>NC_079501.1:0-5186947 GCF_030052815.1 Hevea brasiliensis | reverse complement strand
TTCAGCTTGACCTGTATTGCACCTTAAGCACTGCTGCTTACTCTAAGCAGGATCTTAAGCAATTCTCAGTAGGTTTTGGGATGAAAGCTTGAATGTGTAGGATTTAAGCTGTGCTTGACTTGTGGCTTAAGGTTAAGCAATATGACATACCCTGAGCAGCATCATAAGCAAAGTCTCAAGCAAATTTCGGCTAATTTGATCTTTCAAGGCTTGATTTCTTCAACTTTCCTCCATGCTTAAAAAACTCTAAATTTCTTCAAATCACTTCCTAATGCACTCATTGACCCTCAGTTTTCCACAAAAACCTATTAAAAACAATAAAATTACAAAAATCAAATATAAAGTAACTAAAGTTAACAAATAAACTAAAATAAAGTTAAAAATATAAAATATACTAAAATATAAGGATAAAATAGATACAAAACTACCCTAAAATGCTTATATAAAATGAATGCAATAATTATCTCAATTGTTTTGTGAGGTTTGAGACTCTCTCTTAACGAGTCTTGAGATTTTGGGCTCCCTCCGATGAGTCCTACTTTTCTATCACCATAGGTCCATCAAGAGGGAGAAACCGCAAAAAGGGAAAGGTTGCAGGTTCTGAAGAAGACTTCATAGTTCATCACCCCGTGACTCGATCCTTGACTCATGAATATAACAAACTGGTATCAAAGCCAAACATGGGGGAATTCTAATGAACTGCGAGCCCTTATCTGTGAGACGTCAGAACAAAATGTAGCAAGAGTTGCCCAAGTAGAGGCATAAGTTGAAGATTTAACTTAGCAATTAAAAGAATTCATGTCAGTCATGGGGGGAACCAATGGAAAGGGAATGGAAACTAAGATAAGTAGTAGTTCCTCACATCTGAATATTACTACAGGGCTGGAAGAAAGAACGGATCCATGACAAACTGGATGTGTGGTGCAAAGGTATGCCAAGTTGGACTTTCCAACTTGTGATGGTTTAGATGATCCCTTAATCTGGCTCCATCGTTGTGAGCAATTTTTTCTTAATCAGAAGATGCCAGAAATAGATAAGGTGAACCTTGCAGCATTCCATACGACGGGAGAGGCATAACTCTGGTTCTACATATTAGAACAAGAAGAACCCCAACTATCGTGAAATGCATTCAAAGAATATTGCAATTTGAGATTCGGACCTACACTCAGTAGCAATCCTTTGGGTGATTTGGCTAATCTGTAACAGACAGGGATGGTAGAAGAATACCAACTTCAGTTCCATAGCCTCCTAGCTCATGCAACAACAGTTCGAGTAGATCAATAAGTTGATTTGTTCACTGCAGGCTTGACAGATTCAATCCCAATCAATGTAGAGATGCAAATCCTCCGAGTTTGGTAGCAACTATGAACCTAGCAAGAGCCTTTGAAAGAAAACAACAACTGGAAGAAATAGATAAATTCATGATCCAATACAAGAACAACACCTATTTCATCAATTCTGCCTATAACTAAGGCTACTAGCTCATTACAAACTTCCAGTTTATGAAGTGTTTTGTCTCCCTTTATTAAAATATTGAGTGGTTCTGAGATGGCTGAATGAAGAGCAAAGGAGTTGTGCTATAATTGTGATGAAACATATTCCTCCAGGCATTATTGTAAGAAATTGTTTTGGCTGGAGATGATGATTTAGAAAACGCAAAAAGGGAAAGGTTGCAAGTTCTGAAGAAGACTTCATAGTTCATCCCCTCGTGACTCGATCCTTGACTCATGAATATAACAAATTGGTAGCAGAGCCAAACATGGGGGACTCCAATGAACTGCGAGCCCTTATCCGTGAGACGTCAGAATAGAATGCAACAAGAGTTGCCCCAGTAGAGGCACAAGTTGAAGATTTAACTTGGCAATTAAAAGAATTCATGTCAGTCATGGGGGGAACCAATGGAAAGGGAATGGAAACTAAGATAAGTAGCAGTTCCTCACATCTGAATATTGCTACAGGGTTGGAAGAAAGAACGAAGCCATGACAAACTGGATGTGTGGTGCAAAGGTATGCCAAGTTGGACTTTCCAACTTGTGATGGTTCAGATAATCCCTTAATCTGGCTCCATCATTGTGAGTAATTTTTTCTTAATCAGAAGACGCCAGAAATAGATAAGGTGAACTTTGCAGCATTCCATATGACGAGAGAGGCACAACTCTGGTTCTATATATTATAACAAGAAGAACCCCAAATATCGTGAAACGCATTCAAAGAATATTGCAAATTGAGATTCGGACCTACACTCAGTAGCAATCCTTTGGGCGATTTGGCTAATCTGAAACAGACAGGGATGGTAGAAGAATATCAACTTCAGTTCTAGAGCCCCCTAGCTCGTGCAACAACAGTTCGAGTAGATCAATAAGTTGATTTGTTCACTGCAGGCTTGACAGATTCAATCCCAATCAATGTAGAGATGCAAATCCTCCGAGTTTGGTGGCAACTATGAACCTGGCAAGAGCCTTTGAAAGAAAACAACAACTGGAAGAAATAGATAAATTCATGATCCAATACAAGAGCAAAACCTATTTCATCAATTCTGCCTATAACTAAGGCTACTAGTTCATTACAAAATTCCAGTTTATAAAGTGTTTTATCTCCCTTTATTAAAAGATTGAGTGGTTCAGAGATGGCTGAATGAAGAGCAAAGGAGCTGTGCTATAATTGTAATGAACCATGTTCCTTCAGGCATCAATGTAAGAAATTTTTTTGACTGGAGATGATGATTTAGAGGAAGCAACGAGGCAAAGGGACTATAGGTGATTCATAGTCTTATCCTACCGTTAAGCTTGAGGACAAACTCTTTCTCCAAGAAGGGAGTGATGTTTTGGATGCATATTTGTGGGCAAAACTTGATCCGCAAGAGAATCCAGTCAATGGTGATAAGAATAACAATAAATAAATTTGCATCAAAAGTGGATTTAGCAGCAGTAACTAATTAAATGTTGATTATATTAAAATATTACTCTAATTGTCATTATATTATATTATGACATTAAATGTTGATTTCCAATAATAGAGAATTCCATATGAAATTATGTAATAATCTCTTTTTAAGGAGATCAGATTATGAATAAAATATCAAGAGAAATTATTTGAAATTATCTCAATTGTTCTGTGAAGTTTGAGACTTTCTCTTAACTAGTCTTGAGGTTTTGGGCTCCCTCCGAGGAGTCCCACTTTTCTATCACCATAGGTCCATCAAGAGAGAGAAACCGCAAAAAAGGGAAAGGCTACAGGTTCTGAAGAAGACTTCGTAGTTCATCGCCCTGTGACTTGATCCTTGACTCATGAATATAACAGTGGAATTACTAATAAGATGAATGAACATGATATTATTTACAGAAACTCAGTTTAATTTACCTGATAATAGCAGAAGCAACACACCAGAAGCTTCTTGTGAAAGTGGAAGAAATGCGCACAGAAGAATCTCAGCCGTGCACAAAGCAAATTTTCTGCTTCTGTTTATCTAGAGCAAAGGCATGTTTTTAACCATATGAAAATATTGTTTGGCACCCTAGTCTATTGGCTTCCTGCTTCTCTTGAAATATTGCTTTATGTTGGCATTCAACGGCCTGATGCATAATGTCAAGATGCTGATCAGCAGCCTAAGATATTGATGGTTGGAATCTTCATTCCTGGGTCTCACATACTAGTTTTGCTCAATACAGAAGTTTCTGAATTAGCACTTCTCATGATACATAATCTTGCGGAGCTTGATCCTCTAAATGTACACCTTTAGATATCTCTAACTTTAAATTTAAATCAATGTATACCTGTTTAAGGTCCTATATTGTCGAAGATTGTGTTTGAATGACTCTCTCTCTCTCTCTCTCTCTCTCTGTCTCTCTGAGGTGCTTTTTAGCTATTATAATTGGAAGAAAAGCTTATGAATCTAACACGCTGCTTATTGCCCACATTTGTTGCAGTCGGCAAGGGAAAAGATGATTCAACTGCAAAATGTTATTGCTGAGCGTTTGAATGAGGGTAGTCTAAGTTGACATTATTCAACCACTAGCTAGCGTCACAGACGCCTGTAAGGTTTGATTTCTTTATTCTCTACGTTGCCTTTTATGCAAACCTTTAATGTGTGATTCTATGCAATATTTACCGTAGTTGAGTTAAAACCATGTCAGATCGCAAAAGTCTGCTTCAGAAATATTCACTTGAGAAAGAGAAAACTAAATTGGGGACACTTGGTACTTAATACACGAAACCGATCTCTTATCTGTATGGCATTGCAGATTAGTTTAATTGTAATTGTCCAAGTCACTGTAATGAATTTTTCCACTCATAACAAGCACTTCTGGCACTTTGGTGGCCTTTAATTTCTACAAGCAGTTATAAGAGAGATCGACTGATGCACAACTTCACCTAATATATCTGAGAGGTACCCCAACGAAATTAATTTTCTTCGAATACCTACGTTCACCTAACCAGCAGGGAACACAGGCGTGTTCCATGTTCCAACCGGAGTTTCTGGAGAAAGGTTTGGGTCTTCATAAATCTTGATTTCAATAATGAAGAAATATGAGTGGTTTATATATGAATTTTATAATATATATAAAAAAAAATCAGTTTTAGCAAGTTAATCAAATGTTGGTTTTTAGTTTTGCTTTTTAAAATAATAAAAAGCATAAAAATAAAAAAAGAAAAAAGAAAAAAAATACGGGATTTAAGCTGGTATAATGGCTTATTTCATAGTTGATTGATGTGTATATATGATCACCAAGAGCAGGTATTTAAGAAATTCTTGAGTTATACATCACATTACAGATTGTGGAGGATGTGGATCATACTTTTGACAATTTAGTATGAGGGGGCAACGATAGAACAGTCCATATCTTCTATGATATTTACTTTTTGGTTCTTTAGTCATATAATTCACTCTTTAGTCTTTGAATTTTTAAAATCAAATATTTTACTTTTGTCAGATATCTTATTTTCTTTAAACACTATTTCGTGAACAAAATGTTATGAATTAAATTATTTATTTTTAAAAATTTAAAAATTCAAGTGTTAATTATGATATAATTAAATGATAAAAAAATAATTTTTCCTGATACTATTTATTTTTTTTTTTCCAAATGATACTGTGTGTTTGACTAGAAGAAAATGAAGAATTCACGTGCTATCTGCACCATTCGATGGCTGGTGGTGGTGGGCTGTTTTTTTTTTTTTTTTCTCTCAAGTATTTCATAATTTAGTATTAAATTATGACAAAAATTACAATTTAAAAATAAATTAATTTTTAAGATATATTTTTTTAGTAAAAAATTATTTTTCTAAATTGAATTATTAAATTCAAATTTGAGAAATAACTTATGATTATTTAAAATATTAAAATTAAAAACAAAATTATTATAAAAAATAAAATATAATAAATTAAATTGTTATAACTTTTCGTGTGTTAATAGTAAATTTTAATAAAAAAATATTTTAAAATTTTATTTATAAAAAATAGGAAAATTAAAATATAATTTTTGTCATATTTTGTGATTAAATTTTAAATTATCCTTTTCTTTTCAACAGAGGCAATTTAATTGGCAAGCAATACTATCTATTTGCTATAATACGAATGGCTGTGATTTTGTTTCGTCATCCAGTCCACTGAGGCCAAAAAAACAAAAGGTACACGCAAAAGCCAAGGAGGCACGTGAATCACTGCTGGTGTACCACGTGAAGTTCACGCTTTTGCTTGCCCTTCTACTTCTCTTATTGAGAATGTGACGTGATGTTCATTCAAAGACTCCGAGGCAAAACAAGAAAGTTTCTCTCTCTTCCATACTTTCAATTCCCATTGCGATAGTTATGTCCACTGTGGCACTGTCCAATTTCCCCTGGATGTTAGGTAGTGGAGTGGGCCTCTATGAAAGTGCCTAATCTATAATAGGGCCTGTGGTCCACCTGGAAAATTTCAAATTTTCGAGTGGGGCACATGAAACATCTAAATTGTAATGGAAGTGACTTATCTTCCTCACCATGATGGAAGTGACTTTCTTAGACTCGGATAATATAATATAATATATCACATCAGCTTTTAATAAGTCATGATTACATTGCTCCTCATTTTATTCCAATAATTGTGGTTATAGTTGCAACACACACCCTTCTTTTTTAAATAGGACCGTTGAATTTAATGCAGCTGGTAATTTGTTACAATTATGAAGTCTTGAGCACGTGAACAGAAAAGTTGATGGGTCCTCGTCCGATCGATAAGCTTATGTTTACAGGTTTGTACTCGCCTGTTACGTCGTCGATTGGAAGAAAATGGGTCCAGTCCCATATCGTGGACAATTCTCCATAATATGGTTGATGGTGGACTGGTATCAGACGTGCTTAAATTTTGAACACATCTTTTTGTCAAGGCTGAATGAATCTTTCTTTTTTTAGTAGTCTTGGGTCTTGTCTTGTTTCCAGCTTGAATTGAAACCACGATGATGTTTGCTAAAGTTTACGCATTATTTGTTAACTTAAAATTATTTTATTTTATTTTTTTTAACCATGAAAAATCCACAGGTATCACTTTAGCAGCTGCCACAATAAAGTACATAAGCTGTTCTTACAACTACATGGAATGCCGCTATGCGTTTACAAACATCTAAGGGGAGATTTGAAGTGGCAGCAGTTCTCAGGTCCGGCGAAATGCTTTGTGTTACAAGGCCTTTGAATTTCTCAATCATCAGTTGAAATAGACTGCAGCCACTAGAAATACTTTGAGGTACAAGCCTTTGGGTTTCTAAATCATCTATCAGCCAAAATGCAATCTGCTGGCTCTGCACATATGTTACATTATACTATAACCATGTAACATACCACAATAACATGATGTCACTAAAATTATTTTATTTTTGTGTTATAAAAAGTCTTATTTATTTTAGCTGATATCTAATTGATTTTCAGTTATCAAGTCTCATTGAGGATATGGCTATGGTGCACTCAGCAGAAAGGAGGGCTGAGGATGCGCGCTGTGATTTTACAGGAGAGTTAGTTGATCGTGATAAAAGAAAAGTGAGAGGGTTGTGGGTACTACAAAGAGGCATGGGGAGAGGAGGGTGAGTCATGGGCCACAATTAGGAGAATTTATATATGTCATTTCTGTTATTTCACGAAGAATAATTTATATGAAATGGTGAGTTAAGATATAATCAAAAGATTATTAAGTATACTTAACGTATATATATCATCTTTTTTTATTATATAAATTCACTCTTCATATTGTAACAAGGGTCTTACTTTTTTGTGAGAAAAAGAATACTGCTTTTATATACCAAGAGTATTATATAATCCTCATATAAATAATTTTTTCAAAAGAAAAAAACATATAAATAATTACTATCTTTGTAAATTTTTATCTGTCACATTTAAGTTTTTCTTTTGTTTAAAATTATTTGTTGCATTTAAAAAATTAAAGAGCATTAACTTTTTTTTTTTAATTTTACCTTTTATCGCTCTTGAATACAATTAATATTTATATAATTTTCTAGGTGAGATAAATGATAATTTAGTTAATTATTAATATATTTTTATAAAAAAATATTTTTTAATAATTTTCTTAATTATCGTATAAAATCTAAATGCGGTAAATAAAAACAAATAAAGGTAGTATAAATGAAAGTTCATTTATGTTTATGTGTTAATTAATTATTCATTATTATTTCATATCAAATATTGATTTGAAATTACCAATTCACTGACAAAGAGAAATGATAATGGGAGAATGGACTAAAATCCTATTTGGCAATAGTTTTTAAGGTAACATTTAGTGTTTTAATCATAATCAAAATATTATCTATCTTATTTATATTGTTCAATTATATATTATTTATAGTAATATTTAAAAGTTAAAGGAATGGTTCATGAAAAACTATCCCTCCTAACTTGGAGAGATTGAGAGAACGTTTGATTAGAATCAATAATATAATATCATTATTTTTATATTTAACGGCTAATATGATAACTATTTTTATTGTGTCACACCTTACCCCTCTGTAAGGCATAACATGATCCCGTAGAATACCTAATGAACTACCGAACTTCACCTACCGATAACTCATTAAGTACCCTACAAGGGATTTTAAAACAATTTTCTTATCTTTGACAAGTGGTGAGCATTTCAAATAAGTATTTAAAACATTTAGTTGAAATTAAAACTAATTAATATTTTTGGCCATTTTAGTTTTCCGCAAATTTTATAAAAATTTTGTGAGTTTCCTCGTATTTTGAGAAAACCGTTCTTGAATACACTGTAAAAGCACTTCTAAAAGTTTTTCTCAACCACTACTTCAATTTCAAACTCAATCTCAATCAATTTCTCAAATTCACAAGTTCAATAATTTCTTCAAAATCATCCATCAATATCATTTATTCATATTCCATTCAAGATAAACAATTTATATATTCATCATACTAAAATTTACATTCAGAAGTCCAAACTAAAATTTATTACAACTTTTATACAAACTTTGTACAAGTGCTCAAGACCCATGTACATGTCCATACATTTATGTGCAATATATACATCAAAAGAAATATTTACAGTTAGGGTATAAATTATACCCGAAGACTTCAAGCTGATGACTTCACACACCTCAGCAGCTCAGTCTGCTGCTCCTCTAATCTCTGTATCTGCGACAGCAATAAAAGCTATCGCTGAGTACTAAGACTCAGTGGTGCACAATATACTAAAATAATCTTTATGCAAAACTTAAAGCACATTCATTCAAAAATTTGACTAAACATGAAAATTAAATACAATCATGCATTGTAAGATTTTACATGTAAACCAAGTTTATTTCAAAGTATCAAAACACATTTCACAAAACCCACAGTTAAATCATGCCATTCGAAACAAATAGAATCTCAATAGCCAGAGGCTAAGAGAAATCATGTCACAAGGCTAGCTAGCTCAAATATATGGATATCCATTCACATCCTCTTCTACTGGCACACCTCAACACTTCTCCAGAGAAGGAATCAAAATTCGAAACTAATTACCCCCACTAGTCGTGCTAGTGAGGTGTTCAAACATATGGTCATGATACTGTGGTTTTAAAACTTATCTTAACAATTTGCTAAACATTGTCATTTCAAATATACACAATAAATTTCACAATTTGAATCAAAACATTATAAATAAGGTCACAATACTTTCAACAATTCAAAGCAACAATAATATGCATATTTCATTCATTTAATCAATGAATTTTTTTTTAAAGCATAGTAATATTGTGCACAAACCTCAAACGAGTCGTCCTTTAGCCTCGACTCGGTTCCTCGGGTTCCTTCCCGATATTCTTTTTAACTGAAACACACAATTTTACAATGTTTCAGTACTAGAACTTAAAATAAATTCAAAATAAACTTAGCTTCACATTTACCTAACTCTAACGTGTTAAATTCGACGTTCTCGAAATTTTGTATTTCGGGTTACTATTCACTGCACTATTCAAGTCAAATTATTGACTTTCTAAGGCTTAATAGGTATGGGAACTCCAACTTCACCCACATACCACATTTTGGCCACCAAACTTGTTGGTTTTGGTCATTTGTTTAAAGCTTAGGTCATTTTGGCAAAATTGCCAATTTTCGGTTTTGGTTTTCCGAAGTTGCACTATTCCATTGGTCGATCTACTGTTGGAATTTGACAAAACTTCCTTCATAGAAAATGTTCCTTATTGTCTTAAGTGTATTCTCATTTTTGGATCACCTCAATCGGAGTTTTGTAGCTCAAGTTATGGCCAAAATAAGTTTACTGTTCACGTGCACTGTTCATACTACAATTTAGGTGCTGGCAGGTTTTTGGTCCAACTTTGGTCAATTATTTGATCAAGTTAAGTTCATAATTTGGTCTCACTTTCTTCATATGAAATGTTGTACTATGTCTTAGGTTTCCATCGGTTCAAGAATCGCCTAAATCCGAGTTTTCTAGAGAGAGTTATAGCTATCCAAACTTTGCTGCTCAACTAAAAATCTGCAGAATTTCAGTACAGAAATTTTAACTTTGCTCAATGATTTGAATGAGTTAATGGCCTAATTTGGGTTGGTGTTCTTCATGAAAGTTTTAGGTCTATATCATATCTAATTGCTGGTAAAATTTCAGGTCAATTTGACCTACCTAGCTCGAGTTATGACCAAATGAACAGTTACTGTTCATTTGGTCAGTTTAGTGCAGTGGCAGCCTGCTATCAACTCACTTTGGTCAATTGTTTCACCAAGTTTTGGTCAGTTTTTGGCAATGGTTCCTTAATGAAAATTGTGCTCTTTTATGTCTATTTTCATCTCCAATTGGTGGCATATCCATTAGGCTTGTAAATTTTGAGTTTTGGTCCTTCAAAGTGGGTTTGGTCATGCTGCCAGCAGCATGACCATTGGACCTCCGAATTTAACTTAGTTTCCTATCATTCCCACACAAGTTATTTGGTCATAATTGACCATTATTTCACTTCACAATAGGTCCAACATGCCATTTATATATTTCTCCAAATTTTGGTTCACAAACCCTAGCCTACAAACCCTAATCTTACTAACTCTTGCATTTAACCACAAGTAGTGCACTTAGTCCTAACCATTTAACTAATCAAAGCTTTTAAACTCATTTTAATGCATCAAACCATTCAATTTCATACTCCACTCAACTAGGCTGAATTTCAGTTTGGTCCTTCTCCCATGTTTTTATTTCATTTCATAAATCCTAAGTTCATGTCAACCATTGCATATGCATTTAAAGAAGTAAAATAACAAGTTAACACACTAACCTTTCTTAAATCTTCAAAACCCTAACTTTTGCTCTTTTTTTTCCTTGTAATCTCCTTCTTAGTAGTAATAACAAGCTTTAGTAGGGTATTTTAGGGGAGTTATGAGAATTGAGTGGAAGAATTAAAGCTTGTATGCAAGCTTTAATGGTGGCTGTTCATGGAAATGAGAGTGAGAGGAGAGAGCTACGGGAAAGAGGGAAAAAAAGAAGAAGAAGAAGTAAAAAAATTGGCTTTTCAATTTTGTTTTTAGTCTTTAATTTGACTTAGTCAATTAGTTAATTAAATTAAAATTAATTATGAGGTCATAGTTACATCATCATGATGATGTCATCAACTTTTCAACTTTTTCATTTTCTCTTCTTTTTTTTTTTAATTTTTTTATTAGTTCTTTAATTTAATTCCGATTCAAATTTTCTTTTCTCGATTTTATTTATGATTAGGTCGAGTCACTCTGGGTCAATTGACCAAATTGCCCTCGCGGTTTCATCGGTTTGCAAATAATTCCATATTTCTTCCTCACGACCTAATTATTTGACCGCTTAATGATTCTTTTCGTGATTTTCTCTTTTCCACTTTGTGTTCATAAGGGTCCTAAGGACGCGGCGTCACTTTTACGGTTCGAAATTTGAGTTTAAAACGACTTCGTGATGCGTTCAGAGAAGTCACTCATCGCTGTGACTCTCGGCTCGTTTAACCTCTTATGTTCTGTTTTTCTTATTTATAGTTAACTAATTAAACATTACTAATTATTTGTGTTTATGGCTTCTCAAGTTGTCTTAAATGTGGCCCTAATCCCATTAATTGTTCGGACCGACACCGGTCACCAGAACAGTGAAATATACCAGGCTATACCAATAGGGGTGTTACATATTGAACACTTCTGTTTTAAATTACTATATAAACAATTAACCATTAATAATTAATAACTAATAAAATAATTAATAACTATAAAAATAATCGAACAGGACTAAAATATATAAGGAGAGCTTTTTTATATAAATTAAAATTAAATAATTTTATTATAATAAATTTAAGTTGAAATATAGAAATGAAACACCCGTCAAAGTGATTAGAATGCAAAATTTACCTTTTTTTTAGGGCAAATTATTAGATATTTCGGTGCCGTATATGCCCAAACACACAAAATCATAATCACACATTATTAAATTTAAAAAATAATAAATAATAAATACATTATTTTTTAGTATGCCAATGCCCCTGGAAGGAAGCATTTATAACTCCTTGATTTCTATGATTCGAGTGGTTGAGGTTGGAACCGGACAGGTTACCTTGTCCTTATAGGTTGGCCCATCTAATGCTATCCTTTCGGCTAATGTGTCTCAGGATATCACATCAGGATTTTTTTGGCCATTATCTTTTTCTTGCCCTTCACAATTCTTGCTGTTGTTTTCCTCTCCATAATCTCCTTTACAAAGAAAAAAAAAGAAGAGAATAGAATAATCCATCTTTTACAGAAGTTTTCTGGGTAGCGCTTTGGATGCCCTGTAACGATGGAGTAACTGAGAATATTTTCGTCTGTTTATTTACTATTTCTTAAAAAATATACAGATATAAATTGTTCATCTCAATCAAAGGGGAAACGCCTGAATCAAGTTCAACCCATTTGGCTTCCATGTATTTTTTTTTTCCCTCCTCTAATCATGCATCTTTAGATAGAAACCTGTTTCTTTTTTATGTAATTGTTTTGACAAAATTTTCAACGCAGGGCTGATGATTTTGTAGAACTCGTATGGAAAAATGGTCAGATTCTGATGCGTGGACGGTCCTCTAGTCCTTCATGCATCAGTGACTCTTCTCATCACTCTCCTAAACCTCAGGTTAAGACTAGTGGTGGCGAAATCTACACTTCAAAGAGACGAAGATTAGGGACCGTGAATTCTTTGTCGGATTTCGATGATTGTCTTCCAGGTCGAAAGGAACTCTCCAAGCACAAGCATTCTGTACAAGATAACTGCCATCCTGATCACTTGTTTCCTGGTTTTCACGAAAACAATCTCAACATTTTTCTGGAAACAACCAGAAATAACAACACTTATGATGAGTATCTCACAGAGTCCCAAATTGTCCCCGAATGCAAAGACGAAAATTTGAGGCAGTTACATGAGCCTTCTTTGCAGCAATGCCAAGATTCTGTTCCGATTAGTAGAACAGTTGCCAATAGGAGGCAAAATCTGTCTTCAATGGCTAGATTGCCGAACTCGAATTTGCAACAGCTTAAGTCAGGACCTGAGAAAAACTTGGGGTCAAGGAACTTCTCCCTATTCTTAAGACCTGGAGTGCTCCCTAAAGCCGATGACCAGCACCATGGTGCAATTGAACCAGCTGGTGGTCAGAGTTCGTTAAGAGTTCGGGATTTAGAAAGCAAAGAGGATACGCCTCCTGCAGGCGAAAAAGCACTAGTACTGGAGTCACCACTTGGTTCAAGAGGTGGTAAAGATTTCCATAAGCATCCAGATCTAGTAGCAATTAAGACAGACCATCTAAAGCAGATTGCAAATCCTTTGGAAGAGTCACCCCCAGATGAGCAATCCGAAGTTCCTGTCTATAGAAATGCTATTCGAAGCAAGCGGTTCCAAGACCGAGTTCCCGATTCAACCTCAAGCTTACCAGTAAATACAGTCAATGGAAATCCTGATAGAGAAAAATCTGAAGATCAATTGGCTGCAGATACTTCAACATGCTCTTGGGGAGCTTCAAATGATCTGAGTTATTCTTCTCTGAAGAGGAAAAATAAAGACAAGGAAGCGATGGCGTCTCCAAGGGAAGTATGTTTAAACTTACATAGAACTCGCCTTCCATTCTTTTCCTATAATTTTATATAACTAAGAATATTCATGCTTTTGCTGCAGAATGCTGAGGGAGATCAACAAGTTCCAAAACCAGCGTCTGCTCGTGCAGCTGCCAAGCGAAGACGTCCAGAAGTCTATAATCAGTATGAAAGGGTGAGTTTATTGTGAATCACACCTACCAACCCCCCACCCCCCACACCCACACCTACCAACCCCCCACCCCCCAAACAACCCCCAAAATAAAATCTTGTAAGAAATTCTTCTATAACGTATCAAACAGGAAGGAAGAGATAAGATCGACGAGAAGATGCGTGCATTACAAGCTCTCATACCTAATTGCAGCAAGGTATATATATCACCATGAACATGATTCAGTAGAAAATTTCATGGTTTTATAATTTTGTTGCTTATATTTTTCTCTTTATATTGTGTTTCGAAGATGGATAAAGCTTCAACGCTTGACAAAGCAATTGAGTATCTGAAGGCCCTTCAGCTTCAACTACAGGTGTGTATATCTATAAAAGTTACACATGGTGACCTTAATCATGGTTGGGTAATTAAAATGAATAAGATATCTGGAAGCAGATAATGTCACTGGGAACCGGCTTTTGTATGCCTCCGATGATTGTACCAACCGGAATGCAGCAGGCAACACATTTGGCACATTTCTCTGCCATGGGGATGGGAGTAGGCATGGGTATGAGAATGCCTATGGGTGTTGGTTACACCCCAGCGATATTCTCAAATTCAGCTATGCTTGGGCTTCCATTGTCCCAGGTACCCTTCATTCCTTTGGCTGGAGGGTCTTCTGCTACCTCAGTTCCTGTAGTCCAGAATATCAACACTGAAAGCATGAACAAGCAGTAGGCTATATATATAGTATATCATTTTGCTCTAATTGTGATTGAACTTAAAGTCTATAGCCTTTCATTTGTTTAAAAAAATTAATTTGATCGTCACACAATTATATTACCTTTATATAATTTTTATTTTTTTAAATGAATTTTTTTAAAGTTAAAAACAATTAAATACTTTCACTTTCCAAATAAGGGATAATCCTTGAAACTACTCCCTTACTAGTAACGAGTCCAATTTTTATGAAACCTATTTATATAAATGTTTAATTAAATATAAAATATATATTTTATATAATAATATTTATAAATTTTATATATTTTACTTTATATAAAATAAAATTAAAATATTTTATGGAATTATTAAATTTTTAAAATATAAATTATTAATAAAAAAATTTTTTACTAGATTTTTAATTAAAATATATAAAATTAAATGAATTTGGTATTTTTCAAGTAATAATAATCAGATTTGAGATGAAATCGAATAATTAAAAATAAATTTTAATCAAATTTGGGATGGATTCAAATTTTGAAAATATTAATCAGATTTAAGTTCAAGTAGGATAATTTTCCCAGATACTCTTTCTATTGCCATCCTATCCATTACTTTAAACTAAAACACGTTTATTAGGCCTTATAATATATAGTTTATTTCTTCTTGAGTTGATATATTTAACTAAATACATACTAGCTAGTATCTAGAGGAGTGCATTATTTTTTTTCAATCAAATAACAGAATCAAACCAATTTGGGTGTAAAACAAAATAATTAAATTTTTATTAATTAATATATTAATTATATATTATATAATTATTTTTATAATTCTATTAGTAATGTTTAATTTATAATTATTCTTTATTAAAATTAATTCATATTCATTATTTTTATAAATAAAAAATATTATATATATATATATTTTTTAATTAATAATATAAAATATGTATTATAATTTTCTCATTTAATTTCGGTTATAATTAATAATAGACCGAATTTTTTTTTTCAATTAGGTTCGATTGTCTTTCACTCTTGATTTGGTATGATCAATATTTTAAAAATGATTGAAAATTAGTTAGTCAAAATTTCGATTCGATTAATCGAACACACATTTCTAATTAATATCTCTTATAAACACAAAAATAAGAAAAATTTTTAAGCAAACTCAATTTAGTGATCATTATATGAAGTCAAATAAATCATTTTATGTTAATATATAATTTTAAATATATATGTAATTTAATTTTTAATTTTTTATATTTATATAATTGTAAATAAATACAAATAATATAAAGTAATTTTACTTATAAATAAAATAAGAAAATATAATAAATTTAATTTACTTAAAAATCTTTCAATGGAGAAACTTACTACCATCACAGTGATCCCAAATGCCTTGACATTTTATTAGTAAATGGAGGGATGTGGATCTTAATTAGTGTCAATAGTAGAAATTCATCATACGATCTTATTTGGACAAATATCAATCCTATATGTCCAATAATTATTAAAATACACATTTTTTTTGGTAAAAAAAAATTTAAATGAGGGAAGACTCCCAATTCAATATCAAAACCATCAATCTTTTTGAGTGATTACAGTGAAGTTTACAGATTATTCACCCAAAGAGAGGATTATAAGACTAGAAGTCTCAATTTAATGAGAGTGATGAATAAACCTTACCAACTAAACTAACTCTCTTTGACAAATACTCATATTAATTAATTTTAAATAATTAAATACTACAAATATTAATATTATTAATGTCTATTTTTAGAGAGATGTTAATGTATGTGGTCAGCATCTATTTTGAAGTACTGATATCATTTCTATATATATGTATATAACATTTGAAGTCAAAAATAGGAAATTAATGACTATAACTAATGTCAATACTTAAAAGTTTGGCATAAAATTGAAAATTAAAAAGCAGGGCTAAAAATTAATGTGCAATAAAATCTAGACTTTTTTTGCAGTGATATTGCCTTTAATCAAGCCAATAGGGTAGCGTAATTCAACAATTTTAATATTGAGGCGCAAGAACATATATTTTTTAAATTTTTTATTAGAAAAATGATAAGTATATTAATAAAAAGATTAAATTAAATGAAATCTAAAAAAGAAAAACTACTAGTATTTTATAATAAAATTATGTTTTTTAAATGAATTTGAAGTATTTATTCTAATACTGGGAATCTTGGTTAAGTGTAATGTTAAAAAAAAAAAAAAAAAAGCAATTGTATTGAATACTCTTTCACTTATTTTATTTCTTGATATTATCATATACATCTGAGAGCACAAGAGAAAGTCTAATGTAACCATTGTATATATAATAAATTTATTTTTATAATTGATTATAATAAGATTCTCATAGGACTTATAATAATAAATAATTATAATTAAATCATACAATCATCATACTTAAAATTTTTTCCAGGGTAAATAGGGTTTACCAATAGGCTGTAGCTTTTAATCGTAAGCATGATTGAAAAAGCCGCAGTAGCTTCCAGAGACCTTGGTTCCATCTTTCTTGAATTTCAATGATTCTGAATTTAAAAAAACCTTACACTCAAACAGTCGTCTTCGCCTCCCATCTTGAGGCTGTGGGCAAACATAAATGGCGTTTAGATTTTTCCTGCAATCTATTAGGCAACAAGCTCTCCAGGCTGCAAACAAAACATCCGGAATTTCTAATTCACTGCCATCCTCATCAAAATTCTCCTGGATGATCAAGAGAATCAATACATGGAAAGAGTCAGAGAGAGTGAGTACCCATAGGCTTTTCAACTTGCTTTTGCGAATCAACACTCTCCTCAAGTTCTTCCAAATAGAGATCAACTTCCTCCACATTTATCCCATTAGACATCACAATGATTAGATATCATATTTTAATTAATATAAAGAAAAACTTAACAAAAGAAGTTAAATAAAAATCCTACTTATATTTATTTTAAAATATCAGCCTATTAATTATAATACCCTCAATCCAAACCTAAAATGATTAACCCAAATTATTATGATAGTTAGTGTAAGGATGATATAAACTATTTGATTCATCTCTACCCTACTACTGATGTGGGATGATTATCTCACCGTTTGATAAAATGTTATATTTTTTATGTTTATAAAGAGTGTAACTCATAATTTCATATAAAAGGAGTATATATTTCAAGAGCACGTAATAGTTTCTTATAAATTATTACGCTATTCAATAATTGAATTGAACTCAAATTACCTTAGTCATGTTTTTTTTTTTAAATAATAATAATTTTTTTTAATTAAAATATATATATATAATAAAAAAATTATATGTACACAGATAAAAATAGTGTACCATAAATCAATTAATTTTAAATTGAATCATACAAAATTACATGTTATTTTAAATTTTTATAAATAAAATTTTAATGCAGTGTATATATATCTTTTACATATTTTAAATTTACAGGACATTTATAAACATCTGCATAAAATTATATGTGTTAAAAATATAAAGCCCATTTACATAAACAATGCTCTCACCATCCACATCATACATGCAATGCCTAGAAGCTGAAAATGAAAGGAAGGCTAGAAGGAAGAATTTTGCTCTATAAATAAAGCAGAGATAATAGCCACAAATTTGGCACAAATATCTTTTCCTTTGAAAATTCAATCGATATATTTATTATTTATAAAATAAATATATTTTAATTATTATATATATAACAATTATATTTTAAAACATCTTTAAAAAAAAAACAGTCATAAAATGAATTATCAATTAGTTCTTTATAGTCTATTCATTTATATGGATTATATAAAAATAAAAATTTTATTAAAATTATCATAATTTTAGCAATAATCCATTATTGTCAATCACCGACGTATTCTCCACGGAAAAAAATTAATAAAAGTTATTGAGTTAAATTATTAAAATTGTATGGAACATGTTCATCCAAGTTTGCTTGGTTGTGCTATGTGTGCTATGTTCATTGGTTAATTTCGAAACTGATGGCATGTTTTATGTTATTGGTTTTTGTCCATTTGAATCTGATTCTTCTTCTCCTTCTTCTTCTTTGCCAATGAAGAAACAAGATAGTACGTAGACCTTAGAGCTCCACCACAAAATAATTCAACCCACCACGCCACAAAGAGGGGCACCCCTAACTCCCATATAAGCCAGGGAAAAGCAGTAAACAGTCCCAATTTACGCTATGGCTTATCTGGGGATTTTCATGGTGGCTTTCACGGCTCTTCTTATCTCAAAGATTTGGCAAGTGTTGAAGGTTTGCTTGTGGAGACCCTATGCTTTGACTAGAAGCTTTAGAAATCAAGGAGTTAAGGGGCCATCTTACTCCCTCTTCTCAGGTTCTCTAAAAGAAATGAAAAGGCTGAAGATGGATGCCATTCAACTTGTTTTGGATACAACCTCTAACGACTTCACTTGCAAAGTTCTGCCTCACTACCACAAATGGTGCCCACAATACGGTGAGTTTCACCTATAATAAATTTCCATTTGTTCAGAACAGAGGGCATATACTCACTGCTTACTGCTTAGGTGTGTTTTTGGCTTTATGGTCATTTGCCTATTAATTATCAGAGTAATTAGCTACTAGCCAACTAGTTAGGTGCTGTAGTATTATTGTCTATGATGGAGCACTGGTGTTTCTTATGACCCAGGAGAAACAATTCTTTATTGGCGTGGGACTAGGCCAGTGGTTTGCATAACGGATCCTGATTTGGCCAAGCAAATATTATCAAACAAATTTGGTTTCTATACGAAGCCCAAGTTTAATCCTGCAATAATAGCACTGACAGGGAATGGAGTAGCCGTAGTCAATGGACATGAATGGGTTAGACGCAGAAGGATTGTCAATCCTGCTTTCTCTGCCGACAAGCTCAAGGTCTTAATGGATTTGGAATACACTTATAATATATATATATATTTGTCTTTTTTCGAATTGATTATGCATTTTTGTGTCCATTGATCTTGGTGGTGACAGGTTATGATAAAGAAAATGGCAACATGTACTGTATCCATGCTTGAAGAATGGAAAAATCAGGCCAATGCTGCCGAGGATCAATGTAAGAAGATAGAAATTAATGGAGAATTTTGAAAGCTTACTGCTGATATAATAGCCCACACTGCCATTGGCAGTAGCTATTCTCAAGGGAAAGAAGCCTTTGAAGCACAAAATGAGCTCCAACATTATTGTGCAGCTTCAATTCTGGATATTTTGATCCCTGGCAGCCAGTAAATACCTCACTCCTAACCATATAATTTTCCTTACAATTTTGAATTTATCAAGTTTTCCTCTTGACTTTTTCTTTTCTTTCCTCCCTTTTTGGTTCTTTAATGATCAAGTTATCTTCCAACTTCATAAAACCTTCAACTATGGAAGCTAGATAGAAGAGTACGGGATTCTGTGAGGGACATCATAAAGAGAAGACTGAATTCCACCAATTCAGAATGCAATTATGGAGATGATCTACTTGGTTTGATGATTGAAGCATCAGAAAACACTGAAAGCAATAAGAGCACCAAGTTAAACATGGATGAAATAGTGGAGGAGTGCAAAACATTCTTTTTGGCAGGGCATGAAACCTCCTCCAATTTGCTAACTTGGACAGTCTTCTTGTTGAGCTTACATCAAGACTGGCAAACAAGACTCAAAGAAGAGGTGCTGAAAGAATGCGGAATGGGGATTCCTGATTCAGACAGGTTGGCCAGGTTAAGATTGGTAAGTAACCATTTCAATCATTCTAATTTATAAGGTTTCTTTGCTTGTCAAAAAAAGGTCTATATTGGCTACAATTCTATAGGTAAATTTGGTTCTGCTGGAGGCCTTGAGGTTGTACTGTCCTGTAGTAGAAATGTTCAGGGAAGCATCAAAAGACATGAAATTGGGGAACTTGATGATTCCAAAGAATGTACTAGTATCAATTCCACTTGCAAAGATCCACAGGAGCAAAGAATACTGGGGAGAGGATGCAAACGAGTTCAATCCAAATAGGTTTACGAATGGGATTTCCAAGGCAGCAAAACACCCAAATGCTTTTCTCGCCTTTGGAATGGGTCCAAGAACTTGTGTGGGGCAAAATTTTGCTATGCTGGAAGCAAAAGCAGTTCTTGCAATGGTTCTTCAGAGGTTTTCTCTCTCCGTCATCTGATTATAAACATGCGCCAGTAGACAACATAACTTTGCAGCCACAACATGGCCTCCCCATTGTCGTCAAGCCTTTGAACCCGAAGAACATGTAGGGCTATGGCAAGGCCTAAATGGGAAAGATGGTGTTGGTCTATAGCTAATCCATGTGAATTCTACATGTACGAATGACAAGGCCCAACAAGTCATTTCAATCAACAGCCCATTTACACCACTTATGGGCCTTGTCAAGAATTCATAAAGCTAGAAGTAAAATTTTCGAACTAAGTTGAAGCCCACCATAGTAAATACTAAATATATAGCCCGAGTAGTCTTTACACGATGTTTGAAAAAGGTTTTTTTGAATGATTTTGTATTAAAATGAATTATTTTTTGAGTCTCAACGGAAGTTAATTATGAAAAAAAAAAAGAAAAAAAATAAATTTATGTGAATAATATTATTAATTGATTATTTATTACATTGAAAATGGTAGATTTGAATATAATCATATATAGAAATGATGTGGGATGTCTTCCTTTTTGGGAATTCTTCCTAAAATGTTCATATTTGCTGCCTGTTTAGGATGTAATTATCGTCCTAATAAAAAGAGGTTTGTAGATATAGAGTATGTATGAGAGATTAGTGTTAGAGTTGGAGAATGGAAAACAAAGATCCTTGGTATTATGATTTCATGAAGGTAGGCAATAGCGAGCAAGAATCTGCGAAGAGTGGCGTCCCAACAATTTCAGACAATACCCCATCTTACAACTTCATCCAAAAACAAGCTTCTTCGTCTCAAGTTCAAGTTTATGCAACTGAGAAGCAATCCGAAGGAGGAGGCAATGTGAAAAGTGGAAATATCCGTAACATATTGAATAATCCAAGGGCCAAAGATTTTGCTCAAACAGTGTTGCGTAGAAGCCAGTGATTTATATATATACTTATGATCCAACTCCAGGGCCTCAAATTATATGGTATAATGATAAGGTGTATATATATATATATATATATATATTGCCTCCTTGATGCAATTCTTGAGACACCCACTAGCTTTTTGCCAATATTTGTTTATATTATGCAGAGGCTTTCAAGTAAAAATAAAAGAAAAGGGTTCCCAGTAGGGATTGTTTAAGAAACTTGCATATCTTGACATGAAGTATGAAAGAATAATTAGCTGATTAGAAAATCTAGTAAGCATTACTTTGATTATTATAATTTATCAAAACCACTGGACTGATTGGACTCAACTCATCGATTGCCGACCAAAATTAGATTAAGCAAAAGAATATGTATAATTATGGATCATTAGGGGATTAATTATGGATCATTAGGGGGATTAATTATCCCCTTAATCAAGGTCAATGATATTAGGGGGATTAATTATCCCTTAACCAAGGTCAATGATGTAATCTGCAATGCAAGTTGACTATCATTCCCCACTATACAGGCAAAAGGAGGACATCTAATTATTCTTAGTTAAGGGGGACAACCCCAAGTAAATTTACTTGGCAAACCCTTCTTTGACACAACTTTTTTAATAATTTAATTGAAGGGGGTTAATGCCTTAATGGTGTTTAATCCTCCCTTAAGATGCTGTCTTCCATTTCATTAAAAAGTCAATTTATCAATTATGATATCAACTTTCAATTTTATATTTTTAAAATATTCACTTTTAAGCAAATATGATTAAGGGCTTAATTAAAAAGTCAATGTTATTATTATAAATTGAGAATTGATGTAAATTGTGAACCAAGAAACTATTAGCTAATGAAAAGGACATGGGATATTTTTTTTTCTTAGATATGATTAAAGCTAATATGATTTCAATTGAAGGTTTAAGAAAAATACACAAGGGTGCCATGTGCAAATGTTGCTTGTTATACTAATGGGCCTAATAAGAGGGTTACATTAAGGGACATCTTGAATAGACCCTTCTCTGAGTGGAAGGACTTTAGCTAGGCACTCGAGAAGGTGAAAGGAACGTGGTGTCCTCCCTAAGAGAAATTATGGGTCATGATAATTTCTATTCAATTCATCTTACAAATATTTTTGTCATTTAAATAATAGATAATAATTTAGTGGTCGTGAGTCCTTATGTCGCAATACATGTAAGAGATAAAAGATTCAATTCCTTAACTCTTATCACCTTTGAAGACATGCAGTATATATTAATCAAAGAAAATATACAAATCCTTTCTTTAAACTAAAATCAGGTTAGCAGACTTCCTAGTATGCTCAATATGAATAAAAATTCCCATAATAAAAATTCAATCGCAATATCATATTTACTAAAAATTCGTCCTACACTTTCATTCCATTATTGGATTTATATTTGTATATCATCAAGGGCAGAACTATGCGACATCGCAAATTTGATGGGAAAAACATAGAACTATATGCATAGGTAAAGAAGAAATAAAATTCCAGAACTCAGAGAGAGTAGATGATAGAGATGGGACGGGACAGACCCAGTCGTGTGGACAACTATGCACCTATAAATTTATTTATGGTGATGGAAGAGAAATATAGCAAATCAAACAGCGAGCGTCATTCATTCATTGTCTAAATGGATATTTCCAAATCTCCACCAGGCCCCAACTCTGATACTATTAACACACCCTGCAGGGTACGTGCCCTTCATTATTTTTGCAATGAATTAGCTCCATCTCAATAATGCCTCTTTATCCACTATTTTGCAATTTTGTATTTGGAGTTTGGACCCTCCAATCATACCTCCAGGACCCTCTCATCATTTATGCAGATTCAATAAAACATAGCCTATTTTTCTATCTACATATCTACTCTACCCATTTCTTTTTGTTTTTTTCTTCCACTCTTGAATTTCACTTCAAATTAAAAATGTCAAATTCGTATGAAAATAAACCAGTAATTAAATATAAGTTTATATATATATATGAAATATGCAAAGTCAAAAAGTGGCAATTATTATTGTGGGATCCAAACATCAAACAGGAATAGCAGCCTTTCCTGTTCCGAGGACCTATGGGGGGGGGGGGGGGGGAGGGGGAGGGGAGGGCAACCAAAAAGAAGTACGGAGAGGAATGTGACGTTGGATTTACAGTTGGCTGAGGTAGTTGATGGGTCCCACTTAAGAATCGAGCGAAGAAGGTCGGTCCATGTATTTTTGGTTTGGTGGGTAAAAAATTTGGTGAAAATTAACAAACCAAAGCTTCTTTGGGCAATCATTGAACCGTTACGACACAAAATCTTTCCACCTTTGGTGGCTTGCGGGCCATGCTTTCTCTCTCTCTTTTTTTTTTTTTTTTTCCCTCAATTTTCAACTAAAAAGGCTGCGTTTGGTCCGTCTTCTACGTATTTCTCTCATATATATTTTGTATCATCTGATTAAATTACCATTTTTTTAATTAAAAAGACATGTGCTTTAAATGTCAAGATACGAACACCATCACTAATCAGGGATAATAATTTTCCTTAAATTTTAAAGTGTAAAAGGTAAAAAAATTTTAAATCCGAATCTCTTTAATTATTTATTTTAATATAATTTATTTTTATAATAAAAAATAAAATAATTATTTTTTATGTAATTTATTAATTATTATTTAATTTATTTAACCTTCATTAATGTGCTCTATGATATAAAATTTCAGAACATTTAATAATTTTTCAAATAAAAATTTAGTGAATATATATATATATATATAAAGAGTGCTGCTAAATAGCTCAATTTGAGCTGGCTCAAATGGTATTAATGTATGTAGTTTTACTATTATACCCTTAAAAGAAAGAGAGGAAACAATTTAAAATAAGATAGCTCATTTCATGGCTCATAGGAAAGCGTGCATGCAACAAGCTATTATTGCATGCACACCATTCAAGAACCGATGATTCGATGAGTGATTAATGCATGCACATATGAGCTAACACGATGAGCATGCCTTGGTTTTGCCTTCCTTAAAATATTTTGATACTTTGTTTTTGCCTTACTTAAAATATTTTAATTCTTTGTTTTTTCTTTTAAAGTTGATTCATTCTCTCGCTTTTTCAATTTTTGGAAGGTCATATCGTAGGCAATTGTTTGATGAGATATTTGATTTTAGTGAAGATGATAGTTTGTTCATCAAGATGTGGAGGAAGATGAATCACCGTGATCAAGATATGAACGAAGGAGGCATTAGAGCAAGAGCAAACACTAATGCTATTGAAGAAGGTCCTCTAACAGGATGTTATTTCACTATGTTCAACTTCTATAAAGAACATGCTAGATTGAAAGGTTTTAGTGTTTTCAAAAGATCGGTGGATCTCGCAAATATCAAACAATTAGTTGCGATAAAGGAAGGAAAGCAATTGGTGCGAAATCATCAAAAGGATAAATTGTCTGCAAAGATTAATGCAATCCTAAGAGAAAATGGAATGATTTCAAAAGTTATTTCAAGTCACAATCACGAATTGGAACCTTCTATGTCTAGATTGATGGTTGCTAATATGGATATGAAGAGGAGATTGGAGGCAAACGATATAGCATAAGACGCATTAGGTTGCTTGAAGTTAAACTTCATTGAGCGAAAGAGGAGGCTACGACTTGGTGATGGTGATGAGGCTATACGTAAGTTGTTTGTGAGAATGCAATAAACGATCCCGAAGTTTTTCTATTCATTTGATCTTGATGATGATTTTTCAAATGTTCTATGGGTTCATCAATTCAATGATGTTGTTAGTTTTGACACTACTTACCTTGTTAATCGATACAAGTTGCCATTTGCCACCATTGTTGGAGTAAATCATCATGGGCAATCTATTTTATTAGGATCGCCTTGATCTCACATGAAGATGTAAACACTTTTAAGTGGTTGTTCATGACGTGGCTTGAAGCAATGGAAGATGTTCATCCTAATTCTATTCTGATCAATGCGAGCATGAGGAAAGCCATTAGGAGGTAATGCCTAATACTAGAGATTTTGCTTGTGGCATATATTATGCAAGGTACCGAGAAGTTTAAATGATAGTGCATGCCTTGAGTTTAAAGTCAGAATATATGATAGCTTAACCATCGAGATGTTTGAGAGAAATTGGAATGAGTTTGTGGTGAAGCATGGGTTGGAAAGAAATGAATGGCTTTCCAAACTATATGTTGATAGGGAGTATTGGGTTCCAATTTATCTCAATCACACATTTTGGCTGGAATGGTTTCGACTCAAAGGAGTGAGAGCATGCATGCCTATTTTGATGGGTATGTTAACTCAATGAGCACACTAAAGCAATTTGTGGAGCAAGATGAGATTGCTATGTGTGACAAGAATGAAAAGGAGTTCTATGCTGATTTCAAATCAAAATAAATTGCATATCTGTTTTTAAATGGGAACAAAAAGGCATTTACTAATTCAATATTCAAGCTCGCTCAAGAGGAGATTAAACGAATGTGGTATTGCCATGTCATTCACCCAATCAAGAGGGAAGATAATGAGCCAGAATTGAGAGACATAAAATTATGGAGAAATCCATAATCAACAATCGTTTTCAGAGGGAGTTTGTTTATGATGTAAAATGGCCAATATTAATTGTAAGAAATTCGAATCAAAAGGAATATTGTGCTGCCATATCATGAGGTTGATGTCACTCAAAGACATAAAGTTCATCAACGAACGATATTTGCTTAGGCGATGGAGAAAAGATGTTAACCGTGTCCATAGTAAAAGTTTTTTCATGAGGGGTACCCACATATGACAGAGGAGTTTGAGAAATACAGGAGATGGAGAGGTTATTTCAAGAAGCATCCGATTTGGCTTACGATGACAATAAGATCAAATTTGTGAAACAACGTGGCTGAATTGAGCGGGATTTATTGAGCTGGAATGATGGAATGATTGTCCTACCAAGAATGCGTTACTATTGACACTAACAATGTTGATGAAAACGAAGAAAATGAAAGAGTTATTCTTAATCCACATGTGACTCGTCGTGGGACGGGCCACGAATAAGGAGATCACTCAACGAGCAAATTACGGTAGGAATAGAACCAAGAAACAATATTAACTCGAATATTGTATATATATATTTTTTAAATCACTAATGTTATTTATTTCATTTTTTTAGATATTTCATGTAACTTGTGTCCTTTTACATGTAAAGGTTGATAATAGCCAAACACCAAACACAAGGAAATGTAATTAATCCGATTGTTGGAACTATACCAAGCCATCATAGTATTAGGCATTAAGGAACCCATTATACTACTAAGCATTACAATGGAGTTAAGAAATTAGAATAATATCATCAATGTAATAGCAATTTTTTAAATTTTATTACAACTTATCTTATGAAATAGTCGAGTTGCGTTTATAACTTATCAAAATTAGTTAGCTAATTTTAGTCCTTATGTAAGCAAGACGTAGCATATTATATAATTTATTATAACTCGTAAGATCATTTTTCTTGTTAAGTTGAGATTACATTTCTGGATTATAATCATAGCCATTAAATGGCACAAATGTTGTGGCACAAATAGCACAAATGCTTATAAAATGACATAACTATCCTTATTAAAATTTTGAATGGAAGAGATGTCAAGAGATAGAGTATAATTTGAATTTTCATTATCTCTCTTCTATTTAACAACTACTTGAGTAAATAGGATGAAAGTTCCCATGCTTTCCTTGAGCTACCCACCATAATTAATATTATGTGAGTTCCAATTAATATTTTAATAATTAAGTGTTTATTATTTATGATAACACATAATAATAATTAAATATTATTTCTCATTAATTTAAAATAAAATATTTATATTATATATAAGATTTTTAAAAAATTTTATCATCTTAAGTTAACTTTTAAGATATAATTAGATTTAATTTATTTTCTTAAATATGATATCAGATTGAATTACTTATAAATGTGTTTGTCTATAAATTTTATCTTCAGATATTCATATTCTAAATATGTTCTCCTTGAGACTTTTAGAGTGAATTAAACTCAATTTATTTTTTTAATTTTAAATTTTTAAGAACCTCTTTTAACAAAATTTCGGTGAATTAAAAATGATATAGGAGATTTATTTCAATAGAGAAGACTAGTAAAGACATGCACCCCATCTACATATAAAAATGTAAACAGAATCATTCAAGTCATGTTCACTTTTTCTTTGTTTGAAATAATTTTCTTGGTTTCTTTCGATGACTTTGGCTCTAATATGTGTCTCTCTGCTTCGAAAACATCTTTGTATGGACAAATTTAATTAATTTATTTTCTTTCCATTTATTTATTTTTTTATCTAAGAAAGGAAAATTAATACAAAAATAGAAATTTACTAAGAGGACACACTATAAAGCCATTAAAATAAATGGCACAAATGTTGTGGCACAAATAGCACAAATGCTTATAAAATGACATAACTATCCTTATTAAAATTTTGAATGGAAGAGATGTCAAGAGATAGAGTATAATTTGAATTTTCATTATCTCTCTTCTATCTAACAACTACTTGAGTAAATAGGATGAGAGTTCCCATGCTTTCCTTGAGCTACCCACCATAATTAATATTATGTGAGTTCCAATTACCTTTTTGAAAAAGTTTAAAGAAGTATACTATTGTTTTATTGAACAAACCCTTATTTGCATCTATCTTCATCTTCTTTCTAAGAAACTCTTTATTGTAAAGCATTGTATCTATCTTTATCACCTTAGTAGATGTGACGGTAAAACAATAAATAAGCCTCAAGCTACAAAATGTCGAGAGGGGGTGCTAGAGATCAGTGCTTTCCTCTTACTCAATAGTTAATGCATATACACCAATTAGAAGATGCATAATTGGAACAAATTTTTTATTTATATATAACATCCTATGTATTCTTATAAGGACTTAATTTTCACAAATGAGGAAAAGCATTCCATCGAATTTTAATATATTGCGATATGCAATAACTTGAGTTTGAAAAGCAAAGGCTTGGTAACATAATTCATATACAATAAGCCAATGAAAATAAAAAAAAATATCCACTTCCAAACTTGGTAAGGATAAAAATTATGGCAAAACATTCGACACACATAGAGGATAGCATAGCATATTGTCTCATGAAACATAAACTTAGCATACTATATACATAAGACAACACCAAAAGGACCCTATCGAAACTCAATCCTATAGTCATCATCACAAAGTGAATTCCACCTCATCATCCTTTCCCAATTGGTTTTCCCGCACAAATGCACGCCATCCTTTTTCAAATCTTGCTTTCTTGAAGACTCCTCTTGACTAAACGAGTCACATATCGAACTTGAAATTGTTTGTACTTGTATGTGAACCAACCTCCCATTCAAGCCAAGAAACGCCTTCGCAAATTCAATTAGAATATTCTAGTAAATAACACAAGATACATTTTATACATGTCAATAACTATTTGAAAAATAATTTACATAATCAATAAAGTTTTCAACATAATTCGTAAATGGCTAGTTTACCACTTTGTATTTCCAATCGCGGTGTTCATCATACAAAGTTTGACCGAGTAGGAAGGGGTCTATAAAAACATGAAATTTAATAATAATAAAGAGAAAACAAAGCAAGTTCTTATTATTTTATTGGTTGCATGAAAGAAATAAAAAAAAAAACTCATAATGCGAAAGTCAAGACATTCACCTATTACATCATCATCATCCAAGATATTTGAATTACTTCCTAAATGGTGGAAATCCATAATCAATCTCAACTCCTTTTTATCGAACATTAACATCTCAAAAAATATGTTTCAACTTGTAGTATTTGATAAGTTCATCAACACCATCTGTAAAATATAAATTCCCATCTTTCTCATCCACTACAGCCATGAGTGACCTTCCAAACCTTTGACAAAAAGTGTTATGGTATCAAAATTTAAATCGCCAGATGAGTAACATGATTTGGAATATATCTCTAAAAAAATGGATGAGAAACAAATATCATATCAAATTATCACTTATTTCTATTTTATATTGACTAAAGAAAAAATTAGATAAAAGGATATAAAGAGCTTACGATCTGCTAGTGTTGCGCTCAACAATGAAATAGAACCTATCCTTTTCTCCCATGGTGCTCTTAAGAGAGGATTCTTTCTCTTTTAAAAATGATTATTAATGTTTGAAAGGAAAGATCTCACCATTTTCGATTCTCTCTCTCAATCTCTACGTTAGGTAGATCTTTGAACGTTTATTATTGTTTGAAGGGAACTTAATGGCAGTCAACAAACCCTCTCAACACTCATCTGGATATTAATTGCCCATTTAATAAACGGAAATGTAGTGGGAATAGTGATATTAAAAAGGAAAAAAATCCAATAATTTCTTCAATGGAAATGACTTTATCTTGTTAAGGTGTGTTTTAAAGGAAAAGAATAAGCATATTAGCCCTCATCCGATAATCTTTTGTATGAAAAATATATATACACACACAAGAGTTATTAAAAAATAAACACATATATTGATTTATATATTTCTATATCTCTCTCTCCACATGTTTATCTCTCTCTCCCTTTATTTATCTTTATATATGTGATAATCTTAATATCTCTGCCTATAACTCTTTTTATTTCTATCATTCTCTAAATATCTTTGACTATCTCACTCTATATTTATCTTGTTAAGGTGTGTTTTAAAAGGAAAAAAAAAAAAGAAATGGGAGAGGAGGGTTCAAACCCTAACCAATGGGGAAGCATGCTTGATCCAGTCGGGCAAATAGCCCTCATACGATAATTTTTTGTATAAAAAATAAATATACACACACAAGAGTTATTAAAAATAAACACATATATTGATTTATATATTTCTATATCTCTCTCTCACATGTTTATCTCTCTCCCTTTATTTATCTTTATATATGTGATAATCTTAATATCTCTGCCTATAACTCTTTTTATTTCTATCATTCTCTAAATATCTTTGACTATCTCACTCTATATTTATCTTGTTAAGGTGTGTTTTAAAAGGGGAAAAAAAAGCCAGTCGGGCTATTAGCCCTCATCCGATAATCTTTTGTATGAAAAATATATATACACATACAAGAGTTATTAAAAAATAAACACATATATTGATTTATATATTTCTATATCTCTCTCTCCACATGTTTATCTCTCTCTCCCTTTATTTATTTTTATATATGTGATAATCTTAATATCTCTGCCTATAACTCTTTTTATTTCTATCATTCTCTAAATACCACAACCCCCACCACCACCACCACCACTATCACTCCACTACCGCCACCACCACCACCACCACCACCACTTTACCACTACTACCACCACTATCACTCTACTACTACCACCACCACTACTACTATCACTCTACCACCACTCCATCAACACCACCACCACCACCACCCCACCACCACCACCCCCCACCACCACCACTACTCCACCACCGCCACCACCACCACTATCACTCTACCACCACCACCACCACCCCCACCACCACCACCACTCTAACACTACTACCACCACTATCACTCTACTACTACCACCACCATCACTCTACTACTACCACCACCACTACTACTATCACTCTACCACCACTCCATCACCACCACCACCACCACCACCAAACAATCCCCCACTATCACAGTACCACCACCACCACCACCCACCACCACCACTATCACTCCACCACTGCCACCACCACCACTATCACTCTACCACCACCACCACCACCACCACCACCACCACCACTCTAACACTACTACCACCACTATCACTCTACTACTACCACCACCATCACTCTACTACTACCACCACCACTACTACTATCACTCTACCACCACTCCATCACCAGCACCACCACCACCACCTTCCCACCACTATCACACTACCACCACCACCACCACCCACCACCACCACTATCACTCCACCACTGCCACCACCACCACTATCACTCTACCACCACCACCACCACTCTACCACTACTACCACCACTATCACTCTACTACTACCACCACCATCACTCTACTACTACCACCACCACTACTACTATCACTCTACCACCACTCCATCACCACCACCACCACCACCACTACCACTATCACTCTAACACCACCACCACCACCACCCCCACTCCATCACCACCACCAATAACATTATACCACCACTAGCACTCCACCACCACTACCACTCTACCACCACCACTATCACTCCACCATCGCCACCTCATCGCCTACCACCACCATCACCACCACTACCACCATCACTTCACCACTACCACCACCACCACCACCACCACCACTATCACACCACAACTATCACTTCACCATTACTACCACTCTATCACCACCACCACCACCAATACCCTATCACCACCACCACCACCACCACATCACTCTACCACCACTACTTCAACAACACCACTCCACCACCACTATTAAATAATTTAATATATATTCTTAACTTGATATATATACTTTATCTTTTGAAATTTATATCATATTTCAATATTTTATATATTGAAAAATTATAAATATAACTAGTTTGACCACACCCTACCCACACTAATCTAGCACCTCCATCATTTTCACTCCACCACCAATATTAAATTTCAAACCAATTTTAATATGATAATTACTTTAATATCAATATTTATTGTTATAATATTTAATTTCATTTTTAAATGCTATTTACTTCACTCAAATTAATATATATTAAATTTATATCATATTTCAAGTTAAAAAAATAAATATAACTTATAGTATAACTTAACATTAAAAATCAATATCTCTTATCTTATAACAAACATATTAAATGACATAACTTATAGTGTATAATATCTCTATATTTGCATATTTCCCATAGCATTAAATCAAAGATATTAATCGGATTGAATAACGAATTCCCTTGCTTTTGGAGATAGAACCACCATAACTCATCTCTTATCTCTACTCTCTCCTATTATCATTCTTATTATCATTCTCGGTTTCTCAATTCATAGTATTAATTATTATATCTTTATTTATTAAAATAATATTTTTAATTTATTTAAAATATAAAATAAAATAATTAAAATTTAAAGAAAATTTGGACGCTACTATAAGTAGCGCCCAACTTTTCTTAAATATTTTTAATTATTTTTTTAATTTTAATTTTTATTTTATTAAATTTTAATTTAATTTTAAATTAAAAATAATATTTATAATAAAATATTATAATATATAATATTATATATTATAATTTTATTTATTAAAATAATATTTATATTTTATTTAAAATATAAAATAAAATAATTAATTTATTTTTATTATTTAAAGGAAAACCTTTTTTGGTATTATTTTGTTTCGATTACACATTTTTGTCAAAAGCCCTTATTTCGCCTTGTGTGTTTTCTTTGTTTGGCTAAGGGACAATAGGGTTATTTTAGTTGGATGTGATGGGTTTTTAAACTATCTTTCATAAGACAATATGCTCTGTTTTCCTTTGTTTTTTAATGTCAATGTCAAACATTATAAATAACCATTGTTGTCACTTTTAATGTTCTTCCTTTTCTTTTATAACCAGATAATCCTTGCTTATGTTAGTAAAGCATAATAATTGAAAAACTATAAATTTTCTACTTGTTTGCTATAAAGCACTAAGAGCACCCATTTATTTCTTTATCTAATTTGAAAGTGGTGTTAAATATCTCTTGAAGCAAAGATTGTAGAAGAATATTGAACTAAAGCCTAGCATAAAAGGCACATAAAACAACAACCATAACGTAAACCACCATAATTTTAAAACAACCCAATAAAGCACACCAAATGCAACCAATAATAACAGACACCAAATTTGAAGAAGCAAGTACACACCAAGATGAGAAAAGCAAACAAGTGGATGACAAACAACCTAAGGACGACAAAAATAGATAAAACAATCTCATAACCATAGAATGAATAAGCCAACACAATCAACAAAATAATTTTTTTCTCATAAGCATAATCATTAAAATAGAATCAAGATATCCACCACAATGAATGTCCATTGCATGTCTATCATGCATGCACGTTAAACTAAGCTAAGAACCCTATATGAGAGCTACTTTACTCACCAACATGTCTTATTAAGTCTCACGTTAAACAATGAAACATTCATTCCCAATGTAAAAGTCTCCACGTTCAACATATATATATGGAGATTAAGCGAGTTTAGTGGTATCAATCTAATTACATTCATTAGCTCAATTCTTTCCCATGGATACAACAGAAGGATTAGGAGGTCCATTAACTTAAACAATGTACAATAGCACTATTGGAAGAGCTAAAAAAAGATTGGTTCTTGATATGGGTAAGGAATACATCTACCTTATTGGATGAGCCACCACTCTTGAAGTCTTATGATATCTTCTCAAACAAATGGAAATTCAACAAACAATGACAACAATGTTATTATCATCCAATCATTACCCTGTTGAGTCATTACTCATCTTTGAATGAAGAATGTCAAGTTGGCGTCTTGTGTGAAGCTATGGAAAGGATTTGTTTTCTAATTCTATGTTTCGTGGATATGTTTTGTTATCTATGGTTATGTTTCAAAAATTAGCTTGTTATCTTGTTTATCTTATTCTCTTGTCATGTTTCTCTATTATCATATTTCATTTGTGTTGTTTTTGTGTTAACTTTTTTGTTAATGAAGAGCTATGTTCCATGTTGTGTTAAATAATGTCTTATTTTGCTCAAACACGAAAAATGATTATGTTTTATAAAGATAAAGATTTGAAACTTTAAATGTTATATGTAAATATAAAACTAAGACCTTAAAATCTAAAAGCTATAGCCCTCCATGATTCAACAAGAAAGATTAGTAAGGTGATCCTTCAAACGTGGCTATCATATTTTTTTTTTACAATTGTTTTCCTTGTAACTTGCTTCATTTTATGCAAGCAATTTTGAATTGTCTTATAATCTCCTATGCTTCTTTGGCATTGTAATTCAAATCATTTTGATTGTAAAAAAAAATAAAGAAACACAATTTGCAAAATTTTTGCAGATATTTTAAATTTAAGGAAGTCATACCACAATTAAATATTTCTAGAAAATGAGAAAAATATCATGACAAAATCTTTAATCCACCAAAACAATTTCATAATTTAAATCTACTAATATATACATTAGGCTTTAAGATAACACATCAAAAGGGTAATCACTTCAGTTTTCTATAAACTACATCAAGTAACATCCGAATAAAACCCCAAAATGATCAGAAAAAGCACTATAATCCAATTTTTTGGACTCCATATTTCTTAATTACTTATTGAAGGAGATTCTTCACGTGGGTCTTCCTTTCCAAACATTAAGGATTTCTTTGACTCCATATTGATTGTCGAAAGATATTGTTGACATGGCTCTTCATTACCCAAAGTTGTTGAGATTCGATGAAGCAACAAGAGACATTCCATCACCACCACGATATGAATTCAATTGTTAGCATGATTGAATGCATGCAAGGCCTCCTCCATTGTGTCATATGATTTGTACAAGATTCTTGCCATGAGGTGTAAATCGTTGAAGACCATGGAAGACAACATAAAATTTTTCTTTTCTTCTATTGCTTGTGACCTCATATTTTGAGAAGGATATGAACGTTAGATGAATGGAAGAAGGAAGGTTATTCATCTCCATAAGTCATGAAGTAGGTATAGTCATAAAGAGTTTTCATGGAAGCTTTCAATTTTTAGAGTTCAAATGTATTAATTTCACATTGAAAAATGTTGTAGTTAAGTGGCTTATAAATGTTGTAGGTAAGTAGATATTAAATGAACAGACTTTATAGTTAAGTGGCTTATAAATGAGCTAAATGGCTTATAAATCTTATATCTTATAATAAATTTATTTTTGATATATAAAAACCCGAAAAGGCATGATATATAATAATGGCGGACAAGAGGGTGCAAAATCCATCACCGAACCGAAGACATAAATTCAAAGAGGTTAACAGTTAGACTGGTTAAAAATGGGTTTGCCGACAATAACTGTTATTAGTGATGTCACTTAATAGATATATTATCCTGTATTGCCTGATGCAAATGTATTGAAAGTAATTTCCAATTACGCAGTTGCTTGCATCCATCGTGTTTGCCGATTAGGGTGTAAACACAGAGAAAGCTGGGATGTCAGAATTTACCTAAAAGGAGCACAATAATGGAAATTTTCACCTTCGCATTTGCATGAGTAATGATAATCAACAATTATATATTGGGATTTTCTTTTTTTTTTTTTAACCTTTTCCATGCTATGCATCGCGTCATAGCATGCTCATTAGGGGGTCCCATGCATGCACGGCCGCGATCGCGAAGGCTCCACGTTACAGCTTTTGCTTGTAAAATATAATTGATGAATGGCTGTCCTGCAATTTTCTCCGCTTATCTTTTTTGTAATGATCGTTTTGCTCCGTTTTTGTGTACTTGACCGCAAGAATGCGACGCATGGTGCGCTGGGTCTTCTTTTTTCTTTTAAGGAAATTTCTCATAAATCTGAGTTATAATAAAAAAATTAAATTAGAGCTTCGACTAGTTCCACAGTTGTGCATGTTGCTACTGACGAAATTGATGCCATGTTAGAGTTTTTCTCAAGTTTTTAGGAGTTTTGCTCTTCACTCTTAAATTTGCCAACCTCACTCTGCATTTTCTGCATGCCATTAGACACTTTTGTCGAGAAGCTTCTCCTTTCTTTACAGTAGCCCATTCCTCCGAAAACTCTCCATCGCCTCACTGGCCTCACCTTTGTCGTCTCTGATATGTATTTGCTAAATTTGATGAGAAATTAATGCACTTTTCATCAATATGATAAGATTCATATCATTCTGATTTTCAAATAACATTAATGATATAACTATCGTAAAAGTAATTTGAAATTTCATCGTCAAGTTAAAAAAAAAAAAAAAAAAGTTTACTTTAGTTGGCTAGCCATACTGCAGGCATACATTTGTATTTCATAGTTTTGAGAGCTGCGAACTATATATATCCTATATCCCAACAGAGAAGCCTGAAACAAGAAGGGTGAAGCACAGTACAACTCCTATTTGAAGGCACCCGGCAGCTCAAGTTTTTGTGTAAACTTATTATATAAATCATAACAAATTTCCTTGCTGAGAATGGTTCTTCTCATTTTGGCTTTATTTTTGGAGCAAAATGATTGAGTATATGGCCCTATGTGGGGTTGAACTGGATTAATTAATGTCACATATTAAAAATAAAAAAAGACCCCACCAACACCCAAACCTTATCTAATTTTCTCCATTCATTTCCTTTCTCAAGTGGGGATAAACATGAAGTGGGCAGTGCTTTAATGAAGGGTTAGATTTCAGCAAGTTAAAAAATCCTCGAGTATAGCTTGTCAGCTCTCAGCCACTTGGGGCCTGGGGGGGACAAATCTGTACCATATACCTCAATTATATGATTCAAATTGGATTCGGTGATTTGAACACTCGTTTAAGCAATGAACCTAGACTACCCTAAATTCTATCTCACTCATGCTCGTATCAGATCTTCTATTGCATCTTGTCATTCCTGACTGACAACCCTTCTTGGACATTACCAGATCTGTGCTCTCAATTTCCCACTTGACGTTCAAAAAGAAGAAAAAAATTGCTGTCTTCCAGGAACCTTGGTCTCGTCTTTTCCAAGTTGGAGCCCCAGAAATGGGACGTCATGAGAAATTGGATTATATATTTACACATGGGTATGGGCTTTATATATACTGATTTGTAAAGCACTGTCAGTGCCCCCTCTTTCCAAGTATTTATTTTGGAGGTTTATTCATACAACATTTAGCATGTTTGTGCTTGGAACATTTCATGATCTCTCTTGGATTAATATCTTAACTTTGAAGGCCTACTCAAAAAGTGATTAAAGATAGATAATATAAGAAATTTAAATAATTACATCCTTGCAACTTGCAAAGTAAATGGAAACTCAATCATCTAATAAATAAGTCAACTAATTCCGCAGGAAAACAACAGGACAACTCTGAAAGTTATAAATATTCTCTTAAGAATTTTCTTGTTTTCTTATGAGGATTGAAACGTGTAGAAGAATTAAAGCAAAACCCAAAATCAATTGCGGTCCCGCCGCCATGGCAGCACTAGGACATGATAATTATTAACGCATGCTTTTTTTTTTTTTTGTATATCTTACTTAATTTAAGTGCCAACTGAGCTTATTCTTGAGATTAACAAATGCTTAATATTAATAAAACAGGAGTTAAGACTTAAGACAATGGTTGACGAGAGGAAACACCACATGTGCTTGCATATGATTAGCTCACGAGTATATGATGAATTATGGAGATTATAATTAAGCATCTTTTTATGGGTTTTAATTAATTTATAATTTGATCTTGTTGGAACTGGGACGTTGCTAAGGTCAAGGCCACGTTATAGCCTTACAAGCAGACAAACCATAACACCAAAATCAATTACTTATTATTTAGGGTTTTGCTTAGGGCTAGCTTTTATATAGTATTTTCTCTTTCTTTCCCAGTTAATCATTTGAGGAGAGGGAGATTCTCTCTTCACTATGGCTTTCATTGTCTCTATACAGAGCCGCAAACGATTCATGGAATATTTGCCTTTCCACGAACTATGCAATTAGCTAAATGTTTCTTTGCAATGACTTGTTTTTCTTTCATCGTTTTCATTTTCATTACAAGTAATTAATATATAATCAAAACCATTTATCACCCATGGAATCTTTCCAAGTCGCATTTTATTTAATATGACAAAAACGTATAGAATTTGCCTAAGTCGTTACAATATTAACGAAAATCAACTTTGTCCATTTCGACAAATAAATATACTTAATCAATAAATGAGTTTTATTATGTAATTAAAGCAGAAATTATAGATTAATATCTTAATCCAAGAATTTTATATAGAGAGAGAGAGGTTGGTTTCATATCGGCTTTGTCGGTGCAATGCGAGAATCTTAATTATTGGAGTTGTCCTGAAAATATTGATTGGCTGAGTTCTTAGTAATAAAAGTCAAGAGAAAGGGAAATGAATTAAAAAGTCAAAAAAATAAAAATATGAATAATAAAAATGAAGAAATAATTGGTGTAAAATGGCTGAAAAAGGCCTCAATCATATGAACAAATGTTTCCTTTTCATAATTTGAGACAGAAGGGGGCCCGGAAAGATGGCGTAGAGTTGTGTTATCTGCACAATATTTGCACATGCAGATGTTGTCTAGTGCCAAACGGGGTCCAATCCTCTTTCCAAACTTTTCCATCATATAATGCATCAATTATATATATATATAATTTTAATTAATAATATTATATCAATTGCATTTACAAAAACCCTGTGACCATTTGAGGCAACTATTAGTGGATTTGAATAATTGCATGACTTATTAAACAGGCCAATGTGATAAACTCACAAGGAAACATACATAAAAGATTAATTTGTGAAGGGAAAAATGATATAATTTTCTTTGTTCAAAATGATCAACGGCTAGAAGAAGAAGGATATGTTTAATTAATTAGTTTATAATAAAAAAATTATGAAGATTCCTGCAGGAGGCTTCATATTTTCAATGAGGGCCACAGTCTCGTCAGCTAATGATTTGGAATAATTGGTCAGTTTTTGCTCTTGTTAATTAATTTCTACACTGTACTAATTCATTTGCTTATTTTAATCTTCCCAATCTTCAAATTAAAATAATTAATTATAAAGATCTTTATAATTGATAATAAATGAGATAAAATTTTAGATTAAGCGAAGATGTCAATGGGTCATCGTAGTTTTTTTTTAAGTATCTTTCATATTAAATTTTATACTTTTAATAATTATATTCATTTACATGTTAATTTGTCAATAGTTTATAATTCCACATACTCTAACCCAGTTAGTAATTTCAAGGTAGGATGTTTACAGGTAGCTGCGGATGAAGAATCGGATACACCGGCTAGCGGCTGTAAAGCCATGGGTTGATTGGTGGAGGTGGCTTTATTAAAGTGGGTTGGCTAATGGCTAGGAGATTAAGGACGCAAAGATTCTAATAATTTCACAAAAGTACCCTTAGTTAACCAGTTAAGTACTATTAGGATGGGAAGGTATTAACTGGTAAAGGACAACATAAGATGATAGAACTAAAAATGGTGAATGAGCTGAGAAAAGAGAAGAATACAATCCAGGTGGTGTGTCTATACAAAAATAGGAAAAAAAATATATATATACATCTACGTAGTCACCTTCATTTGATAGGGCATTTGGTGGGTAGCCGTCTAGATATGTATCTCTATCTTGAATTTACAGGAAGCCAAAAAGGCAAAAATGAAGTTCAAAACTTTTTTTTTATTTTATTAAAGATTCGGAGAGCTCAAAATACATGTAAAAACATTATTTTTATTTAATTTTATGAAAAAAATATATTTATAAAATTGATATTATATTTAATTTAAAATCTTAAAAGTATAAATTTATAGTATTCTTATTTATATGTTTCTCACTCATTTTATATTATTTTTAATTTAAAAATTTTACATTTAAATATTTCCGACACTTTTCTTAATGAAAAACTTGGTGGAGTCGAGGAAATTTGTAACCCCTATTGGGATTTCTTCACTTATAGCAAGATATCATTTACTTTCAGAAAATCACCATATACCATCTCTTCTTTCCACGTAATCATCATCAAAACTTTTCTAACTTATCATGATTTTTCAAGAATTTCCCTGCAAATAATTTACTTGGAGGGAGGAAAACTTAAAAGAGATTGAAAAACAAAAGATTTTGCATAAACAAAGAATATTTTACTTTCAACTTTCAAAATTCACATAAATGTAAAGAAATATCAAAAAGAAAATAATTATAAATTGTCGGTTGTTGTATTGACAATGCTTACATAATTTAACTGTTAATAACTCTTTGTAAGCGTGAAATTGTAAGAGAAGAATTATTTCTTATTAGTTTTTTTAACCTTTCTTTGTGAGGAAAGTAGTGTGTGCATGAGAAGACATAGGTAATTCTAGCTCAAGTCAAATCTTTATCATTCCCTCCATATTTTCTTCATCCTATGGGTAAGCTTTTACGTGGGCTTTCAAGAACCCTGAAACAGAAAATCACCACAAGATAAAAGTTTTTACCATTAGTAGACTTTTGTTCATTTAATTACCACATTGAAGTGAGGATTAAGGCCTTTTTTTTTTCATCTGGTTTGTCATTTCACTGACTTGAATTTCAAGCATGGGTTACTATCAACTCGAGTTTTTCCTTTTCTCTTCGATGAATTATCAATAAAATGCCCCACTCTTGCAAAAGACATTAATTCTCAGACCTCTGATTAGACATATGCGACTCAGACTTTTAATTCATTTCTGAACCTTGCAAACTAAATTAAAAAATTATAAACTTCAGGGAAGAAAAAAAAAAAAAAAAAGAAAGAAAACAGAGAGAGAGAGATTAAGAGGTTATTGACGGCGACTTTTCTTTCTTGAAGGCTACCTTATATTAATTCAACTCCTTTTCCTAGCCGCTACTTCATTTTCTTGGCCTCCTTTTCAACTCTGGGTTCTTCTATGTGCGCTTACATCTTTTCTACCAAAGCATCTGCCTACAAATCCGTTTCAGAGCCACCTATGCTAATTGCTGACACTTCACCTAGGATTCAACAAACTTTGCTGTTTTAGGAAAGGTATCTCATCTTCCCCGTCATTGCTGGTGTGTCTTTCTCCCAATGGGGAGGCACTCTTGCTGCTACAAGCAGAAGTTAAGGAAAGGCCTGTGGTCACCTGAGGAAGATGAGAAACTTCTCAGGCATATTACTAAGTATGGCCACGGTTGTTGGAGCTCTGTTCCCAAGCAAGCTGGTATCTCACAATAACCTCAGTAATTTCCTCTGTTTCAAGCCAAACTACTACTGCTGCAATTCTCTAATTTCCATTTTTTTTTCTATTTTTGGTGAATTTGCAGGTTTGCAAAGGTGTGGAAAGAGCTGCAGATTGAGGTGGATTAATTACTTGAGGCCTGATTTGAAGAGAGGCACATTCTCCCAACAGGAAGAGAACCTCATAATTGAACTTCATGCAGTTCTGGGCAACAGGTATATATATTCATCAATAACTCTTTTTTGTTCATGAAAAGTAGTTAACGCTTTTGGGTTTTTGTGGATGCTTATTTTTCAGGTGGTCTCAGATTGCAGCACAGTTGCCGGGAAGGACCGACAATGAAATAAAAAATCTCTGGAACTCTTGCTTAAAGAAGAAACTTAGGCAGAGGGGCATTGACCCTGTTACCCACAAACCACTTTCCGAGGTTGAAAACAATGGACAAGACAGGAATCCAACTGCCAACAAGGGCCAAGAAAAGGGCTCTGGAGTATCCAGTGAATTGAACCTCCTCGAAGCCAGTAATTCTAAGCCAGGGCCAAATTTACAAGAAAAGAAACAATCTCCTGTTTCTGCGCAAGCCTACCAATTGGAGGGGGAAGGTTCTTCCAACTCCAAAAATATGAGCAGCAACCCCAACAACCATGGTAAAAACAGTAATTTGATGACACCCATAAGCAACAAGGACTTTTTCTTGGAAAGGTTCGCAACCTCCCGCCATGAAGGATCCACAAGCAACTGCCAACCTTCGGATTTGGTGGGGCATTTCCCTCTTCAGCAATTGAATTATGCGTCTAATGCCAGGCTCACAACCAACTCAATCCCCTCCCCCTGGTTTACACAAACCAGCAAATCTTTGGATGTTAACTCCGAATTCTCTTCCAGTTCAATACCCACCATCCTTCCACCTACAACAAGTTCATTTCTTTCTACATCGATGGCTTTCAAGCCCTCCGTTAGTGTTCCCTCCGACGACCCTTCATTGGCGTCTTTCCCAATCAGCAGTTCACGGTTTTGGGAAGCCGGTGCCCCGAGCAACAATAGTAACAGCAGCACTGGAAGCAGCGGCAACGCCGAACTGCAAAGCAACAGCTCTTTCTTTGAGAGCACCATCTTTTCTTGGGGATTGGGGGACTGTAGCTCAACGGAGAAAGATGGTCAAAGCCAGCTGATAGGAAGCCAACAAGTGGACGTGAAATGGCCAGAATATCTTCATAATCCATTGATAATGGCTGCAGCTTTACAAAATCAAAGTCCACAATCTTTATACAATGAGATAAAATCAGAAACGCATCTCCTATCCCAAAATTCAAGGTCTGTGTGGCCTCAAAACCAGCAGCAACAAGAACCTTTCCAAAATTCTGATATATGCCCTAAAGATATCCAAAGACTTACAGCAGCCTATGGACATATTTAGCTTTGATTGGCATGTGAGTGAAGCCACCGGTGTTAGAGGAGGAAACTGAAGAGGCTCGGTACGGATGCTTGCTAGAGCTCGCTCTTTATTTTACAGGTGTGTGCCCCAGATTTTTCTCTTGTAAATAGGTCTGATACAAAAACATTTATTACCCTCTGGTTTTGAAATATTTGTGAGCCAAAAACAATCTTTTCTTATTAATTAGCTTTCTTTTACTTGTTGGGTGTGGGAAGGTAGAATTGCAGAATAAGGCTTGTATACCAGTGCAGTTCTCCTCTTTGCCTCGTTGCATATGCATTACAGTGTTGCAATTCTATCTGGAAAAATCCCGGAAAAGAAAAAAAAAAGTGTCATTGATCCCTGGATGGATCCATCCTTTTGAAATTGGAAAACCAAATGGGGTAGTAGTAATTTTATCAGGTTATCCGAATTTCTACTTCCTTTAATAGTGAGAAAACTGAAAAATTATGTGAAGCTTCTTTCATGAATGCTTTCTTTTCCAGTTCAAGATTGATGGGTGCCCATCCTTGTCTCCAAGAGACAAAAGATTGTAATCACTTTTCCATCAGCTTTTTCACTTTCTAATGCCTTTAATTTTAGATGATTTCGAGGATTATAGTTGGCTGCTGCTTTCCCATTTAAACAACAAAACACCTAAAACAAGTCTCATTTTTTATTTCTTGAATTGCAATTGCAGGACCCTCAAGTCCCATCCTCTCTCTCTCTCTCTCTCTCTCTCTCTCTCTCTCTCTCTCTGTGCTCTGCACATGCACACCCACACGTGTGCAAATGTGAAATATAGGGAAGAGGTGATGGGCAGCAGTTGATAATAAAAAAAAAAAAAAAGGGGAAAACCCCAAAAGTGAAATGAGTGTTAATTCAGTTTCTATTCCGTACAAGAGGATAGTGACTCTTAATCTAATGAGGTCCATATATATTGGTCAAGTCTTGTAGCTTCTCAAAGAGATTAAACATTATCTTAAGAAACACTTTATCAAGTAAGAAAACTTCCACTTCCAGTGAAACTTCCACTTCAAGTGAAATATTAGTCGATTGTGCGGTGAATCAAGAAATTGCAAATATGGTAACCAAGTCATTTCCATCCACTTGTCTCCATATTTCTCTTTTCTGATATTCCTTAATCCTCAAGAACAACAGCTGATATGGGAACTTCTAATTTATCCCTCTTTTCTGTTGGCTGCAGTCAAAAGGGAATTTTTGGTAGTTGTGATTCTTAAATTCACTTTGAAGGATTTCTTGGAAGTCACAATACAAATGCTTTGAAATGGAATATGCAATGCCCTTTTTAAGCATTCAATCCATTATTTTTTCAATAATTTTTCTTATCTCCCTCTTTATCTTGAAGAAGAGTCTAATATTATAATAATATAAATAAATAATAAAAAATTAAACTAAAAGATTAAAAATTAACTCGAAAATAAAAATTGAAATTCATAAACTCACAATGCAAAATCAATTCTACTTCAATTGGACAAAGCACAATTAATTTGAGAAACCCATAGGCCTTTTCGGCCTGCTCCATATAACAGGCCCAGAGCTATCCCAGATAGTGGCCCTTTGCTCATCTTTTGTGGAAATCTGAATGGGCTTCCCAAATCATCACATGATTTGCTGCCAATTTGTAACTTGCCAATTCATTCTTATTCCTCAAATCTTTCATTTTCTTTTTCTATTTTTTAAATCGCTTTGTCACTATTTCTTTTCATTACCTCCCCAAGCAATTGATTTGAATTGCTAACAAAACACTAAATAAATAAATAATAGGGAGACTTCACAGGAGGCCCATATACAAGCTAGGGAAAAAAAAAATAATAATATCACCAAATCTATACCACGTTCCTATTATTAAACAATACCCTTCACCGTCCAACTTTGATCTTTTAATTAAATTTTTTCATTAATCAAAATTTAATTTAATTAATTTTTTTTATTAATTCCTATATTTAGAATAAAAATAATTAATTTCATGGGTATTCTACTTGATGCAATTCTTTGTTGAACTGCATTATCTCATTTAGTTTTCTTCTTCAATAATATTTATAAATTCAATACAAATTAAAATTTACATTTCAATTTAAAAAAACGTTTAAATCATAACATTTCTGGCCGACACCCTCATTGATCTGTTTATTTCAATCTGAATTTTAATTTATTTTTTTTAAAAAATTATTAAATTTGCCGAGAGTTGACCACAGCCCCAATAATTAAAAGGCTTTAATATTATTTTGAAAGAATAAAAATAAAGATCTAAATAATCATTTCAGCCACACATTCTGTGAAAATTGAAAATATAAATACAGAAAAAAAAAATGGAACAGTGACGCCCAACATGACGATGTATGGCCTAAATTGTGCGTTCACATCTCCAGAATAACAAATTAAATTTGAAAAAAGTCAGCATAATTATTTTCAGTAAAAGTTAAATATATCTAAAATTAAATTTTGAATCATATAAATCTTTATACTTTTTAAATTTATACATAATAAAATATTTTTTTAATAATAAAATACTTTTTTATTTTTAAAATTGAAAATTATTCATTAATTTTAGTTAAAATTGAAATTAAAAAAATTGAAAAATATAGTAACAAAAATGGTTTAATATTAAAATTATTATTTTTAATATTTATTATTTAAAAAATAAAAAGTTATTAAATATGAACTTATTTGGCCATAGTTAAAAAGGGTAAGATTTATTTAACTAAAAACTTAATTTTAAACTCATTTAGTTGACTGAAAATATAAAGAATTATTTTTTTTTAACTAATTTATTTAACTAAAAATTTAATTTTAAATTTATTTAATTGATTGAAAATATAAAAAATTATTTTTTAATTAAATTCATATTTATTTCTTTGATATTTTTATTTGTTAATATTTATTTTATTATTTAAAAAAATAAAATAAAGACATAGTGACTTTTAATTTCCTAATTATGTCATTCAAAATTTAATGATTAATTTTATTTTTTTATTACACTTATTTTTTTTAAAGAAAACTTTTTACTTATAAATTACATCAACACATCTTAATTTTACTAATTTATAACGACACATCATATAAATAACGTGATATATCAAGCCTACAAAATAATAATTTATAATAAATTTTGATAAATTAAAAAATATTTTAATTTTAAAATAATAATAATAAAAGTTTTTTATTTTTATTGTTAATTGAAACATGGGACCCATATCAAGTGCAATCCCATCCGCACGAACTCCGAGATGGCCTCGTTGGGTCACAACTCTGCACAGTTTCTTTGTGCGATCGTCTTCTTCTGATTATAAATAGTATGATACACTTTACACGTGGAAATATCTTATCGCCACAGAGTCTATTCCGACCGTCTATTTCAATTGCCATCATAAATGCCAGCTAGTCTACGGTCGGTGATCGGCAGTGTTTATAATACTTTTTTTTTGCCCCCCCGAAGAGTGTTTAGCAGTCGGCACTTATTTTATTTTTCCAAAAACGGAGTCAGCAAAATTCGAATAAAAAAATTAATTAGTTTATAATTTTTATTTAATTTATTAAAAATTTAATTTCGTTTGATTTTAAATATTTAAAATTAAATTTATTCACTTAATTCACTTTTTTATAAATTAAATAAATTAAATCAATTTTAAATTTGATTTAAATTTTAGATAAGTTTAATTTAATTTAATTTAATTTAATTTTTAATTTTCAAATTGATTTGATATTCTCTTCTAATTCAAAATAAAAAAAAATATATATATATTTTTCAAGTAATTATGTTTCAAATAAGTAAACAAATAAACAAAAGCAATAGCGGTTCTCGATGTGGTGGGCCCAAATGGGCCAGAGATAGGCTAACGCAGACAGCTGTCCTACGAAACGCGGTTTATACATCACTTGTGATAAAACCTCATTATCAAAATATCAAACACAGCCAAAATTTATATTCCTTATCCACTGCCGAAACTGCCCTTCGTGGAATGAATTTTGAGGTGGGCAGTTTCTGAAAAAGCGGAGAAGGAATGTTTGAGTAGGCGTCTACGTGAGAATCTTGATACGTTGAAACAAAAGTTGACGCAATAAACTCCACCACAGTAGCTTTAGTACGCTAAAAAAAGGTTAAAAAGTTATGCCAATTTGCACTATAATGCTACGTTTGGGCTAGGTCCTCTACCCTTCTACCCATTTCTTTCATATAATTAGTAGCATGGTTTAGCAAGACCAGAGAGTGAGGTGGGTAGATCCCAATTCTCCACTAGACAGTGATAAAAGAGCAATACTTGGACTACAAGTGTGTGTATAATAAATATTTAAGAGTGGTCCATGTAGCCAGAACAATCAGACCAAGCTGCTCATTAATTAGTGGCGCTTGGCAAGTGGACCCGTGACTACGTACTTGGACCCTTCGTTTTTTTTTTTTTCATTGCATATTTTCTCCATCTGCCTAGGATATCGTGCAGCTACCTCATTTTAACAGAAAGACCAGTTGAGTGGTCAGTGCGTAGTAGGAGAGAGTAAAATTTGATTTAAATTAAAAAATTAAATCAAGCTGAATTCGTTTAATTTAATTTTTAAAATTTTTAATTTTTAAATTTTAATTTTTTCAGTTTGATTGATCGTTTGCACACCTCTAGTGCTTAGCTAGTGTTACCTGTTGCAACCTGCAAGAGTTATCTACGTTACGTGTCACTGCATTACTGGTGTAGGACAGTCGCTCCTTCCGCTGATTCTCCACGCTTATCCTCCTATTATCTGACGCGTGCTTTTCTTAATCATTACTAATATCCAACCAAACGGCGAAACTTCTTACGTTAATTAGCATTTAAGAATTCCCATTAATCCCGAAGCTAATTACCATAATTACCCAATCAGTCTTGGAGTGAGGAAAAGTTAAGCATTATTGACACGTGGAAGGGTGTGTTGGAAATTACAAGGAAATGAGGCTTGTATAAATGGGAATGTTGGCCAGAGAGTTATGTTTACCTTCAACTTATCAGGAAATGAAAAACGAATGATTCACAGAAAACCAAAAGCCACATCTCATTTTTATACTTAAATTCACTTCTCCTTTTCCATACTTTGATCAAACACTTTCCCTTGTCTCTGCTTTTCTTTTTTCTTTCCCTTTTCTGGTTGATTATGGCGTTAGCTGAGAGCTCGAACTTGCTTTCTTATTCCTCTACTACCATGCTTGAAGACGAGGATGATCATGATACTGATGATGGGTATGATAATGATCATCAATCTCATCCCCATAATTTGTCTAGGTTGTCTGTCTGTACCAGTTCTATGTATACTATTGAAGATGATGATTGTCAAGATTGCGATCGTATGAGGATGTTCGTGTCAAGATTGTCCTTTGAAAGCTTCGATGCAGATGAGGAACTTTCCAATGACGAAGAAGGGATTGGCATGCTTGACCTCTCCTCGGATTCGGATGAGGAAACCGGTTGCTACTCGCTTCCAGCTACACCCCCTCGCCATAGAAATCGCGGAGGGCGGGTAAATAAGCTGCTTGTGGGTGTCAAGGAGTATGCCAGTGAAAATGAAGCTCAAAAGGGTGAGATGAGAAATAATCTGAGGACGAGGAGAAGAAGGGTTGTAAGAGAAAAATTGGTTGATGGTGATGATAAGAGTAAAAAGAAGGATGAGGAGAGTATGGCTGTGGGAATGGGTAATTACCATTGGTACTGTAATAGTTTTAGTGGGGAGAGTGAAGGCGGAGGGCTGGTGGTGATAACGAGGCCAAAGGGAGGGAGGAGGTCATTGTGCATGGACATGGAGGAAGTGAAGGCTTGCAGAGATCTTGGTTTTGAGTTGGAGCATGAGCGCATGCTGGAAATGCCTGGTCGTGTGTCTCTGTCAGGATCTACCCTCGATACAAGCAGCGGTGGCAATTCGCCTATCGCCAACTGGCGGATTTCTAGCCCTGGTTAGTGTTCGATATATAATCTCTTCATTCTCATTCTGGAGCATAATTTTGAGTCTAGAGATTGAAATGGGGACTAAGAATTAATTGAACACTTCAAATTATCACAGCTTTGCATACTGGGCTTGTGTTATTTCTTGCATTGTTGCTTAAAGCTGGAAACTTTGTTCCGATTTGCGTGTTTTTGAGTGTTACTTTTTTATGCAGGTGATGATCCACGAGAAGTGAAGGCCCGCCTAAAGGTATGGGCACAAGCAGTGGCGCTTGCGTCTGCGTCTCGACACTGCGGCATCTGACTGTTAATGTTTGTGGATTCTAATCCATTCCTCTTTTTGCAACTTTTTAATTTTTTTACATCTAAACCAAAAAAGAAATATATCTATATTTTGAAGGATACACATAGTCTTGATTTTCAATCTAGGTTGGAATTTGGGGATGGACTTTCTTTTTCCTTGGTAGAAAAATATTTTCCTTTTTTGAAGGTTATCCTGATCATTTTGTCGGTAGATTGTTGTGGTGTTGGGATTTCAAGGGGGAGTCTCTATCACTGCTTTCCTTCTGTACATGTTTCAGCTGTTGTAAATATGATCAGATGATCGGCGCTGGACGCCTACCGGTTGACTCAAAACAGTTGATTATTACTATTGTGATTTTTGAAGCTTGTATTAACCTTTCATTGTTGTTTGTTATTAACAGTATTGAGAGTGAGATTGTCTTGCAATGTGTTATAAAAAATGAGGGAAAGAAAAAGGTTAAGTTAATTTACTTGTGACTTTAGAGCTCTACGTTATCAATGTCATGTTGAAGTTTTATGTTATGAGCAAAACCAAAACATGACAATACTAAACATAGTCATAGATGATCTAGGTAACATTGGTGGTGTTGATCTGGGTAATATTAATAATGGACTTGCTGATTCCTACTCTTGGAAACCAGTTCTTCCAAGACCCGAGGAAGTTGAATAAGAAAGATGAGGAGAATTAAATTGTCATTAATCATTATAATAATTCTTTTGGAGGACTCTGATTTTATTAAGCAAAGACAGAAAATGGATTCACGAAGACAGAAACAATGTACTACTATATGTATAGGGGAATCAACAAACTTGCCTGTTCAACTATCAAGACCACCAACCAACCTTTGACTCTTAAGTTGGTTAAGAAGGTTTATAGTTAGGTCAGGTAAATGAATGCCAGCATCATGCAAAAAAAATGCGTTGTTGGTGAGACAGGTGAGAACCATCCACCTATTTTCACATACAGATATAATCCTATGATTTTAAAGAAATTCTAAAAAATTGCAAAAAAACAGTGTAGTTGATTACAGCACGTAAAGATATAAGAGTGAAAATGTATACCAAAACTGATTCTCGACAACAAATAGCTAATTGTTTTCTGTTCAGTTTCATGTGATGATAACTGTGGCAATTTGATACATACTAGAATACTCTGGCAGTTGCAACAAGTGACACAAGAAAGACAGGATACAATGGTTGCTGAAAAATGAGCCTTAAATTATGTATTTCACATTTTTGTTACTTGTAAGCAAGATGATCCACTTGTAGTTGCAACTCTATAGACTTCTCGATGTTTTAATCAAGTGTCATTGATCAAACTGAAACCCCATGGTGCTTTTGGAACATGTTAATGACATCAAGATGGAACTGAGCAGATTTAGCGTGGTAAAGGTTAATCTTGAGGACTGGGAGAATGGCATAGTTGAAGTAAAATCACTGCAGAGAAGATAATATTTTCAGTCTCTCACAATTGGAATTGAGAGAGAAAATTCAGAACAAAGATGGTGTACGGGTCTTACAGAAAACCAAATAAACACAAAGCTTGTATATTCCTTCAAATTAGGTTACCTTTATTTAATCCACAGTATATATATGGGCCAGGCTTGGGCCCAATTTGAGCCTCATCATTGAACAGGTCTAATCCTGACCCATAATGTTCATCTAGGGAGCAGATAATTTTTGGGAATTTATAACTTGCTGTTTAAGTGATCTAGACTTTGTATCGTGGCACAACATTTGGAAGGAAAGAAATAAAATAAACCACAAGAAATGGTGGCTATAATAAGAATGAGAGAAGTATAAAGCTTAGCTTTCTTGAAACATCTCAATTATATTTTATTTTTGAGCCCAGTGAACTTGAATGTTCTACTGAGATAACAAAGAACAACTAATGAATCATATTTTCAAGGGCATTGCAGAAGAATTATGCCAGCCATTGCATTGGCATTGGCATTCTTCAGCAAGTGATGACTCAAGGTCATGATGAATCATAAATGAATGTTACAATCTCTACAAATAGCAATTTGGGAGATGAATGAAAAGTAACGAGCAGACAAGTTCGTCACTCACTTGAAAACTAGATTATGGCAAGTGTTGTCACAGGGGTATGCACAGTCAATAGCTTTAACATCAACTCGATCAAAATACCAGTCTCCAACAGATTGAGCAATCCTCTGCATATAGATAATCGATAACAAAACATACTTACAATGGAAGGAATTGCTATATAATGATAGGATAAAAGTTTTATAAACACGATATGATTGCAGATGTATGCAAATGAGCTCATTCATTCCAGTAACTGGTACAGCCAGCTAAAGCAGTTAAAATCCTATACATGAAGCAGACTGTTAGAACAAATATATACTCTAGGGTCTGGACAAGAAGTAACATGCTCTCTCCCTCCCTGTACACTCACACACCTACTGTAACTCTGTTTTAGCATGGTAATGCACTCACTTCAACATACGATGCAGTTTCAAATCAGAGATTGACTCAATAAAGCTGTATAGCAATAGAGCAAATTTGAGAGGGAGAGAGAGATTAAAAACAGATTACATGTAGATATCTCTTCGATATTTGCTATGAAGTTTCTATGACAATAGAGTCGGTACCTTGTTATTGAGGAGGGGAGAATCATCAGCAAACCATGTATCTTGTGTCTCAGATTGGCAATGAGCAAAGCAAGAATTTATGAATAACCCATTTTGAGTTGACATTGAGAAGACATTTATGGCTTCCAGCATTTGATTCCTGAAGCCTGTACCATACAATTACAAGAGAAAGGAGAAGTCAATATATACATGTACCCATGTACATTAGTAATGGGAAACCAAGCATAAAAAGTATACTTTAAAAGTCACCTTGCAAAATCTGGATCTGCACTGAAGTACATTCTGCATTATTTTGCTTGCATTCATTCCAAGAACCCTGAGGATCAGCTGATTTTGGAGCTATACTAGCTTGGAGCTGATAAAATTAAACAGAAGAAATCCAAGTTATCCAATATTAGACAGAGGTAATATTCAATAGAGTCATCTTAGACTAGAATCTTCAACCCATCTTGACACAACTAGTCTCAAATTAGTTGAAGTTGGATTATTATTATTACTATTATCCCTGGTCTCTCATGTCTAGAGTCCTATACACCTTCAATTCTCTTCAAGAAAATAAACTATAATCTTTTTGTTTGAACCACAGTTGCTGGGGATGTAAGTGACAGAAGACGGTCCTTCTCTGGATATCTACCATCAACATTTGGTAGCTATTTAGAAAGTTTATATACAACGTTATCAACAGCCCTTGCCCAAAATATTAGTTGGCATACAAATTGCCATTAGAAGATAAAGTGAAATATAAAGAAAGATCACCTGCCATGCATCATAGGCTGCATTGAGAATAAATAATGGAGTCCTAATATTTGCAATCAAATTCTGGGGGAAGAAGCACTGCATGAGAGAGAGAAAGAGAGAGAGAGAGAGAGTCATTTATTCTCTTCTATTAACCTCTCAAGGATTAAGATCCACTAATGCAACAGAAAAAAATAAAGAAAAGATTGATGATTACCGAAGTTGGATCCAGGTGGCTGGTGCAAGTACTTGCCAGATTCTTTTGCACTTCCTAAAAATTCATATGGATGTCAATATTTAATTGATGGCTAAATGCTGAGCAGAAAGTTGTTAAAAACCTGTAAGAGTTAGAGAGAGAGTACTGCAACATATTGATACATCATTGTAAAACCTCAGATCAGGGGGTTCAGTTTCTATTAAAGATTATACCAAAATACTATAGATGAGAATAATTTTTCACAAGCAAGAAGGTAGCTCCACCTGCAAACTCACTACACCTTCATACATCTTCCATAGTGTGCGGTTACCAGACACATCAATTCTACAGCAGATTTAAAGTAAAAATGAGAATCACATGCATATATGACAAGTCAGCTATAAGCACCAATTGAAATCATAAAAGGCATATAAAGAATTGTTTCTCACACGTCAAGAAACAGTCCAGCATCACTTAAGCATTTCACTTTTGTTGATTGTGGAAATAAGTTCCTGAACTCATCACAGTGTATTATGGATGCCAGTCCTCCAGCAGAGCATCCTGAAAGAAGAGCCTGAAACACAGACGTTCACAAAGTGGCTGGAAAATTGAAAACTAAATGACAATTAAAAAGGACATAAGAAATTAAACACCTGAGTGGCATTTTGCATTCCTTCAGCCATTAGTTTCTCCATAGCAGCAGACCATATACGTTGCCCTCGAAAATTAAGCTGAGCAGCCTGAAAGGAAAGTTCTTTAAAATCTGTGCAATATTCTAATTGCAAATTCCAATTCGCTTTCCTTCCATAACCAGCAGTAAAGGAAATAAAGAGAAAAAGAAAACAAAACAGATCTTCCATGCCAGCAAAAATTTCTGATATCAAAAAATTTTACTGCCATGCTTTTAATAGATTAGAAAAGCTTAGTTTAGTTAATTACATAACAATATGATTAAAAATATTTTTTAATTATTCTTTGGCCCTTCTTTGGTGTAACTAAATTTCTCTATTTGTGACCTAGAGGTTATGGGTTCGAGCCATGATAAAAGCCTCTATGTGAAGCAGGGATAAGCCTGCGCACGTCAACCATATCTAGAGCCCATAAGCATGCACTAGGCCACCTTTTTTATTATTCTTTGGCCCTTCAAAGTTTTAATTCCAGATTCGTCCCCAGTGATATTGCCATTGTTTGACAAGCTAGGAAATCAGATTGATAGAAAAAATGGGCCTACTGGGGAGTGGAAGAAATGATCACCAAGATGAGCTTTATCAAGCACCTAACTTATTGAGACTAGCATTAATTGAATGTAACTGTGAGACTATCAGAATTTCAAGGAATGCCAACAACCAACAATAAGTATAAAGACCATATCCCATATCAAAGATCAAAATAAAACATGATTTGATACTCAAATAAGTTAGCGATTTAAGCAAAAAAGTGCATGATCAAAATATACCATTATTTATTTAAAAAGTTGTATTTGATGCATATCAATTGTTGACAGAATAATTGAGAATAGCATAATACTTCAACCAACCTCATTCTTACTGTCCCCACTGAAAGATGCCCCATCACAGTATCTTAGCTTGACCCTGTTCCAGTTAAAGAAATCTGCAAGCATAAGAAAGCACTAACCATAAGAATTCAGAACCTCTAATCAATACAGCAAGAGCAAAAGAAGTGTCATTGTCTTGGAGAAACCAGGATTTTCTTCTGCTTTATTGCTTAAAATCCCAGAGAATGGTATTTGCTTTTCCATAAATTTTGATGAACCACGGCGGGTAGTTTTCCGGTAAACACAATTCCTGATGGTATCGCACCACCCACCTCCCTGCACCAAGGCACCTTTTAGTTAAGTCGCATCTGCTAACTCTAACAAAGTAACAAAAAAGAAGAGACAGCAAAAACTAATGTTTTAATGAAATAATAAGCTATTTCTCATCAGAAACCCATAATGCCAATACCCAGAAATTGTCTCACATACCTCCAATTGAATGAGCCAGCTGTTTTGACCTGATCCAGACCCACGATGCAAGTGGTAACCAGGTAGTGTTCCATCCAAGCAGACTGGCATAGAAGACATTAAAACAAAACATTTCATGCTAGTATTGAAAATGAAGCATTCAGAAGCACAAAATATCATCAAACGACTCATGAACAGTATGGATAACCCAATTTAGTTTGATAAACAAAATGTCAACTTGATAGTACATATATAAGGAGAGAGAGAGTAGTACCAGCTCCTTTGGAGTCGGCTCCCTGAATAAGAGTGAGGTCGACCATAAGAGGTTTGGCAGCAGGTGAAGAAGGGGAAACCGCATCACTATCCAGAAGAGAAAGGGTTTTGAAATCTTCAAAAACATCCAGAGATCCGCCCAAAACCATCCCAATAACACTAAAAGCGTACAAATAGGCCGCCACTCTCCCCTCCCTCTGCTTCATCTTTGTCCACTCTCTGGCTATCCTAGTAAAAGGAAATGGTGGCAAACCAGAGGCAGAACCGAAGAAGAGGCTAGAGCTTGAGGCTTCCTTATTTGAATTGGCAACTCAGTGAGTGCTGGAGAAGAAGAATAGTTACGCTTAGACCACTATTAATAGTGAGTAAAAAATAATAACGACGTATGAATCAGCACAGGCCACCAACGTGGTCTTTTGCAGAGTGACTTTTCCGGGGAACACGAAGCCCACCAAAGACAAAACTTTGAAAACAGACCACTCCTTCTTTAGTGTTCTGCCATTTATCTCCTAAACATTCTACGCTCTACAGCTGTTTTCATCATCCCCTTTAACACATTTCTCCATTTGTGGCCGACACCACATATTACCTCTTGATTGCTCTCTCTCTCTCTCTCTCCTTCTGCTTTCTTTCCTTTGAAATTTATTTCAAATTATAGAGCGCTTTCTATTTTAAAATAACAATTAATTTATTAATATATTTTATTTGTGAAAACAACAATGTGTAAGTTATGAATATTTTCACTGTTGTCGTATCATTGTCTTAGCATTATGAAATTTATTTGAAATTTTACCCATTTTAATAAATTTTGTTTTAAATATATTTAATTTCATATAATTAAAATTATATTCTCTCCATCCTGTAAATATAAATTTACTTTTATTATTACATAATTTTAAAATATATAATTAATATAATTAAAGTAGTAAATGCTATTAAAAATTAAATTTTATTTAAATTTTTATTTATTTATCTTTTACTTATATTATTCAATTAAAAAATTAAATAATTTATATTACTAAATTATTCCTAAAATTAATAGGTTTTATTTTTTTAAGCAATTAAATAGGGGCATATTGCTGATAAACCATAACGGTTTGAAATATAAATTATTGTTTTAAAATAGAAATTAGTATATGATTTGAGATATATGAAAAAGTAAATTAAATCTATTTATATAGGATATAATTTGGGATTTGTGAAAAAAAGGAAGTAAATGTATTTTTATAGATATAATAATTTAAAACATATGAAAAATGAAAGTAAATCTATCCATTTGAGATATAATTTAAGACATATGAAAAAGGAAAGTAAATATATTTTTATAGAATATAACTTGGGACATATAAAAATTAAAATTAAATCTATTTTCGGTGGGATATAATTTGTGTTATATGAATAAAAAAAGTAAATTTATTTTTGTAGAATATAATTTAGGAAATATAAAAATTTATTTTTGTGGAATATTGTTTAGGATTAAAAAAAGGGAAAAGAAAATCTATTAATATGGAAAGGAAATAGAACAATTTAGACAACAAATTTAATAATTCCAAACATGGAGTTACTTTTAACTTATACAATTCATTTTTTTAAACATTATATTAATACTCTTTTTATTAATTGCGATCCTATACTGAACAGTACAATACATGTTACCTTATATTGTTAAAAAAGATAAATCAGACGGGAGATTCTAAGTCACTTCTTTCTATCTCCGCAGAGCATGCATCTCTCTTTTCTAAGGATCAATAACCTGCACCCTTCACTCCGACTGAGGCAAGAAAGATTTGCCTGAATTCTTTGATGAATGATTTCATCCCTCATTTTACTGCGTATCAAAAAAAAAAAAACAACGAATTGAGAAGCCTGTTAAGAAATAGAGCCACTTGATGATATCTCGTGTCACGACCCAACCTACGGGCCGGACCAGCACTAGGACCTATGAGCTGGATTAAAGCCCCCGAGACCCGTAATAAGCCTAATTATTCCTCAACCCAACTCTAAGGCCCATTTGGGCCCAATTTCAAGAATTCAACCGGATAGAGTCCAACCATAAAATGGACCATTCAACAGAGAGTTTTTAACTCACCCGACCTGTAAATACAATATATAATAAATTAGGGAGCTCAGCTCACCCTCCACATAATCAAAATGTCATAACTCAAATAGGAGCTCAGCTCCCTCATTTAATCCCATCATGCATACAGTTAATAATTTTACAGGTCTAACATAACTTTTATAATACAGGCCCAAAAAAAATAAAAATAAATAAAAATAAATACTTCTAACACATGCAGAGTCTAAAATTTAACTCAATTGTACAAAATACATTAAATACTATTAATGGACCTGCGAAGAAGAAGAGGAGGTTAGCCACAACAAATAATCCTCCTGTAGCCTGAAAAAATATATGAACAGGAGTGAGCATTCAACTCAGAGAGGAAAATACCAATTTTAATCATAATCTCTATAACTATCTAAAGCTAATACACCCTGTGGAATGAAATGCAACATCGTCATAATTTTCATATCATAACAACAAAAAGGCAATTTAGAACACTTACACACCCAACACTGTCAAGCAATACATATATGGGTGTCGCAAGGAGTTTTGCGGTCGCCTGAACGAACCCTCACCGAAGTGGGAAAGAGTGAGGAGTCGCCACCTTAGTTTTGAGGGAAACTAAAGAAAACCATTTGTGAAAATAGATTGAAATGAAACCACTTCAAGACAGAGATTCTAGGTTCGGGGTCCGTAAACGGGTGGGGAAGGTGTTAGGCACCCCACCTCGTCCCTCAATAAGGGCAAGTAGATTTAACTTCGCGTTTTTCATAAATTAGTTAGGAAGGCTCGGATGGAGATGTTAATCCTTTTGTCAAAAGGAAATTTTAATTTTTCACTAAATTCGGATCACCCAGATACATAAGTAAATGAGACAACCTTAGTGAGTTACTGTTGTATGTTAATTTTATTTGAAAGGAATATTTTATTAAAATTTAATTTAAGAATTGGATAAGAACTCTTCTCCGAACTCTTTAATTAAAATTTTGAGTTGAGACCGGATAAGAACTCTCCCCCGATCTCTATTGAATATTTATTAAAATTCTGAGTTGAGACCGGATAAGAACTCTCCCCCGATCTCTATTGAATATTTATTAAAATTCTGAGTTGAGACCGGATAAGAACTCTTCTCCGATCTCTATTCAATATTTATTAAAATTTTGAGTTGAGACCGGATAAGAACTCTTCTCCGATCTCTATTCAATATTTATTAAAATTTTGAGTTGAGACCGGATAAGAACCCTCTTTCGATCTCTATTAAATATTTATTAAAATTCTGAGTTGAGACTGGATAAGAACTCTTCTCCGATCTCTATTTAATATTTATTAAAATTTCCGATCTCTATTTAATATTTATTAAAATTTTGAGTTGAGACCGGATAAGAACTCTCTTCCAATCTCTTCGAAATTTGGTCACAGCTATATATCTTAAGAGCCTAGGTTTAAGAGTTCTAGTATTTAAAGATGCCAAAGGTCATAATAAGGCTTCCTTTAACTTATTGGTATTTTGTGACTAAATAAGGGATGCCAGACTGAATTTTACCGACCTCCCATGTGGTCGCCTTACCAGTATTCCCTCTGTTCCATTTTACTCATCTGAGATTTGATCTTTATTCCGTCTTATGGTGTTATGCCGGCCTATCTTCTACGTCAGCCTAGCGATTCGATTTAGCTATTTCCCCTGACGTGTTATTTAGACCCTCTTTTTTTTCAAAGAGACCTCTAAAATACAGTTACCTATTTTATCCTAACCACTTATATATTATTCAGGACTAGATGACTTGCGTTCCAAAATAATAAAGATCAACAAAAATATGATTTAGCCGACGTAGAAGCCAACTGAAGCACGACCTACCTTTGCATTTTCAAATGTGATATGACCTTAAAGGAAATAACATGCATAAAAAAAAAAAGGAAATATGCAAAATAAGAACTAAATAAAATGGCAATATGAACACTGACTTGTGAGAAATCGGATTTAGTGAGCTAATTACAGAATCACAGAACGTAATAAAATCGCAAGTCGGTAGCCAGGAGACTAAGGTCCGCCTTGAAACAAAGAGTACTTCACTAAATGCAATCGAGTCAGAATTATACCCGAGTTTAAATGAGATTGAACATGGACGACGGAAATAAAAATACAGGTAAACAGGAACTGAAAAAATGGGAATGCTACTGGATAATGAACGAGCTGAAAATGAAAAGTTCCAGTGTTCAAAATCTTTTAAGAAAACACTTCAGGAAACTGGTTCCAAAAGCTCTTCTTATGAAAGCAGAGTAATAATCTGAATTAAATTTCAGAGTTCTTCCACTATATTAACAACCTTCTTTCTTTTTCCCGTCCCCCTTGAACAGTTTTCATGCAGGTATTTATAGGAACCGGGTGCTCCCCATGAAGGGTCAGGATCTATTTTGAGGGAGATGGAGGGTCAGGATTTCGAAGGACATGATCTGAGGCTCAGGAATTAAAGAGGATCAGAACGGACGGCTGAGATCCTCTTTAGAAAATTTGTCATTTTCTTCTTCTAATCTGACGGTCCCAAATTCTCTTGTCCGGGGGGATCTGAGGGCTAGGAGTGAAAGGCGCTGGTTTTGTCATCTTCTTCTTTGATCCAAGGGCTCTGAGCTCGTCCTTACAAGTTGGATCAACGGTGGAGATTAGGATGTACAGCGCATGTCAGAAACGTGGGCGATTCTGGGGCGTGCGGTTGAGATTTTACCTGGCAATGCTTTAACTACCTCGGTTCTGATTATGGTGACAGCAGTAGGCGCCCTTTCGTTTTCTGTTCTCTCTTGCTTTCCGATCTTCTCAACATGGTCCTTCTCCGATCTTTCATGCCGATCTTCCCTCTTCCGATCTCTATTATTCCAATACTTCCCTTAACCAGGCCCGGTCCGGTCAAAGCATTAATTCCCCTCAATTCCCGAAGCGTCCGCTTCGTTTTCTGCTCAGCAATAAATGCTTGATTTCCCCCTATATATACCCCCTGACCCAAAACTTTCTCCATCTGATTTTCCTCTTTTCTTCTTTACTTTCCTATTCTAGTCGTTCCGGCCGTTGTTCTGGCAGGATTGTGGTTTTTGATCTTTTTCGATGGACCTTTTTATTCCCCGACTGAAAACTCATGACCCTGGTGATCGAATAATCGTGATGACCTTATCTGATGATGGTGAGAGAACTAAATCAATTAACCGATCTGGATTGCAGACCTCGATTGTATCGATCTCGAGTCGTTCAACTGGCATAATCGGCGAACCGATTTTGACCGAGCAAATTGTTGATGTTCTGCCGACCCTTGACGGTTGCTCTTCCAATTTTATTTGACTTCTCACCACATTGGGTGTTCCGACAGCGGCTTTCCTCCACATTGGGTGTTCCGACAGCGCCTCGGTTCTGGTCGGTGACACCCCTTCGGATCAGTCACAATGTTGACTTTTAACACAGGCCTCTTTTAGATAGGATGTTCCGCTGATCTTTTAGAGATCGGCCTTTTGATGTAATCAGATCTCTAATGTATTCCGATCTTTAGATCGCCCAAATTATGTAATCTGACTTTTGGAAATGTATTCCGATCTCTTGAGATCGCCCAAATGATGTAATCCGATCTTTTGGAAATAAAGATTTTATTTTGTCAATTATTATCTTATTAATCATTTTCCGAGCTCTAATATGATTATCCGATCTGATTCTTTACCTGAATGACACTTATCCGATCCGTAATTCGAAACACCCGGATCTGCCGCTCTATAATTAACCGATCTCTTTATGGAATCTTGGGAATATGCGTGAGACGTGTCAAAACAGCTGGCGAGTCCCGCTAACCGATGCAGTGCCTGGAACATCGTGAGCATTAAATGCTCGGACGAGTATAAATAGGGGGCGGGGTTAGCCAGTTGCTCTCTTATCCCATTTTCAGTTTCTCGCGAACAAACCCAAAATCCTCTCGTTTTCTCAAGTTCTTCCGACGCCGATCAGATTCCGGTAAGGGCTTTGATCTTTCTTTTAGTTTAAATTCTTTATTTCTTTTGAAAATGAGCGACGCCGAGGGTCAGAGAGCGATGAGCCCTCCTTCCATTCAGTTCTCGTGGTCGTCTGATGAAGAAGATGTGGTCGGGCCAAGCGCACGACCAGAACTTCCTAGGGTCTCCGTTCCACCTCGGGGGCGAAACGCACCATCGAGGCTTGTACCTTTTTCGGGGAGGGAGAATCTTCCTATAGACGAGCTGCCATCAATCTTGCAAGAATTCGATCTGCAATCGTTTAGCCAGGAGTACAATATTCATCCTGATTTGTACAAACTTATCTGGTGTCACGGCGATCACCGAGCCGATCACTTCTTTGAAGAGAATGACATGGTTATGGTATACGAGGAACAGTTAAAGGCCGATTTTCGGTTCCCTCTGGATAACTTCTTCAAGGAGGTCCTAAAATATCACCGAGTGTGCATTGCCCAAGTTCACCCTAACTCATGGCGGATCTTAGTAGCCTTCCGAGGTCTGTGCCGAGCTAAGGGAATTAGTCCTACGGCTAAGGTGTTCACCGAACTGCACAGGCTAACTCGCCGAAAGGACGATGAGCACTGGTTTTTTCAACCGAAGCCTCATTGTGGGCTCTCTACTGATCTACCCTCCTCTCTTAAGAATTGGAAGAACCGCTTCTTCATTCTGAGGGGCAAAAATCCGACCTGCTTTGAGGACTTCCCCCGTAGCTGGTGGCACCAGGGACCCTTGATTCCGAAGCGTATTACCCTGAACAAGGAGGAAAGCCTAATAGTGATGGAACTGAAGAATCAGGCGGCCACTCAGAAGTTCTCCTGTTTAGATGCGGTGACTGCCGAGCTGCACCATTGGACCATACAGCTGATCACTGGCCAAGATCGCGAACTTTCGCTCTTTGACCTCGGCATTGGTATTTTCTACATCTCAGATCTCAGGACCTTAGCGATCTCACTGACCTCTTCTTTGTGCAGGTATGGCGGGTGGTGAGGGTTCCAGGAAGCGGAAGAAAGAAAAAGAGATTTCCCGAAAAGTAAAAGAGATGAAGCGTTCGGCACTACTTCAAACACCCGGCCATGAACCTGGGGAGATACAAGGGGACCCGCCTCAACCTTTCGGACCGCCGATCGCAGAAGCTGTCCGATCTCCTCCTCGACGAGAAGAGCTGCCTCCACCTCCTCCAGTTGCTCCAAGCACAGAAGGGGGTCATTCTCGACCTCCTGCGAGGCCCCCTTCTCGTGGCGCTCAAGTGCTGATCGTTTTCCTGGAGAACAACCGGACTGTTCGGGAGAACCCCGATTTTGCCAAAGTCTTGGGGTCTTCTATCTGCCTTCGGGAGGATCGGGACAGACTGTCTCCGGACAATCTTGACGACATCCTGACCCGATCCATGAGTTTGAATGTAGAGTGCCCGTGAACCAAAGACGTAGTCCGAGAAAAGGCTCACCGCCTGGGTAAGGAGGTCGAGAAGAAGAGTCAAGAAGTGGCATCCCTCCGATCCCAACTCTCATCCGCTCAGGATTACATATCTCAAATTGAGGGGCGTATGAAGTACTATGAGGATAAGCTGGCCGAACAGACTCATGTTCTGGCTGAAAGGGATCATGCTCTTAGAGAAGTCCAGGCGCTCCAGGCCAACGAAGCTGCTCAGGTCGCTTACCCATCGAGGAGCTTAAGGCAAAAGATGAAGAGATGGTGACAGGAATAGCCGGTGCCTATGTGAATGCTCACAAGGATCTCTTGACCGAACTCCAGAAGCGTTACCCAGAGGAGGACTTCTCTTGGATGGCCGACCTGGCTCCCGGAGGCGAGGATGAAAGCGAAGAGGAGGCCGAGGGTGAGAGAGAAAATGAGCAAAATGTAGATCAGGCTGGGGGTGATCCCCCAGCCGAATGACTTGTACAAATGTTGGTATGAAATGAAATCGCCCTTTGTTCAATGATTAGATGTGATTGGAAAATCTCTGAATTGCCTAAGTATTTGATTGTCTGAACATAGCAAAACAAGAACTAAATGCAATTATTAATCTAAGCGTAAGAGATCGGAAAGCACAATAAGCATGAGATCGGTAGGGAAGAAATGTTGAACGGGACTTGATTAAAATTGGAAATTTGACTTGAACACTTAAGACCGGAATCCTCATTAAACCGGACCAAAACCTTAGCTCTTAAACTTTTGAAAGGGAGATCGGCAATAAAACTGGTAAGAAAAGATCTAGTGTCAGTTCATTTCATTTGTCAATAGAGATCAGGAATATACTTGACTGGTCCGGAGATTCGACAATGGGTTTGAGAGATCGGTAAGGCTTTGACTGATGTGAGGACTTAGCATTGATTCAATTCTTTGTGAGGAGAGATCGGAAATGTGACTGTCTATCAAAGTGGGATCGGAAATGTGATTAGCTGTCACAGGGAGACTTAGTACTGGGGATCGGTTTCGAAGTTTTATTGATTTTGGGGATCGACCAAAATATGGTGTCGACAGCTGCCCCTCTTTACATAATTTTTATCAAAGGAAAAAGAATTTCCCGTGTAAAAATTATGTAAAGATTCAGACCCATATTTTGGACGATTAAGTGCTCGAAGTTAGGGAACTAAAGCATACCCAAATTAGTGACCTAGAAATCGACAACATAAGTTAAATTAAAATCAACTTGAATCAAGGAACCAGAGGTTGATAACAGGAATTTTAAATTGCAGGAAATTAAAATTGGCAGGAAATTTAAATTGCTGGAAATTAAAATCGACTTAGATCAAGGAACCAGAGGTCGATAACAGGAAATTTAAATTGCAGGAAATTAAAATCAACTTAGATCAAGGAACTAGAGGTTGATAACAGGAAATTTAAATTGCAGGAAATTAAAATCAACTTAGATCAAGGAACCAGAGGTTGATAATAGGAAATTAAAATTGGCAGGAAATTTAAATTGCTGGAAATTAAAATCGACTTAGATCAAGGAACCAGAGGTCGATAACAGGAAATGTAAATTGCAGGAAATTAAAATCAACTTAGATCAAGGAACCAGTGGTTGATAACAGGAAACTTAAATTGCAGGAAATTAAAATCAACTTAGATCAAGGAACCAGAGGTTGATAGCAGGAAATTTAAATTGCAGGAAATTAAAATCAACTTAGATCAAGGAACCAGAGGTTGATAATAGAAAATTTAAATTGCAGGAACTTAAAATCAACTCAGATCAAGGAACCAGAGGTTGATAACAGGAATTTTAAATTGCAGGAAGTTAAAATCAACTTAGATCAAGGAACCAGAGGTTGATAACGGGAAATGTAAATTGCAGGAAATTAAAATCAACTTAGATCAAGGAACCAGAGGTTGATAGCAGGAAATTTAAATTGCAGGAAATTAAAATCAACTTAGATCAAGGAATCAGAGGTTGATAACAGGAAATTTAAATTGCAGGAAATTAAAATCAACTTAGATCAAGGAACCAGAGGTTGATAACAGGAAATTTAAATTGCAGGAAATTAAAATCAACTTAGATCAAGGAACCAGAGGTTAATAACAGGAAACTTAAATTGCAGGAAATTAAAATCAACTTAGATCAAGGAACCAAAGGTTGATAGCAGGAAATTTAAATTGCAGGAAATTAAAATCAACTTAGATCAAGGAACCAGAGGTTGATAACAGGAAATTTAAATTGCAGGAAATTAAAATCAACTTAGATCAAGGAACCAGAGGTTGATAACAGGAAATTTAAATTGCATGAAATTAAAATCAACTTAGATAAAGGAACCAGAGGTTGATAACAGGAAATTTAAATTGCACTTACAAAGCAAGCCTAATCCGGACACAAGAAGTTCTTCCCCAATGAAGTGTACTTAACAGAATCCCGAAGGCTGATGATGAATGGAGGACGAGTCGCAAGACTTGACCTATGGCCTCATTTTTCCAAATGCCCCATTTCTATTTTTTTTACTTTCTCCCGAAAAGCACCCTTGCGGGTTTTCACTTCCCCTTCGTCTATATGACTAGAAGCGCCCTTCCAGGTTTTCACCTCTAGTTTTTTTTTTTTTTTTTGAATAACTCACTTTTTCAGGATGCCTTTTCGGGTTTTCATCCTTCACTCATTTTGCAGAAGGCGCCCTTTCGGGTTTTCACCCTCTTTCCCACATTTTGCTAGGAGTGCCCTTTCGGGTTTTCACTCCTTTTTCTTTTTTTAAGGATGCCCTTTCGGGTTTTCATCCCTATTTTCCTTTTGTGTACCCTTTTCCTAGTCATTCCCTGCAAATCTCATAGTAAAGTATGTGAGGTTATCAATTGTTAAATCCTAATCTTATGGCAAAAATTTTAACTGATTAATAGCGCATTAAATAACGAGATTGCAAAAGGATAATGTTAAAGAATAAATATAAGGGAAAGATAGAAGCATAGGGAATGAAGTATGACTTTATTATGATTTTAATAAAAACAAAGATAGAGTTTCAAAGAAGAAGGGCACAAGGATAGATCTCACATATTCCTTGTGGCTGGCTTTGGAATTCCTTAACTGCCATTATTTTAAATTCTCTGAAGCCTCATGTCACGACGGTTTATTTCCCTTCTTGGTCTCATGCTTCTTTCCTTATTTCTCCCTTTTGGTTCTTGGGATGCCCTTGCGGGTTTTCACCCCTAGATTTTTTTTTTTAACTCACTTTTTCAGGATGCCCTTTCGGGTTTTCATCCTTCACTCATTTTGCAGAAGGCGCCCTCTCGGGTTTTCACCCTCTTTCCCACATTTTGCTAGGAGCGCCCTTTCGGGTTTTCACTCCTACTTTTTTTTATTTTTTTTTTTTAGGCATAATATCTCTTGACGGTGTAAGCGTTCACAGGCCTTGGAAACTCTTCACCGTCCATGTGGGTCAAGATCAAGGCTCCTCCAGAAAATGCCTTCTTAACCACATAGGGTCCCTCGTAGGTTGGTGACCATTTGCCCCGGGGATCATTTTGATTCGGCAGTACTTTCTTCAGAACTAGGTCCCCGGGTTGGAATTCACGTGGGCGAACGCTTTTGTCAAATGCCTTAGCCATTCTCCTCTGGTATAACTGCCCATGACATGCCGCTGTTAATCTTTTCTCATCCAGCAAGTTTAACTGATCCAACCTCGATCGGATCCATTCTGACTCATCAATCCCTGATTCCTTCAGGATCCTTAGGGTAGGAATTTCAACTTCTACAGGTAATACTGCTTCCATCCCGTAAACCAGTGAGTACAGAGTTGCCCCGGTAGAGGTTCTTACAGAAGTCCGGTATGCGTGAAAAGCGTAAGGAAGCATATCATGCCAATCCTTATATGTGACTGTCATTTTTCGGATTATCCTCTTTAGATTTTTATTTGTGGCTTCCACCACTCCATTCATCTGAGGACGGTATGGGGAGGAATTGAGATGTCAGATTTTGTATTGATCACACAATTTTTGAATCTTTGGACCATTGAGATTCGTGGCATTGTCAGTGATGATTTTATTGGGGAGACCATGCCGGCAGATGATATTGCTTCTGAGAAATTTGAGAAACGTATTCTGTGTGATGTGCGCATAGGATGTCGCCTCGACCCACTTGGAGAAATAGTCGATGGCCACAAGGATGAATCTGTGCCCATTGGATGCCTTGGGATTGATGGGACCAATCACATCGATGCCCCACATTGCGAAAGGCCATGGTGAGACGAGGTTGAACAACTTGTGAGGTGGCACATTTATCGGATCGGCATAGATCTGACACTTATGGCACTTCCGGAAATACTCGATGCAATCTTTTTCCATTGTGGTCCAAAAATACCCCCGTCGCATGATTTGCTTAGCCATCATATGCCCATTGGCATGGGTTGCACAATTTCCCTCATGAGTCTCAAAAAGGATCTTCTTCGCTTCTTTTTCATCCACACATCTCAACAATTCGCCGTTGGAGCTTCTCTTGTATAGGGTTTCTCCACTGGGGAAGTATCCCAATGCTAATCTTCGGATCATTCTTCTTTCGTTTCTGCTGGCCCCTGGAGGGAATTCTCTGGTTCTGATGTAGACCAGGATGTCATGATACCAAGGTTTACCGTCTGGTTCTTCCTCAATCATGAAGCAATACGCTGGCTCACTTCTTGCCTTAATCTTCAACATCTGAATCATCTGACCCTCTTCGATTTGAGCCATAACAGCTAGAGTAGCTAAAGCATCAGCAAATTGATTCTTGTCTCTACTAAGGTGAGTGAAAGAGATTTCTTCGAATTTCTTAATCAGCTCCAGTAAGTACTTCTGATATGGGATTAGTTTAGGATCCTTAGTTTGCCATTCCCCTTTGACTTGATAAATAATCAGGGCTGAGTCTCCATATACTTCTAACTTCCTGATTTTCATTTCGATGGCAGCTTGTAGACCCATCACACAAGCTTCGTATTCCGCGACGTTGTTGGTGCAGTCAAATCTCAACTTGACAGCTATCGGAAAATGTTTTCCATCCGGGGATATCAACACAGCTCCAATTCCATTACCGGACAAATTGACAGCTCCGTCGAAATACATTTCCCATACATCGGCTGACCCTCCTTCCGCGCAGTCTACTTCATTGATGTGCTCATCAGGGAACTCAAAATCCAGAGCTTCATAATCTCGATAGGATTTTCGCTAGAGATCAGCGATCACGCTACCTTTCACCGCCTTCCGGGTCATATAGACTATGTCATATTGGGAGAGTATAACCTGCCATTTGGCTATTCTGCCTGGCACGAATGGGCTTTCGAATACATATTTGATAGGATCCATCCTGGAGATGAGCCATGTCTTGTGATTCAACATGTAGTGCTTGAGGCGGTTTGTCAGTCTGTGCTAACGCGACAAGTCTTTTCTAAGAAAGAGTACCTTGACTCACCATCATTGAACTTTTTACTCAGGTAATAGATAGCCCTCTCTTTTCGGCCAGTGTCGTCATGTTGTCTCAAAACACATCCCATCGAGTTCTGTTGGACTGCCATATATAGGATCAGAGGCCTCCTTGCCACGGGAGGAACCAACACTGGTGGGTTTGATGACATCGCTTGATTGTCTCAAAAGCCTTTTGACAAACTGAATCCCATTGGGTGGTGTTGTTCTTTCGTAGCAGTTTAAAAATAGGCTCGGCTTTAGCGGTGAGATTGGAAATAAACCTCGAGATGTAGTTCAACTTTCCCAGGAAACTACGCACCTCCCTTTCTGTTTTTGGGGATGGCATCTCTTGAATAGCTCGAACCTTGTCTAGATCTACCTCTATTCCCTTTTCGCTCACTATGAATCCCAACAATTTTCCTGACCTAGCTCGAATATGCATTTGGCGTGGTTCTTTCAACCGATATTTCTGAGTCTCTCAAATACTTTCTCAAGACTGCACATGGCTTTCTTCTCCCGGATTTGATGATCATATCATCCACGTACACCTCCACTTCTTTATGCATCATATCGTGGAATAATGTGACCATGGCGCTGATAGGTGGCACCAAAGATTCTTCACCAAGGGCATGACCCGATAGCAAAATACTCCCCATTGAGTGATGAAAGCAGTTTTCTCTTTGTCTTCCTCATCCATTGGTATTTGATTGTACCCAGATGCCCCATCAATGCATGAGCACCTGCCCAATCCCGCAGCATTGTCTACTAACACATCAATGTGGGGGAGAGGGAAATCATCTTTAGACTTGCTTTATTAAGATCCTCGTAATCAACACACACTCTAACTTTCCCGCTCTTCTTCATTACAGGGACAACGTTAGCTATCCATTGGGGATATTTGACTACTTCTATGAACCCAAGTCAGATCGTTTCTTGACCTCATCCCTAACCTTGAGCAAGGTATCGATTCATTCTTCTTAGCTTCGCTTACCGGATTGTCCCCGGAATTAGGGAATTTTGTGCGCCACTATCCGGGGTCCAAACCAACCATATCATCATAGCTCCAAGAAAATACGCCTAGGAATTCTCTCGAGCAAACCGATCATATCTCCCAATTCCTCACTCTCCACAACCTTAAGTTCCTCTTTACTTCTTCCGTGCCTAAGTTTATGGTGCGTGTTTCATCTCCACAAGGCACGAGGAAGGTTTATCGCTTTTCATTGCTTTCCTCCGTGAGCTCCACCTCGTAATCACTTGAAGTAATGGCGCTATGGGGATTTCAAAATTAACCAGAGGAATCTCTGAGTCTATTGGATTATTAGGTGTTAGATGAAAGGTCCTGGATGAACGAAAATAGAATATATTATAAAGATGGAATTCAAATGAAGAGCATAAAAAGGATTTGGAAATAAATGCGCTATTAATTCATTAAAAATTTATGTCATAAGAAAAGGGTCCATTTACAACGTTACACTTGCCACCATGGACAAAATGATCAAGTGTAGATAACCAAAGGTACTTTACTCGAAATTGAGTACGTGGTCCTCTCCTCTGGCCCGCTTGTCCAGTTCTTGTCCCTCAGCTATTGGAGAGACCAGAGCCTCATACAGGGAATCCAGGTGAATGACATCAACGGATGGTTGATCAGGTGATTCTTCCACATCTGCCGGATTTTCAATGACTGGTTTAGTGAATACATCCGTGATTCTCGGGACTACTTTCATTCTCCCGATTTTTTGGTCGAATTTCTGATCCCGAAGTCTGTTTCTCATCCAGAATTGCCCATCCATGAGAGCATCTTCCTCATAACCCAATCCGCAACGGCCTATCTTCTGGATAACCGGTATAGGTTCAACGATTCCTTGTAATGTGGCGCCTAGGCCTTTGCCTTCTTCGTACCCACTCCTTGTCATTATCTTGGCTACCATAGCCATAGCCCCTCCATTTCTGGTTTCTTGTAACTCAAGGGCCTGGAAGGAGCTTTCCAACGATTCCTCAGCTGCTTCCACATAAGGGAGTGATTGTGGCTTGGTGACCAGCAAGGCCTCCTCTCCTTTCACTGTGATGATTTTGTCGTCTATAATATATTTGATCTTTTGGTGCAAAGTTGAAGGGACAACATTTGCTGAATGAATCCAAGGTCTTCCCAATAACATAGTATATGCAGGCTCAATGTTCATCACCTGAAACGTGACGTTGAAAGTACATGCATCGACTTGGATTGGCAGGTCAATGTCTCCCAGCACTTCTCTCCTTGTACCGTCGAAGGCTCTCACCACCATAGCACTCTGACGTATATCAGATTGGTCAACTGGCAGCCTGGCCAAGGTGGTATTAGGCAGTACATTGAGCGCTGATCCATTGTTAATAAGGACCTTGGCCACTATACAACCTTTGCATTTCACTGTCACATGCAAAGCTTTAGTGTGCGTTAAGCCAGCAGGGTCTATCTCTTCTTCTGAGAAAGTGACAAAACTAGATGCCTGGATTTGTCCCACTATCTTTTCAAACTGCCCCGGTGTGATGTCGGGGCTCACAAAGGCCTGATCCAGAATTTTCTGCAGGGCTTGACGGTGTACCTCTGAGCTCATGATCAGTGACAGCAGTGAAATTCATGCAGGCGTCTTCCTCAACTGTTCCACCACATCATACTCACTTTGTTTCATTATTTGGAGCAGCAGCTCCTCCTCTTCTTTATGTCCAGTAGGTTCTACTTCCTCTGTCTTTTCAACCTCCTCTTCGGTGTTCTTCAGTGACTCTCCCATCTTTACTTTCCCTTTTCTCTTTTCTTTCTCTTCGTTCCCGTAACACCTCCCACTTCGAGTTATGAACTCAACCTCTTGCTCAAGGGAGGAGGGTTTTGTAGCAGCGATGAGTTGGGGATTAACCTGAGGAGTAGCACTGGTGGTGGGTCCGGCATAAGTCATTCTAAAATGCTCATGAGGAGTAAAACATGGTTTTGGTGGTGCTGGAGGTGAGGCAAGATTAGGAGCTGATGTACTGCTCGACGCTCCTTGAGTGAAGACTTGGAAATTGTAGTTCCAAGGTATGGCGTGGGTGTTGGTAACAGGGAGCTGAGATGGGGCTCGGATAACCGTTACTGGCGACGAGGCTACTGGGGGTGAGAAGGTGATTCTGGGTTTAGAGGTAGAAGCATTCTGGCTGTATCTAGTTGTGTTCACTCCCTCTTCCATCTTCGACCTTGTCCGCATCTCGTAACCTTGAGAGACAACAAGTTCGAACCTCTTGCTGAATCCTCACACATGACTCATGATCACCGCCTCCATGATAAGGACACCTGCACCTTCTTCTAATCCCGCACGAGGGCAAAGGTAGCCTTCCCTCATTGCCACAGCAAAAATTTCTTTAAAGTAAGGAACCAGCTTGTCTACTTTCAGTGTTGATCCTTCTCCATCAGACTCTATCATATTTACACCACTGCCCGCATTATAGTTAGGCAGTGGGTTTGAGGTAACATTGGGGAGGAAACCATTTCCCTCAATTTTTAGCCATCCATTCCGGATTAAAGCGTGCACTCTTCCTCTGAGTGCTCCGCAGTTGTCAGTTGAGTGCCCTTGTGCTCCCCCATGATACTCACAACGGGCAGTGGCATCATACCACCTGGGATATGGAGGCTGAATTGGGTCTAGGGGGACTGGTACAATTTGGTTGATACCGACAAGGTATCGGTATATTTCACTGAGTGGGAGGGGAAGAGGTGGATTAGGGTTTCTTGGGGGTCTTGGGTTGTTTTGTGGTGGTCTTGGTTGAGCAGGAGGAGGAGGTGGTCTCGGTTGGTAATTTGTAGGTGGGGGATATTATGGGCGCGGGTGTGGATAATTTGGGAAAGGAGGCAGAATATTTGCGATGGTTTGGCCGTGAGGGGAATGATATGGCCGGTAATTGTTTTGAGGGAATGGGGAATAATTGTTTTGACGGGTGACAGAATGCACATCACCCTCCTTCTTCTTGCCAAAGTCAGCTTTTCTTCGCAGGTTCTCACCAACTCTGCAGAACCGTCACATTTTTAGATTGGCCTCTATTCTTTCACCAGCCTGTATGATGTCAGAGAAGCTGTTGGAAGTGTTCCCAATCATCAAATTGAAATAGGGGGCTTTCAATGACTCAATGAGCAGAGCCTACTCATTGTCGATCCGGAGGGTGTACTTCTGCCGCCTTTTCTCTCCATCTCTGGGCATACTCCTTGAAGCTTTCCCTGTCCCTCTGCACCAGGTTTTGAAGATCCCTCCTTGTGGGGGCCACATCGCAGTTAAATTTGTACTGCTTTAAGAAGGCATCAGCTAAATCCTTCCAGGAGCGCAGTTTGCTCCTGTCCAACTGAATACACCACCTCAAAGCTGCCCCGGAGAGGCTCTCATGAAAGAAGTGGACCAGCAGTCTGTCATCCTCTGTCAGAGCAGACATCTTGGCGATATAGGTGGCCAAGTGAATGCGAGGATCTGAATTCCCTGTGTACTTGTCGAAATCAGGGACCTTGAACTTGGGTGGCACCACCACATCGGGAACCAATCTAAGTGATGCCACATCAACTGAGCCATACATATTCAGCCCCTCTATCGCTCTCAATCTCTCTTCTAGAGCAGATAGTTTCTCGTTTTCTCTCGTCTTATTTTCTCCTCCCACTGTATGAAATGCTCCGCCAGCTGGGAGATGAGGGGTGGAGTGAACTGGAGGGATTAGAATGGAAGGGTATGGGTCGGTGTTTGAAACGGTTGGGTAATGAGAGTAAGGTAAGTCATTATTCATGGCAATGGATTGATGTGATTGTCGGGTCCGGAATTGGTGAATGGAAGGTAAAAGAAGTTGAAGCTTAGTGTGGATCATTTGTTTGAGGTGGTGGAGGAGGTAGCGGTAGGCTAGGCTCTGCTGTGGGTTTATTCTGGGACATTTCCCTCATTAGTCTCATAAGTTATGAGACCTGATCTTTCAATTCGGAAACCTGCCCTTGTAGGTTCTGTACTTGTTCCTGATCTTCCATTATCTTCTTTGTTCGAGATATTGTTAAGTACACTCGCTTGGGTTGAACCGTGTTTTTGGTCGGACTTGCCTTGTTTGAAGTAATGTTGATTTCCTGTAAAAAAAAAAAAGGTTTTTAAGGAATTTCGAATTTTGTAAAAAAAACTAAAAGTCCTTGTTCGGACGAAGGATACAGTGGCGTTTGGGAGCCAGAATGAAATCTGCGAAAGGATGATTGCATTAATTTTATCATGGCATCGTTCGATAGTCTGACCGTGAATGACTGGATTGAATGCGTATTTATGATACCTGTCCATATAGCGCACTCAATTTTTCACAAAACCCTAGCGAGGAAGTTCCTACGGGAGTCATATTATTCATTCACAAATTTGCTAAACAATGGTCCAAAAATCATCTCATTAACTGAATAATTCGTACACCATATTCTTTACATCGGCCTAGGTTCTGGGAGGTTCTTTATAATGAGATGACATTTTCTGAGATACTCATATATCCTTTCTTCTTGTTTGGCAGGGTTGAATGCTTTCAAAGCATACTCGGATTCAGGTAATAGCTCTTGTTTTCCCTGTGCTATCGTTCTCTCCAGCTGGTCAACATTCTCTTTCAGCTCTTGATATAGAGCAGCTTGTTTTTCTTTCTCTTTCCTTTCTTTAGCACACTCTTTCAAGATATCGTTGATGAGTAGTGCATGTTCTTTTAATTCGAGCTTCTTCTTTTTGTTTTCTTGTTTATACTCTTCAACGAATACCTCTTGGTATTTCATCTTTTCCTGAAGCTTACTATTCTGCACTTTCATTTCTTTGACCTCAGCTTGAAGAGAGTCTCTTTCCTTTTCCCATCGTACTCTTGCTCTTCGAACCCCATCTTTTCGGCCCTTGCTTCTTCCTTGAGCCTTCTCACCTTTCTTTTAAGTTTTTGCTGTTGGTCCTCCAACTGTTTTATTCGTTCTTGCAGTTGTGAGTTCTCGGTATTTGCCTTTTGTAGCGAGTTAACCAGGCGATCATCAGCTTCTTCTAATAGGACATCTTTGCGCGGATCGCTGTCTTCGAATTCTGTAGTTGAGTATTCTCGGTCCCTGTCAGCTCTCCATTTAAGATAATCGCCCGAGGCACTTGGGCCTTTAGGCGATCTCTCCATCAGAGTGATGTTTTCCCAAGACTTGCGAGCCATTTTCAACCCTTCCACTTCCCTGAGCTCATGGTAGAAATGACCTTGGTGGTATTCTTCAACGTTGATCCTGGTCTGTGTTGAACCAAACGGGCTCATTACCTTTGCCGGAGTGTATCTTGGGTATGCGGTTACTCGGTTTAGTGATACCGACTGATTACCTCCCGTGCTGATCAAAACGGATTGGCCTGACGCCCACAGCTTCCTCCAACAATAATCATAGCTATTGAAACTCAAAATCTATTCCCGCCACTGCTGTTCATTCTTCGGACTGATTATTAACCGGGTCATCTTCTCGATGGGAGGCTGGTCAAGGTACCAAGTCAATCCCTTTGTCTCCACAGGGCATATGTGACTGATAATCCAGAGATATAACAGTTGAGAACAACACTTGATGGACCCTTTACCTGTTATGCGCAGTAGGTAAGGGTTAATAAGGTCTCGCAAGAATTGCAGATCGAATTGACCTCCCGCCTTTCTACCGCCTGAATACTTCCACCGTGCTTGCAGTTATGATTCCTAATGGTCCCGGGAACAAAATTAGGCCATAGATTCCCAATGCGAGTGCTACTGAAGCTTGATCCCACTGTTTCTCTTGGAGGTATTGATCTAACCGCTTCTTGAGGTAGGTCCAATACCATCCATGCGTGTTTCCTTTGACAGTTTCTTTTGACTTTGCCTCCTCCGAAGGAATACCCAACAAATGTGTTAATCGTTTCAGTGTCCGCCTATGCTCAAGGTGTAGGTAGATCCGATTCTGTGTTGAGTAAGGAATCTCTAGTAATGCCTGATATTCTTCCATAGTGGGAACTGTATCAATATCATTGTAACACCCCAAAATTTTATTAATTATGAGTATTTTTGATATTTAAATTTTATTTAAATTTTAGGAATTTTTTTGAGATTTTTCGGATTTTAAAAATCGGGTTCGATTTTATGAAAATATAAACTTTGATGATTTTTAAAAATTTATTTAAAGACCACGTGGCAAAACTAAAAATATATTTGGAGTCTACGTATTTTGAGTTTTATGGAATTTTTGAATTTTTAGACCTCGTAGTAAAAATTCAAAATTTTGTATTCCGAATCGAGAATCGAATCGGACCAGATCGGACCGGTCGAATCGAACCGCCCCTTTCCTTTTTCTTCTCCAGCGCGTCTCTCTTTTCTCTTTCTTTCTCTCTCCTCCTCTCCATCCGCCACCGATTGGGGTCTTGTGTCCAAAATCATCTACTCGAGAGCTTTCCATAGACACCAAGAACGAAATCCATCGAGCGGATTGTCCGATTTTTGCTCGGGAAGATTTATTTCGACTTTTGGGCTAGATTTCAAAACCGTGAATCCCACGAGAAAACCGAGGCTACACGCTCCACTCGGCGAGGGCTTCGGGATATTAATTTCAAAATTTTCCGACAACGCTTTTTGGTGGGTCCCGAAAGTCGCGGTGTATTTTCGAGCATTAAATGAGCTTAGAAAATTCTGAAAAATTTATGTACTAACCCCGTGTTATGGGCTTCGTGTAGGTATTCTCATTTAAAATCGAATGATTGGCCGGTCTGCGAAAAAAATCGGGAAACAGAACCGTTCTGGAAAAGTCTCCGAGATTTTGCCTACCCCCATTGTCCGTCCCGAAGTCGGAATCGGCAAAGGTAAACCCGAACCTTGTTTTTCGTAATTTTCTAGTGCTTAAATAGGATTAAAAATCCGTAAAATATTCGTGGTAGCTTAGAAAATTACGATTCTTTTGCAATAGCTTAGTAATATTGCTAAGGACCGGGGCAAAGTTTTAGAATTTTTAGAGTTGATTTGGTTTTGCAAAAATGGTCAATTATAGGGACTAAATTGAAATTTTACATATTGTGATGAATGATTGATTTGGTGGGCGGAGGGGCTGTGTGATATGAGTGAGTTGTGGATATATGGATTGTGAGTATAGAAGTGTGTTTTGAACCCTTTTTGGGTTGGTTAGGTCCTAGGTATAGTGGGGACTCGATTTGACTTAGGACGTATTTGGGTCTTTTCTTGATTTGTATTGAGTCATTTGTATTAAATGATTGTAATATGATTGTGACCTTCTTCCTACCACCACAGTGATTTTTCGTTAATTCTGTGAGTAAAATATTAATTTTAATTATAATTTAGATATTATTATATGTTAAACATGCCCATGCATCACATATATGCATATATTTAATTAGTTAAACTCTAGGCACGATTTATGTTTCATTCATAATCATAAAGTGCCATGAATGGTGTTGCGGTAATTTGGAGCGTGCGTTGGCGTGCGTGTGATGTGGTGTGGACTATGGATAGGACGGGTAGACACGGCTTGAGTTCTTGGGACCGGTCCTTCCGGTAGACACGGCTTGAGTTCTTATTGGGACCGATTTGGTATTTAAGTGGAAGTCATGAGTTCTTACAGTTGGATTTAAGAGATATAGGGATCGGCCCATATACTATGAATGATGTTACAGGTGTGTGAGTGCTCCAAATTACCTTTTGATGCTATGATGTGAATATGGTGTTGACGTTGCATTTCACTCTACAGTTGCATTAGTTTGAGATAGTTATAGAGATTATAGTTAAGATTGATATTTTACTCTCGAGTCGAACGCTCACTCTGTTCAAAAATTTTAGACCCACGGGGAGGATATTTTGTTCAGGTTAACTTGCTTTTCTACCTCGCAGTTGTTTATCAATATTGTGTAATTTTAATTACTCCTAGAATTTCCGCATGTGTTAGCGGTATTTATTTGAATTTGTACGTCTGTAATATTTTTATCATGTTGGACTGTAAACTTAAATATGTTATGCATGTTGATGGATTGGATGAGGGAGCTCCCATTTATTTTATGTTGATGAGTATGTGGAGGGTGAGCTCCCCAATTGAGTATTTATTGTGTTTCAGTCGGGTGAGTCAAAACTCCCGTTGGAAAGTCCATTTGGACTGCTCGTTTGTTTTCTTGAAATTGGGCCCAAATGGGCCTTAGAGTTGGGTTAATGAATAGTTAAGGCTTACTACGGGCCTGGGGCTTTAGGTGCCGAGTCCTAGTGCCCATAGGTTGGGTCGTGAAAAATGTGGTATCTGATCTTAGGCTCCATATTCTTAGGGAATGTTGTCTAAAGTGTTGAGAAGAGTCTAATAGGAGTCACATGCGGAAATATAGGGTCCACATTCGTCTTGCTTTGTCATCTTTGCTTCTAGTTTCGCTCCATATGTTATGTATAAATATGAGTCTATAGAGTATAATGTGCGCTTTGAATTTTGTGGGCTAATCTTTGAATTGAAAATGAGTAGAAGCGGGAGAGATGTGCGAAGTGTGATGAGGCGCTGCCAGGAGGCGGGGTAGGAGGCCTAGAGTTGCTCAAGTAGAGTCCTTTATGGCACAGGGTCCCATGGACCCCATGGCAGAGAACCATCGACATGATGGCTCAAGATATGGTCCATCCTCCGCACCAAGAGAGGAATCTTACAAGCGATCATAAACTTTAAGAAGTTGGTGCGGTACTTATGATGTGTCGACGACGATATCGGTTTTTGGATTCTGATAGAAGATTGATAGAATGTATGCAGCACGTCATGGGGCCCATGCCTAGGCAATGGATGAATGACTACGTGTTACCTCGGATGGAGGGTTTGACATGGGCTCAGTTTGTGGAACTTTTTATCAATCGGTTTGTGCCAGAAAGCTTCAGAGATCGAAGCGGTGGGCCTTTGAGGCCTTAAGACGAATGGAGATGAATATGCGAATTGGATATGCCCCAAAGATGAAGGTGAAAAGATTCCTAAAGGGGCGGGTGCTACGCACTCATTTGTCTCCCCTGTGTTTGCCATGAGGTTGGGTAGAAACCCTACAACGTTAGAGTGCCCTTTGTCAGTAGCTACCCCACTTAGTGACAACATAGAAGTATACATGGTATTTCCGGGTAGCCCGGTGGTAGTGGATGGAAAGATCCTCCCAGACTTGGTTCCTCTACAATGGATTTGATGTAATCTCGGGATGGCTCATTATGCCACCTTAGAACAAAAAGGTGTATTTCCACATACCTGGTGTGGAAGAGTTTAGTTTTGATGGTGACAGGAGCGTGGCTACATATAATGTGGTGTCAGCAATTAGGGCTAGAAAAATGTTGAGGCGTGGATGCGAAGGGTATTTGGCATTAGTGAGAGATACATAGAAGGTGTCGCATGGAAAATGTTCCTGTTGTCGAGAATTTATGGATGTCTTCCTGAAGAGCGGTTGCCAGGGAATAGAGTTCTGCATTGATGTTATTCCGGTACAAACCCCATATCCATGCCACCTACAGGATGGCACTGAAAGAGTGAAGGAGCAACTACAGGAGCTTTTGGACAAGGGTTTCATACGTCCGAGCACTTCACGGGTGCTCTGTTTTATTTGTGAGAAAGAAGGATGGGTCATTGAGGTTGTGTATCGACTCAGTGAACAAGGTGTGAAGAACAAGTATCCACTTCCTCGGATCGATGATTTGTTTGATCACCCAAGGAGCTAGATTCTTTTCAAGATAGACTGCGGTCGCTACCATCAATTGAGAATCGGAATGAGGACGTGTCCAAAACGGCTTCGGACAAGATATGGTCATTATGAGTTCTTGGTGATGTCTTTTGGACTCACTAATGCACAAAGACCTTCATGGACTTGATGAACAGGGTGTTCAAGCCATTTTTGGACCGCTTTGTCATCGTATTCATTGATGACATTCCGCATACTCTCGGACCGAGGAAGAACACGTGTGGCACTTGAGAATGGTGTTGCGGGCGTTGAGGAGCACGCTATATGCCAAATTTTCAAAATGTGAATTTTGGCTAGAAAGCGTCTCATTCTTGGGACACGTGGTTTTGATGGCATTCAAGTGGATCCCAAGAAATTGAAGAATCGATTGGCTTAGGCCTACAACGAGGTGCGAAGTTTTGCAGGTTTAGCTACTATAGGCGTTTTGTGCAAGATTTCTCCAGGATAGCGGCTCCCTAACTAAGTTGACCGGAAGAATGTTCCATTCATTTGGATGATCGTGAGGTGAGTTTAAGCTTAAGGAGTGTCTAACCACGCTTTGTGTTGACACTACCGTGAGTGGTGAAGGATACACTGTGTATTGTGACGCCTCGAGTTGGCCTAGGGTGTGTTTTGATGCAATGAAAAGGTAGTGGCTTATGCTTCAAGGCAATCAAGAGACATGAGTAACTACCCCACCTATGATTTGGAAATGGCGGCTGTAGTCTTTGCACTAAAAATCTGGAGACACTACCTGTATGGTGAAGTGTGCGAGATATACACCGAACACAAGAGTTTGAAGTACATCTTCCAACAGAGGGATTTAAACTTGAGACAGAGGAGATGGATGGAGCTTCAAAGACTATGATTGCACCATCCAGGTACCACCACAGGAAGGCCAATGTTGTAGCAGATGCTTTGAGCAGAAAATCTTACATTTCAATAGAGAAGAGACCACGATTTCAGAGGTACATGAGTTGATGGATCAAGGTTTAATCCTAGATGGATGATTAGCTCACTTTTGAGGCCGGACTTGAGGATGAGTTAGAGTTTCGAGACCAACAATTGATGAAGATCATAGAAAGAGTGACAAACAGGTGATGGTGGTGAGTTTGGATTTGCCAATGATGGCGCCCTAGTGCAAGGTTCTAGAATATGTGTGCCCGATGTGGACAATCTCAGGAATGAAATCATGCAAGAGGCACACTACACGAGTTCCACCAAGATGTACCATGATGTGAAAGATAGCTATTGGTGGAATGGCATGAAGAGAGACATAGCAGACTTTGTGTCCAAGTGCTTGACTTGTCGAAGGTGAAGTTTGAACACACCGTCCCGGGAAGCCGAGGCAAGAGCTCCCTATCCCGAATGGAAGTGGGAAATGATCACTATGGATTTTGTGGTAGGTTGCCTCGTACTGCGAGGATATGATTCGATATGGGTAATTGTGGACCGCTTGACCAAATCAGCTCACTTAAAGACTACATACTATGCGGCTCTACATTCAAGAAATAGTCGATTGCATGGAATTGGCTTCCATAATATCCGATAGAGGCGATTCACTTCTCGATTTTGGAGAAAGTTGCAGGAGGCACTTGGCACACAATTGAACCCTTCCACCCTCGAAAGGACAATCCAAACGAAGACATGCTTCGCATGAGTGTCTTGGATTTTGGAGGTCAATGGGATGGCGACTAGCTTTGGTGGAGTTTGCCTACAACATTATCACTCGACATAGGGATGGCACCCTATGAGGCACTATATGGAAGAAAGTGTAGGTCTCCTCTGTGTTGGACGAAATGGGGAAGCGAAGGTGCATGATGTAGACCTAGTGCGACACTTGAAGTAGTTCCTTTAATCGTGGAACGATCGAGCGTAAGAGTTATGCGACCCTAGACGGAGGGATGTGGAGTTTCCTATGTATTCCTAAAGGTTTCTCCAATGAAGGAGTCATGAGATTTGGAAAGAAGGGCAAGTTGGCACCTCGGTATATTGGACCTTTTGAGGTTACCGATAGAGTGGGGGTTGGAGCTACCACCCAACCTCTCTCACGTTCATCCGTGTTTCACATCTCCATGCTCAGAAATACATTCCCGATCCTTCTCACGGGATGTGATAGAGCTAAAAGAGAACTTGACATTTGAGGAGCCATAGTGGACTACCAAGTGAGAATTTGCAGTGAGATCTAAACAGATCCCTATGGTTAAGGTTTTGTGGAGGAGTCAATCGGTGGAAGAGTGCACTGAGTCGAGCGGACATGCGTAGTATTTGTTCAATGTATAATCATGTACTTTATTCCTTGTGTAAAAATTGAGGACGAATTTTTAAGAATGTAACACCCCAAAATTTTATTAATTATGAGTATTTTTGATATTTAAATTTTATTTAAATTTTAGGAATTTTGAGATTTTTGATTTTAAAAATCGGGTTCGATTTTCAGAAAATATAAACTTTGATGATTTTAAAAATTTATTTAAAGACCACGTGGCAAAACTAAAAATATATTTGGAGTCATTTGAGTTTTATGGAATTTTTGAATTTTTAGACCTCGTTTGTCCCCGAGTAAAAATTCAAAATTTTGTATTCGAATCGAATCGCCGGATCGGACCGGTCGAATCGAACCGCCCTTTCCTTTTTCTTCTCTCTCTCTTTTTCTCTTTCTTTTCTCTCCTCCTCTGCTTGGCGTCCGCTCCGATTTTCTCGCCAAATCCGGCCGATCCGCCACCGATTGGACGGTCTTGTGTCCAAAATCATCTACTCGTGAGAGCTTTCCATAGACACCAAGAACGCCAAATCCATCGAGCGGATTGTCCGATTTTTGCTCGGGAAGATTTTCGCCATTTCGACTTTTGGGCTAGATTTGTGAATCACGAGAAACCGAGGCTACACGCTCCACTCGGCGAGGGCTTCGGGATATTAATTTCAAAATTTTCCGACAACGTTTTTGGTGGGTCCCGGAAGTCGCGGTGTATTTTCGAGCATTAAATGAGCTTAGAAAATTCTGAAAATTTATGTACTAACCGTGTTATGGGCTTGTGTAGGTATTCTCATTAAATTCGTTTTGATGGTGGTGCGAAATTTCGCGAACAGGACAGTTTCTGGAAAAGTCTCCGAGATTTTGCCTACCCCATTGTCAATCGGCAAAGGTAAACCCGAACCTTGTTTTCGTAATTTTCTAGTGCTTAAATAGGATTAAAAGTAAAATATTCGTGGTAGCTTAGAAAATTACGATTCTTTTGCAATAGCTTAGTAATATTGCTAAGGACCAAAGTTTTAGAATTTTTAGAGTTGATTTGGGCGCAAAAATGGTCAATTATGGGACTAAATTGAAATTTTACATATTGTGATGAATGATTGGTTTGGTGGGCGTGTGATATATTGAGTTGTGGATATATGGATTGTGTGTATAGAAGTGTGTTTTGAACCCTTTTGTTGGTTAGGTCCTAGGTATAGGGGACTTACTTTCGGCACGACTTAGGACGTATTTGTGTCTTTACTTGATTTGTAGTGAGTCATTTGTCATAAATGATTGTAATATGATTGTCCCTTCTTCCTCACCACCACGGTGATTTGTCGTCAAGTGTGAGTAAAATTTTTATTTTTATTGTAATGTCGTTATTATTATATGTTGAGCATGCCCATGAATCACTTATTTGCATATATTTATGTAGTTAAACTCTAGGCACGATTTATGTTGCATTCATAATCATAAAGTGCCATGAATGGTGTTGCGGTAATTTGGAGCGGTGCGTGCGTTGGCGTGCGTGTGATGTGGTGTGGACTATGGATGGGACCCACGGCTTGAGTTCTTCTTGGGACCCGATTTGGTATTTAAGTGGAAGTCGAATTGAGTTCTTTTGGATTTAAGAGAGTCAGATAGGATCACCCATATACTATGAATGATGTTACAGGTGTGTGAGTGCTCCAAATTACCTTTTGATGCTATGATGTGAATATGGTGTTGATGTTGCATTTCACTCTACAGTTGCATTAGTTTGAGATAGTTATAGAGATTATAGTTAAGATTGATATTTTACTCTAAGTCGAACGCTCACTCCTGTTCAAAAATTTGGAGGATATTTTGTTCAGGTTAAGCTTTTCTACCTCGCAGTTGTTTATCAATATTGTGTAATTTTAATTACTCCTAGAATTTCCGCATGTGTTAGCGATTTATTTGAATTTGGTCCGTAATATTTTTATCATGTTGGACTGTAAACTTAAATATGTTATGCATGTTGATGGATTGGATGAGGAGCTCCCATTTATTTTATGTTGATGAGTATGTGGAGGGTGAGCCGAGCTCCCCAATTGAGTATTTATTGTGTTTACGGGTGAGTCAAAACTCCCGTTGGAAAGTCCATTTGGTGGGACTTGTCCGTTACTGTCCGTTTGTTTTCTTGAAATTGGGCCCAAATGGGCCTTAGAGTTGGGTTAATGAATAGTTAAGGCTTACTACGGGCCTCGGGGGCTTTAGGCTGGCCCAGGTCCTAGTGTCGGTCCGGCCCATAGGTTGGGTCGTGACAATCATTGAAAGAGAATACCCCGTACTTAGGACTCCAAACCGACAGCATGGCCTTTAATGCCGGGATTTGGACCTTGACTCGCATTAAGGTCGCAATTCTCTCGTATTTCTTTTCAAATCGTGCCTTGACCTGATCGGGAAGTGACCTCCAACCATTAGATGCACTCGAGGTCGTTTCATTCTGACCTCAATTTTATTCAGGTCCCATGAAGGTAGTAAGCTAGCATGTGCCTTGGAAACATCGTTTTGCGGGGGTACTGGAGTATGAGTTGATTTGGACCAAAGTTTAGCATTCTGAACTTCTTCTGCCGACTGACTCGAGGATGCCATGATAAAAATGATGCCTATCCTTTTTACAGACTTTTGGTTTGGTGATGCCTGTGGAAAAACTAGTTAACAGGATAAATTCAGGTAATCTTGTATTATATTGTTGGCAGAGTGGTACCTACACATTTATCAAAGTAGGAAAATGTGCAGGTTTTCTTAACAACATGATTCAAGATTACCCTTAAAAGTAAGAACAAAGTAAAATAAACAGAATAGGGTAAGAGTAAGTATGCCCCTTTTGTCCTAGCATAGGGAGACCCCTGATACCGGATGAGTGCTATCTAATTGGATAGTTCTATCTTATAAGGTAGCTTACTACGGCTTTCAGCTATTGTGATAGTTTAGCTCAAGGTCTAATTTTCTAAAAGCCACAGGTTCCCAAATTGCCCCTACTGTAATAGTAGAGCCCCGTTCTATAACCATGATATTATCGAGAAAATTCCACGAGTATCACAGTGGATAGAACGAGATTCAATTTGAGCAGAAGCCTTCACGGATACTAACGGGGTAAAACCCACGGGTACCGCTACATGACCCCCTCCTACTTTCCTAAACGGGTAAGAAAGCCCGGGTATAGGACCGAAGTGTGTGAGGACATCGTGTGAGTGTTCAGTGTGTGAAGGGACACCTTTACCTCTTCCCAATTCAGGGGGATTTTATTCTTCCCATTTTTTCCTTTTTTTTTCTTTTTTTTTTTGAAACGGAGAGCACTGTAGGGAATAAAACAAGCAAAACAAGCGGAACAGTTAGTAGGAATAAACAAAAACTAACACATAAAATATTGCCGGGTGAGCCCACCTAACTATAATTTGATTGAAAAATAAAATCTACTTTTGGACCTTTAGACCGGGGTTAAATCTCAAGAATCCCCAGTGGAGTCGCCAAGCTGTCGCAAGGAGTTTTGCGGTCGCCTGAATGAACCCTCACCGAAGTGGGAAAGAGTGAGGAGTCGCCACCTTAGTTTTGAGGGAAAATAAAGAAAACCATTTGTGAAAATAGATTGAAATGAAACAACTTCAAGACAGAGATTCTAGGTTCGGGGTCCGTAAACGGGTGGGGAAGGTGTTAGGCACCCCACCTCGTCCCTCAATAAGGGCAAGTAGATTTAACTTCGCGTTTTTCATAAATTAGTTAGGAGGGCTCGGATGGAGATGTTAATCCTTTTGTCAAAAGGAAATTTTAATTTTTCACTAAATTCGGATCGCCCAGATACATAAGTAAATGAGACAACCTTAGTGAGTTACTGTTGTATGTTAATTTTATTTGAAAGGAATATTTTATTAAAATTTAAGAATTGGATAAGAACTCTTCTCCGAACTCTTTAATTAAAATTTTGAGTTGAGACCGGATAAGAACTCTCCCCCGATCTCTATTGAATATTTATTAAAATTCTGAGTTGAGACCGGATAAGAACTCTTCTCCGATCTCTATTCAATATTTATTAAAATTTTGAGTTGAGACCGGATAAGAACTCTTCTCCGATCTCTATTCAATATTTATTAAAATTTTGAGTTGAGACCGGATAAGAACCCTCTTCCGATCTCTATTAAATATTTATTAAAATTCTGAGTTGAGACCGGATAAGAACTCTCCTCCGATCTCTATTTAATATTTATTAAAATTTTGAGTTAAGACCGGATAAGAACTCTCTTCCGCTCTCTATTAAATATTTATTAAAATTTTGAGTTGAGACCGGATAAGAACTCTCCTCCTATCTCTATTTAATATTTATTAAAATTTTGAGTTGAGACCGGATAAGAACTCTCTTCCGATCTCTTCGAAATTTGGTCACAACTATATATCTTAAGAGCCTAGGTTTACTCGCCGAACTGCACAGGCTAACTCGCCGAAAGGACGATGAGCACTGGTTTTTTCAAGCGAAGCCTCATTGTGGGCTCTTTACCGATCTGCCCTTCTCTCTTAAGAATTGGAAGAACCGCTTCTTCATTCTGAGGAGCAAAAATTTGACCTGCTTTGAGGACTTCCCCCGTAGCTGGTGGCACCAGGGACCCTTGATTCCGAAGCGTATTACCCCGAACAAGGAGGAAAGCCTAATAGTGATGGAACTGAAGAATCAGGCGGCCACTCAGAAGTTCTCCTGTTTAGATGCGGTGACTGCCGAGCTACACCATTGGACCATACAGCTGATCACTGGCCAAGATCGCGAACTTTCGCTCTCTGACCTCGGCATTGGTATTTTCTACATCTCAGATCTCAGGACCTTAGCGATCTCACTGACCTCTTCTTTGTGCAGGTATGGCGGGTGGTGAGGGTTCCAGGAAGCGGAAGAAAGAAAGAGAGATTTCCCGGAAAGTAAAAGAGATGAAGCGTCAAGACTACTTCAAACACCCTACCATGAACTCGGGAGATACAAGGGGACCCGCCTCAACCTTCGGGACCGCCGATCGCGAGCCGTCCGATCTCCTCATGGACGAGAAGAGCCGCTCCACCTCCTCCGATTACTCCAAGCACGTAAGGGGGTCGCTCGACCTCTGCGAGGCCCCCTTCTCGTGGCGCTCAAGCGCCGATCGCTTCGAGAATAACCGACTGTTCAGAGAACCCCGATTTTGCCAAAGTCTTGGGGTCTTCTATCTGCCTTCGGGAGGATCAGGACAGACTGTCTCCGGACAATCTTGATGACATCCTGACCCGATCCATGAGTTTGAATGTAGAGTGCCCGTGAACCAAAGACGTAGTCCGGGAAAAGGCTCACCGCCTGGGTAAGGAGGTCGAGAAGAAGAGTCAAGAAGTGGCATCCCTCCGATCCCAACTCTCATCCGCTCAGGATTACATATCTCAAATTGAGGGGCGTATGAAGTACTATGAGGATAAGCTGGCCGAACAGACTCATGTTCTGGCTGAAAGGGATCATGCTCTTAGAGAAGTCCAGCGCTCGGCCAACGGCCGCTGTGTCGCTTACTCCATCGAGGAGCTTAAGGCAAAAGATGAAGAGATGGTAACAGGAATAGCCGGTGCCTATGTGAATGCTCACAAGGATCTCTTGACCGAACTCCAGAAGCGTTACCCAAAGGAGGACTTCTCTTGGATGGCTGACCTGGCTCCCGGAGGTGAGGATGAAAGCGAAGAGGAGGCCGAGGGTGAGAGAGAAAATGAGCAAAATGTAGATCAGGCTGGGGGATCATGACTTGTACAAATGTTGGTATGAAATGAAATCGCCCTTTGTTCAATGATTAGATGTGATTGGAAAATCTCTGAATTGCCTAAGTATTTGATTGTCTGAACATAGCAAAACAAGAACTAAATGCAATTATTAATCTAAGCGTAAGAGATCGGAAAGCACAATAAGCATGAGATCGGTAGGGAAGAAATGCTGAACGGGACTTGATTAAAATTGGAAATTTGACTTGAACACTTAAGACCGGAATCCTCATTAAACCGGACCAAAACCTTAGCTCTTAAACTTTTGAAAGGGAGATCGGCAATAAAACTGGTAAGAAAAGATCTAGTGTCAGTTCATTTCGTTTGTCAACAGAGATCAGGAATATACTTGACTGGTCCGGAGATTCGACAATGGGTTTGAGAGATCGGTAAGGCTTTGACTGATGTGAGGACTTAGCATTGATTCAATTCTTTGTGAGGAGAGATCGGAAATGTGACTGTCTATCAAAGTGGGATCGGAAATGTGATTAGCTGTCACAGGGAGACTTAGTACTGGGGATCAGTTTCGAAGTTTTATTGATTTTGGGGATCGACCAAAATATGGTGTCGACAATGGGAAATGATCTCCTATACAGCCCTCTTAATCCAACCTCTGCAAGCGAGTGTCTCTCAAGCCGGACTTTCGCTTAATAAACTAAATGCGGGGTCCCAGCGAGTGTCTCTCAAGCAGTGTCTACCCTGAAGAACCGGGTCCCAGCGAGTGTCTCTCAAGTCTTGTTTACCCTTCCTGTCCATATCTAATACCATACCACACACACGCCATGCGCACACACTGCTCCAAATTACCACAAATAACATCCATGGCAATTCAACAATTATGAATATAATATAAAACGTGCCTAGTGTTTAACAACATAGATACATATTTATAAGTGATGCATGGGCACGCTTGAACATATAATAATATCGAAATTACAATTAAAATTAATATTTTACTTACAAACTTGAACCGAGGTCATTGCGACGACTGGGCGGAGGAGGAAGGCTGTCCCGGCTCACCTAACAATTTCATTACAATTATTTAATATATTTGACTCAAAGACACCCTAAGTTGTGTTGAAAATCCGGCAGAGTCTCTCCTATACTTATGACCTAACCAACCTGCAAAATGGTTCAAATAACACTTATAAACTCAACACATATCTCATCATCATTATATGGCCCCTCCTAGGCTCTCCAAACTAAGCAATGATCACAACATCAGACAATTCAATTATAAGACTTCAAAACTAATATTTTTCAAAAACTATCCAAACTAACTTTAAAAATTCTATAACCTACCCCGCGGTCCTTAACAATATTATAAGGCTATTGCAATAGGAATCGTAATTTTCTTATCATCCACGAATATTTTATAAATTTTATTCTAACTCAGTACTATGCAAAAATTGAGTAATGTAGAGTTCGAGTTTACCTATGCCAAATCTGACAACTGGAACGCCTCCAGAACGTCTGAAAATGGTGGGGTAGCCTATAATCTTGACCCGATTCTGAAATGGTTCCAGCAGCTTATCTGCTCGGCCCAAAATTGCAGATCCGGGTGACGATCGAATTTCCACGAAATGAAAGTACATATGCGAAGTCCACAATACCAGGGTTAGAATAATATATATATATATAATAATTATTTAAAAATTAGGGATATTACATTCTTCCCCCCTTATAGAAAATTCATCCTCAAATTTTACACAAGGCAGAACAATGACACATAGTTGCATATCAAACTTATGAGTACTTGCTGCGCATATCCCGCTCTAACTTCCAAGTGCATTCCTCCATAGATTAACTCCTCCACAGGACTAACCATAAGAATTTGCCTTGACCAAAGTTGTCTCATCTGATAGTCTACTATGGCTACTAGTTGCTCCTCAAAGATCAAATTCTCATTTAACTCCATTGTGTCTGGTCACAGCATATGAGAAGGATCGGGAACATACTTTCTAAGCGTGAAAATATGGAATACTGGGTGGACATGAGAAAGGTTTGGTGGCAACTCTAACTGATAGGTAACTGCTCCCACTCTGTCCATGATCTTAAAAGGTCTTATATAATGGAATGCCAATTTGCCTTTTCTTTCCAAATCTCATAACCCTTTTCATAGGAGAAACCTTTAAGAACACAATCACCCACTACAAATTTTACATCTTTTCGCCTTAGATCTGCATGGATGGTTAAAAATTTTTATGTCTATTTGCCCTTGTCGTAGTATGCCAGCTACCATCCTCCTTTTAAATCTAAACCATCACATCTGACTACTCGTTTACCCCTCTCTTTTTTATGTCATCTATAGTACTCATTATAACTCCACTACTCTCGACTTGATATCTGATAACTTAATCAACTTTGGCACTTACCTCACTTTTATTACGCCCTAACGTGTCTTTTGGTGACTTTAGTCCTCATTCCTTTGTTTCAATAATCTCTGTTCCCCAAAAACATGACTTGTGTTCCTTACCCTATAGTATCCTATGAAATGCTTTCCTGTAGCACCTATCATATACATCTCATTCGAAACCTTTACTTATCCTATAACCTCAATAGTCAATACCTATAAATCTTCTCACTCCCATGATACTTCAAATTTTCAATCTCTTTTGTGTCATTACTAAGATCTTTAGACCAGCTCCTGTCCATATTATGTAACTAGTTATGTAGAACTCCATCCAAGTGTCAAGCGTACCCTACACCACTTATCAATATTGGAAAGTGAATTGCGTCTCTTCTCTTATAAGAAAAATGTATTTGTATTCCTTGATAACACAGTTAATGCAACTTTATCGTTTTCCACTCCTTCTCTGGAATGGAAATATCTAGACTTCTTCCTAAAGCTTTTCAGTATGTGGCCTACTTCTGACACATTGGCACTTAGATCGAGGCTATACTATTCTTTTAATCTATCATCTCATAATAACTTATTTCAAACATCTCTTAGTGTGTCCCTAGCATACCTATTCCTTCTTATCCTCATCATTATAACTAGCTCTACCGAGCTTTCTTCCTGTTCTTTGGATCTTATCCACTTTCTTTTCCTATTTCTGCTATCGTTGATATCTTTTTAACATGCTATACTTATTCCTTTATGTTAGTCCTATCTCACCCTTACACCTTTCCTTCAAGGATGTCCATCCCATCATCAATTTTTTTTTTTAATTTCTTAGTCTTATCTTGATTATTAGTACCATTACTTCGAGAATTCTAACTTTATGATTGACTTCTACCAGCACATTCTTCATATTACGTAACACTTGTAATTAACCATAGAAAATTCTTTTTGTACTCCTTTTCTAACTTAACTATTAGAACATTATCATTCCCTACCAGCCTTAATAGGAAATTGCTCATCCTGGATGGATAGGAGCCCCAGAAACTATAAGTTTCATCTGAACTAACACGGCTATGGAAAATATGTGCCATGCCTTAATTCTGAACAAGATACTTCACGTGTTCATTCTCCTTAAAATAATCACATATACTGCCCATAGCTTTCCAAACTTCAACCTCAACTTTTCCCATTAGCAACAATTTCATTCGCTGTAACTCATTAGCAAATAGCACTTCCTCCAGCTTATAGTTCACAAGGGTTGTAAGCCCTAGTAAGTAGCTCAATTTAACTCCTGTCACCTCTCTGATCATTCTTTCATACTTAACATTAGGTACACCATTATCGTCATTTTCACCTCAAAAGATTGGATATGTACTAACACCCACCAAATTTTCAATTAATCGGGTCACTTTGACATGACCTCTCTTCTTAATATAATCTCCTAGAATCGAAACACGAGCCAATTTGAAAAGAAGGAGAAATGTTCTCCCACCATTTATGATATACCATTGTTTGATAAACAAGATTTAGCTCATACCCCTTAGTCTCCCTTTTTAGTTTCATTATTTCTTTGTAATTATTGTGCGTTATTTCAAGATATCAGTTGTATCTACTATTTGTTATACTGTTGTCCTGCCTAACATATTATCTTAGAATTTACTATTTCCTTTTTACCCTCCATTTATCTTCTATACTTATAATTATTTGTCCAATGCTCCTTATACTTAGTTATATTCTAGAAGATAAAAGCATTCAAGGATTCTTTCAGTTCTACTCCAATCTTACCAATAATTACTCCTTTAATCCATGTACTTCTCAATATCTTATAATTACATCTATACCTATTTTGTCATATTCTAACCGTTATTAGCGTTCTATTACATATTATCATACTATTATTTATTTATTTATTTATTTATTATTACCCCTTTTTTTACATAATTATTCTATCGATCACACTGAAAATATATGTCTAACTCCAATTTTTTACTCTAGGTCTCACCACACTAAATTTTAATATCAAGTCTTTGTGACATTATCCCTCATCTTGCATATTTATATCCCTTATGTTGACTTTTATCCAACTTACTACTTACTAACTTCTTTTTCTCTGCCTAATTAGATATTCCGTAATACCATCGCACACCTTCTAGCTTTTGCTCATTATTATTGTATTCCTCGCCTAATCTTCTTGATACTGTTAATAAGTTAAAAGAATCTTGCCCCATTGCTATCCATTTCACTTTAGGAATAGGGAATAGATAGAGTATGATCCAATCATGCAACTCCAAGCACTATATTTTAGCCCCTGGCACTACCTCAACTACATCATGCTATGAGTATCACATTACTAGATTCCATACCTCCATCACTATTCTCACTAATGTGGTCCCATTTTGGGTTCTCCATCCTTGTCATTCACCTTGCCAAGAATAACACTTAGCCTACCCTATATCTTAACTTTGCTCCTTTTATTATGCGCTCTTCAGGTTGTCCTTTCATTTATTTCCTTTGTCTTACCCAAAATAGAACTTGACTATTCTATCCCTAGTTCCATTTTTCTTCCTAACATGATAGCTGTACTTGCTAACTATATCTTTCAGAGTCTCTACCACGTTATCACATATCTATGCTACTCAGATTTGGTCTTTTGACCACTCTAGCTAATACTTCCACTGGCATTTAGATTATATTGCATCTGCGATCAATTGTTCAAACTTTCATTCTGCACTTTCTCTATCCATTGGCCTTCTGTGATTTATCTTCGCTAATTTATTACTCTTAACACTATTATAATTAGATTATACTCTTGTTTTGAACAATATGAAGTTAGAAAGGAACTCAGGAAATTGCAGTCATACTTTTATTGTATGATCTCTATTCTTATCCTTTAGCTTACATAATACCCTTACTACCTCGAGAACTGATTCTGTAGTAATTTTATTTATTTGTTATTTTTTTTTCTTCCATGTTTACTCAATTAGCCAAAACTTAAGATACCGGGCACCCAAACCTGTCATCCAATTCAAAGAATTTACATCCATCATGATTTAATTATATATGATTCCTATAATGGAACTTGTATCCTCTCTAAGATACCCGAGCCAACTACTCTCTACCACACTCTACAGTCCCATCTGGGGCACTATTTTGTTGGTCACCATTATTAGTAATAAACCCCTATCCCTCTTGAAAGAATAAGACCACCTTACATCATAATTGACTACGAAAAAGGTACTACATCTTCTACCTTGCCAAAACCATGTCAAATTAATGACTCTCTTATCATATCATGGCTCTGTAAATCATCAATTCATAGTTCTGACCTTCTCTAGGTAGTAGGGTTGTACTTTACACCTTACTGATACATACAAGGTATACTATTCTCACTAAGCTCTAAGTAAAACGTCTGTCATACTGCAAAAACTATCCAAATTTTCATACCGAATACCAGATGGTCTCACTCTATAGATGTCACCTTTACTTTGCAACTAATTTGCAACCTCTGGTCTGATGGCAACTCTTGATATAACTCGAGCTTATGCTAGGGTAACCGAGTTACTGATTTTAGTTACCACCCAACTGTGACCTTTTGATATTCTAGCTCTAGATCCCTAACTAGGAGTTCCCAACTCCTCTGCAGATATAGAACTCTGTTCTGGCATAATTGTACCAAAACAGAGGCTATCTGCAAACACACTCATTATGGAGCACCACAGGGATGCACGCAGTTCTACACAATAATCTCATGTCGGTACTGTAATCTACAGCTTACAGAGCAGACATCGAGAATATTGTATAGTTACTACAATACGTCCTGACAAACTAGGTCTCCTAATCTCTTATCTCTCTTGAATCTACTATTATCATAAACTTACTCTGACTGGGTCATCCACTGACAACTGCCAGCAGTGGTATCCTCACCCTTATCTAGTGTAATTATACTATCAAAACTCACCTTTATGTACTCGTGCCTAGCACTAGATAGGCACAACACTTAGACCCATACTGATAGAAATATAGTGTTTCTTGGAGAACGTATTTCCATGGCAGACCTCAACATGTCTGCTAACTCTATTTCACACTTCTATGTACTTCACAAAACTGAGGTGCTAAACTGAAGCACTCTTATATTAATCGAGGAATAATGAAGAATCTAGAAATGAAGAATTACAAAAAAAAGACAAAACAGAATCCTATACTCCGCATGTGACAACTCTAGGTGCACACTTTTCCATGAATCTAAAGCCTAAGCTCTGATACAACTTTTGTCACGACCCAACTTATGAGCTGGACCGGCACTAGGACCTGGGCCAGCCTAAAGCCCCTGAGGCCCATAGTAAGCCTAACTATTCCTCAACCTAACTCTAAGGCCCATTTGGGCCCAATTTCAAGAATTCAACCGGACAGAGTCTGACCATAAAATAGACCATTCAATGAGGAGTTTTTGACTCGTCTAACCTATAAATACAATATATAATAAATTGGGGAGCTCAGCTCACTCTCCACATAATCAAAATGTCATAACTCAAATAAGAGCTTATCTCCCTCATCCAATCCCATCATGCATACAGTTAATAATTTTACAGGTCTAACATAACTTTTATAATACAGGCCCAAAAAAAATTAAAAAAATAAAAATAAGTGCTTCTAACACATGCAGAGTCTAAATTTAACTCAATTGTATAAAATATATTAAATACTATTAATGGACCTGCGAAGAAGAAGAGTAGGTTAGCCACAACAAATAATCCTCCTTTAGCCTGAAAAAATAGATGAACATAAGTGAGCGTTCAACTCAGAGAGTAAAATACCAATTTTAATCATAATCTCTATAACTATCTAAAGCTAATGCACCATGTGGAGTGAAATGCAACATCGTCATAATTTTTATATCATAACAGCAAAAAGGCAATTTGGAGCACTCACACACCCAACACTGTCAAGCAATACATATATGGGAGCTAATCCCCTATACAGCTCTCTTAATCCAACCTCTACCAGCGAGTGTCTCTCAAGCCAGACTTTCGCTTAATAAACTAAATGCGGGGTCCCAGCGAGTGTCTCTCAAACCGTGTCTACCTCAAAGGACTGGGTCCTAGCGAGTGACTCTCAAGCCGTGTCTACCTTGAAGGATCGGGTCCTAACGAGTGACTCTCAAGCCGTGTCTACCCATTCTGTCCATACCTAATACCATACCACACGCATGCCACGCACACACACTACTCCAAATTACCACAAACAACATCCATGGCACGTCAACAATTATGAATGCAATATAAATGTGCCTAGTATTTAACTACATAGATACATATTTATAAGTGATGCATGGACATGCTTGAACATATAATAATATCAAAATTACAATTAAAATTAATATTTTGCTCATAAACTTGAATCGAGGTCACTGCGGCAACTGGGCGGAGGAGGAAGGCTGTCCCGGCTCACCTGACAATTTCATTGCAATTATTTAATATATTTGACTTAATACAAGTTTAGAAAAATACCAAAGACACCCTAAGTTGGGCTAAAAATCTAGCAGAGTCTTCCCTATACCTATGACCTAACCAACCTGTAAAATGGTTCAAATAACACTTCTAAACTCAACTCATATCTCATTATCATTATATGACCCCTCCTAGGCCCTCCAAACCAAGCAATAATCACAACATTAGACAACTCAATTATAAGACTTTAAAATAAATATTTTTCAAAAACTATCCAAACTAACTTTAAAAATTCTATAAACCTGCCCTGCGGTCCTTAATAATATTATAAGGCTATTGCAATAGGAATCGTAATTTTCTTATCATCCACGAATATTTTATAAATTTTATTCTAACCTAGTACAAGGCAAAAATTGAATAATGTAGAGTTCGAGTTTACCTATGCCAAATTTGACAACTGGAACCCGTCCAAAACGTTTAAAAACGGTGGGGTAGCCTATAATCTTGACCCAGTTCTAAAATGATTCCAGCAGCTTATCTGCTCGGCCTGAAATTGTAGATCCGGGCGATGATCGAATTTCCACGAAATGAAAGTACATACGCGAAGTCCACAATACCAGGGTTAGAATAATATATATATATATATATATATATATATATGGTGACGAAAACTAGAGCTTTCTTAGCAGCGGAGGTGATTAGGGTTTGCAAATCAGCAGTTGCAAGAGGTTCAAGAGCCTGAGCACCTTTGGCGATCCCCTTAGCAACTAGAGAGAGGCCATTCACAATCCTCCCTAGGTGATTGAACGAATTCATTACATCATGCGCGCAGTAACTCAAGTATATAAATTGGTAGCAATTTTGGAATTTGAATATTATTTATAGTTTTGATCTTTTAATTGATTATCGAAATGTCGGAGATTAAAATGTCCGAAGGAGAAGTGGCAGTCCAGTTACGTGGGAGTCGTCCCGTCCATGAGATTCAGAGAAAGCAGGTGAAGTTTTGGAATGAAGCTTTTATGGGGGCCTATTGAGGACCTTGTAGAGTTCTAATCTGTGTTTGCTCCATGGGCTATTAATCTGTTATTTTTGTAGCTTGAAATTTTGATATGTTTTTCAAGGACTCAAATTGTGATCCGACCTGAAAGTTTCATGCTCCGATCTGATTGGGATAAAAAGTGAGATCTGTGGTGGTAGCGGCTCTAGCCCGAAGCCCACCACTGATCTCCTTAGGGTGCAGGGGCAATGCCCCCATGGTATGGATCAGTATAAATATTGTAATATTCTACCATTTGCGATAGAGTTGTGAAATATTCAGGAAATACACTAGGGTTAGGGTTTGAGAGTTCTGATTGATTGTGTCTTGCTCTTTTCATCATAGTGGAACTTTTTCTCCTATCTTGCCCGTAGACGTAAACCTTACAGTTGAACCATGTTAAATTCTGTGTTATTCTTCTTCTCTTTTCAATATTGTGTGTTTGTGCGATTCGTGTGTGTGCTTTAAATTTGCGTGCTTATTATAACAAATTGGTATCAAAGCTTTGTGCGCAAAACCTAAGATTTACAGATGGCGTCATCTTCAACAAAGTATGAGATGGAGAAGTTTGATGGTGGATCAAGTTTCAGTCTGTGAAATATTAAAATTAAATCTTCCTTGATCCTATAAGGTTTATGGAAGGCAATCGAAGATAACTTTCTAGAAGGTATGAAAGAGGCGGAGAAAGCTGATCTAAAGGAGAGAGCCTTAAGTGCGATTTTCATGAGCGTAACTGATAATGTCCTATGTGAGATTGCTAGTGAAAGCTCAACATCTACGGCATAGAAGAAATTAGAGGAGTTGTACTCTGCCAAATCACTGACCAACCGCCTGTATCTGAAGAAAAGGCTTTACAATCTGAGAATGAGCGAAGGTACACCCATTAAAGAACATTTGGATGAATTCAATTCAATCATTATGGACTTGAAGAATATTGATATTAAGATTGATAGTGAGGATCAGGCCCTTATTGTGTTATGTTCTTTGCCACCCTCCTATAAAACTTTTGTTGATACTTTGTTGTGTGAGAAAGACAATATTTCACTAGATGATGTTAGTAATTCTCTAAAATTGAAGGAGTTGAAAAAGAAATTTTCAGATAATAGAGAAATATTTGAGGGGGAAGGTTTGGTGAGCAGGGATTCAAGGGAGGGTTCTTCCAGCAGGAAGAAATCTAAGGCCAGATCTAAGTCAAGAATGAAAATGGCCAACTGTTTTGAGTGCGGGGAGCAAGGTCACTATAGGAGAGACTATCCTAAGTTAAAAAATAAAAAGGGAAAGCAACCAGAAAGTTCTGCGAATGTGGTTGATAGTTTTATTGATTCTAATGGTGATGACAGTGCTGGAGAGATTTTATTCATGAGTTTAGATCATGGATAAAATTTCTGCATTCTTGATACTGGTGCTACTTATAACATGTGTCCACACAGAAACTAGTTTGTCACTTACAAACAGATGAGTGGCAAGGTGTTTCTAAGCAATGATCGTGCATTATCTGTTGAAGAAATTGGTAACATCAAATTGAGGATGTTTGATAGTGTTGTCAAAACTATAGAGTATTGGCATGTTCCAGAACTAAAGAGGAACCTGATTTCTCTTAGGACATTTGACTCTCATGGATCTAAATACCATGCAGAGAATGGAGTTCTCAAAGTGTGCAAGAGCTCTATGGTACTCATAAAGAGCAGTTTAGTTCTAGGATTGTATTTTCTTCAGGGCACTGCAATTTTAGGAGAAGCTGCAATAGCATTTGGAAGCAATAATCAGAATCAGACTCAATTGTGGCATATGCGTCTTGGTCATATGAGTGAAAGAGGATTATCTATGTTAAGCAAGCGAGATTTGTTGGACGGGCATAAAACAAAATCTATGAACTTTTATGAACACTGTGTGTTTGGCAAACAGACGAAGGTGAAGTTTGATAAAAAGACAGTGTGCAAGACTAGAGGAACGGTGGATTATATCCACTCAGATCTATGAGGTCCTAATAGAATCCTTTCCAAAAGCGGTGCTAGGTACTTCATGATTTTGATTGATGATTACTCTTGGATGGTGTGGGTGTATTTTCTAAAACAAAAGATGAGGCATTTTCAACATTTATAAAGTGGAAGACGATGATTAAGAAGCAGATAGAAAAGAAGGTCAAGCATCTTAGAACTACTAATGGGTTGGAATTTTGTAATCATGAATTCGATGCATTCTGCAGTAATGAAGGTATAGTGAGACATTGCACTTGTACAAGGACACCACAACAGAATGGTATTGCTGAACGCATGAACAGAATGCTTTGTAACAAAGCATGAAGCATGCTCTCACATTCAGGATTAGAAAAGGATTTTTGGGCTGAAGCAATTAATATAGCCTATTTCTTAGTTAATAGATCTCCATCTACAGTTATAGAGTGCAAAACTCCTTTTGAGATTTGGTCCGGTTCACTTGCTAATTACTCTCGGCTGAGAGTATTAGGTTGCCCTGCTTATGCTCATGTGAGAGATGGTAAGCTTAAGCCAAGGGCAAGAAAATGCATATTTCTAGGGTATGCATCTGGACTGAAAGGCTACAGATTGTAGTGCAATGATCCAAAATCTCCAAGATTAATTATCAGCAGGGATGTGACATTTAATAAGTCTGCTTCATTGGATAGTCAGATGAAGAAGTCAATAGCATAATCAAATCACAGTGTCAGAGAACAGGTGGAGCTTGATATTGATACTTCAGCAGTTCAGTCCAGTGATTCAGAGGATGAGATACAAGATCCTGATCAATAAGAGGATGCACCTGAGCAACAGCAACAGGAACCATATAGCATTGCAACTGGTAGAGAGAGAAAACAGATTAGACTGCCGCAGAGATATGCATATGTAGATCTAGTTGTGTTTGCCTTGTCAGTTGCTGAAATAGTTGATGTGGATGAACCCAACAATTATAGAGAAGCTATTTCTTGTTCAGATGCAGATCAGTGGGTCGGTGTTATGAGTGAAGAAATTGAATCTCTTCACAAGAATCAAACTTGGGAGGTTGTAACATTGCCTAAGGGACAAAAAGTGGTAGGTTGCAAATGGGTGTTCAAGAAAAAGGAAGGCACTCCAGGGGGTTGAAGCAACTCGATATAAGGCATGGTTGTTAGCAAAAGGCTTTACCCAGAGGGAGGGGATTGACTTTAATGAAGTGTTTTCTCCAGTTGTGAAGCACAGTTCTATCAGAGTCTTACTTGTTATGGTTACTCTTTATGATTTAGAGCTTGACCAACTAGATGTGAAGACATCATTTTTGCATGGTGAGTTGGAGGAGCAAATTTATATGAGTCAGCTTGAGGGATTTGTCATTTCAGGTATGGAAAACCGTGTTTGCTTGCTTAAGAAATTTTTATATGGTCTAAAACAGTCTCTTAGGCAGTGGTATAAAAGATTTGATACATTCATGGTTTGTAATGGCTTTTAATAATAGTTCATATGACAATTGTGTGCATCATAAGAAGCTTTCAGATGATTCCTTTGTTTATTTGCTGTTGTATGTAAATGACATGCTTATTGCTACTAAAAGCATGTCACAAATTAACATTCTGAAAAAGCAGTTAAGTGATAAGTTTGAGATGAAGGATTTGGGTGCTGCAAAGAAGATATTGGGAATGGAAATTACTAGGGATAGAAGTGTTAGGAAGCTTTTCTTGTCTCAATAGGCCTATGTTGAGAAAGTGCTTAAGCGTTTTAACATGAATAATGTTAAGCCTATAACTGTTCCTGTAACACCCCAAGATTTTAAATTTTATTATTTATGAGTATTTTTGATACTTTAATTTTATTTAAATTTTAGGAATTTTTTTTTTGAGATTTTTTGGATTTTAAAAATCGGGTTCGATTTTCCGAAAATATAAACTTTGATGATTTTTAAAAATTAATTTAAAGACCACGTGGCAAAACTAAAAATATATTTGGAGTCTACGTATTTTTCTGAGTTTTATGGAATTTTTTCGAAATTTTTGGACCTTGTTTTCGGTCCCGAGGCAGAGTAAAAATTCAAAATTTTGTATTTCGAATCGAACCGGTCGAATCGAACCGGACTGGATCGGACCAGTCGAATCGGACCGGTCTTCTTCTCTTTTTCTCCTCCCTCCCGCGCGCGATGGCTCTCTCCCTTTTCTCTCTCGTTTCTCTCTCCTCTCCACCCCCAGCCGCCACTGGGCCAAGAGATCGGCCACTACCAGCCATGGCCGGCCACGCCTAAACGGCCGGAAAACACGCGCAACGCCCCTGCGGCGCTGCCAGCTTCCCCGCCAACCGCCGATCCGGCCACCGATTGGACCGGGTCTTGTGTCCAAAATCATCTACTCGGCGAGAGCTTTCCATAGACACCAAGAACGCCGAAATCCATTGAGCGGATTGTCCGATTTTTTTGCTCGGGAAGATTTTAGCCCATTTCGACTTTTGGGCTAGATTTCTCGAAAACCGTGAATCCCACGAGAAAACCGAGGCCACCAGCACGCTCCATTCGTAGAGAGCTTCGCAACGACATAAATTTTGAATTTTTTCGACACCATTTTTCGATGGGTCCCACGGAACTTCGCAGTATTTTTCCGAGCATTTAATGAGCTTAGAAAATTCTAAAAAATTTATGTACTAACCTCCGTGTTATGGGCTTCGTGTAGGTATCCTCGATTCGCGGAAATTCGACAGTTGACTAGGTCTGCAAATTTCGGGCCAGACAGACCCGTTACCGGAAAAGTCTCCGAATTGGACTGAGGTTTTGGCTAGCCCCCCATTGTCAGAAGTCCCGAGCGCGTTCCCGAAATCGGAATCGGCAAAGGTAAAGCCGAACCTTACTTTTTCGTAATTTTCTAGTGCTTAAATAGGATTAAAAATCCATAAAATATTCGTGGTAGCTTAGAAAATTACGATTCTTTTTGCAATAGCTTAGAAATATTGCTAAGGACCGCGGGGCAAAGTTTTATAATTTTTAGAGCTTATTTGGGCAGTTTTTGCAAAAATGATCAATAATAAGGACTAAATTGAAATTTTGCGTATTGTGATGGATGACTGATTTGATGGGCCCAGGAGGGGCTGTGTGACATGATTGAACTGTGGATATATGGATTGTGAGTATAGAAGTGTGTTTTGAACTCTTTTGCAGGTTGGGTAGGTCCTAGGTATAGGGGAGACTCTGCCGGATTTTCGGCACGACTTAGGACGTAATTGGTCTTTTTCTTTGTTTGTATTGAGTCAGATTGTATTAAATAAATGTCATATAAATGTCGTGAGCCGATGCCTTTCTTCCTCCACCCACCACAGTGTTTGTCGTCAAGTCTGTGAGTAAAATATTAATTTTAATTGTAATTTCGATATTATTATATGTTCAACATGCCCATGCATCACTTATATGCATATATTTATGTAGTTAAACTCTAGGCACGATTTATGATGCATTGATAAATGTTAAAGTGCCATGATGTTGTTGTGGTAATTTGGAGCAGTGTGCGTGCGTTGGCGTGCGTGTGATGTGGTGTGGACTATGGATAGGACGGGTAGTCACGGCTTGAGTTCTTCGCTGGGACCCGATCCTTCGAGGGGTAGTCACGGCTTGAGTTCTTCGCTGGGACCCTCGATTTGGTTTATTAAGCGAAAGTCCGGCTTGAGTTCTTCGCTGGCACCAGGTTGGATTTAAGAGAGTCAGATAGGGATCACCCCATATGTTATGATTGATGCTACAGGGTGCGTGAGTGCTCCAAATTACCTTTTTGATGTTATGATGTGAAAATGTTGTTGATGTTGCATTTCACTCTACAGGGTGCATTAGTTCTAGATAGTTATAGAGATTATGGTTAAAATTGATATTTTACTCTCTAAGTCGAACGCTCACTCCTGTTCAATATTTTTTTCAGGCTACAGGAGGATTTTATTTTGGTTAACCTGCTTTTCTCCCTCGCAGGTCAATTATTACTGTTTGTATAAACTTGTTAAATCTTAGAATTTCCGCATGTGTTAGAAATGTTATTTGATTTGGGTTTGTAAACTAAAATATTATTTTGGGACCTGTAAACTTAATATGCTATGCATGTTTGATGGATTGGATGAGGGAGCTGAGCTCCCATTTATTATTATGTTGATGAGTATGTGGAGGGTGAGCTGAGCTCCCCAATTGACTATATATTGTGTTTACAGGTCGGGTGAGTCGAAAACTCCCCGTTGGTAAGTCCATTTTATGGCCAGACTCTGTCCGTTTATTTTCTTGAAATTGGGCCCAAATGGGCCTTAGAGTTGGGTAAATGAATAGTTAAGGCTTACTACGGGCCTCGGGGGCTTTAGGCTGGCCCAGGTCCTAGTGCCGGTCCGGCCCATAGGTTGGGTCGTGACAAATGTGGTATCAGAGCTTAGGCTCCAGATTCTTAGGGAAAAGTTGTCTAAAGTGTTGGGAAGAGTCTACTAGGTGTCACATGTGGAAAAATAGGGTCCATATTCGTCTTGCATTGTCGTCTTTGCTTCTAGTTTCTACTCTATATGTTATGTATAAATATGAGTCTATAGAGCTGTGTAATGAGCAGTTTTGAATTTTTGTGGGCTAATGCTGCTGAATTTCAGGAAAATGCGTAGAAGGTGAGAGAGCTGCCATCGCACTGTAACTGGATGTGCCCGACGAGGTGTCCAAGACAGATGAGGCGCTTTGCCCGAGGAGGCGGGTAGGAGGCCTAGAGTCGCTCAAGTAGAGGAGCAGCCACCCCGACTGAGATCAGTCCTTTATGGCACAGGGTCCCATGGACCCCATGGCAGCTACTCTAGCTGGTCTACAGAGAACCATCGACATGATGGCGCAGTATATGGTCCACCCTCCACAGCAACAGCAGTCCACCGCACCAAGAGAGGAATCTTACAAACAGATCATAAACTTCAAGAAGTTGGTGCCTGGAACTTATGATGTGTCAGACGATGCATATCGGTTTTTAGATTCCTGCAGACAGGCAGGAACAGAATTACAGTTGACTGATAGAAGACTGATAGAGTGTGTGCAGCATGTCATGGGGCCTATGCCTAGACAATGGATGAATGACTACGTGTTACCTCGGATGGAGGGATTGACATGGGCTCAGTTTGTGGAACTTTTTATCAATCGGTTTGTGCCAGAAAGCTTCAGAGATCAGAAGCAGTGGGCCTTTGAGGCCTTAAGACAGAATGGCAGGTCTGTAGATGAATATGCTACAGAATTTCTGGAATTGAGCAGATATGCCCCTACAGCAGTATCTACAGAGACTATGAAGGTGAAAAGATTCCTAAAGGGGCTTGACAGGAGGTATGCGAACTCAGCCAAGATGTCCGATCGCCTTTTGATGTAGTGGTTGATCGAGCAGATGATTGAGATTAGTTATGCTGTGGATGACAGCGGTAGAGCAAAGAAAAACAGAGCGGAGGGTTCTTCAGGTGTTCCCCACATGGGTACTACGGATAGTGGTGGCCAAACTACTTACAGAGGAAGAAGCAGGAATAAGAAGAGTGGTTTTAGACACAAATCCCGAGGGTTCGCACTGTACGGATCCAAAGAAGGTACAGCTCAGGTATGGCGATTCAGCTCGTTCAGATCCTCTTTGGCACCTTGTGCACAGTGTGGAAGAGGACATTCAGGACCTTGTTTGATGGGTTTAGGAGTATGCTTCAGGTGTGGCCAACCAGGCTACTTTGCTAGGGAATGCCCCGTGTTCAGCGAGCCACAGATGGGGTCACAGGGTTCTGTTGCAAATGTTCCCCGCCAGTTGTATCCGGGTACTTCCAACATGGCAGGCAGTCAGTTTAGTGGCCAACAGGGCCGAGGACAAGGGGGACGTAGATTTGGAGGCAGATCAGGAGGTAGAAGTCAGTATCAGGGTTCTGCCACTCAGGGTAGGGGTCAAGCTCGAGTTTTCACCCTGACCCACCAGGATGCTCAAGCTTCAAATGCAGTTGTAAGGTGTATTCTTCTGGTCTGCTCTATGAAGCTCGTGTTTTGATAGATCCGGGTGCTACGCACTCATTTGTCTCCCCTGTGTTTGCCATGAGGTTAGGTAGAAACCCTACAACTTTAGAGTGCCCTTTGTCAGTAGCTACCCCACTTAGTGACAACATAGATGTAGATATGGTTTTTCCGGGTAGCCTGGTGGTGGTGGATGGAAAGATCCTCCCAGCAGACTTGGTTCCTTTACCAGTAATGGATTTTGATGTAATCCTGGGGATGGATTGGCTGTCAACTCACTATGCCACTTTAGACTGCAGGAACAAAAAGGTGTATTTCCACATACCTGGTGTGGAAGAGTTTAGCTTTGATGGTGACAGGAGCGTGGCTCCATATAATTTGGTGTCAGCAATTAGTGCTAGAAAAATGTTGAGGCGTGGATGCCAAGGGTATTTGGCATTGGTGAGAGATACATCTGTAGAAGGTGTCAGCATGGAAAATGTTCTGTTGTCGAGAATTCATGGATGTCTTCCTCGAGGAGCTTCGGGTTGCCACGGGAAGGGAAATAGAGTTTTGCATTGATGTTGTCGGTACAAACCCCATATCGATGCCACCTTACAAGATGGCACCAGTGATTGAAAGAGCTGAAGGAGCAACTACAGGAGCTTTTGGACAAGGGTTTTATACGTCCGAGCACTTCACCTTGGGGCGCTCCTGTTTTATTTGTGAGAAAGAAGGATGGGTCATTGAGGTTGTGTATCGACTACAGACAGCTGAACAAGGTCACTGTGAAGAACAAGTATCCACTTCCTCGGATCGATGATTTGTTTGATCAGCTCCAAGGAGCTAGATTCTTTTCCAAGATAGACCTGCGATCAGGCTACCATCAGTTGAGAATCAGGAATGAGGACGTGTCCAAAACGGCTTTCAGGACAAGATATGGTCATTATGAGTTCTTGGTGATGTCTTTTGGACTCACTAATGCACCAGCAGCCTTCATGGACTTGATGAACAGGGTGTTCAAGCCATTTTTGGACCGTTTTGTCATCGTATTCATAGATGACATTTTGGTGTACTCTCGGACCGAGGAAGAACACGTGTGGCACTTGAGGATGGTGTTGCAGATGTTGAGGGAGCACCAGCTATATGCCAAATTTTCAAAATGTGAATTTTGGCTAGAAAGCATCTCATTCTTGGGACACGTGGTTTCTAGTGACGGCATTCAAGTGGATCCCAAGAAAATTGAAGCTGTAACTGATTGGCTTAGGCCTACAACAGTCACTGAGGTGCGAAGTTTTCTGGGTTTAGCTGGCTACTATAGGCGTTTTGTACAAGATTTCTCCAGAATAGCGGCTCCCCTAACTAAGTTGACCAGGAAGAATGTTCCATTCAATTGGACAGATGACTGTGAGGTGAGTTTCCAGAAGCTTAAGGAGTGTTTAACCACTGCCCCTGTGTTGACACTACCTATGAGTGGTGAAGGATACACTGTGTATTGTGACGCCTCCAGAGTTGGCCTAGGGTGTGTTTTGATGCAGAATGGAAAGGTAGTGGCTTATGCTTCAAGGCAGCTGAAGAGGCATGAGCAGAACTACCCCACCCATGATTTGGAAATGGCGGCTGTAGTCTTTGCACTAAAAATCTGGAGACACTACCTGTATGGTGAAGTGTGCGAGATATACACCGACCATAAGAGTTTGAAGTACATCTTCCAGCAGAGGGACTTGAACTTGAGACAGAGGAGATGGATGGAGCTTCTGAAAGACTATGATTGCACCATCCAGTACCACCCGGGAAAAGCCAATGTTGTGGCAGATGCCTTGAGCAGAAAATCTTCTGGCAGTTTGGCGCACATTTCAGTAGAGAAGAGACCATTGATTCAGGAGGTACATGAGTTGATGGATCAAGGTTTAATCCTAGATCTTTCAGATGAAGGTATTGTTGGCTCACTTTTCGGTGAGGCGGACTTGAGGGACAGAGTTAGAGTTTCCCGGCCACGAGACCAACAAGCGATGAAGATCATAGAAAGAAATCTGACAAGGTGAAGGTGGTAATTTTGGATTTGCCAATGATGGTGCCCTAGTACAAGGTTCTAGGATATGTGTGCCCGATGTAGACAACCTCAGGAATGAAATCATGCGAGAGGCACACTACACACTGTACAGTGTCCACCCAGGTTCCACCAAGATGTACCATAATGTGAAAGATAGCTATTGGTGGAATGGCATGAAGAGAGACATAGCAGACTTTGTGTCCAAGTGCTTGACTTATCAGAAGGTGAAGTTTGAACACCAGAGACCGTCAGGGAAGCTGTAAGAGCTCCTATCCTGAGAATGGAAGTGGGAAATGATCACTATGGATTTTGTATTTGGGTTGCCTCGTACCACGCGAGGATATGATTCGATATGGGTAATTGTAGACCGCTTGACCAAATCAGCTCACTTCTTACCTGTAAAGACCACATACTCTGTGGCACAGTATGCCCGGCTCTACATTCGAGAAATAGTCAAATTGCATGGAGTTCCGGCTTCCATAATATCTGACAGAGGGCCCCAGTTCACTTCTCGGTTTTGGAGAAAGTTGCAGGAAGCACTTGGCACACAGTTGAACTTGATGCGGCTTTCCACCCTCGAGCAGACGGGACGATCCGAAAGGACAATCCAAACATCTGGAAGACATGCTTCGCATGAGTGTCTTGGATTTTGGAGGTCAATGGGATGAGCTAGCTTTGGTGGAGTTTGCCTACAACAACGATTACCACTCCAAGATAGGGATGGCACCCTATGAGGCACAATATGGAAGAAAGTGTAGGTCTCCTCTGTGTTGGACAGAAATGGGGGAAGCGAAGGTGCATGAGGTAGACCTAGTGTAGTACACTTCAGAGGTAATTCCTTTAATCAAGGAACATCGAGGATAGCTTTCGATGAGCGAGAAGAGTTATGCACGGACCCTGACGGAAGGATGTGGAGTTTGCAGTGGGCGACTATGTATTCCTGAAGGTTTCTCCAATGAAGGGAGTCATGAGATTTGGAAAGAAGGGCAAGTTGGCACCTCGGTATATTGGACCTTTTGAGGTTACTGATAGAGTTGGAGCAGTTGCCTACCGGTTGGAGCTACCACCCAACCTCTCTCACGTTCATCCGTGTTTCACATCTCCATGCTCAGAAATACATTCCCGATCCTTCTCATGTCATCGTAGGATGTAATAGAGCTAAAAGAGAACTTGACATTTGAGGAGCAACCTGTAGCCATAGTGGACTACCAAGTGAGACAGCTAAGATCCAAACAGATCCCTATGGTTAAGGTTTTGTGGAGGAGTCAGTCAGTGGAAGAGTGCACCTGGGAGTCAGAATGGGACATGCGTAGCAAGTACCCTTATTTGTTCAATGTATAATCATGTGCTTTATTTTGCCTTGTGTAAAAATTCGAGGACGAATTTTCTGTAAGGGGGGAAAAATGTAACACCCCAAGATTTTAAATTTTATTATTTATGATTATTTTTGATACTTTAATTTTATTTAAATTTTAGGAATTTTTTTTTTTGAGATTTTTCGAATTTTAAAAATCGGGTTCGATTTTCCGAAAATATAAACTTTGATGATTTTTAAAAATTAATTTAAAGACCACGTGGCAAAACTAAAAATATATTTGGAGTCTACGTATTTTTCTGAGTTTTATGGAATTTTTTCGGAATTTTTGGACCTCGTTTTCGGTCCCGAGGCAGAGTAAAAATTTAAAATTTTGTATTTCGAATCGAACCGGCCGAATCGAACCGGACTGGATCAGACCGGTCGAATCGGACCGGTCTTCTTCTCTTTTTCTCCTCCCTCTCGCGCGCGATGGCTCTCTCCCTTTTCTCTCTCGTTTCTCTCTCCTCTCCACCCCTAACCGCCCGGCGCCGACCAGCCAATGACCGGCGCCGCCCATTGACCACCGGCCCGCGCCAACGGCCGTAAACAACGCTGCGCCCCTGCGCGCGCGCCTTCACTTCACCTTCCGATCCGCCATCCGGACCACCGATCTTGTGTGTGTCCAAAATCATCTACTCGGTGAGCTTTCCATAGACACCAAGAACGCCGAAATCCATCGAGCGGATTGTCCGATTTTTGCTCGGGAAGATTTTAGCCCATTTCGACTTTTGGGCTAGATTTCGGCAACCGTGAATCCACGAGAAAACCGAGGCCACCAAAGACGCTCCATTCGTCGAGAGCTTCGCAACGACATAAATTTTGAATTTTTCCGACACCGTTTTTCGGTGGGTCCCACGGAACTTCGTAGTGTTTTTCCGAGCATTTAATGAGCTTAGAAAATTCTGAAAAATTTATGTACTAACTCCCGTGTTATGGGCTTCGTGTAGGTATCCTCGATTCGCGGAAATTCGACAGTTGACCAAGATGCGCAAATTTGGGCCAAATGGACTGTTCTGGAAAAGTCTCCAAATTGGACCGAGGTTTTGGCTAGCCCCCATTGTCAGACGTCCCGAGCGCGTTCCCGAAATCGAAATCGGCAAAGGTAAACCCGAACCTTGCTTTTTCGTAATTTTCTAGTGCTTAAATAGGATTAAAAATCCATAAAATATTCGTGGTAGCTTAGAAAATTACGATTCTTTTTGCAATAGCTTAGAAATATTGCTAAGGACCGCGGGGCAAAGTTTTATAATTTTTAGAGTTTGTTTGGGCAGTTTTTGCAAAAATGATCAATAATAAGGACTAAATTGAAATTTTGCGTATTGTGATGGATGACTGATTTGATGGGCCCAGGAGGGGCTGTGTGACATGATTGAACTGTGGATATATGGATTGTGAGTATAGAAGTGTGTTTTGAACCCTTTTGCAGGTTGGGTAGGTCCTAGGTATAGGGGAGACTCTGCCGGATTTTCGGCACGACTTAGGACGTAATTGGTCTTTTTCTTTGTTTGTATTGAGTCAGATTGTATTAAATAAATGTAATATGATTGTCAGGTGAGCCGGGACAACCTTCTTCCTCCGCCCAGCCACCACAGTGATTGTCGTCAAGTCTGTGAGTAAAATATTAATTTTAATTGTAATTTCGATATTATTATATGTTCAACATGCCCATGCATCACTTATATGCATATATTTATGTAGTTAAACTCTAGGCACGATTTATGATGCATTGATAAATGTTAAAGTGCCATGATGTTGTTGTGGTAATTTGGAGCAGTGTGCGTGCGTTGGCGTGCGTGTGATGTGGTGTGGACTATGGATAGGACGGGTAGTCACGGCTTGAGTTCTTCGCTGGGACCCTCGATTTGTTTTATTAAGCGAAAGTCCGGCTTGAGTTCTTCGCTGGCACCAGGTTGGATTTAAGAGAGCTGTATAGGGGATCAGCTCCCATATGTTATGATTGATGCTACAGGGTGCGTGAGTGCTCCAAATTACCTTTTTGATGTTATGATGTGAAAATATTGTTGATGTTGCATTTCACTCTACAGGGTGCATTAGTTCTAGATAGTTATAGAGATTATGATTAAAATTGATATTTTACTCTACAGTGACGCTCACTCCTGTTCAATATTTTTTTCAGGCTACAGGAGGATTTTATTTTGGTTAACCTGCTTTTCTCCCTCGCAGGTCAATTATTACTGTTTGTATAAACTTGTTAAATCTTAGAATTTCCGCATGTGTTAGAAATGTTATTTGATTTGGGTTTGTAAACTAAAATATTATTTTGGGACCTGTAAACTTAATATGCTATGCATGTTTGATGGATTGGATGAGGGAGCTGAGCTCCCATTTATTATTATGTTGATGAGTATGTGGAGGGTGAGCTGAGCTCCCCAATTGACTATATATTGTGTTTACAGGTGTTACACTCATTTCATATAGACATTTTAGGGTGGTTTTGCATCCATTTTGCCCTTATATTTTAGTATATTTTATGTTTTTAGCTTTATTTTAGCTTATTTGTTAACTTTAGATACTTTATATTTGATTTTCGTAATTTTGTTTTGTTAGTTTGCTACCCATTTCAAGTTATCTGTAGACATGTCACTAAAAACAGATTAGGAGATGGAGCACATGTCTAGTTTTTCCTATTCGAGTACTGTTGGTAGCATCATGTATGCTATGGTATGAACCAGACCTGACTTTTCACATACAGTTAGTGTTGTGAGTAGATACATGGCGTGTCCTGGAAAAGAGCATTAGCAGGCAGTGACATATATTTTGAGGTATTTGAAGGATACTACAGATGTTGGTCTGACATTTGACAGGGCCAAGATGAGTGATTCAGTTATTGGCTATGTGGATTCAAATTTTGCAGGGGACTTAGATAAGAGGAGATCTTTGACAGATTATTTGTTTACTCTTTCTAAAAGTGCTATCAGTTGGAAGGTAACATTGCAAGTTATAGTTGCTTTGTCTACCATAGAGGCTAAATATATGGCCTTAGCAGAGGCAGTAAATGAAGTTTTATGGTTACAAGGTTTGGTGGGTGATCTTGGGTTCATACAGAACAAGGCATCAGTGTTTTGTGACAGCCAGAGTGTAATACATCTCACAAAGAATCAGATGTACCATGAGCGAACTAAGCACATTGATGTCATATGTCACTTTATTTTGGACATTGTATCTCAGGGGACTGTAGTTGTGCAGAAAGTCTCTACACATGATAATCTAGCAGATATGATAACCGAGGGAGTCCCAGTCAGCAAGTTTAGGCATTGCCTAGACTTGGTTGGTGTTTGTAGTGCTCAGTAATGCCTTTGCGAGGGCATATGGCAAGACAGAGTGTGTTTGTGGTTATTTTGTTGATGGAAGAGGAAATTCAAGCCAAGGGAAAGAATTGTTATTTTTGTGGCTTGAAATTTTAATATGTTTTTTCATGGACCCGAATTGTGATTTGACCCGAAAATTTCGCGTTGCGACCCGATTTGGATAAAAAGTGAGATCTGTAGTGGTAGCGGCCTGGGCCGGAAGCCCACCACTGATCTCCTTGAGAGTGCGGGGGCAACGCCCCCACGGTATGAACCAGTATAAATATTGTAATATTCTACCATTTATGGTAGAGTTGTGAAATATTCCGGAAACACACTAGGGTTAGGGTTTGAGAGTTTTGATTGATTGTATCTTGCTCTTTTCATTATAGTGGAACTTTTTCTCTTGTCTTGCCCGTGAACGTAGACCTTACGGTTGAACCACATTAAATCCTGCGTTATTCTTCTTCTCTTTTCAATACTGTGTGATTGTGCGATTCGTTTGTGTGCTTTAGATTTGCGTGCTTGTTATAACATAATCCATGGTAATCTCTCTCTCTCTCTCTCTCTCTCTCTCTCTCTCTCTCTCTCTCTCTCTCTCTATATATATATATATATATATATATATCAACAAACTTATATCTGTCAATTTTTTTTAACTGTAAAAAAAAGAACTCTCCAGATATGACGATCATTACCCTTATGTCAAAGATCATTAGCTCTTAATTAATCATTCATAAGGGGATCTACCACTTAGCCACGTTGAGAATCCCTAAAGAGTCACGAGAATGGACTACCTACAATCATCTATCTATTCTTAGCAAAGGTAATATTTAATCTCAATGTAAGTGCAAAGAGTCGAATTAGAGTCAGAAGTTTTTAAGCCATCCCCCTCGATGATAAACTTAAATCCATCATTGACATGGCTATTTTTATTGCTTTTATATCTATCATCCTACAAATTTTTTTTATATTATTTTATTTCTTCGTATTTTTTAAATTTGTTTGTTTGCAATTAATTTCCTTATGTGTGTAATTAGATAATTTTATTTATAAAATGATTGATAATTTAATTTAAAAATATTTAATTTTAAATTATAATAATGTTTATAAAATTAAATTAAAATTCAATTATTTTTATGAAAATATTAAATTTTAATAATTTTATAAAAATATTTAAAAAATTAAATAATTATGTGTGATAATTATTCAGAATATCTTTTATCAATTATAAGAGTTCATAACGAGCAAATTTTACATGTGACATAAGTATAGGCTTATTGTATTCCATACACCTTGTGGAAGGAATATATACCCTACCAAATCTACAATGCCACAACAGGATTCCTAAATTCCACCAATTTGAGTTATTCTGATCACTCTCTTTTACCATTTTCTTAAGAAATGGCCAAATGGAATTTGTCATCTTCTATGCTCTAAAAGAAAAGAATCATGCTTTCACTCGATGACCTCAATATGTATAAATTGATTACCAGTGGGCAGCAAGCATTGTACCATTCGTTCTGTTCACACAAATGGCTAAAGTAGTGGGAAGAAAATTCTCCAATAGCATCTCCAAAATCAACGAAAACGACTGGTAACAGACAACAAGAATGGAAGATTACTTATAATATACCAATAGCATAGCAGATGAAATATGCTTACCACCTCAGATACAGCAGGAGTACTTTTATAAAAAAAATAAAATAAAATAAAGAAATAGTATGTTAAAAAACTATTTCACTTAAAGATTTAAATTTATAAATAAAAATTCAAAATAATTTTTTGTCTCTATCAACTTCATGCATCTGATGAATCAGCTCTTTAACTAATATAAATAGTCCCAGTGAATTCCTATTGAATTACACCATCGAGTTGTTATATTTGCTGTACAATTTATAGGTGGGTATTGATGCACCATCTATATATATTTTATTTATTTATTTATTATATTCTAAATTATTGATCATCATATGAGACATTGGAGCTACTATTTTGTTTCTAATATGAGTGGCTAATATTGATGTGGTTGGCAATGCTTTCACCATAATCAATGAGAAAATCTTTGGATATGCTATAACGTTGAAAATGGGATACCTCCAAGCTATCATATCCATAAATTGGAAGCATACTTAAGCATTTCATGTTTTACTAGCTCTTCCATTGCATTTCTTGATGGGTTCATTAGGTTATACCACTCATATCAAATTTTCTCTTCCTTTGGTTACATTACAGTGTGTTTTCATCAAAATGGCAAAATTTTCCTATCTTACAAGACCTTGTTGCAGGTACCTATTTGGAGATGGACACTGATGGGGGTGCCGATGGACTCAAATATGAGTGCTTGCTCTTTGGTATGTTAATACAACTCTCAAATAACTTGTATATTAATTTCCTGGTTTTTAACATTTCAAGGGTTCTATTGGTATGCTTTTCAGATTTGGATGATACTTTGTATCCTATGAGCTCAGGTCTCAACTTGGCTTGCCGAAAGAACATAGAAGGTTAGACCATGATAACTACGGAGAAATCATGGTAAATTTTTTGTAATACTGATTAAGATAAATAATGTGGTTGAGGTATTTTGCCTGCAGAGTTCATGTTGCATCACTTGCATATTGAAGAAAGTGAAGTTCCAAGGATGTGCCTGGAATTGTATAGAGAATATGGAACAACAATGGCTGGTCTGAAGGTGAAACGTTGTTTCCTGGATTACTCAGTAAAGTCCTTATTTCTTTTATTTTTAGTTTGGAATCTAATTGGTCTCAGCACTGAAATTCAGGCTCTTGGTTATGAATTTGATGATGATGAGTTCCATGCTTTTGCTCATGGAAGATTGCCTTATGAAAAACTGAAGCCTGATGCTGTATTAAGGAACCTTCTACTTTCCTTGCCACAAAGGAAAATAGTATGTCAAGTTTAAAATTTCATTCTTTCATTTAAATTTTAAACAAAAGAGAAATCCTCATCATGGTAGACAACACCTATCTAATTAAGACGTGATTTTGGTGTTTTCAGATCTTCACTAACGCTGATAAGGCACATGCAGCTGAAGTTCTGAAAAGGTTGGGATTGGAAGATTGTTTTGCAGGAATCATATGCTTTGAAACTCTTAATCCTCCTGTTGGAGCTACTAATTACACGGATGCATTAGAAAATGATGCGGTACTTGCAGGAGGTGAACCAAAGCTCATTGATCTTGATGATGCTGACAAAGAACGTTCCCACCCCAAGCCACAAATCCTCTGCAAACCCTCTCTGGAGGCTATTGAAGCCGCCATCCGAATTGCAAATGTTGACCCCAAGAGAACAGTAGAGACTCGAGACTTCTCTAAACTTTAGCATTTCTCAGCATAATTTTACCATTAAGGAAATCATAAAGGGTTATTCTTTTCACTTTTTCCTTCTCAGATCTTCTTTGATGACAGTGCTAGGAACATTGCAAGTGGAAAAGCAGCAGGCCTTCATACAGTTATTGTAAGATCAAATTTTGCTTTATTCGCAAAAATTAAAACCATCTGTATATATTTTGACACATTAAAAATATGAGAATGTCCGATGCCCAGATCGCTTCATCACAGAAGAAACGTTGAAAATCAAAGAAGATACTAACATGGCTGAATCATGATGGCAGGTAGGGAGCTCAGTCCTAGTGCCAGGTGCAGACTATGCTTTGAGCAGCATCCACAACATCAAAGAAGCAATACCCCAAATAATATGGGAGGGCGAAGGAGAGCAACAGGAACAGATTATCCAGTCTAGGGCATTTGAAACTGTTGTCCTTGGTTAGTTTTCTCCTTAGTTCATACATACATACAAAAATCCAGGTATCAAGGGGACTTTAAAGTAAAGGCTAAAGGAGGGGGACAATGGATGATGGCTAAATTCAAAACCATCATGTTGATTTCATTATAAATCATTATTAGAAGAGTTAGAAGCTCATTGTGTCTGATATGTTCATTTACCAAGCTAACCCCATAGGTGGTGGCACTAAGGACAAGGAAAATATGGTTACTATTAATCTAGCCAAGCCTTGTTCAGTTTAGATTGTAACGCAAAAAGTATTTGCATTTATGTTCACATAGCAGTAGTACATGCGCTTTTATCATGAGCCTTCAAAGCTTTCTTCTAGTTTCTCTGAATTCAAATGGCTGATTTTTCACGTACATGGCGTTGAAAAAATCCATTCCAGTCAAAAAGGTCATAGATCCTAAGAAAATTGGGGCGAACAATGCAAAAATTGCAGTCTCTGTGAGCATGTAGATCAGCTATCCAATGGTAGCTCACCACAATTGATAATCCTGCAAGGTGCTCGAGGGTAATCTGACCTGCTTGTCTCTACAGATTCCAGTTTCCGAACAACATCCATTCCATCAACGACATGTCCAAACACAACATGGCGGTTGTCCAACCATGGAGTCTACAACACATGAATTAAGAGAATAATTTACCCAAAAAACAAAGTTAGCCAGCTCAATCTAAAAGAACCTTTTCTCTAAATTTCGAAGCATGAAAAACCAATACAAAACTGCAAAATCTAACCAACGTGGCCCAAGATATCCAATGAAGGAAAGGATGAAGTTAGATGTGCAGTCAAACAAAAGAAAAAAATTGCAGCAGTGATCTCACCTTTACTGTACAAATGAAAATTTGACTCCCATTTGTATTTGGGCCTGCATTAGCCATGCTCAATACTCCAGGTCCAACATGTTTAACTGCAGACAGTAGCTTTAAAATATCAATACCATTCGAGGGATTCCCTCCCAAGGAGCCCCATTAAATTGCCAATATCAAAGAAGAAAATATGAGAGTGAAAAACAATGAAGTGGCATGAGCTCCACTCATAGAAGTTCAGTATCGCTATTGAGACATAGCAAATACTCACAATCAAAGCTCTCATCTTCAAAGCTAGAACCATATATGCTAATTCCTCCAGTTCCCTGCAGTTAGTTAACACAACAATTTCTGCTCAGTAAAATCAGTCTTCTACTAATGATGCAGCATCTTTTAGGCCTGCACAGAGAGAGAGAGAGAGAGAGAGAGAGAGAGAAGGGTATTACATCTCCTTCTGTGAAGTCCCCTCCCTGGATCATGAAATCTTTAATAATACGGTGGAAAGAGCATCCTTTATAACCATATCCCTTCTCTCCTGCATTCGATGCTTTGTAATTATTGATCAAATGCAATGCCACATAATGACATCCCAAATAACAATGATGCTTTTATGATATAGATAGCCAAATTCAGAGAAGCTTACCTGTGCACAAGGCGCGGAAGTTCTCAACAGTTTTTGGGATGACATCTCCAAAAAGACCCATAACAATTCAACCTACAGGTTCACCCCCAATATCAACATCGAAGAAGCACTTGGTTGTCACTTTTGCTTGCAGCTCAACATCCTGATACAATAGAATTACTTAAAAACAAACATGATAGACCAAGGCATGTACATGTACCAATATTGAAGCAAATTTCAAAGCTTCAATAAACACAGGAATAATTCTGTAGAAATTAGAATGGTATCATCATATTTAATTTCAAAAAGAAAAGAGGTGATTATTGCATATTTCAGAAGATATTTCAATTAAACACACCTAATTCCTTAAAAAGCGGAAAAATAATTCCTTGCTTATTCATGTTAATAACAGATAGGGCTGTGCAAGGTTCTTGGGGGAACTAAACCGAACCGAAGAACCGCACCGAGCCGATAAGAACCGTACTGAATCAAATTTATTTTGATATTTTGGTTCGGTTCTGATTCTTCACTAAGAACTGAATAAGAACAGTACCGAAACCGAACCGAATCGAGAACCGAATTTATATATATGCTTTTCTATATTTTTTTTAAAATGTATTATATACTTTCAATATAATTATATATACTTATGTATGTATATATAATTATGAACTAAATATAAATTAATATTGCATTTCATTTTTCTATATTTTCTTAATAATTTTAATTATAAATACATTAAATTACCTTATCATTCTTAATTATAAATATACTATTATCTTATATATATATATATATATATATATATATATATATATATATATATATATATATATATATATATATATATATATATTTATATTTTATAGTTAAATATTATATGATTAATAAATAGTTAAAATGTATATTATGTGATATACTATTATATTATATAATATATTTAATCCTAAATTATATATGCACCTTATAATTAAAGATTATATAATTTAGGTATAACTAAAAGATATATTATATGATATATTATCTATTAATAACTCAATTCAAAACTTAAATGTTAATTCAAGTATGACTTTTTAAGGAAATAATTACATAAAATTATTTTAAGAACCGAGAACGAACTGAAATCGTACCGAACCGAACTAAAACAGAAGCATCGAGAACTGTACCAAACTGAAACCGAAATAATGAAAAATCGAACCGAAACCGTTCCGAAATTTCGAAATCCCGGTTCGGTTCCGGTTCCTAGGCAAATCCTGAACTGAACTGGAACCGAACACCCCTAATAACAGATCCATCAGAATATTTTTGAGCCAGAAACTACAATCTTGGGCTAGAAAGTGAAATATAAGTTCCTATTCCTATAGTTGATTTACTCCAGATTGAGCAAATTCAATTGGAAAGACTATCAGCTCCCTTCCTATTCTGGGTTAATTCCATAACTAGTTTCATAGATTTGAGACCAAGCACAAAAGTCAATGAAAATCACCTATGAGAAGCTAGGAAATACATAGACCACAATCTCTGTTCTCTACAGCAGTTACAACTCTATAATCTACAGCATCATTCAACCTAGCATATACAGCAAAGAAATGAATTCAGATCTTAAGATGTCCAGATGTCAGAATTCTATCTTCAACTTCATGTGGCAGAAATTTGATATCATAATAAAACAAAATGCCAAGTAGTGAGATAGGATAAAGCAGTCACGTTTGCCATTGAGTTGACACACGCCATTCTCCGGTGCTTAACAGCAGGTGCTTTAGAAAGCTGTGTGATGGAGAAACTCAATGCATAGTGAGATCTTGACGTCAATGCTCTTCCAGCCCAACTCAAAGTCGCTGCAGATATCTTACATGGCCTACTCATATTTGTAAAATCTAAACCAAGCCTACCCTGCCAGAGACAAAATGAACACAAATTAAAATAAAAATGAAGAAGAAGGAAAAATCTCATATGTTCTGAAACTACGCAAAAACCTGCTTGTCAAGTGAGCTGCCTGATCATTCTTTTTATCTAACTTGTACTTTTCATCAGCAATTCTCAGTAACATATAAACCTTTGGTCATATTATGATACCTACCATGTTTCATCATCTCTTTCCCTTTCAATGATTTGGTAATGGTTAGAAAGAAAGAAGTTCCTAATAACTTTTCATATTTTCCGTTCAGTGAGAGTTAAATGTTGATTTTATTCGAACAATATGAGAATACAATTTTGTACATTTTTGTGTCCTAAACACATGTAATGAGTTATCTATTTAATTTTGTTGTTCACTCAAGACAATCCTACAGACCCAGCAAAAAATTGGAAAACAAAGTCATGTACCGCAAGCCAAGCGCGCAGCCTAAAAATTGCCAACCATCAACTTATATTACAAGGCTGTGATATGTACGATAAACTTGAAAAAAGATTCTAGAATTGGACAAAACCGATTAAACTTCTTTTGGATCGTGGTTGGGCTTGGGGGATAAAAATAAATAAATAAAAATTGTTGAACTCGGCGGACAAAATGGCACAATCTAATCTTTCTTGATTTCCAGCAACAAGTGACGGGCATATCACATCCATCTCATTACAATTATATTAGTATTAATTTTCGTAATAAGGGATCAAAATGATAGGTAATTAGAATAGGAGGAATGTACGCATATTTTATAAGAAACATTAAGCGAATTTTTATTTTTTTCTAATTATCTCTTCTATAACAAAAATATGAATGGTACATTTGCTATAAAATAAATAAATAAACGATGCATTGCCCCAATTTTTTTTATTAATTATATATATATATATATATATATATATATATGAAGATTTGAAATTAAATAAAATAATTAAATTAATAATTTTTATTGGAAAAGTTTAATTTAACCTATTTTTAAATTTTTATTTTATTTAATTTAAAATTTTTAATTTAAACTTAATTTAGCTTAAAAATCAAGAATTTAAATTTCTTAATTTTTAAATTTAAATTAAAAAAATCAATAAATTTAATCATAAAATTAAGAAAATAAACTTTTTAATTTTTTATTTAAATTAAGAAATTTAGCCCATAAATTTTAATTTTTTTGCTAAATTAAGTTTAAATTGAAATTTTTATACTAATGTAGACAAAAAATGAAAATTGACTAAATTAAACTTTTTAAATAAATGATGCTATGTTTGGTATAGCGTAATCAATTATAATATAATATCGACTGTATTACATATTTGATTATGTTGTTTGGTAACGCAAAAAAATTTAACGTAATAGAATGACAACTGCGTAACGTAATTAATTATATTTAAAGTAATATAGTAGTCATCACATACAAAAATATAATTATAGTTATTTATTTTAATTTTTTTATTTATTATCAATACTTTATAATTATTTGTTTTGATTTTTTTAATTTATTGTCAATACTATCACTACCACCACTTACCTACTATTACTATTATCGCCACTACTCATACTATGTCACCGCCATTATCACCGCTACCCTCGTTATTACTATTCTATTACCATTATTGCTATCACTATCACTTAATCATAGTTATTACTACTTAGTTATTTTCACCTAGTCATTATCGCTACGCTGTCTCACCTTGTCATCACCATCATCATTTAACTACAGTTGTCACCACCACTACCATTACTTAGTTATCATTACTACTCGACAACTAATCACTGTAATCATTATCACTTGCTATTATCATTATAAATAAATTAAATATTTAAATTAAATTATCATTATATTATATTATTTATATTTTTATTTTATAATTAAATAAAAAAATATAATCACAATTATACTATATTATATTACAAGTTTGATTATATTACATTTACATTCTGCTAAACGTAACCTAAATATAGAGGTTAAATTGCAAATTTTACTTAAAATAACTTGTTTATAGATTAGTGATAGGAAGAAAATATTAATAATCGGTAAATTTAACTCAAGCCCAATGATTATTTTTTATTATTGACGGTTCAAATCCAATCAATAATTTATTATTTAAAATGTATAATTTTATAAAAATTTAATTTAATTAATTTTTTAATAAAAAATTAATTATTTTTAATTTTAAAAAAATTGCAATTTACAAGAAGTAAAAATTAAGCATAATTTTGTGAGAATTAGATCTATACGGACAGTTGGCTTTACTGCTTTAGTCAATTATCTTAATCTTCAAGTTAGCTTTGATCATTTAAGTGATTAAATCAGCTTCTTCTTGTTTCTGAATCTGGAAGATAATTTATTTTTGTAAGTTTGTTGAATTTTGTTAGCTCTTTCAGGCTCATATAGCAGACTCGCCATAGGCTCTTGAGGTTTTATGGAATAATGACGTTGAACTGAACAGGGTCAGAACTGCAACTTCAAGTTCAAGATTGATATTTATTAGGGCAAAGCAATAAGACAAAAAAAAAAAGAAAAATTACACATTTAAAGAGCCATAAGTATGGAAAAATATTTAAAAAAATTGCGAAAATCAAATAAAAAATTCCAGCTTTTAAGGGACCGAGGGTAAAGAATTCACTAATTATAATAAAATTTTCAGCTTTCAGATGTTGACATTCAACGTGGCAGTTATACCGACGATATAGATGTCAGTATGCATATGTGGCAGTCTCCTAGGAAGTGTTCTCATAAATGTGCACCTCAATAAATTGTCTTCTAATTTCTTAGTTAAAAATGGCACAGCAACCTTTTTACCTTACTAAGACATGAGCCATGTAGAGTGGTTTGTCCGACATTTTGCTCATTCATAAATTTGACTCTAAAATCTGATCATTTAATATTTATTGACTAAATAATATCTGTCAATATCAAATTAAGATACTAGATAATTGTTGGAACTCTAAAATTAAAAGCTTTCATTAATTCTCTTTCTGACTATAATTTATTTTGTAACTTATGAAGATGAATAATTTCGATTCTTTGACTTATCAACGTCTCATATCATGCTGAACTTTCAAAATATGGGGCTCACAAACATTAAATGGAAAGAAAAATTTTATATTATTTTCCATGGCCTACGACCTAAGATCTATACCTCATGACAAGAATGCGCCCAACTTGTTATTGATAGAGGGTGTTCAATTTCAATTCGATTTCAAAATTTTGATATTGTTTGTGTTCAATTTCAATTCGATTTCAAAATTTTGATATTGTTTCGATTCGATTCTTTATTATTTTGATTTCAATTTGATAAGATTCTTAGTTCTTTGATTTTAATTTGATTCAGTACGATTTCAATTTCGTTTTTAATTTTAAAAATAATTTTATATAATTATTTCCTTAAAAAGTCATTATTGAATTAGCATTTAAGTTTTGATTTGATTATTAATACATAATATATCATATAATATATATTGTAGCTGTACTTAAATTATATAATTTTTAACTATAAAGTACATATATAATTTAGGATTAAATATATTATATAATATAATAGTATATGTATATCGTATAATATATATTTTAACTATTTATTAATCATATAGTATTTAACTATAAGATACAAATATAATTAAGAATTAATATATATATATATAAAAGATAATATTTTATTTATAATTAAGAATTATAAGATAATTTAATGTATTTATAACTAAAATTATTAAGAAAATATAGAAAAATGAAATATAATATTATTTTGTATTTAGTTCATAATTTTATATATATATATATATATATATATATATATATATATATATATATTGAAAGCATATAATACATCTAAAAAAATATAGAAAAATATATGTTTAAATTCAGTTATCAGTTTGGTACGATTCCGGTTTGGTTCTTAGTAAAGAACTAGAACTGAACTAAAGTATGAAAATAAATTCGATTCAGTATAGTTCTTCGATTCAGTTCGGTTCTCCCAAGAACCATGCACAGCCCTAGTTATTGGTGTGAGCTTTAGCTTATACAAATCATATGACACAATGGAGGAGGCCTTGCGTGCATTCTATCGTGCTAACAATCTGCCTATGAATTCAGATCGTGGTGAAGATGGAACGTCTCTTGTTGCTTCATTTGGAATCCCAACAACTTTTGGCAATGAAAAGCTATGCCAACAATATCTTTCTAAAATTAATATGGAGTCAAAGAAATCCTTAACGTTTGGAAAGGAAGACCCATGTGAAGAATCTCTTTCAACAAGCAATCTGCAGTCAAGAAATATGGAGTCCAGAAAATTGAACTATAGCATTTTTTTTTCTACAGATTTGTTGTTGGGATAATTTTGGGGGTTTTATTCGGATGTTACTTGATGTAGTTTGTAGTGACCAGGAAAAATTAAAGTGATTACCCTTTTGATGTGTTATCTTAAAGCCTGATGTACATATTAGTAAATTTAAATTATAAAGTTGTTTTGGTGGATTAAAAAATTTGTCATGATAATTTTCTCATTTTCTATAAATATTTGATTGTGGTATGAGTTCCTTACATTTGAAATATCCTAGAAATTTTGCAGATTGTGTTTCTTTATTTTTTTTACAATCAAGATGATTTCAATTACAATGCCAAAGAGGCATAAGAGATTGTAAGACAATTCAAAATTGCTTGCATAAAATGAAGCCAGTTACAAGTTAAATAATTAGAGAAAAAAATATCATAGCCATGTTTATTGCAACGGAATTAGCCTTCTTATTTACTAAGAAGAAAGCAATATGAGAAAAGTTTGGCATGTGGTTCTTAAGTGTGTGAATAGGAGCCTTGATTTGCCACGGAATAGGTGCATAAGGATCATGGAGTGCTGAAACAAAATTGACGAATATGTTTAAAGGATGGCCTTACTAACCCTTGTTATCGAATCATGGAGGGCCATAGCTTTTAGATTTTATGGTCTTAGTTTTATACTTACATGCAACGTTTAGAGTTTCAAATCTTTATCTTTATAAAACATAATCATTTTTCATTTTTTTAGTATAATAAGACATTATTTAACACAGCATGGAACATAACTCTTCATTAAAAAAAAAAAGAGAACACAAAGACAACATAAATGAAACATGATAATAGGGAGACATAATAAGGAAATAAGATAACAAGCTAATTTTTGTAGCATAGCCGTAGATAACAAAACATATATCCATGAAACAAAGAATTACAAAACACATCATTTCCATAGCTTCACACAAGGTACCAACTTGACACATCCTTCATTTGGCATGGGGTAATAACTCTGCACCGGGTAATGACTAAGCAGATGCTGAAGTATCAAAGATGACAATAACATTGTTGTCATAGTTTGTTGCATTTCCATTTGTTTGAGGCAATTGAAGGAAGATATCATAAGACTTTAAAACCAGTAGCTCATCCAATAAGGTGGCAGTGATGTATTCCTTACCTAAATCAAGAACCATACTTTTCAGTAGCTGATTCACTTCAGTTTTTCGCTCTTCCAACTATTGCTTAGTACTGGCGGTGGTGATTGAGTGGTGATGGTGGTGGTGGAGGAGTGATAGTGGTGGTGGTGGAGTGATAGTGGTGGCGATGGTGGTGGTGGTGATGGTGGTGGTGGTGGTGGTGGTGATAGAGTGATGCTGGTGGTGGTGGTGGAGTGGTGGTGTGATGGTGGTAGTAGCTGTGGTGGTGATTTCCTAATTTGTATTTACATAACTAAAAAATATCAAATTTGCTAAATTAATAATATATAGTAATAACTAATTTTTAAAATTAAAAAAAATAAATAATTTCACCACCACCACTACCACCACTCTACCACTACACCACTACCACCACTCCATCACCACCACCATCACTATCACTCCATCACTACCATCACTCCACCACCGCGACCACTATCACTCCATCGCCATCGTCATCACTATCACTCCACCACCGCCACCACTATTACTCCACCACCACCACCATCGCCACCAATATCACTCCACCATCACCACTATCACTCCACCACCACCACCACTCCATCACCACCACCACTATCACCATCACACCATCACCACCACCACTACTATACTTTAATATAAAGATTTATTATTATAAAAATTAATATAAAATTTAATATGCCAATTACTTTACTTAACCTTAAATTTCAAATTTATACAAAAGTAATTTTTTTGACAAACATAATATTAACATTTAATTAAAAAATGGCATAATAAAAGGCATAATTAGGCGGAGCATTCGAATTATGTGGTATTGGTTCAATCTGAACTGAACGCAAGCTTTTTTTTAGAAACCAAATCGACCCATATTTAAAAAAAAAAATGCATTTGCCGCCAACATTGATTTATCGTGGAGCCATGCATATTCAATACAAAGGGGTTATTAATACCATTACATATTTCCAATGACAATGTTGGACATATCTCTTCCAACAATAAAGAGCATCGAGCCGTCAAAAGTTATTGTCATCTCCACTTTTCAATGGCATGCTTATCCCTTTTCAATGGCATGCTTATCCCTTTCCAATGCTCATCATTCAAGTATCGACCTAATACACGTCTACCACCCTAGAACACGTCTGATTCACATATCTATCTGTAGTTGTTAGCTGATAAATGGGTATCATACCATCCTTTATCAAATCTTTATCTTATCAACCAAAGTAATAATGTCAGATACATTTGAGGTTTATATAACTGAGGATGCAATCAAATTCCAATCCATGGTAAGTAAAACCATCATCTATCATCTATTGTGTATGATTCACATACATCTTTCAAATGTGAGTTTTTTTTGTGTTTGTGTTCTTGCAAGTTAATCCCGTCAAGGTTTTTATGAGAGTGAATGGACCAATTTCAAGCGACATTTCATTTGCTCACACCACCAAATGAAACCTGGGAAGTGCTAGTTAAAGTAGGGCTAAGAGTATCTATAATGAACAATGGATTGTCAGAATTCATGGATTGCCACAAAGTAGGACTGAACTACAAATTGATCTTCACTTTCAATCCTCTATATGAATTTAAAGTGGTCATACTCAATTCTGGTGGTAGAGAAATTTACTATCTTAAGAGGATGCAAGAGCAGAACATAGGGCTGATCAATTTTTATCAAAATACAATGCATGCAAATCTAGGTACATGTGAGAAATTTCTTTTTTTTTTTTTACCCAATTATATGCTATTCATGAGAATGAATTGTTACGCAATTGTTTAAATTATTTGTACTGCCATATAGATCATTTGGTGTCACAAAACCCTGTCAATTCTTCTCAATGGTCATTTAAATTTATTTGCAAGAATTACGATTGGAAATATAAAGTGGCATGCTTTACTATCATTTGTAACACATTAATTTTCTATACAAACAATTTCAACTGTTGTTTTTTATTACTTGTAATTGTGTCAACTTTATTAGCCTGTTGCATCCATGCTTTCTTTCGCATGAGCCAAGAAATGAGCTACCTCACCAATTCCAAACTTTGAAGCTGTTTCAAATTGTTTTCTCTCTTTCTTTCAAGGATATAGTAGTAAAATTACATGCCCCCATTTGAGCTAGCTCAAATTGAGCTATTTAGCAGTGCTCTTCCTTAATTTACTTTCACTATTTTACCACTATTTCTGCAAAAGAAACAGGAAAGTGAAAATTAGCCATAATGTAAGCAAAAACACAAAACTCTAAGCATGAAAAAAAAAAAAATAGTTTTCTTTGCCAAAGCAAACAAGAAATTAAGTGCCTCATTAGACAAATTTTGCTCAAGAAAACTAGAATCTCAAAACAGAACAAGTAAAGCTGATCATAAAATTGCTATCAACTTTTAAAAAAAAGATAGAACTAAATTTGTAGCAGGAATTTATAGAAATTAGAAGACGAAGACCAGAAATGAAGAGTGACATTACAGGATCAATGCGAATAAAATGATCTCCAAAACAGGTAAGGTGATTAGAGATACAAAAGAAAATAAAATGTGAAATAATACAAAGAAAATGTGGTACGACGTGAGTAAGAAGCGAAATTATCTTGGGAAAATGAGAGAAAAAGGTGAATCGAGAGAGAGAGATTACATATGAAGCAAGGATAAGAAAAAGATATTTTAATAAAAAGAACGGTTAATTATTTAGTATTAATGAGTTAAAAAAGGAAATAAACGGAAAGAAAGAGAAGAGATTCTTGAGAGTTGAGACATTCTCCCTCTACCAAGATGGTGAGAAATGGCTGCTTCTCGCTTTATACAATCACATCTTCTCTCCATCTTATACTCCCACTGTTGTGTGGCGCTTTTATGCTGTTAGCTCGCTGTTGGACTAGAAATGATTACTTGTGATGCCAACACAGCTCCTTTTTACTTTTTTTTTTTCTTTTTATAATAGCTAATACGATGCTTGATCATTTTTAAATAATTTTAATTAAATTTAAATTCAAATTTAAATTTAAATTAGTCTGATTTAAATTCAAACTGAATCATATATAATTTACATAGATTTTGTGCGAGTTGATTAATACTTTTAAATTGGATTAGATTTATTAGGTTGCAAAGCACCAGCCTTCTTAAAAACATGACATTTACCATATCTACTCAGCTGGCTAAGCTTTGAATAATTTAAGAAACAAAGGATTTCTTGCCTAAATCTTCCAATGCCATTGCATTTACAGGTAGTCAATTCCAATATGGAGCTGGCTGCCCAAAAACCTCACCAACGAATAGTCTGCAACCGATGCTCATGAAAAAAAAAAAAATTTCACAACACCCAAGTTAAAGACCGAAGCATGGGGTGAGCCAATGCTGTAGAGCCAAATCCCAATTTCCTAAACATTGTGGTTGGGGTTGCAGTGAGTGGTTGGCTTGTGTATAGAAAATGGACCCATCATGTGATATATGAGTAAAGGAAGATCACCAAAAGCCATATGATCTGATCCTCTCACGAGGAAGTTTGTATCAGTTAAGTTTGGCTGATTATGATCTATAAGCACATAATTGTCAACACCTAAGAACTTTTGGCAAGTAATAATCAACTTAAAAACCATAAGTGGATTTGGAGAAAGAAAGTTGATTTACTCTAATATAATAATATATATGCAACATGTTTAATATAATTTTCACTTTGATGTAATTGTCCTCCATGTCTCATCTCTATTCATCCACCTGCTGATTATTAAATTATCAAAAGTGATATGTAGTTACGTTATAAGTCACAAGGTGTCAATTTGAAGATCATCTCTCTATATATATACTGATTATTAAAGGAAAAAAAAAACTTTGGTCGTAGATGTTCACTTAAACCAATTTTTATAAGAAAACAAAAGGCATTGTCATGAATATTGTGATTATTTAATTCCTGTGTGTTAAGATGGGCTGAAAAACAGTAACTTTTTTGATGGTAGTGACAGACATACATACGTTAATTAAATTAAATAACACAAAGAGTAATTAATTTAACGTTGAAAAGGTCAAAGAGAACAAACTGATACGAGAAAGCTCGCTCAACCTCATCATCTAGTGGATTTGGTGTCTATGGAGTGTGCTCGTTTTGTTGAAGTTAGGCATGCATGCGTATGACTGCACAATTTATATATATATGATAATATAAACTCCAACCCAATTAAAAAGAATTAAAAGAATATAAAATTTGATTATGTAAATGCAGTCATATTCATGAAACAGTAGCCTAATAATGGAGGATTTATTTTTATAGATTTGTCTCATATGGACAAATAAGTCAGATGAATGATAGATTTTATCAACAATAATATCATAAAATTAAAAACGTGCATAGCATATGGATAAATTTTGTTTTGGATGTCAATCAAAAGATTGTTTGATTTGTTAAAGTAAAGCGTAGAAGGTATCTTTCATTATCAAAACACTAGTACACAAAATACAAATTTGTATTATTATCCATTCATAATTTCCTATTTAAGAAATTATTGATTAGACATAATTTATTATATATTTAAAATACAAATATATAAAAATTATATATTTAATAAATAATATATATATATATATATTATATTTTAATTTCATAATAAATCAAAATTTGAAAAATAAAAAATCTTCATTAATACTTTTATAATGTCAATGTCCAAGATGCTTACCTTGATAAGGCATTTAAGTTGAAGAATAACAGAAGGTGCTCCACCACCCCACCCTTATTTCGGTACCTGAAAATTCCACCTATCAAATTTATTTATTTATTATTTTTTATTTCATTTACTTATAAAGAATATATATATATATAATGTGGTAGTCAAATCTTACGATCCAATCAATGACTGAGTCATTGATGTGTCTTGTGATACCATTCAAACAAGGAATATTAACTAAATTCGTTCAGTAACAAATGTCCCTCTCAACTCAATTCAACTCAACTAAACTTTTATCCTAAAAATTTAGATTGACTATATGGATTCGCTTTCTACACTTTGAACGATTTTGGGTTAAATCCTCAGAAATATAAAATGTTTCTAGGTCATGTTGTACTACTCTCCTCCAAGTCAATTTAGGTGTATCTCTTTTTTTCTTTCTATCCTCTAACCTAATGTGCTCCACTTGTCTAACTGGAGCCTCCGTATGTTTACGCTTCACATGACCAAACCACCTCAATCTCCCTTCTCTCAACTTATCTTCAATTGGCACCACTCCTACATTTTCTCTAATACTCTCATTACAGACTTTATCTAGTTTAGTATGGCCACTCATCCACCTTAACATTCTTATCTCTGTAACTCTTATGTGTAGGAAATTAATTATAATTTTTAATTTTATTTAAATATTTAAAAAATTTATTAATTTTTGATATAATTAACATTTATTCATTTTAAAAACATGACATTTACCATATCTACTCAGCTGGCTAAGCTTTGAGTAATTTAAGAAACAAAGGATTTCTTGCCTAAATCTTCCAATGCCATTGCATTTACAGGTAGTCAATTCCAATATGGAGCTGGCTGCCCAAAAACCTCACCAACGAATAGCCTGCAACCGATGCTCATGAAAAAAAAAAAATGTCACGACACCCAAGTTAAAGACCGAAGCATGGGGTGAGTCAATGCTGTAGAGCCAAATCCCAATTTCCTAAATATTGTGGTTGGGGTTGCAGTGACTGGTTGGCAATTTATTGATGTCCGTACAGTATCTACCCTATGACTATCGGTTTTATGGAAGAAGTTGTCAACCTGGTAAAGTTTAACCTGCTTTGGCAATTTATTTTGAATACCTCAGCAAATCTCGAATCCCTATAAACTCAAGGCCTTGAAACACCAAGATACAGTCAGTAACAGACTGACAGAGGGAAAGAGGGCGTGGATAGAAGCGAGCAGCAACTAGGATCTCGAAGTTTTCTGATTCTTGTTGATCCCTATTTAATTTCCTACCATGGACACAGGTATATGCTGCAATTTTATCTTTTTCTTTTACAGTTTCTATGTTCATAGAGTAGATGCATACTCAGAAAATGTGGGGATGAAGCTCTCAGTAACTTAACGTTTGAAAGATTCAAGTACTCACGTTCAGAATCTCTCGTTTTTGGTTCTTTGGTTGCTGTGCCTTGGGCATTTTCCTTGCCCTAAAAGCGGCTTCCCCTGCCCGGTAAGGGTAAGGGAGCTTCTCTTCCTGCTCGATTGTGGGTTACTTTCCTATCATCGGGTGGGTGTAGATACTTGATTTTGATTTTGTTTGAAGACAGTTTGAGCTTTAATGAGAGAGTATTACTTTGTATTTGTCATTTCTTGCTTGTTTTTCTAGTTTGGTGTTCTGATTGCTGTGGCTGTAGTGGGTTGGATCTCCTTGGCGCGTGGTATTTCTAGGTGAGATACGAGACGTTCGGCTTCTCCCTTCTTTAGGCCAGTTTTCTACGTTTTTTCTCTATGAGAGGAGATGATCTTTCGTATGATGGTACCTACCGTTTCAACTTTGAAGGTGACCCTTAGGCTTATTGTTGTGGACTATATATGCGTTTTATTCTCTAGGCCTGCTTTTAGATCCTTGGCTCCCTGAATTGTCATAGTATTAAGCTTTATTGAACTCAGATCTTTGAAGTCTTTGCATATTCTCTGCTCGGTAGTTAGCTACCTTCCTCGCCGTGTATGTCTTTCGTACGGTGGAGGTACCTTGGTGGTACCTCACGTAGATCTTTGGTAGTGGTTTCTGCAACCCATTATTTGCCGGGTTAGTTCTTTTCTTGGTTTAGGACCCAGGCTAGTATTGGACTTGTTCTTTGGGCCTTGGGTTTGTTGGTTTGGCCTTGGACTATTTGATCTGGGTTTGTACTTGATCTCTGGGGCTAGGATCTGTTGGTAGTATAGAGCTATGCTTTTTTAGGCCTTCGAGTCTTATATTGGCTCATGTACTTCGGCTCAGCCCATGTTTCTCCTCTGTTAATGAAATTCTATCTTTAGAAAAAAAAAAAAAAGAGAAAAAAAAAGAAAAGAAAAGAAGAAGAAGGCCCTCACTAACTTGGCGAATCAAGTAGGAGTCCTATAGAGTGGTCTTGAATCGAATGTATTTTTAGCACAAACTCCCACTCGCAGGCCCATTTGTTGGGCCCTGGCAGGAGATTAAGCTAATGGGCTACAATGGTAGATTTTCGCATTCTATTTCTATGTATGTCATGTTTGGTGGGTCGCCAAGCCCAATAATTTTTCCAGCAGCCCAACCGAAGTATTTGCTCTCTTTTGTGGCATCCAAATAGCGTTTCCCCACAAAGCTTGGTTGTTAATTTGTTATCTGCATTAGCTGCTGCCCACTGGGCGAGATAATGCGCGTCTTTGCTGTGTCAAGGTACCATACTTCTTTTCCTTGTGTCTTGCTTCAAGCTTCCACTGCCAGCACCAGCCCTTCACTCTTTCCTTCTAAATTTCTCAAGCTTAGCTCGCAAACTACTTCTTCTGCATCTCTGATATACCTTCTTTCTCAGTCCAGGCCCAGCCCCCACTGTTCCAACACAGATCCTGATTCATTGGATGAATATTACGACGATGATGATAATGAATATTACGACGATGATGATGGTTACTCGTTTGTAGGTGAGGATGGGATTTTTATTGAGATAAAGAAGCTTGGAACTAACTCCAGGAGAATTCGGTCCAAGATTGCTGTAAACGCCAGTTTGGATACCATTTGGAACATTCTGACGGATTATGAGAAATTGGCTGATTTTATTCCTGGTCTTGCCGTTAGCAAATTAATTGACAAGAAAGACAAATTCGCTCGACTTTACCAGGTTTTCTCTTGTTCCTGCTATAAATAATTTCCCCCAATTAACTCTTCAATTTCAGTTTGTTCTGTGACTTGAACTGAAAGCATAATCATTTTCAAATGGATTTTCTTTATAGTTCAGAACTTATCTGTGGCGTTGCATTCTATATCAGATTGGACAGCAAAACTTGCCGTTTGGGCTGAAATTTAATGCCAAAGCTATTTTGGATTGTTTCGAGAAAGATATTGAGACTTTTGCTTCTGGGAAAAAGCGGGATATTGAATTTAAGATGGCTGAAGGTGACTTCCAATTTTTCGAAGGAAAGTGGTCTATTGAACAGGTGAGAATTGGTTGTATATAGAATTGCACAAACTATACTTCTATCTTGTTTGAAAATTTCGGGTTTCTTGGACCACAACTCAAGATATAAATTTAATAAGATCACAATTGTTCTACCAGTGATGACTTCTGAATTTGCATTATTAAGCAGCAATAGGATTGCAAAATCTCCCTTTACTTGCTTGAAATTTGATACCATATTTTAAAATGCTGATTATGATATCAATTTACCTTGCTTGCTGTCGATGATACTTGTAAAAATAGGCTTGTATTTTCTTACTTCCCATGAAAAGATTATTGTAGATACTGGATATGGCATACACTTTTAGATCATTTACTATCTTATTTGGACATGCTTGAATGTGTGGGAGTCCAAAGTCCCATGTTATGAGGAAATGTGGAAAAGTGGAATATGTATGCATCAAAACCCCGTGCCTAATGATTCTAGGTTTACGTTTGTTGTCTGACACATATACTGACCTTCACATGGTGAGTTCTCCCCAACATATTATACAATCAGAGGATTCTGCCCAGTCGGCAAAGTTTTAACCACAATAAAATATGTTTTAGATGAAGAGTAAACAATTTTGTCACCAGCGAGACGCATGGTTTACATGAATGGGGCACATCATGAATACATTAGCAGATTTTTTTAGTGTGAAAGTTTGTTCTTAAGTTTATATTTTTCTTATTGCTTGCTCAACTCAAGTTCTTAGTTTCTTAATTATTGGGTATAAGAACTTTATTATTTTTTTTTTTTCAATTCAGCCTTATGAATGTGTATCTGCTATCAATTTTCAATAATTCATTTCTGGTCATTGCTTTGCCCATGTTCTTTTTGGCCTTGTTTGTATATATGTTCACTCTCCATATATATTCATTTTAACATTTTACTGGGCTCTGTTGCAATTGGCTGAGCCACGTAATAGGGCTTCTCACCATAATATTCTCAAATTAATTCTTACTTTATCACTAATGCATTCAAATCCCACTTTTACTTATATAAGAAATAATCTCTCATTACTTACATGTAAAATGTCTTTGTTGAAACTCCAGCATGACAAGTATGAAGTGTTTTATTCTTTTGGAAATTTGACCTGTGGAAGGTGCATTACCTTAAACATTAAAATAATTCAAGCATTCAGGCCAGCATCATGCAGGTGGATGTAATGTTGCCTTCATTGCTTCCTTCAAAACCCTGGGTTTTGCCTAATCTAAGGCCACTATTGATGACTAGTTAACTATTGATATCAAGTTACATCTTTGAAGAGGTTTGCCTTGATATCTTTGAGCGGGATTTATTGTTCTTTAATGCTATGCCTGATGATCATAATTATGATGAGTAATGCAGGTCGATAAACCAAGACCCGAAGACGGTGATTTCTCACTTGCTCAAGAATTTGAAACAACTCTTTCATATTTTGTGGATGTAAAGCCTAAGTTATGGCTGCCTGTTCACCTAGTTGAAGGCAGACTCTGCAAGGGGATACGGACAAACCTCTCATGTATCCGTGAAGAAGCACAAAAAGTGATTCACAACACTCTGAATACTCAATAGCGTCATTTACTTGACCAAATAATTGATGCAGTGTACCTGTATCAGGTGTATTTCATTTATGATTTCATCTTGTAAATTATGATAGAACAAATAATGCAATTTTCTTGTCATTTCTAGTGATATTAGGCTCAAATGCCCCGTTGTCAATGAGAGAACAGGAGATGTAAGAAAAATCCGAGTGAAATTACATACATCTACCTTGTATGATCTGTAGTTCATTTAGCGGGATTCAGGAATAGTGATGGTGATGTTTTTGAGCTGAGGCAGCCTTGTGGGTTAGTTCTACAGTTATCCTTTTTAAGTATGTCCTAGCAATTTATAATCATGGTGTCCCCTCCTTAACTAGATGGAACCCTGCACGATTATCCTGCCACGGCATACAAGTGAAAATCTACTTGGTTTAGGCACATCTACTGATCTAGTGATCCACCCCACAACCACAAGAAGCAATTGCACTGAGCCTACTCAAAGTTGCACTTAGATTGTGTATCAATAAGCAAGTGGGCATTTTCATTGCCTAGTTTTGTCTCAAAAAACTGCAGATAGGTAAATTTAATAGAAGGGAGGACAAAATAGATACAGAAGCCACTCAAATAAACAGGAATTTGCTAGCAAACCTAATTTAGTCCAGGAAAGTGGTATCTGAAACAGACGAAAATCATCAAGAAACCTAACCTATTCTTTGTGCATTGTCTGTGTTGTAGGTCTATGTTGTTAAAAGGAGTTCAAATTTCGAAATTGACAATACAATTCAACACATTGTCTTGGCAATTTTCGTTAGGACTTAGGTAGGTAATAGGTGGCAAATTTCGAAATTGACAAAAAAATTCAACACACTGTCCTTAATGTAACATCCAATCCATGGTAAAGCAGAGAATATATGTATATATCATAAAGGGAAACAAGAAAGTGAAACTTTATGAAAGCAAATCTAACAGACCGCAATCTATGGCGATTGAATAAGCAATTAACCGCAAAGAGTATATGAGGTCGGATCAAATAAAAAAAAAAAAAAAAAAAGTTCCTTTGTTACCTGGTGCACGAACTGGGGGTAATAATTTGGCATCGGCCTGAAAGGGAAGAAGGTGGATGTTAAACGAATCAATTGGCCTGGTGGGTCCAATTTGACAGGGACTTGGCCTTGTTCAATTACTGGCACACTGGAATTGGCAATTAAATGGGAACATCATTTGACATTATTTACAAGGCAAGAAGCTTGGTTGAGATAGGTCTTGCATTGGAAATTCGTATCATTGTTCAACAACTATTTGAAAAAAACTTGACTTTTCTTTTACAATTGCATTGGACTTTTATTCTTTTCAAAATTCATTAGATACAAAAGTCAAAATGTCAAATGGGTTGTGTTTCCTCCCTCACTTGGATTCGGTATCCACATCTTTAGGAAAAATTTTAGAATAATCCAATTATTCTATGTATTTATGTGATATGAAATGATAAATTAGTACGTAAATAATTTTAATTATTATTATTTTTTTAAATTATTTGATAGTATATGTGACCCATAGGCTTTATTTATTTCTCTTTTGCACGATGGACGGCAAGGACTTGTTAGATTGAGCAAACCCACAAATATAAACACATATAGATTTAGACATGATTCACAAGTAATTATGATCTATAAGCACATAATTGTCAACACCTAAGAACTTTTGACAAGTAATAATCAACTTAAAAACCATAAGTGGATTTGGAGAAAGAAAGTTGATTTACTCTAATATAATATATATGCAACATGTTTAATATAATTTTCACTTTGATGTAATTGTCCTCCATGTCTCATCTCTATTCATCCATCTGCTGATTATTAAATTATCAAAAGTGATATGTAGTTACGTTACAAGTCACAAGGTGTCAATTTTATGATCATCTCTCAATATATATACTGATTATTAAAAGAAAAAAAAAAACTTTGGTCGGAGATGCCCACTTAAACCAATTTTTATAAGAAAACAAAAGGCATTGTCATGAATCTTGTGATTATTTAATTCCTGTGTGTTAAGATGTGCTGAAATACAGTAACTTTTTTGATGGTAGTGACAGACATACATATGTTAATTAATTTAGCGTTGAAAAGACTAAAGAGAACAAACTGAGACGAGAAAGCTCGCTCAACCTCATCATCTAGTGGATTTGGTGCCTATGGAGTGTGCTCGTTTTGTTGAAGTTAGGCATGCATGCGTATGACTGCACAATTTATATATATATGATAATATAAACTCCAACCCAATTAAAAAGAATTAAAAGAATATAAAATTTGATTATGTAAATGCAGTCATATTCATGAAACAGTAGCCTAATAATGGTAGATTTATTTTTATAGACTTGTCTCATATGGACAAAGAAGTCAGATGAATGATAGATTTTATCAACAATAATATCATAAAATTAAAAACGTGCATAGCATATGGATAAATTTTGTTTTGGATGTCAATCAAAAGATTGTTTGATTTGTTAAAGTAAAGCGTAGAAGGTATCTTTCATTATCAAAACACTAGTACACAAAATTCAAATTTGTATTATTATCCATTCATAATTTCCTATTTAAGAAATTATTGATTAGACATAATTTATTTTATATTTAAAATATAAATATATAAAATTTATATATTTAATAAATAAATTTATATATATATATATATATATATTATATTTTAATTTCATAATAAATCAAAATTTGAAAAATAAAAAATCTTCATTAATACTTTTATAATGTCAATGTCCAAGATGCTTACCTTGATAAGGCATTTAAGTTGAAGAATTACACAAGGTGCTCCACCACCCCACCCTTATTTCGGTACCTGAAAATTCCACCTATCAAAAAAATTTTTTTTTTCATTTACTTATAAAGGAAAATATATATATATATATATATATATATATATATATATATATATATATATATATAATGTGATTGTCAAATCTTCCGATCCAATCAATGAGTGAGTCATTGATGTGTCTTGCTATACCATTCAACTATGGAATAATAATTAAATTCGTTCAATAACAAATGTCTCTCTATGTGTAGGAAATTAATTATTATTTTTATAATTTTTAATTTTATTTAAATATTTAAAAAATTTATTAATTTTTGATATAATTAACATTTATTCATTTTTAATGATTAAATGTTAGTATTGAGAAGGTTAAGTTTATCATTTTTTTCTTTAGAAATTAAAATTTATATTAGTAATATTTAATCTTTATTTTTTTTTTATTTTATAGTAAATGATGATAATAACGGTGATGGTGGTATATATCAAGGGTCGAAATTGAAAAAAAAGGTGGTCCCATTTAACCCCACGCATCCAATTTTGTTGATGAGGCTGCATGATGATGTTGATGACTGCCAAACACACCAATCATTTACAATAAAACTAAAAATAAATTATTTTTGAAATAAAATTTAATTTGCCGCTATATTTATTGAAAATATCTAATTTAGTTAATTTTTAATTTTTAATTTAATTTAATTTAAAAATTTTAGTTTATATATAATTTAGCTTTAATTTAGGAAAGTATAACTCTTTTATCACTTTAATTCTAATTTTTTAAATATTTTTTAAGTTAATTATTTTTAATATTAATTACTTAATTAATTAACTATAATTATTTATTTTTATATTTTACTTTTTAATATTAGTTAATAATATGGAAATTAAAAAATAATATTTTTATATTTTTAGTTTTATTTAATTATAATTTTCTAATTTTAAATTAAAACATGAAAATGTAAAAATAATATTTTTTAATTTAAATAATTAAAATTAATTATAATAATAAATTTTAATTAATTATATTAAAATATAATTTTTTTATATTTTCAGTTTAATTAATAATGTTGAATAATAAAAATAAATTTTTTATTTTTTATTGAATTAATTATATAATATAAAATTAATATTTTAATATTAAAAAAAATAAAATATTAAATATTAAAAAATAACATCTATTAATCAATTAGATTAATTTAAACATAAATCAAAATTTATGAATTAAATTATATTAAAAATTAAAAATAAATTAAATTAAGTCTCCTAACAAATACTGGAGCAAATTAAATTTTATTTCAATTACTTTTTACAAATCAAATCTCTCTATAATTAACCACTTCAACCTTTTAATTTTAATTAAAATTTAATTTATTTTAATTTAATTTTTTTTTTATTTACAGCCCCAAACCACCTGAAAAGCCCAAGATAGAGACCCCTCTTGGTGAACTCGAATTTGATTCACCATCATCACATTCACACCAAATACAACTTAGTCCACCTCCTTTTCGAGCGATTCGCTCAACAAGCTTCCCCCAACTTCCATTGCCTCTCCTTTCCATTGGCTTTGTCAAGATCATTGATGACCAATCTCAGCTTCCGAACTTCACCCACCTTCGACCTCTTTACCCTCAATCCCTCACTCACTCTCCATCTCCTTTTGAAAAAGTCATCATTGCCCTCAAGGCTCAAGGGAACCTCCACCGTTAAGGACATTGTTCCCTTTGTTCTTAGATATTGCAACCCACCCTCCACCTCCAAATTGAACTATAGGAGCTTGTCTTGCTTGAGGATGAATTAGTGATGCTACCAACTTTAATTCCCCTGCATTTGTGATATGTAACTCCCTCTCTCCCTTTGTCATGAGTCACCATCACTCGTCATCATAATCTATCAATGTATTACTATGAGCTACACATCTTTACCTTTGCTTTCTTTCTCTACTGCTTATTATTATTTTTCTCTTTTTTTCATTTGTAAAGTTTTGAAATTAGAGATTTCATCGTGAGTTTTATTTAGATTATTAATTTTTTTTTTAATTTATGCTTAACATTGGTTGTTTCCTGTAAAAGATATTTTGATTGTATGTTATGTTGATGATTTTTTATTATGGTGTGTTAATTTTGGGTGAGATTTGCGATTAGTTGATTTTTTTTAAATTTTCTATTTAGGCTTGTTTTATATATATTTGAGTTGATTTTAGTCAACCGAGGGAGAGAGAGAGAGTTAAAAAATAAAAATGATTCAATTTAATTATTAAAAGATAGGAATAAAATGCTCGCAAATATCAGGGTTCTCAGTAAATTGCTTTAATTTATTTTTAAATTTTTATTGTCACTCAATAAAAGGTCTAAAACAACTACCAACACTTCCTCTCTTCCTCTCGTCCCTGTTTTCCCTCTATTTCTTGCTTCTCCAGTCTCTCCAGAAAACCTATTCTGGGCTTTTCCCTCTCTTCTTGTTTGTTTTTTTGGGTTTAATCTTTGTGGTGTTGGACGGGTTTTGAGCAGTTCGAAGCGTGCGCATGATTTAATCGCATGGGTTCAAATCAATCTGCGTCGTGTTTTATATTTGGGGACTTTGTCAGATTCCACAAAGGAAAAAAAATCAAAATGGGTTTTGTGTCTTTGTTCGTATCTGATGTGTTCCAGTAACTTTACCTTTTAGACTGTCTCTTAGATCTGTTTGCTGCTGTGCTTGATCCACTGCTTTATTCCCTCTTTAACACTCCTTCTCAAGGTCAGATCATCACATTTTATGCTACACAACTATTACTTTAGCTCTGCATAGTTCTTTTTTTTTTCCCTTCAATTTTAATTGCTGATAGCATCGGTTCTGTTACTCTGGCTGAATAGCTAAGCTGGAAGTTTTTGCTGCTTTAAATATAAACGGGGTGTAGTTCGTTTTACATCGGGGGTTCTGGGTTTTAATGCTTGGAGCATGAGAATTTGATGATGTATAGTTACTTGAAAAGTTATAAGGTGGTTGGGGTTTTTAATGGGTTTTTGAGATTTTGTTTAATTTTTTTTCATTTTCTATATCCTTATGGTGCAAAGTGAGATAAGCCCTCCGTAACAGAGGTCCTGTATCTCTTTTTCGTGAGGTATATGTTTGCAAAATGGGTAACGGCACTTCTCGTGTTGTGGGTTGTTTTGTGCCGTTTAATGGCAAAAATGGTGTTGATTTAGAATTTTTGGAGCCGCTGGATGAGGGATTAGGCCATTCGTTTTGTTATGTTAGGCCATCGATTTTTGACTCTCCTGCCATTACTCCTTCAAACTCTGAGAGGTTTACAGTTGATTCTAGCACCCTAGATTCGGAAACTTTAAGTGGGTCATTCAGACACGAGACAATAGATGATCCCTCTGGTTTACATAGGCCAAACAAGACTTTCCCTGAAACTACATTTAAGACCATATCGGGGGCATCAGTTAGCGCCAATGTTTCAACTGCTAGGACTGGAAATCAGAGTGCATTGTTTGCTAGTGACATGCAAGAGCCTGCTGCATCATTTGAGAGCACCTCCTCATTTGCTGCTATCCCTTTGCAGCCAGTGCCTCGTGGCTCTGGACCTCTGAATGGATTTATGTCTGGGCCCCTTGAAAGAGGTTTTGCTTCTGGTCCTTTGGACAGGGGCAGTGGTTTTATATCTGGACCAATTGAGAAGGGGGTAATGTCCGGTCCTCTTGATGCTGCTGACAAATCCAACTTTTCTGCTCCCCTTGCACGTGGTCATAGAAAACCCCGCTTTCAGCGCCTAGTGAGAAGGGTGAGTGGACCAATGAAAAATACACTATCTCGGACATTCTCAAAACATTCAATTGGGGCAGGTTGGATGCAGAGGTTTTTCTTGCATCCAGTGGTCCAATTGGCCTGGCATGTTAAGGAGTCAAAGCTTCGACCAGAAGCTTCACAAAATCTCGAAGGAGGATCATCAGAAGGGGAGTATGTGAATAGTCATAACTTGCAATGGGCCCATGGGAAGGCCGGTGAGGATAGGATTCATGTTGTGCTTTCTGAAGAGCAAGGATGGTTGTTTATTGGGATATATGATGGCTTTAGTGGTCCAGATGCACCGGATTTTCTCATGAGCCATCTTTATAGAGCTATAGATAAGGAATTAGAAGGGGTGCTATGGGATTATGAAGATAAATCTGTAAATGGTCCAATAGAACCTGAACTTTCCAAGTGCATAAATGCTGAGGCTGGTTCCGAGTGTGGGAAGGAAAACCAGCCAAATTTGAGTCAAGTAACTTCTCATGGTTTAGAAGAATCATGCAATCCAGTAGTTTTCAGGGATCAATCTTCGAATTGTGAAATAGTAGAGGAACGTGATGATGATGTTAGTAGCAGTCAACAGCAATCATCTAATTGTAAAAAGCCTAGCATCACAGGCTTTGTTTCTGCTTCTGTTCCAACTGCCAACTTGACTGGCCAAGGAAGGAAAAGTATGCGACTGTATGAGCTGCTACAAATGGAAGCGTGCTATGAGCTAGGTTCTGTTTCAACGTCACTGGTTGAAAGTGAACAGAGTAATATGTGGAGTTGTCAGTCAAGTTCAGATCCTATGGATTCCAGACTGACTTTACAAGAACAGCAAAGATCTTGTACATTGAACAATGGCAATGGGGATGGTTCTATTCAACAAGTTGAAGATCCCTCGACATCTGGAGAGGATGGAGAGAATGGGTTTGAATCTAGTAATCCAGAAATAGCAACTGATCATTCTGTTTCAATGCAACGACAGAATACGAGAAAGTCTATTATTAGTTCAAAGATCAGAAAAATGTATAGGAAGCAGAAGTCCTTGCGTAAGAAACTCTTTCCTTGGAGTTATGATTGGCATAGAGAGGAGATCTGTGCTGATGAGAGAGTTGTAGAACCTCCCAGACCTATCAGGAGATGTAAATCAGGAGTTGTTGATCATGATGCAGTTTTAAGAGCAATGTCTCAAGCACTTGAACGCACTGAAGAGGCATATATGCAGATGGTGGAAAGGACCCTTGATAAAAATGCAGAGCTTGCTTTGATGGGATCTTGTGTTCTTGTGATGTTAATGAAGGATCAAGATGTGTATGTTATGAACCTTGGGGATAGCCGAGCAATCTTGGCACAGGAGAGGCCGAATGATCGCCATCCAAATCCAAGTTTAGCCAAGGATGACATAAGGCACAGGAACAGATCCAGAGAGTCATTAGTACGCATGGAGCTGGACAGAATTTCTGAGGAGTCCCCAATGCATAATCAAAATAGTCAGGTTAATATGATCAACAAAAATAGAGAGATCTCTATTTGCAGATTGAAGATGAGGGCAGTTCAACTTTCCACAGATCACAGCACGAGTATTGAACAGGTGTGCTACTTGAAAGTTTCAATCCAGTTATTATCATGACCTTTCTATGATTTTGCTTTATTTCTATCAATCCACTAACAATGTCTTTTTAAACTACAAAAATGAATGTTTCTACTTGAACATATATTTCTGGTCCAGCTTGTGAACAACGTTGCAATTCAGTTGTTATGAGAAAACAATAATACTTTCATTGACTTCATTTGCTCCATGCTTGTGTTTAATGTCCTTCTTGTATGCATATGACATGTGAGGTGATGTTTGAATTTAATATGAGCATGTTGTAATGGATTTCTTGTCAATGAATTCTATCTTCGATTAAAGAAAAAGGGATTTCTTATAGATATATTTGTGCTTTTATAGTTTCATAAAAGTTTAAACTTCCTTTTTAATTCATATCCAAGTTGTTTTAGATTGTATAATTGCTTTATCTGGTTAGAATGATCCTGAAAATTTTCAGCAGTTATTGATTTTGTATTTTTGTTTATAAACTGGATAGCATCCTCACATAATTCATGGTTTTACATGTTAGGATATATATATATATATATATATATATATATATATATATATATATATATATATATATATATATATATATATATAATGGCATTGCATCTATGGTGGCACTGCATACTCCACACTGTAGATGCAAGAAAATGTATATGATTAAGATAAACTTCTAATAATCAGTTGCCCATGGATTTTTAAGCTATTTTGGCTTTAGGTAGAATTACTTGGGGATTTTATGGAACTAAATTTGCCTAGACTTGTAGAGTTTAATGCAGAATTCTGGTTCAATGTTGCTATAATTGGAAAATAACTTTGAATCGTGTTTGCTTGCTACAGGAAGTGTTTAGAGTAAAGGCAGAACATCCTGATGACAACCAAGTCATTTTGAAAGATCGAGTGAAGGGGCAGTTAAAAGTAACCAGAGCATTTGGTGCTGGATTTCTGAAGAAGGTTGGTAAATCTTGTTATTTTGATGTTTGATCTACTTTCCTCTGTGTTTTCCAATGTACTTTGAGCTATCAAAAAAATCTTGGCAACGAGATTGCTGTAATTTATTTTCATATTTCAATTATTTTAAATAAATTTGTGAAATAGATAATTTTTAATAAAGACACAACAACAACAACAACAACAATGAATTCGGGAATTTCTGATATTTTCATTCACAATGAATTGTTACAATCCAGCTCCTCCTTTTGTATTACCTGCCCAACACACTCACACAACTAACTTGTTAGCAACTTTGCTAACTGACTTCCTTTTATGCAGCCAACCAACTAATATCAACCTTGACTTAAGCTTTGACTTGCTCCCTCCTCCATTGTAATTCATTCCTTATTGCTGATGAATGGAGTAATAAACATATATTATATAAATATAGTATTGGGCAATAAACTAGCTACATATCCAGAGATTAATTGCTGTTGAAGTCAGGCAGTATAAAGGGAAGAGTGAGACACAATACTTAACGAGTGTCTGAGAAGATATTTGTAGTTTCTTTTGGTGGAAACTGATTTAAGTGCAATTTTATGGGATATTGCTTGATGGAAAGTAAAATCTGTGCAGTTTGTGAATTTTTCCCAACACTAGTGGCCTGTATGATTGCGAATTCTGTGATATATTTTACATATCGGTACTGTTCCCTTATCTGATAGAGAATGTCTTCATGTCATCTAGTTATGGCCCAAATTGGGGTTCTATATTCAACAACGTGGGCAACTATTGATGTTTTAAGTTAAAGAAATACCTCTTACATATAACTTCTATTTGGCTCATTTGATACATGAAATGGGACATCTTTAATGCATTTGTCCAAATTAAGTTAATTAATTATTTTACTTTTTGTTGTTGGATTGATCTAGATTTGATCAAACTGTGTTGATTTAACTTGTCGGTTGCAGCCAACTTGTAATGAAGCTCTTTTAGAGATTTTTCGGATCAATTATGTGGGAACTAATCCATATGTTAGCTGCATTCCTTCTGTCGTTCACCATCGACTTTCCTCAAGTGATCGATTCTTGGTTCTTTCCTCTGATGGGCTTTACCAGTACTTCAGCAATGAAGATGTAGTTGCCCATGTCACGTGGTTCATGGAAAATGTACCTGAAGGTGATCCTGCGCAATATCTCATTGCAGAGCTTCTCTTCCGTGCTGCCAAAAAGAATGGTTAGTGGAGTAAATTTCCCATTCTTTTCAGTATCAATTGTTGAGGGATGAAATTGATTGGAAAAGAAAAATTATGATGAGAGGACAGTGGTAGAGCATACTGACTTTAGGCATCATAGATTGGGCAGCTGTAACAATTTGTATTAACCAAAGCTCTCATCTTCCCTGTGATGAGTTTGCCGTAAATTTCTTTTCAATGACTAAATTATCACTGATATAGTTGGTTCATGAGATGGCTGCATAATTTTGCTAAAAAGCCAAAATAGATTTTCACTGTAGAATTACATGCTATTTTAACTTCTTTTGTATCTTCACACTTTCTAGTTCGGGAATGACTACTATCCCTTTCAGTAATTGAACTCAGTAATTTTTTATGGCTTCACATTGGTTGTTGCAGGAATGGATTTTCACGAACTGCTTGACATTCCTAATGGAGATCGGCGTAAATATCATGACGATGTCTCTGTCATGGTTGTTTCTCTGGAGGGAAGGATCTGGAGATCATCAGGATAATTGTTTTCTCATGTGCATATTGCCTTCACAATGTAACCATTTCGAAGCAAGGGGAATCATCTATGCATTCCAGATTTAGAATCAGCCATGGCATTCTTGACAATTTTTTTTCCCTTTTTTAACTTGGGATGGTAAGATGTTAATCAAAAAGTTATTTTGCCATCCCGTCTTTCCCTTTGAATGTTCATTCCCCTGGGGGTCAAAGTTTTGCATCTACATCTGCCTTCCATTACTGAGTAGAGAGAGGATGCTTGGTTTATAGGCAAGATTCGCCCCCTTCCCACCCCCATACCCCCCTTGCCCCCCCCCCCCCCCCCCCCCCCCCACAACCCTAATTTTATTTTTTAAAAAAGCGAATCTAAATGTTAATGTAGATTCATCAACCCCAGGTTTCAAGGCTTTGAATCTGCAACATCATGTCCCCAAGAGAATTAAATTAAAATCTGGAATATGCTATAAGCTCCGCTATTTCCTCGAGCGGTAAAGTGGGTGTGCACATTCTTGTTCAACTTAGGCCTTCTACTTTGTTATTAGTTTAACTTATAAATGAGTTAAATTTATTTTTAAATAAAAAATTGTTTAGTTTAATTTATAAATTAAAAGAATTATTCAAGATAAATCAAAAGTTATAGGTATGTTTTATTTATTTATTTTAAAATTATTATTTAATAAAATAAAAGGTTATATTATGTTAATAATTTTTAAAAATATCAATATTAATTTTAATAATTATAACATTTAATTATATAATATATATTATTTTAATAAATTAAATTACTTTTAAATATTTTTTTAAAAAATATAAATGGTTTAAAAATTATTTTTAAATTGTTTTATTAAATAATTAATTATTTATTTTTAAATTTATTTATAAAATAAAAAATATATATATATATATATATTACTCTAGAAGAGAAACAAGGTTTGAAGTTCTGAGTCGGCAGATTTATGATAGTTTGTAAGTGGTGACGTATTAAAAAAATTCCGAAGTTTTACTACAATGTTTCGGTTGTTCTTCGAGATGGTTAATATTCATTAAGCAAATGCATGAGCCAAGATTTCTGGCGACTTTATCCTACCACCGCTGACACAGTTCTAAAACCTAACACCCTTCAAATCAAAATTTCAGGCCCACATTTCGTGATAAAATGAGTCTTCAACACACACGCACGCACATATATATTTTAGAGTTGTTATTATCTAAATTCGTTTGATGGCTTCTTGGGGTCAGGTAGTTTTACGAAAGACACTTTCCCCACCAACAATTTCATGGCTAACATACACTGCAATTTTCTGCTTTTCCTTTAATCATACTTCTATCTTTTCCAAGAAAAGAGACAAGAAACTGCCTCCTTTATTAACTTGAAGGAGTCCTGCTGTACCTGTAAGCTGAGAATAGAACACACACAGAGAGAAACAGATAACTCATAGACAGGACCTTTCAACTACTGCTACAGTCTCTGGTTTACCAACCCTTTTTAATTTTTATGAGTTTCCAGCCACGATAAATTGTTCAACCAAAATGTGGTGGTAGAGATGTCCTTTCTGGAGGAGGACCCATTTTTACGTGCTCCGGTTAGGTGGATTTTTTTGTTTTTAATGCTCTTTTGGCCGTCTGATGCACCAAACTTTTATGTTTCCATCTCTCTGCCTTTTGCCAATTGTCACTTACCTCCTTAGAATTAAATATTTTATTGAAATGCTATATTTAATTACGTCTTACTAAATATAATTTTAATAAATTTGATTATTATTATTATTATTATTATTACATTAATTGATTAATTCTATTGCTTTGTATATAAGTTGAGCATATCTCTTTTCCATGCTTTAATATCACATCTGTCTCTTTCTAACCAACCATGTCTATAATCATTCTCATTTCATGGACGAACTATATAATGCGAAGCAGAGCTATTCCTTCCCTATCCAGACCACAACTTTTCTTCTGTTCCTTTATGTCATAGACTTTTTCCTGTCTCCTTACTAGCCGTACTTCTCTTTTCAACAAGCATGGCAGCAGCTCTTTTCACATATTTATTCTTCTTTGCTTCCATCTCTACAACCCTTGCTTATGATCCTGACATGCTTCAAGATCTATGCGTGGCTGATAAATCTTCAGGTTTTTATATATATATTGGGGTCTTTTTTTTGATATCGGTGTTTTGTATATGTAAACAAATACAGATTTTGAAGGAGTTGCCATGTTTTTGCAGGTGTTAAATTGAATGGATTTCCGTGCAAGGCTGAGGCAAATATTTCAGAAGCTGATTTTTTCTTTGCCGGTATAGCAAAGCCAGGAGTTGTCAACAGTTCAGTGGGATCACTAGTTACAGGCGCTAATGTTGAGAAAATTCCAGGCCTCAACACTCTAGGAGTGTCGCTGGCCCGCATTGACTATGCTCCTGATGGTCTGAACCCACCACACACGCACCCACGCGCCACCGAAATTATCTTTGTGCTTGAAGGGGAATTGGACGTAGGATTCATCACCACTGCCAACAAGCTGATTTCTAAAACTGTAAAAAAAGGAGAAATCTTTGTGTTCCCTAGAGGTCTGGTTCACTTCCAGAAGAATAATGGTGACAAGGCAGCCTCAGTGATTTCAGCTTTCAATAGTCAGTTGCCTGGAACCCAATCCATTGCCTTGACATTGTTTACATCAACTCCAGCAGTGCCAGACAATGTTTTAACTAAAGCTTTCCAAGTTGGTACCAAGGAGATTGAAAAGATCAAATCCAAGCTTGCCCCCAAGAAGTCCTGATGATTTTATTCCTTTCTTGCAAAAATTTTCATGCCTAATAGTATTGAATTTATGTAAGCGGACATACAGATTTTTATGTTTCTTTATCAACTCAATAACGGAATTGAATATAAACGGATACTTGTAATCATCTCATAATAAAGTGAAATAATTCTTCAAAAAATTATGTACATATCATCACGTCTACCAGTAGCTGCAGCCTGCAGGGTACCGGTAGATGGCCAGTGGATTCTGTTTTGCTTACAAGTTACGAGCATTGTAGCATATTTCATTTTTTTTTTGGAAGGTTAGGTGTACCATTGACGGTGGCACTCTGCAACATTTTTCTTTTTCTTCTTCTCCATGAAATGCCGATTGCAACTTATACCTTTCTGATTATATACACGAGATTCATGTTGTGAAAGGATAATTTCTGAAGAAAGCTCTCAAGAGAATTTCCGAAAGAAAGAAGTCGGAGTTTCTATCCTTTTTTTTTTCTGGGTCGATTTTGTAATACCCGATATTATATTACCAAACTCAAACAAAGGATCTATCTAGTTATCTTTACGCTGCTCGAGTAGGCAGTATTAGGAGTCTCTTTTTTTTTTTTTATTAGTTCACATATGTAATTAATTTTCATATACTTGGCCAGCTACTTTGCACAATGCTAAGCCGCAACCCAAGTAATCAATCAATACAGAAGTGGTGAAATAAACACAAACGAAGAGACAGGTTGAAAAGGGACAATAAGAAACTTCTGAAACACCTATGAATTCTGGAATTGAACATTGCTTTTGAAGGATTGGCCAAACACCCAGTTGGAAGGAACCAAGTTCAGAGCAGTGCGGGTACTTCCGTCGCTTGCTTGGACTTTAAAGGACAAGCTCTGGCCATTCAGATAGCTTAGGCTCTGCCAATTGGCGCCCCAATTCCTTGACATGGCTTCCCATTGGTTGGATTCGGATCCTTTGATCCACACATTGGAGATCTCTCCTGCTCCTCCTACGTTTGATATAAGCACCAGCTCAAAGTAGTTATTTCCATTGATGGTAAATCTTATGCCCCCACTTCTCGTGCATCTCACCCTGATACACCAAAACAGAAGTTGTTATTCATTTTTTTTAACAACATTCATGTAATGATCATATCCTGAAAAGTTTCTTATAAATGTTAAGATTATGGATTACTCATGAGGATTGAGAACATACTTTCTGTAGAAAACAGGGACAATGCCAGCACTATACTTTGCGATAGTCTCGAAGGCAGGTTGCGACATGTCGAAGTGTGGTCGTGGGGGGTTGCACCACCCTCCATTGTCACTAGGGAGATTATAATTTGGTGGACAGAAGTTTGTAGCAGTAATCGTAATTGATGAACCCTTAAGGCACCATTGAGGAACCTGAGTGGCGTCGCAGACAATCTGATAGCAGCCACCACATGACTTGCCATCGTTGAATAGGGCTGTGCTCAGTGCAGCACTTTTGAATCCATAGCCATCGGTGTAGAGATTTCCATATCCACAGGCACCGCCTATGAGAGGTCAAACACTCAGCACATATATGGAATTGTCACAAACGTTAGCTAGTTAATGCTTGCATGGAAATTAAGCAGAATATAAATATATCTGTACCAATCAAAAGATGGGAAATGGACACTTACCCATTGTACCGGAACCGTCACTTCCACCATAGAAAGTTGCATGAGCTTGCAGCCAAACGGCTGATGCTACATATTGTTTTGTGGGAAATAGCCCCAGCAATAGGAACATAAAAAGCATCATTACCATTCTGTCTTCTTCTCAAAATAAATGGCGAACTGTGTCTTTCCTCAGATGAAGAAGAATAGAGCTGCGGGCTTGATGTCAATAAACGGCAGACTCCTCGGCTATTTATGGTTACTGCTAATGTCACGTCTGCTAATAAAATACTTTCATTCAATATAAAATTATGACTGCAATTATAATTGCAATTATTTTTGTTAAGTGCAGTCCGTAATCCTTGACGATTAAAATATTCCAGGTCAAATATCCTGAAATCCGTTGTATTGTAAAGAAACTGGTAAAAAAAAAAAAAACGGTAAAGTTACTTCACCACAAGAAGGAAATTTTTGTATCAAACTCTTTCTAGCACCCACAAGTGTGGGATATTTCATTTAGTGACCTTTTTAACATATCATATCAAAGCCAATAGTCATAACTATATATTAAAAAAGATATTATTGAAATAAAATTGAATTTAAGTGATTTTACAAATAAAAATAATCCAAATTTGTAGCCACACTAAATTTCATAATAAAATTAACTCAAAAGATATTAGTCAATATATAATATTTTGCTTATATATATATATATATATATATATATATATATATATATATGTGCTGCAGTCTACGAAAATCCCTTGTGAGTATGGACCCAGTGAGGACCCTTCGATGTTTAAATTAGAGATGATATTAGATAATAGTGTATTAGATTGATTAGGGAAAAATAACATACCTTAATATATGATATCATCTCTTTATATAGGATATAAAAAATGATTAGTTATGGTAAGTTAATTATATAATTATATGGATATTATTAGCTAGCACAATTATGAGATTATATTTCTATTTATAGTGTATAATTTTATAAATTGCTATATTTGGCGATCCTACTAATATTACTTATCTTTAATCAAGATTCTTTTCTTTTATTTAGTAGGTATTACAGTGATTGAATCAACTAAATGAATCTTATAGCTGAACTATTAAATATGATTAGACTCATAAATTATGTTAATTGAGTTACTAATTAATTATATATGTTTTGGGGTGCTACACATATATATAATGAGATTATATAGATAATTTCAAAGTAATTTATTTTTAGTTAATTTATATGGATAATCTCATGGTATGTGGGCATTTGACTTTTTTTACATTTTAAAGGTAATGCTCATTAATTTAATTCTTTTAAATTTTCTTTTTGTTTTTTTTTTTTATATTAATGTAATTTTTTTTAATTGATGGCATATTGACTATTCAAATCTGTATGTGAAAAGAGGATTTTTTTTTTTTTTTTTTAAGATACTATTTAGTTGATATAGAAGTGAAGTGACATGGTTGATTTGGAGACTGAGAATTCTTTTTAACTTATGCTGTTGAAGACCTTAATGGATTAAAGCCATAATTGATATAAATTTTTATAATTATTTTGTTATTTTTTTTCTTTTGATTTGTTTTTTTTTAGTTCTGTATTTTTTTTTGTTGCCGGATAATTCGCACAATAATATTTAAATTTTAAAATTATTTTGTATTTTTATATATCATTTCGTTATTATGATATTTTAAGTTTAAACTAGCAAAATAATCTTTACATAGTTAATTTTTTAATATTTTTTTTCATATTAATTTATTTTTTCACATTTAGTTGACGGCAACTGTCATCTTATTTTAAGTAATATTTCTTTTAATTTTTATTTACTTTTATAAATCTTGCTATAATTAGTTCAAAGCAAGTTGCTGCGATAAAGGAAAATAACAGAAATTTTAAGGAAAAGAAAATTAAAAGTAAAAAAAAAAAAAAAAGGAATTGTGGGAGAAATACAGATTAATTGCTAGATGGGGGAGAGATGTAGTTTAGGAAATTGAAAAGAGGAATTAATTATATGGGAGAGAAAAAAAAAAGATTATTTTGAGTTACCTGTAATTAATATTCTATTTTTATGTAATAAAATAGTTTTAAAATAAATTGTTATTTAAATTCTTAATTATTAAAAATATAAAATTGTCATAAGTAAATAAAACTTTTCTTTTATTTTTTATATTGTGATTTATGGATGATGAATATATAAATTAAAAAAAAATGGAATATTTTGCTTAAAAAAGAAATTTATATTTTTAGTAATATATATTTATTCCTTTTTAATGTTAAAAAGTGAAATATTTAACTATTAAATTATTATATTTTTATATAATTCTATTTTGAAGATTAATGTTAGCAACTTTTTTAATATTTTTATACTCATATAATTGTTCACATACATAAATTGAAAGAAAATTTGATTTTCAATTAATAACTTTACATGTAAGATAATATAATGTAAATTAATTAATAAATTAAACGGACAAAAATTGAAAAAAAAAATCATTCTCTCCTGAATATTAACATTATATCTTCTATATGTTGAAATTTTAAAATTTCTCAATTTCCTTAAGTTTTTTAAGTGTTTTGTCAATAATAATAATAATAATAATAATAATAATAATAATAATAATAATAATAATAATAATAATAATAATAATAATAATAATAAACTTTTTATTTATTTTAATTTTCTTAAATTAAGATGAAACTGTGGTTATGTATTTAATATATATAATATTATTATTGATCATGTTTATTTATTATTTTTATTAAATATTAATTTAATATTTAATAGCATCTATAATTCTATCTATAGTTTATAAAAGTCAGGATAAGGAAAATAATGAGATAGACAAAAATAATAATAATAATAATTTACTATTATGATAATAAAAGATTATATTTAATTAGTTATTGAAATTAAAGAGAATGATTTAAAACAATAAATCTAACTATATTTAAAATTAACAAACTAAACATAAATCAACATTAATTAGGGGTAAAAAAAAATTATATTAATTTATTATGATAATAAATTATTAAATTTAATTGGTTATAAAAAATTAATATATTACAATAATAATATATTACATACAAAAAATTAATAAAAAATTACATAGTAAAAAAGTTAAATTACAATGAAAAAAACGAATATAAATAACATTCTACGCACGTTATATATATATATATATATATATAAATTATGATAAAAGATGACAGTGATCAGTGATCACCATGCTCATAAAATTCCTTTCCAAGTTTGGTTCTTTCTAACCATGAATATATGCTTATTGCCTACATGAGCAAAAGCCAAAACTCGCATCAATATGGCGGATAATTTCAGCAGCCAGGAAATTCGCACCATGCATATATAGATATTATATTCCACGGGTTCAACTTCTTGGAATTTGGCGCGAAATTTATTAATACATATCATATGCTTTCTTGTACCGTTAGTTACAGGATCCGCCGTACGTTACAGTACAGGTTGAGATGCGAAGTGTCGAGCAGCTTGCAATAAATTAACTACTTGGAATAATATTTGTTCACAGGTTTAAAATATAAGTATTAAAAAATTATATATTTAATAAATAAATTTTATCATAAATTTTATATTTTAAATTTATAATAAATTTAATTTAAATAAAAAAATTTTTTATTTATGAAAAATTCTTAAGTGAAAAATGGGAAGAGAAGGGTATACGTATAGTTAATTATAAAGGTTTTAATGGCTGAAACTACACGTAGCAATGAAAATGACTTGTTTATCAAGAAATTAATTGACATACGTTTATAGAAGAGGATTAACGTAATTAATTAACGTAAGGTGTAAGTCCTTTAGTCATAACTAGCTAGGGTGCCATATATGATAGCATGTCCTGTGGAATCTTCACGTCTACAGCACATGGGTGATGACATCCCCAGTGAGATCACAACTCCACCAAATTTATCATTTACACATGGGTTCATATTGTTGAATTGAATTGCAAAGAGAAAACCATAATAATCGTTTTTACCAATTCATTGGCAGAAGTATCCATCAAGCAAACCCCTAGTTAAAATAGCTGCCGCATACTATTTGAAGGCATTCTATCTGCCCTAGCTACCTAACCCAGGTGTCCAAATTGGCGGCTTACTTCTCAGAACTTCTCTCCCATAAATGGTAGGAGTCTGTACATTTTGATCAAATTCCTGCAGATCTATTAATTTTTTTCTGGAGAACTTAAGGTAACATAAATATATCTCGAGAATTACCTTCAAGAGTCAATACTCAATACGAGGGTTCTTAAGTAAATATCTCGCATTATGCAGGATTACACTGGCCTGCTCAGTACTTTCCTGCCATTTCTCTATTAATTTGTTGCTTATGCATCCCGTAGGAAGGCATGAGTTTTAATATGAAAATGTAAATTATTTAATAGCTATGGTAATGTAAATCATGCATTTTATTATTAGTAACTGAAATGATCAACCGCTCTTCAAACTCATTACTCATCTCCTTTAATATTGCCTTTCCTAATTTTAGTAACTCTGATGAAGAGAAATGCTAGCAATATTCACTTGAAAAAGTGATCATCTTAAACTCTACATCTTGTTAGTTGATTGGAGAGTATTTATCAAAATAATCTTAATTCATTTTTTCTCTCTCCTATAATTAATTGTTTTCTTCTCTCTCATATAATTAATTTCTCTTTCCCCTAACTACATCTCTGTCCCATCTGGCAATTAAGCTGTATTTCTCTCACTATTCCTTTTTTTTTTTTTTTTTAATTTTCTTTTCCCTAAAATTTCTACTATTTTCCTTTGCTGGAGCAACTTGCTTTGAACTAAAAATAGCAAGATTTATAAAAGTAAATAAAAAATAAAAGAAATATTGCTTGAAATAAGATGACAATTGTCATCAACTAAATGTAAAAAAATAAATTAATATGAAAAAAATACTAAACAATTAGCTATTTAAAGATTATTTTGCTAATTTAAACTTAAAACATCATAATTACGAAATGATATATGAAAAATATAAAATACTTTTAAAATTTAAATATTATTGTGCGACTTATTCAATAATAAAAAAAAATACAAAATTAAAAACACTAATCAAAACAAAAAATAACAAATAATTATAAAAATCTATATCAATTATGGCTTTAAACCATTAAGGTTTTCAATAACATAAGCAAACAAGAATTCAGTCTTTAAATTACCCATTTCACTTCATTTCTGCATCAACTAAGTATCATCTTAAAAAAAAAAAAAAAAAATCTCATTTCATGTACAGATTTGGATAGTCAAAATATGCCATCAATTAAAAAAATTACATTAATATAACAATAAAAAATAAAAAAATAAAATAAAATAATTCAAAAAAATTAAATTAATGAGCATTACCTTTAAAATGTGAAAAAGTCAAACACCCATATGCCATGAGATTATCTGTATAAATTAATTATCTATATAAATTAAAAAAAAATAAAATTGAAATTATCTATATAATCTCATTATATATATATATTAACTCTAAGCCAATCAATTAACAAAATATGGCATTTTATGTATAAAAGAATGCCCACCTGACCTACAATGCAAAAAGCAAGTAATATGTTTTGAAATAGATTACTAATTTTTCAAACAACATATGCATTAAAAAGAAAAAAAAAAACAAAATATCTATTAAAAAAAAATACCATAGTGAGATAAAAGAAAAAGCCAATTGCAGTTATCATATAAAGTGTCCAGTAAATTTTGACCTAAATTTACAATCAATAAAATTACAAATGAACTAAATTTGAAATAATAAATAAAAAAATAAAAACAAATTAATATATTTACCTTGTTTTAAAATCCTTTAGCAAAAGCACTAACCTCCAAATTAAAATGTTTCACTGTAAAAAGCCACTGCAATAAAGGAAAAGAACATAATTTTTTTTTTGGGTAAATAAAAGAATATAAATTTTAGGAAAAAGAATTAAAAAAAAATGGTAAGAGAAATTTAATTGCGAGATGGGAGAGAATAATTTAAGAAAGTAAAAAAATAATTAATTATAAGAAAAAAAATGAATTAAAATTATTTTAAATTACTTATAATAAATATTCTTCAATCAATCAATGGAATTGAAAGTATTGGACAGTCATTTTAATTTGACTGTTGCCAATGCTAGCAGTCCTTCCTCCTGCATGAACCAGCGACGACGTAAAATTTCATGGGCACCGAAAATTCCGGTGTCACAATTATGATTCATACACCGTCTCCTAATCTGAGTCGATCATGGGCCTAATTCAAACTTTCAAATCCATGGGCAATTCATCTGATTGGAGGAAATGACAAATAATTTACAAAGGGTAGATCCGGCTACAAAGAATTGATCCAGTCAAACTTAGAATCAAAACCAGTCATGGACATGAACTGTTGTTCATGGATCCGAATTGGATCGAAACAATTTTGGAAAGGACCGGTCATGACACTTGAACTATGAGCTGGACCGAACCAAAACCAGTGGATGAACTCGGCGGTTCCAGCTCAAACAGTTTTTTAAAAAGAAAAATAAAAAAATATCATTTAAAGATAATAATTATTTCTGTATCAAATTCAATTTGTTTCAAACTTAATTAATTTTGTTCGATCCAATCTTGATTTTAATATTATGTGGCAAATATAAGGAGACATTTTCCCTATAATTCGCCACGAAATAATATATCATTATTTTTGTTAGAAATAATCTATTTTTATATATTTATCCATTTAAATATTATAATTTAAAAAATATATATACAAATATATTATTAAAATTATCTCTAAAACTTATATTTATAATTAATTTTCAAACAAATAAACTTATATTATATAATAATACATTAAAATGAAAGAAAAAGTAATCTGGAAACTCATCCAACCATTTGATTGCCTCAATCTAAATTAAGCTGAAATCAAACTAAAATTAAATTGAAATTCACAAGGCAGTCCAATTTGGTTCTCTCCTTTCATGTCACGACCCAACCTATGGGTCGGACCGGCACTAGGACCTGGGCCAGCCTAAAGCCCCCGAGGCCCGTAGTAAGCCTAACTGTTCATTAACCCAACTCTAAGGCCCATTTGGGCCCAATTTCAAGAAACCAACCGGACAGAGTCCGGCCATAAAGTGAACCTTTCAACGGGGAGTTTTTGACTCACCCGACCTGTAAACAAAATATATCATCAATTGGGGAGCTCAGCTCACCCTCTACATACTCATATCGGCATAAAAATAAATGGGAGCTCAGCTCCCTCATCCAATCCATCAAACATGCATATAATTTCTGAGTCCACATGACAATTTATATTACAGACCCGAATCATTTAAATATTTCTAACACATGCGGAAATTCTAGGAGTAAATAAAATTACAAAACTATTGATAAACAACCTGCGAAGGAGAAAAGCAGGTTAACCACAATAAAATCCTCCTGTAGCCTGAAAAAAATATTGAACAGGAGTGAGCGTTCGACTCAGAGAGTAAAATATCAATTTTAACCATAATCTCTATAACTATCTAGAACTAATGCAACCTGTGGAGTGAAATGCAACAGCAACCATATTTTCACATCATAACAACAAAAAGGTAATTTGAAGCACTCACGCACCCTGTAACATCAATCATAATATATGGGAGCTGATCCCCTATACTGACTCTCTTAAATCCAACTGGTGCCAGTGAATAACTCATTTCTGGACTTCCACTTAATAACCAAATCGGGTCCCAAATGAAGAACTCAAGCCGTGTCTACCCCGAAGGACCGGGTCCCAGCGAAGATCTCAAGCCGTGTCTACCCGTCCTATCCATAGTCCACACCACATCACACGCACGCCAACGCACGCACACTGCTCCAAATTACCACAACAACATCCATGGCACGCTAACAGTTATGAATGCAACATAAATCGTGCCTAGAGTTTAACTACATAAATATTTGCATATAAGTGATGCATGGGCATGCTTGAACATATAATAATATCGAAATTACAATTAAAATTAATATTTTATTCGCAGACTTGACAGCAATCACTGTGGCGGCTGGGCGGAGGAAGAAGACTGTCCTGGCTCACCTGACAATTACATTACAATTATTTAATACAATTGACTCAATACAAATCAAGAAAAGACCAAATACGTCCTAAGTCGTGCCGAAAATCTGGCAGAGTCTCCCCTATACCTAGGACCTACCCAACCTGCAAAAGGGCTCAAAACACACTTCTATATCCACAATCCATATATTCACAACTCAATCACATCACACAGCCCCTGGGCCCATCAAATCAATCATTCATCACAATATGTAAAATTTCAATTTAGTCCTTATAATTGATCATTTTTACAAAACCGCTCAAATAAGCTCTAAAAATTATAAAACTCGCTTGCGGTCCTTAGAAATATTACTAAGCTATTGCAAAAAGAATCGTAATTTTCTAAGTTACCACGAATATTTTATGGATTTTTAATCCTATTTAAGCACTAGAAAATTACGAAAAAACAAGGTTCGGGTTTACCTTTGCCGATTCCGACTTGAGGCAGCGCTCGGGATGCCCGACAATGGTGGGGTAGCCAAAACCTCGATCCAATTCGAGACTTTTCCGATAGCCGGTCTGTTCGCCGGAAATTACGCATCCGGACAACCGTCGAATTTCCGCGAATTGAGGATACCTACACGAAGCCCAATAATAATATATAAAAATCGGGTGTTACATTCTTCCTCTTACGTAAAAATTCGCCTCGAATTTTACACAAGGCGTAATAAAGTACATGATTACACATTGAGCAGATAAGGGTACTTGCTACGCATGTCCCGCTCGACTCCAGTGCACTCTTCCACCGATGGCTCCTCCACAAAACCTTAACCATAGGGATCTGTTTTGATCTTAGCATCTCACTTGGTAGTCAACTATGGCTACAGGTTGCTCCTCAAATGTCAAGTTCTACTTTAGTTCTATTACATCCGACTGTAGTACATGAGAAGGATCGGGAATGTATTTCCTAAGCATAGAGATGTGAAACACGGGATGAACGTGAGAAAGGTTGGGTGGTAGCTCCAACCGTAGGCAATCGCTCCAACTCTATCAAGAACCTCAAAAGGTCCAATATACCGAGGTGCCAACTTGCCCTTCTTTCTAAATCTCATGACTCCTTCATTGGAGAAATTTTCGAATACATAGTCGCCATCGCAAACTCCACATCCTCCGTCTGGGTCTGCATAACTCTTACGCCTCAAAAAGTCGTTACTGCTCGATTAAAGGAATTATCTCTGAAGTGTACTGCACTAGGTCTACATCATGCACCTTCGCTTCCCCCATTTCTGTCCAACACAGAGGAGACCTATACTTTGTTCCATATAGTGCCTCATAGGGTGGCATCCCTATACTGGAGTGATAACTGTTGTTGTAGGCAAACTCCACCAAAGCTAGCTGCTCATCCCATTGATCTCCAAAATCCAAAACACTCATGCGAAGCATGTCTTCCAGTGTTTGGATTGTCCTTTCGGACTGTCCATCTGTCTGAGGGTGGAAAGCCGTACTGAAGTTCAACTTTGTGCCAAGTGCCTCCTGCAACTTTCTCCAAAACCGAGAAGTGAACTGGGGCCCTCTGTCAGATATTATGGAAGCCGGAACTCCATGCAATCTGACTATTTCTCGAATGTAGAGCCGGGCGTACTGTGCCACAGAATATGTAGTCTTCACAGGCAAGAAGTGAGCTGATTTGGTTAGGCGGTCTACAATTACCCATATCGAATCATATCCTCGCGTGGTACGAGGCAACCCAGTCACAAAATCCATAGAAATCATTTCCCACTTCCATTCTGGGATAGGGAGCTCTTGCAACTTCCCTGACGGTCTCTGGTGTTCAAACTTCACCTTCTGACAAGTCAAGCACTTGGACACAAAGTCTGCTATGCCTCTCTTCATGCCATTCCACCAATAGCTATCTCTCACATCATGGTACATCTTGGTGGAACCTGGGTGGACACTGTACAGTGTATAGTGTGCCTCTCGCATGATTTCATTCCTGAGGTTGTCCACATTGGGCACACATATCCTAGAACCTTGCACTAGGGCGCCATCATTGGCAAATCCAAACTCACCACCTTCACCCTGCTGTACTCTTTCTATGATCTTCATTAATTGTTGGTCTCTGTGTTGGGAAACTCTAACTCTATCTCGCAAGTCCGCCTCACCGAAAAATGAGTCAACAATACCAACTCATCTGAAAGATCTAGGATTAAACCTTGATCCATCAACTCATGTACTTTCTGAATCAACGGTCTCTTCTCTGCTGAAATGTGCGCCAAACCGCTGTAAGATTTTCTCGCTAAAGCATCTGCTACTACATTGGCCTTCCTAGGGTGGTACTGGATGGTGCAATCATAGTCTTCCAGAAGCTCCATCCATCTCCTCTGTCTCAAGTTTAAATCCCTCTGTTGGAAGATGTACTTCAAACTCTTATAGTCGGTGTATATCTCGCACACTTCACCATATAGGTAGTGTCTCCAGATTTTTAGTGCAAAGACTACAGCCGCCATTTCCAAATCATGGGTGGGATAGTTCTGCTCATGCCTCTTCAGCTGCCTTGAAGCATAAGCCACTACTTTTCCATTCCGCATCAAAACACACCCTAGGCCAACTCTGAAGGCGTCACAGTACACGGTGTATCCTTCACCGCTCATAGGTAGTGTTAACACAGGGGCAGTGGTTAGACACTCCTTATCCTCATCATTATAACTGACTCTATCGAGCTCTCTTCCTGTCCTTTGGATCTTATCCACTTCCCTTTTCCTATTTTTTAGTATTGTTGATATCTTTTCAACCTGCTGTACTTATTCCTTAATTTTTAGTCCTATCTCATCCTTACACATTTTCCTTCAAAGATGTCTATCCCATCATCAACTTTAACTTTCATTTTGTTTCTTAGTCTTATCTTGATTACTAGTTCTATTACTTGTAAATTCTAACCTTACGATTTACTCCTATCAAGACATTCTTCACCTTATGTAACACTTGTAATTAACCATAGAAAATTTTCCTTGTATCCCCTTTTCCCAACTTAACTATCGAATATTATCATTCCCTACCAGCCTTAGTAGGAAATTGCTTATCCCGGATGGATATGAGCCCTAACTATAAGTTCCATCTGAACTAACACGGCTATGGAAAATGTGTGCCATGCCTTAATTCTAAACAAGATACTTCACATGTTCATTCTCCTTAATATAATCACATATATTGCCCATAGCTTTCCAAACTCCAAATTTCAACTTTTCCCATTAGTAACAATTTCATCTATTGAAACTCATCCATAAATAGTACTTCATCTAGCTCATAGTTTAGAAACGATGCAAACCTTAGTAGTTAACTCAATTTAACTCCTGTCATTACTCTGATCGTCCTTTCATACTTAACACTAGGTATGCACTTACTGTCATTCTCATATCAGGAAATTGTATATGAATTGGTGCCTATTAAAATCTCAAATAACTAGGTCTCCTTGCCTCAATTTTTGTTCCTTATACAGCCCTCTAGAACCAATAGCACAAGCTAAACTTGGATAGAAAGAAAAATGTCCTCTTATATTCAACTACGCTGGATTGTCCATATAACAACATTTAACCTATGTTTCTTGGTCTTTCTCTTAAAATTTCATCATCTCCTAGCACAATTGTGCTCTACCTATAAGATGTCATCTGCATGAACTCTTTACCGAACCATTGTCCTTCCTGACATAATATTTTATAATTTATTAACTTTACTTATACTCGACCTCTGATTCATATCCATCATCGTTTATATTGTGCCTTAACTTTTGTTGATTCCTGAAAGATTTCTCTTACTAATAGATTCTTCCAACACTAATTCTAATCTTATCTATGGTCATTAGTTTGATCCTTGAACTTTCTAGTGATTTATAACCACCCAGACTTGTCACTTCTCGTTCTACCCCTACTGTTGTCATGTCGTTATTGCTTCACTACAAAGTGATTCTGTTGATCACACTAAAAATGTTTGCCTGACATTCATAATGAACCTCTAACTACCTTGTCACTATCTCAAAAGTCTAACTTAAAGCCTCTGTGTCATTATCTATCATTCTTTTCCTCTCATCATACCTTTTTGATCCCTTAGATTAATTTTTATTAAACTTACTACTTACTAACTTCTTCTTCTCTGCCTAATTAGATAGTCCACAATATCATCGCACATCTTCTAGCTTTTACTCATTATTATTGTATTCCATACCTCCATCACTGTTCTTACTAATGTGGTCCCATTTTGGGTTTTCCATCATTGTCATTCTCCTTGCCAAGAATAACACTTAGCCTACCCTATATCTTAACTTCGTTCCTTTTGTTACGCGCCCTTTAGGTTGTCCTTTCATTTATTTCCTTTTTCTTATCCAAAATAGAACTTAACTATTCTATCCCTGGTTCCATTCTTTTTCCTAACATGACAGCTGTACCTGCTAACTATATCTTTCAGAGTCTCTACCACGTTATCACATATCTGTGCTACTCAGATTTGGTCCTTTGACCACTCTAGCTAGTACTTCCACTGGCATTTAGATTATATTGCATCTGTAATCAATTATCCAAACCTTCATTCTGCACTTCCTCTATCCATTGGCCTTCTATAATTTATCTTCGCTAATTTATTTCTCTTAACACTATTATAATTAGATTATACTATTGTTTTGAATAATGTGAAGTTAGAAAGGAACTCAGGAAATTACAGTTATACTTTTATTGTAGGATCTCTATTCTTATCCTTTAGCTTACATAATATCCTTACTACCTCGAGAACTGATTCTGCAGTAATTTTATTTATTTGTTATTATTATTATTATTTTTTTTTCTATATTTACTCAATTCGCCAATATTTAAGATTCCGGGCACCCAAACCTGCCATCCAATTTAAAGGATTTACATCCATCATGATCTTGACTATATATGATTCCTATAATGGGACTTATATCCTCTCCAGGATACCCGAGCCAACTACTCTCTACCACACTCTACAGTCCCATCTGGGGCACTATTTTGTTGGTCCCCATTGTTAATAATAACTTTCGATCCCTTCTGAAAATATAGGACTATACCCTAACTTGCTGCAACAAAGGTACTACATTTACCACGTTGCCCAAACCATGTCAAATTAATGACTCTCTTATCATATTATAGCTCTGTGAATCATTAATTCATAGTTTCGACCTTCCCTAGGTAGTAGGGTTGTACTTTATTCCATACTAATACACACAAGGTATACTATTCTCACTAAGCTCTAAGCAAAATGTTTGTCATACTGCAAAAAATCATCCAAAATTCCATACCGAAGACTAGATGGTCTCACTCTATAGGTGTCACCTTTACTTTGCAACTAGTCTGAAACCTCTGGTCTGATGGCAACTCTTACTGTAACTCTAGCTCATGCTAGGGTAACTGAGTCACTGACTCTAGTTACCACCCAACTGTGACCTTTCGATATTTTAGCTCTAGACTCTTAACCAGGAGTTCCCAACTCCTCTGCAGATATAAAACTCTGTTCTGGTATTACTGTACCAAAACAGAGACTGCCTGCAACATCCTCATCATAAGCACTACAGGGAAGTACGTAGCTCTACACAATAATCTCATGTCGGTACTGTAATCTGCAGCTTACAGAGCAGACATCGAGAACATTGTATAGTTACTACGATACGTCCTGACCGACTAGGTCTCCTAATTTCTTATCTCTCTTGAATCTTCTATTATCATAAACTTATTCTGACTGGGTCACCCACTGATGACTGCCAGCAGTGGTATCCTCATCTTTATCTAGGGCAACTGTACTTTCAAGACTCACCTTTATGTACTCGTGCCTTGCACGAAATAGGCACACCATTTAAACCCATACAGACAGAAACATAGCATTTCTTGGAGTACGTATCTTCATGATAGACCTCAACATGTCTGCTAACTCTATTTCACATTTCTATGTACTCCACGAAAATCAAGACACTAACTGAGGTACTTTTATATTTCCCGAGGTATAACGCAGAATCTAGAAACAAAGAATTACGTAAAAGACAAAATGTAATCCTATGCTCCGCATGTAACATCCTAACAAGACTCTTTTTTACACTCCCAATTATATTCTTTCCCATGAATCTAGAGCCTAAGCTCTGATACCACATTTGTCACGACCCAACCTATGGGTCGGACCGGCACTAGGACCTGGGCCAGCCTAAAGCCCCCGAGGCCCGTAGTAAGCCTAACTGTTCATTAACCCAACTCTAAGGCCCATTTGGGCCCAATTTCAAGAAACCAACCGGACAGAGTCCGGCCATAAAGTGAACCTTTCAACGGGGAGTTTTTGACTCACCCGACCTGTAAACAAAATATATCATCAATTGGGGAGCTCAGCTCACCCTCCACATACTCATATCGGCATAAAATAAATGGGAGCTCAGCTCCCTCATCCAATCCATCAAACATGCATATAATTTTACAGTCCACATGACAATTTATATTAGACTAATCATTTAAATATTTCTAACACATGCGAAAATTCTAGGAGTAAATAAAATTACAAAACTATTGATAAACAACCTGCGAAGGAGAAAAGCAGGTTAACCACAATAAAATCCTCCTGTAGCCTGAGAAAAAATATTGAACAGAAGTGAGCGTTCGACTCAGAGAGTAAAATATCAATTTTAACCATAATCTCTATAACTATCTAGAACTAATGTAACCTGTGGAGTGAAATGCAACAAAGAACCATATTTTCACATCATAACAACAAAAGGTAATTTGAAGCACTCACGCACTCGTAACATCAATCATAATATATGGGAGCCGATCCCTATACACTCTCTTAAATCCAACCCGTGCCGAATAACTCACTTCTGACTTCCACTTAATAACCAAATCGGGTCCCAAATGAAGAACTCAAGCCGTGTTTACCCCAAGGACCGGTCCCTGAAGATCTCAAGCCGTGTCTACCCGTCCTATCCATAGTCCACACCACATCACACGCACGCCAACGCACGCACACCGCTGCTCCAAATTACCACAACAACATCCATGGCACGCTAATGCTTATGAATGCAACATTAATCGTGGATAGAGTTTATCTACATTAATATTTTCATATAAGTGATTCATGGGCATGCTTGAACCTATATTAATATCGAAATTAGTATTAAAATTAATATTTTACTCACAGACTTGGCAATCACTTTGTGGCGGTGAGCGGAAGAAGGTCATCGGCTCACCCGACAATTATATTACAATTATTTAATACAAATGACCCAATACAAATCAAGAAAAGACCCAATACGTCCTAAGTCGTGCTGAAAATCCGTCAGAATCTCCCTATACCTGGACCTACCCAACTCGCAAAGGGCTCAAAACACACTTCTATATCCACAATCCATATATCCACAACTCAATCACATCACACAGCCCCTCCCGGCCCATCAAATCAATCATTCATCACAATATGTAAAATTTCAATTTAGTCCTTATAATTGATCATTTTTGCAAAAGCGCACAAATAAGCTCTAAAAATTATAAAACTCGCTTGCATGGTCCTTAGAAATATTACTAAGCTATTGCAAAAAGAATCGTAATTTTCTAAGTTACCACGAATATTTTATGGATTTTTAATCCTATTTAAGCACTAGAAAATTACGAAAAAATAAGGTTCGGGTTTACCTTTGCCGATTCCGACTTCGGGAACGCGCTCGGGATGCCTGACAATGGTGGGGTAGCCAAAACCTCGATCCAATTCGGAGACTTTTCCGGTGTAGTGCATGCCGGAAATTCACAGATCCGGACAACTGTCGAATTTCCGCGAATTGAGGATACCTACACGAAGCCCAATAATAATATATAAAAAATCAGGGTGTTACATTTCATGGACCGGAAAACAGTACGTCAGGTTAAATACTCTTCTTACTTTCCTAGTTATATAAAATATATAATTTTCCATAGCTACCATTTGAGCGAAGTAATGTGAGCAATATATATGAAGTTTCATCTCTTCATATTACCGAGTGCTTGTCGTTGTATGCAAAATATGATTGATTTTCCGTAAAAGTTAAATAAATTGAAAAGTGAAGGATGAACAGCCATACCCCAAGCTTCATACACTTCCTCAAAATTTCATCTGCTTCGTTTTCCATTTCTATTGCTGAAGTTTAAAGCTGCATTTAAACAACAAATATTTCCGGCAGCGACTATTGGAAGAAAAATACAACAAATTGTTAGGGTTGGGAGTGGGGGAGGCAAGAGAGAGAGAGAGAGAGAGAGAGGATAAAGAAATAAGTTAAGCAAACTGACCATGGTTAATTCCCGATGACGAAGGAGAAATTTCTTTTAATTTTAAAATGATAAAAAAATTTAAGATATTATTAATTTTAAATAAAACTACGTGGAAATATATGATAATCATTCTAAACATGTAATATTATATTAATACCATACATTTGTTATGTTTACGTTATTTAATAATAATTAATAATTTAAATCGAAGAAATTATTTTATATTAAATTAATAAAAATTATAAAATGTAAAATTATAAAGCATTTTTTTATATTTTCTTTAAAATTTTTGAATTATTTGGCGGGATTTCTAATTTAAAACTAAACGCTAGCCCCAGCCTATCTGGTGGCTAGAAGTTAAAACGGCGGAAAGGGTCAAACGCTTTTTGAATTTTGAGCCATTTGACGCGTGACGGTGGTGGGTGACAATGAGGCCGTTGAATGTGAGAGCGAGGCAGTGCCACTGTGAAGACGGCGTGGTTCAGACGGGCAGGGCAAAAAGGGACTTCCGCTCGAATTGAAACAGTGTCGTTTTGTTATGGACCGAAAGACACACGGTACGGTAGCATCGCGTTTGCTGATGTCGGCACCAAATAGGTCGCGGGCCCATTTTGACCATTACCCCAATAATCGTCTAACACGTGTTCGATTGGAGAGCCCAAACTGAACAATCGGGAAACACTAGCTCCACGTGTGTAACGGCGAGGCCAGCCCACGTCACCAAACAGTTAGGAATTTACTTTAATTTTAAAAAGGCAGTGGCAGAGTGGTAATTCCGTGAAATTAAAAGGCGGTAATAAAATTGAGGATTATACTGCTGTCACTGGATCGCCTCCGCTAGTCAGCGTCAGTGGAACAAAGGAAAATAAAAGGAGTTCAATTTTCTTAGCCTTTTTCGCTTTGGAATTTTACAATTCTTCCTCTCGTATGTCGTATCGTTGACGTTTCACTGTCTTTTTCTTCTATTTTTATTTTAATTTTTTTTTAACACTCTGCTGGTTCTCACTTCACCACCAACTAGCACACCTACCTCCATGGCAGACCTCAGGTTCTCGCTTCTCTTCTAAGCTTGGAAGAGAGGCTTTGTAGCTTCTCCTTCTCTACCATATCTCCTCTCTCTCTCTTTCTTTCCCCAATTCGAAACCAGAAAAAGAAAAAATGCCACTCAATTCTGATCACTACCATCTTCTTCGTGGTCTGCTCTGTAAATCTTTGCCTGTAGTTCTTCTTGTTCTAATTCTGTGCAATTCAGTTGGGTTGGTCGCTTCAAGTGTTGATGATAAGCAGGCATTGCTGCTGTTCAAGTCTGCCATCACTAGAGATCCATTAGGGCTCACCTCCAATTGGAACCCTAAGGATCCAGACCCTTGTTCCTGGAATGGCGTTACCTGCGACCGTCTTTCCCGTCGAGTCAGAGCCCTTAATCTCTCCTCCAATAACAATTCTACCTGCCCTCTTGTTTCTTTTTCTCCAACTTCAACAGCGACAAATGGTGTAGTGGGTAACTTCTCTTTGCTATTTCCTTGCTCAGGGTTTAACGAAGACTCGTCACCAAAATTGGCTGGAAAATTGTCGCCTGCAATTGGCCATCTCTCTCAGCTTGCAGTCTTGTCTCTTGGGTTTAATGGGTTTTATGGAGAGCTGCCTTTGGAGATTGGCCAGCTTTACCTGTTAGAGGTTCTTGACTTGGGTTTTAATGCTTTTCACGGGACTATACCGGTTTCCCTCCAAAATTGCACGTCATTGCGCGTTATTAATCTCTCTGGGAATCGATTAAATGGTACAATTCCTACATTTGTTAATCAATTTCCGGGTTTGCAAATTATTTCGCTTTCCTTTAATTTGTTGAGCGGTTCCATTCCGTATGATTTGGGCGGCAATTGTGGGAGCCTTGAGCATCTTCTTCTTGATGGGAATTCATTCTCGGGTTCAATTCCTTCTAGTCTAGGGTATTGCAAAGAGCTTCGGTCTTTGATTCTCTCTTCAAATTTGTTGCAAGATGGTATTCCTTCGACCCTTGGGCAATTGGGAAATCTTGAAGTGCTTGACTTGTCTAGAAATTTCTTAAGTGGGATTGTACCGCCCGAGTTGGGCAACTGTGGGCAGTTAAAGCTGCTTGTCCTAAAAAATAACTATGGTCCCCTGTGGTCAACAGATTTTTCAAGTTCGACAATTGAAGAAGAGGAGCGTGGGGAGGGGGAGTTTAACTATTTTGATGGCACGTTGCCTGATAGTATTACAAGGCTACCCAATCTCCATGTGCTTTGGGCCCCAAGCTTAAACTTTGAGGGCGAGTTTCCACAGAATTGGGGGTCTTCTTCTAACTTGAAGATGCTGAATTTGGCAGGAAATTACTTCACTGGAGCAATCCCTGTGTCCCTTGCTAATAGTAAGAACTTGTACTTTCTCGATTTGAGTTCCAATAACTTGACTGGGTTGCTTCCACAAGCATTTTCTGTTCCATGTATGGTTGTTTTTAACGTTAGCAGGAACTCTTTTACTGGAGACGTTACGAGATTTTCTAATGGCGGGTGTTCCAAGATTATTAAGTTGTCCATTTCATATGGTGATATTGTTGGCTTCTTCTCTACTTTCTTTTACACAAATGCTGTGACGGGCAGTGGTTCATTCTCTTTTCCTTCTGGTGGTTTGGCTGTATTACATGATTTGAGCAACAACTTTTTCACCGGGCCAGTTCCTCCCCTGTTGATTGCTTTGGGAAGTTTTTCTCATAGGCCCTTCTATGGTTTTTGGTTGAGTGGGAATAATCTTGAGGGCAATATTGCAACTTATTCCTTTGATTTGTGTCTTAGTTTAGATGGCTTGATTTTTGATATTGGTAACAATAGAATTGTTGGTGAACTCCCTTCTTTTGTGGGAAGCAGTTGCAAATGCATGAAAGTTTTCAATGTGGCAGGAAACTATTTAATTGGTTCAATTCATCGTGCCTTTAGTCATTTGGATTCCCTAGTTAGTCTTAACCTCGGTAGAAACAGATTACAAGGTCCCATTCCTTCCTTTGTTGGTTGGATGAAGGATTTGAGGTATTTGTCGCTTGCCAGCAATAACTTTACTGGTGCAATACCTTGGGAGTTGACTCAACTGTCTGCATTAGAGGTTTTGGAACTTTCTTCAAATTCCCTTTCAGGAGAGATACCGCCTGATTTTGCAAAACTTCAACATCTTAGTGTACTGCGGTTAGATCATAACCACTTATATGGAAAGATACCATCCAACCTTGGGAATACAACTTCACTCTCGGTATTTGATGTATCTTTCAACAATTTGTCTGGATCTGTACCTTTGAATTCAAACTTAATTAAATGTGAAAATGTGCAAGGAAATCCTAACCTTCAGCCATGTCATACTGGTCCATCATCCTCTGAATGGGAACAGGAGCATTCTGGTAATTTTTCCCAACAAGGAGCCAGTCCTCCCATTGGAAGCATACGGAGGAATAATGGTGCTTTCAATCCGATTGAAATTGCCTCGGTTACTTCAGCCTCAGTTATTTTCTCTGTTCTAGTAGCATTAATTCTCTTCCTCACATGCATGAAGAAATTTTTATGCAATTCTACATCTGGCCAAGGGCCAGGCAGGAAAGAAGTTGTAACTTGCAATGATATTGGTGTACATTTGACGTATGAAAATGTTGTGAGGGCTACTGGGAGTTTCAATATTCAGAATTGCATCGGAAGTGGAGGTTTTGGTGCCACATACAAAGCTGAGATTGTTCCTGGAGTTGTGGTAGCAGTAAAGCGGCTATCAGTTGGCAGATTTCAAGGTGTTCAACAGTTTGCAGCTGAGATCAGAACTCTAGGAAGGGTGCAGCATCCAAATCTTGTAAAGCTGATAGGTTACCATCTAAGCGAGTCAGAAATGTTCCTAATCTACAACTACTTTCCTGGCGGCAATCTAGAGAGATTCATCCAGGAGCGAACAGGGAGGGTTGTGGAATGGAGCATGCTTCACAAGATTGCTCTTGATATTGCACGTGCCCTTGCTTATTTGCATGATGAGTGTGTCCCTCGGGTGTTACACCGTGATATTAAACCAAGCAACATATTGCTGGACAACAATTTTAATGCATATCTTTCTGACTTTGGCCTTGCACGTATTTTGGGTACTTCTGAGACACATGCAACAACTGATGTTGCTGGGACTTTTGGATATGTTGCCCCTGAATATGCAATGACATGCCGTGTTTCTGACAAGGCAGATGTGTATAGTTATGGTGTTGTTCTTCTAGAATTAATATCTGACAAGAAGGCTCTAGATCCCTCCTTCTCTTCCTTTGGAAATGGTTTCAGCATTGTGGCTTGGGCAAGTATGCTTCTACGAGAGGGCAGGACCAGTGACTTTTTCACACCTGGCCTATGGGATTCTGGACCCCATGATGATCTTGTTGAGGTACTTCACTTGGGCATTATGTGTACAGGTGAATCTCTTTCATCCAGACCTTCCATGAAGCAAGTGGCTCAACGATTAAAGCGGATACAGCCTGCAACATCTTAACTGAAGTTTTTGACAATATATGTTTTGCGAGTTAACACTAATGATTTGTATTTTGCCATTTGTCTTATCATTCATTCTGCATTACATTTTTTTAACGGAGCCAACAGACTTATCCTTGTAATATATTGTAGTCAATTGTTCCCTTAAACTATATAAAATCTTGTATTTTAGTGGAAAGTATTCATTGAATCTAACTGCTGTTGCTTTTAGTTTTTCATGGTTTTCCTATAAAAATGTACTGGCAATAATGGAGATGCAGCCAATAATTATTAGAGTTCTCATTAAGCATTTTTCTATTAATGGCCTTATATTGGATATAGCCAACTATTGTGTTCTTGTAAGATTTAAGGAAGCCTAAAACATTTTATTGGAAAGCCATGAAATTGTTCTGCGTACTAAATACCTGATGAAGAAACAAAAGGGGCCTTAAACTCATCAGAACCATATCATACCCTTAAAGTGATGTTGGTCTCTGATGAAACCTTGGCCTCTAAAGAATAACAAGATAGAATTTCAGCTTGGGATTCTGCAAGCTTTGGGAGATCTTATTTACTTAACCATTATGTAAAGGACTAGTTTCTAGGTGTGAATTGACCAAACGTTAGAATTGATCAAACTACTTGATAGCTGGTCCATAATTTTGTGCACAAGAGGCTTAATATGTCGTGCAATCTAATCATTGATTATTTATATTTTAGTTTTCATAAAGTAATGCTTGTAAGGAGTCCTGTGGAAATCAAGAAATATAGGTTTGCTCCTGTCTACACAGAATATATGGTGTTTTCAGATTAAAAACCTAGTATTTTGCTCATTGGAAGGATAATTGATAGCCTGCCACAAGGAATTTGAAGTAGCAGCAGCCAGCTGCAAATTGATGGGGCATGTCTTTTGTGGCTGCAACTGGATATCATATCAGAATGGCTAAATCTTTGTTTTCCTCCCTCTCCTTGTAGAGTGTTCTGAGCATTAATAGTTTGCCCTTTGACGTGTTCAGCAATCTTTTAGCTACTTTTGTGCCACTATCTCTAGCTAGCATCTGTCACTCTCAGCCCGGCAGGCAACTTATTTTCTTGCATTGATATTTAATATTACCTCTGAGTCTGAGTTAGTGGATGAAGACATGAAGTCATGAAGATGCTCTTCTAAGGTTGTGGAAAATAGCTGAACCAAGGTAATCTTTTTGCCCCATGGATATTACTAACTAGTTTAGCCATCAAATAGCAACTAACACGTTAATTAGTCTTACTATACGTACAATAACACTTTCAGAGAGAATAACACTTTTAGAGACAGTTTGGTTACAAGGAATCAGGGAATGGAAATTCAAATGGTCTCTCATCATCCTCCTTATTTTGTTACGCTTGTCCCATATGTGGATATGAAAATTACTTATTAAAGCTTTTTCTTTTTCATTTTTGTCATCTCTACTTACTCTCATTATATGTATTTCATGTCACCAAGTCTCAAGGGCTGAAATAAAAGAGAGATCTATTATTGGTTAGTTCATGCCTCGTAACCAAGTAACATCTTGATACATTTTATTACTGTTTTAGGTTTCGTTTGTTTTATAAAAAATAATTTATATATGAAAAATATTTTTTATTATTTAGTTGCAGTATTAAATTATTGATATGTATTTATATTATACATTTTTAAGTGTTTTTATATTTTAATAAAACTGTTAAAATTAGAAAAATAGCTTATTATTTTAAAAAGAGAAAGTTATTTTCCTTAAAAATATCTTTCTTTTCTCACTAACCAATAAAATAATTTTTCGTTAGTCAATTTTTTGAGTACCCAAATATTTGAAAATATAAAAAATATATTTTTAGAAAAATATTTTCTGTAATACAAATGGAGCCTTAGTATGTTGAATTGTGAAACAGGAGATATTAGTAAAAACAAAAAACTATGGAGGATACTAGCTTTTTCCAGGGTTTAATGAACGCGTGAGTCATCAACTAAATATATGCCAGGCTTTAGGGCATATATAGACACAAGTTACACTGTTACAGGAAAGGCTCCCGCGTTATGTATGAAGAACTTGGAGGATTCAATATTTACAGTCAACAAGGCAAAATTTTTAATATCTGGCTTTTCAAAAAGCTATTTGTATCCCATTTCCCTAGTACTGGCAGGAAGAGCACCACTGACGTTTTCTTATGCTATGGTATAATTCACACATGATATTGTTTATTGCAGTTATAAAGCACAAGAGAGGAAAAGCAGCGAAAACTGGAATGGGAAAGTGGCAATCTCTGTACTTAGGTTGTTTGTCAACTCTCTTCCCATATTGTTCCCATGCAACTTTCTTTGCTGATGCAGTAGGGTGACTGCTGGTTAAACTGATGCAGGGTGTTGGGCCGTGTTGTTTTTGTACAACACCTTCATTTCGTGTTGTTTTTGTACAAGTAATAATTAGGTGCTGCAAAAAGATAAGAAAAAAAAAAAGAATTATTTTATCTTCAGATATTATTGATATTTACAATTTAATTTTTATATTTAAAAAAATGAATTAATTAATCCTCCATTACCATCTCTAGAAAAACAAAAACAAAGACAAAGAAGAATCTGAGCCATCAGTGGTGACAACCAGCTTGGCTCCGCTACTTACTCGTTTTCGGCTTGTTTAGCTTAGATTGAATAACTCAGTTTGCTCAACCTATTGCATTTTGTCCATTCTGAGTTTGCTAAAAATTCAGCTTCATGACATCAACGATTAAGTTTTGTATTTTAGCCGTTAAAATTGCGATGGCGCTAGCTTACTCATTTTGAGCTTTGCACGATTTGTTTTTCATTGAATTGAAAAGATGAATTTAATTGAAAGGATGGTCCACAGATTCAAAATCTAAACCCTTGAAATTGGGCTTGAAGGATTTTATGGGGACTCAAGGAAGCAGTTCAATGAAATGAATGCATTGCATCGGCATAGCAGGTTGCCAAGGCAGCGTTTGTGGACAGATTGGGTCAAAGCCCATATCCAAAACTCCAATTCAGTGCTGAAAAAACAAAACACTCGTTATTGGATGGTCTTCCAGGATTCCTGGATACAGCTTGCAGAAAAGATAACTATTTTGTGGAGATATATAGGCATATATACGCGTCCTAAGAGGGGCCCATTCAGTGGTGTCATCTTGGAGGATAGCCCCACCCCCACCACCACCACTGCCAGTGTCAAGCCATCATCTATTGCATGACATGACAAATGAATAGAAAAGGAAAGAAAATGCGTCTCATACATAGATGCAGGGAATCACAATAAATATGTAATCTATTAACTTTATTAGTAGTTTCCATCCAGAGGAAGAGAAAAGTTGCTACTCTATTCTGTGCTGGATGGAACATTGAATTCAAAGTTGTGAACTGACAATCCAAAAAGAGTACATTATCAATCGTTCCATGCAGCTTATTCCACCTAAAGCAATGTTTTTCTTCTATATATACAAAGTATGTATCTCTGATGCTCCTCCCTTTAGCCTTCACTTGTTAAAAAATGAAAAATAAATTAATAAAATAAACAAATCTTATATGGTCGTCCCGTCCTTTATTATGGAATTTTTCAAGACGACTGTTATTCCTGATCTAATGTAGAATCCCTCAGATGGCCTTTCTGCCTCTTTCACATGCTGCAGTTCAAACCATAAGTGAAAGGAAATGAAATGGTTAGATCAATATCTGTCACAGATATATTATAAACAAAGATGCATTTAACTGAAAATATTTAGTTGTGCAATGCCATCTCCTCTTCCAAAGAATAACTAAAGAAAGTTGGGGTGGAAAACTACTAGACAGCTGCACATTAATCCTTACATCCTTGTTTGCTATGATCACATTCTTCCCAATTTTTGCATTCTTGTCAATTATGCAATTCCTGCAGGATAAGATAACTCATCATATTTACCTTATCATGGATTAAATTCAGAGGAATTTGCATGATAAAAAATACATGAAGAAGCAGAGTCATAATGCGTGTGAGATAGAATGTCTTGTCTAGCCGTCTTTTCATATTGTTCTTCCAGATTTGCATGTCAACAAGCATATGAATTTCGACTACTTGCAGGAAGTAATTTCTTGACACTAAAAATTGGTGAAATAATCCTCACATAATTAGGCAATATAGCAGGTGCACTTTAAAAAAGATCGAAGAAATGGATGTCGAAATTAGAAAGCATTTGCAGGACAAGTGCATACAATTCAACATGATTTTATACTTGCTATGCACATATGCGATGCTTTGCCTCCCTACCCCAATCCACAAGACAATAGAACGAAAATTTTCCAGTCGAGATTTTGATTCAATATTGCGAGGAACTTACATAATTTTGGTATCTCTCCCAACACCTATTGGAACTTTTCCTTCAGCTAAAAAGGCTGCTCTCTCTGCCTCCGTTTGGTAAAAGTCAGCACCCATCATCATGGCATCCTGTAGAATATGATCTAAAGCTGTTATTCCTGATACAGAAGCAGCATCACAGACTTACATGATTTGATGGAATAACAGTCCACTGTTTACAGAATATACTTGTTGGAATTGAAGAGATTTTGCTGAAGTTGCTTTATGGCAATCCTTGTTATAAGGAAAATTAGTTGTACAAATTGTTGATCGATATACTATATGTTGGTGTGAGTTACCATGTAAGCAATGAATCTTAATGAAAAATAGGGTATAGAGATCGTAAGGATTGATTTGTCTTTATTGAAACCCATTTCTAGCTCCTTCTCTGATTTTCTAACAATTCTTCCCATCATGTCTTTTGTTAGATGTTTATCTAGTTCTTCCAAGCAAAAGAATGAAACAGAAAGAACATGGAAAATGGGTTACCTTCAGCTCAACCCCATATTCTAGTCTTGAGCGAATCCCTACAATGGAATGTTCAACACTGCACTCCCTTAAAAAGCAACCATGTGAAATTATGGAATCCTTGACCTATAATAAGAGTTATTGCATGAGCTCAGTGCACAGCAGCATAGCCTTGAGACTGCAGTATGCAAGCAATAAGTTTAAAATCATACCCGACACTTCTCTATTTTAGTTGGTGGTAAAAACCGGGGGCACGTGAAGATTGGCTTGAGCGGATCAAAGAAGTGAAACTTGGGAGGCTGCAAAACGATGTAAAATGATATGGTCACTTGTAAACACTCATTTGACCCAAACAAAATACTCCAATAACACACCTTAAAAGAAAACTATATACCTGATCTGTTAGGGCCAAGTTGGCATCAAAGAAAGATTTTATAGTTCCAATATCCTCCCAGTAGTCATTGAATAGATATGCCTGCCAAGAAATGAACAATGGCCACCTATCAGCAGTTTCCGAAGTAAAAATGAGAGTATTAGTTCACAGCACCCATTTACCCACATTCTCATATTAACATTCTGTGAAGAATAAGTTGAATTGTCTATCAAATCAAACTTTCCAATGGTCAGAAACTATCGTCAATTCAAGTAATACAGCATTCAGTTCCAAGGCCTAGCTAAAATGTGAGAAAAATTTTCAAAGAATTTACCCGGACATTATAATCTTTTGCAGCCATTGGAATAATTTCTGATCCAAAGTCATTGGCTGTTGGATAATGCCACCTAAAGAAACAAAAGTATAGGAGGAAAAGAGAAACATTATTCCATGTCACTCTATTGGAGATCACACAAATCACCATTACATTATTCTTTGATATTTGTGAGGCATTTTGTTAAAAAGTAAAAGCACCACTTCATTTACAAAAAGATTCACTAAATTATATCATCTTTCATATTTAAGGGGGAAGGGAAATTAATTTCATCAAACTGCAGATTATGTTGACACAAGTCCACAAATGCTGCTCTCTCCTTCAGGGTTCAAATGATGTACCAAGTAATAATCATGTTGTATAACATGTACTGTAGCACTACAGACATGACAAAGAAGTGAACTCTTCAATGATAATGCACTAATAAAGTAAGGAATAAGATTATCAATCCATTAGTGTAAGAAGGCATTTCAAATCACAATTGAGAAAGCTCAACAACAAACCCTGAAACAATAATAAAAATCTTAATTGGTTTAATTCAGGCAGTTTTTCTGCATGATGCTTAACCCAACTATTTGACTAATTTAATTTATCGCAGAACAGTCTTTGTACTATAAGCTCATATGATAGGATGGTTTTGTGAAATTATACTGGGAAGAATTTTGCCTTTTTTTTTTTCTGCTATCAAGGACAACATAAAAGGGGAAGACGTAATGCATTCCTTTTACTTTATTTATGCTGTAATACTGTAAATGACAGCCTTAAACTACCTCAGAAGTTTTAGTAGAACATCTGTCTTGAACAAATATATACCCATTGATGCAATGTATGGGAACTTCCTTGCATCTGGAGCTGATAATCCTAGAATAGTTGTATCTACTCTCTGAGGCAATGAAAATTGTTGATCAGATGCTGATTATTTTTGAAAATGACATCTAAACTTATGGTTAGATTTCAGCTAATTATCTCATGAAGCACAAAAAGGAGCAAAGTAACAAACCATGGATTTCAAATTTTCACCCTTGGGCTTCTCAAGAAATTGTGTGATTTGTCCTGTCTCATCAATCTTTATCAACCCATAATCGGAGGCTCGACTGTAGGCAAGAAGAAATAAATAGATAATGAAGAAAATAAATCAACTTCAAACAAGTATTTTTAATTGAAATTTGCTATCTTGAGTAAGGCATGAGAACATATTAAATGAAAGGCAGCTCAATCCATGCTTAAATATCAGTTTAAAAAACAAAATTATACTTTAGATCAGTTACCTGTCATCAATAGGGAGGCAAGAGACAGATATATCAGCACCTGAATCAATGTGCTTCTGCAGATAGAGATAATATACACAACAATTACAGAAATGTGAGGAAGAGAAAAGGAAAATTGATAATAAAGTTTGAAAACAATGCTTCAACCTGCACGAAATCCATATAATCCATTCGATAGAGATGATCACCAGATAATATCAAAATATTCTCAATGTGTCTGTGCTTTGCATCCTGCAAAGGATGAGAACGTCAAAAGCCATGAGTAAGTCACCTGACTTGATGAGATCATCATTATTTTACATATAATCAAATATCATTAACCTTCAATTTTATCATCAATACATTTCCCATACCTCAAACAACCAGATAAATTGTCTAACAGCATCTGCTGTACCCTGAAACCACTTCTTTCCAGATTCGCCAGGTGTTTGAGTAGCTGCTAATACCTTCGATGACAAAGCAAGCAAAATTAACTGTATAGGCAGGAATATGCCAATAAATGGCCCCAACAAAAGAGGACAAAAATATTACAGGCGGGTTATGCATCAAGCATACATCTGATACTAACATGGAAAATGACATCTTCGAAATACAGAATCAAATACCTCAACAAACCCTTCACCAAAGTTTACACCATTCCCAGAATTATATGTTCTAGCAATGTGACGGTTGAGAGATTGAGAATTGAACTGTGTGAGGATGTATATTTTGTTAATGCCACTGTTGATGCAATTGCTCATTGGGACATCAATCAATCTATAACATCCTCCTATTGGCACCTACCATGCCAAGAAGAAAAAATGTCAATGTTCATGGATTGAAATTAAAACTATCTTACTTGGGACCAAAAAAAAGGGGGAAATCAAAACCATTTCAAGTTTTCTTACAGCTGGTTTAGCCCTTCTATTAGTAAGAGGAAAAAGTCTTGTTCCCGCTCCACCGCCTAATATAATAGAGGCAACATTCTTTGGGTCTGCTTCTGGTTTTTCAAGCATTGGTGCTTGGAAATTCTAATATTGTGAGTACAAAAGGGCATGTGGATTAGAGGCACTTGACTAAATAACATGAACTCCAAATTTAAAAGCTCATAAGAAATTAAAGCTACCATGAAATCTTTAGTAACATCAGCAAGGACAGAAGTAGTCAAGAAGCGTCTGGTAGTAGCATGCATTTTCCTAGGGAAGTTGATCTTTCCTAATTGAACACCAGAAACAGAACTATATGAATACCCAATGCCTCCTTTTTGTCCAACAAATGGGGATGAAGGAAACATGTCATGGCGAGTTGGTTGCATCCGAGAAGACATTGAAATGAATCCTTGTAAATTAGCCACCGCCATTTTGATTTTGAGTATAACAGATAGAACAGTTAAAAAATTTACACTTCAAACTCTGTAGCTGCTCTTCTCTGCTCCATGGACTACAAAACAAATTTGAATCGAAAAGAAGCACTTGAAATCAGATGGTCCATAAAAGTAAATTTCTAATGCCAACAAGGGTTTGAAAACCCAGTTCCAAATAAACAAAGAATAAGGTAAAAAAAAAAAAATACCCTATCAGAATCTGCTGCTCTCAACCAATGTGCCCAGACATTACCCAAGCGATAAACAAGAAAAGGCCAAGATTAAACAATAAAGAGCATTCATTGCAATGCAATAAAATTTAGAAATGAAGACTAAATTATTGATGAAGAAATGGGATTACTTTATGGCCTTTAAAAAAAATCAAGTTGCCTCAAGATGGAGCAAAGAATGGCTCCAACATTAACACCATAACCATCAACACCTTTTTTGGTCTAGCAAATTAAAACAAACAAATTAAAAAAAAGGCGGTTGGGGGTGGGGGTGTTTCTCATGGGTCAAGAGAGTTATCGAGATTCGCAGCAGCTTAAAATAAAAGCCGCCCCACGACTCCATTTATGCAAAGTCCATTGCACGTTTAAGAACGCACGGTGTTTCCTCTTGGGTTTATGTTTCAATGTTTCAAAACTTGAAATACTAACTGCATGTGCATATGCAAATCTTTCTTTAGTTTTCAATAAAATATTGCGCTTTTCACACCCCATCAATCTCGATGATCTCTTTTTGAAAAGAAGAAATGAAAATGGCAATTCGAAGATTGATGACTCACCAATGCTTGGAATCACGTTCATGGAGGAGGCCAATCTAAGTTTCATAGGTTTTTCATCATTAGAAATACTTTAAAAACATGATATCTCCATTAAAGCTGAATTTGATGGAGTAGAATATAATATGTGTAAGGAGTAAAAAAAGGGGTTTAGTTTGAATTTCCAAACTCGAACTAGATCGTTGTGAGACCCGAAAAGGATGGTTGATTTGTTTAGCATAACCATCCATAATTTCCGCAGTCCCAGATCTTGAAAATACATGGTAAGTAATGCATATTTAGACCGCCATATTCCAAAATCTTCACAACACAAAGGTAGTTCAGATTTAAAAGGCTTCAAGTTCTGTTCTTTTTCTTTTCCATGTAAAAAAATTCAACTTAAGTATACAAAATCAGTTAAAAAGATTTTTATTTTATTATAAAATTTGAGTATTTAATACATATTTTTAATTAATAATGTAGTTTATTATTTTTATAAATTACTATTAGTATTTAAAAAAAAAAAAACTAATAATAGAAGAGGCCAATTGCACTAAGCATTCAAATTTAAGTATGCATAATCGTTAGCCGTTATTTTATTTTTTTTATTAAATTATAATTAAAACTATGCATTACATACTCAAATATTATAATGAAATTAAAAATCTTTTTAACCGATTATAATATTTTTTATAACTTTTAATAATAATAATAAATTAATTAAAAATTACTTACTAATAAAAAAATATGACGGTTGACAAATTATTATTTAATATGAATTAGATTTAATTACATATATAAAATACTTGTATGTTTAAATGCTTCAAGTGATCACCAAGTTAAGGAAAAAGCTTCGCGTGCTGAGAAAAGTTAGTTGTGGAGGATTACAAATGGAAGAAGAGAGACAAGAAAAAGAAAAGTTACTGTTTGAAGATTGCTTTGATTTTATCCTAAAGCTGCCACCCTGAGGACAGAATTTAGTTTTATTCATCATCCTTCCTCTACATCCATGAGTGGGTCAGACTGGATTCTAGATCCCTGACCTTGAATGCCTGCCCAAATTAAATTGAACTTCGGAACCCAGTGACCAGGTTTTATTTATTTTTTGAGTGATGCACTAGTTGCATACATCTATTAGCATGCACGCAAGCAACCAAGGGGAACTGGGGAAGGGCAGAGACTAAGAGAGGCTATTAATGAAGAAGCTACAACAGGCAAAACTTGCTGTACATAAATACATTTGAAGATTGCTCTATGCTCCAAATTACTTATCGATCCTGAGGTTATTACAAAGATGTCCTAGTTCAGGTCTTGCACCCATCCAAGATGTGAATCTTGTTTCGGTTGGATTAGCACAATAGAGATATGATCTGAATGTTATGAGATAGAAGTATCGCCTGCAAATGAAAAAAAATAATAATAATAATTACGCGATGTTCACTCAATTATGTGAAACAGAAAATATGCACAGTGAACTCTCTTTATTTCACAGGGAAAAAAAAAAAATCCAATTCAACTCTGTTAACTTACAAAGTAAATCCTGCAAGTCTTTTTGTTTAATTAATGGCAATGAATGAAAGACAGCTATGAACTAGCAGAGTAGGCTCACTGACTGATGGACAAGCACTAGAACTACCTAATTAGCAAAAAGATGTAATTGCCAAGGCATGTGAACTAACCTTAAAGCTTTAATGCCCATATCCATGATGTATGCACGTTGCTCATCATCATCATCTGGATACTTACTGAGTTCCTTACTGTAATATAGAATATCATCACGTAAATGCCCAGCACCCGCACACCTTTAAAACACAGGAACAAACTCAGCACCAGAAATCAAACCACATGAAGGAACAAATACCAAGAAAATATTGAAATAAAATAAACAATTGAAAATCACATAAAATAAAATAAATTGCAATTTGTAGAGATATTACTCCACTGAATTCAAGTGGAGAAGACAAGAATCAGTGAACCAGTTTTTCTTTTCCATGTCAAAAAGAGTTCTCTGCCTTTATGTGAAAAACACAGCTTTATGCTTTGATGGGTTTTGACATCATAGAAGCACTCATTTAGTTATCATTTTTGTGAGAAAAATGAGAGAGAGAAAATTACATACTTGTCAATAATAATGTCAACATCTGCTTTGCTCTTTGGACCATACATGAGAACTCTTGTAAGACTTAGAATGTCACGGTAATCACCCATCTTGAGTGTCTCTTCGTCAGAGGATTGAGAAGGTAAGTTCCCTCCTTGCACAGAAAATGACTCTGTACCAACCAATGTTTGTGGAATCTTTGCTGCGAAGTTTGCCTCTGCACCAAGTCTGATACAAATAACTGCCATTGCATACGCAACGCCACCAAACCCCGTGTGTGAAACAAAAAGGTAACTCCCTTCGCAGCTACAAACAAAATTTATTTTAGAACATTTCCAGAATAATGCTCAAAGGAATAACCCATTAATATATAAATGAAGAAAAGTTAAGTCCAAAATATTAAGACTCCACCGAATAACACAAAAGAAACTATTCAATCTTCCACTGTCAAAGTTGCGAATCTTTTTTACTAGGAAAATGCTTATTATAATATAATTCAATTCAATGAGGTTCAATAATTATTTAATTGGAGTGTTTGACTCGTTTAGAGAACACCTGCTCTTGGTACTGCAGACTACCAACGTAAAATGATCCTTTAATGAATTTCATTTGGTACCTAAATACACACGTGTGCACACACACACACACATGATGTGATATGGTGCATGTTTGTTAGCAGCTCAAAATTTTGGACAAATATGATGTTAATTCAAAACTGATTCTTTCTTTCACTTGTTTGGCATTATTTAGTGCCAATAAAATTGGTCAAGTTCATTATGTCAATGTCCCTAAAAAAGAAATGGCCTTTGTCTTGACTAATTTTCAGGTTGGAGCTACATCATATCTTAAAGATTCATTAACATTATGCAGCCAGCTTACATACTGCAGAGTAACAATCTGCCTAGTGATAATCTAGAATTTCAGGCTTTCAGATATTATGATAGCTTTTGGAAGAGCAAGAACGCAAGGAAAAAAGGACACAATTACCATACGACATAAACAGCCAGAGCGGTATGCTTTGAGGGAGTGCCGATCTTTATTATCTAAAGTGAATGCTGGTAAAGTTGACAGTTTGACAATAAAACTACTTTTTTCCCTTGCAATTTATAAAGGCTGACCAGGGAAGGGAGAGAATGTGAAGATAGGGTATGCTTGGCTTGAAAGACTGAGACAGCAAGCTGAAGGACAGGTGTCACCATTCCAACAACCCTGATTATTCAATTATTCAGTTGAAATAATGATAGCAGACTGCTAGTTTAAAAGCAATCTTTTTGTTTTTTCTTTGGTTCAAAAGAAAAAACACATGCTTTAGGGCACGGAAGATAGGAATTGATACTCACTCATCTTTGCAACACTGGATTGCATCAACATCAGAAGCTAAAGCCTCCCTCTCTCTAGTTAATGGTATCCTCCTATATGTTATATTATAGCCCTCATCTTTTAGGGCAGCATAAACTTCAGCTGGTGTCTTCACATCATCTGCAAAGATGTTTTCCCAGTATCCTATGACACTGGACTGGTTTGTTGCTGGGTTATATTCTTCACGATGTAAAAGCATTCTTCCTCCAGATTGCCTCACCTCAGATACTATATCCTCTTTTAGTCGTGCCTCCATATGTTCTACCTATATAAAGTTACATGAAAAGGAAGTAAAGAGAACACACTTGGCATAGTAATTAGTTCTTAGGACAAATATAGTTCACCAGTGACGTACCATGGGACCAGTAATTCCAACATGCTTGAGTGTATCAACAGGTTTATGCAACTCCCTGAGGACAAATGGTATGCCATTAATGTAAACAACTGCTTCTTCTCTGAGATCGGTCAATATCACTTTATGAGCAAATGATCCTTCTACCTTGGGCTTGGCACCCAAATATGCGAGCATCTCTTTAGCACCAGCAATTGTTGGAGTTGCCATGCTATACACAGGGTATCCATCCACCTGAAGCGTACAGAAATCTAGGGCTCAAAACCAGTGCCAAAGTTCTATCATAATGCAAAGTTTCTTCTTAGTCAAATCATCAGTTGTTCATAAAGCTTTATGTATATTTGTACGATAATAATTAGCATACGAGCGCATGCGCACACACACACGCACAGAGAGAGAGAGAGAGAAGCAATAATCGAAATAGAATGAGAAATGGATATTTCAAATAAATCAAATGGAGTACCAAAATGGACCTTTTAGCCAGTGATCCATTATCATCAGGCAAGGATGAATAAATATTACGTATAAGACCAAGGAATACAAAATAGGCATAGCTCCTACCTGCAAGCTGCAACATGTTGGTGGAGAACATCTAATATGGATTAACATTTGGGTAATGCCTGTCTTATGTCCAATATTATATTACTAATAAAAATGCAGAAAATATCAGTGTGCTGGTTAAGCTATCATATGCACACAGGCTTTCCCTGTGGCATCACAATTTCAAAGAAGCTGCTTGATACTACACATACCTTGTAAACATGTGGTGCTCCATGAATTTGTATGTGACTGGAAGTCCTCTGACCAGGAAAGAAATACATTTTAAGTATAGAGCCTGTTCCTAAAACTGAACCATTACGGGCCTTGATAGTGGCCTCCATTACTGCATCTCCATGTTGGGATTCCTGGGGTGCTCTCAACTCCTCCTGCATTAAATAGCATGTGCAACAATATCTAAGTTTAATTAGTAATAAATGGAGAATCCACAACAGGAAAAAAAAAAATTATATTAACCACCCTAAAATTCCCAATCAAAACGCAGAAGAAAAATATACAGGGATAGTGAAAAACCGCCCAGGCCTTAGTCTTATGCTCCATTTTATCGCTTGGACCTCAGGTCTTTGATGCAACCAACTCTTAAATGTCATCCTCAATTCTCCTTCACCACAAAATCCATCAAATGCTTCACTTCCAAGATAGGCTGCAAAAGCAATTAAACGAAAGTACCGCTCCAGATATTCAGCACCACGGTTCAAAGCCACTCTCCTCACCCTTGGCTCAACATGTTGTTGGTTGACAACCTTTCTGTAATGCAGAACAGCTTGCCGTAGATTCTGCAATGCAGAGCATCTATCAATTACAGCATCTAAGGCTTCTCGGCATTCCACCCCATTCTCAAATAATCTTGTTATCTTCCACAACAATAGGATATCATCAATGCCAAAAGCACGACCTTGCTCTGTTCCAGTCCTTACTCTGGTAACACTAGAGGGGGATGCAGCAGCATTGCCTCCAGTTTCTTCACCACTTGAGCTGCCACTATCCACCTCTTCACGGGTCATATCATCAACTAGGACTCTAATTGGTCGCCCATAATCTATTCTAAGTTTTAGAAGGCAAGCAATTACAGTGCCAGTGGTTGTCCTTCCCCTCCCCATCTGTGAAGATTGCAAAAGGCCATTCAGGTGAAAGAAAAACAAATAAAGAAAAAATCTAACACAAGAAGACACCAGGCATCTTTTTATAAATAATGAAGATCTATAGGCACACGTAGAACAGTGGCAGTGGAAGTAATAAAAATTTAACCTGGCAATTGAAAACAAAAGAAGTATCCTTGGAAGCAGAAGCAATATTTGCTGCCAATGTGTCAAAGTCAGAACTTTTGGGAGCTTTTCCATCAGTGATTGGCACACGTGCATACTTAATGGGAAGCCCATCAGCCTCTAGGCATTTGAAGACCTCAAGTGGGGTCTTAACAGAATCAGAATTCACATGTTCCCATGCATCAAAAATTTGTCCATCATCTGTTTCATGAATGACCATTATAGCACCTCCATACCGTTCAGCTTCTCGTAAGATATCTTCCTTCAATCGAGCTTCCATTCTCTCCACTCTCTCACGATCAATTCCCTGAATGCATGAATCATAATCTCAACTTCACTAACGGTAGCCCATGAAAATTGGGAAGAGAAATTGAGCAAGGCTTGCAAAATTCAAAAAAAAATCACACTTAAAAATAGAGCAATGCCTATGGGGAGGGCAAATTTTCTACACAAGTGCCCTAGACATGTCATACACAATTTCCTCTATCCCCATAAAAGGTAATGCACAATAACAATTTCCCAAAATATGAACATAATTTACTTCATTTTGATATGAGCAGCTTTTCTTTCACTGGTGCAGGTCCACAATTGGGCTCCACAAAATGTGAGAGAAGAGATTATGTCAGCTAGGCTCACCAAATAACTTCTGCTCTGTGTGTGTTTGTGATGTGTGGGGATGGGAGGGTGACGTAATTATCTTGGTAGTTGGTATTCAGGGATAAGATGGGGTATATGCATGACTTGTGTCTAATCTGTCTCAATGATATAACTAGGATAGGATAATAAGTAACAACACATAGTCCTAAATCATAAAATGCCGAACAGTCAACTCATGGTATTATATATAATAAGGCCACTGCATTTTCCAGAAATTTTACAACTTTTTTCTTATTTTTTTAGCAACATCTATTTATTCATATATGTTAGCGATAATGATAATTCTGGTTTCGTCATTTGTCAGTATGGAAGATTAAAAGGCGAAGTGTCAAAAGACTAGTAAACTCTCAGCCACATGGACCTCTAATTCACCTGCAGCAAAGACTAACTTTGAATAAATAGGAAAATGATAATCTTTACCGTGTACTCCAGCATGTTCTTATATGGTCTTTCAACTTCACGGAGCACAAATGGTTTTCTGTTGATGTAGATAACAGGTTCTTCTCTCATATTGTGCCAAAAAATAGGGCGACCACCTTTGGAGCTTCCAATCCTTTGAATTACAGAAAGAATACCATCTATAGTTGGATTTGCAACTCCATAAACAGGAAACCCAGGAACTTCTCTGAAATTAGGTGCACCCTCCACTCTCTCTGGTAAACTCGGGTTTTGACAACCAGGACAATGGTCACTCTTTAGAACAGTTTGACTTCCTAGAACCTCCCCATTTCTTAAAGCAGCAACAACGCCCATCTCATGAGGACGGCCATCAGCAGATTCAGCAATTTTCATCAGAGATGGCTTCAAACTTGCATATCCAAGTGCACCCATTGGATCTCTCCTAAGCAACCTACAAAGATGAATAATTGTAACAGAGTAATTACCTGTGATCTAATCTACAGTTAAAGGACATGAACTAACATATTTGGACACCTTGTTTTCACATGGACAAGTGAGAAAAACTATCAAAACTTTAATAATTGAGGGGTTACACGAGCATGTGGCAAACTTACAATATTAGAAATATATATTTAACCATGAATAAATTTGCTTGCTTAGGGATGAAAAATGGATAGTGAAGCAAGCATAAAAGTCATTTTCTCAAGAACATGCTCAAGATAATACAGTATACCACCCTGGATCATCACAAATGAAGGAAAATACTCACATGATCATCCATAAAAGTGTCATACAAGAATGGGTATGAGTCTTTAAGTGCTCAACACTACAGTATTCCAATTGAAGGTTTCAAAGAAACCTCAATGCATATTGCATGCACATAATAAATATGCATATCCACATAAGCAGGAAGAAAAATTTTAGCAATATAATGAAAATCCATAAATTTTAAATTACATCAAGGTGCAAGAAAATAATAGCTCACAGCATCTTCACATTCAAATTCAGATTATATAACCATCTGGTGCCACTTTCCAGAAATCAACCTAAATTCTCAGCTCTTAGGGAAGATTAAATCATATAATGAGTAAAAGTGTTGAAAAAGAAAAACACAAATCCAGACAATTCTGGGCTGATAAGAGCACAACCAAACATCAAGGGCCTAAGAGGAGTCCAATCTTGGGGTCCACCCAAGAAACCATGGTTCTACAATAGTGCAGATCAGCCTCAGTCCAGCTAAAAAATAGCAGAGGACTTGGACCATCAGTAAGTACCTTAACAAATCATGAAGTCTAAAACCATATCATTAACCTAAACAGTCACCATTGTAAACCTAAATGCAGGGAGAAGTATCAGATACCTATACAAATCAGCACTGCACTGACGAATTCAATCTGTCAGTAAGTTAAACTCACTTATTAGATTGAATGCATTAGAAATCCAAAAATGCATACTTATATAACTATAAGAGTATCACTGCTACGCATTTACTTACCTACGAATTATGCTATACAGCTCAGGCCGTGCTCTCATCCAGTCAGCAAAACTGCTATGGCCAAAAGAACTAGAACGGAGGGCATCTCTCTCTGAATGAATATATACAGCAAAGCATATCAGAAAGTAATATCTTTCCAAGTATTCCACAAAAAATGAAAGTGAAGCCGCTCTCTTCATCTCATCTGGTTGACGAAGAATGCTATTGCGATAATTGGCAATTGCTTCACGCAAGTTCTGTCATGAAAACGCTTGATTTAAGTAAAAAAGGAAAAAAATCTCATACATCTTATAGATCTATATCGGAATAGATTATGACATATTTTAGACCCATACCTGCATGGAGGCACACTTATCAATGACTTTATCCACTTGTCTTTTGCCTTCAACACCACCCTAAAGGCATGACAATAATTCATAAAATCTCAAGAATACGAAGTCTGTCAGTTGGAAATTAAGAGATAGAAATGACCAATAAGAACTGATATTAAATACCTCTAAAACCCTGGTCAAGCTTCTTATTACTGCATATTCTCCTCTACGAATTGCCTCCTCTGAGTTTGGCAAATTATCAGCGACAGTAGAACCAGCGTCAAAAACTCTCCCTATCGAATTGGTTCTTGGAATACCTATTTTACATGAAACAATAAATACAACAACAGACACTATCATGCTTTGGACACTTCCTAACACCCAGTCTCAGACAAATTAATAATAACAGTAAATTTAAAAAGACCAAAGTACTGACCTATTGAACATACAGCAAAAAAAGGAGTGGAGAAAGTGACAATCTTACCAGAAGCTCCAATTCGGTTGAGGTAAACCAAAGTCGCAATGACCATCCCAGTTGTCGTTCTTCCACGTCCCATTTGACAATTAAATATGATTTCTTTATTCAAGTTTGCGCTATAAATTTTATCAACCTGAATATATAAAGAAGAAAGAATAGTATAACAGTATTAGCAAATGGATTTCAAAAACACTGTGAATGCCTATCATAGTCCACAACTACAGCACCACCAAAAATTTGTGAAACCACATTCTTTGATGCACAAATGTTAAACTCCATATAGATACATGCATAACCAAATCTCGCATAGCCTAAATTGCAGATAGTCCTAAGTCCCGCCACAACAAATAATTAAATGAATAAGGTATGGACAGAACCATGCTTTCATAGAAGTTACAGAATCTATTTTTAAAACGAAATATAAAATTTTGAGAAATCATGTAGAAAATCCTCTTTCCTAGTAGGCATTCATTTTGTAACTATTCTATAGCAGTTCAGGCTAATTGCAGAGTTGAATTCATAGAACACTTGTAATTACTATATGCACCATTGAAGTTAAAGAAACAAATTCAGTAGAATTAGAAAATATAAAAAGAGAATCTGTGACCTCACTGCAATTTGTTGATATTGATCACTATACATCTGTAAACCATTTCACAACTTTATGACCCATAAGCAATTTTTGATATTGATTCCAGCACCCGGGATATTTCAAAAGAAATCCTCTCATTTGTCTTTCACAATTGATATTTTGAAGACAAGGCACTCTGAAATCTATCATATTACATTTCTTTTAATGTAGTTATTCATGGAATTCTACACTCATTTTATCTATATTACAGTAGAAAAGAAACTGTTGCCTTGTGGCACAACACCAAAATTTCCACAATGTAATAAAGTGATGCCCATGCAATCAACAAGTGTATTTACTCAAATAGGAATAAAATATGATTTCTCATGCAAACAAGTAACTCATTAATCAGGCTTTTAATATAAGATTCAAAACATGAAACTCACTAAGATATCAAAATCCTGTTCCTCCGGTGATTTTTCATCAGTTATAGGAACACGTTCATAGTCAAAAAGGTACCCCTCTAATTGCAGTTCCTCATTTGCCTACACCAAAGAATCAAGTTAGAAAATTGATAGATTAAACATGTTTCGCCATTTCACAAGCAGAATGAGTTCTATTGATCATGCCTCTAGTGGCGTCTTCACAGAATCACATGACACTGGTTCCCATTGGTCCACCATCTGACCATCTGGTAGTTCATCAGTGACAAGTATTTTATTTCCATATCTGCCACAAGCAAAAGCAATTGATGGTAAAACACATGGCATTCACAGGGACACCAAAGATAAACAAAGAATTCAACCAAAGAAAGCACCTTGCAGCTTCCATCAGGATATCTTCTTTTAATCGAGCCTCCATTTGCTCAACCCTAGACCTGTTGATTCCCTAATCCAATACAAAATGTCACTATCAAGTATGCAATAACAAAAATAAAGTATCATCAGCCACATAAATACAAACACAAAGAGGTTTGCATTAAATCAAGCAAACATATTATATTTGCAAAACTGCCTGATCAATCCAAAGTTAAATATGAAAGAAAGGCTCACCAAACTGTACCATAGTCAACTCAAGCCACAATGGAAGATGGACATAAACTTTGTAAACTATAACATCAATATAGTTGGACATTCTTTTAGAACTCGGCAATTTCTCACATTTGCATCGATTGGCGGGACCAGATTCAAGTATCAATACATCAAGGTTATTAAATATACAAGAGGTAGAATGCATAAGGAAACTTTGGAGAGCAAACATGAAATGCAACATGTGATAGGGAAAACGTGGAGATTGAGGTAAACCATGTATAAAAAGTAAAGTACTTACAAATAACATACCGTATATTCAAGATTGGAGAAGGGCCTTTCTACATCACGCAAGACAAAAGGACGTCCATTAATGTACACCACCTGTTTTGAAGGATTGAGAGATGTGAATCTGATATACTCTAAAAATAGTTATGTTAAAGATATCAAAGAATCCAGCAGTTGTTCACTTAGTATAGGTGCATGCTGTATAAAATTTCGTTTGCACTGCATTCATATGAGAGTAGTCAAGTACAAAGAGCTCATCAAGCATATTGCTTCTTTTCAAAATTTTACAAGCATGGTCTATGCAATCCCAATGATTCAGGAATGAAACAAAGAAAAGCAATGTACAGTCTTCACATGCCAATGACTTGAAATTAGAATTTAGAAATTGCTTCCTCAAAAGATTAATATAAGATAATAATGCTATTCAATCTAAATTATTTAAAATTAAGAGGAATTTTGTTGTTGCAAAGGACAAGTAGAAAAAGATCATCATATTGCAGATCGGGGGTTAGAAAGGCAAGGACTGTTTACAGATCCTGATCCATAAAGCTAAGCAAATAAGACTCTATTAACTATGTTAAGACAAAAGAACTCATAGGGTATTCATGATAATGAAATTGTTAGGATGCAGTGAAAATGGCAACTCATGATTCGAGAATTGATCATACCATTAAAATACTTAAAAACCAAGTTCAGCAGTTTGGGGAATTGAATGATTATCCTAAATGGCAAATCAATATCTGAACAATAACGATGGCTCATTACAATAATGCATAGGACAAAACCAATATAAGCACGGCGACAAAAATGCTTACTTATATATACAACAGAACATGCGTGCTGACAAATAGCCTTACCGGTTCCTCACGAAGATTAAACCAAAGAACTTGTGCCTGCTTCCCATCTTTTTGTGCCCCAATATGCTTAAGAACGTTACGAATACCCTCAACTGTTGGAATTGCAACACCGTGTACAGGCAATGAATCAGCCTGTTATAGAAACCACCAATAAAAAAAAAGATAATCAAAACAAAACAAGATCATTCAAATTAGTTCCAAATTAAACTAATCATGTGTATCATACAACATAGTTAGAGACATTTACAAAATGTCCCCAAAAAGGACTTAAGAGCATATGTATGCCTAAATCTCCACCAACAAATAGTTCGCATATTATACTCAAAAGCACTACACATGAGCATTTAGCAAAATATTGTACTCTTCTTATCAAGTTGTAAATTTGACCCAACATAACAATATAATAATTGACAAGCATTCCTCCAGTAAAAAACACAAGTTTGGGTTATTTTCACCTAATTACGAAGTCAAAGAAAGTAGAACAAAGCGTTCAAAGGTGGTTCATTGGAGGCAAATAGTAAATCAATTGGCAAGTGCATAACACGTTTCCCATTACAGCCATTGTAAATTCCAATCCACCCCCCCCCCCCCCCCCCCACCAAAAAAAAAAAAATCCCATAATAAAGAAAGAAAAGGCAAATGCAATGCGTAGATTTGGCATTCTAGAAATACCGCAATAACAAAAAAGTACCAAATAAAAAAAAAATAAAGAGAGAGAGAGAACCTGACGGTAATTAGGGGCGCCATCAATCTGAGGAGTTAGTCGCTTGTTTTGACAGCCAGGGAAATGGTCGCTCTTTAGAATGGTCTTCTTTCCCAGCACTGATCCACCTCTGAGCTTCATCACCTGCTCCAATTCCTTAGGTATCGACATGGCTCCTCCTCCTCCTTTTGGTAGTGCCTAGCTTTTTTAATTTTAATTTTTTTTATACTATCAATGGAACAAACAATTACTCACACTATTATGCACTGCTAAAAATTCACAATTTTCACAAATCCAAAATTCACCCACTCTCAGATTCTACTTTCTTCTGCACTAGCTCAACCTGGATTTCACTTTATTTTATGTGTATGTCCAGAGGCAATGCTGCAAGCAAATTTATAATCAAGCAGGCAGATGATTGTAAAAAGCTGTAAAAAAGAATTGTGATTTGTGATTGGGTTTGGCCAAAGAAGAACAACAAATGTTTGCAGGGGAAGAAAAGGGGGGAAATGTGATAAAGGGGAGGGATAAGAGAAAGGGATAGAGATAGAGATAGAGATAGAGACGGATGTATATTATAAAGCCCAGCAAGCAACAACTTTTATTTGGGTCTGGTCTGGAGCTTGGGGGCATTTGTATCCAAAAATATAAAATTTTCACTTTGTTTTGTGTGAGAGGTGGTGGGGTAGAGAGGCGCAAACACTGCAGTAATATTCCTCCATCATCCAGCTCCAGGGTTCATCATAATCGTCTGTACTCTCCTCTCTCTGCTCTCTCCTCTGCCTTGCCTGACAAAGAAACGTGGAAGGCGTGTAGTATTTAAATTGAGTTTCGAGTTTTCCTTTTTCGTTTCGTTTTATTTATGACTTCGCCGGAAGGAAGGGCGAAGGCGGATATTCTTTTTCTGTTGGCTGTGGATGCCCTTCCGCAAACCGCCACCTAACTTGAATTTTCTTTTTTTTATTTATTATTTTTATTCTCGTGCAGTTTTGACAAATTATTTTTAAAAATTCATAAAATTCCTCAATATTCCAAATGCATATATTTTTTTTCTTATATTTTAAAAAAATTATAATTTCATAAATATAAAATATATTTTTTTAATGCAGCAAAAACCTTTTATAATTTAGGAAGTGCGATCATTTATTAAAAAAAAATCGGATAAACTAAATATTTTCAATTAAAATTAATTTTTTAAATTAATTTATATATTTTCTAATTAAAATTATTTCTTTATATATATTCACGATAAACGAAACACTTATTTATATTGGTAAAATTAAGAGATATTTTTTTTGAGATGTCTTTAAATATATTAATTAAAATAAATTTAGAATATAAATTAAAAAACATAATAAAAATTATTTTAATATTAATTTCAAATTATTTTAAAGCTTAATAGTAAAACATATATCATAAAATTTAAAGTTTAAATTAAAAAAATAAATAATTTTTTCAATTTTTAATTTCGTACTCGTGATTCTTGAAACTTGCATCATTGGCAAAGTCATACAATAAAATATAAATTAACGAATATCTGAAGCGATAGATACGGCCAACAAAGCATAACAGGCAGCATATTTTGTTTAGAAAGCTTATAGGATATTGATCATGAGCGACCCACGTGAATGGAGAGAGCACTGTTCCATAAAATATAAAATATTTACCATTACGAAGACCAAATGCAATTTATTTTTAATTTTTTTAGTTTTTCTTTTGGAAAATATATATTTTTTTAGAATTATTTTTTAATTTTAATATTTAAAATATCAAAATAATATTTTTTAGATAATTATATGATTATTTCTTTAATATTAAATTAAAGTTAAAATTAATTAAATAAAAAAATATTTAAATTTTAAAAAAATCAATCATAGTATATAACATGCAGATAATATTTTCTCCTCATCTATATTCCTTTTTACTTAATAAATGAAATATGCATTTATATTATTTTTTCAAGTTTGCTTTTATTGTTTATTTTATTCAATTTAAAAAAAAATAATAATAACCACGTTCAAAATGGACCTCAACTGCCAAGTCAACTACGTCTGTTGTCACGTGTTTAAAAAATAAAAATAAAAGTTAAAAAAAAAGGAGGTTTGCGATCACATGTTGCTTAACAACTCAGGTCAGGACAACTGATTCTGAGAAATGGATATAATCTTCCAGAGTTCATATTGCTTTTATGAAGGAGATGCTGCTTTGTCTCCTGCTCACGAATCATAATCTCTTTCCCCTTTTTTTTTCATCTGATTTGGGATTGAGATTTGAGAGCTTATATTTTTAAAGATAATTTTAATTTTATTAAATTAAAACTAAATAAATCATGTTTCTTAAAAAATAATATTATGTTTGATAAGCATTAACTCATTCAACAAAAAAATTCTATACGGAAGCCTGGAATCTAATTGCAAGCCACAAACAGTCAAACACTCCATTAGCTGCTTTTACATGGTGGTAGGTATTAAGAAAATGGGTCAGCCTTATAAGTGGCACATCATCTCTGTCCCATATACCAATGTGAGATACTGACAGTAGGTTCCATCTTTGAGCATTATAATTGGGCAGCACCAAAAAAGCAGACTTTCTGCAACTGACCAAATTAGAGCCATTTCTGTGGAAACTTCCCATCATGAACAGGATAATTTCTTCTATCCTCTTATTTCTTTAGAAAAATTTTAACCACTTTAGGGCCCCTCCCGTTAGAGATCCAATGCCTAACTAATTATGAAAAGATTGGCAATGAATGTAAAATAAAAAATTATATGCAGCAAGCAGGTGAATCCCATTAGACATGTGAAGAATGAGCCATACAATAGTTACAAACTGCCCTTCTTACATGAACAATAATAAATGTCTTGTTGATACTAACAACAATCATACATTAGACATGTGAAGAATGAGCCATACAATATTTTACAAACTGCCCTTCTTACATGAACAATAAATGTCTTGTTGATACAAACAATAATGTAACATGGATTTGTAATCTGGTTTCTCTCTATTCCGGATAAATGTCCATAATTTATCTCTGCAAAGCATAAATTACAGAACTTGTGGTATATTGATATTCTATCAAGCAGATACATCCCCAAGAGCATCCACGCCAGCAACCTCTCTAACAAGATGAACATTTCTGGCTGAAGGCAAACCAGCAACCACGTTCCCTTCAATGCCACACTCATTTTTTCCTCTCCTCATCTTGAAGTAACCGTCCTGTCATTCAAAATAAAGTTTAGTAAGCTTTTGCGAGGGAAAAATTCCTATGATAATTTAGAGGAAGAAACTTAAGCTAGGAACCTACATCGCCCCAGCCTCTATTCCACTGGTTCGCAAGAAGCTGCAACAAAGAAGAGGGCACAAATGTATTAAACATCTTGATAAGTCATAGCTAAAATATCTGGAAAAGAAAATTTGAGCTGGTCACACATACCCAATAATCCTCTCCATCATCAGAAGTCCCCCACCCAATAAGCTTAACTGCATGGCCTCCCATTACATTACCAGTAATGTGCTTATAAACTCCAGATCTATAGTGAGCAAAGTCCTGTAAAATGGTAAAGAAAACATTTCATGCAATGAGCAAGTTACTAATTTGTAATTATCAGCTTTCATCAAGCATAAATCAAAAGTGAAGTACATATTAAAAAGGACAGATATTCCAGCAGTCAAAAAATTGTAAACTCTCATCAAGGCTGTTCCTGTGTGTGAAGCACTACCTCATGATTTCTTCAGCACAATAAATTAAGGCGGGAACAGCCAAAGAAGCAAACTTATACTTGAAGCAGCGCAGCAAATGCAAGCAAAGAAGAATCCATCAAGTGCATATTTTACCTCATAAACAGTGAAATCAACCTCTACTGGTCCATTTTTATAAACTTCTGCCATAATATCGTGAGGATCAGAACTAATTCTATATGCATTGACACCGTAATGCTTTGACCGTCTCCAGAGCTGGTTCTTGTTGATGCACTTTCTTACACACTTTGGAGTAGGAAATTCAGGGGTACAACCCGGGTGGGAACAGCCAATATCATCGAAGTATGGGTCACACTATGAGATGGAAAATTATCTCGTTGTTAGAAAAGTACATCAACCAAGATAAGAAGCCATTGCACTAAAGCAATGATAATTCTATAAGTCATTACATCAGAAACAGAACAAGAAATAATGAGAACGCTCAACTTTCCATTAAGCAATCTTATGTAGTCAAGACAATAGGCAAAGACAAAATTTGTACCTCTTCTGTGACAACACCATGGTGGACAAAGTATCTCCATGCATAGATAGGATACCCTCCATTACAACCATCTCCACACAAAAAACCACAGCATGCCAAGAGATCATTGACAGACAAAGATATGTTCTGCATTAAACAAAATCTTTGTTTAGTATGGACACTATAAGTAGTCAACTTGCTCAATATATTCAGTTACCAGGTCAAAATGGATGCAAAAGCGATCAGATAGTGATTCAACAGCACCAAACGCCCAACAAGATCCACAATGACCCTGGAATATAAAATACAAATGTGCTGAGCACATGTAAAGCTCACTTCAATGAAATTGATTGATTTTGAGAGAGAGAGAGAGAGAGAGAGAGAGAGATTTACCTGATCTTTTATTAGGAAATTGATCCAGCATTGCCACATATTGAGGAAAGCGTCAGCACCTTGATAAAAGGGGAAAAAATCAGGAAAAATAAAGAACCAAGTAAACAACTGACCTAGAATTCTTCCAATGGTGCTACATTGCCGCCAAGCTTTTCTTGCATCAAATTCTTTTGGCAACTTTAAGGATTTTGGATGACTCATAACAGGAACACCCCTCAATTCTTTTTTGGGAGTTGGCTTGACTCCAAGGATATACTTGAATTGACCAACCTATGCATCAAAATATAGAAATATTAGAAATCAGAAACTAGAGTCTGCATACATGTGAACCATGATCCAGAAGAGGACTTAAAATTATCTCAATATGTAATGAGTTGAAGACTCACAGTGTAATTGGAAAATTGAGGATTCATGGCAGCTTCCCATCCAGCATTGGGGTCTTCATTGATCTTTTTAATTATCGAGTCCTGAAAAATGAAACACGAAAAATAAATGATCTGCAATTCAACACAAAATTTCAGATTCCTTGAAGAATTGCCAAAAAGTAAAATACCTGAAGGATCCTAGAATTAAGCTTCGGCTTGGAATCTGGTGCTGCAGCAATCACCTGTTGACAACATAAACTCAACTCAACTAAGCCTTCATCCAAAAAATTTGGGGTCAGCCATATGGATTCTCTTTCTCCACTCTAAACGATTTTGGGTTAAATCCTCGGAAATGTATAATATTTCTAAGTTATGTTGTGCTACTCTACTCCAAGTCAGTTTAGGCCTACCCCTTCTTTTTTTTTTTTATCCTCTAACCTAATGTGTTCTACTTGTCTTAACTGGAGCTTCCGTATGTCTACGTTTCAAATGACCAAACTACATCAATCTCCCTTCTCTCAACTTATCCTCAATTGGCACCACTCCTACCTTTTCTCTAATACTCTCATTACGGACTTTATCTAGTCTAGTATGATCACTCATCCACCTTAACATTCTCACTTCCGCAACTCTTAGCTTAGACATATACGACTTCTTTAGTGCCCAACACTCACTACCATATAAGATGGCCGATCGTATGGCTGTACGGTAAAATTTTCCTTTCAACTTATTGAGAATCTAACGATCACATAAAACTCTGGTGGCACGTCTCCACTTCAACCATCCGGCTTTAATCCCATGACTAACATCCCTCTCACATCCCCCATCTACTTGAAAGACTGAGTCAAGATATTTAAAGTGATTATTTTGGGACAATACCACTCCATCCAAACTAACTCCTTCTCTATCACCAGTTTGGTCTTCACTGAACTTGCAATGTATGTATTCTGTCTTCGTTCTACTTAACTTAAATCCCTTTGACTCTAGAGTACTTCTCCAAAACTCTAACTTTCTATTTACACATCGCGTCTCATCTATCAGAACTATATCATCCGCAAACATCATGCACCAAGGGATACTCTCTTGTATATGTTTTGTCAATTCATCTAAAAATAATGTAAAAAGGTAAGGGCTTACAGCTAAACCTTGGTGTAATCCAACTGAGATAGGAAAATCTTTTGTGTCCTCTCCCACTGTGCGCACAATAGTAGTTGCTCTTTCATACATATCTTTCAACACTTGTATGTACCTAATAGATACCCTCTTTTGTTCTAACACTCTCCATTAGACATATCTTGGAACATTATCATAAGCCTTTTCCAAATCGATAAAAATCATGTGTAGATCTTTCTTCTCATCTCTATATTTCTCCATCAAGTTTCTAATGAGAAAGGTCGCTTCCATGATTGAACGACCAGGCATGAAGCCAAATTAATTGGGAGAGATAGAAGTATCATGACGAAATCGATGTTCCACAACTCTCACCCACAACTTCATAGTATGGCTCATGAGTTTAATTCCACTATGGTTTGAGCAACTCTGTATGTCTCCCTTATTTTTAAAAATAGGTACTAAAATACTCCTCCTCCATTCATCATGTATTTTCTTTGAGTTTAGAATTTTATTAAACAATTTAGTTAACCATGCCACTCCCATATCTCCAAAACACTTCCACACTTCAATTGGTATTCCATCGGGTCCACAGGCTTTACCCACTTTCATTCTTTTAAGTGCTTCCTTTACTTCTAAAAATCTAATCCTTCTAGTATAATTCACATTCTTTTCTATTGCTCTATAATCTATATTCACGTTATTACCATTTTGACTATTATTAAAGAGATCATCAAAATAATTTCTCCATATTTCTTTAATGTCCTAATCTTTCACCAACACTTTTCTTTCTTTATCCTTAATGCACCTGACTTGATTGAGATCTTGACATTTCTTTTCTCTCCTCCTTGCTAATCTATAAATATCTTTCTTTAGTTTCAAGTTTCTTATATAACTTTTCAAAGGCCTGCGCTCTTGCTTGACTAATTGCCTTTTTTGCTTCTTTCTTTGCTATCTTGTACTATTCATATGCCTCATTATTATCACACTTAGGTAATTTCTTATACCATTTCTTTTTTCTCTTCACTGCCTTTTGTACTTCCTCATTCCAACACCATCTCTCTTTTGAGGGTGGTCAATGTCCTCTAGACTCTCCAAATACTTTTCTAGCTACTTCTTTAATCTTTGATGCCATCTATATCCACATACCATTGGCCTCCATATCTAGCTTCCATGCTTCGGACTCGAAATGTTCATTTTTAAACTTCACTTGCTTTACTCCTTTAAACTTCCACCACTTTGTTCGAGCTACACTATTTCTTCTAACCTTACTTGAATTGTTCCTAAACTTGATATCCAAGACCACTAACCGATGTTAACTTGTTAATGCCTCTCCCGGAATGACCTTGCAATTCTTGCATAGAGCTCTATTTGTCTTCCTGGTTAAGAGGAAGTCAATTTAGCTTCTATGCTGCCCACTTTTGAAAGTCACTAAATGTGACTTTCTTTTTATAAAGTAGGTATTTGCTAATATTAGGTCGTATGATATAGCAAAATCCAAGATGCTTTTTCCCTTCTGTGACTTTCTTTTTATAAAGTAGGTATTTGCTAATATTAGGTCGTATGATATAGCAAAATCCAGAATATTTTTTCCCTTCTCATTTTGACTTTCAAAATCAAAACCTCCATGAATATTCTCATAACCTTGCCTATCACTTCCTATATATCGATTCAAATCTCCATCAATGAAAATATTCTCTTCATTCGGTATGCTTTGCATTAGATCATCCATATCTTCCCAAAACCTTTGTTTACTCTCACTATCTAGTCCTATTTGTGGGGCATAAGCACTAACTACATTTATTGTTTCTCCTTCTAATACTAGTTTTACCAGTATAATTCTATCTCCTACTCTTTTCACAGCTATTACAGCATTTTTCAATGTCATGTCTATAATTATGCCCACTCCATTCTTGCTTCTGTCCTTTCCGATAAATCACAATTTGTACCATGAATTACCCACTCCCTTGCTTTACAAAATTCAAACTTAAAATAGTAACTTTCAAAATCAAAACGTAAAGAAAGAAGATTCAGAATGAATATACTCCACATATCACGCTATGAAAAACAATAAGCACAAGACAACAATAGCAACATCTTCAGATAGACTTAAATACACAAACTATACAAGCTCCTAGCCCGTTATAAGAGAGTATAATTGAATATGTTCCTTTTAATTTTTCAGTTACAACTGAATTCGATGTATTCTTTGAGTTCATTACATGAAATTTTATCATGTACAATAAAGATAAATATAAGAATCCACAGTACAACTAAAAATTAAAATCTTTATCTCCCCAGTAAAAGATCAAAATTATCTATTTTCAGCTTAGATAGGAGGTAGCAAAAGGACAACTATCAGAAACTATCAAACTGTCCACAAAAAGTTATAAAATTCTCATAAAATCTAAAATTTTTCACTCAAAACTGAATTGAAAATGGTGACTTTAACTTTTAAACTCTATCATATACCATGGGCAACTACACATCAAGCATGATCGTACCCTAATATCAACGTTTTTTTCAACACATCCAGAAACTAACTCAATCCCCTCTAAATCTGGGGAGAAGACACGGGGGAAAAGAGTTAAAAATGAAGATAATCGGAAATTGAATAGATAAAGACGAGTTCATAGCTTGCAAGCAAGATACCTGGAGGTGAAAGAAAGAGATGGTCTCAAGGAACAGCAGAAGAGTGAAGAAGCATAGAGAAGTTGCCATTTGCATTGTTAAATTCCTTGATCGGTCACTGATGGAGATTCACGGAGGAAAGCAGGACGCAAAATGAAGGAGGATTGGCTGCCTGTAATAGCCCATATTATCGGGAGATGATAAATAGTTGAAAAATGGACAAAATGGAATCTTTAATGACATTTCGCATCCTGGGATTGCATCACTTCGACAGTGAATCCTGTACCTATGGTAAATTTATGCTTTATACTAAAAGTTTAATTTAACTTTTTTTAATTAAATTAATTTAAAAATATTAATCTAAAATTAAAATTTTTATTTTTTTTAATTTAAAATTTTAAAAATTAATTTCTTAATTTTATTATTTTTATATTAAATTAAATTTAAATTAAAATTTTTAAGATAAGTTAAGTAAAAAATTAAAAATAAATTAAATTAAATTTCTTTAATACATACAGATATGTAATTGAGATTTAAATTTTATTTTTATTAATTTATTTTTTTATATATTTTTTATTTTAAATTAATTTTTAATAATACTAAACCTGCTTTCATTTGCATATTTTTATGATAGTTAAAAAATAAAAATAAAATAAAGTAAAATAAAAATAAATTAATATATTTGACTAAATCTTTCCTTGTCTGGTACGGTCTAAAAATCAAAGTGATCATCCTTATAATATATTTTTTTAAATATTATCCTTAGCATGTAATTTAATTGCATTTTCCCTTTGAATTTAATTTAATGTAACCCAAATTATTTTGTTCTCTGTTGGGATGTAAGATGGCCTGTTTAGGGTTCACCAATTTTAAAGAAGAGTGTAAAAATAGCAATGAGGATGTGATATTATTTTTCTAAAATTTTATCTCTATTTCATTATTGGATTTATGCTGTTTAATTTTGTTCTCATTTCATTTTTTTTATGGCTATTTCTTTTTCATTGTTTTTAAGAAACAATATTTTCATGGTTTTGTTAATTCATTATTATTTTCCATGTCTGGAAATGTAAATGTGCGATAATCTTACTAATTTAGTTTAATTAAGACTCCATTTATTTGCAACAAATAAATGATATATATATATATATATATATGTTTTTAAATTTTAAAAATATTATTAAAATCTAGAAAATTGAAAATGACTTTTTTTTAAAAGAAAATTTCATTTTTTTTAAATGACTTAGATCTTGTTTGGTTTAATTCTATAATAAAATTCGTTTCATTTGCAAATGAATTCTATAATAGAATTCATTTAAAAATAAATTTCTTTATTTAGTATATTTTATATTAAATAAGAAATTTATTTCAAATGAAATGAATTTTATATTTAGAATAAATAAAATAAAATAAAATGACATATAATTATCTATAATAATTTTATTACTTAAAATATATATGATTTTAAGTTTAAAACTCATTTACAAATTTTATTAATTTTGATGAAATTTGATTTAGTTATAATAAATTTTGTAACACCCCAAAATTTTAAATTTTATTATTTTATGAGTATTATTGATATTTTAATTTTATTTAAATTTTAAGAATTTATTTGAGATTTTTCGGATTTTAAAAATCGGATTCGATTTTTCAAAAATATAAATTTAGATGATTTTTAAAAATTAATTTAAAGACCACGTGGCAAAACTAAAAATATATTTGGAGTCTACGAATTTTTCTGAGTTTTCTGAAATTTTTTTGAAATTTTTGAACCTCGTTTTTGGTCCCGAGACAGAATAAAAATTTAAAATTTTGTATCATGAATCGGACCGACCGAATCGAACCGGACCGGATCGGACCGATCGAATCGGGCCGGCCTTTTCTTTTTCTTCTTTCCCCTTCCCCGCGTGCGTCCGACCTCCCTCCCTTTTCTCTCTTTTTTTCTCTCTCCTCCCTCCCTTGCCGCGCGCCGCGCCTCCGCACCCCACTCACGCGCCCACCCCACCGCCCCAGCCATCGGCCGCCCAAACGGCCTGAAACGCGCGTGAACGCCCTCCTTACGCGCGCGACTTTTCAACTTCCCGGCCAAAATCCGGTCGATCCGGCCACCAATCGGACCGGGTCTTGTGTCTAAACTCATCTACTTGTCGAGAGCTTTCCATAGACACCAAGAACACCGAAATCCATTGAGTGGTTTGTCCAATTTTTGCCCGGGAAGTTTTAGCCTATTTTGACTTTCGGGCTAGATTTCTAGCAAACCGTGAATCCCACGAGAAAACCGAGAGTACTAGAGCGCTCCACTCGTCGAGAGCTTCACGGCGACATAAATTTAGAATTTTTCCAACACCGTTTTTCGATGGGTCCCACGGAACCTCGCAGTGTCTTTTCGAGCATTAAATGAGCTTAGAAAATTCTAAAACATTTATGTACTAACCCCCGTGTCGTGGGCTTCGTGTGGGTATCTTCAATTTGTGGAAATTCGGCGATTGTCCGGTCCGTGAATTTCCTGGCCAAACACTGCACGAAAAGTCTCCGAATTGGACCGAGGTTTTGGCTACTCCCCATTGTCAGATGTCCCGAGCGCATCCCCGGAGTCGGAATCGGCAAAGGTAAACCCGAACCTTGCTTTTTCGTAATTTTCTAGTGCTTAAATAGGATTAAAAATTCATAAAATATTCGTGGTAGCTCAGAAAATTATGATTCTTTTTGCAATAGCCTAGTAATATTGCTAAGGACCGCGGGGCAAAGTTTTAGAATTTTTAGAGCTTGTTTGGATAGTTTTTGCAAAAATGATCAATTATAAGGACTAAATTGTAATTTTACATATTGTGATGGATGACTGATTTGATGGTTCAGGAGGGGCCGTGTGATGTGATTGAGTTGTGGATATATGGATTATGAATATAGAAGTGTGTTTTGAGCCATTTTGCAGGTTGGGTAAGTCCTAGGTATAGGGGAGATTCTGCCGGATTTTCGGCAACACTTAGGACGTATTTGGTCTTTTCTTGATTGTATTGAGTCATTTGTATTAAATAATTGTAATGTAATTGTCAGGTGAGCCGGGACAGCCTTCTTCCTCCGCCCAGCCGCCACAGTGACCGTTGTCAAGTCTGTGAGTAAAATATTAATTTTAATTGTAATTTCACTATTATTATACGTTCAAACATGCCCATGCATCACTTATATGCATATATCTATGTAGATAAACTTTATGCATGATTTATGTTGCATTCATAACTGTGAAAGTGCCATGTATATTGCTGTGGTAATTTGGAGTAGTGTGCGTGCGTTGGCGTGCGTGTGATGTGGTGTGGACTATGGATAGGACGGGTAGTCACGGCTTGAGATCTTCGCTGGGACCCGATCCTTCGGGGGGTAGTCACGGCTTGAGTTCTTCGTTGGGACCCCCGATTTGGTTTATTAAGAGAAATTCCGGCTTGAGTTCTTCACGCACACCAGTTGGATTTAAGAGAGTCAGAGGGGATCAACTCCCATATATTATGATTGATATCACTGGGTGTGTGAGTGCTCCAAATTACCTTTATGATGTTATGATGTGAAAATATTGTTGATGTTGCATTTCACTCTACAGGGTGCATTAGTTTTAGATAGTTATAGAGATTATGGTTAAAATTGATATTTTACTCTCTGAGTCGAACGCTCACTCCTGTTCAATATTTTTTTAGGCCACAGGAGGATATTTTTGAGATTAACCTGCTTTCTTCCTCGCAGGTCGATTATTAACGTTTGTATAAACTTGTTAAATCTTAGAATTTCCGCATGTGTTAGAAATGTTTATTTGATATGAGTCTGTAAACTAAATTATTATTTTGGACCTGTAAACTTAATATTCTATGCATGTGTTGATGGATTGGATGAGGGAGCTGAGCTCCCATTTATTTTTATGCTGATGAGTATGTGGAGGGTGAGCTGAGCTCTCCAATTGAGTATTTATTGTGTTTACAGGTCGGGTGAGTCAAAAACTCCCCGTTGAAAGGTCCATTTTATGGCCGGACTCTGTCCGATTGATTTCTTAAAATTGGGCCCAAATGGGCCTTAGAGTTGGGTTAAGTGAACAGTTAGGCTTACTACGGGCCTCGGGGGCTTTAGGCTAGCCCAGGTCCTAGTGCCAGTCCGGCCCATAGGTTGGGTCGTGACAAATGTGGTATCAGAGCTTAGGCTCCAGATTCTTAGGGAATATTTGTCTAAAGTATTGGGAAGAGTCTACTAGGAGTCACATGCGGAAAAAAATAGGGTCCACATTCGTCTTGCATTGTCATCTTTGCTTCTAGTTACTGCTTCATATATTGTGTGTAAATATGAGTCAATAGAGCTGTGTAATGAGTAATTTTGAATTTTGTGGGCTAATGCTGCTGAATTTCAGGAAAATGCGTAGAAGGTGAGAGCCGCCACTACACTGAACCGGATGTGCCCGACGAGGTGTCAAGACAGATGAGGCGCCTGCCCCGAGGAGGCGGGGTAGGAGGCCAAGAGCTGCTCAAGTAGAAGAGCAGCTGCCTACAGTTCAAGATCAGTCTTTCATGGCACAGGGTCCCATGAACCCCATGGCAGCTATTCTAGTTTGGTTGCAGAGAACCATCGATATGATGGCACAGTATATGGTCCACCCTCCACAGTAGCAGCAGTCCACCGCACCAAGAGGGAAACCTTACAAACAGATCATAAATTTCAAGAAGTTGGTGCCTGGTACTTATGACGTGTCAGATGATGTATATCGGTTTTTGGATTCCTGCAGACAGGCAGGAACAGAATTGCCGTTGACTGATAGAAGACTAATAGAGTGTATGTAGCATGTCATGGGGCCTATGCCTAGACAATGGATGAATGACTACATATTACCTCGGATGGAGGGTTTGTCGTAGACTCAGTTTGTGGAACTGTTCATCAATCGGTTTGTGCCAGAAAGATTAAGAGATCGTGAGGGCCTTTGAGGCCTTAAGACAGAATGGCAGGTCTGTAGATGAATATGCTATAGAATTTCTGGAATTGAGCAGATATGCCCCTACAGCAGTAGCTACAGAAACTATGAAGGTGAAAAGATTCCTAAAGGGGCTTGACAGAAGGTATGCGAACCTGGCCATGATGTCTGATCAGTCTTTTGATGTGGTGGTTGATCGAGCCAGACAGATTGAGATTAGCTATGTTGTGGATGACAACGGAAGAGCAAAGAAAAACAGAGCAGAGGGTTCTATCGGTGTTCCCCAAATGGGTACTCCAGACAATGGTGGCCAGAGTAATTACAGAGGAAAAAGTAGGAACAAAAAGAGTGGTTTTAGACACAAACCTCGAGGGTCTGCACCAGATACTGATCCAGCAGTGGTCATAGTCTGTGGTACAGCAGCCTGGTTGGTTCAGATCCTCCTTGGCACCTTGTGCACAGTGTGGAAGAGAACATTCAGACCTTGTTTGATGGGTTTAGGAGTATGCTTCTGTGTGTGGCCAACCAGTCACTTTGCTAGGGAATGCCCGTATTGATGAGCCACGATGGGGTCACAGTGGTTCATGCAAATGTTCCTCGCCATTGTATTCGGTGCTTCCAAAGATGGCAGTCGCTTAGTGGCCAACAGGGCCGAGGACAAGGGGGACGTGGTTTTGGAGGCAGATCAGGAGGTAGAAGTCAGTATCAGGGTTCTGCCACTCAGGGTAGGGATCAAGCTCGGGTTTTCACCCTGACCCACCAGGATGCTCAAGCTTCAAATGCAATTGTGGCTGGTATTCTTCTAGTCTGCTCCTATGAGGCTCGTGTTTTAATAGATCCGGGTGCTACGCACTCATTTGTCTCCCCTGTGTTTGCCATGAGATTGGGTAGAAACCCTACAACCTTAGAATGTCCTTTGTCGGTAGCTACCCCACTTAGTGACAACATAGATGTAGATATGGTTTTTCCGGGTAGCCCAGTAGTAGTGGATGGGAAGATTCTCCCAGCAGACTTAGTTCCTCTACCAGTAATGGATTTCGATGTAATCTTGGGGATGGATTGGTTGGCAACTCATTATGCCACTTTAGACTGCAGGAACAAAAAGGTGCATTTCCACATACCTGGTGTGGAAGAGTTTAGCTTTGATGGTGACAGGAGCGTGGCTCCATATAACTTGGTGTCAGCAATTAGTGCTAGAAAAATGTTAAGGCGTGGATGCCAAGGGTATTTGGCATTGGTGAGAGATACATCTATAAAAGGTGTCAACATGGAAAATGTTCCTGTTGTCAGAGAATTCATGGATGTCTTCCCTGAAGAGCTTCCAGGGTTGCCACCAGAAAGGGAAATAGAGTTCTGCATTGATGTTGTTCCGGGTACAAACCCCATATCAATGCCACCTTACAGGATGGCCCCAGCAGAATTGAAAGAGTTAAAGGAGCAACTACAGGAGCTTTTGGACAAGGGTTTCATACGTCCGAGCACTTCACCCTGGGGTGCTCCTGTGCTATTTGTAAGAAAGAAAGATGGGTCATTGAGGTTGTGCATTGACTATAGACAGTTGAACAAGGTGACTGTGAAGAACAAGTATCCACTTCCTCGGATCGACAATCTGTTTGATCAGCTTCAAGGGGCTAGATTCTTTTCCAAGATAGACCTGCGATCAGGCTACCATCAATTGAGAATCAGGAATGAGGACGTGTCCAAAACGGTATTCAGGACAAGATATGGTCATTATGAGTTATTGGTGATGTCTTTTGGACTCACTAATGCACCAGCAACCTTTATGGACTTGATGAACAGGGTGTTCAAGCCATTTTTGGACCGTTTTGTCATCGTATTCATAGATGACATTTTGGTATACTCTCGGACCGAGGAAGAACACGTGTGGCACTTGAGAATGGTGTTGCAGACTTTGAAGGAGCACCAGCTATATGCCAAATTTTCAAAATGTGAATTTTGGCTAGAAAGCATCTCATTCTTGGGACACGTGGTTTATAGGGAAGGTATTCAAGTGGATCCCAAGAAAATTGAAGCTGTAACTGATTGGCTTAGACCTACAACAGTCACTGAGGTGCGAAGTTTTCTGGGCCTAGCTGGCTACTATAGGCGTTTTATGCAAGATTTTTCCAGGATAGCAGCTCCCTTAACTAAGTTAACTCGGAAGAATGTTCCATTCATTTGGACAGATGACTGTAAGAAGAGCTTCCAGAAGCTTAAGGAGTGTCTAACCACTGCCCCTGTGTTGACACTACCTGTGAGTGGTGAAGGATACACCGTGGTAATCGTGACGCCTCCAGAGTTGGCCTAGGGTGTGTTTTGATGCAGAATGGAAAAGTAGTGGCTTATGCTTCAAGACAGCTGAAGAGGCATGAGCAGAACTACCCCACCCATGATTTGGAAATAGCGGCTGTAATCTTTGCACTAAAAATCTGGAGACACTACCTATATGGTGAAGTGTGCGAGATATACATCGACCACAAGAGTTTGAAGTACATCTTCCAACAGAGGGATTTAAACTTGAGACAGAGGAGATGGATGGAGCTTCTGAAAGACTATGATTGCACCATCCAGTACCACCCTGGGAAGGCCAATGTAGTGGCAGATGCTTTAAGCAGGAAATCTTCTGGCAGTTTGGCGCACATTTCAGCAGAGAAGAGACCGTTAATTCAGGAGGTACATGAGTTGATGGATCAAGGTTTAATCCTAGATCTTTCAGATGAGGGGGTATTGCTGGCTCATTTTTCAGTGAGGCCAGACTTGAGAGACAGAGTTAGAGTTTCCCAGCACAGAGACCAACAATTGATGAAGATCATAGAAAAAGTACAGCAAGGTGAAGGTGGTGACTTTGGATTTGCCAATGATGGCGCCCTAGTGCAAGGTTCAAGGATATGTGTGCCCGATGTGGACAATCTCAGAAATGAAATCATGCAAGAGGCACACTATACACTGTACAGTGTCCACCCAGGTTCCACCAAGATGTACCATGATGTGAAAGATAGCTACTGGTGGAATGGCATGAAGAGAGACATAGCAGACTTTGTGTCCAAGTGCTTGACTTGTCAGAAGGTGAAGTTTGAACACCAGAGACTGTCAGGGAAGCTGCAAGAGCTCCCTATCCCATAATGGAAGTGGGAAATGATCACTATGGATTTTGTGACTGGGTTGCCTCGTACCACGCGAGGATATGATTCGATATGGGTAATTGTGGACCGTCTAACCAAATCAGCTCACTTTTTGCCTGTGAAGACTACGTATTCGGTGGCACAGTACGCCCGACTCTACATTCGAGAAATAGTCAGATTGCATGGAGTTCCAGCTTCCATAATATCTGACAGAGGGCCCCAGTTCACTTCTCGGTTTTGGAGAAAGTTGCAGGAGGCACTTGGCACACAGTTGAACTTCAGTACGGCCTTCCACCTCGATGCACGGACAGTCCGAAAGGACAATCTAAACACTGGAAGACATGCTTCGCATGAGTGTTTTGGATTTTGGAGGTCAATGGGATGATCAGCTAGCTTTGGTGGAGTTTGCCTACAACAACAGTTACCATTCCAGCATAGGGATGGCACCCTATGAGGCACTATATGGAAGAAAGTGTAGGTCTCCTCTGTGTTGGACAAAAATGGGAGAAGCGAACGTGCATGATGTAGACCTAGTGCAAGATACACTTGAGGTAGTTCCTTTAATCGAGGAACGATTGAAACACTTTTCAAGGTAGAAGAGTTATGCGGACCTGCACGGAGGATGTGGAGTTTGCAGTAGGCGACTATGTATTCCTGAAGGTTTCTCCGATAAAGGGAGTGATGAGATTTGGAAAGAAGGGCAAGTTAGCACCTCGGTATATCGGACCTTTTGAGGTTACGGATAGAGTTGGAGCAGTTGTCTACCGGTTGGAGCTACCGCCCAACCTTTCTCACGTTCATCCCGTATTTCACATCTCCATGCTCAGGAAATACATTCCAGATCCTTCTTATGTACTACAACCAGATGTAATAGAGCTAAAAGAGAACTTGACATTTGAGGAGCAACCTGTAGCCATAGTGGACTACCAAGTGAGACAGCTAAGATCCAAACAGATCCCTATGGTTAAGGTTTTGTGGAGGAGTCAGTCGGTGGAAGAGTGCACTGAGTCGAATAGACATGCGTAGCAAGTACCCTTATTTGTTCAATGTATAATCATGTGCTTTATTCTGCCTTGTGTAAAATTCGAGGACGAATTTTCTGTAAGGGGGGAAGAATGTAACACCCCAAAATTTTAAATTTTATTATTTTATGAGTATTATTGATATTTTAATTTTATTTAAATTTTAAGAAATTATTTGAGATTTTTCGGATTTTAAAAATCAGGTTCGATTTTTCGAAAATATAAATTTAGATGATTTTTAAAAATTAATTTAAAAATCACGTGGCAAAACTAAAAATATATTTGGAGTCTACGAATTTTTCTGAGTTTTCTAGAATTTTTTCGAAATTTTTGGACCTCATTTTCGGTCCTGAGGTAGAGTAAAAATTCAAAATTTTGTATCATGAATCGGACCGGCCGAATCGAAACTGACCGGATCGGACCGGCCTTTTCTTTTTCTTCTTTCCCCTTCCCCGCGTTCGGCCCTCCTCCTTTCTCTCTTTTTTCTCCTCCCTCCTCCCTTGCCGCCGCGCCTCTGCCGCCACTCCAGCTAGCGGCCACCACCCTCGCCGGCCCCACCGGCCGCCGCCCCAAACGGCCGGAAAATGCACGCGAATGCCCCTCCTTGCGCGCGGGACTTTCGACTTCCCGGCCAAAATTCGGCCGATCCGGCCACCAATCGGACCGGGTCTTGTGTCTAAACTCATCTACTCGTCGAGAGCTTTCCATAGACACCAAGAACACCGAAATCCATTGAGCGGTTTATCCAATTTTTGCCCGGGAAGTTTTAGCCCATTTTGACTTTCGGGCTAGATTTCTCGCAAACCGTGAATCCCACGAGAAAACCGAGAGTACTAGAGTGCTCCTCTCGTCGAGAGCTTCGCGGCGACATAAATTTCGAATTTTTCTAACACCGTTTTTTGGTGGGTCCCACGAAACTTCGTAGTGTCTTTTCGAGCATTAAATGAGCTTAGAAAATTCTGAAAAATTTATGTACTAACCCCCGTGTCGTGGGCTTCGTGTAGGTATCTTCAATTCGTGGAAATTCGATAGTTGCCCGGGTCTGTGAATTTTCGGCCAGACAGACCCGTTACCGGAAAAGTCTCCGAATTGGATCGAGGTTTTGGCTACCACCCATTGTCAGACGTCCCGAGCGCATCCCCGGAGTCGGAATCGGCAAAGGTAAACCCGAACCTTGCTTTTTCGTAATTTTCTAGTGCTTAAATAGGATTAAAAATTCATAAAATATTCGTGGTAGCTCAGAAAATTATGATTCTTTTTGCAATAGCCTAGTAATATTGCTAAGGACCGCGGGGAAAAGTTTTAGAATTTTTAGAGCTTGTTTGGATAGTTTTTGCAAAAATGATCAATTATAAGGACTAAATTGAAATTTTACATATTGTGATGGATGACTGATTTGATGGGCCCAGGAGGGGCTGTGTGATGTGATTGAGTTGTGGATATATGGATTGTGAATATAGAAGTGTGTTTTGAGCCATTTTGCAGGTTGGGTAGGTCCTAGGTATAGGGGAGACTCTGCCGGATTTTCGGCACGACTTATGACGTATTTGGTCTTTTCTTGATTGTATTGAGTCATTTGTATTAAATAATTGTAATGTAATTGTCAGGTGAGCCGGGACAGCCTTCTTCCTCCGCCCAGCCGCCACAGTGACCGTTGTCAAGTCTGTGAGTAAAATATTAATTTTAATTGTAATTTCACTATTATTATATGTTCAAGCATGCCCATGCATCACTTATATGCATATATCTATGTAGATAAACTTTAGGCATGATTTATGTTGCATTCATAACTGTGAAAGTGCCATGTATGTTGCTGTGGTAATTTGGAGCAGTGTGCGTGCGTTGGCGTGCGTGTGATGTGGTGTGGACTATGGATAGGACAGGTAGTCACGGCTTGAGATCTTCGCTGGGACCCGATCCTTCGGGAGGTAGTCACGGCTTGAGTTCTTCGCTGGCACCAGGTTGGATTTAAGAGAGCTGTATAGGGGATCAGCTCCCATATATTATGATTGATATCACTGGGTGTGTGAGTGCTCCAAATTACCTTTATGATGTTATGATGTGAAAATGTTGTTGATGTTGCATTTCACTCTACAGGGTGCATTAGTTTTAGATAGTTATAGAGATTATGGTTAAAATTGATATTTTACTCTCTGAGTCGAACGCTCACTCCTGTTCAATATTTTTTCAGGCCACAGGAGGATATTTTTGAGATTAACCTGCTTTCTTCCTCGCAGGTCGATTATTAACGTTTGTATAAACTTGTTAAATCTTAGAATTTCCGCATGTGTTAGAAATGTTTATTTGATATGAGTCTGTAAACTAAATTATTATTTTGGACCTGTAAACTTAATATTCTATGCATGTTTGATGGATTGGATGAGGGAGCTGAGCTCCCATTTATTTTTATGCTGATGAGTATGTGCAGAGTGAGCTGAGCTCCCCAATTGAGTATTTATTGTGTTTACAGGTCGGATGAGTCAAAAACTCCCCGTTGAAATGTCTATTTTATGGCCGGACTCTGTTCGGTTGATTTCTTGAAATTGGGCCCAAATGGGCTTTAGAGGTGGGTTAAGTGAACAGTTAGGCTTACTACGGGCCTCGGGGGCTTTAGGCTAGCTCAGGTCCTAGTGCCGGTCCGGCCCATAGGTTGGGTCGTGACAAATTTTATGGAATTGATTATTAAGAATTTAAAATGAATTTTCATTTAAATTAAACACTAAAATTTTATATTTACAAATAAATTTCACAAAATTTTATAAAATTCATTTATATTAAATACTTCCTTAGTTAATTTAATTTTTTATTTAATTAGAAAAATATTTTCTGATTACTCATATTTTTTAGTACCTCAAACACTAGAAGATATAGAAAATATTTTTCATAAAACAAACGAGACCGAACTTTGATAATATTATTTCTTTTTAAAAATTATGATTTTTTTTTCAATTCATTTTTTTTAGATAGAAAAAAGACTATTTAAATTTTTTTTTCTCGAATTAAAGTATTTTTTAATTAATTTGAAATGAAAGAAGATAGCAAGAAAGAAAAAAGTATTATGCCAAAGTTTCAAACATTTTCAGTTTAACATTCTCAATAAGTGAATGTATAGAAGCAGTAAAAAAAATTAAGATTTTACTAATGAGTTGTAGCTCAGTATCATTGGAGTTGTATATATATATATACACATATACTCTCTCGTAATTGCCAGAAGTTCTATACTGGCAAGAAATCTTGAATTTGTGTTTTATAGAATCTGTTATTTAAAAAAAAAATTATATTTTTAAAAACCTTCAAAATCAATGATTCAAGAAAGTTTTCTCCTTAAAATCTGAGTACTTTTTTAAGGTAAGATATTTCTTTTGAGACTTTTAAAATCCTCTAATAACTTCCATTTTCTAAAGCACTCAACTGACAAGTTTTTCTTTACAAAATCTTCAAAAATATTCACTTCCTCTGGAATAAAACAAATATATATAGTAATTTATGAATATCACAATACATCCTTGAGCTTTCTTATATCAGAGTACATCCTTAAACATTCTTCTGCCATGCCAACAGCAATTTAGAGAGAGGGAACGACAGAGAGTTCATGCCCTACATCATAGTGACAGGGACTTCCCCAATAGAGTCACGAGGGCGCTGTAAAGCCTCAGTTAATTGCTTGAGTGCTTTGTCATATGATATAAACCCCATAAACCAGAACTCATGATCGTCTGTTGTTACAATTTGGATGTACTTTCCAGAAGGATTAATTCTGCTTGCAGAAGGATTTACCGTACTCAACTTATCGAGCTGCACCGCCACCTACAGCACACATTGCCACAGTTTAACATCTGAAGTTTATTGCTAGAAGGTCAAAGTTTAATATTCAACCACTTGATCAAAATTAAAAAGTTTCAATATGCTCCTACCAAAGCTTCAATTTTTTACTAGCTTCTACGTAAATTAATCGGTCAACGGCTTGACCCAATCTGAGACTCAAGAGTCCATATCAATTTCTCAATTGATATGTCCTTAGCTCCTTGATACTAAAGTTAGGCCTAAGCATCTGTGCAGGCCAAACAAGAATAGGAGGGACTGGCTACGAAAGAAAATTCTCATCAGGATAGGCAACAGGAGAAGTGATGGGATATGTTCTCCGGTGTTCAAAAATATCAAAAAAGGGGAACGGGGGTTGGAAGAGAGAAAAAGGGAATCCATCGAAGCAGCACAAAACTACTTATCACAAAAGGATCGCTGATAAGAAAAAAGGAAAGAAAATTGAACATCATTTGTCAGCAGCAAGCTACTAAAGTTGAAAACCACTGAGAAGAACTAGCTATTTTAGACTACTGATTTCAATTATAACAGGCAAAACTTTGTTTTGTTGTTGAAGCACCAGCGATCCAAGTAATCCAATACTGCAAAGTATGTTATGTTTTGATGCCAATCTAGATTCATCAACGAGAAATAAAGTAGAAGGTAATACCTTGTAATACGTCCATTGCTGCTGTCCAGTGGGAGAATAATAGCAGAAGGGATAATCGCTATAAAAGGCCACTCTTTTATTGGATATATAAAGCGTCCCAATCACAGGGCCTGAGAATGTTGACAGATAGCAAACATAGGCCTTGATGAGCTTCTCTCCAGGCAAGCTCCCAAATGTCTGCTGGAATACTTTGTCATGCCCTCCTTCAGTAAGCACCTTTGTCCCTTGAGCAATCCTTGCCATTGCTGCATCTGTGAAACTGGCGCCAACTTTGACTGTTGTTTGCAAAGAATAAAACTACATGTTAGAATCTAAATAGCATACATATCTGAAGTTTGTAGAAAGCCGTATGCTGATAGAGAGAAAAAGAGAAAAGGCCTCAAATTCCTCAAATCGTATAGCCAATATCATTCTACAGATCAATTATTTTCTTCATCAGTTCCTCCCAATAAATCATAGAGTAAACCGCCATGAAATAATTCTTTAACAGCAGAAATAATAAACCTAATGACGTAGAATATCCTAATTTCATATTTGAGAAATGGTTGTCAAAGTAAAGGAACTATTCTGTTCTCTGTTTTCCTCTCTTTTTTAGCCAAAAAAACAGTTCTATCAATCAAAGACAGACAATTTCGTTGGTCTGCTCCATGTTCCCCCCAAAATTCAACCATTATAATGAAATTCCATGTTTACTTCATTAAAATAAAATTAAAGAAAATTAAGTCATGCAAAGTGTTTTTGTTGGATAAATTCTCAATGGAATGGCAATAGTTACTTATCCCAATTCGACCCGCTCTATCTAAGCAATTTTCTTTGACTCCACCCTAATCTTGATATTATGCGGAATGGAAACAGGAAGAATATCTTCCTATTCTGAATCTACCTAATCCATCCCAAATGATATATTATTGTTTTTTTATTAAAAATTTAATTTTTTATATATTTATATGTCATATATATATATTATTAAAATTATGTTTAAAATTGACTCTGCTATGTGGGAATGGGAAAGCAATCCACCGACTCGCCTCGCTCTGCCTTATTGCCATTCCTATCCTTCAACTAGGTATTGACAAGTATCTTGTCGTTGCAATCAAGAACAAACTATTTTGCTTCACTTCTGAAATTTCAATGACAGTAGTCACGATTTTAATATTAAAAAAAAAAAAAAAACTTATGCGAGCTAAGGTATTTGCCAAGTAGTGATTGAGTATGACTCTACGCTATGTTTGAATAAATTATTGGATAGGAACGAAAATAAAAGAACATTCTTCTTATTTTCTATCATTTATTTTTCTTTTTATATTTAGATAAATAAAAAATAAAAGATGAAAAATAAAAAATAAAAAATAAAAAAAAGTAAACTACTTTTCCTCTTCAAATTTATGAGAAAATAACCTGAGGAAAATATACCCCTTCTTATTTTCCTTCTTCTATCTAGACAATGGAAAATAACTTTTCAACCTTATTTAAACACCGCCTTCCCTTCCCTTTTTCACCTATCTAAACAAGGTGTAAACTCCTTAAGAACATTAGGCAATGTAAAATTTTCCTTCATGTATTTGTTTACGACGGACAAGCAATAGAATTAATGGGTTGTTTGGTTTACATGTTGGGTGCAGTTAATAGCTGATAGACACCCAAACAGATAAATTATAGTGTTTGGTAAGCTTAAAAAAATAAAGCTGATAGCTAATGGTAACTAATATGATACCCATCAGTTGCAGTTATATCAGTTCTATTTTTAGAGCCGTTTCTCATCAGTTGATTGCTGATTTGGTTTTATTTTTTATTTTGATCATATTATCCTTTTTTATTTAACTTGAAAATTAATATTATTAATATTTTTATTTTTTTATTTATAATTTTAACATTTTAATTAATGTATTTTAATTTTGTTAAAAAATTTTTTATTAATAACATAAAATATAAAATATTTATTTATATCCAAAAACTTAAAATTAATTATAAAATTTTCTATTAATAATAATAATTATTTTATTATTTTATCTATAATTTTAAAATTATTTAATTATCTTAAAAAATAATTATTTTCTTATTTCAATAATAAAATAAATGATATAATATAAAAGATTAATAATTATATATTTATTTAAATAATATAATATATTAATTTAATAATTATATATTTAATTTAATAATAGAATAAATAATATAATATAATAAATTTATAATTTTATATTTATTTAAATAATAAAATAAATTATATGATATATACTCTTATTAGTCATTTTATATATTAACAGTAACAATTAAATATAATTTTACCAAACACTTAATATAAAATAGCTATCATCACCTATCAACGGTTAAACCAAATAGACCCTCAATTATCATCAACGGTTAAATCAAATAGACCCTCAATTATCAGTTATAACTATTAGTTGAATATAACGGTTAAACCAAACAGTCTTAAAGGAATCATAGTTTCTGCTCTCTCAGACCACTACAAAAAGAGTGTTCAAAACACCATCTTTCTAAAATGGAAAAAAAGAAAATGCGCTGGGAGGGTTTTGCTGTCAAGTTTAACCCATGAGAGCAACAAGAAAGCCCCCATAGAAGAACGATGATGCTTATTTTCCGATGTAGCGAGAATTTAAACTAGAAACTTACCATGGTGCCAGACGTTATCAGCGTAGACCTCTGCTTTCCTAGTGACATCTTCAACCCTTTTCCCACACCGATTCAACATATCGCATATCCTACTCATTGGCCCTGAAAAACCAAATAATTAACCATGTATACTCTCTCCTAATGAAAATTAACACTGCAAAAACTCAACCATTATGATCAATCTTACGTCTGCCATATGGCCCGGATCCATTGGCAGGAAGCGGCGCAATCTGGATGTAAGGATGGGAGTTATTGTTGTTATAGCGGTTATCCAACATGTTGTTGTGCTGGCGGTTGTTTGGATTTACAGAATTAGGTTGGAGCTGCCTGCACTTATTGCTATGCTTTGGAGCTTTTCCACCACCGTTCCACCGCCATTCCTACCAGCTCCACTCCCTTATATTCTGGATTTTTTAGAACTAGGTGGGATTGGTCAGAGTTGGTTCTGCGAATATGCCCCGATTAGGATCATGGTGGTGACGATAAGTGCTGACGATGGCGATGCTAGTTTACGGAAAGTAGAGGCAGAACCGCAGAAAAGCCAATGTGAAAAACGCCCACTCACTCTCCTGGCTAATGCTTCTCTAATCCACTTTAGTTGTGGCACTGAACTTTTTCTGATTCCATCGATTTTAAAATCTGTATTCACGAATCACGCTTACGAATTTATTCCCAAATATTTCATTTTTAATGACCGGATCGCCAGATATCATTGCAAGGGGGATGGAATTCTTCGATGCCATGCTTTAAATAATAACGCATGGCGAGCGTAGTTGAGGGTGAGATGTCTTGAGATCGAGCCTATCTATCTATTCTAAAATTATATACATGAAAAATGGAGATTCTAACCATCAATTATTATACAGCATAAAATATTTCTATAAACCCTAATTATAAGAGAATACATTTTATAATGTAGATTGGTATATTTAAACTTGAGGTATTTTCATCCTCTGTATTTTTAAATGGAGGGAAGAGGATTCAAATTAACCACTAATTGGACCTTAATTTTTTTACTGTTAAATCAAGGTTTTGATAATGTTATTGAATTTCTTATGAAAACAAAAACCTAGGTTTATTTATTAGGTAATTTGGATGACCTACTAATAAGGGTAATGCATAGTTTTTAAAAATCTCAAATCAAATTTGAAAAAAATCAAACCAAATTAATTAGAATTATAATGAATTAAATATATTTTATTATTTTAATTCAATTATATTGAAATGAATCACAATTTAAAAGAAAATTTTATTTCATTCATTTGTTTTTCTATGATTTTTTAAATGTATTATGTATTATCAATATAATTATATCTATTTAAATGTAGTTAAAATTATAATATATTTTATAATTATAATATTATATTTTACATATATATTAACTATATACTATATACAATGTAACGTTATCTTTTATTGCTATACTTTCGCTTAATAACTTTAGTTATAAATACATTAACTCATCTTATATTTCATAGTTATAAGTCATTAGTGTATTAATATATTATATAATATGCTTTATTTTTAATTAATATTATATAATTAATAATTAATTGAAAGGCATATTATATGATATAATTGTCATTAAGAACCAAACTTGTTTTAGAACCTAAAATTTAAATTAAATTGAATTGATTATAATTAAAACATTGAAAATTAAATTATAATTGAAATATTAAAATATGCAACTAAAATCAAGTAAAAAATTTAATTTAATTTTGATTTATAAACAAATTTCCAAATAGAATCGTAACTACACAACCTACAACTAATGCTGGAATGTGATGCATTATTTTTCAACTTTTTAAGCTTTTTTTTTAAATAAATTATTTAAAAAATTTTAATTGAATTTTTATACAACCTTCTTTATTTATATTTCTCTCAAAATAAAATTTTATTAAATTAAAAAGTATAGGATTTTTTTATTATAAATATGAAAATTGATAAAATTAATTAAATTAAATTTTTATAAAATTCTAATTATTCTTGTATGACTATCATGCTCCACCAAATCATTAGAAGAGATAATTTCTCATGTCCATTCAATACCCAATACTTGGCCAAGATGAACATATCCTCCATTGTGGCCATATAATGATGATTTTATTGATCTAAATCATAAGATAAAAAATATGACATGCAAATCATATCATTTATTAATATAAATAAATAATTATGTATTGTAATCCTATATATAATACTGTTAAATATTCTCTCAGTCTTATTTCAATAATTTTTAAGATCTTTTTATAAAAATTGATTCGATAATACCATTTTTATATAAAAAAAATGAATAAAATATTTTTAAAATATCATTGAAATGTAGAAATGTGTTAAAAAAGATAAATGTATTGACAATAATAATAAACAAGGATAAAATTAGAGAAAAATAATTAATATTTTCTTATTTTTTGAAATATTAAATAAAGTGAGATAAAATTTTTTTCTAAATCATCTATTATAATGGGACGAAGAGACTGAAATTTTTTTCTTAATAAATATGAACAGAAACATAGTAATTATTTTTTTGAAAGGTAAAATTAGAAAGTATTTTATTCTATTTATTTTTAAATGTTCAAAATTTTGGAGAGTCAAATCCCATTATTTGTCATTTGACCAAAAAAATAAAAAATAAAAGGGACCAAATGGAGATTTAAGAGGTGTTAATTGCAACATTTGGGTACTTTTGAACTTTTTTAATCGCAAAATCAAAAAGTCAGGGGTTGTATTGTGAAAAAGCGTAAAGTTAAAGGAGTGTTTTCCTTAACGCATAGAAAGTTTGTTTTGGTAAAAGACAAACGCGGCCTTAGATTATAAATGACTGGACGACCCAACAGTCGCAAGGAGACAGGGGCCCTCCTGCTGTTTAGTTAGTTAACTAAGCATTTTCAAAGTAATTAAATCATATATATAAATCAATTGAATTAAGTTGATTGCGGAAAGAGCAAGAATCATATCGCTGTTTCAGACTATGGTATTGCCTCACGCTCACTGGACACACAGTGGAAAGGTTAACAAGCGAAAATACAGACAAAAAAAAAGAGGCGAAAAAGGTAAATAAAAGGAAGGCAGAAATAAGGTGGGCTTGAGAAGTAAAGCTAAACTAAAATCAAATGGTGCTCGTACGTTGTTGGGGTTTCCATTCTCACCGATTTCACCCAAGGTATTGCGCATTTTCTCTGCTCGCTTCTTTCTCAATCACTCCCCTTCAATTTCTTTGTTTGATTTCACTTGTTTTGCCTTTTGCTCTCTCCCAACTCTTGAAATTGATAATTTGTTTGGTTCTGAGTTTCCATGTACTGTAATTAGTTGAGATTTTGATCAAGTAGTTCTTTTTGGTACTTGGTTTTCTGGATGTGTTGAAAATCTTATGTTTCTAGTTTGTCATAAGCATTATCTTTTGGTTGCTTCTTCGGGGGGTTTTTGTGAATGGGGGAGTCTAGGAGTGCAGATGATCTGTTGGAAATGAATACCCTTGTATGTGCAATGTATTTATATGCATGTATATAACACTAATCGCAGAAAATGCTTGTGTTAGAATACCATCTCCACCTCACTTCCCATAGCTCTTATATATGTACAAAACATTTAACAGGTCCATACCCGCACACTGAAATGCATTTGTTATGTATAATGGCTCATCTACATGGAATATTAATCGCAGAAAATGCTTGTGTTAGAACACCATCTCCACTTCACGTCCCAGAGTTCTTATATATGTAGAAAACATTCATCAGGTCCATACCCGCACACTGAAATGCATTTGTAATGTATAATGGCTCATCTACATGGAATATAAGAGAGTTTGAATTTCTGTGGTATGCTTGCTTGCTAATGTTTTATACTGCATGCTTGTTTCATCGTTCACTTTCCACATTGTTATCATTTTGAGAAACTTGATCAAATTTCTGCATTACTCTCAACTTTATTTTCTTTTATGCATTGGTACCAATGTAGGTAGTTGGGGAAATTGAAGGCAGTCAATTGCTGTTGTATCTTTATTGTGATCTATTTGAAGCCTCGGGTAGTTCATGAACTATGGATGTTCTCATGATTCACAAGATGGTGTACATATTTTCCTATGGAATTTTAGGATCATTCTCCAACACATATCTAATGGTTTAACATATTAAAGAATTTCTTGTATAAAACTGATTTGATGGCTAAAATGTTCATGTCCTCTTCAGGGATCTTAATTGTGGCTTTAAAGTTTTCACATTGGAGATCTCACTTCTCCTTATAATAGATCCTTGAGCTCAGAAGACCTTCTGCATCAATGAGAATTCAAAAGATTGGCCATCAGAGTTCCAAACATAGTAAAACTTTTTCCTTATCCAAAGCAGAAGATAACCCTGTCTTTGGGGCAGACTCAGGTGATGATTCTGATGATTTTGAGCTCAATGAGTTGTGCTGTGAGCTTGGCTTGGTAGAAGGTCAGCTGTGCAGCATACCTTATGAACTCTTTGATCTGCCAGATTTGAGGGAAATATTATCTTTAGACACTTGGAATTCTTGTTTAACAGAGGAAGAAAGGTTCTATCTCTCAGCTTACCTTCCAGATATGGACCAGCAGACTTTTTGTTTGACTATGAAGGAACTTTTTGATGGCAGTGATCTATATTTTGGGAATCCATTGGATGTGTTCTTCAAAAGATTGAGAGGTGGATTCTATCCTCCGAAAGTGGCTCATCTCAGAGAATGTTTGCAGTTTATACAGAGGAAAAAGTATTATCATTCATTAAGATCTTACCATGACAGGATGACAAAAATGTTCACAGACATGAGAAGGATGTGGGATCAGTATGAAATGAGCCCTGGTGTTGAGGAAAGGATTTTGATGTGGAAAAATAAGAGAAAACAGAGAGCCATAAATTTGCTTGATCTTAACAAATTTCCCAAGGATGATCACCTGTTAAGTGAGGAGGTTAGCTTGCACATGAAGGGACTGAAGCCAGTAGAACAAACGACAGCAAAAGATGTTTTGCCTTCTCTCTCTGCAAGTGAAATGAAATTTGCTTCAAACTGCAGAGCAAAAGGTTTTTTAAAGATAAAGGTATCTGGGAATGGCTTATTACCAAATCACAATCCAAAAATAATTGGCAGTGACGTTTCAGAGCAGTGTCGATCTGTACCCAAGGGATTGTTGAAAATAGTACCTAAAGTTACTTCTGTCCAGCTGGAACAATCAGAAGTGGTGCAAAGGGGAGCACAATCGACATTTCTTGTCAGGGACCAAGGTTTACTGGATTTTAAGTTTTCTTCCCTGCCAGCATATGTACACTTACCAGATGCAGGTGGCCTTCATGAATCACCATTTTTAAGGCAGAAGGTTGATGGTGGAAGGCTTCATTCAACTCTAAACCAACCTCATTGTTTACTGAATCAGCAAGATTGTACTATGAGAACCTGTCATCACTCAGAGCCTACCAGAAAAATAGAGAGGCAAATAATTCCTTCTTCAGATGACATTTCGGTTTTAGGAAAACACACTTTGTTGGCAGGTGATATCAGAGGAGACCCTAATGAGGAATTTCCACCAATGTATCCAATGGGTGCAAGGAAGCATCCCTTTGGTGTTGAAAGTTTGGGGCCAAATTTGCACAAAGGAACTGAAGACTTTTCCCTGAGATCCTTGGAATCACACCCATTTGGTATTCAATATCACCGCAGGCAACAGCGAATAGCACTCATGAAAGACGAGCATATCACTGTATATCCAAGAATTCTAGAAGCAGTTCCCAGAACTTCAGCCATTTCTAATGTTAAGCAGGAAGTGTTAATGGCATCTTCTTCAAATCCAATGAGAAGTGAGACTGACTTCGGTGCAAAAAAATCAGACAAGTTATTAAGTAAATCCAGTATTTCTGAGGGGTTTAAAGATGAATCCGTTCTGCCTTTGACATACAAGCGTAGAAAGGCTCTAGCTAACACTAACTCAATAGACAGTGGCAAGACTATAACAGCTGGAGCTGATTTGAGCTCTAATCAACGTTTGGGGAGGGTACAAGAGCAGTGAAGATGAAATTTCTGAGGGTGGAAGTACATGCCCTTGACCACGGAACCTTGAGCAACAAATCATGGACTAAAATAGGTATTGTTACTGATATAATAATACTAGTACCAAATTTCTGTTAGTAGTTTTCACGAAATCTCTGTATTATATGGTTGTCAAATGTGTAAATGAAATTATAGCAGTAAATGGTTATTCCCCTGAGCCAATATATCCATGGGAGGGTGCACCTACATGCCTTGCATCTTTTCTAGTTGGCCACATAGCTAGCATATAACGTGGTTGAGAGTGTAGTCCATCTCTGAAATGTCCTACTGTGCTCCATGCATAAACGGTCTTGGCCTCTGGGGTCGTTGCTTCCTATGCTTTCATCTAAATCAATTGTTAATAGTCCTTGGCTCCTGGGACTACTAGTTGAATGTTGATGGAAATAGTATGTATTGATTCCAACCTCCAAGGCCTAAAACAAAGCAGTTCTGAAAACAAGCAATATATCAACACTGTCCTTCATGGCGGCCTACTTCTATTGGTACTAATCTTTCTTTCTTTCTTTTTTTTCCTCTCTTTTTCATAAAGTTCTATGCGGAGGAATTTGAAATTAAAAACAAACCTTTCCCTTTAGAAAATTAAAAGTAAAAAAAGGTAACACTGTAATAGTTCTATGTTGGATAATGGTGGGCCTGGACGCGAAGATTTCGAGTTGCCAGGAAAGTGGATTAAGTCCTGTCTCAATGTCCACTGTTAGCCCTATTTACCTTATCCAAAGAATTGGCGGACGACGAGGTTGGAAAAGTGCACACGCGTCCCTCATGCTTCCAACCGTTAAATATTCCCTGATCCGCAACCGCCATCAGGAGCTGGAGCTTTCCAACTTCAGCTTCTTCGACAATGAGAATGTGACTGCTCTCCAGCCTCCACAGAAGGGGGACAAAAAAAAAAAAAAAAAAAGAATACACTCGAGCTTTAGGTTTTCCATACTGCTTCATGATCCATGTTATCTCTGCAAAATTTCACCGGCGCCACTGCTTTATCATCCTCTACGCATTCATCGGCAGCTCGCTATCTGTTCTCTTACCGTTTGGTGTTAAAGACGGATTCTACACCCAGAATTCCTCGATGCTCTCTGAGAGTCCAGGAATTGTCCATGGAGGAGCCTCTAGAATCGCAGCTTGATATGAGCGAGGTTTTTACATTGATGCAGAGTAATAAGAACGATCGAGTTCCAAGCGAAGGACCAGAGCAATTACAAGAAGAAGAAGAACAGGAGGAAGAGGATGAGAAGGGAATTTCTAAAATACGAGTGGCGAGGCAAAAATACATCCCAGTTTCCAAGGCAGAGATCTTGGATGCCATTATACTGAAGTTATTTGAGTCTCAAGATGATGCCAATGAATTTCTCCTTCTCTCTTCGTGAGTTTAATAGTTTAATATATTCGTTCTCCTTTTCTTTTTCCCTATTCTTTCAACTGTGCAGTTTATAAGGGGTGTAAGAATCTGTGTAACTACAGGCGCTTGGATTCTATTCTTCACGCTGAGCACAAACGCATTTTAGAAGAAATGCGAACTGATTATTTCCTCAGTCATTCCGTAAAAAATGAGGAGACGAATGATAATGGGTTGGCCAATGCAGATGGAAAATCTGGAGTTAATGGGGACAATTCCGACTCTGTCAGCGATAGCATCAATGGAATTGGAAGCATTGGGGACTCTGGGGAGGAGCCTGAAATTGACATGCAATTAAATTTCAATTATGGTCTGGACTTGAGGAATCTTTTGGGTTCTTCAGCGAAAATTGACGAGAGATGTTCTAACGGGGAATCCAGGTGTGTAATAAAGATGTTTCTTGTCATCTTAATATTGTTAACTGCTATTTGTAAGCTTGATATTATGTTTCATGTTTAACTCGTTATGTTAAATCATTTGTAGACTTGCTGTTGCCACTCGTTTCCAGCGTGCTTTCATGCAGCTTCTTGATAATGCTCAGTTTCAAGAACTATCGGCTCGGGATTTGATGTTGACATGTGCCTTGAACTCGGATTACCTTCTTACTTTGCCAATATATGTGGACTGGAAGAAAGCATCTGAATCCAATGCTATAATATTCAGGTATTTTTTATTATGCTTTTTCATGAGTATATATAGTTCTAAAAGAAATTCAGACAGCACAAATAATGAGGGATATTCCATGTGATAACTATGGAACATCTGCCACTAAGCCTTTCCTGTGACCTCACTTATATACAAGAATGCCGTTCCATTTTTCTACTATTAAACATATATGCAGATGTTTTACTTTTAAGATGATTTCCCTTACAGGAGAGGTTATGCAACTGAGAGACAGAAAGGTCTGCTAATTGTTGAAAAACTGGACTATATACAGTCCATACTTCTGAAAAGACTATTCTTCATTGTATCAAAACCACTGGAGAAAGTTGGCAAATGGATAAAAGAGGTGGGTGTCTTTCCTTGATTGCTTTATTGCTGTTTGTTAGAGAGTCAATGTCACATTTAGGAACGGATAACAAATCAATATTTTTATTCAAAATTGGCCAAAAATTGAATGGCTGATAGCAATATCAATTGAGGAAAATCAGCATTTAGATTTCTGAAACTGTTGGAGCAATAGGCGAAGCAATCCCATGAATTTGAAGAAAGTGCTTATGGAGATACAGTTTAGACTTCACAACTATCTTCATGTTAGATTTGTGATTCAAATCTTAGCAAGATTTAGATAGACTTTTTCCTAATTTGACTAGAAGGAATATTTCTTAATAGGATAGAGCTATGTTTTCTGTATGGATTAGAACGCCTAAGGTGGAGAATGGCATAATCTAAGAGAAATAGGCTATTATCTATTATAGTTGAAGACACACTTTATGATAAAGGGTGATATAGTAGTTAAAGTAGTAAATATATTGGATTATTTCTAGAAGAGACGTAGATGACTAGCTAATGTATTTACTAAGAGTAGTTATGTAGTAAGGATTTTCTTGAGTGTAACTGGGTTAATGGAGTAGTGTAGTTTTGAGCTTGTAATTGATGATTTATTATTATTGATAGTGGAAAATTGTATACCTGTATATGTAGTCCTATGTTTCTTTTCTTGTTTTAATTTCACATTGTGAATTACTTGAAGTTGTTTCCATAGATTATTACACCTTACATGCTCCATCCTTGGAATAGGCTATCACTAATGCTTCTCAGACCCAAGAAGCACAAGATTGGTTCAAGAGTGTGACCTTTTGGCTTGAGGAACTATCACTTTTTAAGAATTCATATTCTAATGATGGACAAGCCTCTGATAATCCTCTGGAAGTAGACCAAATATCGGATAGTGATGTTCCTATTTGGCTTGCAGCGCAGAGGGCAGTAAGTCGTTATGAAGGATTTCTGTCTCCAGTTGGACCCAGAGGAAGGCTACTCAGGAAGTTGCTCACTTGGATTGGCCTTGTACCTCCTATACCAGCAACACCATTTGAACTTGACAGTGACAATAGTACTTCTGAGCCTCATTTAAGGTTAATGGCATTTGAATTTCTTCTTTCTCCTATCATAACTCTCTCTTTCTGATTTTCTCTATCCAAGGATTAAGAATTAAGTGTCTGACATGAATTATAGTTTGGTATGATTTTATGTGATTTTTAGGTGCATAGAGAGAAGTCTAATGCTTTGTTATGAAATTAGTTTGACTGTAATACTCATCACAGGTTGTATCTAGTATGTCAAAAATTGATCTGTTTATTTGCACTTTGGCATTGCAAAGAGACTAGCTCATGTATCATAGACTATTTGTCTCCTCAAGAATGCTGTCCACTTACCTCATGGTTGGGATGCAATAAAGTTAGTATAAAGAGAGATGGCTCTAGATGACCTAGAAATTCAGACGAAATGAATAATAATAAGAATGTTTTTTAGATTACTGAAAATTCCTTCAGAAGAGTCTACTTCTTATAAAGAAAAATTATACTATCCATTAAAATTGTAGTATTATCCTAGTATAGTAGTATGAATTTGGAGAGTTACCGAAATCCTAGAGTTATAAATTTTCTAAAAGTCATTAAATTATTAAAACCATTTTTTTTTTTTAAAAAAAGAAAGGCCAGTGCAATGTGTTATCCATAACATGTGTTCTCTTAAGGTTGTGGGTAGCTTTTTAAATGGGATTTATTTTATGATAGCATATTGTGACCTGACTGGATAGTAATAGAAAAATTGTTCACTCAGGCCAATTTTCTTATCAAGGATATCACTTAGTGATATATGGAGACCTGCTTCAAGAAAATACTGTGGAAATGATCTTTGGCAAATGTTAAAAACTTACTTTTCCATTCTTCTATCATGGACAGTCCTTGAGGTATCCCTTGTACAAAAAATCCTTGAATACCTTTTTCAATTTCTTTTATTGTGTAATAGTTCTGTAAATATATATTGATCGGTATGGATGTACAAGTTTTACTTTCTTTTGCCCATACAAATGTTTAGGCACCATTTGAACATATTAAGCAATATTGGCAAATTTATTATGTTTGTAAAATATTCTTAATGAGATCATATATGCATTGTTCTTGATCATCGTCTTTCCTTATCAGGAACCTGCATTCCAAGAATTGATTTTGCTCTATACCAAGGAAGTGACCGAAAGTGACATTAAGGATAAAGCTGAAGTTCCATCATTGCAATTAAAGATCTATGAGAGAATTCCTATCCCGGAACTACCAGTAAATACTTCTAACACTGAAATGTCTGTTGATACACTCTTATGCTTGTCTTGTGTTTGTGATGATTCAAAGTTTTCTCATATGAACTCTCAAAATATTAGCAAATTATTTTGCAGGTCATTTTTCCTCACAAAAAGCTCTCTTTCCGAGTCATAGATACAGTATGTACAAGTTACATACCTATTTGTTACATCTTTGAAATGTTATGTATAGAAGCATTGTGAGTACTTATGAAGGCTTAATGTTTAAAGCTGCAACCAGTAGTAGTTGTATTAATTTTGTTTGATATTACCTTCTTGACTGGATATTATGAAATCTGTAGGTACGCCTGGATGTGGCCACAATATTGGGACTTTCGGCATACTTCATCAATTACAAATTTGAAGACATCTTATCTTCCCCGTATGAATCTTCTAAGTGTTTATACCAGAACTTTTGAAATATCAGCCCATTTCACAAACTATTGTGCATATAAAAGATGGTAATTATATCTAAAATGTTGAGTCCATGATGCAATTCAGAGGAAAGGAATACAAGTTTTATCATTATTTTCCAGTCCCTGAAGTCCTGTATTATATCAGAATTCTAAAAACCAATCATGTCTTTTTCCCCCTTTTGGATTTGGACTAGTTCTTGAAATCATTTAATGCTTTGAAGTTGCATAGAGAAGCATATTGCTTTTTTCTCTGCGTTGCAGATCAGCAATATTTCTTGATGTCGTTGCCATCACTGCACTGATAATTTATGTGACCCGTGTGGCTTTGGGTTACAAACAGACGTGGGATCGATATCAAGTGAGTTACCCCAATATTCTCTTTACAGTATTTGAGATTATTGACTTACTGTTACCTAAGTTATACAACTAGATTTAGTTCAACTTTATATCTGCTCAATTCATTTTATAATTTCTTATAGGATTCCATTATTGCAGCTACTTGTTAACAGGACACTTTATGAGAAAACACTGGCAAGTGGCTTTGGGTCTGTTCATTTTCTTCTGGATGCTTCTGAACAGCAGCAAGTAAGAGTAACTTTAATTTTTGCACAGTATATAGATTAGAATAATTATAGAAGGTAAATGTTAAGTTCTTTAAGGTATTTATGTTTCCTAATATTTCTTCTTCTGAAACTATTTTATGCAGTACAAGGAAGCTATTTTAACCTATGCAATCTTGCTTAAAGTGAAGAATGGCCAGGTCTGCCACTTCTTTTTTTTTTTTTTTTTTCTTGTATAAAACATGTTACTGGGAATTGTTCTTGCTGCAGGTTAATTGTCACAAAAGTGTTGGTGATGAATGCGAGAGATTTATGTATGATGTGTTAAAAGTAAAGGTAATGGAAGGACTTTCTCTCAAAAGAAGAAGTATATCTGGCGGCAGCCACATTATTTATTATTTTTCTTTATTGAAAAATAGCAATTCATTGATAATAAGAGGGCTTATAGCCCAATGCAGAAGACGAATGTTCCAATTTTTTGTTAATTATTGTGTTGTAACAAGTGCAGGTTCAAATGCCAGTTGACAAAGCGGTAAGCACTTTGATTAGGCTGGGCCTTGTTATAGAAACATCCATTGATGGAGAAATCAGACTGCAGGCTGTTCCTTGTAAAAAGGCACACGAGGCCCTTAAAGAACGTTGGAATACTTTGCTTAGATAAACAAGAAGATTAATTCTTGTAAATATATTTCTAAAGGATAATATGTGTAAAATATACGCTGTTAAAGGTAAATACAAAATATTAAAAAAAAAAAAATTGTCTTCATTTTATTGATTTATTTATGCCAACCGTTTGTATAGAGCAGGTGCAGGGCATTATTATTTTTGTTTGGTATTTTTTGTTGGGTAAATTATTCATTCAAATGAAGTAAAATAAGTTTAAAAAAAAAAAGTTTAAAAATATGTGAAAAATATATATATATAAAATAAAATATAAATATCTAATAATGTGTTATTTGGTTTTTTTTTTTTTTTTTTTTTTTTATTTTTGTTGTTAATTTTTTTTTTTTTTTTTTTTTTTTTTTTTTTTTTTTTTTATTTTTTTTTAAAATTAATTTTTTTTACTTTTTTTTTAATTTTTTTTTTTTATAATATTTTATAAAATAAAATTTTAATTTTTAAAAAAAAATAAAAAAATTAAATAAAATTTTTATTTTAAATAATTTAATTATTTATTTTTTTTTTTTTTTATAATTTTATTTTATTATTTATTTTTTATTTATTATTTTAAAAAATAAATAATAAAATAAATATAATATATTATAATAATTATATAATATAATATATAATATATATATATATATTATTATAATATATATTAAATATAATAAATAATATAATAATTAATTATATAATAAATAATAATATAATAATAAAATAATAAATATAAATAATTAATTTATTATTTTAATAATATAAAAAATATAATATAATATATATATATATACATATTATTATATATATATAAAAAAAAAAAAAAAAAAAAAAAATAAACACAAAAAAACAAAAATATCATATCATATATATATAGTTATAGCCTATCAATATCATTCAAAAAGTTAATCCAAACATGCCCCAAGATACTGAACATTATTTGCACACGAGTCGCTGAAAATGGTCGTTGTTGCCCATGCTTTCACTGCCAATCATGTATCTATATGCATCAGCATGAATGGTCAGATTTCACCCAAAGTCAGTGACCACTCCCTATGGTTTCTCCACAAATTTACATGAAAATCTTATAGCAATTAAATAAACCAAGTATTAATACACATAATAAAGCGAGAGGATTCCATTCTTTTCCCTCGTGTTGGAATTTCCTTTTCTTCTGTGGAACTTCGAAGTGTTAAAAAAGAAAAAAAACCCACATGAGGGCATTGGTTACTCTGGAAATACGTCTTACTGTTGGCAGGTATTGGACACTTTTTCTTGGTCGATGCTTGATTTTAAACACCGCACTTTCCTTCTTGCCACTTTCAAATCAATTTTTTGGTTTCTAGATCCTGGGTAAAACAAGGTGCTGTAGGTATAAGATCTGACAAGTTTGTTTCTCATAAGTCCAGAGGCTGAGCTTTAGTAAAAACAAATACTCCACCACCTCCAACAGCACGCCCTAAAAGCATATTGCTATCCAGATAGGAAAGATAATATAGTCCTCCCACAGATCTCCTGAAATTCAAAGTATGTTTTACCACCCATGTGTATATTGTAAATATAATTTTGTTTATATATAAAAAAAAATACATGCACACATGTTATACCTCCCTGGATTTGCTGGGTTTCTTACAGGAATTTGTGCCTTGAAAGTGCGTATGAACTGCAAAATCTGCATACAAGGAAAAATATACTAACTGCATTCTACAGTCACAAATTGCTTTTACTTTCCCTAATTTAGAATTAGGAAACCTAAAACCTGCATCCAGTTGTAAGTAGAAGCATTACTGAGTTACATGACGTGAAGAGAAAGGCATCAAAGTAAATGTGCTCTTCCTATATGCCTTTTTTTTTTCCTTTCCCTGGTTACCTTGGTGAGAACAATCAAATGTAGGTTAAAATTCAAAGAGAACCATCCAGTTGATGGTATCAAGAGTATCTGAGACCTAAGTTACTCTAATTCATATGCAGCACACAAAATTAAAAGCTGCAATATCAAATTAGTGATGCAAGTCATTTACCTGTAGGCTTAGGAATGTGCGTGGTAGTAGTGCTGGAGCTATTAAAGCTTGCAGCTCTTCGCTAATTTTAATATTTTGAACACTTATCTGCCAAAGGCCATATGCAGGCTTCAGGCTTTAACATAAATAAATGCAAAATCTAGATTCAATGTGGGAAAAAGAAAAGAAAATGCAGTGATTCTTGTGCAGAAGGAAATGTATAAGCAGATTCAAAAAGTCGAGCTTTCAATCATCACAAAACATCAAATAATTAATATAACAAAGATAACAATCACAAAATATGCAATGATTTATTATTAATATAATACCACGGATAGTGTGTCTTGGAAAAAGTTAACTGTACAGTAAAATGGTTGCATGTGATACCTTGAACTTTTTGGAGTCATGTTTTATGAAGGACATAGAAGCTGACCTCTTGAAACTGAAGATAGATGTTGCGCACTGAAACAACATCAAATTTTGCAGAAACAAGGAGAGTAGCACCTTCTTGTTCCTGAAAAGCATAAAACCAACAATATATTCAATCATTTTTAGATTAAGAGTTCCAGAACAAAGAAACTACTTCAAAAGTGGAGGGTTAACATCCAAGATTAAATATTTATAGCTATAACAAATGTTGAAATAACATCAAAGAAGGTGCAGTGGAGGAAGGGACAACCAAAGCTTACCTCTAACAATGTTGGAACACTCCACTGAACAACATTACGAATGATACCTCCATTAGACTGATTGCGACATTCAAACTTCTGGAAGATCTGCCCGACCTATTCTCACATTGATGGGCCAAAAACATAACAAATCAAGAAATTGAGAGAGAGAGAGAGAGAGAGAGAGCGCATGAAACTCCATGTAACAATTGACAATTAACATTTCAAGAATGCGTTTCATGTAAGAATAAACTAACTACATAAGTTGCGGGGAATGGGGATAAAATTGAGACATTTCAGTTAAATCAAAAGTAAAAGGCCTCTTCAAGCAAAGAGTTTGTATTTCATTTGTTAGTGAACTCAACCACTGATCCTCTTCTAACACAGAACAAAGCTCAATTACTCACACGACACATGCAGACAAGAAAAAGAAAATCAGAAGAAAGAAATAAAAATAAGGTAAGAAAATAAGTTAAGATAACATAATTTTGAGTAGATCCTGTGATGCTCATGATTTTGATACGAAAGTTTTTTAGGTTTTAGGCTATCATATTTTACACCTGCAAGAAAGGAAGCCTAGCAGATGATTCCAAAAGAACAAGGACATCGGGCGCAGAAGTATATTGCAGGCGCCATGTCCCATCCAACTTCACCAGGTCAATTGGCGCACCCATGTTATAACCCTCCAAGCTCACCTGGCAGAGTTATAGAAAACCAATTTAAGAAATTATTGTTTATCCAGTGCTGTCCATTACTTGAGCACCAAAGGTAGATGGAGAGGTAAACAAAAGCAAAAGCAGAGAAAGAAAGACCAAGAATTTTTAGCAGAAAGAACATGGGAGAAACAGACCAGAGCCTCTTCAATGAGAGAGCGTTGATCAGCAGTGGTAACAAGCCCTCGTTGTGTGTCTTGGACAGCTCTTAATAGATCATGCTTTTTGTTCTCTATGTCAAACTCAGATACCTAAAGCCCATAGAGAATCAATCACTCAGAATGCAAGAAGAATAGACCAACAGAACACACATCAGAGAAGAAAGAAGGCAAACCCGACTCATATCGGCAGCTATAGTTGCTGAACAAGGAAACTTTTTCCGAAAGGCCATTTTTCTGGTCGCATCAAGGCTTAAGCTAGAAGGCTTAATCTTGATAAAGGCTCTGTCTCCACTAGCTGGACAGAAGGATGTAGAAAACGCCAGGTTCATTTCTTCAATAAAGAGGGTATAAATTAGTAATAATGAAAACGCAGTATGAAAGAAGCAAATTATATCCACACAACTGATAACTACATCAATGTAGTAGCTTGATAAGCTTTTTGAGTCGTACAGTTTCAAGATTCCCCAAGAAATACGATTTAGCTGAACAATTTTGCATTATTTAAAAAGTAACGAAAAGTCCGAGATTGGAGAACGGTGAGAGATGAAAGTAGCGAGAAACAGCAACAGCAGTAAGCAGGTGCATAGAGGAATCCAAAAGAAGGAAAGAATAAGAGTAAGAAATGGTATACCTGCACGTAGCTGCGAGAAGCAGCGGTGAAGAGCTGTGAGATTTTGGAGTTCCCCTTCTACCAGTTGAGGTCACAGGCTTCGTTATCCCATTTCCCTTTCTTCTCTTGCCCTGGAGAGCTAATATCAGTGGGACCCGTTAGACATAACTGACGACGCGGCAGCTGCAGCGGTGTCCTATTTTTTCTATTTTTTTCCTAACTGAATAAATTATTGGACTAAATAAAATAATTAAATTAAATTTCAATATAAATTATTTTTTTTTCATTCTTTAATTATATTTGACTTCTTTAAATTAAAAAATCTCTCTATCTGTAATTAAAATACAAAGGTTAAATTATTAAATTTTAAAAAAATAAGAAATTTTTTTTAATTTAGATATAATTTAAAAATAAAAATAATTTACTTTTAAGAATTTTTTTATATTATTATATATTTTGATATTGATTTAATTTAGTATTTAATTTTAGTTTTAATACATATAAATTAATCGAGACAATGTAATCATAAATAAAAAAATATAGATAAATCTAAATATGTATAATAATTTCAAAAATTGTTATGAAAGACCTGCAGCTGGTTAAGCGGGGGCTTAGCGTCATCCAATCCAATTCCAACAAGACCCGACCGAGCCCAACTCGACCGGACTATCATCAAGGGCCAGTTGCAGTTAGCTCGAAGACTCTGAAATGGCAACCGCCTGGGCGCTTCATCGTTGCTCTTCCTTAGCCTACCAACGCGCCGCTTTTGCGTCTACTGTTATCTCAGGGAGAACCCAGGGAATAACGGTATCAAGTCCAAGCGGTGTCGGCGGTTTTAGGGCATGGAAATCGATTTGTCTCGCCAGAAATTACTGCTACTCTCCCACCAGCACCGACACCGCAGTCGTGGTTGCAAATGACGACAAGTACGGTAAAAAACAGATCATCAGCCTCACTCCTCGCCTTTACGATTATATTCTCTCCAACGTTCGGGAGCCGGAGGTACTCTCATTATGAATTTCTTTCTCTAATGATTCCGTTTGTTGTTGCTCTTTTGTTTTGTGACTCTTTTTATTTCAGATTTTGCGGCAACTGCGAGAGGAGACTGCTACTTTTCGTGGCAGCCAGATGCAGGTAATCGACAATAAAACTGCGTAATTTCAATTTCCAAGTTCACAGAACAAATTGACGAGGCAGTGCTATTTCGATAGGTATCTCCTGATCAGGCACAGCTGCTTGCCATGCTTGTGCAGATAATTGGTGCGCAACGGTGTATTGAAGTCGGTGTTTATACTGTATGTTTTCTCTCCATCGTGTTAGAAATTTGTTTACATTGTCTCCATGGATTATTAGCGAGAGAGAGAGAGAGAGAGAGAGAGGTGCTTGATGAAATAACAAGTTACTGTGTTCTAGTTCTAATTACTTTTTACCATTTCTTGTTCAGGGGTACTCATCGTTGGCAGTTGCTTTGGTGCTACCGGAATCAGGTTGTTTGGTTGCCTGTGAAAGAGATGCCAATTCTCTTGATGTTGCAAAAAGGTACTACGAGAGAGCTGGTGTATCACACAAGGTAATGTATATTTCCTTCTCGTAATGTTGCAATTGGGATTTCCACATGGAAATTTGAAAGCCACCACCACCTCTCAAGAAGCATACTTTGTTGTAGTTCCCTTCTGTCTACGCTGCACTTCTACAATTCTGGAGTATATTATGTGTATAATTTTTACAAAATCTCTTGCTACGTGTTATCTACTAATAATTCTTCTAGTGATCACTGCATAATTCCAAATGGTTCTTTGATATTAGGTCAATGTGAAGCATGGAATGGCGGCAGACATTTTAAGTTCTCTGATTATGAATGGTGAAGCTTCCAGGTAATGATAAAGTATGACATTTTTGTTCCCTCCATTTCCTGGAGACCCTCAGTCAAGATCTTCCTCACTTAATTTTCTGACATACTTCATATAGCTATGATTTTGCATTTGTTGATGCTGAGAAGAGAATGAATCAGGAGTATTTTGAATTACTACTGCAGCTGGTAAGAATGATATAATGGTACCATCTACGTTTGTTTTCTTATTTACTTCGATTTGTTTGTTGAATGTTCTTATTAGATTCTATGCTTGCAGCTTGTAAGAATGCTTATTAGTCTCCTTGCAGGTGAGGGTTGGGGGTGTCATAGTAATCGACAATGTCCTTTGGCATGGAAAAGTTGCAGATCCATTGGTAAATTATTGACTGTGATTTATAGAATTTGTCCCTCTGGATAAATTTATGTGCGTGTTATCATCTTTTGAGCAGGTAAATGATGCTAAGACTGTCAGCATCAGGAATTTCAATAAAACCATCACGGAGGACAAGCGTGTAAGCATCAGTATGGTATACAACTCAACTCAATTCAATTAAACCTTTATCCAAAAAATTTAGGGTCAGGTATATGGATTTTCTTTCTACACTCTAAACGATTTCTAGGTCATGTTGTACTACTCCCCTCCAAGTCAGTTTAGGCCTACCCCTTCTTTTCTTTCTATCCACCTAATGTGTTCTACTTGTCTAACTGTAATTTTCGTATGTCTACGCTTCACGTGACCAAACCACCTTAATTTACATTCTCTCAACTTATCCTCAATTGGCACCACTCCTACTTTTTCTCTAATACTCTCATTACGGGCTTTATCTAGTTTAGTATGACCACTCATCCACCTTAACATACTCATTTCCACAATTCTTAGCTTACACACATACGTCTCACTCATTCAGTATCCAACACTTAGTACCATATAACATGGCCGGTCGTATGACTGTACGTTAAAATTTTCTTTTCAACTTATTGAGAATCTTGCGATCACATAAAACTCTCATGGTAGGTTTCCATTTGAACCATCCGGCTTTAATTCTATGATTAACATCCTTCTCACATACCCCATCTACTTGAAGGACTGAGCCAAGATATTTAAAGTGATTACTTTGGGACAGTACAACTCCATCCAAACTAACTCCTTCTCTATCACCGGTTTGGACTTCACTAAACTTGCAATACATGTATTCTATCTTTGTTCTACTTAACTTAAATCCCTTTAACTCTAGAGTACTTCTCCAAAGTTCTAACTTTCTATTTACTTCTCGCGTCTCATCTATCAGAATTATATCATCCGCAAACATCATGCACCAAGGGATACCCTCTTGTATTTGTTTCGTCAATTCATCTAAAATTAATGTAAAAAGGTAAAGGCTTACAGCTGAACTTTGGTGTAATCTAACTGAGATATGAAAATCTCTTGTGTCCCCTCCCACTGTGCGCAGAATAGTAGTTGCTTCTTTATACATATCTTTCAACACTTGTATGTACCTAATAGATACGCTCTTTTGTTCTACCACTTTCCATAAGACATATATTGGAATACTATCATAAGTCTTTTTCAAATCGATAAAAACCATGTGTAGATTTTTCTTCCCATCCCTATATTTCTCCATCAAGTTTATAATGAGAAAGATCGCTTCCATAGTTGAATGACCGGGCATGAAGCCAAATTGATTGGGAGAGATAAAAGTATCATGACAAAGTCGATGTTCCACGAGTCTCTCCCACAACTTCATAGTGTGGCTCATGAGTTTAATTCCCCTATAGTTTGAGCAACTTTGTATGTCTCCCTTATTTTTAAAAATAGGTACTAAAATACTTCTCTTTCATTCATCAGGCATTTTCTTTGAGTTTAGAATTTTATTAAACAATTTAGTTAATCATGCCACTCCCATATCTCTCAAACACTTCTACACTTTAATTGTTATTCCATCGGGTCTATAGGCTTTACCCACTTTCATTCTCTTAAGTGCTTCCTTTACTTCTAAAAATCTAATCCTTCTAGTATAATTCACATTCTTTTCTATTGCTCTGTAATCTATATTAACGTTATTATCATTTTGACTATTATTAAAGATACCATCAAAATAATTTCTCCATCTTTCTTTAATGTCTTCATCTTTCATCAACACTTTTCCTTCTTTATCCTTAATGCACATAACTTGATTGAGATCTTGACATTTCTTTTCTCTCCTCCTTGCTAATCTATAAATATCTTTCTCTCCTTCTTTAGTTCCAAGTTTCTTATATAACTTTTTAAAGGTCTGCGCTTTTACTTGACTAACTGCATTTTTTGTCTTTTTCTTTGCTATCTTGTACTATTCATATGCCTATGCCTCATTAAACCTTTGGGATATTAGGTACCCATAGGAGATGGCATGATGATCTGCTGCAAAAGATGACCTTGTTACTAGTTTAATCCACTTGAGTCAGCAGCTGATTCCACTTGCTTTAAGATTTTTCTGTGTTGCAAAGTTTAAGAAGGATATATATTCACAATGCCATGAAAATGCATAGCGCCAGCATATTGGTTTAAAACATTTGAGTACGGAGTTGTTGCAATGACGACCTGGTCTAGCAGTAAAATTTGAAGGTGACTGAAACTTAGAATGCGATCCTGAAATTAATATGCAATCTGGTATATGCTGCTCAAATTTTGTGTTCCCACTCACAACAATGGGTGATGATCATGCTGGTGAACATTGTACAATTGATTGTCACAACAGATTTAACATGGAAGTTTTATTGTTCAAGCTGGGTTTTTGTACATTAGAAGTTTCTTTCTTTGATTCATTGTGCCTTGTTAGGTACAACAATACTCTTTTCTTGTGGTCTAAGCTAGGCGAACAAAGCATTGTCACCGTGCTTGAAAGAATATTCAGTTTAAGTGATGTTAAATGTTGTCCATTGTGTCTTACATACTGTCACCAGACTCGGAACAAGGATTAGATGCATACTTTGCTAGCATGCTGGCAATGATTTAAGTTGCTAGGTACCAGCACCAGATAAGGTATATTAAAATAAAACAAAAGGAGTGGTCAAATTTCACAAGAGAGATTCTTTGTTACTAACGGAATTCACTATTGATAAAAGAGTATGACTATCAAAAGTCAAATTGTTCGCTCGCAGAAACAAAGGCTTCCTACCTCAATAAAACACTACATATCAATTCCTCATAGTTTCTGATTTAATATTCCTTTTCCTTCTCTCTGCCAGGTTTAACCTATTAATGGGAACTAGAGGAAAGGAGGAAGCAGCAACCCACCCTAAATACCACGAGGGTCCTCCTTTTCGGAATCAACACACCCCTGGCTGAAGATGGCTTGAAACTTTTTAGGTCTTGTCTGCTTCTGCTGTCCAGGAATATTCACTGCCCTTTTCGGCATGGTAGGTGGAGGGCAGGTCTACCCAACTGCAGCCAATAACGCGAATATTGATTGGTGGTAGCATCAATAACATATTTGGTCCCCGTCTCACCCTCTCCGCTGGCTGCTCTACTTCACGCTGGCTCTTTCCTTTATTACAACTACCACCACCACAGCCAACATCAATGGTTCCCTTCTCACCCCACCTTCTTTGGGCTGGATAGGGAGCTTTCAATTTTAGACCCCCTCACCCTCAATATCTGTTCTGGACTATTTTCAACAGGGGTGGCGTCATTGGTGGTTGAATTCCTTCTATCCCGAGTTACTGCCACATCCAGGGGGAACAAAGCTAAATTATAGCCAATAATGAGAAGAATTTTCATCTTATTTAACTATCTTAAAATTTCAAAATGTTAACTTGATATGAAGATTACTAACATTAAAGTCTTTTTCTGTTCATATCAATTAAATAAATAAAATTAATATAAATACATAAAAGACATGCATTGCAAATTTACCCATAAATTTATTATTATTAGTTTTTTTTTTCTATCAACACTAATTCTTCAAATGGCTGCATCGATAATTAAGATGGCTCAACTAGCCAGTGGAATGTGCTGGCATTCAAAATGTACTTAAATCACACAACAAGCTTTAGCAACTTGACTACTTACCCGTTTTGATTGAGTGCAGTATTAATAATATTTTTTTATTTAATTAAATAGTATAATAAAATAAATATAAAATTATTAATTTTTATTATTATAAATGTATAAATAATTTAAAAATATTTATTTAAATAAAATATTAATTTATAAATAATGTTATCATAATAATTATAGATACATTTTATTTTTTAATTAATTAATGAATGTGACATGATTATACTTTACTTCATTTAATTAAAATAATATATAATTAAAATTTTATAAATTATGTAAAAAATAAGAATACAAAATTTTTAAATTATTTTAACCCATTAAATTAGTGATTTTTGCGATTCAAAAGTTTTTTTTTTCAAGAACAATTTTTCTAAATAAAGAGAGAAATCATATCATATATTATGAAACTATAAAAAATCATTATCCAAATAGAATGATAGGCACTTATTATTATTTTTACAAAAATGATTTAATGGTGTACCAAGTAACATCTTAGTAAATCGGGAAACTTATCTTTACATGCCATGAGAAATACAATGAGCTAAAAAACAAATTTAAAAATAATAATAATAATAACATAACGAATTCAGAGAACAATTTTGCTGGAATCGAAGTACCTCTTAACATGCAGTTTGAATTCAGCAGTAGAAAGGGAATTTATCCGTATCAGTGATGTATTAAGAATAGATTTGTTATGTTCTCATCATAGTGCAGCAATTTTCAACTTGCTGACTCCAGCAAAAAGAAAATATCTACATATGGATGATATCAACATAATGTAAGAAAAGCCAAAGTTCCCTCCTGCCTCATTTCCCATCTGCTAGAGCAAGCACATTACATTGCTAATTCAGTCCTCGTTCCTTTGGTCATGTCCATTAACTTGGTTCTCTACATTGGCTCCTACATCTTCTCCAGCCCCATAGTGAACCCATGGCAACATTGACTCGAACAAAACAGCCAATGCATGGCGATTTGCAACATCACGTGGAGCAGGACCACCAGCAGGTAGATTGGCAATTTGGCCTCCATTTTGCTCAGCTTCCCTCAGCCTTGGATCAACCATGAAATTTTGCAGGTTCTCCGGTGGAAGAGTTGGTACAGTATCAGAAAAATCTGAAACCAGCAAATGGCTATACCTGTAAATACAATACAATCAATGTTAAACTAAGATATCTCAGTTCAGTCCTATGCTGATTCAGCATATTTCAATTTTGGCGCACAACCATAAACTTCACTTGGTCCTTTGTAGGACACATGGTTACCAAGAAAATCATAGAACATATTAAGTGCTAAACAAACATAGCAACAAGCCAATAATAGAAAATACTTACTCATTGTTCTCAGATGAGAAAGCCTCTTTTCGCACACAAGCCCAATCCCTAGCTTCACTGCTTTTATGTTCTAGAGTTTCAATTACTTGCAAAGCTGCATCACGAAGCAACTTCTGCAAATCTGGAAGCCTCCATATGATATAACTTCTCTCTATGTATATATTGATAAGATGGTCCAAAGATGGAGACCCCGTTTTCTCTGATCTAAAAAAAGCATGCTTTAGCATATTGGCCCATGCCTGATCTTTTAAAGGTACCTTGTCTACAAGCTTTTTAAGAACAGAAGGGTAAAGCATCAATGCCTGCTTCATCAAATCTACTGAAGTAGACTTTGTAGCAAGCACAGAAGTATCCTTTGCAGGTTCCTCTCGCTCAAGATAAAGTCGGCATATTGCAAGGGAATATGAGAAATTTGGAAACAACCATAAGGAATTATCACCTTTATAGTCTTCTGAAAATCGTTCCAACCATGCATACTCCTCTGCCCTCAAACTAAAGTAGTCAATACAGAACAACGCCCCCATTGGATCATCTAAATCCAGTGAAAGCAATAATTTGCATACTTCAAGAGCAGATCGATGGCATCCACGCCTATCCATGTTTTTCATGTGAGTGAAAAGTGTTGTGAATATTGGCTTGTTTGTTTCATGGCTGATCTTCAACTGGCAATTGCCTTGCAAGAGGGTGAACATGGGATGCCATGCACATTCCAAGGCATACAAACTCTTTGCAATAGCATCAGCTGACATTTGATGTTCACCCACAAATTTGAAATAGTCTGCCATTGTTATAAGTGAATCTAAATGATATGGGTTGTATAACAAAATGCTTGCTATGCCATTTAGATCATGAATAGCTTTGGCAGCTTCAAATGCTCTTTGAGCTTGATCATAGGAAAATGAGCGCACATACCTACATGAATAAAACATATCTAAAATTACGAAAGCTAAATTCAAAGTGATGATATTAAAAACCAACAAGATAGTATGCTAACTTAGGAAAAACTAGAAAAGAGGAGAAATAGATTCAAGAAATGGGAGGGGAGATCATGTAACAAGCAGAAATGAGTGAATGCAAATACCTTAGCTTTCTTAAAGGTGTAAAGCAGAAAACACTACAAAAGTTTAACTTCATTAATGGGGCAGAAGCAATGATTCAATTAAAAAAAAAAAAACCCAAAAACCTGGCAACCCATATCTGATGAGCATATATAGAGAACCCTAAAAAATACAAAAGAAACCAAACTCCTAAGTCCAAATCAGCCTGAGAATCCAAAAAGGAAGAATGGAGAGATCACACACATAAGAAAAAATAAAATTTCAATAAAACAAATCCAGTGCACAGTTGGCATTCTCACCTCTTCACACGCACTGCAATCTGACCAGAATATAAACCGCTCGAATTTTTTTTTTCACCAAATGTCTTTTTCGCACATGGAAGATCAATTGGATGTCAAATATATACAATGTTAAATTTTAGGGCACGTGGCAAATAGAATCTATAACTGATAACAGCAATGTTATAACTATTTCTCAACTTCAGAACATGGACATACTCCTGCGAAAGCATGAGAAATAAAGGAAACATCCCAGGAAATAAAGCAGTGAAGTGGGAAATTCCCAACAGTATCAAGCAATAAAGGATATTTCTTTTACCTAAAATGATGATATCCATCCCTAGTCTCCAAAAATTCCATAGATAGAGATCCATCCCAGCGAGGCCAATGTTCTGATGGAGAGACTAGAATAGTCTTTCTGGTATGATGGCTTCCACGTCTTGCCCCACGAACCTGCCTAGAACTGCTGGCTTGATTACTTCTCTCAAAAGATTTCACCACCTTAGAACCAAAAATTCTTCGCAACTCGTTCTCAGGATTTAGACATTTGGGATCCACTTGTAGGATGGATGGCGCACATTGCTTAGTAAACTCTTCACGAAGTTTTGCATTTTCTAGTCCGGTTTTGACAGGGTCAGGTTGATTTCTTGAAGAATTAACATCCAAGGACACAGTTTCTAGTGCCTCATCCAATAGTTTTTCACCTTTATTTGTACTTGAAGATGGGGCTGCCTTGTTTTTCTTCTTCTTCTTTTTCTTGGATTTCTGACTGGATGATGACACTACACTAGCCAAGCTTTCCGTCGCAGAGGGTTCTTGTTTGTAATTGTTTCCCATCAAGGATTCATCAGTAATTTCTGACTCATTCTCCTACAGCCAAAATTGAATATTAACAATTGAAACAAAATAAAAAGGGGAAACTGTGTGACTGCCTTGCTAGCACTGATATTCTTTTGATGTAAACAGTTAAAAGTTAAAAGTTAATACTTCATTTCCGACTATGGAATTATTTCTGAAAGCATTTATAAAATGAGAAAGAATAGTAAAAGCTTCCTAAGTGCAGGTATATTCGCTTTCCTGTTTTCCAATGTTCTTGAAATATCATGCAGAAATCCATTCCTAGGCATCCAAACCAGAGGCGGATCCACTTTATTAAATAAGAGGTCAATTGACCCCTCTTTTTATTATAATTTTCCATGTAGATATATGTGTAGTTTTAAATTGACCCCTCATAAATTTAATTACTAAACCCTCTTTTTGATAAACATTAAAATAAATGACTTATAATTGTATGACTTGCTTGAATATGGTAGATCTTTCTCTTCTTTTCACATAAAAATATTAGTTAGATTGACTAAATTTTATCCTATTAAATTTTTAAGTCAAACTCTTAATACTTGAAAATCAATTTAAAAATTTTATTTTTAATATCTATATTTCTTTTAATATATTGACCCTAAAAAATTTTTTTTCTAGATCCACCACTATTCCAAACACTCTATACTGTATGGACAGAGGGATCTCTTTGGCAATAGCACGAGATCACCAATGTACCATATCAGGTACAAAATCAAAATTACAATGCTTCATAAACAGGAAGAAATGGAAATAGCCAAAAAAAAAAGTATCTATGGACAGAAGGATCTCTTTAGCAAGAGCACGAGATCACCAATATACCATATCAGGTACAAAATCAAAATTACAATGCTTCATAAACAGGAAGGAATGGAAATAGCCAAAAAAAAAAAAAGGGATAGACTAATTCGGTATTACAATATGAAGTCAATGAGTGTCAGTTTTTCTGCCAGCTCTCGTTATTGGGTTACTTGTACCTTTTCTGTTTCAAAATTTCTTCTTTTTTGAAATGGACACATAAATTAATTACATATAATAGTAATGGGTAGATGATGCAGTATTCCATTTTTACAAGCAACAAAACACGAGATAACAGAAATTTATTGGAAGCCCCTGTATAAATTTGAAGGGTTCAACTTCACAAACACTTACAATTTATAAGAAGGCGGTTCCAATTGCATGAAATCAATCCGGCTTCGTATCATTAATAAGCCAAGATAAATAAGTAGCAATCACGGTAATGTAATTCGCAAATTTGGTTTTGTTTAATTAAACGTGCTACGTATAAACACATAAATAAACAAAAATCCATTTGGAGAATAGGGTTGGGAAATGAACCTGATCAGAGTCATCGTCGTTAAGGAGGTCGAAAGGATTTATGGCAGGGAGACTGGACGAATCAGAAGATTCTGCTTCCTCTTCTACTTCGTGGTGCTGCAGCTGGCGCTCCTGTTCTTTCAAGACTTTCTTCAGCAACCTAGCTGACATTATTTTTATACGTGAAATTATCAACTTCCGAATCGGTGCGGAAGGACGAGAATATAAGCTCTGATAGGTTGGATGGATTCTTGGTTTCTAAACGGGAAAAGTAAGTTAAAACAAGAGCAATTGCTTCGTCGATGGCGTGATGATGGTGGCGGTGAAGACTGAACTCTGGAGAGATGGCGTTCAGCTGATCTCGAGCATTGGTTGCCTAAAAGCTGTGGTGATATGCTGATATGGGCTCGTCAAACCCCTCCTAACTTCCTACGTACTAGGTGTTTGGGTCTATCGAGTCTCGGCCCACTTTGTTTTCCATTTTCAATTGTTTAACACTATGTTTGGATCGGAGGAAAGTAAGGAAGGAAGTAAAATAAATATATTTTCTCTCTTTTCTTTGTTTGGGAATGAGAAAAAATTAAAAAGAGTGAAAAATAAAAATAAAAAATAATTAATATATTTATTATTTATTTTCTCTCCATTTTAAAATTTAAAAAAAAAAATAAGTGAAAAAATCATAAAATTATTTTTTTATTTTTATATTTATTTATTTTAATTTCAAATAAAAAAAATAAAATGAATATTTTACTATTTAAAAATTATTTTTCCTCCTTATTTTCCTCTCTAATATCCAAATAAAGAAAGAAAAATAATTTTTACATTATTTTTATTTTTTTTCTTTATTTTTTCTCCTTTATTTTCTTTCTCTATTTTATTTTCCTTCCCCCTTTCCAAACATAGTGTAAAGAGCAGGGTGGCCTTTCAAATTTTTTTTAATATTATATTTAATATCTTAATATTTATATAATATATAAATCATAACTAAATATTTTTTATTTATTGACTATTTTTAATTTAAAAATATTTAATTTAATGTATTTTTATTTTGTTTTAAATATATTTTATTATTTTTTAAAAATTAGTGAATGAAACAGACTGAATTATTAATTCAATACTTATATTAATAATTTTAATATTATAAATTACTATTAATATTAATAATTCTAATTATAATATTAATATTTTTATATATAAGTGCATCTTACATACCTTGAGTTTAACACCGCACCAAGAAGATCCCAACAAAAAATTTTGGTTTGACAAGTTCATCTGTTCTTGGAGCAGCCAGCAAACCAGAACGGCATATACCCTTTCCCTTCTCTTCCTTTCTGCGCAGTTGGCGAGAGAGAGCAGGTTAGTCCCAATTCACAGTTCTCCAAGATATTTGATTTCTTATGCTTCTTCTGTATCTCACATATGCACTCAATCAATTAGTTTTCTGTAGCTGCATTTCATTTACACTCTTAGGGTTTAGGGTTTTATCCTAGACGAAAATTTCTTTTCTCACTTATTGGATTTTAATCGCTGCATCCCGTCTCCAGAATTCCTACAATTTCATTTGGCAATATGTCCCGTTAGATGTCGGTTGAGAGCTTGAGCTATTAATTTGGCTTCATTGTTTCGTTTCAGGCATCAATGGGTTCCATTATTCGTGAGTGGGTCGGGTTTCAGCAGTTCCCTTCTGCCACGCAAAGCAAACTCGTGGAATTGTTTGGCAAATTAAAGGAAGAGGTCTCTCTTTTATTTTTAAATGGTTCATTACATTCTTGCAGTTTCAACATCCATTTCTAGATGTTTATCTACCTTGACCATAAGTAATTGCAGGGTGCAAGCACTTTGACCATTCTTGTTATGGGTAAAGGTGGAGTTGGAAAATCTTCCACTGTCAATTCTGTCATTGGAGAGCGAGTGGTTAATGTGAATTCCTTCTCGGTGTGTGTTTGCTTTTACCTATTTCCCATGTTTAAGTCATTAGGAGTCTTCATATAGTTTGTTATAATAACATTATCTACATTGCAGTCAGAGGTGTCAAGACCTGTAATGGTTTCACGGACCCGGTCTGGATTCTCATTGAACATCATAGACACCCCGGGCCTTGTGGAGGGTGGCTATGTTAGTTACCAAGCTTTGGAATTGATTAAACGGTTGGTACTACTAGAATACCTTGACTCGAGTTTAATTGATGCCCACCTAATTGTTGCCTTTTGGTTTCTTTTAATGTGACTTTTGCATTTCTGGATTAAGTTTTTCATGACCTGCTTAGTTTAACCGTATGAGGCTACTAATGCAGGTTTCTTTTGAACAAGACTATAGATGTTCTTTTGTATGTTGACCGCTTGGATGCATATAGAGTGGATGACTTGGATAAGCAGATAATAAGTGCTATCTCTGATAATTTTGGGAAAGAAATATGGCGTAAAAGTTTGCTTGTCCTCACCCATGCACAGCTCTGCCCACCCGATGATCTCAGTTATGATGTTTTTTCAGCTAGAAGATCAGAGGCAGTCTTAAAGACAATTTGTGCAGGATCAAGGATGAGGAAAAGAGATTTTGAGGTTCATTTTTCACTTTATTTATATATAAAACCATTCCTTCTTCTACTTCTTTTCCTTTTAGAATTAGGTAGTGCATATTGACATGCAGCTATATGCTGAATTCATTCCTAATGGAAATGCATAGTCCTGCGCATGCATGTAGGCTTCTTCTTCTTCTTCTTCTTCTTTTAAATTTATGAGTGGTGAATTGGAGAGGTGGTTTCACATTGCATCCATATTCCATGTTATCTTCCTAAAAGAAATATTCCCACCCTGACTTTCAGCAACAAACGCTTATGAATGCACATTAGGACCAATAAATACTGTCATTGTAACCATTGCTCGACTCAGTACCCCTGCCCGACCTGCATCTTAAAGAATGGTGTGAAACATACAGCTATAAATACCTAGCATATGCATCTCTCTCATTTTCTCATGTTCACAAGCCATGGCATTCCTAGAAATTGTCCTTTCATGCCGTTTTATGCCAAGAACCATCATTGTCTTGTGTATTTGTCTTCTCCAATTTTCCCTATATGTTTTGGTTAAATAAAAAGGAATTTATTATAGAGAAACTTCTTCAATTTCTATTACTTGTACGAAATTTTGTCTAACTTTCTGAGTGAGTTTTGTGAACTCTTCTAAAATTTTTATTTTGTAGTAGTGCTTTGAAGTATTGTCATGCAACATTCATGAATCATAGAAAGGTTTTATTTATTTATTTATTTGTTTGTTTGTTATGTCAAAATGCTTTTCCACATTTGAAATTGACACGTAATGTTTTGTTGAATTCTTTCATATTTATGGTACAGTATTTTTCAAGTAGTTTGTACTTAGCGGTCCCAAACCCGGATAAAAGAGCAGAGTTGCGGTAGGTGACAACCAGTGTAAAAATTTCAACCAGTGTAAAAATTTCGTCACACCTTATGATATGGATCAAATGATATAAACGTTGGGGCGTCCTCTACTTACGACGCGCTACATCAGAGCTCGGGCGTAGTAAAAAATATGCAAGGGTATAGGATGTTCACCGAAAGCAACGCGCCATGCCGGCGCTTGGGTGTGATGTTAAATGAGTAAGGATTCTCACATCATGGACGGGTGTGGGTAAAGCAGCTAGTCCATTGGACAGATAGTGGAATAGAACACAAGATAGGCATAGAGAATAATAGAAGATATCATAGAAGGAGATCAATTAGGAAAGAACAGGATAAGAGGAGAATTAGGGTTGGTACTTGGAATATGTATCACTTATAGAAAAATTAATGGAGCTTGTGGATACCTTGAAAAGAAGAAGAGTGAATATTGCTTGTATTCAGAAGACTAAATTGGTAGGAGAGAAAAGCAAGGAAGTGGGTAATTCATGGTACAAACTGTGGTTTACCAGAAATGAGAGAAACAATAATGGAGTGGGCATAATCATAGACAGGTCATTGAAAGATGCTGTAATAGCTGTGAAGAGAGTAGGAGATAGAATTATACTGGTAAAAAATAGTATTAGAAGGAGAAACAATAAATGTAGTTAGTGCCACAATAGACAAATAGATAGTAGATAGTAAACAAAGGTTTTGGGAAGATATGGATGATCTAATGCAAAGCATCTGAATGAAAAGAATGTTTTCATCGGGATTTGAATGGACATGTGGAAGTGATAGACAAGAGAATGGTTCATGTTCATGAGAGGTTTGGTTGTAGGTGTGAAATGAGGAGGTAAAATTCTGATTTGGCATGACCATTTGGCATAAAATACCTACTTATAAAAGAGAGTCACATTTAGTGACTTTCAAAAGTAACATAGAAGTTAGATTGACTTCCTCTAATCAAGAAGACAAATAGAGCTTCATTAGAATTGCAAAGTCATTTTAGCACAAGTGAAGTCATTAACAAGTGAATTCAATAAGTAAGGTTAGTTAAAAACAATGTCAGAAAAAAAATAGGTGGGAAAAAGAGTTTAAATGAGTAAAACAAGTGAAGTTCAAAATGATATGAAGATGAAGCTAGATATGGAGGCCAATGGTATGTGGATACAGATGGCACAAAGATTAGAGAAGTAGCTAGAAAATTGGAGAGTCTAGAACAGAGACCACCCTTGGAAAAGAGAGATGGTGGTGGAAGAGGAAAGGAAGTGAAGAGAGAGAAAGAATGAATGGTATAAGAAATTATAAGTGTGATAATAATGAGTCATATGAATGCAGTAAAATAAAAAATAAAAAAGAAAGGGGCAAAAAGCTTAGTTAGTCAATCAAAGTTATATGCCTTTGAAAAGTTATAAACTTGGAACTAAAGAAGAGAAGAGAAAGATATAAGATTAGCAATGAGAAAAAGTCAAAAGTCAAGATCTCAAGTTAGGCACATTAAGGATAAAGAAAGAAAACAGAAAAGATAACATTAAAGAAAGATAGAGAAAGATGATTTGATCTTTAATGATAGTCAAAATGGTAATAACGTGAATATAGATTATAGAGCAATAGAAAAGAATGAATTATATATTAGATTAGATTTGAAGGATTAGATTTAGAAGTAAGAAGGAAGCATAAAAGAGAATGAAAGGTAAAACCTATGGACAGATAGAATACAATTGAAGTGTGTGGAAGTGTTTGGGAAATATGATGGCATGATTAACTAAATTGTTTAATAAAATTCTAAACTCAAAGAAATGCGATGAATGGAGGAGTATTTTAGTACTATTTTTAAAATTTTTAAAAGTTGGGAAATTATATTAAAAACTCATGAATTAAACTCATGGAACATAAGACAATAATGAGAGTTGTGAACATCTCTCTAATACTTCTATCTCTCCCAATCAATTTGGCTTCATGCTCGTTCAACTATGGAAGTGATCTTTCTCATTAGAAGCTTGATGGAGAAATATAGAGATGGGAAGAAAGATCTACACATGGTTTTTATCGATTTAGAAAAAAGCTTATGATAGTATTCCGAGATATGTCTTATGGAGAGTGTTAGAACAAAAGAGGGTATCTATTAGGTAAATACAAGTGTTGAAAGATATGTATGAAGGAGCAACTACCATTGTGCGCACAGTGGGAGGGGACACAAGAGATTTTCCTATCTCAGTTGGATTACACTAAAGTTCAGCTGTAAGCCCTTACCTTTTTACATTAGTTTTAGATGAATTGACGAAACATATACAAGAGAGTATCCGTTGGTGCATGATGTTTGCGGATGATATAGTTTTGATAGATGAGACGCAAGGAGTAAATAGAAAGTTAGAGCTTTGGAGAAGTACTTCAGAGTCAAAGGGATTTAAGTTAAGTAGAAAGAAGACAGAATACATGCATTGCAAGTTCAGTGAAGGTCAAACTGGTTATAGAAAATGAGTTAGTTTGGATGGAATGGTACTGTTCCAAAGTAATCACTTTAAATATCTTGGCTCAGTCCTTTAAGTAGATGGGAGATGTGAGGAAGATGTTAATCATAGGATTAAAGCCGAATGGTTGAAGTGGAGATGTGCCACTGGAGTTTTATGTGATCGCAAGATTCCTAATAAATTGAAAGGAAAATTTTACCATACAGTCATACGACCGGTCATGTTATATGGAAGTGAGTGTTGGGCACTGAAGGAGTCGTATGTGTCTAAGCTAGGAGTTGCGGAAATGAGAATGTTAAGGTGGATGAGCGGCCATACTATACTAGATAAAGTCCGTAATGAGAGTATTAGTGAAAAGGTAGGAGTGGTACTAATTGAGGATAAGTTGAGAGAAGGGAGATTGAGGTGGTTTGGTCATGTAAAGCGTAGACATACGGAAGCTCCAGTTAGACAGGTAGAACACATTAGGTTAGAGGATAGAAAGAAAAGAAGGGGTAGACCTAAACTGACTTGGAGGAGAGTAGTACAACATGACCTAGAAGCATTTCACATGTAGAAAGAGATTTTAATTTAAATTAATTATTAATATATATATATATATTATATATATATAATTATATAATTGTTGTACTAATAAGGAAGAAAGAAAAAATAAAAAAAGAAAAATAAAATAAAAAAATGAGAAATATAAAATAAGAAGAAAAATATAGTGATGATTTTTTTTACTCCCCTCCTAGAGAGTTGATAGATAGATATTCATCATGCCCAACTTTACAAATGTAGTCAATCCTAGCTCCATTTTTTTTTTTGAAAAATATCTTCTAACTGCTCTCTAGTTTTGATGTGTCCTGTTGAGATGATCCGTTGTTGAATCTTTTCACGAATAAAGTGACAATCAATCTCAATATGTTTGGTCAGCTCATGAAACACCGGATTAGAAGCAATATGGAGAGCAGCTTGATTATCACACCACAATTTCATAGGCAGAGAGGTCTTAAAACTTGTCTCATTTAGTAATTGAAGTATCAACATTACCTCACATACTGATTGTGCCATAGCTCTGTATTCGGATTTAGCACTAGATCGAGAAACTACACTCTGCTTCTTGCTTCTCCAAGACACCAAATTTCCTCCAACAAAAACGCAATATCTAGTAGTTGACCTCCTGTCAACCTTAGATCCAGCCCAGTCGGCATCTGAAAAACATTCAACATTCAAATGCCCATGATTACCATTTAACAAACCTCTTCTTGGAGCGCCCTTCAGATAACACAAGATTTGTCCCATGGCTTCCCAATGAGCAACAGTTGGGAAAGACATGAACTGACTTACCACACTAACGGCATAAGCAATGTCAGGACGAATGACTGTAAGGTAGTTCAATTTTCATACCAATCTCTTGTATCTCTCTGGATCTTCAAACAACTCACTATCCCCTGCTAGCAGTTGTAAATTTGGAGTCATTGGTGCAGTACAAGACTTAGCACTTAATTTTTCTGTCTCTGTCAATAAATCGAGGACATTTTATTTGAGATAAGAAAAATACTCTTCTTACTTCTCATAACTTCAATACCTAAGAAATACTCTAACAATTCCAAGTCTTTAATCTGAAACTGGGTTTAGAGTAAGGTTTTAAGAGATGAAATACCTGCAGAGTCACTCCCAGTGATGACAATATCATCCACATAGACTACCAGGAGAATTAGACCAGCCTCAGATTGCTTATAAAATACTGAGTGATCACACTTACTCTTTTGCATACCAAATTCCTGTACTGCTTCACTTAATCTTCCAAACCAGGCCCTAGGACTTTGTTTCAAGCCGTAAAGAGACTTCCGAAGCCTACAAACTTTACCCAACTCCCCCTGAGCAACAAACCAAGGTGGTTGCTCCATATACACCTACTCCTGAAGATCACCATGAAGGAAAACATTCTTGATATCCAATTGGTGCAGGGGCCAATCATATGTAGCTGCTAAAGAGATAAACAAGCGTACAGAAGTAAGTTTAGCTACAAGAGAAAAAGTGTCAGAATAATCAACCCCATATGTCTGAGCATATCCTTTTGCTACAAGGCGTGCTTTTAACCTAGCCACAGAACCATCAGGATTTACCTTTACTATAAATACCTATTTGCAACCAATAACTTTCTTACCAGTGGGCAAAGGCAATAGTTTTCATGTACCATTAGCATCTAAAGCCTCCATTTCTTCTTTCATAACAGCACACCAGCCAGGATGAGACAGTGCCTCACCAACAGTATTAGGGATAGGAACAGAGTCTAAAGAAGTAACAAAACACCGAGAACAAGAAGACAATTGATTATAAGAAATAAAAGAAGAGATGGGTTAAGTACATGAACGTTTACCTTTACGAAGAGCAATGGGTAAGTTTAGATCAGAATCATGATCAGTATGAGTTACAGGATCTCCCAACGAAGTAGCTGGTGGAAGATCTGAGTCAGGAATCTCCAATCTCCTGGAATAAACATGAACAACAGGAGGTCGAATAGGTCTAGAGACAGAAGGAACAGGCTGTGGGAGAGGACTAGACATTGGTTGGACAGTATATATTAAGAGATTATCCTTCTCCCCCTGACTCTCATACACAGATGATTGAGGAAAAAATGGAGTACACTCAAAAAATGTGACCCTTTTTGTAGCCGAGAGCAAGAGTAAGAGAGAAATAGCGGTACACATTTGAGAGACTTTGGATCCAATTTAGTAACCTGTGGACCAACATCACGCACAAAACAGGTACAATAAAAAATACGGGGTTCAACAGGGAACAAAGATTTTGTAGGAAACAAAAAAGTATAAGGAATATCCCCATTAAGGTCAGAAGACGGCATACGATTGATAAAAAAACATGCCATAGAAACTGCATCCACCCAAAAGTATTTAGGAACTTTCATCTGAAAAAGAAGAGTACGAGTTACCTCAAGAAGATGCCAATTTTTTCTTTCGGCCACGCCATTTTAGGATGGGGTATCCACACAGGAAGACTGATGAAGAATGTCATTTTGTGTCATATAAGACTGAAATTGTATTGAAAAGTATTCTTTGGCGTTGTCACTTCTTAATATGCGCACAGAAATATTAAATTGAGTTTTGATTTCATTACAAAAGGCACAAAAGATAGAAAATAACTCAGAACGATTCTTCATTAATTATAACTAGGTAACACGAGAGTAATCATCAACAAAAGCAATAAAATAACGAAATCCAGTTTTAGAAGTAACAGAATAAGGACCCTAAACATCATAATGAACTAACTCAAAAGGGGATGAAGCCCGTTTATTAACTCTAGACATAGAAGGCAAACGATGATGTTTTGCAAATTGACACGACTCACATTCTAGTACTGATAGAGACTGAAACTGAGGACACAGCTTCTTCATGGTAGACAAAGAAAGATGGCCCAATCTACAATGAACTTTAAGAGGTGTTAAGGTACTGGAGCAAACAAGCGACCACGGTACATGATTTTCCAAAATGTAGAGATCACCTGACTCACGTCCTCTACCAATAATCTGCTTCGTCATAAGATCCTGAAACAAACACTGGTCAGGAAAAAAGAAAACAGAACAATTTAAGGTACGAGTAAGTTTACTAACAGAAAGAAGATTAAAAGAAAATTTTGGTAGACACAAAACAGATGACAAAGAAATTTCGAGTTAACCCATGACACAAGAAGTAGAACAATCAGCTAAAGTAAAGGAAGTGAGATTAGATAGAAGACTAGAATTATCATGTGATTTGTCGCACTGAATCAATAACCCATTTGGATGAGGAAGACACAAGGCATGTAGTGGATTTTAGGCTTTAGAGATGCAAAATAGTTTTCTGAGGAATATCTCAGAGAATCCTCGCCATATTTGCCATCTGTGATCGCTGATTTTTCTGTTGTGGACAATTATATTTTGTATGGCTCATGACAATAATAACAAATGACTCATCTTGAGTCGATTAGAACTAGCTTCTCCATTGTAATTCTTCCTCTACTTCCTCTTCTATTATCCTGTTGTCCATTTGGATTACGGCTAATAAGAGCACTACTGGCAGGCTGTGAAGATTGGGTACTCTTTGTACGAGGGACCCATGTGAACGTTTCATGCAAAGAGAAAATCTCAGAACTGGAGAGAATCTGAGGTTTAGCAGTCTCATACTCTGAAAGAAGGTCTGCAAGAAAATTCATAACAGCCAGTTGCTCCCGTTGGGCTTGCTGAACTTTCACATCAGGACTAAAAGGCAACAATACATTAAGTTCCTCATATACCTGTTTAAAATCCATAAAATAAGCCGTGAGAGACTTATCCTCTTTCTTAGCACGATAGAATGCCTTACAAATATCATAAATACGGGAGATATTCCCTTTATTAGAATACATAAAGTCTAAGTAATATATCAATTCCTTAACAAATTCACAGTGATTAATTAAACTAATTACCTCACTGTGAATCGAGTTCCGAAGCTGCAAAAAAAAACCGCGCATCCTCCCTTAGCCAAGTTTGTCGTGTATCATCCGTAGGTGGATCTTTAGTAAGGTGATCATCCTTATCAATGCTACGCAGATAGATCATAACAGTCTTACTCCACTCCAGTTAATTCGAACCATTAAGTTTGTGTTCCGTGATCTTAGTCATCACTGGAATCACATCAAAAATAACATTCTTATTGTCTGTCATTTGTTGAGACAAAGAAAACTAACCGAAACGCTAATTTAAAGTGCTTACAGTAGCAAAATAACCCAAAATCACAAATCAAGCAAATACCGAAATAGTTAGAAGTCCTTTAATGGTGTATTGGATCAGGCAACAACACACAGTGGTGGAATGAGGGGGTTGAGGTGACGTCGGCGATGTTGATCGGAGTTGAAATAGCCGGTCGGCGGCCAAGGTCTCTCCTGAGCTGGGTGGTGAGAACAAATAGTCACCCTAGATAGATGACCTGCTCTGATACCATGTAGAAAGAGATGATTCTCATATATTTCAATTAATCTGTACATGGGTATTTATATACAATTGATTTCTATAATTGTGTTATACTAATTAGGAAGAAATCCTAAATAAGAAATCCTAAATAGGAATACAGAATATACACAGAAATAATATAATGATTGACTTTCCATAACACTCCCCCTCAAGTTGGAGCATAGATGTTAATCATGCCCAACTTGTTACAAATGTAGTCAATCCTAGCTCCATTCAGAGCTTTTGTAAAAATATCTCCTAACTGCTCTCCGCTTTGATATGTCTGTTGAGATGATCTTGTTGAATCTTTTCACGAACAAAGTGACAATCAATCTCAATATGTTTGGTCCGCTCATGAAATACGGATTAGAAGCAATATGGAGAGCGACTTGATTATCACACCACAATTTCGCAGTGGGGGTCTTAAAACTGTCTCATCTAGTAATTGAAATATCCACATTACCTCACAGATTGTGCCATGGCTCAGATTCGGATTCAGCACTAGATCGAGAAACTACACTCGCTTCTTGCTTTTTCAAGACACCAAATTTCTTCCAACAAAACGCAATATCCAGAGTTGACCTCCTATCAACCTTAGATCCTCGGCATCGAAAAATATTCAACATTTAAATGCCCATGATTACCATATAACAAACCTCTTCCTGAGCTCCCTTCGGATAGCACAAGATTTGTCCCAAGGCTTCCCAATGAGCAACGGTTGGGGAAGACATAAACCGACTTACCACACTAACGGCACAAGCAATGTCGGGATGAGTGATGAAGGTAGTTCAATTTTCCTACCAATCTCTGTATCTCTCTGGATCTTCAAACAACTCACTATCCTTGTAAATTTGGAGTCATTGGTGCACTACAAGGCTTAGCACTTAATTTTCTGTCTCTGTCAATAGATCAAGGACATATTTTCTTTGAGACAAGAAAATACCCTTCTTACTTCTCATAACTTCAATACCCAAAAATACTTTAATAATCCCAAGTCTTTGGTCCAAACTGGTTTGGAGGAAGAGTTTAAGAGATGAAATACTGCAGAGTCACTCCCGGTGATGATAATGTCATCCACATAGACTACCGGAGAATTAGACCAACCTCAGTTGCTTATAAAATCGAGTGATCACACTTACTCTTTTGCATACCAAATTCTGTCTTGCTTCGAATCTCTCAAACCAGGCCCTAGGACTTTGTTTCAAGCCATAAAGAGACTTAAGCCTACAAACTTTACCCAACTCCTTGAGCAACAAACCCGGTGGTTGCTCCATATACACCTCCTCGAAGATCACCATGAAGGAAGGCATTCTTGATATCCAATTGGTGCAGGGCCAATCATATGTAGTGCTAAAGAGATAAACAAGCGAATGCAGTAAGTTTAGCTACAGGAGAAAAAGTGTCGAGTAATCAACCCCATATGTCCGAGCATATCCTTTTGCTACAAGGCGTGCTTTTAATCTAGCCACGAACCATCGAGATTTACCTTTCAGTAAATACCCATTTGCAACCAATAGCTTTCTTACCAGTGGGCAAGGCAATAGTTCCCATGTATCATTAGCATCTAAAGCCTCCATTTCCTCTTTGATAGCAAAGACACAGATGAGACAAAGGCCTCACCAATGATTAGGGATGGGAACAGAGTCTAAAGAAGTAACAAAACACCGAGAACAAGAAGACAATTGATTATAAGAAACAAAAGAAGAGATAGGGTAAGTACATGAACGTTTACCTTTACGAAGAGCAATGGGTAAGTCTAGATCAGAATCATGATCAGTATGAGGTACAGGATCTCCCAACGAAGTAGCTGGTGGAGGATCTGAGTCAGGAATCTCCAATCTCCTGGAATAAATATGAACAACGGGAGGCCGAGTAGGTCTAGAGACGGAAGAAATAGACTGTGAGAGAGGACTAGACATTGGTTGACAAGATATATTAAGATATCATCTTCCTCCCCGACTCTCATACACGGATGATTGAGAAAAAATGGAGTGGACTCAAAAATGTGACATCTGCAGAAACAAGATAACGATTAAGAGTAGGAGAGAAACAACGGTACCCTTTTTGGATCCGGAGTACCCAAGGAAGATACATTTGAGAGACTTTGGATCCAATTTAGTAACTCATGACGAACATCACGTACAAAACAAGTACAACAAAAATACGGGGTTCAACGGAAACAAAGATTTTGTAGGGAACAAAGCGATAAGGAATATCCCCATTAAGGATGAAGAAGGCATACGATTGATCAAAAACATGCCGTAGAAAGCGCATCCGCCCAAAAGTGTTTAGGAACTTTCATCCAAAAGAAGAGCACGAGTTACCTCAAGAAGATGCCGATTTTTCTTTCGTCCACGCCATTTTGGGATGGGGTATCCACACAGAAGATCGATGAAGAATGCCATTTTGTGTCATATAAGATGAAATTGTCTTGAAAAATATTCTTTAGCATTGTCACTTCTTAATATGCATGTAAATATTAAATTGAGTTTTGATTTCATTACAAAAGGCACAAAAGATAGAAAACAACTCAGAACGATTCTTCATTAAATATAACCAGGTAACACGAGAGTAATCATCAACAAAAGTAACAAAATAACGAAATCCAGTTTTAGAAGTAACAGAACAAGGACCCTAAACATCAGAATGAACTAACTCAAAAGGGGATGAAGCCCGTTTATCGACTCTAGACACAGAAGGCAAACGATGATGTTTTGCAAACTGACACGACTCACATTCTAGTACCGATAAAGACTGAAACTGAGGACACAACTTCTTCATGGTAGACAAAGAAGGATGACCCAATCTACAATGAGCTTCAAGAGGTGTTAAGGTACTGGAGCAAACAAGCGATCATGGTACATGATTTTCCAGAATGTAGAGACCACCTGACTCACGTCCTCTACCAATAATCTGCTTCGTCGTAAGATCCTGAAACAAACACTGATCAGAAAAAAAAGAAATAGAACAATTTAAGGTACGAATAAGTTTACTAACAGAAAGTAGATTAAAAGAGAAATTTGGTAGACACAAAACAGATGACAAAGAAATTGACGAAGTCGGATTCGCAGTTCCAGAACCCATGACACAAGAAGTAGAACCATCAGCTAAAGTAACAATAGAGGAAGTGGGATTAGACTGAAAAGTAGATAGAAGACTAGAATTACCTGTCATGTGATCTGTTGCACCAGAATCAATAACCCATTTGGATGAGGAAGACACAAGGCATGTAGTGGATTTACCTGACTCAGCGATCGCAGTGATAGGGGAGCTTGTAGGCTTTAGAGATGCCTGATACTGGGAAAACTGTGCAAAATCCTCTGCGGATACCAAAACAGTTTTCTCAGAGGAAGATACTGTAGAATCCTCTGCTGCCATATTTGCCATCTGTGATCGCTGATTTTTCCTCTGAAGTTGCGGACAATTATATTTTGTATGGCCAGTCTCATGACAATAATAACAAATGACTCATCTTGAGTCCTGATTAGTACTAGCCTCTCCATTGCCTGTAATTCCTCCTCTACTTACTCTTCTATTACCCTGTTGTCCATTTGGATTACGGCTAATAAGAGCACTACTGGCAAGCTGTGAAGATTGGGTACTCTCTGTACGAAGGACCCGTGTGAATGTTTCATGCAAAGAGGAAATCTCAGAACTGGAAAGAATCTGAGATTTAGCAGTCTCATACTCTAAAGGAAGGCCTGCAAGAAAACTCATAACGACCGGTTGCTCCGTTGGGCTCTTTGAACTTTCACATCGAACTAAAATGCAACAATACATTAAGTTCCTAATATACCCGTTTAAAATCCATAAAATAAGCCGTGAGAGACTTATTCTCTTTCTCAGCACGGTAGAATGCCTTACAAACATCATAAATACGAGAGATATTCCCTTTACCAGAATACAGAAAATCTAAGTAATCCATCAATTCCTTAACAAATTCACAGTGATTAATTAAACTAATTACCTCACTGTGAATCGAGTTCCGAAGCTGCAAAAACAACCGAGCATCCTCCCTTAGCCAAGTTTGTTGTGTATCATCAGTAGGTGGATCTTTAGTAAGGTGATCATCCTTATCAATGCTACGCAAATAGACACTAATGATCTTACTCCACTCCGGATAATTCGAACCATTAAGTTTGTGTTCGTGATCTTAGTTATCATCGGAATCACATCAAAATAACATTCTTATTGTCCGCCATTTGTTGAGACAAAGAAAACTAACCAAACGCTAATCCAAAGTGCTTGTGACAACAAAATAATCCAAAATCACAAATCAAGCAAATACCGAAATAGGATCGAGAGCCAAACCTCGAAGTCCTTTAATGGTGTCTTGGATCGTGCAACAAAGACACAGTGGTGGAATGAGGGGATTGAGGCGACGGCAATGTTGATCGGAGTTGAAATAGCCGGTCGGCCAAGGTCTCTCTGGTGGGTGGTGAGAACAAATAATCACCCTAGATAGATGACCTGCTCTGATATCATGTAGAAAGAGATGATTCTCATATATTTCAATTAATCTGTACATGGGTATTTATATACAATTGATTCCTATAATTGTGTTATACTAATTAGGAAGAAATCCTAAATAAGAAATCCTAAATAGGAATACAGAATACAGAATATACACAGAAATAATATAATGATTGACTTTCCATAACAGATACCATGTAGAAAGAGATGATTCTCCTTAATTTCAATTAATCTGTATATATATATATATATATATATATATATATATATATATATATATATATACACAATTGATTCCTATAATTGTGTTCTACTAATTAGGAAGAAATCCTAAATAAGAAATTCTAAATAGGAATACAGAATACAGAATATACAGAGAAATAATATAGTGATTGACTTTCCATAACAACACATTTTCAAGAATTTAACTCAAAATCGTTTAGAGTGGAGAAAGAGAATTTATATAGCTGACCCCAAATTTTTGGGATAAAGGTTTAGTTGAGTTGAGTTGAGTAAATGAGACGAGAGTGAGTCAATAGAAAGCTAGAGCTTTGGAGAAGTACTCTAGAGTCAAAGGGTTTTAAGTTAAGTGGAAAGAAGACAGAATACATGCATTGCAAGTTTAGTGAAGGCCGAACTGGTGATAGGGAAGGAGTTAGTTTGGATGGAGTTGTACTGCCCCAAAGTAATCACTTTAAATATCTCGGCTCAACCCTTCAAGTAGATGGGGGATGTGAGGAGGATGTTAGTTATAGGATTAAAGCCGGATGTTTGAAGTGGAGAAGTTCCACGGGAGTTTTATGTGATTGCAAGATTCCTAATAAGTTGAAAGAAAAATTTTACCGTACAGCCATACGAGCGACCATGTTATATGATAATAAGTATTGGGCATTGAAGGAGTCGTATGTGTCTAAGATAAGAGTTGCGGAGATGAGAATGTTAAGGTGGATAAGTGGTCATACTAGATTAAATAAAGTCCGTAACGAGAGTATTAGAGAAAAGGCAGGAGTAGTGCCAATTGAGGATAAGTTGAGAGAAAGGAGATTAAGGTAGTTTGTTCATGTGAGGCGTAGACATACGGAAACTCCAGTTAGACAAGTAGAGCACATTAGGTTAGGGGATAGAAAGAAAAAAAGGGGTAAGCTTAAACTGACTTGGAGGAGAGTAGTACAACATGACGTAGAAGTATTGCACAGTTCTGAGGATTTAACTCAAAATCGTTTAGAATGGAGAAAGAGAATCCATATAGCCGATTCCAAATTCTTAGGATAAAAGGATAGTTGAGTTGAGTTGAGTTGAGTTGAGTTTAAAAATATTTCTATTTATCTATTATGCTTTATAAAGATCTTTTGATTAGAATTAGAAAAGGAAAATTGAATGCAATTTTTGAAAGTGAAAATTTAGATCTGACTGTGGTGGATTGGCTGTACTGTTTTCTTCCCTTCTTTAATCTTGTTAGTGGAAGGAAAAGACCTCGTTTATAATGATCTTGATGTCTAGCATTGAAGTCTATGCTAAGAGTTAAGAAAAGGTCTTGTAATTAATAGGCCTTATAATCTTTATTTTTGGATTTTGAGAACTGATTGATAGAAATCTTTTAGTTGGTATGAAGTATATTTATCGGGTTTCAGATTTTCTTTATGAGTTAACATATGGTTATTTGGGATACATCAATAGAAAACAAACCTATTGTCTGCTTCATGGATGGACAGTTGTCTACGTGATCGAACTGGAAGCTTGTACGCATGTTTGAAAAATCAATTGCAATGATGAAATATGCATCCATCTGTATATATACTTGCATATCTAATTGATGAATAGTTCATTTCTTTCTATGCTTGGATCATGCTTTAGCAATCACTTACTTTTGATGTTTCTAGGATACTGCCATGCCAGTTGGTTTGGTTGAGAACAGTGGGAGATGCAATAAAAATGAGAATGATGAAAAGGTAAGCTGTCATTGCTCCAAACTTGTGGCCATTTATTTTTCTGAATGCCTTGGTTATTTGCTGAAGCCTCATGAATTGGGGTGCCACATTTATATATTTAAATGCCTCATTGCATGTGTATTATTTTTATCATCATTATTATTATTATTACAGATTCTCCCAAATGGTGAAGCGTGGATACCAAGCTTGGTAAAAGAAATAATTGGGGTTGCTACAAATGGGAATAAATCCATTGTTGTTGACAAGAGGTTGATAGATGGGTCTGAGTCAAATGACAGGGGGAAGGTGTTGATTCCCCTCATACTTGGAGTTCAGGTAAGAAATTCTCAGGTTCCTTAACTGAGGTTCTGTACTTGTGATGGACGTGGTGCATATCATCATTATTTTATGCTTATATTCTATGTTGCAGTGGCTTATCGTGAAATGGATTCAAAGAGCAATTAAAGATGATATTGCAAAGGGGGGCAAGGCCTTGTGAGCGCTGCTCAATTTGGTTCTGATCAAGTATAAGTTCTTACATGGCTCTTGGATATTTTCTCTTACTTCCTCTCTCCACTACTCAATTCTTGTTTGTCATCTGGCATCACCTCTTGAAAATTCAATCTATGATACCTGTGCGTCCTTGTTTTGGTTTGTTAGTAACGGAATATTAGAGATAACGGATTCTTAGTCCTTCGGTTGAGTATATTTTTGTTTGGGAGCTTGATCTAATTTTCATTTGTTGAAATATTTTTCTTTTTATTATTCCTTCTCGGTATTTTATAAATTTTTTGACTGTTGGAAGGCTTGAATCATCAAACACCACTGATGCACTCAAGCTGAAATACCACAAAGCTACGGGGCTGACCATCACAATCTCCTTCCAAGTAAGATGGTCACCCAGTAGTAGCATCTGGGTGCGCACTTTATTTTCAATTGCTTATATAAATTGGACTAATTATTTTTATCCTTTTGCCCATCTTGATTCCTGTATGGGGCCAAAGAGCAATTATTGTTGCGGCCACAACTCAAATTAGCTTTACTTGATTTTTGAAGTACCATCTCTACCAGCCTATCCAAGCTAGGAGAAATGGATTCCGCGGACCTACTCATGAACTAGGATAAAAAAAAACACACATACTTCCTTTGATTGTGGACCCTGCGTCCGCCGTCATTGTGCTTAAGCTTAAGCTACGGTGCCTCGATGATCATCCAGTAGTCGTGAAAATGTGATTATGGTTCCGTACAGGCGTGGCGCCTGCGCAATAAAGCTGTTCGGACGTCTTGCTGCGGAGATTGCGGGAATTTCTTTTGCTTTTTATGTTGTCAATGGATTGAGTTAAGGGATGGAAGGAGGGAGGGAAGAATCGAGGAAGGGTGGGGGGCCAGAGACTGGGAAAGATGTCTTTTACTCCTTATATTATGGTTGGTGGGAGATGGGAGCGCATATGATTAAGCTCACCACCACAGGCTGCAAAACATCATTACTAGCATCACAATCATGGTAACGATCTCATAATTATATATTGTCACCTATCTCGCATGGATTCTCGTTATTGTTTTGGATTCTTATATTGCCACAAAAATGTCAAAATGTTGCCTTAATTACTTTTTACCAACACTGACATTGCCTTGCTCTGCGTTGTTATAATAATATAATCTGTCATCCCCTTCACTAGTAATCTGTTTCCAGCTCGCTGTGCCAGAGGGTTACATGCGTCTCCTGTCTCATATTCAATTTCTGATCAGATTTTAATAGGGAGTTTCAGAGGTAATGTCACGTTGAATGAGGGGACAAGGAGGATTTAGAAAATCTTTGACCTTACATGACCCGTAATATTAGAATTTCTCCCAACAAGATAAGTGGCTTTGTTACCCTTTAATTTGACACGGGAACAAGTCCACTAATTAAATCATTTTATTTGGTTATAAATCTGGCTAAAGGTCCAAACTTTCTCAAACGTCTTCGAGGCACACAAATCTTGTTATGCCAATTACAATTTCATGTGTATTTGCAGTCAAATAGTGTATGAATTAGTTTTATAAGCATCGTCTTTTTTCTAAATTTATTGGATTAAATCCACTTACGTACACTATATTGAAATTAAATTTTTTGTTCGAGCAATGTTTAAAATGTATTTTATATTTCATTATATCAACATAACTGAGATTGAAAGCGCACAAAATAATAGATCAAGAGTAAATCTACTATCACTTGGACTAATCCATGAGATGTTACACAAGAGAAAGATACTTCAATTATGATCGCGGGAAGAGATTAGATTGATAAACCTAGTGCACCGAATGACTTCACTGGCAATTAAAAAAAAAAAGAAGCGCCTAATCAAAGCTAACAATCATAATCTTCCTTTTTTTAAAAAAAAAAATCATAATCTTGATAAACCATGCGGCCACCTTCTTTTTTTTTCTTTTTTTTTTTTTTTTGACCTTTTGGAACGTTGCGAAATCAGAAGCTATAAAATGCAGGCTTCCATGAGCGAGTGAGTGCGTGCATTCTAAAGCAAAAAGCAAATACCAGTACCAGAGCTTGGGAGAGCGAGAATAGACGTCATGGGTAGTAATTTGAAGAACGCTGTGATTGCTTTTCTGGTGCCACTTCCTTCTATTTTCTTCTACCTTTCCCTCCTTAACCATTATCATACCAGCCTTAATGATGGCTCTGTTCTTTCTCCTTTGTGGGCATGGTGCGTTTACCACCCTCTTCTATTGGCCAACATTCTCTTCTTCTTCAACGTCAATGTCCTCTTCTGGCTCATCAGTCACATCCAATCTAGTCACTGGGTATATGCGTTGCTTCAACCTTTTATCTTTTTCTACTCTTTTGGATTTCTTCCTTGGATTTAATTTTTTTCTTCCTGGACGCAGATGATAGATCTGTACTGGACTGTGATACCGATATTGCTTGTTTACTACTATGCAACTCACCCTTTTGCCCAGTATAACTGGCAGAGGTCAAGAATTGTGATAACATTAACATGGGTGTGGAGTTTGAGGCTTACCCATAACTACTTTAGGCGGGAAAAGTGGCAGTGGGGTGCTAGAGAGGACTGGAGGTTCACTGATATGCGTGGCCAGTATGGCAAGCACTGGTGGTGGATTTCCTTTTTCTCTGTCTATTTCTCGCAGCAGGTAATGTATCTCTGCTTATTTCTATTGGTAGAGTTGATGCTAGTTGTAGTACATCTACTGAATTTTGAACTCGATATAAATGCTTGATGAATTGCCGCAATGAGCTTTCAGTTCCCAGGAGACATTTGAAGTATTTAAATTGCACCCTATAACTTTAGCTATTATAGTTTAAACTGCCAAGAATTGGTGCAGGTAGTAGAAACGTCTCAAAAAAAATAAATAAATAAAGGCTGTGTGACCGTATTTTCTTATTTGGTGGCCCATAAGTTTGCAGGTTTTTCTGATCGGAGTATGTCTGCCATTTTATATTGTTCACTCGGTTGATAAGCCATTGAATGTATATGATTTTGTTGCCGTTGCCGTCTGCTTATATGGTGTTGCGATAGCATACTTCGCTGATACACAACTCCATGAATTTGTGACAAGAAATAACAAATTTAAAGAGCTTGGAAAGCCAATGGTGCCCAACCTTGATAGGGGCTTGTGGTGTTACTCACGGCATCCTAACTACTTTGGAGAGCAGTTGTGGTGGTGGGGACTGGTTATATTTGCGTGGAACCTTGGAAATGGGTGGACCTTTGTCGGGGCTTTCATTAATAGTTCGTGCTTAGCATATGTTACTGTGCTTGTAGAGCAGCGGATGCTGAAACAACAGTACAGAGCTGAAGCATACAGGCTGTATCAGAAGACAACTTCAGTGTGGATCCCCTGGTTCAAATCATCTGCCTTTGCCAACGAAGTTAAGAAAAAATGATCTGATTTAGTGATTTGCATTCCACTGATAAATTAAATTTCAATAGTTGTTGCGTATCTGAATTATTAGTATATTCTATTGTTCCTCAGCAATTGTTCATGTGCTTAGTTGTTTATCTAAAATTATCTGCTTTTAGCTAAATAGACCACTCTATGAAATTGTTTAAATTTTTCATTTTGTATGAAGTTCTACTTTGTCTGTTGAATCTTTTGAGTTTTTGAAAGAAAACTTGGATTTTCCATGGATTTACCCTTTTAACAGGTCATATTGATTTGATCTTAAAATTAAAAAAAGAAAGGAAAAAAAGAAAAAGATTCATCAACTATGAGTTAGCTATAACGGAAAGTTTATTACCTAACTGCCACATGATTGCTGAAGCAAAAGTTTGGCTATAGAAAGGGAAAATATTTTGCCAACTTTTCTATGTAATTAATACTAATTTGACCCTTGTAATCTGATAGGGTAAATTCACCTTTATTCCTACTAACAAGATATCAAATTATGGATATGTTAAGAACCATAATTGGAAATCTTGGTAGAGATGACAGCAAAGTCATTTGTGCATTATCATTGTTAGCAGTTCTTGAGAGTTCTTAAACCATATTTTCTTCCACCATACACCTGGTAGAATTAAGTTACAGTCTTGCAGGGACATAATTCCGTTATTTCACAATACAGGTGGTGTACAGTAGCCATCCTACAACCTGGATTTATTGGCTTTAACATTGGAGGCTTTTCTGGCACTGCGAGAGCAAGGGAATGATGAATGCGGCTAACTTCTAAATACTAGTCTGTCAATCTGCTCTGCATATTTTAGTAAAGTTTATTTAAAAAGCTGGCTTAATTGGGTTGTTGTCTTTGCACCTGAAATGAGCTGCTGGGGAGAAACTGATGGTTTTGTTTTCATTCTCTTTCACGGATCCCAGCCACTGATGCTTGCAGGCTTCACATGAATGTGATATTGGAAACTAAAAGGAGGAAAGGGAATCAGGTAATACAATATTTGAAATGAAAAGCACATCATGGTCCGCTTACAAAGCTAAGCTAACTTAGTTGAAGTAAAAAATTATCAAAATTTGGATATTGATGTTGGGTTAACTGTTCAAGCCCCAATTTGGGTAATTTTTAAATGCCTGAAATTATCACATCCGTGACTAAGTATCAAGAACAAAAAGGACTTTGCCAGTGAATTTATTGTCTTTAGTTGTTGACATTTTGTCAGAGGATGTTGTTGATTGGTAATTAACTAATGGAACTAAAGCATATCTTTTGTGAAAGTGATGCTATCCATGAATCGCCTTGCTTGTGTGGAATTAGGGCATAAAGTAGGCAGAATGACTGTGTTGAGATAATAGGTGGCTGTGAGGTGCGGTATCTGTGATTAGGCTTCATGTATGCTTGGTTATAGGTTCAAGTAAGTTGGACACAATTTTTTAATCTAAGCCTTTGTGGTACAAGTGGGTATGGTTGAAGAACAGGTGCAAGAATTGCTCTTAATGCTTGGACCGTGCAAGCGGGAGCTTTTTTTTATAATAAAAAAAACTTTGGAAAGACTTGAGTATAATAAAAAAATACTTAATAAATAAATAAAAATTGCTTAATATAGCCAAAAGTATTTTTTATTTTCATAAAAAATAATTTTTTTCCATTTATACATTTAATATCAAAGTGGATTTCTTTAAAATGAAAATTTAATGTGGGAGTTAGTTGGGCAGGGTTGTCGATTTTGACTTTATTTTCTGCATTTATTTAGAAAGCTTCGACCACTTTGGTTTTGATTATAGTTTTTTTTTTCTTTTTTAATGAGTAGGTGATTATAGTTGAATGGTAAAAAATTATTTTTAGAAATTATTAAATAATTAATTTAAATAATTATTTAATTATTTTAAAATTTTAATAATTAAAATATATTAAATTTAATTTTAAATTAATTTTTAATATTTTCCAATATCAAGAGGAATAGGATTAGAGGAATAATTATAAGTGCATTGTATTTGATTTTGATGCCGTTTTGGTACGTTTTCAGTGAGGACCCAGAGTCAGCCAAAGCATTAAAATCAGCGTTAATTATTAAATACTATTAAAAATTAATATTTTTTTTATAAAAAAATATATTATTTTTATAATATAAAAAATAATCTCACGTTGTTTTGATAATTTCTCCAAAACCAGAGCATGAAAATAAATTCGGTTTGATTAGCTGTTGGCTTACCTGTCCTATTCCTTCTTCTAGACGAATGAAACTCGATTGGCTGCATTCAATTATTTGTTTGAATGAAAGCTTTGTTTTGTTTGTGTTGTTGTTACGTTGATTTTGCGTCGTGGACTTTGAGGAGATCCAATATAGCACCTTGTTTCTATTTCTATTTTTGCACGGCCACGGGGGGACTTGCGGAGTAGATCAAGAGATCTGGAACTAGAAATAAAGAACGAACACTTCAGGAAATGGGGGCGGGGAGAAAAATTTCATGTCTTTCCCTTTGTCACTTGGTTGCAGCGTTAGCCTTTTCTCACATGATTGCTGTATTCGGGGCGAAAAAACAGCTGCGTTTTGGGCAAAATGGACAGTTCAAGATACTGCAAGTGGCGGATATGCATTTTGCAGATGGCAAGACTACTCCTTGCTTGAATGTGTTCCCGAGTCAGATGCGTACTTGCTCTGACCTCAACACCACTGCCTTTGTCGAGCGCATGATTCGAGCTGAGCAGCCCGATTTAATTGTTTTCACTGGTCCGCTTCTTCTTTTTCCTCTAGTTATGAATTTATTTCCCTAATTTGATTACAGATTTAACATATGCAAGTATTCACTTTTCGCCCAACAGGTGATAACATCTTTGGATTTGATGCCACTGACGCAGCTAAATCACTTACTGCTGCGTTTGCCCCTGCAATTTCTTCGAACATACCATGGGTGGCTGTTTTGGGGAACCATGATCAACAATCGACCTTGTCAAGAGAAGGAGTTATGAGGCATATTGTTGACCTTAAAAACACTCTTTCTCAAGTCAATCCTGCGGAGGCGCACATTATTGATGGTTTTGGAAACTATAACCTCGAGATTAGTGGGGTTAAGGGTTCCAGATTTCAAAACAAATCAGTTCTCAATCTCTACTTCCTTGACAGTGGAGATTACTCCACCGTTCCATCAATTACTGGCTATGGTTGGATCAAACCTTCTCAGCAGTTTTGGTTCCAACGCACTTCTTCAAACCTCCGGGTAATACGACCCTGCCTCTCTTGTGTGTTTTTACGAGTTACTTCCACTATTTATCAGTAGCTAGACTCACTGCTGTTTCTACAGAGTGTTTTGCTCTCATAAGTTGAGAGTAGCTAAATCTTTGAAAGTCGATATAATACAAAGATTAGAATCAGCATTAAACAGATTGTTTAACTTCTAATTTCTGATCGGTTTGATGCCTTGATAATGATCAATTAAATAAATTTTCTTTCCTCTGTTCACTGCAGAGAGCATACATGAGCAACCCGGAGCCTCAGAGAGGACCTGCACCTGGGCTTGTGTACTTTCACATCCCATTGCCTGAATTTGCAAGTTTTGATTCGTCCAACTTCACAGGGGTGAAACAGGAAGGCATTAGCTCTGCGTCTGTGAATTCTGGTTTCTTCACGACCATGGTGGAGGCAGGGGATGTGAAGGCTGTTTTCACAGGACATGATCATCTGAATGACTTCTGTGGTGAGCTAACTGGTATACAACTTTGTTATGCTGGGGGCTTTGGATATCATGCCTATGGGAAGGCTGGATGGTCAAGGAGGGCCAGGGTGGTGGTAGCATCTTTGGAGAAGTCAGAGAAGGGAGATTGGGAAGCTGTTAAGTCAATCAAAACATGGAAACGCCTTGATGATCAACTCCTCACTGCTATAGATGGTCAAGCCCTCTGGAGCAAGAGCCCTGCAGGTAAATTCATTTCTGTTTAAAAACCTTGGATTGTCTTCTTTACATGCAAGAATTATACTGTATTAGACATACAATGGATATCATCCAGTAAAGATATCCATATAGAGCAAATCGCATGAAATTTTGTCTATTAGGTTATGCCAACAAACTGCTTCATATTATGATAGAAATCTTCTTCCTTTTATTGTTGGAATATTGATGCTTTATATGTGTTTGCATATGTGCTGACAATGAATTGAAAATTGTACTTCAGATTGATGAATTACATACTTGTTAACTTCTGTGCATCAAAAAAATCTTTTGCAGCCATGCAGGCCACATGCCTGTTATCAATGGATATTATAGTTCATTATTTCATACTTCAATACACCATGTGGTTGAACATCCATGACAAATAACTCACATGCCTTATGATGTCGAACATTTAGCACATGATCAGACAATGAGCTAAATTGAAATTTACAGGCTACAAAGACGTGTGCACGTTGTCTAAACCATCATCTGCTATAGTGAAACTAAAGCCAGATGATTCATCATAGAACAAAAATAGAGAAAATAAGGTTTTCTTTTAATGCAATGACTCCTGCTAATTGTCTGAGCCATTGTCTTAAGATATGAGGTAGAAAATATTTTAATTTTTCTTTTGATAGTTAAAAATAACAAAACAGGGAAATAAAATATATGGTTTTAATTTCATAATAGCAGACAATGCTTCAGCCTATAGTTCTTTGTGGAACAAACAATGGAGAAAATAAGATATTGGAACTCGGAAGTGTACAGGGTGTATAGACTTTAGACTCTCCCTCTGCTTTTATGCTGGAAAAGAACTTGTGATTTTTCTATCAGCCCTTTCACTAAATTATAAAATTAAAATAGTCATATCCCTGTAACAAGGTTCTCCTATCTCTCATTTCTTGACAAGTGAGGCACCTTATTACTGGTCTCAGTTCCTTTCTCTTTTGTGTGATATAATCATGGACCGAGGTCAAAGATCGGTGCCTGTTTAAGTAAGATTTTTGATACACTATTGTGCTGTTTTCTAGTACATTTATCCATTTTCATTTATAAACTTTTCATTTGCATTGAGCAGGAGGGCGTAGAAAGAAACATGTTGTTGGTGCTTGAGTAATGGAGCATGAGAGAAACCAAGAAGTACTCGACTGGAGGTAGTATGTTTTGAATCTAGTTAGTCATGAATGTTCTGAATGTTATAAGGCCCTTTACAGATTGAGACATGTTGCAATTAAGTCGGTCAAAACAGGGAAAGTAAATTGCTGGACAATAAATGGATATATTTGTCTACAGAAAGATCAAAGATTTGATGAATAAAATGCTATGCAGTTATTTGTGGGCAATGATCAGTAAGTACTAAGCGGATGCAGAGTTTTAGAAAGATTGAAATTGCTTTTTGATGAATGAGTATCTTCACCTAAAATTTAGGTCACCTAAAATTTAGGTTTCTTGAGCTGATTTGTTTGATCATATGCATGCTACTGCTAAGCCTGCCCTGAATTCTGGAATCAACTTGTGTAAATAAGGTAATTAAAATGTTACAATCAGATAACTTGCAAGACAAAAATTGTGTGGTTGTAGCAAGGCTGCTTGCGTGCATTTCATAAAAGCGGCCATAGATAACAAATAGACGAGTAATTGGACTTTTTGATCTGCTCATCTTGCCGCCTCTGAATCAGAATATTAGCTAAAGATTGCTGGAGACGAGTTCACGTTCCTTGACTATATCATGTCTTCCTCTATATATTCACCCACCATCCAGTAATCCAGCCTCACAATTGCTTTCTACCTTTCCAAAGAATTAATCTTTCTTCCTTTATCATGGCCTCATTCAAGAAGATGGTAGCCCCCTTATGCACGATGGTCCTCATATTCTGTGTGTGGCTGTCAATGGTACAATCTGAAGGTGTTAATCTTTGCCCAGGAGCAACTCCAGCTCCAGAAGAATGCCCCATTGCTTGCTTCCGTCCTGACCCAGTTTGTGGGGCAAATGGAGTCACCTATTGGTGCGGTTGCCCTGATGCTTTGTGCGCAGGTGTTCCTGTGGTTAAGTTTGGAGAGTGCTAAACTCCTGGGCCTAGGCACTTCTGTTGACCCATCTATACATATTTTGTGAAGTCTGAATCATCATCATGATGATCATCCTGCTGCTCAATCGTCTATTTCAGTGTCTGCTTTACTTTCCTTTTTTTTTTCTTTTATTTGGAGTTGCTGTTATAGTTGGCATTCCTGCCATGCATACATATATATAAGCATTACTATTCACCAATAAAAGATGGGTTACAGTTTCAACATTGGGAAATTATGCGGTGCACCAAGTTAATTAATGTTGATTGTGTATTCTGATACTATCTTATATTCTAAAATAATAATCATTCAATTATTAATTTAATGATAATATTTTTAATATAAACTGGAATTCACTGCACTGAAACTCAACTTATCACATTATTAATTATACATAAAAAAAAAAAAAAGAGCAGCCCTGTTGTGCATGATCATGGCTCTAGCATTGGGGCTTTGCTTGGGCATGGGACAAGCAAAGAGGGAGCAGCTTAACTTGTGTGCGGGATTCGATCCTCCAGTAGGATGTCCTATCAGGTGACGCTGCCTGCGCCGGTGTTCGAGTTGTCAAGTTAGAGGCTTCTTTTGGTTTCATTTGTTTCCCTGTACTTGTGATTTTACTTGCGGATGACTTGTAAATTGCCAGCTAAAAATTGATGATAATAAAGTGGGGAACTAATAAAGATATGGGATATTTGCTATTGTGTAAGGTTGAATTTGTATTTTTGTTTTTCAGAGTTTGCTTTTGCATATGGAGCATTTATGCCCTGCACTTAAGCAAGCGCAAAAAGATAACTAAATAATCGATGCTATGAAGAACGTAAAACTGGGCTTAAGAAATTGAACATTACAGCTATTGGGGATATCGTCAAATTTTTCATATCTGTCAACATAATTCATGTCAAAGGGATTTTATATATGTATAGTATCAATAGTGATTAATAAAAGGGAAATTTCTGATTTGATTCTTGGGTTTTGCCTATGATACACTTTAGCCTCTAGGTTTTGAAAAATTAATTATTTAGTCCTTGAGTTCTGCATTATATTACATTTTAGTCCTTGAATTTTGAAAAATGAATTATTTAATCCCTTTAATTTTAATATATAGAATAATTTAGTCCATATAATTTTCATATTTACAATAATTTTATCCGTTGACATAAGTACTAAATTTGTAACACTTCTAATTTTTAAATTAATTATTTTACGGGTCAATATTAATATTTTATTTTATTTAAATTTTGAAAAATTTTTTGAAATTTTTTGGATTTTAGAAATTGGGTTCGATTTTCAAAAAATATAAAACTTTGATGATTTTTAAAAATTAATTTAAAAAACACGTAGCAAAACTAAAAATATATTTGGACTCTACGAATTTTTCTGAGTTTTCTAAAATTTTTTCGAAATTTTTGAGCCTCGTTTTTGGTCCCAGGGCAGAGTAAAAATTCAATTTCGGGTATTTTGAATTGAACAGGACCGGATTAGACCGACCGAATCTGACCAGCCCATTTTCTTTTTCCTTCTTCTTCGCGCGCCCCCGACACCCTCCCTCTCTATCTCATTTTCTTTCTCCTCTCTCCTCCTCTCGCCGCCCCAGCCTCTCCAGCTCGCCGGCTCACCACCTTAGCCCGTCCCCTCACCCGCTGAGACCTGTAGCGCTGGAAAAATGCGCCCAAAGGCGCTTACGCGTGCAGCGAACCGCTTCGCCTTCCCTACGCGATTCCAGCCAATCCGGTTACCAATCAGACCGGGTCTTATCCCAAAACACTTCTACACCTCGAGAACTTTTCATAGATACCAAGAACACGAAAATCTATCAAGCGGTTTGTCCAATTTTTGTTCGAAAAATTTTAACCCATTTTGATTTTCGGGCTAGATTTCTCGAAAACTTTAAACTCCACAAAAAATCTGAGAGTATCAAAGTGCTCCACTCGTTGAGAGTTTCGTGGCAATACCCATTTCAAATTTTTCTGACATTGTTTTTCGGTGGGTCCTGCGAGACTTCACAGTATTTTTCCAAGCATTAAATGAGTTTAGAAAATTCCGTAAAAATTATATACTGACCCTCGTGTTGTGAGCTTCGCGTAGGTATCTTTAATTCACGGAAATTCAACAGTTACTCGGGTCTGCAATTTTAGGCCCGGCAAACAGGCTACCGAAAGAGTCTCCGAAATTGGGTCGAGGTTATAGGCTACCCCATCTTTTTCAGACATCCCGGACGCGTATCCAGGGTCAGAATTGACATAGATAAACCCAAACCCTCATTTTTCTTAATTATCTAATACTTAATTTCGATTAAAAATCTATAAAATATTCGTGGTAGGTTAGAAAAATATAATTCTTTTTTGCGTTAGCTCTATAATATTGCTAAGGAACGCGGGGCAAAGTTTTAGAATTTTTAGAGCTCATTTGGGTAGTTTTTTCAAAAAGGGTAATTGTAGGGACTAAATTGTACTTTTTCAAATTGTGATTGTTTACTGTTTGGGTGGGCCCAGGAGGGGCCATGTGATGTGATTGAGTTGTGGATGTGTGGCTTGTGAATATAGAAGTACAATTTGAACCATTTTTCAGGTTGGGTAGGTCCTAGGTATAAGGGAGACTCTGCCAGATTTTTGACACGATCTATGGTGTTTTTGATCTTTTTCAAGCTTGTATCAAGTAAAATATATTAAATAATTTTAATAAAATTTGTCAGGTGAGCCGTGACAGCCTTCCTCCTCAGCCCAGCCGCCGCAGTGACCTCAGTTAAGTCTGTGAGTAAAATATTAATTTTAATTATAATTTCGATATTATTATATGTTCAAGCATGCCCATGCATCACTTATAAATATGTATATATATAATTAAACACTAGGTACGTTTTATATTGCATTCACAATTGATAAAGCGCCATGGATGTTGTTTGTGTTGATTTGGAGCAGTGTGCGTGCGTTGGCGTGATTGTGGTATGGTATTGGATATTGACAGGATGGGTAGACACGGCTTAAGAGACACTTGCTGAGATCCGATCGTTTATGGATAAGTCGGGGTAGACACGGCTTAAGAGACACTCGCTGAGACCTCGCATTTGATTTATTAATCGAAAGTCCGACTTGAGAGACACTCGCTGGCAGAGGTTGGATTAATAGAGCTGTACAGGGGATCAGCTCCCATATATGTACTGTTTGTACAGTATTTGGTGGGTGAGTGCTTTAAATTGCCTTTTTACTGCTATGGTGTAGTTTGTATGAAAATTATGATGATGTTACATTCCATGCCTTAAGATGCATCAGCTTTAGTTAGCTATAGAAATTGTGATTAAAATTAGTATTTTACTCTTTGAGTCGAACGTTCACTAATGTTCATATATTTTTCTAGGCTATAGGATAATTACTTGTTGTGACTAACCTGCTCTTTTTCTTCGCAGGTCAATTAGTAGTATTTGATGTATTTTGTATAATTGAGTTAAATTTTAGACTCCGCATGTGTTAGGAATATTTTAATTAATTTGAGTCTATAATATAATATGGTGTTAAATTTGTAAGATTATTAATTGCATGTATGACTGGATAGAATGAGAGAGCTGAGCTCCCATTGGATTTTTGATATTATGAGCATGTGGAGGGTGAGTTGAGCTCCCCAATTTATTTTATATTGTGTTTATAGGTCGGGCGAATAAAAAACTCTACTTTGAATGGTCTATTTTATGGCCGAACTCTCTCCAGTTGAATTCTTGAAATTGGGCCCAAATGGGCCTTAGGATTGGGTTGAGGAATAGTTAGGCTTACTACAACCTCGAGAGCTTTAAGCTGGCCCCAGGTCCTAATGCCAGTCTGACCCATAGGTTGGATCGTAACAAAATTATTTTATATATTAAAATTACAGGAATTAAAGTGTGATATAATATAAAATTTAGAGACTAAATAATTAATTTTTAAAAATCTAAAAATCAAAGTGTAATATAATATAAATTCAAAAAAATAATAAATTTTTTAAAATCTGGAGATTAGAGTATAATATAGAGTAAAATTCAGAGACCAAATTATAAATTTTCCCTTAAAATGAAATGGTATAGGAATATGAAAACGTTAAGCAATACAAGTGTAATCATACCATTGGATTAAAATGAAATGGTATAGGAATATGAAAACGTTAAGCAATACAAGTGTAATCATACCATATTCCAATATATATATATATATATATATATATATATATAGTTTTTAGCTACTATCTGCATAGCTCAAAGTCAATTTATCTATTCATCAAGAAAAAAAAAGTCAATTTATCCATTCATCTCAGTCAACTATTTGGGTTGTGTAAACTGGCTTAGACATTAGCCCGAGCCGTGATGGAGGACAAAGACACCTCTATGTTTAGATTGTTGGACAAGAAGGATCTCGGTCAAGAAAAGCAGCTTTCTATCCTTATCTCTGACTATAAGCATCGCCATTTTAGCTTCTTTTGACTTTCCTTTATATATATATATATATATATATATATATGAATGCATCCACCTTTCTATTCATTGCTTCCTGGGCTCTGCTTTAGCAAGAAAGGAAAGCTTTATCCTTTGCCTTTCATTACACTATGGCCATCCTCAAAAAAGTAGCCTGCCTGTGCATGATAATGCTAGTAGTGGTGGGTCTTCTCTTCACAATGGGACAAGCACAGAATTTGTGTTCAGGATTCGATCGTCCTGGAGCATGCCCTATCAACTGTTTTCGCCCAGATCCCGTCTGCGGGGCTAATGGGGTGACTTACTGGTGTGGCTGCCCTGATGCTGCCTGCGCCGGTGTTCCAGTTGTCAAGTTAGAGGCTTGTTAATGGTCTCAACTGGGCTCTCTTATATGGGTTCTCTCAGTTGCTTCTGTTCCTCTTAATTTCCCCAGTTGCCTTGTGTGTGAAAAACAACTGCTGTTGTATACTTGTATTTGTGCACTCTGGCTTACCTAATAAGAAGGTTACGTTGGTGAATAAATAGACATTCATTTTTACTATTAACCGTTAATCCTTTATTTTACTGTAAATTATACATGAAAGTTAATATATGCTAAAATTTATATACAACCACCAAAATAATATAAATATATGTTTTAATATACATATACATAAAAACATTACTTAAATGTATAACAAAGTTCAATTTAATATCAAAATTATTAGAAATATGATTTTTTTTTTTTTACAATTAAATGCCCTTTAAGAAACAAAACTTTTAAAATAATTCATATTGAATATTATGAAAAGATTAAGTAATTATTGCTCTCTCAGTATTAATAATTAATAAATATCAAATGAGTTGAATGATTCCTAACTGCTATTAAGTGATTCAGTGATGTATGTGTTATTCTGCGGGAGGCAAAGATTTAAATCATGGCAATCAAATTATAATTTATATATTTAAAAAACAAAAATCCCAGCTGGACCGGGTTGCTCCATCACCGTGTGGGCTGGGCGAGGCCGCGAGGGTATAACGGGAATTTGGTCGTACGTGTTCACGGGCTAACAAGGGTGCATCGATTAGATTTAACTCTAGTGGGCTAAAACCACCACCGGCCTCTGAATTGGTCAACCAAACCCTTTTTTTTTTTTTTCTATTTCCTTCTACTTTCCCCCGTTTCAGACCGTTGTTGATCACCAAATCCTACAATCCCGTCATCGTAGATCGTCTAATCTTCCTAAAAATCCTTTGCTTTCGATTTGTTTCCTATACTCGTCCAACAAGCTAAGGTTACGGCGATTAGCCTCCTGATCTCCACCGAATTTCACCGTTTCCCTAACAATTATTTAATGGATCCATCGGCGCCCAATTTATCAATTTTGGCCTCTTTATGTCTCGCCGTTGCCATTTTTGGACTTTGCTGGCCGGTCGCCCAATCTAAACCTGAAGATGGAATGGTGATTCAGCAAATTACCAGCAAAGAAGGCGGTGCGTGCGCCGGAGTCACTGCTCCAGCGTCATGCCCGATCAATTGCTTCCGCATGGACCCCGTCTGTGGTGTCGATGGAGTGACATACTGGTGTGGGTGTGCTGATGCTATGTGCGCTGGTACTCCGGTTTCCAAATCAGGGGCTTGTGAACTGGAAAATGGCGGCAGCGCTTCTCTTCCTCGTCAGGCGCTTCTTTTGGTCCATATTCTCTGGCTTATCTTGCTCGGTTTTTCTTTATTGTTTGGTCTTTTCTAATCTGAAAGGAACAGAGTTTACAGTTGTTCTCTTTCCTTTTGTTCTTATGCTGTTGTGTTGTATGTGGCCGGGATTGTTACAGTTAGGCATTGTGCGAGAGAGATTTTTTTCATGTATGTAACTTCTTTAATTAAATAACAATTGCATTATGATTCTTTGTATTCTCTTCCTAAATCTCTGCTAGAATAATGCAAATTGAAAGTCTGGTGCAGTGTGTCGTTTCAACCATGGCACTTGATGCTACTGCAATTGCTATTTGAGTTTCCATTTTCTTGCTTTACGCTATACATAATTACATATGAGCAATTTACTTGTTGAACAGCAGCTTTATGTTCGCATTAGTCAGTGGGCTTTAATCCTTTCAGTGCTGGCTTTGCTCTAATTTTATATGCCTTAACAATTCGAAAAATATAAAAGTATTCTGATTGTTTAACGAGATACATGAAGAAGAAATGTGCAAAGCTTCAAGGAATCAATCATTTAATGATATATACCCAACCTAATACATAAATTTAGCTTCAATCTGCCTTGGATAAATTAGCAGTAATAATCCATTTTGATGATCAACAGACATGGGCTTCAAATTAAGTCGCTTTTCAAGTACCCGTTCCTGATGTTATATTTCTCCTGAAGGGCAATATTGAACTTCAAGCCGTTGGAAGTACTAATTGAGCCTTCGCAGTATGATGACCTTTTGCAGAGCGGCACATCTTCCTCTAAATTATATCAAGCAACCAGGTACACCATCTAGGGGAAATCCGTGAATCTGAAACATGCAATGAAACCATGGGATGACACACAATCGGCTAATTTGATATTAATCTGTGCATAGGTGGCTAGCAATTGTAGAATGCTGTTCCAATCTGTACCATTTTGCATTCTTCTGGTAACAGTACAGAATTTACTAGGAAACATTGAATTGGAATATGAAGTGGAAAGCATATAGCTCAAGATGGCACCTGACGTAATTCCATTATCGGTTAAAATGTCGGGTCAGTTCCAAGAGGATCTTCTCCTGAAAGACTTGCTACTGAGGATTTTCGGCTGAAACACTCACTATCTGATAATTCTTCAACCAACCTCTTGACTCATGAGTAAAGATACCTCAATTGGAATCATCCTTCTCACCCAAGATTGATGCCTTTTGGTACCTTTTTTTCTCAATCTCTATTGCCAGGAAGTCCAAAGTCGTGTCAGTGACATGGTTTGGCAGGCAGCCAGCATCCAGCATCATTTTTAAGAACTTATATGCGTCCTTCAAACGACCTGCCTTGCTATGAACTTCAATCAGAGTATTGTAAGTGACCACATCGGGATTTATTCCACTGCTTTTCATCTGTTCAAAAAGCACTTTAGCTTCATCAATCCTGCCAGCCTTCCCCAATGCGTTAATCAGGGTGTTGTACATAACTGTGTCAAGGTAACCACCTTGCTTCATTAGCTTATCTAGAACAGAGCTGGCAAGATCTGCCCTTCCCATCTTTCCCAACCCTTGAATTATCATATTATATGTTGCTATATCTGCGGGGCAAAACTTTTCACCCATTTCATTAAGGACATCCCATGCCTCACTAAAATAGCCTTTCTTGACAAAAGAACTCATGATAGAATTGTACGTGTAACTCACGGGGTTCACACCCATATCACTGAATATCTCAAACAACTTGCAAGCCAAGCTCAGCTTTCCCTTGGCCAAAAATATGGACAAGAAAGTGTTAACCATATCAATATCAAAAGAGTCTATCCTCTTAACTTGAACTCTTCGGCCTCTAGCCAGTGAAAATAGCTGAGAAGAATGATCAGTAGACTCAACTTGATTGGCTAAATGATCCATATATGGGGATGATGACCACCGATCAGTTTCACTAGATGAACTGTTCTCATCCTCAACTGCACTACCATCTGAACTACGGTTCTCTAAGTAAGGGTATCTTAATAAACTCATAATCTCATTAAGGTTGCCATTAGATGGGAACATGGGTGTATAGTCCTTTCTTCCGCTCTGCGGATTTTTCAATGAAGCCTCCATGTTCGCCTGCCAGTTGAGAACATTTGGTACTAGATTACCGTATCTTATGTGCTTCATTAACTTCTCTGTGCAGTCCCACCTACCTTGTTTATGAAATTCAATCAAGAGTGACGTTATAGTAACTAGGTCAACAACAAAGCCTCTCTCCTCCATTTCTTCCACCAAGAGTAGTGCTTTCTCAAGTTGACCTTCCCTACAAAGTAGTAGCACAACAATGCTGTAAGTAACGGCATCCACAAACTTGCCCTTCTTCTTCAGGTCACAAAATAAACTGTAACCGGCCTCAGCCCTACCATTCTTACACAACCCATCAATCAAAATATTGTATGTCCAGGATGAGGCCCTCACTCCATCCTGAACCATCTTCTCAAACAACTGGCATGCTTCCATTACTTTCCTTGCCTTGAACATCCCATCAAGGAGAGAATTGTACACCTTGGTATCTGGAAGGAACCCATTGTACTGCATCTCGCTAAATATCTTTGCTGCATCATTCATTCGACATGATTTAGAGCAACCCTGAATAAGTATTTGATATGTAAAGGAATCGGGCTCATGACCAGATACTTTCAATTCCTCATAAACAATCGATGCATCTTTCACCTTTCCATGCAAGCATAGTACATGAATGAGGCTATTATACGTGCACAAATCAGGACCAAATGATCCAGAACCCAAACTCTTTTCCTTCATCTCTTTGAAAAGCCTTAATGCGGTGGCCAGATCACCCCAACAACCAAATGCATGAATGGAAATATTGTAACCCCATGTATCCAACTCAAAGCCCTTTGCCCTCAGTTTGTCAAAAACCTTTCTGAATTCTTCCCTCATGTCTGCCTTTCTAAGTGCAGCAAACAATGCATTACATGCAATGGAACCAGGCAGTGAAACACCAACAACATTACCAGCAGCATCCTCTTTGTCCATACCATTGGAAGCTTCCAGGTGCTTAAAGAAGATGGACAAGGCCAAACCTACCTGATTTTTCCTAGCCAGTGCCACAATGACAGAGTCATATATGTGGGTATTCAAATTAGTTCCTAATTTCTCCATGTGATCAAGGATCTCAAGTGCAAAGTCAAATTTACCCGATCGAATAAATGCATCTAGTAGAAACTTAAAGGTATCAGAACTAACAACTACACCATCATCCTTCATTGAATTTAGAAAATTGGGGACCTCCTCAAGGTACCCAGCGCGGCACAAAGTGCGAAACATGTGCGAATAGGTGCACTCAGAGTGCTTGTAATTATGTCTGAGAGAACACCATTTGAAGAAATCAATTTTCCTAGAGACGTGAAGCGAGCTTTTTCGTAGGATTTGAAGAACAAAATGCTCTGAAAGAGGAATGGTATCTGGGTCGAGATTACGAGTGCCAGACTCAGAGAGGTTCTTGGTTAGAAATGCCACCAGGAGAATGTTCTCCAGTTGGGATGGCGATGATGATGAAAATAGGCCAACTCTGATGCAGTGTGATGTGGGGTTCAGTTTTGGGCGTTTCACTAATAATCCAAGGCAGGAATGCCTGAGTTTTTTGATAGTGGTGGTGCATCTTGACATTGACTAACTAGTTTCCTCTAGCCTCAGCTCCAGTCTACGAAGGAAGAGTATGCGTTAGATAAGAAGAGAATGATGAAAGGATGTGATTGTGTATCTGAAGCATGGCAGTGTTGAGATTGGGGGTGTTTGAATTGAAGATCCCACAGCACAAAGCCACGAAGAACTGAATTGAAGAAAAAAAGAGCGGGATTTGGAAAGGTCCGCCTTTCAGAACTTCCGGGTTCAGGGAGAAATTGAATTCCGTTCCGTTTGCTCGCATTTGGTCCTTCTAGGTGATTTGGGATCCATGCTAATTTTTCTATTTCTTCGCCGATATAATAATAATAATAATAATAATAATAATAATAATAATAATAATAATAATAATAATAATAATAATAATAATAATAATAATTGATATAAGCACTTAAAAAAAAAGAAATTCAATTTGGAAAATGAATGCTTTGAACTCTTGATATTTTTAAAGATATATGATTAATTGATATAAGCACTTAAATTCTTTTAATAATTGAATTGAAATAATTTTCAATAAAATAATTAAAAATTTTAAAATATTTAATTGTTAAAATTAAGAATATTTTTATAAAATTGAAAAACCCCCTCTTTAATTCAAGGATTTTTAAGTAACCCATTCAAATCAAATTTTCAATTTTATAATTTTTTAGAAATAAACATAAAAATGAAGAGAATATTTTATTTTATTTAGCTTATAAAAATGAATAAGATCAGAATGGTAATAATTTCCTCTCGCGGAGATTTTCAATCTCACTTATAAAAATTTATTTCATTATTAAAAAATAACTTTTATTAAAAAAAAAATACCAAGGTAATTTCTATGGGTAAGATTAAAAACATTAATTTTCATGTTTCTTTCCAAAATAATCTAAAAAATCTACCACCAATAACTTGAATGATCTAAATGATATCACCTTAGATAAAATTATAAAAATATCTTCATAATTTTTTTTATAATAAAATTAAAATAATAAAAAATTTAAATTTAAAACTGTGAATGATATAATTTTAATTATTAAACTAATTCAGCCCTCATAACTTACCTTAGTTATCTTTAACTTTTTAATCTCTTTTTTTTTTTCTAATTTAACACTTCAAGTCTTCAATTTACAATAATGCATAACAATAATAAGCAAACAATTATTATTCAACTTCAATACTTATTTTATAAAAAATAAAAAAATAAAAAAAGAATAAATTTATATGAAAAGGAAAATTATTATTTTCCTTCTTATAATAAGAATATTTTCCAACTTATTTTTTATGAAAAGAAATTATATTACATTTTTATCATTATGCACATATAAATAAATAAAATTATATTACAAAATAAATTTAAAAAATTATTTTTAAAAAAAACTATTAGAGAAAAAAAATGATATAAAGAAAAAAATAAAAAAATAAATATTATTTTTCACTTTTTTTGTAACACCCCAAAAATTTTAAATTTATGAGCATTTTTGGTATTTTAATTTTATTTAAATTTTAGGAATTTTTTTGAGATTTTTCTGATTTTAAAAATCGGGTTCGATTTTCCAAAAATATAAACTTTGATGATTTTTAAAAATTAATTTAAAGACCACGTGGCAAAACTAAAAATATATTTGGAGTCTACGTATTTTTCTGAGTTTTCTGGAATTTTTTTTGGAATTTTTGGACCTCGTTTTCGGTCCCGAGGCAGAGTAAAAATTTAAAATTTTGTATTTCGAATCGAACCGGACCGGATCGGACCGGTCGAATCGGACCGGCTCCCTTTCCTTTTTTCTTCCCCGCGCGCGTCGTTCCCTCTCCCCTTCTCTCTCTCTTTTCTCTCTCCTCCCTCCCCCGGCCGACCACCTCCCACCTGCCACCCGGTAGGCCGTGCGCGCCACCCGACCTCCCGGCCAGGCCGCGCGAGCAGGCGGAAAAAGCGCGATCTCCCTCCCTCGCGCGCGCGTCGTTTCGGCTTCTCCGGCCAAAATCCGGCCGATCCGGCCACCAATTGGACCGGGTCTTGTGTCTAAAATCATCTACTCGGCGAGAGCTTTCCATAGACACCAAGAACGCCGAAATCCATCGAGCGGTTTGTCCGATTTTTGCTCGGGAAGATTTTAGCCCATTTCGACTTTTGGGCTAGATTTCTCGAAAACCGTGAATCCCACGAGAAAACCGAGGCTACCAGCGCGCTCCACTCGTCGAGAGCTTTGCGGCGACATAAATTTCAAATTTTTCCGACACCGTTTTTCGGTGGGTCCCACGGAACTTCGCAGTGTTTTTTCGAGCATTTAATGAGCTTAGAAAATTCTGAAAAATTTATGTACTAACCCCCGTGTTATGGGCTTCATGTAGGTATCCTCGATTCGCGGAAATTCGGCGATTGGCCAAGATTGCAAATTTCGGTCGAACAAACCGATTCTGAAAAGTCTCCGGGTGGACCGAGGTTTTGGCTAGCCCCACATTGTCGGGCGTCGAGTGCGTTCGAAGTCGGAATTGGCAAAGGTAAACCCGAACCTTGCTTTTTCGTAATTTTCTAGTGCTTAAATAGGATTAAAAATCCATAAAATATTCGTGGTAGCTTAGAAAATTATGATTCTTTTTGCAATAGCTTAGTAATATTGCTAAGGACCGCGGGGCAAAGTTTTAGAATTTTTAGAGCTTATTTGGGCAGTTTTTGCAAAAATGGTTAATTATAAGGACTAACTTGAAATATTACATACTGTGATGGATGATTGATTTGATGGGCCCAGGAGGGACTGTGTGATATGATTGAGCTGTGGATATATGGATTGTAAATATAGAAGTGTGTTTTGAGCCATTTTGCAGGTTGGGTAGGTCCTAGGTATAGGGGAGACTCTGCCGGATTTTCGGCACGACTTAGGACGTATTGGTCTTTTTCTTTGTTTGTATTGAGTCTTTTATATTAAAAATTGTAATGTAATTGTCAGGTGAGCCGGGACAACCTTCTTCCTCCGCCCAGCCGCCACAGTGATTGTCGTCAAGTCTGTGAGTAAAATATTAATTTTAATTGTAATTTCGATATTATTATATGTTCAGGCTGCCCATGCATCACTTATATGCATATATTTATGTAGTTAAACTCTAGGCACGATTTATGATGCATTGATAACTGTTAAAGTGCCATGATGTTGTTGTGATAATTTGGAGCAGTGTGCGTGCGTTGGCGTGCGTGTGATGTGGTGTGGACTATGGATAGGACGGGTAGTCACGGCTTGAGTTCTTCGCTGGGACCCTCGATTTGTTTTATTAAGCGAAAGTCCAGCTTGAGTTCTTCGCTGGCACCAGGTTGGATTTAAGAGAGCTGTATAGGGGATCAGCTCCCATATGTTATGATTGATGCTACAGGGTGCGTGAGTGCTCCAAATTACCTTTTTGATGTTATGATGTGAAAATGATGTTGATGTTGCATTTCACTTTACAGGGTGCATTAGTTTTAGATAGTTATAGAGATTATGGTTAAAATTGATATTTTACTCTCTGAGTCGAACGCTCACTCCTGTTCAATATTTTTTTCAGGCTACAGGAGGATTTTATTTTGGTTAACCTGCTTTTCTCCTTCGCAGGTTGTTTAGTAATTTTATTTACTCCTAGAATTTCCGCATGTGTTAGAAGTATTTATTTGATTATGGTCTGTAATATTATTATCATGTTGGACCTGTAAACATATAATGATATGCATGTTTGATGGATTTGATGAGGGAGCTGAGCTCCCATTTATTTTTATGAGGATATGAGTATGTGGAGGGTGAGCTGAGCTCCCCAATTGAGTATTTATTATGTTTATAGGTCGGGTGAGTCGAAAACTCCCCGTTGGAAAGTCCATTTTATGGTCGGACTCTGTCCGTTTGTTTTCTTGATATTGGGCCCAAATGGGCCTTAGAGTTGGGTTAATGAACAGTTAGGCTTACTACGGGCCTCGGGGGCTTTAGGCTGGTCCAGGTCCTAGTGCCGGTCCGGCTCATAGGTTGGGTCGTGACATTTTTCATCCAATTTGAGTGGAAAATAAAATGACTCAAAGAGTATTTTTTGTACAAATCATCATAATTTTTTTTTCTTCCCCCTTTTCTGCTTACAAAAACAAAGGAATTGGACGTTTATTTTTTTTTTCCTTCCCACAAAATAAGAAATTTATTTTTTTTCCTTCCCCACCGTTTTTCTTTCTTTTTTTGTCACTACAAAACAGGCAATAAAGCTCATTGGTAGTCTTCAATTACAAGTTTAAACGTTTATATTGTATGATTTGTAATAGCCTTTAAAATTAAAATATTAAGCGTGTCAATTTGCTTAAACCAGCTTTTAGTTTTTAGATTTTTTTTTTTTTTTTTTTTAGGGTTGGCTCTTACCAAAATTTGAGCCGGCAACTTTACATCCTATAACTCCAATGTCACTGTGCTAAAATTAATTTTTAATTTTTAGTTTTAACCAAAATTCTCAACTCTTCTGTTGAGCATGTACTCAATAATGAGGAATGTACGTGTAAAATCATACATACCAATTTTAGCGAGAGTGTTGCAGAATAAAAAGCTGTAGAAATGGAAAAATTATAATTTCCAAACTGTCTTAATAATGGCGTGTTGAAACTCTGCTGAGGAGTGCTTTCCAAAACTTAACATACAAATGCTTGACAGGACGAGCTTGCGCACAAATTACAGTCAGAAGCATCCCAGCGCTTCATAATGGAAAGCTGGAGATTTGACATATTGTTCTTACACTTGAAAAATAGCAAGAAATGGTCAATCACTGTTTGGAAACAGGTATTGGATGCTCAGCAGAAAAGGATGCTTGGGTCATTTCCTGCTTCCAACTTTTCTTGGAATGTGCTGGTTTAGTTACTGCGTATCTATTAATTGGCGCCTACTACAATTAATAATATTATAGCCGAAAGATATCATTAGCCAAATTGATCACTCAAAACTCGTGAAGAATCTCTGAAGTCATGAAGGTGACCATGTCTGGCAATTGGCTTATTATATATTATATATATTATTATTATTATTATGATCATGTAATCTTCTTCTGCTGAAAAAGACCCTCCAAAAGAGAGCAGAAAGAGAATATTAGATTTTTAAAATGGTAAGTTGATTGCTTTAAGACACGATTCCATGCTTAATATTCAATCATGTGTATTCCCATTTTTGGAGTGGTTATGTTCTTAGAAGCAGAAAGTTCTGTCGTTTATTTTATATCTCAGTGGTGACTTAAGGATCCTGCGTTCCTGCTAAAGAAAGTAGGCAGAGAACATTAGTTAAATAAAAAATTAAAAAAAAAAGGTCATTGACTAAAGTGTGTATTCGATTTTGTGTATCTTAACCTGTCCCTCCTCGTTTTTCAGGTACTTGAATAGCCTATATATGTAGAAGCGTGGAAATTGGAGTAGTCGGATTGCGTTTCTGATAACACAAGAATCCGATAGAGAGAAGAGTTGCATTTGCATAGCACATATATATCTGTCTGTACGTAGCATTAGCACTGCACTTGTAGACTTATTATGGGTTGCAGAGGGCAATTGAAGCCTGTTTTTGCAATGATTTTTATTACTTTTGCCTTTGCAATTGTGAATGTACTTCTTAAAAAGGTTCTTGATGGAGGAGCTAACCAGATGGCTATTGTTACATATCGACTGTCAATTTCTTCTATTTTCTTGGCTCCTATTGCTTACTATTGGGAAAGGTAAGTAACAGCTTCATAATCAGCCTATTTCCTTAACTTGTTTCATTCCCTGAGCTCAATTGATAACCATTGTTTATAGTTTTCTTTCAGGGAAAACAGACCCAGGCTTACATTTCAGATCTTATGCTACCTTTTCCTTGGCGCTCTTGTCGGGTCAGTACTTGTTCTGTTAATTGCTCATTAGTTTGAATTACTATTACCGCAATTTTATCACTAAGAACTTGTGAGACGAATTAATTAATGTATGTTTTTAAGGGTAACGCTCTCACAGTACCTGTTCCTTCTGGGACTCGAGTATACTTCTGCTGCGTTCTCCTGTGCATTCCTCAACATGGTGCCTGTAAGCACCTTCTTGTTGGCTCTACCATTCGGGTAAGTATTTAAGCATAAACAATAATCACATTACTATATATATGATTATTGGTTGCACGATAAGTAATTAATACATTGAACTTTTTCAGTTTAGAGAAAGTGAACATGAAGATCAAGGCAGGAAGAGCTAAGGTGTTGGGTGCAGTAATTTGTACGGCCGGAGCTGTTCTATTAACCCTTTATAAAGGAGTTCCCTTGACCAAACCTCATTCTGGAGACATCAAAAACCACGCTGATACAATGATGTCTGATAAGAAGACACAAAGATGGGTTATAGGTTCTCTATTTTTGATGGCAGGCAGCCTTATGTGGTCTTCATGGTTTCTCGTACAAACCAAAATTAGCAAGAGATACCCATGTCAATATTCTAGCACAGCCATTTTGTCCTTCTTCGGTGCAATCCAATCTGCTATTGTAAGTTTGATTGTTGAAAGGAACATTGCCATGTGGATTCTGAAGGGGAAATTCGAAATTATAAGTATTGTTTATGCTGTACGTATTTTCTTTAAGTGAGTTTTTTTCTTGTAGTTTCATGACTTGAATTGAAATACAAGTCCTGAAACATAATATTTCATGTGTTGACGCAGGGGGTGGTAACATCAGGCCTGTGCTATGTAGGGATGGCATGGTGTGTGAAACAAAGGGGCCCTGTATTCACAGCTGCATTCAGCCCTTTCACCCAGATATTTGCTGCAATTTTCGACTTCTCTATCCTTCATGATCAAATTTATCTTGGAAGGTCGTTGCCTGCTGCCCTTTAGATTCAGTGCTATGTAATCATGTATTGTTCTGACATTCTTTATTTTATAATGGACAGTGTTCTAGGATCTATCCTAGTTATACTTGGCCTGTATATTCTCCTGTGGGGCAAAAGCAAAGACGCAGAGGAATGTGTGATGAAGCAAAGCCTAGCCACGGAAGATCGCAATAAAATTGGTGACGTAGAATCACAAGCTTCTGTAACCATCAATTCAACTAGTTCATAAAACAATGATCAACCAGTTCTCTTACCAATAAATTTTGTAGCCTCATGCAAATCCAAGGCAGCATGACAGTGTTATTACGAAATGAAAACGGCCATTAACTGAATGATTTAACAGCAATTGCTATACGTAGCATAGCAGAAGCCATATGTGTATATATATATATATATATATATATATATATACACCAAAATTTTGCAAATGTTCCGACTTCTATGCCCATATATAGGCACGTGCGTGGTCCAATTCTGGGCTAGAATTAGATTGGCCTAGGGATGACAACGGGTCAGGTTTTTATAAGTGTCCGATCCAATCGAACCCTAATAAGACAGATTTGGGACATGTTAAAATTTGAAATTTAATACTTGTGACAGGTTTGGATCGAGTTCGGATTGTACATGTTGATTATCCGTTATCCAAACCCGTTTATATAAATATTTAATTAAATATAAAATATATATTTTTACAATAATATTTATAAATTTTTATATATCTTATTTTATACAAAATAAAATAGAAATATTTTATGGAATTATTAAATTTTTAAAAATAAATTATTAATAAAAATTATTTTTTTATATAGATTATTAATTAAAATATATACAATTAAACGGGTTTATATATTTACTAAGTAATAATAATCGGGTTTGGAACAAATTTAAGTAATTGATAATAAATTTTAATTAGGTTTTGGACAGGTTCAGATTCTGATAATATTAATCAGGTTTTGGTTTCGGGTAGTATGATTTCGCAGCTAACTTACCTATTGTCATCCCTAATTAGCACCTCCAATCCTAAGAATAGAGACTTGGAATTAAATTGAAAGGTTCCTTCAATTCTAATTTAGTTATTCGATTCAATTTAACTAAATTTGACGGTTAAAATTTTTTATTGAATTGGATAAATTAGTCTAATTCAAAGAAATTCTGTTAAGGGTAATGCTATATGATACAACTATACATGTCTGGCTTGTTCTACATCTCTCTTTATATATATAATTTAACCCTAAAAATTTAAACCTAAAATTTCTAAACTCTAAAAAGCTAAATTAATTTTAAAAATCTAAACCCTAAACCCTAATATTATAAATCCTAAAATTCTAAACTCTAAATCCTAAATTCTAAGCCTAAACCTTAAAATTTTAAACCCTAAATCCTAGAAATCTAAATGTAACATTCTAAAATTTTAAATTTTATTATTTTATGAGTATTATTGATATTTTAATTTTATTTAAATTTTAAGAAATTATTTGAGATTTTTCGGATTTTAAAAATCGGGTTCGATTTTTCGAAAATATAAATTTTGATGATTTTTAAAAATTAATTTAAAAACCACGTGACAAAACTAAAAATATATTTGGAGTCTACAAATTTTTCTGAGTTTTCTGAAATTTTTTTCGGAATTTTTGGATCTCGTTTTCGGTCCCAAGGCAAAGTAAAAATTCAAAATTTTGTATCTTAAATCGAACCGGACCGGATCGGACCTGTCGAATCGGACCGGTCTTCTTCTTTTTCTTCCTCCTCCCCGCTCGCGTCCCGACCTCCCTCCCCTTCTCTCCCTTTTTCTCTCTCCTCCCTCCTCCCCTTGCCGCGCCGCCGCCTCCCCTGCCATCCCAGCTCGTCGGCGCCCACCCCCAGCCGTCCCAGCCCACCGGCCGCCGCCTGGCAAGCCGGAAAATGGCGCCTAAAATGGAGCGATGCGCGCGTGACCGTTCGTCTTCCCGGCCGAAATCCGGCCGATCCGGCCACCAGTCGGATCGGGTCTTGTGTCTAAACTCATCTACTCGTCGAGAGCTTTCCATAGACACCAAGAACACCGAAATCCATCGAGCGGTTTGTCCAATTTTTGCCTGGGAAGTTTTAGCCCATTTTGACTTTCGGGCTAGATTTCTCACAAACCGTAAACCCCACGAGAAAATCGAGAGTACCAGAGCGCTCCACTCGTTGAGAGCTTCGCGGGAATATAAATTTCAAAATTTTCCTACACCGTTTTTCAGTGGGTCCCACGGAAATTCGCAGTATTTTTCCGAGCATTAAATGAGCTTAGAAAATTTTGAAAAATTTATGTACTAACCCCCGTGTTGTGGGCTTCGTGTATGTATCCTCAATTCGTGGAAATTCGGCGATTGTCAAGTGCGTGAATTTCGGCCAGACAGAACCCTTCTAGGAAAAGTCTCCGAACTGGATCGAGGTTTTGGCTACCCCCCCCATTGTCAGACGTCCCGAGCGCGTCCTCGAAGTCGGAATTGGCAAAGGTAAACCCGAACCTTGCTTTTTCGTAATTTTCTAGTGCTTAAATAGGATTAAAAATCCATAAAATATTCGTGGTAGCTTAGAAAATTATGATTCTTTTTGCAATAGTCTAGTAATATTGCTAAGGACCGCGGGGCAAAGTTTTAGAATTTTTAGAGCTTATTTGGGTAGTTTTTGCAAAAATGATCAATTATAAGGACTAAATTAATATTTTACTCTCTGAGTCGAACGCTCACTCCTGTTCAATATTTTTCCAGGCCACAGGAGGATATTTTTTGAGGTTAACCTGCTTTTCTCCCTCGCAGATCATCTATTTATGTTTGTGTAATTTTATAAACTTTTAGAATTTTCGCATGCGTTAGAAATATTCATGTGAATTGGGTTTGTAATATAAATTGTTATTTTCGACCTGTAAACTTATTATTCTATGCATGTTGATGGACTGGATGAGGGAGCAGAGCTCCCATTTATTTTATATTGTTATGAGTATGTGGAGGGTGAGCTGAGCTCCCCAATTGATATATATTGTGTTTACAGGTCGGGTGAGTCAAAAACTCCCCGTTGAAAAGTCCATTTTATGGCCGGACTCTGTCCGGTTGAATTCTTGAGATTGGGCCCAAATGGGCCTTAGAGTTGGGTTAATGAATAGTTAGGCTTACTACGGGCCTCGGGGGCTTTAGGCTGGCCCAGGTCCTAGTGCCGGTCCGGCCTATAGGTTGGGTCGTGACAAATGTGGTATCAGAGCTTAGGCTCCAGATTCATAGGGAAAAATTGTCTAAGTGTTGGGAAGAGTCTACTAGGAGTCACATGCGGAAAATAGGGTCCACATTAGTCTTACATTGTCATCTTTGCTTCTAGTTTATGCTTTATATATTGTATGTAAATATGAGTCATAGAGCTGTGTAACGTGCAGTTTTGAATTTTGTGGGCTAATGCTACTGAATTTCAGGAAAATGCGTAGAAGCAGGAGAGCTGCCACTGCACCAGAACCAGATGTGCTTGATGAGGTGTCAGCACAGGATGAGGCGCCTGCCCCGAGGAGGCGGGGTAGGAGGCCTAGAGCTGCTCAAGTAGAAGAGCAGCTGCCAACAGTTCAGGATCAGTCTTTCATGGCACAGGTTCCCATGGACCCCATGGTAGCTACTCTAGCTGGGTTGCAGAGAACCATCGACATGATGACACAGTATATGGTCCACCCTCCACAGCAGCAGCAGTCCACTGCACCAAGAGGGGAACCTTACAAACAGATAATCAATTTCAAGAAGTTGGTGCCTGGTACTTATGATGTGTCAGACGATGCATATCGATTTTTGGATTCCTGCAGAGCGAGGAAACGAGTTGCTGATTGGTGATAGAAGACTTATAGAGTGTATGCAACATGTCATGGGACCTATGCCTAGACAATGGATGAATGACTATATATTACCTCGAATGGAGGGTTTGTCGTGGACTCAGTTTGTGAAACTGTTCATCAATCGGTTTGTGCCAGAAAGCTTCAGGGATCAAAAGCAGTGGGCCTTTGAGGCCTTAAGACAGAATGGCAGTGCAGATGAATATGCTACTGAGAATTTATGGAATCGGCGGTATGCCCCTCTGGCAGTAGCTCTGAAACTATGAAGGTGAAGAGATTCCTAAAGATGGGCGGAAGGTATGCAAACACGCCATGATGTCGTCGATCTTTTGATGTGGTAGTTGATCGAGCCAGACAGATAGAGATTAGCTATGCTGTGGATGACAGCGGAAGGGCAAAGAAAAACAGAGCAGAGGGTTCTTCAGGTGTTCCCCACATGGGTACTCCAGATTGTGGTGGCCAGAGTAATTTCAGAGGAAGAAGTAAGAACAAGAAGAGTGGTTTTAGACACAAATCCCGAGGGTTGGACCGAGTGCGGATCGGCGGTGATCACAGTTCGAGTGCAGCGATTAGGTGCAGTTCAGATCCTCCTTGGCACCTTGTGCACAGTGTGGAAGAGGACATTCAGGACCTTGTATGATGGGTTCAAGAGTATGCTTCAGTGTGGCCAACCAGTCACTTTGCTAGGAATGCCCGTGTTGATGAGCCACAGATGGGGTCACGAGTTACATTGCAAATGTTTCGCTTGATTGTATCCGGTGCTTCCGGCATGGCGGCGATCGGTTTAGTGGCCAACAGGCCGAGGACAAGGGGCGTGGATTTGGAGGCGGTCGAGGTAGAAGTCGATGTCGAGTTACGCCACTCGGGGTAGAGTCAAGCTCAGGTTTTCATCCTGACCCATTAGGATGCTCAGGCTTCAAATGCAGTTGTGGCAGGTATTTTTCTGGTCTGTTCCTATGAGGCTCGTGTTTTAATAGATCCAGGTACTACGCACTCATTTGTCTCCCCTATGTTTGCCATGAGATTGGGTAGACACCCTACAACCTTAGAATGTCCTTTGTCGGTAGCTACCCCACTTAGTGACAACATAGATGTATATATGGTTTTTCCGGGTAGCCCAGTAGTGGTGGATGGAAAGATCCTCCCAGCAGACTTGGTTCCTCTACCAGTGATTGATTTTGATGTAATTTTGGGGATGGACTGGTTGGCAACTCATTATGCCACTTTAGACTACAGGAACAAAAAGGTGCATTTCCACATACCTGGTGTGGAAGAGTTTAGCTTTGATGGTGACAGGAGCGTGGCTCCATATAATTTGGTGTCAGCAATTAGTGCTAGAAAAATGTTGAGGCGTGATGTCAAGGGTATTTGGCATTGGTAAGAGATACATCTGTAGAAGGTGTCAACATGGAAAATGTTCCTGTTGTTAGAGAATTTATGGATGTCTTCCCTGAGGAGCTTCCAGGGTTGCCACCAGAAAGGGAAATAGAGTTCTGCATTGATGTTGTTTAGGGTACAAATCCCATATCCATGCCACCTTATAGGATGGCACCAGCAGAATTGAAAGAGCTAAAGGAGCAACTACAGGAGCTTTTGGACAAGGGTTTTATACGTCCGAGCACTTCACCTTGGGGCGCTCCTGTTCTATTCGTGAGAAAGAAAGATGGGTCATTGAGGTTGTGTATTGACTACAGACAGCTGAACAAGGTGACTGTGAAGAACAAGTATCCACTTCCTCGGATCGATGATTTGTTTGATCAGCTCCAAGGGGCTAGATTCTTTTCCAAGATAGACCTGCGATCAGGCTACCATCAGTTGAGAATCAGTAATGAGAACGTGTCCAAAACGGCATTCAGGACAAGATATGGTCATTATAAGTTCTTGGTGATGTCTTTTGGACTCACTAATGCATCAGCAGCTTTCATGGACTTAATGAATAGGGTGTTCAAGCCGTTTTTGGACCGTTTTGTCATCGTATTCATAGATGACATTTTGGCATACTCTCGGATCGAGGAGGAACACGTGTAGCACTTGAGGATGGTGTTGTAGACTTTGAGGGAGCACCAGCTGTATGCCAAATTTTCAAAATGTGAATTTTGGCTAGAAAGCATCTCATTCTTGGGACACGTGGTTTCTAGTGAAGGTATTCAAGTGGATCCCAAGAAAATTGAAGCTATAACTGATTGGCTTAGGCCTACAACAGTCACTGAGGTGCGAAGTTTTCTGGGTCTAGCTGGCTACTATAGGCGATTTGTGCAAGATTTTTCCAGGATAGCGGCTCCCCTAACTAAGTTAACACGGAAGAATGTTCCATTCATTTGGACAGATGACTGTGAGAAGAGTTTCTAGACACTTAAGGAGTGTCTAACCACTGCCCCTGTGTTGACACTACCAATTAGTGGTGAAGGATACACCGTGTATTGTGACGCCTCCAGAGTTGGCCTAGGGTGTGTTTTGATGCAGAATGAAAAAGTAGTGGCTTATGCTTCAAGACAGCTGAAGAGGCATGAGCAAAACTACCCCACCCATGATTTGGAAATGGCGGCTGTAGTCTTTGCACTAAAAATCTGGAGACACTACCTGTATGGTGAAGTGTGCGAGATATACACCGACCACAAGAGTTTGAAGTACATCTTCCAACAGAGGGATTTAAACTTGAGACAGAGAAGATGGATGGAGCTTCTGAAAGACTATGATTGCACCATCCAATACCACCCTGGGAAGGTCAATGTAGTAGCAGATGCTTTGAGCAGAAAATCTTCTGGCAGTTTGGCGCACATTTCAGCAGAGAAAAGACCGTTGATTCAGGAAATACATGAGTTGATGGATCAAGGTTTAATCCTAGATCTTTCAGATGAGGGGATATTGTTGGCTCATTTTTCAGTGAGGCCAGACTTGGGAGACAGAGTTAGAGTTTCCCAGCACAGAGACCAACAATTAATGAAGATCATAGAAAGAGTACAGCAAGGTGAAGGTGGTGAGTTTGGATTTGCCAATGATGGCGCCCTAGTGCAAGGTTCTAGGATATGTGTGCCCGATGTGGACAATCTCAGAGATGAAATCATGCGAGAGGCACACTATACGCTGTACAATGTCCACCCAGGTTCCACCAAGATTTACCATGATGTGAAAGATAGCTATTGGTGGAATGGCATGAAGAGAGACATAGCAGACTTTGTGTCCAAGTGCTTGACTTGTCAGAAGGTGAAGTTTGAACACCAGAGACTGTCAGGGAAGTTGCAAAAGCTCCCTATCCCAGAATGGAAGTGGGAAATGGTTACTATGGATTTTGTGACTGGGTTGCCTCGTACCACGCGAGGATATGATTCGATATGGGTAATTGTAGACCGTCTAACCAAATCAGCTCACTTCTTGCCTGTGAAGACTACATATTCTGTGGCACAGTACGCCCGACTCTACATTTGAGAAATAATCAGTTTGCATGGAGTTCCGGCTTCCATAATATCTGACAGAGGGCCCCAGTTCACTTCTCGATTTTGGAGGAAGTTGCAGGAGGCACTTGGAACACAGTTGAACTTTAGTACTGCTTTCCACCCTCAGACAGACGGAAAGTCCGAAAGGACAATCCAAACACTGGAAGACATGCTTCGCATGAGTGTTTTGGATTTTGGAGGTCAATGGGATGATCAGCTAGCTTTGGTGGAGTTTGCCTACAACAAAAGTTACCATTCCAGCATAGGGATGGCACCCTATGAGGCACTATATGGGAGAAAGTGTAGGTCTCCTCTGTGTTGGACGGAAATGGAAAAAGTGAAGGTGCATGATGTAGACCTAGTGCAGTACACTTCAGAGGTAGTTCCTTTAATCAGGGAACGATTGAAAACAGCTTTCAGTAGGCAGAAGAGTTATGCAAACCCCAGATGGAGGGATGTGGAGTTTGCAGTAGGCGACTATGTATTCCTGAAGGTTTCTCCAATGAAGGGAGTCATGAGATTTGGAAAGAAGGGCAAGTTGGCACCTCGGTATATCGGACCTTTTAAGGTTACTGATAGAGTTGGAGCAGTTGCCTACCGGTTGGAGCTACCACCCAACCTTTCTCATTTTCATCCTGTGTTTTACATCTCCATGCTCAGGAAATACATTCCAGATCCTTCCCATGTACTACAGCCGGATGTAATAGAGCTAAAAGAAAATTTGACATTTGAGGAGCAACCTGTAGCCATAGTGGACTACCAAGTGAGACAGCTAAGATCAAAACAGATCCCTATGGTTAAGATTTTATGGAGGAGCCAGTCGGTGGAAGAGCGTACCTGGGAGTCAGAACGGGACATGCGTAGCAAGTACCCTTATCTATTCAATGTGTAATCTTATACTTTATTCTGCCTTGTGTAAAATTCGAGGACAAATTTTCTGTAAGAGGGGAAGAATGTAACACCCCAAAATTTTAAATTTTATTATTTTATGAGTATTATTGATATTTTAATTTTATTTAAATTTTAGAAAATTATTTGAGATTTTTCGAATTTTAAAAATCGGGTTCGATTTTTAGAAAATATAAATTTTGATGATTTTTAAAATTAATTTAAAGACCACGTGGCAAAACTAAAAATATATTTGGAGTCTACAAATTTTTCTGAGTTTTCTGGAATTTTTTACAAATTTTTGGCCTCATTTTCAGTTCCAAGGCAGAGAAAAAATTCAAAATTTTGTATCCTAATCGAACCGGTCGAATCGAACCAGACCAGATCGGACCGGTCTTCTTCTTTTGCTTCCTCCTCCCTGTGGGCGTCCCGACCTCCCTCCTCTTCCCTCCCTCTCTCCTCCCACCTCCCCTTGCCGCGCCGCCTCCCGCCACCCCCCACGGCCGCCCACCCACCCTCCCAGCCCACCGGCCACTGCCTCGAACGCCGAAAAACGACACCCGAAGTAAAGCGACGCGTGCGCGCGACCGTTCGTCTTCCAGGCCGAAATCCAGCCGATCCGGCCACCAATCGGACCTGGTCTTGTGTCTAAACTCATCTACTCGTCGAGAGCTTTCCATAGACACCAAGAACACCGAAATCCATCCAGCGGTTTGTCCAATTTTTGCCCTGGAAGTTTTAGCCCATTTTGACTTTCGGGCTAGATTTCTCACAAACCGTAAACCCCACGAGAAAACCGAGAGTATCAGAGCGCTCCACTTGTTGAGAGCTTCGGGGGGATATAAATTTCAAAATTTTCCGACACCTTTTTTTTGTGGGTCCCACGAAACTTCACAGTATTTTTCCGAGCATTAAATGAGTTTAGAAAATTCTGAAAAATTTATGTACTAACCTCCGTGTTGTGGGCTTCATGTAGGTATCCTCAATTCGCGGAAATTCGATAGTTGTCCGGGTCTGTGAATTTCCAGCCAGACAGACCCGCTACCGGAAAAGTCTCCGAACTGGATCGAGGTTTTGGCTACCCCCCCATTGTCAAATGTCCCGAGCGCGTCCCCGAAGTCGGAATTGGCAAAGGTAAACCCGAACCTTGCTTTTTCGTAATTTTCTAGTGCTTAAATAGGATTAAAAATCCATAAAATATTTGTGGTAGCTTAGAAAATTATGATTCTTTTTGCAATAGCCTAGTAATATTGCTAAGGACCGCGGGGCAAAGTTTTAGAATTTTTAGAGCTTATTTGGGCAGTTTTTGCAAAAATGATCAATTATAAGGACTAAATTGATATTTTACTCTCTGAGTCGAACGCTCACTCCTATTCAATATTTTTCTAGGCCACAGGAGAATATTTTTTGAGGTTAACCTGCTTTTCTCCCTCGTAGGTCATCTATTTATGTTTGTGTAATTTTATAAACTTCAAGAATTTCCGCATGTGTTAGAAATATTCATGTGAATTGGGTCTGTAACATAAATTGTTATTTTGGACCTGTAAACTTATTATTCTATGCATGCTGATGGACTGGATGAGGGAGCAGAGCTCCCATTTATTTTATGTTGTTATGAGTATGTGGAGGGTGAGCTGAGCTCCCCAATTGATATATATTGTGTTTACATGTCACGACCCAACCTATGGGCCGGACCGGCACTAGGACCTGGTCCAGCCTAAAGCCCCCGAGGCCCGTAGTAAGCCTAACTATTCACTTAACCCAACTCTAAGGCCCATTTGGGCATAATTTCAAGAAATCAACCGGACAGAGTCCGGCCATAAAATGGACCTTTCAACGGGGAGTTTTTGACTCACCCGACCTGTAAACACAATAAATACTCAATTGGGGAACTCAGCTCACCCTCCACATACTCATCAGCATAAAAATAAATGGGAACTCAGCTTCCTCATCCAATCCATCAAACATGCATAGAATATTAAGTTTACAGGTCCAAAATAATAATTTAGTTTACAGACCCATATCAAATAAACATTTCTAACACATGCGGAAATTCTAAAAATTTATAGAATTACACAAGCATGAATAAACAACCTGCGAGGGAGAATGCAGGTTAACCTTAAAAATATCCTCCTGTGGCCTGGAAAAATATTGAACAGGAGTAAGCGTTCGACTCAGAGAGTAAAATATCAATTTTAACCATAATCTCTATAACTATCTAAAACTAATGCACCCTGTAGAGTGAAATGCAACATCAGCAACAATTCATATCATAACAGTAAAAAGGTAATTTGGAGCACTCACACACCCAGTAATATCAATCATAATATATGGGAGCTGATCCCCTATACAGCTCTCTTAAATGCAACTTGGTGCCAGCGAAGAACTCAAGCTGGACTTTCGCTTAATAAACCAAATCGGGGTCCCAGCGAAGAACTCAAGCTGTGACTACCCCGAAGGACCGGGTCCCAGCGAAGATCTCAAGCCGTGTCTACCCGTCCTATCCATAGTCCACACCACATCACACGCACACCAACGCATGCACACTGCTCCTAATTACCACAACAACATCCATGGCACTTTAACAGTTACAAATACAACATAAAACGTGCCTAGAGTTTATCTACATAGATACATACATATAAGTGATGCATGGACATGCTTGAACATATAATAATAGTGAAATTACAATTAAAATTAATATTTTACACACAGACTTGACAACGGTCACTGTGGCGGCTAGGCGGAGAAAGAAGGCTGTCCCGGCTCACCTAACAATTACATTATAATTATTTAATACAATTGACTCAATACAAATCAAGAAAAGACTAAATACGTCCTAAGTCGTGCCGAAAATCCGGCAGTCTCCCCTATACCTAGGACCTACCCAACCTGCAAAATGGCTCAAAACACACTTCTATATTCGCAACTCATATATCCACAACTCAATCACATCACACAGCCCCTCCTGGGCCCATCAAATCAATCATCCATCACAATATGTAAAATTTCAATTTTGTCCTTATAATTGATCATTTTTGCAAAAACTACCCAAACAAGCTCTAAAAATTCTAAAACTTTGCCCCGCGGTCCTTAGCAATATTACTAGGCTATTGCAAAAAGAATCATAATTTTCTGAGTTACCACAAACATTTTATGAATTTTTAATCCTATTTAAGCACTAGAAAATTACGAAAAAGTAAGGTTCGGGTTTACCTTTGCCGATTCCGACTCAGGACGCCTTTCGAGACGCGTCGACAATGGGGTACCCAAAACTTCAGTCCAATTAGGAGACTTTTCCGTAGCAGTGCATGCGTAGGAAATTCACAAACCCGGGCAACTGTCGAATTTCAGCGAATTGAAGATACCTACATGAAGCTCAGGACACGGGGGTTAGTACATAAATTTTTCAGAATTTTCTAAGCCCATTTAATGCTCGAAAAGACACTGCGAAGTTCCGTTGGACCCACCGAAAAACGATGTTGGAAAAATTTGAAATTTATGTCGCCACGAAGCTCTCGACGAGTGGAGTGCTCTGGTACTCTCGGTTTTCTCGTGGAATTCACGGTTTGCGAGAAATCTAGCCCGAAAATCAAAATGGGCTAAAATTTCCTGGGCAAAAATTGGACAAACCGCTTGATGGATTTCGGTGTTCTTGGTGTCTATGGAAAGCTCTCGACGAGTAGATGAGTTTAGACACAAGACCCGGTCCGATTGGTGGCCGGATCGGCCTGATTTTGGCCGGGAAAATGAACGGTCGCGCGCGCGAGGGAGGGACGTTATCGCTCATTTTCCGGCCGTTTGGCGGCACACGTGGTGCAGGATGGTGGGGTTGGCGCCCGAGCTAGGGAGGCAGGAGGTGGCGGCGCGGCAAGGGAGGAGGAGGAGAGAGAAAGAGAGAGAGAAGGGAGGAGGCCGGACGCTTGGAGGAAGAAGGAAGAAAAAGAAAAGGCCGGTCCGATCCGGTCCGGTTCGATTCGGCCAGTCCGATTCAGGATACAAAATTTTGAATTTTTACTCTGCCTCGGGACCGAAAACGAGGACCAAAAATTCTAAAAAAATTTCAGAAAACTCAGAAAAATTCGTAAACTCCAAATATATTTTTAGTTTTGCCGCGTGGTCTTTAAATAAATTTTTAAAAATCATCAAAGTTTATATTTTCGGAAAATCGATCCCGATTTTTAAAATCCGAAAAATCTCAAATAATTTCTTAAAATTTAATAAAATTAAAATATCAATAATGCTCATAAAATAATAAAATTTAAAATCTTGGGGTGTTACATTCTTCCCCCCTTACAGAAAATTCGTCCTCGAATTTTACACAAGGCAGAATAAAGCACATGATTATACATTGAACAGATAAGGGTACTTGCTACGCATGTCCCGTTCTGACTCCCAAGTGCACTCTTCCACTGACTGGCTCCTCCACAAAACCTTAACCATAGGGATCTGTTTTGATCTTAGCTGTCTCACTTCATAGTCCACTATGGCTACAGGTTGCTCCTCAAATGTCAAATTCTCTTTTAGCTCTATTACATCTGGCTGTAGTACATGAGAAGGATCTGGAATGTATTTCCTGAGCATGGAGATGTGAAATACGGGATGAACGTGAGAAAGGTTGGGTGGTAGCTCCAACCGGTAGGCAACTGCTCCAACTCTATCAGTAACCTCAAAAGGTCCAATATACCAAGGTGCCAACTTGCCCTTCTTTCCAAATCTCATCACTCCCTTCATCGGAGAAACCTTCAGGAATACATAGTCGCCTACTGCAAACTCCACATCCCTACGTCTGGGGTCTGCATAACTCTTACGCCTCTTGAAAAGTTGTTTTGATCGTTCCTTGATTAAAGGAACTACCTCTGAAGTGTACTGCACTAGATCTACATCATGCACCTTCGCTTCTCCCATTTCCGTCCAACACAGAGGAGACCTACACTTTCTTCCATATAGTGCCTCATAGGGTGCCATCCCTATGCTGGAATGATAACTATTATTGTAGGCAAACTCCACCAAAGCTAGCTGATCATCCCATTGACCTCCAAAATCCAAAACACTCATGCGAAGCATGTCTTCCAGTGTTTGGATTGTCCTTTCGGACTGTCCGTTTGTCTGAGGGTGGAAAGCAGTACTAAAGTTCAACTGTGTGTCAAGTGCCTCCTGCAACTTTCTCCAAAACCGATAAGTGAAATGGGGCCCTCTGTCAGATATTATGGAAGCTGGAACTCCATGCAATCTGACTATTTCTCGAATGTAGAGTCGGGCGTACTGTGCCACAGAATATGTAGTCTTCACAGGCAAGAAATGAGCTGATTTGGTTAGACGGTCTACAATTACCCATATCGAGTCATATCCTCGCGTGGTACGAGGCAACCCAGTCACAAAATCCATAGTGATCATTTCCCACTTCCATTCTGGGATAGGGAGCTCTTGCAGCTTCCCTGACGATTTCTGGTGTTCAAACTTCACCTTCTGACAAGTCATGCACTTGGACACGAAGTCTGTTATGTCTCTCTTCATGCCATTCCACCAGTAGCTATCTTTCACATCATGGTACATCTTGGTGGAACCTGGGTGGACATTGTACAGGGTATAGTGTGCCTCTTGTATGATTTCATTTCTGAGATTGTCCACATCAGGCACACATATCCTAGAACCTTGCATAAGGGCGCCATCATTGGCAAACCCGAACTCACCACCTTCACCTTGCTGTACTCTTTCTATGATCTTCATCAATTGTTGATCTCTGTGCTGGGAAACTCTAACTCTGTCCCGCAAGTCTGGCCTCACTGAAAAGTGAGCCAACAATACCCCCCTCATCTGAAAGATCTAGGATTAAACCTTGATCCATTAACTCATGTACTTCCCGAATCAACGGTCTCTTCTCCACTGATATATGCGCCAAACTGCCAGAAGATTTCCTGCTCAAAGCATCTGCCACTACATTGGCCTTCCCAGGGTGGTACTAGATGGTGCAATCATAGTCTTTCAAAAGCTCCATCCATCTCCTCTGTCTCAAGCTTAAATCCCTCTGTTGGAAGATGTACTTCAAACTCTTGTGGTCGGTGAATATCTCGCACACTTCACCATACAGGTAGTGCCTCCAGATTTTTAGTGCAAAGACTACAGCCGCCATTTCCAAATCATGGGTGGGGTAGTTCTGTTCATGCCTCTTCAGCTGTCTTGAAGCATAAGCCACTACTTTTCCATTCTGCATCAAAACACACCCTAGGCCAACTCTGGAGGCGTCACAGTACACGGTGTATCCTTCACCACTCATAGGTAGTGTCAACACAAGGGCGGTGGTTAGACACTCCTTAAGCTTCTGGAAACTCCTCTCACAGTCATTTGTCTAAATGAATGAAACATTCTTCCGAGTTAACTTAGTTAGGGGAGCCGCTATCCTGGAGAAATCTTGCACAAAACGCCTATAGTAGCCAGCTAGACCCAGAAAACTTCGCACCTCAGTGACTGTTGTAGGCCTAAGCCAATCAGTTACAGCTTCAATTTTCTTGGGATCCACTTGAATGCCGTCACTAGAAACCACGTGTCCCAAGCATTAGATGCTTTCTAGCCAAAATTCACATTTTGAAAATTTGGCATATAGCTGGTGCTCCCTCAAAGTCTGCAACACCATCCTCAAGTGCCACACGTGTTCCTCCTCGGTCCGAGAGTATACCAAAATGTCATCTATGAATACGATGACAAAGCGGTCCAAAAACGGCTTGAACACCCTATTCATCAAGTCCATGAAGGCTGCTGGTGCATTAGTGAGTCCAAAAGACATCACCAAGAACTCATAATAACCATATCTTGTCCTGAATGCCGTTTTGGACACGTCCTCATTCCTGATTCTCAACTGATGGTAGCCTGATCGCAGGTTTATCTTGGAAAAGAATCTAGCCCCTTGGAGCTGATCAAACAAATCGTCGATCCGAGGAAGTGGATACTTGTTCTTCACAGTCATCTTGTTCAGCTGTCTATAGTCAATATACAACCTCAATGACCCATCCTTCATTCTCACGAATAAAACAGGAGCACCCCAGGGTGAAGTGCTCGAACGTATAAAACCTTTGTCCAAAAGCTCCTGTAGTTGCTCCTTTAGCTCTTTCAATTCTACTGGCGCCATCCTGTAAGGCGGCATTGATATGGGGTTTGTACCCGGCACAATATCAATGCAGAACTCTATTTCCCTTTCCGGTGGCAATCCTGGAAGCTCTTTAGGGAAGACATCCATGAATTCTCTGACAACAGGAGCATTTTCCATGTTGACACCTTCTACAGAGGTATCTCTCACCAATGCCAAATACCCTTGACATCCACGCCTCAATATTTTTCTAGCACTAATTGCTGACACCAAGTTATATGGAGCCACGCTCCTGTCACCATCGAAGCTAAACTCTTCCACACCGGGTATGTGGAAATACACCTTCTTTTTCCTGCAGTCTAAAGTGGCATAATGAGTTGTCAACCAATCCATCCCCAAGATTACATCAAAATCAATCACTGGTAGAGGAACCAAGTCTGCTGGGAGGATCTTTCCATCCACCACTACTGGGCTATCCGGAAAAACCATATCTGCATCTATGTTGTCACTAAGTGGGATAGCTATCGACAAAGGACATTCTAAGGTTGTAGGGTGTCTACCCAATCTCATGGCAAACACAGGGGAGACAAATGAGTGCGTAGCACCCGGATCTATCAAAACACAAGCCTCATAGGAACAGACCAGAAGAATACCTGCCACAACTGCATTTGAAGCTTGAGCATCCTGATGGGTTAGGGTGAAAACCCGAGCTTGACCCCTACCCTGAGTGGCAGAACCCTGATATTGACTTCTACCTCCTGATTTGCCTCAAAATCCACGTCCCCCTTGTCCTCGGCCTTGTTGGCCACTGAACTGACTGCCTGCAATGCTGGAAGCACCCGGATACAACTGGCGAGGAACATTTGCAACAGAACCCTGTGACCCCATCTGTGGCTCACTAAACACGAGGCATTCCCTAGCAAAGTGACCTGGTTGGCCACACCTGAAGCATACTCCTGAACCATTCATACAAGGTCCTGAATGTCCTCTTCCACACTGTGCACAAGGTGCCAAGGAGGATCCTGAACCAGACCCAGAACTGCTGTACCCTGAACTGTGACCACTGCTCGATCCATACCCTGGTCTGAACCCTCGGGATTTGTGTCTAAAACCACTCTTCTTGTTCCTACTTCTTCCTCTGAAATTACTTTGGCCACCACTATCTGGAGCACCCATATGGGGAACACCTGAAGAACCCTCTGCTCTATTTTTCTTTGCTCTTCCGCTGTCATCCGCAGCATAGCTAATCTCTATCTGTCTGGTTCGATCAACTACCACATCAAACGACTGATCAGACATCATGGCCAGGTTTGCATACCTCCTGTCAAGCCCTTTTAGGAGCCTCTTCACCTTCATAGTTTCTGTAGCAACTGCTGTAGGGGCATACCTGCTCAACTCAAGAAATTATGTAGCATATTCATCTACAGACCTGCCATTCTGTTTTAAGGCCTCAAAGGCCCACTGCTTTTGATCCCTGAAGCTTTCTGGCACAAACCGATTGATGAACAGTTCCACAAACTGAGTCCACGACAAACCCTCCATTCGAGGTAATATGTAGTCATTCATCCATTGTCTAGGCATAGGCCTCATGACATGCTGCATACACTCTATTAGTCTTCTATCAGTCAACTGTAATTCTGTTCCTGCCTGTCTGTAGGAATCCAAAAACCGATATGCATCATCTGACACATCATAAGTACCAGGCACCAACTTCTTGAAATTTATGATCTGTTTGTAAGGTTTCCCTCTTGGTGCGGTGGACTGCTGCTGCTGTGGAGGGTGGACCATATACTGCGCTATCATATCTATGGTTCTCTGTAACCCAGCTAGAGTAGCTGCCATGGGGTCCATGGGACCCTGTGCCATGAAAGACTGACCCTGAACTGGTGGCAGCTGCTCTTCTACTTGAGCATCTCTAGGCCTCCTACCCCGCCTCCTCGGGGCAGGCGCCTCATCCTGTGCTGACACCTCGTCAGGCACATCTGGTTCTGGTGCAGTGGCAGCTCTCCTGCTTCTACTCATTTTCCTGAAATTCAGCAGCATTAGCCCACAAAATTCAAAATTACTCATTACACAGCTCTATAGACTCATATTTACACACAATATATGAAGCAGAAACTAGAAACAAAGATGACAATGCAAGACGAATGTGGACCCTATTTTTCCGCATGTGACTCCTAGTAGACTCTTCCCAACACTATAGATGAACATTCCCTAAGAATCTAGAGCCTAAGCTCTGATACCACATTTGTCACGACCCAACCTATGGGCCGGACCGCCATTAAGACCTGGGCCAGCCTAAAGCCCCCAAGGCCCGTAGTAAGCCTAACTATTCACTTAACCCAACTCTAAGGCCAATTTGGGCTCAATTTCAAGAAATCAACCGGACAGAGTCCGGCCATAAAATGGACCTTTCAACGGGGAGTTTTTGACTCACCCGACCTGTAAACACAATAAATACTCAATTGGGGAGCTCAGCTCACCCTCCACATACTCATCAGCATAAAAATAAATGGGAGCTCAGCTCCCTCATCCAATCCATCAAACATGCATAGAATATTAAGTTTACAGGTCCAAAATAATAATTTAGTTTACAGACCCATATTAAATAAACATTTCTAACACATGCGGAAATTCTAGAAATTTATAGAATTACACAAGCATGAATAAATAACTTGCGAGGGAGAATGCATGTTAACCTCAAAAATATCCTCCTGTGGCCTGGAAAAATATTGAACAGGAGTAAGCGTTCGACTCAGAGAGTAAAATATCAATTTTAACCATAATCTCTATAACTATCTAAAACTAATACACCCTGTAGAGTGAAATGCAACATCAGCAACAATTCACATCATAACAGCAAAAAGGTAATTTGGAGCACTCACACACCCAGTAATATCAATCATAATATATGGGAGCTGATCCCCTATACAGCTCTCTTAAATCCAACCTGGTGCCAGCGAAGAACTCAAGCCGGACTTTCGCTTAATAAACCAAATCAAGGTCCCAGCGAAGAACTCAAGCCGTGACTACCCTGAAGGACCGAGTCCCAGCGAAGATCTCAAGCCGTGTCTACCCGTCCTATCCATAGTCCACACCACATCACACGCACACCAATGCACGCACACTGCTCCAAATTACCACAACAACATCCATGGCACTTTAACAGTTATAAATACAACATAAAACGTGCCTAGAGTTTATCTACATAGATACATACATATAAGTGATGCATGGACATGCTTGAACATATAATAATAGTGAAATTACAATTAAAATTAATATTTTACTCACAGACTTGACAACGGTCCTTTGTGGCGGTGGCGAGGAAGAAGGTCGTCGGCTCACCTGACAATTACATTATAATTATTTAATACAATTGACTCAATACAAATCAAGAAAAGACCAAATACGTCCTAAGTCGTGCCGAAAATCCGGCAGAGTCTCCCCTATACCTAGGACCTACCCAACCTGCAAAAGGGCTCAAAACACACTTCTATATTCGCAACTCATATATCCACAACTCAATCACATCACACAGCCCCTCCTGGGCCCATCAAATCAATCATCCATCACAATATGTAAAATTTCAATTTTGTCCTTATAATTGATCATTTTTGCAAAAACTACCCAAACAAGCTCTAAAAATTCTAAAACTTTGTCCCGCGGTCCTTAGCAATATTACTAGGCTATTGCAAAAAGAATCATAATTTTCTGAGTTACCATGAATATTTTATGAATTTTTAATCATATTTAAGCACTAGAAAATTACGAAAAAGCAAGGTTCGGGTTTACCTTTGCCGATTCCGACTCTGGGAACGCGCTCAGGACGTCTGACAATGGGGGGGTAGCCAAAACCTCGGTCCAATTCGGAGACTTTTTCGGTAACGGGTCTGTCTGGCCGGAAATTCACAGACCCGGACAACTGTCGAATTTCAGCGAATTGAAGATACCTACACGAAGCCCATGACACGGGAGTTAGTACATAAGTTTTTCAGAATTTTCTAAGCTCATTTAATACTCGAAAAAACACTGCGAAGTTCCGTGGGACCCATCGAAAAACGGTGTCGAAAAAATTCAAAATTTATGTCGCCGCGAAGCTCTCAACGAGTGGAGTGCTCTGGTACTCTCGGTTTTCTCGTGGGATTCACGGTTTGCGAGAAATCTAGCCCGAAAATCAAAATGGGCTAAAACTTCCCGGGCAAAAATTGGACAAACCGCTCGATGGATTTCGGTGTTCTTGGTGTCTATGGAAAGCTCTCGACGAGTAGATGAGTTTAGACACAAGACCCGGTCCGATTGATGGCCGAATAGGCCGGATTTTGGCCGGGAAGACGAACGGTCGCGCGCGCGAGGGAGGGACGTTCGCGCACGTTTTCCGGCCGTTTGGGGCCGCGGCCGGTGGGCTGCGACGGCTGGGGGTCGGCGCCGGCGAGCTGGGGAGGCAGGGGAGGTGGCGGCGCGGCAAGGGGAGGAGGGAGGAGAGAGAAAAGAGAGAGAGAAGGGGAGGAGGTCGGACGCGCGCGGGAGTAAGAAGGAAGAAAAAGAAAAGGCCGGTCCGATTCTATCGGTCCAATCCGATCCGGTTCGATTCGACCGGTCCGATTTAGGATACAAAATTTTGAATTTTTACTCTGCCTTGGGACCGAAAACGAGGTCCAAAAATTCCGAAAAAATTTCAGAAAACTCAGAAAAATTCGTAGACTCCAAATATATTTTTAGTTTTGCCACGTGGTATTTAAATAAATTTTTAAAAATCATCAAAGTTTATATTTTTGGAAAATCGAACCCGATTTTTAAAATCCGAAAAGTCTCAAATAATTTCTTAAAATTTAATAAAATTAAAATACCAATAATGCTCATAAAATAATAAAATTTAAAATCTTAGGGTGTTACATTACAGGTCGGGTGAGTCAAAAACTCCCCGTTGAAAAGTCCATTTTATGGCCAGACTCTGTCTGGTTGAATTCTTGAGATTGGTCCCAAATGGGCCTTAGAGTTAGGTTAATGAATAGTTAGGCTTACTACGGGCCTCGGGGGCTTTAGCTGGCCCAGGTCCTAGTGCCAGTCCGGCCCATAGGTTGGGTCGTAACACTAAATCCTAAATCTTAAAAATTTAAACCCTAAAATTTTAAATTTTAAACCCTAAATTCTAAACTTTAATCTTAAAATCCTAAATCTAAATAGCTAAATATAAACCTAAATCTTTTTTTTTTTTTTTTTTTAAAGTTAGGCTAGACAGAGTAAAGACCTCTATAATTGGACTATTTATCATTTTCCTTCGGATAAGTTTAATTTTAACTTCTTTAAATTTTGATTCAAAATGGCTCACATCCAAACCTGGATCGAGTCATTTCTACCCATATATTGTATGTTCAACTTCAATATTAGCTTCGCTGGATAATGGAAAAGGAATAAAATAGTTTTAAAAAATTGCAGTATGGAGTTAATTTAAAGTAAATTGGAATTATTACAGATTTAGATCTAAGTAATTCAAGCACATTTCAATTAAAATCTGGCATTTTTTTTTCATTTCTAATCTTTCTCTTGCAGTTCAAACATTTCGATTCAGTTTATTAAAAAAAATATATTTTACTGATAAAATTATGCACTTTCTAATTTTTTTAATGCTTAATAAAATTAGTTAAAAAAATATTTTTTTATAAAAGAGGAAATTAAACTAATTCTAAAGAAAAATAGCTTTATATTTTTTTTGGTATATTTGCATTTTTTACAAACTTATAAAAGAGAGGATAAACTAATTAAAAAAAATTACATCAGCACATATTCATTATTTAACCTATCATTTTTTTTTTATGATAATTATCTGCAACTATTACTCGCTAAACATTTCCAATGGCCACAATTTATTTCATTTTTTAATTTTAAATACAAAATTGAAATTTTTGTAGGAGTGAACATTTTAGTAGTATTTATATATTTTTTAAAATATAATATTTAAATATATAAATACATAAAAATAAATTATTTTTTATCAGAAAAAATTAATAGAGTTGGATGCAGGTTGGATCGGATTAATCAACAATCGAACAGGAGAAGTTATCGAATATATTTTTATACCTGGAAATAGTTTATTGCACATCTATAAATAAGTAAAATTATTTTTAAAATATAAATAATAAATAACACCGAAAATATTTAATTTGTTTATACGAAGGAACGGCTCCGATTATGTGGTCTAAAAAGGATCGGGCTTCTTATCTGTTAGGTCTGGGCCCAACATCATATAGCCCATAGACCTGCCTTCACAATTTGGAAACCCTAATCTCGTCAGGCTAGATTCTCTTACGTCCCCTGTCAACCGCAACCAGAGACTTTACTTTCTGTAGGCAATCATGGGAGGCAAGCTGAAGAAGAGCGAAAACGAAGCCATGGCTGAATACGAAAACGACGTTGAGTTAGATACCAGCGATAAAAAGAGAGATAAGAGGAAGAAGAAGAATAAAGAGGGAGAGGAGAAGAGGGAGATACTTCCATCGATGATAAAGAACAAGGAGAAGAGATCAGTCGTTCATGCTAAGCTCAAGCACTTGAAGAAGGTTGAGAAGCAAAAAAAGCTCAAGGCTCGAGATGCCTCTGAGAAGCGCGCTCTCGAGCTGGGCGAGGAGGTCCTATTCTTTTTCTCCTTCCTATCTCTAATATTTCTCTCTCTCTCTGTTTAACTATAAGGCAATGTTTGGAAGCAAAATTGGCGTTATTTTTTGTTGAACAATTAATAGAGTAACTGAATGCTGCTCAACTTGTGTATGAATTGTATTCGAATAGAATTGAATTGATTTGGTTTATATTATATTCAATTGTGCAGCCTCCTCCAAGGCAGATTCCTCGCACCATTGAGAACACCAGGGAGTTTGATGAGACTATATGCAAGCCAGATGACGATGAGGTATTTATGCCTTCTTACTCGTCAATACATTTTACAATGCCTTCTTACTCGTCAATACATTTTACCTTCTATTTCTGATGGTCCTTTGAAATTTGATCTTTTAGACTGCTGAATTGCTTGATTAAATGAAATAGAAGATTAAAAAAAAAAAAAAAACCCATTTAGCACAAATTGTGTTCGGACTATGGCTCATAGACCTAGCTCTCAGTCCAGATTGGTAGAAGAATATAGAAGAAGAGACGAAGATTGGAAGAGAGAAGGGAGAACAGAACAGAGGAAGAAAGAGCAGAGAAAGAAGAAGAAGAGCAGAGAGGGAGAAACAGAGGGAATAGAATCTTTAGGAGAAAAGTAATTTGTATTATTTATTCAATGAATTGTACAGTACAATAGTGTTGAGTATTTATACTCTTCTCAATACATTTGACTACAATTGATAACTGTTTCCTCCAAAACTATTCCAACTTAGCAATCCCAATTTACTTATTCCTATCCAATCATAGTCCTAACAAATTGACACATAAATGTTATGTTGCTCGGATGCTATAATGATCTAGAATTTGAAATACTACATCCAAATACGTGCATAAATGTTACAGTTACAGAATTGCTCATCCTGATAATTGTTGGTTTGGAATGACTAGTAATCATTTTATCTTACTGCAAAAATAGCAACTGTTTTTGTAGCTGATGTGTCAATTCTCTTCATTTGCAGCTATTTGCTGGTAATGATACTGATGAGTTTAGTTCAGTTCTAAGACGTGAACGAACTCCGAAGATATTGATCACCACATGCCGATTCAATTCTACTGTATGTGCTGATTACTTGTTTAATTTGTCTTTGTTGTGCAGGCATTATACTAAAAGTGGAAGATATATAGTACTTTCCTAAACGGAGAATAGTTTCTATTTAATTTATGTTTCTTCCTGCAAAATGTTATCTAATTCATTTTGGTCCTTTTTTTTTTCCTTGTTACTTGTCTTCAGAGGGGACCCCTTTTTATATCAGAACTGCTTTCAGTGATCCCAAATGCAATTTACAAGAAGAGAGGAACTTATAATTTGAAAGATGTGCGTTTTATTAGTTATTCTCTTTTGTCTCTCCTGTCTAATATAAGATGTCAAGCTTGTAGTTATTATATCATATCTCATATAAGGTGTATATAACATTGCAGATTGTAAAATATGCAAGCAACATGGAATTTACTGCTATTATTGATGTTCATACTAACCGCAGAGAACCAGGTTAGTGGTTCATATTGCAAACCAATTAAGGCCTTATGCTTTCACTTATGCTTACAACCATTAGATTAGAAATGCATTTCCCTCTAAATTGCTATTATCCTCGCCGGTGCTGTAGTGTTTCATAAGAATTTTAATTAAGCTTGTGGCGGTCTTGTAGATGCTCTCCTGATCATTTGCTTGCCTTATGGACCTACTGCACATTTCAAGCTTTCCAATCTTGTTTTACGCAAGGATATAAAGGTTTATGCCTGATCTTATGCATATCATTGATGTAATAGTTATGATTTAACATCATGTGGGTTACTATCTATTATAAAACTGACGTTATTTTATTCAATCCAATGTCGACCGACATAATTTAGAGAAAGTTGGATTAATCTTTTTTCTTTTTTTTAAAAAAAAAGTTATGACATGCTTGATTTCAATTTATTAAATTGTGATCTCTGCTAACAATGTTTGGGAAGAAAATAATGCAAGAAAGAAGGTGCATGGAAACAAAATAGATAGGGAAAAGTAAGGAAGAGAAAATTGTTTTCTCTCTCCTTTTCTTTGGTAAGGGAGGAAGGAATAACAAAGAAAAGTTTATGAATAGAAAGATTATGACATCAACCTGCAACTTTCAACAAGAAAAATTTTGTATAGGATGAAAATACAATTCAACAAAATTTGCCTTCGCTCACTTTCTAATTTGGAGAGAAGGTTATAGTGTTTGTTTCCCCACTTTATCATCTTTCCCAAATAAGGAAAGAGTGGAAAATGACTATCTTCTTTCCCTCTCTTCCACCTTCCCAAACTTAGATTCAGGTTGCATTTGATTATATTACTGATCTTCATTTGTATTGCTTGCAGAATCATGGAAATCCTACAAATCACAAGCCTGAGCTGGTTTTGACTAACTTTACAACACGCTTAGGTCATCGTGTTGGGAGGTATGACATTCTTTTTTGTTCAGTGTTCTTTGTATTTTATCAATTTGTGGATCTTGGGAATTCACATTTACTATGAAACAAGTTTTCTCTTGTGGATTTTAATAAAGCAATATTTAATCTCCTTTTTTTTATTTGGTCCCTTCAGACTAATACAGTCACTTTTCCCTCAAGAACCTAATTTCCGTGGTCGGCGAGTTGTAACTTTTCACAATCAACGGGATTTTATATTCTTCCGCCATCACCGGTGTGCCTCTGCTGCAATTAAAGCTGACTGAAATATTTCACTAATCATTGTCATGTCTTTCTGATAAATATATAACGTCGCACGCTCAGGTACATCTTTGAAACCAAAGAATGCAAACAAAATGATTCAAAAGGCCAAAAGGGAAAAGATGCCAAGGGGGAGAAGATCTCTCAAGAAAAAGTAGTTGCTCGCCTTCAGGTTAGGGCTCTCCTTAATTTATTTTAGTACTTTTGTGGATTTGCTACCCTGTCTAGTAAGATGTTAAAACTTGTTTTGTCATGTGGAAAATGGCTCAATGATAATTTTCTCTTTAATTTGGTTAATATTATCAATTGGGCCCTCTTCATAGCTTTGGTATTGTAGCTTTGGATCCCCAACAAAAGTTAATAACTTCTCTCGAATTTTTATCAATGCCTTGTTTCAACCTCATTTGAATGTCTCATCTTATCAACTGTCATTAAGGCTAATAACATTTCTTGAACAAATAGGAATGTGGTCCTCAATTTACACTAAAGTTGATAAGTCTACAGAATGGAACCTTTGATACCAAAAGTGGCGAGTACGAATGGGTTCACAAGGTAATTTACTTGCCAAACGAACTTAATTTGCTATAATGGTTTGTTGAATTTTTTAGATGTTAATTTTTCCCATTTGAATGTTTAGCCGGAAATGGACACTAGCCGAAGGAGGTTTTTCCTCTGAGTTGCATCAAAGATCATTCAAGTTTCCATTTGTTGAAGAGGTACAAGCAATTATGGTTAATGGGGTTGGTAGCCGAACCCATGATGTTTTGGAGCTGCAATTCATTAAGTTCATCAATTGTTCATTCAATGAGATTCTGCAGTTACAATTTTGTTTTCCTTTCATAATTATTTTATTATTTTCCATAATAGATATCACCTTTCGTGTCAATTATTCAAAAAAAAAAAAACACAGAGTTTCAACTTATACAACCACAGGTTGTACCTGATTAAAATATTGCCCTATACAGTTTTTGCTTGTACAGGAAAATATATATATATTAAAAAAAGAAGAGCTATACAATACGAGTAGCTACTCTCTCCATGAACACTACTAGAATTTCTTAATGGTAATTCCAAGTTTTCATCCGTGAGTTACTCGTCTCCTTAGGATGACTTTTGTACATTTGTTGATTTCCCTGCAGACACCAGAGGAAAATTCTTCTTAAGAAAAAAGGATGGAATGGAACTTGAAGTTTTCATATTACAACTAATTTTTAGTGTACAAGTAAGCCGATCTTAATTGGTAAAAGAGAAACTCTTTTAATAGGCCTTTTGACTTTCTAAGAGTGGGATCAGAATCAGATTGTGCCGTTGCGTTGTTCCTCACTGCTTGTCATGGGAATTCTATGCATGTAATTTTCCGTGTACCAAATTCCATTGTGTAATTTTACACGAAAGCTTCTTTATTAGATGAAGGCAAACCAATACAAGCACGCTTCCGAAAGCAGTAATTCGCATTATGGATTGCTTTGGGGGAGCCTTTCTTGTTAGATAGATACAGTCCAAGGCAATCGAGATCCAACCTAAGCTTTCCAAAAAGGACTTGATTCCCATGATCTTGCTTTTGTTCTCTCCGGTCATTCTGCGTATTATCCTAAAACACAGAGCACCCACAACTAAAAATGTAGTCACAGACCACCCCCTGTAGGTTACCAGCCTCCCTCCTACTACCAAAACCTCCTTCCGACACACACAGGATTGGCATTCACCAGAAAATGTAGATGAAAACAGAGCATCGAAACCTGTATAGTAAGGCAATATAATGGAATCCAGGTATATGCTTCCATGCAGAATTCCAGAAATGGTTGATGTCTCGTAGAGTGCATACCTGACATCTTTATCGTCGCCATTATCGAAAGCAAGAGCAGATACATATAGCAGTTGAAGAATTGCAGGACCAATGCAGGAGAGAGGAAATATAGAATTGATTCTGTAACCCTTGGCAAGTACTAAGAGGATTATTGGGAGAGAAATTGGACCTGAGGGTAGCAAGAATCTTCTTGAACGACTGAAATAAGCTTCTCCTCTTTTCGATATATCTATTACCATAATGACTAGTGTTGCCAAGTAGGAAGCTGTTGCAAATAGGAAAACTATAACATCTACATAAGGGGGATAATTCCCAGGATAAATGCTGTCGCAGAAGTAATGGTAAGGGCAATTGATTGGATCTAACGTTTCTTCTACTTGCCATCTAACACATTTGAAGAAGGTTATGCGTATATCTTCGAAAGCCCATTCTGGCTGAAATGCCGGATTCCCTGGCAGCAAGAGTTGGCTGTTCATTTTTTGTGGGTTGCTTTACCATTGGTTCACAGCCTCTTTTCACTTATATGTTTATATGAATAAGGTACTGCCTTCTGCCATTTTTTCAAGCAACGGGCCTTCTTTCTGTTGAAACGTTGCAGGTATTGGTGAGATGGATAATGAAATGTCATCTAATTTGCAATCTTTTTTCCTATTACTTGATTATTCCGAAAGAAAGAACCATCCATTCGAATTAGGATATGGCTTGTTGAATAATCTTTGATTTAACTTGTTTCAGTAGCTAGGGAAAGTTCTGTCGCTTTTAAACCCCTTTTTCCAATGATTTAAGGAAGTAGAGGCATTGTCTGTATTGATCATTTTGGATTAAAGATCAGGCAGCAACAACTCGTAGGTTGTTTTATTTGCATATTTTATTTGCTTTCAGGTTGGAGTTAGGAAACAATAGAGATGGGTAGGTAGATTCAGTGAGGAAATGTAGGTTTGATCCCAAAGCAATGGTGTCCGGTTTTGGTGATTGCTATTGATTTCATAACAGGTTTAGCAGTGTTACTGTGTGGTTCACAAAAGTGATTAATCTTAATAGGCTAGGTAGATTTTTTATTTTTTCCCACTCACCGATTCCCCTTTCCCTCTTACCCAACCTTTTCTTTCCCACACCTCTCCTCACCTACCCAACATCTCCATCGTCCCCTCTAATCAAAACATTGAAGCTTCACAATAACCCTCACTTTGTCAGCTCATCTCCTTTTCTTTCTGTTTTGATTATATAAGTGATGGTGTTAATACCAACAAGTGTTACAACGCCGTCCTGATTTATATAAACTCCGTCGTCTCCATCTCCGGTGGCCGCTTAAGCCTCATAAAAAACGACTCTTAGCCCACTTCATATCCACATGCCACCTCAAATAACGACTGGATGGCCTCATCGGAAGCTTCGCCCCGCAGATGCATTTGTATGGTCCAAAACCATGATTCATGGATCCTGCACTGTTGACGCCCATACTTGCTCTCTCGTTTTAAATGCTTGTGTTTAGCTTCTTTTGAGTCTCTCCAGTTGCATTTCCGTATTGTGCGCAATGGGTTCATGGGTGTTGCTTTGTTGGTACTATCTTGTTACATTCGGTTTGCGGAAGTTGGTGATTTTGATAATGCAAAGAGGTGTTTGATGAAATGGTAAAGAGAGATTGCATTATGGAATGCGTTGATTTTGGCTTTGCTCAAGGAAGTGAGTCTACTGAAGCTTTGGCTTTGTTTAAGAGAATGGAGGGTAGGTTCAAGTGATGGGATATCAGATTTAGTACCGATACATGGAGAAAACTGGGGTTGAGGGGCGACGGGTGATGAGAAAGTATTGGCAGGGATTGTTTATGTCGTTCTATTGTCAGATTCTCTCTCTTCTTTTTCTATTGTTGTGTTCAATTTCAAATTAAATTGTATTAATTACGCTGATACTTGAATTAAAATTTTGTAATTTATTAAGGTAGTATTTGTGAAATTTATTTATAAGTTTAAAAATTTAATATTTAATTTAAACAAAAGTTTATTTAAAATTTTTAATAATTAAAATCATTATAACTAAACTAATTTATATTAAAATTAATAGAATTTATAAATAAATTTTGAATTTAAAAGTATATATTTTTTAAGTAATAAAATTATTCTCATATTATATATTATTTTATACGTCTCATACAGGAACCACTACGGAACCATACAGGAACCACTACGGAACCTATTCAAGACCCTTATGAAGAAATTCCTGAAGATGATAGAAAAGAGCTTTCTTTTGCTCCTCCCAATACTCAACAAGCCTCTAGGCCAGCTTCAGGCCCTTGGTTCACACTTCATGATGTTCCTCCATCTAAATGGAGAGATAGACTTGTAGAGTTCAAGGCATGGCTAGAAGTACAAATGTTGAAACATGACGCTGACTCTCGTGTTGTTCTACGAGAATTTGTCTCTAGAACAGTTGGCTCTCTCCAAGATTGGTTTTTGTCACTTGGAGGCTATAACCTTGCACAGTTCTACCACCTTACTCCTCTGGCAGCTGTCAACGCAATTTTTGTTGAATTCTTAGGATATGCTTCTCTTTATAACAAGCAGCTTTGCCAAGAATTCTTTGACATGCGATGCTCTGTTCTCTCAAGCGCTCAAATATTGAAAAACATTTTCAGAAAATGGTTCAGCGTTATTATCTCCTTAACAGATTTAATAACATTAATCTAAGGCACACTTACATTGCCTCTCTTCCTGAACAGTTACAACCGGAGTTACACAGATCCTTAGCAGCAACCAGAAGGGATATGAACAATATCTCTATTGGTGAAATTCATCAAATTGCTCTGGCTTGTTTAGAGAAATGTGCGAACAACAGAGACTCTTTAAAGACATTATGGACAAAAGCAAAACTCTGAAGCATGTTTGCCAGAAGTCTCACTTATCCATCAAGTGCAAGGAGAAAAACTGTGTCTGTAAGACAAAAAAGAAGAGCCACCACTAGAAATACCCAGTTTCCAAGCACTCTTCCAAGAAAAAGGGAAGAAGGACTGTTTGGTACTTTAGGGAAAGAAGACCAGGAACAAAGAAGTCTGATCATTGCTACATTTGTGGCAATAAAGGCCACTATGCAAGAAATTACCCCAAGAATCCAAACAAAGCAACCAGACTCATTCAACATGTGCAGCAGATCATCCAAGATGATGATGACATTGAATCCTTATTCTCTGAACAAGATGAACCTGACGAGGACACTGTCTTTGCCCTCCAACCTGATGGAAATCCCGAATGGGTTACCTCTTCAGAAAGTTCAGATTCTAAGCCCGAGGCCCATTATCCCTTTTATCTGGCCCAAAATATCAAAAAAACCCAGCTTACTCACAACCCAAACACTATTCCTACACCTTTAGTCTCACTCACCTCTTACCCAGTAAATATGACCGGCCCATTCCAGTTATTGATTTTCTAAACACTAGAGCCCACAAAAGCATGATGAATCCGGCCATTATACCTCCAACAAACTAGGTCCAACATACTGAATATTTCAAGGCCGCAGATGAAAAAGTCTTTAAGACTAATCTGATTTCCAAACAGCCCATTGGAATATAGTTTTTTCCTAACTGTATACTATGGACCAAAATCATTGGATCTGATCTTCTTGATAAGGATATCCTTATTGGGTTTGATATTTACCAGCAAGCCAAACATCTACAGATCCTTCCCACAAGCATGAAATACAAGAGACAATTTCAACCATTCACCTCTATACCAAAACTGTTCTCCCTCACAGATGCTTCCTCTGAATTCAGTGAACACCAAGACCTTCTCCTGAAATCATGTGCCAATTCTCATGCAGAATTCCTCCATCGACACCCTTTGTGGAAAAATAAAAAATTCTTTATCAACCTTCCCTTCAAACTCAATGAAGATGTAAACCCTACCAAGGCCACTCACCCTGGCATGAATCCAACAGATTTAATCATGGCCCAAGAAGAATGTAAACAACTTCTCCAGCAAGGGTTAATTGAGCCTACCAACTCTCCATGGGCATGCCAAGCCTTCTATGTGGAAAAAAGATCGGAACAATTGCGCTGGAAAAAGAGGCTAGTAATTGATTACAAACCCCTTAATCACTTCCTTCAAGATGATAAATTCCCTTTGCCCAAGCCTTATGCCTTATTTACTCAGCTTCATGAAGCCCATATATTTTCCATGTTTGATCTCAAGGCAGGATTCTGGCAACTTGGCATCCAGCCCTCTGACAGGCCCAAAACTGCTTTCTGCATTCCAACGACCCAATATCAATGGACCGTAATGCCCTTTGGCCTTAAAACCGCACCCTCTCTGTTCCAAAAGGCTATGATGAGAATCTTCGAGCCCATTCTCCATAGTACCCTAGTGTACATTGATGACATCCTCCTGTTCTCTAAAGATGTTTCGGCCCACAAACAGTTGTTATCACAATTCCAATCCATTGTCCAGAGCTATGGCATTATGCTTTCAAAAAAGAAAAGTTTCCTGGCCCAGACTAATATCGAATTTCTTGGAATGAGGTTTTGTGACGGAAAATATCAACCAGGCCCACACATAGCAGAGGAATTATTAAAATTCCTTGAAAATGATTTGACAGTAAACAAATACAACAATTCTTGGGAATCGTGAACTACATCAGAAAATTTATTCCACATGTTGCTGTTCACACAAGCCATCTGTCAAAGTTACTAAAGAAGACGGCCCCACCTTGGGGATCAGATCAAACAAAGGTCGTCCAAGCTCTCAAACAGATAGCTCAAAATCTGCCACCTCTAAAGATTCCAAGTACTGGCAAGCGCATTATGCAAACTGATGCCAGGGGCCATCCTTTTAGAAGAAGATAATGGAGAAAGACATGTGTGTGGTCATGCAAGTGGAGAATTTCCTATTGCTCAAAAACACTATCACTCTGTCTATAAAGAAATCTTGGCCGTAAAAAATCGAATCAAGAAATTTGAATTCCACTTCATTGGACATCATTTCACTATTCTAATGGACAGTTCATCCTTTCCAAGAATCATGGGGTTTAAAAACAAAGCTTTACTTGAACCACAGCTTTTAAGATTAAAGGATTGGTTCTCAAAGTATAAATTCACAGTCCAGCACATTAAAGGAAAACATAACCTAATCCCTGATCTCCTTTCCAGGCCAAGACAGATCAGTCTCCTTAGTTCTCAATCTTCCTTCCCTCTGATTTTCATGGCATCCTCCTCCAACATTCCTAAATTTCTTATCCCCCCTCCTGATAGCTTTCCTCCTAGCTGTAATCCAAATATGCTTATCCCTGAAATCACTAGCTTTGTTAGGAACCACCTTTTTCATTACCTAAGTGCTATGAATACCCTTCACGGAATCATCCCTTCCACCTCACATTTCCACCCAGACACTCCTTTCCTGACAATCTTCGTTCTACACCTTGAAACAAACCTGCTCTTAGAAGAACTATGGTTTCTCTGTGTTAGTAGTATGCCCTAGAGCATATCATTTAGTATGTATCTTGTACATATTTTATTAATAAAAAGGCATTTTCACTTTTCCATTTACATAACATATTTATATGTAAGATTCATTGATATTTTATTAGAAATTCTATTCTTAAGTTGTTAAGAATATGAGTGACAGTATTTCTAGCACAAAGTATTATAAATTGGCTCACAATCGAAGATACTTCACAATAAGTACATGACTTATCCAGAAAGATTGTAATCATGTTTGTTCCTAAGTTATTTATATGAGATGTAAATAAGAAGGAATGGTGAGTCTCATGCCATATAACAAACATGATAGGCATTTATGCATGATAAGTAGGCCGAACCAGTGACACTTATGACAAGCACATGGAGTTTACTCTTGTCAATACATTATCATAAATCATATCAGTGGATATAATTTTTAGACCTGAGATAGCACAATCATCTTGTATATAGGTGGTTTGAGTTTGATACTGCTTTTATACTGGTACTGTGTATGGGTATATGGGCATGTGTTGGGTCCTACTAGTTATATATGGAGGTAGGTGTTGATCAAGATAGAATCTGCTACCCTAAGTAAATAAGGATAAAATCCTATATTCATTTAATTGTTCTTAATGTTTCAAATTCCTGGCCAGGACAAACAGATTTAATCAGAAAAGAGTTTCTGATGAGAAAATCCTTTTAATCAAGAATTGGAATTAAAAGAGAACATAATATTCATAGCAAATGGGGTTTAACATAATCCATGACTCTAGCTCGAATTGGGATTTTGTAACAGAGAGATTCTAGTGCATGGTAACATATGATTAAAGGTTCATTTAAAGTATTCCTTATTACTAATTGGGTGGCCATGGCATGCTATGCTAGGTGTTAACCATGATCTATAAGGTGCCTAAAATGATTTCGATAAATCATTTATGGTAAGAAAAAAGTTCTAATAATAAAATGAGTTGATATCATATCTCATTGTCAATTAGTGATGAGCCTAGTGAGTCACGCACATACACAAGTAATCACCAAGTTAAATGTGATTTAATTAATTAGTTAAAGAGTTTAATTGATTAATTAAATAGGTTTGGTTTGCAATTAGATTGCAAAGTCTCTAGCATGGCTTGAAATCAAATCTAGGTTATTGGATGTATAATATAATTTAAATTTATATTTGAAGTATTTAAATATGAATTTAATTATGAGAAATTAATTAATAGAGATTAATTAATTAATTTATATTTGATATAAATTGATTAGAAGAGGAGAAATAATTATTTTGGGTTGAGAACTCAAAATTAAAACACAAGGATAATTTGATCATTTTACAGGGTGACATGTGGCACCATGAGATGGTGACACATGGCACCATATAAGCTTGCCATTTGTCTTCCAATCATGTATGATGATCAAAGCCAAGATTAAATCTAGCTTTGACACTTAGCTTAATGTGATTAGGTCAATTAAAATTAAGGTGCAATCAGATGATGATATGTGGCAAGGGTTTTAAGTGATGACCTAATTATAAAAAGGAAAGAATGAAAGAACAAAATAACATTCTGATTTTTTCTCAAAGGTGCCGCCACCCATGAAGCTCCTCTCCTCTCTTCTCTTCTTCTTCTTCTCTCATCAATTCAAAGAGAATTGCTCATATTCTCTTGAATTAAAATTGCTAGAAATTGTTTCTAGTGTCCTATATACATCTACAACCTCTCTAAAGGCAAATCCCTAATTTCTAATTGGTTGGCAAGGCTTGAGAAGCTGTTCAAGGGGCTGCCATTGGTGATCTTGATGTGGACAAACTAGAGGGACAACATTTGGGGTCCTAGGTGCTTCCCAAAGGTACCAATCACATCTACAGTGCATCAAAATGTTAGTGCACATGTTTTTGTATTAATCTAGGGTTCTAATGAATTAATTTGTTAATTCAAAAATCTTAAATGACAAATGTAGATTCTAAAACATATTAAAAGTGTTTTAATATGTATTTGAACATTGAAATCAATTAGATAAATAATGGATATTGCATGATGCATGAAACCCTAGAAGAAAATTTTTGAATTCAATGTTCTAATCTAACCATTTACATGCTTTCGCTCCTTTAATTGGTATCAAAGCTACTATATTTACCATTTAGATTTTTAATATCTGATTTAATTGGTGATTTGATCAAAATTGATTGATCTATTGCTGGTTGCTTCAAAGAGTGTGGCGGTATGCTTAGTTGTGCACCTTGGTGCCCATGGTTTGAGCACCACTATGGTGCGCATTGTATTGGACTTCAATTATGCAATTGTTGTATGCTTTGATGCCCATAATTATGTCTATGACTAATTAAATTGTTTAATTAGGAATTATAATCACACAATTAAATTTGTTTGAATGTGATTCAAATCTGAATATTTAAATTTGTTTGAATGTGATTCAAATATAAATTTTTAAATTTGTTTGAATGTGATTCAAATCTGAATTTTTAAATTTGTTTGAATGTGATTCAAATATGGATTTTTAAATTTGTTTGAATGATATTCAAATATGAATTTTTTAGTTGAATATGAGATATTTAATTTAATTTTAGTATGTATATTTTATTTAATTGTTAATGTCACGACCCAACCTATGGGCCGGACCGGCACTAGGACCTGGGCCAGCCTAAAGCCCCCGAGGCCCGTAGTAAGCCTAACTATTCCTTAACCCAACTCTAAGGCCCATTTGGGCCTAAATTCAAGAAACCAACCGAACAGAGTTCGGCCATAAAGTGGACCTTTCAACGGGGAGTTTTTGACTCACCCGACCTGTAAACAAAATATATCATCAATTGGGGAGCTCAGCTCACCCTCTACATACTCATATCAGCATCAAAAAATAAATGGGAGCTCAGCTCCCTCATCCAATCCATCAAAAATGCATATAATAATTTTACAGGTCCACATGACAATTTATATTACAGACCCGAATCATTTAAATATCTCTAACACATGCGGAAATTCTAGGAGTAAATAAAATTACACAAATATTGATAAAACAACTTGTGAAGGAGAAAAGCAGGTTAACCATAATAAAATCCTCCTGTAGCCTGAAAAAATGTTGAACAGGAGTGAGCGTTCGACTCAGAGAGTAAAATATCAATTTTAACCATAATCTCTATAACTATCTAAAACTAATGCACCCTGTAGAGTGAAATGCAACATCAACAACATTTTCACATCATAACATCAAAAAGGTAATTTGGAGCACTCACACACCCAGTAATATCAATCATACTATATGGGAGCTGATCCCCTATACAGCTCTCTTAAATCCAACTTGGTGCCAGCGAAGAACTCAAGCCGGACTTTCGCTTAATAAACCAAATCGGGGCTCCCAGCGAAGAACTCGAGCCGTGACTACCTCGAAGGATCGGGTCCCAGCGAAGAACTCAAGCCGTGACTACCCGTCCTATCCATAGTCCACACCACATCACACGCACGCCAACACACGCTCACTGCTCTAAATTACCACAACAACATCCATGGCACTTTAACAGTTATGAATGCAACAAAAATCGTGCCTAGAGTTTAACTACATAATTATATGCATATAAGTGATGCATGGGCATGCTTGAACATATAATAATATCGAAATTACAATTAAAATTAATATTTTACTCACAGACTTGTGGTGGTCACTTGGCGGTGGGCGGAGGAAGAAGGTCATCGGCTCACTGACAATTTTATTACAATCATTTCATAAATTTGACTCAATACAAACAAAGAAAAAGACCAAATACGTCCTAAGTCGTGCAGAAAATCGTGAGTCTTCCTATACCTAGGACCTACCCAACCTGCAAAAGGGCTCAAAACACACTTCTATACTCACAACCCATATATCCACAACTCAATCACATCACACAGCCCCTCCTGGGCCCATCAAATCAGTCATCCATCACAATATATAAAATTTCAATTTAGTCCTTATAATTAATCATTTTTGCAAAAACTGCCCAAATAAGCTCTAAAAATTCTTAAACTTTGCCCCGCGGTCCTTAGCAATATTACTAAACTATTGCAAAAAGAATCATAATTTTCTAAGCTACAATAAATATTTTATGGATTTTTAATCCTATTTAAGCACTAGAAAATTACGAAAAAGTAAGGTTCAGGTTTACCTTTGCCGATTCCGACTTCAGGGACCCGCTCGGGACATCTGACAATGGGGGGTAGCCAAAACCTCAATCCAATGCGGAGACTTTTCCGGTAACGGGTCTGTCTGGCCGAAAATTCACAGACCCGGACAACTGTCGAATTTCCGCGAATTGAGGATACCTACACGAAGCCCATAACACGGGGGTTAGCACATAAATTTTTCAGAATTTTCTAAGCTCATTTAATGCTCGGAAAAATACTGCGAAGTTTCGTGGGACCCACCAAAAAATGGTGTCGAAAAAATTCGAAATTTATGTCACCGCGAAGCTCTCGACGATAGGAGCGCTCTGGTACTCTCGGTTTTCTCGTGGGGTTTACAGTTTGTGAGAAATCTAGCCCAAAAGTCAAAATGGGCTAAAACTTCCCAGGCAAAAATTGGACAAACTGCTCGATGGATTTCGGTGTTCTTGGTGTCTATGGAAAGCTCTCGACGAGTAGATGAGTTTAGACACAAGACCCGGTCCGATTGGTGGCCGGATCGGCCGGATTTTGGCCGGGAAGTCGAAAAGTCGCGTCTTGTGTCGCTTGAGCCGTTTTCGGCGTTCTAGGCGTGATCGTGGGGAGGGGTGAGGCGTGGCCTTGGGTGGCAGGGGAGGTGGCGGCGCGGCAAGGGAGGAGGGAGGAGAGAGAAAAAGAGAGAGAAAGGGAAGAGGAGAAACGCACGCGGGAGAGGAAGAAGAAGGAAGAAGAAGGCCGGTCCGATTCGACCGGTCCGATCCGGTCCGGTTCGATTCAGAATACAAAATTTTGAATTTTTTTACTCTGCCTCGGGACCAAAAACGAGGTCCAAAAATTCCAAAAAAAATTCCAGAAAACTCAGAAAAATTCGTAGACTCCAAATATATTTTTAGTTTTGCCACGTGGCCTTTAAATTAATTTTTAAAAATCATCAAAGTTTATATTTTCGAAAAATCGAACCCGATTTTTAAAATCCGAAAAATCTCAAATAATTTCTTAAAATTTAAATAAAATTAAAATATCAAAAATGCTCATAAAATAATAAAATTTAAAATTTTGGGGTGTTACATTCTTCCCCCCTTACAAAAAATTCGTCCTCGAATTTTACACAAGGCAGAATAAAGTACATGATCACACATTAAACAGATAAGGGTATTTGCTACGCATGTCCCGTTCTGACTCCCAGGTGCACTCTTCCACTGACTGACTCCTCCACAAAACCTTAACCATAGGGATCTATTTTGATCTTAGTTGTCTCACTTGGTAGTCCACTATGGCGACAGGTTGCTCCTCAAATGTCAAGTTCTCCTTTAGTTCTATTACATCCGGCTGTAGTACATGAGAAGGATCGGGAATATATTTCCTGAGCATGGAGATGTGAAACACGGGATGAACGTGAGAAAGGTTGGGTGGTAGCTCCAACCCAGAGGCAAATCGCTCCAACTCTATCAGTAACCTCAAAAGGTCCAATATACCGAGGTGCCAACTTGCCCTTCTTCCCAAATCTCATGACTCCCTTCATTGGAGAAACCTTCAGGAATACATAGTCGCCTATTGCAAACTCCACATCCCTCCGTCTGGGATCTGCATAACTCTTCTGTCTACTAAAAGCTGTTTTCAATCGTTCCCTGATGAAAGGAACTATCTCTGAAGTGTACTGCACTAGGTCTACATCATGCACCTTCGCTTCTCCCATTTCTGTCCAACACAGAGGAGACCTACACTTTCTTCCATATAGTGCCTCATAGGGTGCCATCCCTATGCTGGAATGGTAACTGTTGTTGTAGGCAAACTCCACCAAAGCTAGCTGATCATCCCATTGACCTCCAAAATCCAAGACACTCATGCGAAGCATGTCTTCCAGTATTTGGATTGTCCTTTCGGACTGTCCGTCTGTCTGAGGGTGGAAAGCAGTACTAAAGTTCAACTGTGTGCCAAGTGCCTCCTGCAACTTTCTCCAAAACCGAGAAGTGAACTGGGGCCCTCTGTCAGATATTATGGAAGCAGGAACTCCATGCAATCTGACTATTTCCTGAATGTAGAGTCGGGCATACTGTGCAACAGAATATGTGATCTTCACTGGCAAGAAGTGAGCTGATTTAGTTAGGCAGTCTACAATTATCCATATGGAATCATATCCTCGCGTGGTACGAGACAACCCAGTCACAAAATCCATAGTAATCATTTCCCACTTCCATTCTGGGATAGGGAGCTCTTGCAGCTTCCCTGACGGTCTCTGGTGTTCAAACTTCACCTTCTGACAAGTCAAGCACTTGGACACAAAATCTGCTATGTCTCTCTTCATGCCATTCCACCAATAGTTATCTTTCACATCATGGTACATCTTGGTGGAACCTGGGTGGACACTGTACAGTGTGTAGTGTGCCTCTCGCATGATTTCATTCCTGAGGTTGTCCACATCGAGCACACATATCCTAGAATCTTGCACTAGGGCGCCATCATTGGCAAATCCAAACTCACCACCTTCACCTTGCTGTACTCTTTCTATGATCTTCATCAATTGTTGGTCTCTGTGCTGGGAAACTCTGACCCTATCTCGCAAGTCTGGCCTCACTGAAAAATGAGCCAACAATACCCCCTCATCTGAAAGATCTAGGATTAAACCTTGATCCATCAACTCATGTACTTCCTGAATCAACGGCCTTTTCTCTGCTGAAATGTGCGCCAAACTGCCATAAGATTTTCTGCTCAAAGCATCTGCTACAACATTGGCCTTCCCAGGGTGGTACTGGATGGTGCAATCATAGTCTTTCAAAAGCTCCATCCATCTCCTCTGTCTCAAGTTTAAATCCCTCTGTTGGAAGATGTACTTCAAACTCTTATGGTCGGTGTATATCTCGCACACTTCACCATACAGGTAGTGTCTCCAGATTTTTAGTGCAAAGACTACAGCCGCCATTTCCAAATCATGGGTGGGGTAGTTCTGCTCATGCCTCTTCAGCTGTCTTGAAGCATAAGCCACTACATTTCCATTCTGCATCAAAACACACCCTAAGCCAACCCTGGAAGCGTCACAATACACGGCGTATCCTTCATCGCTCATAGGTAGTGTCAACACAGGGGCAGTGGTTAGACACTCCTTAAGCTTCTGGAAACTCTCCTTACAATCATCTGTCCAAATGAATGGAACATTCTTCCTGGTCAACTTAGTTAGGGGAGCCGCTATCCTGGAGAAATCTTGCACAAAAGTCGGGAAGTCGAAAAGTCGAAAAGTCAAAAAGTCGCGCGCGCGTCGCTTCAGGAGCCGTTTTCCGGCGTTCCAAGCGGCGGCCGGCCGTGGGGGAGGGGTGAGGCGGCGCGCCGGGGAGCTGGGGTGGCAGGGGAGGTGGCGGCGCCGCAAGGGGAGGAGGGAGGAGAGAGAAAAAGAGAGAGAAAGGGAAGAGGAGAAACGCGTGCGGGAGAGGAAGAAAAAGGAAGAAGAAGGCCGGTCCGATTCGACCGGTCCGATCCGGTCCAGTTCGATTCGACCGGTTCGATTCAAAATACAAAATTTTGAATTTTTTTACTCTGCCTCGGAACCGAAAACGAGGTCCAAAAATTTCGAAAAAAATTCCAGAAAACTCAGAAAAATTCGTAGACTCCAAATATATTTTTAGTTTTGCCACGTGGTCTTTAAATTAATTTTTAAAAATTATCAAAGTTTATATTTTTGGAAAATCGAACCTGATTTTTAAAATTCGAAAAATCTCAAATAATTTCTTAAAATTTAAATAAAATTAAAATATCAAAAATGCTCATAAAATAATAAAATTTAAAATTTTGGGGTGTTACAGTTAAATGGTAATATGCATGATGGATGATCATAGACCATAAAAGACTAGTGTGATTGGATTTATTTCTTTTGTTTTTCTTTGGGTTATAAATTAATTAATTTATTTTGGTGGCATGTATTATAAAGGTTGTAATATTTTTGGGTTGTAATTTCATTTATTTGAGGACTTTAAAGTCCATGTTCTTGTAAATTCACCTTGGTATTCCAAGGATTACAATGTAATGGATTGCAAGAAGATCAAGGAGGTCAAGAGCATTGGTAGGACTAGTGGGAGGAATTCAAGATCAAGTGTTGATTCTGTACTCCTTCACAACTCTTGTAAAATGAATGAATGAAATGTACCTAGGAATGCCCTGATTCAATTCTTGGTGGCTCAGAATTGAATCCCTTAGAAAGTCCATGATCATACCATATTTATTGTTTATCCATGTATGCATGAGATGTATGGGAATGTATGCAAGTATATGATATATGCATGCTAATTGGATAATGTGCAAAGTGAGACCATAATAGTAATTAGGCCGACCACAAAATCTTCCAAACAAATGATTAAGTTTGAAATGGTATAATTAAAGGTAATTATATCATGGGCCCTCCATTGAGGTAATTATTTTAAGAAATTTTAAATACTTGCATATGATGCAATTAATTTAAGAGATTTTTTTTAAGAATAATTGTTAAGCATGAGATATTGTAAATATATAAATGGTTTGGTAGCCAAAAATGGATGTGCCTGAGGACATTAAAATTATTTGCATATTTACTGGCTCAATGGGATCAACTTAACTAATGCAAGATAAGTCAATAATGGATGTGCCTGAGATTTTGAGCATTAGAGGCTAGGTAAAGGATTGAACCTCACATGAGATGTGATGGGCAATGAGTTGCTCACTTACAGTTTATTGTAATTCCAATAATGGATGTGCCTGAGGATGATCAATAAGACTATAAGAATTCAATCACCCACTAGAAATTCATCCAACTAGGATTTCCGTTTCCTATTTTGGAAGTGTAGGATTCGCTATGTTAGTGGGAGGACCAATTTGATTAAAAGACCATAATCATTTTGGTTAATTATATGATATATTTACTAATTAATCTGATTATTTTCTGTAGTTAATTTTCTGATAATAATGAGCACACAACAACCACCACCATCAAATATCCTTGTGAGCATACTTGATTACAATAGGTTGATAGGACCTAATCTTTTTGATTGGCTAAGAAATTTAAAACTTGTCCTGAACTTAGAATATATTGGATATTTTCTAGACTCAAAGGTTTCTGGTCCCTTACCTTTAGAGACCACTCAAGAGGAACATGATACTTTGGACAAGTGGAAGGAGCATGATATGAGAGCCAAGTGTTACATGCTTGCTTCTATGAGTAATGAGTTACAGAAGCAACATGAAAACATGCAATATGCAAGTGAGATCCTCCTTCACCTGCAAGAGTTGTATGGTGAGCACAGCAGGAATGCTAGGTATGAGATATCTAGACAGCTATTCCGCATGAGGATGTCTAAGGGACAAAATGTTAGGGATCATGTCCACAAGATGATTCGGCTAATTGAGCAGCTGGAACATCTTGACTTTCACATGGATTTCCAACTACAGACGGATTTGATCCTTTAGTCCTTTCCTGAGTCATTTGGGAATTTTGTGATAAATTTCCATATGATTAAGCAGGAATATACCTTGGCTGGTTTACTTAACATGCTTGTTATTGCCCAAAAGAATATGCCGGGTAATAAAGGAGAAGAGGTAGTTTTGATTGCATCTTCTTCTGCTGGAAAGTCCAACAAGAAGAAGAGCAATAAGAAAAAGAAACCTCAAGTTCCAGGACCTTCCAAGAAGATAGCCAAACAAAAAACAAATACCAAAGCTGACAAAGGCAAGGGAAAGTGTTTCCACTCCCAGAAGGATAGGTACTGGAATAGGAACTGCCCAGAGCATAGCAAGTAGTAGCAGCTTATAGTAATGAGATATTAGACTCCGGATTGGCAATGGCTTAACTGTTGAAGCTTTAGCCATAGGATCTAAATCTTTATACATGTGTGGATATGTTTTGTATTTAAATAAGATTTTGCATGTACCTGATGCTTTTAAGAACATCATTTTTATATCTAATTTGACTAGAGATGGTTATGAATTTCAGTTCATAAATGATATTTACAATATTTATTTTGGAAATAAATATGTTGGTTCGGGTTATATGTATGATGGACTTTATTATTTAGATAATAATGTTAAATATAAATCTAATGCAAGCAATCTAAAAGAATGCAATGCCATGATGAAAATCAACTCAAGTTCAAAATATATTTGGCACTTAAGATTAGGTCATGTTGCAGAAGATAGGATTGCAAAACTAGAGAAAATGAATATTTTATCCTTATTGGGTTCTGAGCCTACTCCAACTTGTGAATCCTGCCTTCATGGCAAAATGTCTAGATCACTCTTTGTTGGACAAGAACTAAGAGCTGAAAATATTTTGGAGCTAATACATGTGATGTATGTGGTCCATTTAAAGAAATGGCTAGAGGCGGTTTTCATTACTTTATTACCTTTACTGATGATAAATCAAGGTTTGGGTATTTGTATTTGATGAAATACAAACATGAATCCTTTGAAAAATTCAAAGAATTTAAATCTGAAGTAGAAAATCAACAAGAAAAAAGTATTAAAGCTCTTTGATAAGATCATGGAGGTGAATACTTGAGTACTGAATTTGATGAATACTTCAAAGAGCATGGCATTGTTTCCCAGCTGACTCCTCCAAGAACACCACAGCTGAATGGTGTATCTGAAAGGAGAAATCGTACCCTATTAGATATGGTACGTAGTATGATGAGCTATACTGATATGTCAATCTCCTTTTGGGGATTTGCATTAGAACCAGCTTTGCATATTCTGAATAGGATTCTAACAAAATCAGTATCTTCCACACCTTATGAGATATGGCATGGAAGAAAACCAAGTCTTAAGCATGTTAAGATTTGGGGTTGTCCAACTTATATCAAAAAGCTGAACACTGATAAATTGGAAAACAGATCAGAAAAGGGTCGATTTGTTGGATATCCAAAAGAGAGTTTTGGATATTATTTTTATTTGCCTACATCACAAAATGTTGTGGTAAGTAGAGATGCCACATTTTTTAAACAACAGTTTGTTCAAGAAGGAGACAAAGGAAGGCAAATAGAGTTAGAATTGGAGAATTCTGACCAACCAATAGATTAGATGGATATAGATCCATCTTGTCAACCTACACCTATTAATGAAACATCTACAGTAATTCCTCGCAGATCAACCAGGATATCTCACCCACCAATGAGAAATGATTTTCTTCATGAAGAAGAACAAGAGTTGTCTACTCATGAAGAAGTAGATTATGGAGATGATCCATTTACATATGAAGAAGCTATATCAGATATAGACTCTTCAAAATGGATTGATGCTATGAAATCCGAAATTGATTCATGTATAAGAATTAAGTTTGAGATCTTGTTGACCCACCTGAAGGTATTATACCTATAGGGAATAAATGGGTTTTCAAGAAGAAAATTGGTTCTGATAGAAAGGTAGAGACCTATAAAGCAAGGCTAGTAGCGAAAGTGTTTCGCCAAAGGCAAGGAATCGACTATGAGGAGACTTTCTCACCTGTTGCCATGCTTAAATCAATTAGGATTCTATTGGCAATAGCTGCATGCTATGATTATGAGTTTTGACAAATGGATGTCAAAATAACTTTTCTCAATGGATACATTGAAGAAAATATTTTCATGGAACAACCTAGGGGTTTTGAATCCTAAGATGGTTCCAAGGTATGCAAGCTAAAGCGATCCATTTATGGATTGAAACAAGCTTCGAGGAGTTGGAACATCCATTTTGATGAAGCCATTAAGTCATTTGGTTTTATAAAAAATGAGGATAAACCATGTGTATATAAGAAGGTTAGTGATAGTGCTATCACTTTCCTTATCTTATATGTGGATGACATTTTGTTGATGGGTAATGACACAGGTATGTTGACAGCTGTAAAGGTATGGTTGTCAAATACATTCTCTATGAAAGACTTAGGGGAGGCAACCTATATTCTTGGAATTCGCATCTATAGAGATAGAGCAAAAAGAATAATTGGTTTATCCCAAAGTCTATACTTGGAAAAGGTGTTAAAGAGGTTTAACATGCTTGATTCCAAGAGAGGATTGTTACCAGTGAGACATGGTATCCACCTTTCTAAAGAGATGTCTCCAAAGACACCTGAAGAAAGAGATAAAATGGCCAGGATTCTATATGCTTCGGCTATTGGAAGTTTGATGTATGCAATGTTGTGTACTAGGCCGGATATCGCATATTCTGTTAGTTTGACTAACAGTTTTCAATCCAATCCAGGTTTGGAATACTGGATAGCTGTCAAGAATATCCTTTAGTACTTGAGAAGAACTAAGGATTTATTCTTGATTTATGGAGGTGGTGACTTGCAATTAGATGGTTATACTGATTCTGATTTACACTCAGATATCGATGATAGAAAGTCTACTTTTGGGTATGTGTTCATTTGTAATGGAGGTGCAGTCAGTTGGAAGAGTTCCAAATAGAGTACGACTGCAGATTCCACTACAGAGGCTGAGTATATTGCTGCATCAGATGCTGTAAAGCAAGCTGTTTGGATAAAGAAGTTCATGACAGAACTTGCAATAATTCCTTCCATTGAGTCAACAGTTCCACTCCACTGTGACAATAATGGAGCAGTCATACAGGCTAAGGAACTCTGGTATCACCAGAAATCCAAACACATAGAAAGGCGCTATCACATTATCAGAGAGATAGTTGGGCGAGGCGATGTAGCCATGCAGAAAATAGTATCAGTTGAAAATCCAGCTGATCCATTCATTAAGCCTATGTCACAAGCTCAGCTAGACCGACATCTTGAGAAGATGGGTCTAAGATACTGTAATGAATAGCTCTAGTGCTAGTGGGAGATTATTAGTAGTATGTCCTAGAGCATATCATTTAGTATGCCCTAGAGCATATCATTTAGTATGTGTCTTGTATATGTTTTATTATAAAAAGGAATTTTCAGTTTTCCGTTTACATAACATATTTATGTGTAATAGAAAAGGTCCATTGATATTTTATTAAAAATTATATTCTTAAGTTGTTAAGAATATGAGTGACAGTATTTATAGCACAAAGTATCATAAATTGGTTCACAATCGAGGATACTTCACAATAAGGACATGACTTGTCCAGAAAGATTGTAATCATGTTTATTCTCAAGTTATTATATGAGATGTAAATAAGAATGAATGGTGTGTCTCATGCCATATAACAAACATGATAGACACTTATGCATGATAAGTAGGTCGAACCAGTGACACTTATGACAAGGGCGTGGAGTTTACTGTTGTAAATGCATTATCATAAATCATATATGTGCATATAATCTTTAGACCTGAAATAGTACAGTTATCTTGTATAAAGGTGGTTTGAGTTTGATATTGCTTTCAACTGGTACTGTGTATGGGTATATGGGCATGGGTTGTGTAACACCCTCACTGTAACAATTCCGCACATTCTACTATTTCGATGACTGGTATCGGTCCGGAAAGCTAGAATGTCTGAAAAAATAATTAGACTAGAGTGAGGAGTCATAAATAACTCAAATATTAATAAGAAAAATTTAGGAAAAATTTTAGAAATAAAATACAACCAAATTAAATGAGCCGGTGCCCTAGCGATGGGTAACCTAGTGGGAAGTTGCGGTTCTCGCAACTAGGAGCCCTAGACATGGGGAAAAATTCATAAAATAATTTTTGAGACTCTAGAGAAGGGTCATTGAGGTTTCTATGGCATTAGAATGCCAAGAAAATGCTTAGAAAAATTTTTCAATCGGTACAGATAATTTTGGTTCAATAAGCCAAACGGAGGGCATTTGGTCATTTCGTCTTCAGAGATGATTTTTGGCCGACTTTTCCAGTTAAGTAAATAATTATTATGACATAAAATATGAATAAATATTGCTACAAATTAAATTGAAATTGAGTAGAAAAGAAAAAAAAATGAATTAAATAAGAAATTATGACATCACATGATGTCATTAGTGTGCCTCCACCCAATCACATGGTGACACATGGCTATAACTCACTTAAAATGAGTTAAATGGGCAGAAATGAAAGAAAGAAATCAGTTTTCCTTTTACTTTCTTCTTCCATCCGTAGCTCTCCTAACCCTTACCACCATTAAAGCTTATCCAAGCTTTATAACCCACCCAAATCTCACTTGAAACCCTAAGTCCACTTCAACAAAATTTGTCTCTACATCTTGAGCAAGTGTTTGGCAGCCAAGAAAATTAAAGAAAGTGAAGGAAAAATCTAAGTTGGGTCAAGAAAAAATTCTGCTCCATTCAAGGTTAGTGCCCTAAACAATTTCTTTCTTTCTTTAATCTTGTAAGCATGCTAAATCAAGTAGAAAATTGTGTGAAATTAAAAGAAAAACTTGAGTAAATGAAATCTCTAAATTTGGCAGCCATGAGAAAGTTTAAGGATTTTTGGTTTTTGATGAAATTAAGTGGCTTAATTATGTTATTGATGAGTATAGATGATGGATAAAGTGATTTGGTATGAGTTTGGTGTGTGTATGCCATGAATTGGAAATTGGAGTTAGGGTTTGAGCATGAAATTGAGACTTTGATTATGTAATGATGAAAGTGAGTTTTAATGGTCAATTAGTGACCATTTCGTTATTGGTAAACAAGAAATGAAGTGTGTTTAGTGATGGGATTTAGGTTTAGTGTGGCTGCCCTAGGTGACCTGCAGAATTAGACATGAGTCCAGTAGGTTTGGGCAGCCATAACTTGAATTGTAGAGGTTCAATTGGTGTTTAGCCAATTCGACATGAAACTAGACACATAATGGCACAACTTTGGTGAAGAAACCATGCCCAGAAAACCAAACCAAGTTGACCAAAAGTTTGCCCTAATTCGGGTGACCTGCAATCTGCCTGGGCAAAATGACCAAATGAATAGTGTTTGGTCATTTGGCCATAACTCAATGTAGAAAGGTCCAATTGACCTGAAATTTTACCAGAAACAAGTTGAGATATAGACCAACAACTTTCATGAAGAAACCTTACCCAAATTATGACCATAACCTAGTCAAATTGCCAACCAAATTTAGGTCACCAAATTTGGCAGAACCAAATTGCCCAGAAAATCTGGGTACAGGTCACTCCGACCAGTTATGGTAAAATGACCATAACTTGAGCTACAAAACTCCAAATGGAGTGATTCAAAAAGGGAATTAAAGAAGACACAATAAGGAACAACTTTGAAGAAGAAAGGTTAGCCCAGTTTCCACTCTAAAATTGTCCAATGGAACAGTAAACTTAGGTAGTAAAAACTGAAAATTTAGAAATGCATCTAGGGGACTTTAAATTGCAATTGGCAATTAATACTAACAAATGTAAAACTCAAAATGTGGGATCTTAGTGTAATTAGAATTAATATATCCATTAAGTATAAAAAAGTCAACATTTTGGTTGACTAGTAAGGTGAATAGTAATCAAAATGATTAGTAAATTAAGGTGAAGACCTAGAACCAATTCTAAGCTTAAATGCTTAGAATTGTATGACAAATGTGGACTATGCATCCTAGTCAAAATTGTTAAAAAGAAATTAAGGCCATAAATTTGAAATCCATGAAATATTCATGGATTTCTTGAAACATGAAAAATAAGTCACCTAATTGATGTGAATAGATAGTTAGGGCTTATATGCCCATCACAAATGGAATTCATAAAATATTAGTAACTCAACTTGAAATATAAAATTTGTAATTACATAAGTAGATTCTTGAATGTATAAATGAGAAAGGAAAAATGTTTTGAATACAATGGTACATGTGAACCATTGTTTAGAATTGTAATCAATATGAATAACATAATGAATGAATAAATGAACCATATTAATGTATGAATGAGACATTAGTTCTCATTATTGTAGGGAGGAGAAGTATTTTGAGTATAATGGTATAAAAAGATAATTGATGTGAATTGTGATCATATAAATGATCAAATGAATGTATGAATTATAATTGAAATTTATCATGAAATAATGAAGTCATAAAACACAATATATTAATATTTAATGATATTATGTGCCCTTGTATTGCCTAGACATGTGTGTCAGATTGGATAGTTTGGCATGCCAATAGGGTATTGTTTTAGCAGTACTGCGAAAGGCTTTATGCCTGTATTCATGGCTTTGTGCCCGTATTCATGGCTTTATGCCCGCATTCATGGCTTTATGCCAACATTCATGGCTTTTATGCCTGATTATGTGTTATCATGGCTTTTTAGCCATACTGACTGCATACGTGGTTGATGTTCTGCGTCCCATAGTATGACGGCCCGAGATACCGTGGTGTCCAGTACCAACGACCCGTTATCCAATTTAGTTAGCCTGTCATAGGTTACTTGGGCAGTGAAATTTATTGAGATAAGTTAAGAATATTAGCAATTAAAAATATTAGAAATTAAATAAAATAAATGAGTAAGATGTCCTAAAATAAATTAGAATAGTTATTTATTAGAAAGAATCGAAATGAACTAGACCGATATTAAAATTTACTTATTATGAGATAATCTGAGACAACCTAGCAAGTATAGAGAAAATGCAAAAAGATTAGCAAAGAAAATTATAACATAAATAAATATTACAAATGTGACTTATATAATAATATAAGCATAAATTTATTATTTTCATATCATTTTTCTTTGTACATTATTACTGTACATTGGCGAAATAAACACGTTCAAAGAAGACTAAATTAGGATAAAACATATTAAATTTTAGAAACCGCATGTGAAGTATAAATAAATCTTAATTATTTGAATTATGTTTTATTTCTATCTTTATTTGTATATTATTTCCTTGTTATATTATTGCACCACTAAGCAGCAATGCTTAGCGCGATGGAATTGTTTCCTTCGCGCAGGTATTGAAGCTAGAACCCAATGGACGTTTGACTGGGAATTTTGGGAGTTCTGATCTACAGAAGTGTCTGAAGTATTCAAGGTTGTCACCTCCTCAGCAATGCATCTAGATAGGGCCCATATAGATCATATTTTGTAATTTGTACAAAATGCTAGATATTGTATTATAATGTAGATTAGGAACAGATAATTAATAGAAATGTGATGTAAATTAATAAATTAACTTTTTCATATGTAATTAATTTATATATCATGTAAATTATGAAATTATGTAAATTAATGAAATTTGAAAATTTTACTTGTGTGATTTTAGCATGAATGAGATTATATGGATTTGAAGACAGATTTGAAATATATAGATAATGCATGGAAATGAATATGAAATTAAGATATATGAATGAGATGTGAATTATGAGATGGTTATGAAAATAATTGATGGGATTTTTATTGTAAAATATTATTGAAAGTTTCAAACAGGTGAATAGTAAAACACGTCAAACGATAATAAAATAGGGAAAACTCCGTTAGTTTCTCCTTCGAAAAATAATTGATATTAAATTAAATGAATTCAAAATTATTTAAAAAAAATAAAGTAAGATAAGTTAGGGTGCTCCGGCACCGAATGTAGCACGCCTTGCTCGGCTACACTGTAGTCGGGTGAGGGGTGTTACATGTTGGCTCCTACTAGTTATATATGGAGGTAGGTGTTGATCAAGATGGAATTTGTTACCCTAAGTAAATAGGGATAAAATCCTATGTTCATTTAATCGTTCTTGATGTTTCAAGTTCCTGGCCAGGACAGACAGATTTAATTAGAAAAGAGTTTCTGATGAGAAAATCCTTTTAATCAAGAATTGGAATTAAAAGAGAACATAATATTTATAGCAAATGGGTTTGACATAAACCATGACTCCAGCTCGAATTGGGATTTTGTAACAGAGAGATTCTAGTGCACGGTAACATATGATTAGAGGTTCATTTAAGGTATTCCTTATTACTAATTGAGTAGCCATGGCATACTATGCTAGGTGTTAACCATGGTCTATGAGGTGCCTAAAATGATTTAGAGAGATTATTTATGGTAAGAAAAAAGTTCTAATAATATTAAGAGTTGATATCATATCTCATTGCCAATTAGTGATGAGCCTAGTGAGTCACACACATACACAAGTAATCACCAAGTTAAATGTGATTTAATTAATTAGTTAAAGAGTTTAATTGATTAATTAAATAGATTTGGTTTGCAATTAGATTGCAAAGTCCCTAGCATGGCTTGAAATCAAATCTAGGTTATTGGATGTATAGTATAAATTAAATTTATATTTAAAGTGTTTAAATATGAATTTAATTATGAGAAATTAATTAATAGAGATTAATTAATTAATTTATACTTGATATAAATTGATTAGAAGAGGAAAAATAATTATTTTGGGTTGAGAACTCAAAATTAAAACATAAGGGTAATTTGGTCATTTTACAGGGTGATATGGCACCATGAGATGGTGACACATGGCACCATATAAGCTTATCATTTGTCTTCCAATCATGTATGATGATCAAAGTCAAGATTAAATATAGCTTTGACACTTGGCTTAATGTGATTAGGTCAATTAAAATTAATGTGCAATCAAGTGATGACATGTGGCAAGGGTTTTAAGTGAAGACATGTGGCAAGGATTTTAAGTGAAGACATGTGGCAAGGATTTTAAGTGATGATCTAATTATAAAAGGGAAAGAATGAAAGAATAAAATAACTGTAACACCCCTCACCCGACTACAGTGTAGCTGAGCGAGGCGTGCTACATTCGGTGCCAGAGCACCTTAACTTATCTTACTTTATTTCTTTAAAAATTTTGAATTCGTTTAATTTAATATCAATTATTTTTCGATGAAAAACTAATGGAATTTTCTCTATTTTATTATCGTTTGACGTGATTTACTATTCACTTGTTTGAAATTCAACAATATTTTCAAAATAAAATCTTATCCATGCTAATCATAATTATCTCATCAATTATTTTCATAATTTTCTCATATTTCAAATCCCATCCATATATTTCAATTTCATAATTATTTTCATACATTTCCATTCATACTCAATTCATATGTAAAAATGTTCAAATTACATAAATTTACATGATTTATAAACTAATTACACAAGTTCATAATTTACATAATATACAAAATACATAAAATAACTTATATGGGCCCTATCTACATGCATTCCTAAGGAGGTGACAACCTTGAACACTCTGCAAATCAGAACTCTAAAATCCATTTATATAAATTATATTCCTAAGGAGGTGACAAACTTGAACACTCTGCAAATCAGAACTCTAAAATCTCTGTTTAATATTCGTTTGGCTTTACCTTCAGTACCTGCGCGAGTAAATAAATTCATCGCGCTAAGCATTGATGCTTAATGGTGCAATAATATAACAAAAAAAATAATATACAAAATACAGATGGAAATAAAATATAATTCAGATACTTTAGATCTAATTATGCTTCAATAAGGTTTTTAAATTTTAATATCTTTTTTTTTCCCTAATTTAGTCCTCTTTAGAGGTGCTTAGTTCATAAGGTTACAGTAAGAATATACAATATACTAATATTCTAATAGTATTATTCTTAACTTAATATTATTATGAAAGGTACATTGTAACATTTATTTAAATTATATTTCTATTATTAATCTTTTTGTATCATTTAATTCAAAACCTTCTAGGTTATATTAAATTATTTCATAATAATTAAAGTTCTCAGTGTATTCAATAATAGATAACTTTTTTTTTTTATCATCAGTCCAGTTCATTTCAATTCTTTCTAGCATTTTATTTATCGTTTTCTTAATGATTTTGAGCCTCTTTTTATTGTAATCATTCTTATTATTTATCTTGATATTTAATTTCCTTACTTCCTTTAATAATCAATTCACTTACATTTATACTTTTTCATACCCATGTAACCTATACAAATTGACCGGACTGGATAAACGGGTAAACTAGTACTGGGTACCAGGTACCTCGAGCCATCACACCATCGGTCACAATGTGTCTCCAGGTGTGCAGACAGAATAGCTAATAAGCCATAAAAGCAATAAGGCACAAAGCCAAGTATAACATCATAATCAGTATAGTCATAGGCTATCATATCACAGAATGGCATGAAGTCATACATCATACGCAGTACTGTTATCAGAACCCTATTGGCATGCCAACCTATCCAAACCAATCACATTAGGCCTACTAGGACATATTACAAAGTTATTTCTTGAATATTTATACTTAACATGTAAGGTTACTATTTATTTGGTCATTTAAGTCAAAATATTTACTTTCTCATATATAATAGTTACATGAGTTTTAATCACATAGATTTACCACATTTTGGTTCTAAAAAATGTTGGCATTAGTTGCCAATCCATACTTCTAACCAATGGAAAATAAATAAAAAATTTCAGTTTTGGGTGCTAGAGTTCACTGTTCCATTAGGCCATTCTACAGTGAGAATTTGGCCAAATGTTCTTCATCAAAGTTGTTCCTTATTGTGTCTAGTTACATTTCACTTTTTGAATCACCCCATTTGGAGTTTTCTAGCTCAAGTTATTGCTATTGCACCATAACTGGTCGGATTGCCTTTATCCAGAATTTATGGGCAATTTTTGGTTCTGCCAGATTTGGTAGTCCAATTTTGGCTAGCAATTTTATTTAGTTAAGTCTAGAATTTGAGTTTGTGTTCTACATAAAAGTTGTTCTAAATTGCCTCAGCTTTCCATTAATATAAATTTTAGGTCAATTAGACTTTCTTACACTGAGTTATGACCAAATGAATAAACACTATTTATTTGATCATTTTGCCAGGTAGAATTGGTGCTACCCAGATTTGGTCAATTTTTAGGGCATCCTAAGTTTAGTTTCTGGACAGGGTTCCTCCATCAAAGTTGTGCCATTATGTGTCTAATTTTACGTCCAATTGGCCTTGCACCAATTGAACCTACACAACCCAAGTTATAGCTGCTCAAACATGTTGGACTCACATCCAGACCTATAGAGCACTCAAGGCAGCACACCCAACCTCAAAACTAAAGCTACAATTCACTTCAATTCCTCATTATACTCAGCCAAATAGTCACTAATTGACCATTAAAATTCCACTTAACATTAAAATACAATAACCTTCAATTCATCACAAATCCTAATTAATCAAATCTCAATCTCATGCAACTACTAAAATCCCCAACTCCAATCCATATATACACATCAATTGACATCAATACACAAGTTTAATTGTAAGTAAATCATCAAAACCCTCACCCTCTCTTGGCTACCAAATTTGAAGTAGTTTTATCATGCATATTTTTCTTCTTTTTCCACAATTTCTAGTTGATTTTTGTATCTTAACATGAAAACAAGAAGAGAGAGAGAGAGAGAGATAGCACTAACCTTGACTTAGTCATTTTTCAAGACTTCAAAACTTCACTTTCTTCCTTTCTTTTTGCTGTCCAAAGCTTGCTCTAAGTGTGAGGACCAAGTTTTATGAAGGCATATAGGGGTTTTATGGTAAAAAATCCAAAGTTAGCAAGGTGTAATGAAGGATAACAATGGTGGAAATGGGAGAGGTGGCTGCCGGTTAGTTTAGGAGAGGAAGATGCATATTTGTTTTGTTAATTTTCTACCCATTTAACTCCTTTAATGGGGTTTATAATGAGGTGTCAAAATGTGATTGGGTGAGAGTGCTTTAATGACATAAGCATGAGGTCAAAATTGCAATTTTAATTCATTTTCCTTTTTTTTCTTTTCTACTCAATTTCAATTTAATTTGTAGCAATATTTATTTATATTTTAGATCATAATAATTATTTACTTAATTGGACAAGTCGGCCAAAAATCATCTCTGAAGACGAAATGACCAAAATGCCCTCCGTTTGGCTTATTAAGTCAAAATCGTCTGTACCGATCGAAAAATTTTTCTAAGCCTTTTCTTGGCATTCTAATGCCATAGAAACCTCAATGACTCTTCTCTGAAGTCCTAAAAATTATGTTATGAAATTTCCCCTGGGTTTAGCGCTTCTCGCTGCGTAGACCGCAACTTTCCACTGGTTTATCCACCGCTAGGGCACCGGCTCATTTAACTTGGTTGTATTTTATTTCTAAAATTTTTCCTACATTTTTCTTATTAGTATTTGAGTTATTTATGACTCCTCACTCTAGTCTAAATATTTTTCCAGACGTTCTAGCTATCTAGATCGACACCGATCACTGGAACAGTAGAATGTACGGAATTGCTACAGTGAGGGTGTTACAACTCTTCCCCTCTAACAAAAATTTCGTCCTCGAAATTTACCCGTGTAAATAGTCAAGGAGCTGCTACTTCCTTATTTCTTCACCTTACCAGAGAAAACGGATCTTCATTAGTGTCACCTCGACTCATATGAATGCAATGTATGTTATGCACACCATCCCTTTCCATCTATCGATGCCTAGGAACACCTAAACCGTGCTCTGATACCACTAAATGTAACACCCCTCACCCGACTACAGTGTAGCCGAGCAAGGCGTGCTACATTCGGTGCTGGAGCACCCTAACTTATCTTACTTTATTTCTTTAAAAATTTTGAATTCGTTTAATTTAATATCAATTATTTTTTGACGGAGAAACTAACGGAGTTTTCCCTATTTTATTATCGTTTGACGTGATTCACTATTCACCTATTTGAAATTCAACAATATTTTCAAAATAAAATCTTATCCATGCTAATCATAATTATCTCATCAATTATTCTCATAATTTTCTCATATTTCAAATCTCATCCATATATTTCAATTTCATAATTATTTCCATACATTTCCATTCATACTCAATTCATATGTAAAAATGTTCAAATTACATAAATTGACATGATTTATAAACTAATTACACAAGTTCATAATTTACATAATGTACAAAATATATAAAATAACTTATTAGGGCCCTATCTACATGCATTGTTGAGGAGGTGACAACCTTGAACACTCTGCAGATCAGAACTCTAAAATTTCTGTTTAATATTCGCTAGGCTTTACCTTCAGTACCTGCGCGAGTAAAGAAATCCATCGCGCTAAGCATTGCTGCTTAGTGGTGCAATAATATAACAAAGAAAATAATATACACAATACGAATGGAAATAAAATATGATTCAGATAATTTAGATCTAATTATGTTTCAATAAGGTTTCTAAAATTTAATATCTTTTTTTTTTCTAATTTAGTCCTCTTTGGAGGTGTTTAGTTCATAAGGTTACAGTAAGAATATACAATATATTAATATTCTAATAGCATTATTCTTAACTTAATAATATTATGAAAGGTACATTTGTAACATTTATTTAAATTATATTTCTATTATTAATCTTTTTATATCATTTAATTCAAAACCTTCTAGGTTATCTTAAATTATTTCATAATAATTAAAGTTCCCAGTGCATTCAATAATAGATAACTTTTTTTTTTATCATCAGTCTAGTACATTTCAATTTTTTCTAGCATTTTATTTATCGTTTTCTTGATAATTTTGAGCCTCTTTTTATTGTAATCATTCTTGTTCTTTACCTTGATATTTAATTTTCTTATTTCCTTTAATAATCAATTCACTTACATTTATACTTTTCCATGCCCAAGTAACCTATACAAATTGACCGGACTGGATAAACGGGTAAACTAGCACTGGGTACCAGGTACTTCGGGCCATCACACCATCGGTCACAATGTGTCTCCCGGTGTGCAAACAGAATGGCTAATAAGCCATAAAAGCAATAAGGCACAAAACCAAGTATAACATCATAATCAGTATAGCTATAGGCTATCATATCACATAATGGCATGGAGCCATACATCGCAGTACTGCTATCAGAACCCTATTGGTATGCCAACCTATCCAAACCAATCACATTAGGCCTACTTTTAGGGCATATTACAAAGTTATTTTTTGAATATTTATACTTAACATGTAAGGTTATTATTCATTTGGTCATTTAAGTCAAAATATTGACTTTCTCATATATAATAGTTACATGAGTTTTAATCACATAGATTTACCACATTTTGGTTCTAAAAAATGTTGGCATTAGTTGCCAATCCATACTTCTAACCAATGAAAAATAAATAAAAAATTTCAGTTTTGGGTGCTAGAGTTTACTGTTCCATTAGGCCATTCTACAGTGAGAATTTGGCCAAATGTTCTTCACCAAAGTTGTTCCTTATTGTGTCTAGTTACATTTCACTTTTTGAATTACCCCATTTGGAGTTTTCTAGCTCAAGTTATGGCTATTGCACCATAACTGGTTGGATTGCCTTTACCTAGAATTTATGGGTAATTTTTTATTCTGCCAGATTTGGTAGTCCAACTTTGGCTAGCAATTTCATTTAGTTAAGTCCAGAAATTGAATTTGTGTTCTACATGAAAGTTGTTCTAAATTGCCTCAGCTTTCCATTGATATAAATTTCAGGTCAATTGGACCTTCTTACACTGAGTTATGATCAAATGAATAAACACTGTTTATTTGGTCATTTACCCTGGCAGAATTGGTGCTACCCAGATTTGGTCAATTTTTAGGGTATCCTAAGTTTAGTTTCTGGACAGAGTTCCTTCATCAAAGTTGTATCATTTTGTATCTAATTTTATGTCCAATTGGCCTTGCACCAATTGAACCTACACAACCTAAGTTATAGCTGTCCAAACATGCTGGACTCACATCCAGACCTACAGGGCACTCAAGGCAGCACACCCAACCTCAAAACCAAAGCTATAATTCACTTCAATTCCTTATTATACTTAGCCAAATGGTCACTACTTAACCATTAAAACTCCACTTAACATTAAAATACAATAACCTTCAATTCATCACAAACCCTAATTAATCAAATCTCAATCTCATGCAACTACTAAAAACCCCAACTCCAATCCATATATACACATCAATTGACATCAATACACAAGTTTAATTGTAAGTAAATCATCAAAACCCTCACCCTCTCTTGGCTACCAAAATTTGAAGTAGTCCTATCATGCATATTTTTCTTCTTTTTCCACAATTTCTAGTTGATTTTTGTATCCTAACATGAAAATAAGAAGAGAGAGAGAGAGAGAGAGAGAGAGAGAGAGAGAGAGATAGCACTAACCTTGACTTAGTCACTTTCCAAAACTTTAAAACTTCACTTTTTTCCTTTCTTTTTATTGTCCAAAGCTTGTTCTAGGTGTGAGGACCAAGTTTTATGAAGGCATATAGGGGTTTTATGGTGAAAAATCCAAAGTTAACAAGGTGTAATGAAGGATAACAATGGTGGAAATGGGAGAGGTGGCTGCAGGCTGGTTTAGGAGAGGAAGATGTAGATTTGTTTTGTTAATTTTTTGTCCATTTAGCTCCTTTAATTGGGTTTATAATGAGGTTTCAAAATGTGATTGGGTGGGAGTGCTTTAATGACATAAGCATGAGGTTAAAATTGCAATTTTAATTCATTTTCTTTTATTTTATTTTCTACTCAATTTCAATTTAATTTGTAGTAATATTTATTTATATTTTAGATCATAATAATTATTTACTTAATTGGACAAGTCGGTGAAAAATCATCTCTGAAGACGAAATGGCCAAAATGCCCTCCGTTTGGCTTATTGAGCCAAAATCGTCTGTACCGATCGAAAATTTTTTCTAAGCCTTTTCTTGGCATTATAATGCCATAGAAACCTCAATGACTCTTCCTTTGAGTTCTAAAAATTATTTTATGAATTTTTCCCTGGGTTTAGGGCTTCTAGCTACGTAGACTGCAACTTTCCACTGAGTTACCCATCGCTAGGGCACCGGCTCATTTAACTTGATTGTATTTTATTTCTAAAATTTTTTCTACATTTTTCTTGTTAGTATTTGAGTTATTTATGACTCCTCACTCTAGTCTAAATATTTTTTCAGACGTTCTAGCTATCCAGACCGACACCAGTCACCGGAATAGTATAATGTGCGGAATTACTACAGTGAGGGTGTTACAATAACATTATGATTTTTTCTTAAAGGTACCGCCGCCCATGAAGCTCCTCTCCTCTCTTCTTCTTCTTCTCTCATCAATTCAAAGAGAATTTGTCACACCCTACCCCTCTGTAAGGCATAACATGATCCCGAAGTATACCTAATGAATTACCAACTCCGTCTACTGATAACCCATTAAATACACTACAAGGGATTTTAAAAACTTTTCTTACTTCTTTTACAGTGGTGAGCACTATTTACAGGTGTTAAAGACTTTGGTGAACTGAAGTGAAACAACTAACTCATTTGATTTATTTGGAATATCTGTAAAAATTTTGGCAAGGTGCCATTTGTATTTTGGACAAAACAGTTCTTGTAAAACTGTAAAAGCACTTCAATTATTTTCCAAATCTCAACTCTAACATTTTTCTCAATACAACACATTTCTCAACTCAATTCCATAGAAATTTTTCAAAGTCTGAGATAAGGAAATATAATACAATTTTTACAAGTCAAATAACTCATAATAAATTTACAACTTCAAGGTACAATTTGAATTTACAACTGCTCAAAACCAAAACAAAATGTACATACAGTGTCATACATTACAGTACAAAATGCAAAATATTGGTATACTCATTATACCAGGTAATCCCTCACTGGATGTATTAGCAGCCTAGTCTGCTGCTCTACTGTCTCTCTCTACCGCGATAAAGAATAAAGCTATCATTTGAGACAATGTCTCAGTGGTGCACAACATTAACCAAATACAATTTTAATTCACAATTCATAAATCATATCAATAGTGGATACTTAAAACCATAGTTAAATTCAAGACAATGAATGTCATAAGGAATTTAAACTCCAATTCACAAATTATCAAAATTCATAATAACACAATTTAGTCAAATAGTTTAAGAATGCCGTATTGCCAATTCATGCACAATTTGATCAAATAACTAAATAATACCTTTTTGTAAATCAATAACACAATTCGATCAAATAACTGAATAATATCGTTTTGCAAATCAATAACACAATTCAATCAAATAACTGAATAATATCGTTTTACAAATAAATTACACAATTCGATCATATAATTGAATTATATCGTTTTGCAAATCAATAACACAAGTCGATCAAATAATTGAATAATATCGTTTTGCAAATCAATAACACAATTCGATCAAATAATTGAACAATACAATGTTGCCAATCAATAACACAATTTATGTCATGACACAAATTTTTCCATATATGCCGTGTTGTACACCACGACAAAACATACTCACCCCAATAATCGAAATCAATGAGGGAGGAAGCTAGCTATCTAATGAGTACTCATCCATACTCACCTCGATCGGGAAGTCAAAGAGGAGGAACATAATCATACTCACCCTGCATCGATAAGTCAAAGAGGGAGGAATAATCACCCTCACCCCAATAATGGAGGAGGAACATAGTATCAGTGTCATGTCAATTGTGAGTCAAAAAAATTCCAAACATTTTATTCAAATGATCCGTAAGAATCCAATAAATTTCCAAAGTTATAATTTCATTCACAAAATGGCAACACAATTCGTAATTCACTTCAATTTTCACAAAAACCATTTACAGTGCTTTTCAATCAATAAGTATCCATCAATATCATTCAAACAATTTTTCACAGTTTCAAACCATTCACCATGTTTTTCAATCAATAAGTGTTCATCAAACACATTTCCATAATTTAAAACAATAATATACAAATAGTCAATATTTATTTCAATTGAAAAATTCAAGAGAAATAGTTGTTGTGCACAAACCTCTGATGATGCCCCACGGTCCGACTCGGTGTTTCCTTCCCTTTGCTTGAGTCCTTGTTAATCGAGAAATACAATTTGGAGTGTTTCAGACTAAATTAAACCGTCTCTATCGATGGTGTTTGGTAAATAATGCATCAACTCAATTATTCACTTAATCACCTAATATACCGACCCTCGCTATGCTTTTAGGTAAATTAGGTTTTAGTGTCGTTAATATGTCTCATTCGATAGGGTTTTAGGTTTGGTATGTTTTACCAAACTCGTTTATATTTATACTGCGTTTCCTTGCATTTTATTGCAATTTGTAAGATTCCGGGATACTGGTTTGACCTAGCCGACGATCTAGTTCCTCAGTTTTCGGTCTCGGTCGAAACTACAAACTTGTAGATCTAGGTCTTATTGCACGCGGGCAAAATTTCAGGTCAATCCGAGTTAAGTAGACCAAGTTATGGTCATTATACTATTGCTGGTCAAATGGTACCATTTTAGGTCAATTTTAGGTCAATTTGGTCAACTCTGGTTCGGCCAGTTTTTGGACCCGAACTTGTGCAAGCTTTTTGACTTGCTTATGGTCATTTCTGGGCTTTGGTGTCTTCATAAGACTTGTAGGTATGGGTCTTAACTATTCATGGTTAAAATTTCAGGTCAATTGGACCTGTTTTGAGTGAGTTATGGCCTAAATACTCACTGCTGCCCAAATGGTCAGTTTTAGGTCTCAAGTGTACCTAATCCGAATTGGTCATTTTTCACATCAACTTGCAAGCAGAATTTTGGTATGGTTTCTCAATGAAAGTTGGCACATTTTGTGCCTAGTTTCACCTCAAATTGGTCTCATACCAATTGAGGTTACACATTTCAGGTTATGGGCTAAAATGTACACTGCCCTCAATATGCATTTCACACCCCACTTCAAACACACATATACCTTGCAATTTGGTTCACTTCCCTACCAATCTGTTTTGGTGCATTAACCACAGTATAATCTACTTTACATTAACATTATTTTGGGCAGATTACCATTACCCTCAACACACCAAATATAATTCACATTTACAATATCTCAATACCATTACATACACACCTAAACACCACTAATTCTCACATACACTTTACACAATAATTTCATACACATATCCTTCATTCCTTAATGCCACAATTCTGCCAACACTCCCATGAATATACACATTTATTCAAGTGTCCCCAAGGCTACCCAAATTTGTCCTTCAACATCAAAGTGCTGTCCAAGTTACCAATTCCCATCCAAGTGCATAAATCACCATATAAACATGAAATGATTCACTAGATTATTAATTTACCATGATCAACATTATTTCTCATCAATTATATGCATAATAAATCATCAAATGTGTGACCCCATGGCTGTCCAAAAATGGCTATCTCAATAACTATTTAAACTTCAAAATTTCCTTCACAAAACCAACACCCATAACATGCACACAAAACTTAACAAAGCTATCTTCAAAATTATGAACTTACCTTATGCTTGGAGTTTGTTAAACCTTGCTTAAACTTCTCAAACTTAGTATCAAACTCTTCCTTGTGATGAGTAGACAAAGTTTCATGAAGGAACTTAAGAGATTGGAGTTGAAAATGGAGAGTTAAGAGAGCTTGCATGAGAAATGGCCATGGTTTTTCCTCTCACCTTCATTCACGGCAATGTTGAGATCACTTTGAGGAAGATGAAGTTCAGCTGATTTAGTGGAGTTACAGCTGCCCTATTATATGTTTATTTTATGCATTAGTGGTCCACTCACAATTTTAATCATATTTTAAGCTAAACTTTCATTTAATCCCACATTAAACCCTTGATTTTAGCTATTTACTTTAGGTACCACCAAATTAATTTTTTTATTTTCTAAGTGTAATATTATTTATTTTTAATGGACATTTAGGTCAAAAGACACTTCGGACGTCAAATGACCATAATGCCCTGCTCAGTTACGTTCGATTTTTCAGATACCGGTTTTGTCTGTTTTTCGATTTCTAACTTTTCTTTGTACTAATTATTTAATTTTTCTTTGATCTTTCTAATGATATTTATTCTTCAACAAGGGTCTATTTAAGTCCTAAAAATGTTTTCCGTGGTTCCCGATCCGAGGCAGTCAACGGTCCACGCCGTGACTTCCCGGTGCGGTTACCCATCGCTAGGGTTTCCCGGCTCACTTATTCGGTTACATTTCTTTGCTATGATTTTTTTTCCTTTGTTTTTCTTGTATTTTCTTTTCTTGTATTTCATTATTTATGTCTCCTCTCTCATATCAAGGTGTGGTTCTAGGCATCCTAGCTGTCCGGACAAAGACAGTCACCGAATGAACGCACTACCGAACTTAGGGGTGTTACAATTCTCCCCCCCTTAAATATATTTCGTCCACGAAATTTTATCCAATAGTTATCTTACAATAGTCATACGTTTAATTTGTTTGTATAATACTAATCTCCTCTTACTATTGTGTTGTCTAATATTTCGGTTCACGTTCCTTCTTGAATGACCCTTGAGGTCATGTTAGAATCATTCATCAGTCATTGGTCCTCTGACCATTCTAGTCCATAGTCTTCCTCACATTCGTAATATTTCTTTGTTATATATGAATCAGCTATTCAAATCTCTACTTCCATAACTCTTTTTATCTGTCAATATTCTATAACTTACTTCTTTTTTGTACTGAACTATAACCTTTCGATATTCTAACTTTTAAGTTTTGGATCCCTAAGTAGGATTTTCAAACTTATTTCTAACAATTAAATTCTGTCTTGGCATAACTATACCAAAACAGATGCCGTTGGTAACTATTCTTAGCTAGGTGTACTATCGGGTAGTACGTAGCTCTACACAATAATCTCAAGTCAGTACTGTAATCTGCAGCTTACAGTATAAACATTAAGAACATTGCATAGTTACTACGATACATCCCAATAGATCAAATTTTGTTATCTTTTATTCTTTTTGAATTCACTGATATTCGAATCTTATTCTGATTACAATATCCATTAGCAATTTCTAACAGTAACCTCCTTGCCCTCATCTAGAGCAATTCCATTACTGCATCTTACTTTTACGTCCTCTTGCCTTACATTAAGTAGGCTCGCCAATTAGCTTTATAATTTATGGTGTGTTAGAAAATACTTTTCGCCGATAAACTCTTTCAAAAGTAATTTCACTTATTATCACAATCCTTATCTTAAGGGCTAATCACTAATGCGTCAAAATTTATTTCCCTGTAAAGGAATAACAACAGAACATATAGTTCTAACACTAACGTAAAAATATGCAAACTCCAGGTCAAACAATACATATATATATCTTAGTTGCTAATTGAGAAAGTACCAGCAATGATGTCAAAAGTCTCAGTCTCTTTTCTGTCGTATAGCGTATACTCTAGTTGAAGCATCACCCTGTTTTGGCTGATTCACAGTAGTCTGACTTCTAGGTGTACTACCCCTACCTCTACCTTTGCCTCTACTAACTGATGGTGAACTCTTTGGGGTAGAAACTTGGGTTGATCCCTTTGATGTAGTAAATGATCCAGAACGACCTGGATTTACACAATCCCTAGCAAAATGACCAGTCTCTCCACAGTTAAAACATGCTCCTACGGCTCTATAACATACCCCACTATGTGGTTTACCACAAGTTTCACAAAGTCGATCTGACAGCGCATTTCTGGGTTTCTGTTGAGTTTGCTGATCGGATCGAGGTGGTTTCTGTCCAAAAAATCTATTTCTACCGGACTTCTTACTATCTCTATCGTATCCCCCAAAGTTTTTCCTCTTTCCAGTAGGACCACTAGAACTCTGTTCTACTGACTTTCCCTCTTTTTCTGTCTTCTCTGATTTCTTTTTCTCAGGGGCCACTTCAGATTCAATTCTTTCTAATTCTAGTGCTTGAGAAATAAGTTCAGAGAAGTTGTTATGTTTGAATCCGACCACTTGTAATCTGATACTAGGCTTCAAGCCGGTTTCAAACCTCTTACATCTCTCCCTACTGGTAGAAAGTAGACTTACTGCATAATGGCTTAGGCGGGAAAATTCCCTTTCATACTCAACCACTGATCTGCCCCCCTGTTTCAGACTTAGGAATTCTTGCAGCTTCTGGTCTACATAAGCATCAGGGACATATTTTTGCCTGAATTCCCTAAGGAAGTCATTCCATGTTAGCACTGTAGGTTCTACCAGACTGTGGGGAATGGTTTTCCACCAATCATAAGCATCCCCCTGTAGCAAAGATACTGAGTACTCAAATCTGAGCTCCTCTGTGCAATGCAGTTTCTTGAATACCCTATCCATCCTCTCTAACCATTGTTCAGCTTCTAGAGGATCTACTGTCCCCTCAAACTCTGTAGCCCCATACTTTATCAATTTGTCATATTGTCTAGCGTAAGATCGTGGTTGTACCACCGCGATCGTATTGGGGCTTGAGTAGGCACATTACCATCCATTTGTTGGAACATTGCAGCCGTCTGCTGAGCGAACTGAGCAGAGAACTGCGGTACTGCAGGGGCTGGTGCTACTGAACCACTGACATTATGTAGGCATGGGGCATCCCCTTGCACCTCAGCCTCTATCGATTGATCGACTGAACGATCACCCTCTTCCATAATCAATTCGAGGATTTTAGACCTCCTGTACAAGGATACAATGAGATTTCCTCCCGTTAGTGCATTTTTATAATGTAATGTCTTGTATGTATCAAACAATGATATTGAGCTTGTTATCTGTGAAGAAAGAATATTCAAATAACATGTGAAAGCAATTTAAAAACTTTGCTCTGATACCACTAAAACATGTCACACCCTACCCCTCTGTAAGGCATAACATGATCCCGAAGTATACCTAATGAATTACCAACTCCGTCTACTGATAACCCATTAAATACACTACAAGGGATTTTAAAAACTTTTCTTACTTCTTTTACATGGTGAGCACTATTTACAGTGTTAAAGACTTTGGTGAATCAAGTGAAACAACTAACTCATTTGATTTATTTGGAATATCTGTAAAAATTTTGGCAAGGTGCCATTTGTATTTTGGACAAAACAGTTCTTCAGAAAACCTGTAAAAAGCACTTCAATTATTTTCCAAATCTCAACTCTAACATTTTTCTCAATACAACACATTTCTCAACTCAATTCCATAGAAATTTTTCAAAGTCTGAGATAAGGAAATATAATACAATTTTTACAAGTCAAATAACTCATAATAAATTTACAACTTCAAGGTACAATTTGAATTTACAACTGCTCAAAACCAAAAACAAAATGTACATACTGATGTCATACATTCTGATACAAAATGCAAAATATTGGTATACTCATTATACTGTAATCCCTCACTTTGGATGTATTAGCGACCTAGTCTGCCGCCTGTCTCTCTACTGCGGCGACAATAAAAGCTATCATTTGAGACAATGTCTCAGTGGTGCACAACATTAACCAAATACAATTTTAATTCACAATTCATAAATCATATCAATAGTGGATACTTAAAACCATAGTTAAATTCAAGACAATGAATGTCATAAGGAATTTAAACTCCAATTCACAAATTATCAAAATTCATAATAACACAATTTAGTCAAATAGTTTAAGAATGCCGTATTGCCAATTCATGCACAATTTGATCAAATAACTGAATAATACCTTTTTGTAAATCAATAACACAATTCGATCAAATAACTGAATAATATCGTTTTGCAAATCAATAACACAATTCAATCAAATAACTGAATAATATCGTTTTACAAATCAATAACACAATTCGATCAAATAATTGAATAATATCGTTTTGCAAATCAATAACACAATTCGATCAAATAATTGAATAATATCGTTTTGCAAATCAATAACACAATTCGATCAAATAATTGAACAATACAATGTTGCCAATCAATAACACAATTTATGTCATGACACAAATTTTTCCATATATGCCGTGTTGTACACCACGACAAGACATACTCACCCCAATAATCGAAATCAATGAGGGAGGAAGCTAGCTATCTAATGAGTACTCATCCATACTCACCTCAGACTGGGAAGTCAAAGAGGGAGGAACATAATCATACTCACCCTGTCGATAATTCAAAGAGGGAGGAATAATCACACTCACCCCATTAATGGAGGAGGAACATAGTATCAGTGTCATGTCAATTGTGAGTCAAAAAAATTCCAAACATTTTATTCAAATGATCCGTAAGAATCCAATAAATTTCCAAAGTTATAATTTCATTCACAAAATGGCAACACAATTCGTAATTCACTTCAATTTTCACAAAAACCATTTACAGTGCTTTTCAATCAATAAGTATCCATCAATATCATTCAAACAATTTTTCACAGTTTCAAACCATTCACCATGTTTTTCAATCAATAAGTGTTCATCAAACACATTTCCATAATTTAAAACAATAATATACAAATAGTCAATATTTATTTCAATTGAAAAATTCAAGAGAAATAGTTGTTGTGCACAAACCTCTGATGACTGTCCCCCTGGTCTGGACTCAGTGTTTCCTTCCCTTTTGCTGAGTCCTTGTTAACTGAGAAATACAATTTGGAGTGTTTCAGTACTAAATTAAACTGTCTCTATCGATGGTGTTTGGTAAATAATGCACTGAACTCAATTATTCACTTAATCACCTAATATACCGACCCTCGTTGCGTTTTAGGTAAATTAGGTTTTAGTGTCGTTAATATGTCTCATTCGATAGGGTTTTAGGTTTGGTATGTTTTACCAAACTCGTTTCTATGTATACTGCGTTTCCTTGCATTTTATTGCAATTTGTCAGATTCCGGGATACTGGTTTGACCTAGCCGGACGATCTAGTTCCCTCGGTTTTCGGGTCTTGGTCGAAACTACAAACTTGTAGATCTAGGTCTTATTGCACGCGGGGCAAAATTTCAGGTCAATCCGAGTTAAGTAGACCAAGTTATGGTCATTATACTATTGCTGGTCAAATGGTACCATTTTAGGTCAATTTTAGGTCAATTTGGTCAACTCTGGTTCGGCCAGTTTTTGGACCCGAACTTGTGCAAGCTTTTTGACTTGCTTATGGTCATTTCTGGGCTTTGGTGTCTTCATAAGACTTGTAGGTATGGGTCTTAACTATTCATGGTTAAAATTTCAGGTCAATTGGACCTGTTTTGAGTGAGTTATGGCCTAAATACTCACTGCTGCCCAAATGGTCAGTTTTTAGGTCTCAAGTGTACCTAATCCGAATTGGTCATTTTTCACATCAACTTGCAAGCAGAATTTTGGTATGGTTTCTCAATGAAAGTTGGCACATTTTGTGCCTAGTTTCACCTCAAATTGGTCTCATACCAATTGAGGTTACACATTTCAGGTTATGGGCTAAAATGTACACTGCCCTCAATATGCATTTCACACCCCACTTCAAACACACATATACCTTGCAATTTGGTTCACTTCCCTACCAATCTGTTTTGGTGCATTAACCACAGTATAATCTACTTTACATTAACATTATTTTGGGCAGATTACCATTACCCTCAACACACCAAATATAATTCACATTTACAATATCTCAATACCATTACATACACACCTAAACACCACTAATTCTCACATACACTTTACACAATAATTTCATACACATATCCTTCATTCCTTAATGCCACAATTCTGCCAACACTCCCATGAATATACACATTTATTCAAGTGTCCCCAAGGCTGCCCAAATTTGTCCTTCAACATCAAAGTGCTGTCCAAGTTACCAATTCCCATCCAAGTGCATAAATCACCATATAAACATGAAATAATTCACTAGATTATTAATTTACCATGATCAACATTATTTCTCATCAATTATATGCATAATAAATCATCAAATGTGTGACCCCATGGCTGTCCAAAAATGGCTATCTCAATAACTATTTAAACTTCAAAATTTCCTTCACAAAACCAACACCCATAACATGCACACAAAACTTAACAAAGCTATCTTCAAAATTATGAACTTACCTTATGCTTGGAGTTTGTTAAACCTTGCTTAAACTTCTCAAATTTAGTATCAAACTCTTCCTTGTGATGAGTAGACAAAGTTTCATGAAGGAACTTAAGAGATTGGAGTTGAAAATGGAGAGTTAAGAGAGCTTGCATGAGAAATGGCCATGGTTTTTCCTCTCACCTTCATTCACGGCAATGTTGAGATCACTTTGAGGAAGATGAAGTTCAGCTGATTTAGTGGAGTTACAGCTGCCCTATTATATGTTTATTTTATGCATTAGTGGTCCACTCACAATTTTAATCATATTTTAAGCTAAACTTTCATTTAATCCCACATTAAACCCTTGATTTTAGCTATTTACTTTAGGTACCACCAAATTAATTTTTTATTTTCTAAGTGTAATATTATTTATTTTTAATGGACATTTAGGTCAAAAGACACTTCGGGACGTCAAATGACCATAATGCCCTGTTAGATTACGTTCGATTTTTATTAGGGTTTTGTCTGCTTTTCGATTTCTAACTTTTCTTTGTACTAATTATGTAATGTTTCTTTGATCTTTCTAATGATATTTATTCTTCAACAAGGGTCTATTTAAGTCCTAAAAATGTTTTCCAGGTTCCCATGATCGAGGCAGTCAACGGTCCACGCCGTGACTTCCCGGTGTGGTCACCCATCGCTAGGTTTCCCGGCTCACTTATTCGGTTACATTTCTTTGCTATGATTTTTTTCCTTTGTTTTTCTTGTATTTTCTTTTCTTGTATTTCATTATTTATGTCTCCTCTCTCATATCAAGGTGTGGTTCTAGGCATCCTAGCTGTCCGGACAGCACTGGTCACCGGAACAGCAGAACGCACTACCAAACTTAGGGGTGTTACAGAATTGCCCATATTCTCTTGAATTAAAATTGCTAGAAATTGTTTCTAGTGTCCTATATATATCTACAACCTCTCTAAAGGCAAATCCCTAATTTCTAATTGGTTGGCAAGGCTTGAGAAGCTGTTTAAGGGGCTGCTATTGGTGATCTTGGTGTGGACAAACTAGAGTGATAACATTTAAGGTTCTAGATGCTTCCCAAAGGTACCAATCACATCTACAGTGCATCAAAAGGTTAGTACACATCTTCTTGTATTAATCTAGGGTTCTAATGAATTAATTTGTTAATTCAAAAATCTTAAATGGCAAATGTAGATCCTAAAACATATTAAAAGTGTTTTAATATGTATTTGAACATTGAAATCAATTAGATATATAATAGATATTGCATGATGCATGAAACCCTAAAAGAAAATTTTTGAATTAAATATTCTAATCTAACCATTTACATGCTTCTGCTCCTTCGCTCTGGTGCATGACAGTCCTCTACTCTACAGCCATAGAGTTTCCTTTAATGGCATTATACTAATATGTTACTAGTACGGGTTCCAAGACTCTCCTGTCAAGGTTCTTAGAATGGTTCAAACCAATGGCTGCATGGTAATACAGTCTCCGAAGGCTCATGGATATCCATGGTGTTGAGGAACAACCCTTAAACAAACAGCACACAATCCGGTCCATGTTTATTATGCACAGGCCTTTCTTTCGAAGGCCGGATGGACTTCTTTGGTCCCAAAACTCTGAATATGAATGGAGAACCTATGAGGGATCCATTACTAATAAAAATCTGATGGGACTATTCAGGCGCCAAGTTGGTAATTATCTCTGTGAAATCAATAATTACCAGCCTATAATACCTCCGCATGTGAACTGTACACCACTCGGACCTGTCCACGCTACTATTAATGGACCTATTGACTAGACCAATTCTCTCTGGCAAGATTCCCAAAAGGACCCCATGGATATTGAAGCCCGTGAAGCAATAGCAAGTGCTGCCCCACCATCTCCTGAAGAACATGGGCCATGGTATGAACATCTTTATGGAGACATAAACTTAGATGATTCTAACTACAGAAATTACAACCTGTCAAGGTCCCCATGAAGAAAGATGTCGGCCATCTAATTGTATCTTTCACTTTAATCAGTGTGATCTTTTACTTTAGTCAGAGTGTGATTTTCAATTGTCTATACTTCTTAAGTGTCGGTAACTGGTTACCTATCCGGTTCCCAGTAAAAGGTGAACTCCTTACCTATATAAGGAGTCTCACTCTCAGTTTGTAAACAAGAGTTATCTCAAAAATAAAAATCCCTTGTGTGTTCTCTTTAATGGCATTCTAAACACTCTCTCTTTCTCCTGAAAACCTAAGAAAGTGTACTATGTTTCCTTATTCAAGAACACGTATGCTCTGCTCTTGCCTCGTATGAGGATCCTGAGTATCATAAATGTTTCTGCCTTGATATTAATTGCGACAGTCCTCTTATGTTATACATTGCGTAGATACAAAAGGGCTCCCAGCCAGAAGATTACCTAAGAGAGGGAAGCGTGGCACTGAGCATGAGTATTGCGTATTGTATAGTATAAGAGGCTCCCAGCCCCACTTGGAATCAGAGCCTTGGTTATTGTTGCATATTATACATTTCAAAGGTGAGTAAGGACAAACCCATTTCACTATGAGTTGTCAAACACCTACACCATCTGTACAAATAGTTACCCAAACACCTACTCCTTCTGAAATTGTGAATCTCTCTTCTTCCCTTTCTTTCTCTTCCCCTCTTCGAAGGACCCTATATTCCTGAATTGATAACCTTATAGAAATATCTACCTTACCTGAAGATGCTCAGGTAGGAGAATCCCTGTTTCCACTTCTCAGTCCTTACAACATTTATAGAAGATCTGGATCCTTAACCAGAGGAATCCGATCCCTCATCTCATCCAGAAGATCTCTTCCCAAAGAGTATGTTCAAGCTTCTAAGATGGATTTGTGCAGTCTTCAAAGTACTGCCTCCGAGCAATATGTCACTCTAGAGACCCCCCCTCCTCTAATTCCCAAATGGAGAAATGAAGGTTACTCTCACCTCCATTTTGGAGCTGTAAGACTTATTCTCACTCTCCATGGAAGAAGAGGACTACCAGTCACTGCAAGAGTGTCACTCTTAGATACTCGGTTTCTCCAGTATGAACCTGATGTAATAGGGACATGTTTGACCACACTATACACTGGAAGTGTAGTCCTTACATTTTTCCCTAATTATAATCTTTCACTCCTAGATCCACATCTCTGTATAGCCCTGACGGTTCAAGTTCAACTAACTGGAGCTGAACAAGTGACTTCCTCAATGATGGCCACTCTTCACCACCAAATCATCTATCGGCTCCAAGACTATGCAGTAGATCTGGCACAAGCTTCAGTCTCTAATGATGCTCTACTTGTCCTTGCTGATACAAAGACTACCCTAACTATTATCCAGATACCTAGACAACTTCCTAGGAATGAGCTAGAACAACTCATACCAAAAACCTGGTTGACCAATTATGAAAAACTGCATGCTACTTCCCAACCAATACAGTTAACAGAATCTTCTTTTCAAAGAAATTCTGATGGAACAATCCAAACAACGTTCCAACCTCCCAGGCATTCCAGCGGCTCTCTTCCCATATTTCAGTTTATGATGATCCAACCACTACCCAAGGAAAAGAAGCATTACCCGATCAGAGCTGTTACTGCTGACAGCCATTATGTTTATCCTATGAAGATAGATGGACATTGCCCCTAGGATCTACCTGGATCTGGTCTATGCGACCCAGATTGTGACTGTTGTGACAAATTTTGGGACAATGAATATGACCATCCACTTTCGGAGAGCAACTGGAGAAAATTGAAAAAGCATAGCTATACTTCCTGCAAAATAGAAAAACCATATCATCAGGATCATCCTGACTCAGGACCATGGATTGGCATCCTTGAAGAAACAAAACAGAGAAAGCCTCTTCCTATTTACCAATTAGCCCTGGAGATTCTCAGAAAAGAAGGATATTCCCCTTCTTGTCACTCTGCTTCGCCTTCCACTGCCATTAATACACCTCCACCAACATTACCTTTGGTCCAACCCTGTATGATATTCTCACCTGCATCATATGAAACAGATTTTCCTGCTCTCACTCCTCAGATAGACCAAACCACAAAATCTCCACCCGGCCTTTTGTCTAAAAGCACTAAAGTCACACCGGAAGGACAACCCTGTCCTCTCACTCCAGCTAAAGAAGTGCTAAATTGGCAAACAAAGAATGCTGCAGTTTAAAACAAAACATTGCAGCGTATTGATTCAAAAATAGATAGAGTCCTTACCCACACTCAGTCTATTGATCAAAAGGTTGATTCTTTATTTTGTTTGCACAAAACATGTACAAGGATCTGCAGGCTAAAATAGCCCATTTAGATAAGGAGCTCAGAACCTTAATCCAATACAAGAGATTTGACATGAAATTTAATAAAAAATAAACAGAGATCAGGAAGCTAAAAAAGTAACTAGCTTAAGTTGAAGCAGATCTACGAAAACCCTCTGAACCTCCAGCATATGGTCCTTTCTTCTTTCAAAAAATTCAAAGTGCATTCTTACCTTCCTCCACGCCCCCTTAAAACCCATTTGGTATCAGATCTTTTATTTAAAATAAGTTTTATATTTAATATAAAATATATTAAATAAAGAAATTTATTTATAAATAAATTTTATTATAAAAATTATTTATAAATAAAATAAATTTATTATAAAATTAAATTAAATAGGATCTTCAAAATTTATAACATTTTGTTGAAATTTATTTGAATGAAAATTTTCCAACTCTGACAATCTGACTGGTTTGCGATTTTTTGTGTGATTTACCGGAGATTCTGTTGTGATGGAAATAGCTCCAGCAAAGCCTCGGTGTTGTACTAGAAAGAGATGGCTGAGTAGGTGAGATGATAATAAGGGTATTTAAAAGAGAGAATTGAGAATATTTAATTTATTCATATGTATTTTTGTTTTTATTTCGTATACATCTGTGTTGCGTGCCTATGTAATTATTTTATTCATATAAATATTTTTAATTTTAAATTAATTTTATATACAAAATTTGTTTTTAAATTAGTTTTGATATTATATAAATAAAAAAATTAAAAAATATATTTTTAATTTGTAATTTTAGTAATAATAATAAACAGAGACTAAATTCTGCCGATTTTATTTTGTGTCTTATTTTTAACAAAAGGAAAATAAATCATTGGTTTGCGGTGCACGTGCACCACTTGTGGGCGCTGTGGTTCAACTTTCAGATTATAATTTTATTTTATTTTTTTTTTCTAATAGAAGGTTTGAGATGCCAAAAATATCTCTGAAGGCCAATTGCGCGATTCCATTTTCTTCTAGAAATGGTTAATTGCTCCCAGCAGCCGCCTGTGGGACGTACAGCAATCTTGATCACTAATTCAACTGGTCTTCGTTATTTATAAATGAACGGTAAATTACGCTATTGTTCACGCACTTCTTTCCTTCTTTTGCTCGTTCAAATCACATCTAAAGTTTTCAATATTTATATTTTTCAGACTTAAATGAGTGTTTTGATAAATTTATTAAATAATTTTAAATATCTTTTTAAGATTTTGAGAATATTTTTTTTTTAAATTACTTTTCTTTTTATAAATAAAATATCTATTTAATTTTATTTTATCTCGAATGAACTCAATAAAATATTTATTTGATAAACTTCAACTCTCTACTAAAATAAATGAATAAATAAATAAATTTTAATACTTTATTATCAATTACTTTATCTTATTATATTTTTAAAAAAATAATCTTAATTGTCCATCAGTATTGAATATGGTATTAAGATTCATTGCAGTGAATAAAAAAAATTTAAATTTAATTTTTTTTAAAAATATTATTAAGAAAAACTAATAAATTCTCAATATGTTACTATTTTATAGTTGAAAACAGAATATACTTTAACATAAAAAAAAAATTATATATATATATATATATATCTTAATACACTTTATCCAAACTCAACGGAAAGCCCATAGACAGGAGTGTGATAGCTGCTTGTATTGGGCAAACAGAAAATGATAAATTGATTTAGAAACCAAACCGTGGGCTCAAGAGGAATGTCAAAAAATCAATGGATTTTAACCTTTTCCAGTACACTCATCAGTACGCAAACGAGAGAAAGTTCTATAAAGCTAAACACCCCGCAGCCGTTAGAGCCACACATGAAAGAAACCCCATCCACAAGTTGCTGTGAAAATCGCTTATTTTTCGAGAATTCTCCTCTCTGCTTTCTTCCTTTTATTTCTTCGTCTCTTACCATTTTTCTCTTGCCCTCTTCTTCTTCTCCTTTTCATATAACAACAGGAAGAAGAACAAAGTGGCCATAATTCCAAAATGGTACGTTTCTCCTCCTTTCATTAATTGGTATTATTTCGCGCTTCCACAAGAAATTGAATTTAAGGTATTAGTGTATACATTTTTTTTCTTCCTCCTTCCAATTCCAATGGTTGAAAAAACAGGTTGCGGTCGTCGAGTCTAATGCTAATTCGAACGCGGGACACCTGAATTCTGGTGGAAATGAAAGTATTGTTTTAAATGGAACGATTTCAAGAACCAACAGTGGCTTCTTTTCTCAAACAATTACAGAGGAGCCCTGCATTTCTTGTACCACTTTCAATATCCTGGCTCCAATCTACAAACGACTAGATCACCAGGTAGAAACACTGCACATCATCTTTGATTCGAATTTCCTTTATTTATCGTGATATTCAATTTTGCTGAATTTATTTCGTAATGTATCATTTTTATTTATTTATTTATTATGTGGCTGTGAAATAGAACCAGAGTATCCGTGAAAGCGATTTCAGGGCATTCTGGTTCACCAGGAACCAAAGGATTTTGGATTGGTTACTCATCGAAAGGTCTTCCATTATATGTCTCCAGGTGGTTAAATTTTCCCTATTTATTTCTAAAACGCAATAGAACTGACCTTCCAAAAAAAAAAAATTTAACTGATTTCTTTTTGTGGAAATTTGGGTTTTGTGTATAGGAATTCTGGGTTGGCAATCAAGAACTAGTGCATATGTACCAGGAGAGGCTTGGCGATGCGGGCTATATAACCTTCCAGCTTGCCCGGACCAACAACCGAGGAGATGGTAAATATTCTTTCTTTCATTCCGTAACATGAATTTTTCATTTTTAGCCCTTCTCTAGCAAACTTTTTCTTTGCACCTTTTCATAAAATTTAAGGAAACATATCTTACCTGCTGTTTGAATCAAGATTCTCCTTTTGCCCTCCATTTAAGAAAAAAAATTAATGGAAATTGTATTCTCTTATTTTTCCTGAAGCTTACAAGGTGGCTGATTGCTTTGTCACTTATAATTAATCTTCAAATTGAAAGTTTAGCTATATAAGTTTCTGTTCCCTTTTGTAATCACCATATCAAGTTAAGCTTCTTAATTTCTTCTTGCTCTTTGGCTGAGAAGTTTTGTTTCCATTTTATACAGGCCTGCTAACTGCTGTCCATAAGGACTACTTTAGGGTTCTAAATTATCAAGAGTTGCTCTTCAATGACTTTGGAGACCGTGTTGCTCAGCTGCTGCATGTTCAGTCGGCGGTGCCCCTCATGCAAAACCAAAATGGATTGGCTCAACAAGAATTTCTTATTGTGAATACTCACCTGTTGTTTCCTCATGATTCTAGTCTGTCTATTGTGAGATTGAATCAGGTATATAAAACTCTAGCAATTCATCATCTTCTTACGACTTCCATACTTAATTTCCTACTGTGGATTCCCTTGGGTGTGTTTCCCTCAATATTTACCTCAAGGTTTCATATTGGTCTTCTTCCCCAGGTTTACAAAATACTACGGTGTGTGGAAACATATCAGAGAGAAAACAAACTAAGCCATATGCCCATCATTCTCTGTGGGTATGCTGCTTGTTTTGCTTGCATGAAGTCGCTTATTTCTTGCATAAAATTTGAAAATGGACATCTTCATTTTTTTTACTCCATTGTTTTCTGTGCTTAGTGATTGGAATGGAAGCAAGCATGGGCATGTCTACAAATTCCTTAGGTCGCAGGGATTTGATTCATCATATGATATTGCTCATCAATATACCGATAGTGATGCAGATGCTCACAGGGTTAGTTTTTCTTGTTCCACTTTGAATGTCTAGATGGCAATAATCTTTTCATGCGAATTACTTACAACAGATGTGTTTTACATACCCTTCTGCATCCAACAGTGGGTGAGCCATAGAAATCACAGGGGTAACATTTGTGGTGTCGATTTCATATGGCTTCGAAATCCTATTAAATCAAGGAAGCTGCTGAAGGCAAGTTGGGCTGAAGCAGTATTTGGAATAATAAAGGTGAGTCAAATAATCTACTCAATCATATTCTTGATGTTCTACTCATGCAATTTTATATTGTTCTTGGTCATTTATCAGTTTCATAGTTTATGATTCCCAGTTCCCAGCTCTGCCATTTTTGCATTTCAAGCCAAAGAAGTTAAAAACTTGTAATTAATATTCTACGAGTAAGAGAAAAGTATGAGTTGATTCATTCCAACACAATGTTAATCTTTGAAGTTTACTGTCCGATTAGGAGGAAGTAGTTAAAACCTTAAGACTTATGTTTTACAGAAGGATGCAGGGCAAACTTCTCAACTGCCCACTTGGTGAGAATTGTTGAGTGAAACTTGCCTCAGACTCTAGGTTACAAATTCAAAAAAAAAAAAAAAAAAAAAAAAAAGAGAGAGATTCCAATTTAATCTTTACTCTTGAACTAATCATATAACTGCAAGTCAAGAGGCATGAATTCTGAGACGGTTTCTATCCATTTCTGGGGATGTGTCCAAAAAAGTATATGTAATTATGTTTCTTTTTAAGTTCCAAAAAAATATATGCAATTATGTTTTCTTTAAGTACAACCCTGTTAAGCTTTCAATTTCTAATGCTGTAATTTTGCTTGGTTTCAGGGTCAACTCCTGAAAGCTTCACTGAATGAAAGTGATGCATTTGCATATTTTAAGGCTGACGAGCCTGGTGATTATATAACATATTCGGCTTTCTGTGAAGGACTGCGCCAGGTACTTTCATCTTATGTGCTTTATTGTATAAGATATAAGCCCCGAGTGGCACTGCATAGAGAAACTGCTCTTGGCCCCCTTTAGTTATTTATTTTCTTGGGAAATGCTGAATCTGTGTTCTGTAGAAGCAAGCTGCCAGAATGCAGCACAATTGCAGCACCAAATGGAGCTACTAACTTAAGGGGAAAGATAGACTTACCATGTTGTAATGATACAGGTAAATTTGATTGGTCTCCCTTTTGGACTGAGTTTCCAGGAGACAAAAGATCTATGGATCCTAGCAGACATTGATGGAAATGGCATTGTTGATTATGAAGAATTTAAGGTTTGTAAATCCCTTATTCATGGTTACTGTCTTAAATATTTGTTGTTAATTTTCTCCTTTATTTTATTTTCTGAAATTTTGGCACAATTATCTGGTATAATAAAATGTTAAGAAAGTTTTAGCAACAGTAACAAGTCTTTTGACTCCGTATATCTGTGTGTTTGTGCATGTCCTGTTGTCATGATGTGCTGCATTAGAACTTGAAGTTACAACTAACTGGATATGTTACCAATTTTAGCTTGGAATATTTCCGTGTATAAATTTTAAAATTTTGTGCTTTTTGAATAGATTTTAGGATACTTCCGTCTCCTCTTCCACTTTATTTCTGCCGTGCGTTCTTTTCTGCCATTTGTCTGCATGTATATTTCGTTTAATAACAATATATTTAACTATTGCAGCTGACGATTTGGAGCTCAGCATGTCTGGAGCAAGAGGAAGATTGTGCTGCAAGTACAAAGGAGACTGAGCCAGGTGTAGAAGAAGCTATCGGCTTCACTGTAAAAGATGCTGCTCTTTTCCCCCGTGAAGCAGAGAAAGGGATGTGGCCTGAAAATTATTCTCTTTCTGATCATGCTCGACTCACTGTTGTGTTTTCACCAGAAAGAATGCATAGCTCTCGGAAAATCTTATAATCAACAAGGGTACGCTTGTGGATCAAACTAGCACAAAATGATGTGTAGGGTAGAGTCCAGAGCGTGTAGATGACAAATAACTGTGCATAGTTCATAGGCATCCCTTGTTGGGTTGCCTGTGTCTTCGTTGATTAAATTTTCCATGTAAAAGTTTTGTAACTAGTTGTGATCTAGCCTCTGCCAAAATTTTCAGGTGGAGAATTTTGTATATCCTAGATTTCTATTGTAATGTGAAATGCTTAGCAAAAACCTCTTTTGCAACTGCAAAGGGTATAAATATGTGATTAACCTAAGATCCCTCTGTCAAATTCTTGGGTGCACTGAAAAAACAGTGATAACTAGGATTTTGGATCAATTTGATGGTTTTAATTTCAGTTGAAGTGTTTGCCGAGTAGCAAATAACGTGGTTGTTTGATAAACAAATGCAATTGTGAACAAAGAATTTATTGTAAGGGTATAACATAACAAATAATTGCCCGTCTAGCTCAGTCGGTAGAGCGCAAGGCTCTTAACCTTGTGGTCGTGGGTTCGAGCCCCACGGTGGGCGCTTTTAATTTTTCTTTATTAAGAGTGTTCTGGTCTGGACATCCTAGGTGTAAGACAAACGATGTCGTTAGACTCACACAGGGACAAAATTGAATATCCACTGTTCAAGTGAAGTGTAACCAACCTTTCCATTGCCAATATTATTGTCACTTTGTCTTTATGTTTGGAGTGGGACCGCAGAATATTTTGTAATCCAATCATTACAAAGCTTCTTCAAGAAGTAGTGAGTTTGGATGAATGATGACTTGGTGGACACTTTCGGAGTCAATTTCGTCTCCGTGTCTGTCTCACTGTCTGTCTGCGTATTTACCTATACTCCTGTGAAAATGTTCACACCTCACTACACCTAGCATTTTATCCGTTTCAGCGCTTCCCTTGCTCTTTCTTCTTCTCTCTGTTTTGTTTCCAGTTAACAGATCCTTGCTTTCCTCCTTTTCTGTTTTGCGGTAGAGGAATCATGTAGAACTCCTCCGGTGAGTGAAATTTTTTCTTAGCCTCCTCTTACTTATTTCTTTCTTTCTTCCGTTAATTTATTTTATAATTTGTTTTGTTTTATAGATATGGCAGATCCATTGCAGTCAGTGCTGCCAAACTTACCGTTTGGCTGGAGATTTCACCCAACCGATTTTGAACTGCTTGACCATTTTCTGAAGAACAAGATGCTTGGTCTTCTTATCGATTGCAACGACATTGGAGAATTTCAGCTATGCAATTTTAATCCTTCAGATCTTTTACCTGGTAACAATTTATGTTTTACATCCATCGCTCTCGAGTCAATTTAAGTTAATATTTATTTTAAATAAATTTTTTTTATTTGATATATTGTAACTTAAAATATAAAATTTAATTAAATTTTATATAATTATGTTATTATAATTTCATAATTAAAATTTATTTTTACTTAAAATTATGATGATGATGGTAGAGTATTCGTAAAAATTATTTATCAAATTTAAACTCGATTAATATTTTTAAAATTTAAGTTCATTTCAAAGTGAATGAAAATTTATTTTCAATTACTCGAATCTATCTCAAAACTAATTATTATTATTTAAAAAAAATATGAACCTATTTAATTTTATATATTTTAATTAATAATTTATATAAAAAAATTATTTTAAGTAATAATTTATATTTTAAAAATTTAATAATTCTATAAAATATTTAAATTTTATTTTATATAAAATAAAAAATATAAAAAATTATTAATATTATTATAATTTAATTAAATATTTATATACTTAACATGTAAAACTTAAACTCATTATGATTATCATTTTTTAAATTTAAATCTATCTTAAATTAAATATATATTAAAATTTAATCAAATTAAATATTTATAAAAATTCATTCATTACCATCCCTACTTATAAAGTATTATATTGAACATAGAAGAGAGAGAGAGAAAGTTGAGTCGGAGAAAGGAAAAAATATGGAGATTTTATTTTAAATATTTTTATTATCTTAATTTTGTAAAATTTATTGTAATTTCACTTATTTTTAATAGAATTTGATTTTAATTATATTTAATTTTATAAAATTAAATTAGCAAAATTAAAATATATATTTTTTCCATCAAATTTTTGAAATTCATTTAAATCAGGTATACGCTTAAAGCCCATTTTAAGTTCTTATTTGGGGTTTTTCTCATTATTACCCTATTAACAATAATGAATTTGTCTTTGTAGGGTGTTCCGATGAAGCGTGCTATTTCTTTTGTCGTCCCGAGTTTTACATAGAAAATGGGCAGTGGAAAAGGAAAAGGAAAAGGAAAGCGAGGGTTGGGTTCTGGAAGGGCACAGGCAAGACTAAATCAGTCACATCTCTACATAGCGATGAGGAGATTGGAAAAAGGAGCATTTTCGTTTACCATGACCCTAAACCGACTAAATATGTCATACACGAATATGAATTCACTGCAAAACTCAACTTGCCTTTAAAGGTAAATTTGTAAGCCATGTTTGGATTTTTGGCTGCTTTGGGCTTTACAACATATTCATTTGGAAATTCTGCTTATTGCTCATTAGAATGTAGCCAAAAAAAAAAAATCTGATTTTGTAGGGTGTGTTATTTGTAGGAAGTTGCAAATTTTATATTCTAATGCAGCAAATGGGCTTTTTGGAAATTATGGATTGACTTGATTAGAAGAATTGACCTTATATTTCAGTGATTTGGTCCTCTTGAATTCTGTTATTTCTATTATTTGCTTGAAATTTTGGTGATTTAACGATTTCTGTTTGTTCTGTTATTTCCTCCAAAATTTGGTTGTATAATGTGGTATTGCATTTTACCTAATGAGCTCATTGTTTTGTGCTTGTGCAGGCAGAGTTTGTTCTTTGTAAACTACATATAAACAAGAAACAAAAGGCCAATAAGAAGTCAAAGAAGATGGAATCAAATTCCAAAAAGACAAAAACAGGTACAAAGTTAAAAGATACAAAACTAGGTTGCAAGAAGAGTAAATCAAAAAAGAAGGCAAGAATTGATTTCTCAAATTGCAATGTGGCTTCTGTTTTTCAAAATCAAAATTTAGAGATAATGGCTAATTCAGCTTGTGGCGAAGATGCACCGCGCAGGCTTGTGACTTCTGATTATGAAAATCGAAGTCCAAATAAGATGTCAGCTATTTCAACATATGAGATAGGTGAATCAAGTTTTCAAAAGGATTCAAATTTTGAATATCAAAACCCACATGATATTTTTACTACCTCAATCTACAAAAATGGTGAAGAATTTTTCACAAAAACACAAAATTTGTCAATCTACGACAAAGGTGAAGAAAATTTCTTAATCATTCAAAAGCCAAATGTTATACAAAATGTTTCATTATTTAATGATTTTGAAACAAGAGAAAATTTATCAATCACTCCAAAGCCCCATGCTATACAAAACGTTTCATCATTTAACGATCTTGAAACAAGAGAAAACTTCTCATTCACTCCAAAGCCCCATGCTATACAAAACGTTTCATTATTTAACGATCTTGAAACAATAGAAAACTTTTCATTCACTCCAAAGCCAAATGTTTCATCATTTAACGATTTTGAAACAAGAGAAAACTTATCTTTCACTCCAAAGTCCCATGCTATACAAAACGTTTCATCATTTAACGATCTTGAAACAAGAGCAAACTTATCTTTCACTTCAAAGCCCCATGCTATACAAAACGTTTCATCATTTAACGATCTTGAAACAAGAGAAAACTTCTCATTCACTACAAAGCCCCATGCTATACAAAATGTTTCATCATTTAATGATCTTGAAACAAGAGAAAACTTCTCATTCACTCCAAAGCCTTATGCTATACAAAATGTTTCATCATTTAACAATCTTGAAACAAGAGAAAACTTATTTCTCACTTCAAAGCCCCATGCTTTACAAAATGTTTCATCAATTAACGATCTTGAAACAAGAGAAAACTTCTCATTCACTCCAAAGCCCCATGCTATACAAAAAGTTTCATCATTTAACAATTTTGAAACAAGAGAAAACTTCTCATTCACTTCAAAGCCTCATGTTATACAAAATGTTTCATCATTTAATGATCTTGAAACAACAGAAAACTTCTCAATCACTCCAAAACCATATGTTACACATGATGTTTCATTCTGTAACATTCTTGAAGCAAGTTGTCTAATAGATTTTGATTTGGAAAACCCAAATCCAAAAGAGATGACTGTTACTTCATCTTATGAGACATGTACCCCAGTTTGCCAATGGGCTTCTGGTGTTGAAAATCAAAATCTATATGAGATAACTACTGTTTCAAAATATGACAAAAACGAAACAAGTAACCTCATGGATTTTAATTTTGAAAATCAAAACCCATTGAAAATAACTTCTAACTCATCTTATCATAAAGGTGAGCCAACTTACCTTTGTGTTTTAGATTTTGGAAGTCCAAATCCTAGTGCGACTTCTTTTGTATCAGTCCCTGAACAAGGTGAAAGGAGTTGCCTCAATGGAACACTTTATTTTGAAAATCAAAATCATTATGAGAATGCTGATAATTCAATACATGGAAATCATTGGAGTACATCTATGGCTTCTAATATTCATGAAACTACATTTCAAGAAGTAGCAAGTCAACAGATGAACACAGATGTGTCAATCATTGAAGGACATCCGAGTCCCTTGATTGACACTTATGTAGGAGAATATTCATTTTTTGAGGTGAGAAATAACATGCTTGGTGGAAAGTCCTTGACTTATTCATCTAAAGAATGGGAAGCATACTCAAAACTTATGCTTGTTTTACTGTGATTCTTTTTGCAGATAGACTCTCAACTGCTGAGAGAGATATTTGCTCGTGATGAACAAGAAGACACTGGTTGCTTTGGACTGCAGCAGTCCATTCACAACAAAGAGAACCCAAATCACAAGGGCTTTGCCTTTGGTACCTCTACAACTACTCATTCATGAGATATTCCTATTCAAGTCCTGCTTGGGAGCTTAACAGAATTGCATACTACAATCAGAGACTCACTATGGTATGTGGATAGCTTGAGAGGGTAGCGTGTGTCCCTCTGCTAGTCTGCTCTGCATTAGATGCATCAGAAAGAAACAAAGACTATTAGTGAAGGAACCAAACAGCTTTAGCTGTGTTTGGTTCGTTGTATCGAACTATCAATGGTTAATCTGCTTGAACTATCAATGGTTAATCTGCTTGTTACCATTGATCGGTTTAATGATAGATGTGCCGACTGCCAAGTTAGACATGGTTTAGGCTTTTGCACCTTCAAGCTTTACTCCTTCATATTAAAGCCTTTTAACTCAAAATCTGCAGATATATTCTTACAGAAATGTTACTGTTATTAAAAGAGATGCAACTCTTGTCCTGAAGTTATGATTAGACTCAAACTATCAATGGTTGATCTGCATGTTACCATTGATTGGCCTAATGATAAATGCTCCAATTTGAGACACGGTTTAGGCTCCTGCATCTTTAAGCTTTAATCCTTCATATTATAGCCTTTTAACTCAATATCTGCATATATGTTTTTACAAAAATATTAACTGTTAGTAAAAAGATGCAACTCTTGTCCCGAAGTTATGATTACACTATTGTCTTCTGTTCTGAAGATATTAAAGTCATGTATAAATTCCATGTTGTATTTCCTTTCCAACTTTGTGAGGTTTAATTGTATCAATAACTAGCAGCGTGTATTTTCTGGATATGTACCTCTGGATCCTTGTGTTGTAATGAACTAAAATTTCTTGTTATGTGATAAATCAAGTAGCCCCTTTCTTATATTTGTTAGATTTGGATTGGTAATGCTTCCCTGGATTGTTGTGATTTTGTTTTAGTCTGTTAAGAATGATGAGAATTTCGTTTTGTATCTCCAGTTAGTTACGGTGGCCTTCTCATGGATTGTGAATGCTAGATCAGGTAGTGTAGGAGGAAAACAAAATTGTGAGATCAATAGTTGAACACTTGAACTCAGTTAATTGGATGTTTAAATAAGAGAAACTGTTATAATAAGCACGTAAATCTAAGACACATATATAAATCGCACAATCATACAGTATAGAAAAGCGAAGAATAATAACACAAGATTTAACGTGGTTCGACCGTAAGTCTACGTCCACAAGCAAGACAGGAGAAAAAGTCCAACTATAATGAAAATAGCAAGATATAATCATTCAGAACTCTCAAACTCTAACTCCAGTGTGTTTTCTGAATATTTTACAACTCTATTGCAAAGGGCAGAATATTAAAATATTTATACTGATCTATACCGCTCTCCGCTATCACTACAGTATCTCACTTTTTATCCCAATCGAATTGTAACGCGAAACTTTCAGGTCGGGTCACAATTCATGTTCATAAAAACATATCCAAATTTCAAGCTATATAAAAATAACAGAAACAAAATGCATTTAGCATCTTGTTGACATTGTTTGCTCCCGTAATGTGCAATGCTCAATAAAAATTTTACATCACGAGCACCTGTTATTTAGTCTTGATTCTAGTCTATCTATTTTTGGGTTGCATCGGGTATGTAAATCTCCACTATGAGGTTTCATATTGGTCTTCCCCAGGTTTATATATAATACTACAGTATGTGGAAGGATATGAGAAAGCAAGCTTTGCCATACAGCCATCATCCTCTGTGGGTGTTGTTCTTGGCTTGCTTGTATAAAGTAGGTGATTTCTTGAATAACATGCATAAATGGACATCCACAGTTTGTTATACCTTTGTTTTTCTGCTTTGCTGCTAGTGTAATGGAAAGAAGTGTGGGCATGTTTAAAAATTCCTCAGCTCCTAATCATTATATGAAATTGCTAATGGATATGCTGAGGTGATGAGGTATTCAGGAGCTCGGTTTCACTAGTTCTAATTCAAATATCTGTGTGACTGCTAACCATACCACGAGTCACAACTATATTCAAATGCATATTGCTTACAAGTTAGAACAAACAGATATGTTGATTTTTATTAGATTAAAATGTTTACTGTTGTAAAATCCCTAATTATAAAGAAGAAAGAGGATAATGGAAATTCTTTTAAATCCTCCTTCAAACAACCAATGTCAGTACTCAAAATAATTTTTCTTTCCCCATCTATCTTCAATTTCATTTACGCTTTGTTTGGATCTTAATTGTGCAGGGGAATTGGAGAAAATTTATATAAGGGAAATGAAGAGAAAAGAAAAATAAATTTTAGTTAATTTATTTTGTTTCAATAGATTATTATTATAATATAAGCAATAGAGGAAATTAATAGAGATATATAAAATTATTCTTGGAGCTCTCGTTTAAAATTAATAGGGAGTTTAAGTTTTTAGGTTGAATGATTCATTGACAGAAATAATTATTATATTTTTTTTTTCCTTAGAAGGATATTTAATTATTTTACTATAAATTACACCTATTTCTTTTCATTTTCCACTAATTTAAAGTTGAAAAGGAATGTTATAAATTAATTATGAAGGAATTGAGAAATAAAATTTCTCTTCCTATCTTTGTTCTATTGATGTCTAAAAAAAATTACGAGAACTCAAATTCTATGTTTTTCTATTTTCTTCACTTCCTCTCATTTCCAGGTGACTGCACTTTCATGGGGTTTAAATCAGTGTCTTCACTTTCATCCTGGTAGAGTTTCAGCTTCAGTCGCCACAAAAGAGAAGCCGTCAACGGCACCAAAAACAGTCTTGCAACCAATTAAAGAAAGCCTTGGCACCGTCAACTTGCCAATCTCCAAGTAGCTATCCAATCGGATTCTCCTTCTTGCTTGCAATAAGCAATTTTAATCTAATTAAAAATTACATTTTTCCTAATTTCTTTATGTTTTTCTGACATCTCATCTACGAACGTCAAAAGTTAGCCAAGCAAAGAGCTTAGGAATAAATTAATTGGTAAAAAAAAGTTCAATAAGAACTTAGATTTCTAGAGTAAATAAAAAAAATTTGAGTTTATTAAAAAAAAAAAAAAAAGAAGTAGAATGCAGCTTCCTTCCCTTGTGAAGCTGCGAAAGATACTGTTACCGCCATAGCCAATTCCCAACAAGTTTTGTAATCAACAATGGCACGCGTATGTAACTAGTTGGTAGAGTAGAATCCAGAATTTGTAAACGAGAAATAACTATATAAATATTTTAGCGATTTTTCTAATAGATATAAATATATATTTATTAAAGTTCATTTAATGTATTTTTGCATTCACTAAAATTGATTTAATGCACTCTAATAGTATAAAAGAATATAATCATAATGATAAATTTATTTTCTTTTTTGTATTAGTGAAATACATTTATAATTAATACATTGAAATTCTATGGATATTAAAAGAAATAAATATTTTAGATATCCCTTGTAAATATAAAATGTAAGCTAATAAATGTTAGATGATCTCCGTACTAGGTTTACTATGAAAAATTATACAATAAAATCAATATATGTACAACGGTTTCATTGTGATCATTAATTGTAGTGAGTCTCACGTAAGTTTCACAATCATTAATTATTATTATTATAATTAAACTGTTGTATGTATAACGTTGTACTAAATAAAAATTCGTGCACCATGGTTTTGTACAAGACTCTTGCCCTGGGTATTGTAGAGTTCACTTGTTTATTTCACTCACTTACTACTCCTTCATTTTGGTTAGCTAGACTTCTTTTGTCGATGATTGTGTTGGGTGAAATGCTCTTCCACAAGGCTAGATCAAGATTAATTTTGTCACGACCCAACCTATGGGCAGGACCGGCACTAGAACCTGAGTCAGCCTAAAGCCCCCGAGGCCCGTAGTAAGTCTAACTATTCCTCAACCCAACTCTGAGGCCCATTTGGGCCCAATTTCAAGAATTCAACCAGACAGAGTCCGGCCATAAAATGGACCTTTCAACGAAGAGTTTTTGACTCACCCGACCTGTAAACACAATATATAATTAATTGGGGAGCTCAGCTCACCCTCCACATACTCAAATGTCATAAAAATAAATGGGAGCTCAGCTCCCTCATCTAGTCCAACAAACATGCATATAATAATAGGTTTACAGGTCCAACATGTTAATTATATTACAGACCCAAATCAAATAAATATTTCTAACACATGCAGAAATCTAGAAGTTAACAGAATTATACAAACATGAATAGACAACCTGCGAAGGAGAAAAGCAGGTTAATCATAACAATAATCCACCTGTAGCCTGGAAAAATATTGAACAGGAGTGAGCGTTCAACTCAGAGAGTAAAATATCAATTTTAACCATAATCTCTATAACTATCTAAAGCTAATGCACCCTGTAGAGTGAAATGTAACATCGGTAATATTTTCACATCATAACAGCAAAAAGGTAATTTGGAGCACTCACACACCCGATAATGTCAAACAATACATATATGGGAGCTGATCCCCTATACAGCCCTCTTAATCCAAAATGTGCCACCGAAGAACTCAAGCTCGAACTTTCGCTTAATAAACCAAATCGGGGTCCCAGCGAAGAACTCAAGCCGTGTTTACCCCGAAGGACCGGGTCCCAATGAAGATTTAAAGCTGTGTCTACCCGTCCTGTCCATAGCCAACACCACATCACCCGCACGCCAACGCACGCACACTGCTCCAAATTACCACAACAACATCCATGGCACTTTAACAGTTGTGAATGCAACATAAAACGTACCTAGAGTTTAACTACATAGATATATACATATAAGTGATGCATGGGCATGCTTGAACATATAATAATATCGAAATTACAATTAAAATTAATATTTTTCTCACAGACTCAACCGAAGTCACTGTGGCGGTTGGGCGGAAGAGGAAGGCTGTCTTGGCTCACCTGACAATTTTATTATAATCATTTAATACAATTGACTCAATACAAACCAAGAAAAGATCAAATACGTCCTAAGTCGTGTCGAAAATTCGGCAGAATCTCCCCTATACTTAGGACCTACCCAACCTGCAAAAAGGCTTACAACACACTTCTATATCCATAAATCATATATCCACAGCTCAATCACATCACACAGCCCCTCCTGGGCCCATCCAAACAGTCATCAATCACACGATGTAAAATTACAGTTTAGTCCTTATAATTGACCCCTTTTGCAAAAACTACCCAAATGAGTTCTAAAAATTCTAAAACTTTGTCCCGTAGTCCTTAGCAATATTACTAAGTTAATGCAAAAAGAATCATAATTTTTTGAGCTACCACGAATATTTTATGAATTTTTAATCCAATTCAAGCACTAGAAAATTACGAAAAAGCAAGGTTCGGGTTTACCTATATCGATTCCGACTCAGGGGACGCCCTCGGGACATCTGACAATGGTGGCGTAGCCAAATTCTCGATCTAATTCCAAGACTTTTTCGGTAGCCGGTCTGTCTGGCCGGAAATTCACAGACTCAGGCAACCGTCGAATTTCCGTGAATTGAAGGTACCTACAAGAAGCCCACAATACGGAGGTTAGTATATAATTTTTATGGAATTTTCTAAGCTCATTTAATGCTCGAAAAAATACTACGAAATTTCGTGGGACCCACCGAAAAATGGTGTCAGAAAATTTTGAAATTTATATTGTCGCAAAGCTCTCGACTAGTGGAGCGCTCTGGTACTCTCGGTTTTCTCGTGGGGTTCACGGTTTGCGAGAAATCTAGCCCAAAAGTAGAAATGAGCTAAAACTTCCCGGACAAAAATTGGACAAACTGCTGGATGGATTTTGGTGTTCTTAGTGTCTATGGAAAGCTCTTGAGGTGTAGATGGTGTTTGACACAAGACTCGACCCAATTGGTGGCTTCATTTGCCAGATTTTTGGCCGGAAAGCCGAAATGGCGCGCTACGCGTCGCACCTCTTTGCGCGTCGTTTTCGGCCACCTGGAAGGCCGGCCGGCGGTGGGGGAAGGCTGGAGAGGCGCGCCGGCAAGGTGAGGAGGGCTGGGTGGCGGCGGCGCGACCTGGGGAGGAGGGAGGAGAGAGAAAACGGGAGAGAGAGGAAGGAGGGTCGGGACGAGCAGGGAAGAGAAGAAAAGAAGGAGGGAAGCTGGTCCGATTCGACCGATCCGATCCGGTTCGGTTCGATTCAGGATACAAAATTTTAAATTTTTACTCTGCCTTGGGACCGAAAATGAGACCCAAAAATTCTGAAAAAATTCTAGAAAACTCAGAAAAATTCGTAGAATCAAAATATATTTTTAGTTTTACGACGTGGTCTTTAAATTAATTTTTAAAAATCATCAAAGTTTTATATTTTCGAGAAATCAAACCCGATTTTGAAAATCAGAAAAATTTCAAATAATTTCCTAAAATTTAAATAAAATAAAATATTAATATTACTCAAAAACTAATAAATTTAAAAATTTGGGGTGTTATAAATTTTCATGCTAGAATGGATAAAGGCAAAGTAAGGATCTTATTGCAATCATCATCAAAGACCATAACTAGAATCTAATGGCGCGGAGCTTCAAATTTATTCCAGAAATCTATTCTCCCCTCATTCTTAAGGCCTTGGCATGTCGAGAGGCTGCATTACTTGCAAAATTGAAAGGTTTCGATAGTATTATCTTAGAAGGTAACTCTGACATTGTCATTCAAGCACTCAATGGTGGATCTTGCCCTCTGATTATCCAATATATTATAGATGATATTCGAGTTTTTTTTTTTTTGGAAGATAGTTATAGATTGCATTTAAAAGGGAGAGCTATTACAATATAAGAGAGTTATTACAAATATGAGTCTATAGACAAACAAATATAATAACATGAGGCCTAGCAGAAACTAAGCCAAACAAGAAGAGAAGCCATAAACGACCCATAACCACCAAATCCCTACTCAATGCAAAGGCCCAAAACCTAGTTAAGAGAACCCAAGGACTTGGTGGATTCAACCTGCATAGACCTAGAAGAAGGAAAGGAAGTAGATGTTCAGCCACCAGCAATGCCGAAACCATTACCAATGCATGGGATGAAGTCATCGAAGGAGATCTCATACAGAGGAAACCTCAAGCCATATTGCATAAAACAAAACCAACTAGAAAAGCCCCAAAGTAGCTAAAGGGGACCTCAGTAAAAACTAGCAATGCATGCAACAAATGGGAGATGATATCATAATCTACATCAGGCAAAGCATGCTTCAAATAAGGAGGAACTAGATGCTAGCAAATGCATCGGTAACGTCCTCGAAGATGCCTAGCTTTTCAGAACCAATGTAGCAAATCATTCTCCTAAAGCACTTATTGAAAATATATGAGTAAGGGACTACAACCACTAAACCTTAAAGAACCAGCTCTCCCAGTACATTAAAGAAGACAGCAATCAGAACTTGTAAATCCTAAAATAACCCTGTCCACCAACATTGGACCCGCCACAACACACTCAAAATACTATTTACAACTCAGCCCTAGAGGCAAGGAGGGAACCCACTTCACAAGGCTGGAAATAGACCGTTCCTTACCCGAAGGGGCAAAGGACAGCTGCAACTCGGCAAACGGAAGGGACTAAGTGCCTAAAAAACTAAAGACTAAATAAAAAGAAAGATCTCTCTCTCAAACTAGAGAGAAAGAGGTCTTAAAATTAGTTGCACACGCCAAGTGTTAGTTGTCTCTTGTTCATCAATCATCTTTTATCATGTCAAAAGAATTGTAACATGGTTGCCCATGGAATTGCCTATAATATATTGCATAATGTCTACTTTAGATGCAATCACATGACATAGTTCAATTATGTACTTTTTTCCCTGCCTATCTAGAGGTTAATGAATTTCCATCTTTTGACAAAAAATTACTATTTTATCCATCTATTTTTATCTACTATTTAAAGTTTTTATATAGTGATTAAGAAATTAATTAAACTACTTAAATTATAACAGAGTACTTTTTAATTTGATTAAATTATTCTTTATCTCACCTAATTAAAAAAAAATAGAGTTGTTAAAGTGAATTTTAAGAAATATATAAATAATTATTACATTTAAGTAGATAAAAGAATAAAATTAGAAAATAATCAATATTTTTCGACTTTCTCAAAATGGTATATAATTATGGATAAAATAATTTTTAAAGAATGATAAATAAAAGTTGATGAAATTAGTATTTGTTTCTTTAATTTGAAATATAAATATTTTATTTTTAAATTATAAATAATTTATTTAATAAATATTTTTATTTAATATGTATTTAAAAATAAAAATAATTAATTTTAAAAATAAATTAATAATATAAATTATTTAATTTTTATTAAAGTATATTAAAAAATAAAACAAATAAAATTTATTATTTTACTTATATTAATGATTTTTTTAATATTTAAAAATAAAAATAAGTCTATTTTTATAAAATAATGAGAGTATTTACTTGTAGGCTTGAAGCAGCGAAAAGTAAAATCAGGATTAAGAAAGGGAAAATGCATGAAAAACTCCAGATGTTTCCATATGATAGCGAGTTTGAAGCGGCGACCATGTAGCAGAAAAGCGTAAATAACGCGGATAGGAAAGACTGGTGGGAGCTTTTTTTTTTTTTTTTTTTTTTTATCGAAAGATAATTTCATTTCATTGAGCCTTGCCCAAGCAATGAAGAAGATACATATGGAAATACTTAGCAACTTTGTTTCCTTGCCTTTAACAAACAATAAAAAAGTCCAAAAAAATAAAACAATAAAAAAACAACATAGGAAGAGGAGGTTAGCGTGGTAATATATTAAATAATGCCCTTAAAGTTGATAGCTGGTGTGGCCCCTCACACTCTCACGATGCTTGGATAACAGACAGAGCCTCTCCCTTAGTCAACAAGTAGCGATGTATGATGAAAAAATTAAAAAAAAAAAAATTCTATTATAATTTATTTATTAATATATATTTATTTAATAAATATTAAAAGTAAAATTTCTTAATTTTAAAATCATTTAATAATAAATTTTATTTAATAAATTGATATAGCTCATCAATATATATATATATATATAAAATTTAATAATTTAAATTTTTAAATAATTAATAAAATTAATAATATTTAATAATTCAATCATAAAGTTTATTTAATTAATTAAAAACTCATTAAATAGAAAAAAATCTTAATTAAAGATAAATAATTTTAATAAAATTATTAAATATAATAATATTTATAATTATGTATTATAAATAAAAATATAATTTTTAAATTATATTAATAATATTAATATAATTATATAATTAATTTATCATAATTAATTATTATCGTTCATATCTAATAAATCTCTCTAATCTATTTATTTTTTATTTTATAAATTTATATCTTAAAAAATTTTTGTGGATCACAACATAAATTATATAAAAATAAGTCTTTTTTTTTTTTAAGGCAGTATTTGCTTCCAGACTTGAAGCTATGAAAAGTAAAATCAGGATTAAGAAAAGGAAAATGCATGAAAAATTGTGGATGGTTCTATATGATAACGAGTTGAAGTGGTGACCAAGCAGCTAAAAAGTGTAAACATTGGGACAGAGTGGAGGGAGCCGCAATTTACTTTCGCGCGAAATACTTGTGCACCATCCGTCTTTTATCATAATAAATATTTTATTATAAAATTACTAGCATTTTAAACTATATAAAATTTTAAATGAATTTTATTATAATATATTTTTTAGTATATTTATCTTTTTTTTTAGTCTTCATCAACCGGAGTGACGTAAGATGAACAGTGAGGGAGTGAGTGAGCTAGACTACCCCTCCAAGAAGTCGTTACTGACTACATATAAGGGTGAGCACTGACTTTGGTAGACATGATTGGATTGTGAATTTTTTTGTCAGAAATTTCTTTGTATTCATCTCTGTCTCCGTCGATTGAAAATGTTCACCCTTAGTTCTAGAGCTACTGCTTCCTCTTCCGCTAGATTGCAGTCTTCTCTCCTCTCATCTCCTCGGACTCCTCCCTTTTCAGTTCCGACGCTTGTTGTTTTAGGAAGAGGGATGAATAACAACTCCTGCTCCTCCTCTCCCGTTTCCTCCTTCTCCTCCTCCGGTGAGTGCCTTTTTTTTCTTGTACTATTCAAATGTTGTTTTCTCTGTACCCCACTAATTTTCTATTTGTTTTCTTTTAAAAGGCACGACTGGCCCTCCGCCGTTAGTCATACAAAACGTGCGTGTTGGATGGAGATTCCACCCCTCCGATGAAGAACTGGTTGATTATTATTTGAAGCGGAAGAGGCGTGGTGATCCTATAGATGGCATGGACATTGGCGAGGTTGATAAATTATGCGATCATGATCCTAAGGATCTTCCAGGTAACTACTGTTACTCTATAAATTTCTTCTCTTCTTTTCTTTCGCAGTAGACATTTAACGATGATATGTGTTTGTGTAGATCTTTTCAAGAATAAATCTAAGGATAAAGTGTGGTATTTCTTTTGTCTTCGCCTGCATCACAAAAATGGCCTGACTAATAGGAAGGGAAAGGGTGGATACTGGAAATCCACAGGTGACCCTCGCTCGGTCACGGCTGAAGATAGTGATGAGGTAATTGGAAAAAAGAGAACTTTGGTTTTCCATAATCCCGATGCCACTCAATGGGTCATACATGAGTATGAGTACACCGCAGCCGCAGCAATCAACACGCCTACTGAGGTAATTGCGTATGCTCTGTTATATGAGACAGTAACTTTTACTGGTGTGGAAGGAGTTGTTCATTTTGGTGTTCTCTCTGTCTTCTAATATAGGCTCGTGATTTACAAAAATATGCATTTGGAGAATCACCTTGGTGTTTGTTGGAATGAGGCAAAATAAAATCATTCATAATTATTATTTGTGATATAATTGAAATCGGATTTTTAATGCAGTCAATGGGTATAGGAATTGTAATCAGAACCCTTGAACTGAGGTGATGACAAGAATTTTAGCTGATACTGACTCATGTTGGTTTTATTATTTTCTTGAGATTTTGGTGATAGAAATCCCTTACTGCAATTGTGACTTTCCGTTTTGTTCTGTTATTTCTTCAAAGTTTTGATAAAATAGACGCTTGCAGCATTTAGACATTTGTTTTTTTGCTGATCTAAGGCTTGATATGGAATTTCACGTGGTTAACTTCTTGCTATGTGTTTGTGCAGGACAATTATGTTCTTTGTAAATTAAAGATAAAATCAAATAAGAAGGAAAAGGCAAGTAAGAGGTCAAAGAAAGCTGAACCAGATTGCAGAACAAGGCCTAAAAAGAAGGCAAGAAAATGTGAATCAGACAGTAATTTGACTTCTGCTTCCGCTTCTACTTCCAAAAATAAAAAGTTGGAGGAGACGTTTGCTAATTCAGCCTATGGTGAAGGTGAACCATGCAACGGTACGATTTTGGATTTAGAAAATCAAAATCTAAGTATGGCTACTATCTCAACCTGTAACAAAGGTGAGACAAGCTGCCCGATGGCTTCTAATTTTCAGATTCATTCTTACAATAAAGCTGTTGTTTCAACTTGTAATAAAGGTGAAACAAGTTGCCCAATGGCTTCCTATTTGGAATATCGTAGTCCAAATGAGATGACTGTTATGTCATCACACAAGAAAGTTGAACCAAGTAGCCAAAGAGCTTCTGGTTTAGAAAACCAAAGTCCATATGAGATAACTACTCTTTCAACCAATAACAAAGGTGAAACAAGTTGTTTTAGGACTTGTGATGTTGGAAATCATAACTCAAATGTTTTTGAGAAAGTAACACCAAGTTACCGTGTTACTTTGGATTTTCAAAAGCAAAATCCTAGTAAAATCTTGGACATATCAACCTCCATAGAAGGTGAACAGTGTCCTCTGTTGGAAACACCTTCTGATTTTGAATATCAAAATCAATATAGGAAGATTGATGTGTCAGTCAATGAAGATCGTAGGAGTCCGTCAATGGCTTCTAATGCTAGAGAAACTAAATCTCAAGAAGTGACAAGTCAATATAAGAAGACGAATATGCCATTCCTTGAAGATTATCGAGGTTCCTCGATGGCTTCTAACATCCAAGACGACGTGTATCGAGAAGGGCAAAGCCAATGTAACATAGAGATTCCAACCTCTAAAGATGATGATCTGTGGAGACTTTTTGGGGTAGATAAATTTCCTAAGGTGAGAAATGGTAATGCCTGATGGACAGTTCTGACTTCTATTCATGTGAAGCATAAGAAGCAGATTCTGAACTTATGTTTATTTTTTCTGCAGATATGCCCTCAACTTGTGGACCAGCTTATAGCAAAATTTGGCCCACAAGACAGCCTCAACTCTCCACCACAGCCACCTATTTGCGTCAATGAAAGCCTCAATAGCAATGGCATGGGTACCTCCGTGCCTGTTTGAATAGGATATGTTCCTATTAGGTTCCTGTTTGGGAACTAAACAACCTACTGCTAGAAACGGACTGAGCTTTTGAGTATAGTTTATGTATTTCGAAACAAGTTTATGTATTTCGAAACAAGGTATGTCCCTCTGCTTCGTATTAAATGTGTCGGAAAGAATTAGTGTAGAAACCAAACAGTACTAGTTGTTTGGTTCCCACGTCAACGGTTGATCTACACGTTGGTTGGGCTTATGATAGATGTGCTGAGTTGGACTCAGATTTAGTAACTGCAGCTTTTAGCTGCAATCCATCATTACATGGCCTTTAGCCTCCTTAGTCTATGGGCTATGTTCATGCAAAAATGTTACCATGACTTCCTCTGGAGTTATGATTAGACTATTGTCTTCTGTTCGGAATATTTGTACAAGAAGTGTTATTTAACTTCTTTTTATGGTTCTGTTACTTATTTATGAATGTATAACAGCTTGTATTTTCCGAGTACCTACCTCTGTATTGTTGTGAAAATGTTGAATAAAATGTTCAGCTTCACTGAAAATTCAATTTGCCCTGTCTTATACTTTTCAGGCATTGGTTTACCAATGCATTATTAACTATAGAAATGGGGTGATTTTTAATTTTATTAGTGATAGTGAAGAATGATTAAAATTTCTTTATATCTGTATAATGCTGGTAGACTGGCAACTTTCTCTTGATATGGTTAGATGTTGCTGTAGAATGATGGGTTTGCAGCCTCTTATAAATATTTTCCAGAGTGAAGTGCATCTATTGTGGCAGTCCAGTGGATTTGTTTGGACTTGTGTCCAGGATTGTCCACTCTTATTCATGTGTTGTTTGAAGATGAAAACTGTATAGTCCAATGACAGAATAGATTGGCTTCAGCCAGCAATGAAGAGATGTTTATTAATTACTACTACTAATCACAGTATTCCATATATGCATTAGCCTTTTTACAAATTTTTATGGTTTCAAAGGGCTAAAATTTAAAAAATGTCTATCAAAATCATTAAAAACTTATATGTGATATTCATATTAAACAATAAATATAGAAAAAGAAAGGTATCACATATGTAAAAGTTTAATAAAAGAAACATAATATTGGACAATGTAAAAATAGTCAAATTTATGAAAGGCAAAAATTATACAAGTATATAACTAATGAAAGTAATTTTTCTTCTCTTTTTTGTTGGATTGGGGTTAGGGGTGGAGAATGGAGTGAAAGAGGGCCAAATTTGGGGGGAATTGAGAAAAAAAAAAAAAGTAAAAAATTATTAATTTTTCGCTGCCGTTCCCTTTATATTCTCTTCGCTGCCCACACCAATGGATAAATAATTTTGTGAATTTTTTAATGTAGTGAAATTTCTTGAACTGAGATTGTTTAAAATAAAATGTATGCTATTTAATAGAGTTGAAATTATATAATTTTACTTAAATTTTTATCATAAGTGATATTTTGAGTTCTCTCATATTTGTTTAAATGTGATATATTATATTTATATAATTTTAATTTTTAAATCTAAAATAATGGTTAAATTTTTATTCAAAATATAAATTTTAATTTTTTTTTCAGAGTCATATCTTCCCTTAGTAGGATTTTATTTTATTTTTTTATAATATTTTATAAATTTTTAATAATTTAAAATAAAATAAGGACAATTAACTTTTTTTATCAAAAATTTTAAATATTTAAATATAAAAAATAATCTTCTATTAATAAAATTTCACAATATAACTTATTACTGATGACTTATTCCTTTATTAAAATTATTAAAGTTTGATATTTTATTACTATTAACCATTTCTCCTATTTCTTTTAAAGAACAAAATTTTTAAAATTAAAAGCTTTGAATCTAAAAATATAATTTACTCTACGAAAATGTAGTATAAAATTACACTTTTTTTATTATTTATTTATTTATTTTTGCATCGCTATCCTTATTCTATGTTTAGGAATATTCCAGATTGTTGTAGAAGCAGACGGCAAACTTGGGAAGCAAGTTGAAGTGATGGTCAATTTTATTGCCAGAAATCGAATATAAAATGAAAATTCTACTTAGCCGCGGAGTCCAACACGTAGAAAGACCGATTTGCACTCCAATCTAACCTATTTAACAACTTCTCATGGAAGTAGTGACGTCACAACTTCTTAGCCAAGTAGGAATTAAAAATCCTCGTCCGGGATGTCTAATCTTACTCTAGCGGAGAAGTCTCGGTCCTGTCCCCAAAATTCTTCTAGGGTAGAAATGGGAGAGTGATTTTAATAGAGATAGCGATGAATAAAGTATTCGTGCTTATCTGAATTTAAATTTAATTAATATTTATAATATTTAAATTTATTTTAAATTTAATTAAAATTTATTTTTAATTATTTAAATTTATTTTTAATTTAATTATTATTATTATTTAAATAATTTAAATTTATTTAATTTTATATATTAAAATTAATAATTTGTATAAAAAATTATTTTTATTAATAATTTTTATTTTAAAATTTTAATAATTTTATGAAATATTTAAAATTTATTTTATTTAAAATAAAATATATAAAATTTATAATATTATTATAAAAATATATAATTTACATTTAATTAAATATTTATATAAATAAATTTAAATAACAAATACTCATCATGTAAAATTTAAATTCAAACTTATTATAAACATTATTTTTTAAATTTAAATCCATTTTAAATTCACTTATATATTATTAAAGTCCGTCTCATGAGATTTCAATGAAATCAAATATCCATAAAAATTTAATCTATTACTATTTCTAATCCATACATCGTTACTTCTAAATTTTTTGATAAATTATAAAATGGGCATAAAATATTGAGTAATATAAAAAAAAGGATAAATTTTAATTTTTTAAAGTAGGTGATTAATTTAAATTATAATTTTAAATAAAAAATATATATTATATATAATTAATGCAAAATTTATCGAAATAATGATTTACATCATTCTTTCTAACTTATATAAAAATAATTGCAAATCATGCTTTTTTTTTTATAAGCGTCTAAATATTTTAGAGTGTAATATAAAATATTTTATATTTTAGAGTTCCATATTTAAAAAAAATGTAATATAAAATATAATAAACTCTAAATACATAATTATTATTTAAAATCGCTGTATAAATTATTTTTAAAAATTTAATATATCATATTTAATTTTTTTCAGATACTATTTTTAAGTTATAAATTAAGAAGTAATATCTGTTCACTAACGTAAATGTGTGTTTATTTATCTTAATTAATAGAAATTTCTACATATATGTGAGTATAGTACACAATACTATTTAATACTTCCGAGGCATTGAACAATCTCTCTAAAAAAGTTTTTTTTTTTTTTTTTTTTTTTTTTAATGTTAAAAGCTTTGAGTCTAAAAATATAATTTATTCTGCGAATATTCCAGATTGTTGTAGAAGCAGACATCAAACTTGGGAAGCAAGTTGAAGTGATGGTCATTTTTATTGCCTGAAAATAAATATAATGAAAATCTCTACCTCGACGCGGTGTCTAATATGGAGAAAGTTCTGTTTGCCACTCCATTCTACTCTATTTACCAACTTCTCCTGGAAGTAGTGACGTCGCAACTTCTTAGCCAAGTAGGAACAAAAATTCTCGTCGAAGTCATTTCTGCACTTACAAATACTCCCCTCCCTTGTCTGTTTCCCAGCACAAGCATTCCCCTGCTTCCCTCCACCAAAATCAAAATGTTCTCTCTATGTCTTTAGCTAAAGCTCTGCTACATTGCTTCTGCTTCTGCTTCTGCTTCATCTTCCTTCTCTGCTTCGTGTTTTGTCCCAAGACATAAGTGGTCCTTCTCTACAATCAACCAAGCCTTCTTGTGTTCCATTTTAGGAAGAGGAATGAAACGCAACTTCTCTGACTGTGAGTATTTTTTTTTCTTGCTGTGCCGAAACATTAACCTTCCTACTGTTGTTGTTTCTTCTTGACAACTAAGTGCTTTTTTTTTTCTTTTCTTTTTTTGTTGCAGCAATGTCCGTTCCAGCAACACCGGAACAATCCAATCCGGTGGTTGGATATAGATTCCATCCTACGGACTACGAGTTGGTTAATTATTTTTTGAAGAGAAAGATAAATGATTATAATGATAATGACTCACCAATCACGGAGACAAAAGTTTGTGCTGTTGAGCCGTGGGATCTACCCGGTAACCATATATAGCCATACATATCTTCTCCAATCCGTTCTATTATTTTAGTTATGCTATTTGGTTAATGAATGCTGTTTATATGCAGGTTTAGTTCACACTGGTTCAGAGGATCAAGTGTGGTATTTCTTTTGTCCCCGTGATTATAAGTATTCAGGTAGTCGTCGTTCGAATAGAACAACCAAGGCGGGATACTGGAAGCCCACTGGCAAGCCCCGTAAAGTGAAAAATAAGCGAAAGGAAGAGATTGGTACAAAAAGGACTTTGGTTTTCTACTTAAAGGATCATCCTAAACCAAGGAGAACTAAATGGATCATGCACGAATATGATTTATTTGTATCAGATTCCGCCCAGGTAATACAAATTATTCTTTCAAATTTCTTGAATTTTTGCTAATTTAACAACTTGTTTTTGAAGGCTCTGGTTTATTTTGTCTTTAATTCTTATCAAAGTAGAAGAATTTAGCCTATATTTAAGGAAATTTTGGTTTTAGGAAGTTTTGTATCTTGTAGAATTACTTTTCTTTTGCTGTTTTATAATGTTTAACATGATAACATTGTACTTCGACTTGTGCAGGGGAATTTCCTTCTCTGTAAATTGAAGGCAAAGCCAGATGTGAAGGTGGGCAATGGTGAAACAAGTAGCGTTGTATCGCCTTGCGATCTTCAAAATCAAAAGCTAAATGAGATGACAACTAATTCATCTAGTGATGAATGTGAACCGAGTAATTTGTTTTCTGATTTTGAAAATTGTAATCACAACCAGTTGACTACTACCTCAACCTATGACCAAGTTGAGCAGAATGCCCTTGTAGCTTTTGATCATCAAAATCAAAATCTAAATGAGGTGACCAGTGATTCTACTAATTATGAAGGAGAATCACATTACTACTACTTGAGTTCTGATCAAGAAGATCAAAATCAAAATGAGATGGCTGCTATGTCAACCTATGTTAATGGCAACTTAAGTGGCCCAATCACTTTGGTTTTTGGAAGTCAAAATCCAAATAGGAAAACTGATATATCAGCCTCTGAAGAAGGTGAATGGAGTTTCCCTCTACCAACACCTTCTGATACGCTAACTCACTCGACTGCTGCTACGGTAGACAATAATGCAGCAGAGTCTACACCATTAGAGGTAAGAAGAATGCATCTTTACAGGCCGTTTTAAACCTTTTCATTTGGAGTCTTAAGGAGCAAACTCATTAATTATGTTTTAATGTGATTCTTTGTGCAGGTAGACATGCAACAAGATTTTCTTAAGAGTTTGAAAACATTCCTTGAGCTAGATGAAGTAGACAATCCTGGCTCTACACTCTTGTCGCCCATGGGCTACAATGAAAGCGGCTTTTGCACTGGCTTTGATAGGCCTGAGCTAACTGGAGTAGGATCTGAAATAGGATGGGTTAATGAGGCTGTGCCTCTACGTCCTTAAGTTCCTATTAGCTGTTTGCTTCCTTATGAATGTGCAGGTTGATGGCTATTCTGTTAACTTCAACCTGAAATCAAATTCCATTCAAATTTATAATAATTTATAAAGACATTAATAGTATTAGTAAGCGGTATTAGTATTTTGAGGGTTGTATGAAGGCTCAGCAACTCTGTATTGTTTCGATACCGCTATCTGTGTTCGTATTTTTGATATTGCTGAATAAAGTTGCGTTTAAATATATCAATTGTTGCCCCTTTGCTTTTGATTGTGAAATGTGAATGTAAGATTGAAGGATCCAGAACTATTGTATTTCTTGATGGTATTTGAATTCAAGGTTGAGCATTGAGCACTCTATAATCTCCCCATCTCGATTAAAATATGATGGATAAAGTTATGTTCGTTTGGATAACTTGTTGGATCATTGGGTTCTGTTAGATTCGGCCTGATCCCACAAATTCTAATATTATGAATTGTCCTTGACAATGTCGCTTTTTATGAAATTAACTATTTATAAAAAAAATTCAATTAAATTTTGATAAAATTATATTTATATTTTAATTAATTTTTTTATTTTAAATATAAAAATTAATTTTAAAAATTTAATTTAATTAAAATCTTATAAAATTTTAACCTTTTAAACAAGAGAAAACATTGGCATACGTACACTTGTAGTTCGAGAGAGTAATCATTACCAAATCCCAAGGATCAAGAAAAGTTAGGGGTAGGGTCCACTTGCGATAAAGACCAATTTGCCACTATCCAATCAATTCATCGACTTCTTTGCGAATCTAGGAAAATATATCGATAAGAATTTAATTATTTTATTAATTATGAAATGTAGATTCATCTATTTACGAGAGAGAGAATATACACTTCTAAAATACCAAATAAAATCTCACGAATTTATCGCTTCTCTCTTTATTTCGGAAAGTTAAGATTTTGATGCCCAACTCAACTCAACTCATCTAACTCAACTAAGCCTCCGCTGTCTCTGTTCTGCGGCTTCTTTCGCTTCTGCTAGTTCTCCACTATTTCTCTGTTGTCTCTGTTCTGTGGCTTCTTCTGCTTCTGCTAGTTCTCTTCTCTCTTCCATTTACGATTCGACCCATTTCTGCTTCTTATTTTAGACAGAGTAATCGATTACTGATTCTCAACTGGTGACTGCAATATTTTAATTCCAAAACATTAATCTCCTATTTGCCTAATTGCTTTTTCTTGTGTACAGTTATGGCAAGTTCAGTACAGCCAAAACGATCAAATCCGGTTGGATATAGATTTCATCCAACTGATCAAGAACTGGTTGGGTATTTTCTGAATCGAAAGATTCTTAATCCTGATGATGACGAGATGCCAATTGCTGAGCTCAAAGTATGTGATTATGAACCTTGGAATCTTCCTGGTAACCATTCATATCTTCTCCATTTTTTTTTCTGCCATAGTATCATATTAATGAAGATTATTACTATTCATGTGCAGATAAATCCAAGATAAAATCAAATGATCAAGTGTGCTATTATTTCTTTTGTCCCCGTGATTATAAGTATGCAAGTAGCCGGCGGTCCAACAGGACTACCAAGGCTGGGTATTGGAAACCCACCGGTAAGCTGCGCAAAGTGAAAGGTGTTTGTTCAAAGAAGCCTATCGGCACAAAGAGGTCTTTGGTTTTCTATAAAAAAGAACATTCGAAACGGATCAGGACTAAATGGATCATGCACGAGTATGAACTCATTCCACAGGTAAATGCTAAACTTTCGCAGATTGTATGCTATAACTCAAGAATTTGTACTCCAAGCAACTAGTCTGTTTTTTGCTTGTTGGATGCGTTTGGGAAATCATATGATTGCTAATTTGTAGTTTGTTAAAGTGTTCCGGATTTTGACCTCGCCAATGCGTTTATCATGAATGAAAAGTATATGGTGATACCCTTGCTTATTCTGAAGTTATATGATATGACTACGAATGTGATTGAAGAATTTGGGCTAGATTTAGTGAAATTCTCGTTTTGTGAGGTTTGATTGGTTATAGCTTTTTGAAATTTGCTTTTAATTTGGTGATTACATTGAATTTATTGATTTGTGCTCCAACATGTGTAGGGGAATTTCCTTGTCTGTAAATTGAAGGGAAAGTCAGAGGGAAGCAGAAGTAAAGGTGAACCGAAACTATTGGCTTACGCTTCAGCTTCTGAAAGTGTGATTACAGTTAATTCATCTTGTGGTGAATGTGATCCAAGCGACCACATGGGTTCCGACATGGAAGATCATAATCTGGATGAGATGACTCCTATATCAACCTATGACCGAGGTGAACAGAATCACTTAATGGCTCTTGATTTTGGAAATCCAAATCAAAGTGAGGTGATTACCAATTCTGCTTGTGATGAAAGTGAACTAGGCTACGATTTGGCTTCTGAACCTGAGGATCAAAATCCAAATGAGATGACTGCTATGTCAACCAACGAGAGATGTAAAGTTAACTGCCGAGTGATTTCTGATACTGAAAATCAAAATGCAGATAAGAAAAGTGATATATTAGTATCTGAACAAGTTGAATGGAGTCCCCTTGCAACAACACCTGATTGTAGAAATCAAAATCCACTTGAGAAGACCAATGTGTCAACATCCTGTTCTGGTTTAGAAATTAATGCAGCAGAAGCTGCATTTTCTGAGGTAAGAAGTAGCATGCCTCACATGTTATTAATTTTTCTAGCGGTGCATGAGAAGCAAACTCAGTAATAGAGATAAAATTATTATTGGAGCTCACGCTTGAGTTTCTTAGGTTGAGTGTTTTCTTGTTACTCAAGACTATTGCATGCTCTTAATATGATTCTTTCTGTGGGTACAGTGTCCACCGACTTTTTTCGATCAGATGAAAGCATTAATTGAGCCAAAAGATTGTCTCAACTCTGCACTTTTCTCGCCTACAAGGATTGAGGAAAGCCTCTCTCACACCAGCTTTAGTACCTTTCTGCCTAGTGGAACAAGTTCTGAATTAGGAACTACATGAGAATGTTCCTCTGCCCTATTTGGCAATCTGTGACAAAGTATTTAAACTGAAAACTCCAAATAGCTTATAGTGCTCTGCATGTTTGATTGCACATGTTTATAAAGGGTCTGTACTTTGGTTGGCTTCATGGTAGATGTGGCGGTGCACAATGCAATCCAGGTAAGTAGTTTCAATTGGCTTCCAAAAATCTTCTGCTATTAGCACCCTAGCAATAGGAGTACAATTGTCCTGAATTTCTGATGAGACTGTCGCCATACTTTCGTAAAGATCCTTGTTTGTAATTTGTGTGTAAGTTCTTTGTTTAGTTTATACTTCACATCCTTGTTTGTTATTGGTTAGAATTTAGTTACCATGGGATGCAGCTTTTGCTGGCTTGGCTTTGATTTGATACCTGTGTGTCTATTTTTATAGTGAATTAAGTTCCCTTTAAGATACTGATTTGCCTCTTTTTTAATGTTTGTTCCAATTCATTGCAGCGCACTAATGCCAAGCAGTCTCGTGCTATTTTTTATCTATTTCATAATTTCAGAATATTTTTAGTGCAAAAGTTTTTTCCTCTTTATTTTATATATATAATAATAATTATATATAGGATAAAGGTCATTTTTGCCCTAAACTTTTTGTCCATTCCAATTTTATCCATTTTTAAGTTTGTCTCAATTTACTCGCACTTTTTGATTTAAGCGCAAATTAGCCCTCCCCTATAGAAGTAGTGTATGAGTTATTTTTTAAATATTTTTAATATTAATTTATAAAAAATTGAGTTAATTATTTCCATAGAATGAGAGCTAATTTGAGCTTAAATTTAAACATTTGAGTTAATTGGCCTAAAAGCTTAAAAATGGACAAAATTAAACATGGACAAAAATTCAGGTTTAAAAATGAACTTTCTTCCATTATGTATAAGGGGTAAAACATGGAATTGAATTAAATTGAGGAATTGATTTCATTTTTATAATGTCAAAAAAATTTAAAGGAATGCTATTATATAATTTATACTATATATTTATATATTATCTCTATCTTACAAAAGTTATTCACCAATTCTTTTTTAGGTTTTTCAAAATATGTAAATGAATATGAATCATTTTCACAAAGTAAAAAAATTTAGAGTGGGCTTTCCATTTTACTCATTATTAATTATTATTATATAATAAAATGTGATATTAATTTTAACTTTGTGTATTTTCAAGATAAATAAATTTAAGAATGATGCCATTTTTTTTTAAATAATGAGAAGTATAAAAATGGTTTAAAAAAAAAAAAAAGGAAGAAGTACAAAAATGAAAATTTTTTCTCTATCCTTTTTTTTAAGTATAATTTATTAATGAATTATAACTTTATATATTTTCAAGTAAAAAATTTTAAATAAAGAAAAATATGTCGATTTTTTAAAAAATTAATGAGACTATAAAAAAAGTGAAATAAAAAATGAGTTAATATAGTATTAATTATATTTTTTAAAATTATATAAAAATAAAAAGGTGGTTGGGTTAACAAGTCCCTCTTTGACATTTCCTTTTTTTAGTAGATCCTCTTTGACATAATTATTATCATTCTAATTAAGGAAAAAATTTTACATAAATATAGACTTATTTTTATTTTTCATAATTTAATAAAATATAATTAAAATAATAAAATTTATTATTTAATTTTTAATATATTACTTATTTATATTATTTTATTAAAAATTAATTAAGCCATATAGAAAATAATAAATTTTAAAATTTCAATGTATATTAAATAAAAGACTATAATAGATATACACTGATATTCTAAAAAAGAAACTAAGTGCCTTAAAATTTAAAGTAAATAAAAAATAAAATAAATCTATCTATTGAGAAAATATTAATTTATTTATATATACTAATTACTTTGATTCAGTTGAGCAATAAGTCAACAACGTCATGCAGATATGTTAGTTGTTTATTTTAGGCATGCAACTATAGGATTATACAGCTGAGATAAAAAAAAAATTATAATTTTTATTTAAATAAAATTATTTAAAAATTATGATATTTTAAAATTCATTTATTTATATATATTTATTTATTATTTATTTATCATTAGAATCTTAAAGGTGTCATATAATTTCTCTAGGCCCTGACTCTCGTATCCCTGTGGCTACACCAGCAAAGGATGATTGTATTTATTAGAGATTTTTAAATCATATATAATATATAAATTTATTCTCTATTAAAAGGTATTTTTATATAATAATTAAAAAAACAATTAAATTATTTAAATTATAATAAAATATATCTTAATTTAATTAAATTATTTATTAAAAATAGTTAAATTACTTTATTTCACTTAATTACATCTAATTAAGGGGAGGTAATAAGATGGAGTGTATGAAATTATAGTAGTAATTATTGTGTTTTGTAGAAATAAAGAGATAAAATTGGAAAAAATTAATTAATATTTCTTAATTTTCTTAAAATGATAAATAATTATGAACAATACAACTTTTAAAAAATATAGATAAAAAAGGATAGATAAAATATAAATTAAAATTAAATGATTTATGTAATTTATTTAATTTAAATTTTTATTAGTCAATCATTTTCAATTTAAAATAAAGATTAGCAAATTTTATTCTTTTTCATTATTTTAAGTATAATTTATTAATTTTTCAAGAATTATTGAAATATAATAGAATTAATTAATATTTTATTGATTTTGTTATTATTTTTTAATAATACAATTACTCAAATGAAATATGTTTTATATAATGTTTTTAATTATTCATGTACACATAATAAATACATTATTTTATAATTTATTTGGCCCCTCAAATGTTACTATCATGTTAGCTTCACCCCTAATTATTTATCGCCAACTAGGTGGGTATCAAACCTTAAACTATTGCAACAAATACATACATTAAAATTTTGAGCTTGTGAATGATCGAGAATGTTCATGGTTCTTCCGAGATTGTGAAGGAAGTTGATGAAGGCAGCCCCAAACTTGGTGAGTAAGTCGTGGGTCTTTTTCCTTTTTGTTAATGTTCCACAGTGGTTTGATCATAGGCTATGAAAGCGAAATATAGTACTCATTAGGGCATAGATACGCGGTTTTGAGTTGAGTTGTCCAAAACAATGGCATTCCAATCCAAGTTATTTGAGGAATTAGCTTCGAAGGTTCTGTTTGAGCTTAAGGGATAAAAAAAAAAAAAATCATTTTTAAATATTATTTTAGATGCTATGAGAAAAGAAGTTAGTGAAGCAACATGCCTATTTATAACAGTTAACTAGATAGAAAATTAACACACACATACACTAGCTAGCTTCTTCTTCTTGAGTCAAGTGTACCCAGCTGCTCTTAATCACCCTGCTCCATTTCTAGTTATTTGCCTCGGCCTCCTCTTCCATTTCCTTTTCAATTCCAAGACTGGTGCATTTCTTTCTTCTCTTTTACTAACATTTTATTGTACGTGTTTACCTTGCAGTTTTGAACAAAAGCGAGTGAAAAGATGGACTCCGGAATTGGCTACAGATTCCATCCAACCGATGAAGAATTGGTGAATCATTACCTGAGGCTGAAGATGCTTGGTTACGATCATGAAGTCCAAGAGATCCCGGACGTTAATGTCTTGGATTTTGAACCTTGGGACTTGCCTCGTAAGCATAGTATTCTGTTTCTGTTTCCTTCATTTATTGGTAATTTCTCCTTGGCCTTGCACAATATTTTATAGCAAGTAATTGCAATGCAGATATCGAGCATCCGGAGGTGGTGATATCTTATAACCCAAATGACCAAGTGTGGTATTTCTTTTGCCCTCGCAAATACAGGAACTCAAATAGTCACAAGGCGAAAAGGACGACGAATGCTGGATACTGGAAGGTCACAAGCAAGGATCGTAAAATCAACGAGAATTGTATAAAAAAGAATTTGGTTTTCTATCAAGGTCGTCATAAAGGGGAGAAGACCAACTGGATCATGCATGAGTACAATCCCACCTTCAACTTCCCAACCCAGGTTCTGATGTCATTTCTAAGTCACTCTAGTTTATACTTCATATTGCAGAGTCTCATACAATATTTCAATACTTGTGTAGAGGGATTTCGTTCTTTGCAAATTGAAGAAGAAGCCAGATGATTCAGATGATATGCCAACCTTGGCAGAAGGTGATCAATCCAGTACCGTGGTGGCTTCTGCTTCCGCTTCTGGAAACAATATAACAGAGGTGAGGAGTAGCACTGTACGTGCTGCTGGTTTTAGTGAAGCTATTTAAGAACTTATGCTCATTTTTTCTGCTTTCTTTTTATAGGAAGACTCTCAGCTACAAGCATATATGGAATCATTTAATGGCATCGATGAAACGGATTTCAATCTTAACTACGCACTGCAGTGGCCGACTTACAATTATAATTAAGAATTTGCACATGTATTTGGAAGGGCGTTGCTGATGCCGCGCGTAGGTAGTTATGGTTCCTTTTCAGCTACGAGAAGCGAAGAATAAGTTCAACTTAATGCAGCATCTGCTATTATATATGTCATATGTGTATCAGAGGTGTACTACGTTGCATGAGATTTTCTGTTAAAAGTTTTATATGTATTTCCTTCCTGTTTGTTTGCTCTATGTAAGCCTACGTGCTTGTTTGTTTGTTCTATGTAAATGTTTGATTGTTCTATGTAAGCGGTAAGCCTATGTTATATATATGGGTTTCCTTGTTCAATTTGGATTGTTTAATGCAATAGTTATAAGCATTGGCAGCACAAGAAGCAGACATATACTCGTTTGGTAATTCAACAAGTTGTAAAATTCAGAAACATTGAGAGGACATTGAACTGTTGCACCCAAACAATCAATGTCCCGAAATGAGAATTGATTATCATTGAAGGGACATGAAAATGATAAATTAATTATAAAATTAATTAATTAAACTAACAAAAGGCAAAAAAAAAAGAATGAATATAATATAATTATTAGTTATATCAGAATATTAAAAAATAATATTTTATTTCTCACAAAAAGTGAACTTTTTGATAATATAGAGTCTAAATTTCATATTATTATAAAAGATGAAGCATGTACACTGGGTGTACCTAAAAATTTTTTATGAGTGTTAATTATTAGATATATTGAGAATATTAAAAAATAATACTTTCTCTTTAAACGAAAAATCCCTTTATAATATAAAAATTAAATTTTATATAATTATGAAAAATAATACACATCTAATAATTTATCCTTTAGTTGTTTCCTTGGAGTTTCAAAAGGACGGGATCCAATTTTGACGATCATCAATGCCGATTTCAGTTATCAGTCATTTTCATTCGGCTTCTTCGTAAAGCCAAGACCTCCATAAAAAGGGAAATTAAAAAAGAATCTCGACGTCCATGGCCCATCCATGTATCTGCAATGCTAATTGCTTCTCCTAGAGGTTGAAATTCTGTTGTTTTATTAGAATAATTTATCTATTCTAAACCAATTTATTTAACCTTTGTTTAAGTGAAAGTTTTATAAAATAATAGTTATGAAAATTTTCAAGATTTCAAAATTTTAAATTTATATTTAAGAGAATTTATGAATTTTTAAAAATAAATTGAAAAATTTTTATTTTTCAATCCGTTAAATTAATGGATTGAAATTATTTTCTCTTTAAAAGAATATTTCATTCATTTTAAATGATTAAAAATTATAAAAAAAAATATTTTGAAAACTTTATTTTACTCGATGTTCTTAAAAGAATTTTAGGAACCGTGGATAACATTTTGGATCGGTCCACCTCATTTGTGGACCAAACTCAATTTGTGGACCAAAAAATACAGTTATAATCTTAATTTCCGACTAATTTCGCATTATTAATTAATTTTAATAAACCATTATATCATCATATAAAAAAAATAATTTTTATTAAATTTAGAAATTGCAAATTGTTTGAATTATTTAAAATTTATGAATCAAAAAAATTTGGATATAATAATTGGTGAAACATTTTTCAACCATTAGCTCATGGTTTTTTTTATATATTTTTCTATTTGTTATTAATTTATTTTTATTTATATTTAACGTTTATAAAAATTAGAAATAAGTTTAAATTTTAAATCAAAATGTTAATTTTATTAAAAAAATATTTTAAAATTACCTTTTGATTTGAAAATTAAATAAATAAAATTTATTTTAAAACTAAAATTTCAATGAGAATTAATACTTTTATCTCGAAATTAAATTTATTTTAAATTTCAAAAATTTAAATTAAATTTTAATAAAATTGAAACTTATAACAATTTGAAAAAAAAAATCATTTGACTAAAAAAATTAAAAATATAAAAGAGAAAAAAAAAAGAAAGTAAAGAAGATGATAATTTCATTTTTAAAGAGAGAGGAGTAAAGTTGTATTTTTTACTTAAAAATCTATTATTATAAGTTAAATTGATTTCATTTAAAATAAAATTAAAATTGTGTAATATTATTGATATAAATTAATACTGTAAGATAAAAAAAAAAAAGTAAATTAAAAAACTATAAATGAAATAAACTCGAGAGTTATCTACATGAAATATCGGTTGTAGGCTATAATATAATTACTTGTGCAGGACGTCGGAACGGCTACATCCTAACCTTGAATTGTCACCGGAAGTTTAACAATATGAATGGTTTAGCAGGTAGGCACCACTTCCCAGCAAGAAACTGTAAATGACCAATAGGCCCCAAAGTCCATTAAGTTCACCCCCTCCTTGTTACAAATTTCTATTATACATCCTGTTGCCTCTACTGCAACGGAAAGGGGAAGTTTCGCGCTATGCATTTGTTATTATTATTATTTTTTTATTATTTTTGATTTAAATTAAAAAATCAAAAAATTTAGTCAATAAATTTTAATTTTTAAATTAAATTAAATTTAAATTTTCAAATTAATTTAGCAACAAAAATTGAAAATAGATTAGGCTAAATTGAACATTGTGTCATTTAGCTAACTGATAAAATTAAATCGAGGTTGATTGGATTTTGTTAATAATTTTAATTTAAATAAATTAAACAGTTAAAATTAATATAACAAAATGTTGATTTTAATTTTTATTTTATTTAAAATTAAAATAATTTTAACTAGCTCTCATTTGATTTCAGTTATGAGCAACTCTTAATTGAGTCTATTTACATAAATAGATAAAATCTATTTTGCTTAATTTATAAAATAACTAAAATTTTGTAAACATGAGATGTGCTATTTTATAGTACACAAATATCTGATGATATCTCTTCTTTTGAAGGAATATATATATATATATATATATATATATAATAAATAAATCAATGATAAAAATAAATCACATTATAAAATTATAATAATTTAAAAAAAATTATTTTTATATAAATCATCCACATAATCAATTCATAACTAACGTAATATTTTAAAAGATTTTAAAAATTTAACCTATGAGATACGTCCACTAGCTCACAGACCCCAACTCTTTTTGACCCATTATCAAATTTCTAATGAAAACTTGCATATATCAATCATCGTTGGGACTGTCCGAAAACAAGACGGTTTGGTTTTTGGGTGTTTATAATGCTTTGATGGCAAGCTCTTAGAAATTGGAACTACCTTTCCTAGTCCTAAAAAACAAATATGTACGGACAGTTGAGAATTTCCGACATGGAGGGACCCACTCATTCCATGGGCCGATGAGGATTTCTGACTCCAGTGGTCTTTCTTTTAGCTAACTTCTCATGTAAGTAGAAACTTTGATTAGGAAAGAGAGAAGAACCTCGTCTTGTTGATGTCATTCAACCATTTATATTCCCACCTTAATGTCATAGCACCTTCCACTTTGCTTCTCTGACGACTCCTCGGTGAAGATGCAGAGGAAAACCATGAAACTTGAATGAATTCTCCGTTTAGTACCTTCTGAATCTTCTTGTGTTTAATTATTTCCTTATACATTTCATTAATTATTTTTTCAACTAATTAACGGCCCCTTTATGTGTTTTAGGAAGAGGGACGAAGAAATCTGGTTCTTGTTGGGTGAGATTTTTGTTACCCAACTAGGGATAAATTTTTCTATTCCCCTTCTTTGTGCTAGTTTCTCTGCTTTCTTTCCATTCTTCACTTTCACACAGGCTCCTTCTCTTCACGAGGAAATTAGCTAGCTCAAGCTTTTCAAACTGGGTGGTTTAAAGACTTAAAGGGTGCAAGAGTCAAGCTGCGGGTTCACAATGGACGCACATTTGGATACCCATTTTCTGTCAGATCCCCTTCATGAAGAGAGATTTCCTTCTCCTAAAGTTGGGTTCAGATTCCATCCAACTGATGAAGAAATCGTTGGCTATTACCTTAAGCACAAAATGAATGGCAAGGATTCCCTTGTTAATCATATTGTTGGCGAGATTGATCTCTGCCAGTGCGAGCCATGGGATATACCTGGTAATACAATTTTTCATTGATTAATATATAAAAAGTTCTCATTTTTCTTGTCAAAATCCATTCTTGCCTGTTTGCTTACGTGCTTGTGTCTATTTATGCGTATGCAGACCGTTGCTTAATATCATCAAATGATCAAGCTTGGTATTTTTTCAGTCGCCCTGATTACAAGTATTCTAATAGTAAACGAGCCAACAGAACAACGAGGGCTGGATTCTGGAAAGTCACAGGAAAGATACGCCATATCAAAGCTGAGGAGACAGGTAGGGAGATTGGTAACAAGAGGAGTTTGGTGTTCTACAAGAAAGTCAGTGATTCTAAGCCACTCAGGACCAGTTGGGTCATACATGAGTACCAATCTACAAACATCCTTCCCCACCAGGTACTAAACAAAGAATTTTGCCAGAAATTAAATCATTTTCTGTTGTTTATGTTTTTTTTTTTTGCTATTAATCGATTATGTTCTGACCATGCTGCCCATGCTGTGTGGGCGTGGAAGAATTTGAGTTTGAGTTATGTCAATGAAACTAATGTGAGTTTTACTAATAATTTAATATTATAATTAAATAATAAAATATATTTTTTTATATATAAATTATTTTTTACAAAATAAACGAAATCTTAAATGATAAATTTTTTCGTGTTTGGATATCAAGGAGAGCAATATTGATGAAATTTGAATGCGATACAGCTTTTAAAATGGTCTCACTTATCACCAAGTTAAAACACCAAATGTAGTTAAATGATAATTAATAAATTGGAACACACACCAAGTGCATGGAAGAATTTGAGTTTGAGTCAAGGGAAAATTATATTTGCTTCAATTTTTTTGTCAATTTATTTAGAGTAAATTATTATAAGGTCTATGTATAGTGCTAAAATTAATTAATTAATCCCTAAAATTTTAAAAGTTAATTAAAATATCTCTCATTTTTTAAAAAATGCAATGTTTAGTCATATTGTCTAAATTTTCTAAAGTCTAAATTGTTCATGTGCTAAATGTTGTAATCAAATAAAAGAGAAAAACTTACGTTCCCAAAATACCCCTTCAAGTCCATTCCCACCTCCTTGGTTCCCTCCTACTGTTGTTGGAATTTCACCTGGAATTTCAATTACCCACCTGTAATTCCATCATCTCTTTTTTCTTTTCCTTCTTCTTCAACTCCTTTGACAATATCAACAACACTACCTCATTTTCAATCTCACTCACATCTTTACCTTCATTCACCCTATCAACCCACACCACACATCAAGACCACACAGCCACCCCCCCCTTTCCTTCATTAAGCTCAATAGACACATACCCCAACCTTCTTCTCCTTCATAGCATAATCATCCTCACTTACACATTCCCATATAAAACCCTAAACTCGAATCTTTACTTGTCCTTGAGCAAACTTAGAAATATAATGAAATTTTGGGGTACCTTGTCCAAAGAGTTATAAAAATCACCTATTAGAGCTAACAAATTCACCTCTAGCCATACAAACAAACCATATACCCATCTTTCAAAATGCAATGAATTTAATGTTTATTAATGCTTTCATCGCTTAGCCTTAAGTCAATTAATTTTTCAAAAATCCCAAATCAATCAATTACAAGAGAAAGTCATACTCAAAAAGAACTATAGAATAATCAAGAGCCAAAGTGTGTCTATGTAGAATGATGAAACTTGATGAATGGATAAATAAATGCTCAATCACATAAGCAAATTTTGTATTATTCTCAATCACTTAAGCAAATTTTGTATTCCTTTCTCCACTAATGTAGCATGTACAATCAAGAGATCAAAAGACTTCTAGGGTTGTAATGGGTTGTCGAAATAAGGCTAATAAGAAAATGGAGGTAAAAGGGATTCAAAGTATGATAATATTTTCAAAGTTGATAAAATAAAGCACACTTCTTTTCTTTTTTTTTTTCTTTGGTTTTTTTAGCACAAAGGGAAGAGAAGTACAAATTGAGAATATTCAAGTGCTAGCATATTTTACAAAATACGTAGATTGAAAGACCACTTTAATACTTTAAGTTTGTATCTTGTTTATATTCTTTATGACTGTCCCTAAAAACACCACTCCCAAACTCATTTCCTTTAATACTTTAGTGGATTTTCTTCAATTTGAATAATAACAATGAAAGGCACATATATACAACACTTTTACAAAATGATAAGCATTTCTTCCTCCTTTCATTTTTTATTTATATTTTTTTCCTTCTTTCTCTCTCTCTCTCTCTTTTTTTTTATAGTGTACTAGTTACTATGAATAATTATTCTCAGGAAAAGTTAGGTAGTGTTTAGTCTATTAGCTAGGGAATAATAAGGGTTCCAAGAGAACTTATAAGTGTAATGTAGGCTCAAAGGGGTTCGCAAGGGTAAATTCTAGTAAAGTGAAAGCCAAAACTTTAAAATAATAAGGTTTAAGTCAAAGAATACTTAATCATCTCTCTTTTCAAGTACAAACTGATAGTTTGCCTTGAAAAATCTAAAAAGCTTGTTCTATGGTTGATGAGATATCAATTGGCTACTTTTTGTTCTATAGGTCTCTCAAATCTTTAATCTCTAAATAACTGATTGGATGGCTCTTGGCTAAGAAGTTATGGGCGAAGGGTAAACATTTCAAAACTTTGCATCTCTTAAGAACTTTTAATTCTCAAACCCATCTAGAGGTAAGTTAAATCGCTCTTCTAGGCAACTCTTATTACTCAATTAACTTCGCAAAAAAATTATTACATGAATACATTATTCATAAAAATAAGAAATATATTAACTAAATAAAAGAAATCTGTATGCAAATTTCTGTATGATTACTATATAATGTATGGTATGGTATGTATGAATTTGTAAACAATTTACATTATGAATGTATGAGTAAAATGAAATGAAATGTGCTTAGATTAAAATGCTAAAAATTTTGCATAAAATCTTATATACACTCTCAAACTCAAAGCAGACATTGTCCTCAATGTCTAAAGAAATGCTAAGATGAGGTAAGAAGATTTAATGAATAAAGCAAGAAATTAATGAATGACAAGTAAGTGTTGAAATAATTAGAATCATCATGGAATGAATGAACAGAAAAGCTTACTTGTAATTACAAGAATGTGAAAAATGTCTCATAAAATGAAAAGAGTTTATCTTGAGTCAAGAATTGGCAATTTGGAAACAATTAAGGTCAAAAGGTCCCTCAGCAATACTAATATAGTGAATGAATTTCTTAGAAAATGTTTGTTACATAGGTTAGGTGCACAGGTTGTGCAAAAGCTGCTATGAACAATAAATTTTGTAAAATTACTCTGTGAACAGTACCAACTTCTGTAGAATTGCATTGTGAATAGTACCAACTTATGCAAATTCTATAATTTTGCAAAAATTCAATTTGTCTTTTTTTACATTAAAACACTAAAAATCATCTTAAAATAATGCTAGCATATTCTCATTGAAAATTCACACTTCAAAACCCAAAAGCTTGCCAAATCAGTATTATAATCAAGAAATATCCATCTCAAAATTGGTATGTGCAAGTATGTAAAATTTGCATAGCTTGTGCAAGAGGTTATGCAATTCGGACATGTGAATGCAAATTAAGAATGAATAGTGCCGCAAAAATTAAAAAATGAGTCAATTTAAAATTTGGTGCCCATAATTCAATTGCTTTCAAAACTATTAACTATTTACACTTAAATAACACCAAGTGCTAAATTAGAACCTAAAATTTTCACAATTTCAACGTAAGATCATCCAATCAATCCTCAATACAAGAAAATTATCAATTAATTCAACATTTACAGTAAAAGAACATATAGTAGCACACCATCCACTTATCAAAATAAAAAATAAGAGATGAAGGAACGCCCTTAAATGTTGCCTTTTGTAAAATATAAGCTCTTAACAACAACTCTTCGTTTTGCCAAGTTGACAAAACCTGTTGTATGATATCAGATTCAATTCCTCAATTTGCAATTTCACATCTTCCATCTTATAAACATCTGTATAAAATAAAATGAGACAATTATCAAAAATTCAATTCAAGAGTGATTGGAAAAAAGATAAAACAAATCAAAATAAAATTAACCAAAACAAAACAACAGAACTTTGGATGCCTCCCAAGAGTGCTAAGTTAAAGTCATTAGCTTTACTTTTGTCATGTTTCATAGTGACTGAAATTGGAAATTGTAGCCTCTAGCAAGTGCTTCAATGAATTTATCCTTTATTTTCTTTTCATCACATGAGAAGAGACATGTTGCTTTGTTTAAAAGTAACCATTTCTTTCTTGACTGCCTCTTTTATTTTGTGATTTAAACTCCTTTGATACTCAATTGATGGTTTACAATTTTCTTCCAAAATGATCATGAGCTTAGAAGGAAGTTGTTTTAGTTCTACTTGCATCTTCTTCCTTGAGTGATAGTTTCTTTACTTCACTCTTCTCCCCTTACTCAATTTAGTAAACTGGTGAGATAGGAAAAGGTGGTTTACTTTCTAAATGTTGTGCAAAGGTTGTCACTTTTGGATTTTTATCATCGATACTTCTTCCATGGATAAAGCAATTTTCAAAATCATCATTCGGATAACTCTCTCTAAAGTGCTCTTTTACTAACTCATCAATAATATCAACTTTTAAGCAAGAGTCTACATCTTGATGGTGCCTCTTCATAGCATTACGAATGTTGAAAACTAATTGATCCTCTCCCACTCTAAGAGTGAGCTTTTCACCTTTCATATCAATTAAAGCACCAACTGTAGTTAGGAAAGGTCTCCCTATGATGATAGTGGTGTGAGAATCCTCTTCCATGTCTAGAATCATAATGTCAATCGAGATGTAGAATTTTCTAACATTGAGTGGGACATTCTCCAAGATTCATTTTGGATAAGTAACTGATCTATCCGCTAATTAAAGAGAAGTATTGGTTGGCTTAAGATTTCCTATGTTGAGCTTTTTATATATGGATAGGGACATAAGACTTACACTAGCCCCTAAGTCACATAAAGCTTTTGTAGAATAGGATTTTCCAATATGGCATGAAATTGAAAAACTTTTCAGATTTTTGAGCTTTGGGGAGAGTTTCCTTTGGAGAATGGCACTGTATTCCTCTGTTAAAACTATAGTCTCATAATCTTTAAGTCTCCTCTTGTTTGAGAGAATCTCTTTCAGAAACTTCACATAAGAAGGAATTTGGGAAAGAGCATCAATAAAAGGCACATTGATGCATAACTTCTTCAAAACTTCTAAGAACTTCTCAAATTGCTTGTCCAATTTGACCTTCTAAAACCTTTATGGAAAAGGAAGTGGTGGCTTGTAAGGTTCTGGAGGAATGTACTTCTTCTTTTTCTTGTCAACCTCCTCTTTACTTTTTCTTACACTCTTGTTCTTTTCACACTCATTTCTTTCACTTTCTTCTACAACTTCCTCTTATAATGCATCACTCTCACTGTTTTTCTCTTGCTTAGCATATTTCTCATTTTCTTTCCTCTTACTCTTTTCACTCTTCTCATTCTTCTCATTTTTCACTATTTTACCACTTCCCAATGTGATAGCTTGACATTGCTCCCTTGCGTTTTTTGACTAACTAGGAAGTTTCTCCATAACTCCGCCTAATTAGTTTGCGCTTAGTAGGTCCCAAGCCCGAATAAAGGAGGAGGGTTGTGATAGGTGACAACCAGCATAAAAATTTCGTCATACCTTATGATATGGATTCAAATAATATAAACGTTGGGGTGTCCTCTACTAACGACGTGCTACATCGGAGCCCGGGTGTAGTGAGAAATATGCAAGGGTGTAGGGCGTTCACAGAAAGCGACGCGCTATGCCGGCTCCCGAGTGTGGTGTTAAGTGAGCAAGGGTTCCCACATCATGGACGGGTGTGGGTAAAGAAGTTAGTCCATAGGACAGATAGTGGAACAGATAGTGGAACAGAACACAAGATAGACATAGAAAACAATAGAAGATATCATAGAAAGAGACCAATTAGGAAGGAGCAGGTTAGGAGGAGGATCAGGGTTGGTACTTGGAATGTTGGATCACTTACAGGAAAATTAATGGAGCTTGTGGATACCTTGGAAAAGAGAAGGGTGAATATTGCTTGCATTCAGGAGACTAAATGGGTAGGAGAGAAAAGTAAGGAAGTGGGTAATTCAGGGTACAAATTGTGGTTTACCGGAAAGGAGAGAAATAAGAATGGAGTGGGTATAATCAGAGACAAGACATTGAAAGACGCAGTAATAGCTGTGAAAAGAGTAGGAGATAGAATTATACTAGTAAAGCTAGTACTAGAAGGAGAAACAATAAATATAGTTAGTGTTTATGCCCCACAAATAGGACTAGACAGTGAGAGTAAACGAAGGTTTTGGGAAGATATGGATGATTTAATGCAAAGCATACCAAATGAAGAGAATGATTTCATTGGTGGAGATTTGAATGGACATATAGGAAGTGATAGACAATGTTATGAGAATGTTCATGGAGGTTTTGGTTTTGGAAGTCGAAATGAGGAGGGAAAAAACATCCTGGATTTTGCTATGGCATACGACCTAATACTAGCAAATACCTACTTTATAAAAAGAGAGTCATATTTAGTGACTTTCAAAAGTGGGCAACATAGAAGCCAAATCGACTTCCTCTTAACCAGGAAGACAAATAGAGCTCTATGCAAGGATTGCAAGGTCATTCCAGGAGAGGCTTTTACAAGTCAACATCGGTTGGTGGTCTTGGATGTCAAGTTTAGGAATAATTCAAGTAAGGTCAGAAGAAATAGTGTAGTTCGAACAAAGTGGTGGGAGTTCAAAGGAGTAAAGCGAGTGAAGTTAAAAAATGAGCTTCTCGAGTCCGAAGTATGGAAACTGGATATGGAGGCCAATGATATGTGGATACAGATGGCATCAAAAATTAGAGAAGTGGCTAGAAAAGTACTTGGAGAGTCTAAAGGACATGGACCACCCTCAAAAGAGAGATGGTGGTGGAATGAGGAAGTACAAAAGGCAGTGAAGAGAAAAAGGGAATGGTATAAGAAATTACCTAGATGTGATAATAATGAGGCATGTGAACAGTACAAGATAGCAAAGAAAGAGGCAAAAAAAGCAGTTAGTCAAGCAAGAGCACAGGCCTTTGAAAAGTTATATGAGAAACTTGGAACTAAAGAAGGGGAGAAAGATATTTATAGATTAGCAAGGAGGAGAGAAAGGAAATGTCAAGATCTCAATCAAGTTAGGTGCATTAAGTATAAAGAAGGAAAAGTGTTGGTGAAAGATGAGGACATTAAAGAAATATGGAGAAATTATTTTAATGATCTCTTTAATAATAGTCAAAATGGTAATAGCGTGAATATAGATTATAGAACAATAGAAAAGAATGTGAATTATACTAAAAGGATTAGATCTTTAGAAGTAAAGGAAACACTTAAGAGAATGAAAGTGGGTAAAGCCTGTGGACCCGATGAAATACCAATTGAAGTGTGGAAGTGTTTGAGAGATATGAGAGTGGCATGGTTAACTAAATTATTTAATAAGATTCTAAACTCAAAGAAAATGCCAGATGAATGGAGGAGGAGTATCTTAGTACCTATTTTTAAAAATAAGGGAGACATACAGAGTTTTTCAAACTATAGGGGAATTAAACTCATGAGCCATACTATGAAGTTGTGGGAGAGAGTTGTGGATTATCGACTACGTCATGATACTTCTATCTCTCTCAATCAATTTGGTTTCATGCCCGGTCGTTCAACTATGGAAGCGATTTTTCTCATTAGAAGCTTGATGGAGAAATATAGAGATGTGAAGAAAGATCTACACATGATTTTTATTAATTTGGAGAAGGCTTATGATAGTGTTCCAAGAGATGTCTTATGGAATGTGTTAGAATAAAAGAGGGTATCTATTAGGTACATACAAGTGTTGAAAGATATGTATGAACTATTGTGTGCACGGTGGGAGGGGACACAAGAGATTTTCCGATCTCAATTGGATTACACCAAGGATCAGCCATAAGCCCTTACCTTTTTACATTAGTTTTAGATGAATTGACGAAACATATACAAGAGAGTATTCCTTGGTGCATGATGTTTGCGGATGATATTGTTCTGATAGATGAGACACGAGAAGGAGTCAATAGAAAGCTAGAGCTTTGGAGAAGTGCTGTAGAGTCAAAGGGTTTTAATTTAAGTAGAACGAAGACAGAATACATGCATTGTAAGTTCAGTGAAAGCCAAACTGGTGATAGGGAATGTGTTAGTTTAAATGGAGTGGTACTGTCCCAAACTAATCACTTTAAATATCTAGGCTCAGTCCTTCAAGTAGATGGGGGATGTGAGGAGGATGTTAGTCATAGGATTAAAGCCGGATAGTTGAAGTGGAGACGTGCCACGGGAGTTTTATGTGATCGTAAGATTCCCAATAAGTTGAAAGGAAAATTTTACCGTACAGCCATACGACCGGCTATGTTATATGGTAGTGAGTGTTGGGCACTGAAAGAGTCGTATGCGTCTAAGATAAGAGTTGCAGAGATGAGAATGTTAAGGTGGATGAGTGGTCATACTAGACTAGATAAAGTCCGTAATGAGAGTATTAGAGAAAAGGTAGGAGTAGTACCAATTGAAGATAAGTTGAGAGAAGGGAGATTGAGTTGGTTTGGTCATGTGAAGCGTAGACATATGGATGCTCCAGTTAGACAAGTAGAGCACATTAGGTTAGATGATAGAAAGAAAAAAAGGGGTAGACCTAAATTGACTTGGAGGAGAGTAGTACAACATGACCTAGAAGCATTACACATTTCTGAGGATTTAACTCAAAATCGTTTAGAGCGGAGAAAGCGAATCCATATAGCCGACCCCAAATTTTTGGGATAAAGGCTTAGTTGAGTTGAGTTGAGTTGTAGGAAGTTTCTCCATAGACTTAATACCTCAGGAACTTGCTTGTTTCTAACATCCTATTATGTGTCTGTACTTGTTCCGGCCTTGCCCTCATCTCTCTCATCTCTTCATCATGCTTGGTTTGATTGACAAGAATTTGCTATAGCAAAGCTTCAATTATGGAATCTTGTTCTTGCTGCCTTGGTATAAGTGGAGGATTGGTATTCCTTTGCTAAAAACTAGGTGGTGGTTGTCTATATTGCTGATATTATTGCCCTTATTTTTGTGGTGGAAAACCTTGAATTGGAGCTTGGTTCTATCCCCCCTATGAAAAGCTTTGATGGTTTTTTTCAAGCTGCATTGTATGTCTGAAAATAAGAATTTCTCATCTATTTTTGCCCATAATTCCCAAAATAAGAAACTTGCTCTCCATAATCCACTCCACAACTCATAGTACCTTTTACAAAGTAACTTGTTGGGAGCTTTTGGAAGATGATGAACTAACATACTTAGATCTTCCATTTTCTTTGCAAGCACATTTGTGAGGGCATCAAATTTGGCATTGATCATATTGAATGGATCAAGCTCATACATCCCAGCTGCTTGCTTCTTTTGTGTTGAAGTTTGGCCTCTTAGACTGCTCCACAAGTGAGTGCTCTTTGCTATCTTCTCCAACAGTTCATAGGCTTCATTCTCATGCTTCATGATAAATTTACCTCCAGTTTGAGTATCAATTATCCCTCTGATGGCAGGAGTAACATTAGTATAAAAATTATGATTAATCATCCATTTAGGAATGGCATGATGTGGACATTGTCTCTTCAACTCCTTCCATCTCATCTAGAACTCATAGAGAGTTTTATCTTCCCTGGTCAAAAAGTAGTCCTCTAATTTTTAACTTGTGAGTCTTTCTTGGTGAAAAATATTGAGTTAGGAATGGATCAATAAGCTTCTCCCAATTTGTGATAGAATTGTGAGGTAGAGAATAAAGTCACTCCAAAGCTCTATCCTTCAAAGAAAATGGAAACGGTTTAAGCTTTGCTACATCATCAGACACTCTTGATTGCTTTTGTATATCACAAATCATAACAAACTTCTTAAGATGGGTATGGGGATTTTTTGAAGGATGACCCTCAAACTGAGAGTTCTGAATCATTTAAAGCACCCCCAAAATTCATCATGTATTTGTTTGCATCAATTCTTGATCGTGCAATGCTCTCCCTCAAGTCACAGGGAATGCATGATCCATCATATTTTTCCTAGGCAAATTAGCATTAGCATTTTCTTCCCTACAACCATCATTCTCATTCTTCTGATTATCTTCACCATTCCCACCAATATGAACTCATTCTTTAGACTTTTCTGTTTCTATTTTAACTGCTCTCAAAGCTTCTTTTCTCTTTCTGGTTTCTTTCTTATTTTTTCTACAAAACTTTTCAATTTCAGGATTAAATAAGAGGTATATATCACTTGCGTTTCGAGCTCTTCTCATAAAAGATTGAAAAATATCTAAAAAGAACAATTAAACACAAAGTGAAAAGATAATAACAATAAAATCTAAATAACTAAAACAACCAAGAATTTAATCTTTAACAAATAACTCCCTGATCGACACCAAAAACTTGATGTAGATTGGCCATAAGTGCATGGGTCGTTCAAATAATTTAGAAAAAGATATTGTTTTCATGATGAGTTGTATTTTCAATTGAATTTTTTTATGTAAAAGAAACCATGTTAAAATTGTAATTTAATCAAACAAATAAAAGAAATTGAGAATTTGAAGTTTAAGGTATGAAAATGCAAAACTCAATTTAAACAACTAGCTAATTTAATAAATGACTAAAATTAAGTAGAAAATATATTGTTAAAGAAAATTAGTAAAACAAGATTTACTAGAGCACTTAAAATTAGAATCAAATAACAATGGATAAAAAGGCGATTTCGAGAGTTAGGGGTTCATATTCAAGTTAATTTGGGATTTTCTCTAACTAGCCCAATTTTTGAAATTTATGGGTTTTAAGGAGACAAATTCTAAAATCTTTTGAAATCTCCTTCGAGTGAAACAAAGAGTGTTGTAGTTGACCAAATCCTACTTTCGCAGTATTTAAATCAACTAAAAGCCATTAAGAACTTTAACTAATTTATAAAACCCTCTTAATCTTTAGTCTATTTTTAAATATAAGTTAATTAAGTCCAATTTCTTGGTTATCTATCACTTGATTTTCTCTTTTCGATTCTTCAATCAAAGATTAAGAATATAACTTAATGAGGTCCTACACTAAGCATGTTAATAAGCACATAATATGTGACACCCCTTACCCGACTACAGTGTAGCCGAGCAAGTTATGCCACTCAGTGTGCCGAGCACTCTATTTTTATCTTAATTAATTTTTTTATCATAATTTTGAATATAACTTGTGAAATATAATTCATTTTAAGCCATTTATCGAAATTATTATTTCTTTGAGGTTAGAAGATTTAAAGAAAATCCGCAGAATAGGCTAAAAATGGAGAAAGCAGTTCTTGAACTCGTGAAAAACACTTCCTATATTCATTTTCCATCATCTCAACTCCATTTATCAAATTCTCAACAATGTTCAATCTCAGTTCTCATTCATCCATCTCATATGATACCATGCATAATTCATATATAAACATTCACTTTTCCATTTACAACCACACTTTTCATTATTTACATGAAAATCAAAATACATTACATAAGTTTCATTACATATGAAAAAAATCAAAATTTATTACAGAATGCCAAAATGACACCTAGTGTCCTACCAATGGTGAGGTGACACGGACACTATGCGTGAACTGCCTTACCGAATCTATGGTCTACTGGGCCCTCTGTCCAAATCTTCAGTACCTACGCGTTGCAAAAGCGACGCGCTAAGCATAAAGCTTAGTGGTGCCAATAATACAAGAAAATATAATATGCAAATAAAAATAATAATTTCTTAGCCATTGTGTTCATAAGAACTGAATAATTACTAACTTATTGTTTAGTCGAGGGCTAATCATGTTTTATGATATTAACTTCTTCATGCATTTCGTTAATTATTTTTTTTCTTCATGATCTTGAGCTTTCTTGTATTTTTGTAATCATTCCTGATACTTAATTTTCATATTTTCTTTAATAATCAGTTCACGCTATGCTTTTCATTCATTTAGTTGCCCAAGTAACCTATCTTCGATGACTGGATCGATAACGGTCGTTGTCATACCATGGGACGCAGTAACGCCAACCATGTATGCACAAGATGGCTAAAAAGCCATGATATCACATGATCGGGCATAAAAGCCATGAATACGGGCATAAAGCCATGAATACGCATAAAGCCTTTCCTTTATCGCTAAAACAATACCCTATTGGCATGCCAAACTATCCAAACCAATCACATTAGGCCTACTAGGTCATTTTGCATTTTTAAGTTTCACAATTTTTGAATTTCAAGTTTTCATGTCACTATTCATTTCATTAGTCAACTAAAATGTTGACTTTTGCATAAACAATAGGTACATTGGTTTTAATACTCCCAACATACCACATTTTGTATTCAAAACTTGTTAGTTTTGGTCACTTTCTCAAAACTTAGGTCATTTTGGCAAAATTGCCAATTTTTTGGTTTTGGTGTCACTATTTACCTCATTGGTCAACAAAAATGTTGACTTTTAGAATAAAAATGTGTACTTTGACTTTGGCACTCCCAACATACCACATTTGGTGTTTAAAACTTGTTGGCATTAAGTGTTAATACCATTTCCAAGCATTAAACCAAAGGAGCAGATTTTTCAGTTTTGGTGAGTCAACTTCACTGTTCCATTGGACATTGTTACTGTTGGAATTTGAAGAAATGTAAAACATGAAAGTTGTTCCTTATTTTGTCTAGTTGAATTTCCTTTTTTGAATCACTCCATTTGGAGTTTTGTAGCTCCAGATATGGCTCAAAAACCCAAGCTGTCCGGATATGCATTCTGCAGAAATTTACCATATCTACAGTGCATGAACAGTAACTTGAATCACTTGGTTGAATGGGTTCTGGCCCTAATTTGGGGTAGGTTCCTTCATGAAAGTTGTTTGCCTATGTCTTAACTTGTTGCTGTAAAAATTTCAGGTCAATTGACCAAATCTACAGTGAGTTATGGCCAAATGCTGTTCATTTGGTCCATTCTGCAGAATCAGTTTCAGGGTTCCGGATTGGGGCCAAGTTTTGGTCCTCTTGGTTTGGTCTTTTGGGTATGGTTTCTTCAGCAAAAATGTGCCATTATAAGCCTAGTTTCATGTCCAATTGGCCAAACACCAATTGGACTAGCACAGCCCAAGTTATGGCAGAGCAAAGGGACTGAATTTTCAGTCACCATTCTGCACCCTCTAGGTAGTACACACCTTCCCTTTGCCATGCTTTATTCCAGTCCCAATTAAGGTCAAATTCCTTCAAATGGTCACTAATTGACCATTAGGATGTACTTTAACAATTTCATAAGCCAAGCTAATTTTTACTCCCCAAAACCCTAGTTTTCATATTCATTTCATGCAACCTATACTTTATCAACCCATCCATCACATATATACATATCTCATACCATCTCTAGGCAAGTTTAATATCAATTAAACTCATCATACCCTTATACATCAAAGCTGCCGAAATTCATGCACACTCCCACAGATATGTTTTGTTCAATTTTTTCATCAATTTCTCATTCAATTTAACTTCCTAACAAAATTTAAGAAAGGAAGATAAGTATATGCACTAACCTTTTTGAAACCAACCTTGAGCTTGTTATTCTTCAAGATTTCTCCTAGAACCATAATAATCATAATCAATTATAACTTCACTTTCCTAAATTAAATATCCAATAAAAATTCAATAGCATTTTCCCTTAAATTGGACTAAACTCCCATCATAAATCTTAAATCCACAACCCATTAATACCCAATCTGGCAGCTTGTGCATTCAAATTTATATATAATGATCTAACCATTAGATAAATCCCAAATTTATACCATATATTCAAGACATCCCTATACAATATCAGTAAAAATTTCAGCATCAAATCATCTCTATATCATGAGATATCAAAACATTCATTCAACCCTTCACAATCTGAATTTTTGCAGAAATCAGTCTTACTCAGACAGCTCATGCAAAACAATTTATATCTCATAAACCACAAGTCTAAAATTCACCAAATTTTAACACAGCAGCCTCAACATCCCAAATATCATTTGTACCAAATTTCATAATTTTATAAGCATCCTAACTATTCTCAAATTTCAGTAGCTAAAATTCAGAATTCAACCTACAGACAGCCTGTGTTCAACAATATGTTTCTCCAAATCCAACCGTTGAACAATCACCAAATTTTTACCATAACTTCCACACATACATAGCTTAAACATATCCAAAAATCAGCCTTAGATGTTGAGCCAAACTCACCTGGACGGAAAAGAAATATGCTGCCCTGCTGAACCCCTATTTCTGCTACTTCTCCTTCTCCTTCTTCCTTTCTTTCTTTCTTTCTTTTCTTTTTCTCTCTCTTTCTCTCTTATTCCAGCCCGTATGAAGAAGGAAGCTGCTGGTTCTTTTGTTTTTTTATCTCATTTTAAGTTCATTTTATCTCTTTTTATTAGTTTTGTCAAGTGGTGATTGGGTGGGAGTAAGTGAGTGACATCATGTGATGTCATTATTTGCTTAATTTTTGATTTTTCTTTTCTTTTCTTTTCTACCACATTTCAATTTAATTTTTAGCAATATTTATTCATATTTAAGATCATAATAATTATTTACTCAACTGGACAAGTCGGCCAAAAATCACCTTTGAAGGCGAAATGACCAAAATGCCCTCTGTTTGGCTTAACGGGTCAAAATTGTCTGTACCGATTGAAAATTTTTTCTAAATATTTTCTTGGCACTCTAATGCCATGGGAACCTCAATGACCCTTCTCTGGAGTCCCAAAAATTATTTTATAATTTTTCCCCCGGGTCTAGGGCTTCTCGTTGCGAGAACCGCAACTTACCTCTGGTTACCCATCGCTTGGGCACCGGCTCGTTTAACTTGGTTGTATTTTATTTCTAAAATTTTTTCTAAGTGTTTCTTATTAATATTTGAGTTAATTATGGTTCCTGACTTTAGTTTAAATATTTTTCCGGACGTTAGAATGTCTGAGTTGCTACGGGGAGGGTGTTACATAATAAATGGATTAAATCTCGTAAATTTTATTAAATTGGGACTAACCTAGTTTAAATTCACAAAATCACCCAAATACTACATCTCCATCTCCAGAATTTAAGAAACTACTCATAATCCATGATCAATAAAAGAAAATCAAGGTAGAAGAAGGAATAAAGCATGAAAACAAGCTAAGAATTGAAAAACTTGATTGGTAACTATGAAGAATCTAGCGAAGATGAGCCAAAATCCCAGCTGAACTGTGAAAGAAACTTGAAGATGCCCCCTCTTTCTCACCTTCCTCTTCGATTCTTTTATTTTCTTACTTTTTTAAGCTTTTCCTTCTTTACTTTCATGGAAAGAATGAGATAAGATGGCTTATATACCCTTTAATTAAAAACCTAGAATAGGATAAAAATGGGTCTTGTGTAAAGTTATTGCACGTGTAAAAGTTGTCACATCAACTGAATTCAATAAAGTTGCATGGCTATGTGAGTGCTTGTGCAGGATCTTGTGCAGAATCAGATCCGAATGGGTGAAGATGGACTTGCATGGCCATGCAGGTTCCTATGCACATTTCGGCAAGTTTTAGAATTCTTCCGTATCATTGCATAAGCAATTGCATGGCCATGTAAGAGGTTGTGCAACTTTCAGTAACTTTGGACAATTTTTTGGCTTTTTGCATAAGTTGTGCAGGATTCTATGCAACTTTTGATAAATTTGTAGCTGGTTCCTTGATTTTTACTTAAATAGTTACACAACTTATGCAGGAGGCTGTGCAACTTTCAGCAAGTCTACAATTTCTCTGTTTTTCTGGATGCAAGTTGCATAGGTTGTGCAACTCCTTGTGCAACCTTTGGCAGCCACTAAATCCAAAAAATTTTGCACTTTGTTTTTAGTATCTTTTAGCTTGGAATCAACTCTTTACGCATAAAAATGACTTCTAAATCTTCAAAAATACTTTTTAACCTATAAAACAAGAATAATTACACAAATTAAACTAGAATTAATAATTATGGAAAACTAATTAGATTAACAATGAAATTAACTAAAACTAATCAATAAAAGGGTAAAATGACTACAAAACCTAATTTAAATGGCTATATAATGTGCAAATATCACCCCACTTCCTCCAAACCCAATACGCATTCACTTCACCTTTGGTCCTAGCCTGTAACATCTCTTTGGACCGCACACCCTAATATGTGATGCCACTCTACATAATTAAGCTCTTCAACTATTTTCTCAAGCTCATAGATCATCTACTCACCCCAATCCCCCTTATTTTCTCTCCTTTAACCATTGTAGATTCTTACCCATACTCTAGCTTCTTCGATACTCATTGCTTACAGCCATTTAAAACCCCCCCACCCCCTAGTTCTCATAGAAACAACCCCAGCTCTCTCTCATATCTCCTCACCAAAGCCAAAACCCACTGCTGCGAAATTGGGGCTGTTGGGTTCACTTGTAGGTGTCACTGTGCGAAGAGGAATGGGTTGTGGATGCTTTGAGGAAATAGGCGACGAGGTAGTGGTGTAATGGTGACAGAGGGAAATGGCATCAGGCAAGAAAATGTAGAGAGAAAAGGAAAGAGAGATGGAGAATATAATTTAGGAGCATTTTTGTCTTTTCACATCACGCTAACAGTTAAAATACAGGAAATGACTAAATAGTTGAGTTTTGAAAAACAGAGGACAATTTAATTGCATTTTAAAATTTTAGGAACTAATTAATGAATTTTAACATAATACAAGGACGTCATAGTAATTTACCCATTTAATTATTATACTTGGCATATGTAGCATCATTTAGCATCTGTTTGATAGAATGTAATTAAATATAATGTGACTAAATATGTACTATAATGAAAAATATATTAAAATGCAATAAAATGCTCATTCTAATCAAATACTTTCTTTGTCATATAAAAGATAGATTTACTTCTATTGTTATATTGATTAAAAAAATGTAGTTAATATAATTAAAGCAATAAATTTATTTATTTTTTTCTAATATGCCATCTATTCATTTTGCTCCATTAAAAATTAAATAACTCAAGTTATTTAATTTTTCTTAGAACTTATGAATCTTATTTAATACAAATTAAATAGGGCATATTAGTAAATTAATAAATAAATAATTAGTTTAAAAAATAAAGTGGCATATAATTTAAGATAGATATGAAAAATGAAAGTAAGTTTATCTTTATAGGATAGAGGCAATGTTGTCAAAAGCTCTTGGCACTCTTAAGGCGAGAAGGTTCTCCATTACCCGAGGCGCTAAACACTAGCCCGAGCGAACTGAGGTACTATTTATAATTAAATATATAATGTAAAAAGTTTAACATATTACATGATCAATAAATTGTCAAATTTCATATTTATATTTCATAATATATTGTATGTTTTAACCTTTAAAATCAAAAGCATTTCTCTAATAACACAAAATGTTAAAGCAAAACTATAAAGCACATAATATAATTTAAAATTCTAGATGTATTGTTCAATTCCATTCATTATATTATACAATCTCAAAATCTTAACTCTCTAATTATTGTGTGGATGCCAAAAGATGAAAACGAATGAAGTAAGCTTCTCTCTTTCTCAACTTTTCTTTTTTTCCCCTTAATTTCTCGCTTTTTTTGTTGCGTTGTTGCGCCTAGGAGACACCTCGCCTGGAGGCTTCCTGAGCGAAATGCCTAAATTTCGCCTTGCTCAGGCGCCTCTTGATAACATTGGATAGAGGGAGTTTTTATTTGCAAAAATAATATTTTTATGTGATAAAATTGGTAAATTGGGTGATAGTTTTCATTATAATTTATTTCATAGTACTAGCAGCGGTGATGGTCAAATGGAGGTGGTATATTGGAGGTAGCAAAAAGGTAGTAACAGTGGTTGTGTGGTGATAATTGTGGTGGTTGTCGAGTAGGTGCTGGTGGTTTAAGTGGTGGAGATAGAGTAAGGGTAGTGTGTGTATATATTTGGTACGATTGCTCTAATTGGGATTTGAACTCAAGATCTTACAATCTTGAAAAACTTCTGTTCAAATTTACTGATAAAATGAATATTGCATTAATTAAAATAGGGTATGATTGCAGAGAGTTTAGGCTCATATGAGAATAGACTCATCAACTGTTAGGATGAACTCATCAACACTTTAATTAATTTTGCATACATTTCAATATAAATATTTATTCTAATGGTTGTTATAGCTCGTTCTCATATAATTTTAAGTTTATATTAGATACACCATTAAAATAATTGTGATCATAATGTTTTTAACAAATTAATAAAACCCGTAATATAATTTCAATTATATTATAAATTTGATGATATTTTATCAAACATTGTCTAATTCGGTGTAATCTTATACTTTTGATCATGAATTGTTAGGAAGGAATGTTGACATTTATTGATACTTTTGATGCTATTTTAGACATTACAAAACGGCAGTACAAAATTTGGCATGATAAATAATACTAGTGATGCACACAGCACATATATAAAATTATATAATATATAAATAAATTTTAAAATAAATTATTTCCTCTACATAATAGAGCAAAGAGAAGTAATTGAGATTTATATAAATAATATATAAATAAAATTTAAAATAAATCATTAATTCTAGCAGTGAGTGTAATTTATGCAATTGAGTTAGGGTGAAGAGAAGTAATTAAATAGGGATAATTTATAAAAACACAAACTTTATATAGCATAAATAATTTAAATAATTAAGTGGACTAAAGAGAAATAATTAAGTTGGCAAATTTATAAACACACAAATTTTATATATAAAAGTTAGTGGGGCAGTTGCCCCAGCTGCCCCATGATGGATCCACCCCTTGTTAAGGTCGTGTTCTTGGATTGAGATGTGAGTTACTATTCTTCAGTTTGTAGAACATCATGCTTGAATGGCACGACATTATTCCTATATTATTTTTCATTCTTTGTAAGAATAAAATATTGCTCAACTCCCATTAATGTGCTTCACTCCACTCAGTATGTATTTTAGTACTCTTCAGTCTTCATCACCTTTAAGCCTTCTAAACTGGTCACTGACCTGGACAGAAGAAAGTCAGCTATATCCAAGTATGTTGGATGCTTTTGGATTCTGTCCTATTGTTCTATTCTGTAACTTTGGTAATAACTGCAATTTTTTGTTGAAAATGTACTAATATCTGCTAATAGTTGGTACCAGAATACCCTTTTGTTTGAGCTCTCATTGTTTTGTTCTTCAACTGGTGCAGATGCATTTTGTTCTCTGTAAATTAAAGCATAAAGCAGATGAGACGATTGATCATTCACTCCAGGATGAAGGTGAACCAATTCAACCTATGGATGCTGAGGTTGATAATCAGCGAGTTCAGGTATCAGTTTTTAGCCTGTTCAGCTGGTGCATGCGAAGCATATACTGGAGTAATGCTAACTTGTTTTCAGTTCTGACCTCAGACAGATTCAGAGCAAGTTCAGCAATCCCATATCTGCCCTACTGGGATGATTCCAGGACGACTGAAGTCACAGATTCACTCACATCAGCGTGTTTCTGACCGGCATTTGCCACTGACCAGTTGCTTTGATAATCAACCTGAGGGGTTGGATTTGCTTGATAGTAGCAACGATGATGAGGATCCTGTAAAGTTCGCAGATTCATGTCTTTCTCTGGACAAATACTTCACTGAAAAAGATGTAGATCTCGTTGAGTTAATTGAGTATCAATCTGGCCCAAGTGAGGTAAAAAAAAAAAAAAATGAAGGTTTTATCCATCACCTGGTATAGAATTTTCCTTTTAACATTTTCTGGAGCTGTCATTGGGAGCATAATGGCATCATAATGCTATGTGCTCCACTCATTCCTAAAGTCCCGAGGATCTTCATATGAGGAAAAAAAAATTGCATCTTAAGTGGATCAAACCCTTGCTCTGCTGCATTTTTTTTTTTTTTTTTACATTGTAGTCTTTTAGGATTTCTTATGTATTTTTGTACCTGATACAGATAATTAGAACGTTTACTAATCTATATATATATATATATATATATATATATATATATATGTACACACATCTTTATGGCAGTCTTCCCAAAAAATGAAAACCTCAAACTTGAATGATGAAGCTGCCAGATCGGAAGAATACCAGCATATGAGAACTTTTGTATCAGGGAGGGGTTCAGCACAAGGAGACGAGCCTATTTTTGGGGTAGGGGAGGGACCCATCCCACTTTTTTCAAGCAGAGAATCTATAGACAAGGTGAGGAAAAAACTTGAGCCTGAGGATCCAAAACATGTAAGCAATCTGTCCATGGTGATGAAATTGAACTCTATATGATTTATACAAATTATATGGAGGAGGATCATATTACTCTGCACTTTACTTATATTTCGATATTATTAATATTTAAATGATCTTCTGGTGAAAAGAAAAATGATTCTTTATTGGCATGTTCAACAAAGGGTAAATTACAAAATGACTCATGAGATCTGATAAAAATCATAAGTACATCCCATTTAAAAATGTAACTATTTAGTTTCTAAATTTCAATTTCATCAACAACTTCATTCAATCCAAATTGAAGATAAATTATTGTTAGTAAAATGTGAAATTACTAACTGTTGATTTTTCGATGACAGCCTTTGGAAGATTGGGAATATTGCTCGTATGGGCGATCTATGGGTCTGGCTACATGCTATAGTCCTCCAGCGATTAAGTCCAGCACAGTTTCTACTGTAAGCAATATAAGCTGCAGGTACATGAAAAGCAAGGAACCTGCAAAGCCATATTGGAATCTCAGACCAACTGGATCATCTTTCAATGACTGGGAGGTTTCTTCCATTTGCCCAGATACTACTCCATCAATCAACAGATCACATTCCCTATCAGTATGTATTGTTAATGTACTTTTTGGTCTAGCCGTGTTCATTTTGATTGTCTGGGAAATGCTGATTCGTCACTGAGTCATGCGACTCTCACCAGTTATCACAAGCAGCAAACCTCAGCAGAAATTTTTTGTTTTCTATCAAGTACAACTGCGAACTTGGAGTCAATAGGGACTTAATATTGTTTTGTTTAATCACGTCCTCAGCCCGTTGAATGGACATATATGTTTACATAGTTGCCATCTGTTAATTGGTGCCTGTTGGATGTCATCACTGGATTATGAATCAAGCATTTTCCAAGATATTGTTTTCAGGGTTCTCCACTTCCTTCTGCTGGTGATTGCATTTATGAGTCCAGTTTGGAGAAGTGTGGTTGCTTTGTTTGAATGGGGATACATTTTGTTCTGTTGAGGTGTTTGGTTGATTGCTATTTTTATTTTTCAAGGGTTTGATTGATTGGTTACCATTTACTACTTTAATTGGACCCTTGCATGCAACTACATTTTTTTTAGTGAAAACTAATATCTTTCAATATCATTTTCTTGTTTGGATGGTAGGCCTGGAAATACTTGTAGAGGAAGTTTACAATATATATATATTTTTTTTTTTTGGTGCAGATGAAGTTTATTTATATTAGATGTCTCAATCTCCGAGTATCAATTTAGTGGTGGCGATGTGATGGAGAAATCATGTTATATGCTTGCTATTTCATGTAGAATTAAAATATGGAATGATAAATTAATTATTAATATAATAATTAAATGAAAAAATATTTTTTTTTTAAAAATATTTTTTTAATATAGAAGAAAATAACTGTTTTATGAAATTTAATATTATTGATTTATTATTATAACATTAATTTGTTATTATATATAGGCTAATCTACCTGATGTGAGGGTCTTACTTTTTTTTATATTGGTAGAGATAAGAAAATAGCTTTAACATTATGATATATGAATGCGTAAGCAGGGGAATTGTAGTCCCCAAATATTATACATTTCAAGCCTTCACTTAAAGAGACGTGGACCCTCTTGACGACGAAAAAAAAAAAAAAGAAGGGGCCCTGACCTCTATTTGTCTATTTGCATTATTATTGAAATTATTATTAAAAAATTATTATTTTAAAATATTAATTAGAGAGAATTAAAAATAATTAAAAATTAAATTTAATAAATTTAAGAATATTGAAATAATAAATTAATTTTTTTTTAATTATTTTTTTAATAATATTTAAAATAATATTTTTATTTAGAAAAATAATTTTAATATTTAAAACTTAAATGTCAAACATAATAAATAAATAAATAAATATATAAAGGGCAGATGTAGGATGGAATTTTGAGGGGCTGAAATGGTAGTGGAATTTTATTTTCATTAGATTTGACATGAATATTTTTATGATGAAAGGATTAAAATTTTTGTATTCTTATTTAAAAAAAAAAACAATACATATGCTATAAATATTTTTTTCATATTTAATATATATATATATATATATATATATATATATATATTCAAAATTTAAAAATATATAATACAAAAAATTTTATATAAAATTAAATATTAATTTAAATAAGAAATTTCAACAATAACAACCAAATGAAATTCATATAAATGCATCACCACCCAATCCTATGTAGAGGCTAAGAGGAATTGAATGGATATGCTCACGACTACAAAAGAAAAGGGGCTAGGATCGCCACTGCAAAAGCCAATGTTCTTTGTTATAATTTAAGACAAATAAAAAAAAAAAAAAGTTATTTTTATTTGACAGTGAGAATATACTAGACACACTAATTTAATTAATAAATTATATAAACAAAAGTCGGATAAAATTTTATGAATAATAACAGTAATAATAATGACTTATTATTATTATTTGACGATCTTACACATATGTATATTATACAATATAAGTTGATAATAAAAATATAATGTTAGCAACTTGAATTTTTATTGTATAAATAAGAAAGGTTACATGTATATAATTAATAACTATTAAAAATTGATTGTTGATAACAAAAAAAAATCTTAAAAATTGATTATAATTATCGATTTAAGTAGAGAATTAAATTTTCCGGGTAAAAAGAACTGGAGAAAAACAAGAAAATGCAGGGCCAGTCAATCTGTCCTTGACCCGAGTGTAGATACGGAATACTGTAAGATGAACTCTGACAAGAACGGCGGGCTCCACATCAACACTGAGGAAATAGAAAGTTGCTTTCCCAGAAGTATCTCTATCCAATCATTCCACATGAGGTGGCGTCTCGGCTAAGCTGAGCTTAGCAACAAGAAGACTTAAAAGGTCTCAAGTCAATGAGCAATTCGGTTTTTGTTTTGTTTTCCTCTTATTCACAAGAGAAAGTATCAGACACAAGAGCTTTTGTTCTCACTTTGAGACTCTTTATCCAAAGTAACTCTCTGACAAAATGAATGGAAGAGTAGGGTATAGATTCCATCCAACTGATGAGGAACTCGTCAGTTACTTTCTAAAGCACAAGATGGCTGGAAATGATGGGCTGGTTGATGATGATATTCGGCTTATTGATCTCTGCAAGTTCGACCCCTGGGATTTGCCAAGTAAATTTTCAATCTTTAATCAATTTAAACACTGTAACAACTTCATTGATGTAATTTTGGTCTCATCGTTTCGTTGAAATTGTTTTCCTTTCAGGATATGCCGCGGGGGGGTCAAATGATCAGGTGTGGTATTTCTTTCATAGAAGGGAGAATAAGTATAAAAATACCACCAGACAACGGTTCAACAGATCAACACAGAGTGGACACTGGAAACCAACTGGTAATGAGCGTACAATCACGGCCAGTCGCACTAACAGTAAGATTGGTACAAAGAGGACTTTGGTTTTTTATAAGCGTGGCAGCCCCAAGGAGGTGAAGACCAACTGGGTCATTCACGAGTATCAGCCTAAAACTCCTTACCAGGTGTGATGTCTCTTTCGCAGAGTTGTGCTGTTGCATTGCTTTTGTTTATATCTTCACGAGACTTGTTATATTCTTTTACCTGTGTAGCCCTGAATTGAATGTCTTAGATAAATTCTATAGTCCAATGTATTTTGAACAATGATTTCTCTGTTGCCAAAATGGTTCTCCTACTCATTTTGTCATTCAACTTATCCAGACAGATTTTGTTCTCTGTAAATTAAAGGAAAAAAGAGATGACAAGGCTTGTACATCTGCTTGTGACGAAGATCAGCCTAGTAGTAGCAGGGCTTCTGATCATCATCCAATAGAGATTCCATTCTCACAGGTGAGAGAAGAGTGCCTAATTTCTTTAATGTATATCTAGTTCAAATATACAGCATTTTATTACCAGTTATCAAATTAGATATATGTCCAGGACTAATGCAATTGCTTCTCTATCATTGTTTTCTCCAGGTCGAATCGGAGCTACTTCTGGAATCTTTGCTTGCTAGTACTTGTGAGCCAAATTTCAACAATCCCTCCCCAGAGCATCCCCAATTCCACATGGATGAAGGCATATCCATTGATGATCTAATGCCCTTCTTCGACAATGACTCTGATAGGTTGCCGGAGATGGAGGAAGATCCCAATGAGATGGCAGATTCCTTTATTGTTGTACCTGATGAACACAGCGGTGAAGAGTACCTGTATCCAGTTCTTGTGAATCAAGATGATCATAATCGTCAAGAAAGTGCACGCATTAGCTGCAATCATTCCAGCTCACCCAATTTATTGGGTGGATTGTATCATGACGATATTAATGATGATATTAGTGACATGGAAGCTGAAATTCTCTATGAAAGGGTAAATATAATTCTCCTAAATCTCTGGTAGCATGCAAACCTTAAATCAGTAATTATTTGCAGCTGTATAAGAGAAATTTACTCAGGGCTTTGAAATTTGAGCACACCTGAAAATATTTCTACTCATATCTTTATTACAGTCTTCGCAATTTGGAGCTTCCAACTTGAACAATGGGCATTACCGGCAGATGCAAACGGTTCAAACAATTACTGAAACTGTGCCTTCTTCAACATTTGACCAGAATGGAACTGAAAAGAATCGTATACTACAAATGGATATTTCCTCTCCCTCAGCAGATTCAACCATAGATAGCCATGAAGACATATCTGTTAGAGTTGTCAGCAAAGAGGTTCCTGTCCCTACGAGGACTCACAAACAAGGAAGTATAATTCAGGGCAAATTGTCAGGCGCATCCGAACATAAGGTGAGAAACTTGAGATTCACATAGAGCACTTGAAATGCACTCGTCCAGCAATAAAAATTAACCTCTACTTGATTTCTGTCTGCAGGCGAAAAAAGCTAGGAAGCCTGTTACTGCCCTTGTTCTGCCTCAGGAATCCCCCAAGGAAAGCATCAATGTGAAGACTGAAAAAGATCAGAAAACGGTTATTGCTAAGACAAATTTGAAATTAAGAGCAAATGCAACGGCTACTTGCAACAAGACAGACTCTTTCATTCGCATGGAGACATGTCTATCAAGCCAAAGTTGTCCACCATCAGTTTATTTTATTAAAGCACTCATAGGCCTGCTTTTGATAATCGTTGTAAGTAGGGAAGTGCTCATTCTTATACTTGGATTAGCCGCATGCTACTTAGTATTTAGGTCTATATAAAGTCCTGAACTCGCTGTTTAGAAACTACTACATGAGTTGATGCAGCCTACTTTGTACCTGTTTAATATTTATTTCTTACCTTGTGAATGTGCATAACAATGGCTCAAAGAGCTGACAAATACCCACTTTTGGATTTCTTCTGACTTTTGCCTTTTTTTTTTCTTTTATTAAAAAATAGCTGAAATCGGGAGGGTTGGATAAGTATCTTTTAGACCTTTCTCCTGATGATGAATGCCATCTATAAATGTTCTATTAAGAAAAATCAACTATCAGTTATGTTTAACCGAAACCAGTTGACATTTGCATCTACTCGATTTACACGACAGGTCATTCTAGAAACTGCTTCCTCTGCTTCTATTTATTGATGATTGATTGATAACAAAGTGTTATCCTTTGATGTTGAAAGAAAAGAAAGAGGCTCACTGGACCATCAAAGAAACACGACAGATTGTCTAATGGAAAGAAGCAGAATAGTTTCCCTACAATGGAGAGCCTTGATGGAAACAACAGATTATTCATGTTTGAAGGAAAAGATTGAGGCAGCTCAGCACACTAAGCTGGAAACAAAAATAAAATCTAATAAGCATTCATGTCCTGAAAGCATTCCGTGCAAGTACTCTACAAAGGAATGTCCCAATCAAGATATTAAGCTTGCTAATTCCACCAACATCGTTTAAACAATAATGAAGGAATCTAAACTTCTATTGAACAAGGCATCCATTCACTCGAGATAAAGATATAATAATGCCCATGTTGAAAATCTAACTGTAGGAAGACTTGAACAAGACATGAAATAATCAAAGTAGGCAGCCGGTACCTTTAATTTCACAGTTTCTTGAAGCACATTATAGAGAAGATGTCTATACGCTTTTGGCTTGTGCAGAACTAAATCAATCAGAATAATATACAAAATTCAAGCAAAAAAATATATAAAAAATTTCACTGGGCCAAGGCACAGAGAGACAGAGAGCAATTAAAGTACAATAGCAACCAAAAGGGTATTAAATAAACCATTAATTCACATTCTATGTACTCGTTTGCGACAGCTTTGCAGTTCTCCTGTTAAGAAAATGGGGAAAAAAAGGAACATATACACAGTTAATTGAAAATTGAGATAAGAGAAAATACAAAAATAACTAATAAAAAAAAATTACTTGTTTCGCGAGTCGAATGTTTCCCGGCGAGTATTGCAGCAATAGTTTTTTGATTCCAAATCCACACTTTACACCGGTACTTCATCTCTTCTCCCTCTGTGCCTGTGTCTAAAAATCAACCGAAGGCTCCTTCCTTTCTTCCCTTATTTCCCCTCTTCGGCCGAGGATTAATCATGGGCCCAGAAGGCCCAAACTATTTGAATCATAATATATGCCGAGTACATAGGCTAAACAGATCGGCCTATTTTCCTTTTGTTCTCTTTTCTAATTAATTGACTAATTATGCATTTGCAAGGGAACATAACTTGGAGGTGTTTGTCTTAGAATCAGTTTCTAAATTCTAAAAATAAGTTTACATATTTATTATAATATTTTTTACACATATAAGTTTTAAAAAAACAATAAGTTAGAGATAACTAATTTTTTATTTTTGTACTTATAAACATTATAATTTTACTAATTATTTTATCATATTACCTTTTAAAATTTTTTTATATATTTTATTTAATATCTCTTTTATTTTAATAATAAATTTACTTATAAATTATTTTTTATAAAACACATTAACTATTTATTAAATGCTTATAAACATTTTAATTAAACACGTAATTATTTAATATTTTAACTTCTTATAAATTCAAATTAACTTATAAGTATTAGATCCTTTTAAGCTATTAATTTTCATCATTTTAGTAGTAATTGCATATATATTGAACTGGAAAGATCTAGATTCGACTCTCCTTTCTCTCACCTTTTATATATATATATAATATTCTATATTTAGGTACGTATTCTTGCATATAATGGAATAGCAAAAAGATTGATGGATAGAAAATCCACCAAATCACATTAATGCATGAGCTTGACTACAAGCTTGGATGCTCCACAGACTGAGACAAACACTTATAGGTAGAAAATAAAGCGGATAACCATGGAAAGGACGGGAAACCACCTTCCCTAGCTCCCTATGTTCCGCATATGGGACATCACTATTCACCACCTTGCCAATTTTTATATAATAATAAAGCTAACACCACCCATGAGTCTTCTTTAGTGTGACGGCAGATTTGGCTGTTTCTTAGCGTGCATATACATGATAAAAAGCAACAGGAGCGTAGCCAAAAATGGATCCATCATCCATCTGCTGTACTTTTTTAATAAATTCCCCATCTCCATTTTAGTGGAATTGAAATTTAAGGCACCATTTTGATGTCTATTGTACGAAGGAGAATTGGAAGGAGCAGAAATTGATGGGTAGATTATTGCAGAGTCACTGTTGGTGTTCTGATGAAAAGATGAAAATTATTGCTAAATATTAAGTAAGAAGCAAAGCAAAACTACTCTTTTTTTTTTTTTTCTCTAACTAGATTTAAACTCGAGACACTATACCTTAAAGACTGGTTCTGGTACCATGGCACATCAGGTTAAAGTTCATTCGAATAGCAACCATAAGTGCATAAACATATAGCAAGAGTAAATGAAGCAAACGCAGTGGCTGCTGCTCTCTCTCATGTTATTTTCATCTAACAGAAAGCATATACAAGCAGCCGTATAGTGCCAGAGAAAGAAAGCATGCGGGTACTAGTAAGTAATAAGTGTTGGATGGATGCAGTGAAGAATAAATACAAGAACGTGGTCCATGCAAAATAAATAAATCAATGTTAGCTAGTGAGTGTGTGTTGTACAATGCACGCATCCTGCAAAATTTTTGAGACAAGAAGATAAAAAGACCCAAAGAGAGAAAATGGAAAAGAAACTTTCTTTTCTTTTGTACCTTACACATGTGGCTTCTTTCTTATCATCAATTATTGCCTATTAAACCTAGCCTATATACACTCTTTCTTTATAGCTAGGCCTGAGAGGGCTTCAATTTCAAGACTTTGAACGTAGGAATCTTGTGATTGAAATTAATGAATCTTGATTATAATAATTGGATCATGTTGCTCTTCTATAATCTTAATCTTTAACAGATATGTTGATTATCAGCTTTTGTTTTTCTTTTCTTTTATTATTGATTTAATTTTGTTTTAACTTGATGTTATCATGGTATATATTAGCTACACCTTTCAAGTCCAACCTTGTTTTGTGCATCCATATGCTTTTTCTATAGTTAATTCCTCACTCTCAATGCATGTCACTGTAGCCTCCACGACTAGGGCACGGCAAGGGAAATAATAGCCTAGTATGTATGCATGATGTGGGTGTTTCTTCTTCTTCTTCTTCTTCTTCTTCTTCTTCTTCTTTGCTGATATATCTGCTATGCTTCTCATTATGCATCTTTTGACAGATTCATTTCTATTACAAGGTATTGTGTGTTTAACAGTAACCTATAAAAGTGTTGTTAGGATAACTTAATTAATTAAAAGAATAAGGAAAACTTGAACTTCAATAGTGTCGTGTAGTCAGTTTTCATCATCTAGCCAACTTCACAGCTTTGCCATTCTTATGATATAAAAGCACTCTCTCTTCTCCTCTATTTTTTTTCCATTTTTAATGTATTGCAGAAAAATGAAATAATGTGTTTGAAACGCCTTGATTACTTGTTTCTGTGGCATATATACCCCATTTGAGTGGCAATTGCCTCTTTCATTATTATGTGCAAAATGGGATGATTCAGCATGCTATGATTCAAACCCATTTAAGGGTGCCTTGCTCCATTCCGGATCTCTGAGCCCCAACAGTACAGTAACAAACTGTGCATGTGCAGTAAGATCTTATATAATGATGAATACCACAGAAAAAAAAAAAAAAGAACTGATGAGTTTATATTTATTAATTCATCATCTTAAATAGAATTATCTCATTTAATAAAAATGATGATTATGAATTCCCGGATCTCATACACGTATAAAAACAATCAAAAGTAATCGCATATAATATTAATAAGAAGCATCAATAGTATTGGCTCTGCTGTCCTAATTCTGAATATGCAAGTCAAAGATAGCTAATTAATTAGAATTATACATATCATTTATCAATGAATTTTAACTCGAAGATATTGAACTCATTCTCAAACCTTTAAAATTTCGAATTAGAACTCTAATTTAAAAAAAAAAAAAAATTCTACATCTCACTTAGCATTGCCTTCATGAGCAAGTACAGTAAATAAGCCAAGCTGAACTGCACCACTCCTAATTAAAAACATAAATCCTCCAGGGTTTCAAACTATCTTATTTTTCTGTATTAATTTAATCAGTGGACAAACATAAAATAAATATAAATTTATGTTAAGAATCATAAAATTTTAACAAAATATCAAATTGAAAATAAAGACCATTCAAATTTAAAACTTTAAAAAAAAAAATATTAACCTCACCATATTCCAGTAAAATTGGAAAAACATTCAATCAACTGTCACATGCTGCAGTAATTTAACTTTGGCACATACTGTGCATTTTTTGGCTAATTAGTGTCAATTAATTTTTTTTTTTTTATTTATAACCATATAATGTCACTATTTTAGCTACAATAATGTGGAAAGTGAATAGTCAATAATGGATAAGTCTTACTCTTTTATATGAATTGATTGGCTACTTCAGCATAGAAATCATGATCAAGGCCCCACACATGCCGTTTTTGTTGGCTAAAATTAAATAAACTTGTCCACATAGAAGTTGTTAATTATTTGCCTTGCATTCAACAACATATTCAAGTCAATAATCAGTAGCCCAAATTTGATTAGTTCATGCAGTTTCAAATTCAAACATCATTGGAATTACATTTTTTTTTCTGTCCAAAATTCTCACCTAAATATAAAGATTGCTAATAAATACTCTCTTTGTTTCATTTTAAGTATTTTTTTAAAAAAAATTTTAAATAAATATTAAAAAAATAATATTTTTATAAAAAAAAACTAATAATTAATTAAAATACCCTTAGACTATGGAAAGGTGATAAAAAGAAATAAATATATTGAGAATAATAGATAAAAATAAAGTTAAAAAAAATAATTAATACTTCTTTAATTTTTTAAAATAATGAATAAAATAAATTTTCTAAATCATCACTATATATTGTTTGTAACGATAAAGCATATATCTACAAGCATACAAAGTCATACATCAATCAAACATATGTTTTAGAGTTCCAAGAGCTTTGTTTATGTATTTATCACATGCATATTTATGCCCTTCATTTGGTAGCCCAGAGAGTGGAAGAAATTAAATTAAATCAAAAGTGTTTTCGTTATTTTTTTTCTCTTTCTTGTTATTTTACTTCAGTTGATTTTGTTAATCAGACATTATTAGAAAACATATAATATATCACCTATCGGTATATACATATGTGGAGTTGAAGGATATGTATATTATTCAATCCAAAAATTAAGTTTTGGAACCTTTTCCCTTTTTAAATTCTATTTAATTTAAGCTCTTGCTATTCTCTTTAACATGAAATCTGGTTGTAAATAGTATACACATACCATGAAAGAAGACTTGTAGGAGTTCTATCCATGAAGGGAAATTCCAACTTCAACATGATGGGCTTGACTACAGACGAAGTTTCCTTGGAGCTTCTGATTGATTTGCTTAAAGCAACAAAGCTTTAGAATGCTATTCGCCCGAAGAAAAAAAAATATAAAATTTAAATTCCTTCTTAATTAGAAGGTTGTTAGATGCAATAAAGATTTGTACCATAGAATTGGAAAATTTATGGAAGATATAACTCTCTTGCTTATATATATTTATTATAAACACTATGCATAGACTAAAGATTCCAGTTACTAATTCAATAGGCAACACAGCCAATGTAAATAGCTTGGTAGTGGTAAGCCTAGGTGAAGTCTTAATTAACCATAAGATGTTCAATTCAACCTTCATGTAAATAGAGAGAGAATTCATTACAAAAGATTTTCAGTAAGTAAGTGAAGTTCAAAAGGCACTAAACAAAAGTTTGAGTGGAATCCAGTATTGAATAAGGATATACCTGATTTTTGAGAAATTAACTTTCAGGATAGAGGACTTTTTATGGGTGTGCTCCAATTTATCCGGACAAGAATGTGTGCTGTAAAGAGAAAAATTGAATTACCAAGAAAGATATGGATAGCTAGGTAATTGTGTTATGTTTTATGAGAAGCATAAATTGGAATTATTAAACTAATTAGTAAATAAAAGTTAAAGAGTAAGAATACAGAAGCTACCTTTTGCAGCGCTGAAAACTTTTCTGCACATCACCTAACTAAGCAATAGCAGCAGTAGTAGCAGCAGCCAGCTACAATATTATCCTAGTAAGGTAATAGGAACAAAAGATAGAGAAAGAAGAAAGAGACTACTGCACTCTCTCTATATATGCATATATATATTTCCATTCATCCTCTTCCAATGTACCATAAGATCACTGTCACAGAGAAAGAGAGAAAGTACAGTTGATATCTAAGGAGAGGAAACAAATGTAACCCAAACAAACTAATGGGAAGACACCATCCACCTTGTATGCAGTTATAGGCAAATCCAGTCTCTACTAAAGGAAAAAAAATGTCAATCAATGAAATTAGCATGATGAAAATGTGCTCATTTTTAATTATTTGTATATATGTGTAATAATTATACACTGTAAAAAAAAAAAAGGAATAAAAAGGGATATTTTCAACTCCACATATATATATATTGCACTGCTAGCTCTTTTGCTAGCTCTCCACGAATCTCAATCTCAGGTAAACTGATGATGTAGTAATGATTAGAACAGATTAAATGAAGGAGGGGAAATTAAGAAACCCCCCCTAAAAAAAACTGAAATTTTTATGAATATTCAGTACCCATATGGCAAAATTAGATGTGGAGTACCGCTACTAACAAAAGAAATGGTGTATATATATCTCTTGCTTCTTCACTTGATCGATGTAAGTGTGATCATCAAAGATCCAAATCAAAAGATAAGGAGGTCTTTCCTTTCTTTGAAAACTCAGCTTCTTGCGTTGTTGGCATTGAACTACTGTGTACCCTTGACTGGGGAGGCTGAAGAGGTGAGGAAGCTAAAAAAGGCGAGAACGAACTCATGGTTGTAGTACTTCCATGTGCTGGTAGGGTAACAAAAGAACAAGAAGAAGGAGGAGAAGAAGAAGAAGACTGATCATCTTGTGCTGGACACTCCATGTTTACACCGAAAAGCCTCAACCGCTTTCCCACACTTCTTCCGTGAACAACTGGAACTGAATCAACCACCGCTGGTGCTTGATTCCCTCCTTGTTGATACACTGCCCCAATTGGAAGTGCCCCTGCTGGTCTTAAGTAATGCTGCGCCTGTTGATGATAATGATATTGATGATAAGGTTGATGATGATGATGAATACTGTAACTCAAATGCTGGAATTGAGGTTGTTCATATGGTCGTGGAATAGACGACAAAGGCTGAGGCAGCGAGTAGAGCCTACCCCAACTCACCGACTGTTGGAAGCGTAGCTGATTTTGCAGCTCTAAATGTGCAAACAATGTTGGATCTGGTGCATTAGGCCTGCGTCTCCAGTCTATGTATAAATGATGCTTCCCTGACTCGCCAACGCCTCGCTGAAATGACACGACATCGCCTGCATCAAGCTTCTTTTCCTTGACGAACCGGCTCCAACCTTTGGTCATCACATAGCTCTGGCTACTGTTCCAATAAGAGTACCGGAATCGCCAGGCCTTGCCGTTCCGGTCTTCAAAATTCAAGAGGAGCCCTTTCTCATTCGACGATGAGTCGAGGGGAAAGTACTTCTCTGCGTGTTGCTTTGGTATCACGAGCCGGTTTAGCTTGCCTACATCGCTTGGGGTCACCACTTTATCAAACATATGCTCTCTCTCAATAGACTTATTAGTACCACCACCGATATTAACAATACCATTGTCGTTTCCCAGTGATAGGTCCATGAGCTCCAGCCTCTTGTCAAAATTGAGAGATGATGATGATTCGTGGGTTTTGTATTCTTGTTGAGACTCGGATGGCCCAAGCCATAGGTCATGGTGTTGTGGTAGAAAATTTCTGTACTTGGTAGAAGAAGACGATGAGGATGAGGGAGAAGAAAAAGGGAGCTTACTCGTTATCATCTCCTCTTCCTCTTCCTCTTCTTCTTCTTCTTCTTCTTCTTGTTCTCTTTCACAATGCCCTCTTTCTTGTTCAACAAAGTTCATGATGACCCACCTGGAATTCTTGAGCTTCTTAACACGGTAGATCTTGGAGAATTAAAATCCAACCACAAGGAAAAAATGATGATGGGGAAAAGAAAGTAAAGGAAAAGTTGGGTGCTAGAGGACTTTAATTATAGCGAAAATGAACTAAAACAAAGGACTCACCTGTTAAAGATTTGTTTTCTTGGTTGGAAAATTTTGCTTCAAGATCCGTGAGGCCACAAGAGAAGCAAAACGGAGCTGTCTCAGTACAACCAAATGGTCGGTGCCTTCTTCTTTGACCAAAAGTAGCAATCCAAAACCCTAAACGAGATAAGCCATGGATAATTCATTACATACAGAGATGAGAGAGGAGGCAAGTTGTTCTCGTTGTTGACCTAGCTCTAGCTAACACACAGAGAAAGAGTGAGGGTTTTTGCTTACAAGTTCCAAAATACCTCCCTCGAAGCCTCTCTCTGTCTCTCTCTCTCTCCTTTTGGAGCGGTAATGTAAATTTTCTTGCTTTTTTTCAGCAATTAAAGGAGACCCATGAATTGAGAATTGAGAGAGAATGGTAATACGTAGGGGCCCATGAATGATCTGGTTCGGCTCATGTGAGCTTGTACTTTTCATCATTTTTGGTTTCTCTCTATATTTCTTCTAATTAAAAGACCAAACTTTTAGTTTAATGGTCTCAACCTTGATTGATTTTATCACTAGACTAAAGCATCATTAGCGTCAATTTGGTCTCTAACACTAATTTAATTGTAAGAGAGTGTCATTAATATGAGAAATGCTTGCTCAGATTTGATCTATTATAAATTTAAATATGTGATATTTATATATTTAATGAATGAGCCCACATGTATTTTATATCCTAAATTTATGATAAATCGAATTTAGGTAAGAAAAAAATATTCGTAAGAAAAATATTTAATATATATAGAAAGAGAGAGGCTAGTTGTGTGTTGAGAGAGTGGCATGTTCTCAGTTAGGTTTTGGAGTTTTTGACTTTGCTGCCATTGATTTTAATGTTGGTATTGGCTCTTGGGAGCGAGAAAAGTTCAGAGCTAAAATAGACCGACCTGGCGGCCTCCCATAAATATTCTCATTCTCATCCTAGTGGCATAGATTCCTCTATTTTATCATCCACGCTACCCACCAAACCAAACCCATTTGATATTTCTTCCAATATAATCTAATAATAGTCTTCCAACCTTTAATTGCACATTACTTTATCCTTGGAGATGGAAACATATAATCTTAGTTTGGCAAGTCAAAATTACAGAATATGTTATTTCCACTAGCTAGTAATAATAATATGGCAATGAAAAGGTGTTAAAAAAATTTAAAAAAAAAAAGAAGTAAAATTCCAAGTAGCGTCATGGAAGGCAACGTTTCAAGAATACAATTTGACCCACCTAAGAAAAGGGGAAGGCAGCTAGCACAAAGGCCTTGCTTCGAGCTTGGGGCATTCATGGTTGACTGCAATTTGTTTATCTCCAACTCTCTCTCTCTAATGAGGTTAGTTTTCTTTAACAAGTGGCCATTTTGTGGCTATTAATGGAGATAAAGTAAGCTCTTTTTCTCTAGTTTTGGTATTTCAAGATCCTTGAAATAGACGGAACATGTGGTTTGAATAAGTCGCCACTTGTTAGGTCATTACTTTAACAACCATTTTTAACGTGCTAAAAACATAGCATTATTTAAATATTCTTTATATACATATATTTATATATATCCACCATCTATTATTATCATATCAGATTAATAATTTAGTAATTTAATATTTTATTTTTTTAATTTCAAAATTAAGAATTTAATCAATAATTTTTTTTTCTTTAAGTTTTCCATGTAAAATTAAATAAAAGAGAAAAAGTTAGCAACTGTTGGTGAACCAGGATTTCATCAATTTTGCAGTGAATTATGGCTTACCAATTGGCGATTGATTGATTGTAGAGAAATTCTTACTTAAATCTAATCTATCATAAATTAAAACACAATTATATGAAATCATGTATTAAATAATTGGACCCTATTATAAATTTTTTGTCTTAAATTAAAGATAACCCGAGTCTCACATTTTTATTTTCAAGAATACCACTGCCATAAGACCCAGTCTCAGATATGCCACAAGTCCTAAATCATGATAATTATATTCTTAGTTAGCTATGTGCTACATGTCCCTTGAATTAGTCATTATTTCATAATTATTAGCATGAGCAAAGTCAGTAAATTAAGTAAGTGAGTCAATTTCTTTTTTATAACCCATTTATAAATGAAAAAAAATTATATTATATAAAATAATAAATTATTTACTGAGAGAAATAATAATAATAATAATAATAATAATAATAATAATAATGAAAATTTTGTACAAATAACAAAAATAAAGAAAAAATTAAAAAATAATATCATAAAATAACAAATTTTTGCTATAAGCTTAAATTTATAATTGTTATTGATGAGTTTTTATTTTCTATAAACATTGCATGATCCCTTCATTATCAATTCTATCAAAACATCTTTCCCAATAATCATTAAATAATTTAATTGATCCCTAATTCGATTTAGCAGTTAATTCTTCAAAAATTTCATAGCAAAAAAATATTATTTCAGCACTTACAGTTACAAATAAGTAATATTAATGCCAATTTTACAAGCAAGTAAACTTATAAATATATATAAGATTTTTCATGATAATTTTTCCTTTATTTAAAACATATTATTCATGTTCAAAATAATTATTTTACGTTTCTCATAAAAATGAAAAAAAATAAAAATAAAAATAAAATGCATGGATATAAAATGAAAAAAAGAATTAAAAAATAAAAATGAAAAAGGGAAAAAAATTATAACTCTTATGAATATGAGAAAAAGAAAGAGACTAAAAGTAGTATTGAACTAATATAAAGAATTAAAAAAAAAAACTAAATGACTTGAAATTTTACATAAATATATAGAAAACAAAATCATTGAAATTTATCTTTATTTTATTTGAATGGAAAACTTTTATTATTAATTTTTAAGTAGAGTCATTTATAATTTTTGGATGAAATTTTTCCATATATATATATATAATTCTTAGTTTGAAAAAATATTTAAAATTTTTCATGAATGCAATGGGCCAATTGACCCCAGATGCAGATTCACCCTAGATTATTAGAAAATTAAGTCTAATTTTAAAATTCAGGTATTAAATCAAGATTAATTAGCTAAATTACTAAATATGTAATTTTTATTAATTATTATTTAAAACTCATTTAATGACAAGTTTAATAAATTATAATAATTAATTAACTATATTAATTAAAATATATTAAAAATTAGTTTAAAATTAACTTCAATTTTTTAAATTATAAGAACTCCAAATTAATTATTCAAATTACTTTTTTTTTAACATTTAAATTCAGAAAAAACAGATTTTTAGCCTCTCAACTATAATTTCAACTAAAATTTAAATGAATCTAAAAATTGAACTTGACAGAATAAATTGAATTTTTAATGAATTAACTTTGGAGGAACTCGGGAGAGATGTTCAACTCATTTAGCCCTATGAGTAGGTGGATGTGGCTATTCATTCAAGTGGTCCTTTTATTATGCTCCACTTTATGGGTTATGACAGAAGCTCCAGCCACAATATATATCGTTTCGTTGTACTGATAGATAATGACAATATTCAGAATGGTTAATGACTAGATTCTTGATAAACATATGGTTTCAGAATAGTTAATTAAACTGTTTTAAACTTTAGTTGAGGCAATTAAAAAGCTCTTTAGCTATAAATAATGCATTCATCTCAACTAATTTAACTAATTAAAGTCTAAAGATTCTTAATTAATCATCATAATATATGAACTCAGCATGATATAACAATACAGTAATTAAAAGAGCATATTTTTATAAAACTTTTGCAAGGCATGTGTTTCATGGTAAGCATATTTCATTGATTCTTTTGTTTTTTATATGAAAATCTATTAAAGTCGAAAAAATAACAAAAATGTTTCTTTTAAAAAAATTTTAATTATTTCGTATTTAAACTAATTTTACCAAGTCTCAATGAGTATATTTTTCATGAAATTTGAATGAGTTTAAAATTGCATACCATACATAACTTGTACATTTTAAAATTATTTAAAAATTAATTATATATATATATATATCAAAATAATTATGGTCTTATTCGTTAATATTAATTGTTCTAATAATTATTAACAGTTTTATCAATTGTCAATTATTTTATAAATCGTTAATAATAGTTAGATTTTAATTATTTATATATTGATTTATAAAATAAAAGTTTTTTTTATAAAAATAGCTGTTGGATATTTTAATTAGTTATTAAATATAAAAATAATAGTATAATCTTGTTGATTTTAATTAAAACGTTCTCTCAGCTTTTAACAATTAAGAGAAAATTAAATTTTTTATGAACTATTTTTTTTAATTTTTAAATATTAATATAAATATTATTATAAGTAATTATCGTGTGATTTTGGTAACATTATTAGTGATATACTTGAGTACTAATCCAATTAATAAACTATAGCCACCAGCGATGCTAATCTGTAGATTTTCAACAAGTTGCAGTTCCAGAATTATTATTATTATTATTATTAGCTAATCTTTTCTAAGTTCTTGGGGGCCTCCAGGCTTGCTAAATAATATATATGTAAACAATTTAAAGACTTTCATTGCTCTTATAAATCTAATTTCAACTTGTAATAGAAGATCACTTGAAATTGAAGACCTCATTATATATATATATATGCATGTTGAGTCGAGGACTTTGTCGTTTAATATCACAGTTGAAATTTAATTAATCACAATTCTTGCTTAAATTTAATGCATTTATATATAATATACCCACTTTGATTTAGGAACTTGTCAATTTCTAATTAATTTATTAATATTGTGCATCTCAATATGCGTTAAACCAATCTTATAATTACGACTTTCTTCAATGATAAGTATTTAATATTTAACTTTGGACTAAAATTAAATTATCAGAAATACATGATTTGATTAAAATACAAATTTATCTTTTTCATTACGTGCAATTTTTTTATTAATTTAATATAAAATACTTTCAATATTTATAAAATTTTTTCATAATTTTATATTAAAAAAAATACATACAAAATTATTACAGATTCACATCTCTTATGATTTATTAATTAGTGTATTACATACAAAATTTATCTTTTTGCATAAATTTTATATGAACAAAATGTAATTAAGTCAGATGTACTATGGAAATGTAGGAAATTAATAGTACTGATTTGATTGCTTTTGTTTGAGTAGAAATTTGGTGAGAGGTTCTTCCATCTTTAAATATCTTAAATTTTAAGTAATTTATAAATAATTGATATTAAATAAGTAATATATTTAATAAAAAAATAAATTATAAACATATTTATTATTAAAATTATTAAAATATATAATATTAAATAAGATAAATAATAAAATTTTAAAAATTAAATAAGAGTAATATAATAAAATATTTAATTAAATTAATTTATAAATATAAAATTTATAAATAGCCAAATAAAAAATTTATCTCAATTCTTTTTCTTATAAGTTGAATATTTTATTAGAACCTATAGCTAGAAAATCAGCTATAGGAGTACAAGTATTATATGATCATGTAATCAAACTAATTAATAAATACAAAGTATAAATAATTAAACACATAATTAATAAATGGACAATAATAACCTGAAAATAGACTGTGGAGCCCATGCTCATGAGAATTCAGGTATATATTTACATATACAAAAGATAAAACAAAGCAAAAATAATGATAGTGACAGTGTTTAAAACTGCAAAGAAGTGATGATTACCAAAAGTTGCAGTCTGTGGTTATGATAAATGAGCCCATTACATAACTGGACGGATGACAGAATGCTAAAACTGCAAAAAGCAATGGCACACTTTAATTAAACAAAGGCACTGCTTCGTTTACCTTAACTCTGTTGAATAGTGGTTTATGTGTAATATAACAGTAGACTAGTACTACGTGCAGCCGCTTGACAAGTCAGATGAATAAATATATTGTAATTCTGTGGTTAAGCACAAACAGGTCGTAAGTAACAGCTGCCAAGAATTTCCTAGGAATTATAATGGGTTAACATCAAACCTCTGTAGAGCAGAGGCGTGAAGGGCGGTAGGCAGCAACTCTTTACTCTTTGTGTAGCTTCAAAAAAGAGCTAAAGCTAGCCTATGAAAACCCTATTGGCGACCTGCGTTGCATTATTGTTAATGCTAATAATAATATTTAGGATTTGAGAGATGCTCATGGATGGTCATTGGTTATCTGATATGAATTAGGAATTAATAATTATGTTTAGAGCCGAGGCAAGGGCAACTGTTACGTAGAGTATAGGTGTTAGGACCACACCCCAGAAACCCAACAGCAAAACAAGCTAAGACCCAGTTGGCGGTTATCTTGTTTCACAATTCTTGCGCTGGCCTTTTGTCTCCTTCGCACTGCTCTCTCTCTCTCTTTTCTTTATCCGTGTCACTGTGGGCACGATTCTGTTGCGGGCATCCACCTTCATACCTAATTAATATTGTATATAATAAAATTAAATTTATTTCTGTAATATTTTTAATTCATTATAAAGAGGAAATATTGTATTTTTTTTTTTAATTAGCGCCATCCATTAATGATGGGAAAGAAGTGTAATTTATTAATTAATCTAAAACAGCAGGCATGCATGTTTGCTATCACTGTACAATGTTTATAAAGGCAGTGGAGCTATGGCTAGCTTATGGGGTGTGAAAATATAGTTAAAAAAAAAAAGGTAATTAACCAATCTTTAGATATAATATAATTAGGCAATGGAAGAATGGACAGGAAGGGTCAGCATCAACTAGTTGGCATCCCTTCCATGAGGAAGATGATAATGGAAACAACTGTCATGCCCCAGAGTCTAGGATTGAGTGGTAGCTTGAATTGCTACACAAATGTTGATAAGAGGAGGGTGAGGGTGAGGCTAGATAGAATATAGTGTACTAGTTTAATTAAGTAGATTAAAATATATAATTTAGTGGGGGAAGTGGACCTATGTGTAAGGAGAGGCGGCACATGCAAATCAACCTGGTAGCTTAAAAGGAACTTGAAATGGGGGCGAGGATACCCAAATAATTCCTTTTCAAATAAGGGCATAACCCCTATGTGGGGGCTACTGCGCACCATTCACCAATTTACACTGTCCATATCGATACCCCTCTTTTTTCTCTTCTTCTGTACAACCCCACTCTAGTGGTAGTGGTAGTAGTCTACTGCCTCAGCCCCCACCCCTCCTGCAGGCCTGCACCCTCTCAGAAACCGTTGAGCCTCTCTGGCTGTCATGTCGCATTCTTTCTTCATTAGATGACACATCGCCCACAGCTCTACCACATTTTTTCATGTTTTATATATTACACCTTACAAATATAAATTTATTTGCTTCTAAAATTATATTTATTTTAAGAAAAATAATTTTTATATTATTTAATATTTAAACTATTAAACATCAATTGAGTCAACATAATCAATAATTTTTTATTATAATTAATGTAATATCAATATATTATAAATAAAATTATTATGATTTATTTTTATAAAATTAATTCAAAATAATATAAATTAAATTGATTGAAATCAGACTTAAACTTGTTCATAACTAGCTAATTCACCTACTAATCAAATTAAATTTAAAAAGAAAAAATTATTAATTTAATCAAAAAATTGAAACAAATTAAATTGGACCAAAAGAAATTCTTAAGTCCTGATCTCCCTCACTCTAAAACTGCCTATAACGAACCCTAATTGGCAAGTTCTTGCATAATACTGTTCTGAATGTATTTACTTTATCTGATTTAAAATAAATCATTCACATTAATTTATCCATATATCTAAACAAAAACGTACAATGGTAATGATTTTTACAAAAATGCTGCTTAATTAGGCGTTTTGTAAAAAGTGGCATGCTCAGATAATTAACATAATTAGTCTCAAGGATCACATTGTGATTCATCGAAAAGATTTGTATATGGTTATGGATTATTCTTACCTAAATTTGTTATGAATTTTTTTATCATGATCTAAAATATAGATATGTATATTTTGAGTTAATGATTTGTGTTATTAAACTCAATTTAAAACTTAATTTGGTAAAAAGATCAGATAAATAGGTTAGTAGTTCAATCAGTGAATTATTAAAAATTAATTAAATATAACACCTATTAATATAAATATAATTAATTAAATAAATTTTAATTATTTAAAAAAAATTAAATTTTATTAAGTTATACTTAATAAATTTTAATAATGTTTTTAAATTTTATATAAAAGTATTAAGTAATAAAATGAATAAAAATTTCTATAAATGTATAATGTTTTTTAATTTTTATTAAATATTACGCATATGTTAAATGTAACACCCCTAATTTATAAATTTATTATTTTGTGAGTAAATATTAATATTTTATTTTATTTAAATTTTAAGAAATTATTTGAAATTTTTCGGATTTTAAAAATCGGATTCGATTTTCTGAAAATATAAAACTTTGATGATTTTTAAAAATTAATTTAAAGACCACGTGGCAAAACTAAAAATATATTTGAACTCTACGAATTTTTTTGAGTTTTCTAGAATTTTTTCAAAATTTTTGGACTTCGTTTTCGGTCCCAAAGTAGAGTAAAAATTTAAAATTTTGTGTCTTGAATCAGACCAGCCGAATCGAATCGGACCAATCAAATCGGACTGGCCATATCTTTTTCTTCCACCTTTCGCACATGTGCTCGACGTTTCCCCTTCCTCTCTCATTTTCTCTCTCCTCTCTCTTCCTCTCGCCACGCCGCCACCACCCTAGCCTCCTCCACTCGCCGGCACGCTGCCCCAGCCTTTCCTCACCGCCGGCTGACGCTCCAGGCCGCTCGAAACCTTCCCTTTGCACAACGAGCTGTTTCGCCTTCCTGGCAAAAATTCGGCTGATCCGGCCACCGATCGGACCGGGTCTTGTGTCAAAACTCTTCTACACTTCGAGAGCTTTCCATAGACACCAAGAACACCAAAATCCATTAAGCGGTTTGCTCAATTTTTATCTGGGAAGTTTTAGCTCATTTCGAATTTTGGGCTAAATTTCTCGCAAACCGTGAACTCCACGTGAAAACCGAGAGTACCTGAGTACTCCCCTTGTCGAGAGCTTCGCGGCAATACCAATTTCAAAATTTTTCGATACCGTTTTTTGATGGGTCCCTCGAAACTTCGTAGTATTTTTCTGAGTACTAAATGAGCATAGAAAATTTCATAAAAATTATGTACTAACGCCCGTGTTGTGGGCTTCGTGTAGGTACCTTCAATTCACCAAAATTCAACGGTTGCTCAGGTCTGTAAATTTCGGGCTGAACAGACAGACTACCCAAAAAATCTTGGAATTGGGTCGAGATTTTGGCTGCCCCATCGTTGTCAAACATCCTGAGCTCGTTCCCTGGGTCGGATTTGGCATAGGTAAACCCAAACCTTACTTTTTCTTAATTATCTAGTGCTTGAATGGGATTAAAAATTCATGAAATATTCGTGGTAGCTTAGAAAATTATAATTCCTTTTGCATTAGCTTAGTAACAATGCTAAGGACCGCAGGGCAAAGTTTTAGAATTTTTAGAGCTCATTTGGGTAGTTTTTGCAAAAGGGTTAATTATAAAGATTAAACTGTAAATTTTCATATTATGATTGTTAACTGTTTGGATGGGCCCAAGAGGGGCTGTGTGATGTGATTGAGTTGTCGGTGTGTGGTTTGTAGATATAGAAGTGCGTTTTAAGCCCTTTTGCAAGTTGGGTAGGTCCTAGGTATAGGAGAGACTCTGTCGGATTTTCGGCACAATTTATGACATCTTTGGTCTTTTCTTAGTTTATATTGAGTTAAATTTATTAAATAATTGTAATAAAACTGTCAGGTGAGCCGGGAAAGCCTTCCTCCTCCGCCCAACCGCCACAATGACTTCGGTTGAGTCTGTGAGTAAAATATTAATTTTAATTGTAATTTCGATATTATTATATGTTCAAGCATACCCATGCATCACTTATAAATATGTATCTATGTAGTTAAACATTAGGCACATTTTATATTGCATTCATAATTGTTGAAGTACTATAGATATTGTTTGTGATAATTTTGATCAGTGTGTGTGCGTGGCGTGCGTGTTGTATGGTATTAGATATGGACAGAAATGGTAGACACAACTTGAGAGACACTCGCTAGGACCCGGTCCTTCGGGGTAGCCATGGCTTGAGAGACACTCGCTGGGACCCCGCATTTTGTTTATTAAGCCAAAAGTCCGGCTTGAGAGATACTCGCTAGCAGAGGTTGGATTAAGAGGGCTGTATAGGGGATCAGCTCCCATATACGTATTGTTTGACAGTGTTAGGTGTGTGAGTGCTCCAAATTGCCTTTTTATTGTTATGATATGAAAATAATAACGATTTTGCATTTCACTCCACAGGGTGCATTAGCTTTAGATAACTATAGGAATTATGGTTAAAATTGATATTTTACTCTCTGAGTCGAACGTTCACTCCTTTTCATCTATTTTTTCAGGCTACAGGAGGATTATTTATTGTGGCTAACCTGCTCTTCTTCTTCGCAGGTCCTTTGATAGTACTTAATGTATTCTGTATAATTGAGTTAAATTTTTAGACTCCGCATGTGTTAGAAGTACTTATTTTATTTGGGCCTGTATTATAAAAGTTATGTTGGACCTATAAGATTATTAACTGTATGCATAATGGAATTGGATGAGGGAGCTGAGCTCCCATTTGAGTTATGACCTTTTTATTATGTGGAGGGTGAGCTGAGCTCCCCAATTTATTATATATATTGTGTTTACAGGTCGGGCGAGTTAAAAACTCCCCATTAAATGATCCATTTTGTGGTTGGACTCTGTCCGGTTGGATTCTTAAAATCGGGCCCAAATTGGCCTTAGAGTTGGGTTGAGGAATAGTTAGGCTTACTACGAGCCTCGGGGGCTTTAGGCTGGCCCAGGTCCTAGTGTCGGTCCTGACAGAGAGCCTGGGATCACAGGGTTCTTTTGCAAATGTTCCTCGTCAGTTGTATCCTGGTACATCCAGCATGGCAGGCAGTCAGTTCAGTGGCCAACAGGACCAAGGACAAGGAGGACGTGGATTTGGAGGGAGATCAGGAGGTAGAAGTCAATATCAGGGTTTTGCAACGCAGGGTAGGGGTTAAGCTCGGGTTTTCACCCTGACCCACCAGGATGCTCAGGCTTCCAATGCAGTTGTGGCAGGTATTCTTCTAGTTTGTTCCTATGAGGCTCATGTTTTGATAGATCCGGGTGCTACGCACTCATTTATCTCCCCAATGTTTGCCATGAGATTGGGTAGGAACCCTACAACTTTAAAATGCCATTTGTCTGTAGCTACCCCACTTAGTGACAATATAGATGTAGATATGATTTTTCTGGGTAGTCCAGTAATAGTGGATGGAAGGATCCTCCTAGCAGACTTGGTTCCTCTACTAGTAATGGATTTCGATGTAATTTTGGGAATGGATTGGTTGGCAACTCATTATGCCACTTTAAACTGTAGGAACAAAAAGGTGTATTTCCACATGCTTGATGTGAAAGAGTTTAGCTTTGATGGTGACAAGAGCATGGCTCCATATAATTTGGTGTCAACAATTAGTGTTTGAAAAATATTGAGTCGTGGATGTCAAGGGTATTTGGCATTGGTGAGAGATACATCTGTAGAAGGTGTCAACATGGAAAATGTTCCTGTTGTCAGAGAATTCATGGATGTCTTCCTTGAGGAGCTTCCAGGGTTGCCACCAAGAAGGGAAATAGAGTTCTGCATTGATGTTGTGCCGGGTACAAACCCCATATCAATGCCGCCTTACAAGATGGCACCAGCAGAATTGAAAGAGCTAAAGGAGCAACTACATGAGCTTTTGGACAAGGGTTCATACGTCCGAGTACTTCACCCTGGGGTGCTCCTGTTCTATTCGTGAGAAAGAAAGATGGGTCTTTGAGGTTGTGTATTGATTATAGACAGCTGAACAAGGTGAATGTGAAGAACAAGTATCCACTTCCTCAAATCGGTGATCTGTTTGATCAGCTCCAATGGGCTAGATTCTTTTCTAAGATAGACCTATGATCAGGCTACCATCAGTTGAGAATTAGGAATGAGGATGTGTCCAAAACAGCATTCAGGATAAGATATGGTCATTATGAGTTCTTAGCAATGTCTTTTGGACTCACTAATGCACCAGCAGCCTTCATAGACTTGATGAACATGGTGTTCAGGCCATTCCTGGACCGTTTTGTCATCGTATTCATAGATGACATTTTGGTATACTCTCAGACCAAGGAAGAACACGTGTGGCATTTGAGGATAGTGTTGCATACTTTGAGGGAGCACCAGCTATATGCTAAATTTTCAAAATGTGAATTTTGGCTAGAAAGCATCTCATTCTTGGGACACGTGGTTTTTAGTGAAGGTATTCAAGTGGATCCTAAGAAAATTAAGGTTGTAACTGATTGGCTTAAGCCTATAACAGTCACTGAGGTGCGAAGTGTTCTGGACCTAGCTGGCTACTGTAGGCGTTTTGTGCAGAATTTTTCCAGAATAGCAGCTCCCCTAACTAAGTTCACTCTGAAGAATGTTCCATTCATTTGGACAGATGATTGTGAGGAGAGTTTCCAGAAGCTTAAGGAGTGTCTAACCACCGCTCCTGTGTTGACCTTATTGATGAGTGGTGAAGGATATACCATGTACTGTGATGCCTCCAGAGTTGGCTTAGGGTGTGTTTTGATGCAGAATGGAAACGTAGTGGCTTATGCTTCAAGGCAGCTAAAGATGCATGAGCAGAACTACCCCACCCATGATTTGAAAATGGCGGCTGCAGTCTTTGCACTAAAGATCTGGAGACACTACCTGTATGGTGAAGTATGCGAGATATACACCGACCACAAGAGTTTGAAGTACATCTTCCAATAGAGAGATTTGAATTTGAGACAGAGGAGATGGATGGAGCTTCTGAAGGACTATGATTATACCATCCAGTACCACCCTGGGAAGGCCAATGTAGTAGCAGCTGCTTTGAGCAGAAAATCTTCTGGTAGCTTAGCGCACATATCAACGAAGAAGAGACAGTTGATTCAGGAAGTACATGAGCTAATGGATCAAAGTCTAATCTTAGATCTTTCAGATGAGGGGGTATTGTTAGCCCATTTTTCAGTGAGACCAGACCTACGAGATAGAGTCAGAGTTTCCCAGCACAGAGACTAACAATTAATGAAGATCATAGAAAGAGTATAGTAGGGTGAAGGTGGTGAGTTTGGATTTGCTAATGATGGCGCCCTTATGCAAGGTTCCAAGATAAGTGTGCCCGACGTGGACAATCTCATAAATGAAATCATACGAGAGGCACACTATACATTGTACAATATCCACCCAAGCTCCACCAAGATGTACCATGATGTGAAAGATAACTACTAGTGGAATGGCATGAAAAGAGACAGAGCAGACTTTGTGTCTAAGTGCTTGACTTGTCAGAAGGTGAAGTTTGAATACCAGAGGCCGTCAGGGAAGCTGCAAGAGCTCCCTATCCCAGAATGGAAGTGGAAAATGATTACTATGGACTTTGTGACTGGGTTGCCTTGTACCACATAGAGATATGATTCGATATGGGTAATTGTAGACCGTCTAACTAAATCAGCTCATTTCTTGCCAGTGAAGGCCACATATTATGTTGCACAGTACGCCCAGCTCTATATTCGAGAAATAGTCAAATTGCATGGAATTTCTGCTTTCATAATATCTGACAGAGGGCCCCAGTTTACTTTTCAATTTTGGATGAAGTTGCAGGAGGCGCTTGGCACACAATTGAACTTAGTATCACTTTCCACCCTCAGACAGACGGGCAGTCTGAAAGGACAATTCAAATACTGGAAGACATGCTTCTCATGTGTGTTTTGGATTTTGGAGGTCAATGGGATGATCAGCTACCCTTAGTGGAGTTTGCCTACAATAACAGTTATCATTCTAACATAGGGATGGCACCCTATGAGGCACTATAAGGCAGAAAGTGTAGGTCTCCTCTGTGTTGGACGGAAATGGGAGAAGCAAGGGTGCATGATGTGAACCTAGTACATTACACTTCAGAGATAGTTCATTTAATCAGGGAACGATTGAAAACAGCTTTCAGTAGGCAGAAGAGTTATGCAGATCCCAGACGGAGGGATGTAGAGTTTGCAGTAGAAGATTACGTATTCCTGAAGGTTTCTCCGATGAAGAGAGTCATGAGATTTGGAAAGAAGGGCAAGTTGGCACCTCGGTATGTTGGACCTTTTGAGGTTACTGATAGAGTTCGAGCAGTTGCTTACTGGTTGGAGTTACCACCCAACCTTTCTCATGTTCGTCCTATATTTCACATCTCCATGCTCAGGAAATACATTCCTGATCCTTCTCATGTGCTACAGCCGGATATAGTAGAGCTGAAGGAAGACTTGACATTTGAGGAGCAACCTGTAGCCATAGTGGACTATCAAGTGAGGCAGCTAAGATCAAAATAGATTCCTATGGTTAAGATTTTATGGAGGAGCCAGTTTGTGGAAGAATGTACCTGGGAGTTAGAGCGGGACATGCGTAGCAAGTATCCTTATCTATTCAATGTATAGTTCTATACTTTATTCTGCCTTGTGTAAAATTCGAGAATAAATTTTCTGTATGGGGGGAAGAATGTAACACCCCTAATTTTTAAATTTATTATTTTGTGGGTAAATATTAATATTTTATTTTATTTAAATTTTAGGAAATTATTTGAAATTTTTCATATTTTAGAAATAGGGTTCGATTTTTCGAAAATATAAAACTATGATGATTTTTAAAAATTAATTTAAAGACCATGTGGCAAAACTAAAAATATACTTTGGACTTTTCGAATTTTTCTGAGTTTTCTAAAATTTTTTCGAAATTTTTGGGCCTCGTTTTCGATCCCAAGACAGAGTAAAAATTTAAAATTTTGTGTCCTAAATTAGACTGGCTGAATTGAACCTAACCTAATTGGACCGATCGAATTAGACCGGCCATTTCTTTTTCTTCCTCCTTCCTCGTGCGCGCCCGACGCTTCCCCTTCCTCTTCCATTTTCTCTCTCCTCTCTCCTCCTCTCGCCGCACCGCTGCCACCTCAGCCTCCCCCACTTGCCAGCGCGCCACCCCAGCCCTCTTCTCCGCCGGCCGACTCTCCAGGCCGCTGGAAAAGCCGCGCGAAACCTTCCCTTCGCGCAGCGCGCTGTTTCGCCTTCTCAGCCAAAATTCGGTCGATCCAGCCACCAATCGGACTAGATCTTATGTCAAAACTCTTCTACACTTCGAGAGCTTTCCATAAACATAAAGAATACTAAAATCCATCAAGCGGTTTGCCCAATTTTTGTCCAGAAAATTTTAGCCCATTTCGAATTTTGGGCTAAATTTCTCACAAACCGTGAACTCCACGAGAAAACCGAAAGTACCGAAGTGCTCCACTCGTCGAGAGCTTCTCGGCAATACCAATTTCAAAATTTTCTGACACTTCTTTTCGGTGGGTCCCTCGAAACTTCGTAGTATTTTTTCGAGTACTAAATGAGCATAGAAAATTTAGTAAAAATTATGTACTAACCCCCGTGTTGTGGGCTTCGTGTAGGTACCTTCAATTCGCCGAAATTCAACGATTACCCAGGTCTGTAAATTTCAGGCCGGACAGACTGGGTACCGAAAAAGTCTTGGAATTGGGTCGAGATTTTGGCTGCCCCATCGTTGTTAGACGTCTCGAGCGCGTACCCAGGGTCAGAATCGATATAGGTAAACCCGAACCTTACTTTTTCTTAATTATATAGTGCTTGAATGGGATTAAAAATTCATGAAATGTTTGTGGTAGCTTAGAAAATTATAATTTTTTTTGCATTAGATTAGTAACAATGTTAAGGACAGCAGGGCAAAGTTTTAGAATTTTTAGAGCTTATTTGGGTAGTTTTTACAAAATGATTAATTATAAGGACTAAACTGTAAATTTTCATATTATGATTGTTGACTATTTGGATGGGCCCAGGAGGGGCTGTGTGATGTGATTGAGTTGTGAGTGTGTGGTTTGTGTATATAGAAGTGCGTTTTAAGCCCTTTTGTAGGTTGGATAGGTCCTAAGTATAGGAGAGATTCTACCGGATTTTCGGCACGACTTATGACATCTTTGGTCTTTTCTTAGTTTATATTGAGTCAAATTTATTAAATAATTGTAATGAAATTGTCAGGTGAGCCGGAATAGCCTTTCTCCTCTGCCCAGCCGCCACAATGACTTCGGTTGAGTCTGTGAGTAAAATACTAATTTTAATTATAATTTCGATATTATTATATGTTCAAGTATACCCATGCATCACTTATAAATATGTATCTATGTAGTTAAATATTAGGCACATTTTATATTGCATTCATAATTATTGAAGTGCCATCGATGTTATTTGTGGTAATTTAGAGCAGTGTGTGTGCGTGGCATGCGTGTGGCGTGCGTGTGGTATTGTATTAGATATGGACAGGACGAGTAGACATGGCTTGAGAGACACTCGTTGGCACTCGATTATTCGGGGTAGACACGACTTGAGAGACACTCATTGGGACCCCACAATTGGTTTATTAAGCAAAAGTTCGGCTTGAGAGACACTCGTTAGCAGATGTTGGATTAAGAGGGCTGTATATGGGATCAGCTCCCATATACGTATTGTTTGACAGTGTTGGGTGTGTGAGTGCTCCAAATTACCTTTTTGCTATTATGATATGAAAATAATAACGATGTTGCATTTCATTCCACAGGGTGCATTAGCTTTAGATAGCTATAGGAATTATAGTTAAAATTGATATTTTACTCTCTAAGTCGAACGCTCACTCCTGTTCATCTATTTTTCCAGGCTACAGGAGAATTATTTGTTGTGGCTAACCTGCTCTTCTTCTTCGCAGGTCCTTTGATAGTACTTAATGTATTTTGTATAATTGAGTTAAATTTTTAGACTCCGCATGTGTTAGAAGCACTTATTTTATTTTAGCGTATATTATAAGAGTTATGTTGGACCTATAAGATTATTAACTGTATGCATGATAAAATTGGATAAGGGAGTTGAGCTCCCATTTGAGTTATAACCTTTTTATTATGTGGAGAGTGAGCTAAGCTCCCCAATTTATTGTATATATTGTGTTTACAGGTTAGGTGAGTCAAAAACTCCCCGTTAAATGGTCCATTTTATGACCGAACTCTGTCCGGTTAGATTCTTAAAATTAGGCCCAAACGGGCCTTAGTGTTAGGTTGATGAATAGTTAGGCTTACTACAGGCCTCGGGGGCTTTAGGCAAGCCCAGGTCCTAGTGTCGATCCGGCCCATAGGTTAGATCCTGACATTAAAGAATAAGTATATTGAAATAAAAAAAAAATACATAGCTTAATTGATTTTAAAAACTTTTTATAAAATTTTGCGTTCAAGTCTCTATATCAACACTGAAAAAAAAAAAAAAGATTCAATTGTATAATTGAACTAGTTAGGTCAATCGATCACACAGAATCGTTTTATTATCTAGTTCAATTACAAACTCAGATTAAAAGTCAATTCATTAATTTACTAGTTCAATTAATCAATTTAGTCTAAATTTAATAATTACATCAATAATGAACTGAACCTAAATTAAAATTCTCCATAAGTTTTTTAGAAGCTAATTCCTCCTCATTGGTACTCCTCTATTTTTATCCATATAAACAAAAGGGTTTCTATTTTTATTATTTTTTTAATAAAAAATTTTTATATTTATTGTAAATTTAAAATACGTTATATAAAATAAGTGAGATTTTTTTTTTTGTTTTTATTCAAGATGAATTAAATATGGATAAGTTTTTACATTTTTCAATGTTATGTACATGTAGGCTACTAAAAGCAGACCAGTAGCCTACCAAACACCAACCTACCACTAATGGTCCCTAACTTTAGGTTTTTAGCCGAAATGAACGTGTACATCCATGTTACTCCCTGCAAATTTAACAGTGTCTGTAATTAGCAAAAGCACTACACAATACACATCACAAAGATCCCAGAAAAATTGGAAGGACAAGGAAAACTAAATTATGTGACACTGTTATTCGTTTTCAACATCGTAAAATAAAATTTCATATACAATTCTTGTTTGGTATATGTTTGAATAATTTAAATTTAGGTAAGATTTTAAGTTAAAATTTTTAAATTATGATTAATTTACATTCAAGGTTCACTGATTTAGATGTATGCCTAACAGAATTAATTTAATTGATAAGGATGAAAATTCTCCTTTCTTATCGATTAGGGTTCGATTTTATTATAAGAACTCTAAGATTATTCATCTTAAATATATCAAGCCAATTTAGAAGTTTATCCTTAAAATTGAAAACCTAATTTTGGTGCAGAAAAGCTGCTACTCCAGTAATATCTTAACCATAATATATTGTTATAGTACTAGCAATAGTTAGTTCTTTGACATGCTTCTTTGGTAGCAATCTATTGCCATAGCTAAATAAGCATTATAGATGCCATATGATGGTGGTCCAATAAGATGTGGAAGCAGCATAGCTTGTGTGGAAGAAACCCCCTAAAACATGAAAGATGAAAAGCCTACGCCCTAGCCAAAATTATGCATCTGTCCAAATATCATATATGCAATAATGAAAGCACACATGCACCATCTTAGTCCCAAACTACACTTATAACTACAAAAAATTTTTACTTAGATCTAATTTATTATGAGCTTAAAATAAAAATATATAAAATTTATATATTTAATATATAAATTTTATTATATATTTTGTACATTAAATTCATGACACAATGACTTTTATAAATTATATTAAATTTTAATAAATTTTATTAAAAAAATTAAAATTTAATAATTTTTATAAAAATATAAAATTAAATAGGCAATGTAATATTTAGCTGTAAGCTAAGAGATGGAAGTGAAATTCAATGTAATGAATGGACGGCCCCGACCACCTGATTATTCAACTTTTTTCTGATTATGGGCGACGAAGGCGTGATCCACATGTACTTTGAAAAAAATGGGCGAAGGAGGTGTGTGGGGTCTTGATGGCTACTCATACGGCAGGTGATATACGCCAATCGCACCACCCCCAGGCCCCTTCTCTTTATTATCTTGACAAAATCTTGCGGAGTTCACATCCAAGGTAGAGCTTTCTAATGTCGAGTCTCGCTTCAACAATAAGACTTCAAATTCCCTTTGGATTCCAAGGAGCTTGAAAAGGAATTTGGACAGCGAAACTTAAAAGGATGATGTCATCTGTACGGTCTCCCCAAGAGTACTCCAAATAATAATAATAATAGTAATAATGATAATTCTTTTATTAGTAAAGATTATGATGGATGCATTATTAATTTCAAATAAAATTAAATAACAAAAAATTTCATGTAATTAAATATAAGATTTAAATTTAAAAGTTATCTAATAGGTTTATAAAAAAAATAATAAAGAATAGAGCAATTAGTTAATATATATATATATTGTTAATAGTATAAATATTTTAAATTCTTTATATTATTTGTTTTATAAGTAATTAATTTCATTTATATATAAATATAATTTATTGATTTACAGTTTACTTTTATATTATATTATCAATTAATAAAATATATATTTTTTATTTTATGAAAAAATTAAAAATTAATTATTCTTATATACTCAGAGAGTTTTAATTTTCCAATTATAGCATATAACATAATGTATTTAGTGTTTCTGGAGATAATCAATACTTTTAAAATTCATCATTAAGTGTGGTAGTTTGGTGGTTAACTTTGTGCATTGACTTTATTCCACTCCAGTTCAACTTGCCACACCAGTATAATAATAACTAAATATTGTCTCTACTTATGAGTGAGTTAACTGATGACCCCGAATCCAAAGAGGCTATAACCATTATATCCGAAAAGTCCTCATCTTTCACGATTAAAAAAAAAAAAAACCAATGCTTATGTAATTAAGGACAAGATTTTCTCTTGGTTTCTAGTATAGACTAATGCTATTTATGTCACTAGATTAACATGTATAGATTTGAGAATGATTTGATTCCTTTCTTGACAGGCGCCAGGATTAAGAAAAACTATGACTTTTCTTTGATTAAATTGAAATTTGCTGTATAAAACATGTTTAAGCATGTGACTGAGAATTCACCTTCTTGGCTTAATAATGTATGTGAGATGGAAACATCTTCCATTCACTATTTAAACAAGCAAAATTAATAATTTAATAAGCTTGTTTTAAAGATAATTAGTTGTTGACTGAATATGCTCCAAGATTTTTAAAGAATGGGGCCAAACTATCAACCATTTAATTATTATTATTATAATGTTTCACTTAATTATTGGGTGATCACATGAATACTATTCATTGCATTGCAAATTTTCGTAGATTGAAATTATTTTTTTTTCTTAAATAATTTTAGAAGCAAACTTTTTTATGCTAATTTAGTGCATTCAAGATTTTCAAATATTTTTAAAGTACTTTTGATTAAAATTAAATTCTAATTAATAAAAAATGAAAAATTATCATTCTTATCCATTGAATTAACTTTATAATATAATAATTAAAAATATAATATAATTCAAAATTTTAATTATGAGTAATGAAAAATTCCCACGACGATTATGTTGGTTTTGTGACGAAGGTGTTCGGCCCATAAATACATTGGACCGTAAGATTAGATTTAAAATTGGCCTTGGTATGGGCTAAGCCTAGAAAAGGGCTTGCAAGTTGCAGCAAGACAACCTCTTGAAGCCTGCAAACTGTGTAAATTTGTTGTGAGCTTGTAAAAGAACCAATTTGCAAGCAATGTTTGTCAATGGTATTTTTCAATATATTGTCAAAAGATATGTGTTATCTATTTAAGGTGATTTATGTATTTAAGGGGCATCACCTACTCATCAAAACTCTAATAATAGCATAAGCCACTCCTGGACCTAGTAGGAAATCAGACCCACAAATGACAATATGATGGGTTGGTCCCACTCTGGAAGTATCTAGTGGGATAAATTAGAATGGATTTACAAAGGTTAAAGAGCAGTTATCCAAAAATAGTATTCCTAAAATATAATTTTAAATTGAGGCTTCGTTGATTTCAGGGAAAATATTTTCAGCTTTTGAAGCATTAAAAAAAATTAATTAATATTTTTTTAATATTATAATTAAATAATAAAAATAAATTTTTTATCATTTTTTTAATTAATAATTTGTATCATTTACTATGATTTTATATTTATGAATGTTAATTAAAAAAGATTCTTTTATTAAAAATTAGAAAATTATCCATGTTAATACACATGAATATTAATAATTTTATTATATATATATACATTTAATTTTAATATATAAAAAGAATATAATATCTTAAATTTTTATTAATTATTGTATATTTTATTTTGATTATTTTTTATCTTTTAAACTTTTTAATAAATATTTCATAATATATATAATTAAAATCTATTTATGTATAATATAGATATAAATATATGTAATAAGTATAAATATATAAATACATATAATTAATAAATATTAATATATTATAACTTACTTTATAATAATGACTATTGATTATAATATTAAGATGGTAACCATTGAATAACTTATAATATATATATATATAATTGAAGAATTAATAACTTAATTATAATTTAAAGTAATTAAATAAATAATTAATAAAAAATTCACATATTAAAAAAAATAGAGAATACTATGTGACAAACTCTTGAAAATACTTTCTTACTTTACTTTATATATATATATATTTGTTTATTTATTTATTTATTTAATTAGTTATTAAAAACTACATTTAATTTTAAAATGAATATAATTTTTCTTTATATTATTTATAATATTAAAAAATTAATTAGTTGTAAATCGTTAAAAAAAAATTCTTTTTCTACTAAAATTATATTTTAATTAAGTTTAGCAAATCGCTGAAAAAAAGGGAATTCTTTATACTTTACTTCTATTGAATTCAAAAAGTCATGATAAGTAAAGTTTTAAGTTTATGACATAGTTAAAATGCTAATATATTTTTATTTTATAATTTGACGCATATAATAAAAATTTTATTCATAAAATCTAGAGAATTTTAAAAAAATAATAATAAAATAAAAATAAATATGTACCTAAACAGTTATGACAGTAGAAGTCATAAATTCTCTATTTATTTAAAATTTATTTATTTAATGGACGAAAGTAAATATTAATATTTTGTTTTTGGGTAACGTCATTGCTTGGAATATATGTTAATATAGTACACTTATAATTGATCAGCAATCAATATTTTAGTGTAATTCTTTTTTCACTCGTCCTTTTAGTTTTTCACTTGTTTAAGAATTTTATCATTTATTGCATTTAAGTAAATAATAGTGCTATTAATATATATCTTTTTATCATTACATTTTCCTACATTAAAATAAAGTAATAAATTTTGATAATTAATTAAAAATTAGCCACAAAAGGAAAAGCCAAAAAAAAAATTACCATTTTAAATTTCAAATTGATATTTATCAATATTTTTAAAAATAGAAAAGTTAGAACAAAAAGTAATTTCTGATTTGTTTTGTTAAATTTTATAAAAATATCATTTTTTTTAACAAAAGTGAATTTTTGTTATTTTATTTAATTTTTACAAAACAAACTAATTTTTTTTAAGAAAAAGAAAGCAATGGTTTTTATAGAAATAATTTTCGATTTTAGTTTTTTTTATAAAATTTTATTTTGAATTATAATAAAAAAATTAATTAAATAGAATTTAATTAAAATTTATATAAACTCTAAAATCTGTTTAAATAATAAAAGTTTTGCAAATATTAATTTTTAATAGTCAATTAATTTTGTCTTTTTTTGTCATATTAATAAATCACCATAAGTATTTTTTTTGGCAAAGTCAATATTTTCTTCATTTCCCACATTTATATACAATATAGATAGATTATAAATAGATAAATAAATAGATAGATTGTATATTATTAGATAGATTAATAATAATTTTAATTTTTAATTTATAAATTTTTTATTTTAATTAATTAATTCTTATAAAATTTTATAGTTAATTAAAGTTAAATATAAATAGATCAAAAATTTTAAACTTATATAAACTCTAAAGTTCATAATTTTAAATTTATATAAACTTTAAAATTAATTTAAAAAATAAAAATATAATTAATTTTAAAAATGAAGAGCAATTTAGGTAAAGTCAATGTTTAAATATATAAAATAAACTATAGATTATATATGCTAAAATATACTTTAGCTGCTCCACAAAGCTATGTACAAAATTATTATAGGCTATTTTTTAAAATAATAATTTATTTTTTATTTTACTAATATGCCTTTGTTCAATAAATATTAAAAAAGTAAAATTTATTATTTTTAGAATAATTAACTTACACGAGTTATCTTTAATGAGATAATATGAGTAAAAGTATATTAAAAAAACTAAATAAAATTTATTATTTTAAATATATTAACTATATTTTATTAATCTATACGAAAATAGAAGTAAACCTATTTTTTTTTTTAAAAAAAAGAATAAGTTAAATGTTTAAATATAAAATATTTATAAAATTTGTTTTATCTTATAATTATGATAAATTTATAACTTAATTCATTAATATAAAAATAAATTTATAAATTTAGTTTAATTTTATATAATACTTTATATCGTAAAATTAACGGGAGATAAATTTAAATATAAACCATTAGGTATATTTCATAACTTTTTTATTTATAGTTTTGTATTTATTGTATATACATGAAATACACATTAATTATTAATTAGATAAAATATACATAAAATTTATTATAGTTAATTTCTTCATTTTAAAAGATACTTAATTAAATTTACTTATTTATTTTAAATTTTAGGTCACTTTTATTTTTAAAAATAATAATTTATTTATCAATTGATTAATATACTCCTATCTAACATACATTGAAAAATAAAATATATTAATTATAATAATAATTTAATAATATAAATTATTTAATTTTTTAAAAAGAAATAAAAGCAAAGTATATATTTAGAAAAAATTAAATAAAATTTATTATTTTAATATATTAATTAATTTTTTTAAATAATAGTAAAATATTTAAATATTATATGTAACGACGGTAATTTAAAATTTTCTTGAAGCATAAGTTTGGAGTTGACCTTCCACTCAGAAGTCTACACGACATAACTAAATATTTTGCTTGCCAGGATACTATTGGGCGAGACCAGAAGTCTCAAGTAAAACTTTGCTATTAACCGTAGTAGACATTCTAGGAAATCCGGGGGCAGCGTCACTTCTTTTTTCCAACAGGGGCCGAGGTCAACTCGTGCGGCACGCAACAATGACAGACCGTCTTTGCTTTCAGAACCTTCCTTCTCCTGCGTTAATTTTTGTTTTTGTTTTCTCCTTAAAAATAAAACAAAGTAAATTAAATAAAGGAGAAGAAAAAAAGATATTCTCTGCTGTGTTGAGGAATAAAAGTGCAGTCGGGTGTTTTCTCTTCTATCTCTCTCTGAGCCAGAACAGAGCTAGAAATTAGAAAAGATAGCAGCAGGGGTTGTTAAAGAGGACTACGAGAGAGAGAGAACAGATAAGGAAGCAACCGTGCGCGCGCTTGGGGTCAAAAGCAGAGAGAAAGCAGAACAGGGGTTGATAGACCGAGGAATCTAAAGGAATCACACACAAAGTTTTGGGTTTTGATTGTTTTTGGGTTCTCCCCTTCTGCAACCCCACCTCTTAACTATTGCGTGCTTCGTACGGTCTATCAACCCTGATCTGCACATACAATCTTTTCCAACTCTCTTCTTCTTCTTCTTCTTCTTCTTCTTCTTCTTCTGTCCCACACGCACTTCCTTTCCCAGTTTAGCCGCTGGTACCATCAGCTTATTTTGCAGCTTTCTCTTCATTTCCTCTCCTTCCATTTTAATTTATACTGCTATCCCTATTCCATGTTTTTATTTTAGTGTTATTTGGTTTCTCTTTTTGACATATATATTTATATTTTTCTTTTTGAGTGTAGTGTGCTCTGTTGCTAGTGTGTACCTTTTTAGCATATCACTATGACGGACGGTGAGGGTAGGGTTTCAGGCACTGTGGGCGGCGGCAGGGGCCCATCTTACTGGCTGGATGCCTGTGAGGACATTTTAACAATTTTGATACATCAGTTGTTCAAGATTCAGTTGGTGATACTTCATATCAGGATAAATATCGGTAATGATTTCTTTGGAGGTATTGATCACATTCTTGATAGTATAAAAAATTGTACATCGGCTATTGTTGGGAATGGAATTCGAGAAGGAAAAGAAAGCAGTGACAAGGGTCTGGATTGCAATGGAAAGGCTGAGAAGAAATCCAAGGAGACAAAGGAGAAACTACCTGAGGAACAAGCCCGCCAGTATCAATCGGATGGTCTTCAACAGGCCAAGAAGAGAAATACAATAGCTTTTCTTGAAACTGGTGCAGGGAAGACCCTCATTGCTATACTTCTCATTAAAAGTATTTGTAACGACTTGCAAAGGCAGAATAAGAAAATGCTTGCTGTATTTTTGGTTCCAAAGGCTCCACTTGTTTATCAGGTATTCTATTCTGCATGTTCTGTCCAAGAATGTAGAACTTTGACCGTGTCCATTGACTGCAAGAGTAGTTAGTTGATGGATTTGTTATGCTTTTCTAATTTCAGAATACAGAAGTCATTCCTAAGCATACTGGTTACCAAGTGGGCCATTATTGTGGTGAAATGGGTCAAGATTTCTGGGATGCTCGGAGGTGGCAGCGTGAGTTTGAATCAAAACAGGTAGCTCTTGAAGTTTCTGTGTTAACTTTTGATTCTTATGTACTTGTTTGATGCGTAGAAAAGAGATGATTCACTTTAATTTTAATTAATCTGTACATGGGTATATATATTCAATTGATTCATATAAATAATATAGTGATTGACTTTCCATATCACTCTTCATATTGTGCAGCTGTCTAGTTAAATTAATGATGTACATGTTCATTTTATTTACTTCTAAATGGTCTAAAATTCCCATTGTTTTCACCTAATGTTGTATTAATAGTAACACTGTAATTCACACGATGTTGTTACAATTGGTATAATGGCTAATCATGTCCTTCATATGTGCCTATCTGGAGAAACCATTTGGCAAATGTAGCATCAGTTATCAAATAAATGCTCTTGACTGTTAAATGAGGTCTGTTTAAGTTTGATTTTAAAAGATAGGAAATGGTTGGTGTCCTTTCAATGACACATTCCTCTGTTTTAAAAGATAGGTATTCTTTGGCATTGTCACTTCTTAATATGCGCACAGAAATATTAAATTGAGTTTTGATTTCATTACAAAAAGCACAAAAGATTGAAAACAACTCAGAACGATTCTTCATTAAATATAACTAGGTAACACGAAAGTAATCATCAACAAAAGTAACAAAATAACGAAATTCAGTTTTAGAAGCAACAGAATAAGGACCCCAAACATCAGAATGAACTAACTCAAAAGGGGATGAAGCCCGTTTATTGACTCTTGACACAGAAGGCAAACGATGATGTTTTGCAAACTAACACGACTCACATTCTAGTACTGATAAAGACTGAAACTGAGGACACAGCTTCTTCATGGTAGACAAAGAAGGATGGCCCAATCTACAATGAGCTTCAAGAGGTGTTAAGGTACTGGAGCAAATAAGCGACCGCGGTACATGATTTTACAGAATGTAGAGATCACCTGACTCACGTCCTCTACCAATAATCTGCTTCGTCGTAAGATCCTGAAATAACCACTGGTCATTAAAAAAGGAAACAGAATAATTTAAGGTACGAGTAAGTTTACTAACAGAAAGTAGATTAAAAGAGAATTTTGGTAGACACAAAACAGATGAGAAAGAAATTGATGAAGTCGAGTTCTCAGTTCCAGAACCCATGACACAAGAAGTAGAACCATCAGCTAAAGTAACCGTAGAGGAAGTGAGATTAGACTGAAAAGTAGATAAAAGACTAGAATTATCTGTCATGTGATCTGTCGCACCAGAATTAATAACCCATTTGGATAAGGAAGACACAAGGCATGTAGTAGATTTACCTGACTTAGTGATCACAGTGACAGGGGAACTGGTAGGCTTTAGAGATGCCTGATACTAGGAAAATTGTGTAAAATCCTCTGCAGATACCAAAATAGTTTTCTCAGAGGAAGATACTGTAGAATCCTCTACTGCCATATTTGCCATATGTGATCGCTGATTTTTCCTTTGAAATTGCGGACAATTATATTTTGTATGGCCAGGCTCATGGCAGTAATAACAAATGACTCATCTTGAGTCCTGATTAGAACTAGCCTCTCCATTATGCTGATTACTTCTGTTGCCTGTAATTCTTCCTATACTTTCTCTCTTATTGCCCTGTTGTCCATTTGGATTACGGCTAATAAGAGCACTACTGGCAGGTTGTGAAGATTGGGTACTTTCTGTACGAAGGACCCGTGTGAACGTTTCATGCAAAGAGGAAATCTCAGAACTGGAGAGAATCTGAGATTTAGCAGTTTCATACTGTGAAGGAAGGCCTGCAAGAAAACTCATAACAGCCAGTTGCTCCCGTTGGGCCTGTTGAACTTTCACATCAGGACTAAAAGGCAACAATACATTAAATTCCTTATATACCCGTTTAAAATCTATAAAATCAGCTATGAGAGACTTATCTTTTTTCTCAGCACGGTAGAATGCCTTACAAACATCATAAATACGTGAGATATTCCCTTTACCAGAATACAAAAAATCTAAGTAATCCATTAATTCCTTAACAAATTCACAGTGATTAATTAAACTAATTACCTCACTGTGAATCGAGTTCCGAAGTGCAAAAACAACCGAGCATCCTCTCTTAGCCAAGTTTGTTGTGGATCATCAGTGGGTGGATCTTTAGTAAGGTGATCATCCTTATCAATGCTACGCAAATAGACCCTAACAGTCTTACTCCACTCCAGATAATTCGAACTATTAAGTTTGTGTTCTGTGATGTTAGTCATCACTGGAATCACATCAGAAAAAATATTCTTATTGTCTGCCATTTGTTGAGACAAAGAAAACTAACCGAAACGCTAATCTAAAGTGTTTACAGCAGCAAAATAATTCAAAATCACAAATCAAGCAAATATCGAAATAGGATCTGAGAGCCAAACCTAAGAAGTCCTTTAATGGTGTACTGGATCAGGCAACAACACACAGTGGTGGAATGAGGGGGTTGAGGCGACGCCGGCGATGTTGATCGGAGTCGAAACAGCCGGTGGGCGGCCAAGGTCTCTCCTGAGCTGGTGGTGGGAACAAATAGTCACCCTAGATAGATGACTTGCTCTGATACCATGTAGAAAGAGATGATTCTCCTTAATTTCAATTAATCTGTACATGGGTATATATATACAATTGATTCCTATAATTGTATTCTACTAATTAGGAAGAAATCCTAAATAAGAAATCCTAAATAGGAATACAGAATACAGAATATACAAAGAAATAATATAGTGATTGACTTTCCATAACACTCTTCATATTGTGCAGCTGTCTAGTTAAATTAATGATGTATATGTTCATTTTATTTACTTCTAAATGATTTAAAATTCCCATTGTTTTCACCTAATGTTGTATTAATGGTAACACTGTAATTCACTCGATGTTGTTACAATTGGTATAATTGCTAATCATGTCCTTCATATCTGCCTATCTGGAGAAACCATTTGGCAAATGTAGCATCAGTTATCAAATAAATGCCCTTGACTGTTAAACGAGGTCTGTTTAAGTTTGATTTTAAAAGATAGGAAATGGGTGGTGTCCTTTCAATGATAGATTCCTCTGTTTTTAGGCTTTCTAGGCTTGGAGGGAGGCATAAGGATCCCTTAATTTGTTAAAAAATGCTTCTATAGAGTTTGGAATCAATAAAATGTAAAGTTAATTTTCTGATTCTCTTATTGAAGTTCTGAATTCTAAATCTGTTCATAGTCTGAGTCTTCTTTAAATATAGATGTTATGCCTTGTCTTGCACATTGAAGTATCTTGAAACTCCTTAAGATTGTAGTCTTAGTTGATTAGGATGCCTAAAGTTTATAAACTCCAGGTTCAGAGTAATCATGAGCAATAAATCATAAAAACTGAACATTGATAAGCGGTGAAGCAGAAGGTTTATAGAGCCTTTAGCCCCTATTATGTGCTGCGGGAAACAAGCAATTTTCATGCATGGACCTACGTATTTCTCATTGTATCAGAAGCATTTCTTTTATGGTGGCATGCCTTCTGGGAGCTGTCGGATATGACATGAAGGAAATAGTCCCTTGTGCTGTTTTGGCATGGGTTTAGGTGTGGGATTTGAGGTATTTTACTGTTCTTTCCATCTTGGAGTGATATATTTTAGGAAGGGATGCTAGAAATTACAAGGACAAATGTTCTTGTCTGATACTTTTTGAACATTTATCTGTCTATACTTCTATGCAGTACATGTCTTAAAGGGTATGTAATTTTATTTGGCTGAATTGAAAATCCTTAAACAGAGTTTTGTCTATCACTTTTACTGATCAAGCGTAGCCAGTGAATGTCATGTTATGACTAAAGGTTTTGGTTTACTGATTAGTTTGAGAGTCAGTCAGTTAGTTAGATAGAAGTTAACTGTAATTTTGAATGGCGGGAATTGTATTATTGAAGATAAATAGTGTTCTGTACATTGAAGAATTAATTGATCAATAATACAAGAATCTGTTTTCTCTCTTTAATTTCTCTCTCTCTCTCTCTCTCTCTCCCCTCTCCCTAGCTTCTATTCTCTTCTTGATGTTCTTCCCTTTCTTCTTCTGCCCTCCTCTTCTCTTCCTTCTTCTAATTCTGGTTCTGTTGTGGACAATGAGCCATCAGGTCAGGTAAATGAGTCTTTATCCTGACAATTTGGTATCAAAGCAGGTTTGATCAAAGGGAAATTCTCCTTTTTCTTTATTACTTCTTCTTTGTCTCTCTCTTCCTCACCTCTTCTCTTTGAATCTCTCCCTCTTTCTTCTAAATCTTCTTCCATTTCCTCTGATTTCTTGGTTACGAAACACTCTAATCTGGATTCGTAATGGATGATGAAGTAACATGCATGATTCTTGAGAATCAACTCAAAGAATTACAACATTTGTTTCAACCCTTCAAGATGGAGATCCAACAAATTTTTGAAGGTAATTGCAAAATGCTTGAGGCAGTTCAAGAAGAAAAACTATGGAGAATGGAAGAGTTTAATCGACAGAAAGCAAGATGCCAACAAAGATTTGATAATCAGATCCAAGAAATTGTTCTTTCCGTTGACGAGGATGTTCAACGAGAGTGCCAACCAATCTTGAAGCCTTTGGAATGTTCCAAATGAAGAGAAGAAAAGCAGGGTCGTGAACTTGGTCTGATTTTCAAATTTCATGTGGGAGTGGTGATCAAGGCCTTGCCAGTAATCTCAATTCTTGCACTGAAGTAGGGTATCATGAAGAAAATACACGTAAGGAGGAAAATGCAATTTCTAAACTTGAGGAAAAAGATCAAGGATTGAGTGCTACAGACCAAGATGGTAAGATTAGCCTGTTAATTCATAATCTGGAAATTACATGTGACATCATTGGGTTTGCCCTCTTTGGGAAAAATTTTGGAAAGGACAAGAAAGAATTGGTGGAAAAAGAACATGCATGTATTATGCTGATTATTTTGAGTTTGATTTGAGGGGCTATGATTTTGAATTGGGATCCTCTAAAGTTATACTCTTGAAAGAAAATGAGTATGAGAAGTGGAGAAGAAACAGGATGAAAATGATTTTATCAATGGGGAGGGAAGATGCACAGTCGGTGTTTGCAAAAATGCCTTACTAATTGAATAAAATGGTCAAGTGCAAGTTCAGCCATTTCAAGTGCAGATTGGACCTTCAGATTCAAGATGCTGCTAGGATGATCTTTCTTTTATCCATTCCTTTCTTGAGGACAAGAATGGTTTCAAAGGGGAGGGTAATGTTGTGACTAAAGGTTCTGGTTTACTGATTAGTTTGAGAGTTAGTCAGTCAGATAGAAGTTAACTGTAATCTTGAATCAGGAATTGTATTAGTGAAGATAAATAGTGTTTTGTACGTTGAAGAATTCATTGATCAATAACACAAGAATCTGTTTTCTCTCTTTAATTTCTCTCCCTCTCTCTTCTCTCCCTAGCTTCTATCTTGATACTTCTTCCCTTTCTTCTTCTGCCCTCTTCTTCTCTTCCTTCTTCTTCTAATTCTGGTTCTGTCATGGAGAATGAGCCATCAGGTCAGGTAAATGAGTCTTTATCCTGAAATGTCAATGTGTTGTCTTGCTGAGCCTATATAGGTATAGGCATGTGCTTGCACATTATAGGTGGCTGTAGTAGAAACTGATTATGCACATGTCCTCAATGCCAAGGAGCAGAAAATGCTTCATTTAAATTGTAGTTCTCAATACAAACAATAAAGGTCTTGTGAATCTTATCATCCTGTGGCTACTTCAGTGTTTATTCATGCAATTTTTGGTTGGTTTGTCTTCCAATGGATATCTGTATTGGTTTAGGACAATGAAGTTGCTGTTTTTGGCTCTCTATCCCTAATTTAAGGTCAACTTGGTTTTCTTCCCTATTTTGCCAGGTTCCACTCTGGTGCTAGGGCTAGCTTGTTCCTTAGTTCTTTGCCTTTTCTTCTTTCAGGTTTTAGCAATGACAGCTCTGATTCTGTTGAACATTCTAAGACATGGCATAATGAAAATGGAAGCAATCAATCTCCTTATTCTGGATGAGTGTCACCATGCTGTGAAGAAACATCTATATGCCTTAGTGATGTCAGAATTCTATCATACAAGACCAAAGGAAAAAAAAACCATCTGTTTTTGGAATGACTGCTTCTCCTGTTAACTTGAAAGGTAATCATTTAATCTGTAAATCCTGAATTCTGCTAGCATTCATGTGTCTTTTGAAGTTATTCACTTTACTACAGGAGCATCTCTTTGATCAAGATTTAGTTATCAGTCACAAATTCATTTCCTTTGCTTAAAAATTTCAAGCTGCAATTCTTGTTACTCGGGTTTGTTTTCTGTGTAGGTGTTTCAAGTCAGGTTTATTGTGCAATAAAAATCCATAATCTTGAAAGTAAACTTGATTCCATAGTTTGTATAATAAAAGAACACAAGGAACTGGAAAAACATGTGCCAATGCCTGCGGAAATTGTGGTGGTGTGACAAAGCCGCCAGCTTATGGTCCCTTCATGAACAAATAAAGCAAATGGAAGTGGCTGTTGAAGAAACTGCACAATGAAGCTTAAGAAGGAGTAAATGGCAATTTATGGGAGCTAGAGATGCTGGGGCTATGGAAGATCTGCGCCAAGTATATGGTGTCTCTGAAAGTACAGAAAGTGATGGGGCTGGTAACTTGATTCAAAAGGTATGCACTGAGTGAACTGGGTCAATGGTCTGCTTACAAGGTAGCAATTTACCAGGTGGCTGATTTCTGTAGGTTAACCAAGTAATTGGTTGTGGAAATATTTGCATGGTCCATGTCATTTGCAGGTTGCACAGTCCTTTTTGATGGCTTTACAAAATGATGAGAGGGCAAACTACCAGCTTGATGTCAAGTTTCAAGAATCTTTCCTGGAAAAAGTTGTTTCCCTCTTACAATGCCAATTAACAGAGGGAGCTGTGACAGATAAGGACACAAAATTTACTGACAATGATAATGGAGTTGCTTAAGGTGGGACTGATCATGATGATATTGAAGGGGAGCTCCCTGACAGTCATGGTGGATATAGTTGTTGATTCTTGCCCACATAACAATAAGCAGATCAGATTTGGTAAATCTATGAAGAATAGAGAAAAAAAGATTTTTGTAGTAAAGCTTAGTGGCTTGGATTGAGAATTGATTAGGTTAAACTTTGTTAATTAAAGAGAGTCTAAAATTTCCTGAAACTATTCTTGTCGTGGATTATGTGAAAATTTTTATAATTGAAGTTTTGGACAATAGTCTATAGCATCAGTGGTATTTGGACTAGCCAAGGTAAAACAAGTAAATCAATAGCAAAGTTAGCAAAATTGGATGAGTTACTGGGTGCAATAATATGAATAAAGCTACTGTGATCATTGATCTTTGAACACCAAATGGAGTACACTTTAGGGCCAACCTCACTTATGTGACCTTCAGTGTAGCTGGGGTTACAAATGTTACACAACAATATGTGTCAACCGACTTGCTTGAGTTGTGCAAGTACTGGTTTTTTGTTCCTCTGTGAATTTTTGAATGGTTAAGTTATTTTGAAGATATACTTTGATGCTTATTTTATGCTTGTCTAATTTGTTGGTGTAATCGTCTCTGGTGGAGAGCATGTGGACGTGATAACAGAGGCATCTGTAGTTGATGGAAAGTGACCCCAAAAGTGCAGTCATTAATAAAAATACTTCTTAAGTATGGGCAAACACAGGATTTTCGGGCAATCATCTTTGTTGAGCGGGTAGTATCTGCTTTAGTCCTTCCTAAGGTTGAACTTCTCAGGCCTGACTTTATTGGGTCCTTATGATTTGGTTTTTCTTCCAAATTCCTCAAAATACAGTGCTATTTTTTGCCAAGCTTGCAGGTTTTTGCAGAGCTTCCATCGCTGAGTTTCATTAGGTGTGCAAGTGTGATTGGGCACAATAACAGCCGGGAAATGTGGACATCCCGGATGCAGGATACAATTGCTAAATTTCGAGATGTTCGTGTATGTTCAAAAGCGAAGCATTATGAATTTCATTAAAATTACAGTATTTCATATTAGCTTCCTAAGACAAAGCTTGCCTCACTTTTGCATTTGACACTTTGGTTGCTACTAGTGTTGCCAAGGAAGGACTAGATATTAGGCAATGAAATGTTGTCATTCGCTTTGATCTTGCAAAAACTGTTCTTGCATACATTCAGTCTAGGGGTTGTGCAAGAAAGCCTGGTTCAGATTACATCTTGATGGTTGAGAGGTAATAGTGTTGGATCTGTTCCATTGTCAGAGTTAGATTCAGATTAGCACTAAATATGGAGGAACTTAAAATATTTAGCACATCTCAGGGGAAATCTGTCTCATGGAGCATTCTTAAGGAATGCTAGGAATAGTGAGCAGACCCTGCTGAAAGAAGCAATCGAGAGAACTGACCTTAGTCACCTCAAGGATACATCAAGGTTAATTTCTGTGGATTCAACACCAGAAACTGTATACCAGGTGGAATCTACTGGTGCTATTGTGAGCTTGAATTCTGCTGTTGGGCTAATCCATTTCTATTGCTCTCAGCTACCAAGTGACAAGATTAATTTCATCTTCTATCAATGAACTTCTAGTTTCATTGCAGTCATTAAACTTCAGTTTGTAAGTTAAAAATTGTTCAACTGTGATTTCCACCACCACCCCCCACACAACCAAACCCCACCCCCCCCCCCGGGTAAGGTCACCATTTTAAATTTTGGTAGAATTGCAATTAGATTTTTGACGTGATATATTTATTGCAATTTTACAATTAAAAATATGCTATGGATTTCTTATTTAGTCAGCATAGCAAAATTTTGACTTAATCTCAAAAAAAAAAAAAAAAAAAATAGTGACCTTTTTGAAACAAATCATAGTTCAATGATTTTGCTGGTACAAATTGTTAGTGACTGTGCTGAAATTACTAAGAATTTTAGTAATCATGGTTGAAATTAAGACCTGCTCATTCTATTACTGACAATATAGCTATTATCTTCTTTGTGCTTGTTACTGGAGATCAATTTCTTGTTCAATTGCATTTCGTTACCCAGGTATTCAATACTTCGTCCCGAGTTTATCATGGAGAGGCATGAGAAGCCAGAAGGTCCCACAGAATATTCATGCGAGCTTCAACTTCCCTGTAATGCACCATTTGAGAAGCGCGAGGGTTCTGCATGCAGTTCAATGCGCCCTGTACAACAGGCATGCAGCTGTATTTATGAATTCCTGATAGCTTCACTAGCTTCCTTTCAAGAATCTGTGTTGCTTGTCTGCTTAATTTGTAGTCTGTTTGTTTGGCTGCTAGAAAGAAGCTCCATGAGATGGGAGAATTTACGGACATGCTTTTGCCAGATAAGGGAAGTGGAGAAGAAAGAGAAAAGGTTGACCAGAATGATGAAGGAGAACCACTTCCTGGAACTGCTAGACATAGAGAGTTCTATCCTGAAGGTGTAGCCAACATACTTCTGGTTAGTTTGTCACATGGGTGTACCTGCCTTTAATTAACCATAAAATAAGAGTAGTTCGTCATTGAATGACACAAATCTCTCTCTCTCTCTCTCTCTCTCTCTCTCTCATATCTAGTTATTCTTTGCATCTGAGTTTTCCAGTTTGATGATCAAATAACGTCTGATTGGTTAATATTGTAAGTTGCTGCACTTTCTTTCTTTGTTTTGCTGGTTTCCCCTCTTTTCTGCTGGAAGTTAAGAAATTTACTGTATTATTGCAATTCATCATTAGTGTCTGCACAGAGCTGGAAGGTTAAGAACATGATCTCTTTAATGCGTCACTGTTGGACACATTTTTTTTATGTTTGAAAGTGCTGGAACTGATATGATGGATGGAGAAAGGCCAAACTATGATGTATGTGAGACGTGCTCTAAGGTAGGGATCACTATATTGGTGAGGGAGCAGTGATAAAAACATGTCATTTGTCAATTCTATTTACTTTTCATGGTCACTGTATTTAGGCTTTGAGCTCCTATTTTAAATTTTTAAATTTTTAAAATTAGGTTAATGGAGTATTGTTGGTCTTTAGTACATGTATTTAATTATTCTGAGTCATGGGAATTTAGTGCATTCTCTCTATCTCTCTCTCTCTCTCTGCTCATCTATCTCCTGTTTTCGGAAGATGGGATTTCTCCAAAGAATGTTGAATGGAAAAGGTAATATTTCAGCAATAAAAGTTTCATGGTAATGGACTTTGGAGATTTTGGCATCTCCATTTCAATATTGTGGCAGTTATCAAGATACAAATTAAAAATGTTGTGATTCATGATATCACATACAAAACGCATGGTATCTCCCTCTTCTCCACCCTTCCCACCAACCAAAAAAAAAAAATTGTTCGTAAAGCAGTATATGATCTGTTTTGGATAATGCTAACAAGTAGTGCTTAAGAGGTGGCATATTTTTAATTTGTCATTTTCATCTAGGCTCTAGCACATACCTGCTTAAAACTACTTTGGCCTTTCAGGGAGAATGGATCTTACGTGGAAGCGATGGTTGCAACAACTCCGAATTGCTTCATCTTTACATGTATGCTGTTATATATGTAAACAAAGGCACTTCAAAAGATCCATTCTTAACTCAATTTTCAGATTTTGCAGTGCTTTTTGGCAACGAGCTGGATGTAGAGGTAATTTGACTCATTTTCAGTTCTAGCATAGGTAGGATGTGTAAAGTTTTCATCTCTAATCACATTCATTTTTATAGGTGTTATCGATGTCAATGGATCTATTAATCGCTCGAACCATTATAACGAAGGCATCTCTTGTCTTCAGGGGTGCAATAGATATTACTGAAACCCAGGTTGGTTCTCTATGGAACTAACTGAGCAATGTTTAAAGTGTCTCCCCCACTTCCCAAATTGTCTTCTGGTGCTTGATCATTAAAACTCTTATCATGTGCAGCTGGCATACCTTAAAAGTTTTCATGTGAGATTGATGAGTATTGTACTGGATGTGGATGTTGAACCTTCCACCACTCCATGGGATCCTGCAAAAGCATATTTGTTTGTCCCTATGGTTGGCGATAAGTTTGTGGATCCTATAAAAGAAATTGACTGGGATCTAGTTGATAAAATAATTAGAACAGATGCGTGGAGCAATCCCCTTCAGAGGGCTCGACCAGATGTTTACCTTGGTACAAATGGGAAGACACTTGGTGGAGATAGAAGGGAGTATGGATTTGTGAAATTACGTCATGGCATGGCTTTTGGACAGAAATCCCATCCCACTTATGGTATCAGAGGAGCTGTAGCACAATTTGATTTTGTGAAAGCTTCTGGATTTCCTACATGGGATGGAACTGAAATGGAAAAAGTGGAGTTGCCTAAAGGCAAACTGATGATGGCTGATACTTGTTTCGAAGCTGAAGATTTGGTAGGGATAATTGTAACAGCTGCACACTCTGGGAAAAGGTTCTATGTGGATTCAATTTGCTATGACATGACTGCAGAGAGCTCATTCCCAAGGAAAGAGGTTTATCTTGGTCCTTTGCAGTATAGCACATATGCTGATTATTGCAAGCAAAAGTATGACCCACATTACTTTTTCACCTTTTTTTCCTTTCTCCCTTGATGAAACATTTTCTTTTCCCTTCAGACAAGGGGAATGCCTTGTTAATTGCTCTTTTCTAACGCTAGGACTGGATAGCGTCAGTGCGTGCACTTCTGATGTTGTGCCTGGAAGGGAAAGCTTATCTGAATCAGTGATGGAATTATTTAACTACTGTCTGCTGTAAGTTACGTGGGCTTTGTCACTAGGTTCAACACTTTTTTCATTGGCAGTAATTCATAAGTCCTCAAAGATTGGAGAAGCTTTTGTTTCTTCTTGGCACAACAGAGGGTGCATTGGGCTGTCGGGTCTGTTGTGTATCATTTTCAGGTATGGTGTTGAATTGATATTTAAGCAACAACCTTTAACAAGAGGACGTGGTGTTTCATACTGCAAGAATCTTTTATCTCCTCGTTTTGAACACTCAGAATGTATATTTTTTGTTCTCCTTTGAAGAGCAATACCATTTCTGCCTGAAATCTCTTCGCATTTTTGTTGTTTGTAGAGCTAAATGGAGAAGTTTTTTTGTCTGTGTAGCAAAGGTGAATCTGAAGAAATTCTTGACAAAACATACCTACGTGTTTCTTCCTCCTGCGTTATGTTTGGTACACCCTCTTCCGGGATCACTTGTTCGAGGTGCCCAAAGATTGTGATCAATAATGAGGAGGGCTGAAAGATGCTGCTAGCAATTCAACTTAAGGATATAATAGATTATTCATTCCCTCCTTCAAAGGTATTGTATTTAGTAGAATTCTTACAAAAATCAAGGCTGTGGACTATCCTTTCATTCATGTGTCCCCCTATACCTACAGATCTTGGAAGCCTTGACTGCAGCTTCATGCCAAGAGATTCTGCTATGTGAGAGCAGAACTTCTAGGAGATGCATACCTGAAATGGGTTGTTACTCAATTTCTTTTTCTTAAATATCCCCAGAAACATGAGGGTCAACTCACTAGGATGAGACAACAAATGGTGAGTAACATGATTCTGTACCAATATGCATTAAACAAAGGACTTCAATCATATATCCAGGCAGATCGTTTTGCTCCATCTAGATGGGCTGCTCCTGGGGTGTTGCCTGTCTTCGATGAGGATACAAAGGATGGAGACTGCACCTTTTTTTATCAGGAAAGATCATCTGCAGAGGATACACCAGGATTGGATCATGCCGATGATGGATATGAAGATGATGAAATTTAGGATGGTGAACTTGAGAGCGACTCTAGTTCTTATAGAGTTCTATCTAGCAAGACATTGGCAGATGTGGTTGAAGCACTGATTGGTGTTTATTATGTTGAAAGTGGTGAGAATGCAGCAAACCACCTCATGAAATGGATCAGGATTCAGGTAGAGGTTGATCATGGAGAGATAGATTCAGTAATAAAGCCATCCAATGTTCCAGAAAGTATAGTTAAAATTGTTGATTTTGATGCCTTAAAAGGTGCCTTGAACATTAAGTTTAGTGATCAGGGCCTTTTAGTTGAAGCCATCACTCATGCATCACAACCGTCTTCCAGAGTGTCCTGTTATCAACGATTAGAATTTGTTGGTGATGCAAGGCGCTTGTTTTTCACATACACCAACCTTTCCCCAGGTCGCTTGACAGATTTATGAGCTGCTGCTGTAAACAATGAAAACTTTGCATGTATTGCAGTTAAACATAAGCTCCATATGCATCTCCGGCATGGGTCAAGAGCTCTAGAAAAGCAGGTTTGCTATCTTGTTCCTATAGTAGCATAGCATGATGATTGCGTTTTCTTATTGAACTAGGCTAAATTGCTTGTTTGAATGCTGACATTTTGAGGATTTGTGTATCAGATTAGGGACTTTGTGAAGGAAGTTCAAGACGGATTATCACAGCCTGGTTTCAACTCCTTTTGTTGGGAGATTGCAAAGCTCCGAAAGTTCTTGGTGACATTGTTGAATCAAATGCAGGTGCTATTTTGCGGGACAATGGACGAGATTCTGCAGTTGTTTGGAAGGTTAGTTTCACTGTTTCAGTCATGGACCTGGCTGCCATATAATACCACCCCCACCACCCAGCCCACACCACGCCCCCACATCCCAACTTCACCCCCCACATCTCCCCCTCCCTCCTCTTTGCCTGCCCCGCGCCGCCCGCAACACTCCCGGGGAGAGAAGTGGGGCAAAAAACCCACCCCACCATACCCAACCCTTTTTGTCCTACTCTCCTACTGTTTTACAATCAAGGATATTTGACGATAATGTTATTTTCTTGCAATCCCTTTGTCCCTGGTTTTTCAACCTCTGTTGCATCCAATGGTCACTCCAGAAACACTCCCAATGCATCCTGTAAGGGAGCTGCAGGAACTTTGCCAGCAACAGGCTGAAGGCTTGGAATACAAGGCCTCACGAAGTGGCAATCTGGCTTCCGTTGAAGTTTTTATTGATGGTATCCAGGTAGGATTTGCTCAGAATCCACAAAAGAAGATGGCACAGAAACTTGCTGCTAGGAATGCGCTTGCCGTTTTGAAAGAGAAGGAAACAGCTGAAGCTAAAGACAAAGGTGATGAGAATGGGAAGAAGAAGAAAAATGGCAACCAAAAATTTGCCAGGCAAATCTTGAATGATATTTGCTTGCGAAGAAATTGGCCTATGCCCTTTTATCGGTAAGAAAACTTGTGTGATTTTTATCTTCTTGCTATTGTTTTCTTAACAGTAACTATGCGGCTTAGTTGACTTGATATTTTGGCATTTTGAGGTGTGTGAACGAGGGTGGCCCTGCGCATGCAAAGAGGTTTACATTTGCAGTTCGTTTGAATGCTGCTGATAGGGGATGGACTGACGAATGTGTGGGAGAGTCGATGCCAAGCTTCAAAAAGGCCAAGGACTCTGCTGCAGTTCTGCTCTTGGAAATTTTGAATAAATGGTACCCATGACAACCACATGAAATTTGATTGATGGGAGATATTTATGCAGTTAAATTATCTATTCATCATTGGTACCTGATCCAGTGCCTTCAATTATAGTTGTGCACTTCATAATTTATTACTTCTAGACATACAAATTTAAGTGCGAGATCTATAATATAACCACATTTTATTTTATGCCAACGTAGTTCTTTCTCGGCTAGTGTCATTCGTGAATTGATGTATATACAAGAATTTCATTGCAACTATTAACAGTGATGGTTTCATGTTGATTTTATTATATAAAAATTTAAAAATAATAATATTTTTAAATTTATTTTAGTGAATTGAATTACAATTATATCCTCAAATACACTTTAATACGTGTTTGAAAACTTTAAATGAGTTGGGCTTTTATATCTGTTGACCCCACAAGCTCAAAAGGAGCATAGATTTTGATGATAACAAAACTCAACTAGAATCAAACTAACATTATTTTAAGTATTGTGTTTCTCAAAGAATAAAGAAAAAGACTCAAGGATTTCATGATGGATTCGTGCTCTTGAAGAAAGGATGACATTTTAAGATAACAGGACGAATCAAAAGAGATAGAAGAAGAAAATGTTACCTTCCAAAGCTGCATTGAAGATCAAATTTGAAGGTACATATAATATAAAAGTTAGTTTTAACTTTTAGGATTGCTTGTGAAAAGAATTGAGGAGTAGAAGTCAATGATACTTATTTTCAATCCCTCAAAAGTTTTTCTTTTAAATATGTTCAATGGCCTAAAAGTATTTGATTATAATTTGGTGTAAAGTTCTACAGTTTTCAAAGTTATGAAAAAAAGTTTTACTGGTATGCTAACTGGTTTGCTACTTGTTTTGGTATGCTAACTGGTTTGTTACTTTTTCCAGTATGCTAACTGTTTCAACTCTGCACAAAATCGCAGAAAAAGACAAAATAACGGCTATTTTCTTGAATTTCGTAATTGTAACGTTCAAATGAGTTCCCAAACGGTAAAAAATGTTCCAAAGCTATAAATACACCTACCCTTGACTATTTTGCACAAAATGAAAGTCTCTCTGTTCAAAATCATAAAATCTTTCATTCAAAGTGCTCAAAGTGTTTTTATTGCTCATCGTTGGCTTATCTACTCATCTCTTCTTTATATATTTTGTTGTATTGAGTGAGAGTGAGTTTTAAACATTTTATTATCATTTATGAGAGGTCATTTAAGCACCTATTGAAGTTTGATTGTGAAAAGTGTTTGGGATAATACTTGATAGAAGTGTGAAACTACTTGTAAAAGCTTTGGTGAGAAGATTTGTAAAGGGCTTTTGTCTCTTGCCTTCAAAAGAGAAGAATAGTGAAGTGAAGACTCAAAGTGGGATCTTTGAAAGAGTGGATGTAGGCTAGTTGAGCCGAACCATTATAAAAATTCAGTGTTCAATTTTCTCAACCCTTACTCTTTACATTTATGCATTTTATCTTTCTGATTGAGGTGCTTTTGCTGATATGAAAGTCGATGCTGTTTATTGTTAACCTTGCTGCAAACTGAGAAAATTGGTTTACCCAATTTTGAATCAACTTATCAATAGAGCTGTATTGTTTATATTTCACATTAGACAATTAAGTTGAACCAAACTGTAATTTTTCAAAGGTTTTGAGCAAGAACCGAAAAATTATTTTAGAGTTCAATTTACCCCCTCTTGGACATATTTTGGGACATCAATATCTTTTTCCGTGTGAGTCTTTTTAGCCTGCTAAGTGGTGAGAAGTTTCAATGTGTTTACAGGACTTTTAGTTTTTCATTACTTATTCTCTGCTTCACGGCTTTTCATTGCTTAATTGACGCACTTGGCTGTGCTCCTTAATGAGTAAATATTGACTAATGGAAAGTTTCTTTTGGTGGAGCTGAATTTCTTTTGTTGCTTAATGGATTTGTATTAAGGAACGTACTGTAAATGGTTACCTTTAAAAAAGGGTGAGTGTTAATTGCATGCGTTTAAATCCATAGATGGTCAGTAGAAATTTTAATATTATAAATATAAATATAAAAAATATTATAATAAATATGATAAATATTTATTATATTATAAATATATTAATATTTATAATAAAATTTTTATGAAAAAAAAATTATATTATAAATAAATATAATAAATATTTTTTTGTGAAAGTAAAGTTTTTAAAATTAAATATGTTTTATTATATAAATTGAATATAATTGTAAAAATTAATAAAAATAAAATAAAGAATAATTATTAATAAGTAGTTTTAACTATAAATAATATTTTGATTAACAACAGTTTTTTATTTTATCAGTAAATAGGTAGATTGTGGTTTTTTTTTTTTAACAACATATTTATATTTATAATCAACAGTAACAACAAAATACAGCAACAATTCTAAATAGACCTATTTGACTAAAGAAGACGAACAAAGAAAGGGAAAATGATCTCAATTTCATTGATTGCAATGGTGACCATCTATCCCTTACTGCTATAGTTATTCACAAAAATTTCAAGGAGTCTGCACAGGCCTGCAAATCAATAACTCCAAATTCAAAAATATTTCACGGCCCTAGGCATATTAAATATTTTTTCAATCCTCACCTCTAAGCTCAAAATATGTTCCCATTCGTAATTTTGATCAATTAACTGTTAACTTGATAAGTCATGTTCATCCACAGAAAGTTGCTGGTCATGATATTTATGATGTTTTGACGTCCTCCAGAACTCACTCATCAAGAATGACAAGTTTCATACGAAATTCATATATCATAGGTATTGGTTTTAAAATTGATAAATAGCTTCTTCAGAATATAAGTGACCAAGATCAAGGAACTTGCTGATCAAGAATCACAAGTTGTAAAAAAAATTTATGTATGATAAAACTGATAAATAGCTTCTTCGGAAAATAAGCGAATAGGGTATTCAATAAGAAATATATTTGGATAAAAAACAGGGGCTTTTTAAGGGTAATTCATTGTAACTTGCAACATATTCTCATAATCAAAACTGCTTTGCCTTGTTTACTGTGTTGTTGTTAGCGTGTTACAATCTGCTATCTGAAACATTCTTAACTGGTTTATCATCGCAATGAGAGTTGAACCCTTCTGCATATTATAGAATGTACAACTACTTTCGCAGTTTCTACTTTCCAAGATGAAGAGTGACAACTAGAACATTTTGTATTAAAATAATATCATTGATAATCTCTTGTCACAGCATTGTTTGAAACAAACAAGCACCAATTATCATCTAGATTATAGGAAGTCAAAAAATGAAATTTAAAATATAATCTTAAACAATCATTGATTAAACAAATTATTCAAAATAAAGAAATCCCCAGAGGCAAAAAATTGTGGAACGAAGCCTGCGTGCATTGCCTTGGATTTTGTCTACCGCCTCAGCGTGTGCAGAATGTACTCAGCATAAAGGTCCCTGCAGCAAGCAAAATTAATAAGTTCAGAACCAACTGGAACTGCATCAGATTGGGGAATAACCACTCAAAAGGAATGGTGGTTGCAGATCCTTTTGGTTGTTTAAGAGGAACTTACATGGAGTACTGGATGGCATCAACAGCATGGTTTGAAGGCAAGAACTCATTAACTGCAACCTCTTTGTTCTCATTTTTCTTGTCTGTGTAAATATGTTAAGAAACCAGCATTCCACACATTGTGAACACAACTCAACGAAAATATTTTGAGAAAAGTAAAACTGGCCAATTTAAGGGTGAAAAGGATACAATCTTCAAAGAAACGACGGATCTCAGAAAGGCGATGAGGAGCCAACTGTTTGATATCAGTGTAATGCTTGTACTCTGGATCATCAGCACAAACTGCAATGATTTTGTCATCTTTCTCTCCCTGAATTAGAAGTAGTTAGACCACTAAATAAGGGAAAGAAGTCACGCTGCTTCCTTTTAATTTAGAATTCTGGAGTCACCTCACCTGGTCAATCATAGGCATAAGTCCAATGGCCCTGGCTCGTAGAAAGCAACCAGGAAGGACAGGCTCCTATTTACATACACAATTCAGGCGGATCACAATGTCAAAATGAAAGCTCTCACATAGTGCAAGTAGGATCAAAGGACTAAATTGCAACATAATCAAAGTACACAATCCAAGACTCAATCTTATACTGAATAAATGTAACTCACCTGCATGAGAACCAATACATCTAAGGGATCATTATCTTCACACAATGTGCGAGGTATGAAACCGTAGTTATGAGGATAGACCACTGATGAGTACAAAATCCGATCAACCTATGTATTTGAGCACAAGAGAAAAATGCTGAGAAAGACACAGAGAATGGGGCTTTGAGAAATTAAATTGTACATGAAGTACACTTCTATACACAGCTCAGAGAACACCCTCACTCTGCAGCCTGGGACCAGAAACTCTAAAGTTTGATAGATATAATATTAATTGTTCATACCTTAATAAGTCCTGTCTTCTTGTCTAGTTCATATTTGACCTTACTTCCCTTTGTTATCTCAACAACCTGCATCAGTTTGGAAAAATTAATTTAACAGGCAAACAATCCAATTAATTCAACCAGACAGCTTAAAAAAAAAAACTTAGAAATTACTCCCCCAATATCTAGAAGAGTTCCCCTAAATATTGCTTGGATAAAGAAATATTGGTGGAAAGTCAGAAAAAAAAAAGATCAATCAACTAATATGTGTTCTTTCCAAGTCCCCCCTTTTTTACATTGAAATGAACAGTTTAAACTCATTCATCAGCATGCAAAGGTGGAGAAAGACGTACAACATTGAAGATGGTAGGAGCTCCAGGTCCTGCAAACAACATTTATTTTTTGTGGCAATATTAGTTTCATCTCTTGTAAGCAGATGTAAATACAAACAAAACATAAATGTGATCTTCTTCTATTTGCTTACCAATCTCAAGATCATGCCAAGGATGTGCAGCAACAGTTCTCTTCGACATAGATGAAAGGATCCTCTCATTCAGTCTGGGTGTACTTCTATTTTCACTTCCATTGGTTTCTTCAGCCATCTTTAACTAAAAGAAATAAAACTCTCTGAAGTTTGATAATTTATTATTGAACTCACAAAAATTTAATCAGTTCAGCTTTGCTTGAGCTTAATTAGAGGCAAGTGTGTCATAATAGGCAAACTTACAAAGATTAGAATTGAAACAAGAATAAAGTAGAACCAAAAGTAATCAAGAAAATGCAGATCAGGGATCGCCATTAAGCGAAGTCCCAAAATCAAAGCATCATTATAGCTAATCACTTAAATGCTGATCCTTCAACATGAAAGACATCATTTTTTGAAAAGACATTTGAGAATTCGAACCTGCCTTTGTTATCAAATGTTAAAACAGCAGAAAAAAAAGGGAATCTCCTGAAAATTAGCATGACTTCGTATTTAAAGGGATTTTCTGGGTAAAAAAATCTATCATCGATAAAACAATCTACCAAAGCCATTTTGACATTATCCATAAAAGCAGTGCTTTGAATCCAAGCGAAAATTGAACCAAAAGTTGCAAAAGAGATACAAGTTTACTAGAACAACATGTGAAAGCTGATGGGACATGTGCCTATGCACGAAAACCCAGAAAAGAAAAAGATTAAAACTTTACCATGCGATTTACGAAAGCATGAACCTTTAACTTGAATGGATAAAAGAATAAAGAAAAAACTTATATACCTGATTGATTGACGAAAGTAACGTATGAAGACTAGAATGAAAAGGAGGGGAGGCAATGATCCGAGTCCTGCGATGGGTGTGTCTATATATAGAGAAATTTTAGAATACTAGTGGGGGAAAGGTTGTGGGTCAAATCTTGGATTAGCTGCCTCGTGTCTGATGTGGAGCGAACGTAGCATACACTAGGAAGGCATCCCCTTCCATTTTGTTCAACATTCAAACATAGTTATCCTGATTACACGTGGTTAGAACTTGGGTTTTTATTTTTATTTTTCTTTTAATAAGGAGGAGTATTGGGAAGGGAAAATTAATTATGTTAATAAAATTAGAATAATTTCATTTTCCCCCTCAATAATTTTTTTTGGCATTTGTTCCCCCAAATAATTATATTAAAGAAATGAAGGTTTTAATATCCTTTTGCATTTTGTCTTGTATGTTTGCCTTTTATGACTTTTTAATAAAAAAAAATTATTGAATAAAAAATAAAAATAATAATAAGTTAACCAAAGAAAATAAAATTGAATTTCACCCTTGATTTTTTCTTTATTTTTTTTTATGTCGGTGTAAATTTATTAAGAATATGGTGGATATTTTTTTATAAAAAATATTTTTTTAAAAAAAATCTGAAATTTGTTAAATATGAAGCTGTCATAAACGCGTTTTCCGGTTGCCCGCACGTTTCAGCAATTGTGATGATAGGCCGTGAGTGGCTCTTGTCAAGCTCAACCCAACCCCTTATTTTATTCCCCAATTCATTGCTCCCATTTCTGCGCACTACACTAACGTAAACCAAGTAAGAGAAGGCATAAGACAAATCGAAGAGTAGAGCATTTTTATGTAATTAATATAAAATAGTTCAATTATCAGAAACAACAATTTTAAGGCACATATATAGAGTCAGGAGACATAGATATCATCTGAAGGAGGCTTGAATTTGAGAATGTTTCTTCAAGTGCAGGTCCCCTCTTACTACCATTTCCATCAATGCTCTCTTTTGTAATGTGCACAAGCTCCCTAGCAACTTCTACCATCCCAATTTTGCCATCTCCACCGAACAGCAGACATCTGGTAGCTATGTCTGCAACTATCTCTATTTGCTCTCTGCGAAATGGAGGTTGCTCATGATAATAGAGACCTGGATCCGCAATTTCTGCCAGCTTTCCACTCCTGATTTTCTGCAATGCTGCAGCTGGGAGGTCTTTGTTCTTGGAACCTGTAATTAACTCTAGCAGCACCACACCAAAGTCAGAAACATCACTTCTATTATTTGAATAAGATTCATTTGTAAGGCTTGATGATTCAAGTAGCCTGAACCCTGCAATTCTAACCGACTGATCTTCATCTAAAAATATGCAGCCGGATTTGATATTATGATGAAAGATAGGAGGAAATATTTCATACTGCAGGAAGGCTAAGACACATGCAATTTCAGCGGCAATGTTCATTCTCTTGTACCAATCAAGGCCCATTTTTTCTAGTCCTCTACTTTGGTGCAAATGTTCCTCAAGGGTACCATTTGCAGGATACTCATGGACCACCAGTGGAGTGTAGCCAGAGTCGATACAACATCCAAGGAGACGTGCCATATTCCTGTGTGAAACTGCAGATAAAACCTCAATCCTGGATAGGACCTGCATTAGATCTCTTTGATCTTGGCACTGTACCTTGTGCACAGCTACATGTGAACCATCTCCAAGGACCCCTGCATATATGGTTCCATTCCTACCATGCACAAGTTTCTGACAATCTTCAAATCCTTTAGTGGCTTCCTCCAGCTCTTGGTAAGTGAATAATCGAGTCCTACAAGCTTTCCTGAATGAGATGGTGCTATGAAAATGTGACTGGTCAGGGTCATATGCACCGGACTTACCAGGCCGTTTCAACAGACAAAACAGCGCAATTAAGGAGGCAATAATGAATACGGGGCCAACAACTCCTGCAGATTAAGGATCATCATTTTTTTTTTTTTTTGGCAGCAACCAGAAGCAGATGCAAACTTATGTCACAGATGACTATATATGTCATTCACATACCAGCTAGAATGGAAACTGTTTTTCCGCTATGTCTTTTTGTGTAGCACTGAGTGCCATTTGCTTCCACTCCATTCTTGATGCAGGCTGTCCAAGAAAAAGATTAAGATTCTATAATAATTCCTACTTTCAAGTATATAAAGCTATCCAATTAAATATACCAAGGCCAACCCAGTGGCTGTCCTTTTTAGATTGAACAATATGAACCAATTAATCCAATTCCCATTTGCTAGAAATTAATTTAGCTCTCAATTTGTTATTATTGGTACACTAAATCCAAGCTTAGTATTAACCAAATCGGAAATTCTTGTTTTTTTTTTTTCCCCATATCTAGATTGAAAGTAATTCTCTTCAAACTTCAAAGAACACTGCCAAGCATATAACTAAAAAACCTTGACCAAATCAAAGTGAATAGGTTCTACCAAACATGCAAAAGAAGAGCTTGACCTGAACCGAGATATATACTGTGAATAGCTACTTACATTTTAAACAACCCACGCCACTGGCAAATCCATCACCAACAAACCCGTCCTGACATTTGCACCTAAACCCTCCTTTAACTGTGGTGGCATTGACAGTGTTTGAATTGATGGCACAAGCTTTCTTGGAAGAATTCCCACCTGGAATCGCCCATTCCAATTTAACCCCACGTTTTCCAGTGTTAGAACCACGAGAAATAGCCCAAGAAGAGTATCCCCTGCATCCAAACTTGGAAAACACTGAAAAACCATCTCCTAAATCCCATGCACTATGGTCAGAAAGTGGATAACAGCAGGCAGGAGAGGCATTGGAGTTGCCATCACAGCCAGGCAAGTCAATCGTTTCACAATCTGCCTTGCACAAAGAAGAATCTTCACAATCATACAAGCCAATAACGTTGTCCACCGATATACCAAAATGGCCATTTCCACTGAAACCAAAAGAATTCAAATCATTATATTGGCGACAAATAGAGCTACCCGGAAAGCCCACTAAAATACCATCAGAGACAAATTCAACAACTTCATAGCTTTGAGAGGCAATGTTGAGGTAAAGGGTAGAGGAGCTGGAGCAAGAGAGATGGAAAGCGGTGGAAACTGAGGCACAGGAACTGTTCAAATAAAATGGGAATGGGATATGCAACTTTCCACATTTCTCATCACACTGATTTGGAAGCAAAAATGTCCGTTGATGCTGCTGCTGAACAGAATGGGAAATGGGTGATTGAAAAAGCAGTGTGAAGAGAATAAAGGAAGTCAAGATCAGAGGTACCATCGCTTGTGAAAGGGTTGACTATGACTGCAGAGAATATTTGGAAGAGAAAGAATTAACAGAAATGTAGTGAATGTAGGAATAAGTTCAATAAACCTACATTCATGACCTTTAACTTGCAATACATTATATTACTATTTTATAAAGCAGCAGCAAGAACCACTGAATCAGTAGAACAGAGTGTAGAGATACATGTATATGAAAGGCACAAAAATCGTTAGACCCAGATGATGGACGCGGCATAGAAGTTGGGGAAACATGAGAAGATTGGTCTGTGGAATGGGCTACAAATGGTACCACATATATAGAGGAGAGTGCTTTGGAGCAAGTATTTGGGTATTTTTCCGAGAGTTTGAGGCTTTCAATTCCAGTTTCAATGGCTTAGGCGCACAGGGTTCAAGACCAAATAAGGGTTTTGATCTCTTTACATAGGCTATAGAATAATAATAATAAAACCTAGATATTTGCATTTGCATTTGCATTGCATGGGTTGGTTTCGACTTCCGAGCTTTGGTAATCTAAAGAGTAGATATGTAATTATGTAACTAGTTTCAGAATTACGGAATGTCAGATCCAAATGTTACCTTAAAAAATCTGATTTCGCCAATTCCACGCGTGGAATGCTTCTACCCGCTTCTCTTCTCACTTCCTACTGACACCTGGCCTATTCAGCTTTGGGTTTTGCTTGATTCTCGTCTCCAGACAATAAGCCTCTCTCGGTGTTGGGATGTTTAAAACTTGAAATCACGTGGGTTACGTGGCAAAATCTTAGCAACTCTGACCTGGAGAAGACTCAAGCCTCAGTGTATCTAGCGGCGACGGTCCGGTTAGACCCTGAATCGGACCATATGAGGCCACTTTAGAACCATTCAGGTTCAAGAACGGTTCAATAGGTCCAATAGAATTTCAGGTCCGAATGAATGGGGAGATGAAATGATTTATGACATTATAATAACGTTATTTTTAAATTTTAATTTATAGTATAAAATTTCATTAATATTAATTTAATAAATAAAAAAATCTTTCTTTTCTTTTAATGCTCAATTTTCTAATTACATTTTTTATTTAACACATAAAAAACTTGAAATGTCTTAAATACCATTAAATAAAAAAAAAAAAAAATCCATCTTTCCCACTGTGCTTCTCTCTGCAAATGAGTGTTTTGGACATATGGAAGAAAGCTCTTCAAATTTGCAGCTTCTGGCTGGCCTCAACTGCTGGAAGTGAATTACCTGAAAGCAGTTCAGCTAATGAATCTAATTTTGTTCAGGGTGGCGTAAGAGATTGAATGGATTTTAGCAGGCCGAAGATCTGCCTGCGAGTGGGCAAAGCAAGAAGTTCTTGCTGCATATGATCCGACGGAGAAGTAATCACATCACATTCTAGATAAGGATGGTTAGGTCGTATATCAATGCTTCCTTGTGATGTTTGCCTTACCGGTTTGCAATTTAGTCAAAATATCTGTCGAATTGGTTGCAACTGCTGCTGAGATGCCTGATGCAATGGAAATAGTTTTCCAAAAGACTAGCTGTTGGGATAAGTGGTGCTGTGAGTGATACAATTATATGCTGCAAGAATGTTCAAGTTTGTGGTACAAATAATTAATGCTTTGCTGGCTCTTGCCTCCTTCCAGGTAGACGAGTATATAAGGAGAACAAGGGTCGCGCTGCATTTTCATACTCCAAAGCAATGCTTCTACTTTCTTTTGTTACAGAAGAAGCATCATCTCTACCTTTGAACGCTCCATTTCTATTAACTCCTGCCAATAAGAAACGAATACAAAGCTACATAATCAACTTGCAGTCCCATCAGTCTCACTTCTAACGTAGGGGTCATTTTCTATACAAATCCCCCACCTCTTCTTCCAAGTATACAGACGGTGTACAGGTATTTTAAGAAAAGACTTTCTTCAATTGCTGATACGATAGTCCCTGGAAATCAAAGTCAGATTTGGCATGCATTTTTGAACTTAGCATGTTGAAGTGGATTCACAATAATCATTTGACATGATTAGGGGATGCTAAGATTGAACGTACAGATATATATGTTTGACCCTTGGCATCCGGAGAAGATGACATCTGTGTGAAGGATTTTTTTTTTTTTTTTTTTTTTTGTAAATAAACTACAAAGAACAGTAAATATGAATGCTCAGCGTAACCTATAAAATCCTTTTTATATGGCAGTTTACAAATCCATATGATTCTTCCTATCCTTTTACCTCTAATGAGAGGAGAAGTTGAAGTATTTGGGCACTCAAATGTATGTAGTAATGACGAGGCTTACATGTCCCTTGCTCAATTGTTTGTAGTAACGAAGAGGCTTTCATGTCCTTGGCCTGCTACTAGTATCAAGTGGAAAGTAATAGTATCTGACAACAAAATTATATTTCAAAACTATATGCTGCAATGTTATGATCAAGTTCCAGAAGCACCTGCATCTATAAGACAAATACAACAATCAGAAGAAGATACTTGAGCGCAAGGTTAAATTCCATCTCTTCGCATCAGCATTAGTCCCCAACAAGCCCAAGTGTGACACGAGAGAATTTAGAAAATACAGTACACAGGTGTAAATAAACACTACCTTTGGATGAAAAGGGCCATATAATCAGGGCCCATTCAATACTTGATGATTCTTATCTAGGTCTATTCAAATTGGAGTTTTTTAACTGCAGTTGCATGGTTCAAGAAAGTAAATAAGCAAATGTAGACGTATGATACACACACTTGCACGACAAGTCTCGCGATCAGCAGATAATCTAATTTAAACAGGAAAGGAAAATAGATAAAGGGGGAAATAATAAATTACATGCAGAAACAAAGGTTTCTTTGTTTAAGCATGCGATATCAAACTGAAGCTTGCCCTTCCATGCGTATCCTTTTGGGGCTTTTCTCCTCACCTTGGCTGCTGATGGCCACCGCCCTGTTTTCCTTGGCCTCCGCTGAACATCTTTTGTAGGGTTTAAATCCCGTTCGATGAGCCTTTATCTTTCCATGTCCAAGCCCAATTGTCAGCAGCCCATCCTCCCCACTGTATTCACATCTAGGCAATACATTTTTCTCCACTTCATGTTGGCTAATACAACATTCCCACGTCTTGCTGTTGAGATTCAACAGCAATGCATTTCCATCTTTCTCATCTGTGTTCTGCTTATCTTCAACAATATCCTTCTGGTGTGCCTCAATCTTCAGATCATGCGGTAGAAAGAAGCTTTGCGGCAATACCTCCATGGAGAAGAGAGCTTGAAAAGCCATTCGTCCCTGGTCCATTAGTAACAAAAGAGTGAAGTAAATACAGAGACAAAATCATAAGCTCTACTTTTCTGGGACAAACAATGTGATTAAAGTTTTCTATCAGGCTGCATTTGAGTGGAAGATTTGAAATCCCAGAATTTGTGTTTGAATTATCAGTTCAAATTGCATCGTACCCTTATGGTAGGAATTTGAAATTCACCATCAAATGAATCTTCATCAACATTCACAAATCTAATCTCCATTCAGTGAACATACCCTGCTAAGAAAATCATAAGCCATATCTCAAAGACAGAAAAATATTTACCTCTTCAGAAACCTCCTTCCATGAATCACTCATGTTGCTACTACTTCTACTTCGACGGCTACTAGACTTGGTAGCTGGATGATTTGTATCAGCTTCGTTTGACTCTTCCTCGTCTTTCTCAAGCTTCTCTAATGCGTCTGTCTCTACTTCACCACTAGAAGATGTGTTCGAACCACACGAAGAACGGTCAACCTGTTTTCTGTTTTTCAGTTTGCTTAAGTCATGGATCTCAGGTGCTGTTGCAGCCATTTCACGGTCAGTAGCTTTTGATACAATATTTTGCTTCGTGCATCCACTATCTTTAGAGGCTGAATTTTGAGATTGCAAAGCTTCTGAGTGTTCAAGATCCAATTGCTGATCTTGCAAAGGTGGATTTTCGAGAGTAGTTTCCTTTCTTTCTGTCTTGCCTGCAGGAACTTGGCCAGCATCCATTGATGGAACTGCAGTTGCAGGAGGAGGGCATGTAAAGGAAGCATGAAGAGGAGCGCATAAAGGAAGTAGTCCATGAGCTGCCCACCATGCAGTTGCTGCTGCCACAGTAGCAGCAGCAATAGCAGCCATACTGGGAGCAAAGTTCATTTGCCTTGATGGAAACCCACCTTGAGCACAAGGTAGAGAATCTGCAGAACTTTCCACATTAGCATAGGGCCAGAAGGTAGCTGCAAAGCTTGCTGCAGCATGGGCCGCTGGATTTTGTAGCAGTGTAGATACAATAAGACTTGAAAATGTGGAGGATATGTGGAGAAATGATCTATAGTCATCTTGATTATGGTGAGTTGGAGTAATGGGAGGAGGATATGTCTGAAATGACTGATGAGTAGAAGATATTGGCACATTACTTTGATGTTCAGTAGTAGTAGATGGAGCTGGATGTAAGTACAGATTGGGATGCCCATGAACTTCTCCGGTTGGTTCCTGGAATGACACGTCTGATGGAGGAGTTTGCATGCATGTTCCCAAGCTCCCATCTAGAACATGCACAGGGACATGCCTTGGATAATTCTGCATGGCTTCCATCTCATCTGTTGGAAAGGTGTTGTTAAATTCATTTGATTTCTTTCCCTGAAATAATTTCTCATTAAAAGGACAGGATTCCAATGTTGCAGCTTTATTAGTGCCATTATCCTGAACTGTCTGCTTGGCATCAGGCTTATCCAGCTTCTGATTTCCTTGAAGTTCAGTAGTGACATTAGATCCATTATTTGCATCTTGATTTACCTCCTTCAGCGTAGGTACAAACTCCCGAAAAGAGCACGAGTTTTTTAGTGCCTCAACTGCAGGTACAGAACTCTTGTTCACTGAGGACACAGAGGGACAGTGAACTGCTTGGAGAATGTTAAAGACTTCTGAGCAATTGTCATCCAGGTTTTCTTTTGAATTTGTTTGCCTCTCATCTCCATTGGGTTTCTGAATGAATACGGTTGGAAAAAAAAATTGATAACAAGGAAATAAGATCAGTTAAATGAATAAAGAGGAAAATGGAAGAGTTCTTCACCTCAGGAAGTGGTTCTTTCTCCAAGTCCAATGCTTGTTTAACTGAATTTAAAAGCTTTCCATCCTTCACTGCCAGCTGTAATGGTGTAGGACCCACACCTGTCTTACGAGGATAAGGATTGCTTGGTTTTCTCTTAGGACGTGGAGGTGGAATGTCTATGTCAATAGCTTGTCCTATTGGAACACCTTTAGCAACAGCCTCCTTCTCTAACTGCAAGTGAAATATTTGTTAGTATCATCTAGAGAAGAAATTCTAACACAAATCGGTTCCAAGGCCCCAATATCAACAATATCTAAACCAAATTTGATGGAAGAAATATAACTTAAATGGTGATACAACTTCTATGTTGTCTGCAAAAAGGAAACAGGATATTGTTCTGGTTCTGAAAGAATCAAGTATCATGACTGCCATACTTAAGCACGTCAAAAACAACTATAAAGTATATATTAGCAGATAATATACCATGAGATCTAATCCTCCTTTCATTTTATGCTTTTCATTCATTCTATGACAATTAGAAAGAATTAAGAATTTTGTGGTTTAAACCTTGAATGCAAGGTTAACCAAGTAACCTTATTGTTGCACTTGCACCAAGACTCGTCCTCAAATGTACACACAGGAACACCCTTCATAAATCACCTTGTGGACCAATCTAAGGAACGTCAAGATGAAGAGAGAATGATTGTAGGAAGTTGATATTGATTTACTTCTTTAAGAAATTAGAAAAATATCTCCTCAGAAGGCCTCCAAGAGAGTGTGACAGCCGTAGGCGTGAAGTTTCAAGTGTATGTTAGGAAACTAGTGGTTTAACTCTTGGAAAGGAAGATCCATGGACAGCCCAAAAATTTGGACAGGTATATTACTGAAATTGGTCTTTGGCTAGATCAGCTACACTAAATTTCAGCAGAAACTTTTTCCACATTATAAGTCAATCACGCCACTTGGCCTAGAATCCATCACCTCATAAACTGACACAAGCTGCCTTTCTAACTTATTTCCATAATTATTGATATGGGATGGAAATCACAGGATAAGAATTTAACACTAGAAAAACCAGTATGCTCTTGGCAATGTAAAGCATTCTCTCTGGCACCCAAGTTAAAAATCATCATGATAACGAACAAAAACCATTATTCACTGATAAGGACCAAAGAAGAAAAAAGGAATCTTTTATATCTTTTCCTCTTTCCAAAAATACAGAAGATGCGACTAGAAAGAAATGATGTTCAGAGTGTTAGGTCCTCTAACAAATAACAGAAAAAGGAAAATTAATAAAGATCTTCCATGCTTGTTCATATAGCATTCCCTTGCAAATTTCAAATTAGTGCAAAAAAACAAAAGCCCACATCTCCCACCCCCACCCACCAACCCCCCAACACCCCCCCGCCCCCTCCCCCCCCACACAAACACAAAGGGGTGGGAGAGAGGGAGAGCATTGAAAACCATATAGCTAAGGTTTCTTTATGCTCATTACAAAGCATCTTATGCATTAATTCATAAATACACTCCTCCAAAAACAAAGTTGGTGGCCACCAGTGGAATTGCCACAAGTAGATATTTACCCATACATTTGTAAAAGTTTTGGTTCTGATTCTGCATGATGCATAGGTCTTCTTCTTTGTAAAATGCGCTTTTATTCATTAAACAGCATCTTCACACATTTAAATTTCCTAAACTTAGTGCTCACCAAATCATCTTCAATATGTAGTAGACTAAAATAAAAAATTATGAAAGTGTGATTTTCTAACATTCTTATTCTCTTCCATTCCTTTTTAGCCAAATTCATTGCAAGTCTAACTTAAGTGGAAACTCATTAAAAGGAAAAAAAATATCAAATTTGCATATTCTCTTCTGTTAGTAAAACAAAAAAAAAAGGGGAGGGGGGGGCTGGGCCGGTTTGGGCAAGCAGTCAGCTTGACTCCTTGGCCAAACCAGCCCCCCTTATTACCAAAATGGAGAAAAGACATTGTGATTCAAATCAAGATAAAAGGACACTGAGAAAGAGCTACAGAGTCCTGTAATATTCTGACAGCAAAGGACAAACCAGAACCTCTGTAGATTAACCAGAAGCAGATAGAATAATTTACCAATGTGTTTGTGTCACTAGGCATAAAAAGTCAAATCAGTTTGGAAAGACCTGCACTTTCCATGTATCTTCGTTCTGATGGTTGTTAGCATTCAGTTAATTAGCTTAAATGAAGCTTCCATTTCATTCTCAACTTTTATCCTCTATGCAGACCTGGTTGGTTACTCCTGATTATAATAATTACCATTACAGAAAATGAAACATCCATATCATAATTAGTTATAACATGATCATGTAGAGAATATTTATTGATGCATATGCATTCAAATGTAGTCTTGATGTCGTTGTACTCAAATTACGATTTTGATTATCATATGGCGTTCAACAGAACAAATTTGGTATAGAAAACATTATGCATCATACATGTGCCTAATTCAAACAATATGATGCCATTTGATTAATTTTCATCTACTTTAGAAACATGCTGGTTTACTTTCAGGTTGTGTGCTACTAAGATTTAGGTTCCTACTGTTTCACAAAAAATAACTTGTTTTGGAAAAGAGATTGTTTGATTGCAAAACTAAAAAATAGTTGAAAATGATTTTTTCAAATTTTGAGTAAATTTGGAAATATTAATTTTCTTTGAATAAATAAGACTGAAGATGCTTGGATCTACAAAGACTTCATATTTTTCTATTTTTAGTTGAACATCAGAGAAAAAAAAAGAAACAGAAAAAGGGATATTGGGGGTGGGGGCTTGGCGGGAATGGTGGTTGTTGGTGATTGACAACAATCCAATGGCCAGTGATGGCTGAAGATGATCAACACATTATTGATGCACTAAAAAGTTCATGCCAATATATTATCCTTGTAGATTATTTCCATTTTTTATAAGTTTGCAATGGTATGGAAAATGACTTCCCAATTTGAAATTTGCCTAGAAAAATTATCTAAGTAGGCAATTTTTCTGAGCATCTGAGCACCAAAATGGTCCCTTTTACATCTTGTGCAGCCTTTAGATCAAACAATCCTTCCCTTCATCTGGTGTCAAAATTGAAAAAATTTGCATCAGATTGAAGGGAATTTATTTCACGCAAATCCAGACTACAGGAGGATTTAGTGTTATATTTCTTAATATTAAGATCATACTGATTTTATTACAACATTAGCAAAGTAACAATGCTGGTACAACAATCCATAGAGTGACCATACTTCAGAAACTCTAGCAGGCACTGACCAACTTTCCTAGACTTACTTTGCCTAAAAAAGAGCCTAATCCAATCCTATGTCTAGCAGAAGCTGGTTTTATGGCAAAGAAAACTCAAGTAAGCAAAATAAATATCCTGTTAAAAACTGAGAAGGATCACAAGAACAAGTGAGAAAAATATTGCTAAGCTTAAGGAGATAATGTATTTACAAAAACTTGCTGGCTTAGGATATTCCTCTCTTTTCACATTGTGATTTAAAATAGGAAAATGTGTTTGGTTGGAATCTTGAGAATACTTGTATTTATGTTTTGAGGAAAAAAAAATCAATAAACAGCTTATTGGAAGTAATTAATGCAAATGATAACTGCCAATAACTAAGAGATTATACCCACACCTTTGACCTTCAAGGAAGTTGGGCAGGTAACCATCAATGAACTTCAAATAAACTCAAAAAGAAGAGAATGACAACATTGGTCATCCATCCTAATAAGATGCAGGAAGTCATGTCAACTTATAGAGCAAGAAGACCCTGGCTAGATCCTAAGTGAGCCACAAGGCACAGCCAAAACCTAATTAGGCAGTTACTTGAACAAGCTCACCTTAGCTGGTTGCACACATCAAAGTTGGAAAATTTGCTTGGCAGGTTTGCTATCTTCATTGAACTGACATCTCCAATAAGAAAGAATGGTCAGTAAACTAAGATATGGATTATCAGGTCCCAGTGCCAAATGATCACTAAACTACCATACACCACTGTAGTTTCCCAAGTTACCTATCTATATATATATATATGACTAACTTCTTTATTATAACCAAGGAAAAAAGTAGACTCCCTTCCAAACTCCATAAGAACTTTTTTCTCAAAAGTTTGTCACCTTCGATAAGATGAATGTTCATTAACCAAAGGACTTTGATCAAAATTTTTATGGTATGCCAGATGAGCCAAACATATCTCAAGAACTGAAAGGACCACATATGTCCTTGTTACCATTAGTCACTTCTATAAGCAGTTCAAAGTTACAGTGGAAGAAGCTTTAGATATACAAATGATGTCATGCCAATCATCCCATATCATAAGGATATAACAGCATCATGGCTTCTTGTGGGGCCCCAGAAATCATACGAGATTAAATCCCACTACTCGTGGTGGTACAATTACATGTTGGCAAGAATGACATTCCAAGGCTGAAGGTGGATAAGACTAGAGAGCATCAGAAAATTTCAGAACCACTAAATATACAAAAGACCCAACCTTCACAAGTTATTGCATATAAACTCAATTGCTCGTTATTTTAGAACCTTGGATCTAGGTTTAGTCATAAGCCTAAATAACCCTTGTACTACCTCAAGATCAACTTACTTCAGTCCCAAACCTAAGTTAACATATGAAAAGGCCATACAGACAATAGAAAAGGCCAAACATATGAAAATGAAAAATATAAAATTGCTCCTGGGAGCTTGAGTTGTCAATTATTAGTTAAATTAAGTCAAAGGCTACAAGAAAACAGTGTTCTACCATCGCCAAGCTCTTAACAATCTTTTAAGTCCAGTGTGCACGCCTGTGTTTTTTTGCACATCATACATATCAGAAAACAACAAAAAAACAGACACCATCAATGAAAAATAACTAAATCAACAGAATTACACCATACATAAAAAAAGAAAACAGTCAACAGTTTAATACCATTGCAGGATCATTAAATTTCATGATTCCAAGACAAAGCAGAAATATAAGACTCAGGCCAAAAGGTGTTGACAGACCTTCGAAAAGAACTTCTGTGCATGACTCCTGATCTGCACAGCAGTCTTTGTTCCTATATGTTCTGCGCACCACCAAGAAAGAAACGCAAGGAAGAGAAGAGACAGATGTCCAATTAAGAGTAAATAAATAACATTTATTGGCATTCCTAGCAGGATTAGCCAAATCATTACCTTACATTAATTATATAATTAGACCATGAATTAAAATTAAAATTTAAATTATAATTAAAAAAAATAAGTTAGAACATTATTAATAACTGAAACAAAACAACAAGGAAAGAGAAGTCAAAAAGTCATTGCAAATGATAACCTTCTATGCGCTGCCACGCTCGACCATAGAGCTTCAAGGCCTCTAGGAACCTATTGTGCTCCTCCTCTGTCCATCGTTCACGTTGCTTGGTAATTGTGTAAGGTTTTCTTGTCTATTATTAACGTAACTTCATAATTCAGATACTTCAACATTTATTTTTCTACAATTTTCAAAACACAGAGTAATTGAAAATTTTAAAAGCAAAAAAGGGGGGAAAATCTACCTTGACAACCAAGTCTTCTCCGGAGGAGTATGTGTCCATTACTGGACCTCGGCAGCTAGCGCTGCTTCAAATCCTCTCTAACAAGCAATGGATAAAACAGAAACCTCCTTTCATTTCTTGCAATATGGAATACTACAAATAAAGCCGTTGTTTTTGAACTCCAAAATTCCTGGTAAGTGAATACTACTGCAAAAGGACAGAAAAAAAAAAAAAGCCACAACAATCGATAGAGATCCGTATTGAACAATTAGAAATGCCAGTTCACATAAAATGTGTATTGGCAAAGTAATTATAGACTGTATTTAAATTGAATATAAATCCTTTAAGAATCCACCAGAACAGAGAGGGAGAGACAGACAAAGAAACACTTCTCCAAAAGAACTAAAAGTAAATTCCTTTATTCAGAATCCTCACCAAAACGAACGCGTAGATGCCAAATCCTTTAGAAAGGAAAAAGAAAAGAAAAGAAAATAAACTTGAATCAGTAATCAACAAGTACTTGTATATATCCACCTTCCAAATTCACCAATACATTACAACTTTTCAAATCCCAAATCCTCTCCTTGGTTACCGAGAAACATTGACAAAAAATTCAAATCCAAAATTTTCATATCACTAGTTAAAGAAATAAAGAGCAAATAAGGCAGCTGCGAGAGGTGAACGAAGCCAAGTTGCAAAGTGAATTTGGCAGAGTGGAAATCAGATTTCATAATCAAATTTTCTTGGCAACCAAATGGAGAGTTATAGAGCAGAAAAGCCCTAGAAATGCAAGAAAAAGTACCTTCCGGTAAAGCCATGGTGGATTACAACTGTAGAAGCAAGGATGGAGTCTCCGATCATGCACGTACTGTACTCACCGGAGACTCAGATGAGAACTAATAGTTCCAGCAATGGTGGATTGGAATAACGAAGACACAAGGAAAAAGGAAAATCAAGAGGAGTTTATAGAGAGAAGTAAAGGAAGCAATAGAAGCAAGTAGAGAGAAGCGAAAGGGAGTTTCGGTGAGACCTAAAACACCAGAAACAACATTTCAGGACTAAGGAGTAACCTCAGCCACTATAATTTCTTGGGGATTTTTTTTTTTTTTTAAATTAAGAGAGTTATATTTGAGGCTGTAATGAAGTGGAAGGTAGGGTGAACAGAGAGGAGAAGAGAAGAGAGACATGATGCCAGACGGCGAAGATTTAGTGGCTGATTAAGCTAAAGCCCACCCTTGCACTTTTTCTAAATTTTATTTTTCTCCATTGCCTACATCCATCTTCGAATCCCAGCCACAAACTCCAACACCCCGTGAGGTTATCTCCGTAAAAGCGCATCCACCTTTGCCTTTGGGTGGGCCCTCTCATGACGTGGCTCTTCTCCAAAAACCGGTTTTATCCGGTAGTGCGTGTGTACGGGCGGTTGGAAAAGAGGATGGCGTTATGCCAACGTGGAGTTTTAATAGCGCTACGTGGCGGTTTCGTAGAAAAGTGGTGAAGTGCACGAGGACGAAGATTGCAGTCAAGTGCACACTTGCGCAGTTTGTGCAGTGCGATTACTGACGGTGGTTTTGTTTGCAGATTATAGCCGCTCGATTAGTTGCCTAGTCGAGAAAGCGTACCCAATTGTTGTGCCAAAACGTGGACGGAAAAAAATGACTGGGCCAGGCACATCGTAGCTTGAGGGTCGCCCACGACTGATTCATACTCTGGGTCTGGCGTGGCTAGAGCCTAATGATATCTTCTCTTCGGCCCAAATCATTTCCCCAGTTCTTTTGTTTTTAGCAGGGATCAAAGATTTCATTCACCCTACAAGGCCCAACACCTATTAAAAATGAAATCCACCCAATCCGAAGAAATTAGAAGAAAATAAATCTCTACCGCAGCATTGCAGCACTGAAGTGATGAGTCCAACAATAGGGCATCGCACGACGCCACCACCATCCATGAAGTAATCGTCTGCGTAAACCATCTGCTAAAGCTTCAGGATCGTCAAGGAAGCACATTGTTGACAGAAATTAACAAGGTTTTATAGAGATGTTATGGCTGCTTCTGCTGCCATTTATTTCAACTTTGCACTTCCGTGCTTATTTTTTACTTGTATGTACTTCCAAAACCTTCTTAACTGGGAATAAGTCTAGACTCTAGACTAAATCAGCTAATAAGCAACTACAGAAGATGGTTTAATTGAAAAGAAGTAAAACACATTTTGGCTAGTAATGATGTAATTTTATCGGCCTTTTCATATCTTCTAAAGGTGCAAAAGTAGGGGACACACCATTACTACAAAAGCTCACTACTCACCAACACCGAAGTTCGTCGCAAAAGCCTGGAATTCTTGGTAAGGATCAGGATAACATTTTTTTAAAACGGCTACTGCAAAGCCAAGTTTATCTGATCTTCTGTCTACATTAAGCTATGTTCCCTAAAATTACTCATCCGACCTTCATCTTATAGACCATATATTAATGAAGTTCAGAACTTGGATGGTTCCATTCCTGATCTCACTGATCTCTAAGGCCTTGATGCTCCTGATCGCTCTACCCTAGTCCAAAAGATAGGCCAAGCTTGCCAAGACTATGGTTTCTTTCAAGTGCACATGCTTAATTAGAAATATGATCTTCTTATATATTATTAATTTGTGGGAAATTTATTCCTTTTTATTCCTGCAAATTGTCTTGTGAAAATTTGCTGATTAGTTACAAGGTTAAAACCCAAGGGATTTTCAAAGAGCTGATCGATGAAATGCCGCGTGTATCGAGGGAATTCTTTCATTTGCCAAAGTGAAAGGCTGAAGAATTACTTTGATGATCCAATACAGCCCCAGCAAGACTCTCCACTAGCTTCAATGTGAGAACTGAAAAAGTATCCAACTGGGGAGATTTCTTAAGACTCCATTGCCACCCTTAGAGTAAATAGAGGAATGGGCAAGCAAGCGCGTGATATTGGAAACAGCTTCTACTTAATTAACCCTCAATCCACATAAGGAAGCAAGCATGAACACTAATTTTGTAAGGTTTCTACGATCATTTCCAGTATGCCATGATAATTGGAGGCAAATTAATATGATATGAAAATTTCAAGATAGTCTATGAATATAGATTTACATATTAATACATGATAGTAATATTACAAGCCATTCTAAGAAATAAGTTCAATTAGCAATTAAGATAAAAGGGCAAAGTGGAGGCGATCTCTTACTTGTTCCACAGGGACCAATGAACTCATTATTTAAAATCAAGATATATGAATTAAAAATATTAAAATTTAATTTAAAATAAAATTTAATATATTTTAATTATAAATTTTAAAATAATAAAATAATTGTTACTAATTACTTTTTTAATGAAATTATGAAATATTTTTTTATTTAAAACTAAACTCAAGAATTATTAATTCACCTCTCTATATTAGAGTAATTATTCAATACACTCAATATACATATACGTACCGTATATTACAATTATATGAAATCCACTCTTCACATTTAAAAAAAAAAAAAGTTTTATTTATTTCATATCTTAAAAAATTATAAATGAAAATAAATAATAAATTCATTGCAAATTAATATTGAAAAATTATTTAATTTTAATTTTAAAATTGCAATCGATAAAGTCAAATAATTAATAATAATTTCATCTTAACCAACTGCTTTTAGCAGATTCATTCAAATTCATATGGAGGAGCACAACCCTCACCCCCAAAAGCAAAGATGAATTCCCTTCCATGCCTTGGCTTGGTGGGCCAACAAACAACACACACGGGAGAAAATTCTAAGTCACAAAAAAATTCCAAAGAAATCTTCAGAGTTCAGAGTGCTTTTCTAATTTTGGTTATATAGTAAAAGAAAGTGATTATTATAGGCATAAAATAACGTTAAAATGTGGAGAAACTAAATATTTAATTGATGTGTCATAAAGAGAAACATTCATTATTACATGGATTCACTCTGGTTAGAAAACTATGCAAACCAAATGAAGCATGTTTAATTCCTTGTGCGCAATCCTGCAAAATGTTTGCTTCAGAACTTAATGACTTCACCTCACTGCAGCACAGGATTGATTCCCTTTTCAGCTGCTCCCAATTATTTCGCTGTATGTGGCTTTTATTTTCGCTACCAAAGCTTCCCTGCAGTTTTACCATGCACGGCTGTTAGTCTAAATTTACAATTTGCTGTGAAAATCTGTTCTTGGTGAAATAACATATTTCAAACTGTTTGGAGTACACTTATACCTCTCAGGTTTGAAAATAAGGTTCTTGTATGCAAACCACTGCAAGTAAATAAATAAAATCAGCTAATGCATATAGCAAATTAGATACAAAAATATTCTTTGTGGAACACTACAGCAATTCATCGAGAGTGTAGGCAGTAGTTGGATGTTGAGTACCCAACGGTTCACATTTAATAGGGGAATGAAATCTATGGAAAATCTAGCTTGATTTGACATGAAAATGATCATTTAATAAAGTTCCTACTTACTCCACTGTAACCAATGCCAACAATCTCAAGCAACCCAGGAATCAAAGGAAGCTTGTCAATTGCCTGTTGCAAAAAAGTAATCACAGGAAAGGATTATAACCAAAAAAAATAAAAAAAAAAACTATCAAACGAGAAAAATGGGCATTTTTTGAGACCACACCGAGATCATCCCAGTGGAGCCCCAAACGGCAACTACAGCTGCCACTGCCAGTGAAGACACGGCATACTTGTCTTCAACCTTATCCCACTGCAAACCCAAGAAAAATTCAGTGTCAAAACTACATCCAATTCCAGTTCAGCATAAAGAGACGTAAAAACATGAATGCGAAGTCTTCTTTTTCTTGAAAAAAATAATAAAAACAAAAAATATATCTTACAGCTTCCTGAATTGTCTTGACAATCTCTGGCAGCTCAGTTGTAGCAACCTCAGCTGGAGCTTCTCGTGTAGCAATAGCCTCTCCTGTAGCCATAGCCATAACATTCCGGGCTATCTTACGACCTGAGAAAATGAAAATGATTATTAGATACCCCTTCTATGCGTGTGACATAGATATCTGCATGCGACTCACAATAAGCAGTGGTCTTCCAGGGGCGGTTCTGAGACTGAGCAGGAGGAAGAGGAAGGATGGGGAGAGTCACACATTGTGGTGATGCAGCAGCTAATTGGCGAAGAGCCTTGGCGTCAACAAGGCTTGATGAAGAGGAGATTGATAAGGTTGAGGAAGAAGTTAAGGCCATGGTTGAAGTGAATCCTACAGGTTATATTATTGTAGTGACCTCTAATTCTAAAGAGAGCAAATGCAGAAACGTTAAAATATAGGGATTTTTTTATTTATTAGTTTTGTTTTTCCTAATTTTTCTGGGTTTAGTTGAAGGTGTTTGATAATTTTGATTGGGGATGTGGAGATGGGAGCTTCCTCCAAGTTCGAAGCTAGGAACCACTCATTCCTTTCATCCAGATAGTGCTGACATGGCTGTTGGATTGCCAATAATGGTGTTTGATTGGATAGGATTATCTCTTCCTCCCCTCCCCCGGTAAAAGGGAGAAAAAAATCTCCTCCTCTCGACTCTTACTGACCAAATTTGCTGTCTTTCTTCAACAAAATGACCTCTGCTGCCCATTTATCTGAAAAATTTTCTAGCTGAGGTACTGAAAAGGGGTAGGAAATAGTGGACTTACGGTGGCAATTCGCAAGAAAAGTGAGAAATTTTGTATGTATCAGAAGGGTGAACTATAGGTTCAAACAGGATTATCACACTAAAAATCAGAAAATTATTTTAAAAAATATGATTTTTGGCACGCCTTTCTCATGCAACAAAACAACATTATGGGCTTCAATAGTTGGACCCCAAGCAAAAGAGTCTACCCAAAACACAAGGCAATCACCTTGGGTGATTGATTTCAATAAGCCCAGCAAATTGTTAACCCACGGATTGATGTGAAGATGGAGAGCCAATGTCTTGTCTGACATATTTGGGTTTAACTCCGGTTGAAATAAGAAAATTCACAAATAAATTATGGGAATCTATTATGAATTTTTTATATTTAATTATGACTTCGGGTTGATTTACTTGCAAGTTTCCACTCCTGGTTTAAAAGAGAAATGGTAAAAACTTAGAAGGTAAAAAGCTAACGAAAAAGGTTATTTGAGTGAGAAGGAGACGACTGACCATTTCGAGGTTAATATTTTTTTTTTCGAGGTTAATATTATTCTCTTAATAACAACTGCAAAAGGAAATAGTCAACACAGTTAAGGGTAAGTATTATTTGATTTAAATTAAATAAATCGAATCGAATCGCCTTAATTTGATAATTTGATTTAATTTTTAATATAATATAGTTCGGTTTTATATTATCAAAATTTCAGTTATTTTGGTTCTGTTTAGTTTTGAAGAAAAAAAATCGATTAAATCAAACTGAACTTAATAGGTTTATTAATTTTTGAATTGATTTAACTTTATAGGAAATTTATGAATTGTATGTTATTTTATATATATAAATTATTTAATTTCATTAATTAATGGTTATTGAGTTCAAATCAATATCAAAATCAGACCAAATAACTTGAAAATTAAGTCTAAATTAAAAAATTAATTAAAAATCAAAATCGATCAGTTTAAATCGAACCGAATAAAAATAGAGCAGTTCGTTTCGATTTAATTTTTCATCCATTTTGATTCAGTTCAATTTTCTAAAATATGTAATTTGATTTTTATGATTTAATTTGATTCAATTCAATTCGATTTGAACTGAATACTCACCTTTAAATATAGTTGTATAATCTGATGCCACGTCCTCGCATTATTGGCATGCAATCTCATCTCCTGAACAGGGATGACAACGAATAACGGAAATTATCATATTCAAACTATTAAAATTTAAATTGTTTTAAATATAATTAAAATTTATTTTTAACTATTCCACCTCATCTAAAATTCGATTATTATTATACGAAAATATTTGAATTAATTTAATTTTATATATTTTAATTAATAATCTACATAAAAAATTATTTTTACTAATAATTTATATTTTAAAATTTTAATAATTTCATTAAATTCTATTTTATTTAAATTAAAACATATAAAAATAAAAAATATTATTATAAAAATATATATTTTTATATATATTTTATAATTGATTAAATATTTATATAAATTGATTTAGGTATATTATTCTTCAACTCCAAACTTATCTCAAACTGAATTATATAATACATAAGTCTATTATAATAAAATTCGATCTGATTAGGTATCTGGAAAAAAATTCATTCTCTTGCCATCCCTATATTGGGTACGATTAAATTAAGGGGAATTTGATTATGCAATCACTCAATAAAGTAAATTCATTAAATAAATAAAGTATTTAATTTTTAATAACTATAATTTTTAAATTTATTAAAATTACATTTTGTCATATATTATATTTTTAAATAATTATTTTTTTTAATAATACTTATATTATGTAATTATTAAAAAAAATTATTATATTAATATATAATTAAATATTTATAATGTTGTTATGGCTTGTTTAAATAATATATATTTCTAATAGAGAAATTATAATCATAGTTCTATTTTAGTTTTAAATTTTTAAAAATTATAATTAAAAATGATAATATTTTATAATAAATTTTAGGAAAACTTTCCTACATAAAAAATGGGACAAGAATATTAAATTTTGACCATCAAATACCTCTTAAAGAAACCAAAGTGACTCTAGCACATGCAATTCAAATTTAAAAATCAAACAAATGAGAGGGATACAATAGTAATTTTAATTTTTTAATAAAAAGTTAGAATAGAGATTTATTGAGAAAAGTAGCAAATTATAAGACCCTGCCTCAATTGAAAAAAAAAAAACCAAGTAAAAAGCCTTAACCCTATCTTCAAAATAGAAGGCCCAGGACCCAAAAAATCAAAGTAATTATGATATGAAAATTACAGTTCTGTTTAGCATTGAGTTTCACATATTGAAATTATTTGTTTAATAAAAATATTATTTTAAATATTATTAAGAAAATTAATTTTAAAAAAAATTATTTTATTATTTTAATATTTTTATGATTAAAATTGATTAAATTTAATTTTTAATTATTTTTTAATATTCTTCGATTAATATAATTAAAATAGTAATTTTTTCGACTGTAATTTCAATAGTAATACCAAACAGACCTTATAAAGTGGAAAGGCGTTGAACCGTTGACTAAGAATAGATTACGCCAGAAGAGAGATGAGTATTATTTAATTTGAACTGAATAAATTGAATCGAATTATTTTAATTTAGAAATTTAATTTAATTTTTAAGATAATTTAATTTGATTCAGTTTTATATTCTAAAAAGTTTAATTATTTTGATTTGATTTTAGAAAAAAAAAATTAATTGAATCAAATCAAATTAAATTACTTTATTAATTTTTAAAGTGATTTATTTTTATAAAAAATCTATGAATTCTATGTAATTATATATATATAAATTATTTAATTTTATTAATTAATAATTATTAAATTTAAATTATAATTATAATTAAATTAAATAACTTAAAAATTAAATTTAAATTATAAATTTTATCAAAACTTGAAAATTAATTAATTCAAATCAAATTGAATTAAAATAAAGGAGTTTGATATAATTTAATTTATTTTATTTTATTTTAATTTATTTTTAAAATATAATAATTTAATTTTAATAATTAAATTTAATTTAATTTATAATTAAAAAAAATTTAATTCAATTTAATTTAAATCGAATGTACAGTCTACCGAAAGCTATCGTACACATTTCAAAAAGAGAAAACACATATCAATGCAACCGTACAATTATACACCAAATACAACCTACAAAAAGGTAAGTGCTTCACACGCGCACTCTCCGGTAAAGCGTGACTGACGCTAGACAATCACAATTCAGAACTCATTTTTGACGTTTTGACCTTTCCATTGACTTATCTGCTGCTATATACATCATGGTGAGTCGCGACTTCGGAGTTATTCCATAAACTATTGTTCTTCGTTGACTGGGCTGCAGGTGGGTGATGCAGGGCTAGAAAAGAAGAAGATGAGGATGATCATGGGGGAATTTTTCTATTTGAGAACTGAGGGTGGGATAATGGGCTGCCGTTGGAATTTGTGGCTGTTGCTGCTCGTACATGAAACTTCTTTCTTTTCGTTGGAACTTGGGATTTCAATGGGTGGAGAAAGAGTTGAGGCCACAAGCACCGAAAGCTCACTTTGAGAAAATTGGCCCATGAAACATTAAGAGATTAGTGATTTTAATCTTGGGTTTGTTGGGTATAAAACGATACCCTGGAGCATTAAAAACGACAATTATAACAAAAGGGATAAAACCTTTATCATTCGGTTATTTTAAATTTTTTATGTTAAATATTAATAAATCGAATTGAATAATTAAAATACTAAAAAATAATTAATAAGTAATAAATTTATTTTTTTTTTGTTTGCACCATATAAAGCTTCCACCTACTTATGTAAATGAAATTATTTCATGTTTAAGCCGGATAATATTTAAGTAAAACTCTCTTTACAGCGGTGATTCTAAAATTTAAATTCCTGATCTTACTAATAAAGTTTGGCTTAAGATGCAGATTACTTTCACTAATCCAATGGATTATTGGTCAATTCAATTTAAATTTTACTTGGAATGGTTTACTGTTCAGCCATTACGTTAAAGCGATGAGAGGAGCAAAGCAGTTAACTGCGGAAAAAGAGCCAAAACGGAAAGCAAAAGTCTCGGACAGATTTTTTGCTTTTTAAAAATTTGCAGGGCTGACGGCGTTTTCTTTGATTTTTCAACTTGTTCTTCTTCTGATACTGCTACCAGAACAATTCTTTTTCGTTAGATAAAATATAAATCTCGAGAAAATAACAATATCCAAAGTCTAATGCTAATAATTGTAAATTTAGAAAAGCAAATCATGGTGGGCTCTCCATTCCAAATAAAACAGTCCCGTATTCCAAATTCTTGCCCCAATGTCCTTTTTGGATCCATCATTATCAAGGCTGCAGTTGCCTGAGTTCCCCTAGATTTCCCTTCTTTTTTTTTTTTTTTTAAGTTTTTCCTCCAAGAATAGGAGATGAGCTGAGATATAATTTTTTAACATACACTATGAACACATGTTTACGATGGAACTATTTGGCTCAAAACCTCGTTTAATATTTTACTAATCTATATGAATTTATTTACCCCTTGAGCTGAATTATTATTTATGATAATATTAAACTTTAAATACTAATTAATACGTTTTCCTAAGTGAGTAGAGTGTAAGTGCTATTTGTCATAATCTCTTTTTTTATATTTTTAAATAAGAGTATTTAAGTAATTTTTTAATTCAAAAAACTTTATAAAAGAAATTCTTATTCATATGTAATCAGGACATTGGAATCCCACCTTTTATAAAGTCACTGTTTTAGACAGAAATAAAATGGAGACAATTAAACAGTGGTCTCAAAAATTTAGAATTTTTGTGGAAAGTAATTTGAAAAATGACTGAAATTTCTGATTAAAGACAAAAGGGTTCAATGTTGCGATGGAAACCAAATGCTAATCAAGGTAGTAGCAGGTACAGTGGGTTAATAAAATCTAAAAATGGATGGTCGTAAAACTATATGATGATCTATGGTATTGGGAGTGACGTCCTTGTCCAAGGCAAACAAGAGGAAACCTGTGAAAAGAAGAGACTCAAAGGAGCAAAAATGACTAATGAGACGGGCTATAGAAATAAATGAAGGTGAATAGTGAATAGGTTATATGCCCCTGACCAGACGTTCTTTTTGCTGTTGCACATGGGGATGTGTGCTACTGTGCTATTGTGGCTCTCTCTCTCTCTCTCTCTCACCCGTATGACTATTTTCACAGACTTGGAACTTTGCTTGCCTTTCCCTCGCTCTTTGACTTTCCCCATTCCAATCGAGCGCCCTTTACACGTCACACGTATCGCATGTGCAAAATCAATAGAATTGTAATATCAAAACTCAAGAAATGTGGAGACATTCAACCCCAAGCCTACTGCTCTTGGTGGAGCTAGGCTAGAAAATACAAAGCTTCATTAGGCAAATCGAAGTCCCGTTCTACAAAACAATTTTATTGGTATTATATTTAAAAAAAAAATCAACACCAAACAAAGCAGAAGCCAGAAGGGATCGAATCGAATTTGTACAAAAGCCAGCTGAAGCAGAAAAGGAGGGTACGAAACAGAGGAGGTGCAGTAGACACTGGGACAATATATGGTGATGAAACATCCATATCATCCTAAAGTTAATTGGAAAAGAGAAGCATCATTTGCAATTTGTCATCATCAGATATAAAATAATATACCCCAAATTCACACCTTATATATAATATATATTTTGTACATAGCATTATAGGCCCACTCTCTTTGACCAAGCAATCTCAGCCCCACCAATGGAACATCCCAAATCACACCCATATTCTAATCTACCAGCTATCTCTGGCAAGAGATAATAAACTTAAAAAGAAAAAATAAAAACTTGAGCAGTAAACGTATCAGCTTTGTGCCTCTGGAGACAATTAATGGAGCAGCCTTGTGTTTATGTTCCCCATCTACCATCCCCACAAACCCAGTTCCAGCTTTTCTTCTCTGTTTTAAACACCTACCCTGTGAAAGGGAACTCAGAATTATAGAGTCAGCTACTGCTTCTCTTGCCTGCTAGTATCATTTGACCAATCAGTTGCCGTTGATAATGCTGAATATTTGATCAACTGTTGCTGCTATTTCATCCGCTGATTCCAGCTTACAGTTATCTTCTCTCTACCGTTGTTGTATTGTAACCACAAAATATTTAAAAAGTAAAAAAAAGAAATTAGGTAATTAGGGTTTGGGAGATTGAGGGAAGTCAAACTGGTTGACCAAAAGAAACAGCGAAGGAAAGGTACCTTAAGATCGAATGAATAAAGAACTGTAGTTTCAGAAGACGTGATGTTAAGGCGCAAAACTATAAGCCTAAGATCCTCCAATGCAACGATAGCTCTCAGCAACTGGCCTGTCCTCCTTTCACACTGAATCTTTAAATTTACATGGTTTCGTGTGGCTGTCACCTCTATCTCCGCGGCCTCTGATTTTCTCTTCACTTCCTCTTCGCAATTGCTGCCATCCCTTGGGAAATTACACTCTGCCTGCGGCGTAAACAATCCGTTCGATGAAATGCCCATGGAGGTCGCTGCTGCTTCTGTTTTTCTCATTCTCTTTTGCGCTTCCAGAGACTGTAGAAGCTGCTCTAGTTCCCTCACGAAGTCTATTGCACCTCCTATAATCGACGCTTGGTCACCCTTTAACCCAATAAACAAAAGGGGCGAACAGTTAATAAAGATTGAACTTTTAATTTTTGACACCAAGAATTAAAAGATTTTCAATTTGTTAACCTAAAGATTGAATTATCGAAAACAAAGACAGTGAATGGAAGGCGTATTTTTTGATGTTCGTGATTACCCTTTGAACGTAGGAGGGGGGCATGAGAGAGCGGAGAGAGCTGAGGTGGTCGTTCATTTGTCGACGGCGGTTACGTTCGACGGCAATGTGGGTCATGCGCTGATTCTCTACTTCTTCTTTGTTCTTCGTTGGCCTTGTTCGCTTTCGCTTTCTTCGCTCCCTGGGGACTACCAGAGAAGATTTAGAAAAGTGGGTCTCGTTGAGCATGGTTTGTGGGTAAGTCCATGGAAACGAGGAGACTGAGTTTTGTTCTTTGCAGAAGCATCCTATTGAGTTGGCTTGTCTTTGGTTAGACTCGGGGCTTACATCTTCAAGACAGGAATCTGAATGTGGGTTCTGAAGTCCTTTGGTTTCAGATTTGACTGGTGAGTGTAAATCAGCTATGTCATGAGTCACACAACTCTCAAGCTCTAGCGCTTGAATCTGGGTGTCCGTTTCAGTGATATAAGCGTTAATATCCCATGGCCCTTTGAAGGGGAAAAATGGTGGGGATTCCACACTTTGTAACATTTGAAGAAAAGGCATTTTGTCTTCCAAACTTGGCATTAAGAACTGAGGTTCTTCAAATCTCAAGCTTTCTGTGTTTGCATATCCTCGTTCTAAGCCCTCTACATCCAAATGTTTACCTAAGAACTGCAAGAAAAACAGAAAATAGGAAAAAGAATTGTGAAGAAAAGAAACGAAACAAGGGAAATTCTTGGGCTGGGTGGATGGGATGGAGGATTCAGTCTCAAAGGAGAGGGAGAACAAAAGAAGAATAAGAACAGAATGTTAAAGAGGAGAAACAGCGAAGCAGATATTAGCATTTCCAGTAAAACAACACAAAGCGTTATATGCAAGCGTTTGAAGAAGTAAATGCAGTCCATATCTGGACTCTATTAAAGGAATTCAAGGAAAGAGAGAGAGCTAAATTTAAGAAAGGTACTAGTATGAGAAAAGTAACATACACAAGGATCAATGGGGCCTTTGCGCCTCTCCATCACAGCTGAGCGGAAGTTGCAAGTGCCTTCAATTCTCCCTCACCCAGGTACCAACATTCCATTGTGAAGCTGACAGAATAATGTAGTAATAACTAGGCTAAAGCCTCAAATTGCCCCCCTCAAGTTAGGTTTAATTGTCAAATAGGCTTTTAATAATTTTTTACATTCAATTAAGTCCGTTAACTTCTATTTGGATTCAATCTCACCCTTTTATTTGGATGGTGTTACCTAACGTTTCTTTTTTTAAGAATTTTATTAGAAAAAAAAATTGAAAACTGTAGGTAAAATTTTAAATTGTGCATATTATAATCGAATTTTAATTAATTATCACAATTATAATTAAAGAGATAAATTTAAATTTAAGAAAGTTGATAATAAATTATAATATAATTCTTAAAATTTTATTTATTAATAAAATAGTCTAAACTTTATATTTAAATATTTGTTATTTATTATAAAAATATATTTTATATTATAAAATATATTTTATATTTATTTTTAATTAAATTTTAGACTAAAAATATTTTTATTGATTGAAATATATTTTAATATAATAAAAAATTTAAAAACTACATAATAATATTAAAATAATTATAAAATAATCACATTGTAAAAATTTTTTTAAGTTGTCAATTATATAAAATAATTACATCATAATAAAACAATCATTAAAATTACAAACCGAGTATGAACTATACAATAATTATCAAAATCGATCGTAATTTTGTAAATAAAAACAACAGTTAATTTTTTTTAAATTAATAAACCTGATAATAAAAATAAAAATATTAGTATAATTATATTCAGTCTATAATTTTAATGATTATTTTATTAGAGTGTGATTATTTTGTGCAATTGACAAATAGAAGAAAAAAAATTTACGGTGTGATTATTTTATAGTTATTTTATTATTATTATTATTATTATATAAATTTTGAATTATTTATTATATTAAAATGTATTTTAATTGAAAAAAATTATTATAAAATTTGAACTAAAAATAAAATATAAAATATATTTTATATAATAAATAAAAAATATTTAAATGTAAAGTTTGAATCAATTAATTATTTTTTAATTAAATAAAGCTTCATTGATTATATTGTAATTTAATGTTAATTTTTTCAAATTCAATTTATTCTTTTTTAATTATCATTGTAATAACTAATTAAAATATAATAAATACAATTTAAAATTTTGATTATAATTATAAATATTTTAAAATTTTGAATTTTTTTCTAATAAACCTTTAAAAAATTACAGAGTGTAAATTATGATATAAAAATAATAAATATTAACTTAAAAGTTTTTAATTATATGTACATTTTTTTTTTAACCTGCCCCAACAAATGAAGGCCGTGATGATTTCTAGGTTTCGCTTAATGATGGATTCAATGGAAGGGGCTATCATCTCTCCTAAAATTTTAATTATTAATTAATAATAAATTAAAAATAAACATATATTTAATAAATTCACATATTTAACTTTCTAAGAGTTATTTATATATTAGATATTTTAGTTCAAAAAAAATATAACATGAAATTCTGAAAGGAAAAAAAAAATTGTCCACAAATTGAAATCTTGTTGTTCTAAATGTGAAAAAAATTACTTTAATAATAATAATAATAACTTATTATTATTATTATTATTATTTTGAAATTAACTCGTCATTAATTTAATACCTATTTTTAAAAAAAAATTCAACAAATACCTATTATATATAATGAACAGATATATATAAATTTTATCTCAATTATTCCTCTTTTGTACTTCAATTTTTGCTAAATAACAAGAAAACCCAATACAAAGAAATAATATTCAAAATTGAGAAATAATATCCAAAATTTACCCAAAATCAATAAATTATAAATTTTCACTCCAATCATTAAATTTTAAAATATATAGATTTTCTAAAAATGATGACATGTTTAAGCCCCAAAGCATATCTTCACTTCTTAAGATAATCGACCAAAATATAGACTTCTCAATTTTGAGATTGGATTTGAAAGCAAGAATGGAGAGAAAGAAGCGATTTTAAAATGCCAATTAAAAATAAAGCTATTTCGCTAAGTGATTTTGTTATAGCATGCAATTAAATTTAATAATTGAATCGTAAGATCTATATTTACACATAATATAAAAAAAATTATAAAAAAAGTCAAACATAACCACTTAAAATTCAGTATATTTTTTAAATACTTCATAAAATTATCAAAATTAACATATATCTCACTTTTTATTTCAATTCAAATGGCACTGTAAAATTTTTGAATTAAGTTACAATTTAATTGTATGAATACATATCTAAAACTTGAGCTACATAAAAATAACAGATTTTATCGAGGCAGATGAATTAAATCTCGCTTAGTAATGTCATTTTTCTCTTTTTCAGTGGTAAGTGATAACACCCAAAGAAGGAGAGACCCCATATACAAGCACGAATATATTCCTTTGTTTTCTGATGCTGTCGATACTCTTAAATGGAGAATAATATTAAATGCTTTCAAGAACTACACAGGACAGAAAGAGAGAGAGAGAGAGAGAGAGAGAGAACAAGCAACCAGAAATGCAGCCCAAGTGAATTGATGTCTGAAGATGAGTAAAAACAAATAACGGTGAAAAAAGAAAAGAATAGAAAGAGGGTAGGAGTATGGTGAGAAACGAAAGGTGGAAAACAATTAGACAACTGAGAGAGGATATAGTATAGAGACGGAGAGTTGTCTGGTTTACAAAATCCCAAGCATTATTGGCGGTGGCAGTTTTGTCCGGCAGCGGGGACTGAGTTGTGGGGACTCCTCTCTCATATGCGTACACCAAGGATAAAAGACTAAAAAGCTTTGGAAAGTAAGTCCTTCCATACACGTAATTTTTTTTTTAAATTTATATTTTTCCAATCTAAGGGTATATACCCCTATTTTACTTACGGTCTCCCTTTTTACCCTTCAGTTGATATATACAATGCACATGGTCTCCACCAGCACGATTATGACAACCTTTGGAGTGTTGCTACTTGCTACTGGCTGCACTTAAAAAATCTTATATAAATTTTATGTTTATGATTCACTATGAATGAAGTGCATGTTCTTGTGAAAATTTCAATTTATCACATGTGAGCTCAATTCACTGTTGTATTACAGAAATGGTTAGCTTGCTTGGAATTGATAATTGAAAATTTTGGTAGGGTCGTATGGCACTAGATGATGGCAAGATTTTCATTAAATGTGTCGGGACTGGAAATTTTGTCACCAAGAGAAGCACGAGCGGAATAGATGAGGCCCCAGATTCGTATCATTTCCTCTGATTTTCCTTTCTCAATCTCTTCAACCCCTTTTTGTTCAATGCCCCTTTCCAGTGTTACTTTGATTAATCTTCTGCATATTGCAGCTTCGTCCAGCTTTGTTTAGTCATATCTTATCTGCACTGAAAGCTCCCGTTTTTTTTTTCTTTAATAATTTTGGAAAAATAATCTATTAGAATGCCTCAATCCATATATTTAAGATGCTATTAAACCAATACGAAATGGATTTCTCCACTGTTATGAAATCCCTTTCTCGATGGTGTTCTACCTTTTATAGCAAAGCAGGGAAATTGCTAAACAATCATGTACAGCTTCACAAGGTCCTTTCGTACTGACTGGTTGGTAGATTACCTGATGATCAAGGCACCATATCTCTCAATTTCAGAGAAGCCTAGCACTAGCAGAGACAAATTTTAAGAAGGGCCACCCCTAAAATTAACCCGCTGGTTGCTATCACACCTTCCACAGTGTCTGCAGTTTCATTAGCTTCAACCCTGTCTTGTAAGGCGTTTAATTGTATTTTTCCATTAAAATTATTCCTTCTCATTCATCGTCTCACATGCTAGCATCCTCCTTTCCACATCAAGAAAAGCAATCAAACAGCTCAGAGACTTTGACAAAATATTATAAGCAGAAGTATCAAAGATTTATGAAACTCGAAAATTTACGAAGAAGACAAATACAATTTAATAAATTCCCAGCTTCAAACACCATACTTTGTTTGATAATGTTTATGATCCATTTTGATATGGGGCGTCTATTTACCACCCATAATAAAAAACAAACTATGGTATACGTTAAGGTTCAAGCCACAACCCGAGGTATTCCCATTCTCAATAGCACTGCAGATGTTTGAAATTGTCTTGCAGTTCAAGCTCATTGATAAACTTCTAGCGCACCTAGAGAATAACTTACCAGCAAGATAACCTTGTCTTCTCCCCACTAGGTTGAGGAACCTTCTGTTCTATAGGTGAAGTTACTGAGTCTCCTGCCCATTACTTCACAGTAGAAGGCAGAGCCCTTGGGGAGCAACAAAGCTTATTTACTCCACTGGATGCCACAAGCGCCCCCACTTCCCAGCATCATGCACCCAGCTGTGATTTCACCAAACAATTCTTGTGACACTTGTGAATTATCAGTGGTAGACCCAACTCCCAGTGACTGGATGTATCGTATTGAAGACGATACAAGCTCCATTCCAAGTCTCAGAAAAATTTCGGCCTACAGGATGAATAATGTTTGCACATGTGACACCTATTTGGTAATTTGTATGAGATGACAAGAAAGCAAGGATTCAAGGAACTCAAAGAGAGAAATTCTGTAATGCAAGATCAAGATATATTACATAAACCAGCAGCAGTCATACAAATAATAGTCTAAATGATAACATTTTTATATCTACCACCTAAATATCACTTTTAAAGATCAATACTCAAAGCTACCACTGCAGAGATAACATATCGCCACCCACATGATGGAAAAACTGGAAGTTTCAGAAACAAGAGGCCCCAGATAATACGAGTTGATCCATTTCCTCCACTACCGCTCTATCTGGATGGTAACATGACTAATATTGTACTCCCTTCTGATGTAGTTTATCACATTGTCCAGAACCATGTCTGCATTTGCTTCTGGTCTGATTTTAACATGACAAGCCAAGAGGACCTTGCCCACTGTGATGGCCCATATATGCAGCTCGTGAATGGCCACCACTTCCTCCATTTCCAACAGCCCCATCTCTAGCATTGTTGCATCTATCTCTCTTGGAGTGCTCTCCATCAAGACTTCAAGTATGTTGCGCAGCATTTTGATCGTCGTACCTAAAACTACGACTGAAAAAATTAAAGTGCAGATCAGGTCAACTATCTTCCACTCAGGCTTATACCATATGACTGCACCTCCAATCATTACACCAATACTCTGAATGGAATCCCCAAGTACATGGAGATAAGCCCCTTGTATGTTTATGTTCCATTGTTTTTTCCCATGCTTGCCTTTTCCTTTATCCAGCAATGGCACAGCATTTTCTTCAGACACAGGATGGTGCTCATCTTTTGAGTGCTCCTCTTGATGACGGTGCTCATCTTTCAAGTGCTCCTCATGATGGTGGTGGTGGTGGTGGTGGTGATAATGAGTGGTAATTTTCTTCCCAAGGCTGTGCCTGGTCTCATGATTGTGATCATCATGGCCATGGCCATGATCATGACCCAACAAAAGAGCCATGATGACATTCACCACCAGACCAAATGCAGCAACTATAAACATTACAAAGCCGTTTACATCACCTGTATCATCAATGAGCCTAGCAATGGCTTCATATACCAAAATCCCTGCAAGCAACCATATGAGCTGTATGGAAACCAATGCACCTAGAATCTCAACCCTAAAGAATCCATAGGACTGACGGGGCGTGGCTTCCCAGCCAGCTGCCCACAAAGAGAACAAGGAGATAGCGAAGGCTGCAACATCTGAAAGCAAGTGCGCAGCATCAGTCAATATTGCAAGACTGTTAGCTTTGATGCCACCAGCTACTTCAACACTCATGAAGACTACACAAAGTGCCACTGCTATCAAGAGCTTGCGCATGGAAGCAGATCGTTCTTTGGCATCTTTGGAGTTAACTCCAGCATCTGAGAATCCACAAGGTGCTTCCCCACATATCTTACTGCCCCCAACATTGCTCCCCCCATCAGGAACATCAACATTTATTCCAATAATTTGTGCATGTTGAGGATTTTGTGCTTCCATCTGAAAGTTCATTTCAACAAAACCATGAGTATCACAAGAATAGTAAAAGCCTGCACACTAAGACAAAGTTGCACACACTTCTTGAGATTTGTATTAGAACCATATGAACTTCCCAATTTGGCATGCAAACAAAGAGTATTGCCTTAGCATCAGAGACTTGAGAAACTTTAACTCACCATGCAAGAAACAATCCTCTTGTTCTTTTATCAAGATTACCCAGCAGCAAGCACTATATGACGGTAGTATAACAAGAACCAACAAAAGAGAAACAGAAAATTAGACATAGAATGGCTAGAACCTAAGCAAACTGATAAGAATAGTTGAAATGATTGAAAAGAGAGAGAACGATTGATTATGGTACATTCCCCAAAATTCAAGCACTAAAGACAAATTACAGGAATCTCAACTTTGATTCTTTCTTCAAAAGTCAAAAACAGAAGTTTGCAGAGGAGTGGAACAACAGAAGTGGAAATCTGGCAGTCTATCCGGTACAAAAGATCACCGAAGACCACCAAACAAATATACAATTTCAACAATTAATTTTCCTGTGGCAACAACTATGGAATGGATACAGTAATCTGGCCTCTGATCCTCCAATCCAAATAAGGCATGCTCAAACACTAAACTCAGAAGAAAAGCAGAAAATCACAGAGAGAAGACTACAACCCTCAATACTTGTGAGGAAAAAAAATATTTTTCATAGAAAGGAAAGAAGAAGTCCAGTAGCCATGAACATCATAGAAGCAGGAAATAAAAATCAACCACCAAAAGACAAATGGGAAATCAGATTTACTATAACATTAAGAAACTCTTAAATTTAAGTAAAGCAGTTCCCAACATACAGTAAAAATTTCTTCTCTATCAATTGGGATTAAGTCAGTTTATTATAGGTGGGACTGTTGAAGTCCTGAGTTCAACACCTTGGTCTTTCCTTCGAAAGCGACCTCCTCATCCAAATATTTCTCGAATCAATTCCATAAAAAATTAAATCATTCAGGTGAAGGAACTAGCAGAGTTCTCATCATGCTAAATCAAAACCAAACAAAATAGAGCCACATTCTGGGATTCATAAAAATCGCTAACAAAGAACAAAACTCTTAATTATAATAATAATAAAAAAAAAGAACTTTCAGAGATTGAATATGCAATTATACACAGATAATGAAATTATAAAAAATAAAATAAAATAAACAGTACGTCAGCAGGCACCCATTAAACCAGTATATATAATACAGCCAGACACAAGAGCAATTGAAGATAAACCAGAAACAGGAAATTAAAAGATTGAGCAATCACTATCTAGAAAGAACAGGAAAACTAAAAAATTAAAATTGTGTAAAGCAGACCATAAATAAGAGTGAAACTAATCAAAACGATAAAGTCACACAACAAAGATGTAGGAACAAACCATTGAGTCCTCGAATTCGACAGTTGAGGTATTCTCTTAAGAGATAAAAAGGATGTCTCTTCCTTCCCCAGTGAGACCAGAGGAGTCTAGAACCGGAATCTCCAGGGAGATAGGGCACTGGATATTCGCAAATACCCATCACAGAAAATCATTAGAATTACTATATTGTCCCTAACAACTGCCGTCGCTTTCTTCTCTTCTCAAAGGAAAACATGATAAGCAAAGCAAATCCAATTGCTGGGAAAATTGTAAAATCCATTTAGAGTGTGCTCTCAGTTTGGAGAAAAAAAAAAATCCTGGAAAAGTGAAATTCATTTTTTATAATTTATAATAAAGTTCACGGTTTTATGAATATGAAGAGCATTAAATTTAACACCCTCATTTCTGTGTGAAAAAGAATAGTTTTTTTTTTTTTTTCTCTCTCTCTCCCCCTCTCTCACTCTCTCTCTCTAAGAAAAGAAAATTCAACCAACAGCGGGTATGCAGAGTGTACATATCGATTTGGGCGAGTTTAATATATTTTTTAAATTAAAATAAAAAAGTTAATTTTAATAATATTGAAATTAAAATTTATAAATAAAATTATAAAATTATTTATGTTTAATTTTTATATTAATCACGTTGAATTTAGTTTGGATAGCTTTTATTTATTTTAATATTTTTTAAATTTTTATAATTTAATTTTTATTAAATTTTTTTCACATATTATCATACATTAATTAAAAAATAAACTATTAATATATAATATATTATTTAGTAAAAAATAAAAAAAATAAAATTATTATATATATATTCAGTTTGCATTTGATATTTTTACGTGAACTCAAAATTTAAATTGAAAATTTAATTTATAATTATTTTTAAATTATAATTAATATTTAAATATATAAAATTACTAATTTCAGTTTGAATTTGTTCAAATTAACCGAGTTGATTGATTTGATGATTTCTCTATATGCCTCTAGGTTAATGATGTCCATACAAACTTTATTTACAATATTAGAAGTTAAATTTTAAATTTTCAAGCCATTATTGTTAAAATGTTTTCGTTTAAATAATATTTTCGATTCGAGCTAGAAAATTTTTAGAACCTAGATCATGGCTAGAAATTTAATTTATAAAAAAATCACACATTTAAAAAAATAATTTTAAAAAATATGTTTAATTGTTTAAAACTATGTTAACTTTAAATTAAATTTAAAAAAATTCTAACTCCATTCAAACATATTCTTAAATATATATAAAAAATAATTTTTTAAAGAGTATTTAATATAAATTTCATGTGTATATAATAAATATATAAGTTTAAATTTAAATATTTAATTTAATTATGATGATTTTTTATGATGCACTAATAAATTAATATGTTAATTTGTTTATTTTTAGCTATTAAATGAAAATAATAAATTTAAATTATTAATTTATGTAATTTTTTATTTATACAAAAAGTTTTTTTTTTCTAATTTTCGGTGGAAATTTTTTTTGAAATTTTCTTTAGACAATTTTTTTTTTTAACTGAGCGAACTTTTCTTTTACTGTAAATTTTTTTTGTTTTGAAAAATTACAAATAATTCCTTACCCATTTATGTGTTTTCAATTAAAATTCTAATGTAAACTTTTTTACAATATAAAACCTACGGCTCTATGATCAAAGAAAATTATAAGATACTTTCAGTGCACTAAATTTATAATGTACAATATATTTATAAGAATTCAATTGTTTTATAAATTATATGATTTTATAAATTATATGATGTGTGTTCTATTTCATTATAAAAGAAGAAGTACGTACTCGTAAAATAAAAAATATATTTTTCATAATACTATCATGTGGTATTATATTCTATAGTATTATTATACGATATTATCTATAATATTATTACGTGATATTTCTCCATTTAATTTTCTTTTTTTTTCTTTTTAATTGTATAATAAAATTTTCATATTTAAAATGATACAAATAATCATATAAATAACCAATTTCAAATGATTTATATCTTTAAGTAATATTTTTATTATATTATTATAGATTAAAATAATAAAAATAAAATTTAAAATATTATATTATTTTTATATATTAAAATTTTAAAATATATAAATTAAAATTATTAATAATAACGTGCAATGCACGAGTAATTCTCTAGTTAAAAGAATCTGTTTGATTTCATATAATCGCTTTCTTGAACAAAGAAAACATCACTGTCACGACCCAACCTATGGGCCGGACTGGCACTAGGACCTGGGCCAGCCTAAAGCCCCCGAGGCCCGTAGTAAGCCTAACTATTCCTTAACCTAACTCTAAAGTCCATTTGGGCCCAATTTCAAGAATTCAACCGGACAGAGTCCGACCATAAAATGGACCTTTCAACAGGGAGTTTTTGACTCACCCGACCTGTAAGCACAATATATATATCAATTGGGGAGCTCAGCTCACTCTCCACATACTCATAACAACATAAAATAAATGGGAGCTCAGCTCCCTCATCCGGCCCAACACACATGCATAAAATAATAAGTTTACAGGTCCAAATTGATAATTTATATTACAGACCCAAATCAAATAAATACTTCTAACACATGTGGAAATTCTAAGAGTTAACAGGTTTATACAAACATTAATAAACGACCTGTGAGGGAGAAAAGCAGGTTAACCTAAAAAATATCCTCCTGTGGCCTGAAAAAATATTGAACAGGAGTAAGCTTTCGACTCAGAGAGTAAAATATCAATTTTAACCACAATCTCTATAACTATCTAAAGCTAATGCACCCTGTAGAGTGAAATATAACATCAACAATATTTTCACATCATAACAGCAAAAAGGTAATTTGGAGCACTCACACATCCAGTAATATCAATCATAATATATGGGAGCTGATCCCCTATACAGTTCTCTTAAATCCAACTTGTGCCAGCGAAGAACTCAAGCTGGACTTTCGCTTAATAAACCAAATCGGAGCGCCAGCGAAGAACTCAAGCCGTGACTACCCCGAAGGACCGGGTCCCAGCGAAGATCTCAAGCCGTGACTACCTGTCCTATCCATAGCCAACACCACATCACACGCACGCCAACGCACGCACACTGCTCCAAATTACCGTAACAACATCTATGTCACTTTAACAGTTGTAAATGCAACATAAAACGTGCCTAGAGTTTAACTACATAGATATATACATATAAGTGATGCATGGGCATGCTTGAATATATAATAATAGTGAAATTACAATTAAAATTAATATTTTACTCACAGACTTGACAGCGGTCACTGAGGAGGTTGGGCGGAGGAAGAAGGCTGTCCCGACTCACCTGATAATTTTATTACAATCATTTAATAAATTTGACTCAATACAACTAAAAAAAAGACCAAAGACGTCCTAAGTCGTGCCGAAAATTCGGCAGAGTCTCTCCTATACCTAGGACCTATCCAACCTGCAAAATGGCTCAAAACGCACTTCTATATTCGCAATTCATATACTCACAACTCAATCACATCACACAGCCCCTCCTGGGCCCATCCAAACAGTCCTCAATCACAATATGTAAATTTACAGTTTAGTCCTTATAATTGATCATTTTTGCAAAAACTGCCCAAATAAGCTCTAAAAATTCTAAAACTTTGCCCCGCTGTCCTTAGCAATATTACTAGCCTATTGCAAAAAGAATTATAATTTTTTGAGCTACCACGAATATTTTATGGATTTTTAATCCCATTTAAGTATTACAAAATTATGAAAAAGTAAGGTTCGAGTTTACCTATGTTGATTCCGACTTTGGGGACGCGCTCGGGACGTCTGAAAATGGTAGGGTAGCTAAAATCTCGATCCAATTCGAAGACTTTTTCGGTAGTCGGTCTGTCTGGCCGGAAATTCACAGACTCGGACAACTGTCGAATTTCCTGGATTTGAAGATACCTACACGAAACCCACAACACAGTGGATTAGTACATAAATTTTACAGAATTTTCTAAGCTCATTTAATGCTCGAAAAAATACTACAAAGTTTCGTGAGACCCACGAAAAATCGAACCCGATTTCTAAAATCTGAAAAATTTCAAATAATTTCCTAAAATTTAATAAAATAAAATATCAATAATTACCCAAAAATAATAAATTTAAAAAAATTAGGGGTGTTACAATCACACATGTCAACTTTTACTTGATTGGAAAAATAAAAATTTTAAAAAGAAGTGAAATAAAAACTTGCAATTGCATTCATAAAAACTAAATAAAATAAATTATAAAATAAAGGCCTAATATTTTTAAAAATTATAAACTTTACATATTTTTTAATTATAATTAATTTTTTTTATTAATTTTAACATAATTTAAAATTTTAGTATTTACTATAATCCGATCAAAATTAAAGATTTTGGAGTGTTGACATAATGGTTGATATGGTAAAAAATATTAAATATATTGTCGACACCATATTTTGGCCGATCCCTGAAATCAATAAACTTTGAAACCGATCCCTAACAATGAGTCTCCCTTTACCAAATAACCACATTTCCGATCTTTCCTCAAAAGGAATCTAATCAATACTAAGTTCCCATATCATTTAAAGCCTCACCGATCTCTCAAACCAATTGTCACGTCCCCTGATCAGTCAATTATATTTCCGATCTTTCTTGTCAAACGAGATTGAACCAACATTAGGCCTTCGTGCCACCAGTCTTATTGCCGATCTCTCTTTTAGAAGTTTGGGAATAATAAAGTTAAGGTTTCGATCCAGTTTAATGATGATCCCGATCTTAAGTGTTCAAGTCAAGTTTCCAATTTTAATCAAGTCCCGTTTAGCGTTGGTTCCCAGCCGATCTCATGCTTATTGTGTTTCCGACCTCTTACACTTAGATTAATAATCACTTTTAGTTGTTGTTTTAATATGCTCAGACAATCAAGTGCTTATGCAATTTAGAGACTTTCCGATCACATCTAATCATTGAACAAAAGGGGAACTTTCATTTCATTTCAAGTTTATACAAGTCATTCAGTTGGAGGATCACCCCCAGCCTGATCTATATTTTGTTCGCTTCCTCTCTCACCCTCAGCCTCCTCCTCACTATCCTCACCTTTGTCCTGGGGAGCCAGATTTACCATCCAAGAGAAGTCCTCCTCGGGATATCGCTTCTTGAGCTCGGCTAAGAGATCCCTATGAGCGTTCACATAAGCGCCGGCCTCCCTTGTCACTGCCTCTTCTTCTTTTGCTCTGAGCTCCTAAGTGAGGTGAGCAACTTCACCGGCTCGGAGCGCCCGAACTTCTTCAAGAACATGAGCTCGCTCGGCCAGAACTTGAGCTTGCTCAGCCAGCTTATCTTCGTAGAACTTCATTCGCCCCTCAATTTCAGATATGTAGTTCTGAGCGGATAAAAGTTGGGATCGGAGGCAAGCCACTTCGTGACCCATCTTTTCCACCTCCTTACTCAGACGGTGAGCCTTCTCCCGGATAATGTGTTGGTTCACCAAACTCTCCACGTTCAGGCTCATTGTCCGGGTCAGGATGTCATCAAGATTGTTCGGGGATAACCTATCCTGATCCTCTTGAAGGCAGATCGAGGCCCCCAGGACCTTGGCCAAGCCCAGATTTTCTCAAACAGTCCGGTTCTTCTCCAGCGAGTGGATCAGAACTTGAGCGCCACGGGAAAGGGTCCTCACAGGAGGTTGGGAAGGACCCCCTTCCGCACTTGAAGCGACTGGAGGAGGTGGAGGCGGCTCTGCTTGGTGAGGAGGAGACCAGACCACTTCTATGACCGGCGGACCCGAGGGTTGAGACGAGCCTCCTTGCATCTCTCCGGGATCATGGCTAGGCGTTTGAAGCAGCTCGGAAAGCTTCATCTCCCGCACTTTCCGGGAGACCTCCCTCTTCCGCTTTCGATTCTCCTTGGAAGCCTCGCCGCTTGCCATACCTGCACAAAGAAGAGGTCAGTGAGATCGCTAAGGCCCAAAGATCTGAGATATAGAAAATACCGATGCCGAGGTCAGAGCTCCTCAGAATAAAGAAGCGATTCTTCCAATTCTTCAGGGAGGAGGGCAGATCGGTAAAGAGCCCACAATGTGGCTTCGCCTGGAAGAACCAATACTCGTCGTCCTTTCGACGAGTTAATCTATGTAGTTCGGTGAATACCTTAGCTGTAGGACTGAGTCCCTTAGCTCGGCAGAGGCCTCTGAAGGCTACTAGGATCCGCCACGAGTTCGGGTGAACTTGGGCGATGCACACTTGGTGAAATTTTAAAACTTCCTTGAAGAAGTCGTTAAGAGGGAACCGCAGCCCGTCTTTTAATTGTTCTTCGTATACCATGATCATATCGTTCTCCTCGAAGAAGTGATCGGCACGAAGATCACCATGACACTTAATCAGCTTGTATGAATCGGGCTGAATGTTATACTCTTGGCTGAACAACTGCAGGTCGGTTTCTTGAAGGATTGATGGTAGTTCGTCCATGGGAAGATTTTCTCTCCCTGAAGAATGTACATGCCTTGATGGTGCTCCTTGCCCCCGAGCTGGAACAGAGGCCCTAGGAGGTTCAGGTCGCACACTTGGTTCGACCACCTCCACTTCATCAGACGACCACGAGATCTGAACGGAAGGGGGGCTTGCCGTTCTCTGGCCCTCGGCGCCGCTCATTTTCCAAGGAAATAGAGAATTTAAACTTAAACAAGGATCAAAACCCTTACCGGAGCTTGATTGGTGTCGGAAGAACTTGAGAAATCCAGAGAATTTTGGAATCGCTCGCAGGATGCTGAAAATGACATAAGAGAGCAACTGGCTGACCCATCCCTTATTTATACCCGTCTGAGCATTTAATGCTCACAGTGTTCCAGGCGGTGCATTGGTTAGCAAGACTCGCCAGCTTTTCTGACACGTCTCACGAATATTCCATAAATTCCATAATAAAAGAGGTCAGCTAGTTACAGATCGGTGAATTAAGGCAGATCGGTTAAGGGTTGTTCAGTTATGAACCGGATCGGATAAACACATCAGAGATCGGAAAATAATCAATGCAATAATAATAAAAATGATAATTGACAAAATAAATTTTATTTACAAAAAGGTTAAATTACATCATTTGGGCGATCTCCAAAGATCGGATTACATTAAAGGTCGGATTACATCATTTGGGCGATCTCTAGAGATCGGATTACATTAAAAGTCAAATTACATCATTTGGGCGATCTCTAGAGATCGGCAGTACATCCCATCTAATAAAGACCTATGTCAAAGCCTAGTCTCGTGGCTGAATCAAAAGATGTGTTAGGTCAGCCATTGACATCAGACAGATGTACAGCTCAGATGGGGGGATTATGACTCTCATGAAGATGAGAGAGATCGTCATCAATGTTATTGCTCGGAATCGAGCCGCTGTCGGGACACCCAATGTGGTGAGAAGCCAAATGAACTTCAAGGCGCAGTCACCAATGTTAAAGGGAATATTAGCAGTCTTCAAGCCCGAAGTCAGTTCGCCGATTATATCGGTCGAATGATTCGAGATTGACACGATCGAAGTCCTCGATCCAGGTCGGTAAGTTAGTCCGGTTCCCTCACTGTCATCAAATGAGATTATCATAATTTCCCAATCACCGGGATCGTAAATTTTCAGTCGGGGAATAAAAAGAACAATCGAAAAAAGATCAAAAGCCACTATCATGGCTGGGACTACTGCCGGAGCAGTTAGAATAGGAAATGTGAGAAGGAAGAGGAGAAAATCAAATGCGGGGGGCTTCCCGGTTGAAGGTATATATATAGGGAAAATCTGAGCATTTATTGCGAGCAGAAAACGAAGCAGATGCCTCGGAAATCAAAGGAATAAATGCTTTGATTGAACCGGACCCGGATGAAGGAGAAGATCGGAGTTGGAAAGGTCAGAAGAGGGGAGCCCGGCATGAGAGATCGGAAAAGGATCGTGTTAGAAAGATCAGAAGGGAGGGTAGGTCGGAAAACAAAGGGAATAAGACAACTTCCGCTAACTGTCATCATAATCAGAGCCGAGGTAGTTAAAGCGTCGCAGATGAAATCTCTACCGCAAGCCCCAGAATCGCCCGCATTACTGACATGTGTCAGAGTATGTCATGACAGTGCTGTACATCCCAATCTCTACCGTTGATCTTATTTATAAGGACGAGCCCGGAGCCCTTGGATCAAAGAAGAAGACGACAAGACCAGCGCCTTTCACTCCCAGCCCTCGGATCGTCCTTGACAAGAAAATTTTGGGCCGTCAGATTAGAGGAGAGAAAGGACAAATATTCTGAAAGGGATCTCAGTCGGTCGTTATGATTCTCTTTAATTCCCGAGCCTCAGATCATGTCCTTTAAAATCCTAACCCTCCATCTCCCTCAAAATAAATCTTGACCCTTCATGGGGAGCACCTGGTTCCTATAAATACCTGCATGAAAACTGTTCAAGGGAGGACGAAAAAAAAGTAGTGACTATAGCGGAAGGACTCTGAAACTTAATTTAGTTCGTTACTCTGCTATTTTTGAGCTTTCATAAGAAAAACTTTTGAAACCAGTTTTCTGAAGTATTTTCTTGCAGAGGGATTTTTGAATACTGAAACTCTCAATTTTCAGTTCGTTCATTATCCTGTGACACTCTCACTTTCTATCTTTGTTATCTTTATTTCCACTCCCGTTGTCCAAGCTCAACTTCATTCAAACTCGGTTATTATTTTGACCTGACTGTATTTTAGCAAAGTATCCTTCATTTCAAGGCGAACCTTAGTCCTCAGGCTATCAGCCCGCAGTCCTATTGCGTTTTGTGATTCCGTAGTTAGTTCAGTAGATTCGGCTCCCTACAGGTGAGTGCTTATATTGCTGCTTTATCAAGTGCTCGTTTTATTTTACGTATTTCCTTTATTTTTTATGTTTGTAATTCTCACCAAGTTTATATTGCGTCAAAAAAAATGCGAGGAAGGTTATTCTCGAGTTTACTTCTTTGTTAATCAGTCCATTCTTTTGTTAATCTTTGTTACTTCTAAATGCAAGAATTCTAGTCCCGAGTAGCGTATAAGTAGTTGGATAAAATGTAGGTAACTGTATCTTAAGCGTTTCTTTAAAATAATAGAAGGTCTGAATAATAAGTCAAGAAAATAGTAAAGTTGAATAACTAGACTAACACAGAAGATAATTGGGTAAGACGTCGTAAGGCGGAATAAAACCAAATCTCAGATAAATAAATGGAATAGATCGGGTATCAAAAGGTACTGGCAAGGCGACCACATAGGAGGTTGGTAAAATTCAGTCTGGTATCCCCTATCTAGTCACGAGGTACCAATGAGTTAAAAGAAGCCTTATTTCGATCCCCAGCATCTTTGAAATGCCAGAACCCTTAGTCTTAGGCTCTTGTGGTGTGTAGCTGTAATCAAATTTCGGGAGGTCGGAAAAGTCCTTATCCGACTCCCATTAAAATAAAAGAGATCGGAGGAGAGTTCTTATCCGATTCTCAAACCCAAAGTTTTCATAAATATTTAAAAGAGATCGGAGGAGAGTTCTTATCCGATTCTCACCTAAAAATTTTAATAAATATTTAAAAGAGATCGGAGGAGAGTTCTTATCCGATTCTCACCTAAAAATTCTTAATAAATATTTAAAAGAGATCGGAGGAGAGTTCTTATTCGATTCTCACCTAAAAATTCTTAATAAATACTTAAAAGAGATCGGAGGAGAGTTCTTATCCGATTCTCAAACCCAAAGTTTTCATAAATATTTAAAAGAGATCGGAGGAGAGTTCTTATCCGATTCTCAACCAAAATTTTTATAAATATTTAAAGGAGATCGGAGGAGAGTTCTTATCCGATTCTCAAATCAAATTTTAACAAATATGTAAAATGCTCCCCCCCTAAAATAAAACTAATATGCAACAGCAACTCACTAAGGGTCATCTCATTTATTCGTGTATCTGGGTAGCCCGAATTGGTGAAAAATCAAATATTCCCTTTTACCAAAAGGATTAACATTTCCATTCGAACCCTCCTAACTATTAATTTTAGTTTATAAAGAACTTGAAATTAAATCTGCTTACCCTCATCGAGGGACGAGGTGGGGTGCCTAACACCTTCCCCACCCGTTTACGGACCCCGAACCTAGAATCTCTGTTCTTGAAGTGGTTTCATTTTAATTTATTTTCACAAATGGTTTTCTTTAATTTCCCTCAAAATTAAAGTGGCGACTCCTTACTCTTTCCCACTTCGGTGAGGGTTCGTCCAGGCGACCGCAAAACACCTTACGACAGCTTGGTAACTCCACTGGGGACTCGGGGACTTTTCTTCAACCCCGGCCCAGAGGTCTCAAAAGCATATTTAATTTTATGTTCCTATAAACTAGAATTATATTTAGATAGGTACAATTTACGAAATTCGAAAACCTTAATCTATTAATGTTTGTTATTTCCTCTAACTGCTTTGTTTATTTTTGTTTTATATCCTACAACATTCTCCATCTAAAAAGGAAAAATAAAAATCCCCCTGTATTGGGAAGAGGTAAAGGTGTCCCTTCACACACTGAACACTCACATAATGTCTTCACACACTTCAGCCCTATACCCGAGCTTTCTTACCCTTTTAGGAAAGTAGGAAGGGGTCATGTAGTGGTACCCGTGGGTTTTACCCCGTTAGTATCCGTGAAGGCTTCTGCTCAGATTGAAACTCGTTCTATCTATTGTGATACCCGTGGAACTTTCCCGACAGTATCATGGGGGATAAAATGGGGCTCTACTATTTACATTAGGGGCAATTTGTGAACCTGTGGCTTTTAGAAAATTAGACCTTGAGCTAAACTGTCACGATAGCTGGAAGCCGTAGCAAGCTACCTTATAAGATAGAACTATCCAATTAGGTAGCACCTAGCCGATACTAGGACTCTCCTTATTTTAGGATAAAAGGGGCATACTTACTCTTACCCTATTCCGCTTGTGTTATTTTGTTCTTATTTTTAAGGGTAATCTTGAATCATACTGTTAAGAAAACCTACACATTTTCCTACTTTGATAAATGTGTAGGTGTCACTCAGTTAACAGTATAATTCAAGACTACCTGAATTTATCCTGCTAACAAGTCTTTCCTGCAGGCATTACCAAAATAAGGCCTGTAAAAGGATAAGCATCATTTTTAATATGGCATCCTCGAGTCAGTCGGCAGAATAAGTTCTTAAATCAGAACATAATGCTAAACCATGGCCTGAACCGCCTCATAGTCCAGTGCCTCCAAAAAGTGATACTAGCTCATTACCTCCATTGGACCTGAGCAAAATTAAAGTCGAATGAAACGATCTCGAAGTGCGGCCAATGGTTGGAAGTTATTTCCCGATCAGGTCAAAGCACAATTTGAGAAGAGATATGGGAGGATTGCAACCTTGATACGAGTTAAAGTTCAAGTCCTGGAATTAAAGGCCATGTTGCCAGTTTGGAATCCTAAGTATGGGGTGTTCTCTTTCAACGATATCAATACTGCTCCCACTATGGAAGAATATCAAGCATTGCTAGAAATTCCTTATGCGGAGCAGAATCGGATTTACCTACACCTCGAGCATAGGCAGACCTGGAAACGGTTCGCACATATGCTGGGGATTCCACCAGAAGAAGCAAAGGCGAGGGAAACTGTCAAAGGAAACACGCATGGATGGTATTGGACTTATCTCAAGAAGTGGTTGGATCAATGCATCCAAGATGAATAGTGGGATCAAGCTTCATTGATGCTGGCTTTAGCAATCTATGGCCTGATCTTGTTCCCTGGACCTTCCGGAATCATAACCTACGGCGTTGTGGAAATGTTCTGGGCAGTAGAGAAACAGAAGGTCAATCCAGTACCGGCAATTCTTGCCGAGACTTTCTTAACCCTTACTTACTGCAGACAACAAGGCAAGGGATCCATTAAATGTTGTTCTCAATTGTTGCACCTCTGGATCATTCGTCATATGTGTCCTGTGGAGACAAAGGGATTAACTTGGTACCTTGACCAGCCTCTCATCTAGAAAATGACCCGATTAGTAATCAGCCCGAAGGATGAGCCGTAGTGGCAAAAATGGATTTTGAGCTTCAACAGCCATGACTACTGCTGGAGGAAATTGTGGACGTCGGGTCAATCCATTTTGGTCGGCATGGGGGGGTAATCAATCAGTATCCCTAATCGGAGTGACTAGATACACAAGTTACACTCCGGCATTAGTAATGAGACAATTCGGCTCAACACAGTTCAGAATCAACATCGAAGAATACCACCAAGGTCATTTCTACCATGAGCTCAAGGAAGAGGAAGGATTGAAAATAGCTCGCAGATCTTGGGAAAACATCACTCTAATGGAGAGGTCGCCTAAAGGCCCGAGTGCCACGTGCGATTATCTTAAATGGAGGGCTGACAGGGATCAAGAACACTTGACTACAGATCCAACAAAATTCGAAGACAATAACCCTCACCTAAACGTCCTTTCAGAAGAAGATGGTGATCGTTTAGCCAACTCCCTACAAAAGGCAAACACTGAAAACTCGCAACTGTAAGAACAAATAAAACAGTTGGAGGACCAACAGCAGATCCTCAAAAGAAATGTGAGAAGGCTCAGGGAAGAGGCAAGGACCGAAAAGATGGGGTTCGAAGAGCAAGAGATACGGTGGGAAAAGGAAAAAAGCTCTCTCCAAGCTGTAATAAAAGAAGCAGAAGTACAGAATAGCAAGCTTCAGGAAAAAATGAAATATCAGGAGATACTCATGGAAGAGTATAAACAAGAAAGCAAAAAGAAGAAGCTTGAACTGAAGGAACAAGCACTGCTTATCAACGATATTCTGAAGGAATGTGCTAAAGAAAGGAAGGAAAAAGAAAGACAAGCTGCTCTCTATCAGGAGCTGAAAGAGAATGTTGACCAGCTGGAGAGAATGATAGCACAGGGAAAACAAGAACTCCTACCTGAATCCGAGTATGCTCTGAAAGTGTTCAACCCTGCCAGACAAGAAGAAAGGTTATATGAGTATCTCAGAAAATGTCATTACATTATAAAGAACCTCCCTAAGCCTAGGCCGATGTAAAGAATGCTCTGTACGAATTATTCAGTTAATAGAATAATTTTTAGGCCATTGTTTAGCAAAATTGTGAATAAATAGTATAACTCCCGTAGGAACCCCCTCGCTAAGGTTATGCGAAAAATTGGATGTGCCATATGGACAGGTATCATAGGTGCACATTCAATCCAGTCATTCACAGTCAGACTATCGAACGATGCCATGATAAAATTGATGCAATCATCCTTCTGCAGATTTCATTTTGGCTCCCAAATGCCACTGTATCCTTTGTCCAAACCAGGACCTTTAGTTTTTTTACGAAATTCAAAATTCATTAAAAACTTTTTTTACTTCCCTACAGAAAATCAACATTGCTTCAAACAAAGCAAGTCTGACCAAACACACAGTTCAACCCAAACGAGTGTACTTAACAAGATCACGAACAAAGAAGATAATGGAAGACCAGGAACAAGTCCAGAACATACAAGGACAGGTTTCCGAATTAAAAGACCAAGTCTCGGAGCTCATGAGACTAATAAGGGAAATGTCCCATAACAAGCCTACTTCAGACCCTAACTTACCACTACCTCCCCCACCTCCTACAACGGTTGATTCTCACTATGCTTCAACCTCTTTCACTTTCCAGCCATCGATCCCGGATCCGACAATCACTGTCAATCCGGCCCCACTGAATAATGAACCACCTTTCTCCTATTATCCGGCTATCTCAAATGCCGAACCATCCCCTTCAGTCCTGATCCCTCCAATTCATTCCGCCCCTCATTTCCCAACTGGGGGAGTACCTCTTGCAGCAGGAGGGGAAAATAAGACGAGAGAAAACGAGAAGCTGTCCGCTCTGGAAGAGAGATTGAGAGCTATAGAGGGGCTGAACATGTATGGTTCAGTCGATGTGGCATCACTTAGATTGGTTCCTGATGTGGTGGTGCTGCCCAAGTTCAAGGTCCTGGACTTCGACAAGTACACCGGGAACTCAGACCCCCGCATTCACCTGGCCACCTACATCGCTAAAATGTCCGCCTTGATAGAAGACGATAGACTTCTAGTCCACTTCTTCCACGACAGCCTCTCGGGGGCAGCCCTGAGATGGTGCATTCAGTTGGACAGGAGCAAACTGCGCTCCAGGAAAGATTTGGCAGATGCTTTCCTGACGCAGTATAAATTTAACTGCGATGTGGCCCCCACATGGAGAGACCTCCAAAACCTAGTACAGAGAGACAGGGAAAGCTTCAAGGAATATGCCCAAAGATGGAGGGAGAAGGCTGCAGAAGTATATCCCCCAGTGACTGACAATGAACTATGCTCCTTGTTCATAGAGACGTTAAAGGCTCCTTATTTCAATCTGATGATTGGAAATACCTCCAACAGCTTCTCGGATATTATCCAAGCTGGCGAGAGAATAGAAACTAATTTAAGGATGGGACGACTACAGGAGTTGATCGAGAACCCTGCAAAGAAAAATGCCAATTTTGGAAAAAAGAAGGAGGGTGATGTGCATTCCATCACCCGACAGAACAATCACTCCCCACTTCCTCAAAATAACTACCGGCCATATCCTCCCCCTCATGGCCAAACCATTGCAAACGTTCCACCCCCTTTCCCAAATTATCCTCACCCACGCCCACAATACCCACCACCTACAAATTACCAACCCAGACCACCTCCTCCACCTGCTCAACCTATACCACCTCAAAACAACCCGAGACCACCAAAAAATCCTGATCCACCTCTTCCCCTGCCACTCAGCGAAATATACCGATATCTCGTTGGTATAAACCAGATAGTACCCATTCGCCTTGACCCAATTCAGCCGCCATACCCTAGGTGGTATGATGCCACTGCCCGGTGTGAGTATCATGGAGGGGCGCAGGGGCACTCGACTGACAATTGCGGGGCACTCAGAGGGAGAGTGCATGCCTTAATCAGGAATGGGTGGTTAAAGATTGAGGGAAATGGTTCTCTCCCCAATGTTACCTCAAACCCTTTGCCCAATCATAATATGGGCAATGGTGTAAACATGATAGACTCAGACGGAGAGGGGTCGGCACCAGAGGTAGACGAGCTGATTCCTCACTTTGAGAAAATTTTTACAATGGCAGTAAGGGAAGGTTACCTCCACCCTTAAGCCCCAGAACTTGAGGTTGAAACGGGATGCCCCTATCATGGAGGAGCAGCTGGCCATGAGCTGCAAAATTGTGAAGAATTTAAGCAAGAGGTCCAGAACTTATTGTCCCTCAAAGTTCTGAGATGCCAGGCAAGGTCCAAAATAGAGGAAGGAGTAAATACAGCCCGACTCGGCCAAAATGCCTCCACCCCTAATCACAGAATCACTTTCTCACCCCCAGTATCCTCACCTCTAGTGACAATCATGCGAACCCCGCCTCAGCTTCCTGTCACAAACACCCATGCCATACCTTGGAATTATAACTTCCAAGTTTTCACCCAAGGAGCGTCAAGCAGCACATTGGCTCCTAATCTTGCTTCACCTTCGGCACCTCCAAAACTGTGCTTCACTCCTCATGAGCATTTCAAGATGACTTATGCCGGACCTACCAGCAGTACTACTCCCCAAGCTAGTCCTCAGCCCGTCACTGCCACAAAATCCTCCCCACCTGAGCAAGAAGTCAAGTTTATAACTCAAAGTGGGAGATGTTACGGGTATGAAGAAAAAGAAAAGAAGAGAGGGAAAGTAAAAATGGGAGAGCCCCAAGAGAATACAGGAGAGGAGGTTGAGAGAATAGAGAGAGGAGAACCCGTCGGGTCGAACGAAGAAGATGAGCTGTTTCTTCAAATAATGAAACAGAGTGAATATGACGTGGTTGAGCAATTAAGGAAGACACCTGCCCGAATTTCACTATTATCACTAATTTTAAGCTCAGAGGTACATCGTCAAGCCCTGCAGAAAATTCTGGATCAGGCCTTTGTGAACTCCGACATCACACCGGGGCAGTTCGAGAAGATAGTGGGACAAATTCAGGCATCCAGTTTTGTCACCTTTTCTAAATAAGAGATAGACCCTGCAGCCTTAACGCACACTAAAGCTCTGCATGTGACGGTGAAATGTAAAGGTTGTATAGTGGCCAAGGTCCTTATTGATAATGGATCCGCGTTCAATGTACTGCCTAATGCCACCTTGGCTAGGCTGCCGGTTGACCGTTCAAATATACGTCAGAGTGCTATGGTGGTAAGAGCCTTTGACGGTACAAGAAGAGAAGTGTTGGGAGATATTGACTTGCCCCTCCAAATTGGCGCATGCACCTTCAATGTCACATTCCAAGTGATGAACATTGAATATGCCTACACTATGTTGCTGGGGAGGCCTTGGATCCATTCAGTGAATGCCGTTCCTTCGACTTTGCACCAGAAGATAAAGTACATTATGGACGGTAAAATCATCACTGTAAGAGGGGAAGAAGCCATATTGGTCACCAAGCCACAATCACTTCCTTATGTGGAAGCTGCCGAGGAGTCATTGGAAAGCTCCTTCCAGGCCCTCGAATTACAAGGAACCATCTCAAGGAATGAAGGGGCTATGGCTATGGTAGCCAAGGTGATGTCAAGGAATGGGTATGAAGAGGGCAAAGGGTTAGGCGTCGCATTGCAAGGGATTGTTGAACTTATACCGGCTATCCAGAAGGTAGGCCGTTGCAGTTTGGGTTATGAGGAGGACGCCCTCATGGATGGGCGATTCTGGATGAGGAACAGACTTCGGGATCAAAGATTTGACCAGAAACTCGGGAGAATGAAAGTCGTCCCGAGAATCACGGAAGTATTCAATAAACCGGTCATTAGAAATTCGGCAGAGGTTGAAGAATCACCCGATGAACCATCCATCGATGTCATCCACTTGGATTCCTTGTATGAGGCTCTGGTCTCGCCAATATCTGAAGGGCAAGAACTGGACAACTGGACAGCAGAGGACATCCCTGTACTTAATTTCGAGTAAAGTACTTCTGGTTATCTGCACTTGATCATTTTGTCCATGGTGGCAAGTGTAATATTGTAAATGGACCCTTTTCTTATGTCATAAGTGTTAATGAATTAATAGCGCATTTTATATCCAATTCTCTTTTTTCTTTCCTTTTGAAAATCATTCTTATAATATATTCCATTTTCGTTCATTCAGAACCATTCATCAATTAGCACCTAATAATTCAATAGACTCAGAAATTCCTCTTATTAATTTTGAAATCCCCATAACTGCCATTACTTCAAATGATTCTGAGGTAGAACTCATAGAGGAAAGGGATGAAAGAGATGAACCTTTCCTAGTGCCTTGTGGAGACGAAATGCACACCATAAACTTAGGCACGGAAGAAGTAAAAAGGGAACTTAAGGTTGTGGAGAGTGAAGAATTGGGAGATATGATCAGTTTGCTTAAAGAATTCCTAGACGTGTTTTCCTGGAGCTATGATGATATGATTGGTTTGGACCCTCATATAGTGAGGCACAAAATTCCCCTAATTCGGAGGACAATCCCGGTAAAGTAGAAATTAAGAAGAATGAATCCTGACACACTGCTCAAAGTTAGGGATGAGGTCAAGAAACAGTACGATGCTGGGTTTCTGGAAGTAGTCAAATATCCCCAATGGATAGCTAACGTTGTCCCAGTAATGAAGAAGGATGGGAGAGTTAGGGTGTGCGTTGATTACAGGGATCTTAATAAAGCGAGCTTGAAAGATGATTTCCCTCTCCCTCATATTAATGTGTTAGTAGACAATGCAGCGGGATTGGGCAGGTGTTCGTGTATCGATGGGGCATCGGGGTACAACCAAATCCCAATGGATGAGGAAGATAAGGAGAAAACTGCTTTTATCACTCAATGGGGGGTATTTTGTTATCGGGTCATGCCATTCGGGTTAAAGAATGCTAGCGCCACCTACCAACACGCTATGGTCACATTATTCCACGATATGATGCATAAAGAAGTGGAGGTGTATGTGGATGATATGATCATCAAATCCAGGGGAGAAGAGAGCCATGTGCAGGTGATGAGGAAAGTATTCGAGATACTCAGGAAATATCAGCTGAAGCTAAACCCTGCCAAATGCATATTCAGAGCTAGATCTGGGAAATTGTTGGGATTCATAGTGAGCGAGAAGGGAATAGAAGTTAATCCGGACAAAGTTCAAGCCATTCAAGAGATGCCATCCCCAAAAATAGAAAGGGAGGTGCGCAGTTTCTTAGGGAAGTTAAACTACATATCAAGGTTTATTTCCAATCTCATCGCTAAAGCTGAGCCTATTTTTAGACTACTCCGAAAGAACAACACCACTCAATGGGATTCAGTTTGTCAAGAGGCTTTCGAGAAAATCAAGCAGTACCTGTCCAACCCATCAGTATTGATTCCGCCAGTGGCAGGAAAGCCACTGATTCTGTATATGGCAGTCCAACAAAGCTCAATGGGATGTGTTTTGGGGCAACATGATGATACCGGCCGAAAAGAGTGGGCTATTTATTACCTAAGCAAAAAGTTCAATGATTGTGAGTCGATGTACTCTTTCCTAGAGAAAACTTGCTGCGCGTTAGCCTGGACAGCAAATCGCCTCAAACACTACATGTTGAATCACAAGACATGGCTCATCTCCAGGATGGATCCTATTAAGTATGTTTTCGGAAGCCCATTCGTGCCAGGAAGGATAGCCAAATGGTAGGTCATTCTCTCCTAATATGACATTGTCTATATGACCCGGAAAGCAGTCAAAGGTAGCATGATCGCCGATCTCCTAGCAGAAAACCTTATCCAGGATTATGAAGCTCTGGATTTTGAGTTCCCCGATGAGCATATTAACGAAGTGGACTGCGGAGAAGAAGAGCCAGCTGATGTATGGGAAATGTATTTCGACGGAGCTGTCAATTTGTCCGGTAATGGAATCGGAGCTGTATTGGTATCCCCGGATGGAAAACACTTCCCGATAGCTATCAAGTTGAGATTTGATTGCACCAATAACGTCGCAGAATACAAAGCTTGTGTGATGGGTTTACAAGCTGCCATCGAAATGAAAGTCAGAAAGTTGAAGGTATATGGAGACTCAGCCCTGATCATTTACCAAGTCAAGGGAGAATGGCAAACTAAGGATCCAAAGCTAATCCCATATCAGAAGTATTTACTGGAGCTGATTAAGAAATTCGAGGAAATCTCTTTCACTCACCTTAGTCAAGACAAGAATCAATTTGCAGATGCCTTAGCCACCCTGGCTGTTATGGCTCAAATGGAAGAAGGGCAGACGACTCAGATATTAAAGATTAAAGCAAGGAGTGAGCCGGCTTACTGCTTCATGATCGAAGAAGAACCTGATGGTAAACCTTGGTATCATGACATCTTGCTTTACCTTAGAACCAGAGAATTCCCCTCAGGGACAAGAAAAAATGAAAAGAGGATGATTCGGAGATGAGCCTTGGGATACTTCCCCAGTAGAGAAACCCTATACAAAAGGAGCTCCAACGGCGAATTGTTGAGATGTGTGGATGCAAAAGAGGCGAAGAGAATCCTTTTAGAGACTCATGAGGGAAACTGTGCAACCCATGCCAATGGGCATATGATGGCTAAGCAAATCATGAGACGGGGGTATTTTTGGACTACCATGGAAAAGGATTGCGTCGAGTATTTCCGAAAGTGCCATAAGTGTCAAATCTACGAGGATCCGATAAATGTTCCGCCTCACCAACTGTTCAACCTCGTTTCACCATGGCCTTTCGCAATGTGGGGCATCGATATAATTGGTCCCATCAACCCTAAGGCGTCCAATGGGCATAGATTTATCCTAGTGGCTATCGATTACTTTTCTAAATGGGTCGAAGCGACATCATATGCTCACATTACACAGAACACATTTCTCAAATTCCTCAGAAATAATATCATTTGCCGACACGGCCTCCCCTATGAAATCGTCACTGACAACGCTAAGAATTTGAATGGTCCAAAGATTCAGAAATTATGTGATCAATATAAAATCTGACATCTTAATTCCTCACCATACCGTCCCCAGATGAATGGAGCAGTGGAAGCCGCAAACAAAAATCTCAAGAGAATAATTCAGAAAATGACAGTCACTTATAAGGATTGGCATGATATGCTTCCTTACGCTCTTCATGCATACCGAACTTCGGTAAGGACATCAACTGGGGCAACCCCATACTCACTAGTTTACGGGATGGAAGCTGTAATACCTATTGAAGTAGAAATTCCTTCCCTAAGAATTTTGAAGGAATCAGGGATTGATGAGTCGAAATGGATCCAGTCAAGGTTGGACCAATTAAACTTGCTAGATGAGAAGAGGCTAGTGGCAGCATGTCACGGGTAGTTATACCAAAAAAGAATGGCCAGGGCATTTAACAAAGGGGTTCGCCCACGTGAATTCCAACCAGGGGACCTAGTCCTGAAGAAAATGCTTCCGAATCAAAACGATCCCCAGGGTAAATGGTCACCAACCTACGAGGGACCCTATGTGGTTAAAAAGGTATTTTCTGGCGGGGCCTTGATCTTGACCCACATGGACGGTGAAGAATTTCCAAGACCTGTGAATACCAACACTGTCAAAAGATAGTATGCCTGAAAAAATAATAAAAAAAAGAGAATAAAAAGGGGTAGGGGTGAAAACCCGAAAGGGCGTTCCTAGCAAAATGTGCGAAAGAAGGCGAAAACCCTGGAAGGGCACTTTCTGTAAAATGAGTGAGGGACGAAAACCCTAAAGGGCGTCCTGAAAGAGCGAGCTAAAAAAAAAAAAAAATCTAGGGGTGAAAACCCGGAAGGGCATCCCAAGAACCAAAAGGGAGAAATAAGGAAGGGGACATGAAACCGAGGATGGAAATAAACCGTCATGGCATAAGGCTCCAGAGTACTTGAAATAACGGCAGTTAAGGGACTTCAAAGCTAGCTACAAGGAATGTGTGAGATCTATCCTTGTACTCTTTTTCTTTAAAACTGTATCTTTGTTTCTTAAAGCCTTCATAAAGTCATCCTTTCTCTCCAATCTATCTTCACGTTTCAATTTGTCTTTTTGCTTTATCTTTATAATCACACTCTAATGTTGTTTTCTCTGCGCTATTAATCATTTAAAATTTTGCCATAAGAATAGGATTTGAAAATTGATAACCTCACGTACTTTGCTGTGAGATTTGTAGGGAATGGTAAAAAAAAAAAAAAAAAAGGCTAGAGGTGAAAACTTGGAAGGGCGCTTCTAGTCAAATGGGCAAAAGGAAAGTGAAAACCCGCAAGGGCGCTTTTTGCAAAATAAGAAGAAAGTCGAGAACAAAAAGGGGCATCCGAAGAAATGAGGTCGTAGGTCAAGTCTTGTAACTCGTCCTCCATTAATCATCGGTCTTCGGGATCCTGTTAAGTACACTTCATCAGGGCAAAACTTCTCGTGTCGAGATTAGACTTGCTTTGTAAGTTGATTTTTAATTTTCCTGCATTTAAATTTCCTGTCAATCAACCTCTGGTTCCTTGATCTAAGTTGATTTTAATTTTTCTGCATTTAAATTTCCTGTCAATCAACCTCTGGTTCCTTGATCTAAGTTGATTTTAATTTTCCTGCTTTTAAATTTCCTGTCAATCAACCTCTGGTTCCTTGATCTAAGTTGATTTTAATTTTCCTACATTCAAATTTCCTTCCAATCAACCTCTGGTTCCTTGATCTAAGTTGATTTTAATTTTCCTGCATTTAAATTTCCTGTCAATCAACCTCTGGTTCCTTGATCTAAGTTGATTTTAATTTTCTATCATTTTAATTTCCTGTTACCAACCTCAGGGTGCCGACCCAAGTGGGTTTTAGTTTCCTGACTTTAATTTCAAATTTCAAATTTTAATCGTCCAAAATATGGGTCTAAATCTTTACATAATCCCTACACGGAATTTTTTTTTTCTTCCAGTAGGAATTATGTAAAGAGGGGCAGCTGTCGACACCATATTTTGGCCGATCCCTGAAATCAATAAACTTTGAAATCGATCCCTAACAATGAGTCTCCCTTTACCAAATAACTACATTTCCGATCTCTCCTCAAAAGGAATCTAATCAATACTAAGTTCCCATATCATTTAAAGCCTCACCGATCTCTCAAACCAATTGTCACGTCCCCTGATCAGTCAATTATATTTCCGATCTTTCTTGTCAAACGAGATTAAACCAACATTAGGCCTTCGTGCCACCAGTCTTATTGCCGATCTCTCTTTTAGAAGTTTGGGAATAATAAAGTTAAGGTTTCGATCCATTTTAATGATGATCTCGATCTTAAGTGTTCAAGTCAGGTTTCCAATTTTAATCAAGTCCCGTTTAGCGTTGGTTCCCAGCCGATCTCATGCTTATTGTGTTTTCTGACCTCTTACACTTAGATTAATAATCACTTTTAGTTTTTGTTTTAATATGCTCAGACAATCAAGTGCTTATGCAATTTAGAGACTTTTCGATCACATCTAATCATTGAACAAAAGGGGAACTTTCATTTCATTTCAAGTTTATACAAGTCATTCGGCTGGAGGATCACCCCCAACCTGATCTACATTTTGTTAGCTTCCTCTCTCACCCTCAGCCTCCTCCTCATTATCCTCACCTTCGTCCTGGGGAGCCAGATCTACCATCCAAGAGAAGTCCTCTTTGGGATATCGCTTCTTGAGCTCGGCTAAGAGATCCCTATGAGCGTTCACATAAGCGCCGGACTCCCTTATCACTGCCTCTTCTTCTTTTGCTCTGAGCTCCTCAGTGAGGTGAGCAACTTCACCGGCTCGGAGTGCCCGAACTTCTTCAAGAACATGAGCTCGCTCGGCTAGAACTTGAGCTCGCTCACCAGCTTATCTTCGTAGAACTTCATTCGCCCCTCAATTTCAGATATGTAGTTCTGAGCGGATGAAAGTTGGGATTGGAGGGAAGCCACTTCGTGACCCATCTTCTCCACCTCCTTACTCAGACGGTGAGCCTTCTCCCGGACAATGCGTTGGTTCACCAAACTCTCCACGTTCAGGCTCATTGTCCGGGTCAGGATGTCATCAAGATTGTTCGGGGATAACCTATCCCGATCCTCTTGAAGGCAGATCGAGGCCCCCAGGACCTTGGCCAAGCCCGGATTTTCTCGAACAGTCCGGTTCTTCTCCAGCGAGTGGATCAGAACTTGAGCGCCACGGGAAAGGGTCCTCACAGGAGGTTGGGAAGGACCCCCTTCCGCACTCGAAGCGACTGAAGGAGGTGGAGGCGGCTCTTCTCGGCGAGGAGGAGACCGGACCACTTCTATGACCGGTGGACCCGAGGGTTGAGACGAGCCTCCTTGCATCTCTCCGGGATCATGGCTAGGCGTTTGAAGCAGCTCGGAACTCTTCATCTCCCGCACTTTCCGAGAGACCTCCCTCTTCCACTTTCAGCTCTCCTTGGAAGCCTCGCCACTTGCCATACCTGCACAAAGAAGAGGTCAGTGAGATCGCTAAGGCCCAAAGATCTGAGATATAGAAAATACCGATGCTGAGATCAGAGAGCTGAAGCCCGCGATCTTCGCCAGTAATCAACTCCATTGTCCAGTGTCGCAAGGGATTTTGCCGTCTCCTGAACGAACCCTCACCGAAGTGGAAAAGAATGAGGAGTCGCCACCTTAGTTTTGAGGGAAACTAAAGAAAACCATTTGTGAAGACAAATTGAAATAAAACCACTTCAAAACAGAGATTCTAAGTTTGGGGTCCGTAAACGGGTGGGGAAGGTGTTAGGCACCCCACCTCGTCCCTTAATAAGGGTAAGTAGATTTAACTTCGTATTTTTTTATAAATTAGTTAGGAGGGCTTGAATGGAAATGTTAATCCTTTTAACAAAAAGGAATATTTAATTTTTCACTAAGTTTGGATTACCCAGATACATAAGTAAATGAGATGACCTTAGTGAGTTACTGTTGTATATTAGTTTTGTTTGAAGGGCTATTTGGTTAAAATTCAATTTGAGAATCGGATAAGAACTCTCCTCCGATCTCTTTTAAAAATTTTGAATTGAGAATCGGATAAGAACTCTCTTCCGATCTCTTTTAATATTTTAGCTTGAAGATCGGATAAGGACTCTCCTCCTATCTCTTTTAATGTTTATTAAAATTTTAGCTTGAGGATCGGATAAGAACTCTCCTCCGATCTCTTTTAATATTTATTAAAGTTTTAGCTTGTAGACCCTTATTTTGTGATGAGTATGTGCATTGAGGCCATGGGAAACCCGATGATGAAAAATTATATATGACTGTAAGATGTAATTGGAGGCATGGAGCTGAATTATTAATTCCGAGGCATGATCTTGAAAAAAATAAAAATAATAATAAAATTTTGGGGAAATTAATTTAATTAAATTTAAATAAAATTTTATTTTGTTTAAATTTAATATGGGTAGTTCTTAAATGGATCTAATTAAGTTTAATTGGGCTCTATGGGCCTAAGAAAGCCTAGTTAGGAATTTTAAATGGGACCCATTTAATTATTTTCTAAAAATTAAAATAACAAAATATCTCTCTCCTCCTTGACCCCACTCTCTTCCTCACTCCCTATTGGTGCCTTCCATTTTTTCCTGTCTTCCTATTGGTTGAAACACCTCACCCATATCCCAGTCTTATTCGAACTCTGCAATTGTAGTTGTTTAAATCATCTAAACTTTATCATCCTAAGACTCCAAACCCTATCACACCTCTCTCCCAAAACCCTATAAATACCCTACTAGAGAAGAGAAGAGAGGAGGATGGGAGGAAAGAGGAAGAGAAAATTCAGAGCTATAAGAAATTTAGAGATATTCAAGACTCTTTGAGTTCTTCCTTATTTTTTCTTTTCTTCAAGAAGATTTTCATACAAGATTTCTGGAAGGTCAGTTTTTATTGTTTTCTTTTCAAGATCTATGCCACACAATATTTTAATTCTATGCTCTTTGTCTTCAATTTATTTTATATGTTCATATAGATCATGTAATCATGTTTAATTTGAGGGGATACACAACTCTGCACATGTTTAGTTTCTGTCTCTCATATTTTTATTATTTTTCTTTATTTTCTGAATCTGTAAAAAATTTGTAAAAATTATATTCATATTCTACACGAAATTATATTAATTTTAGGCTCAAGAATCACTAAAAAAGCTTTAATATTTTGTAAGTTATGGCTGTTTGAAGTTAGGGTTCTTATAAAATCTGATTTGCAGGATATCCGACTTGTGGAGCCCATATCTCCCTTGTTCCTTAATATTTTTGTGCAAATCTAGTGTCTAAAATTAACTTCAGAATCTTATGAATCTTTTCCAATTGGTTTTGCATTCATATCTTTTGTGGTTAATGAGTTATGAATTTTACAAAAAAGTAGTATAATTCTGTCACTTAGAAGAGTTACGATTTATGTAGAACATTCGGCTAGGGTTTTGTTTGATTTATAAATTTTACGTTATTGTATGATATGTAGGCTGTCTTCTGTAATTTTTTTTATGATTTTAAGGCATGTTTAACTATTTTTAAAAAATCGAATTTCTTGCTACTGTTAATCTGCCAGAATTTGAAAATTGTATATTTATGCATGTTCTTGTATTTTCTTAGGTTTTAATTGATATTTGATCTATTTTCTGTATTCTTTTAATTCAAGAAGTGTTATAAAGTGTTTTGATCATGTTAGAAGACTTAGACCATTAGGTAGTTATAACTAATTAGGAATCTTAACCCTTTAGGAGACTAGAGTTAGAATCCAATGTAAATTGTTATTAATATTTTCTTTATTTCTTTTATTTTCTTTAGTTTCTTTATTTTTTTTTATTACAAACAAAATTGGTAAGTAGCCCTAAGGTAAGTACCAAAGAGGGCATTCTTGTGGAGCTTATATGAAGCTAAACGGGAGTAAGCGGGGATATCATTGCGATACTAGAAGAGAAGACCCTTTTTAAGGGTAGCTTGCTAATGGCAATTGCATTTACCAATGGTAAGTAGCTCTAAACTTCTCGAATAACCATTGGCATGAAATTGTAGTAATAATAGAACTTTTATTTGGTAAATTAAAATTAACTTTATTTTTAATTTAACTGACTTTTGCATGTAATTAATTTAAATAAATATTTTGTAAATTAAAATTAATCTTGTTTGTAAATTAAACTAACATTGGCATGTAAATAAATATAATTTAATACTTGGTAATTGTAAAATAAATTTGCATGTTAGAAATCTTTATTAGGTTGTGATTGTTTGGGCCATATGTGATATTAGAATAAATTACACATGTACATAATTAACTTAGTTTAATTATCCTTAGGGTAACTTGGTGAAAATTAATTAATTATGTTAAATAAAAACGTAGGGTTATTTGAAATTGAATTTGTTTGTGAATTAAATTCTCAATAATAAATTAATTTTAGTCATCTGGTAAATATCATTTAAATAATTAGCAACCCCATAGATAGGAATTACTTGTGCATGAAAATTGTGTGTAAACAACAATCCTTTTGTGAATTACTTGCGTGTGTAGGATTAGAATTGCATTTTTAGGATAAAGTTTAATAAAGGAATAATAAACAAGACTTCTAGAAACATTAGTAGAGGACTGCACTCGAATTAACGAGGTTAGACCAGCGTAAGGGGTGCCTAACACCTTCCCCACTATCCCGAACCTAGACATTGGGCTATGGTAACGACGGTTGTGGAAACTCGCAAGGAGTAAGTTGCCATCCATGACCCTCGGAAGAAACATCGAATATGTCCGGTTATTACCCGGTGGCGACTCTATCTATGCCTTTGTGGCATAAATCCTTAGTACCGTGGTAGTGTTATGGGAAGACAGTACAAAGGGTTTGATTCTATTAGGATTGTATGAAGTGCATGTCTAGGAAATGCTGTCTAAGGAGGTGGTACTTAAGTGAGACCATTGTGACTCCACCATCTTTCCTGGGCATTACCTGGTGCATTTTATATAATTCTAATGGATGATATTTTGCCTCACGCCCCACCCCTACATAGCTGAGAATCGGATAAGAACTCTCCTCCGATCTCTTTTAATATTTATTAAAATTTTAGCTCAAGGATCGGATAAGAACTCTCCTCCGACCTCTTTTAAGTTGTTTGTTAAAGTTTTAGGTGAGAACCGGATAAGAAACCCTCCTCCGATCTCTTTTAAAATTATTTGCTGAAATTCTGGTTGAGGATCGAATAAAGACCCCTTTCTGCTCTCTTCTATTTAAACAGTAGTCGGATAAGGGTCTTTCCAATCTCTCTAAATTTTACCTATCGAGAGGACCTAAGGCTAAGGGTTCTGACGTTCAAAAGTGTCAGGGGGTCTGCGCAAGACCTTTTTAACTTATTGGTACCTTAGGACTGGGCAGGGGATGCCAAACCGAATCCTTCGACCTTCCTATATGGTCGCTCCACCAGCATTTTTGGTAGCCGATCTATTCCATTTAGTTATCCAGGGTTTGGTTTTACTCTGTCTTATGATGTCTTGTCCTATGACCTATTGAATTATTCTAGTGACTCAGCTTTACCATTTTCCAGGCTTATTATTCAGACTTTTCATTATTTCAAAAGGACTCTTAAGTTGCCGTTACCCACATCTCATCCAACCACTTATGTATCGCTTAGAACTAGATGACTTACGCTCAGAAATAATAAAGATTAATAAAGGTATCGACACGGAAATAAACTAGAGCACAACCTTTCTCTGTATCTTTCTAGCGTGATATGAACTTAAAGAAAATAACGTACGTAAAGAAAGAAAAATGGAAATGCGTAAAACAAGAACTAAACTTAATAAAATGGCAACATGAATACTGACCTGTAAGGAGTCGATTCTAGTGAACTAACCGAGAATCACAAAACGCAATAAGATTGCAAGTTGATAGCCGGGAGACTAAGGTTCGCCTTTGAACAAAGAGTGCTTCACTAAATGCAATCGAGTCAGAATTATACCCGAGTTTAAATGAGATTGAGCATGGGCGATGGAAGTGAAAATAAAGATAACAAGGAACTGAAAAATGTGAATGCTACGGGGTAATGAACGAGTTGAAAATGGAGAGTTTCAGTGTTCAAAATCTTTTAAGAAAACACTTCAGAAAACTGGTTCCAAAAGTTCTTCTTATGAAAGCAGAGTAACGATCTGAATTAAATTCCAGAGTTCTTCCGCTATAGTAACTTCCTCCTTTTTTGTCCGTTCGTCTGTCCTTCCCCTTGAACATTTTTCATGCAAGTATTTATAGGAACCGGGTGCTCCCCATGAAGGGTCAGGATCTATTTTGAGGGAGATGGAGGGTCAGGATTTCGAAGGACATGATCTGAGGCTCAGGAATTAAAGAGGATCAGAACGGACGGCTGAGATCCCCTTCAGAGTATTTGTCATTTTCTTCTTCTAATCTGACGGTCCCAAATTCTCTTGTCCGGGGCGATCCGAGGGCTGGGAGTGAAAGGCGCTGATCTTGTCATTTTCTTCTTCGATCCGAGGACTCCGAGCTCGTCCTTACAAGTAAGATCAACGGTGGAGATTAGGATGTACAGCGCTGTCCTGACGTACGCATGTTAGAAATGCGGGCGATTCTGGGGCGTGCGGTTGAGATTTTACCTGCAATGCTTTAACTACCTCGACTCTGATTATGGTGACGGCGGTAGGCGCCTTATTCCTTTTGTTTTCTGCTCTCTCTTCCTTTCCGATCTTCTTAACATGATCCTTCTCCGATCTTTCATACCGGTCTCCCCTCTTCCGATCTCTATTATTCCAATATTTCCCTTAATCAAGCCCGGTCCGGTCAAAGCATTAATTCCCCTCGATTCCCGAAGCGTCCGCTTCGTTTTTTTCTTAGCAATAAATGCCTGATTTTCCCCTATATATACCCCTGACGGAAGAGACTTTCCTCATTCGATTTTCCTCTCTTCCTTCTTACTTTCCAGTTCTAGCTGCTCCGGCAAAAGTTCCGGCCATGATTGTGGCTGTTGATCCCTTTCCGATGGACCTCTTTATTCCCCGACTGAAAATTTACGAACCCAGTGCTCGAATAATCGTGATAACCTTGTCTAATGATGGTGAGAGAATTGGACTAACTAACCGATCCGGGTCCAGGACCTTGATCGTGTCGATCTCGAGCTGTTCGATCGGTATAACCGGCGAACCGATTTTGGCCGAGAAAACTGCTAATGTTTCGCCGACCCTTGGCGGTTGCCCTTCCAAGTTTATTCGGCTTCTCACCGCATTGGGTGTTCTGACAGCGACTTGGTTCCGAGCGGTAATATCGGTGACGATCTCTCTCATTCTCATGAGAGTTATTGTCACCGCCATCTAAGCTGTACATCTATCTGATGTCGTCGGCCGGTCTTTTGGTCAAACACATCCTTTGGATCAGTCACAGCCTGGGCTTTGACATAGGCCCTTTAGATGGGATGTTCCGCTGATCGCTAGAGATCGGCTTTTGATGTAGTCAGGTCCTTAAATGTAATCCGATCTCTTGAAATCGCCCAAATGATGTAATCTGACTTTTGGAAATGTAATCCGATCTCTTGGGATCGCCCAAATGATGTAATCTGGCTTTTGGAAATAAAATTTTATTTTGACAGTTATCATTTTATTATTGTTGCTTCCGATCTCTGAAGTGTTTGTCCGATCTGGTTCCCAACTGAACAGTCTTCATATAGACCAGTAAGGCTTTGACTGATGTGAGGACTTAGTATTGATTCAATTCCTTGTGGGGAGAGATCGGAAATGTGGTTATCTAGCAAAGAGAGATCAGAAATGTGGTTAGCTGTCAAAAGGAGACTTAGTACTGGGGATCGGTTTCAAAGCTTATTAATTCTGGGGATCGGCCAAAATATGGTGTCGATAGTCCAGTGATGCAGTTCGGCTGTCACTGCATCCAAACAAGAGAACTTCTCCCTGGCCGCCTGATCTTTCAGTTCCATCACCATCAGGCCTTCTTCCCTATTCAAGGTGATGCGCTTCAGAAGCAAGGGGCCCTGGTGCAGCCAGTTGCCAGGGAAACCCTCAAAGCCGTTCGGAATTTTGCTCCTCAGAATAAAGAAGCGATTCTTCCAATTCTTCAGAGAGGAGGGCAGATCGGTAAAGAGCCCACAATGTGGCTTCGCCTGGAAGAACCAATACTCGTCGTCCTTTCGACAAGTTAATCTATGTAGTTCGGCGAATACCTTAGCTGTAGGACTGAGTCCCTTAGCTCGGCAGATGCCTTTGAAGGCTACTAGGATCCGCCATGAGTTCGGGTAAACTTGGGCAATGCACACTTGGTGAAATTTTAAAACTTCCTTGAAGAAGTCGTCAAAAGGAAACCGCAGCCCGGCTTTTAATTGTTCTTCATATACCATGATCATATCGTTCTCCTCGAAGAAGTGATCGGCACGAAGATCGCCGTGACACTTAATCAGCTCGTATGAATCAGGCCGAATGTTATACTCTTGGCTGAATGACTGCAGGTCGATTTCTTGAAGGATTGATGGCAATTCGTCCATGGGAAGATTTTCTCTCCCTGAAGAATATACATGCCTTGACGGTGCTCCTTGCCCCCGAGTTAGAATAGAGGCCCTAGGAGGTTCAGGTCGCACACTTGGTCTGACCACCTCCACTTCATCAGACGACCACGAGATCTGAATGAAAGGGGGGCTTGCCGCTCTCTGGCCCTCGGCGCCGCTCATTTTCAAAGGAAATAGAGAATTTAAACTAAAATAAGGATCAAAACCCTTACCGGAGCTTGATCGGTGTCGGAAGAACTTGAGAAATCGAGAGAATTTTGGAATCGCTCGCGGGATGCTGAAAATGACATAAGAGAGCAACTGGCTGACCCATCCCCTATTTATACTCGTCTGAGCATTTAATGCTCACAGTGTTCCAGGCGGTGCATCGGTTAGCGGTACTCGCCAACTTTTCTGACACGTCTCACGAATATTCTAGAAATTCCATAATAAAAGAGGTCGGCTAATTACAGAACGGTGAATTAAGGCAGATCGGTTAAGGGTTGTTCAGTTAGGAACCGGATCGGATAAACACATCAGAGATCGAAAAATAATCAATGTAATAATAATAAAAATGATAATTGACAAAATAAATTTTATTTACAAAAAGGTCAAATTACATTATTTGGGCGATCTCCAGAGATCGGATTACATTAAAGGTCGAATTACATCATTTGGGCGATCTCTAGAGATCGAATTACATTGAAAGTCAAATTACATCATTTGGGCGATCTCTAGAGATCGGCAATACATCCCATCTAATAAAGACCTATGTCAAAGCCTAGTCTCGTGGCTGAATCAAAAGATGTGTTAGGCCAGCTATCGACATCAGACAGATGTACAGCTCAGATGGGGGGATTATGACTCTCATGAAGATGAGAGAGATCGTCATCAATGTTATTGCTCAGAACCGAGCCGCTATCGGGACACCCAATGAGGTGAGAAGCCAAATGAACTTCAAGGCGCAGTCACCAATGTTAAAGGGAATATTATCAGTCTTCTCGCTCGAAGTCAGTTCACCGATTATATCGGTCGAATGATTTGAGATCGACATGATCGAAGTCCTCGATCCAGGTCGGTAAGTTTTTCATCAAATGAGATTATCATAATTTCCCGATCATCGGGATCGTAAATTTTCAGTCGGGGAATAAAAAGAACAATCGGAAAAAGATCAAAAGCCACTATCATGGCCGGGACTACTGCCGAAGTAGTTAGAACAAGAAATGTGAGAAGGAAGAGGAGAAAATCAAATGCGGGGGGCTTCCCGGTTGAAGGTATATATATAGGGAAAATCTGAGCATTTATTGCGAGCAGAAAATGAAGCAGATGCCTCGGAAATCAAAGGAATAAATGCTTTGACTGAACTGGACCCGGATGAAGGAGAAGATTGGAGTTGGAAATGTCGGAAGAAGGGAGCCCGGCATGAGAGATCGGAAAAGGATCATGTTAGAAAGATCGGAAAGGAGGGGAGGTCGGAAAATAAAGGGAATAAGACAATTTCCGCTAACTGTCGTCATAATCAGAGCCGAGGTAGTTAAAGCATTGCAGACGAAATCTCCACTGCACGCCCCAGAATCGCCCGCATTACTGACATGTGCCAGAGTATGTCATGACAGTGCTGTACATCCCAATCTCCACCGTTGATCTTACTTGTAAGGACGAGCCCGGAGCCCTTGGATCAAAGAAGAAGATGACAAGACCAGCGCCTTTCACTCCCAGCCCTCGGATCGCCCTTGATAAGAAAATTTTGGGCCGTCAGATTAGAGGAGAGAAAGGACAAATATTCTGAAAGGGATCTCAGCCGGTCGTTATGATTCTCTTTAATTCCCGAGCCTCAGATCATGTCACCCTCAAAATAAATCTTGACCCTTCATGGGGAGCACCCGGTTCCTATAAATACCTGTATGAAAACTGTTCAAGGGAGGACGAAAAAAAAGTAGTGACTATAGCGGAAGGACTCTGAAACTTAATTCAGTTCGTTACTTTGCTATTTTTGAGCTTTCATAAGAAAAACTTTTGAAACCAGTTTTCTGAAGTATTTTCTTACAGAGGGATTTTTGAATACTGAAACTCTCCATTTTCAGTTCGTTCATTATCCTGTGACACTCTCACTTTCTGTCTTTGCTATCTTTATTTCCACTCCCGTTGTCCAAGCTCAACTTCATTCAAACTCGGTTATTATTTTGACCTGACTGCATTTTAGCAAAGTATCCTTCATTTCAAGGCGAACCTTAGTCCTCAAGCTATCAGCCCGCAGTCCTATTGCGTTTTGTGATTCCGTAGTTAGTTCAGTAGATTCGGCTCCCTACAGGTGAGTGCTTATATTGCTGCTTTATCAAGTGCTCGTTTTATTTTACGTATTTCCTTTATTTTTATGTTTGTAATTCTCACTAAGTTTATATTGCGTCAAAAAAAAAAACGCAAGGAAGGTTATTCTCGAGTTTACTTCTTTGTTAATCAGTCCATTCTTTTGTTAATCTTTGTTACTTCTAAATGCAAGAATTCTAGTCTCAAGTAGCGTATAAGTAGTTGGATAAAATGTAGGTAACTGTATCTTAAGCGTTTCTTTAAAATAATAGAAGGTCTGAATAATAAGTCAGGATAATAGTAAAGTTGAATAACTAGACTAACACAGAAGATAATTGGGTAAGACGTCGTAAGGCGGAATAAAACCAAATCTCAGATAAATAAATAGAATAGATCGGGTATCAAAAGGTACTGGTAAGGCGACCACATAGGAGGTCGGTAAAATTCAGTCTGGTATCCCCTATCTAGTCACGAGGTACCAATGAGTTAAAAGAAGCCTTATTCCGATCCCCGACATCTTTGAAATGCCAGAACCCTTAGTCTTAGGCTCTTGTGGTGTGTAGCTGTAATCAAATTTCGAGAGGTCGGAAAAGTCCTTATCCAACTCCCATTAAAATAAAAGAGATCAGAGGAGAGTTCTTATCCGATTCTCAAACCCAAAGTTTTCATAAATATTTAAAAGAGATCGGAGGAGAGTTCTTATCCGATTCTCACCTAAAAATTTTAATAAATATTTAAAAGAGATCGGAGGAGAGTTCTTATCCAATTCTCACCTAAAAATTCTTAATAAATATTTAAAAGAGATCGGAGGAGAGTTCTTATCCGATTCTCACCTAAAAATTCTTAATAAATACTTAAAAGAGATCGGAGGAGAGTTCTTATCCGATTCTCAAACCCAAAGTTTTCATAAATATTTAAAAGAGATCGGAGGAGAGTTCTTATCCGATTCTCAAACCCAAAGTTTTCATAAATATTTAGAAGAGATCAAAGGAGAGTTCTTATCCGATTCTCAACCAAAATTTTCATAAATATTTAAAGGAGATCGGAGTAGAGTTCTTATCCGATTCTCAAATCAAATTTTAACAAATACGTAAAATGCTCCCCCCCTAAAATAAAACTAATACGCAACAGCAACTCACTAAGGGTCATCTCATTTATTCGTATATCTGGGTAGCCCGAATTGGTGAAAAATCAAATATTCCCTTTTACCAAAATGATTAACATTTCCATCCGAACCCTCCTAACTATTAATTTTAGTTTATAAAGAACTTGAAATTAAATCTGCTTACCCTCATCGAGGGACGAGGTGGGGTGCCTAACACTTTCCCCACCCGTTTACGGACCCCGAACCTAAAATCTCTGTTCTTGAAGTGGTTTCATTTTAATTTATTTTCACAAATGGTTTTCTTTAATTTCCCTCAAAATTAAAGTGGCGACTCCTTACTCTTTCCCATTTCGGTGAGGGTTCGTCCAGGCGATCGCAAAACACCTTGCGACATATATATATATATATATATATATATATATATATATATATATATATATATATATATATATATATATATTAAATCTTAAAGTTCTTGCTGATGCGGCGACTGACGTGGTAAAATTATTATTATTTTATATGTTATTGTTGACGTAGCATAACTTTAATAATTAAAAAAAAATCTAAAACTTTTTTACTTTTATCGCTAATTCTATATGTTTGTTTCATTTATAGCCAATTGATTAATTTGGATCTAACATAGTCAAAATTAATATTTTATTACCTAATAAAATTGTAAAATTCATATTTTATGTTACTTAGTATAATAAAAAAAAAAATTTCTCTCTCTCTCTCCCCTTATTTTTTTATTTATTTAAAATTTAAAAATTTATGTAAAAAATATCAATAATAACAATATTCATCAATTTAGCAAATAATAATAATAATAATAATAATATAATAAATATGTGATTGAATGTCTATATATTATTGGATGACAGTAGGTGAGAGGAGAGAGAGAAAAGTGGATGGAGGGTATATATTATTATTATTATTATTATTATTATTATTATTATTATTGGATGATAATGGGTAGAGGAGTGGAAGGATATTTTGAATTTTAAATAAATAAGAATTCATCTATTTTTATAAATAAGTTTCATAAATACCTAAAAGAAAAGAGAAAGATAGGGGATTTTTTTTTGTTCTACTGAATAATATAAATATTTATTTTTGATAATTGTATTAAGTAATATAATATTAATTTTAACCAAGTTAAATAAAAATTAGTCAATTGACAAAGATCAAAAAGTTTTAGATTTTTTTAATTATTAAAGTTATGCCAAATTAGTAGCAATATATAAAATGAAAATATTTTATCACATTAGTTACCACATCAGTTAGAACATAAAAGTTTTTACCATGTCACTGTTAGTAGTATGCCCTAGAACATATCATTTAGTATGTATATTGTACATATTTTATTAATAAAAGGCATTTTCACTTTTCCATTTACATAATATATTTATATATAATAGAAAATGTCTATTGATATTTTGTTAGAAATTATATTCTTAAGTTGTTAAGAATATGAGTGACAGTATTTCTAGCACAAAGTATCTTAAATAGGTTCACAATCGAGGATACTTCACAATAAGGACATGACTTGTGACACCCCTTATCCGTCTACAGTGTAGCCGAGCAAGATATGCCACACAGTGTGCCGGAGCACTAAATCATATTTCCATTACAATTTACCCTTTTTAATTCATTTATTTACCATTTTGTTTATTCTGAATTTTCTGTAAATTTTATAGAAAATTTTGCAGAATGCCGACTGTAAATTAGAAAAATAGTTCTTCTGAATCCGTTAAAAACACTTCCAATATAATCATATTATCAATCTCAGTCAACCACCAACATCTTTCCACAATTTCTCAAATGACTTCAATATCTCAAAATTCAATTCGTTTCACATCATACTCAACTCAATAAGAAATACTTAAATTTATTACTGAACATGATTTATAGAAGTTTACATCAAAACATAATTACATGAGTTTATAATATACATGACAAAATAAAAGTCTAATTACAAAGGTTTATAAAATACAAAATACCAAAAGTAACCTAATGTCCTACCAATGCACTACAAATGTGAGGTGACTCTGGACTCTGTGTGCAGATCTGAAAGTTCACCCGGTCTGAGGTTTGCTGGACTCCCTAGCTATGTCTCCAGTACCTGCGCGTGGCAAAAGAGACGCGCTAAGCAATTTTGCTTAGTGGTGATAATATAAAATAAAATAACTAAAATAAAATAAATATGCAGAATGTATGTTTACATTTTAGGAAGACTTAATTTATGACATTTATTGCAGTATTATTCGATTAAAATTTGGTAAGATTTATTTTCATTGCCCGAGTAACCCATACTAGTCGACTGGACTAGATAAATGGGTAAACTGACACTGGGTACCAACTACCTCGGACCATCACACCATCGGTCACATTGTGTCTCCCGGTGTGCAACAGAATAGCTAATAAGCTGTAATAATTATCAGGGATAAAACTCAAGTATAACAACTCAATCAACATAGCCAAAGGCTATTATAACACAGAATGGCACGTGAGGCCATAAAACACAGAATGGCATGAAGCCATATGCAGTACTGCTAATAGAACCCTATTGGCATGCCAACCTATCCAAACAAATCTTGCTAGGTGTACTAGGGAATGTTACACTTTTAAATTGTACAATTCTTGAAATTTAAGTTTACGTGTTACTATTCATTTTATTAGTCAACTAAAATGTTGACTTTTGCATAGACAATAGGTATATTGGTTCTAATACTCCCAACATACCACATTTTGCATTCTAAAATTGTTGGTATTGGTTGCCAACACCTTTTTTAAGCTTAGTGTTAGTTATTCAAAATTTTCAGATTTCAAGCCTAGTGTTTACTGTTCCATTGGTCCTTTTTACAGTGGGAATTTGGCAAAGTTGTCAGCATGAAAGTTGTTCCTTATTGTGTATAGTTACATTTCTTTTTTTGAATCACTTCATTTGGAATTTTGTGGCTCAAGTTATGGCCTAAACACCATAACTGGCCGGATTGCAAACTTTCCAAATTTTTTGGACTGACTAAATCTATAGTGTTTTGTGCAGTGATTACAAGTCATTTTTTGAACATGTTATGGTCAAAATTTGGGTTTGGTTTCTTCATGAAAGTTGTAGGTCTATGTGTCAGCTATCTGTTGATAAAATTTCAAGTCAATTGGACCTTTATACACTGAGTTATGACCAAATGAATAAACACTGTTCATTTAGTCATTTTGCCCAGGTAGAATGCAGGTCAACCGGATTAAGGCAATCTTTATATCAACTTAATTTGGTTTTTTGGGTAGGGTTTCTTCACCAAAGTTGTGCCATTAGTGTCTAATTTCATGTCTAATTGGCCTTGCACCAATTGAACCTACACAACTCCAGTTATAGCTGCCCAAACTTGTTGGACTCACACCTAGTCCTGCAGGTCTCCAAGGGCAGTAACACTAACTTCAATTCCCACTAAACAAACCACTTCATTTCTTATTCACACATAACCAAATGGTCACTAATTGACCATTAAAACTTACTTTCACCATTACATTATCAAAGTCTCAATTTCATACCCAAACCCTAACTCAACCATCTCAAATCATGCATTCACTTACCTTTCATTATCCTAAACAATAGGTTAGTATTAAGGGCAGCTAGGATACCATTTTAATTCAAGAAAATCTTCAAAACCCTACCAAGCCCAAGGCTGTTAAAATTTTAAGCAAGGCATACACATAATATTTATTCAATTTTCTTGTAAATTTGCATTCAATTTCACTCCTTCAACATGAATTGAAAGAGAAATATTAAGTTTGGTCACATACCTCTAATGGAGTTAATCTCAAACTTGTAAAAGCTCATCCTTTCTACTTCTTTTTGTTATCTTTAGCTTGCTCAAGGTTTATGAATAATTTTTTATGAAGACAAAGATGAGTTTCAAGGTAATTTGGTGGGTTATCTCAAGCTTTCTTAAGCTTTCATTGAGGTGTGGAGTTAGGAGAGGTTTTCGGCCAAGGAAGGAAGAAGAAGCATCTGATTTTTTTTCTTTTCTTTTTCTGCCCCTTTTATGTATTATAATTATATTTCTTTAATTTGATTGGCCATAGACTTTAATTACCTCATGCTTACATAAGCATCATGTAATAAATCCCATTTAGTTTCATTTTATTTCCTTTTCTTGTCTTCTTAATTTCAATTAAATTTTTAACAATATTTATTCACATTTTATGTCATATAAATTATTTATTTAACTGGACAAATTAGCCAAAAATCATCTCTGAAGATGAAATGATCAAAATACCTTCCGTTTGGCTTAACGAGCTAATATTGTGTGTACCAATTGATTAAACTTTTTCTTGTGTTTTCTTAACATTTTATTGTCATTAGAACTCCAAAAATCCTTTCCTGAAGTCCCAAAAATTATTTCATAAAGTTTTCCCCGGGTCTAGGGTTGTTAACGGCCTTCATCGTTACTTCCCCTTCTAGTTACTCATCACTGGAGTTTCGGCTCATTTAACCTTAGTGTATTTCATTCCTAAAAATTTTTCTTGATTTTTATGAGCATTATTTGGTTTATTTATAACTCCTCACTCTAGTTTAATTATAATTTCAAATATTTTAGCTGTCCAGATTGACATTGGTCACCGAAATAGTAGACTGTACGGACTAGCTAAAGTGAGGATGTTACATGACTTCTCTAGAAAGATTGTAATCATGTTTGTTCCCAAGTTATTTATATGAGATGTAAATAAGATGGAATGGTGAGTCTCATGCCATATAACAAACATGATAGGTACTTATACATGATGAGTAGGCCGAACCAGTGATATTTATGACAAGCACATGGAGTTTACTCTTATCAATGTATTGTCATAAATCATATCAGTGTATATAATCTTTAGACCTGAGATAGCATAGTTATCTTGTATATAGGTGGTTTGAGTTTGATATTGCTTTCATACTTGTACTGTGTATGGGTATATGGGCATGTGTTGGCTCCTACTAGTTATATATGAAGGTAGGTATTGATTAATATTGTCACACCTTACCCCTCTGTAAGGCATAACATGATCCCGTAGAATACCTAATGAACTACCGAACTTCACCTACCGATAACTCATTAAGTACCCTACAAGGGATTTTAAAACAATTTTCTCATTTTTGATAAGTGGTGAGCATTTTCTAATAGGCATTTAAAACATTTAGTTAAAATTAAAACTAGTTAATATTTTTGGTCCATTTTAGTTTTCCGCAAATTCTATAGAAATTTTGACAGAGTTTCCTCTGTATTTTGAGAAAACCGTTCTTCAAATACCTGTAAAAAGCACTTCTAAAAGTTTTTCTCAACCACTACTTCGGTTTCACAATCAAACTCAATCAATTTCTCAAAATTCACAAGTTCAATAGTTCTCAAAATACTGTCAATCAATATCATACATATTTCATTAAAAACAAAATAATTTATACACAACCTTACAAATTTATATCAAAAGAAACACAAACTAAACTTTATTACAAACTTCATACAAATTTGTGTACAAGCTGCTCAAGACCCATTTTTACATGTCCATACATTTATGTGCAATATATACATCAAAAGGAGTATTTATAGTTAGGGTATAAATTATACCCGAAAACTTTAGGCTGGTAGCTTCTCACACCTCAAGACTCGATCACGCTTCCTCTAGTTCTCAGATCATGACAAAGAATAAAGCTATCACGAGTACTAGGACTCAGTGGTGCACAATATACTAAAATAATCTTTATGCAAAACTTAAAGCACATTCATTCAAAAATTTGGCTAAACATGAAAATTAAATACAATCATGCATTGTGAGATTTTACATGTAAACCAAGTTCATTTCAAAGTATCAAAACACATTTCATAAAACCCACAGTTAGATCATGCCATTCGAAACAAATAGAATCTCAATAGCCAGAGGCTAAGAGAAATCACATGAATCTCGATAGCCAGAGGCTAAAGAGAAATCATATCACAAGGCTAGCTAGCTCAAATATATGGATATCCATTCACATCCTCTTCTACTGGCACACCTCAACACTTCTCCAGAGAAGGAATCAAAATTCGAAACTAATTACCCCCACTAGTCGTGCTAGTGAGGTATTCAAATATGTGGTCATGACACTGTGGTTTCAAAACTTATCTTAACAATTTGCTAAATATTGTCTTTTCAAATATACATAATAACTTTCAACAATTTAGATCAAACATCATAAGAATGTCATAATCCAATATTTCACATTATTCAAAACGATATGCAAAAGATGATTATAAAAGTATATGTTGTGCACAAACCTCAAACGAGTCGCCTGTTGGCCTTGACTCGACTCCTCGGGTTCTGTCCCGGTATTCTTTTCCACTGAAACATGAAATTTTCCAATGTTTCAGTACTAAAACTTAAAATAAATCCAAAATAAACTTAACTTCACATTTACCTAGCTCTAACGTGTTAAATTCGACGTTCTCGAAATTTTGTGTTTCGGGTTACTATTCACTGCACTATTCAAGTCAAATTATTGACTTTCTAAGGCTTAATAGGTATGGAAACTCCAACTTCATCCACATACCACATTTTGGTCATCAAACTTGTTGGTTTTGGTCATTTGTTTAAAGCTTAGGTCATTTTGGCAAAATTGCCAATTTTCGGTTTTGGTTCTCCGAAGTTGTACTGTTTCATTGGTCGGTCTACTGTTGGAATTTGACAAAACTTCGTTCATAGAAAATGTTCCTTATTGTCTTAAGTGTATTCTCATTTTTGGATCACCTCAATCGGAGTTTTGTAGCTCAAGTTATGGCCAAAATAAGTTTATCGCTCACGCATCTTGTTCATACTGAGATTTTGGTGCTAGCAGATTTTTGGTCCAACTTTGGTTAATAATTTGATCAAGTTAAGTTCATAATTTGGTCTCACTTTCTCATATGAAATGTTGTACTATGTCTTAGGTTTCCATCGGTTCAAGAATCGCCTAAATCCGAGTTTTCTAGAGGGAGTTATAGCTATCCAAACATTGCTGCTCAACTGAAAATCTGCAGAGTTGCAGTACAGTAATTTAATTTTGCTCAATGATTTTGAAAGGGTTAATGGCCTAATTTGGGTTGGTGTTCTTCATAAAAGTTTTAGATCTATATGCCCTCTAACCCCTGGCCAAATTTCAGGTCAATTTGACCTGTCTAACTCGAGTTATGACCAAATGAACAGTTACTGTTCATTTGGTCAGTTTAGTGCAGTGGCAGCCTGCAATCAATCCACTTTGGTCAATTGTTTCACCAAGTTTTGGTCAGTTTTTGGCCATGGTTCCTTAATGAAAATTGTGCTCTTTTATGTCTATTTTCATCTCCAATTGGTGGCATATCAATTGGACTTGTAAAATTTGAGTTTTGGTCCTTCAAAGTGGGTTTGGTCATGCTGCCAGTAGCATGACCATTGACCTACGAATTTGATTTTTATTCCAACAATTCCCACACAACTTATTTGGTCATAATTGACCATTATTTCATTTCACAATAGGTTAAACATGCCATTTATGTATTTCTCCAATTTTTGGTTCATAAACCCTAGCATTGAAAACCCTAACTCATCATTTTCATGCCTTTAACTAGTTCTAATGGTTTAAATGTTAATCATTTAACTATGTAAAGTTTCTAAACTCATTCAATTGCATCATATTCATGCAAACCATACTCCTCCCAACCAGGCCAAATTTCAGCAATGGTCATTCTCCCATGTTTGTTTCATTTAATCAAGTTCTAAGCTCACTTTCAACCATCACATGTGCATTTGAATGGATAAATGAAGAGTTTAGCATACTAACCTTTGTGTAGCAATTTTCTTCCTCCTTTCCTTCAAATTTTCCTTCTTTCTTTCTTGCTCAATCCTTTTCTCAAGTTTCCTAGATAAGCTTTAACTATGGTGGCTAATTTTTCTATGGTGGAATTAGGGATTTGATCAAGCTCAAAATGAGCTTTAATGGAGGTTTTGGGTGAGGGAGAGGGTGAGGGAGAGAGAATCACGTTTTTGATGAAGAAGATGACTTTATTATATTTTTTTTTTCTTTTCTTTTCTTTTCTTTTATGTCTTAGGAAGACCAAAATTCCCAAATTAATAAAATAAATCAATTAAGCCTTTATGACATCATGCATGATGTCATCACTTTGACTTTTCCATCTTCTTTCTTTTTTTTTATTTATTTTTCTATTAGTTCTTTAATTTAATTCTCGATTCCGAAATTTTCTTTTCTCCGATTTTATTCGACAGTTAGGTCAGGAGTCAGCTCTCGGGGTCAATTGACCAAATTGCCCCTCGCCTGTTCATCCCGGTTTGCAAATAATCCAATATTTCTTCCGGCTCCCTGACCTAATTATTTGACTGACTTAACAGTTCTTTTTCGTGATTTTCTCTTTTCCACTGTGTTCATAAGGGTCCTAAGGACCGCATGGCCACTTTTTCGGTTCAAATTTGAGTTTAAAATGACTTCAGCTGTTCAGGAGGTCACTCATCGCCGTGACTCTACTGCTTAACCTCTTATGTTCCGTTTTTCTTATTTATAGTTAACTAATTAAACATTACTAATTATTTGTGTTTATGGCTTCTCAAATTGTCTTAAGTGTGGCCCTAATCCCATTAATTGTCCGGACCGACACCGGTCACCGGAACAGTGAAATATACCAGGCTATGCAACGGGGGTGTTACAAATATGGAATCTATTCCTCTAAGTAAATAGGGATAAAATCCTATGTTAATTTAATTATTCTTGATGTTTCAAGTTCCTGGCTAGGACAGATAGATTTAATCAGAAAAGAGTTTCTGATGAGAAAATCTTTTTAATTAAGAACTGGAATTAAAAGAGAACATAATATTCATAGCAAATGGGGTTTGACATAAACCATGACTCCAGCTCGAATTGGGATTTTGTAATAGAGAGATTCTAGTGCATGATAACATATGATTATAGGTTCAGTTAAGGTAAACCTTATTACTAATTGGGTGGCCATGGCATGCTATGCTAGGTGTTAACCATGGTCTATGAGGTGCATAAAATGATTTAGAGAAATCATTTATGGTAAGAAAGAGTTCTGATGATATTAAGAGTTGATATCATGTCTCATTGCCAATTAGTAATGAGCCTAGTAAGTCACACACATACACAAGTAATTATCAAATTAAATATAATTTAATTAATTAATTAAAGAGTTTAATTGATTAATTAAATAGGTTTGGTTTTCAATTAGATTACAAAGTTCATAGCATAGCTTAAAACCAAATCTAGGTTATTGGATATATAGTATAAGTTAAATTTATATTTAAAGTATTTAAATATGAATTTAATGAATGAGAAATTAATTAATAAAGATTAATTAATTAATTAATATTTGATATAAATTAATTAGAAGAAGAGAAATAATTATTTTGGGTTAAGAACTCAAAATTAAGACACAAGGGTATTTTGGTCATTTCACAGGGTGATATGTGTGGCACTACACATAAGCTTGCCAAATGTCTTTTAATCATGTAAGATGATCAAAGTCAAGATTAAATATAGGTTTGACACTTGGCACAATGTGATTGAGTCAATTAAACCTAGAGCTAATGAAAATGTGACATGTGGCAAGGGTTTTAAGTGGTGACCTAGCTATATAAGTGTAAGGATGAAAGAACAAAAACATAAGCTGCCATTCATCTCTTTGTGCTGCCACCCTTGGCTACTCTCCCTTCTCTTCTTCTTCATCTCTCATCAATTTAAAGAGATTAGCAAACAATCTATTGAATTAAAAATACTAGAAATTATTTCTAGTGTCCTGTTTACATTTGTAATCTCTCAAAAAGGTAGAACTTGATTTTCTAATTCATAGAAAAAGCTTTAGAAGCTGTTCAATGGCTGGCATAGGTGATCTTGGTGTGGACAAGTTAGAGGGACAACACCTGATGTCCTAAGGCACATCCCAAAGGTGCCAAACACACTACAGTGCATAAAAAATATTAGTGCACTTATTCTTGATCTAATCTAGGGTTCTAATGAATTAATCTGTTAATTCTAAAATCTTAAATAGAAAATGTAGATCTAAAAATATATTAAAAAAGTTTTAATATGCTATTTATTATTGAAATCAAATAGATAAAAATGAATCTTGCATGATGTATGTGACCCTAGATGAAAAATTTTGAATTTCAATGATCTAAACTTGTGTTTTTCATGCTTTCGCTCTTTCAATTGGTATCAAAGCCACGATATTTGCCATTTATATTGTTGATTATATGATTTAATTGTACAGTTTGATCATGAGATGATAGATCCATTGCTGGTTGCAAAGGAAAAGTGGCGGTATGGTGATGAACACTTTGTGGTCCCCAATGGTGTGCGCAAGGTTTGGTTTTTGAATCTACAATTATTGTATGATCTAAGGTTTATCCTATGACTAATTAAAATATTTAATTAGGTGTTTTAATCACACAATTAAATTGTGATTCAGATCTGAATTTTAAAAATTGTTTGAATGTGATTCAAATCTGAATTTTAAAAGTTGTTTGAATGTGATTCAAATCTGAATTTTAAAAGTTGTTTGAATGTGATTCAAATTTGAATTTTTAAATTTGTTTGAATCATATTCAAATATGGATTTTTAAGTTGAATATGAGATATTCAATTTATTTTAAGTATGTATGTTTTATTTAATTGTTAAATAGTGATATGCATGATGGATGATCATGGACTATAAAAGACCAATGTGATTAGATTTATTTCTTTTATGTTTCTTTGGGTTGTAAATTAATTAATTAATTTTAATTTATTTTGGGCATGTATTATAAAGGTTGTAATATTTTTTTTTGTTGTAATTTCATTTATTTAGTTCTTGTAAATTCGCTTTAGTATGCCAGGGATTACTATGTAATTGGATTGCAAGAAGATCAAGGAGATCAAGAGCATTGGTGGGACTAGTGGGAGGAATTCAAGATCAAGTGTTGATTATGTACTCCTTCAGCAACTCTTGTAAAATGAATGAATGAAATGCACCTAGGAATGCCCTGATTCAATTCTTGGTGGCTCAGAATTAAATCCCTTAAAAAGTCCATGATCATACCATATTTACTGTTTATCCATGAATGCATGAGATGTATGGGAATGTATGCTAGTATCTGATATATGCATGCTAAATGAATAATGTGCAAAGTGAGACCTTAATAGTAATTAGGACGATCACAAAATCTTCCAAACAAATGATTAAGTTGGATATGTTATAATTAAAGTAATTATAACATGGGCCCTCCATTGGGGCATTTATTTTAAGAAAATTTAAATAGTTGCATATAATGCAATTAATTTAAGAGATTTTCTTATGAATAATTGTTAAGCATGAGATGTTGTAAATATACAAATGATTTGGTGGCCAATAATGGATATGCCTGAGGAAATTAAAATTATTTGCATATTTACTGGCCCAATGGGATCAACTTAACTAATGCAAGATAAGTCAATAATGGATGTGCCTGAGATTTTGAGCATTAGGGGCTAGGTAAAGGATTGAACCTCACATGAGATGTGATGGGCAAGGAGTTACTCACTTATAATTTATTGTAATTCCAATAATGGATGTGCCTAAGGATGATCAATAGGATTATAAGAATTCAATCACCCACTAGAAATCAATCCAACTAGGATTTCCGTTTTCTACTTTGGAAGTGTAGGATTTGCTAAGTTAGTGGGAGGATTAATTTGATTAAAAGACCATAATCATTTTGGTTAATTACATGATACATTTACTAATTAATCTAGTTATTTTCTACAGTTAATTTTCTAATAATAATGAGCATAGAACAACCACCACCATCCAATATCCTTGCAAGCATACTTGATTGCAATAGGTTGACAGGACCTAATTTATCTGATTGGCTAAGAAATTTAAAACTTGTCCTGAACCTCGAACATATAGGATATGTTCGAGACTCAAATGTTCCTTGTCCCTTACCTCCAAAGGCCACTCAAGAGGAACATGAAACTTTGGACAAGTCGAAGGAGCATGATATGAGAGATAAGTGTTACATGCTTGCTTCCATGAGTAATGAGTTATAGAAGCAGCATGAGAACATGCAGAGTGCGAGTGAGATCCTCCTTCACTTACAAGAGTTGTATGGTGAGCACAGCAGGAATGCTAGGTATGAGATATCTAGGCAGCTATTCCGCATGAGGATGTCTGAGGGACAGAATGTTGGGGATCATGTTCACAAGATGATTCGACTGATTGAGCAGCTGGAACATCTTGACTTTAACACGGATTTCCAATTACAAATGGATTTGATCCTTCAGTCCCTTCCTGAGTCATTTGGTAATTTTGTGACAAATTTTCATATGACTAAATAGGAATGCACCTTGGCTGGTTTAAACATGCTGGTTATTGCCCAAAAGAATATGCCGGGCAATAAAGGAAAAGAGGTAGCTTTGATTGCATCTTCTTCTGCTGGAAAGTCCAACAAGAAGAAGGGCAATAAGAAAAAGAAATCTCAGATTCTTGGTCCTTTCAAGAAAATAGCTAAATAAAAACGGAAGACTAAAGCTGATGGAGGCAAAGGAAAGTGTTTCCACTGCCAGAAGAATAGGCACTGAAAAAGGAACTGCTCAGAGTATCTTGCTTCTCTGAAGGACAAGAAGGATACACCTTCGGAAGGTATGTCCATATCTTATTATTTAGATTCTGATGATACTCATAGTTCATCTACAGCTTGGGTTTTAGATACTGGTGTCAGTTCTCACATTTCTTATGATATGCAGGAACTAGTAAATAGTAGCAGCTTTCGTTCTCGAGATGTTAGACTCTGGATTGGCGATGGCTCAACTGTTGAACCTTTAGCCATAGGATCTAAATCTTTTTACATGTCTGGACATGTTTTGTGTTTGGATAATATTTTATATGTACCTGATGCTTTTAAGAATATCATTTCTATATCTAGTTTGATTAGAAATGGCTATGAATTTCAGTTCACAGATGATGTTTGCAATATTTATTTTGAAAATAAATATATTGGTTTGGGTTATATGAATGATAGTCTTTATTATTTGGATAATAATGAAAAACACAAAATGAATGCAAGTGATCTACATGAATGCAACGCCATGGTGAAAATCAACTCAAGTTCAAAATATATTTGGCACTGAAGGTTATGTCATATTGCAGAAGAAAGGATTGCAAAACTGGAGAAGTTCTGAACCTACTCCAACCTGTGAATCCTGTCTTCAGGGCAAAATGGCTAGATCACCCTTTGTAGGATAAGGGTTAAGGGTTAAGAGCTGAAAATATTTTGGAGCTAATACATAGTGATGTATGTGATCCATTTAAAGAAATAGTTAGAGGTGGCTTTTATTACTTTATTACCTTTACTGATGATAAATCAAGGTTTGGGTATTTGTATTTGATGAAATACAAACATGAATCCTTTGAAAAGTTCAAAGAATTTAAATCTGAAGTAGAAAATTAAATAGGAAAGAGTATTAAAGCTCTTCGATCAAATCGTGTAGGTGAATACTTGAGTACTGAATTTGATGAATACTTGAGAGAGCATAGCATTGTTTTCCAGCTAACTCATCCAGGAACACCACAGCTGAATGGTGTATCTGAAAGGAGAAATCGTACCCTATTAGATATGGTACATAGTATGATGAGCTATACTGATATGCCAATCTCCTTTTGGGGATTTGCATTAGAATCAGCTTTGCATATTCTGAATAGGATTCCATCAAAATCAGTATCTTCCACACCTTATGAGATATGGCATGGAAGAAAATCAAGTCTTAAGCATGTTAAGATTTAGGGTTGTCCAGCTTATATCAAAAAGCTGAACACTGATAAATTGGAAACCAGATCAGAAAAGGATCGATTTGTTGGATATCCAAAAAATAGTTTTGGATACTATTTTTATTTGCCTACATCACAAAAGGTTGTGGTAAGTAGAGATGCCACATTTTTTAAATAACAATTTGTTCAAGAAGGAGGCAAAGGAAGGCAAATAGAGTTAGAATTGGAGAATTCTGACCAACCAACAGATAAGATGGATATAGATCCATCTAGTCAATCTACACCTATTGATGAAACATCTACAGCTATTCCTCATAGAACAACCAGGGTATCTCACCCACCAGTGAGATATGGTTTTGTTCATGAAGAAGAACAAGAGTTGTCTACTCATGAAGAAGTTGATCATGGAGATGATCCACTTACCTATGAAGCAGCTATATCAGATATAGACTCTTGAAAATAGATTGATGCTATGAAATTCGAGATTGATTCCATGTATAAGAATCAAGTTTGGGATCTTGTTGACCCACCTGAAGGTATTGTACCTATAGGGAACAAATGGGCTTTTCAAGAAGAAAATTGGTTCTGATGGAAAGGTAGAGACCTATAAAGCAAGGCTAGTAGCGAAAGGGTTTCGCCAAAGGCAAGGAATCAACTATGAGGAGACTTTCTCGCCTGTTTCCATGCTTAAATTAATTAGAATTCTATTAGCAATAGCTGCGTACTATGATTATGAGATTTGGCAAATGGATGTTGAAACATCTTTTCTCAATGGATACATTGAAGAAAACATTTTTATGGAACAACCTAGGGGTTTTGAATCCCAAGATGGTTTCAAAGTGCACAAGCTAAAACGATCCATTTATGGGTTGAAACAAGCTTCGAGGAGTTAGAAAATCCATTTTGATGAAGCCATTAAGTCATTTGGTTTTATAAAAAATGAGGATGAGCTATGTGTATATAAGAAGGTTAGTGACAGTGCTATCACTTTCCTTGTCTTATATGTAGATGATATTCTGTTGATGGGTAATGACACAGGTATATTGATAACTGTAAAGGTATGGTTGTCAGATACATTCTCCATGAAAGACTTAGGGGAGACAACCTATATTCTTGGGATTCGCATCTCTAGAGATAGAGTGAAAAGAATAATTGGTTTATCCTAAAGTCTATACTTGGAAAAGGTGTTAAAGAGGTTTAACATGATTGATTCCAAGAGAGGATTGTTACCAGTGAGATATGGTACCCACCTTTCTAAAGAGATGTCTCCAAAGACACCTGAAGAAAGAGATAAAATGGCCAGGATTCCATATACTTCGACTATTGGAAGTTTGATGTATGCAATGTTGTGTACTAGGCCGAAGATCGCATATACTGTTAGTTTGACTAGCAGGTATCAATCCAATCCAGGTTTGAAATACTGGATAGCTGTCAAGAATATCCTTAAGTACTTGAGAAGAACTAAGGATTTATTCTTGATTTATGGAGGTGGTGACTTGCAATTGGATGGTTATACTGATTCTGATTTCCAATCAGATATCGATGATAGAAAGTCTACCTCTGGATATGTGTTCATTTGTAATAGAGGTGCAGTCAGTTGGAAGAGTTCCAAACAGAGTATGACTGCAGATTCCACTACCGAGGCTGAGTATATTGCTGCATCAGATGCTACAAAAGAAGATGTTTGGATATAAGAAACCCCGGTCTCACTAAAAATCCAAACACATAGAAAATCGCTACCACATTATCAGATAAATAGTTGGGCGAGGCGATATAGCCATGCAGAAAATAGCATCAGTTGAAAATCCAGCTGATCCATTCACTAAGCTTATGTCACAAACTCAGCTAGACCGACATCTTGAGAAGATGGGTATAAGATATTGCAATGAATGGCTCTAGTATTAGTGGAAGATTGTTAGTAGTATACCCTAGAGCATATCATTTAGTATGTATCTTGTACATATTTTATTAATAAAAGGCATTTTCACTTTTCTGTTTACATAATATATTTATGTGTAATAGAAAAGGTCCATTGATATTTTGTTAGAAATTCTATTCTTAAGTTGTTAAGAATATGAGTGACAGTATTTCTAGCACAAAGTATTATAAATAGGTCCACAATTGAGGATACTTCACAATAAGGACATGACTTATCCAGAAAGATTGTAATCACATTTGTTCCCAAGTTATTTATATGAGATGTAAATAAGATGGAATGGTGAGTCTCATTCCATATAACAAACATATAGGCACTTATACAAGATAAGTAGGCCGACCTAGTGACATTTATGATAAGCACATGGAGTTTACTCTTGTCAATGTATTGTAATAAATCATATCAGTGCATATAATCTTTAGACCTGAGATAGCATAGTTATCTTGTATATAGGTAGTTTGAGTTTGATACTGCTTTCATACTTATACTGTGTATGGGTATATGAGCATGTGTTGGCTCCTACAAGTTATATATGGAGGTAGGTGTTGATCAAGATGGAATCTGTTCCTCTAAGTAAATAGGGATAAAATCCTATGTTCATTTAATTGTTCTTGATGTTTCAAGTTCCTGACCAGGATAGATAGATTTAATGAGAAAAGAGTTTTTGATGAGAAAATCTTTTTAATCAAGAACTGGAATTAAAAGAGAACATAATATTCATAGCAAATGGGGTTTGACATAAACCATGACTTCGGCTCGAATTGAGATTTTGTAACAGAGAGATTCTAGTGCATGGTAACATATGATTATAGGTTCATTTAAGGTAAACCTTATTACTAATTGGGTGGCTATGGCATGCTATTCTAGGTGTTAACCATGGTCTATGAGGTACATAAAATGATTTAAAGAAATCATTTATGGTAAGAAAGAGTTCTGATGATATTAAGAGTTGATATCATGTCTCATTGCCAATTAGTAATGAGCATAATAAGTCACACACATACACAAGTAATCACCAAATTAAATATGATTTAATTAATTAATTAAAGAGTTTAATTGATTAATTAAATAGGTTTGGTTTGCAATTAGATTGTAAAGTCTCTAGCATGGCTTGAAACCAAATCTAAGTTATTGGATGTATAGTATAAGTTAAATTTATATTTAAAGTGTTTAAATATGAATTTAATTAATGAGAAATTAATTAATAAAGATTAATTAATTAATTTATATTTGATATGTAACACCCCGTTTGCATAGCCTGGTGGATTTCACTGTTCCGGTGACTGGTGTCGGTCCGGACAATTAAGAAGATTAGAACCATACTTAAGACAACTAGAGAAGCCATAAACACAAATAATTAGTAATGTTCAATTAGTTAAGTATAAATAAGAAAAACATAACATAAGAGGTTAAACGAGCCGAGAGTCACAACGATGGGTGACCTTCTCGGGAATGACTGCGAAGTCATTTTAAACTCAAATTTCGAACCGTAAAAAGTGACGCTGCGGTCCTTAGGACCCTTATGAACACAGTGGAAAAGAGAAAATCACGAAAAAGAACTGTTAAGCCAGTCAAATAATTAGGTCAGAGAGCTGAAAGAAATATGAAATTAATTGCAAATCGGGATGAACCGGCGAGGGGCAATTTGGTCAGTTGATCCCGAGAGCTGACTCCTGACCTAACTGTCAAATAAAATCGGAGAAAAGAAAATTTTGGAATCGAGAATTAAATTAAAGAACTAATAGAAAAAAAAAAGAAAGGAAATGAAAAGGTGTAGGAAGATGACATCATACATGACATCATGCATGATGCCATAAATCCTATAATTAATAAATTAAATTAAATTGATTTTTGGTCTTTCATAAGACATAAAAGGATGAAAAAGAAAAAGAAAATTTAAAAAGTTATTACATTATGCTTATCTCACCTTTATGACATCATAATTGATTTTTTTTATTTCCCACCAATATTGACCAAGTCAAAAATTGTTTAAAGAAGATAAAGTAAAAAAAAAAAAAAGATATTTTTTTTTATTTTGCTATTCTTCCTTACGTGAGTTCTCTTCCTCCTCACCCTCTCTTCCAATTTCCCCCATTAAAGCTTATTATCAAGCTTTTTAAACATCAAATTACACCATAAATCTTTTGTGAAAAATAGTAGAAACCTCAAATTAAACCTCAAGAGGAAGATTAGAAGGAGAATAATTGAAGAAAATTGAGAGAAATAGAAGATAAAATTCTGCTCACTTAAGGTTGGTATTCTTCCTTCATTCTCTCTTTGAATTTATGTGTAAGTAGTTAAGTTACACTTGTAATTAACAAATAAGTGAATAAAATCAAGCATGGTGGACCAAATAGAAATGTGGGCAGCTAGGGTTTAGGTTTGAGGATGAATAATTTTGATACAAATTATGAATTAGCTAAGTGTGAATGAGTGTATAAATTCCAAATATGCATGTAGAATTCAATAAATGAGCTAAACATGGAAGTTAGGGTTTTGGACCTAGGGTTTAGAGACAAAAAATGTGAGAAACTTGTAAATGGTGTCTTTGACCTAAGGTGAAGTGAAAAATGGTCATTTGTGACCAAATGAGGTGTGTTAGAAGTGTTGGAATTAAAAGCCAATTCGGATTGGATAAGGTCATGTGCTGGCAGCATAACCAAAATCTCCTTTGAGAGACCAAAAATAAAATTTTACAAGTCCAATGGATATGGGACCAATTGGGGATGAAAATAGGCACTAAATGACACAATTTTCATTTAGGAAGCCTGCCCAAAAAGTGACTAAAACCTAGTGAACAAAGTGGCCGAAGTCGAAAAATCACAGGCTACCTCTGCACAAACTGACCAAATGAACAGTATTTGTTCATTTGGTCATAACTCGAGCTAGGCAGGTCAAAATGACCTGAAATTTTATCAGGGGTTAGATAAGATATAGATCTAAAACTTTCATGAAGAATAGCAACCCAAATTATGCCATTAACCCAATCAAATTACTGAGCAAAGTTGGTGACCTGAATCTGCAGAACTGCAAATTGCCATATGAACAGTAAAGTTTCAATGGCTATAACTCTCTCTAGAAAACTCCGATTTAGGCGATTCTTGAACCAATGGAAACCTAAGACATAGTAGAACATTTCATATGAAGAAAATTACACCAAATTATGGACCTAACTTGATCAAATTGCTGAACGAAGTTGGAATCAATAATCTGCCAGAATAAAATTCTGCAGCATGAACAATAAACATTATTTGCTTATAACTTGAGCTACAAAACTCCAATTGGGGTGATTCAAAAAGGAGAATAAACTTAAGACAATAAGGAACATTTTCTATGAAGAAAGTTTTGCCAAATTCCAACAGTAAACTGACCAATGAAACAGTACAATTAGGGACACCAAAACTAAAAATTGGCAATTTTGCCTAAAAGACCTAAGTTTTGAGAAAATGATCAAAACCAACAAGTTTAGTGATCAAAATATGGTATGTGGGTGAAGTTGGAATTCCCATACCTAATAAGCCTTAGAAAGTCAATAATTTGACTTGAATAGTGCAGTGAATAGTAACCCGAAACACAAAATTTCAAGAACGTCGAATTTAGCACGTTAGAGCTAGGTAAAAGTGAAGTTAAATTTATTATTGGATTTATGCTAAGTTATGGTACTGAAACACTGTGAAATTGTGTGTTTCAGTGGAAAAGAATACCGGGACAGAACCCGAGGAGTCGAGTCAAGGCCAACAGGCGACTCGTTTGAGGTTTGTGCACAACGTGTAATTTTTGTAAATTATTTGCTGCTTATTGTTTTGAATGATTTGAAAAAGTGAATTGAGACATTATTTATGATGCTTTGATCGAAATTGTTGAAAGTTAGTTGTGTATATTTGAAATGACAATGTTTAGCAAAGTGTTAAGATAAGTTTTGAAACCACAGTGTCATGACCATATATTTGAACACCTCAATAGCACGACTAGTGGGGGTAATTAGTTTCGAATTTTGATTCCTTTTCTGGAGAAGTGTTGAGGTGTGCCAGTAGAAGAGGATGTGAATGGATATCCATATATTTGAGCTAGCTAGCCTTGTGATGTGATTTCTCTTTAGCCTCTGGCTATTGAGATTCTATTTGTTTCGAATGGCATGATCTAACTGTGGATTTTATGAAATGTGTTTTGATTCTTCGAAATGAACTTGGTTTGCATTAAAATTTCATAATTCATGTTTTGTGTTTAATGCTCATGTTTAGTCAAATTTTTGAATAAATGTGATTTATATTCTGCATAAAGATTATTTTAGTATGTTGTGCACCACTGAGTCCTAGTACTCAGCGATAGCTTTTATTGCTGTCGCAGATACAGAGACTAGAAGAGCAGCAGACTGAGCTGCTAAGGATTGAGGATCTTCCTGCTTTGAAGCTATCGGGTATAATTTATACGCTAATTGTAAATATTTCTTTTGATGTATGTATTGCATATAAATGTATGGACATGTAAATGGGTCTTGAGCAGCTTGTACAAAAATTTGTATGAAGTTTGTAATAAAGTTTAGTTTGTATTTCTTTTGGTATAAATTTTGTAATGATGTATCTAAATTGTTTTGTTTCTAATGAAATATGAATGGAATTATTTTATTTAATTTGAATGAAATGGATTGCTAGTATTTTGATGATCATTGGATAGTGGATTTGAAATTTGAAAGTTGATAAATTTGTTGAGAAATTGATTGAGATTGAGTATAAAACTGAAGCAATTGTTGAGAAAAATTTTTAGAAGTGCTTTTTACAGGTATTTGAAGAACTGGTTTCTCAAAATACAGACAGAACTCTGTCAAAATTTTTATAAAATTTGTGGAAAAATAAAATGGGCCAAAATTTCCAACTAGCTTTCCACTTAATTACATGTTTTAAATACTTATTAGAAATACTCACCACTTATCAAAAATAAAAAAATTGTTTTAAAATCCCTCGTAAGGTACTTAATGAGTTATCGGTAGGTGAAGTTCGGTAGTTCATTAGGTATTCTACGGGATCATGTTATGCCTTACAGAGGAGTAAGGTGTGACATGTTGTAATAGTATCAGAGCAAAGGTTTTAAAGAAATTTTGAACTATGAATTTGCAATATTTTGTTGGTAAATACAACTGCTCAATGTCCATAATTGTTACATACAGTGCATTACATCATGAATATGAACTAACGGGGGGAAATCTCCATGTGTTACTTGTCAGGAGATACCCTAACTTCAGCCTAAAATGGAAGAAGGGGATCGTTCAGTTGAGCAGTCTGTTGAAGCTGAGGCACAAGGGGAAGCCCCAGCTTTACCGAATGTCAGTGGGTCAGTAGCACCAGCCCCGCAAATGCCGTAGTTTCCTGCACAATTCGCACAGCAGATGGCGGCAATGTTTCAACAAATGGCTGGGGGTATGCCTGTTCAAGCTCCACCACAACCACTTGTGGCAGACCCACTGCCTCCAGCCAGACAATATGATAAATTATTGAAGTATGGGGCTACTGAATTTAAGGGTACAGTAGACCCTTTAGAGGCTGAGCAATGGCTTGAAAGAATGAACAGAGTATTTAAGAAGCTGCACTGCCAAGATGAGTTAAAGTTTGAGTATTCTGTGTCGCTACTGCAAGGGGGATGCATATGATTGGTGGAAGACCATCCCCTACAACTTAGCTGAACTGTCAGTGCTGACCTGGGATGACTTCATCAGAGAGTTCAGACAGAAATACATCCCAGATGCATATATTGATCAGAAACTACAAGAATTTTTGAGTTTGAAACAAGGAAATCGATCAGTGGCAGAGTATGAGAGGGAGTTCTCCCGCCTGAGTCACTATGCGGGGAGTCTCCTTACTACTAGCAAGGCAAGGTGCAAGAGATTTGAGACGGGTTTGAAGCCCAGCATAAGATTGCAAGTTGTGGGATTTCGATACAGCAACTTCTTAGAGCTTATGTCTCAAGCACTTGAATTGGAGAGAATTGAATCAGAAGTAACCCCAGTGAAAGAAAAATCAGGAAAAGCTGAGAAATCAGAAAAAGACAAGGGGGAAAAATCAGTTGAACAGAGTTCTGGTGCTACCTCTGGAAAGAGAAAGAAGTTTAGTGGACCCAGTAGGGGTCGGGGTGGAAGATTTGGTAGGGGCAGATTTTCCGGACAGAGACCCCCTAGGTCCAGTCGCAATGGCAGGGGTTCACATTCTGCCCGCCCCTGTGAGACTTGTGGCAAGATTCATGGGGGGGAGTGTTATTGGGCCACTGGAGCCTGCTTTAACTGCGGAGGCAAGGGTCATTTAGCAAGAGACTGCACTAGTGCTCCGTCTTCGAGATATGGTCTAACTCCTACTACTGCCGAGGGATCTATTCAGAGTTCTGCTCCCAGAGGTTGGCAGAGGAAGAGGCAGAGGTAGAGGCACTGCTTTAGGCAGTCAGGGCACAGTTGGTCAGTCGGGACAAGGAAGTGCTTCAACCAGAATCTACACAATGAGACAGCGAGAAGAGGTTGAGACTTCTAATGTGGTAGCTGGTACATTCTCTATCTCTGATCAAGAAGTATTTGTGTTGTTTGATCCGGGTTCAACCCATTCATGTGTTAGTGCTAGCATAGTCAGTTCACTTGCTGTTCCATGTGTGCAAATGGGTTTTGAAGTGCTAGTAACTAGTCTGTTAGGACAAGAGGCCGGGTCAACAGAATTTATAGGGACTGTCCTTTAGTGATCCAAGGACATGTTTTCCTGTCAGACTTGATTGAAATGCCCTTCAAAGATTATGATATTATCTTGGGCATGGATTGGTTAGCCAGGCATCACGCCATGATTGACTGTAGACTAAAGACAGTCACTTTTGGTCTCCCTCTGTACGGTGATGTGGTAATACATGGGGAGAGGCATTTACTGCCATCAAATATCATTTTAGCTGCACTAGCTAGAAGAATGATCAGAAAGGGGTGTGAAGCATACTTAGCACATGTGATAGACACCCAAGTGGGGAGCCCAGCGCTAAGGGACATCCCTACTGTATGTGACTTTCCGGATGTATTTCCTGATGAATTGCCAGGATTACCTCCAGAAAGAGAAGTGCAGTTTGAAATTGATGTTATGCCTGGTGTGGACCCAATTTCCATAACACCATACAGAATGGCACCAGCAGAACTAAAGGAATTGAAAGTACAGTTGCAAGAGTTGCTTGACAAGGGCTTTATCCACCCTAGTGTGTCACCTTGGGGAACGCCAATATTGTTTGTAAAGAAGAAGGATGGCACTCTCCGGTTATGCATTGATTATCGGCAGTTGAATAAGGTGACAATAAAGAACAGATATCCATTGCCCCGCATTGATGACTTGTTTGATCAGTTGAGGGGTGCAGCTGTGTTCTCCAAAATTGACTTAAGATCAGGTTATTATCAGTTGAAAGTACAAGAGCAGAGTATTGCTAAAACTTCCTTCAGAACTCGTTATGGCCATTATGAGTTTTTGGGTATGCCATTCGGGTTAACTAATGCTCCGGCTGCTTTTATGGATCTGATGAACACTATTTTCAGACCATACCTCGACCAGTTTGTTGTGGTATTCATTGATGATATATTGGTCTATTCGAGGAATGCAGAAGAGCATGATAGACATCTGCGGATTGTACTGCAGACTTTGAGGGAGAAACAGCTATATGCCAAATTGTCGAAGTGTGAATTTTGGCTGAAGGAAATATCTTTCTTGGGGCATCTAGTATCAGAAGAGGGCATTAAAGTAGATCCAAGTAAGATTGAAGCCGTCCTTAATTGGAGGCCACCCAGAAATATCACAGAAATTCATAGTTTTCTGGGTTTAGCTGGATACTACCGTCGATTTGTGAAGGGATTCTCCATGTTGGCATCTCCATTGACCAAGCTGCTTAGAAAAGATGTAAAATTTCAGTGGACGAACAAATGCCAGCAGAGTTTTGATGAATTGAAGAGATGTTTGACTGAAGCTCCAGTCCTGACTTTACCTACTCCGGGTAAAGAATATACAGTATATAGTGATGCTTCTCACAATGGGTTAGGTTGTGTGTTGATGCAAGATCGAAATGTCATTGCTTATGCATCACGCCAGCTAAAACCGCATGAGAGGAATTATCCGACACATGATTTGGAGCTTGCAGCTATTGTGTTTGCTCTTAAGATCTGGAGACATTATTTGTATGGGGAAAAGTGTTACATCTACACGGATCACAAAAGTTTAAAGTATTTGGGCACCCAGAAAGAGCTGAATTTGAGACAAAGGAGATGGTTATAGTTGATAAAAGACTATGATTGTCTGATAGACTATCAGCTAGGGAAAGCTAATGTTGTGGCTGACGCCTTAAGTCGCAAGACTATGACAAATCTACGGGTTACTCCTTTGTCTTTGGTGCATGAGTTAAGGTCACTTCATGCCAGCTTAGAGATTAATGATGATGGGCAGACAGCAATTGCATGGCATGTACAGCCAGTGTTGATTGATCAGATTAGAATGGCTGCTCAAAATGATCAGAAGTATCAGAAATTGATGGAAGAAGTTCGGCAGGGCAAGAAACCAGAATTCTCAATCAGAGATGATGGTCTACTACTACACCAGGGCAGAATATGTGTTCCTAATGAAGCACATGAGTCTCCTTTTACCATGCACCCTGGTGGCACAAAAATGTATAGAGGGCTAAAGGAGCATTACTGGTGGATGGGTATGAAAAGGAATGTGGCAGAGTTTGTATCCAAATGCCTAACTTGTCAGCAAGTGAAGGCAGAACATCAAGTACCCACTGGGTTGTTACATCCACTACCGCACTGTAATGGAAATGGGAGAGAATAACAATGGATTTTGTGATGGGACTTCCGAGGACACAGAAGAGTCATGATGCAGTATGGGTCATTGTTGACAGACTGACCAAGTCTGCTCATTTTCTACCAGTCCGGATGGACTACAGTTTAGAAAGATTGGCCAAGTTGTACATTGATGAGATTGTGAGACTGCATGGAGTGCCAGTATCCATCGTGACGTATGCAGATCCTAGGTTCACTTCTAGATTCGGGGTAGTCTTGAGAGCCCTAGGAACTAGATTGAACTTCGATCGCATTCCACCCACGCATGCATGGCCACCGAGAGGGTAATTCAGATCTTGGAGGACATGCTACGGGCTTGTGTGATTGAGTTTGAGGGCAGTTGGGATACACACTTGCCTTTGATTGAGTTTGCTTACAACAACAGCTACCAATCAAGCATTGGGATGCCTCCATATGAAGCTTTGTATGGCAGAAAATGTAGAACCCCGTTATGTTGGGATGACGTGGGTGAAAGAAAGATGATTGGACCCGAAATTGTTCAACAAACTAAAGAGAAAATCAGGGTGATTCGAGATCGACTTAAGACTGCATCAGACCGTCAGAAGTCCTACATTGATCCGAAAAGAAGGGATATTGAGTATGCAGTGGGTGAGAAAGTTTTCCTCAAGGTTTCTCCTTGGAAGAGAATTATGAGATTCGGCAGAAAGGGGAAACTGAGTCCTCGTTTCATTGGGCCATATGAGGTTCTGGAAAGAGTGGGTCCTTTGGCATATCGGTTGGCACTACCTCCAGAGTTGGAGAAGATACATAATGTCTTCCATGTGTCTATGTTGAGGAGGTACCGATCAGACCCATCTCATGTACTACCAGTAGAGGAAATTGAAGTGAATCCAGACCTCACATATGAAGAAGAACCCATAGAGATTCTGGCTTATGAGGTGAAGCAGCTACGGAACAAGCAAACACCGTTGGTAAAAGTGTTGTGGAACCATCATTCGGGCTAGGAGGCTACTTGGGAACGAGAGGGGGACATGAGGAGACAGCACCCATAGCCGTTCAGAGATTGATACCAGGTAAAATTTTGAGACGAAATTTATTTTAAGGGGGGGAGAATTGTAACACCCCGTTTGCATAGCCTGGTAGATTTCACTGTTCCGATGACCGGTGTCGGTCTGGACAATTAAGAAGATTAGAACCATACTTAAGACAACTAGAGAAGCCATAAACACAAATAATTAGTAATGTTCAATTAGTTAAGTATAAATAAGAAAAACAGAACATAAGAGGTTAAACGAGCTGAGAGTCACAGCGATGGGTGACCTTCTCGGGAATGACTGCGAAGTCGTTTTAAACTCAAATTTCGAATCGTAAAAAGTGACGCTGCGGTCCTTAGGACCCTTATGAACACAGTGGAAAAGAGAAAATCACGAAAAAGAACTGTTAAGCCAATTAAATAATTAGGTCAGAGAGCCAAAAGAAATATGAAATTAATTGCAAATCGGGATGAACCGGCGAGGGGCAATTTGGTCAATTGACCGAGAGTGACTCGACCTAATCACAAATAAAATTGAGAAAAAAATTTCGGAATCGAGAATTAAATTAAAGAACTAATAGAAAAAAAAAAAGGAAATGAAAAAGGTGTAGGAAGATGACATCATACATGACATCATGCATGATGCCATAAATCCTATAATTAATAAATTAAATTAAATTGATTTTTGGTCTTTCATAAGACATAAAAGGATGAAAAAGAAAAAGAAAATTTAAAAAGTTATTACATTATGCTTATCTCACCTTTATGACATCATAATTGATTTTTTTTATTTCCCACCAATATTGACCAAGTCAAAAATTGTTTAAAGAAGACAAAGTAAAAAAAAAAAAAAAAGGAAATTTTTTTTATTTTGCTATTCTTCCTTACCTGAGTTCTCTTCCTCTTCACCCTCTCTTCCAATTTCCCCCATTAAAGCTTATTATCAAGCTTTTTAAACATCAAATTACACCATAAATCTTTTGTGAAAAATAGTAGAAACCTCAAATTAAACCTCAAGAGGAAGATTAGAAGGAGAATAATTGAAGAAAATTGAGAGAAATAGAAGATAAAATTCTGCTCACTTAAGTTTGGTATTCTTCCTTCATTCTCTCTTTGAATTTATGTGTAAGTAGTTAAGTTACACTTGTAATTAACAAATAAGTGAATAAAATCAAGCATGGTGGACCAAATAGAAATGTGGGCAGCTAGGGTTTAGGTTTGAGGATGAATAATTTTGATACAAATTATGAATTAGCTAAGTGTGAATGAGTGTATAAATTCCAAATATGCATGTAGAATTCAATAAATGAGCTAAACATGGAAGTTAGGGTTTTGGACCTAGGGTTTAGAGACCAAAAATGTGAGAAACTTGTAAATGGTGTCTTTGACCTAAGGTGAAGTGAAAAATGGTCATTTGTGACCAAATGAGGTGTGTTAGAAGTGTTGGAATTAAAAGCCAATTCGGATTGGATAAGGTCATGTGCTGGCAGCATGACCAAAATCTCCTTTGAGAGATCAAAAATAAAATTTTACAAGTCCAATGGATATGGGACCAATTGGGGATGAAAATAGGCACTAAATGACAATTTTCATTTAGGAAGCCTGCCCAAAAAGTGACTAAAACCTAGTGAACAAAGTGGCCGAAGTCGAAAAATCGCAGGCTGCCTCTGCACAAACTGACCAAATGAACAGTATTTGTTCATTTGGTCATAACTTGAGCTAGGCAGGTCAAAATGACCTGGAATTTTATCAGGGGTTAGATGAGATATAGATCTAAAACTCTCATGAAGAACAGAAATCCAAATTATGCCATTAACCCAATCAAATTACTGAGCAAAGTTGGTGACCTGAATCTGCAGAACTGCAGATTGCCATATGAACAGTAAAGTTTCAATGGCTATAACTCTCTCTAGAAAACTCCGATTTAGGTGATTCTTGAACCGATGGAAACCTAAGACATAGTAGAACATTTCATATGAAGAAAATTAGACCAAATTATGGACCTAACTTGATCAAATTGCTGAACGAAGTTGGAATCAATAATCTGCCAGAATAAAATTCTGTAGCATGAACAGTAAACATTATTTGCTTATAATTTGAGCTACAAAACTCCAATTGGGGTGATTAAAAAAGGAGAATAAACTTAAGACAATAAGGAACATTTTCCATTAAGAAAGTTTTGCCAAATTCCAACAGTAAACTGATCAATAAACAGTACAATTAGGGACACCAAAACTGAAAATTGGCAATTTTGCCTAAAAGACCTAAGTTTTGAGAAAATGACCAAAACCAACAAGTTTAGTGACCAAAATGTGGTATGTGGATGAAGTTAGAATTCCCATACCTATTAAGCCTTAGAAAGTCAATAATTTAACTTGAATAGTGCAGTGAATAGTAACTCGAAACACAAAATTTCAAGAACGTCGAATTTAGCACGTTAGAGCTAGGTAAAAGTGAAGTTAAATTTATTATTGGATTTATGTTAAGTTATGGTATTGAAACACTGTGAAATTATGTGTTTCAGTGGAAAAGAATACAGGGACAGAACCCGAGGAGTCTAGTCAAAGCCAACAGGCGACTCGTTTGAGGTTTGTGCACAACGTGTAATTTTTGTAAATTATTTACTGCATATTGTTTTGAATGATTTGAAAAAGTGAATTGAGACATTATTTATGATGCTTTGATCGAAATTGTTGAAAGTTAGTTGTGTATATTTGAAATGACAATGTTTAGCAAAGTGTTAAGATAAGTTTTGAAACCACAGTGTCATGACCATATATTTGAACACCTCACTAGCACGACTAGTGGGGGTAATTAGTTTCGAAGTTTGATTCCTTCTCTGGAGAAGTGTTGAGGTGTGCCAGTAGAAGAGGATGTGAATGGATATCCATATATTTGAGCTAGCTAGCCTTGTGATGTGATTTCTCTTTAGCCTCTGGCTATTGAGATTCTATTTGTTTCGAATGGCATGATCTAACTGTGGATTTTATGAAATGTGTTTTGATTCTTCGAAATGAACTTGGTTTGCATTAAAATTTCATAATTCATGTTTTGTGTTTAATGCTCATGTTTAGTCAAATTTTTGAATAAATGTGATTTATACTCTGCATAAAGATTATTTTAGTATGTTGTGCACCACTGAGTCCTAGTACTCAGCGATAGCTTTTATTGCTGTCGCAGTTACAGAGACTAGAAGAGCAGTAGACTGAGCTGCTAAGGATTGAGGATCTTCCTGCTTTGAAGCTATCGGGTATAATTTATACACTAATTGTAAATATTTCTTTTGATGTATGTATTGCATATAAATGTATGGACATGTAAATGGGTCTTGAGCAGCTTGTACAAAAATTTGTATGAAGTTTGTAATAAAGTTTAGTTTGTGTTTCTTTTGATATAAATTTTGTAATGATGTATCTAAATTTTTTTGTTTCTAATGAAATATGAATGGAACTATTTTATTTAATTTGAATGAAATGGATTGCTAGTATTTTGATGATCATTGGATAGTGGATTTGAAATTTGAAAGTTGATAAATGTGTTGAGAAATTGATTGAGATTGAGTATGAAACTGAAGCAATTGTTGAGAAAAAATTTTAGAAGTGCTTTTTACAGGTATTTGAAGAACTGGTTTCTCAAAATACAGACAGAACTCTGTCAAAATTTTTATAAAATTTGCGCAAAAATAAAATGGGCCAAAATTTCCAACTAGCTTTCCACTTAATTACACGTTTTAAATACTTATTAGAAATACTCACCACTTATCAAAAATAAGAAAATTGTTTTAAAATCCCTTGTAGGGTACTTAATGAGTTATCGGTATGTGAAGTTCAGTAGTTCATTAGGTATTCTACGGGATCATGTTATGCCTTACAGAGGGGTAAGGTATGACATGATATAAGTTGATTAGAAGAAGAGAAATAATTATTTTGGGTTAAGAACTCAAAATTAAGACACAGGGGTATTTTGGTCATTTCACAGGATGACATATGTCACCATTTGACACATGACACTACATATAAGCTTGCCAAATATCTTTTAATCATGTAAGATGATCAAAGTCAAGATTAAATATAGGTTTGACACTTGGCACAAGGTGATTGGGTCAATTAAACCTAGAGCTAATCAAAAGGTGATATGTGGCAAGGGTTTTAAGTGGTGACATGTGGCAAGGGTTTTAAGTGGTGACCTAGCTATATAAGTGTAAAGATGAAAGAACAAAAACATAAGCTGCCATTCATCTCTTTGTGCCGCTACCCTTGGCTGCTCTCCCTTCTCTTCTTCTTCATCTCTCATCAATTCAAAAAAATTAGCAAACAATCTCTTGAATTAAAAATACTAGAAATTATTTCTAGTATCCTGTTTACATCTGTAATCTCTCAAAAAGGTAAAACTTGATTTTCTAATTCATAGAAAAAGCTTTAGAAGCTTTTCAAGGGCTACCATAGGTGATCTTAGTGTGGACAAGCTAGAGGGACAACACCTGGTGTCCTAAGGCGCATCCCAAAGGTGCCAAACACACTGCAGTGCATCAAAAAAGTTAGTGCACTTGTTCTTGATCTAATCTAGGGTTCTAATGAATTAATCTGTTAATTCTAAAATCTTAAATGACAAATGTAGATCTAAAAATATATTAAAAGAGTTTTAATATGCTGTTTATTATTGAAATCAAATAAATAAAAATGAATCTTGCATGATGCATGTGACCCTAGATGAAAAATTTTAAATTTCAATGATCTAAACTTGTGTTTTTCATGCTTCTGCTTTTTCGGTCACTTGCTATATTAGTAATAACATATTAAAAAATAATTTTTTACCACGTCAACATTTCTAAATCCATTTTTTATCAGACCATAATAAATATTATAACTTTTAAATTAAGTCAAAATGGACAAAAAAAATTTTTGACTATAACTATAAAAACGCATAAAGTTTTAGATTTTTTTATAACATTTAGCTTAAAAAAAAAAACCAAAAACAAAATAAACCTAAAACTTTTAAAATTTTATAACAATTAGCTTAAAATAAAAAACCAAAAACAAAATATACCTAAAACTTTTAAAATTTTAGGGTACGATTTTTTTTAGTGTGAATTTCTCTTTTCATAATTCATTTATTTTTGTTAATTTGCTAATTACAATTGAAACTTATTAACCAAAGTTAACATATATTCATAAATATTTATAAAATTACTTTAAAAATCAAGAAAAACTTAATAAAATTAGTCCATTCTTGCAGTTATAGGAATGTAGTGTTGGCATCCACAGCAAATCTGCTGCACCAAAGTCAGCTCTTATTTTATAATTAAACTGTCAACGGTTTTAATACAGTATTACATTATATATATATATATATATATATATATATATATATATATATATATATATACTTGTGCTGCTTCTCCCTAACCTTTTGTTTAACTACTAACTTCCTTCCATGCTCAATTCTTTATATGAAGTCTGTCTTCCCCTTCCTTGTTACTTGGATTATTCTCCTATTGTAGTCATCAACATGCCAAAACTCACACTACATGATCTCCTCCTAACCTTGCCTGCACTTATCAACCTCACACTTCTTGCAGCTACCTCTTTTCTCCATCAATTCATAGAGCTCTTTCAAAATTACAGAGCAAATTCCAACCATCGAGATTATGTTGAAGAAGCAGAAGAGAATCGCCCATCACCTTCAATGGTTCCCGTACCATTCATTAGCCATGTGGTGTCCAAGTTGATAAAGAAGAAACTCCCTGTGATACAATTCAGGGAGTTCCAATCAAGAATGCAAGCGTGCGATGATGAAGACTCTGCTTCTTGTGCAATATGCTTGAGTTGCATAGAGATAGAAGAGGAGATAAGATTGTTAGCAAACTGTAGGCATGTGTATCACAGAGAATGCTTGGATGGTTGGGTGGAGCATGGTCATGGAACATGCCCCTTGTGCAGAACTAAGCTGTTGCCTGCTCAAGCAGCAGAGATAGATCCACAGAGGGAGGAGAGGATTGCCTATCTTTTCGGTGAGGATTATGTGTTCGATAGTTTCTAGTCTTTTTATTGGTTGGATATATTTTCGATTTGTTTTTGAATTATAAATTTTGCTTTAATTTTCCCTATCCTTAATAATAATTGTTAATTATTTACTTTAATTTCATATTATTACAACTAATTTAATGATAGAATATGATTAGTTATTAGAAAAAAAACTACTATTTAGTCTTGCATTTTAATGAAATTAATTATTTAGTCAATGTATTTTTTAAAAAATACTATTTAGTATTTTACTTCCTTTAAATTATTTGTCATTTTGTTAATTTTTTCTTTAGTCAATAAATATTAATTTAATTCCTCTATTTTAGTGAAGTTAATTAATTGGTCTTTAAATTTTAAAAAATAGTATCTAAATTTTAAAAAATATATTTCTGGATAAAGAATATAAATTTTATTGTGAGGAGACTAAACCTGAATTTACATTTTTTAAAATTATCTAAGTATTTTCATTTAATTTTCTATGCAATAGTATTTGATCAAGTGGTACTTAATCTAGATTTCCAAATAATTAAGGCGATAATTTAAGAAAATTAATTTTCAATAAAGAAAAAATAAAAATAATATCTAGAAAATTGAATGAAATTATACTTGAACAATTTAAAAAAATATATAAATTTAGATTTATTTTTACACAAAAAAAATTTATTTTTCATATAAGAATATGTATTTTAAAATATAGAGACAATTAATTAATTTTATTAAAATAAAAGACCAAATGATAATATTTTTTAAAATATAAAAATTAAATAATTAGTTTCAACCGTAATTTGACTGATATTTAATGGAGAATTAAATAATTTAATATATAAAAATAAAATATATGAATTAAATAATATATTTTCCCTAATTGTTATTACTAACTAGATTACAATTAGTTACGTTTATATCACTCAATATCATGGTGCTGGTAGCGACGATGGTCATGAATAAATTAATTATCCAAAACCCCAACAGACTGGTCGTGTCCCTTACCCTATTTTGTACTTATAACTGTCCTTTCAATTTTATAAAGAATTAGTAAAACTTAGAATGTTTTAACAAAATTATCAGGGTTTGTGCTGTACCTGTTATGTATTTGGCTTCTCAGTTTTTTGAAAGGTTTTCCGACAAAATAAAAAGAGAACAAATTATGATTGGTCGGCAATGTCAGCCACTTAATAAAATAAACATCATTTTGGAAGGTGCAGGTAAATTTTATGAGTAATTAGTTAATTAATTAAGTGATTAATCTAATGTCGGTGACAAAGAAAAGAAAAAAAAAAAAAAGGAAGAAGTTAGTCTGTTAAGACAGGCAACAGTAGCGTATTTGAAAGTCCAAAAAATTAGAATATTGAGGATAAATGAAGTAGACAACCCCATTGGCTATAAGATATACAGACAATATATGTATTAAAAGAGATTTCTTGTAGCAATTCATGCATCTTACGCACTCATGTTGCACGATCGATCTGACATGTACTGTAAGTCAACACTTGTAGATTTTATCCCTATGATCCCCCCCCCAAAAAAAAAGTGATTTAATGAATTTTTTTTAATGTATATTATGTGAGATATAATTGGATTTGGTCAATTAATTAGTAGTCCATCATGTCTTGCATATAGAGGAAAAACTGAGGCCCACATTGCAACCTTGAAGTAAGCCTGAAGAAGCTAAATCAACTGAAATCAAACCACTTATAAACCAACCAAATTCAATCCCTCAAATTGATTCACCCCTAACTTAGAGATTTTAGATACAGTGATGAGAAACAAATGTATGAGCACCGCTGACCACCTCAAGCTTGCTACACCGAAAATGTTGCGCTACGATCGAAGTCAATCACACTGCTAGCAAACACAAGGAGCCAAATGCTCATCACAACCTAGCACCCATCCAACAACATCAATCTATAGAGATTCCATAAAACAAAGCTCAACTCTCTCACAGTATGAGGAGGTTACCGCTGAGCTCTTTGTCTTACATTGGCCATCAATACGATTTTTCCAGCCTTAGTGTATGAATAAATCCCGGAGATGCTAGCAGCTAGATGCAAGAGATTCCTCATACCGCATAAAGTAGATCCACCATACCCAAATCAAGCATCAATCAACACTCTCCCACATTCAACTAGCCAAATTGATGCAAAAAACACAACCAAAAACCCAAAAAACCACTATTTATCCGCGACCTAGATGAAGGAGCTAGGGTTAAACCTCATATGGGCAAGGAAAGCCCTCACCCTTCTTTCTACACCAAAATGTACAAACACTTAATTAATAGAAAATCACGTACATATATTTTTATATAAGATCTATAATGATTTTAATTAAAATGACAGTTAATAATTGACTGGATAAATCTATCTGAGTGCGGGTAAAAATTATTCTTATAATGAGTGAAAACACCCAATCATTTAACAAATACCATTTTAATTAAAATAATTGTAAATCCCACGTATAAGTATATGGTGGTAATCTTTTATTTGTTGAGTGCATAAAGACCCTGGCTTTATATCCTCTAGACGAATATTATAGAGAATATCTATATTATTGTTTTTGATAATTAATTTTATAAGTAAGGATATAGAATTTTAAATATTTTACATTCATTAAAAATAACTTTTCACCCTTTGAAATGAAAAACATATTTTTTCATGTACATGCAAAAGTGAAAGTGAAATTCACAAATTTAAAACCAAATACTGAAATTTAATTTTTCTCATTATTGACCTTTAGAATTTTTGACATAACAAAAAAAAAATGATATGAGAATGAGAGTACTATTGTGCATTAATTCATTAAAAGTTAACATAAAATTTTATAAAATCGAAAACAATAAACAGTAATTTTTATTTATTTATTTTTTTAAAAGGATCTAATAAAAGATATATTTTGAAATTGAGTTTTCAATTTCAATACTAAAAAATTAGTTATACCATGTATGACAATCAGTTAGGATATATCATACTAATTAATTATCATGTCTTCATTATAATTGTGTTTACACTAAAAATGTAATTTTTTATATTAAATTAATTATTTTATAAAATTAATTTAATTAATTCTGTTGCATTAGTTTAATTACGAGGTTTGAAATAAATATGACTAATTATTTTAAATAGTTATTAGATATTTTTTAGAGAAAGTTAATTAACTGAATAGAAAGTTACAAGAAGTTATCTGGTCGTGATGAAAGTTATCAACTACAAGGAAAATTACCAATAATTAACAAAATAATAGATGGTAGTTGCTGACAAAACGCGCAACGTGAGATAGTTTCGAAATTCTTCAAGTTAGTCAAGGTGCTGCTATAAATATTCGTGGCTATGCAACAGGAAAAATCTCAATCAATCAACCAATCAATAACAACAGACTCCAACAATCTATTTATTTTTATTTTATTTATCTTTTAATTTTTTAAGCTTTATATTTAACTTCTAAGTTTTGTACTTAATTTCTAAGCAATCAATATAATTTTCTTTCACTTTATTATTTAATTTGTGTGAGATTTTTATGAAACTGTATTCAATATAGTCAAGTTGTAGATAGAAGCCTAATTGTTGTTTAAGGAAACAAAATGATTGGTCCCAACTTAATTAGAAGTAGGGATGGCCATGGTTCGATTTTGAACTGGAGTCGAATCAAAATAGGTTCGGTCAAAATCGGACTAAAATGGTCAAAACCAGAACCGGCTTCGAACCAGACCGAAACTATCCTTCTGTGATTTGGTTCAGATTCATATTTTTCAGGAACCATGAACCAGCGGTTCCGAACTGGATTGAACTGAATGTTTCGAACTGGACCAAACTGGCGATTTAAATAAAAAAAATTCAATAAACATCTCACCTCACTCATAATTCATTTATATATATCATTAATTCTCTACATAATTATTTTCTACACTCTCTTTAATTCTTAATACTTTTTTAATTTCTCTCAAATTTTCTAAATAATTATTTTCTACACTTCTTTTAATTCTCAGTATTCTCTCAATTTTTCTACTTTATTATTTTATATATTCACTAAAATTTTCAATACTATCTCAATTACTTTGTTGTTATTTTATATCATCACTAAAATTTACAATACCCTCCATTTTAATTTTTTTTCTTTTTTATACTTTTTTAATTATCAATTATCAAATAACTTTTAAAAAAAGACAAGCAATAGAACTAGAAATATTGATTCCTCTAAATCCTAAAGGAATACATAGATAAAATTAAGTTCATATACTTTTTGCTAATTTCTTTAAAAAAAAATTATTTTCATCTCTAGTTTTTTAATAAAGTTCAAGTCTTTACTTATTAAATTTTTCTTAAAAATAAATTATTTTCATTCTCATTTTTCTTATTTTATTTTGATTGAAAGATTTCTAAGAAAAATTAAAATATTTTTACAAATATAACTTAAATTCTGAATCAATAAAATTTTTCTCTAATTTTTTTGTCTAAGTCACCCTTAAACTGCCCCTAAACTGCTCCAAAACTATCCTCTAAACCGTCTTAAATTATCCTTTTTCAAACCATCCTTCAAACCGTTTTAAACCGAAACTCGAACTGAAACCGGCGGTTTAGAAATCGTCTTACAATCCAAACCGTCCCTTAACGGTTTAGTTCAGGTTCATGATTTCATTAAACCTGAACTGGCGGTTCAAGAACCATAATCGGTGGTTCCTGAACGGTGGCCACCCCTAATTAGAAGCTTGAAAGTGATTAGTGTTCTATCAAAACTGGCTATGTGTAGGTTCAGGTTCTTTTTAGGAGTGATGTAGAAGCTTAATTTTATGTGATCCTATCATCACTCACACTCGATGAGAAGAATATATAAATTGGATCGTAAAACTAAAAGTTATGAATCTGATGCCCCATGTGGCTATCCACATCTCATAAGAATTCAGCTTCAGTAATTACAATTCCTGATGGCAAAGTATATGAAGGCTAGCTCTTAATTACTTAATTAGCTAGTAATTTTATATGAAATCCATCAAAAAAAGTTAATTACTTCATGATATATAATTAAATTTGAAGAGATCATTAAAAAACTATCTTACAATCACTTTCTATTTAAAAAAAAATTAATTAACGTATAATTACAAAAAATTATGAAGTATATAGTACTGATGATTGATCTTCAAGTGTCTAATTAAATCTAATATTAAAAATAAAATAAAATCCTCATATTATTGTGGTAAAAGGCTTTATTCTTTAAGGAATTAAGATGCTTTTCTTATCCAAAAGTTTTTACGCAAATTCTATATTCCATTGAAGAAATAATATCTAATCAGTGTCCTGTTCAAGATGAAGTAGTAATTTTATTAATTTGATCCTTCCTAATCTGTTGCCAGCTTAAAGTGAAGGACCCTCATGCCTTATGGAAGGAACGATAAGGGTATCATTCTCCCTTGCTTGGGCATACTGTTTAGATGGAAAGACAGATGGTGCATAAGTGGCCACTTGTAAGAGCCACGAATCTCCTACATTGCCTAGTGGCGTTATTGGAAATAGCCAAAACCAAGGCGACTGGCTAGATGATTCCTTCAAAATATTATTGTTGTTGATCAAATATTATTGTTGTTGATCATTCTCCAGTGAAATGCCTGCCTTCGATCTTACATTTTTGCATAAAAAGAAGTTATTAAAAGAAAGATGCTTGTCTTATAGATACAATTACAAAAAGTACACTGAAATTTATACAAAAGGGAAAACCAGAACAGGAACAAGAACAAAAGCCTTGTTATTTAGTATACATATATGCTTAACTTCACACATCGACTTTGCACTGTGGAGATCCAAGCAAAGGAACTTGCCCAACCACGCCCTTCTTCAAACCCACCCAGATGTCACACTTCACATAAACTCCATACCTCCCAGTCTTTATAGCTCCAGCCTTCCATCTTAACCTCCCCAGCAACACCACCCTCAATGCCACCACCCCGTAACCCTCATCCATCATCAACCCATTAGCCACATCTACGGACACCGGCACACCGGCTCCGCCCAGAACCGGCGAGAGCGCCACCGTGCTCTTCTTTTCATGATAAAGCGGAGGCAACACCACTGGAGGCGTTATGGCTTGGTTCCTATATGAAACATAAGCTGAGAGTTTATCATATATGATGGTGACTCTTTTGTTGGGGTTTCTGGTGACAAGAGTGAACTGCATAGACGTGGAGATGTAGGGAGGGGATGTGGTGTTGAGGTCATAGATGGCAGCACCAACTACAGTGAACTGGGGTTTATGGGGTCGGTAAACTAACCAGACTATGAGAACAGTGAGACCTGCTAAGAGGAGGAAGACGGTGATAAATGTACAGAAAGTACGGCGAGGGTCTCTGGGTGAGTATGTTGATAGTGGTGCCATTCGTTTGCGTTTGTCGTTTACATCGTTCATGCTGGTTTGATGATGTTGAACTTCTTCGTGGTTGTGCTCTTCAGCCATGGGATATGATATTATATTGATAAAAAAGAAGAAGAGGGAGAAGGAAAGGAGGTTAGGTTTAGGGAAAAGCAGAGGGGTTTGTGGGGCGAAGGTGGCGAGCGCATATGATAAGGAAAAGCAGAGGAAGGAGAAGAATCTGTGGGACAAATGGAACAAAAAAGGAAGGGGAAAAGAAGGGGGAGAGTTGCGTCACTTGCAGCTGAAGTGCTTTTTTTTTCGATTTTATCTGTATTAATGGATGAAAATATATTCTTCTTTGCTTTTTCCACTATTCTTTCTTTTAAAATTTGGTTGGTTTATTTTTCGACTTTAATTTCCTCTGCTTTTCTCCATTTCCACTTAAGAGTTATTAAGAGCATGAAACGACAAAAATAAAATAAATAAATAAAAAAAATCAGAGGAAAGGCATTAAAAAAAAAGCATAAAGGCCTGTGGCTGCTGCAATTAATAATCGTACCATGAGCATCCAATGTCTTCATTTGTAAAACTACTTCTACAGTCCTCTTGTTGCATGCAAGATTTATTTGCTGGATAATTAAAATATATAATTAATAATTCAAAATTAATGTCATAATTATTTTCTGGCCTCTAATTTACGGTGATGGGCCCGAGAACATGAACATATTACGGATTACTTCGTCACTACATAGGGAATTAGTGCATGGTAGGGCTACTGTGCCATTCACCGACATGTGGATAAGTTTGACCCAATTGTTTCTGCATGGGAAAAATAGGTGGCTTTGTTCTGCCTTTTCTACTTGCTTCTTCTTCATTGGGTGTTGCCGCGTCAGATCCAACATCTATTGGTCCAGCTCCTACAGTTTTAAGGCCCATGCCCTACACCCCATGCTTCCATGCATTTAGTATTAATTTGTTCCTTTGATCACCACATTATTTTAAGATTAAGCAGTGGAAAACCATGGAGTCGACTAGAATTCTATTCTCTCTAAAATGTGCTGATTTTTTTTTAATTTAATTTTTTTTAATTTTTTTAATTTGAAATCGTGAAAAAAAAATCATATAATTAATTTTAAAATTTTAAAATAAAGATTTAATTGAGTTAAATTTTAATTCTTTTTAATATCTTATTAAATATAAAAATATCTGATTAATCTTCTTACAGTTTAAAGGTATAAGAAGCAAAAATATCTCAAGTCTGATGAGAGATAATGAGGAGAGGCCTTTGAGCTGGAGAGAGCTACAAATAGTTGAAAACAAGTTGCCCCTAAAAACTTGGCCGTAGAATTTTACTCCCGCACTTGATTTCAACAATGAGCACAAATACCATTTACGAAGGCCAAGAGACGAAGCTCTAAGCCAGCACAATATAATGATATTTGCAAAGTGAAAACCGGAAGTCTAGTTCCTGCTTTAACGTAGCTAATCATGAATTCTACTCACTTCTAATGCTCTTTTCCTTTGAAATGTTCAGTGTTGAAAAAAAGAAATAAAAAAGCAGTTGAATCCTATACAGAACTGGTCAAAGCTAAATGAAGACATCAAGGCAACTGAAAACTATTAATGCAAATTATCAAATATCACCAACAAAGTCAGTCATCTATAGATCCACTGAACAAAGCAAACAGATTAAACATGATAGTAGATGACTCCAACAACCTCGCTAAATAATTACAAGACTACCTTCTTTGGTAGGCCCAAAAATTACACCTTATAGCCCATAGCTAGTACCAACAACCAACACAAAAGTATTTGGCACTTCAGGCAACTGATAGTGACCGCACATTTCTAAGCAATGATGAATTTCATTGTCAATTATTATCATCAGCCATTGGGGTATCATTTTGCACTTGACGAACAAACTGCCCTTTTACTCGAGGCCGCTGCTCTGCTAGTCTTTTCCGGCTTTGGTATCGAACCTGCGTAAAAATTATCCCCATCAGACAATTGAAGACGCTTTTGTCCCGGGGTTGCAGTGTGATTTTGCTATTCTCACGCCCCATTTGGCATTGAATTTTGGGGTCAAAAAGCAATTTTCAGAAAAAAAAAAAAAAAACCATTTTAAATGTAGCAAAAGGAACAATTAAGAAAAAATTATTTTATTGTTTTAGTATTCTGACTAAAACACATAATATTTAATTTTTAAGTATTTTTAATATTTTCTTCCTAACATACTTAAGAAAGTCTTTTTTATCAAGTTTAGGAATAATTCAAATAAGGTCAGAAGAAATAGTGTCGATTGAATAAAGTGGTTGGAGTTCAAAGGAGTAAAGCAAGTGAAGTTCAAAAATGAGCTTCTCAAGTCCGAAGTATGGAAACTGAAAATAGAGGCAAATGATATGTGGATACAGATGACATCAAAGATTAGAGAAGTAACTAGAAAAGTACTTGGAGAGTCTAAAGGACATGGATCACCCTCAAAAGAGAGATGGTGGTGGAATGAGAAAGTACAAAAGGTAGTGAAGAGAAAAAGGAAATGGTATAAGAAATTACCTAAATGTGATAATAATGAGGCATATGAACAGTACAAGATAGCAAAGAAAGAGGCAAAAAAGGTAGTTAGTCAAGTAAGAGCACGGACCTTTGAAAAGTTATATGAGAAACATGGAACTAAAGAAAGGGAAAAAGATATTTATAGATTAGCAAGGAGGAGAGAAAGGAAATGTCAAGATCTCAATCAAGTTAGGTGCATTAAGGATAAAGAAGGAAAAGTGTTGGTGAAAGGTTGAGGACATTAAAGAAAGATGGAAAAATTATTTTAATGATCTCTTTAATAATAGTCAAAATGGTAATAGCGTGAATATAGATTATAGAACAATAGAAAAGAATGTGAATTATACTAAAAGGATTAGATCTTTAAAAGGAAAGGAAACACTTAAGAGAACGAAAGTGAATAAAGCCTGTGGACCCGATGAAATACCAATTGAAGTATGGAAGTATTTGGGAGATATAGGAGTAGCATGGTTAACTAAATTATTTAATACTCAAAGAAAATGCCTGATGAATGAAGGAAGAGTATTTTAGTACCTATTTTTAAAAATAAAGGAGACATACAGAGTTGCTCAAATTATAGAGGAATTAAACTCATGAGCCATACTATGAAGTTGTGGGAGAGAGTTGTGAAGCATCGACTACGTCGTGATACTTCTATCTCTCTCAATCAATTTGGTTTCATGTCCGGTCGTTCAACTGTGGAAGAGATCTTTCTCATTAGAAGCTTGATGGAGAAATATAGAGATGTGAAGAAAGATCTACAAATGGTTTTTATTGATTTGGAAAAGGCTTATGATAGCGTTCCAAGAGATGTCATGTTGAATGTGTTAGAACAAAAGAGAGTATCTATTAGGTACATACAAGTGTTGAAAGATATGTATGAAGGAGCAACTACTATTGTGCGCACAGTGGGAGGAGACACAAAAGATTTTCCGATCTCAATTGAATTACATCAAGGATCAGCCATAAGCCCTTACCTTTTTACATTAATTTTTGATGAATTGACGAAACATATACAAGAGAGTATTCCTTGGTGCATGATGTTTGCGAATGATATTGTTCTGATAGATGAGACACGAGAAGGAATCAATAGAAAGCTAGAACTTTAGATAAGTACTCTAGAGTCAAAAGGTTCTAAGTTAAGTAGAAAGAAGACAGAATACATGCATTGCAAATTCAATGAAGGCCAAACTGGTGATAGGAAAGGAGTTAGTTTGAATGGAGTTGTACTGTCCCAAAGTAATCATTTTAAATATCTAGGCTCAGTCCTTAAAGTAGATGGGGGATGTGAGAAGGATGTTAGTCATAGGATTAAAGCCGGATGGTTGAAGTGGAGACGTGCCAAGGGAGTTTTATGTGATTGTAAGATTTCCAATAAGTTGAAAGGAAAATTTTACCGGACAGCCATACGACCGGCTATGTTATATGGTAGTGAGTGTTAGGCACTGAAAGAGTCGTATGCGTCTAAGATAAGAGTTGCAGAGATGAGAGAATTAAGGTGGATGAGTGGCCATACTAGATTAGATAAAGTCCGTAATGAGAGTATTATAAAAAAGATAGGAGTGGTGCCAATTGAAGATAAGTTGAGAGAAGAAAGATTGAGGTGGTTTGGTCATGTGAAGCGTAGACATACGGAGGCTCCAGTTAGACAAGTAAAGCACATTAAGTTAGAGGATAGAAAGAAAAAAAGGGGTAGACCTAAATTGACTTGGAGGAGAGTAGTACAACATAACCTAGAAGCATTACACATTTTTGAGGATTTAACCCAAAATCGTTTAGAGTGGAGAAAGCGAATCCATATAACCGACCCCAAATTTTTGGGATAAAGGCTTAGTTGAGTTGAGTATAATTCCAAAATAGACTCTTACCACGGATAACAGACAGGTGAATTTCATCCTAAGAACCTGAATAATAGGCCATAGTGTACAGATTCAATAGATCTGCGGTTTTCAGTCTAAAATAATCTTCCCAAACTAATTTAAATTCCTAATAGTGATGCAATCTGGGCAAAAGAACAATAATTGCTGAAAGGATGATAGTTATGAATGACTTCATGATAAACTATAACATAAATATCATATGGCTGCAGAAGCAGATGCTTATTGAATCACCTCACCCACATTTAGAGGCTTGTGAAACATGAACATCTGCATGTAATGCATAGTTGTATTTAAGGCTGTACATCCATTTGCATATGTAACATGTAACGCTAATGATTTTTTTACCTTTTTCTCATAGCATCGATCTTTCCGCTTCAGTCGGAACTTTGTCAGAGCTGCTTCTCTTTGGCTGGCACGATGAGAATCCATCCCTCTGAATCTGTCATGAAGAAAGAGACCTCCATCATTCAAGCTCTCTGGAACCCTAGCCTTCTCAGATCCTACCACCAAAATAGCATTTCCATCATTTCTACTGCAAAGGCTTCCATACGCACTGCTGTTATTGTGATCTGCAATGCTATTACACATGCTACTACTAGTACTCTGACCAGCAGCCGGAGAACCATGTCTCAGTTCCTCAACAGGTTCCATATTATTCTGCTGATGTGTATTTTGGTCCACGGAATTGATGGTAGTCTCATCAGATTGTCTATGATTCTGTTCAGAGTCATGAATTTCAGGATTTGAATGAATTGAGGTACTAAATGGAGACTGTTCTCTTTGGCTGGCCAGTTTGGGACTCCAAGCTGGGGATATACCACTTTGTCTATGGTATACAGGAGGAATAACGTGGCCATATCCAGTACAGAGATTGTCACGCCTTACCCCTCGGATAGGGATCAGCTGTTGAGGAATTGAGTATGCTAGTTCAGCTTGCCCAGACTGACCAATGACCAGAGTGGTCTTAATTTCTTGACTGTCATTCAGATTGGCACCATGCTTTTGAGAAAAACCACTAACATTTTGAGAATGTCGATTGGATGACAGATCTGGAGACTTACTGGCATCTTCTTTGAGCTCTGTACAATTACCCGTTGATGTTGGAAAAAGAGGTTGCAATGTCTTACTATTATACCTGTAGAGAGACCCTACAAACTGTTCAGGAATTCAGATAAACATTTTACCATAGTGTTAATTACGTATGTCTGACTTGTATTTAAAAATGAATATAGTGGAAGAAGGTAAATCACAAATATAAAAAAATTTCCATCCACAATAAAGAAACTCAAAATCCAGTTCTCATTTTTTCAGTCAGGGGCTGTCAAAAGTGCGCACAGAATGCACAGGAATTGCTCCAGATCACAAATCATTAGGTCTGTGAGACAGTTGTGCAATTCCTTTGGATTTATGTGGAGAGCAGCCCTTTGATAATCCGTGTCACCACCTCTACCAAAACCCCAGCCCTCATCAAATCCACCACCCCAACACCATTACTGTTTCCTTCAACAATACACTCACATGCCTAATTTCTTATTCTTATGAGAAAATATAAACAAGAGTTAATATTATATGATAGCAAAATATCTTGAATAGGTGTCTAATAAAAGCAAAATTTACATGCAAGCAAAAAAGGAGAAAGGCAATCCCAAAAATAGAAGTAGAAAGATTAAAATAAAAAATAAAAAAGGGAAAATTAAAAGAAGACAGACAAGCTTCTTGCTTCTGAAGTTTAGAGAGAAATATCTTAAGTTTAGATGTGGAGTTATGCTAATCCAGCAAACTTACCATGAAAAAGCCGAAGCATTAGAATGGTTCAGCAAATGCTTTTCCTCAACCCCTTGATTCTTTGAGCTGTTGGGAAAAAATCTTCTTAGAGAAAGTTCCAGCTGTGAAGTGAACTCAAACTTGTTTGTGCCGCCAATTTTAGTCGTATGCCCATATATGCATTTTGGGCCATTATCAAATGAACCAATCAAATCAATAGCTCCAGTAGAAGATTCGACAAGTTCATCATTGTGGCCCTGAGAAGTATTAGCATTTCCCGTATCATTTTCTGGTCTCACACTTTCATCTTGAATTGTTGTCTTAGCACAAGCAGCATGTTCTCCCAGTTTCTGAGCAGTTGGATTGTAAGCTTCATTGCATGATACACTCATTAGGCTCAATTGAGTTGACCAATCTGCAAAAATGCCATTTGAATTGTCTATTGTTAAGTGATCATGAAAAAAGAGCACACACTTTCCATTTAATCTAAGAAATTTTAAAGGAACGCAGAGATGACATACCTCCAGTTTTACTCTCAGGGATGACTTCCCTTTGGTCCAATATGACACACTCTTCGTACTTCTCCTTCTGCTTATTGCTCAGATTTGAATCACTTCTATGCTTAAGCAGTGAAAGACCCTGCATATTTTGCATGTGAGCACTCTCAGCTTCAAAGTACAGGGTCACACAAGAGGTGGCAAAACATGCAGTCTATATATGGAACTTATTAAGCCAGCCTAATCTGGAAAGACAAATTTCCCTCACACAACAAGTGGCTTCACAAATGCATGTTCTCATGAATCCCAGATACATGTATAACCCATTTCCTTTTTCATGTAGATTATGTGATCAATAAGCCAAAAAGAAGAGGGAGAAAACAAAGAAGAAAACAGATTGATTCATAACAGGTTAAGTCTGAGGCAGCCATTTGAAAATTTGATTAGGTAAACCAACTGCTGGCAAGGAAGGCTTTCTACATAGAGATTTTATACCCTTTCAAGACTAACTATAAGGTAACTAATACTTACTTGGGCATCACACCCTTTCTCAGTGCATTCCTTTCTTTTATGTGAAGAAGTTGCACAATCACTTGAGCGATCACTTGTCGAATTGTTTTCAGAGGCAGTTTCAACTTTATGCTGTGCATCAGGTGAATTTTGAGGAATATGTCCAGCTGTTAGCTGTCAAGAATTTAAAAAATATATTCCACTTTATTAGTACAACATGAACCAACAACGGACCAAACCAACTAATGCAAAAGATGAACTGGAAGGTGAAATTACATTTTGCCTTCTCCAAACATGCTGCCACAGGTTTTTCAGCTCATTTCTCCTGACAGGCTTAATGAGAAAGTCAGCCGCACCTTTTAACATGCACTTCAAAACCATGCTAATTGAATCATGTGACGACATCACTGTGTAGCCATGAGTAAATGACAAATGCAAACATGTTCAGTTCCATGCTCAACAAAGGATGAAGGTTGTAAAGACAACAAAAATATTTGGGTCAAGATAACATACTTATGACAGGAATGTTTTTGCAAATGTCATGCTCCATGACCAATGTAAGCAGTGCATATCCTGATATTGATGGCAACTCTACTTCTGTTAATATGAGATCAATGTTATGGGGTCCACCCTTTAAGGTCTCCCATGCCATTAGTCCATCAGGAACAGCAGTAACTGCTTGGAGATAATAAGAAAAATAAGGCATATGTTCAGTTCAAGACCATGATTAAAAGAAACAGAAAATTCCATAACCTCTACCTGTTTGCTCAATGTAATAACCATAAATGGAGTCTATCAGCTTCACATGCATGTTCAGAGTTAGCTGGGTTAGTTTTTAGGCTTACCAGACTACAAGCAAATGAAAAAATATTGTTGACCAGGTTAACTGTTTCAACAAATAAGCCCTATTATTTGTATTCACTTTGGAGAGCATGAACATAGCAGTCAAGACAGCAAGATCCATAATCTGAATAGTTCAACCAACTACCAATCCTAGATTTAAAGTAAGTATATTAAAGAATCAAATCCAATTCCATCAGTGACCCTTGGAGGAAACAAAAAGTGGAAAAACCAAGATAAACCTGAAGGAGATCAACCACAATAATTAGCAGAACAACTAGAGATGATAATACGAGGATACGTATATATACAATGCCTTGCCTAACCAATAATAATCACAATACTAATGCAGCTATAGAATTACTCTAGTTAATGATGCCACTATCACCATTTGCATTTTGTCAGTTTAACACTCATGTAGCTGCAATATTTCTGTTTCCATAATTTGCCCTGCTTCATCCTTTAGGCATTGAATTCATAGTTTCAATTAACATGGACCCGTATGCCTCCATAAATATTCAACTTTGATGCAATATTTATTGTAAATCCGTTTTCTAGGCCTAAAAGAAGAGGAAAAGAATAACAGAAACACCAACATAGTCCCTCAAAGTGAATTAATTTATTTGAACATAGCAAAAACTGGACAGCAGCCATGAAAAAAACTGTTAATTTAATTCCGTAGCACATAATCACAGCAATAGCAGCAACAATAAAAATTACCCATCAAACAAAAAACAACAGTATTAATTGAATAATAGAATTGTTTTCGACTATTAAACATAACAAGAGAGAGAGAGAGAGAGAGAGAGAGAGAGAGATGCTACTGTAGGAAGGAAAAGTGATAGTAACTACCCTACATCAACAAATTTGGAGCAAATTTTACATTAACGGAGTAGAAGGGCAATAATCAACGTTAATTCAAACAGTCCAACACTTTCAACATCCACCAAAATATCCATAGAAAAAAATTTTAAGCACAAACCCTGACAATATACAAATGTAAATAAAAATGAAAACTTTTTAAAAAATTGAATTCTGTAACATAATAAAAATAAAATCAAAGACTAACTAAAAAAAAAAAGTTGCCACGAATGAACTAAAAATCCAAACCAAAAACATAAAATGCACAATCATGCCAAAACAAAGTTTCCTACAGAATCATGAAAAATCAATTCAAAAAAAAAAAAAACTTAAAAGATGACGGACTGACCTCTGTAACTGCATTTCCGAAGAAGTGCGGCAATAATCTGGCGCGTAGAATCATCAGCCTCAACCAATAGAACTCTAAGCACCATCCTAGGAAGAAACTTCTCCCACAGAACCACCTCCGATGAGCCATCCTTATTCTCTGTTTGTTTCTTCTTTTTCTTCTTCTCTGCATCCTCCTCTGTCCCCACCTCCATCCCACCACCACTGCTCACTACCACCTCACCCATTCTCAAACACGCTATTATTGAAACCAAGAAAAAAAAAAAAGAAACAAAAAATACACAGATCAAAAGAAATTAGGAAAAAAAGCCCTAGTTTTGTCAAACTGGAAGTAAATTAAACAGTTGCAGGAGCGTGAGCAGCGAAGATGTGTGTGTCAAAGGAGAAATTAACCTCATCCTTAAAGGGATAAAAAATAAATATCTGAAAAGTCCGCAGAAATTAGAGTGAGAAATAAAGAGAGAGAAGCTGCAAAAACGCCTCAAAATAGAAATCCAACTTTGGCTTACAACCGCGAAAACCGCTAAAAATATCTTTGCCTCTCAGTTCCAGAGAGAGAAGACTTTTTTGGGGGTTGGACTCTCTCTCTCTCTCTCTCTCTCTCTCTACTCTCTGCGGTCGATCAAAAGGTTGGCCGCCATTGGCTTCTGATGGGTGGCGCTGACGTGGCTCATTATGGGCCACTGTTTTTGATTTTTTTCATGTGGGAGTTTTTAGGTATGATGTGGTGGTGATTATCCACGTTGTGGGTCCATCTCCGGGACACGTGTTGGGCTGTTCGGGATTTGTTGCAGAGGATATTTTGAGACGATTGCCACATTGGAGTTGTGAGACCACGATTTGAGATCTTATGGTGAAACTGTGACACGTGGAACAATAAGAGAATCTTCGTTTTGTGGCTTCTAAGTCTTTCACCTTTGCCTGGCTGGCTTAGCGTGATTTGCATTGCTCTCTCCGCCTCTCTTTCTTGCCCGACACTGATGGATTAACTGTTCAGATTTCAATATTTTAAGTGATCTGTTTTAATTAATTATTAATAATTAATCCAATTATAGTAGTACATTAATTTAAATTATAAAATAAAGATGCGGCAATATCTCATATCGACCTTCCATCTAAATTTGTCACGGGACATTTTATTTTCTTTTATTCAAATTCTCATTCACATTTTATAGATTATATTATTTTATATATTTTAGAGTTTCTTAAATTTTTGTAGACTTTTGGAGGGGAAGCCAGCAACTAGCCACATACATTATATATCCTGATTTTCGTTGTGTGGGCATGTCAGGTGGGAACCATGATATAGGGGTGGGCCATCGTGTTGAGGAGGGAAGACGTGTCGAGAATTAGCGGTCATCCAACGAGGAAATTGGAAAATCAAAATGATATAACACGTGAGATTGGACACATAGCTCACTTGGTGGAGTAATTAATATTTAAGACAGTGGTTCGATTTCGATATGTTACGTGGCACATGTAATACCAGGAAATATTTATTAATTTTAAAAAAATTATTTAATGATTATTAAAAAATTATATATATTTTTTAATTTAACTCTCGTTCTCCGCGTTATTAAAAAATTAAAAAAAATTATATATAATGATTATTTAATTTGCTTTTCATTTATGAGATCAATAATAATGTATGCAACATTATTATTTATGTATATAAAGTCTAATTAAATTAATATTAATAAAAAAATTTAAATTCATTTTTTAAAATTTATTAAATCTTCCTATTTTATTATTATTTATTTTAAAATAATATTATAAAAAATAACTTTTCAAACACTTTTAATGAATAGTTATTCATTAGTATTTCAGAATTCATTGATATTATTTTATAGATAATTTTTCTTTGTAAGAAACAATATTATACTATAAAATACAACCATAATTTATTATTTTTTAAATGATAATTTATTTATTAACTATTTAAAAAATCATTGAATCAATTTTTTACTAATAATTCTACCAATATCTAATATAATATTTAATATTAATTTCTTGACTTTATCTTAATTGCATTAATAAAAATAATAAGAAAAAAATATGATTAATAATTATATAAAATATTGATTTTAATTAAATTTAAAAATATATAATATTAATTAGTCTAATCAAGATGTAAAAAATGAAAGAAAAAAACTGAAAAATTCGTTAAAAAAAGGATACATAAGAATAGTAAATAAGGATGGAGTCACCTTATCTTCACTTTAAATAGTTTTGTTATTTCACTTGTGCTATCTTCAATGAAATAGCAAAAAATATAATTTTTTCACTTGATGAGTTACTTAAAACAATTAAAATTTAAAAGGTGAATTATAAAATATTCATTGTAATTAATATTTTTAAATTCTTAATCATTACAATTTATTTTTATTAATGATTTAATAATTTTTATTCAAATTAATTATAAAAAAAATTAAAATAACATTATTAATATTACAATAAAATTAAATAGAAAAATGCATGTGATGATGAGCATTAGGACGTGAGAGCGGGTTTGAAAGTTTACGGCGGAGGAGGATTGGCTTCAAGTAGGACAATGAAGAGAAAATTAGGGGTGGGGTGAGAATGGAGAATGAAGCATTCAAAAATATAATAATTTAATTTTTTAAAAAATATAAAAACTTTAATTATTAATTATATCAAAATTTATAAATTACTTTATAATTTGTTTTAATTTAAATGGATTAAGATTTATTTGGGATTGTAAATAATATTAAATTTTAGTAATTCACATACCACTTAAAATTTTGGGCCTAACCTAAAAGTCGTCTTGTGAGTTAGAAATGCTCAGTTAGTATATAGCAAAGTTGGCATTAGGTATTCAAGCGATGTAAAATTTTTGTTCCACACACCATTCACCTACCACTTGAAAAGACCTGAGCTCTGTCACTTGGATAGGTCAGGAATTGTCATGCAACTTTTCATAGTTAGTAAACCACTCTCGTGGAATGATCTTTACCAAATCTTTTTTAGGCAGTTGTCGAGGAATCTGAACAATAGTGAGTGTAATCTCTGCGTTTGCAAGAATGAACAAAGCATCAAAAGATATTATCGGCTGAGATAAATCTATAGCATGATCTTGAAACCTATGAATTATCTAGTAGTGTAAGGTAGCTGCCATAGAGGAGACAGTCCGTTCTGCCTCAACAAGCTAGACTTGAACTTTCAGTGTTGTGGGAAGATCAAGGTCTGGAAGATACATAGTATAGTTGGGGAAAAAAGTAAAAAACTACACTTCCAACGTGAAGAGTGGTTATACACGTGCTAATCACAACATGTTCATAATTGAGATATCAGGTATCTAATAGAGACAATCTAGCCGTTACTGGGAGGCCTCTTCTGCCATGGAGGGCGAGAACAAGGCGAACAGCTCCATAATGAAGATGAGAATATCCCTGTCTTCACCCTCCCCTTGGAAAGACCTAGGCTCTATCACTTGGATAGGTCGGGAATTGTCATGCAACTTTTCATAGTTAGTAAACCACTTTCATGGAATGACCTTTACCAAATCTTCTTTACACAATTATCGAGGAATCTGAATAATAGTGGGTGTAATCTCTGTGTCTGCAAGAATGAACAGAGCATTAGAGGATATTCTTGGCTGAGATAAATCTATGGCATGATATTGAAGCCTATAAATTATCTAATAGTATAAGGTAGCTGCCATAGAGGAGACAGTCTGTTCTGCCCCAATAAGCTGGACTTGAACTTTCAGTGTTGTGGGAAGATTAAGGTTTAGAAGAGATATATTATAGTTGGGGAAGAAAGTAAGAACTACACTTCCAGCATGAAGAGTGGTTATACACATGCTAATCATAGCATGTTCATAATTGAGAAATCAAGTATCTAATAGAGACAATCTAGCTATTACTAGGAGGCCCCGTCTACCATGGAGGGCGAGAACAAGGCGAACTGCTCCATAATGAAGATGAGAATATCCCTGTCTTTTCCATGATAGGATAAAAGTTAGAGGAATTTCAAGAGTCACATACTGTTCTACAGTTATGGATTTAAGAGCACACTGATCCAGACGTGAAGTTTGAACATACTCCTTAATAACAGATCTTCTGGAGGATATGAAAGTTCTAATGCTTCTAGTGATAGATCCAGAGCGTCTGTAACTAATATATGGACTGATCAGAGAAAGAAGAGATTCTTCAACCGGTGCACCCTCAGGTATGTGCGAAATTTCAACCAGGTTATCTATTTTAGAGGTTAAGGTTCGTATGCAGGAAGGTGATAGGAAAAGAGAAGAGGTGAAATTGACTGGGTCAGAGGAAGAGGATGGAGAAGATGAAGCTGGTTCAATTATAATATTTGAAGATGGTATTAGTTTTGTGCAACTCATGATTAACTGAGTCTTCGTACTTATCTCAAATTAAACCTTATTCATATTCCTCTCTTGGTTTTGGCCTAGGCTCTGATAACATGACTAGCCAAGAGCCCCCAAACCTGAGTTAAGCATAATAATACTCATGTGGTGCTGAGATACGATAAGCCGCTATGGCCAAACAAATCTCAAGGTTTTGCCTTTTTATATTATTATACAGAATTAGATTTGGAGGACCGTGACAATGGATCAATGAACTAGTATTTTCTGATACATAGGATCCACTAAAAGTGGTAAGTGTAGAGCATACTCATGCCTTAGTAGAGCATTATATGAATAAGATAGTATTTTTGACTTTCAGGAGAGGGAGATAAATTCAGAAAGCCATCAGACAAAGAAGCTGGAATATTATTTCTTGGTAAGTCCTCTCACAAATGGAACCAAAGCTCCCTTTATATAGGAGTAGAGCTAGAACCATTATAATTACTTTTCATATAAACACATGTCTACCTAATAGTTAGGTAAGGACACTTAACAAGATAAAAACTAGTTAAGTAGGCACATAAATCATACCTAACTAAGTCATGCATGAAGACAAATAACTTTTTTGATTGAAATTAATTATACAAATATATGTCTTTCCAGCTTCAGAGGGACAGTCTGCTACCAATTCACATAGAGTTTTGACTGGGACTCAAATTATTATTGTAATAGTCTGAGTCATCAGAATCGATGTCCTTGCCATAGAGATCTTTTTCCTAGAAGCTTCCAGGATCATCAAAGGGCTTAGTGTCAGTATCCATATCTTTTGGATCCTGTGAATCTTGCCATATCTCTGAGCTGTAGTCTGGAACTTCTTCAGGCTTTGCTTTTGGACTTATAGAGGTTTATTTCAAAATTTGAGCCTTTGGTCTAAAGTGGTTGATCTCATGTAAATAGGCTATAATTTTCTTTCTAAGTGAAGGTGTCTCTTATCGTGATAGACTTATAATAAGTCTGATATTCGTAGACTGAATTTTGAGTCCAAAGTATCCCTTCTGGATTTTTGAAAAAAGATCGATACAGGATGAACAGTGAACAAAACTCCTTACCAACGTCTGATGATCTATGCCATAGACCATAGTGATTGATAATCTTTTTTAAGTCATTGCACCATTGACTTGAGTCATTCAAGAAAATTTCATATTACTTTTTTCTGATTATTCCTGTCATTTAGGAAATAGTACATGGAAATAATAGGGACTTCAAAACCAATGGCATAGAGAGTCATCATGCACCATAAGAACAATTTTTCTTCAAATAGCAAGTCATTTGAAGGATTAAAATAGAAAATTGTGAGAAATGGAGCATTTGACAAGAATTGAGTCTGGCTGTCTTTATGTTGTCTGAGGACATTGAATAAGTTTTAGAAATGAAACAAATGGCTTTTTTACAAATTCAACAATTTGGGACAAGGTCATTGTTAGTGTGCATTCAGGTGCAAATATTTTTGTTGCTGGAATAAGGAATTGTGGAATATTAGATTTAGAGGAGCTGGATGAATCCACCATAAAGATAAGAGGAATTGTTTGAAGAGAAGTGAGTAGAAATATGTTTGGAGGTCTGGTGAGGAGATCTGAAATGAGATTGAGATGCCCTTATATATGTTGGATGGTATAGTCATATTTATCAAATCAGCTTTTGAGCCTTAGCAGTTGTAGCTTCGGAAGAGTCTTATTTTTAAAATGAAGTACCTTTGAAAAAGATGAATTGTCCATCACTATCAGAAAAATGATGGCCAATAAGATGAAATTCAAATTTCTTGATTCAATTCTTAATGGTTAGGATCTCCTTGTAAATCGTGTGATTGTATTTTTCAGACTCCTTAGATTGTCTACTTATATGACCACAAATTTATCGTTTTCCATCAAGTTCTTCAAGTAAAATAGCACCCCAATATTTTTCATTGGCGTTAGCCTGAAGAATTCTTTTCCCTGTGCTTGGAATTTTAAAGGAGGGGGATTCTGAGCTATTTTCTTTAAAACTTTTACAGTTGTGGTCCGTTCATTACCCCAAGTGGAGGCTTTCTTTTTTAGCAACTTGAAAAGCTGACTGGTATATTTGGACACATGAGAGATAAAATCTCTGAGATAATTGATAATTCTAAGAAATTACTGAATCCGTTTGACAATGAGATTTGTATCTGGAAATTTGAGCAATTCTTGGGCAATGTAAGGTCCAAGTTGATACTGCCCATTAAATTTCATTCCCAAAAACTCAATATCAGTTTGGGCTAGATAGCTCTTCTTTTCAGATAGCATAATCCCATATTGTTGAACCAAAGAATAAAATTGGGCTAAGAGTTATTTATGGGCTGAATTATCTCTTGAAAATAGCAGGATATCATCAATGTAAATCAGAGCACTATGAAGAATAGGCTCAAAGATTCGAACCATGGCCTTTTAGAATAATGAGGGAGCAACTTCAAGCTCAAAAAGCATTATGGTCTACTGATACTGGGTATTAGGAATGCATAATACTGTCTTATATCTTTCTGCTGAATCAATTCCTAGCTGCCAAAATCCCACTTTAAGATTGAACTTTGAGAAGATATGTCATGTGTCCACACTGTCTCGATTCAGACTACACTGCCCCCCGGGCCCCCAAGCCCCCGGCTGGCAAGCCTAGGCCCCCGGGCCTAGCCTACTAAATAATTATGCCCATATATAATATATAAATAATTAAAAAAATATTAAAAAATAAATTTTTTTAATATAAAAATAAATTAATAAAATTTAATTAATTTAATAAAACTAAAATTCCAAAATTTTCAAAAAATTTCAAAAAAAAATCATTAAAAAAAAAAAAAAAATAAAAAAAAAAAAAAAAAAAAATTAAAAAAAAAAAAAAAAAATAAAAATAAAATAAAATAAATTAAATAAAAATATTATAAATTAAATTAAAAATTAATATAATAAAAATTAAAAAATTAAAAAAAATAAAAAAAAATAATTTAAAAAAAAAAAAAAATTAAAAAAAAAAAAAAAAAAAAAAAAAAAAAAAAAAAAGAATAAAAAAATAAAAAATATATAAAAAATAATAAAATATATGTAATACAAATATATAATAATATCATAAATATACAAATAAAAATTTAAAAATATTCATATAACAAACACATAACACATAACACAAAAACACATACACAACACAACAATACACAACACTACAACATCATCAATAAAACCTATCAATCCTCTTACATCTCTCTAACACAATCTTAATCCAACCTCTCAAGATCCCAATAATAAACCACTAAATAATAAGCCAAGATCCCAATCCCAAGATCTCCTCAACCGTCCCCAGTCCAGTCATCTCCTCTCATCACAGTCATCAGTATCATATATCACGCATATCATATCCACCATCAACACGCATGCACACACAACCAAATTACACACACACAAACAAACATACAAATCATCAATAAAAAATGCAATATATATATATATTATATACATGCTAATATATATATATATGATATATATATATATTAATTATAATATATATTAATATATAATATATTATAATTAAAATTAATTATTTATAAAATATAATTAAAAAAAAATAAAAAAAAAAAAAAAAAAAATAATAATAAAAAAATATTAAAAATTATAAATAAATAATAAAAAAAATAAAAAAAATAAATAAAAAAAAAAAACTAAAAAAATAAAAAAAACAAAAAAAAAACAAAAAAAACCAAAAAAAAAAAAAAAAAACAAAAAAAAACTCCAAAAAACACACAACATAATCACAATCATCATACATCACAATCACACACAGCCCCCATCATAAATCAATCCACACAAAAAAAAAAAAATTTTTATTTTAATTTTCATTTTTATTTCATAAAAAAAAATTTAAAAAAAATAAAAAAAAATAAAAAAAAAAAAAAAAAATTTTTTAAAATATTTTTAAAAATATTATAAATTTAATATTTTTTTTAATTTTTTTTTATTTTTTTTTTTATTTTTATTATATTTTATAAAAAAAAAAAAAAAAAAAAAAAAAAGCAATTTAAAATAGAAGATTCAATTCAAGTCGAACGCGATAACAACCGAAAAATAAAATGAAACTATTGACTATAAATATGATGATGAGACGACCCGAGACCGCCATCTGAAAAATGAAAAATCAAAAAATATGTCCTCTCCTACCTACCTTCGATCTATGATAAAATAAATAATATTAATAATAATTATTTAAAAATTATAATTATTTTTTAAAATTTAAAAAAAAAAAAAAAAAAAAAAAAAAAATTAGCGATCGATTTCGATGATTTCTTTTTTTTCGAGTTTTTTTCAAAAAAAAAATCAAAAAAATCAAATCGAAAAAAGTCCTCGTCCATCATTGCCTTCTTGATATGATCGTGATCCGAATCCGAAAAAAAAAAAGAAAAAAAGAAGCACACACTCTCTCTTCTCTCTCTCTCTCTCTCTTCTCTCTCTGGAAAATGGAATGGATGATGGAGCATGATGGATGATGGATGGTGTGTGGTGGTGGAGTGAGCCACCCCCCACCTCCGCGGGAACGCGAACACAAAGAAGAAGAGCGAGAAGAACGACGACGCGCGCGCCGGCGGGCCTCGGCCCTCCGCTCGCGCCGCGCGGGGGGGGGGGGGCGCGCCGCGCCGACCACACGGCTCTCGCCGGACCTCTCGCGTTGCGCGCGCGCAGCCGAGGGCGAGAGCAAAATGAGTAAGAGGGAGAGGGAGAGAGACGGGAGGAAGAGAGAGAGAAGAGAGGGAGGGGCTATGCTGCGTTTAAAATTTTTTTTTTTTACTTCTAATTACACTATTAGTCCCTCAACTTTTTAGGGGTTTACAATTAGGTCCAAAATTATTTTATTATGTTAAAGTTTAATAAAAATCTAGTAATGATAAAAATAAATATAGTTTAGAAAAATTTAATTATTTTATTCTCATTTACTAAATTAACTTTAATTTATTTATTTATTATTACTTTATTTATTATTATTATTATCTTCCTTTATTTTAAAATCAGTTCAAATAAATCCTATGATATTAATAACATAATATTTCCTTTTTATTTTATTTATAATTTAAAAATTTTTGGGTTGTTACAATATGGGCTTCTTGTAAGTGAGTAAACAAAGAACTGATTCTGAAAAGTGGAAATTTATCATCCATTAAGAAATGATTTAAGGGCTTATAGTCGATGACTAGCCTTTTTTTTCCTCGAATTCTTTCTAATCTTTTTTCAACATAAAAAGCTTGACAGGCCCATCCTGAGCTAGTGAGTTCAATAAGACCTTGTTGAAGTAGCTGTTGACAATTTTGTTGAGCTAACAGAAGGTCTATGGGAGTCATTCCTGGATGAGTTACCTTTGTAGGATTGACATCCTTATTAAGCTTGAAAGGAAGCTTAATAAATAAGTCTTTGTTTTTCCATAAAGGTACTGGATGAGAAAAATCTGCATGGATTCTGCATAGGATGGCATGAGCAAATCTTTGTATTTGGTGAATTCTTTTGAAACTTTAGATAATAAAAACAACTTTGGAATAGATGTGAAGGTTTTTAAAAACCTTTTGTGTTTTAAATTGGTAGGAAGGATTTGAAGATGTTGAGCTTGCTAATAGACATCAAATTCTATTAATAAATCTTTATCAGGTAAAGTTGTCTCAATCACTTTTGTCCATATGATACAGTCTGGAAAGAACTGTATTCCAATGGGCCTTTTAGTGATGAGGTTGATGCAGAAAACTTTTCCATTTGCGGCTTTAAAATATTTTGAATGAGGCATCCAAGCCTCATCAGGTAGTACTACAGGATTCATCATGCTTCTATGAGCACCAGTATCAAGGAAACCAATGATAGGAATTGGTTTCTCATACTTGGAAGATAGTACATGAATATGTATCAATGGAATTGAGATAAGGGGTTGTACTGGATGGCATGATTGAAGAGTATTGATATTGAGGTATTCAAAATCATTTTTTGATGAATATTTTTCTTCATCTGAAAAGATTTCTTATAGGGCAAAGATAGTTTGTTCATTAACTTCTTCTTGTTCTAAAAATAATAATTTAATGTCGACATTTTTCAGATCTAGATGCGTGCTCTGGTGATAGTTTGTTCATTAACTTCTTCTTGTTCTAAAAATAAGAATTTAATGTCGGCATTTTTTAGATCTAGATGTGTGCTCTGGTGAATTTGTTGGATCAATTTTGCTCCTTGTTCGGGCTTTTGAGAGCATTTTTTGGAAAAATGTCCCTTTTTTCCACAGATAAAATATCTGTCTATTTTGAATTTTTTTTTTCCTGGTTGATTTTTTCTTAAAGAATCAGACAAATTTCCCTTTCTTTCTGTACTTGCCATTATTAAATCTGTAATGCTTCAGATGCTTCTTCTTTTTGGATTTACAAGTGCAATTCTTTTCTTTGCATTTGATTGAAAGATAAGACATCTTGCATATTTTTTGCAAAGATTTGTTATTGTATAGCATATCACTCAGGAAACGCTGCTGATCACACATCTTTTCAAAAGTGGCTAATGTCATTTGATGAATTTCTTCTAGAGTTATCTAAGTCATGTCATTGCGAGTTGCTAGGATTGATCGTTGTAATTCAGGCTATAATTATTTTGGTAAATAAGCGTTATAAGTGTGTCTCAGGTTGACATTACTGTATCCATTCAATAGATAGTATCTCTGAGATATCCTTTAACAATGAAACTCAATATCTTTCTTTTTTAAAGAATAACATTTTATCTCAAAGTATTCTTGTTTCACCTATCTGTTGTAGAGTGTGTAGTCTCTAATGAATTCTTCATAGAGAGTATTCATGACTCCTATGATTGATGCTTGATAAAACAGGAGATGCTTGTAATCTCCAAGACTCTGGAACCATTCTCTTAATGATCTAATAAATCTACAGGAGAATTTTTTCAAGATACCCGATAATTCTGCATAAGGTTTTGACATTTGAAGATCAAGCCAAGCATGGAATTCCATCATTGTGTCCCTCCATTTGGCTAGAGGAATTTCATCAAGAGTAAACCAAGGACCAGAAGTTAGCCTAGGGAGGACCTTGTCTGAATTTTCTCAATCATGAGTACTAAATGGTTGCTCTACATGAGGTTTAGTGATTCCATCATTAGAGCCTGTTGAAGTTGCAATCAGCAAGTTTGTGATATCTGCCAGATTCTTTTCCGAATCATCTTCTAATAAGGAGTCTGTTTCATTGACTAAGAAGCTAGTTGAAATTGCCATTTGTTAGAAAGGAGGGTCACTAGGTACTCACTGTTTGTCTTTTTTGGGTTTAATTTTATTTTCCTTCATAGATTCTGAGGATAAGATGTTTTTAGAAGGCTGAGTAGTAGATGAGGAAGTTTGGTTTAGGCTTTTCTTGGAAAGGATTATGAAATGGTGTTTAAGGATAAAGGTTTTTCTGGTAGAATGGCTTATAGCCAGAATGTGGATAAAATGAAGAAAAAGGATTATAACCAGTGGGGGGAAGAAACGGGTTATGATTATGGGTAAATGGTGTTTGTTTCTTTCTGGCTAAATCAGCTTCAATCTGAGCAATTTGAGTTTTTAACTTTTTGATTTCTAACTCCTTATAATCAAATTTATAACCAAACTTTTTCTGCTGAAGTAAGAATTTGAGGTCTTTATCAAGTTGATTAACCCTGAACTGAAGGCTGACATAAAGCTTGTTGACCTGGGCTGACAAATTATCAACCTTTGTTTCAGTCAATTGAGCTTGACCAACTATCAGGTCCATTTTTGAATTAATTTTTTCCAGGAAAGCATTTTGAGCCTTGGCATTCAAAATTTGCCAGTTTAGATCTTCTTCAGCATGAGTTAATGGCTTGGGCTATCTGTTTAGGCTAACAGCAGATGTCTAAATAAATGGTCTAAATGTAAGCTGTTGTGTTGGGTCAATCCGGTGTCTGAGTAGTGAAAAGTCTTATTCATATACATCTTCTTGTGAGAACATCATACATGATTGTACAAAATGAAGTATTGGAGGTGGTGAAGATGAAACTTTTTTCTCTTTCTCCATTTCTTTTCTTAAGATTTCTAATGTCAGTTCATAGATTGGGAAAAGGATTCTTCTTTTGAACATCCTTATGAATACCAATCCAAGGTCCTAATTCTGAAGAGGAATCCCTTTTAGCTCTTAGAATTTTGCAAAGAAAATTTAGCTTCTTTTTCCCCCTCTTGCAATTGCGATAATTATTATTATTATCATCATCATCCCATTGTAGATGACAATCGCACCCTTCATCGCATATTTCTGATCCTGGAGTATCCCAAATTAAATGTTGACCATCCATCTGCTTGAAAATAGTAAACATGAATCTTTTCTCTTCTCTTGTATTGAAGAGATCATCATTGTTTGAAATATTGCAGGAGTTTGTGAAGTGCTACCAAATTCCTTGAAAATTGTCTTAACAGTGCCATTTTTTTGTCTACGAAATGCATCATAGTATTTTTCAACATCAATTCAAATAATAATACTAAATAATTTTTTAAGATCAGAAAATTAAATTATTTAAATTAAAAAATTATAAATCTTGCAAAATGTGAGAATAAATTACTATTATTATTATTGTTATTATTATTTTTAAGAGTAATAAATTATTATTATTATTATTATTAATTTAAGTATTTTAAATATTAAAAAATATAAAAAAATATTTTCAGTGAAATAAACAAACCTAAATAAGATGAGATTCGTGTTGCCCTTACGATACTTCGGAGCAGGTAGCCCGTTGGCTGTTACCGTCGCCTGTAGAGGCAAGAATGCATCAGTCATTTCTCCGTTCCTCCAAAACTGCAATAACTGTCACTCGCTTCGCTATCTGGCAAGAAGCACGATCACTCTTCTTCCACTCTTTTTCAGCCCATCACCGCCAGCAACAGCAGCAAGAACAAAAAGGTGAAAAACAAAAGCAACAGAAACTAAAACAAGAATCTTCTAATTCCATTGACATCTCCAAATCCCCAATTGGGTCGCCATCTCGAGTCCAGAAACTCATAGCTTCCCAATCAGATCCTCTCCTCGCCAAAGAAATCTTCGATTTCGCTTCTCGCCAACCTAATTTTCAACATTCTTACTCTTCGTATCTCGTCCTTATTCTCAAACTTGGCCGTTCCAAATACTTCTCTCTCATAGATGACCTTCTAGTTGACTTAAAATCCAAACATTATCCAGTTACTTCAACTCTTTTCTCTTACATAATCAAAATCTATGGCGAGGCCAACCTGCCAGATAAGGTTCTCAAAACTTTCTATAAAATGCTTGAATTTAACTTCAAGCCTTTGCCCAAACATCTCAATCGCATTCTTGAATTTCTTGTTTCTCACCGGAACTATATAAAAACTGCTTTGGATCTTTTCAATAATGCTCATAGATATGGTGTTTCGCCCAACACTAAATCATATAACATTTTGATGCGAGCTTTTTGTTTAAGTGGGGAACTTCGTATTGCGTACAAGATGTTCAATCAAATGTTCAAAAGAGATGTTTTGCCGGATGTTGAATCTTACCGAATTTTGATGCAGGGATTGTGTAGGAAAAGTCAGGTTAATGGAGCTGTTGATTTGTTGGAGGACATGTTGAATAAAGGGTTTGTGCCGGATACTTTGAGTTATACTACTCTGTTGAATAGTTTGTGTAGGAAAAAGAAGCTTAAGGAAGCATATAAGCTTCTCTGTAGAATGAAGGTTAAGGGGTGCAACCCGGATATCGTTCATTATAATACGGTTATATCGGGGTTTTGCAGAGATGGGCGTGCAATGGATGCTTGTAAGGTTCTTGAAGATATGGAGTCTAATGGATGCTTGCCGAATTTAGTGTCTTATAGGACTTTGGTCGGTGGATTATGTGATCAAGGGATGTTTGTTGAGGCAAAGCGTTATTTGGAGGAAATGATATCAAAGGGGTTTTCCCCACATTTTTCAGTTTCTCATGCGTTGTTGAAGGGGCTCAGCGAAGTTGGTAAGATTGAAGAAGCATGTAGAGTGTTGGAGGAATTGCTAAAGCATGGAGAGGCTCCTCATACAGATACTTGGATGATTATATTACCTAGGATATGTGAAGTGGATGACTTGGGGAGGGTGGGAGAAATTTTGGATAAGGTCATGATGGTAGAAATAAAGGGCGACACACGAATAGTAGAAGCGGGTGTTCGCTTGGAAGAGTACTTGATCAAGAAGATACAAACAAAATGGCGAGTTTGAATGCTTTTTGGCATATTGACGGTTTATTTCAACTCTAAGCAGAGATTTTGCAAATTTTTAATTCCAGATTGACCATGATTCATATTCATTTTCTTCCATCTACATATTATGGTTTTCAGTGTATTGAATAATGTTGTACCAATGAGTTTTCTTTAGAAGAATGAAAATATTGTTGGCTCTGCATGATGAAAATATTTCTCAACCAACTGCATTCTGATTAATAGACAGATTGCCGAATGGGGTACTTCTGTGACTACCTGGGCTCAAATCGTGTTACCTAAAAAGCGTTGCAAAACACTAGGCGGTGATACCGTTAGGCATTAGTGTTCTAAAGGACATTGGGAACCGATTTAAGTTAATGAAGTTGATAAGAATGGCTATTTTGGCAACAGAAATTCTTAGCATTGTTACGCGGGATTGTATCGGACAATGACCAAGACCAGACCAGAGGAATCAGCTAGGGTTGCTTTATCCTTCGCAATCTTCCACTCCTTTTATTAGGATAGTTATATTTGCTCAACAACGCAGACATAAAATAGGTGATGCTCAATTCTATTTTATGATAGCGCAATTGCAATTTTCAAGCTGAGATTCAACAAGAAGCTATTTATTCAGCAAGCAGACGATAATCAAGAAATGTCAAAGCCCTTGTACTGAATGGGTGCTAAATTTGCACCAAGAACATATCTGAGAGTTTCCTTTCACAGTTATTAGACTCAAGGTAAAATGGAGCACTGCTATGTTTTCCTCATAGAAAATCAGCAATATTAATCAATTAACTAATCTTTCTAGAAAATTTTCAGGGAAGATGCAAAACTTTATGCAGCATTAATATATCATTTTACTATTGATTAATTCACTAAGAAAAAACAAAAATAGGGGGCAAAACTTCTGCCAGCTCCTTCAAACATGCTAACAAAGTATGTATCTAGTTACCATGTTGCCCTTTGTTGATGCATCATATCTTTCATTCTCTCTCCATTTCATAATTCATTGCTTACAAATTGTCATGAGCAGAACAAAAAATCATGGACTTTGAACACAATACTAAATTAGAAATAAGCTATCACAACAGGATATAAAACAACATGCAAATGTGCAATAACCTATCATGCTAGACACAAGCACTGAAAACTTGAAACTCAAATGAGATCAACCACAACCAGTAAGAGTTTCTCAAAGATATTTTTAATGTAAATTGTCTTGTGCAAAACTTTGAAGGGTAACTGACCTTCACTGCAAGATATACACAACTTTGAATTTGTGGAAATGAAGAAGAGACGACCAATCTTCTGCCCAAGAATTTGGAGTGAGGATCCAGCTATCACACTTCTAGTTTAAAAAAAAAAAAAAAAAATTGCAAAATTGCTCCATTAAAGATATAAAGCAAACAAAATTTCCGGCGAGGCTCAATCATCTCTCTCAACACCTTTTCTAACCACTAATATCCGACCACGAAAATCCTGCAAGAGAGACTCAAATGAATTGCATGCTCAAAAAGGGGGAAAAGTAGAGAAACGAAGTTCAAATGAGATGATTAATGGACTCAACTCTTCCATTCAAAGAAAGTGCAGCATCACGCTCTGCAGCAGACGAAAATGACAAAAAGGCATAGGCACGGTTCTTTCCAGCTTTACGATCATACAACACTCTTGCACTAACTACAATCCCAAACTGGCTAAATTGATTCCTCAACTCTTCAGGTGTTACATTCCAGGCAATATTGCCAATGTATAGCTTATATGGACTTTCATAAAAGAGATTTTTTATTGGTGCTGAATTCAATGCCTCAGGGTTTCTCTTACTAGAACTCATATCAACTGAAAATTTAACCCGCATTTCTCGGCCACCAACATCCTACAAAGTACAAACTTTCAATAAACTTCAGGGAAAAATGCTATAACAAGAAACAAAAATCATAAAAGGATAGCTAGTCTGACACTCAACAGATCCATCAAGTGCAGCAATTGCATTTTTTGCAGAATTTATAGAACCCATTGTGATGTAACCACACCCTCGACTGAGACCAGTTTCAGGGTTCCGGGAGACCTGCAATAAAGCCACCAAGCAATGGATATTCAGAAGAATCCCAGTTGTCCAACGCATGAAATTTGTTGCCAACATCTAATATTCAGGTAAAACCCAACTAGGTTCCCAATCATAAATTGCAATTTAACCTTATAAACCACAAAATCTCTCTCTCTCTCTCTCTCTCTCTCTCTCTCTCTCTCTCTCTTTTAACTTCACATCTCACTTAAACTTGTCATTAGTTCTTGTGAGATACAATGCAAATCGATTTATTCTTCCCACTTCAAATTTAATCCAAAAAACCAAGTAAATTGGAGAAAAGAGAGGATATAAGTATACACTGTACCTCAACAGAAATAACAGTTCCAAAGGGCTTGAACATCTCTACAAGCTCTGAAATGTCACAGCTCCTCGGAAGATTACACACGTAAAGTTCACATGGTCTTGGCTGCCTATTCAATTCAGTGCCCAAAAGGTCGTCGTCGCTCTCTTTCTTGTCAATATCTTCCGCAACCACTGATTCCTCGTCAACAACTGCTAATAAAGAGAAAACGCTCCTAACTTTTTTTGGTGGCCAGTGAGGAACAGCAGCAGAAGAAGAAGAAGAACAAAGAAGAAATTCACGAGAGTAGGACTGGAGCAAGCAGGAAAATTTTGGGCATTGAAATTTGACTGAGGTATGGAACGACAACGAAGCCAACGATGCCGTTCTGATAGATGAAGGAAGGGAGGGTACTAAGCGAGTGGCAGCCATTGAAAAAGAGAGAAGGATCTAGTTCTCCATTGGAAGCGGATAATGTTTTTAGTTTTTCTCCATGGGTCAGTTAGCGGCACTAATTTTTTTGGAAATCGGGTCGAACATGTTAAACGGGCCGGACGGGTATAAAATAAAAGCAGGTGAGAATCCATCGGCCCAATCTTCTTCATCATCTTCTTCACAGGTCTAGGTCTCTACTGAGGCGCATGCAGAAACAGAAAACTGAAAATGCCATCAACTCCCAACGATTCAGTCCATAAATTTAACGAAGAAGATGAATCCACAGTATCTTCACCCACTTTTTCCTCTTCTATAAAGTTTGGCATGCCGGAGGCTTTGGATCACGTGCGCAATCTAACCGATGTCGGTGCCATGACGCGGCTTCTCCATGAGTGCATCGCTTACCAGCGGGCTCTCGATCTCGACCTTGACAACCTCCTCGCCCAACGCACAGATCTCGACAAGTACCTCCTCCACCTCCAGAAATCCGCGGAGGTGTTAAACATCGTCAAGGCGGATTCCGACCACATGCTTTCCAATGTCCGCTCCACATGTGACCTCGCCGACCATGTCAGCGCCAAGGTTCGGGAGCTTGACCTTGCCCAATCGCGGGTTAATACTACGCTTCTACGCATTGATGCGATTGTGGAAAGAGGGAATTGCATCGAGGGGGTGAAAAACGCTCTCGAAGCAGAGGATTACGAGGCGGCCTCGAAGTGTGTGCAGACATTTCTGCAGATTGATGCGAAATATAAGGATTCCGGATCGGACCAGAGAGATCAGTTGCTAGCGTCGAAGAAGCAGCTGGAAGGAATAGTGAGGAAGCGGCTTTCAGCTGCAGTGGATCAGCGGGACCATCCAACAATTCTAAGGTTTGTTAGGTTGTATTCGCCTTTAGGACTCGAGGAGGAAGGGTTGCAGGTGTATGTGGGGTACTTGAAAAAAGTGATCTCCATGAGATCCAGGCTTGAATTTGAGAATTTGGTGGAGTTGATGGAGCAGAGTCATAATCAGAATCAGGTTAATTTTGTTGGGTGTTTAACAAATTTGTTTAAGGACATTGTGTTGGCTATAGAGGAAAATGATGAAATCTTGAGGAGTCTTTGTGGGGAGGATGCAATTGTTTACGCCATTTGTGAATTACAAGAGGAGTGTGATTCGAGGGGTTCTTTGATTTTGAAGAAATATATGGAGTATAGGAAATTGGCTAAATTATCATCTGAGATTAATGCCCAAAACAAGAATTTGCTTGCCGTTGGAGCTCCTGAAGGGCCTGACCCGAGAGAGGTTGAGTTGTATTTAGAAGAAATACTGTCACTGATGCAATTAGGTGAGGATTACACAGAATTTATGGTTTCAAAAATCAAAGGGTTGAGTTCTGTTGATCCTGAATTAGTGCCACGAGCCACCAAGTCGTTTAGGAGTGGGACTTTTAGCAAAGTAATTCAAGATATTACTGGGTTTTATGTGATTTTGGAGGGATTCTTCATGATTGAAAATGTAAGAAAGGCAATTATGATAGATGAGCATGTGCCTGATAGCCTTACCACTTCTATGGTAGACGATGTGTTTTATGTTTTGCAGAGTTGCTTGAGAAGGGCAATATCTACTTCAAATATTAGCTCTGTCGTTGCAGTCTTGAGTGGTGCAAGTAGTTTGTTGAGTAATGAATACCATGAAGCTTTGCAACAGAAAATGAGAGAACCAAACCTTGGTGCAAAGCTGTTTTTGGGTGGTGTTGGTGTGCAAAAAACTGGGACAGAGATTGCAACTGCATTGAATAACATGGATGTGAGTAGCGAGTATGTAGTAAAGCTAAAACATGAGATTGAAGAGCAATGCGCTGAGGTGAGTGATAATTCTTAATTTAGTGATACTAATATTTTTACTTGTGGCATGAGAAGGTAGATTAAGTTTGTTATGTGGTAATGTTATATGCAATCATATAAAAGCATGACCGTTTGCGTATTCATATGCATTTCTGATTATCCCATGGAGTGGTTAATGTAATTTTATTTATGCTCTTTAAGAACAGCTACATAGTAGAATATCTCAACCCTTGTAGCTGCTGAATCTATAATATTAATGACTTGCTAAACGAATGCTTGAGTCATGGGCTTATGGTTCTTTTTATAAGCTTTTGATGGAAAATGATATCTTCAGTTTCCTGAAAAAACTCAGTAGATTCGTTGGTAGTGCTGCAAGCTGGGAAAGTAATCTGAATTTAGGTAGATTGAGCTAGCCATCTCCTTATTAATTTAGGTTGGTATTCAACTAAAACTTCATGTCTAAAGTTGAGCTTGCATGAGTTTTCTGTTCTTTGCCCTCTTTTGTTTAAAGGGCATTACTCAGTTATAGGTCTTCCCAAGCTGTATTATTGGAGGGTTGAGCTGGATATGGTATAAAAATAGATTGTTTCACCCAGTAGTTTTCTTAGATATATCAGAATCTGCTAATCTGATGGAATGCTAGAATGTCTTGAAGGCGGGCACAATACTGATGTGCTGTATGGATGTCCTCAAAAGTGACATTGATGATCGTCGGTGGTTCACCATCAGGGTGAAATATGATACATCTTTTATGGGCTACAATCGATAAATTGAGCTTGTGTCTTTAACATCGCTTGTTGATCCAAACAGAGAGCCAGAGGTCCTGTTAAAGGCTGTAGTGAATTTTTCAGGGTAACTTGCTAATTTGCTAGCCTGCCAATTGCCTTGAGAATCTTGGTTGGGATTTTTAACCATTTATTTGAAAGAGGGGATTTTTAACCATTTATTTGAAATGTCTTTCAAAATGTATTTATTTGTTGATTTTGATTCTTAGAACCTGTTGTACTCATTTGCTTTTTTGGTCTTCTGCTTGTTTGTGAAAATCATTTCAATCCTTAGGTATTTAACAGATTGCAATAATTTTCTGCAGGTGTTCCCTGCACCAGCAGATAGAGAAAAGGTAAAATCTTGCTTGTCAGAGTTGGGTGATATGAGCAATACCTTCAAGCAAGTCCTTAATGCTGGTATGGAACAACTTGTGGTAACTGTGACACCCCGAATCCGTCCAGTGTTGGATAGCGTAGCAACCATTAGCTATGAGTTATCTGAGGCAGAATATGCAGATAATGAGGTGAATGACCCATGGGTACAGAGGCTTCTCCACTCTGTTGAGACAAACGTGTCATGGCTCCAGTCACTAATGACTGCCAACAACTATGATTCATTTATACATTTGGTCATTGACTTCATTTTGAAGAGGCTTGAAGTGATAATGATGCAGAAAAGGTTTAGTCAGCTGGGAGGACTTCAGCTCGACAGAGATATAAGGGCTTTGGTGAGCCATTTCTCTGGCGTGACTCAGAGGACAGTTAGAGACAAGTTTGCTCGTCTCACTCAGATGGCAACCATCCTGAACTTAGAGAAGGTATCTGAAATTCTAGATTTCTGGGGTGAAAACTCGGGGCCTATGACCTGGAGGTTAACCCCTGCTGAGGTTAGGCGAGTGTTGGGTCTCAGGGTTGATTTTAAACCCGAAGCAATTGCTGCTCTCAAGTTGTAAGTCCAAAATTGTCTCAATTGTCGAAACCCATTGGTCCAACTAACAGGCCAAGTGTCTAATCAGGGGCTGTCATCTTCTTATCGTTCCCTTTAATCCTGTGCTCGCATGCTAGGACATTCTTGTCATCTTTTATTGTTTGGTTTTTATACATATTATTTTCTTTACCCCAAATTGAAATATCTTTGGTTCTTTCTCTGATATGTCTTGAGTTTGATCTTTGTACTTTTAAACCTCCAAAGTGTTAAAAAAAAAAAAAGAAAAGAAAAGATGATGCTTAGATTATGAGGCCGACAGGGAATTTTGCATGTATAAACTTTGAAGCAATTTGCGGTATAATATTTAGTAGGGGAATTGGGGGCACATAGCTTTAGTTATTAAACCAAACCAATCTAGGCTGTCCATTAGTATTGTTTTCGTTTTGAAAGGTGAAGTATATGTTCATTTATTTTTAATCAATTCTATTGTACTGTACGGATAGAAATGGACACCACCTTAATGTCCAAAAATTGATTGGCTGTGAGATCATCAAATTTAGTGAATTGCTGAGAAATGTCTACTTTCTATTCAGTTACCTAATCGTAGAAAGATTGTAAAAATTTGAGTTCTTCCTCCATTCCAAAGATTTTTGAAAAATATACTGTTTTTATTTTTATTTTTATTTTTTAAATGCCAGAATACAATTTAATTAACTTTTGTTTAATAATTTCTAAGCATATAATAGTAAAAAAAGCAAACTTTAAATTTAAAGATTTTTTTTTTTAAAATTATACAATTACTAAAGTGATCAACTTTCTAAAAATTCCACTACTACTAAGTATAAAGACACTCCTATATAAAATAAACTTCTCTCCTCATAAATAAAATAAAATAAATTCTTTCAAATCCACTAAAATCTCAAACACTATTTCAAGAAAAAAAAAAACTAAAATCACAAGCTTGTAAAATTGTATTATAAAATATTCTAACATAGAGATTATTTGTTTTTCCCAAGTGGAGTGCAAGGAACGTGAATCATTTGGGGTTTCCATTTCAAACAATAGTCCACTAAACAAAGGATAATTAGAGCAAAACAAATCTAAATTAAAAAGCAACCAAAACAAGAAATCATATGCTTACACAAGACAAAGCATTACATTTAAGTAAGGGAACAAGTGATTGCTAACAATATCTAGTATAATTATAAACGTCATGCAGACCAAGCAGTTAATGAATGTCCCCAACTCTAACAAACCTAGACATGAGCAGTGCCCTGGGTGAATTTGGGGTCCTCGCATCTATACCGCCCATCAGGTCCAATTCCAAAGCCTTTTGGATCTGCAAAGACATTTTCAAGTAGCTGGCTGCGAGGTGGAAGAGGACTCTCATCTGCAAATTCAACAGCATCCTCAACCACTTCATCTATCTTCTTCTCAATGGCCTTCAATTCTGCTTCACTGGCTAGTTCGTTCTCAATGATGTACTTCTTCAAGAATGTGATGGGATCCCTAGCAGCATAGTGAGCCTTCTCAGCTGCCAAGGGGGAAACATTATGAACTTACTGGATAATGACTAAATACAAATTAGAGAACAGAAACATAAGGGCTCCTATAAATTGATCAACCATTTTAATGATACTCTATCAACTAATTTAACATATTAAATGCTAAAATGAAGATTTTTGTGAGGTTATATGGTGTCTCTGGCCACTACATTTGCAAAATATTCAGAGACTAATCACCAGAGTGAGGTTATATATTCTAATGGTAACTTGTGGTCATATTATCATATTTTGTGCAGGATAAAAAGTGTCTTCAGAGTTTTAAAAACATCAGTAAATGAATTCTGATAAAAGGCATCATCATTCTAATGAATTGCCGCCGATATTTCAAGAATTCTGGTGGAGTCTATCCTAAACCCATGATAAATAAATAAGGGAATGTTTTGAGTGCATCCTAAGCACCCAGCACCCAAGAAAAAGGGGGGACCCTACAAAAGGGGAAATAACAGAGAGGGAAAAAGGATGAGCATATGACAAAAAGTTAATGCTTAAACTCCCATCAGGATTCTGGAAATTTAAGTGTACTCTAACCAAATTATAATGTTTTGTAGAAAATATTTTTCTAAAAAATATTTTTCACATTTTCTAGCATTTGGGGCATTTAGGAAATTAGCCAACAAAAAATATTTTCCTACTTGAAGGGAAAACTAAGCTATTTTTAGGGAAAATAAATTCTTCTTTTCAAAAGAAGAAGTCATTTTCTGAATTTTCATAATTTTATTAAAATATAAAAACACTTGTACATGCATGACATAAATACATACCATTAATTTAACATTGCAACCAAATATTTTTATTGAAAATATTTTCTTAAACAACAATTTCTATAGAATACAATTTCTAGGAAAAACATTTTCCATATATAAATTATTTTCTATGAAACAAACAGAACTTTAAATTGTCAAAATTCGACTCAAATAAGACTCGAGAGACCTATCTATTGGAAAAATAAAACCAATTCATGAATTCAACTTTTAAATTATAGAAATGCGTTTTTATCAAATAAACGTCTAATAAAATCAACAAATGAAAGTGAACACAAAATTTTATACAAAATGGTGGAAGTTTCAACAAGGACAGTAAGAGGGACTGCTGTCCAAGCATATCAGCTAAAGTTGTGACGGCAAAAGCTATATCACAAAACAAACAGTTTAGACAAATGAAATTCCAACAAGTTAATCAAGAACAGGAAGAAAAATAGATACTGGATTTAAAAGAACTAATTTCAATGCTCACCAGGGTCACGAAGCTCATCAGGATCAGCTAATGAGTGTCCTCTAAACCTGTAAGTCTCACATTCCACCAATGTTGGTCCTCCTCCCATCCTGGCCCTTCCAATTGCCTCCTTGGCCACCTCCCTTACCTTCAAAACATCCATTCCATCAACATGAACACCTGGCATTCCAAATGCTGGACCCTTCTTCCAAATCTCTGGATCTGAAGTTGCCCTCAGGTGTGACATTCCAATTGCCCACAAGTTATTCTCCACAACAAACACAATGGGCAATTTCCACAATGCCGCCATGTTCAAACACTCGAAGAATTGCCCGTTATTACAAGTTCCATCTCCAAAAAATGCCAATGTCACGTCCTCACTATCTGCCTCCTTCAAAACCTCTCTCTTATACTTAGAGGTAAATGCTGCACCAGTTGCCACTGGAATTCCCTCGCCAATAAATGCAAAACCACCAAGCACATTGTGCTCTTTTGAAAACATGTGCATGCTTCCACCTTGGCCGCGACAACACCCGGTGGTCTTGCCAAAGAGCTCACTCATTACAGCACGAGCAGGGACACCCTTACTCAATGCATGCACGTGATCACGATAAGTGCTGACAACATAATCCTCCTTCTTCAACAACTTGATGAACCCAGTTGAGACAGCCTCTTGACCATTATAGAGATGAACAAAACCAAACATTTTTCCCCTGTAATACATCTGGGCACACATATCCTCAAAGGCTCTCCCTAACACCATATCCTCATATAGTACCAAGCCTTCTTCCTTTGTGATCAACTAAGTACAGAAACATGAGAATAAGTAAGAACAAAGTTCGTCCTCTCTCTTTAACTCATAAAAAAGTACCTTCAATGGTGTTTCTCTAAATTAGATGTCAAGTGGTACATATATATAGATGCTTATCAAAGCTTATTACAGAACTACAGCCACCCAGAAGCATTAGTTAAGAGAAGCCGAGTACAATTACAGCGTTTGCTAAAAGAAGACAACCATTAAAAAATTAAATGTTGAAATTTCGGTCCTTTTAATCACAAAATAAAAGAAATGATAGCATATACATCAAGTGTTTTGCATTAAGCTTAAGGGGGTAGGATCGTCTGCTATCACAGTTTCTCAATGCTAACAATTAACAACCAACATTCCAAACTTTGAAGCTCAAACCAAATAATAATAATAATAATAATAATATTAATAAGGAAACAGCCTTCGAAACAATCAATAATCCAAAAATAGAGCGTAAACTGAAATGGAGCAAGGAAAGATGTGGGTAATTGATTACCAGATTGGAGGTTGATTTAAGCTTCTTTTCCTTAACGGCTTCGGAAACGGCAACTACAGGTGACCGACGTTGGGAATTGTGTATATTCAATTTGGGAAAAGAAGTGAAACAAAGCTTACGAGTAGATCCCAGAAAAGAAGTGGTGCTTTTGAGAGGATCGTAAAGAGGTTGGTTATCGTGAGATCTGGGGGTGGTGGAATTGAGAAGGGTGAACTTGGTGGCAGAGAAAGCAGAAGCCATTGCGCTTTCTCTTAGTAAGAGGAGCTTAGAAAGCAAAGGGAAAGTGAGGGAAACAGGAGGAAAGGAAGGAGAGTATAAGAGAAGAAAGAGGGGCGGAGGAAACGAGGGAAGGGAGCGTAGAAGTAACCGCCTGACTCAAGAGATTGAAAAATGAAACAAAAGAAGGCCACCCAACTCCCAACTGCAAATTTACAGATGGTTCTTTTATTTGCCTTTTTTATTTGGTGTATCACAAAACCACGTCGTTTTTCATGTTTTCAACCTCGCCATTGTCAAAGCATGAATTCACGAATTTAGTGAATAGTGATAGAAAGGAGACGATGCTGAATTGCTGAAACAAATCCCCCCCAAAAAAATGGAATTCCATTTCAATAAAATTGATTTTAATTTTAATTTAAGGGTAAATGTTCAATTTTGAGTGGACGATGTTGATTTCTGTAAATGGATCCAGCCCTTATTGGCACCATGCGCTATTGGATGACACTTCCAACGTGGCGTTAGCGTTTAGAAGGTTTTTTATTTTATTATGACCCATTTAGGAAAAACAAGGGGTCCATAGCTCAGTGGTAGAGCATTTGACTGCAGATCAAGAGGTCACCGGTTCGAACCCGGTTGGGCCCTTAAAATTATTTTTTTTTATTTTCATTTACTAATTTTATTATTTTTTTATTTTTAATTCACTCTACAAATAATTACTAAGAAAATTACACAATTAAGTATCGCTATTTGTTTTATCTAACTCGAAAATACAAAAAATCTCACAAAAAAACACCACTTAGTTTTAGGATATGTTTGATATTTTTTATTTTTAAATTAAAAATTATTTATAGTTTGTTTTTTATGTTTCTTAAAAATTATTTTATGTAAAAACTTTTTTACAAGTGTCTTGTTTTATTAGAAGATAAATAAAAATAAAAGTTATTTAAAAAAGAAAATAAATAAAAATACTCTTTTTTTTACATCTTGAAAAATAAATAGATTTTAAAATTAAAAACAATAATAACAATAATAATATATTAACTTCATTATATATATATATATATATATATATATATATATATATATATATATATATATATATATATATATAAGTACTATTAAGAATAAAAAATAATGAGAAAAAAATTAATCTATAATTTTTACCCCCAAGTTTCTTTTTTTTTTTTTCACCCTTCTCAAACACATTGTTAAGACTTAAGAGATGAATTACTAGTTTTGCTTTCTTAAGTAGTGGTTTTTTATTTTTATTTTCTAAAAAAATACGTGTACCACTTAAGAAAAATTGAAATAATTTTTAAAAAATTTTAAAATTGAAAAAGAAAACTGTAAAATTAATTTTTTTAATTCTTTTAAATTTAATTAAGATGTGAAAAAATAACAAAATTTTGAATTTTAAAATTTTTTCAAATGAAAAATAATAAATTTTCTATAAATCATACTACTATTTTTTATAGTTAAAATTAAATAATTATTCAAAAAAATATTATTTATAATGGTAAAAAAAATAATCATTACAATATAAATAATAATACATATTACAAAATTTTAAAAATAAAAAAATTTTAAATATATTTTATAATATTTAATTTTTCTTAATTTTTTTGTATGAAAATTTTTAACAAATAAGCCTGTAATATCTGCCCAATTTGAAGCATTCCATTTATTTATTTATTCACATTTTTTTTAAATTAAAAAAAAAAAAGAATCTATTTAAACATCAATTTCGAGAAAGCTTCCTTGGTCCTTTTTATAAATTTGACAAAAGACTCCACCGTGACGTACAACGACAATCACTGGCTTGAGCTTAATTGGAATCCTCGGGGTGATGCTTTCTATGGCAATGGAGATCCAATTTTTCTTTTTTTTTTTTGAACTGCCATAATATTGCATTACAAGGCCAGAGAGGCATCAAAAAACAACCTACTCGAGATCTCATTTGGAGTATTACATAACCAGTCACATGGAAAAGAATCTCAAAACTTTAATCTAACTACAGCATGAGTAACAGAATTTGCACTTCTGCTCACTAAAGAAAATTCAATATTCTCAAAAGCAAATAAGAGGAACTGAATAGTCTTAACAATTGCATAGATCATGGAGATCCAATTTATGATAATAATATATATATATATATATATACACACACACACACATATATACACAAGTCATATCATTAATTCCATATTCATTTTTTCACATACGCATATTAAGACTATAAATCAATGCACAATACTCGTCAATAATATATTATAATATCAGTCATGAAGCCTTTATGTCCTTATTCTCTCCTCAAGTTCATTGTAGTTAAGCTGAATCATAGCATAAATGATCAGTGAGTAACATTATTATATATACTTCCATGTAATGAATTAGGGATCAAAAACTCAGCCAGACAAACGTTGTATTTCGAATCAACAAAATTCATCAGCCTGTTGAAATGCAGCTATGGAATCTCTACCAATGTTAGTCTGTACAAAACAGCAGTCACCTTTTATTCATCTTCTCCTTGCCTACAAGAAGCACCATCCATGAGCTAAAATGGGAGACAACGGCCAAAAGCTTAATATCAATCAAGGGATTATTCATGAGCCTCACCAAATATACTTGATTTTAATGGAAACCGAAGAGATGATCCTGTCACTTTCAGCTCCCTGAGTTGCCTCCTTTTGCTTGGTTTTTCAATTTTTGCAGCACCGCTGCTACTCTCTCCTGTCAAAAGCTCAGGTCCTTCCTTCACCTTTTCATGATAAACAGCTGGTGGGGCAAGCCTTAACTGAGGGATGTTCTCTATCTGGACTAATTTCTGGTCTTTTTGAAGATTAGTCAATATATCAAACTGCAGCATCCAAATTCAATTTTGATTAATTACCAATGTCTAACCTTCTACGATGTATGATATACTAACAGTAATAAAGGTACTGACTTACCCGCGATATTTGCTGTGAACTGTCTAATGAATCATCATGCAGGTGTAACAAGCTAGTTCCTTGTGATCGTTTTGATCTTGATGAAACCTTATTTACTGAACCATTCTCAGGAAGGATTGATTTATTTCTAGGTCTCTGAGTATTCTTCTTAGGCATACAAACAGGGCATCCAGACAAGGAACCTTTACTTGAAGAGTCACTTTCCAGAAGTTCACATTGAAGATGAGTTGCATGACCGCAACTGAAAACTTGAATTTGGAAACTAGAGGAACCCTTGGTGAGAAGGCAGTTGCATATACAACATATGAGACTCCGGGGGGCATACCCGTGAGATGCCCCCTTCTTGAGTAAACTCATGGTATAGAATGTATCATCTTCTATCAAGGACTTGGCAGTATCCTAAAGCATCACAGCAAATAATTTGAATTGATAATTACTGATTTGCAACACAATATAAGGAAAAAAAGAAAGAAAGAAAGAAAGAAAGAAATCACTATTGACTGTATGCACAAATAGAGGGTGAAAAGGAATGAATTCCTGCAACACGGATACATAAAGCAAAACCCAATGACTGTTTATGTAAGCAACAAATACCAGAATTCTCCTCTCAAAGCCATATGTTCCAAGCATCCCCAATATGGTAATTTTAAAATCACCAAATTCCTGGCTACCATTGTCAGAGAGCAATTTTGACATGATAGTAGGAAGGCGAACATATCCTATCATTCCTTCAACAATCTCTTTGATGAACTGAGAGAACAATTTCCTTAAGATATGGGCACCTTTGTGGGACCTAGAGATTTTCCACTTGATTATGGGCTCATCATCCTCATGTTCACCCAATGTTTCAGCTGGCATTCCAACTTGACTTTCTCTCAATACCCTTTCATCAGCATGTGAATCCATCAAAGGCTCACAAAAACTGTATTGCCAGTAAAAGATTGTCAGCATTGGACCATCATATTAGATCTCATGTGAGATAAATAGCTATATTCAGATACTGCATAACCTGTTAACATTCACACTATGCTAAAAATAGAATCAATGGCTTGTATTGAACTTACGAATCAAGTAATCTGAACCATAGTGTCTCTGACTCCTCAGGTTGCAAACGAGGGGTGTTTCGCTGACACAAACCAATACAGGAGTTCAATATACTGCGTATTTCATCAACCTGTGAAAATTGAAAATTGCATAAGTTGTCCAAGAACACAATAAGGTATCAACAAGGGAAAGAAGGAGAAAAAAGCTTAAGAATAAACAGAGTTCAAATCTGCAGACCTCTTTCATTTTTAAAACAGTGCTGTAATAATCAATGCCAGCAGAGCCACGTAAAGTTGTAGTTGAAATCACACTTCCCACAGCTGTATCAAGCACAGCAAATTTATCATTGAGGCCAGAAAGTGTCAGAAAAAGAGCACTCCCAACATCACCAACTCTTTCCAACAAAAAAGCAGCTGCATCTGTTATGCCATATTCCTGGCACAAGCGCAAACAGTGTTCTACCCGATAGCTATCAAAAGTCTCTAGGAATTTGAGAACTGAATCACGTTCATACTGACACAATAACTGCAAAAGAAAAATGCAAAATATTAGAATATGATACTTCTAAGGGACGAGAATCATGAGGCAATGTTTCCAGAGTCCATTGTCATTGAGAACCAGTAACAAGTACAGCCATGAGTTACAGAACAGAAATCAACCAGCCACAAATATTTCTCAATTAAAAAAAAAAAAAGGAGAGAGATAGAAAAGAAAAGCACATACATAAGATGAAAATAAGAATAGCTAACCCATGCCCATAAGGAGCAGACAGAATAAGCAAGACCTTAATTGTGAACCCAAAAAAATGTTTGTTGAGCTTAATATTTGCATTGTTGCTTTTTCCCACATTTTTGAGGTGCAGAATGAACAGCAGCATGAAGACTAAATATACAACTTTTTATTTTTTTATTTGTTTGGAGCGCGCGTGTGTGTCTTTGGGAAGGAGGGGCGGCAACTTGATCAATTGCCAATAATAACATATTGTGCTCACCTCCATATAAAGCTCTATCATATCATCAGCTACATGGACAGGGTTATTCCTTATAAACTTTGGAAATTCCGAGATCCTTTCCAAGTAAGCTTCAAGTCCTTTCAACTGATCTTTCACTCTCCTTCCACTAAAAGCATCTAGAACATCATCCTTTTTTAAATGTGAAAAATTGAGGGTTCCAGACAAGTGAACCTCAATAACCGTCTTTAGATATAGAAAAAGGCTTTTCAGATGTGAGTGTAGTTGAGAGAAGATGTGTGAATTGTTGCTATTAAAATGGTCAATGACTAACAAGAAAGTTCCCTCTCTGCAAAAGATCATACGATTGATTAGAGAAGAGATTCACAAAAGGAAAAAAAAAAAAATCTGCTGAATATTCAACAAGTGGAATAAAGACCTAAAAATTAATGAAAAGCATTACCTGCTCAGCACAACCAACTCTGGAATCCGAGACATGACAGCTGATTGAAAATCATCGCGTTCATTGCCACTTAGCTGCCTTAATGTATTGTTGATATATGCGAAGGTATGAACTGGTTCATCCACATCTTTCATATAGCTATCCAATGCAGCAAGATACTGGTTTCTGATAGTGTGAATGAAGCCACAAACCTGAAAACCACATAAAAGCTAATGAAATGAAGAAATCAAAAAGAAAATTTCCGACCAAGAAGCATTCTTTCGGAGAATATCTCATATTTGAACATGGCATAAATACCTGGTGATAGTGTGCTTTCTCACATAGCTGTAACACGTAAGATGAGTTCCAATCAGTCTCAGGCACTACCTCCAGAAGTGCAAGCACCTGTTTCTCTCTCCTTTTTAAAGTTTTGATAACATGAGCAGGAATACTTGCTGACAAATTGCTCTCTGATGTCAAATACTCCAAAATCTGACTCAGCACACTGCTTGAAACATAAGCTTTTCTACATGCAACATGGTATGCAATGAATTCAAATAGGTTCCCTATGTCTCTCTTTGAAGGCCACGCTTCTACTGATCCAGTATCATCACTACTAGCATGTTCAGCTGCTTGGGATGCATCTTTTTCAATGATTTGAACAAGAGCATTTAGAGTATTTTGAACCAATATATTCTGACTTTCAATTGTTGTAATATTTTCCTGCTCATTTTCCATATTTATATTAGCAACATCATGTGAAGTGAATTCAGGTTTTGGATTTTCATCATCCATAAAAGCCAACCTCAGAACATCTAAAGTTGCTTCAGTATCTAATTCTAAGAGATGGTACAGGTTCAGATATGTTCCTCTTGATGACAAGCCCAACACAACTCGTGAATTCAAGGCACTCGAATTCTCTAATAAAAACTGAACAAGTTCTGTCCTAAGAGATGGCAAACGTGTAGGAGGAAGAGCTCCATGCCCTGCAAACATGGCACTCATCAAGTTAAAGATCCAATATTGTATTCTAGGGAGAAAACAATTCATAATTGTTTCAAGTTTGAAGAATAATACTTCACATCCTCAAAGCATTGGAACCATGCTGTTGGGACTGGGGCTTGCATATTATAAACAAAGCATCTAATGATCAAGAAAAATGTTTAGGGACATTCAAGTCATGAATATAACCATGAAGAAGCCAAGTTCTACACGTAATTGGTAAAGCTTGTATGATACTGGAATTTAATTGCCACAACCATTTGACAGTGAAGTTGCCTTTTTCAACAAATACATATGAAATACATTAGCCATCAAAGATGTGCTGTGGGAATCAGGCTCCCACAACATGTCATTCAGGAAGATAGCACAGCAAAATAGTTAGAATAACTATTTAAATTGGATGTCGTATGCATATCATGGGAGAGTGATGCAGGAATAGAAGTTTTTCAAAAGACTAACATAAAACTACTGTTTATTTGTTAATACTGCTGTAGCAGTCTTAAAATCACAGTTATTTGTCTTTTCTTACTCTTTTGTTATTTTGGGCATCTGGGATAACACTTTGTAATGAAGGCTAGGATCTGATTTTATCAGGGTTTTAAGGATATAAATATGGCTATAATAAGTTACCACACTTTTATTACATTTGATCAAGTACTTTCACTTATTATAATTTTCTTTTATTTATTTTTTTAAGCAAAGAAAGTCAAACACAGTACACACAAGGTACCACAGGACTTGGACCATCATTTTCTCCAGCAAAAGCATAACCCCGTTTTAGATCCAATGATAAGCCCTATAAGCATCCTAACTAGTTGTGGGTTAATGGGGCTCCCACAAAGAAGTAGTAGTTTAAATCACATAGATTACTTAATCATATAACATCTCTCGAGAAAGACCAAGATGATAACCACTATCACTACATATTAGTTGAAAATTTATATAGCTATCAATATCACCAGTAGAATTGCAAAAATATTCTCTCATAACAGTCAAATTCGATCAAAGTCTATGATAACCAGAAGCCATACCTGGTGGAAAGGCAAGACCTGAAAAGCAATACTTCAGATAAACAAGCATCCTGTACCTGTTGATAAGAGCAGTAGCAAAAGGTGACGACTCTGATCCATTAACAAACAATATGAAATCAAATGTCAGCCAATCAATTTTAAATTTATTTTTGATAATAAGTTAATGGGATGTTTCTAGTTAGGTTTACAATGTCAACACGTACAAACATGGAACAGCTTTTAAAACAAGCCAAACCATCCCAAAGAACTTTTCAGCATTGCTTAGGCTTCTAAATGTGAAATTGGACTAGACATTTCGATGACCATCCACTCAGCAAAAATTAGTATGGTAGATTTGTAATTAAAAAATAAAATTCTAGTACTGAAAAAAAAAATTGAAATAGTGAGGCACCTAACAACAAGTGTTATGTACTTCATGTTGTGAATATGATGATGAACCTATGATTTTACTTCATCATTGTATTCTCTCAACAAATAAGAATTTTCCACAAATAAATTTCATCAGTAAAACCCTTCACCCAGGCACATGAAATCCTCCACCACATTAAGTTTTTTTTTTCCTCTCCCAACAAAAGAAGAAAGCATAAGTGTCATTAAGAAAATTTATCACATTTAACATGATAAAATCTTCAGAAATAAACATACTACTGAAATGTTTCACATGTAAAATATTAAAATACAGTTACTGATGTCAAAGCCATTTACCCAAGGGCAACAGCACTCTCTCTATCACTACTTCGCGAAACTATTAACAACTCCTCTAAAGGTGCTCTGAAATCATCCAATCCTTTATTGAAAAGATACACCAAGGCACCATATAATCCATGCTCACGGCATAGCCTGACAACCTAAAAGAAATTCGAATGAGCATTCACAATTGTTGATGGAAAAATTATTACAAATACATCAAGAGAACCGGGAAATAAATAATAGAAACCTGATTGAAATCCAAGGAAGAAATGTCCATGTGAAGGACACATTGTTCAACTCGTTGCAACCACCCTTTGCTGCTATAATGCTCTACTAGAGCTTGCATAATCTAACAGGAAGAAGGAAGAAAAGAAAAGAAAAGAAAAGAGAAAATAATTAGTTAGCCACTGGTAATTTTATATAATTTTTTTTTTCAACTCAAACAATCAATAAGGATAAAAATTGAGCCTTAAGCAGCAATACCTCAGGAGGTAGGGATCCAAGCATATCTCTCAATATATATGGCTCCAAAAGCTCCAAAAATGTATCTAAAAATTAGGGGGAAAAAGACACAATAATGATTCAAAGATTAGTTCAATGGCCACCCAAGAGCATAATTATATAGCATCAAAATTATAGAATAACACATCATACACTTATTAGGCAAAATTTAAAAAGAACAAATTGAACATATCAAAAGGTCAGTCCCATGACCTATAATAAGTCTTCCCCTATCAAATGCCAATATGAATTGTATCACTTAAGATGAAACAAAAAGCTATGTCCCTCTGGTAAAGTTATGAATTCAAAATTACGACTCAAAATGTAACATAAAATATTAAGTATGAGCATTTAGTTAAACTTCAATCTCCAAATGTCTACCCAACTAAGCATAGATTCTGCAGGTGCTGTCAGGGTACCTCTATGTTGAACGGCCACAAACTTGGAGAAAATTTCATCAAAAAGAATGTCAGTCCGCTGTACATGGACACAAAATTCTACTGCAACACCACCAACGCGAGTGAATTGTTCTTTTATTTCTGAGCGCACAGAACCGCTTCCACTCTTCTGGTCATCTTGTTCCACTTTTCCAATTTGGTTGCAAAAAGCCACTGAAATATAAGAAAATACTTCATCTACATATGACAATAGCAACTCCACCAGGTAAGGCATTATCATTTCTTGTACAGCATCCACGGCTCTTGGGAGGTCAATAACACCATGAGCTTGGCCATCATAAAGTGTCATTGCCATGTTCAAGGCACCCATCCAGTCGCCTGCTCTCCGCAAAACCTGAATCCGTTCCTTCCAAGGGAGAAGCCTGGAAACAATAAGATGTATGGGACCAATTATATATATAGAAGCTCCTCTTACCGCTACACAGTTGTGATAAGCTTTCTCAGGATTCCCATAGATATTTATAAAATGAGTATGATATGCAACAAGATCATCCCCTCCAGAACCATCAACAGCAAAGCTGGTCTGGTGAATCACAGTACCATCCTTTGCAAACAAATACAACTGTCCTGTCAATGTGAGAACCACCAGCATCTGGTCAAGCATAAAACCCTTATTAGCCTCAATTTGTAGAGAAAATGAACCCAGGCACAAGGATAACACGTAATATAAAGACATACGCTTGAAAAAATTAGAACTAAACAAATTTGTATGATACACAGCAGTTCAAGCTAAAAACATACATGAGCATCCAACCAAGCCACGCCTATTGCCGCACTGTCAAGGGACCATGTTCCAAATACTTTGAGCTCTGATTTAACCAACTTTGCAACTTGAACTTTCCGATCCCATGCAACAGCAAGTAATGAAACTCGTTCTGCCACATCTGCAGTAATATTTTCTGCAACAAATTCATTTTTTTCAGTTAGCTTCATGCTTGAAATTTGGGAAATCCATTCACAACATACCAGATGACGAACTGCGTGATTGTGTAGTACATTTCCATGCAGTATAAGGCATGGAACCCTCCCGAACTCCTTCTGGCTTGGAAAGTTGTGCATAGACTTCCAAAGTGGGAGTGAGCCTAACCTGTCACAAAAACACGGTTTCAATGCATTCTGAAGAATACTAAATAGATGCAAGCATCAATAGATTCATAACACAAAAAGGTACATGGAATTTGCGCAATCATCCGAGGACTTCATACCACCAGAGCAGTTTGATGGGTGACAAATATGACCACACCTTCTTCAGCCATAGAAGAGCCCTCATTGAATAGTTTCCATCCCGCATCTCCCCCAACTACACCTCCCATCATGTTACCAATGCTGCTGGATGAAAGTGAAGCATTTCCCAGTGATGATGGCAAAGCGCCTCCAACAGATTCATCAAAAAGAAGGGGCAAAGCAGATAGTACAGTGCCTGTTCTTTGTCCATCAAGAAGACACTATCACAAACAATGAACAAGAGATCATTAATTTGGCAATCATAACACCACTGCCTAGTGCCTAGAATACATAAAATTAGATCAAGATATTCTAGAAATGGATATGCATTGACCAAGAATAATGTTTTACCTGTGTTTTGATGGTGAACCTGTTAAGCAAGGGAACCACTGAGAAAGCATGTAAAAGAACCAGACCTTTACTATCACCAGTAACTGCTTTAAATTGACGAGTAACTTGAGAATCCTGGCCTAGGAACAATGCATGTACTACTGGCGCCATATGCTCCCCAGTTATCACTTTAGCAGCTGATGCCCTCTGGACATCCCAAACAGTAATGTGACCATCACCATAACCAGCCAAGAGCAGGTCCCCTAGCTGATTGAAGCACATGGAAGTTACTGGGGCATGAGATCTATCTCCTTGGACACCAAGTATTAGCATCTGAATAGGCACATGTTTCAGTCGGTGATATTGACTAACGTTAATGATAAAAAAGAAATCTAAATGCCGAAGATTCGCATTGTCAGATCAATGATTTTCATAATGAACTTTTTGTCAAAGTGAACGTTCACTAATCAAATATTTTGCTTCCTCTAGCAGTGAAGTTTTGTAGTGTGCAAGATGTTATGAAGCAGCCAATAGTTCAGAAACAATCTTGCAGATTTTCTAAAGCCATAACCCATCAAGCAGTCCTAGAATTGCCTTAATTAATAGTGTTTCAATGGGTAAAATAGGTCATTATTCACTGAAATGCATTTCCAAATACACCTTCAACATTTTTTTCTAATATTTGTGTTTCACTAAAAGCAAGAACAAAAACTAAAGACAAAAGAGAGAAATAATAATTGAAAAGAAGCACACCAAAGACACAAACAACAAGCAATACAAGTGAACTGACCTTTGAATCCATGTTGTCAGTACTATAAGAAGAGTATCTACTTGGAGCGACAACAATAACTCCTTTTGCCATTCCCACTGCAATGTAGTTAAGATGAACTGCCAGGACTTGTGGGGAACCATGATCTCGCCGAAATGCTTGAGATGCAATGGTTCGGGTAATGGCATTGCTAGCATCAATATCAAAGTATCCCAAAGTAGTAGATCCTCTCCGAACACCCTCAAGCTTCATTGGCTGAGCAGCTGCACCCTCCTCCCAATGCAAACCGGTAGAAGCCTGCCTCTTCTCAAGTTCTTCTGCCAATTCAAGTGGCTTCATAGTGGACCTGAGTTTCTTTTGTGCTCTTTTAATAATCCTCTCACTCTCCAGTTGCTCAATTCTCTCCTCCACAAGCTCCGAAATTTCACTAATTGAACTGGCATCATCACCGCCACCAGTAGTAATACCGGCCTCATCATCTTTAGAGCTCTGCAGATCTTTCTCCAAATAATCTCCCTCTTCCAGTGGCATCATTGTCGAATTCAACTCACACTTTCCATGGTCATCATCCCTAGAAGAGGACAGAATATCCACTTCGCAAGAATCATTCACATCCACAAACTTAGAATCTTCATCAGAAGAAACAGTTGCTATAGTTTCATCTTTTCTATCATCTGAACCCAAATTTTTGGAGCCGTCGTCCAAATGTAAGTAAACGGTCGAGTTGGATATTGAAGTAGTGGCATCTTGCTCATAGCTAGTTTCCCTTAATTCCTCCATTTTATCGGCAGCTTCTACTTCACCTGCCAAATCTTTACTAGGAAAAACCTCAGTTGTAGTCTCCAAATTCCTATCTCTTGCGGAAATTTCATCTTCCAAAGCAGATTGATAATCACCCGCGTTATCATCTTCGGCAGCCAATTTACCATCAGACCTGTTTCTCTCCGTAGCAGCTACAACTGAGTCCCCAGTGGATGAATTTGAAACAATCTCGTGATCATCACCAACGAGGGAACTCGATTTTCCAGTGTCCATAACCTTCCGGAGACTGACCGCCCTTCTCGACTTGATCGCGGCAGCATGCGGGGTCGGCACCGACCGAGACGCTGCCGCTGCTGCAGCAAGCGCAGCCCCTGGCTTCGCGTTTGATCTCACCCCACCGAACAAAGACGGCAAGGGTCTCGATGAAGAAGAAGCCCTCCATACCGAATCAGCCGATAACCCACCAGACTTAACCCGAGTAAAAGAATTGGGTCGTGTCTGGTCAGAATTATCACCCAAAAGCTGAGACTGGGTGCGCTTTAGGGATCCTGTGGAGTCATCTGAGACTGCGTCGTTCAGGGAAAGGGGAAGATCAGAGAGGCGAGATTGGTTGATTTTTAAGGATGATGGGGAAGAAGGAGGGGAGGTAGACGTGGAAGAATCGGAGTCGTCGAGAATTTCATCGAGGGTGCGGTGAGGGACGGCGGTGGAGTCGTCGTCGGAGTCGGAGTGCAAGTTGAGGAAAGAGTCGAGGTCGAGTTCCATGGGGAGTTTGCTGGTGGTGAGTTTCATAGTCATATTGTCATAAGTAGAGTAGGACTATTCCATCATCATCTTCTCCTTTCTGTCTGATGATCGAAGCAACAGCAGTTTCTGTTCTTTGCAAGGGAAGCGAGTTGAGCAATTGGCTCTAGGGTCCCTTGTCCCCTTCTTAAGGGTTTTGTTTCGGTACGGTGTTGTGCACCTAAACCCATTCTTATCAATAGTCTCCGCAACCATCATCTCGAAAAGAGGGGGAAAAAAAAAATCAGTGACAATCGTAAAATAACGTTATTTTTTTTTTCACGTAACAACAAATTGTTTTTAAGTTAATTTTGAACAAAATTGGTTTTTGTCTAAATTTATTTTCGAACCTAAATGCATATACCTTTAATTTAATTAATTTATTATTTATTTTTTGAATTAATTTTAATTATAATTTAAACTCTAACCCTAATAAATTTAAAGAGAATTTTAATATCAACCATATAAATCTAATTATTTTTTTTATACACTCATTCGCTTTTTCGCACTTATAGATGACTCAACACTTATGTGGCATTCACATATGATATCTGGTTGGGCTTAATAGCAAAATGTTATTATTTAATTTCTTATCTCCATACTTTTGATTTTTTAAAATTAATTCTTAAAATTTATTTTTTTTAATTTAAAAAATTTTTATTAATCAAAAAATAAAAGTTTAATATGATTTTATGAAAATTTTGTTAATTTTTTATAAAATAATTTCTTCTAAATAAAAAAATTAATATAATATATAAATATATGAAAAAAGAGAACATTAATTTTGATCAAATTACCTCTTATTATTTATAATATTTAAATTTATATTTTTTAATATTTAACTTAATTTTAGAATTTATATAAATTTAAATTTTTATAACTTAAAATTTATATAAATCTAAAATTGTTAATCCTCCTTATATTTAAAGTATACTTAATTAAATTTTTATTATAATATAATTTAAGATAAAATTTTATAAAAATATCTTTATAATTTATATTATTTACAAAAAGTGAATAACTTTTTTAATAAATTTAAATAAATTTTTATCTCTATTTTATAATTATTTATATAAAATTATTTCAATGTAATTATATTTAAATTTACATAAAAAATCAAAAAATAAATAAATTAATTTTTGTCAACTAAACATATTAATTCTTTCATTAATATTTTTAAAATTTTTATTTGACTAATTACTTAAAAGATCATTAAAAAAATATTTCGTATAAAATAAATTTATATTTGTCTCAATTATAGATATTTTTCTAAAAATTTTTAATTGTTACATTAATATATAAATTAGGTCCAATTAAAATTAATTTGTAAACCTTATATAAATACTATTAATTGGTAAGCTATATATATATATCCACAATAAAAAAAATTATATTCATTTATTTATAAAAAAAATATTTAATTAGTATGCAATATATATTAAAATTATATGAATGTAAGAGTTTTAAATAATATATAATTACACATAAAGTGTAAAAAACAAATTATATAAGAAAAAAAATTTTAAATAGATAAATATATATTATTTTAAAAAATTAAATATGTATTATTTAAAAAAATTAATAATAAACTAAATATGTTAAAATAAATTTTAATTATAAAATTAATATATTTGGTAGGATGATTATAATTTATAATATTATTTTTTTAAATTTAAAATATACATTATTTAAAATTTAAAATATGGATGTATATATATATATAAAATAATTCTTTTAATTTTTTAATACTATAATGTTATTCTAATTTAATAAATAGAAAACACATATAAAGATAATTAGAAATTATATTTTGAATATATAATTATTATTTCAATTTAATAAATTTAAGTTTAAATATAAATATAAATCAATAATTTGTTTATAAGAAGTCAAAAATATCATAGGAATATAAATATTATATTATTTAATAAAATTTTTCTTTATTTGAATTCAATAACTTATTTTTATTAAAATTTAATGTTTACTCAAAAAAAAATAATTATAAAAAAGTTAATTTAAAAATACATTATAAATTAGTTTATATTATTATAAATCGAATAATTGTCTATATATTTTTTTAATTAAAAATAATAATATATTAATATAAATATTTTTTAATCTATTAGCATTGAATTTTTTTTTTAATTTTTGTCATTAATTTGTTATTTATAAATGATTTATTAGAATCAATATATTTTTCAATCTTATTTTTAAAATTTTTCTCTATATCATAATAAAAATATGAAATTATATAAAATATTTCATATAAAATAAAAATTAATAATATTAATACTTATTAATATTAATGTGTCCAATTAATTTTATCAAATAAAATTCAAAAATTAAATTAAAAATAACTAAAAATAAAAAATTTAATATTTTTATGAAATTATATTAAATTAAATTTATTAAATTTATAAATAATGTTAGAAAAAGTTTAGATTGTTTGCGTTAATTATATTTATTTTATAAGATTATAAAATAAAAATAATTAATTAATTTTAATAAACTCAATACTTATTTACTAACAAAATAATAAATAATTAAATTTATGTATTTATAAAACACTTATGATTATAATTTATTATAAATTTTATTTCTATAATTTGTTATTTTTATTAATATATTTTAATTTTTATTAATTTAATCTAAAAATAATAATTGTCACAACAATATAAATGTTATAAAAAAATAAAAAAATTGCTATATTATTATAATAATAATTAATATATTATAATAATATTATCTTACATCAAAAATTAATAAAAAATAATATATATAAAAATATTAAATTTTAAGAACATATAATAAATAAAAAAAACATATAACGTGCATTATTTTTTTTTTTTAAATGAAATACTTTTTTTTTCGAGAAAATAAAAAAAAATCAATAATGAGAATTCGACCACTATCAAAAATTTTTTTCAAAAAAGTAACACTTTTTTGTCGAGAAAATAAAGAAAACAATTCAATATGGAGAATGGACCACTATCAACTACCAAAACCATAGCACATAATATACATTGATAAAATCATACTTCTTGAAACAATTCATTATTTTTGTGCTGTCATTTATTTGAACTTTTCATGCAACTTTTTATTTTCCTCACATTAATGATTTTTTTTTCTTCCATTATATATTAATATTCGATTGTCAAGTTAATATAGGATTCTACCGGAAAAAAAAAAAGTCTTACAATTTTTTTTCCCGTTTTAATGGTTAGTAATATGTTTTTTCATTTTCAAAATTTAACTTAATTATATTATGTATCATTAGAATTTTTAATTTTATACTTCATATATATATATATATATATATATATATATATATATATATATAGTAAGAAACAGATTATAAACAGACCAAGTACCATTTCCCCAACTAGACGACACATTATTGTTAAAGGAGAAAATACATGCTGAATTATCATTAAGAACTAAAGAAATTTCAAGTTTAAAAGAAAAGGCAATATACTATAACAAATGCTAATCAACATTTTCCTTGATCAACTTTGTTCAAGTTTGTAACAGAGCAAGCAACATTTTATTGATAGAAAAGACTTCACTAAAACACAATTCAGTGTCACATATACTGCAATTGCATTGCATGTTTATCACTTACAAGAATGCAGCAGTCAACAAGCCACACTCTAGCCTTGCACACAGTCCATCCATGGAGGTAATGACAATTCAAAGATACCTAGAAACAAACTCTGAAATTCTAAGACGTGGATTACAATTCCAAAAATAATTTCTCAAGTGTCACCTGCACATCTCATAATTGGGATAAATTTTACCTAAATCAATTTTCAAGGGAGTCGGTAAGTTTGTATCATTATTTCCCAAAGAAACATTATCGGGTATACAATGCTAATACCAAATGTTTGAACAAAAAATTCAATGTCAATCTGCTTAAGCATCAAGCACAACTGCGGCGTGCAACAAAGCAGAAATCAGATTCAACATCCTTATCCAAAGATGAAGCAGTAGCAATTTTGAAAATTTTAAATTCATTGCACAATTTAAGAGTTAAGAACATCGATTCAAAACTCAATAACAAGAGAACCAATACTCATCTGAAATACTTATACATTTCTAGACGCTATAAAACATATGATTGTTCAAAAACCATACTCTCCAATACTGCATTCATGAAAAAAGAGTATTTATACTGACACACAGAACAGCCAAAATATCCAAAAGGGAACTACTTTTGAACTACTAAGACCAACATAGGACATGGGCATACTGAAGGAACTCCTAATCAAATAAGCTGAATCCCATGTCCTCATCACTCTCTTCCTCAGGCTCTTCCTGTAAAATATAAACAAACAAATCATATACCAATTAAAGAACTCAAACCCTAAACAAATCAAACACAAAACATTGACCAAATAAAATCAATGTAATGGAATGACATTATTTACCTTCTTCTTTTCTTCAGGTGGAGGAGCAGCAGCTGCAGCTGCACCACCACCAGCAGCAGGAACTGCAGCTGCCACTGGAGCACCACCACCGCCGGAACCAACATTCACAATGAGGTCCGCAACGTTGCGCGTTGCCAATAGCTTGGCAAACAAGCTTGGCCAGTAAGATTCAACTTTTACATTGGCTGCTTTGACCAACTGAGCGATCTTCTCAGCCTTTCAACAGAAGTTAAAGGAAAAAGATTTCCAAGAAAATATATTTATCCGAGAGGAAAATTTCCAACTCTGTTGTTAAGTTAGAAGCAAGCAATTCCCTCTAGTTTCTTAGCTAACAACCAACCAGATAATGACCTCCAAAATCCAGAACCATTCAAATATACGTTAAATAAATTGAAAATATAACAAAAAAAAGCCAATAATGCCCTAATGCACATTCAGATTCAAAACCTAGAAGGTCAAAATATGAACTAAACTAAATAACAACGGCGGAAGGAAAAATTAATACTGAATCTTAAAATTAGCATACCTAACTTACAGAAATGCTAGAATAAACATAACAGCAAATACAAGCCTACGGTTTCACGTAAGGATACAGTGATGGGTATACCATCATCGTAGAGAATCAAAGCAGCATAAGTGCAAGCTACCTCTCCAACCGACATAGTTTTATCTGCATCACGTCAAAAAGAAATATAAAAATAAAATTCGGCAATTATCGATTCCTAGCAGCAAAATAATGACAGAATAACATTTACTAAGCGAAAATAATGGAATTACATGCCAGAGACAACTAGAAAACTGTGAGGAAATTTACAAGAAACTAATTTAACAATAAGGGAAATAAACTATAAGACGAAGAAGAAGAGTCACCTCTAGGTTATGAGATCCGCGAGGGGAGAATCCTTGTGTGCTTGGCTGCGCTGCTGCGAAAAGAAGCGCTCTAACCTAGGGTTTTAGAGGCGCGCCTAGAATGGGTTTTAAAGGTAGAGATATGGGCCCAGAGCCTGACTATGATATTTGGGCCAAGGCCTCTCAAGTAGGGCTGTTCAGTAATTGCCTAAACCCATCGATTTGATCCAACGAGCTTGATCCAAATAAAAAAAAAAAAAAAAAAGTTGATCGATTTAATCCAATCTCGTTCTCTAGGCTTGCCTTCTAGTGTCCTCCATCAGCGGGCAGTTGCTGCGTGACCTGCGTTGAAGCACAGGAAGCACCGAAGCTGCGAAGCACACTAGTTTTCCATCTATCTCGTCCGCAGTCCGCAATTCCGCCGTGAAGCACAGCCGCACAACAAGCCGTTCTCTTCAATCTTCTCTCTCGGTGAGTATGATTATTGCCATTACAGTAATTAATGTCGTATTACTAATTTTGGGGATCCAAATTTAGATGTAGTGGGTACCCACGTCAATTGTAGGCAAGGTTGTCCATTAAAATTTGAAGAGACAAAGACCAACCTTCTTCGCAGTATCAGCACTTTCTCTCTCTATATTATACATATATGTGTGTGTCGTGTTGGGTGGGTCTGCACAAAGCCACAAACATCTGCTTCGCTGTACTCAACCTTCCATTTTTCTTCTCTTCCTCTCTCTTAATATAATATTGAATTTTCTATTTATGGCATTCGTGTGTCTACTCTTCGAGATATGATATCTTTACCCTCTCTCAAAACGCCTCTTCTCTTCTGTTCCGTTCAACTCCCTCTCTGCAGCTATTCTCTTAACCGAAAAAGTACTGGTAATGGGGTTCTGTTTGGTGGGCCAAAACTTTCTGGCTCGGCCTTCTAAACTCTCATAAAAAATTATTTTTCTTTTCTTTTAATGGACGATTCCTCAGAACACCACTCTGGTTATTGTCAAAAACCCACAAGTTCCCTCTCTTTCATAATGGAAATAACGAGGTTTAACGTAACAAAATAGGGTTAATTAAGCTAAATTTCTCATTTTGACAAAAAGTGTCGTTCTTATTTATGGCTATAGATTCCAATTCACCATGCTTGTCTAAACCCAGCTCCAGCTGTGATCGAATCAATCCAATCTCGTTCTCTGGGCTTGCCTTTCACTCCTTGTTTGGATGATAGTTTTCTATGGTTTCATAATGTATGGTATGGTAATGCTACTTGTTTGTGATGTTTATGAGATGTTTATGAAGATTGTTCTTGTAGAATGGTGGTTTTGGGTTGATTTTTAAATCGCAAAATTGGTGGTTTTAGATGGTTTAAAATTTTTGCAATTCAATTTTATACTTACATAATTTATAAAATTCTAATTATACCTTATTCTTTTGGTTTCTTATTGGTCCTCCATTATCTTTCACATCACATGTTCTTTTTATTTCTTGCCATCAATATATATATATATAAATAATTTTATACTTTAAAGTTTTTAATAATAGATATGTAGTTCACAATCTTACTGGATTAATTTAAAAAATATTTTAAATGAGTTTTTCATCTAAATTTTTTTTATTGATTTTGATAATACTACTGTTTCTATTAATAATTTTAAACAAAGTTTTCCACATATATTAGAAGGTAAATTATGTGATAAACAAAAGATTAAGGACTTGTAGATGCATTTTCAATAATTTAAACCCTTTGCAATATAGATTGTATGTGCTGCAGTGCAAGCAAAATTTAAAATAATTCTTTTTATATTTAAAACAGCAATTAGGGTATTTTAGTAATCTTCATATTCATTACACCATACCATATCATTTAACCAAATAAGAAAAGGTTATTAAATTATCCTTTACTCGACCATCTTTCTAAACATGTTAACAATAAAAGTCATACTATACAATACAATATGAGACGATCCATTAATAAATCATGTTGCACTCATTCTAAATAGGGGGTTAGTGTTCTCCACCTGTTGAATGTTGTGATATAAAATGGAAGAAGGGAAAATACAGAGGAAATGGTGGAAAAACTGATCAACTTTTCATTAAGGGGGTGTTTGGTTCATCTGTTGGGTGCAGCTGATAGCTGATAGACACCCAAACAGGTGAACTAGAGTGTTTGTTAAGTTTTAAAAAATAAAGCTGATGATAGCTGATGGGTAGCTAATATGATACCCATCAGCTGCAGTTCATATCATAGAGCTGTTTCTCATCAATTGATAGCTGATTTGATTTTATTTTTTATTTTGACCATATCATCCTTTTATATTTAACTCAAAAATAATATTATTAATACTTTTATATTTTTTATTTATAATTTTAACATTTTTATTAACACATTTCAATTTTGTTAAAATATTTTTTATTAATAACATAAAATATAAAATATTTATTTATATCTAAAAACTTAAAATTAATTATAAGTTTTTCTTTATCAATAATAATAATTACTTTATTATTTTATTTATATTTTTTAAATTATTTAATTATTTTTTAAAAAATTTAATTATTTTCTTATTTCAATAATAAAATAAATAATATAATAGATTAATAATTATATTTTTATTTTAATAATATAATAAATGATATAATATATTAATTTAATAATTATATATTTAATTTAATAATAAAATAAATAATATAATATAATAAATTTATAATTTTATATTTATTTCAATAATAAAATAAATTATATAATATATACCCTAATTGGTCATTTCACATATCAACAATAACAGCTAAACATAATTTTACCAAACACTTAACATATAAAACAATTATCAGCTGTATTCAACAATTAAAACAAACAGACCCTAACAATAATAATGATCCATAATGCAGCGGTTACAACTCTTATAACTAACATCTAACAAAATTTCAATAACTAAATTCCCACAACTATTCTATCTTTTCCGCCCATGTAACTGCCAATATTACAACAACAGGAAGCATAACAACTTTAGAACATTACCCTTTCATTATTTATTGCCAAATATATTGAATCAATACATTCCCCTTGTGAAGTTCCTTACCCTCAAGGAACTCTAAATACTGCAAACAATATTCCCATGCTTATGGCTTCTTATTGATAGGAAGCATATTTTCTTCCTTCATCTTTGTCCAATTTCATACTCATTCTCCTTGAGATTCTAGGACCCGTGCATCAGTTAAATCCCATAAAAGAACAAACATTTTCAACATTTGATGCACACACTCCAAATTCTTCAAGCTGATAAGACTGAACACCATTATAGCCATGCCAATTTGCTGCATCTTTGCTTATCAACAAATGCCAAGAACCAATGTTCCTTTTCCGCATTCTATCAAACACCCAGTGGGCTTTTCCGCATTCTATCAAACACCCAGTGGGCATCTCTCATACTCCTCCGTTTTTCATATGTTCCCATCAATTTGTTGCTCATTTCAGTGTCACCTGCAAACGGTGAATGTTCCAATAATACATCTGCTCTTTTACTCGTATCAAGAGGCAAACTTCTCATCCTATTTGGTATACTTAATTCATTCACCTTTTGAGAAAATCCATCAGAATTTTTTGCAACTGGAGCCAATAGGCATACCTTCAAGTAAAGATAATCAAAAGAATTGAGACGATCTTGCAAGGAATATGACTTCTTCAGGTTGTGCAGCTTCCCAATTGGGTCATTGAATGCATAATTTCCGAAGCTAGCCGCCAATGCATTGACATATTTATCCGAATTCTCATATGCTTTATTACCCTTCACCTGAACAGACCCATGGCACCATTTAATAGCTTGGCCCTTTAGATGCAGAGCTGCAACTTTCACTCTGTTCTCATGTGATATTTTTTCCACCAACAAGAAATATGCACATCATAAGAGCCATCATTCTAATCTACTACCATCAAAACGAGGAGATTCCAGTTTAGCATTACTTTCCCATGGATTTTTATCACCAACGTTCCCTTCTTGCAATTGTTCTCCTGGATTCTTATTACCCACTCTTTCCCCAGTTTGGTGATCCTCATTCTTTTCAATCTGCACCAACTCTTGACAACAAACCCTTTGTTCTGCAATTTCTATATTTTGTTGACTCAATCTAGCAATCAAAGACTTAAGCTCATCCACTATACTTTGGAATCTTGCTTCTTGTCCTGCCACCATCTCCTTCAACCTCATCTCATGCCTATGCTTTGCTTCCACTACCATGGATGTTATCTCCTTTCTTCACTCTTGAGAACGTGTCTCCTCCCCAACCCCAACCATGGTCGTGGATCATCGCTTTGGTACCAAATGTTGTGAAATAAAATGGAAGAAGGGAAAATACAGAGGAAATGGAAGGGAAACTCTGTCAACTTTTTATTAAGAATCGAGAATGATCCGTAATACAACATTTACAGCTCTTATAGCTAACATCTAAGAGAATCCCAACAACTATTCCATCTTTCCCGCCCATGTAACTGCCTATATTACAATTACAACAGAAAACATAACAACTTCAGAATATTACCCTTTATTCTTTGTTGCCCAATATATTGTATCATTGAAGCACACGAAGCAGCAAATAACGCTCGATTTCCATCCATCTCGTCCGCTGTCGGCAATTTCACCGTCACAGTCACACAAGAAGGCGTTCTCTTCAATCTTCTTTCTCAGTGAGTATGATAATTGCCATTACATGATCATTGCCATTCCAGTAACCAATGTCGTGTTACTAATTTTGGGGATCCAAATTTAATGTCTGCTGTGTTTCAACAATATGAAAAGCATAATCCATTATTAATTCAGTATTTTTTTTGGGGTATTAAGTCCATGTCTGTTGTGTTTCAACAATATGGGAAGCATAAGACATCTACGGATTTTATTAGGACGGTCACTAATGTTGGGGATCCTAATTCTGTGTACAAAGTTACATTAAACACGTAGTGGGAGTCTGGTGACAGTGCAGGCTGATAAGCTTGTTTTTGGGAGGAGTGGGCAGAAATTGAGCTTCCTTATTAGATTGGAAACCATGGCAGTGAAGCTCTCTCATGGGAGCTCAAGCTTGAAGAGTGGTTCTATAGTTTGGTCATATGGGAATTACACTGTCACTAGTCGTATAGTGACCTTTTGGAGTATTTTGGTAAGGAGCAGTTTAATCAAAAGCAAAGCTTTGTAACATATCTTCAGCTGAAATGGTGGGTTCTATTGTGATTTTATCATTCTTAGTAAGGATGAATGGGAGATATCAAGAAGGCAAAGAAAGAAATTAATCTGCTGTGGTGCAGGAAAAAAAAAAGTCAAAATAGCAAGAAAACTACTAATATATGGGCATGTGTTCATCTTTCAACTCAAGAATTTGGTCTTTCCTGGGATCACTCAAGAGGAAACCCAAAATGATGGAATAAGTTGGCATCTTTGATTCTTTGTGGTTATTTTCTTGCTGCTGAATATTGCTGGTGATTTTCTGGATATGGAGGCTGCAGTTTCAGTGTGATATATAAGCCATTTCCAATCCAATTCTGGGGAAAAATGGTACAACCTGCAGGGAATTAAGCCACATTAGTATAATTGCAGGTAAATTTGCTGATTGCAGTTTCCATTATTCATTCTTGGGGACAAGAATAATTTCAAAAAGTGGGGAATGTTATGACTAATAAGGAGAATAAGAGCCATTAGAATATATAGGAGAATAAATTGTATAAATAGCATAGCATTGTATTGGAAAGAATCAGTCATCAAATCATCAGTTATCAAATCAATAATACAACAATTTTCTCCCTCTCTCTCTCTCTCTGTCTTTCTCTCCTTCTCCCTTTCTTCTTTTGCTACATAAGTTGTGAAGCAGTTTTTATTATATATGACTGCATATCCTTGTTAGACACTGGCTTTAGCAGCCATTGTGATTGTTGATATTTTGCATTTGTATCTTTTATTAAATTTGGTATACGTGACTCAATTATAACTCGATTGATAGTTCCAGTGTCTACCATTTATAATTCCATGACAACTTGTGAACTTTGCTGTCTGTTCTGCTTTGCTTTATTTTCTGCTGCTATAACTCCAGTAATTATCTTTCTATTTTACTGTATCTAGCTTCAGTTATAGATTGATCAATCATACATCATCTTTTCGTGTAGTTTGCTCTAGATACAAATTGGGTGTTTCTACAGCTATGAGTGTGAGATGGCCAAGGTTTCTAACACCAACACATCTCTCTCAGATCATAAGAAACCAAAGAAATCCATTAACAGCTCTGCAGATTTTTAAGGAAGCAAAAGTTAAATACCCCAACTATGGTCACAATGGTCCAGTGTATGCCACCATGATTGGAATCCTTAGCAGCTCAGGTCGAATCACTGAGATGAAGGAGGTCATTGATCAGATGCAAGAGGATTCCTGTGAGTGCAAGGATTCAGTCTTTGCAACTGCAATCAATACCTATGCAAAAGCGGGCTTTCTAAATGAAGCCATCTCTCTCTTCAAGAGCATTCCAAAGTTCAATTGTGTAAATTGGACTGAATCTTTTAATACCCTTTTGCAAATAATGGTGAAAGAATCTATGTTTCAATCAGCTCACAGTCTTTTCCTGGATAACTCATATGGGTGGGAAGTGAAGTCTAGGGTTTGCTCCTTGAACTTGCTTATGGATGTTCTTTGTCAACATAACCGCTCTGACCTTGCGTTGCAAGTCTTCCAAGAGATGACTTATCAGGGTTGCCACCCTGATAGGGATAGTTATGAAATTCTCATGAGGGGTTTGTGTAAAGATAGAAGGCTGAATGAGGCTATCCATTTATTATATTCAATGTTTTGGAGGATTTCTCAAAAGGGAAGCGGTGAGGATATTGTGATATATAGAATCCTTTTGGATGCTTTATGTGATAATGGACAGGTTGAGCAAGCTTTAGAAATTCTCAACAAGATCTTAAAGAAGGGGTTGAAGGCACCAAAACTATGTTGCCACGGCCGTGATCTGTATCAATGCAATAGTGGTGATGATATAGAAGCCACTAAGCTTTTAATTAATGAAGCTTTAATTAGAGGTGTGATTCCTAGTCTGGGTAGCTATACTGCCATGGCTGTTGAACTTTACGGTGAAGGTAGGATTAGTCTAGCTGATAAAGTGCTTGATGAAACACAGGATAGAGGCTTTAGGCCGTCACTTTTAACTTATGAAGCAAAGGTATCAGCATTGTGTAGAGAAGGTAGAGTTCATGAAGCAGTTAAAGTAATTGAGGTGGAGATGATGAAGGAAAATTGTGTTCCAAATGTAAGATTGTATAATATCTTACTGAAAGGCTTGTGTGATGCAGGGAATTCAGCAGCCGCTGTTGGGTATTTGAAAAAGATGGCTAAGCAAGTGGGTTGTGTTGCCAATGAGGAGACCTATTGCATTTTAGTGCATGGGCTATGTCGAGATGGTAGATTTGTTGAAGGAAGTAGGATTTTGGAGGAGATGTTAATTAAATCATATCGGCCTCCCATTGATGCTCACAACGTGCTTATACGAGGCCTTTGCTCCATGGGCAGGCTATATGAAGCTATTGTGTGGCTAGAGGATATGATTAGCCTGGGTAGGTCACCAGAACCTTCTGTATGGAACTCCCTGGTAGCTTCTGCATGTTGCAACATGGCTAACATTGATGTTCACATTGAAGCGGCTTTGTAGTTCATAGTTTATATTGGAGCAGCTGTTCATGTGAAGTTCGCTCTGCTAAATAACGGTTTTCTTCAAGTATACAATTGCCTAATGAATTCATGGCTTTGATTGTGATTCATAATTTACTTGAATCTCTGTACAGCTAATGGCAAAAGCATCTTAAAAATGTTTATTGTTATTTAGTTAATTTTTGTAACAATAATTAATGTATATTCCTATCTTTCAAAAAAAAAAATTTGTGTATGATCCGAACTGTGAAAGTGTAAATTTCCCGATCAGCGGATGGCAAATCTGTTTATATTATGGAGCCTACAAAAATTTGTATCTTGTCAAGATGGCAAAAATTGATAATCATGTGAAGAGTAATAAATAACTAGATAAACCGATCAACAAATGCGTCCCTTAATTATATTTGTCATTTGTCAAGTGTGTGCTTCTACACTTTGGCTTAGTCATTAATAATGAAGTGTGTTTGATTTGAGTCTAAGAATCGTAAATATATCATTTGATTTGGAGTCTTATAATTTGCTATTTAACTTCAGTGATTTTTAAATCATTACAGAGTTCAAGAGATAATTAATCTGATTAATTAACAGTTATAATACACTTCTTGATAATAAAAATAAATAAATAAATAAATGTGCGTGTGCTAAAATAGTTGTTTTAAGAAATAACCGGAAATGATTGTATGTATAGGCCTTCAATCCTCATTCAGCCCTTTATCAAATCTATATCTATATATTAAAATTAAATATTAAAAATGACTTTATACGGGTTACTTTATTTAATAATTTTTTTAAAAGATAAATTATTTATAAAAAATATAATTTAATTAAATTTTTACATGTTTATTTTTTACTTCTTTTAAAATAATTTTTATTTCATTTTAAACTTGAGAATTGATTAAAAATAAATCAATTAAATTTACTTCTTATAAAGGGAACAAAAATCTAAAAAAATAACTACATGTCATCTCCTTTTTTTTTAATCTTTTTTGTTTAATTTTTTTATAAAAAAATTAGTTTAACATGCTAAATATTAATTTTCTATTTATACATTTTTAAATTTTTATTACTTAAATCTCATTTCATAAAAAAATTAACATATATTTATTAAAAATTCTAAATTTTTAAATTTATATTTCAGATAATATAATCTTTGTTTGCCATATTATATATATATTCAAAAATTAATTATTATTTTAATTAAATTTTATGTTGGATTAGAATAAGGCTATGTTTTAAAAAGTTATATATATATATAAAACACAGAGTTTAAGTAGCGACTTCTCGAAAAATCATTAGTAAAATTCTTAGTTTTCAAATATAATAAATATTTTTACAAAATAAATATTTAAATTTTATAAATAATATTTTGCTTATTCTTATATTGACATATATTAATTAATTTAAAATAATAAAAAATAATTTATTAGTTAACTTATTTTAAAAGTAAATGATATATTTTTATATTTTTTATTAAATATAAAATTATGTTAATGGCTATTAAAAATTTTATTTAAATATAATTTTAAAATATAAAAAATGTTAAATTATATTATTAAAATAAAATAATAAAGTCAAAACGATTAGTTTATCTTGGCTCTAATTTATTTCTTTCTTTGTCGTTTGCCCTACGCATTGATCTTTATTCGATAAAAACCGTTAAAAAGATACCGACTGGGCCGCCAAGGGTGAATCTGGCCCTGCTGAAACGACGCCGTTTTTCTCTGGAAATTGTTAAACTCTGCTATAAAACATCAGATCATCCGAGTAGTTTGCTCCATCTTACCATTCTTTTACGCGCTAGGGATTCGTTGGTCAAATTAGGTGCGCTCCCTCTTTCTCTCGCTCTGTATGTGTATATGTGTATATATCTTTGTGCTTATGAATCTAATTATGTTATTGATGTGTTTGTGTAATCACAATCGTGCTATAGGGTTTGAATTTGGTGATTTTTTTTCTTTACTTCTTTTTTTTTTTTTTTAAATGGTGGAATTCCGTAGAATGAATCCAACTTACGTTGTGGATTGTACGGTTTTTTTTCCATTTTGTTTTTATTTTTAAAATTTTGGGATAAATCTAATCTGCGGTTTCTGAGTTGGAGTAATATGAATTTAGTGGCAAAACTGGGTGTAAAGATCGATAATATATGGAATCGAGCTAGAATTCTTTTTGAGCTACAAGTAATTTTGGATCACAGATTAAGCGCGGTGCTCCAATGAGTTCTTTCAAATGTGTATTGTCAATTGATGATGGCATTTTCTACTTGACAGTTTATGTCCACTGAAGGTTAATTTTAATTTCTAAATTGTATGCTGAAGAATGCTTTTGCAGTTATGCTTGTAACAAGTGTTCTGACGTGGTAACCTAACAACATAGTTTGCGACAGGCTTTTCTAGTAACAGGGATGGAATCATCTATGTGCTCTTGTAGAATTGCTATTAATTGACAAAAATAAATAGAAATATAGAGTAACTAGTAATTATGTGAAGTAGGCTTTTGTTAGATAACTACTAGTGTAAATACGCTTTACCTCCTATCGTTTGTGCTATATTCGAGTTTGTAGTTCTTTCATAACACTTTGCATTCTGTGGTTTAATAAGAGCAAGTACTACCAAAACATCTATATATGGGGTCAAAGCTGAATATCCAAGTATTGAGCTTTAGTGGATCTTTGAGATTTCTATGGTAAAACTTTTTGATTTTAATACTCTTTAGTGGTCTATAAGAATTCAGTGCGACATAAGTATCATTTAGATTGCTCACAAACCACTTGGAGGCCATATATATTTGAGTCAATTAAGTAGACTGATTCAATTATGCACAGCAGCTAAAAATTAAAATAATGAGTAAAATAGGGGGATGGGTAGGTAAGTTGGTGCATATTGCATAATGACAGAAATCAGAGCAAGTTGGTGCGGCCATGTCAATGCTGTTGAATAACGAAGCTGCCTATTGTGATTAATAGGGTTCAAGACACCGCATCCCTCATCCTCATCATTTTGTGATCGTTTGAATGTGGATTGGGGCATTGTGCTTCGAACTTTTTCAAATTTTGGATGATGGATGCTAGTGGGAAAGTGCATAATGGACCTGTGGAAGATGGGAGACTTGTGGAACCAAGAGACCAGGACGTGGATGAAAATCTTAAATCATGGAGTCAATGAGTCATTTTGTTGTTGAACAGATGTGGAATCTTTGTGTCTTTCACAAACTTCAGTTTTAAGTTGAAAATATGTTTTTGTAAGATGATCTTCAAACAACATGACAATCATTATCATATTTTTACTTTTAAGGGAGAATTTTTTTTTCCTTTTTTTTTTTTTTTTTTTTTTTTGTTGTTGGGGGGGGTGGGGGGGGGGGGGGGGTGTGTGGCGTGTGTGAATAAATTCTTCTTATCCTTAATCCATATAAGGACCCCATTTCATCTCAACTCAAGAATCATAATATGTCAATATAAATGCCTTTCAAGATGAAACAATATTAAAATAAGGTGCAGCAAAGTACATCCTCTATATAATTAGCATGGACTCTCGCTTGTTGCAGAGGAAAACTTGCACCTCATTTCTGTAACATGAATCAACATCACCATTTGTTAGCCTCTAAGTAGTGGCCAGGCATTACTTGGAGCTGTTTTAGGGACATTCCTTTGATGCATCCAGTTATTTCCTAACAATTGTTTTAATGGTAGAAGCACACACTTGATAGATAGAGTTAAGGCATTATTTAGAACTGTTTTAGGGGTACAGTCCTTTGGTGCATCCAGTTATTTCTTAACTGTTTTAACAGTAGAAGCACAGACTTGATAGATAGAATTAAGGCATTGCTTAAAACTGTTTTAGGGGTACATTCCTTTGGTGCATTCAATTGTTTCGGAACAACTGTTTTAGCTGTAGATGCACACGCTTGATAGATAGAATTAATAGTTTTTTTCTTCTAAACTTTTGTTGCATATTTTTGTCAGCTCTTTAACCTGCAGTTTAAATCAATTGCAGATTTACAGTTATTCGATAGATTAAACCTCAGCAGTCAAAGGAGTAAGATACGGAGATGGGCAGGGATGTTGGAAGGCAGATTAGGGCTGGTGGGAGCAGAAAAAGGGATGAGTCAGTGTTGACTCGAACGGTTAATGCTGTCTTTGCCTTCATAAAATTTGCAGAATTTGAGATGCTCTTTCTTTTCTTCTTCCTCATTGCCTTTATCATCTTCAAAGATCTCACTTCAAGGCCTGAGTACAACCAAATTCTTGTAAAGAAGCCTGGTGGTCCTGATTTCTGGGCTTACTAGAAAGCCTTGGAAGGGGTTTCTGCCAACTCTAGTTTACTTGCATAATATATATATTTTTTTTATACTACGCTCTAAATTTCTGTGAAAATGTAATGTAATTTCATATGACACAATACAAAACATGGTCTGACATATTTCTTCACAAATTCTAATTATGTGGAATGAAACATTTGTATGAAATTGTTTTCCAAGTGCTATATTTGAAGACCTTTTTCCTAGAATTATTCCACAATGCCAACTTATAATTGTGTTGCTGAATATATATTGTGTTGAAGGAAACATGTATTTGAAACAAATCATAAATTTTGGAGTTTGATAAATTTCTCAGATTTTGTAAGTGTTGCACTTTGTAAATGACCGTTGAAGTGAAGAAAGCCTGCCTTCATCTTCCTCCTCTTTTTTTTATTTTTTTGGGTGAATGCAACTTATATATATTAAGAGGTTAAGCCTCTTGGTGTAGTCAAATTGTTGGAGAACTTTAATCTGCTAGGACTAAGCGTGATAACAAAGAAAGGCCTATCGCTCTGTTTTCTCACTGCTTTAGAACCTTTTTCTTTTTAATCTCTTTTTTTTATTAAAATTCGTTTTTTCTATTTTCACCTCTTGCCCGTTGTAGGTGACAGCAAGTGTTAAACGATTATCTGTCCTAATTCGGAGTAGCTTTTGCATTGCGCATCCCAGTTTAGCTCTGTCCTGTCCCCTGAGTTCAGAGCAAAGGCCAAGACCCCACCTGCAATTAGCTAAGCTAGAAAATGCAGCATCTTTAATGGCCATCTCCACCCTGAATATTTGCTGTTGGTCTCAAATCTACTTTTATTCTCCCTTAGGATTCTATTTCAGCATCCTAAAGTTACTACCAATCCAAGCATCATCTTTTTAGTACTCTTTGACAGCACTCATTAACCCAAGGAACTATATTGGTGATTTAACCAAATTGGATGATTCATCTCATTATGATTTTGTGTTTAGCAGAAACTTCTTTCCCCACTTTGTCATCAAATTCCACCTATCACAAGCATGTGAGCAGACCCGCATGCCCAACTTTGAAACAGAAAAAGGTCCCCAACAACATCCTATTCACTCCACCTTTGTGAGTTCCCCTTGGATTCCAAACAAATAAAAAATATTTTGCATACAACAAAAGCTGTGATCATGCAAAAGAAGGACTTGAAAAAGAAAGAAATGCCCAATTGAAAGCGATATATGAAAGTTGAAAGAGAATATTTATCTGTAAATAAAATTTTAAAAAGAAAGAGAGACACCATCATCTTTTTTTCCCCAACTAATCTTCTAATCCTATCATGAAAATATCAAGCATGAATAATGAAAAAACAAAAAAAATTACAAGTTAAATGGCTGAGCTATCCTAACTCACTTTTCCCTCCTTGTTGACCAAATTTGGGTTGGAAGATATAAAATCGATCTTCCAACCCAAGTAGTGCCAAATATAAACAAGAGTACATCATCGGATGCTCTCTGCGCCCGAGACATAGTCACCTGACAATTAGTACTCAGGTAGAATCCAAAGCCAATATTGGCTTCCACCTTATGCTTATACATGAAATGAATATGATTTCTTCTCCTAATGCTAACAACTACTTAGACTTCCTAGTGTCTTAATTAACCAAACATGTATAATGATGAAGTTGACAGTGTTGGGGTTTGAATGGATATTTTAATTGAAGACGGTTAGTGGAGTGAGCTTTGCATCTAAAAATGCCAGTTTCCACGAATGAACAAATCTGATGCCGAATTCTTGGATTTCCTCTGTTTTGTTATGCTAGCTGATCAGGCATCCTTCTCTTGAACTTGAACCAGTGACTTAAGAATGTTTTGGGTGATTCATTTCCTTCGTACTGCTCTTTGACCCTTTTCACCACATGCTATATTGTTAGCTTGTGAAAAGAAAAACGAATTTTCCAAGCTTATTAGGTTGATGAATTTTGCTCAGAAGCCGTTCCAGAGGCTTGCAAAGCACCTGGTCCCGCTCCCACCACCCCTACCGGTGTTGTCGTGGAGATTGTTGTTGTCGCAATCATAGGAATTGTCATTGTTGTTGCACCTGTTGCAAGTAAAATCTAATTTGTCTTGTCCCTGCTCTTTTCTTTAGCACAAAGGACTAATAAGTTTGAAGAATTGATTAGAAAAAACTACCTGTGGCAGCAGTCGCCATTGCCATGGAAGAAGGAAGTGATAAAATTCCTGTAGAGCCATATTGCTGAGGTAAATATGGGTACTGTACCATTTGGGGATATTGAACTCCAAAGCCATGACCTTGGCTACTCTGTCCATACTGTGTATAAAGTGGATAGAAGTTATGGAACATCCCTGGCGTTCCTGATACACCAGTAGAGTAATAAGGGGAAAATTGTTGACCTCCGTATACCCCATAGTAATTCTGCAACAATGCCATGAAAGTGTGGTCAAGAAATGCAGATAAATTTGGTATATAGGATTCACTATGCAAAACATTATCATGTCAATACTAACCAAAGGGTATATGGCGTCTTGTGAATATCCAGTGTACCTGTTAGATGACCCAAAAGAAGGGGGAACCAAAAAAAAAATTATGAAATGGAAGAATCAATAAAGAATTGAATGCGCATTAGAAGAGGAAAAGAAAGGAAAGGAATGGAAAGACTAGGCATTTTATTCCTATTATCTCTTTTGCTTACCCATAAGTTGAATAAGGAAATGTGTATTGCCCAGTGGGTTGATGGATATATGATGATGAAGAACCATGATAAACAGGTGGAGCCACCAATCCAGGTGCTGGTCTAAACCGTCCTGCGCCTGCAAATTTTATTTAAATGTTTGTCTCATCGTGCATCGTTTAGATCCACATTTCAGTTTAGAATCAGATGAATCTAGAGTTTGTTATGAACTTGTTCATGTTTGCTAGAGTTGTGAAAGGGGTGAACATGAAAGAGAGTTCAGAAATTGAAATCTTCGGATTAAAAAGGGTGCTTTTTAAGATTTTTGAGAAAATCTGTTAACCAACATTTGCCCATTAGCTTTATATCAATTATTCATTGTAGGAAAAGGTTGAGTCCGTTATTTTCTGCATAGAAAATGTTCATTGAGAGTTGTATACTGTACCAAGAATTTAGCAATAAAAATAGAAGAGATCAGAGAAAAAGAGAGATATGGACCATGTTGAGGAGTTGGCGGACGAGTCTTGTGTGCACCAAGTGATGCAAGATTGCAGTTTGCCCTTCTTCCATCAATCACCGGAGATGCGTTTTGACAAGCTCTCACGGCTGCCTCTGGATCCTTAAATGTAACCTATAAGAAGAAAGATCCAGTTTTTAGAATAAAAAAATCAATAAAAAAAGAATGAACAAGGAAAAGGATCAAGGCAAATGGGCATACAAAGCCATAGCCCTTGGATCTCCCAGTGTTCTTATCTGTGATAACAACAGCCTCCAAGATCTCTCCAAACTGCTCAAAATAACGCCTCATGGTATCTCTCTGGGTCTCCCAGGCCAATCCTCCGACAAAGATTTTGGTAAAAGTTGTGTCATTGTACTGGCCTGGATTGCTGCCACCCACCATCTGAAATTGCCTTTGTTGAGACATGATACACAAATATAGCACCAAAAGAAAGGATACAAAAAAGAGCAAATAAAACAAGAAAAAAAAAAAAGGAAAATTGAAAAAAAGAAGAAACCGTCGAGAACAAAAAATCAAGAAACCTACACTTCCCCCTTCCTCTTCCCTCCCAAGAGAACAAATATAGCGAGGAAAAAGATGGTAAGAAAAAGCCAGAAAGAGCCGTTTATTTTTGATGATCACATCAATCAAACTAAGCACTCCTTTTTCTCTCTCGGACACTCGTGTGCGTTTGTTTCTCTTCTTCTTGTTTTTCTAATGTTATAACTGCCACTTTTTACATCCAAAACTCCTCAGATTCCTCAACAACGATACCCGTAACGAGAAAATCATTACTGTTAGGGGAGTACCGTGTGTTTAGAATAATAGCAAGATAAAAGAAAGGTAAAAGAAAACCCCCCAAAGAAATATATTTATATGTACAAAAATATATTGCGCACAAGAGAAAAGAAGAAGAAGAAGAAGGAAGAGAAGGGAGAAGGGAGAGGACAAAAAAGCTGCTAGTGGGTACCCACGACAATTGTAGGCAACGTTGTCCAATGAAATTTGAAGTAACAAAGACCAACCTTTTTCGCTGTATCGGCACTTTTTCTCTCTATATTATACATATCGATATAATACATGTATGTATGCGTTGTGTTGGGTGGGTCTGCACAAAGCCACAGACATCTGCTTTGCTGTACTCAACCTTCCATTTTTTTTCCTCTCTCACTCTCTCTTAATATATTGCATGTTCTGTTTATGGCATTTGTGGTTCTTCTCTTCGAGATATGATACCTTGACCTCTCTCAAAACGCCTCTCCTGCTCCGTTCAACTCCCTCTCGGTCTCTGCATCTGCAGCGGCAGCTGCAGCTGCATCCATTCTCTTAACCGAAAAAAAAAAAAAGTACAGGTAATGGGGTTCTGTTTGGTGGGCCAAACCTTCTGGCACGATCTTCTAAACTCTCGTCAAAAATAATATTTCTTTTTTTTTTTTAATGGACAATTTCTCAGGAGTCAGGACACCATTCTGAGCAGAACACCACTCTCTGGTTATTGTCAAAAACCCACAAGTGCCCTCTGTTTAACGTAACAAAATAGGGTTAATAAAGCTAAATTTCTCATTTTGACAAGAAGTATCCTTCTTGTTGCTGTGGATTCCAATTCACCATGCTCGTGTAAGCCCAGCTCCAGCTGTGATTACTTGCTTTGTGCCAACGCAGTCTTTGTAGCAAGATAATTAAGTATTTTATTGGAATATTCAAACTTTAATCAATCAAAATAATTAATAAAAATAGTAATAAACAATAATTAGAGGAGAATAAAACCAGGGGCAAGCGTCGTAAGCGGCGCTTACAATGGTGAGAATGGGACACAGAGAGAAGAAGGTTAAAGGGTAATTAGATCTCCAATGGATATAATTAAAAGTTCCTGAAACAGAATCATGACTGTCTCTGCCACACAAACTGCTTTGGACTCTCAAACTGAAGAGATCGGTCAAACTCAAGCCTAAAAAACTCCCTTTTTTCCAATTTAACTAAGATAGAGAGACAACTCTCCCCTTTCCAATTCATATTTGCAGAATATAATATTTAATATAAAATTTATTTTAAAATTAATTTCACTCCAAATCAAATAAAATTGTTCTTACAGTCCTGCCCTTATTGCAAAGTTGATCATACTTGAAATAGTTATGACAGTTGAATTTTTAACTTTTGTATTTAGAATTTTATTATACAAATTGTAGTAGATTAGTAACTATAATTAGTCATAAAAAGACACATCATCAATCTATGGCTTATGTCCAATCCAAATCATTTTCCCCAACAAGTGCTAATTAATTTCTTTTTTGTCAGAGCTCCTCCTCTTGCAATTCCATCGTGTAAATAAATTGTCAAACGAGCTCATCACTCAGTCTGGTAAATTTTTTTTATACAACTCTCATGTTGTAGTTATTGCCTGATTTCTGGGTATGAATCCGGCACCAAACGAAATTGATTAGCAGATATTCAAGTGAGGAATTTTTCACACACCCTTCATCCTCTCTCTCGTAATTAAAATTCTGATATCATAGAGTCTTTGAATTCAATTCAAACATTAATTCATGAATAAAAAATTTTTAAAAAATATATAAATCTGATAAATATTAAATATTTAAATAACTTTAGCTATCTTGTTTAAATACCCAACAGGCACTCTATCTCATGGCTCTAATAAGAAAAGAAGCATGGCCTCTCAGAGTCTCTCCCGTCAAAAAGACTTGTATATATATAAGTGATCTGATGTGTTTCCCACTTTAATGATTAAATTGGGTGGATTCCATTTTGTAGTTGGGCGGTGAATGCTGCCTCAATTACAATTAATTTTATTGAAATCGTTAAAATTAAAAAAATTTCAGAAAATAACGAATTTATTTTTAAAATTTTATTATAATTTTTTTAATAATAAATATTATCATGACAAAATAGGATAAGTATACCTGCAATAAATTGATAAATAACTTTTAAATAATTTTTTATAATATTTTGTTATTTATTTTTATACATTAACTCTAAAAAAAAATTTCTAAATCTGCCAGTATTTGAATTTCACAAAAGATTTGATAGAAATCATTAAATTGGTAATTTCCATACCTATAATATTGATTATCAATTGAAACCTACAATGAGATCAAGGCAGTCAAAGGGATGAACAGCTTGATTATTTGGTACTGAATCAATTATGTCTCCTTTTATATCCAAAATTATTAGGAGGCAATATTATTAAGTCATTTTTCATAAGGATACTGCTTTTAATTCTAATTAAATTAGATATAAATAAGAGATCAATATTTAATATTTTTTATTTATTAACAAATTTAATAAACATCACATCTCTATAGACATAAGTAAATTACGACATTTGTGCTTAATACCTTCCATAAAAATATCATTATTACAATGATTCTCCATTATTAGAGAAACTCATGAGCGTTGGTGTGGCGCTAACCTCATCTTTCTCCTCTTGCAGGAAAAAAACATTCTGTCAGCCACCGTCTCAGGAACCTGCGGTAACAACCATAATATTAAACAGGCTGTAATGATAACACAAGTTAAAAAATTGAATTATGAGGAAGAGAGAGTTTGGCTAGAGCAAAGCCGAGCTGAGGAGTTGACGAGAAGGGGGAAAAAAAAAAAAAAAAAAAAAAAGGAAGGGGGGGGTGTTGGCTTGTGTTGGGGAGGGAATGAGGAGGGTGTCGTACTATCCACAAGAAGGCTGCAAATCCAGGCAGGCAGAGGCACCCGTCAGACACCCCACATGCCCTTGACAGTGCTTTCCATTATTGTCCCCCTTTTTTATTTTTACAATATCATCTTCTTCCTTCTCCACCGCTGGATCCCCTTTTTTTACTTTCGTTTTCCCCAATCCCACGGTCAACAATCAAGTTTTACTTAGTCTACTGTGGGAGATGATGTGTGTGAACTTGGAGTGGTCGGCCCTGCACTGCACGTGATCAGTCAATGGAGAGGCTTTTACCATAACGTGGCCAGATATGTTTCCCCTTGGAATTGCATTATCCATTCTATCTCTTCCTCTTCATGAAAGTATTGTCCCTCTCCCACCTTTTGTCCTTTTCCTCTTTCCATTCTTTAAAATTATTTATTTTAATTAAGGAGGCCAAAACTTTCCTAATTAAGTTCCATTATTTTAATTTTTAATTAAAATTTTAAATTATTTATTATTTTTTAATAATTAAGAGTTTTTAAATATAAAAAAAGAATTTTTTATAATAATAAAAAAAAAATTTTCCCCTAGACCTGTAGTAGCAGGTTATGGAGTTATGGTAAATGAGAAATAAACCGAAAATGAAGTAATTGCGAATTGAGGAATTAGAGAGAGAGAGAGAGAGAGAGAGAGGGGCATTCCATTCCAAGTCTGTCTGCGCAGATGTTGGCTCAAGTCAAATGTCAATGGCAAAAACATTCCCTTGTAGACTTCCATCACCCTTAGCCCATTATTATAAGCTGCATCTTCTCAAAGCCCAATCTAGCTCCATTTTTTTTTTCTTAACGTGAAAAATATTTATTTTAAATATTATTTATTTATTATTATTGCAATAAAGAACTAAAACCAAAGATACACTGCGTTGTAATGTTAATTTATCATTATTATTGAAAATTTAAATAATTCTAAAAACATATAGATTGTATATTTAAATTAAATTTAATATTATGTTTTTTTTTCTGATTTTTCATATGCCTGTATAAATTTAAATTCACATATAATAAAATAAATATGTATGTAAACGTATCCTTAAATTTTTATTTTATAATTACATATTTTCATATTTATGAATATAAAGTATAATTAAAAAAAAAATTGATATAATTCTATTTGGTCCAATCAGTGTGAATAAAAAGGGGGGGTGGGGGTTGCGGTGGGTTGTGGTTTTGCGGTGGGGTGGTGAGGAATCATACGGCGGATTTTATCCAATTTCTTTTCTATGGGTCTACTTACATTCCTTCTTTTAGAGCGAAATACGGGCAGATCCTTTTACATAGTTTAATTTTACGTTTAGAATTGCGGCAACTTCCTTTTATACGACAATTATCTGCAAAAAGAAATTATGTAAATATATTGGAATGAAGGAGAATAAATCTACCTGATGATAATTTCAAATGTGTGCAACTCCACGAACTCTATTCTCTATAAAAAGAATACAGCAACTGGGGCTTGTGCTCCTTCAAGAATGTTAATCATCAAGGACAGGCCTTTTTATTCATGATATAAAGGTTGATAATTAACTTGCACACAAATCAACACGCTAATCTTCCTTGATGGGACTCAAAGCCCAAGCATTTGCATAATTTGATACCAAACCTTGGCCACCCACAACACAGGCACGTAGCCTACCATCTAAGCATTGTTGCAGGATCATACGACCAAGCTCCGAATTACCTTTGCTCAAATCCACCTGTGCTGCCAACTCCTTCAGTTGCCTTGTAGTCATACGCACTTTGATTCTTAACTTGTTTGATGAGGTACTACCATGGATAATTTTAACATCCTCCTCCTCTTGGCGGTGGTTCAAAGGCTGAACTGCTCGCTTCCTCCCGATACAATTCCCCATTCCTTCTCTTTAGAGTGAGTTTTCTCTTCCGACTTCTGAGTAGGGAAGGGCTACAAGCATATGGTGTCATTAATATAGAAAAATAGACGGCCAGCCCGTTGGAAGTATTTCGTACCAAAATGCCAAGAATTGCCGACTAAACAAGACGACTAGTAAATACAAGAATTTGACCATAATACAAATTAAAATTTAAGTTTGTCAATTATGTTGTTTTTTTCATTAATGACGAGCAGCTATGTACATTCCTGCCTTGGTTAACCAAATTCTTGCTTCAAAATAATTATATCACAATTAACATGGTTCATGCCGTAAGTCATATTGATGGTAAAAGACGCAAGAGGAATTTAATAAGCAATTAGAAAAATAAAAGAGTTGCTGACTTTTGATGGAAAGATCACATTCTAGACGACGTCTGTAACGTTTACGTTGTGATATTCATCAAATATATAAGTCATCATATGTGCCATGACGCTCGATATCCATTCTGATACAAAACCTAGTCAATGGGTTTAATGGGAAATGCCTGGCCAGCTAAACCTTGTTAATGGGTTTAATGGGAATTGCCTGGACAGCTCTAGTCAAATCATGCTGTTCATTTAGCTTTTCCTTCTTTTTCATAGAAAAACTTAGATGATTTAATTTATAAATTTGTCAAATTAATTTAAAAACTTTAAAATAAATATATATACTGTTTGTGCCCTTTATTTTAATCAAGTACATAATTATTTAAAATTTTTATATTAATTTATAAACACTAAATATTTATAAGTTAATTTTTATAAATTAAATCAAATAATTTCTTTTCTTTAGGGTATGCGGCTTCTAAAGATTATTAGTTATGTTTGCCTTTTCTTTTAAAATTTTGGCCATTAAGATTTTGTTGTTTGACATGAAGCTAGAGAGAAAGAGGGCATTTAAATCGCGAGGAATAGATAGGAACTTCCTATGTATTTCGTTAGTTAAAAAATATAGATTAGCTAATGGGGCATCGCCATGGTGGATTGGTAGGTGATAAGTCAAGAGCAATATGTTTTAATTTTAACAGTTGAAGCTAGCTTTCTTGCTTGCCCCTTGCGAGCATAGCTACTACGCTATTGAGAGGATTGTTATAATTAATATTATAATTGAATTAAAATTCATTACAAGTAGCATCCACAGAGACTATACTACTGGCAATTCTCTCTTTGTGAAATCCTTGATGCTTTTAAGCTTGTCATTGGCGGATAGCACAGGAAAAACATGAACAACATAAGGCAGTGAATTCAATTAAATACGTAGAAAACCTTAACGAAATCTCTTCAAAATAGCCACTTTGAATGCTGACGGTTTGGAACCGTTGAACGTAATTAATGATGAGTTTGAATTGGGTAAATGATGACATTGATGATTAATTAAAGAATCCTCCATCAATCACTAGTAATTTCAAAATTTGAGCAATGATGGCCTTTGAAGTTGGCATTTGGCAATACAAAATTTGTGAACTACTACAGGAATATCTCTCCAGTGATTAATTACTTATTTTTTGCTGAGCCTAAAACATCCCCATGTGTGATTGGGGAATCCGTTATCTATCTCTTTGCTTTGGACGATTCCATCATCATCAACCAACAAATTTCAAAACTTAATGAGTGCCACCGAAAGAGGCAAGGATGCTACAACTGTCGATTTACCCTTATGTGATTGCCGTAGCTGATAGCGAGTTTCTGGTCATTTAACTTGAATAAATGACAAGCAAGGGTAAATTGCGAATTTGATTAGCCAAAGCCAAGCAAGGGATCCTTGTTATATTCTCGCTCGCTATATACAATCTCCATTCACCAGCAGCAAAATTGTCGAGGAGGAATTGAGGACACTGTAATGCATGGGAAATTGCATGTTCAAGGGATTTGGACTTCAAGTAGAAGAAATAATAAAAGTGGTCACAACAAATGGAGGAATCATGGAGCTCTACGCACCCATCACCGCAAAGCGCATAACCAACGAGTTCCCAGGCCATTCAATCTACCGTAGCTCCGACCTCTTCTCTTCACCTCTCCTCCACAACGAAGAGCTCCATGGCGGCCATCTCTATTACCTCCTCCCTCTCAACACCAATAAAAACACCTCCACTACGTCAAATTCTTGCAACAGCACCATAAATTATACATCGTCGTCCAAACTCACACCTTATCGCATGTCGTTTGACAATCAGAGGGCACTAAAGCGATCGACAGAGGCTGAGGTGTTTCCAAGGTACAACAGTACTGGGGTTTGGAAGGTGAAGCTGGTGATAAGCCCAGAGCAGCTGGCGGGGATACTGGCGCAAGAGGCACGAACGGAGGAGTTGATAGAGAGCGTGAGGACCGTGGCTAAGTGTGGAAATGGGGTCTATTTTTCATCGGTGGCTAGTTCGGATCAATGGAGTTTGTCTAGTAGCTGGAAAGGATCTGCTGAAAATATGGGGTGGATTATATTTAGCAGTTAGCAGTATTGTATTAGTTTCTACCTTAATTAGTATGCTTAATTATCTTTGAAGACTATATTGAAGTTATAGAAAATATGGTGAATACTTGATTAAAAACGTGAAACGTAACAAGGGAGAAAATAAGAAAAAATATGATTATTGTCAGAGGAATTGTTTCTAACTTTCAATTCAGAAAAAGAGAGAAGAATCTGAAAGCAATAAGGAAAATTTTATCCACGAGATGATGATCGATATTGGTGTGTTTGATGAAGATTTGTGTCATTTGTTGAAAAATAAAAAGAAAACAAAAAAGTAAAAGCATTTGAAATTTGTTTTCCCCATTTTGAATATTTAAATTATCATCAACTGTAAATTTTAACATTAAAACTCATAATTTGAACAATTTAAAATATGTTGCAATGCTATATATTGGTTTCTTGGCAATGAGCCTCAACTTCTAATTTGTCTAGGATTAGATAACCAAACCCAACTTGAGTGGCAGGGTCTTGAGACCCACTTGTAATGTTTTCTCTATGACTGAATCCGTTCATCACATTTTACATGAGTTGGGCCTAGCCCATTTTCCATATCACCAATTAACAAGACTTTGGTCCAATTTTAGACGGTGGCCGGGCTCTACCAATCTCTTTTGTTGGGCTTTTGCGTAAATAATACAAAGTGCAAATAGTCAAATTAATAATTCAATTATTGATGAGGAAAACTAAAGAGACTTTTTGTTTTATATAAAGAAATATATGTTCATCAATCAACGCAAGTTTCTTATTGGGCTTGTTAACTAGTAATATTTTGATAAGAAAGGAAAGACAAAAAGTGGAATAAACAAAAATGTGGGACCCTAAAATTGAAATTGCAGCAACATGTGTTACACAATTTGGCACATTAAGAACGTGTTTAAGAGCTGTCCTTGTGTGGATGCAAATGCAATATCCTTCCCCATCCCCAGCCCCCGCCCTTGGATTTCTCATAAATCATGATGGTTTTGATGCATAATGAATATATTCTTCATCTATAGGCTATTTATCGTAGGCTTATGTGGAGGTGAGTTATTTAACCAAAATTCTTCTTATTTATAATTTATTAATTCTTCTAATTTTAGCCTCCGGGTGCTTAGATCTCTAATAATGGCAATCATTTATGTATGTGATGCAAACTGTTGGTGGCATGTTATATTCAGAGAGCATTCATCTACGCTTAAAGTCCTATATTTTTAATTCTTGAAAATGTAAGGCATTAATTATAACAGGAGATTTGTATGGGAAGCAATAAACTTGATTAGATATTGTATCAGATTGATGCATGCATTTCATATCATTGTTTAAATATAATTTTGTAATTAATTTATCTTTGTTTATAGCTTTTATGGTAGATATTAGCATTTATTTAATTAATTTTATCTTTTTACACTTCTTAGTTCAATTTATAGAATTTATTTATTTTGTAGGATAAAATTTAGAGAATTTTGATTATTTTCAAATGAGAGCAGCCATTTGGAAAAAATTAGAACTGAATTGTAAAATTTTAAAGAGGAGAATTTGAAGTTGTGTTTTAAAAAAAACAGAAAGTTACGTAACCTATGACACAATTTGTGTTGCTTATGTCGCAGATTGTGTCACAATTAAAAATCTCAGGTCAAAAGCTACACAGGCAGGGACACAATCTCATTTAATCTTTGTCGATGCACCTGATAAATTTCAAAATTTATCCAAAAAGTTGCACAACTTACAACACAAGCGCAATACATCTCGATTCAGCTTGTATCGTTTTAATAAAAATGCTGACGCAGCAATTTTTCTCCTTTGACCTAATACCTCATATTTTCTCTAGAATATTCTATCTTTTTAACCAATTTTAGGGCAGACCCATGAGTGATATAAAATCATTTTTTTCTCTCTCTTACCATAAGAAGAAAAATAAGAATTTTTGCTAGAGAGTAAGGAACAGAGAGAAGCTCCTTGAATCGTTACTGTAGCAGCCAAGAGGACTTCTTCTCCAATGTTCCAGCAGCAGATTCTTCACCATGTTTACTGAGTTTTTCTTTCTCCTAAGCTTAGATTTTCATTTCTTCTTCATTTCTTCACTTGGGTTTGTCTTGAAATCATGATTTGTGAGTAGAACTTTGAGATTCTATGAATGGGTATGTAAATATTGCCTTGTATTGTGATCTTTGAACTAATTTAGCTGTTTAAATGAGATTTGCTGCATTTTTTATTTATTGCTTGTGAGCTTGTTGTCTTGCTTGATGAAAGGGTTCTCATTAAATTAAGTCTTAATCCTTTACAGATCGACTAAAAAGTGAAAATTTATGATAGATAATCTTGCAATAACCTTTATTTTCTTAGTGTTAGAAATAAGTTAAGAAAATTAAGAGGACTTTTATAATCAATTAGAGCTTTAAATGGGTTTTTAATCAGGTTTGAAATACCATAAAAATAAGGTTTGATTTGATGAAAATCAACTTTTAAATAATTGAGAGAGGTTTCAAAGAACTATGGATTGTTTTCCTTCAAAAATTACAAATCTCATGTGCTTGGCTAAATTGGGGATAAATCACGTGCAAGTAATATTGAAAATCTCTATCTCTATAATCACTTTAATTTTTTTATTGAAATTAAATTTAAATCCTTCTAATTTCATAATTAGTAATTTCAATTTAAAATTTAGCCATCTAATTTAATTAGTTTAATTAATTATTTGATTTGAGTTAAATTCCTCAGATACCGATTTTATTTTTAAATTTCATTACAATATCTTTAAATTTTGATATTCTAATTAGCTTATCCATTTATTTTCAATTTAAGAATAATTTTCTGCAGAAATGATATTTTTAAAACTATACTATTGTGACCCGTACACTTGCGAAAGCTATTTCACAGTAATATCACAGATTGACAGCTGCAAAACTAAAACAAAACAGAGAAAGCATGGCCGAAAGCCTCATGGAACCTACAAATTCCAAAAGAATAATGTTGAGTCAGGAACAAAGAAGAAAAATTTAATAAAGAGCTGCTGCTTTAATTCCCTTGATTCCCTTGTGACCCCAACATAGTATCATAGTTAAAGAAATTATATAAGCAGTATTAAATTATTAATGATTAAAATTCTCAAGAATTTTTTCGTTGAAACTAGGTTGTGATTTTCACGAAATATAATTGATAAATAAAAACCCTCTCTATTATCCTTTTGGATGCAAAACAAAATGAAGCTATATATATCAAAAATGGATGAATCAAAGCAAAAAACAATATATTCTCTCATGCAAATTAACCAATTTTCCAAATACAAATTCCTTAAATTTTGTAAGAATATGGATCTACAACTCTAAAAATGAGAGTGTACATTTATTGAAAGCGTCCAATAATTTACTATAATTCAGATGATTTTTTTTATTATTTATAGATATAAATTTTTATATAGTGAGATCAATTTACCCTAGCCATAAGATTCCATGACTCAATCAATGCTTTCAAACAGTAAAAAAAATTGGGAAATGTCGCATTCATTGAAAATTAAAGGAGGGGTCCTCGCTTATCAGATTATTGGAAATGCGATGGAAACTATACATATATGATTCCTTTAACCATTTTTTTTCATAATGGATGGCCCATAAATTGAAATTAATTTACATTTCTGAAAATTTTGTCGGCTACCATGTCCCTCAGAAATCAGAAAATATATACATTGAGTAATAAATACTGGAAAGAAACAATCGATTATTGATGCGATGGACTTTCTAAGCTAAGAAAGCCAACCACAAATGAAGAATGCCATGCACATTTTCAGCCATATACCTATTTATTTCACTTTTAATTTTTGTTTGCATGCTATTTGATTATTCATTCTCTATCTAGTCGCTTTTAATTATCTTTTCAAAATTGGCATACACTGACATCATGAACTAGATGCATGGGTTTCCAAACAAACTATAATAGAATTATATGTGAAACGCAATTAATTTATCAATAAGATAAATAATTCGTAATTTATCCTTTTAACATAAGATTACAGACATAATTTTTCTGATTATCATAAAAACAATCATTAATTACAAGTTTAATCCCTTCATTTTATTACATCTAAAGTGTAAACATTGTAAAAACTTTTACGGTAAATATATTAGTCAATTATTATCATCCCTTTTTAAATATAGTCTAATATATTTATTATTTTCACTGCACTATACATCACAAAATTCCTACCATGCTAATTAAATTTTTTTTTTTTAAACAAAGTTCCTACCAAAATAAAAGGTGGTTTCATGTCAACGAGCTTTTTAAGCAAGTAAAGTAGCTGGGCTGCTATTTTTATTTTATTTTATCTTTGGAAAGCAGGCTCTAATCTAACAAGTAACAACAATGAAAGTATGATTTTGTATTTTATGAGTTTTGATTAGAATGTGATTGAAGGCGAGAAATTATTAAGAGATTAATTAATTAAAAATAATAACATGTGCCCAACAACGATTTAAATTAAAATATTAGTACGTCATTAAAGTAACGCTTCATCAATGGATCGTTTATTGCTGGGTGACAAAACAACTTAATGTATATATGATAGTGAAATCATGAAATCTTCTGAAATATAATTTTAAAAGCTTCGAAGAATTGTCCTCTGTCCGCACGAGCAATGCTTGTAAAAGCTAGCTGCTCAACAGTTCTTCAAAAGGGAAATAATAAAACCAATAATTTATACTTGAGAGGATTATGAACCAAACAGAGACAAATGCAAAAAAAAAAAAAAAAAAAGTACAAACCTAGCTGTTAGTTGGTTGCATAGCAATGGACGCATACTGATGAAGTGAATTGTTTTTATTATTAAATGGGTTTATAATAATAAATTTTATTAACAAAAATTTATATTATATCTAATATTTTATATAAAATAAAATGACAAATTATTGATAATATGTATGTGTCGGTTAAGTCACCGTGTTACTCTAAAATTCCATCCAAGTCAACAACTCGACCAAACTTGAAAGAGCAAATTAAAACAAACATTTTGTAATTGGGCGGCTATGAATTAGCAGGCAAAGCTTTATTGACTAAACTATAAGGCATCTTCTCTCATTTCATATCTTTTCTGTGCCCCTTAAATATCCTAAATATTCTCTTCGTGCGTCATGATGCAAAGAAAAACTGTACGTAGCTAATAATACTTGCTTTGTGATGATACTTGATTCTCGATTCATATAATAAAAAAAAAAAAAACAAAATCTCGTGTTGATTAATTATCCTGGGTATGACCTTGATTGATGAGATATATCATGTACCAAGCTAAAGCTTGAGTGCTAGGGTTTCATTTGGATTGATGAAGTATGTAATAGATATTTTTTTTATAAGCAAGAAGTGTGTAATAATTGTTGGAGATTTAAAATTATTTTTTAGATTTTTATATATAAATTTAAGTTTTTTTAATTTAAGTGATTTTATGATATGGAATTAAAGCCTATTAAATAAAAAAGTAAATTTGGATCACGGCTATTCTTGTTTAGCATGCTAATTAATGCGCTGAATTACCTTAATTAATGAGATTTCTTAGTAAATCAAACAAATTAAAGAAACTATAATTTTTTAAAATTAAAAAGGACATTTTCTACATATGCCATAATTGAGTTTAATAAAATACTTTAGCAGTTCGTAATTTTAATAAATCTTATTAATAAAAGGATATATTGAAGATCCAGGAAACTCTCTACCTCTTATATATATATATGTGTATTGCTGTCCTAAGCCTTTTTGACCAGTCTGATGATATATTAGCTTGTGACACAAATAATAAGGTCGATAGCTTATTTACCAACTACTTTGATGATCAAATCAGTGTTTTGATTAGAAAGATAATAATGTAAACAAAGTTCTATTGCAAATTAAATAGAGTAATAGTATCTAGTTTGTTGTGTCATTCTAGTATTTATGGATTAAAATCTTATATAGTAACCATTGAAAGCGATTGCGAGAATTTCAAATTATTCAGTTGTAATCTCTAGATTCTTGACGGGTATCGTATGCTCATTATCAATTGTATATTCCTCGCTAGTTAGTTGTTCAAACTATTGAGGTTGTTAAGTTAAATCCGACTATTGCTCGGATGATTATCATTCCATTGGATAATCAAATTGTCTGATGCTCGAATCTCTTGATTGTATGTTTTGATTGGTTGACCCTTTAACCATTATTTTGATATTTTAACTGAACTATTTAGTCATTTAACTTTTGATCGAGTCATTTAACCGCTATATCAATATATATTCCTAAAAGCATTGTTGGTAGGTTGTTTTCATGAAATCCTTAAACAAATTACCATTCTTGATCTAATTGTTTATTAAGCGGGTATAATCTCTATGTTAGATGTGAGGGCTGAAGGGGGATAGCAGAGGTAAATTAAGAATGGGGCATCTTTTAAATTTTCGTTGTATAGTATATGCATAAATCCCACATCAATTAAGAGTAAAAAGCTAAAGCAAATGAGGATTAAACCATTTTGATAAAGACAATTTCAATATGAAAAGGCTAATATTGTGGATCTTATGCTGATGGTGATTATTCACACTTTCTGAATCCTAAATTTTACACTCAATATAGCATTATTGCAATTATGCCGGTTGATACGTGGTTTCAGATCATTTTCAATGAAAAATCCAAGAAAATATTGATTGAAATAAGATTTTGGCAGTGTTATATATTGTCTACATATAATGAAGCCAAGAAATTAATTAACCAAAAAAAAGTACAGCATTAGATTAATATATTGTTTATATTCAATTATATATGTCATCCTTGCAATAATAAGACAGGCTGATTAGAAATGTGAAAATGACTGAACTGATTACAGCCAACTATTAGTTTGAAGTTTTGTGATTGCTTTCTACACCCGTAACTTGTATTTGTATATATGTGTGATGTTAATTAGTTGCAATGACAAACCTATTTTAATTACTAAACGACAGGCCTAACTCTCTTGAGTCTAATGTAATTTCCGTGTTCCGTCAAATCGTTTAATGTAATTTCCGTGTTCCGTACATATATATATATATATATATATAGAGAGAGAGAGAGAGAGAGAGAGAGGGAGAGGGGAAGAGAGAGAGAAGTCCCCATTTTGCAAGTTGTTAGAGTTTACCATCAAGCAAGCTAATAGCGATTAAAGGACGTAGCAATCTATCAGGCTACGTTAGGTAATGGTCCTAACTTCCAATCCGTGGCGGTCGCAGACAAGGAAGATTAATATATAAGCAAATTATACAATATATTTGATGCACTAAATATTTATGTAAAAGTAATTAAATATTAAATTTAAGAAGATGAGATCTAAGCCTTGGTAGATCAAAGTATACATACATCACGAGAATATAATAACTTATTTAATATGTAGGAGTTAATTGATTTTTTATTTGTAAAAATATTTTCTCTATTAAAAAAGAGGATTAATATTTAAATTTATAAGAGATCAATTTAAACAAATATATAAATATATAAAAGTAATTTAAGAAAAAAAAAAAGCCACTCTTTTATTATAGTAGATTTGCCTCTACCTCAATTATTTGATAGGGATATATATTTAGTTAGATTATTTTTTTAAAAAAAATCTAACAGCATTGTTTGTTACATTGAGCCACAAGAGAGAGGGACAACACGCACCCTTCTAATAAAATCATGGTAATTTTATCAAAATATGTTAAGTTTTATACAATATAAATAGTTCTTTTGCTTTCACAAATATTTCTATTTTAATAAAGTAAATTCAAATTTGACATTTTTTAATAAATTTTTTAAATTTTTAACTCTTTGGCTCTGAATATGATGGATGATCTTTTTAAATTGTTGATCGGTCCATTACGACTCCATTGACTAAAAAAAATGAAAGGGATATATATCTAGCTTTAAAAAAAAAGTTGGATGCATTATTTGAACGTGGAATTATGACTCTTAGGGAAAAAAAAAAAAAAAAAAAAAGAAAGAAAGAAAGAAAGAAAGAAAGGTAGTTTATTATGTTTATGAGTAGTAAAAGAATATATTCAACAGACGATCGGTCCTGTGTGTTGACTCATTATGTGTCCTGAAGTTAGAAGAAGGTAAAACCAGAAGGCTTTCCAATAACTCTCTGTTGCTTTGTAGTTCCTATCCCATAAAAAGCAAAGCAGAGCGGACTTCTAATAAGTGGCATGTTCAGAATGTTATTTGTTGGTACCTTTCTCTGCTAAATGTTGGAGGACCATCACTGCATATATATATTCACAAACAAGAAAAACGTTGCGTGAATACCTGAGAGTGAATTCAAATTAAGATTCAACATATACACGGATACGTAATTCTGAAACCCAGGAAGCAATTCAGCTTTTTTTTTTCCCCAGAACTACACAAGTGGTGGGTTCTTTAATTTCAGAACAGAGTTACATATGGTTTGTGCACAAAGGCAGTCGACCCCCATGCCAGTTTCTTCTGACTGTGTTCATTCTCAGAGTCTTCACTCAGATAGAATTCAGAATCTCTCCTCCTTCCACAATGGTCTAGTATTCCATGAGTAATTTCAACTTTATGTTTGATTATTATTTGGAAAAAAACAAACAAGAGAAAGGCACTGGGACATTTTTCTATAGCTTTCTAAAAGTTGAGAGAGATGAAGGTAATCAATAATAGCTTGGTAGGGTCAGTCTTCCCACTATAATGTCTAACCCTAATGATAGGTGTGGCAAAATAACTAGGTTTTTTGTTTCTTCTTTTCCTTCCTTTTTCGATGAGCACTTGTGGTCCTCAAAGGAACCTTTCAAATTTTCATCGCTTCGCCATGGATTTTTTTTTTTTTTTTTTATTTTATCTTTGATACATACCTGTCAACTGACACCATCTCCGGGCATCTATGTGGCTTTATTGTAGATCATATATAGTGTTGTTTGCTAGCTAGAAGGAATTTCGTACTTTAGAAATTACTATTCAATTTGTGCTCTCATTTTAGCAATACTAATCAATTAAACATTGAAAGTAAAAAAAATTAAGTCAATTAGACTTTGACATTGGCAAATTGAATTAGATCTATCATGACACGCATCATATAGTGATTAAAATGATATTTTTGGTATTGTTGTAATTAGATAAAATTACTATTAATTTATTTTTACCTCTCTCAATCTCACCCCCAAATTGAAAATCAAAGTAATAGAAATGTATTTTTTTTATATAATTTTTTCTTGAATTATTTTTTTAAATCTTCAAAAAAAAATTTACTTAATATTTTTATAGAAATTTAAGAACTAAATAATAATTTATCCAAGAATAGTAATATAAATTACGATTCAAAATTTCAGCTCTTCACACACTTGTTCTTGTGCTTGCTATGTAATTTGGGAAAATTTGATTCATTTTATCTATTTTAAAATTTAATCCACTAATTAAATTTTTGAATTTAGTATTTAATTAGATAATATCATTAAATTAATGGAACAAATTAATCTTTTGTACGAAGTTTTTATTATTAATTTTCATGTCATTTAGTAGAATTCTGCAAAAATCAAATTATTTTCTTTTTTTTTTTAAATAATTTTTCGGGTCACCTTCTAGTTTATGAAAGTAAAGCAGAGTTTCATTATTTCGCAAAATAAAAGAATTTATTCGGTGTAATTATTGATAATTGATAGTAATGAATTTTACATGAAACTCATCATAATTAATCATCATAATAGTTCACAAAATAATTAAAAAAAAAAACATAAATAAATTAACTGTTATTAGGAAGACGAATCGGGTGTCCATTTACGCAGTATACAAAAATTAACTGTTATATTGAGAAGTGATAATTAGGGAGAGAATTATTTTTATGTTTTTACTTAAAATTTTAAATTTTTTAGCTAATTGATTTTTTTATAATGCTATAATATTAAAATTTTCTAGATTAAAAGGTGATATTGTTTATATATATGTTCACGCTTTCAATTCAGTTAGTATTTATATGTAAGGATGTATTAAAAATCTAAAATTATTTTTATAATTCTTATTTAAAATTCAACATGTTACACAGAGGGAAATGTGATTTTGTTATCTTCTACAGGAACCACCAATGAGAATTACTTGTTTAGTTTAATTACTGGACCTCTCTTTGATTGTAATTCTATACTAATTTTGTTTATTTTGTATCGAGTTTTTTTAGTCTTTTTCACTTAATATTGGTTGTCTTAAATTGAGTGTACTAGAAAAATCTAATGACTCGAAATAATTACATGATAAATGCTAAGTTTTCTTGCGTGTGATTTAATGAAAAATTTTTATCTAAACTTGATCTATTGTAGATTTAAGATACAAGTATATGAGATTTATATATTTAATAAGTGAATTATATCATACATCTTATTTTTTAAATCTATAGTGAATCAGGTTTAGATAATAAATTAAAATCCTCGTTAATAACTAATGAGTTTTGGTTGAAATATGAACTTTCAATTGTTTAGAATGTAATCTCAGTCCCAATAAAAAATATATATATATATATATATATATATATATATATATATATATATATATATATATACTCCTGCAATGTGTTTCTATGAAAGTAATTTTTTTTTAATTATATAAGGTTTGTTAACTTGGTAAATATTTTAACGTTTCCAAATATTTTTTTTTTGTGTAATTAATAATTAATTTGAATAAACTTTTTGAAACAACCAGCTTGTCATCATATTCAATTAAAAAACTTGTAACACTTTATTTGAGAGATATAGAGTAAAGTAAGATTTATTATAGTTTTAAAAGTTGATAATTATTTTATGTTTGGAATGAAGGAAAATTTTTGAAAATATTTAAATATTTTAAACACAAAATCAATTTAACCCAACGATTTGATGGCAAGTGAGTTATAAAATGAAGGTTTTTTATTCTCCCAAACAGAAAATAGAGGTTCTAACCATCAAAAACTTTCCATTACCTTAGAAAAGCTACTCAAAACAGAGGGTAAGGCAATGGGTTTTCCACTTTCATATTTTTCGCACATCTATTATTAACAATGTGAGATTTCTAATAATTGCATATTTTTAACAATTTTCCTTTAAGGGTGAGTTTGTTTCACATTGAATTGATTGGGCTGCTCTTTCTTAAACGAAGCCTTTCTCTCAAGGAGAGTATTAAAGCATTATCAAGAGTCTAATTATTCTACCAAACGCATATGAGCATGCAATGCTCCATTAGGCTTCTTTTTACCAAGTCCCAATTATTCCATCCTCGTGTAGGAGCACCATAAAAATTATTAATACTCTATACTTGTCTTTGTGAAACCATTAACTCCGATGTCATTTGTTAGAGATTCAGAGAACTAAAATAATTTGAGAAAAATATTTTTTATTGGGTCTCGTGGAAAAAAACATACTCATAAATTTCACACTATATCCAATCTAATATTTTAAAACAATAATTTTATTGGTCATTTTACTTGGATGTTTCTACTTATTTCATCATTTTTTAATTTAAAAATTTTAACAATTGTGTATTTCTAATAATATATATTCTAAATTAAAATATTAAATATGAATGGATTTTTATATTAGACTTATTTCATATTATTGATAAGTATGAATATATGAATATTTATTTTATATTTAAAATTGAAATAAATAGCATGTAAATAAGAAATATTGGGTGTCTGCATTATTATTGTCTGAGGATCCTCAAGGCAAACTGTAGCAGTGATGCAGTACCTATTCTAACATTATTTTTTCTTGGGGCAAAAAGGATAAGTGTCAAGAACCAACTGTATTGACCATTAATTCCTCTATTAAGGTCCTGGTAATCACTTTCCTGTCCATTAAACGAAGTGCATTTTTATTGATTTACTTTTTTTTTTATCTGTTTTAGATTATAGATATTTTTTATTTTAAAATAATAATTTATTTATTTATTTACTAATATATCCTAATTTAATATATAATAAAGTGTAAATTTTATTAATTTAAAAATAATTTAATAATATAAGTTATTTAATTTCTAGTAAAATAATATAAATGTAGAATATATTAAAAAAAATTTTAAAAAATATTACTTTAATCATATTAACATGAAAATAAAAGTAAATGAGACAGATGGAATAACTGCCGAGTGCTGACTGCCGCCCTCATGTTCTGGCGGATTTTAGAGGGAGGTCCACCTGGGTAATCATTCCTGTGCCATATACAGACCGAGACGTTTTCTAGAAATTGGTGATTCCCTATCAACTTTTACTTAGTCATAAGTTGCGGTTGTGAAGGTTGGAGAAATAATAAAGCAACCTCCAATCTTCGATTTTATTATTTTCCTGCAACCACCGCACGACCGATCATAATTTCGAATAAATGAGGGAAAAATATAAAGATAATTTTGTGTTTAGACACATTAAAGATTATAATTTAATTTAATTTAATAAATATAATGTATTTTTATTTATTAATAAATATAATTTAAATAATTAATTATTATTAAATGATATTAATATAGTTATACATTGAATAATACGTTAGTGTTATATATTCGCTGCATAAACGTCACGTAAATATTATGTAAACATCATATTTATCATATGTGGTCATATCAACATCACATATTTATCACAATAATGTTATTTGATTATAACTAATAATTAAGATTACATTTATTAAAAAAAATATATATCAAATTAATAAAAATTAAATTAAGATTTCTCATGTGTTAAAATGTGAAACAACAAAATAAATATATATATATATATATATATATATATATATATATATATATATATATATATTGACTTTTATATATATAACGAAGGATCATATAAAATGCTTGGTAGCTAAAAGTAATTATATAAGAAAAAAAAATCAAGGAGATATCATATCCCCAGTACCATATGTGTTACCAATTAACTAAAGTGTGTAGTGGTTGCTGTGTCATTTATCAGACATAAATAATGATTAACATCATGGAATTTACAAGAGCAATAAAATGATAGGAATTAGGACCTCTAAAAGTTCTATAACTAATTGCATATTGCTTGTGAAGTTCTAGAGAAAATATCACTGTCACAAATCGATATGAGATATTAATACATTCTTCTCACGTTCAGAATATTTAAAATGTAAAACAATTAAGTAAGACTTAATACACACCATCTTAAGAAAATAAGTTGAATCTAACTCATCCTAAAAACTAATTTAAAAGGGAAGGATTGTCTAAAAGCCAAAATTTCATAAGAAATATATTATACCTATTACAAATTAATTTAAGATATTAACAATATATAGTATAATTAATTTAATGAACTTGGGTTGTCCTTAATTAATTAAGTACAATTCGATTAAAATTTTTTTTTAAAACATGAATTTTATTTTCTGTACATTACTACTCTTCAAATACACATGTACAGAAATTATGTTAGGTTCAATATATCTCTCTTCTATATGTATATTTGGAATAACAATATTAAAGACACAGACAGACAGATCAAGAGAAAGCTATCAACGAAAAGACCTAATATTAATGATTAATGGTTTTCAAGCGAACATAATTAATATAAATGGGATCATAGTTTTAATTATAAATTCTGTGTTTAATCTATGAATTGATGTTGCTGAAAGAAGCTACCCAGAGAAGAATTATTTCCCGAGATTAAGTTGTTCATGAACATGTTTTGAGATCCACAAATTGCATCCCTTGATAAGCAAGCAGTGTATAGGAAGGAAAAAAGGTTTCATAGCCTTAGGCCGGATGTATCTGAGCTTTGGGTTTAACTTTAATGCTTCAAATTAAGTTTTTTTTTTTTTTTTTTTTGGAATTTTATTAATAAAAATGTATTGTCATAAAAAAAAAATTCATAATCTGTTACGTTGTTCTTAAATTTTTTTTATGTATATAGTAAAAAAATTTTATTATTTTAATTTGATGAACAATAAACTCTTTTTAATTGTTTAGTTTGGTTTTATCTGGTTGCTAAATACACGATAGATTCAGATTTGTGTACCCAATTTCTCATTTGCCGATTGCTTGATAAATGATTTCTAAATTTTTTTTCTCCTTATTTTCATTCATCTATAGAAATATCCATCAAATAACACAAAATTAGAGAAAATATATAAATTTATTTTGCAATGAAGAATAAAAATTTTTAAGTTAATTTAAATGCATAAAAATTTTATTAATATTAAAATTATTTTTAAAAGTATAAAATTTTAAATTTGAATCAACCCTCAGCCCATGGTAGCCAATAATCAAACTATCTGCAATAAGATATATTCATCATTCAATATCAGACTGCGTATAATTTTTTTTTAAATGATAAATTAATTTATACCTTGAGGCTCAGATGCGGTGTCCAAGTTGTTCCCTCATGGGCATGAAAGACAAGGGACTAGCAGAGGCCTCGGGAGGAATCTGATCAGCCTCAGCCGACGAGGGCCTCGTGCGTAAGGCAGTCGACGTACAACACGACGTGATCACTACATGTGGAAAATAGAAATCCTCCAAATAAAATCAAATAAAAAAAAATTGAAAATTGGATCAGACGAAGGATTGTTAGAAACCATAGATCATGCAGATTTTCCATAAATTTCAAAGAGAGAAAAAAGAAAATTAGAGAGAGAAAGAAAATTCACAGAATTTTTTTTTTTTTTTTGGTTTTTCCTCTTCAATTTTACAGGAGAGAAGAGTTTGGTACAGAAGAAAGAGAAGACAGCTTGGGACAACCGGTTAACGTTTATGGGACAACCGGTTAGATCCAGGCTAAATGAATTTCTTATGGATGAAATGAAAATTGGACGGAATCGTTATTAGAATTAAAAAGGATGAGAAAGTCAAATTTATCTTTGATTTAAATTTTAAATAATAATTTATTTTTTGAAGAGTGAGAAGTTCTATATAATTGTGAGACTTCTTACATATATAAATAAGAATATTATTATTATTATTATTATTATTATTCCACATTGGTATAAAATAAAATAATAATACTAAATATAAAGACTTGGCTAATCACCCTCCTTAATTAATTTCTATGCTTGAAATAGGTTATTAATTTTCTCTTCATGGTTTTAGAGTTGATTCTTATTTCAGTTTTGGGTGCAGATGTTTAGTTTTGTAAATTTTACATTGCGTGCCACAAATATTCAAGCCTGAGCATAAGAAAATGTATTGTCCGACCAGATATAAGATATTGAAACAACAATTAAACAAACTTCATTTCAAATCTCTACTTTTAAAGTAAGCAACACACAAATTTTCAAATAAAATTATTAAATATAAATATTTGGACAATCCTCCCTCTTGAAATAACTTTTATAATTGTGTTAAATTCGCTTTCTTTTCTATACATGATATTTAATAATTAAATTAATAATATTCTCTATATCAAAATAATAATTTAATGATTAAATGTCAAAAAAAAAAAACAATATTAGGTCTCATCATTTTTATATTGTATGAGCCTTTTGTAAAGAAGATTGTGAAATACATTAGGAACGCTAAAAAAAAGTTTCCTACAGAAATAAAAAAAATAGTTTTTTCCTTAATTTTAAAAAGTGAATTCATGTGTTATGTAAAAGAGGCTGTATAAATATTGAACGCACTAATAATTTCTCTTTTTATAAATATTAAATTAGTTTAAATAATCAAAATAATATGTATTTAATTTATGACACTATTCACATGTAAATATAGATGAGAATATTGAGTTAATAATTGAGGGATTGAATATAAAAAAAAAAAATCATGCATCCCATCATTTTTATATTACCTAAATCCTTTATATATGAATAAAAGAATATCAAATTAATTAGTTGGGATAATTAAAATTTAAAATAATTCAAATTTAATTGGACCGAGAAATACTTGTGATAAATGGACACGACTGGATCCAATAATGTGTGGTTAATTGTGAATGGAATTCAAGGAAGGAGAAAAATATAATGAAAAAAGATATGTATGTGACATGTGGACTTGTTTTAAAAAAAATTCCTTGGAAAATTCTTTAAAAAAAATTCATTGGAAAATTCTTTAGTGTATACCTTTAGATTTTTTTTTTTTTCCTTTTCTACTAACGGGCCACTAGCTAGAGGGCAATGGCCACCCCATAGTCTCTTTCTAGTTGTGGTGGTTGCACGAGCAAAACGAGAGAGAGAGAGAAAGAGAGAGAGAGAGAGAAAAGGGAGACCCACCTCCATTATCTTTATTCTTGTTGTGGTGGTTGCACAAATAGAATGAGAGAGAGAGAGAGAGAGATAGAGCGAGGTCTATGGTTGTTTAAGAGGTGCTTTTCTATGGAGATTTTAAGATCGAGGGTCGTAATTGCGATGTTGGCGTGCCTTCTGTTCTCTGGTTGCTAAACGCTAACAATGTCCATGTGCACGTCTGATACCCTACATAAGGGGCCCATTTAAATTTCCGAAAACAATTCCCTTTTCTCCATCCATGTAGGTAGGTGGCTCTTCTCAGATGCATAGTAAAACAAACCCCACTTCAACACAACCCATTCTAGTCTCCATGAAAACAAATGCTTTCCTCATCTATTTCTTTGGCCTTTTTTGTCCTACAGCACTTATATATATAGTCCTCTATACATACTTCTTTGCGTATACCATATCCAACCAATTTCTATTTATATTCTCTCTCTCTCTCTTTCTCTTAAATGCCAGAAAACATGAGTATATCCGTAAATGGGCAATCGCAGGTGCCTCCTGGCTTTCGATTTCATCCCACAGAAGAAGAGCTTTTGCATTATTACTTGAAGAAGAAGGTCTCCTATGAGAAGATCGACTTGGATGTAATTCGTGATGTGGATCTTAATAAGCTCGAGCCCTGGGATATTCAAGGTCATATATATAGCTATATTCTTCAAGAAGTTTTACTTTCTTTCCCCTTATAGCCATGTGATGTTAATTTGGAACTGTGTTTTTGCAGAAAAGTGCAAAATAGGAACCACTCCTCAAAATGATTGGTACTTCTTTAGCCACAAGGACAAGAAATATCCCACCGGAACGCGCACAAATCGAGCAACTGCTGCTGGGTTTTGGAAAGCTACCGGCCGCGATAAGGTGATACACAGCAATGGTAGGCGGATTGGGATGAGGAAGACTCTAGTTTTCTACAAAGGCAGAGCCCCACATGGCCAAAAGTCTGATTGGATTATGCATGAATATAGACTCGACGACAATATTAATGTTGCTGATGCCAATGTAAGCCCCCCATTTATTCAATACTTGTGTTTTCAGCTGAATTCGCATTTAATGAGTAAAGGGTTCGCCAACCATTACTGTTCGTATTTTTAAGTTTATTAATTATTGTTATATGTTGTTATTCATGTCAAAGGTGTCCAACGTTTTGGGAGAAGCAACACAGGAAGAGGGATGGGTAGTTTGCCGCATCTTCAAGAAGAAAAATCACCATAAAACCCTAGACAGTCCTCCAAGTTCGTCATCCATCGCTTTGGAGGCAAGGACGAACCAGATGTTCAATTCTTTCAATGAAGGAGCTCTAGATCAAATACTTCAATACATGGGAAGGACGTGCAAGGAAGAAAACGAAGCAAACAACATTACTGCAAGATTTCTCAGGCCAATCGATGCAACAATCAACAATGGTTATCGTGACAGCAGGTGCATGAAACTTCCAAGCCTCGAGAGCCCAAACTCAAGCAGTAGCCAAAATTGTTACCCACCCATGATGATGAATGAAGGTTCAATATCCAACCAGGTGAGTTCCATGGATCCCAACTCAGTTTATCCCTTGGACTCTGGCCTCACCAACTGGGCAGCCCTTGATCGTCTAGTAGCTTCTCAACTGAATGGCCAAAGTGAAAATTCGAGGCAGTTTGGGTGCTTCAATGACCCAAACATGGGCTATTGCAATCCAATTGAGCAACCTCACCATGATTTCCAATTCCCAACCCAACGATCGTCATTCTCATTGCCATCGAGCAGGCCGTACCATGGAAGTCATCAAGATTATGTAAGTGAGATTGAGCTGTGGAATTTCGGCTCTCGGTCACCGCCGTCAACATCGGACCCAATATGCCACGTTTCAAAGTCTAGTGTATAACAGATGAATGAATAACCCCACATAAATAATGATATCATAGTTGATAAAGTCAGAAGGAGTATTATGACAAGAGTTTTATGTGATAATTTATATATGTAAGTGATATAGAATATATAAATAAAGTGAAGAGTTTCTTAGATGGGGTGGCATTATCAACCATTATCTTTTCTTAATCAAGATGTCTACCATTTTTCAATTTGTAATCTAGAAACCATTATCTTTTCAATCTGTGGGGTTATTTCTGTGATAATATCCCTCTAACTTCATGTAATAATTCTACCTTTTTAATTCCTCCAAGATGATGATCGATCAAGAGAGTCACGTATGTAATTATTCTTGAGGTTGCCACATGGTTTGTCGGTTTGTCTTGAGGAGCTGAGAGGCAGTGGCTATGGCTCATTGGTGATTGGTCCATGCAATGCCAAAATAGGAAAAGTTGGTGGGACTTGGGTTTGGCTAAATACGACTACCCACAGAAAGAGAGAGTTTTCTTGCTTATTTTAAACATATTTATTTACTAATTAGCAAATTTTCAATTACAATAAAAACGATCGAGGATTTTGTATCAGTATTTTTCACGAGGGAAAATGGAAAGTAAAAGATATGCCTATCGTGCGTTCATTTCATGACTTTCTAGCTAGCTAGGGCTTTAGGCCTTCTCTTGTTTTTTAATAGCCTTTAAATTATCTTTTGCATGGGAATCAACTGTTTGTTCTTCTATAAACATATATATATATATATATATATATATATCTCGTCACAGGTTTAAGGTTTGAGCAAATATGTCAAAACATTTTGCTGTAGTTTTTGTTTCTTTTGCTTTAGCTCCTTCTTTATTAAATATGTCAATATATTTTGCTGTAGCTTTTGTTTCTTGAGCTTTAGCTCCTTCTTTATCAAAAAAAAAAAAAAAAAAAAAAAATGTCGACAACAGAAATTGGTTTCTATTTGTGATAATCTTCATCAGTCATGCACTCATGCTAGAAGCTGAAATCAACATATAGCTAAATTTGAGTAACTGAAATTCATTATCATACTATGAGATAAAGAATTGTAGATAGAATCACCTTGAATTCTTATTTCTTAGCTATGCTTATTAAGAGATAATTACCCTAATTAATTAAGGTCATATAATGGTAAGATATTAGTTAGTTGAATGAACTTTAAATCAGTTCTTGGAATATGGTGAAATACATAGCGATGGGTCTAAGGGATAAAGATGAGAAAAGGAACACCAAGCGAAAGAGACCAAGCAGCGCGATTCTAGGCAACTCAACAACCACTGATACGAAAAAAGCTGAACGGCTTTAGGCTTTAACTACGTACTTTTCCATGTAAAAATCTAAGGAAAAAAAAAAATTCCGACAAAGACCAACTTATGACGTACTATCTTACTTGCCTTTATGTCTCTCAGTCTCATCCTATCACGTCTCTCGCCAGTCGCCTCCTCCTCCTACCTTCCTCTTTCTTTTTCACCTTCCATTTCGCTTTCTGTTCGCAATTTGCTAAAAAAAAAACATTTCTCATTAAACAAAGGTTTCACTAATTTTTTTTTTTTTTATCAGAAGACTAGTGATGTTCTTGAAGCAATTGGGTAAAGATTAGTTATTAAAAATTTATCTATTTTTTATTGTTATAAGATTTTAATTTTTATTATTATAAAATTTATCATAAATCATTGAAATTTAATTACATTTTATTATAATAAAAAGGAACAATTAAAACAATTTAATTGTTTCTTGACCAGTATCTTTAGAAAATTCCTTAAACAAAAATTATTGTCCATTCATTTAGAAAATTAATTATCGATGGATTAATTATATTTAACTCCATCGATTATTATGTCTTTCTTTATCTTTAAACGAAAGATGAAAAAATTTTCAATTATCCAACTACACCATGAGAAAATTATCAACATTTTTTTAAGAAGGAAATTATATTGACATCAAATGAAAATGGTATTCATATATTGTAATATAATATGGGCATTTAGAAACGATGTTGGTTATGAACTTGTTAGTCTGAAGAAATTAAATAAAGTTAAAATTTCATTAGTTTATATAACTTATATGAATCCATAAATTATATCCACCAATAATTTATGCTAAATACACGATTGAATCGCTCAACTAAGTTACTTTTTTCCATAGTAAAATGAATAATTTCATTAATTATAATCATTTTGCAATGATGAAGTAATGAAGGTAACATTTAAACTCAAATAAATAGCACAAAATAAGAATCAAGCCAAGTTTTTTTAATTATTTTTTTAATGAAATTTAAACTCAAACTTTTATAACTTTATAATTTTAATATTATTGAACTAATATTCATTGATTGAATCAAACCAAATTTAATTATACAATTCCTCATAATAAGCTAGAGTACTAAAATACTAAATCATAGTTAATATATCGTTTCAAATAATAATATTCAAATTAAATAACAAGTTGTAATGACTTTAAAATGCAAGTTGAATTTAAGAATTATGATGTATCAACTAAATTTGGATTTATTATATGGGAGTAGCATTAGTATTTCTAGATCATATTGTATGGACTTTTATGCCCATAATTTCTAAGACTTCTGACCATATTAAAGTGAGTTAATTAATTAATTAATTAATGAAACTAAAGAAATTAAAAAAAGGGTAAAGCTATTCTTTGGAAGTTAAGAATGCTAGCATTCACAATCCTATTAGAGTGAAAACAAAAATTAACTGGATGTAAAAACAGTCTCATTCAGCTGCTTACGTAAAAAAAAGATTAAAACATTGGGTAAGCAAAGTTCTTTTGGGTTTTTTTAACAAAGGGGTGGAATAAAAAAAAATACTAAAAAAAGTGGGTTTGAATTTAATTATGAAAAAAGGGTGAATTATTCTGAGATGAAAATATAAAGGTGGGACGCTAATTATAATAACGTTTTGAGATTCCGTACACTATTATAAATAGCGTACGAGTTTTAAAAATTAAAAAAAAAAACTAGACGCTATTTATAATAATTATAATAACATTTTGAAATTTCATACGTTATTATAAATAGCGTACAAGTTTTAAAAATTAAAAGAAAAGCTGGACGTTATTTATAGTATTGTTCAACTTTCATTTTAATTTTTTAATTATTTTATTTTATATTTTAAATAAAATATAAATATTATTTTAATAAATATTATTTTAATAATTAATATTATATATTATAATATTTTTATTATAAAACTTTTTTAAATTTAAAATCAAAATAAATAAAAATTAAAATATAAATATTATTTTAATAAAAATATTATAATAATTAATATCATATATTATAATATTTTTTATTATAATAAATTATTTTTTAATTTAAAAAAATTTTAATTAAATAAAAAAATTAAAATATAAAATGAAAGTTATAAAATATTATTTTTCTTTTAATTTTTTAATTATTTTACTTATAATAACGTCTAATTTTTTTAAAATTTTTAATTATTTTATTTTAATAAATTTTTATATTTTAATTTTAATTTTTTTTATTTTAAATTAAAAAATAATTTTTTATAATAAAAATATTATAATATATAATATTAATTATTATAATATTATTTATTAAAATAATATTTATATTTCATTTAAAATATAAAATAAAATAATTAAAAAATTAAAATAAAATTGGACGCTACTATAAATAGTGTCTAGCTTTCTTTCTAATTTTTAAAATTTATACGTTATTTATAATAATATCTGGACCCTCAAAACGCTATTATAATTAGCGTCATACTCTCGTACCTTCTACTTTAATGTAATTCACCTTCTTTTTTGTAATTAAATTTAAATTCCCCCTTTTTGAATATTTTTTTTTAATTCCACCCTTTTGATAAAAAAAACCTGTTCTTTTGCGTGAAACATGCTTAGATCCCAGAAGCCTAATTAATCAATTCTTAATTGCTCTCCGTTGACACTTTTCACACCAAGCCAAACCCAAGGAGGACAAAAACTTGCTACTGGACAAAATATACGTACATGATTCAGCCCACTTTAGACTTTTGTTTCCAACCACAAATACTATATATACTTTTGTTTCCAACCGCAAGCGCTATATGTACTAACTGATATTAACATAATTTATCATCTATTCAAAACTTACATTAATTTTCTCTATTTCATTTTTCAATCTCAAAACTTCTCAAAGCAGTCTATAATAAACCAAATTTACATAAGTTTTTCGGAGCAATAATTGGTGAAGCACGCACATACTGAAAGCCTTTTCTGTTTAATAACTCTTATTATAAAATTAATAAATCTGAAAATGGGTAGACATAAAACTTTACTTTTAATGATGGAGAAAAATCAGGCAAATTAACTATTTTTTTTTATTGCAAGATTGATACTAAAAAATTAATTAGATTATATAAATATGAAGAATAATATTGTTTATGTAACCTTAACATACATTATGCAAGATACCAAATGGGAAATATAGGTTTGATTTCTAATGGATTAATGAATTAATTAGGTGAATTGACAATATGACCCCTGACATCAAGGATAACCAAACAAGATTACCAAATGGAAGACAGAGTTGAGCATCTGATTAAATGTCATATTCTATGAAAAAATGTTCTTAGTCAACACTGTAAATGACCTTTGCCCTACCAAAAGCCTGTAGGGTGATAATATAGAATGGGACAGTTTTGCGATTTAATTCATACAATTTGCACGTTATAATATATAACTAAGCATCAAGTAGCTAATCAATTAGCATTCCCCAGTGGATCAGATCATTAATTCTTTAAAGCAAAACTTGTAATTAATTAAAAACGATTAATGATTTTGTCATGTATATGTCAATTACAAATTATTTTACGATAATCCGCATTCTCTTAATATTTTTTTCTTTAATTTTTAACAAATAATTAATCAGTATGTTAAATAAAAGATCTATATATATATATATATATATATATATATATATATTTGTTTGCTGAAAGTGAACATAAAGAGCTCAAAAAATTCTCCGCAGTGTCAATGATGACGTGAAATTAAACAATATAATGATCATTATTTAAAAGATTGTTTAAAGTCAATTCCCTGAACTCCTTTACAAGATTTTCTTGATTTAAATATATATTTTAAGTTTTAAGCCACATAAAAGATTCAAACAGTGAATGATCAGCAAGAACGCCAATCTAACGCATAAATTAAGAAGAGAACTTAATGGGGAAACAGTTAGGCTGCATCTGTGGGTGACTTCCACATATATATGCCTTTATCTTCTCCCTATCAAACTTTTTCACAGAGAGAACCTAAATTATCAACAAAATGAAAATAAACTGCATGTACATAAGACTAAAAAAAAAAAAAAGAAAAAAGTGAGAGGAGGTACTGATGTCGATGGACATATATAAAGGGTTATAGCCAACCAAATTAGAATAAATATATAGAAAAAGTAGATGGCCAGGTTTTGTGTGATTAATGGTGAACATTTGCAATAATTCATTAAAAAAAGGGTTTATAATCATGTAAATTTGTCAAAGTTTTCTTTTGGTTTGATATTTAGCTTTTTTATTCCTTAGAAGAAAGTCAACCCCTAATTATAGATTAGAAAGCTTATTCAAATCTATATGGGTACTAGACTGGAGAATAGAAGGAACCAACCTTTAGGTGAAGTAAGGCAATCATAAATCCAATTACACACCATGAATATCAAGAACAAGACCTCTAAGTCAAGATCAAGAAACCAGTGTCAACCATAATTCTTATTTGAAAATGCCGACAAAATTCTACTTGCAAACTTCACCTTCCTTAATGCTACGTATACATATCATTCATTTAATTTGTCTCACCAAACGTCACATAATATGATATAATAATATATTATTTAATGAATTGTTATAGATCTATGCATAATAATGAATAAAGATTACGTTGTAATATTTGATGGGATAATGGAGACGGGCAAAAAAAAAAAATCTAGCACTATAAAGAAGCATAATTTTTCACTCAACATTAATGATATTATGGTTAGTAAGAAAATTGAAGAGTTGTTAATTACTACTAATTAGCAAAGACGTTGAAGAGTTTTGATTCCTATGGAATATGGATCAGTTATTAATTACTTTCCTAAAGCTATTGATCATGATTGGGCCAAGTGAATGCATGATTAGAGCTAAAACATTGGCGATTTAATCAAGTTAGGTGAGGTGGGGTCGAACTATGTTGGCAAGATGTTACATCTGGATCGAAATTGGGGCACATACAATAATTCTAATTTGTAGATGAATTGGATGCTCATATATCTTTTTGAAAAACAAGGCCAAAGAATCAAATCTCAAGGGATATTTGATTTGATAAAAAGTTGGGAGAGACTAATCCCTTTCTTTTATAATAATAATAATAATAATAATTATTATTATTTTCTCTATAGCGCATTATCTTTTCATGGTCGAGACATTTATGCTCTTTTCGCTAGCCTCCACGCAACAAGAGAACATGAGGATTATTTGAAAGTGGAGACACCCTTTACCCTACTATCTCCATGTGATTTGCCATGATAATGTATTTTTTTAAAAATGTATTAACTGACTAATGACTTTTACCATCTAAATGTCCCCTGCATGCTTCTGATGGGAGAGCTTTCTGGGTTATTATAATTTTTTAGTTATATCATTCTTAATAACTTTAGGCTAAATCGATCCTTTATGTGTAGGTTTATTGTGGTGCCATTTTTTCTAGTTCTTTTAGGACAAGCTGCAATAAAAGTCTGAGGCCACACAAATGCAAAAGTCACGTAGTACTGCCAATACATCAACTCTAATTAGCTGGGTAGAGCTAAAGGCCTTCTGAAATTTTCTTTGTTTGTTTTTTTTTTTTTCTCTTGTTCTCACTCGAAAGTCAAGTGAATGGTTCCAAAATGGACAAGTACATCAATATGTTTCCCAACACAAATTGTTTCGCTAGTGGAGAGGAGATGTAAGGACATAATTAGCTATATAGGACTAAAAAAATATATAAAATTATCAACTGATTTGAAGTTTTCCATTGTTGTTTCACCAGCTAAGACGATTCCAGTTTTTTTGGAATTTGGCTAAGTGTTTCTCAATGGATACACGAAAGGGTGGACTTTATGAGAACTGCGTTTCTTTTGACTTTTCTTGATTTGCCGCTAATTGTTTTATGATTGTTCATTATTGCAGTGTCCCACCAAAGAAAGAGAAAGGGGCAAGGGCAGCCATTTTTTCTTTACCACAATTTTTTTCTCTTTAAAGCCAATATTTAAAATCAAACTTCACAGACTATCCCCTCCCCCTTTCCAATATAATCCTATCTCTCCTTTCAGATTTAGACTGGTTCTCTCACTTAGCAATCAAGATTCATTAAGTTAGCAATCTATATATTACTAATTCTCTCACTTAGCTTGCTAAGTTATAAGATGGGTGTAATAGGGTACGTCTGATGACCTGGAATGATATTCATATGCTAAGTTTTTGCTAGATAATTTTATTAATAAAGATTCTGATATAAAAAAATAATTAATATGATCAAATCTCAAGGAAAAGTGATACAAATGACTGGAAGCGGCCTTGGTTTTGTAAATTCTTGAGTTTTGACATTACACTGGCCATTAGCTATATTAGGACTCAAATCTGAAAATCTCTAAAATTCACAAACAAATATAATTTCAGCATCTTCTAATTTGATTTTATTTGAAAATTATTGACTGTTTCTCCAATTCATGTTTGGTTACCACTTACCAGACTACAAAATCAGGCTCTCAAGAAAGGCGGCCCAGGGTATATTGGGCTAATGTGTAATTCCAATGCCTACCACCTTTTGCAGGGATTTCTCCATCCATATTTGGAATTGTTACCCGAGGTTAGACCTCTTAACGGACCGATATGGGCCTGAAACTGGACCCAAGACACTTTGAACCAAAGAGTAAGTACATAGCCCACAAGGACCAAAGTCACGTACTTGATCAGGCTTCAAAAATGTCACGCTCGCCTCAAGGATATGGGCTCAGGCCTCATCTTCTTCCAGCTCGCAGATGTCGTCGGATCATCGCCACAAATGCTAAAGTTAATTAAAATATAATTTTTTTAATTTCACTTTTGTTTATTAATTAAAATTGAAATCAATTTCTAAAATAATGTATAATTGTCAAACTTAGACAAGATGCCATCAGAATCAAATAAATGGTTGATGTGAGCCAAATACAAAAAATTGAATCATTGTAGCAGTGGAAGAACCGAGGCCTACTATGGGTTCCCAATTTTATAACAGCAGAAGCATGGTCTGCTCTGCTGAGCTGATTGCTGAATGTATAAGACTCCCGTGGGCTATAATGCACCTGATCTGATGCTCTCTCGTTTTGGCGATAGCACGTGACTCCACACAAGGTGAAGCGAAATGAAAAAGTTGGCTGTGATTCCCCATTATGGCTGTTTTGGTCCCTGTGCACCCTCGCCCAACCCAAATTGCTTTCTGCTCTTTCTTTATGGTCATGGCTTCCAAGTTTCAACGTTCTGCTCGATCTCGCGTTCACGTTCTCTTTAATACTAAATTGTTTCTGTCTGAATTTTACAATTCAGAAAAAAAATATTGACTTACTATGCCCTGACGCAACCATTACCGTCCAAGAAAGGAATAAATAATCTCTTAGTTTTTGCCTTATAAGATTAAAGAAGATAGAATATCGCCTTGCAAACAATCTATTTTAGCTTTACTCTTCCACGTTACATTCTATTAATTAATCTTCTCTGAGACCGTGTCAGGCTGTCACAGTTAAGGACGTGGGGTGGGGGGCTAACTCTTCTATCCAAATGCAATCAACACCCTATCTTTCTTTGGTCTTTACCTCGCAGTTTCTGGCTTCTTGTAAATGCTGCTTGGTTTGAACTTATCCTTTGATGGGGAAGAACGGAGGTAGCTCATGGTTGACTGCTGTGAAAAGGGCTTTTAGATCTCCTTCTAAAGAGACTGATAAGAGGAATAGCAGAAGAAGAGAGGACCATGAACAAGAAGAAGATGAAGAAAAGGTTTTTGGCATCTCTATTCTCGGTTTTTGTTTCTTGATTTGTCTATGACTCTTATGTCAATTTCCTGTTTCTTTTTCTTTTTCTATGGGTTTTGTGCAGAAGAGAGACAAGAAAAGATGGATATTTAGGAAACCCGCGAATCAAGAAACGGTGACACAACAGACGCCTTCGAAGGAAGCAACTGATAAAGCTTCTGCTGGTGGTGGTAGGGCGGCACCGACGGACCATGCGTCTGTCGCGGCAGCTGAGACTGCGGTAGGCACTGCCCAGGCGGCGGTGGAATTGGAAGTAGCTCGGCTCACTAGGCCTTATTACGAGACCAGAGAACAATATGCAGCCATTGTTATCCAAACCGCTTTTAGAGGATACCTGGTAAGCTAATATTATACATGTATAGAATGTTGAGAGGTTTAAATTCCTACTTGAGTTCGATTGAAAGCATTAATTATTCAGCAGTCATAAAAGCTATTACGGTCTGGGATAGAGGATTAGTTAGATGTCTCAGATTTTAAATTTAGTTCGATTGTAAATGTTAAAGTAAATGAAGAATTACAAATAGCTGTGAGAAAAAAAATGGTGTGTGTCGGTGGTTGAAGGCAAGGAGGGCACTTCGTGCGCTTAAAGGGCTAGTGAAGTTGCAAGCTTTAGTAAGGGGACACAATGTGAGAAAACAAGCCAAGATGACACTGAGATGCATGCAAGCTCTGGTTCGAGTACAGGCTCGGGCGCTGGATCAACGCATGAGGCTTTCCCATGAAGGCAGCAGGAAGTCGACATTTAACGACACCAATAGCGTAATTGAATCGCGATATCTTCAAGACATTTCAGACAGAAAATCAATGGTAATTTTTTGAGGATTCTTTTTTCTTGTTCTTGACAACAGTAATAGTAGCAAAATTTATGTTTTCGAAAACAACAAGAAAACTGCGTAATGCTAAGCGAACTTAGCCTTTTTGTTTTCTGACTTTCAAAGCTAAAGGTTCTCATGGATTGTTCAATTTGTGACAGTCAAGAGAGGGAAGTATCACTGTTGATGATTGGGATGAACGGCCTCACACAATTGAGGAGGTTAAGGCCATGTTACAACACAGGAAAGATGCTGCAATCAAGCGTGAAAAGACCTTGCCGCATGCTTTCTCTCAGCAGGTTCATTTCTTGCACATCCTCTGCCTCCTCTGTTTTTGTTTATCGTCTTGTTGATCTTATTCAATTTTTTGCCATAACCCATTTCAAAGACATGGAGAACTGGTAGGAGCCCGTCAATAGGGAATGAAGATGAGCTCCAAGAAAGACCACAATGGCTTGACAGCTGGAAAGCTGCAAAGACACAGGATAGGAGCAGAGCCAGAGCTTCAACTGATCAAAGAGACCCCATCAAAACTGTAGAAATTGACACCTCACAGCCCTACTCATACTTATCTTCGAATTTTAGAAGAACCAATCAAAGCCAATATCACCAAAACCAACACCAAAGATCCAATTCACATTTGTTCGCTTCTCCGCTCCATAAAGCTCATCAAACTGCACCTCTCTACCACTCTCCCATTACACCCTCTCCATCAAAATCCAGGCCTGTTCAGGTCCGGTCAGCGAACCCGCGTTCTGCAAGAGAATATAGAAGCTACAATCCTTCTCAAACACCAAGCCTGAGGTCCAATTACTACTACACTGGCAATTTGCATCGACATGGAAGGGTTGGGGCCAGTGGTAGTAATGCTGGTAATGCTACCTTGCCTAATTACATGGCTGCAACCGAGTCTGCTAAGGCTAGAGTGAGATCCCAAAGTGCACCGAGGCAAAGGCCATCAACTCCAGAGAGAGACGGAGTTGGGTCGGCAAAGAAAAGGCTTTGTTTTCCTGCCCCAGATCTCTGTAGTGTAGGGATGGGCTATGGGGGTGGCTTTGGGCATGGCTTGAGGAGTCCAAGTTTTAAGAGTGCTAGTGGTGTACAATTTGGTGGGTTAGAACAACAATCTAACTATTCCTCTTTCTGTACGGACAGCATTGGCGGTGAGGTTTCACCTTCTTCAACCAGCGACCTCAGGAGGTGGTTGAGGTGATTCCATGAGCCCGCAGTAGTGAGTGCCATAATTCGAATCCTGAATTTTTAGGCTTCCACTTTATTTTAAGACTGTGACCCTACTGCTGGTCGTTGGATTGTAATGTCCAAACAATAGATAATTGAATTGAGTTTCTGGATAGCTAGTTTCGTATATAGTTTGAACATGGTATTCAAATCGAGTGTTTTTTTTGTTATTTTTTCACATATTCATCTGAAGTTGTAACTATGGGCGTGTGGCCTTTTTCTTTCAAGCAATTCTTCTTGACGATTTACATTTGAGTGCTGCTAATCGATTTCTAATGCTTTCGTCTCTTTTACTGCTAATAAGTTGGTTGCTAATGAGATTAAAAAAATATTAAAATGCGTGAGCGATCATTAGCCAAGAGAAGATCGTATCATATACTAAGCACTTTTTAACAATAGACAATCAACAGAAGCGTCATAGTGGACCCAAGAAACCATGATAATTGATATGAGAAGAAAGCCATATGTCTTGCTCACTCTCGCTTTATAAACGGCATCTCTGTACACCAGCTTTTGTAGTTGTAGGTTGGGCTTCCCGTTTTCTGAGTTGGTACATATCAAGCGACTTTAACTTTTAGCGGTTTCCCGACGTCAAAAGCTCAAAAGATCATGTGCAATGATGCATGGAAGCCTTATCCTCACAGAAACTCATAATCATCATGTAATTGATGCTGATATATATGGCTCCTCTTTCTACTGTATATTGGTGTGGTGGGAGGTGGGTACTAAAAGCAACTTTTGGTCATCTTTCAAAAAAGTGAAACGTGAAAGGAAAATTTTAGAATGTGAAATCCTGCAACTGGGTTTTGCCCACTTTTCATTGCCTTGTAAAGGGATTTGGTAAATGTATAATTTCTATCATTTTTTATCAATTCATCAAAGTCAACACCATAAAAGTTTAATGGTCCAGCCTGCAGAAGAGGTGAGAGGCAGGTTTAATGGTTTCTTAGACGGGCCGGTTCATTGGACAAATATGAAAAATGGGCTATTTAAGAATACTTTGCTCTTTCTGCTCACTCATATTCCTTTTTGGGGCTATTGAGATGCTAATTGTTGGGTAAAGGGCTGAGGGTTCGTTTCATTAGCATGTTGTGAGGACCTAAACATGACCACTTCTGCTTAGTTATAGCTAACGAGCTGAATTCAATAATAATTAATTTAAAATTCAAACGACTTATTTTTCATGGGCCCGAGGGATTTGGATCACAAAATGGGCCTACTTCACAATCATTGGCAGACTTTGAGTTTCTCGCATGGGCTTTCTACACTGTTTGATGATTTCGAATGGAATTAGGCCTCTTGTTGGCTCCAATGATCTATTCAAGCTTGTAATATTGGAAATGAATTGTGTAAGTTACGAATTATTTTGAAATTTATTTTATGACTAATTATATTATAAATTAATTCCAATTATTTAGAACTATCACGTAGGGTAAAAAAAGCTTTAAGTTGAATTCAATTTAATAAACGTATTTAGTTAATATTTTTTTTTATAAATAATATAAATATATAGAGATATTTTTTTCTGTTCACAAGTGTACCTCTTCATTCATACGTTATGAATATTAGAACAAATTTAAACTATTAAGTAATTAACATAATACTTAAAGAAAATAATGAAATTTAATAAAAAAAATTATTAAAATAGCGATTCTGATAGACATGTCAGTTGAATACATAATTAAAACAGATTATAATTAACAGTTTAATCAAATTAAAATAAGATTGATGCAAATCAAAATGGAATAAGAATTAATGGTTTAATTGAAATCAAAATAGGATTGATTAAACCTTTTTACAAACACATTAATCTAATATTAATTAAATTAGATTAGATTAAATATAATTGTTAAGATATAATATAAGAATGCAATATAAATAAAAATAAAATGAATGAGAAAGGAAACAAAAAAAAGGTACAATTTAAATTAAATACGATGAAGGAAGAAAGGTGAAGAAGAAAATATTAATAAATTTTATAATTTTAAGTATTTTTATAATATATAATATATATACTTTTTCATTAAAGAATTAAGATTATAAAATTTAAATTTTTAATATAAATAGAAATACTTTTAAAATTATATTAAAATTTTAATTTAGATTAATTATATTAGTTAATATATCTTAATTTAGATTAACCATCGGATAAAAATAAAATAAAATCAAGACACGACATCTGTAGGACATATGTGGAACCTGATCGATGTGGACAGGCGGATTTTCCAAGATTGCTTTTACACTTAGCCAAGTCAATGAGAGGAGATTGCAATTCGCAGCACTCACCTTAAACCTATTAAAATAATTAATTTTTTCTTTTTTAATTACATTCAAAATATTCAGTTTTTATTTTTTTATATATATTATATAGATATTTCATCCACTGGGATCAAGACTGATTCTCAAATCAGAGTGGAGTGAGATTAAGAGCTGTACTCTACTCATTAAGCACTTTTTATGGAAACGAATTGCTGCAACTTATTGGAAAATAAAAATACAGACATCTTCTGTGGCAGAGACTTGTCTAACCAACAAAAATCCAAAATTGACAGACATGGAAACAGATAGTAAATGTACACAATCACAATGCGTCCACTGACAAAAATTCTGAATTGAATGGCAATAGTACCTTGCAGAAGCCGGAAATGTTGCTTGTGATGGTTTCAATGGTAAAAATAAATAAATAAAAGAAAATGTGTTGGCTTATAATAGTGCAATGGCCATAATAATAAAACATTTTCCTCCATCTCCCACGTATTAAACTTGGCTTACAAAGTCTGCAAGAGTGTAAAGAGAGATAACACCGCTCGCCACCTTGTCTTTGAAGGTGCGCCACGTGAAGAAACGGAAGGTGCTTCCAATTAGCGGTTATTGTTTTATTAATTTTCACGTTAAAAATAATGCCAATCCAACCGACAAATTCTAAAGCACCATTTCGTCCCTTATTTTCACATAATAAAATGAATAATTCCTTTTTAATATTCCATATATAAAATAAACCCATTATTTTTTTTAAAATAAACAATATAAGAAAAAATTTTAATATAAACATTTATATTTTTTAATATAAATATACAATTAATAAATATAAAATTATTTAAAGAATAAGCCTTGCTATTTCCATAACTAAAGTGATTAATTTCACAGTTTAGGAAATGTAATTTTAACTATTAGACTAAATTGTCCTTCTATAATCAGAGGTGAGTTTAGAATTTTTTTTTCGGAAATCAATATATTTAAAAAATTATGCATATTAAAAATAAAATTTTCAAATTAAATTTTAAATATTAAAAGTTTGATATTTAAAAATTTAATAAGATAAAATTTAGTTAACTTTATTACCATTTTTATAAGAAAAGAAGAGAAATATCTATCATATTCAAATAAGTCATGCAATTATAAATTATTTATTTTAATGTTGATTAAAAAAGTTAAAAATTAAATTTATAAAGGGTCAATTTAAAAATATTTATATTTATGTAAAAAATTAAAATAAAAAGAGATGTCAATTGATCTCTCATTTAATAAGGTGAATTTGTCACTGTCTATAATATGATCCATATAATTATTTTTACATAAAAATATAATACATTTTCATTATTGCTATAACTTATTTTTTTTTGTCATAAATTAATTCACTTTCACATTTCATAAATAAAATTTTAATACGTTTTATTTAATTCATGATAAATTTAATTTGTCCCGTCATTTATAAGTAAATCAATAGAATTCTTTTATGTTATTATAATTAAAGAATAATTATTAATAAATTTAATATTTATTGTATTTATAAATATATTATTTTATATTATTAATTCATAATTTAAAATTTTAAAAATAAATTAATATTTATTTATAATTATAATAATATGAATTATTAATCTATATATAAAATGGTAGAAATCTACCTAAGAATTTCTTTATATACATTTTCACTTAGGATTTAACTTTCGTCCTTCTGCCAACGTCAATAAAGTTAAAATAGCAAAATAGCATCAATCCCATTTTCCTTCATTATTTAAGCTGCATACTACAGTAGCCCCTTAAACGAAGGCAGAGAAAAAAAGGCAATAGCCCAAGTAATTCAAGTCCTTGACTTCAAAGCATCCTCTGTTGTATACATCAAACTACATTTACAAACCGCTCTCTCATCAATACAAACTACAAATTGAACCCATCACAACCCACCCTCATATTCCAACATGGTTACATTTCGACAAGTTTTCCGATCGACTTTTCTCTTCCTGTTTCTCATTATAGTGAGTTGTACCCCTCCCGAGGATCCCATCAAATGCTTTTCGAAAAACACCAACTGCACTATCACTAATTCTTATGGGACTTTCCCTGATCGAAGCATATGCCAAGCAGCAAACGCGGTGTATCCCACCACAGAAGAAGAGCTCATTTCACTAGTAGCCAATGCAACCAAGGGGAAAAGGAAGATGAAAGTGGCCACTCGCTACTCTCATAGCATCCCTAAGCTAGTTTGTCCAGATGGTATAGATGGGCTGCTCATAAGCACCAAATACCTCAACCGTGTATTGGAGATTGACCTTCAATCCATGAGAATCAATGTAGAGAGCGGCGTCACACTGAGGCAGCTTATTAACGAAGCTGCCAAGGCAGGGCTCGCATTGCCTTATGCTCCGTACTGGTGGGGCTTGACCATCGGTGGCCTACTGAGCACGGGTGCGCATGGAAGCACGTTGTGGGGTAAAGGGAGTTCGGTTCATGATTATGTGGTGGCATTGACGATTGTTAGCCCCGGCGGGCCTGAAGATGGCTACGCCAAAGTCCGGAGGCTCGATGAGAGTAACAGTGAACTCAATGCTGCCAAGGTGTCTCTAGGAGTTCTTGGAGTTATTTCAAAGGTTAGTTTTCTTGCTCATGTTGTCTCGTAATTTTCAAATTTTGTTTTGGGATTTGGCATTTTGGCTTCTCAATGGTGGAATTATATTTTTTGTCGTTAACAAAGCAATTGGTAAAGAGAAACAATTTGGTACTAATTTATGCAGCTAGCTAGAATTATTAGCTTTATTTTTTAATTACATGGATTAAAATATGTTACAGTATTTATTATTTAATGTTAAATAAAATGGTATCATATACATCAATTTTAGTTCCTGACAGGTTATTTTACTTTGTTATAATAAAAATTATTAATTTTACTTAATAGCATTAAAATAATTACTTTTAAAATATTAAATCTCGGCTTAATATTTTAATAAAAATTAAACAAAACAAAATAATAAATAAATTTATTTCAAAAAATATTAATTTTTAATATTTAAATTTATTTTTTCAACTAGTGACTGTTATATTTTAAATTTTAATCTCTTGCATTATTAAGGACACTCAATGAATGAACTAGTGACTAAATGGCACAATCTTCACATTCTTAAGACTTTCAATTATCAGATCGGAAACCAGGCTGATGGCCTATGGGACATAAAATCTATTTTTATTGACTTTTTTTTTTCTTACTGAAAAATTTTAAAATATAATATATGTATGTACAATAATCATATTATGACTATTGATTGTGATAAATTTTATTATAATTAACAATTAAAATATATTCATTATACATACACCACCGGTTACTATATTTTGGAGCAAAAATATGGGAAAAACTATTATTAGAATTCATGGCTAATTCTCCTGCCGCCCTATTAGGGAAACCTCATTCCTGTCCTATGTGTGGAATGAGCTAGTAGCTAGAAACTGGAAAGCATATCAGCACGTATCTGGATGTAATAAGTGGCATTTTTGTTATGTTTTCTTTTCTTCCACCTAATCTCTTTTGGCTCTTTTTCTTGATTTTTCTTTACATGGATTCATGTTGCTGTTTTTCATCTTATGTCTTATCAAAAAACGGCCCAAAACGTTTTGTTCTAAACTTAATTTCTGCCAATGTTATAAGCTTTATGAAAATTAAAAAAATAATAAAAAAAAAACTTCAATGATGTTTAAGTAATGCACGCTTATATTCACTAAGCACAGAAAATTATTAGGGGCTATAATTAAATGTGGCATCACATAATGCTGTAGTGAATCAATGATAAACGTGGCTTTCTAATTAAGCTAATTAATTAAGTAAGCAAGCGTTCTTTTTCTTTAATTTTCCCATTTATTGAAACTCATTATGTAGTAAAAATTAGTTCTTTTACATTCTGTAAACCCTTCATCTCACTGAAATTTGAATATTGAATCTTCAGTTTAAAATTTCAAGCTTAATTTATTTCTATGACTAGTTTGGTAGAATTAGGCTTTAAATTCATAGTTATGGCGGAGAGGATGATTCTGAAAAACAAGTTTCGTAAAAATTTTAACGATAAAGTTCACTTTTTTTTTCCCCAGAGCAACCGATCGATCGAAATGAAGTGTCCATAGAAAAGCTAGAGTCAATTTGAAAAGAAAGTTCAAAAATAAAAATTTTGAGAAACTAGATTTAACTAGTTAAAGTGAAGGATTAATTAAAGAGAAAAATAATATCACTATTAATTAAAAAAATAAATAAATTATTAGATTTATTTATTAAATATATATATATATTTTATGTAATATATTTTTAATTTATAGTAATTTATAAAAATTTTTTAAAAATAAATTTCTGCAAGGCTAGTTTACACAAACACAAGTCATAAATAGCTTTGAGGCTTACAGCTCAAAATCCTACGGCTCTTCACTTATTGTGCAAATAGTCAAGGAGATAACCTCAAAGTCAAGGCTGTCTGTGTCAGCCAGGTTGCCTTTTTCAACCACAAGTGCGAATCGAGTTTTTAATTTCTTGTAACCAGCTTGGATTGCATTTTTTTTTTTTTTAAGTTTTCATTAAATACAAAATAAAATTAAAATAAACGAAATTAATTAAAATTTCATTTGTAAACAGGTTACTTTGCAACTGCAGCCTCTTTTCAAGCGATCCATAACTTATGTGGTCAAGAATGACAAAGGCCTGGGGGATGAAGCATCAAGCTTTGGCCTTAAACATGAGTTTGCAGACATATCATGGTACCCTAGTCAGCATAAGGCAGTCTATCGAATCGACGATCGAATTTCTTCTAACACATCTGGCAATGGTCTATATGACATCATCCAATTCCGCTCTACACTTTCAGTTGGATTAGCTTTGGTTAGAACCACAGGTTATATATATACTTATTCATTCTCAATCATGGCTGGAAAATACTTAGTTATACTGAATTTATTATACAAAAACAATTGAACGTAACTACTTTAATTAATTCTGTACACATCTCAATATAAATATTTGATTTAATGATTATTAAAATTAATTCTCATATGAGCTCAATTTTATATTAAATATCAAAAATAATAAATGAATATCACGAGTAAATGAGTACAAAATATCAAAATATGTCAATGGTTCATTGATAAATTATAAAATAGTTACATTACGTGGTATTTATCTGTTAATTTAGTGTAATACATCTTTGGTATAGCCAAGTCTTGCCCTTTACTCCTTGAATTTTGCATGTTTAACGAGCATATAACTATGTATATGATTATTTTTTCAATCAGAGGAAAATCAAGAATCTCTGGGTAATGCTGAAGGCAAGTGCATTAGTGCAAGACTAACTACAACTACGCTCCTGACCTCAGCTTATGGATTAACAAACAATGGTATATCAATAATTAACTATAAATGTTATCATTGGCATTAAAGATGGGGTTATGTTACTAAAATTTTGAAGATCTTGCAGGTATTGGCTTTACAGGATATCCTGTAATTGGATATCACAATCGCCTCCAATCATCAGGGACTTGCCTTGATAGTCCTGAAGATGCATTAATTACTGTCTGTCCTTGGGACCCAAGAGTCAAGGGAGAGTATTTTCTCCAGACCACTTTCAGTATCAGCTTGTCAGTTGTTAAGAACTTCATTCAAGACGTGCAAAGGCTTGTCAATTTGGAACCTAAAGCCTTGTGTGTCCTAGAACAATACAATGGTATACTCATGCGCTATGTTAAGGCCTCAAGCGCCTACTTGGGCAAGCAAGAAGATGCGATAGACTTTGATATCACATATTATCGAAGCAAAGACCCCATGACTCCTAGGCTTTATGAAGATATACTTGAAGAAATAGAGCAACTAGCCCTGTTTAAATATGGAGCTTTGCCTCATTGGGGAAAGAATCAGAACCTAGCATTTGATGGAGCTGTCAAGAAATTGAAAAACGCTGGGGAATTTTTGAAGGTTAAGCAGATGTATGATCCAACTGGGCTATTTTCCAATGAGTGGACAGATCAAGTGCTTGGACTTAAAGGCAGTGTGACCATAGTAAGGAAGGGGTGTGCACTTGAAGGATTGTGTATATGCTCGGAGGACATTCATTGTGCCCCAAATAAGGGATATTTCTGCAGACCAGGTAAAATTTATAAGAACGCAAGGGTTTGCACCCTTATCAGTGAAAAGAAGCAATTGTGATTATCCGGGGCAAAGGATCGGATCGGATCTATATTGATTGGTTATGAGATCTCATGGAAATATGGATATTATAATTATATTTTCATTCAAAGGCAAACTGGGTTTAGTTTAATATTCTTCTTATTCAGTAAAAACTTAATTCAAACAAAGAATTATTTTTAATATGAAAATTTTAAAATAATGAGTTTCCATGATTTCTTTATATGATTTTGTCATGGCTTTGTGTTGAAGGTTGACCCAATAATTAATAGCTCAAAGTCTTAAATTACGTTTAGATTGGAGGAAGAAAAATAATAAAAAAAATAAAAAATTTAATAATAATAAAAAAATTATTTTTCTTCTTATATTTGGATAATAAAAAAAATATAAAGGAAAAAGTTATTTTATAAATAATAAAATTACAATTTATTCTTAAATTAAAAAATAAAAAGTTATATAATATAGAGATATATTTATAATTTTATATATATTTATAATTTTATATTTTTTTTTCTCAATAGAGAAAAAGTGAAAATAGACAAAATAATTTTATTTTTCTTTTAAATTTTATTTTATATTATTTTTTCTCTGCCTAAATATAAAATAATGAAAAATAAAATTATTTTACTACCAAATTTTCTGCTCACCCTAATTTTTTTTCTCTATCCAAATATAATGTTAGAGATAGCTTTCACTATCAGATTTTTAATCCTTAATTTCCAGGCTTTTAATTAATTGAAATAGATTTTTAATATTTTTAATATTTAATAAATGAAGTTTTATTTAGCCGGAAAATACTCCTAATTAAAAATATTAGTTATATTGAGCATAGTAAAATTGAAATGATTGATCTAAGGGCATTGAAGACATTTCATAGCCATAATAAGGTAACGTGGCACTGACGTTGCTGATGAGGCGTTATCTGATTGATCAAAATTTAGACAAGAAATAAGCAGTAAAGCGTTAGATTGGAGCCTTGTCCTAATTGGGGGTATTCTGGAGAGAAACCCATGTTTGGGGTTCGTGGAGTCGTCGGACAACAAAAACGCATAAGAGAGGAAAAAACGGACAAACCAAACACACACAGTCCCAGAAAGCAAATCTCAGTCTCCACATACAAACACCTCCTGGTACGCCAAGTTTCACTTATGATTGATTCCTTTATGTTTTGCCTTTCTGTGTCCGAAAAGTTTGTGTCTTTACACTTTGCCCTATTCGATGCTTTTTTTTTTTTTTTTTTTTGAGCATGCTTCCACTGCTCGTTGCATTTCAATCTGCTCAATTTTCAATTTCTTGTTTTAGGGTTTTGGATTCCATATCCTTCTATCATCCTTTTATTTCATAGGGTTTAGGGTTGATTCGTGTCCATCCTCACTCCCGCTGTTGTTTCGTTTAGCATTACTTGGGTTTCAAATGGGTTTGTGTTAATGGGATCGTTTGTTGTGTTTCCTCAGGAAATTTATAAATTATTGTTGATTTAACCAATTTAAGACGGAATGTTTTCTTTTTTTTTTCCCCCTTCTATTCAGGATCGAGCTTCAAAATTTTTAAAAATGTTTATTATTGGTTCTACTCCACCTATTTTGTCTTTTCTAGCTATCTTCCCATTTTCTAGATGCGGTAGAAAGGGGGAATGAAGAAGAAAATTTGCAAAATTCATCTTAATTCACTCAATTGATGCTCTAATACCAACTCAATCTCAGTGGAGTTTTTTTTTTAATTTTCCTATTTTTTTTCCTTTTGCGGGATTCAGTGCAATGGAACTTTAGCGTTTTTTTTTTTTTTCTTTTTCTCCTGTATCTTCTCTGATTCTTTGTTCACCAATTCGAGCAACCCAAAAATTAGTTGGTCTGTCCTCAAGTCTGTCAAGTTTGATGTAGAAGTAACATTTCAAGTTCTCATAACTGCACTCCTTTTAGCAGCTAAGTTTTGTAGCTTCCCAGTTTCCATCTGAAACATGGGTAGTTTTTCAAATTCTGTATGTCCTCCCAGCCTTATATTCCTCTTTGGTTTGCTACCCGCCCCTATTGATTCTCGTGCCTTAAGCACATGCACATCCTTGCAAGTTCAATGCATTTTCCATAATGGTTAATCAAGCTTGCAGTTAATTTGGCCCCATGTAACTGCAGTTATTTTTGGATGATAATACTTGGGGCGTGAAACAGATAAACAGCCATGGCAGAGGGAACAGAAGTTGAGGAACGGGTGGATCTTGACGAGGACAATTACATGGAAGAAATAGATGATGATGTTGAAGATCAACTAGATGATGATGATGATGATGGAGGAGATGATAATGGAGATGCACATAATGAAGAAAATGTTGAAGAGGACTATGAGGACTCTAAAAATGGGGTTATTCAGAAAGATCAGTCGCCGGAAATGGATAGAATTCATGTCGATACAGAGCCTCTGGAAGATGAAGAAAAGCCCACTGCTTCTGTCAATGAAGAGGAAAAAGAGAAGCATGCTCAACTTCTTGCCCTTCCACCCCATGGTTCCGAAGTTTTCATTGGTGGGCTTCCAAAGGATGCATTAGAAGATGATTTGAGGGATCTCTGTGAACCCATAGGCGAAATTTTTGAGGTCATAACTGTTTAGATAAGTACTCATGATATATAGGAACTTTTCTTCTTGTCATTTTTAATATGTATTTTATTGTAAATTATTCTTCAGATAAGGTTAATGAAAGACAAGGACTCTGGTGAAAGCAAGGGCTTTGCTTTTGTTGCCTTCAAATCAAAGGAGGTTGCTCAAAAGGCCATTGAAGAGCTTCATAGTAAGGAGTTCAAGGTAATCATGACTTGGTGCAACAATTCCATCACTTGATTAATTGCATATATTTTTATTTCTTTTAAAAGACAATTTGCATCACTGCTGCAGGGGAAAACCTTAAGATGCTCGCTTTCTGAAACCAAGAACAGATTGTTTATTGGTAATGTTCCAAAAAGCTGGACAGAGGATGAATTTAGAAAAGTCATTGAAGAGGTTGGTCCTGGAGTGGAAGTCATTGAGCTGATAAAGGTAAAGTTGTGAATTGAAATATGATTTTACCATACGTTAATGGTGAATTGTAGGAACCATTTGCCTTGTTAATGTTATCATGTTCTGTTAATTGCAGGATCCTCAAAATCCAGCCCGTAATCGTGGTTTTGCTTTTATATTGTATTACAATAATGCGTGTGCTGATTATTCAAGGCAGAAAATGCTAATTGCAAATTTTAAGCTGGATGGAAATACCCCAACTGTCAGCTGGGCTGATCCAAAGGGCACACCTGATCATTCTGCTGCTGCAGCTCAGGTGAATTATTAAAAGATAGTTGAAGAAGCTGATTCTTTCATGATTGAAATTGTCAAATTCTTTATGCAGGGATCCATTGTCTAGTAAACAATGGCTAAGTATTTAGGGATTCCTTATATTGTTTAGTAGATTATAGATTTCTCTTCTACAGTTCCACCTTCAGTAAATTATAGAGTTCTCTCTTTTAACTTCAGTGCATGAAGCGTGCATAGCAATTCACTTGGTGTTCATTTGCCTAAACTCCTCTCCTATTTGATTTCTTTGAGATGACTTTGTGGCTAAAATAATTAGTGTATATGAGGAGGCGAAAGTGGGGAGAGATGATTTTCAATGCAAATGATGAAATTGCTTGTGAAAGCTCTTGCACCATAAGTTAGTTTCCATTTGACTACTTTCGCTTATCAGGGTTCTTCTGGTGCCCAGTTATCTCCACTTTGAATATTTGATAACATGTCTGAGAAACTGTGTTTTGGTTTTATTCCTTGCATTGTTAATGTAACGGGAATCTCAATATCCAATTTCTCGCAAAAGCCCTCCAATATATTGGACATTGTCACATGCTCTGAACTGCTTATGTTTTTAGAATATTGAAGGAGATATCTAAAGTTGGTATTATCTGTTTAACTAGAGTAAAAAAGTGATTCAATATCATTATTTGTGCAAAAGATGTTGGGCCAAATTGTTTTTTGGCTGCCTGTCATGCTTCACTGAAATGTTGAGCTTTTAGTCTTTAACCCCATATCTGTTTTGGATGCCAGGTTAAGGCTTTGTATGTAAAGAATATACCTGAGAACACTACTATTGAGCAATTGAAGGAACTATTCCAGCACCATGGGGAAGTGACGAAAGTTGTTATGCCACCTGGCAAAGCTGGAAAACGAGATTTCGGGTTCATTCATTATGCGGAAAGGTCAAGTGCATTGAAGGCTGTGAAAGATAATGAGAAATATGAAATTGATGGTAATTTTCAGAAACATCTATGTGAACTGTGGATCAAGTAATATGGCATTAACTTCAATGAAGTAGCAAGGCAGTAATCCAACCCCAGCCAGAAAATGGGGAAGGAAGCTGTGATTGGCATGCATGTGGGTTCCATTGGGAATTCAAGCCTTGCTACTGGAGATAATGCAGCTTATGCTTCTTTTTATTATTGTTCTCTGGTGTCAGTTTTTTCTAACACAATGAGTCTATAACACAATGAACTTCAATGACAGGCCAAGTGTTGGAAGTTGTCCTTGCCAAGCCTCAGGCTGATAAAAAACCTGAAGGGCTTCATCCTTACACGGCTGGGCTTCATCCGAACCAGGTGACACATCCTTCATATGGTGGGTTTGCCGGAAGTCCATATGGCTCTTTAAGTGCTGGATTTGGTGTTACCGCCAGTTTTCAGCAGGTATTTTATGGACTTAAATTAGTTTTTCTGACCTTTTACATAGTTCCGTTATGGTCAAACTTCATCTTTTAAACTTCCTTGCATGAACAGCCAGTTATATATGGAAGGGGTCCAATGCCAGCAGGGATGCATATGGTGCCAATGGTTCTACCAGATGGTCGAATTGGTTATGTTCTGTGAGATTCTATTTCAATCTCTTGTGTTTTTACTTTCTAAATGAGAGATTTTAAACCATTGTTTTGCTGTTTTGGGATTGTGCAGTCAGCAGCCTGGAGTACAGATGCCACAACCGCGGCCTAGGAGAGTCGATCGTAGCAATGGTCCAAGTGGGCCTGCGCGAGCTGGAAGCAGTGGGGACGATGGCAATCGTAGCAGAAGGTATCGCCCCTATTAGTGTTAGAGGTGTAGAGATGTGCCATAGTTTTTGTTAGGGAATGAAGAGATTGTAGTTGGGGAACTTGTTGTCGTGAACAAAATAACAGAGCCTTCACCCCCTTTTTTCTCCCCCATCCCAAAACACTCAAAACTTTAAAAAGGAAAAAAGAATGAAAAGAGGAAGAAAACAGGATGTTAGAATTAGGAATATGAAGTATTTTGTGACTTTGATGTGGTAGGAGACGATTGACAGTTAGTAATTATCCTATATTATTGTTTTATTTATTTGCATTGTCTTGTAATCTTGTTGCACTCAGCAGGAATCGTTTTATAGTTGTGCAAGCCATGGTTCCATATCCAAAATTTGACATCAAAATGCACATGGCAATCCTTATTTCCATCTAAAAGAATTGCAAAAGATGGCCTTCTTAATATCGGCTATAAAAGAGAGTTTTTTTTCTGTAACTGCCAGAGATCTACGAGAGAGTAGAGTCTCGTTAAAGAGAGATGAAATTTTATGCCTTGGGAAGAAGACCCGTAATGGACAAGAGGGTACAAGGACCTCAGCAAGAATCCACGACAGATGTCTTTGTGATAAGCCATGGGCGAAGCTGAAAAATAGTTGTGCTTCTGCTGTTCAAGGATTCAATTCAATGAGTTGTGATAAACTGTTGTTTAAGGTCGTAATTTTTTTTCGAAAGCCGTTAACTGTTAGGAAAGGATACGAGCATGGAAAATTATTAAGTTATCCCTTCTTCTAAGATACAGCTCCTGAATGCCGTTAAAGATGGGAGCTTTGCCTGTTGAATAAAGGGAAACATACAGAACAAGACGATCAAATACCAAAATACGTCAACATTCCAACTTTGCTAAATTCAGAATTATAACATGAAACATAGGTCTTAAATTTTCTCAGCAATCAAACATCACATAAAAACAAAATTTATATCCTTTTATTCACAGTAAGCAGGCCAAAGGAAAAAGAAGTGGGGAAACGTTGATTAGTTAAAAAGCATTCAACCACGATACTTGAGTACGATAGCCTAAAATTTCTTCATTTGGTCTCAGAAATCTCCTGAAGTCGCTTCTCCAATTCGTCCAACCGAGCACCCCACTCGCTCTTTATGCACAAAGGCCTGACATTGCTATAGTCGACAGCGTACTCCTCCCTCTGGCCGTCTGCAGAGAGTAATCCTTTTCTCTTCCTATTCTTTTTATTAGTAGTAGCAGCTGCTCTGTTTTTCTCAGCAGCCGCTCTCTTCATAGCCCAAAGCACATCTAACCCACTCAGCTGATTGGTTGCTGCTCCTCTTTGATTATCGTTTTCTGGTTCGTGATTTCGTATTCGTTGCTTCTGCTGATTTGGGTTAGGGGAAGAGCGTTGGCGAAAGGGCTGAGAGGTTGCAGAGACCGTGAGGGAAACGAGTGCTTTGGTGGGTCTAGGAATGAAAGGAAAGAATGGCGGAAATGGAATTGGGGACACACCCCACATGGTCTTGGAGAGTTCTCAATTGTTCTAGGGTTTTGTCAATGTCAACCTATCTATTTAAAAGAAAAATCTAATGAATCCAAAACAAACGAATATATATATATATATATATATATATATATATATATATATATATAATGGAATTTTTGGGTGGAGAAAAAAAAAATCAAAATTAGAAAGGCAAAAGTTGCTACTGAGCCACTTGTCCAGCCAAGTCGGGTTATCAATTCTGAAACATAACCATCAGAAAATCCAAGCCAACTGTTTTTCTATCTTATCCTGGCCACTGAATGCATTTGTGGCTGCCTCTATGCATCACACTTCTTTTGGGAGACTCCTGTAATCTGCCAACTAATCAGCTTCAAATATGCCTATTCGCTATTCAAGTGTTTCCCTTCTTTCTTCTCTCTCTCTCTCTCTCTCTCTCTCTCTCTCTCTCTATATATATATATATATATATATATTCAAAATTAACATTTATATAATTAGAAAGTATTCATTTTCTATGCATAAAAAAATTAATTAAAAGACATTTTTCTCCTTTATAAATCTCTTAGTTTTGATGTGAATAGTTTACTTTTTATTCAATTAAAAAAATGAATTTAATATAGTTTATAAAAATTGATTTGTGATATCACCTTATTATGATGATATGATGATGAGGAGGAGGAGAATGAGGCAATAATAACTACTCATTAATGTGTTCTTCATATTTACAAATACCATAAGCATGATCTTCGCCATAATCATATTTTTTATCATGTGACGACTTGGGGGGAGTGCGTATTAATACAAAGGCCGGATGATCCCCAAAAAAATAAGACCAAATTAAGACCCACATATATTGCCATCTAATTGAACTGAAGAAAGTTAAGCCACTGGAACCTTAACAGGATACTTGTGAATGGAATCAATCCATGGGTTACCCCTTGATTCGCCCAGGGAAATGGCCCTGAGCGCTTTCCACACCGCACTATTGCACTTGAAACCTGACCCGAAAGCAATCTGCCACACTCTGTCCCCACCCGAGACCCGACCTTTGGCTTCTGTATATGCCAGTTCATACCACAATGAGCTACTGGAAGTGTTACCGAATCTATGCAGAGTCATTCTTGATGGTTCCATGTGCCAATCACTGAGATGCAAATTCTTCTGCAACTCGTCCAGAACTGCTCTCCCACCAGCATGTATACAGAAATGTTCGAAAGCAAGTTTGAAATCCGGTATATAAGGCTTCACTTTCGCTTTCAAGAGCTTTCTTCTAACAAGGGTTGCGAAAAACATAAATTGCTCGCTTAAAGGCAATACCAGAGGACCTAGTGTAGTGATGTTTGTTTTCAACGCATCTCCAGCTACCGCCATTAATTCTCGGGCTAATGAGACCCCAACAGTTCCTTTGTCATCTTCTCTCTGGTAAACGCATTGGTAGTTTTGGTCATCAGCGCCTTTGTGGGTTCGAACGGTGTGGACCAGCTGGTACTTGGACCGGCCCCTGTCTCGGCCCTTGTTCGAGAGAAGAACAGCAGCTCCACCCATGCGAAATATGCAGTTGGGAAGCAGCATTGACCTGTCCTTGCCAAAATACCAATTCAGAGTTATGTTTTCTGTACTCACCACAACTGCATAAGTGTTGGGATTTGCTTTCAGGAGGTCGTTAGCGAGGTCTATAGAGATAAGCCCTGCGCTGCAACCCATTCCACCAAGATTATAACTCTTGATATCTGCTCTAAGCCTGTAGTGATTCACTATCATTGAGGAAAGAGATGGAGTTGGGTTAAACAAGCTGCAGTTCACAATGAGGATGCCAATTTCTTCTGCTTTAACTCCAGTTTTGCTGAAAAGCGAGTCCATTGCTCCGAACATGACCGACTCCGTCTCCATCCGGGCTTCCTCCATACACAAATTAGGTGGTCTAGAAGTTATTCCTCTTGGTATGTAAGTTTCGTCACCTAGACCCGACCGCATCGATATCCGTCTCTGGAATTGAACAGTTTCGTCGTCAAACAAGCCGCTATCTTCCGTCATTTTCATGAAAGACTCCACCGACATCTTCCGTTCGTCTTCCGGTTTGTAACACGCAAAATCCACCAGATAGATAGGTCTGGACCGCTTAGACCAGTAGACTGCAAGAAGGACGATTAATAGAGCAGAACCAGCTAGACTGGTGGCGGCGTCGATTTCATGGAGTTGAAGGGACCGAGTTGTCCATAACTCGTAAACAAGGCTTAGTTGAAGACCAGTGATTTGAACGAGCGTAGCTATGGACAAAGGGAAAATTATGAGAAACATGATTATGGTGGCAGGGTTACATGAGTAACCATAACCTAACTTTACGTATTTGAGCTTGACGGACTGTAAGAAATCAGGCAAACGCTGACGGATTTTAATGACGGCGGAGAAGGAGTCTTTGAAAGCCATCTCCGCCGTCAATCTCTCATTATCCATCTCTATACTATCCATTAATTGGTGTAGATGAGCTCTCTGAGTATTGTTTTGGATTGCTCGCTTGGAAAAATGAGAAGGGCATTGTTAATTTATAAAAGAGAGTCTATAAAAGGCTCAACTACACGCCTAATTAAATTGAAAGCAAAATCCTACACGCCTAAAAATAGCTCAAGATAACCTCAACAATGGGGAAGCTGTAGTTGTACCACTACAAAGTTCATTATAATTTATATGAACTGCAAGAAAGCTGGAATGATAGTCTTGAATTTATGGTGAGTAGTTCCAGGAAAGGTGGATAGCTCAACCACCATGCGAATGCAAAGGCTTGGATATCATTAGCAACGATATAAAAATTAGGTCCAAAAATTCCCATGTCTTGTTTTGGTAACCAAAGAAAAAAAAAATAAAAGGTTGTTTGATGTTGTGTTTGATGGAGGTGGGTCAATTGACCTGTTTGGTCCATGTGAGAACGTGAGGTTTCTTTCAAGTTTCAACATTTCCCCTTCATAATTCATCTCTCCTTGGCATATGCTCAAATAAAAACATTGTTTCACAGTGATGGGTTCACGTGTCACTTTTATGGACCATGTTTCTCCAAGACCTCCAACCCTTGGACAGACGCCAAATGGGAAAATGTGAAGAGAAGACAAGGGCGATTATGGGAAACATGGCTGGTGGAATTTAGGTGACTAGCCGTCGGGAACAATTAATGAATTTTGGTCAAAGAAAGTAGCCGCTAACTTCGACGCCATTGTCAATTTGCCATCAGGAGGAGACGATTCCTGCCTGGTCGATCGCCGGTCCGGTTAAAGTCGATTTTGATGAAGTAATCAACAAAATATGATGTAAAATTGAAGTTTAATATTATAATTCAAGTGTAATACTCTTTAAGGCTTTAGAATTTACGATGAAGATAAAATCCTTACAAGATAATGTTATGTCCGGTCAAGGAAAGCAATTGTTAAATTTAGTGAAGCCAAAATCAACAAGATAAAACATTTTTATAATTTAAGTTTTTCCATTATTTTATAAAGTCAATTTCTGCTTTTGAGCTGTTTTAATTTAGGCATTCAAAAATTATTGTGCTAGTCGATAAGTTGAGTTGTTAGAAATTTTTTATTATTTTGAGAATGTAAAGATGAGTTGCTGTAAAAATTAAAAAAAAAAAAAATTAAAGAGGCATTATTCTCTTATTAACATTAATATGTAGTAATATTAAATTTGTATTTTGTATATCAAGAAAATCATTATTTTATATATATATTAAGAATACAAATTAAGTCAGCTTATATATATATATATATATATATATATATATATATATATATATATATATATATTATTTATTCTTTAAATTGTGCTGAAGCTCTTGTGCTCAGACAGACTATAGTTTGGTTGCATAGCAATAATATGGATAGTGTTGATTTCAAAATGGATTTTAAGGTTGTGATGGATGCTATATCATTTTTTTCAATATGATTATTCAGAGTTAAGGCAACTAATTTATGATTATAAGTTTCTTTTTATCATAAGATTTGATTAAATCTTAGCTTAATTCAGCGACAAATATACTGTTCATGTTATGATTAGGATAGCAACTTTTCCTGTTAATCCTACTTTTTAGTTCGAGTCTCATATGTTAATTTAGATTTTTTCACTTAATATTTTAGATTTAATATATTAGGAGGCCTGATAGTTTGGGTTTAATTTAAACATGACATGTTATTTTTTTTTAGATTTTATTAATAAAATTATTCATTAAAATAAAAAAGAAAATGGAAAATCCATATGCTGACGAGAAGCCTAACCTCAAGGGAATGTGAGAACTGGAAATGGGTGGCTACAAGGCTAGGATCTAATTTTCTTCTTTGTTCACCTAACTGGGTCGGATGTCATCCGTGTTCTGTTTTAATGCCTTTGGTAAAGATGTATACCAATTTTCTTGACTGGACTACAAAAGACCTTAAAGCCTCAATTTTAAAACAAAATTAAAGACTTATTGGCAATTCATATAATTACATATCATGTTTAAGACTATGTAGCATAGGCTTATTAAAAAATTTATGTACAAGTCATTTTATATATTCCATTGATAAAAAAAAAAATATTATGTGAGATAATTAATAAAATAAACTTATTTTTTTAAGAGAGAATTAATTTGTAATTTATTTTTTTTCTTAAAATGGCATTACGATGCAACTCTCAGTCAGTCATTCCTTATAATCCTAAGGTATACTTGTTTAGTTCATGAAATGAAATAGTTACTCCTAATAATTAATTATTTCTCACATACATTTTAAATTTATATTATATTAACTTTAGAAATTGTTTATTCTATTTAATAATTTTAAAATATTCATTTATTACACTATATAAATTTTAATAAAAATATTAAAAAATAAAATGATATCACATTTATTCAATTATCAAGTAATTATTCATATTAATGTAAAAAAAAAAAAAAAAGCAATACCGTGGATGAAGACAGAATTTTCATATTAACAGGTTGACTGGAAAGAATTGGCAGCCCACTTAATTTGGGTGGAGAGCCCAAATAGAATCCGTTATAAAATCAGGCAACTCTAACTGCATACCAAGCTCATAAATCAAATCATAATGAAGGGCTAAACACTATTACTATTAGGCATGTCATGTCCCTCCCTCTTTCAACGGGATCACCAGACCTCTGCCTAACATACTCTATTTGCTGAGTCCATTCTCTGTTCACCACTCCATTAATTAGACTACAGTACAAATCAAACTATTTCCTCATACTCCACTCATAAATGATATAACATTTAATGCATCGTGCCCAATTTGCAGATTCATACATGCATGCGATGGAGCTAAAATAACAATGAATCAATTAACACAGGACACAATGCGGCAGCTCCTGTTATAAACTGCACAAGAAAATTATGACTCAATTAAATGTGCTGCCCACAAATGCACGGAGAGAGAGACGTTACTTTAATCCTTCTATGGTTCCTTCAGATTTCCAGACTATATCTTTTAACCCTGACGAGAAAGTCTTATAAAACTGCAATATGATCAGAGAAAGGGATTCAAAATTAGTCAACCGTAAACTTTGGCCATTCAAAAATCAAAATTCCCTCGATCTGCATTGTATGATGACTGACGAAATGCATGCAGTATGGAATAATGAAAAGCAAATGTATTCATAATTATTCAAAAATGGATCCTCATTCTTTCATTCATAGCATCCCAACTAATTAAGAACCACTATGATTTGGGAATGAATTCAAAATGAGAATATTGACATGCCTTGTGAAACTCCAATGTATCACCACCAACTTTCCGGAGCTCCACCATGTGCAATGATGGCGCCACCTCGAACACCTGAAGTCCAAAAGTATTCAATTATTAAATATCGTACTATGGCATCAACAACTTGAAATGACTGAGCAACAACCTATGTTGCTCCGATTGCATACCATATAGCATTATAAATAAAGGAAGCAACATATTGTTAAGGTAAAAAAACTTATCGAGACAAGCCCAACTAGTCAGGATTCAATTCTTTAATCAGGCCCATTGAACCTAAATGTTAGGTGGAAAAGAATGGCAGCATATTACAAAAAAAAAACTTCTGCCAGACTGGTCCTTTGAAATCCCACATCGGTTATAAAGTGTGTGTGAATATGAATTACATAGGAAAAAGGATTCTAGTAAAATTATCATACTTTTAACAGCGGTTCATTCTCGTCACCAACCTAAATGTGTGTGTTTTATTTTTTACAACAAAAAAAAAAGACAAAAAGCCTAAGGAAGAGCCTGTGTGCGTGTGAGTCTGTAGTGAAAAAACCGAAACAAATCTATCTGCCAGTAGGCTGGTCCTTTGGAATACCGCATTGATTAAAATTGTCATAATTTTAACGATGGTCCATTCTTATCACTACACCCGGCCCGTCACTAACCCGGGTATATGTGTGTTCTATCTTTGAAAAGAAAAAGAAAAAAAAGTGTTGTTCTTAAATCATGTTAAAATGAGCAAATAAGGGGTTATCAAAATAAAACTCTATGGCTTGAAGTTGTCAAAATTTGAAATTGCAATGCAAAGCTATAGCATGATGTGTACATATATTACCATAACAACATCAAACATCTTTTTCTATGAACGAAAATTATTGAATATGGAAAAACTATTCTTCATTCCTTAAAACCTATTTCACACTTCATTTGTAAGTCAGAAGGATCTTGATTCTTGCATACATCATGGGTTAATAACTCATTACCTCAGTGGCAACTGAGAGCTGACCCTTCCTCCCATTTTTGTCACCTTTCAACTTCATCTGCAACAGTTTGAAATAAATTAAAGAGAAATAAATTAAAGAGAAACAAATTAAACTGAATATTTAATTGTAAAAGATACTGGTTTTGGGCAGTACATGGAAACTAAAAATTATTACCTTGTAGTTTCGCTTGTCAACATTAAAGCCCAGAGGCTTTGCAGCTTCCTCAATTTTAGACATAATTTCATTTGCAGGGCTATGGGAAGCAAAACGGGTTTCTCGCTTCACAAAACCCTAAAGTGAAGAGATCCGGGAAAAAAATATAAAAGAGAGAGAGAGAGAGAGAGAAAGGCAGATAGAGGGATAAAGAGGAATATTAGACATAAAGAACATATTTACATATGCTAAAAAAGAAAGACTCTATCCAAGCTGACAAAATAAGATTGATAGATAATTATCTATGCAACAATTAGGAAGATTCAAGCCATAAACAATTAAAATTAACAGCCAAAGTGCATATTCTCAAGTGAGAAAAATCATCTAATCAATCCTAGACACCACCATCGCACAGTGCACCCTGCCCTCAAGAACAACTATACCCACAATGACAATGAAAAAAAGAAAATTATAGTTATACATACCGCCTGCTTCTCAAACAAATTATCGAGGCTAAATCCCTGGGTTTTAGAAATAAGCTCAAAAGCATTCATTGACACAGGCTTCTCTTTCCTTTCTGTTACTAGATGTTCCTGCAACATTTTTAAAATAAATAAATAAAGTCAGCTGGTGAGCATTCTCAATTATCATTTCTCAATTCCGTCTGGCATATGAAATCACAAACTCAGGCACAAGCCAAACCCAAATAAATTTCATCAAAATAATTTAGACACTTAAAATTAGAAATTTGGTGTGGCTCATTACAGAATGTTATTTGTGAAAGAATTTGCATAAAAGAGTTGGAAAATAGCATGATTTTATATAATCATCATGGCTAAGAGTAGACCAGACCAGCGATTTTAATTCTTACCTTTGAGTCATTAAAAGCAGCATCAACATCATCAAGATTTACATCATCTTCCCTCCCAAATTGTGGAGGCTTGTATCCTTTCTTGAACCATTCGTCTTCTAATATTTCAGGAATGGTTATCCGCTGCAGCAAAAACAGCATCAATTTAACAAAATGCACATGCATTAAGACAAGAATGCATCATATTATATGTTTCATATGCCCATTCTCTGAGTACGCACCCCATAACAAGTACCAGAAATCAAAAGCAGTAGCAGGGATGGGCTCTGGAACTCACTGTAACAGGGTTTGGATCAAGAATGCGCTTTATCAGTTTCCTTGCACCAGAAGAGAACCACGATGGAAATGCAAAATCAGCACTGCAAATCTGAAATTATTTTTTGAAAAGTATTATTTTGTGTTATAAAACTAGAAAAAAGTGAACAAAAGTCCTAGTGTCATTTACTTTTCTATACAAACCCATAAGGTTTGGCTCGTCAAAAGGTAAGTATCCAGCCATAAGTACAAACAAAATGACCCCACAAGACCAAACATCAGAGCCTGTACCATCATAACCTTTGTCTTTGAGAACCTGGAAAAAAAAATGTCATGTGCCACAAGCATATGTAAGTTGCAGTATTATAGAATATTATCTCTATCAAGTCATAGGTAAATACCTCCGGGGCAACATAATTTGGAGTTCCGCAAGCAGTGTGAAGCAGCCCATCTCCCTATTATTGGAAGAATGTTAGTAAGGTCAGCCTCTATTTCCCTAAGAAAGAGGTAAGCCCATATATGGTGCACATGTTTACTAAAGTCAACAAAATGAATCCTCATTTTGTTTACCTAAACCTTGATGATGGAAGTGATCAATCAAATCACTCATTAATTAAATTGACCTACTCAGCATATCAATGCTACTCTTTCATTGCATTAACTTGCAGCATATATGAAACAATCAAATAATGGTTACCTGTACTTGTTTCGACAAGACTGCACTCAATCCAAAATCTGAAACTTTAAGAACTCCATATGAATCAAGAAGTAGGTTCTCCGGCTGCCAAGAAAAATGCAGAGCACCCATTAATGATAACTCGTACCCATTAAGGAAGAAGTCCAAGAAAATTTTCTCTACAGAGTCATCAACAATGTGAATCCAGGCATATAAAAGAGTTTAATAAACCTTCAAATCTCTATGGGACACTCCTCTACTGTGACAGTAATCTACAGCATTGATGAGCTGCTGGAAATATCTCCTTGCCTCATCCTCTTTAAGTCTCCCGCGACTTGCCTGGGATGAAAAAACCAAATATGCCAATTAATAACCAATGAACACACAAAAAAATTTCGGCGTACAGCAGCAAAAGAAACTTAGTACCCTAAAATAGACAAAGAACTAATTTCTTACAATTTTGTCAAAGAGCTCTCCTCCATCAACAAACTCAAGAACAATGTAGATCTTTGATTTGCTGGCCATTACCTAAAAATAGATGACAAGCAGTCATATAAATGAATTGAAAATATAGGTGTCAAATTTGTCACTCAAGACTCACAACATGCATAAAAAATAGCTGTAAAATCTTAAAAAAGAATTGCAGGAAAACCATTTCACATTTTTGTCAATATCACATATAATATTCAATTTACAATAAATCTTTCGCTTTCTCCAACAAGCTGCATATCTGAATGTTTTACGTTTGCACCTCATAGATTTTGATGACATTTGGATGTTTGATCAGCTTCATTGTTGATATTTCTCTTTTTAACTGCCAAAAAAAATAAAGAAATAAACACCATTAAAGTCAAATTTTTTATTAAAAAAAAAGATTGGATTCGGATTAAGAACAAATAACCGCTAATAAATAAACTAATAATAACATCAATGTCACATTTCCAAACAAAAAAGATGATAATATTTTCAGTTATACATATAAGTTTATCCAGGCCAACCTGTTCGACCATCTTGAGACGAAGGATTTGCTCCCGGTCAAGGATTTTAATTGCGACGCCATCGCCTGTCTCGACATTCTTGGCGAACTTGACCTTAGCGAAAGTGCCTTCACCTAAGGTCCTTCCTAATTCGTACTTCCCTACGCGCGTCCGCGTTGAAGGTACTTTCACGCTCATTCTGTCCCTGGTTTGCAGTCCGATCAATGGAATAGTGTGATAGGTATGGTTCCAATTATTGCCTGTAAGTCTCCTCCTCACCACACCAATGTTGGTATCATCGGTGTATACGTACGTGTCCTATTTAATTTGGATGTGCATATAGACTATGAAGCTTTTGTTTTTGTGTTGCAGAGGGGAGAGAGAGACGGAGAGAAATTTAGAGGAGGAGCGTGCAGGACAGGTAAAGGAGAAGGGTGTGGTGGAGTCCACTGGACATCTGATTATCCACACATTCGATAAACCCGTGTTTCCGTGTCTGCTATTTTTGGCAATTATTGTTTCCAATAATTTCCAAATATTCAGTACTTGAATGCTGAATTACATAATTACCCCTTGATATCACTAAAGTAAATTGAAATCATAAACTATATAGAAATAAAATCCTCTCTTAATTTAGAGAAAATTTTTCCTACGCCTGAAGTTTTAGTTCGATTACCTTGAAGGTTTGAAAGATCACAATAGTTAGGAGGATTTTTCTTTGAAATTCGATAGGAAAGTAAAGCATATTATGTTAGAGAATAGAAAAAAACAAAGTAATATACCTAAATTGATTTTGAAGAGAGTAGTAAAATATGATTTAGAAATATTATATATTTCTAAAAATTTAACCTAAATTCGTCAAGAGTGAAAAAAGAGAATGCATATAGTCCATTCCAAATTTTTAAAATAAAATCTTAATTGAATTCATTTATTCAATAGAAAAATAAGCCATACATGATAAGAAGAGTGAAAAACTTTTTATTTTAATTAGTAAATTTTAACTTTGGATGTCATATTTAGAATAATGAGTAACTTAATTGTATCACTTTAAATTGCAATTATCTCTTCCACGATGGGTTAGTCTTGTAAATTAAGGTTTGATGTTAATAGGTTAACATAGATTAATTAGCTGATTTTAATTGTTGTGTATTCTTATTTTGTCATTGGAGCCAGGCTTTTTTAATTAATGAAATGTTAATTTATCTTTTGATTGAAAAAAATTATATAGAAATGAGGGAACATAATTAAACAAGGGGGCAATTTGTCATTAAACAAGAGAGGATGAGGATAGACATAAGATATTGGAAGTGGATATTCATGCAAATAAATGAGAACGTACAAAAAATGGATTGTGTGGTGGAATACGCTATAAAAATTGGTTGACTTGTCTCCGACCCTTCATTTCTCTGTTTGGTAGTTAATAACCTCATCACTCCACCTGACGTGTACCAGTTCTTCGTAGGGATAGCATTCTAATTTGAGACTTAAAAAATATTATTTTAATTATTATTAAAAATTAAGAAATTATCCGTGTATTAATAAGTGATTATTAATAAGTTTAATATATAAAAATTAAATAATATCTTAATTTTTATTAATTATTTTATATTTTATTTTTAATATAATTTATTTTTTAATTAAATATTATTTCATACTTTTTATTATTTTTTTAATTTTAAAATTTTTAATAAAAATTTCATAATAAAAATATAATAATATAATAAAAATATTTAAAGATATAAAATTATTTAAAATTGATTTAATTATATGATTATTTTTATTATTTTAAATATTAAAATTTTATTATATAATTAAAAGAAAAGTAAAAAAAAATTAGATGTATCAAAAGAGCTCGATCTCGTGTGAGGATAAATATATTTATTGTTAAATTAAATTTTTATATATAAATTTATATATATATATATATATATATACATTTTAATTAATTATACACATATCTCAATATAAATATTTAATTTAATAATTTAAATTTATATTAAATATATTTAAAAAAATTAAATAAAAAATATCATGTGATAATATCACTGATACATACATTTTGCATAATCATTTAGATTTAATTTCATAGCCATTTTATTTGATTATTAGTCATTTTTAGCTAATTTCATTAGTTATTTAGTTAGTTTTTCATAATTGTCAATTTTGGATTAATTTGTAATTTTTACTTTATTTTGTAAGAAAAATGGTGTTTTTGAAGGACTGAAGAGAATTTTTGCCATTGAGGAGTGACAAAGATGTCAAAAACAAGTTTTGGAGAAAAATCGAATGGTGCATAAGGAGAGTGCATGGCTTATGCGATTCACGCCTCCCTTATGCACTCTCACGGAATTGTGCATAACCATAAGTGAAACAAAGGTTTCATTAATAAGATTCTCTCAGAAAATCCCTCCTTAAACACACCATTTTAGGGCTCCATGTCAGAAAATGCTATAAATGGCCCCATTTCCCATTTTAAGAGGGAAGCAAGAAGGAGGGGAAGCAGAAAAAGGAAAGGAAGAGGAGCAAAAAGGGCAGCTGAAGAGTCACAAATCTCTCTCACACCATTTCCAATCAGATTTGGAGATTTCTTTCCTTTCTTACATTTTTCCTACATTTCTAGTGTTTAGTTTCTTGTTTCCTAGCTTAGATTAAAGCTTTATTTCCATACAAACTAAGGATATCTTGTAAACATTATGGGTAGTGAGTAGTTTTATTTTGATTCTGGAGTAAGGGTTGTAATATTTGAGATATTTTGTGGATTTTGATTGGGTAATCCATATTTTGTGGTCTTAATGAGTTTTATTCATTTCTTGTGTGCTTAATGACATGCTTAGTGTAGGATCCCATTAAGTGATGTTCTTAATCCATGGTTGAGGCACCGAAAGGAGAAGGCCTTGTGATAGATAATCAAGAAATTGGACTTAATTAACTTAGATCTAAAAATAGACTAAGGATTAAGAGGATTCACAGATTAATTAAAGAACCTAATGGGTCTTAATTAACTCTAACTCCACGAAAGTAGGATTAGATTGATTAAGGCACTCTTTGTCTCACTCGAAAGGGTATTTAAAGGATTTAAGAATTAATCTCCTTAAAACCCGTAAGTTCCACAAGATTGGATAACCAATTAAAAAATCCCAAAATAGCTCGAATACGAAATCTCGAACTCCGAAATCGCCTTTTTATAATTGTTAATTTCTAATCAAATTTAATTGCTTGCCATTTTAAATTTTGCCATATTTCAATTGCTTATTTCAATTTGATGCAATTTTAGTTTAATTAATACATTTTTGGATAGATTATTAATTTTGCACATATAGATTTCATACTCAAATACCCATCAATTTATTACTTTAATTTCAAAGATAGTTCAATTTAGTCAACTTTTTATATCAAAAATTTAATCATTAACACAACTCAACGATATCTTTTCTATACTACTTTGCACTTGCGGTTGGGCCACATCAAGTTTGGAGTTGTTTGTTTAAGATTGAATTCTTGATTATTTTAGTCGTTTTTAGTTTTATCTTTATTATCTTTTCATTTTGTGTTTGTTTGTTCTTTTTCAGGTACTTTTAATCTTTTATGAGAAGAGTTAGAAGCACAAGTGACACATCCTTATTGTTCAATCCTGAAATAGAGAAATTTTGTAAAGCCAACAAGAAAGAAACCAGAAAAAGAAAAGAAGCTTTGAGAGAAACTGAATTAGAAGCAAACATGGCTGATGAAAGAATGAAATGATCGAAACAATGAAAATGTCGCCCAAGGTGAAGAGATTATAAATGTTAATGTGCCTAGGGGAAGTATGATGGATCATGTTTTTCCTCGTTTTGATGACTTGAGAGAAAGCATAGCAAGACCAAGAATTGATGCAAATAGTTACAAGATGGATTTTGGAGTTCTCCAAATGATTCAAAATTCTCAATTTGGGGGACATCCTTCTGAAAATCCACACACACATCTAAAGAAGTTTGCTATGATATGTGACATGCAAAAACAACCTGGAGTGTCTGATGATGCAGCAAGATTGAAGCTATTCCCATTCTCTTTGAAAGATAGAGCACTGGATTGGATTGATTCTTTACCTCACAACTCCATTACAAATTGGGAGCAACTTACTGATGCATTTCTTGCACAATATTTTCCACCTAGAAAAACTCAAGAATTGAGGAATCAAATGACAGCTTTTAGACCAAGAGAAGATGAAACTCTCTATGAGTCATGGATGAGATGGAAAGAATTAGAGAGACAATGCCCACATCATGCCATTCCAAAATGGATGATAAATCAGAATTTTTACACCAATGTCACTCCTGCTATCAGAGGGATTATTGATGCTCAAACAGGAGGAGAATTTATTATGAAGCATGAAGATGAAGCTTATGAGCTATTGGAGAAAATTGCAAAGAATACTCATCTTTGGAGTAGTCCAAGAGGACCAGCTCCAACTCAAAAGAGGCAGGAATGTATGATCTTGATCCGTTCAACATGATTAATGCAAAGTTTGATGCACTTACAAATGTTTTGGCTAAGAAGATGGAAGATTTGAGTATGTTGGTTAGTTCATCATCATCATCTGGAAGTTCACAACAAGTTGCTTATGCAGAGGGAACTACCAGCTGTGGAGTAGACTATGGAGAGCAAGCTGCATATGTTGGTGATTATGGAAACAAACAAATGGGGAATCCTTACTCTCAAACTTATAATCCAACTTGGAGGAATCATCCCAACTTTTCATGGGGAAATCAGCAAAGTCAAGTTTCAAATCAGAATTTTCAACCACAATAGCAACAAGGAATTCCATATCAGCAAAATAGGCAACCATTGCCTAATTTTCAGCAGAAAAATATGAATCCTCCACCAAAACAGCAAGAATAAAGTTCCACCACAAAAGTTTTATTGCAACAGATTCTTGCTAACCAAACTAAGCATGATGAGGAGATGAGAGAGATGAAAGCAAGGCTAGAACAGATGCAAACACATAACAGAATGCTGGAAAATCAGATTGCACAACAAGCATCTTCCTCAGGTACCAAGTCTTTTAGAAAACTTCCAAGCCAACCAGAAAATCCAAGAGAGCAGTGTCAAGCTATTACTTTAAGAAGTGGGAAAGTTGTAAATAATAAGAAGAGTGAAAAAAATGAGAAAAGTGAAAATAGTGAGAAGAGAGAAAATGAGAAAGAAATTGATGAAAGTGAAAAACAAAAGAGTGCAGAAAAAGGTAAGGAGGAGGTTGAAGAGAAAGAAGAGAAATACATACCTCCAAAGCCTTATAAGCCACAGCTTCCCTTTCCACAAAGATTTCAAAAAGCCAAGCTTGATAAGCAATTTGGGAAGTTCTTAGAGGTTTTGAAGAAGCTTTACATAAATGTGCATTTTATTGATGCTCTTTCACAAATGCCCTTTTATGCAAAATTCTTGAAAGAAATTCTCTCAAACAAGAGGAAACTTGAAGACCATGAAACTGTAGCTTTGACAGAAGAATGTAGTGCTATCCTCCAAAGGAAACTTCCTCCAAAGCTCAAGGATCCAGGGAGTTTTTCAATTCCATGCCACATTGGGGAATCATGTTCTACAAAAGCTTTATGTGATTTAGGGGCTAGTGTTAGCCTTATGCCCCTTTCTATTTATGAGAAGCTCAATATGGGAGATCTTAAGCCAACCCACATTTCTCTTCAGTTAGCTGACAGATCAATTAAGTATCCTGAAGGGATTTTAGAGAATGTGCCTTTGAAGGTTGGGAAGTTCTATATACCTGTTGACTTTGTCATCTTGGACATGGAATAGGATTCTAATATCCCAATTATTTTGGGAAGGCCTTTCCTAGCTACAGCTGGTGCTTTGATTGACGTGAAGGGTGAAAAGCTTACTCTTAGAGTCGGAGAGGATCAGTTAGTCTTCAATATTGGCAATGACAAGAAGAAGCAACATGAAGATGTAGACTCTTGTTTGAGAATTGCTATAGTTGATGAGTTAGGAAAAGAGCACTTTAAAAAGAGCTATCCAAAGGCTTCTCTTGAAAGTTGTCTTGTCCATGAAGGGACTATCAATGATGAAAATCCAAAAGAGGCTGCATTTGCACAACATTTGAATAGTAATCTACCTTATCCTATGGCACCAATCTTTCAAGTTGAGCAAGTGGAGAAAAGTGAAGTAAAACAACCATCTCTCAAAGAAAAAGATGCACCAAAGGTTGTCAAGAAAAAAATGGTCGGATTTTTAGACAAAGCAACAAGGATCTTCTCATGTGATGGAAAGAAAATGAAGTATAGATTCATTGAAGCACCTATTGGAAACAGAGGCAATAAATTCCAATTTCAGCCACCATGAAAAATGAAAAGAGTCCAGCTAAGGACTATAAATTAGCACTCTTGGGAGGCACCCCAAGTTCTTTTATTTTACTTTTGTTGATTTACTTTTATTTACATAGCTTTTGTTTTTATCTTAAATCTCCCCAAATTCAATTTTTGACATTATTGAATTTTGTCCCTTGTAAATGTATTTCAATAGAGGAAGGTTGGTGAACTGTTGGGGAGTGACCCTTAACTGATATTTTGTCCTTCAAACTCTCTCAAAATTGATTGATTTTTTTATGCAGAGAAAAAAATGAAATGATGATTTATGTTTCTTGGTGAGGTTGGGTGTGTAACTCTTAAGTATTTGTGCTTATAATGTTAATATGGTGGTAAGTGGGTCATCTTTGTAGTTTTGAGCTTATTTGGGTTGTGAGATTCAAGGTGGACATATTGCATTTTCTTGGCATAACTTGGAGAGTTCATTTCTCATTTGTGGAAAAATGCAACTTTATGCAGATTTTATTGAGTTTTATGTGTTAAATGTTGATTTGCAGAATTTGAGTCAAAATGGCATGGTTCACAAAGGCTTTTATGCAGGATTCAATTCTACAAGCTTGTGTGATGCAATTTTGATGGACTTTATATATATTGATGTGTTTTTTATGATAATTTCTCATGATTTATGCTTCATATAATTATATTTCTTCATTCTGGGGTATTTTTCACACTTGCAAATCATTTTTAATTGTTCTCTCCATCTTGTTGAATTGTGCATAGCTTATGCAATCTGCATAACCACAATTCTTGCCATTTTCACGCATAAGGAGAGTGCATAGCTTATGCAACTCTGCATAGCCACATTTTGTCAAATTTCATACCGAAACTTGCATTGCATAACTTATGCAGCATGACTTCAAATCCATTTTCTCTCTCAGTGCATAACTTATGCACTACCGCATGACCGAACTCTCCAAAAATAAAAGAGAGGTGCATAGCGGTGCATAACTTATGCACTTCTGCATGACTTCAAATCTTGCATTTTCTCTCTCTGCCGAAAACTGCATAAGGAGAGTGCATAGCTTATGCAACTCTGCATAGCCACATTTTTGTCAAATTTCATACCTACCGAAACTTGCATAAGCAGGGTGCATAACTTATGCACTTCTGCATGACTTCAAATCCTGCATTTTCTCGAAATGCATAAGGAGAGTGCATAACTTATGCACTACCGCATGACCGAACTCTCCAAAAATAAAAGAGAGGTGCATGTGCATAACTTATGCAGCATGACTTCAAATATTGCATTTTCTCTCCATAAGGAGAGTGCATAACTTATGCACGAACTCTCCAAAAATCAAAAGAGGTGCATAAGCAAGGTGCATAGCCTAAGCAATGACCTCACATGAACTCCAAAACTGAGAGGTGCATAAGCAATGTGCATAAGCTATGCACATTCACTTTCCCCTTATGCAGTTTTATAAGTCCAGTTTAAAACTTCTTTTTGGCAATATTTTTTTTTCCTACCTCCACCTCCCGATATCCTTGTTCATTCCCTTTTCCCCCCCCACGACCCTTATTCCGGCATACCTCTTCCTCTCCCCTTCTTCTTCACTCATATTTTCGTCGCATAAACCCTAACTTCTCCCTGCATTTTTCATTTTCACCCTCATCTCCTCCATCCACACTATCGGGAACCCATGGAGTCGCCTCCCCATTCTCCTCCTACATCTCCTCTCCAGGTTTCGCCATTGTCAATGCGGCCTCCCAACCCCGATTCCCCTCCACAAGAAACACCTCCACCACCTCCCACAACCACCTACAAGCGGAAAATTAGGTCGAAATCTACGAGACCCATTGCTTCTGCACCACCTCTCTCAAAGCGTAAAGAACCACCCACCCCATTTTCAGAACCACCCACCCCATTTTCAGAACCACCACCCAAAAACCCCAAAACTTCAGCCTCCACACAAGCCAAATCACCCTCTTCCAGCAAAAAGCAAACGTCAGCAGCCTCACTGGTATCAAAATTACCTTGGTCCCTTCATGATGTAACTCACAAGGCAACCTTTAAGAGACTTAAGGGAAGGAGGGTGCAACCCACTAGGTATATTTCTGCAGACTCTCTCCAATCACTTGGTTTATTTGACAATGTGGTTGCCTATCTTGATGGTATGGGTTGGATGGAATTTGTGCATAAGCAAGAAATTGTTTATCCAGCTTTAGTTTTGGAATTTATTTCCTCATTCGAAATTGCATGATGTTGATTTTAAGCAAATTATGATATTTAGATGTTTGTGACACTTTAGAGATTTTTCATTTGAAGAATTTGATAGCATTCTTGTGTTTGCAATTGATGGTCTATTTAGAGTACCATAGTAGAGGTAGCAAACAAAGGTATTTGGAATCAATTTTGGAGAATTATCACAAACCAACCTCCAAAACCTCTCAAATACTAGACACTTAGGTTTATTCATAGGCTCATTGCTAGCACTATCTTGAATTATTCATGCTATGGTGCGCTTTTCACAAGGTTAAAGTTTCTCTGGTTACTTCTTTTGTGAGCATGTGTTGCATATTGCCACCAAATCCATAGGTGACATTGTCGTGGGTGGGCTCATCATTTTGGTTTTAATCCTAAGAGCATCCAGATACTTTATACTTTGATGCCACACACCTCTCCAAAACAGATTCAACGACATTGCACAACAACCCACTACACAACCCTCTTCATCCATTCAACACTAAAGCCTTATTCACCTACCTTGAAAGGCTTAGTGATGATATATACTTTGTGGATATGAAGTCTTGATACCCTCAAGGATCGTCATGATCACCTATTTGACCTTGTCATGGAAACCAGAGATAAAAGAATTGAAGGAGATAATGACTCATGATCTTATGCCTCCTCCACCTCCATCACCTCCTCACCATCATTTTTAGCCACATCTATGGACAAGGGCAAAACAATAGAACTAGATTAGTTACTTTTGTTCAAACTTGTAGGACTTTTTCTTTGTAAATATGTTCAAACAATTTTAGTTTGTTTTTTTTCTTGAAGTTTTATTGGATAGCTATTACATTAGTTTTCTTTGATTTCCATTGCTTTCATATTTGTCCATACTGCCTATATTTGCATGTGGTTGCACATTTGTCCTTTTTGAATATTTATGCAAATGTTTATTGCCATTCATCATCCCATTATTTCTTGAATCTCATTAACTCTTTCTTTTTGGCTTTTAAATCTCACAATTCGTAATTCCTGTTTACTTTGAGTTTTGATAATGCACTACTTGAGACATTGAGGACAATGTCTAATTTACATTTTGATTTTTACTTCATTTTTCATATTTTGAGTATAGGAGCATCTCACCCCATTCCATTTACATATACTGTAAATATTTAACACATACATACATACATATACATAACACATTTACACACACATTATACATCACTTAGAAATTGTACACATTGCACACAAATAGATTTCCTCTATTTAGTTAATGCATTGCTCATTTTTAGGAATCATGCATCATGCATTAAAATCTTTGAGTATTGAAAAGTTGCCTATGAGAGTGATTTGACTTACCTTTAGTTGGGTTTGTGGATTGAAAGTTTCCTAAGAGGTGCAAGGTTTTGAAGTGTTTATCCCTTGCCTATATCTTCTTAGCCAAAAAGCCACCCAACTAGTCCTTTAGAGATGGAAGTGTTTAGAGGGAGTTATTGGATATAAGGTAGTCAAATGATGTCTCACCAATCCTAAAACAAATTTTCTAAACCTTCTTGAAAAGAGAGATGATTAGGCATTCTTTGATTTAAACCTTCTCATTTTAAACCTTTGGCCCTTTTTCCTAATTAAAATTTACCCTTGCAAACCCCTTTGAGCCTTTTTATTCCTAATTTTTCTTGAAATCCTTATTATTACCTAGCCAATGAACCAAACACTCCAACCCTTTTCATGAGAATAATTATTTATAACATTAGGTACATAAAAAAAAAAAAGAGAAAAGAAAAAAAAATGCAATAAAAGGGAGAAGAAATGCTTGTCACCTTGTAAAAGTGCTAGTATATGTGCTTTTCACCATTGTCATTCAAAATAAAAGAAATCCACCCAAAGTATTAAAAGAAATGAGTTTGGGAGTGGCAAATTTTAAGGACAATCATCAAAAGAAAATGCAAAATACAAGTTTAATGAATCAAATGTCCCTCCATTTTTATGTGTTTTGTAAACTATGCTAGCACTTGACAATCCTCATTGTGTATTTCTCTCCCTCATATATATAAAAAAAGAGAAAAATATATAATAAAATAAGAAGTGTACCTTATGTTTCAAAATTGAAAATATTCTCATGCTTTGAACCCTTTTTACCCATTTTTATTCTTAGCCTCATTTTGAACCCCATAGCCCAATTACATCCCTAAAAAGACCTTTGATCTCTTGATAGTACTTGCTACATTAGTGAAGATAGGAGTAGGGAATTTGCCTATGGGATTGGAAAATTATCCATTCATTCATTTAATTCCATCATTCTATATAGAGACACTTTGGTTATTGATTGTCCTAGAATTCCTTTTGAGCATGACTTTCTCTTTTGATTGGTTGGTTTGGGGATTTTGAATGATAATTGACTTGATGACTAAGCGGTGAAAGCTTGGATAAGCATTAAATTCTTTGCATTTTGAAGGATGGGTATATGGATTCTTATATATTTTATTATTTTAATATTTTCATAATTAAAATTTATTAAATATTACTTTAAACGGGCTGGGCTGGGCCGGGCCTGGCCTCATGCGACCTTTTATTTTAGAGCAGCCTCGGGAATCTGCGTGATGCTTGCTGATGTACTACTAATCGATAGGCATTATCAATTATCATCATTTTCGTCTCAATTCGAGTGGAAATTATCGGCAATGGATGGTTGACTTTGGGACAGATTCTCAAGATCACATCCAGTTTGAAAGTTTTCATACTCAATCCAGATGAAACAATTAATGACCATCTACTATATATATATATATATATATATATATATATATATATATATATATATATATATATATATATATATATCTTAATTTACGTTGCACTTTGTGAAGATCAATTTCTGCCCCACTGCTTGACTTCATGCTTGGAGAGGATTGAATTTAAAGGATTTGAAGGCAGAGCAAAGACATGGAAACTTTTAAGCTCGTTTAGTTAAAATATTATACATCATAGTAATCGGGAACTTCTACATTGCATAGGATTCTAATTCAATTAATATTATTTTTTTCTTCTCCCTTTATCCCTCTTTTAAATGGTTGGGCTATTTTATATATGATGAAGGTTTTATGAAAGAACACTACAAGGGTTAATTTATTGCGTAAGTTAGCTAATTACTTAACTAAAAGCTTTGGGCTGGCCACCTTTGATTAACTTATTATTATTATATGATGCGAGGCATCCCTATATGTAACTGGCGGAGGTGCCACCTGTTCCAGGGCTACTGCAGGCAAAATTTCGTATCTTTCAACAAGAGATTTTATATGTATAATTAATTGGCCTTCTTGTTTAAGTTTTGGCTTCCTAAAATACAATTCTGATTTTGCCTCTTGTATGTATGTATTTAATTTCCCTCAAGCCTTCATACAACTGTGCACACAAAGCTCCTACCTAGAAAAAGGTAAGATTAGGCCTGGCCAGAAGAAATTTCTGGTTAGTTAATGACTAAAGTCTATTTTGTTTTAGTTAAATTAGTTTTAACTTTTTTTTTTTATGTATAAAAAAGCTTTTGACTTATTATTTCTTTTTGTTTACTTGAAAGATGTATTTGATCATAACTTTAAATAATTTTTTTAATATAATTATTTTATTTTATTATAATTAACTTTTCTTTATATAATTATAACTCATTAGATCAGCTTGTAAAATTATATAAGCCCATTGTTTTTTTTTTTTTACCAGAATATAAGCCTATTTATTTGATTTATTGGCATTGGTAAGGGATAATAAACTGATCCCTAAATAAATAAATAAATTGCAATATTTTTTTTATACGTGAAAATGAGAGTTATTCTCTTTTGGGTTTTAAATATCCAAATCCCTGCATTAAGATATTTGATGATTAAATTATAAGCGTAATGACTAATAAATTAAAGATATATAATTTATTTTTAATTTAATATTTTTCTTAAGAAGATTAAAAGAATTTAGTTATAGTTAAGCCAGTTTTCAGAATTGTGAGATTTTAAATCTGAATCTAATCAGATTTAATTAAAAAAGAAAAAAAGAATAATTTATTGTAGGGAGAAGGAAAAACAAATACATATATCTCTCCCTTTAATGAAGGATAAAGGAAGAAAAGAGATACCACTTATGACCTACCTCATGTAAACTGGACAGCAACGAGCTTTGTTGTGGGCAATTGACTTTTCTTTTTCTTGGAAAAATTGGGAGCATGAAGCCAACTATTTCCTGGAAAAAAACAAATCCACTACTCTCCAAACCAACAACTAGGAAGACAACTGAATTGAAAAACATATGAAATCTACCCCGGATATCTACATCAATCACTAGTGTCATACGCTACGTATTCTATTTTCTTCTTTATATATACCTTTCAGTTAACATTTGATAACAAGGCACGTCTGGTGGGTGGCTCAATCAAGTTTTTCCTTGGATAGTTGCACGACTCGTGGAACTCTCAGTCTAATATTCTACGGTTCTTTATCTTTTCTATGCCATACCTCTCTTTAAAAAGCAGTTTAAGCAAGCTCCCACACCCTCTGGTTCTCCTTCAAACTGACTGAGGTGTGTATTCTTTCTTCTTTTTATATGTAGTTTGGTTAAAGGTTAATGATAGTCGTTCATTTTTCTTGATTTCTTCAATCTGTTCTTGAAAATTTCAGGGGAAAACTCCAAGAATTGGTTGTAGTTGATGGGAACATGCAAGGAAAATGAAGAGTTTGAGAGTGATCGTAAAGAACCCAGGAAAATTTTGAAGGCGTGCATAGCTTGTTTGTGCTCATTTTTGGTGAGCCTATCAGGAGGGCTAATTCTGGGTTATTGGGAGTATGAGTATCACCTTACAAGTAGTCAGCTATGGATGGTGCCCTTTGGTCTTATTCTTCTTGTTACTCCAGTGATCATTTTGGTGGCTCTTTTCGTCTCAGAAATCTGTATTTCGGAAGACGGCAACTCCAAAAGGAGTCAAGCCATCATTTCATTAGAAGACTCAGAGAAATGCTTGAAAGAAATTGCAGTGTGTAATTGATTTGGGTTGCTATATGTTACATCACTCGCTGTTATATATTAGGATTTGCTTTTGCTGATGGTGCATTATTGTTCATCTTATATAAAGCATAAATTTTAAGGTCAAAATGAAATTGATTTGATTGGACATATGATCAATTAGCAAAGAAATGTAGGTTTTGATTAGTTGGTGCAATAGCATGTGTGGAGCAGGCTAATGGATAAACAAACTAAAATGAATGCTGGCAATTTTATATTTATTATTATTCTTGTTCAAGCATGATTGAAGCTTGAAAATTAAAGATATAAGCAAAGATGGGATGGGATGAATAATTTAAATTAATAAGCGTGAGGTATACATGATGACAGGTTCCAACTTGTGCAGTTTTAAATGGTGATATGATAAAGTAGTTGATAAATTACAGGGGATGATGTGCTAAGCCAAGAATGTTGCCTTCCCCAGTTTCTACTTTTGTTATGGTTTATGTTCATATCTGAGCCTGTCCTAATCCTGCACTGTGTATTGTGACACCTGGCCACTCACTCATTTTCACTAAACCAATGCACACGGATAGATAATCCAAGGTAACAATCTATTTTATTAAAATAATTAATAAGATATTAATCTCATCACTCTCTAAACCTAATGACTTATAATATAACAGTGAAATCATTATGTGAAAATTAATTTCACCAATTTGGTGGGTGTGCATCCCTTGGCAACTGTACTGCTTGGTTGAGCATGAAAATATAACGATGATCTCTTGGGATGGAAAAATAGACAGGTAAACCCATGGATTACCAAAAACAACTGTTCAACAAAGAGAAGTTCAACCTTCTACTTGGAAATTATAGAATTAATTCATTTATATTTTGTTTTACATTGGAAAAATGACCTATCAAACAAAATTGATTACTTTAATTAAGGAAAATCAATGGATTCTTACAATCAGGCTCTGGAATGCAAGATAAATAATTGCATTGCATATTGGAGACAAAGAGGCTACATAATTTGATGATGACACAGAAATAGCCTCCAGATCTTAATAATCATACATTCATCCAAAAGGAAAGGTGCATACAGGTAAAATTTATAATGTCACGTCAATGAAATAATTAACAAATTAGTTACTGTTATCTGATAAATGCGTGCTTTCTTTTGATAATTATAACTATGCATCACCTGTTACGATGCCCACACTGAAATCATATCCAATTTACAATGCTGTCCATGCCAATAATTTCTAATTAACCTTATTCTTTCACAATCAATGATTTGAAAATATATGAATCTAACAGATTAAGAGAACATTTTGAGACCAAATAATAAAAAAATATGTTAAGAATATATAGCTAGAAATTGCGACAACTGAAACGAGGAAGGTTCACAAACTCACCAAGCCTCAACATCAGAGACTGTTGAGAAATCTAGGCCATTAAGAGCAATTATGATGTCTAAACGATCCTTGGAGAGCAAAGGAACGAACCATAATGTCTTCTTTGTGCCAAATACCTTAAAGAAAAACAGAACCAATACCAATAGAACACAAGACCACATCTAGAAGGAAAAATGCTTCAATGACCACAAAATTTCATAAAAGATTTAAGTAACAGCTTTATTAAATGACTTCTGTCAGCGTGAAATTTGAAGTTATGTTTAAGAAGAGACCAAGGGCAAGAAGCCACCAAAAGAGAAAAAGAAAACCTTTACGTGATTGCAAATTCTTTTCCAATTCACTAAACTGCACAATATTAAAAAAAAAAAAATTCCAAACTCAAATAGAAAAATTTCATAAAGTTTAGTTACTCAAATGTCATTATCACAAGAAAACAAATATATATAAATAAAGGAAGCCGAAGGCAAGTGTCAATTTCTACCAACTCCAACATTAAGTACTGCAAATTCCTTGACACTTTAATTTTTGCTCAGTAGAAGCAGGATCATCCTAATTTTGTGTCTTCTATTGCAATTCTTGCAATCACAAATAAACAACTCACAGTCACAGGTACGATCAACCAATATAATCCCAAAAACAGCAATTATACATGCATTAGTTACATAAAATAATTAGCAAGATAATAGAGAATCTTATATCATATAATATGTATAAAAAATGGAACAAACTAAAGATATAATGCCACCTGTTCAATATTCTGATTCCGGCCTAAGTCATGGACGTTAGAATGATTCACTAGGGGAAAACATAAATAGATCAAAGGAATAACAAAAATCTCCCAGACCACGTTAAAAAGTATTAATTGAATAAGTGTTTAAAATCAAAATATGCATTTAAAATCAATAAGCTGTGGAAAAAGATTACGAGTTGGCTTACAAACAGAGCAATGGTGGCAACGCGGCGGCTTGCCGTTCGGGCAGTGATTGCAATAGCCTACAGCTGGTCTCCTATCCAACCCATCAGAAGCAGAAAATGTAGAGCCCAAATTCTCAGGTGCTCCATAATCCGACTCATTAATACAGCTACCTCCCTCCAAATTCTCCTCCAATCGTACTGGCCTCCAGTTCTCAGGGACGGAACCAGAGTCCTTGAATACTACTCTAAAATAGCTCCACAATAAGTGTACGAGCTGCATTTTTCATTTCTATCTTGTTTAACAGAGAAGAATAAAAGTCAAGAGCACTTGCAATTGAAGAGTTAAAATTACCAGAATATGAAACACTGCAACCATCAAGATAGCCGAAAGGGAGTGGAAACCGCCGCGAAGCAACTGCGGGCCTCAGGTAATAACCAAGACGGCGTAGTAGGAGACGGCGATTATTCTGGCGACGAGAAGGATCATCATGTAGCCGAGAAACTTTGAGACCAGAACATAATTTGAATACCCCCGGATTAAAGCGGCGGCCCATCCTGGTTTGGCGCTCTATTTTTTTTTTTTTTCAGTTGGTTATTAAAATGTATTTTGTCTTGATATTTATAAATTTAAACTTTTAATTAAATTGAGTGTTTTTATAAAAACTCTTTTCATATTTCTCATCAAATGATAGTTTGATTATTTACTGTGGTACTTTGTATAGATCTTCAAATTGCCATGTTAACATTCTTTTCGATAAAAAAAGTTTGTTCAAAATTTTTGTTATTATTTTTTTATTAAATTCTAACTGAAATTCAAATTTTGTGAAGAAATTATACTATTAATTATTCCATTTATTTTTATAGCATAAATAAAAATTAACAACCATTAAACAACTTCTAAAATTCAATCATAACAATTTTGATACCTGTTAATATATAGTTGGAAACTAAATATCTTGTTAATATACAGTTGGAAACTAAATATTTAAATAAATTTGATATCTCATTATTTTAAAAATAATTTTATTATTATTAAGTTAATTTTATAATTTTATTTTGATGATTTTTTTTTTATTTTATCATACATGAAAACCTATCAGGAGAAAGTGTCATTATCATTTAAAAAAATGTGATTTGCAGTATAATGAGGTAATTATTATATTAAAGAAAAAATTACTTAAAATTAATTATTTAATATTTATATTTTAAAAAATATATTATTTAATTTATATATTTTATTTTTATTAAATTATTTAATCCTTTCATTAATTTTTATATTAGCCAATACTAGTAAAATTACTATTTGATCCCTATATTTTAGTAAAATTAATTAATTGGCTTATATGTTTAAAAAAATATATGAATTAATCAACATAATTTAATTTCCTATTAATTTTTTTTTTTTTACAAATGCATATTAAATTCATATTATCATGGGTCTCTCAAAAGTTAAAGAAAAAAAAAATCTAATACCATCTTAAAAATAGATAATTGTCAGGACCTAACTGTAAAAATAGATAATTGGCAGTGGGATCTGCTGCCACTACTTTCTCTCTCATCTTTCTCTATCTTCGCAACTTGCTAGAAACTCTATTAAAACCGGCATTTCTTGGTCGGAGAAAGAACCCTGAGCTACCAGAAGCCTGCTGTTGTTGTCTAATGTCTTATCGTCGCTAGAGATGGCCAAAAATAGCCTTGGAAGACACTGATCCCTTCATGCGCGTCTCGTGCACACCGCCCAAACTAGCTGCCATCCTTGCCATCAATAGCCTTCTCGTTGTCAACAAACCGCTTGGAAGCCAACCAAAACGTCATCAGCCTAGTGCTGGTCTCGCCGGAGGGGAAAAGAAAGGGAGAGGGAGGAAGACGAGAGGGAGAGGAGAGACCATCGGGGGAGGAGTCTGTTGCTGTTTTGCAAAAAAAAAAAAATGATTTTTTTTTTTACTTTTAATTACATAATAACTCCCTAAAATTTTCTAACTTATTCATCTGGGTATTTATTATCTCTTCAAATAGGTCAAAACTACTATTATTATATTTAAAACAAATAAAACTTTGGTAATAACAGTAAGAATTATACACTAAAGAAATTTAATTATTTTTACATATAATATAATTTAATCTTAAACAACTCTAATTGAATTTAATAATAATAATAATACAAATAACAAATAAAATAATAATAATAATAATAAATAATATAGGTAAAATAATATTCATTTAAATAAAAATATTATTATGAAAAATATTAATTTAACACAATGAATAAAATAGTAATAAATTAACAGTTTAATTAAAAATATTTCTTTAAAAAAAATTAAGTTGTTACAATAATTGTATTTTTTTTAATAGAAATATATTTCTTTATATAAAATATAAAAATACAAGGTCAAGTCCCCAGTGCACAAAATAAAATTGCTACAAACACTCAAACCTAAATTCAAGCCCAAAGATAGAAAACCTAGGGATGAACCAGGTAAGATCCAAAATCGTCTTCAACAGTAGACTACCTCCTCTTTGTCAGCATCAGTTACTGGCTGCCAATGAGAAAACTGCCAATCAATTGAAGAGAGCAAGGGAGAATAAAAACATCCTTATGGGGAGTTTTAAACACCCCACTCAAATTCAAATTCTCCCATGCTCAACATGTCTTCAAACCCAAAAACGGTGAAGGGTTGCAGCAACATCGGGAGAGAACAAAGACTCGAAGCAGTGTTGGGTGAAATCGGGAACTAGGCTTGGCTAATACATGCCTTTCATACTTTCCCTGTAGGAGAAAGTGACCAACAGGATACCACTGCTTTGAGACTACCAGCTGATCTGCACTTAGAAGTTTCAAAGCAACCTGCAGGGAAGGACAACTCAAAGGGAAGCATCTCTCTCGATCTTGATGTTCTATAACCCAAATATTATAGGGGAGACTCTGCCGAATTTTCGGCACAACTTAAGACGTCTTTGGTCTTTTTCTTAGTTTGTATTGAGTCAAATTTATTAAATGATTGTAATAAAACTGTCAGATGAGTCGAGACTTCTTTCTTGCTCCGCTCACCGCCAGGTGATCATTGTTAAGTCTGTAAGTAAAATATTAATTTTAATTGTAATTTCGATATTATTATATGTTCAAGCATGCCCATGCATCACTCATATGCATATATCTATGTAGTTAAACTCTAAGCACGTTTTATGTTGCATTCACAACTGTTAAAGTGTCATGGATGTTGTTGTGATAATTTGGAGCAGTGTGCGTGCGTTGGCGTGCGTGTGATGTGGTGTTGGTTATGGATAGGATGGGTAGACACGGCTTGAGATCTTCGCTGGGACCCGGTCCTTCGGGGTAGACACGGCTTGAGTTCTTCGCTGGGACCCCGATTTGGTTTATTAAGCGAAAGTCCGGCTTGAGTTCTTCGCTGGCACAGGTTGGATTAAAGAGAGCTGTATAGGGGATCAGCTCCCATATATTTATGATTTGACATTACTGGGTATGTGAATGCTCCAAATTACCTTTTTGCTGTTATGATATGAAAATATTGCTCATGTTTCATTTCACTCTACAGGGTGCATTAGCTTTAAATAGTTATAGAGATTATTGTTAAAATTGATATTTTACTCTCTGAGTCAAACGCTCACTCCTGTTCATTATTTTTCAGGCTACAGAAGGATTTTTGTTGTGGTTAACTTGCTTTTCTCCTTCACAGATTGTTTATTAATGTTTGTGTAATTCTATTAACTCCTAAAATTTTCGCATGTGTTAGAAATATTTATTTGTTTTGGGGACTATAATATAATTGTCATGTTGGGCCTATAAACTTATTATTATATGCATGTTTGTTAGACTGAATGAGGGAGCTGTGCTCCCATTTATTTTTTATGACATTTGAGTATGTGGAGGGTGAGCTGAGCTCTCCAATTGATTATATATTGTGTTTACAAGTCGAATGAGTCAAAAACTCTCCATTGAAAGGTCCACTTTATGGTCGGACTCTGTTCAATTGAATTCTTGAAATTGGGCCCAAATGGGTTTTAGAGTTGGGTTAAGGAATAGTTAGGCTTACTACGGGCCTTGGGGGCTTTAGACTGGCCCAGGTCCTAGTGTCGGTCCGGCCAATAGGTTGAGTCATGACAAAGCATCTCTCTCGATCTTGATGTTCTATAACCCAAACATGCAACAAAACCAATACAAGTCCCATTACAAAAGGGGTACTAAAACTGCATTAGCAAGAGATAACAAAAAAAAAAAAAAAAAACCGATTAAAGGAAAACACAGAGTATAAACAAAGAGATAGGGGGAGGATGGATGGCCAAGAGGCTAGAACTTCTCGCAACCTAGAAAACCCTGTTACTGAAGACTTAGACAAAATAGAAAAGGTATTTTAGAGAGAGAAATGTTTTTCCCTATTAAGAGAAAAAAAAAAGAAATGGATAATTGCATTTTAATGGTTGAGTTCACATGAATGAGTATCAATCATGTACCCAATCCATCTCAACTCAAATGAAAGAAAAAAAAAACTTATTAAGAAAAAAATTAAACATATATTAAATATTATTATCTAAATTATATTTAATTAATTAAATAATATAAATATTAATTAAATTAAAGATGTTAAATTTAATAATTATAATTTAAAATAAGTAAAATAAATTTTTTAATCTTCCATAAATATAAGCAATGAACTAAAGCTCATACCAACTAACTATTGTAATGTCTATACACTTTCTTGAACGTCTCTGCTTCAACTTATCTGGATTCACGTAAAAATTAAGTTGAACTTATGTGATACCATCAAGTTACAGATGGTAGAGAACTACTAATCTATTCAAAAATTAATGTGTTCTTCACTCATTTACAGTATTTTTATATGCAAAGTTAGGTATAAAAATTTTGTGTTTTTATTCCTCAAATCTTTGTAAGAGGTATCTATTTTCTTCTTCCAATTTTTTTGAGGAGAATGGATGTATGTGTAGGTTAATGTTCTTCGTTGTAAGGTTTTATGCCCAGCATACTAATAAATTAAATCAGACAACACTTTTACTAAATCAGCTAACACTTTTACCATTTTCAAGGAACAGTAAAAATACGCTTTTGCCATTAGCTAATTTACGCACACCTGATACGGGTCAGTTGACTTTTTTTTTTTTTTTTAATTTATTTTTTATCAGAAGGCTTTGTTTTCATATTGTTGCTTCTTGAAAACAAATGTACATGAATTAAGTGTCCATATGATAATATTTTCATGTTCACATTCTAATAATAAATTAGGATGACATCTATGAATAAATAAATAAATAAATTTATTATTTAAAAAATGATGGTAAGAAAAAATTAATTCTAATAAATATTAATAAATTAATATTTTTAATGTTGATATCATTACACTGCATAAATATTAATAATTTTTTATTCTAAATATTATTAATTTATTTCTTCAAAAATGCCATATTTTTTCAATTTATAAATTAGTTTTTTTAGTCAAAAGATGTTAAGTATAAAAAATAAAAAACTTTTTAATATTCGAGTTTGTTTTATAATTATATATATAATTAATAATTTCAATTTTAATAATTTTACACTTTAAAAAAGAATTATAAAATAAAAATTAGATGAATAAAAATAGTATCTTAATTTATACAAGTTATTAATTTCATTTGTAATTTTTAATTTATTATTATATTTTAACGTCCTCACTTGATTTTAATTGATTATGATATAAAATTTTTTTTTTTTTTTTTTTTTTTATTTTAATTTTATAATATTTTTTTTTTTTTTTTTTTTTTTTAAAAAAAAAAAAAAAAAAAAAAAAAAAAAAAAAAAAAAAAAAAAATTAAATTAATTAAAATTAAATAAAAAAAAAAATTATTTTTTTTTTTTTTCTTTAGAGTAGTTTTTTTTTTTTGTCCTCCTTCTTTACATCATCTTACCCTTTTTTTTATTTTTTTATTTACTCTCTTTTTTTTTTTTTTTTTTTTTTTTTTAAAATAAAAAATATAAATATATAATATTAATTTTATGCCTTAATTAATAAATTTTTTTATTAGTAAATCGAATCGATCTGAAATAAATATTGGGATTTATATTTTTTTTTATATATTTTTTTTTTTTTTTTTTTATTAAAAAATGTTATATAATTAATTGATAAGTTATTAAAAAAGAAAAACATAATGTCCACCGAAAAAAAAAAACATAATAAAGCATAATAATAGCATATTAATGAAAAAATGTTAAATCATAAACATTCAAAAATACTTATTATAAGGGGTTTTTAAAATAAAAATAAAAATTTACTTGTATGAGCTTTGATTTAATTAAAATAGAGTTTAAATTATCAAATATATATTGATTATTGAATAATATTGTGTCAAAACTCTACAAAGTGTGGATAATCACTCTTATTTAAATTAATAATGATATTAGTTTTTTATATTAGCCCATTTAGAAAAATTAAAATTATTAGGCCAATTAAATAATACAATATAAAATAAATCCCTCTGAATATTTTACTCACAAATTAAATATTAAGCAATTCTCTATTCTTAAATTATTAAAAATTAACTTAATTTTTTATGTTTTTTTTTTTGCGTAAAATAATATGGGCTCAAAAAGTAAAATTGAGAAGTAAGTAACAAATTATAAAATTAAAAGAATTTAAATATAAGCTTAAATTATTTAATGATGCAACAATTTTAACCAACTTTAGAATTTTTATTAGAATATGGCCCTCATTTTTAATATTTAGATAAAAAATACACACAACCAATTTAATGAGAGTCAATTAAATTAAGCTAAGAATAATTAAAAATATACTTTAATTATATCCATAAAATTTTAATTTCACAAAGAATTTAAATGTTTATTAATTTAGTCTAAATATCACGAATTATAAGACTGAATGAAATATTTTATCTAAAAAAAAAAAAAAACTGGCGGAATGACGCAAGCATAGTGCGAAGTTATTGTTGTGTTAAGGAGACAGACAAGCATCTGTTTTGCAATGAATATTGAGAGTTAAAATTATTTTAAGGAAAAAATATCAGTTTTTATAAAATATTTTATTATTTTAATATTTTATAATTTAAGTTTATTTAATTTAATTTTAAATTATTTTTTTTAATGCATTAAACTATTTTATACTTTGCTGGACAGTAATGGTTTGAAAGATTTTGTAATTACCTTCCGTCCTAAATTCCTGCAGAAACCTCGTCGCCGTTGAAGATTAGTCCTCAATCAAATACACTTACTTGCCCGCTTGCAGGTGCCCGCCGCACCTCCCTTTATCTGTTTCCTTATTCATGCTTGCGATTATTTCTTACTTTGTCCTTATATTTGGATTAGGGTTTATCAATTTGAGGTTTTTTTTTCTTCATTTGTGACGAGGGTAAGTTTTTTTTTTAGCTAAAAGATAGGAATACAAGATGCAGCAGCCACCGCAGATGATTCCTGTGATGCCTTCATACCCACCCGCGAACATTACCACTGAGCAGATCCAAAAGGCATATCTTTTTTCTCAACTTTCTTCATTTATAGCGTATTATGTGCATAAATGCGGATATGGGTGTGTTCTTTTGTGTCAATTAAATGATTTTGAGCTTTTGATAATTGGTTTTGAAAATATGGGTCTCGCCATAGTTGGCTTTTGAGGGGTTTATGATGGGGATGGGGGGCCTATTTTTGAAAGCGAATAATTGAAGTTATAGTACACGTTAAAGGGACAAGAATACATGGTTGGCTTATTAATTTTTCTCCTATTAGCTCAGAGTTTGGCAGTTGTTTTATGCAAGCAAATTTTATCATTTAATGCCATATTATCATTAAGGCTGTTTTTTTTGGTCTATGTTTTCTATTAGTAGACCTTGTACTATGCCTAATCAGTTGGTTACGCAGATATATCTCTGATAGACTGATAACTGTGGATTTTATGCAGATGACAATTTACTTTTAAGAAGGAGATCAAGTTAATAATAGCTTCTGAATATTTATGTATTAAATGTCGGTTTCAGCTATTAAAGTTCTTCAGCCTTTAAGTTTTGTTCTCTTCTTTTTTCCTTTTCAAATTGGTTAAGACTACTGAATAAATAAACGGACACGTGGATTAAATTAAGAGAAAACTAAGTTATACAAGTAGTTAGCGGTGATTAAATGGAACTTAGAAGTTCGAAACTAAGAAAGCCCATTTTATGTTCATTCGCTGAAATGAGACTTTATGTTCTCTTTCAACGTTTGTGTATTTATAGTGATATGCAAGTTAGTTATGAACCTGCATTATTTTTAATGAAATCTTTATCATTCAATTATGTATGATTCATTCTTGCACAGATGGATGTTCTTCGTACTTATGGGATGTAAATGAATCCAAGGGTGCTTGTACCATGCAATATGGCTGTTTAAATAATGAAATAAGCTATTGTGCCAATATACTTTTAAGATCCGATAATAATCTTTCGGTTATGAACTATCTATATTTTGTTTTCCTCTGGCTGGCATATTGACTTGTAAAAAAGCTTCCTTTTTTGTGTGACCAAGCAATCTTTAAATAACTCTTCCATATTGTGAACCATGTCACATCATTTCCAGAACTTATTCTCCTTCAATTTTGTTGATTAAATAAGTATTTCATCGTATATATCTGCTACCAACTAAATTGCTTCCAAGTGGATAAAGTGTTTAGCAGTCCACATGGCTAATAAATTCAGTTCTGCTTGAGTGTTGAACCCTATAAACAGGGCTATTGCTATGAATGGTTTGGATAGATTGTATGCTGATATGGATATCATTGTTGTTTGACTCATCTTTGTTAATGCAGTACCTTGATGAAAATAAAAAATTGATCATGGCGATATTGGACAATCAAAACCTGGGAAAACTTGCTGAATGTGCCCAGTAAGTGCCTTATTCTCTGTATTTGCATTTGTGTGCCAACACAATCCTGTTCATGCTTCTGTGCGAAGTTGTTATGCATATTCTTAATTTTGTGTGTTTTAAACCATAATGCCAGGTCGTAGTTGTGTGCATTTTAAGTAATGTTGAGGGTCCTTAGGGACTGGAACTGTTCTACTTTTTATTTCAGCGCGTATTCAGAACAATGCCACTTTGGAATCCTGAAAACCCATAAGCATTTTTAACAGTTGGCAACATATTTAAATTGGTAAATGCAATTTCAAGCATGAGATCATCTTCTGTTGAGGACATGGAGTTACATGGGCATTCTACCATTAGATTTTTTACCTGATCTTTTAATGACTTTGATTCTGAATTAGAAATATTAATTATGATCCATTCTTAGTTATCAATTAAAAGAAAGGTAAAGACAACTTTTTTCCTCCAGTTGGAAATGGGGTAGAATTGTAGACTCTGGTGCGATGTTATGATCTTAGATAATGTTTTCTTAATGATAATGATATGGGTAACTTGGAGTGCATGTAGCACTTTACAGGGTTTGGCTACTAATCTATTACAGACCATGACTTTAACTTGACAACCATTTTGTTATTGCAGGTGTTTCATCTCACTTGATTCAAGTGTTTGTTTATTGTTATAATGCTGTTACGGTTAGGATGAATAAACATCATGTGGAGATAAGTATTATTTGAACATGGGCTTTTGGAATTGAATTTCAAATGCTCAGACACTGGCTTCATATGTTGATGCACTATTGTTACAGAAATATCTGAGATTTCATTATTTTCCTGTTGGTGGATTTCATTATTTTCCTGTTGGTGGGGACCAACAATAAATTTGATGTTTACAATGACTCTGATGGTTAATGATCACACAATGAGCCTACAATGAGTTGATGTTCCATGTGAAATGTGTTTAGAATCAAGTTCAGACTGCATTTGAAAATTGGTAGTAAAAGAGGCATATCTATAACTCTATAAAGCTTGCAGGCAGTTACTTGAATTTTGTTGGACTAGAAAAGAGTTCTTAGATGGTTTTGGTTTTAGCTTATCTTTTTTTTTATGTGTACATGCATTCTAGTTCTTGTTTTAGTGTTTTTTCATGTCTGGTGTGTGTTTGTGTATCCGACATTTGTGTCTATGTAAGATTTTGATGATCTAGGTATCAAGCCCAGCTGCAAAAGAATTTAATGTATTTAGCTGCAATTGCTGATGCACAACCACAGGCACCAACAATGCCTCCCCAGGTATGCAGTTGATCTTTTAGTAGTTTAGTGACACTCACACTTCTTGCTCATCTGCACCTACACTCTCAGATGGCCCCACAGCCTGCAATGCAGCAAGGAGCATATTACATGCAACATCCTCAGGCAGCAGCAATGGCTCAGCAGTCGGGCATTTTCCCTCCAAAGATGCCATTACAATTCAATAATCCTCATCAAATGCAGGATCCTCATCAGTTACACCAAGCAGCCATTCAAGGGCAAATGGGAATGAGACCCATGGGGGCCAACAATGGCATGCATCCCTTGCATACTGAGGCAACTCTTGGAAGCGGTGGCCCATCTGCAACCGGAGGCTCTAATGATGTTCGTGGGGGAAGCAAACAGGATGCCTCTGATGCTCGGGCATCAGCTACTGATGGTCAAGGGAATTCAGTTGCCGGGCACAGTGGTGGTGATGGTTCTGAGGGCGCAAAATGACATTTCCTCTGCAGTGGTTCTACATGGATACCTCTGGCTGTTAATAGTTAGGCATTGCATACCGCAGAATTGATATTGTTCTGTGATTTCTCAATAGATTGAACAAAGAATTGGATGTTCCTGGTTTCTTTCTAGTTTTGACAAATTAGGTAGGTAAGTTGTTAGAGTCTGGATATGCCAGTGAATCTAAATGCAAACCAGGAATTGAGAGAAACAGCTGTAGATTGTAGAAGGAAGATGTGGAAGATTGTGCTCGCTAATTGTTTGTCGTTTTGCAATGGTTACTAATGCAAGCGATGGTGTTTTAGAATTCTGGGCTCAGAAATCATTGTTGCGATTGTGGGGAGTCATCGCTCCATTGTTAAAAACTCGTCGGTTATTGACATTGTTGAGTACTGACATTGGTCTGCTGAATACATCACGTGATGCCAGCCGATGCAAATGATTCATTTCAAGCCTATATCATGAAAACCGTAAAGGAAACAAAAAGAACCTTAAAGAGAAGAGGAAAGAATATAAAACAAGATAATGATACCGTGGAACCTTTCCCTAAATGAAAGAGTACGTTGAGGGTCAGACCCAAGAGAAAAAGCGGGGTAATCGTAATCATGAAGCTTCGCTTTTTCGCTAGACTCGAAATTTAGAAGAAAATTTGAGAATATATATCGGATCAAACATTAAAGATTTGCTGCGCAAGAAACTGGTAATTGTCTACTCTAAATTTTGTTGATGATCCGATACAAAATATGTTCAATGTAATGTGCCAGCCAGCTGCTAAGGATATTCAAAAGCGATCGTCATAACAATTGAATTTAAGGCCAAATTGGACTCATATGCCATAATTAAAATACAGAATGTTGATGTTTACCTACAAAAGATTTGACAATGAAAGAAGATGTCAAGGGACCTGTTCCAAGTAAAGAAAATAAACTATCTAAGAGTTACAAAAGACTACGGAAAACGATTTGATTAAATACAGGCTATGGCCCTCACAGTTCTCACGTCTGTAGCTTTGCCTTTACATTTCCTGGTCCTTTCCAATTCCCCCATCTGAGTATTAATCTCGCAACACTATCGTCCTCTCTCTTACTAAAGGCTCTTATCTTCTCTTGTTTTCCTTCTAATACTGGATAAAATTGGTGCCTGTTGGTTCTCTATTTTCCAGCAATCCTTTCAACATTAAACAAATAGCAAAGAAACCCAATACATATAACATAATTATCTTCACCACTAAGTTTAGCCAACTCTTTCATTTTTAAACCAAGAAACTACTCAACACAGACATGAAAGAAGAGCAACAGCCTTTCCATCATCAACACGGGAGCAAGAAAACAAGTTTCTCTCTCAAGTTCTTTCATTCTCCCGTGGCGTATGTTATCCTGTTTCTGCTAGCCTATGCCTTGGGTTACTTATCAGCCCCATCCCCCAGCTTCCCTCCACCATCATCTCCGGAGCCTGCCATCACTATCTTTGGAATCGCCAACAGCATCCCCACCCAACTCGACAACTTTCGAGTTACGACTCATTGCGCTAAGCGGGTCTCCTCTAGACTCGTCCGTCAAACGATTATTGACCGAATTTATAACGCCACCTCGCCTTATGACAATTTCCCCCCTGCGCACGTTAGAAGTCTCCTTCGCATCAAAAGATTAAAGGGATGGGGATCCTACGGTGCCGTTTTCGAAAACCTCATCCGAAAAGTGAAGCCTAAGGTGATCATAGAGGTTGGTACTTTCTTGGGCGCGTCGGCTCTCCACATGGCCGAGTTGACACGTAAACTCGGACTGAACTCGCAAATTCTTTGTATTGACGATTTTCGAGGGTGGCCAGGGTTTCGTGACCGGTTCAAGTACATTGACATAGTAAACGGTGACGTCATGCTGCTGTATCAGTTCATGCAAAATGTAATTTACATGAATGCCAGCAAAACGGTTTTACCGGTGCCGTTTTCAAGTGGGTCTGCTCTGGAGAAACTGTGCGAGTGGGGCGTGTATGGAGACTTAATTGAGATAGACGCGGGTCATGATTTTAACTCGGCTTGGGCGGATATAAACCGAGCATATCGGATCTTGAGACCCGGTGGGATAATATTTGGACATGATTATTTTACCGCCGCTGATAATAGAGGAGTAAGAAGAGCAGTGAATTTGTTTGCTCAAATGAATGGGCTTGAAATCCAAACGAATGGTCAACATTGGGTGATCGATTCCGCACAAGCTCCTTCCAATTAATTAATTACGTAAATTTTTGCTGTCATGTCAATACTCACTTTTATTGCTTTTTTTTTTTCCCAAAAATTAATACCCGTCAAATCTGAATTTATATTTTTAAATACAGTTCACTTGTACAATTTCTTATTTTTAATGGTGTGACTTGACTTTATTAGTTTAATTTTTTTTTGTTAATTCATAAATTTATTTGAGTATGACTAATTGTGACATTATTCATTATAATTTTTTTTTATATTGCCTGAAATAGAATAATTCTAAAAACTGTTAATTCAATTATTTTAGCTCATGGTTGTCTCTATTAAAATAATTTTAATTAATTTAATTTTTTATATATATATATTTAGATAGTGTTTGATATAAATAAATTTTATAAAATTATGCATAATTTATTTATAAATATAAAATTTTAGTATTTAGTTTGAGTGAAAATTTATTTTAAAATCTTAATAATTAATATCATAAAATTTATTGTATCTAAATTAAATTTCATCAAAATTTATAAAATTTGTAAATGAATTTCAAACTTAGAATTATATATATTTTAAGTGATAAAATTTATTATTTTTATTATATATTATTTTATTTTATTTATTTTAAATATAAGATTTATTTTATTTAAAATGAATTTTATATTTATTATAAAATATATCAAATAAAAAAATTATTTATAAATAAATTTTATAATGAAATGAATTTCACCGTAGAGTTAAACTAAATAGATTCCAATAAATACAAATAAAATTGAGTGGTTTAATTTTGGAATCTGATATCGTTCATGTCTTTTCAATGTTATTTTCTTTAGTTTCGTTGTCATCTTGTCCTGTGTTGCCCACAAAAGAGCCTGCTATATGTGGCCCAATTTTAATGAGAAAAGACTCATGCAAATGCAATCTCCATTTGTAATGTTCACTATAGTTGCGGAAAATTTTCGTTGACGAGTGACCTTATGCCAAATTTCAGGTCAAATCCAAATCAATCGTCCATCTGTAATGCTCCTTAATCTTCCAATGTAAGCAATCAAGCAAACTAGGATCAAACCCCAGAAAAAGAACAACTTTTTTGGACCCATGAAAATTGTCCTTTCGATTTGATAAAAGAGGCAACTATTAATTTAGAGGCTTGGATTTTAATAGGAAAGAATCTTTCTGTTCTCTCTCAGGCCCAAGAGAAGGAGGGAGTCTCGTCTGATCGTGAATTGGATGATAACTTGCTGGGCTCTCTTTCAGTGGAAACTGACTAATCACCTTTTTTAATATGGTGAATGAAATGTACGTAATAAAATTATGGTTTAAGGTGGCCCTAACGGAAGCTGACTGATCACCTTTTCTAATATGGTGTCTGCCATTGCTCATTTTATTAGGCCATGAAATCCTCGGTTCCATTTTGTCCAGCTAAATTTTTCACAGGTAAAATCTTAGCCCACCCTGACTCTTACAGCCACACCATTCCAAACATATGTAAAGTATGAATTTAAAAGAAAGACAATTGGGAAGGGGGTCCTTTTTTTTTTTTTGAAAATGAATCTATCTTGTCCTTATTACAGAAATTTGAAGCCTGCAAATGAGTGTCGAAATTGCTGACATATGCAAAGGCAGTGGTCCTGATCCATGTTTAATAACCTACGAAAGGGTTAAAGAAGTGGGGCCTGGTCCACTCAATTACCCAATTTCATTTTTTTCTAGTGGTCGCTTTCCCCGATAGAACCGCAGGTAAGGCTTTCCTTGTATTGTCCGCAATCAAATTGCACAGAGGGTGACCTGCCTTCATTCTATTGGTTATTCATCACCACTTTGTATTAATGCATAATTAACACATGTTAAAATTGCATCGTGGTGGGGTCTAGATTCCATGATCCATTTTCCTCTTTATATCGTCCAGTCCACAAAAGAAGAAACAACAGAAGTGGATATTTTAAGCAATGTAAAAAATTATTTCCTGTAAGCATATTGAGAAATTCTTATTTACACTGTAATTTTATGATTCTATATGAGATTTCCCTTTAAAAAATTAAGGGCAAGTAACATTCTGAAGCTGGTCTAATAAAAAAAAACAAGACCGCATACATAAAAGAACGTGCATTAACACCACAATTAACTATCATTAATTATTCATTGAATTGTAATTAAGTTATATAGTTTCTTTTCAAGTGTGCTGCTGCCATCGGCAAGGGAAACAGTAGGGAAATCATGTACAAATTTTGGTTTATTCTCTCTGAGCCTCATATTCCAACATCGGCTTCCCATATTTATTATAATTGGGAAAATTTTTCAACGCTTTTTTCAACCCACTTAGAATTTTGAATAATTCATTTTTTATGTACATACAAGAGCATTGGATGCGTTTCCTACGTAATCTATAATGATAAAAACAAAGAAATTGGAAAAAAAAAAAAAGAGAGAGAAATTAAGATGGAGAACAAAGAAATTAAATAAACCGTCCACCATTACGTATACATTACAAGCAATTATCAGCAGTAATCTTATTGTTCTAATACTCTAACGAGTGTGGATTTCAATCCCTCTTCAGTTCTGAATCCATTAGGAAGTTTAACCACCACATCTTGAACCATGAGATCGTTAACAGTGGACATACTAGCATGGTGCACTTGAAATTCAAGATCACGTAGTGCAGACAATAACCTAGCACCTGGATGATTGAGATTCTCAGATTGAACCCTAATCATGGCGTCATTACCAATAATCTTAACATCAATATCAAGTGCAAATGCAGTTCCACCAGAATTAGGCCCGGCTTGATCTACAGAAGTGGTTGTGCTTTGATTATCTGTATTATCAGTCACTTCCAATTTCGCCCTTTTGGATTTCTCTCTTTGTAGCTGTGACTCCAATTCATCAATTTTGGCCTTCAGTTCGTTTATATAGCACGCAGCATCAGATAGCAGTGATGCTTTGTCCATTCTGGAAACGTTTGGAACAACAGCTCGCAGGGCGTAGAACCGGTGGTTGAGCTTCTCCCGCCGCTGCCGCTCCGCCTCTACGTGGTTCAATGGCGTGTCTCGGCCTAACGCTGGTTTTCTCCCTCTTTTCTTCGGGGTTCTTTTCTCTATAGTCGTAGCAGCAACTAAAAGACAGTCTGAGTCAGAATGCTCCGAGTCTACGTATGAGAGGCCCGCTGTAGCACTCTCTTTCTTTGCCTCATCTTCTTGTGCGAACTTCTCCTCAGGGGCTGCATCTCCCCCTTGTATTCCTGCAATTATGCCTATATCAGCGAAAGAAATGTTCATGTCGAGTAACTGGTTGGGTATTGTGGTTGGATTGGAATTTTTGGGCATCAGACCGGCGAGATCTGACCCAAAGAGAGACTTGGCTTGTTGAACAAGGCCCCAATTCTCTCTGATCATATCAGATGAGCCCAATTCAAGAACCCCATTACACGTAGGTATGCAAACCAGGGTTTCAAGGCCATGCATTCGTGCCTCTTTGGCTCTTTCACAGTTGTAGAATTGTAGTTCCTGCCCACCAGTTAACCAGACCAAAGAACCAGTGCTAAGCGCCTTTCCAGGAATACCTTCTCCGGCCGAGAAAGATCTAGTGAGGGACATCACATAGAACCATTCAGCGTCAGTGGCATCTCTGTGATCGATCATAGACCCATCTGTGTCATGGTATTCACCGATGAGAGCTTGGATTCCATTCACGGGTCTTTTCCTCTCTAAGTTGAAGGTAGGAATGCGGTGTTGGAGGTGGCTGTTGACGGTGGTTAGTTTTGGGGATGTATCTCTGGTGCCTTGGAAGTGGCCATCTCCCCATGCGAGGAAGACGCGGCCAGTTTCATCGTTTGATGTTTGCCAGAATATGGCATAGGCCCACCAGTCAGGCTGGCTTTGGAGCATGAATTGGAGCCTCTGTTGGATAGTAGCTGGGGTTTCTTGTGATGAAGGGAGTAGCGAAGAAGAAGAAGAAGATGGAGATATGATGAGTTTCTCCATGGCTTGAGATCAATTCTGATTGTGTCAAAGAGGCAGAAAGAGGGAAATGGATGCGAAAGAGAAAGAAAAGAAACCAGATAAAAAGAAAGAGAAGAGAGGACTAGACTTTCCCGTTGGTACGGAAAAAGAAAGAGAGATGAAGAGTAGAGATAGAGTCAGGCCAAGCGCAGTACAACGTTTGAGGACAAGAAGAAAATTAAGAAAAAAAAATAGGAACAGGCATTTATAGAGGAAAATTTTCTGTTTTGGTTGCATGAAAATTGGAAAACTAGACCTGCCAAAATCAATGACATCGGATGGTTGGATTACTAGCAATTGATTAGACTGGGGCAGAAACACAATTTAAAAAAAATAAATAAATAAACACTTTACAGTGATTGCAAAGGGTTTCATGGGACAATAATAGAAGGAAGAAACAAGTTGAAGTGTAGTTTGGTGTTGGTGGGGGCCGAACCTGTAAAAATAAGCTTGGTAGCTATGTCAGCGATGAGTCCCCACTCGCACGTGAATGGAGAGCAAAACCCCAATTCCTAAGCCCCCTTCAGAATTTTAAAAAACCTTTTTTCAAAAAAAAAAAATTTTACAAATTAAAATATATCTCAAAATTATTTTTTTAACTAATATGTTTAATAAGAAAATTTTTTAATGAGGAAAGATTTAAAAAAAAAAATTCTCCATAAATAGTAAGGACAAATTTTCCATCCAATAATTGAGCAATGCAAAAAGGATAAACCTTTTATGTATAACAAATTGTTAAATTATATTGTAAAATCTGAAACCTCCATGGATGATCGACTGTTATCAAAAACTACGAGTCCACAAGCTCAGAGAGCAAGTGTGATTATTGCAAAATTCCAACATTTGAGTTCTAAGTGGTGTTACACTGAACCTGAACCTGGGTACTCTCCACCTGAACTGATTTCTGAAGCTGAACAAGACCTAAATCAAAGGTGGAAACCTTCAATGCATCCTTGTTTGAAGTTGAATGTAGATGCAGCTCATTGCTCTCGCTCTGATTATCTATCCTTTTTACTCGATTTGACTACTACCCAAACAAATCCATTGTATTTTGTTTTACATGTACAAGATTATTCATTATATAAATTACGTAATATTGACGTGAAATTAAAAAAAAAAATTAAAAAATAAGAAGCTTTCAATATCAGTTGTTTTCATAATATGGCCCCACCAGACAAACGACTGTGCCAATCCAAACGAGATATTTAAATTCATTAAGATTACTCCTACGCCAATCACATCATTAATATGTGACATTTATTTTCACAAAATATAATTTGGCACGTGGCCTGCTCATGTATCATTCAGCATTCGGTCATTTTCATGATTAATTAATTAATATAATTAAAGATTATATTAAATTAAAAGATTTAATAAATATTATCTTTTATTTATTGTCTTTATCTGCAAAGATAAAAACACTTAGAATTGACATTTATTGTATTTGCACAAACAATGCAATTACTTTATAGATTTGACTTTTCATTGCCTTAAATGACTATTAACAGTTCCCACGTGTTAATAGTTTTTCTTTCTTTAATTAATTATTCTGTCTCCCTCTCTTATTTTAATCCAAATTCAGATGCTTATAACTATGGCGATAAGATGACTATATCCAATTAATTAATGCATGTCACTGTTTATCAAACCTATCTCTCTAATTTTAATTAATTTTTTTTAACAAGATAGTAGTTTATTTATATAAATATTATTTAATCGTTATACTTCAAAAACTTATTTAAATTGATATTTAATTTTAAATAATTTTAATTGAATTGCGTATTATCAAAATTCTAGAAAAATTAAAAAAAAAAAACATTTTTTTATCATACACAGAAGGACATGAATTTTCTTCCTAACCTTTTAATAATATATATTAAAAAAATTTTATATATTCACCTATCAATATTTTTCTGTTCTCTGACTGCATGTATTAGAAAATCTTCTATTAAAGTTGATTGTATATTATTAATTTTTTAATATTTAAAATTTTAAATATATAACATATTTTTAATAAAATAAATATTAGTACTATAATTAAAAAAATATTAATTTATAATTGATTAGTTTTGTATGCGTGAGACTAAGACATGGTGATTAATTAATTCATTAATTATATATATAAATAAAAGTAATATATTAATTATTAAAATAAATAAAAACTTTAATTCGTGATAATTACATAAAGTTATTTAAAATTGAAAGAATCCTTAAATTATATAAATGCATTACAATTTTATTTCATATAGATGTACGAAATTTCATAAAAAAAAAGTTTAATAAATAAATAAATAAATAAATCGCTTGCTAGTGAGTACACGTGTATTTACGAATTAATTATCCGTTGAACCAATGCCAAATGGATTGAAGCGAGGCGATGAGACATTTGTGGGCAAAATCTAACCCAACCATGCAGACTTCTTGGGAAGATTATATATTTTGGTGTAGTACTCTCTCTCTCTCTCTCTCTCAAATGTATGCCTCCTACAATATAAAGTGAACCTTACAGCATGCACGTAAATTTATAATATATGTATAATAAAAAAAATACATAATTTATATAATTTTATTATAAATTTTACTTTTATAAATAAGATATTCAAAAAATTTTTATTATTATAAAAAATATATGATATAATCACTTAAAATTTTTAAATTTTAATCTTAATATTTTTCAAATTTTATATCAAGCTCAAGCTTATCGATTTTTACCTCTTATTATCATTCTAGACCTCACTTTTTATTTTAATTAGATCGTAACGTGAAACTTTCACATCAGATCATAATTTGAGTTTATGAAGAAATATCTAAAATTTAAATTATATAAAAATAACATATAACTATATGAGAGATAATATATATATAGAGACTAAGTATATTTAATAATTTATAGAATTCTTAATGCTTATCCTCCATTGAATATTTTATAATAAACATTTTTAATATTTATTTGTTCTGAGTATTTTTTTTTTAAATCTGACTTAGGACAACTGGATCATTATCTATTTATCTTATATTATATTTAAAAAAATATAGTTATGATGATATCTTCTTGTATTCTTAGCAATAAAATAAATTGTATAGATTAAATGAATACAACACAATGTGTGAAGTATTAAAAGAAAAAATATCATGAGTAGAACATGCTAAATTTTCATTATTTAACTCTCAATATAGTTTTAATAAATTGGACATAAAGGGCCTACTCTATTAAATAAACAATCCGTAATCTTTTGATCAAATCTATTTGCATCAGAAAAATAGTAATGTAATGATTTGATTTGGATCCTATGTTCTTATCCTGTACTCTTTGGATCACTGCTTACACTAGCCATTAAAATAGACTTTCATACTAAAATAAATGAGATAAAAAAAAAAATACAAGTGAGGTGGCTTTTTTTTATTATTTATATCTATTGACGGAGCCAAAGTATACAGTTGTTGGTAAAATATATATATATATATATAAAAAATAATTTATAAGTCATCTTACAGAATCTGGACAAGATACTCAAGTCAATAGTTCAGAGTTGGAAAAACAATTCAAAATTCATTGCAATTGTGATTATTTATTTATTTTTATATTAAAAAATTTATTATTTTAATTATATTAACCACATTTTCTTAGGATGAAAAAAAAAATTATTTATAATATCCTGCCATTTTTGTCAGCATAAAACGGTGGTGGTGGGTAGCTTGTCGCATTGAGCTTAATGAAAATACGATTTACTTTGAAGAATTATTATCTATGAAATGTATTTATCCTTTCTATAGAATTTCTTTTGTTTGGATTCAATTAATCATAAATTTAAAATATAAAATACATAATAAAACCCATGTGTAAAATTTTTATATTTATATTATATGATTTATGGCTTTATCTCGAACTTTTTTTTTTTGGTATGATAGTGAATTAAGTGCATGCAAGTATTGGTAAATCTTGCCAAAAAATGGTAAATAAAAATGCTAAAAGGTAGCCGCATTTACTACAGTGAAAATTGGCTAGAAGAAATCCTTCAAATTGTATTTTATAATTTGCCTTTGTTAATATGTATTATATTCCGATTAAGGCAACATTTCACTCGTGGGTGAGAGCGAAATCAACTCCACTGTATTACCCAATTTTTAATTTACTTTTAAAAAGATTTGCAGAAAGCTGACCCTATCTCCAAGATGTATTGCAATATTTTGTGTTAGTTTACTTTTTTTTTTTTTAATTTTTCTAATTTAAAAATATTATTTATCCTATTATTAAAGCAAAATGTAAGAAAGAGCGAGATTAGGCTCCACAATAGAATTCAAGCCCAATATGATATGACCCTTCTTCTCCTGTATAGTTTAGTTAACAAACTTGGGAATGGGCCTCCCGACATTCTTACACAACTTCAATCTTGATGGTCATCTTCCACCTTTTAAGTTCTAACATCACATGTTAATTACCTTGCAACTTGTACTGTAGGTTTAGTTGCAAGTTCCTATCAATTTGATGAAGTTTGATTCCCATTTTAGCGAGCTTTCAACGGGATGATTTCTTGGCCTAACTAACAAGTTCATAGTTAGTGTTTTCTCTCAGACTTATTAGTATTAGAATAAAATCTGTAAAATTTTCCTTCCAACTCCTTTGAAAAAAACACCAATATTGTTATTAACAGCCACAAAAGTTACACCCTAACTATAAAATTAAGCAAACACTGATATCTATTACTTCCACCATATTTATACAAGCACTTATGAACTACTACTAAGCGTGATAGTCTAGTGGTTAATTTGGTGAGATGGCTTTATTTCATCTCGGTTCGATTCCCTATACCAGTAAGATGAAAATATTGTCTCTACTTAGGAGTACAATGGAAAAAGCGGTGAATTGTTTAATTGTTTGTCGCATTGAATGTCACATTAAGTTAAGTAGTAAGTCTCTTCCTATAGAGTTGGGTTAAATCAAAGACGTTAACCGGTGACTGCGGATTACAGATTTAAAGAGTTTATGACCGTCGTAGAGCCCTCATTTTTACAATTAAAAAAAAAAAAGCACTCATGAACTAAAACAACACAAATGGTACTATCAGCAGCCAACTACTAGAATCACGTCCAAACTTCCCCACCTCTCCTATTATTTACAGCACTGAGACCTTTACTCTTCTTAGCTGGCTTACTCAACTGAAATACAGGATGTCTGCACAGTCTCCTCACCCCTTTTCTCAAATTTAGCCAATCTCCATTATCATATTCACCTTTACATCCACTATCTAAGGCTCCCATTTCGCATGAAAAAGAAGGGCTGCTACCTGAAATGGACTCAAATTCCTCTTCATCATTTTTCTTCCGAAAGCTCAGATATTTCTCCTTGGCATAAGATTTTAGTTTATTCATGGTAGCAAACCTCAAGAACTCACCAGTAGTGGGTACTTCAGGTGCACAACCATCCAGAAATATTTTACAGGGTTTGCAGTTTAAGTTTGTTTGACAGGGCTCACTCTTGTCTCCTGGGTAGTCTAAGCATGCAGAGAGCAACCTCGTCTTGACAGCTGATTCCTCTCTTTCCCGAAGGTTCTTTAAGATCAGCGTCTTCAGCAAGTTCATTACTTGCACAACATGAACCAGTGCAGTCAAAGGATCAGCCATCTGTATCATACAGGGATAAGCTCTTACTTAATATATGAAATGAGATACATTTGCAAAAGGAATTCACATTTGCAAAAGGAATTCCCTTGTTAGAAGCTACAAACCACAAATACCAGCATTAAGTAATTGTGAAACCCGGTCAATCAGATGCAGGTCTATTCAACATAAGTGAGATTAATCTTCAGCTTTCATTGTTCCATTATCCTCGCATTAACTACAAATAGAGCATTGTCATCTTTTTGTGATAATCCAATCAGATGAGACACCATAGTATACTTGTCCTCTCAATTAATGTGTTCAACACCTAAGATCTTCTGTGGCCCACAAACGTTGCAGTCTATTTTAGGCCAACCATCTTATAGCAACCAACAAGGGACATCTGAACATACCATTAAAAAAAAAAAAAAATTAACACACCTGGGTCATGTTGGGTGCAAAGACCATGGCAATGTTTCGGGCATTCATCTTGTTGTATTGTTCATGTTCCACAACATCTGCCATCAAATTGATTAGCCAATCAAGAAGTGCAACTTCTGCTGGAGGAAGTAACTTCACAAGTTGAGTGCAGTCATCTTCAGTATTGCAGTGCATCACCTGTTCTGCTGTAAGAGAATCAAGTACCCCAGAAGGCAGTTCTCTAAACCATGCCTACAAATCATCAGCAAGATGCATTCCTTCAGCTTACAAAGGAAACTAGCCATATTGACTAACCATGCTACCATTTTATATCATACCTTTATTAAACCAGCCAAACAATGAACATCTATTCCACGTGGCACTATGCCTTCGTTTAGTCGGTCTCTAACATACTCCTCGTGGCTATTCTCAGCATTTATTCGGAATATTCCTTCTGCCTTTGACAACCCAAGCAAGCATGGCAAAAATCCTTAATTTCGAATAGACGTGACAGTTTTATTTAAACTACATTAGACACTTATTCAAGAGTCGGAATATGAGCATACCTTAAGGCCCCCTTCAACATACAATCGTTTTTGCATCATAAGAAGGATAGTTGGCACAATGTTCCCTTTGTCATCATAAGTACACTGCATCGACTTGGCAGACACTCCAAATACATTGGCACTGGAAATAAAGAAATCACCAATCAAGTAAGCCAAAAACATATTGAAGGTTGAATAGCCAAGAATTAGGATGAAAGAAATGAAATGACTCAAACATTGCACATGATGTACCATATAATTACTGCTTCCAGACACTGCGTATATATACAACAAAAATACATGGCATTTCTTCCACCTATAACTTTGAGAATCAGATTTGCTATACAATTTACATCCTTCCAAGATAAATTCACAGCAAATCTACAAAGCACATATGAGCATCCCTCAGTATTTGAATCCATGCAGATAACTATGTAATGTAATTTGCCATGGTTTGCCTTTGCATACACAAGAAACAAGCTAGTATCTAATTTTGACCAGCAAGAACCACAACAAAATAACATTTTTTCCCAGTTAATTTCCTCTAGTTCAATGAAAATTTGATGAACGCAAGAAACAACAACGACAATATGAATACTGACAAGCAAATAAGTTACAAGCAAGATTGAGGTACATCTTTATAGAAAGCATAATCTCTTTTATATGCCAGCAATGGTAAGTCTCTCTTTTCCAAATCAGGCTCAAATCATGTTACAAGAAACTGTCTAGATGAGCCAAGGAAATCAATTAGCTCTGTCATCTGTGAAGCTTCCATAGCATTTAAAGGCAAAATCCAGTTTCAAACACAGCGGAAATTAAAAGGACTGGAATTGCTGCTTCCCAGTTTCACATCCTATTGCTCTATGGACATTCATTATATTTAAGCTACAATGAGCAATTTAGATCCAATTGAAGACCCAAAAATCTAGTGTCTCTAAACCATCATTTATCGTGAATTTCAAAGTTCAAAGGCATCCTGACGCTGTATCTTCGAGGAATTGATACATACTAGTGTGCTTACTGATCAGTGAAAGAGAGAAGAAAAATTTTGTAAAGCCAAAGTCTGTCTACAATCCAAACCACGCCAATTCAAAGGCAAAGTAGCAGAAGAACTGTGGGGACTAAAAATTTTTTTAAGAAAATATAAAAATTTTCGACTTTTGAGAAAAAATAATACACATTCCTTCCTTTAGCTGATTGAATGGCTGACACTTCATTAGGAAATCATCCCAGAAAATGATTAATTAGGGGCTTTTGGTCTTTTGGAAGATGGTGGAGGAGTGATCAATAAAAGTAAAAAAGGGATAAGTGAGCTATGTCTTATATTTGGAAAATAGTGAATTAAGGGAGGATCTTGTCTCTAAAATCTCAATTTTTCTAAGGAATAAAGAGGAGAAAGTGAAAATTATGACTATTCTTCTTTTTCAAATATAAAAAAATATTCTCTCTTTTTAATTTTTTATTAATTCACTCCTTTATAAATATAAATTTTTTTTTATTTTATTCATCTTTTTCCTCCTTAGCCTTTTTTATCTTTTTCATTATTTATTATTTTCTCACCTCTTTCAATTATTTGTCATCTCTTTTTAGAGTCTGTTAGGTTGAGAGCGAGGAAAGAGTAAACAAAGGTAAGGAAGATATGAGCCTCCATTAACCCCCTTAAATCTCAATTTTTTTTATATTCCAAATTAAAATACAAAGACAAAAAAGAAGAGAAAGAAAATAATTATGAATATTTCTATTTCTACATCTTTTAAATTTATCCATCTTTCACATCTTTTTAAACATAAAAAATATATAATATCTCTCATTACCTTTCTATTAATTAATATAAGAATTTTTTATTATATCTCTTCTTATCCTTCTCATTCCTTATCTTTTCTTATCCTTCCATTACTTAACATTTCCACGCCTCATCCAAAAAACCCCGAGCATCCTAGATTTTCTCGGGTACTATTTAATTTCTTTTTCTAATTGGTTTTAGTAGACAAAGCCACGAATCAAAATTCACCGAGCAATATCTTCAAAAGTAAAAATGAACAGAATCCGACTAAGCAAACCTGGCACTCGGCACCTTCCTGGGAACGTCAGGCTCAAATTCAGTAGGCAAGCCAAGGAAACCATTGAAGCTATCGAAAGTCACGTGAGAGACGTGCCTAACATCAGTAGGCCAACTAATATCCATGGAAGAAATTACATCCTCGCTCTCCACACTACACGTAACCACTGACTTCCTTAATGCCGCTGCCAAAATATCCAAAATAGCGAACTGATTACTACCATGTCTACCTCGCTGATTCCCTCCTCCTCCTCCTCTTTCTCCAAATGTCGAGCCGGAGCTAATAAACGGAGTCGATATCGGGTTTCTCAAAGCGCCATTATATTCGTCGTCTTCATACTCCTGCCCCTCTTCTTCTTCGTCGTCGTTTTCATCATCTTCGAGAAATGGACTCGGCGGAGGAACCGGGTTGAACTCAGTGAATCCGACAAATCCACAAGATTTGGATCGAAAAAGCAGAGTCATGGATTTTTTTAAAAATATTTTCCAGTAGAGGTGTGAACACGTGGAGCGAGAGAGTGAGAGGAGAGTATTACAATGATAATAACGATGGAGGACTAAGACGGTGATTAATATTAATAAGAGAAGGTTTGGTGAGAAGAAGAGGAGGAGGAGGAGGAGGATAATATTGGTGGCGGAGGAGAAGAGGAACAGGAAGGAGAAGAGGAACAGGAAGAGGAAGAGGAGAGCAAAGAATGGGAATTGTTTGAGGAAGAGATGGATATGTTATGGGCGATTGAGACATTTTGGCTTTCTTTTTGGTGGTGCTTGTTAAAAAATTGAGCGAGTGGACAGATGGTGAAACGGGAGAGACCGATAGCTGACAGAAGAGAAACGGTAAAAAGACTTTTACTGTCTTATAGAATAATAGCTCGGATTGGAGGGAATGGAATGTTTTCACTTTTTTATATGGACAGTACAAAACATTTTTTTGCTTTCAGATAAAGTGATAAACTTGGTTTGCAAACGAGGATTTGGACCTGGTAATTGTTCCCCTTTTGTCTGTGCAGGTTTGCTTGGCAATGCCAAAAACTGGTGACGTGGTCACATCACATGGATGTGTTACTTTCTTCTTTCTTGATGGGTTCTGTCTCTGCCCCAATTTTAACTTACACGTTGAGCAGAATTTCAAATGTCACTGCTACTATTTTGCTCCCAAAGTTTCCCAATTCGCAGCTGGTCCTTATGATCGAGGTCCCAATTCCCAATTAATTTAGTGATTGGTTATTTTATTCCAGCTTTACTTTAATGCAGCGTAAAATGTTTCCAAATGTCTTCCTAATCAGAAACATATTAGTTTATTTGTGAAGAAAATTATATTAATTATTTATTATGTTATGTTATTTGTATAATCTCTGTCTATTGAATGAATCAATTAATATCATAATCATCATAGATTTAATATATAAAATATACGAATAAATTTATTTATTAAATATATAAATATTATATATTTATATTTTAAATTTATAATAAATTATAGTCTAAACAAAAAAAATTTAAAAAAATAAATACAATGGGAATGGATACCCTTATATTCGGCATAGGGGGCATGGGATGAGGGGTGCTGCTTAGAGAGATTAGTACTGTATTTTATTTCATAGTTTCTATAATTATTTTATTTATTTAATTACTTTATTTTTGCTTTGCTTTATCTATTACACGATCAGATTCATATTTATTATTTAAATGATTACCTACTAAATTAAATTCATTTTGAAAAAAATCTTCTGTAGCTATTCAAAAATCCCAACTTCTAGCTCGAAAGAAGTAAGCATCTGTCCTGGGTGGATAAGAATGGAACAGAAACCTAACAGCTAGTACAGAGTTAAAGTGGGTGTGTCTGTGGTCGTAAATATAATACTAAAGGCTCTGGAGCTACCACTCTGGTCTCTGGTGTCTGATAAATCATATAATAAAAAAGACCTTTCGTCATTGCTCTTTACACATCTGCCTTTTTGGGAGACGTTCTGAGTTTCTGTTATTGCATGGTAGTTGTTTATATAAATATAGTCTTTCACCATCAAAGTAAAAATGATGATGATACTGATATCCCACCAACTCCTGTTCCTAATAATTCCAAGCTTCTCGCTCGTTATGTTGCCTTGCTTTTAAAGACTTGCAGATCTGCTTGTTTTCTACTAAAAGGAGTTGGCAATCACGTATAAAGCATTAATTCCCATTTCCCATCTCATGCTAAGCTATAGCTTATATGACTAATGAGTTCCTTTCAAGTTACTCCAAGAATTTTTACAGTCAGACCTGATCTGAGCGAGTAGCTAAAGATGATAATTAGGTAAATCTTTATGTTACGGCTTAACTAAACCACACCCAACTTAATAAGCACCTTAACGAAACCATGTTTGAGTTTGAATAAATTAGAGAAATAAAGAAGATGGTTTCTCATTTGAAAAGGGAAAAGAAAGGAAGCAACCCATCTTAAGTGAGTTAGATTTCCCAAATCCAAATCTCTTATTGCAATGCAATCCAAAGAGACCAGAAGATATCAGTATTAATAAGAATTAGATTAGAGGGTCTAAATTGCTGTTGAGAAAATTACCTTTTTAAATATATTAATTAGATAATATTAAAAAATTTAAAATTAAATTTGATAAAATTTATCTTAAAAATATTAAAATAATAAAATAATTTTTTATAATTTTTTTTATAATAACATTTAAAATAATATTTTTATTTACAAAAAATAATTTTAAATTTCTAAATACAATACCAAATTGGGACTAAGACATTTGAGATTAGGACATATTGGTAGTTCCCTAGCTCCCTAGGATTGAGTTTTAAGAAACTCAGACTTCAATTGGCAAAGTGGATTTGTTGTCTTTCCAGTGGAATTTGGACAGTAACCATAGCTGCCAAGAAACTTGGGCTTGATTAGATAGTTGGAATTGCTTGCGGGGCCGCTCATCAGAATCCAACCCAGTTACACGATCAGATCCAAAGTCTAAACTAAATTATCTGGGTCTAGTGGATCAGGGAATTGCAGTCCAGTGTAGTTAAGTTGGGTTCAATGAGCTATTCCCCAATCCAATTTGCAAATTAATCTTTGTTGAAAATGGTGACTCGTAGCATTCTTAGATTATGAAGTAAAGAAATCAAGCCCTTATATTTCATTTTGCTTAATAAAACCCACAAACAATTTTGCATCATGGATTAGCAGGGAAATTTTGATAAGAATAAAAAAGCATCCAAAAGGCAACGCTAGTGGCTTCTCCAATGATTATTTACTTAATAATTAAATCACCATGATTTAATGGATTTCTGCCAAACAAGGGATCGTTCTCTTTTCCCCAAAGGCACAATTTCGCACTCTTAAGTTGTTTGTTTACTTTTGTTTTAGCTCTTCTTCTTCCACAAAACTCCTACTTTATCGAAGTGTTCTCTTGGATACGTCTTTGCTAGTTCCTTCAAATTTACCTATATTCATTATAGATCAACGGAAGTTTTCTATCATTTATAGCTCAGCGTGTTCTGCAGGCAAGCTTTTTAATTTTTGACGTAGATCATACCTGATATGCTATTCTCTTTAATTTTTCAAAATTTGATTTTAACTTCTCATCTTATGTTAATTAAGAAGGACATGATCCATGATAATACTAACTTCTAATCAGGTGCTCTGAACCTACCCAAGAGACTTGTATATAATAATTGCTTTCAGGAAGCATAATGCAGACAGGAGGGTAGGTTCTCTAATTACGCAGTCCTGTGTTGTTTTACTCCTGTTATTACGTTTACTGTTTGAGATAGCTCGACTCACCAACTGGAACTCCTGATGATCTGGTGTTTCGGGTTTTCACTTTCTTTTCCTTTTTTAAAGGGGCAAATGCATGATGTTTATCCGCATGCACTTCAACTTCTTTTTTTGTCTGCATCAATTCGCATCATCATGATGTCTTTTATTAATATTGCTAAATTTAATTTAAAACAGTAGACAGGTCAATGATTTCAAGCCTATATTTAATCGGTTCAACACATGGGCGTGGTTTAATGATGAGAGGAGGTGTGTTTTATTTGCTCAGTGTAGAGTTTATGGAGGAAAGACATCGCACCATTCACCTTAAATCCTGTGGGGAGGGCTGTTCAATGACCTACAACTAGCATTCGGTGGAGACTTGACTCCTTTTTATTTCTGTTGTTACCACCAACCCAAGGTTAATTATACCTTTTTTAATATGAGTTGTCAACTTGTATTTTTTTTCGCCAATTCCATATATATTGGTTGATTATTGTATAGCAATATTACGAACTTTTAAGTGTTTCAGTTTGACCAATAGTTTAATAAGCCATGCACGATCGATTATTCTTATTGCATAATGAACTTGTTAACAATCAGGTTTTGGCCCACAAAACCAAGTTTAGTTTGTTGATTATATATGTAATCTAGCTAGCTACATAATTATAAAGTAATAATGTGTGGTTTTTTTTTAATTGATATAAAATCGAGTCAGATTTTTAAATGTATGTGTTAATTAAATTGAGTAAAACTTGGAGATAAAATATTACATAATTTTTATATTATATTTCATCGAGGCTAGGAAAAATTTATGAATTTGGTTTTATATTTAGAGATGGTAGCATACATTAAATTTATCCACCCAATTTAGATAACTTTTAATTTAATTTAGTTGAATTTTGATTTGAAATTTAATAAATATCGCATATCTAAAAAATGTCTGAATATGATATTTGAAATATGCGCTACCTGAATATGTTTAATAACGTAAATAATAAACAGAAAATTCTTATACGCACTTAGATGTATATACTCTTAATCCATTTATTTAACTATTTTTTTAATATTTCACACTTAGATAATAATAATAATAATAATAATAATAATAATAATAATAATAATAATATTTTGAATTTAAATAGATTCAAATTTGAATATCTTAAATTTTACGCTATTCTGCTACCATCTCTACTCATGGTTGGCTGATAGACTTCTCCATTGTTGTGCTCTTACATCGTAGCAATTCAACAATTACTATCTAGTTATGAAGATGGTTACGTGTGTGTATATATATATATATAAAGCTAAGGATTCAAAATTTTTAATAAAGAATTGAGATTTGGCTTTACCTCTAATTGATATTTAGTATGTTTTAAATTTTATTTTAATTTATCTGTTTCTAATTATAATTAATATTATTAGATAATATTTAAATAAATAATTAAATCTTAAAGTATATAATTATTAAAGTTTAAAATATAAGATAAAATGAAGGATAATGTTTAAATAATAATTCTCTTTAAAAATATAAAATATTTAATACTTAAAAAAGATAAAACATTAGAAATTTAATTTTTAATAAATTATATATATATATATATATATATATATTTATAATTAAAGGTTATGATGGTAAAAAAAATATTTTTTAATAAATTTTAATCTATCATGATAAAATATCTCTCTATATCTATAACAAATTGATTTTGTATAGAGTGTATTCACCCTAATTAACATTTGGCATAATTAAAAATAATAATTTTATTTTAAAAAATAATTAGAATTTAAAAAGTAAAATATAATTTTGAAATTGAAATTTTAACTTATTTTTTTAAAATAAATTTTCAATTAATAGTGTATATAAAATATTTAAAATTTAAAAATATTAAATATCTAATATCTTTTTTGAAAGTGAAATTAGTTTATCTCATAAGACCAAAATGAATAGCATAAGTAATAAATAATAATTTTAAATTTTATTTTAATTTATTTTTTGACTTATAATTAATACTATTAGATGATGTTTAATTAAATAGTTTTATCTAAAAATATATAATTGTTGAAAATTGAAATATAAGATAAAATGAAAAATAATGTTTAAATAAAAGTTTTATTTAAAAATATAAGATAATTTAGAATTTAAAAAAGATAAAACATTTGATATTTAATTTCTAGTAAGTTATATAATTATATATTTAAAGGTTTTACGGTAAAAAGATATATATATATATATATATATATATATATATATATATATTTATATATCATTAGAGATTCATAGTGATTTTATTTTAGATTTTTAATTTATTAGGTGAGAATAAAATACTATAGATTGATTTGTATATCTCAAATTATTGTTTAAAATCAATTTAAGAAAGCAATATTAGATGCTTATAACAAATTTACATTTATTGATCTTAATTTTTTAATTAAATTTAATAATTTATTTATAATTAATTAATTTATTATCATAAAATTGAGTTGTTATTTTAAGAATTATTGTTATAATTTTTTAAAAAATAAAGAAATATATATATATATATATATATATATATATATATATATATATATATATATATATATATATCAAAATGTTTTATTTTTAAAAATTTTAAACATTTTATATTTTTAAAATAAATTTATTTATTTTTAATTATACCAAATGCTAATTATGATGAATACGCACTTATCAAATTTTGGTTAATAATTTCTTAGTCTTTAGCTTTTTCATATATATATATATATATATATATATATATATATATATATATATATATATATATATATATATATATATATTGTTTGAGATTTACAAGTTTTTTTTTTCAGATTTTTAGTTTTTTAGATGAGAATAAAATATTATAAATTAATTTCGCATGTTTCAAATTATTGTTTAAAATTAATTTAAGGGAATAATATAAAATGTTCGCAACGAATTGTTGATGATCGTAATTTTTTTCACTAATTTTAATAATTTATTTATAATTAATTAAGTTCTTCTCATAAAATTGAGGAGTTAAAATTAAATTGTTTATAATAATTTACATTTTAAAAATAAAATTAATTTTATTAAAATCAAGCTAAATTGATTAAATCAGTTTTTAAAAAAATTTAAAATAATTTAAACTTAATTACTAAATAAGAAAAATTTCAATGTAAAATTTTAACTTAATCAGAATATTATTAAATTAATATATATTAATATGTAAATTAATATAATAATTAAGTCTTTATAAATATATAAAGAAAATAAATAATTTAGTTAATTAAAATTTATTTAATTTAAATTAATTAAAAATTAAAAGTTTAAATTATTACGCGGTGGATGGCTAGTTTGCTTAAAAAGCCAAGTGAGAAGCCTGAAAAACCCAGATATCCAGAAGACTGAGGAGGCCTGTTTGGATTAGATTTGATAAATAAAATTGTATTCAACGCCTGAGAATAAGATGTTGCCACCTCCATCTGAAAATCTTTGAATTTGCGCCAATTTGGAAGCTTCGAAGCTGCCCGTGATGGGCATTTCGTCACCTCAGATTAAAGTCTTGTTCCTGATCTACTTTTAATACTCTTCCCACCCATCATCTATCATACTCACCATGCTCCAAATGACGCCGCGTGTCAAACATGGGGATATTTTTGTAAATACTGCAGTCCAAAACTTCTCTGCTCACATTTCCATCTTCCCTACAACTCCTGACACGTGTGATTTAAGATTACCTGGCTTCAATGTGTAGTTGGTGCACCGGCGAATAATATTTAGGCCCCTTGCCTTTTCCAAAAATCGCTTTCTCTTTTCTTTTTTTTTTTTAATAAATTATCTGGAAAAAAATAAAATTTTAAATGAATTTTTATAAAATTTTAATTTCTAAATAAGGAATAAATAAAAAAAAATAAAACATAACGGCAAAAAAAGTAGCAAAAGACAAAACCAAAAGCAGCTCGTATACAGTGTTGATTGTTGAGAAAGAAAAAGAAAAATCAGAAATAGACAGAGAGAGGACTGGTATGCACTCGAGAGTTACAATCATATACTTTACACCATTTTTGCTCTCTCTTAATTAGGAGAACAGAGACCCTCCGATTAGAAATCCACGGTTCCCATGCTTGATTAGGCAAATCTAACGGCATTTGGAGAATCTGCGGTTTACCATTCCGTACAATTTAAACTCAAAAGATTTCTTCAGCTGCTTACGGTTTACCTCTATCTGTGTCAGTCTCTCGTCTTCGTTCCTTAACAGCCATTGTCTCTCTCCTCCTATCTCTCTGTCTCTTTCTCTCTCTTTTCCTCTGACTTAATATCCTCCTTCATTCTCTTCTTTTATCGTTTTCTTCGCTTAGATCTCTCTGTTCTTTTTCCCTCATTTGTTTTCTCTCCGATTATAATCAGATCCATGAGAAAAAATTTTGCACCGTCCGATGTGTAGACTTTGACTGAGTGCTGATTAGTTACAGCAGGTGATCAGTATTGCGAGATGGGGCAATGTTACGGCAAGACTAATCCAACTAACGAGAATGACTCAACCACCACAATAGTCGCCACCGGAGATCGCAACCAGACTCCCTTACGACCAGCAACTCCGCGTAACGGAGCCGTCGGAGTGCAGTCAGTGAAGAACACGCCGGCCAGGTCCTCCAACCCGAGCCCCTGGCCCAGCCCTTATCCGCATGGCGTTTCAGCCAGTCCACTTCCAGGGGGCGTCTCGCCGTCTCCGGCGAGGGCCTCCACGCCTAGAAGGTTCTTCCGGCGGCCGTTCCCGCCTCCGTCGCCTGCGAAGCACATAGCTGCTTCGCTGGCCAAGCGTCTTGGTGGTGCGAAGCCCAAGGAAGGGCCGATTCCTGAACACGGTGGCACGGAGACGGAGCAGCAGCAGCAGTCGCTGGATAAGAGCTTCGGCTACAGCAAGAATTTCGGAGCTAAGTACGAGCTGGGGAAGGAGGTAGGGAGAGGGCATTTTGGTCATACTTGCTCCGCTAGAGTGAAAAAGGGGGAGCTTAAAGATCAACCTGTTGCTGTGAAGATCATATCGAAAGCCAAGGTACAATGTTATCAATTTGTTAATTCGATCATTTTTGGCTCACTGTATAATGTCTCTGTATAACACTGAATTCCATTCATTTGTTCTGCGAGGCTTTGTTTATTAGTATTTCTCTTATGTTTAGATTAGGGAACTTATGAATCCCTAAAGCATGAACTTCATTGGAGTAGGACTTCTCAAGCCGCATTTACTCTGTTGCTACTGGTCTAGCATAGTGCTTTGGGTTTTAATTAGTTTCTGATTTGCTTGTGCTTTAATTTTGATGAATATGGTGACACGTAACTATGGCAATCAACTGAAAGTTAATATGATGGAATATTAATGTCCTTACTTAGTGATTGAGGTTACTAATTATTGGATCAGTGCCCAGTGAATGTTTGAAAGTTTTACGTGATAATAGATTTACTGGAATGAAATTCTTGTAACTAGGAATAGTTTTTACAAACGACATGTCCATCAACATCTGATGAGGATGCAGAAAAGGTGTAACAGGTTATGTGTACTTGTTGCCTGCCATGTGTTGCAAAGGTATCTTTAAGGTTGCAAATTTTCTGCAATTCAAATTTAACCTTATGCTGCTTATGGAGAAGCATAATCGAGAATATTTTAGAAGATCAAAATGGATGTATGGAGGGTTGTCTTATTCGAGACTGATATGAGTTTTCTGTCTTGGACAACTTGCGTCCAAAAACTGGAATGTAATTGAAGCCACATTGCAATATGACTGAACCCAAGTTGCTTTGTGCTGAATACTTTTAGCTGCCTTCGTGATCTTCTATGTTGAGTATTTTGTTTATTTTAGTTTTATATTTTTGTTTCTGAAGAAGAAAGATATGATAGGCAATACTGCCACAATTCTTAAAGTTTCATCGAGTCTGTTTAGGAAACTGGCTTGATCATCAATATTTTCTAGGTTATATGCAACTTATAAAAACGTATTTATAGATCTCATTATTCCTTTAAAGGTACTGAATGAGATCTCATAATTTAGAAGAATAAAGATGGATGTTGCATGGATCTTTTCCACCTTTCCCCGACACATGTATCTGGCTAAAGTATGGGATATTTGAGTCAAGGTTCTGTAATGCTATAAATATTAAATAGGATCCCACTGTAGATATGTTGCCATATTTCCAATTTGCTATCGTGAAAGTGGAATCTACATAGAAATTAAAAAAAAAGAAGATTAAAACTGGTATCAAAAATAAATCAACACCTACCTATAATTGTGTATCGATCAAAATTTAGAAAAAGGGGATTGAGATCAATATTAGTTTTTGTTGAGTGTAATCGACCCATTAGATCTTTATTTGTATAGTAATTGGAATATTAATTATGTCATTTAGGAAAAATCACATTTGTAAGGATAATATACAGGGTAGGAGTGGCTACGGTTCATGAACCACCGGTTTAGGTTAAGAGAAATATTGAACCTGAACTGAACTGCTAAGGGACAGTTTGGGGTGCAGTTCGTGAACCGCTATTTTCGGTTCGAACTCCGGTTTGAAATGGTTTAATAGGCGGTTTAGAGATAGGTGGTTTGGGCGGCTCAACGAGCAGTTTGGGGCAGTTCAAGGGACGGTTTAAGGTGTTTTGATAAAAAAATGGGAGAAAAAAATTCCTAAAATAAATATTTCAAATAAAATAAGGAAAAAAAAATTATTTGTGTTTGTAATAAAAATTAATAAGCAATATGTAGACTTAATTCAAAAAAATTATAGAAATGAAAAGACATTAAATTAATTTTAGTTAGAAAAGAAAGGAAGAAGGGCTTGAACTTAATTTTGTAGAAATTAAGTTGGCTACGTATCCTCTTGGAGTTCAAAGGAATCAAAGCTCACTTAGTTCTCTTACCTTGTATTTAGAGTTAGATAACTCCCTTACCCTAATCGTTTCGACAACAACTTGATCCCGTTGTTGGTCCATTGATACTTATGTCATATAAATCTTTATTTTCTTTGCGTGTGATCTCTTACTGCCTTAAGGCTGCCCTGATCCAATTATCCAAACACGTTTGAGCTTATAATGATTCAAAGAGTATATTAGATCGTGTCTCATCTAATATACTACCACTTGCATTAAAAGTTTGTTTAACTACAACTGTGGAGACTAGTGCTGCTAAAATTTATTTAGCAATTAGTACAAGGGTGGGAAAAGTATTTGTGTGTGGACGCTACTGGTCAAGTACTGGAAATTCTTTACCTGCACTACTATCACCAAACTCGAAAATAGTGGTTAAATAAATGTCAAATTCAGAATTATTACCAAGGGATCCTCTAGGCCTTTTTAGCCTTTGCAATAAGTCACGATCACCCATGATTATTCTGGAGGATGGCTCATTCTGAACTTGACTAGAATGCTGAGATTGGAAAATTAATTGTTGACTAGAAAAATAAAATTCATTATATAAATCTAAAATTAGTTTTCTAATTTCAACAATTATTGCATGGATATCAAAATCAATCTCATCATCAAGATTTAAACGTGAATAATAAAGAGATAAATAATCATTTAAACCATTTAATTTACATTTAGGATCAAAAACACAAGCAATAAGATAAAGTGAAGGAATATTTTTGAAATAATTCAATCATTTTTTCTTCATATTAGAAATGCAATGTTTTAAATTAACATCATTTTCATGGTCTTGCAACGCACTAATAATATTAGGACATTCAATCATAAATAAATGAGACGTAAGATAATAAATACCACTCAATGTATATGTAGCATCATTAATAACTTTTAAAGTATCTAAAAGTTTTGTACAAACGTCCTAATTTTATGGATATAGTTGAACTTGTGGCACATTATTGCTAACGTGCACAATAAATTTCTATATCCAAATGACTTGTTTAACAATTCATATTTTGAATTTCAATGAGTGGGAACATCTCTTGGAAATCTTTTTGGTCTTTTATTAATTATTTCACTCATTGATGCATTATCAAAAACAATTGAAAAAATTTTATAAACTAATTTATATTCTTCTAAAATATTTTTAATCATCCTTTAAATATTATCAGTAATATATCTCTTACCAAAAACACGAAATACAATTATTCTTTTTTGCATGATTCAATCATCATTAATCCAATGACATGTTATGCCCATATAAAAATGCATTTGCCAATGATCACTTCAAATTTCACTACAAATAGGAGCTCGTGCACTCATATTAAAAAAAAATTCTTGTAATTCTTTTTTTTCCTTTTCTAAATAAAAAAAAATATGCGTTTTAAAGTATTTCTAGGAACACGTTTTGCATTAGGATTTAAAGCATTTTGACAATAATTAATAAAATCAAGTTTTTTGCCAAAACTAAATGATAAATGCTCAATACAAATCATCTTTGCTAATTCATTTTATTTTTCTAATCAGAATATTGAAATAAAGATTGATATTTAGAATTTGTTTACTCGGATATTTGAGTTTGAAACTTATTATACCCAATTTTGGTCGGATGTTTTTGCTCCAAATGTCTCTTGAATGTGCAATATCCACTTCCTATTTTGAACTTGTAGACTTGACCACAGTAGTTGCAAATTACATCAAATATATTTTTGGATCTTCGTATTTTTGTAAAGTGGACTTTGAAAATATTGGAAGTGGGTGTTTTTTTTGCCTCATCTTTTTCAGCTTGTTGATGTTGGCTTTCTTGAGTGTGGTGGAATAACTCTTGAACTTCAACATTATCATCATCATTCCCAATTTGCTCCATTATGTTGTCTAAATCAACTGCAGTAGGCTCATTTGGATTTGGGTATGTTGATTCACCAATCTTACTCTTTCCTTTGCTACTTGATGAACTTCTAAATCCACTACTTGCCATTTTCTCCAAAAAAAAAAAAAGAAAATTGATATGATACTATGATGAAATTTAAAAAAAAAAAAATATATATATATATATAGTGTAGAAGATAACAAAAAATAGAAAGTACTAGAAATTTGAAAAAAAAAAAGTGTAGAAGATAAAAAAAAAGATAGTAGAAATTTGAAAATAAACAAAAGTGTAGAATATTAAATAAAAAAAATTAAGATACTATAAATTTTTATGAGAATATAAAAAAATAGAGTAATAGAGAAAATATTGAATTTTAATGATAGTATAAAAATAATAATAATAGAGTTATTGAGTAAAATAATAGGGTATTAGATTTTTTAATGAGTGTATAAAAAAATGAAGTGTAGAAATTTAGATACTATTGAAAATTAAAGAGAGACTTGAGAATAATTGTATAGAGAATTTGAGAGATTTGAGAGAATTTAAGAGTTATGTGAATGAATTAAGGAGGGTGAGTTAGGGTATTTATAGAGTTTTTATAAATTTTTTAATTCCAAAATTATCTCTCAAAATTAACTGTTTTTTTTACTGTTATTGAGGGCCAAAGAGTAATTTTATAATTAAAATTAAAAAAATGTAACGGTTAAAATTTTTAACGTTTGAAATGAAAAAAATAATGGTAACTGTTTGAAAGACTTATAATTTATAAATAAATAATTTTTTTTAAAATATTGAAATGACTTGTGAATGAGCACTGGAATGGAATGGTTATTCAATTAGGTGCACCATGCAGGAGTTAGGTGGCTGGGCCTGGTGCCTAGCTCTTAGCTAGGCACTAAGTCCAGCCTGCAGCGTGCAGGCTTTAATTGAACCATCGGTTCAATTTGGTTCTAAACCGACGGTTTCAAACCGAATTGAATCGACAGTTCAACGGTTTCACAATATTTTGGACTTGAATGAAACCGTGGAGGGACGGTTTAGGTTCGATTTAATGATGGTTTTGGTTTTGACCAGTTTCAATCTGGGTTTGACCGGTAAGGTTCCGGATTCGAACCGGACTGTGGCCACCTCTAATACAGGGCATAGTTGTGTTCATTACATAAACATTCGAGGTGTATCAATTTACCTATATGTCTAGTGCGCATATATGACAAATGGCAACATGGGTCTGCTTGATTCTTTGATTTATTAGTCTCACTTGGTCCTAATTCTTTTATCAGTAAAGAGAAAAGCATTGATGATAATAACTTTTTTCTGGATTCTACAAATTCGATGATGATTATTGATTTAATAGGTACTGTTTCAGCATGTAATAATTATATGGTCAATAAAATTTTTTTTCCAGCCTCGTATTGCCATTAATGATGAAACTTTACAATAAGGATGATTCTAGAAAGAAGGGATGGATTTGATAGAGTTTAATGGCATTTGCATTCTAGGGAAAGGCATCCCAAGTCTTAACTAGATTTATATTTTAAGGCATCATCGAGTGATTAGATCTCAAAAATTTTGGAATACTTTTTTTGTGAAAAAATGCAAGATGATATTTGGGGGAAAGTAATTTTTAATCCAGTGTTTCTATTGATGGGATCATCATTTGTTTAGGAAAAACGACACAAATGTAAAATACGAAAATTTTGAGAAGGTATAAAATGAACTTTTAAGAATTGGAATGATACTAGCTGAGGAATCTCCACAGGTATGGATTTGCAAAACAACAACGAGAACATCAGGTCATTGGTCCCATATATATATATAGGCATCGGTTGGACTCCCACTTGGATTAGGAGTTTGAGTTAGGATAGGACTTGGTCCCCGGATATCTGGGATATCTGTTGGTAGAGTCCTTGTTGGACGTGTGAGTATCCGAAATCATGTAAGGGCAAGGGGAAAGGTTTTCTATGTCCAAGTGGGTCGCCCGGCAATTGACTCATGTTCGGATGGGTCGCCCAGGTAGGCGAGCAACTCGTCTGTTGGGTGTAATGTCGGGCGAGTAGCATCATGGAAGAAGTTTCTAAGAATCTATAGCAAAGCACATTAAGAGCATTAACATTTGGGTATCATAAATGTCAAAAGATATGGGGTTGAGCAATCGGCTGGTTAGTTGATCATTTTCGGATTGAACCGAAATAATCAATTTTCTACTATTGTCCAGGTGAACCAAATTTATATGTGGAACCGAAGATCGCCAAAGTGACTAATGTATTCAGTTACATTGGTTTTCTTGGTTTTTCAAATCATATTAAACAGCAAACAACAAATCAACAATTATTTTATGCCTTGTTTGTAGCCTGAACCAAAATAATCCCTCAAAGGACTTAGTAATGGCAAATCTGTGCCCTTTTACTCTCTTAATTTCATGTCTTATTTGTGCAGATAATTAATTATTTTCAGTTAAGTTTTTATATTTAAATTCTATGGTAGGATCAAAGATGTTTTCATCCTTGATTATTATGATCGCTCAAATTTATTACCTGCTTCTTCTTAATTATGATTAGTTGTGGCGTTGATTGTGCAATATCCGCATTTTGATGAGATTTATGTGGCAGATGACAACAGCAATATCAATTGAAGATGTTCGTAGGGAGGTAAAAATACTGAAAGCACTATCAGGGCATAAGCATCTGGTCAAATTTTATGATGCATGTGAAGATGCTAATAATGTGTACATAGTCATGGAGTATGTCTTTCTTTCTTTCCTTTTCTTTTTTCTTTCTCCTTTTCTATTCCCATTTATGTGTGCAAACAAAATTTAGCATTGTTGATTCTACAAATTGTTATTATTTTCCCTTTTTTTATTTGACAATATTTAGCTGGTAATTTTATGGAATTTTGTTTTCTGGAGTTAGTGACTTCCTATTGTATTGTAATACAATTTCTTTTGTTACTTTTTTGAACTTTAGGTCTGATGTTTTTATAAAATTTTGTTTTCTTATCAGATTGTGCGAGGGTGGTGAGCTTTTAGACAGAATTTTAGCAAGGTAATGAATTGCCCTTTTCATGGTATATGTGGATGTCATATGGTTTCTTGGCTTGCCTCGGTCCCTTTTTTTCAGTTGTAATAGATGTCATCCATTATGTTTTCCATTCTGCTAGCACAAAATTGTATAATCAATCCAGATCATATGGACTTTGAAAGATTATATAGTATTGATGTATAAGATTTTCCTCTGCTGCAGAGGAGGAAGGTACACAGAGGAAGATGCAAAAGCTATAGTTGTGCAAATCCTGTCAGTGGTGTCATTTTGTCATCTTCAAGGCGTTGTACACCGTGACTTGAAGCCAGAGGTTCTTTTCCTTGCCAAATGAGTGCCACTTAGCATTCAGCTCTCTCTCTCTCTCTCTCTCTCTCTCTCTCTCTCTCTCTCTCTTTTGGGAGCTTTCTTACTATGCATCTATTGTACATACAATAGACTTATTTCAACCATTGATCATGGTGAGTCCCATGTGGATCCCACCATGATCTATAGTCAGGATGAATCCATTGTACATACAATTGTTTCATTCTGTAATTTTACCTCTTTGGGTGGTTAGAGTTCATGTGTATTCTTTTATTCTATGCTTATTCATTTTTTATGCTCTTTTGTCTGTTTTGTTTGCAGAATTTTCTTTTCACTTCTGGGGGTGATGATGCTGATATGAAGCTTATTGATTTTGGTCTTTCTGACTTTATCCTACCTGGTAAAATTGATTAGCGCCCCTTATCTTTTTTGTTCGTCTGAAAATGAATAATATCCCTTCCTTGATGAGGCTGCCTATTGGTTAAATTTACTTTTTCATCACAGAGACGCAGTATCTCTATATCTTTTTTGCTCATAAGATAGAAGTACGGTGGAATAATATTTGATCATTTCTTTCACATTCACCTTTTTCCTTACCTGTCATTTAATTTTTTTGCACATTTTCATATGACACAGAATATAGGATGTTGCACCAATTTGGCATTTACATCGTGAAACTAAATTATGCACAATGTCAAAGTTGGCAACCTAAGTAGACTATATATGGGAAATTTGAAAGCATAAGGCCTACCAATTAATGAGATTGAACCACATTTGGTACCTTGAATTTTCTCAAAAAACATGCTAGTTAATATATGTAGTGAAAATTCTTTGTAATATTTGCAGATGAAAGACTTAATGATATTGTTGGAAGTGCATACTATGTTGCACCTGAAGTCCTGCATAGATCTTACCATCTGGAGGCAGATATATGGAGCATCGGCGTAATTTCGTATATTTTATTATGTGGAAGCCGGCCTTTCTGGGCACGGACAGAATCAGGAATCTTTCGTGCAGTGCTGAGATCTGATCCCAACTTTGATGATTTACCCTGGCCTTCTGTCACTCCAGAGGCCAAGGACTTTGTGAAGAGGCTCCTGAACAAGGATTACAGGAAAAGAATGACTGCTGTCCAAGCTCTAAGTAAGTTGGTAATTCCTACACTGTTTATTTGAGAATGCTTAAGATGCTGATGGACTAAGGCATAGGTATACATGGTTTTGCAATTTTTTTACTTGTTATGGCATCTTTTCTGTGTCAACCAAGTCTCATGAAGGACTGCACATAATCCATACCTGCTCTTACACTGTACATTTGATGCTTGTTTCCAATATTATATTTCTTATTTATTTGGTTCCTTTTAGCTAATGAAACCTTCATAATTGCAGATCACCCATGGTTGAGGGATGATAACCGCCCTATACCTCTAGACATATTGATCTATAAACTGGTAAAGGCATACCTGCATGCTACGCCTTTCAAACGTGCAGCACTAAAGGTACTCTTTTCTGAACTTCTAAAAGCACTTTTTGTACTTGAACCTGCTATGTATTACTCTGTACTTTTAACCTCGATATGCAAAAATATTTGTGCATCTCATAACTGCAATTATTATCGAAATAAATTTACTTGGTAATGCAGTGAGGAATAATATTTGTATTTCTTAAATAAGCATTGCCTTGTAGAACCATTTATCATTATATCCATCAAGGATATGCTTATAGAAGTTGATATTAGGAAATTCATAGTTAGTGTTTCGTTATGAGATGCTTCTTTTGGATGATATTGTCAGTCCTAATATAATGCTGTATCATTCATGATGTCATTAAGGCGATAAAAAATTCTTTGAACAAAGAACATTCAACATGTTTATTACATCTCCATAACACGTTTTAAAGTTCATAATCACCAACCATAATGGAATCCATAGAAAATTCGTCAAAAATTTCCAGTAAAAGTTAAGTAAATGTTCTCCTTTACATTTCAGCTCATGGTTCTTTTGATGGTCTTTTAATTGTAGGCCCTTTCAAAAGCGTTGACTGAGGATGAGCTTGTTTATCTTAGAGCTCAATTCAGGCTGTTGGAGCCAAATGGGGATGGGAGTGTCTCTCTTGATAACTTCAGAATGGTTATTCGCTGTTTCATTTTTAATTAATTTAGGTCTGAAGCAGTTTATGATTTTGATATGAATGAGATTTTGTTTTACTTAAAACTAAAATACAATCTTTTGTAGGCTCTAGCACGTCATGCAACTGATGCCATGAGGGAGTCAAGGGTTCCTGAAATTCTCAATGCGGTATGGCATGTTAATAGTTTTTTCATCATGATCAGCTCTCACATGTCTGCAGTATAAAATTTTAAGTTGCAATTACTTCTGATTTCTTTGGAATTTTAAGTTCGCTATGGTTTAGTTGCTTTTGAACTGAAGTTTACTTCACATGTTACAATAATTGTGACTCGTCAATCTTCTGGCTACGGAAAAAGCCACTGTCACTTTTATGTTCATAAGGTTTTTTTTTTTTTTTTATTAAAAAAAAAACTGTTATCATTTTCCGTATTGGTATGAGTTTTAATAATATGAAAGTTGGTGCATGGTAATCTAAGGTTTTGTATAAAGTATTGCCTTCTCTTTGAATATCTTGAAATTTTTTTTTTCTTTGACACCTAATATTGATTTTTGCCATGTTCTAACTGAGTTTTGGATTCAATCTCTTTTGGGACCAGATGGAGTCCCTTGCTTATAGGAGGATGTACTTTGATGAGTTTTGTGCAGCTGCAATCAGCACATATCAATTAGAGGCACTTGAGGGGTGGGAGCAAATTGCCGCCACTGCTTTTGAGCATTTTGAAAGGGAGGGTAACAGAGTCATCTCTCTTGAAGAATTGGGACGAGTATGTGCAATTATGGCTGTTAGGGTTTTCGTATGATTATTTCTCTATGAATATCATTATAAATCTATGATTACTGCAGGAATTGAATGTTGGCCCTTCAGCTTATTCATTCATCAAAGATTGGATCAGAAACTCGGATGGAAAGCTTAGTTTACTTGGATATACAAAATTTTTACATGGTGTGACTCTTCGGAGCTCAAATACAAGACATCATTAGTTTTTAGTTTTCTTACATATAGGTTTTTTCTTAGATTTATTTTTTATATAATTTTCCCCAAAATTGTTGGCATTTGGGGGACTTGGGGATTTTTCGTTTTTTCAGGGGTGGGTACAGAAATGTGCATAAGTGAACATGTTAGTGAAGTCGGGAAATTGTTGAGGGAAATTTTACCTGAAGTTTTCCTTGGCGCATCCCAATTTTTTGGAGCTTTGTGTTTGGGGAGTTGAATTATTGCTTCATTTATCCGGTAGAAGAAATGACCTGACAACAAATGTTAGACAGCAATTGGTTAAAAAAAAAAAAAAAGGGATTGCTATCGTCATAGTTTTTTTTTTTATTTTTTTTATTTCTAAATAGTTAGTGGTGCCTAGGCATTGTCTGATTTCTGGAACTACAGGGCTTTAGCAACCTGACAGAGGGCTGTTGAATGGGCCACTGGTGTCTTATTTGTTGGTTGGTGAATGGTGCTTGATCTTTTGTATGTTGTTGAAACAGTCAGAGCTCAACTGAGCATTATTTCTTTTCCCCTTCAAATTAGTAATTGCGTAAGAAAAGTTGAAACTGAAATAAAGAGTGATTATGTGACGCATCACGGAGCTGTGGATTGTAACAGTTGCAAGTTGAGGGCGTCTATTACTTTTTAGTCCAGTGGCTGGCGAAATATGACAGCGGCTTTAATTGACTATATTTTAATCTTCTTCCATACCTTTTCTTTTTTATTTTTTAATTAAAACTAATATTTCAAAAATTCAAAATTACATTTCGTGAGAAATATATATAAAAAAAAAAAACACGGCTTTTATGAGCAGTCGGGAAATTCTGGATTTGGAGGAACTTTTCAACTGCAAAACTCAACTTCTTTTTCAAGTGGATGGACGGTTTCAGGATCTTGTTCTTGCCTTTCTCGCTGCCTGCCGGCTTATGGTATTGTCTGACGGTGATACACTCAAAATATTATAAAATAATTAAAATTGTTTTATTCTTTATGAGTATGAAGGTATAATTAAATTAGTAATGGATAGCCACTAGATCTTTGCATTCCTATTTAAGCATGGGGGATCATGCTTCCCCTATTAGATTTTTCATCAATTCTGTTGTTTTATCGGGCTGAGTCAGACCACTTTTAATTTAACTAAATTTTAAATTTAAGATCTCATATTTTAAAAAAAAATTAATATTATTAAATTAAAAATTGATAGTAAAATCATTTTTTTTTACTTTTATTTAAATTCATTTATCGATGATAATCCATAATTTTTTTACTCGCGATTTCACTTGTATCTACTGACATATATATAATTGAAATATTTAATATATGAACTAAAAATTGGCTAAACGGTATAAGAGTTCCAATTTTATTATGTTTTAATTTTCCTACGTTATCATTCATCAAAACAACATAATTATAACGTAGACTTGAAGTCGGAGATGGAGAAAGAAATGGGCAGATACACATACTCAAGTTACTGGAGTTGGGATTAGTTGGAGTGTTTCATTCCAGCACAGGAAGAACATAGAAGGTGACTGTACACTGTTGTATGGAATGGACCTAATAATGTATATTCCTTCGAAGATTCCTTTTGGATGGTACTTTTCACTTGTAATCGCTGTCAAATCCTATACTCAAAATGTAAATCTAATTTTCTTGGTTGATTTTAACATGCTTCAATATTTTCTAATTGAAATTTCTTTTGCCCATTGATTGAGTAATAAACAATACCTGAGATTTCAATTTTCAGACTTCTTGGGATATTACGTCCATTCAGTAATTCTGCCAATTTAGTTATTTTGCATCCATTCCAACAATTTTTTATTTTTATTAATTGTCGTAAATGAATTGAAAATGACTTGAAGATGTCACACACCACCTTAACAATAATACACATACATCTATCACAATAAATACCTTAGCCTTATAGCGAGACAGGTATACCTCAGTCTTTGCATTTGTGATTTAGTTTAGATTTAGGAAGAAAAAAATGGTGATTTCAAGTCTAGGGCTTGTTATTATTATGTGCATGGCGTTCACTTGTGTTTATGCCCTTTTCTCATACCCTACCTTAACTTTCAACCAATCATTCTCTTGTTTATATGGAAACGACCATGTGGTTTTCCTTGACAATGAAGGGAAATTAGTCCAAATCTCTCTTGATAGCAATACAGGTGGTGGGTTCATCTCCCAGAACGCCTATCTCCATGCATATTTTAGTGCTTCCGTTAAACTCCAAGCAGGCTACACTGCTGGAGCTGTAGCCACATTTTACACATCAAATGTAAACATATACGCAAGTAATTCCCATGATAAGCTAGATTTTATGTTTTTGGACAATATCGAAGGCAAACGGTGAGAGGTCCAGACCAATGTCCATGGCAACGGAAGCATAAAAAGAGGACGTGAAGAAAGGTACAATCTTTGGTTCGATCCAACCCAAGATTTCCATGCATATAGAATTCTTTGGACTAGCAATTGGATTGTTTTTTATGTGGATGACGACCCTATTGAGAGATACTAAAGGTTGACGAATTGGGTGGCGATTTTCTTTCTAAGCCTATGTCTTTGTATGCTACAATATGGGATGGTTCTTCTTGGTTAGGGAAGCCGATCAATTACACATACGCCCCCTTTGTCACCAAGTGTTCGAATTTTATTTTGCATGGATGCTCTGTCGACCCGACCCGCAAACCACCAAAGTGTGAAGGTGGCTTTGACTTGGATTTAAGTTTTAAAGGTATGAAGAATTTTAGGTTGAAACAAATGACGTATTCTTATTGCAATGATCGAAAACGGTATTCAACTTCCTTGCCCGAGAGTGAAATGGATCCAGAAGAAGCAAGGAAACTCTCTAATGGATTATCCAGTTAGATGCATGTAGGATCAAGTTGTTCAAAAGTAGACAAATATTATATGCAGGCGTAGGCCAAAAATAAATTATAAAGAGAAAATAAGTGTAATTTTGATAAAAATATAGGATCAAAATTTAAAAAAAAAAATTAGATATTAAAATTAAAAAATATAAATTTATAGATAAAATTTTAATTTTACAATTTTTGCAAGCAGTAATTTTTTTAAAAAAATATATTAAAATGCAAAGAAAAATAAATTTATTATTATAACATTTGGAATATTTATTTTTGCTGCTGAATCAACAGATCTATTAAACAAAAAGGAATTCCAGCCTCTTTTTTGCAGCCATATTTTCATTATTAGGTTATAGGTCAGTCTATTGGATTTATGAAGCTATTGGGCTTAATTATTCATCTATATTTTGCTTGACAAAATTAACCAATAATTAATAAATGCAAATCCTACCTCATTCCATTGTCACAGCTTCAATCTGTGCTTTTTTTTTTTATTATTTTATAAATCACTGAACTGTTAATTCAATAAATTTACTTAATTTCTCTATAATTTTTTTTTTCAAATAATGCAATTTAAAAAATATGAGTAAGAGAACGATGGATCGAGTAAGAGAACAATGCTATTCCCATTGTATAACCAGCCTGTTAACTGATAGCCTGTTTTCGACCAAAAAAAAAAAAAAAACTCGTAGCCTATTTAACTTATTTGTGATAATAATAGAATAAATTACCATTTAATAGAATATATTAAAACCTGATTAAAGAATTCTACAAGGATGTTTTGTTGCTTTACATTGTCATTGTCCAGTGATAATTGATGTGAAATCATTATCCCTTCCAATTAATTAAAGAGAAAAATTGACCAAAGAAAATAAAATAATTTAAGTAGTCGTTATTCTAAAAATAAAAATTAATTAATATAAATTAATTTTAATTCAATAATATTAGAGTGATCTTTAAAATTATGAGTGTCAAATTTGGTCTAAATAGATTTAATTGTACTAAAAAATAATTAATTGAATAATAAAAATTTATTTAATTTAACTGTTAAATACAATCTATAATTAATAAATAATAGGTGATAATTAATTGCAGTACTATATCTAATTATTGTCATTGATTGACATATAAAATGATTATTAAGGATGTATATTATATTATTTATTTTATTATTGAAGAAAACATATAATTATTTTTTTTATTATAATATATATGTATATAAATTAAAAATATAATTTTGGAAAATATATATTTTCTATAAACATTTTTTATTATATAAGTATAATTAATTTAATTATTATTTATAATATTTTATATTTATCTATTATTTCTTATAATTATAAATAATTTATTGATATAAAAAATAATTTAAAGACAAAAATTCTATAATTAATAGATTTTAAAAGAGTCATATATAAATAAAAATATCAAATCAATAAGATAAAAAAAAAATACAAATTGCACTTGATAGATAGGTTTACTTATATCCGATCATTGATTTGATTCTGATTTGAATAAATCAAAAATATGAATTTCTAAGGTTTTAGTTTGATTCAGATCTCAGTTTCAATTCTAATTTGATCTGATTTAAATCCAATGGTTTATATTTTTTTTATTTTTTAAATAAAAAAATACTATTTAACCCCATCAATTTCTATTATAAACCACCATTGACTAGATTTATGTTTATTAAATATATTGATTTAACTATTTAAATATCTATAAGTTATCAGTCATATTCAAAAACTGAATCAAACACCCTATAAATTTATAATTATAAAGAATATAAAATTTATGAAAGAGTATTTAAGTTAAGTTCAAATTTTATATGTTGATGCTCATTATTTAAATTTGTTTATATATATATATATAAAATTTTAAATATTTAAAAAATTATTATTTTTTAATATATAAATTATTAATTAAAATATGTTAAATTATACAGATCAAAATATTATTTAAATAATAACAATCAGATTTGAATTCTAAATAGGGTGATTTTCCTTATCCATTACTATCTCTGTTCAGTCATTAAATAACAGTCAAACTCAACGAAAATGTCAGTAAAGCTTGTTATTCCTCAATAAATTCATTTGAAAAAAGGCTATGCGCTGCAAAACCTTGGTATCAACAAGAAAGCTTTTATGTTCCATCTATAATTGTGGCTCTCATTCATGCCATTAAATATGTATGGACCCCTTTTTTTCTTGCCATTCTTGAAAGATTTTGCAATTATATAATTTTTCTGGTTAACAAGAATTGAGAGAGAAGAGAATCAAGATAGATTTTTACTTTGATTTTGTTTTAAAATTAAATTAAATATTCCGCGATTCTTGTAAGGATTTTTGTTAGACTAATTAATAAGCAACAGCCATGGCCCTACCATTGGTTAGCCTTGTCCATTCTGTAATTATACTGATGATGACATTGCCATTAAATTTTTTTCCAAGAAAGAAAAAGAAAAGAAAGGAAAGGTAAAGAAAAGAAGAGAAAAAGCATTTACTTATCTTTTTCATAACGTTTAATAACAAAAATCAGATGCAACTGCAAGGTAACATTTTGTCTTCATCGATCAGACATCGTCGATCGACTCTCACCGGCCAACCACCAAGGTCTAACGAGAAACAGGCAGAAACAACAAAAAGAAACCCTAAAAGGACTCCAAATTTACACACTAAAAAAAAAAAGGATTTGAACCATCAAAAACCTGCTCCTTTCGGGGTTAGGCCTGTTCGGCACCACAACCCGCATAATCTTTCATGATATGAAATCAAATTCAAACCCTAAAACACCCAACATGATTGTGATGATGAAGGGACTTTTCCTTATCAATCATGCCCTGAACGTACCTAAACTCCTCCACATGGCAAGGGATGGTGATCGTACCCTTCTGATCAAATCCATATTCTTCTTCGGCTTCCTTAAGTAATTGCATGAACAGTGGGTGATTGAAGTATATTACAGGCACCACAATTCTCTGCTGCTCCTCTCCCTGGCCCACCTTGATTGCCAAACAGCCTTTTGGTACATCCCTCGCATGCTTCTTGTTATTCCCATGATGGTGGTGGTGATGATGAAGATGAGGCAGGTGTAAGTGAAAGTTCCTTAGACTCTTCTCTCCACTACCCATTCTACGGATGGATGACTGCAGAAACTAGAACAAAAAAACCCAAGAAAAAATTACAAGAAAAGAAGGGGAAAAGGCCAAGGATCTGCAGTAGTTCTGGCTTGCTTAAAGAGGGTTGTAGAAGAGTATCTAAGAGACCTTGGAACGTTGGCCCTGGCTAATATAAAACCCGAAGCAACACATGCCAAGGAGAGGAGGAGAAGATTATATAAAAATAAAGGAGGTGAGAGAGCCGCAGTGGAAAGTGAGTTTTAGTTTTGTATCATAATCAGAGAAGACTACGAATTTAAAAAGTAATTGCCTTTTTACACAGTGGGAAGGGTTTAGTAGACGTTTGATTAAAGCGAAATTGTCGTTGTAACGGACTCCTTTGGTTGATTGACAAGCTGAGGATTCTTCGAGTGGCAGAACTGTAATTATGGGGTATTGGTAGAATGAGAGGACACGTTGACAAAAGTGGGGCTGTGCATCATAAGCATAGCCGACAATGCAGTGTCAAATACAGCAGAGCAATGGTTAGGGACAACCAATAGCAGGGCTGGAACATGTCCATGTAGATATGAAGGATGTCACGTCGGCTTGTGTGGTGTTTTGTAATATAAAAGGAAGGGACACATATGCTCGCGTACCAACTGCCAAGGTTTTATTATGCTTGGTTTTTATTTTTGAAGAGGAAATAGCAGCAGCGTTGCTTCTTAAGAATCTCCACAACTAATGAACCAAATCTCACTCTTTGCTTCCAGCATTTATTCATTCGATCACATTCCGTAACTATTAATAATGAAAAATAACAAATTAATAACATTAAGTGAAATTTTCTATTTGTATAAATTAAAAGATGATTATCGTATAAAATTTCAAAAAAAAAAATTTGATTCAAAATATAAAAATTTAAAATTTGATATTTTATCATTTTTAAAATTATTTTTTAGAATTTCATTAATTAAAAGTAAAATATTAAATTAAAATTGATTACAAAAATTTTGATTCAAAATATAAAATTTCAAATTTTGATTTTATATAATATTTAAAATTATTTTTTAGAATTCCAGTAACTAAAAATAAAATATTAAATAAAAGATTGATAACAATATCTTGAAAATATACGGACACTTAAATAGGCCAATATATATATATATATATATATATATATATATATATATATATATATATATATATGAAAACACAAAAATTTTTTAAGTTAATTATATTTTAACAGAGGACATTAATTAAATTTTCTAAATTAATGATTTAAGGATAATAATAATAATAATAATAATAATAATAATAATTGCAATTAGTTTAGAAGAACGTATATAAGGAATTGAAATTCCAAATTTGGAAGAATACTATAAATTATAGGAGATTAATTAGTCAAGAAAAAAAAAATTCAAAGTTAATTAAGGATAAGATAATCCAAATCATGTTGTTTTATGTGGGCCATTGAATTTTATTAATAAACAAGACATCTCACAAATTGATGATCATGAATTATTTTCTGGACACCATCAAAAATCAAAAAGGGAAAGTACAAAATCCCACGGCAATGGGGTCCATGGAAGTTGCCACTCTTAATATATATATATATATATATATATATATATATATATATATATATATATATGTCTATAAAATGTATGCTGCCATATAAAATTTTAATTCTATCTTATAAATTTTTAAAATTATTATATTTATATCAAGTAATAATTTTAAATAAAATTAAAATAAATAGATTTTTCATTAGTGCCATCACATAGAATTGCAAAATTAATAATTTTATGTTAAGTGATAATTTTTAATTGAATTTATTGAATTTTTTTATTTCTTAAACAATTATAATATATAATTTATTATAGAATTTAATTTTTTAAATAGAAAATTATTAATTAATTACAAGATATAGTCATTAATTTATTTTTTTTCCAACAATTGTAATGTATAATTATTATATAATTTAATTTTTTAAATACAATATTTAATCAATTTGATATTTTAAATTTAAATAATGAAAAAATATTAATTATTAAATATAATTATTATCTATTATTATATTTTCTAATTTTTAATTTGAAAATGTCAATCACAGTAAAATCAAAATATATATTTACTTTAGATGAAAATCAAAACTATGAGGTAGAACATATTATTATTATTATTATTACTAAAGAATGATAATATTTTAGAGTTTTAATATTTTAAATAATAATATTAAAATTTTTTCAATTAAATAATAATATTTTTTTTAATTAACAATGGTTTAATGGCATAATTAATTTTGAAATGAATTTTTTTTATTTTCGCTTATAAATAGTTAATATTTTTTGTCATTTGACGCATACAAAACCTTTTTCTCACCAAATATTCTTTTTTATCTAATTACCTTAAATATTCTTTTGATTTACTCTATTATTTTTATTATTTCTTTCAAAAGTTATTGCCCTCCATTCACAAATCTTATTTATATATTTTTGTTGATTGTTATTTTCTTATAATATCAAAAAGAGTTCGTTAAATTTTAAAGGATAGTGACTTATGAAAGAATTATCTTTAAAACAGTGTCACCATGCCTCAAATTAGTATTTTATTTTCCTTCATTTTTTTAAACTAGCATTAATTTTATGCATAAAATGAATTAAATAATGTTTTTTCTTAAATAAGTATGCTATAAATTGATTTAAAAAATTATTATTAAAAGAAAAGAGAATTTATTTAAATTAAATTAATTAAAAAATTATTTGATAATAAAAAATTATAATTATTTAAATTATTATAATATATAGTTTAATATATAGGAATCACAGGAGTTGGAGAAGGAACCAGAGATTCTTTTGATGTTAAAATCTGTTTAATTCAATCGCTTACTTAAGTCGAGTTTAAGTAAAATAATTGTTTTTATTAAGAGAAAAATATAACGATGAGAGATAGAATGACAAAAATGTCCGTTTCTTTTTTAAATTTCAGCGATGAATACTGTGGGACCCAGAACCGTGTTGGCTACATATGGGTTATCAACAATGCAATATTATATGGCCTTTGCCGTGCGAGTCGATGACTAACCAGAGAATAATATCTGCAGTTAGCCAATAAAACGAAGATAAAAATAAATAAAATAAGCTAGGCAGGATTCGATGTGTCTTGTTGCAGAAAATCAGATGCTTTTTTGTTGAGATTTCTTTAATTTGTGGTACAAGAAAAGAATTAGTGGTATATAATTTAATACATATATTTTTTATATATTTTATACTTTTATAATAGCTTTACAAAATTTTATTAACGATAATTTTTAATTAATCATAATTTTATACCAAATGTTAATACATAAATTTTTTAATAAACAGTATAATTTTATATTTGACAGAATGTATAAAAATACATAATATTTAATTTTAAATTTTGAAATAAGTTGATTAATAAATTATTTTTTATTACATTTTAAGTTAGTTGATTTATATTAATAAAATGATAAATAAAGTAGAAAAAAATATATATGTCACATGGTGATTTTTAAAGTATCATATTAAAATTCTTAGATTTAAAAATAAAAAATGTTTTTAAATTATTATTCTAGTGAATTTTTTTAAATATATATTATAATATATTTTATAAAAAAAATCATTTTTCTAATCTAATAAAAATTTTAATTAAAAAATATTATTCTTTTAAAAAATATATAATATAATGAGCAGAATTTTATAATGTCTAAAATCATAAACTTAAGAATTTTAAAGTGTCACGACCCAACCTACGGACTGGACCGGTACTAGGACCTGGACCGGCATAAAGCCCCCAAGACCCGTAGTAAGTCTTACTGTTCTCAAACCCATGACCAGGCCCACTATTTAGGCCCAATATGCATATAAAATAATTTAAATTAAACTGTTATAATTTTATTTCGGATCAACTTTAGCCCAGCAATTATCCGAAACTAAAATTAGGAGAGCCCAGCTCAACCCTGTTACATCATTTACAAACTATTCAAAACTCATAAAAATTTTTCATTTATTAATACAAAAATTTAAATTCATGCAGTCCCTGACAGGATAAATGCTACTACTAGTACATGCGGAGTTTTAAATTATAAATTTAGATAATAATAATACAGTTAAGAAATTTTTATTTTCATAACCTGCGAGAAAAGGAATAAGTTATTCTGAAAAAGGTCTTCTCCTGTAGCCTGAAAAAAATATGGTGAACAGGAGTGAGCGTTCGACTCAGAGAGTAAAATATCAATTTTAACCATAATCTCTATAACAATCTAAAGCTAATGCACCTTGTAAAGTGAAAATGCAATATCGTCAATATTTTCACGTCATAACAGCAAAAAGATAATCTGTAGCACTCACACACCCGATAAAGTCAAATAATACATATGTGGGAGCTGATCCCTTATACAGCCCTCTTAATCCAACCTGTGCCAGCGAAGAACTCAAGCCGGACTTTCGCTTAATAAACCAAATCGGGGTCCCAGCGAAGAACTCAAGCCGTGTCTACCCCAAAGGACCGGGTCCCAGCGAAGATCTCAAGCCGTGTCTGCCCGTCCTGTCCATAGCCAATACTATACCACACGCATGCCAACTTACGCACACTGCTTCAAATTACCACAACAACATCCATGGCACTTTAACAATTATGAATGCAACATAAAACGTGCCTAGTGTTTAACTATATAAATACATATTTATAAGTGATGCATGGGCATGCTTGAACATATAATAATATTGAAATTACAATTAAAATTAATATTTTACTCACTGTACACCGAGGACTATTGTGGCTGCTGGATGGAGGAGAATAGCTGACATTGATTACCTAATAATTAAATTATAAATTTATTAATACTAAGTCAAAATAAAACTCTAAAGAGGTAACAGACAGCCTAATTCATGCCGAGAATCCGACAGTGTTTCTCCTATACCTGGGACCTACCCAACCTAAAAAAAGCTTCAAAATACACTTCTATATTTGCTAATCACACGATTACAACTCAATCACATCACAAGGCCCCTCCTGGGCCCACCCAAATAGTCAACAATCCACAATTTGAAAAATTACAATTTAGCCCCCCATAACTAGTCCTTTTACAAAAACTACCCAAATGAGCTCTAAAAATTCTAAAATTTTGCCCCGCGGTCCTTAATAATATTATAAGGCTATTGCAAAAGGAATTATAATTTTCCGATCATCCACGAATATTTTATGAATTTTATTCTAAAACAATATTAGCCGAAAATGAGCAACTTGGAGTTCGGGTTTACCTATGCCAATTCTGACACCTGGAATGCGTCCAGAACGTCTGAAAATGCTAGGATTAACTATAATATTGACCATGTTCTGAGACGGGCTGTCGGGCAGCTGGATTTGACTGAAAATGCAGTCCCGACGCCGGTGAGCTATCCTCGATCTGATTGCACCTAAATTAAGTCTAAATTGTGTTAATAATTATTATAAAATTATTTTTAAATTTTGATAATCGAAAAATTTTAAAAATCTCATCAAACAATCTAGACCGTCCGATTATTACCTTTTTCAAATGGTGTCCGATCGGAGCGGGACCAGTCCTATCCCGAAGATCTCGTCGTCCTGAGTCCATCGGTGGCCTCGGATTTCCGATCTGGCGGTCGGATCGCAGGAAAAGTGGCCGGAAAGCCACTGCCATCACTTTCTCTCTCCTCTTTCTCTCTCTTCGAAACTCGCCGGAAACTCCACCATTCCGGGCATGGCTGTTGGGAAAATGAGGCTAGGTTTGGGGGGAGTTGGTGGTAGCTTGGATCACCGGCGTTGGTGGCCGGAATCGGCCGGAAAACGATCGATTTCTCTCTCTCTCTCTCTTCTTTTTCCTTCCCTTTCTTCTCTCTCTTTCTCTTCCTCCTTGCGCTGCCACCACCTCTCACCGTCTGGAGCAGCTCCGGTGGCCACTGGGTGGTTGTCCTGCCGTCCGGCTTCGGCCCTTGCCGGAGGAGAAGGGAAAGAAAAAAAAAATGAGGAGGGGGAAGTCGGGAAGGATGCATGGAAGGGGGGGGGGGGGCTGTTTTTTTTTTTAAAAAAAAACCTCTAATTACACTATTAGTCTCTCAAGTTTCATGAGTTATTCACTTAAGTCCAAATTTTTAATTCTTTGAAATTTTAGCTTTCAATTTTTTTTTTTGGTTGTTACATAAAGTCTTTTAAAGATGTAAAATAAATTTTAAATAACTTGTTTTTGGTATGAGATAAGATTTTAGTAGTTGAAATTTAAAAATATTTAAATAAAAAATTGATGATTAATATAATAAATTAAATATTTTATGCAAAAAAATAATTAGCCTTCTTACTAAGTTAGATGTCACTCTTTTATGAAGCTATTTTGAGGTTCAGTTATATATATATATATATTGATTTAGTGCTAACTTAAAATCTATATAATGCTATGTACTGCACTTGTACTGAATGTCCTCTCTCGATGTCTTTATTAGCAATATTTAGGAATCTTATCTTCCCAATTAATAGCATGTTTGTAAAGGATATCTTGTAGTATTATGCTACTTTATTTACTATTGGTTTATTTAACTGAATGCATCTTCTTATCTTGAAATTATTCCCACAAATTAAGCATTTTGAAATTTGAGAAGTGAAAAAAAGTGGGTGATTAATTTAGGAGAAAAGTGCCAAAGAAATTTTGCTTAAATTATATGAGAATGAATAGTTATTAATCTCGCATTGAATAAGTCGATTGAATTGGTGAATTGACTTTTAAATCAATCTAAATTTATAATTAAACCAGATAAGAAAGCGACTCGGTTTGGTGATTGAACTGATAAATCGGTGTGATCCGGTTGACTCGACCGGTTCAATTATTTAATATAATTTCTTTTAGTATTAGTATAGAGAATTAAATTCAAAACCTCGTAAAAAGTTTTTAAAATTAAAATCAATTGAACTAGCTTGATAGTTATATACCTTTTTATTTCAATATATTTATTTTTTAAAACATGGTTAATATTTTGTAAATATTAAAAAAAGTTAACATTTATATATGTTTGTATACATTATACTACTAGAATATTTTTATATAAAATCTAAAAACATTATTAAAATTTATTAAATATAACTTAATAAACGTTAAAGTTTTATTTAAATAATTAAAATTTAATTAATTATATTTATTTATTTGCTTATATTAATAGTTGTTATATTATTAATTTTAATAAAATTATATATATTTAATTAATTTTTAATGATCAACTGGTTAAACTACTGACCCATTCACCCAGTTCCTTCCACGAGTCAACTTTTGGGTCGAGTTTAATAACACTGGAATGAGATTAATTATTAAATTATATATTTATATATAAATTTATATATTTATTATACACATTTTAACTAATTTTGTATGTATTTTACTATAAATATTTAATTTAATAACTATTAAACCCATTATTATATAAAATCAAGTTTATATTATATCCATATTAAATTATATTATCTCTGTCTATTTTTATCTGTTGCATTAGTGTTTTACACAGTTACTAAAAAAATATTGGATAACCTTATTTTTGTAAAAACATACTATTAATTTGCTAAACTATCCTCTATCTCACCTAAAAAATTATATAAATATTTGTAGTATTTAATAGAGATAAATAATGAAATTGAAAAAATAATTAATACCCTTTGATTTTTTAAATATGATAAATAATTTAAAAAAAATTTAAATACAATAGATAAAAATAAATGAATAGCATTTTAATAGTAATAATGAGAGGAGGGAGCATATATAAATGGTGTGGGTGGAAGAAGATGCAAAGTCAAGAGAGTCGGGGTTGGAAAGACCATCCAAAGTGGGGAAAGTGTATCTTTCTGAATAAAGCAAAAGGGAAAAAAAGATGCATACTTTTGAACTTTTATTGCTTCTGGCTCCCATTTGTTATGTATGGCCTTTGCTTTTCTGAATTTGAGGGGGGAAAATGCCCAATATATGAATTGACTTCCAATCAAATAATCGTTCTGCAATATAATAAGATAAGAAGGTTGGATTGAACGTCCACTCAAAACATGGGCCATTACCCAGATTCAAAGATCGAACCTATCTGCTCATTTCCTTTCTGCGCATGCTTGAGCCAGTTTTGTTAAGTGAAGGTCTACAAATCTTTGGAATTAAAACAAGAAAACAACTATCATGATATCTAAGAAGAAGAGAGTGCAAGTTGGTATGTGGGTCATTCTAATTTCCAACCAGAATTATTGACACTTGAAAATTTAGCTTTATTCCAGTCTTTAAAATTTATTCAACACAAGACAGCTCCCTGATATTTGATAGGCTAATCTTGGAGCTTTTTCCCATATAATTTAGATATTTGTAATGATAGCTCACCTCAAGTTGATGATTGACTTGAGTCTTCGGCTAGTGCCTGTCTGTCTCTCCATAATTTTTTTTCTTTTTATATTTATTACCAAGACATTTTTGAATTGTTTTCTTCTTTTAATTTTAAAATAACAATTTATTTTACATAATTTGTTTTAAAAACCTGGCCTGGCCGCATAGTGTTAGCATGGGCTTCAAGCAGATAGCTACTGTTTTGGATTGGGAAAAGGAACACTGGTTAGGCCCATGGTTCTGTAAAACGGAAGGTTCTACAAAGTCTCAAGCTGGGGGCCCAAAGTCTAGCAAGCTGCAAGTCAATAAATAAGAAGGACCACCGACCACCAACAAAAAGGCCAATTATGCTACAAATTATGAAGAGAACGTAAAAAATTTATTGCTCACATTTTTAGTATATAATTAACACATGACCAATGATTAGTAATATTACTAGGGGTGGCCACGGTTCAGGAACCGCCGGTTTAGGTTCAATGAAATCATGAACCTGAACCAAACCGCCAGGGGACTGTTTGAAAGACGGTTCCTGAACTGCCGGTTCCGGTTTGAGCCCCTGTTTAAAACGGTTTGAAGGGCGGTTCGAAAAATAACGGTTTAAGACAGTTTGGAGGACGGTTTGAAAGTGATTTAGGGATGGTTTAAAGGTAGCTTAGACAAAAAAAATTACAGAAATTTTATTGATTCAAAATTTAAGTTATATTTGTAAAAATATTTTAATTTTTCTTAGAAATCTTTCAATCAAAATAAAATAAGAAAAAAAAGAAAGAAAATAATTTATCTTTAAGAAAAATTTAATAAATAAAGACTTGAATCTGATTAAAAAACTAGAGATGAAATTAATTTTTTTTAAAGAAACTAGCAAAAAGTGTATGAACTTAATTTTGCCTAAATATCTCTTTAGGATTTAGAGGAATAAAAATTTCTAGTTCTATTACTTGCCTTTTTTTAAAAATTATATAATAATTGATAATTAAAAAGTATAAAAGAGAAAAAAAATTAAAATAGAGGGTATTGAAAATTTTATTGAGGATTTAAAGTAATAACAAATTAATTGAGATAGTATTGAAAATTTCAGTAAGTATATAAAATAATAAAGTAGGAAAATTAAGAGAGTATTGGAAATTAAAATGAGTGTAGAAAATAATTATTTAGAGAATTTGAGAAAAATTAAAAAAATATTAAGAATTGAAGAAAATGCAGAGAATAATTGTGTAGAGAATTAATGATATATATAAATGAATTAGGAGTGAGATAACATATTTATTGAATTTTTTTATATTTAAATCGCCGGTTTAATCCGGTTTGAAATCATCAATTCAATTCGGTTCGGAACCGCCGGTTCACGGTTCTTAAAAAATATGAATCTGAACCAAACCGCAGAATGATGGTTTCGGTCCGGTTCAAAGCCGATTCCGGTTTTGACCGGTTTTGGTCCGGTTTTGACCGAACTGATTCCGGTTCAAAACCGGACCGTGGCCATTGGGATCAAATATATATATATATATATATATATATATATAAAGTTTCAAATGAGATGAGAAACAAGAAAGTGCATCTTTCAGAGACAGTGGTAAAGGGGAGCAAGGAGAAAGTTGTGTTGGATACCGCAGTAAACGACCAAAATAACTGCGAAAAGCCTAGGTTTATTTTCACTAGTTTTGTACACCCTAAATATGGAGCTACAAAGGCAGTCGAAGTCCCATTATTCATCCACAGTTGTTATAAAGTTATAGTCAAGTTATGCGCATACCAATCATTCATGGAAATTTGTGGTCATAAAGCTTTTACAGAAATTCATCAACATGTGCCAAACTCCGACCTCTTTTAATTAAGTCTTTGTCTCTGTAAAATCAATGGGTAAAAAAGCAAATAATCATGGATAAAAAGGCAAAACAGAAAGTGGTTTACTTTATGCTTTGCAAAGGTCAAAAAGTTTCAATTCCCAAAAAGCGCTTCTTTACGATGTGCATTCATATACAAACCCATTTCAACAACAAATAGGTAAAAGCTAAAACAACCTTACCCTTTTAATTAATATAGCATCAACATTGTTCTGAATAATGTGAAGGTGCATTAGAAATGAAATTATAAAAATGACAGATGCTTCCTAGATTCCAAACCTGCTTTCCATATATGAACAGGATGGGAAGGAATACACAGAAACCTATATTCAATGCTATTCCTTTCCTTGTCACACAGATGCACTGTGGAAATCTGTGTGTGAGGAAGAGCAAGAAGAAGGAAGGGAGGTTGGGGGCAAGAAGATGTGTCGCCTATGCCCTAGAGAGCATGGAAACTAGACCACTATTTTGCCCATCTTTCAAATCAACTACTGCTCTCATTACATTCATTCGGGATATATGTTTTCCCTTTCAATTCCCATAAAAAAATTTCAGAAGTGCAGATAGTATATTAATCACCAACCACTACTGAAAACACTTGTTGATCCAATGGGTTTATCACTAACCCTCTCAAATGTACAACGAGAAAGCACAAAAGTAGAAAAAACCTCACTGCTTAAGCATGTGCTTTAGTTGCACAATGTTTTCTCTGTAAATCAATCAAACGTTCCATTTCACCCATCATTATCAATCAATCCATTGATGAGCATGGACACTTCACATAGAAACCTGCTGTTTCAACTCACAATATCAAGTGGACAACATTTGGCTGGCTGTTCAAGTGAATTTCATTAGTGCCCATATTTATCAAAATGATTCTCATACTAATAATACCAACTCAAATGAAGAGACAAAAGTGGAAGTTCTGAAACCAATCTAGAATTTAAGTTTCCAAATTTATTACAAACAAATCATCTTTGGAATGAATTAGGGTTTAAACAAGGAGATAACAAAGCCAAGACTTGTGGGGTTCCCTTAATGAGACGCAGACGTCGTTGTCCTCACATGTATAAACACAATGGTCTAATACCCAACTCAAAGAAAGAAAAGAGTAAATCAATAGGACAAAACCAATGTCCTTAATAATGGAGGTCCATCACCAATATTAATGGCATGCAAATCAAATGATCCTATAATGTTCAACTATTCAACTTGGTCTATAGAGAAAAACAGAAGTACTTGCTTAGAGCAGAAGCAGATAAACAAATGATAGAAGCATCACAAAACTTTTCATATATATTACATGTATACCAAGCGCCAAGCACCACAGTGGCATCTACTAAAAATGTTTCTATATATATATAAAAAAAGATATAAAGTATTTATGTATACTTCTACACTAATAAAATCTACAAAATCAAGCGACTTTTCAAATAATGACAGAAATAGAGAACGGGAAGGGAATCGCTTTCCTGCTAGTACATCTTCCCCCAGGTTATGCCTTTTCTAAAAGATTTATTTTGAGATTAGAGCATGAAAGAGCAGCATTAAAAGAAGGAGGAGGAGGAGAAGCATAGAACTTTTACCACAGTTGAAAGCCAGATCTGAAGGTACCAGAAACGAACAGATCAGATACTGGAAGCCATCATGAGAGAAATCTGCATAATGAAGAACTAGAAAAAGGCTGACAAAAAACACCATCATCGCAACAACAGGAAAAAGAAAAATAAAAAGAGGATAATGATGAAACTTTTATTCAAAGTGGATGGTCAAACACTTCATCATTACACCAATCTGCAAAGGTCTAACAATCTTGATTCGCCTAAAAATGAAAAACCATGATCTAGACCTGTCGATGTTTCCCAAAAAAAGACCAATATAACAAATTAGAGAAAAGGAATAAAGGAATTTGTAGAAAACCAAACCTTTACGTGCAGGCCTTGAAAAATCAGGATGGAAGCATTAATTGGGGGGAATGAAGCCTGGTCCGACGACACTAGCTGATGATCAATCTACTTTCTACATCCATATATGCCCTAGATCAGATCTATGGATATATATAATTTGAGAAAAAATGGATCAAAAGAGAGTCCTCGAGCCAGACAACATTCCCCTCAAAAGAGAAGCTTCCTTCGAATTCATTCCAGAGAAAGAGAGATGAATTTAGTGCGTGGGCGTGTGTATTTCTTGGGCTCGTTTCTTATCTCTTTATCCCCCAAGAGTCTCGCCTATCTTCAAGGGGGTTGAGAGCGAGAGGGAGAGGGGAGAGAGAGAGAGAGAGAGAGAGAGATTTTGGTGATCATGAGGAGATGATGAAGGGAATGATATCGCACGCGGGTTATAAGAAGAGTAGTAAGAAGAGTGGAAAGCAAACGTTAAAAAAGACAAAAGATATGTGCAGACCCGACCCTACCAGCTGGTTTTTCAGTTCCAGAAATGACCACGACCCCATGCACCCACTCTCTCTGCCTCATGTACACATGATAGCATGTATATACATGCGCTAAAATCCATTTCCACCGTTTGATTTCCTAGATGACTATGATGGTAACACCTCGTACGGGATTGACTCCGTGTACAGGAAAGAAACCCGCCATTAGATTTTAGGTCTGATGGCTGATTGTGTCATCACACACGAACTGCCGTGTCCATGTACTACGTAACCTAGAAATCGAGACACATTATGGACCGTAGGATGGTGAGAATGTACCACGATACAAAAAGCTGTAATATTTAATTTATTGTGTAATAACAATAAATAATTTAATAGAAAAGGAATCAAAGTAAAGGGCGCCTAGAATTGAGTCAGAGGAGTGGTTGAGTTATTGAGCTGCCCGATAATGGAATCCCTATTTATTATGTTTTTACTTTTTATAATCATTTCATTCATTTTTAAAGTTTTTTTTTATCATCAAAAGACCAAAATACCCTTATTTAGATTATTTACTGTTTTCTGCCCTTCATCGTCTCCCCCCATCTCCAATCTCGTTCTCCCCTCACACATCTACTTATGCCTATGTTCTTGTGACTTAATCTTGTCTCGCTCATAGGCCACCATTTTTCTAAACTCGCATCGCCCTTTATCTCGCAACTCACTTTCCTACCACCCACTGTCATTTCAACTGGATATCGCATTTGAAGGCGAGGTTGTAACTACATTGCAATTGATGGGGCAAACACGACACATAACATTAATGGTTGGAAGAGTAATAAGACAGTGGGAGGCTGAGAGCAAGCAGGTTTGTGATGTCGTTGATATTTAACAAACAAAAAATTTATCACGTCAATGACAACTCAATGCTTGCAATCTTGGAGGAGACTCAGCTCCTTCACTCACATTTTCTTGTTTCTAGGTCTATGATATTTTTTTTGTTAATTTCATATCTATTATTAGATTCTAGTTAATTTCATAATGGTCTATTGGTTGTGATTTTTTTTTCTTATGGAAGAGATAAAAATGGGAGGGAGAGAGATAATAAGAGAGAGATAGAAGAAGAAAATATATGAGAAAAAGGAAAATTATTGGTAATATAATAATAAAAAATTTAATTTAAGAAGTTTATTGGAAAGGATGCAAAAAAAAATTATTACATTTGATAGAATAAAATCTTAGATGTTAATTTATCTAAAAAAATCTTAGATATTAATAAATATAATTATTAAAATTAAAAATTTATATAATAAATAATAATAAAATTCAACTTTTTTTAATATATTATTGGAACCTCGTCTGCCGTGTCACTTTTAGGCAGGGGCGAGGAATTCGAGGCGATGACCGACACATACAGGGGTCCACGCTTTCCTTTTCACTTGGCCTTTTTACCCATCCCAATTCCTCGGCGACTCTTCTCTGAATTTCTTGGGTCAAAATGCCTGCGTTTTTTTTTTTTTTCTTTTAATCCACTTCGAATTTCTTCCCATTTTCCAATTGAAAGATTATGAATTTATGTTCATGCTAATTTTCAAAAAATATATATATTTATTTATTTTTTCTGAATAGGACTCCACAAATACTTTTCATGCAATAACTTTTTTTTACTGTGGGTCTGAGCATACCAAAAAATAGAGCCCCTTCAATTCATCTACTATATTTATTTTAACAATTGATTCAGGGATCACCAAAATGCATGGATCGTTGTCATAGCCAGCACCATCTTTGGCTACTTATGCTGGGCAAGCAAGAGAGCAATTAAGATCGGAGCAAGGGATCGAAACAAGATGTGCCTCTGAGATAATGATGTGTTTGGTTTATTAAAATGGGTCATCTTCTTTCTTTGGGGTCCAGAGAGACTGGGCACGGCCTTCATTTTCGAATACACATAGCCATGAAATTTAATGGTAATAAATGATGATAGAATAATTAGGCATGTGCAATTTAGAGGCAGCTAATTAAGTGAGGTTTTAGAAACATTGCAGAGAGATTATCCATCTCATTACAACCATCCTATTACCCGCAACTGTATACATATCTGGAATGTTGATTGGGAATTGATGAGAGAGCATGAAACAGAAGACGCTTTGTTTTCATATGAGGTTGGTGCCCGTAAGTTGTGCTGCCATGCTAAGCTATCACCTCCTCTCTACCACCACCATCATCTCTCTCCACTGTACATCAGAGTGACAAACGGAGAGGACGACACTGGCTCCAGATTTCAACGCCTCACAGTCTTGAAAATTGTGTCTACATAGACAGAGAGAGAAAGTGGGATAGGAACAACACGTCAATGTCAAATCCCCTGCATCTGCAAACCAGGTTGTCGACGCTTCAAATTTGTATATGTATATATACATTTATTTTACGACAAAACCCAAGAAAATGGTGATTTTATCCTGCAATTAATGTTCTGCTTTCTTGTTTTCAAATTTTAAGTTCATTAATTAATAATCAGGGGCAGCCTTTTTCACTAGCTCAGCACCATCCCCTGTTCCTCAAAATGCATGGTCACGTGCCATATATCGTTACATGGGTGTAGAGCATTTGAAAGAAGGAATTAAAAGGCTAAGCAATCTTTGGAGGTATGTTTTGAATAATTGTATTAAAATTAATGATGATATTAAAATTATTATATTACACATAATTGTTAAAATTTTTTAAATTAATACTTGTACTGGGAGAAGACTTTTTTGCCACCTAAAACCTGTAGCTATCTATTGTAGCATTGTAATTAGTGAAAGTGACACAGTAAGACCCCGTTTGTTTGTTTATTAATTTGAATTTATTTCGACCCCTATCTTCTTTGCGGTTGCTGCATTTTCTGGTCCTCTTATTTTGATTTGAGCTTGGAGTCCTGGTCTCTGCCATGGTCACACACTGAGGTAAAATGGTCAGGTAAAAAAAAAAAAAAAGTACAAGATCATTTATAACATATTTATAATATATAATTAAGCATAAGAGCATTTCATTTCATAGCTTAAATTATCATTGATTTCCACTTTCAGTTTTAGGTAAGGTTTAGGCAAACTTCTTTTCACATTGATGAGAGAATAAAACGACTGAGTTTATTTCAATGGGCACAGAGTTGAGATAATGAATAATGATATATGAGTCCAAAATCCAGACTCAATTTCTTTTTAGAATAGTTAATTAAAAAAAAAAAAAAAAAAAGCCTATAACAGGAAACCTTCTGACTTGCAGTTCCACTTGAGGCCCCTTTCTATTTGTTAAAAACTGCTATTTTTTGCTGTTGGAGGCCCACTGAATCAGGCCCACATTCCACACAAGACGTGCTCGTACTTGATCCTTTTTTTTTTTTTTTTTAAGGGTAGTTTATAAATTAGTCTCTCATATATGTTAAAAATTGCATATTAATCTTTGTATTTTAAACGTCTAAAATTTATATTTAAATAACTATATATTTTATAAAAATAATATGTAAAAAATAATTAATAACAAATGATATGCTTTATTACTTTTTTTTTTAATTTTTACATTATGGTCTATAATTTTATATAAAATAATACTTTTATATAATTTAATATGATATGTTTTAGTAATTCGTAATTACATATAAATTATTTAAAATTTTTAACCAATTTATAATTTATATATATATATATATATATATATATATATATATATATATATATCTTAAGTTAAATTATAATTTATATTATTATACTCTATAGAATGTAACCTATTCAATACCTAAATGAAAATCGTAATCTAAACTTACAAAAATGTTAAAAATTATAATAATTAAAAATAAATTAACCATATTACTGATGACTTATGAAAAAAAAAAAGTAAAAAATGGTCTCATTTGCTATTGATTATATTTTAAATTTTATTAACCGTATTCTAAATTTTCATTTATGATAGTTATTTTATTGAACATTACTTTTTTATTTTATGAAAACTTAAAAGAGGTTAATAAGATTTAGAGTACAGTAAGTAAACAATAAGTGAAATGATTAATTTATATTTAATTATATTATGATTTTAAAAAGTTTGGGTGCAATATAGATTCCGATTTTAATTTAGATCTTTCAATAGATTAATTTCAAATAAGAGTAACCACGTATTTAGCCATTTGTATTGAAGGGATAAGATAAGCTTGAAGCACTGGACCTTGTGTCGTCTGTGGATTGGAATTTGTCGAAGGAAGGCCCAAGTGGTGCAATGATTGTTAAGTTGTTGATGCGTCTCTGGCTGGCCTACAGCCCAACAGTTTTCCATTTCTCACACGTTGCATCGTAATTCCTAAGAAGATGCGTGCGATCTAATCAGGCGAGACTAAGTAATCATTAATAGGACAATTTATGAATATATTACATTATATATTGTTAACGTTTTATTCCTTCCAAAGCTCCATTTAACATGATAAGCAAGTTACATGTTTATAGGAACTCAAAAGCCGACAAAATTTTGTGACTATGACTGCGATTTAATCCCTTAACTCCTCAAAATCTACGTAGCCAAATTGACCCACTAATTACATCCAACTTGTACAAAGTTCAAATCCATCCCCTTCATATAGACAATCTCTGTAGCTTGTATTGGACATTTCTTGAGCTAATGTGGCAACTTGCTCTTTTATTTGTCCTTCTAAGCATCCCCCCTTGTTTATCTTTGATGATATGCTTATCGCGGACTTTGCTCGCTTCGATTGGTCTATTGTTCCATTGCTTTCCCAGACGGAAGAAGGGTTAATCATAGCCCCCTGCTACTGCACTTCATTATACATCAATCCAATGGCGTATTCTAGTATTCTAAATGGTAAAAACTATCATCATTTCTCTACATAATTAAAGTCATTTATTAATTAATACTAACACTTAATCATCTAATTGAAAAATACTATTTATTCTTATTTACTTTTAATTTTTATAAAAAATATTTTATATATTTATAAATATGTGGGGATTTTTCTAACAAATTTAATGAATTGTATCTGCATCAATCTCACATCTTGTATTCATCACCTGTGCTGCTCATTTTCTTTTATTACGCTTTTTAATTAATTGTAATTAAAATTTTAATTCATAAGAAACCATTTCAATAACAATTTCCTTCTACTTAAATTTGATAAGGGCATTAGATCAATTATAGAAAAAGAAAGCAGGGCTTAAAAAATGCAATAAATGAAATTTGAATAAAGATTCATAAAATGCAATGCAACTTTTAAATAGTAAAATATAGACCTGGATTAGGAATGGCTCCTATTAAATTCAAAATTTGCCTTATTTAATGGGTTAGTTATTAGGTCTAGAGCACTAAAAAATTATATTATCTTATATATAATAAAATAATTTTTCATATTTATGGTGATGTAAGGCTTATATTAATAAAGAGATGATACATATATATTGAGTGTACATAATAATTTCTCAAACTAATGGTTTCGAGTTTTAAAATTGAGTTTAGCAGGTTGGTTGAGGGTCCTTATCTATTGAAACTAGCCAAAATCAGCCTGTTTAAATTAGTGGTTCCAACGATAATAGGCTTGATTTTTAAATTTTTTTCTTTTATTTTCTTAAAATTTATATTAAATTTATATTTAATTTTTTTATTTTTTTAAGTAGATATGAAATTATTTAATTTATAAATAATATCTCAAAATTTATTATAACTTAATAATACCTATGATTGAGTCGAAACCATTTTCAACCCGTTTCAAATTGAAATCATTTGGCATTGAAATCGTTTCCAAACTAATAACAGACTGAACCATGAAGTCGGTCGGTTTTTGCCCTCAATGAATCGAACCTGTTCGTGAACCTGGTCTAGTAAAATATGATTTTAAGAAGGAAATTATTGTGAGCCGTTCAATCTCATACACAATGGATATTCAACGGTTCACGTTCTTGGCACATCCAGAATTTTGTTTCGCAAATCAATGGATTACAGACAAAGGCAGCCGCAAAACGTGGCAATGGATGACAGAATACAAAAAAGCACAACAAGACAGGGGCCTCAGATTCAAAACCTGTCCCCACACACGACTCTCTATAGGCTACGTTATTCAAGCAACAATAGGCACGTGTCCTCCCTTATTACCCTTATTAAACAAGCTTTCTACGTTGAACCATGAAGTTTCCGCCACGTCTTTCGTTACCACCTAACCAAAATAGAATGACGACAAAATGCGATTCTATGGTTTGACCCATTGCAGGTGCCGAAATATTATTGGGTGACGCGTTACAGCTGCTAGATACTAACTACTGGGCAACTATTCTCATTGGCTGGAATTATTATTAATTTAATTTGTTAATATATTTTGACACTTTAAAATAATAATTTTTTTTAATTGATGTTTGGTGGAGAACAAAAGTCGGGCACGTCGAGGCTGTGCTCGTGACAGTGGCGGCTCACCAGTCGGCTTTTCCTTGGCTCATCCACCGTTTGTCCATAGATAAATTACAACAGTACCGAAGCTCACCATCTTTTATGATCGGAAAGTTAATAAAATATACTTATCTAAAGATTGGCCCAGTAATTGATCGCTAAAGACATAGATCGATATCACAGTTTAGAAAGACGAATAGATGATGAGGATTAGGATTGGTTGCCTCTCCAATTTACATAGAGAATATACCTGAACTAGACTTTGATAGCATCAAATGTAGCATTTTGTGAAATAATAAATGAATGATTTGGTAGTGCCACGTGATTCACGTTGCAATAAAATAAGGTTAAGTTGATGACTAACATTAATTTTTATTTTTAATATGGTTTATATTTTCAATGATATAATGAATAAAAAAATATGCTTCATTTTTTTTTAATTTTTTAAATTATCTATCTTTCATCATTTCACACTATAATAAATTTAAATTTTAATTAATAACATTTGTTTAATAGTATTTTATATGTAATGTTAAAGTAATAAATTATATCAAAATAATATAATTAGAAATCAAAATAATATGTAAAGTAATAAATAATATATATAACTTCATTCATAATAGTGCTATATATTAATATAAAAATATTATTAAAAATTTTAGATTATGAAATTTATGCAAGTGTTCATTAATACAAGGTATTGAAATTTTGACGGGACATAAAATATTTTGGTAAAATTTAAATTTATTATAATATTATATTGAATTATTAATTTTTTCAACACTCTTAAAGATAAGAGAAAAACACAGTTTAAATTTAACTTTTGTTTATGTTACTTATAAATAAAATTTATTATTATTATTATTGTAAGAATTATAGAAGAGAGAGAACACACACTAATATATGAATCTATTTTTATTTATTTACATATGTAATTGATGATGCTGGCACACAAAATATGTGAATTGATTTGATTGGTGCAAATTTTTAATTCATGGGCTATTTGGATGTCTATTCATTTTATATATTTGATTAGTCGGCAGGACATTCAATTGATTTTTTTTTCTTTAAATTAGATGGACATAAGATAGGATTGAATATAAATTTTTATCTCTTTTAATTAGATATATTTATTTAGACAATAATATGAGAAGAATAATTGATTATTAATTAGAGTAGGTACTATTGGAATATATATTTTGATATTTAATAATTGATTATTTATTATATAATTTATAAAAACATATGTGGCTTATGAGAAATTCGTAGGTTGAGAAAATTGGAAATTCCTAGTAGTGAATATAGTAAAGACATGAAATCAAATAGACAAGCCGGCTTGAATTGGCTAACTAGGCTCTTCTGTAGGCTGAAGCCTCATTCAAAAATGAAAAATAAATTAATTCTAAAAAAAATAGCAGCTTGATTAAAAAAAAAAAAAAATGAGAATGTTAAACTGAAAAGATAATTGCCATACGCATAAAGCTCTACCCGGCCGCACGGAGCGGGATATAAGGGCAACAAGTAGATCATTTCACTCAGAGGCGGAGCCGTACTAACACTCTCGCAAAGTCGTAATTCGATAAATAGTTTCACACTTCTAATTAGGGACTCAAAATTCCTGCAGAGATCCCAACAACATGAAGTTTGATGAAGCAGAATATTCGCCTTCCACAGAGGAGCCTTATAGCTCCATGGACACACTCGCCACCACTAGAAAGAAGAAGAACAAGAATAAGAGGAGGTTCAGTGATGAACAGATTAAATCATTGGAGTCCATGTTTGAAAATGAATCAAGGCTTGAGCCTCGAAAGAAACTGCAGCTTGCTAAAGAGCTTGGTTTGCAGCCACGACAGGTTGCAATATGGTTTCAGAATAAGAGAGCTAGATGGAAGTCCAAGCAGCTCGAAAGAGACTATAGGATTCTACTAGCCAATTACAATAGCTTGGCTTCCAGGTTTGAGACTCTGAAGAATGAGAAGCAGGCGTTGGCAATCCAGGTACTTAACTACACATTTTCTAGTCTTGGGTAGAATCAATGAGATAGTTTCTTTAATCATTATAAGCTATAATCTAACTTGCGTTCTCCAAAATTCGACAGTTGCAGAAACTGACTGATCAGTTGCAGAAGCGAAGAGAGGAAGGCGAGTGTTGTGGGGAGGGGGTAGCTGTGAATAGCAGTGAAGGTGAATCAGAGAATGGAGAGGCCACAAAGTGTGACTCAGAAGCGAACCGCAGCTTGTCATTAATTGAAAGATCATCACAACGATTGGGAGTTGTTTCAGATGAAGACAGTAGCATAAAGGTTGGATATTTTGGGTTAGAGGAAGAACCCAACCTTATGAGCATGGTGGAACCCGGTGATGGATCATTGACCACATCACAAGAAGATTGGGGGAGTTTAGACTCTAATGGCCTTTTCGATCAATCAAACAGTGGTTGCCAGTGGTGGGATTTCTGGGCTTGATTGTGAAGGAAACTATAGTAGCGAAGCATAGACTAAACTTGCAAATGATCTTTTTACTGGTAGAGTCAAGAAATTTGGAGAGGCAGAATTGGGAGATACCATAAAGAAAACAACATTTCAGTGAAATGCATAGAAGGAGGAATTTAATGAATAGGAGCAAACAGGAACTGAACAAACTGCCACTCCACACGCGTGCAAAAGCTGCCATGGTCATCTGATCAATTCTCCAAATCCGCCCTGAAATTAATGAAGTTGACTACCAGTGAGTCGAGGAAGCTAACACGTGGATGTTTCTATGCGAATTTGAGAGAGCATGAGAGAGAGAAATCTTGCGCAAATACTTTACTTCAGACACTGAAACATGTACTGGTTTAGCTACAACTTACATCATGTTGGTAATATGCTATCTGATATCCAGTTCAGAGTCTTTTTTTTTTTTTTTTTGCCATATAAGTTTCATACATACCCATTATTATCCAACTAATTAACAAAAATAACTAAATTGAAGGATTCAAGATATTTAAGAAAAACAGATAGGGAACATGATAGTCCCAAACATGCCTAACAGTGACAGGCTGTTCTTCCATTGTAATTTGTTTGTTCATCCAGTGGCTCACTGCGCCCTACGCATCACAAGAATGGAAACTACCTATGGTTTGATTCAGCAAATTATAGAATGGAAACCATGAAAACCTAAAGAATTAATTCAATGACACGATGCTTGATCGCTGTCTGTATGGAAGCGTATCCGACGGTTGAGATTTCTTGTTTTTGAGTCGATGGCGTAGATGGTCGGACTAAATTAACAAGGCCCACTTTCTTAATAAATTTCGCACTTTAGTTCTTGCCTCTTGGTCAATGTCGGTCCCACTTCCATCTTTCGTTATTCACTTTGTAAACGGCGCCGTGTAGTATCTTGATCGCAAGAAACGAGGTGTCGCTTAATGAGAAAAACGCCAATCTGAGCGCAAGTATTTTTGAGCCTCTCAAAGGAAGCAAGAGCAAGGGAGAGAGAGAGAGAGAGAGGAAGTGAGCAACTATTGACCGACCTCTCCAATGCGGTGTTGAGAGAGCAGAATAGCGAGAGCTGCAGCCCAATACCGAGAATAGCAATCTGCATTCTAGTGCCTCTGTTCGTGAGTGGGCTTTCGGTTTCTATTTTTATACTGATTGTGGTCCACAATCCTATCTTCTTTCTTTCCTTATCTTCCTCTCTGCTCTCGTTATATCTTTCATAGCTTGGAACAGAATTAATTGGAGGCATAAATATGTTATTTTTCGCTTACTTCGCTCCTTCCCTGATTCTGACCTTGCTTCTGCACTTGAGGGACAGCTTGTTAAGATCACTAGGGTACTTCACTATTTCTCACTGTCCTTTGCTCCCTTACTAATTTATTCTGTTTCTTTTTTTTTTTTTTTTTTTTTACCGCCGGGCGGGACGCGGGGTGCTGGTGTGGGTGTGGGGTTGGTTGGGGGAGAAGGCGACATTTTGGTGTAAAAGACTTTTTCTTTTTTTTATAGCGAACATTGCAGTGTTGATCTTTTTTTCTTGAATTTTTAATGGGGTATTTTATCATCAACCTACTGCTTAACTGGTTTCAATCAATGGATTTTTATGCTTATCCTTGTACATTATGAATGTAAAAATGGCATTGTGAACTTTGAAACAGTTTCATGGCCAATAGAGTTGCTTTATTATGCTGTACAAAAAGTAATCTTGTTATTATCAAATTAAATGAAAAGTTCAACCCTCATATGTGTAAATGGAAATTGATTAATTTATTTTGCGGCAGTGCATGCCAATGAATTCTCTTTTTGGGGAATGTGGTGCTCTTAACAAAATTGAAGAATGCAATTTGGGGGGTTAGGGGAGAGGGATGATATTTATTAAATAAAAAAAGGGGGTTGAGATCAGCTTTTTCATTTAATCTGTCAGTGAACACTGACACTTAGTTGGGCTTTGGCTGTCCTGCTTTTGGATTCTTCAAGTCATTGGCAATAACAGGCTAATGGTTTTTATGGTTTGATGAATCATTTCAGATGATTTTAGGTGTTATTTTGATGATGGTAGTTTTTTACTTTCTAGATTATAAGCTTATCAAAATCACCACTTGAGAATATGTTCCGAAGTATTCGCAGCCAATATTAGTGTCTTAATATCCATCAACATTGAATATCTACAATGCTAAGCCCAAGGTTCTAATTACCAATCCGACGTTCAAGACAAGACTGATTATAACATGGCATATACGATTCTGACTTCCAAGGATATAAATGTATGATGATTACATTTTTATTCTGTTTTTTGCATGGTAGAGAGATGGTTCACAAACTGGTATTAATTTAGGTATTTCCTTGACAGAGTCAAAGCAAATCAGGTTACAATTGGTTTGTTTCATCATTTACATAGAAATTGGAACATTATAAGAGTCTCCTGGTAATTTTACTGCTTACCAACTTGAAGGATGATTAATACTCTTTTTGTTTTTTCCTTCCTTTTGTTCCCTGATGATTTTAGGTCGTGTCATGTGGGAGTGTTTCCTTGATATCTTCATATGGAAGGGCTACCAGATGTATCTACGCATCTACGATTTTGTATGAATATGGAGGATTTGGACTGAATGCAAAAGATGCTAACGCGTTATGCTTCCAGTGGAGTTTGTTTAACATATTGTGAGGTAAGGATCATCTTCTTTAAGAAATTGTTGCAATTAGAGTTAATATTCTGTTAAGGTTTTATTTGAGGAGTTTGATAGCTGATATCTGTTTCCTTGTCCGATTCAAATAACTTTGTTCTAAATTCATAGTTGTAATCTTACAGTCCATCTCCATGGATAAGTTTGCATTAATAGAATATTCTCAAGAAAATAATTACTGCTTTCATTTGCCTTTTTCTTACATCTCTGCAATCTTGTTTTTTAACCTATGTGGCTTCACTTCTGTCCTCAAAGCATCCCAACTTGAATCAAATGGCCTATTTTCAACACATGAAAAATAAAATGCTACCATATTTTTGCTCTTATTTTTTTTCATTCAACTGCTACTTCCTACCCTTCTATATTTGTTCTCATTTATTTTCAAGCTGTTATTTCAACTGAGCTCATTCCATGAATGATTTGCCTTCTTATAGTTCAAAATTTTGCACCATAAATCATGGGGCAGGTATGGAAACCTTAGGTTCTGTTCAGTTTTGTAATTATCAGAACCAATCTGATATTAAAATTGTGAAGATAAAAGTTTTAAGATTCAACAGATGGTTCAAATACTGAACTGCTGCTTATATGCACTCTCACTCAACTCAATTCAGCTCAATTAGCTGTTAATCTCAAACTAGTTGGGGTTGGCTATTTGTATTCTTTTCCTCCATTCTACTTGGCTTATGGTTACATCTTCAAAAAGATTTAGGGCTTTTTCACACACATGTAGTTTATAAGTTGCAAAATTAACTAAATAAGATAACATATATACAAAATATATAAAAATGGATAGATGTTTATAATTTGAGGGTTAAATTATGCATTTTGATTAAAAATTGTGGAGTTTAATTTAGGTCATTCTTTTTTTTTTTTTTTTTTTTTCCTCTTTTAATACATGGGCCAATTTTAGCCATGGGACACAGTTCAACCACCACTTTGGTCTGATTCTGATAACTATGCCTGCAGTTCCTTCACCTTCTTGAAATATTTATTTTCTTCTGTCTATCTATGATAAAAATCTTGTGCATACGTAGCATGAGTCTGAATTCTTCAGTTTATAACCCCCGTACATTATTTTATCTCCCCTGATTTTTTTTAAAAACTTATCTTTTGTTGCCCCACTGACTAATGAATTCAACCTCCAATGTGCTTGTAGCTAATGATGTTGGCATTGTCATTAAAATATATTTTATCATAGTCCATTTCAGAAATTAAGGATCACTAGGATTGCAACAGCAATGCTGCTTGTCAGTTTAACATTTAACTTCTTTTGGCAGTACCCTGCTCAATCAATTCTCCAGTTATTAAATAGGATTTATGAAATTAGAAGTCTACAGATCAGATAATTTATTCCATTTGCAATACTGTTATCTGCTAATCATCTGGTGCACATCATCTGTTCTTAAGTCACATAGGGATGAAGAGCGATTAGAAGTCTTTAAAGAAGGCATGAATTTTTATAGATTTATTTCAGAAATTATGTTTACATCCCCAGTAGAGAATGTAGCCCCAAACTTCAGGCTAGAAATACACACAGGGCAGGCCAAGTCTACTTTCCATTGTATGAGATGGAAAGTTCCGATAAGAAAATTTAACTTAAGGATCTTTGAATGGTTAATTGTTCTAGAATTGCCTAGTGAAGTTAGTTAAGACTGATTTAGTCTTTTTTCCTTGTTTCTTTGTTTCTGTAGTGGTTAACCAAGTTTGAGGTCCGTTTCATGGCAAATTTCTAGGATGTATTTTGGAGCAATCTTGCCAAATGCTTTGTTCTTTTTTGAAATAAAATTTCATTTATTTATAAATAAAAAGAAACACTCCTAAGCAAATATAATGTGTTGAGTGGGACGTTTGAAAATTTCAAGCTTCATTAAAAGATGTCAAATCTTCTCCATTGATCTTGCTTATGCAGCATTCAATAAAGGACATGATTATAACAGTATACGTAGAAACTGGGTTAAGAAACAGTCTACAATTCCCTTAGAGATGCTGTGATGTGAAATGTTAAATTATCATACAATGAAATGTGCCTGTTAAGATGTATTTAAACCAACAAAAACTTTGAATGACTTTTCTTGTGCCAAATTAAATTAGTTACGCAACTGATTTATTTGATTAAAAATCCTTATAAGTCACTTTTGTTTGGAAGTCTGATATTTCTCTGATTAGGATTTCACCTGACTGAGGTTTTGAACAGACTTCTATATGACTGATAAAAAACCCGGCATCAGAGCTATGGTGAAAGCTGGTCCTGTTTGTAAAGTTGTTCCCCTGATTATTGAGAGCAAACTAGTGAGTACTAAAAGAAAATGCAGAATTATATCTCCACAGTTGAGTAAATGGTTACCAGAAAGAAGCCTCTCAGTTGAAGCCCGTCTACTGCAGTTGGAAGAAGGGTAAAGCTACTACCATAATTTTATTTTCAAATTACATTGTGCATGATTTTCAGGAGCTATAGGCTGGAAACTTGTGTTTGATTCAGCAATATACAAGAAGGAAGCATTGTGACTGTAATTGGGGTGCTGCATAAAAATAATGAAATTTTGGTGATTATTCAACCAGAAGAGCTTCTCTGTGCAGGATGACTGTGGGAAAAGCTTCTTTTCTCTGTTGAAGATGGCTGGCCGGATCATGAACCCAGATTACAGGCAACACATAGAACAATAATGTCTAACCTATTAGAAACATAGGAAAATGTAAGGACTTTAGAATTTCTGTTTGATTAACTGATTTCTTCTAGAATTTTCCCTTCCTGTTGCACATGCACCTGTGCAGTGTGCACTCAATTTTGATTTTAATCCTTTTAATTATCCACGTGTTATCAATTGTAAGAAGAAATTGTCTGGAATCTGGATAGACCTTTTTCGAACTTCATATATAACCAGTATTCTCCAATCTTAGGATTCATGTCCTGTTTCTTCCATAATGGAAATTTTCCACTTTGAATTCCTTGAATCTTGCTTGCCTTAGTTAATATATTCCTAATAAGAATGGTAATGGGACGGGCCATGGTGTTTAACCAATTATTTAAAATAATAATTTTTTTATATATATATATTATCATTAAATGCTATGTGTTTATATCTTAAATTTTGTATATTTGAGGAAGAAACAATGACAGTATGTTATATAATAGTATAGTTTTGAAGATAAATGACTTTTAATTTATTTATGCGAGTCAAATTGTTATATAAATTACATTTTCAAAATTCAGGATATTAATGGAGTAGGGCAGGTGACATGAACTATCATTCTTGTTTTGCAGCGATGGTGGAATTGAGGGCAGGTAGGAACAAAAGTGTCAATCTCTAAATCTCAAGTATGTATGTGGGGAAGGATAATGTGTGAAAGCTGATATATTTATGTATTGGCTCTGCTAATTGGTTTCAAATTGATGAAGGGGAAAGCACAAGGCATTATTATCGTTTTGGAAGAATCTGGGAATTGAATTTAGTGGTGTAGGCTTCTGACCATTGATGGTAGAAGACAAAAATCCTTTGATGAGTCGTTGATCATCAACATGGAAGGACTGAAGCACTTGCATTATTTTTTAAATTAATCAAGGTTTTGCACACAGATTTCTTTAAGTTGAAAACAGCTGCTCATATTCAATGATTTGCTTCATCTACGAACAAGTTGATAAGTGACAAAAAAGATAATTCTGATAAATGAAAAGCCCTTTTATGGTACATAAATAATCAGCATTGATTGGAGACGGCAGATCCTTGTTTTGTCCAGAAAATAAAAGAAAAATCCTCGCCTTCATGAGAAAAAAAGACCTGTTGTTCACTTGTTCTTCATTTTTACTTTTCAGCTCAATAACAACATTATATCACTGATTTAAATGACAAGATTCGTATGCCAACCACGTATCTTTAAAAATAATGAAGCAATTCAAGTTGACATGTGGCAAAGGCAGCAGACGTGATGGGGTCGTTGTCGGGGTTGAATAATTGCGATTAAGTTACTTCAAATCATTCATCATTTTAAGTATCAAATGTATCTCTATAAATGGAAAAAAAAAAAGCTGAAAATAGTTAAAAAAAAAAAATGAAGAAGACGATGTGCTTGGCATATTCCAAGTAATGATGAATGGCAGAATTTCTTCAATCTTTCTTTAAGTGAATCATTTTGTTTTCCCCTTTGATCAATTTCTCCACAAATCACTTTTTTTTTCCCATAACATTTTTTATGTTCATTTTAATCAAGAATTTCTACATTGCAGTTAGATAACATGTTACATCAATATGGTCCTTCACGTATTTCTTGTTTTTTTAATTCAATGGAGATAGAACAAAGGATAGTCATTTTCATAAAAAAATTAATAATAATTACTATTCATTTCAACATGATGTATTCAATCTATTTATATATGTTAATATTATTTTTTTTTAAATTAACATTCAAAATTCTTTAAAATAGATGAAATTGTCAACATTGAAGTATATACTAAATTTTAGCATTAAATATTCGACTATTGTATTGATCAATTCAATAATCAGAAAATCTTAATTAATTAATTAATGTATTTCATTGACTAATTAAAAGATAAGCTTATAATTTATATGTTAATATTATTTTTTTAAAAATTAACATTCAAAATTCTTTAAAATAGATGAAATTGTCAACATTGAACTATATACTAAATTTTAGCATTAAATATTCGACTATTGTATTGATCAATTCAATAATCAGAATATCTTAATTAATTAATGTATTTCATTGACTAATTAAAAGATAAGCTTATAATTCAATTTTAGAGAAAAAAGGTATACGTCAATGGACTATGGTATGCATCACATTTTGCTTCCATCTTTCACAGGATATAAATTAATTAATTAAAAGAAAAGATTAGATTTCACTGTCGTTTATTTGTTTATACTCAAAAGACTCTAAAAAATCACTAAGAGATTTACAGTCTGTTTGATATTGAATTTCGAAGACTGAAACTATTCTTTTAAATAAAAATATTATTTTAATTATTATTAAAAAAATAATTAAAAAAAAAAATTTATTATTTAATATTTTTATTACTTAAATTCATTAAATTTAATTTTTAATTATTTTTTAATAATTTTTAATTATTATATTTAAAAATATAATTTTCTCAATTAATATTAAGCTGTCCTTAATTAGCATTAAAATTACTTTCCAAGTTGACACATATTGCTTTTCTGTTGACTTGTCAGTCAACAGTCACTGCTCCAACTACGATTGAAATTGGTGCACTGCAAGATTCAGTGGATATTGAACGTTCTTTGGCTAATCTTTAGGTCTCCTATGTCTACCTCGTAGGTCATTATTATACTATCAACTTCAAAGGAACAAAGATGGATGGTCGATTCCAGTGATCGGCAAGTTAACAAGAAAGAAATAAATCTTCATTTATACTCAACACTAACAAATATAACTTTCACAAGAATCAATACCATGCCTAAAGATTGATTATAATAACAGCCTTTTTGTTTTTTCTTTCGATATTATGAAAGAATACTATAATCCATGAATCTGCTAGCTAGAACCAGGATATATATGATATATCTCATATATCTTTTTGAAGCCACTGATTTACTCCTACGTAATCATGATTTGCATCATTAAAACACAGATTTAGATTCTAAAGTAACAGTCTCTTTTTCCCATCCAAATTGTAATTAATTGATTAACCTTAAACAAGAGTTCATTGATGGTGTCAGAATATATAGATATTGAACTGTAAGGGACATATGCTCTGTTTGGATAATACATCTATGATACCCTAAATGAGTTGTTCAGCACCAACCAATTTTAATAACTATTGATATCCAAACATATAATGGGGAGTATGAAAATTATTAAACTAATCCTGTGCAAGGTGCATTCAAGTTGCATTAATATAAAATATGTTTCCATCTCGAATATAATCAAATCTTGATAGGAATTAAAAAAAAAAAGTATTAATTTTTTTTCTTATTTCTTGTGCAGTTGGACTTTAAAGGTGGATGCTTCTTCTCTCCATGGTATATTACCAATACATAGCATAGTCTTCTTGTTGTGTTTGCTGTTTGTATTGGCTTTAATATGAGAGAAACTAATATCTTTAAGTTGAAACCTATCTAATTCTAATTAATTGGAAAAAAAATGAAACGATTCCTCTATTGATTGTCTAACAGCTGTGATGTTTGTTCACCAATAAATCAGTAGACCAAACAAAAACTAAAATTTTCACTGGGCATACCTGATTTAAAAATCGTATCTATAGATGATTATATATATAGAATATTTATTTAATGAATGATTTAAGATACAGGAGCATTAAGAAGTATATATTCTCAAGAAAGTCATTTAATCTTGTTTCTGTACTAGGGGAAGATATATAATTGACGTTTGAAGCCACAAAACTTGCAATTTAATCAAGAAATGTCAAATTAGATGGAGAATTTAAACATAGAGTTTCCTCATCCAAGGCACCAAATCTTTGTGTAAGGGTATATATGGGCCAAAACTAACTTCTCCATGCTTGTGTTCATCTTTTATCAGTGAAAAGCACAAGACCATCACCAATATTTGTGCATGCCAGTCCAAAATAAGCTACAAAAATATTATCTTCCTTGTGTTCAAATATGAAAAAAGTTTCGACAAAAAAGAAAAAAGTTGAAGAATCTCTTAGACCTGCCCACCCCACCCGTGCTAGCTAGCTACACAGAAAGGAATTTCTTAGATTATGGCATCGATCAAATCCAATCATTGACCGAGTATTGTTTAAGCTAAGTGGGTTAGGCCTCAACCATTGCTTTGTTTATTAATTTTTTTTTATTTATTTATACCCAAAATATCTTTTTTTGGAGCAGCCAAATCTATTCCAGGGTTTCTCCTTCACTGATCCCTCGCATGTTTTCTTGCAAGATTAGGTTTTTTTTTTTTTTTTTTTTTTATAAAATAAACAAAGCAATTTTAGCAAGTGGCTCTATCTTTCGCTGCTGTTCAAGCGTGACTCTGCTCTGCCTTTCTTTCTTTTTCTTTTCCTAACAAAAACAAATTTTATTCTCTTGCTGAATTGAATTAGGTTTTGACTACATTGCCATTTCTATATAATTAAAACTAGGAAATGATTTGGACCTTGCTATTCCCAGGCTTCAAAGTAGTTAAATTATATGTTAGAACCTAGAAATGATCTGAATTTTTTTTTAAAGGAACCAAGTAAGTGTTTTAGAGCAAATATCAAAGGAAAATAGTAAATCACTACCATTGTTCATCATATGATAACCAGAATAATATTCTTATTGAGATCTATTTTGTAACCTATTTTAAGTTTGTTGAACCAGTCAATTTGTTGAATAGTGTTAGGATATATTTTAAGTGAATTCAAAGAACAAGTTCTGGAATTCAAAGCGAAAGGTTCACTTAATTTCTCATGCATTTCTTGACAGTTTAAAAAAAAAATATTTCCCCATTAATCTTTCACTCGAGTACTTTCCAAGAACCAATGGAGGATTGAGTTCGTGGGAATCCTATCAAACACAATACGTCCATTCAATCAAATAATCTCCATCGTGCATTTCCCATGTGCCAATATATATGCATTTCCTTCTTTTCTTTGGCCACTATAGCTGATTTTGATTTGAGACTAAATTAAGTGTTATTATTATCATCTTTTACTTAGAATTAATTGATTATAGATCTCTCATGAACATTCTTCGACGAATACAAATTGATTTCTCTAAATATTTTGGCCAACTTGTCTCCATCTACACAACAAGTTTCCAATACCTATCAGACAAAGGCATCTATAAAGAGATTCGGATCATGCCTCGTTTGTTGATCAAACATATAATATTTTATGCTTTCTTGTTGGAATATAGAGAATTGGAGATTAATCAAATATTGACCCCATAACATTTATATAAGAAACTTCCTTGAAATCTCGCTAGCCTTCCCCAGCAGCCAACAACCAAAATATTAAGTTTATCAGACTTGCTTATGGTCTTCGCTTTACAATATTCAAATGCGTTGGTTTGATATACGGTAGATAAATGAACATCTATAATTTCCTTTTTTTATATATTTATGATCTTCAAAAACTCCCTCTTTTTTATCTATTCCCACGTTTACAATGTAAATTTTGCTTAAAAGGGCCTTGCTTGGTTTAAAATGTTCTATTTCTGATAATAAGTATATTTTTTAAAAATATATACTTTAAAAAAACTACCAAAAAAATATAGTTTACAAATTAACTTTCCAGTATTCATAGTATAATTTAAGGAATAAATTATCATAAATATCAAGTGTAGTTGTTTATTATGCTTTTTAATGAGAGAACTGAGGTTCAATATTTTACAAAAAATATTATTGAAAGATATAATTACAAACTTTGAATGGATTAAATTTTTTGTGCAACGTAAAATAAATAAAAAAAATATTTTAATATAAAAAAATACATTATCCTATGTTTCATCTAAATAAATTACTTTCTTTCCGTAAGGAAAGTAAAATACCTTACTTCTAGAGAGTTAATTTAATAATATAAATTAAATAAAATTTTTTTCCCCTTTTAAATGATTACTTCTTTAATCTACTTTCCACCCTTAACTTTGTATATTTATTTATTTAATGCAAAGTGGCAAGTCTTAAACTCTTAATCGATAAACAAGTCGGTCAAGTTGAGTTAGTGAAATTCTGTCTGCATCTTCTCATGGATCTTGTTTAGTATTATGAAATGACTTTGTGTAATCATTTATGCTTTTCTTTTTTCAATGGGTCATCTCATTTTATTGTACCAATGACTTGAAAACTCGGACTAACCTACATCTCGCAAAGAGAGTGCGATTTAATTCAATTTCGATTTATATTAAAATTAAATATAATTAAATTAATTTTACATTTTAATTTATTTTTAATAATTTTATTTTTATTTAGTTTTATTTTTTAATATAGTTAAAATTATTTTTCCCAATTGAATGCATTTCTAACATTGTCTTGTCATCAAAACCATTTCAGATTTTCAATTTTTATCTCTTCAAAATGCAAGTAATTTTTTTTCAATGGCAAAACGTAAGTATCGAAATGAAAATTTTTTAAATAATATTAATTATAAATTAAGACAAAAAAATATATAATAAAATTATTTTATATATATATATATATATATATATATATATATAAAAGAGAAGATATTGCTATACTCAAATCATCACATCTTTAAAATTATATAAATAAAAATAAATATAAAATAAATAATTATTTTTTTTAATTTCTAAAAATTATATTTTACTACTCAAATATCATATTATTGACATTAAATAATAATTATTTTTTTATAAATATAAATAATTTAAAATAAAATTTAATTAAAAAGATAAAATTATTAATGAAATTTAAAATCAATTAAAATGAAATTTTCAGGAATGCTGTAGTCTGAGCGGCTTTTAGTCTTTACAATTAAGGGTTTATTTAGTGCTATTATTTAGAATTGTTATTGAAAAAATTATTATTTTAAAATTATTAGTTAAAAAAAATTAAAATATAATTTAAAATATAATTTAATAATTTTAATAATAAAAATTGTTAGAAGAAAGAATACAAGTAATGAAGAAAAGGATTGTGTATTTGTCTGTGTCTCATTTACAGAGATATTACATCTATTTATACATGAAAATATGAACTAATTTGGACAAGAATAATAATTGCTATAATTATGCTACACAAATCTCCTATAATCATGCTAATTGCTGTAATTATGCTACACAAATCTCCTATAATCATGCTAATTGCTGTAATTATGCTAACACCCCCCCTCAAACTCAAGGTGGTAGCAAAGGTGCCAACTTGAGTTTGCTTAAGAGATCCTGAAAGCGAGCGGGAGGATGCGTTTTGGTGAATATATCAGCGGTTTGGCTGACAGAGGAGACAGGAATTAAACATATGGTGCCATGAGCAACATGATGACGTACAAAATGACAATCAATTTCGATGTGTTTGGTACGCTCATGAAATACATCATTATGAGAAATCTGTATGGCACTTCTATTATCGCAATGAAGCATTGTGGCAGAAGAATGAGTGACACCCAAATCAGTTAATGATCACCGTAACCAAAGTAATTCAGATGTAGCATCGGCAGAAACACGATATTGATTACGTGCTAGAACGTGCAACAACGATTTGCTTTTGCTACGCCAAGAGATAAGAGAATTACGAGAAGAAACAATAACCGGTTGTAGAGCGACGATCGCCGGATCACCACCCAATCGACATCGAGTAGCGGATAATACTAGGAGGAGGTAGCGGAAAAGTGCAAACCATGAAAAGAGTGCCTTTGATATAACAAAGGATTCGGCATCTGAGAGAAATGAGTTGAGCGAGGAAGCGGACATAAACCGGTTGACGGATGAACAAAGATATGAAAGATCAGGTCGAGTAACTGTGAGATAAACAAGACTCCTGACAAGCTGTCGATATAAAGTAGGATCATCAAGAGGAGTGCCATCAAGAGGTGTAAGTTTGCAATTGAGCTCCATCAGTGATGCCTGCTCGAGAAAGTAAGTCGGATGCATACTTGGCTTGAGATAGATAATAGCCATCAGAATTTTGAGAAACTTTAAGACCCAAAAAATAGCTGAGAGAACCCAGGTCTTTCATTTCAAAATGTTGATTGAGATAATGTTGTAACTCTAGAATACCAAATGAATCATCTCCTGTTATTATCATATCATCAACATAAAGCAACAGAAGAATAATACCACTGTCAGTTCGGCGAGTGAATAATGCAGAATCATGTGGACTAGAGAGAAAACCAAGTTGAGCAAGAGTGGAACTAAATTTGGCAAACCAGGCCCTGGGAGCTTGTTTTAATCCATATAAGGATCGTCGAAGTTTGCAAACCTTATGAGGAGAATAATAACCAGGTGGAGGATGCATATAAACCTCTTCTGTTAAATCACCATGAATAAAACCATATTTCACAACAAACAGCAAAAGTTTCCATTTACAAACTGCAGCAATAGCTAAGAGACTGCGAATAGATGTTAATCGGGCCACTGGAGCAAAAGTTTCTTCATAATCGATACCATACTCTTGAGTGTACCCTTTGGCTACTAAGCGAGCTTTGTAGCGTTCAATAGTTCCATCAGAACGGGTCTTGATTTTGTAAATCCATTTACAACCAATAGGGGTCTTGTTTGGTGGAAGATCAACTACATCCCAAGTATGAGTTTTCTCTAAAGCACAAGTTAAATCGAGTCATAGCTTGTCGCCAAAGAGGGTCGATGCTTGCCTCACGATAAGAACGAGGCTCATGAAGGGTTGCAATAGTAGAGTAACAGTGAAAATCAGAAAGATAATGAGGAGTTTCTCTTACACGGGTAGAACGACGAAGAGTAGTGCTAGGAGGAGATGCAGACGCAGGTACTGGATCAACAACTGGTGCCGATTCAACAGGGGCAGGTGTAGTTGGGCTAATATTGAGCACATCACAATCACTGGATCAGACTTGGAAACCGCTCTTTGGAGGAGTCAGTGAAAAATAGAGAGTCAATTTGACAGAGTGATGAAATTTGGAAAGAGAAGAGAACATAGTATTTTCCCAAAAGGTAACATGATGAGAGATGCGTAACTTATTAGAAACAGGATCCCAACAACGATACCCTTTGTGTTCAATGCCATAACCAAGAAAACAACATAGACGAGCACGGGGTTCTAATTTGGTATGTTCATGAGGTTGTAAAAGAACAAAAGAAACACATCCAAAAGGTTTAAGGATGGAATAGTCAGGAGGTTGTCCAAACAACTTTTCAAAGGGAGATAAATTATGAAGAACCAAGGTAGGAAGACGATTAATAATATAAACAGCATGAAAAGCTGCTTCTCCCCAAAATTTTTACGCATGAGGCGTAAAGAAGAAGAGTACGTCTGAGAATCAAGAATATGGCGATGCTTGCGTTATGCTCGCTCGCCCATTCTGTTGAGAGGTGTGAGGACAAGAACGTTGAACAACGGTGCCTTGTTGACTAAGAAACCGAAGTAAAGAAGAATCCCGATATTCCATGGCATTGTCTGTTCGGAGAATTTTAATGTCACAAGAGAATTGAGTTTTAATCATTTTTGCAAATGTGATGTAAATTTGTGATAACTCAGATCGATGTTTCAAAAAATATATCCAAGTAAACCGAGAATAATCATCAATAAACATTACAAAATAACGAAAACCATTTATTGAAGAAATAGGAGAAGGACCCCAAATGTCAGAATGAATTAAACCAAAAGGAGTGTCTGAAGTAGTATTATTATGAGAAAAAGATAATGCAGGTTGTTTTGCAAGCTGACAATTTAAACAATTAAATGACTCAAACTTAGTAGATCCTAATAATCCACGAGAAATTAAAGGTTGAATTTTACTGGTAGAAGCATGACCAAGACGAAGACGCCATTGGTGAATGGAGGAATTAGGGATTGTAGCTGCAGACACAAATCTCTGAGGAAAATGTAAAGATGTAAGCTCAAATAATCGACCCACTCTGCGACCCTCCCCAAGAATCTGTCCCGTTTGTGGATCCTGTACCTGGACACCATGGTGAGAAAAAATAACATTTAGTCCTTTTTCACACAACTGACCAACATAAATAAGATTGAGTGTCAAATTAGGGATATAATAGGTGTCAGGGAGATGAAGATTTGAGGTAGACACATGACCAGTATGTGTGATGTTCATTTTAGTACCATTTGCAGTATGGATTGGAGGTAAGGAAGATACAGGTTTTGCAGAAGACAAGAATTTAAGATTAGTGGTCATATGATTACAACATGCAGAGTCAAAAAGCCAATAAGAATTACCCGGAGTGGCAGACATGGCAGCAGGAGAATTAGAAGAGATAACATGTTTGAATAGTGCCTCAAGATCACTCATGGTGATGGCAGTAGAGCCCTCGATGCAAGACAAAGATGTGAGAGGAAGATCCAGGCTTTGAGACATTCTTGAATTTAGACTGCCCTCATTTTGGTCTTGGAGGACGTGTGGGACAATGTTCAAGAATATGACCGTAACCATGACAATATTTGCATTTTATAGTAGGACAATATGCAAAAGCATGACCAATTTGATTACAATTCTTACAGAGTTAATTGCCAGATTTCTGATGTGATGATCGAGTAGTTGCAAGAGCAGCTTCAAATTGAGAAGTTTTATCCAAACTGAGACGAGTCTCTTCAAAAATAATCTCTTGAATAGCAGTTTCCAATGATGGGAGTGGATTTCGATGTAGCAGGGGCCTTTCGAGCGGCCTCATATTACGATCGAAGAGCCATTAGAACTTGAATGAGATGAAGATGATCTTCACCGATTTTGGCACGAGATATTTGATTCCAAATAGGTTGGACACAGGCAAGAAAATCATTCATGATTGACTCGCTTCTTGTTTCAGATTATGAAGAGTAGTCCACAACCGATAATAGTGGGCAAGTCCATGGTCTGCGATATCGATTAGCCAAAAATCCCGATTTCTTTTGCAGAGTCATAATTAGCAAACTGGATGTGGATGGATGAGACAGAGGTATTGCGAAACCAGGTGATGATCTGATGATTTTTACTATCCCAATTCTCAAGACGGTCAGCAAATTTTGCATCAGTTTCATCGTTCTCTCTTGTCGGCGCAGTGATATCTCTGGTAACAATACGCCAAAGCTTACGACCTATCAAAAAACTTTTCATTCCTTGAACCCAAAGATTATAGTTGGAACCAGTCAGAACTGTTGCAATAGGTCTTGAAATATCAGATTTCTCCATTGATAATAAGATGAGGAGAAAAAAAAATGTATAATAATAGGTATGAAAGAATGAACCAGAACAGGTTGTAGAGAGAGCAGAGAGACCTCAAAAACTAGAAATAAAAGCTTTATGGCTTTGATACCATGTTAGAAGAAAGAATACAAGTAATGAAGAAAAGGATTGTGTATTTGTCTGTGTCTCATTTACAGAGATATTACATCTATTTATACATGAAAATATGAACTAATTTGGACAAGAATAATGATTGCTATAATTATGCTACACAAATCTCCTATAATAATACTAATTGCTGTAATTATGCTACACAAATCTCTTATAATCATGCTAATTACTATAATTATGCTAATAAAAATATTAAAATAATTTTTTTAAATTATTTTTTTAATAATATTTAAAATAATATTTTTATTTAAAAAATAATTTTGAATCTCTCAACGTAATTGCAAACAGACTCTAATATTTTAGCTCTGGCTGCTGTTAGAGCAACAACGGTCAGGGATTGCTAATCGTACAACGTCAAAATCGATTAGCAATTACGAACGTCAAGACATTGTAGGTGCTGTCAGCTGTCAGGTAAATTTCATTTCCTTTTTAGCCCTTTTAATTCATTCACAATCACCAACAGTGGCATTACTTTTTTAGCCCTGACTGGATGCCACGTGAAACCATCTGCATTAATTACTGCCAGAAGCTTCGAAAAGCGGGTAGTACGATTAGTCACCGTCATGAACATACACATTTTGCATGAAACCGACGCGTGTCATTTCTACAGCGATGTTTCATTTACTCTTTGGCGCTGTTATGGCTTCCTCCTGTTTTTTCATTGCCATACCTCGCTTTAGCTTTTGCCATTTTTGCTTGCCCACGAACGATGCCGGTGAATCAGTAGGGCAAGACATGAGTGCATGGGTCTCATGTGCCACCTTTACTTGGGACACGAAGCGTAGCGCCACACTATTTCCACGTGTCATTCCCTTAAACCTAAATTTTACAGCGCTCCTTGTTAAGCCTCCCCTCACGCGCACGTCTTTTCAAATTTTGCCACGCTCCGGTTCCCCACCAAAAATTTGGCTCGCTAGCAGCTGTAACGAGACTTTTTCGCAAATCGAGGTTTTTAATTAATATAATTATTGATTTCCTTTTTTTTTTTTTTTCTCGTCATCACAATCTTTTTGTGTGTCCCCTTTGCATTGACCTTGATTAACCATATAATTATTTTATCTATTGATTACAATAGCAGTCCTTTTATATAGGTCAGCCCATACTTGGAAAAAACTACGAATATGATCAAATAACCTCCGATGGATTATCAAATGCTAACTGCCTCGAAATCATTACATTTTTATAATTAGTAAGAAAATGTTAATAATCATCATCATTGAGTTTACGAAATAATATTCATTTAACAAATCTTTAAATAAATCATATTTTTCGATTAATTAAATGAGAAAAAGGATGATAAAAATAGAGTTCTCTCCCTCCCTAAATTTTAGAGAGAGAATTCTCTCTTATTTGGATTTTACTCGTTTTTTTCTCTCATATAGTTGAGCTGATTTTCTTTGCTCCCAAAGAGACGGCTCTTCCCTTTCCCTGATCTAAAGGCGGGAAGACCTTCTCCACCTATGAGTTGGGCGTTTATACTCCTTTTATCTTGAGTGGTAGATTGTGGGTAGTAAGTGAAAGACATCTTGAGATATAAGATTATTTTGTGTTTTTGAGGAAGCTTCGACTGGAGCACAAAGTTGAGGCCTTTGTTCCTGAGGGAGGCAATCGATGGAGTTAAATTGCTGTAGGAGGTATCTCTAGGTTGCTGTCCAACTCCCCCATTAAAGATTGGCTCTATTTTCCTCTATTTGTAGATGGCCTAGTATTTTGTAGCACCGGTATTTGAGTTGAAAAGGGACCCATTTTTTCTCAGGCGGTCAAGAAGGGTTCACTTGACTTTTAGAGTATTTCCTTTTAGTTTAATCTGAATACTTATAATGTCCGCATCTCTGTGCTTTGGGTGAGACTTGCATTTATTTATCCTACTTTTTACTGTTTGGCAATTCTAGTCATTTTGGTTGTGCTTCGGGTGCTTCTTTAATTTACTGGTGATGCCACTGCAGCGAGGATAGATGGAGGAATTTGGAGCGTTTGGCTAGGGTTTTGTTTCTGGAGTCTTCCTTTTTGTGGACCAAGCTCTAGAGCTGATCATGGATTTTGATGGCTTGTTTTTGTTGTTTTGAGCTTGGAAACAAACCCACCTCCTGTGCCTTTCTCTAAATTAATGAAAATTTATTTTCAATTTTTTTTAAAAAAAATATGAAGGCATTATAGTATTTTTTATAAATTATATTTAATTTATTAATGGGTGTTTAGTATGAGTAGTTTCACACTCTTATCCTTTTAGCAAGGTTGAGTGTTCGATCCGCGTATATGAAGACGATACTCATTGAGAGTGCTTCACCTCTTAGTGGTCAATCCTCGGGTTGAGCATTATTCGGTTCAAACAGAATAATCCAAATCGAACCTCCTTAATTTAGTAATTCGGTTCGATTTTTAAAATAATTCAGTTCCATTTAGTTTTATACTGTAAAAATTTCAGTTATTTTAGTTCAGTTCAATTTTGAAAAGAAAAAATCGGTTAAACAGAATCGAACCGAATAGTTTTATTGATTTCTGAATTGATTTATTTTTATAGGGAATTTATGAATTATATGTAATTATATATATATAAATTGTTTAATTTCATTGATTAATGATTATAAGGTTCAAACCAATATCAAAATTAGATCAAATAACTTAAAAATAAGTCTAAATTAAAAAATAATAAAAAATCAAAATCTATCAGTTTGAACAGAACCGAAATAGAGCGATTCGATTCGATTTCATTTTTCATCCATTTTGGTTCGGTTCAGTTCGGTTTCTAAAATATGTAATTCGATTTTCATTATTTAATTTAATTCGGTTCGGTTTAAATCGAATGCTCATCCCTAGTCAATCCGGCACAAATAAAATTAGTTATGATTCAATAAACTGGATACGTATGCAATAGTTAATAAAAAAAAATTATGTTTGATTTGATTTAAAAAAAAAAAAAAACTCAAAAAACACTATATTATACTGTCTTTAATATAGACGTCACATTTATTATGAGAAAATCACTGGAAAATACCATCAGGAGGCCATGGAAGCTCATGAACGCAGCATTCAAAGAGGAAGAAAAACTAGTTAACCAGTCGTCACAAAAAATAGCCTCACGTACGGTACATATGCTTAACTGGAAAAAAAAAATTAATTTTACTTTTATATAATTCAATTAATTTCAATAAATATTAATTCAATTTATTCAAATTTTCAAACCTAATTAAACTGAACCGGAAAATGTTCACTGTATACAATCGTTGTTCTTGCTCGAATAAAAGTTCCAAAAATAAATAAAATAACAAAGTATTTCTCAATGATAGTTCTGACTTTCATTTTTCTATGGATGGAAATAATTTATTAATAAAAAAAAAATCATTTTGCTACGTTCAGAATATTATATTAAATAAATAAAATGCTGCCACGTATTATAGTGTTTTATAGTAATTAACTAATTAATAAATGATATGCAATTTTAAAATGTGACTCATATAACATGACAGTCATTTTTTTATTTATTTGATATAATACTCTTTATTTCTAGAGAAAGATGATTCCATTAATTCAAAGCAAACAAATCAGAGGATAAAAGCATTAGCAATGAAATTAGAAGGGACCTGACTCTCCAAAGATCAAATTGAGAATGAACTGACGCCGCCAGCATGTGAGCAACAAACACAATAGAAAACTGTAACAAAGACTTACAATCTCCCACAAGTGATCCAAAATAAGAGAGATGGACCTGGTAATTTCGCAACGCTTGCACTAAGCACAAAGGAGTCTCAGGGGCGTCCTCCTCACGCGTCCGAACGTGGAAGGTTACGTTTCTACAAATCGTCATGCACTCGTGGCGGCGCTGCTCAAAATTCCAAAACCAATTTCATATAATAATTATATAATCAGTTATACGGTCCTACTTCCCAGTATAACGGTTATTTAATTTATTTAATTTAATTTCATCCCCCCTTCAGTCTCTCTGCGTGTATATATTCCAGCCATCCTCTCTCCCTTACGCCGCAAATAAAATCCCTCTTCCTCACTCTCACTCTCTGTGCTACTACCCTTCGGTATTCTCTCCTCCCAAGCCTACCATGAGAACCGATATAGATACCCTCTGGGTCTTTGCTTTGGCCTCTAAATGTAGAGCCTTCACACAAGAAAATATTGCATGGTCACTTTTGATCATGGCTCTCGCTTCGCTAGCCATTGCCCTTCTCCACTGGGCTCACCCAGGTGGTCCAGCTTGGGGAAAACACAAGCTCAAAAAAGGATGTCCCACTGGTGCTAGGCCAATTCCTGGTCCGAGGGGTTTACCTCTTATTGGCAGCATGAACCTCATGGCTTCCCTTGCTCACCACCGGATTGCTGCCGCCGCCGAGACATGCAAAGCCAAGAGGCTTATGGCGTTTAGTCTCGGTGATACTCGTGTTATCGTGACATGCAACCCCGACGTAGCCAAAGAAATACTTAACAGTACTGTGTTCGCGGATCGTCCAGTGAAGGAATCTGCTTACAGACTTATGTTCAACAGAGCAATAGGATTCGCTCCTTACGGAGTTTACTGGCGAACCCTCAGAAGAATCGCGGCTACACACCTTTTCTGTCCTAAGCAAATCAAAGACACTGAGGCTCAGAGACGCATAATCGCTTGTAAGATGGTGAACATGTTCAAGGACTATGATCGAAGTTTTACTGTCCGTGGATTACTTAAACTTGCTTCCTTGAACAACATGATGTGTTCAGTTTTTGGACGCGAATATAGACTAGATTCGCCAAATAACGAAGTTGAAGAGCTTCGAGGACTAGTGGATGAAGGGTACGATTTATTGGGTACCCTTAATTGGACTGACCACCTTCCTTGGCTAGCAGAGTTTGACCCTCAAAAAATCGGGTTCAGATGCTCAAGCCTGGTGCCAAAAGTGAACCTCTTCGTTAGCCGAATCATCGGCGAACACCGAGTTTCAAGAGGTGGCGAAACCGGAGATTTCGTTGATGTTTTGTTGTCGCTTCAAGGACCCGAAAAACTATTAGATGACGATATGATCGCCGTTCTTTGGGTAATATTACTAAGCATACGTACCATGTCCTTTTCACTAAGCATACGTATCTTGTTGATATATTTGCTACAATGATGTATCATATTTGTTGTTTGGTAGATGTGCACTTTAATTATTGCGTTTATTTTTGTACTGATTATTCTCATGTGGGTTATGTACAGGAGATGATCTTTAGAGGAACTGACACCGTGGCGGTTCTGATCGAGTGGATACTAGCAAGGATGGTGCTTCATCGTGGTGTTCAATCAAAGGTACAGGATGAGTTGGACAAGGTAGTGGGCAGATCAAGGGCAGTTGCCGAGTCTGACATCACGGCTTTGAGGTATCTTAACGCAGCAGTGAAGGAAGTATTGAGGCTGCACCCTCCAGGCCCACTTCTCTCCTGGGCCAGGTTAGCCATAACTGATACAACCATTGATGGGTACCACGTGCCTGCGGGGACCACTGCAATGATTAACATGTGGGCCATAGCAAGAGACCCAGAGTTGTGGGCTGACCCACTTGAATTTATTCCCGAGAGGTTTATGGCAAAAGACGGGGAGGTAGAGTTTTCTGTCCTAGGGTCGGATCTTAGGCTTGCACCGTTTGGATCGGGCAGGCGGAGCTGCCCGGGAAAGAACTTGGGGTTAATGACGGCGACCTTTTGGGTTGCGTCACTGTTGCATGAGTTTGAATGGCTACCGTCCGGTGATACTGCTGTTGACCTATCAGAGGTTCTGGGGCTGTCTTGCGAGATGGCTAACCCTTTGACCGTTAAAGTGAGGCCTAGGCGTGTGAAGTGATGAAGAAAATAAGGCTTAAAAAAAAGAAAAGGGTAGTTGTCTGTTTCTTGGTTTCGAAATCTTAAGACTTGATCCACCATATGATCACGTTGTCTTTAAGTGTCGGTTTTCTTAATTTGACAGTCTCTCTATAAAATTATATAACCTGTTTTCCACTCATCATGTAAATACGGGTGAAAGTAATACAAATTTCAACTTTAATGTCTCACTGCTCTTACTCCTTCAGCTTCACTAATCAAGTAATCTTAAAATTATATGAATAATTTTAAGATTTTATTTATAGTTTTAATTTAGAGTCCTCACTCTAATAAGGTTAATTAGGTGAAATTTATATAAAACATATTGTAATAATTTGTGTTTTATTTAACTAGATTTATGTCTCACCTGCAGAAGGGTATCCTTTAGGGGTGCTGCGCTACCCACAAAGAGAAAGATTGCTACAAGCCAGATCTTCTTTATATATATATGCAGATATGCCTAACCTAACTTAATTTAATTACTGATTTCACAATATTTATTTAGCAATCTAAGTTCGAGTTCAATTCTTCTATTAAATATATATATATATATATATATATATATATATATATATATATATATATATATATATATATATTCAATTCACATGCACCAATTTTTATCTCATTCACATCTTTTATTCTTCAAATTTATTTATTTTTTTAATTTCTTCCTTGTGGAAACAAATTAACAGTACGTTCTTTTATTCTTTTTCTTTTTTTTAGTGCTTAAATTTTTTCCCAGTAAATATTTCTCATTTTAATAATTTTCTACCAACTACCAACTCTATTCAAATTGTGTTATGTATCACAAATTTGTTGCTATCTATCACTCATATTTATTTATAAATAAATAAAAAATTCATATGGAGCACATAGTTTACCAATGAAAACCTAACAGGTTTGGGAAAAAAATTGAAAAAAATAAAAATATATGTTAGCATTGACAATATTCACCCTCTTGGCATTAAAGAAAAAAAGATTCACGTGCCCTTTGTAAGAGAAATTCATGTATTCTATTTATGTGTAATCTTTAAGATGAGATTAATTCCATGAAAGTTCATTGTAATTAACATGTGCTCTGATATGATTGTGATGAGCTTTAATCATAAACCCATTTTCACCCATTACATTAACCAAATAATTGTCCTTCATGGCCTCTTCTAGTTCATATATAAATAATTACTATGCACGATTATGAGAAACGAAGGCCCATCCGAAGTAAGTTGGAATTGCGCTAAGCCTTTGATGATTAGAATCCAAACTAAATTTTGTATCTTGCTCAACCTTTTAGGAAATATAAAGATCATGGAAATGGACAATTTTTAATCCTTCTACATCACACTATGATTGTTTTTAGGAAAATAAACAGGAAAGAAATTTGTATAGTGAGATCAAGATATAAAATATATGGTAAAACTTATTTATTAAATATTTTGAGTTTATAAAAGACTAAATTTAAGAAAAAAAATTTCTATCAAGTACAATAAATGGAGGAGATAAGCTGCTTAATTTATTGCAGTGACATAGTTAAAACAATAGCACAATCTGTTTAGTTATATCAGAAACGTTTAAGACACGGCACTGACATATAAAATTATTATATAAAGGTAGATGATCATAGACTCGGACATTAGAACTTAAAGAGAAAGTGTTCAGAAGAAAATTTAATCTGACGGTATATTAACTTAAATTGGTGTGGAAACATGATTAAAATCATTAAATTTGTTGATAACAGTATGGCTATTGCATCAATACTCTAGCAGGCGTCACTGATGATGATTAGAGGCACATTAGTATTGTAAATACAATTAATGGAAGAAGGATTCCTTATTTTTCATTTCCTTGTTTTCCACACAACATGCAATAATTTTAATTGAAGAGTTCTTCTCCGGAAAAGATATATTTTTAGCATTTTAATTAATTAAAATAGGAAGACGATGATTCCTCTTAAAAAAAAATTTCACTAATTAATTATTGAAGCTAAATTTGTTCTGACTTGATTCAATCATTTCTATTAACAGGAAGGAAAGAATTGTAGAATTTTAATGGTAACTGTTTTGACTTTTTAATCGTCGACATTGAAATCGGCCATTGAATCAATGTTAAAGTCGATTAATTATATATAAGAATTAATTAATTAATTAAATTATATAAAGTAGAATCAATATTCATCAATAAGTATATATAAGTAAAAGAATTTAATTAGTTATATAAAAAAAATCAAAGAATATATAGATTACATTGGGTTATGATGAGTTAGTAGCAGAGCAAAATGGCGACAAGAAAACAAAATGGAACAACAAAATCTTACGTGTAGGAGGGTGATAAGTTGTTGTCGTGCATTTGGCAGTCATGGAACTAAGACGGCTGAGAGGAACATATATAGATGGAGCCAATGAAAGCGATGTAATGAACAATTGAAGCCTTTCTATTAATGAAACTGACAAAGACCTCCCACCAGCACCAGCCACCAGCTGCTGTAAGGTAAATATCAATATGTATGGTACCTAAACATCAAAGCCCGTAACACCCTCCCCGCCCCGTTTTCCCTTCTTGGATCTCCACACTCAGATGGCGACCCTCTTGAGAAATCTAAGCATAACTACCAAAATATGGGGGTGACTTGTTTTTGGATAAGGGGTAATGAAGCTAGAATCCTGGAGCAAGCTAGTTCAAGTCCTTTTCAATCCGATTTCTTTTATGTGGATGACTGGTAGCCTAGCTACTTTCTTTAATCTCTGGAACCCTTGATCTGGTTAATTAATACAGGTATTGTTTATTTAAAAAAGGGCAACTTGCTTATAATGAAAGTGATGCAAATTAATTTGAGTTATATATATAATTAATAATTTTGAGTAAGATGAGAATAGATGGGGATGTGTGTTATGACCCAGTTGAGATCTCTGTATTTTTTTTTTTTTGCTCTTGCTTCGTCAAGTGTTTTTGGTGGGTAGCGAGGCACTTCACAGAAGCCAGACAATATTGTTGTATAAAAATTAAAAAGAGTCGCATCTATACGTGGTGATTATGTATGTGGAAATAAAAATGGAGCTAGGGAGAGAAGTACATTGATGTGATTGGTTGAAGAAACCCTAGCCAAACCAGGGTTGTAGCTATCAAACCGTTATATATTTGATTGGGCTAATGTTTTTCCAAATGAGTGTACCTAATTATGATGACTAAATACAGATAAGGATGCGGTACAAATTATCTTCTCATTGGCTTTCTTGTGCGAGTCCTATTACAAACTTTCCTATCCGTCTAGCCGGTGAACTTTGCTTCTCTTTACAATGTCTAATCTACTTTGCCATTTCACCATTGCAACATATCCCAGAAATCTCGCAGATTAATCATACTGATATATAATTATCAACTTTTAATTTTCTTGTGTCGGCAGTGTCAAATTTCTAATTAATATTATTATTTTCTTCACACATTCTTAGTTACGACTGGACTGTGGTAATCAAAATCATATCAACTTATTCATTCAGACCCGCATAGCCATTTTCCTTTGAATATTGTTAGAAAACGTGCCATTTTCTACAACCAGCTTTTCTAAAGTTTCTCTGGGCTTTTGATATCATGAATACTTGTAAGTGGAGACAAAATTTTCAGAAAATGACATTAATTTCTTCTCGTGTGGTCATCATGGCACCTAGCAGTGAAGCTGCATTATTTACTAGGGGCATCAAATTTCTTGACTTTAAGATTATCCTACCCCATAGCTCAAGTTCAATAAAATTTCCCACGAAATCCTCCCCCAATCATATAATTTTTTCGATTTTCGACTGCTTTAAGATTGAAAAATCTTCCTGCTGTGCTGTGTTTTGTTAATTGCATTAAATATTTGAGAAGAACAAGAAAAGGTGAAGCATATATAGGAAAGTATGAGGAAATTTTATTTAATTTATTAATTTGTTTATCTATGAAAAATAAATTAAAATATTAGAAAGAAACGTGTACTCGCAGTATACAAGAAACCTTTAGGCCCACAAATAAAAGCCCGTAATAATTAAACCCTTCCTGAGATGGCCGAAGCTCGCAACTGTCTATTTGCAGCTGCCCAAAAGTAGAAGTAGCAGGCCCCTCCTCGCTATTTTCCGACAGCCACCGTCATAACCGCCATGACCTTCTTAGCTTTCAAGAAGGTCGGTCCTAGATAAGATTTTATAAGGAAGCATCTGTGAGCAATAAAGGGCCCTCATGCATCTTAACCATCCACAATACATAACCAAGACACATTCTCAATCTAGATATAAAAGAATTATAATATTGAAAATGACCGAAATAATATTTGTTTTAACTGTTAATTTGTTGCAGGCTAGTAATTATTAATTATTTAATAAAATATTATTAGTCGTTGATATTGATATTTTTTTTTTTATAAATTGCCTATAAATATCTATTTCAATCATTATTTATATAATATTAATAATTACTTATTATTTTTAGTGACAAAATAATTTGATCATATAATATTAATTTTCAAAAAATTATTATTTTGTTATTAATGGGCTTTACTAGGAGCATTTAATAAAGCCAAAACAACTATTACTAATAAATTTTAATTAAATAGTATTGAAATTATATTTACAGTTGTAAGGTTTTGAGTTTTAGTAGGAGTTAATTATGAAAATAATAATAATTAATTGATTAGAAAAAAAATTTTAAAACTAATCTTTTAAAATAAGTTATTATTAGAGGTTAAAACAACAAATGGCTTTTAATAATTTTAATGTTAATCAATCCATTAGAAAAAAAAAAAGTGTAAGCTAAAAGGCTTATTTTAACTTTTAAAATATAGGTTAATAATTATATAAGTCCTTAAATTTTTTTTAAAATTTAAGTAAGTCTTTTAAATTTTTAAAAAATTAAATTTGTCTTTCAAATTTTAAATATAAATCAAATAAGTCCTTAACAATAAAATAAGTGCTTAAAATTTTAAAATTAATTCAAAAGAGACTGATTTATAATTTATCTCTAATGTAAATCCAGTCAACAGCATGTTCGAATATCTTTAATATAAATCTAAATAAGCCTTTCAAATTTTAAAAAAGATCAAATAAATATTTTAAATTTTAATAATAGATCAAATAAACTCTTAACGGATCAAATAAGACCTTTTAACTTTTAAAAATATATATGACTCATATTTAACGAAGTCATACATGAAGACAAATAACTTATTTGACTGAAATTAATTATACAGATATATTACTTTTTAGCTTTAGGAGGATAGACTACTGTCAATTCACATGGAATTCTGATAATATTTGTCGGTGTGCATTTAGGTATAAATGTTTCAGTTACTAGAATGCAGAATTGTGGGATTTGAGTCTTAGAGGAGCTGAAAGAGTTTGCCATAAAGATAGGAGGAATTGTTTAAAAAGAAATGAGTATGAATATGTTTAGACTATATAATTTACTTTTAAAAGGTTTATTTATTTTTAAAATAATAAAAAATTTATTTAATATATTTTTAAAAATTTAAAAATTTATTTGAGAAAAATTTTTTTGGACCTCAATAAAATCTTTAACAACTTATATGAGCTAAACCTCAGGAGTCTAAATAGGATGTCGTCTAAAACACCCTCAATCTAATCTTACATGTACGATAAAAAAAATCACTAATAAAAGAAAATGAAGACAAGGATAAGAAAGTAACCAAGTAAGGATGAATGGCTACGGCTGGTGAAGACCACCGGCGGCAGCATGAGAAGAGCCAAAGAACTGCTTTCTTTTAGGAGTCAATCGAAGAGGACTTTGGGGGAAAAAAACCTAAAGGGTTAATCACTTGTGAGTTGACTTTCTATCATGACCTAAAATTATGAGTCGTGACAGGCGCATAATTTAAGTATTCTTAAATCATGCAAGCCTTATCAGAATATCTTGAATAAATATATTGTCACTTACTTATCCCAAAAAAATAGTCAAAATCCAAATAAACAAAATACTGAATAAATATCCCATAAGTAAATTGCGGAGTCTTTACAGATTTCAAATAAAAATTTAAATTGTTTAATAAACTAAACTAATTATTAGCCAGAGAAAATATGAATTCGGGCATACCATGAGAACAAATCAAAGATTGTCCCTCTTTAGAAAATGGACTGAATATTTGGATCAGCTGCAAAATTCTACTGATCCGAAACAGATAACAGACAGAGAAAACGTGGTTTAAGCTAATGCTCAGTGAATGATAATTACAGCATATAACGGAATATGAACAGGCAGACGCTTCATCAATTTCATAATACATTTTCTATTCAATAAAATCATGCTCTTATCAAATCATTAATAAAATAATTTCATAAAACATATATATAAAAGAAATTCATTCAATAAAACTTTTATGGTACAGTACACTAGGGTGATGATACCCTACATCACCAAATGCCATATGGTAAGCGCGCTACCAGATATTAGATACCTTCCTCCTCCTTCACAAATATCAATGCATATGATACTAATGCAAACCATAAAGTGTAATGATGCATGACTCAACAATGCAACCTAATACCGTGATAGTCCATACGGCGGGGCCAAATAGTAAATACAGATACTGAACACAAGTACCAATTCAAAACAAAAAATCAATTTGTACAAATCAATCAAAATCCACGAAAGATTTTAAATAGCAAATAATAACTGATAGTGCAATTTCAACAGTTTCTTTCAATAATTTCAGAGAATCAGTAAGATCAAATCAATCTCAAATAAATTCAGTGTAACACATCGATAAATTTTGTAATCAGATATCAATCACTATAAAGACACTAAAGGCCTATTCCGGAATCCTAATGGTTCTAATGCAGAGATAATTGACAAAATTAATTATTTAATCAATAATAAAATAAAACTCTAGAAAATCATACGTAAAATAATTATTAAAATACTGATTTAAAATTTAATTTAATAACAAATTTAATGCTAAAAAATTTTAAAAGGGACTAAGTGAGCAAGGGTTCCCACATCATGGACGGGTGTGGGTAAATAAGTTAGTCCATAGGACAGATAGTAGAATAAATAGTGGAACAGAACACAAGATAGACATAGAAAACAATAGAAGATATCATAGAAGGAGACCAATTAGGAAGAAACAGGATAGGAGGAGGATCAGGGTTGGTACTTGAAATGTTAGATCACTTACAGGAAAATTAATGGAGCTTGTGGATACCTTAGAAAGGAGAAGGGTGAATATTGCTTGCATTCAGGAAACTAAATGGGTAGGAGAGAAAAGTAAGGAAGTGGGTAATTCAGGGTACAAACTGTGGTTTACCGAAAAGGAGAGAAACAAGAATGGAGTGGGCATAATCATAAACAGGACATTGAAAGATGCAGTAATAGCCGTGAAAAGAGTAGGAGATAGAATTATACTAGTAAAGCTAGTACTAGAAGGAGAAATAATAAATATAGTTAGTGCTTATGCCCCACAAATAGGACTAAACAGTGAGAGTAAACAAAGATTTTAGGAAGATATGGATAATTTAATGCAAAGCATACCGAATGAAGAGAATGTTTTCATTGGTGGAGATTTGAATGGGCATGTAGGAAGTGATAGACAAGGTTATGAGAATGTTCATGGAGGTTTTGGTTTTGGCAGTCGAAATGAGGAGGGAAAAAGTATTTTGGATTTTGTTATGGCATACGACCTTATACTAGCAAATACCTACTTTATAAAAAGAGAGTCACATTTAGTGACTTTCAAAAGTGGGCAACATAGAAGCCAAATCGACTTCCTCTTAACTAGGAAGACAAATAGAGCTCTATACAAGGATTGCAAGGTCGTTCCAGGAGAGGCTTTAACAAGTCAACATCGGTTGGTGGTCTTGGATGTCAAGTTTAGGAACAATTCAAGTAAGGTCAAAAGAAATAGTGTAGCTCGAACAAAGTGGTGGGAGTTCAAAGGAGTAAAGCAAGTGAAGTTCAAAAATGAACTTCTCGAGTCCGAAGTATGGAAGCTGGATATAGAGGCCAATGATATGTGGATACAGATGGCATCAAAGATTAGAGAAGTAGCTAGAAAAGTACTTGGAGAGTCTAAAGGACATGGACCACCCTCAAAACAGAGATGGTGGTGGAATGAGGAAGTACAAAAGGCAGTGAAGAGAATAAGGGAATGGTATAAGAAATTACCTAAATGTGATAATAATGAGGCATATGAACAGTATAAGATAGCAAAGAAAGAGGCAAAAAAGGCAGTTAGTCAAGCAAGAGCACAGGCCTTTGAAAAGTTATATGAGAAACTTGGAACTAAAGAAGAGGAGAAAGATATTTATAGATTAGCAAGGAGGAGAGAAAGGAAATGTCAAGATCTTAATCAAGTTAGGTGCATTAAGGATAAAGAAGGAAAAGTGTTGGTGAAAGATGAGGACATTAAAGAAAGATGGAGAAATTATTTTAATGATCTCTTTAATAATAGTCAAAATGGTAAGAGCGTGAATATAGATTATAGAACAATAGAAAAAAATGTGAATTATACTAGAAGGATTAGATCTTTAGAAGTAAAGGAAGCACTTAAGAGAATGAAAGTGGGTAAAGCCTATGGACCCGATGAAATACCTATTAAAGTGTGGAAGTATTTGGGAGATATGGGAGTGGCATGGTTAACTAAATTATTTAATAAGACTCTAAACTCAAAGAAAATGCCTGATGAATGGAGGAAGAGTATTTTAGTACCTATTTTTAAAAATAAGGGAGACATACAGAGTTGCTCAAACTATAGAGGAATTAAACTCATGAGCCATACTATGAAGTTGTGGGAGAGAGTTGTGGAGCATCGACTACGTCATGATACTTCTATCTCTCTCAATCAATTTGGTTTCATGCCCAGTCGTTCAACTATGGAAGCGATCTTTCTCATTAGAAGCTTGATGGAGAAATATAGAGATATGAAGAAAAATCTACACATGGTTTTTATTGATTTGGAGAAGGCTTATGATAGTGTTCTAAGAGAGGTCTTATGGAATGTGTTAGAACAAAAGAGGGTATTTATTAGGTACATACAAGTATTGAAAGATATGTATGAAGGAGCAACTACTATTGTGCGCACAGTGAGAGAGGACACAAGAGATTTTCCGATCTCAATTGGATTACACCAAAGATCAGCCATAAGCCCTTACCTTTTTATATTAGTTTTAGATGAACTGACGAAACATATACAAGAGAGTATTCCTTGGTGTATGATGTTTGCGGATGATATTGTTTTGATAGATGAGACACGAGAAGGAGTCAATAGAAAGCTAGAACTTTGGAGAAGTACTATAGAGTCAAAGGGTTTTAAGTTAAGTAGAACGAAGACAGAATACATGCATTGCAAGTTCAGTGAAGGCCAAACTGGTGATAGAGAAAGAGTTAGTTTGAATGGAGTGATACTGCCCCAAAGTAATCACTTTAAATATCTAGGCTCAATCCTTCAAGTAGATGGGGGATGTCAGGAGGATGTTAGTCATAGGATTAAAGCCGGATGGTTGAAGTGGAGACGTGCTACGAGAGTTTTATGTGATCGTAAGATTCCCAATAAATTGAAAGGAAAATTTTACCGTACAGCCATACGATCGGCTATGTTATATGGTAGTGAGTGTTGGGTACTGAAAGAGTCGTATGCATCTAAGATAAGAGTTGCAGAGATGAGAATGTTAAAGTGGATGAGTGGCCATACTAGATTAGATAAAGTCCGTAATGAGAGTATTAGAGAAAAGGTAGGAGTGGTGCCAATTGAAGATAAGTTGAGAGAAGGGAGATTGAGGTGGTTTGGTCATGTGAAGCGTAGACATACGGAGGCTCCAGTTAGACAAGTAGAGCACATTAAGTTAGAGGATAAAAAGAAAAAAAGGGGTAGACCTAAATTGACTTGGAGGAGAGTAGTACAACATGACCTAGAAGCATTACGCATTTCTGAGGATTTAACCCAAAATCGTTTAAAGTGTAGAAAGCGAATCCATATAGCCGACCCCAAATTTTTGGGATAAAGGCTTAATTGAGTTGAGTATATATACATAACAATAAATGAAATATGATAAAAATACTTGTTGAGAATATTTGGTAAAAAAAAGAGGTGATAAATAAGTTTTGAGAGCAAAGTTTAGCAGAAAGAGATGATTAGGGTATATATATTTTAAGAGTTCTATTAGGTATAGAATGAGATAAGAGTTATTATTGAACTGGGTTATTCAGATTGCAGATATATATTTAATTTCAAAAATAATATATATATATATATATATATATATATATATATATATATATATATATATATATATAAATAAACAAGCCATCCAATAAAATATTCTTTATTTTATTTTATTAACTTTTTTCTAGATAAATATTTTAAATTATTGTTAGATAATTAAAATAAATAAATAATTATATAGATAAATAGTGAGTTTCCACATACTTCTCCCCTTAAAAAAATTCGGTCCCCGAATTTGAATAGATAAAATTCTAACCTGAAGAATAAAATAAGTGAGGATATTTGGCTCACATTTCAAATTCAGCCTCCTATGTGGCCTCACTACTTGAGTGATTATGCCACAAGACTTTGACCAAAGCCACTTCTTTTGACCAGAGTTTCCTAATTTGTCGATCTAAAATCTTTACTAGTTGCTCCTCATATGACATATCATCCCTAAATTGTATGGTCTGAGGTTGCAAAATATGAGATGGATCTTGTACATACTTCCTAAATATGGAAAACTGGATGTACATACGCAAAACCAGATGGAAGGGCTAAATGGTAAGCAACTGTTACAATTCTTTCCAAAATTTCAAATGGACCAACAAAATGAGGGCTAAGCTTCCCTTTCTTCCCAAACCTCATGATTCCTTTCATAGGTGAAACTCTCAGAAATATATGATCACCAATCATAAACTCTACATCTTTATGCTTAGGGTCAGCATAACTACTCTGTCAACTTTGAGTGGTCAAAAGTCTGTCACGAATTAGCCGAGTCTTCTTTGAAGTTAATTGTATCAACTTTGGTCTAGTAAGCCTTCTTTCTCTAATTTCATCCTTACAAATCGGTGACCTGCACTTTCGACTATATAATGCCTCATATGGAGCCATCCCTAGACTTGCCTGATAACTATTATTATAAGCAAACTCTACTAAAGGCAAATGATGATCCCAACAACCACCAAAATCCATAACACGTGCACGAAACATGTTCTCAAATGTCTGTATGGTCATTTCTGACTGTCCATCTGTTTGAGGGTGAAAAGCAGTACTAAAGTCTACTAGTATTCCTAAAGCTTCTTGGAATTTCTTCCAAAATTGATAAGTAAACTGAGTACCACGATCAGAGACAATGGAAATTGGAACATCATGAAGACTAATAATCTTGTCTATATACAATTGTGCAAGTTCAGCAAAGTCATATGTACTCTTCATAGGAAGGAAATGAGCAGATTTTGTCAATCTGTCTACTATCACCCAGATTGCATTGTAACCACCGTGTGTACTAGGTAAACCCACAACAAAGTCCATAGTAATGTGCTCCCACTTCCACTCGGGAATAGGTAATGGCTGAAGTAACCCAGATGGTCTCTGATGTTCTGCTTTAACCTGTTGACAAGTCAAACATTTAACAACAAAGTCTGCAACATCCCTCTTCATGCCACCCCACCAATAATGCTCCCTTAAATCACAGTACATCTTAGTTAAACCTGGGTGTACAGTGTAAGCAGAATGGTGTGCCTCCTCCATGATTTTTCTTCTCAACTCATCAACATTGGGGACACAAAGTCTAGTGCCATAACGAAGAACTCCATCATCATTTAACATGAACTCTTGAGCTTGGCCTTGATGAATACTATTTATAATCTCACACAACTGAGAATCCCTCTTCTGAGTAGCCTTAATTCGATCAATCAAGATAGACCTAACTAAAAAATGTGCTAAGAATGATCCAGATATGATTTCAAATTCTACTCCCTGATCTAGCAACTCATGTAGTTCACCAATCAGAGGTTTTCTCTTGGTAGATATATGGGCTAAGCTACCAGAAGACTTCCTGCTTAGTGCATCAGCCACCACATTAGCTTTTCTAAGGTGATACTGTATGGTGCAATCATAATCTTTCAGCAATTCTACCTATCTCCTTTGCCTAAGATTAAGATCACGTTGGTCAAAGATGTATTTAAGACTTTTGTGGTCAGTGAAGATTTCATAAGTCTCACCATATAGATAGTGCCTCCAGATTTTCAAAGAAAAAATTACTGCAACCATTTCCAAATCATGAGTTGGATAATTCTGCTCGTGCATTTTCAACTAACGAGAAGCATATGCAATAACCCATCCATGCTGCATCAAAACACATCCTAAATCAATCCTAGAAGCATCACAATACACTGTATAACCCCCTGATCTAGACGGAAGGGCTAACACTGGTGCTGTAGTTAAACAAGTCTTAAGCTGCTGAAAACTTTTTTCACAAGCCTCAGACCACTAAAATTTTACATTCTTATGTGTCAGCTTAGTTAAAGGTGCTGCAATACGAGAGAAGTCTTGAACAAACCGTCTATAATACCCTGCTAAACCTAAGAAACTACGAATCTCTGACACAGTTGTGGGTCTAGGCCAATAAAGCACTGCCTCAACTTTCTTCTTATCAATGCACACTCCATCCTTAGATACTATATGGCCTAGGAAAGCCACACTATCTAACCAAAACTCACATTTTGAGAACTTGGCATATAGCTTGTGTTCCCGTAAAGTCTGACGGACAATTCTCAAATGCTGCTCATGCTCTTCTTTACTCTTTGAGTACACTAGAATGTCATCAATGAACATTATAACAAATTGATCTAAGAAAGGCTTGAAAACTCTATTCATGAGATCCATAAAAGCGGCTGGAGCATTGGTAAGATCAAAAGACATTACAAAAAATTCATAGTGTCCATACAGAGTCCTAAAGGCTGTCTTGAGTATGTCTTCTTTCTTAACCCTCAATTGATGATACCCAGATCGAAGATCAATCTTGGAAAAATATTTTGTACCTTGAAGTTGGTCAAACAGGTTATCTATGCATGGAAGAGGATACTTGTTGCGCACAGTCACCTTATTCAATTGCCTATAATTAATGCACATTCTCAAAGACCCATCCTTCTTACACATAAATAACACAGGAGCACCTCATGGAGAAACACTAGGGCGAATGAACCCCTTATCTAGTAGGTCCTATAGCTGCTCCTTCAACTCCTTAAATTCTGCGAGTGCCATACGATACGGTGGCATAGATATGGGCTCAGTTCCAAGAACTAAGTCTATACCAAACTCTACCTCTTGCTCTGGAGGTAAACCTAATAAATCTTCTGGAAACACATCAGGAAACTCCTTAACCACTACAACTTTCTCCAAACCTGCACCTTCTACCTTAACCACTACAACTTTCTCCAAACCTGCACCTTCTACCTGAACATCTCTAACATAAGCTAGATACCCCTTAAACCTCTTTCGCAATAATCGGTTAGCACTCACTACTGAGATAAGATTACTAGAGGCTATACTGCGATCTCCCTGAAATTGAAATTCTAACTCCTCAGGAATTTTAAAGAACACAACTTTGTTATGACAATCCAATGAAATGTGATAAGTGGCTAACCAGTCCATGCCTAAAATTACATTAAACTCAAACATATCCAAAGAAACAAGATCTGCAACTAATTCCTTATCTCCAAAGTGAACTATATATTCCCTATACACCACATCGGTGTCTATTGCATTACCCATAGGTGTTGATACAGATAAAGGATACTCGAACAAAGTAGGTGGTGTACTAAATCTCATGAAAAAGTATAGAGAAACAAAGGAATGGTTGTGCCCCAGTCTTAGCAATAGGCATCTGGTCAAATGTCTGATTAATAGTTTGAGGTGGTACCTCCCTTATTGGATCAAGGTTTGCAACATTAAGACTTTTGGCCCTAGCTCTCCTCTTACGTTTAACAGACTCAGGCACCTATTCATTTTAATAAACAAGTATTAAATCTGAAAATATGAGCTAAATTAAGATAGGTGAAAAACTAAGAAGGATGCAGATATCTAAAGCAATGATAAACTGAAAAGCCGTTAAGGATCCTATGCTCTGCAAGTTTACGAGACCTCAACCGGGCTCTAATACTAACTTTATCACGACCCAAAATTTTGAGTCGTGACCGGCGCATAATTTTAGTATTCTTAAATCATGCAAGTTTTATCAGAGTATCTTGAATAAATATGTTGTTACTTACTTATCCCAAAAAAAATAGTCAAAATTCAAATAAACAAAATACTGAATAAATATCCCATATGTAAACTGCAGAGTATTTACAGATTTCAAATAAAAACTTAAACTGTTCAATAAATTAAACTAATTATTAGTCCGAAAAAACACGAATTTGGGCATACCATGAAAACAAATCAAAGATTGTCCCTCTTCAAAAAATAGACTGAATATTTGGATCAGCTGCAGAATTCTACTGATTTGAAATAGATAACAGATAGAGAAAACGTGGTTTGAGCTAATACTCAGTGAATGATAATTACAGCACACAACGGAACAAGAACAGGAAGACTCTTGATTAATTTCACAATATATTTTATATTCAATAAAATCATGCTCATGCTATCAAATCATCAATAAAATAATTTCATAAAATATATATATAAAAGAAATTCATTCAATAAAATTTTTATGGTACAGTACACAAGGGTGATGATATCCTACATCACCAACGGCCAGATGGTAAGCACGTTACCATATATTAGATACCTTCCTCCTCCTTCACAGATATTAATACATATGATACTAATGCAAACCATAAAGTGCAATGATGCATGACTTAACAATGCAACCTAATATCGTGATAGTACACACGGCGGGGCCAGATTGCAGATACAGATATTGGGCACAAGTACCAATTCAAAATAGAAAATCAATTTATACAAATGAATCAAAATCCACGAAAAATTTCAGATAGCAAATAATAACTGATAGTGCAATTCCAATAGTTTCTTTCAATAATTTCAGAGAATCAGTAAGATCAAATCAATCTCAAATAAATTCAGTGTAACACATCGATAAATTTTGTAATCAGATATCAATCACTGTAAAGACACTAAAGGCCTGTTCTCGGAATCCTAATGGCTATAATGCAGAGATAATTGATAAAATCAATTATTTAATCAAAATCAGAATAAAATTCAATAATAAAATAAAACTCTAGAAAATCACATGTAAAATAATTATTAAAATACTGATTTAAAATTTAATTTAATAACAAATTTAATGCTAAGAAATTTTAAAAGGAATTAAAATGGTGCAATGTACTATAATTATCACTCACCTGAAACCTCCAAGACAATAGTTATATTTAATAAAAGAGAGACAATTTCAGCTGAAAAAATAAATATTTAAATCTCCTACATACTCAAAATATAGTAAAAACTTGATCAATTAAATTAATATGATAGACCCATTAAATATAAAATTTTATTTTGAAGCCAAAGTTAATAATAATAATAATAATAATAATAATAATAATAATAATAATAATTCAAGTCAAGACAAATCTTTCTCAACAAAAGTTACATGCATCGGCAGAGGAGAAAACGTTTTTTTTTTTTTTGTATATATACATAATAATAAATAAAATATAATAAAAATATTTATTGAAAATATTTAGTAGAAAAAAAGAGATGATAAATAAGCTTTGAGAGTAAAATTTAGCAGAAAGAGATGATTAGGGTGTATATATTTTAAGAGTTTTATTAGGTATAAAATGAGATAATAATTATTATTAAACTGAATTGTTTAAATTATAGATGTATATTTAATTTTAAAAATAATATATATATAAAAATAAACAGGTCATCTAATAAAATATTTTTTATTTTATTTTATTTTATTATTTTTTTAAATAAATATTTTAAATTATTATTAAATAATTAAAATAAATAAATAATTATATAGATAAATAGTGGTTTCCACACTTTCTCATCAAATGGACCCTTTTATTTTCAATTCTCTTTCTTTTCTCTTGTTCACCAATATGGGACAGTTCACAGTGCAATTGGGCTAATATTTTAAAGTTCGAGTGTAATTTTGTAGCGTAGGAGAGTAGGGATTTTTCCTTTTTGATAATAACAATTCTTAGAATCTCGCCGGAAGGAGGACGTGTGGGCATTTTTCTTTTATTGGGATCATGTGTTGTATAAGGATTTTCCACCTTCTAAGACTAGGACATCGCAGCTGCTAAGGACTGATTCTCGTACTAAAAGTTTGTCTCCTTATCCTATAAATGGAAGTCAAAGGATTTTCCACCTTTCTAGGTCATGGCAAGCTTATTCCTTGTGCGGAATTCTACAGAGAAGAATATCCAGAACTGCAGATAAAGGAGCTCTGGCAATCTCTGGCCTTTAGTCTCATAAAGAATTCTGCTACGTATCCATGCTCAGCTCGAAGCACTTTCTTTTTATTTTTTAGCGGAAGCAATATTATTGATTAAGCGAAGAGTACAGAACTAAAGGATCTAAGTATTGGGGTTAAATCCAACACAACATACTAAATGAGTCATTATACACATCCTTAAACTAAGATTTGAGTAGAAATGGGATCCCAACAAAGCTAGAATCATGGCTTAAGCTCCTCAATAAAGGAGTTAACCGAATGCCAAAATTGACACAACTGCAAATTAGTGGCTTCAAAGCGCAAATCAACAAAGAAAGCCATGGTCATTAGAGGATTTTATTAGCCGTTGGGGGGACCGAACCAATAATTTTGGAAAATTGATGTACAAAATCCTACTCGAGAGAGGAGTCCTTCACTTGCAGGGTAAATATACCCACTTATCATTGGTCCTTAGATGAGATTGGTGCAAGCACATCTTCCAATCCTGAGATGATGATTGAGAGATGTGTGGCTAACTATTTGCCGCAGTGATCAAGCACCATCGTAAAGTAGTGAAATTCGAGAACGCGTCAATATTAACAAGCAAGAAAGATGATTTTCTTTGCAAGAAAGATGATTTTCTTTCTGCTTTTTGGCCAACAAAGGAGGAAGTACTAACTTGCAAAATATAGCGTGAAGGAAGAAGCCCAATTTTATTAGAATTTAGAAACAAAATACAGAGATTTGCTGATAAGCAGAACAGTCGAAACAACAAAATGCGTTCTAAGACTTGTATAGTCATTCCTCCAAGGGAAAAATTATCACAAAGATACTAGTCCTTTTTTATTGCTGATCGCACCGCAAATGCTCCACCCAGGATCAGCAGCGGTAACAAGAGTTGTAATAGTTTCGCCAAGATTGCATAGTACTTGTTTATTGCTTTTGGAGGATTAATTGGAGGAGGAGTGTACTTCTTTCCAGGGGGTGGAACGCTTTTGACATCAATGTCACCGATATAGTACCTGTTCATCAGCTCTTTTGCCGAGGAGCTGTGACCAACATCGTCAAAATCATCAGTTGCATCTTTCTCTGCGGAATTTCAGATGATATTTGATTAATTTAAGTCATGTTAAGCAATGAATGTTCTTGATTAATAACCCATTTAAGAACGAAATCCAGCGGTAAAAAACTAACTACTGACTAGTGAGCTTGGTTGGTTTACAGAATTGCAATCTTACCAGTAGCTGCAACCAACACTTCTTCCCCTCCAGGGTGTTCGTCCAGAAAATGGGTTACATCGTACACCTGATAGAGCAGTTTAAGATTAATTAATATCAAAATACAAATTTTTTCCACATCGATCATTTCCTATTGTAAAGAATCAATTTTTACTTGCTGTTCCTATGATTTCTTTGTTATTGCTCTTCTAGATGAAAGAAAACTCTAATTGAAACGTAATTTAACTGCAGATCTAGCTCTGTAGCTCTGCGACTCGATCTAATTTAGATGAAAAGCAACTATGAGAGCAGAGCATAGCAGAGCAGAAGATTGCAAGTAGAGTTCACCAGATATTCTATATAAATGAAGAAAAAAAGTTAACCAAAGACAATTGAACGAGAAATTGAGAACTGACCTTCCCATGGATTATAAGCCAACAATCGTATCTATCCTTGTGCTTTACAACTTCATCAAACTGATAGATTTTGGGTTTTGAAGCCATCTGCTGAAATTAAATCAAATCCCCATCATTCAATAGTAATAAAAAAAAAAAAAGAGAAATACAAGCTAAAAATAATAATCCACAAAATTCGAAGTTGGATAGAATCTAAAGAGAGTATAGAAAAAGCTATTGGAAGTTGGATCTTACATCTGAAAGAGCCCCAGAGACACAGGAGCCAACTCCTTCAAGCAATAAGCAACTCTCAGCAAAGGCCTAAGATATATATAAAATCGCGTAAATGACCTTTGACCCTTTTTTATTCCTTGTTGTTCGCTGGTATTACATCCTAACAAATATTATCTAAATTATAATTAATTAGGAACATAAGATATAAATTTAGGAATTTTATTTATTTTTTATATAAATCTCATTATATATATATATTATATTTTTAATTTATAATAAATAAAAAATCATTTAAAATTTCAATAAAATTCATTTATCACCTATTAAAAAAAGACAAAACTAATGACACGTAATTCAAAAAAACAAGTTATTATTAAGCTAAAAAAACAACGAATGATTATTAAGTTAGTTATTTAATAATTAAATATCAACATCTAATGCATGAGGTTAAAATTCATGTCAATTTTTTTATTTAAAAATATTTAAAATAGAAAAAATAATAACCAATAACATATAGGTTGAATGATAAATCTTTCAATAATATTTTTATAATTAAAAACATAAATTTCATTTAATTCAAGATTAATAATAGATTATATTTTATAATTTCATTTATAAAGATATTCTAAATTTTAATATAAGTATGAGAACGATGGAAGAGATTATAAAGTATAATAGATTCATAAAGACCATTAATTTTATTATTGAATTACTTCTAAAAAAAAAATATTTAACGTGGGTTGCTCTTGGGTATTTAGTATTTTTCACCTACCAAAAGACAACGTGAATAATATGGAGTTGCTTTGCAACCACCTCTTTTTTTCATATTTTTATTTATTTATTTTTTCCACCAAACTTGCTTGGCTGAAAGCGCTTCACGCACTACAATTAACGCACTGTTTATATTATACTTTTATATTTTATTATTTTATATTGCTTGAAAAGGAACACCTAAAATATGTCAGTAGGTAAACCCACTGAAGAAAGCTAACAAATTGGGCCTGCAAGCTCTATGGGCCTTGTAATGTATGGTTTCGACTGTTCATGACAAGCAATCAACCATGGTTGCACAATGGTTGGGCCCCAACCAGTCCAAACCGACTGCCCTGACCCAATAAAATCATACTTTTTCCTCGTCCTAGCGTCATTACAAAATTAATTTAAAGGATGGATTGATTTTCCTAGATTTATTTTATTAATATAAACTTTACTTATAAAGAAAAATTAAGTATAATTATTTCTTGGACGGTGTTTAGAGTTCAAAAGGGATAATTTTAAGAGAAAATTGTTAAAATTACTCAATTGAAAAAAAAAAAAAAAAAAAAAATTCAACCATTATATTTTTTATGGGAGAATGTGGCCCAATTTGATCTGCGGTAACAGGATTTTGAAAAATGGATTGAAGGGACAGGAGGGGCCTGGGAAGAAGAAAAAAGGAAGCAAAAGGATGGGTGTCTTTATAAGAGGTTAAAACACAAACAAAAGTGGTTCGCTGTTGAGGGAAAAAGGGATTTAAACTTTAGAGGTATTCGTTTGTCTGAACAATGAATCTGTATAGTGATGGATGTAGCCTCTTCATCATCATCCTTGATCACTAGTGTTGATCCACATGAAAAAAAGTTCAATAATTTCTCACAAACAATAAAATAAATCAAAACCCTATTAAGGTTTCTGACAACCAAACATCCAACTTTTACGAATCATCCAAAAGCTTACACAACAGAATCACATGCTTCAATGTCACATATACAAGACCACCCCATTAACATTGTCCACATAACAATACTCCCATACAATATATTAACTTCTTTCAAATTAGGTCATCACTCAAAGCTCATATGTAGGACCTGCAAAACCAGGGTAAAAAAGAAATCAATATGTTGATGATTCCTGATAACAAAAAATTACAGCATTATCTATATATTTATATATATATATATATTCCTATTTCCCATGTCCCACATCTCATTACCCCATACCCTACCTATATCTATTGGCAGACATGGCCCATCCAGTAAGTAGAATGACCTAGGCTAGAGTTGGACTGGAATAGATCGAGGACAGGAATCGTTCCATCGTCTGCCATTTCGTAACAAGCTAATTGGCATGTTTTCTAATTTGACACTTTTCTTATTGGATTCATCTTTCGAGTTTTTTCCTATGAGGTTCCCCCTTACCCTATACATGATTAGTGTTCACATCCATTGAAAGTGATAGAATATATTGGCTACACTACCTACAACTACATCAGGTTATGTTTATATATGCATGCTTTCTTTCTTGACTTTAATTAATTTATTTTTTGATAAGCTAAGTTTTATTATCAAAAAGGAAATAAGAATGAATTAACATGGATATTAAGTTTTATTATTAAAAAGGAAATAAGAATGAATTAACATGGATATTAAGTTTTATTATTAAAAAGGAAATAAGAATGAATTAACATGGATATTGCCAATTAAAATCTAGCCAATAGGTCATTCTCTTGCACCTAACCCAGGCAAAAGCAAGCTATGAGAGAAATCTAGACAGATGTACAAACCATCCATCACAAGCACAACATATTAAGCCCTTGATTTTAGATTAATGATTTTTTCTTCTTAATGTAAAATTAATTGAGCGCTTTTGTCTAATTGAATTATCCAGTAACAGGGATTAAATATGATATATAGTAAGATTTAATTAAAAATTTTTATTTAAATTTAATTTATTATAAATTTAAAATAAAAATATAAAATTTATATATTTAATAAATAAATTTTATATTTTAAACGCATACGAATTCAAATAATAAAAATTTAAATTTGATTATGTAAATGGTGTCATGCTAATATGAATTTGGTTGGCACACCCAATGATTGGATGTTTAAACACATTGTAATTATCCATTATACTAAAATCATATTATTCAATCCAGACAAATTATATTTAAAATCATGTCTTGAATGATGATGGTTTTTGGAAATGCGTGTTGATTCACAGCACATAAACTTCATACAGTAATTTGCTTTAATCACTTTTTTCTTAATCATCTATATGCATTAGAGTTAATAATTTGTCTAATTTGTACTTAAGCACATCCTAATTTAACGACTAATCAGATTCTCAAAACGCCTCGCGTGCGTCATTAGATTGAACAATACATATCAGTTTCGCAATTATTACAAAATTAAAGATAAATTTAAAATTAAAAATATTATTAAATGCAGCAAATAACTTTTGCTAAAAAAAATGTTAAGGTTATGAAAAGACAGTTTTTTGTTTTTTATTTTTTAATTTTTTAAGAAAATTTTAATTTTAATTTTTTTTGAATATAATGAAAAAACATGTTCACGTCCATAATAAAAAATAAATTTTTAATTAAAAAAATAAATTACTATAAATATATTTAAAAATATTATTTTATTATTAAAATTACTTTAATATGTATTATTCATTTATTTTATAATAATATAATTAATTTTTTATCACTATAAATAAATAATTTTCTTATATAATTATTTAATTGTAATTATAAAAAATTATAGTATAATTTTGATTATAAAAAAGTCATCACTACCCTTTTGAAAAATAGTTGAAAAGCAGGACTTTTGTTATAACTAAAAATAATAGAAAACAACTGTTTTTCAAATCTCAATTGATTAAATTTTTGAAAAATTAAAAAAAAAAAATTTTTTTAGCTCTCCATCTAGAAAACTGAAATATTTGAATATAAAACTTTGTTTTCAGGCTTTTTTAGAAAATTTGTCCAAAAATTATTGCATACAGTTTTCCATAAATAAACAGACTCTTAATGTGTCATGTCAATTTCAAAATTATAGAACATATTATTGAGCTAAATTATGTATGTGTCCATAAAATTATGAATTATAATAAATAATTTTAGGTGATTTGATTCGATCTTAGGCATCAAAACATTAAAAAAATAAAAAATAAAATCCAACAAGTGGTAACACCCACTAAAGTCATTTGGAGGCATCAAACTCATGAGGTAGTCTTGCTTAGGCAATGAAAGTATAAAGGCGCCGATAGGTATACAAATTAAAGCTCCAATTAGTTAGTGTGTTCCTTAATTAATTATTATTTTTGCTAAAACAGTAACTCGATTATGGCAATTGAAAGCCACTGGTATTGCACTAAAAAGTAAAAACACTGCTATTTGCACTGTAATCTTTGATACTAATTTAGTATACGATTAATTATAATGAATGGATTCTTAATTAATTACTATACTATGAGATTTTGCATGGTAATGATAATAAAAAAAAATGTGTGATGAAAAATCTATGCAATAAAATTATTGGAAATCAAGTACCTTGGGGGAGTTGGAAGCAGAGAAATTGATTCACCGGTTTCATTTCCATTGCTAATTCCAACTTCCATAATGGCAGTCTTGTTTTGATTGTCTATCTTCTGGTCCTTTTCTTCAAGTTCTGGATGGATTTTTCTCTTCAACATCCTCCTCATCAACTAAGTATAAGCAAAGTAAGTATCATAGAAACTTCACATTGATTGCAATCCAAGAAAAAAGAAATAAATGAAGATTACATTACTCACTTGGTGAAATTTCTTGATTGGACGTGAATCCTCTCCGACATGAGGTATCAGCTTCTTGGCAAAGAATAGACCATTCTTGGCACGAACAGCTTGCTTTTTACCTGAGTCGGACTTGAGTTCAAAAGATTCCGTCTTCTTTTTCATGTCAGAATCTGCCAAGAACAGTTCTGCTAGTGTTATTCTTTCTCCTTTCCTTTTTCTTTCACTATTCTCATGGACATTTGAGTTTGTCTCCATTGGATCAATGATCATTATCTCTTTAGATTTCCCAGCATTTGCATCGAAAGTTGACGCAAGCTCTTCAAAATTGTGCTCAAACCTCGTATATATTAAAGGGTTCTCTTCTTCTTCTTCTTCTTCGTCTTCATTAATATTGCTGTCTTCTTCATCACTATAGACTGAGTATTGCTCCTGTTCGTCTGCTTCGTGATTATACTCATCATCATCATCTTCTACTACTTCTTCACTTTCCAGAACAAAATATTCGTTTTGTTGATTAAAAGGCTTTAAAGGGTCAAGCCCTAATGTGCCAATTGTCAAAATGCCATCTTTCCAGCCATCAAGCACATCGACGAGGGCTACTTGTTTCAGTAATGCTTGCTTGTCAGCTTCACTTGTAATGGATTCTGCCTTTTTCGCATTCCGGGCTGACCCATCTGTCCAATTTTCTTTAAAAAAAAAAAAAAAAATTCTTCCATTCAGTTTGCCAAGTCTAACAACCAACAAGTGTAGGAAAAAGAAAAGAGAAAAAAGATTATATATATATATATATATATATATATATATATGTATGTATCAAACCTTTAATGGCACTATGATGAAACCTCCTTTGCACCCAATTGAAAATCTGTGGGCAGGAAACGAAACCATTAATCCAAAAATGTTGATAACTTAAACAAGAACCGTATGGAGGGAGCTGTCTAGTGAAAAAAAGGACGACAATATAATTGAAGTGAAAAATCAGTAAAATGTGGTGTAGTTCAAACCTTCATATGTTCTGATCAGAAACTTGTTGGCGAGGGGATTGGTACCAAATTAGAAATGTCAAAGCGAACTAGTGAGAAAAATGGTTTTGGAGAAGAACTAAAAAGGAGGGACCAAATTGGGGTGGAAGCCTTAGGCGATGACAGGTGTCCAACAGCAGGTGGGGCCTAGAATATAGGCATGTTTTGGGGGTGCATGGCATGTTTGAGGACCAGCTATGTTGAGTCTTTCTGGCATGATCGATGTTTCGAAATTCTCGAATTGATGTATGCACATATATGTGCATTCCTCCTTTATTGCATGCTAGCTTCACAATGAATAAAAGGCTATTTGGGATCCCTAACTCTACCTAATATCTTTTCTTTTTTTTATTTCCTTTCTTTCTTTTTTTCTATTTATTAGTTAGCATTTTAATTAGCCCATCCTGTTCAATAGTTTCCTTCTTGGTTATCCACTAGAATTTGTGAGAATTTGTTACCCAAAAGACTAAGCTTATTAATATTCTTGGAGCACATAAATTTATAAGTGCTGCATTCTCTCATTAATCCTCATTTTAGTGTATTTCTTAAATATTTTATAAATTTTTACAAATGGTAGAATATTATAATATTAATTTAAATGTTTTCTCAAATATTTTACAAATTTTTTACAAATAACAAAATATTATAGTATTATCCTATTGGCCTGTACCTTTCACTCTTATCATAGACCTCACTTTTTATTTTAATCGGGTTATAGCAAAAAATTTTTATATTGAATCACAATTTAAATCCATAAAAATATATCTAAAATTTAAGTCACATAAAAATAATAAATTTTTTCTAAGCGGTGCATTAAGAGAATTATGAATGGCGATATATGTACCAGCTCTCTGTCTTTGAATTTTTTCCCATGTGAGAGTTGAGTCACTTGTGGGATTCAGGACAATATATGTGCAGTTGGACTCATGCTACAACCTCTAAAATTAAAATAAAATAATTAAAAAAAAAAAGAGCTGATGGATTTCATGGAAAACTTTTCTGAAAAGGATTATTCTACAGGGACATGCAGAAAAAAACGTTTCACTTTAAGTTCCATAGATCAAATTGGCATTGCCAGTAAGTAATTGAAATTGCCAGTTCACGTTCCACCATAGCTAAATGGAAGCTTTAAAGTGTCGTTTGTCTATCGCATTTTTTCGTGCAAATTAATGCTGTAATGAAATAAAAAGTACTTTGATTTGCCTTACTTAAAATATCTCTGATTGGAATTGGAACAAACATATCTCTTATCCAACCCCAATATCTGTTCTCAACAGACGACATTACTGCTCTCTCCATCATACTAAAGTTAGGTACTAATCTTAGGTCGCTGGAAGCATAATAATTAATTAGTACTGCTTATCCATTGATTTGCTAAAGGAAAATGAACTAGAGACAACGTGTGCAACATTTGCATGCTCTCCTCCACCATAAGATCAACATATTCTCGATCAAATATGTTGATCGTGTGGTTGAAAGGACGTGCACACGATGCCTAGCTGCGTCCTCTCCGAAAATGTTCAATACCCTAAATTCTGTCAGTGATACACGCCTAGCTAGCAAAGTTCAAAAGAACTGTTGGAAACAACTTCACCAGACTAGCTATCTAGGGTATAGAGATATTTAAGTTTCTGTCATGCTATGTTTGTATATTTGCAAAGCTATGATTCAACTATGCTTGTGGACTTCATAATATTGGAATCTTGGTCTATGTATGTACTGAGATTGTTTATAATTATCAAGTGATATTCCTAGTAAGTTAATGAAACTTGTACATATATAGTTGGATATGTTCTTTGGAGTTATCTCAAGGAGCTAAGGATTCGGCCGGGGCTATATGTAAAAATCATAAAAATATATACGCAGCTGATATAAAATAATTTCTTCCTATATAATGCTTTCTTAAATTTTAATCTTACCTTTTTATAGGAAAGAGAGAGATAAAACATAAACAATAAGAATTTATGATCATTTACTATACACAAATTTTAAATAGGTGTATCAAGGAATAATGATTTTAATCTATGAACTCTTAGAAATATGGACAATATGCTTTCAGGGTCTAGCTAGCTATAGCTAGCCGCTGCCTTATTAAAGCTAATAACATCACCTCCAAAGTTCCCAGGGTTAGGGGCTTTGAATTGTTCAACTCCTGCTTTAATTTTACAGTGAAGTGTGGGGTAAAGGGACCCATGGCATTGAGACGGGTCACCTTTAATTGGTCCCTCCTGAGAGTCCTGATTTCAACCTAACCTTTTTTGAGTGACAACAAAGGAAAACTTGGGGGAGGAATAAAAATTTGACTGAGCCCACTAGAATGTCTAGCGCAAAAGAGAGATTACATTGTCCATAACGTTGCACCCAAATTATGTCTACCTTTTCTGTCTCTCTCTCTCTCTCTCTCTATATATATATATATATAATAATTTCTCATATGCTTGAAATTTTAAAATAATTCCGGCTAGCTTAGCTTTTGCTGCTTTATCTGATAATAAATCAGAACAATTTTAAGTTAAATTGATTCAATAAGCAATTTCATTTTCTTTTTGTTCTTTTTCTTTTATGAAAAGGGAAAAAGAATAAAATTGGCAGCCGTCCAAATATATGAAATGGCATTCCACAATTTGGTCAAAAAATATGAAATTATATATTATCTGAAAAGATGGAAAAATTCTGTCCACTTTCTTATCTATGTTTATTGGCTCAATTGCTAAGGAGAGCCACAAGTTTTAAGGAGCGATTCCTATCAATGAACATGGTGTGTGCTTAAAGCAGTTCATGAAAGACTTTTTAAATGTATGTAGTACCAAAGAACCACAGCCACTTGATTGTGGGCCAAGTGTGGTGAATATGGAAGAGGCATTGTCCTACTGGTCCATTGTAGTGTTTAAGGTATATTTTTAGCCGGATAAATTTATAAAATGTTTTTTATAAATTAAAAAATAATGCTTTTTATACTCACATGTTTAATAAATTATACAATAAATTAATGTTTCCATTTAGAATATACAATTAATGAATATAATTACCCTCTTATTTCAAAGAAAGTTTTCTTCTCATATATATTGATAATTAATAGTTTATTTGTAAAAATATGAAATCTTTAAATTTTATAAAATTAATGAATATACTTTTTTTTAATAAAAAAGAATCGAACAAGTGTCTACTAGGGTACTAGACTAGTACGCCAATTCTTAGGTTTTTTTTTTTTTTAGCACATGTTTTCAACCAACTTCTTGAGTTATCTTTTACATTGCTTTAGAGGGAAGCATGGGCCAAGAATTCCAATCCAAGATAATTCAATGGGCTTGATTACACTCCCAATCAAAATGTTGGAGTCTGGCTACACAAACCTAAGCCCAAGTATAATCAAAACGGCTTTTAAGAAGGACGTCGGCCCGAAAAATTATATATATACAGTAATTTCATTATAATAGATCATTATACTATAATCAATAGTTATATATATCAGTTTAATCAAATAAAAATTCAACCCGACCCAGCTCAATATTTACCGGACGCAATGTAGTCCAGTTGCCAACAACTGCAGGCTGCAGCTGCAGGTCATTGAAACCATGGAATCATGAACACCCACAATGCAATGGTATGGATTTTTCCTTCGCTGCATGCTTTATTTTAGAAGGCAAAACGCGCGAAGGGGGAAAAAAAAAAAAAAAAAGAAGTCCCATAAAAGATTGTTCCCACGTTGTAAAATATAAGAATGGATGCATGTGCAATCCGACTCTGGAAATATTAAATTCCCATTTATGCATAAAAATCTTAAATCTCAACCCATATATACCTTAGTCTGGACAATGGACATTGACCAATCTTCAATTGCACTCCACCAAAAGTGGAACATGACAATGAAGAATCAGAATCCATGCCCTTTAATTTCCTTACCATCACACAACAGCTTTATATTTATTCTCATTATATAATACTGTATCCTACATCCACACATCAAAGTACAAATAAGCCGCTTCCTTCTCTGCTGCTGCTAAAAACAATTCCTTTATTTCGCGTTGTCTTAAACCTTAGTGCCCATTGCCGCGGTCCTTAATGTTGAACCCACCACCGGCTGGTTTTCTGGACATAGCAAGATGAACTCCAGGATCATGGTGAGTGCAGGATGAATTGAACACAATCGAGTTGTTAACACCTTGCACGTTACTGTTCATAAAAGTACTCATTGGGGGAGATGCCATTGACCGTCCTTTATGGCCCTTGTCCTTCTTTGGGTTTCCTTCTTCTCCGCTGCTGCTGCTGCTGCTGCTGCTATGGCTTCCCCACTCATTGCCATCGGAATTAGGATTGCTCTTCTTGTTGAGATAATTAGGATTGCCCTCGAACGCATGTTTCTTATTGGGAGACCGGATTACTTCCATGAAGGCGCCTTTGTTTTCTCCAGCAATTGTTATTACCCTCATGCCCCCATCTTCAGAATCCGAAGAAATCTTCTTTCGTTGGCCATTTTCTTTTGTCTTCCCATCTTTTGACGGTCCTTGCTTCCCAAGTTGTGCAATGCTGGTCTTCAGAGCATCTGCGAGATTTCTCTCTGAGTCGCTGCCATTGCCTCGGGGCTTGGGCTTATCAATAGTCTTTTGAACCAGCACTGTTTTTTGCTCTGCCTCTAATGGGATCTTGGCTTCAGTTTCTGCATCAGCTCTTATCTTGGCTGGAGGTAGGTTCAGAGGAGAAGGTGGTGGAGCAGTGGGCTTAGTCTTGGGTGATTGAAGTGGGCTTTGAACCGCTGGCTTGATGGTTCTTGGAGATGGTTCAGGGCTAGGAACACGAGCTATGGCGGTGGTCATGGCTTTGGGGGCTGGAGAAGTTGGCACTGAGGAGGTGACTGGTGCTGATTTAGGGACAGGAGAACTTGGCACTGGCTTAGGAGCTGGAGACGTTGGGACAGAAGAAGACGGAGCTGGTTTTGGGGCTGGAGGAGTTGAGACCAAAGAGTCCACTGGTGCTGGTTTAGAGGCGGGAGAAGGTGGAAGTGAGGAGGTAGGAGCTGAAACTCTGGGTCTTGGAGATGATGGCACCGAAGCTGAGGTAGCGACTGGGGCAACCATCGTGGTGGTTTGAGCCGGAGAAGTAGGCAATGAAGCAGAAGGGGCAGACGCCCTGGGAACTGGGGATGTTGGTAATGATGCCACACCTCCACCTGCACCATTAGTAGTAGGAGGAGGGGCAGGAGTGGGCCCTTGAAGTTGAGTTGCTGGAGGGAGAGACGGAGCAGCTGGCCTAAATGCAGGTCGAGCAAGAGGTGGACGAGGCTGGGGAGGAGCTGGCTCAGGTGCTGGGGTTGGAGCTGGTTCAGGGGCTGGACGTACAATTGAAGGCAAACGGAACAACCATGGGCGAGATTGGGCGGGTTGATTTGCCATTTTTTGTAATTTTGCAAAGAGCTGTCTGCTTTAATCTTGACTAAATAAGAAACATAAGGAGTACAAATAGAGATGGGCGATGTGTGCTGTTATTTATAGCTCTAGAACTTAACTATGGAAACTATAAGCCAGCTTGGAGTCGAAACAGAAAAGAGAAATGCACAAGGAAAGAAAAAGAAAAACCATGTGCCATGGGGAAACACACAATAACTTCTTGAGAGAGAGACAGAGACAGAGAATAAAGGAAAGGCATCAAATTCATTCACAAAGCACTGACAGCTAAGAAAGGTCTCACAAGAAATAATATTGGTATCAAGCCACAATTGAGTCGAGTAAAAGAATTTCCTTTTCTTTTCCTGCTCCGTATTTTCACCATTTTAGAACAAATGACACTGGTTGTCCATTGAAGATCTCAATGCTTAAAGTTGTAATGTGCTACTAGCCATATTAATATGCTGTATATTTTGCGGCTCCCTCTCTCTCTCTATCATTCTTGACATACGAAAATCTCATTTCTGAAAGATTCTTGAAAATGTGCTTAGAAACCACCCGCAAAGCATACTGATACTGTAATATGATTCTTGAAAAATGGCATTGATAAGCCGAGGATGTCTTCATCTTGACTTTGCTTGCTGGGAGAGTTCAGAAATTCGAGATTCTTGCTCTCTTTTCACTTCGTCTACCTTTACGATTCTTCAAGGGTCTTCCTACAAGCTCATCTTTTAATTTTTTTGCATTAATTATTAATAAAAAGTCTCGGTGGTTAAATAGTTGAGATTGGCGCCAATCGTAGATAGCGACCAAAATGCTTTAAAGCATCCCATCTTTTGAAAGAAGAAAATAACACAATGAGGGTCCTCAGAATATCTATCCTTTTTTTTTTTCTTTCCCCCCACTCTGTTATTTACTTGGGATCGCGGGTTTGGAATATTTAATTGGCAAGCTGACGGCAAATATATAATCTATCTTTATTAGCATTGAACATCAAATCCCACCAGAATTAGCAATGAAATAATAATTATTAAGGTGATATTGGAATATCACTATCTACTTCGATTAAGACTTGCACTGATGTGTCAAAAAAAGATGCTCGAATGGGGGAATAAAGCTTTGTTAAATAGCCTTCCATATAGTATGTTTTCACAACTTCCATCCTGCTGCAAGGTTTCATGCCTGGAAAGTGATTTTCTCTGTTCTCCATTGAGAGTTTTGCATCGTATGTTATATAATAATATGGGAAATTTCTCCCTGCATTTATGAAATGACACAGATGTGTTTTTATAGGTGTAAATTGTAATGGAAACAAAAATGTAGTGTTTTTCAATTAAAATGTAGCTAATGGTAGGGGAAATAAATTCAAGGTCCTAAAATACTCTGATGATTCAGGAAATATGAGGCTATACGAGATAGCTTTTATGCGAGTAGATAACATCATGTCGAACTCCCATAAATTAGTCCATACCATAAGAGAAACCAATGAACAAAATTGAAAAATTAGAATCTGCTTTTGGGGATTGCAAATTCCTGCAAGGGATCAAGTTATGATTATATTTCTGAATTCCTGAAAGGCAGGGTTTTAGCCTTGCCATTGGGGTTAATACAATTGTATAGTTTGCCCGTTATCTAATGATTAAAAGTGGCAGATCTTACACGTTGCAAGATAACTTCAAAGGACAGAACTCTACAAGATGACTCCTTTTGTAATCCTTTTGATCAGATCTTCTTTGTGATAAACCAAGAGGAGGTTCTTAAATACATTTTTTTTTCTTTTCAAAAAAAAAAAAATTATCGGTGTAAAACCCGTCAAGTATATTGATATGATGATTTCGTATTTCAAACATATATCAACATCATGTAAACACTTTTTCTCATGAGCCGAAAAATTATACAATATCGAGGGGATAATTAAGAAAGGTTAATGACTTAAAAGTTTAAATTGCTGGTTATACGAATAGTTTAATTTTATATAGAAAATACTATTTAATTTTCTGCTATCATAATATATTTTATTTTTTATTTTAAAGGATAACAGATTATTAGGTGTACTCACTGCACATGTACCATCTCTCACAATCATATAGCGCTTACTCTATGAAGGGTTCACTTTTCTGTGAGAGATGAAACACTGTATTAAAAGTATTTTACAATATTCACTAATGGATTATAGCGAAAAACCTTTTAAAATATATTCAAAATTCATGCCACATAAAATAATAAATTCAAATTCGTAATCCTAATTGTGTTTCGACTATATTTCCAACAATCTCCACTAAATCAAAATTGAAATAAAAAAAATGTTGTTTAATGTAAGAGTCTACAATTTCATTGTTGTTATAGTGATAACTAAAAACAAAGCCATCTTTCTATAGTCAAATGGAATTTCTCAACCTTACATGTCCAATTCACCCATACTATCATTTTTAACTTTTACCACTCAATTTAATAAAGAAACCATCATCAAAATTATCCATATCAAGTTCTTACTACTTATCTAGAAGTGAATTTTTCAACTTTCTAAATTTTAATGCGAGGCTACTACTCCAGCTCCACCTTTGCAAATTTTGCTTCATCAAACCAAATTGTTTGTTAAAACATTACAACTTAAATCCTGGCGCCTCCATAACAGTTCCTTTACATTTTAATTCTTGACAATCTCACTAATTGCTTGTTCCCTTTGTTTCTTTCTTTCTTTGCTCTTGAGTATCGTACGCCCAATATCATCCCTTTTTGGTAAATATTTCTCAAGTCATCCTTTTTTATTTTTTTTTCTACACCACACTCTTTTGGAAAAAAAAAGCCCTAGGTTTAGAGTATATAAATGGAGGGTTTCTGAGAAGAACAGGGGATTTTAGAAAGCTGAGTGCGGTAGCCATGCTCTTCTCTCTATCTGGGGACAGGCAAAAACGAGAGGTGGAAACTTTCAGGGCACATTTGGGATTTGGGTTGCTTTGAGGCCCAAAATACAAGCCCAACCCAAACAGTTAAAACAGTATTCTGAGATAAGGTCGCACTCGCACCAGACACACGTCAATCGCCATAAAAGCTGCCGAGAATTAAGATGGGTTGGGGCTAAATCATAAGGCTTTAACCCCTAAAAATGAAAATTATTCATTTTGTTCAGCCTTCCTTTTTTGCCCAACTTAAAGGCCAAGGCCTTAAATCCTCTATTGTTCTGCATGCCATTGAAGAAGGGAAAGCAACTGCTTCGGCATAGGGCTCCAATCTAATATACATGCTTAGGGCTTCCAGAAACTCGATGATCTTGTTGAACAGATGGAGCCACTAAACCATGTGTGGCTTTGGTTAATTCCACAGATAAGCCAGGGCTTCCTGACACCAATCAAATTTTAGATGCGACTCAAAACAACTGTTGGAGGTTGTGCCACTACTTCATCATATGAGTGGATTTTAATGATTTTAATTACGGTTTATTTCAATATCAAAGTTTGTGTACCCTAACAATTAACTTGTCACCAAATTAGCTACAGGACAAATGTGCTTCAACTAAATATCTAATACTGCATTTTTAAGCTTCACAATTATTTCTCCTCGTCTTCTACCTCTATATATATTCATAATTTTGTGATGAAGAAACATACGAGACAGATTCAATCAAAACTCTACAAATGTAGAAATCCTATAAATTACTTCCTCCATTTCACATGCATGCATATAATGATTACATGCATGTACACAAATTGGGGTTGACATTTTACTATTATTGTTTTGTTGAAGACATCTACTTCAATTAATTGAAGCATTAGTCTAAAGGCCCAAAGCAGATGTTTTAAATAAGTGTTGTTTTAAGAGGGAAAGTTTACATCTGTTATTATTGTTGAATAATAACCGGAGATGTTTACGCCGGGAAAAAATTATATAATAAAATTAATATATAATTATTAATTATATTAAATTTTATTATAATAAATAATTATAATTAAACTGATACACATATAATAATTACATTAAATAAAAATTTCACAATAAAATTCCCTGAATTGAAGTTAAATTTATGAATAAAGTAGTATTTTTATTTTTTGCAGATAAAATTAATTAAAATATTTATCATTTGATTGAATGAGTGGTATTATATCAATAACATATATAAATTTTATAAAATAATAATTATTAGTTAATTTAAAAAAATATTATAATTATATATTTCTTAAACGTGTTAAGAAAATTATAAAAAAAAAAAAATTAAATGAGAACCCGTGTGAATAGCGTGTGGCAGTGAGAAACGAGAGCATTATAATTATAAAAAATAAAATAGTGAGCGTCTTAGCAGCAGCATTAACCGCACGCTAACTCCTAAATCACCCAATTGGATGAGGTTTGACATTTTCTTATCTCTTTATTAATTTCAAAATGCCGTAGGAATAAAAGTACCTTATACTCTCCTCTTTGGTTAACTTTTGAATTTGCTTACCCTTTTCATTTTATCATCAACCTTTTATAAAGTGTCCTTCTTCTTCTTTTATTACCTCATTTTCTATTTGACTTGTCCATTCCCTTAATTTTTTTTTTCCATTTTTTTAAAACCATTTCCCACATAATCAAACCTGCCCTCCAGCGAACCCCAGAATTCTACCATTTTAGTGTAACAAATCCGAGTCAAATTATATGAATTTTTATGCACAATTAATTTGATTACTCTGACTTGCTCGTTTCCTTAATATGAGTATCCAAAAAAATAAAAAAAAAATCAAAGATTTTGAAGGTGTCAACTTAGGTGGATCATGAGATTTTAATGAATAAAAATTTAATATTAATGAAAGGTTTTTCAATAATTTAATTAGTGACTAGAAGCGTGTTTGTGTTTGAAAATATATGGTTGTTAACTTTAAATTACGTCTCATTCAAGCTTTCCTTATTCATAATGTTGACACTCAAAGTCTCAACATTTTAAGGAAAATAATTTTTTTTAAAAAAAGAAACCATTAGTCTTCTTATATTTAAAACAAAATAAATTACTAATTATAGATATGAAAATTAAATGCATAGGACAACTGTAATATGGCGGATTGTTATCTAAAAAAAAATAATTCCGGTTTTTTTTTTTTTTTTCTCGCACCCTTATCCTTTGTGCGTGCATGTCACATGGAAGTTATAAATGGGTGAACAAATATTATTTCGCTTAGCATTTCAACCCATGAGATTCATATTCATACTACGTGTGTTTATAATATTTATATAATAATATAAAATTATGTTTATTTAATGAAAAATATTTTTTTAGATTTTTTAATATTTAAAATATTTTAAAAAATAAATTAATAAAAAATATTTAATTAATCAAAAGAGAAATTAATTTATTTTTAAAGAAAATAACAGAGAAGTCATTTTTATATAATTTATGTATAATAATTATATTATAGTTATTTATTATGATAAATTTTGTCATAATTAATGATAGGAATGAGTCTATTAGGAAGGAAAGAAAAAGCATAGGCAATTTAAAAACAAAGAAATCTAGTAAAAAAGGAAATATATAACACATTGGCTGACGATAGGTTGCTAGAATTGACGGAGAATCAGAAGGGAATTCATCCCGCTCGTCCTCCTCACGAGTCATGGCATCAATATTTGACCAAATACAGCCACTTTAGCTTAGGTTTGCTCCTTTACCTGTCCCATTTTTATTACGCTTGTTGCGTCTCTGCACTTTCACCGATAAACCTTGCCGGCTATCAGCCATCTCTCACTTTATTAAGCATTCCATTTAAACTTCCCTGTTCTTCTTCTGTTTCTGTAACCTTCACCTCCACGATTCCTTTTGAAACCCTCTCTGTTATTATTCTGTCATTTCTCTTTCAGTCTCTTTCTCTCCACTTCCATATATTTGTTTTTTTTTTTTCCAGTTCCCCGTCCTACAAACATGACTTTCCTTTCTCACAGGAAAATTTTTCCCATTAAAATCCCCCTTTGCCAACCCCTTTTATGGTCAACTTGATTTTCCCCCCTTCTTGTTTAACGATTTTTTTCTGTGTGTACAATCATGAAAATTCTTTGTAACCCATTCTTTCTCTTGTTCGTAATTGTTGGTTTATTGTTTCTGCTTCGGGTTCTTTTAATCAGGACCGGATTAATTTATAGGACCAAGAAATGGTGGAGATCAATCGAAGATTGTTTTCATGTGCATCAATTCTTTAAGGTCCCAGAATTCAACGAAAGCATGCAGGAGAATCAACTTTATTGCAAAGTCTCCGTTTATCTAAACTCTCTGGCTTCCATCGAGGACTCAGATTTTACCAACCTCTTCACCGGAAAAAAATCCAACGAAATCATCCTCCGCCTCGATTCTGGCCAGGTAATCGATGATGATTTTCTCGGAGCTAGAGTCTCTTGGATAAACGAAGTGAAAACCGATGCAACCTGTTCTAGAGCTTTGCTTTTGAAGATCAGAAAAGCAGATAAGCGAAGAATTCTCCGGCCTTATCTCCAGCACATCCACACAGTTTTCGATGAGCTTGAGCAAAAGAAGAAGAGACAATTGAAGCTTTATATGAACATCGACAGTGATCGAAATCAGAGCCGACGGTGGAGATTTGTACCCTTCACTCATCCTTCAACGTTTGAAACAATTGCAATGGAATCTGATCTCAAAAATAAGTTAAAATCAGATCTAGAGACTTTCCTCAAGGCCAAACAATACTATAACCGGCTGGGTCGTGTTTGGAAGCGGAGCTATCTCTTGTACGGGCCATCAGGTACTGGAAAATCCAGCTTTGTTGCTGCCATGGCCAATTTTCTTGGCTACGATGTGTATGACATCGATCTTTCCAGAGTTTTAGACGATTCTGATCTGAAATCACTCCTCTTACAAACCACACCCAAGTCGGTGATTGTGGTCGAAAACCTAGATCGATTTCTGATGGAAAAGTCAACGACTGTAAGTTTTTCAGGTGTTTTAAACTTCATGGATGGGATTTTAAATTCTTGCTCTGCAGCGGAGAGGATTATGGTTTTCACCATGAACAGTAAAGATCACATCGACTCGGCTATTCTTAGACCGGGTCGAATTGATGTCCACATCCATTTCCCTTTATGCGATTTCTCTGTATTCAAGACATTGTCGAATAGCTATTTGGGGGTGAAGGATCACAAGTTGTTTCCTCAAGTAGAAGAAATTTTCCAAACCGGAGCGAGTCTGAGTCCGGCCGAGATAGGTGAGCTCATGATTGCACACCGGAATTCGCCGAGTCGAGCATTGAAATCTGTTATAACGGCCTTGCAAACGGAAGGTGACCGTAGAGGGTCTGTGAATGTCGGGCGGCGTTTGCTGGATGCCGGGTCAAGAAATTCGACGGAAGATTCAAGCGATCACTTGGGGATATTTTGTAAAGAAAATTTCAATGCCGTGAAAGATATCAGGAAATTATATGGATTACTGAGGTTGAGAAGTAACAGAAAAGCACAATCGTTTGACTCGACTCCGGGCCAAAACGACGGGTGATGATACAGGTCGTGTCGTTTCGGATAAATTTACATTTGGTAAGCATGTGGGGGCCGCACGAAGGTGAGGGTGGGGGGGGAGGGAATGATCAGAAAAATACAAGGGGGTAAAAAAAAAAAAGGCCAAATGCTAATGGAAAATAGGGTAGTTTAGATTACTCAGATATTGATGGGTTTGATGCTTTGTTCCAGCCCCTTTTACAAGAATATGATTCTGTCATCTTTTTCATGTTTTTTGTTCTCCCCTTACTAGTTTGACTTGATTATTGAGTTAAATGGTAGCATAATATTACATTTTGAATTCTTTTAAATTTTAAAGACATTAAAGTCTTTCAAAATTTTCGTTTCAAGATAAGTTTTCGTAATAATGTCCTTTGTAGTGGACATGCAAGGATGTTCCTGAATATTTTATTACCAAGTTAAGTTTCAAGTTGAGTAGCATTTCCAATTCCAAATTAGATGGTCATCAATGGCAAAGGTGGATTCTTTCAGGCTTTAATGGGGTGCTTTACTCCTTTTTGCCAGCAAGGGGAGGCACACATGTGACTCAAACTAAGGCTCCGGTCACAACAGTTTTTGGAAACGTTACTTTTCCTTGTTCCATTTCAAGTGCAAATGCCAGTCCTCTTCTTCTGCCAAAGGTAAAGAAGATGCTTCAGACAACTTTCTTGCTCTCATCATTGCTTATGATGCGTGATCCCTCCTTCAACTTCAACCCCTTTTGTCTGTACTATCAGCACAGGAATGTCATTTCCATATGCACTTGTTTTTAGGCTAATTATTGTTTCCTAATCAATACCCTCTAATTTACATTTTAATTTTAAACAATTAATTCCTAAATCAGCTCAACCCAACAAACATGAAAATTGAATTGTTTTTCCTCTCTTCTTTGGGATGAGGGCAAGTTGGCAATTTAAAATCTGACTACTTTCGCAGCATATCCTTCTGTTATTTCATATAAAAATATGATTTAAAAAGATTCATACAGAGTTATCAGATATAGTATTGGAGAATAATTTTAAATGCGGATGATTTTTTATTTCAATGAAAGATGAATTTTATTGCATAACCAAAAAGAAAGATTCCTTAAAAAGTGGTTCTCGATCACAAGAAAAAATTCCTAAAAGCTTTTTGCTCTAAATAATTCACAGTTTTATTACATTCTCTTTTGATAATGGAGAAAAGAATGTCATTTGATGATTTATAAATCTCATTAATATCATGACCTAAACTATAGATTGCGAGCATTGTTGTTGATAGCATCTACGAAGATCTTGCAATCTCCTTCCATAGAAGATGTTTATCCAAAATGAAGAGGAGAGCTTCATTACATGCCATTGCCTCCAATGGTATAGTTTTGGAATTGTGATATAATACCATAGCATAAATTCAGAATAAGACCGAAGTAATTTAGAATGACAACTACAAATATACCTCTGTTCAGTGACATATCAACTATCACATCATAGTTCATATTAAGCCTATTTTTAGAAGATCAAATTCTGATAGAACCTGCGTATCTTGAGAATCAATTTTAATTTATGCATTTACTCGCACAAAATCCTCATAAACAGCTATCACATTTCCATATGCTTTAAAATAGAAACACTACCAATTGCATTGTTTCTTTGTTATTATCCGAATGAGGTAGTGGTTTGATCAAATTTACCCATAATCCAGTCATCAAAGAACCTCCTGAACATAGTGGAAACTCATGAAGATGAATTAAACAATATGGCGACTGTTTGAGAGTATTCAAAGAAAAGATGCCTCAAAGATTTTATTTCTTCATAGAATAAGCAAGCCAAAGAAATATTTGGAATTTTGTTACTAACTGATTCACTAGATTGGAGTTTCTCTCTTAGCATTGATCATAGAAAAACTGAAAGCTTTGTAGAAAGCAAAACTGACCAAATTCCCTTCCAAAATGCCTCCATCCGACGCTGAGAATTCGACCCTGAACCTGCCTTATTCCTCCCATGATCTGCATATATTATTTACTTGGCTAGATAGTGTCCTGATTTAACCATGTAAATTCCATGCGGATGAAGTTCGCCCCTCGGCATTTCCCTTTCCCAATTTGAAATATATTTTGGCAATGATACTGTGGAAAGTGCATTTATGGAAGCTATGTGGCAAGTGAAGGCCGACGGTCTTGTAAAAGATGCAAAGCAACGGAAACTTGAATGCCCTGGCTGAGATTATTGCTGCCACAGACATGGACCGAACTGCCTAGGCTAGCTAGTGCCTAGTAGCACAGAGTTTTGGGCCACCTCCGAATTTGTCCTACTTGGGTTGTCGATGGTTGATTCCAAAACCAACCTGCACTCACAATGAATGACCCTTTCTGCACCTCACACACTATAGGACCGTCTCTCTCAATTTTCCAAACTTGATCCATAAAAAGAAAAATCTATTCAATAATTGGGGTAAATGACTCAAATGGATATCAAATTAAATCTCATAATATATACATAATATTACGGTTCACGAAAATTTTTTTTAACATGAACTTGTAAAATAAAAAATAAATAAATTAAAAAATTTATCAATATAAATTCAATAAGAATTCTCTAATGCTTAAATTAAAAGTAATATAAAAAAAATAATATATTAAATTATTTAGAAATAGAGAAAATATTTCTATAGATGATCTAATCTCTTTATATAAAATTTTATATAAGATATAAATAACAATTGATTATGATAAATTAATTATGTAATTATATAAATTTATTACTAATATAATTATAAAATTATATTTATATTTATAGTGCATAATTATAGATATTGCTATATTTAATAATTCTATCATAATTATTTATTTTTAATAAATATTCTATTTTTTTATTGAGTGAATCTTATAATATTGAATCGACTAAATAAATTTTATGACTGAACAATTAAATATAATTAGGTTCACAAATTATTTGAAAATTTAAATTATTAAATCATATATATATATTTTAAGGAGATATATCACGTAGATTACTTGATTATAAGAAGGTGGCGATAGTGGTGATCCCCTTTCATTATTATGTATGTCATGTGGAAGCATGCATGATTTAAGAAAAAGACATGCAAATTGAAATACTATATGATGGATGGGCAATGGGTGATTTAATAATTTTGTCCAAATATGAGGAAAGCCGCATGTAAACAATACAAGAGATTGCTTGTCATTATTGCTGAAACATGGGCACTACCTAAACTCCACATTCCTTCATTTCTAATGATGGACTCTGTCATGATGATTTTTCGTTTTTAAATTCCACCCAACTTAGATGAAAACCGTAAATATGGATATAATTAACATTTTTCAATTGGATTTTAATCATTCAAATAAAATTATAAAAATACTTTTTTTTTTTAATTTTAGATGTCAGTATAAATGTTTTTTCATTTAAAACAATGAAATAAATAATTTAATGAAATATATAGCCAGATAATTAGTGTTTAAATTTAATATGATTCTATGTACGATGATGAAACGCACATGACGGAGATGTTTGAAGATATTTTGAATCGGTTGTACCTAAATTTGTTGTATGAATGCAAAGCGTACTTACGTTAAGTGCATGGATTTCTTCTTACAGGATATTTTGTTCAGCTATAAATTTAAATAAAAAAAAAACCTTAGATATAATAGATAATTAATAGTCATTTAAATAATTAAATATATTTATTTAGTAAATCCTTTAAATATTTGATAAAATACTCATTAATTACCCTTTATATCATATTCATATTATAAAATGTTTATATATTTTTTAGTTATTTGAAAAAAATAATCATTAATATTCTTTAATTTTTGTTATTTTTGTCGATGCATTTTTGGTGAGATATTCATGTACCACGTCCACCGTAATGTTAATTTTCTTCCACGTACCACGTGCATTGTAATAATATAAATTAAAAAAAAAAACAACACTCCGTTTATTTAAAAAAAAAATTATATATGAATTTTTTTTTTAAATATTCTTATTAAAATATTTTTTATTATTTGACTGTAATATTAAATTAATAGTATATATCTATTTAATGTATATATAAATATTTTTATATTTTAATAAAATTATTAAAATTTAAAAAATAAAAAATATTTTTTAATTATTTTTCTTTGATTAGAAAATTTTTCTTGGATTAATTTTACTGAATATTTAAAATATTAAAAAATATAAAAAATATTTTTCGTGAAATAAATAAATTTTAAATATATAATTACATATTTTTTTATTTTTTATTTTATAAAAACATTTGTGAGCGTAATTTATTTGATATTATTATGTTAAAATAAGAAATTTTTTAAAAATATTTAAATAATAATTTTAAAATATGTACCGTTAATTTTGAATTCCAATACTAAATAGAATCATAATTTTTTAAGTTTTTGATTTGTTCTTAGTTTATTGAATTACTATTATTTTAGATTATTTAATATTATTTATTTATAACATAAATTATATATTATATTCATATTAGTTATTTTATACATAATAATAATTAAATATAATTTTATTAAATATTTAATAAAAATCAGAGTTACAATCAACTATTAATTATCAGTTATTATTTGACAATAATACTTATCAGTATCAATTATTTGACTATATCTAATAGCTAAATTAAATAAGTATTTAATATTTTTGTCTTATGAAACACTTTGGTGGGACACCTTTATCTCAAATCTAACTTATCATCCATCTAATTGGAAATTACACTAATTTCTTAGAAAATCTTAGGATTCAGTTGGACCCAATTTTTTAGGCAAAATTTTTGGAGACAACAGAGCAAATTCAATATTGAAATGTGGGAAATTATAAAAAGAGATCATTATTGCTTATTTTTTAAATTATTTATAATTTAGTTATTTTATTTTGAAAATTATATTATTTAGTACACATAATTTAACTCGATTAACGAATTAACCTTTCTGTTCAATTTTTAGATATATTCCATTAGTTAATTGAAGTGAAATTAGAAAAATAATCTTTAATTCTTATAATCAAATGCCAAGATCTCTCCCTCTCTCATTGGTATCTGTGTCTTTGAGGAGGGAGGGAGGGAGATGAGGTGAGAGTAATTTTATATTTTCACTCATTATTAACAATTAAATCTAATGGAATAATTAATTTGTTGATGAAAATAAATTTTAAGAATTAATTAATATAATTTTTAAAACTAAAGGATTAGCTCATGAATGATGGGAAATCCTAGAAACTAATGGAAACCGAGAGGGCAAAGCTGAAGGCCGAAGCGAGAGAAGGGTCCAAAGGGATTTGAGCTCTTTACATGGGCTCCTAAAGTCTAAACCCAAACATAAACAAGCCTTAGCCCTTAACATACAATTTCTATTTTTCCACTGAGCAAGGCCCATCAAAACATTAAAATCCAGACGAAATCTTGATTCTAAACCTACAATAAACAGAGGTTCGCAAAATTATTGACAAACAACGAATACTTAAAAAAACTATATTAAAAAAAAAAGATTCACTTAAAATGCAAAGAGAAGTGCAATAAGCCAATAAATTGAAAACTAACATTTATAATAATAATAATAATAATAAAACTAGCAAGAACAGGCAGATAATTTTTTCATCTTGCTAATCTCTAAATCATACCCGAAAATGATATCATTCTTAGATCCTTTGAACATGGTAACATCAGTGCCGTTGGATTTTTTGTTGCCACACTCTAATGCCTTCTTAGAAATCACAGCATAAATGTAGAGTACATAAATTATCTAGGTGGGAAAGAGTGGTTATCTTGTTAGATAGTCAGCTGGGTTGGCAAAGAAAGCAGTTATGTGTTTAGCAAACTTCATCTACATGCTTCTAATGTATATATATATACTCAGGCTTAATATTAGAAATAAAACAAGTCAATTCTCATAATTCTGCTATTTTTTGTTTCCTCTGTATTTTATCATGGTATCAGAGCATTATCTTCCTGTGTAGATAAGAATTCATTTTCTTGTAACTGTTTTTTCTTTGATCAAGTTGATCAGAAAAAGTATTTTCATTGAGATCTCTATAATCAGTACTTACGGATCAGAAGGAAATTGAATGATGGAGTAAGCAAAGTAAGGACATCGATGGATTAGTTTGTAGAAGACGCACTTCATCTACAAAATTTGGATTATCCTGCCAGGGAATTATGGACAGAATTGGAGCAGCAATTTGGGGAAAACAAAGGACTTCTCCTTTATAACATCAAACGGGCATATGTTGTTACCCAAGATACTCCACTTGATGAGTCTCAGAAAGAAGTGGCCAAGAAATCTGATGACTAGAATAAAGATTTTTCCATTACTGTCCAGAAAAAGGTATCAAATATATGAAGGTGAAGATGAATTCTGAAGAACATTGTCTTAATTTCTCTGGTTTTGCTGGGTTTGCAGGTACACTTGATTCTTTTGGCTTCCTTAGTTTTGATGACAATTGGCAAGGCAAGTGGATTATAGATACAGGAGCATCATCACACATGACTTATGACTTAGCCTATCTTGACATAACTAACCATCCTATTACCCATAAACATGTTTTTTTGCCAGATGGAACCAAACAATATATTCAGAAAGTAGATAATATCAGTTTACACACTAAACTTTCATTTGCTGGATGTGTTATACATTCCTACATTTAAATACAATTTGCCATCGATGAGTAAACTTGCTGCCACATCCAACATTGTTGTAACCTTTTTCCTCAAACATTGTTTTCGACAAGATAAATGGACTAGAGAAGTTATAGTTGTTGGAAGAATGACAGGAGGCTTGTATAGGTTGGACAGTTCCTCATTTTCTTTTCATTCATCTACAACTTGCATCCCAAAATCTTTGAATGAATTTTCTACCACTTTAGCTAATAATTGTACTCAACCAAACATCTCATATACTGACATCAATAAAAATGCTTTTGTTACTCCTTGTTTGTGGCATAATAGATTGGGTCATCCTTCACAATCCACCATGGCTCACATTTCCCAAATTGGCACAAACACAGAAATTCATGATTGCACTATCTGTCACATGTCTAAACAGCAAAGATTGCCATTTTTCCCAAGTCACACAAATTCTGAATGCCCTTTTCAATTAATTCACATTGACCCATGGGGACCCTACAATGTTCAGTCTATCAATGGTGCCAGTTACATGTTAACAATAATAGAAGACTACAATAGGGCAACCTGGACATTCGTTTTAAACATAAAATCTCAAACCACAAGTTTCCTTACCACATTTCTTAATACCATACAAAATCAATACAATACTACTGTTAAATCTATTAGATCTGATAATGGAAGTGAGTTCATTAACTCCAATTTTACAAAATTATTTCATGATCGAGGCATTATTCATCAAAGGTCCTGTGTGTATTCTCCACAACAAAATGGTGTTGTGGAGAGAAAGCATAAACACTTATTGCAAGTTGCTAGGTCACTCATGTTTCAATCCTCTCTTTCGCAAAAGTTATGGGTGAGTCTCTTCTTACTGTAACATACCTCATAAATAGATTACCTATAAAAACTTTGAATTGGAAAACTTCTTTTGAAGTTCTAAATGGCAGACCACCTGACTATTCATCTTTAAAAACTTTTGGTTGCCTTTGCTATGCCACAAACACTTTCCCCCATAAGTCAAAGTTTGAACCTACAGCTTACAAATGCATCTTCTTGGGATATCCACCTGGTCAAAAAGCTTTTAAACTATACAACATTGATACTGATTCTGTTTGCATTTTTAGAGATGTCATATTCAAAGAATCTATTTTTCCTTTTTCACAAAAGTCACATACCTCATCTCACTCACCTGTCATTCCACTTCCTCTTTCTTGCATATTTCAGATTCTCACGCACAATCACCCACATATCATACATATTCACATTCATTTACATCTACCTCTTCCTCACATAATTCAACTACACCTTTATCATCATCTATGGATACTCATTCACATTATGATGGGTCCATACGTCAAATCCCTACCCAAGTTGCATCATCACTACCTGTTCGAAAGAGTACAAAAATAATTACCAAACCTGTTTGGCTTCAGGATTTTGTTGCCTTTGTCCAACTATCCCTATCTTCTGTCAATTCTACTCAACAAGCTTTTACTGGTGCATTAGATCCTAATTCACATACAGGTATTTCTTCTCCTAACCCACCTTTTATTTCCTTCAATCCATCCTACCTTAACTTCATTGCTAATGTGTCTATGATTCCTGAGCCCACCGCTTATTCTCAGGCTAAGAATGATCCACACTGGATTGAAGCAATGGATAAAGAATTGAGTGCTTTAGAATAGAATGGTACATGGGAGTTTACTCTTCTTCCTGCACATAAAAAAGCCATAGATTCAAAATGGATATATAAAGTGAAGTACAATCCAGATGGCTCAGTAGAATGTTATAAAGCCAGATTAGTGGTTAAAGAATACAATCAATTGCATGGCCTAGATTACATAGCTAGTTTCTCACCAGTGGCAAAAACAGTAACTGTGAGGCTTTTTCTTGCTCTAGCTACAGCTCAAAATTGGGTCATCGATCAACTGGATATTAATAATGCATATCTCCATGGGTTTATTGATGAGGAGCTTTACATGAAGCCACTTGAGGGTTATTTGAAGGCCAAGCCAAGCTAAGTGTACAGGTTACGCAAATCTCTTTACGGGTTAAAACAGGCAGGCCGTCAATGGAATAAAGAACTCACAAGCAAATTACAATCTTATTGTTTCACTCAATCCATACATGATAATTGCTTGTTTATCAAAGGCTCGGATGTTAATTTCATTGCTTTATTGGTTTATGTGGATGATGTTTTGATAACAGGGGCTGACGAATCTCAAATTCTCCAAGTCAAAGATTTTTTTCACTGTTCCTTCACTATCAAAGACCTTGGCTACGCCAAGTATTTTCTAGGAATGGAAATTGGTCAATCCAGCACTGGCTTATTTCTTAGCCAGCGCAAATATATCTTGGACATTCTTGCTGACGCTGGGTTGCTAAATGCAAAATAGAAAGAGTTTCCCATGAGCAAAAGCCTCAAATTAGATGATGTCACTTGTGAACTACTTACTGAACCTGAAAGATATCGTAGATTGATGGGTCGTTTGCTTTATCTTAATCTTACTCATCCGGACATCTCTTATGTCGTTCAACATTTAAGTCAATTTCTACAGCAACCACGCAAGCCACACTGGGATGCCCTCACTACTCTCCTTCAATACCTCAAAGGCACACCAGCCAAAGGATTGTTCTTTCCCGCAAACACTAGTTTTCAATTACGAGCTTATTGTGATGCTGATTGGGCCACTTGCTCTATGACACGCAAATCCTTAACAAACTACAGTAAGCAAGTCATCTACGGAGGTGGAGTATCGCAGTATGGCTATGACAGTCCATACTGCGAACTTCAATGGATATCCTATTTGCTGCGTGATTTGCAAGTGCCATTGTCTCAACCAATTCCTCTATTCTGCGACAACAAGGCAGCTATCCATATTTCTGAAAATCCCGTGTTTCATGAATGCACAAAACACCTAGATATTGATTGTCATATTGTTAGACAGCAAGTATTTCAGAAGTTCATCATCACTTCACATGTTGCAGGCAGAGATCAACTTGCAAATCTTTTCACTAAGCCCCTGACGTCTCCCATGTTTCATCAATTTTTGTCTAAGATGGGATTGGTTTCATTAAACCCATCTGCATCTTGAGGGGGGATGTAGAGTATATAAATTATTTAGGCGGGAAAGAGTGGTTATCTTGTTAGATAGTCAGCTGAGTTGGCAAGCAGTTATGTGTTTAGCAAGCTTCATCTACACGCTTCTGATGTATATATATACTCAGACTTTATATCAGAAATAAAACAAGTCAATTCTCATAATTCTGCTATTTTTTGTTTCCTCTATATTCCATCAATAAATTTCCTCAAGCAGCCTGAAAAATGCTCTGTCCACATTGTCTCCGCTCAGAGCTGATGTCTCAGAGAAAAAAAGGCCTTGATTCTCCGCAAACTCCACCGCGTCTTCTGTTGGAACAACCCTTTGGTCCACCAGATCAGCCTTGTTTCCAATCAAAGTGATCACTATGGAATTGTCAGCGTGGGCACGTAGTTCCTCCAACCACCTAGCCACATGATCAAAGGTTGGTCTCTTGGTGATGTCATACAATAGCATGGCCCCCATTGCTCCTCTGTAGTATGCGCTTGTAACTGCTCGATACCTGCAAGAGCCAGGAGGTTTATCTTTTACTGCTTCTGATAGGATCTATATAGAAAAGGGCATGAATTTCGACATTTCAAAATGAAAGGAAAAATGGAGTTTAGAGAAAATGAGAGACCTTTCTTGGCCAGCAGTATCCCAGATCTGGGCCGTAACGACTTTGCCTTCGATGGTGACAGTCCTAGTCTGGAACTCAACGCCAATGGTGGACTTGGAATCGAAGCAGAACTTGTTCTTAGTGAACCATGATAGCAAGTGAGTCTTACCCACAGCCGAATCACCGATCACCACCGCCTTAAACACATAGTCTCTTTTTTCTTCATGATTCTCCAGCTCACCACCATTCATTTCTCGATTCATTTCTCTCAACACAAAGCCACTCTTGGACTTGGAGCGAGAAGAAATTGGCAGTTTTGTTTCGCTGCTGTTATGTGAGTATCAAAACATGCAGCTTTTGAAACGAGGACATTGGTCTTTGGACATTAGTCTTGGTGGTAAGTGGGAGCAAGTAAAGGATAGATTTTAAGGAAAAAGACGACCAGACTATACCGGGTTCTCAAGGATTTTTACTCTCAATAAATAGCGCAAAAGAGAGTAAGTTTTGAAACTTGGTCTGGTCTTTCTCTTTTATTGAGACGTACAGCGCATTATTTAATTGATTACAATGATTGAGAAGAGTTACTGCTGCCACTGTCAATCAAAAACTATAATTCTTGCTTAATGGGATTGGAAGTTGGGATTTGTGGAAGCAATTAAGAACCCCTTTGGCCCACTTGTGCCTCATTTGCTACCACAATTTGTTGATTCAGCTCTATCTCTTTTTAATTCTTGCTCGAAGCTTGCATGAGGACAAGATATACTTGCTGTTTCGCATTTTCCTTTCTCTCGGAAGACCCGAAATCTTATTATCCAATTCAACCAAATTCTATTTAGCTCATGTGACTTTCAAGTTGAAAACATGCAGCTTGCCAGAAACATGATCAAGCAACCAAATCAGTATTGAAAGATAATAAGCTCAACACATCACCTGCTTTGTGCTTGCAATGAATGCATGAAACCAGGTAAAGCTTCAGTCACTGTTGATAGATCTTCTTATTTATCCGAATACTGAAGGTCATAGGCTGGAAATTTATTTCAGAGAATTTTCTTTAAGGGTAGGTTCATTCTCTTCATTCTTCATTATACTGTGGCCCCATATGCCCATAAAGTAAAGTAGATAAACAACAAACACAGGAAACTTCAGAAGTTGTTTTTATCTTTACTGTTTAAAATCAAAGTGGACCTCCCCTAATGTTTGCACCGACGAGGTTTGGCACAGTGACATTCCTAAGAACGATGATTAAGCCAGCACATCTCTCGAGGGTGTTATAATTAAAAAAATTCCACTGACGAGTGATGGTCTTTAATGATTTTATCAGGAACTACAACTTCTGCATTAAACATTATTACCATAGATAGTCAACTAATGTTGATTTGATAACATTATTTTGCTCTCCACAGGGTTATAATTTTTAAGAAGAAAAAAAAAAAGCCTATTTTCTTTTTTATTCAGAATAAAATTGTGAATTAACTATTTTCCTTTTCAGATGAAAATTTCTTACCAGTATCTTTCTGTGAATTTGTAGACCCAATGTAACACAAAAAGGGGCTGTACCGTTTGCCTTTCATATATATGAGAGCATGCAGCTGCTGTTTTTCCCTATCATACTAACAGAGACTTCTCAAGCTGCCATGGATGGCTTGAAGTTTTAAAAATTTCCAACAAATTATGAGGTCTAAGTTTGATCTGAAGAGAGCTGCTATTTGTTTTTCCCACATTTCCTGCAGTTGAATTCCAAAAGAGCTTGTAGCTTCTAGCTTGGATGAGTTGTCGGATTACTTAACTGCTAGGCCCATAATAACTTAGCAATGGGCTAAAACTGAAGTCTGAAAGGGCCTCTTCAACTGAGAGAACCACAACTATTATATGCAACTAGGGCGTCGCAGGCGAGCCCGACTTGGCCCTCAAAAACTTGCATCCGCAGCCAAGATTTTGACGTACACATTCGATGAGATTGCAAAACACACTATTGAATGCTCATCAGTAGGGGAACTTATTTGGTGAGCCCGGCGTGTACCAACTCATTGAGATGATTTGTGGCTCTCAATTAATAAAATTGTAAAACAAGTCATACATTAAATAAAAAACATGGAGAGAAAGAGAGTTGGGATGATGAATATCATAATTTTAACAAAAATGACAACTGTTAATTGATTGAGTGTATTTAAAAATTTCTTGTAATAGTGACGAGTTACATTTTTATTTGTTGCGAACTTATAATATGCTGGTTAAGGGATTTTCTAAGGCTGGGAATGCCAAGGAGGGTATTAGGATTATTGAGGAGATGTTGGATAAAGGATGCATGCCTGACATATCGACTTATGCTTTATTGATTGAGGAATTTTGTGAAAAGGGGATGCAAAGTAGATAAAGTTTCTTTCAATGGCCATGGCAAGTGGAACAGTTGATAGTGATTCTTGGGACCTCTTCTTAGACAAAGTTGTAGGTAATCTGGATAGAGGGACATATGCTCCTGATGGATTGTAGTGGAGAATGCCCAGTAGATATCTGCCTTGCATACTTCGGTAGAGTACTAAACGTGCAAAGGTATCCTCCTTGCACGTTCTGTTTCACACTTCAATTGACTAGGCGTTGTGAATTATTTGAAGAGGACTGGATACTGAAGCTGTTGAAAAATTGTTATAATTTTAAACAAACCAATGCATTCATGGAATTAGGGCATTAGTTAACTGGAGAATTCACTTGACAGGTACAGTTTTTCTTTCTGTTTGGGTTTCACTTGCAAGTGGCATCAGAATAGTTCTTCACGTGCAGAAGCAGTGTCTCGGGAATTTCTTATGTTCAAGCTTCCCTTGCCTGGTGAACCACAGAACAGAAACGTGAGGAATTGGCACCCATTTTTGCTTTTTAAGAATATGTGCTTACGCACTTGTTGATTTTTAAGAGGGTAGGTAGCTCAGCAAATGGGTTGCCAGGTTTCATGTTTATGACCAACAGAAATATATGAAGCTATGTTGAATTTGTAGTTTCTGCAGTCAGATATTTTAATTGAAGACCATGGCCTGAAATATTCTCAACCCTTAAAATGAAGGGCTGCACAACGTGAAGAGATGACTCTCCGTTTTTCAATTATTGAGAAAGTCCATTTTCTTTGAAAAAAATTGCAAATAGAAGAAAATATATGCAGAAGAAGAGATACCAGATGTTGTTGTTATGAAGACGGATTCTCTGTTGGAGGTGAAGGGGTGGTAGGTTTATGTAAATAGATCACCTCATGGCCCTGGATCCCTCATTAATTTTGTGAGTTTCTTATTACGACTGGGACTTGGTGCTTTCTCTTAAATCTTAAAAACAATTCAGACTCCTGCAAATCCGATATGTTAAGGTTGATTGGAGCTCGGAAAGTCCAATATACCTACATTGTAGAAGCTTGACGATTGACAGTGCTGTGCAAAAGAGTTAGCATAGCAAGTATTTTCCTGATTGATGAATGGATGATTTAACTCGTGGACCCTTGTTCATTCATTTTCTATCTTCATGACGAAGATGAGTACGCCACAAAAACTCCCCCGCAGGAAAGCAGCACAGATTTTATTAGCCCACAATTCATTTTTGAATGTTTGCTATTGATTATCAATTCAATGTTGAGCTAATATTTCAACAGGTCATGATCACGTGTGAGCAAAATTAATGACAACTCCACTGACTTTTTCTTTAAGAAAAAAGAACTCGTCTTAACTATAAAAAAAAAAAAAAAAAAGAGAACTCGTCATGGAGTCGCACGTTATCGATCATATTTGACTCTTTCAAGACATGCGTGACGCGTCCCGCGTATAGGTGGACGAAAGCGTCGGTCGCTGTTGGCTTTCACAGGACAGTTTGAGATTCCCAATCCGAGCGGTAGACCTGCGTATGAAAATAAAGAGTTTTCTTCTCTTTATTTTACTTGAATTAGTCCTTCCACTTCTGGACCCCACTGGCCATGTGGCCTCTCGCATTCACGCTGTCCTATTACAAACAAGATTTAACATACTTAAATTCGATATCTACCAAGCTATCAAAAAGCAATGGGGCATTTTGGATAATTCCTTGAATTTTCAAGGGTGTTGCAGACCCAAGCATGGCTTGGATGACCCATCAAGTAAAAATTAGCTTTTTTTTTTTTTTTTTAATAATCTTAAATAGACTACTACTAAAATCATCCAGTAAAAAAGTAGCTTTGGTTATGGTTTAGATTTCTTCCCCTTGTATTATTTGCTGTTGAAATTTTATTTTTATTATAAAATATAAATTTTTAGTTTCCTTCATTAGGCATGTATTAGAATTATTATTTTTTTCTTTTTAAAAATTCAAAGCAAAGTCAAACAAGAAGACCAAGGTGCGAAAATCTTTTGATCGAGGTGAAAAAAAATTGCTGTCGAGTGTCGAGAATATTATAGTTTATTTATTATTTGGTCCATGAAATTTAGTAAACTATACAAGTTAATCCATGAAATTTACCGTTAGTCATAATGAAGGGACAGAAGTCTCCATATAGTACGACATGTCGTTTGAAGGAAATCAAAAACACTTTACAAGTCATAATCTTCCGACTTCGAATTGAAGCCCATCCCTGATGTTCTTTATTATTATTATTATTATTATTAAGAGGCTTAAATATTGATTGTTGTTGCTCAATGTTGGTGAAAATACAATGAATAATAAAATAATTAAAATATAAAAAAGAAATTAATAAAATTAATTAAGAGGTACAAATATATCGATCTTCTACTTAAGAAACACATTTTTATTTGATTTTAAATTCTTTCAAAACTTTATTTTAGTTGCTTATTGTTATATAAAATTATAGAAAATATGTGATCATATCTATAGATAATTCCAATAAAAACATAAATTATGTTAAAGGTAGATTTACTAAATAAACTTAAGTTGTTACCTTGATAAACATGCTTAATTAATTATGATATTTAATATTAAAAATATTACAACGCTTTAAATTGATAAAATAACTCAATAGATTGAGAAAGAAGATTATAATATATTTTTAGAGTAAACAAAAATAATATTTTCTCTTATAAAAACATGAGTTTTCGTTATAATATGAAAAATATATTTTATATAATTATAAAAAATAGAGTATAATAATAAATATATTTAATAATTTCTGGATGAAGAGAATAAGAATAATTTTGAGTTTTATTTTAAATTTGGATTTACCTTTCTTTTATTTTTTATTTTGATTAATGGCAAATTAAGTTAATCTCGGCTGTAATGAGTTTAAAGAACAAACCAGATTTCAGGGATTTATGGCATTTTAAAATATAGAGATTAACTATATAAAAAAAATAGAGGGATTAATACATATTATTTAAAACTTAAAGGACTAAATGATAAAATATCCACTACCATATATGAGAGTCTTCGTCCTTAATCGATAGAATTGCAGATGTGGTGCTCTTAATAAATATATATATATATATTTTCTCCCCCCAACAAATAAAATATTGCGGCGGCGCTCACCACATGCCCTATTTTATAAACAGACATTTGGCAACGGAAAGATGCTCACATCTTTTTTTTTTTTTTTCCTTAGTATTTCCTATTTTTATAGTTTTATTTTGGGTCTTTTTGGTCCGGCGGCTCCATTGCGTATTTTCCCGCAAATTCTTGGCGCTTTTTCCTGGAGAGCTTCTATGTATTTTCATGGTCACTTACTTTCTCTTCAGGTCTCTTTCTCTCCTGCTTTATTGGAACTTTGATTTCGTTAGTGTGATTCAACGTTTTGATAGCTTGTTGAATGTTGACTATGTTCTTACTTTAGTTCGATTAGTTTGGTTTTGCGTTTCCTGTTTCTTTGAATTGCATTTCTAGCTTTGAATTGAGGAAACACCCACTACTGATCTTTCTTTTTTCTCTATTTCGTTGAATTGTTGTTGAACTATGCACCTATACGTTTATACTTCGGCTTCCATGGCTTTATGCGATAAATTGTAAGATTTGACGCGAGTTTAGTATAGCAATTCTAGTTTGGTTGGTGATCAAATGTAGGGAAAGAGCAGTGATTTTATTGGAAACTTCGATTTTTCCATGTTCAGTGCGTGAGAAAGCAAATTAACTCCGACTGCAGTGCATAACTGCTGGGTTGAATTTCCCGTTCTGTTGCGATCTGAATTTATCCTTTCTTTTTATATAACGCAATGAACTATGAAAGAGATAAATATAAATGTTTTTATTGTTTTTCCGATAATTGAAATTCATCTATGATCCCAAAAAAAAAAAAAAGGATTAGGTACCTGATATAAAGTAAACGTTCTGATGTTTATTCTTCCCCATGCTCTTTGCAACCAAAAAGAACTTCAACGAGTGAATTTTTTTTTTCATTTTTCTTTTTAATGCTTATCTAATAAATGGTCGCTTAATCCCATATGTACATAAGTTATATTCTTCATCAATTTAGTATTTTGAAGTTTTAACTTGCTGCTTATTCTCAGAAACTTATTCAAAACTGGGATTGAATGTAGGCTTTTTTATAGTGCGAAACAGGAGAGTTGATGTAGCTATGAAACCTGACTAATCAAATTTTGCAAGCGGTTGTCTTGCAACTGTGTTCTTATCAAATGGACATGGTGGTTTTTACCTTCTAGCTTTTGTTGGCTCTTACAAGATGGCATTAGATATGTTTACACCTGCCTCATCTGTCTTGGCACCAGAATTCTTTACCCAGATTGTAGAGGACGTGATTGAGATCACACTTGCTACCAACAATGTACTCATTGAGAAAGAGAGTTTTAAGGAACTTGCCATCTACTTGGAAAGGACTGTACCCATCCTAAATGAGTTTAATAAGAAAGACACAGGTCATTCAGAGAGCTTAAACAATGCAATTGAGATTCTCAATAGAGAAGTTAAAACTGCAAAGCAATTAACTATGGAGTGTACTAAAAGAAATAAACTATATCTCCTGATGAATTGCCGGACAATAGTCAAGCGTTTAGAAAACATCACTAGGGAAATTAGCCTGGCTCTAGATCTTCTTCCTTTGGCTACTTTGGATCTTGCATCTGGTATAATTGAAGAGATTGCAGAACTCCGACATAGTCTGCAAAGAGCTGAGTTCAAGGCAGCTATAGCAGAAGAAGAGATATTGGAGAAAATTGAGTCGGGAATACAAGAGAGGAATGTTGATCGTTCTTATGCCAATAATTTACTGGCTCACATAGCTGAGGTGGTTGGTATCTCAACTGAGAGGGCTGCATTGAAGAAAGAATTTGAAGACTTCAAGAGTGAGATTGAAAATGCCCATCTACTGAAGGACCAAGCTGAATCGATACAAATGGCTCAGATAATTGCTTTACTAGAAAGAGCAGATGCAGCTTCTTCTCCTAAGGAGAAAGAGATGAAGTATTTCACAAAACGGAAGTCCTTGGGTAGTCTAACATTGGAACCTCTCCAATCATTTTATTGCCCAATCACTCGGGATGTTATGGTTGACCCTGTGGAGACCTCTTCAGGACAAACGTTTGAGCGAAGTGCAATAGAGAAATGGCTTGCAGATGGGAACAAATTGTGTCCTCTGACCATGACTCCTCTGAACACATCAATTCTAAGGCCTAATAAAACTTTGAGGCAATCAATTGAAGAATGGAAGGATAGGAACACGATGATTACAATTGCTTCCATGAAATCAAAACTTACAAATGAAGGAGATGAAGAAGTGCTTCATTGCCTGGAACAGTTAGAAGATCTCTGTGTACAAAGAGACCAGCATCGGGAATGGGTAATATTGGAGAATTATATACCAGTTCTTATTCAACTTCTTCGTGAAAAAAATCTTGACATAAGGAATCGTGCTTTGGTCATCCTCTACATCCTAGCAAAAGATAGTGATGATGCAAAGGTACTAACTTTACCTGACATTCATTATTATGACTGCCTAGTTTTTATTTTCTTACGAGGCATTGTAAAATGCCTGGAATCATGGTGAATCTGGGGTCTTTCTCTCTCTTAGTATTTGAAATTCAACTGCGTACTTCAAATATGTTTTCTTAAGGCTTTATTGGGTGTACATAGACACCCCCCCCACAAGGCAAAATATGTTTCCTTTCATTCAATCTATTTGTAGGTGAGTGGGGGTTGCTAAGGCTTTACTTATTATGTGGTTACTGAATTGGTTTACTTTTGATGGTTATTAAATGAGAATAAGTAAACTACTGCAGTTTCTTTCTTTTTTTTTTTTTTTCATTTTTTTAACTAATTTCTTGAATTACATTCTCCCAGTTGTCTGTCTTATAGACTGTTATATTATTTTATTTCTAGCATGGAATAGCCCTTTTTATTCTATAGATAATCTGCATAAGCTAGATAGCGTATTTTTAATTTTAACCTTTGCCCAAAATCTGAAATTTGTTGCAGGAAAGAATTGCAAATGTTGACAATGCAATTGAATATATAGTTCAATCCCTTGGCCGTCGGATTGGGGAAAGGAAGTCAGCAGTGGCATTACTGTTGGAATTATCTAAATGTACTCTGGTAAGGGACTATATTGGAAAGGTTCAAGGTGGCATTCTCCTCTTGGTGACTATGTCAAGCAGTGATGACAGTCAAGCTGCCACAGATGCCCAGGAGCTGTTGGAAAATCTTGCATTCTCTGATCAAAACATCATACAAATGGCAAAGGCAAATTATTTCAAACATTTGCTGCAGCGCCTATCTACAGGTGATTTTCTTACATGTGACAGCCTATTTTAGCTTTGTGATAAAATTTATATTGACTAATTACTGCTTGGCCCTTCACCTCTCTTTTTGGGTGTAAGATGATGCTGAATCTTTCTGAATTATTTTTAACCCTAAATAAGCAGTAATTGCGTAGTGAAGTAACTGAATTAAATTATGCTAGTTGTTATGGTGAGAGATGTATGCAGTCCTCCAAAATGCTAAATATCATGATTGAACTTTGGGTCTCTTAGAAACATGCGAAGTCATTAAGATGCTCTAAATCTCTCAGTTTAGATACAAATTGTTTCGGCAATTTAACCTTGTGTTTAAACTGTTTCTACCAATCACTTCTAATTGTAATTTTTATTTGTGTTGTATGTTATAGATTTAATGATTTAAGAGACATGCTCATATTTCTAAGAGCACTAATCATTCCTTTTACAGGGCCAGAAGAAGTGAAAATGATCATGGTGTCAACTTTGGCAGAGATGGATTTAACTGACCACAATAAAGCATCTTTATTTGGAGAAGGTGTGTTGAGTCCACTTCTCCACTTTGTCTCAGATGGTGATGCAGGGATACAGAAGGTGGCCATCAAGGCTCTTCGGAACCTCTCAAGTTTACCAGCAAATGGCCTGCAGATGGTTAGAGAAGGTGCAGTGCGCCCATTACTTGACCTTCTTTTCCGGCATATCTCATCGTCTTCAGGTTTGCGTGAACAGGTGGCAGCCACAATTATGCATCTGGCTGAATCAATAGTGTCTCAAGGATCCAGCCCAACACCAATATCATTGCTGGAATCTGATGAAGATGCTTTGAGGCTTTTCTCTTTGATAAACTTGACAGGGCCAGATGTGCAACAAAACATTCTCCGTATCTTCTATTCATTGTGCCAGTCGCCCTCAGGGGCAAGCATCCAGACCAAATTGACTGAGGTATATAAGAGATTATGAATGCTATTTACGTTCTCCATTTCTTAAAAGAAAATTGTTGCCCATTCTCCGGCATTAACAATAGCCAATAATTAGTATGCTGTATATGTGCTGTTAACACAAAAGATTGCTTTGCTGAAGCTGCAGTAACACATGTAATAACAATGTCCTAAAAGCTTGAAGAGATATATTGTCCTCAATATGTGTATTGGCATGAAATAGGTAAAACAAGGTAGATATTATTGAGATGGCAAGATGTTCAGGGATTGGATAGTCTAACAAAATTTGACTGAAGACTACCAATGTTCTATGGGTCACTAAGCTTCTGATCCTATCCTAAATTTCTATAGGTCATTAAGCTTCTGATCCTACCCTTAATTTGTCAAGGATACCCTTAATTTGTCAAGGATTAACAAAAATGCAAAGGATCTAGAAAGTCATTCAACTTTTAGAAAGTGAAGCTTTGAGTGATAAGGCCAAATAAGAGACCATCAAATTCTGTAAGCCTGAACCTGGCAATTTGCTTGACAGGCTACTTCTCATTCTCACCCCTGATTCTAATTCTTTTTTGGAAATCCGGAATGAAGGGAATTCCTTTTGCTTCTTAGCTTAGTGATTTAGAGATCTTTTCTCCTTTTCATGTAGTTTACTTGATCCTACCACTTTGTATGTCTCCAGTTTTGCATTTTCAATATAAACTACTTTTTTGGACATCATCACGTAGACACTAACTTTATTTATAATGAACAGTACTCAGCTGTACAAGTATTGGTTCAGTTATGTGAGCAAGAGAATCAAAATGTACGAGCAAATGCTGTAAAGCTGTTCAGTTGCTTGGTAGAAGGTGGAAATGAAGCCACCATCCTAGAACATGTGGATCGGAAGTGCCTTGAGACCTTGCTGAGGATCATCCAATCTTCTAATGACTTGGAAGAGATTGCTTCAGCAATGGGCATTATCTCTAACCTTCCAGAAGATCGCCAAATTGCTGAGTGGCTTCTGAATGCTGGTGCAATACCAGTAATTTTCAAAATTCTCCCAAATAGCAAGCAGAATGATCCCCATAGGAATCGGTTAGTTGAAAATGCTGTTGGAGCCATATGCCGTTTCACTGTTCCAACGAACTTGGAATGGCAAAAGAAAGCAGCAGAAGCTGGTATTATTCCTATGTTAGTGCAGCTGCTAGACTTTGGAACTACCTTGACAAAGAAAAATGCCGCTATTTCTCTCACTCATTTTTCAGAGAATTCATTGATGTTGAGTCGTCCAATACCAAAACAGAAGGCCAGGTTTTGTTGCTTCTCGGTTCCACCAGAAACTGGCTGCAGGATTCATGGGGGAGTCTGTGCTGTTGAATCATCATTTTGCCTTGTGGAAGCTGATGCAGTAAAACCTCTTGTGAGGGTTCTTGAAGATCCAGATCCTGGAGCCTGTGAGGCATCTTTAGATGCACTATTGACCTTAATTGAAGCTGAAAGACTTCAAAGTGGTGGCAAGGTGCTTGCAGAAGCAAACGCTATACCATCAATTATAAAATTTCTAAGCTCTTCCTCCCCAACGTTGCAGGAGAAGGCTCTAAATGCTCTAGAAAGGATATTCAGACTGCCAGAGTTCAAACAGAATTATGGGCCCTCTGCTCAGATGCCTTTAGTTGATTTAACACAGAGGGGGAACAGCAGCATGAGGTCTCTCTCGGCCAGAATACTGGCTCACTTGAATGTTCTTCATGATCAGTCTTCTTACTTCTAAAGAAATGTAATTGTTTTAATGCACTTAATAATGGCCCCAACGAACAGAGGATGCTTGGTTAGATGGAAGTTGCATGGTCGTCAGTTCAAGAACACTATTAGATGGATCTATTTTTATGCAGACAAGTTGATGACCAGGCACATATCACGTCTTGATGGTTTAGCTTTGCTATAATGGGGAAAGAGGTGCAGTATGACTCTACGACCTGGCATGACAGTAGACATTTGTAACACTGGACAGAGCTGCAATAGATTATCATGCTGCCTCTTCAGCTGGAAAAAGCTAAACTGAAGAGTTAATGGTGTTGAAGCATTTTCTATCCTTTTGTTGTTGTAAAGAGAATTATTGCCAGAGAAATGGGATTGTAGAAGTGGCTCACATTAAATGCCACAGAAGTTGTTCTATACAGTTGAAGTCCTTCGTCATTGGAAGGACAGGAACAAAAATCAGCCCAAGTCACCAATGTTAGACTAGTTAGCAATTGTCATGTTTTTGACATAGTTGCAGTTATTTTCATATGTATAAGCAAACATGTGCAGCAAATTCTTAATGAAGTCAAAAGTATTGAATTAGTCATTTTTACTGGGAGTCTCGGACCAACTTTGATTATTGTGGCTGTTGAATTTTTTAAGTTTCCATCTACCATTAATTCTGGGCTATGTGCCTTCAGTCATGGAAGGAACGATCTAATTTGACTGCCTGCCCCTCAGGGGGAGGAAATGAACAACACCCTCTTTGACGGAAGTGGGACAATGCCATTTGCATTACAGAAGGATTACCCCAAGTTGCCTTGGAATATTATTGTTAATATGTAAAATATTTCTAAAATATAATTTATAATTGAAATTTTAATTTTAGATAATAATATTTTATTATAAAAGGAATATTTAAAATAAAAATTTTATATTAATAAAAAATAAATTTAATATATCAAATTTTATAGTACATTAAATAGATAAAAAAATTTATTTACTTTATTATATAAAAGATGATAAGATAAAAAAAAATTAATTCTGGTTAATTTAATATAATAAATTACTCTCAAATGCGTTTCAAAAGCTGACTTTCACGTTCCTCTCTGTGGCTCGTGCCTTCTTTTTTCTCCCTTCTCTCTGGCCAAATATTCACACTTACTTCTTAAAATCGGGTTTCGAGTTTGATGTCTTTGCCTTGACAGCTTTGTTGATGTTGATGCCAAATTGGGCATGTTAGCGTCGGCACGATAACTGTTTGATGAAACGACTTTGAGAGATATACCAACTTAATTGCATGTTATTTGAGGTATGGGGATATGGAGGGAGCACCACGTGTTTAAAAAAAAAAAAAAGTCTCTATATTTTTAGCCTTTAAAATTTAATTTATGTTAAACAAGTCTTTGTGGCCTTATCTAATAAAATATTTTTTTAATAATAAAATATTTTCTCTTAATTTTTAAATATTAAAATTTATTATTGTTTTTAATTAAAATATTTTTTTTAAAAAAAAAAAGTATAAGTGTGCTTCCAGCTTGTGCAAACCAAGGTTCATTGGAAGTTGGGGAGAGGATTCAAGCATATGCCATAACAAATGGGGTTTTGAGGAATTTGCATATAAGCAATGCCTTATTGAAAAGTATGCAAGGTGTGGTAAAATCAATTTGGCAAAGCAGTTGTTTGATGATGTCATTGGCAAGTCAAAGACTGAGTCAAAGGTGGGTCAAAAGGGGCATTGAGCCTGAAATTTTGAAAATTTTTAATAATTTAATGGTACTTTTTTAATTTTTTTAATTTTTATATTAAATTTTAAGGAATATGAGGCCTTAAAATTTAAAAATTTTTAAATAAGTTTAATAATAATTTTATATAAATTTTATTTTATAATTATAAAATGGTTACCATTATTAGTTATTCAATCTATTCAATTAATATTTAAGTAATTTATTAATAAATTATATATTTTAATTGGGTCCTAAACTAAAATTGTGCTCCGTGGTGAGACAAAGAAATTTGTTCTCTTGGAATTCGATGATCGTAGGAATAGCTCTCCACGGAAGAAGCAATGAAGCCCTCAGCTATGTAACCAAATGCTGGTAAGCTTTGTTCTCTTTGGCCCTTCTGTTTTCAGTGGATACCATGAGACTGAAAGTTTAACAGATTGTTTAGAGAAGTTTTTGAAGATAAATGATAGATTTTTAAATTTTTAAATAACCATACTTGTTTGAGAAAAATATATTTAAAAAAAAAATAAGATTTTTGAAGGAAGCATAAGATTTTCAGAGGTTTCAAAATCTCTAAAATCCTCATTTTTTTAACTCATCAAATTAGAAGAATGAAAAATTTTTGCTACCTTTTCATTACCTTACCTTACTTTATAAAATGTTCTCTCACTCTATTCAAGCACACCGTAAGAAGGAACTGCACCTAATAATCATGCCGATTCACATGTACTCATTAGAAAGCCCATGAAGGGCTGCCAAATTGCATAGGCGGCTGGATATGAACTATTGATGTGGAAGGCTGGATATGAACTATTGATGTGGAAGGTGAAATTCAACAGTACATGGCATGGAACTACAAACTGCAGAAGATTTTAAATCCGAAACTCAAGAATTAGTTACAAATCGTCCCAATTTAATTTGTGTTATTGAAATAGAAAATTAAATTTGAATTGGATTCAGTTAAGGGACCAACAAGATTGGGAACTTGCCATTCCTCTAGATTACAATAAACAAATTGAGTTATATCCTTCCTTTTAAAAGATGTAAATGTGAAAAGAAACAAAATAAAACAAAGAATAAATTGTAAACTAAACGGAACTCCAACAACATCCCCTGTAACTTGTTTCAAACCAACTTATGCTGTCTTCTCCTTTGTTCTGTTTCTTTGACTCCTTACCAAAAATTTGAGAATCTCATCAATTAGAATCACAGGCGCTGAAACCAAGATGACTAGAAGCCACTCATTCAGGCTCAATGGGACGATACCAAAGACGTCTGCCAGTAAGGGAACATAAAGTATGAGGCAATGGAGTCCAAATGAGACTGACATGGCAACTAAAAGCCAAGGATTCCTCCAAGGTGGCATTGTCACCAAGCTGTTGTCTTCAGAAAGTGCATTCAGGGAATTGAACATCTCGATTGCTACTAGTACAGAGAGTGAAAGAGTCATTGCCTTCACTTTACCAACTGAGAAATAGTCACAAGGGTTTGAAAAAGTGATCATGCGTCCACCAACAGAGTATGGAGCCACACTGAAATTTGACCATTTAGAACACTCCCCCCAATTGCGAAGCTGAGATAATTCAACAAGTGTATGCCCATCACTCATAAGATTGATTCCCAGAAAGGAAGCATGGGTGTACCACAAAATGAAAATTCCAACTGTTGCAATGCCTACATAAGAACCTATAACCTGCATCGCAAAGATGTAAATTGAGAGAGCTATACAGTTTCGTCTAACAATTAACAAAAGAAGTACAGATGCTAAAATACCAAATAACGGAAGAGAATCCAAGAATTTATAAGAGCATCGTTGCTTTTGCGTGGTGGTTTCTGCATTATGTCAACATCAGCAGGGTTAAAACCGAGAGCTGTTGCAGGCGGGCCATCAGTAACCAAATTCACCCATAAAAGCTGCACAGGTATCATACACTCTGGTATACCCAGTGCAGCAGTTAAAAATATGGATATCACCTCCCCAACATTAGATGATATCATATACCTGCAGATTAAGGAACATACAAGGGTTCTGTTAACCACCACTCTGCAGGAAGAAGAAAATTAACAAATAAATGCATTACATAATACCTTATAAAAGCTTTCATGTTGTTGTATATTGAGCGACCCTCTGCTACTGCTGAAACAATGGTACTAAAATTGTCATCTGCCAAAACCATATCTGAAGCTTCCTTGGCAACCTGCAAAGAAGAACATAGAATGTAAGTTAAACCCTCCTGACCAGAGGTTAGAAAAAAAAGACCTTTCTTATTTAACTCTAGTTAAATGTGCAAATCCATTCAACTGAAAGGAAAATTGAAGAATGTGAAGACATGGGGTGCAATATCATGCTTTTCAGCTTCTAGCCAAAATTCATGAGGATGCCGCGAATATTCTCATCCTATATGGCGTATGCTTTATTGGATATAGCACATAATCTCACCAAAAGAAAAAAAATTAAATAAAAGAAAGAAAAGGTTTGACTAGCTATACCTCAGTTCCTGTTATACCCATGGCAATTCCAATGTCAGCAAGTTTAAGAGCAGGTGCATCATTTACACCGTCTCCAGTCATAGCAACAATCTCACCCATATCCTTCAGCAGCCGTACAATGTCTTGCTTATGCCTGGGCTCAGCACGGGAGAACACCTTTCCTCCAGGTTTAGACAAAATTTCCATTTGCTGTGAAGAAGTAAGAGCCATGAACTCTCTACCTGTAAAACTTCTTCCTCTGAGATCTTCATCTTCATAAAACAACTTGATTTCCTTGCAGATTGCCTCTGCTGTGGACTTATTATCACCAGTTATCACCATAACTCTAATACCAGCACCTCTACAATCCTGGATTGCTTTATGAACTTCATCTCGTGGAGGGTCCTGTTCATTATCTAATTCCTTTTAATTAAATAGTCTGATGGTTAGCTAACCGATGTAAACCAGGAACAGTGAAGAATAAACTCACCCTTAGACCAACCACTGCTACAAAAACCAGATCACTTTCGATGGAGGAGTAGCAACCTGGATCAAGCAACTTCTTGTGGGCAGGATGATTCTCACCGTAGTAGTCTGAAAATTCTCCCAAGTCATCCTTATATGCCAGTCCCAAGCACCGTAATCCTTTGGAGCTCATTTCCATGAGTCTCAAAAGTAGTAATTGCCTACAAGGTTCATCAATGGGAACCAGAGATCCATCTGCAAGTTGTACATGTGAACTGCGCTCCACTAAACTCTCAACAGCTCCCTGCAGATCTCAAAAGTTACACATCCATCTCCAAGAACTAGCAGATGAAAATTATTAAACAAAGCATGCTAGGAAATACGAAACAGCAGAATGGGCATGAGACAAAAAGACAAATTTAATAAAGTTCATAAAGAGATTAATTTGATTGGAACTTAGTAATTATGAAAGCAACATGGATGATCACCTTGACAAGAAGCCGATTGCGCCCATTGGGCTCCCTGACGATAACACCCATTGACTTCCGAATGCGATCAAACTCCAATGTTGCAACCCTTTTTGATCTTTTAGTCCACCAGTCACAACTTCCTACACTAACAAAAAATTAATGAAATGGACAGCTGAAAAAAACTTCCACAATTTGTGTCATACACTATCATATTAGGTTACTGCTCACCTAATTTTACTCTGCTGCTATCAATCAAATAGTTTGCAACAAGTTCAGTGTCACGAATTTTATTCCTTGCCTTGGCATCTGGGACTCCCATCTTCTCAACCAAAACCTTGAGAGCTGCCTCTGTAGGCAAACCCGTAGCTCGGAACAAACGCCCATCACAAAAGATCCCAGCATCATTACAAACAGCACATATTTCTGCCATGGCTTGCAAATTAGCATCCATATTGTAGCAATTCCAATCAACAATCCCCCCATCCTTAGGATCATAAGTTGTTCCTTCAACATGAAAAATCCTAGAAGAAGTAGTTTTCCCACCCAAAGTGAAGAATTCTGTCACAGCCATCTGGTTTGTGGTTAAAGTCCCAGTTTTATCTGAACAAATCACAGTTGTGCATCCCAATGTTTCTACGCTTGGAAGCTTTCTTACAATTGCATTTTTTTGTGCCATTTTCCTGGTACCCAGTGCTAAACAAGTCGTGATTACCGCAGGAAGGCCTTCAGGGATTGCTGCTACTGCTAGAGCGACGGCAATCTTGAAATAGTATGTGCATTTCTCAAAAGAAAATCGGACATTTGCCGGCCATCCATCCACAACATCCCATGAGAGGAAATTTTTGTAATTTATGACCCATACGATGAGGCAAACAAGCCCAATTGCAGTAGTAAGCCTGCCCCCAAACTCATCCAGTTTCTTCTTCAAAGGCGTATCACTGTCTTCCAAAGAAGCCTCATGTATTTGTTTCTGTATCTTTCCAATCTCAGTATTCATCCCAGTGCTTACAACGATACAAACACAGATTCCATTCACAACAGTTGTGCCTGCAAAAACCATATTTTCCTTAGCCTGCAACTCACAGTCGTCAATGAACATGGAAGCAGCGCCTTTCAAAACAGGCATAGCCTCGCCGGTCAAAGAGCTCTGCTCTACTCTCAATGTAGATGTCTTCAAAGCTGCAACTCTCATGTCAGCAGGCACTTTATCCCCAACCCGCAATTCCACTATATCCCCTGGAACAAGCTTCCTCGCTGGCAAGTCTGGTACCCAATACCCATCCCGTAGAACCTTTCCTGATTCACACTGCATCTCCTTGAGGGCTTCAAGTGCCCTCTCAGCATTACTCTCTTGCCACACCCCAACAATGGCATTAAGGACCAAAATCAACACTATAACAAATGGTTCCACATAGGCTTCAAACCCAGACTCCTCTGCAGATTCACTTCCGTGCAAAAAAGCTAAAATAAAGGATATAAAGGCCGCAACTAGGAGAATTTTCACAAGCATGTCATCAAATTGTTCCAATACGAGCCGCCATAAGGGCTTACCCTTCTCTTTGGCGAGTTCATTCCAGCCATATGTCTCACGTCTCTTCTCAACCTCATATGAACTCAAACCCTTATCCAGCTTCACATTGTACTGTTTCAAACACTGCTCAACAGACGATGACCATGCAGGAAACGCTTTTTCCTCCATTGCTTTCGTCTTAAAATTCAAAATTCTCTTCCAGACAGAAGTTTGGATGAAGTTCTCGGCAAATCATATCAGAATCCTGAAAAACAGTTCCACTCACAGTCAAAATGATGGATAGAATTGAAAAGAAACAACAAAAAACATAGATTTGCACTATTTCTAATTACGCTAACACTTTTACCACAAGTAAAAAGGCCGCATAATTCAATTAATTACCCAATTAGTTAGTGGGGACTTTTCTCTGCATCTTCACAACCACTATAAGTAATGTCATAACCAAACAGAGAGAGAGAGAGGAGTTATTGAAAACAACCATACATCTTAGAATATGCAATAGCTCTGAGCTTTGACTAGAATACCAAACCCAACCACCCACCGCTGATGATTGATTTATCAAAAAAGAAGTAATTCTCATAACAAACAAAAACAATCAGAAAACCAGACAAAAGTAACAAGCTTAATACAAGAACAAAACCGCACGCTTTACATTAATTGAACAAAAAAAGATAAACCGAAACATCATAAATGAACCACAAATCTCGTACCCATGAAAGAAAAAGGGGCATTCGAACCACAGCAGCACAGGACCAAACTCCATAAAAATAAAAAAATAAAAAAAAAAGGAAAAAGAGAAGGAACTTTGGAAAGAAGTAGGCAACAAGGTTGGCTTGAAGACAAAGCAAAACCCAAAGAAAATTCCTTAGTTCCCTAAGGAAAAATCTTCTAAATCAACAAAAAAAAAAAAGAAGTTAAAGAAACGGATTTCGACTGGTCAGTATGGCTCTGCTTTTCTGAAGAGGCATGGCTCTGCTGCGGATCTTCGCTTTCAAATTAAAATGAAAAAAAAATTCCTTGTGACGGTTAAAATATTCAAAATGGTAGCATATTTTACTGAAATACCCTTCAAACGATGGTATATTTACTAATATGAAATATTTGGATTTTTTACCGTACGATCATACCGATTCCGTGATTCTTCTGAGAAGGACTTGTGTGGAATTTGTACACCCAGCCAAGTTCCACTGGCTGGTGGAGGCGACACATCATAGCATAGGACGGCCCAGCGGCCGGTTTCTGTTTCTACAAAATAAATAATAAGAAAACACAGCTTTCCTCATAACAGTTGTTATTTATTTATAAAATTAGAGAAAATAAATAGACAAAAAAGAAAATATATAAGTTTTGAGTTGGATGGGCGGGTGTAATGATAAGTAGCAATTGTTTAAAGCAAGAGCCACACTTCAGGAAAGTGTAAATTCCCAGGCTGTGAGATGCCATTTGCATGGGGCCTATTCCTTTATTTATTTAAGCACTTGCATTAATTTAACAATTATTATTATTTAAGTAATACAATTTTACAATGTCTACCAACTTTCCAGATCATTATACAACTTTTTTTGTATATATTTTTTATTAAATTTCCTTATTGGATGCTGATTTTCTCAACACATCTGACATCTGTTTAAATTGACTTTCTTTTTTATTTATTTCGATTTATGTATAATAATTAAATCAATTTTTATTTTCACTTAATCTATTTGTTAACAATTATGTTGGCATGCCTTCTAATGACTTTCAGTTCGTTAGAAGAGCTGCCAATGAGTGCACTTATTTATTAGCTTCTCTAATAATTTGGAATGACAATTTTATATTTAACCCTACAGCTCAAGTCTTGATTGTTTCTGTCTTGCATCTTTAGATTTTTGATGAATTTCATTTTTAATAAAAAAAATTAAAGTAAATGTGAAATTCACATCATAATATTTTGTTTTCTTATGATTAATATGAAAAACATTTTGTTGAAAATCTAAAAATTCTAGATTTTCAATTTTGTTTCTCAAAAAATGATTTAGTGAAATTTATAAATTAATTCATACATTTTAATTAACTTATAAATTGATTTATACTGTCAGAATCACAGTTATTTAATATATTGGTCAATGATGTGATTTAAATTTTGCGTGTAGAGGAATGATTTGATGGATTGTGATTTGTTTAGGCATTGTGTGAGGGTCAACAGGAGATGCAGTTGATAAGATTTGCAGATTATTTTGGGGGAGCGTTTTCTGCCATGAGTTCAGCTAAGTTTCCATGGATTTGCAGAATTTTTTTTTTTTTTTGGATCATGCCATACTGCAGGCCCTTTGAAAGGCGGATCACCCACCATTAGGCAAGAATTTTGAAAAACTTTTGTTCTACGTATGATTCTTTTATCAGTTGGGTTTCTAGTTTCATCCATGTCCTGCCATGGAAACTTCTGATGAATTTCTTCTTGAACTGTTATGCATGCTTAGGAATTTCACAATCTCTAGTGATTTTTGCGTCCCTGTGTTTCTTTTCGCTCAGTTGGCTCTCTTTCTTCCTCTGTAAAGGGTATTTTAGGTATTAAAAATTATCACTCATGCTGACCAACTTATAAAACTTAACAGAATTTTTAAACAGTAATTACTAATTTATAAATTTATTAAAATATTAAAATCAAATAAATAGATTTTAAAAAAATAAAATTTAATTTATACATTTCATTAAATTTGAATTTGAAGTACTTGGTTGTAATTTATCATTATATATTTATATTTTTTTCGCAATTATTCATAGTCACCAATTGCGAAACCTATCAGTAGAGGTTATTTTGGTCAATGCAGGCTTGAATGAAAGCTTTATTTCATTAAAAGAAAAAAAAGTTCAAGAAGATGTAAGCCAATGAATATAATAATATATTAAATAGTAAAAAAAAAAGTTTCCATGAAAAATATTTTTTTATTATAAAAATATTTTTTATTACTTAATTATAATATTAAATTAATAATATATATTTATTTCATATATATATATTTTATATTTTAATAAAATTATTAAAATTTAAAAAATAAAAATATTTTATTCTTTTAAAAAGAAATTATTTTTCTTTAAAAATGTTTTTTTATTTCTTTTGATCAGGATTTTTCATTGAGTAATTTTTTTAATGTTCTAAATACTATAAAATATGAAAATTATTTTTTTTAAAAAATATTTTTTATAAAATAAATGGATCTGTATATAGATTTTTTTTTTTTTTAATAATGGAAGACTTCATTCTTCATTAAATAAATTGAATAGCGTATTGATTCAACATTCAACCTGGGCATCTCATATATGAATGACAACTTTTATATCATTAAGAAAAAAAGGTCAATTCTGTGATTAAGAATATAATTCATAATGTTATTTTTTTATGAGAATTGTTTGATGATATATGATTGATAAAAAAATTCACACAACAGCATTTTGAGAATTTAAGTTAATCTAATATAGTAAATTGAACATATAGAATTATATAAATAGATAAACACCATAATGTAATTTATTATTTTACTTTTTAAAATTATAAATTTAATATAATTAATTAAAATATTAAAATATTAATATAATAATATTAAATAGAAAATTAAGAGAGATTTTTAGTGAAAATTTTAGTATCATAGATAGGTAGAGATGTCTTCAAAATGCTATGTTTGAGTTTAAAAAAAAAAAAAAAAAGAAATTATTTGATTTTGCAAGAGGATAAGAGAAGAAGAGAGGAAGTAGTAGCCCAGTCCAAAAACCTACTGCACCCCAAAGCCCATGGTCATGGTTCCCAAAAGACCCCATGTGGATGGCGCCACGCAATAATAAACTTTCTCATTGGACGGCCAAGACAAGGGGCCGTGTCTTGGTCTGCATATATAAATACACTGCACGCCCTTGCCTTGGCTCTCTTTCCTCTAGGGTTTTCTGCATTGCCAAATTCAAGAGCATTAAGGTATAGTATTTTATTGCGATGAAAGTAAACGAAATTGAAACATTACTGGGCGTTGATTTTGATTTGATTTTTGGTGTTTTGTTTAGGTTTTAGAGGCGGCAATTCTCCTGCAAAGATGGCGCGGCCGATTTTTGTTGGAAACTTTGAGTACGATATTCGCCAATCTGAGTTGGAACGCCTGTTCGGCAAGTATGGAAGGGTGGAGCGTGTGGACATGAAATCTGGTATTCTTACCTTTTTTTTTTTTGGTTTTTAAATTATTGTTCTAGGGTTTTTCCGTTTCTCATGGGTATTCGTAGTCTCGTTCTGAGTTAGCGGTTTTTTTGTTCGATCATTGTCATATATGTTGGGTAATCATAGGGTGAAGAATGAGTAGATATATGGGTTTGAACTCAACGCAGAAATGTGATTTTACATTTTATTTGACTAGTATGTTTACCCATCTAGTTGGACGGGATTTAGACTTTAGTTTTACTTAGACCTCTTGCTTTTCCATGTGTTATGGGTAGATTGGTATTGCCTTTCCCGGGGGCATCTGGTTTCACAATTTATTATTGACATATTTTGGTTCTTCATGCATTGGTATGACGTATGCATGCTCTTAAACCGATTTCTCATAGGTCTTGTGTCTCTGGCTAAGTTCTTTCTCTATTGTTTGCAGATTCTGGTTGCTTGCCATAATCTAAACATTATGCGTTCTTTCTGTGTGCTATTTAAAAATTAAGTATTGGTCAATCATGTGTGAACTGTGCTTATACTTTTAACTTGTATGAACTCCCACTTATAGTTCATCCAAAGGAACATGCGTTCTTGCTATCCTGAATGATGAGCTTCTGGCTAAGTATTTTGAATTCTTCCTAGGATTGTTAATTTTTGTTTTAAGTGGCAGTAAGCCTTCTTGACTAGATAAGAGTTCTTATGCTAAGAATCAATTTGGTGGATTCGGATATACACTACTTATGTAGTGATTATATCTGATTACAATGTCCAGGCAGAAATAATGGCAGCTGCAAAATTGCCGTTTCTATGGAGAACACCTCCATATTAAGTGTTTGTTTTGACGCAGGAACTTCTAAAGAAAATTGAGCTTTATCTGGGCTCGCCAACTTCTCTGCAAAACATTTGTATTGGCTTGGAAACTTTCTTGCTTGCCTGCTCTCCTTCCACTCACAGATGGAATCATCCTGCATTTTCTTCACTCGACCATCCGTAACTCACCCACTACACCGCCCAAAAGTTGCCATTTCTCAAGAATGGTCATGGCGGGATCAATCAATTTATTATGCCATGCCTACCACTACTGATAATAGGGGGATCAATGAAATCTGTCTTGCCATGCCTTCCATTTCTGAACTTGTGCTGTCTGAATGGCGAAACCTTGCTTAGCAATGACATCTCAGACCTGAAACTTTGGTTTAAAACTCTTAAATGCCAACATCTTGATTTAGTTCATCATGCAACGCCTCTACATCCTTATGTGCATCAGCCCATCAAGTATATGCAGGTGTTGTATAAATTTTAAGCTTTATGAGGAAAGAAATCCTGATTTGGCTGATATGCTCAGGTTGAGTGGATATGGGTCCAAGGTAATGCATAGTCAATTTTATCTCTCATTGAATTACACTATTGCAGGTTTTGCCTTCGTTTATTTTGAGGATGAACGCGATGCAGCTGATGCTATACGTGGACTTGACAACACACCATTTGGTTATGACAGACGTAAGCTATCAGTGGAGTGGGCTAGGGTATGTTATTGTTCTTTTCTTTTTTTTTATTTTTTTTTATTTTTTTTATATATGGATCTCATCTAGTGTTTATCTGTGGGCGTGCTCTTTATATTGTTACCTTTTGTCATAAGTGGTTTTTAAGGGCTAAGATTGTTCTGAATTTTATTCTAGGGGGAACGTGGTCGGCATCGTGATGGGTCCAGGTCATTCGCAAACCAGAAGCCCACTAAGACCCTTTTTGTAATTAATTTTGATCCAATTCGCACTAGGGTTGAGGACATAAAGAGACACTTTGAAAGATATGGAGAGGTTCTTCATGTCAGAATTCGGAGGAATTTTGCATTTGTGCAGTTTGAGACACAGGAAGATGCTACCAAAGCCCTTGAGTGTACGCACATGAGGTTAGTACTTGTTTGATGTTCTTGCTATGCTGGTTAGATAATTTGCATTGTTACTTCTTTATTTTTAGTCAGTTGTATTAAGAAACTACCAGAGATTCTATGATGACTTTGTTTTTAACAAAGTAAATACTACTTTGTTAGCAACCACAATAGTTGAATGGAATAAAATTGTCATATGGCTAGAAGCACAAAATGAAACCAAAGTATTAAAAAATCAAAGTAACCATATAACTAGAAGACACCAGAAAATTATATGTTTGTTGTTTATGCAGCAAAATATTGGACAGGGTGGTGTCAGTTGAGTACGCTTTGAGGGATGACGGTGAGAGGGACGACAGAGATGGTAGTCCTAGGAAAGGAAGTTATTATGGGAGGTCTCCTAGTCCTGTATATCGCAGGAGACCTAGTCCTGACTACGGCAGAGCTCGCAGCCCTGAGTACGATAGGTACAATGGCCCAGCTTTTGACAGGCGTAGGAGTCCTGATTATGGTAGGACTCGAAGCCCTGGGTATGGCAGATATCGCAGGTACTTCAAATTTCATTCTATGATAAAGCTCTTTATTTTTCCCTCCCCAGAGAATTATTTGTTTGTGTACTTGTTCTGCATGAAACATTCTCACTTTTATAACCTCCCCTATCTTGTGTCATTTTCAACAGTCGATCACCAGTTAGAAGATCCAGAACATGATGGGATGTAACGGTTGAAGCATACTGCTTTCTTCTATGTGCAATTGTGGACTCATCTAGTTGCAATAGCTTTAGATCTGTCATGTACAGAGAGCATTTTGGCACACTGTAGTATGATTTTTATTGCATTCAGACTATGTGGATATGACAGATGATTTTCATCAATCAAAACTGTTAGAATGATGTGATTTTATGCCTTGATCTTGTAGTAGAGTAGGCGTTTTGGCGTTCTTTACATCCAGGAAGTTGAACGGCCAGCATCATCATCCTCTTTTACTGAAGAATGGTTTTGATGCATGCTAAGTGCATCACTTGATATGCTAAGAGATGGGTCATTGTGGTTTTCATGTGCAATCAATCATATACTGAGAGATGGTCCTCTTCGTTGAACAGCATCTCTTTGTTTAAACATAGTTGCATACGGTAATCATCCATTTAAATCATATTCATTCATTAAAACTTCCCGAAAAAATAAAATAAAAAGTGATGCCATCTTACTAAATGCCAAATTGGTAAAGTTAAAGGAACTTAATGTGACGATTTTCTCAACTCTTGATCAAGTGCCTTCTCAAGCCATGTTTCAGCATTATCCATCATTTCGGGGCTAAGCCTCACCATCAGGATGCAAAATTCTGTTTCATTAAGTGCTCCATCCCCATCAAGGTCTCCTTCTCTTACCATCCCCTCCGCGTCTTCTGTGCTCATCCCCTGCATGCCTAGAAGAGCTGAATTTCTCCTCAGACTCTCTGATGTGATCAACCCTTTGTGGGGGTCTGCTAGAAGCCGAAAGCCACCGCATAGTTCAGCAACAAAATCATCTGCATCGAGCTTATCTGCCATGACCGGTAACAAATCCTGAAACACGCTGCTTGTTGCAGGTTTAGTGCCAATTTGATCCTTCTCCATCTCTCTCGAAGGTGAAAGGAGCTCTCAAGTTTAAATTTGTTAAACAGTGTGACGTGGACAAAAGTATAGTTTCAGAGGTGGACTTGCATCTATAAGGTGATGAATGTACATATATAGGAGTTTGAAGACCCCACCCACGACAATACAAGATGGTGTTGCTTTCCTTGGAACTACATGGCCCAAGATTATCTGGGCAGTTTATATAGGACCTAAAAGAGAACGATGCACAAAGGATACGAACTATGTAAATGGACGGTGAGATTTAGGCGCACTAGGTAGGTGTGCGGCACTGCCCACATTTTAAAAATATCCCTTTGGATGGGCTATGATTTTTGTTTTATTTTATTCCACATTGAACGGTTTCTGCGAAGTTGCGACCTGGCGGGTAATAGGGGGATCTTGTGCCTATACAAAATTTTAGATAATTGATGACGAGTTGACAACAACAAAAATAGCTTATGTTGTCCTGCGTTGCTTCGACGAAGATTCCTGTTCTCTCTCTCCCTTTCTCAATCAATTTTAAGTACGTTTTGAATTATGGTTTCAATCTACCTTTCAAATTATTATTATTATTTTAAATTTTATAATTTAAATATATCAAATTTAATTTAAAATTAATTTTTAATAACTTTAATTAATATCTAAAATGATATTTTTTTAATAATAATTCAAATAATAATATCAAATAAATATTTATTAGTTAATTGATTTCATTTTATTTTCAGTTTATTGTGTTTATCATCCAATTATTATTAAATGAGTCTAAATCTTAAAAAAAATATAGCTTAACTTAATTCAGCAATTAAATATATATTATTAGCATAACATATATTTAAATTTAAATTCTCACTCTTTTAAATTTTTAATAAAAATAAAATTATATTTATAGTTACGAGTAAAAAGAAGAGCACAGAAATTGGCTCATTATCAATTGCTAAATAGGAAAAAAATAACAATTAAATAATTGAAGGATTTCAAATTGAGTTTTTCACATGTAAAAAATATAATAAATTAATAATTTAAAAACCCATGCTTATGATTTAGTTTGTCATCTATTGGTAGCTTCCTCCCATATGAATCTTAGGAAAATCATTTGTCGTATTTACATTTGTCTTCACTCATTGGATGACCGTTAAATAAAGTTTGAGTCATTGAATTGGATTTGGATCATCTACTAAAATCCCAAAATAATGAGTTAACGACAATCCGTCCCTCTCCGCTTCTGCATTATAACAATCATCAACTGAAATTTCTATTTATAAACTGTGAAATTTCAAATTATTATCTATAAAAAAATTTAAAACATGTTCTAAATCATTTTCTTTCAAAGAAATATAATATTAATCAGATAAAGATCATCAACCGAAGTTACAATTGAAGCACGTAGATAATTTCTTTGAATCTTTATACTTTTGTTTGGGAAGAGATAAAGTGAAGTACTTTGGTCAATGAGGGAAGCTCAATTGGTTGTACATTTTCTTGGCAGAGAAATATCAAGGGCAAGACAGCGAGGCTGGTGCAAGTAGCTAGACTGCCAAAAAACTGGGCGTCATGGCATATGCATGGAGCATTTCACACTTCAGACGTAACATGTGAAAAACTACAGGAAGCTGCCTGGAAACTACTAAAAAGACAAACACCCACTTATTTTGCAAGTGTTTCAAGTACTGGGTTGCTAGCGCAGTGGCATGAAAGATATCGTGTATCTACTATGAGAAGAATTAATGACTTAAACAATCAATTAAAATAGATTCACCATATGATCCTGAGCAAATTGCTACCAATTTTCCTTGACAATCTTGAACTTTTCTAATACAAATTTCCCTTCTTTGTACTTCTGTGATTCCTCGTAAGCTCTCTCGTACTTCCAACCTAGCAACTCTCCGCAATCGGAGCAGTAGACATCAGCAATCGTGTGGAGACCAGTAATCAGCTGCTGATCCCTTTTTTGTCCTAAAACAATGTTCATTGCATGGGAGAAGAGAAAGGCTCTGCCATTGTATGCCTAAACAAATTTCTCCAGAAATATTTTGGGAGAACTTAGGATCCAAAAAAGGTGACATAATCAACTAGAGGTTTGCAATCATGACATGATAGAGCTTAATTAGTTAAAGATCATGATAATAGGATATTATCTATTCAATAAATTTACTACACTAATTAAAATTGAAGAAAAATTGTTATTAAATATGATAATAATAGAATGAAGAGAATGATCTCAAGCAAATTATCACCTGGAAACTCTTGGAGATAATATCATCATGACAGGACACAAGGTTCCGGCATCTATAGCAGCTGTACGGCCTTGGTCGAATCACATCTGCCATTAAAGAATTTGCTGTGTACGTACTGGTAAAAAGGCAAAAGGTAAAAAAAAAAAAAAAAAAAAAAAGCTTAGAATCAATTAACTGCAAAGGGTATTTAATATTATCTCCTTGCAAGAACTAGAGCTGAATCACCTCTTGATTGCCCTAAAAGGAAAACCAGCAGAGATTAATTTTGCTTGTAGAACATTTGTGGCATTAATGATTGATAGTCCAATGAAAAGAACATTATGAAGGCATTGGTAATTAAGTTTAGATACCAAACAAGAACTTGTAATAAATTGAATAAAATTTAGAGCCAAAATTAAAAGAAACGAAAGCAACAAGCAAGAAACACACAAACGAAGAAAGATAAAAGAAAAGGTCTCTCCATTGGAAGCTCCTTTTAACTCCATTAATGATTTAACAAACATCACATTGTTCCTTGAGACTATGTCTTCCCCTCTTCTTAATTATCGTGGGAGAGGAGGGAAAAAAAAAATCACAATGAATCTTGTATGCTTACCTGTAGTTTTGTCAGGTTTTGAAATATTATTCTTCGGTGGTGTTTGTGTGACAAGGTTGGAGATTGACAGAGGATTGTTAAGGTTAAATATCTCCTTATTGTGAGATGAAAATATAATGAAGGGGTTCAGTTAAAATTGCAAATAGTTGTAATTTGTCTAAAATTCAAACTTGTAAAATTTAAATTCAATTGATTTATTAATATTTGAATGTGATTTTTTTTAATTAATAGATATAATTATTTATCTATAATATATTTATCTATTTATTGAGATATGGAGTCGTAGAGAGTTTTTAACTTTAAAGAGTTTATCTCGTAATATTTTATTGAAAATTTTTTATTTACATTTTTTTAAAAAAGAATGCAATTTAAATTAAATACACCTATCTTAGTTAGAAATTTTAGAAAAAATAAATTCAATCTAATTATATTTTAAAAGATTTTAAAATAGAAGATTTATTCAAAATTTATAATTTTTAATTTTTGATAAAAGTAATTTTTATTTATAATTTTTAATTTTTGATCATAATAATTTTTATAAAGTAAATTAAAATTTAATAATTTTTATAAAAATATTTATAAAATTAAATAATTGCGTCGAACATTTATCTGTAACATTTGTCATACGGCGCCAGGAAGAAAACTGAGAACTGAAGAAAATAAATATCAACTATTACTTACTTATTAGTGAATTAAAAAAATAATTTTCATAATATGAGGAATAAAGTTCTATTTACTATTAAAATTTATGAGTTAAAAAATGCATATCATAAAAGTATTTTTTTTTAATACTCAAAAAATTTAATTTAATAAAATTAATTTATTTTTTTTATTTTTATGATTAAAAATATTTTATTTTAAATTAATTTTTAATATTAAATATATTTCCTTTACAGTAAATCGAGCACAACAAACCCTAGCGTTCTTTTTTTAAATATTTGGAACAGAGACTAAAACAAGGCCATCTCTTTCTTATAAAAAAAAAAACATCGCAGGTCTTTAGGGTTTTTTTTTTTTTTTTTTTGAACAAGAGCATCTCAGGTTAAGGGTTTCTCTGTCGATCTGATTAGACGATTTGGCCTGGACTTTATCTGGGGAAAAATTGCTATTTTTGTACCCCTGTAACCATGATTTCACTTAATTGATGATTATCTTTTATACAGACCAATAAATTTGTGTGTGGATTGATGCAGAGTAAGATTTGAGAAAGGAATGGAATTTTGCCCATCGTGTGGATTATTGTTGCGATACGAGTTGCCAAACATGGGGCAACCTTCCAGATTCTATTGCCCTACTTGTCCGTACGTCTGCTCCATGGAGAGCAGGGTATTGAGTATTGACATATATCAATTAGCCAATCCTTTTCTTATATTTAATTAATTTTTTTTTTCTTGGGGAGTTGGGGATTGAAGGAATGCTCATGGCCGTTCTCCTTTATTTTCAGGTTAAGATCAAGAGAAAGCAACAGCTGGTCAAGAAAGAAATTGAGCCAGTTTTCACCCTCGACGACATGACGAAGGGGGGTTCTGAAACTGAAGGTACTTTTCTTTTCTCTGTAGTTTGGGTTTTGTATGTTCCTATTGCCCAATGTCCGTTAGAGGGTTACTGAAGAATTTTTGCTACATTTTTTTTCTTTCCCCTTCCTAAAAACTAAAAGGTTCATCACTTCATTCACATTCTTGATTATTCTTTTTTTTTTTTCCTGCTGATAATTCTTGTTCTATTCTGCTTAAAAGTTTTGCAGATATATAGTTGCACGCGTATCTGCAAAACTTAATGGTTACGTTGTTTTCTTAATTATTGATGCTTTGCTAGGAAATTCCACTCATCAAGAGAAATTAGAGTATAACTAATATGCAAAATGCATTATGTTTTCATGCATTCTGCTTAATTGAAAGTTTGGCAGATATACAGTTGCGTGCCTATCTGCAAAACTTATTGTTTACTTAATTATTGATGCTTTGATAGGAAACTGCACTCATTTGCAAAATGCATTTTGCTTTCATGTATTTTGCAGTTCAACTTGTAAGATTATTTAAAATGAAATGTCTTGGGATCTCATAGAAAAACTCAAATATTTTGTTGTGATGTGGTTCTGGACTGCTGGTGTTGGGGTGACAAGGTTGTTAAGCAAGCTACTACTGGTTGGTTGTCTGCCAAGCCTTCATTGAAAACTGATTTTGGAGAAGCAAAAAACACAAAATTTCAAATTACACCATTATTTTTTAAGTAAAATAGAGTGCAAGCATTGGTCAGGTTAATTTTTGCGGTCAGGAATTACAAAGTATTTCCATTGAAGGCCAAGATATTAAAGATGTTATTATCTGTTATATGTGTATATATATATATATATAATTTGTATGATGGACTTCACTCACATTCGAGGGGCAAAAACTTCGTTGATTAGATTTCTTGAGTTTGAGTGGAGTTTTACAAGGTTAAGCAAAACTAGTTCACTGGTAGTAAAAGAGGTTTTATTGCATTCTTGGTAGGACAAATTTAATTAGAGATTTAAATTCCCTACAATTGGGTTGGGATGTCTAAAGTCTAAGAAAAGCTTTTGGAGGTTTGGAGCTTAGCATTAGGTAATCAATCAAATGATTGTTTGAATATGTTGTTGTTCTTGTTGATGATCTGCTTCCTAGAAGTTGCCTTAATTGTTTGGGAGATCATCACTTTCATTATTTTCAATTTTACATTTTTTTTCCTCTTTCCCGCTCTTTGTAACATATTTTTTTCCCACTTGTGGCAGCAACATGCCCACATTGCAACTTTGGAAGGGCCCGTTACCAACAGCTACAGATCCGGTCAGCTGATGAGCCAGCAACAACATTTTACTTTTGCTTGAATGAGAAGTGCTCAAGGATGTGGCGTGAGGACTAAATATTTTTTGTGGATGTTTTATTTTAAAGTTTTAAAGTTTTGCAAGGAGATTCTTGCATCTTCCATGTTCAGATGTCTCCTACTATTTGATGTGGTGGTCAATATTCAAGCGGTTATTTTGGTCGTTAACTAGGCTGCTCAATGAGTGAACACCAGCCAACAAATGGAAATGATAATGAAACTTTACATGGACTTTTTGTTGGGACCTTTGTACAACAATGCCAGGCTCTGCTTTGTTTGTTTAGACTTTAGTTAGCGTGGGATTTTAAACTCTCTTTGGACATGGTAGTGTTTTTATTAAATTAAAGATTCTGGTTCTCATAAATCGTTTTCAGTGATCCAGTCAAAATGGAACTGAAAACACGGTAACGCTTATGTGACCCTTGAATCTGGCAATTGCTAGCAGGGCGATGGATGTAGGATGGAAGAGGAGAACAAGTCACAGATTGTGTAAAATACCATCAAACTTGAACAATGTGTCAGTGTACATGCACTGCATTTCCAGACAAAATTAAAATCAAGTCTGAAAGGGTCGAGGCTTCCAAAGAAAGATCATTGATTAGTGTAGTCGGATTCAGTTGACAATGTCCAAATCTTATAGACAAAATTAATTAAAACACGAAAAAAGATTGGTATATAATTGTGTTCTTGATCAGTGAACAGTCAGCTGCTTCTTTGCTGTCCATCGCCTTTTGGTAGCCTCCAATGCGTCCTCCCTCATCCTAGAAAGCTCATGAAGCCAATTCAGGTACTGTGCTTCAATTGTGTCAAGCTCCAGCTTTAGCTCAACATTTACACCTTTGCCAACCAGGTATAGAAATGAAGTGCTGCTTGTCAAGCTCATATCATTGGGTGCTCCACTTAGATTTAGAAATGACAGCTCAGAATTCTTTGCAGATTCATTCATCGGATTGCATTCTCCAACACTGCTATCATTTCTTTCCAATTTGTGATGAAAATATGGATTCCCAAGCTCTGGTTCATAAACATATCCGCTTAATTCTCTGAAGCTTCCATCAGTATTGTAATCAGGGAGTTAAGATGTCCTATCAACTATAAGGGAAGCATCTTCAACCAGCATCTTTGAAACAACTGATGCTTGTGAATCTTGATCTTCCATATTAACCAAACTTGGAGAAGAATGATAGTCAAAATGATAAACAGCGCTATTAGTGTTATCACAGGGATTGTCTTCATCAGCTTGTAAGCTATCTTCTTGAGGAGTTGCGGTCAATGCAGAGAGAGCATCTTGCTCAACCACTGGTTGAGCAGAAACACTGTTCAGCACTGAATCCCAACCGGTAGCCACTGATTTTTCTAGGACTGACTCCTTGCAAATACTTGTGACTCCACTCAAGCAATAATCGAATATGGGCTTCCAATCAGGAAGAAGTTTCATAATCAAGTAATCAATGAACTCAGCTATGAAGGCCACATCATGATCTGCCAACTCTAGTTGTTCAACCATCTCACTTGACACAGAGAGTGCAGTATCACTGTCAAGGTAGAAGAGGAAATGGATATTTCTAACTCGACCTGCAAGTAACAAGGATCAGTTTAAATTATTGTGTTCTGAAACAGGAACAAATACATGCCTCAAATGCACTCTTACTTACCAGAAGAGTCAGCAATTTGCAATGTCAATGATACAGAATTTTCATCATTTTTTGTCCCTCTTAATCTGAATTCATTGTTCTTATATGTCCGCTGATATTCCAACACTGGAAATTTAGTGCCTTCATTATTGTTGCTTCCGGTATATGTGCTTACGGAAATCTGCTTGTAGTCTGTGTCTACTTCCATGGACAGAGGCCCTGACTTGTTTAAATTTAACGATTTAGGATACTGGTTGGGTAAGAGCAAGGGATCACGGATTGGTTCTACGGAATTCTGAAGCTGAAGGAATGGGTCTTTGAGAAGTTCTTTGGCAGACAATCGTTCAGACGCTGGAACCAGACATTTCAGAATGAACTCCTTAATTTGTGGATCACTCACTTTACTAAGGGAAGCAGGTCTAACACGCTGTAAAATTGTAAATTCACGTCAAAATATCAAGCAGATATGTGAAATAAATCTCAAAATATTAATGTGTAATGACCTCTTAATTTGTGAACTTACAGTGGTAACCTTCCTATAAATTTGAGCTGGATTTTTACATTCGCCATATGGTTACTCGAAAGTAACCATTTCTAACATGCACATCCCAAAAGAATATATGTCAACGAGTTCATTATATTCCTCTTCGTAAAGTTCTGGAGCCATAAACTCGGGAGTTCCTGATTTGGAGAAGGGAAATACTCAGCATTTTCAAGAAATTTGGTTTTAGCTAAGTAGACAAATACAAAAGCATTAGTGCATTACCAATTACACTTCTAGCAGTAGGCTGCTGCATAACAATGGCCAATCCAAGGTCTCCAATTTTAACTTCTCCATGATTTCCACTAACAAATACATTATCACATTTTAAATCCCTGTGAATGATGGGAGGATTATGACCATGGAGATAGGCTAAACCTTGGAGAATTTGTCTTGCCCAATTCTTTATTGCCTTCATATCAACGTTCTTATGCTTCTTACGATATCTGAAGATCAAAAGGCAAACAATCATTTCAAATGCAAATGATGAGGGAAATAATGAAGGAAAGAGAAAAGAAAAATGTGAGAGGGGAACTTACTGCCTCAGATTCTCAGATGTGAAGAGTTCAGTAATCATGTTAACAGTTTTCTTCTTTTCATCCACCCAAGACTTATATAAATTCAAGATGTTTTCATGGTTCAATTATCTCAGCAGTGTACAACTGCTCATGACCAATTTATAAATGTACATATAATTAATTACATCAAAATAAACATGTACAATTAGGGTATAAAATTATACCTGACAAAAGGTTCAGAAGTAGCTCTGAAATCCTCAGCCGCTCACTCTGCTGCTCTACTAGTCTCTCTATCTGCACAACATAAACAGTCATCGCTGAGTACTATGACTCAGTGGTGCACAACATACTAAAATAAAATTTGATGCATAACTCAAATCACATTTATTCAAATATGGTACTGAAAATGAAAACAAATACAAAACACAATTTATAATTTTAGTCAAAATAATCTCATTTCGGAAGTCTCAAAACAAATTTTATAAAAACACACAGTTATATCATGCCATCAGTACAATGTTCATCTCAATAGCCGGAGGCTTATGAGGAATCTCAAGGCTAGCTAGCTCAATCTATGGGTACCCATTCAAATTTCTTCCTCTACTAGCACACACCTCAATACTTCAGTTAGAGAGGGAATTCAAAATTCAAAACTCCAAACTAATTCCTCCCACTAGGCATACTAGTGAGGCATTCAGATGTATGGTAATGACACTGTGGTGTCAAAACTATCTTAACATTTTTGACAATTCAAACACATACAATTAAATTTTCAACAATTTAGGTCAAAAGCATAATATTCATTTTAGTCACAAATTTGTAGTAAAAATAAATCATAATTTATTCATCAAAACAAATTATCAAAGAGAATTTACAGAAAAATTTTTATGTTGTGCACAAACCTCGTGCGAGTCGCCTCTAGGCCTTGTCTAGATGTCTCGGGTTCTTTTCCGGTATTCTTTTCAATTGAAACACACAATTTTACAGTGTTTCAGTATCATAACATATAATAAATTCAATCATAAATTTACAATTACTTATGTCTATCTCTAATATGCTTGATTTAATATTCTTTGAATTTTGCATTTCGATGTTACTATTCACGATACTATTCAAGTCAAATTGTTGACTTTCTTATGCTTAATAGGTATGAGAATTTCAATTACACCCACATACCACATTTTGGTTACCAAATTTGTTGGTTTTAGTTGCCCCTTCAATTTTTAGGTCTCCTAAGTACAATTTCAAATTTTCAAATTTGGTGTCCTATTTTGCACTGCTCCATTGGTCAAGTTGTTGTGGAAATTTGGCAAAGTGTTCTCCTTAAAAGTTGTTCCTTATTGTCTTATCTTTAATTTCCTTTTTGAATCACTCCATTTAGAGTTTTGTAGCCTAAGATATAGCCATTTAAACATGGCTGACCTGATTGGTCTAACCCAGATTTTTGGGCACCTACTTTGATTCTGGCAGTTTTTGACCACTAATTTTAGGTGATAAAATGACTGGGTTATGAGCAGAATTTGGGTTGGTATTCTTCATAAAAGTTGTAGTGTTGGGTTAGATAGGTTCAAATGACCTGAACCTATCTAGCCCAAGTTATGGCCAAATGAACAAACACTGTTCATTTGGTCATTTTGGTATAGTGGCAGTGCATTACACCCGGGTTTGACTTAATTGTTCACTATCCTAATGTCATTTTCTGGGCATGGTTCCTGAATGAAAAATGGGCCATTATGTGTCTATTTTCATTCCCAATTGACCTTACACCAATTGGGTTGGTAAATTTTCAGTTTTAGTCCCTGAAAAAGACCTAGGTAAAGCTACCAGAATAGTGTCCCTAACCAATCTGAATTGCAATTTCATTCTATCAATTCATACACATAACAAATGGTCTCAATTGACCATTTCGAACCTCAATTAAGTTCATGTGCCTCAATTTACCATTTCCTTCAATTTTCCCCAAATTTTCAAGATGCTTAAGAACTGTAATTACACAATTATGCAATCTAATGTAATTAAAGTTTATAATTAACCTCTATACACTCAAATCAACTTAACTAATACTTCAATTCCATCAAAATCATGAAATTTCAATACCCCTTAATGCTGGCCGAATTTCCTATCTAGTCCCCCATAATTGTTTTCTTTTAAATTTTAAGTTAATTTCTAGGTTAAATGAACTAAAAGCACAAGTATTAAACTAGAATTTCAAATTAAACTACTAACCTCAACTTTGATTTTCCAATCACCAATTTTCTTCACTTTTCCTTCTTGGTTTCTTCTTCAATCTCCTTCTTAAGTTGAGATAACAAGCTTTTATGAAGTAATTAGGAGAAAAATTAGGGTTAAGTGAGGGATTTCAAGCTTGAAACAAGCTTTAATGGAGGTTTGCACATGGAGGAGATATGGGAGATGGGGCAGCCGAAGTGAGTGGGGAAGAAAGAGTGAAATTTCTTTTAATTTGTTTGTATTTTATGTCTTATTAAATGTTTTTGACTTGGTCAAAAATGTAGAGAAATTAAAATTTCATTTATGATGTCACATATATGAGGCAAGGTGATGTAATAAAGTAGTTTTCCTCACTTTTTCTTTTTCTTTTTCTTTATTTTTTCCACTCTTCTTTAATTTAATTCTATATTCTGTATTTTTCATTTCTCCAATTTTATTGGATAGTTAGGTCAGGAGTCACCTCTAGGGGTGAATTGACCAAATTGCCCATCACCGGTTTGATCCGATTTGCAAGTAATTCGATATTTTTTTCAGATCCTTGACCTAATTATTTGACCTACTTATCAATTCTTTGCTATGGTTTTCTCTTTTTCACTAGGTTTGCAATAGTCCTTAGGACCGCGGTGTCATATTTTCCGGTTCAAAAGTAGGGTTAGGACTGACCTCGCAGTCATTTTCCTAGAAGGTCATCCATCGCTGTGACTCCCGGCTCATTTAACCTTTTATATTTTGTTTTTCTTATTTATATTTAATTATCTGACAATCACTAATTATTTGCATTCAGGGCTTATCTAGGTATCTTAAATGTGGTTCTAATCCCCTTAATTGTCCGGACCGACACCGGTTACCAGAACAGTATAATATACCAGGCTATGCATATAGAGGTGTTACAAACTTTGTATCTCTTAGAACAATTACATCTATTCACTTATGCCTCTTAGAACATATACAACCGTTCACTTATACCTCGTAGAGCAGATACAACGATTCACTTATACCTCTTATAACAGATATAACCATTCACTTTGTATCTCTTAGAACAATTATATTTGTTCACTTATACCTTTTACAATAGATACAACCGTTCACTTTGTATCTCTTAGAACAATTACATCTGTTCACTTATACCTCTTAGAACATATACAACCATTCACTTATATCTCTTAGAACATATATAACCATTCACTTATACCTCTTAGAACAAATACAACTATTTACTTTTTATCTCTTAGAATAATTATATTCGTTCATTTACACATTTTAAAAAAAATATAATTATCAGTAATAAATAGTTCATTTTGATGCCTTTTAATGAACAAACATAACTCTTTCGAAATGATACAAATTTTTCCTATCACTAATATTTTAACAATATCCCCACCTAATTAGTAATAGACACAATCAATATGAATTAGGATTTATGCATACAAAAAGTATTTTTCGACTTATGCACATAAATCTTATTACCTTCTTTAACACATTCACCATGAGTTTTAGCATCATAATATAACCTTATATTTCTTCTAATTATAAGTATGTCATCAATATAAAGATAAATTATCACATAAAAAACTTTTTAATGTATAAGTGCTTCTGAATCTGTTTAAGAGAAAAATCATATGTGACATACAGTAATTTCTTTCTATAATCATTCAAACTAGAAGTATGATGTGCTATTATTCCTCCTAATTGCAGTGATTTAGGAATTATCACTTTCAAATTCTTAAACTTTGAAACAAAGATATGCAACTCATGGATTTATCCATAACAGGCATATTATCAAGTATTTAGAATTCAAAATATTTCATAATGAGAAATTTATCCATACCTTTTTTTTTTGTTATATTCGAATTCTGATGAATTTCAGATTTCCTTTGGAGACTTGACAAATGTAAACAAATCTTATAACTTATCTGATGAGTTGTTAAGAATATGACCTCTGTATGGCAATTCATCTTCTTTTCCTGATCTGCTTTCACATTCTCAGTGAACATAATTTGTTCCTTAAAACGATCAAGTTTCACGAACTCTTGATTCATCACGGAAATAGCCTTAGACTCTATTGCTATTAATACCTTAAAATTGTTGAGGCAGTGGGTGTATAGTAGGCTTTAAGGCGTGACGAATTACTATCTTTAAGGTATTAATTGCTTCCACTAGATTGCTGCAAGGTTATGGCAATATACCTCCAAGATACAACAAAACCTGAAATCTACAGACAGCAATTCCTGAAGATTTCCCTTAAGAACTCTTTATACGAACCGAATTTAAAAAGACTAGAAGAAAAGAAGAATAAGTATAAGTAATATATATGTCTGGATTGAAAAACTAATTCATATTTATAAAAAATGAAAAGTTATGGCACATTTTCTAGATAGACACATCTATCTATCTTAAATAGATATAACTATTTATGTAAAAGATATATCTGTTTATTAACAGACACCTATACAAATAGTTGTGATTGTTTGTATAGAATAGACATGTTTGTTTATTAACAGACATATCTACTTATTAATAAACACATTTATTCGTAATTTATTTACGAAAATTATAATAAAATAATTATTTTATTTCATACATATACGTGTCAAGTGTCATAATAGAAAAAAAAAAAAAAATATATATATATATATATATATATATATATATATATATATAATTATATACATATTTCACTCTTGTCATTCCTTCGCTTTCTTATATTTTAATAATATAGAAATTTTTTCTCTTTATACTGTCTAACATATAAGTTATTTATAACAGAAATTACAATTTAGTATCATATATAGAATAATTTTCATCCCTGTGTTATTTCATTCGTTTTTCAGGATTCTCTTATATGTGAATATGAAAAAATAATTTTAATTATTGTGGTTTTTAATCTTTTATTGAAGTGGTGTCGTGGTGTAGTTGGTTATCACGTCAGTCTAACACACTGAAGGTCTCCGGTTCGAGTCCGGGCGACGCCATAAATAAATTTTACTTTTTAATTTCCAGTTTTAATTAATCTTCTCCACTCTGGCATCATTATTCAGTGAATCATTCTTCCATATTTCTTCTCTTCTTCGTCTCATCCATACTCAACCATTTACAGTCCACACTCACTCCACCGACATTAACTTGTTCCCAGAGGCCACTGGAGCCTGGAGCAGCTTAATGGATCCCAGAAGAGAAAGGAGATTCTCCCGAACCAAGCTTAAGGCAGACTTAGCGGCAGTTCTTCGAAAATCATGGTACCATTTGAGGTTGTCCGTCAGACATCCGTCTAGAGTCCCCACTTGGGATGCAATTGTCCTCACGGCTGCTAGCCCCGAGCAAGCCCAGCTATACGACTGGCAGCTCAAGCGCGCCAAGCGTATAGGCCGGATCGCTCCCTCCACCGTCACTCTTGCCGTGCCCGACCCCAACGGCCAGCGGATCGGCTCTGGTGCCGCCACTCTTAATGCCATTAATGCCCTCGCTCGCCATTATCAGATGCTAGGGCTCGATCTTGGCCCAGAGGTACTATGATTGCTAATTTTGCTTTCTGTGGAAATTGGATGACGCAGAAGAGTGTCTTTGGTATTTGTTTTCTATGAAATCATTAAAATTTAATATGAAGAATGTAAGCATTTAATGATTCTTTTTAGCTGCTGATATTGTAATCTGGCTTTTCCTGATTGCGCCAATTGTCAATTAGGAACTACGGCTCTTATCAAATGAACAAGTTGGATTATTGTTGTCAGAGTAAGATTCGTAAAGTTTATTACTGTGAAAGATAACGATGGAAATTTGAGTTCAGGATGTAGTTGTGTCCAAATGTTTTGCCTATGTATTGAATATACTTGAAGATTTTGTTGTGTTTCATGAGACTCTCGCTTGGTTTGAACATTTTTAATGTATGATCTAATGTATTTTTCTTTTAGGATATTGATTGTTTAATTTATCTTCACTCTGCGGCGTTACTTGAGAAGCAATGTTGCTACTAGTGAACAATTTTACTTCTAGGCTTGATAGGGTATCTCTGATCCACAGGTGGCAAACACAGAAAATGGAAGTTCTGGATCTAATAGTGAAGATTTTGTCCTGCCACTTGTTAGATTTGTGGCCAAAAAGCACATACTGTTGCTTCATGCTGGAGGTGACTCTAAACGGGTCCCATGGGCAAATCCTATGGGAAAAGTTTTCTTACCACTTCCATATCTGGCAGCAGAAGACCCTGATGGGCCAGTTCCGCTGCTTTTTGACCATATACTTGCAATTGCTTCTTGTGCAAGACAAGCTTTTAAGAATGAAGGTTGTTTATCCTGCTTTTTACATTTTAAACTGGCTATGTTCTTACTGTGAAGTATTCTTAATCAATATTGACTTTCTTTTTAGCAAAACCTTTGCTCTTCAATTATTTATTTATCTTTTGTTTATGGCAAAAAAAGTGATGTAAAAATAGTTCAAATCATATGGCTACATTGTGGAGGATGATATCCATTTATTGATGTACATTATTGAAAATGGTGTCTTCATGATTGATAAGCAATTATTCATGCACTCATTTGCTTTCATTTAGATATTGCTGTTATGCTGATGCTGGATTTAAGGCTTAGTATGATTTCCATGGAAATAATTCTATTAGCTTATGTAGCTAATATAATGACTATCGATTATGTATGGCAAAACACATCTTTTAGTAACTAAATCTCCTTTTTTTTTTTTTTCCCCAATTGCGGCCCATTGATTTTATTTGGTCACTTTGCACCCTTGAACTTAAAATTTTTTTTTTTTTTAACCTCGAGTGCCTGAACTTTTATCATTTTTGACACTGTATCCTTTTCTTAACAGATTTAACTAAAAATTATATTTCACATAATGTCTTTAAAAAAATAAGGCAAAACACATCTTTTGGTCCTTGGGCTTTTTTTTTTTTTTTTTAAATTGTCCCTATGGTTTTATTTTGTCACTTTGCATCTTTGAACTTTTTTTTTCCCTCAAGATTTAGTTCTTTTCTAACAGAAGTTACGTGTGTGTAGGACATGTTCGTTAAATTCAGATCACAACCAAAATAAACAATAGAAAAGATCTCTATCTCCATTGTCATCTATGGAGGATTAAAAGCTTGCACAGAGAGAGAGAGAGTTGTTGGAGACAGAGCCAGGGGCTAAAAGACTTGTTCTGCTTTGCTTTTTTTTTTTCTTCACTCATGCACCTTAGATGGTGTGTGCATTACACTCTCCAATTTTTGTTAAATAAGGACCACATGTAAAAAAGAAAAAAAAAAAAAAAAGAAGTTTGGGATGCAATTTGACCAAATAAAACTAGAAGAACTCAATAAAAAAAAGGGACCAAAAGATGTGTTTTGCCATTATGTACATTATCTGTAGTCATGTTTCCTTGCTATCTTGATTCTTGAATTGTGTGTGAATAGAGCTGAGAATAGTTTACACAGTCTGCTACCAGATTGCTGAAACAGCTTCCTTTGACATTGCAATATATTTGTCACTTATCATCATCGTCATCAAATCCTAATGGCCCTGAGTGAATGGCCTCCATGCTAGGATTGTTGTTTACTGCAAAAGAATCATTTCATGCCACAGTTTTGATTGCAAAAGAATCTTTAATCTTTGCAGGTGGAATATTGACAATGACTGGTGATGTTCTTCCATGTTTTGATGCCTCTTCCATTGTTATTCCAGAGGATGCATCCTGCATCATCACAGTTCCCATCACCCTTGATATTGCTTCTAATCATGGTGTTGTTGTGGCATCTAAAACTGGGATTCAAACTGACAGTTACACAGTCAGTTTAGTTGATAATCTCCTACAGAAACCTACTGTAGAGGAACTTGTTAAGAATCAAGCATTATTGGACGATGGTAGAACATTGCTCGATACTGGAATCATAGCAGTTAGAGGTGAAGCATGGCTGGTGCTTGCCAAGCTTGCATGTTCCTGCCAAACAATGATTACAGAACTTCTAAAGAACAGAAAAGAGGTCAGCTACCATTTCCCAGTTATCATCATCAATCTTTTTTCATCATACTGTTACAATAATGGTTGCACATCTTAGTTTAGTTCAATCACTATGTGTTTGTAAATCACTATTGCCTAAAGTTCCTTAGCCTTGCTACTCTAAATCTTTTTCTTATGAATGTTTCATACCTCTGTTACTATCATCTTACTTGCATATCTCACACAATTTTACTTATGGATGTCACCTAACATTGTGTGCCACTAGGACCAACTTGGCTTTTTTATTGTACCATCCTTTCATTTGATAATCTTGCAACTAATGCCAAAGTATAATAGTATTTTCTGCTTTTCATCCATTTTGTTCTAGTTCTATGGACAAAACCTGCTTTTGAGTTTCTTCCTTATGGTATGGTTGATTGTTTCAATGCAGCAAGAGCCTTACATTTGATTATCTCTTTTCATCATTAATTTTTTATTATGTACTTATTTTTATATATATAGTTTCTTATGCCCATGTTTCATATTTTATCTTAGACTTGTTTATTCTCAGACTCTTCAATTCCAAACAATATGCCTGAGCTATAAATTCTTTTTGAGTTGTAAATTGCTGAAATAATATGTATATCTTGTATGTAGATTTTTCATTAGCGTACTCTTTGATATTGTTCAACATTCACAAGTTGGTTACATAACTATAATGCTGAAACTGTAATTTCCTGGACTTTTGCACAGATGAGTTTATATGAAGATCTAGTGGCAGCCTGGGTACCTGCAAAACATGAATGGCTGCAAGTGCGGCCTTTGGGCAAAGAACTGGTCAGAAAATTGGGCAAACAAAAGATGTTTAGCTACTGTGCTTGTATGTTGAAAAACACTAACGGCCTGTGTAGAGATATTTCTCTTTGCTTTTGTTGTGTGATTTACTGATTTTTTTTTCTTTACTGTAACTCATTGCAGATGATTTGTTGTTCCTGCACTTTGGAACCTCAAGTGAAGTTTTGGATCACTTAAGTGGGACTAGCTCAGAACTTGTAGGTCGAAGACATTTGTGTTCCATCCCAGCCACAACTGCATCTGACATTGCAGCATCTGCTGTAGTTCTTTCTAGCAAAATTGAATCTGGTGTCTCAGTTGGGGAAGATTCTCTTATATATGATTCAACCATATCTGGTGGAATGCAAATTGGTTCCCAATCTGTAGTTGTTGGAATTAATGTCCCAGGAGACATTGGTGCGGTGGCAGAAAATTCATTCAGATTCATGCTTCCAGATCGTCAATGTCTTTGGGAGGTTCCTCTAGTCGAATGTACAGAAAGAGTCATAGTGTATTGTGGCCTCCATGATAACCCAAAAATTTCACTTTCCAAGGATGGGACTTTCTGTGGGAAACCCTGGAAGAAAGTCTTGCATGATTTGGGGATTGAAGAAAGTGACCTGTGGAACTCAGTGGGTTCTCAGGAGAAGTGCTTATGGAATGCTAAAATATTCCCCATTCTTTCTTACTTTGAGATGCTTAGTTTGGCCTCGTGGTTGATGGGTTTGGGTGACCCAAAAACTAAAAGTTTGCTTTCCTTGTGGAAAAATTCACGCCGTGTCAGTTTGGAGGAGTTGCATAGATCAATTGACTTTTCAAAAATGTGTACAGGCTCAAGTAGTCATCATGCTGATCTTGCAGCTGGAATTGCTAAGGCTTGCATTAACTATGGCATGCTTGGACGAAACTTGTTCCAATTGTGTCAGGAAATTCTACAGAAGGAAGCTTCAGGAGTCGAAATATGCAAGGACTTCTTGGAACTGTGTCCCAAACTTCAGGAGCAGAATTCTAAAATTCTTCCCAGGAGTCGGGCATATCAGGTGCAAGTTGATCTTCTTCGAGCATGCGGAGATGAAAAAACTGCATGCCAGTTGGAACATAAAGTTTGGGCTGCAGTCGCTGATGAAACTGCTTCTGCAGTGAGATATGGTTTTAAAGGTAGGTTAGATATTCGTGCCTTAAGCATTATCTTGATGGTGAAAAAGGTGCAATATGCCTACAAGAAAGAATGATCAATTATATTGCATCACCATAAAATCTATAAATGTGGGATGGGGGGATATTAATTCTTATTGTCCTTTTCTTGTGAAGATAATCTCTTTTGCTTTCTGATCATTCCGTGTGTTTCTATTGTGAATTACATTGCTCCATTGAAGTTCATATGTGTGCCTTTCTTTTGTTAATTACATTGCTCAATTGGAGTTCATATATGTGCCCTTTTTATTCTCTTAAATTTATCACAATTTACAAACATTTCTTTTTGTCCATAGAACATCTCTTGGAGTCTCCTGGCAGCTTGCCTGCTTCGGAATATGAGAACAATCACATTGATGACTCTCTCAGTCAATCTTTCTGCGCTAGAAGGGTAAAGGTTGAGTTACCAGTTCGTGTAGATTTTGTTGGGGGATGGAGTGACACTCCTCCATGGAGCTTGGAGCGTGCTGGATGTGTTCTGAATATGGCAATAAGTTTGGATGCTTGTCTTCCCATTGGCACAATCATAGAGACAACAGAAAAGACTGGAGTGTTCATTAATGATGATGCTGGAAACCAGTTATACATTGAGAATGTTACCTCAATAGCACCTCCATTTGACGATGACGATGTATTCCGGCTTGTCAAATCTGCATTGCTTGTGACTGGTGTTATTCACAAAAACATTCTTGCATCCATGGGCTTGCGAATCAAGACATGGGCAAATGTACCTCGTGGTAGCGGCCTGGGAACTTCGAGCATCCTAGCAGCTGCTGTTGTGAAAGGCCTCCTTCAGATAACTGATGGAGATAAAAATAATGAAAATGTTGCTAGACTGGTTTTGGTATTGGAACAACTCATGGGGACAGGAGGTGGGTGGCAGGATCAAATTGGAGGTTTGTACCCTGGTATTAAATTTACTACAAGTTTCCCTGGAATACCATTGAGGCTCCAAGTCGTCCCCTTATTGGCTTCTTCTCAGCTGATATCAGAATTGCACCAGAGATTGCTTGTTGTGTTTACTGGTCAAGTAAGTTGGTTATTATTATTTTTTTATTTTAATATTGAACCTGCCTTCTGAGTTTCATTGCAAACAAAATAGCATCACCTACTACTACTGGCTTCAGGAGGTTGTATCTCATGGTACAATGAACCAGGAAGTGGTTAGTCCTCTGGACAGGCTTGCTTTGAGTTTGAGACCCAGTCTTGTTTTAGTTTTTGAAGCTTATTCCTTCAACACAAATATGCCTGATTTGTTAAATTGTAAAAATGTAGTTTTATTAAAATTAAAGACAAGATAAATATTTCTTCATTAAATACAGTTGGGTACGTAAAAGTACATGCAAAATGGGTCCTACTACGCTAAACCTCCCTTTCGCTTGCAAACCTACTGTTTACTTCCCCAGGCCAGTTACTTTATATAGGATTGCTCTAGAGTTGACTGCTTCACCATGAGATGGGGATGCTGATAAGTGTGGAGAAAGTTGTAGGCATGTAGATAAGTGCAGTAGTTGAAAAAGTAAATAAGAAGTTGAAGAAAAGGGCAGTGATAGCCAGAAAAAGTTGCCAGAGGTTTTGGTGATGGGCAAAAAATGTGTAGGAAAGTGTATTAATGGCAAGAAATATCGTAGTAAAATGTGACAATTAGGCAATAGAAGTAGAACCATGCACGGGATATTATATACGACTGAAAACTACTGATGACTCCATTGGTATTTGGGCTGTCATATTCCTGTTCTGAAAATTTCATCATCCATTTCATGCAACTGCTACTGTAAAGGAGGGAATTGCATCTTTATTATTACATTGGAGGTTATGGATCTTTGATTATTAATTGGCACCTTATGTTCTGTAATTTTTATACAGGTTCGACTTGCACATCAAGTTCTACAGAAAGTAGTTACTAGATACCTTCAGCGGGATAACCTTCTTGTATCCAGTGTTAAGCGCCTTGCTGAACTGGCAAAAATTGGGAGAGAGGCTTTAATGAACTGTGAAGTGGACGAACTAGGGGAGATAATGCTGGAGGCCTGGAGGTTGCATCAGGAACTTGATCCGTACTGCAGCAATGAATTGGTTGATAGGCTATTTGCATTTGCTGACCCCTACTGCTGTGGCTACAAACTTGTGGGTGCTGGTGGTGGGGGCTTTGCGTTGTTACTTGCTAAGGATGCTAATGCTGGAAAGGAACTGAGACATAAGCTAGAAGAATGTTCAAATTTTGATGTGAAAGTCTACAAGTGGAACCTCTTTTTAGACAATTAGACGTATAAATATGACCATAAATACCTCTTATTATTCTTTATACAGACCCTTGTATAATTCTTTATGATAGGTTTATAAGATGATTTATATATGGATTACGAGCGATAAGTGTGTGATACAAGGAACTAAAAATTATTTGTATGTTGACTATATAGCTTAATAAGATTCAGCAGTATAGCAGTTTGTGGTTAGCTACTTAGCTTGGTGCTTTGATCATTTCCCCTCTTTTTCTTTTAGCAGTCTTTTTTTTTCCCCTTTTTCCTCTGATTTGTTTACAAATCATTCAAGGATTGAGAATTGGACGTAGAAAAAGGCAGGTCATGGGATGCTAATTGCTTGGTGCCAACCAACCATGGCATAACGTGCCGTCAAGGGAAACAATTCTGTTCTGTACTAAGTTTTCTGGGCCCAAGGGAAAACGGTACCGCTTTTGCCCGAATACAGTACTTGAGGTAACGAATCAGATTCATATTGTATTAGCATGTAATCATTAACTGCAGGAAACATATCAAGGGTGTAGGGCGGGTATGGTTGGATTCATTTTTGAGAATCACCAAAATCGAATCGAAATTTATTATTTTTTCTAATTTAATTTTTTATATTTTTTATTTTGGTTTGGATTGGAAAATTTGTTATGTAATTAATATTATGGAGATTATAATAAATTTTAAAATTACTTTCCATTTAAATTATATCAAAGATTATATAAAATTTATCTATTTATTGTGTTATAAAATTTTAATATATCAAAATCAATTTACTATTAAGAAAATTTTATTAAATATTTATTTATTATATAATCCTAAAATTTTAATTAAAAATTTTAATTTTTTTTAAATTTCACATAACATTTATAAGATTTATTTTAATAATTATTTATAATACATATCAAACTACTAATTCTATTAATTCATTATTTTTATTAATTATAATAAAATTTATCTAATACATTCTTTTAGTTTACAATTTTTTATTATTAATTTATTACATAATAAATTTAATCACTTAATTAATTTCAATAAACTATTAAATTATGAAATTTAACATGCATTTAAGATTTATAATGTTAAAGATTTTATCATGATAAAATAATTACAATTTTTAATTATAAATAAAATACAATTAAAAATAATTATAATTTAATTAATTTAATCAATTATGATTTTCATTCTTTAATTTGGCACGAATTTAATACGTTACAGTTTCACTTATTAATAAAAAATTAAAATTATATTAAAGTAATAAAAGATTATGAAATTTAACTTTTATAATATTAATTTTTTAATTTTTTTTAGATTAATTTTGAGAGAATCAGCAAGCTTGCTTGCAGGCCCCTAACAAGTAAAACCCATAAAGAAGGAAAGGAAGAAGGGAAAATAAGCATAATTCCAATTATACCCTTGAGACACGAGTGGATAAAATGTCCAGAGCAAAAAGGCAAAGAAAGAATCAACCGTCACCATCCCCCATCATTCTTAATCATAAAAATCAAAAAATATTTACATGTTTTGGTAAAGGTCGTTGACAAGATTCCTGTGGGTGACAATTGGCCAATTATATTTTGCCAAAATGTCCATTTATTAGCTCATCTCATTGAAAGTGACTATTTTTCTTGGGCTTTTGAGATGATTTGCGGTGCTACCGCCTGTTAGTGTAATTTACAAGTTAGTACGCAAAGTCCAGCACCGGTAGGGAGAGAGAGAGAGAGAGAGATGGGTCTGCTCACCCATAGAGTGGAGAGAAATGAAATCAAGCCAGGGGATCACATCTACACTTACAGAGCTGTTTTCACTTATTCTCACCATGGTATCTCTCTCTCTCTCTCTCTCTCTCTCTGTTGACTCTGAAATTTTTTTATTTTTGGTACATTTTCCATTGATATAGCAGAGTTTTGCAATGTGGGTTCCTTGTGAAATTCTCATTCCAAATCATTTTCTTTAACTTGATTTGTTTCCTCCATTTTGTTTGTCTTTCTTCAGAATTTATTTTGATTTCGTCATGTAATTCTCGTTTCTGCCTTCTTGATTGTTCTTTTATTTTTTTTCATTTTAATATTTTTTTTACTACCATTATTATTATTTTTTTTTTGGGAACCCCTTGCTTGTTATTTTCTTATCATCTCTTTTTCTTATTTGTTTCAACTTCTATGCTGAGGATGTTGAATTGTATTTCTTAGAGATGCCCAACTTCTAATTTCCATTATGCTGTTTAGAAATTAACTGATTCTTTTAGAGTTTGAGGTGTACAAGTTTGAAATTTCTTGGCTTCCAAGGTTATACTTGTGGATTCCTCCATAGATGTTTATCAATGGATAGTGCGAGGGTAAATTCTTACCTACATTCCGTACCAATAAGAAGTTTTTAATAGGTATTTATACGTGAGATATACCATGATTTGAGATAGGACCCGGGTGTAGATAAGTATTTTTCTAGTGTACAGGTTACAAGAACTTTAAGCTGTAAGTCTGTAACATTTTCCCCACCGACATACATTCTCTTATAAATTGGTGTTTATTTAGCTCTCATGCCATCTATTGACTGGGCTTGATGGATTACATGGTCATTTTGTTTCATAACGTACTCCTTGCTTCACATTCCCGTTCAATTTCACAGAGCGGAGAGTTATGGAAGACCATAAAATTTTTAATTCAAATTTCAATACTCAACTCAACAAGCGTTTATCTAAAAATTTGGGGTCGGCTATATGGATTCGATTTCTCCACTCTAAACGATTTTGGTTAATTGAAATTTCAATATTAATATTAAACCCAATGGTTCATTTATAATAGTGTCCTCCCTATAAGTAAAATCCTATATCAAATATCTTGTCAATTTTTTCCTGCTGCCATGATTGGTCATAATTGTAGCTGGTCTAGTGGAGCTGAAGCTGCTGAACTGTAGTTTTGGAGAAAGAACCACCTTTTCCTCATTCTTGATCCAATGATGACATGGTATCATGTGATTCTTCCTTTCCCTGCTTGTTATTTACCATTGTATCATGATATCATTAAAGGGAATAGGCCTTTTTATAGGGCAGATGACTAGATATTTGTTACTCTTTTTCTTTTTTGGGTGCCAGTTTAACAAAGCCAGTGGGTAATTAAACAGGGAAAAAGAGGTATTGAAACATTCTCATCAGATCAGATGGCTTATTTGGCAGATGGAAATTAGTGTTCTTTGAATTATTATGTAGCTTTGCGGACAAAGAATGGTTAATACGAATATCCTGTGGGTTTGTATTCTATGCTAATTAACAATAATCTGCCTATGGTCACAACAAACTGTTTTATCACATTTTTCATTATGGTGCTTCACCCTCCACAGGAGAACAATTTGGCCTTTTGTCTTTGCCCTTATGACATCATAATGGAATGGATACTATCAAGATTAAATTGTGTTTTTGGCTTTTTGCACAATTGTCTACACCTATTTGGTATTTTTGGGATCACATCTACACAATTGGATTTCTTGTAACTTAGACTCCATTGACCCTCCATGACAGCTCGGGTAGTGATATAAACAAGTTCTGTAGACGGTATTCATGTCAGCAATATATGCTTTTTTGTGGCACCATTTCATTCTGTCTTTGACATCTTTGTATTAATGTTATTGAAGCTTGCTCTGTCATTGTAGTTTAAAGCTATTGTGAGGATCTATAGCTTATCTAGTTGTTTAGTTTTAGAGACATACCTCGGTCTGCCACTCCCTCCGTAGCCATGCTTATCTTCTTGAGTTACTTTTATCCTCTTTTCAAGATATCTGCAATGCAATCTATAAGCTTTTCGAGTTAATCATTTTTTTAACATAGTAAGCTCATGCTTCATGTAAATTAAATATGCAACATTGTGGTAGTTGTCATTTTAGAACATTTTAATTTTAATTGGTTGAGAGAAGAACTCCCATCTGGTCATTTTAAGTGAAAGATTCAGCACTTGTGGAAAATTCTACATATAAAATGTCAAACTATGAGCTCCTTGAAGTGACTTCTGAAATATAGGGATGTAAATGATCTAAGCCAAGTTTTGAAGAGCTTAGGTGGCTCATTTAGATTTTATTAGGCTCGAGCTCAGCTCGCATTAAGGTTGTTAATTAAGCTCATAAGTTCAGCTTACATTTAGCTTGTTTATTAAGCTCATGAGCTCAACTTATCAAATTTAATTAGCCAAATTATTAAAAAAAATAACTATTTTTTAATTATTATCTAAAACACGTTAGACCTAATAAATCGTAATAATTCTAATAACACTATAATTAAATTATAATGGTAATATATTTTAATTATACTTTTGATTTTATATTTATATTATTCATAATTTAATTATTTTATGATTAGTTATAATTTAGACATACACGCACATATATAAAATAAAATTAATTTATAAATGAGTTGGCTCACAAGCCTATAAATGAGCTAATTGATAAACCGACTTACAAACTTATAAATAAGCCATCTTGCGAGCCTAAGCGAATTGAGTAGTAGTAATTTCAAGCTTGGCTTGTTTATTAAATAAGCCTAAAAATCAAGCTCAAACTTAGTTCATTAAGCAAACAGGCTGAGGTTTATCTAGCCAAACTTCGAATGGCGAGCAAGCAGCCTGGCTAAATTAGTTTGTAAATTTGTTGTGTGCTTATTTCTTAATTCTAAGTTGGCATAGCATACAAATCTCTGTATCGTTTTGCTGGGACATACTTTCCACTTGAAGATAGAGTGGAATTGTCTGTGTTAACCTGATAAAGTGATAATTGCCTTTTATATGCTTAATGATATGATTTAAAAAAAAAAAAAGAAAATCTAATGTAATTTAGCATTTGTGGCTTCTTAATGTTGGAGTTGGACTATATGCAATTGTGATGGTCTCCCACAATTTTGCATATATTGTGACATTTCTAATTAAATTCTGCCTCTTGTTGTCTAAGAAGCGTGAATCAAGTGCACCATTTGTTAGCACTTTTTTTTCCCTGAATGTTGCATTTAAGCAAGTTTGGAACAACTGATGACAATCTTGTTGGATTTTTTGACAATTCATTTTTGCTGAAATTTTGGAACAAGATATATTTGAAATCTGACTTTGCAGGTATCTTTGTTGGCGGAAACAAGATGGTCCATTTTACACCCAGACGGAATGCAAATTCAAGCTCTGATACATCTTCTGATATCTATGATGTTCCCTCATCCTGTGATATTCCTGACTGTGGATTCAGGCAACCCAATAGTGGGGTAGCCCTCTCCTGCCTGGACTGCTTCCTTGGAAAGGGATCCCTTTACTGCTTTGAATATGGGGTAACCCCTTCTGTCTTTCTAGCAAAATTACGTGGAGGTACATGCACCACAGCTGCATCTGACCCACCAGAAACAGTTATCCACCGAGCTATGTATCTTCTTCAAAATGGATTTGGGAATTATGATGTTATTGGGAACAACTGCGAGGATTTTGCTTTGTACTGCAAAACAGGTCTTCTGGTAATGGACAAGCAGGGGGTTGGAAGAAGTGGTCAGGCTTCTTCAGTCATTGGTGCTCCATTGGCTGCTCTTCTTTCATCCCCTTTAAAGTTGCTAATGCCAAGTCCTGTTGGTGTTGCAACAGTAACAGCCGGGATGTACTGTATGAGCAGATACGCTACTGATATAGGTGTTCGGAGTGATGTGATTAAAGTTGCTGTGGAAGACCTGGCTGTGAACCTGGGCTGGGAAGAACCTCACGAGGAAGTCTATGAAGATAATGGGGCTTCGCGCAGATTGATTGCCATGTGACACTAATTTCATCAGTCTTCATGTGAGGCTATGAACACATGCTATTGCTATTATCAATTAATAAGAATTTGTCCATGTTAACAAAACTTCTCAAATGGGAATTAATGGTTTCATTGCAAGTTAGAACAGGTTTGACTACTAAACTGTTAAATGATGGTCTGTCCTATGTTGTTATTTACTTGTGAAATCCAGTCTATATACTTTTAATGGTTTTGTCAAAGCTGTGGAAGTAAATGGAACACCAGAGGATATGGCTGATGCTGCCTTTACTTGAATTAGACTTAGATTAGTAAGGAAATGGCACAAGACATTTCAGTTAGATTAGTAAGAGAAGCATGAAAACACTTGAACTACAGATCTAATAGCATCTTCTTAACTTTTACCCTAGTATCTGAAGCAGAAATTGTCGTGCTCATGCCCTTCTTCTTTTATTTATTTATTTATGGTGCATTGGGAAGTTTATATCTATTCAAGCTTTTAGTTCAAATTATATGAATAAGAATGTACGACTTGTTAATACATATGGTATGTCGAGTTCATCTTATACGCTCTACTTTAACAATTCCACCCTGCTGTTAGTTGCACCGTTAATGACTAATGTTAGAATCTGTTTTGGAGCAGAGAAAGTAAATGAAAGAGACGAGAAACAAAATGAACAAGCTTATTTGTCCATAACTTCATTTATTCTGAAATTCCTTCCTCCATTTTTCACAATATCTGTTTATCATTATTGCTTAATACACTTGATTTCTTTATAATTTTATTATCTTAAAATGGGTATTGCTTCCTTCTTTTCTCTCTCTATTTGTTTTGTTTCTATCTCCCTGTGATTCTATTACAAACTCTTTTCCTCTTCTCTTTTTCTCCTAGTGGTTTCTCGACAACCAAACAGGAAATAATTAAAATGAGTTTTGCGAGAAAAGAAAAAGTAACAACTTCGATGAATGCAAATTGCAGGGAAAAAAAAAGATTTTAAAGAAAAAAAAGAAGAAGATCCTTCTGCAAATTGATATCTTGAATCTCATTTTCATTTTTCTGCAGAATTTCTGCTCAACAAACAATGCAAGGGGGAAAAAGAAAAAGATGAAATCAATGAACTCCACCCTCCAATGATCTGTCCTTGCAATCATCGCTAGTTTTCTCCCCAGTAAATCCTCCGAAACTCGCTCCCGCCACCATAACCATCAAAAACCCCAACACCAAATGCGTCTTGAACAGCCACAGAACTATACCCATTTCTCAACTCTCCTCCATAGCCATTGTTGAGAGCACCACTTTTGAACCCGCTCTAAACCGAATTTCTATGGATGAGCTAAAAATTGCTGCTTTTTGTGAAGAGAGATGAGAGGCAAATAGAATATGAAGTAGGTAGAAATATGAATGAGGAAGGAAGGAGAGAATTTCTGGAGATGTTCAGTCATATAAAGTAATAGGCGATAAACCCGCGCGATGCAACGGGATTATTTTTTTTTTAATTTATACTTCTAATTATCTGCTTACAAGAGTCCGAGGAGAGACAAGTAATTATATATGGACAAATGAAACTTATATTATTTTTAATTGCATAATTTATTTTACCATTATTTAAATATAAGAAAATGCATTATTTATATAACATATAATTATTTAACAAAAGTATTAATACATTCCATGTAAAATAAAAAATAATAAAAATAAATGATTTAACAAAAATAATTTAAAAGGTATGTTTTAAATTTTAGGTTTAATTTTGAAAAATATTATTTGTTTACCACATTCAGAAAACATAATTAACATAATACTGAAATCTAATAATAATAATTTTAGTTAAAAATATAACATTGACTAATTTTAGGAGTGAAAATTTAAAGTAGAGTTAATTTTAACCATAAATTTTAAAATAAATAATAAAAATTAATTTATTAAATATATTTCAAAGTATGGATTTGCACTATATTATCTTTATAAACAGCTTCACTTCATTAATTAATAACTTTAAATTTTAAATTTATACTAATAAATTATATAATTTTGATAAAATAATATATTGTTGAATATATTTAAAAATATTAAAAACAGTAAAAAATGGCTAATAATACTTGAAAATATAAAATTTGAGAAAATTAATTAAAATGTCCTACTGGTTTGGCCATATTGTATTTTTAACCTCAACCCCATTTTGCTTGCTAGTCCATTCCCTCTTGCTCCCTCAATCCGAGTCCATGAAAAGTCATGCCCTCATCAAAATGGAAACCTAGCAGAGCTGGTGAGGTGATTGGTGAATGAGAATCTAGGATCTAAGTTTAAGAAGAAAGCATCAAATTATTTACCCTAACATTTACAGACGAGTGAGATCGACCCTATTACACCGAACTAACCCTCTGTGACTATCTTCCTCTTGCCCTCGCTCCCTACCTCCCTTTCTCGCAAAATCAGTACACCTTACTTAGATAATGCGGCTTGCTAAAGCATTTATCCTTCATTCTCACCAGCGGCTAGAGTTGTTGGAGAGCCGTCCCTCAGCTTGTCGAGCTCCGATGATGATGCAAGACTTGTCGTCTTCGCAAGACTAATTATCTTTGATCTCACTCGAAGAAAGGTCTTCTCACTAAAGCAAAACAGCAATATTGGTTATTGATCTTCATGCTTGTCTTGGCAATAGGTTTTAAACTATTTCATGCATTATCAATTTGTCATTAAAGAGAGCTGTTTATTAATTAAAAATAGTTTCTGGTGCTACGGTTTCATCATGGAGATTTACTTCTATTGATAATCATCAAGAAGAATTTTTTTTTTTGAACATATTTGTACATTGATATTAATTTCTTGATTAATCCTTGTCTTGATTGAAATTGCAAAGGATTTATATGAACATCTTCTTCTTTTAAAGAAACAAATATTTGTCTTCCTCATCAATATTTTATTTTATTTTTTTCTGAACATATTTGTAGATTGATATTTATTCTTCTTTATTCATCCCTGCCTTGATTGAAATTGCAGAGGATTTATATGAACATTTTCTTCCTTTAAAGAAATGAAAAATTTTCTTTTAGTTTTGAAAGTTTCGATTTTCAAGACAATAAGCTATTTTAACCTTTTCTCCCTTGCCAAGATCCAGCAACTTATGCTCTAAAATTCAATATTAATGCTGGATGAACGACATGATCGAGTTGACATAAAAGAAAAAAAAGGAGAACTCCTAAGCTCCAGTTCAACGCAGATCGTTTGGTGTGAATAATCCGCTTGATATTTTTAATTTGTGAGCAAAATTTTTTATTCTCACACCCATAAACTATTCTTGCTCTGGCCTTCTAACCGATAGCTATTTATATGCAAAATTTTGTATAAAATATTATGACAGCATATCTTTATAGATTGTGATTTAAGATTATATCTACTGATGTATAGATTGTGTGATCTAGATTTTGTGTACTTGTAAATCTAAACATAACTTCTTTTTTTTTTAAATCAAAAGTAAATGGCAAAATTGCGAAAATGCTGTTAATAAAACATTATAGCAGATATATAATTGAAGAACTGAAGAGTAAGATTGAGAAATCAGTGAGACTGTAACAAGCTATCTATCCAAATCTTATAGAATAGGATAAATTTCGTCCTGAACTTTGAGAGTTTATAACAAAATTATTTCTAAATTTAAAAATATAATATAAAATTTTTTGAGCTTTAAAATTTTATATAGTGAAATTCTTCTTTTAATACTCAATGATCAGTTTATGTAATTCAGAATAACAATAATGTGAATAATTCTTTAGTATGGTGAATAATTTTTTTTTTATATAATAGTAGCAAAATTAATTATAATTTTCTTTACATTCTAATTAGCTATGATTAGAAAGACTTTGACTTAAAAAAAAATAGCAGCAATTATTTACGCTAGTGCTACTTTAAATTGTCTACATTAATATATTACTTAAAAGGATTTTATTATATAAAATTTTAAAATTTAAAAAATTATATATTATAATTTTAAATTCAAAAATAATTTTATTACAATACTTAAAATTAAAATACTACTATTAAAATTTATCTCATAATATATCTCATAGTACTGACTGCATTTTCTTTTAAGGATTGCAAGTGGTAAAGAAAACATGCCATTTTGATGGTTAGGTAGGGGCATAAGAGGCAGGACGCTCCAAGGGCAGGGTAGGCAAAGAACTGTGAATATAGGAACTGTAGAACTTCTGTTGTGTCGAGATCATAAGGGCAATTTATTGAAAACACTGTGAACACAATGAACTGTTCATAAAACGGTGCAAGGTGCCACCGATGTTAGTATATTAGGATATATGGTATGATTATTAAAATTTTTAATTATTTAGGATATAATTATAAAAAGTAGAAAATTTTTTTTTTCTATTTCTGCTATTTTTTTATTATTATTATGAAACTCGAGCCTTCCATGTTCAATATAATACATAACTAGCACTGGCCATTAGGTTATTCCCACAGCTGGACAAATCTTCCTTCAAATTTGTCTGACAAAGTTCTGCTGGACTGCTACATTTCTTCTTCCCCATGGATATAACCGCGGAGATAATTTTGAAGAACTAGAATTTTATCTCATAGGAAAATCTCTGTTTTTTTTTTTTTCTATAAAATGGAAAGGATTAGAAAATCTCTATTCTAATAAGCAAACCATACGGTGAAAAGAAGGCGGTGCTCCATGGGACCCTCGCAAAACTTTGCAACGTGGGCGGCATTAATATGAGATCCTAGAACTTGATAATATAGTTTAAATGCCCATGATACTTGTGCTGATGCACCAAGCACCGCAGAAGATCTGATAGTGGGGCACTCATAAATTAAGATTGTGCTATGATTGGCGTCGAACCATTAATTCCCCAACCTAATGCAAGCAATATCTGCCATAGAGACGCATTCTGAAGAGACCATAAATGAGATATCCTGCGAGATCAATTGACCATTGTAAATTGAGAAGAGCTGATATTTCCTTCAGAGAAAGCCCTTTTTTTTTCTTCTTTTTTTCCCATATACGATCTACTTTGCTGTACAGAACCGTGTACTTAACATCACAGTTCTCTACTGAGAAAATTGGAATCTTTTGAGGGTATGTAAATTTTTCAAGCAATCGTTCTTAAAATATTAACTTGGGCCTCTGTTGGGTTATTCATTATTTGACGGTCTGTTGTTTGAGTGTAGTTTGTTACTGGGCTCATTTTGGTTGACCCTTATGACAGGCTTGAATTCTGCCAGCCTCGCCAACTCATTAATAGCATCAACAATGTCTTCCACTTTTGTTGCAGTTTCTATTAACAAAAATATTAGTGTGACTAGTGGAAGAACCTCCATGATAGGTGGTGGGCTAGTTTTTGTGGTGGCCTCTGCCTTTGCGTCACCATCCAATGTCGGTGCTGGGGTCGCAGATAGTAGCTAGGAAGAGATTTGAGCGCATTTTTAAGTTCTTGCGCTGCGTATTGCATATCTTCAAATCCAGTAGACGAGTCTTTATTTGATGGTTTTATCATGGTCTTCACTGTAGTTGCCAGTTCATTCAAGACATTTGAAGCAGAGAAAATCAATTTCGTGCAGGGATTACTGAGATGCTTCTTTAGATATTCAGGTGCCTGTAGCCATGCAAGAATGTTTTTAATTATATAGAGACAAGAGTAAATAAATTAAAATAGAGATAAAAGCTAGCTCTACCTGAATTTCTGAGTTCAGGCAACCATTGAGAGTTTGAATGCAATAAGCACAGCTACGTAATGAGACCCCAACACGGAGGTACATTTTCCATGGATGCCGGAAGTTGAAACGACCATGTGAAGGTTCCCATCTTGCAAAATTGGCCTAAATATATATATTTCATGGGAGAAAAGTTCATTAAGTACAGAAGTCCTGGAGGATGAATTTAGCAACTTAACATAGAATTTTCGGTTGCGTTTGAATTAAGCTGTAGGTGAGAATGAAGATCATGGCACCGCAATCAAACCTTGCTTTAACAGATGGTATAAACCGCAAAAAGGTTGCTGCTGAAGCTACAATTAAAAAAATAGGAGCCCAAGTAATTGGAACAAATTCTTGTGGTGCTTGAATGAGTTTACTCACCAAAAAGGAACACTGAGATTCCAAGTATTATGGGTTCCAGTTTTTCTCCTGTCTGAATCGCAGCCCAATGAACACCAAGACCAAGTGATCCAGCAAGAAAAGTAGCTGTTGCTCTGTTAATGCATTTGCATGGTGTGGAACCTGCAATAAATTAAAATGAGCAATTTGGTTATTGATAATATGTATTCAACCTATTCTGGTATATGCTAGCTATTCTTCTTATGGAAATTGAAGTATATCCCATCATGCTCAAAGCAGACAATTAAAGAAAATTTTCCAACCAATGAGTTTTCGCTGGTACATCTTCAAATTTGTGAAATCTAAAGAAAATAAAATTATGCACACAAATGCATTGTAAGGGAGTACTAACCCACAGTGTATTCAAAAACCACGACTACTGTCATAACTGCCCACATAGCGTTTCCTCCAGCACCTTCATACAGAGGTCTAATATAGTGGAAAAGTGATACAAAAGAGAGTGCCACCCCAACTTTGAGACCATGGATAACCTTTTTAGGCTCAGCAACTCCTATATCCCAAGCCTTCTCCCAAAACTTCCATATCTTCAAAATTATTCCTCCTACGAGACCCTTTAAACCTAGCCAGACTCTTGGGACTAATGGCCCAGATTCTGGCACTAAAATCTCTGACGTCCCATCAGGTTTATTTATCCTCCATTCTAATTTGTTTGACTCCTTTTCCATCACCATGATGGCCCAAAACAAAAAAACAACTCACTCAAGAATAACGAAGATTAGGTTGTTAAAGCAAATTTAAGGTATTTTGACAAGTGGTAGTTTTTAAATTGATCCTTTGTTTTCTATTTTAGTGCCTTACTTAGCCAAAAGGATGGATATAGAGAAACTTCGACACCTTTAAAGGGAGAGCTTAATTAAGCTTTCATCTGGGATTATTCTCTAACTAGTTCTGGCTTTCGTTGCGGACTTATCAGTTATCACCAGTCGAGCATTTATATATACATGGCAGCCTCAACACAAAAGGACGTTTGAGGGTCGCAGAAGAAAAACTTCTGATTTTCTGGTAGCTAAGGGTACTTTTGACAGATGCCTTTAGAAATAGAGCATACAACAGAGATAACATGGCCTAAATAAAAAATATCAGCTTTTAGAGCTAGACGTCATTTGCATTATGGCTTAATATTAATAAATTTACATGGATGTGCTCCTTCTAATGTCCTTTTAGCTAGACAAGTGGACCTTTCACTAAGCTAGCACAGAGTCAGCAAGACCATTTCAAAGTTTTCGCTTATATATTTGACAGAAGTTGGAAAGAACAAAAATTTGTAAAATTCACTTCAATTTTTTTTTTCCCTAAAATTCTTGTTTTCATTTTTATTTTTTTTTAATTTTTTGAGAATAGAGATTTTTTTTTTAAAGAAAGGATGGGAAGTAAGAAAGGAATATATTGGTGGGTATATAACTACATATATTGATGCATATTTTTAAAATGATGAGATCTGAAAAAGAGATTAGGATTGACATTTAAATAAGATTGTTATCGGCCAACATCCGTTGTTGGCTCTGTAGCTGGATATTCATGGCCACAACTAAGGTTAAGTTGTTGTTTTTAATCTTTAAAGTGATCCAAACTTGGCTTCGGGTGGCCAGTGTTCATTTCGTTTAGTGGTCAATAACTCAATATTATCACACATGATCTATAATTTTGTCATTTTATTAATTAATCTTTAAATTACTCTCAAATGAATAATCTTTTTAACATATAAATCAATATTTATTCTTACACACTCTATTATTGATTTTATTTTATTTTGACACTTTAAAATTTTTAAAGATATGCTTATAAAAAAAATTAAGCGATATAGAAGTTTGTTAGAATATAAATTTTTAATATCCTATGCTAAAAGATAAGCACTTGACCCATGAGTTATCAGTCCAATGGCATTATTCATAGCACCATTGATGTTAGAGTTCCTGCTTGAGTGTCAATGCATAGATGACGTCAAAGTGAAGAAATAATAGGTATGTTACAAGGGGGAAATTCTAGTGTAAACTTTTCTATCACGAATTTAATATATAAATATATGATATTTATGTATTTAATAAATATATTCTATCATATATCTTATATTTTAAGTTTATTATAAATTAAATTTAAACAAAAAAATATATATATTATAAGATATACCAAAATATACTATGTAAGAAACTGAAATGGGCTACCTTGATTTTGCAATGACTGATATGATTTTGACCTTGGATCAACTCTCCATTCACATGCTTACATGCCATTTGGATTCAAGAAGCATATGCAATAAGTTTAATTTCCAGGTTTTAAGACAAACCGTCACAGAAACCTGTAGGCTAAATCAACATCTGAAGTGTGGGAAGAGAAAAAGAGAGGGAAGCCACCTAATTTTAGGTCCATTTCGCCATTCACCAATTATAGATTCAAATAGCCTAATATTTTATTACTATTTTTTTCTTGTTTAGTGGACTTTCCCTAAGGCAGCTGCATGCGGCTTCATTTTCAAATATGAGATCTACTGCTGTAAATGTCTTATTTGGCATATGATTCTTGTCACCATCATATAATTATTATATCTCTATTTAATTCTAACTTTGATGTGTTAGCTTAATTTATGTTCACATCATTCTATCGAAATTTAGGTCATGATTTTTATATCTCACAACTTTTAGATAAATTTCTCTTTAATTATATATGATCTTTTCCCAAATACTTTTAATTAATTGTTGCGTAGGTGATGATGATCTTTTTCCTACTTTTCATTAAACTCTTAATCCAAATGCTTTTATATTTGTAAGACACATATACAAGCACCGGAGAATGAAGTGTATATATATTAGCCCAAGAATTGTTTTCTTGATTTTCATAATTTGCATGGAGTTAATTTTAATACGATTGGAGAATTATATGCGGCTTCAAAGAGGGATCACTTAAATTAATCTGGTTAAGTAGTGATATAACTTATTTAAAATCGAGTCAAAAAATTAGCAAAGTTAGCATAACAGTTAAAGAGTCAAAATTTGATTAAAAGATTGAACATGATAAAAAAATCATGACAGATGATTAACTCAATCATCAAATAGCTCGATTTGACCAGGCCGAGCATCATATAGCTTGGTCAAGCCTGGATCAAGCATAAAAATACATGAAGACATCCAAACAATAGTAAGATCAGCTATTCGAGCAACATCAAATTGAGTGTTGGTAGAAAAATCAACTATAAAAGAAGATTTACAAGCGAAAATATAGAGATAAGAGTCTAATTTACCTATATTTTTGACATTAATTTCAATGATTCTTTAACCTTTAGTCTATAAATACTAAGAGCAAAGCTAGGTATATTTTTTACATTAGAGAGTTCTACATTGAACTCTTTTCTCATTTTCCAATAAGTTTTTAATAGAACTCTGACCGACGTTGGTCAAAGAGCAGCATCAAGTAGCTCGCTAGTTGCTTAAAAAAAAGGGTAGCTAGCAAGTTATAAATGCTGAAGTTGTCTAAATTTGGCTGTCGGACTCAGACCCAGTTTGCGTATATATTGACCTGCCATTGGTTTTTGATACTGCGCAAGGCAAGGACCTACTTTTCAGTTTTCATTAGTTGACTTCATAAATATTGCAGCTTGCAAGTTGTCGGAGAAGAAAATTCATAAGCTCTAGCTCTCATCTGTACTGCAAGTGTAAGACCATGACTATATTCATTTAAGGATCAAAGAACAACCATGCATTTTCACATTGGCAATAATGCAGATCCTTTTAATTATGTAGGCAACTTATCTTCAACTCATCTACATTATTTTAGCTGAACTCTAAAATTTTTGGAATTTATTCTAGCTAATTAACCATAAAAAAAACATAAATAAATAAACAAGTCTAAAATTTTTTACGATAATATTAAAAGAACGGAAATTTAACTTAATAAATTTACACCTTAACTAGTTCATTTGATGTAACATTTGATGGATTTTTAATTATTGTGATAAAATCTATTGATATAAAAAATATATATATATAATCACCTGCACAGTGGGTGAGCATATGAGACTAGCTAGAAATAATGTGCAAAATATACCTGTGGATACTTGTGAAATTTTTCTAACATAATATATGTGAAATGATAGGGAAATTAATAAATGTTTGGATGGCTATTAGGGTCAAAGCGAGTTCTACAACTGCTACCGTCTTCATGCTTTTGGCACTTTCCAACCCGAAAGAGGGTAGTTGATACATAGTTGGTTTAAGTTAAGTAGATCCATTACATATGGATCGATTAGAGCAAGACACACTAACCGCTAGCTACGCTTTGCCCTTTCATATGTCAGAGCAAAAGATAAATTTTTCTCAATCCTTCCAAAGGAAAATAAAACAGTACATAAGATTTCATTCTAAGATTTACAATTACATGACAAATCTTTTTATGAAATCTCCCGAAACAAGAAAATGATGAGAAGACCAAGAAACCAGAAGCAAAAGAAAGAAATAAACAGTTCTGAAGGGAAAAAAAAAGGGGAATATATGACTAAGTCATTAAGCTCCCAAGATAGATGGAAAACAAGGAGCCTTGCTCCACTTGATTTTATGAAACCCTAAAATTTCCATGGCTTTGTCCTTGGTCGTTGAATCACATCCACTTTGTACAAGCATGAAAACCTTAGCCACGCCGCCCACCTCTATGAATTCTTGTGCAACCTCACTGCTCTTACAAAACCTAACAACCCATAATAACAAAGTGATTGCTTTATCATTTCCAACATGAGAAACCCTCAAAATCTTTGATGACACAGCTGCCAAGCCTATTGGATGGGCCAGAAAAGCCGCACGCCCTTCAGCTTTCCTGCAAAGCTTTTCCAGTACAACCAACATCATCTCACAAGTCCTCCTTTCACTGTTCTCAGCCAGCAATTCAACGAGGATTGGAATTGATCCCCCCTTTATAGCTTTCTCTTTATTTTTCCCAAATGGCAACACTTCCATTAAAATGATTAGGACAGCCATGCTTCCATGTTTCGAGTTTTGGTCCTTTAATATCTCACTCATACTCTCAAAGAATTCTTCTTTAGGTCCTGCCTTGTAAATCTCATCTACCACTTTGAAAATGGATTTCAGTAGAAGAGAAGCTTGAATTCTTGCCTGGTTGTACAAATACTTGGTCATAATTGTGCATAGCGATCCGATTAAAAGCCCATTTCCATTTTGTGATACTATCTTTAACGTCTCATCAGATGGCTTCAAAAGACACAACACAGACAATGCTTCATTTGTAATTATCGATGAGCCATGACCTGCAGGTAACTCAGATTTGGCTACAAGGGATGCTACAGAGGAAAATAAAACATTATCTCCCAGGCCGAAAGTCCTACTACCATCATTATCATGTATTAGTGTCTTGATCTTTCTAAGAGATTTTACCTGTAAATGGGGTTGTTTGATCTCTTCAAGAAGCATGCTAAGAGTGCTCCAGGAATCGTGCTTGGGATTTTGCTCTACTGACTTTGTTGAAGATGGGTTGTGCAATTGCCATGATTGGATCAAGCGAAGAAGATTGGAATTTGGGATGAGAGAGAAATCAGAGAGGGGCTGTTTTGTAATGGGACAGGTGATATGGTTGTAAGAGAATAGCCATTTTTGAATACTCTCTCGATCAAAGGTCATGCCTGTGGAGATGGTAACAGGGTCTTTCATGATTTGAAGAGAGATGGGGCAGATAAAGAAGGATGGCACATCAAGGGATTCAAGAAAATCCATTCTAGATGTGATTTGATATATCTGAAAAATGAAGATAATTAAAAAAGATTCAAAAACAGGGATGATTACGTATATATGCAGCAGGGAAAGCAGTAAACAAGAAGCAAATTGTGTGTGAATGGAATCATTAGTTGATGACCTATTGATGAGGTGACAAAAACTATACAGCTCCATTCCTTGCAAATTCAATAGACTTCGATCCTTGACTTTCATAAAAACCATAGTCTACTTCCTGCCTGCTTTTTAATTTGTCATAAGTAGGAAACATGAGAAATTATAGACTAACACTCGGATTTCATGTGTATATTTAATATGAAATAATAAGTTAATAATTAATTACTGCATAAATAATTTTAGTTATATTTTAAAAAAAAAATTATCAGTTATAAAATTTATTATTAAATATATTTATATTTTATAAGCTTATCATTTTATATAAATTATCCTCCATAATTTTTGAAGTAGAGGGACAAACTTAGCTCCTTGGTCTTTACTCTTCAGATTTCTCAAGCAAAACAACGCTTTTGAAGTAGGCTACTTTAGAATGTTCAACTTGGCTTATGTATATTTATGTAATAAAAAATATTATTTTATGCAATTGACTTTTTTAAATATAGTGCATCTATATCTTTTCAATGACCTAATTAACTTTGCCAATATAAATCAACAAAATTTTAATTAAAAAAAAAAAATCTTTGTTCAACATTCATTAGAGAAAAATTCAAATATTTTGATGTCATCATTAACGAGATATTAATTTAAATGTAAAATGAACATCAACCACGATGGTACTACTCTTTGTGCATTGCTGCTTTAAAATATATTTAGAAAATAGAGTTTATTAAGTTTGACCATAAATCAAGGAGATAGCCATAGGGGATCAAATCTTATAGAGGAACCCACTTATTCCTCAGGGCCATTAATTAGTCATTGTGTATTGTTGCATTTCTTGCGAGTAGATGTCCAAATTCTTACTTCTGTACCTTTCTTCCTCCTCCTCCTACTACTAATAATAATAGAATAGCATCTTATCAGATGCAAGCGACCGAACTTTGTAGGAGAGCCACACTTTCTTCATATAAGCCAAAGTTGTTGGCTCACCCCAACGAGGAACGCTAAAATTGTAATTTCATGTTACCATGTAATATGAAATGGCAATTTAATAATTAATTATCACATTTATAACAGTTAATTTTGCTTAAAAAAGTATAATTAGCTTTAACTAAAGAAAATATGATTAGTTGTTATTTTATAGAGTTCACAACTTAAATAATTATTATTTTTATGTTATATGTTTATATTTTATTAGTTTATTATTTTGAGTGAAATGCACCATACTGTATTTAAAGTGATTGTTTCGTTTTCATTTCCAAATTTTAATTTATTAAAATAAAATATTTCAATTTTAATTTTATTTTTAAAAAAATCCCTTTCAACTTTTATGACCGGTTTCTCGATTACCCCTTCTCTCTCTTTTTCCTCTCTCATCTTCTCTCTTCATCTCGTTTTTCCTTCTTTTATCTACCATTTTAGTTGAAATTGGTGGCATCTAAAAGCTAGTCACCTGGGAAATGGGTCCAACACCACTGAAATCACTCACCGGAATTAGCTGGAATGATGTCGAGAAGTTGTTGCCTTAGCCTTCTCTCTTACTTTTTCTCTCTTCTTGCGTCTTCACCTGTTGCTAATGACATTGCTAGTAGAGGTTGCTTACATTCCTTGCCTTGCTTGGAGCTATAGGCCAATGTTAGTCTTCACCGAAGAAGAATGAACAGAGAGGAGTGCGCTTACACGAAATATGATAGACGGGAAAACGATTCTGGGAACCAAAAATTTACAAGGAGAGAGTCACATGGCATGAATCCTGGATGCTTTTTGTATCCAGAAATATATTTTTTAATTTTTTTATATGTTTATATATATATATATATATATATATATATGTATATATATATATATATATATATCTTAAATTAATTATTTAAAACATTACAAATAATAACTTAATAATATAATAAAAATAAATTTCACTTTAGAACATATATAGTATAATATAATAATATATCTAAATTAAATTACCACAATAGTCATAATATTAAAAATAATACTAAAATTTTACAATAATTATTTTGAAAAAAATTGGGTGGTTTTTTAACATTTCATGTGCATTTGTTGCGATAAAGGAAGCCCCATCAATTTAATAAATATTAATTGTATTAAAAATAAAATAATCTAATTGATAATTAATTATTAATTAATTTAATTATAAAAAGTAGAAAAAAAGAGTGAGCAAAATAGTAATTTTCTTTTTAAAGAGTGATAAAATAATAATTTTATTTTTTACTTATTAATATGTTATTATAGATAAGATGATTTTTTTAAATAAAATAAAATTAAAAAATTTTACTTTGATATATTAAAATTTAAAGATGTAAATGAAATAATGCTCTAAATTCAGAAAGGATTAATGTAATTTACTCAAATTATTCTGTAATTTCTCCACCCAACACTGTGCCTGCAAGATTAAAAAAAAAAAAGGAATAATTAAACTATCCATTCATTTTCGAAGTCGGAATCGGCAAAGATAAACCGAACTCGGTATAGAGGGAGACACTGGATTTCGACATGACTTAGGGCGTATTTAGTTTTAAGAGAGGCTTGAGTTCTTTTTGGCACCAAGTTAGATTAAATGAGGAGAGGCTGCGCGCGTGCGACTGTGAATGTGATGTGCCTGTGTGCACAAAGAGATGATGCGCGCAGGGAGAGGAGGGGTAGAGGGAGGAGCTCAAGTAGAAGAAGCAAGCCACCCACCGTCAGGATCGATTGTTATGGCATAGGGTCCATGATGCTATATATCACACCCCTTCATAGCAGTAGCACCGCACACAAGAGGAGAGAAGAAAAACAACAATCATCATAAATTTCAAGTTGGTGGTAGGTACTTATGATGTGTCGACGATGGCATATCTTTTTTTTGATTCCTCTGACAGGCAGAACAGAAGTGCGATTGACCGGATGGGAGTGTTTGGTGGACTCTTTTTGGAAGCTTCATCATCAATCGTGTGCGAAAAAAGCAGGATCAAAAGCGGTGGGCCTTTGATGCCCCCCGGCGATTGCTACGAAACTATGAAGCTAAAAAGGTTTTTTGCAATTTTTAAAAGTCTTTAGGTATAGAGAGGAGACTGCGGATTTTTTTGGCGACTTAGGGGCGTGTTGGTCTTTTCTCCTATAGTATTATAACATGTTGGTTTTCGATTCTTTGTTAGGAACTAAAATCAAATTGAATATAATTAATTTTTTAATTTTAATTCAATTCATTTTTTAATATTTTAATTTTAACTTAATATAATGTTTTGATATTTTAATTTAAATTTGATTCGGCTTTAGTTCTATTTCTTGAATCTCAATTCTTCAATGATTCTATACAATTTTTGTAATAGGAATTCAAATATGAATCAATATTTGATAATATATTAAATTTTTATAATTGTTTATTTGAAATAAAAATTTAAATTCTCAATTTTTTCAAATACACACTTATTTAAATTTGGTTTATTCACCTATCAAAAAATCTGTTGATTTAAAAAAAATTAACTGCCTCATTTTTTAAAATTTTCTCCTTTTTCTTATAATCATTTTATGGTAGCCATCAATAAATATTTTTACTATTGATTATCCCTCCCCTTTTCTTTTTAATTTTCCTTTTTGCCTTTCACAATAATCTTTAAATTTATATCATTTTGAAATAAATTTATATTTATCTTAATTTATTTTTTATATAAATTTGAGTTTTATTGTATCTTTAAGAAGTATTTGGTATTTCTCTTCTATAAGAATTTGATACATATCTTTCTTTGCAAATATTTGTTCTTTACTCCGGTAAGAGATTTTTTTCTTTTTTTTTTTATAATAAAATAATTAGATATTTTATTTTATTATTTGAATTAAATTATATTCTAACAAATATAATTTTCCTTTTTACGAAGTTATTAAAATTTAATAGTTAAAAATAGCAAAAAGTCAAAAAATAGTAAATTATCGCCGAAATCTTTTAAATTAAAATAATTATTATTATATTTTATATAAATTATTTATTTTAAAATTTTTTTTATATAAAATTATATTAATTTATAATTTTATACTTTAAATTTATATTTACTCTAACTTTTATTTTATAAAAAAAACACTTATTTAACCGAAAATTATTTCAATTAAATAAAAAATTCAGAAATTATCTTAGCTAGGATAGGAAGTTAGAGGAGAAATTCTTTTAATTGTGAATTTTTTTTTTACAGGAAAACGGCTACGCAATAGAAAAAATAATAAAAAAATTCCGTTATATCTTAATTATGTATAAAAAAAAAATTAAAAAATCATAATTTAGGTGAAGCGGCAGTTGGTTAGTTTTAGTTGAGCCATTACTCGGCCTACCTCAGTGTAAAGCCTTTTTCTCTTTGGGCCTTAACAGTGAATAGTCTCCCGTCTCCTATAATAATCATTGGTTTGCTTGGATGGTTGGGTTTTCCTCGCTTGAAAAACACATTCAAACGGCGTCGTCTATCCTCTCCAAACGATCATATATATAAAGATATTTGGTAAAATTGGTTTTATGGATGGTTAATGTGAATCAAATCGGAACGTTGGAAATCATCAGAGCATTAACAAAAGGGCAAAGCCACAGTCTGGGTTTGGTTTGGATTCAGAAATCACCACAGCCATTAAATCTCTTCGTTTCAGGAGAATTTTTATTCCCAAATCACAAGTGCTTGATGAATCATTAATAGGACCATATATAGATTAACAGATAGAAAAGAGATATGGCGAATCTCTATGTGACGGCGGTGCCGCCGGTGGATCTGAACAAGAACACCGAGTGGTTCATGTACCCAGGGGTGTGGACTACCTACATACTCATCTTGTTCTTCTCCTGGCTCCTCGTGCTCTCCATCTTTGGCTGCTCTCCTGGCATGGGCTGGACCATTGTCAATCTCGCCCACTTCTGTGTACGCTCTCTATCCTATTCTAACCTATTCCTCCCTATCTATAACATACCTACATATCTATCTCTGTGTGTTTGTGGGTTGAGCTCTGGATCATATTCTCTCTCTCTCTCTCTCTCTCTCTCTCTCTCTCTCTTTTAATTGAAGAAAGAAAACCTATTTGTGTTGGATTGAAGAGAGTATGTATATGGGTTTTGAACTTTTAATGTTGTTGTTGAAAGTTGGAATTGGATTCTTCTGCTTTGGATTTCGCGGTTTTCAACTGGTTTCAGGTGTTTTTTAGCTGGATTTATTGTGTGGGTTTATGAGAAATAGATTTTTGGGATTCCATGTGACATTTGCTTGCTGGGATCCGGATTATGTGAGCCAACTTTAGTTTTGCTTATTAAAATCATAATCCAAATTGGAATGTATGTTTCTTCATGTCTTTAATTTCACTGAAAATTTAAATTACCAAATTGGTTTTTCAGTGCTTAGACGCCCCGCCCCCCGCCTCCCTCCTCTTTCTCTCACTCTTCTCTCTCCTCTTGCTTTTGCTCCTTTTCCACCTTGCTCTTGAAACACTAGATTGTTTTAATTCTTCTCAAGTAAACAACTGTTGTTGTTCTGGATATGGATATGGCTTGAAGAAGTGGGTTCCAGTAAGTCTGCGTTGCTTCCCAATGGCTTGTTAAATATTCTGTGATCTTTTAATTTAGTGAATAGAGAGATTGCATGAACTTCGTCTCTGTGAGTTGTTGCATTCCAGTAAATGGATTATGACATTTCTTCCTTATCCTTTGGCATGTATAAAAAGAATTCTTACATTTCCTATCCAGTTCCAGAGTCAGCAACAGAGCCTCTGTTTTTCTTGTTGAAGTCCTTGTTTGCATCCTGTAAGGAGGAGAAAAACTTGATTATCTGTTAGAAGCTTGCAGTGATAATCTTTTAATGTTTATCTCACAGGAAAGTTTGTAAAGAAGCTAAATTTGTATATCGGTTTCTCTGTGAGTAAGGTGCCCGTCATTTTTTATCGAGGTACATGGCAGGAAATTAGATTCTGAAATTGAACTAGGTTGTTGAGCAGTGAGATGTGGGGATTATAAAAATGTCTGCTTTTAGTTATTTTTGTTCTGTGCACTCCTGTTAAGTTCTTATTTTATATCCTCTTACCGGCTAGGTTAGGTTACCTTGTTTTAATATCTAGCGGTGCTGTCTTGACATCACAGTATCACACTGTCTTTTGTTGAATTTTTTTTTTTTTTCCATATAGTTTTATATCTGAAGTGCTTTCTGCATTGTGTTCCGTCACTTAAGGTTGACTTCTTGGAGAGGCATTTACTTACTGCAGATTTGTCATTTTAAAGATAACTAGTATTTGTAATATTGAGGGTCTGTATTTTTTTAAAAGAAGTGGTAGTGAATATTTATAGGCATTATTTGGATTTTAAAATGACTTAACAGCAGTTTGTCTTTCGCTTAACCTTTTGCCAATGGGATTTATGACAAACTAATCAATTTCTTCTATGTTCATATTTTCTGCTTAATATGTTTGTTTTCTAATACTAGCTTAAGTGGCTTCATATTTGATATTGGACCTTGATCGAGTAAAATGCTTCATCTTGTAGGTCACTTACCAGTTCTTCCACTGGAAGAAGGGGACGCCATTTGCAGAAGACCAGGGGATCTATAATGGGCTAACTTGGTGGGAACAGGTAGACAATGGGAAGCAACTTACACGCAACAGAAAGTTCCTAACCGTTGTTCCTGTGGTGCTGTAAGTTCTCAAATTTTTAGTTTTAATTTTAAGAACGCATTTATGTATGCACCATCATCTTTTTTTTTTAATTTCTTATTTCTCTATGGACTTTTTCATATCTTTCTATAATTATGCTTGTTGAGCAATGTTTTCCAGAGTTTTATTTTCTCTACCCTTACTGGAATTTGAATATGTGAATATCTGATTGTGTGATCATATGAAAGTCATTGTAAGTCAGCTCTGGGCAATTGGGAAAGTCACAGGATTTCATTGTGCTATTTATTTTGGGAAAATGAGAAGAAGCTTCAAAATCATGTGAACATATTTGTGTAGGTGTCTAGTATTTTTTCCCTGATTGTCTTTTTTTTGTTACTACTTTTTTCCCCCTTAATTGAAGGACAAGCATATATTATCTGCTCCCTTTTTTTCTTTTTTAAATAAGCTCTATTGTTTATAACATGCATGAGCTGCTATGCTTTGTAAAAGCATAAGCAATCTTTCTCCTTAACAAAAACATGTACATGATAAACTATATTCTGATGTCAAGGTTTGAACTCTGTAGATCACACTGCCGATATCTTTGGAGTATAATGAGTTAAATTGCATGGCAATTGCTTATAAAGGGAATTTATGCAATATCATGATTCTCAACCAACGAATACATCAGAAGTCTTGTTGGGTTAAATTGGTCTGGAGGAAGATAGTGCATCATACATGGTTTAGCTTTAAATATGATGGTAGAATCAAAATGCAAGTAATTTGCTATCTGGTGAAAATGGAAAAGAGGATGCAATTTTATTGTCCAAACTAATGTGTTCCTGTGATACATGAATAAATCTACAAAAGGCAAGTAGGCCATTTTATGCTGCAGAGAAACTTTATTTCCCCGTGTCAAATAAAATGATAAAAGCATATACCATTTCTATAAATCAGCCTTTTTCTCGAGGTTAAATTGTTCTGAGCTAGTTTAAAAGGGCATATTCAATAAACACTTTTGCGTGATATCTAGTTGTACTTTTTGTTGGCTCTATCTTTTTAGGATATTTCCTGCCTCTTGCATTGGCTTGTTCAATAGTTTAGTTAGTATACTTGCAGGCAATTGCAAGTATAAGGGCGTTGGATTTGGTGCCCTGGCCCTTTCTAGGGACCAAAAACAGTTGAGATTTCTAATTGAGTCTGGTATGATTGATTGTCTTTTCTGTTTTAATGTAAAAAAATGTATGCATGATGCCCTTCTCTCTCTCTCTCTCTCTCTCTCTCTCTCTCTCTCTCGATTAAATATATGTTTTGGACGCATCACTAGATGTGCCCCCCACCTTCTTACCTTCTCTCCTAACTCAATCTTTTGATGTATTATTAATTACTTTTCTTATTAAATCATCTGCAATTGCAATTACTTTTGAGTCGGTGAAGGCATCTAGAATGGTCATAGGGTCAAAGATTCAAGAGCGTCTTTAAGATAAAAATTCTTGTAGATTGTTTTGATTGGACATGCAGCATTATTTTTTGCAGTTAAAGGTCTATTGATCGGTCAAGTGATTCAAATTGAATTCTCGCATGGTTATCGGTTTGGTCACTTTCATGTGTTAATCTTGAATTTTACTGCAATGTTTGAGATTGAAGTTATGCTTACGTTTCCTCTCTGCCAGGTACTTGATAGCCTCACACACGACCGACTATCAACATCCAATGCTCTTCTTCAACACACTTGCAGTGATAGTGCTCGTTATTGCCAAGTTCCCAAATATGCACAAGGTTCGGATCTTTGGAATTAATGCAGACACGTGAGCTGGACTTGTGTTAAAAATGGTTGTTTTAGCCTGTTTAAAAGCCACTGTTCACTGATCCATCTGCTGCTCAGCTTAAAGGTTGTATCTCTGTGTAGAAATCAGAACTGGAAGGCTGTTTGAATATGTAATGTTTTTATGCTACTTTTACAAGCCATCTCAGATGATGATAAAATAAAAGTATCAGGTTATCTTTGTACAGTAGAGGGAGTTTTATATCCTTCGACGTATTAAAATTTTTTACTTTATTATCAGTGTCATTTTTTTAATGTTTTCTTGTACAACAGAAACTCGAATCTCATAAATGCCTTGAGTTACATCATTTCAACCTGCAAAATTTTGCTTATAATTTTTGTTCTCCCGTTTTATTCTCCTCTTTGGGAAGTATGCTTGGGACTTTTAGTTCTTGTTTGCTTATAGTTTTTATGATAATAATATATAAATTTAATTTCAAACACCTTCAAATTAAAATATTTAGAAATATGTTTTTTTTTTTGGGTAACAAATATGTTTTTTTCAACGGTAACATACCTAGGTGTTTTTGCTACCATCAATGAATATGTGAGAGTTTGCTACGCAGAGATACCTGTAAAAATACCGAAGAGAAAAAGCTATCACCTTGTCTTTTTTTATGATTTTGGCGTGTGATAGAACAGAATTTTTTAAAATCTAAATGCAACGATGTCTTAAGAAGTGTCACATTTGAGAGTTGACACTTGGGACCAATAGTTTTATAAATGTAGTTATTCGGAGACTAACTATATATCAATATTGAGTCTAAACAAAAGAAGAGTGAACGTAAGAGTTGTTGCGGTGCATTATTAATTATCAACTTTCTTAGGAGATCGGCGAATATAGACAACCGTTCAGCGTCGCGCATCGGGAACCGACATGGATACAGCATATTCTCTATCGAAATTAGACCCAAATTAAGTATAAGGCCGAAAGTTAATATATCTATCAATTGGAATTCATAAAGTTAAAATGTGGAAGAATTTATAAATATATAATGCTCAAATAAGCCTTTTCTGCAAGCAGAAGGAAAATTTAAAAAAAGTAAATAAAAAATAAAGTGATGAAGATATGTAATTTTAGAATTTTGTTCATTGAAACTGTTGCTGTCTTTTTGAGGAAAAAGAATTGTGTGACGCATGATAACATATATGCTTAGAAACAAAGAATAAGACAAAACTAGAATAATGTCTTGTTAGAAGAGGAAGAATCAGATATAATTGTCCAAAAAGAAAGAAAGACATGGGGATGTCAATAGCCCGCGTATGGTTCATATACAATTAATGGAAACAGGAGAGGAGAGCAACCCGCAAGCTACGTACCTACCGAAATTGGGACGAAAGAAAGAGACCCCATAATAGCATAATAGGGTAGGGGTGAATATGCTAAAGCTTTCATGAGATGTGCTGATCAACAAAATAAAAAATAAAAAAAAATGAAGATGATGGACTCAGACATTGGTGGAGGAATAGAGATGATTTCTTCTTAGCACGCTTGCCCAGGGGAATGTCTGGGGGTCCCTCTGAAGACCAAAATTGAATATAAAATATATAATGGAAAAAAAAAAGAGCTTAAATAACACGCAGTAATCATCATTCATGAAAATGAGATGACGTTAGGGATTGTAATGTCCTTTGAATTGGGTGGGTGCCTAAAAATTATTATTTGATTATGCTTTTAGTTGGAGCAGGTAAATTTAAACTGGTTTTCTAAGTGCAATTTCCTTCCTTCTTCTCTGCAATATTAAAATTAATCCCACTTAACATTTAATTTATTTTGGATAATTAACGCTTCAATTGGAACTTTTTCAAAGTGGTGCAAGTCATCAACTTGTTTTTCTTCTTGCTCGATATTCCTGTACTTGCTCCATCAACTGCATTTTGTATGTTGTTGCAAAATTTTCAATATACTTAATCTGACTTAATTTAGTAATTAAAGCACATTACACAGATTAGTTTAGTAATTAAAGCATATTACTCATTGATTGGCATATTTATATATACAAAAACTCATTCTTTGAATATATATAATATATATATTTATACTAATTATGTATTAAATTTATATATTGTATGAGAGTTGATTAAAGAAAATTAAAGGAGAGAATGCAAATAAAAATTAATCATTTAACTTTCTAATTTTGTGAGTTATTTTAAGATATGAAAAAAGTTAATAAAGGTTAAATATTTATGTCTATTAACCTTTATTTTTTTTTTAATCTCTGATTTGAAAATTGAAGCATAGAATGTAAAGTTTTAAAGATTTTACACCATTAATTAACTTTCTAATTTTTAAATTTAACTTGACTTGGTTAGTGGTTAAAGACATATGCTCATTGTTTAAATTTCTAATTCTCAATAAAAAAAATCTATTTTTAAAATTACACTCAAATAAAATAAAATTAATTATATTTTATTTCATACCCTTTCATTACTTTCACTAACTTTCCATTCTTTCTTTTTGAAACTCCCATGCAATGCATTATAATCTCTCTAAACACCTCTCCACCTCTAGCCAAATGTTAAGTTACCTAAATTAGCTGTTGCAATCAATGAAAATTTCTTATGGGCATAGACCTGTAAAATAGAAAATAAATAGGTTAGAGGTCCACCGGATATGGATCCGGTGAGGATCCTCCAACACTCAAGTTAGAATAGTGTATTAGATTGTTAGGGAGAAAGAACATACCTCACAGATTATCTGATCTCTTTATATAGGATAAAGACAATGGTTGGTTATGATAAGTTAACTATGTAATTAATATAGATATTATTAGCTTGCATAATTATAGGATTATATTTTCATTTATAGTGCATAATTATAGATATTATTATATTTGATAATTCTACCAAGATTACTTATTTTTAATCAATATTATTTCCTTTTATTGAGTGAGTCTTATGGTGGTTAAATCTACTAAACGAATCTCACGACTAAACCATTAAATATAATTAGGCTTATGGGTTGTATCACTAGCTGCATACAGAAAGAGAGAGACCTCTAAAAGAAATAACCTTGCCGTTGCAGGCTGATGCCCAAAAAAAATTGACACCATATCTTTTATATCTGAGGTTAGCTTCCCACAATTTCATGTGATGTATTTAGTCTATCATGAAACTCTCGCCTATCTAGTTCATATGCTAAAAGAAAATAATAATAATAATAATAATAATAATAATAATAATAATAATAATAATAATTGCCACATTAACCAACTAACAATTTAGATCCTCAATCTTCATGCTGTGTATGGGCTAATAAGATATATATATATATATATATATATATATATATATATATATATATATTCGCTAATTCATTACCATAGTGACTATATAGATTAATAATGTTGATCGAACTTTGACATTAATAATCTCGAAATCTCAGTCTCGCAATGCACACACAAAATAAAACAGAGAGCCAACTCTGGAAACTAATACAAACACTGTCCTGATAGAAGAATTTATGAATACAGTGCATCCCGCCATGGGAAAACGCAGACTTATATTAACATCTTCTTCCATCCTTCAGACCATTTTTAATGTGTAAAGGAAACCCTTCTGAAGCCAAACCAAATGAGCTTCAATAATTTTTACACTGCTCAAAACAGTAAAGAGAAGAATGCTATCTGTTAGTCCTGAACAACTTTCAACAAGTGACCGACCATGTGAAGGAAAAGTGAAAAAAAAAAAAGAAAAGAAAAGAGATAAAATAGTTTCTTGGCCTCCTTGTCTTTCATCTTTCTTTCTTTCTTTACCATGATCCTCCACCTCCACCAAACATTCCATTCCAATATCCACTGGAAGAAGTCCCTTGTCCCTTATTTTGATCGACTTCGGTTCCGCTTGATATCTGTTTCATCTCTCCAAAAGGGAACAAAATCCTTCCTCCATTTTCTTGAACCCCATATCTACTACCAAGCCCCTCAACAGAAAAACTAATAGTTGGCTTGAATTCTTGCATGGGAAACCCAGAAGAATACAGTGTGTTTGAATCTGGCATCGGTGTCGGAATGAAAGAATTCAATCCCCTAGAAGCAATTCCAGTTCTTAGCAGCTCCAGAGCTGAAAGAGAAGATGGAGCATAGAAAGAAGAAGAAGAGGAACAAGAGTTATGTTGATTGTTGTTGTTTTCAGTTTTGGGTACTTCGACAAAATGAGATATACCTTGACTTTCCCGAATAGCTGGGAACGCTAGATTAAGATCTTGGCCTTCGTGGGTCTTAGGGTTTCGAGAATGAAACTGTGAGAGGCTAGGTGGATTTAGATCAGGGAGCTTAGATGAAGCAGATGATGATGATGATGATGATGCCGCTGCTGCTGCTGTTGATGATGTAGATCTCTTGTTCTTCCTAGAACCTCCACCAACAGGAACAGTTCTAAGAGATCCTCCCTCCGTCCAGTACCTTCTACAAGTCTTGCAGAAGTATCTTGGTTGAGTGAGACTATAATTGTTGTAGTAACAAAACTTGGTGTTGGTGGAATTACATCTTGGACAATTCAATTGCTCTTGAGGTCTTACTTTTTTCTCTAACACAGGTCTCGTGCACGCGTTAGATGATATTTCTTCCATGGGCTTTATCAATTTAATATCCTGAAAACCCTAGAGTTAGGAATATGATAAAAGGAAATAAATAAGAGATAAGAGATAAGAGATAAGATCATGGAGTCTTGAAAACAAGATTTTAATAGATGACAAACAGATCAAAGCGAACTATAGGAAGAAGAAATAAAAAGAGAAAGAGATAAGATCATGAAGTTTTAAAGCCTAAAACAAGATTTTAAGAGACGACAAACAGATCAAAGACAACTATAGAAAAAAGAAATAAAAAGAGAAAAAAAATCTAAAAGAATAAATAATAATAACAAATTATAACTTTTCCTATCCTTTCTGAGTACTCACATAAATAAAAAGGGCCAAGAAAGAAAAAGTGCAGTGTTTTCATGTTAAACTTTATCCTTCCATTGTTCAAAGGATGGTAAATTCAGAGATAAGTTGTGGACTTGCGCTTTCCGCGCATAAAAATCTCAAGAAGAAGCAATAAAGGTGAAAAAAGAATCCACAACTTTCAAACTCTTAAAACTAATCCGTGTTAGCCCTAGCTAAAGCCTGAACCATAAAATTCACAATTATGCATAGAAAAATAAGACTAGCCCAAAAAGAAAAAGAGTTCTACCACCTGTGGCCATGGAGCAGCATCCATAAATTGAGAAGAAAAGGAAAGAAAAGCAAGTGATAACTTCAGAAAGAGAAAGAGATAGACAGAGAGAGAGAGAGAGATGTGGGAGAATTCACCTCCTTTGTCTGCAGCTGCTCTTAGCTAGCGCAAGAAAGAATGTTTTGAGATTGTTTGTGCGCTGGATTTTTGTGCGGGCACACTTTCAGAAGATAGAAGAAGAAGAAAATAAAATAAAAAATAGGAGTCTGCTTTGACTATAGTAGCACTAAGCAAATTTCATTTAAATTGGAACATTTAATGTTAGAACTTTTGTCTGAATTTTATTCCTCAGTGCAATTTGTATAAAAACATTAGTTTATTGATAATGGGTGGAATTATGAGTGTGTATACTGTGGTGGGTTTCTGCTTTTTGACCTTATAATGGACAAGTCTCGATTCTTGTTCTTCAGCTGTCACCTGTTTTTATTGTTTTCCTTAGGACCACTCACGAAAAAGGTTGGGTTTCGAGTTTTGTTTGGTTTAACAAAAAGATAAGATTTCATTACAGTTTAACTTCTCCGCAATTTGTCAAAAGATCCTCTCCCAGGATGCCTACTTTTTCATGCTTTCGGAGGCAACTTCCAATTCTTTGCTTGCAGACTAATTAAACATATAATTTTTATTATGCAATTACAAAACAAGTAATTATTTTACTCTATACGTATTTACTCATTAAACACACGCAATGAGAGATTATTGTTTAACCACCTGATTCCTCCACATCCTTTCTGGGATATTTCGTCTTAATTTCAAACTAGGGGGAGCCCATTTTGATTTTAATAAAAAAAAATTTAATTGATTTAATTTAGTTATCTAATAAATTGATTTGATTTTAATTAATATTTTTAAAAGATTTTTTTATTTTATAAACTACTTGATAGCTGATTGAATTGAATCGATGTGATTTATTTTATTTTGATTTGATTTTATTAAATTATTGAACTTAGATTCATTTATTTGTAATTTTTAATTTAATTTTTTTTAATTTCAATTTTATTCAAAATAATCGATCAATGATTGTAACACTCTGAATTTTTAAATAATTATTTTATGTATAAATTGTAATATTTTATTTTATTATATATTATGAAAATTAAATTGAAATTTTGTAGATTTTGAAAATCTGGTTTAATTGTCTTGAGACAATAAATTTTATCAATTTTTAAGAATTAATTTAAAGAGAACGTGGTAAATTTAAAAATATATTTAGACTCCACAAATTTTTCTGAATTTTTTATAATTTTTTAGAATTTTTGAATCTCATTTTGGGTCTTAGAGCAGAGTAAAAATTAATTTTCGGGTGCCTTAAATCGAACTGACTGAATTGAACTAGACTGGATCGGATTGGTCAAATCAAACCTATCCCATTTCTCTTTTTCCTCCTTCCTCATGCGTTCTGCCTATCTCCCCCTTCCCTTTCATTTTCTCTCCCCTCTCCCCTCCCCATCGCCGGCCGGCCACCCCTAGCCCTCCCCCACACGCCCGCGCCCCTACAAGTCCCTCTCCACCGCCGGTCGCCGCCCCAATCTCCAGAAAAATGTGCCTGAAACTCCTCCTTTGTGCGCCTGTTTCTTGAACTTCCCGGCCCGATTTTGGCTAATCTAGCCACCAATTAGACCGGGTCCAATTTCAATTGTATTCTACTCTTTGAGAGCATTCCAAAGACACCAAAAATATAAATTTTTGTTGAGCGGTTTGTCTAAATTAAGTATGAAAAGTTTTAGCATATTTTGATTTTTGGGTTAAATTTCTCCCAAATCGAGAACCCCATGGGAATTCTGAGACCATCGGCACGCCCCACTCGGCTAGAGTTTCGCAATAACGTAAATATCAAATTTCTTTAACACCGAAATTTTAGTAAGTCTCACGAACTTTGCAGTGTTTTTTTTCGAGCTTTTATTGAGCTTGTTTAATTAAATAAAAATTATATTTTAATTCTTGGTTTGTGGGTTTCACGTAGGTGTTTTCGTTTGGCATAAATTTCATCGGTGGTTGGTACTGTATTTTCGGGCCGGACAGACGAGCTACCGGATCCACTTCAGAAGTGGGTCAAGATTACAGTCCATCTTACCATTTTCACATGCCTCGGACTCATTTTAAGTGTCAGAATCGGCATAGGTAAACCCAAACTTCAAATTGCCTTATTTTTCTAGTGCCGAGTTTAGAATAAAAATCCATAAAATATTCGTTGGTAGCTAGAAAATTATAATTCCTTTTGCAATAGCATAATAGCACTGTTAAGGACCGCAGGACATGATTATAGAATTTTTGAAGTTAGTTTAGCTGATTTTTGCAAAATGTTGTTTTACGCTCTGTAACTGTATTGTGTAATTATTGGGATTTGTATGATTTGGCGGGCCCAGAAGGAGCTGTGTGATGTTGTTGAGATGTGGACCTGAGACCTTTGGTTATAAAAGTGTTATTTGAGCTACCTTGCAAGTATAACACCCATAATTTTTAAATTTATTATCTTATGGGTAAATATTAGTATGTTATTTTATTAAAAATTTTAGAAAATTATTTGAAATTTTTAAAATTTTAGAAATCGGGTTTGATTTTTCAAAATCAATAAATTTTGTTAATTTTTACGAATTAGTTTAAAGACTACATGGTAAAACTAAAACTATATTTAGACTCTATAAATTTTTTTGAGTTTTCTGAAATTTTTTCAGAATTTTTAGGTCTTATTTTTGGTCCCAGAATAGAGTAAAAATTCAATTTCGGGTATACTGAATCGGACTAGCCAAATCGAATCGGATCAAGTCGGACTGATAGAATCGGACCGGCTCCTTTTCCTTTTCTTTTCTCTTCTCCCTCGCACATCCCGACTCCCTCTCTTCCCTCTCCATTTTCTCTCTCCTCTCTCCTTCCCTTGCCACCCTTCCCTCCCCCAGCTCGCCGGCGCACCTCCAAGGACCTTCCCCATCACCGACTGCCTCTCCAGTTGTAACACCCCTATTTGTATAACCTGGTATATTTCACTGTTCCGGTGACCGGTGTCGGTCCGGACAATTAAGGGGATTAGAACCACACTTAAGACAACTAGATAAGCCATAAATACAAATAATTAGTAATTGCCAATTAGTTAAGTATAAATAAGAAAAACATAACATAAGAAATTAAACGAGCCGAGAGTCACAGCGATAGGTGACCGTCTCAGGAACTACTGCGAAGCCATTTTAAACTCAAATTTTGAACCGTAAAATGTGACGCTGTGGTCCTTAGGACCATTACGAACACAGTGGAAAAAAGAAAATGGAAAAGTCAAAAGGTGATGACATAATGCATGACCTCATGCTTGATGCCATAAAAATGATACTTAATATATTTACTTAATTGGAATTTTTGGGTCTTCCATAAGTAAATAAAAGAAAAGAAAAGAAAAACAAAAATCATTGTCTTCCTTATCCCAAATAAGCCGCCCACTCCTCTCTCCCTTAGCTCTCTCTCTCAAACTCCATTGAAGCTCCCAATTTAAGCTTCATACACCCCAATTTAACCATAAATTCCCCTAAAGTCCTTAAGTAAATCTTACCCCTAGACCTAGATAAACACTTTGGGAGCAAGAATGAAAAGAAAACTTGGAGAATTGAAGAAGTAGGAAATCTACAAATTGAGGTAAGTGCAATTTCAAGTTTAGATTCTTATTGAATTCATGAATTTAAGTTTATGTGTGATGAAATTGCATTAGAAATAAAGGAAACCATGCTTAAATAAGGGAAGAGAGAATGTGGCAGCCATGGAACCCTAAGGTTTTGATGGTATTTAGTTATGTTAAGCATGAAATCTTGGTGAATAGATGTTATATATATGTGAATTGTATATTTAGATTACATGAATTGTGAAGATTGGACAAACTAAGGGTTTTACACATTAGGGTTTAAAGACAAAAAAATTTAAGAAACTTGTAAATGGTGTCTTTGACCTAATGTGAAGTGAGAAATGGTCATTTGTGACCTAATTAAGTGTGTTAGAACTATTGGAATTAAAGTCAAATTCGGAAGGAGTGTGGTCATGCTGCTGCAGCATGACCAAGTCAACTTTGAGGGACCAAAAATGAAATTTTACAAGTCCAATTGGTATGAAACCAATTGGGAATGAAAATAGGCACTAAATGACACAATTTTCATTTAGGAAGCATGCCCAAAAAGTGACTAAAACCAAGTGAACAAATTGACCAAAGTTGGAAAATTGTAGGCTGCCCTGTACAAACTGACCTAATGAATAGTGTTTGTTCATTTGGTCATAACTTGAGCTAGGCAGGTCAAAATGACCTGATATTTTACTTGTGGTTAGATGAGATATAGACCTAAAACTTTTATGAAGAATACAAACTCAAATTATGCCATTAACCCAATCAAATTACTGAGCAAAGTTGAATTACTGAATCTGCAGAACTGCAGATTTATCATATGAACAGTAAAGTTTCAATGGCTATAACTCTCTCTAGAAAACTCCGATTTAGGTGATTCTTGAACCGATGGAAACCTAAGGCATAGTAGAACATTTCATATGAAGAAAATTAGACCAAATTATGGACTTAACTTGATAAATTGCTGAACGAAGTTAGATCAATAATCTGCCATAACTAAAATCTGCAGCATGAATAGTAACCGTAATTTAGATATAACTTGAGCTACAAAACTCCAATTGTAGTGATTCAAAAAGGAGAATAAACTTAAGACAATAGGGAACATTTTCTATGAATGAAGTTTTGCCAAATTCCAATAGAAAAGAGACCAATGGGACAGTGCAACCTTAGACACCAAAATTGAAAATTTGGCAATTTTGCCTAAAAGACCTAAGTTTTGAGAAAATGATCAAAATCAACAAGTTTGGTGACCAAAATGTGGTATGTGGGTGAAGTTGGAATTCCCATACCTATTAAACCTTAGAAAGTCAACAATTTGACTTGAATAGTATAGTGAATAGTAACCCGAAACACAAAAATTTCAAGAAAGTCGAGTTTAGCACATTAGAGCTAGGTAAAAGTGAAGTTAAATTTATTTTTAGATTTATGCTATGTTATGGTATTGAAACACTGCGAAACTGTATGTTTCAGCTGAAAAAGACTTGAAAGCTCTGAGAGACTGAGTCAAGGCCTAGAGGCGACTCACGTCAGATTTGTGCACAATAAACCTTATTTGAGCCTTTTGTCATTGAAAATTTGATTTAGTGTGATTTATGTAAATTTGAAGTTAATTATGAATTTTATTGCCATCTTGTGAATGAAATTATGACTTTGGAAATTTATTGAATTTCTCATGAATAATTTGAATAAAATGTTTGAAATTGATTTTTGATTCACACTTAGCATGATAGTATCTTATTATTCCTCCTCCATTTATGGGGTGAGATCGGTTATCTTTCCTCCCTCTCTGGTTTACCAGTTGAGGTTGTAGATCGGATGAGTACTCATTAGCTAGCTAGCCACCTCCCTCATTGATTTCGATTAGTGGGGTTGTAGATTGCTTTGTCGTGGTGTACAATGCGACATTGATCGGAAATTTTGTGTCATGGCTTAAGTTGTGTATGAATTGGCAACACTGTGTTCTTAAATTATTTGACTAAATTGTGTTATTATGAGTTTTGATAATTTGTGAAATGTGATTGAGAAATATTTAAATTGTGTTTTGGCAATGAATAATTTATGTATTGTATTTAAAATTTTTTTATTGTGTGCCACTGAGTATTTTTTTATACTCAGCGATAACTTGTTTTGCTGTCACAGATAAGAGCAAGGAGAAAGCAGCAGAGTGAGCTGCTATCAATATTGAAGATTCCATTGATCTTTTTGTACAGGTATTGTTTTATACTCTTGTAGTTATTCTGATGTAAATATCGTGATGTTATATGTATCAATGTAAAGTGAGTAGTTGTATAATAAATTGTAATAATTTTATTTTTGGATTGTATATCTGTAAATTTAATTTGTGCATACAATATTGATGGAATGATACGAAATAGTTTGTTTTGAGAATTTTGAGATGACAAATTTTGGATTAAATTATGGAATTGATTTGAGATGTGTTGACTTGAGAATATTTGGAGGTTGGGAGTTATGAAAAATTTATTAGAAGTGCTTTTTACAGGTTTTTGAAGAACTGTTTTCTCAAAATACAGACGGCACTCTGCCAAAATTTTTATAAAATTTGCGGAGAAAAAAAAAGGACAAAATTTTTACTAGTATTTAAGCTTTGAATAAATGATTTTAATTCCTACCAAAATGCTCACGACTTCCAAAATGTAAGAAAATAGTTTTAAAATTCATTGTAGAGTGCTTAATAAGTTATCAGTAGGTGAAGTTCGGTAGTTCATTAGGTAGTCTACGGGATCATGTTATGCCTTACAGAGGGATAAGGTGTGACACCAGTGGCCGGAAAAACACTCACAAAGTCCCTTCAATGCGTCGCGTGACTCTTCGTCTTCCTTGTCAAAATTCGGCCGATCTGGCTATCGATCGGATCGGGTATTGTTCCAAAACCCATCTACATCTTGAGAGCTTTTCATAGATACCAAGAACACAAAAATATATCGAGCGATTTGTTTAATTTTCGTCCATGAAGTTTTAGCCCATTTTGACTTTTGGGCTAGATTTCTCGCAAACTGTGAACCCCACGAAAAATCTGAGAGTACCGGAGTACTTCCATCGACGAGAGCTTAGCGGCAGTACCCATTTCGAATTTTTCCGACACCGTTTTTCGATAGTTCTCACGGAACTTCACAGTGTTTTTTGAGCACTAAATAAACTTAATAAATCCCATAAAAATTATGTAATAACTCTCGTATTGTAGGCTTCGCGTAGGTACACTCGTTTCACTGAAATTCGACAGTTGCTCAGGTCTACAATTTCAGGCCGGGCAAGCAAGCTACTGGGAAAGCTTTAAAATCAGGTTAAGATTTTTAGCTACCCAACCATTTTCAGACGCCCCGGACGCATCCCAAGTGTCAAAATTGACATACGAAAACCCGAAACCTAATTTTTCCTAATTATCTAGTGCCTAATTTTGATTAAAAATCTATAACATATTCATGGTAGGTTAGAAAATTATAATTCCTTTTGCATTAGCTTAATAATATTGTTAAGGACCATGGGGCATAATTTTAGAATTTTTAGAACTCATTTGGGTAGTTTTTGCAAAAGGGTTATTTGTAAGGATCAAATGATAATTTTTTAAATTGTGATTGTTAACTGTTTGAATGAGCCCAGGAGGGGTCATGTGATGTAATTGAATTGTGGTTGTGTGACTTATGGATATAAAAGTGTATTTTGAACCCTTTTGCAGGTTAGATACGTCCTAGGTATAAAGGAGATTCTGCCAGATTTCGACACAACTTAGGATATCTTTGGTTCTTTTTAAGCTTGTATTGAGTCAATTATATTAAATAATTATAATAAAATTGTCAGGTGAGTCAGGACAACCTTCCTCCTCTGCCCAGCCACTGTAGTGACCTTGGTTCACGTCTGTGAGTAAAATATTAATTTTAATTATAATTTCAAAATTATTATATATTCAGGCATGTCCATGCATCACTTATAAATATATATTTATGTAGTTAAATACTAGGCACGTTTTTATTGCATTCTTAATTGATGAAGTGCCATGAATATTATTTTATGGTAATTTAGAGCAGTGTGCGTGTGTTGGTGTGCATGTGGTGTGCGGTGTTGGATAGGAACAGGACGAGTAAACGTCGCTGGAGGTTGATTCACTGGGACCCGATCCTTTTATGGATAAGTCAGGGTAGACACGGATCGAGATAATCTCGTTGGCCCCCGCATTTGGTCTATTAAGCGAAAGTCCAGCTTGAGATGTACTCACTGGCAAATGTTGGATTAAGAGAGCTATATAAAGGATCAACTCCCATATATGTACTATTTAAATATTATTGGGTGTGTGAGTGCTCTAAATTACCTTTTTACTGTTATGATATGATTTGTATATATAAAAAAAATGATGGTATTGCATTCCTCTCTTTAAAATGCATTAACTTTAGATAGCTATAGAAATTGTAGTTAGAATCGGTATTTTACTCTCTGAGTCGAATGCTCACTCTTGTTCACCTTATTTTTCCAGGATACAGGAGATTTCTTATTGAGTCCTAACTTGCCTCTCTCCCTCGCAGGTCATCTATTAATATCTATGATGTTTTGTATAATTTTACTAGCTTCTAGAATTCCACATGTGTTAGAAGTATTTTATTTGAATTGGGTCTGTAATATAATGCCATGTTGGATCTGTAAAATTATTAGATGCATGTATGATTGGATTGGATGAGAGAGTTGAGATCCCATTTGATTTTATGACATTATGAGTATACGAAGGGTGAGCTGAGCTCCCCAAATTATTATATATTGTGCTTACAGGTCGGACGAGCCAAAATCTCTCCGTTGTATAGTTTATGTTATGGTGGGACTTTGTCCGATTGTTTTCTTGAAAATGGAATTAATATGGGCCTTAGGATTGGGTTAAGGAATAGTTACGCTTACTACGGGCATCGGGGGCTTTAGGCTGGCCCAGGTCCTAGTGCCAATTTGGCCCATAGGTTGGGTCGTAACAGCAGGTTAGTTAGGTTCGAATTACAGGGAAAACTCTACCTGATTTTCGGCTTAAATTATGGTGACTTTTTTATTCTTAAAACTATTATTTTATATTAGTGCTAATAAATTTCATAATATAATTATTTAGGTGATCAGAGTCAACCTTATTCCTCCGTCCAGCTGCCACAATAATTACTGATTGATCTGTGAGTATATATTTATTTTATTTATAATTTTAATATTATTATATATTCAAAGTATGTTCATGCATTCACTGATATATGTATATAGCTAAATCTTAGGTATTATTTATATTGCATCTTTAATAGATGAACTTATTATAGTTGTCGCCTTAATTTTATGATAAAATTTATTTTATTTGTAAATGAATTTTATAATAAAATTTATTTATAAATAAATTTTTTTATTTAGTATATTTTATATTAAATATAAAATTTATTTTAAATGAAATAAATTTTATGTTTAAAATAAATAAAGTAAAATAATATATAATAAAAGGATAATATTATATTATAATATTTTAAAAATATAAATTTTAATTAGAATAATCAAATCAATTTTTTTAATAAGAATCAAAAAGCCTCGGAGAGGTTCGTAGGAAAGGGAGAGCAGTAGTAGTAAAAATGGAAAGACGACAAAAGAAAAAGTGGCGGGGCCCAAATAATGCGCGTTAGGATGGATGAGAAATTCTGATGTTGGAAGGTCCTTTTCAGATGTTGACTAATTCTTCAATATAGCCAATGGTATGGAACCGAATCTCACTGACACTTCGCTTCTTGCTTTGTTCCTTCCTTCCTTCCTTCTGTATTTCATTTTTTATATATAAAATTAATTATAAAATAAATATATTAAAAAATAAATTTTTTATCTAAATTTGACTTTAACAAAGAATTTATTATAAAAAGTTGAGTTCAAATTTAATTCTATCCATCAGTGGAGAAATCAGATAAATAATAATATATATTTATTTGAGAATAATGATTGCCGTCATTCTTTAAATTTGGAAAGGGTAATTAAACAGTAATATGAAATGAATGAATGAATGCGTCATATACTTTGTTGGTAATCAATTATTCTGGACATAAATCATCAAATCAGAAAAAGCACTTTCTTAAGAAATCGCAGAAGCTCATTGACTGACTCGTGGGAAAGCTGAAAGCACACGGTGGGTGAGATGCCCGGTGCATGGTGGACAAAATTAAAAGCAATTTAAATTTTTAATCCACGACATGGCTGATGGGCTCTGCTTTTAACGTGAAAAACATGTTATAAGCGAGGAGCTTATGCAATACACGTCATTAAAGATTAAATCAACCCTTATTGAATAATTTTAATTCATTTCAGTTAATTTTTTAAAATAATAATTAGTTTAATTATTAAAATTTAATGAGCGATGGGCTCTTAAATATCACCTTCGCTTGGGCTAGATTTGAAGATCAACGCGGGCTTAGTTTTTGAGACCCATAATAATTGACTGGAATTGATGTGTTACGAAAAATTCGTAAGTTGAAGGGCTGCATTGGATGGGCTGCTCTTGATTTAGAACTCCCATTGAAAGGCTATAAAAGCTCCAACGTTACCATTTACAGCCACGAATACTACAAAATTTAGGTTTTTGTATTATTATTTCGATAACTTTATCCGTAATTCTGAATAGAGCATAGCTGACACTATTGTTACAAATAGCTTATATGTTAGACAGTATAAAAAGTAAGAATTTCTATATTATTAAAATGTAAGAAAATAAAAGAATGACATGTATATATATATATATATATATATATATATATATATATATATATAATTCAATGTATATTATTTTATTATGGCACTTTACACGTATATGTGTGAAGTAAAATAATTATCATATTATAATTTTCGTAGATAAATTACGAATATATGTGTTTATTAACAAGTAGATGTGTCTATTAATAGACAGACATGTCAATTCTATACAAATAGTCAAATAGTCATAACTGTTTGTATAGGTATCTGTTAATAAATAGACATGTCTATTCTATACAAAAAGTCATAACTATTTGTATAGATGTCTGTTAATAAACATATATGTCTATACAAATAGTCACAACTATTCGTATAGGTGTCTTTTAATAAACAGACATGTCTATTACACAAACAGTTGTATTTATTAGAGATAAACAGATGTGTCTATTTAGAAAAGGTGCCATGACTTTTTATTCTTTATAAATATGGATGAGTTTTTCAATCAAGAAATATACTACTTGTACTTCTTTTTCTTTTCTTCTAGTCTCTCTAAATTCAGTTCATATAAAGAGTTCTTAAGGAAAATCTTCAGGAGTTGCTGTCTGTAGATTTCAGGCTTTGTTGTATCCTGGAGGTATATTGCCATAACCTTGCAGCAATCTAGTGGGGGCAATTAATATCTTAAAGATAGTGATTCATCACGCCTCAAAGCCTATTATACACCCACTGCCTCAATAATTTTAAGGTATTAATCGCAATGGAGTCCAAGGCTGTTTCCGTGATGAATCAAGAGTTCGTAAAACTTAATCGTTTTGATGGAACAAACTATGTTCGCTGGAAAGACATGATGCTATTCTTACTCACCACATTGAAGATTTCTTATATACTTGATCCAAGTCTGCCTGCCATTTCACCACCAACTCTAGAAGATTCTGAACAAGTGAAAGCAAATCGAGACAAACGTGAAAAAGATGAATTGCTATGCAGAGGTCATATTCTTAACAACTTGTCAAATAGGCTATATGATCTATTTATTTCTGTCAAGTCTCCAATGAAAATCTGGAATTCACTGGACTTCAAATACAACTCAAAAAATAAGGTGTAGATAAATTTCTCATCATGAAATATTTTGCATTCCTAATGGTTGATAATATATCTGTTATGGATCAAGTCCATGAGTTACATGTCCTTGTTTCAAAACTTAAAGATTTGAAAGTGATAGTTCCTGAATCATTGCAAGTAGCAGGAATAATAGCAAAACTTACTCTAGTTGGAATGATTATAGGAAGAAATTATTGCATACCATAGAAGATTTTTCTCTTGAACAGATTCAAAAACACTTGCACATTGAAGAAGAGACAAGAAATCGTGATAAGAAATTTGTTTTTGAATCTACTACAAAGGCTAATTTTGTACAAGGAAGTCAGAATTTTCAAAAGAAAAATTCTGGAAGTAAGAGAAAGTTTTCTGAAGCAACAAGCAACAGTACTAGTTATGACAGCAACAACAAATAAAAGAAAGGAAGAACTTGTTACAATTGTGGTAAGAAAGGGCATTACAAACATGAATGCAGGTTTCTAAAGAAACATAAGAAAGAAGATACGAATAATAGTGCTCAGAATTCCAATAAAGCAAATATAGTTGAACAAACTACTGAATTGATTGTAATGATATTAGATTTGCATATTAGAATGGTAACATAACTCAATATGGCTACAACAACCAAATCCAATGATTGGTGGTATGATTCTGGGGCTACTGTTTATGTTTGCAATGACAAGACTCAATTTAAAAATTATAAAGAAGTTGTAAAGGGGCAGAAAGTTATAATGGGCAATCATGATTTCGCTAAAGTGGTGGGAAAAGGAAGTGTTGAATTAAACTTCACTTCTGAAAATAAGCTATTATTAGTAAATGTGTTGTCTGTGCCAGAAATAAGAAAAAATCTTGTGTCTGCTAGTCTATTGTGTAAGAAAGGTTATAAGGCTGTTCTGGAGTCCAATAAAATAATTGTGTCCATAAATGGACTATTTATGAGAAAAGGTTACTCATGTGATGGAATGTTTAGACTCAGTATTAATAATAATATGAATATTTCTGTTTATACTGTTGAGTCATCTTTATCTTTATGGCATGATTGTTTAGCACATATTAGTTTTAGATCTTTAAAATTTATGGCTAAACATGGTTTAATTTCATATGTAGATGACAATAAAAAATCTTATGAAATCTGTATACAAGCAAAAATGATTAAAAAATCTTTTCCAAAAGTTGAAAGATCTTCTAAGTTATTAGAACTTGTGCATTATGATATTTGTGAAGTAAATGGAATATTGACTAAAGGAGGAAATAGGTATTTTATAACTTTTATAGATGATTTCTCCAAATATACTTATGTTTATTTAATGAAAAATAAAGATCAAGCATTCCAAATATTTCAGATTTATAAATTTGAAGTTGAGAATCAAAAAGGAAAAAAAAAATCAAAATTTTGAGAAGTGACAGAGGTGGTGAGTATTTTTCCATTGAATTTTCTTCATTTTGTGAAGAAAATGGAATTATACATAAAATTAGTGCACCTTATACACCACAACAAAATGGATTGGCAGAAAGAAAGAATAGAACCTTAGTAGATATGCTTAATTCTATGCTTGTGAAATCTAATTTGCCAACAAACTTATGGGGAGAAGCATTACTTATTGCTTATCACTTACATAATAGAATTCCCTCTAGAAAATTTAAGATTTCTCCATATGAATTATGAAAAAATAGAAAACCTTACTTGAACTATCTAAGAGTATGGGGCAGTTTAGCATATTATAGAGTTCCAGATTCTAAAAGGACTAAATTAGGTCCTAGAGCTTTGAAAGGAGTTTTTGTTGGTTATGCTGAAAATTCCAAAGTTTATAGAATTTTAAATTTAGACTCAAATGTAATTGTAGAATCTAGGGATGTTGAACTTATTGAAAATAAATTTCATAATGACGCTATACATGAGCCCATGAATAGTTCAAGTCAAAGCAATGGTTCTAGTATTGATATTAATTTTGAATCGACTTCTAGCAACAAAAGAAAGTTAGATTCTTCTAATAAAATTAGAAGAAGTCAACGTATTAGAAAAGAAAAGAATTTACATCCAAATTTTATATCTTCTCAGGCTCTTATTTTTCTAGTATAAGGCAATAGGTCAGTTGTACTTAACAAAATACCAATTTTGTTAGAAGATGATCCTAAAACGTTTCAAGAGGCAATGACTACAAGGGATGTGGCCTTTTGGAAAGAGGCAATCAATGATGAAATGGATTCATTATTATTTAATAATACATGGGTTCTAGTTGATTTGCCACCTGGTTCCAAACCAATAGGATGTAAATGAGTTTTCAGAAGAAAATATAACACAGATGGATCGATTCAAACATTTAAAGCTAGATTAGTTGCAAAGGGTTTTAAACAAAAAGAGGGAATTGACTACTTAGATACATATGAATAACATCTATTAGAGTACTTTTATCTTTAGCATCAATATATAATTTATATGTATATCAAATGGATGTTAAGACAGCCTTTCTAAATGGTGACTTAGAAGAAGAAGTATATATGGAGCAACCAGAAGGATTTGTTCTACCAGGGAATGAAAGAAAAGTTTGTAAATTAATTAAATCTTTATATGATTTAAAACAAGCAACGAAACAATGGCATGAGAAATTTGATTCTGCAACTTTGGAATATGGCTTTAAACATAATAGTGCTGATAAATGTATTTATTCCAAGTTTACAGATCATTTTGGTGTGATAATTTATCTTTATGTTGATGATATGCTTATAATTGGAACAAATATAGAAGGTGTGAATGATACAAAGAGGTATCTAACCTCAAAATTTAAAATGAAAGATTTAAAAGAGGTAGATACAATCTTAGGTATTAGAGTAAAAAAACATAGTGGGGGTTTTGCTCTTTACCAATCTCATATTATTGAGAAAATATTAAATAAATTTAATTATTTAAAAGTCAAAGAAACAAAAACTCAATATGATGTTTCTTCCAAATTAACTGAAAATTCTAGCAGGGTAGTTGCACAAATTGAGTATGCTAGTGCAATTGGTAGCTTAATGTATGCTATGCATTGCACTAGACCTGATATTACTTTTGCAGTATGTAAATTATCAAGATACACTAGTAAGCCTAGTATTGAACATTGGAAAGCAATTTCAAGAGTTCTTGATTATTTAAAAAGAACTATAAACTTTGATTTATTTTATAATAAATTTCTAATTGTGTTAGAAGGTTATACAGATGCTAGCTGGATAACTAGTATTAATGATAATCAATCAACTTCCGGTTGGGTTTTTGCCTTAGGAGGATGTGCTATTTCTTGGGCATCAAAGATACAAACTTATATAACCCATTCTACAATGAAATTAGAATTTATAGCTCTAGCAGCAGCTGGTAAGGAGGCAGAATGACTGAGAAATTTTATACTAGATATCAAGTTGTGGCCACAATCGATGCCTGTTGTTTCCTTACATTGTGATAGTTAAGCAACAATGTCTAGAGCTTATAATAAAATTTATAATAGAAAGTCTAGACATATTAGCTTAAGACATGAGTATGTGAGACAATTAATCTCTGATGAAATTATTACTATTACTATGTCAAGTCTTGTAATAATCTGGCAGATCCGTTTACAAAAGGGCTCTCGAGAGATTTGATAAAAAATACGTGTGCTGGATTAGGATTAAAAATATTCCATTAAATTTACTAATGATGGAAACTCTACTTTATAGTATTATTACTAAATAAAGTTTAAAGGGTAACAACAAGTCATTAGTAAATATTGTAATTAAGTACTTAGTGTATTAAGTTAATGGAATGAGGATGAGTATTTATACTCTTAATGAAGTTTAAAATCATTATAAAGGAAACTTCACCTATATGAACATAGTAAGTGGTGCCGCTTCAACAAAAGTGAGAATAACTTTTATAAATGTTCATGAAAACAGGAGGTAGCGCAAGGCCATATTCGTGCTAAAATTTTGATGAACTTTTTAAGTCGAACTAATTGATTCGTGTGCGTAGTATTTCCAGTTCTATTTAATAGGAATCTCGGTTTAAGCTAAGGCTACCATGATTTCTTTAGAACTTTGAAATACTTACACTAAGGAAAAGTTTAAATCGAAAGATACTTTTCATTATGCATAAAACAATGGGATCTAACAATACAAGCTAAGTGGGTGATTGTTAAAAATAGCTTGTATGTTAGACAGTATAGAGAGAAAGAATTTCTATATTGTTAAAATATAAGAAAATGAAGGAATGACAAAAGTGAAATATGTATAGAATTATATATATATATAATTCAATATATATTATTCTATTATGGTATTTGGCACGTATATGTGTGAAATAAAATAATTATCATATTGTAATTTTCGTAAATGAATTAAGAAACAGATGTGTTTATTAACAAGTAGATGTGTCTGTTAATAGACAGACATATCAATTCTATACAAACAGTCACAACTGTTTGTATAAGTGCCTGTCAATAAACAGACATGTCTATTCTATACAAAAAGTCATAACTATTTGTATAGGTTTTTGTTAATAAACAGATATGTCTATACAAATAGTCACAACTATTTGTATAGGTGTTTTTTAATAAACAGACATGTCTATTACACAAACAGTTGTATCTATTAGAGATAAACAGATGTATCTATCTAGAAAATGTGCCATGACTTTTCATTCTTTATAAATATGAATGAGTTTTTCAATCCAGAAATATACTACTTCTATTTCTTCTTTCTTTCTTCTAGTCTCTCTAAATTCAGTTCATAACTTAAGGGAAATCTTCAGGAGTTGTTGTCTGCAGATTTCAGGTTTTGTTGTATTCTGGAGGTATATTGCTATAACCTTGCAGTAATTTAATGGAGGCAATTAATACCTTAAAAATGATTTATCACGCCTCAAAACTTATTCTATACCCATTGCCTCAATAACTATTACTATGCTTTTTTTGTGGATGGGGAAGATGGGCTAACGACAGCAATAAATTGAAGGAGCATGATAAAGAGGGTGACTTTGATCTGTGACCTAAAAGCCATTCGTGTAAGCATGATCTCAGTACTTTGATCTTTTGATTCTGTTGTCAACATCGCACTCATCATAGGGTTACCACCTTTAACAGCAAAGTTGACAAGTCAAGTTCCTCTCAAATCTCTAACCTCTCTAGTCTTTTGACGTTAAGGGTGGTCCGTCCAGGATATATGGTGCAGCAGCACTAGCAGTATTAGTACGAAAAGATGCCATCCACACAGCTGCCACCCATAAGCCCATAACTTGTTCGATTTCAGTGCATTATAGCTTAATTTTCATGTCCCTTTGTGTGTATATGTGTGCAAAATTATTGAATATAGTAGGAGTTTAATGAGCTGGACCTTTCCCGTTTCTTTTTTAGCTTTATTTAGTTATATCAGCTCAATCATTTGAGACTGAGTGTTTGGCCATATTTGGAGGCCTCGGATCCATTGCATATAGCTGTTGCCAATTCAACCATGAAAGGTACTAGGCAGGGAGCCCTGGCCCTGCTTGCCTTGGCATTTTCAGATCTTAAAATTTGGTACTCTAAATGCTTCTAAGTGTTGGGTTCCTTGCACCAACCCCTGAACTGCATGCATGCACAAGCATCAATATCACTGTCCGAATATATATGCATCTGCCTAGCTGCTACGTTCGTTCCATTTCAAGTGTAACAAGCTCCTAATTACTTATATCCAAGTCTAGTCACCTCTGAATTATGATATAGTATTTTTGGTGGCTATATGACCTTTCATTTGTTGGCTGCATGCATCAGCCAGTTTATTATACAGTTTCATATATACGAGGCAAAGCCATATAAGCCATGGCAGTCTAATCGATCTCCTGAGACATTAGATATAAGCTAGCCATGGCTGTCTAATCTCCTTAACTTCAATTGCCACTTTCTTTGGCATTAATATAAAAAGGTAGTTGTTTGATCCATCCTCCATATCTTCTTATAATTCATATGAGGTCGAAAAGAAAATTGCCATTCGTAGTTCACAAGTAGAGTAGGCTGAGTAATTTGAGCAACGAAAAAGATTCACACAGTGCAGCATGTAATATTAATTAATAATTTATAAAAAAATATTTTTATTAGTAATAAATAATTTAAGATTTCCATAAAATTTTTAAAATTTTATTTATTTAAAATATAATATATATTTATAATTATTATAAAAAATATATTTTATATTTAACTTCTTATTTATATATAAATGAGTTTGGATATATTGATACATAATTTTAATATTATTTTCTAAATATAAACTCCGTATACATTATTTAAATGGTAAACAGATATAATTAATAATGTTGTAATTTTTATTTTTTTAATAATTTAATTATAAAATATTAACATTATTTTTAATAATTTATTATAATTTATTTTTTATATATTGACAGCAAAAACAAAATTTAAATCCGCCACAACGGATTTGAGTTCGAGCATTATTCATTGGAGAAAAATTAAAATGATACTGCCGTATCAAATAATTGAGATATATAATACTTTTTTTAGTATAACTACGCAACATCAACAGCCGCCCCAAAAATATTAAGAAATAAAATCTTAACATTTTATTTTTTTTTAAATTTAATTTAAAAAAAATAAAATGTATTCCCTTGATAATATTTTTATTAAGAGATTTTATTAGGTGCTCCGAAAGTTTATACTTTTTTTCTCACAACGAGTTAAACTCACATCCTATAATTTATAAAATAATTAAATTTTTATAAGTATATAATGCATTAAAAAGAAGTTCACTGAGAGAACTGATAGCATCTTATAAGTTTCCCTTCATCAATAACCTGCCTATGTAGATACGTTTGCTCATGTACCGAAACAAAAGAAGTATATCGAAAAAATATTACTATTTTAAGAGTTGTTTCAAGTAGTAAGTGAGATTCCTTCAATAAAAAAAGTATCAAGTTTAGATTTGTTGAGGCAGTGGGTGTAGAATAGGTTTTGAGACGTGATGAATTACTATCTTTAAAGTATTAATTGCCCCTCACTAGATTGCTGCAAGGTTATAGCAATATACCTCCAGGATACAATAAAGTCTGAAATCTGCAGACAGCAACTCCTGAAGATTTCCTTTAAGAATTCTTTAGATGAACTGAATTTAGAGAGATTAGAAGAAAAGAAGAAGAAGTAGAAGTAGTATATATTTGGATTGAAAAACCCATCCATATTTATAAATAATGAAAAGTCATGGCACATTTTCTAAATAGACACATCTGTTTATATCTAATAGATACAACTGTTTGTGTAATAGACATCTGTTTATTAAAAGATACATATACAAATAGTTGTGACTATTTATATAGACATATCTATTTATTAACATACAGCTATATAAATAGTTATGACTTTTTGTATAGAATAGACATGTCTGTTTATTAACAGACACCTGTGACTGTTTGTATAGAACTGACATGTCTGTCTATTAACAGACACATCTACTTGTTAATAAACATATCTGTTCGTAATTTATTTACGAAAATTACAATATGATAATTATTTTATTTCACACATATACTTGTTAAGTGTCATAATAGAATAATATATATTGAATTATATATATATATATATATATATATATATATATATATATATATATATATAATTCTATACATATTTCACTCTTGCCATTCTTTCACTTTCTTATATTTTAACAATATAGGAATTCTTTCTCTCTATACTATCTAACATACAAGCTATTTATAACAATCCCCCACTTAGCTTGTATTGTTAGATCTCATTATTTCATGCATAATGAAAAGTATCTTTCGATTTAAACTTTTCCTTAGTGTAAGTATTCAAAGTTCTAAAGAAATCATGTGGCCTTAGCTTAAACCTAGATTCCTATTAAATAGAATCGGAAATACTACACATACGAATCAATTAGTTCGACTTAAAAAGTTCACTAAAATTTTAGCACGAATATGGCCTTTTGCTACCTCCTGTTTTCATGAACATTTACAAAAGTTATTCTCACTTTTGTTGAAGCGGCACCACTTCCTATGTTCATATAGGTGAAGTTTCCTTTGTAATACTTTTAAACTTCATTAAGCGTACAAATACTCATCCTCATTCCATTAACTTAGTACACTAAGTACTTAATTATAACATTTACTAATGACTTGTTGTTACCCTTTAAACTTTATTTAGTAATAATACTATAAAGTAAGGTTCCCATCATTAGTAAATTTAATAGAATATTTTTAATCCTAATCTAGCACATGGATTTTTTATCATATCTCTCGAGAGCCCTTTTGTAAATGGATCTGCCAGATTATTATAAGACTTGACATAAGTAATAGTAATAATTCCATCAGAGATTAATTGTCTCACATACTCATGTCTTAAGCTAATATGTCTAGACTTTCCATTATAAATTTTATTATAAGCTCTAGACATTGTTGCTTGACTATCACAATGTAAGGAAACAGTAGGCATCGGTTGTGACCACAACTTGATATCTAGTAAAAAATTTCTCAGCCATTCTGCCTCCTTACCAGCTGCTGCTAGAGCTATAAATTCTGATTCCATTGTAAAATGGGTTATACAAATTTGTTTTTTTGATGCCCAAGAAATAGCACATCCTCCTAAGGTAAAAACCTAACGGGAAGTTGATTGATTATCATTAATACTAGTTATCCAACTAGCATCTGTATAACCTTCTAACACAATTGGAAATTTATTATAAAATAAACCAAAGTTTATAGTTCTTTTTAAATAACCAAGAACTCTTGAAATTGCTTTCCAATGTTCAATACTAGGCTTACTAGTGTATCTTGATAATTTACATACTGCAAAAGCAATATCAGGTCTAGTGCAATGCATAGCATACATTAAGCTACCAATTACACCAGCATACTCAATTTGAGCAACTGCCCTGCCAGAATTTTCAGTTAATTTGGAAAAAACATCATATGGAGTTTTTGCTTCTTTGACTTTTAAATGATTAAATTTATTTAATATTTTCTCAACATAATGAGATTGGTAAAGAGCAAAACCCCCACTATGTTTTTTTACTTTGATACCTAAGATTGTATCTACCTCTTTTAAATCTTTCATTTTAAATTTTGAGGTTAGATACTTCTTTGTATCATTCACACCTTCCATATTTGTTCCAATTATAAGCATGTCATCAACATAACAATAAATTATCACACCAAAATGATCTGTAAACTTGGAATAAATACATTTATCAGCACTATTATGTTTAAAGCCATATTCCAAAATTGCAGAATCAAATTTCTCATGCCATTGTTTTGGTGCTTGTTTTAAACCAAATAAAGATTTAATTAATTTACAAACTTTTCTTTCATTTCCTGATAAAACAAATCCTTCTGGTTGCTCCATATACACTTATTCTTCTAAGTCACTATTTAGAAAGGCTGTCTTAACATCCATTTGGTGTACATATAAATTATATATTAATGCAAAAGATAAAAGTACTCTAATAGATGTTATTCTAGCCACTGGTGCATATGTATCAAAGTAGTCAATTCCCTCTTTTTGTTTAAAACCCTTTGCAACCAATCTAGCTTTAAAAGTTTGAATCGATCCATCTGTGTTATATTTTCTTCTGAAAACCCATTTACATCCTATTGGTTTGGAACCAAGTGGCAAATCAACTAGAACCCATATATTATTAAATAATAATGAATCCATTTCATCATTGATTGCCTCTTTCCAAAAGGCCACATCCCTTGTAGTCATTGCCTCTTGAAACATTTTAGGATCATCTTCTACATTTAACAAAATTGATATTTTGTTAAGTACAATTGACCTATTGCCTTCTATTAGAAAAACAATAGCATGAGAAGATATAAAATTCGGATGTAAATTCTTTTCTTTTCTAATACGTTGACTTCTTCTAATTTTATTAGAAGAATCTAACTTTCTTTTGTTGCTAGAAGTCGATTCAAAATTAATATCAATACTAGAACCATTGCTTTGACTTGAACTATTCATGGGCTCATGTATAGGGTCATTATGAAATTTATTTTCAATAAATTCAACATCCCTAGATTCCATAATTACATTTAAGTCTAAATTTAAAATTCTATAAGCTTTGAAATTTTCGGCATAACCAACAAAAACTCCTTTCAAAGCTCTAGGACCTAATTTAGTCCTTTTAGGATCTGGAACTCTATAATATGCTAAACAACCCCATACTCTTAGATAGTTCAAGTTAGGTTTTCCATTTTTTCATAATTCATATGGAGAAATCTTAAATTTTATAGAGGGAATTCTATTATGTAAGTGACAAGCAGTAAGTAAAGCTTCTCCCCATAAGTTTGTTGGCAAATTAGATTTCACAAGTATAGAATTAAGCATATCTACTAAGGTTCTATTCTTTCTTTCTGCCAACCCATTTTGTTGTGGTGTATAAGGTGCACTAATTTGATGTATAATTCCATTTTCTTCACAAAATGAAGAAAATTCAATGGAAAAATACTCACCACCTCTATCACTTCCCAAAATTTTGATTTTTTTTCCTTTTTGATTCTCAACTTCAAATTTATAAATCTGAAACATTTGGAATACTTGATCTTTATTTTTCATTAAATAAACATAAGTATATTTGGAGAAATCATCTATGAAAGTTATAAAATATCTATTTCCTCCTTTAGTCAATATTCCATTTAATTCACAAATATCAGAATGCACAAGTTCTAATAACTTAGAAGATCTTTCAACTTTTGGAAAAGATTTCTTAATCATTTTTGCTTGTATACAGATTTCACAAGATTTTTTATTATCATCTATATATGAAATTAAACCATGTTTAGCCATAAATTTTAAAGATCTAAAACTAATATGTGATAAATGATCATGCCATAAAGATAAAGATTACTCAACAGTATAAACAGAAATATTCATATTATTATTAATACTGAGTTTAAACATTCTATCACATGAGTAACATTTTTCCACAAATAGTCCATTTATGGACACAATTATTTTATCGGACTCCAGAATAACCTTATAACGTTTCTTACACAATAGACTAGCAGACACAAGATTTTTCCTTATTTCTGGCACATACAACACATTTACTAATAATAGCTTCTTTCCAGAAGTGAAGTTTAATTCAACACTTCCTTTTCCCACCACTTTAGCAGAATCATGATTGCCCTTTACAACTTTCTGCCCATTTACAACTTCTTCATAATTTTTAAATTGAGTCTTATCATTACAAACATGAACAGTAGCCCCAGAATCATACCACCAATCATTGGATTTGGTTGTTGTAGCCATATTGAGTTCTGTTACCATTCCAATATGCAAATCTGATATCATTGCAATCAATTCAGTAGTTTGTTCAACTATATTTGCTTTATTGGAATTCTGAGCACTATTATTCGTATCTTCTTTCTTATGTTTCTTTAGAAATCTGCATTCACGTTTGTAATGCCCTTTCTTGCCACAATTGTAACAAGTTCTTCCTTTCTTTGATTTGATGTTGCTGCCATAACTAGTACTGTTGCTTGCTGCTTCAGAAAACTTTCTCTTACTTCCAGAATTTCTTTTTTCAAAATTCTGACTTCCTTGCACAAAATTAACTTTTATAGTAGATTCAGAAACAAATTTCTTATCACGATTTCTTGTCTCTTCTTTAATGCGCAAGTGTTTCTGAATCTATTCAAGAGAAAATTCTTCTATGTTATGCAGTAATTTCTTCCTATAATCATTCCAACTAAGAGGAAGTTTTGCTATTATTCCTCCTACTTGTAACGATTCAGGAACTATCACTTTCAAATCTTTAAGTTTTGAAACAAGGACATGTAACTCATGGACTTGATCCATAACAGATATATTATCAACCATTTAGAATTCAAAATATTTCATGATGAGAAATTTATCCACACCTTATTTTTTTGAGTTGTATTTGAACTCCAGTGATTTCAAGATTTCCATTGGAGACTTAACAGAAGTAAATAGATCATATAGCCTATCTGACAAGTTGTTAAGAATATGACCTCTGCATAGCAATTCATCTTCTTCACGTTTGTCTCGATCTGCTTTCACTTGTTCAGAATCTTCTGGAGTTGGTGGTGAAGGTATTTATTGCCCCCACTAGATTGCTGCTAGGTTATGGCAATATTCCTCCAGGATACAACAAAGTCTGAAATCTACAGACAGTAACTCCTGAAGATTTCCCTTAAGAACTCTTTAGATGAATTGAATTTAGAGAGACTAGAAGAAAAGAAGAAGAAGTAGAAGTAATATATATTTGGATTGAAAAACCCATCCATATTTATAAAGAATGAAAATTCATGGCACATTTTCTAGATAGACACATCTGTTTATTTCTAATAGATACAACTGTTTGTGTAATAGGTATATCTGTTTATTAAAAGATACCTATACAAATAGTTGTGACTATTTATATAGACATATCTGTTTATTAACATACACTTATATAAATAGTTATGACTTTTTGTATAGAATAGACACGTCTGTTTATTAATAGACACCTATGACTGTTTGTATAGAATTGACATGTCTGTCTATTAACAGACACATCTACTTGTTAATAAACACATCTGTTCATAATTTATTTACGAAAATTACAATATAATAATTATTTTATTTCACACATATACTTGTTAAGTGCCATAATAGAATAATATCTATTGAATTATATATATATATATATATATATATATATATATATATATATATATATATATATATATATATATATATATATATATAATTCTATACATATTTCACTCTCACCATTCCTTCACTTTCTTATATTTTAACAATATAGGAATTCTTTCTCTCTATACTATCTAACATACAAACTATTTGTAACAAAATTTTGTTACCAACTTAATATATTTATGCTCAATTAATTTCATTCATTAAATCTTTTTAAAATATTCTAAATATCAGCCTAGACATAGTACATAAGTATGATGAGAATCCTTCAGGATATGTGTGTGTAGACAAAGCAATATTTTCTATTAAGTAAATGATTAATTTATTTATTTACTTTTTTTTTTAAATCTCTTTCTATATATATATATATATAAAAGAACGGATATTTTGCTCAAATGTGCAGTCAAGTCCTTTATCAATTATTTTTGTCAATAGGAAACAAACTAATTGAGAAAGCAAATCCTAAATGGAGGAACCTATATATTACTTCAGTTATTTTATGTCAATATTTAATGTAAAATGATAATTCAATAATCAAGTATCAAATAAATAATTATAATTATATTTAAAAAAAACTATTAATTAGTTATTATTTTTTAAATCCATTATTAGAAAGTTATTATTTCACGGGATCCACTCATATATATATATATATAATTAAAATGTTAATTTTAATTCGATTTATTAATTTAATTTGAATATATTTAATTTTTAAATTAATTAGTTATATTTTTTTTATAAAATTTAAATATTTTAAATTTAAATAATTTTAAACATTTAAAAATTTAATGCAGAACTAATCCATATGATGATATTTGCAATTTATTTATTTTGACTGATCAATTAATTTATATTTTTATTAAAAAATAAATTAATATAATTAGTTGTATAAAAATTTAATATCTTAATTCAAAAAATAATGTAAAATGATAATGTAAAATGATAATTCAATAATCAAGTATCAAATAAATAATTATAATTATATTTTAAAAAAAACTATTGATTAGTTATTATTTTTTAAATCCATTATTAGAAAGTTATTATTTCACGGGATCCACTCATATATATATATATATATATATAATATGTTAAGACTTAAAATGTTAATTTTAATTCGATTTATTAATTTAATTTGAATATATTTAATTTTAAAATTAATTAGTTATATTTTTTTTATAAAATTTAAATATTTTAAATTTAAATAATTTTAAACATTTAAAAATTTAATGCAGAACTAATCCATATGATGATATTTGCAATTTATTTATTTTGACTGATCAATTAATTTATATTTTTATTAAAAAATAAATTAATAAAATTAGTTGTATAAAAATTTAATATCTTAATTCAAAAAATAATTTATAACTCATAAATTATTTTAAATTTATTCAAAAATTATATATGTATATTAACTCGAGTATAACTCAAAATAATTAAAAAAAAAATCCAAATAACTCATCCCTCAATATAAGTGTCGAGACCTCTAGTTTCATTGCCACTATTAGAACCAGTAATTTTTTTTTTTACCGTAATTTTTTTAAGTTAATAATTTTCAATGATTTTTCACCCAAATAAATAAATTAAAAAAAAAAACGTAAATAAAGCTTTAAAAGTTTATATAATACCACAGCTCATTGCTGTTGCGCAGATGCACATTGCTTTTCATTTATCATTTAATTATTATAATTCAATAGTAATTCAATAGTAATTATTATATTTTTCCGTCTTCTAACATGCAATATACTATACTGATTCATATAATTTCTCGACTGATTGTGTCCTAAAATTCGTGCTATGCTTTGGAACATTGGTAGGCATAGCGCACGAAGGACGTAGCCCTATGTCTCTGTTTACTGTTTATGAATTCAGTCGCGCTCCTCTTTATTGAGACTTCCTCCCTTTGGACCATGGAACTTACTCACCGCGCCAAACACTCAAATGACGCTCTGCTCCTTATCACAAAAAATAATGAAGTAAAAATGGAAATTCGTACGTCATCCGTGGTTACCAATCACACTGGCTTTATACAATAGGAAGATGTACGAAACCATGATCCGCATATATGGAGCCACGAAACAGAGCATGGTAAGTAAATTGAAGCCTACTGACTCGCTTCACAAAACGCACACTCCATTTCGGGTATTTCGAGCTATAGTTTTCACCCTCGCGAGATTTTTCTTTTTCTTTTTCTATGTAAGTTTGTCTCTATCATACGTGGCTTTTTGGCCCTCTCTAGGGACAGAGAGCGCCTGCGAAATCCCCATGGATGATGAAGAACCGTTGGTTTGTTCGTGGTTTTGATTTGACGGACTTTTTCCATCAAAAACCCCAGGTGCCCCACATCCCCAATTCACTTATTGTTTGTGCCCCACATCCACAATTCACTTTTTGTTTGTTTCCGCCTTTCGGGACTGTGTAATATTTTATTTTATTTTTTTATGTAATTAGCTGGAGTTTTTTTATCTCTGTATAATTAACTGTTTGTTGCTCCGGTTATTTCGTATTTTCTCAAATGATTATTCATTTTAGTGTACCATGTGTTCTGTTACTTTCTGTTAATATGCGCTTATCTGTTTGTGTTTAGTTTTTTAGATTTGGGTTCGATTGAAACCTATATCTATCTATTTTTGTCACATTTTTAGTAGTTAGTTTCATTATTAGGGATTACTAACTGGGATCTGTGTATTGTGGTCTTAATTTTGTGGTTTTATTATGGGCTTTTTTTTTTTTTAATTATTGTCTGACGGTGTTATGCTTGGTGCAATTTAGGACATTGCCTTGGGTTTTTCTGAGATGATCTGGAGCCAATGATTTAATGGGTTGAATCTTCGAGTCAACCATGAAAAGTTTGAGTGAAGAAGAGGATCATTTCTTTGAAGCCCGCGAGGACATTACATCTGTATCAGACTCGAGCTCTGAATGCCACGAGAATTTGGATTCTGATTATGGGGTGGTTCATACTTTGCCTGTTAGTACGAGTCATGACGCTTGGAATAAGAACCTGGGCAGCATTAATGAGCGGCGTAATAAATTTCTCAATTGGATGGGTATGAATGTGGATGAAACCATGAGGGATGATTATGGTAATGCATCTGCACAAGAAGTGGAAGTTGAGACTGATAGAATGACAGAACATAGTGGTGCGGTTCTAAGATCGCCAAGTTTGCCGATAGGTTTTCTTCGAGCCATTCTTCCTTGTCTTGTTGGTCTAGCGATACCCTAGACTTGTTGGATGGAACGTTAGAGGAGAATTTTCTACGTAGAATTAGGAATTTGGATGATGGGACAGAGTTCATTTTGTATGAACATTGGCAAGATGGTTTGTCAGGGCGGATACATCAATTTGGTTCTGATGGATTACTTACTGCTGCGGAATTTGAGAGGAGTCTAGGATTATCCCCTCAGGTTCAGCAAGTGATGCGGAGAGAAGCTGAAGAGGCATCAGATTCAGCAAGAAAGTCGGTGAAGATGGAATGGTTAAGGAGATTAGGTGCTGTTGCTTGCATTGTTGATAGGCAAGTTGAATCTGGAGGCATCCAATAACAATATCATATTGCAAGGGCAAGGGCAAGGGCAAGGGCAAGGGCTCAAATGGTTAGAGTTTGGTCATATAAGAAACGGTTAAAGGAATTCTCTGCTCTTTAGGCTCTGTTTAGATGGAGCGAGGGAAGTCTAATTAATGGAAGGATAAGGGAGGATAAAGAAGGGGAAGGGTGAAAGGGTTATAATAAAAAAAATATTATGTTTGGAAAGAGGTGAATTAATGGAAAGGTAAGAAAAAATACTGTATATTTTCCATGTTTGGAAAGAGGTGAAAGAAAGATAAATAATTATTAGAAGTATAAAATACCTTTTTTTATTAAACAATTTATTAAATGGTAAACTCATTATGATAAATCTTAAATTTGTAAATAATAATGGTCCACTATAAATAAATCATAAAATTAATAAATCAAAATAATAATGCACAAATCTAACAAAGATTGAATAAAAAATAGATTATTTAGAAAAAAAAATAATAATTGAAGCAAACTATTGAAAGAATAAATAAAAAAATGATAATTAAAATATAATAATTATAGCAGACTATTTAAAAACAAATGATTGAAAGCAAAAAAATTATGTATGGCCACTTGAGAGAGAAAATATTTATTTGTAGTGGTACGCTATATTTATTTTTAATGGGTATAATAGGATTTTTAATAAAAAATTAAGGATACTATAAAAAAATAAAAAATAAAGTAATTTTTAGCTCTCATCTCTTTCTGCTTACACCCCAATTTGGGGTGTAAGAAAAATTGGGATTTGAGGGGTAAGGGAGGGTAAGCCTTACCCTTACTTACCCTTATCCTTTACTAACTCACCTTTTCCCAAACAAGGGTATAATAGTTACTTACCCCTCCTTATCCTTATTTACCCTTCCCTCACCCCCACCCAAACAGAGCGTTATATGAGACAAGATATTCCAGCCCACGAAGGTTCAATTTTGACAAGGAAGTTCAGTCCTGATGGCCATTACCTTGCAAGTGCTGGTGAAGATGGAATTGTGTGAGTATTGCAGGTGATGGAGTTTGAGAGATCAGATGAGTTTGGCGTACTTGATATTGATCCTTCACATATATATTTCAAAATTAATAATCTTTCTGAATTAGTTCCTCTTCATGCTAATAAAGAGAGAAAATGTAAACTCAAGAATCTGTGGACGACATCAGACGCGGCTTGTGTAATTGATGGTTGTCGATTCTATCAAAAATTAACTGAAATTACTAGTAATGAAATATTTTTTAAATGAGTGCAATAAGTGGTAATCCAGGTCGAACCCTAGAAACTGAGTTACTAAATTTTGTGCACGTGTGTAACAGAAAAAGAAACAAAGGTGAGGGGGGGGAGGGGGGGATTGCAACACTAAATTAAAAAAAATCAAGTTCAGAAATTAAAGAACTAAATTTAGATATGAAACTCTCAATTTAAATAAAATTCAGTCCAAGGTAATTCGCATTCCAATGCATGACTCAATCATAGACAAAAGAAATACAATTATCTCTTATTGAACACTTAATGTAGATTTACCAAACAACGAGGTAAAACCCTTAACTTCCCTATACTCATCAAACTCCTGTTGACTCTAATTATTAACTGAATTGGTATTAAGCAATCATCTTCAATTTAATAATTACTTTAAGAACAGGAAGTAGTTAAGCTTGAACAATGATTTAGTTAAGCTTGAACAATGATTTATAAAACATAAATCATTTAATTCACCCTATTGTTTCCTTATGTTATTATCGAAAACTTGGATCATAATCAATAAAACCTAATTACTACTCACATTCAATCTTACACAACAATTACGGATTATGAAGATGAACTAGCAATTTATCACATCAAATAATTAACTAATAGACCTTTTTAGCAAATCATTCAATAGATCAAAAATAATGAAATTGGGAAACAATAGCTATTCAAAAAGGCATAATTTAAATTAAGAACCTGGTCTCACAAATCATGCATAAGAACTAGAATCCCTTGAACTGAATTTAAAAACTTAGCATCTCATGTTCATGGCTTACAAAGAAAAATAAAATGGAGAAATCTAAAACTATGGACGTGAATGGAGAATGAAGGTGTAATGAAGGTGTCAAAAGTTTGAATGAATATGTTTACGCTGTTGCTAAAGATGGTCTTTATAATAAAAAACCTAATCTCAAAGATAAGAACCAAACTTGAAAAATTTTTTAAATTCAAAAAGACAGATTCTTTACTTTGTAATCACGGCCAATTTTCAGTCATTTTCCTTGCAATTCTGCCTCTGACCTCTTCAGGAAAGTTGTAGCCCTACTTCTTAGCTTTCCAATGAGTACTCATTTGGCCAAATCGGAGGTCTACAGCCCAAGTTATGGGCAAAAAATTGAAACTGATTCTGACAGAGTATCCAACCCATAATGACGACTTTGCTGTTATTTTTTACAATTAAAACTGTCTTATCTCACTTCTAGCCCTTCACAAAAATTGTAGAGACGGCCTCTGAGGTTCAAATGGGCCTGGGTTTGCTTCATTTGGACATCTGAAGCTCCAGATATAAAATAATTCCCAAAACTGATTGTGACACATCAAGTATGGGCTTTTGTACTAGATCCAAAGCTAATTTTGACAACCTTGGAGACTGATTTGGTCTTTGATCCCTCTTTGTCATTTGTAGTGCTCTGACTTAACTTTTCAATGAATTAAACAGCATTATATTTGGAGACTCATAACTTTAGAAACACCTGAAAAATACAGCAAAAGTCAAATTAATGCAAATACTGAAAATTTCTCTATTTAGCACAATTATTCCAACAACTCTCTAAAAATATGCCTAATTAATAATTATGCTTTAATCAACTGAATTAGATATAAAAATACACTAGAAACACTAAATGTGATGGGAGTAAAATTAATAAATTATGCACTTATCTGTCATCTTTCCTCCGAAAGTATTTCGAATATCTAAGAAACCAATCTGTTGACCCCACAAGCTCAAAGGAGCACAGATTTTGATGATACCAAAACTCAACTAGAATCAAACTAACATTATTTTAAGTGTTGTGCTTCTCGAAGAAAAAAACACAAGGATTTTATGATGGATTCGTGCTTCTGAAGAAAGGATGACATTCTAAGGATAACACAGGACGAATCAAAGGAGATAAAAGAAAAAAAGATTACCTTCTAAGGCTGTACTGAAAATCAAAATTGAAGGTACATATAGTATAGAAGTTAAGTTTTATTTTTAGGATTACTTGTGAAAAGAATTGAGGAGTAAAAGTCAATGATACTTATTTTCAATCTCTCAAAAGATTTTTCTTTTAAATATCATTATTGGCCTAAAAGTATTTGACTATGATTTGGTATAAAGTTTTATAGTTTTGAAAGTTATGCAGAAAAGTTTTCCTGGTATGCTAACTGGTTTGCTATTTTCTCAAGTATGCTAACTGTCTCAACTCTGCACAACATCACAGAAAACGACAAAATAACGGCTATTTTCTTGAAATTCGTATCTGTAACGTTCAAATGAGTTCTCCAACGGTAAAAAACGTTCCAAAGCTATAAATACACCTACATTTGGCCATTTTGCACTTAATAAAAGACTCTCCACTGTTCAAAATCATAAAAGCCTTCATTCAAAGTGCTCAAAAGTGTTTTATTGCTCTTCATTGGCTTATTTACTCAACTCTTCTTTATAGATTCTGTTGTATTGAGTGAGAGTGAGTTTTAAACACATTATTATCATTTATGAGAGGTCATTCAAGCACCTATTGAAGCTTGATTGTGAAAAGTGTTTGGGAAAACACTTGGTAGAAGTGTGAAGCTACTTGTAAAAGCTTTGGTGAGAAGATTTGTAAAGGGCTAAAAGAGAAGAATAGTGAAGTGAAGACTCAAAGTGGGATCTTTGAGAGAGTGGATGTAGGCTAGTTGAAGCCGAACCACTATAAATCAACCCTTGCTCTTTACATTTATGCAATTTAACTTTATGATTGATATGATTTTGCTGATATAAAAGTTGAGGCCATTTGCTGGTAATCTTGCTACAATATGAGAAAATCAGTTTACTGCTAAATCTGCTTTTACTGCTAAATCTGATAATATCTGATTTAATCTGCTTGTTGTTTGATCTGCTGTCAGTTAGTATATCTGGTATACTGCTCTGGTTGCTGTGTTAAAAACTTATCCAGATTACTGATATCTCTGCTGAATGTTGATATAATTTGTTAGATCAGTATACTGATTGCATATAGCCTAACTTTGAATCAACTTGTCAATAGAGCTGTATTGTTCATATTTCTCATTAGTCAATTGAGTTGAACCTAGCTGCAATTTTCAAAGGTTTTGAGCAAGAACCGAAAATTGTTTTTAAAGTCCAATTCACCCCCTCTTGGACATATTTTGGGACATCACAATCCATGAATTTTATGGGCACTGTGGAGAGGTATTGGACCTTGCATGGTCAAAGAATAAGGTTGGCAAATGCTCAGAAGCAGTTTTGTTATTCTGAGGTGCTAGCATTGAATTGTTTTTCTGCTTGCCTGTCTCCTGTCATCTTACTGATAAGACTGTTCGCTGGTGGCAAATGGGATGTAATCAATGCCGGGAAGTCTTTTCCAACAATAACTATGGTGCGTTCCTTTGTTGTTTGAGCCTTTCTCCAATGTTATGAGCCTTGTTATGAGCATTCAAATGCTGATTGACCTGTTCAAGCATTTTAATTTGTATCCCTTCTGATTGATTTGTCTTCATAATGCCTGTAATATAGTTACATGTGTTCAGTTTAATCCCATGGACGATGATTCGTTCATTAGTGGTTCCATGGATGGTAAAGTACGCATCTGGGCAATTCCTGGTTGTCAAGTTATTGACTGGAATGATATCACAGAAATTGTTGCAGCTGTTTGTTATCGGCCCGATGGAAAGGTTTGGAGTTGGTATCTTTTGCTAGTTTCTCCAGGTGATCATATATCAGTAATTGTAAGAGATTTTGAGTACTCATTGTTATTTTGCAAGGTCTAGTTGTCGGCTCCATGACTGACAATTGTCTTTTTTATGATGCATCTGGTATGTATTCATTTCTTAAATTAATTTTGCACTAGTAAATATAAGATGTGGCAGCATAAAATCTTCCTGGATCTAAATCATTCTCTGTTCATCCAATTATTGCAGTGTTGTGCCATGTTGCTATCATATTTATTAGTTTTAAAATAATTTTGTGTTTTGTTTTTCAACCATTGAGATACCTCCATATTTCTGAAAATTCCCCTGGATACGTCTACAATTCTCAGCAGGGCTTTTTTGGATCACTAATTGGTTGACTTTTTGTTATTGGGAAATTGAAGAAGTATTTGCAGTAAGCAATGGAGTGGTTGAACTTCTGCATTTTTACACTATGAGTCTTGTATTCTAATGATTGTTTCTACTTCTAAGTTCGGGATAAGAATCCCCTTATACAAGAGGACACTGAATCATTTAATTATCCATGTGAGTAGTACTGCAAGTATGCTTATATGCCTATAATGAAATCTTTTTATTTTGCATGTCTTCTAAGTGTCATATATATATATATATATATATATATATATATATATATATATATATATATATATATTTCATGATAACAATGATTGATGTTGAAATTTGTCGTATCGATAGAGTAAAATAAGTAGAAATTGCAGACTGCCTACCCTAATTTTTTCTATTCAAATGAGTAGATACACACTTAAAAGTTGATTTGAACTTCATACTATGGTGCTGGAGGCTTTGCTTTGGTGAAAACTAACTTGTGTATTTTGCATGGATCAGATGATCATCTGCGTGCACAAGTATGCTTACAGGGTAAGAAGAAGTCACCATTCAAGAGGATAACTGGCTTTCAGGTGATGTACTTTTTCATTTATTTCATTTCCTAGTCCTACTTTTTTTGTTGCCTAAGTTCTTAAGCATCATGGACTTCTATGTAAACTTCATAAAGTTGCCATTGTGCCCTGCAGTTTTCCCCTAGTGATCCAACCAGATTAATGGTTACCTCTGCTGCTTCACAGATCTGTATCCTTGATGGGGTTGATGTGATATGCAAATATCGAGGTGCATACTCTCTCCCTTACCTTTCTATTTATGAATCCCACCTGTTATCCATCATCTTGTAATATAAATCCAAATTCTAAAATTTAAGTGCTTCATCTATGTTGCTTCTTCCTTGACATGTCTCCACTTTTTCTACATACAGGCATCCAAAATGCAGGAAGTCAAATATCTGCATCTTTTACATAAGATGGGATGCACATTATTTCAGCAAGTGAGGATTCTAATGTTTATGTCTGGAACTATGCTAGCCAGGATGGGCCTGTGCCTCATGTAAAGAACAATTGGGCATGTGAGCGTTTCTTCTCAAACAATGCATTGGTTACTATTCCCTGGTCTGGAATCACATGCGGCAATTTTATATCTTCAAATATTTCTGGAAAAGTGTTGTCCTTTAAGAACACGGGGCAATGTAGCTGTGAAAGAATGTCGATGCATTGTAAGTTAAGTGAGAGTTCAGAATGCAAATTGCCATTTTCTTCACCTGATCATTTCTCGCTGAGCCATGGATTTTTGGTGGAATCATTGCCCAGGGGTGGTTCTGTAACCTGGCCAGAGGAAAATCTTCCTTCAAGCTTACCAGGAATATCATCTAAAATGTGTAAATCCCATTACACGTGTTTGAAAACATCTTGTCAGACCATGCATGGATCTCTTCACGCATGGGGTTTGGTAATTGTAACAGGTGGCTGGGATGGACGGATCAAATGGTTCCAAAATTATGGATTGCCAATTTGCCTTTAGATACATGAAGGTTCAGCAAATCATCAAGGGATTATTTTTTTGAAAAATTTGCCCGTCTCTGGCAACATTCAGGTTTGCATTACCTTGCAAACACCGCATGCATAAAACAAATCTGCATCCATGGCTGCAGCGGTCCTGTGCTGTATGGTGTACATGCATAGACAATGCTTGTGAAGTTAAAGCTATCTTGGTTCTTTGTCTGGCAGACCAAGAATTATAGGTGCGCAATTGATTTGTATTTTGGCTCAGCATCAATAGCCTTTTAGAGTTAGCTGGATTTATTATCTAGTGTATATACCATTCTTTAATTTATTTGCTCAGTAGTATGGTGGCTGTGTATCCGATCTGAATTGCAGGGTTTGTTGATGGCCAGGGGGAGCCAAGATTTGTGGGTATATTTTGGAGTTCCATTTTTTGGTGTGGGTGGTGAGAAATTAGCAATGGCCACTGGAATTGAAAGTTGACAGACTTGGAAGGATGGTGGTCATATTCAAATGATTTCTTCAGTCTCTTTCATATGAACGTTGCATTTGGTTTTCTGATTTTACCATCATCAACCCAAGTGAAGCCTGTAACTTGGAAAGGTTACGTTGTTGGAAACTGCTAGATTGTGGCTATCTCAAGCCTCCAGCCTTGCCATGAAAGCAGCAGGGCAAATCCAATTCTGTCATTGATAAAGATATAGCTCAGTAAAAAAAAAAAAAAAATATTTAATTCGTGCAGCTGCAAATTTGCTGATACAAAGAAAAGAGAGTAACCCGAAGCTAAAAAGAGTATGCTAATAAGAGTCTTAGCAAAACGGTGCATGCAAGAAGGAGGTTAAATATAACAGGGCATAGCATCAATATAAAAAAGACTCTCGAAGGATCTCAGCTCATGCAAAAAATGTGTATAGTGAGAAATTGTTAGTCTGTTTTTCTTTGGCAGGCTTGTTTAGTGCTTAGCTGTATAAAGTTAGTTTTAGTAGATTCCAGAAATTGTTTTTGTATATAAGAACAATTTGTGCAGTATTCACAGCAATGAGAAATAAATACTTTCTTGGTCAACAGCCTACTTTTCATGATTTAGTTTTTTTTTTTTTTTTCTTTCATATTTGATCATGGTATCAGAGCCATAGATCCCTTCTTTATGATTTTCCATTAGTTTCTTTCACTTTTTGGATAGTATCTGAAGATTGTTGTAATGGCCGATCCATCAACTTCAGGGAAGGGCAAACATCAAGATCAAATGGCACTGCAAAATTCTGATCGTCCAAGAATGTCTCTTGTAAGTATCCCTCTTACTGGTAGCAATTACTTAGCATGGAGTTGATCAATGCTAATTGCCTTGAGAGCCAAAGACAAACTTGGCTTCATCAATGGCAAATGTGAAAAACCCAAAGATGATCATGAGGAATCTGAGAAATGGTTGAAGGTTGATAGTATGGTTATATCTTGGATTCTTAATTCCATCTCTAAAAAAATAGTTGAGGCTTTTTTGTATGTGACTTCTGCTAAAAATCTTTGGGATGAATTAGCTAAAAGATTTGGTGAGAGCAATGGTCCTCAGCTGTATCAATTAAACAGAGAAACTTGTTCCTTAAGTCAGGGAAATATGTCTATTGCAGTTTACTTCACCAAAATGAATAAGTTATGGGATGAAATAGCATGTCTCAAGCCATATCCAACCTGTGAATGTGGTGCTTCTAAAGCAATTGCAGATATTGAGAATGATACCAAGTTAATGCAATTTCTTATGGGTTTAAACAACTCTTACGATCATGTTAGAAATCAAATCTTATTGATGGACCCATTTCCATCGATAAGCAAGGCTTTTTCTATGACTTTAAGTGTTGAAAGGCAGAGAGAGATCAATTACTTTATTCATGATAACAATGAATCCTCAATGGCAATGCTGGATAAAGGTTTGAATTATAAGAAAGAATCTACTGGAAATAAAAATCAATACAAGAAGAGGGAGGGGAGTTAGAAGAATTACAGATATTGTGAATATTGTAAATCTGGTGGACATATCAAAGAAACTTGTTTCAAATTAAATGGTTATCCTGAGTGGTTTAAACAAAGGAAAGCCAAACAGTCAGCAAATTCAGTTGATACAGCCACAGAGTATAGTCCACTATCTGATCATGTTGATGTTGTTAAACAACCTGAGGAATGGAATACAACTAGTATAACCAATCTTGTTCAGCAGGAAGTTATGAAGATGCTAAAAGGTAAAATGGTTCATGAAGTAAGATGTGTTGGATTTTCAAGTAATGGATATGTTCTCTCTCCTATTGGTAAATGTTCAAATGAACAAGGAATGTGGATTGTGGATAGTGGAGCAATACACACGTGTTCTGATCACACACTTTTTGACATAATTCACCCTATACATTCTTTAAATATTGTTTCTCTACCAGATGGTACCACCAAACAAATCACCCATACAGGCCTTATTACCTTGCATCCACTCCTAAAATTAACTCCGCCTAAGTAGTTTGCGCTTAGCCGGTCCCAAGCCCGGATAAAGGAGGAGGGTTGCGGTAGGTGACAACCAGCGTAAAAATTTCGTCACACCCTATGATATGGATTCAAATGATATAAACGTTGGGGCGTCCTCTACTAACGACGCGCTACGCCGGGTGTAGTGATAAATATGCAAGGGTGTAGGGTGTTCATGAAGCGACGCCATGCCGCGCCGGGTGTGGTGTTAAGTGAGCAAGGGTTCCCACATCATGGACGGGTGTGGGTAAAGAAGTTAGTCCATAAGACAGATAATAGAACAAATAGTGGAACAGAACACAAGATAGACATAGAAAATAATATAAGATATCATAGAAGGAGACCAATTAGGAAGGAGCAGGATAGGAGGAGGATCAGGGTTGGTACTTGGAATGTTGGATCACTTACAGGAAAATTAATGGAGCTTGTGGATACCTTGGAAAGGAGAAGGGTGAATATTGCTTGCATTCAGGAGACTAAATGGGTAGGAGAGAAAAGTAAGGAAGTGGGTAATTCAGGGTACAAACTGTGGTTTACCGGAAAGGAGAGAAACAAGAACGGAGTGGGTATAATCATAGACAGAACATTGAAAGACGCAGTAGTAGCTGTGAAAAGAGTAGGAGATAGAATTATACTAGTAAAGCTAGTAATAGACGGAGAAACAATAAAAATAGTTAGTTCTTATGCCCCACAAATAGGACTAGACAAAGGAGAGTAAACAAAGGTTTTGGGAAGATATGGATGATTTAATGCAAAGCATACCAATGAAGAGAATGTTTTCATTGGTGGAGATTTGAATGGACATGTAGGAAGTGATAGGCAAGGTTATGAGAATGTTCATGGAGGTTTTGGTTTTGGCAGTCGAAATGAGGAGGGAAAAAGCATCCTGGATTTTGCTATGGCATACGACCTAATACTAGCAAATACCTACTTTATAAAAAGAGAGTCACATTTAGTGACTTTCAAAAGTGGGCAACATAGAAGCCAAATCGACTTCCTCTTAACCAGGAAAACAAATAGAGCTCTATGCAAGGATTGCAAGGTCATTCCAGGAGAGGCTTTAACAAGTCAACATAGGTTGGTGGTCTTGGATGTCAAGTTTAGGAACAATTCAAGTAAGGTCAGAAGAAATAGTATAGCTCGAACAAAGTGGTGGGAGTTCAAAGGAGTAAAGCAAGTGAAGTTCAAAATGAGCTTCTTGAGTCCAAGTATGGAAGCTAGAGATGGAGGCCAATGATATGTGGATACAGATGACATCAAAGATTAGAGAAGTAGCTAGAAAAGTACTTGGGAGTCTAAAGGACATGGACCACCCTCAAAAGAGAGATGGTGGTGGAATGAGGAAGTACAAAAGGCAAGAAGAGAAAAAGGGAATGGTATAAGAAATTACCTAAATGTGATAATAATGAGGCATATGAACAGTACAAGATAGCAAAGAAAGAGGCAAAAAAGGCAGTTAGCCAAGCAAGAGCACAGGCCTTTGAAAAGTTATATGAGAAACTTGGAACTAAAGAAGGGGAGAAAGATATTTATAGATTAGCAAGGAGTAGAGAAAGGAAATGTCAAGATCTCAATCAAGTCAGGTGCATTAAGGATAAAGAAGGAAAAGTGTTGGTGTAAGATGAGGACATTAAAGAAAGATGGAGAAATTATTTTAATGATCTCTTTAATAATAGTCAAAATGGAAATAGCGTGAATATAGATTATAGAACAATAGAAAAGAATGTAAATTATACTAGAAGGATTAGATCTTTAGAAGTAAAGGAAGCACTTAATAGAATGAAAGTAGGTAAAGCCTGTGGACCCGATGAAATACCAATTGAAGTGTGGAAGTATTTGGGAGATATGGGAGTGGCATGGTTAATTAAATTATTTAATAAGATTCTAAACTCAAAGAAAATGCCTGATGAATGGAGGAAGAGTATTTTAGTACCTATTTTTAAAAATAAGGGAGACATACAGAGTTGCTCAAACTATAGGGGAATTAAACTCATGAGCCATACTATGAAGTTGTGGGAGAGAGTTGTGGAGCATCGACTACGTCATGATACTTCTATCTCTCTCAATCAATTTGGTTTCATGCCTGGTCGTTCAACTATGGAAGCGATCTTTCTCATTAGAAGCTTGATGGAGAAATATAGAGATGGGAAGAAAGATCTACACATGGTTTTTATTGATTTGGAGAAGGCTTATGATAGTGTTCCAAGAGAGGTCTTATGGAATGCGTTAGAACAAAAGAGGGTATCTATTAGGTATATACAAGTATTGAAAGATATGTATGAAGGAGCAACTACTATTGTGCTGGGAGGGGACACAAGAGATTTTCCGATCTCAATTGGATTACACCAAGGATCGACCATAAGCCCTTACCTTTTTGCATTAGTTTTAGATGAACATATACAAGAGAGTATTCCTTGGTGCATGATGTTTGCGGATGATATTGTTCGATAGATGAGACACGAGAAGGAGTCAATAGGAAGCTAGAACTTTGAGAAGTACTCTAGAGTCAAAGGGTTTTAAGTTAAGTAGAACGAAGATAGAATACATGCATTGCAAGTTCGGTGAAGGCCAAGCGGTGATAGGGAAGGAGTTAGTTTGAATGGAGTACTGTCCCAAAGTAATCACTTTAAATATCTAGGCTCGGTCCTTCAAGTAGATGGGGGATGTGAGGAGGATGTTAGTCATAGGATTAAAGCCGGATGGTTGAAGTGGAGACGTGCCACAGGAGTTTTGTGTGATCGTAAGATTCCCAATAAATTGAAAGGAAAATTTTACGCATGACCATACGATGGCTATACTATATGGTAGTGAGTGTTGTGCACTGAAAGAGTAGTAAGAATCTAAGATAAGAGTTGCAGAGATGAGAATGTTAAGGTGGATGAGTGGCCATACTAGACTAGATAAAGTCCGTAATGAAAGTATTAGAGAAAAGGTAGGAGTGGTGCCAATTGAAGATAAGTTGAGAGAAGGGAGATTGAGGTGGTTTGGTCATGTGAAGCGTAGACATACGGAGGCTCCAGTTAGACAAGTAGAGCACATTAGGCTAGAGGATAGAAAGAAAAAAAGGGGTAGACCTAAATTGACTTGGAGGAGAGTAGTACAGCATGACTTAGAAGTATTACACATTTCTGAGGATTTAACCCAAAATCGTTCAGAGTGGAAAAAGCGAATCCATATAGCCGACCCCAAATTTTTGGGATAAAGGCTTAGTTGAGTTGAGTTGAGTTGAGTATCCACTCCTAAAATTACAAAATGTCTTTCTTATTCTTGGTTTCAAGTACAATTTATTGTTAGTAAGCCAACTCGCAAAAGAATCACATATTATTATTCTATTTACTCACTCGCATTGTTATCTGCAGGACCTATGGACTAAAAGGTTACTTGCTATTAGAAAGTTGGATAAAGGGTTGTACAAGTTGTCCTCAGAGTCTTTGTCATTTCTAGATCACAATACCTAGTTTGTCTATGAACCATTGCTCAAATGTTAATTCCTATACTGCTGAAAAATTTGTAAATAGCAATAAAACTAGTTCCTTCTTGTGGCATACAAGACTAGGACATGCCTCTGAGTCCACACTTGTACATGTTTCTGATATTCAATATAATCCATCTCATTTGGTCTGTGATATTTGTCCTTTAGCAAAACAACAAATAATGCCCTTTCCTAAAAGCACCATTTATACAGTTGATAGCTTTCAACTTTTACACATGGACTTGTGGGGCCCCTACAAAATTAAATCCCTTCAAGGTGCATCATATTTTTTAACCATAGTAGATGACTATAGTAGAACCACCTGGACTTTTTTACTTGCAGATAAAACACAAGTGTCTTCTACCATAACCAATTTCCTCCAACTCATACATTATCATTTCAATTCTTCAGTCAAATTTATCAGAACATATAATGGTTTTGAGCTTGTAAATTCTGAGTGTAACCAATTGTTTCATCGAAAAGGAATTATACACCAAAGGTCATGCACTTATACATCTCAACAAAATGGTGTTGTTGAGAGAAAACATAAACACTTAATTCAAGTAGCAAGAGCCCTCCTATTTCAATCTGGTCTACCACAAAAGTTTTAGGGATATTCTATTTTACATGCTACTTATATTATTAATGTTCTACCTACTGCTGTCCTCCATTGGAAGAGTCCTTATGAAGTGTTACATCACAAAACTCCTGACTATAATATCCTTAAAACCTTTGGTTGTCTTTGTTGCAGTACTAATATTAGTCCTTCCAAAAATAAGTTTGATCCTAGAGCTATTAAAAGCATTTACTTGGGACATGCTACAGGTTATAAAGGTTTTAAACTCCTAGATTTGCAAACACAACAAGTTTACATATCCAGAGATGTTAAATTCCATGAAGACATATTTCCTTATCAGCATGTAGATACCTCATCCCCACAAGTTCCATGTCCAATTCCTGTGTCAATAGATGAATTTCCTACACCTTCATATGATACTTCACTTAAACAACCTGCACGACCTTCCTAGTCAATCATACCACCTCCTAGTTCTCCTGTGGTTCCTAGAAAAAGTTTTAGAGTCCATTCCAGACCAATTTGGTTAAATGACTTTGTGGCAAGTATAACTTTTGATCCATCTTTCCCTCACTGCAGTAGTAATCTTCATGATCCAGAGGTCACTTCAGGTAATGTCCATAACCCACCTTTTACTTTTTCAAATATTTCATTTGATCAAGATCACATGCAATTTGTTGCTTTAGTATCCTCAATTCATGAACCTGTTTCATATGAGCACGCTAAATCAGATCCAAATTGGATAAAAGCTATGCAGCTTGAATTAGAAGCACTTAAAGCAAATCAAACTTGGGAATTGGTACCTTATCCCTCTCATAAAAAGCCTATTGCATCCAAATGGGTTTTCAGAATTAAACAAAAATCAGTTGGCAGCATTGATAGGTATAAAGCCAGGCTTGTAGCTGTCGTAAGGGTTTTGCGGTCGCCGGACGAATACTCACTGAAGTGGGAAAAGTGAGGAGTCGCCACTTTAATTTTGAGAAAAATTAAAGAAAACCATTTGTAAAGATTAAAAAAAAAAACCACTTTGAAAACAGAGATTTTAGGTTCGGGGTCCGTATACTGGTGAGGAAGGTGTTAAGCACCCCACCTCGTCCCTCAGCGAGGGTAAGCAGATTTAATGTTGTGCTCTTTATAAATTAAAACTAATAATTAGGGGATTGGAATGATGATGTTAATCCTTTGGATAGATAAAAGGAATATTTCATATTTCACTATTTTGGGTTACCCAAGAACATGAGTACATGAGATGACCCTTAGTGAGTAAGTGTTGTGTAATGGATTTTTGTTGGGGGTTGATATGAATGTTGAAGTTGTGATATTTTAGTTTGGATTTGAGCTAAGAGAATTTGGGTAAGAACTCTCTCCCGATCTCTTAACATATTATGTTTTAAACTTTAAGTGGAGGATTTCGGGTAAGAACTCTCTCCTGATCTCCACATATTTTATTAAGATTTTGGCTGAGAATTCGGGTAAGAACTCTCCCCCGATCTCTTAGTGCATTAGAAATTTAAGTTGAGAACTCGAGGAAGAACTCTCTCCTAATCTCTTAGTGTTAAGGATTTAAGTTGAGAACTCGGGTAAGAACTCTCTCCCGATCTCTTAGTGTATTAAGATTTAAGTTGAGAGCTCGGGTAAGAACTCTTCCCTGATCTCTTAGTGTATTAAGAATTTAAGTTGAGAACTCGGGTAAGAACTCTCCCCCGATCTCTTAGTGTTAAGAATTTAAGTTGAGAACTCGGATAAGAACTCTCCCCCGATCTCTTGGTGTTAAGAATTTAAGTTGAGAACTCGGGTAAGAACTCTCCCCCCGATCTCTTAGTGTATATTAGAATGGCATTTTATAGGAACTTTGAACCAAGGGTTCAAATAAAGGATCCTTCTTGACTCCTTTTATGAAGTAGCGAAGACACAGGAAACCACTGTGTAAAGCTTTTCCTAGCCTACGGGATCTTATAACTAGGTGGTGGATGAAAGACCAAACTCCTTGCCGATCTTCTGCATGGTCACTTTATCAGAACTCTTTAATTAGTGACATCTTATCTCTTTTTAGTCGCTCACCTAAGATCTGAGCTTGTCTTGATTCCCGATCTATTGTCTTATCGACTAGGTTCGTTCTAAGGCCCGATCTCATAACTTATTTATTTGACCTAATCTTGTTTCTAACCTATCCGACCTTTGCTACACCTATCTTCCTTTATCATTTTTTTCATTTATTCAGACCAAAAACTCTCATGTTAGAGTACCCCTGCCTATATTCTTTAGAGTATTTACAAGTCGCCTATGACTTGAATGTCTACTCTCGAAGGGAATGAAAACTAAGTGACGATAAATAGAATTTGTGAATGAATAAAATAAAGGGACAAGAAATAACTACTGGCCTAGATAACCTATTCCGAGATTTAATGTAACTGGATATAAAAGAAACTTTAAAAGAAAATGAAAGAAAACAAACCAAGGGTATTCAACCAAATGACAGTCTAGACGCTTACCTGTGGAAAGTTGAGGAGACAGGTGAGCTGACTGCGGTATCCACAAATCTTGGAGAGGTGAAAGCTATCGGTCGAGGGACTTGAGCTTACCTGAGGTAATGGGAATGGATTAGAACGAAGTTGAGCTTGGAGGGTAATGCACAGATATTAGGACAGTGGGAATGAGGAGGAGTGAAGATGATTTCAGAGGGTGGTGCACAGGAACTAAAAATTAAAATCTCAGGATTTAGAGCTCCTTTGGATGCAAAACTTTAAAAAACTGGTTCCTAAAGTTTCTCAACACTTCGAAAGCTCAAAATGACAAGTAGGAATACTGAATCAAAATCCAGAGTCTTTCCACAATAATACCCCCTTCTCCCTTCTATAGTGTTGCATACAGGTATTTATAGGGAATAGGCGCCTAAAATGAAGGGTCAGGATCTTATCAGGGGGAGATGGAAGGCTTAGATTCAAAAGGACATAATCTGATGTCTGAGAATTAAAGAGAATCAAAATGGAGGGTCAGGATTTCATTCAAAATATCTGTCCTTTCTTCTCTTAATCCAACAGTCCAGGGTCTTACCTTACGAAATGGATCCAAAGGCTGAGAATAAAAAGCACCGAATCTGCCATCTGCTTTTGATCTGAGGGCTCCAGATCCATCCTAACAATTATAATCAACGGTGTAGATCAGGATGTACAGGGCTGCTTTAACTGTTTTGGTGTCTGGCGGCTAGGGGGGCATCCTTGCAAATGAGATGGGTGGTGAGGATCTGATCATGCCTGCAATGCTTTAACTAACTCGGATCTGACGATGAAGAGAGTTAATTGAAAGTTCTGATCGGAAGTTATTTAACCCCTCTTTGCTCTCCGATCTTATGGGTCGTTCCTTGCTTTTCCAATCTCCCCATTATGACCATCCCCTTTTTAGGGTCATTATTTCGATCTCTATTTCTTGGATTGGGTCCCCTCTTATTTCCCGATCTCTCTCATTCCTGATCTTTCCCCTCTATCTAACTAGCCTTGGTTATTTTTTCGATCTCTGATAAGTGTACTCGATCTGATCCCTAGATGAATCGCCATTTGCCAATTCGTGGGTTTGGAAATTTGTTCAATCCAGTGACCTTAGTCGGCCAATCTCATTTATCCGATTTTTATTATGTTTCTGGAACCTTCTTGCAACGTGTTAAGGAGGCGGCCAGTTCCGCTAATCGATGCATCACTTAGGACTTCAAGAGCATTTAATGCTCAGACGTGTATAAATAGGGGAAAGGTGTGTCATTTTTTCCTTATGTCATTTTCAGACCTTCCCCTAGCGATTTCAGCACTTCCTCTCGCTTTCTGAAGTTTTTAGGCACCGATTTACTCTCTGGTAAGGGTTTTGATCTTTTCTCAGTTAATTTACCTTTTTATTTAGTGAAAATGAGTGGTACTGAGGGTCAAAGAGCTGTGAGCCCGCCTTCTGTTAATATTTCATGGACTTCAGAAGAAGGTCATGCGACTAGACCAGGCGGACGATCCAGCACAGCTATCATTCCGATTACTGGTCCAGCTACCAAACCGAAGCGAGGAACATCTTCAAGAAAGGAAAACCTGCCAGTCGATAAGCTGCCGTCAGTCCTGAGAGAAATCGATCTCCAATCCATAAGTCAGGAGTATAATTTACAGATCAACTCTTTTGAGTTGATCAGATGCCATGGCGATCTTCGGGTCGATTACTTCTTTGAATAAGGCGATCTTATCTTAGTGTACGAGGAGCAACTGAAGGCCAGGCTCTGTTTTCCCTTGGATGGATTTTTCAAGGCTGTCTTAATGTTCCACCATGTCTCAGTAGCTCAAATGCATCCAAACTCTTAGCGGACTTTAGTAGCCTTCAGTGTAACACCCCTAAGTTCGGTAGTGCGTTCTGCTGTTCCGGTGACCAGTGTTGTCCGGACAGCTAGGATGCCTAGAACTACACTTCGATATGAGTGAGAAGACATAAAATAATGAAATACAAGAAAAGAAAATACAAGAAAAACAAAGGAAAAATAATAGCAAAGAAATGTAACCAAGTTAAGCGAGCCGAGAACCCTAGCGATGGGTGACCGCACCGGGAAGTCACGGCGTGGACCGTTGACTAACCCTGGACTACGGGGAACCCTGAAAAACATTTTTAGGACTTAAATAGACCCTTATTGAAGAATAAATATCATTAGAAAGATCAAAGAAAAATTAAATAATTAGTACAAAGAAAAGTGAGAAATCGAAAAACAGACAAAACCCGGTGTTACCAAAAAATCGGGAATGCAACCCGAACAGGGGCATTATGGTCATTTGACATCCCGAATTGTCTTTTGACCTAAATTTCCATTAAAAATAAATAATATTACACTTAGAAAATAAAATGAAAAATTAATTTGGTGGTACCTAAAGTAAATAACAAGAATTAAGGGTTTAATGTGGAATAAGTGAGAATTTAACATATTATATGATTAATTGAGTGAGTGGGCCACTAAAGGAATAAAATAAAAACATAATGGGGCAGGTGTATACCTAATATACAATCTGCAAACTCATTTCTCCAAATGCTCTCAACCATGCCGAATTGAAGGATTAGAAATCCACCATTGCCGTTTTCTCTCAAGCTCATCTAACCCCCTCATTTCACTTCCAATCACTTAGGTTCCTTCATTAAAGATTGTCTACACATCATAAGGAAGAGCTTGATACCAAAATCAAGAAGTTTAATCAAGGTTTGGCAAGTTCCAACCATAAGGTAAGTTTGTATTTTGGAAGATTGCTTTGTTAAACTTTGTGTTCATGTTATGGGTGTTGGTTTTGTGAAGAAAATTTTCAAGTTTGAAGAGTTATTGAGATGTCCATTTTGGACAGCCATGGAGTTATGTATTTGATGAAATATTTGTGCATATATTTGATGAGAATTATGTTGGTTATGGTGATTTAATGTCCTAGTAAATTATTCCATATGTATATGGTGAATTTTGCACTTGGGATGGAAATTGATGAATTGTATGATACTTTGGTATTGAGGAACATTTTCGGCAGCCTTGGGACTCTTGGATAAATGTATGTGTTCATGAAGGTATTGGCAGAATATTGACATTGAGGATTGATGGATATGTATATAGATTGATTGTGTAAAGTGTATGTAAGAATTTGTAATGTTAGGTGTATATGTGATTGTACTTAGACTTTGTAAATGTGAGTTTTAATTGGTGTATTAAGGATGTTTGTAATCTGCCCAAAGTGATGTTAATGTAAAGTGGAATATGGTTTTGGTAATGTACCAAAACAGAATTGGTAAGGGAAGTGAACATATAGTAAGGTAAGGGTGTAATTGATGTATGTTTAAGCAATGTAATTAAGGCAGTATGCATTTTAGCCTATAACTTTAAATGTGTAACCTCAATTGGTATGAGACCAATTGGAGGTGAAACTAGGCACAAAATGTGCCAAATTTCATTGAGAAAGCATACCAAAATTCTGCTTGCAAGGTGGCATGAAAAATGACCAATTCGGATTAAGTGCAATTGAAACCTAAAAACTGGCTAATTGGGCAGCAGTTAGTGTTTAGGCCATAACTCACTCAAAACAGGTCCAATTGACCTGAAATTTTAACCATGAATAGTTAAGACCCATACCTACAAGTCATATGAAGACACCAAAGCTCAGAAATGACCATAAGCAAGTCAAACAGCTTGCACAAGTTCGGGTCCAAAAACTGGCCGAACCAAAGTTGACCAAATTGACCTAAAATGACCTAATTTGATGCCATTTGACCAGCAATAGTAAAATGACCATAACTTGGTCTACATAACTCAAAATGACCTGAAATTTTACCCCTCGTGCAATAAGACATAGATCTACAAGTTTGTAGTTTTGACTGAAACCCGAAAACCGAGGGAACTAGGTCGTCCGGCTAGGTCAAACTAGTATCCCGGAATCCAGCAAGTTGCATTAAAATGCACTAAATAAGGAAATGAGTTTGGTAAAACGTACCAACCCTAAAACCCTATCGAATGTGACATATTAATGACACTAAAACCTAATTTACCTAAAACGCATCGAAGGTCAGTATATTAGGTGATTAAGCAAATAATAGCCTTCAGTAAATTACTTATCGAACATTATCGTTAGAGACAGTTTAATTTAGTACTGAAACACTTCAAATTGTGTTTCTCAGTTACCAAAGACTCAGGAAAAGGGAAGGAAACACTGAGTCGGACCAAGAAGAGATAGTCATCGGAGGTTTGTGCACAACTAGTTTTCAAGCGATTTTACTCTGAATAAGATTTCATATGATTAATTGTATGTTATTGATTTAAATTGTGTTTGTGCACTGTGATATTTCTTTTGAATTTTTCAATTGAAATGAATTATGACTATTTGTACATTATTATTTTAAATTATGGAAATGTGTTTGAATGGATATTTATTGCTTGAAAAGCATTGTAAATGATTTGATGGATACTATTGATTGAAAAGCACTGTAAATGGTTTTTGTGGAAATTAAAGATAATTATGAATTGTGTTGCCATTTTGTGAATGAAATTATAACTTTGGAAATTTATTGGATTCTCACGAATCGTTTGAATAAAATGTTTGGAATTGATTTTGTGTTCACACTTAGCATGTGATATGATATAATTACTTCTACATTTATGGGGTTGTGATCGTTTATTTTCCTTCTCCATTTATGGAGTCGTGATCGTTTATTTTTCTCCCTCTCTGGTTTACCAGTTGAGGTGATCGGATGAGTACTCATTATATAGCTAGCTCCCTTCCTCATTGATTTCGATTAGTGGGGTTGTGATTGCTTTGTCGTGGTGTACAACGCGGCATTGATCGGAAATTTGTGTCATGGCTTAAGTTGTGAATGAATTGGCAACACTGTATTCTTAAATTATTCGACTAAATTGTGTTGTTATGCGATTTGATAATTTGTGAAATGAAGTTTAAATTCTTATTGACATTCACTGTCTTTTGAATTTAGCTATGTTTTGATTACTGAGATTTATTGTAATATTGTGTTAAATTCCTTATGACATTATTGTCTTGAATTTAACTATGGTTTTAAGTATCCACTATTTATATGATTTATGAATTGTGATTTAAATTATATTTGATTAATGTTGTGCACCACTGAGACATTGTCTCAACGATAGCTTTTTATTGCTGTCGCAGGTAGACAGACAGACAGGGCAGCAGACTAGGCTGCTCTTACCTCCAGCGAGAGATTTTCGGGTATAACGAGTATACCACATTTTGTATTTTGTGCGGTAATGTATGATCACTGTATGTACATATTGTTTTGGTTTTGAGCAGTTGTAAATTAAAATTATACATTGAAGTTATAAAATAATTTATGAGATATTTTGACTTGTAAAAATTGTATTATATTTTCTTTATCTCAGTCCTTGAAAAATCACTGCAGACTTGAGTTGAGAAATATGTTGTGTTGAGAAAAATGTTGGATTGAGACTTGGAAAATATATTGAAGTGCTTTTTACAGATTTTCTGAAGAACTGTTTTATCCAAATTACAGATGGCACTCTGCCAAAATTTTTACAGAAATTCCAAATAAGTCAAATGTGTCAGTATTATCACTTCAGTTAAAAAAAAAGTTTTTAACACCTGTAAATAGTGCTCACCACTATAAAAGGAGTAAGAAAAGTTTTTAAAATCCCTTGTAGTGTATTTAATGGGTTATCAGTAGGCGAAGTTGGTAATTCATTAGGTATACTACGGGATCATGTTATGCCTTACAGAGGGGTAGGGTGTGACATTCAGAGGCCTTTGCCAAGCCAAGAGACTGGAGCCCATGGTTAAGGTCTTTACCGAGCTGCATAGGCATTCCCGAAGAAAGGATGGTGAATTTTGGTTCTTTTAGGCAAAGCCGAACTGCGGGCTTTTCACCGATCTCCCTTCTTCTCTGAAGAAGTGGAAGGATCGGTTTTTCATTCTTAGGAGCAAGGATCGAAACAGTTTTGAGGGGATCTCACGTAATTGGAATTATTTGGTCCCCAACTCCCTAAAAAGCTTACTTTAAATAAAGACAAAGACGCCATGGTGAAAGAATTAAAAACTCAAGCGGCCACCCATAAATATTCGTGCTTAGACGCGGTGATGGCTGAACTGAAATGGTGGATAATGCGGCTGATCTCTGTCAAAGATTACAAGCTTCAGCTTTCTGACCTCAGTCCTGCTATCGGTATAATCCAGATCTCTAGTCTCTCAACCTTAGGGAACTCACTGACTTCTTCTTTGTGTAGGTATAGTGGGTGACGACACTTCCAAAGAGAGCCGCAAGCAAAAGAGGGAGGTCTCCCGAAAAGTACGAGCGATGAAAGCGGCCACTGCCACCATTGCTCAGACACCTTGCCAAGACTTAGTAGAAGTACCGAGCTCCCCTCCTCGACCTCAGGAGCAGCCAGTCTCAGAAGTAGAGGTCGTCGTCTCTCCTCCTCAGCAGATTGGATGTCCGCCTCTTCCGATCTCTTTCAATGTAGAAAGGGAGTCTTCTGGCCCTACTGTCAGGATGCTCTCCGATCTCTTGTTAGTAGTATGCCCTAGAGCATATCATTTAGTATGTATCTTGTACATATTTTTATTAATAAAAGGCATTTCCACTTTTTCGTTTACATAATATATTTATGTGTAATAAAAAAGGTCCATTGATATTTTGTTAGAAATATTATTCTTAAGTTGTTAAGAATATGAGTGACAATATTTCTAGCACGAAGTATCATAAATAGGTTCACAATCGAGGATACTTCATAATAAGGACATGACTTATCCAGAAAGATTGTATTCATGTTTGTTCCCAAGTTATTTATATGAGATATAAATAAGATGGAATGGTGAGTCTCATGCCATATAACAAACATGATAGGCACTTATAAATGATAAGTAGGCCGAACCAGTGACACTTATGATAAGCACATGGAGTTTACTCGTGTCAATGTTTTGTCATAAATCATATCAGTGCATATAATCTTTAGACCTGAGATAGCATAGTTATCTTATATATAGGTAGTTTGAGTTTGATACTGCTTTCATACTTGTACTGTGTATGGGTATATGGGCATGTGTTGGCTCCTACTAGTTATATATGGAGGTAGGTGTTGATCAAGATGGAATCTGTTCCTCTAAGAAAATAGAGATAAAATCCTATGTTCATTTAATTGTTCTTGATGTTTCAAGTTCCTGGCCAGGACAGATAGATTTATTCAGAAAAGAGTTTCTGATGAGAAAATCTTTTTAATCAAGAACTGGAATTAAAAGAGAACATAATATTCATAGCAAATGGAGTTTGACATAAACCATGACTCGGCTTGAGTTGGGATTTTGTATGAGAGATTCTAGTGCATGGTAACATATGATTATAGGTTCATTTAAGGTAAACCTTATTACTAATTGAGTGGCCATGGCATGCTATGCTAGGTGTTAACCATGGTCTATGAGGTTCATAAAATGATTTAGAGAAATCATTTATGGTAAGAAAGAGTTCTGATGATATTAAGAGTTGATATCATGTCTCATTGCCAATTAGTGATGAGCCTAGTAAGTCACACACATACACAAGTTATCACCTAATTAAATATGATTTAATTAATTAATTAAAGAGTTTAATTGATTAATTAAATAGGTTTGGTTTGCAATTAGTTTGCAAAGTCCCTAGCATGACTTGAAACCAAATCTAGATTATTGGATGTATAATATAAGTTAAATTTATATTTAAAGTGTTTAAATATGAATTTAATTAATGAGAAATTAATTAATAGAGATTAATTAATTAATTTATATTTGATATAAATTAATTAGAAGAAGAAAAATAATTATTTTGGGTTGAGAACTCAAAATTAAGACACAAGGGCATTTTGGTCATTTTGCAGTGTGACACGTGGCACCATGAGATGGTGACACATGGCATAACACATAAGCTTGCCAAATGTTTTTTTAATCATGTAAGATGATTAAAATCAAGACTACATATAGGTTTGACACTTGGCACAATGTGATTGGGTCACTTAAACCTAGAGCTAATCAAAGGGTGACATGTGGCAAGGGTTTAATGTGTTAACCTAGCTATTTAAGTGTTGTTATGAGAAAATAAAATACAACCAGCAGCCACACTCCTTGGTCACGCCATTTTGCAGCCCCCCCTCTATTCTTCTTCATCTCTCATCAATTCAAAGAGATTAGCCATCAATCTCTTGAATTAAGAACACTAGAAATTGTTTCTAGTGTCCTGTTTACATCTCTAATCTCTTAAAAGGTAGAACTTGAATTTCTAATTAATAGAAAAGGCTTTAGAAGCTGTTCAAGGGCTACCATAGGTGTTCTTGGTGTAGACAAGCTAGAGGGACAACATCTGGTGTCCTGAAGACGAATCTCAAAAGCGCAGACACGCTGCAGTGCATCAAGAGGTTAGTGTAATCGTTCTTGATTTAATCTAGGGTTCTAAAATTAATTTGATTAATTTTAAAATCTTAATGGCAAATACAGATCCAAAAACATATTAAAAGAGTTTTAATATGTTGTTTATCATTGAAATCAAATAGATAAAAATAAATCTTGCATGATGCATGTGACCTTAGGTGAAAATTTTTGAATTCAATGGTATAAACTTGTGTTTTTCACGCTTCCGTTCCTTCACCCTCCTCGACCTCAGGAGCAGCCAGTCTCAGAAGTAGAGGTCGTCGTCTCTCCTCCTCAGCAGATTGAATGTCCGCCTCCTCCGATCTCTTTCAATGTAGAAAGGGAGTCTTCTGGCCCTACTGTCAGGATGCTCTCCAGAGGGACTCAACTCCTTATCCAATCGCTAGAAAGGAACCATTCCACCCGAGGGAATCCTGGTCTTGCCAAGGTCATGGGCGCTTCCATCTGCTTCCAAGAAGATCGAAACCGATTGGCAGAGGAGAGTATTGATGATATTTTAACTCAGACAATGAGTTTGGGCTTGGAGGCTATTGCAAACCAACATGTGATTAGAGAAAAAGCCCACACCTTAAGGAAAGAGATTCTTAAGGCAGTCTTAGACGCATCAGCTGCAAAAGCTCAACTCTCCTCTGCCAATGATTACATCGTCAAACTGGAAGATCGGGTAAAATATTACGAAGAGAGGATAGCTAAAGTGGAGCGGAAACTTGAAGTCTCTCGGGCTAGTCGATCTGCCAATCTTGCTATTTTTTCTGAGGAACTTCGGGCGAAGGAGGAGGAGCTCCAAGCGAAGGAGGAGGAGAGCACTATAAAAGAGGCTGGGGCATATGTGAACGCCCATAATAACCTCCTGTCTGAACTAAAGAAGCATTAACCTAAGGAGGACTTCTCCTAGATGGATAAGCTCATCCTAGAGGTCGAAGATGATAGCGATGAGGAGCCCGAGGGTGAGGAGAGAGAGAGAGAGAGGGATGTATCTGGGGCGCAGGGCGGAGAAGACCCCCCTCGCTAACTAACTTGTATATATTTTATTTTTGAAATGAATTAAAGTCTTTTATATTTAATTTCTTGATGAGATCGGAAAGCACCAAACCAAATTGTCTGAGTACTTAATTGATTGAATGTAGTTGAACATTAAGCCTGAGAGCGACTATTAATCAAATTATTCCAAGAGATTGGAAAAACATTGCACTTGCACATGAGATCGGACTGAGTCATGACCAAATACTGAATGGAACTTTAGAGTATTAGAATTACACTGACTTGAACTTTTAAGGTTGGAACCATTACTAGACCAGATAAAAATCTTAACTTTATTTCGAGGAATATCTGGAGAATTCCAGCGAGAAATCTGATCACAACATTAATCGAATGAAATTCAGTAATATTTGTGCATAGAGAGATCGAAGAATTACAGTAAGCAAGATTGGATGGTCCAGAGACCCAATATTGACTCGAACTCACCTGGTAAAGACCAAGAGATCGGAAAACAATCTAACTTTAAGCGTGAGATTGATTTATTCCAGGGACGAGCGATCGGTAAGTTTGGAAAAGGTACCTGTGATCGGGACATCTGTCGAGAACGGATAATAAATTATCAATTTTAAAAGATCTTTGCCTTAGAAGGTCGGTCAAAATATGGTGTCTACAGCTACCCCTCTTTACATGATTTATATTAAAGAGAATGAAATTCTCTTGTATAGGAATTATGTAAAGATTCAGAACCATATTTTGAACGACTGGGATATTAGAACCAAAGATCAGTAAGAAATTAATTGATGACAATTAAAATCAACTTGAATCTTGAATCGAGAGGTTGATGACAGGAATTTAAAATGTTGAAAATTAAAATCAACTTGGATCTAGGAACCAGAGGTTGATGACAGAAAATTAAATGCTGAAAATTAAAATCAACTTGGATCTAGAAACCAGAGGTTGATGATAGGAATTTAAATGCTGAAAATTAAAATCAACTTGGATCTTGGAACCAGAAGTTGATGACAGAAATTTGAATGCTAAAAATTAAAATCAACTTGGATTTTAGAACCAGAAGTTGATGACAGGAATTTAAATACTGAAAATTAAAATTAACTTGGATCTAGGAACCAGAGGTTGATGACAGGAATTTAAATGCTGAAAATTAAAATCAACTTGGATCTTGGAACCAGAGGTTGATGACAGAAATTTGAATGCTAAAAATTAAAATCAACTTGGATCTTAGAACCAGAAGTTGATGACAGGAATTTAAATACTGAAAATTAAAATTAACTTGGATCTAGGAACCAGAGGTTGATGATAGAAAATTAAATGCTAAAAATTAAAATATACTTAGATCTAGGAACCAGATGTTGATAATAGGAAAATTAAAATACTGAAAATTAAAATTAACTTGGATCTTAGAACCAGAGATTGATGATAGGAATTTGAATGCTGAAAATTAAAATAAACTTGGATCTAGGAACCAGAGGTTGATGACAGGAATTAAAATGATGAAAATTAAAATCAACTTGGACCTAGGAACCAGAGGTTGATGACAGGAATTTGAATGCTGAAAATTAAAATCAACTTGGATCTTAAAACTAGAGGTTGATGAAAGGAATTTAAATGCTGAAAATTAAAATAAACTTGGATCTAGGAACCAGAGGTTGATGACAGAAAATTAAAATGCTAGAAATTAAAATCAACTTGGATCTTGAACCTAGTGGTTAATGATGGGAAAATCAACTAAGAGGTTGAGGGTATAAAATGTTGGTTTATACCTTCAATGATCACAAAGCAAACCTGACACAATATGTTCCTCCAATCAAAGTGTACTTAACAAGGTCCCGAAGATAGATGATTAATGGAGAGGGTCAGAACGAGTCCCAAGGCTTGGCCTACAATTTCCTCCCTTTACTCACTTTTCAGGATGTCCTTTTGGGTTTTGGCTCCTTACTCATTTTGCAGAAAGCGCCCTTGCGGGTTTTCGCTCTCTTCTACACATTTTGCTAAGAGTGCCCTTTTAGGTTTTCACTCCTATATTTTTTTTAATCGCCCGGCCATCGTTCTTCCCCTGCAAATCTCATAGCAAAGTACATGAGGTTATCAATATTCAAATCCTGATCTTATAGTAAAGTTTTAACTAATTAATAGCGCATAAATGAAAGTATATAAGAAAAATAAATTAGAGTAAAGGAACAATTTTATTATGGCTTAAAAACAAAGGTACAATTGCAAAGGAAAATGGTACAAGAATAGATCTCACAAATTCCTTGTAGCTAACTTTGAACTCTCTTAACTGCCACTATTTCAAGTAATCTTCCAATGAACGTTCGTGTCGCGGTGACTTATTACCTCTTCTGGTCTTGGGCTCCCTCCCTTATTTCTTCGTTTTCTGGTCCTAGGAGCGCCCTTTCGGGTTTTCACTCCTAGAGGATGATTTTTATTTTTATTTATTTTTTAATTTTTTTTTTACTTACTTTTCAGGATGCCCCTTCGGGTTTTTACCCCTTTACTCATTTTGCAGAAAGTGCCCTTACAGGTTTTCGCCCTCTTTCACACATTTTGCTAGGAGCGCCCTTTCGGGTTTTCACTCCTACATTTTTTTTTTTAGGCATAATATCTTTTTACAGCATCTACATTTATGGGTCTTGGGAATTCTTCGCCATCCATATGAGTCAAGATCAGTGCACTGCCAGAAAATGCATTTTTAACCATATAGGGTCCCTCATAAGTTGGTGACCATTTGCCCTGAGGATCTTTTTGATTTGGGATGATCTTTTTCAAAACCAGATCTCCCGATTGGAATTCGCACGGGCGAATGTCTTTATCAAATGCTTTTGCCATTCTACTTTGGTATAATTGTCCATGACACGCTGTTGTTAGTCTTTTCTCGTCTATTAGATTCAGCTAGTCTATTGAATCCATTCTGACTCGTCTATTCCTGACTTTTTTAGAATTCTCAGGGAAGGAATTTCCACCTCTATAGGTAAAATAGCTTCCATTTCGTAGACTAATGAATATGGAGTTGCCCCAATCGATGTCCTTATGATAGTCCGATAAGCATGAAGGGCAAAGGGAAGCATATCATGCCAATCTTTGTAAGTGACGGTCATTTTCTTGATTATTCTCTTAAGATTTTTATTAGCGACTTCCACCGTTCCATTCATTTGGGGACAGTATGGTTAAGAATTGAGATACCAGATTTTATACTGGTCACATAAATTTCGGATCTTTGGCCATTCAAATTCTTAGCATTGTCGGTGACAATTTCGCTAGGAAGGCCATGTCGGCAGATAACATTATTCTTGAAAATTTTGAGGAAGGTATTTTGGGTGATATGAGCATATGACGTCACCTCAACCCATTTGGAAAAGTAGTCAATAGCCACCAAGATGAACCTGTGCCCATTAGATGCCTTGGGATTGATAGGCCCGATTACGTCGATGCCCCACATTGCAAAAGGCCAAGGTGAAACAAGATTAAAAAGCTGATGAGGCAGGACATTTATCGGATCAGTATAAATTTGACATTTATGACACTTCCGAAAGTACTTAATGCAGTCTTTTTTCAAAGTAATTCAGAAGTATCCCCATCTCATGATTTGCTTGGCCATCATATGCCCATTGGCGTGATTAGCTCAATTCCCCTTATGAGTTTCAAAAAGGATCCTCCTTGCTTCTTTTGCATCCACACACATTAACAATTCGCCATTAGAGCTCCTTTTGTACAAAACTTCACCACTGGGGAAGTATCCAAGTGCCAATCTCCTAATCATTTTTCTTTCATTTCTGCTTGCCCCAGGAGGGTATTCCCTGATTCTAATATAGACCTAGATGTCATGATACCAGGGTTTACCATCTTTTTCTTCTTCGATTATGAAGTAATACGCCGGCTCACCCCTTGCTTTGATTTGTAACACCTGTGTTGTCTGTGCCTCTTCCATCTGAGCCATGACAGCTAGAGTGGCTAAAGCATCAGTGAATTGGCTCTTGTCACGGTTAAGGTGAGTGAAGGAAATCTCTTCGAATTTCTTGATTAATTCTAGGAGATACTTTTGATACGGGATCAGTTTCGAGTCTTTAGTTTGCCATTCCCCTTTGACTTGGTAAATGATCAAGGCCAAATCTCCGTACACCTCTAACTTCCTGATCTTCATTTCGATAGCAGCTTATAAACCCATCACACAGGCTTCATACTCTGCAACATTATTGGTGTAGTCGAACCTTAGCTTGATAGTTATTGGGAAGTGCTTTCCATCTGGGGATATCAAAACTGCTCCAATCCCATTACCGGACAAATTGACTGCTCCGTCAAAATACATTTCCCATGCGTCATTCATTTCTTTGTCATCGCTGCTGACTTCATTAACATGCTTATCGGGGAATTCGAAATCCAGGGCTTCATAATCCTAGATTGGGTTTTCTGCTAGGAGATCAGCAATCACGCTTCCTTTCACTGGTTTTCTTGTCATGTAGACAATGTCATATTGAGAAAGTATGACCTGTCATTTTGTTATCCTCCCTGGCACGAACGAGCTTTCAAATACAAACTTTATTGGGTCCATTCTGGAGATGAGCTATGTTTTATGATTCAACATGTAGTGCTTGAGTCGATTTGCCGCCAATGCGTAACAAGTTTTCTCTAGGAATGAGTAACTCGACTCGCATTCGTTGAATTTTTTGCTTAAATAGTAAATGGCTTTTTCCTTTCTTCCCATGTCATCATGCTGTCCCATAACGCAACCCATCGAGCTTTGCTGAACTGTCATATACAGAATCAACGGCCTTCCCGTCAGTGGGGGAACCAATATTGGCGGATTTGATAGGTACTGTTTAATCTTTTCAAAAGCCTCTTGACAAACTTGATCTCACTGGGCGGTGTTATTCTTCTTGAGTAGTTTAAAAATGGGCTCAGCTTTAGTAGTGAGGTTAGAGATGAATCTCGAAATGTAGTTAAGTTTTCCCAGGAAACTGCACACCTCCCTTTCTGTCTTTGAGGATGGCATTTCTTGAATGGCTCGAACTTTGTCTGGATCCACTTCTATTTCCTTCTCGCTTACTATGAACCCCAATAGCTTACCAGACCTGGCCCCAAACACACACTTAGCCGAGTTCAACTTCAGTTGATACTTCCTGAGCCTTTCGAACACCTTTCTCAACACCTGTACATGACTTTTAGCCTCTCCGAATTTGATAATCATATCATCCACATATACTTCCACTTCCTCGTGCATCATATCGTGGAATAATGTGACCATGGCCCGTTGGTAGGTAGCTCCGGCATTCTTCAATCCAAAGGGCATCACTCGATAGCAAAATATCCCCCACTGGGTGATAAAAGCAGTTTTGTCTTTGTCCCCCTCATCCATGGGGATTTGGTTATACCCCGATGTCCCGTCGATACATGAACATCTTCCCAGCCCTGCAGCATTATCTACCAGCACATCTATGTGTGGGAGAGGAAAATCATCCTTCAAGCTTGCCTTATTAAGATCCCTGTAATCAATACATACTCTTACTCTTCCATCCTTCCTCATTACAGGGACAACATTAGCTATCTACTGGGGGTATTTGACCACCTCCAAGAATCCAGCATCGTACTGCTTTTTGACTTCATCCCTAACTTTGAGCAGCGTGTCGGGGTTCATTCTTCTCAACTTCTATTTTGCTGGAATCGTCCCAGGAATCAGGGGGATCTTATGCATTACTATCTGAGGATCCAATCTCGACATGTTATCATAGCTCTATGAGAATACATCAATGAATTCCTTAAGCAAACTGACCATACTCTCTAATTCTCCATTATTCACGACCTTAAGTTTCCTCTTTATTTCCTCAGTTTAGATTTATGGTGTGCATTTCATCCCCACAAGGCACTAGGGAAGGTTCATCTCTTTCGCCCTGTTCTTCTATAGACTCTTCATCGGAATCACTCAAACTAATGGTAGTTATGGGAGTTTCAAAGTTAACATAAGGAACTTTAGAGTCAATTGAATTATTAGGTGTGGATTGATCAATGGTCCTGAAGAAATGAAAGTGGAGTATATTAAAAAATAGATTTTAATGGCGAAAGGAAAAGAGAATGGGATACAAAATACGCTATTAATTTATTAATACTTCAATCATAAGAAAAGGGTCCATTTACAGCATTACACTTGTCACCATGGACAGAATGATCAAATGTTGATAACAAAATGCACTTTACAAGAGATTAAGCATGGGGATATCTTCTGCTTCCCAATTATCAAGCTCTTGCCCTTCAGCGATTGGTAAAATCAGCACCTTGGACATGGAGTCTAGCTATATGATGTCGAAAATTGGTTCTAAAGAAGACTCTACACTTTCATCCCCAGGTTCTATCACATTCACGCCATTGCCTGTGCCATGATTAGGTAATGGGTTTGAAGTGACGTTGGGAAGAGAGCCATTTCTCTCAATTTTCAGCCATCCATTCCTAATCAGAACTTGTACCCTTCCCCGAAGAGCTCCATAATTATCTGTTGAATGTCCCACTGCCCCACCATGATATTCACATCAGGCACTAGCATCATACCACCTAGGATATGGTGGCTGAACTGGGTCAAGGGAAATGGGCACTTTCTGATTTATCCCCAATAAGTATCGGTAGATTTCACTGAGCGGAAGGGGGAGAGGTGGATCAGGATTCCTTGGTAGTCTTGGGTTGGTTTGAGGAGCAGATGGTCTCAATTGAATAGGTTAAGCAGGCAGTTTGGGGTGGTAAGCAGCTTGAGGAGGATATTGTGGTCGAGGGTGAGGATAATTTGGAAAAGGGGGCAGAACATTTGCTATTATTAGACCCTGAATTGGAGAGTATGGTCAAAAGTTATTTTGAGGGAGGGATGGTTGAGCTTGCCTGGTGATAGAGTGTACATCACCTTCCTTCTTTTTTTCGAAACTAGCAATTTTCTTTGCAAAGTTTTCTCCAGTCAACTCCTAGAACCTTCCTAACCTGAGGTTAGCTTCAATTCTTTCACCGGCCTGGATAATGTCAGAAAAGCTATTGGACGTGTTTCCGATCATTAAATTGAAATATGGGGCCTTTAGGGTTTCAATGAAGAGAGAGCAAAGCTCATTGTCAATAACTGGATGATATACCTTAGCTGCCTTCTCTCTCTATCTCTGTGCATATTCCTTAAAACTTTCCTTTTCCTTCTGCACCAGGTTTTAAAGGTCTCTTCGTGTCGGGGCGACATCGCAGTTGAACTTGTACTGCTTGAGGAAAGCATCAGCTAAATCTTTCCAGGAGCGTAGTTTGCTCCTATCCAGTTGTATGCACCATCGCAAGGCTGCCTCGGAGAGGCTTTCATGAAAGAAATGGACCAAAAGTCTGTCATCTTCTGTGAGGGCGGATATTTTGGCTATGTAAGTGGCCAAATGGATGCAGGGGTCTAAATTTCTGGTATACTTGTCAAAGTTTGGAACTTTAAACTTAGGTGGTACCACTTGTAACACCCTCCTTATAGCAATTCCGTACATTGTACTGTTCTGGTGACCAGTGTTGGTCCGAACAGCTAGAACATCCAAAAAAATATTTAAACTAAGTGAGAAACCATAATTAACTCAAATATTAATAAGAAAAATTTAGAAAAAATTTTAGAAATAAAATACAACCAAGTTAAATGAGCCGGTGCCCTAGCGATGGGTAACCCAGTGGGAAGTTGCGGTTCTAGCAACTAGGAGCCCTAGACCAGGGGAAAATTTCGTAAAATACTTTTTGGGACTCCAAAGAAGGGTCATTGAGGTTCCTATAGCATTAGAATACCAAGAAAATACTTAGAAAAATTTTTCAATCAGTACAGACAATTTTGGTCTGTTAAGCCAAACGGAGGGCATTTTGGTCATTTTGCCTTCAGAGGTAATTTTTGACCAACTTGTCCAGTTAAATAAATAATTTGTATAACATAAAATGTGAATAAATATTGCTAAAAATTGAATTGAAATTAAGTAGAAAAGAAAAGAAAAGAAAAATGAAAAAAATGGGACTTTTGACATCACATGAGGTAATTAAATAACTCTCCACTAATCACAATTAAGCAAACTCATTAAAATGGGATAAATGAGACAAAAATGAACAAAAGAAATCTACATCCTTCACCCATCTTCTTCCTTGGCGTGACCATTCACCAAAGAGACTCCACCATTTCCATCCCAACCAAGCTTCCTTTCCCACCATTTTACACCATAAAATCCCTTGCTCCTTTCATTAAAAATTTTCTTTACACCTAGAGCAAGTTTTGGGCAGCAAAAAGAAAGAGAAAAAGAGAAGTTCTCAAGCTTTGTAAATTAGCTAAATCAAGGTTAGTGCCCAATTTATTCTCTCTCTCACTCAATTCATGTTTAAGAACATGATCTAAGTTGAAATTGTAAGTTTAATGCATAAATTAAACTTTGAGAACTTGAAGACTTAAACAAAATTAGAGTTTGCTCATGTAATGGTATATGAACATTGTAATGGTCAATTAGTGACCATTTGAATGTGTGTGATGAGGAATTGAAGTGAGTAAGGATGTTGGAGTTGAACTTAGGCATGCTGCCCTTGGTAACCTGCAGGACTAGTTGTGAGTCCAACAGGTTTGACAGCCATAAATGGAGTTGTATAGGTTCAATTGGTGTAAGGCCAATTGGATATGAAACTAGACACATAATGGCACAACTTTGGTGAAGAAACCTTGCCCAGAAAACCAAACAAAGTCAGCCTAAAAATTGCCCTAATCCAGGTGACTTGCATTCTATCTAGACAAAATGACCAAATGAACAGTATTTATTCATTTGGTTATAACTTAATATAGAAAGGTCCAATTGACCTGAAATTTTACCAGCATAAAGCTGAGACATAGACCTACAACTTTTATGAAGAACATAAATACAAATTCTGACCATAACCTAGTTAAATTGCCAACCAAACTTAGGTTACCAAATCTGGCAGAACCAGTTTTGCCCAAAATTTTGGATTTTGTCTAATCCGGCCGGTTATGGTGTTTAGGCCATAACTTGAGCTACAAAACTCCAAATGGAGTGATTCAAAAAAGGAAATGTAACTAGACAAAATAAGAAACAACTTTCATGGAGACAACTTTGCCAAATTTCTATTATATAAATGACCAATGGAACAGTAAATATAAGGCTTGAAATCTGAAAATTATGAATAATTAACATTAAGCTTAGAAATTGTATTGGCAACCAATACCCACAACTTTAGAATGCAAAATGTGGTATGTTGAGAGTATTAGAATCAATGTACCTATTGTCTATGCAAAAGTCAATATTTTAGTTGACTAAGTAAATGAATAGTAACACCTAAACCTAAATTTCAAGAATTGTAAAATTTAAAAGTGAAACATACCCTAGTACACCTAGCAAGATTGGCTTGGATAGGTTGGTATGCCAATAGGGTTCAGTAGCAGTACTGCACATGGCATTACGTCATTATGAGATTTTATGGCTTTTAACCATTCTGACATTATGATGATACTTGGCCTTGTGCCTAATGTTTATTATAGCTTATTATCTATTCTGTTGCACATTGGGAGATACATATGTGACCGATGGTGTGACGGCCCGAGGTACTTGATACCTAGTGCCAGTTTACTCGTTTATCCAGTCCAGTCATCCAGTATAGGTTACTTGGGCAACCAAAAATGAAAGTGGATAAATTTAATGAAATAATGAATATAACTAGTACAAAATTAATAAGACTATAAATGATTATCAAAAATTTATCTACATAAGACATCAATACATTCACTGCATATTTATTTTCTGTTATTTCTTTTTATTTTATTATTGGCACCACTAAGCATTATTGCTTAGCGCATTGCTTTTGCCACGCGTAGGTTCTGGAGAGACCGATAGAGAGCCCAGTAGACCACAGACTGGGTGAGATCATCTACAGCTCTGCATAGTATCCGTGTCACCTCACCGTCATCAGTGCATTGGTAGGACACTAGGTTTTATTTTGGTATTTTGTAATTAACTTTTATTTTCTCATGTGTAATCAAAACTTATGTAATGTATTTTGGTATTGATGTAAATAATGGAAATTGTGTTTATGAATGAACAACTGAATATTTATTTATGACTTTTATATGAATTTCATACGAAATGAATGAATGAGAAATGGAAGTATATTTGAAAAATATTGAGATTTTGATGATGAAAGGGAGTTCGGGATTGATTGAGAATTTTTGGAAGTGTTTTTCTCAAGTTACGAAGAACTGTTTTCTCCATTTTTATCCTGCACTCTGCCGAATTTTCTATAAAATTTGCGAAACTTCAAATAAATTATAATTTCAATAAATGACTTAAATGAATTATATTTCACAAATTGTACTTCATAACTATGATAAAAATAAATTAAGAAAGAATAAAATGATTGAGATAAAATAGGGTATTCCGGTACACTGTGTGACATATCTTACTTGGCTATACTATAGACGGGTAAGGGGTGTCACACCACTACATCTGGTACCAATCTCAGTCAAGATACATCGACTGAGTCATACATGTTCAAACCTTCTATAGCTCTTAGTCTTTCCTCTAGAGCAGACAACTTCTCACTTTCTTTTTCTTTATTTTCACCCACTGCTACATAAGCCATACCTCTGGTTGGGAAATTAGTTGCAGGGTAAATTGAAGGGATTGGCATGGAAGGGAGAAATTTGGCATTCGAGACAGCCGGATGATAAGAAAAGGGTAAGTCATTATTTGGGAGTGTTGGACTGACAGTGATTGTCGGATCAGGAATAGGAGGTTGGAAGGTGAAAGAGGTTGAAGCTTGATGGGAATCAACCGTCATTGCGAGTGGGGAAGGGACTGCTAAATTTGGTTCTGGTGTAGGTCGAATGGTTTCTCTACTTTGGAACATCTCCTTCATCAGTTTCATCAACTCTGAGACTTGGTCTCTCAAGGTTCTGCACTTGTTCCTGGTCTTCTATTATCTTTTTTGCTTGGGACCTTGTTAAGTACACTCTTTTTGGTTGAACTGCTTGCTCGATCGGGTTTGCTTTGTTTGGAGCAATGTTGATTTCCTGTTGGAAAGTAGGTCAACAGAATAAATTTAGGTAATTTTGAATTATACTGCTGGCGTGGCGATATCTATACACCTATCAAAGTAGGAAGGTGTTTAGATCATCCTGACAGTATGATTCAAAATTACCCTCATATTATTTAAAAATTTAAAAATATAAACAGAGTAAGGTAAAAGCAAGTATGTCCCTTTTATCCTAAAATAGGGAGAGTTGTAATACCGGGTAAGTACTATCTAATTGGACAGTTCTATCTTACGAGGTAGTTTGCTATGGCTTTCAGCTAATGTGATAGTTTAGCTCAAGGTCTAATTTTCTAAAGCCACAGGTTCCCAAATCATCCCTACTATAAATAATAGAGCCTCATTCCACCACTATGATACTAACAGGAGAATTCCACGGGTATCACAGTAGATGGAACAAGTTCTAATCTGAGCAGAAGCCTTCACGGATACTAATGGAGTAAAACCCACGGGTACCGCTACATGACTCCCTCCTATTTTCTAAAAGGGTAAGAAAACTTGGGTATAGGGCTGAAGTGTGTGAGGACACTGTGTAAGTAATCAGTGTATGAAGGGACAAATTTACCTCTTCCCTGTATGGGAGAGTTTTAGATGAAGATTGCTGTAATAACTAAAATAATCAAAATCAGCAAAATGGTTAGAAAAAATAATAATAATTAATATATTAAGACTTTCAAATTTTGTAAGTTAAGCCCCCTAATTACGATTTTAATTTACAAGAGCACAAAATTAAATCTGCTTTTGGAACTCTAAACCAGGGTTAAGGTGACAAGTCCCCAGTGGAGTCGCCAAGCTGTTGCAAGGGTTTTGCGATCGCCGGACGAATACTCACCGAAGTGGGAAAAGTGAGGAGTCGCCACTTTAATTTTGAGGAAAATTAAAGAAAACCATTTGTAAAGATTAAAAAAAAAATCACTTTGAAAACAGAGATTCTAGGTTCGGGGTCCATATACGGGTGGGGAAGATGTTAGACACCCCACCTCGTCCCTCAGCGAGAGTAAGCAGATTTAATATTGTGCTCTTTATAAATTAAAATTGATAATTAGGGGGTTGGAACGATGATGTTAATCCTTTGGACAGATAAAAGGAATATTTCATATTTCATTATTTTGGGTTGCCCAAGAGCATGAGTACATGAGATGACCCTTAGTGAGTAAGTGTTGTGTAATGGATTTTTGTTGGGAGTTGATATGAATGCTGAAGTTGTGATATTTTAGTTTGGATTTTAGCTAAGAGAATTTGGGTAAAAACTCTCTCCTGATCTGTTAACGTATTATGTTTTAAACTTTAAACAGAGGATTTCGGATAAGAACTCTCCTTCTATCTCCACATATTTTATTAAGATTTTGGCCAAGAATTCAAGTAAGAACTCTCCCCCAATCTCTTAGTGCATTAGGAATTTAAGTTGAGAACTTGGAGAAGAACTCTCCTCTGATCTCTTAGTGTTAAGGATTGAAGTTGAGAACTCGGGTAAGAACTCTCCCCCGATCTCTTAGTGTATTAAGAATTTAAGTTGAGAGCTCGGGTAAGAACTCTCCCCCGATCTCTTAGTGTTAAGAATTTAAGTTGATAACTTAGGTAAGAAATCTCCCCCGATCTCTTAGTGTTAAGAATTTAAGTTGAGAACTCGAGTAAGAACTCTCCCCCCGATCTCTTAGTGTCTATTAGAATGGCGTTTTATAGGACTTTGAACCAAAGGTTCAGATAAAATATCCTTCTTGACTCTTTTTATGAAGTAGCGAAGATACAGGAAACCCCTGTGTAAAGCTTTTCCTAGCTTACGAGATCTTATAACTAGGTGGTGGATGAAAGACCAAACTCCTTGCCGATCTTCCGCATGGTCGCTTTATCAGAAATCTTTGATTAGCGACATCCGATCTCTTTTTAGTCGCTCACCCGAGATATGAACTTGTCTTAATTCCCGATCTATTGGCTTATTGATTGGGTTCGTTCCAAGGTCCGATCTCATAACTTATTTATTTGACCTAATCTTATTTCCAACCTATCCGACCTTTGCTACACCTATCTTCCTTTATCATTTTTTTCATTTATTCAGACCAAAAACTCTCATGTTAGAGTACCCCTGCCTATATTCTTTAGAGTATTTACAAGTCGCCTATGACTTGAATGTCTACTCTCGAAGGGAATGAAAACTAAGTGACGATAAATGGAATTTGCGAATGAATAAAAAGAAGGGACAGGAAATAACTACTAGCCTAGACAACCTATTCGGAGATTTAATGTAACTGGATATAAAAGAAACTTTAAAAGAAAACTAGAGAAAACAAGCTAAGGGTATTCGACCAAATGACAGTCTATACGCTTACCTGTGGAAAGTTGAGGAGATAGGCGAGCTTACCCCGGTATCCACAAATCTTAGAGAGGTGAAGGCTACCGATCGAGGGACTTGAGCTTACCCGAGGTAATGGGAATGGATCAGAACGAAGTTGAGCTCAGAGGGTAATGCACAGATATTAGGACAGTGGGAATGAGGTGGAGTGAAGATGATTTCAAAGGGTGGTGCACAGGAACTAAAAATGAAAATCTCAGGATTTAGAACTCCTTTGGATGAAAAACTTCAGAAAACTGGTTCTTAAAGTTTCTCAACACTTCGAAAGCTCAAAATGACAAGTAGGAAGACTGAATCAAAATCCAGAGTCTTTCCACAATAATATCCCCTTCTCCCTTTTACAGTGTTACATGCAGGTATTTATAGGGAACCGGAGCCCAAAAATGAAGGGTCAGGATCTTATCAGGGGGAAACGGAAGGCTTAGATTCAAAAGGACATAATCTGATGTCTAAAAATTAAAAAGAATCAATATGGAGGGTCGGGATTTCATTCAGAATATCTGTCCTTTCTCCTCTTAATCCAACGATCCAAGGTCTTGCCTTACGAAATGGATCCAAAGGCTGGGAATAAAAAGCACTGAATCTGTCATCTGTTTTTGATCCGAGGGCTCCAAATCCATCCTTACAATTATAATCAATGGTGTAGATCGGGATGTACAGGGTTGCTCTAACTGTTTTGGCGTCTGGCGGCTAGGGGGGCATCCTTGTAAATGAGATGTGTGGTGAGGATCTGATAATGCCTGCAATGCTTTAACTAACTCGGATCTAACGATGAAGAAAGTTAATTGAAAGTTCTGACAGGAAGTTATTTAACCCCTCTGCGCTCTCCGATCTTATGAGTCGTTCCTTGCTTTTTCGATCTCCCCATTATGACCATCCCCTTTTTAGGGTCATTATTCCGATCTCTATTTCTTGGATTGGGTCCACTCTTATTTTCCGATCTCTCTCATTCCTGATCTTTCCCCTCTATCTAACTTGCCTTTGTTATTTTTTCGATCTCTGATAAGTGTACTCGATCTGATCCCTAGACGAATCGCCATTTGCCGATTCGTGGGTTTGGAAATTTTTTCAATCTGGTGACCTTAGTCGACCGATCTCATTTATTCGATTTTTATTATGTTTCTGGAACCTTCTTGCGACGTGTCAAGGAGGCGGCCCAGTTTCACTAACCGATACGTCACTTGGGACTTCGTGAGCATTTAATGCTCAGATGGGTATAAATAGGGGAAAGATGAGTCATTTTTTCCTTATGTCATTTTCAGACCTTCCCCTAGTGATTTTAGCACTTCCTCTCGCTTTCCAAAGTTTTCAGACATCGATTTACACTCCAATAAGAGTTTTGATCTTTTTTCAGTTAATTTTCCTTTTTATTTAGTAAAAATGAGTGGTACCGAGGGTTAGAGAGCTACGAGCCTACCTTCCGTTAATATTTCGTAGACTTCGAAAGAAGGCGATGTGACTAGACCGGGCAGACGATCCAGCACAGCCATCATTCCGGTTACTAGTCTGGCTACTAGACCGAAGCGAGGAACATTTTCGAGAAAGGAAAACCTACCAATCGATGAGCTGCCGTCAGTCCTGAGAGAAACTGATCTTCAATCCATAAGTCAGGAGTACAATCTGTGGATCGACTCTTTTGAACTTATCTGATGCCATGGCAATCTTCGGGCGGATCACTTCTTTGAAGAAGGTGATCTTATCATAGTGTACGAGGAGCAGCTGAAGGTCGGGCTCCATTTTCCCTTGGATGGATTTTACAAGGCTGTCCTAAAGTTCCACCATGTCTCGGTAACTCAAGTGCATCAGAACACTTGACAGACTTTAATAGCCTTCAGAGGCCTTTATCGAGCCAAGAGACTGGAGCCACGGTTAAGGTCTTTACCGAGCTGCATAGGCTTTCCCGAAGAGAGGATGACGAATTTTGATTCTTTCAGGCAAAGCCAAACTGTGGGCTTTTCACTGATCTCTCTTCTTTGCTGAAGAATTGGAAGGATCGGTTTTTCATCCTTAGGAGCAAGGATCGAAACGGTTTTGAGGGGATCCCATGTAATTGGAATTATTTGGTCCCCCAACTCCCTAAGAAGCTTACTTTAAATAAAGACGAAGACGCCATGGTGAAGGAATTAAAAACTCAGGCGGCCACCCATAAATATTCGTAATTAGATGCAGTGATGGCCGAACTGAAATGATGGATGATGCGGCTGATCTCCGTCAAAGATTGTGAGCTTTAGCTTTCTGACCTCGGTCCTGCTACCGATACAATCCAGATCTCTAGTCTCTTAACCTTAGCGAACTCAATGACTTCTTCTTTGTGCAGGTATGGCGAGTGGCGACACTTCCAAAGAGAGCCGCAAGCGAAAGAGGGAGGTCTCCTGAAAAGCACGAGCGATGAAGGAGGCCACTGCCACCGCTGCTCAAACACCTAGCCAAGACTTGGTAGAAGTACCGAGCTCCCCTCCTCGACCTCAGGAGCAGCCGGTCTCAAAAGTAGAGGTCATCATCTCTCCTCCACAGCAGATCGAATGTCTGCCTTCTTCGATCTCTTCCAATGTAGAAGGGGAGTCTTCTGACCCTACTGTTAGGACGCTCTCCCAAGGGGCTCAATTCCTTATCCAATCGCTGGAAAGGAACCGTTCCACCCGAGGGAATCCTGGTCTGGCCAAGGTCATGGGCGCTTCCATCTGCTTCCAAAAAGATCAGAACCGATTGGTTGAGGATAGTATTGATGATATTTTAACTCAGACAATGAGTTTGGGCTTGGAGGCCATTGCAAACCAATATATGATCAGAGAAAAAGCCCACGCCTTAAGGAAGGAGATTCTTAAGGCGGTCCAAGATGCATCAACTACAAAAGCTCAGCTCTTCTCTGCTAATGATTACATCGTCAAACTAGAAGATCGGGTGAAATATTGCGAAGAGTGGATAGTTGAAGTGGAGCGGGAACTTGAAGTCTCCTGGGCTGGTCAATCTACCAATCTCGCTCATTTTTTTGAGGAACTTCGGGCGAAGGAGGAGGAGCTCCAAGCAAAGGAGGAGGAGAGCACTATAAAAAAGGCTGGGGCATATATGAATGCCCATAACGACCTCCTGTCCGAACTAAAGAAGCATTATCTTGAGGAGGACTTCTCCTAGATGGATAAGCTCATCCCAGAGATCGAAGAGGACAGCGATGAGGAGCCCAAGGGTAAGGAGAGAGAGAGGGATGCATCTGGGGCGCAGGGCGGAGAAGACCCCCCTCGTTAACTAACTTGTATATATTTTACTTTTGAAATGAATTGAAGTCTTTTATATTCAATTTCTTGATGAGATCGGAAAGCACTCAAACTAAACTATCTGAGTACTTAATTGATTGAATGTAGTTGAACATTAAGCCTGAGAGCGACTATTAATCAAATTATTCCAAGAGATCGGAAAAACATTACACGCGCACATGAGATCAGACTGAGTCATGACCAAATACTGAATAGAACTTTAGAATATTAGAATTGCACCAACTTAAACTTTTAAGGTCGGAACCATTATTAGACCGGATAAAAATCTTAACTTTATTTCGAGGAATATCTAGGGAATTCCAGCGAAAAACCGATCACAACATTAGTCGAATGAAATTTAGTAATATTTGTATATAGAGAGATCGGAGAATTACAGTAGGCAAGATTGGATGGTTCGGAGACTCAATATTGACTCGAACTCATATGGTAAAGACAAAGAGATCGACAAACAATCTAACTTGAGCGTGAGATTGATTTATTCCAGGGACGAGCGATCGGTAAGTTTGGAAAAATTACCTGTGATCGGGACATTTGTCGAGAATGGATAATAAAGTATCAATTTTAAAAGATCTTTGCCTTTGAAGGCCGGCCAAAATATGGTGTCTATAGTAGCCAAGGGCTTTAATCAATTGGAGGGAATTGACTACACTGACAACTTTAGTCCAGTTGCCAAGGTAGTCATAGTGAGGCTCTTTCTGGCCATATCTACTGCTTCTAATTAGGCTATCCATCAATTGGATATTAATAATGTATACCTATATGGATTCATTGATGAAGAACTATACATGCTTCCACCTTTGGGATACACAAAAGCTCATAGTGGTCAAGTGTGTAAGCTTAAAAAATCCTTATATGGTCTCAACAAGCTGGGCGACAATGGAATAAAGAGTTTACCTCTGAACTTATTGAATTTGGATTCACACAATGTCCCTACGATCACTGCCTTTTTACTAAAGGATCAAGTACTCACTTTTTGGCCTTAATTGTCTATGTTGACGATGTTCTCATTTCTGGTCCATGTGAGGTAGATATTGTTGCTACTAAAAACTTTCTAGACAGAACATTCACCATCAAAGACTTGGGACATGCCAAATTCTTCCTTGGTTTGGAGATTGCTAGATCTCCCTCAAGAATGTACATTAATCAAAAGAAGTATATTTTAGACATTTTGTCTAACCATGGTTTGCAAAATGGCAAGATAGCTCAAGCTATGAAACTTTCTTCTGATACTAGCCCACTTCTTACTGAACCAAAGAAGTACCGAAGGTTAGTGGGCAAGCTACTGTATTTGAATCTCACCAGGCCTAACATTTCATTCTCTATGCAACAATTAAGTCAGCATATGCAGAACCCACACCAGTTACACTGGGATGCTGCTACACATGTCCTTAAATACCTTAAGAGTTGTCTTGGAAAAGGATTATTTTTCCCTTCTGAAAATTCTTTTCATCTCACTGCCTATTGTGATGCAGATTGGGCATCATGTGTTGATATTAGGAAATCAGTAACTGGATTTTGTGTATTTCTTGGGCGTGCCTTGATTTCTTGGAAGTCCAAGAAACAATCCACTGTTAGTAGATCATCTGCAGAGGCTGAATACAGAAGCATGGCCTCAACAGTTTCTGAGCTGCAATGGTTATCATATTTGCTCCAAACTTTTCAATTACAAATTTTTCTTCCTATCCCTCTCTATTGTGATAACAAAGCTACCATCCATATTGCCTCCAACCCAGTTTTCCATGAACGCACGAAACATACAGACATTGATTGTCATGTTGTCAGGGATCAAATGGTAAAAGGATTCATTAAGCCTCAACATGTTATATCAAAATTTCAGCTAGCAGATCTTTTTACAAAATGCCTAGGCTACCTACTTTTTTTAATGTTTGTATCCAAGCTGGGCTTGGTTGATTTCACTCATTCACCAATCTCCAGCTTGATGAGGGGGGGGAGGGGGGAAGCTAATAAGAGTCTTAGCAAAACGGTGCGTGCAAGAAGGAGGTTAAATGAAACGGGGCGTAGCATCAATATAAACAAGACTCTCGAAGGATCTCAGCTCATGCAAAAAATGTGTACAGTGAGAAATTGTTAATTTGTTTTTCTTTGGCGGGCTTGTTTAGTGCTTAACTATATAAAGTTAGTTTTAGTAGATTCCAAAAATTATTTTTGTATATAAGAACAATTTGTATAATATTCACAGCAATGAGAAATAAATACTTTCTTTCTCAACACCTGCTTTTCATAATTTAGTTTTTTTTTTTTTGTTTCCTTTCATATTTGAGCAGTCATAGGTTTGTATTTGATCTTTTTTTTTTAATATGAAAAAAAAAAATCTCATGGGTTTTGGGAGCTTTTGTCAGAGTTTTCGCAAACAAAAAGAATATACATCTGGTATATCATTTTTCGACAGTGGTTCTTTGCAAACAAAGAGAATATACATCTGGTACATCATTTTTAAGTGTAATATACTTATTGAAAAGAAATTTCTCATGTATACTTGTGGCTACATAAGGCTTCTATATTTAAAATACTCGATTATTACTTCACATGTATGTAAAGCAACTGCTAAGTTATCGTCCTATAAAATGTTCACTCTTGTACCATTAGTCTTAATTATCTTCAATCTTTAAGCATCACTTAGCAGACATAACTGCCCAGTCTCAGTGTGGGCTTGAACCAAGGCCTTTATCTTTATGTTGAAAAATTCCAGGAGACCCACCATAATTTTATGGAAATCTCATTTTCAAGTCTCTAATTACTTGTATTTCGTAAAAATCTTTATTTGTGGGCTATTAAATTTTTTAAATTTAAGTATATTGAGGATTTATTGTGGCATGAATAAAAAAAAATATTGATAATATTTTTTAAAAAAATTATGAATTAGTTTCAATGCTTTTTTTTTTCACTTATTTTTCTTCTAGTTGGCTTTTGACAATGATACAAGAGATTAACTTGGTTTGTTAAACATTTTCACAAAAATAATAACAAAAGTGGGATATAATAATGTTATTGAAAAATATTTTTAATTTATAAATTATTTTTTAAATGTAAAGCCTAAAATTAAGAAATACAAAAATAGGTATTTTCTTTCTCCAAATTTATATGTTTACCCTATTTGGAATGAATCATATGTTAATTTAAACTGATTTTGTAATAAAATTTATGTATTTAAAATAAATTTTAAAATCTATACTCTCAATCTCTCAGAACATAATAATAATCAAATTTTGAGTTTTTTTTTTCTCATAAATTTTCTTTTATGCTATGATTTATTTAAATCATTAATTATTATTATATATATATATATCTTATTTTTGTTATGATTAACTACAATTTATCTCTCTAAAACACAATTTTTTTCCTTTTTTTATGATTTATTTGAATTACTATTATTTTTAATAATATAATTCCATTTCATTCGAGATGATGAGGGGTTTGATTTATTGGCACACAAAGAGCTTGGAAGCGCAGATAGCGAAGAAGGGTTGTTGGGGTAAACATGCACACAACGCACGAACGTAACTGCCCATCATTTCTCAACAGTACCTTTTCTTTTTGTCTTATCATTCTATCTGTTCTATATATAAATTGCTCTATAGAAGAAAATGCAAGAGAAAAGGAAAAATTAATTTTCCTGTGCTCGTTGGAGCATCAGTCAGTGGTGTGATAACCAATTTGATAGGAGATCAGAGATCATCAGAAAGAAAAGAGGAGGTATATCGGAGAAATGGGAAGGGCCCCATGTTGCTCCAAGGTAGGGTTGCATAGAGGACCATGGACTCCTAGAGAAGACACATTGCTTATAAAGTATATTGAAGCTCGTGGAGAAGGAAACTGGAGGTCTTTGCCCAAAAAAGCTGGTAAATTATTATATTAATTTCTACTTATGATTTAAAAAAAAAATAAAGAAAACAATATGACAATATATATATATATATAATTCGAGTAATACTTCATAATTTTTCTTATTTGTGGGAAGTAGGACTCATGATTTATGTAAAGGGAGTATGCCCCTTGAAATTTAATGCATGGGAGCATACTATAATTTACAGTTCTATATTTTTATTCATTATTAAAGACGTGCATATCAATTTGAGTTTGAATTCATAATAAATTCAGAGCCCACCTGTGAGTTTTTGGGTGAACATACATGACAATTCTCAAGTCAAATAGTTTATATATATAATTTGTATTTTGAAAATTAAATATGTGTATGCGTGTGATGAAGGTCTCCTCAGATGTGGAAAGAGCTGTAGACTAAGATGGATGAACTATCTAAGGCCAGACATCAAGAGAGGGAACATCACTTCTGATGAAGAAGATCTTATAATCAGAATGCATGCCCTGCTTGGCAACCGATGGTCTCTCATCGCTGGAAGACTTCCAGGCCGAACTGATAATGAGATCAAGAATCATTGGAACACCCATCTCAGCAAGAGACTTAGAAGCCAAGGAACTGATCCGAATACCCACAAAAAATTGGCAGAGCCAGTTCAACAAGAAGGAAATAAGAGAAAAAGTAACAAGGGCACCTCCAACAACAAGAAACGCAAGAAAAGCAAAGTCAAAGTAGAGTCATTAAAGCCCAAAATCCATCTCCCCAAGCCTGTTAGGTTTTCTTCTTTAGCTTTACCAAGAAACGACAGTTTTGAATGCAATACAAGTCTCTCTTCAAGCACAGGAGCAGATGGGGGTTTAAGTGCAGATGCTGTCGTAGACAATTCTTGGTGTAATTTCAAGGATGGTGATGATGGGATTAGCTTTCTTGTTGGTGATGTTGAACATGATATTGTTAACGGCACAGATATCGAATGCCAGACTCTTTTACCTACAGAAAACCATCTAGAGAAGCTCTATGACGAGTATCTGCAGCTCCTGAAGACGGATGATGATCAAGTAAAATTAGACTCTTTTGCAGAATCATTGTTGCTATGACAGTCACATACGGCGAGCTGTTAATGAGACTTTAGAAATAGAATAATTGAATATACAATAATTTTATCATAGTTATTGATTTTAAGGAATCTCATGTATATTCTATCGTAATCAATAACTAAGATCTATTAATTAATAATTCTTGCCTTGAAACTTTATTATTATTATTATTATTATTATTATTATTATTATTATTATTATTATTATTATTTCTTTCCACCCAGTTGGAAAGAAGACTGTTTTCGTTGTTTAAATTCCAGTTTCGCAGCTTAGTGATCTCAAATCAAGCGTTGAGAATCTAAAAAGAAATATCTCTCAGCTTGGGATTATTTCATGTCAGACTATTGAAGCGATAATGATGCAAGGTCATTCCGTTGCTTAGATTTTATTTGTCAAATGCCCAAATTGGACTTTAAATTTTAGCTCAATAATTAAAAAAGTCTTTAATTTTTTGGTCATTTGTGGTCAATTAATTTTTTTTTATAATTCAATTTCAGTTTAATTAAATTTAACTGAAATTAGCTAAAATTCAAAAGATTAACTAGTAAATATTCATAGACAAAACTTAAATTGGAAAAAATAATTAAATTCTCATGTTTCAATCATTGCTGCAAAAGCAGTGAAATTCGACAAAAGCATATTGTAACGAAACACTTTTTCTTTTCATCTCTCAATTAAGTTTCATATTAATCCTAAATTCACAATCGAAGGCTGCTTCCCTCCATTTGAATCATGATTTGCTATAATTTTATATCGTATGGTTTGAATTAATATATTTACTACAAATTCTATAAAATTGTGTGTTTTTTAATGATTATTTTAGCAGCAGGTATTATCACCTAGAATTAAAATATAATTAAAATTTAAAATTTTATGAAATTTCAACTTTAAAATGCTTAGTATAATTGAGCATGGACAATGAAAATTTCATGTTTTATATTTCAAATTTTAACCTGAGAATAAGTGACTTATAACCAAAGAATATCCAAAATAATATCCAGATTAGTGGTTAGATGAACTCGTGACCAACTTCTATTCAGGAGGTGTTAGCTGAATTGGGGTTACTGATATACAATAATTATACATGTGTATATCATAATGTTGACTTCCATTATGAAAACTCTAAGCCTGATAATTAGCTTAATTATTACTTACAAGCTTGATGTCTAATTATAAACTCGACTTTATATAAAAATAAATTTAATAATTATTAAATTAAATATTATATAAAAATTTATATATTCATTATATATATGTTTTAATTAATTTTATATAAATATTTAATTTAATAATTATAAAATTTATTCCTATATTAGATCATATTTATATTAAATTAATGCTGTCTTTTATTATTTAATAAGAAATAAAAGGGGACAACTTTTTATTTTTAATTTTTTTTAAAAGGGAGTATTTTTTATTATATTATGACATCATACACAAAATCATTTGTATACTTAACAAAAATATTAATATTATATTATTTTGGGATTATTATTTTTCTTTAGGACATTTACCTGTCCCAGTCAGTCCATCCCAAATCAAGACACAAAATTAAAATTTGAAATTAATAGGTCTGAGCCGAGTTCCAAAAGTTCATTTCAAAATTTAAGTCTGGCCCAAAGGATGGTCAAAGTGGCCCAAGCCACCCATTTGGGTTAGTTGGGCTCAGATTTTTCAGCATAAGTATAACAATCAACAGAACAACCCAAAAACTCTGAGATCTTTCCAAATTGGATCTGATGGGATTACGATACCTTCCCATCGCACTGTGGTTTTCAGGCACTACATCTATGGGCGTGAGCGTCCGTGTGAAAATTGTTGCGAAGATTAGAGGTTTCCTGGTAGTTTTTCAGCGTATTTGTAGAGAAAAGCGATAATATCCTAATCAACACGGATTCCAGAACTCATAACATTCGCTTGTTCATTTCTTTCTTTTTTTTTTTTTTTTAATTAATTGGCCTTTTGTCAATTTTTCTGAAATTATTGCAAGATGCAAATTTTAATTAATTAATTATGTTAATTTTGCATGTGTAATGCTAAGAGCATGACAAAATAGGAATTACTAGTGTTGTTTATGTTTATAATTTGTGGAATTACACTAGTTCGCTTCAATGTCAGAGTAACACTTAGTTAGGGAGAGCTATGATAGAGTTAAGGTTTTATGTAGTAAATTTTTTTAAAATAAAGTTTTTATTGGTTTTCAGATCTTTATAATTTTTTAGTGTTTGGGAGAAAGATAAGGTTTTTTTTTTATGGTATTTAGAGGATTAAAAAATAAATCTTTTAGAGATTTTAAAATCATATTTAAAAATATCATCTACTTTCCGAAATACAAGGTTAAGATTTTAAAACCTTAGAAAACCTTCCATTACTTCCAAAAAGTTCCTCCCAAACAAAGGCTATGGGTCATAAATGAGCCTGCGAGACCTGGATGACAGCTACTACAATAGCTTAGTGTTGAAATCACTGTCTAACTTGAATGCCAGTTCTAATCGGATCATCATTTGCTGCATTTGATTTTGGCTCGATTATTTAGATTGAAGAACTTAAGCAATGTCCAATTGCTGAGGTAATAGACCTGTTTATTTCTTGTATTGATTCATTACTCTAGTATAGCATAATAGCATTCACTTCTTTGCTGGAGGTTTTTCAGAATTTGGTGATTCAGTCTCTTTAAATTCCATGAGTTGCACCACCAGTATTTAGTTCACAAGTTTATGTTAAAGAAAACTTTTTTTTTCCTTGTGAATGCATAGGATTTGCAGTTCACTTTATTTCCTTCTGCAAATTGTTTTGGCTGTAATTAAAGGCTGCAAAAGCCAAGTGCTAGTTGGAGCTGCTCCTCTATATAGTTGTTATTGGATTGCATCATCCTTTAATTTGTTCTTCTTTTCTTGAATATTAATCAATAGCATACAAAATTTAGTTTCATGTAATGATAATTAATAAAATTTTGAACAATAAATGGGGATTTCCTTTCCTGCCCCACGCTTTTTCTTCCCTGCCACGATGCCTAACACATTCAAGATAGGAATGCCAAAACTTGCCCTTCCTGCGCCGCATTGTCATTCCCAATGATAAACCTTGTCAGATTCTTATGAACAATGAAAGGATTGCTTGGTGTGGATTTTGAATTTTGAGAAAGGGTTAAAACAGAAGGATTTCAGTCCACTTGAGTTCTTATCTTTTTAGTTTCTTAAGAATAGGCGGAGAAATATAGTGAAACAAACCTGCTGGCAGAAAAAGAAAGTCTATCAGTTTCACATTCTTCCTTAAGATTAATCTTCAACAGAACAATTTTGTCTTCACTTTGCTGGGGCTTCAATGTGCTCGTTCATCACATTAACTGGTGCAGAGATTGTTGAAAACTGCACCACATCTAGATGATGCTTCTAGTTAAATCTAAGTTAATACAGTGTGTTGCATTTGACATTGTTTTATTCTAAAACTCCAAACTGTGCCTTCTATTGTTGACTATAGATTTTCCATCATTCAAGTTTTCACTTATGCTTTTATCATTTTGCATCCATGAGCTATTCTATGTTTTCATCATTTCTTTAAATCAATAATGTAGATAAGAGAGAAATCATGGTACGCTAGTTGTATAAAGTGAAGGATGAAACACCTTGGTCCTAATCCAGGTCTTCCTTGTCTCAGCAACTTTCCCATGAATTCTTTCTAGATCCTTCTTCAGGCCTAGTTGCCACATTTTGCCTGCTAGTTTTAGATCCAGAGCAAGTTTGAAGCGTCCCTGGTCTTGAATTTATTGCCTGACACTTTTGGGGAGTCTTATAAGATTCATCAATTCACAGGTTGATTACTTGAATTTGAAGAGTAACCGGAGGATAGTGTTTACCTTCATGCCAAGTTTCAATGGAGAAAATTGTTGGAATTCAGAGAGGATCAATCCATAAAATCTGCGTAAACAGAAGAATCATCACTTTGAAATCATTAGTTGTTATTTGCAACTGATAATAAAGAAAATTACCGACTGAGGTTCCCTCCGAATAAATTGTATGAATTCATTCTTTTACCTTCTAGAATAGACACCAACCATTAATATCTGCAGTCATAACTTCACATTGACCAAACACTTGGATTCCTCACTGTTATTAGAACATGATCTTTTTATGTATGCAACAGTGCTACTTACCTCTTCGATGTGAAGTCTCTGACCCGAAAGTAATGTGGTTGTTTGTCATCCTCCCATGCAAAGCATCTTGCCTAAATGAGTATCCATTTCCAATTGTTGGACGGCACTGAATACTGAAAAAATGAAAAGTAAACTATTGAAACAATCTTAAAGAGGAAAGTTATGTCCTCCACTGTGGAGATTGTGGAATACTCATTTGAGCAAGAGGCCTTCCTATGGAAGGATATGCCAATGCCATTCTTTCCCTTCTCTGCAGGATGAAAGGCTCTACTATTATATTTTCTCACTTTTTGCATCTCATCTACCAGAAATTTATCTTGTATGAGTGGTGGTTGTACCAGCCTCACAAAGGATTACTAATTCTGTTTATGTTCCATCCTGGTGATACTAGTATATTGGGCTGTTAGCTGAACATGTTTTCTGACTAGGAGACCTTATTTCAAAATTCAATTTGCACTCTCCAGTGCTTACCAGTCAATAGAATGTTTCATACAGTGCTCATATATAAAATTGGTTGACATGTTATCTGCTAGTACAGAAAAGACTGATTATTGTACTACATATTAGAGTATTGTACTACATTAGACTATTTTATTTCTCATAACATATCCTTAAGTATGTTTCTCTACTTTGATGGAGCTAAGCTCTAAGTCTAACAAATCTTTTTCTGTTTCTTCCAAAGGCATTAAAATGATGCGGCTTTTGATAGATTATGCTCTGTGCTTGTGTATGTGGGATCCAACCATGCGAAGTTGGAAGCGATAGATGCAGCTAATAGAAACAAGGAAATTAATTTAAGGTACGACTCAATCCCTAATCCCCATAACATCTCAACTCTCAATTAATTCCTCTTTTGTTTTTCTGAAAGAACTCTCAATTAATTCCAAATCTTCTGGCTGTTTGACATTTATGGATACCATTGACCCCAAGATAGCGGTGCTATCCACCTTTCAACTTAGTTTAGGACCATCTTAGTTCCCCACTTCCTGACGTGCTGTAAGTAGAGAGGTGGTTGCACTGTTCGGTGAAATATTGTTTTTGTTTTTTTTTTTATGTTATTTCACTGGCGGAGCTTTACCGGATACAGGGCCAAACAAAATTATAAAATAATTTATTGATTATTTATCTTAACTCATTGTTTAACATATTTTTATTTTAACTTATTATACTTAAAAAATAATAATAAAGTCACCGAATTATTAATTTAATTTATTTTATTCACTATTTTTCTTAAATTAACCCTATTAATAATTTAGTTTATTTTATTTTATCAACTAAGGACCTGTTTGGTTTAACTGTTGAATACAACCGTTAGCTGTTAGTTGATAGCTGATACTATTAGCTGATAACTGATAACTGATGATAGCTGTTTTATGTTAAGTGTTTGATAAAATTATATTTAGCTGTTACTGTTGATATGTGAAATGACTAATAAAGGTATATATCATATAATTTATTTAATTTTTAAATAAATATAAAATTATAAATTTATTACATTGTATTATTTATTTTATTATTAAATCAAATATATAATTATTAAATTAATATATTATATTATTTAAATAAATATATAATTATTAATCTATTATATTATATCATTTATTTTATTATTGAAATAAGAAAATAATTATTTTTTAAGATAATTAAATAATTTTAAAAATATAGATAAAATAATAAAATAATTATTATTGTTAATAGAAAATTTTATAATTAATTTTAAGTTTTTAGATATAAATAAATATTTTATATTTTATGTTATTAATAAAAAAATATTTTAACAAAGTTAAAATACGTTAATTAAAATGTTAAAATTACAAATAAAAAATAAAAACATTAATAATATTAATTTTCAAGTCAAATAAAAAAGGATAATATGGTCAAAATAAAAAATAAAACCAAATCAGCTATCAGCTGATGAGAAACAGCTGATGGGTATTATATCAGTTATCCATCAGTTATCAGCTCTATTTTTTTAAGCTTGCCAAACACTATCATTTACCTGTTTTGGTGTCCATCAGCTATCAGCTGCACCCAACAAGTAAACCAAACACCCCCTAAATATAGGCGCAAACTATTTAAAGTTTGTCAGTCAATAATGTAATAATATGTCCTTCTTTATTTTGCTTTTGCTTTATTTACTTTAAGAGTGGTCTTGATATTGGGCTAAGCGCTGATGGGCCTATCCTCAATTCCATGGGTGTCTATGATGCGCTTCAGACTGTAGTGCCATGCTGAAATGGGTTTGAACCATTCCCGGGCCTGATTTGATGTGGGGCTCCTGGGAGATTAAAATCCAGGATTGGATCATCTTCTGGCATTTCCACATGTGGATCTTGGGCTTGAGGAGACCCAGTGGGAGGGATCCTGTGCTGATTCCCATGCACATTTTCACCATCATCACCCCCTGTGGAAGAACCCAGATTTCTTTGTCAATCTCCCATTCAAACTCAATGAAGATATTAACTCGACAAAGGCATCACACCCAGGAATGAACCCTACAAACTTGGCTCTAGCCCAAGAAGAGTGCAAACACCTTCTCCAACAAGGCCTCATAGAATCCACTTCCTCTCAATGGGCCCTCACCTTGCAGAAGAATTACTGAAGTTCCCTGATAAGGACTTAACAGTAAAATAAATACATCAGTTCCTTGGTATTATCAATTATATCAGGAAGTTTATTCCCCATGTGGCTACCCACACCTGCCAGCTGTCAAAGATGCTTAAAAAGAATGCTCCACCTTGCTTCATAAGAGGCAGGTGAGAACATCATACATGGCTGCACCAAAGGAAGTGCAAAAGGAGCGAAAGAAACTGGTTTAGGAGGGGGCAGGTTCTTTCCCTCTTTTCTGATGATCTCAAGGGCAAGCTCAGATGACCTTAGCCTGTTTAGATAAGATGTGCGAGCAACAGAAACTGTTCAAGGACATCATTGATAATAGCAAGGCCTTGAAGAATATCTGTCAGAAGTCCCACCTTGCTATCAAATCCAAGGAAAAGAATTGTGAATGCAAGCCAAAGAAGAAAGGGCATTACAAGAAGTATTCCTCTGGGGTCAAACCCCCTTTCAAGCAGAAGAAGGGAAGAAGACCAGTCAGATACTTTCGAAGGAAAAGAACGGGCACAAAGATGTCTGATAGATGCTACATCTGTGGCAATCGAGGTCACTATGCCAAGAACTGCCCTAAGAACCCTAATAAGGTAGTCAAGCTTCTACAAAAATAATCAAGCTAAGGTCATCTGATGGATTTCTCCAATGGTGATGGCATTCATTGCTCTTCTGGTAGTAGTGATGCTCCTGTGGAGTTCAGGTTGTAATACTTCTAGGAGAGAAGCAATGTATGTATGCCAAGGTTTCCAGAGAGAAAGAGAAAAGTTTAGAAAGCCATAGAAGAAAACTTCAGAGAATATTATTGAAAGGAAATCTGAGTCTGAATATAACTGAAGAGAGCAACTCCTTATATAGAGGTGGCGGATTCAGAGCTACTTCTTTTAGTGCCTTGACTGCCCTTGTTTGTTCCTCCTTTCAAGGTGGAGCATTCCTTTTAAGCATCTTTGACAGCTGGCAGGTGTAGATAGCCACATGGGGAATAAACTTCCTGTTCACGCTTCCAGAATGGATCAATGCTCTCTTCAGAGCTCATCCGCTGAACAATATATAACCTTAGAGATCCCTCCTCAACTCATCCCTAGATGGAGACAATAAGGTTTTTCTCACCTCCACTTTGGAGCTGTTAGACTTATCCTCAGTCTACATGGAAGACGATCCTCCCCACAGGATTAAAATATAAGAGGAATTTTCAACCATTCACCTCTATCCCAAGGTTATAAAGTTTGTCGGTCAATAATGTAATAATATATCCTTCTTTATTTTGCTTTTGCTTTATTTACGTTAAGAGTGTCGGTAGCCAGTTTCTAACCGGTTGCCTGTAATCCTAAGAGTCTCCAAGTCTATATAAGGAGTTGCTCTCTTCAGTTGCAAACAGCTTCTCCAACAAAGCCTCATAGAATCCACTTCTTCTCAATGGGCCTGCCAGGCCTTTTATGTTGAAACCAGAAGATGACTCTTCTAATAACTCGTCTGATGACAGTGAGGATGGACGCATAGATATCACGACATTGCTCATGGCTGATCCCCAACCAACTGCATCTCAAACAGGCCCTTCACCAACTACAGATTCTACTAGTGGCACTACAGGCCCTCCCACTGGGTCTCCTCAAGCCCAAGATCCACATGAGCCCATTACCCGTCTTACCTAGCCCAACATATCCAATCCTCCCAATCAACTTATGGCCCAGACACTATTCCAATTCCTTTAAGGCAGCAGATGGGAATGTTTTCAAGACTAGCCTCATCACCAAGCATCCCATTGGAATTCAGTTCTTCCCTACCTGTATCCTCTAAACCAGGGTCATCGGGTCAGATTTTCCTGACAAGGATCTGCTAATAGGCTTTGACTTGTATCATTTGAAAATCCTCAAGATAAGCCGGGAGCCCTTACCATACACATAATGCACTCATGCTATGCCTATTCCCTTTCCATAGGTACTCTCTGGCTGTGCCCTTTTGGGACGCCATGGGGCTCCTAAGAAAACAACTAGCTGAAATTAACAGCTATTATTGTCTGGTGCCTCCCCATGTGAATTGTACATCACTTGGTCCCATCCGGTCTCTCACTGACGAGCCCATTGACTTGACTTATCAAATAGGGCCCTAGGCCCAATACAAGAAGAATTTGATAAGGTCCAATATAGATTCTAACAAAAAGCCTAAATTAATTAATTTTAGCTACTCTTTAACTTCCTAAAATACATGCCTAAGCCCATGAAAACCCTGTTATAGCTGAAGATCCGACTGTGAAAACAAAGGATTGCCTCACAAAGACACCATGCATGGCTTGAGGTCAACCCGAAGATCAAATGGAAACTCATAAAGCAGTGATAATCATTGTCTCCAAAGCTTCAAGGCAGTCAACCTAAGCCGCGAAAATAGAGAAGACCTCAAGAAGCCACAAGAGATCAGAGAAAAAAGACCGAGGAAGGAGAAGGTGGAGCTTTTTAGTGACTCATTTGCGCCTTTTAAGCTATCTTAGGTACCGAACAAGACATCATTCCATCAGAGCTTCGTTTCCTCTCGCCATCCATAAACCAAGTCTCACATTTATGATGCCTGTGAGCTTCCAAGGCACCTACAGTAGACTAAACAAGTAAGAAAATGAACATAGAAATTCACCATTCCACATAGCTTTGAGTCACCATCTGTATAAAGCAACAACCCAACTAAGCTCATAAAAAATACCATCAACGATCTTAGTAGATTTACCACCAAGAGAAGACCAGCGAAACTTATTTACAACGCAACCCAGAAAAGGGGGAGGGCTAACCCATGTTCTGAGCCAGAGAGGACCTCTTTTGCCAGGAAGGGGCAGAGGAGACCTTTGAAAAGGCAGGAACGGTCAGCTAACCCGAAGAAGAAGAAAAGAAAACTAGAGAAATTTTCTCTCTAGTTCCTAGATAGAGAACCCCTGGTTAGTTTGAGTGGAGTTGATGGGTTTTAGACTTTTGCACAGCTCGATCATCCATGCACACATAATTTTATTTATATTTAGCCACCGAGTGTTGTAGATCATTCCATCTTATGGCTCGGATTCATGTTTCGTACTGTACTAGTAGAAAAGAATTCCGTGAAATTTCTTAAGGCGAATTCCTCATGACTTGTTGCTTAAACTTTGGTAACGCAACCATTACTGGTAACGCAATCATTACTGGTGATGAATCTAGGTTGTAGGGCTTCAGAGGTTGAGATGTTAGGGGAAGGAAGCCTTGCATTTTGGTTAAAATGCTTATTTTTTTCCTTGTGATTTTTTAGTGTTTAGCATGTCTTAGGCTGCTTGCTTGTCAAGGTTGCCTTTCTGTGCTACTGAAGCTATAGAGGACAGGGATGGCAACAACCCAATAAAATTTTAATAAGATGAATTTAAATAATATATAATTAAATTTAAAATGAGTTAAGATCCTAAGAATAATGCTCATGATGAGTTTGAATTTTACGTATTGAGTATTCGTTATTCAATTTATTTATATAAATATTTAATTAAATATATATTTTTTATAATAATATTTATAAATTTTTATATATTTTATTTTAATGGAATAGAATTTAAATATTTTATAAAATTAATTAATTTTTTAAATATAAATTATTAATAAAAAATAATTTTTATGAAAATTATTAATTAATATATATAAAATTAAATAGATTCGGATATTTTTCGAGTAATAATAATTGAGTTTAAGATGAGTTAGAATAATTAAGAATATATTTTAATTAAATTTATGATGAATTATTAATCAAATTTGGATAGTATAATAGTGGAAGGAACATGGTAGCCCTCTGGCTTCCTTCCTCAGCTTAGAGTTTCTTTTTTTAGACTTATGGGCCTTTCCGTGTTAAATTCGGAATGCTGGGACTGATCTATCCCTTTCTTATGTTTTTAAGCCTAACATCTTATTGATGATTTGTGTACCAGGATCATGAATGGACTGGTTATCTCTTTTAATGAATTTTATCTTGGACACAAAAATAATAATATTTTCAATTTGGTTTTTTGGTAAAGCTTTCCATAAGTTTGTTTAGAATATGATTGAATATCAATTAAGTAATTAATCAAATATCAGCATCGCTAGAAATTTTAAAATATAAATTTTGTATGTATAACGTTATATTATAATAATTGATCATGATAAATTTTATGTAGGTTTTATCATAATCGATATTTAAAATTTATTCATTGTAACAGTTACATCGAACAATTTAAAAGAGGAAATATATTACCACTCATGCAGTGAGAAACGAAAAAAGCAAGCAAACAAGTGAAGGGGAAATATGCTGTGTTATTAAAATTCCAAATTTTCTTCTTTACACGTACAAATTTGCTGATAAAAAGAAATTAACCACGCCAATTAAACACTTGCGCCTAAAGAATCCTTGACTCAGAATTTCCCTAACATTTATTGAAAAATGAAAATCCGACGGCCCTAGCATCGGGGCAAATCTGCAGGAGGATGTGGCAGGGTCTCCAAGTGTCCTTTCCCATTCTTCACTATAAGCACCGTAGCTAATCCCCATGATTGGTGCACATCCAAGTGACAATGCATAAACCAAACCCCTATAACAAAGCAGATTGATGCCATTAATTATTACTACAAGTTTAATTAATATTAAGTACTCAATTACACTTTCAATTAAGCATTTTTCTTCCCTTAAAGACTTACCTGGATTGTCTGCTACAAAGCGAATTGCTGCCCATCCCCCAACTGGAACTCCAATGGTGTTCATATATGGCGGATCCACTAGATTGAGATTTGCTGTTTGTGGGTTATAGTCGCCGGTGCCATATCCCACAACATAGAAGCTATAGCCATGGAGGTGAATTGGGTGATTCTCAGTTGATATCGTTCCTGTATCCTGCAGAATGATTTGCACCCTGGTACCATACTCAACGACCTTAGTCCTAGTCCCATTCATGGAGTTTGTGTCAACTGGGGCATTATTAGGTGCCCCATTGACGAAGTCATAGAATCTAAGGGGTGCCTCAGGGAAATCCTCAGTGAAAAAGCCTTCAATCCCTTTGTAATAGGCTTCCAAAACTGAAACTGTAGGTTTAATGAAACTTATATTGTTCATGGAAGCCGCCATGGTACCATTATTAATGCCTTGGCAATTTTGTTGTGGTGTTTTAGACCTACACTTATTGACATTTACTCCAATAGTGACAAAGAGGTTAGTGTCGATCTCTTTTGGCACGTTTGAAGTATTTAAGCCTCGCAGGCCATCCATCACCGTCTTAACAGCTAAATTATCATTAAAATTGGGTAATCTAGCTGGTAACGAAATGCTATTAGGGACAGCACCTAAGTATTGAAAGTAAGCAATTGCTGATATGTTCTGAAATGGGGCACCCTGAGCAGACATGTAAGGTCCCATGGCCATGGAATATTTTCCAATAGGTTGATCAGCGGTGACGAGGACGATCATTGTCTGTCCTGGTCCGAGCATTACGCGATCTGTAGTGAATGGTTTTGTGTACTCAGCATCGGCTTCTACGATTGTTAATTTGTGATTAGCAATGGCAAAGAAATTTTCCATGTTTAAGCCTGCGTTTATCAACCGTAACAAATAGGTCTTCCCCGGGACCACTTCGATCTTATATACATCTGAAACAATAATATTTATTAATTACTACGTAACAAAAATTACCTACTAGGCTAATAATAATAATGAAAGTAGCAGCTGAGCCAATCAGAAATACAGTAGGTTTATTACTTAATTATTCATTTGTTTCTTATCTTGAGCAGTAGCCAATAGTGAGCGGTGACTGCCCAACAGAACTTTATGTTTTTAACATCAAATGATAAGTCAAAACTATTAAAATTAGGATGAAAAGTCTGCCTAATAGATTAAGAGATTAATCAATGATAATATAAAAAAATATTAGCATTAGGATATAAATAGAAAAATAAATATAGTTATTATTATTATTACCATTAGCAGAGCAATTATAGTTAGGCCCAGGGTGACCATTGATGGTGTAGGCATTTGACGGTGGAGGACCTCCGCCGCTTGCTAGTACTTGCCGCTCTAGTTGTACAACGTCCTGGAGCCAATACTCCCCTAATTAAATACATTCCAAAGAAGTTGTCAACGCAAGCTTAAGTTAATTAATGAAGATGTTTTTTTTTTCAATTAATTAACAGTAATTAATTACTTACCTAGAATTACTATATGCTCTTCATAAGGGTAGGGAAATGGGTATGGGACCCCAGTTTTTGGATATACAACTATGGCACCATAAACAGTTCCCCTAAGCCAAGAAACATGAGCATGCCAAAAAAAGGTGCCCTTCTGCCTAACCAGTGTGAACTCGTAGGTGAAGCTCTGGCCAGGTTGAATTGGGCATTGGGTTATGTATGAAGGTCCATCGAACCAGCAGGATAGTATTTGCCGGACACCGTGCCTTAAAATAATTATAATAAAAAATAAATAAATAACACTTAAAAAGTTATATATATATATATACTGGAGTTGATTACCAGTGGATGGTGACATTGTAAGGCGACTCGTTGGTAACTTTGACGATTATTCGATCGCCTTGTTGGGCATAAACAACAGGTCCAGGGTACATATTATTAACGGCAACAATTTCCTTGGTGTTGCACAATTTATTAACAGTCATGGTATGAACCTGAAGCAATCAAAATGAGATAAAGAAGATAAATGCCCAGAAGACAAAACTTACAGTATTATATATATTGTAAACGGAAAGGACAGATTATAAGTGTAGAAGAGACCTTGAAATCATAGAACCTGGTTGTTCTCCCTCCAGGCCAATTGGGAACAGACAGAGCAGTGTAGGCGAAGGACATCATCAAGCTTAATAAGCATAGGATCATAAAAGAAGAGGGTGGATTGCCCATGGCGAGAGAGATAGAGAGTTAGAGGTGAAGAGGTGGTGGAAGGAGCCTTTTAATAGGTAGCTATATGCATTGGGAGACGAATGAAGAGAAGAGATCGACATTAATTAATTAATTTAAACAAGAAATGGGAAGGGGGAAAGAGTTGAATAATTTGGCATTATGTTTGTCAGCTTTCATGATTTCTCTAACATGGATTGGTGATAATAATAAGATGTTGGGAGCGTTATTATTCAATGTGACCCAAAAGTGGGGGAGGGTTAACTTAGCCTTCCCTTTTCTCTCATTGAGCGAAAGCATGGTTTTTGACTGGGTCTGGGTGAATACTGAATATTCAGACCTGCAGCTTCTGGATTCCATTTCTAAACCACACACCAACAGCTGCCTACCCTACTACCTGCTCTTTACAATGTACTATATATTATATTACATTAAATTAAACTTTTGCCTACATAAAGGTCTTTTGCTGTTTTTAACTGGACAACAAATGAAGATATATAATGAGTAGAATTTAATCAGGATTGTTGGGTTTTGAGCTGTACAACTGAATGTAACTCTCTTTATATTTATTAAATTTCATTGATTATTTTATCCAAATGAATTACAGCAACTCTTCTTATGCTTAAAAAAATGTTTAGTTCAATTAATTATTTGATATTATGAGCAAAATTTAATCACAATCAATGTATTTTGAGCTATACAAATTTCATAATCTTGATAGTGATTTCATCATTAAATTAAATTTTATTGCTAATATTTTATGAGATTGAAAGAGAAAGAAATCTTGAATTGTCAAGTGAAAGAACTTAAAAAAAACGAAACGATCTAGAAGGAATTAGTTTTTCTCTGTTTCTAAAGTCTAAACTCAAGACACGCAAAAGATTAAAAACCTTTCTAGCACTGAAATATGGAAAAAAAAAAATAACAAAAATAAAAGATGGAAAAATAAGAAGAGAGAGTAAAGGTAGGGTTTATTGGTTGTGCTGTTCTAAGACATGTTTTGTTCAATCATAAGCAGTGTTGGTGCACGCCTTCTTATTATTCCAAAGCCTGAATCTACTTTACCTGCTTCTTCGTCTTCTTCTTCTTCTTTTTTTTCCTTCTTTAAATATTGTTCAACGTACACCATTTTTAAATCATTATGTTAATTATTATATACAAGTACTTGGCTTTGATAATTAGGTTGCTATGCATGCGTAATTAAAAGGCATGCATCACCAATCATTAATAAATCATGTAACCTTGTGCCCTATTTTGTATCTCCTATATATTTGACCATCTCATGCAGCGTTCTACGTAACATAATTAATGATTCGTTGTATTGTTGAAATTTCAATGCACGATTGCTTCTTTAATTGGTTTTTTTTTTTTTTTTACACTGACAAAATAAAATTTAAATAAATTAATTTGATTGATTAAATATTTAATTAATAAAAGAGATAATCAAAATTTAAACTTTAAACATTTTAGTTGGAAAAAAATCAGTCAATCTAAAAACTTAACAAAATTTGAGGTACTATAGATGATTATGTACACTGGCATCATATTGTAACTTCAAATTCACGTTTTCAATCCTCAGTGTGAAGATGGTGGCACTGGCAGGCAGGAGCAGAACTTCTGAAACATTAAGTTTTTTTCACTCCAAATATTTAAAAAAAAAATGAAAGTTTTCTTAAATTAATTATTTTAATTGCTTGAATTTCCTAAAGTATAGCATTCATGAAGATGTAATGATATGCATTATATATGAGACTGAACAAAGTCCACCTGAAAGAGATATTAACTAACTTGATTTAATTATTAATTAACAAATAATAACAACCATCAATTTTTTTTTTCAGTTTTAAGTTCATCCATCAATTTCAAAATCTCACATAGCATGGCATGCATTACTATGTATTATACGTCTATATTATATTTATTTTTATAATTAATAAATCATGATCCAGATCAATTAATCTTAATAATTTTAGTTCGAAAGAGTTGACCTCTCAATTTATTTAAGCTAAATTCCAACTACAGCATAACTAATCTGCCAGAAATCTTCAACTTGCGGAATACTGCTTTTATATAATAATAATAATAATAATAATAATAATAATAATAATAATAATAAACTATTTCTTTAATTTTTCCCCCTTATTTCTGCTGCTGCTGCCGGCCAAAGTTTATATTTAATCCAGAATACAAATTTTGAACGCGATTTTTCTTCAAACATGACATAAAAATATTGGAATTTTATAATTATTGAAAACAAAATGGAATATACCTAATTTAATGAATATTTAGTTTACTTTTTTATTGCAGTTAACAGCTGATATACACGTAAATAGGTGAACTAAATGAATTGACAAACTAAATTAATAGTTGATTGACAACTGATAGGATAGCTATCAGTTGCAATTTGTATTAGCTCTATTTTTAGAATTATTTATCATCATATGATAGTTGATTTTATTTTTTTTTCTATTTAGATTAGATTATTTTTTAAAAAAATTTATTAATTATATAATTTATATGTCTTTAAAGTAGTTTTTCATACCATAGATTATTTAAAATTATGATAAATAAATATAAAACGTTATAAATATAATAATTATAATGTTCATTTTTATATATACTTAAGAAATAATTATATCTTTAATATGTTGTATAATAAATTAATAATTATATATTTATTTAGATCAACTGTACAATAAATAATCTAGTATGTATTCTCAATAACAATTATTAGAAATAACTATCAATTATCTACTTAAATCAAACAGATCTAAATCTCAAAAGTTAGCTAATAGGAGATTGCCTAAATTTTTACATTTAGAATAATTTCCACATGGGTTGAAGCCACTAGCAGTTCTATATTTTGGAATTAAAAATGAGTAGCATATTGATTCTTTTGGTTTTGGATAAAATAAAGAAACCATGAACTGAAATTCTCATCTCTTCTCTTTACAAAATGATAAAAACTATCCAGCTTGATGAATATGACAACTAATTAATTGTATCTACTATGTTGAAAAGGGGAAATAAAAATCACTATAAAATGAAAAGTAATTATGAAGTAAATTAAATTGAAAAGGGTTGGTGAAGAATCTCAAAATGATTGCATCATATTCTACAAACACAATTGTAAATTGATAAACAAAACTTATTTTTATAAAGCTATCGTAGCAAAATTATTGAAAGATAATGTCTACTTGGACTGTTGAAACTCATTAGTTGCATTAATTAATCACTTTAAAAAATTTTGAAACAGAATACCCAACAAATCATCTCAACTTAACTATAATTTATAATAATAATTAAGACAACACAATAGACTGGGGAAACTTCAAAAAAATAAATAAAAAGCTGCTTCCAAGCCTATTCGTAAATGAGCATGAGAAACAATCACATTTGATTGGTGAATAAGTTGATTATTCTTGCTTAGGTAGCTTACCATCAATTATGCATAAGTAGCAGAGAATGTGTGAACCTATTACTAATTTTTGCGTCTCCTAATTGTTTAATATGCTGAAGTTGAGTGTGTGTGTGTATATATATATATATAAATAATGGGTAGGGATATTTTCAAATTAGTATATGAGCATTGAGATTAAATCCCCTATACTCATAATTTTAAGGACGAAGTTCTTCATATTAACTGAATGAAATTATAATAATTTTGGAGTATTTTTTAATATTTTTTTTAATAGATGGATTGGGAGACTAAAAATTTAAATATGACATTCATAAAAAAATAAATAATGTGTTTTTAATTATTAATAGATCGAGTCAGAGTCAGGCTAGACTTTAATAGAATTAAATTCTAATTCATAAAAAAGAGAACTTATTGGATTAATCTTAATGTCTAAGGAGAAAAATGAGTTTACAAAGATAGTAAAGGTTGATATTTAAGCTTTAAAAGGCATGAACACACGATGAGACAAGACCTGTGAGCATTGATTATGTTCCTTTTGGTAGAAAAAGTAGTGTTAATAAATCTATCTAAGATATAAATATTTAGAATTCATATATTTAATAAATAAATTTTATTATATATTTTATATCTAAATAAGAAAAATTCTTTAAAATAAAAAATACAAAATAATCCTTAAATAGGATAAAGGTACAGAATTGTTTATGTAAGTTTTTATGGGTTATGTTTGGAATTATGGATTTGGGTTTGGGTTTGGATTTGGATCAAATATGTTATTTGGGAGGCTTAAAAATATTTAAATTTTAATCAAATGCAAAATAAATATAGAGATTTAAAAAAGTTAAGATTTGAATTAACAATATTAGCTATAGTATTTGAAATTCAAAATCAATCTAATAAAAATTTGTTTGCTATATATTTCTTTTGAAATGCAGTACATTGCATTAAACAAGGCCCATTAGGTGAATACAAAAACATCTAATTATATACAAGGCAAAGGCTCAAATCCAGCCCAACTAGCAACCCACACCCATTATTCATTGCAAAACTGCCCAAATCTTGCTACATGTAGGAACGAGAAATCGTCTTGGCCATCATGTAGCATCGTAGGATGCAGGGCAGACCCACATGTAATGGTGGAGGGGCCATCGCCCCGCCCACCCCAATGCTTGAAAATTTGTTCAAGAGTTTGCATGTGTGCTACAGCGTTGGCCTCCTCTCAAATTTTTATTTTGCCCCCCCAACATGGGCTCCAAAATTATGAGTTAATCTTTATAAATAATGGGCTAAATAATTTTAACATCTGCAACCTATTATAACCCAACTTTAAAGAAAGTTAAATAACTTTAACTCATTATTGAACCCAGCCCAAGAGATCAAATAAAGCCTAATACAATGCTTAATGAATTATTAATATATTTAGCAGTACTTTGTATACATATATTTATAATTACTTTGTATGCATATATTTATAAGTTTACTTTGGATTACACTTCACCCCCCAGATCCCAATTTCTAGTTCCGCCCCTGGTCGAATGTCCTGTAGCTGGAGCTGGTATAGCAATTCAAGGAGAAAAAGTCGAAGGTCACACAGACAAAAACCATGAAAGCATAGTTCTCTCCACCACCAAGCTGCATCGCAGGACCACAAGAAGCCCTCACCAAACCACTCATCTTGCAAACCAAAACCACAAAACTATATACAGCCTCACTTATTGATGACAATGGTGCCCATTCTCTGGGAGGAGATGTAACCTTTCCCCTCCCTCTAAGGTAGGAGATAGCACCAAACAGTCAAAAAAGACAAGGGGGTCTCTGAAACCTAAAAAAAACTCAACATTTAAGAAAAAAATATCTCTAAATGAGTTAATTAGTTGTGAGATGCTCACTTTCATTTTAAATTCAAAATTCTTTTTGATATTCAAAATTTAAGAATTTTAAATTCAAAAGTTCACGTTTAATATTTGAAATCCAATCCAAACTAAACTATTAACTCTAATTGATTTCGATCCGAATCATAAATTGAGCTAATTCTTGGCAAGCTTAGAGTATGTTTACTTTAACTTATAAAAATTTATAGCTAATTTGAGTTTATAAGCATTTAAATTTTTAAATAATTATTTATTTAATTAAAGTGCTTATAAGTGATTAATAAATAATTAATGTGTTTGTAAAAAATAATTTATAAGTATATCTATTATTAAAATAATAAAAAAATATTAAATAAGATTTGTGATCAAATTTTAAAAATTAAATGATGATAATTTAATAAAATACTTGATTAAACTAGATTTATAAATATAAAAATTATTATAAATAAACATATCAATTTATTTTTAGAGCTTATACGCTGATTTAACCATCTTATTAATTAAAATAAATACACTTTTATTCTTAATTACATCTTGTGTAATAGTAACGTGGTATCAAAGTGCCCTCCCACAGAATTGATAGGGTTTCGATTCCCAGCGAGCAGTTTTTGCAATGTTTGTCAATCAATGTTTGTGTTGAGGGATTCTAACGGTTATTTGAGCGAAATTTATTTTAACGATTATTCTAGAAATTTGTCAAAATATCCAGCTAAACAGCATTTCAAATATTGTCGCATTGCCTAAAACTAAGGGTTGCTTGACATGTATTTACCATTTAATAACTAACCACAACTAATATAAGATTGAAGAGAATGGAAGTTCGAAATTTATATCTCAAGGGGCTGTACCAATCAATTAACAAAATAGTTCTAAGAATGCCAGGGGATAGTGCTAAGAAATATTTTCAGCAATTACCGTTGCTATATCTGCAATCACATTCCCTCTCCAAAATTCTATTTGTTTTTCTTCTCAAAACGAGGCAGATCGGGCGATCCTTGGCTTGGCTATCTTCTTGTCATCGTCAAGAGATATCATTAGAAGATTGGAAGGATTCTCTATCATCATTTTAGCAACCAAATAGCCAGCAATGCTCCAGGTCTGATATTTCCTTGCTTGTTTCCCAACATATCGGCCAGTCTTGCCGTCATAGTATTCAGGCCACCCATCTTTTGACAGGCGCTGCTCCACCAATTCTACAGCTCGTTTAGCAATTTGTGGTCTTCCAACCTTGATACATGCTGCCGTAAGTAACCAAAGCAAAACTGCATATGGAACCCACTTAGCAAATATCAATTGCAATTCTATATAATCATCAATATAAAAAATATTATCAAGAGGACATATTTGTTTTTGTCATGTATTTAATTAAATAGCTTTTTATTATATAAATTCTCCATATTATTAGGTGTATTTCTAAGTACATGCACAACTCCTTATCTACCTAAGTCTGGATAATTGCACATATGGTGCACTGTTTCAAAGTAACCAGTTTGTGGAGGAACCTCCAGAGTATATGGTGCTTAATTTCCCTGTTCCAATAAAATAACATACTCATAAGCAGGAATTTCTGTTGTGGTTAAACAGTTGGACAATTTAGATCGGTGTTTAATCCAAGACAATTTAATTCATTATTTAAGAGGCGAAGTAGGACACTCATATTTTAACAATAGACTTGAATATAAGGAAAGATATGGTTCAAAATTAAGTCGGCAAATCCAAGAAATAATGCTGGATAAGCCTAACAGGTGCATAACCATTAGAAAAGCCATGTATATAAAATACGGCACACTACTCAATGCACATGCAGCATTTTTCCATGTTGAAATTGGGGGAAAGTCCACGTCTCACCTGGCCAAGACCCACCATTATGGTAACTCCATCTCGTATTTTTAGGATCACATCCAGTGACTATCCTCCATTCATGTCCTTCCAATGCCGGGTATGTAATCTTCAACGGCATCTCTCCAATCAAGTCCTCCCATCGTTCCTCAATCAGATCCATGATCGCTGTTGCCTGTTCACGTGTCACTAAGCAACTCAAAATGGCGATGCAGTTTCCAACTAAGAACCATCGAAAGTCCATGCGAGCTGGGCTGACATTGCCCATCAGATAACCAACCTCATCTTAAAGGCATGAAATCAAACACCCAATTAGGGATAGACTCTGGGATGACATTGAAATTATTGACAGCAGTGTGGGAGTCTTTCTCAGTCTTTTAGCGGTATATGATATTCAGTTGTGTGAAATCCAGCCAATAGTAGTTCCGGATGTGGTAGCTAAGAGCTGTGATCCGCTTATCAATCCGTTCAATCAATTCCTTGCCGTCGCTTTCCGGGTTTAGCATCTGCTTTGCACACCTCAGTGCGAAAAAGAACAGTGCCTGGATTTCAATTGGATACCCATATATTCCCTGTTTCAAAATTTAATGCATCAAGTTCACAAATTACACACCATCATGAGCTATGTAATTTTCAAAATTAGCGGGAACCAAGACTCCTAGACCAATTTCTAGCAATCCTATTGTCTTCTGCGGCTAGTTTTTTAATTTTCTCGAGTTTTCAAGTGCTATATATCAATTTACAATCAGATATGCTCCAATAAAGAAAAAGGATAAATCGAAGGAGATATAATTTCATTTCAAGATCAAGCGAGCCTGTTCAACACAAGATTTTTTTTTTTTTTTTTTTTGCTAACACGAGAAGAATTTGAAGAATAGCACTTCGTTAACTGATATTGAAATCAATGAATGCTTACATACAGAAAGGATAATTAAAATTGTAACGAACTCAATCCACCTGGCTAACAAAAAATAACAAATTAACAAACTTAGCAAACGTGTCTAATACGTGTGTTAAATTAAATACCTTCATGCCCATTTGCATTTTGTAAAATCTATATATCCATATGTGTATGTATAAATAGACAAGTATTTTCAAAAAGTTGACACGTAACATTCTTATTATTTGTTCCAATGTAAATTGTAATTATTTAATAATTATCTTATTAATATTACAATAAGTACATAAGGCACAATAGAGTAACATATATTAATTACATATATTTATAAATTTATACTTATTACATATATTTTATATCAATATTATATATTGGTATATTTTAATTATTTATCTTATAAAATTTTTATTAAAAATTTGAGAAAAAAAAAGTATCTTTTAGGTATTGCAGCGCAACGCTCCCTATCATGTGTTCCTATTATAAGTTATGATTTATTTAATAATTACTATTTTAATATTACAATAAGTAGCTATTAATATAATATAAGTTATAATCTATTAATATATATTAATCATATATATTCATATATTTATACTTATTACATATATTTATATAGATATATTTTAATTATTTTTATTATAAAATTTTTGTTAAAAAATTTGAGAGAAAAGAATAATAAAAATAAAATATAAAATAATTAATAAAAAATCTAAAACATTATATTAATTTTATATATATTTAAATTAAATAAAAATATATAAAACAAAATTATTAATATATACTGAGAAAGTAAAATAATAATAATAATAATAATAATAATAATAATAATAATAATAATAATAATAATAATAATAAATTATTGTATGCTTTCCGTGGTGTAAGGTATAATATGCAGGTCTTTCTCTCCATGATTCATACCGCATGAAAACACAAGGTGCATTCAAAAGAGAAGTGGAACTCTGAACCTAGTCATTCAGCCTCCAAAAAGATAAGAACTCAAAACAAAAGGAAATGAACAAGTCCTAAACTACATTAGCTTAAGTGAAGGGCTTGATGAAAAGACTTGCAGAATAAAGTAGGGATGGCTGTGATCTCCGGTATGAAATATATATCTACTAAGATCGGCTCCCAGAAACATTAAGCCAGGCAGAAAAAGAGAATACTCACCATCCTCCTGTCAATCATGCTGCACCCATCTGCACATAGGAGTGTTGGGAAAGTGTCAAAGCCGTCTGAGAGGCAAAGGTTGAGTATCAATTTCATTCCTCTCTGCACCTCTGGTAGTTCTGCCAATGCATAATCACGAGTGAGCTTGGTGTATGACCTAAGCAGTATAATCCACCAGAACCCTGAATCAACAGGTGCCACTCTCCCGATTGCACTGCCACCAAAATCCGCAACCAGGATCTCCTTTTGGCGATGCGTGTCAAAGAGAACCTTGTAACTTGCCGGCATGACACCTTCTCCAAGAGTAAAGTTGTCAATCCTCTTTTCCCAACCTTGGAGGTGGAGAGTCTTTAGAAGAAAGTTTTTCACAATCTCAGTCTCAGGAGGGTCTTTCATTAGGCATGCTAAGCCACTAGGAACAAAGTCTCTCACGAAAACCTGCAGATTAATAAAAGAGTGAAAAGAACAGAAGTCGAGAAAAAGAAAGGAGGAACATGGACAAATCAGAAATTAAAATGCTATCATCTGACAGTAGCCTATTTTCAAGTGCAGAGAAGATTTTATAATTTATATAGTTCCCAGCAAACAGATAAGTAACCTAATGAAGCAATGTTGTTATATGTGCTTGCGTCAGCGTGACTACATTAGAAACTCAACTTCGCCTCATCTTCAAATCCAGGCCTGATCTGAATACCAAATTGAATATTGCAATGCTTGAAGAAATGTCCAAATATTAATTCGCATATTTGAGTAAATTTAAACACAACTTGAATTCTGAATTTCCTTCTTCTCTCTTCTGCTTCTCTCTGCCCTCTCTCTTTTTGTTATAAAAGAGACTAAAAGCCCAGAACTACCACACGTAACTTGAATTCTGTTTTTTGTTGGCACTTGTCATCTTAAATGCCATATAAAATAAGAGAAATTATTAGGTGCGCTGTATATGTATAATCTTTTGTAATTATATGAGATTCACTCTATATATTATAAAAAGGCTCAACTTTTCATGAGCACTATTTTTTACTACTTTCAATATATTCAATAATTAGTTATAAAATAAAATGAGTAGGAATTACAAAAATGTTAAATTCCACCAAATGAAAAGACAAATATTATTAGCACCTACAAAGTCACTGTATATATTATGATTCAGAGAGATAAAAGGATGAACCTAAAAGCACAGCAAATAATTTTACGGCAAGCTATTATGCTTCAGTACCAACAGGATGATGGAAAATTATTCGACTAAATGCAAATATGATTCATGCTTTATGTCTATATTATAATGCATGCAACTTCAGTCTCTCCTCGAATATCATGAAATTGAATAAATAATTCCAAGATTTGAAATGTCGAATTGTAGGGGAAAAAACACCTGATTGTAATTCAAAGCCTCAGCGCTGGGATCCGTAGCTGCGAGAGTCCCAACAGGCTTTCCTTTGAAGTACACGTAAGACTTATTGAGCCTCTCCCACGCCTCCTCCACCATCGCGCCACTCTCCGCACTCACCTGATGTCCACCGCCGTTGGATCTTATTCCAGGAGATGTGTTCAGATCGAAGACCTCCAGGTTAGTGCCGACGCTTGGACACGGCTTCAACGTCGTGTGCTTCACAACATGCACGTTATCAGACACCATGTCGATGCCCTGTAGTCTTACTGTCTTTTTAGCCTTTTCTGGCTGACGGCCTCCTATCATCTCCAGAGCATAACCGTCGGAGCATTCCTCAGACTTTGATCCTTCTCCTTTGCCTGAAGAGTCTAGACCTTTCTCAACGGATTTTGTGCATTCTTCTTCCAAGGAAACTAAAGGTTTCTCAGTTGACTCCAATATTAACTTCTTAGCAAAATCTGGAGAAAACTCATCTGATTTTGAAGGTTCTTTATCAGCAGATAAAGATTTTCCTGTTGTTTTGAAACTCTCAGCGTCTGAAGAAAATTGAGGTTCATGAATGGATTTTAAAGCCTTAGTTTCTTCAGAAACTGAAGCTTTCGCATTAATCTCAGAACCTTCAAGCACTAGAAAATATGATGATGTATTGCTCGATTTTGAATCTGGTTTCTCAAGAGATTTCTCAAGCGCTTGGAACTCAACTTGAGAGGTCGAAATGCCGCTTTGTTTAAGACGGAGCATAATGTCAGACGCGGCGGCCTCTTCATTTGCAGAGACACCTTTCAAGGTTACTTGTGACTCTTCTGGCTTCACATCTTTCTCCGGAGACAATTGCATCTTCTCCTTCCGAGCCTGTTTATCGGAAGGACCTCCTGTAGGCGAGGACCCAGCCGTTTGCACTGCGGGGATCGAAGGCGGAGCAGCTTCTAGTTTCTTTTCCCCGTCCAGCTGAACGAGATCTCGCAGCTCTGGGTGCATTCTAGAGAGTAAACACAAAGTGCACGAGTTAGAGAGAAACAGATTCTATATATGCAATTTAGAGAGGGAAACGATGAGACAGATACACACTTCACAGTTCTTCGGCGCCGCTAGGGAGAGAAGGCGAAACGGTTTACTGAGAGAGAAACACAGAGAAGTCACGCCGCTCAGAGAGTGATAGTGTGTGTGCGCGCTCGCGCGCGCTTTGTATACAGTGAGACTGAAGAGTTGTCTTTCTGGTGTACGAGAAGCCCCTGTGGGTGCGTTTCAGTTTTGGCTGCTGCGTTGAAAGAGGGAATTCAAGAAGTTAAGAGCGTACTAGATAAGCCACTAGGTCTTATTATTTGTTTTATTTACAATGATGCCATTAGACAATCGAGAAATGAAATGTTGGGGATGAAAGGACTGATTGGGGAATGAATGGTTTAGTTTTTGAGGCGGGAACGATTAGTTGATGCTGGTCTGCTCCAGCTGGATTCAAGAGCGAATCTGGCAATGGGAAACTAACTCAGCTTTGAACTTTCTCTACGGTTTTAATGTACGAACTGGACCGAGAAAACCATATTTTCAATTTTTCGTAGCATAACACGTGTTCGTTGTTTAAGTCCGAAACCATCACTCGTGCCTTGTGTCCAGCCAATGAAAATTCATGGCATGAGCATCTGCGCTGTCCCTCGAAAAGTGCATTGCCGCGCCATATTGCAGATGCAAAATTAACCACATAAATTTATTGCATCCTCCCTCAAAAAATATATACATTTCGTATTTCTTTAAAATTAAATACTAATTAAAAAAATTAAAACTTTTAAAACCTTTTCCAATTTCAATCAAATATTTTAATTTTATTAATTTAATTTTAAACTTTCACATTAATTTTAAAATAATTTAATTTACTTATTTAATTAAAAAATAATTTAAATATTTTCTTATATTATTAATATTAATAAATTCTTTTATATTGATTTTAGCCAAAGTATTATTTGAATCAATCTTTGTACTGTTTTGAAAGTTATTATTACATTGATTATTGTATTTATTCACATTTTATTTTTAATTTTTAATTTTTAATTTTTATTTTAAATTTAAAATAAAATATGAAAATATATGAATTAAAAATATAGATAGAAATAGAGAAAAAAATTAAAATTAATTTAATAATATTAGATATATTATTTATTTATTATATTTTTTATCAATATAAAATTTGTTAAAATTAATGAAAATATTAGAAATTACTTAATTAATTAATAAAATTAAAAGAATAGCTGAATTGATAATGAATGAGAACATTTGAATTATTTTTGTCACTTGATAAGTTGAATTATTTTTAATTAAATTTATTATTATGATTGAAAACAATAGAAAGATTAATGTTTAGATTGATAAAATTAAAAGTTTTGATTAAAATTGATAATTGATATAAAGGTTTTGATTTTAATCATTTAAATTATATATATATATATATATATATATATATATATATATTTCTTAGGAAAAATTAAAAAAAAAAACTGCCTTGAGATTTAACGCATTCTTTGAATAGAGTCATGAGATTAACTTTTTGATAATGGATTAAAAATTAATAATTAACTTTAAAATAGAAATTCTAATCATATAGTTGCTTATTCAAATAAAAAACACTTATTTATTAAGTTTGGAATTTAATGGCAAATAGAGAGGATTGATAATGCATTTTATTTGTAATTTGGGCTATAGATACTTATAACAAAAAAAAAAAAACAAATGCAAGGAAAAAAAAAGTGTTAATGGCTAATTTATTGTTATTAAATCTAAATCAAATTGGCCAATTAATTGATGAATTGGACTCTAATCTAGTTTGAGTTTATAATCTGATATGAGTGTAACTCGATTGATTGGACTGATAAACCATGCGACCCAACTGAATTAATAAGAGCGAAATTGCATATGAGAAGAAAAGCTCGATCTTTGGTCGAAATGCCTCCTTATTGTGATTTCTTATGTTTTGGCACTTCCACGGCCTGCTACTTGTTGGGTTTTGCTTCTCACTTCTCTCGACGATTGTTGGGATTTGCTTCTCCCTTCTCTCGATGATGTAGACAGCGGAAGAGTTAGGCCAGACGGTTCCTCTAGTAGATTGAGGTTTTGTTGAGCCAAAGGACCTGCCGTGAGAAGTGTGCGTTAGACCTCCAGATGCCTTATCGCTTGGAGCCTGCTACTGTATTATGAATTTGGGCCTTTAGGGCCTTGCACGCTTACTTTTAATGAAACTTATCTTTGATAAATAACAGTAACCCACCAGCCGTTGAATTCCAAAGGGGAGACGCTGCAAAATTTCCTATCAATCGATGCAAAAATTCCCTTTCCTGTAGGCATGGGAGACTAGGACAAACCAATCCCTTGAGAGAATATGCTGAACTGCGTCCACCAGCGAGCTGTCGTTTATCTTTAAATTATTGATCATTATCATGCTTAGCACAAGCATTGTAAAACCTTAGAATCATCTTGAAATCGAATAACAGCGCACAGAACCAAAAAAAAAAAAAAAAAGTCATTTAGACAACAAGGACAGCCACCATCCACGTCATATTATTCACAAAATTGAAGGGTCCTCCATCATGGTATGAAACTTTAGTCACTAATTTGAAGTTTCAAGTTAAAAAGAAACGCTTATGGTAATCAATCTCATAGTTTCCCCTGCAGTTGTAATTCCAACGAATAATAAGAGATAACATCATACCAGCGAAGGAACAATGGAAGCCCAGAGAGGAGCTGATGCAATGAAATCCAGACTTTATTTATCAAACTCCCATATGACGCCTCCATCCTCTGAAATATTGACCACAAGGCATAAGTTTTTGTTGAAATTGCAAATAATGGATGGAGTAGAAACAATACCACCAAGAATCCATAATGTTTGCTATCACAAACAGATCTGGGAATGCTTCCTCAAAGTTGCCAATGTTTTGAGGTGTTTAAGCCAAATTTAAAGGAATTTCTATTTAACTAAAACAAGTCATGTCAATTCTAAACCATGCGAGATAAATTTCAGAATGCCAGATGGTAAGTGGTTTCCAACTTCCAAGTTGAGATATCAAGCTCGAAAAAACAACTGCCAGTCACAATTATTCTTATAACAGCCGCTTTTCTACCATTCATTCTAACAGTTCACAAGGACTAGGCCATAGATCTCATAAAAAAAAACATCAAACAATTATTCTAACTGACTTTTATTTTCCTAATTCCTTTTTTCCTTGTGTTATAGGCAAGAATTATAAATTATGATACCTTTAACTTTCTTGTTTATCCAGATCTCAAGAAGCATACCAGCACCAATTCCACCTGCAATACATGCCCCATAGAATGCAATTGCAGAGGGTAGAGATCTTCGAGGAAGGAAATAGTAATCTGGAATTTGTCTAATCTTTTTTGGTAACCGTTTCTTTATGACTGGTTTAGCACCAGCACTAGGGTCCTTCTGCAATTCACCGCCTATGGCTTTCCAGTCAACCCCCTTGAATGGATCTTTTGGCTCTTCAGTTCCCATGGCCAGACGCCACTATACTTTACAGCAGAATCCTGTAAATACAAAGCTACATACTCTATCCCATGTAATTTCAAGAAACTGCTGTGAAACAGAAAACCAATAGAAAGAAGGATACAGGGTACAATGTTCAGGAAGAAATGAAAAGACAAGCACATGTATGAAACTGGGTGCTACACACACATAACAACCATTTCCTTGTTGGAAAAAACAAAATTCAACTCGTTGCCTTTTCTTTTCTTTTTGGTTCTTTTAAACTTAATTTCTTAATTGAAAATTTGTAAAACTGAAATGCACAAAAATCTTTTTGTAAGTTTTCACTCTAAATTTAGTTGTTTTGTTCAACAGAAATCGCTTGTGGTGATACATTAATTATAGTTTATTACCTAGAATGACAGGGCCATGTCCCATGTCTATAACAGCCTCAATTTTTGTCAAATGCCCACTCAATCATTGCAAATAGCATCTATAAAGTCCTATAGGTTGTGTCAATGAGTATGGCCTGGGACTTGTACTAGGTGACAGTTGCTGTTTCAGGTGTTCAAAGCACATGTTATAAGTATAACCCTGAGGTTGAGCTCAATATTTGCCTAATTTGTTGGTATTTGAACTGGAAGTGATCTTTGCCAAACAACCAATGTATATCAGATCATGCTTCATCTGTAGTTGACAACATACCCCAGACAACCTTTTCCCATGCAGAATGAAGCTTTGAAGAATCAGATATCTTTTCCTAAGGTATATGACCAGAAACAACAACTCCCATTATTTGATCCTCTGCATTTGCTGTTTATTCCTTGTGTTCCTAAATAGTATCTGTGTGCTTTATTGCGTGTTGAGGTCCCATGCAATAATCCAAAGATAAAGCTATTTTACTTTTCTGATTAGTGAGGGGTGAAATGATCCTTGGAGCTCTCGGAAAACAACAAATTGGTATTGGGATATTAGGGTCTTGTAAATTAAAACATTTTGAAGGCTTTGGGTAAAATATGGGAGAGCTCTCAAAGGTTTTGATGCAGGTGACACAGGAGAAATGGTGATTTGAGTTAGAATATTCATGTTTCCACTACGTTGGCAGCAATGCTAGAGCCTGCATTGTCCTTGGAAAAAGCAAAAATTTAGGTCAGAGACATTTTTTTTTTTTTTTTGGTTAGGAAACAGAGTGAAAATGGTATTTCCTTGTAAAGAATGCTAGGTTTTGGGCAAATAAATGGTGTATGACGAATTGGCAAAGTATTTTCCTAGGTTTTATCATCAAAATACACCTTCCAGACCCTAATTCTTCTAAATCCACAAAATTCAAAGTAACCGGATTCTTAAATTCAAATTCAACCTCCTTGTACTGAAAATCACACTCAATTCAAATATAATCCTAGACCTTTCTTCTCAAAGTTCAAGCCTTAAAATCCCTCTAGCCCCTAGCCCATCATAACGCATACATAAATCTATCTCACGGCAGCGTGTTGAGTGCATCTTTCATCACTTTTCCATACAAACTGTAAAAGTTCCCAACTGAAAATGCCCAGAAAAAGAAAAAACAATATATTACCTCTGGAATGACCGTTGCCGGAGTCACCACTCGCCAGCCGCAAAAGGGATAGCCAAGAAAGAGGAAGAGAAAAGCAGAAGGGCTTAACGCTTAGCGCACCGCTTCTGCAATCTCCAAAACGCGCCGTTTCCTTACACAATGTGACAATGGCAAAATGGTAATATGAAATTATATGATGGGCCGTGTCACGTGGCAAGACTCTGAGACGGGAGCGGAGCGGATGTTGCTGAAGGACGAAGCAAAGGCAGCGTTCTTATAAAAAACTAGAAAGCACAGAGCAGTATAGAAGAAGAGAGATCAAAAACAGAAAGCCCGACTGTGCGCATTAATGGATTTTGTATTGCTGTTTCTTCCCTTTTTCGTTCTAAAGTTCGTTATTAAATTAAAATACCCTAATTCCTTAATCATGAGAAGTCCCTTCCACGCAACCATCATTCGCCACTACCAACACCATCATCACCAATGATCGACTCCTCTCTGTAACCTCCTCCCTCCCCTATATTATAATTTCAGTTTCTTCTGCTCTATCTCCACGCTTCTATTTTATCTTCTTTTAATTATATATTTTGAGACTTGTATAAGCCTTTTTTTTATAATTTTCTATTTTAATTATGGCCAGTCCCTTCTTCACTGTGAATGTCAATTGTTAATTTCTTTTTCGTTCCAATTTTATAGAGTGTCCCGATAGGCAAACCCATTTGATTTCGCTTCTGCATTTATCCTGAACCCGTAATGCGGTCTGCAACCCTTATCTTCTAGTTTTCCTTCCAGCCCTCCAGAATATGGCGATTCTGACCCGTCCATTTTACAGAAGATAAACCTCTGGAACTGAATTGAGTTGTGGGTACTGGGTACAATTCAGATAGCAATAATGCCAGGTCTAGTCTCAGCACAGAACCCTGCCAATGCAAAGCCATTACACAGTTACTTCCGCGAAAACGACGTTAAAACGCCATCTCCGCTCCTAAAGCGAACCCCATCACCCTCCAAGTGCAACCCACGAGCCTTATCCTCCTACAAAACCCCTGAGAAGCTCCCCATCGACGAGCCCTCTCCCGACAACCCGGATCTGGGTCCATTTCTGTTAAAGCTCGCCCGGGACACCATTGTTTCGGGTGATAACCCGAATAAAGCCTTGGACTATGCGTCCCGTGCGTCCGTATCGTTTGAACGGTGTTCGGGTTCGGGTCTGGAGCTAACCATGAGCTTGCACGTCCTAGCCGCGATTTATTGCAGTTTGGGCCGGTTTGAGGAAGCGGTACCTGTTCTGGAGCGTTCCATTGAGGTTCTGGATAGTACTGACGGGTTGGATCATGCTTTGGCTAAGTTCACCGGGTATATGCAGCTTGGGGACACGTATTCTATGCTGGGGCAGCTGGATCGGTCCATTTCGTGTTACGAGTCGGGTTTGAAGATCCAGATTGAGGCTTTTGGGGTTTTGGATCCCAGAGTTGCTGAGACGTGCAGGTAATATATATATATATATATATATATATATATATATATATATATATATATATATTTTTTTTTTTTTTTTTTTCAGTTGGCCCTGCCCTGCTGGCCTTATTTAAATAAGCACAACTACCTAACTAAAGCTTTAGCTTCTATCAGTGGGATAATGGATCCGAATGTTTCTTGCATGATTGAATGGATTTGGCCTTTGCATTGGAATTTTTCGTGAAGATGGAGATCCTCTATTAAACTTGTTAATTATCTCATTTCAATTTAATTATAAAGTAAATTTTTTTCACCGAAGAGATGAGGATTTCGAACTTAACCATTATTTATAGTCAATGATAATGACATAAATTACAAACTAGAGCTGACCTTGTTTTTTATAACAGCAAAATTTCTGATAATAATACCTTTTTACATTAGAAATTGGTATTAACGTCTTCTCTGAAATCAGCCTGTTCAAATTTATTTATTTAGTTTTCAATTTTACAATCTGTTTTCTATTTTCTTCTTATACAATAATTATTATAAGTGTTTTAGGAAGGGTGCTGAAAGGTTAAACCTTCCTAGAAGAACCGCTGACTGTTAAAATGACAGGTATTTAGAAGAGGTTCACCTTCCTAGAAGAACCGCTGACTGTTAAAATGACAGGTATTTAGCAGAGGCCTATGTTCAAGCAATGCAGTTTGATGAGGCAGAAAAGCTCTGCAAGAAGATCCTTGAAATTCACCGGAATCATAGTCCACCAGCATCCCTTGAAGAGGCAATTGATCGCCGGCTTATGGCTCTTGTCTGTGAAGCAAAGGGAGACTATGAATCTGCCCTCGAGCAACTTGTCCTTGCTAGCATGGCAATGATTGCCACTGGTCAGGACAATGAGGTTGCTGCTATTGACATTTGCATTGGCAATATTTATGTGTCCCTTTGCCGATTTGACGAAGCAATTTTTTCCTACCAAAAAGCACTGACAGTCTTCAAATCTACCAAGGGTGACAATCATCCTACTGTAGCATCTGCCTTTATCCGCCTAGCAGATTTGTATTACAAGACAGGCAAGATAAGGGAGTCCAAATCCTACTGTGAGAATGCCTTGAGAATATATGCAAGACCAGCCCCTGAAACTGCAACTGAGGAGATTGCTGTTGGGTTGACAGAAATCTCAGCCATCTATGAATCTTTGAATGAACCTGAGGAGGCATTGAAGCTCTTGAACGAGGCAATGAAGTTGCTGGAAGACCGGCCTGGACAGCATAGCACAATTGCAGGAATAGAAGCACAGATGGGAGTGATGTTTTACATGGTTGGGAGGTATGGAGAAGCTCAAAGCTCTTTTGAGAGTAGTGTAGCAAAGCTTCGGGCCAGTGGGGATAGTAAATCAGCCTTCTTTGGAATTGTGTTGAACCAGCTGGGGTTGGCCAGTGTGCAACAGTACAAGATAGATAAGGCAGCTGAATTGTTTGAAGAAGCAAGGGAGATTTTAGAGCAGGAGTATGGCTCGTGTCACTTGGATACTCTTGGAGTGTATAGCAATCTTGCTGCAACCTATGATGCAATGGGGAGGTGGGATTTCTCTTATCTCGCGCTTATTCCAAAATTTTGTTTGGTTGTTTAACTCATATGTTTATTGTTTCTTGTTGATCCTTACTGTTGTCATTGTTTGGTATTAGCATCATGCCATTCATCACGAGAAGCCAGTGTTTGATATATCTTGTGCAAAATGGACAGTTATTTTGCAAGGGCTGATTTCAAAAAAAAAGAAAAAAAAAAGTGAAAACTTAAGTCTGTAAATCCACAACTACAAGAACAAATACCTTCCTTATTTAGCACAGCAGGTCTTCATATCCACCAGGGGATGTACTTTTCTGAACTTTTCAGGGTGTTCTTGGGTTTTCATTGAAATCTTGTGTTTTCTTGGAAAGTCATCAATTTGGCAATATTTGGACCTGTATGTAATTGCGGTGTTTCTCTTATGGCTCATTGTGAATCATTTATTTCCTTGTGTTGCATGTTGGAGATCTTAAAAACATTGTGTATTTGTTCATGTTATGTATTGTAGAAGAGCATTCAGCGACACAAGTTTCAGAGGGTTAACTAATTGCAGGATTATGCATGTATTGACTATATCATATAATTTGTTTGGTGTGCCCTTTAAGCAAAGGTTAATATTTTTTGTGGCTGAAGCATTTATCATGAACCTGAGAACTGTTGTACTTTTTACAGGGTAGGTGATGCAATTGAGATATTAGAGTACATACTCAAGGTAAGAGAAGAAAAGCTTGGAACGGCAAATCCTGATGTAGATGATGAGAAGAAAAGGCTAGCTGAGCTCTTAAAAGAAGCAGGAAGGGCTAGGATCAAGAAAGGAAAATCCCTTGAGAATCTCCTCGGTTCCAACTCTGAAAGGAGGAAGAAGGACGTTTCAAAGAGAAGATCTGGATTTGGTTTTAGAACTTGAATAAAACTCTCGTCAGGGTTTGCACTTGGTAATATATACAAGATGTAGCATAGATCAAATTCGGATCTTGATGTTTCTTGAGATTCCAATTTGTACTTTTTGTTTCTTCCCTTATAATATTCCTTTTCTATTTGAATACATTGCACATACTTAAAAGATATATAACAAAGAAAAATCTCAGATGTGTGTTGCTTGAACAATTTCTAGTATGTGCTGTGTCATAACAATGTCCTATTGCCAAGCAATTACCCATGATTGACCACCCCAGTTCTCCAGTTGCAATGCCTCTAATTTTTTTTTTTTTTTTAATAAATGAGTTTTGACTAACTTGCTTATGTTTGTCTCCATGAAAACCGCACGGAAACCCTAATAAAAAATTCTTAAAAAAAAAGCCCAGAAATTCCATGAACTAACCCAAATCCGCATACGAAACGTTAGTGGAAAAAAAAAATTCCGCCAGTATATATATATATATTAGTTTAACCACTAACTTTTAATTTTTAATTTAAAATATATTTTTTAACTTATAAATTAAATTAAAAATAAGTAATTAAGTATTTAATAAAATTATTTAAAAATAACTTTTAATAATTTAAATATTTAATTAGAAATATTTAAAAATAATTTAATTTATTAAAATTAATAAAAAAATATATAATTAATATGGGTGGCTAGGAGCTTCCAAACTTGAGTCATAATAATACTCATGCAGTGTCGAAATACAACAAGCCACTATGGCCAAATAAATCTTGAGACTTTGTTCTTTTGTATTATGATACGGAACGAGATTAAAAAGACCATAGTAATGGTTCAATGAACTAGCACTTTTTAATATATAGGATCCCCTAAGAGTAGCAAATGTAAAGTATACTCATACCTTAGTAGATGATTATATGAATAAGATATAATTTTTTTATTTTCAGGAGAGGAAAAAATTTAGAAAGCCATAAAATAAAAAAGCTGAAGTATTATTTCTTAGTAAGTCTTACCACAAATGAAACTAAAGCTCCCTTTATATAAGAAAAGAGCTGAAACTATTACAACTATTTTTACATGAATACATGTCTATCTAATAGTTAGGTAAATATATCCAATAAGATAAGAACTAGTTAGGTAAGCACAGACTCATACCTAACTAAGTCATACATGAAGACAAATAACTTATCTGATTAAAATTAATTATACAGATGCATATTTTTTTAGCTTGAGGGGGACAGTCTGCTATCAATTTACATGGAGTTCTGACTTGGACTTAGATTATTATTATAATAGTCTGAGTCATCATAATCATATTTATTGTCATATAGGATTTTATACCATGGACTATTTTCCTGTTCAGGAACAGATGCACTCTTGATGTCTTTCTCTTCTTCTGCTTCGGTTGGGTCTTGAGAATCTTGCCAAATTGGATTAACATAATCAGGAAAAAAATTTGAAACTTTTTCTGGTTGGGCATTTGGACTGATTGAGGTGAAAGTTGCTATCTGGGCCTTGGGCTTGTAGTTGTTAATTTCGCCTAAGTAATTTCTTTTCGCAGTGCAAGGCTCTGTCCTGTCTTGACAGTTTTGGAATAGGTCTTCCATTCATAGAATTGGTTTTGAGTCCATAACAATCTTGTTGAATTTCTGAAAAAAAAAAAAGCCTATGTAAAATGAACAGAGAGCAGGCTGCTATGGCTTCTGATGGAGGCTTGAAGCAAAGATTATGATTCCCACTGACAGTCCTTAAGTTTTTTTGCCACAATGAAGTAGGGGCAAACTATTCAAGGAAGCACCATATTAGGCTCTGTTGATTTTCTATGCCTCCAAGGAAATTGTAGAGCCCTAGGGTATGAACTTCAAAAGCGATGGCATGCAGAGTGACCGTGCACCATAAAAAATAAATTTCCTCATAGAGCAAATTTTCTTGGAGGTCTATACAAAAGTTGGTGAGGAATGGAGCATCTAGACAAAATATAAAGTGTGTCTCTTGCTTTTGTCTAACAATATTTGCAAGCTTTTAGAAATAAAAGAGGTGATTGTTTACAAATATATTGATTGGCGGAATGTTATTAATGCATTGCATCCCAGTGGAAAACTTTACAGTGCTGGAATTAAAAATGAAGGAGTTTTAAAGCTGGAGGGCTTGGCCATGAAGATGAGAGGGATTGAGTGAAGAGAAATAAGAAGTTGGATAGAAAGTGGTCGGGTGAGGAGATCAGGAATTAAGTTGAGGTCTACTTTTATATTATGGACAGTAAACTCATATTTGAAAAATCAATTTTTTAATCTCAAGATATGTGATTTAGGAAGACTCTTATTTTTAAAATATAGTACATTGGGAGAGGATGAATTATCCATGATGATCAGAAAATAGTGCCCTATGAGATGAAATTCATTTTTTTTTTTTATTTTCAGAATTTCTTTGTAGACTGTATGATAATATTTTTCAGAGTCTTTAAACTGTCCGCTAGCATGACCACAGAAATGTAAGATCCTTTATCCTATGTGAAGGATCCTTAAGGGGGGTGAATTCTGTGTGATTTTCTTTAATTTTTGTACAATTGTTGTTTGTGTAGTGCTCAAAGAAGGGGCCTATTTTTTCAGCATTTTTGACAGGAGGAAAATATATCTAGACACATGCAGAATAAAGTCTCTTAGATAGTTGACAATTCCAATAAACTGTTAGATTTATTTTTTAGTCAGATCATTATCTGGAAACTTTAATAACTCTTAAACAATGTGTGGTTCAGGATAGTATTTTCCATTTTCAAATTGCATTAATAGAAATTCAATATTGGTTCGAGCCAAGTGACTATTTTTTTTAAATAACATGATCTCATACATCTACACTAAAGCTTGGAACTGAGCAGAAATTTCTTATGGGCTGAGATATCTTTTGAATTGTGGTAAAATATTTTAAAAAACCTTTTATATTTTATCATAATGGGCAAAATTTGAAGCTCTTGAGTTGATACATGTCAAAATCAATCAACAAGTCCTTATTAAAAAGGTTTATGCCGATTACCGTTGTACATATAATACAGTTAGAGAAAAATTACATTTCAATTGATTTTTTTTTGTAATAAGATCAGTCATGGATACCTTTTCATTTACTGTATGAAAGTATTCTGAACGAGTAATCCAAACTTTTTCAGGAAGAACAGTGGGGTTCATCATACTCTTATGAGTACTAATATCAATGAATCCAATGACAAAAATAGATTGTTTATATTTTGATGAAAGAATATGAATAATTATTAATATTTTTAAAATTTATTAAAATAATATAATTTTTTATTTAATTTAAAATAAATAAATATATCATTATTTATAACTTTTACTTATAAATTAAATTAAATAGTAATTTATTTTTAATATTCAACTTATAAATAGGTTTTAACTTATAATTCAAATTTAATTTACAAATAGAATCAAATGCTAATTTCCTTGCAGCCTTTTTTTTCTAGTAGGGTTAACAGCTAAAACAAAACTCTAATTTCCCGTTGGCGCTCACTGGCTCCACAGCCAAAGCAAATGTCGGAAACAATCTCTTCTTGCCAACACTCAACCTCCACCATCGACCCCGCTGATCATCTCCCTCTTTCTATCCTTAGATCCGACACCATCCCACCAGCGCCAACCCGATCCGGAGCCACTATCGACTGGCTACCGGAATTTGCTGGTTACGCATGGATCGCTTATGGAGCCTCTTCCCTTTTGGTGATTTCTCACTTCCCATCCCCTCTTTCCTCCGACGAATTTCTGATCGGCCCCATTCTCCGGCAAGTTTTCGAGCTCTCCGGCGACCATTCATCTGCTGTCACTGCCGTTTCTTGGTCCCCAGTAACGCCGTCGATAGGAGAGCTTGCTGCTGCGTCAGACAACTGCATCTATGTGTTCTCACATGATTCCGGAAGCTCCAAAGGTAATAATAAAGTTAGAGTTACTGTTATGTGCTTTACTCGAAGTCAGTGGCCACATTTAGAGAAACTAAATACGTGATATTTGATTGAAGAAAAGAATTGCTAATGATAAAGAATTGTATAGACATGATTTAGCTTAATTCATTGACTTTCAGAGGGAACAGAGAGTGCAAAAATGATTTAAACAGTTGAATGGGAAAACAGAGAGAAGCCTGAAGCCCTAATTCTTGGATAAAATTCTGTAAATTTGTTGGTTTAAAGATAATAGTATACACTATAGTCGTTCCTTGTCATCCTTGATCAGATAATGGGTCGTTTCTATATTTTAAAAATTGTTGGATATCTCAAAATTCAATTTTCTTTCACTCATATTCAGGTTCATTTTGTTGGAGCCAGAATGCAGTGCTTTTACAGTCTACAAAGGTGGAAGCAATCAAATGGACTGGCTCTGGGGACGGGATACTTGCTGGTGGAATCGATGTGATTTTGTGGAGAAGGAGAAACAGGTCATGGGAAATAGCTTGGAAGTTTAAGAGAGATGAGCCTCAAAATCTGGTTTCTGCAACCTGGTCAATTGAGGGACCATCAGCAACTGCTGCCTATCCAAGTAAATTGCATATTAAAGGACCTAGCAGTGCAAGCAAATGTGTGCTAGTATGTTATGGGGACAGCATATCTGAATATGAAAAATTTGAGCTTCGTCATCCTCAGCCTGTCTTTATGCTTCAGTGGAGGCCACTAACAGCAAGACCATCACAAAGAGATGCAAAATATTTTCCAAGGAACATGTTATTAACTTGCTGCCTAGATGGAACGGCAAGGCTATGGACTGAGGTAGACAATGGAAAGGTTAGAAAGTTTGGCAAGGAAAATAATGATCGCAAAACATCTAGGAAATTCTTTTGTGTTGCTGCTGTAATTGAGATTAACCAGGTGTTGAATGGAAATTTGGGCACGGATATATTTTTGAACTGGGCAATAGAAAGCGGGGGTATATATAGAACTGGAGAAGACACTAATCAGATCTTCTCCACTGAAAGGTATGGACATGACAGGGTTGGCAGATGTGAGTGGTTCATTGGGTTTGGTCCAGGAACTGTAATTACTTTTTGGGCCATTCATTGTCTTGATGATGTCTCGCCCATGAGGTTTCCTCGTGTTACACTGTGGAAGAGACAAGAACTGCAGGACCTTGAAGGGGGACATCTTCATGGAGCTGATTTTTCAAAATTTAACGATTCTTTACTTCTTAATAAGGTCATTATCTTGAGGAACTGCTTGTCTGGTCCACCTGAAATATGCTCTTTGGTTCATTTATTACCTTGTAATTCCTTGGTTTGGTCTCTGTTACATACCCAAAGATTTGGTGATATTGAGAACACATTATTTAACAATTCAAGGGTATATAAGTACTTATCATACTCAGCTCGTGGTGTTCTAAATGGGGGACATACTGGAAAAATCTTAGAAGTTGCTATGCATCCTTATATTTATGAACTTGAATTGGCTGCTTCTTTGGACTCTAATGGGTTGGTTCTATTTTGGTCTGTTTCAACCATTTCGAACTGCAATTTGGACTTTTCTACATTTATTCCGACATGGAAACTTTGTGGAAAATTTGTAACTAATGATTCATGTTCCAAGTATACAAGCTTGAAGTGGGCACCTTCTGTGTTGGATGAAGACTGTGTACTTCTTATGGGCCATGTTGGAGGAATAGATTGCTTTCTAGTTAGGATTTCTCAAATTGAAGGAGAAGAAGACATAGTATGTCACTTTATATGCACCATACCTCTAACAGGTCATGGTCCTTATGAGGATGGTGTCCTCAACATCTTTGCAATACCCCTTCCTTCTACCTGTGACAAGACATTTGAGTACAATAAATTTATGCTTTTGGGGGTATGGATGAAAAGCTTTCAAGCTCTATCATGGGAAGTCACTTTACATTCCTATGACTTACCAGCGACTTCCTGTGAATGTAATTTTGATGATCAAAACAGCCCTATGTTCACATGGAAATTTGAAAATACTTTTGCCAATAAAAGATACTGTCTTGGTGTTAACCCTTGCTCCTCTCAGTTTCCAGAGCCTTACTCTCATGACCAGATTACTAGTTTTTCTGTTGTAGGTCCAGGTAATTTGATTCCTATGCATGAAAAACTAGGATTTGACAGAGGTAGTTGCTGCTGTGTTCCTGCCTATATTATGGCTACTGGCTTCTCTGATGGTAGCTTGAAACTGTGGAGAAGTAACTCTTCTAAATTGCGAACTCCTCACTCTCAGATACTATGGGAACTTGTTGGTAAATTTGTTGCACATCAAGGCCCTGTTAATGCTATATGTTTGACTGACTGTGGTCAGAAGATTGCAACTATCTCTGTGGCGAGTAAAATAGATGGCACTAGCATTCTTCATATTTGGGACAGCATAAACCTTATAGGAGCTGGATGTTTTGTGTTAGAGGATATATTATCCATTGATGGAGATGTTGTGGCTTTAAATTGGTTAGCTTTAGGTAATGGTCGGTTATTTCTTGGGGTTTGCACACAGAATAATTTGCAGGTATATGCTCAGAAGTGTTCTGGTGGTCAGACATTGGTGAAGCTTGGAAAATCTTTGAACCTGCACAATTGGACTTGTATTGCAGTTACTCATACTTTCCCTGCTATTCATGACTTGCTTTGGGGCCCGCAGGCTGCAGCTGTTATTGTTCATGATAACTACTTTAGTATTTTTAGTCAGTGGTTGTTCCTTGTAGATGATGAACAACTGGCCAAACGCCATTCAAATTTTATTAGGGTGGATGGTGAAGTTGGAAAAGATAAAGGCATTCTTTCATCTATATTCACTGATTTGGATATCAGTATTGGTGATCTCACGAAATCATCACTTCCCATAAAGATTAATGATAAAATTGATTGCCAATCAAGCAGTTTGTTTGTACCTAAGGCTCAGCTAAAACATGGTTCATGTCACATGCTTGGTTTTTGGAGCCTGGTAGAAATAGCAGAGAAGTTAAGGAGAACTTTACCTGTTTATCATCCTGAGGCTCTCCTTATGAATTTATATTCAGGTACTTTAGGATAGTAATTTACTTGTTCTGGGCAATGCTCATTTTCAAGTTTTGTAAGATTAAGCTTAAATATTACCTGTCTATTTGAGTGTGCTTTTTCTGTGCCCCTTATGTAACCAATGACGTATCACTTATTCCTTGTCTTTTCCAATGTGTTTAGGCAATTGGAAACGTGCATATGTATCTTTGAGGCATCTTGTTGAATTTCTTACTTCTGGTCATGCTTCTGAGAAAAAGTGTAGTTCTGGAAAGAAATGCCATATTGCTCCACAGATTCCTTTGTCGAACTATTTTGAAAAACTTACGTTGAAAGATTCAATGGATGAGGAATTTCAATGGAGTGCTGATGCAAGATTACCTACTTCATCTTCACAGTTTTTTGTGCATGACACCATGTCCAGTGACTCCAATCATTTATTTACTTCATCTACAACATCTGAGCTTTGTGGTTTTGTGGAGCCTCTTGAGAAGATGTATGAGTTAGCAGCTTTAACTAATATTGAGAAGTTGCAAATTCTTGCTATTATAGATCTTCTTACTGAAATTCAGCACTCTTCTTCTGCCTATGACAATCTTGATGAACCTGGCCGAAGGTACCTCTGAATTTGGTTGGTTAACTACTTTAGATGTTGCTTCTTTTTTCGTTGCTTCTTTTTTCTTGGGATTTTGGTGGCAATGGTCGGTATGGTTCTTGGGTTCAAATCTTTATTGGAGTTAACATACCAATAGCATGTGATGTTTAAGCATCAATGCCGAAGAGAATGCAAAATGTTAATGATCCATTGCAAGTGCTTATACTAATTTTGAGCTCTTGTAAAATGATGCTGGCTTTTTTATTCATGTTATTTCTAAAGCTGTTGGCAATTTTGTAATTAATTATTTCTGATACCGATCCCCTTTCTTTTGTATCTTTCAAGGTTTTGGGTTGCTTTAAGGTTTCAACAGTTACAGTTTTGTCGAGGCTTTGGTAGGTCATCATCAGTGGAAGAATTGGTAGTTGACACTAGGCTAATGAGTTGGGCCTTCCACTCTGAGTGTCAGGAAACTTTGATTAGTTCTTTTCTTCCAAATGAACCAACATGGAAAGAAATGCAGACTCTTGGAGTTGGATTTTGGTTTACCAATGTTGCACAACTACGCACAAGGGTAATACTTTGACATATTATTATCTTCATTTTCCATTTTAGGAGAACAACTTTTCTCAATGTTCATTTGTAAGAGAAGGTTCTATCCTGTTTCTATTGTAGCATTTCTTGGTCCATGATATTGGTTATGGCAATTGGAACTAGCTACAATAAAGCATGTAAACCATCAAAATTCAAAATGCCTTGTCAGCCTTAAATCTCTCAAAAGTAACTGGAAGTGTAGATGATGTTTTTCCGGACGCTAATGGACAATTTCTTAATAGTCTATTTTTTCCAAATTAATCTGAAAGCTTTTTTTTGCTAATTGAAATCAAATTAAGTTGGACACCAACTATTGCAATACCATGGTGGTAGAGATTTATTACATCATGCAACTGGACTGAACTATGCAGTTATAGTGATGTAAGACACCAACCAGACTACTAATGTTTTTATGGTTGGAAAATTTCACGCAATTGATGAATTTTAAGGTTCAAATTTGATGAAGGGCATTTTATGGTTAAGAAATTGAATTAGATTTCATTAGAGGGAGAAAAGAGAGGAAAAAAGAGTGGCTGTGAACAGTACCTGAAGTATTCAATGTTTGTGTGTGTATTAAATGGAAAAATGTTGTCCTTCATGGGATAAACCCCCTTTTGAATATGCGAAAAATGGATATTTTGACTGCATATTCTTCAGGTGCACTATACTTTTGAACAGCCACTGTTGCTAATAAATCTTTTTTTGATTAAGCAACTGCTTTAATTTTTCTGGACCATTTTGTGCTTGGAAGGAAATTTTCTGCTTCTGGAAGATATTAATTGGGAACTGTAATGATTGAATTATGTACTCATATCCTCAATCTTTTGCCTTTAATTATGACAATTTCTGATGGACAGTTTCTGGACCCAAGCTCCTTGTTTTTAATTTTTTTTTCCTTGAATACTTTTACTGGTTGGTGTACTGTAGGTGGAGAAATTAGCAAGAAAGCAGTATCTAAGAAACAGAGATCCTAAAGATTGTGCCCTCTTATACATTGCATTGAATAGACTTCAAGTCTTGGCTGGTCTTTTTAAAATCAGTAAAGATGAAAAGGACAAACTCTTGGTGGGATTTCTTTCTCGCAATTTTCAGGTATGTCATATGTGCAAAGTTATAGGCTTCAAAGCTCGTTATGTACTTACCGAAATCATTAATAATTAGTTGTGAATGGGGAAAAAAAAACATCATCAAACAATTTTTTTTTGGAAAAGGGTTTATGTCACCAACTTCTTGTTATCGGTTGTTGCCTTAGCATGAGAATTTGGATATACAAACTGGCTGTCTGTCTCCACCTATATTCGAGTTGTAAAGACACAACTATTCCCAAATGGATATACACTTCCCCAGTTGCAAGTTTGGTTTTTCCTTTCAAAGTCTCAGTTTATGGCCCATTGATTCTTTTTGGTTTCTGTGTGCATTTCACTTCATTGCCATTGGAAAAAGGTCATCAATTTTTTATTTAATTATTGCTACAGGAGGAGAAAAATAAAGCAGCTGCTTTAAAAAATGCTTATGTCTTAATGGGAAGACATCAACTGGAGCTAGCTATTGCTTTCTTTCTACTTGGAGGTGATAATTATTCTGCAATCACTGTCTGTGCAAAGAATCTTGGGGATGAACAACTTGCATTAATAATTTGCCGGCTTGTTGAGGGTCATGGTGGGCCATTACAACATCACTTGATCACAAAGTTTATACTTCCAGCTGCAACTGAGAGAGGCGATTACTGGCTTGCAAGCCTGCTTGAGGTTTCTGAATTGTGAATATTTGACCTCTGAACTCTCTCTCTCTCTCTCTCTCTCTCTCTTCCTTTTTTATGTTCCTGAAAGGCATTCTCACGTATAATTGCATGCATGACATCTAATTTTTCAGATTTGTAATTTAACAGAAACTTGTTTTGGTTTGCAGTGGGAGCTGGGCAATTGCTTGCAGTCTTTTCTATGCATGGTTGGTTTCCAAACTAGTTCTGTGATTGACAAATATGCTATTTCATCCAATCACACTGCTTTTATGGACCCCCATATTGGTCTACATTGCCTCAAATTAGCAACCAAAAGTTGCATGAGAAATGCCATAGGGGAGCAAAATGCTGCAACTCTCAGTAGGTGGGCAACTTTTATGGCGGCAACTGCCTTCAACAGAAGTGGGCTTCCTGTAAGTTTCCTTTACATTTCGTTTTGTGGACAGTATATGTCAAATTAAATATCACCAAATGGATCCCCAGAAAACCCTAAAATTTCTGGATGGGGTTTTACAGCCAGGTCGACCATTAGAGTCTTCAGGGAGCTTTCAAACATTAATTGAATTGATACATATCTAGAACAGCTTTAAGAGCTAGGAAGTTTGTGCCTCCAAAAGGCTGCCAGATGCTAATTAAAGTCATACAATTATAATAGCTGCAGCCTAAAGTTTGAATGATTCTTTGTGTGCTCATGCATCTATTTCGCAATGTTTCTAACAGAACATATGATTAATGTTTGAGCTTGAAGCTTTGGAGTCTTTCAATCTTTTATAAATATTCTTGAATTTTCTTTTGTTGTTATGAAAGGCTTTTTATGTACATGATTGCATGTGCAAATATATTTCATTGTGCTTCTAATTATAAATGTGATTGATATTTCTTATTTTCAGCTTGAAGCTTTAGAGTGCCTCTCATCTTCCTCCAGCATTTCTGGGGGTACGGATCAAGGGAGTATATTAGATGTTGATCATACTCTAATTCTACGCGGAATTTTAAAGCCATCTGCTAGTGATTCCCTTAATTGGTTGTCAGACAGTGTAGCTTTGCATCTGGAGTCCTGTGCTAAATTAGATTTGGCTCTTCAGTATTTCTCAAAGTTGATGGTGGAGCATCCTAGTTGGCCTGACTCTATCTTAGGATCTGTTCAACTGTCTACATGCTTCAGGGATTGTGAGGTTCATCAATACGAAGAATTACAAAAAAATTTTCGAGACAAGTTGTATACAGGACTTACAAAGTTTGAGCAGAAGTTTTCAGTGGCTTCTTCTCACCTAATCAAAATGGTAAGTACTTTTATGGACTATAGTGCTCAGTGACAGAGCCAGAAATTTGTGCTGGGGGTGTCTTCGCGGGAGGGGGGGGGGTGTGGGGGGTATGGGGGGTGTGAGGAACGGTTAAAGTATTTTTCCCCCTTAAAAAGTTAGACAAATGGGAGAAGTTTTTCCCCCTAAAAAAGTTAGACAAATGGGAGAAGTTATCTTACTAATAGATGCTATATCCTTATATTGCAAAAATTGATAAATTTAGAGGCTTGAAGAAATGAAGAATTCTCCAAATGTTACTGGGACCTAGAAAATTCTGAGGGGTTTTGTACTTGTAGACAAGAAAATAGAATAAGAAAGAACTAGAGAGACCAATGTTGTGTTTGGGAGAGGGGGAAGAAATGGGACTGTGGGGCCCACATCTTAAGAAACAAAATTGTGGACCCCACAGCCCATTTTCTCTCCTCCTCCCTCTCCTGCGCGCCCCCCCACCCCCTTTCTCTCTCCCTCCCCAACGTAGCACAAGTGTGAGATGGTGAATTAACATGAAAATTGGGGGCATTCTTTATTATCATATTATTATATGGGTGTGGTCAGGTCAAAAATTTTGAGGGGGGAGGGGATGTGTAATATGGAGTAAGGGAGCACCCCTTCCCCCCAGTTCTTCTATTGATAATGCTGTTACTTTGTTGTTAACCTCAGCTTGTACTTTCCAACTATTGTTATCCAATAGCGAATAATTTTTGTTTACTTCTGTTTTACAGATTTTGGTCTGGTTGTGCAATAATGGATTACTGTTTATTGGATATGATATATTACTTGGCTATGCTTCTCTAGATCACTCAGATGAGAGCCATTCTGTTGGCAAATTAGTCCTGTATCGTGTTCTACATAAGCCACTTTTGAAATCTATAGAAGATATTTCCCTTTTACTTTCACGGTTTATTGTCTCCTGTAATATAACTTGCCTACAACCAAAATCATTTTATATTGACAATGATGTGTCTGGTGAAGTTAGATCCACATGGTCCGATACTCAGGCACATTACTTTCAAGGTATCATGCGAATGTTGTGGAGTTTAAGAAGTGCTATGAGGATAATTTGTGGCTTCTTATCTGAGGATGTGACTGCAAGGACCCTTGTTATCCTTGATTTATATGAATTCTATGTACATTTTGCATCTGCTTGGCTTCAGCGAAATTTGAAAGGTCTTTTGTTGATGGTGCAACCGCTCTTGATTACATGCACCAATGGGCATATCCCATATGAAGTAGATATGGAAAATCTCAAGAACATCCTTTACCATATAGCAGAGTTGTTGGCTAGCGATTTGTCTGTGGATGATGCAGGATCAGGGCATGGGACTACAAAAAATCACCCATGTAATTTAAATAGAGAAACAATGCGCTCATTTTCAGAAGATGAGAAATGGCATATTATAGGGGCTTGTTTGTGGCAGCACATGTCCAGATTAATGAAACATAAGCTGCATTTGCTATCCATTAATGTTGAAGATAGTTGCTTCTCTGGAGCATCCCATAGCAAAGTTACTTCCTGGGCATCTAGTTCAATGAATTTTCGATCTGATAACAGCATAGCAGAACAAATTGTATCACTCTCATTGATATTATCTAAGGTACTGAAGACCACACTCATACATCTTTCATCTTATCATATAAAAGTATTCGGCTCATTCCTGCTACTGAAAGTAGAGAATAGATTGCCCATGCCAACTCTTGCATGGATACGAGAATCTAATCCGTCTCAAGCCGAAGTCCTCTATCAGGATGCAAGTGCAGACATAATGAACAGCAAAGATGAATTATCAACTTTTGACATATTATGGGACACCTGTGCTGACCCTAACCTAATAATAGAAGGTTTTGCACAAGAAAATATAAACTGGTTACAATTTGTCAATCATGGATCCTCTGAAGACTGGAGTGGTTTATATAAGAGCATCAGAGAGGACTACGAAACCAAGGAAGTTCTAGATCAGGAAGTGAGGTTAGGAAATAATCCTTCCAGTGATGAAGTTGAATCATCTGCTAAGGGTTTATTTAAGAATGGCCGAGCTTTTCTAACTTCATGGCAGAAGGACTCAACTATTGCCAGGGAGGTGCCACATTTCCAAACTGCTAAAGAAATCTATAAGAGAGACGGAGAGCTGTTGGAGGTAATTCTTCTGCCTCATATTTTATCCATCCTATATGGATGGCCTTTCTAAAAGACTCCCATTCATTTCAATGAATTTTATTATTAGATTCCAAAAGTGAATGTCATCAAAGACTTCCAATATATTTGACAGTTCTTGATTCTTTAACTTTGAGCAGGCACTCTGTATTAACTCTGTCTGCGAAAGGCAAGCTGCAATTTCTAGCAACAGAAAGGTTAATCTCAAAATATGATTTTCTGCTTTTTTCTGAAAATATCGTTCATGTTACTAGATTATAGCTTCAAACTTCTGTCAATCTAATGTTGAATTTCATCTCGTATAGGGCATAATTTTCTTTAGTTGGGAAGATGGGATTCCTTTTGGAGATCAATCAGAATATATCTGGTCTGATGCTGATTGGCCACCAAATGGTTGGGCAGGTGCTGAATCAACTCCAGTTCCAACTTGTGTTTCTCCTGGTGTTGGTCTTGGGAGCAAGAAAGGGGCACACCTTGGGTTGGGTGGGGCAACCCTTGGCATGGGTTCTTTAGCAAGACCAAGGAGAGACTTGACAGGCGGTGGAGCATTTGGTATTCCAGGTTATGCTGGTATTGGTGCCTCTGGCTTAGGTTGGGAAGTACAGGAGGATTTTGAGGAGTTTGTTGACCCACCAGCTACCTTGGAAAATATAAGTACAAGGGCTTTCTGTAGTCACCCCTCAAGACCCTTTTTTCTGGTTGGATCCAGCAATACTCACATTTACTTGTGGGAGGTATGAGACTTTGACCATGAGAAGATTGATATTGTTTATTAATAGTGTTGCACATATAAAAAGCTTCTATATGGCAGTTGCATCCGTTTTCTTCCAGAGGTTTTATCTTTATATCATTTTTCTACTCAATGGAGCAGAGACAAACTCTTTCTATTTCTTCTCTGAAAATTTTAAAAAAAAATTGTAAAAAAACTTTTTTTTTTTTTAATTTAATTCAACCTGGTTGTTTATCAAATGGTTCTTCATAGTATGGAGAAGTTTTTGTTTATTCTGGCTTACACTGGTAAAATGATGTTGATGACTTCATCCATGTGTCAAATGAATTAAAAGGGATTAAAAAAAAAAGGAGATAACACTGTATTCACTTGTTGAAACAGTATTTGATTTGTTAAATGCATCCATCATCTCAAGATTCATTGCTAAAGTGCACGAAGAACTGGAATGATGCAGTTGAGCAGTATACACATGGGAAGTAATTTCTCATTTTTCACTTGCTGACACTGCTATTTTAACAAACCATGACATTAGCATTTATGAAAGGCTCAAGCACTAAAAACAAGTGCCGATTTGAGAGCCTCAAAAGTCCCTTTAAATGAAAAACAATCAATGAACATTTGATGTTTGAATCATGCTCAGCCAAGAAGATTGTGAATGTTGTTTGTATCTCTTGCTGCCAGTTGTCAATATACTAGGCATGCTGATAACATGTAATGTTACAATGAGCAGTTTGGTAAGGACAAAGCCACTGCAACTTATGGTGTGCTCCCTGCTGCAAATGTTCCTCCGCCATATGCCCTTGCATCAATATCAGCTTTGCAGTTTGATCACTGTGGACACAGGTTTGCTACAGCTGCATTAGATGGAACTGTATGCACATGGCAGCTTGAGGTTGGAGGAAGAAGCAACATCCGCCCAACAGAATCATCTCTCTGCTTTAATGGCCATGCATCGTATGTATTCTCTTCTTTCTACTCTACAGGGCAATTTAGATTATTTTTATCCTTTTCTGGATTTGTGAAAAGTGTAGTAGTTGTTGGTACTGGTTTAAAATTCTGCCTGGTAAAGAAGATACTTCGGTTCTACAAAAAATTGATGGAAAGAAACATCCTTAGAACTCTGTTGAGTGTGTTTCCTATGGGACTTATGTTTTCTTCCTTTAGTTCCATGATGGATTGATTTTGTACTTGTCACAAAAAGGGGAGAAGAATGTCAACCAAAGGTTAGATTTTACAACCATGGTGGTTAAAATGAATGCATGTATGGGTGATTAGTGTACTCTGCATATATACAATTGGAATCTTCATATTGTTAAAGTTGTTACATACATCTTCACATTGTTAAAGTTGTTACATACACTGCGTAGTGGTTAATATTAGTGCATTTGTGAAAGTTGTAGCATACTTGCATACGATATATAGTGATTAATATTAGTGCATTTGTAGGGATGTTGCATATGTTACCTCAAGTGGATCAGTTGTTGCTGCTGCTGGATATAGCTCCAATGGTGTTAATGTAGTTGTCTGGGATACGTTGGCTCCTCCCACAACTTCACGAGCTTCAATTGTTCGTCATGAAGGTTTTGTTCTTCTAATTCTTAAACTGCATTAGCTGAAATTGCATGCACGATTGTATTATTCTGCCTTATGGATTTCGCAAGATGATTATGCACTAAACGTGGCATGCAATTTTCAGTTGATGTTATAGACTTTGTTTAAGCAAAAATTAGCATGAGTTGGTATGCTGATCTCACAATGACCAAGAGTCATGAGGTCATGCAAATTAACTAACCAAAGCGGCATTATTGATAAAGATTAACGTGTTGACTATTTGTGATCTCAATTGTGCTTGTGTAATTGTGCATTAAGTTACTAGATACTCCTCCATCTGTAATAACACCAACCTTTGTGCATGTGTGTGAAGGTGGTGCTCGCTCCATTTCAGTGTTTGATCACGACATTGGAAGTGGTTCCATATCTCCCCTTATTGTAACTGGTGGTAGAGGTGGTGATGTTGGACTTCATGACTTTCGGTACATAGCAACTGGAAGGACTAAAAGGCATAGGCATTTTGATAATGGTGATGGAAGAAGCAATATGCCTTCTAATATGGACTTGCAAGCAGGGGTTGGTAAGAAAGTAGGTGACCAGAATCAGAACGGGATGCTTTGGTACATACCAAAGGCTCACTTGGGTATGTATATGTTTGGCTTAGAGAATGGTAACTGCATGTGTTTTTAATTTATGCATCTAACAACTTTAAGTGAATAATCTGAGTACAGGAAGTGTCACCAAAATATCCACCATCCCTCATACCAGCTTATTCTTAACTGGAAGCAAAGATGGAGATGTTAAACTTTGGGATGCCAAAGCGGCCAAACTGGTTTATCATTGGCCCAAGTTGCATGAAAGGCGCACCTTTTTGCAACCGAGCTCACGTGGTTTTGGCGGAGTTGTTAGGGTAACAATTTCTACTTAGTTTTTTTTTGTGGAGAATAAGAATTTGTTTCATTTCATTTGGGAATTATTTTTAGGTGTGTCTGTGGCTGAACCATTATCACATTGAATTATGGCAGGCTGCAGTAACAGACATACAAGTTGTTTCTCATGGTTTTCTTACTTGTGGTGGAGATGGCTTGGTAAAGTTGGTTCAGCTTAAAGATAACCTGTTTGAGAAATAATGAAGTTACTAAGAAGCTCATGAATCGGACTCCCCAGTGGTAGCTTGATGCAATTTTCCCATCAGAGACTTTGTTGTTTATCATCAACAATCTGTCATATTTGATCAGTTATAAATCTGGAACTTACATGAATTTCAATGACAGACGAATTTGGGTCATGTTATTAGATCCTTCTCTCGTCTGGTCATGGGGTGCAAGCGATTCAGAACACTGGTGAAGTCCAATGGCTGCAACCCTGATATTCTTTTTCACACATAATTCATCAGGTATCTTATTGAATTCGTTGCAAAGTCCAGCGTTTCTGAACAGGATGAAATCAGTCACATTGATTGACCTTTGCGGTTGGATCGTTGATGTGTCTAGGAATTTTCATTTGGCCATCAGTTTCTGCTTGGAGGGGTTCTTTGAGATTGGCAAAGAATCAGTGCCCAGACAATCATCATTGTATATATTTTGACGTCAGCTATTTTCTGCGTGATGTTAAAAACAGCAGAATCCGTTTGCAATTGTTTTTTTATTTCTGTTTTATATATTTTCCTTTTTTTTATATTATTTTCGATTTGCATTTGTAGTTTGGAAGCAGTGGAATTTTTTCTTTTTCCCTGCCGAAAGTAAACACAATATAAAGATATATATTTTTATGAGAGAATGTTATTTTAATGTATTCTAAGAGTGTTTTTATAATCTTTTTATTTTTCAAGACCGTGCTACAAAATCTCAATTTAAACTAAGAATTATTATTATTATTATTATTGATTGTATCATTTTTAGAATAATATATTTTTAAATTTTATATAATTTTTTTTCCCAAGCTGCTAGTAAATGGTAAATTTGAACCAAGTGCATGGGTCTATTTTATCGCCAATATTCCCATTTGTCTTTGATATAAGGCGAATCTTTCCGCTTTGAGATGGACCAACTGGTTCAATACAGAACCAAGTAATTCGTCAGCACTGAGATTTTGGTTGTAGTAGTACCTGATTCAATGCGGATAAAGAAAACCATAGACGCGTACACAATCTTAAAATTGAATACTGATGAGATTTGGAATTTAAAAGAGTTTGACAAACTATTAGCAAATGGGTTTCAAAATTGCATTATTTTCAGTGAATTCAGGTATCGCAGAAAAGGCAGATTACTAAATGGATCATGGGCGCTAGGAAAATCTTCGCTGCTTGCAATGCAAGGTTGACCGCCAAGTCCCATCTACTCTACAGACTTTTGTTAATAAAAAAGGTCAAAAAATACTGCAATAATTTGGCCCAACTTTTTTCAATTTTCTGGCCTCTCACCTGAATGCTTCTTTTGTTGGAGGTATAAAGAGGGTATCTCATCAACCACCAAGTGCACGTGGACATCGCCGCTTTTATTTTTGTGACCTGACCACCGTCTGTGAAAAATACCATGGGCACACACTGGATATTCGGAACCCTTATGGGCAACGCTTATCCTGGTTAAAAATCAGATCTTCCAATTGATAATTAGATTGATCAACCACCAGACGAAATGAGATAATCCAATGGGCATGTAGACATTGAGGATTTTTAATTTGTCTACATGATGGGTCCACTACAGGTGATGCTGATTTTCGTCCTCATTTGGTATTTTCCTACGTGGCCTAACACAAAATGGTTCGGCAACCCCAATAAAAGCTGGGAAGTCTTTTCTCTCAATGAGGCGGGCCCCAACCCCCAACGTTGTTTCACTCATCACTTGCCACGTGCGCAAATCTGTAAAAGAGGGAAATGGCTATAATAACACTGCAATTTTACTCTTTGTTTCAACTAATACCAAAAAATGTACGAACGTGAAGCACACCGCTGACACGCCAAACCAAGGGGTCCTTAATACGCTGTCGTTTAAACTGTCAACCCGTTTGCGCTGACTGTGGCCTCCTGGCTGTGCAAACTGCAAAGCGAGTGAGCCACAAAAGAAAAACCAGGGCTAAAGCTTGACGAACAAAACAAGTCTCTCTCTCTTGAATGTATCTCTTGTGAGAGTCTTATTTTTGTTATTTTAATTTTTACCTCTCCTAGAAGTCTAGAACCGAAACGGTTTCGTTTCATGCTGAAAGAAAATAGATATTGCTTTCAAGAAATTCAATCAGATCTGTACAATACAAATAACTAGTTATCCATCTGTCCATTTTTGCACGGATTCAATACATATCCTCTTTTTGGTTCGTACTCTCTCTTCTCTTCTCCTCTCCTCTCCTTGCCTTTTCTTTCTTTTCTTTTTTTCTGATTTTTTTTTGTCATATAGAGATTGAATTCTGTTTTATCTATTTGCTTCTGCTTTATGTGATCATTTTGGCTTTTGATCGTTTCTGATTTGTTATGCAGCCCTATGTTGGTGTTTTTGCTTTAATTATTTGCTTAATTTATTTGTTGATTATTGCAGGATTTTTCTAGTTCTTATCTTTCAAGTTTGAAATTTCTTCACTGGTTGCAAATTTGTGGTCTGATTCACAGGATTTTATAATCTAATGCCGAGGAGACACTGATATCAGAAGTTTAGTTATCATGTTTGTGCTTATTTGTATTTATGTTTTGACTGTAGTTGTTAATGAACTTCTATTACTTTTTTTTTTTATACTTGATCCGCTTATCACTGTGCTTTTTGTACAATCTTGTTTCATTTCCTTGTAAACTTAAAGCCAGTTTGCTTGTAAAGGTTGTTTTCCAGGGAAGCTACCATTTTGTTGTCTTATGCCTGTTAAAGCGATGTTTTTGTGGTAAATTTTAAGGGTCGCAGGCATTTATTATTAAAGTTGCATCTCATAACAATCTCTCAATTTAACTGGTTATTCATTGGTTAATGTTTTGGAAAAAGTACCATAACTTCCAAAAGTAAATTTGATTTGCCTTTATAGAACGATGCACGAGAAGATGTTAAATGCTAAGTTGCAAACAAAAATGTGCTTTTGGTTTTTATTACTTAGGCATTTGCTTATGGGTCTTTCACAGTAAGATGATCTTGCAAAGTATAATTCTGTGTGTTTATTGTTGGATGTTGTTGAATCATTTTTGGCTTTTTTTGGCATTTATAACTTGTTCCTGTGATCAAGTTTTTTTATCTATACTATATATATTAATAATTTATTTGTAATTATCTTAATCTTGTGAAGAAGATTTAGATTATTTAGTCTTCATTGTTTGATTGATTGATCACATAAAAAGTTCTAGCAATCTTTGTTTTTGTTTAATTAAAGTAATCTTCATTCAGTCTTGCTTACGACTTTACATTGTAATTTTGTTGAGAATTTTTGAATACTCTACCAGTTTGTCCTACTTGCTTCATCCTTGGTGGATTTTTTTGTGGAGTTTTTCAAGTTTCCTTTCTTAATTAGTATACAAACTAATTTTAACATTGATTTGTATGTAAGCATAATTAAACACTTGCTATTCCTAAGTTCTTCCCCAGTTTTTTCCTTCTTGAATGCTATCATGTTTCTATATATAAAACTAGTTATTCATATTTTAGAACTTCAAAATGCAAATTCCTTGTGGTATAATCAGTAGTTTGAAATTTGTCATAAACAAAAAGTTCAAGCCTAGCTTCCACTATGCTGAAAAGATTTTTTTTTTTGACAAATTTCACATGATCAAATTCTAGGACTGCATATTCCCTGAATCTCTGTGAGCTTTACGTTCTTTCTTAGTCTCATTGACTGTTAGGGCTTAAAGTTTTCATCATTTATTCCGACTCATGTTCATGCTGACAAGGCAACCAAGGTTTACTTTTATCTCATTTAAGAACAAGCTTAACAGTCTATCCTTGGATGCCGATTCAATGCTAACCACAGTTTCTTATGCACAGAAGATGTGTTAGAACAAAGAAGAGTGATGGCAGTAGCAGAAGCGAGGGCTGTGTGGCAAAGAACAGCTAATCGTTGTTTTGTCCAAGAAGATGCCAAAAGGGCTCCCAAGTTAGCTTGCTGCCAATCATCATCTTCATCATCAAAACAGGTTGATGGGGTACCAACAAATGCAGCAGACATACCAGATAATCCTGCTGTAGGTTTCATGCCTCTCCCCAGGAACTCCTCATATTCCAACCTTTCCCCTGATACAAGATGGTGGCTTCAGCTGCAACCTAGCTATGGGTACCAAAAAGGTTTGACATGTGATCAGTTAAATGCCTTGGAGGCTGAGATGGAAAGCCTGAGAGCTGAAATTGTAAACTCACCCTCTAAACTTGGTGATGTTCTCCCACATGATGACAGACACAGCACATGTTTAGACGGCAACATGAATAGTGAATCTTCCTTTGATGCACATTGTAGGATCTCTGCTGATAGAATGATTAATGATCCTGAAGTTAATAATCAAGAGGCAAATACTCTATATGATAAGAATGACCTAGAATTTATTGAACTTAAGGACACAAGAGAGAACTTCAAATGGATGGATATGGATCCAATTGAATGTCCCCAAAAAAGCAATGAGTATTGTTTTGATCCAGAATCACCTTGGATTGGGGGTGCGAAGAATGTGCCATGGTGGCGTACAACAGATAAAGATGACTTGGCCTCTTTGGTTGCACAGAAGTCTCTTGACTACATTGAGAATTGTGACCTTCCCCCACCTCAAAAGCTGTGTGTTAGGAGATATCCATGTGGCCGTCCTGTATCTTCTGATCAGGTGCATGACTGTCCCAATTCTGAAACCATGAAAGGAAGACAGAAGACTGCAATTGAAGGGCAGTTACAAAGCAGTTCTGAAAAGCTTTTCAGGTAACTCTTTAGATTATATCTTCTGGTGGCCTTTGTGTTTGAATAGGTCCCCCTGATATCTCAAAGATGCATGACTCTGCCAGGCTTAATACGCTCAGTGCTATAAATTTTCATCAGAATATTCCATTTCCTGCTAGTTTCTCGTATGGTCACTAATATTGCTGAATTCACTCTAATGTGAATCTAATGGAATATTTTTTATTCATGCATATATACCTGAGTAGGGATCTGTATATATTCATGCACATGATGATCAAATACCTAATCATAATCTCTGTTGGACCTGCCATCTTAAATGTAGTTATACCGCATCTCATAAAGATACAACAGAAATTGGACAACTTCCTCAGGGTGATCCGTCTAAGGCTCAGCTCCTGGAAGCACTCCGTCATTCTCAAACACGAGCCAGGGAAGCTGAAAAGGTGGCAAGGCAGGCCTGTGCTGAAAAGGAACACGTCATTAAGCTGTTCTTTAGACAAGCCTCACAGCTTTTTGCCTATAAGCAATGGTTCCAGTTGCTGCAGCTTGAAACCCTTTATTACCAGGTGAAGAATGGTGGCCAGCCAATGTCCACTCTATTCCCTGTAGTTCTTCCATGGATGCCTCGCAAAGGCAGGAAACTTCAAAAGAGCTGGCAAAAGTCCACAAGGAGCAAACGAGGCAAGCTTGGCCGACCAAGTCATGACATTAGCAAGTATGCTGTTGCATTTGCGCTGGGGTTGAGTCTTGTTGGTGCTGGCTTGCTCCTGGGATGGACTGTAGGGTGGATGTTGCCTTTGTGAGTTTCAGCAAAATTTCCTACTTACTAAAATTTATTTGAGGGAAACTGGTTGGATTAAATCTTAGATGTGTTAGTTTTTTTTTGTATATTCTGCTTTGTTTGCGTACCTGGTGTACAACTGATTTAGGGGTTGGGGTAATGTGAATATGGTGGGGTAGATGTTCTGTCAATGGAAAATCTCATCAAATGTCCCTTTTTGATTATCTGTACATTTGATTTAAATCTTATTTTCAGTGTCTATGCAGGAAATCCTCAAGGCATTGTAAATTTGGGAAATAGACACTGCCTTGCTTTTGATAATTGTCACTTTTCTACTGATGTTTTGGCCTAGTATGCGTTTGAGTCGATCGGTTTAGTTTAAAATAAGAATATGGTTGATCTAATTCAAGGTCGAAACTGGTTGAAATGGGATTGATCAAAGTCAACCTTGAATCAGTGTCTGAATCGATGGATGTGGTTTAGTTAGTTTTAAGTCAAAATCATATTATTTTTCTTTTTGAAGAAAAATCAAATGTTGAATTGGATTAAAATTGGAACTTGAATCAAGAGGGCCATACGATCTTGTTCTAGTCTGCTTGAATCAGAACTACTAGATTCGGAATATGTCTGGTTGCTACACTTAGAGCTGTGGAATCAATCGGTTTTATTTCAAATGGAATTGAAAAAATCGAATTAATAGAAATAGAAATTGTAATAATTGAATTCAGCTAACTAAAAATTTTTGGTTTGGTTCAATATGACATTCTCTTCTCAATCAATGATTAAGATTTACAGGGGAAAAAATCCAAATTAAATGACCAATTTCCTGAAGAAGAAAAAAAAAAAAGGAAAAGTATCACAAATAAATGAATAATTATAGTAAAATCGAATCAAAATAAAAAAAAGACAATAATTAATATTATAATTTGTTATTTTTCTTTTCCATGCGTTTTCTCCAAAATTAAATAGAAAAAAAAAATAAAAAAAAAATTCATAGCCAAACAGAAAACCAAGACAAATTCAATTGAGGATATGAATTTGTTAAGAACGTGATTAGTGATGATTGACGGCGGGTGAAGGAGATGTGCATTCAGATGATCAAATCAAATAAAAATTTTAATTAACTAAAATTTTAACTGATTCTAAAGTGCTAATCAAATCAAACCGAAATTAAAAAATAATTAAATTTAACTAAAATTAAAAATATTCAGGTATTTATTGATTATAATTAAATTAATACTTTTTTTATTTTTTATATTATTAATTAATAAAATAATAATATAAATATGTTTATAATTATTTTTATTTATAAAATAATAAATAAGATTTATTTTTAGTAAAAGCTATAAATTAAATATTATTAATGCATTATAATTAATATATTAATTAACAAAAATTTAATTATTACAATTAATTTAATCATTATTAAATTAAAAATAACTGAACTAGAAATAGAAAATGTTAAAAATTATAAATCAATAATCAAATTGAATAAACATATTTTTATTAAAATAATAAAATTTATCGATTTAATTCGATTATTAATTATATGATTTAAAGTTAATAAATGGGATAGAGTTATGATTGGTGTTCAAAGAAAACGGAAATTGGCTCTAGTTTTTCGCTGCAATTTTAATTAACTTTTTTTTTAGAATTTATTTTGAGAAATATTATTTTAAAGTTAAAAAAAATATAAAATAATGTAAAATTAATATTTTAATATTTCATGAATTTCAAAAAACAAAAACTAGCGTTTGGTCACGCGAGTCACGTGCTTATATGATGATCTGATTAGTGTGTTTTAAAAGATTAATGTCTTAACTGAACCTTCGAAAGGTTATTCTTTTTTTTTTTATTTTTTAATATTTTAAAATTTTCTTAACTAATTGGACTGGCCTGCATGTGAACTCTTCGATTATTCCCGAAAAGCTTCGTACCTTGATGGGCCTAAGGCCCAAATTGGAAGAAGTCAAGGTCCAACCCTGCTTTCTGTAGAAGCTTGGGCCAAGCGGGACCCAACCTCTCTAGAGAGGCGGTGCTAAAGGAGGAGCACTCCTCGTCGGATACAACCATCACCAGAAACTTGGAGAAGAGAACGATACTGCAGAAAAAAAGATGGCGGTGATGGAAAAACTGAAGATGTTCGTAGTGCAAGAGCCTGTTGTTGCAGCTTCTTGCCTTATCGCTGGTGTTGGTGCGTCTCTGACAACTTCTTTCGCCTCGTTTCTACCTCCTCTCTTGCTCTTTCTTCCGCTTAGTATTATTATTTTTTATTTTATATGATCAGCTTGTACCTAATCATGTTGTTTCAATTTTTAATTTGAAGATACATTACGGCTGATATAATCCGGGTGGATTTGATTTGTGTTTTTTTGTGCTTTTCTCTTTGCATTAACTTCAAAAAGTCATACTGGTCTTCTGGTTTCATGTTGCAATTAATTGCCGATTTGTTGTTGTGGTTGGATAGATAATAGTAGCACAGGTACATTTAGGTTCTCCTCCGCGGGTTTTTCCATGTGAACTTATGCAACTAAATTTTTGCATTTCTAGGGATTTCAATTTCAAGTTAAATTAGCAACATTATAGAGTTCTAGGGATTTGGTGGAGATATTTGAATTTACTCGGTATATGTTCAAGTTTTATTATTAGTAATTTTAGAACATCATATCCTAACCTGTTCAGCTTATTTTGTCTGGTTTATTTATTTTTCTTTTAGCCTCATTTTTCCCAAAACTATTGGATAGCTAAATCATTAATAGAATCACTTTTACTATCTAAGTAAATGCAATTTCTTCAAAGGTCTGGCATTGTATATTTGTACTGGGCGATCAGTGAAACAGCTTTCTAATGTGGCCTTTATGTTGACATCCTTGAGATACTTCATGCAATGGCAAGATTCTGCTTTACCTTGTGTATTGGATCTCTCTCCGAGTCTCTGTGTTTGCTGGTTCTTCTTTTTTTTTTTTTTTTTTTTTTTTTAATGTGGTGATGTTCTAAATACAGTATCTGCCACAGTTTTAGATTATTCACAGAGAAATGGATATTTAATCTTACATTTCAAAAATTTCAGGTCTTTTCCTCCCAGCTGTAGTAAGGCCCATTCTGGATTCATTTGAAACAAGCAAGCAAGTTCATCAGCCGACAATAAGTGATGTTAGTACTCTGCAACATGTTTTGCTATCTTTCCTTAATTAGAATTTTATCTTTTCATTATACATCAAGTTATTGGAATACTTCATTCCTGCAGCATGTTCTTGGCAATCATAATTGCATTTAAACTTGAATTCTAAGAGTTGAAATTTTATTATATTTGAAGACTGTCAAATAGTAATAGTATTTAGTGTCAATGATTTTTTCCCCTTCTTTTGGAATATGGTGTATTATGCATTCTGTAATAATCCTTCTTTTGAATGGATAAACATTGAGATTCTTATAGATCCATCCTTCGAAAGAACTAGACTTGATAATTTCTCATCATCCAGCAGCATATTACTGTTTGATGGAAAAACCTGTGAAGAAGTCTGAAACTTTTTTTTCAATCTCACTTTGGTCCTCTTCATTGAAATAGACTTAGTTTATCAAGTTATTAAAATTTCTGTTTTCTTTTTTTGATACATCAGAAATTTCTTAAGGAGAGGAGGGGGAAGAGGGGGGAAGGGGGGTGTGAGGTTCGAATCATTGATCTCACCTACTACCAAGTAGGCACTCAATCATTAGGCTAGTAACCCAATAAATAAATGGATTAAAAAAATGAAGTATATAAAAGGATAGAAGGAGAAAAGAATCAATAGGATTAGTATTAATGGTTAGCCAATAGATCATTTGCATATTTGAACAAAAGTTTGCCAGATTATGGATTATTATCATCTGATTTCTTTTTGAAGACATTTTTTTAAAAGACAAATATTGAAGGAAGTGTCCTCTTTGATGTTAATTCATGGTGTAACAACTAAACCAATTCAAGTTGATGCTCATCTTGACTAATTTGGAATTCAGACTAAAATTATTGTGATTTGGGATTGGCTTTGCCTAGTCTCATGGTGGAAGTGCATTTATTTGATGCCAAGAAATGTTCAGTTTTCATCAGAATTACAAACGCTATTTTTTTTCAATCTGTTCTTCGGATCCTAATGTCTTGTTTTTTAGCAGGTGGTTGCAGGTTTCCGTAAAAGGCAGGCATAAAGTGACTCATTGAATCAAGTAGCAGAATATCAATCTCCCAAGTTCCAACTCTCGTGGGTTTTACTATTTTTCTTTTTCCTTCATCTTGAGCAGCATGAAATAAGATTTTCTTTTTAATTGTTGAACACTGAGAAGTAAGAAGTACTGCACATTGAACACCATCCAAGTATGTGAATATTTTCTTCTATGCTGAGTAAACACTTGTAGACAATTGATGCTTTTGAAATCCGCTACTTCCATTCCTTTGTCTGGTCAAAATTTCATTTATAATTATTAGCTGCTTTCACCTGTTTAATTATCAGAGACTGGCAAGTTTGTTAACTCCTTAGAATTTATGAAAAGCATTAAGGAGGTTATGTTATTAATATTGTGTGAGAGCTGTGTGATAAGCCCCATTGCATGTTCAAGTACTGACTAGTAACCAAAAGATTGATCGTCTGGGACTCTCAAACTGGTAAACTTACTACGTAAGATGTTGCAAAATGCACTCAAGCTGATTGGTTGATGGTAATCTCAATATCTGTTTTGGAACTTGTGGTAAAATTCCATTTTGTTGCTTGTTAGGTACTGCTTTTAAATCAACTGCCGGATGTTCTCAATCAACAAGCATTCAGCTTAGATTTCAACTTCACCCGCATGATTAATGCTCACGAAACTTTTAACTTGTTGCTTAAAGCCATTCCTGGAGTTTTTGCAACAGGAAAACTGGAAATTTTGGATCACAAACATTCAATTTTGGCACGTTTACTAACATTTTCAATTTCAACAAGCGCTTTCATCATCTGTGGACAAATACGAGGAATTGACGCACTGAACTATCATATTAGTCTCTACAAACGCTTTTACTGCTCATGACTTGATTAATACCTTATTGCAGAGCCGATCTAACCACATGGCTCTAAAGGCTCAATAGTTCTTTCAATAAATTTCATCCAGAGATATGAAGGATGCAGCAACAGGCCCTTCCAAAACGGTGAAGAAATACACAGTAGAGAGCAAGAGCCAGGACAGGACCATTGCCGTTTCCAGGTAATTTAATGAGACGCATCGTCTTGTGCCAGAAGGAAAAATCAAATAACAAACCCATCTTTCTTTAGTTTTCTGTTCCTCCATGGAACTACCTGCTTCAATCCTTCATAAATTGTAGCCTGCAAGATGTCAAAAAAAAAAAATTTCTTCAGCGGTGATGATCAAATGGTTAGAAAATGAATAGTTTTTCTTAACGACACTTGAACTTCAACAGCTTAATCCAATCATCTTTAAACTTTCTCTATCTGCCATAGCACAATCATTTTTATTTTTTGCTTGCATCTGCTACTTGGTAATTTCTCAGTTGTTCATTTGTTGCCCAAAAACACGATTCACCAGCACAATTAAAGGCTTTCTTTCACAGCAGTTAAGGCTATATAAGTTTTTTGTTCTTTGATTTTCTTTACGTCACAAACATATTAGTTAATTTGATCAAATAAGATAAATGATGATAAATTTCATGAACAAGTCCTTTTTTTTTCCCCATTTCGGTGAATAATTATTAGGACAAATTGCCGGTTACTAGCTTAATAAGGTCGACCAAGAAAGATAATGACTTGGAGGAAAAATACATTGCATCCCTCAAGATTCAAGAACAAAGACGAGAGAACTTACCCAGAAATGAGACCTGGCATGAGTGGAAAAGCTGCCTGATCTTCTGATCCTTGTGATCTTGACATTCTTGCTACTTCTCTCTTCCTCTTCGTTGCTACCATCAACCTCTCTATCCGTTGATGACGGAAAGACATAACTAGCCCCGGCAACCTCTCTTTTACCCCTGAAGGCCGTCCTTCCCCAACTCCAGGAACCCAAAAGTCTGTCTTTCAGCCCTCTCTTGCTAAGAACCATGGTACTAAGCTGACCTCTCTCAGGAGTACTACTCCTGCGAAAGGACCCATAACACTCCCTTCTGATTATTCTAAACGAAGAAGACCGAAATCTTTGCTTGCCCAGATAAGGTCCCTCCAAGACTGTAGTCGGTGAGGCCAGCTTGCTAACATTGGCATCCAAGAGCAACCTTGGAGGTAGCTCCAGGCACTTGGGGCTAGAGTCAATGGGATTGGAGAGAGCAGTACAGCTTCTGGGCTTGCCAGGCTCTTCCTCCCAACGAAACGGTACAGAGGCTGAGGCGTAGAGTGGCGGGGTTAGCGTCCCTGACCTCTGTGGTGACTGCATATATGCATGTGCATGTTGGTTCAAGAGTAATGGTAATCTTGGTGTGGAGCTTAGCTCTGGTTCTGTCTCAGATCCCATCACTCATTCACTCTTGTCCACTTTTCCTCCTCCTCTCTCTATCTCTCTCTCTCTCTCTCTCAATCTCTATATCTACTGGGTTTGTACTATATGATGTTATTGTCTGTGCTTTTAGCCTTAGGTTGTGTCTTTGTTCCATGGAGACAATGGGGAGGGAAGACGGGAAAGTGATCACTTTGGGCATGCTATTATAAGAGCATGTCTATATGCTTATCCTGAGCACTGATTTTGCACCATAAGACTTCCTCCAACTTAATAATTAGGTTTTTTTTGCTAAAAAAATTAATAATTAGGTTCAGTGAAATTAGAGTTGGACTAATCAAGTGATCATGACCCCTCTAATCATAATGTACAATTCATAAAAATGTCAATTCATATATAAGTTTTCAAAAGTTTGCCCACGACAGAGCAAAAGCAATCGAGTGAAAGGATATCTTGGTTGCATTTTTTATCCTGCAAGGCTGATTCTAAAACATAAAGTAGAGAATAAGAAACTAATTTGTTCGGGGAGTACACCCACAAGCGATCAATCCCCTTTTTTCTTCGTTGGTTTGAGAGTCTCGTGAGTTTTCGCCGTTAGGGCAACTTTTTCTTGCCCCTCCGGATAGGAAAGCTCGCCCTAAGCTTCCCCTAACCGGATGTGGTCGTCCCTTCCAATATCAGGTGGGACTGTACAGCTTTATTTTTTTTAGTGGAGGAGCTTGGATTTGAGTGACAGTTGTTTGTTTTTCTCCTTTTTTTTTACAGATCGATGTTTATTTAAAGATTGCTTATTGGATCTATGTTTGTTATGTTTAAGTGGTGCAGGAGTCTTCTGATTTGGGAGCAACTACTTTATCTGTGTTGGTCGCAATTTTCTTCGTTGAGATGAGGTTCAGATTCGCATGGTGGTATTGAGGGTGCAAATTAAGAAGGATTTATCCTTTGGTCCCAGTGAGTTAAGAAGCTTGCGGTCTGGCACCTCATGGCTATAAAAGATTAAAACCCTATGACTTTGCTCCTTCTCCCTCTGTGCGTCCAGACTTTACCTGTTGCTGCCGCTGAATATGTTACTGGTGCTGCTATGTTTGCTACCCGATGGGCTTTGGTTGGCTTCTATGGAAGCTTGCAAAGTCTGTTGGGTCATTCTTGCTTTTGTCTTTAGTGATCCTTTCTTCTCTCCCCAACATTTGTGGTGACTTGTGCCTATTTCTGTTACTCAGTGTTTGTGTGTGGTGTTGGCTGACAGTGATTTGAGTTTGGGTAATGGGCTTGATGTTGGGTGGGCCTAATTGTATTTTCATGGATCTAGACTATTGTAGCTATTTGCCTTTTTTTGGGCTTTAATGCAAGACTATTGCTGATAAAAAAAAAAAGGCTGATTCTAAAACCCGCCCTCTTATTTAAATTGAAAAAAAGAAAAAAAAAAGTTAAAGCAACAATTTTTCCCTCTCTTCTTCTGCTACCTAGTTAAATGAGAAAAGTCTGCTTAGAGAGTACTTCAGCTTTACTGAAGCGTGTTGTAGCAGTACATCCTTTAACAAAGAAGAATTAAGAGTGTTTGGTCCATCTTTTAAGTGTAACTGATAGTTAATAAATATTTAAAGAAATTAATTTAAAAAAATAAAATTAATGAGTAATTAATATGATATTCATTAGTTGCAATTTAAATTTTATTTTTATAGTTGTTTCTCATTAATTAATAGTTAATTTTATTTTATTTTTTATTTATACCGCATTATTTTTTTCATGTAATTCAAAAATTAATATTATTAATATTTTTATTTTTTATTTATAATCTTAACATATTAATTAGCATATTATAACTTTATTAAAACATTTCTTATTAATAAAATAAAATATAAAAATACTTATTTATTATGAAATAATGTATTTTTTACATCTAAAAACTTTAAATTAGCTATAAGTTTTTTTCTTTATTAATAATAATAATTACTTTATTATTTTATAACTATATTTTTAAAAGTTATTTAATTATTATTTTAAAGAATTTAATTATTTTTTTACTTCAATAATAAAATAAGTAATATAATATAATAAATCAATAATTATATATTTATTTTAATAATATAATGTCACAACCTGATTTTTTAGGCCAGATTAGCACTAGGAGTTAGGTCAGTATAAGGTCCTCAAAATCTGTAGTAAGTCTAACTATTTCTAATCCATTCATAAAGCTCATTAAGGTAGCTAAATTTCAAGAAAACAAATGAACAGAGTCCGGCCATAAATTGGACTATCTAACAGAGAGCATTAATTCACCACCTAATTTAGACAAATAATATCAACAATATGGGGAGCTTAACTCACCCTCACAATCCTCAAATCACATATATCAATATTTAGGAGCTCAACTCCCTCCATCATCAATAATAAATATCTCATACATCCATGCAATCTTACATAATTAATTTTATAATTTCAGAACTAAGTTATTACAACCCAAATAAAAATACAACTATTGGTTCATGCGGAGTTTTAGATTTAAATAAAAAATAATAAAAGCAAATTAAAATATTTTTTTTAACCCTGTGAGGAAAGAAAACAAGTTAATCACAAATAGAGTCACTTGTCACCTAAGGAAAAATAGTTGAATATGGTTGAGCGTTCGACTCAGAGAGTAAGATATTGATTTTTAATATAATTTCTATAACTATCTAAATCTAATGCATTCTTATGTATGAAATGCAACCTGTTCACATGGTTCAAATAATTCTACCAATATTCACCCAAAAGATAATTTGGAGCACTTATGCACTCATGTATCACATTAATATATATATATATATATAAGAGCTAATCTCCTATATAGCTCTCTTAATCTAATACTTGCCAGCGAGGTCAACTTGAGCTGAACTTTCGCTTAATAATTCAAGTACGGGAGCTAGTGAGATCAACTCAAAGTCGTGCTTACGCCGACTTATCTATATATAAGGATCAGGTCCCAGTGAGTCAAGCTCCAGTCGCGACTACTCGTCTTACCCATATCCATATCTACACCATACTCACGCCAACAGACACACACAGAACTCTAAGTTATCTTAAGGCGACATCCACAAATAAATTCAATAACATATGCAACAAAAGTGCGTGCCTAAAATTTAACTAATTATATACATACATATAAGTGAATGCATGAGTGTGCCTTGAATATAAATTGTTAGAATTATGACTCAAAATCCTAATGGGATTTGGAGAGAGATCTTTTCCTAATTTGAATGGGAGAAATATTCCTCAATAGGATGGAGGAATATTTTCTATAATGAGTAGAACTCTTTGTTAGTAGTATGCCCTAGAGCATATCATTTAGTATGTATCTTGTACATATTTTAATAATAAAAGGCATTTCCACTTTTCCGTTTACATAATATATTTATGTGTAATAGAAAAGGTCCATTGATATTTTGTTAGAAATATTATTCTTAAGTTGTTAAGAATATGAGTGACAATATTTCTAGCACAAAGTATCATAAATAGGTTCACAATCGAGGATACTTCATAATAAGGACATGACTTATCCAGAAAGATTGTATTCATGTTTGTTCCCAAGTTATTTATATGAGATATAAATAAGATGGAATGGTGAGTCTCATGCCATATAACAAACTTGATAGGCACTTATAAATGATAAGTAGGCCGAACCAGTGACACTTATGACAAGCACATGGAGTTTACTCTTGTCAATGTTTTGTCATAAATCATATCCTTGCATATATTCTTTAGAGCTGAGATATCACAGTTATCTTGTATATAGGTAGTTTGATTTTTATACTGCTTTCATACTTGTACTATGTATGTGTATATGGGCATGTGTTGGCTACTGCTAGTTATATATGGAGGTAGGTGTTGATCAAGATGGAATCTGTTCCTCTAAGTAAATAGAGTTAAAATCCTATGTTCATTTAATTGTTCTTGATGTTTCAAGTTCTGGCCAGACAGATAGATTTATTGAAAGAGTTTCGATGAGAAAAATCTTTTAATCAAGAACTGGAATTAAAAGAGAACATAATATTCATAACAAATGGAGTTTGACATAAACCATGACTCGGCTTGAGTTGGGATTTTGTAATGAGAGAGATTCTAGTGCATGGTAACATATGATTATAGGTTCATTTAAGGTAAATCTTATTACTAATTGGGTGGCCATGGCATGCTATGCTAGGTGTTAACCATGGTCTATGAGGTTCATAAAATGATTTAGAGAAATCATTTATGGTAAGAAAGAGTTCGATGATATTAAGAGTTGATATCATGTCTCATTGCCAATTAGTGATGAGCCTAGTAAGTCACACACATACACAAGTTATCACCTATTTAAATATGATTTAATTAATTAATTAAAGAGTTTAATTGATTAATTAAATAGATTTGGTTTGCAATTAGATTGCAAAGTCCCTAGCATGACTTGAAACCAAATCTAGATTATTGGATGTGTAGTATAAATTAAATTTATATTTAAAGTGTTTAAATATGAATTTAATTGATGAGAAATTAATTAATAGAGATTAATTAATTAATTTATATTTGATATAAATTAATTAGAAGAAGAAAATAATTATTTTGGGTTAAGAACTCAAAATTAAGACACGAGGCATTTTGGTCATTTCACGATTGTGACACGTGGCACCATGAGATGGTGACACATGGCATAACACATAAGCTTGCCAAATATTTTTTAATCATGTAAGATGATTAAAATCAAGATTAAATATAGGTTTGACACTTGGCACAATGTGATTGGGTCACTTAAACCTAGAGCTAATCAAAAGGTGACATGTGGCTAGGGTTTAATGTGTTAACCTAGCTATTTAAGTGTGGTTATGAAAAGAAAACATAACCAGCAGCCTCTCCTCTCAATTGTCACGCCACTTTGAGCCTCTCCAGCCATTTCTCTTCATCTCTCATCAATTCAAAGAGATTAGCCATCAATCTCTTGAATTAAGAACGCTAGAAATTGTTTCTAGTGTCTGCTTACATCTTTAATCTCTTAAAAGGCAGAACTTGATTTTCTAATTAATATAAAAGGCTTTAGAAGATGTTAAAGGGCTGCCATATGTGTTCTTTGTGTGGACAAGCTAGAGGACAACATCCGGTGTCTCAAGACGAATCTCAAAGGCGCAGACACGCTGCAGCACATCAAGAGGTTAGTGTAATCGTTCTTGATTTAATCTAGGGTTCTAAAATTAATCTGATTAATTTTAAAATCTTAAATGGCAAATACAGATCCAAAAACATATTAAAAGAGTTTTAATATGTTGTTTATCATTGAAATCAAATAGATAAAAATAAATCTTGCATGGTGCATGTGACCCTAGGTGAAAATTTTTGAATTCAATGGTATAATCTTGTGTTTTTCACGCTTCCGTTCCTTCAATTGGTATCAGAGCCACTATATTTGCCATTTAGATTGTTGATTATATAATTTAATTGTGTGTTTGATCATGAGATCAAGAGATTCATTGCTGGTTGGATCAAGAGGTGTGGCGTCACACATAGTGAAGCCACCATTGGTGGCGGCAACAATGGTTCCTTGGGTGGTTCAAGGTTTGGCTTTTAATTCTGCAATTGTTGTATGATCTAAGGCCTATTCTTTGACTAATTAAAGTGTTTAATTAGTTGTTTTAATCACACAATTAAATTATGATTCAAATCAGAATTTTAAAAGTTGTTTGAATGTGATTCAAATCTGAATTTTTAAAGTTGTTTGAATCATATTTAAATCTGATTTTTTAAAATTGATTCAATAAAATTCAGATCTGATTTTTTAAAAATATTTGAATGTGATTCAAATCTGATTTTTTTAAAAAATGTTTGAATGTGATTCAAATCTGAATTTTTGAAGTTGTTTGAATGTGATTCAAATCTGAATTTTTAAATTTGTTTGAATGAGATTCAAATCTGAATTTTTAAATTTATTTGAATCATATTCAAATCTGGATTTTTAAGTTGAATATGAGATATTCAATTTAATTTAAGTATGTATGTTTTATTTAATTCTTAAATAGTGATATGCATGATGGATGATCATGGACTATAAAAGACCAATGTGATTGGATTTATTTCTTTTATGTTTCTTTGGGATTGTAAATTAATTAATTTATTTTAATTTATTTTGGGCATGTATTATTAAGTTTGTAATAATTTTTGGGTTGTAATTTCATTTATTTAAGTTCTTGTAAATTCGCCTTAGTATGCCAAGGATTACTATGTAATATTGGATTGTAAGAAGTTCAAGGAGGTCAAGAGCATTGGTGGGACCAGTGGGAGGAATTCAATATCAAGTGTTGATTATGTACTCCTTCAGCAACTCTTGTAAAATGAATGAATGAAATGCACCTAGGACTGCCCTGATTCAATTCTTGGTGGCTCAGAATTGAATCCCTTAGAAAGTCCATGATCATACCATATTTACTGCTTATCCATGAATGCATGAGATGTATGGGAATGTATGCAATTATATGATATATGCATGCTAAATGGATAATGTGCAAAGTGAGACCTTAATAGTAAATGGAATGACCATAAAATCTTCCAAACAAATGATTAAGTTAGAAATGCTATAATTAAAGTAATTATAACATAGGCCCTCCATTGGGGCAATTATTTTAAGAAATTTTAAATAGTTGCATGAGATGCAATTAATTTAAGAGATTTTCTTAAGAATAATTGTTAAGCATGAGATGTTGTAAATATGTAAATGGTTTGGTGGCCAATATTGGATGTACCTGAGGACATTAAAATTATTTGCATAATTACTGGCTCAATGGGATCAACTTAACTAATGCAAGATAAGTCAATAATGGATGTACCTGAGATTTTGAGCATTAGGGGCTAGGTAAAGGATTGAACCTCACATGAGATGTGATGGGCAAAGAGTTGCTCACTTATAGTTTATTGTAATTCCAATAATGGATGTACCTGAGGATGATCAATAGAATTATAAGAATTCAATCACCCACTAGAAATCCATCCAACTAGGATTTCCGTTTTCTACTTTGGAAGTGTAGGGTTCGCTAAGTTAGTGGGAGGACCAATTTGATTAAAAGACCATAATCATTTTGGTTAATTACATGATACATTTACTAATTAATGGTTATTTTCTGCAATTAATTTTACGATAATAATGAGCACACAACAACCACCACCATAAAATATCCTTCCAAGCATACTTGATCACAACAGTTGACAGGACCTAATCACATGCGATTGGCTAAGAAATTTGTAACTTGTCCTGAACCTTGAACATATAGGATATGTTCTAGATTCAAATGTTCCTGGTCCCTTACCTCCAGAGGCCACACAAGAGGAACATGAAACTTTGGACAAGTGGAAGGAGCATGATATGAGAGCTAAGTGTTACATGCTTGCTTCCATGAGTAATGAGTTACAGAAGCAACATGAGAACATGCAGAGTGCGAGTGAGATCCTCCTTCACCTACAAGAGTTGTATGGTGAGCATAGCAGGAATGCTAGGTATGAGATATCTAGACAGCTATTCCGTATGAGGATGTCTGAGGGACAGAATGTTGGGGATCATGTCCACAAGATGATTCGGCTGATTGAGCAGTTGGAACATCTTGACTTCAACATGGATTTCCAACTACAAACAGATTTGATCCTTCAGTCCCTTCCTGAGTCTTTTGGGAATTTTGTGACAAATTTCCATATGACTAAACAGGAATGCACCTTAGCTGAATTACTCAACATGCTGGTTATTGCCCAAAAGAATATGCCAGGCAATAAAGGAAAAGAGGTAGCTTTGATTGCATTTTCTTCTACTGGAAAGTCCAACAAGAAGAAGCGCAATAAGAAAAAGAAATCTCAGATTCCTGGTCCTTCCAAGAAAATAGCTAAACAGAAAAGGAAGATTAAAGCTGATAAAGGCAAAGGAAAGTGTCTCCACTGCCAACAGGAAAGTGTTTCCATTGCCAATAGGAAATTGTTTCCATTGCCAGTAAGAAAGTGTTTCCACTGGCCAGAGTATAGTAATCTAAATGAATGCAATGCCATGGTGAAAACCAACTCAAGTTCAAAATATATTTGGCACTTAAGGTTATGTCATGTTGCAGAAGATAGGATTGCAAAAACTGGAGAAAATGGGGATTCTATCCTCATTGGGCTCTGAGCCTACTCCAATTTATGAATTGCCTTCAGGGCAAAATGACTAGATCACCCTTTGTTGGACAGGGGCTAAGAGCTGAAAATATTTTGGAGCTAATACATAGTGATGTATGTGGTCCATTTAAAGAAATGGCTAGAGGGGGTTTTTATTATTTTATTACCTTTACTGATGATAGATCAAGGTTTGGGTATTTGTATTTGATGAAATACAAACATGAATCTTTTGAAAAGTTCAAAGAATTTAAATCTGAAGTAGAAAATCAAACAGGAAAGAATATTAAAGCTCTTCGATCAGATCGTGGAGGTGAATATTTGAGTACTGAATTTGATGAATACTTGAGAGGGCATGGCATTGTTTCTCAGCTGACTCCTCCAGGAACGCCACAGCTGAATGGTGTATCTGAAAGGAGAAATCGTACCCTATTGGATATGGTACGTAGTATGATGAGCTATATTGATATGCCAATCTCCTTTTGGGGATTTGCATTAGAATCAGCTTTGTATATTCTGAATAGGATTCCATCAAAATCAGTTTCTTCCACACCTTATGAGATATGGCATAGAAGAAAACCAAGTCTTAAGGATGTTAAGATTTGGGGTTGTCCAGCTTATATCAAAAAACTGAACACTGATAAATTGGAGACCAGATCAGAAAAGGTCGATTTGTTGGATATCCAAAAGATAGTTTTGGATATTATTTTTATTTGCCTACTTCACAAAAGGTTGTGATAAGTAGAGATGCCACATTTCTTCAACAACAGTTTGTTCAAGAAGGAGGCAAAGGAAAGCAAATAGAGTTAGAATTGGAGAATTCTGACCAACCAAGAGATCAGATGGATATAGATCCATCTAGTCAACCTATACCCATTGATGAAACATCTACGGCTGATCCTCGTAGAACAACTGGGGTATCTCACCCACGGTGAGATATGGTTTTCTTCATGAAGAAGAACAAGAGTTGTATACTCATGAAGAAGTAGATCATGGAGATGATCCACTTACCTATGAAGAAGCTATATCAGATATAGACTCTTCAAAATGGATTGATGCTATGAAATCCGAGATTGATTCCATGTATAAGAATCAAGTTTGGGATCTTGTTGACCCACCTGAAGGTATTGTACCTATAGGGAACAAATGGGTTTTCAAGAAGAAAATTGGTTCTGATGGAAAGGTAGAGACCTATAAGGCAAGGCTAGTAGCGAAAGGGTTTCGCCAAAGGCAAGGAATAGACTATGAGGAGACTTTCTCTTTGTTGCCATGCTTAAATCAATTAGGATTTTATTAGCAATAGCTGCATACTATGATTATGAGATTTGGCAGATGGATGTCAAAACAGCTTTTCTCAATGGATACATTGAAGAAAACATTTTCATGGAACAACCTAAGGGATTTGAATCCCAAGATAGTTCCAAGGATGCAAGCTAAAGCGATCCATTTATGGGTTGAAACAAGCTTCGAGGAGTTGGAACATCCGTTTTGATAAAGCCATTAAATCTTTTAGTTTTATCAAAAATGAGGATGAGCCATGTGTATATAAGAAGGTTAGTGACAGTGCTATCACTTTCCTTGTCTTATATATGGATGACATACTGTTGATGGGTAATGATACAGGTATGTTTACAACTATAAAGGTATGGTTGTCAAATACATTCTCCATGAAAGACTTAGGGGAGGCAACCTATATTCTTGGGATTCGCATCTATAGAGATAGAGCGAAAAGAATAATTGGTTTATCCCAAAGTCTATACTTGGAAAAGGTGTTAAAGAGGTTTAACATGCTTGATTCCAAGAGAGGATTGTTACCAGTGAGACATGGTATCCATCTTTCTAAAGAGATGTCTCTAAAGACACCTGAAGAAAGAGATAAGATGGCCAGGATTCCATATGCTTTGGCTATTGGAAGTTTAATGTATGCAATGTTGTGTACTAGGCCGGATATCGCATATGCTGTTAGTTTGACTAGGAGGTATCAATCCAATCCAGTTTGGAACATCGATAACTGTCACAAGAATATTCTTAAGTACTTGAGAAGAACTAAGGATTTATTCTTGATTTATGGAGGTGGAGACTTGCAATTGGATAGTTATCGATTCGATTTCCAATCGGATATCGATGATAGAAAGTCTACCTCTGGATATGTGTTCATTTGTAATGGAGGTGCGATCGGTTGGAAGAGTTCCAAGCGAGCACGCATTGCAGATTCCACTCGAGGTGAGTATATTCTTTGCATCGAATCGCAAAAGAAGCTGTTTGGATGAAGAAGTTCGTGACAGAACTTACAGTAGTTCCTTCCATTGAGTCAGCAGTTCCACTACACTGTGACAACAATGGAGCAGTCATACAGGCTAAGGAACCAAGGTCTCACCCAAAATCCAAACACATAGAAAGGCACTACCACATTATCAGAGATATAGTTGGGCAAGGCGATATAGCCATGCAGAAAAATAACATCAGCTAAAAAATTCAGCTGATCCATTCACTAAGCTTTTGTCACAAGTTCAGTTAGACAGACATCTTGAGAAGATAGGTCTAAGGTATTGTAATGAATGGCTCTAGTGCTAGTGGGAGATTGTTAGTAGTATGCCCTAGAGCATATCATTTAGTATGTATCTTGTACATATTTTAATAATAAAAGGCATTTCCACTTTTCCGTTTACATAATATATTTATGTGTAATAGAAAAGGTCCATTGATATTTTGTTAGAAATATTATTCTTAAGTTGTTAAGAATATGAGTGACAATATTTCTAGCACAAAGTATCATAAATAGGTTCACAATCGAGGATACTTCATAATAAGGACATGACTTATCCAGAAAGATTGTATTCATGTTTGTTCCCAAGTTATTTATATGAGATATAAATAAGATGGAATGGTGAGTCTCATGCCATATAACAAACTTGATAGGCACTTATAAATGATAAGTAGGCCGAACCAGTGACACTTATGACAAGCACATGGAGTTTACTCTTGTCAATGTTTTGTCATAAATCATATCAATGCATATAATCTTTAGACACGAGATAGCACAGTTATCTTGTATATAGGTAGTTTGAGTTTGATCTCGCTTTCATACTTGTACTATGTATGGGTATATGGGCATGTGTTGGCTCCTGCTAGTTATATATGGAGGTAGGTGTTGATCAAGATGGAATCTGTTCCTCTAAGTAAATAGAGTTAAAATCCTATGTTCATTTAATTGTTCTTGATGTTTCAAGTTCCTGGCCAGGACAGATAGATTTATTCAGAAAAGAGTTTCTGATGAGAAAAATCTTTTAATCAAGAACTGGAATTAAAAGAGAACATAATATTCATAACAAATGGAGTTTGACATAAACCATGACTCGGCTTGAGTTGGGATTTTGTAGCAGAGAGATTCTAGTGCATGGTAACATATGATTATAGGTTCATTTAAGGTAAATCTTATTACTAATTGGGTGGCCATGGCATGCTATGCTAGGTGTTAACCATGGTCTATGAGGTTCATAAAATGATTTAGAGAAATCATTTATGGTAAGAAAGAGTTCGATGATATTAAGAGTTGATATCATGTCTCATTGCCAATTAGTGATGAGCCTAGTAAGTCACACACATACACAAGTTATCACCTATTTAAATATGATTTAATTAATTAACTAAAGAGTTTAATTGATTAATTAAATAGATTTGGTTTGCAATTAGATTGCAAAGTCCCTAGCATGACTTGAAACCAAATCTAGATTATTGGATGTGTAGTATAAATTAAATTTATATTTAAAGTGTTTAAATATGAATTTAATTGATGAGAAATTAATTAATAGAGATTAATTAATTAATTTATATTTGATATAAATTAATTAGAAGAAGAAAATAATTATTTTGGGTTAAGAACTCAAAATTAAGACACAGGGGAATATTGGTCATTTCACAGTGTGACACGTGGCACCATGAGATGGTGACACATGGCATAACACATAAGCTTGCCAAATATTTTTTAATCATGTAAGATGATTAAAATCAAGATTAAATATAGGTTTGACACTTGGCACAATGTGATTGGGTCACTTAAACCTAGAGCTAATCAAAAGGTGACATGTGGCTAGGGTTTAATGTGTTAACCTAGCTATTTAAGTGTGGTTATGAAAAGAAAACATAACCAGCAGCCTCTCCTCTCAATTGTCACGCCACTTTGAGCCTCTCCAGCCATTTCTCTTCATCTCTCATCAATTCAAAGAGATTAGCCATCAATCTCTTGAATTAAGAACGCTAGAAATTGTTTCTAGTGTACTGTTTACATCTTTAATCTCTTAAAAAGCAGAACTTGATTTTCTAATTAATAGAAAAGGCTTTAGAAGCTGTTCAAGGGCTGCCATAGGTGTTCTTGGTGTGGACAAGCTAGAGGGACAATATCCGTGTCACGAAGACGAATCTCAAAGCGCAGACATACTGCGGCACATCAAGAGGTTAGTGTAATCGTTCTTGATTTAATCTAGGGTTCTAAAATTAATCTGATTAATTTTAAAATCTTAAATGGCAAATACAGATCCAAAAACATATTAAAAGAGTTTTAATATGTTGTTTATCACTGAAATCAAATAGATAAAAATAAATCTTGCATGGTGCATGTGACCCTAGGTGAAAATTTTTGAATTCAATGGTATAATCTTGTGTTTTTCACGCTTCCGTTCCTTCACTCTTATTTTAGTGTTCTTCATAAATTGAGCAGGACTCCTAATCAGATAAGGATTGAGGAAAATAACACTATAAATAGGAGAATTATGGAAAAGGTTATTTGGCTTTTGCCCATTGAAGATAGTGGCTTTCAGCTCATGGAGTGAAGCTGTCACCCATTGTAGAGAGGGGCCTTGCCAATTGCTGTGGATTTGGCTCTGCCCATTGACGAGGGGCTTTTACCCATTGCAGTGAGAGAGGCTTCGGCCTAAGTTGGAGAAATGACATAGAATTCAAGAGGAATGGATTCTTGTTCATTAGTGAGAGGGCTTTTGCCCATATAGTTGAAGACACCCTTTGTGGTGTAGTATTGTAATAATAAATATATTAGGTTATGTATAGAGGAGACTGAGAGGGACTAACTAATATATTTACTATAAGCAGTTTGATGTTGTATGGGTTCTCTTGGGTGTAATTAGGTTGATGGGTAGTATAGCTATAAGCTTGTAATGATGATTTATTATTGTTGATAGTGGAAGATGGCATGCTCGTGGATATAGCCCTATGTTGAGAGGATGAACCATGTAAATATTGGTGTTTTGTATGTTTACTTTGTTTCTTTGCATTTTACACACTTCTGCGATGCACAACAAATTGGTATCAGAGCATGGAAATGATCTTGATGAGTTTGGTTAAAGGTGGAGCTATTGTGATATGTGGAAAGTTGCATATGCAACAATGATGATGCAAGTTCAAGGTGATGGAGAGATAAAATTTAGGTGGAACTCTTGATGCAAAATCAAGATAGTTGATGACGTGAAGATTTTTTGAAGAATAAAGCAAGTTACACCCAAGATGAAGATTAAAGAATTGATTATTTGAAGGGTTCAAGCTCAAGCATAGAGATTTGATGATTTGATGACATCAAAAAATTTGAGGTATGCAATGGTTGATGAATTTTGAGTTAAGGTGGAGATTGTTAGAATTATGACTCAAAATCCTAATGGGATTTGGAGAGAGATCTTTTCCTAATTTGAGTGGGAGAAATATTCCTCAATAGGATGGAGGAATATTTTCTATAATGAGTAGAACTCTTATTTTAGTGTTATTCTTAAATTGAGTAGGACTCCTAATCAGATAAGGATTGAAAGAATTAACAATATAAATAAGAGAATGATGAAAAATGTTATTTGACTTTTGTCCATTAAAGAGAGTGGCTTTCAGCTCATGGAGTAAAGCTGTCATCCATTGTAGAGAGGGGCCTTGCCAATTGCTGCGGATTTGGCTCTGCCCATTGATGAGGGGCTTTTGCCCATTACAGTGGAGAGAGGCTTCAGCCTAAGATGGAGAAAGGACATAGAATTCAAGAGGAATGGATTCTTGTCCATTAGTGAGAGGGCTCTTACCCATATAGTTAAAGCCACCCTTTGTGATATAGTGTTGTAATAGTAAATATATTAGGTTATGTCTAGAGGAGACTGAGAGGGACTAACTAATATATTTACTATGAGCAGTTTGATGTTTGAGTTCTCTTGGATATAATTGGGTTGATGGGTAGTATAGCTATAAGCTTGTAATAATGATTTATTATTGTTGATAGTGGAAGATGGCATGCCCATGGATGTAGCCCTATATTGAGAGGGTGAACCACGTAAATATTAGTGTTTTGTATGTTTACTTTGTTTTTTTATAGTTTACACGCTTGCGCAGTGCACAACATAAATTAATAATATTGAAATTACAAATAAAATCAATATCGAACTCACTCATTATCTAAGTGTTACTAGGGCGACTGAAAAGAATAGGAAGGTTGAATCGGATCACCTAAATAATTATATTCAAGAAATTTATCAATAATAAATCAAAGCGAAGAACTAAAGAGTCAAAAACACCCTAAATTTATACCAAAAATCCGGCAGAGTTTCCTCTGTACCTAGAACCTATCAAACTTATAAAATAACTCAACTAACACTTCTCAATCTAAAAGGCCTCAGGCCCACAACACAACACAATACCCATTTGAGGCCTACAAGCATCCTAAGTTACATCCAAAACTCTAATCTCCAGCTCGGTTCCTGAACTCCTATACAGTCCAATTAAAACTATAATCTTAAACGCTCTTACTAAAATATCATGATATAATTATAATCAAATTAATCAATAAAACTTCAATTCTATATTAAATTTCTAATGAATATTCGATAGTATCCCCTCTTAAAATTAGACTAAATTCCTTGTCACAAAACTCAAATCTACCATTCAATAATTATATCAACTTACACAAATTTTCAACTTATATCTTTATACAACTATTAATTCCAACACTTCATTCTCAAATCTAAATTAAATATTCCATAATATATCTGTATCACTAAAAATCCAACTAAACATTTATATTTATTTTCCAAAGATATTTCACAATAACTTAAAAATTCATTAAACACTATATACTATCTCAAAATAATTTTAGTTCCATCAAAATAACATATTCAACTTAACCCAATCCTTAATACCAAAATTGACAATTTGTTCATTCAAATTTATATAAAATATTCTAACTGTCAGATAAATTTCAAATTTTAACCATATGTTCAAAACATTCAAATACAACATCAATAAAAATTTTAGCATCAAATTATCTCTACATCATGAGATATCAAAATATCTATCAAACATTTCAAATTCTAAATTTTTCAATATAGCTCTTACTCAGACAACTTATATAAAATAATTTATATCTCACAAACCACAAGTTTAAAATTTATCAAATTTTAACACAACAGCTCCAACATCCTAAACATTTATATATCCATATTACCACAATATATCCATATCATCAAAAATCCAACTAAACATTTATATTTATTTTCCAAAGATATTCCACAATGACTTAAAAATTCATTAAACACCATATACTATCTCAAAATAATTTTAGTTCCATCAAAATAATTTATTCAACTTAACTCAATCCTTAATACCAAAATTGGCAATTTGTTCATTCAAATTTATATAAAATATTCTAACCGTCAGATAAATTCCAAATTTTAACCATATGTTCAAGACATCTAAATACAATATTAGTAAAAATTTTAGTATCAAATTATTTCTACATCATGAGATCTCAAAATATCTATCAAACCGTTCAAATTTTGAATTTTTCAGTATAGCTCTTACTCAAATAACTTATATAAAATAATTTATATCTCATAAACCACAAGTTTAAAATTCACAAATTTTTAACACAACAGCTCCAATATCCTAAAAATCATCTCTACCAAATTTCATAATTTTCTAAGTATTCTAACTATTTATTTTTCTCAAATTTCAATAGCCAAAATTCAAAATTCCAATTGCAGGCAACCTGTGTTCAATAATTTATTTCTCCAAATCTAACGATTAAAAAATTACTAAATTTTAACCATAACTTTTACACATATAGACCTCAAACATATCTAAAAATTAATTATGAAAGATGCGCCAAACTCACTTAAACGAAAGACAAATTTGCTGCCCCTGCTCCTGTTTCTACTCCTATTCATCATCTTCCTCCCTTTCTCTCATTAATTTCTTAGTTTTCAAACTATTCTCTCTCTCTTTTCCCCTTACTGGCATCCATTTTTGCTAGAAAAAATCTCAAAAATCCAGCCACCATCTCCCTCCTTCCCTTCTTCTTCTTCTTCTTCTCTCTTTCTCTCTTTTTCCTTTCCTTTTCTGTTTCCCGATTCTTCTACTCTCTATTTCTTTTTTATATATATATATATATATAATTCTGGAGAATGGGCTACTAGTTGTCCCTCTTTTTTAAACAAATTTCATTTTGATCATTGAATTTTCCAAAAATCATATTTTTCACCACAAAACTCCTAAAACTTTACTTTTGGATCCAAAATTAAATTAAATTTTTCTTCCCAAAACTTTATAAATTATATTTCCATTCAAATAATAATCATATTTAATATTTCTTTAAGAATTGGGGTGTTACATATAGTAAATGATATAATATATTAAATTAGTAATTACATATAATAAGTAATATAATATAATAATTTTATAATTTAATATTTATTTTAATAATAAAATAAATTATATGATATATATCCTTATTAGTCAATTTACATATCAACAGTAACAGTTAAACATAATTTTATCAAACACTTAACATAAATCAGTTATCATTAGCTATCAGTTATCAGCTATCAGCTAACAGTAACAACTATCAGCTAACAGTTATCAGCAATATCTAACAATTAAACCAAACAAGCACTTAATTTTTTTAACAAAAATGATATATCATTAATCAAATACTCATTACAAGGTCCAATCTTACAAACGCTAATCTAGCTTAAAAAAAGACTCAAACTCTAATGTACATGGATCTTTAAACTAAAATGGTTATAATCAGGATTATCTTGGTTTTCATCTTTCATCAGTCACCTCCACTGCCACTTCTTTCACTAGTGACACGTTACTGACCTTCGATCTGCGAGGCAACTTAGAATTGAAACATGCAAGGAGCTCCTACTCAACACAAAGCTATCTTTGTTCAACACTTTAAACCCAGATGGAGAATGAGGACTAGGACTGTCACGACCCAACCTATGGGTAAAGCCCCGAGGCCCGTAGTAAGCCTAACTGTTAATTAACCCAACTCTAAGGCCCATTGGGCCCAAATTCAAGAAAACAAACGGACAGAGTCCGGCCATAAAATGGACTTACCAACGGGGAGTTTTCGACTCACCCGACCTGTAAACACAATAAACCATCCATTAGGGAGCTCAGCTCACCCTCCACATACTCATCAACATAATAATAAATGGGAGCTCAGCTCCCTCATCCAATCCATCAAAACAGACTTAAAATATTAAGTTTACAGGTCCAACATGAATATAATATTAAAGACCAAATTCAAATAATTAACACATGCGAAAATTCTAGGAGTAAATAAAATTACACAAATATCGATAAACAACCCGCGAAGTATAAAAGTAGGTTAACCTGAATAAATATCCTCAAAATTTTTGAGGATAGAGAGTAAAATATCAATCTTAACTATAATCTCTATAACTATCCGAACTAATGCACCTGTAGAGTGAAATGCAACATAAACAACATTTTCACATCATAACATCAAAAGGTAATTTGGAGCACTCACACACCTGTAGTATCAATCATAACATATGGGAGTGATCCGACTCTCTTAAATCCAACAATTACTCAAGCTCGGACTTCCACTTAATAACCAAATCGAGGGTCCCAATTACTCAAGCCGTGACTACCAAGGAAAATTACTCAAGCCGTGACTACCGTCCTCCATCCATAGTCCACACCACATCACACGCACGCCAACGCTCCAAATTACCACAACAACATCCATGGCATATTAATGCTTATGAATGCAACATAAATCGTGCCTAGAGTTTAACTAAATAAATATATGCATATAAGTGATGCATGGGCAAACATATAATAATATCGAAATTACAATTAAAATTAATATTTTACTCACAAACTTGACGACAAATTGGATATGGGCGGGTGGAGGAAGAAGGTGTCCTGCTCTCACGACAATCATATTACATTTATTTAATACAATCGACTCAATACAAACAAAGAAAAGACCAATTACGTCCTAAGTCAAAATCGAGTCTCCCTATACCTAGGACCTACCCAACCCGCAAAAGGGTTCAAAACACACTTCTATACTCACAATCCATATATCAATAGTTCAATTACATCAAATCGATCATCCATCACAATACGCAAAATTTCAATTTAGTCCTTATTATTGATCATTTTTGCAAAACGCCCAAACAAGCTCTAAAAATTATAAAACTTTGCGTCCTTAGCAATATTACTAAGCTATTGCAAAAGAATCGTAATTTTCTAAGCTACCACGAATATTTTATGGATTTTTAATCCTATTTAAGCACTAGAAAATTACGTAAAAACAAGGTTCGGGTTTACCTTTGCCGATTCCGACTTGGAACGCCGGGACATCCGACAATGGGGGCTAGCCAAAACCTCGCAATTCGGGCACTTTTCAAATTTGCCGAATTTCCGCGAATCGAGGATACCTACACGAAGCCCATAACACGGGGTTAGTACATAAATTTTTCAGAATTTTCTAAGCTCATTTAATGCTCGAAAAACCGAAGTTCCGTGGGACCCACCGAAAAAAAATTCAAATTTATGTCGTAAAAGCTCTCGACGAATGGAGCGTGCTAGTGGCCTCTGGCTTCGTGGGATTCACTTTTGAGAAATCTAGCCCAAAAGTCGAAATGGGCTAAAATCTTCCCGAGCAAAATCGGACAATCCGCTCGATGGATTTGCGTTCTTGGTGTCTATGGAAAGCTCGCCGAGTAGATGATTTTGGACACAAGACCCGGTCCAATTGGTGGCCGGATCGGGCCGAGGAAGTCGCGGAATCGCCGCGGCGGCGGGGCTCTGGGCGGACCGGGGGGGAGCGGGGCGGAGAGGAGGGGAGGGGGAGGGGGGGGCGCGGCGGCAGGGGAGGGGAGGAGAGAGAAAGAGAGAGAGAAGGGGAGAGGACGCGCGGAAAGAAAAAGGAAGAAGGAAAAGGGTCCGATTCGACCGGTCCGATCCTCGCCGGTTCGATTCAAAATACAAAATTTTGAATTTTTACGCCTCGGGACCAAAACGAGGTCCAAAATTTCAAAAATTCAAAAATACGTAGACTCCAAATATATTTTTAGTTTTGCCACGTGGTCTTTAAATTAATTTTTAAAAATCATCAAAGTTTATATTTTCGAAAAATCGAACCCGATTTTTAAAATCCGAAAAATCTCAAAAAAAAAAAATTCCTAAAATTTAAATAAAATTAAAATACCAAAATGCTCATAAAAATTTAAAATTTCGGGGTGTTACAAGGACCATTGTCGAACAAACCGGGAAAAGGACTAGCCGCAAGTGACCAACATAGTTCTCACCTCTAAATTTGCTCGCCAAAAGTGCTATGAGGAGCTTCACAACTACTATAAGGGAGCTAACTATGATAAAACAAATAAAAAACCACCCAATAACTAAAATAATTATCTAACGAAAATGGGGAGGAGGAGGGGGAGGGTCAACAGTTAGACGGTTAAACCTCCTCCTGTTTTTCACTGCAATTGAAGGCCTATAGAAAGAAGAAACTGAAAGAAAAAAATTTCATGTTTTGCTATGATCTCAACTCAAGAGAAATTATTAGGTATAAGCAGATCTTTCGTCACATAAAGAAACGTGAAAGGAGACATTTTAGATAGGAACGAACATATTTTAATTCAAATTAAAAAATTAAATTAAATTGAACTTATTCAATTTAGATTTTTACTTGGAGTGATTTGGTTCGATTTTTAATTTCATATATCTTTTTACTTTTTAGTTGGCTTCTCTTATTTTAGAAAAAAAAAAAAAAAAACCAAATCAATTTCTTTAATTTTTCCAAGTGTTATGTTTTGATTCTATATATATAACATATTAAAAAACCTAATTCTACCTTTCATTCCCAGCCAATCACCATTGTCTGCACACATCAAATCTCAAAATCACAGCAGTGCATTGTCTCAAATCCCAAAAAGGTAAAGGCAATATATCCGTTGGATTTGATAATCTAGAGGTTTCATTTCCCACAAACTCTTCAAAATATATATATTTTTTGTGATTTATTTCTTGATTTAAGTAATGTTATTTGTTATTGTTGGTGAAATTATTATTAAAATTATTATTGAAAAAATTATTTTTTTAAATATATTAATTAGAAAGTATTAAAAAATAATTTAAAATTAAATTTAATTAATTTTAATTATAAGAATATTAAAATAATAAAATAATTTTTTTAAATTACTTTTCTTAATAATATCTAAAATAATATTTTTATTCAAGAAAATAATTTCAGATCGAAACTCAATACCATACAAGACTTTAATCATATAAGTTAAGAAATTGAGGGTTTATTATTTGGGAAAAGAAATTAAAAATTTATAATTTGATAAAGAAATTAAGCTTTTGAATATGAGAAAATTAAAATAATTTGATTTAATTTAATTTTTATCTTGATTTGATTTAATTTAATTTAATTATATTTTTTATGTAAAATTTGATTTTTTATTTCAGTGATTTGGGAGATGGGATGCTCACTCCTAATTTTGATAGCCACTGTGAGGATTTCAGCGGTAACAGGCACACCTGATTTTCACTTTGATCAAGATCAGCATTGGATGCCATCCTGCGTGATGGTGATTGGAAAATCTTTCCTTTGCCATGCCCTAGATTTTTTGGACATAACATGATCCCTGAAATACCTTTCCCGACAAATCATTCTTGACATCCACTAAACTTTGTGTCAGAAGAGACTCATAAAATTAAAATCCCCGCTCCCCAGCCAATTACCCTGTGGCTGTGAAACGCCTCATGTGAACCAAATTCAAGCAGTATCACAACTTTTCTACTTACAGATTTTTTTTTTTTTTAATTTTTATAAATAACTATAATTGAAATTGGAGATCTTAAGATAATTAAACAATAATTATCTGAACATATTTCACTAATCCATGTATAACTACTACTTGTTCTCAATGTCGAATCTTAAAAAAAAAATTTTCTCGAGCTAATATATAAAAAGATATAATAAAATATATTCTTATAATTACATTCAATAAGGTCTAATATCTTAAAAAAATTAAAAATTAAGAAGAATTAATTAATTTTTTATTATAAAAATATATTTTTCATAAAAAAAATGATTTTAAGGTTTAAATTTAAAAACATCAATTTATAATAACACATATACATATAGAAGTAATTTTATAAAAATAATGATTAATTGACTCCCCATTTATATTCCTACATCTACCTTTGCTGATGCCTTAAAAATTTTAAGGTAATTAAACAAAAATTATCTAAATGTATGTTTTGTCTGTTTCCACACCTTTAGTAAGCATGAATGATCTTATGTGGGCCAAGCAAATATGAAGATCATGATTAAAGGCGGATTGGACTTACTGAATGCATGTCAATAGAAATGTGCAGGAAAATGATCATATAACCCATTAATTACCCACGTATCAAGTAAGAAGTAGGAGCTGCAATCGAAAAAGTCAAAAGCGAAACAGAGAAAGAAATGGATCATTTTCAAAGTAATAAAAGAAGGGCATGCTGAAAACTCAACTATTTGATCTTTTCTTTTGACTTAGGCCTATTTGCCACCCCTTTCTCTCCACTCTACAGCTCTTCTTTGCACAATAAAACGTGGGTAGCATTTGTTTATCACTGCTTAGTACTGAATGAGGCCAATACCAATATAAATATCCAAAAGCAATTGCATATATATATAGCAGTGGCCATGAATCCAATATTGTCCATGATTTGAGTGAGCATCCACACAATTATTATTTAAATCAAGTGAAATTACAAGCTTAATGTGTCAGGCTCATGTAGTAATTAGTAAAAAATCTAAACTTATTGTTGCAAAATAATCATTTATTGGATGTGTGGAGAGCAATATAATGAAAGCATTTGAAAGCATGCCATGCATGATAGGTTTGTGATATTATTAGCCACCAAGCACTCCTCTACCCTAACTAATTGCCAAAAATTAGCATTTTGGGCTTCTCAGGCCCACTAACATTGGACCCAGAAGATGAATGAATAAGTTGAGTTTAGGCTCCTTTGGGCCTAGTTTGCCTCCACTTTTAATCTTATCGTCTCGACTCATTATTTTAGAAAATCAAAATTTCATAGATTCTAGGCTAACCTTTTCTTTTTTTCTTTCCGTTTATTCGATGGCATTTAAAAAATATATAAAATTAAGAACAAAACTATTATAAAATATCTAAATTTTATGTCTATGGAAACTGTATATGAAAAAAAAAAAAAAGAAAGAAATTATTTAAAACATTTAATACTCTGTTTTTGGGTGTTTACGTCGTTTTAGACGTGGGCAAGAATTTCACTTTACTGATAAATCGGATTTCTCATTCTATAATAAAAATATTTTAAAAAATAAATTAAGATTTTCATATTTATTAGAGATATATTTATATTTAAAAAATAATAAAAAACTTATTTTGATCCTTAAAGTATAAGTCAATAATCACATAAGCCCTTAAACTTTTTTGAGATTCAAGCAAACCTTTTAAATTTAAAAAATAATTAAATAAGTGTTTTAAATTATAAGAGTAGATCAAATAAGCTCTTCAAATTAGATAAAATCAACCTTTTAACCTTTAAAGATACATTAAAATATATTATACAATAATTTATTTTAAATATAAATCTAATCAAGTTAGTGCATGAAAATCCTCTAATGAGGTGTTTGGTTCAACTATTAGATATAACTGATAATCAATTAACATCCAAACAGTTGAACGAAAGTATTTGGTAAAATTTAAAAAACATAATAGTTAACTGATGGACAACTAACGCGATGTCTATCAGTTGTTGTTCGTATCAGCTCTAATTATAGAGCTGTTCATGAACAATTGTATAATTTTTTTCATTATTTGAAAAAAAAAATTTATCTATTCATCCAATAAAATTTAAGACGTTCAATTCTATATTTAAATTTTTAGATATTAAAAAAATTATCACATTTTTTAAAATGAGTTTAATGATAAATACTTCAAATATAATTTATAAATACAAAAATTTATTCATCTTTGATAATTTGAAGACTGCAACCTGAATCCACAACCGGATTTTAATTTCTATTAATAAATGTTATTTACTACTATTTTAAATTTAAATTATATATATTTTAAGTGCATTTAAATAATAAATTATTTTATAATTATATTTTTATTATTTAATTTTTATTTATTTATATAATAAATAATATGATATAATAAATTAATAATTTATTTTAATAATAAATAAATAATATGATATAGTAAATTAATAATTATATATTTATTTTAATAATAAAAAATTATGTTATAATAAATTAATAATAATAATAGTTTATTTTAATAGTAAAATAAAAATATTATATATATATATATATACCCTTATTAGTTATTTTATTCATCAACAGTAATAATTAGACATAATTTTACTAAATACTTAATATAAATCAATTATTATCGACTATCAATCATCAGTTATCAGCTAATAATAATAGAATGCTAATTAGATTTGCATAATCAACTTTTAAAAGTTAAAGTAAAAGTATATAGATATATTTAATTTATTTTTAAAATTTATTCAATCTTTTTAAAATTTTAAGGAGTATTTTTCAATCTAAAAAAATCTTAAAAACTTATATAATTAAAATTTTAATTAAATTTTTTTTAATGAATAAATAATTTTATAATTTGAATTAAAAATTAAAGTCGTGTTCTATAGGAGAGGACTTAAATAATTTTATAACTTCAAAATGGTCATTTGCTCACCTCGACTGCTTAATGCTCAATTATCTCATTAGATTGTCACCAGAGCTCAATTCAACAACTCTTTTAATAATTATTAAAATAAAAACTCATTTGAGACTGCACCCTCCAATATTCCGACATTAATCAGTTGACTGAGCAGTGAGTAATAACAAATAACAAGACGAAACATGGGTAATGGCATTTAATGGTCATATCTCGACATTCGAGTCACATAACTTGTTAAGCAGCAAGTGATCCATCGCTTTCCTTTTTTTCTTTTTTTTTTTTAACTGGATTATCAAATTGTAATTCTGGAACATGTTTTAATGTGTATTTGACATTACATTTAAAGACTTAAAATTATTTATAAATAAAAATATTATTTTAAATATAATTAAAAAATTATTTTTTTTATTTTAATGTTTTATAATTAAAATTTATTAAATTTAATTTTAAATTATTTTTAATATTCTTAAAATAATATATTTTAAAAAATAATTTTTTATTAATAATTTTAACAATAACATTAAATACATTCTTATATATATATATATATATATTTTAGTATTGATTCTAATTTCTAAAACATGTAAAAATAGTAGAAAATGGAGAGCATCTTTTGATATTTTCAAGGTTGCAGTGAGCCCCTTGTCCTCTCTTCCCCTCCCTGCTACTGGTAAAGGCGTCCTTGCGTTGAGCCCCATCCATCTTTCTTCAATGTTTGGCTGTCAGAACTGGCGGGTACAAAATGATTAAGTACTTGACAAAGAAGGATGCGGGCCCAATGTATCGGAAGAGTTGGGCTCTAAACAATGATTTTTATTGATAATGAATGGGTCATAGATCCAACTATTGCCATTAGAATTAGCAACAAAAAGACAAAACTGTTTTCAAAATAAAGAAAACTGACTTCGCAATTTATTAGCTTCATGCCTTCTTTTTTGTCAACTTGACCATAAAATTTTTTTCCCTAGACTTCTTAATTTATTGCACTTTTCGCTTTCTACCTTAGTGAAGTAATGCTCTGGTCATTATTGACCAACAGTTGTTTCCAGTACCTAATTTTTGAATTTTAACATTATATATATATATATATATATATTTTTTTTTTTTTGGGATATGGATTTTTCCTGCTCATTGATCTTGATCTAATCGAGCTGAAACTATCAAAAGTGACAGAAAATGTTCATCTTCCCATATCTTGTACGTCATTGTCAAATGGATTGGACACCACCTTTAAAGGCTTTTCTTTTTCCAATCTCCACTTGAAACGACTACTACTCCTTTTGGAGGAAGCAATCTCCATGAAAACAACTCTTGCCTCCACATTTTAGAACAAACTTACAAGGCAAAAGAGACACCAACCTACTCCCTCTGCTAGTCAGGTCAGCATCTCCACCAGATTTTTTTGTAGTCATAGAACTTAGACCTTAAGACTTCTCGCCACCTAAATACCATCCTTACTTAAGAATTATATTTGGTATCAAGTCCTGAAAATTTATGGAGCGCACACAGACTATGGCCCCATCTAAAACAGGATTCCTAGCCATTGTGATGGTCCCAAAATATCAGTCAGGGGGTGCCTGAAGCTAAAAACTAAGGGCATCTTCCTCTCTGTATGATATCCCCGAGGCAGGTATACAAGATGATAACGGTGAAAGGAACAAGTCGATACAAACTTTAACAAGAAACCAAGAACTAACTGCCACCAAAACACCAGCATACATATCTATATATTTTTACAGGGTGATTAATTTAGGTCCACACCAACCCACAAACAAAGAACACAAATTCCATTTCTAACCCTGACTAGCTAAGTTCCTCCAGTCCATTGTCTTCACTACACCCTTAATCAAAGACCCAACATGCTTTTCCTTCACCCATCTCCATCCAAGTGCACGCTCAAAAAAAACTGAGCAAACTGAACCCCACCAACAGGACCTTCCTTTCGCCATCCCAAACCAAAGAAAAATTAAATAAAACTATACAAATCAAAGGTTCCAAACTTTTCAGGTCTCAGACTTATGCTGTGAGTCCAAGCTTGCAATTGTCCCTTCATCCTCTAGAGATGATGCAAGAAACTTATATCTTGTGCTCATCTTCTTTACTTCCTCACTTGAATAGATTAGTATCTTCTTAACCATCTTACAGAACTCCCTGCGAATCAATGAGAAGATTTCAAAAACCCAGTAACAACTGCATGTTAAGAGATAATGAAGTGGTGCTGGGGTGCACTAATTGTACAAGCTACTTACAGCCATGGATCATCACCCACGAGCATCATATCACCCTCATCATCAGTAAATACAACAGCCCATTTCTCCTGAGTAAAAAGCTCTCCTTTGATTTCAAACATTTCCTCCAGCTCTTTTACAAGATCCCCATACCCTTTCAACACTGTTAGATCAACAGCACGACCAACAGCAACTCCTTGCATTTGCACCTTCTCAGAATCAAAAAAAAATTATCAATCAATCATTAAGTGATGGTAAGAGGATGAGCAATCAAATCAAATCCAACAACCGAAAATTTGTACCTTGGTACGAGTTCTTGTGGAAGTAGTACCCAGCTTGCCATGTGTCTCCCTTGGCAATGCATCTGATGCAATTTGCTTCTGTTGTTTCGAGGACTTGGAAACATCCATATTATGAGCCTTATCAAAATCATCTGGAGCTGCAACAGGTCTTCTGGTGCCATTGGGGTCAACAGTTGTACACAAAGCCTCCTCTGGCGAACCAGCAGCACTATAATTGTTTGTTAAATCAATTCCAAACAAACGGCAGCCTACAGAATTTTCATATTTTTTCCCTTTCTCCACCTGGTCATGCATCAGGCCATCGCTTTGCCTTAATGGAACAGAAGATGAATAGCCAGAGACGAAAGACTGCGTTATTTTTCTGTTGTCATCAGCTGAATCAGGGAAAAGACTGAGCGAGACATTCATGTGAGGAGAAGGTGGCCATATGCCCTCTGGTCGGACCCTTGAGTTACAGCAGCTGCTGCCATTGAGAACACTGCTATCAATTTCCTTCTGCCTCATGGACCAAACAACTTGGCTTACACAGCTTTGAGCTTCAGCAGCACTACCCAGTTGGCTTAAATCATGGGAGTGGGTTGATCCATGGTACCAGAAAGGTGAAGTAGTTGAATTGGTAGTAATTTCTACATTCCGATTAATGTGTAATGTTTAAATAGATATACCAGCAGAAATTCATTGAAATACCATGCAATAATAGTTCCTGATACTTATACCTGACATAGGAGTACCCACGGGCCTAGGCCTTTTACTCTTTACCACTGTTGGAGGAGGATTTATAGAAGCAGAAGCTGCAAAAGGCTCTATATCCCATGGAGAAACTCTCTCTGGCCTTTGAATTGTTGCTGGCTCGTCCCATTGTATCTGTCAAGAAAATGATAGGGGGAAACAAGCATCCAAAATAAGAAAATGAATAAGTCAGCATTCAGTTTGAATTTCAAAGCTGTAATCAACCTTCAATGACCGCCATTTAGAGCCTGTCCACTGTGGAGAAATATCTCCAACTCCAACTATAGTTCCTGTGAACCTAATCAAACAATTTACAGGAAATAAGGATCTCCTAAAACAATAATACTGCTGCAAGACAACCAGAAAATATATACCTCCTCTCAGGAGTGTCTTCTCCCTCAAATCTCATCTTGTAGCGCATGCCAACAGAAAATCCATGGTTGACAGCCTCCAAATATTTGTTCAAGCCAATAATAAATTGGCTCGTCCTAAGGAAGAGCATGAACATAGTTAAGGCACACCACAGCAGAAGACAAATTAACATGTGCTACCTTGGTTTACACAGAATGGGAACATTACCCATACCTAGGCTTGTAGTACACAACAAAGAGGGTCTGTGTTGTAACAGCATGGGAAGCAGTAGCAAGCACTCCTAAATGCATGCTCTGCCTGGATATCACAGATGAAGGCATGGGGCTTTGCTGACGAGCAAGACGCCGAACCCCAACTCTCAATTCCCCATCATCACCCCTACACAACATATAGACAACAAATGTAAAGGGAAAACAAAATACACCAGAACATCACAAGACGTGCAATTGAATCACAAAACAACTTAAATTATCAGAGTCCAACTACCTCAGAAAAACAAAAGCATCTCCTGCAACCAATCTCTTGGAAGTGACAAATGTACTCCACCCAGTTGTAAGCAAATGTCTCTTAGGTTGACCTAATTAAATAAATGCAAAAGAGTAACACCACAGATTTAGATCCTATTTTTCCAAATGTTAATCCTATTCCTTAGCCGTGTTCCCATCCCAGTGAACTAAAATATAGCAAAATCACATAGAACCTAACTGCAATCTTATAGAACTTTTACCTCTAAATATGTGTTTAAATCGCCACTCATACCCATGAAGATCTTTGGCAGCCAGTTCCTGAGTTGGGGTTGCTTGGTTCATGTCCTGATGTAAATGAAACAGTGATATATGATAAACTTCTAAAACTTTATTGGTATGCTTAAAATTAAAGAAAGGTTGTTACCAATGCAGGCAAGCATTCAGTGGCGTGCTTTCTAAGAACAGAAAACCCTCCATGGGTGCTAGTATCAGAAGCCGTTAAAATTTTGCAAAATGAATGAACAGTTGGCGTTTGTGGTTCAGGCGAGCAGGAGTCTGGGCTTGTAGGCTCTGCTTGCTGCCATCATCATATAAAAAGGAATCACAAAACATTTTATTTCAACGTTATCATCTCTTACTTGGAATAACACTTTTGGTTTATGGAAAATTTTCTCCTTTAAAAAAAAAAAAAAAACAATGCCTGTAATTTAATTAAAAGTACATAGCATCTAAACAGAAGGCAAGAATTTATTTCAACCCAATTCTGATTTTGCATAATAAGACCCAACAACAGAATTAAAAAGAAAATAATTATTCACTCACATTTGGTTCTGGGTGCAGAGTGATCTGAGCATAAACCTCATCTGTCTCTTGTTCTGCCTAAGAACAGAATGAAACAAAACATGATTAAAATAAACTAACAAAACAGAAGAATCTAAAATTAGTAAATGATATCAGCGGTAGAAAAATACCAGTAGTTGAATGTTAACAACTTGGCAAAGGATCTTGGAAGGAAGATTAAACCGTGGGATTTGTTGAGTCAGTTCCTGATTTGTTGATGCTTCCAGCTGCAGATATTTAAACCACGTAAATGATAAACCCTTCCTCAGAAGAGAGAACAGATTTTGGTCGACCTGAGAACAATGAAAACGAAGAGAGGAAGTAAATTTCGAAAAATCAAAAGCACCCACTTGTTCCATGTGACCCTGAGGAAAATAGAAAACTCTCTCTCCAGGCACTGGAACATCCACCAATGGACCTGCACATGCCTTCCATAGTTCCTTATACAGATCATCTCCTCCTACACCCACCAAGCTCAAACAAAATCAGAACACAAGAAAGAAGACTGATATAGAGGGTCAAAAGAAGGAAATAAAATGGGTTTCAACTCTGTTTGGTTGCCGAGAAAAAACCGGGAAAATAGAGGAAATTGAAACTTGAGAGCATCAGAGTTGGTAGACTTTAGCCCTTATAAAGCAGAAAACTCCTCTCTATAAGACCGTAAAACAAGCACTGAAAGCAGAGACTGCAAACCAAAATCGGCAGAAAAGTAGGAATCAAAATTCCATTTCCTATCTTCCTTCTCCTCTCAAGCACTGAAAACCCATCTATTTTCCTTTCATTTGACAGGCACCAAACAGAGTCTTTAGAAAAGAACCATTTTTCTCATCCTCACCTCTTTCATCATGAGAAATCGAAGCAGCCCCGAAATTAGTCTCAACATGAGCCATCAGAGAGAGTAAAGAATAGAATCCCAGTGGAGTGTGAAAGAAAATATATAGTAATAAAAACAAGATCAAGGGAAAAGTGTTGAAGCAGTAAAAGGCTACCCCATTAATGGCGAAAGAAAAAGAAAGAGAAAGAGGCGACGGTTATGCAAGCATTGAATTCATCTTCTTTGGGTCTTATTTCGGTTACAAAACAGCTTGGGCTTTTGTCCTGAGAGTCCCATAAAAACCGCTGTTTTTCTTGGCAACACTTTTCAGAGAGTCAGTGGCCTTGTTGTTATTGTTGTTGCGATTAAGACTTTGAAGCGACGTTCCCAGAATTTACCAAATCCCTAAAACAGCTTTCTTAGGCTCATAATATTGTAGTGTGGTCTCTCTCTCTCTCTCTCTCTCTCTCTCCTTTCCAGTTTCCTCCGCTCAATACTTACTCCCTAGTCCTTTTCTGGTCCCTGTAATTTTCTTCTCTCCAGTCTCCAAATGGCACTTCAGACTCCCTTTACCATTGCAACATCAGCAAGCGTTGCATCCCAGCAAAACCCCCTTTTTATTTTTTTTAATCTTTTCTTTCTTTTATTACCATGAAAGAAAATTTTATTTTTAAGGCACAGCTCTATTATTATGTCATCTACCAAGTCCAGAGATTAGAGTTCCAGGATTTTCGATAACAATCAATTTGTCAATACTTGATAAGAAATCTTCGTGTACTTTCTACCAAGAAATTTGTATTTTCAACCATCTCAATTTTTCAAATTTATTACAGTTCTCCACATTGACATTTTTTTTAATACATTGACAAGTTTTATTTCAAACTACAATGTTTCCACTTGTTAAATACATGTGGTTAGTACAGTCGCTTATATGGCTATAAAAAAAGAAGACAAAGGATTAGATATTTTTGGATATTTAATCTAATCAAACACTATTAAAATAAATTTGGGCAGTACTTTTTTAAATTTATAATGAATTTAAATTTATAAAATAATATTCATATTGAATTTATTAAGTTTTGATTTTATACATTAAATACTTGTTATTTGAATTTATTTATATAAATAATTAAATAAATATAAAAATATATTAATATTAATATTTATAAATTTGTTAAATATTCTTCTGAAAAAATAAATTATTAATGTTTGAAATGAATACATGTAATTCATGAATCTTAATTTGGTTAAGGTACGAAAATTATTAACTGAGTTCAATTTGCTATAATAATTTTCACAAAGACACTAGCCAATTATAAATATAACTTGTAAAGTGAATAGCCAATTTGACTCATTTATTTATTAAAAAAATCATTTTATATTTATATATGTCTAAATTAACTCTCATAATTTAATTATTGGATCATCTCTTGATAAAAGTTAAAACTAATTGAAATAAGTCGTTAAAAAAAAATAGGGTTGGGACCTTGGAGATATAAAAAATAAAGATATAAAAAAGAAAAGAAAAAAAGGGGAATAAGAAGTGATAAGGGAAAAAAAATAAAACTTAAATGATATATTTTTTAAAATTTGTTTGAATTTTTATAAATTTTATACTATTTAATTTATATCTTTTATTTTGACCTAACTAAATAATCGAATTACTTGATTAAGTTACATGCTTTTTGGTTTATTTTTACTTGATTAACTTATTAACCCATGCTCCTTTAGCCTCTATTGCCATATTCTTCATATTTTAAATGAAATTTTAAAATTATAATATTTAAGTGCTTAAACACATATTTAAAAAAAACATAAATAAATAAAAATAATTTAATTTTTAATATAAAATAATATATTATTATAAAAGTAAATTTTGAAATTCAACGTGAAAATTCTTTCTCTCTGTTTCTACACGAAGCAATATTAGGATGGAGACAAAATTTTAAAAAGTTGTATTTTTAATTAATAAATTTTAAAAAATCAATAAATGAAATTAAAATCGAAAAAATATACCTAATCCTGCATCTGCGCTGGGCCATCAATGACGACGTTTCAAAACATATATAATGTATCGTACGACCCGATAAAAACACTAACCGTATGTAAAGGTAGTTAGGGAGCAATCACATGATTACACGTTACATCATAAAATAATAAGAAATAATATGTATGGATATCTAATATGGTAATTTAATTATAAAAAAATAAATACATAATAATAAATCTTATAAAATTTAATTTCATTTTCATCTTAAAAATATTTTTTAAAATCTTATTTTTCTCAATCATTTTCTTGTTAATTTACCATTTTAAATTTATGTATTAATATTACGTGGAATAATATAATTTCTTCACGTCTATATTTTACCATGGCCGGTAGATCCCACGCCCTTCCACAGTATGTGCATGACACGCCCAGTTGACTAATGGATAGTGTTCTTTATTCGAAAGACTAATGAATAGTTAGTGCCATTTCATGAAATTATTACTAATTTTTACCCCTTTTGCGGATGTACTTTTCATTCTAAGCAGACTTCTAATTTTATTAAAAAAAAAAAATTTATAATACACCTCCATTCTTATAAATATTTTGTAATATATTTTAATTATTATAAAATAAAATTAAAATAATTTTTATCTATTTATATAATAATTTAATGACCGTTTTAATTTTATTTTATAAGAAATTAAATTTATATGATTAGATTTAATTTTAATTTGTATATTTGATATAAATTATTTATTTATGATTTATTTTAAGAAAAATATTTTTTTAAAAATATTTTTTATATTTTTTAATATTTGAAACACTTAAAAAAAATAGTAAATAGAAAATATTTTTCTGATTAAATGAAAAATTAAATTATTTTAAAGAAAAATGATTTTTTCTCTTTAAAATAGGAAGTAATTTTTTATTTTTTAAATTTAATAATTTTATTAAAATATAAAAACACTTATATATGTATGATATAAATATATATTATTAAGTTATTAATTTAACATTACAATAAAATGACAGAAAAATATTTTTGTGAAAAATATTTTTTTAGAAAAAAATTTTCTATGAAAAATATTTTCATATATAAATTATTTTTCATATATAAATTATTTTTTTCAAAAAAAACGGAGCATTGAATTTTAATTTACAATCCATAATTTTTTAACCAATAATTTACCATCAAAGGCTATTAACTCTAAAAGAAATTATTTTCATTTTGAAAGATATTGACTTTATTATATTTTATTCTTTTTATAAGAATTTCAAATAAATAAAAGATAAATAGTTTGCTATAGAGAATGGTCCATTTCTTAAAATGACAGTACAAGAGTAAGCATATATATGATAATAGAACATTCTTAATTTCCTTAGAAATATTCTCTTTATCTAAAAAAATTATCGCCTTTTATTTTTCATATTTTTAAAATATAATTAATATTATATTAATTCACTTTTTAATTTCATTTTTATTTTATATTTTTTAAATGACAATAGTCTTTATATTTAGTTTAATTTGTTTTAAAAATATATAAAATTATAATCTATATATACATATATTAATATATGGATTTAATGAAGAACACTTTAAAATGTTTTTGACCTTGTGAAAGTGCAAATATATTCTGAAATATTCAAATAATAATAATTATTAGCAAATTTTATAGGGTGGATGAAGTATAAAATTTAGATTTTTATTATTTTTGTTATGAATAAAAATAGTGATTAAAAAATAACAATTAACTTTAAAAAAAAAAAGTAGGTAGTGTAATATTTATATAATTATAAAGTATTCTCTGTCAAAATAAAATATTTTTTAATTTAACTAAATTACTTTTTATTTCAATTAAGTAAGAGAAATGTGACAAAATGAATTTTAAGAAATTATAAAAATAATTATTATATTTAATAAAAATAAAGATAAAATTAAAAAATATTAATTAATATATTTTAATTTTTTCAGATAATAAATATTTATAAATAAAATTATTTTTTAAAAATAATAAATAATGATAGATAAAGAGAGTATTTCTTATTTTATTATTATATAATTTTAGAGGTTGGTGGATGTATATCAAATTTAAATTTTGAAAGCAGAAGATTAAAAAAAAATAATTTATAGCGCGCGTGTTTCACATTAACTCACGTGAGCGCAAGGCTGAAATGAAACAAAACTGACACATCGAAAGCCAACGCACCTGGCCCCCGCTCGCCTGGGTCCCGACGAGAGAGGGGCAATATGTGTAAATTACACATTCTCACGATGTCAAAACAAAAAACCAAAAATACCATAAATGACCTAAAACCACCAAAAAATAAAAATAAATCAAAAATTCTCTGCCGGCTTTGCACGAGCCAACACGTTTGCCTACCACGATCCAGGCAAAGAAAGAGACGGCAACAGTTAGAAATAAAACCGTAACGGTGGCAAATATAACGGAGTGGAATGGATCTCCGCCCGCGCTTCTCGAGGACCGAGTTTCATATTTGTAGATCTAGCAGATTAGCATATAATTTTTCCGCAGACAAGATGCCATTCCGATCTGTTATGTGGTCCCGAAAACACACATCATAATCCAACCTTGGTAGGCCACGTGTTTGGGTCTTTTCGTACCTACGTGTCATTATCTGACTTGTCCCGCCTTTCTTCATTGCAGGATATTCTGCTTCCATTTTCTTAGACAGAGTGAAACTTCTCGCACGGTAAACTAAAAAGTAAAAAATTAATAGCAAAACGTATACGTATATATATTTTTACCATGGGTAAAAAAAACCCAATATTTTAGTATATGTGTTTTAGTAAAAATATTTTTACCATGGGTATGGGCAATTTCGTTTTACTTATGCAATAATAAAAGAATATTATTAAATTTTCCTAATAATCTCTTACAAATAAAAAATAAACCAAGTGGATTAATTAATTTCATAATTAAATGTGTTGACAGAGATAGTTGAAATTTGAAGATTTGCAAGTATAAGGGGAGGTGGGGGACATTAATAATGAGCAAGGAGTGGGCAAATTCATTTATTGGGGTTAAAAAGAAAAAAAAAAGGGCATGTTGACCCATAATTCATAAAAACGGGAGAAAGAGCACCACAGAAATAATAATGATCGATGCTCTCAGTCATATTAAGCAATAAATTGCAATGAAAATTTGAAAAGAATATACAATATGTCAACACCAAACATTCAAGAATCCAACAAATAATAATAAGACTGCCCTTTTTCTTTTCTTTTTTTTTTTCTCAAAGGATTTTTTGAGGTTGACAATTCTCATTTCATGCGTAAAATAACAGCTTCTTCATTCACTCACAAATAAAATCATTAATTATTTACTATTGTTATCAATATTAGTCGAATATATTATTTGGTACTTAAAATTTAATAAAAAAAATTTTATAATACCTTAAACTTTTAAAACGCCTTGTAACTCAACTCAACTCCTATAAACTGAAATTAAGATATCTTAAAATTTTAGATTAACTAAAAAGCATGAACTCTAATCTTACTAATATAACGATCTGTTAATTAAGATTCGAAAAAATTATAATTCCACTTTATAGAAATTGAGTTGTGTCATGAGACGTTTGAAAAATTCAGGATGTCGTGAATTCTTTTTTTTAATAAAAATTAAGAGTGAACTTATATACTTTATCTATCAATATTTATATTCATGTCACTTTCAATGGTGTGTGTATATATATATATATAATAGTAAGAAAATTCATAAAGGAGAATCAAGCTAAACCCATTTTTATCAATGTGCTCATATTCTTTAGCAACATGTAAACAACTTTTTTATCTCAAGAGAATATCAATTTCGATATCATATTTACTTGTAATCTTTCTTTCGTTCTTTTTTTCTTTTTCATGGAGGGGAAAAACAAATTCATAAAGATTTAATGATACAAGGAAAATTTTCATAAAATTTTAATTAATTATTACACTTTTATATATCATGGTCGTTTTCATGTATTCCTTAAAATAAAATGTTTATAAATATGTTCCAAATTAAAATAGATGGTGATATTATTACTAATGATTGATAATAAGATTTTAGAAATTTAGTGGGTTGTAAGTATGTGCCCTCTCAAACACAGACACATGTGTAAGCACGTTGCTTGTATTGGCTAAAATAAATTAGAAATAGAGAACTCAAAATCAAGATTTGGTTTAATTTATTTTGCTTTGAAGCAACCCACAATAAAGAAGTAATTATTAGTCTAATGTTTTTTAGTGCGCGGATGAGAATATTTTTGCATACATTAAGAAAAGCTTAGTGGTGGAGTGGAATCCAAATCATACCCTTAACGATAGTTAATTAAACCCATCTATTAACTTAAACATGGTTCACTTGCCCATATATATTTCATTATTGAAAGGTACATGAGTTATTCCACATCTTGTCAGTTTCATTCATGGTTCGTTTTCTTGATATTTGTGGTTCGATTTAAATCTCTTTTATCTACAGAATGAAATCATTAATTCCGACTTATATATATATATTACCATGTTGTATGATGGGGTGAGCTTTTTTTTTTTTTTTTATTTATTTTTTTTATTGCAGAGAAGAATCGGAGTAAAGTGGGACAGAATATGTCACAAAGAACCATCTTTAATTAGATTTTATTCTTATTTTTTGCATCTTTTCAAAATTAAGCTACTCTTTTGACAGTTAACAAATTCTCACAAACACTACGTTTCTAATTTTAATTACAATTAACCTATTAAAGAGGTCGACTTTTTATTTATTAATTTTAAACAACTAGAATTTTGCTTTTATTTGAGTGTTATGTCTTCTTTTATTTTTTTTTTGTTTTTATATTCAATAGAGGGGTTAAAAAAATTAAAATTAAAATCGTTGTTTAATTATTATATTCAACTAAGTATATGTTATCAATTTCAACAATGAGTATTGTAGAATTGATTCTTGAATGGACGTTATGTGTAAGGTCAAGGGTTTGAATATTTGAATTATTTTTATTAAAAAAATTTTATCTGAATATCATTATCAATTTAAACATAAGATGTTATATATTTAAATGACAAAAATAATTTTGTACTGTGAGATATTAAATTTAAATTTATATTAAAATTAAATTAATAAAAAAGAAAAATTAAGCATAAACAAATGAATAAAGGAAATGATAGTATAAAGATTGTATTTACTATATTCTTTTTATTGTATCATAATTTTGATTAACGAATATAATTTTCGCCTGGAAAAGTGACTCTTGCCTATTCTCAAGCGTCAAGACCTCAAGATTTCACTTAGCTAGTTGAACTAATAATAATAATAATAAAATTATCACCTAATACTGTGTTAAAAAAAAAATCTTATCGTCTAATCTAATCATCCAATATCATAGATTCCTTCAAGATTAAAGATTGGAACCCTTATATTTGTAAAAATTTATTCCATGAAATATACAAAGAAACCCATGCATGTATTTGAAACTTATTTGTAAAATTTCAAGCTTATATTTTTAACTTGAATAGTAATTTAATACGATACATTTTTAAATTAATTGATTTTTAGCATTTTTACCTTTTGAAAAAAATATTTCATTCAAAAATCAATAATCTTTTTTTTATATATATAAAAAATGAAAAAAGGATATAAATATGCAATTATCTCTCTTTATAGGACACATGTATATATTTTTTTTTTCACAGGGTTCGGTATCTTGAAAGAATCTTCTGAATTGTTCCCATCACTTTGGATTGTTTAAAAAAAGAGGGAAGAAAAAAACAGTTTTTCTGATTGGAGATGAAAGATGATAAAGACTAAAGGAAGTGATTAAGAGAGAGAGAGAGAGAGAGAGAGAGAGAGGGAGAGGTTGACCTGCCTGAAGACCAGTCCTTCTTTAGGGACATAATATATTGCAAAATACAGAATTGGTGGGGCTTCTGATTTTGAATGCACACCCCATGTGGAGACCAATACAGGTTGTGCTCCTTTAGCTGCCCTAAACCTTGCAAGTATATATGAGGCACCACCCCACAACCCGGAAAGTTTTTTTGCCCACTATTCTACTTGCTTTGCTTTATATATTGTCCACCAATGTCTTAGTACACTTGATGTAGGTTACCTACAGAATTATTAAAGAACAAGCATTAGCATTAATTATATTTATCTGGGTACCTCGGAAATGATAAGCAAGTTTACATTAAGGTTGGAATTCATGTTACAACATGTGAAAACAATCATGGGGTACTGGATTATTTGAGTTTTCTTTGTGCACGTCTATGAAAAAAAAGTGTTCATGGATAGTGCTCTCCCTCTTCCACTTGATCTTCCTCCATCTTCATGTTACTAATCAAATATAAGTAGAGGCGATTAAAGAAATAGTACATTTTATGTACTTTTAAATTTTCTTTTTAACATATATATATATATATATATATATATATATATATATATATATATATATATATATATATATATATATATATATATATATATATATATATATTTATTTATTTATTTATTTATTTATTTATTTATTTATTTATTTATATTTACCTTGATAAATGTTGAAAGAGATTCCAATCTATTTTATATTGAGATCAAAGCTTAAATTTTGCGTCTTAATTAATTTTCATTAAAAAAACAAGGCATAGAAATCCTTAATATGAAGAGAAGTATAGTCACAAGTCCTTGCTCATTTTTAAACACGCCATGAAATGCCCCATCACAAGTTGGCTCAGTGTGGGGTATGCATGTTTGGCCTGAAGGAAAGTGAGGAAAAATGCATGGAATTTTTGTTTTCTCTATCCATTATGGGTTCTCCCTAGGGAATATTTGCCCCTTTTATCTACAAAGGTAGTAAGATCTGCTTTGTCTTTTGTTGTTGTTCAACTAGGGACACATATCTTCTTTTGCTTCAAGGAGTTTGCCTTATCAAGCTCACTGTATATTTTCCAAATGAGGGTAGGGATCTGTAACGGTAACTAGAGTTTGTAATTTAAACTTAGAGTCCTATTGTATCTTCTCCTACTTTGTTGTACCTGCCCATATATTTTGTAACAACCTAGACAAGATGGAGATCATCTCAGTTGTATATATTACGAATAGCAATAATGGAAAACTCAGTTCAGCCAAACTCTTATATGGTCTCAGAGATTGCCTTGAATGGCGTCAAACACCTCCTCTTATCCTATCCCAAATGTTTCTCAGCTCTTAAATGTGAAACTAACGTCCTCTAACTATCTCCTCTGGAAGGGTCAAATTCTTCCTTTGTTGAACGGATTTAATTTGGCTTCTCACATCTCTTCTTCTTCAACAGCGCCAGCTAAAATGCTGGCTAATGAACAACCGAACCCCGACTACCAACGCTGGTATTGTCAAGACCAGCTTGTTTTGACCTAGTTATTTGCCTCAATTTCAGAACAGCTATTACCTCAAGTTGTTGGTTCAGCTACGGCAAAGGATGCGTGGATGAAATTGGAGACCATTTTCTCGTCTAGAACACGCACGCAAGTAATGCAATTGCAAAAACAGATGAAGCATTTGAAAAAGGGAACGGACTCCATTGATTCATATATGAGGAGAGCGAAAACTCTTTTTGATCAATTAGCTGTGTTACAAGCACCAGTAACTGAAGACTCCCTGGTTAGTGACATCCTTGAAGGACGGAGTAGTGAATATCGTCCATTTGTGCGGGCAATTGAAGCAAGAAACGAGTCCATCGGTTTTGATGAGTTATATGCGTTGTTACTGAGTGAGGAAACTCAGTTGAAAAGTGATACAGAATCAGTTATGGCCAACATCCCTCCAACAGCTCAAATAGCAACATCTTTTCCTACCCAGGCAACTTCAAAAGCACGTGGCAAACAGAAAGCCATGAATAACCGTAACAGTGCACCTGGTGGGCCTCTTATATGTCATAACTGTAGGGGACAAGGGCACATGGCTAGACAATGTCCTTCCCCAAAGAATCAATTCTCCAATTCTCAACAGCTACGTATGGGACAACAGCTTCAACCATCACGTGGACCACAGTCCTGTTATGCAGCCTCTCCTACTCAACAGCCTTAAATGTGGACAGTGGACTCAGGAGCCAATTATCACATTACCTCTGCAAATGAAAATATTTCCCACCCTCAACCTTTTCCTGGCAGTCAGACGTTAACAATTGGTAATGGTAAAAATATTTCAACCACTAATTCTGATGTTCACTTATGTCTGCTAATAATGTCATTTTTTATTTTGATAACATTTTGTTGGCTCCTGACATTCATAAAAATCTGTTATCTGTTTATGCATTGACATCTAACAATAATGTCTCTGTTGAATTCTTTGCTAATTTCTTTATCATTAAGAATACCCGCACGAATCAGATTTTCTACCGCGGCCAGAATAAAGACGGATTATACTCTTTACCGCTCAAGTTGGTTCCCCCAGTATCACCGCAAGTCATGTATGTCGAATTCAAAACCTGGCATTAGCGTCTAGGTCATGTCATTGACCGTACTGTTTCTCATGTTTTATCTTTCAATAAATTGTCCTTTATCAATAAAAATGATCATATTCCATGTCATGCTTGTAGTCTTAGCAAAATGCATAAACTGCCTTTTGCTAAGTCAAGCACAGTTGTTGCACAACCATTAGAATTAATTTGTTTAGATGTTTGGAGCCCTTTTAGGTTCCATTTATTAATGGCTATCTATATTATGTCGTGTTATATGATTATTTTAGTCATTATTCTTGGGTTTATTTTTTGAAACATAAAAATGATACAAATTAATTATAATTTCATAATCTATATTTCAACATACAATTCATAATTTACATTATAAATAATAACTAATTATAATGTACAAAATACATAAGATGACCTATATGGGCCCTATTTATATGCATTGCTGAGGGGTGACAATCTTAAACACTCTGTAGATCCGAACTTCAAAATCTCAGTCTAATGTCCACTAGACTTTGTCTTCAGTACCTGCGCGAGGGAAACAAATCTATCGCGCTAAGCATTTCTGCTTAGTGGTGCAATAATATAATAAGAAAATAATATATACAAATAAAGAAAGAATAGATCATAATTTGGATACTCTAGAATTTAATCTAATTTAATATAATACTTCTAATATCAACTATCTTTTATTTTAATTTATTCCTCTTCAGAAGCGTTTAATTCCTAAATTCACAGTAATAATATACAATTCACAAAAATTCTAAGAATATTAATCTTAACTTTATATTATTATGAAAAAGTGCATTTGTAATGTTTATTTAAGTTATATTTCTATTGCTAATTTTTTTATCATTTCATTCAATACTTGCTAGGTTATCTTAGATTATTTAATAATAATTAACGTTCTCAGAGTCATTTCTTAATAGATAAATTTTAACATTAGTCCAGTTCATTTCTATTAAATAGATTCTTAGAGCTAATCCAATTTATTTTAGGTCTTCTAACTCATTTATTAAATTTTTAATATTTTTAATTGTTAATATTTTTAACTTATTTTAATAAATTACATTGCCCAAGTAACCTATGACAAGCTGACTAAACTGGATAAGCGGGTCACTGGGCACTGGACACCGTGGTGTCTCGAGCCGTCATACCATGGGACGTGAAATACGGAATGTCAATCACGTACGCAATCAATATGGCTAAAAGCCATGATAACAGATAATCGGACATACAAGCCATAAATATAGGCATAAAGCCTTACGCAGTACTGCTAAAACAATAGTCTATTGGCATGCCAATCTATCCAATCTGATACACGTGTCTAGGCAATACATGGGTACATAAGTACTATTAAGTGTTATTATGTTTTATTATTTCATTATTTCATTATAAGCTCCAATAATAATTTATAATATTTCAATTCTATTCCTAGCAGAAGTATAAATTTCTAAAATACAATTCTACATAATTTATGCATTCATTATAATTTATACATTTATTTGATCATTCATATGATCGCAATTCACATCAATTATCCTTCTATACCATTGCACTAAAAATATTTTTCCTTTCTACAATAATGAGAATTAATGTCTCATTCATACATTAATATGATTCATTTTTTTATTATACTATTTATATAACTTATCATTTGCAATTCAAGAAATGTTTTTGCTTGCTAAGTATTTATGATTCCTCTTATTTTCACTAATGTACCATTAAGTGTCAATAGGTTTTATTTTATTTTCTAGTGGAAATACAATGTCCAAATTCATTTTTATCTAATGCATATGTTCATAAACTTCATTTATATAGTTCATTTACAATTTCTTCTCTAATCTATTACGCCAATTCATATGTACCTAGATTCAAGCAAATTTTCATTTTCATTCAATAAAAGGGAAAGTCCCCAAATATTATTTACACATCATTTATACCTTTAATATTTCATTTATAGTAATTTACATTTCACGTTTCAAATTATATCAACTATGTCTCCTAAGTTTTATTTGTGATGAGAATATAAATCCCATCTACCTAATCACATGATTTAAACATACCTTAAATCATTTAAGTGAGGCATCATTAGCAATTTAAATTTTGGTCATTTGCATTAATATTATTGAAGTTACTATTTACCTTACTATTCACTCAAAAAGTGGACTTTTTCATACCTAGTAAATATGTTAATCCTAATTACCCTAAGATCCCACATTTTGAGTTTTGCACATGTTGGCATTAATTGCCAATCTCAATTTAAAGCTTATTTCAAGATATTTCAAATTTTCAGATTTCATGGCCAATGTTTATTGTTCTATTGGACTAAATTGCAGTAAAAATTTGATAAAACTTTCTTTATGAAAGTTGTTCCTTTATGTGTCTAGTTTAATTCCCTTTTTGAATCAATCCATTTGGAGTTTTGTAACTCAAGTTATGGCCTAGATACCATAACTGGCCGGATTGTAAATTCCTCCAGAAATTCTGGACAGAAATCCATTGTGACAGTTTTGGTGTTTTAAATTTGGTGGACAATTTCATTAAGTTTTGGTCAAAATTTGGAGTTATGTTCTTCATGAAAGTTATTCTAAATTGTCTAAGCTTTCCATTGATATAAAATTCAGGTTAATTGGATATTTCTACACTGAGTTATGACCAAATGAACAAACACTATTTATTTGGTCAATTTTTCTAGGTCCAGAATTAGTTACCCTGATTTTGATCAATTTTTAGGTCATCCTAGGTTAGTTTTCTAGGCCAGGTTTTTTCATCAAAGTTGTGGCATTATGTATCTAATTTCATCTCTAACTAGCCTTACACTAATTGGGGCAACATAGTTCAAGTTATGACCATACAAACACACTGGACTCAGGGAGTCTAGAATTCCAGCAACAAATCCACTCATGCAATCCTCAATTCAATTCAACAATCCACTTCAAATTACCACCAATTATCATCAAATGGTCAGTAGGTGGCTTTAAACACTTCAAGTTTTGCATCATACCACAAAAACCCCAATTGTCTCCAAACCCTAATTTGTTATTTCCTCTAATTCATGTAAACCATTCAATCCCCCATTCTAATTCATTTATATACAATCATCATCATGCATAAACATAATTAAACTCATCAAACTAACCACACACCAAGGCTGGCCAAAATTTATATTTCTAAATTCATGCATAAATTTCAATCTTTTTTCTTGTAATTTAGTCATACTTAACCTTAATTTGAAATTTAGAAATGAAGAAGAGAGTGAGACTAGCACTAACCTTGTGAGCAGAATTTTCTCTTGGCCAATCTTAAATTTTCCTTCACTTTCTAACTCTTTCTTGGCTGCCAAATACTGTTTCACTGGTTTTACAACCCCGCAAGTGCACGGATCGCTAACAAGTAATAAAGTGATGAGTAGAGTATCATTCCCACGAGGAATTTGATTAGCAAGTACCAATCTACACAGTAATTTTGACTGTCTAGGCTATCGAATACTTAGGGAATGAAGTTTGTTAACCTTAAACACTAGAATGGTAAACTTAAAACAAAATAATTTATTTGAAATAATTCTGAAATTAAGATTTCACACTTGAATCTTATTAGGGATGTTATCTTGTTCATTTACTGAATTGAGGATCATTTTCCTTGATGGAAATCAGTCCTAAGTTATCCTAAATCCTCTCTCAAGGCACCTAGGTTGTATTCTACTTAGCTCAAACCCAACTTTCATGGTGATCAAATTAATTAAAATTCTTTAAGATCATTGACCAATTTCGAAGTTCCACAAAGGTATCAGCCTATGTCTAGGTCAGAATTCCTAGGTTCAAGATCTTGATTTTCTAATATTAATCTTCACCTTTCAGTCCTTCAATTAACATCTACAATCATGGCTATGTGGGTACCAGCACATAGCATGCATTAAGATCACAAGAAATTAAATCAAGGAACGAATCTCAAATCCAATAAATAAAACTTAGTGTTCATCCATAATAATAATTACAAGCATTACTCTCCCAAATCTAGAATAAGAAAACTACTCACTCATGGTGAGTTCAGCAAACATTATGATAAAAGGTAAAAACAATAAAAAAAAATCATGTAGAAGAAATAAAACAATAAAAATCTATCTAGGGAGATAAAATGAAGGAACTGAAGAGAGGTTGCAGCTTTGATCTTGTGGAGCTTCAGCTGGAAAACTCCTTTTGGTACTGATATTTCTCTCCTCGAGACGGCTGGAGAGAGTGCAGAGTGTGGATTTTTCTCCTTCAAAACTCCTCAAAAGTGCTGTCAAAAGATAAAAGAGAGCCCCCTTTTCTGATGTTTTCTCTTTTATTTATAATGGTTGCTCTAGGGTTAGGTCATTTTGAGTCTAAAAGGCTTTAGTAGTCTCATTTGAATCAGAAAACAAGAGTGAAAATTCGAGTTATAAAACTGGCTACCGCATAGTACACGGCCCAGGGCCGTGTAACTTGCTGGAGTGGAACTGCGGAGTCTTGCATTGGCACAGAGAGTTACACGGGTCTGCGCCAACTACACGGGCCTGGTTGCACGGGTCTAATTACATGACCCGTGTACTTTTGTTTCTCCATTGGCTATCTGGCTTTCTTCTAGCAGAAGGTTACACCGGTCTAGGGTTTGGCTTACACAACCCGTGTACCTTGTGTCAGCAGCAATACTCAGTCTCTTGACCTCTCCAAGCTTCCTTTTGCACTCTTATACTGTGGGGCTTCACCCAAACACCTAAAATGATGTAGAAAATATGAGATTAAGGGCTTGACAATAGAAATTACAAAAACTAATGAAATCAACTACTATGCATGAAAATACTTGCCTAAATGCTATGAGATAGTATATAAATATGCTTAAAAATATCTATACAATTCAAGTGTATCAAATACCTCCAAACTCAAACTTTTGCTTGTCCTCAAGCAAAGCAAAACTCTATTTAAAACACATTTCAGGGGATACTTAGGAATATAACCAACAATTTAATAAGCATAGAATTGAACTCCTCCAACCTTTATACCAATTTCCTTCTTTCAAGGCATAAGGGATCAATTAGCTGCCTGTTTGGAACTTCACCTCATTTCATGGTATTTCAACTAATTATTTCTCTATACAAGACCATTAATAAGCCATAAATAACCTGTTTTATCGGGATAGATTTGATAAACACTAACTCTCCCAAATTTGCCCCTATTGTGAGTAATTGTAATGAAGTGGTTCAATTTTAACTCCATAGGCATATCTCAATTTTCTATCTCCACTAATGTAGCATACACTTTTCAAAAGATCAAAAGGTCTTTAAAAGGGTTGTAATGGGGCTAAGGGGATAATGACTTGGTTGCCAATTAAAGGTTTTTAGGGAATGTAAATATGAGGATAGCATGTATGCATAAAATACCAAGTATACTAAGTTTGTTTCTACATATTTTGTATGGAGAAAAGGGGTTTTTGGTTTTTTATAGTGCCAAGCATGCTTCCATGATACTTATCTTGGGACTTCTTCTCTCTTTTTTTTTTTTTATGTCCCTTTTGTCCTCTCCCCCAAACTCATTGCTTTTGCTGGGTTGGAAAGATAAATTTTTTCTTTGATTTCAATTGCACACTTGCACTCTTTCTTGAGTTCTACATCCTCTCTTCATTTTCTTTTTTTACACTTAATATGCTATTTACTTTTGCATTTTGCTTCCTCAAAAGGGTATGGTAGGTGTTTAGGTTAGGGGCTAGGTAAATAACATGGGTAAACAATAAATTCTAAGGGATAAATATAGGCTTCAAGTTGGCTACAAGGGATATACTGTAACATCCTCACTTTAGCTAGTCCGTACATTCTACTATTTCGGTGACCAGTGTCAGTCTGGACAGCTAGAACGTCCGAAAAAATATTTAAACTAAAGTGAGGAACCATAATTAACTCAAATATTAATAAGAAAAATTTAGGAAAAATTTTAGAAATAAAATACAACCAAGTTAAATGAGTCGGTGCCCTAGCGATGGGTAACCTAGTGGGAAGTTGTGGTTCTCGCAACTAGGAGCCCTAGACCCAGGGGAAAAATTATAAAATAATTATTGGGACTCCAAAGAAGGGTTATTGAGGTTCTTATGGCATTAGAATGCCAAGGAAATAATTAGAAAATTTTTTCAATCGGTACAAACAATTTTGGCCCGTTAAGCCAAACGGAGGGTATTTTGGTCATTTCGTCTTCAGAGGTTATTTTTGGCCAACTTGTCCAGTTAAATAAAAATTTATATAACATAAAATATGATTAAATGTTGTTAAAAATTTAATTGAAATTAATTAGACAAGAAATGGAGAGAAAATGAAAGAAAATGGCATTATGACTTCATAGTGATGTCATTAAAGTTTTCCCAAGCAACCCAATGTGGACACATGGCATAAAATTATTTAAAAGAGACAAATGGTCTGGAAAAATGAAACAAAAATCAGATTTCTCTTCTCTTCATCTTCCTTGCCGTGAACCTCCTCCATAGCCAAACCATTTTCAAGCTTTCAAAGCTTGATTTTCACTCACTTCTATCCAATAAAACCCTAACCTAGCAACAAAAAAAAGTGTTCTTACACCTTGGTGATTCTTTTGGAAGCAAAAAGAAGAGGAAAACAAGAGCTTTAGCAAGTAGGAAATCTCACTCCATAGAGGTTAGTGACCTAACCATGAATTTTACTTTAAATTCATGTTAAGGACTTTGAATGAGTGTAAAATTACAAAGAAAAATTGTTGAATACCATTTGTATGTAAACCCTAAACTTTGGCATCCTTGGTTAGGGTAATATGATGATGATTTTTGTGAGCTAAAATGCTAGTGTGGCTGCCCACAATATGTCTCTTTTATGTGGATTGATGAAATGCAATGCTAATGCATGGTTTGAAATGTTGAGTTAGGGTTTGAAGTGGAGAAATGAGACTTTGACCATGTGATGATGGAAGTAGGTTTTAATGTTCAATTAGTGACCATTTGGTTCTGTTTAAATAAAAAATGAAGTGTGTTGAGTAGTGGAATTTGGGTTTAGTGTGGCTGCCCTTAGTGACCTGCAGAATTGGACATGAGTCCAGCAAGTTTGGGCAGCAATAATTTGAATTATAGAGGTCCAATTGGTACAGGCCAATTGGACATGAAACTAGACACATAATGGCACAACTTTGGTGAAGAAACCATGCCCAGAAAACCAAATCAACTTGACCAAAAGATTGCCCTAATCCAGGTGACCTGCAGTCTGCCTGGGCAAAATGACTAAATGAACAGTATTTAGTCATTTGGCCATAACTCAGTGTAGAAAGGTCCAATTGACTTGAAATTTTACCAGCAATAAGCTGAGATATAGACCAACAACTTTCATGAAGAAACCTAACCCAAATTATGATCAGAACATATTCAAAAAGTGAGTTGCAATCACTTTTCCTAACACTGTAGATTTGGTCTGTCCAGAAATTCTGGAAAATTTTCAATCCGGCCAGTTGTGATTTTTGGGCCATAACTTGAGCTACAAAACTCCAAATAGAGTGATTCAAAAAAGGAAATTCAATTAGACAAAATAAGGAACAACTTTCATGTTGATCATTTTATCAAATTCCCACTGCAAAAATAACCAATGGAATAGTAAATACAAAGCATGAAAACTGAAAATTCTGCCCAATTAACATTAAGCTTAAAAATGGTATTGACAACCAATACCAATAAATTTTGAATGCAAAATGTGGTATGTTGGGAGTATTAAAACTAATGTACCTATTGTCTATGCAAAAGTCAACATTTTAGTTGACTAATGAAATGAATAGTAACATTCAAACTTGAAATTCAAAAATTGTGAAATTTAAATGTGTAATATGCCTTAGTATACCTAACAAGATTGGTTTGGATAGCTTGGCATGCCAATAGGGTTCTGTTAGCAGTACTGCATATGGCTTAATGCCATTCTGTGTTTCATGGCTTTCCATGCCATTCTGTGACATAATAGCCTTTGGCTATGTTATTTGAGTTGATATACTTGAGTTTTAACCCTGACAATTATTATAACTTATTAGCTGTTCTGTTACACACCAGGAGACACAATGTGACCAATGGTGTGATGGTCTGAGGTACTTAGTATCCAGTGCCAGTTTACCTGTTTATCCAGTCCAGTCAACTAGTATGGTTTACTCGGGCAATGATAATAAACCTTACTAAATTTTAATTGAATAATACTGCAAATAATATCAGAAATTAAGTCTACTAAAAAAATATAAACATACATTCTGCATACTTATTTTTATTATATTTTATTTTATTTTATATTGTCACCACTAAGCAGAATTGCTTAGCTCGTCGCTTTTGCCACGCGCAGGTACTGGAGATCTAGCTGCGGAGCCTAGCAGACATCAGACATGGTGAGCCTTCAGAGCTACATTCGGAGTCCAGAGTCACCTCATATCTGCACTGCATATGGTAGGACATTAGGATTTTGGATAGCATTTTGTATTTTGCATTTTGTATTAGTTTTAGATTGTAACTATAAACTCTTGTAATTATGTAATAATGTAAATATATGAAATTTCATGTTTTTGAAAATTTCTGTATAATGTATATTGATAAATGAAATGTTGAGAAATATGAATGTCCTTTCAATGACGATGTGAACGGAAAAGAAAAATTTCTGAAAATAGTATTAAGATTTTGAGATTGAGTTGAGATATGTATGAATAATGGAGTTTGGATTTGGAAATTATATTAGAAGTGTTTTTAAGCAGGTTCAGAAGAACTGTTTTTCCAATTTATAGCCTGCACTCTGCCGGATTTTCTATAAAATTTGAGGAAAAATTCAGATTTATCAAAAAATTGAAAATAAATGAATTAAAAGGGATAAATTGTAATAGAAACATGAATTGGTGCTCCAGTATACTAAGTGTCATATCTTGCTTAGCTATACTGTAGACGAGTAAAGGGTGTCACATTTAGTGGTATCAGAGCATCGGTTTAGGCGTTTCTGGGCCTAGATAGAGTGCATACCATTGCATTGCATTTGTAAGTGTTGAGGTGACACTGATGCAGATCTGTTTATTTTCTTATTTTGAATAGGATATGGATCCTACTTCGCAAAGAGCAGTTGATGAAGAGGTGGAGAGTCGTGCTCCATCCAGGGCTGAATCTGAGGGCAGGGTAAAATCTGCTCCACCAGCAGCTGAGGCACCTGCCCAACCTTAGTTTGCCCTATTTCAGCAAATGACTGAATTCTACCGGCAAATGATGGGGGCAATACCACCACCACAACCACAGCCACAACCTTCACCAGCACCACAAAAGTTCCATCTGGAGAAATTGAGGAAATATGGGGCTGTAGACTTCTTTGGGAAGAGGGAGGATGATCCCATGATCGCCGAAAATTGGTTGGATAGAACCATTAGAGTGCTAAAATAGCTTAACTGCACCCCTGAGCAGAACCTGGTGGGTGCTGTGTCCCTACTTCAGGATGATGCATATCAGTGGTGGGACACAGTAACCAGTGAGGTGCAACCAGAATGAATTACCTGGGAATTCTTCCTTATAGAGTTCAGAAAAAAAATATGTGAGCAAAGTGTATCTAGAAGAGCGAAGAAGGGAATTTATCAGTCTGAGACAGAGGCAATTGTCAGTGGTTGAGTATGAATGTGAGTTTGTCAGACTGAGCCGGTATGGGAGGGAGATAGTCCCTACTGAGGCAGAGAGGTGCAGAAGGTTTGAAGAAGGGCTTAATGATAATATCAAATTCATGATCACAGCATTGGAGATCACAGATTTTGCTAAACTAGTAGATGCTGCATCAAAAGTGGAAAGGGTCAGAATCAATGAACAAAATAGAAGGGAAAAATAGCAGAAGAGGGGTCCGGGTCAGTCCAGTGCATTTTCTGCTCCCAGTAAGAAGAGTAAGGGTCCTCCTGCTCAGAGTTCAGGACCACCATAGGGTCAGGGTCAGTCTCAGGGGCCCAGACCACAGTTCACACCTAGGAGAGGCCAGTCCACACCATCAGTGGGCAGCTCTCTAGGAACGGTGTTTAGGGGATCAGCCCCAGCATCTTTTGCCTGTCAGTATTGTCAAAAGTGGCATAAGGGGGACTGTTGGTGAGTGACCGGTGCATGCTTGCGGTGTGGATCGACAGAACATCAAATCAAGAATTGTCCGAAGAGGACTACTACAGTTGCTCCAACACAAACTGATAGACCTGCTCCTGCACCACAAAGGGGTAGGAAGCTCGGCATCACTGAGGCCTGCAACCGAGTCAGCTGAGAGGCCAGATACTAAAGTACCTGCCAGGGCCTATGCCATCAGAGCTCAGGAGGAGCAAGATGCCCCGGATGTCATCAGGGGTACGTTTTCCCTCTACAACACTTCTGTGCATGCATTGGTGGATTCAGGATCCACTCATTCCTACATTTGCATCAAACTACCCATAGAGAGGGGAGTTCCAGTAGAGGAGAGTGATCAAGACATTCTGATCACAAATCCACTGGACCACAGTGTGGTAGTGAATAAGGTGTATAAAGGTTGCCCGTTAAGGATTCAGGGGCATGAATTCTCGGTAGACCTAATTGAATTGCCCATCCACGAGTTTGACGTGATTTTGGAAATGGATTGGTTATCACGTCATCAGGCAATAGTTGATTACAAATTGAAGAGAATTTCTCTGAAAACTTCTGAGGGTAATGAGATCATTGTTGTGGGTAAAAGGACAGATTTCCTGTCCAATATTATCTTAGCCACAATTGCAAGAAGATTGATGAGAAAAGGCTGTAAAGCTTACCTAGCACACGTGATTGATACTAGGCAAGCTAAGCCAAACCTGTGTGATATACCCACAGTAAGAGACTTCCCAAATGTATTTCCTGAAGAGTTGCCTAGTTTACTACCAGAAAGAGAAGTCGAGTTTGCTATTGAGGTAATGTCGGGTACAGCACCCATTTCCATTGCTCCTTATAGGATGGCACCCACTGAATTGAGGGAGTTGAAAACTCAGTTGCAGGAGTTACTCGATAAGGGGTTCATACGCCCCAGTGTGTCACTATGGGGAGCTCCGGTGCTATTTGTGAAGAAGAAGGATGGAACCTTGAGATTGTGTATTGATTATTAGCAGTTGAATAAAGTAACTGTGAAGAATAAATATCCATTGCCCAAAATTGATGATCTGTTTGGTCAGTTGAAGGAAGCCGGTGTATTTTCAAAAATTGATCTCAGATCAGGGTATCATCAGTTGAGGGTAAAAGATGCAGATGTGTCAAAAACTGCATTCAGAACCCGGTATTGGCACTATGAATTTCTAGTGATGCCATTTGGTTTAACAAATGCACTAATAGCATTTATGGATCTTATGAACAGTATCTTCCATCCATATCTAGATCGGTTTGTAGTGGTCTTTATTGATGATATTCTGGTGTATTCCAAGACCAGAGAAGAACATGATGAACATTTGAGGATTGTTCTGCAAACCCTGCAAGAAAAGAAGCTGTATGCTAAGTTGTCCAAGTGTGACTTCTGGATGAGTGAAATCTCTTTCCTTGGACACATAGTATTAGTAGAGGGGATTAGAGTGGATCCCAAAAAGATATAAGCAGTGATGGAATGGAAGCCTCCCAGAAATACAACTGAGGTCAGAAGTTTCTTGGGGCTGGCTAGGTATTACAGAAGATTTGTGAAGGGGTTTTCCCTTATAGCTGCTCCAATGACCAAGTTGTTGCACAAGAATGTGAAATTTGGCTAGAACGACAAGTGCCAAGCTAGTTTTGAGAGGTTGAAGGCTATGTTGACAGAAACACCGGTGTTGACAGAAACACCGGTGTTAACACAGCCAGTGTCAGGAAAAGACTTTGTGGTCTACAGTGATGTCTCACATAATGGGCTAGGGTGTGTATTGATGCAAGAGGGGAAAGTGGTCGCCTATGCTTTCAGGCAATTAAGGCCACATGAACAGAACTACCCTACTCATGACCTGGAGTTAGCAGCAATCATCTTCGCACTGAAGATATGGAGGCATTACTTATATGGTGAAAAATGTTACATCTACACAGACCACAAAAGTCTGAAATACTTGCCAACCCAGAAGGAGCTCAATCTTAGATAGAGGTGATGGATTGAGTTCCTGAAGGACTATGATTGTGTGATAGATTATCATCCTGGGAAGGCAAATATAGTTGCTGATGCTTTAAGCAGGAAGTCCATCACAACTTTAAGATCACTAAATGCCTGTCTGTCCTTAACTCGATATGGAGCTATTTTGGCTGAGTTGCAAGTGAGGCCAACCCTGCTACAGCAGATATAAGATGGGCAGAGGGCAGATGAAAAATTAATAGCCATTATGGGTAAAATTCCAAAGGGAAAGGAAACTGAGTATGAGGTGAAAGCAGATGGGTGTCTGTATTACAGAGGAAGAGTGTGTGTACTAGATGATGGGGAATTGAAGACTAGTATTCTGAAAGAAGCACACACTAGTGTTTATGCTATGCACCCGGGAAGCACAAAAATGTATAATGATTTGAAGCCTTATTATTGGTGGCCTGGTATGAAGAGGGATATAGCTGACTATGTGACTAAGTGTTTGACATGTCAGCAAGTTAAAGCAGAAAATCAAGTTCCATCAGGATTGCTACAACCTATAAGCATACCTGAATGGAAATGGGACCGGGTCACTATGGATTTTTTTAGTGGTCTACCTTTCACCCAGAAGAAGCATGATGCAGTGTGGGTGAAAGTCAGCACATTTTCTGCTAGTTAGGACTAACTACTCACTAGAGAAGCTAGCAGAATTGTATATCAGTGAGATAGTTAGACTGCATGGAATCCCACTTTCCATCATATCTGACCGAGACCCAAGGTTTACATCGAGATTTTGGAAAAAGTTACAAGAAGCCTTGGGCACACAACTCTGCTTTAGCACGGCTTTTCATCCTCAGACGGATAGACAGTCAGAACGAGTAATTCAGGTAAACCTAAGAACTAATTGAATTTTCATAGTTAATAAATTGAAATGATAGTAACAATGTGAATATTGTGATAGATCCTGGAGGATATACTAAGGAGTTGTGTCATTGAGTTTGAGGGGAGTTGGGATAGATAACTCCCACTGGTAGGATTCGCATATAACAATAGCTACCAAGCTAGTATTCAAATGGCTGGGCTGAATTGGGCGAAGATAAGCTGGTAGGACCAGACATGGTGAAACAAACTGAGGAAAAAGTGAAGATAATCAAAGCTAACTTGAAGGTTGCCTCAGATAGATAGAAATCATATGCCGACTTGAAGAGAAAAGAGATAAAGTATGCAGTTGGCGATAAAATGTTTCTCAAAGTCTCACCATGGAAGAAAGTACTGAGATTTGGGAGAAAGGGTAAGTTAAGCCCTAGGTTCATTGGCCCATATAAAGTTATTGAACGTGTGGGACCAGTGGCCTATCTGCTAGCTTTACCATCAGAACTGGATAAAATACATAATGTATTCCATGTTTCTATGCTGAGGAGATATCGCTCAGACCCTTCACATGTCATTTCCATGGAAGAGATTGAAATTCAACGGGACTTGACATATACAGAAGAACCTATACAGATCCTAGCTAGGGAAGTGAAGGAACTGAGAAATAAACAAATTCCACTGGTGAAAGTGCTCTGGAGGCACCACAACACTGAAGAGGCAACTTGGGAAAGTGAAGAGATGATGAGGTAACAGTTCCCTCAGCTGTTTACATCTGGTAAATTTCGAGGACGAAATTTTTATTAGAGGGGAGGAGTTGTAACATTCTCACTTTAGCTAGTCCGTACATTCTATTGTTCCGGTGACCAGTGTCGGTCCGAACAGCTAGAACGTCTGGAAAAATATTTAAACTAAAGTGAGGAACCATAATTAACTCAAATATTAATAAGAAAAATTTAGGAAAAATTTTAGAAATAAAATACAACCAAGTTAAATGAGTCGGTGCCCTAGCGATTGGTAACCTAGTGGGAAGTTGCGGTTCTCGCAACTAGGAGCCCTAGACCTGGGAAAAAATTATAAAATAATTATTGGGACTCTAGAGAAGGGTTATTGAGGTTCTTATGGTTTTAGAATGCCAAGAAAATGCTTAGAAAAATCTTTCAATCGGTACAGACAATTTTGGCCCGTTAATCCAAACGGAGGGCATTTTGGTCATTTCGTCTTCAAAGGTTATTTTTGGCCAACTTGTCTAATTAAATAAATAATTTATATAATATAAAATATGATTAAATGTTGTTAAAAATTTAATTGAAATTAATTAGACAAGAAATAGAGAGAAAATGAAAGAAAATGGCATTATGACATCATAGTGATGTCATTAAAGTTTTCCCAACCAACCCAATGTGGACACATGGCATAAACTTATTTAAAAGAGACAAATGGGCTGGAAAAATGAAACAAAAATCATATTTCTCTTCTCTTCATCTTCCTTGCCGTGAACCTCCTCCATAGCCAAACCATTTTCAAGCTTTCAAAGCTTGATTTTCACTCACTTCTACCCAACAAAACCCTAACCTAGCAATACAAAAAAGTATTCTTACACCTTGGTGATTCTTTTGGGAGCAAAAAGAAGAGGAAAACAAGAGCTTTAGCAAGTAGGAAAATCTCACTCCATAGAGGTTAGTGACCTAACCATGAATTTTACTTTAAATTCATGTTAAGGACTTTGAATGAGTGTAAAATTACAAAGAAAAATTGTTGAATACTATTTGTATGTAAACCCTAAATTTTGGCAGCCTTGGTTAGGGTAATATGATGATGATTTTTGTGAGCTAAAATGCTAGTGTGGCTACCCACAATATGTCTCTTTTATGTGGATTGATGAAATGCAATGCTAATGCATGGTTTGAAATGTTGAGTTAGGGTTTGAAGTGGAGAAATGAGACTTTGAACATGTGATGATGGAAGTAGGTTTTAATGTTCAATTAGTGACCATTTGGTTCTGTTTAAATAAAAATTGAAGTGTGTTGAGTAGTGGGATTTGGGTTTGGTGTGGCTGCCCTTGGCGACCTGCAGAATTAGACATGAGTCCAGCAGGTTTGGGTAGCAATAACTTGAATTATAGAGGTCCAATTGGTGCAAGGTCAATTGTACATGAAACTAGACACATAATGGCACAACTTTGGTGAAGAAACCATGCCCAGAAAACCAAACTAACTTGACCAAAAGATTGCCCTAATTTGGGTGACCTGCAGTCTGCCTGGGCAAAATGACCAAATGAATAGTATTTGGTCATTTGGCCATAACTCAGTATAGAAAGGTCTAATTGACCTGAAATTTTACCAGCAACAAGCTAAGATATAGACCAACAACTTTAGTGAAGAAATCTAGCCCAAATTATGACCAGAATATATTCAAAAAGTGAGTTGCAGTCACTGTTCCTAACACTGTAGATTTGGTCAGTCCAGAAATTCTGGAAAATTTTCAATCCTGCTAGTTGTGGTTTTTCGGCCATAATTTGAGCTACAAAACTCCAAATGGAGTGATTCAAAAAAGGAAATTCAACTAGACAAAATAAGAAATAACTTTCATGTTGATCATTTTATCAAATTCCCACTGCAAAAATGACCAATGGAATAGTAAAGACAAAGCATGAAAACTGAAAATTCTGCCCAATTAACATTAAGCTTAGAAATGGTATTGGCAACCAATACCAACAAATTTTGAATACAAAATGTGGTATGTTGGGAGTATTAAAACCAATGTACCTATTGTCTATGCAAAAGTCAACATTTTAGTTGACTAATGAAATGAATAGTAACATTTATACTTGAAATTCAAAAATTGTGAAATTTAAAAGTGTAATATGCCCTAGTGTACCTAACAAGATTGGTTTGGATAGCTTGGCATGCCAATAGGGTTCTGTTAGCAGTACTACATATGGCTTCATGCCATTCTGTGTTTCATGGCTTCCCATGCCATTCTGTGACATAATAGCCTTTGGCTATGTTATTTGAGTTGATATACTTGGGTTTTAATCCTGACAATTATTACAGCTTATTAGCTGTTCTGTTGCACACCGGGAGACACAATGTGACCAATGGTGTGATGGTCCGAGGTACTTAGTACTCAGTACTCAGTGCCAGTTTACCCGTTTATCCAGTCCAGTCAACTAGTATAGTTTACTCGGGCAATGATAATAAACCTTACTAAATTTTAATTGAATAATACTGCAAATAATATCAGAATTAAGTCTACTAAAAAATGTAAGCATACATTCTGCATACTTATTTTTATTATATTTTATTTTATTTTATATTGTCACCACTAAGCAAAATTGCTTAGCGCGTCGCTTTTGCCACGCGTAGGTACTGGAGATCTAGTTGGGGAGCCTAGCAGATATCAGACAGGGTGAGCCTTCAGAGCTGCATCCAGGGTCCAGAGTCACCTCATATTTGCACTGCATATGGTAGGACATTAGGATTTTGGGTAGCATTTTGTATTTTGCATTTTGTATTAGTTTTGGATTGTAACTATAAACTCTTGTAATTATGTAATAATGTAAATATATGAAGTTTCATGTTTTTGAAATTTTCTATATAATGTACGTTGATAAATGAAATGTTGAGAAATATGAATGTGCTTTCAATGATGATGTGAACAAAAAAGAAAAATTTCTGAAAATAGTATTGAGATTTTGAGATTGAGTTGAGGTATGTATGAATAATGGAGTTTGGATTTGGAAATTATATTGGAAGTGTTTTTAAGCAGGTTCAGAAGAACTATTTTTCCAATTTATAGCCGGTACTCTGCCGGATTTTCTATAAAATTTGTGGAAAAATTCAGATTTATCAAAAAATTGAAAATAAATGAATTAAAAGGGATAAATTGTAATAGAAATATGAATTGGTGCTCCGGCACACTGAGTGGCATATCTTGCTCGGCTACACTGTAGATGGGTAAGGGGTGTTACATATACATTTTAATTAGGGGTGGCTAAGGCTTAGTGAGGCTATTGCAAAGAATGCCTTAATCATTTCTTCATCAAGCATATGCTAGCATTTCACCTTGATAGGTCCAAGAGATATGTTCTAGAGCTAGTGAGGCATTTTTTAGGTTTACTTGTATTTCAAAAATTGTTCTCCTAATTTTACAAGTTCGATGTGATAAATTAATAGTTATGAAGAGGTTTAACTAGTCTAGTTCCATTAAAGAGATTAGTTTCTTCACAAACAACATGTTAGAATCCCTTTTTGCCTAACCAGATGCGTTCATTCCTTGATTGCATCAAATTATATAGACATTTAAAGTTAACATGCATTGCATTTTGTTAGCATTTAGTATCCTTTTATGTTTATTTTTATATGTTTTCATTATTATTTTAGAAAGCATGTTAATCCTACTCAATTCATTGATTTTTATATTTTATCAGGTGTTTTTATGTCGTTCTAGAATCAAAGATGAGTTTGGAAGAGATCTGGAGGTCAAAACGTGAAGAATACAGGGCCAAAAGTAGTACACAGGCCGTGTAACCTGCCCCGTGTAACTTTCTAGACCTCGTGTAACTCTCTGGACTGAAGAAAATGTGAAAAATAAAGTGGCAAAAAGTTACACGGGGCAGGGCCGTGTAACACTACACGGGCCGTGTAAAGTCCCCTGACAGTAATTCTAATGCGTTTTTTCTTCACTCCAACCCGACCCGGATGGACTCCTAATACTTCTAAGACTCTGAAATTAGGGTTTTTACATCCAAGAATAGAATTTCACATCCAAGAGCCGATTTACATTCAAGGATACACATCAACCTCAAGGGAAGCAAGGGAGAAACAAGATCTGCAAGATTGCTAGAAGAGATTTTTAGTTGAAGTTCCAAAAGTCCAAGGCTGCAATTCTTTTTCTGGGTTCTTTCACTCTATTTTCTTCTCATGTCTTCTCTTTATCTTTTTATAATCTTGATTGTAAAACTCACCATGGGTGAGTAGGTTCTTTATTCTAGGGTTAGGGTGTAGCACTCAATTTCATTATGGATCTAGTTTGATTTTATTTAATACATTGGGTATTTTATTCTTTGATTCAATCTCTTGTGATCTTAATGCATGCTATGTGTTGGTACTCACTTAGTAATGATTACAAATATTAATTGAAGGACTAAAAGGTGAAGATTAATATTAGAAAAATCAAGATTTTGAACTTAGAAAATCTGACATAGAGATAGGCTGATGACCTTTGTGGAGTTCCAAAATTCATCAAAGATCTTAAAGAATTTTAATTAATTTAATCACCACGAAAGTAGGGTTTATATTAATTAAAATACACCTTGAGTGCCTTGAGAGAGGACTTAAGATAACTTAGGATTAATTTCCATTAAAGTGATAATCTCCCATTTATTGAATGAATCAGATTGATTCTATAATTGATTGAAGTGTGAACCCCTAGCTCTAGAATACCTTTATCCATTAGTATTTTATTTTAGTTAATTATTTAGATTTTATTTCTTTTAATTTAGATATAATTATTATTTCTCTACAATTCGATCGTCTAGATAATTAAAATCATTATAGTTTGATACTCAACACGATCCTCATGGAAACGATACTCTACTCATCATTTTATTACTGTTAGCGATCCGTGCACTTGTGGGGTTGTAAAACTAGCGAAACAAGTTTTTGTCGCCGTTGCCGGGGACCGTTGCTTGATATTGAATGATTAGTGATTTGGTTACTCTAGACATTCTTATTTTTTATATATATAGTTTATTTCTTGTGTAATTTTATTTTTGCTTATTTTTCTTGTGAGGTACATTGAGATGTTTCATCAACAAGTCTTCATAAGTTTTATTCAACAACACAATGAACCATTTTATAATGCTTAGAGAAGATTCAATGAATTGGTAGAGCAATTTGCCAATCATTGTCTTTCAAATTATGAACTCACTCTCAATTTCTATAATGGTCTGAATGAAGTCACAAGGAATTGGGTAGATTATTGAGCTTGGGCTACCGATGATCATGTTCTTCAATGAAACCATGAGGATGTCATTCACTTATTGAATGACATGGCAAATTTTGATTACCATTGGCATTGGGATCCTTCACTGCAGGGTTGGAGTCACCAATACCCTCCAGACATCTATCAACATAATATTTCACACCAACCATTTGAGCTGCAATTAGAGAAGGGAGTGGGACTTGAAGAGGCGATAGCTCTATTGGAAAATTTTGACAACCTTTTGATGAACAATGAGCTATCACTCTATGAGGAGGAAATAAATGAACAAAGTTGGGAGGATGAAGAAGCTTAATGGGAATTTGAACCTATAGAAGAAGTTGAGCCTGAAGAACAAAATTCCTTTAAAGATGACTTACCAGTAGAGTTACCACAAGAGCAGGAGTTACTTGAAGAAGAAATTGTACCTTAAGTTGAAGAAAATAACTCCTTTATTGTTGGAGGGTCATTAGAAGATTGCTTACATGAAGATAGATCAGAGGTGAAGGTGATAGATGAAGAAATTGACAAGACTATCAACTTGAGCTCATTAACGATGCTTACACATACACCACCAGAAGACCCTTTTCTATCATGGATACCTCACATATCATCATATGTCCTCCATGAGCTAAAACAGTCCTATTCTCAAGCAGATAACTCTAAACCATTTTGTTCATGCTATATGTAATCTCATTCCAAATCTTGCCAATCTTGAGGGTAACATAAATCAAGACCCACATGTGGTGTTACATGATAACTACTATGGGCGAAAACCGCTTTTTGATCAGCAATTCTAAAAGTGGTCAAACTAATGACCTTAAATTAGCGCTTCTTGGGAGGAAACCCAAGTTTTAAATTTAATCTTTTAATTTTTTTTATTTATTTCTTTTGTTTATCACCCTCCCAAACTTAATTTCGATATTTGTTCACTTTGTAGGTTCAAGAAGTACTTGAAAGGAGCAATGGAGATCAAACTCACAAATCTTCAAGGGAAGACACGCTTCAAGGGGGAGTATTCTATATCCATTAGCTTTTCCTTATTATTACATTTATGATGTTGCTCTTGACCTGATTATGATATCTTGATGACATTGAGGACAATGTCAATTTTGAGTTTGGGGGTGCAGCATTTCATGCATTGCATTCATATATTATATTTCATTCTGCATCACCTTATTATGTCTATAATATATTTGTGTATGAAAAATCTAGAAAATTTTTGTAAAATTTGAACTCTTTGAAAAGGCTTTTAACTTAGAATTATAACTAAAACCTTGATGAGCTAATGATTAGACTCTCTGGGAAAGAGGAATGAATGTAACTGAATGGGCAAAAAGGCTTCAATATGTTGTTTGTGAAGAACTTAATCACCTAAGTGGAGTTAAACTAGTTAAATCCCTTCATAGCCATTAATTTATCACATTGAACTTGTAAAATTAGGAGAAAATTTTTGAAATACAAGCAAACCTAAAAATGTCTCACTAGCTCTAGAACATGTCTCTTAGACCTATCAAGGCGAAATCTTAGTATATGCTTGATGAAGAGATAATTAAGGCATTCTTTGATATAACCTCACTAAGTCTTAGCCACCCTTAATTAAAATATATATCCCTTGTAGCCAACTTGAAACCTATATTTATCCCTTAGAATTTATTGCTTACCCATATTATTTACCTAGCCCCTAGCCTAAACACCTATCCTACCCTTTTGAGGAGGCTAAATGCATAAGTAAAAAGTATATTAAGTAAAAAAAAAATTTAAAGAGAGGATGTGGAACTCAAGAAAGAGTGCAAGTGTACAATTAAAATCAAAGAAAAATTTGCCTTTCCAAACCAACAAAAGCAATGAGTTTGGGAGAGAGGACAAAAGGGACATAAATAAAAAAAAAAAAGGGAATAAGAAAAAGAAGTCCCAAGATAAGTATCATGGAAGGATGCTTGGCACTATAAAAAGCCAAAAGCCCTTCCTCTCAATACAAAATCAGTAAAATTAACTTAGTATACTTGATATTTTATGCATACATGCTATCCTCATATTTGCATTCCCTAAAAACCTTTCATTGGCAACCAAGTCATTATCCCCTTAGCCCCATTACAATCCTTTTAAAGAATTTTTGATCTTTTGAAAAGTGTATGCTACATTAGTGGAGATAGAAAATTGAGATATGCCTATGGAGTTAGAATTAAGTCACTTCATCACAATTACCCACAATAGAGGCAAATTTGGGGGAGTAAGTATTTCTCAAGTCTATCCTGATAACACAGATTATTTGTAACTTATTAATGGCCTTGTATAGAGGAATAATTAGTTGAAGCACCATGAAGGGGGTGAAGCTTTAAGCAGGTAGCTATTGAGGTCTTTATGCCTTGAAAGTGGAAATTAGTATGAAGGTTGAAGAGTGTCTAATTATGTGCAAGTTAAGTTTTCTGTTATGTTTCTAAGTACCCCAATGAGATTTTATAAAGTTTTAATTTGCTTGAGGAAAAACAAAGGTTTGAGTTTGGAGGTATTTGATTGCATTAAATTATATAGACATTTAATGTTAACATGCATTGCATTTTGTTAGCATTTGGTATCCTTTTATGTTTATTTTTATATGTTTTCATTATTATTTTAGAAAGCATGTTAATCCGACTCAATTCATTGATTTTTATATTTTATCAGGTATTTTTATGTCGTTATAGAATCAAAGATGAGTTTGGAAGAGATTTGGAGGTCAAAACGTGAAGAATACAAGGCCAGAAGCAGTACACGGGCCGTGTAACCTGCCCCGTATAACTCTTTGGACTGAAGAAAACGTGAAAAATGAAGTGGCCTAAAGTTACACGGGGCAGGGCCGTGTAACACTACATGGGATAGGGCCGTGTAAAGTCCCCTGACAGCAATTCTAATGCGACTTTTCTTCGCTCCAACCTGACCCGGATGGACTCATAATGCTTTTAGGACTCTGAAATTAGGGTTTTTATACTAGATATAAATAGAACAAGTCAAGAATTGAGAGAGGGAGAGAGAATTTACATCCAAGAGCAGAATTTTACATCCAAGAGAGCCGATTTACATTCAAGGATGCACATCAACCTCAAGGGAAGTAAGGGAGAAACAAGATCTGCAAGATTGCTAGAAGAGATTTTCAACTGAAGTTCCAAAAGTCCAAGGCTGCAATTCTTTTTCTGGGTTCTTTCACTCTATTTTCTTCTCATGTCTTCTCTTTATCTTTTTATAATCTTGATTATAAAACTCACCATGGGTGAGTAGGTTCTTTATTCTAGGGTTAGGGTATAGCACTCAATTTTATTATGAATCTGGTTTGATTTTATTTAATACATTGGGTATTTTATTATTTGATTTGATCTCTTGTGATCTTAATGAATGCTATGTGTTGGTACCACTTAGTATTGATTACAGATATTAATTGAAGGACTGAAAGGTGAAGATTAATATTAGAAAATCAAGATTTTGAACCTAGGAAATCTAACCTAGAGATAAGCTGATGACCTTTGTGGAGTTCCAAAATTAATCAAAGATCTTAAAGGGTTTTAATTAATTTAATCACCACGAAAATAGGTTTTATATTAATTAAAATACACCTTGAGTGCCTTGAGAGAGGACTTAAGATAAATTAGGATTAATTTCCATCAAAGTGATAATCTCCCATTTATTGAATGAATAAGATTGATTTTATAATTAATTGAAGTGTGAACCCCTAGCTCTAGAATACCTTTATCCATTAGTATTTTATTTTAGTTAATTATTTAGATTTTATTTCTTTCAATTTAGATATAATTATTATTTCTCTACAATTCGATCGTCTATATAATTAAAATCATTATAGTTTAGTACTTAACACGGTCCTCATGGGAACTTTACTCTACTCATCACTTTATTACTTGTTAGCGATCCGTGCACTTGTGGGGTTGTAAAACCAGCGAAACATTCCTCTATCCCGTGGAGTCCAATTATTAGCTTACTAGAAATTAGTTATAGTGCTAAGTTTTGCAATTTAAAGTCCAAAATTTTTCAAAAATTTTCAAAAAATTTTGATACACAAGAATAATGTAGCTGAATTTAAACAATGTAATGATGTGCATGTAATGATATGCAAATGTAATGATATGCAATGCACTTGTATCCCAACCCCCCCCCCCCCCCCAAGCTCAAACCAGACATTGTCCTCAATGTTAAAATAATATGCAAAATCATAGAAAATGTATAAAGTGAAAGGAGCGGAAGCGTGAAAAACATAAGTTTATACCATTGAATTCAAAAATTTTCACCTAGGGTCACATGCATCATGCAAGATTTATTTTTATCTATTTGATTTCAATGATAAACAACATATTAAAACTCTTTTAATATGTTTTTGGATCTATATTTGCCATTTAAGATTTTAAAATTAATCAAATTAATTTTAGAACCCTAGATTAAATCAAGAATAAACACACTAACCTCTTGATGCACTGCAGTGTATTTGCACCTTTGAGATGAATCTTCAGGACACCAGATGTTGTCCCTCTAGCTTGTCCACACCAAGAACACCTATGGCAGCCCTTGAACAGCTTCTAAAGCTTTTTCTATTATTTAGAAAATCAAGTTCTGCCTTTTAAGAGATTAAAGATATAAACAGGACACTAGAAACAATTTCTAGTATTTTTAATTCAAGAGATTGTTTGTTAATCTCTTATAAAGATGAGAGAAGAAGATGAAGAAGAGAGAAACCTTCTTGGGTGGCTGCACCAAAGAAAGAGGCTGCTGGTTGTATTTTTTCTCTTCATAACAACACTTATATAACTAGGTTAACACATTAAACCCTTGCCACATGTCACCCTCTGATTGGTTCTAGGTTTAATTAACCCAATCACATTGTGCCAAGTGTCAAACTTATATTTAATCTTAATTTTAATCATCTTACATGATTAAAAGACATTTAGCAAGCTTATGTGTAATGTCATGTGTCACCATCTCATGGTGCCACATGTCACCCTGTGAAATGACCAAAATGCCCCCTGTATCTTAATTTTGAGTTCTCAACCCAAAATAATTATTTTTCTTCTTCTAATCAATTTATATCAAATATAAATTAATTAATTAATCTTTATTAATTAATTAATTAATCTTTATTAATTAATTTCTCATTAATTAAATTTATATTTAAATACTTTAAATATAAATTTAACTTATACTGTACATCCAATAATCTAGATTTGGTTTCAAGTCATGTTTGGGACTTTGCAATCTAATTGCAAACCAAACCTATTTAATTAATCAATTAAAATCTTTAATTAATTAATTAAATCATATTTAATTAGGCGATAACTCATGTATGTGTGTGACTAACTAGGCTCATCACTAATTGGCAATGAGATATGATATCAACTCTTAATATTATCATAACTCTTTCTTACCATAAATGATTTCTCTAAATCATTTTATGCACCTCATAGACCATGGTTAACACCTAGCATAACATGCCATGGCTACCCAATTAGTAATAAGGTTTACCTTAAATGAACCTATAATCATATGTTACCATGCACTAGAATCTCTCTGTTACAAAATCCCAACTCAAGCTGGAGTCATGGTTTATGTCAAACTCCATTTGCTATGAATATTATGTTCTCTTTTAATTCCAGTTCTTGATTAAAAAGATTTTTTTCATCAGAAACTCTTTTCTGATTAAATCTATCTGTCCTGGCCAGGATCTTGAAACATCAAGAACAATTAAATGAACATAAGATTTTATCTCTATTTACTTAGAGGAACAGATTTCATCTTGATCAACACCTACCTCCATATATAACTAGTAGGAGCCAACACATGCCCATATACCCATACACAATACAAGTATGAAAGCAGTATCAAACTCAAACTACCTATATACAAGATAACTGTGCTATCTCAGGTCTAAAGATTATATGCACTGATATGATTTATGACAAAATATTGACAAGAGTAAACTCTATGTGCTTGTCATAAGTGTCACTGGTTCGGCCTACGTATCATTTATAAGTGCCTATCATGTTTGTCATATGGCACGAGACTCACCATTACATCTTATTTATATCTCATATAAATAACTTGGGAACAAACATGAATACAATCTTTCTGGATAAGTCATGTCCTTATTATAAAATATTCTCGATTGTGAACCTATTTATGATACTTTGTACTAGAAATACTGTCACTCATATTCTTAACAACTTAAGAATAGAATTTCTAACAAAATATCAATGGACCTTTTCTATTACACATAAATATCTTATGTAAACGAAAAAGTGGAAAAGCCTTTTATTAATAAAAACATGTACAAGATACATACGAAATGATATGCTGTAGGGCATACTACTAACATGAAGATTATAAGGAAGCATATTATTTATTAGGTATTGAAAAGTTTGGACATTAAGCATATAAAAGAGACCTATGATTGCAACTTAGGATTAAGGCATGTAAGATATTACAATAAAGATCCTATCCTATAGTCCTAGCTTTAAAAGGTCTCTGATGGTGATGATGGCGATGCTGGCTCCTCTTCCTCATCATCTAGCTTCTCCATTAGCATGTCCAATTTGTTGCGGGCTTCCAGGAGGCTGTCCCCGATTGCTCGCATTCTGCTGTATGTGGTGGTCTCCATGCACTGTAGGTATGCGAGGACCGGATCTGTTGGTGGTGGTGTGTATGGAGGCGCTCGAATGGGGGACTCTTGGAACATCCACTCTTGGCCTTCTTCTTGAGGCTGCGAAGTCTCGCCAGGTCCTTCTCATGCTTTGTCTCTCCGAGGGATGGCGTTCCCATCGGCATCCAGTAGGTAGCAGGTGTTGCCCACCTTCTTACATATCCCCATGGATATGTAGATGGTTTGATTTATTCTTGACGTTCCAGTGACAGAGCGCAACCTATGATGTCCTGGAACGAAGCCGAAGTGGAGGGCAATGGTTGTGACAAGGCCACCAAGCACAATGTGCCCAGTAGACTAATGACAGAGGCGACGGAGATGGTTGCACAAAAAGAAGCCGATGCTGCAGCGTTATCCGGTGACCATATACCACAAGAAGAATAGCTCTGTGACACCCCTTACCCGTCTACAGTGTAGCTGAGCAAGATATGCTACATAGTGTGTCGGAGCACTAAATCATATTTCAATTCAATTTACCCTTTTTACTTATTTATTTACAATGTTTGAGTAATCTAAATTTTTTCGCAAATTTTATAGAAAATCCGGCAGAGCGCCTGCTATAAATTGGAAAAACAGTTCTTCTAAATCTGTTAAAAATTCTTCCAATAAAATCATCACATCATTCTCAGTCAACCACCAATATATTCTCAACAATTTTTCAAATGACTTCAGTAGCTCAAAATGAAATTCAATTCATATCACAGTCAACTCAATAAGAAATGCTCACATCTATTACTGAACATAGTTCATAGATAATTACATCAAAAGCATAATTATATGAATTTATAATATACATTACAGAAGTTTACAAAATACAAAATATCAAAATATCAAAAGTGGCATAATGTCCTATCAAATGCACTACAATGTGAGGTGACTCTGGACTCAGTATGCAGCTCTGAAAGTTTACCCTGTCTGATGTCTACTGGGCTCCCCAGTTATATCTCGAGTACCTGCGCGTGGCAAAAGCGACGCGCTAAGCAATTCTGCTTAGTGGTGACAATATAAAATAAAATAACTAAAATAAAATAAATATGCAAAATGTATGTTTACATTTTTGGTAGACTAAATTTCTGATATTTATTACAGTATTATTCGATTAAAATTTGATAAGATTTATTATCATTGCCCGAGTAACCCATACTAGTTGACTGGACTGGATAAATGTGTAAACTGGCACTGGATACTAACTACCTCGGACCATCACACCATCGGTCACATTGTGTCTCCCGGTATGCAACAGAGCAGATAATAAGCTGTAATAATTATCAGGGATAAAACCCAAGTATAATATCTCAATCAACATAGCCAAAGGCTATTTTATCACAGAATGGCATGTGAGGCCATAAAACACAGAATGGCATGAAGCCATATGTAGTACTGCTAACAGAACCCTATTGGCATGTCAATCTATCCAAACCAATCTTGCTAGGTATACTAGGGCATTTTACATTTTTAAGTTTCACAATTCTTGAAAATTCAAAGTTTTGAGTTACTATTCAATTTATTAGTCAACAAAATGTTGACTTTTACATGGAAAATAGGTACATTGGTTTTAATACTCCCAACATACCACATTTTGCATTCTAAAATTGATGGTATTGGTTGCCAATACCATTTCTAAGCTTAATATTAATTGTTCAAAATTTTCAGATTTTAAGCTTTGTATTTACTATTCCATTAGTCATTTTTGCAGTGAGAATTTGGCAAAATGATTAACATGAAAGTTGTTCCTTATTTTGTCTAGTTACATTTCCTTTTTTGAATCAGTCCATTTGGAGTTTTTTAGCTTAAGTTATGGCCCAAAAACCATAATTGGCCGGATTATAATTTTTTCAGAATTTTTGGACTGACCAAATCTACAGTATTTTGAGTAGTGACTGCAGGTCACTTTTTGAATATGTTATTGTCATAATTTGGGTCACGTTTGTTGTAGGTATATATCTCAGCTTGTTGCTGGTAAAATTTCAGGTCAATTGGACCTTTCTACACTGAGTTATGACCAAATAACTAAACACTGTTCATTTGGTCATTTTGCCCAGGTAGAATGCAGGTCACCTGGATTAGGGCAATCTTTAGGTCAACGTGGTTTAATTTTCTGGGCATGGTTTCTTCACTAAGGTTGTGCTATTATGTGTCTAGTTTCATGTACAATTAGTCTTGTACCAATTGAACCTCTATAATTCTATTTATTGCTGCCTAAACCTGCTGAACTCATGCCCAGTCCTGCAGGTCACCAAGGGCAGCCACACCAAACTCAATTCCCACTATACAAACCACTTCATTTTTTATTCACACATAGCCAAATGGTCAATAATTGACCATTAAAACTCTCTTTCACCAAATACATGAACAAGTCTCAATTTCAAGCTCAAACCCTAGCTCAACCATCTCAAAACTTGCATTCACTTACCTTTCACTATCCTAACCAATAAATTAATGTTAAGGGTAGCCACTATACCACTTTAATTCTAAGAATTCTTCAAAATACTATCAAGTTCAAGGCTGCTGGAATTTAGAGCAAGACATACACATAATGTTTACTAAATTTTTCTTGCAAATTTGCATCAATTACCACTGCTTCAACATAAATTTAAAGAGAAAAACAAGTTTAAGTCACTAACCTCTAATGGAGTGAAATTCCAACTTGCTAGGGTTCTTATTTTTCTCTTCTTTTTGCTCCCAAAAGATTTACCAAGATAAAAGAACAAGTTTTTGTATTGACAACTTAGGGTTTAGTGGGTGAAAAACTATGGAAATCAAGCTTTGGAAAGCTTGACAATGGTGGCCATGGGAGAGGAGTGAGACGGTAAGGAAGAAAGGATAAGGCTTTTTGATTTTTTTTTTTCTTTTGTTTTCTGCCCATTAAGTCTTTTTAAACAATTTAGTGCCATGTGTCAACATTTGATTGGGTGGAAGAATAGTAATGACATCATAATGATGTCAAAATCCTCATTTTTTTCTCATTTTCTATCCTTTTCTTGTCTATTTAATTTCAATTAAATTTTTAACAACATTTATTCATATTTTATGTCATATAAATTATTTATTTAACTGGACAAGTTGGCAAAAAAATATCTCTGAAGACAAAAGAACCAAAATGCCTTCCGTTTGGCCTAACGAGCCAAAATTGTGTGTACCGATAGAAAAATTTTTCTAAGCATTTTTTTGGCATTTTAATGCCATAGGAACCTCAATGACCCTTCTCTGGAGTCCCAAAAATTATTTTATAAATTTTTCCCCTGGTCTAGGGTTGTTAACGGCCTTCACCGTCACTTCCCCTTCAGGTTACTCATCACTGGGGTTTCGGCTCGTTTAAACTTAGTGTATTTAATTCCTATAAATTTTCCTTGATTGTTATGAGTATTATTTAGTTTCTTTATAACTTCTCACTCTAGTCTATTTATAATTTCAAACATTCTAGCTGCCGGGACCAACATTGGTCACTAGAACAGTAGACTGTACGGACTAGCTAAAGTGAGGATGTTACAAGCTCGTTGGGGTTTACAATGCCAAGGCTGTCGCCACGACCCATTATGGTGTGGGCAGCTAACCGATGCATGTAGCACAGGGATGGACTTGTGATGCCCATGGATTTAGACTTGCTGGAGTTATATGGCTCCGTGTTCGGGGCAATGGAACTCCAGAAGTTGATGCTGTTGTAGAGCATGCAGTTCCTAGGGATCTCCTAGTGGCCGGCGCTGTCAAAGCCAAAGATGGCATTAAACTCATCTATGTTCATCACTTGGTCGACACCGAGGAGGCAAAATTCAATCCTGCCCCCATCCTCCTTATTGGTAGGCCATAAAGTGGCCTTGAAACTGCCCAAAAACTCCAGTGTGGTGTCCCGGTATGCTGGAAATTATAGTTAGGTGAACCTTATCTACCCAATGCTATCGAGTAGCCCATTGATTTCATTTTGCAGCCCTATTTGCTCTAGCAGTGAAAATCCATGTATTGGTGGAGCTTATTTTTTGGGTGTGAAGTCGGGTGGACATTGTCTTATGGGCATCATCATGGAATCCCCAAGGAATGGAGATTTCAGACTGTGGAGTGGTTTGTGGTTGGGGTTGAGGAGGAGGATGGGCTGGTTGAGATGGTTGGGGAGAGGCTACCCTTGTTCTTGGGCGTTGGGGTGGCGGCTGAGGTGGAGAAGATGAGGATTCTCCTCTTTGCCTTGAGGAAGAGTCGATTCTTCTCGTAGATCGCTTTGCAAGAGCCATTAATGAGTTTTTGGGAAGGAGAAGAGTAGGGTTTGGTGAAGGGAGATGAGATTTGAGGGGTTTTTATAGGCTAGGAGTGGTGGAGATGAAGGATTTTTCCTTTATGAATGGTTTTAAAGAGCCGTTAGGACTCTTCGTTTTGTAAGTTTCGTGCCCCAGGAGTTGCGTCTACGACATGATACACGGTTCATGTATCAGTACACGGGTCTCGACATATATGGTCGTGTAAATTTCTGCCTAAAAATTTCAAATTCTGTCGTAGTACATGGCCCGTGTAAATGAGCTCTAGGACCCGTGTAACTTTCTGTCTCCTGAGTTGCTTTACTGGATATGTTACACGGCCCATGTCAAATACAAGGAGGCCCATGTAACTCCCTGACTTTAAGTTATTCTGCTAGAGACATTACACGGTCCGTGTAAATTGGGCTATGGACCCGTGTAACTTTCTGTCTCCCTCAAAGTTAAAAATGCAAGAAATTTACGGATTTCCAAACAGTTACATGGGGCGTGTAATATCAGTACACGACCCGTGTAATTTTCTAATTTTTCAAATTTTTATCAAATGAAAAATTTTTATCATCACAACACATGAAATGGATGTAAAGTTTAGTAATAGAGCTACTTCCCTGATTTTGTCCAATTTTCCCTTTTGTGGTTTTGACTTGGTGATTCCTTCCTTCTCTTGTTCTCTACTCCCCTTTCCAAAAAAATCCTACAAAATAAAATGCTAATGAGTACGAAACAAAAATCAATATGAAAAAGGTGAAAAAAGAAAAGTTCAGAAAAAATTTTGGGTTGCCTCCCAAAAAGCACTTATTTATAGTCTTTAACTAGACTTTGCTTGTTTATGGTCTGTCGGTAGGATGGTCGAGGGTGCAATTGACTCCCATTTCTATGGGTACTCCCTAAAAGTAAGGCATCAGCCTCTGCCCATTGACCTTAAATGCACCTGAGGTTTCGCTCCACACTTCTACTGCTCCATGTGGGAAGACTTGGGTGACCTTGAAAGGTTCGGACCATCTTGATTTTAGCTTCCCTGGAAAGAGTTTCAATCTAGAGTTGAATAAGAGGAAAAGATCTCCTTCTTTTATTTCTTTCCTTGCTATGCGCTTCTCATGCCATCTTTTAGTTTTATCCTTGAAAATTTTGGAATTTTCGTATGCATCATGTCAGATTTCTTCCAACTCATTCAGTTGTAAGAGTCTTTTCTCACCAGCAGCTTTGAGGTCAAAGTTTAGGATCTAAATTGCCTAGTAAGCTTTATGCTCAAGTTCAAAGGGAGATGGCATGATTTTCCATAAACCAATCGGAAGGGTGTTGTGCCAATTGGAGTTTTATATGCAGTGCAGTATGCCCATAGCGCATCATCTAACTGCATGCACCAGTCCTTCTTGGATCTATTTATAGTTTTCTCCAGAATCTGCTTCAGTTCCCTATTTGAGATTTCTACTTGACCGCTAGTTTGAGGATGATAAGGTGTGGCCACTTTGTAAGTCACTCCATACTTTTTCAGTAGTGTTTCGAATTGTTAGTTGCAAAAGCGACTTCCTCCATCGCTGATTATTGCTCGTGGTGTACCAAATCTTGTGAAGATGTTCTTCTTAAGGAACCTTGTGACCACTCTAGCATCGTTGGTTGGTGTTGCAATTGCTTTTACCTATTTTGACACATAATCAACTCCAACCAGAATATACTTGTTTTCACGGAAGAGGGAAATGGGCCCATGAAGTCTATTGCCCATACATCAAACAATTCTATCTCAAGTATACCATTTAGTGCCATTTCATTCCTTCTTGAACTGTTACCTGTTCTTTGGTATTGATCACAAGCTAGCACGAAGGATCTTACATCCTTAAACAAATATGGCCAGTAAAACCCTACTTGCAAAATCTTGGCTGCGGTTTTTGAGGTGCCGAAGTGTCCTCCATATAATGATGAATGGTAGTGATGAATGATACTTTCCATATCTTCCTTTGGTATGCATCTTCTTATCAGCCCATCATTACATCTCTTATACAGTAGAGGTTCCTCCCATATGTAATATCTCACATCATGTAGGAATTTCTTCCTTTGCTGATAAGTCATGTTTGGAGGCAGTATCCTGCATACAAGAAAATTAACAAAGTCAGCGTAGCATGGAGCCTTGGAGAATGCAAGTAATTGCTCATCAGGAAATGAATCATCAATTGGCAAATCTTCGAAGTCCCCTGTGTACTCCAATTTTAGTCTGAAAAGATGGTCAACTACTATATTTTTAGATCCTTTTTTGTCCTTGATTTCAAGGTCAAATTCTTGCAGGAGTAGAATCCATCGAATCAGCCTTGGTTTGGCTTCCTTCTTGTTCAAAAGGTATTGGATTGCAGCATGATCTGTGAATACAATGACTTTTGACCCAATGAGGTAAGATCTGAACTTGTCCATTGCAAACACCACTGCTAGGAATTCCTTCTCTGTGGTGGCATAATTGAATTGCGCATCATCGAGTGTCTTGTTAGCATAATAAATAACATGGAGCTTTTTATCTTTTCTTTGCCTGAGCACTGCTCCAACTGCAAAGTCACTCGCGTCATACATCACCTTGAATGGTAGCTCCCAATTTAGTGGCTGTATTATTGGTGCTGATATCAGGGCTTCTTTGATCCTGTTAAAGGAGACAAGGCAATTTTCATCAAAATCAAAGGGAACATCTTGACTTAACAAGTTAGTAAGTGGCTTAGCTATTTTGGAAAAGTCCTTAATGAATCTTCTGTAGAATCCTGCATTTTCCAAAAAGCTTCGCACTCCCTTGATTGATGTTGGTGGTGGCATGTTTTCAATGATCTCAATTTTAACCTTATCAACTTCAATTCCTCTTTTTGATATCAAATGTCCTAGAACTATGCCTTTCCTTACCATGAAATGGCATTTTTCCCAATTTAGGACCAGGTTTGATTATTCACATCTTTACACCACCTTAGATAAATTGGCTAGGCAATCATCAAAAGTAGTTCCATAGATAGAAAAATCATCCATAAAAACTTCAATGATATCTTCAATATAATCAGAAAAGATAGCCATCATGCATCTTTGAAAGATAGCAGGGGCATTACAAAGACCAAAAGGCATTCTCCTATATGTAAATGTTTCTTAAGGACAAGTTAATGTTGTCTTTTCTAGGTCTTCTGGGTGAATAGGAATTTGAAAAAATCCCGAATACCCATCTAGATAACAGAAATAAGAGCGTTTCGCTGACCTTTCTAATATTTGGTCGATGAAGGGGGGAGGAAAATAGTCTTTTCTGGTAGCTCTGTTTAATTTCCTATAATCTATGCACATTCGCCAACCAGTGACTACTCTAGTAGGGATTAGTTCATTGTTTACATTTTGGATAACAGTTATCCCACCTTTCTTAGGAACTACATGTATTAGACTAACCCATTTACTATCGAAAATTGGGCATATGATACCTGCATCTAATAGTTTTAAAATTTCTTTCTTGACTACTTCTTTCATGTTTGGGTTAAGTCTTCTTTAGTGTTCGATAGTGGGTTTACTATTTTCTTCCATGGGTATCCTATGCATGCAAATCGAAGGGTTGATTCCCTTCAGGTCTTCTATTTTATACCCTATGGCTTTGTTTTGGATCCTAAGTTCTCTTAACAATTTTTCCTCTTCTAACTTAGACAGGCTAGCATTGATTATAACAGAATATTTAGAATTTTAGTCCAGAAATGCGTACCTTAGCGAGGAGGGGAGAGGTTTAAGCTCTACCTATTTGGCATTTTCCTGGAGCTTACCTTCGGTTTGTTCCTCCTTCAACTTCTCCATCTCGCAAGCCTTAGCTAAGGGTAGGGGTGGATGAACTGCTAACTATTGTGCAAAGGCTGCTATTTCTGTATTTTCATCATCCACTGCGTGGTTGTGCACAATACATGCTTCAAGAGGATCTTTAGGATATGTCTTATGAAATTCCTTTTCAACTTGTTTGTCAATTATGTCAACCTTGAAGCATTCATCAGGTTCAAATTTGTGTTTCATTGTGTCGAACAAGTTGAACTCCACTTCTTCTTCTCCTACCTTGAGGGTTAGTCACCCATTTTTTACGTCTATGATGGCTCAGACAGTTGCCAAGAATTGTCTTCCCAAGATGATAGGAATTTGAACATCTTCTTCCATCTCAAGGACAACAAAGTTTACTGGAATGAAGAATTTGCCCACTTTGATAGGGATGTTCACAAGTATGCCCACAGGATATTTAACAGATCAATCAGCCAATTGCAATGAGATTGTCGTGGGCTTCAGTTCTCCGATCTCCAGCTTTTCGCATATTGATAGAGGCATTAAACTGACGCTTGCCCCAAGATCGCAGAGGGCCTTTGAGGCAGTTTGTTTTGCAGTATGGCTACATTCCTCTGTTAAACCTACTGTTCCATAGTCTTCTAGCTTTCTTTTCTTTGACAAAATTTCCTTAAGAAATTTGGTATAGGATGGCATCTGAGAAAGTGCTTTAGTGAAGGGGATGTTGATATAAAGTTTTTGTAAAACTTCCAAAAACTTTCCAAACTACTTGTCCAATTTGACTTTTTGAAATCTCTGAGGAAAAGGTCAGGGAGGCTGGTATGGCTCTTGTAATTTCTTTGTCTTCCTTGCTTCCTCTTCCTGATCTTTCTTAGCTTCTTCCTCCTTTTTCTCTGCTTAGCCTTTAGATTTTTTTATGGTTTCCTCTGGTGGTTCTACCTTTGGTTGTACTAGAGTTCTCCCACTCCTTAGTGTAACTGCCTTACAATGCTCCCTTGGGTTTATTTCTGGTTGGCTAGGCAGTTTGCCAGCAGCCTTACTTGAAGAACTTGCTTGCTGAGCGATTTGATTCTCTAGCATCTTGTTATGAGTAGCAAGTTGGTCCATTCTGGAAGTCAACTGTTTAATCAATTCATTTTATTGTTGTTGAGCTGCTAGGAATCCTTCCATCGTGGTTTCCATAGTCATCTTCAATTCAGGTTGTTGAGGTTGGAGAGGTAGTGATGGCTGTGCAAAGTTTTGACCTCTGTTCTGAAATTCAGGGGGTGCTGGTGGTTTGTACCCTTGTTGCTTGTTTATTGGTTGGTTCTGCTGATTGGACCATGAGAAATTTGGGTGGTTCCTCCATCCAGGGTTGTAATTATTTGAATATGGATTGTTGGGCTACCACTGGTTGAAGTTTCCTCCATTATTCACATAGTTCATCTGTTCTGTGGAGGGTTCATTGAAATTGCTGTATTCTAAACTCATGTATCCTCCTCCATAGCTGTTCTCATGTTGACTATTTGTACCAACTGCATTGGCTTGCATTCTTTCGAGTCTCTTTGTGAGCTGATCAAATTGAGCATTTATCATGCTTAGGGCATCTACTTCCAGGATCCCTACAGTTCTCTTTGCATTTCCTCTTTCATTTGACCACTCATAATTATGGTATACAACCCTTTCTAGAAGTTCAAGTGCTTGTGTCACTGTTTTCTCCATTATATCACCTTCTGCAGCTGAATCAGCTGTGCTCCTTCTAGAGGGTAGTAACCCATTATAGAAATTTTGTACTAATAGCCAATCCTCTATGCCATGGTGTGGACATTCCCTCTGTAGGTCTTTATATCTTTCCCATGTGTCATAGAGTGATTCTCCTTCCTTTTGTCTGAAGGTGTTGAGCTCAAGCCTCAGTTTTGCAGTCTTTGCAAGTGGAAAATACCTTGCTAGAAAAGCTTGAGAGAGGTTTTCCCAAGTGGTGAACATTTCAGCCGGTTGAGAAAGTAACCACTTCCTTGCTTTGTCTCAAAGGGAGAATGGGAATGCTCTAAGTCTTATTGCTTGATCAGAGACTCCATTCATCTTGAATGTGTCACATAGGGCAAGAAAGCACTGGAGATGATAGTGTGGGTCTTCTATTGGTGAACCTGCAAACTGGGTTTGTTGAATCATTTGGAGCCATGCTAGTTTTAATTCAAAGTTGTTGGCTTCCACTATGGGTTTAGTGACACTAGGCTGAAATCCTTGGACAGATGGAGCTCCGTAATCTCTCAAGAGTCTTCGTCTGTCATTATTATCGGCCATGGTTGGAATTTTAGGATCTCTTTGACCTAGGATCTCTTTGACCGCGCTCTTGATGCTTCCTTTCCCTCCTGACGGCTCTCAGAGTTCTGTCTATCTCTGGATCAAAGTCCAAAATTTCTTCTTCTGGCCTTGTTCCGGTCATATACCAGATCAAGCACCTGAGAGAAAAGAAGAGAAATACAACCATTAAAATAAAATTAGATAATAAATATAATTACCTAAACCAGTTAAATTGCCTATCGCTTAATATTACTAAAGTAAAAAATCCCCGGAAACAGTGCCAAAAACTTGTTTCGCTGGTTTTACAACCCGCAAGTGTACAGATCGCTAACAAGTAATAAAGTGATGAGTAGAGTATCGTTCCCACGAGGAATTTAATTAGTAAGTACCAATCTACACAACAATTTTGACTGTTTAGGCTATCGAATACTTAGGGAATGAAGTTTGTTAACTTTAAACACTAGAATGGTAAACTTAAAATGAAATGATTTATTTGAAACAATTCTGGAATTAAAATTTTACACTTGAATCTTACTAGGGATGTTATCTTGTTCATTTACTGAATTGAGGATCATTTTCCTTGATAGAAATCTGTCCTAAGTTATCCTAAATCCTCTCTCAAGGCACCTAGGGTGTATTCTAATTAACTCAAACTCAACTTTCGTGGTGATCAAATTAATTAAAATCCTTTAAGATCTTTGACCAATTTTGAAGTTCCACAAAGGTATTAGCCTATGTCTAGGTCAGAATTCCTAGGTTCAAGATCTTGATTTTCTAATATTAATCTTCATCTTTCAGTCATTCAATTAATATCTACAATCATGGCTAAGTGGGTACCAGCACATAGTATGCATTAAGATCACAAGAAATTAAATAAAGGAACGAATCTCAAATCCAATAAATAAAACTTAGAATTCATCCATAATAATAATTACAAGAATTACTCTCCCAAATCCAGAATAAGAAAACTACTCACTCATAGTGAGTTCAGCAAACATCATGATAAAAGGTAAAAACAGTAAAGAGAAAATCATGTAGAAGAAATAAAACAATAAAAATCTGTCTAGGGAGATGAAATGATGTTTCTCTCCTCGAGACTGCTGGAGAGAGTGCAGAGTGTGGAATTCTCTCCTTCAAAACTCCTCAAAAGTGCTGTCAAAAGATAAAAGAGAGCCCCATTTTCTGATGTTTTCTCTTCTATTTATAATGGTTGCTCTAGGGTTAGGTCATTTTGAGTCCAAAAGGCTTTAGTAGTCTAATTTGAATAAGAAAACAAGAGCAGGAATTCAAGTTATAAAACTGGCTGCCGCATAGTACATAACCCATGCGTCACTACACGGCCCAGGGCCATGTAACTTGCTAGAGTGGAACTGCGGAGTCTTGCATTGGCACAGAGAGTTACACGGGCCTGCGCCAACTACATGGGCCTAGTTACACGGGCCGTATACTTTTGTTCCCATAAGGTTTTTCAAGCTTGTGCCCGGCAGAGATTTACACGGATCTCTGCAGATTACACGGGTCTAATTACATGACCCGTGTACTTTTATTTCTCCATTGGCTATCTGGCTTTCTTCTGGCAGAAGGTTACACGGGTCTGGGGCTTGGCTTACACGAACCGTGTACTTTGTGTCAGCAGTAATACTCAGTCTCTTAACCTCTCCAAGCTTCCTTTTGCACTCCTATACTGTGGGGCTTTACCCAAACACCTGAAATGATGCATAAAACATGGGATTAAGGGCTTTACAATAGAAATTATAAAAACTAATGAAATTAACTACTATACATGAAAATACTTGCCTAAATGCTATGAGATAGTATACAAATGTGCTTAAAAACATCTATACAATTCAAGTGTAACAAATACCTTCCCAAGAGGAGTTGACAAGTTTTTGTGAATTGATTTGGGATTTTATAGTGATTTAAAGGTGGAAGATGAAGCTTGAGTGAAAGGAGAATGGGAAGCTCCAATGGTGAATTTGGCCAAGGGAAAATTTTGAGGAAGAAAACCACTTTCTTTTTTTTTTTATAGATTTTCATTTTTTGCTTTATGTGTTGTCCAATTTTAATTGGGTGGTAAATTTTAATTACATCATTATGACATAGCCATGATGTCATAATTCTACTTAAATTTCATTTATTTGCATTTTCCTTTCTTCTTTCTTGTAATTATTTTTAATTAAATTTTCATCAATATTTATTCACATTTTTTATCATAAACCTTTCTTACTTAAATGGATAAGTTAGTAAAAAATTATCTCTAAATGTGAAATGACCAAAATGCCCTTCATTTAGCTTAATGGACTAAAATTGTCTGTATTGATCTAGAAAATTCTCTGAGCATTTTCTTGGCATTCTATTGCCATCGAAGCCTTAATAACTCTTCACTGGAGTCCCAAAAATTATTTCACAGGGTTTCCCCTGCGGGTATAGGGCCGACAACTGTCTTTACAGTCGTTTCCCATTAGGTCACCCATCACCGGGGCATCAGCTCATTTAACTTTATTGTATTTTATTTCTTAATTTTTCTTACTATTATTTGGTCTATTTATGACTCCTCACTCTAGTCTAAATATAGTTCCAGACATTCTAGCTGTCCAGTCAGACGCTGGTCACCGAAACAGTATAATGTGCAGACGATCTAAAGTGAGGGTGTCACAATTCTTCTCCTCTAAATAGAAATTTCGTGTTTGAAATTTACCTAATGTACGTAGTTAAAGATCTGCTACCTCCTTTCTTCTTCATTTCCCTGTGTTGCCTCTTCATTGTTCGGACCTGACTCCTCTCGAGCCTTCATCGCATATAGCCTCCTTTGAGGGCAATCTTTCAGAAAATGGTCCATGGCCCCACATCTATAACAGGCTCCAGTCAACCCCCTACATGCACCTTTATGTCACTTGTTACAATGGCCACATTTTCTTGGGGTAGAACTTCTTATTGCTAGCCCCGATGTACACACTAGTGGTGTCTCTGATTGACCTCTTCTGGGCATAGGCCTAGGCCTCTGTCTCCTACTTTAATCAAAAGTCTGACTTAATTGTTCTCTAGGCCGCTTGCTATTAGACTGTCCAAAATATCTTTTCTGTTAATTACCACTCCTATTCTGTTCCTCTTCATAGACATAGGTAATATATTTCTTTCTGAACTCTATCAGAAAGAATTCCCAAGTCACCTCGGCTGGTGGCACTATCTTGGTTACAGTATCCCACCAACGATATGCAGCTTCTTGTAGCAGTGAAACTGCACACTCCAAACTCTATTCTGGGGTACAATGGAGTTATTGTAGGACTCTTTCAGTCCTTTCTAACTAATACTCTACAGCTGTAGAATCGTCTTCTTTTTTGCCTTTGAAATCTACAGCTCCATACTTTCTAATTTTTCCCAAAGGTGACTTCTGCTGTGGTTGTGGTGGCAAAATAGCCCCAGTAATCTGTCTAAAATACTCGATCATCTGCTCCAATAAAGCTTGTTGGGGTTGTGCAAGCCCCTCTAACACTGGCACAGCAGGACCTCTCCTGTCTCCAACATCAATCTCAGCCGGGGGATGATTTTCTACTTTTTCTTCTACTACCTTTTGTGACTCAGGGTCCATACTATAACCTAAATTAACCAAAGAAAATAGATTTGCATTAGTGTCACCTTGACTCATATGAATACAATGCATGTTATGCACACAATCTTATTCTATCGATCGATGCCTAGAAACACCTAAACCATGCTTTGATACCAATAAATGTGACACTCCTTACCCGTCTACAATGTAGGCGAGCGAGGCATGTCACACTCAATGCTGGAGCACCCTATCTTATCTTACTTTATTCCTAAATAAATTTTTTTTTCTTCTTGCCCTTTTAATTAATCATTCAATTTATTTATGAGGGAGAAACTAATGGAGTTTCCCCTATTATATTGCCATTTGACGTGTTTCACTATTCACCTACTTGAAAATTTTCAATAATATTCTACAAATAAAAAAATCTCATCAATTATTCTCATAATCATCTCATATTTCAAATATCATCCATATATTTCAATTTCATATTCATTTCCATGCATTTTCATTCATGCGCAATTTATATATATAGAAATTCTCAAGTTTCATTAATTTACATGATTTACAGACTGATTATATAAATTCATAATTTAAATGATTTATAAATTAATTACAATTCCATAATCTATATTTCAACATACAATTCATAATTTACATTATAAATAATAACTAATTATAATATACAAAATACATGATATGACCTATATGGGCCCTATTTACATGCATTGCTCAGGAGGTGACAACCTTGAACACTCTGCAGATTCGAACTCCAAAATCCTAGTCTAATGTCTATTGGGCTTTGTCTTCAGTACCTGCGTGAGGGAAACAAATCCATCGCGCTAAGCATTTCTGCTTATGGTGCAATAGTATAACAAGAAAATAATATATACAAATAAAGAAATAATAGATCATAATTTGGATACTCTAGAATTTAATCTAATTTAATATAATACTTCTAGTATCAACTATCTTTTGTTCTAATTTATTCCTCTTCAGAAGCGCTTAATTCCTAAATTCACAGTAATAATATACAATTCACAAAAATTCTAAGATTATCATTCTTAACTTTATATTATTATGAAAAGGTGCATTTGTAATGTTTATTTAAGTTATATTTCTATTACTAATCTTTTTATCATTTCATTCAATACTTGCTAGGTTATCTTAGATTATTTTATAATAATTAACGTTCTCAGAGTCATTTCATAATAGATAAATTTTAATATTAGTCCAGTTCATTTCAGTTCTTTCTATTAAACAGATTCTTAAAGCTAATCTAATTTATTTCAGGTATTCTCACTCATTTAGTTAATCTTTAATATTTTTAATTGCTAATATTTTTAACTTATTTCAATAAATTACAGTGCCCAAGTAACCTATGACAGGCTGAGTAAACGGGATAAGCGGGTCACTGGACACTGGACACCGTGGTGTTTCGGGCCGTCATATCATGGAACGTGAAATGCGAAACGTCAACCACGTATGCAATCAGTATGGCTAAAAACTATGATAACAGATCAGTAGGTCTAAAAGCCATAATAACAAATAATCGGGCATACAAGCCATAAATACAGGTATAAAGCCTTACGCAGTACTGCTAAAATAATACCCTATTGGCATGCCAATCTATCAAATCTGACACACGTGTCTAGGTAATACATGGGCACAAAAGTACCATTAAGTATTATTATGTTTTATTATTTTATTATTTCATTATAAGCTCCAATAATAATTTATAATATTTCAATTCTATTCCTAGCAGAAGTATAAATTTCTAAAATATAATTTTACATAATTTATGCATTCATTATAATTTATACATTCATTTGATCATTCATATGATCGCAATTCACATCAATTATCCTTCTACACCATATTTTTGTCATTTCACTCAACATTTTCTAGGTGTTTAGATCATTTCATAATAACTAATATTCTTAATTCTAACTAATTCTTTTCAAGTCTTTCTAACTCATTTATTAAATTTCTAATATTTTTAATTGCTAATATTTTTAACTTATTTCAATAAATTACACTGTCCAAGTAACCTATGACAGGCTGACTAAATTAGATAAGCAGGTCACTGGGCACTGGAAACCGTGGTATCTCAGGCCATCATACCATGGGACGTGAAATACGGAACGTCAATCACGTATGCAAATAGTATGGCTAAAAGTCATGCTAACATATCAGTATGGCTAAAAACCATGATAACAGATAATCAGGCATACAAGCCATAAATAAAGGCATAAAGTCTTACGCAGTACTGCTAAAACAATACCCCATTAGCATGCCGATCTATCCAATATGACACACGTGTCTAGGCAATAAATGGGCACATAAGTATCATTAAGTGTTATTATGTTTTATTATTTCATTATTTAATTATAAGCTCCAATAATGATTTATAATATTTCAATTCTATTCCTAGCAGAAATATAAATTTCTAAAATATAATTCTACATAATTTATGCATTCATTATAATTTATACATTCATTTGATCATTCATATGATCGCAATTCATATCAATTATCCTTCTGTACCATTGTACTCAAAGTATTTTTCTTTTCTACAATAATGAAAACTAACGTCTCATTCATACATTAATATGATTCATTTGTCCATTATACTATTTATATAACTTATCATTTGCAATTCAAGAAATATTTTTGCTTACTAAGTATTTATGATTTCTCTTATTTTCACTCATGTATCATTAAGTGTCAATAGGTTTTATTTTATTTCCTAGTGGAAATACAATGTCCAAATTCATTTTTATCTAATGCATATGTTCATAAAATTCATTTATATAGTTTATTTACAATTCCTTCTCTAATCTATCACACCAATTCATTTATATAGTTTCATTTTCATTCAATAAAAGGGAAAGTCCCCAAATATTATTTACACATCATTTATACCCTTAATATTTCATTTATAGTAATTTACAATTCACGTTTCAAATTATATCAACTATGTCTCCTAAGTTCTATTTGTGATGAGAATACAAATCACATCTAGCTAATCACATGATTTAAACATACCTTAAATCATTTAAGTGAGTTATCATTAGTAATTTAAGTTTTGGTCCTTTGTATTAATATTATTGAGGTTACTATTTACCTTACTATTCACTCAAAAAGTAGACTTTTTCATACCTAGTAAATATGTTAATCCTAATTACACTAAGATCCCACATTTTGAGTTTTACACATGTTGGCATTAATTGCCAATCTCAATTTAAAGCTTATTTCAAGATATTTCAAATTTTTAGATTTCATGGCCAATGTTTACTGTTCTATTAGACTAATCTACAGTAAAAATTTAACAAAATTTTCTTCATGAAAGTTGTTTCTTTATGTGTCTAGTTTAATTCTATTTTTGAATTACTCCATTTGGAGTTTTGTAGCTCAAGTTATGGCCTAAATACCATAACTGGTAGGATTGCAAATTCCTCCAGAAATTATGGGCAGAAATCCATTCTGACAGTTTTGGTGTCCTAAATTTGGTGGATAATTTCATTAAGTTCTGATCAAAATTTGGAGTTATGTTCTTCATGAAAGTTGTTCTAAATTGTCTAAGCTTTCCATTGATATAAAATTTAGGTCAATTGGACAGTTCTATACTGAGTTATGACTAAATGAACAAACACTGTTCATTTGGTCAATTTTTCTAGATCCAGAATTAATTACCCAGATTTTGGTTAATTTTTAGGTCATCCTAGATTAGTTTTCTGGGCCAAGTTTCTTCATCAAAGTTGTGGCATTATGTATCTAATTTCATCTCTAATTGGCCTTACACCAATTGGAGCAACATAATTCAAGTTATGACCACACAAACACACTGGACTCAGAGGGTCCAAAATTCCAACAACAAATCCACTCATGCAATCCTCAATTCAATTCAATAATCATCAAATGGTCAGTAGGTGACCTTAAACACTTTAATTTTTGCATCATACCACAAAACCCCCAATTGTCTCCAAACCCTAATTTGTTATTTCCTCCAATTCATGCAAACCATTCAATCCTCCATTCTAATTCATTTATATACAATCATCATCATGCATAAACATAATTAAACTCATCAAACTAACCACACACCAAGGCTGGCCAAAATTTATATTTCTAAATTCATGCATAAATTTCGACCTTTTTCCTTATAATTTATTCATACTCAACCTTAATTTCAACTTTAGAAAGGAAGAAAAGAGTGAGACTAGCACTAACCTTGTGAGCAGAATTTTCTCTTAGCCAATCTTAAATTTTCCTTCACTTTTTAACTCTTTCTTGGCTGTCAAATACCTTCCCAAGAGGTGTTGACAAGTTTTTGTGAATTAATTTGGGATTTTATAATGATTTAAAGGTGGAAGATGAAGCTTGAGTGAAAGGAGAATGGGGAAGCTCCAATGGTGAATTCAGCCAAGGGAAAATTTTGAGGAAGAAGACCACTTTCTTCTTTTTTTATAGATTTTCATTTCTTGCTTTTTGTGATTGAGTGGTAAAATTTAATTACATCATTATGACATAGCCATGATGTCATAATTCTACTTAAATTTCATTTATTTGCATTTTCCTTTCTTCTTTTTTGTAATTATTTTTAATTAAATTTTCATCAATATTTATTCATATTTTTTGTTATAAACCTTTCTTACTTAAATGGACAAGTTGGTAAAAAATCATCTTTAAAGGTGAAATGACCAAAATGCCTTTCGTTTAACTTAACGGACTAAAATTGTCTATACTGATCTAGAAAATTCTCTGAGCATTTTCTTGGTATTCTATTGCCATCGAAGCCTCAATAACTCTTCACTGGAGTCCCAAAAATTATTTCACAGGGTTTTCCCCAAGAGTATAGGGTCGACAACTGTTTTTACAGTTGCTTCCCATTAGGTCACTCATCACCGGGACATCGGCTCATTTAACTTTGTTGTATTTTATTTTTAAAATTTTTCCTTAATTTTTTTTTATCATTATTTGATCTATTTATGACTCATCACTCTAGTCTAAATATAATTTCAGACATTCTAGCTATCCGGTCAGACGCTGATCACCGGAATAGTAGAATGTACGGACGATTTAAAGTGAGGGCGTCACACTTGGTCAATTCGTCAATTGGATGTATCAAACGCTTTCTTGCATGGCGACATTAACACACCAATTTTTATGGAGCAGCCACCTAGATTTACTGACAAAGAAAAATCTAGTTATGTTTGCCAATTAAAGCGTTCCTTGTATGGTTTAACAGACCAAGGCTTTACAGTCTCAGCTGCTGACTCATCTCTGTTACATTACAATCAAAATGGTATTCGCATGTTCTGTCTGGTATATGTAGATGATTTAATTATTATTGGGAGTAATGATCTTATTCTTCAACAATTAATCGTTTCGCTGGGCAAAGAAATTATGCTTCGTGACCTTAGGCCACCTGATTTCTTTTTAGGCATTGAGGTTCATCAAACTGCTCACGGGCTCCATCTGTCTCAGGCTAAATATATTGGTGAACTATTGAACAAGGCCCAAATGTCTTCTTGCAATTCTATTTCAACACCAGTCGTAGCATTGGAAAAATTAACATGCACCAATGGCGAACCAGCACTTGATCCTGGTCTCTATAGGACATTGGTTGGTGGCTTACAATACTCGATGTTAACCAGACCAGACATCTCTTTTTCGATCCACCAGGTGTCGCAATTCCAGCACTCACCGACTACTGCTCATTGGGCTGCTCTCAACCCATCCTCCGATATTTGAAAGCCACACAACACCATGGTCTCCTTCTTCGCCGTTCTCCAACGCAACAATTACATATCTATACTGATTCTGATTGGGCATGTGACAAGGATGATAGGAAATTTGTGACAGGCTTTGCAGTGTTTCTTGGCTGTAACCTTATATCCTGGGCATCTCGCAAACAAAGAACACTAGCCCGCAGCTCCACCAAAGCTGAATACCGGGCCATAGGTGCTGCGGCCACTGAAGTCACCTAGTTAATGAGTTTGCTGCATGAAATTTCCATGGAACATCGTCAAACCCCTGTTTTGTGGTGTGATAATGTAGGGGCGACTTACCTTACTGCTAATCCTATTTTCCATAATCGGATGAAACATATTGAGGTTGAGTTTCATTTCATTCGAGACATGGTTGCCAAAGGGCTTCTGGATGTCAGGTACATCTCTAGTAAAGACCAATTGGCTGACATTTTCATCAAAGGACTCTCCAAAGCTCGGCATCACCAGCTCACAAGCTGTCTTACAATTCAAACCAGACCTGGTTCGAATTGCGGGGGCGTGTAACGGTGACTAGAGTTCGTAATTTAAACTTAGAGTCCTATTGTATCTTCTCCTGCTTTGTTGTACCTGCCCATATATTTTGTAACAACCTAGATAAGATGGAGATCATCTCAGTCGTATATATTACCAACAGCAATAATGGAAAACTCAGTTCAGCCAAACTCTTATAAGATCAAAGCATTGATTAACTTGGGTGTTGGACGACATCACTGATTTGACTTCCTTTTTGTGGCTGTGGCTTCCGATCCGAGTAAGAGAGACTGTTAGGAGTTTGCCGTTGGCCTTGGGGAGTTCTACGTACCTCCTCTGTCCAATTGCATAAAGCAACTCTTGCATGGTTTGATTTTCTTTCTCAGATTGAAAAGCGCCTGAGTGTTTGAGCATGGCCATCTCCTAAGTACTATCTCTGCTTGCGGAGGCGTGGAGTTTTTAGACTCCTTTGGCGGTGTGTGCATGTGCTTGCGTTGGCAATTTCACCTTTGTGCATCTTTGTATGCTTTATTTGTTAGCAATAAGATATTAGGCTAAGTTGATAATCTGGCTTTGCGATTTGATATTTTATCTTTAGAAGTGTACATAACGGTTCTATTTTTTTTTTTTTTTAATTTATTCAATATGCATGAGAATGTAAGAAAAATTTTTAGCCAATGTATTATAAATTTAATATATAAATATCGTGAATCCTATTTATTTAATAAATAAGTCTTATTATATATATATATATATATATATATATATATATATATATATATATATATATTATATCTAAAATTTATTTTGAATATATTTATATAAAAAAAATCTGTGATCACTCTTTCAAAGACATGATCGTAATTTACTTTTTTCCCTTTTACATTTTATTCAGGAAAAATAAGATTTTTTATGATTTTGAATTTTAAAAATTTTATTATTTTAAAGAAAGATAATTTTTTTTAATATATTTAAAGATTTTAAAAAGAATTTTTTAATTTAATAAATTAAAAATAAAAATTTTTAAAAATCTTCTAAATATCACTTTAAAAAAAAATTATAAATTCCCTTAAACATGAATTTAATTTTTTTTTTTTAGTTTTTTTTTTTTATTTTTTTTTTTAAAATTTTTTTATAATTTTTTTTTTTTTTTTAATTGTTTAATTAATTTTTAATTTTTTTCTTTTTTTTTCCTCAATTTTTTTTTCTTTTTTGTTTTTTCTTTTTTTTGAAACTTTTTTTTCCTTTTTTTTTTTTTGAAATTTTTCATTTTTTTCTTTTAATGACATATTGCAAAGACAATTTTTTTCCTTTCATTGCAAGAAGAAAAAAAAAATTGCAATGTACAAAAAAAAAAAAAAATTTTATATTGAAAAAAATTGATGAAAAACAAAAAAATTTCATTTTGAAAAAACCAAAAAAAAAAAAAAATGCATGAAAATAAAAAAAAATAATATGTGAAATGAATTTTAAATGAAATTTTATTTTTAATATTGATTAATAATTATATTTTCAATTATTAAATTTATTAAATTAAAATTTTTTTTTATTTATTTTTTTTTTATTTTTATTTTAAATATTTTTTATTCCAGGAATTATTTTTTATTTTATTTTAAAAAATTTTTTGAAATTTTTTTTTTTTTCCATTATTTTTCATTTTTTTTTTGATCATTATATTATTTTGATCCTATCCCATTTTGATTCATTATGCTTTTTACCGATCATTGATGATCATTGCACATGCGATTGCCTTGATCATTGATCAAATTGCTGCGACTGCCAAACCCAAAGCTGTGGGTGAGTAAGCCAAAGTTGTGAGTCTAACTTTGTGACTTAATGGTATTGTTGATGAAATTTGAGAATTGAGAAATGTGATTATTTATGATGTTGATAATGTGTTTATTTTTTTTATTGAATTTTGGTTTATTGTTGATTTGTTTGAATTATTTTTGAATTATGTTTATTTATTGTTATTTTTGTGATTGATTTTTTGTTGATTTGTTGTTTTATGTGTTTTTTCTTATTGATTATTGTTGTTAATATTGTTTGTGATTTTGTTGATTTGATGTGAGGGAGTTTTGTTGATTTGTTTGAAATTGATTTTTGTTTGAGATGAAGGTGAGGGATGGAGAGAAAGAGAGGAGAGAGAGAGAAGAGAGAGAGAGAAGAGATGAGAGAGAAAGAAAGAGATGAGATGAGAGCATTGAGAGAGAGCAAGAGAGAAAGAGAGAGATTATTTTATTTAAATTATTTATATATATTTTTTATAATTTTTATTTTTTTTTTGCATTATATTTTTATATTTTTATTTTTATATAATTATATATATATTAATATTAAAATATAAAAAAAAAAAAAAAAAAAAAAAAAAACATTATATAAAAAAAAAAAAATGTATAGTCTTATTAAAATCTAACTAAAAAAATTTTAAAAATTGTGAACTCTTGTGATATCTTCTAAATATAAAATATAATATATATATATATATAAAATAATATATAAAATAATATATATATATATATATATATATATATATATATATGAGTGTGTGGTGGGGACATCATTATTACATCAAAATTTAATTTATCTAAAACCATTGCTCACAAAAATTTTAATTAATTATAAGTAGAATTTAAATTTTTATAAATATAAAGAATTTTCAATGGAGAATTTCAATTTATCTAAATGCAACTTTGCACTATTTGAAATTTAAAGTATGACTCATGTATCCATGGTACTATTGCCCTTTTACTATAAGGTATACAGGAAAAGGTAATGGAGAAGGGTAAAGGATTGCTGAAAGAGGCAAGGTTACCAATAGGAAAAATTAACATGGAAAGACATTTTGATTGGGCACAAAAAGAGTTATTGAGAATCAATTATAGTGGTGGGGCAGGTAATCTATTCAGATCGGGCAGGGGTACCAGAGATTTGGCTAGCCATAGGACGGTGGGTCTGACACGGAGGTGAGGTAATCAATGACACTGAGTATAGTACTGGAAAGAATTGTTGCATATAAAATCTTTAGTGGAAGTCGGGCACCCCACCAAAATCCAACATTTGGGGTGGATATTAATATAACTCATAATATTACTTAGATTGGCTGCCTAAGCTTCTCTAAGCTAAGCTCTCAGTTGCTAGCTTCTATATAATTGTTGTATAAGCGAGAGAGTGCATTTTTTTTTTTTTTTTTTTAAATTAAAATTTCACACGCTTTTCTTTTTTTTCATTTCAATAGAATAACTAAGAAAGATGAGAATAGGTGAGAACAGTGAAAACAAATATAGAAGAAGAAAAAGAAGAGTGTGTAAGTAAGATCAATTGGTTATTATTATATAATGTAATAAATCCAAATTTCTGCTGTTTTTCCTGGTAGGGACGAGGAGTCTAGTCTAGGGCCCCTGTTTATATAAAATCTAAATCAATGTGGGTATTTAATTATTCCCGCCAAGAGATTTTTTTAATATGAAAAGACAGTAATAGAATTGTTTTATTTGTCTTTTTATAATATATATATAAAATAATATATAAAATAACATATATATATATATATATATATATATGAGTGTGTGGTGGGGACATCATTATTACATCAAAATTTAATTTATCTAAAAACCACGTTTCACAAAATTTTAATTAATTATAAGTAGAATTTAAAATTTTTATAAATATAAAGAATTTTCAATGGAGAATTTCACCTATCTAAATGCAACCTTGCACTATTTGAAATTTGTGGGGAAGCATGACTCACGATTCATGGTACTATTGCTCCTTTTACTATAAGGTATAATATGGGAAAGGCATGAGAAGGGTAAAGGATTGGCTGAAAGAGGCAAGGTTACCAATAGGAAAATTAACATGGAAAACATTACTTTTGATTGGGCATAAAAAGAGTTATTGGAGAATCAATTATAGTGGTAAGGGTAGGTAATCTATTCAGATCGGGCAGGGGTACCAGAGATTTGGCTAGCCATAGGACGGTGGGTTCGACACGGAGAGTGTAATCAATGATTATCTGAGTACAGCACTGGAAAGAATTGTTGGCATAAAATCTTTTAGTGGAAGTCAGGCAACCCACCAAAATCCGCAACATTTGGGTGGATATTAACATAACTCATATTACTTAGATTGGCTGTTCTTAAGCCCCTGTTGCTTAGCCTATATAATTGTTGTTGGGCGTGGAGAAAGTGCATTTTTTTTTTTTTTTTTTGGTGTCTAGCAAATTGGAAAATTCTCCACACGCTTTTCTAATTTTTCATTTCAATAGAATAATCAAGAAAGAACATGAGAATAGGTGAACAAACTATAGAAGAAGAAAAAGAAGAGTGTGCGTAAGATCAATGGTTATTATTATATAATGTAATAACCAAATTTCTGCTGTTTTTTCCTGGTAGGGGACCGAGGAGTTCAGGGCCCGTTTATATAAAATTCAAATCAATGTGGGTATTTAATTATTCCCTGCCACAGATTTTTAATATGAAAAAGACAGTAATAGAATTGTTTTATTTGCAATTTGCAGTTAAAAAAATAATTATTTGGATGACATTAGCGTGGAAACATCCAACGACAAAGAAGAAGTACCACTTGGCTCACATTTCATCTATAACCCTGCACCCGGCACTAGTGAATCCAGAAAAATGAATCATTGCATTTGCTTTGGACCTTGTATTATTAGACTCACATACCATTTGTCACATAAGGATTTAATTTGTCCTTTTCAACGGGTGAGTTATTTCATTAAAGCCGCAGAAGGCAGAGAAGTAAATTTAAGATTATTTTGAGGGATAAACCAAATCACATGCATTAAGGATTGTCACTTTTACCTCTCAAAACTCAAGTAAAGCTTTAGCAATTACATTATAGTGTTTCATCTGATGCAAAGGCCAATCACGTCTAAACACTTGGTTCTCGGGGGATCTTAAGTAAGAACTCTTTCCGCAGCATATGATAGTTCTTTCTCAATATCATCTTCCACTAAAATTCAAATGCTAAGATGAGATCTACTACAATAGCATGCAAATAACTGCCAAAACTTTCAACAGATAAACCAAAATTCAACTACACAGTAAATGAACCGATTCCCTCCAGGAACTCGTTTTCCTCCTCTTTACATGAACTCAATCACCCAACAACAATTCATGGTATGATAACACACTGAACATGACGACTCAAATGACCAGAACATTGAGAAGCTCTTCGCTCCAAAGCAAGGGCAGTGATTTGTTACAGCAAAATCCAATAAAAGCCCATTGTGGATCAATTATCCACTCTTAAGCAATGTAAAATTCCACGACGCTGTAAAACTCCATATTGTTACTGCATAGGACCTTGGGATGTTGCATAACAGATGATGAACTGCCTAAACCCACAAACCATAAAGTAAAAGATGCCATCTGCTCGCTATAGCCTGTTGAAAAATACTTGTTGAATTGACCACAAAACAGACCTCAATTCCCATACAAGATTCTGAAAACCACCACAGAATAATGGTAAGATACTATGCAGTAGTGATTAAGATTAACTAGACGAGGTTTAAACGAAATGCAAAGAAGGCATCAACTTGTAATCTTTCAAATCCATAACTTCTTATATGTCAAACATCTTCCATGCATTACAACCTCATAATAATAGTAACTAAATAGAAAAAAGTCAGTAACTCTACATCTTTTTTGGGGTTTACGCACAAAGCAAACATCCTGCTTCTCACTCTTCACAAACAACCCCACATAACACAGATCAAGAAATTTAGGGATAAATGGGAATGGGGTTAGTTCAAGGACATCTAAAAAAGAGTAAAGGTCCTAGTCAGGAGAAGACTAAAGCCAAAATGTGGACTAGAAAGTCTGCCATCCTGCCAACCAATTCTCTCAATCTAAACAAACAACAGACTTGGAGATCAGAAAAGGAGTGTTTGTGGAAAGAAGTTGCCAAGAAGAGGATATTCAAGGAAGCTAAGAGAACACGAGGAATAAAAGCACATTTCTTCCAGATGTCATAAGCTTATCATATTTGATAAAAACAAGAGGACATAAAGGAAATAAACTTTTCACAGTTGCAAACTATGTTTACACATTTAGCACTTCAGCTTTCAAAGTTGCAATTGTTTTCCATTTTGAAAAGTCTCCTAGACACATTCACAAGGTTACTCAACTCACACAAGTGCATAAAACAAAGGCAGACGTGATATTTCAGGCATCATGACATCAATCTACTGTTTACTCAATTACAACGTCTAAAAGGGCAGAAGACCAGATGGCCAAGTAACATTTCAAAAATTAAAAGAAACAACTGCATCAAGTTAAAATAAAGCATTTGTGCACTCTGCAGGTGTTCCAAGCAGATAAGTTCTAGCTTCAAAAGAAATTTCAACCTATTAGCTGCATATAACTAACACAGTAATATGGTACTTGTACTATATTATCAACAACAGAAGTGAAGACATAATACAGATCAGTCACGCAATATCACAGCTAACAATCCAAGAGGTGAAGTACTCTAACTGGGTTCCACTTAGCAAGTGCACAGTGAAAGTCTATAGAATGATCCCAACTTCAAAAGAAGCCCACAGACTTCCAATAGGCCTCTGCCTCTCTCTCTCTGATTCAGGATCACAAAAGAAGATATAGTGCTAAAATATCCCCCATCCAACCGTGTGTGTGCGTGCGTGCGTGTGCATGTGTGTGTGTGTGTGTGTGTGTGTACATAACAATATGCTATAACCACAAAATTCTGGTTTTATGCCAAGATCATGTCAACCATACTATTAAACATTATTAATGCAATGCATAAGCCTCATTAGGATTTGCAACCTCAGATTAAATCTAGGAACATCCAAGGCAGTTACCACACCAATATTGTTCTCAACCAGTCTAAGTGAATGTCTGTGTCATAGAATACACTTCACATTCTATAGCAAAATTAACAAGATAAAAACTACAGCATGACAAACAGAGATAACGGCAACAATTTAAGGCAGCTACTTACTCAGACAATTGGGCAATTGTAGGTGGTACAAAGCTGCAATAATGCTGCTTGATTTGCTGGCTCAAGGTTTTCACTAATGATCTGGGGATAATTTCCAGGGGAATGAGCAGAAAGATTAGCCAGTGAAGCAACTAAAAATTGCTTTGGATCCTTTATGTCCTTAAGAGGATCTTCCTCCTTTTTCCCAGCATTGTAAAGATTGACAAAGGTGGCAGTATAACCCACATTTTCTGCAATATCTGGCATCTCTGGTTCATCTTCAACTCTATCCTCTTCTGGCCGTGAGAGAAGGGTAACAACACTATCCAGCATTTTTCCCCAGTGTCTAATAGCTGCAGCATCCAAAAGGGAAGGAGATTCACAGATAAGTCTACTTGAGGCAACTGCAGCTAATTTAACCTCAATGGGTCCAGTGATTAGCTTAAGATTGGGAATCCAGAACTGCTCCAAAATCACCATGAATATATTGGGTTGAACTGCATTCATCGTGTCAACAAGGTTTGCAGAACTGTGCTTGACCAGAAAGAGAGACATAAAAATCAAGAGAGACTTGACAAATTTTACAGTCCGCTTATTTTGCAGGCGTGTAAATAGGGCATTCCAGATGTGAACCATGTACGGAGCAATGACACCATAGTCAAGATTTTCAATCACAGTGTTAAGCACATAGAAGCCCTGTTCATCAGTACTTGGGGATGACACAAGCCTGTTGAATATTCCAAGCACCTGGCTAAGTCTTCCCTCTTGGTTGAGCTCATGTGAGGCTTTCTGAAGGAAAGCTTGAAGTAGGCGCACAAGGGCCGGAACATTTGAATTTCTCTTCCATGAATCAGGAGACAGTAGAAGAGTAAAAATCTGCATGTAATTGGGTGAGATTGGGGGTCTACTCAATTCAACAAGTTGAGCCAAGAGCTGGAACGCATAAGGCAAGAACTCAGTGACATCATTTGCCAAAATGATCTGAAGGCTGGGAAACAGGCTTGTTTCAAAGGCTGGGATGAGAGAGATGTCCCTCTCACATGCACGCCTAACAAGAACAGCCACTGATTCAAAGAGATAATGGTTGAATATAGGATTCTTTGGATTTTTGCAAACCTCATTTAGGATTGAGGTCAATCCAGCAATGCAAGGTGCAGCAATCTCAGGGGATACTTCTGCCACTCCTAGAACCCGCATGATACACTTCATTACATATTGATTCTCCTCAGACTCTGGAAACTTCAGGGCATTGAAGAGGTTACTCATTAGACCTTGTAAAAATGGAGTAATATCTGCTGAATTGTACCGCGGCCGTCCTCCATCATCCTTGACCAGCATGAGTTTCTCTATACAACTTGCAGCATAAGAATGAACTACATTAGACTCAGCACCAAGGAACCGGACCAAATCTGGGAACAACTGAACTGCCACAGGCTTTGGTATCAAACTCCTAAATACCGTAAAGAACTTGAGAGCACCAGCCTTAAGCATTGGAAACCCATTTACATCCTGACTCCGCAACTCAGGCAATATCACTTGTGCAAAAAAGTTCTCAACATCAACAAGATCAGTTGAAACGGATGTGCCCCCAGCCTTCTTAGATGCAAGGGAAACAACCAAATATATTGCACAGTCCTTGTCCTTCCAATTTGCTGCAGCGTTTGCCGCATATGAGGTCAACAAATTCTGTATCTGAACAGCAACCAATTCAGTTACCCGTGTCCTATAATTTGTTGCAATCCCCTTAAGCAATTCACATGCAATCCTCCTCCTAGTATCAAGATCACTCCCCTCCATATCCCTCCTAATGAACTCAATGTAGTTCATCTCAAAGAGCTCCTCATCCTCATCCCTCAACCGCACATTAGGAATCACAATACTTTGACAAATCTGTGGGATGACCCCATCATTTGCGAACAGAATGTGTTGGACACTAGTACTCACGGTAGTCAAAAACTTAATTGCTGTAACAGCTAACCTATCACGGCTGGAAGACTGGGATACACTGCCTAACAAAGTCCAAATAGAAAGTGCAAAACCTTCCACATATCCCTTAAACTCCTCCTCATTCTTCTCCATGTAAAGACTAATATTCTCACATACTGCAGCCCTAAGGTCGTCAACAACTGCTATTCCGTCTGCACTGCTATCCAGTGCAGGATAACTAGTGGTTAAATATTTTTTAAACTCATTCATCCACTTGTCCATATTATCCTCAAAGAATTCTGGCAGCTCTTGAAAATTCAGTGAGTAAAATATCCTACAACATAACCTCTGGGACTCAAACAACGCCTTCAGGGTTACAGGGGAGCCACCACCTGAGCTAACCGTTGAGTCAATTAAAGCAGCGGTCCTAAGGAAAATTTCTAATAATGGGGCGGCAAAATTATCCAGGCAATATTTCAATTCAAGTAAGAGATCATTAGTTTTGTACTGATAACGGAATTTTTTGAAGATAGAGTTTGCCGTACCTAGGACACCATTAACGGAGACGTAATCACTATTGCCGGAGGCTGCATGGAGGTTGGATATTAGCTCCGGAAGCAAAGAAGGCCATGATTTGGGGAAATCGTGTTTGCCAATGAGAGAAAGCGATTCGCTGAGCTGTGACTGAATGCGAGGAGGCGAGGATAGCATGAGACTAACGATTAGGCTTTTGATCTGACCTTTCTCGGCATCGAGTATAGGAGAGAAGGAAGACTCCGCTGATGGGGCCCATCGTGAGCGGAGATGGTTCTTAAAGTTGACGGCAGCAGCGTGACGGATCTGCTCATCGACGGAGGGTTCCGCGACTAAGCGGAGAACGGCGAGGGCATAATTTGGGCTGTCAGCAGCTTCTGTGAGTTTGGCTTCAGCGGCGCGGCGTGGCTCCGGTGCTGGAGAGAGTGTATGAAGAAAACATTGGGAGAGGAACTCTGGATTAATTTCCATGATTGGATAGAATGTAGCTGTGCTAGGGTTCGCGAATGTGGCTTCTAGGGTTTGAGAGAAAGAAATCTGATATAGTACTTAAGTGGTAATAGTAAAGAAAAATAAAGGAGAGCGTAAAATAGAGCAAGAGAAGGAAGTAGTAAATGAGAGCGGGCGCTGCCGCTGAGAGGGAAAAACTCGAGAGAGAGTATTTGAAAGGGGGGGGCTTTAGCTTTCAGGGCGGCGGGTGATGCTATGACATTTTGCTGCTTGAGAAATGAAAGACGCGTGGCTCTGTTTGGTTCGTCGCAGACAATAGACCAGCTTCAAGAATCGCTTGGGCCCCTAATGGAATGCCCAAAAAATGAAAGTTCACACTCATGGAATCAAAGTCATATCACGTTCGGCCTAAAAGCTCCGTTCATCATCGATTCAAAATAAGATAAGCCCAAGCCCCAAGAAGCCTAGACTATCAAAACTGGCATTATAAGGCCTCAAATCAAAAGAAGAGCTTCTAATATTATGGATTGTGGATTGGCCTTTATTTTTAAAATTTCTTCTGACCCTTGTGGCTTGATTTAATAAAACATAGTTTAGTTATTTTCTTTAGCATAATCCTTAAATTTTTATAAAGTTTCTTAACATTTTATATATTAAAATAAGTAAGAAATATGTAAAAATCTCTTGGTTTTTATTTGATATAATTAAAATTTCAATTGTGCTAAAATTTACAAAAGTATATATTTCTAAAATTACATATATATGTCAAATTATATAATTAATTATAATGTAAATATAAAAAGTTTCAAAGTTTATAAAAATCAATAACTAGTGCATTTCTAAAATCTTTTAAAATAAACTATATCTATTAGACCAAACCCTTTTTTTAATAATTAACCCTATAAAATTCATCATTAACCACAAAAACCCATCTGAAGGTGAAATTATGTGGTGCACTTTAGTATATTATGTACAATAAAGAACAAAGAAGGTTTAAATGATATACACTATTACATGTAAAATTAAAAAAGCAAAAGATGATAAAGTGGTAATAAATTTAAAGGTTGTGATTTTTCTTTTATCAAAAATAGAAATTTCATTGGATTAAGGGTTTAGCATAGGCCCAATAAACAAGCTTATATCACAGCGATAGAGAAACTAGAAACTTAAGGTCCCATTTACAACTAGTCCTATCCATATATTAGGCCTAAGTTGTCATTGACCACTCATTGTCTAGAAAGAGGAGAGTCGCAACTTTCACTTGCAATATTGAGTTGCAACTCAAGAAAGACCTCCAAACCACCCAAGCTTCCTTTCTTTCCACCAGTAGCTAGAACCTCAAGGAACCAATGCTTAGAACCATCTCGGTGACTAGCGGAGAAAGTTGAATGGCAGTGCTTGTTTGCATTTGACTCTCTTGTAGCTTATGAATGTAAGGCAACCATGAGACTGATCGGCTGTAGGACCTTGAGATGTCATTCAACATGCTTCTCTTGAGCACCTTCTTCCTGAGCTGTCCCAAATAGACCAATCGAATACAAACAATCCCAGCGCAAGTTAAGATCAGACTAGACCAAACACATCACAAGTTAACTTGTGTACACCTTATCCATCAAACCACAACTTGCAAACAAATCAAAAGGAAGCTATTTGCAACCCACCCAGAGGTGGGGAGGGTGAAAACCCACATCCTATGTTTGGGAAAAGCCTTCCACTGCCCAAAAGGAATAGGGGAAAGCCCATAATGACAGGAGAAAATGGTGTTGGAAAACCTAAAAATGAAGGAGGAAAAGAAAAATCAGAGAGAGAACCTCCCCCAAAGACTATAAAGAAACTTAGGGTTGAATGTTTAAAAAATTTTTAAAAAATATCAAATAAGCCCTCTACTTTTAGTCAAGGGCCAAAAAAGTTTAAAAATTAAGTTTTGGGTTAAATAATGATAAGGATAACAATGGGTCAAGTTTCACGAGTTCCTGACTTGATCTAACCATAATATAAAGATTTAGGCACTACATAATCGGGCTTGGAATGAATTTGGGTTTGAAATATAATACTCACGACGGGTTCAGATTTTACATGTTGGATATCTGTTATTAAAATTTGTTTATATAAATATTTAATTAAATATAAAATACATGTCTTTTATAATAATATTTATAAATTTTATATTTTTATTTTAAATAAAATATAATTTAAATATTTTATAAAATTATTAAAATTTTAAAATATAAATAAATTTTTTTATGTAGACTATTAATTAAAATATATAAAATTAAACAGGTTCCGGTATTTTTTAGATGATAATAATTAGATTTGGAGCGGATTTAATAATAAATTTCAATTGGGTTTGAGATATATTCATATTTTAAAAATATTAGTTGAGTTCATATTCGAATAAGATGATTTTCATCAGTATCCTAACTATTGCTATCCCGAATAAAACTTTATAATTAACACCAAATAAGTCATCACATAATAAAATATTATTTTTAATAATAAAATGTTAATTTGCAAATTTTAAATATCAAAATTATTTTTTAACAAAAATAAAATTAAAAACTTAAAAAATGCTGAACAAAAATTATTTAATATAAAAATTATTATTATTATGTTATTATTTTATTATTAAAAATTAAAAATAATATTTTAATTATTTACAAAAGAAAAATAGGTCTATTTGACAATAGAAATTTCTATCATTAATTATTTGATTTAAAACTTAAGTGTGAATTTATTTGGTCATCAATTGAAAGTACAGGAGTTTACTTTATATAGCCAGTGATGGAGGATGCTCATTGACTTATATATATTTAAAACTGTTTAGAAATTGGATGGATGTGTATTTGGATCAGTGTGCTTGCCATCCCTGATTCTTGAGACATTATTAAAAAATAATAATAATAATATTTTATTTACTTTTTAAAAAATATTCATTTTTTATATTTCATTTTATCTTTATAATTAAAATATTATTATTATTATTATGAAAAAGTGGAAATTGCCAGTTGCCACATTCCAAAACGCCCACAAATTAATTGGCAAGTAAAATGTCAATGATGTAAATTGATGGGTGCACATATACATGTGCAGTTTCCCCCCTGCATGCGTACAAATCCTTCAAGACAAGTTATCTTGTGGGGTTGTGTGGCTCTGGCTCCTTCTAAATTTAGTCACGTGTGATTTTACGTATATCAACTTGTGCGGTGTCCGTTTGCCTTCTGTCTATAACTCTACAGAACTCATTAAGGACATAATCCGCGCTCTTAATTAGTGCTGTGGGCTCTTAGTTTCTTCTAATACAGTCATCTAAATTATTAGAGCTCTCCATACTCCATTATTTAATCACAATTAATATAAGAATTCTTTTATATAAATATATATAATTAATTTTAATTAAAATTTGAGTTCAAATGCGCTTTAATTTGTAAAACAATTGCGCTTGAATTGTCTTAAAAAAATGCAGCTGATTATATTGGAGCGAATATGTGACGTTACAGTGGACCTTATAGTGGGCCTCGAAGGTGACTTCCAATTTCAAACAAGACAAAAAGATGATATTACGGTGGTTCAAATTAGCCTTTTTTTCCCACTGCAAGGACGCTGCTGCACTTTTTTATAAGGACATGGCCATTGGCCGGTAGCGCGATTCACCGGCGAAACAGTGGACGTGAAAGGTGACATATTGGAAGTTAGGATAAATCCAAGAAAGACACCTTGCGCAGCTTGAGATTCCCAGGACTGAGGAATTCTCAATTGAGTACTATGACATTCAAAACAAACAGCTAAAATTTTAACTAAATAATTGAGCTGAAGTTATTTTTAATAACCCACAAATAACTTGAACGTTTATATTCCTAATTTCAGTAGTTATTCATGTAATCTCTCGTCTTGTATATGTAGCAGCCGAGAAAATTAGATGATTTTCTTCTGGAGTTAACGTCTGGCGATGCTGCACTGTTCATTTAGTAGCTAGAAAGTTGCGGTTGAAACACTGCACAAGGTTATGGACTCTAATTCATTGAAACACTGCAAAAGGTTTTGCAAAATAATAATAATAATAATAAATCTAATTCATTGACTCTCATGTTATGGACTTATTATTAGATACATTAGAAGTAAAATAATATTCTCTTAGATATAATAAAATAATTTTTATTTAATTATGTAACACCCCTAATTTTAAATTTATTATTTTATGGATAAATATTAATATTTTACTTTATTTAAATTTTAAAATATTATTTAAAATTTTTCGAATTTTAGAAATTGGGTTCGATTTTCTAAAAATATAAACATTGATGATTTTTAAAAAAAATTAATTTAAAGACCATGTGGCAAAACTAAAAATATATTTGAAGTCTACGAATTTTTCTGAGTTTTCTAGAAATTTTTCGAAATTTTTGGGTCTCGTTTTCGGTCTCAAGGCAAAGTAAAAATTTAAAATTTTATATTTTGAATCGAACTAAAGTGGATCGCTTCTTCTTTCTTTTTCTTTCTCCGGCCTCTCCTTCTCTCTCTCCGCTTTCTCTCTCCTCCCTCCTCCCGCCAACCAACCCTCCCGATCCAACCTCTTGTGTCAAACACCATCTATACCTTGAGAGCTTTCCATAGACACCAAGAACACCAAAATCCATCGAGCGGTTTGTCCAATTTTTGTCTGAGAAGTTTTAACCCATTTTGACTTTTGGGCTAGATTTCTCGCAAACCGTGAACCCCATGAGAAAATTGAGAGTACCAGAGCGCTCCACTCATCGAGAGCTTCGCGGCAATATAAATTTGGAAATTTAGTTTTTTTCGAGCATTAAATGAGCTTATAAAATTTTGTAAAATTTATGTACTAACCCCCTTGTTGTGGGCTTCGTGTGGGTATCTTCAATTTAAGGAAATTGAAAAAGTCTTGGAATCAGATCAAGATTTTTGGTTGCCAATCGGCATATAACCTTACTTTTTCGTAATTTTATAGTGCTTAAATGCGATTAAAAATCCATAAAATATTTGTGGTAGCTCAAAAAATTATGATTTTTTTTGCATTAGCCTAGTAATATTGCTAAGGCCTGCGGGACAAAGTTTTAGAATTTTTAGAGTTTATTTGAGTGATTTTTGCAAAAAGGGTCAATTATAATTACTAAACTGTAATTTTACATATTATGATTGATGTGTGATATGATTGAGTTGTAGGTTTATGGGTGGTGGATATATAAGTGTGTTTTAAACCCATTTGTAGGTTGGGTAGGTCCTATCTATAGGATTTGGTCTTTTCTTGGGTTGTATAGAGTCAGTTGTATTAAACAATTATAATAAAATTATCATGTGAGTAAAATGTTAATTTTGATTATAATTTCGATATTATTATATATTCAAGCATGCCCATGCATCACTTATATGTAAATATCTATGTAGTTAAACTCTATGCACGTTTTATGTTGCATTTAAAGTGCCTGGATGTTGTTGTGGTAATTTGGCGTGTGTTGGCGTCGTGTAGTATAGTGTTGGCTATGGAGATCTTGACACGGCGAGTTCTTGGACCCCAATTTGGTTTATTGAGTTTTTATGGCACAAGTTGGATTAAAGAGAAGCGTATAGGATATATATATTTATGATTTGACATGGTGTGTGAGTGCTCCAAATTACCTTTGTTATGATGTGAAAATATGATGTTGCATTTCACTCGTGCATTAGCTTTAGATAGTTATAGAGATTATGGTTAAAATTTATATTTTACTCTTTCAATATTTTGGATATTTTGAGGTTAACTTGCTTTTCTCCCTCGCAGGTCGTTTATTAATGTTTGTATAAACCTGTTAACTCTTAGAATTTCCGCACGTGTTAAAAGTACTTATTTGATTTGGGTCTGTAATATAATTATAATGTTGCGTATTATTATATGCATGTTTGATGGGTGGATGAGGAGTTCCCATTTATTTTATGACATTGAATATGTGGAGGAGCTCCCAATTGATTAAATATTGTGTAGTGAGTCAAAATGAAAGGTCCACTTTGAATTCTTGAAATTGGGCCCAAATGGACCTTAGAGTTGGGTTAAGGAATAGTTAGGCTTACTACGGGGCTTTAATAGGTTGGATCGTGACAAATTATAAAAGGGTGAAACTCATATTTTCAAAGTAAAAATGTGTGTGTATCTGATATACTTAATAATCTTTAATTTCAATGAGATAAATATATAGAAATATTCTCGGTGTATTAAATGCGTGTATGATTTAGTATTTTAAACTAATAAAACAATGACACCTCAGTATATTTAAAATTAATAAAATGTGTTTTTTAAATTTTTTATTGATAGTTACTTTTGAATCAAGCAGTTAAAAAAAAAAAAAAAACTACTTAGCACTTACCCTTATTTTTTAATATATTGTGTTCTCAGTGGATGAAGTATCATCTCACCCTTATGATATGGTATACTGTTTACTAGGGTTAATTTTATTAATAATCTCCCAACTTAGTTGGTTATATCAGTAATATCCCTCAATTTCAATTTATACTATTAAAATTCTTGAATTTCAATTTAAATATTATTAAAATTCATATAACTTGATATTATAGGTTTTCAGATTAATTTATAACTAAATTCCACTTATTGTTCATCAATTTTGATAAATATACTGCACACGTTCCTCAATTTTAACTTATTAAAAAAATCTTTGAACTTTAACTTAATATATAAATAATTATAACACAAAATGTACTAAATAACAATTAACATTGAATATATTATTTTGCTAATTTAATAAATAAAGATAAAATATATATACAATATCAACATATATATAAAAAAATTAAATCATTCATACTTAATTAGGTTTTAAATATTTTCAAAATAAAGTAAAAATAATTATATGCTATTAATTTTTTTTCCTTACATTAAAATAAATCAAAGAAATTAAGATAAATTATACATAAATGTTTTACCTAAAATTGAATTAAAAATTAATATATAAATAATATTTTTATATGATAAATTATATAATTAATTAATTATAAATATTTTTTAAAAATATTAAATTATTTTTAAAAGTATAATTTTATTTTAAATAAATTAAAAATAAATAAACATTTAAAATTTTAAATTGATTATAAAATTGAGGAACGACTATAATAAATTTATTTAAATTAAATAATAATTAGTAAAATTTAATTATAAATTAATTTAAAAATCTACTATAATAAATTATAGAGATTTTAGTTACTGTTAAATGGGAGTTCAAAGATTTTATGATGTAAATTAAAATTAAAAGATAATATTAATATAATTATTTGAATTAAGGGATTATAGATAAAATTAACTTTTGTTTATAGTACAATATCCGTGGCCCCTCAAAAAGAAGCGTGACTGAAAGACCTAAGTTTAATAAACCACGCGTGACGGATTCTCACAAATTCCGCGTCTGAAGACAATCTCATAAATATGTCCACTGTCTAGGCACCGAGGAATGCATTGAAGAAAAGACGCATGTCATATGCCCCACAATCTCTGATGATATGTGGTTGATTGCTGCATTATATTTCTATCCTCCGCCGACTCCTAAATTTACTCAAAACGGACGGCTGGATTGACTTCTCAAAAATGGCGCTGCTCTCTCTCTCTCATTTTTTTTTTAAATAACACGTAATATCTTGTTAAAAAAATTTATCACGTACCATAATTTATAAATATTTTTTTATATTAATTATTATTTAAATTTTTATTTATCTTATAATTATTATTATTATTTATAATAATATTTTATATTTATAATTTTAATTATTATTTATTTAAATTTAATTTTTAAAAAATTAAGACCTCTTATAATTAAATATAATATTTAAAAATTATTTATATTATTTTTTTATAAATTTATTTATACACAAAAATTATCTACCATGTGTTACTCTTTATTACTATAATAACAATAATAATTTAAAATAAAAAATAATTTAAAAGATAATAATAATAATAATAATAATAATAATAATAATAAAACATCATTGATGACGATTAATTTAAAGAAAATTAATCATTAATTTATGATCTTATAATTAATTATAAATATTCTCTTTTATACTAATTATTATTTAATTTTTTATATTTATCTTTTTAATTATTATTATTATTTACAATATTATCTTAATGTTTATTATTTAAAATATTATTTTTTTAAATTTAATTTTTAAAAATTGAGATATTTTTTAATTAAATATAATATTTAAGAATTATTTATATTATTTTATAAATACTGATTATTGTTTAATTTTTTTATTTCTTTTTTAACTATCATTATTATTTATAATACTATATTAATATTTATGATTTAAATTATTATTTTTTAAAAAATTTATAAGTTTTAAAAAATTAAGACCTTTTATGATTAAATATAATATTTAAAAATTATTTATATTATTTTTTTATAAATTAATTTGTGTAAAAATATTATTTACCACATGTTACCCTCAATAATAATAAAAATAATTTAAAAGATAATAATAATAATATTAATAATAATAATAAGTCATTAATTGCTATTAGTTTAAAGAAAATTGATCATTAATTTGTGATATCATAATCAACTATCATATAATTTAATTAATATTAAATTATTTCATATCTTTAATAAATATTTTTATTATATTGTTATATTTTCTATTATTTTTATTATGAAATCTTTATTAAAAAAATTTAAAAGAGAAAAATTATAGTTTACATAAAAAGGTATAAAAATAAAATAAAAATATTTAATTTATTTGTAATTAGTATATATTTTTTATGTTAATAATTTAATATTCTTTTTATTTCATTTTTCTATGATTAGTTTATTATTATTATTATTATTATTATTATTATTATTATTATTATTATTATTATTATTGTCAACTTATGACGATTTAATTGAAATGGCCAAGTAAATAGAAAATATTTTACTATTATTCAAATTAAATTTGAATGTTTCTTACAATTTTTCAATTAAATAATATTTAATTAGATATTAATTTTTTATTTAAATAATTTTTATCTATTTGTCTATATAGTATATTATATGAGACATTTAATGCATATCAATTACTCTCTTCTAACAAATTAAGTATTTTTATTTCACCTAAATACTTTTAAATTTTTTTTATTTACACTATTTTTTTATTATTTCTTTCAAAATTTATTAGTTATCATTCTCAAATTTTATTTATTTAAATATATTTAATTATTATTCTTTATAATTTTTTATTTAATATTTCTTAAACATTAAATATTTTATTTCATTATAATTATATATAAAATGTAATGATAACTAATATTTTGATTATCTATATTTTATTATAATTAATTTTCAATATAATTAATTTTAAATATTAATTAAATATCTATATTTTATATATAAATTATCCATCAACTATATTTTTATATAGAAATAGAATTTCAAAGATAAATTGTAAATATGGTTGCATCGAAAATTTAGCTATAAATAATAAATGATTAAAAATAATTAAAATTATAATATCAAAATTATGGAATCTATTTTTTAAAAAAATAGTTTGTATTTTTAATATTTATTATATTAATAGAAAATAATAATATTTTAGAATTTTAATTTTATAAAATGTTTTTATTTTATATTATAAATTTATGTAAAGTGATAACTTTTTTATCAAATAATTATTTTATAAAATATATATCAGATTGATAAAAAATAATTTACATTAAATATAGTATTTTTAAAAAATAATATAATAAAATATTATTTTTTAATTAATAATAATGTTATATATTTTCATTACTATTAAAATTAAATAATTCAATTCATTATTAGTGATTTAATTTTTTTATTATGTTAATAAAAAAATATTATATTTATATATTTTTAAAATAATATTATTTTTTTATTAATTTAATATATTTTTTATAATTTATAAAAAAATATTAATTTACATAAATTATGAGATAAAATATAAAAATTTTATAAAATTTAAATTATTTTTAAATAAGATATTTTTATTACATTTTAAATGAAATAATCATAAAAATTACTATTAATATATATATAAATAATTAAATAAATATTTTAATTAATTATAGCATAAATTAATTAAAATTTATTATTATAACAAGTAAAAAATTTATTTAAATTAAATTAAATTAAAAAAATTAATTTAAAATTAATTTAATAATAATTTATTTTATTTAAAATATAATTAAAATTAAATTAAAAATTAAAAATAATAAATTATCCATACACGGTATGGATACTATGCTAGTTGTAGATAATAATGCAAGCAGTGCTTGCACGATTATAATGCCATTGCAGAAATTTGCTAGCCCAATTAATCCCTCGTAGCAAAGTGCCGGAGAAGACAAACGACATTGAACAAATTTGTCGTTTCATGCTGCAGTAAAGTTAGAATAAGAGCCGTGTACATGTTGTGTATATATACGTATGCTCTTCATTAAATTGGCACACATGGTGTTTTTGGTGGTTATTTGTTGCTCTGTATATCGGCTCTAATAGGCAAACAATGAAAATATAGCCATAGCCTATAGTAGGCATTGCGTCACTGTGACGTGCCTTGTTCGAAAAATTAAGGGAGTCGAATAAAAAACCACAGCAGAAATTTATTGTAAAGAGGTATACAAGTTCTATACCACCAAGGATTATAATAAGGTTTCCTATATCCCATACTATTTTACTTCCAAAAACTATATTTTTTGTAGGTGAAACTTAAATATCTTATGTGAGTATTAATAAATTATTAAATGAATTTAAAGTTTAAATGCTTTTCTATATCTCTAACGATTTAATTAAAAAAGAAAAATACAATATAGTACAAAGAGGGTAAATTGCGTTAATTACCATTCAATTTTAATTTGTTAAAATCATAAGGTAAGAAAGACAAAGAAAGAAAAAAAAAAGAAAGACAAAAAGGTGATTTTATTTTTTTAATTTAAAAATTTACTATTACACATTAAAAAGATTTTTTTCTGAAATAAAATCAAAGTTAAAAAATTTTATTTTTTTAGAATAGAAAAGGGAAAGAAAATTTTTATTTTAATAAATTAAAATTAAATAATTAAAATAAAATAATTATATAAGTCGAGAAACAGTTAATGCAATTTATCTGCGAAGGAGGTGGGTCTAGTGCGTGCAAAAGAAAGAATGGTGACAATTTACTAGCATAAATTTGGAAGCCTTTCTGTTCCTTGTGCCTTGAAAGAAGTTAGAGAATTCCTGCGATAATAGCATGCAAGTTTGTTCATTTCGAAAGATGAAATGACGAGGAAAATCTATGTCGAGTCCGAAATTGCTATTCTAATTAATCTATCTCCTAAAGAAAATGTGCTTAAAAATGCAATAATTAAATATAAAATATGATAAAGCATTTAAATTTTCTATATATTCACCCTATAACTGGAATTTAAGTATATGATCTGTTCTTGCTATATGATATCAACTTTTTTTAAGAGGAAACCGATTTTATAATTTTTCATATATAATTAATTTTGATTGAGATTTAAACTTAAAATATTGTAAATTTGGATACAAATTTAATATTATTAAATTAAAATTCGCTAACGCACTCTATATTTCAATATTTATAAAGAATCAGCCTTTAAAATTTCTTTTAAATTAAAATGGGATTCCTAACGCTGTCGATCCCTTCAATTTTATATAGTTAAAGAACAAAAACAATAAAAAGATTTAGCTAACATAAACAGGAAAATAATGAATGTAAGTGTTTGGTATATGGAGGGTATATAGGCAGGTCCTTTTATACAGCTTCAGTCTTGTTGGATGCGAGGTCCCTTTTCTGCTAGCATATAGGGTTTTGTATTATATGGCTTAGCATGTGGATATCAGGAAACATGGAGAAATCCATTGTAAAGTTTCTTGCTTCTAAATATACCATTAGAGATTAAAAAGAAGAAAACTTGTCAAATTAGGGAGGATGAGTAGCCCATCTGCATGCGTGATTTTAGTTATATCAGATAAGATTTCATTGGCTAGTGGTCTCCCATACGTGAGTATAATCTTTTAAAGGCAACATAATTATTGTTGCCGTCACAAATCACATTATTATGTATACAAAGTAGCATTTTCTCTCTCTCAATTAATCCTTTTTTTTATTGTGTTTATATTTTTTTTTAATAGTGAAAATTTTTATCGAAATTTTCCTATATACCCTTTGAGAAATATGAGGATTAGTCTTAATACTATCGACTCAAAATTTATTTTATGTAATATTTGAATCTTGATTCATAGTGTTTTAATTAATTACAAAATTAGGTAGTGAAATTGGTATTGTCTCCCTGTTGAAGCCAAGCCGACCAAAATGCAAAGACATAACGGTTTGACAAAAAAAAAAAGGTGGTGAAAAGGTTTGGTAAGCTTGGGGGGCAATCTTCATGATCACATATTCACAATGATTAGAAAGCATACATAATTAAGTTACGATTGGATGGTTAAAAATTGTTTTGGCGAAAATTTGTGGTTCTCATAAAGTTGATGATGACCTTGGAAATGGGCATAATTTATATTTGATGATGATAGGATATAGGCGTAGGCTAATGTCAGGATCAGAAGTTTACCCTGCATAGCTGCAATCACCCCCCTAATGCCAAGTATCATGCACCGAAAAGGCCCACGAAAGAACGAAGCACGTCACCAATTTCTCGTGCGACCGTCCACCATGTGAACCTTCCTCCAACCCTAAGTAGACCAAAAGCTAAACCCATTTTTCAGCTTTTGACAATGATATTCTTTACCAAGGAGGGTAATTTCGTCATTATATTCTCCAACTCCACGCGCTCACTACTCTGTGTAAACGTCAACACATCATGATCAAGCTAATCAGGACAAGCAAGATTCTAGCAATCCATCATGTGTGTATATTCTTAATCTAACTTTAATTTGTTTTTAAATAAAACAGTATTAATTAGTACTAAATACTATCAGATTTTTATTTTTTTGGGGGAGGAGGGGGGCCACTATCACGCTAAGTACTTGGCGGGTGAAATATGCACGACAAGACTTCTCCCCGATAGGGGCATTTCCGGAAATAGAATTAGCTGTTGTCATGTCCAGTACAAAATATAAATGCAATGACCCTCTAGGCTCTAGCCGAAGCCTTTCTATAGTTCGTAGCGTAAATGGAGCAACCACCATACACTGAAGATGACATCACCACCACCACCACCACTTCTTCTCCACAGGCAAGAATCAACCAGAATTCCGATGCTCCTCTCGGCGGCACACGGCATCCAGTTTATCGCGGCGTCAGGAAACGGAGGTGGGGGAAATGGGTGTCTGAAATTAGAGAACCGCGAAAGAAATCACGTATTTGGCTAGGCTCATTTCCTGTGCCAGAAATGGCTGCCAAGGCATATGATGTTGCCGCCTATTGTCTTAAAGGTTGTAAAGCGCAGCTTAATTTTCCTGACGAGGTAGAGGACTTGCCCCGGCCGTCGTCGTGTACGGCTAGGGATATTCAAGCAGCAGCAGCCAAAGCAGCACATTCGATGATTAATGCAGAAGAAAAGAGCAGCTGCAGCACAACAAATAGCGATGGCGACCTGAAAACTGATGATTTCTGGGGTGAAATTGAATTACCGGAATTAATGAGTAGTGGATTCAATTGGAGTTCGTGTGTATGGACAACTTTAGCAGGCGATTCCACTTGGCAAGATGAAGAGGCTCCACAGATGTTCATGGCATGTCTGTAACGTGGCAGTATTGAAGTTTTGTTAGCGTGCATGTCTGGTACTAGGCTTGGAAATCTATGTCCCTCCCTCTCTCTCTCTCTCTCTCTAGATCATATATGCTGGTTCTGTTAATCCTATATGTATATCTTGCAATATTTAATTAATATTAATTATAGTATATGAAGTTTTGAAATGCATCCATTTTGGCCCTGCAAGCTAACACTACCAGTTTATCAGTTTGAGGTTATTCTTACATATTTGCAGTTTTCTTCCCCAGAGTTCACCTAGATGTGATAATTAGTGCAAATTAATTGTTATTATTATGAGACAGTTATAAATGTATGAGACATATAGTCATCATGTCATAATCCGGATTTTTATGTTTAATTCGGTTTGTTTAAGCTAGCAAATTATGTGAATGTGTGAAATCTTCAGACATATGTGGATGATATTTTTTTCAGATAAAAAAAAAATAAATAAAAAGTGATATAGGAGACTTATTTCAGAAATTAACCCGGCTTTGTTGTCCATAAATAATTTAACTTTTCTTTTTAATTTGAGAGGCTCTATATCTATGATATTAAATCTTTTCTTATGATATGAAATAATTAATTTATGTTAATATTTGTTAAATATCATTAAACTTTAATATAACCTCGAGAAAAAAAAATTAACGAATCATGAATTAATGTAGTATTCTCTTTCATAAAGGATGAATCCTTTTTATAATATGAAAAATCATTCATAGTAAAAATGAAAGATAGTTCATGTGTATCGTTTGTACTTAATAATTTTTAAAGATAATATATGTACATCGTCTGTATCTAATAATTTCTTACTTTTTATAAAATATAATATCAAAAAGGCTTTTTTACGCTTTGATGTAATTGATGATATAAAATTTATTGACATTCGGACGAATACATTACTTTAACTAGTCAATATAGCATCGATCAATCAATTGAAGGGGTAACATTATGAAAATGGCAACTTAAATTGCCTTCTCATTTCCAACGGGCTAGCATTGCCATATTGATATTACCATGAACTATATATAATCACCTTAATAATAAGTTATTTTGGAGTATTTATAAATAAATTGCCAAGTCTTAAAGTTATATTTGATATGACCTAATCAAAGTTGTAATATAATCTCAATTATATTACATACTAACTTGATTACATTATTTGGTAACATAAAAAAAAATTAACGTAATGAAATAATAATTATGTAACGTAATTAATTATACTTAAAGTAACGTAATGGGCATTACATTCTTATCCTGTTATCACCATCACTTGACTACCATTACACCACTTAGCTATTTTCGCCTCTATCACCATCATATAACTCACATTGCCACCATCACTACCATATAACTACTACTGTTGCCAACACTGCCACTTTTAACTACCAATCATTGAAACTATTATTACTTATTATTAATGTTATAAATAAATTAAATATTAAAATAAAAATTATCATTATATTACACTACTTATATTTTTATTTTACATCAAACAGAGAAATGTAATAATAATTGCATTATATTATATTATATTTTTTTATCACATTACAATAATTATATTACATTATATTATATTTTTTTTATCACATTACATAATTGAGTGTATTATATTGTATTACGCTTTATCAAACGTAATCTAAGCTATTAGGGACGTTATCAAACTTATACGGAGTTTCATTATAATGAAAGATTAAATTAATTGGTCAGTAATTTAAATTGTGGGCTAACAATTTGATCAATGAATTATTAAAAAATTAATTATATACATATATTAATTAAATATTGTACTTATTAATATATATAAATAAATTAATTTTTATTTGTAGAATAAACTTTCAATATTTAGTTAGTTATGTTTATATATATTTTAATTATATTTCTTATAAAAACGTTAAAATATATAAAATTTAAATATTATTATTATATATTTTTTACTTACAATGTTTGTAAGTAATGCATAAAATAAAAAGTATAAATAATTTTTATTATGTTTTAATATTTACAAAATATTAATTATATATTAAAAACAAATATAAATATATTATTTTATAAAATTTATTATATTACTATAAATAAAAAATACTAACTAAATAACTATAACACCCCGAATTTTTAAATAATTATTTTATGTGTAGTTATATAATTTTTGACTGGTTTGATAGCCCAGGAGGAGACATATGATGTTGATGAGATATGGGTTGAGATGTGTGATTCTAGAAGTGTTATTTGAACCATTTTGCAGGTTGGGTAGGTCCTAAGTGCAGGAAAAACTCTGTCAAAATTTCGGCAAAATCTTGTAAACTATTTTGATTTAATGGTTTAAATCAATTATTTAGTTTTATCAGTCTTTTGATAGAAGTCGGTGTGTATGTTTAGGTGATCGGTACCAGTCGTCTTCTCCTTTCTGCAGGATCAGATGCAGTCCAGTCTACTAATCTGTGAGTAAATGTTGATCCTATTTACAATTTCAATATTAATATATTTCAAACATGCTTATACATCACTTCTACATATATGTATGTAGCGGAATATTAGGCATGCCCTGTTTTGCATTTATATTTGTTGATATTGCCTTGGTTGTTGTGTTATGATAATCTGGAGCTGTGTGTGTGAGTTGGTGTGTACGTGGTGTTTATGGATATGGGTAGGATCGGTAGACGTGGCTGGAGCTTGACTCGCTGAGACTCGATCCTTATGATGGATAAGTCGAGGTAGGCACGGTTTTAAGTTAATCTCGCTGGCCCCCGTATTTGGATTGATCTTGCTGGTAGAAGTTGAAACTAAGAGAGCTGTGCAGGGGGATCAGCTCTCCATATATGCATGTGTGACTATGGATTTGACACGATTGTGTGAATGCTCCAGATTGTCTTTGATGTGATTTGACCTGATCTGTATGGCATGTATGAATATGATACATTTTTATTTCTAAGGATGCATTAGAATTAGATAGTTATAGAAATTATATGTACAATCAATATCTTACTCTATGAGCCGAACGCTTACTCCTGTTCACCTTATTTTTCCAGGATACAGGAGGATTTTTTTTTTCAAAGTAACCTGCTCTCTTCCTCACAGGTTTATTAATAGTTATTTATTTATAATATTATTTTCTAAATTTGTAAACTAGAACTCTGCATGTGTTAGCAGTATTATGAATCTTGTTAGAGAAAATGTCAAATTGAGTTATTGGTTTTTACTGAATGAAAATTTTTATGATATATAAATAATTTGTAAATAGTGGTAATAGGGTTGAGCCGGGATCCCCTCACTTTAGTAGCTAATAATCATCGGATTGGGTTAACCTGAATTAAAATGAAATATTTCATTTTTATTTTATTTACATGTTGGGCCTCAGTTTTTGGGCCTTGGTTATGAATTTGGGAACAGTAAGGCTTGCTACGGGTCTCAGGGACTTTATACCGATTAGGTCCTAGCTAGTGCCAGTCTGGCCCATAAAATCGGGTATTGACAATAACCTTCTATTCATGAACTCAGTATAAATTTAAATTTAAAATATTAAAATGTTATTAATATTTTTAAAAAATTTTAATTTAAAAAATTATAAATAAATTAGTTCAATGGATCATCAGGTCCCATTGTGAGTTAATTTTTTTCCAAATAATCTCTTCGTCCGATCCCACTTAAAAACTGACCCAGTTTTATGTTTGGATCATTGAATCAAGCCACCGAGTCCATCAATTTTCTATACCAATGATTTAGATTGATAATTACGCACAGTTAACGATTGTTGATAAATAATAATAAATAATAACAATAATGATTGCATGTTGAACTAGGGTAAGTGATTAAATACCTACACATCTTCTCCAAATCATATTAATAGATATACAAAATTATTATTGAAATTCTCATATATAGACGTAATTAAACTTTTGAGTGATTCTTTAATATAGTATTAAAATTTTATAAACTAAAAAATTCAAAGTTTGAATATTATTATCTCATTTCTAAATTAAATATTTTAATATAAATAATATAATCATATATTTATCCATGCTTCAATTTCAATGAAATTTTACATATATGAATGTAATCGTCAGAACTCTTCTCAATAAATTTAAATTTTTAAACTGAATAATTTTTTTATATATATCTTTATTTAATCCAGTTAAAAAAAATTTGACCATTTTTAATTTGGGAAAACCACCGGCTTAATCGAATTTTTATAACAACAATTTAGATTGATAATTATAGTTAACTTATTGTTGATAAATATTGATAATAAATAATGGTTAGATGTTGACAAATAAGATAAGTGATTAAGTACCTATAAATCTTAATAATTATAGTTAAAAAAAAAAAAGATTTGTTCAATCGTCACTTTTTATATATTGTTTCCATTTTCCAGGTGAGTTCAAGAACACATTTTCTGATGGATTTTAAAATGACATGTTATTTTAATTGAGACTATATTTATTTCGTGAGAAATAATTTATATATATATTTTAAAAAAATATTTTTATATATAAAATATTTTATAAAAAATATTATTTGATTATAATATCAAACTAATAGTATATGTTTATGTCATGTATATATAAATATATTTTTATATTTTAATAAATTTATTAAAATTAAAAAAAAATTGTTATAGTAATATAATAAATTTTATAAAATGATATGTATAACCATTTAGTGATTATCTTTTTATTTATAGTAATACAATAAAAATTAAATAACCTTTTATTCATTAACTATGAATATTAAAAAAATTCGTTGTTTTTATTAACCTTTTATAACTATTAAATAACTTTTGGTGCTTTAGATTTCATTTGATGAAGAAATTTTTTTTTTATTTTTTTAATATTCAAAGCATTAAAAAATATAAAAATATATATTTTTTATAAAATAAACAGTCTTATTCTCTAATGGTTCATCTAATATATGTATTTTTAAATATTGTCACTTAATTTTAATTTTTTTTCTTAAAATTTAAAAGTCCCCAAAATTCAATTCAAATAAACCTAAAATATTTTGAAAAGCTCCAATTTTCCCTTTTTTAATATTTTTTATAATCTAATAATAATATTATTAAATTTCAAATATCTCAAATAACCCCTGAAAAATAATATAAATTTATTCAAAATCTTTATTATACAGTTAATAAAATAACATTAAACTTAAAAAATCTTTTATTAATTTAAACCTCAATATTCTTAATTAAATATTCATTATCAAATTAATAATAGTAATATAGAAAATATAATTATTTCAATTTATACCTTTAAATTACAAATAAATAGTATACATTAAATACATCTAAATTCGATAGTAAAAATTTAAAAGTAAAACATCTAAAATAAATTTCAAAATGTATTAAAAAATATTAAAGCAATTGAATTAATAAACTATATTCTTTTCAATTTCTAAAATAGTACATTATATGGTTTGTGTAAATATATTGTTGTTAGTGTAAATATTTAAAATTTATTAAATCTAAAACTATGATATATGTAAGGAGAGATAAGTATATATATATATTTATATATATATATATATTTATGATAACTCGTAAACATACAATTACAGGCAACAAGGAGTAGGACTTTAAGTTTATTTAGATTGAAGTTGAAATAGTTTTAAACTTTAAGAAATAAATTCAAGTTAAGTGATAGTACTAAAAAAATACTTAGAATAGAGTGATTGGAAATAAAAATTAGTCAAAAACCTACAATATCTGTCACAATCACTTTAATGATATCCCAATTAAAGTTGAATAATTTAATATATATTAGTATAATTATAGTAATTAGCATGATTATAGGATATTTGCGTAGCATAATTATAACAATTATTATTTTTATCTAAATTAACTCATATTTTCATGTATAAATAGATGTAATATCTCTGTAAATAAGACACAGATAAATACACAATCCTTTCCTCCATTACTTGTATTCTTTCTTCTAACATGGTATTAAAGCCGTAAAATTTTTATTTATAGTTTCTGGGGTCTCTCTTCTCTCTCAACAACCTGTTCTGGTTCATTCTTTCATTCCTGTTATTATACCATTTTTTTTTCCTCCTCATCTTGTTATCAACGGAGAAATATGATATTTCAAAACCTATTGCAACAGTTATGACTGGTTCCAACTATAATCTTTGGGTTCAAGGAATGAAAAGTTTTTTGATAGGTCGCAACCTTTGGCGTATTGTTACCGGAGATATCACTATGCCAACAAGAGAGAACGATGAAACTGATGCAAAATTTGCTGACCATCTAGAGGACTGCGATAGTAAAAATTATCAGATCATCACCTGGTTTCGCAATACCTCTGTCTCGTCCATCCACATCCAATTTGCTAATTACGACTCTGCAAAAGAAATCTGGGATTTTGTCACACCTTACCCCTCTGTAAGGTATAACATGATCCCGTAGAATATCTACTGAACTACCACACTTCACTTACCGATAACTCATTAAGTACCCTACAAGGGATTTTAAAATAATTTTCTTATTTTTGATAAGTGGTGAGCATTTTCTAATAGGTATTTAAAACATTTAATTAAAATTAAAATTAGTTAATATTTTTGGTCTATTTTATTTCTTCGCAAATTTTATAAAAAATTTTCCAGAGTTCCGTTTGTATTTTGAGAAAACAGTTCTTCAAATACCTGAAAAAAAAAAACACTTCCAATAATTTTTCAATCACTGCTTCAAAATCATACTCAGTCTCAACCAATTTCTCAACACATTTATCAACTTTCAAATTTCAGATCCATTATCTAATGATCATCAAAATACTAGCAATCCATTTTTTTCAAATTAAATAAAATAGTTCCATTCATAATTCATTAAGGATAAAACAATTTGTATACATCCTTGCAAAATTTACATTAAGAGAAATTCAACTAAAATTTATTACAAACTTTACACAAGCTTTGTACAAGCTGCTCAAGATCAAATTTTCATGTCCATATATTTATGTGCAATACATACATCAAAAGAAATATTTACAGTCAGGGTATAAATTATACCCGATAACTTCAAGCTAATAGATCCTCAATCCTCAGCAGCTCAGTCTGCTGCTTCTTTAGTCTCTATATCTGCGACAGCAATAAAAGCTATCGCTGAGTACTAGGACTCAGTGGTGCACAACATACTAAAATAACCTTTATGCAGAATTTAAATCACATTTGTTCAAAAATTTGACTGAATATGAGAATTAAATACAAATCATGCATTATGAGATTTTAATCCCAAACAATTTCATTCTGAAGTATCAAATCACATTTCATAAAACTCACAGTTAGATCATGCCATTCGAAACAAATAGAATCTCAATAGCCAGAGACTAAAGAGAAATCATATCACAAGGCTAGCTAGCTCAAATATATGGATATCCATTCACATCCTCTTTTACGGGCACACCTCAACACTTCTCCAGAGAAGAAATCAAAATTCGAAACTAATTACCCGCACTAGTCGTGCTAGTGAGGTGTTCAAATATATGGTCATGACACTGTGATTTCAAAACTTATCTTAACAATTTGCTAAACATTGTCATTTCAAATATACATAGTAACTTTCACAATTTAAATCAAAACATCATAAATAAGGTCACAATACTTTCAATAATTCAAAGCAAAAGTAAAATACATATTTCATTCACTTAATCAATGAATTTTAAAGTATAGTGATGTTGTGCACAAACCTCAAACGAGTTGCCTTTTGGCCTTGACTCAGTTCCTCGGGTTCTTTTCCGGTATTCTTTTCAACTGAAACACATAATTTTACAGTGTTTCAGTACCATAACTTAGCATAAATCCAAAAATAAATTTAACTTCACTTTTACCTAGCTCTAACATGCTAAATTCGACGTTCTTGAAATTTTGTGTTTCGGGTTACTATTCACTACACTATTCAAGTCAAATTATTGACTTTCTAAGGCTTAATAGGTATGAAAATTCCAACTTCGCCCACATACCACATTTTGGTCACTAAATTTGTTGGTTTTGGTCATTTTCTCAAAACTTAGATCTTTTAGCCAAAATTGCCAAATTTTCAGTTTTGGTGTCCCTAGTTGCACTGTTCCATTGATCATCTTTCTATTGGAATTTGTTAAAACTTTCTTCATAGAAAATGTTCCCTATTGTCTTAAGTTTATTTTTCTTTTTGAATCACTCCAATTGGAGTTTTGTAGCTCAAGTTATGTCCAACATACGATTCTTGTGCGTCTTTGATTTTAGTTCTGGCAGATTTATTGATCCAACTTCGTTCAGCAATTTGATCAATTTAAGTCCATAATTTGGTCTAATTTTCTTCATATGAAATGTTCTACTATGTCTTAGGTTTCTATCGGTTCAAGAATTGCTTAAATCGGAGTTTTCTAAAGAGAGTTATAGCCATTGAAACTTTACTGTTCATATGGTAAATCTGCAGTCCTGCAGATTCAGTGATTCAACTTTGCTCAGTGATTTGATTAGGTTAATGGCATAATTTGGATTGGTGTTCTTCATGAAAGTTTTAGGTCTATATCCCATATAACCACTGGTAAAATTTCATGTCATTTTGACCTGCTTAGCTTAAGTTATGACCAAATGAACAAATACTATTCATTTGGTCAGTTTGTACAGGGCAGCCTGCAATTTTCCAACTTGGGTCAATTTGTTCATTAGGTTTTGGTCACTTTTTGGGCAGCTTCCTAATGAAAATTGTGTCATTTAGTGTCTATTTTCATTCCCAATTGGTTCCATACCAATTGGACTTATAAAATTTCATTTTTGGTCCTTCAAAGGAAATTTGGTCATGTTGCCAGCAGCATGACCACACTCTCTCCGAATTTGGCTTTAATTCCAACACTTCTAACACACTTAATTAGGTCATAAATGACCATTTTTCACTTCACATTACGTCAAAGACACCATTTACCACTTCTTCACATTTTTGGTCTCTAAACCCTAACATTCAAAACCCTAATTCACCAACCTCATGCATTTTACTACCCTCAAAGCTATTAATCCTAACCATTCAACTAACTAAAGTTCCTAAACCCCTTCAAATCATGCAAATCACCTTTCCCTTCATGCTGGCCGAATTTTAGTTTGGTCCCTCAACAAATTTTCTTTTTATTTTAAGTTTATTTACAAGCTCAAGAAGTTAGAAATGTAAGAATTAAACTCAAATTATCAAATTTGATTACTAACCTTTTATGCAGAATTTCTTTTTCTTCAAAACTTCTTCCTTTCTTTTTTTTTTTTTTGTTGTCAAGCTCCTTATCTAGGTCTAACTACAAGATTTAATGTTGGAGAGTAAGATTTCTATGGTGGAATTGAAGGTTTATGAAGCTTAGTTTTGGAGCTTCAATGGAGGTTTAAGAGAGAGAACTAAGAGAGAGAGGTGGGGCGGCTAGTTTCGGATAAGGAAGACAATGATTTTTTTTTCCTTTTCCTTTTGTTTTTATGTCTTGAGGAAGACCAAAAATCTAATTAATTAAATTCACAATTTCTTATTTTTATGACATCATACATGATATCATGCATGATGTCATCACCTTTTTAACTTTTTTATTTTCTTTTTTTTCTATTTATTTTTCTATTAGTTCTTTAATTTAATTCTCGATTCCGAAATTTTCTTTTCTCCGATTTTATTTGTGATTAGGTCGAGTCACTCTCGGGTCAATTGACCAAATTGCCCCTCGCCTGTTCATCCCAGTTTGTAATTAATTCAATATTTCTTCCGGCTCCCTGATCTAATTATTTGACTGACTTAACAGTTCTTTTTCGTGATTTTCTCTTTTCCACTGTGTTCATAAAGGTCCTAAGGACTGCGGCGTCACATTTTACGGATCAAAATTTGAGTTTAAATTGACTTCGTAGTTGTTCCCGAGAAGGTCACCCATCGCTATGACTCTTGGCTCGTTTAACTTCTTATGTTCTGTTTTTCTTATTTATACTTAACTAATTGACAATTACTAATTATTTGTGTTTATGGCTTATCTAGTTGTCTTAAGTGTGGTTCTAATCCCCTTAATTATCCGGAGCAACACCGGTCACCGGAACAGTGAAATATACTAGGCTATGCAAATAGGGGTGTTACAATTCTCCCCCCTTAAAATAAATTACGTCTCGAAATTTTACCTGGTACTAATCTCTGAACAGTTGTGGGTGCTGTCTTCTCATGTCCTCCTCTCGTTCCCAAGTAGCTTCTTGGCCCGAATGATGGTTCCATAGCACTTTTACCAATGGTATCTGCTTGTTCCATAGCTGCTTCACCTCATAAGTCAGAATCTCAATGGGTTCTTCTTCATATATGAGGTTTGGATTCACTTCAATTTCTTCCACTGGTAGTACAGGAGATGGGTCTGATCGATACATCCTCAACATAGACACATGGAAGACATTATGTATCTTCTCCAACTCTGGAGGTAGTGCCAAACGATATGCCAAAGGACCCACTCTTTCCAGAACCTCATATGGCCCGATAAAACGAGCACTCAGTTTCCCCTTTCTGTCGAATCTCATAATTCTTTTCCAAGGAGAAACCTTGAGAAAAACTTTCTCACCCACTGCATACTCAATATCTCTTCTCTTTAGATCAATGTAGGACTTCTGACGGTCTGATGCAATTTTAAGTCGATCTCTGATTACTCTGATCTTCTCCTCAGTTTGCTAAACAATTTTGGGTCCAATCATCTTTCTTTCACCCACGTCATCCCAACACAACGGGGTTCTACATTTTCTACCATACAAAGCTTCATATGGAGGCATCCCAATGCTTGATTGGTAGCTGTTGTTATAAGCAAACCCAATCAAAGGCAAGTGTGTGTCCCAACTGCCCTCAAATTCAATCACACAAGCCCGTAGCATATCCTCCAAGATCTGAATTATCCTCTCAAACTGGCCATCTGTCTATGGGTGGAATGCAATACTAAAGTTCAATCTAGTTCCTAAGGCTCTCTGAAGACTACCCCAGAATCTAGAAGTGAACCTAGGATCTCTGTCTGATACAATGGATACTGGCACTCCATGTAGTCTCACAATTTCATCAATGTACAACCTGGCCAATCTTTCTAAACTGTAATCCATCCGGACTGATAGAAAATGAGCAGACTTGGTTAGTCTGTTAACAATGACCCATACTATATCATGACTCTTCTGTGTCCTCGGAAGTCCCATCACAAAATCCATCGTTATTCTCTCCCATTTCCATTCTGGTACTGGTAGTGGATGTAACAACCCGGCAGGTACTTGATGCTCTGCCTTCACTTGCTAACAAGTTAGGCATTTAGAAACAAACTCTGCCACATCTCTTTTCATACCCATCCACCAGTAATGTTCCTTTAGCCCTCTATACATTTTTGTGCCACCAGGGTGCATGGCAAAAGGAGACTCATGTGCTTCCTTCAAAATGATCTGCCTCAAATCAATATCATTAGGAACACATATTCTGCCCTGGTGTAGCAGTAGACCATCATCTCTGATTGAGAATTCTGGTTTCTTGCCCTGCCGGACTTTTTCCAACAGCTTCTAATACTTCTGATCATTCTGAGCAGCCTTTCTAATCTGATCAATTAACACTGGCTGTACATGCCATGCAACTACTGTCTGCCCATCATCATTAATCTCTAAGCTGACATGCAATGATCTTAACTCATGTACCATAGACAAAGGAGTAACCCGTAGACTTGCCATAGTCTTGCGACTTAAGGCATCAGCCACAATATTAGCTTTCCCTGGCTGATAGTCTATCAGACAATCATAGTCTTTTATCAACTCTAACCATCTCCTCTGTGTCAAATTCAGCTTTTTCTGGGTGCCCAAATACTTCAAACTCTTATGATCTGTGTAGATGTAGTACTTTTCTCCATACAAATAATGTCTCCAGATCTTAAGAGCAAACACAATAGCTACAAGCTCCAAATCATGTGTTGGATAATTCCTCTCATGCGGTTTCAGCTAGCGTGATGCATAAGCAATGACATTTCGATCTTGCATCAATACACAGCCTAAACCATTGTGAGAAGCATCACTATAAACTGTATATTCTTTACCCGGTGTAGGTAAAGTAAGGACTGGAGCTTCAGTCAAACATCTCTTCAATTCATCAAAACTCCATTGGCATTTATCCGTCCACTGAAACTTCACATCTTTCCTAAACAGCTTAGTTAATGGAGATGCCAACATGGAGAATCCCTTCACAAATCGACGGTAGTATCCAGCTAAACCCAGAAAACTGCGAATCTCTGTGACATTTCTGGGTGGCCTCCAATTAAAAACAGCTTCAATCTTACTTAGATCTACCTTAATACCCTCTGCTGATACTATGTGCCCCAAAAAGGATATATTCTTCAGCCAAAATTCACATTTCGACAATTTGGCATATAGCTGTTTCTCCCTCAAAGTCTGCAGTACAATCCGCAAATGTCTATCATGCTTTTCTACATTCCTCGAATAGACCAATATATCATCTATGAATACCACAATAAACAGGTCGAGGTATGGTCTGAAGATAGTGTTCATCAGATCCATAAAAGCAGCCGGAGCATTAGTTAACCCGAATGGCATGACTAGAAACTCATAATGGCCATAGTGGGTTCTGAAGGCAGTTTTAGGAATACTCTGTTCTTGTACTCTTAGCTGATAATAACCTGATCTCAGGTCAATTTTGGAGAACACAGCTGCTCCCCTCAACTGATCAAACAAGTCATCAATGTGGGGCAATGAATATCTATTCTTTATAGTCACCTTATTCAACTGCCGATAATCAATACACAAGCGGAGAGTGCCATCTTTCTTCTTAACAAACAACACTGGCACTCCCTGAGGTGACACACTAGGGCAGATAAAGCCCTTGTCAAGTAATTCTTGCAACTGCACTTTCAACTCTTTCAATTCTGCAGGTGCCATTCTATATGGTATTATAGAGATTCGGTCCACAGCAGGCATAACATCAATTTCAAACTGCACTTCTCTTTCTGGAGGTAATCCTGGCAACTCATTAGGAAACACATCCGGAAAGTCACATACCGTAGGGATGTCCCTCAGTGCTGGACTCCCCACTTGGGTATCTATCACATGTGCCAAGTATGCTTCACACCCCTTTCAGATCATCCTTCTGGCTAGTGCAGCCGAAAAAATGTTTGATGGCAGTAAATGCCTCCCCATGTATTACCACATCATCGAATAGAGGGAGACCAAAAGTGACTGTCTTCAGTCTACAGTCAATCATGGCGTGATGCTTGGCTAACCAATCCATGCCCAAGATGATATCATACTCTCTGAAGGGCATTTCAATCAAGTCTGACAGGAAAACATGTCCTTGGATCACCAAAGGACAGTCTCTATAGATTCTGTTGACCCGGACCTCTTGTCCTAATGGACTAGTTACTAGCACTTCAAAACCCATGCGATCTGGCTCCAACCACTAGAGAAATTGTCTGCTTTGGCTGTAAGCCTCACGGTTTTGTCCCATAGGTGGAATTGAAGGTTTATGGAGCTTAGTTTTGGAGCTTCAATGGAGCTTTGAGAGAGAGAACTAAGAGAGAGAGGTGGGTTGGCTGGTTTGGGATAAGGAAGACGGTGATTTTTTTTTTTTCTTTTCCTTTTGTTTTTATGTCTTTAGGAAGACCAAAAATCTAATTAATTAAATTCACAATTTCTTATTTTTATGGCATCATGCATGATGTCATCACCTTTTTAACTTTTTCATTTTTTTTTTTTTATTAGTTCTTTAATTTAATTCTCGATTCCGAAATTTTCTTTTCTCTGATTTTATTTGACAGTTAGGTCAGGAGTTAGCTCTCAGGGTCAATTAACCAAATTGCCCCTCGCCGGTTCATCCCGGTTTACAATTAATTCAATATTTATTCCGGCTTCCTGACCTAATTATTTGACTGGCTTAACAGTTCTTTTACAGATTTTCTCTTTTTCACTATGTTCATAAGGGTCCTAAGGACCGCGGCGTCACATTTTACGGTTCGAAATTTGAGTTTAAATTGACTTCGCAGTCGTTCCCGAGAAGGTCACCCATCGCTGTCACTCTTGGCTCGTTTAACTTCTTATGTTCTGTTTTTCTTATTTATACTTAACTAATTGACAATTACTAATTATTTGTGTTTATAGCTTATCTAGTTGTCTTAAGTGTGGTTCTAATCCCCTTAATTGTCCGGACCGACACCGGTCACCGGAACAGTGAAATATACCAGGCTATGCAAATAGGGGTGTTACAGATTTTTTGGCTAATTGATATCAGACCACTGGACTTGCCTACTATTATCAGTTGTGGACTACTCTTCATAATCTGAAACAAGAAGCAGGTCAATCTATGAATGATTTTCTTGCCCAGGTCAAACCCATTTGGAATCAAATATCTCAGGCCAAAATCAGTGAAGATCATCTTCATCTCATTTAAGTTCTAATGGCTCTTTGATCAGAATATGAGGCCGTTTGAGCATCCCTGCTACATTGAAATCCACTCCCATCATTGGATACTGCAATTCAAGAGATTATTTTTGAAGAGACTCATCTCAGTTTGGATAAAACTCCTCAATTTGAAACTGCTCTTGCAACTACTCGATCCTCACATCAGAAATCTGGCAATCAACTCTGTAAGAATTGTAATCAAATTGGTCATGTTTTTGCTTATTGTCCTACTATAGAATGCAGATATTGTCATGGTTACAGTCATATTCTTAAATATTGTTCCACATGCCCTCCAAGACCGAAAGGACGGCATTCTAAATTCAAGAATGTCTCAAAGCTTGGATCTTCCTCTGTCACTGCTGTTACTGCTACTGAGGGTTCTACTGCCATCACCATGAGTGATCTTGAGGCACTATTCAAACAGGTTATCTCTTCTAATTCTCTTGCTGCCATGTCTGCCACTCCGGGTAATTCTTATTGGCTTTTTGACTTTGCATGTTATAATTATATGACCACTAATGTTAAATTCTTGTTTTCTGCAAAACCTGTATCTTCCTTACCACCAATCCATACTGAAAATGGTACTAAAATGAACATTACACATACTGGTCATGTGTCTATCTCAAATCTTCATCTCCTTAACACCTATTATATCCCTAATTTGGCACTTAATCTTATTTCTGTTGGTCAGTTGTGTGAAAAATGACTAAATGTTATTTTTTTCTCCCCATGGTGTCCAGGTACAGGATCCACAATCGGGACAGATTCTTGGGGAGGGTCGCAGAGTGGGTCGATTATTTGAGCTTGCATCTTTACATCTTCCTCAGAGATTTGTGTCTGCAGCTACAATCCCTAATTCCTCCATTCACCAATGGCATCTTCATCTTGGTCATGCTTCTGCCAGTAAAATTCAACCTTTAATTTCTCGTGGATTATTATGATTTACTAAGTTTGAGTCATTTAATTGTTTAAATTGCCAGCTTGCAAAACAACATGCATTATCTTTTTCTTATAATAATACTACTTCAGACACTCCTTTTGGTCTAATTCATTTTGACATTTGGGGTCCTTCTCCTATTTCTTTAATAAATGGTTTTCGTTATTTTGTGATATTTATTTATGATTATTCTCAGTTTACTTGGATATATTTTTTGAAACATTGATCTGAGTTATCACAAATTTACATCACATTTGCAAAAATGATTAAAACTCAGTTATCTTGTGACATTAAAATTCTCTGAACAGACAATGCTATGGAATATCGAGATTCTTTTTTATTTCAGTTTCTTAGTCAACAAGGCACTGTTGTTCAATGTTCTTGTCCTCACACCTCTCAACAGAATGGGCGAGCCGAACGCGAGCATCGCCATATTCTTGATTCTGTACGTAATCTTCTTCTTTCTGCCTCATGTCCAGAAAAATTTTGGAGAGAAGCAGCTCTTCATGCTGTTTATATTATTAACCGTCTTCCTACCTTGGTTCTTCATATTTTATCTACTTTTGAAAAGTTGTTTGGACAACCTCCTGACTATTCCATCCTCAAACCTTTTGGATGTGTTTTTTTTTGTTCTTTTACAACCTCATGAACATACCAAATTAGAACCCCGTGCTCGTCTATGTTGTTTTCTTGGTTATGGCATTGAACACAAAGGGTATCATTGTTGGGATCCTGTTTCTAATAAGTTACGAATCTCTCGTCATGTTACCTTTTGGGATAATATTATGTTCTCTTCTCTTTCCGAATTTCATCACTCTGTCAATACTGACTCTCCTTTTTTCACTGACTCCTCTAAAGAGCTGTTTCCAAGTCCTGATCCAGGTGATTGTGATGTGCTCAATATTAGCCCAACTACACTTGACCCTGTTGAATCTGCACCAGTTGTTGATCCAGTACCTGCATCTGCATCTCCTCCTAGCACTACTCTTCGTCATTCTACCGTGTAAGAGAAACTCCTCATTATCTTTCTGATTTTCACTGTTACTATACTATTGCAACCCTTCATGAGCCTTGTTCTTATCATGAGCCAAGTACTGACCCTCTTTGGCAGCAAGCTATGACTGATGAACTTCAGGCTTTAGAGAAAACTCATACTTGGGATTTAGTTGATTTTCCAACAAATAAGACCCCTATTGGTTGCAAATAGATTTACAAAATCAAGACCCGTTCTGATGGAACTATTGAACGCTACAAAGCTCGCTTAGTAGCCAAAGGGTACACTCAAGAGTATGGTATCGACTATGAAGAAACTTTTGCTCCAGTGGCCCGATTAACATCTATTCATAGTCTCTTAGCTATTGCTATAGTTCGTAAATGGAAACTTTTCCAGATGGATGTCAAGAATGCTTTTCTTCATGGTGATTTAATAGAAGAGGTTTATATGTATCCTCCTCTTGGTTATCATTCTCCTCATAAGGTTTGCAAACTTCGGCGAGCCTTATATGGATTAAAACAAGCTCCCAGGGCCTGGCTTGCCAAATTTAGTTCCACTCTTGCTCAACTTGGTTTTCTCTCTACTCTACATGATTCTGCATTATTCACTTGCCGAACTGACAATGGTATTGTTCTTCTGTTGCTTTATGTTAATGATATGATAATAACGGGAGATGATTCATCTGGTATTTCAGAGTTACAATATTATCTCAATTAGCATTTTGAAATGAAAGACCTGGGTTCTCTTAGCTATTTTTTGGGTCTTAAAGTTTCTCAAAATTCTAATGGCTATTATCTATCTCAAGCCAAGTATGCATCCGACTTACTTTCTCGAGCAGGCATCACTGATAGCAAAACAGTATCAACCCCAATGGAGCTCAATTGCAAACTTACACCTCTTGATGGCACTCCTCTTGATGATCCTACTTTATATCGGCAGCTTGTCGAGAGTCTTGTTTATCTCACAGTTACTCGACCTGATATTTCATATGCTGTTCATCTGGTTAGTCAGTTTATGTCTGCTCCTCGCTCAACTCATTTCTTTGCAGTACTTCGAATCCTTCGTTATATCAAAGGCATTCTTTTTTATGGTTTGCACTTTTCCGCTACCTCCTCCCTAGTATTATCTGGCTACTTTGATGCTGATTGGACTGGTGATCTGACAGATCGTCACTCTACAACTGGTTATTGTTTCTTCTTGGGTAATTCTCTTATCTCTTGATGTAGCAAAAAGCAAACTGTTGTTGCACGTTCTAGCACAGAATCTGAATATCGTGCTCTTGCTAATGCTACATCTGAATTACTTTGGTTACGGTGGTTATTAACTGATTTGGGTGTCACTCATTCTTCTGCTACAATACTTCATTGCGATAATAGAAGTGCCATACAGATTTTCTCATAATGATGTATTTCATTAGCGTACCAAACACATCGAAATTGATTGTCATTTTATACGTCATTATGTTGCTCATGGCACCATATGTTTGATTCCTGTCTCCTCTGTCAGCCAAACCGCTGATATATTCACCAAAACGCATCATCCCGCTCGCTTTCAGGATCTCTTAAACAAACTCAAGTTGGCACCTGTGCTACCACCTTGAGTTTGAGGGGGGGGGTGTTAGCATAATTATAGCAATTAGCATGATTATAGGAGATTTGTGTAGCATAATTACAGCAATTAGCATGATTATAGAAGATTTGTGTATCATAATTATAATAATTATTATTCTTGTCTAAATTAGCTTATATTCTCATGTATAAATAGATGTAATATATCTGTAAATAAGACACAGATAAATACACAATCATTTCCTTCATTACTTGTATTCTTTCTTCTAAAAATATATATATAATTAAGTGACTTTTTGAAATAATACATGAAAATCAATGGCTTTGAGTAAAAGTAATCCAAAGAAGTAAAGAATATGAAGATTAATATGAAGCCAACTAATGTCACAAGTTTTGCCCATGCTTTTATTCTATTTTTCTCTATCTTTTTCTGCAGTGGTTTAAACTCTGAATGATAGTAAAATTCACATCTAAACTCAAACTCAACCTTAAAATCCAGTGCTAAAGCTAAGAAAAACTCTTGTTAACAGCTCACTTCCACGAAAGTCTACGAGAAGCAACCCAAAGAAAAGAATTAAGTTATAATACCGTCTTAAAAAGCCTAAGTCCAACCTTAAAACTCAAATGTTAAAATCAGGATACTAAAAAATTATAAAGAAGTTTTAAAATCTATAAGTAAGCAATTTGAAATAAGAAATTAAGAAAAATTTTTGTTAACAAGCTTAAGTAACGGTAGTATTATAAGGTATTTTGGTCCTCATTGAATTTAATTTTTTTTTTCTAATTTAATATCTTTGTTATTGTTGAACACTTTTTCTTCCCTTGATTTCCTTTTATTTAAATATTAACGTCGATACTCATCTTTATTGTTGCCTCAACATGATCAAGAGTTAATGAGGAATGCAACATTTAAAGCTAGGAAACCAATAACGTATATGTGTACTTTACTCACAATTTTGAATTTTTTTGCAAAAATTTTATTACTTAAAAAATTAAAAATAATGTGCCATTAAATTTTTAGTTTAGTTAGATCAATAAAAAAAATATATAAATTTAAATTATTAGAATATTGATCATTAAATTTTTTGTTCAATGATGTGAATAGAAAAATATTAATCAATAACAGATGCAATATTTAGATATAGGGCCAATGATGAATACAATATTTAAATTGTCTTGTGTACACTACTCAATTTTTTTTTTATTACTTAAAATGAAATTTAAAAAATATGGGTCATTAACTTTTCAACTTAGTGAGGTCAATAAAAAAACTTTTAAATTATTAATACGTGGGCTTTTTTTAAAAAAGAAAAAATTAGCTAATAAAAAAAATGTACCTTTTAAGATTTTGTTATAAATTTGGGTAAATGTGAAATTATTCAATACACTCAGTACATATGTACCCTTACTTGTATTTATGTGGGGTCTATTTTCCTTAATTCACATAGGGCTCACATTTTTATAATTGAGGAGCATTACACTCAGCATATACAATAATCTACCCTATGTAATACCCTTAATTTTTAAATTAATTATTTTATGAGTAAATATTAATATTTTATTTTATTTAAATTTTGAGAAATTATTTGAAATTTTTCGGATTTTAGAAATCGGATTCGATTTTCCGAACAATGTAAAACTTTGATGATTTTTAAAAAATTAATTTAAAGACCACGTAATAAAACTAAAAATATATTTAGATTCTACGAATTTTTTTTTAGTTTTCTAAAATTTTTTCGGAATTTTTGAGCCTCTGTTTTTGTCCCAGGTCTGAGTAAAAAATTTAATTTCCGATATCTTGAATCGAATCGGCCGAATCGAACCTGACTGGGTTGGACTGACCCAATCAAACCGGTCCTTTTCTTTTTTCTTTCCTTCTCCCTCGCGCGTCCCGACTCTCTCTCTTCCCTTCCCTTTTTCTCTCTCCTCTCTCCTCCCCACTGTAGGTCGCCGCTACCCAACCCTTCCCCTTACGCTGGCGACCACCCTGGTACCCTTCCCCTTGCCGACGGCCCCCTGAAATCACCGGAAAATGCGACCCAAAACTCCTTTTCGCATAGCGCACCACTTCAGCTTCCCAAGCTGATTCAGACCGATCCGACTACCGATTGGACCGGGTCTTATCTCAAAACTCATCTACACCTCGAGAGCTTTCCATAGATAACAAGAACACCAAAATCCATCAAGCAGTTTGTCCAAATTTTGTCCGGAAAGTTTTAGCACATTTCTAATTTTAGACTAAATTTCTCGTAAATCGTGAACCCCACAAAAAATCTAAAAGTACCAGAGTGCTCCCCACGGTAAGAGCTGCGCGAAAATACCTATTTCGAATTTTTTCGACATCATTTTTTGATGGGTCCCATAGAACTTCGCAATTTTTTTCGAGCACTAAATGAGCTTAATAAATTCCGTAAAAATTACGTACTAACCCTCGTGTTGTGAGCTTTGCGTAAGTACCTTCAATTCTCGGAAATTCAACAGTTGCTTGGGTCTATAATTTCAGGTCGGACAGGCAGGCTACCGAAAAAGTTTCAAAATTGGGTCGAAATTATAGGCTATCCCACCATTTTCAAATGTTTTGGATGCGTCCCCAAGGTCAGAATTGGCATAGGTAAACCCAAACCTTACTTTTTCTTAATTATCTATTGTTTGATTACGATTAAAAATCTATAAAATATTTGTGCTAGGTTAAAAAATTATAATTCCTTTTGCATTAGCTTAATAATATTGTTAAGGACCGCAGGGCCAAATTTTAGAATTTTTAGAGTTCATTTGGGTAGTTTTTGCAAAAAGGTTAATTATAGAAACTAAATTATAATTTTTTAAATTGTGGCAGTTGACTGTTTGGATAGGCCCAGGAGGGGCCATGTGATGTGATTGAGTTATGGATGTGTGACTTGTGGATATAGAAGTGTATTTTGAACCCTTTTTGCAGGTTGAGTAGGTCATAGGTATAGGGAAGACTCTGCCAAATTTTTCTGCATGACTTAGGGCGTCTTTGATCCTTTCTAAACTTTTATTGTGTCAAATACATTAAATAATTGCAATGAAATTGTCAGGTGAACTGGGACAGCCTTCCTCCTTTGCCTAGTCGCCGCAGTGACCTTGGTTCAAGTCTGTTAGGCATGCCCATGCATCACTTATAAATATGTATCTATGTAGTTAAACACTAGGCACATTTTATATTAAATTCTTAATTGATGAAGTGCCATGGATATTGTTTATGGTAATTTGGAGCAATGGGCGTGCGTGTGGTGTGTGGTATTGGATATGGATATGATGAGTAGACGTGGCTTGAGAGACACTCGCTGGGATCCGACCCTTTATGAATAAGTTGGGATAGGCACGGCTCAAGATGATCTCGCTGGCCCCCGCATTTGGTTTATCAAGCGAAAGTCCGGCTTGAGAGACACTCACTGGCAGAGGTTGGATTAAGAGAGCTGTATAGTGATTTGCTCCCATATATGTATTGTTTGAATATTATTGGGTACGTGAGTGCTCCAAATTGCCTTTTTGTTGTTATGATGTGATTTGTATGAAAATTATGATGATGTTGCATTCCATCCTTTAGGATGCATTAGCTTTAGATAACCATAGAAATTGTGGTTAAAATTGATATTTTACTCTCTGAGTCGAACGCTCACTCCTGTTCACCTTATTTTTCCATGATACAGGAGATCTCTTGTTGAGTTCTAACCTGCTTCTCTCCCTCGCAGGTCATCTTTTTATGTTTGTGATATTTTGTATAATTTTGCTAACTTCTAGAATTTTGCATGTGTTAAAAGTACTTACATGATTTGGGTCTATATTATAATTGTCATGTTAGACCTGTAAACGTATTAAATGCATGTATGATTAGACTGGATGAGGGAGCTGAGCTCTCATTTGATTCTACGATATTATGAGTATGTGGAAGGTAAGTTGAGCTCCCTATATTGTTATATATTGTGTTTATAAGTTGGGCGAGTCAAAAACTCCCTGTTGTATGGTCTACATGATGGCCAAACTCTGTCCTATTGATTCTTGAATTAGGCCTAAAATGAGCCTTATGATTGGGTTGAGGAATAGTTAAACTTACTATTGGCCTCGGGGGCTTTAGGCTAGCTCAGGTCCTAGTGCCAGTCCAGCCCATAAGTTGGATCGTGACACCCTAAGTGTGAAAGTACTATATTAAGGATATATGCACATTTAAACAATTCTAAATTAAAATTAATTTTTGCATGAAAAGAATGACACCCTTTTGGCCTAAGTCCGATATTGTACAGATGCTGCATTTGGACCTAAAACTCATGTCTCACAATTTAAATCTTTTTAAAATTTATTTTTATTATTTAAAAGTAAATTTTAAAAATGTAGCACAGTAATTTTTTCAATTTAATTAGACCAATAAGAAATAATATTTTAAATTATTAGAATATAAAATTATTAATTTTTTTATTTAATTGGATAAATATAAAAACTCCACTTTTTATAATTTCATTAGAAATTCTAAGTTTAAATATAGATTCTGTTAAATATATTTGCATATTTTAACCAATTCAAATTAAAAATAAAAAATTTAGCATTAGTTTTTTTATTTAATCATACTATTAAAAAATTTTTAACTTTTTAAACTTTTGTTAGAAAGTCTTTAAAGTTAAATGTGAGAATCTATAAGATATATGTCTATATTTTAATTCTTTTAAATTAAAAAAAAAAAATTAATGTCTGATATCCATCGTTGGCCATATTTAAAAAAACGAAAAATTAAGCTTACCACTAAGTACACATATTTAATTTTAACAATTCCCTATAATATATATACTCGACAAAAAAGTTAATCCCATGCCTATATATATGCACTAGGATTTCAATAAATATATATATATATATATATATATATATATATATATATATATATATGTTGGGGCAATCGATAATACCATTAATTGGAAGAGCTTATGGGGGTAAAGGCCAACTAAATACATGAGACACACATCACGATCCTGGTACTTGTGATTCACCTCTCTAATGTCGCGATTTCGATTGGCTCCCATGGGCACATCTAGCTGTTTCCTTATTGTGCCCATCTCTCCTCCCTCTCTCTGTCTCTCAAGCTTTTCCAAGCACACCCCCCCCCCCCCCCCCTCTCTCTCTCTCTCTCTCTCTCTCTCTCTCTCTCTCTCTCTGAGGTGGAGTGAAATTAGGGTTCTGTAATTAGAAGTTTTTTTTGGGTAAAAAAAGAAGAAATCATTATTTTTGAGACCCTGTTAAATTAGATAACGCTGTTAAGACGCATGTTACTCTGTATAGAATAATCTATATATATAAAAGTAAATACGTATTCTTAAGAGACGGGTATTTTCTTTCATATTATTGCAATGTGGTATTTTCATAGATATAAATTATTTAATAGTTATTCTATTAATATTATAATAAGTATATATTAAACATATATTAATTACATATATTTATATATTTATACTTATTGTAGATTAATTTTTTATTTAACGTGCTATGCATGCTATTGGTATTTGTTAATAGTATTTGTAGTCTAATTTTCTTTATATGTAATTTTTTAATAATTTTTAATATATCATATTAGATTAATATTACTTAATTAAAAAATAAATATCCATTAAATATAAAAAATTTTTAAATTATAGTATTTTAAAATATTAAATTTTATAAAATTTTATAGTGAAAGTTAAAAACAACTTTTAACTAAAAACTCTATCTTATAATAATAACAATAATAATTTTTTCTTTACGTACATTTTCAATTATTCTCTTTATAATCTACATATAAATATTAAATATTAAATTTCATTATTAAATTAAAATAATAATATTAATGTTAATTTAATTAATTTTATAAATAAAAATTTTTACTAAAATAAAAATTATAAAATATCTATTAAATTAAATTTTATTATATCTTTAATTAGTTTATAATTTTATGAAAAGTTATCTGTTATAATTAAATTTAATTATTAATATATAATAAATAAATAAGTAAAAATATTAATTATTACAATGTAATCTCAATTTAGAGGAATTATCAAACTGAAATAAGAATTCTAATATTATTGTAATTTTATGTCAATTTACTTTCGTAATATATGCATGATTTATTTAAATTTTGTTATCATCAATGTGTTTATTAAATTCTAAATTTTTAAATTTAAATTATAATTATGTTAGAATTATAACTATAATTATAGTCATAGAATTATAAATTGACATATAAATACTTTGCTAGTAATAATTTTCTAACATAATTTTCAATAAAAATCAATTTGAGCAAAAAAATACAATAAAAATTATTATAAATAATTGATATTAAATAACAAAAAATATAATAATAATTGTTGTTATAAATAATCAATTAACTTTTATGATAATAATAAAGAATTTTAATTAGAGTTTATTAAAAAATAATTTTAATAAATTGCTAATTTATTAAGTAATCGTTTTGTTAGAAAAAAGAATATGGCACATAGTAAATTAGAGTTTAATATTTTGCTATGCTGAACTATATACATGTGTTGTTATAAATAGAAATTAAACTCTTATGATTTCTATGCTGAGCTATCTACTTGACAATGGAATCGAATTGAAATTTTAATATAATTTTGATTTGCTTTTTCAATATTTTGATTTTAATTTGATTTTATTTTTTATATTCAAATTTTACTTCGATTTAGTCAGGTTGCAGTTCAATTTTTTATTTTTGAAATAATTTTATGCAATTGTTATTATAATATTCATACATTATGATTGAAGTTCTAAAGCTAGTTGTTAATATATAATATATCATATAATATAACTTAACGTTAAATATATTATATAATATATTAGAATATTTATAATTAAAATTATAAAGTAATTTAATGTAATTATAATTAAAATTATTAAGAAAAAAATAAATAAATTTTAATATTAAATTTTATATTGAATATTGAAATTTAATATAATATTGAAACATTTGTAAGTCCTGAGTCTTAAACAACCTACAACTTGTAAGGAAACTCGTTACAAGACGATAGACTACAACTTACAAAAAAATTGCTACGAGAAGATAAACAACAACTTAAAAGAAAAGAAATATTATAAATTGATAGGCAGTATAATGCTAGTTGTATAATATTATTTGTAGCAAATTATAATTCTAAGGTAATTGAAATAATACAGATATATACAAAAAATATTAAAATATTTTTAACTTGTAATTTTTATCTAAAATGCAATTATTTTTATTTAATTTTATATCGAAATTAATAGGAAAATATTATATCGAAATCTACATGTTAATATATCATATTTAAAATGAAAATATATTGAGTTTTTATAAATTAAAATTAATTATATAAGAAACCAATGTAAAAAAATGATGTATAATGTTTAAGAACTTCAATTAATTAGATTAAAAAGATGAAAGGAAAAATAAAAATAAATTTATATGAATGTGATTTATTATATTATGTTGTTATACTTTATTAAGATTTTCTTTTTTTTTTTAATTTTAACATTTTAATTCTTTAAAAAAATAAAAATTTATATCCAATTAAATCTATTTTTTATTTATTGTGTCATAAATAAATGAGAAAATAGAGACACTAAATGATAGGATTTTTACTTCCTCATAAGTAAATTATAACTAAAATTAAATTTAAATGTTTATAATTTTAAATTTTTTGTAAATATATAAATTTAATAATATATGTTTAACTAGTCAAATTATGTATTATTATAGTAAATATTTTTTAAAATTTTATATTTTAAAATGTATTTTTAAATATTAATTATAATTATATCACAATTTAAGTATATTTGCGAGATTGAAATTAAAATTTTATTAAGATAAATTAAAATTTTATTGAGATTATAATTACTTAAAAAAATATGAAATTAAAATTTTTAAATAAAACCCTATTTATAGTTTTTTTTTTTTAATTACAAGATTTTGCATAAAAGTTGGTTGGATTTTATATAAACTTCTACTGTAGCATGGCATTGAGTTTGAAAGATTGAAAATGATTTTATGAATAAAAATATCATTTTAAATATTCTTAAAAAAATGTTATTTTGTTATTAATTTGTAAAAATAAAAAATAATTAACCTTCTTTGTATATAATAAATACCAAGACAATAGCCCATACTCGAATTTGATTAATCATCAGCCCATAAAATTAGCTTACGAGTGTAATGGGCCTAACTGCACAATCTTACTTCCTTCAAGTCCTTTACAAACATCATAATCCCACTTATTAGCACTTTCTTTGTTTATGAGAAATTAAATGGGCTATAACAATTTAATTGTAATGCTTTTCACTCAAATAAAATTGAAATAATTCATTCATTATGATTTATAAAAATTGTAAGAGAAATTATAAAAAATTTTTTATAAATTATAAAAAAAGATTTATGTGATTTCACTTATTTTTATTTTTAATTATTTACTTTATAATAAAAAGTACGTTGAAGTTTCAACGGATTAATGATTAATAAATCACGACTTTCTATCTTTGTTTTATCAAAAGTTATTAATGAATTAAATAAATAATATTTAACATATTAAAATGATATAAAAATGAACAAAAGTTAAATTACAGTGAATGAGCTACTGCCATTTAACTCATATGCGCTGCTGCATCCCGCAATTCTTATTCCTGCGCTAGTGAAGACAGCCGTCGACTCTCATTAAGTGATGAATCTCTGCTGCAGCCACTGCTGCGTTCCTTCCTATCTGCAAAAGATTAGTTCGAAAGAAATGCAATAAAGATTTCCAAATATGGAGGAGTAACACACCTTAGCTGCATCCAATCCCTTGCCTTTGTCAAGTTGAGCCATCTGTACGTATAACCAAGAAGGTAAGTTCTCTGAGTATTGATCTGCAACTGAAACTGTAGATCCCATCTTCAGCAGTGCAACAACTACTTGCTCATCCTTTGCAGTGCAAATTCGACGTCGTGTGATGGATTGGTTTATGTTGGCATCTGGTGTGTATATATATATATATATATTCGTTAAATTATTAAAAAATAATTTTATATTTTTGATAAATTATTTTTTTAATTAAAAGTATTGAATTTTAACGACAAAAGACGGAATAATGCAAAAGAAATTGAGACCCGTTTCCGTTGTTACATACTTCAAATGCCACCAAGGCCTGCTTTTAGGAGGTGTTGAGGCCCATGCCAGGCATGAGGATTCCATCTTTGCACAAAAATGAATATAACAATGGGGGGATGATGTGCACTGTTTCCAAACAAATCATTTCAATGAATTATAAATTAATAAATAATAAGACTATAAATTTGATTTCACTAACTTAGTAAAATTTACAACTAAATATCATATTCTATATTTTATATTGGGGTGTGCAGCTTTCAGTGTAAACTGAAAAACCAAACCGAACCGAGCCATTCAGTTCAATTGGTTTGGTTCTTTAGTTCTGTCGGTTCGGTTCGATTTAAAATTTTTAATATATTCGATTTTTTATTTAATTCGATTTTTTATCAGTTAAAACCGATTAAACCAAATAGTAAAGGGCCCAACTAATTTTTCAGCCCAATATGTATAAATTTCAAGGCTTAAGTTGCATAAGCCTAAACCCAAAAAGTAAAAAATATAATATTTTCAATTTAACAGATCAGAACTGAATTGAATCATTATTTTTTTAGTTTGGTTCTGTTTGATTATTTTTAGGTGATCGATTCGATTCGATTTACATTTTTAAGTGATTCAAATTTTTATTTTCAATATTCAATTTGGTTCAGAATCGAACAAATTGAATGCTCTTCCCTAATTTTATAAATAAGAATCTAAACATTGCGACAGGTGAAAATACTCACAAATAATCACTCACATAAAAAAAATAAAGAAAAAAAAATAAAAAATAACTGATATTAATTAAAAAACTTTGACATTTATTTCAACGATAAGTATCTATGCTTAAAGGATGCTTAATTTGAGAAAACAATGTTCTTTCAATTGAAGTGAACAATAATATTCATATTTAATTATATTATAAAATAATCGAAAATTTTTTGTTTTGGCGAAGACAACTGAAAATAAACATATTAATTATTATTAATAATAATAAACTAACGATGGTGCTTCATAATAAAATATAAAACCCTTCTATGGCTTTGAGCTGAATTTCCTAACACAAATTATTAACTCTTAATATTAAATTAATTAAAATCAATTATATACAATTTTATTATTTAATTTTATTTAAAACTTGTTTCATATAAGTATTAAAAAATTATAAATATTTTAAAATTATTTTTCTTCACACCATTTTCTTATAGGCAACGGTAGGAATAAATTAAAGGAATTTAATATTAAAAGAATCATATGCAAGATCGAAACCCAATTATAAAAATATGAAATATTATACTTTATCTTTTGATTAAGGGCTCTATGTGCCATCTTAGTACCGGTTTAGCATTATATTTTGAGGCATCAAACTACTTTTTTTAATAAAAAAATATCGTTTTAGGTGATTTTGAAAAAAATAATTTACAAAAAAATTATTTTATTATTTTTTAATTAAAATTTATCAAATATAATTCAAAATTATTTTTTAATATTTTTTTAATAATATATTTTAAAAATTAATTTTCTTAACAGCATATTCAGTTGTAATACCAAACAAACCCTCAAATCTTAATTTATTTATTGTGGTTACATATTGTCTTTCAAGTTCTTTGTTTGCTTTCAATCAAATCTTATTTAATTACTAATAAATTCTATTACTGTAACGAGTTGATAATGCTAATGCTCCATCTCTAATAATTGGAACCCAAAAGGATTCATCTATTACTTGTTTAATCATTCACTTGGCCACCAGGTGATGCTGCTCTTCACATGCAATATTAAATAACCAAGCTTATAGATCATTTATGTAGCTAACGTATTGCCACTTGTACTCCAGAATGGAAATTATCAAACTGACGGGAGCTTTGATCTTATTAATAAAGTGGGTCCACTTAATATGAATTAAATTTTTTAAATAAAATATCGAAATTCCTAGCTAATTCCCTAAATTGCTTTTGAAGATCCTCACCGTCACCCCCGAATCCATTCTCACGCTTCATAATTATTCACTGTCAAAGCTTTAAGGTTTTCCCCATCAATCTTGCCTTTTTTATCTTCACTTTAACTTCTAGGTTTTGCCCAATTATTTTCAGCAAGCATTCTTTCTTGGGTTTGCTTCACTGGGTTGGGTGTTTTGTGTTGGTTTAGCTCAAAGTCAGGGGCTTTCATATAGTTGATTTGTCTTTAGTGGGTGGTGGAATAGGCCCCCAAACGTCCTTAATTTTATGTGGTCTCCTCTGATTGCAAAACTGGAGGTGGTGTGTTGATTCTTTTGCAAATTGACAGCAACGCTTTTTTCCAAGCGGGGGAAGATGATGTGATATCCTTTGATGCCCAAATCGATTCTCAATCACTAAAATTTCCAAACTGTACTAAAATATATTTTAAAATAGCACGAGACAACACGGAATTCACAGACGTGTATGTCACGTCAGCAATTTTTTAATCAATATCTTTGAATTTTGTTGTTTTGGGGTCCCTTATTATTAAGGAGTCAATTACACATAAGTCATGACTTCATTTACTATTGGACCAAAATTTAAAGAACTGTTTGGACCTTCGGCCACGATATATTATCCGTGTGGGTCTTTCGTCCATTTAAAATTGAAATTGAGAGGAAAAAATAATTTTTTTTAAATTAATTCTATTAAAAAATATTTAATTATTTTAAAATTTGTTAAAAAAAAAAATCTATGCTACTGTGATCTAGATCATCAAATCCACGAGAGCAATAAAAATAGGTTAGTCACAGGTTGCCTAACCGTGTTGCTGGAATGGAGTCAAATAGGTTAATTTACTATATAACTTCTTAATTAATTGCTGATTTAGTCTGAATAATAATTTATGTATAATTTAGTGAGAAAGCCACTTTCATTAAATAACTCTTATAATACAAATAATAAATTTATAACTACAAACTTTTTATTAAAAATATATAATAAATATTTTTATTACAATAATACAATATATAGAAACTTATTTAATCAATGGTAAAAATTTAATAGTGCTAAATTAAATAAAATAAAAAATAAATTTCAACAAATTTATTTTCATAAAAATAATAATAATTTTTTTTAATAATAATGCTGAAATTTCGTTAAAAAAAAAAATCATCGTGATCATATATTAAAACAAGGGCTTTGACTACTTCTGTGTGGGTCCGACGTAGGTACGTCAAGGGCAAAGTGAGCACGTGAACCGTGTGGCCTCTTTTTCATGTTGAAAATTCAAAAAGCTCTAAACTCGCCCCTACAGTGCAGAAACTATTGAACATCTAAAATGAGCATCATTGATCATAGACTATCATTGGAATATGAAAATGGTTTTGTCTTTTTTTTTTATTTCTTTTAATTAAATTGCAAAAGCTGTGCATTACAAGGCCTCTTTTCATTATCCGGTTATAATTAAATTAAATTTATAAAATTTAATTATTTTATTAAAAATAATCATAATTCGGTTCGATCACCAACTAAAAACAAGAGTTTTTTACCATAGGAGTGAAAGGAGAAAATACTAACAAGAAGGGATTTATTGGAAAAAAATTACGAATTGAAGGTAAATAAAAAATAAAACACAAATTATATTATCATTAATTAAGCAAGACGCTAATATTGATACCACTTATAAAAACTGCATCGAAATTACCCAATTATCACTTCTTTATGGGATAAGATCTCGAAACGTATCAAAGACGCTCACCATGTAATGCACGTGGACCGCGTGCGCGGTGTTAAACGTGTATGCTTTGCAGTGGATTGATAGAGCCGCCCAAAACGCGTGACCGTGGAGTTGGCGTCGCGTGATAAATGAATTTTTTGAATGTCGTGGGACTTTTAGAAGGCTGTCAGCCTGTCATGTTTGTTGGAGATTGGAAGAAGGAAACGCGGATATGGACGAGCCTCCTTTTTAAAATAATAATAATAATAATTCAATTTTCTTTTAATTAAATAATCATTTAACAAATTATATCTAAAAATTCAAAAAAAAAAAATCATTCATTATTTTTTACATATTTAATAATAATTATTGATTATTATATATTATTTAATTTTAATATATTATATAATTAACATAATATATTTATAATTAACATAATATATTTATAATTTTTATATATGATTCCTCATAATATAATACCTAACTTTGCTACTACTCAAATGTTAAAATATTAAAAGTTATTGGGAAACAAAGAGAACAAGGAGATTAACGTTGGTTTGGTATCCCTTTCAACTTCAAATTGCATTAGATTCTAATGGGGCATTGCATAAAGCATAATTGAGTGAATAAATCTCGATAATATTAATGTAGTATTATTTTATTAAGCTTCAAACCTCAAACTTATCAAAAATTTCTGGTTTATCTTTCAACGTCATCATGTCCCCAGGCCCAACAAGAAGCACCGGTGTGAATTCTGGCATGTGATTGTGATTTTATTGCTTTTACTTAATCAACACAACCAATAGGCCCCACTTTGGTCAACCTCGTTTACTTTCGCTATTCCGTATTTCTTCTTATCCCTGTACTTACTGTACCTGATTCCCAATTACACTTAATTTGAACGAGTCTTTGCTTCATTAACTTAAATTAAATTTATTAAAAAAATTTAAAATAATTAAATAATTTTTTAAAATGAATTTTAATCTCTCAATTATTATTCGAATCCTACATACAAGCGTCAAGCCGTTCTCTGAATCACATACCTATACCAAAGCTGAAAGAAGACCTTTTTTTTTTCCAGATGTAAGAAATTTTTTATTTTATTTTTTGTAAATTAATAATTTTAGTTTTTATATTACCATCACTATTAATCTATTATGTTCATAACATTAAAAAAAATAAAATATGATTTTTTTTGTCATAATAATAACATTTTTTTTTGGTCATGTGTTGACTCCATCTTGAATTAAAAAATAAATATAATATTGTAGAGCAAAAGGAAAACAAGTAGCATTATAAAAAAGAAAATTATCATTTGGTAATCGCTTAAACTTCATAAATGATTTGCCTTTTTAAAGTTAACAAAGTCACCTTCATGTTTCACTTTCATTTTAGAGCAGGTCAACAAACATAAATATTAAATTAAAAATTAAGACAATAATTTATAGATTAAATTGATAATGCCAAATAGAAAGTGATTTCTGAGAAAATATTTCATGCCTTCATTTATAGTGTTTTCAGTTAAAAGAAGATAAGAAAATTATCGAACGTTATTAAAAAGGTAAAAATTGCCATTAAAAGGAAAAAAAATTAACAACAAATGGTTAGATGAAACGGATTTTAGGTGAATTTTTCCTAAAATATTAGAGATTGAAATTGTAAAGCTCATTTTGGAATTGGATAGTATTATTTGCTTTGGACAAATAGATCTCACTACTTTATCCTTTGAATCTCTTCTTTAAGGTTTAAATGTGCGCTATTCAGATTAGAAATTAGATAATTAATACATAAAATATCATATAATATATATTAGTTATTTTTAAATTATATAATTTTTAACTATAAAGGGTACATATAATTTAAAATTATGTATATTATATAATATAATAATATAAATATAAAATATAATACATATTTTAATTATTTATTAATTATATAATATTTAATTATAAGATATAAATATAATTATAAATTAACATACATATAGTATAATAATACATTTATAATTAAAAATTTTAAAGTAATTTAATAAATTTATAACTGAAATTATTAAAAAAATAAAAAATAAAATATAATATTAAGTTATATTTAATTTATTATTAAATATACATATGTAAATAATATAATTATATTAAAAATATATAATATATAAAAAATAGTAAAACACATATATAAATTTACTTTTTGAGTTAGTTTTAATTTTGTATAGTATTATTAAAAAATTAAAATTAAATTAAAAAATTAAAATAATTTTAATTTAATATAATTCTTATCCATTTAATATAAATTTTCAATTCGGTTCAAGATTATAAGACTAATCGTGTACAGTCTTAATACTGAGTACAAACATTAGAAAAAAAATTAACCAGCAATTTCAGATGATGTGGAACAGGATAAGCCAATGAGAGGGACTCCCAGGGGTGTAATGTTCTAGCTTTTTTTAGACCAACGAACAAACCACACGAAAATCGTTGCCGACTCCCGCCTACTCCTCAACCTCCAACAAAAACACTTTTTTAACTTTGATTTTTTATTTTTCTTTTTTTAATTTTAATTTTCCTTTCTTTTTTCAACCCGTGGCTTAACCATGGTTACTTTTTTGGTCTATTCTCTACTTAACCATGGTTCACTTGTGCAGTTAAGGAGTTAGAGAGGAGGAAAGTACAAACCCATTCGCCTCTCTGTCTCTCAACTCAAACTCCAAAACTTTGCTAGAAAGAGAGAAAAAGCCTTTTTAATTTCCCCATTCCTTATGGTTTGGCAAGTTAATCGATTGTTTTGCTTTCCGGGAAAATTTATTCCTCAACTAAACTGTCACTTTCCTGGGAAAATTTACAGCACCTGAGAATATCATTCCGGTACCTTACCCAACTGTTGTCTCATGATTCCAATTTGCTTGCTACTGGTGTGTGTAGTTATCTTTCAATTCATTTCCTCTTTGCATTAATTTTACTTTACTTTTTCTGGGTTTTCTTTGTAACTTAGCTCCAGAGCTCACGAGATCTGAAATTATTGTGCAAGAGAAGGCATGTGGGGGAATTTTATTTTGCTGAATGCATTAGATTTTAGACTCTAGCTAAATAAACTCACGTTTCTTTTTTCTCAGTATTTTGTGGGGTTTTGTACTAAGGTTTAATTTGGGTGTTAAAATTTGAGTTTTTTTTTTTTTTTTCGGGGGGTACTTTCATTCTGGGGTTTAGGGATGAAGATTGAGTTAGGCATGGGAGGTGGGGCGTGGAACGATGAAGATAGGGCCATGGTTGCTGCTGTTTTGGGTACAAAGGCTTTCAATTACTTGATATCAAACTCAGTCTCGAATGAGAATCTGTTAATGGCTATAGGCAGTGACGAGAATTTGCAGAACAAGCTCTCAGATCTCGTGGAACACCCCAACGCCTCAAACTTCAGCTGGAATTATGCAATTTTTTGGCAGATTTCATGCTCCAAGTCCGGTGATTGGGTCCTTGGTTGGGGAGATGGGTCCTGCCGGGAGCCCAAAGAAGGGGAAGAGTCTGAAGCCACGAGAATTCTAAATCTACGGTTTGAGGACGAGACCCAACAGAGGATGAGAAAGAGAGTTCTGCAGAAGCTGCACACATTGTCGGGTGAATCGGACGAGGATAATTATGCTTTGGGATTAGACCGGGTTACTGATACTGAGATGTTCTTCCTAGCATCCATGTATTTCTCATTTCCTCGTGGAGAAGGTGGCCCGGGCAAATGTTTTGCGTCCGGGAAGCATGTGTGGATAACTGATGCTTTGAGGTCGGGGACTGATTATTGTGTGAGGTCTTTTCTTGCAAAATCTGCGGGGATTCAGACCATTGTTTTGGTGGCAACTGATGTTGGAGTTGTTGAATTGGGGTCTGTGAGATCCGTTCCTGAGAGTATTTTGATGGTTCAGTCAATAAGGTCTACCTTTTCGAATCATGATACAGTTACGAGGGCCAAATCTATTGTGCCGGTATCAGCTCCATGCTTACCTGTGGTCAACGAGAAGAAAGATGAGAATTCCCTGTTTTCCAATGTGGGTTTTGTGGAGAGGGTTGAAGGAATTCCAAAGATTTTTGGGCAGGATTTGAACAACTCTAGTCATGGTCATGGACATGGTTTTAGGGAGAAGCTAGCAGTTCGAAAGATGGAAGAGAGGCCATCATGGGATGTTTATCAAAATGGGAATAGGCTTGCATTTCCAGGTAATCGAAATGGTCTTCATGGTTCAAGTTGGGCACATAATTTTGGTTTGAAACAAGGGAATCCAGTAGAGGTTTGTGGTTCACAAAACACAACAAATAATGTGCAAGAGCTTGTTAATGGGGTTAGAGAAGAGTTAAGGCTGAATCAATTCCAGCCACAAAAGCAGGTGAATATGCAAATTGATTTTTCGGGTGCAACTTCGGGGCCTTCTGTGGTTGGCCGGCCAGTTAATGTGGAATCGGAGCACTCAGATGTTGAAGCGTCATGTAAAGAAGATCGACTTGGCACAGCTGATGACAGGAGGCCTCGTAAACGGGGCAGGAAGCCAGCAAATGGAAGAGAAGAACCCCTCAATCATGTTGAGGCAGAGAGGCAGAGACGAGAGAAGCTAAATCAGCGATTCTATGCCTTAAGAGCTGTTGTTCCCAATATTTCCAAGATGGACAAGGCTTCCTTGTTGGGGGATGCTATTGCTTATATCAATGAGCTCCAAGCAAAGGTCAAGTTAATGGAGGCAGAGAGGGAAAAATTTGGAAACACTTCAAGAGAGGCATCAACTTTGGAGGTTAGTTCAAATGGGAAAAATCATAGCCAAGCTCCTGAAGTTGACATTCAAGCTTCCCATGACGAGGTTATAGTAAGGGTGAGTTGCCCTCTGAATTTACATCCGGCTTCAAGAGTGATTCAAGCTTTCAAAGAGGCACAGGTCAGTGTGATGGACTCAAAACTTGCTGCAGCAAATGACACAGTGTTTCATACATTTGTGATCAAGTCTCAAGGGTCTGAGCAACTTACAAAGGAAAAGTTGATGGCAGTATTTTCCCTTGAACCCAACTCATTACAGCAATTGTCATCCGTCGGATAGTTCGCATTTAACATATAGTTCATAGGAATGCGCATTCGTGGTGAAGAACCCTTTTGAAAGCTTCTTCAGAGTTTTTTTATACATGGGAAGAGAGGGCATCGCACAAGGAGCCAGCGAGAAGTAGAAAATAACGAGCTATTGACCAAGTAGTAGGGCAGCAAATTTTCTGTGATTGTTTATAGTATATACATAGCCCGTCATAAGGAAGTATTCTTGCAAGAAGAATTAAATTTGTAAGTTTTAACCAACTTTGCCATTGTTGGTTAATTAAGAATCTGATATATTTGTTTTGTTCTTTATGTTTTATTTTTCTAATTCTTTTGTTCTTTGCTAAATTATGTGTGCATCATTGTCATCTCAAATTCATATGTTTATCTCAAAGGTTGTTGATTCGGTTAGATTCATCAGTGTGAATGCAAAAGACGCTAATTTGTGTGTTTCTAATTTTGTAACGCAATGTCGGAAGATTGATGTAAAATGATATTTGATGACTAACTTTTTGGTGTGGAAGGCATTATTCCGTTGCCAGTTCTGCTTGTGAACGAGTTTCACGATTGTCACGTGCTTGGTGGGTCGGTATAAAACTCGTTTTTGTACCCTTACGTTACGAACGCTGAACACGACTTCCACGTGACAACAATAATCTTAGAAGAATATATTTGCTGGGTGGAAAATTTTTAGATAAAAAAAAAAAAAAATCAAATAATCATGTTTCATATTAGAATTTATTAAATGATGTGTCATTAATTAGATGGGTGTATTTTGCAGAACTCTCAAATAACGTTTAATTGTTAAATGTGAATGTGTGGAGTATGGACCTAAAATTTCTTTCTTTTATAAATGAGTGAAACATCTATAGTTTTAAATTTTATTTTTTCGTTTTACGAGAGACTGAGAAATTTATTTACTTGCTTTTCTCTAGGCAATCAAATGAAGCTTCTTTAGAAGCATATGAAAAGGAGGAAAAGAATAGATCCTGTTCTCAAATTCTTGGTCAAGTCTCTTTTATTTCCTCTTTCTATAAAGGGATTTCAGGTGCTCTAACCTTGGCAGAAAATATGTTCTTTTATGAAACTAACGACATTCTAATATATTTTCAATGCACTTGTATTTTATATTCATAGAGTTTTAATTATTATTATTATTTTTTTTTGTAAATAATAATAATAGTAAGTCATATACGTACGTATTTCAAATAAATAATATATCATAATTTTGCAAGCTCGTTTTTAACCTTTTCGTAAGAAATTAAGAGGAGGTGAAAACATCATTTGGCACCAATTATTCAATAATTATTACGAGTACAGGTGTTATTGTTCCTTTTTCCTCCTTTCACCCTCTCTTAAGCAATTCCAATTTCGTGCTTTTTTTTTTTACTAGATAAATAGAAGAAGGAAAGGGAAAAAAAATTATATATAAAAAAAGAAATTATTAAGTGCAAATATGTACTCTCTCTCTCAAAATATAAATAACACTTTCTCGTAATTAAAAAAAATTTATTTTATTATAAATAAATTATAAAAGTCTGGGATACCTCATTTGGGAATGCACCAAAAAAAAAATTTATTTTATTATATTTAAGGGAGCATATGCTCTCAATATATACAATAATTAGCTGAAAAAAAAATACATTTCTAATTCCCATGATTTCATGGAATTCTCCTTACAATTAATATATATTTAAATTTGAATTTAATTTTCTCATTATAATTAATATTCAAAAGTTTTTTGTTTAAACATAAAAATAAAATGTAAGCTATATATAAAAAAAAAAACTAAAATTATGTCATTTACACTGTATTTAAATCATGGTTTCTCATATCGTGTAATTTATCTCATTATTTATTTTGATTATTTTTTAATAAGGTAACTATCACTTTAGTTTAAGTTTTCAAACTATAAAATTAATAATTTGAGGTAGTTTAAAATTTTTATATTTATATTTTATTTTTATATAATTTATAAAATTTTAATTATATCTTATTTTTTAAATTATTTATATATTTAAAACATTAATAGAGTATTTTAGTAATTTTATATTTATTTTACCTTAACGTCTAATTAAACAAGAAAATATTATTAAACCATCCTAAACCATATCATATTTCCACACCTATTAATTAATAATAAAAATTATACCATATAATATAAATTGATATTAAACAGTAATAAATCATATTGCACTTAATCCGAACATGTGTTAATGTATTGATTTCATGACAAGTTTGAATTAAGTAATTCTTTATACTACTTTTGTGCTATTATAAATATAGACAGAAAATAAAATTGTGTATTAAGCCTCTATTTATTTCATCGAAAATAATTTATATATAAAAAATATTTTTTAAAACAATATTTTTCATGAAAATATTTTTTATTATTTAGTTAAAATATTAAATTAATTATATGTGTTTATTTCATATATATATATATATATATATATATAAGTATGTTCACATTTTAATTAGAGTATTAAAGTTTAAAAAATAAAAAAATAATTTCTTTTAAAAAATGAAAATCATTTTCTTTAAAAATGACTTAATTTTTTCTTTGACTAGAAAAATATTTTTAGTTAATTAATTTTTCTAAATATTTTAAATATTAAAAAATATGAAAATAATTTTTAAAAAAAATATTTTTTTGTGAAATAAAGAAAGCCTTAGTATGTAAAAAAAATACTAAACATTAACTAAATTAAATTAATTGTCAAAATTTAATGTTATTTGTATTAATATAAATTATTTCCTCAATAACATCATCCAATTTAATCTTAGTTTGAAGTAATTATGGTTTTTAAATTTTATTTTATTACTAAAATAATAATTTAAAATTTATATTTAAAGTAATTATCTATTTTACATTTTAAATTTATATTGTTTAATTATTATAATTTACTATGTTAAAAATAAAATATTACTAAATATCTTCTTAGCTTTTTATAATATATAGTTATTTAAATATAAAATATTTTTGTTTATATTAATTTATTTTATGAATAAATATTAATTATTAAAAATATTTTTATATAATTAATTAATTTATAATTTTTTAAAAGACAAAATATTTCCGATGTCAAATCCACCCTGAAAAGTCACGTAGATTCTTGGGCCGAAGAAAAGGCCCGTCATTTAACACCAGAAACAAGCTTGCGCGTAAATAAGGCCGCTGGGACCCTTTTTTAGCAATGGGTCCCAACTCCCATTTTACTTTGCCGTAGAATATACGCAACTAGCGCCACCGATTTAACTTGCAATATATATAGAAACGGACCTTTGGGTTAAAAATTGGGATTGAAAGAGCTAATCACTTGGAAGCAGATAACGGTAGGAGAAAAAGAAAAGAGGCGTCTCTGAATCTGATTTTCGTCATTTTCGCAGCATGTTTGGTCCCAGCAGCTTGGTTATTTTTCTCCACTCACTTTTTTTTTTTTCTTTTAACGACCTTGCCATTGTAATGCTTGCTTGTTTATTTTCCTCAATGTTTGGGTTCTAATTTCACCAATTAAAATTTTATTTTTCTATTTTTGATTCAGATAAAAAAGTACATTAAAGTCATTTGATTTTCAACAGTTGTATATTATTTTTTGAAAATTTTTTAGATAAATTCAGTTTATCACACTTTTAATTAAATTAGTATAATTATTTTATAGCAATTTCATTGTCTTTCGGTATTTATAAAATTATAGATAAATATATATAATGCAGAGTGATTTAATTGATTTTATTTAATGTGATAAGCCCATTTGATTGATTTTATTTAATGTGATAGACTGAATCTATTTAAGAATATCTTATCTTTTTTAAATTTTTTATTTGAATAATAATTTTATATTTTTTTTAGTTGAAGTTTGTAAAATGATTGTTCTATGCAAATATCAGCCGTTGCATGTCTATGTGGAGTGATTCAGATCTTGACGAACGTATGTAGGAAAATAGGCCTTCGTTTTAAAATTTTTTGGTGGAAAGCTTATTCCGGAAATTATATTTCATGGTCATTTCAAGAACTTACCAAACACGGTCTCAATTGGGGTTTCTTGTGGATTGATTTGACGATGAGTATCAATCGAATAAGTTATCATTCTTATACCACTTAACTAAATCCAATTGATTGTATGTTCATCAATTTGATACCTCATACTCTATCCCATATGCCTTAAGTTCAAATGATAAATTGTTAATAAATGAAACAATCACGTGGTACATGTATTATTTTTGGATTACCTGCTAGGTGCTTGCTGAATGAGATTGTGAAGTTTTAGATCACTGCTTTAATCTGATAATGAATTATGTCATAGCTATCTGCTGGAATTATTTGTGCACTAGTCAGCCTGCAAGTGTAGGTTACTAATTGGTTCATTTAATGGCAATTTAGGTTGATTTTGAGATGTTGAAGAAAGATATCAAAAGGCATGAAGACAACCTAAAATTTTTGAAGTCAGAGGCAAACCGTTTAGATGAATCTATACTTGACTTGCAAGGTTCGTCCTGTTTTCTGTAATTCCAAACATGAACTCAAATCAGGTCTGATAATTGAGAGGAGATAAATGAAGCTTTGATGGGTTTTCTATGCTCGTGTACTTTATAGTCAATATTATGTGGTATAGATTTGATACTGTTTACTAACACAGTTTTCAGTGACCCTTGGGAAGTATCATTCCACCAACACACCTCAGAAAGCAACTAAAAATGGTGGCTCTCGCAATGAGGAAGAGACAACGGAACAAATTCTGAAGCAAGAGATAACAGCAGCTGCCATGTTCTGCCAAATAAAAACTCAACATGCAACTCTGTTGTCAAATTTGCCATTGACTAAGGATGTGCTAGGTGTTGTGGCAACTCTTGCCAGAGTTGATAATGATAATCTTAATAGGTCAGTATCTTTCCACTTGAATTTCCTTCTGCCTTTTGATTACAAGAGGCCATTGGGTTTTCCAAGTATGTGGATTTCTCCAATTTCCCGATTGAATTGCTACTGGTTTAGTCATTTTAATGAGCTACATCACTACCAGTTGCATACCTTATCTTTTCTTGAGATGTTGACCTTATATAACCCTTAAACCAGGCTTCTCTCGGAGTACTTGGGACTGGAGACCATGCTGGCACTAGTTTGTAGGTCATTTGAAGGTGTCAAGGCTTTGGAGAAGTATGATGGGGAGGGCAAAATAAACAGCAGTGCTGGTCTACATGGTCTTGCATATTCTATTGGAAGGAAAATTAATGGCCGATTTCTTGTCATTTGCCTAGAAGATTTGAGGCAAGAACCAATTTATTATCTTTAGTTTTTGTATTCATTGCTTTTATAGACATTTGACTATAACTTGTTAGCAGGCCATATATTGGTGGTTTTATAGCTGATGATCCTCAAAAGAAGCTTGTACTTTCAAAGCCAAAGCTACCAGATGGGAGCTCCCCAACTGGCTTTCTAGATTTTGCAGTTAACATGATTAATTTGGATAATGGGAATTTGTATTGTATCACTGCCAAAGGACATGGTCTTAGAGAAACACTATTCTATGCCCTATTTTCTCACCTTCAAGTATACAGAACCAGGACGGAAATGCTACTTGCTCTTCCATGCATAACTCATGGAGCCCTCTCTTTAGATGGCGGGATGATCAAGAGAAATGGTGTCTTTGCACTTGGAAATAGGTAAATGAGTTAATTTCCTTCTCATATCATTGAGGTCAGATACTGTTTTTTAACTGGATTTGCTATTTCAATTATTTTATGTAATGATCTTTTATCTTGTTTCCTGTTATGCTTCTCTTATTATTTTTCATTGGTCATCTTCTTTACTATCAACTCCTTATGCTTCCAGGACAGATGTAGAGGTGAAATTCCCAGTAATTTCCAGCAGATGCTTACCTGCTGACTACACTAAAATTGAAGATGCAGTTAGGATGCTGAAATGGGAACAAGGTAATATTGCCGAGGATATGAGAAGAGAACAATCTTTGTTGGACAAAGCAAAGGCTCAATTGATGGGCGAGTCGAAAACATAAAATGTTGCTGGACACCCTATTTTTTGGCGCGGTAAAGCTGGGCCAGTGTAAAGAAAAGTTGGTGCACATTATTTTTGGGATGACAAGAAATTTTACACATATTTTTGAGGCCCTTGAAGTGTATGGTCTCAGCTCAACTTTTAAACTGAAATATCGAGTCAAGGAATAGTTGTTTAGTAAGAGAATTTACCGCTATTTTATGCAGATTTGCTTAGCTCAGAAAATGAAAATGATGAAACTAGATGGTGAGCAAGTTTGATATACGCAAGCTTATGCGGTAGCCAGTGTGGCCGATTTTCATAGTGGGGACGCAGGAATTTTCAGTCGCCTGATAACCAGCCTAAAGTAGAGATCATTTAACTTTTCAAAGCAAATTACAAGATCCATTGAAAGAGACTGTGCATCAATGTGCTCATGACATTGGTAATCCGTGGCTATACTTCTATCCTCCTCTAAAGACTATGACTAAATTCAGTATAGGATTTTATATACAGATGCGTACAGCATTTCAAACAGAAAAACTGACAAAATTTGAGAGGAAAAAGAACACAAGACTGTAGTAGGCCCGTGCTCGGGTAGTACGAGAAAATCTATTTTAAGAAGGGTGACTGGTCAGAGCAATAGGCCAATTGCATAATGGACTTTGTAAATACTGTATCCGTTTTGCCCCGTCAGCTACGGGTTCTAATATTCTACAATAGCCGTTGGCTTTTGCAAAGAATGGCTAAAAACAGCTGGAACTTGCAAATCAATGCAAAACTCACGGGAGGAGGAATACACCTCAAAGCCTTTGGTAAGTCTCCCGTGAAATATGTATCGTGAATCTTCTTCTGTACCCACCAAATGAGCAATAATAGAGCATTTCCTTGCTAGAATTCAAAACAGGCATTAACTCCCTTGATTGGCTACTTAACAGTGCTCTGCCTTCACTTCTGTAACTGCACGCTTATTTGATTTCTCCTTGTCAAGCTTCTCATTAGCTTCCTCGTCAAACTTCCGGTGACGACAGTGCTTAGAAATATGCCCTTTTTCCCACAAAAGTAGCGGACCAAAGCCTTGTTATCTATCTGTCTCTCGTTTCTTCCCATTCAATCTCGCTTTCTTCCCATCTTTCATCCTTGGTCCTAGATTCTTGGCATGACGAGAGCGTACAGAATTGGAAGGCTCTACTTGTTTGTCTTGGTTGCGAGACTGTTCCTCCATCCGTACACGTTCCATCAACATCCCGAAAGGCAGATATTCCTCACACATTAACTTGATGCAGAAATCTTTCCATGATGGGTGAACCTTGGAAATGATGGCACCAACATGAAATTTCTCATCGAAAAAAATTCCAGAAGCAACAATAGAATCTGCAATGCTATCAAGTTCTTGAACTTAGTCAAGAATTGGTTTTTCATCTACTATCTGAAATTCAATGTAATTTCTAACTTGAGATCTCTTCTTTCCCAACTCCTCATAAAGATAAACTAATTTTGGCTCTTCCCATGGTTCTCTGGCGCTCTTAGTCTTCTTTGAATATTGATAATAAAGAGCATCAGATAGAGAAGTCAAAGATGTTGTAGCGACACAGATGATCATCACTAAACCACTTTGCTCAGAAGCTTTGTCTTGTGCAATTTCTTCAGCACTTGCTTCTGGTCTTACAGCAACACTAGGGCATGGTTTCAATCTTCTATTGCTTTAAGAACAATTCCTTAAGGGTTGCCCAGAATTGATGATTCTTCCCATTAAAACGATTGATCTCAATAGGAATAAATTCATGAAGAGAAGAAGCAATCACTGAATCAGAAACTTGGACATTTAGGTTCATTAGGAGTAGAATTAGTCACTGATGTAGAGACGTGTTCATTAAGTTCATGAGCCATAGAAGCAGTCACCAAACTAGAGGCTTCTCCATTTAGTCCATGAATAGAGGAAGTCGCCAAGTTAGAGATTTGCGTATTAATTACACAAGGAGTAGAAGCAGTCACCAAATTAGAGGCTTCCCCATTAAGTCTATGAGTAGAAGAAGTTGCCCTGTTAGAAATTTGCCTATTCAGGCTATGTAAGTATAATACTAATGTATCATCTTTAGTAAGCTTTTATAGTAAAAAAAAAAAAAAAAAAAAAAAAAAATTCATGCAATTATGCAGTTTGCCTTCTTTACACAAAAATCTCTTGTGCTTTATGTTCATTGTATGGGCTTCAAAGATGGTAAATCACAAAAGGTTTCAAATAATATAATAATACTCTCACCATAACTTTGATTTCATCCTTATAATGGCTTCTTCTATCAAAGGGATACTCTTCCTAAAGGCTGACCATTGTTCAGCTGTCAAGCTAATTCCTGAAAATACAGCAGCAGTGAAAAAAAGCTTTCAGCAAAAGTGCAAATCACCAAAAATATAAGAAATTAAAATAGGAAGGATAGAGAAGGCCGTTAAGCAATCCAAAATTTACTAAAAAGAAGCATGCTTTGTACCATTGTTTCTTAGATTAAAAAAAGAGCCAAAGTTATCAGCTTTATTAGAAGGAAGATGTGTTCCATCGTTATGATAAAATTCCCTTATCAATACAAAGTCGTCAACTCAGGTTCTATCAACTCTCTCCCACCCGAGTACAGTTGAGCATCATCTGACATGAAATCGGAAAGTATACTTATTAATAGCAATTTGAAATTTACTTTCTTTGTTAACCATTTACCTACAATTATAATCTATTTACCAATTCTGTTTTACGTTGCTATAATAATTTCCAGCCAACAAAAATTAAAAACCAGCAAGATAATGCAATTTCAGTCCGTATATCAAATTCCTTCCTTGGCATTGACTTTTGTTCTTCTCCTGTCATGTGTCTCCTCTCGACCTGCATTGAAGAGTTCCGCCTCTTTATCCTCCTTTCCACCTATCACCATTGTAGAGAGCAAAAAGGACTCAATCACCGCTCTGATCAATGTCTTCGATATATATCAGATAGGTGGACACCGATTCTCTCGGATGCCGCAACACGGACGTTGAACTCTGTCATATAGTCCATGTCAGCCTTCTTTAGTATGTCAATAACAGCTTCCTCCATTTTCAGCAAAATCTCAGGTTCCATCGTTGCGGAGAGTTTTAGGAGCTCAGTTTTTTAAGTGTTCAACCCGCCTCCGCACAAACGAAAGTCATTCTGTTTTAGCTAGAATCTAGTTAAAAGATATTAAAAATTAAATTTAATATATTTTAATTTTAAAAATATAAAATAATATAATTAATTCTGAAATTATTATTTTTAAAATATTTCATTAACTAAAATAAAATATAAAATAAAATACAAAATTATATTTTTATATAAATAAAATTACTCACTTATTTTTTTTTTCTTAACTGCGTATTATTTAGTTATTTCTAGACTATGAATTATGGATTATTTCGAGAAAATTTATTAGCCTAACGGTGGAGTTTTTATCTCACGCAATAAAAGAAATTCAAAATCAAAATCTTATTAATTTTCAATTCTTTTAATCAAATAATAAAAATAAAATATATTAAAAGAATTAAGCAAAAATTTATTCATAAATAATTTATTTTTAGAATCAAATAAATATTCATGGAAGGATTTTAAAAATATAAAATGCAAAAAATACTTTTCGAGAGTCTAATGTAAATTTTTTAAAAAAAAAATAAAAGGAAAAGAATGCAAAGATTTGGTTTGAGAAAAATAAAGTAGAAAAAATAATAAAAGTGAAAAATAAATTATTTTTTAAAGTAAAAAGGTAATTATAGAAAAAAAAATCCAATTCCACTTAGATTTGGACTCGGTTACTCACTGGGTCCAAAGTCCAAGCCACTAAATCATGCACCAACGTTGTTTTCTTTTTGCCATATTGCAATTTAAATATATAACAGAAGATGGGACTCAAATGGCCCATTGGGCTATTAAATTTCTGGACTCCGATGTTCAGCAAGACAGCAACAACGTTCTTAACGCTTAGCTTCATTGCCTCTCCTGGGTTATGCAAATGCTATGTTTTTGAAGGAGGACACATGATAGAGAGGCCTCATGTGTCGCATGCCTAATCACTTAGCAGCCAGATGTGATTTAATCTTATAATATGATATGGATGGCGGGCTATAATTTCTACATGCCGCACTTAAAAATTTTATTAAATATATAAAATAACCTATGAGTAGACTCTGGATATTAGTGGATAAATAGTAATGCACTATTTATTCTTCATCGAACACGCCTTTGTCGAAGCTTAAATATTGACTTGATACTCTTTCTTATTAATTTATTGGCTTTCTTTAGACGAGTTCATGATATAGCTGATTATAAATGGGGACTTTTGATGGATTTCTTTGCCTTCTCTTCAACCATCCTCTTTGTAGCTCTCATCATCAACCTCCTTTAGTGGCAGAAGCAAAACTCTAAAAGGCTTCCTCTAGGCTCGCAAAGATGGCTTGCATTCAGCAACCTTCTTCAGTGAGGCCACTTACTTCGTAGGGACTCTACATCTTTGTGTAATAAATATGGGCCACTTGTTTACCTCTGCCTTGGCAATGCAGATGTCATCATCACCAATGATCCTGAAATTATATGCAGTATACTCTACTAGGATGATATCATTGCTTTACGGCCACGGAGGACTCTGGCCTCCAACTGTTTAGCATACAAGTGTGGAGGTGTGGCATTGGCCCATTAAGACCAAATTGGAAGCGAATGAGGAGAATTTATATGGAACATCTACTAACAACGAGGAGGCTTGATTCTTTTGCCAAGCACCATGCCGAGGAAGCCCAGCATCTGGTGCGAGATGTTTGGGCACAGGTCCAGACTGAAAAGCCTGTGAACTTAAGAGAAGTACTGGGTGCATTTTCTATGAACAAAGGGACTCGAATGTTGTAAGGGAAGCAATACTTTGGAGTTGAATCGGCTAAAATAAAAGACAGAGTATATATAAAAACAAATAAAGAAAGTTGAAAATCTGGAGAATTGTGAGAATTTTATTAAAGTATGTATTAAAATTACAATAATTAGTTAAATTTATAGACTAAAAAAAAGAGTAACTGATATTTCTAGAAAACTCACATAAAAACCTAACAAATCAGAATAAAGTATTCTTTTATTAACACTTCACTATTTGACTAAATCTAGCCCAAGAAAATAGTAACAGAAAATTGACTTGGCAAACACTAGTAAGCTAACACAGTAAGATGCACTAAATCGTATCACTCCCCCTTAGTGCATGCTTACTATCCATAACTCCAAGAGCTGCTCTAAAACATTCAAACTTAGGCTTCCCTAAGGCCTTTGTAAATATGTCAGCAACTTGATCTGATGTGGAAATTCCCTTCAGCTCAATTTCTCGATCCAGCACCTTCTCTCGAATGTAATGATGACGAACTTCAATGTGTTTTGTTCATGCATGAAAGACTGGATTTGCAGCAAGTCTAACAACACTCTCATTGTCACATTGAATTTGTACAGCATAATCAACTGCACCAGAAATATCTCCCATCAAACGCTTCAGCCAAACACATTCTTGCGCTGCCATTGTTGCTGCCATATATTCAGCTTTAGTGCTGGACGGAGTAACAGTGGGTTACTTCTTACTACATGAAATAACAGCAGAACCAACACTAAAACAGTATCCTGAAGTTGATCGACGATCATCTGCATTGCCTGCCCAGTTTGCATCAGTGTATCCTTTCAATAAAAAACTACTTACTTTCTTATACAAAAGACCATAATTAGTAGTTCCCGTAACATATCGTAGAATCATCTTAATAGCATCTAAATGTGAAGTTCATGGATTTTGCATAAATTGGGAAATGACACCAACTGAATATGCAATCTCAGGTCTTATGGTAGTTAAATAAATTAAACTACCAACAAGTTGTCAGAATTTTCCAGTATGTTTTAAATCCTGTCCTTCATTCTTCCTTAGCTTGAGATGTGGCTCTATTGGAGTGGCTTTTTCTTTTGACTCCCCCATGCCAAAACGCTGCAAAAGCTCTTCTGCATATCTTTTTTGAGAAACAAAGTATCCTTGATTTGATTTTTCTACTTTTAGACCAAGCAGATGCATATTTGTTTCTAATTTAATAAACAAACTAGAATCTGCCTCATAAACTTTGAATCCACAAAAGATAAAGTATTGAGCAATTTTACCATACCAAACACGTGGTGCTTGTTTGAGACCGTATAACGCCTTCTTTAACCAACAGACATGATGAGGATATTGCTTTGAAACATAGCCTTTGGGTTGTTCCATGAACACTTCACGATCCAATTCTCCATAAAGAAATGCATTCTTTACATCAAGTTGCCATAACTTCCAATTCTTAAAAGTTACAAGGACAAAAGTGGTTCTTATTGTTACCATTTTTGAAACCGGACTGAATGTCTCCTCATAATCCAATCCATAGTTTTGAGAAAAACCATGAGCAATAAGCCTGGCTTTGCATTTATCAACAGTCCCATCTGACTTCCTCTTTAGGCGATAAACCCATTTACAAGTAATGGGATTACAATTTTCTGGTCGTGACACCAACTCCCATGATTGATTTTTGTTTAAAGCCTCAATTTCTTCTTGCATAGCTACTTCCCATTCTGGACAGTCTTTGGCTTCCTCATAGCTCTTTGGTTCTTCATCTACTGCTCTAGTGAAGAAGCATGATGTAATAGTGCATTGATTGATTTGCACCTCATAGTCTTAGAGATAACTTGGCTGTCTTCTCTCCCTTGTAGACCTCCTTTGTTCACCATCTTCTGAATTTGAGATCTTTAAAGCTGGAAATTCATTATCAATGGGAACCTCCATGTTATTTTCTGGACACAGCTGCAGATTCTCTTAATCACCATCAAGAGTGACTTCTTGAATGGTGGTTTTCTGCACTGAATAGTAAGATGACACTTCATCGAACACCACATCTCTAGAAGTTACATACTTCTTTGTTTCTGGATCCATACACCTCTACCCTTTTCTGCATGAATCATAGCCAACAAAAATACACTTTTTTGCTTTCGGGTCAAGCTTAGTTCAATTTGATTTTGGAATATGAACATAACAAATAGAACCAAATACCAGAAAGTAATTTACTTTTGGCTTTTCATCATATACAAACTCAAAAGGAGATTTCTCTTTACCTGGCCATGGAGGTAGGCGATTTATTACATAGCATGCGCATTGAATAGCTTCAGCCCAAAGTTCTTGTGGGAGATTTTTATCATGCAGCCATGAGAGACTCAGAGAAACAAGATGAGCCAACTTCCTTTCAGAAACGCCATTTTACTGAGGCATATTCGGACATGTCATTTGCTGTAAAATACCATTGTCGCTGCAGTACTGAAAGAAATCCACTGACATATATTCTCCTCCATTGTCACTCTGCAGGCATTTGATCTTCTTCCCAAATTCTTTCTCTGCAGCATTTCTGAATTCAGCAAACTTTGATAAAGCTTCACTCTTCTCTTTTAGGAACTTCACCCAAGTGTACCTTGAGAAGTCATCTACCAACACCATGATATAACGATATCCACTATAACTTGGTGTTTTTGTTGGTCCCATCAAGTCTGTATGGACCAATTCAAGCATGGAAGATCTGCGATTTGATGACTTTGTAAACGGAAGATGATGTGACGTGCCAAATTGACACCCTTGACAAATTACATCTTCATGAATATTTTGCAAGGCCGGTATACCATCCACCAACGTTTTTAAGGAGATTTGCTGTAATAGTTGGTAGCTTAAATGTCCCAACTGATTGTGCCAAATTGTTGCATTTTCAGTTTGGCTTGTCTTCTTTACATAGGTTTCTCCTACTGACATAACAAATGAAGAACCTTTCTTCTCACCAGAGGTAACAACATCAGCAGATATGGTTTTTACATTATCAAGAACTTTTACATCCTTCGGCCCAAACAAAACATACTTTCCAGAATTTGTAATTTGAGAAACTAACACTAAATTTCTCTTCAAACCTGAAACATGGAAGATGTCATTCAGCTTTACCATGCTTTTGTCATCCATGCCAATCTTAACGACTCCTTCTTTTACTCCTGGATAAGTTGAATTATCAGCTGTAACAATGACCCGCTCTCCTTTGTGTTGACGCACTTCTGAGAGTAATGAATCATTTCCAGTTATATGATAGAAGCAACCAGAATCAATGATCCATTCATCTCTGCAGATTTCATGGTTAAAAAAAGCCTGAACTTGTGTTGATTCAACAGTGACGTTGTCCCTTCCTTCAGCTACTTCTACAGTGAAGCACTGCTCCCATTTTAGCTGATCTCCATCTTCTTTGTCACTTGCAACATTTGCTTTAGAAAGCTTCACTCTACAATTTTTCTTGATATGCCCAATTTTACCACACCTGTAGCACTTGACAATGTTTGGGTTTTGTGAATTATCAGTGGCAGCTTTTCCCACGTTTGGCCCCTCTTTATTGATCTTGTTCCCTGCTGACGTGTTTTTCTTGTCATGCTTTCCCTTCGAGAAAAGAACAGCCTCTGACTCAAAATTCTTTTCCATTTGCTTTGCCAAGGCCTCCTAGTTAGAAAGCAAGGCTGTTTTGCCCATCCTTGAATGGAGGTAACAAAAGGAGTGTACTCCTTCTTCAATCCTCGAATGAGAAATCGTCGCATTATGGTTTCACTAATCTTCCCATCCGCATCTAATTTTGAAATTTCAGCACAAATGCTTTTAACTTGTAAGAAATATTCAGAAATAGACATTCCTCCTTGTGTTGACATAGCCAACTCATTTTCCAGCAATTGTAACCTTGCTGTATTCTTTTTGGAAAATAACCTCTCAAGTGTCTCCCACACTTCTTTTGGTGAATTGATATCCCGAACATGATAAATGAACTCTTTGCTAATTGAAGTTCTTAAAGCAAAGAGAGTTTTACCGCACTTGATCTTCCATTTCCTCCGTGGTTCAGAATTTTCTGAAGTATCTGCAGGAATTTCAACATCGACTCCTTCAACTAAATCCCATAGATCTTGACCTTGAAGATATGCCTCCATACACATTCTCCAGTACTTGTAGTTTGTCCCTACAAGCTTCTTAACACCGTATTGTGTGCTTGAACTGCTTCATCCATTTGCTAACTCCATCTCTCTCCGCAAATTTCAATCTCCTCCAACAAGACAAATAACACTTGATAGACAAAAAGAAAGAAAGAGTGGTGAAAATGCTTCAGCGACGCTCTGATACCATAAACCAAAAGATAGAGTATATATAAAAACAAATAAAGAAAGTTAAAAATTTGGAGAATTGTAAGAATTTTATTAAAGCATGTATTAAAATTACAGCAACTAGTTGAATTTATAGACTAAAAAAAAGAGTAACTGACATTCCTAGAAAACTCACATAAAAAGCTAACAAATCAGAGTAAGTATTCTTTTATTGACACTTCACTATTTGACTAAATCTAGCCCAATAAAATATTAACAGAAAATTAACTTGGTAAACACCAATAAGCTAACACAATAAGATGCACTAAATCGTATCATCTGCATCCCCAAGAGGCTATGGAATTTATGCATGGAACTTGTGAGTTGTTTAGAGGCTTTTGGGTGTGTGATATATTTGAGTCATTATTTGCCATTTTGGAGGTGGATTGACCCTTATGGATGTGAAAACCAAATGAGGGAAGTAGAGAAGATAGCAGATGATTTTCACAAGATTATCGAAGAATATAAGAGGCAAGGCAGATGAAATAGGGAAATGAAGTTGGAGAAGGAGAAGAGATTGATTTTTCGGCGTTTTATTTTCATTGCCAGGCAAAGAGCACATGGATGTAAAGATCAAAGCTTTGATTTATGTGATCATACGAAGATGAAGTTGGAGAAGGAGGAGAGATTGATTTTTCGGCATTTTATTTTCATTGTCAAGCAAAGATGGGAAAGAGCACATGGGTGTAAAGATCAAAGCTTTGACTCATGTGGTCTTTATGTGATCATACAAAGATAAATATATTCACCGTTAGATTAAATTTTTTATATAAATTTATATATTTTATACATACACTTTAATTAATTTCATATATATTTCAATATAAAGATATAATCTAATATTAATTAAATTCACTCTTATATAAATTTAAACTTATATTAAATTTAATCTTCAAAATATTATAAAATTTCTCCAGAAACTGAAAGAACGCAAATTCTCCCCCACACACGTTACTATTAGGATATGATAGCTGCTGTAACCGATACCTCAGCTGTGACACTTCACCTGTGACTGTGACTAATGAATGGGCCATGGCAGAGGTGATCAAGCATACACGTGTCCTCCGCAAGATACAAGAGGAGGTTGATTACGTTATAGGACCCAATAATATGGTGACAAAATCAGACTTGCCATAACTTTACTACCTACATTGTATTGTACGTGAAACATTCCTGATGCACTCGGCTGGGCCCTTTCTAATCTTGGACGAGTCCCTACGTGCCACCACAATATATGGCTACGGGCTACCGTATCCCGCCAAGACTCGCACTTTTATTAATACTCATAGTTTGGGCCGAAACACCAAGTCATGGATGTGGAGAGTTTTTTTTGGGCCCGAGAGGCATTGGGCGGAAGATGGACGCCGGTAGAGATAAGCTATGGAGCTGATTTCAAGATATTGCCCTTCAGTGCTGGAAAGAGGAAGTGCCCCGGTGCACCCCTTGGGGTGACTTTGGCGCTAATGGTTTTGGCTTGACCTTTTCACGCCTTTGATTGGGCTCCACTCAAGGATGTCCTTACCGTGGCCGAAATAGCTGGCATAAATGGAGCCAAGCACACAAGCAGCTTCATCCCAATTTGTCACAGTATCACCCTAACTCATGTTCGTGTTGAAATGGAAGCATTGATAGCCATAATCTCAGCCGGCCTGACAGTGTATGATAAGTGCAAGGCTGGAGGGGAGTGTACCATGGAAGAAATATTGGAGCTAGGTTGAGCCAGTATATGACTCAGAAGAAGACAGCACGCAGATGGTCAGGAGCAGCAATTGTTGAAGCAACATATATGGAAAGGAGTGTGGTCAATTGATACAGGGAAGACTGAAGGATTTGATAGAAGAATATAATACAAATTATTGAATGATGTGAGGTAAGTGCATTATATCCGCAAGTACTCCATTTCTCTTTTTCCTGACGTTTAATGTTCCAATGAAATCTTTACCATTAAAATCTGTGGACTTCTATAGCAAATGCTAACATGATTAATCATCTTTGGTTGATGATTCTGGTGATGAAGACAGTTCACAAAATTTCGTTCTCCTGTTTCAGTAGCCATAGGATTTGATTTCTTCTTCAATGCCTGAGTATATTTGTTCCTTATTTCTCTTCTTCTTCCTCTCCTGTTAATATTTTGAGTATTTAATTCTCCCCCTTGATTCAATGCGCATCTTTTGGTGATAAGGATCTGATCTTATGATAAATAGTGCGTTGACTGACTTATAATTTTCTTCCTTGTGACCTTGGGTTTGGTGGCGTGAACACGTTTTCTGCAAATAAATGTCTTCATTTGGGAGATTTTTAACTTGATGAAAAAGCCAAGGATCATAATCATTTGTGGTCTCTTTTTTTATTCTTTTGCCTCACGTATGGCTTTTCCAAGTCTTATCACTAATGCTTAAACTTTGCTGCTCTTTCCCAGCTATGATTCCTCTTTATTGTCTTTTCTATTGCTTTTTCCAGTTATTTATTTACTTTAGGGAAGTGCTTTAGTGTTTGCCCCACACGGTTTTAACTTTAAAAGACTGGCAAGATATTGTTGATATCAGATGAATAATAACATGGAGTCATATCTACATATGTGAGGGAAAGCACACTACAATTGATGAATTAATAAATTCTGTGCCATTTACCTAGCAGGTGAGTTAGTAGTTTAAAGTGTGGAATTGCGCGGAGCTACTACTTCTACTTGGCAGTTGGCATTTATGTGCAACCAACTGGCCTAAAGGAAAAGATAAATGCTGGTTCATTTGATTTCGCTTGTGAATCACCGATCCACCATTTTCTTACAAGAATTTGGACACGTATTAATATAGATGCATAACGTAGTTAGGTTGCATCAAAGCTTAATTAGCAACTTGTGGAGCCTACCTACATGTGCCTGCATGATCTCCTAAATTGATCTGATTAACACGTTTCACCTTGTGGAGTAAGTTTGTAAATCTACCCTTTTGACTAATTGTGCAATTGGGCACTTTACTCGCTACCAACCAAACGTCCCCTCCCCCCTTCACACCCATATTACCATCAAGAGGAGTAATTTTATATTAAAACTGTTATTCCATGCAAGTATATTATATGAAAAAAGAATGATAATAAAAATAAAAAAATAGTTATTATTTTTAAAAGAAATGATTATACATAATTATATTTTATAATATTTATTATCACTCATTTGATATTTTATCACTGATTTATCATTTTATATATACAAAAAATTAAATAATTATATTTTATAATAGAGTTCACCATATTTTATGGTAAGATTCATTATATTTTTAGTGACATGCCAATTTTTAATTAGATAAATATCTACCCTCACTCGAGTAAGAGTCACTCGTCTTACCATTTTATGTAAATATGTCTACGAAGAATCGCTAATGGATAATAAAATTTCTCACGCAAAAATATTAGTCATGCATCCCATCATGAAAAATTATAATATGAAAAATAATTTTTACATAATTATGAAAAATTATATATGTGCATCGAAATACATTTAAGACTGAGCAGAATTCGATTCAAATCAAAAAATCGAATCGAATCAATTCGTTTTAATCGGTTTGATTTTAAAATTAAATCGGTTCGGTTCGATTTTATATTATAAAAATTTTGATTATTTCAGTTCGGTTCGGTTTTGAAGAGAAAAAATCTGTTAAACCGAACCGAATAATAATTTAAATAGTCAAATCAAATTAAATCGAACCGAATTGATTTTTGAATTGATTTATTTTAATAGAAAATTTATGAATTATATTTAATTTTATATATATTAATTGTTTAATTTCATTGATTAATGGTAATTAGGTTCAAACCAAAATTAAAATTAGATCAAATAAATTGAAAATCAAGTCTAAATTAAAAAATCAATAAAAAATCAAACAAATCGATTTAAATCGAATCGAACTAAAATAGAGTGGTTCGATTCGATTCGATTTTTTATCCATTTCGATTCGATTCGTTTTCTAAAATTTACTATTCAATTTTTATAATTTAATTCGATTCGGTTTGATTCGATTTAAACCGAATGCTCACCTCTAAATACACCTAATAATTTTTTTTATAATACCTTGCCACGTATGACCATTTTTGTCACTTCAGATACTGGAAAGTCCGCGTATGACGCATTTTTCTTGCCACGTTTTGAATTCAAAAACTGATTCATAGGAGAAAAAATCACAATCGAATAATATCAGGGTTGCACAAAGATGCAAGAGAAAGAAAAGCGTTAGGGTGCCCCGTGTAATGCAATTAGCAGTTAAAAAAAAAAAAAAAAGCGTTTGGGCAGGTTTTGTGACACTGCAAATGGTTATGGGTCGCATTAGAATTGGGTCATTGACATGATAACACGGGATTGAAATATATGAAGCTTCCTGCAACCTGGCAACACAAGAATGAAATCGAGAGAGGTCAGAAATTAATCAGATGCCACATGGTAACATGGGAAACAAATATAAATCAACAAAAATATGCGAAAAAGAACAAACAAGAAGGAAAGCAAGTGAGTGACCGAACAAGTAACATGCTGCATTATAATTTCAATAGACCTCTTAGATTTGATAGATAATAGATTATAATTCAATCATGGTCCGCCTGTAATGTCTGCTCACTGTTTACTCATCAATGAAATTTTGATCTTTGGGGAAAAAAATAGGCACACTTTCTATCGTCTATCAATGATCAAACATCATTTCTTTGAGGAAAAAAAAGTATATCAAACATCATTTCCCTTTATATACATGATCTTAAATTTTGGATAATTGACTGTGATAAGCATCTGATCTTAACTATGATCTGTATATCGGTGGATTTTAACAGATTAACTAACGCAAAAGTCGACAAAACTTTGGGATATTTGTCCTCCCTAGTCCCCATCACTCTCTTTTCGCTTTCCTACCTATTATAATTACCTCATTAATTATACTATAATGTCAGTTAAAATAATTGAAATATTATAATTTTTTTTTTAAATTATACGAATGGAAGAAAATACATTAGCATCGACGAATTAGGAATTAATGGTCATTAGATTTGTTTTTTTATGTACTTATATTTTCTAGAGTGTTATTTTGAGTAACAAGTTCCAGATTAGATTTTTTTTTTAGAGAGAAAACTGTTTTTTTTTTTTTTGGACTGCATGACTTCAAGTCTTCCACTTAAAAAAGAAGGAATATATGCTATATTACCTCCCCGACAAAAATAAATTGATAATTTCGCTAAGAGCCGCTTTTCCCACTCGCTGTTTCAATTATTTATACTCTCTCACCTCTGCAAATCTCTGCACCCCTCACTCTCACATTACTTTCTGTGTCCATGGAAGGAAAAGCGAAAAATGCCCTTCTCCTCTTTTCCTTCGCCATTTTCCTTTCACTCTCCACCACTTCCTCAACCCCACTCCACTACCAGATCCTGGTTCTGAACCCTCTCCCTAGCCAGCCCACTATCTCATGGCCAACCTCCGATGTCGATCCCGATTCCGACTCAGAAACTCTCCCTGCATCCGTCGCCACCGAAACAGAGTCCACCTTATCCATACAGTTACATCACATAGACGCATTATCCTTAAACAAAACCCCTCAGGAACTCTTCAGCCTGAGGCTTAACCGTGATGCTTCGCGAGTCAAAGCTCTGTCCTCCCTTGCTGCCTCAGCAGCAGCAGCAGCCGGTGGGAGCGTCACAGGTGGGTTTAGCAGCTCCGTCATATCTGGCCTAGCGCAGGGTAGCGGCGAGTACTTCACGCGCATAGGCGTGGGTACACCTCCCAGGTATGTTTACATGGTGCTGGATACTGGAAGCGACGTCGTTTGGATCCAATGCGCCCCGTGTAAGAAATGCTACTCTCAATCTGACCCGGTTTTCGACCCGCGTCAATCTAGATCTTTCGTTGGGATTCCGTGTGGGTCCCCCTTGTGCAATAGGCTTGATTCACCGGTCTGCAATACTCAAAAGCAGACCTGCATGTACCAAGTTTCCTACGGTGATGGATCTTTCACTTTGGGTGACTTCTCCACGGAAACGCTGACGTTTCGCCGATCTAGAGTTGGACGTGTCGCGCTTGGATGTGGCCACGATAATGAAGGCTTATTCGTCGGTGCTGCGGGTTTGTTGGGACTTGGCCGGGGAAGGTTATCTTTTCCCTCACAAACCGGTCGCCGGTTTAACCGGAAGTTTTCTTACTGTTTGGTAGACCGGTCTGCTTCTTCTAAACCATCCTCTGTGGTTTTTGGAGACTCGGCCATCTCTCGAACCGCCCGGTTCACCCCGTTGATCTCAAATCCCAAGCTAGACACTTTTTACTACGTTGAACTCCTGGGGATCAGTGTCGGTGGCACGCGTGTTCCTGGCATCACCGCATCTCTATTCAAACTCGATCGAACTGGGAACGGCGGTGTGATTATCGATTCGGGCACGTCCGTGACTCGTTTGACGCGACCCGCTTACATAGCCCTTCGGGACGCTTTCCGCGTCCGAGCTACCAACTTAAAAAGGGCACCCGATTTCTCTCTATTCGACACGTGTTTTGATTTGTCCGGGAAGACGGAGGTGAAAGTTCCAACAGTGGTGTTGCACTTTCGCGGTGCTGACGTGTCTTTGCCGGCGTCTAATTATCTGATTCCTGTGGATAGTAACGGGAGCTTTTGCTTTGCGTTTGCGGGTACAATGAGCGGGTTGTCAATAGTAGGGAATATTCAGCAACAGGGGTTCAGGGTCGTCTACGACTTGGCGGGCTCAAGGGTCGGGTTTGCTCCACGTGGGTGCGCCTAAACTCTGAAGGCGTAATCAGTGGGCGTTGCGGTAAGGGACAAAAGGTTTTTTCCTTTTTTTTTTTTCTTCTAATTATTTTTTTTTTCCGTTTGTGGGTTGTCAGAAGGAGTGTAGGATTTGGGATGATATCCACCTGTTGGTTTTATGTTGTAACTTAAAAACGACGGTAAAATCGTTATATAAGTTCAATTTTTAGCTTTTGAATTAACGTTATGAGAACGAAAAATGCAAATTTTCTTTGATTAATACAACCTAAATCGTGTAGGTGAAAGATGTAATGCTGTGGTTCGCAAATGTTTTTGGTAAAGAAAATATACTTCTTACGAGTTGCTATAATTTGGTAAACAATGCAAATATGTTGTCCAAAGAATTACATTCATTTGCATAAGGTAATAGCTCTGTGAGATTTGTGGGGACATTTTCTGGCTACTTGCTAGTGGTTACCCTCTTTGGCAGGGTAGCTTCAAATTCAATTTAAAGTTAGGTAAAGGCATTAACTGGAGGGTCTATTTCAGTGTAGAACTGGAAATCTCATTAGGCTGTAATTGCTCTTCGATTTAATAAATCTCTCATCTATTAAAAAACACTTGAAGTTCAATTAGTGCCATTCATAAAAATAATGTTTCCTGTCTAATTACTGCCACTCATTAAATTAGTGTTTTTGATGCTTTTTCACATCAATGGAAACCCAGTTGTTTCAGACTGGCTTTTATTTTGTAGTGAATGAAAGGAGGAGTTGAATATAGGAGGAAGCAGATTTTTGGATGTTATCTCGTTAAACATTTTGTGTACACATTAGTTTTAACAATATTACATTGTGTTCTCTATTAAATTTGTCGAATCTCAGCCGAGAATGGTGAAAATTTGATGGTTGACGATGTCTTTTTGCAACCACAACCAGCAATGGCAACTAAATGGTGGGGCTGTATACAGACCCATAAATTAGATATGCAGCATCATCTTCATCTTCAACGGTGAACCGTGAAGGAAAACAAAAGCTTTGGAGGTCTCCATTTCTTGTGGGCCCTCATCAACAGTGCCCACTTCGTAATGGAATTTCACGAATCCAGCTTTCGGTGCATGTGCATATGGATATAGAGAGTAGGAATCAATTACTGTTAGCACAGTTCTGTCCAAACTATCAACTTTATACATAGACTTCACTATTCATGGCATGGAGTATGGGCCTATATATCATATAACAATTGGAGCCTTGTGAAATTACGACTGGGAAAGCACATACGCCACATGCATGATGATGCAACTGCCCGCCCACATCGCAGATGCCAGCGGCGGCAAGTCAAAGAAAGCTGCCAACTACTCTACCCTATGGTATATTAGCAAAGCAAAGTCATTTACTCTACGACCTTCACAGAATTCTACCCTTTGTGCTATTCTAGCTGGAGAAATCCCGTGGAAAAGTTAGAAAAGCGCAACAACAGATTGGTAGCAGCACTACCAAAAAAGTTGCACATATTGATACTGTGGATGCTCAAACTTCTTCCTCACTCAGAAAATAATCATATTTCCGAGAGTATTTTAATTATTCTTATTTCTTAAATTAAAGAGGTCAAAAATAGATTTCAGTCTTAATCAAAAAGGGCAATAGAATCTAGAGCTGTCATGAATAGAAATTGGTGAAGCTTTGATGTATGGCGTGATAATTAGAAAATTTTTATATGTGAAATTTATATATTTAATAAATAAATTTTAATATATATTTTATAATTTAAATATATAATTAATTAAATTTAAATTAAAAAAATTTAATATGGTAGGCCATTTAATGTTTTAATTAGTGTTTGTCTACAGGAAATATCAGACTAATCGTAAGTTCATCCACCTGTGCACATGGCAGATTTTTTCCTCCTAAATAATCTGCCGTTTGAAGATATGCAATGAAGCGTTCGCCATTAGTTATGCTGGTGAAAAGTCAGAACAAAGAAAATGAGTCTGATCATAATGACTAAAATAAGATATCAAATAAACTAACCATTATTTTATCTGATCAGATCATAGTATAATTTACAGTATGATCACGAGAAAAATGGAGCATACATCCATTCCATCTCTCTCTTAATACATGTGCCCTGGGGTGTCACCGTGTCAGCAAAGTGAATATTATTTCTCATTTCTGTTTTTATTGGAATTTGATTATTTGTTTATAATTTATATCACACCATGTGTAAAAAATTGAAAAGAAATAATAATTTTAATTTAATAATATTAAAATTATTTCAAAATTACAAAATTTTGAATTTAAATCTCAATTAAAATTAATTGTATAAAAATTATATTTTAATTATTAATTATTTTTAATTTTTTATAATTAAAGATTTTAAATTAATTTTTAAATTAATTTTAATAATTTATGATTAATATATTTAAAATATAATTTTCTCCATAATTACCTATACATATATCTCATCATAACAACGTTATGCTAGTGCCACATTCTTTCCTTTTCATTTTTCTTTATATCAATTAATTTTTTTTTCAAAATTAGAGCAAGAAATCTAAGACAATAAACATTTAAAAATATATATCTATAGAGCCTGTGGGCCACAGTTTTGGAATTTTGGTACGTATAAGACCTAGGTAGCTCAACAAAAATGATTTTCAACAACCTCTATGCGAAGAAAATGCACCCACTGTCCTAGCATCAATATACGGACTATCCTATGGCACAATTGGAATTAAAAAAATAGGAAAAAAAAACCACGAAAATTATCCTACTTCATTAGAATTTAATTAATATTATTAAAATTTAAATATATTTTAAATTCAATTAAAATTTATTCTACCACTGAACGTAATAATCTAATAGTTAACTTAGTAAAATGGCATTGTTCTATCCGGTTCGATTCCTCGTACTAGTATAATGATTAAATATTATTTATACTTAAGAGTGTAATTAGAGGCATGACGGGTTGTCTAATGCATGGTTCACCTCATTGGGTGTCACTTCGGGTTCGGTGATAAGTCTCTTTACATTAGATTGGTGACTCTGGGTCTCGGATCTAAGGGAGTAATGACAGTCATGCATGCATGGAGAGCCATCATTTTTGGCAAGTAATAAAAATTAAAATTTATTTTCAACTATCTAAGTTAGTCCTAAACCTGATTATTATTATTCAAAACATACTAGAACTTAATTAATTTTATATATTTTAATTAATAATTTACATAAAAATTATTTTTATTAATAATTTATATTTTAAAATTTAATAATTTTATAAAATATTTTAATTTTATTTTATTTAAAATAAAGTATATAAATAATTATAAATATTATTATAAAAAATATATATTTTATATTTAATTAAGTATACATATATAAATGAGTTTGGGTAAGGTAAAACCTGAATGATTCACTGTAGCAAGACAAAATGAGACGTCGTCGGAACTGCAGCTAATTTCAGAAACTAGAGTCCTAAATTATGCAGCAGCTTATGGAAGCTGCAGATTATTTGTTAAATTATGGACGTCCTTTAGGTTTTTATTATTGCTTTTTAAAATTAGAGTGTTCTTTATGAATTGAGGAAGTTATACAAGCTTTTAGGGACAAAGCAGAACGTTTAAGTCCAATTGTTGATCTCTATTCTTCTAAAGGTTGAAGTAGAGGATACTTTGGAGATTGCTTTCTGAATGAATTCATTGATATCCAGAATCGTGTCCAATATGTGAAAAAGATATGTGCGGAATCAGACTTATGCTCGTCCAGACACTACAAAGCATAAAAAGGAGAGGCTGCTGAAAGCAAAATGACTTTTTCCCCCATGTTTTGTAAGGGTGAAAGTGAGGCTCCTGAAAGCAGTAAAGGCAATGCAAAAATGTAATGAGTCATTGGGTTGTGAACATGTTGGAACTGATTCAAGCTCACTGGAAGTAAGCCCTTAGCTGAAGCTCCAGTTATAAGGTGGGGCCATGTCCTGGATGATTTGGGGTTTCAGATGGGGATGGTCTGGCCAAAAAGAGAGGCAAGGAACTTGAAAATCACTGGGGTAGTGTAGATTATGATGCAGTTATTCTAAAAGAAAAATAGCAGAGCAAACTATTTGCGCACTATTTAGCAAGAAGAGTAAGTAGAAACATACCCATATTGAGGTCCATTGCGCAATGTGAATTTTGTTAGAGAAGAGATTTTAGATTTTGCCATTTTCCGGGACCCATCATACCCCGAGACAATGAAGAAAATTGTATCAATCAGATCACTTCAACGAGTTTCAACAAGTGATGCAAGTCTAGATTCTGATTTTAGTAGAGCAATTAGCAAAACAAGCTGCAAAGAATGCTAGGATAGAGATAATGAGGAAGCTAGGAAAAGAAAAATGGATATATATTGTGTAGTCAGAAGCATGCTGCACTTGCAGAGATTTTTAAAGTAATGAATCAGTTTTAAGGCTGTATTGGCTTTATCTTTAAATTCTGCGTTTTTGGGGGAAGATGTGAATGCAACCATTGGGGGAATTTGTCTGCCATAAGCCATAAGGAAAGCTTTGTATTGGTTTTTGAGCAAATGGGCATGACATGCTATACTAAGGCACAGCTTACACCCTGGAGATGCAAATTAGAAGGAAGCCTTCCCAGATCATTGGCACACTTTTGTGCATTTGCAGAAAATGGTTTCAATTTGAAGGAAACGAAGAATATTGCTTGCAAAAGATTGACTGCTACCAAATGGTTGGCTGTGAATATTTTATGAACTCAGATATCTACTCATTGCACTATTAGGGATTCTGAAAAAGAGAAGCATGGAGAGTGCTTTTGTTGGCAACTTTTCTTGAGGTTTTTGTTTTTCCCCCCCGAAACATTTTTGTAACATATTTTAACCACCGGACACGAATAAGGAATTGCACGATAAGAAGTAAATGAAGTCTACAAAGAGCTGACTTCTGATACTGAACACTTACATATTTGGTTTGGCCCTAGTCAATCCCAAATAATCCAGTTCCGCTGATAGCGAGTGAATCACATGGCAGTTGCTCATGGAACAATAGATGAATCAAAGTAGTTAGTGGAGTAGGTAACATCCCTTCTCAAGCCAGACAAAAGTGTTAAAAGTGGCATTGGCAATAGCATCCTTTTACACCAATAATAGATCTTTCATCTTGAAGTAACGTCGAAACTAAGACATCTTTTATGCCATTATCATCCCCAATTCTTCCTTCCAACCAAAACAGCAGAAAATGAACAATCAGTCCATGCTCCACAGACGACAAATATATTACTTGGCACGAAGTAATGGTAATGGTGTCTTGATGGACCCATATTCAGTAGTTAAAACACAAAACGACATTACCAAACAAGAAAATCTAATGACTTTGGAACCGTTAAAAAGTACTTGGATGTGTTTATATGTCTAATTGTACATACTTATTACCAGACTAGCAGGCATACGCTGGCTAATAATAACGCGCAGAAAAGAGACCGAGGAAGAGTCATGAGCATGACTTCATGGTGCCTTTTTTCCATGGATGTAGAATAACAGGGCGCTAACACAGCTCACCCACCACCAGCAGGGAAAGTGAATAATAATAATTCACATTATTTAACTCAAATCACAATAATAACACTTACCCTTTAATTATTCCACCAAATACAATCTCCTACGAAAGCCTTTGCGCCTCTCTCTCTCTCTGTCTCTCTCTCCCGAAACCAGTTGATGTTCATAGGTGACTCTTGCACGGTCCACCTTCATTATTTCTCTCTCCCTTGCCGATTAAGAAAGTCACTTCACCTCTTTATCGTAAAGGAAATCTTGTACATACAGAATCAATCACTCTCTCCCTCTTACTTCATTCTTCCAAAGTTCCGACCTTACATCCCAAAGAACACGCCTATCAAAGAAAAACACGCTTTCGTTTGAACTCCTACTTTGTTTGTTTTCTTCTAGGAATGAAGGATACAGAATTGTGAATACCCATCAGAGAATAAACCTTAAATTTGAAAAATTACCTCTCCTTCTCTCTTTTTGGGGGTTTGGGGGTAATTTTATGAATGGAATTGGATAGCATTGAAAGTGTGCCATCCTCAGATTTGACAGACGAGGATGAGATCCATCACCACCATATTCAATTCCCTTCACTTCCAAAGCCTCAAAGCAACAGCAACAATATCAACATCAACAACAGTAATAGTGTTTCCTCAGCGATTCAGTCCATCAGTGTTCATGAGTTGCTTGAATGCCCTGTTTGTACCAATTCTATGTACCCTCCAATCCATCAGGTTTGTACTTTGTTGCAATCTGGTTGTTGGGTTCCCAATTTGTCTCGATCCGTTTGTTGCTTTTTTCTCTGGGGGATTTTTGGCTGTTGAATTTGTTCCATTTTCGTGGAGGATAAATGCAAGTTTTGTTTTTTCCGAATTGCTTTCAATTGAACTCAGGGTTATTCTTTTGTTGTTCAGTTGGTTGATATGGTTTGAATTGGACTTAGGGTAAACTGTGGGGGCGTTTATGCGTTGATTGATTTTTTTTTTTTTTTTTTTTTTTTGAGAATAAAGATCATTGAATTTTTTAATTGCGGAATTTGAGTATTTGAGACTATCTGTGTGGTGTTTTTATTTTGACTTATATGGGTAAGACTAGGGGAATTTTTGGTGTCAAATATGTTACACAATACATGTGGTTCTTTGCCTTGCCTTTGTACAACAGGTCAGATGCTTTGTAGTTTTTCATCGGGAACTGATACCAACATTATCATATCTTCATTGTGCACGACAATGAAAACTAATGTAAGACTACTAAAAGTGAACTGATAAGTAGCGTGCACGGTTCTCTCCAGTTCTAATTTGGCAAGTAGAATTCTTACTTGAAATTATTCCCTCCCAGTATGCTACCTTCGCTTTCAAAATTACTAGCAAAAATAAGGGAAAGTTGTTTGAGATTTGCTGCTCTCAGCCGTCTGTAGATTCTTTATTGCTTGTTTATGGCAAGCAATAGGAATCACAGTGACCATCTGCTTGCATCAGACACTTGGAATCACTGAAATGAATCCTAGGACTGCTGAGTGTAAGAATTGGTTATAATTGTTCATTACAGTAAAATAAGTTCTCTATGCAAAATCCTGAATGACTTAATTGGAGATGGTTTCATCTCATGATTGTATGAACCTATGACATATATACAAGTGAGATCATGGTCGATTTTATTGGAAATATTCTGGGATAATTAGTAAATACATGGAAGGAGATTGAGAGTTAAGACATGAAATATGACAAACTAAATGAGTATGGACTTATTGTATGAATCTTGTAGCTTCTGTGTGTTTTGGAGGAGACAGTTCTGCCTGTCCTAGATACTCAGATATTTTCACTTGATAGAAGACCATCAGATGGAAGTAGTTTTTCTGGCTGCTAAATTTCGATCATGCTAGCTTGAAGATTTTTGCTAATTTGATCATTTTTTATTGTGCAGTGCCACAATGGGCATACTCTTTGTTCGACTTGCAAAACAAGGGTGCACAATCGGTGTCCCACTTGCAGACAGGAGCTTGGTGATATCAGATGTCTCGCATTAGAGAAAGTAGCTGAATCACTTGAACTGCCTTGCAAATACATGTCACTTGGATGCCCAGAGATTTTTCCATACTATAGTAAACTCAAACATGAAGCTTTGTGTAACTTCAGGCCGTACAACTGTCCGTATGCTGGATCTGAGTGTGCTGTTGTTGGGGATATCCCATTCCTTGTTGCTCATCTGAGGGATGACCACAAAGTAGACATGCATTCTGGATGCACTTTCAACCATCGCTATGTCAAGTCTAATCCTCGTGAAGTAGAAAATGCAACATGGATGTTAACTGTAAGTATTTGTTTTGTCCCATTTAATTACTTATAAGGAAAAAAGAAAAGCTTATGTAATTAAGTTGATTGGATAAGGACATACAGTAAATTTTGGATAGCCTAAATGATCATGACATGCTTCTTGCTTATGGCTAGATCACGGTAATGGTAAGTCAGGGAAAATGATTTGACAATTCTTTTGTCAACAAGATAATCCATCGTGCCATTTATAAGAAGGCATTTTGAATTCCAGTTGTGTCAACCACTCACCATCATGATTTTGAATAATGTAATGGCCGTTATTTACGGATTTTTAAGGAGCCGTTGCCCTTTACTCCGTTATTTAAAAGAAGATGCTGTATTGCATTAGTAATGGCTGTTACCATTAACGGCCATTATTTACCATTAAGTAATGGTAACGACTATTATTTCAATAATTCAGTTGACAAAGAATATATGCATACAGTGTTTTCTTTAGTTTTTTTTTATTCTTTGTGTATTCTAATCTTCCAACTACTATTTCTGTCACATTTTTTCTCAAAATTTCACCTAAACTTCCCATTCTTTCTACAAATCTCTTCCTTATTCTTTTTTAGGGTAAGTTCATCAAATATTCATACTCCACAACTACTTCTTGCAAAAGGTGAGTATTATTTGTTATTTTTTTGCATATGTGTTGAAGAAAATTTTGTTTGATATTAGATTTGTTGTTAAATTTATAATATGAAGCATTGGATTGCCCGATCTATAGGTTTATGTATTTTTTTTTTCTAATTTGAATTATTTTTCAAAATTAATTTTACTAAAATACGTTATTAATAACATCTAATTTGATATATTTATACTTATTATATAGTTGTACATCTTAGTTTTACTTGTATCTACTAATATCTACTCATTTTATGAATTTTGCAAAATTTTCAAATAAATTTGCATAGCGCCGGACTGTTACCATTATGACCCTTGACCATAACTGCAGCTGCAACCGCGATTTAAAACTATGCTCATCATAGATAATATTGTGTGACTTATGTGCATTCCCACAGATTTTAATTGCTTTGTTGACTTACCGGTACTGTATATATGAAGCCCAACGGTTTGTTTGAATGGTTAGGTGAAAGCATGTTGGGTCATTGATCTCATGAACTCTCAACCTGAATTCGAACCCATCACAAACCTTTCACTGGACTTCCTCTCAGGATTTATCCTGGTAGTTGCATGGTTTGGAGTAAGGAGATTGCATGTACTAGGTGTTCGTCAGGTGGTCAAGGTGTTCCAAGAAGACGAGGGAAAAGGAAGGAAAAAAGAAGAGGGGGGAGGGGTTTCTAAAATTCGTTTAATGAGTATGATTCCAAAACATAGTAATTTTAAGTGTTTATAAAAATATGCCATGTGTTTTTACCTTTTTTTTTTTTCTCCCTTATTGGTGTTGTTAACTTCTTGCTACTGTTCTGACTATATTGATGCTGATGCTTGGATTGTAAAACCATAATTGGATAACAAATGGCATAAATGGTAAATTATGATGTGGATATTTTATAAGGTCATTAGCATAATCTTTATTTATTATGTTTTGCCTTTTGAGTCTGTTGGTTGATAGATCCAGATTGTCCTAATGAAGAATGGATTGTTATCAGTGTAACTTAAAAAATGAACTCACACACAGTATTTTTCTTTGTGCGATTCGTAGCCAATTTTCCTATACTTGTGTTAACCTCTAATCTGTAGATCTCACTCATAGGTTCAATTTCCAAGTGAGTAAGGAACTATCCTTCTGATCATATTGTGTAGGTTTTCCACTGTTTTGGCCAGTACTTCTGTCTGCATTTTGAAGCTTTCCAGCTAGGGATGGCACCTGTATATATGGCATTCCTTCGTTTCATGGGTGATGAGACAGAAGCCCGTAATTACAGCTACAGCCTGGAGGTTGGGGGAAATGGCCGGAAACTCATTTGGGAAGGGACCCCGCGAAGCGTTAGAGATAGCCACAGAAAAGTTAGAGATAGCCATGATGGTCTCATTATACAGAGGAACATGGCGCTTTTCTTCTCTGGAGGGGATAGGAAAGAGTTAAAGCTTCGAGTGACAGGACGCATATGGAAAGAACAGCAGAACCCAGAAGGTGGGGCATGCATACCCAATCTCTGCAGTTAGGATGGTTTGCACTTTCTCTTTCCCCCTCCCCCCCCCCCCCTGCTGTGTGCTTCTTTTGTAATATTAGCATATTCAGATATGTTGAGAATCCATATGTATGAATTCTGGAGGCATGAGCTTTATAATAAATTGCCAATAAACTATCCAACGAAGTTACTCTGGGTTTGCTGTGAATTTACCATTTTAGCAGCTGCCTCAATTCTCATGGTGTGCTTCTTTTTGTACTTCTTCAATTTGGGTACAAGTTGAAGTTGCTGCTTTAAATAGCCAGATAAGGACAAGATAACTTCTTACATTGCACTGACTTTCAGCCTATGCTTGTCCATTTACTTGGAAACTGAGGAATAGAAATGACAGACAGAATCACTGCATATTCAAGTTCAGATAGCTCGTATTCTCCTGTTGATTTGCTCTGGCCAGAAGTTCATCTCCCTGGGATTAAGGCGGTGCATTGGAGTATTCAGGGGTAACCAAAAAGGAAGTTAATTGACATCACTTATTTCCAATCATGTGCTATTGAGTGCATGAGTTTTTCTTTTTTTTTTTTAAGCACATAAAGACTCGTTTAAATGAGCACGTTAAGACTTATTTAACAATTGCACTGCTTTTTCATTGCTAAAATCAATGAACTTGAATGAGGAAGAGATGTGCAACTTTTTTCAAGTAATGTAATTTTTAAATATTTTTTAAATCGCGATTAATGATTTTCTCATAAATTTTATTTTTCCTTATGCCAATAAGAAAATTGTAAAGAAGATTTTAATATTAGGAAAAATAAAAAATTATTAAAAAATATAAAATACATTTAGTTACAAATTTAAAAAATAAAGTTAATTACAAAATTATCTCCCTATTTAAAAGTCCAATTCGGGCAAAAAAAAAATTTTCAACATATAATTTTCCATTTTAGGAAAAAAGACATTGAAGTGAAAAATACAAAATATTTAGCAACCAAAATGTCATTTTGCTGTAGCCTTGCCTCCTGATAATCTTAATGGCAGTTAAAACAACAATAAAAATTAATTGACTAAAAAATGAATCTTTCCGTACATTCTCGTTGTTTATATTAATTTAAATAATTAAGTGATTTGTAGTAAATTATTTTAATTTTAATTTTAGTGATTTTATTTATCAAATTGGCTCTGAAATTAAAAATATAAACCAACGAATTTTATCAAATTGATAAAATTAAATTTTAATTAAAATTGAAGATAAAAATTTGAATTTCTTTAACTTTTTTGACCTATTAAGGAAAAAAATTGAAAAATAGAATTCTTCTATCAAAGTCTCTCTCTCTCTCTCTCTCTCTCCCTCTCTCTCTCGCTCGCCTGAAGCCTTTTGATCTTGATGAGCTGACTCTGCAATGTCGACCTTCATTTTTCCCTCGCTCACCTGTTAAGAAAAGCTCCTCTTTTTGATTGAAGGAAATCTTATACAACACGTACTCTATCAGTTTATACTCTTTTTCTTTTATTTTTGTTTTTTTTTTTTTACCAAAATTCCGACCTTATATCTCAATTACACTTAGAACACACTCTCGTTTGAAAAATCCCCTTCTATTCTGTTTCTCTTCTTCAAGCATGGAGTATACAGAATTGTGAATACCCATCAGAGGATAAGCCTAAATTTGGAAAATTACCTCAATCTTTCTCTCTTTGGGGTAATTTTTTGAATGGAATTGGATAGCATTGAAAGCATGCCATCCTCAGATTTGACAGATGAGGATGAGATCCATCACCACCACCTTCAATTCCCTTCAGTTCCTAAGCCTCAAAGTAACAACAACAACATCAACAATGGTAATAGTGTTTCCTCAGCGATTCAATCCATCAGTGTCCACGAGCTGCTCGAATGCCCCGTTTGCACCAATTCTATGTACCCTCCAATTCATCAGGTTTGTACTTTGATGCAATCTGGTTGTTGGGTTCCTAATGTTTCTCGTTCTGTTATTTTCTTTTTTCGTGGGATTGTATTTTTGGCTGTTGATTTTGTTCCTTCTTTTATGGAGAATAGATGCAAGTTTGGTGTTCAGTTTGTTTTTTATTTAAGTGGCTTGAATTGAACTCAGGAACAATCTTTTGTTGTTCAGTTGGTTGATTTGGTTCCAATTGAAGTTGGAGTGAATTGAAGGGGCATCTGCGATTTGAAGTTGTGGGATTAGAGAATTTGATGGTATTTGTGTATCATTGTGGCGTATTACTTTGACTTGTATGTTAAGAGTGAAGGAATTTTTAGTGCAAAAATATTCAACATGTGGTTCTTTGCCTTACCTTTATACAACATGCGATCTGCTTTGTAGTTTTCAGTCATACACAATTATTATTAAACTTCTTGATGAAAATTAATACAAGCCTTCTGGAAGTGAACTAAGAAGTAGCATGCATTGGGCTCTCTATTTGTCAATCCCAAGTTGTGTTTAGCACATAGCATAACATATTCCTTCCCAGTTTCCCTTTCAAAACAACCATCCAAAGGAAACTTTGATGTCAAGTAGGAAAGTCACAGCCTGTTTGCATAAGTTACTTAGAATTCTTGATGTAAATTCTAGGGATGCTAAGTGTGAGAAATCGGTAGATTGCTAGGTTTTGTTGTTTATATTTGTACTTTATATTTTACAGTAGAAAACCTTTCCCTCACCAAAATCCCGAAGAGCTAAAGAGATGGATTCATCACATTTATTTGTGTGAGGCTGTGACCATATATAAAAGAGAGATAATGCTGGGTCTTATTTGAAATATTGGGACAATTGATAAAACATGGAAGGAGGTTTTGAGTAAAGACATGAATTATGAATAACTAAAGGAGTATAGACTTTTGGTGGCATCTGTGGGCTTTGGATGACACATATATCAGATCCCCTGGACTCTCGGTCACCTGATAGGGAGCCATTTTTGCTCACTAGCATCGTTGAATGAGAGTTGTGAATATCTTTGGCCTCACTCACCATCATAACTGTTTTGCTATGTCTTAAAATTCCATCATGCTAGCTCAGAAGTTTTTTTCCTGACGTGGTGAGATTTTTTTTTTTTTTTTTTTTTTGTTCCTGCAGTGCCACAATGGGCATACTCTTTGTTCAACTTGTAAAACAAGGGTGCACAACCGGTGCCCCACTTGTAGACAAGAGCTTGGTGATATTAGATGCCTTGCATTGGAGAAAGTAGCGGAATCGCTTGAACTGCCTTGCAAATACATGTCACTTGGATGCCCAGAGATTTTTCCTTACTACAGTAAACTCAAACATGAAGCTTTATGTAACTTCAGGCCATACAACTGCCCATACGCTGGTTCTGAGTGTGCTGTTGTTGGGGATATTCCGTTCCTTGTTGCTCATCTGAGGGATGATCACAAAGTAGACATGCATTCTGGATGCACTTTCAACCATCGCTATGTCAAGTCTAATCCCAGGGAAGTAGAAAATGCAACATGGATGTTAACTGTAAGTATTTGTCTTATTTAATTACTCGTTAGGGTAAAAATTCTTATCTAATTAACTTCTGATAGGAAAGGACAAACTAATGAATTTTTTATGGCCTTAAATGATCCTTGCTTGCCTCCTAAAGTTCGCTTGGTTATGGTAATGGTAAGTCATGGAATATGATCTGGGCATATTTTTTTCAACAACAGAACCCATCTGTGCCATTTATAAGTGGGAATTCTAAATTACTTGATCTTCTGCATGAAATTGACCATAAATACTGTGCTGCTTATGTGCATGCCAGAGACTGTAATTGCTTTGTTGACTCACCTATAATATATAGAAATGAAGCCCAACAGTTTAGTTGAATGGTTGGTTTAATCTGTATTTAGCCTTTTTTTGTCTTCTGTATGATGATTGATCCAAATGGACTATGTTATCAGTGAACAGATAAAATGAATTTTGCAAACAGATAGTATTTTTCTTTGCCATGATTCAAAGAGTAGCCACTACAGAGCACTGTTTTTTTATTTTCAGGAACCAATCTCTGAATCTCACTTATAGTGCAATTTCTTAGCGAGTACTGCCTATCTTTTCTGATAATCTTGTGTAGGTTTTCCACTGTTTTGGCCAGTACTTTTGTCTGCATTTTGAAGCTTTCCAGCTTGGGATGGCACCTGTTTATATGGCATTCCTTCGTTTTATGGGTGATGAGACAGAAGCCCGTAACTACAGCTATAGCTTGGAGGTTGGGGGAAATGGCCGAAAACTCATTTGGGAAGGCACCCCGCGGAGCATTAGAGATAGCCACAGGAAGGTCAGAGATAGCCATGATGGCCTCATTATACAGAGGAATATGGCTCTTTTCTTCTCTGGAGGGGATAGGAAAGAGTTAAAGCTTAGGGTGACAGGGCGAATATGGAAAGAACAGCAGAACCCAGAAGGTGGGGCATGCATACCCAATCTCTGCAGTTAAGGCGTGCTATATGCTTTTGTAATATTAATTTGTTCCATATATTGAAATGCATGTGTGAATACTGGAAGACTGAGCTATATAAATTGTCAATAAGCCATTGGAGAAGTTATTCTGGCTGTAGTTTGAATTTTTTTTTCCATTTTACCACCTGCTTGAAAGTGTAATGGTGTGCTTCATATTGTATTCTTCAACTTTGATGCATATCGATGTTACTGCTATAAATAGCCAGATCAGTTTTTGAGTCTCACACCAACTTTGGAACCTAACATTTGTACATTTACTTGAAAACTGGGTAATAGAAATCACAGTCAGCAGAATATTCCTGTTCAGTTAGCTTGCATTCTCATGTTTCAGAAGTCCATCCTGGCATGAAGCTAACCTGATGTGGGAGTTGAATTTGGAGTGCAGCTTTTATCAATTGGGTGGTTTAGTGCTTTCATATACTGGCATCTATTTAATGTATGAATCTCGTCCTTAAGCAAGGACGCTAACGCCTAACCTACCTAGGACACAAAAATTGAAGAGATGCAGACTGTCCACTGAATCAAGTCAGCTGTCTGATAAGGCCTCAAGGCCTTCTTAGGGTGATAAGTGTGCTTCCACACACAGGAACATGACAATCATTCTCAGGCTTAATTTTAACCATGATAATGTGCTCAAATTTATTGATAAATTTAATGCTGATATATGAAATTAAACAATATTTGTCAATGCTCAAGAAAGGATTCGTATGGAAAATGAATGTAAGCTGTTGGACTTGGATCCTCTATTTATGTGAAAGTGAAATTTTAATTTTAAAGACGCTAGTTATATATGAGAAAATAAAATAATATTGCTCATATGACTAATTTGAATCGTTATCTTTTGGGCACGTTAATTTGTAACAATTTTATTTAAAACAAAATAATATTTCGCAAAAAATTATAACCATAAGTGATATTTATATTTTTTTCTTACAAAGTTATCATTTACAAGAGAATATTAGGTTTAAAAAATGAAATTCACAAAATATGCAAAAAATATATGTAATTACATTTTTTTATAAAATAATGTAACAAAATATTATATTTAAATCAATAGCAATGAAATGAATTATTCAAACTCAATAATAAAAATGTAAATAATATTATTCATCATTATCAATTTAAAATAATTTTATTATATTGATTTTATAAAAAATTTTATTTATAAATTTTATTTTTCTGAACAGAAAAATTTTCATATTCGATGACTTTTGCATAATAATAATAGTAATTATATATTTTAAAATTTAATAAAATTAAAATTATTAGTAAACACTTTATTATATAATCTCTTCTGTTCATGCTCTTCCGCGAACCAAAGAGTGCCCCAGGGTTTTTAGCAGCAATGGCCAATCTCTTCAAAATCCATAAACCTCTCTTCTCAGAGTGACGAAGTCTGGTTTTTTCCCGTTTCTTTAACCTTTCATCCTGAGTAATGGAGCTTCCCAGTCCTTCAGTTTCAAACAGAAATCTGTTTGTTCCACGCTTTTCCTTCTTCACTCGCAAATTTTCCTTTAAAACTTGCAACACCAAAACCCCCTCCAAATTCCACAAAAACCTTTCTACTCCATTCCATTTATCATTCTCAACCACCAGAATTGTGCATGTTTCGGCCCGTTTTGGACGACCTACGAATCGCAGGAATTCCCTAAGGAAAAAGCTCGTTGATTATCAACAGGTGCGTCAAAAGAATCCTATTTCTCTAAATCCAAGTTCTGATTGTCAAAACCCGAATCTCCATTTTGATAATATTGGTAATACTCAAGAGAATTTGGATCAGGATAGTCTGAAGGAGATTGATTCTAGTGATGGTGTTGGTTTAGTTGAATCCGAATGTGAAAAAACTTGGGAAACACAATCGAAAGAACTGGGTGAATCAGTTTTGTCGACTAAGCTCGATAAGTGGGTGCTTCAGTATAATAAAGATACTGCATATTGGGGTATTGGGTCTGGTCCCATTTTTACTGTTTTTCATGATTTAAAAGGAAATATCAAGCGGGTTTTAGTTCATGAAGATGAGATCTTAAAGAGAAGCCAAGTTGAGAAGCGAGAATTGGGGGATTTAACAAAATTAAATTCTAAAATTTCGTATGCAAAGGATTTGGCCAGACAGATGGAGGAAGGGGGAAATGTTATTCCTAGAAATAGTTCAGTTGCAAAATTTGTTGTTTCCAGGGAAGAGTCTGGTTTTGTAAACGCAATTCGTGATGTTATTCCGCAGCCCGAGTTTGTCCCAGTCCTCTCGGGGCTTGCGAAATTGACATTTTGTTTTTTTGTTGCAATTTGGGCACTGAAGAAGTTGTTCACTTCGGGAAATAAGGAGGAGCAGTTAACAGAATTGGAGAAGGAAATGATGAGGAGAAAGATAAAATCTAGACAGGAAAAAGAAATTCGCAACAAAGGTAGAGTTGAAGTTGTCCAAGAACCTTCTGAGCTACCAATGTTGTCAACTGAAAAACCTAAGCTGGACAAGCAAGAATTAATTAGAAATATACTTGATGCAAAGGCATCAAAGGATAAATTGGTGTTGGTAGATTCTTCTGGTTCCCAAACTACCAGTGGCATGGATTTTGATGAAAAAATTCAAGAAATTAGAGCAATGGCTAGGAAGGCTCGGGAGATTCAGAGCAGAGGAAAGCCATTGGTTAATGAGGATAGAGAAGAAAAACAGTTTGTGAATGATGAATCATCTGGTAGGATGGAGATGTTTGAAGAGTACACAGAAGGGGTGAGTTTTCTAACTGACATTCAAAATGGAGATTCTGATCAAAGGAGGGATATGGATGATATGAGAGTGGAGTTATCTTTAGAAGGGTCAGAGGATGATGATACCAGGCATCTAAATAAGGTGTCCTCTGAAAAGAATAGGGTCATGCATTCTTCTAGCACTTCAGGTGTAGAAGTTTTAAAAGACAGGCAAACAATGGCAAGAGGAGAAGTTACACATTCCTCTGATACTATTGATGATGAATGGTGCTTGCCAAAGGCAAAACCAAGGATTATACTTTCAGTCAAAGAAGCAAGGGAATTCCTTGCTAAGAAAGATAACAAATGTGCCCAGGAACCCAAAGTTAACACAGTGCAAGAAGAAACATCTATGTTAAGTCCATCTAGTGATAAAATATCTGGTGGTAAAACAAGCCAAAGAGTGGAAACAGGTAGACCGCTGTTTGAACCTGTCAATTCGGGCAAAATGTCAGGTCCTTTGACTGCTGTGAATTTTCTCAAAGATTCAATTCCAGAGGGGAAGGAAATTGTTTCAAACCAGAAAGATGATTCCAATGATTCTGAGGAAGAACATGGGTTGCATAATCTTCAAAATTCCCAAACACTCTTAAATAAAGACATTAATGACAGCATGGAGAGAAGACAGCCTGTACAGACACAAAACTGGATGGAGAAAAATTTTGTTGAAGTTGAACCCATAATTAAGAAGATTGGTGATGGATTTAGGGATAATTACAAAATTGCAAGAGAAAATGTAAATCAACATGCAGGTATTGATGTAACACATCTTAACTATAGTGAAGATGATAGTGAACTTGAGTGGATGAAAGATGATGATCTTAGAGAAATAGTTTTTCGAGTCCGAGAAAATGAGTTGGCAGGGAGGGATCCATTTCATTTGATGGATGCTGAAGATAAACTTAAATTCTTCAAAGGTCTTGAGAAGAAAGTTGAGAAAGAGAATGAAAAATTGTTTCAAGTTCATGAATATCTCCATTCAAATATTGAAAATCTTGATTATGGAGCAGGTAATTGACTGCTTGTAAACCATATCATTAACTATTTTCCTTGTCCTTCAGTCTAAAAAAATTAGTTGCATAATGACTTGGCTATTATATGTTATTGACTCGGATGCCCTTTCTTTCTTGTTTTATTCTGAGGACTAAAGATTTTCCTGTTGTAGTGGTTCCAAATGGCTGAAAATTCACATCACTAAACCAATTGGTTGAGTGTAAATTTACATGTCACTGAAAGCATTTTTGATCTTTTTGTTTTAATCAAATTAATGCTATTATTTTCTTCTGCTCATCCTGTAGATGGTATCAGCTTGTATGATACTCCAGAAAAGTTTATACCTCGCTGGAAGGGGGCTCCATTAGAAAAGAATCCTGAGTTCCTCAACAACTTCCTAGAACAACGTAATGCATTTTTTGCTCGAAATGCTGGCACTTTGTACCTTGTGAAGGAGGATGAACGAAACTTGATTCAGAAATCAACTGAATCTCTAGCAGATGAGAATACTGCAACTTCCTTGTCAGAAAACGCTTTAGAGAAGAATTTACGCAGTAAGAATTCTAAAGATTCTAAGACAGTAATAGAAGGTAGTGATGGTTCTGTTAGACCTGGAAAAAAATCAGGCAAGGAATATTGGCAACACACAAAGAAATGGTCCCGTGGGTTTTTGGAATCTTACAATTCAGAGACAGACCCAGAAATGAAATCTGTCATGAAGGATATAGGAAAAGATTTGGATAGATGGATCACTGAAGAAGAAATACAGGAGGCAGCTGATCTGATGAAGAAACTTCCTGAGAGAAATAAGAAGTTCATGGAAAAGAAAATCAATAAGTTAAAAAGAGAAATGGAATTGTTCGGACCACAAGCTGTAGTGAGCAAATACAGTGAGTATGCAGAAGAGAAGGAAGAAGATTACTTGTGGTGGTTAGATCTTCCACATGTACTGGTATGTAGATATCATTTTACCTTCTTTCCTATGGTTAGGTAAAGCTTCTAGTTTACAGCCAAAGAATTATCCTTGCCATGGATGTTGCGACAAGCATTGCACTAGATTTGGCCGTGGACCGGTTAAAATCGGATTGGCCAAAATCAGTTTTTAACCAGACCAGAACCATTAGTTCAGATACGGGCGAAACCGCATTTTTAAAAAAATAGAAAAATTTTGAAAAAAAAAAAAATCAACCAAGGGGTTGAGGGGTGTGGGGGGGAGGGGGAGGGAAGGAGGGAGAACCTTAAAGGCCGTTTATAGGCCCTTGAACCGGAACCACGGGTTCATGCCCAAAACTGGACTGGAACCTCCCTAGGCCAGCCCTAAAAATCTAAATATTCTAACTTCTATCATAAGTAAAACCCTAGGGATGGCATATTACTTTTTCATAATGCTCTGATTCTATATTTTCTTAGAAATACATATATTTTGGTCAGGTACCATGATTAGTATTTCACTCTTTTAGTTTTATGCCATTTGGTTAATTAGAGATCATGATATGGGATTTCTACGCGTGCATAATAATTGAACCGATTCTGTTGCTATTTCTAGTGCATTGAATTGTACACAACTCAGAATGGGAAACAAGAGATAGGATTCTATTCGATGGAGATGGCTGCAGATCTTGAATTGGAACCAAAACCATGTCATGTGATTGCTTTTGAAGATGCTGGTGATTGCAAAAACCTATGTTGTATTATTCAAACTCACATGGATATGCTTGGAAATGGCCATGCCTTTGTTGTTCCAAGGCCTCCTAAGGTAGAGATTTTTATTTTTGCTAATTATAACTTTGACATTTTCAGAAGAGTTCAAGAGAATCTTCTGTCATGCTAACATGAACATCTTTCTTTTGATTTGTAAGAAAGAGCCTTATTGTTAGCTGTATTTAGAAACTAATTTACCAAACTGGATTTGTCATTGTAGCACTTAGTAGATTCTCAAGAATATGTGCTTGTGTCAGTGTGTGCTTGTGTACTTTGAGAATTATTTTTCTGAGTTGTGCGCATTTGGGAGACTGGAATAATATCATGCTTTCAGATTTGATAAATGAAAAATATGAGCGGAGAACTCTATAGTGGAACCAACATTTATGAGTCATTAGTATTTCTTTTCTCATCACTTTCCAGCGGAATATAAGCAACCCTCTTGATCAACATCTTATGCTCTTTTAGCAATTGTGTCCTGTTAGTTGAAACAATCTCATGCTGAATGCTAGGTGTGTTACTGTTTTGATTGAGGAGTTGAGCATTACATTTCTACTTTCATTTTTTTTTCTTTTTTACTCCTTTTATGTGGCTCTAACTGTTGATTTTAGGATGCCTTTCGGGAAGCCAAAGCAAGTGGTTTTGGTGTTACTATTATCAGGAAAAGAGAGCTAAAGCTGAATGTAGATCAAACCCTGGAAGACGTGGAGGAACAAATCACTGAGATTGGAAGCAAGATGTATCATGATAAGCTCATGCGGGAGCGTTCTGTTGATATAAGTGCACTGATGAAGGGTGTTTTTGGTGTCGATGGCCAAAGTGCTAATGCTAAAAGGTATTTTTGATTTTGCTTTGGTTAATCTGGCAGGTGTAACCTATCAATTGGGAGGAGAGGGGGAGGACATGTGGGTGGACAATAACAGTGTAATTTGCAAAATAAGAACCCTACGTATTTTTTGATTGTTTTGTTATCAGAAAAAAGCCAAAGCGGAAGCTGAAGAAGCCTAGCAAGGAATGAAGATGATTTGTGCCTAACCAAGCATGGGTGAGTGGTGATGACAGTTGACCATGACACCATGTAAAAGGTTGTTGGCTGTGTACGCTGCTTCACAAGGTCTGGGTTTTTTGTCTTGCTTCCAGTCAAGCAGATCAGGAGCACATGGAAGACCTTTTGTCCAATGCTGAATGCTTTACCTATCACATATGTTATGTCAAATTCAATCTGCTGCTAGGTCTATTTGGAGGGCCTTGCGTCATGCAGTGATGGCAGGTTGGCAACTTTGACATTCAACTTTGCTGCCTACAGAAGGATAAGCTGGATAATGGCTGGAGCTAATGCACTAAAACATACTAGCAATTCTATGTACTGCTGGGGGTGCTGCTCTGCGTCCATCAGCAGTTTCCATGACATTGATCTTCCCAGGTCTAAAGCGGGCAGAATTCTGAGTTCAACAGAAAAGGTTCTGACCCGGTAAAATTCAAAGCTGCTAGTGAAAAATGACCTCTTTATTTGTGAATCGCTTGCTATTCCTCAGTTTTGTATGGGCAATAACCAATGGTTTGCATAGTAACAAATGGTTTACATTTTCTATGTTCAGCATCAATTTTCTATTCTTAAGAAAGTGGGAAAGCGTGCATGTAATTGGTATTGACGTCGAGAAGAAAACCCTTGGCTTTCCCTGCTTTTATTTACCCCAGCGTGTCACGCAGTATAAGTAGTATGTGAATTTTATGTAGAAATCTAGTATATCTTACCAGACTGATATGGCTGATCTATATCATTTCCATTTTCTTTTCGTTTTCTTTCCTTTGATAAAAGCAGAAAAGATAAGTGCAATAAGTTATCAACACCTGAATTCTCCAGGCTCAATGAATTGGACACTGAGCCTTCTTCTAAGAGGATGGGACAAGCTGTGGGAGATGAAGATGCCACTAAAAGAAATACAGAAATAACTTTAGAAGCCAACCACATTCATGATAAAAAGACTAGGTTCCAAGTTCCATCAAATTAAAAAAAAATCTACCAATAATCATATGAAAGAATAGGAAATCAGATGCAAACAAACTATAGGAACAATTGAGCATCCCTGCCACAAATGCACATGTACGATAACGAATGTGCATGTACACATTTATAAACATGTTATCCACAAAATTTAGCAGTCCATCAAGATAGAGATCTGGCAATCTCATCAAGGCGACGATCCATGATGTGCGATACAGTTTCAAGGAATGCAACTTCGCCTGTGCCAGGAAGAACAGAATCCTGTGCTTCATGGACAATCTCCTCAATAACAGATACCTTCTTCAAGGTCTCTCTGCACATTATTCTTCCAATAGCAAAAGGTGTGAGCCCCATCTCCACCCCCTTCTTCAGAAGCATGGTGGAGATGCGAAGTGTGTATGCACATTCTACTGGCATGTCCCATCCATGGAACTTGAGAAGAGCAATATCCTCTTCAGCATCCAATGATTTTATATAGTCAACAGTACTAGAGTCAAAAGGATGACGAGCTTGAGGCCAATAGAGCCAATCAAATGTGCAATCCTCAAACTGCAACAAGCAAGAATCAATGATTAAGCCTACAAATTGACCAACATATGGTAACATAAATAATAGCAGTAATGGAGAGTCCAAACCTAACTGCTGCATAAAATGTTTTATGATTAATCTTAATTAAACGAAACATACCATGTAAAGGATAATAATAATAATAATAATAATAATAATAATAATAATAATAATAGACGAAGAAGAAGATAAAATCAACAACATATGGAGAGATGATAAGTATGAAATTTCCCGAAACTAAAAAAATGTTAAGCATACAATACTTACACTTTCAGGGAGGCAGTATCCATGATCTATTGGAATCAGCACAGTCTGTCCATCTTCTGCATCTTTGCTCAACAATATATTCCCAGCATGCCTATCTGCATTTGCCATTCTTATATCCAACACAGCGATTTTATGAACTTCCTTCACTGGAAAAGCCCCATGACCCATATCTTCACAACTTCCATTGTTGTCCACGAACATCTGCAAGGAGCCAATCTTGACAGCCACATCCTCTGGATGGTTAAACCCTTTATGAAAACACTTGATCATAACTGTAGGTGGAACCCCAGCAAAGCCTTTCTCATCACCAAACAAAGATCGGCGTCCTCTCTCTGGATGATCCAAAATATAAGCTGCAACTTCCCTAAAAGCTCCTTCTCCAACTCTTGTACCTTTCTTTAACCCTTCCTCGTCAGCAGACAATGGCAGCCCACGAGGGTTGTTCACAGCCATTGGTTCCTCATCAATCGGTTTGAAAACAGAAACAAACTTCTGTCCAGAAGAATCCTGCATGAAATAAGCACCGCCAGTACCCTCCATAGATCTGATTGGACTATTTCCACCCTCCAATCCATCAAAGGTAGCATTTACCATATTCCAAATCACAGAGGGCAATTCAATTTTGGGATTAACAACAATAGGTTCCAATAGTAAATCTCTATCAGAAGGCTTTCTTGGTACAGTAACTTCATAACTTCTCCCATCATTCCCTTCACCAACAACATATTGTCTTCTGACATTCTCTTCATCATTCAACTGTGGTGCCACAATAGACAATTCTAAATTCTTCTCCACAGGCCTCGTCCGAACCTTTGCAGATTTCCTCACCAAAAAATGAACCACAGTATCATTATTATATTTACAGATGTCATCAATAAGCCTTTGATCGTCAAGCGGTTCACCATCACAAACAACCTCTTGCTGATCAAGGTCATCAAACTCCCTCTCCTTCTTTGCAACCTGTTGTTTCACATACCCAACATGTCTCCCTCGCTCCACAATAAAGGTATATTCTTTTCCACTAATAGTTTTAACCTTTATAACCTGAAGATCGGAAAGCCTGAGAACCAAATGCAGAACATTCCCATCAGTGACACCATAGTCACGGATAAGGGAATTGCTCCTTGATAGTTCTCGGCCCGCACAGACCAGTTTTTGGTTCTTCACAACAAACCCTTTACAGGACTGAATCCGTAGTTTCACAGATTCAATTGAATCAGACTCTAAAACACGCATTGGAATCATAGACCCCCCAACAGAGAGATATATCAAGATGAACTCATCAGAGCAGGGGAGTAGTTGGGCATTGACATAATCAGAATGAAGTACAGAACCATTGTGAATTGGACTGACAGCAACACCAGCAGACGACATTTTTCCCCCGTTGTTTTTCTACACTTATATTTCAATAACTGATTTGGATTTTAGGGGAGTTCAAAATAGAAGCTCACAAGAAATTAGACATTTTTTTTTCATTGTTAATGACCATCTAATTACAACATAGATGATCAAAAAACACTACAAGACGAATGCTGAAACTTCAGTATAGGAAACCCAGAAACAAATTCTGAAAATCAGAGCCGAAACATATCGCAAACAAAGAAAAGATCAAATTGGGGGTCAACGGCTAGGAGATCAAGAAATGTAGAAAAATACAAAAGGATAGACAATATAAGAGGAGAAAAGAAAGGGAGAAAAAATCCTTACCAAGCCGGAAGAACCGAAGAGAAAGGAAGAGAAACCGGAGGTTAAATTGGGCTTAAATTTTACTAAATTAATCTGAATCACCGATGGCGTAGAAGATTTTTTGTGCTCGTGAACAAGGGAGAAGCAATTGAGAAGAAAACAAAACGCGTGGAGCCGCCTCGATTTTATAGGCACCGCGTTCAAAGTACGACTTTTGACAATAATTATTATTATTATTATTTTTAATTTTGGGGTTTTTGGTCAAATAAATGCAAAAGCATATTATTAGAGAAAGCCAGAGAGGCATACTTTGTTCATACTTGGAGTAATCTGCTCCCCATACTTATTATTATATTTATTTCTTTATTATCATATAATTAAAATTTTATAAATATTAAAAAAATAATTACACAGATATAAAAACTTTTTATATATTATTCACAAATATTAAAGAATATTTAATGATAGAGTCTAGTAATAACCGGTAATCATCTTCGTCTATCGTCCATATAAGGTGAGAACTATTTTGACTGCTCCAAAGTGCAGGAAGTGTACCCTTACCATTTTCATTGAGGGATAAATTAATTGTTTGTTTTTAAATTATTGAAATTTATTTAATTAAATTTATTTATTTACATTTGGAATAAAGTCTCTCATACAGTTGATAATTTCAAAACATTATTAGATTTGTTTGGTAGAACCTTTGTCTTTTCCATTGAGGGATAAAAGGAGAAGAAATCTCCAAAATGACATTGTTTAGCGATAGTGGATCTGAGAGCACAATGATCAAGACGAGATGTCTATAGAGGATGAATTCTGCATGATTTTTTTCACTTTTTGTACAATTGTGGTTTGTGCAGTACTCCAAGGAGTGGCCTATTTTTTCAGTATTTTTGACAAGAGAGAAGTGTATCTGAACACATGTGAAATAAAGTCTCTTAAATAGTTGATAATTCCAAGAAACTGTTAGATTTATTTGGTAGTCAGATCCTTATTTGTAAACTTTAATAACTTCTGAGCAATTTGGGGTCCATGATGATATTTTTCATTTTCAAATTGCATTCCCAGAAATTCAATATTGGTCTGAGCCAAGTGAACAGATAGTAGGCTGCTATGGCTTCTGATAGAGGCTTGAAGGGAAGATTATGATTCTCATTGGCAATCCTTAATTTTTTTCGCAACAATGAAGTAGAAGCAAATCATTCAAGGAAGCGCCATATTAGGCTCTATTGATTTTCTATGTCTCCAAGGAAATTATAGAGCCCTAGGGTAGAAACTATTCGCAGAAAGCCTGCAACAAGTCCCATTTTCAGATTAAATGCAAAGAAAAAGCCTGTGCCTATAAAAATAAGAAGTTGAAAATGAAAGAGGTGATTTTTTGTAAATTCATTGATTCGGATAAGTGTCATTAATGCATTGCATCCTAGTAGAAAACTTTCAAGTGCAGGAATTTTGGAAATAGAAGATGTGATTTTTTGTAAATTCAATGATTTGACTCAGTGTCATTGATGCATTGCATCCTGGTGAAAAACTTTTCAGTGCAAGAATTAAAAATAAAAGAGTTTTAGTGCTAGAAGACTTCAATCCTAAATCAGTCAGCTTGATAAATACCTCACAGCCATGATTCATCAAAAAAGATTCAGACAAGACTTCATGCAAAAATAAAATAGTCAAAAATCAAAAGATTGAAATCTCATATTGCTCAAATAGAAACAGACCTAGCCTATCACAAATAAACCCATACACTTGTTGATAATATGTTTTCATCTTACAGACTATCTCCTTATCAACTTAAATCATCCATGACTTTTAGACCCTCTATTTTTAATACACACCCTAAACTATCCCAGGAAACTTCCACACCTAAACAACCATCTTTTAATCCTTTTCAGTCACAATCCCAACCATCAAAAAGTATTTCTTCATCTAAATCAATGGAGGAAGAAAAGCCTTTGCCAAGATACCACAAAAATTAAAAACCTATGTATCTTTAAGACCCAACTCCTTTGATGACCATCCAAATACTATAATTTGAAACAAAAGAATCTTCTAAATCTTCAAAGGAAGAATATTTTGATTCTGACCTTAAAGCAAACTTGACAGATATTACCAATCTTCTCATGGCTACTTCCATTGAGTCTAATGCAAATGAAACCCCTGAAGAAACTATGGAAGAAGAAACACATCTTGGCCAAACTTCACAAGGAAGATCTTATACTCGTTCAACTGGTGGGCCCTAGTTTACACTTGATGATGTTCCTCCATCAAAATGGAGAGAAAGGATGCTTGAATTTAGAGCCTAGATTGATCTACAGCTAACAAAGCCTAATGCTCAATTATCAACAATTCTTCGAGAATTTACTGCTAGAATGACTGAATCACTCTGATATTGGTTCTCTTTCTTGGGACAATATAGATAGTTTCAATTTTACCAGATACTAGACACTCGAACTTTTCTAGAAACTATCCATTCAAAATTCCTTGGTAATATAGACCTGGCAAAACAACAAAAGAGGCAAGATTTTTTTGAAATAAAGTGCTGTTCCTTGAAAAGGAAAGATCTCGACTTCCACTATTAGCGCATATCCTAGCTCTTTTATAGGCTCGATGGACTGGATGATGTTAATCTCAAAAGCATGTATATTGCCTCTCTCCTTGTGCAGATATAGTCTGATTTGTATCGAACAATTCAAGCAATTGGCAATAAATTAACACGGATCTCTATTGAAGAAATTCACTGGATAACCCAATTCAAAGAAATCATAAACAAGACCAAGTCTTTGTAGAAAGCTTGCAACAAGTCCCATCTTCAGATTAAATGCAAAGAAAAAGCTCGTGCCTGCAAAAACAAAAAGAAATTTCATCAGAAAAAATATATGCACAAGCCAAAGAAAGGCACCAAAAAGAAAGTTTTTCGATTATTTAAGAAGAAACCTGTTTGAGGTAAAACAAAATCAAACAGATGTTTTATTTGTGGAAAGAAAGGTCATTTCTCTAAAGAATGTCCTCAAAATTCGAAGAAGGCAATAAAAATAATTCAACAAATCCATCAGAGCACTCATTTGGATCTGGATGATGCAGATATTGAATCCCTATTCTCAGAGCAAGATAAAACTGACAGAGAAACTATTTTTGCTCTTGAGATTACTGAACCAAAATCTACATCATCCAATGATACTGATATGGATGTTTGTGATGTAAAATTTCTAAATATTCATGCTACTTCTTTATGCTCTTCAGCTCAACTAGCTACTCTAATTCCTTTAGTCTAGATTCATATTCTTCTATTAAAATATGAATGACCTGTTTTTGTCATTAGATTCATTGATACCGAAGCTCATAAGAGCATGATGAACTATGTAGTTCTTCCTAAAGAAGCTTGGATTTCTCATTTCCAATACTTTCTAACAGCAGATGGAAAAGTATTCAGAACTGATCTTATTACCAAAAAAAACCCATTGGAATACAAATGTTCCCTAACTGTATTATCTGGACAAAGGTAATCGGCACTGACCTCCCTGACAAAGACTTATTGATTGATTTTAATGTATATCAATAAGCTCAAAAGCTTCAAATTCTACCCACTAGAATAAAATATAAAAGGTTTTTTTAAAACTTTTTACCACAATTTAGAAGATGTTCTCATTCTCTAGAGCTTCTCCAGACTTTCAAAAATATAAGGATCTTCTAATGCCTTCTTATGTGGACTCTCATGTAGACTTTTCTCATCCTACACCATTATGGAAAAATAAGAAGTTCTTTATTAAGCTTCCCTTTAAGCTTAACGAATATATTAATCCCACAAAGGAAACCCGTCTTGGAATGACTCCTTCAGATCTCTCTTTGGCCCAATAAGAATGCCAGCAGCTCCTCCAATAAGGCCTTATTAAACCTACAAACTCAGCATAGGCATGTCAGGCCATCTACGTAGAAAAAAGATCAGAAAAAATTAGGGAAAAAAAAGGATCATGATTGATTATAAGCCTTTAGAGCTCAGGTTCTTTCCGGAGGGAGGGCAAAGGGCGTGTGGAGGAAATATCTCACATCGCTTGAATACTTGATGCTAGCCTAGCTTATATACTAACTGAGCACTTCTAACTCACAAGTCGACTTTTGGGTTAGGTCCAAAGGCTTAAGTACAGGTTCTTTCTGGGGGAAGGGTAAAGGGCGTGTGGAGCAAATATCCTACATCGCTTGAATACCAGCCTGGCTTATATACTAACTGAGTACTTCTAACTCACAAGTCCGCTTTTGGGTTAGGTCCCCTGATTTTTTCTATTCTTTTTTCTACATTGAAGGCCTAATATGCCCATGCTAAGTTTATGATTTCAATGAGATTCTCTTTCCTGTGCTAGGGATCTTTAAGGGGGGGTGGATTCTATGCGATTTTTTTCAATTTTTGTACAGCTGTCGTTTGTGCAATGCTCCAGGGAGGGGCCTATTTTTTTTTAGCATTTTTGACAGGAGAAAAGTGTATCTAGACACATGCGAAATAGGCTCAGATAATCTGACAAGATTCTCAGGACTCTACCGAGACAGAAAAAGAGGAAGCCATCAAGAGTGCATCTGTTCCTGAACAAAAAAACAGTCCATGGTACAAGAGCCTATATGGCTGGGAATATAATTCTGATGGCTCGAACTATTATAAAAATGATTTAAGTCCAAGTCAAAACTCCATGTGAATTGACAACAGATTGTGTCCTTGAAACTGAAAAAATATACATCTGTGTAATTAATTCTAGTTATATAAGTTATTCGTTTTTAAGTTTTTGCGTTGCAATAAAGCAGGGGCAAACCATTCAAGGAAGCGCTATATTAGCCTCTATTGATTTTTCATGTCTCCAAGGAAATTATAGAGCCTTCACCAGAAGCCATAGCAGCCTACTTTCTATTCATTTTACACTGGCATTTTTTCAGAAATTCAGAAGGATTGTTATGGACTCATAACCAATTTTATGAATGGAAAGCCTATTGCCAAACTTTCAAAACTGGATAGAGCCTCGCACTGCGAAAAGAAATTACTGCACATCTCTATAAAATTAATAACTACAAGCCCAATACCCATATATATTTAACTAATTTTTTAATAATATAATAATTTTTTTTGTCTGAATAATAATAATAATAATAATAATAATAATAATAATAATAATAATAATAATAATATATTGATTGAATCAGTCATCCACATGAATCAATATGACCTCTCTATAGAGTCAACTTTCAAACTGTTGGCACCCTCCCAAACGTTTGGGTCACCGATTTTATTATTTAAATAAATGATAATTGGGTCAGTTATTTAAATAATAATATTTTTAATGATAATTAAATAAAAGTTAATTTTTTTGAAATTAAAAAGTTATTATTCTTTTTAACATTGCTGGTGTGTTGTTGTATTATTATTTACACAAGTCAATTTATATATTTAAAAAATAAATTATTATTATAATTTAATTTCCTCAAATGAAATTTTCCAACATTTGACGGACTAATATTTAGCTAAACGCATAAAATTGATAGAAAAATTATTTCATTTTATAGACTAATTAATTTATTTTTAAAAATTAAAACATATAAAATATTTGTGAATAATGGTAATATTTAAAAATTATTTATTTTTATAAAAATATTGTTAAAAAATAATAGCACAATAAATAAGAAAACAAAAAATAATTCTATAAATGAAAAAATTATTCACTTATAATTAAAAATTAAATTAGTCACTCGAATAGATAATTATCCTGAAAATCGGGAAAAAAAACGTGTTTAGGAAAAATTACATGAAATAAATAAATAAATAAAAATAAACACAAATGAGTATAAACAGCATAATTATGTTAGGATTGGAGCTGCTAAATGAGCTTGGATTGGTGAGCTGGCATTCGTTGGAGGGAACAATTACTGTAGTTAAAGAGTTTGTTGTATTTGTTAGGAAAGTTGTTGCTTGTAACAGATTGAGAGTCAAATTCATGGAATGAATAAAACAAATGATTCTTTCTCTCTTAGCAATTCTTCTCTTCTTTTCTCTCTCTTTCTCGAAAACGCTTCTTCCTCTTGTCTTTGATTCTTCTTTTCTTCTTCTATTCTCTATCTAATTCTTCTGCACTTTTCTTCTATTTCCTACTTTGAGATTGAGAATTGGGTCTATGTTTAGAAGACCTAACAACTTCATATTAGAGCCTGTCAATTCGGAGGACCAGACTTTAGCAGAGTTAAAATTGGGAAAAAAGAAGCAAGCCATGGCCTCGTAGGGTTTGGAGGAGCACATGCAATCCTTGGAATAGAAGTTGCAAGATTTGAGCCAGGAGTTGCACGCTTCAAGATTGAGAAATCATAATGAAAGAGGGGAACTAAGGAGTGAGTTGGTGCAAAAGATGGATCGGGACCAGGTAGAGCTATCTTAAAAGATGGATCAACTATTAGAGATCTTTAGGGCTTCACAGTAAAAAGTTAAAGATTCTGCTCTTGTTATTAATTTGGCACATGAGTCCAATTCTTTAGCTAACGAGGCGAGGGGTATCTTACCTTTACCTAAGGGTAAAGAAGTGGGGGAATCAAGGGGGGGAAATTCCGCTGGTAGTAGCAGTTAGAATGGTTCGATGTAATTGAAGATTGAATTATCCCAATTTGATGGTGAGAACCCGATATCTTGGGTCAGGAAATGTCAGCATTATTTTCAAGTTTATAGTGTACCTGAAGAACAAAAAATAAAAGTAGCCACTTTGTTTTTTAGGGAAAAGGCTGACAATTGGTTTCAAAGGTGGCAAATTCAGAAGCCTGCAGCCTCTTAGGAGGAATTTTCTGAAGAGTTGTGTAAGAGATTTGGGGAAATGGGAATTTTGGATGTGGTAGAGGAATTTAATAAACTCCATCAGGATAGTCTATGATCGAGTGTTTGCTGGTTTTTCAACCCCACAAGTGCATGAATTGTAATGAGTAGAGTATTGTCTCATGAGAGATTTAACTAGCAATTACCAGCTGTCTAAGCTATTGAATAAAATAGAAAAGTGAAATTTGTCTATTTTGAAAATGAGGAATAAAAAGGGTAATAAATTTAAAATGGAATAATCTATTTTAAAATAATTTCAGAATTAAGATTTCACACTTTAACTTTATTATGGATATAATCTTATCTATTTATTGGATTGAGAATTGTTTGCCTTGATGAAAATTAATCCTAAAGTATCATAGGTCCTCTCTCAAAGCACCTAAAGTGTATCTCAATTAGAGCTAAACCCTATTTTCATAGGTGATCGGTTCTAATAAAAACCTTTTAAAACTTATGATTAATTATGAAACTCCACAAAGGTTATCAGCCTATTTCTAGGTCAGATTTTTTAAATTCAAAATCTTGATTTTCTAATATTAATCTTCACTTTTCAGTTCTTTAATTAATATCTATAATCAATACTAAGTGAATATCAACACATAGCATACATTAAGATCGCAAAAAATTAAATCAAAGAACAAGTTTCAAATCCAATAAATAAAACTCAATATTTGTCCATAATAACGATTACAAGCGTTACTCTCCTAATTCTAGAATATAGAAATTACTCACTCATAGTGAGTTCATCAAACATAATAAAATAAAATAAAAGAACAATAAAAGTCCACTTAAAGAAATAGAACAAAAGAACTGAAGAGAATTTATAGCTTTGATCTTATGGAACTTCAGCTGAAGGCTCCTCCTTGATACTGATACACTACTCTTCTAGGCAGCTGTGAGAAAATAATGAAGGTGTTATTGTCCGGCTCTGGATCCCTCTTTTTTTGTTTTCTGCTGCTTCTATTTATATTCAGTGCCTAGGGTTAGGTTTTCAGAGTCCCAGAAGTATTAGAAGTTTCTTCTCTCTGTCAAAAACTAGAGCTGGTGCCAAATCAAGAAACTAGCTGTCGGCTGATACACTGCCCGTGTGTCACTACACAGCCCAAGGCTGTGTAACTTACTGTAGCTTTGAAAACTGCATCTCATATTGACACAGAAGATTACATAAGGCATTGCTGGTTACACGGGTCCTAGTATATGACCCGTGTTCTTTTGCTTTACAGAGAGTTCCTCAATCCTGACCAGGCAGAAACTTACACGGGTCTCCATGGTTTACATAGGTCTGCATACACGGCCCGTGTACTGCGTTTCTTTCTTGGCTCTTTTAGATTTCCCCCTAGCAGTAGGTTACATGGGTCTGTGGCTTTGATTACATGACCCGTGTAAAGTGTATCAGTGGCACTTCTCTTTCCTTTGGTCTTTCTAAGCTCCCTTCTACACTCCTATGCCTTGAAACTTTATCCAAACACCTGAAATAATACAACATGGAATTTAGAGTTTAACAATGAAATTTACAAAAATTAATGAAATTAAAGATTATGCCTGAGATTACTTATCTAAATGCTGTGAAATAATGTACAAATGTACTTAAAAATATCTATATAATACAAGTGTATCACTGGGTATCAAGAAAATTTTAAGGAATTAAGATCCCTTATGTTGAAATATAATTCTGGGCTCACTGAGGATTATTCCATTTCTAGTTTCATTAGTGGGCTTACTGAGGAGCTTAGGCCACTGATTAAATTGTTCAAACCTACTACTTTGAGTCAAGCTTTTAAACAAGAAAGATTGTATGAGCAGTCCATTGAAGCTATAATGAGGAAGCAGAAACCTCAATTTAGAAATTATTATAGTTCACCTTCTGGGTCCTATCCTAGGAATAAAGTAGGGTTGTTAAGAATACCAATTTTGTTAATAAGAATACTACTGCTATAGTAAAGGGTTCTAAATCACTGGTGTTGCCTACTCCTCCTGCTAAACCTATTCTTACTGTAGAATTGGAAAGGCCAACTTCTAAGTCTGATTGGATTGACAATGGGAGGGCTAATAATACTTGTTATAAGTGTAAGGAAAAGTATTTCCTTGGGCATCAATGCAAATTACAGTAGATGTTGGCCATTGAGGCAGAAGAAGAGGATTTTGGTGTAATGGAGGGCAGTAATGAAGGAATTTATTCAAAGGTTGAGGAGGAAGGTGAGATTGAGATCTTCATGCATGCTTTAGACTGAAGCATGTCTCCTAATACTTTACAAAATAAAGGGGAGGTGGATAAATAGTCTATTGTGATTCTAAAAGATAATGAAAGTACTCGTAGTTTCTTGGATTATAAAGTGGCTATGGAATTGGGATGTCAGGTAGTTAAAGCATCTCCTTTGACTATGATAATAGCAAATGGTCATAAGATGGTGAGTAAATACAAATATGTGGGGTTTTCTTGGGAAATGCAAGGTCACACATTCTTTTTTAATGTGAGATTATTGGATTTAGGGGTATGGTGTTAAGTATGGATTAGATGAGAACATACAACCCTATTGTGTTTGATTCCAAGAATTTGAAATTGTCATTTCAAAAGGATGGGAAGCAAATTAAGTTAAGTGGGGTCCATGAGAAAGGGGCATTGAAGATGATGTTTGGGAAGTAGTTGCAGAGGCTTTTTAAGAAAAGAATTTCTAGTTTCATACCACATTTCTTTTCTATTGAGGTTGTTCATGCCAATGATGCTAATGTGGCACACAAGGCTGATGTTCCTTAAACGCTTAGGAAATTATTAGAAGACTATGATGATTTGTTTCAAGAACCTAAATACTTGTCCCCTTTTAGAGTCATTAACCATTCCTTTAAACTACAACCAAATTCTAAACTTGTCAACTTAAGACCTTATAGATATAACCATTTAAAAAAAAAATGAGACTGAGAAACAAATTAAAGAAATGCTTCAAAGTGGGGTCATTCAACCTAGCCAAAGTCCATTTGCTTCTCCTATCATGTTAGTGAAGAAACAAGACAGTACCTAGAGATTCTGTATAAATTAAAGACAATTAAATGACCTTACTATTAAGAACAAATTTCTAATACCCATTATTGATGACCTTTTAGATGAATTGCATGGGGCATATTTCTTTTCTAAAATAGATTTAAGGGCTAGTTACCATCAAATCAAAATGTTTGAAAAAGATATCCATGACAGCCGTTAGAACACACTAGGGTGACCTTGAGTTTAAAGTGATGCCATTTTGTCTAATAAATGCCCCAGCAACCTTTCAAACCCTTATGAATCATATTTTCTCACGATACCTAAGAAAATTTATGTTGGTATTTTTTTATGACATCCTTATCTACAGTAAAACCTTAGAGAAACATATTCAGTATTTAACTTGTGTGTTTGACATTCTGAGGTAGCAAAGCCTTTTTTCCAAATTATCAAAGTGCTTTTTTGTTGTGAAAGAGGTAAAGTACTGTAACACCCTTCACCCGTCTATAATGTAGTTGAACAAAATGTGCTACACTCGATGCCGGAGCACCATATCTTATCTTGTCTTATACCGTATTAATTTAAATTCCATTTTTTTTATCACATTTTATTTTTGTGGAAACCTAGACAGAGCCTCCTCTGTTTTTATTAGCGTATGGTGGGTTTCATTATTTACCTGTTAAAAACAATTTATATCCATTTTATTTTCCATAAACTGTGTTATATCATCATAATACTCATAATCATTTTAAATAAATAAAATACTTCATTTCATTCATATAAAATCAAGTACAATATTTATAATTTTATTTACAATCATAAAATTAATTACATCGTTTACTTATGTACAACTAACAAAATATAAAATCTAAACATTTATATAGGCCCTACCCAAAATAATCGTCTGAGGTGACAATCACTCTATAGCAGATCTGATCAAAATCCTATCTAGCACTACTGCTACTGATACTGCTACTGCTCTCCAGTACCTATGCGATGGAAAAACTAACGCGCTAAGCATAACGCTTAGCGGTGAAGGAAAAATAACTAAACAATTAAAATAATTATTTTATATGTAATTTCATAAATTTCTAAGTCATTTACATATTTTATGAAATCTTGGGAGCAAGTAAGTTATTAGGATTTTCTTTATTCATTTATGTTATTTTTAATCTTATTGTTCATATCTATAATCTATTCATGTACTTATTTAAATTTAAGGCTTATTATTCTTATCTGTGACCAAGTAACTTATAACAAACCTTAAAGGCTGGATACATGGGAGTATACTAGTTAGACATCAGTAAACATGTATATATCTGTCATGTCAAGCATAAGGCCAGCGGGCAAGCACAAAGTCAGAAATAAAATCAGGCACAATGGTCAACAAGCAAGCATAAAGCCAGTAGAATAATCATCTTAGACATATATTATCTATTAATGATTATTCCTGTGGGCAGTACTGAAATCTGTAATCCCTAATTGGTATACCAATCGATCTATGCTATATAAATAAGTCTAGGTATACTTTGGGCAAAAATAATATTTTTAAGTATTTATAGTTTCATTATTTCGTATTATATACTAATTGTATTTCATAGTATTTTCATGTCATTTGTAATGGGAAACATAAGTCTCACATATATATATATATATATTCATATCATTTTTATGTTTAACAAGTCATCTTATGAACTTTTCTCAAGGTCCAGATTTGGTGTCTTTACTTTACCTAGCAAATTATTTAAAATGTGGCCACTGTTTGGCCACACTTTTTTCACGGAAGTTGTTCCTCTATGTCTTGTCTTTATTTTCCTTTTTGATTCATGTCATTTGAAGTTTTAGAACTCAAATTATGGTCAAATAACCACAACTGGTTCACTTTCTCTTTCTGGGTCTAGAACTAGGCAGATTCTGGAGTTAAATTTTACCTAATTAATTGGACATGTTAGAGCCACTTTTAGGCCTAATGTTCTCCATAGAAGTTGGTACCCTATGTCTTATGATCACTCAAAATTTTGAATTATAATTTTTCAAGTTTTGTAGAATTAATTATAGCAAATTAACTGGCCTGGACTCATATACATGCCATTAGGATACCAGGTTCAAGTCAGTAGTTTTGACTCTTAATTTAGGATCCTTACACTCAAAATTTGAGGTAAGTTCCTAAATAAAAGTTGGAGCCCTGTCTCTTAGGTTTCCAGAACAGTTTGGCTCATCTCATTTGAGATTTCCTAGTGGAAGATATGATATAAAATCTATTCTGGGGTCAAGTGACTATTTGGTTTAATTTCAGGTTTTGGTATGTTGAATTGTCCTAGTTAATTGATTTAGTTCCTTTGGGTTCTGGGTTTTGGTAAAAATACCAATATTGTAGATCTATGTGTTATAAAAATTTTGCCATTGGTTTCACTGCATTTGGATTTTTTTAGATCAAGTTAAGGCCTTTTTGCCAAAACTGGTCAGGTATGCCTAGGTCCACAATTTCTAAGCATTTTGGTTCCAGACAATTTTATTGACCTAAATTGTGCTAACAATTTGATTTGGTTAGAAACAATTCTGAGTTCTGTGTTCTTCATAAAAGTTGTGCTCCTATGTCTAACCTTTCCAATGGTATAAAAATTAGGTCATTCTAACCTTTCTAGACAGAGTTATGGCCAAATAAACATGTACTGTTCATTTGGTCATTTTTCTGAGTTTAAGTTATGATCATTTGAATTCAAGCAGTAATTAGGTCAAGTTGTGGACAGTTTTTTGGCATGGTTTCTTCATGAAAAATGGGTCATTTTGACCCTAGTTTCATCTCCAATTGGCCTCTTACCAATTGGAGCAACACAACTCTAGTTATGACTCAATTTTCACACTGGACTCATTGGTCCCAAAACCTGCATGAAAACACACTCCCAAATTTTCAATTTCCTCCAACTCCCATACTTCAATTGGCAAACATAGCACTTCAAATAGGCAACAAATCATCTCAACATCATCAATTTTAAGTCATATACCAAATTCCCATAATTAAGTAAAAAACCCTAGCTTAAATTTCTCAATTTTTGCATACCACATACAATTCAACACATATACTATATCTTTCATGTTATCTAAGCTAGGATTGAAATTTTAATTCAATTAAATTCAACATCCCTCACTTCCCTAAGCTGGCCGAAATTAGGGTCATGCAATTAGCCAACAATTCCTTTCAATTTCATTCAATTTCCACTCCCTTAGGCATGATTAACATACTTAAAGAAGAAAGGGAGTGTCACGACCCAACCTATGGGCCGGACCGGCACTAGGACCTGGGCCAGCCTAAAGCCCCCGAGGCCCGTAGTAAGCCTAACTGTTCATTAACCCAACTCTAAGACCCATTTGGGCTCAATTTCAAGAAAACAAACGGACAGAGTCCGGCCATAAAATGGACTTACCAACGGGGAGTTTTCGACTCACCTGACCTGTAAACACAATATATAGTCAATTGGGAAGCTCAGCTCACCCTCTACATACTCATCAACATAATAATAAATGGGAGCTCAGCTCCCTCATCCAATCCATCAAACATGCATAGCATATTAAGTTTACAGGTCCCAAAATAATAATTTAGTTTACAGACCCAAATCAAATAAACATTTCTAACACATGCGGAAATTCTAAGATTTAACAAGTTTATTCAAACAGTAATAATTGACCTGCGAGGGAGAAAGCAGGTTAACCTCAAAAAAATATCCTCCTGTGGCCTGTAAAAATTTTTGAACAGGAGTGAGCGTTCGACTCAGAGAGTAAAATATCAATTTTAACCATAATCTCTATAACTATCTAAAACTAGTGCAACCTGTGGAATGAAATGCAACATCAGCAATAAATTCACATCATAGCATCAAAAAAGTAATTTGGAGCACTCACACACCCTGTAGTATCAATCATAACATATGGGAGCTGATCCCCTATATAGCTCTCTTAAATCCAATCTGGTGCCAAATAATTACTCAAGCTCTGACTTCCACTTAATAACCAAATCGAGGGTCCCAAATGAATTACTCAAGCCGTGACTACCCCTCGAAGGATCGGTCCCAATTACTCAAGCCGTGACTACCCGCCCTATCCATAGTCCACACCACATCACACGCACGCTAACGCACGCACACTGCTCCAAATTACCACAACAACATCCATGGCACATCAACAGTTATGAATGCAACATAAATCGTGCCTAGAGTTTAACTACATAAATATATGCATATAAGTGATGCATGGGCATGCTTGAACATATAATAATATCGAAATTACAATTAAAATTAATATTCTACTCACAGACTTGACGATGGTCACTAAGGCGGCTGGGCGGAGGAAGAAGGCTGTCCCGGCTCACCTGACAATTTTTATTACAATCATTTAATAAATTTGACTCAATACAAACAAAGAAAAAGACCAATATGTCCTAAGTCGTGCCGAAAATCCGGCAGAGTCTCCCCTATACCTAGGACCTACCCAACCTGCAAAAGGGCTCAAAATACACTTCTATACTCACAATCCATATATCCACAACTCATTCACATCACACAGCCCCTCCTGGGCCCATCAAATCAATCATTCATCACAATATGTAAAATTTCAATTTAGTCCTTATAATTGATCATTTTTGCAAAAAATGCTCAAATAAGCTCTAAAAATTATAAAACTCTGCCCCGCGGTCCTTAGAAATATTACTAAGCTATTGCAAAAAGAATCGTAATTTTCTAAACTACCACGAATATTTTATGGATTTTTAATCCTATTTAAGCACTAGAAAATTACGACAAAGCAAGGTTCGGGTTTACCTTTGCCGATTCCGACTTCGGGAACGTGCTCGGGATGCCTAACAATGGTGGGGTAGCCAAAATCTCGATCCAATTCGGAGACTTTTCCAAGAGTCGGTGCATGCTGTAGGAAATTCACAGATCCGGACAACTGTCGAATTTTTGCGAATTGAGGATACCTACACGAAGCCCAATAATAATATATAAAAAAATCAGGGGTGTTACATTCTTTCCCCCTTACAGAAAATTCGTCCTCGAATTTTACACAAGGCAAAATAAAGTACATGATTACACATTGAACAGATAAAGGTACTTGCTACGCATGTCCCGTTCTGACTCCCAGGTGCACTCTTCCACTGACTGGCTCCTCCACAAAACCTTAACCATAGGGATCTGTTTTGATCTTAGCTGTCTCACTTGGTAGTCCACTATGGCTACAGGCTGCTCCTCAAATGTCAAGTTCTCTTTTAGCTCTATCACATCCGGCTGCAGTACATGAGAAGGATCGGGAATGTATTTCCTGAGCATGGAGATGTGAAACACGGGATGAACGTGAGAGAGGTTGGGTGGTAGCTCCAACCGGTAGGCAACTGCTCCAACTCTATCAGTAACCTCAAAAGGTCCGATATACCGAGGTGCCAACTTGCCCTTCTTTCCAAATCTCATGACTCCCTTCATTGGAGAAACCTTCAGGAATACATATTCGCCCACTGCAAACTCCACATCCCTCCGTCTGGGGTCTGCATAACTCTTCTCGCTTCATCGAAAGCCGCCTCGCGTTCTCGATTAAAGGAACTACCTCTGAAGTGTACTGCACTAGGTCTACATCATGCACCTTCGCTTCCCCCATTTCCGTCCAACACAGAGGAGACCTACACTTTCTTTCATATAGTGCCTCATAGGGTGCCATCCCTATGCTGGAATGGTAACTGTTGTTATAGGCAAATTCCACCAAAGCTAGCTGCTCATCCCATTGACCTCCAAAATCCAAAACACTCATGCGAAGCATGTCTTCCAGTGTTTGGATTGTCCTTTCAATTCGTCTGCATTCGAGGGTGGAAAGCCGTGCTGAAATTCAACTGTGTGCCAAGTGCCTCCTGCAATTTTCTCCAAAACCGAGAAGTGAACTGGGGCCCTCTGTCAGATATTATGGAAGCTGGAACTCCATGCAATCTGACGATTTCTCGAATGTAGAGCCGGGCATACTGTGCCACAGAGTATGTAGTCTTTACAGGCAAGAAGTGAGCTGATTTGGTTAGACGGTCTACAATTACCCATATCGAATCATATCCTCGCGTGGTACGAGGCAACCCAGTCACAAAATCCATGGTGATCATTTACCACTTCCATTCTGGGATAGGGAGCTCTTGCAGCTTCCCTGACGGTCTCTGGTGTTCAAACTTTACCTTCTGACAAGTCAAGCACTTGGACACAAAGTCTGCTATGTCTCTCTTCATACCATTCCACCAATAGCTATCTTTCACATCATGGTACATCTTGATGGAACCTGGGTGGACACTGTACAGTGTATAGTGTGCCTCTTGCATGATTTCATTCCTGAGGTTGTCCACATCGGGCACACATATCCTAGAACCTTGCACTAGGGCGCCATCATTGGCAAATCCAAACTCACCACCTTCACCTTGCTGTACTCTTTCTATAATCTTCATCAATTGTTGGTCTCTGTGCTGGGAAACTCTAACTCTGTCCCTCAAGTCTGGCCTCACTGAAAAATGAGCCAACAATACCCCCTCATCTGAAAGATCTAGGATTAAACCTTGATCCATCAACTCATGTACTTCCTGAATCAATGGTCTCTTCTCTGCTGAAATGTGCGCCAAACCGCTGTAAGATTTTCTCGCTAAAGCATCTGCTACTACATTGGTCTTCCCAGGGTGGTACTGGATGGTGCAATCATAGTTTTCCAGAAGCTCCATCCATCTCCTCTGTCTCAAGTTTAAATCCCTCTGTTGGAAGATGTACTTCAAACTCTTATGGTCGGTGTATATCTCGCACACTTCACCATACAAGTAGTGTCTCCAGATTTTTAGTGCAAAGACTACAGCCGCCATTTCCAAATCATGGGTGGGATAGTTCTGCTCATGCCTCTTCAGCTGCCTTGAAGCATAAGCTACTACTTTTCCATTCTGTATCAAAACACACCCTAGGCCAACTCTGAAGGCGTCACAGTACACGGTGTATCCTTCACCGCTCATAGGTAGTGTTAACACACGGGCAGTAGTTAGACACTCCTTATCCTCATCATTATAACTGACTCTATCTAGCTCTCTTCCTGTCCTTTGCATCTTATCCACTTCCCTTTTCCTATTTTTGGTATTGTTGGTATCTTTTCAACTCTTTGTACTTATTCCTTAATTTTAGTCCTATCTCATCCTTAAACCATTTCCTTCAAAGATGTCTATCCCATCATCAACTATAACTTTCTTTTTATTTATTATTCTTATCTTGATTACTAGTTTCATTACTTCGAGAATTCTAACCCTATGATTTACTCCTACCAAAGACATTCTTCACCTTATGTAACACTTATAATTACCCATAGAAAATTTTTCTTGTATCCCCTTTTTCCAACTTAACTATCAGTAACATTATCATTCCCTACCAGCCTTAGTAGGAAATTGCTTATCCTGGATGAATATGAGCCCCATAAACTATAAGTTCCATCTGAACTAACACGGCTGTAGGAAATATGTGTCATGCCTTAATTCCAAACAAGATACTTCACGTGTTCATTCTCCTTAATATAATCATATATACTGCCCATAGCTTTCTAAACTTCAACCTCAAATTACCCATCAGCAACAATTTCATCTATTGAAACTCATCCATAAATAGTACTTCATCTAGCTCATAGTTTAAAACAGTCGCAAGCCTTAGTAGCTAACTCAATTTAACTCCTGTCATTACTCTGATCGTCCTTTCATACTTAACACTTGGTATGCACTTACTGTCATTCTCATATCAGGAAATTGTATATGAATTGGTGCCTGTCAAAATCTCAAATAACTAGGTCTCCTTGCCTCAGTCTCTGCTCCTTATATAACGCTCTGGAATCAAAAACACGAGCTAAACTTGAAAAGAAAGAAAAATATCCTTTATATTCAACTACGCCCGATTGTCATATTATAACGTTTCACCTAAGTTTCTTGGTCTTTCTCTCCAAATTTCATCATCTCCTAGCACAATTATGCTCTACCTATAAGGTATCATCTGCATGAACCCTTTACCGTACCATTTTCCTTCTTGACATAATATTTTATAATTTATTAACTTTACTTATACTCGACCTATGATTCATATCTATCATCGTTTTTATTGTGCCCTTAACTTTTGTTGATTCCTGAAAGATTTCTCTCACTAATAAATTCTTCCAACACAAATTCCACCCTTATCTAGGGTCATTAATTTGATCCTTGAACTTTTTAGTGATTTATAACCATCCAGACTTGTCACTTTTCGTTCTACCCCTACTATTGTCCTGTCGTTATTGCTTCACTACAAAGTGATTCTGTTGATCACACTAAAAATGTTTGCCTGACATTCATAACGAACCTCTAACTACCTTCTCACTATCTCAAAAGTCTAACCTAAAACCTATGTGTCATTATCTATCATTCTTTTTCTCTCATCATACCTATTTGATCCCTTAGACTGACTTTTATTCAACTTACTGCTTACTAACTTCTCTTTCTCTACCTATTTAGGTAGTCCGCAATACCATCGCACACCTTCTAACATTTACTCATTATTATTGCATTTCATACCTCCATCACTTTTCTCACCAATGTGGTCCCATTTTGGGTTTTCCATCCTTGTCATTCTCCTTGCCAAGAATAACACTTAGCCTATCATATATCTTAACTTTGTTCCTTTTATTATGCGCTCTTTAGGTTGTCCTTTCATTTATTTCCTTTGTCTTACCCAAAATAGAACTTGACTATTCTATCCCTGGTTCCATTCTTTTTCCTAACATAATAGCTGTACTTGCTAACTATATCTTTCAGAGTCTCTATCGCGTTATCATATGTCTGTGCTACTCAGATTTGGTCCTTTGACCACTCTAGCTAGTACTTCCACTAGCATTTAGATTATATTGCATCAGCAATCAATTGTCCAAACTTTCATTCTGCACTTTCTTTATCCATTGGCCTTCTGTGATTTATCTTCGCTAATTTATTACTCTTAACACTATTATAATTAGATTATACTATTGTTTTGAATAATTTGAAATTAGAAAGGAACTCAGCAAATTACAGTCATACTTTTATTGTATGATCTCTATTCTTATCCTTTAGCTTACATAATACCCTTACTACCTCGAGAACTAATTTTGCAGTAATTTTATTATTATTATTATTATTATTATTATTATTATTATTATTATTATTATTATTATTATTATTATTTTTCATGTTTACTTAACTAGCCAAAACTTAAGATTCCGGGCACCCAAACCTGTCATCCAATTCAAAGGATTTACATCCATCATGATCTGATTATATATGATTCCTATAATGGAACTTGTATCCTCTCCAGGATACCCGAGCCAACTACTCTCTACCACACTCTACAGTCCCATCTGGGACACTATTCCATAAGTCATCATTATCAGTAATAACCTTCGATCCATTCTGAAAAGATAGGACTATATCCTAACTTGCTGCAACAAAGGTACTACATCTGCCACCTTGCCAGAACCATGTCAAGTTAATGACTCTTTTATCATATCATAGCTCTATAAATCATCAATTCATAGTTTCGACCTTCTCTAGGTAGTAGAGTTGTACTTTATTCCATACTGATACACACAAGGTATACTATTCTCACTAAGCTCTAAGCAAAATGTTTGTCATACTGCAAAAACCATCCAAAATTCCATACCGAAGACTAGATGGTCTCACTCTATAGGTGTCACCTTTACTTTGCAACTCTTACTGTAACTCTAGCTCATGCTAGGGTAACTGGGTCACTGACTCTAGTTACCACCCAACTGTGACCTTCGATATTCTAGCTCTAAATCCCTAACCAGGAGTTCCCAACTCCTTTTCAGATATAGAACTCTGTTCTGGCATTACTGTACCAAAACAGAGACTGCCTGCAACATCCTCATCATAAGCACTACAGGGAAGTACGCAGCTCTACACAATAATCTCATGTCGTAACTGTAATCTGCAGCTTACAGAGCAGACATCGAGAACATTGTATAGTTACTACGATACGTCCTGACAGACTAGGTCTCCTAATTTCTTATCTCTCCTGAATCTTCTATTATCACAAACTTATTCTGACTGGGTCATCTACTGATGACTGCCAGTAGTGGTATCCTCATCCTTATCTAGGGCAACCGTACTTTTAAGACTCACTTTTATGTACTCGTGCCTTACAAGAAATGGGCACACCATTTAAACCCATACTGACAAAAATATAACATTTCTTGGAGTACGTATCCTCATAATAGACCTCACATGTCTACTAACTCTATTTCACATTTCTGTGTACTCCACGAAAATCAAGACACTAACTGAGGTAATCTTATATTTCCCGAGGTATAACGTAGAATCTAGAAACAAAGAATTACAGGAAAAAGAAGCAGAATCCTATACTCCGCATGTGACTCCTAGTAGACTCTTCCCAACACTTAGATAATTTTTCCCTATGAATCTGGAGCCTAAGCTCTGATACCACATCTGTCACGACCCAACCTATGGGCCGGACCGGCACTATGACCTGGGCCAGCCTAAAGCCCCCGAGGCCCGTAGTAAGCCTAACTGTTCATTAACCCAACTCTAAGGCCCATTTGGGCCCAATTTCAAGAAAACAAACGGACAGAGTCCGGCCATAAAATGGACTTACCAACGGGGAGTTTTCGACTCACCTGACCTGTAAACACAATATATAGTCAATTGGGGAGCTCAGCTCACCCTCCACATACTCATCAACATAATAATAAATGGGAGCTCAGCTCCCTCATCCAATCCATCAAACATGCATAGCATATTAAGTTTACAGGTCCCAAAATAATAATTTAGTTTACAGACCCAAATCAAATAAACATTTCTAACACATGCGGAAATTCTAAGATTTAACAAATTTATTCAAACAGTAATAATTGACCTGCGAGGGAGAAAGCAGGTTAACCTCAAAAAAATATCCTCCTGTGGCCTGTAAAAATTTTTGAACAGGAGTGAGCGTTCGACTCAGAGAGTAAAATATCAATTTTAACCATAATCTCTATAACTATCTAAAACTAGTGCAACCTGTGGAATGAAATGCAACATCAGCAATAAATTCACATCATAGCATCAAAAAGGTAATTTGGAGCACTCACACACCCTGTAGTATCAATCATAACATATGGGAGCTGATCCCCTATATAGCTCTCTTAAATCCAATCTGGTGCCAGCGAATTACTCAAGCTCGGACTTCCACTTAATAACCAAATCGAGGGTCCCAGCGAATTACTCAAGCCGTGACTACCCCTCGAAGGATCGGGTCCCAGCGAATTACTCAAGCCGTGACTACCCCGTCCTATCCATAGTCCACACCACATCACACGCACGCTAACGCACGCACACTGCTCCAAATTACCACAACAACATCCATGGCACATCAACAGTTATGAATGCAACATAAATCGTGCCTAGAGTTTAACTACATAAATATATGCATATAAGTGATGCATGGGCATGCTTGAACATATAATAATATCGAAATTACAATTAAAATTAATATTCTACTCACAGACTTGACGATGGTCACTGAGGCGGCTGGGCGGAGGAAGAAGGCTGTCCCGGCTCACCTGACAATTTTATTACAATCATTTAATAAATTTGACTCAATACAAACAAAGAAAAAGACCAATATGTCCTAAGTCGTGCCGAAAATCCGGCAGAGTCTCCCCTATACCTAGGACCTACCCAACCTGCAAAAGGGCTCAAAATACACTTCTATACTCACAATCCATATATCCACAACTCATTCACATCACACAGCCCCTCCTGGGCCCATCAAATCAATCATTCATCACAATATGTAAAATTTCAATTTAGTCCTTATAATTGATCATTTTTGCAAAAACTGCTCAAATAAGCTCTAAAAATTATAAAACTCTGCCCCGCGGTCCTTAGAAATATTACTAAGCTATTGCAAAAAGAATCGTAATTTTCTAAACTACCACGAATATTTTATGGATTTTTAATCCTATTTAAGCACTAGAAAATTACGACAAAGCAAGGTTCGGGTTTACCTTTGCCGATTCCGACTTCGGGAACGTGCTCGGGATGCCTAACAATGGTGGGGTAGCCAAAATCTCGATCCAATTCGGAGACTTTTCCAGTAGCTGGTCTGTCTGGCCGGAAATTCACAGATCCGGACAACTGTCGAATTTTTGCGAATTGAGGATACCTACACGAAGCCCAATAATAATATATAAAAAAATCAGGGGTGTTACAGGGAGAGTCATCTTGCACTAACCTCTTATGATCAACTCTTGGACTTGCTAAAAACTTAAATTTCTCTTCACTTCTTGGCAGCCACTATCTTTCTCAAGGTGTAGAATAAATTTTTAGTGAAAGCAAGTATGAGATTTGGGGTGAACAAGGAAGGAAATCAAGCTTTGGAAATAAAAAATGGTGGGAGCTCTCTTGGGATGGTGGCTCGGCCATGGGTGATAAGGAAGAAGAAGAAGACTTTTGTTTAATTACAATTTGTCATCTTATGCTTATATATATCCATAGCAAATTTACACAAAATTTTAATGATGTAATATTAACATCATGCTTAGGTTATACTTAGGTTAGCATGAGGTCATGCTTACATCAAAATTTTTATTTCTTTTTTTTTCCTTTTCCCATTTTCATTACATTTTTTATGATTTTAATTTATTTTATGTGTTTTAATCTCTCTCATTTTAATTGATATGTAGGTCAAAATTCAACTCTTAAGTTGAAATTACCAAAATGTCTTTCATTATGCTTGTCGGGTTATAATTTCTTTTTACCGATTGGCTAATTTTCTTAAATTTTCTTTGATATTTTTAATATAATTTAATCCTTATAAAACCTTCAATTTAATCCAAAATATTTATGTCACAGGGTTCCTCGCGGGACAGTCGCTTCCAGTACGGTCACCCATCATCGTGACTCTGGCTCGTTTAACTTATTTACAATTCATTTTTTTAATTTTTCCTTAATTTTTCTTGGTCTTTATTTAATCATCTCATGACTCCTCACTCTAGTTCGAGTGTAGTTCCAGACATACTGGTTGTTCGAACAGACATTAGTCATCGGAATAGTAGAATGTACAGACTACTTAAAGTGAGAGCGTTAGGGTCATATCATTTTTGGCCAAGGGGTTCAAATTGATCCTTAAAAGATTGAAACTATGTTGAAATGGCCTTTTCCTAAAACTCCTAAGTCATTAAGAGGTTTTTGGGTCTTACAGGATATTATAGGAAATTGTGCAAGGGTATGGAGTTATTAGTAGACCTCTTACAAATTTATTGAAGAAGGATGGGTTTAAATGGAATAAGGAGGCAACACTAGCCTTTCAGAAATTAAAGCAATTAATGTCTACTGCACCTATTGTAGCTCTTCTAGATTTCAGTCAACCTTTTGTTCTGGAGACTGATGCGAGTCATAAGGGGTGATGGGCAATTTTAAGGCAGCAGGGCAGGCCTATTGCTTATTTGAGTCAGTCTTTGGGTCCAAGAAATCAAGCATTGTCTATATATGAGGAGCTACTAGCTGTTCTTGTAGCAATAACCTAGTGGAGACATTACTTAGAAAATTCCACCTTCATCATTAAGATTGACCATGAGAGCCTCAAGTTTCTATTGTAACAGAGACTTCATACTGCCATACAGCAGAAAGGTATGACAAAGTTGCTTGGGCTCAGTTATATGATTCAGTATAAGCAAGGGCAGGAGAATAAAGTTGCAAATGCTCTTTCTAAATATGCTCTTCATGAACATGGTGGGGAATTACAGGCTATATCAGAAGCGATTCCTTTGTGGGAGCAAAAAGTGTGCAGTAGTTATGAGCATGATACAGCAGCTTTTGATCTTATTAAGATTCTGTCCATTGATCCCACGGGCAAATAGAATGATCAGTATGTTGGAGCTTTATTGAGGTATAAGGGGAGAATTTATATTAGAGATTCTTTAGAATTATAGTAGAAGTTGATATCTGCAGCTCATGAATATATAGTAAGGGGTCATTCTGGTATAAGAGTTACTTATCAGAAGTTGAGGCAATCTTTTTATTGGCCTGGGATGTGTAAACAAGTTGAGAAGTGGGTGCTTACCTATGATACTTGTCAATGATGCAAATCCGAATCAGTTGCTTACCCTAGTTTGTTACAACCATTGGAAATTCCTTTTTAGGCTTGGAGCTCAATTTCTATGGATTTTATTGAAGGGCTACCTAAGTCAAAGGGTAAAGATACTGTATTGGTGGTAGTATACAGATTTACAAAATTTGCCCACTTTATTCCTTTGGCACATCCTTTTACAGCAGAAAAAATTGCCAAATTATTTCTGGATAATGTGTTTAAGTTGCATGGGTTGCCAACCAATATTGTGAGTGATAAGGATAAAGTTTTTTCTAAGTTTATTTTGGCAACAGCTGTTTAAAGCTTTGGGAATGAAGTTGAATAAGAACACAGCATATCATCCTCAGTTGGATGGTTAGATTGAGTTGCTTAATAGATGTTTGGAGAATTATTTGAGATGTATGTGTTTTCACTAGCCTCATAAATGGTGTTCTTGGTTGGGAATGGCTGAGCGGTGGCATAATTCTTCCTCTCACAGCAATTTAAAAATGTCCCCATTTCAAGCTCTATATGGCTATGCTCCTCCACAATTCTTTTCTGATAATTTAGCTGAGATTTCAGTGAGGAAGGTTGAGGATTGGGTGTTACAAAAGCAGAGAATAATGGAATTCTTGAGGTATCAATTAGCTGTGGCTCAAAATAAAATGAAACAATATGCAGATGTAAAGAAAACTGAGAGAAGTTTTGTAGTTGGGGGATTGGGTTTATTTGAGACTTCAACCCTATAGACAAGTTTCTGTGAGAGCAAGGAAGCATGCTAAGCCGTCTGCTAAATTTTTTGGGACTTATAAGATTGTGCAAAAGGTGGGAGCAGTGGCCTATCAATTTCAATTACCTGCTGATGTACTTATTCACAATGTGTTCCATGTGTCTTTGTTAAAACACAAATTAGGGGTTGATAGAGTTGTTCAATCTGCATTACCTTCCTTGGATTCACAAGGCCAATTTTCGGTCAAACCTTTGGCCGTGTTGGATACAAGATCCTTAATTAAGGATGGAAGAGCAGCACAACAGGTTCCTATTCAATGGAATTTATTAAGTGTTCAAGATGCTACTTGCGAGGATAAGGATTTCATATTGCACCAATTTCAAGATTTCATTCTTGAGGACAAGAATGTGCTTGCAAGGGAGGATAATGTTAGGATTGGTGTTGCTAAGTGAGCTTGGATTGCTGAGCTGACATTCGTTGGAGGGAATAGTTACTGTAGTTAGAGAGTTTGTTGTATTTGTTAGGGGGGTTGTTGCTTGTAACAGATTGGGAGTCAAATTAGTCAATGTATTGAGAAGAATATAAATACTCTATATCATTGTGCCATACAATTCATGGAATGAATAAAACAAATGAGTCTTTCTTTCTTAGCAATTCTTCTCTTCTTCTCTCTCTCGAAAACTCTTCTTCCTCTGTCTCTGATTCTTCTCTTCTTCTTCTTCTATTCTCTTTCTAATTCTTCTGCACTTTTCTTCTATTTCCTACTCTAAGATTGAGAATAGGGCCTATGTCCAGAAGACTTAACAAATTATTTTTTTTAGATTGTTAGCATAAATACTCATTATTTTAAAATTTAAAATAATTGCTTTTTTTTACCGTAATTTAAAATAATTGTTCTAATATAATTAATTGAATTTGTATTTTAGACATAATTGAAACAATGAAAAAAAAATTAAAAATTCAATCAAATCAGCAATTACTCCATCTGACAGAGAAAAATGCAGACAGGAGACTTCAATTTCTATTTCTCAATATTCTGATGTCCTTCAATTATTGGATAACAATAAAATACATCAACTCTGAAGGCCGAACAGAATGAGCTACGGCAGCAAATCATTGCCATTGACACAAATCTAAGCCAAAATTGCCCACAGAAGAAGACCTAAGTTACAACTAAGCCACCCTGACAAAAATAACAAGCAACCAGAATGCCAAGCACAGCTCCAGCAAAGACTTGTAGCGGAGTATGCCCAAGAAGTTCCTTGAGTTTTCTCTCACTGATAGGATGCCCTTGAAACAGGTCCTCAACGATAAGATTAAGAACCTATGTCGATGCAGGAAAGATACATGTTAGCTCCTACAAATGCCAATGACTGTATATTTGATATTGCAACCTACCATTAGGCAGGGAAAAGAAAGTAGCCAATTTCATATCTTCCAAAGGATTGAAGGAGATACTATTGTTTAGTTAATCTGCCTAGAAGACATCCTACGCGGTAAATAAGCATAAGAACATTAAATATGTAGGTTTGCAAGGCAGAGATATAAAAATAAAGTGACTGGAACTTCAAATGCTAATTAGAAATGGATTCAAATATGCACTACTTAACCAAAAGTTTCGACGTTCAAGGCAGAAATTACATGTTTGCTGGATGGCAGTTTAGTGGGTACAGCTTATAAATGTTATAATGTATATTCTAGATAAAGACACCACTTAAAATGAAAGTCTGGTAATCCCAAATCCCATTTACGTTTTACACAAGGCAAATATTTATCACAGTTGACCTCCGCCAAGATCCAATGGTCCTCTCAATATTCTCACAGTTGATACCACAACGTTAGCTATGAGAACTTGTGATCATATACCGAAGTCAATTAACCTGTTCAGTTGGTAGCTACCATGTTCATTTCAGACATCCCATTTCTGTTACCACTTACCAAAAATGGTTCCATAATTACTATGACTCTCACTTTACACTAAGGTAACTGTGCTTGATAAGGTTACCTTGACAGAATAAGACACTGTCAAACTTCAAAACAGTGGCAAAATCTATAAGAGCTTGGAAAATAGGCAGACCTAGACACACACCCATTAAGATATCATATCATAGTCCAAGTAAATATAAATTGCCACCATAACCTAAATCCTAACCAGTTATTCTAATACTAAGCAGTCATATATGCATTATTACTGACATGCGCCAACTGCAATTTGCAAACAGATGAGATAATCATCAGAATTCAAGGCAACATGCTTTCTGGGGTTTACTTATGATGAAACAAAGCAGTATATTGCTCCAAGCAATAAGCACACGTTCAAAAACCCAAGAAGCTATCCAACTAACAGAAATTTTCAAGCAATAACTAATCAAACCAACCAAAAACCAAATAATAAATACTGATAAGTTCTGTTCAGTCTCTTAGTTATAACCAAATGCTCACCCCTATTCGACAATAGGGTACTCAAATACCAAAATTCAGGCCTTTGCACTCAAATGCTTATCAGGAGTATCCACTAAATGGTAAAAAGCAATGACCTGCTGAGTTCCCCATACAAGTTATCTGTTCCACCACTAGCAATATCAAATAGTTATATCCCCAGATGATCCCCTGCTCTGATTGGTTATCAGTTGATCCAGGTAGAAAATAGATTTAGCCGAACATGGGACATAGATTCAGACCAAACAATCATTCCAATTTATCAATATCACTAATGATAAAATCAACATGTAAAGACATAGGTACATAAAAAAAAAAAAAACTCCAGCTGGAGTTAGGCAATGAGAAAAAAAAATAAATAAATAAAGGCAATGCAACAATAGAAACCTCTATATCTTATACTTTACATGTGCATTAAAAGTACCAACCTTCGCTCAAACAACAATGAAAATATTTTTCTGACAAAACATAACTTAAACAAGACCAGAAGTAAAAGTAATGATAAAGGTAATAAATCTTTTTCGTTTACAATAAAACACTGATTACCTCAGCTTGCATTCCAGCGTGACGCCTAACACCGATTGCATCATACATAACTATAAGGCTAAACCCCAAACAAACTGGAAATAACGAATCAGCCACCCCGTGACAAAGCGCCACTGATGTTGTCAAAGCAGTGCATAAAGCAGAGTGTGAAGATGGCATCCCTCCAGAAGCAAACAGTATTCTTAAATCCCATTTCCTCTCCACAAAGAAATTCAAAATCACCTTTATTGATTGGGCCACAAACCATGCGAGCAAACCCGATATAAAAGTTGGGTTTGCTGCCAATGTCGCTACAAAAGGACTAATTCGAACCTTAGCGTTCGATGTAATGCTTAATAAAGCCACTCCAAAAGCTCCGTTTTGCAAGTAATTGCCACTGTAACAGTTCATTGCTTTCTTCGATTCCTCGCTATAAGCTCGTAGGCGAGAAACCCATTTCTTGGTTTGAGAAGAAGCTACGCCCTTGACGCGTTGAAAGATTGGGACGAAAACCCATAAAGGGTTAAAAGAACAGACGCTACTATTACAGTCTGAATTGGGGTTTTGCCGATTTGAAGGAGTTCTACAGGACAAACAAATAGGAGAATTTTTAAATTTGGTAAAATAAGTCAACTTGAAGAATGACAAGTGTTTAGGATAGAAAGATTTAGCGCCAGGATTTGGAGGATTCAAAAAGAAATAGTTAAAACTGGGTTTAAAATAGTTAAAACTGGGTTTAAGGATTAAAGAGTCCATGAGAGGAGACTTCTACGCTTGAGCTCAGTTTCAGTCAGCATTTCAGAGAGGAACTCTGACGAAGAAACGAAAGGCTAAGTTAGAGTTTGAAACACCGCACCAGAAAGGGATTCGCTACAGTGGATAGGAACTAGTGGTGGAGCAAGAGACCTTCGTTTATCTTGTTACAACAAAGATGCCGTTTTTTCTCAAAAAAACAAAACAACAAAGATGCCGTTTTCCAATCACATTAGGCAAGGAATATGCTTTGGTTCATTTGCTTGGTGCTTGAAAATGGGTTTGGACATGAAAGCAAAGCCCAAGAACAAGAGGAGGGAAGAGTCGTTGGGCATTTATATTTGGGTTGGCCTAACCTTGTTTTTGCACTTTTGGCCCAATTAAACGGAGAAGGGTAATATAGTAAAACAGCTAAATCCGTTGGAGACAGTTTCCAAGGGCTCTTTCCCTCCTCCCTCGAGTCTCTAGCCGACCTTCCTTCCATTTTCCCGGTTAGTTCGCAAAACGTCTTTTTCTTCAATTTTAACACAATCGCTCTTTTACTCTTTCCTCCCTCTAAACGACAAGAAATGAGTCATAAATACAAGTAAAACAAGAAATTCTTAAAATTATAATAAGTAATCTTTTATTTCGTATCTCTAACTAATTTTCTACCACCATTGATGAAGAATTTAATATTATTGGTGAACGAGATACAGAGGTCGGTATGACCCTCGGCGACAACGGTGAAGAAAGCGCCTTACCTACTCTCTAGGACTCTTTACTCACCATTGCCATCATTGGTAACCAGGTCTCATTTCTGTGTCGAATTTATACGAAATATTAATTTATCATCGACCTTAATAACATTGCCATGAGAATACAGAGGCTTATAGAGCGTTTGAATTGAGGGATTACGGCTGTTTGGAAGGGAGAGTTGAGGAAGAAGAAAGTTTTTGGGAGATTATTTGAGAGTTGAAAACCCCTCAAAATCTGTCAATTTCCAACTCACCGATTTCGGTGGGTTGAGGAATGTTTTATTTTTTGACTTACTATATTTCCCACAGTAATTTTACAAAAACTCCAAATTGCCTATCTTTGTGTATTTGACTTATTTTTTATCTTACCATCCAACCAAACAAAACAAGGTTATATACTCTTCATTTGCTTTACTTTCTTCCCAAACATAAATAAAACTATTATCTTACCTTATCATACCATACATTCTTTTACCTTGTCTTATCTTACTTTATTAAACCTCCCTTCACCCCACTTGTGGACATGGAAATTTGAGAATGCTTTACTGCTAGATTTATAATTTTCTTAGGCATTTTTCCCTCATCTGAGGCAACATGTTGTTTCTGTCCTTGTTTGTATCCCACATTTTTCCTTTTGTACTCTTTGCATGCATGAGTGTGGAAGCACCTGGAGTTCCTTGATGGCTTAAATCGTAAATGTTTATCGTTCCTCTTCTCCAATAATCATATCTACTTAATCTCGTGCTTCTTCTCTTGTGCGCTTTGTTGTGAACTTTTATTTGTAAAAGGATCTTAGAAAAGAAATTGGACTACTGGCATTAAGGACATAGGCTTCATGCGCTTATGATACTGATGGCAGTAAATGGTGAGTTGACCTTTCCAATACTCATTGTGAGTAGTGACCCATGAATTGTTATGCCTTTTGGGTATGTCCTTTTGGTTTTACCTAAACAAATGCCATTGCCATATCTGTAATCGTTAGCAGTAAAAAATAAAAAATAAAAAAATAAAAAATAAAAAATAAAATGTTAGGAAATAATTTCCAATTGTAATTTCACTAAACCAGGAGTCCGGAACTACAATCAAATGGTGATGATAAAGATACAGAGGCTCAAACAAGATGAAGTTATCTACCAATTCAAGTATCATGAAGCATCAAACAACAGAGTTATCTATGGCAGACATGTCCACTGGTCGAAAAATTTTAAAACTTCGGATTCTTTTGGTCTTCAAAATGTGGTTGCATTTTCAACCAAAAATAAAAAATAAACAAATAAAGGGAAAAAAAGCACAAGTCAGCTTGAACAAGTTCCCTGAAGGAAACAATTTCATTTATTTACAATTCAATCAAATTAATATCAAAAACATATGTTATGGGTACTTAAAATACTTAACTGCCATGAGATGCTGGGGCTCCTTCGAAGTTCTTTGAAGCTCATTCTGTCATTAGGTAGATATCAAAATTTTCTAACCGTGTTGTCAGCCAAAATTGTCACCTCAACCGATGTTATTGAAAGGTCCCACAAGTAAACAAACCTACATGTTAACCTGAATATCAACCAAAAAAATGATCAAGAACTTAAATGTGGCTCAATATAATAACAAAATATAAGCTTCATAAATTCTCTCCTTCAATTTAATCTTCAGCATTATGTAATTACATCACTCAGCACATCCTTCTTTTATGTACCAACTGGGAAACAACTTAGTGGCTAAAATAGTTTCTAGATACATAGACTCTCTCAACAGTTCACCATGAGAATCAATTGAACTTGGTTTAACGCAAGCAACCAAAAGAGTTGTCCTTTCTTTAATCAGAGTTAAGCATAACGTGTAGATAGTATCATCTTCCAGAACTGATAAATTGATAAATCATCAGAAAGGATAAAGAAAGGAAAATAAATTATGCATCTGTAACAGCAATACCTGAAATAACAAAAACATCTTTTCCTCTATCTCTGGTGTCCATTGCACAGACAGGGGACCAACTCGTATTGAGAGCTGCTGCCAAATTTCTAAATATTAATGTGCTTTTTTAACAGTCAATTCTTATGTACATTCACATCTATCCTATCCATGGAATACTAAAAGAAAGGTCCATCTACCAATGATAGACTGTTCACATCCATGATAATCAATATTTATTCACTAAATAAAAGTAAAAGAAGACACTAAAAAATTCAGGTCATAGAATTCACATATCACCAGGGGGGAAAAATAAAAGAATAATTGGCAAGTGTTAGCAGGGTAAGAAAAGGCATCTTTGGTTATAGAAAACTAACCTGCATTTTCAGAAGTCAGTCTGATCATGAGAACCAGAAAATGTTTAAAACATTCATATCCCTGTGTATATGATGAAAGAAGCTTTATACCTTCTACTCTTTTCTGGACTATCTTGCTATACTTGATTGGTTTGATTGGGAAGAAAAGCAGAACCTTGGATCATGTGGCATTACCGGTACAGTCTTCACTCAATGAAAAGCCAGTAGATTTTGGAGCTTCGCCACTTCTTACTACTCGATTACATATAACTTTAAAAGTTTGTGAGCCATATGGTCGACTAAGCAAACTTATTGGCATTCTCAGAGTCTGCTTTCTGTTTCTCCTTCCCCTTAACAAAATGCTGAAGGTTTGTTCCCCATCAATCTTCCTTTCATCACTGCAGCTAGTATTTTCTTCGAAACTTTTCTTCTGACCTGAATCATTCCCAGAAATTTGACCCTTACCCAGATTTGAATGACCATTTTCCTTTACACTTTCCAAGCCAACCCCAGCCAGTTCTTTTGCATCATCTGTTCCCTCTGATGCCAGAAGGTTCATTTCTTTCTTAGCTTCTCCTACATTGTCAATATCCGCTGGAAGAACTGGAGGTGGACTTGTACTTTCAGGATTTTCAAATTGCACTTTAGGCTCTACCATAGGATCAGGAATTGGCTCAGCAACAGGTGGTGGGACAGAAAACTCCATTCCACAACAACCAGGCCATACTGTGCTAGGAATAAACTCTGATACATGACTGTTCACATTACACTGCCAAGAGAAATGATTGGGATGAAAGGCATTGCTAGTTACTAGAAAGGTACTGGTTGGCACCGCTTGGCTTTGACTGTAAGGAGGGTAAATAAAAGGCAATGGCTGCATCATGTTTGGGGTTGGAGGAGCTGATGGGTTTGGGTGGTGTGGGGAAGACAATGGACTAACTGTGGGTAACACAGTAGCAGGCCCTGGATGCAGAGTCATGTTTACTGGCCATGGTGCAACAGCTGGAACAGCACCAGAACCAGAAAGAAGAGGAATATTCATGTTTACAGGTGCAGGACGTGCAATGTATGGTGATGGGTTAAATGGAGCTGCAGAAGCAGACAACTTCTTATTTGGGAGTCCATGAGTCTCACCTGAATTAAAAACCAGTGATTTGTCCTTCAAATCCTCTACTTGAGGCAAGGTGGAGTTAGAATTACCTTGGGGTCCAAATTGAGTAGAATCCTTCTCACAAGGGGATTCCTTTGAGGGAGAATCAATTGAATTTGGTATGCTGTCCATCAATGAGCCATTCTGCAAAACTTCATGAACTTCAATGACACCAGATTCAGATTCTAGTGAGCTCTGAGGCACCATCAAAGAATTATCTTCCTTTGCATCAGTTAAGAGGCTCTCCTCTTTCCTCTCAACATCAGTTACATTGCTCAATTGATCTGCCAAAACTATTGCAGAACTTTTATCCTTCTCTCCACATAAATCTTGTAAATCTGTTACCACTTCAACAACAGTTTCCGTTGCTTCATTTGTCTCTTCCTCATGTTTTCCAACACCAATTTCCCTATTATCTGGAATATCGCTTTGTGGAAACCAGACCTGAAACTTAGCAATAGTGCCTGGGGGTGCCAATGCTACTTCCTTGTATGAAGGGGACTTTCCAAGACTAACTATTGAATTCTTCACTGGGCCAACATCAGTAGGGGCAGAACTTGAACTAGATTCGAGTGACAAAGCAAAAGCTTTGCCATCGCTTCTTGAGTTCTCTGTTGTGGCAGTTTTATTAGCTGAAGGAATAGACTTGACCCTGTACGTTACAGCTTTCAATATTCTCCTCCCATATTTGGTACCCTGGGAAGGATTTGTTGCATGGTGATCCACATAACTTCCATGAGATAGTGCCCGTTTCTTTAAGAGATAATACCTACTATTCTGGTGAGTATTCTTGACAGGAGAGTAATCCATGTTAGTATCCACAATCTTTTTCTGATAAACCTTGCCAATGATTCCTCGCTGCTGCTTCAGGCGTCGCCCATACGAGCCAGCTGATCTTGGCCTTTGAACGGGTTGCCATCCATCATCCACTTCAGCATGTGTTTCCAGCAATGCTTCATTGGGAATGCCTGATTTCTTCTCAGCAGTCTCTTCCGAAATGGTTTGCTGGAACTGAACTTGGGCAGAGCTAGTCTCCTGGCTGGCAACAGGTGTGTGCATCTCTTCATCTGACGCCTCATTGAGAGTCTCTTTTGGAGATTCATCACAACTTTCTACATTCACATTTGGGTTGGTTTTCTCCTTTATCTGAAATGGAAAATTGAAATTTGTGGAATGCATTAAAGAAAAATTAAAATATGCTAACACATAAAGGATTGTAAAATCTGGCAATCAGTTCGACAATCTAGAGTGGTGACATCCTTGGGCTTGGTGGGTTCAATCATTTCCATCTTGCGGAGAGAAAAAGGCATATTTTCATTGATTTGACCAAGTCACTTGTATTTACAATAATTTGGTTTGGTTACTCCATTTGCACACATCTTGAAACTACTATTTAAAAAAAAAAAAAAAAAAAAAAAAAACACAATGTAAAGTTGCCTAGTCCAATAAATATGCTTTTTATACAATCAAATACATCAAAAGCAACTACAATAAGTTTCACACCAGATCGCATTGTCATTAAATGGTTCAAAATTTGCTACAACAAACATAGTATGAACTCTGTTTACCTTCGTAGTATAGCTTTTCCTCTTCACTGATACACAATCTCTCCCCCTGGTCTCACAACTTGGATTAATATAGTCCAGCAAATCAGAAACACTGCCAAATATTAAAAAGCAAACTTATTGGTAACATGTACAACTGCTTCACTAATAACATGCATCATAAGCATCACTATGGTTAGCAAATAGCACATTTATGGTGCATAACTGCATATATTTACATACAGAAAAACAGCAACATCCACTGGGATCCAATAGACACTCCTGAGGAATGCCTTGATAGGTCACCTATTTTACATACTGCAAATTTCAGCTCAGAAGATAGGCTGAAGTGCACCATGAACAGCCAGTTATAATGTTTAAAACGGTAGGAATGTTAGATTAATAGTCCTTGCCAAGTAGCATGGAGGCAACTATCAAAGAAACTATAACAAATTACATGTATATCCAACACAGTAATTTCAAGAACATAACAAGTGCCAGATACACATGTAACTGCACTCTAGCTGAGTATCTCAATGGTGTGATTAGACATATAAGTAGCAGAGGAACAAAGTACATCAAACTACAATATGTCAACTTCATTAAGGTAAATGACACCAAGGATAATGTTAAGCTAGTTTACCTTAGGTGGCCTTTGCTAGCAATGGATGCATCAGGTTTCTTAGTACCATTCCGTGTAGCTTCTTGCTGTTCAAAGGCCTTGGACTCAAAGTACTCAAGCCAAGCAGCAGCATCCTGCATTATTCCATTAAAAGGAATTAAATGTATAACAAACATTTGCAATATATATATACATGTCTATGTACAGAGAGAGAGAGAGAGAGAGAGAGAGAGAGAGAGAGAGAGAGAGAACTAGCACTTGAACTTATTGACTTCAGTTAACATGTCTATGGGAGCACATGTCATGTTAAAAACTATAAACTTCCAAGAATCTAGTTATTGGAATGTTCTCAGCACATTTAACCTTTTGATTCACAAGCCAGTAGGCAGGTCATAATTTCGGCAAATGATCCAAATGTTCAAGTGTGTGTAGTGGCATCAAACTAATAAGTGCTTAAAATACGAAGTAGCTAGGAGGGACTTGAATGCTGCAACATGAAAGGGGAAGGTAAATTCACTAGTGATCTGGATCTGATAAGACACCTGAGTACGTAAATCATCAGGGCCCAGTTTTGCTCGGAGAATTTGCAAGGTTGTTTGTTCATGCTGAACGCTTAATGGATACGCTTCCATCAGTGAGAGTGCAATTGCTATTGCATGGTAACTTGCTGCTGTCTGAGATCAAAGTAAGAGCACAGAGTTTAGTAAAAATGTAGAACACGCATACTTTTCTAGAGCTGCAGCAAGCAGCTCATTATCTAGCATGCATAAAGGATACAATGAAGATTCCATGTTTGTGCATTTATTAAAAAGATGTAGCAAAGTGTTTATAGAAGTGTTGTTTACCATCTGAAATTTCAAAAACTACTCAGTGCGCATAAGTTCTCCATTGTGCTCAACAGAAAACATCCCCACTCTAATCTGGAACTGACCCCCCCATTTCTGGTGTTTTCTTCTCTTAAAGAGGGTGGAGGAGTTGAAGGTGGCAATTTTAAGGAAAATTAATTATTCATATATAGCATAACTTCCCCCATTGTGTTAAGCCCTCTTCCTTTCCCTATAATATGTGACAGAAGTATCTTCAAATATTTAACCCACCAAGAAATTAGAACTAGATGCAAAAAATATGACATTGATGAACCTCAGCCAAGAAAAAACAGAACCTGAATATGATCCAGACCAAGTAACCTTTGGTTGCACTTCAGAGCTTTATGAAGATATCTAAGGGCAACGTGCACATTTCCCAGGCCTTCCTCCATCATGGCCACATTGATGTATGTTGCAGCAGTGTTTGGGTGTGAAGGGCCACATGTGAGATGCAGAAGATATAAAGCACGCTTCACATACCTGGTCAACAACAATACTGAACATTCACGCCAGGTATAAAGGTAAACCAGAAGCATGAAGAACAAAGCCTTCATGAATGGAACAGGACATAGGTATGTGGCTGCAGTTATATCCAAGGACTTGTGGAAAAGATTACAAAAGAAAACTGGAAGTTGCCCAAAATAGGATATCAATTTAAGCCAAATAAAAAAAAACCACACTGCTCAAAATCTGATTAACAGCAAAAGTATAAAGAGTTGACTGATATGCAATCTTTGAAATGAATCAGTATGAAGGCAATGACCTTTCTGACCCCCTTCTAATGATGAACATAAGCATGACCAGCAGAAGAAAGAACATAGCGTGCATCACCTAGACCACAAGGCGATCACTCGCCACAACGTTGGAACAATATTAAAACAAGATAGGTATAAAGCATGTTTTGTTCATTCAGACCCAAATTTTGAAGCCAGAAGAGTAAATCATACTTGAGGGCCAACTCCGTATGCTGAAGTCTGTAATAGAACACAGCAAGATCCCCATAACTTTTCATTGTATCAGGATGATCCAATCCTAGTTCCCTCTCATTGATATCCAAGGCTTTTTGCTGATATATAGTAGCCTGTAAAATTGAAACAACATTGAATGTGAACCATTACTATAAAACAATGCAAAATTTTCTAATCTGAGAATGTAACTATATTATGCTTATTCTTCCAAAAATTATATAAAATTTGGCATGGTGACTGGAAATTTTGCAGCAAAATTTGAAAGAAATAGACAATAAAAAGACCTGATTGAAGTCTCCAGTATGATACAATACAACAGCAAGAAGGCTGTAAGCTCCTGCAGTCATTCGATGGTATGGACCACAAACTGCCACCAGCTTTGCTAGAGCCTGGACATATCACAGAAGTTTTTCAGCTAATATACTACAGAGCCCGCAGAGGCGCAGACAAGGATGAAGAAATAGTAGGAGAAGGACCTTCATATGAGGGTTTTTTTCCCCGCCTAAAAGAAATTTCTAGTTCACATGTACAAATAACAGGGCATAATTTCAGCTGTCTATACCTTTGACCCATGGGTAACTGCATCTTCAAGTTTTCCCTTGTCTAAGGCTGTTTTTGATGATTCCAGGAGTTGCCTTCCATCTGCAGAGGAGCATGCTGCTTGCTGTAAAAAATTAGAAAATGTAACTCATTATTAAATATGGGAAAATTCAAGCAGTTACCAGAAAAGATAAAGAAAACATGTACTTTCATCACCTTATGCACTGGGACCAAGCTGACAATATCTGATTTTTGAAATGGATGTAGAGAATCCATATCAAAATCCCTTGGAACCAATTCGATACCCACCTAAAAAAAGAATGGGAAAGGCACCCAAGGAAAGAGAGAGAGAGAGAGAGAGAGGAGTGCAAGAATGTCAATTGTTGTGTTTGAGTTTTCATTTCCACAGCCAAGCCACAATCCTGAAGTAATTAAGGTCCAGTAAATTCATTTTTTCTCTCCATTCCACTATATTTAAGGCCAAACTTTCAGTCTCCAATGAAGTAAAACATTAAGTATATTTGCAACACTTCTGCAATCTGCCTAAAAGAGGTTATTGCATTTAGGGAGCACTTTGCTTGAAGATGAAAATGATTGAATGTCATCCATGGGACACAATACAGTGGTTCAAAGTCACAATTTGACGGGCCATAATTGTATAACACCAGATAATCACTTTCATTGTTGATAAATAATACGGTAAACCATTAACTTCAAGCAATGACATCCATTCATATTGAATTGGTTGAACTTAGGAAGCCAACACCAATGTAGTTAAAGCATAAGGTGCAATCAAAGTGATGCATCACTCATCGCTTAAAATGCAAAGCACAAAAAAAGTGTTCCCTTCATTGAAGGAAGTGCAAAGTTATTAAAAAATTAACTAACAATATAATATGCAAAGAAAATACAATCCTCTATATAAATTTAAACCCTTAAAAAATCATCAAACATGCAAAAGTTTTTAGCATTCAAATTCACAGTCATAACTAGAGATATTCACTAGATTTCCAATGTTGGCCCTTGAAGTTGAGGCTCTTTGCACATTGCCCTTTTTTTTTTTTTGCGCTTTTTTGTGCGCTTTGCGCTTTAGGCGCAAAAAGTCCTCACTTCAGTAAATGTGCTTCACTTAGCATATGTAAAAATGCTTTCCTATTTGTCGCTGCACTTTTGCTCTTTTTGCGCTTTTGACTACACTGGCCAGCATCCGACTGCCTACATTTTGTAAAGTCATTCCAATCACTTGTCATGACTTAAAAACATTATTCAGATATTGATATTAATCTCCCATTATGTGTCTAGAACACATTGCAATCCAAAAAAAAGGGGAAATCTTAAAAGTTGATTGTAGATTGTACAATTTAAAACCTCAATTCTTATCATATAATTATTATATTACATGTAGGAAATTCCAGAGCTTTGATATTCATTCTAGGTAATTATAAATATACCTTGTGGCATAATCCACGAAGAATTGCAATTTTTCTCACATCTTTGAAGCTTGAGCTGCTAAGATCCCATTCATATCGCTTCTTCAAAAACACCTCTAGCCATCTCCATACAAGAGAATGGACATGGCACGACTTATCTGAATCTCTATTTTCAGGAACCCCAAGCATCAGATTTAATGCAGCAGCTATTGATACAGCCATTTTTTCATGGTCTGCAACAGATGCAATCACAGCCTGAAGAATATGCTTATAAGCTCGTACAATCATCTCATGAATGCAGAGTGACTGTACATGTGACAGCTTCTCAGAAAGCTTTACCTGCATAAAACAAATAGCAAGATTATCCACTGAGGGAAAAACATTTAAATGGAGCATTTCACAAATATAATAAAAAAATTCAAAATTAAATTATTAAAATCTGTATTGGAATCTGAATATCAAGTTAGGCATAAGCCTCAAGGCATGAGGTAAGCCTTACTAATATCAACCTTTTCTTGATAGGAATTACGAAGTAAAAAATATATATATATTAAAAATGAAAATATATTTAAATTTTTTGGTAAGAAAATGCACATTTACTTAACAAAAGAGATTCTGAACATATTTCAAGACAAGGTAGGAGTATCCTAACCGTTTTAACATAGTTGTACCAAGAATATGCATAAAAAACATATTGTAAACATATGATAATGCAATAAATGATATTTTCATGGGTACACATTAGATAAGCTTCAGATTTATAGGAATAAGTCCCATCATTTACATTTCACTTCAGCAAGCTAAGAAAGAGGAAGTCTCACTGGTAGTCAATCAATTATCATTGAAAATCTAGTACTTGAGAGTGGAACGCTGTTAACCAAAGTCTTAAAATAAGAAAATTTACATTCAATGCCGAAGGCATTGAAGAAAGGTGTTGCCATTACTCAATAACCATACATTTAAAAAGAAGAGTACCTCTCCAAAATTGACATCCAAGGAGGATGTTTCACCTCCTTTCCTCATGTAAAGACATCCCTTAAATAGAGGTTATTCATAATTGCAATTTAGCGAATAACTTGAAGATGCCTCTCAAAACATGAGGACAATGTAGTCATTTTAACAAATTGGGATATACACAGGTCTTAGTGACAGTGTAAAGCTTGATTGCATAACATCCAATTAGATAAACTGCAACTAACTGAAATGATACAGTTGTCAGAATTGACATAACTGCATCATGGCCAACAAAGTGAAGATAACAACAAAGTAAAAATATAAATCTAAACAAATGCTCTAAGAAGTCAAAGCCTGCATTTGTGGGAACCAGAAACTTACAACATGTCCCAGGGAACGCATCCGAAGGCCTCTTGTATGCATAAAATCAGTTAGAGTCCGGCCATCCACTGGTGATAGTTCTAGCGAGCCAAAATCTGCTACCTGTATTTGATTTTTAACATTAGTTCTAGGAATTCAAATATAAATGAAAAATTTTAACCAAATGATATCGAGAAATTACCAATTTTGGAAGAGCAACTTCAGTATAATACTTCTGAGACATGTCAACTAGCTCTTGCAAAGACTGTTGATCACATGGCAGGTTAGTTCACACCACACCAAACGCAAAAGAAGGTAACCCAGTGATATCAAAAAGTACTACCTTGCAATGAAGTCCAGTATCTGATTCTTTTAGTCGAGTAAAGGCTGCATCAGACAACAACCTCTGCAGTGCAAGCTCATTCTTTTTGGAAGTGGTTTCAAGTTGAGATTCCATAGAAGCTGAAACAGCATATTCAACTTCCCCAATTACTCCATCAATAGATGATCTTGAGTTTTCAGACTGCATTTTCATGTTGCTTTCGTCTATCTTTTTCTTGTTGCTCTTAAGGGACCTAAGAGGTGTGCCAAGTCCCTCAACCTTCATTTCTTTTTCCAAGAAGAGCTTCTTGCTCTTCTCAATGGGCAGTTTCTTATCTTTTTCTGTATTTTTCTGGTCCTGCAAATGTTGAATCCAGCAGGCTCCAAGTTCCCACCTCACAAAATAATCCTGCTCCAATTCCTCCTGCTCAAGCTTAGCAAGACTTTCTTCGAGCATTTGCTCTACAAAAGCTTGGGAAGCAATGAGCTCTTCACATTCTGAAGTTTGCAAGTGTGCCGCTGGTTTACCATGTTCTGAAGATGTTGTTCTATGTAGAAGTAGCCTCAAACTGTAAGGCAGGCATAGTCAGACTTCTGTCTAATGATGGCAAATATAGACAATTGAAGGTAGCAAAAACATGTTGTGGGCATCAAAATCAATTAAGCCAACCCATGAAAGAGTTGTGTTTGAAAGAAAAAAATTTACAGTCCAACACAGCTTAATTTTTTATCCTCCAAGAATTTTAAACACAATTAATATTTTCCAATATAGGACAAACTAAGATTCTTTAGTAGTCACCTTAGCTTTAGAATTTGCCAGGGTTAAATTTAACCTTGGCATAATTTAGCAGAGATCAAAAGAATATAGCAGTATTCAATCAGATTATAAAACATTCTAGAAATGTTCAAGAAAATAATACATTTCTTAAATGCCAAAAGTTTCATAAATCGAACCTGATATAATTTTCTCATCTTGCACTAAAATCTATCTTAAAATTTATCTAAATGAATGACACTAAAAGCATTTTTACATTAGTTTTAGATGAACTGACAAAACATATACAAGAGAGTATTCCTTGATGCATGATGTTTGCGGATGATATTGTTCTGATAGATGAGACACGAGAAGGAGTCAATAGAAAGCTAGAACTTTGGAAAAGTACTCTAGAGTCAAAGGGTTTTAAGTTAAGTAGAACGAAGACAGAATACATGCATTGCAAGTTCAGTGAAGGCCAAACTGGTGATAGGGAAGGAGTTAGTTTGAATGGAGTGATACTGCCCCAAAGTAATCACTTTAAATATCTAGTCTCAGTCCTTCAAGTAGATAGAGGATGTGAGGAGGATGTTAGTCATAGGATTAAAGCCGGATGGTTGAAGTGGAGACGTGCCACGGGAGTTTTATGTAATCGTAAGATTCCCAATAAATTGAAAGGAAAATTTTACCGTACAGCCATAAGACCGGCTATGTTATATGGTAGTGAGTGTTGGGCACTGTAAGAGTCGTATGCATCTAAGATAAGAGTTGCAGAAATGAGAATGTTAAGGTGGATGAGTGGCCATACTAGACTAGATAAAGTCCGTAATGAGAGAATTAGAGAAAAGGTAGGAGTGGTGCCAATTGAAGATAAGTTGAGAGAAGGGAGATTGAGGTGGTTTGGTCATGTGAAGCGTAGACATACGGAGGCTTCAGTTAGACAAGTAGAGCACATTAGGTTAGAGGATAGAAAGAAAAAAAGGGGTAGACCTAAATTGACTTGGAGGAGAGTAGTACAACATAACCTAGAAGCATTACACATTTCTGAGGATTTAACCCAAAATCGTTCAGAGTGGAGAAAGCGAATCCATATAGCCGACCCCAAATTTTTGGGATAAAGGCTTAGTTGAGTTGAGTTGAATAACACTAAAAGCATAGGTTATGCCTTTCATGAGCCCATCATAATATATGTGCTCCAAGCTAGAGTCAAGCAATAGTGCAATTATACATGTAGTTTATTGGAAAATCCTAAGATCTTTATTTATAATCACACATGAAATCACAAACTGTTGTGGGCATTTTTGGCTAACACATGATAATTTATTGACCCATAGCAAACAATGGTAGGAACCTGTTAATGTTAAGGGCATTGGCACCGCCTTCAGGTTGTTCAAGTTCAATGCTTTGAAATGGACTAACATTTTTTTCCTCTCTCCCCTCAACTTTCACAACAGCAACATAACCACAGTATCTTACATTAACAATACCTAGAGTGGCAATATCCTGCATCCAGAATGTAAAACATTACTCATCAATTCATCAATTAGACTATAATTAATATCCTAAAAGCCATGCGGCACAGAAAAAATAAATTAACCAAAACAATGCAGCACGCTATTGATCTATGACACTTTGAGAACTTACACGTGCAGCAGTATTCTCATCAGCTGTAATTCCTTTCAGTAGGTTCCGCTCTATTAAATCTTTTTTATCCACTCCAGTTGCTTGAATTCCATCAATTTTAGTGTCTATCTTAGAGCTTCCATTGGAAGTGTCTTTCATGATCGTGATGCTCAAGTCTCCTACTCTTTCTGTATAAAGGATTTCACTACTCCCAACCAAACACAATAAGTCTCGATTAGATCTGACATGTTGCACATCCTTAATGGCTCTGAAAATGGCAATGTCAACAAATAAGCTGTGAAGAAGGAAGGCTTTCCTGTCTCGATCCTGCCTCTCATCTGCTGTCTTGCAGGGCATAGATGCAAGAAACAAGAACTCACTAGCCCAAGGTATCAACTCATTTTTCCCATCTCTTCCAAGACCTCCTCCATTTCCTCCCCACAGCTCATCTTCAACAGGAAGAGGAGGGAAAACTGAGGGTGACTGTGCTGCGAATGGAGGGATAAGCCATGTGTTGGCTCTAAAGCCATAAGGAAGATTCCCAAACTGAATGAAGCAAATAAAGGGGGCAAAATTCAGCACAAAAGAAGCACTATGAGAAGTTATTAAACTATATTATTGTAAAAACTTATTGAATGTACATCAGAACAAGCTGAGAGAGAGAGAGAGAGAAAGAGAGAGAGAGAAGATTCAGCAAAATGAATTTGACCTTGTTCCGTTCTGAGAATGCTTTCATGAGATCATCATAAGCCTGAAATTTGAGAAACAAATTATAAAATCTCAACCAAATATTCAACCAGAATGAACAAATGAACTGAAAATATCTAATTCAAAGCCAAAACTAGATTAACAATGATTGTTTATCCAAAGGATCTAGCAAGTCAAAAGATCATAAGCAGGAAGACCAAAACGGTCAAAAGATCATAAGCATGAGGACCAGAACCATCAAAAGATTCCATTGCTAACAAAGAACCATAGAAACAAAATTTATCATGCTTAGTAAGGAAATGCCGCTTTTTGAATAAGGGAAGAAAAATACATGCCTCATACAAGGTTAGTGCATAATTCTAGATATTTGCAAGAAACTCAAATTATTACTAATTTGAATTAGGGGCGAGCAGAATTCCATTCAAACTGGAAAAAAAAAAAAATAAGACCAAACTAATTTATTTCAAAAATTCAGTTCTGTTTTCTCAGTAATTCGGTTTTGTTTGGTTCCTTTTTTTTATTTTAAGAAATTCAGACTATTCAATTCTAGTTGGTTTTTGGAGGAAAAATCTGAATAACAAAGCGAACCAAATAGTTTATTTTATTTAATTAATAGTTATTAGGTCTCAAATTAGAGTTAAAAATAGGAAATATAACTAGAATTGATTCTAAAATGAGTTCAAAATAAGTTTAACCACTGTTTGGAAACTAGAATTTTACAAGAATTCAAGTGATTTCTTTTATGTCTATTCTTATATTTGGAATGAAAGAATTTATTTTTAATTTAAAAAAAAAATATTTCAAAAGATATATAAATTGTGTGCGATTGCAATTGAATTTATTATTTTTTTTTACAAATGATTTATTTTGAAGGAAACAAGCCAAATATGTCCAAACCTAGAAATCCAACTGAATCAAACCAAACCAAAACTGTTCAATTCAGTTTTGATCTACTAAAAATTTCAGTTTATTAATTTTTGAGTTTTCCAGACGAACTGAACTGAACTGACGATGCACAAATCTTCCACTTTAACAAATTAAAAAGAGGACTGGCAATGAGGCCAGTAAATTTATCAATCAAAAAGAGCTATTGCAAACAGGGGTGTCAATTTTGGACACAACCCACGAACATGACAGGAAAATATAGGGTTTGTGTTAGGCTTATTCGTATTCATATCGAATTCGTGTCGACTCATTTGCCTGACTTGACACCGACTTGACACGTTTAACACCATTGATTAATATTAATATTCGTGTCATGTGTTGAACCTACTAACCCATTTGAGCCGCTAACCCATTTGAGCCGCTGTGAACAAGTCATGTCGTATTGAATACACCTAATACAATTTAATATTTTTAAATTTTTGACACAATTTATTAGTTAATAGTATAGTGTTCGTGTGTCCCATGTTGACAAGACACGAACACCACACGTCAATCAGAATTGCCACCCCTAATTGCAACCACCTGATAAGAATATTACCAATGTCGCTTAAACTAAAGAGTAACATAGAACTGAATGAGGAAAAGAAACTAACATTGTCAAAGGCTCTACTAAGCCGCCGAAGCAAATCAACAAGATCGTGACAAAGAATCCGCAGCTTCCCAACATTGTAGAATCCCTTTCTGCAAGCTTCAACCTGAACTAGCTTCCCGTTACAAAGCTTTACCTGATCATTGAAACAAGGAAAATTCAAACCGGCAATACAAAAAAAAAATAAATGAAGTGAGTTTTTAAAAGAGAATGGGAGGGGGAAAAAGATTTACATCGAGGGAGAAGAGATGATCGTCGTCCGAAATGTCCTTTATCTGCCGTTTCGTTGCCTTCCTTATAACTGCAACATTCATCGCAGTGTCCATTATTTTCAATTATTTTCAAAATCTACGTTGTTGTATACAAGTGAAAGGAGAGAGTACATTGAACAGGAGGAGTGAGATGGGAAAGTGAGAAGAACTCGTAAAAGCTCCCAAGCTTAGGGCATGAGGGGCTCATCTCTCCTTCTGCCTCCACCGGCACGTCTTTCGACGATGATGACGATTGTTTGGAGGCGGTGGCTTGAGATTTGGTTGTCGTTTTCTTGGCGGTCTTGTCCTGCGCACCAGGCGCATTCTTTCCAGAATCAGATTTGGACTTATCCAGCGTGCTCGCCGACCGTCCAAACCACATTGTGCAGGCCAGAATGTCGAGGAGCCGTCTAACGTGCGCCACAGCAAGTTCCTCATCGTAGTCCTCTGCGACCAGAGACCGACCAGCGACAACCAGTTAAAAAAAGAAGGCAGACAAATGGCGTCAGTTTTCAGCAATATTTATAAAGAAACGCCACCGACATCGTTTAAGCAGAATTATTGAAGATGCCTAACGGCATCGTTTCATGCATTTATTTTACATTTTAATGGAACGGCGCCGTTGATTGCATAAGAGGAATTTTACCTTCAGTTAACGTGAGCACACAAGGCTTGAGCGCTGAAACGTCGACCGTGTCTTTTAACCGTAGCCCCCTGATCTAGTTAGGAAAAAAAAAAAAAAAAACGAAGTTATAGTGCAGAATTAAAATTTAAAAAATATTTAATTATTTTGAAATATTTACGAGTAAGATATATCAATTTAATTTTAAATTAATTGTTAATATTTTTTAAGTATATATTTATTAAAATTATTCTTGATAATAATTGAAAAATAATGTCAAATAGACATTTATTTACATAATTTTTTTTATTATTTGTCAATTTTATTAAATTTAAATAATTAATTTCTCCTTTTTAAAACTTGAAAGCTTCATATTTGACCAAATTTAGAATTATTGCGCTTAGTGCCAATATATAAGTTAGATTTTCTGCTTCGGTGACAATAACAACATTGACGTCCACTTGGCTATATTAATAAAACGACATGGAATCAGCTATTCCTGGATAGAAGGCTACTAAATGCTAATGGCAGCCTCCCATGATGTGCGAGTAGATAGAAAAACATTGAAAAAATAGTGTATAATGTTGGATTCTTACCTCATGGGACAATGAAAAATTTGTGATGGAGCAAGTTTCCGTGTTCACCGATAAAAGCCGACGAACATCTATAATCCTGTCTGTGGATATCCCCTGCTCAAGATTTCCAAGGTTTTTTTTTCCCACAAATTACCAAAGAAAAAAAAAACTAAAATCCAAGAAAGAAAGTATGTATCAAATAGAGTGTGTATATACCAAGCAACTCATATGGGAAAACAACTGCCTTGGAAACATCTTTTATTATCAACCAAGAGTTTGGAACTGGACAATTTTTGTATGCAGTAAAATCACGCAACTTTTATTAACCAAAATACAGGATTGGACTATCCATCTCCTGTGGTAAGTAATTGTAAGGTTAATTTACTATACTATTGTGGAAGCAATTTTCTTCAAAATATCGACATCAGTCGGAGATTCTGCAGGAGTGACTGATGAGATTACATTAGCCATACATGGTGGGATTGGATTCTATCCACATGTTATAAGCTATGGAAGTACTTTTGCAAACTGCAAAGACATACCAGTTGTCTTCTATCTTTAATGCTAAAATTACTCTTTCCATAAAACTTCTAATGGATTTCAATGGAAGGAATAGAGATTATTTGTCATTTAAAAAAAAAAAAAATTGCTGCCAAGTCAAGTTTGATTGTTTAAAAGAAAAGGCAAGTGAAAGATGCCTGTGTCCTATAAAATTAAAGAAATGCAGAAACAGAACACAGAGTGGATGCTACTGCTAGTGACCCTATAAGTGCCAAAAGAAAAGGTTTTGACAATTGTCTTTTTTTGAAGAATTTGTTAAGAAACATGAACTCATAATGAGCACCATACCTTCAAAACAATACGAGTCTCGTCGGGGAGGTTCACTGTGATATCAGTAACAACCGGAAGAACTGCAGAATCATAAATCAAAGAAGTTAATTAGGCAACTTGTTACTGAATATTGCTGAATATCAACTAATTAATATATAAGGATATTAATTCAGACAACAATTCTACTGTGAACAGATTGTTACCCTTTTCGTCTTTCTTCTTCTTCTCTCCTTTTGCCTTGCCACGACTGTTCCTTGGTGCCATTTTCTAGCTTTGCACGATTAAAGGGTGTACCTGTTTCAATAAATTTTAAGTTGTTGCTTCTTTCATTTTTCACTTATCAATCATAGGACCATAATTCATCACCAAAATTAAAACCAAAGCCTGTAAAGCAAGTCTGTCTAATCCAAGAAGCAGTGCCAGTCAGATGATATATAAAATTCAACACCCATCTCATAATTAGAGTTGAACATCCAAAAACAAACAAATAGTAGCTCAAATTCAAAACTAAATGCCATTTCAGGGAAGAAAATTCATCACTAGAAAATTCATCACAAAAAAAAATCCAGAACAAGGACTTCCATTAATAATAGCAGCTTCAAGGCTCCAGAAATAATTACCAAGTAGCAGAACTGAATTGAAGAAGAGAGAGGGGATAGAAAAAGGGCATTCAATACAAGAGGCAGCACCAGGAATAGTTGCACTAGCGATATATGCTCAAAAAATAATACATAGGATAAAGTAAGAAGGCAAGAAAGCTGCAAGCGAAAGGGTTATTCAGAGAATGGATAATGAAGAGCGCAAAACCATTAAAGAGATTTGAAATGAAGCTCTCATCCTCCGGATAGAAATGGTGAGAGAGAAGGGAATAGATATAGAGAGATGTGACTACGATAAGGAAGGAAGGGCGGAGATTTAACGGTCAGATCAGACAATATATGGCATTTTATGGCAGTTTCTGGCTTTTACGGTAATCATATCATTGGGATATTTATATTATTTAAAATATATATATAAACTATGAATGGAAATATTTTTTTTTTAATTAATAAATTTTAATTTAATGATACAGTCTTGTTGAGAGGCCTTTTTTTTGGTGATTTCCTTTTAATTAAAGGTGATGAAATTTACACCAATATAAAGAAGACAACTTTGAAAATTCCTTTTTTTTTTAAATGTTTTTAATGACAAGAATGGTTGGTTTATTATCATTCCAATTTAAACAGTAAATTAGTTGTAATGTGACCAATTATGTCATATTAATGTAACTAAGTTTTAATTTCCACTTTTCCATAAAAAAAAATTCTAACCTCCACTTTATTTTTATTTTTTTTCATTTTTACATTTTGACGTCATCACCTCATTGTAATACACTTAATAAACTAAGGTATCTTGATTAAATTAATTTTTATTTTTTTTTTTTCTAAATTAACTTAAAAGCTAATTAAATGGAGAGAGATTTAAAACCTAAACAGAACCTAACTATTAGGCGCTTATGACCTAACTGTTAGCTAAATGATTTGGCTTGTCTGAAGCATTAGCTCTTTCATATGAATGATGTCGAGATAATGTCTGAATTTTAGAGAAGCTTGTCAAAGCCAAAAACAAAAAAGACAGTTCATGATTTGCTGTTTCATCCAGCAATGGGCATATGGATAAAGGATCAATAACCTCAGGCCTCCAAATTAATATGCAATATCATCACAAATACATTTATTGTTATACTTTCACATTTGTTCGTCCTATAACATAAATTTTCAATTTTAATAAAATTGTAATAATTTTATTTAAGAGGGTTCTTTCATTGAGCTGTATATGCTTATTTATTTTTAATAAAAAAAAACTTTTTAATAAGAATATTGTTCAATACTTATTTGTTTATTCACCGATGCATATAATTTCACAATTGTTTATACATATAATTTCATTTGAAATAAATTATTTAAAATAAAAAATTAAATAAATTCTCATAAAATCATATTTATTTATATTTGTTTTAAACAAAAATTTTTTAAATTGAAAATAGTTCAATTATTTTATTTTAAATATATAAATTAATTAAATTAAAATATTATAAAATCATATATTCCAAAGAAGTGAATAAAGTATAAAAAAAAATTAAATTTATTTGGTATTTTAAATAACCAAATAATCTATTAAATTAACTTTACAATTGAAAACCAAAAAAAAAGGTGAGAATAGAAAATATGTGGTGAAAAGAAAATCATAACGGAGAAAGAAATCGATGACTCTAAGTTCCATCATGAGAGCAATCTGAACTCTCTAAATGCAGTAATGTTTGGCCAAGGAATCACAAGAGGTTGAAGATGATGGATTTTTGTGAGTGCTGGAAGAAGCCTTGAGTATTCTTGCAACTATAATGGGAAGGCGACCCTCAAGAGAGTGAACGATGAAGGAGAAACAACAGGAGTTTGCCTATGCCCTAGCATCATTCGGAAAGAAGAAAAGCAAGGAACGGAAGACAACATCATTATTGAAGAGAATATATTATATTATATTATATTATATTTTATATATATATATAAAATATAATATAATATAATATAATATAATATAATATATTCTCTTCAATAATGATGTTGTCTTCCGTTCCTTGCTTTTCTTCTTTCCGAGTTTTACCCTATATATATATATATATTAATAAAGATCAAGAAAGAAAATATGTATTTGATCTTATTTTCTAAAAGGGTAAAAACTTGTCAACTTTATACAATTAACAACCTAAATGGGTGTTTAAATTAAATTTTTTTGAACATAAAATGTTATAAAATAAGCTGGAAGCATTTAATTATCACAAAACTCCTCACCATTATACACTGACATTATGTGAATAATAAGAATAAATATTCAAATATCGTTTTCCTTAAAAGAAACACATTTTATAAATGAGAAAAAAAAATGAAATGAATATATGTTACTCTAACATCTTTTTTTATTTATAAAATGATCAAGCATTACTTCTTGTTAATAGCAAAAAAATGTGCAAATTACTAAAAAGATAAAGTAAATAACTATGAAATATTCATTGAGAAATTTTTTTTTTTTCACTTAAACTAGGAAAATATATATCCCAAATTCATTAGGATTTTCAATCATAAATTTAATAATTTCCATTTCAACTGAAAAACTCATCAACCATTGCACCTCAAAATTTTTGAGTATCTTTAATCATAAAAGTCTCGTGCTTTAGCTTACATGTAAGATAACTCTCACTACATAACTGTTTATATTAAATATATTAGCTAATATTTATTAGTCTTTTTTAGATATAATCTAATTACTTACCACAAAAGTGTCTTATACTAAATGGGTAATAGCTCATTTATCAATGGATAAAAATTCATTATTATTGAATTTTATTCTCATTCTCGACCTTAAGCAGCAACCTCTTTTCTTTTATAGAATTATAGTGGACAATAATCACTTACTCTTATATTATGTTATTTATTGACTTTAAGCTGAGACCTCTCTTCCTTTAACTATGTCCTTATTTTTACCTTAAGTTGATGTCTCTCTTTTTTCATGGGGCTACAATAAACAAAGCTCTAATTAATGGATAAAGCCAAACAACCTCTCACAATATAATATTTACAGAGTTAGTCATTTTAATCTCGATCTAATTAAGAATTCAACTCAATTTAAAAATAATAATAAAATAAAGGCTTTAGTATATAGTTTTCCCACTCAAAATTGAAAAAGATGTATTTCAATTCCACCAAGATTTTAAGTCACAAATTTAATATAATTTATTTTTTAATATAAAAAAAAATCATATATCAACCAAAACAATTGAATCCAGTTCATATTGGCTGATACTAAATTTCCATTCCAACTCAATTGATGCTTCATGCTTGGTTAATTTGTCATTTTATAATGTAAAAATTTAGGTTTTGTTTGTTTTGCCTAAAAAAATATTTTTGACAGTTTTTTTAACTTTTGAAGCACTTTAAAAAAATTAATAAATAAATAAAATTTTTATAATTAAATAAAAAATTAAGTCATTTTTGTCACGACCCAACCTATGGGCCGGACCGGCACTATGACCTGGGCCAGCCTAAAGCCCCCGAGGCCCGTAGTAAGCCTAACTGTTCAGTAACCCAACTCTAAGGCCCATTTGGGCCCAATTTCAAGAAAACAAACGGACAGAGTCCGGCCATAAAATGGACTTACCAACGGGGAGTTTTCGACTCACCCGACCTGTAAACACAATATATAGTCAATTGGGGAGCTCAGCTCACCCTCCACATACTCATCAACATAATAATAAATGGGAGCTCAGCTCCCTCATCCAATCCATCAAACATGCATATCATTATACGTTTACAGGTCCAACATGATAATAATATTACAGACCATAATCAAATAAATACTTCTAACACATGCGGAAATTCTAGGAGTAAATAAAATTACACAAATATTGATAAACAACCTGCGAAGTATAAAAGCGAGTTAACCTAATAAAATATCCTCATGTGGCTCAGAAAATTTTTGAACAGGAGTGAGCGTTCGACTCAGAGTAAAATATCAATTTTAACCATAATCTCTATAACTATCTAAATCTAATGCACCAGAGAGTGAAATGCAACATCCACATCATTTTCACATCATATCATCAAAAGATAATTTGGAGCACTCACACACTCGTAGTATCAATCATAACATATGGGAGCCGATCCTATACGACTCTCTTAAATCCAACTTTGGTGCCTGAATTACTCAAGCTCGGACTTCCACTTAATAACCAAATCGAGGGTCCTGAATTACTCAAGCCGTGACTACCCTCGAAGGATCGGGTCCCGAATTACTCAAGCCGTGATCGCCTGGCCCTATCCATAGTCCACACCACATCACACGCACGCCAACGCACGCACACTGCTCCAAATTACCACAACAACATCCATGGCACATCAACAGTTATGAATGCAACATAAATCGTGCCTAGAGTTTAACTACATAAATATATGCATATAAGTGATGCATCGGCCTGCTGAACATATAATAATATCGAAATTACAATTAAAAAAAATATTTTACACACGGACTTGACGACAATCATCTGTGGCGGCGGAGGAAGAAGGTCGTCCCGCCACACGACAATCATATTACATTTATTTAATACAACTGACTCAATACAAAGAAAGAAAAGACCAATTACGTGCTATGTAGTTACGTAAATGCGTCAGAGTCTCCCCTATACCTAGGACCTACCCAACCTGCAAAAGGGCTAAAAACGCACTTCTATATTCACAATCCATATATCAACAGTTCAATCATATCACACAGCCCCTCCTGGGCCCATCAAATCAATCATAATTTTCTAAGCTACAACGAATATTTTACGGATTTTTAATCCTATTTAAGCACTAGAAAATTACGTAAAAACAAGGTTCGGGTTTACCTTTGCCGATTCCGACTTGAACGCGCCGACGCGTCGACAATAGGGGCTAGCCAAAACCTCACCCAATTCGGAGACTTTTTCTGAGGCCGGTCTGTTCGCCGGAAATTCACAGATCCGGACAACTGTCGAATTTCCGCGAATTGAGGATACCTACACGAAGCCCAATAATAATATATAAAAAAATCAGGGGTGTTACATTCTTCCCCCCTTACAAAAAATTCGTCCTCGAATTTTACACAAGGTAGAATAAAATACATGATTACACATTGAACAGATAAGGGTACTTGCTACGCATGTCCCGTTCTAACTCCCAGGTGCACTCTTCCACTGACTAGCTCCTCTACAAAACCTTAACCATAGGGATCTGTTTTGATCTTAGCTGTCTCACTTGGTAGTCCACTATGGCTACAGGTTGCTCCTCAAATGTCAAGTTCTCCTTTAGTTATATTACATCCGATTGTAGTACATGAGAAGGATCGGGAATATATTTCCTAAGCATGGAGATGTGAAACACGGGATGAACGTGAGAAAGGTTGGGTGGTAGCTCTAGCCGGTAGGCAACTGCTCCAACTCTATCAGTAACCTCAAAAGGTCTAATATACCGAGGTGCCAACTTGCCCTTCTTTCCAAATCTCATGACTCCCTTCATTGGAGAAACCTTCAAGAATACATAGTCGCCTACTGACAACTCCACATCCCTTCGTCTGGGGTCTGCATAACTCTTCTGCCTACTGAAAGCTGTTTTCAATCGTTCTCTGATTAAAGGAACTATCTCTGAAGTGTACTGCACTAGGTCTACATCATGCACCTTCGCTTCCCCCATTTCTGTCCAACACAGAGGAGACCTACACCTTCTTCCATATAGTGCCTCATAGGGTGCCATCCTATCTTTGGAATGGTAGCTTGTTGTTGTAGGCAAACTCCACCAAAGCTAGCTGATCATCCCATTGACCTCCAAAATCCAAGACACTCATGCGAAGCATGTCTTCCAGTGTTTGGATTGTCCTTTCGGACTGTCCGTCTGTCTGAGGGTGGAAAGTCGTACTGAAGTTCAACTGTGTGCCAAGTGCCTCCTGCAACTTTCTCCAAAACCGAGAAGTGAACTGGGGCCCTCTGTCAAATATTATGGAAGCCGGAACTCCATGCAATCTGACTATTTCTCGAATGTAGAGCCGGTGTACTGTGCCACAGAATATGTAGTCTTCACAGGCAAGAAGTGAGCTGATTTGGTTAGACGGTCTACAATTACCCATATCGAATCATATCCTCGCGTGGTACGAGGCAACCCAGTCACAAAATCCATAGTGATCATTTCCCACTTCCATTCTGGGATAGGGAGCTCTTGCAGCTTCCCTGACGGTCTCTGGTGTTCAAACTTCACCTTCTGACAAGTCAAGCACTTGGACACAAAGTCTGTTATGTCTCTCTTCATGCCATTCCACCAGTAGCTATCTTTCACATCATGGTACATCTTGGTGGAACCTGGGTGGATACTGTACAGGGTGTAGTGTGCCTCTCGCATGATTTCATTCTTGAGGTTGTCTACATCGGGCACACATATCCTAGAACCTTGTACTAGGGCGCCATCATTGGCAAATCCAAACTCACCACCTTCACCTTGCTGTACTCTCTCTATAATCTTCATCAATTGTTGGTCTCTGTGTTGGGAAACTCTAACTCTATCTCGCAAGTCTGGCCTCACTGAAAAATGAGCCAACAAGACCCCCTCATCTGAAAGATCTAGGATTAAACATTGATCCATCAACTCATGTACTTCCTGAATCAACGGTCTCTTCTCTGCTGAAATGTGCGCCAAACTGCCAGAAGATTTTCTGCTTAAAGCATCTGCTAATACATTGGCCTTCCCATGGTGGTACTGGATGGTGCAATCATAGTTTTCCAGAAGCTCCATCCATCTCCTCTGTCTCAAGTTTAAATCCCTCTGTTGGAAGATGTACTTCAAACTCTTATGGTCGGTGTATATCTCGCACACTTCACCATACAGTAGTGTCTCCATTTTTAGTGCAAAGACTACCCGCCATTTCCAAATCATGGGTGTGATAGTTACGCTCATGCCTCTTGACTACCTTGAAGCATAAGCCACTACATTTCCATTCCGCATCAAAACACACCCTAGGCCAACTCAAGGCGTCCACGACACGGTGTATCCTTCACCGCTCATAGGTAGTGTTAACACAGGGGCAGTGGTTAGACACTCCTTATCCTCATCATTATAACTGACTCTATCGAGCTCTCTTCCTGTCCTTTACATCTTATCCACTTCCCTTTTCCTCTTTTTGGTATTGTTGGCATCTTTTCAACCTGCTGTACTTATTCCTTAATTTTAGTCCTATCTCATCCTTACACCTTTTCCTTCAAAGATGTCTATCCCATCATCAACTTTAACTTTCTTTTTATTTCTTAGTCTTATCTTGATTACTAGTTTCATTCTTGAGAGAATTCTAACCCTATGATTTACTCCTACCAAAGACATTCTTCACCTTATGTAACACTTATAATTACCCATAGAAAATTTTCTTGTATCCCCTTTTTCCAACTTAACTATCAAAACATTATCATTCCCTACCAGCCTTAGTAGGAAATTGCTTATCCTGGATGAATATGAGCCCCATAAACTATAAGTTCCATCTGAACTAACACGGCTGTAGGAAATATGTGTCATGCCTTAATTCCAAACAAGATACTTCACGTGTTCATTCTCCTTAATATAATCATATATACTGCCCATAGCTTTCTAAACTTCAACCTCAAATTACCCATCAGCAACAATTTCATCTATTGAAACTCATCCATAAATAGTACTTCATCTAGCTCATAGTTTAAAACAGTCGCAAGCCTTAGTAGCTAACTCAATTTAACTCCTGTCATTACTCTGATCGTCCTTTCATACTTAACACAAGGTATGCACTTACTGTCATTCTCATATCAGGAAATTGTATATGAATTGGTGCCTATCAAAATCTCAAATAACTAGATCTCCTTGCCTCAGTCTCTGCTCCTTATATAACGCTCTGGAATCAAAAACGTTTAACCTATGTTTCTTAGTCTCTCTTCAAATTTCATCATCTCCTAGCACAATTGTGCTCTACCTATAAGGTATCATCTGCATGAACCCTTTACCGTACCATTGTCCTTCCTGACATAATATTTTATAATTTATTGTAACACCCCAAAATTTTATTAATTATGAGTATTTTTGATATTTAAATTTTATTTAAATTTTAGGAATTTTTTTGAGATTTTTCGGATTTTAAAAATCGGGTTCGATTTTCCGAAAATATAAACTTTGATGATTTTTAAAAATTTATTTAAAGACCACGTGGCAAAACTAAAAATATATTTGTAGTCTACGTATTTTTCTGAGTTTTATGGAATTTTTTCGGAATTTTTGGACCTCGTTTTCGGTCCCGAGGCAGAGTAAAAATTCAAAATTTTGTATTTCGAATCGAACCGGCCGAATCGAACCGGACCGGATCGGACCGGTCGAATCAAACCGGCCCCCTTTCCTTTTTCTTCTCCCGCGCGCGTCTCTCTCTTTTCTCTTTCTTTTCTCTCTCCTCCTCTCCTCGCTGCCGCTTCCAGCTTTCTCGGCCAAATCCGATCCGCCACCGATTGGACCGGTCTTGTGTCCAAAATCATCTACTCGGCGAGAGCTTTCCATAGACACCAAGAACGCCAAATCCATCGAGCGGATTGTCCGATTTTTGCTCGGGAAGATTTTCGCCATTTCGACTTTTGGGCTAGATTTCGAAAACCGTGAATCCCACGAAAACCGAGGCTACCAAAGACGCTCCACTCGACGAGGGCTTCGGGATATTAATTTCAAAATTTTCCGACAACGCTTTCCGGTGGGTCCCACGGAAATTCGCAGATGTATTTTCGAGCATTAAATGAGCTTAGAAAATTCAAAAATTTATGTACTAACCCCGTGTTATGGGCTTCGTAGGTATTCTCATTTCGCGAAATTCGACAGTTGACCAGTTCATGCGAAATTCGGCGATTGCACTGTTATCGGAAAAGTCTCCGAATTGGGCCGAGATTTTGTCTACCCCCATTGTCGACGCCCCGAGCGTCCTCAAGTCGGAATCGCAAAGGTAAACCCAACCTTGTTTTTTCGTAATTTTTAGTGCTTAAATAGGATTAAAAATCCGTAAAATATTCGTGGTAGCTTAGAAAATTACGATTCTTTTGCAATAGCTTAGTAATATTGCTAAGGACCGCGGGGCAAAGTTTTAGAATTTTTAGAGTTGATTTGGGCAGTTTTTGCAAAAATGGTCAATTATAGGGACTAAATTTAAATTTTACATATTGTGATGAATGATTGGTTTGGTGGGCCCAGGAGAGGGCTGTGTGATATGACCGAGTTGTGGATATATGGATTGTGAGTATAGAAGTGTGTTTTGAACCCTTTTTCAGTTGGTTAGGTCCTAGGTATAGGGGACTCACGGATTTTCTACGACTTAGGACGATTTGGGTCTTTTCTTGATTTGTATTGAGTCATTTGTATTAAATGATTGTAATATGATTGTCAGTGAGCTGACCTTCTTCCTCCGCCCACCACCACGGTGATTTGTCGTCAAGTCCGTGAGTAAAATATTAATTTTAATTATAATTTCGATATTATTATATGTTCAAGATGCCCATGCATCACTTATATGCATATATTTATGTAGTTAAACTCTAGGCACGATTTATGTTGCATTCATAATCATAAAGTGCCATGAATGGTGTTGCGGTAATTTGGAGCAGCAGCGTGCGTTGGCGTGCGTGTGATGTGGTGTGGACTATGGATAGGACGGGTAGACACGCTTGAGTTCTTCATTGACCCGGTCCTTCTGGGGTAGACACGCTTGAGTTCTTCATTGGGACCCCGATTTGGTATTTAAGTGGAAGTCCGAAATGAGTTCTTCACTGCACAGATTGGATTTAAGAGAGTCAGATAGGGATCACCCCATATACTATGAATGATGTTACAGGTGTGTGAGTGCTCCAAATTACCTTTTGATGCTATGATGTGAATATGGTGTTGATGTTGCATTTCACTCTACAGGTTGCATTAGTTTCAGATAGTTATAGAGATTATAGTTAAGATTGATATTTTACTCTCTGAGTCGAACGCTCACTCCTGTTCAAAAATTTTACAGCCACAGGAGGATATTTTGTTCTGTGTTAACCTGCTTTTCTACCTCGCAGGTTGTTTATCAATATTGTGTAATTTTAATTACTCCTAGAATTTTCGCATGTGTTAGCAGTATTTATTTGAATTTGGTATGTAATATTTTTATCATGTTGAACAAGTAAACTTAAATATGTTATTCATGTTGATGGATTGGATGAGGGAGCTGAGCTCCCATTTATTTTATGTTGATGAGTATGTGGAGGGTGAGCTGAGCTCCCAAATTGAGTATTTATTGTGTTTACAGGTCGGGTGAGTCAAAAACTCCCCGTTGGAAAGTCCATTTTATGGCCGGACTGGCCCATTTGTTTTCTTGAAATTGGGCCCAAATGGGCCTTAGAGTTGGGTTAATGAATAGTTAAGGCTTACTACGCCTCGGGGCTTTAGGTCGCCTGTGTCCTAGTCTTGGTCCGGCCCATAGGTTGGGTCGTGACAAATGTGGTATCGAGCTTAGGCTCCGCATTCTTAGGAAATGTTGTCTAAAGTGTTGGGAAGAGTCTAATAGGAGTCACATGCGGAAATATAAGGTCCACATTCGTCTTGCATTGTCATCTTTGCTTCTAGTTTCTGCTCCATATGTTATGTATAAATATGAGTCTATAGAGCTGTATAATGTGCAGTTTTGAATTTTGTGGGCTAATGCTGCTGAATTTCAGGAAAATGCGTAGAAGGTGAGAGCCGCCATCGCACTGTAACCGATGTGCCCAACGAAGTGTCAGACAGATGAGGCGCCGCCCGAGGAGGCGGGGTAGGAGGCCTAGAGTCGCCAAGTAGAGGAGCAACAACCCCAAAGACAGTCCTTTATGGCACAGGGTCCCATGGACCCCATGGCAGCTACTCTAGCTGGTCTGCAGAGAACCATCGACATGATGGCTCAGTATATGGTCCATCCTCCACAGCAGCAGCAGTCCACCGCACCAAGAGAGGAATCTTACAAACAGATCATAAACTTCAAGAAGTTGGTGCCCGGTACTTATGATGTGTCAGACGACGCATATCGGTTTTTGGATTCCTGCAGACAGGCAGGAACAGAATTACAGTTGACTGATAGAAGATTGATAGAATGTATGCAGCACGTCATGGGGCCCATGCCTAGGCAATGGATGAATGACTACGTGTTACCTCGGATGGAGGGTTTGACATGGGCTCAGTTTGTGGAACTTTTTATCAATCGGTTTGTGCCAGAAAGCTTCAGAGATCAGAAGCAGTGGGCCTTTGAGGCCTTAAGACAGAATGGCAGGTCTGTAGATGAATATGCTACAGAATTTCTGGAATTGAGCAGATATGCCCCTACAGCAGTAGCTACAGAAAAGATGAAGGTGAAAAGATTCCTAAAGGGGCTTGACAGGAGGTATGCGAACCTGGCCATGATGTCTGATCAGTCTTTTGATGTGGTGGTGGATCGAGCCAGACAGATTGAGGTTAGCTATGCTGTGGATGATAGCGGAAGAGCAAAGAAAAACAGAGCAGAGGGTTCTTGTGTGTTCCCACATGGGTACTATGGATAGTGGTGGCCAAACTACTTACAGAGGAAGAAGCAGAAATAAGAGGAGTGGTTTTAGACACAAATCCCGAGGGTTCGCACTGTGGTACGGATCCAAAGCGGGTAACAGCTCAGGCAAGGCGCCTGCTCGTTCAGGATCCTCTTTGGCACCGTGTGCACAGTGTGGAAGAGGACATTCAGGACCTTGTTTGATGGGGTCAGGAGTATGCTTCAGGTGTGGCCAACCGGGCCACTTTGCTAGAGACGCCTGCTTTTGATGAGCCACGATGGGGTCACAGTGGTTCTCATGCAAATGTTCCTCGACAATTGTATCCGGTGCTTCCAACATGGCAGCGATGATTCAAGTACAACAGGGCCGTGGACAAGGGGGAAGTGGAATTGGAGGCAGATCAGGAGGTAGAAGTCAGTATCAGGGTTCTGCCACTCAGGGTAGGGGACAAGCTCGAGTTTTCACCCTGACCCACCAGGATGCTCAAGCTTCAAATGCAGTTGTGGCAGGTATTCTTCTGGTCTGTTCTTATGAGGCTCGTGTTTTGATAGATCCGGGTGCTACGCACTCATTTGTCTCCCCGTGTTTGCCATGAGGTTGGGTAGAAACCCTACAACTTTAGAGTGCCCTTTGTCAGTAGCTACCCCACTTAGTGACAACATAGAAGTAGACATGGTATTTCCGGGTAGCCCAGTGGTAGTGGATGGAAAGATCCTCCCAGCAGACTTGGTTCCTCTACCAGTAATGGATTTCATGTAACTCGGGATGGACTGGTTGGCGACTCATTATGCCACCTTAGACCGCAGGAACAAAAGGTGTATTTCCACATACCGTGTGGAAGAGTTTAGTTTTGATGGTGACAGAGCGTGGCTCCATATAATTTGGTGTCGCAATTAGTGCTAGAAAAATGTTGAGGCGTGGATGCCAAGGGTATTGGGCATTAGTGAGAGATACATCCGTAGAAGGTGTCAAGATGGAAAATGTTCTGTTGTCGAGAATTTATGGATGTCTTCCCTGAAGAGCTTCTGTGGTTGCCACCGTAAAGGGAATAGAGTTCGCATTGATGTTATTCCGGTACAAACCCCATATCCATGCCACCTTACAGGATGGCACCAGCAGAATTGAAAGAGTGAAGGAGCAACTACAGTAGCATTTGGACAAGGTTTTCATAAGACCGAGAACTTCACCCCGGGTGCTCTGCTTTATTCGTGAGAAAGAAGGATGGGTCATTGAGGTTGTGTATCGACTACGCATACCGAACAAGATGATCGTGAAGAACAAGTATCCACTTCCTGATCGATGATTTGTTTGATCACCCAAGGAGCTAGATTCTTTTCCAAAATAGACTGCGATCGCTACCATCAGTTGAGAATCAGGGATGAGGACGTGTCCAAAACGGCTTTCAGGACAAGGTATGGTCATTATGAGTTCTTGGTGATGTCTTTTGGACTCACTAATGCACCAGCAGCCTTCATGGACTTGATGAACAGAGTGTTCAAGCCATTTTTGGACCGTTTTGTCATCGTATTCATTGATGACATTCTGGTATACTCTCGGACCGAGGAAGAACACGTGTGGCACTTGAGAATGGTGTTGCAGACGTTGAGGGAGCACCAGCTATATGCCAAATTTTCAAAATGTGAATTTTGGCTAGAAAGCGTCTCATTCTTGGGACACGTGGTTTCCAGTGATGGCATTCAAGTGGATCCCAAGAAAATTGAAGCTGTAACTGATTGGCTTAGGCCTACAACAGTCACTGAGGTGCGAAGTTTTCTGGGTTTAGCTGGCTACTATAGGCGTTTTGTGCAAGATTTCTCCAGGATAGCGGCTCCCCTAACTAAGTTGACCAGGAAGAATGTTCCATTCATTTGGACAGATGACTGTGAGGTGAGTTTCCGAGCTTAAGGAGTGTCTAACCACCGCTCGTGTTGACACTACCCGTGAGTGGTGAAGGATACACCGTGTATTGTGACGCCCAGAGTTGGCCTAGGGTGTGTTTTGATGCGTAATGGAAAGGTAGTGGCTTATGCTTCAAGGCAATCAAGAGACATGAGCGTAACTACCCCACCCATGATTTGGAAATGGCGTCGTAGTCTTTGCACTAAAAATCTGGAGACACTACCTGTATGGTGAAGTGTGCGAGATATACACCGACCACAAGAGTTTGAAGTACATCTTCCAACAGAGGGATTTAAACTTGAGACAGAGGAGATGGATGGAGCTTCTGAAAGACTATGATTGCACCATCCAGTACCACCCTGGGAAGGCCAATGTTGTAGCAGATGCTTTGAGCAGAAAATCTTCTGACAGTTTGGCGCACATTTCAATAGAGAAGAGACCACTGATTCAGGAGGTACATGAGTTGATGGATCAAGGTTTAATCCTAGATCATCGGATGAGGGTATCATAGCTCACTTTTCAAAGGAGGCCAGACTTGAGGGACAGAGTTAGAGTTTCCCAGCACAGAGACCAACAATTGATGAAGATCATAGAAAGAGTACAGCAGGGTGATGGTGGTGAGTTTGGATTTGCCAATGATGGCGCCCTAGTGCAAGGTTCTAGAATATGTGTGCCCGATGTGGACAATCTCAGGAATGAAATCATGCAAGAGGCACACTACACACTGTACAGTATCCACCCAGGTTCCACCAAGATGTACCATGATGTGAAAGATAGCTATTGGTGGAATGGCATGAAGAGAGACATAGCAGACTTTGTGTCCAAGTGCTTGACTTGTCAGAAGGTGAAGTTTGAACACCAGAGACCGTCAGGGAAGCTGCAAGAGCTCCCTATCCCAGAATGGAAGTGGGAAATGATCACTATGGATTTTGTGACTGGGTTGCCTCGTACCACGCGAGGATATGATTCGATATGGGTAATTGTAGACCGCTTGACCAAATCAGCTCACTTCTTACCTGTAAAGACTACATACTCTGTGGCACAGTATGCTCGACTCTACATTCGAGAAATAGTCAGATTGCATGGAATTCCGGCTTCCATAATATCTGATAGAGGGCCCCAGTTCACTTCTCGGTTTTGGAGAAAGTTGCAGGAGGCACTTGGCACACAATTGAACTTCAGTACAGCCTTCCACCCTCAGACAAACGGACAGTCCGAAAGGACAATCCAAACACTGGAAAACATGCTTCGCATGAGTGTCTTGGATTTTGGAGGTCAATGGGATGAGCAGCTAGCTTTGGTGGAGTTTGCCTACAACAACAGTTATCACTCCAGCATAGGGATGGCACCCTATGAGGCACTATATGGAAGAAAGTGTAGGTCTCCTCTGTGTTGGACAGAAATGGGGGAAGCGAAGGTGCATGATGTAGACCTAGTGCAGTACACCTCAGAAGTAGTTCCTTTAATCAGGGAACGACTGAGGACTTTTTCGAGATGTAAGAGTTATGCAGACCCCAGACGGAGGGATGTGGAGTTTGCAGTGGGCGACTATGTATTCCTAAAGGTTTCTCCAATGAAGGGAGTCATGAGATTTGGAAAGAAGGGCAAGTTGGCACCTCGGTATATTGGACCTTTTGAGGTTACTGATAGAGTGGGAGCAGTTGCCTACCGGTTGGAGCTACCACCCAACCTCTCTCACGTTCATCCCGTGTTTCACATCTCCATGCTCAGGAAATACATTCCCGATCCTTCTCACGTACTGCAGCCGGATGTGATAGAGCTAAAAGAGAACTTGACATTTGAGGAGCAGCCTGTAGCCATAGTGGACTACCAAGTGAGACAGCTGAGATCTAAACAGATCCCTATGGTTAAGGTTTTGTGGAGGAGTCAGTCAGTGGAAGAGTGCACCTGGGAGTCAGAACGGGACATGCGTAGCAAGTACCCGTATTTGTTCAATGTATAATCATGTACTTTATTCTGCCTTGTGTAAAAAATTCGAGGACGAATTTTCTGTAAGGGGGGAAGAATGTAACACCCCAAAATTTTATTAATTATGAGTATTTTTGATATTTAAATTTTATTTAAATTTTAGGAATTTTTTTGAGATTTTTCGGATTTTAAAAATCGGGTTCGATTTTCCGAAAATATAAACTTTGATGATTTTTAAAAATTTATTTAAAGACCACGTGGCAAAACTAAAAATATATTTGGAGTCTACGTATTTTTCTGAGTTTTATGGAATTTTTCGAATTTTGGACCTCGCTTTCATTCCGAGGCAGAGTAAAAATTTAAAATTTTGTATTTCGAATCGAACCGGCCGAATCGAACCGGACCGGATCGGACCGATCGAATCGAACCGGCCCCCTTTCCTTTTTTCTTCTCCCGCGCGCGTCTCTCTCTTTTCTCTTTCTTTTCTCTCTCCTCCTCTCCCGCGCTGCCGCTTCCGATTTCTCGGCCAAATCCGCCGATCCGCCACCGATTGGACCGGGTCTTGTGTCCAAAATCATCTACTCGTGAGAGCTTTCCATAGACACCAAGAACGCCGAAATCCATCGAGCGGATTGTCCGATTTTTGCTCGGGAAGATTTTCGCCCATTTCGATTTTTGGGCTAGATTTCTCGAAAATCGTTAATCCCACGAGAAAACCGAGGCTACCAAAGACGCTCCACTCGACGAGGGCTTCATGGGATATTAATTTCAAAATTTCCCGACAACGTTTTCCGGTGGGTCACTCGGAAATTCGCAGTGTATTTTCGAGCATTAAATGAGCTTATAAAATTCTGAAAATTTTATGTACTAACCCCCGTGTTATGGGCTTCGTGTAGGTATTCTCATTTCGCGAAATTCGATGCTGACCAGTTCATAAATTCGCCAGACAGACTGCTACGGAAAAGTCTCCGAATTGGGCCGAGATTTTGCCTACCCCCCCATTGTCAGACGTCCCGAGCGCGTCCCCGAAGTCGGAATCGGCAAAGGTAAACCCGAACCTTGTTTTTTCGTAATTTTCTAGTGCTTAAATAGGATTAAAAATTCGTAAAATATTCGTGGTAGCTTAGAAAATTACGATTCTTTTTGCAATAGCTTAGTAATATTGCTAAGGACCGCGGGGCAAAGTTTTAGAATTTTTAGAGTTGATTTGGGCAGTTTTTGCAAAAATGGTCAATTATAGGGACTAAATTGAAATTTTACATATTGTGATGAATGATTGGTTTGGTGGGCCCAGGAGGGGCTGTGTGATATGACTGAGTTGTGAATATATGGATTGTGAGTATAGAAGTGTATTTTGAACCCTTTTTCAGGTTGGTTAGGTCCTAGGTATAGGGGGGACTCACTGGATTTTCGCACGACTTAGGACGTATTTGGGTCTTTTCTTGATTTGTATTGAGTCATTTGTATTAAATGATTGTAATATGATTGTCAGTGAGCCGATGCCTTTCTTCCTCCGCCCACCACCACGGTGATTTGTCGTCAAGTCTGTGAGTAAAATATTAATTTTAATTATAATTTCGATATTATTATATGTTCAGCATGCCCATGCATCACTTATATGCATATATTTATGTAGTTAAACTCTAGGCACGATTTATGTTGCATTCATAACTGTTAAAGTACCATGAATGGTGTTGCGGTAATTTGGAGCAAGCGTGCGTTGGCGTGCGTGTGATGTGGTGTGGACTATGGATAGGACGGATAGACACGCTTGAGTTCTTCATTGGGACCGGTCCTTCTGGGTAGACACGGCTTGAGTTCTTCACTGGGACCCCGATTTGGTATTTAAGTGGAAGTCCGAAATGAGTTCTTCACGGCACCGCATTGATTTAAGAGAGTCAGATAGGGATCACCCCATATACTATGAATGATGTTACAGGTGTGTGAGTGCTCCAAATTACCTTTTTGATGCTATGATGTGAATATGGTGTTGATGTTGCATTTCACTCTACAAAGTTGCATTAGTTTCAGATAGTTATAGAGATTATAGTTAAGATTGATATTTTACTCTTCGAGTCGAACGCCACCTGCTCAAAAATTTTTACAGCCACAGGAGGATATTTTGTTCAGGTTAACTCGCTTTTCTACCTCGCAGTTGTTTATCAATATTGTGTAATTTTAATTACTCCTAGAATTTCCGCATGTGTTAGCGATTTATTTGAATTTGGTCCGTAATATTTTTATCATGTTGGACACAGAAACTTAAATATGTTATGCATGTTGATGGATTGGATGAGGAGCCGAGCTCCCATTTATTTTATGTTGATGAGTATGTGGAGGGTGAGCTCCCCAATTGAGTATTTATTGTGTTTACAGTCGGGTGAGTCAAAACTCCCGTTGGAAAGTCCATTTTATGGCCGGACTCTGTCCGTTTGTTTTCTTGAAATTGGGCCCAAATGGGCCTTAGAGTTGGGTTAATGAATAGTTAAGGCTTACTACGGGCCTCGGGGGCTTTAGGCTGGCCCAGGTCCTAGTGCCGGTCCGGCCCATAGGTTGGGTCGTGACATTTATTAACTTTACTTATACTCGACCTATGATTCATATCTATTATAGTTTATATTGTGCCCTTAACCCTTGTTGAATCCTGAAAGATTTCTCTCGCTAATAGATTCTTTCAACACTAATTCCACCCTTATCTATGGTCATTAATTTGATCCTTAAACTTTCTAGTGATTTATTACCATCCATACTTGTTACTTTTTATTCTACCCCTACTGTTGCTCTGTTGTTATTGCTTCACTGCAAAGTGATTCTGTTGATCACACTAAAAATGTTTGCCTGACATTCATAACGAACCTCTAACTACCTTCTCACTATCTCAAAAGTCTAACCTAAAACCTATGTGTCATTATCTATCATTCTTTTCCTCTCATCATACCTATTTGATCCCTTAGACTGACTTTTATTCAACTTACTGCTTACTAACTTCTATTTCTCTACCTATTTAGGTAGTCCGCAATACCATCACACACCTTCTAACATTTACTCATTATTATTGTATTCCATACCTCCATCACTTTTCTCACTAATGTGGTCCCATTTTGGGTTTTCCATCCTTGTCATTCTCCTTGCCAAGAATAACACTTAGCCTATCCTATATCTTAACTTTGTTCCTTTTATTATGCGCTCTTTAGGTTGTTCTTTCATTTATTTCCTTTGTCTTACCCAAAATAGAACTTGACTATTCTATCCCTGGTTCCATTATTCTTCCTAACATAACAAATTGCATTTGCTAACTATATCTTTGAGTCTCTATCGCGTTATCATATGTCTGCTACTCAGATTTGGTCCTTTGACCACTCTAGCTAGTACTCCCACTAGCACTTAGATTATATTGCATCCGTAATCAATTATCCCAATTTTCATTCTACACTTTCTCTGCTCATCGCCTTCTCGTGATTTATCTTCGCTAATTTATTACTCTTAACACTATTATAATTAGATTATACTACTGTTTGAACGATATGAAGTCAGAAAGGAACTCAGGAAATTGCAGTCATACCTTTATCGTATGATTTCTATTCTTATCCTTTAGCTTACATAATACCCTTACTACCTCGAACCGATTCTGCGGTAATTTTATTTATTATTATTTTTATTATTATTATTTTCCATGTTTACTCAATTCCAAAACTTAAGATTTCGCACCCAAACCCGTCATCCAATTCAAAGGATTTACATCCATCGTGATTCGATTATATATGATTCCTATAATGGAACTTGTATCCTCTCCGGATACCCGAGCCAACTACTCTCTACCACACTCTACACCCCATCCAGGGCACTATTTTGTGGGTCACCATTATTAGTAATAACTTTCGATCCCTTCTGAAAAGATAGGACTATACCCTAAATTGATGAAACAATGGTAATAAATTTACAACCTTTACCAAAACCATGTCAAAATAGTGTCTCTCTTATAATATCATAGCTCTTTAAATAATATATTCATAGTTTCGACCTTCTCTAGGTAGTAGGGTTGTACTTTATTCCATACTGATACACACAAGGTATACTATTCTCACTAAGCTCTAAGCAAAATGTTTGTCATCCGCAAAACCATCCAAAATTCCATACCGAAGACTAGATGGTTTCACTCTATAGGTGTCACCTTTACTTTGCAAATAGTGAGAAAACTCTGGTCTTATATCAACTCTTACTGTAACTCTAGCTCATGCTAGGGTAACTGGGTCACTAACTCTAGTTACCACCCAACTGTGACCTTCGATATTCTAGATCTAGATTCCTAAACAAGAGTTCCCAACTCCTTTGTAGATATAGAACTCTGTTCTGGCATTACTGTACCAAAACAGAGAATGCCTGCAACATCCTCATCATAATCACTACAGGGAAGTACGCAGCTCTACACAATAATCTCATGTCTGATCAGTAATCTGCAGCTACGTAACAAACATCGAGAATATTGTATAGTTACTACGATACGTCCCCGGCGGACTAGGTCTCTTAATCTCTTATCTCTCTTGAATCTTCTATTATCATAAACTTATTCTCATCTGGTCATCCATCGATGACCGCCAAAGAATGGTATCCTCATCCTTATCTAGGCAACTGTACTTTCAAGACTCACTTTTATGTACTCGTGCCTTGCACGAAATGGGCACACCATTTAAACCCATACCGATTTAAAATATAGTATTTATTGAGTACGTGTTTCCAAGGTAGATCTCAATAAGTTTGCTAAATCTATTTCATGTTTCTATGTACTCCACAAAATCAAGACACTAAGCGAGGTAATCTTATATTTCCCAAGGTATAACGTAGAATCTAGAAACAAAGAATTACAGAAAAGACGAAATGTAATCCTATACTCCGCATGTGACTCTAGTAGACTCTTCCCAACACTTTAGATGAACATTCCTAAGAACTGGAGCCTAAGCTCGATACCACATTTGTCACGACCCAACCTATGGGCCCAAGCACTAGGACACAGGCCACCTAAAGCTCCCGAGGCCCGTAGTAAGCCTAACTGCTCAAGAACCCAACTATAAGGCCCATTTGGGCCCAATTTCAAGAAAACAAACGGACAGAGTCCGGCCATAAAATGGACTTACCAACGGGGAGTTTTCGACTCACCCGACCTGTAAACACAATATATAGTCAATTGGGGAGCTCAGCTCACCCTCCACATACTCATCAACATAATAATAAATGGGAGCTCAGCTCCCTCATCCAATCCATCAAACATGCATATCATTATACGTTTGCAGGTCCAACATGATAATAATATTACAGACCATAATCAAATAAATACTTCTAACACATGCGGAAATTCTAGGAGTAAATAAAATTACACAAATATTGATAAACAACCTGCGAAGTATAAAAGCAGGTTAACCCAGAATAAAATATCCTCCTGTGGCCTGTAAAAATTTTTGAACAGGAGTGAGCGTTCGACTCGGAGAGTAAAATATCAATTTTAACCATAATCTCTATAACTATCTAAATCTAATGCACCCTGTAGAGTGAAATGCAACATCCACATCATTTTCACATCATATCATCAAAAAGGTAATTTGGAGCACTCACACACCCTGTAGTATCAATCATAACATATGGGAGCTGATCCCCTATCTGACTCTCTTAAATCCAACTTTGGTGCCGTGAATTACTCAAGCTCGGACTTCCACTTAATAACCAAATCGAGGGTCCCATGAATTACTCAAGCCGTGACTACCCTCGAAGGATCGGGTCCCAAATTACTCAAGCCGTGATCGCCTGCCCTATCCATAGTCCACACCACATCACACGCACGCCAACGCACGCACACCGCCTCCAAATTACCACAACAACATCCATGGCACAACAACAGTTATTAATGCAACATAAATCGTGACTACAGTTTAACTAAAAAAATATATGCAAAAAAGAGATGCATGGGCATGCTGAACATATAATAATAACGAAATTACAATTAAAATTAATATTTTACTCACGGACTTGACGACAATCACCGTGGGCGGCCGGGCGGAGGAAGAAGGTCATTCCGCTCACCTGACAATCATATTACATTTATTTAATACAATCTGACTCAATACAAACAAAGAAAAGACCAATTACGTCCTAAGTCGTGCCGAAAATCCGGCAGAGTCTCCCCTATACCTAGGACCTACCCAACCTGCAAAAGGGCTAAAAACGCACTTCTATATTCACAATCCATATATCAACAGTTCAATCATATCACACAATTTCTCCCGGGCCCATCAAATCAATCATAATTTTCTAAGCTACCACGAATATTTTACGGATTTTTAATCCTATTTAAGCACTAGAAAATTACGTAAAAACAAGGTTCGGGTTTACCTTTGCCGATTCCGACTTCGGGAACGCGCTCGGGACGTCTGACAATAAGGGGCTAGCCAAAACCTCGGTCCAATTCGGAGACTTTTTCGGTAGCTGGTCTGTCTGGCCGGAAATTCACAGATCCGGACAACTGTCGAATTTCCGCGAATTGATGATACCTACACGAAGCCCAATAATAATATATAAAAAAATCAGGGGTGTTACAATTTTTCTGATTTTGATAATTTTATAAAAATGTGAAACACTTATATATAGGTATATCATAAAATATATACTATAAATTTAACATTTACAATTAAATAATAAAAAATATTTTCATAAAAAATATTTTTAATAAAAATATTTCATAAGTATAAATTATTTTTTACGAAATAAATAGTCTTTAATTCGTTTTTCATATATTGTTTAACGTATAGAAAGTTTTACAATAATTGTATTATATATATTTAATTCATTTTAATTTAGAAGTAAATAAAAATAGTCTAAAATAAAATTTTGAAAATTAATTGCCGATAAGATCAACAAATCTATGCAGCGCAGCTGGCACGATCAGATCATGCGAAACATGGGAAGTTTAGTCGCACGTGTGATGATCTTATATAAATATACTTTTAAAACATGTTATAAGCTATTTCCTCTAAGCGAATCAGACCGATCAAATCTGTAATGTGTATTTGGTTTGTCAATTACTTTTGAAATAAATTTTATGAAATAAAAAGAATTTAATTAAATCTTTCATTATAAATATAAGAATTAATAAAAAAAATAAATTAAATTAAATTTTTTATAATTTTAGTTTTCAATTAGGGAGAGAATGAAAAGAGATAGTGAAACACAATTTGAAATGTGTATATATGGAAAATTAATTTATTATGTTGCAAATATTTACAGATTCTCTGTCTATATAAAAAAAATATATATATGTTACAACAATAATAATATGATATAAATTTTAAATGAAAATATTGATTAAATTAATTTAATTTTATATTATTAAATTTTTAGAGGTAAAGTCTTAATAATTGAAAATCAATTTGAAACTTAATTTTATGTGCATATTTTTTATACATTAATCCTAGATTTTTTTTTCTTTTTAAATCTGCCACTGATTAGTGCCAGGTAAACTAATTTTTTAGTAAAATGGAGGTGTATATAATCTTAATATATACAATAAAATTTTAAAAATAAGGTATTTATATGATTGCATGTGATAAATTTAACTCCTCTTCTGTTTGTGGTCACAAATAATATGTGATAATAAAAACTTCAAATCAGCAGTTTAATTTTCTGTTTGTAAAATCTTTTGATATATATATATATATATATATATATATATATATATTAACTCATAACTACACGGATATATTATGTTATAAGAAATTCTTCGAAAAAAATATTAATGTTCAGAGTAAAATTTAACATACATAAATGTATTTACACACGCAATCTCAGTTTAACTGCTTGAAAACTGACATCCAAGTTCCGTCATTGTTGATGTTTAAGGTTGACAATTACTAACGCCTATGTATTTTTCCAAGATTGGAGGCAAGAGTTATTATTATTAATTTCCCATTTGTGGCATTATTTTTTATTTTTATTTTTTTTAAAGATGAGAGCAATTTAAGGATTAATAACGCATAGACGTCTGCTATGTGGGTTGACAACCCATCTCCATATTCACTGAAAATGATGTTTGCTGTGTAAATTGACTAAGGCCTTTTATTTGCTTAGCTCGTTAATTTATAACGTTTCAGCTTAATTTTCTTGATAGGTTGAAAATTTATGCTTATTTCACATTATTAACATGGAAAATCTTGCGCCAATGAAATTTGACATTTGTATTTGCACATCATCTACGACTTTGGAAAGGTACTCATAGAAATAATATTATTTTGAAAATATATGAATATGTTAAATGTTTCTATACATAGGCCACACTCATACTATGAAAAATTACACTAATGACTGCTGTGCTGTGCTGCGCTGCGCTGCCTGGTCATTCAGCAACACTACTTTTCGCTTCTTTGCCACCCTCATCAACCACTCGAGTAGTTTTTCACAACTTGCATGTTTCAGAGACTGAACGGTAATTGAATGAGTTGGATATTTAATTTAAACTAATCAGAGCCCAAACTAGACGTCAGTGCTAACACCAGCAACATATTTTCAGTCGCTTTTGTAATCCAGAAAATTGAATACAATATAATGTTGATCACCTTACTACTAATAAGAAGTGCTTCAAAATTAATTGGATATGGCGCAGCCACCTGTTAAAATCACACGTAGGAGCATAGGCCACCCAATTACTATAGTCTATATATGGCTTGAATTATGCGATCTATATATATATATATATATATATATATACAGTTAGCTTCATCTATTTACAATAATATATTCTCCACCTCCCTTTTCTTTTTTCTTTTTTTCTTTTTGATCAATAGTAGGATTTGAGTGCTTCCTCCACGCGGACTTACAAGAGCCCTTTGCATTTGCAGCTCCATTTTCTGGAATAGATTACTTGCCCACAAAGAAGAGAATCCATCTAGCCATTTTTATGTTAATTTATCTCTCATCTTTCAAAACTTGTTAAGAGAAACTAAAAGAAATTAGCTTATTAAGCCTTCTAAAGCATATATGAGCTTATCTCTAAGTCCGGATAAGCATAAAGGAAGAGAGTTACAATACCTTGACAGCCAACGTAAAATTCAGTTATTTTTCATTAGAGGACACGAAAGCAAACCATCATTATATACTCGCGAAGAGCCAAAGATAAAACCATGTTGTTTGCAGCAACTGATTAACAAGAATCCAAACTAGATTATTCTCGATTCCAATAATACAATTAGGAAGTTAAAAAATTAAAAACAATAATGAAACAGACATAAGAGCAAATTAGAGGTCTTAAGTATGGAATAATAACAGGTCAACTAGTGGCCACTAACAACTTAATATTTGGGAGCATCTTAATCACTTGAATGCAAATTAGATCATACAAGTGGGGCGGCTTCACATGGTGTTAAAATAGTTTTTGATATTAGAAAAAGGACGCCCTTTTCATACCAAATATGAAGTTTTTAAACCTTTTCATCCATAATTTTAAGCCTCCCTAAGAGTGTATTCCAAGTGCAGATGAGCTATTAATCTTAAAATATTATCGACACCAATAGTATCAAAAGTTTTGAAACCGCCTATCAAAACACTTTACCTTTTGTCACAAGGCCAACCTACCCAAGTGACCCAAGCATTAAGCCAACCAGAAAATTCTGAATGCTCGAATATGGGAGTGGCATTTCATGATCCAGATAAGGAACAACCACACCGATTTTTGTCTCTCCATTTTTTTGAAGTGTGTCTACTAAAGCTTTATCACTAACGATTGGCTTCAAGTCGAATGAAGTCATTCACCATCGGTGCCAGCAAACAGTATCATAATTATATTTATTAAAGCTTTATTTGAAACGTAAGGTAATTAGCATATAAAATAACAACTCAATGCTATGTATTTCTATTAGGGCTGTGTACGATTCATGGGGATCCAAACCGAACTAATGTTATTTTACTTTGGTTCGGTTCTGGTCCTTCATCAAGAACTGAACCGAATCGAAAAACCAATTTTATATATATGTATTTTTTTTTTATATATTTATTCATATATATATATATATATATATATATATATATATATATATATATATATATATTAGATATATTACATAGTTTCAATAAAATTATATACATTATATGTAATTAAGATGATTTTATATATAACTTATGTTATTAATTATAAGTATATAAATGCCACCCAATATTAACTTTTATTATTTTAATTATAAATACATTAAATCACTTCATAGTTGTTAATTATCTTATTAAATCATCTTTTTAAAATGTAGCATACTTTTTTGTTAAAAATTATATAAATGAAAAGTATGTATAAGATAATAGAATAATATATTTATTAAAATATATTTTATTAAGTGACTTAATTTATGTACGTAATATTTAATGAGATTGAATTATGACCAACTCAAGATATCAACGATGCGATTCAAATAAAATATTTTATGCCTATATGATCATAGTAGAGAGTATGAGCCAAAACAATATTTAAAAGTCAGCGTTAATAATTAAATTCACTAAATTTAAGATCACATTAATTATCTTATTTTTAATTTTAAAAAAATTTAATTATAATTTACCAAATTTTTATAAACAACATTTACTATATTAAAATTAAATTTATTTTTAATACTTATTATTTTGAATTAAAATTTAAATTAGTAAAAATTATATATTGTCCAACAAAATTTAAACTTTAAATAGTTAAATGAAAATATAATAAAAAATTTCTCTAAAGTCAAAAATTACATAATTTTGTACTCTTGATTTAGGTTACATTGGTCCTAATTCATATTATACCTATTGATTTGCTGTTATTTAATAATTTGGATGAATATATTATATGACTTATTATGTATAGCATCGAACACTTACCACCATACAAAAAATTAAACTTTTAGCAGGACGCAACTCTAACCCATTATAGCATAGCAGCCCAAACGCTATGGATTGAATGGATTTGAGTAAAATGCTAGCTCACTGAGCTATTCTCATTCAATGCCAATAGTCCACCCCCAGAACCTATAAGGGATTTAAACCCATTACATTGGATGTAATTTCAATTGTAGAATCAAGCAATTAACACCGTGCCAAAAGTTTATACTTTTAGCAATAGCACAACTCTAACATCTTATGACATAACAATCTAAGCACCATAAGTCAAAGGGACCTGGACAAAATGTTGACCCACTAAGCTATCCACACTTAGTGCCAACATTATGGATATTTAGTATTATCTTATATTTTTATGTGAGAATTATTAGTTCAATTTTAATATTTCTCTTGAATAAGTTATTATGTTTATGTTAATTTATTGACATTTTATTTTAATATTTTCATATTAGAAATATATAATTGTTTTTATTCTTTTAAAAGGAATACAATAATATTACAATTTTAAGTGTAGGAACCAATAACTGAATCGAATCAAAATCAAAACTAAAACTGAAAATAGAATCGAAACTAAAACCTAATTGGAACCGAAAGTACTTAGAACCGAACCGAAACTGGAACCGGAACCGAAATTTGGTTCCTCTTTTGATTCCAAAGAATGAAAGAACCAAAGTTTAGTTTCGGTTCGAATGTTCTGATTCTTACAAAGAACCGAACCAAAACCGAAATTACACAACCCTAATTTCCATAAAACTCAATAAAAAGTGAAGGATACAGTACAGAAAAGGAGAGGAAATAACGGAATTATTCCAAGAATAATGTTTTCATTTCATGGCCATGGAAATTTCTGACATATATATATGTAATATTTTTTTTTCCACACATATTTTAACTTATTGGACCCTCACCTAAACTCCATGATTATGTTTGTTCTCTAGTCAAGATAGAAAACAACAACCAAACTAAGTTTCCAATTGCACGTGAAAGACCAATTATTGTCACTTGTTTATGACATTTATGATAAGATTAGGGTTATCAAAATCCTAAACACGAAAAGGTAACATTAGAAGTTAGAAGTGCAATAAAATCAATGTAGAGACTTGCAAATCTTTTACTAAAATTCATCAACCCAAAAAGATCAAAATATGGGGACAATTTGTTCTGATAACATGGTTGAAACTTACATTATACAGCTGCCCTTACCTCATTCCTACAATCTCAAGTTGCAGTTGCCCTCCATATAGAGATCTTAGTAAAATTGAGAAAGAATCATAAACAAGAAAAGGAACCCACCCAACCCCTCCCACCCCTCCAATTTTTCTTTTTCTTTCCATTGATGCTGTAAGTCAAGGTATGCATATCTTTTAATTAGAGAGAGCTGCCGTCAGAGAATTTTGCAATGTCAGTTTTTCTATGGGGTTGTATGATATCATTCTGAACATAGGTGTGATGCCTAAAGAATTTAGTTATGGAACTTTGACTGTTTTTCCTTCTGCAAGGAAACTTTGCAAATTCCAATTATTTACCCCAATTAACACCAAAATAACCTAAAATTTCAACTATTATTGTTAACACTACAAAAACTTGCAATGCAAACAGCCCAAAGTATTCCACCTTCAGCTTTCAATAATCCTAAATACTAGTACTAACCTAATTTTGCTATTTGTCTTATGCCCAGCTGATAGGCAAGCTTCAGAGAAGCAATATCTAAACAAATGAAATATCTCTGAATCATCAAGGGCAAAAGAAACTAGGTCCACTATGCCATTATTCTTGCTTGGATTACCAACAGTCCCTGGACCCATTAAGCTCCAATCAAAATTATTCTTCCATTCTCAACCAATCTTTCTCATAAAGCTTATACAATTTCAGCATTTCAAATCCAATCTAAGAATGCCAACAAAACATCAAGCTGTATAAATTGTGCATTATTTGTATCTAATTGTCAAGCTTCATGGATCTGAAAGAAAACTGCACCACAAAATACATAACCAACAGAAAAAATTCACAAAGTCTAAGTTACCCAGATCTGACAAATTAAGAAAGCCCATGCTCATCACAAGCCAAATGGATCATATTACTTTCTTTGTTAACCATTTTGAAATACACTTGACAAAACAAACTTTATAACTGAACAAGGAATGTTAACAGTATGCACACACACACACACACACACACACACACACACACAAACACACATATGCATAAGTTTCAGCAGTTGTCCAAAGTCAAGGCAATGCAACTAAAAATGAATATAACCTTATTGTAAAGTACTTGAAAGCTATAAATACAAACAGAGAGGAATCTGACATATATTATATATAAATATGCACATGAACTGTTTAGATAAAAGTATATTGGCCCCCAAGCTCCAACCTTTTCTTTTTCTGAACCCACTGCAGCCCGCACTATAAGGAAGTTGGCACAGTGAGAAAGACACCACATGTCACTGTCTCTCTCTCTATTGTCCAAAAAAACTGTCCTCTTTTGCAAAGCTTCTCAACCTCACAGGCCTCAATGTCAACACCCAAATAGTCCTAACTCAAACCCTAAGTCTTTGCTTTACTACTCTCTCCACCTTCCAGTCGATCAAGCATTACCTCTCCTCCACCCGGCACCTGCATCCTACCTTCCTGGCCTCTGACACACATCTCTATCTCTACCCCAATCTTCCACTTCCTCCTTGAAGAGGTCAGCATCCATTTATTTATTCCTTGAATTCTGTCCTGTTACTCCTGTATCAATTTTAAACCCACAAGGATAGTGCTTCAGGAGTTCTCAGTTTTTGTTTTTGATTTTAATTTGGTTCTATTTGTAACTAAATAAGTCATGTTTCTAGGGCAAGAATCCATCAACAACCAGTTTGTCTTTTTAAACATAAAGCTTTCATTCATTAAATACTTCTCACACTCAGGATAATAAAGGATAATTATTTAAATAATAAACAAAATTATTTACTCAAAAGGACTATATAAGGAAAACATAAACCTGACCATTGAGAAAAAGGTAAGCTTTATTTAGATGCATCTCTTTAATCACTGGCCCTTTTAGTGGCAACTAGCTAGCTAGCATCTAGCATCCATTCTGAGATGCAAATATACTTAAATGAGTGAACAAAAGAATTGCCTCAAACCATCAAGCATCACAAGGCCAGTTTACTTTCCTTATCTTTCTATCTCTCTGCCTTCTGGGTATCTTTTATTTGCTTTGGTAGTTTGGTTCGGGTAATTCTTCTGGCAAAAAAATTACAGCTTGATAAACTTGACTTATTCTGCGAAAGGTAGATGATTCTTGAAATGCAAATGTGAGAAGTATCACCAAATTATGTGACTTTGGTTAGCAATATTCCTGTGTTTTCATTACTTCCTAGTTCTACACTTAGTAAATACCTCAAAATTTCTAATACCAGTTGACCTCCAGCCTCTCTATTTTCTCTTACTCTCTACTATATGACCTTGCTTCAATTTTCAGTTCGAAGCATTTTTGGACTTTTTCCTTCATGATTTTGCATTTAGATTTGCTTTAGGGATTTCACACAATGGTCATCAATTAATTTGCCATTGGACACACATTCTAAGAGAGAAGGAGAGTGTCAATTATTTATGCAGTTGGCAAACACACATATACGAAAATATATACGAAGAAGAAAAACTGATAGAGAATGTGGATAGATCGTGGATCAGCATACAAGGTTTGATCAACGCAGGAAGCATGTTGGCAGCAAATGGATGCTTAAAGTAAATGTTGGGAGAAGTCTAGGTTAGCATTCAATAGTAGAACGCAACCCACGCCTTTTATTTCAACCCATCGCCAATGCTCATGCAATGGCATATTTGATGTAGAAGAGGTTGCGACAGTCACAATGCAATTACTCAAACAAGGACAAGGGCCCTCTCCCTTCCGATACTTTCACCTTCGCATCCATTACTACCACCATTAATCTCACTGCTCAGACCTTTTACTTTTAGCCATCATTTCCATGTCAATCGACATAATATTAAAATTAAAAAGGAAAAATTGATCAGTTGTTAAATGCAAAAACATATATTCAGACAATGTGACAGTAAATTACCCATTTTTGAATCGGATAAGGTGAAGGAAACCTGAACGATTCGATTCACAGAGGGAATTCCTCAAGCATATTGTATCGGATCCTCTTGGCGACTCAGTTAGAGCTAGTAACTGAAGAGTCTCTGTAGCACCGGCGGGATCAAAATGGAGGCTATTTATACCCTACTGCTCTTGCAATTTTAGGGTTTAAGGCTAAAGTAAGCCCAGTAAAGTTTTTTCTTCTGAAAGCGCTAGTAAAACGTCGCGTGAGGCTTAAATGACATGTCGTACGATTTCTGGCACATGAAAACAGAGCTCAAACATAAATGGTCCCGTTTAGCCGGATCTTCTCTTTCGGGTCAAACACCCGTTTAGCCTTGGGGTTTGTTTATGAGGGCTATGGGCTTGCTCCTCTACTGGGCTTGCGTGTTTGAACTTTTCCTGATGGCCTTTTCTGTCTTATTCTGGGCCATGAACCTTGTATTATGATATGGGCTTTGTAATATAGTTTTATCTCTATCAATGATTTTTTTTTTTACCAGAATATCAATGAAATTCATATATATATATATATATATATATATATAAAATCTAAATAATAATAAATTTTTATTATTAAATTAATCTTTTTTTAATTAATTTAATTTGAATAATTTCTCTTTTATTTTAATAATAATTTTTGAATTTAATTTATGATATAATTATTTTAAGAGAAAAATTCTTTGATTCTTTTCATACATTAGGTAATTTATGTAATTATTTTATTTAAAATATAATAAAATTATTCTATTTAAAAAAAATGTTTAAAATTTATTGATATCATCTGTCAAATAAATTAAATGATTAATTTGAAATTAAAATATTTTAATGCAAAAGGCCTATGAGTCATCGCTTACCTCATGCCCACCCTTTCCAAGGTTTTTTGCCTTGGCGCTTTTCCAAATCAATTTTTATTCCCTTCCTCTCTTTTCAATTTCCATCCCCTGGATATTTGGAGCCAAGCCCCGCCACCGCTGCCTCTAGTTAAATAACATTTGTTATACATATATTAGTATGTGTTTAAATTTTTAACCGGTTCTTTATTCGTTATTTTTTTTGTATTAGGATTCTTTATTCGATGTTAGTTTGCAAACCTGAAACCTTGAGTCCTGCGCAGCTCAAGTTTGTTTCCCCGCAATCCTCCATTGGATTTGGTTCTCCAGTGGATTTGTTTTTAGGGGGTTTCCCAGACCCAATTGGTTTTCGCTCTCTCGCACTATAAATTCGAAGAGTGGAAGCACAAGTTTTGTTTGTTCGTTTGTTTTCTTATTCCGAATAAGAAAAATTGAAACTTGCGAATTTTACAGGTTTCCGTTTCTCTGATTGCTTCAATTAGGGTTTCGCATCGAAGTTTAGGGTTTATACATAGTCACCGACCCAAGCAGGGGTCGTGTCACAGGATCTTTTTATTCAATTTTGAAGTGTATATAATCAGAATCTTAAAAGTTCGATTCAAACTTTTGCTATCTGATCTGAAATTAGGGTTTGGCTCGTTGGGTGTTGAGGAAATTCATTGCAAGCGAATGCTTGGAGGATGACTTTAAAAAAGAAAAAAACTATGAAAGTCGAAATGCCTAATCTGAAGCGGTGTAAGATGGGAGATCCTTGCAGTGAATACGAGGACGACTGCGAGTGTTTGCTGATCCCAAAGAAACGAAAAACCAACGGATACGATTCATGTTCAATTGGAATGTGCAGTGAAGTTGATGATTTTAGCAGTGGTTCCGGTTCTTGCGTCGGCGAGAGATCCTATTGCGCTAGTGAGGTACAATCCGACTCAAAGAAATGGAAGAATCGGAGCATAGAGAGGTCTAGGCCGCCAGTATTGAGAACTTCGCGGGGGCGAGTCCAGGTGCTTCCGTCGAGGTTTAATGACTCGATTATTTATATGTCAAAGAATGGGCAATGCAGACCTGATGACACTGATTCGAGCTTTGAGGATGATGAATTTTTAGAAGATAGAGAGGATTTTGATCTTAAGAGATGTAAATATAGTAAAACGGAATTTGTAAAGGATAAGTTTGGATTTAGGAGTTCTAATTCCTATCCTTTTTGTAAACCGGAAGGAAATAGGGAAGTAGGCACTGCAGGGTTCAAGAGTTTTGGTTATAAAAACTGTTATGCAAATAATTTGAGGTCGCATAGTTCATTGATAGACAGTGAGGAGTATGCTTCCAGATTTGGATATACGAGTTTGGATAAATTGAGAAGAGAAGGTGCTGGGAAGAGAAAGGATGTTTACAAGCCGGAAGACTTTGCTTTGGGAGATTTAGTTTGGGCAAAATGTGGCAAGAGATATCCATGGTGGCCTGCCATTGTGATCAATCCCACATTGCAAGCTCCTGAAGCTGTTCTCAGTTGTTGTATTCGCGGCGCTCTTTGTGTGATGTTTTATGGGTATTCTAAAAGCGGAACACGAAGGGTATTCTCTCTCTCTCTCTCTCTCTCTCTCTCTCTCTCTTTTGGTTTTTACTTTTAAAAATTCACGAAGGGTATTGCGTTATTTATGGTATTCAAAATTCAAATTTGAGCTAATTGTGATGGGCAGGACTATGCCTGGGTGAAACAAGGGATGATATTTCCTTTTGCGGAATTCATGGATAGGTATGTTGACTATCACTGTGAGTTGGTAACTTGGTATTATTACATTTTTATTGAGTAATAAGCTTGATTGATTTTTCGTTTTTTCAGATTTCAGGGTCAGGCCCAATTGCACAATTGCAAGATGAGTGACTTTCAGATGGCATTAGAAGAGGCAATTTTAGCTGAAAGTGGTTTCCTGGACACTAGGAGTGGTGCTGGACATAGTGCACATCCAGAAACTCACCACAGTGGGTTCCAAGAGGCCTGTAGTTCCAGTCAAGATGGAGACAATGCTCAATACCAGGCAAGTTTCTTAAGAAACCTTTTTCTCACATTTTTTTCCTACTTTTGATTATTGGGATTCAGGAGTTTTATGCAGCAATGGGTAACTTTGTTGCATGTCAAATTGATGTATAGAAAAAAAAATTCAATTTATTATTGAAGATGCTTATTCCTAGCCTGATTTTGCCCATCCATTTATGTAAAAATATTGGGTTATGTATACATGAGGTCATGTGATCTGAGGTCTAGATTAGGAATTTTAATTTATTGTTTTAGGTACAAGTTGATTGGAAAAGACTGGTTCCATCAGTTATGAAATATGCATGCACATTCTTGTCACTGTAAATCATTTTTTCTTGCAGCAGTTCTTCCCAGGATTGGATTATGACTTCTTTTTGATAAGTTAACTTTTTCAGTTCAAGATGCTTATATATGGTTGTTCAGTCATTGAATTTCATTCAGTAAATTGTCCAGGATGCATGTTACAAGGATATGAGGCGTTGTGGCGGTTGTAACCTAATCTTGCCCTGCAAAACTATCAAGAAAAGGAAGGCGTCAATATTGCAAACAGAGCTTATATGTAAACATTGCGCTAAGGTTCATAAGAAATGTCTCACATTGGATTTTTTATTCTTTTATTTATTTATTTTTGTATTTTCTATTTTAAAGTACTTGCTTTAATCTCTATTGCAGTTAAGAAAATCAAAACAATGTTGTGGCATATGCAACAAGATTTGGCACCATTCAGATGGTGGGAACTGGGTGGGATTATTTGTACTTTCAATTAGGTTTGAGGTTGCTCTCTTCATAAAGCAGTAGAATGATTTGATAGACCGATTAACTGAAAGTTTTCTGGATTAGGTATGTTGCGATGGTTGTAATGTTTGGGTGCATGCTGAGTGTGTCAATATTTCCCACAAACTATTCAAGGTGTGTCTACACATGATATTTACAAGCCTGCATTCTGTTTTCTGTTTTGTGAATTGCTACAATTGATGGAAAATGGAGGCTAACTGATTTTTTATGGTTGAAGAATCTGGCAAAAAATGAATATTATTGTCCTGATTGCAAAGTAAAGTTTCAATTCACACCATCGGCTTTAGAAAGGAGGATGCCACCAGCCAAGTACATTTCAGATTTTTTCAGCCATATCTATTTGTTTATTTAACATAGTAGATTTACTGAAGATTAATTTTCCTCTTTCTCCTTGGAGTTTTTAATTTTGATAATATGATTTTAATTAGGTCTAAAGTAAACAATGGACAAGCTATGCCACCTGATGAAGTAACTGTGGTGTGCAATGGGATGGAAGGAACATATATTCCAAGACTTCATTTGTAAGCATTGAAACTTTATTAAATAATATGCATGCGATAAATGAATCGTTATGTTCTCTCTTGATACACCTTCAATCCCAACCCCAACCCTCTTCAAGTATCAATGCAAATTTCTCTGTATTCATTAGACAGATATAATTTATTTTGAAAGGGCAAATTTAGGTATTATCAGCATATCTAATTCAGTTGTTGCTATTGGGCAATGCTACTTGATTGATTGTGTTTATATGGAAAAGAAAGTTCTACATGAACTCTTTTCGGCACAATTATACCATTTATAAATTTCCTTATATGTCTTTTCTATTTGTTTATAGAATTGTGTGCAAGTGTGGTTCATGTGGGCCACGGAAGCAAACACCCAGTGAATGGGAAAGGCACACCGGGTGCAGAGCTAAAAAGTGGAAGTGCAGTGTGAAAGTGAAGGATACAATGTTACCGTTGGAAAAATGGGTTTGTGTTGGCTATTTCATTTAATGTATTATTGCATTTTGTGTTATGATTGGCATTCAGAATTGTTGCTTATTTTTTGTTCTAATGTTACTAAGCTCTTTGAGTAGTGCATTGGTTAGTACAAATGCTCATTCTAAGCTGAAGACAATAAATGGCATTAATTATTTTAGATTTATGGTCCTGAATTTCTGTGAACACATTCTAATTGGCTGCTGCTGAAGGCTGATGCAAAATTTAACCTCATTTAGTTATTTTTTGCAAGAGTATATAAAAATAACAAGAAGAAAAGCAAAATGGAGAATTGAATATTTGCTTGATGTTTCCGTCAAATTCTTTGACTGATATTGGTATAAAAACCTAATTGTGATCCTTGTGGTGTTTGTTCTTAACTTATAATGAAGGTCCTTTAACGTTCTATTTGCAAATTTACAATGTAAAAAGAAAGGCATTAGCCATCAGAGAGTTAACCAGTTTAATGATGCATGTTATGACTAAAAGCTTATGGTAGTAAGCAAATTGTTTTGGCTTTGCTCAATCCTCAAACTCCCTTTTATCTTCTGGCAATGTAGACTTTTAGTGAGTGCTGCCATTAATCAGACTCTTTTGTGGTTTGAGAAATATTTAATTGAGTTTATTGACATAAGGCTGATATATTTGGTGTGATGCTATTAGTTCATTAGTCTGAACTTTCCTGAGCATAGTTTTGTGACTCTAGTATGTTCCATTGCTCTTAACTTTTAGCAAACACATTTATGACTGTTAAAATGATTTTCCAGTCTTTTTATCTTTATTTTTCTTCTTTTTTAAAATTGATGCATGTCTGTGCGCTTCCTATGCAATTTTATATTGACAATAAAGATGCTGCAGATTGCCGAATATAATGCACATGATGTATATCCTGTGAAATTAGATAAGCTGAGGCTATGTTCTTTCCTGCAGGGTAACTATTTACTTCCTTGAACTTGTTGGGAGCTTTAAATTTTCCTCTTTTTCTTTTTTCCAGTGTTTTTAATCAATGAAAAGGTGAATGATAGGATTTTACTTATTTCATTTGAACAGAAAAGTATGAGCCTGTGTATGCAAAATGGACAACAGAAAGATGTGCTGTTTGTAGATGGGTTGAAGACTGGGATGTTAACAAAATTATAATCTGCAACAGGTAGTTCTGTCATTCTTTGGTTCCTCTTGTTTTATTTGTCTTATATCTCTGGTCATGTGCTGGTGCAAGTATAGTCCCTATTTATATACTTAACTATATTTACCTGAAAGACTCTTTTATGTTCAGGTGTCAAATTGCTGTCCACCAAGAATGCTATGGAGCAAGGAACATTGAAGATCTTACTTCATGGGTGTGCAGAGCATGTGAAACTCCTGATATTGAGAGGGAGTGCTGTCTTTGTCCCCTAAAAGGCATGATTTAGATTAATGCTTTAAGAGATCTTAGTAATTTTGTCTTTTAGATTTTTGTGATCAAGTTGCTAAGCTTTTTTAGTAGCTCCAAAGTGTAAGATTTACTCCAACTTTTTCCCTCCGTTAAAGGAAAGGAAGAAGAAAAAGGATTGGAAAAAAAAAAGAAAGCAGATATTAGCATGGTTCAGAAAAATAATTTATTGGCTTACTTTTTTGAACTAGTATACAATAGCTGGTCCCCCTATGAGAATGCGATCTAAAATCTAGCTTTTCTCCTCCAGTGCCACATATCAAATGATTCCTTTTGGTTTTTGCCCTTTTGCTGCTTCAATGCAAGTGTGATGATGGCTTTCTCAATCTTGATGAAATATCCTAAGCATTTGTTTGTGAAGTAGTTCTTCCATTTATAAATTGGACTGCATTCTATTGGTACTGTGTTCTTATATGTGGAAGCTGGTTTTTCTTATATGTGCAAGAAACTTTTCCAGGAGGTGCGTTAAAGCCAAGTGATATTGAGATGCTGTGGGTTCATGTCACATGTGCCTGGTTTCGACCTGAAGTTGGTTTCTTAAATCATGAAAAAATGGAACCTGCCACTGGAATCCTTAGAATTCCATCAACTACATTTTTGAAGGTATGTTACGGTTATTCAATGCAAAGTATTGTTACCTTGCTTAAGAACAAGAATTATGTTTCTCATTCTACAGTGTCCTACTCCTACAGTAAACATCTAGATGTACTAGGATTCTGATTTTCATAAAGCAGACCCATCTCCTAATTGTTGGGAATATGGTCTAAAGTATGGTATTTAGGCATGTTTCGGTTTTGTTTTTTTCCTTGTTAATTGATACTCATTAACTTGATAAGGAGGTTATACAAATCGACTGTGCCTGTGATCTAAATGATTTTCTTTAACTGCATGTATTGCAGAATTGTGTTATCTGCAATCAGACTCACGGTTCCTGCATCCAGTGTTGCAAGTGTGCCACCTATTTTCATGCAATGTGTGCATCAAGAGCAGGATATTACATGGAGGTAAGTTAAAAAAAAAAACTTGTGAGAACTCTTTTGCACAGAATGGTGGTAGCTAGTATTTCACACTTTTTTTTTGTTTGTTTTGTAGTGCCATCTGCATTGCATATAACACATGATTCATTTTTCGTATTGTTGTAAGTTTATATAATGTGTATTTTCTTAAATCATTTTTGTCTAGTAGACCATTATTTAACTTATTTCATTCATCAGTTGCACTGCGTGGAGAAGAATGGGATCCAAGTTATAAAGAAGTTAGTATACTGTGCTGTTCACAGGTTAGAATTTGTGCCCCATCCATTATTTGCTATCATTTTTCTCTCAGTCTTTTTCCATTAGATTGAAATTAGTCCTCCCAGGTGCACTTTATTTATTGATTTGTATCTTTTGGCTTCCTTGGTTTTGGTTCAGGACACCAAGTCCAGATTCTGTAGTAGTTGTACGTACTGCTTCAGGGGTTTTTGATGCCAGAAGCTTGCTTCAGAATCAGAACCAGAATGAATGTTTCAGTGGTTCAAGGTTGGTTTCATCTAGGGGAATGGAACTTCCTGAACCCTGTACCTCAGAGACTAACAAGGAGCCTCTCTCTGCTGCCAGATGCTGTGCTTTTAAAAGATCATACAATAAGGTGAATATTTTATATTTAGTAATGTGAACATTTTATATTCAGTAATCTATGTACTAATTTCTATGCCATCTGTAATGATTGCGACTTGGTCTTTGGTGGGGCTGAGCCAAAAGTTTCTTATGGTTAGCTTGCTACTATCAATGTGACATGATCAATTTGATTTCTTTGTCATCTTATTAGTCTTATTCCTGTTTGCCAGAGGGCTGAAAAGGAGCCAATATTCCACCTACTGATGGGACCAAGACATCATTCTTTAGATGAAATAAGTAGCTTGAGCACCTATAAGGTAATATTCTTATCTTCCTTAGTTTTAAAAATTTTGTGCCTTTAAATATTATTTGAAAGTTGAAAAAAAAAAAAGAAGAGAAAATGCTCTGATTTTTGAATGGGTCAGCCAATTATTTCTTTCCTTTTATGTTATATTCTTACAGGAAATGGAAGGTTCCACTGTCTTCTCTTCATTTAAGGAACGGCTCTACCATTTGCAAGTAAATTGCCTTTCTTCTCGCTAGATGGTTGTTCTTAGTTGCTTTAATTGTCATATCTAATTGTTGTGTACTTGTGCCTTCAGAAAACTGAAAGTCATCGAGTTTGTTTTGGTAAATCTGGCATACATGGATGGGGCCTATTTGCATGCCGAAACATTCAAGAGGGAGAAATGGTACTTGATTTTTTTTATTTTATTTTTATTCTTAATTCTCTTTTAAGTTTTCTGGACTGGACTTCTAGTGGCAATTTTTATTAGACGTTTGTTCTATTTGGTTCCTTGGAAGTAGTGCTATTTAGATGCTAGGTGCACTCCCTTCCCCCTCTTTCGCCCCACCACCACACCCCCCCTAAAGTCATCGAGTTTGTTTTGGTAAATCTGGCATACATGGATGGGGCCTATTTGCATGCCGAAACATTCAAGAGGGAGAAATGGTACTTGATTTTTTTTATTTTATTTTTATTCTTAATTCTCTTTTAAGTTTTCTGGACTGGACTTCTAGTGGCAATTTTTATTAGACGTTTGTTCTATTTGGTTCCTTGGAAGTAGTGCTATTTAGATGCTAGGTGCACTCCCTTCCCCCTATTTCCCCCCCCCACCCCACCACACCCCCCCCCCCCCCCACCCCCAAACCAAAATCCCATTTTGTTCTTTGTTTGAATAAATGACATGTCTTTCTTCAGATCATTGAGTATCGTGGTGAGCAGGTGAGGCGGAGTGTTGCAGATCTTAGGGAGGCACAATACCGTTTACAAGGCAAAGATTGCTATGTGAGTTTCTTGCTCTTTTAGGTGTCTGCGCGAGCATATATATTTCTTGCCATAGTTTGTACTATTTTTCATATCTAGAATATGAACATGCCAATCTGTCACCAACATTGTACATGTATCCTGAAGAAGAGTTTTTGATATATAGTACTGGTTAGTGTTGGAATAAAAAAATCCCACATCAGTAGGAAACTAAAATATGCAAGGCTATAAAATAGAACCCTGCAAAAGTTAAAATGGCTTAGCCATTTTGACAACTAAAGCTAGAGTTCAACATTATGAAGGCCCAATATAATCAGCAGCTCACACTCTCCAAAAAGTCCATGTGGAGCAAAGCCAACAATTAGTTTAGGCAGGAGAGATGCCACCTTTGTTTCTTCTGCCCTTTTCGTTGCAATTATACCAGTACCACTGTTTGGAACCATCAAACAGTTGAACAAAATGTAAATGGGAGCAAACTATTTCTATATGGCTTGTGCTTGGAGATTCCTAGCTTTTTAATCTATTCTGCTCCATGCCTGACTGCTTTTAGGCAGGTCCATTTCTTATGGTTGCTGCTATTTGTGAATTTTGTAAAATGTTGATTCTTAATGTTCAATGCAGCTGTTTAAGATCAGTGAGGAAGTAGTTATTGATGCCACCAATAAGGGGAATATAGCACGCATGATCAATCATTCGGTAAGATCGTCATACGAGAAAAATTTTCATCTGTGTTTGTGATTGAAAATATCTTTTCTTCTGGCTTTTGCAAAAGGACACTTTCACCGTTCACTTTTTTATTGATCATACTTGTATTATCTATGATAATCCACAGTAATTAGTTGGATACTTATGGATTGACTGGGGTCCCGTGAAGACCATTGGTCTAAACACTAGGGATTTAGGTGTCATTTTCTTAGCTAGCTTAGCTGCCTATGGTGGACCCTGAATCACAATCCTTAGTTTTGTGGCCAGTTGTTCTATATGATCCAGAAAAGGAAAACAAATTGTAGTCAAATTGGCCTTGGGTTCTGATGAACTTAGTATGTGAAATTTGTTCATTGATGATATTTTCTTCTATACTAGGCATGTTTACACTTAGATTATGTTTGGTAGGATATGACATAACTTTTTTTTTTTTTTGGGCCTTTTGAAATGGTAGGACGTAACAAACTTGTAATGCAATTGCAATTGCATTACATGACTATCTACTTTGGTTGCATGAAAAAAATTTGTACTGATGTAATTACCATTGCTTTGGTTAATGTAATGCACATTACATAATATATATAAATATATATAATCATGATCACTTTATTTAATTACTTATTTTTACTTCAACTACATATTTGATTGCATTTTATTCAACTACATCTATCAAAACTAGCTCTAGTTATGCTATCACTTGTATTCTAATGGCAAGTGCCTGTCTCTTATTGTAGTGTATGCCCAACTGCTATGCAAGGATAATGAGTGTTGGCGATGTGGAGAACCGTATAGTTCTTATTGCTAAAACCAATGTCTCTGGAGGGGATGAGCTAACGTATGGTTTAAAGCCTCAATTTCCCTGTGCAACTAAATTAACTTAGTTATTGAATTTACTAATTCTGCAATATTTAGTTGGGCTTTGTTGAGGTGTAATTAGGTTTAATTTATGCTTCACAGGTATGATTACTTGTTTGATCCAGATGAGCATGATGAATTGAAGGTCCCTTGTCTATGCGGAGCGCCCAACTGTAGGAAGTTCATGAATTAGGTTGCACATCCTGTATATCTTATTGCGTCTCCATCAAAGCACCAGATCCATCTCCTAACCCATGAGGAAACCTCATTTTTTTAAAAGAAACCAATTTTGAATAGATTTTTCTTTTCTTTTTCTTCGTTTCCTCCATTCTGATAATCCTGATAGCCATGTAATCTTTTTAAAAGGTGCAATAAAATGTAAATTCGATTTCTCCTTCATTCTCACTTTTATTATTATTATGGTGATGATTTTCATTCAAGCATCCCAATCCTGTAGTCTAAATTCTAAAATTTGCGGAGCTTATATCTCTAAATGCTTGCTTTTAAAAAGAACAGACGCGTGTCAATATGCTATTGCTATGTTCCGATCAGAGTCGAATTCGTTCTTCCTCTTCCATTGAGTTGGCGACTGCGCTGGTGCCTTCCGGCTTTAGGGTACAAAAGCTTTGGGGGCTGGTTGGAATTATGACGGCCTTTTTTCTCTAATGCTTGATTCATAACTGGGCCTAGAGCCCTGCTTTAAATGCTTATTTTTGGCCTATTAATGACATGATTATCTTTGGGCGGGGGGAGGAAAAAAAATCATCCGTTTGGCAAGATGAAGAAAAGTCCATCTTTAAGGAGGTCCATAAAACAGATCCAATTTTATTATTCTTTTCCAAAAATATGAATAAATAAAAGAAAGAAAAGTTTGTTTATTCATTTTTGAATCTGAGTAGTTCGCGCGTCTATAAATAGCCCAGAGGTGTAGTGTAGCGTAGCTTGCGTTAATTGAAGTTGATTCAAGTAAGTTCACAGCAAGAGAAAATGGGGAAGCGATTGAGAAGAGGCAGGTCCATTTGCAGTTGTAAATCTCCTCGTCCAAGCTATCACGCCAATCCTCGCTGCTCTTTCAACTGGTTTCTCTCTCTCTCTCTCTCTCTATACACAAATTTCAGTTCTATTAAAACAGCATTTAAACACGAAATTGCTTATGCTTATGCTCATCTCTGCATTGTTTCTCTACATGCATATGTCAATTAGAGTGCTAAACAGTTTTAACAAGAAATGCGAATAAGAATTGTAGTTAGATTTCGGATATTCAATATCAATAATATTCATCTCTGTTTGATTTTTGTGATTATGTTTGAATTTTGAATTTCAGAGTAGATGATCTATCATTTAAGCATTTTATGTTTTATGAGATTACTGAAGATGAACTCTGCTAAGTTAAGGATTTGAATTTGTTGCTTGTTGCTGATCATGTGAAGTTTTGAGTGGATCGGATCATGTGCACGTTGTAGAGTTAAGGCTGTTTTAGAAAACAGTTTTAATTTGGAAACTTGTTTTAGAAAAATAAGTTTTAGCTTCAAAATTACGTTTTCTGTGCATTGATGAACTATGTTTCTGTTAGGATTTGCATTCAGTTCCTTTTCCGCCTTTCGATCACCGAGACAAGGCAAATTCAACTAAGTTTTGAAATTCAGGTCTTCTGTTTTCTTCTTCTCCTTCCTTTATTTTTTTTTTCCTTAAAAAAATTTTAAAAAAAGCGTAAATCATTAAACAGAAAATCTGAAGGTTTGATTTCCTAGTTTCTGAAAATAAGTTTTGAAATTACAATTTCCATCATTTCCTACATTTTTTTCTCAGCTGCCAAATGGATAGATGATGATTAATATCACTTATAGAAATAAATAATTCTGGTTTTCTTGCTTCGATTTAGTTTGAAAACAGCCTGTAAGATCGGCTCCAAAATTAAACGCCGTTAGGTTCTCGTGAACGCAAAACATCGTAATTTGATAGTAAATTTTACTCTCCAATTTTCCATGTTTTCCTTAGTTTTCTTTAATTGTCATTTTAAATAGGTACGAAAAAGATTTGTGGACGGAGATTGCTAAGTCTCTGGACGGGAAATCTCTGGTGAAGCTCGCGGCAACATGCCGATGGTTCCACAGCGTCATAATGGACGACAGCATATGGAGGTTCGCGTGCTTGCGTGATCTTCAGGTCCCGGAGCCAGGGCACGTGGCCTTCAATTGGAATAAGCTCTACGCTTCAGTAGTAGGTAATTATATATAGGAGCATTAATTATTCTACTTCTACATGTACCTTTATGATTTACTACAGCCGCATTAGATTAGTGATTCCCTCCATTGTTTAGTAATTTTTTTTTAATCCCATTTTATTTGTTATTTTAAAAATTAAGTATTAATTTTTTTAATTTAATTTTTTTTTATTATTCCTAATACATTTACCTCTTCTTATCACATTTCTACATTTTAATGGTACTAGAAGAATATTTTAATCAAATACTAATTTTTTTTTTTAAAAAAATAAAGTTATCTAATTATTTTTTTAATTTTTGTATAAAAATCTTAAAAACACTCACGAAGGAAGTACAACTTAAGGATAAATACAATTGATGATGGCTTGTTTTCTCAGATGGCAGTCACTCCTACACGTTTCGCGAGAAGGAGAAGCATTTGGGTGAGTTTCTCTTTAGTTTTGTTGTCTATGAATACTGGCGGGTCTCTCGTAGCTTAAAAGATTAGGATCGCGATTATTAGCTGTTCTATGTTGAATTTACTTCAATAACATCTCGGAAACAAAAGCCGAAAGCCGCATAGCTAAATAGGATAGTGTTCCCAAAAAAATATAGAGTTTGGGCAATGGTCCAGCCAATTTCTCAATCCAAGAATGGGTTAAAGTATAATATAAAAGCTCATATATGGATAAGCTTTTAATTCGACTTCAAAATAAGGTAGTAGATATATTTCCACCTTAATTTAATAACCTACCTAAAGTCTAAACATACCAAGTGAAATTTTAATCATCTGACTACTCATTCAGAAGAGTACTGCTGCCTCTATCAGTTGTGAACTTTCACATGTATGTTAGAGTCCCCAAACATTTTGTTAGTAAAAAAAAAAAAAAGGTCATATAGCCAGTATTTCAGCAGATTTACAATTTTCGTCACCCCATGCTGGCTTTTGTGGGACAATCAGATTGGATGCGAATTGGTGCATTTTACATTGAGTCAAAAGTAGCACTTTTGACTGAGAGACTCAATTTGCCATTGGAAATCAGACAACAAAATGCCACAGAGAAGATGTTCCAATCCTGCGGGGCTTCTGTGCTAAATAACATCAAAACAGGAATTTGGATAGCAGGTAACTTAAATTTGATTCAACAAACCTAGCATGTTATTCTGAGCACATTTTCTTAGGAAATATCTATGGAATGTTATCGTACAACTCGGCTAACATGGTAATACAACATTATCCATGTCTTCAGATCTGCAGCTTGTTCGATGCCCTGTTTGTGAACTCGATAAATGTGATGGTAAGCAATTTATTACTTTCTGGCTGGTCATAAGAGCTGAAGTTATGAACAATCTCAAAATTTTCAACATTGCTTCATCTGCAATGTTTTTATACTTGCACTTCTTGTATTGCTTCCACTTTTCCTTTTTTAGCAAGGCAAGTTTATGATTCAAGGTATTTTGAGACGCATACCAAACTATGAAATTTAGAAAAAAGGGGGTGAGTGGTAATTGTTTTATCTGACATCAACATATATATTCTCTGAACGAATTATAAATATTCTAGCCATTTGGTCTGCGTAAGGCCAAGTTCATTTAAAAGCCAGTTGAACACCAGTATCTTGTTTTTGCACTAAAGAGTGCTAAGCACACAACTGACTGTTTTATTTGTCCCTGGCTTCTTGCGCCGAAAGAGGATAATCAAGCCTGAAGAAAAATTGCTTGCCTATGCAGGAACAATGCAGACATTAGATGTAAGGCATATAGAGCTTTTTCAGTATAAGGGTTTTCAAGATGGGAGCTGGAAGTACGAGTTGATAAGAAATCATAAAGTTGAAAAACCTATGAAAGCAGCGTCTGGGGGCATTTTTGATCTCAAACATCTCAACGACCGTGCATCAGCTGGTATAGTTTGATAGTTTTGATCGTCCATGCCTCACTATATCACTTTCTGCACCTATTTTAAAATTTTACTCCACTAGAACACTGAAAATCTGATGAAGCTGGGAAACCAAAGGCTGTGTGGTGTTAGGAGTATTTTTTTTTTAAGTAAAATTTTTACATGAGAAGTGTTATAGCATAGCATTAATTGCGAGTAAGTGTTATAGTGGGAACCGATTAATGGGATGTAGATAATAAAATATAACCTATTATGACTTATCATATGTAGAATGTCTGGTGACTTGGCATGACCTGATGTTTAACATCCCAGGATTATCTGTGACACTTGTTTCTACTTCTGATTACAATTTCTCGACTCCAATTTTTGGAAATATCAGATAAAACATTACTAAATCTTTGGTTTTTAAAATTATTATTATTATTGTTGTTATTATTATTATTTGAGCTGAGCAAGTAAATGACATGGTCTAAACCAAATAATTGGCAGGCATCTTTAATCTTAAGTTGTGGACAGGAGAACCAGATGATTTTCAACCAAAAGCCATGATAACTTTTCATTCAGTTGCAATCAACACCAACTTACAAGTCAACGACGGTAAACCTATCCTATCCGTATAAGGATTAGATGGCTTCAACTGTTATCACCAATCGCATGTACATTGATTGGGCACCTGAGAGTGTTTGTATTAGATTTTAATCTCCATTGTGAATGAACGCAATTTGTTTAGCTTCTTGTTATTTACTTGTTTCTTTCTATCTTTATCCTTGCTGGTGAAGCAGGACTCCTTACAAAGTACTACATGATGAGAGCTGGACCTGATGGAGAAGTTGTTTCAATTAGAATCTCTCAGCAGCTCCTGTAATCCAGCAAGAATCTATACATCGTTTAACCGAAGTTAGTTTACGTTCACTAAAGAAATTATAAATTCCTTTGCAATGTTGTAATTCTTGTTAAAAAAAAGAAAAATTATATTTCTAGATATACAAGCATCTCCTGCAGTTTCACAATGACAAAACTTCACAAAGATACATGTAAAGAAACAAATTTATGAAAGATTAAGTACATGAAATTGGCGAACTGTGAAGATTTAATATCTCATTTCATTCTTATTTCAATTGACTGTGCATAAATATTGCTACTATATACATAAAGCTCTCGTTTTTATTTTCTGATCTAGAGAGTTGATTGCTTATACATTAGAGGGGGAGAGGGAGTTTATAGGACATCCCGAAGAGAAACATTTCCAACTCCGTATTGTAGTTCTTCCATAGTTGCAGCCATTAAGTTTAACCTGTTTTCTTAGCCTTTGAGATATATTTTGATGATTTAATATTAAGAATTTCCACTTTCAAATAGAAAAGGTGACTTGGACCACCGCACGTGTGCAGTTTGTTTAAGTAGTATAAAAAAAGATATCGATCTCACAAAGAGTTATATTATAAATTAAATTTTTAATGTAAAATGAACTATACTAAAATTATAATTTAAACTAACAAATAAAAGAAATTTGAAAATTCGAAGTTTAAGATTTGAAAATTAATAATAAAAATTAATAAAATGAGATTAAACTAAGCACTCAAAAGTAAAAAAACAAGTAATCTATGAAATTGATGATGCTAAAGTTAAGGATTCATATTCAAGTCAATTTAGAATTTTTTCTAGCTAGCCCAATCTATGAAATTATGGGTTTAAAAGAGACCAATTCTAAAATTATTTGAGATCTCTTTTGAGTGAAATAAAGTACGCATTGATTAATTAAATCCTACCTTTGCGGAGTTTAAAATTTTTCAAGACTTGTTAAAATCTTTAATCAATCTATAAATCCTTCTTAATCCTTAGTCTATTTCTAGATATAAGCTAATTAAATTCAATTTCTTGATTATCTATCATTTTATTTTCTTCTTTTCGGTCCATCAACTAAAGGATTAAAAATATAACTTAATGGGGCCGTTCATTAAGCATGTAAATAAACACATAATAAGTTGTTTAAACCTTATAAATTTTATTAAATTGAAACTAACCTAGCTCAAATCTACAAAAATAATCCAAATATTATATCTCCAATTCCAGAATCTAAGAAAACTATTCACAATCCATGTTCAATACAAGAGATTTTATGTAGAAGAAGAAATAAAATATGAAAAGTAAATTAAAAACTAAAAAACCCAATATTTGGCATGAAGAATCTAATGAAAAAGATGAAAATTCCAAACTTCCAGACTAAAATAGCGTATCTGCTCTTCTTTCTCTCTTTTCCTTTGAAATTTCTTCTTATTCTTTCTCTTATAGCAAAAAGTGATGTAAGAAATCTTAAATACCCTCTAACAAAAACCCTAGATTAGGCTAAAGTTGGTATGAGTTGAGGTCATTGTACATGTGTAATAATTTGCTGCCTTAGCCAATTAGTGTGAAGATGCATAGCTAGAATAGTGCTTGTGCAACATCTTGTGCAGAGTCAAGTCTGGAGAGGATGAGTGAAAATGGATTTGCATGGTCATGCAGGTCCTGTGCACATTTTGGCAAGCTTCAGAGGTTGTCTGTAATACTGCATAAGTAGGTGCATACGTTATATAGGTTTTAGTGAGTCTTTGTAATTTTTTGGTCTATTGTATAAGCAGATGTATAAGCTATGTATAAGGTTGTGCATCTTTCAGTAGATCTCAATTTGTCTTCCGTGATACTGCATAAGTAAATTCATAGGCTGTGCGACATCATGTGTAACTCTCGGCAACTCTCAGCTGTTTTCCAAGCTTTCGCACAGGCAAGTGCACAGGTTATGCATTATTCTGTGCAACTTGCGATAACTCAAAATATTTCTTTTAATTTTTGTACACAAGCTACATAACTTGTGCAACATCTTGTGTAACTTTCAGTAGCCTTCAAATTCAACAATTTTTAAACTTCATTTTTGATATCTTTAGACTTGAAAATCATTCTTCAAATGTACAATTGACTTCTAATCTCTAAAAAACATCATTTTACCAACAAAACAAGAATAAATTTACAAATTAAACTAATATTAACAAATATGAAAAACTAATTAAATAACTAATGGAATTAATTAAAATTAACTAATAAAAAATAAAAAAATAAAAAAATATAAAATCTAACATAAATTACTAAATGAAATGCATATATCAAATGGTCATGTTCTTTTGGCACTCAAAGGCTTCTTTGTCAACACTCACATAATTAGTAGTGGCCTTAGGCTAAACTAAAAGCAATAACCGCTTATAAGCAACTTCCTAACGTAAGAAGCCTACCCTTTCTCCAATCGCCCCTTTTCAACATTATGGAAAACTTGGAAAATCTTCTTTCATGTCTTTCTCCTTTCTATTGTCCATGCCTCAAGATATTGCCCAATCTCCAGTTGCAGCGGGGATGATATCCCTATCCGATTCCCCTTCCGACATGAAGGCCTATTGTGGTTATCCTGGTTCCAATATAAATTTCAATAATCAGAGGCAAACAGTTATGAAATTTCCATATTCTGCAGATTTTCTTGTGCGTAGGATCTACTGTCAGTCACACAACGCATGCAAGTTCATGACTCAGACAATTGCCTTCCTAACCTTCAATCTCTCAGGTTCTTCTTTCGTGGATTACACTTTTCGAAGCTGCCCAAGCCAGTTGGTAGAGTCTTGCTTCACCACAATCGATTGTATTAGAAATTCCACGACCTCAGTTTTAGTTTTAGCTACCTCTTCCATGAGCATTGCTGATTCACTGTCCACATCATGCAGCATTATAACAAACTTGCCAATCCTGTTCCCTAGCCAATTCAATATGATGAAGAATTCTCCGGTTAACTTCACGATGATCTTCGGCTAAAGAACAAGGTAAAATCTTGGATTTTAGAAAGCGTGGCTAAAATTGATACTGATACTAAAATCTTGGACTTTTTTTGTTTTTTTAATCGTTTGCCATAGCGTAAAATTTGAAAAAATAAGAGGAAAAACTGCATAGCGGCTGTTTTTAACTGGGTTATTACTATATTCTTTGGGTAGCCAATAGCAGTTGATGATAGGAGACACATATACCTTCACTAACAATTATACAAAAGGACAATTGTTTTTACGAGCGTAAGAAATACTATTTTGGCCAAATGCAGTTTTTGCTTTATACATTTGCACAAAAAGTCACTTCAAACCATTACGTTTATTTGCAATTCTTCTTATACTTTAGCTTATAAAAGAAAACTTATAAAGAATTTTATAAAAAAAAAATATATAAAAATGTATGCAATTCATGTTTAAAATGTTAAATCGCATATAATTCACGTTCATATATTTATCAATCACAGTAATTAGATAGTTAACATGAATCAAATGTCAAATAGAATGCAATTAAGAATGAAGATGCATTGATAAATAGATATAAATGAACAATTCTTGTCCAATTTACCGAAATTTCACTATGAACGGACCATATCAAATCTCAGAATGTCTGATATAAAAGTATAACAAAAAGTCAAAACGCATGCAAATCATGTCAGCACATTTACCAATCATAGTAGTTAAATAATTATATTTTTATAAAATTTAAATATTAAATAGAATGCAATTAAAAGCATCTTCACCAATCATATCAAACTTCCATGAAATTCAAGTGTTAAATGAAATGTAGCTAAAGATGAAGATGCATGTCAAATGAAATAGTGGAAGCAACTAAAGACGAAAATGCATGGGTGAATGGCTTCTGTTGAACAATTCTTACCCAGTTTGCCGAAATCATCGGACTACTTTGAACCTCAAAGTGTCAGATAAAAAACCAATTCTCGCTTTGTTTCTCCCTCACTCATATTTGGTTGATTTTTTTCTAAATACTTCCACTCTACTTTCCCTCCTGGGATGTTTAAAAAAGTGTAGTCAATCTATAATTTCAAGTGAAAAAAAAAAGAAAAAAAAATTATTGAACCCTTTTAAGTTGGATTTAATACAATTTTAGAAATGCAACACAATCCACCATGACCTTATTCAAGAATGGCTCTAAAGACCAGGAAATAGATACATACCATCCATAGACGTATTCAAGGGAACGAAAATTCCAGAATTGATGCCATAAAATATACATTACAGGCATACGTGGCATAAAAACTATTATATCATAATTCATAAGTTATTTTTTTGAACTGAAGTTCACGACATATTACAAGCACAAGTAAACAGATGGGAGTTTCAAAACTATACATTTGAAGGAAAAAGATTCCTCGACAATTGGTGAGATTACACATGCCACATGGATTCATTTCTTTGCAAGCAGCTTTTTTGGCAGCTTATCCAAAGAAGTAGTTTTTAAAAGGAAAAGCCGGGCAGCACGCTCTTGCATGGTACCTCCACACTTAAGCCCACGAGCCTGTAGTTCATTCTTTAACCTTTCCATGCCGAGAACCTATCACAACAATAAGGTAGGGTACGGCAAAATGTAAAACCATAAGCAATTGATAATGCTGGCTTCATCAATTAATAATGCATCACAACCACAATACTGACAAGTTATTCATATCATGGATTCATGTTCCTAAGGGAAAGCTCCATTAACAAACGCACACAAAATCGTTCTTTCCTTTTTTCATGGATTGCCAAGTGCTAACCTTTCAAATATACTAAAATAAAAACATTGGAGTTATACAAATTTCATGCAGCCCAATGAACAATTCATAGTTGCCTATTCAGCTACTCTCAAGTCCTATTTTTATTTGATTAATGGTACAAAGTCTTGATTCAAATGTTAGTGCGAGTAAAATTTTGCTCATCAACTCATGCCAACCATGATAAAGAACCAAATCCATTATTAGTCAAAATTGGCTACCTCAGCTGATCTGACAAATGCATTTTTCCATGACACCCATATATAATTCAAACATAGGGTAAATAATGAAATGATAATTACAAATTAAATAAAACATGAGAAATTAAACCTAGCATACCTCCATCTCAGCTGCTGAATTGAAATCATCAAAATTTAGTGGCTTCTCAAGATCAGTGTCCATTGCTTCTCCCTTATATTTAGAATTTAAGTTAGATACAGCTTCAGCAGTAACTGGCCTGCTTTCAATGCCATCCCCACTTGCTGGACTTGAAACATGTAGAGGTTCAGAATGAGGTCCAACGTTATCCTGCTTTTCAGCCTTAACTGCATCAATTACAGAAATCTCAGCAGTCTCCAAGCAAGTTACACCAGCACTCTGTACTACAGGTTCCTCATGAACCTCTGCTTCAGCCAATCCATCCGCTTCACTAGGAACAATTTCTTCTTGAGGGCTAGATTTCAAATTTTGCTCCACAGTAGAATCTCTTCCTGCATCAGAACCACTCTCACATAAGGCATCACCAGAGCATTCTCTATCTAGTTTCCCACCAGTAACTGAATCTGAACTCCTTTCAGCATCCTTATTCAAATCTGAATGATTTCCATTATTTAGAACAATAGACTTCTCATTTTCCTCATCACTACTATCCTCATCCATATCTTCGCTGTCACTTTCACCCAATTTTTTCTTCCCCATCCTAAGAAAAACAAATTCAATAATAAGAAAACTAATCCCTAACACCCAAGCGAAAAAGGGATGATTGATAATAATAATAATAATAATAATAATAATAATAATAATAATAATAATAATAATAATAAAAAATCAGTTCAAGTCAAACGATATTGAAATAAATAGTCAAAGCAGATCATATTCATTTAAAGCACAAAAGTGAAACAAATTATACACAAGCAAGCAATTTTCATTACCTACTCCTTCCCAAATTTTCAAACTCAAACCACATGAATAAGTACCCGTTTCCCTTCTTTCTTCAGGGCCTCGATGACCAAAACGATAATCAAATAATTAAGTGAATGTGAAATCAATCTTCAACGCCAACCAAGAATGTCAAAAGATTCAAAACAGACAATCAATAAGCATATCTAAACATGAATCAAAAACCTAAAAGACAAGACACTTACCAAATCTTCAACCTCTTGGCTTCCAATCCTTCCTTTGGCACCTTCCCCTTCCCCTTCCGCTTCCCGTTCCCATTCCCATTCCCACACGCCTCTCGCACGGCCTCCTCAACCTCCGCTGCACACTTGGCGGATTCTTTCCTATACTTCTCTACATATTTCTCCGCCTCTCCATCCCCAGCCCCCTTCTTCCCTTTCTTCACCTTCTTTTTAATAAATTCCTCTGCAATCTTCTCCAATCTCCTTTCTTCCTCCTCTGCTTTCCACTCCTCCAACCTCTTCTCGGCGTTCACGTGACGCAGCCTCCTCCCACTCATGTCGCGACACGCGTCGAAGTTGTTGGACTTCTTTTGACCGGCTTTGGTCGCGGCTCCTCGCAGAAGCGAGCCAAACCCGCCCTTGCCGCCAAGGAGGCGGAGCAAGAGGTGGACAGTGCATTCAGGACTGGAGATTACGGAACGGTCACGGAGTTGTGTCCCGCTGTAGATAAGGCGCTGCGAGCAAGTGGGTATTTTGGTGATCTCGAAGATCCGTTGCTTGATGGCAAGCCCTTCAATTTGCGGGGCTGTGAATCTAAGGATTGCTGTTTTGCCATCTAGAAGCTTGACGAATATCTGGAAGACGTTACTGCAATCCTCCATTTTCGTTTTTAGAGAATCCAAGCTTTCCCTCTGCGGAAAAAAGAGCAATCGGATCGATTGGATTGGAGAGCCAAAGTGCTAAATCATAAGAATTAGGGGCTTATAGAGCCCTAATGTCTTGTCGGTTCTTGACCGACCGTACACTATTGGGCCGTTATTGGGCTTTGAATTTTTTAGTGTAATATATGCCTTTAAAAAGATTAGAAAAAATTAATTTTTTTATTTTAATAAAATTAATTATTTAATTTTTCTTATTTTAAAATATATTATTTTTTTAAATAAAATTTTTAAATGTTAATTTAAATTTTATTATATAATTATTTTTGTTAAAATAAAATAATTAAAAAAATATTTTTAAGTTATTTTATTGCATATAAAAAAAAATTGCTAAATATAAATCACTGTCCATTTTTATTTTTTCATGTCACGTTGACTTGGTTAGGATCCAAACAGGGAATCGGGGAGGAACCAGATCCGAACCCTTTTGCGTACACCCAAAATCCCATGGGAAGGGGATTAAAAAGCACAAACAAGAGTTACAAGACAACCCAAAACTGTTATGATCTTCTGTGAGCTCAGCAAAGAAGGAAAGGGAGAAAAGAAGATAGTGGTCCTTTGCCTGGTTCCAAAGATATCTCCAACATAGCAATCGAATGAAACTATACTTGTGAAGAACGAAGATATGGCCGATAAGGGTCGGACTTTGCCCGTTGATCGGAATCTTCCTCGATGGGTGTGCCAGAACTGCCGCCACTCCCTTTGCATCTCTGGCGTCGATTCCTACGCCGAAAAATTCTTAATCGATTCCTCTTCTCGCTCCGGTTAGACTTTCCTTTCTGTCCTTTTACTTTTTTCACCTTTTTGATTGGCCATGATTAGGGCCATTACAAATTCCTATCTATTCATTCGTCGTTGTTGATATCTTGTGAAATTTATGGCTTGCTTCTGCAATTTTTATCTATTGATTACTGAAACCTGTTCTTCAATTGCCTTTGGTAAATTTATTTTATCCTTTAATTATGAAATCATCCATTGCTCTGTGTTGCTTGTGTCAATTGTAGCCTGGAATTGGATTTTAGTTGCTCTGTTGTCTGCGTGCTGACTGAGATTCTACATTCAGATTGTTGAATTTTCCTCAACTACATCTTTTAACGGGAAGTTGTGATTTTGTCGCCCATCTGATTGTGAAACTAACGGGATTTAGTTTGCAACGAGTTTATTTATATGCTTCAGAATTTTAAGCTCCTCTTCTGGAGATTTTTTTTTTTTTGAAATTTTTATATTATCTGATATCTGCTTCTGATATTTTGTCTGGCAAAATCTGCAGTAACCTTACACGCATTTTAGCTATGGGAATTAGATGTTTTCTCTGATTACCATGGTATACTGGCAGCGATGCAGGGCTTTTCAATGCATGGGGCTAACAGTGTGCTAGGCTCAACGCGAATGGACAATTCTTTTGTTGTGTTGCCAAAACAAAGACCCCAAGCACAGGGAGTCCCACCGCGTCCTCGCAATGGAGCTGTTCAGCCTGATACGGGCCAGTCTGGAAAGGCCATGGAAGAGTCTTTTGTGGTTGTATATAAATCTGAGCCTGCAGCTGATGGAGGTGGGACACATTTACCATCACTAGAAGGAGGACCAAATGGACAGTTGCAGCCCAACAATGCTGGGTTTCACTCTACCATAACTGTCCTGAAACGTGCCTTTGAGATTGCTACATCCCAGACACAGGTATAAAATTATCAAAAATATTTTTATTTGTTTTCTCATGTTGTTTTTAGATTTTAAATGCTTGGCTAGACTCTACCAGCAACATTGAAGTTTATTATTAAGGTATTCAAATTGTGATCCCTGTGTTATTTTGTTTCATTTTGCATTTCAGGTTGAGCAACCTTTATGCCTTGAGTGCATGAGGGTGTTGTCTGATAAACTTGACAAGGAGGTTGAAGATGTAAACAGAGACATTGAAGCATATGAAGCCTGCCTTCAGCGCTTGGAGGGGGAAACACGAGATGTTCTTAGTGAGGCTGATTTTCTTAAGGAGAAACTTAAGGTGCATACTTAGTAATAGAGACTGATTCATTCATTTTTAAACATGTTAGAAAGGGTTATAATAATCAAGCCATTTTTAGATAGTGAGTATCTGGAAATATTTGGGTTTATAGCCACTCCTTATTTTCAGAGCAGTAGTAAATCTAGCTTGCTATCTCCAGCTGGGATGGTGATGTTCTAATGTTTACTTTATTTGATTTCTGCATTTTCTTTTCTTTGGTGGGCTGCCAGAGTAGGCTGTCTTACATGCAATGAAAGTTTAGATTGAGGTTTAATCATCTTATGTATGAATTATGGAAAGGATGAGGAAGATACAAATCTGTGTTATAACACCTAGGGATCCCATGGTCAGTAAGTGAGATGTATGGTCATAATATTGTTCTTATCAGTTAAGCCAAAATGCATGAATTTGAATGAATAATATAAGATGCTAACTCTGTCACTGGTTGTTGAAATTAATTATAAATTTGTTATAAAATTATGAATAAATCACAGAAATTGTTTTGTTTCAGTTTACCACTTCTAGGTGGTGCATATTCATTGCACCTCTGAGGTGTCTTGGCTTCAGGCATGATATCATGCATTATAATTTTTCCCAACTGGTGTCAAAATTTTGATGTGCTTATTTACATTATTGTTTAAGATTGAAGAAGAAGAGAGAAAGCTTGAAGCAGCAATTGCGGAAATAGAGAAACAAAACACAGAAATTAATGCTGAACTGAAGGAACTGGAGTTGAAATCTGTCCGCTTCAAAGAGTTGGAAGAGCGGTAAGTTTCCTCCCCTGTAAGTATATATAATGCAATCCAAATATGTGTTTCAGTGGAATATGCAGTACGCAATATACTTTACAACTTTCAGGTCCTGGCAGTTGGCTATTTATGTTTTTTGAACTCAACATGTAACAGGTATTGGCAAGAGTTCAATAATTTTCAGTTTCAGTTGATTTCACATCAGGTGTGTTGCTGATTATTTGCTATTTGTCATTTTCTTTTCTTCCAAGCTAATTGCATTGAATGCATAGTTGTCTATATTTTTTGGGTTAATTAGTTTTGGTATCTTGATCCTAACTTTGTAGGCAGATTTTTTATGGATGAATAAACAGGTAGGCGAATGTCACTCTTATATTCTCTTTCTATTGACAAGTTAGAGAAATTTATAGGAATTAGTCAATTCTTTTCTGAGTTACATGTTCATAAAGTTACTTCCTTTTACTGTATTTTAATCACAATTGACAAAAACCTCTTGGTTAACAGGAAGAGAGAGATGCAATTCTAGCGAAGATTGAAATTTCACAAGCTCATTTGGAGCTGTTGAAGCAAACTAATGTTCTCAATGATGCCTTCCCCATCCATCATGATGGAGAATTTGGAACAATAAACAATTTCCGACTTGGAAGACTTCCTAAAATTCCGGTAAAGAAACAAGCGTACAACTCTCTTTTTCTTGCTTTCTAACAATCGTCTATGGTTGATGAATTATGATCATACCTTTTTCCATCTTCCTTAATGGAAAGCACAACTGGAAATTTGTCAAAAAAAGACACTGTATGTTCAACCAACAAGACATTTTAGGCTACAAGTTAGCATGAAATTCCTTCCTTTCCTAGACTTTTTCTCCCCTCTTCTTCACTGCTTTTGTCTCTCATTTCTTCTTGGCTTTTTGAATATGAGCATGGTAAAAGGGGTAATGAGTAGAGGTTTGATTTACCATTGAGGCATCACTCCAACTAAGCCAAAAACAACAAAAACTTAATTCTGACTATTTAGGCTTAATTCTGACTATTTAGATTTGGTAGGTAAAAGTTGAACAAATTTCATACCAGCTAACTAAATTTTTATATGACAAGATGGTATATGGCATGGGGCATATAGTTCAACTTACACTAAGAAACCAGATTAAGGCATGATATGCAATGATAATACTGTTGATGTCTGCTATCAAATGGTCATTGATCAACTGGCAGAAGTGGGGGAAAAAAGACTGATCAATTTTGGTTGGTTGTATCAAGAAATGTTGGTCAAAATTTATGCCAAATAGAATAATAGTCCAATAAAATATCCTCTTGTTTTAATTGCATGCAGCAAATGCTTCTTTAACATAAGGATTACCTTTCATATTGTAGTTTACCCATATATTCATGTTTGTAGTTCATGTGAATTGACATTTTAATTTGTTCTTCTGGCCTCTTTAGTTTATACCACTGCAAACAAGATGGAGCGTGTGGGACGATAGCTTCCTAGTTCTCACACTCATCTTACTCTCACTCACTTTCTTATTTTGAAATTCCCTTTCTTGGACTTAAGAAAATTGAATACTATTTGTGATTATCATTTTTATTACTTACGAGGTTGTGCAAATGTTCAGGTCGAATGGGATGAGATAAATGCTGCCTGGGGCCAAGCTTGTCTTCTCCTCCACACAATGTGTCAATATTTCAAGCCAAAATTTCTGTATCCTTTAGCTACTAGGCATCTTTATGTTTGTCTTCTGTAATTTGTTGATATATGTAATTTCTTATGAGCCTTCTTGATATCAAGCATAAATATGCCAAAAAAAAAAAAATGATATCTAGGTATGGTGCGCAATTTTTTCACTCTTGTTCAAGTCCCTGTTTTTCTTCACATGAGCTTCTTTATGATGGAAGGATTAGCTTTTTGGTTCTTAAAGCAAAGGGGGTTGTTTGTATCTCTGAGTCAAGGTCATACTCTCAAATCATCAATAATATTTATCTGTTGATGTGCCCTTAATTTGTTAATTTTTCAGATATCGAATAAAAATGCTTCCTATGGGGAGCTACCCTCGAATTATGGACACCAACAACAGTGTTTATGATCTGTAAGTGTGGATTACCCCTTTGATAGTGAGCGGAATTTCTCTGATTTGATTTGACTTGGTAAATTCAATGGACTGAATTTAACATGAACCCTCATATTAGAATTTAGGAGTACATGGATATGCGGAATGGAGATTTGAAGTTTTGAATTATTCAAAGTATTTGGGCCTTGGTCCTAATTCCTGTTTGGTGAGAAGGAAATTGAAGGAAAAGAGGAAGAAAATGAGAGAGGAAGAGATAGAGAGGGAGAAAGAAGATAGAAACAGAATTTGAGAGGAAAAGAGAAGATTGTAACTGTATTTAATTCATCGATTATCCCCTACTGATTACAACTCAATCCATTTATACTTATTCTAATTCAACTACCATTGGCTCCTAACAATTCACATGATAATTCCTCGCTTAGTAACAACTTCTAATTAATCAACCTACTAACAGGCTAATCACCTATCCCCTGCTAATATCTTCTTCAGTTCCTGCTGCTAAGGTCATAAAAGTGGCTAGGACCATATCATGTTTTCCTTAATATTTTGTTTGGAAAAGTCAGATCGGAAGTGCATGATCATGCATCCGCCATATGGTTTACATCTCAGTTTTCATTATTTTTGCCTGCTGGATTTTGTAAACTAACATATTATGTATTTCTCAGGTTTGGTCCAGTGAACTTATTTTGGAGTACTCGCTATGACAAAGCAATGACATTGTTCTTAACATGCCTCAAGGACTTTGCTGAGTTTGCATACTTGAGGGATCAAGAAAACAACATTCCACCTGAGAAAAGATTTAAACTTCCATACAAGTAAGTTTGTTTCCTGGAGGAGATTCATATTAGCTATTTTGTGTGTTCTCCTTTAAATAATTTTGCCGACTTGTCTTTTATTATGCCTGCCAAAAGAGAAAACATATTAAGATTAAAGTGGTTTTCTGATTCATGGTCTTAACAATAATTGGGGTAAATGTCTGTGGAAAGTGGCGTGAAACTTTTTGATATGTTCTAGCAGACAATATAAATCTTGGAGCTGGGAATTTAAATTGCTTGGATTTTTAGGTTTGACGAGAAGTTGCTCAATTCTTCAAATGCTCAATGATTACTTGATTGCTGCTAGTTTTGCTGTTAGTTTGTGATAGCATTTGGTGCTTTGAAAATTTGGCTGTTCCCTTGTGTTTTTGATAAACCTTTCTTGTGGAGAGAGAGCATTTTCTCAAATAAGTGGACAATTGAGAGGTACCATTACATTAATATTTCTTATGGTACTAGGAAAGGCCCCGGAAATTTGCGTTCCTTTTAGCAATCTACTTTAGTAGTTTGTTTAGAAAAGGAGGATTTAGCAGTTTGTTTAGAAAGGTGGATTGTTTAAAATAAAGGCTTACTGCATGCTTCCAATAATAATTGTGAATAAATGTTGCAGGATTGAGAATGACAAAGTGGAAAACCACTCTATTACCCAGAGTTTCAATAAGCACGAGAATTGGACCAAAGCTCTCAAGTATACTCTCTGCAATTTGAAATGGGCTCTCTATTGGTTTATTGGAAATACAAACTTTCAGCCTCTTAATACAATGGCGGCTTCACGTGTTGAAGTTCCAGCCGTAAGTTCTTTTTACACAAAGCGTGCTGCCGATTCCAAGTCTGAATCTCGACACATATCAAAACAGTGAAACCATGATAGAGAATTGAAATGCATGGAAATATGCCAACTTGTGAATAGAAATAGGGTCAGCTAAGTAACCGTGATCACATCTTCATATGTAATGTATATTCTCTCGCAAGATTAGAATGGGAAACATTTTCTTTTCTGTTTGACCTTTTGTGTATTGGCCAAAATGATAAAATCTCATGTAGGCTGTATTCTGAATTCGATTTACTGAAATAACCTAGTTTGTAGAATTTAGATGTATAATTAGTCCAATTACTGCCCCTTTTGGTTTTGGATAGAGCACAGACAGTAGCCTGAACTTGGACAATTGGGGTAGTCGCATTGTACCCCAATTTCATTTCGCCTTGAACAAATGGCAAGTACCAAATTTCATAATGGGATACTTTATTCATTTTCTGACCGATGGTGGTTACCTTCTGAACATGAAAAAGAGGCCCATTAACAAGTTGATATGATGATCATCTTGTACATGCAATTTTGTGCTAGGAAACAATGCGTGTGATGATAAAATGTGGCCATGTAAGGGGTAGGGGCCATAATTCACCTAGCTGGGTTGTTAATCCTACTCTTAATTGTTTAAAAACCGGCTGTCTTTACTTGTACTTGAAATTGAGTGCTCTAAAGTGATTGATTTATTATGGTCATGCCGGGATTATGTAGAGGACGAAGCAGTCCAACCTTCACCCGCTTCTTGTAGTCGGATGAAGGAAGTTGCTTGCATCATCCAATTAAAGGCCGATAGGCAAGCTGTGTGCGGGTGCCTTCAAGAAAGTTTTGTCACCCATAAAATATGATGCTGGTCGCATTGCTAGACTTCCCAAGAATTGTGGATTGTCCTTTGATCTTCCTCCCATTAAACCTGACATCGACTGCAGCAAGTACTTTTTCTCTTGTGTGCATACAAGGTTGCATCAAATAATAATTGATTAATTAATTGTTGACGCAGGATTCCTTAAGCCTCGGGTACTGCTGCTTGTGGAGGAGTAAATAATGTTGCAGGAAGGGTTCCCCTGAAATACAAAATAAACGTACAGTAAATGAAGCAAATGTCAACTTCATACTTGTGTCCGAGAATTTCAGGTTTATACTGTAATAAGCTTCTAATAGTTGTCTGTTTCAGTGCCAAAATTTATGGCGGTCAATAAATAAATAGACAGGTTCAGGACTTTCCACTTCACAATTTGAGGTAAATAACAAGGCTTTTGAAGCTGGGAATACTCATATGGGTTCCATCTATATTTGATATTGGATCCCTCTAGATAGGCTTCTTGCTGGACAACTTGATCCATGATTTTGGTTTCATCAAGCTGAAAAATGATGGAACCTCGCACTGGCAGAAAAACTCAATTCTTTCTCAAGCTTAAATTAGCAACCTAAAAACTGTCTTAAAAAATTGTTCTATTCGTAAACAGAGTCTGCTCAGCCTGAAAAGCCTAACAAAATATGTAATCAAGCCTGTGGCAAACATTGAATGTAAGCTTACAACCATGATATTATCATGCTTAATGTACATTTGCATTTGAGCTTGCAAAATACGAGTAAAAACTAGTATAAGCTCACTTAAAAGTATTAAGTCTCTAGCGAAGGGGAGCAGAAAAATCAGGCTCAGCTGGCTTCTCAGGTACCAATGCTAATCTCTGTGGCAATCTAGAGGTGCGTCCCCCATTTTGCCTCAGACTTCTTAATGCATTGGCAGCAAATTGTGATGCATAGATTGTAGCACCAAGGCTAGGCGTGGTTGCAGCCTCATTTGCCAAAGCGTCTTGCAACCTGTCTTCTGCTTGGCGTAGGAATTTGGCTTGCTTCCTCCTACAGTAACGCCGCCAAGCTGCTTGTATGAAGCATGCTGCCCATGTCCTCCACTGCACCGAGAAGAACCTGGAACCAAGATGAACGAGTAATCACATAAATCTGTCATCACACAACAGTTAAATTTCCATGAAAAAATATTGGATAACAATTCTGGTAGCGAAATTAAGCTTACAGTTTACCGCAGAAGAAATTCCATTGGATATCAAGACTCACCTGAATGTGTGCTGGATATCCTTGTGGTGAAGACGGCGAAACTGGGAAGCAACAGATTTCAAGTCTTCAGCTACTAAAGCAAAGGCTTCAACCTCCATTAGAGCTTGTACAGTTCTAGATGAGATAGGGAGATGGGAAGATGGATGGGGATCCAAGGCCCATGTAAGAAGAGCTTCTCCACAGAAGTCTCCACCCTTGAGATAAACAGCGTTGAAGAAGCCAGTTCTTCCACCATTCGTGGTCACACTCACTAGGTCACCTCGCATGATAAAAAGCATCTCATCAACTGGATCCCCCTCGCGGACAATGAAACTATCCTTTGTGTAAAGGGCTGGCTTGAGACGATCGCATATTGCATCCAATATTTGCTCATCCATTTTTGCAAACATTGGCACCTAGAGAATTGGTGAATGTTTTAGCTAACTGTAGGATCAATTTTAAAGTGTATATCAGAAAAAACAAGGTTTAAGAAAGCCCTCACTCTCATGATTAGATTGAAACAAAGATGGTGATTTATGTCCCTTCTGAGATCTTTAGGAAGAGTACGGATTAGAGTCCTCTCCTCCACACCTCTGGTTTCCTGCCATTTGTATTGCTCATACCTCCTAATCCGCTCCCTCAGGTTATCAGGGAGCATACGGTGGGCCATCCACTGCTCTGCATCTCGCCTTTTCACTCTCATTTCCTCTATTCTAACAGTTGTGGATTGCAGATATTTCTGTGTAACAAGAAAGCAATATATGATAAGTTAAAGACCTTAAAGAATGTGGAACAGTGTCTAAAGGTCGAGTTAAAATGACTTCATTTTGAGGGTGAAAGAAAATTAAAATTTGTGTGCTTCTTTGAGAGGTGTTGCATCCAGCAGGCTGCAATGGCAGACCATCTAAAGAATTGCCATAACAGAGAGTCCGAAAATTTGTATTTTTCATTCCACAGCCCCATCATGTAGATATATACTAAGCTGTTATGTACGAGGCCTAGGTGAATACTGTGTATAATAGATCATTGCATAGGCTTAAAACAATAAATTTGAAAATCATTGAAATAGGAGAATCCAGTATGACCTGCATATTGCCGATAAGCAGCGAAAATAAAACCAGTCCAGCAATGCATATGAAAACAGCAAAAATAATCTCCCCAACATAAGTGCTTGTCTTGAGGTTCTGGCCCAGAGCGCTGTAACAGGAAGGTTAAGAAAAATGTAAGCAACAAGACTAGAACTGTAGGACGGTTTAATTCAAGAAAGAGTTCATCCTGAGAGCTAATTAACAAATGGAAATGGTAAATCTACGGACCTAAGATTACGCAGACCCCACCAAAAGCAGTAGAAGAATTTCCTTGGAAAATCCCATGTTTCCACTATGCCAGATTCTAGAGCATCAGTAAATATTCCAAAGTTGAAGACAGTTGAATTTTTAATTTCATCAGGCTGGATAAAAGGGCACGAATCTTTCAGAAATGAGCTCAAGTTTGCAAAACGCTGTTCTCCACAGTACAAGTCCGTAGAATTACACTGAGGAGCCTTACAGACTGTACGCCAGCACCCATGTTCGCGTTCTATTGAGAACAAGTACCAATAGGCTCCAATTATCTGGTATAGAACAATTTTCTTTTATTGTTAATCAGAAATCCGCAGTGAAATATTGAAATTGTTTCAAGTATTGTAACTTTAATATATCAAATCAAACTCACATGACTGGCTAGCATATAGAGGAAGAGATTATAAACAGCTCCAGCCCATGCCGTTTCAGTAAGTATTCCAGAATTACTAGTTACTTCTTTGAATAGCGGGTAGATTCTCATAAATCTTGGCACATATTGGGATAAAATAACAAACTTCAACAAGTTCTTGGCAATCAATGAAACAGGACCTCGCAAGCTGGGAATGATGATCAAAACTACCACCTGAGCAAAAACAAAGAGAATTGCCTTAAATTGCTGAAGGCAACATCCGTAGTTGGTGTTATTAAGCATGAAGAAGGACATATTACCTGAGGGAGTGGAAGAATTGATAGGACATCAATGATAAAGCTGGAGGTCATGTATCTTCTAGCGACAATGACAGGATCATCAACCAGCTCGCCTCTTCCAAAAACACGAGAAGAAGGGGCTATAAACCCCGTTCGGAATTGAAAGATAATACGAAGTATATAAAACACATCAATGAAGGTTCGAAGAACACAAGCAGTAGTTTCCAATGCTTTGTCCAAATCTAGGCATTTGTCGTTGCCATCAATCACTGGGATGTAAAAGAACAAGGGGTCGACGGACACAGCAACCACGCAGGCAAGCACAAATATTTTGTTCCACTTCTGGAGAAATGGACCCTGAGGATCAAGAATTTTCTTCCTTGTGCCTGATTCTTTTGCTGGCTGAGCACCCCAAGAGAGGAAGCTTGATGGTTTTCTCAGGCGTCTGAACTTGTCAGAACCCATCTCCCAGTGTCGGTGGATACTATCCCAAAGCACGGTTGCAGTTGGTTTCACTTTTCTTGCGTAAAATCCATCCTCAATGGAGTATTGCCGCTCTGAACTATAGGATTTGTCTGATTTCCAGTCTTCAAACCTGAATAAAAAAGAAAATATCAGAAATTTGCGGTGGCTGAGCACAAGAAAAAGTTGAAAGTTATGTGCAATCAAGGATTAAAAAAAAAAAAAACCATCTTCTTAAAACACTCCAGTATATCGTGAATAAGGCTAAAAATTCTGTTAAGCGAATCATAAGTGATATGTGTTTTAAGATGCTCTCTACTCTGTACACACTTGATCATGCAGTTTCTGAACCCAGAGGATGAACAAAAAAAGTTATACACAGTACCAGCAATTCAAAGCCAAATTCTGTTATTCATTAGATCAAAACACGGATCATATTGTTTGATGAATAAAAAATAAATAAAAATCGTCAAAACAGTCATAAATTATCACATAGTTATTTACACTCAATTATACAAACTAACCTCACAAATTTATTTCCCTTGATACTCATGACTTTGAACGAGTTATTTGCGCTTGGTCCAAAAGCCAAACCTGGGTAGAAAATGTATATCACGTTAATTGGAGTTTAAATATCCAAAAAGGCGGCCGGGGAGAAGAATCACAGCTTTCTGTTTGGTTGCTAAGAAAATATGAAAACGAAAACAATCAAGAAAGAATTCTCACCAGTCAATTCAACAAAAACCGGATTTCAACTTGGTCGTTTTCTAGTAGTTTTTCCTTCTTGTCATTGTTGGAATAACATTTTCTCAGAAAGGAAACGGCAACTAAGAGCAAAAGGAAACAGGAAACGGCAGCGTAGCACTATAGCGAAAACAGAGAAGAGAAAAACTAGAAGCAATTTGTTTCAGCCTGCGTATGTGTTTAATTTACAGAGGATGATGAAGGAAAGGAATGGTTCAATGACTGAATTTGAAGAAAGAGATTTGGTCCACTGAAGAAAGTTCGCGGACAGAGACAGAGACTCCAGTGGCAGTTACTGTGTGCGCTTTCGACACAGAGAAGAAAAAAAAAAGGACTAAGGGTCTGCTCCAAAAAAAAGAAAGGGTCTGCTCCAAGAAATTATATATTGATCATGTCATTTTTTTTCCATTAAAGTTGACCAAAGCAATGCTGAATTTTAGAAAATTTTCAATTGCTGGGCTTTTGTTTTTGACATAAATTGGTTTGTGGGCCCACAGTCCTTTCTTATTCTTTCTTTTAAATGTTTTTTTATTAATAAAAAAAAATCTCTTTTTTATTTATAATTTTATAATTTTTTTTTATATTTAAAGCATTTAGTATTTATTTTATTGGATGGATTAATTTTTTTTACAATTAAGAGTATTTTTAGATCAATTTTCTTGCACTGAAATTGTTTTTTCTTGATGATTCTCTTTATATTTTTATCAAGTAAATTAATGCTATTGAATTAATGGAAATGAGTGTGGACAAATATTTAATTATTGAGCGAATTTTGTATATTTTAATTGTAATTAAAATTTAGTTTAAATTTTTAATAAAAAAAATTAATTAAATTCAAATCCTAAATGCTGTACCATATACTCAAACGAATTCCTAAATCTCCTTTTTTAGTAAATACAATTCAGATATATTAATTAACTTTAACTTAGTAATACTTCGGTAATCTTAAGAGTGAGTTGTGAAATTTAAAATTTTAATTTTAATTAAAATTAATTGTGAAGACTTTATTTAACCATATAATATATTTAGGAAAATTAAAATCCCATCTTCTAAATTAAAATAATAAGAGATGGAATATGCCATGGGACCATATGCGGAGATGAAGAAACCCCACTTATGCAATTATCAGAAGGAACTTTTTGAACATATAATTGAGGGACGACACACAAAGATTTAGGAGGAACTTTTTGAACATATAATTGAGGAACTTTTTGAACATATAATGGGTAGGGTTTTAAAGATAAGCATGGATTAAAAGTTGTTATTCTTACCCGATCAGAAGAGGGACCGTTATCCACTTGATGGGAAGTAAATGAGCCATGGTTATTATCAGATCAGAAAGCAAATTAAAGCACTCAAAAATAAGGATAAATATCCAAGTCCACTGCTGAGTGCTGACTAACGATGAAAATATCCAGGAGATGAACGCATAGAAAGAATAGTAAATCTTGTACGTGTACGTATGGCTGAAGTGAAGCAGAAGCACCAGGAAATTTACGTAACACAAATTTTCCTGGGGTAAAAAGAATAAGGATTGGCGTGACTTTGTAAATTGATAAATATATAAATATAATTATTGAAATTCAAAAAAAAATTATTTGATGATTATAATTTTTTAAGACTCATTATATAAAAATATTTGTTCATCATTAATTTATCATTTTATATAATTATTTTATATGAAATAATCGATATAATATATAATTTATGAATATATTAAGTAAAAGAAAAATTGGAAGGCTATTAGATTTAGAAAAAAAATTCCTGTTTTGTTAATTTTGAAATGGTCTTTCGTTGACACAGACTTCACTGTTACAGGACAAAAGACTAGGACATAAATATATAATTAAGGTCAGATTACCATGTTTTCAATTAATGAATTTGTATTCTTCTTGGGCTATCAATTTACTTGGTTTACTTTGAGATGCAATTTTTTACTTACTTGGATTGGTACCTGGAAGTTTCCCAAAACAACATGCTTTATTTGTTGAGCCTTGCCCGTTTGACACTGAAGAACATGGTTTAAAAAAATATTTTATTATTTTAATGTTTTTCCAATTAAAATATATTAAATTAATTTTTAATATTCTCTAAATAATATATTATTTTTAGGATTCAAAGAGGTAGCACTTCGAATAGTTTCTTATTGTTCCATATCCATAGGATCTTGAATATCTTGCCAGAGGAGATAAGTGTAGTTAGGACCAGATGATTCAAGGCTAAATGTCAAAGTAGGATCTGGCTCAGGGAGGAGCCATACTTCAGTAGTCCTAGTCCGTGAAACTCCTTGCTGCTTAAGTTAAAGAGAGGTACAATTAATTATTCTTCCCTTGGGCTAGTAATTGTTTATTGCACAAAAGTGGGTATTCAACTCAGGCCTTATGCCTGCCATATGCAGGTGATTGATGACAGTGCCTTCATTAGTTTTCCATTCATTCTGAGAATTTTGAGACCTCTTAACCCGCAACTGCTGAGACTAAAAGACTAATTATCCAAGTATAAATACACGGTCCAACGCATCAAAGGAAAACACAACCTCATAACTGATCTCCTGACTAGATCGCAAACCATTCACCTTATTTCCACTATCAACTCTTTTCCATTGATCTACATGACAAGCTTTTCCACCAAGTCATCTAATCCTCCCAATCACTTGATTCCTCCACTTGACAGTTTTCCTCTTGGATGTAGCCCATCCATGACCTTGACACAAATCTAAGACCATGCAAAAAATAATCTATTTCATTTCCAGAATCTAATTAATGTCCTTAGAGACATTAAGGAAATCACCTCTATATTTTTCGCTGAGGCACCATTTCTTATCTGTTTTGCACTAAGTCCTAGCACAGACCTTATAATGGAGGAAATCTAGTTCTTATGGTGTATGACCCCTATAATCTTTTATGACTTTCTCGTGATTAAAATCGACATACACTATTATTTTTAACTACAGATATGACTAAAGTTTAATACAGACACTGACTAAAGTTTTAAACAGACAAACTAATGATGATCACGAGAAAACATCTAAAGAGCATTCGAGGCTGGGCAGTCACATGGAATTCTGACTATGACTCAAGTTGTAATTGTCTAGTTATAGCATTGGTTGCCGAATTATCTGAAACAACTGAAGAAAAGAAATAAAGAAAATAATTAGAAAAATTCATTAATCCATGTCCATCAAGGCCTGCCCTATGGAAGCTTAAATTAGAACAGTAGAGCTTGGAAGTTAGTTACCGATTGTTTATGAAAATGAGATGCAAATAGAAGAAAAATTATGGCTAATTTGGTTTCTTTCGTGCTTCTTCCTGTGCACTGATGTTCTCACTTATAATTGAGTTGAGATGAAACTTGTTTAAAGGTTCGTAACTTACTCAGTTCAGCTTAGCCCAACACCTGTGAGCCCGAGTAAGCCTAACCAGAGACTAGTTTATATTTTTTAATTTAAAACTCTTTTATTTAGATTAGGTAACCTAGGTCTCGCCTAAATAGGACCATTCAAGTCTGACCCAAACTTGGCCAAGCCCACCCAATAATTAGGTCTAGTCGAGGGCGATGCTTTTCTTACTTCTTAGATCCACAAAAGATTCAAAAGCATTTAAACGCAGACATCTACTATCATTTCACTCAGGGACGGAGTCATGTAAGGGCCAAGGTGCCCCCTTGAAATTTTAAAAATTTTTAAGGATTTAATAGTCATTTTTTAAATTTTTTATATTATTATATTAAATTTTGATGAGAATGAGACCTTTAGGGTTTTAAAAGATTTAAGTGAGTTTAATAGTAATTTTATATAAAAAAAACTCCAAACTCTTTATTAAAAGAATGATACAAGGAAATACAAATTCTTATACCTATAAAAAAAAATCTAAATCGTTATTATCTATTGGCTCTATACTCTATTTTATTTTATCATTTTCTCATCTAATAAATCCACAATTACCGATTTATATTCTTTAAAATTTAAATTATTAGATAATATCATTAAAAAAAAATGTAACATAATTCTCTCATATTTTTTCATCAATTTAAAATATTAGTAGCTTTCTTCTTGGAATATAATTATTATTTTAGAAATTTTTTCTTGCTAAAATATCTTTATACTCAAGTTAAAAAAAAAATCCATTTCATAATATTAGAAGTTAAACTATATTATTTATTTTATTTAATCTATAATTTTAACTAAATTTGCTTCTCATAATTTTTTTTAAAGAAATAAATTTGAGATAAATTGGATAAATTTTTTAATATTAGGCCATTAATATATTTTAACTTTAACAATTCACAATATTAATCATTCATTATATTTTTAAATTAATAGCAATTCCATTTAATTTTTAACAAATCAAACTTAAAAAAAAAATTAAAGTATTTATTTTATTATTATATTAATTAAATATTTTTATTTTATAACTATAAAACAGTTATTATCATTAATTAATTAATTAATTTCTTCAATTAACACTTTAATAAATAATTTATTAATAAATTATGTATTTTAATTTAACCCTCCTAATTTAAAATTCTGCCTCGGCTTGCTGATTTCACTTCCTTTGGCTTAATGCCTCCACCATTTCTACCATAACTATTACCAATGCACCTAATTGGTTTCCATTATTATGTGCCCTTTGGCATTGAAATTCAAAATTAAAAAAAAAAAAAAAGGTTTTTTAAAAACCATCATATATCATTGATTAAATAAAAGAGAACCAAAATATTTTTCTTTTATTATTATTTTTTTAATCTCGAGGGAGTCGTCTTCGGAGAATCATGCTAGTCGGTGTTGGTTGACATGAGAAAAATTAACACAATACAAGCATATGTCATACTCCTTTTCAAAGGTTTTTCCTCGTGATCTTTTTCTTTTCTTTCAATATATTGGGGCCTAGAACAGTGACTGAGTCAAGAATTTAAGTTAATGGTAAAAAATATATATATTAATTAAAATTTTTTTATATAATATTTTTTTAAAATTAAAAGAAAAAATAATAAAAATTTAAATAGAAATTGAAAATTTTCTAATTTGCATCCTTTTATCAAAATTCGATTATATTTTAATTTTTTTTTTGTAACCATTTAAAAGAAAAAATGAATGAAGTTAATTTTTATTACTAATTTTTAGTGAGTCATAATTGATTTTTAATGAGATCAAAATATAAATTTTATTTAATATATGTGTCTTTTATATATATAAAAGTAGGTCAAATTTTTCTTAAAAAATGTCATGTGCTACTTTTTAAATAGAATTCTATTTACCTTGCTAATTATTAATTTCTTCTATTATATTAATGTTTTAATTTATTTTTAATAAATCATATTAATTTATGATTTAAAAAAATAATAAAATACATTTAGTGGTCATTGATTTTTAATTTATAGTCATTGTTTTATATCTTATGGCAATTAAATGACCAAACTTTGAATAGAAAAATTAATAGTACAACTCTTTTTTTTTCAATTAAAATTATTTAATGATTGAATTAAATTTATTTTTAATTTTCTTCATTATCTTGCCTTTAAATAATAAGCATTTTGAGCCATTTAAGGATTATCAAACTACAATTACTAAAATTTTTTCTATCATTTAATGCTTTCCAAATTATTTTTTGATTTGCTCTATTTTCAATTTCTATTTAAATTTTATTGATCTTAATTCTTAAAATTTATTTGTATTTTTATTGATTCCTGATTTTTGAAATATTAAAAAGAGACCGTTAAATCCAAAAATCAAAAGATTATATAGCACCAACTATAAAAAAAAATAATAATAAAATAGCAAATATAATTATTTGTAGATGTATAGTAAGATAAGCTTTCCATGTTAATTTTATCTTTATTATTTTATTTGTATTCATTCTTTATTTACTGATGATACTTTTATATTTTCTAATCTTTATTTGTTTATTTTTATGAGTGATATATATATACTTACTGATGATACTTTTATATTTTTTAATATTTATTTATTTATTTTTATGAGTAATAATAATAATAAAATATAGGTGTGTTAATAAATTTGTTAGAAAATGGATTATAGAAAGTGATAAAAAAATATAATTTTATTGAAAATTTAAATTAGACAAAGATTTAAAATAAAATATTAAAATGAAAATATTATAATTATATGTCACAAATTTTAATAATTAAATTATATATAAATATTAGAAAATATTTAATGAAAAATAAGATATTAAAATTTAAATTAAATATAAAAAATTAATTTCTATCAAATTTATGTACAGTACAAGTATTTAGCTAATTTTATAAAAAAAATCAATGAGGTCAATTAACCCCACATTACACAATGTCGAGGTGCCTCTGCTTGAGGATGAGATACATGGATGAGAAATGAATTTATTAATTTTATTTAGATAGATTATTAGAATACAAAAGAAATGTCATTTAAAAAAGAAAATATAATTTTTTCAAAAGAAATGAGGATAAATAATTATTGTATTTTTAATTTTTTATGTAAATTTACTAATTTCAATATAAATAACATATTTATTTTCATAGTTTTCTTCATTTTACTCTATTTTGAAGGAAAATATTTTGAATCAATTAAGAGAATTTAAAAAATGAAATTTATTTTCTATTCTTCTCATTTCTCTTCCGTACTTAATTTCCAAACAAGAAAAATTGGGAAAAAAAATTTCCCCTTTTACTCTCTATCCAAACAAAGATAAAATCTGAAGTCAAGAGTATTAAAAGCTTGGAAGAAAAATTAACCACCGCTCGACATATCAAAAAAATAGCAACACTACTAACGTTATCACAAAATTTAATCCATGGTCATGGTTATTGACCATTTCTCATTCAATAATTCTCCATTTTGACAATATGAAGGGAAAAACAAGTATAAGCTTACACTTCTACCTTCTTTATTGATGGGTTAAAAATTACAACAGGACTATTTCCCATGGCATGCTAATAAATTACGTTACTGTAACACAAACGTTCAATTCTGTAAAATATCATTGTTCCTAGAGAATGGATAGCAAATGTTTAGTTTATTCTATCCTAAAAATTTCGACCAGAAAAAGTATGGGACCTCACCTTAGCCTAGGATTTCTCTTCATCTGATTGGGATGATGGACCAGGGACAGAATCCACAAAAAATTCTTCCACTGTTACAACAATGTGTATGCACGCTTAGAATCATAAATATTTAGCATGATATATTTTCTAGAAATCTATAGTTATTTCAGTAGGTATAAAGATAACAATAGGAGAATAAAGAAAAACGTTTTACCCATCATTAAACACTCATCAGTCATTCATCAACTAACAGAACAAAAAACAATATATGCATCAAAAGATACAACAGATGCAATCCCCATTACCTATGTCCTCGTGCTCGGGAGAATCAAGTAAAATTTCTGAATCAGAGGGCAGAAATGGAGATCCAGGATAGTTCCCTAGGGCTCCCAAATCTGCAAAAAAGCAAGCAATTCCAAGGTAATGCATTAATAAAAACCCTAGAAAAAAAATTATAAGAAAAATGTGAGATTTCCAGAATTAGTTAGCAGCAGCATAGACCTTGCCATAGCAACTAACCAAAAGTTCTGCAGTCATGCACAATATATTAGTGGTTGAATTTTTATTGCCTTCATTCCTGTTGACAGTCTGGTAAATTTGCTTTGAAATAGCAGACTCAGAAGCTAATGCAGTTCTAATACATAGTTAATGAACTAAACTGAGAAGACTAGAGGAAAGGGTAACAGACTCCAACCCAATTGGAATTGAGGGTGCATTGAGTTGAATTGAATCTGGCAACACTTCAAAAATTAGCCTCAAACAATTTAGGAGCGATAAACTGTTCTTCATACAAAATGGGGTGAAGGAGCATGAAAAACTTGGATATTTCAATTATCTCTTTCTATTTCCATGACATAAAAATTTCAACTTATGCGGGCACTCAGATTTCTTTCCCGGAGAAGATATCGCTGCTTTCTTAATACTCATAACAAAATATTATAAACAACTACTAGTAGCAAAAGTTCACTTTCTTTATGTGAAAAGATGTCTTCAATAACTAATAATACAACTTTCAAGGGCATTTAACTGAATTTACAAAAAATATCTTCAATTTACCTCCCAAGTTTGATAGATCTGCTGTTAAGTCGGAGAGGCTTAAATTCCACTGAATCTGATCTAATGATCCGGAGGTACCAGCCCCACCATCTGATCCAAGCTGCAATCCTACTGAGCTGGCCACATCAGATGTAAATGCTGTATCAAGTGCTGATATGTCAACTCCCATTCCTGATATTTCTGATGCAGCAAACGGAAAGTGACCACTGGATGCCACTGATGTAGGACTCACAGGCATATCAGACATGGATGACATGGCACTGCTTGGTGGAACTACAGTAGCCATATCAGGTGTATTGTTTTCCATCGCCAAACTACAGAGATAGGTGCAGCACCTCTTAGCTGTAACTTCTTTACAAAATGAAAACCAATATAAAAGCAAGAAAACTAAATACATAATTCACTAAGATTCTATGATTTTGTCCATGATAAAGCCAAAGTTATTGGAACATATCACATACACTGAAAGAGAGAGTATGCTGTTAGGAACCAGCACACATTTACCAAAAATTAGTTTTTTTTTTTTTTCCCTTTAATGACTCTTTATACGTGCTGTACTATAATACTTATCCAAACATAAACATAAATGAGGCAAACATTAAAACACAACTCAACCAATATTCAATCTTAGCCTTGTTGGGGTCAGCTAAAAGGATCCTTTTCCTTCCAATCTGCAAGGTTTAAGGGTGTATTTGTAGAGAGGTCTAATGCATGAATAAATACAGAAAAAAGTGACTAAACTGGTCAACGGCTAAAAGTAATTACTAATTAAGGTTTAGACAGAAACCAAAACAAGATGATACTGCAGAAATATCAATTAAATTGCTCATCAGCTAAAAGTAATTGTTAATCTGAAAAGCACATTCATGCATAGATTATATTTTAATTTTATTTCATTTTATTTTTGAAGGGGGTGTGTGGTGGCAGCAACCAGGAAAAGTACCATTACAAATAATTCAAGAAGATTAAGGGGAAGTGAAAAAATGCTCACTTGTTCCCAGAATTCATCCGAAAGGGATGAAAATTTCCTGGAGCAGGGAATCCATTGACCACATGGCAGCTTGATATTCCACAGCCCATGGAATCAATATGGGGCTGACCTGGAGCTGGCATTGGAGGTTGTTGCATGACAGGGTATCCCATAGGTAAATTGTTAACTGCACTGCAAAGAAGTGATGTTGAATAACAATAAAAATGATTAAAAATGAAAAGAAACATAAAACCTTCAGGCCCCACAGAACTTCTGTTAAATAAGACAACTTAGCACAAAAAGATGAATGGCAGCGCTTCAAATATCCATGACAGTTCTGATCCAACATAAAGGGAAAAATTGGATCAAATGGAAAATGTGAGAAGAAATAACAAAAAGGGAAGCAAATATGGTAATAATTTTCAACTTTAGCATGCAGATATTGATAGCAATACATGCAAAGGCATCTAAACGTTAGGAAGTTACTAAAAGGACCCAAAACATTATTACAACAATAGGTTCCATCACATTTTCCATGAAACTAACACAGAGATCAGCAAAAAAACAGTTTGAAGTAAAGAAATAGTTTTTGCAAACTCACTGCATTCTCTTGTCCTAACATGAGCGAAACCATTTGCTTTCCACAATCACTTTACTAGAAAGTTAGAACATACCGGGCATGGGATGAATCCCATTTTGTATGGGGGCCAAAGGAACCTTCGTAGGTACAGGAAACTTCATAAGATGATATTGATGTTCAAGCAAATGATTGAATAAGAGAATTTGCTTCTTCAGTTTCAGCCTTATGTAATAGGCCCTGAAGAAATCTGCATTTTCTTCTTCCAATTTCTGCCATACTAAAAATCAAATGGAAGAATATTGAAGGAAAATATCAGCGTAGGATACTTGAATGTAGAAAAAAGAAAATAAGATCAATTTGTTGCTGGTACTTTCTAGAATGTTCAACAAATAAAATAACTGCCAATGGTTCACCACAAGAATAATTAGGTTAATGGTTAATTATTGCTGAAAAATCAAGATACGGTTTGGGAGATGTCTATTATGGAAAATCTTACATACATTATTTTAGCTAAGAATAGCATATGGAAAATGTTAAATCAGCACAAGTTCAAACAATTGGTTTGAGGCACCTAAAAGACAAAGCCCAACTAAAAATGTTCAAGAAGCCTACCTAGTGTTGTAAATCCAGGGTCTATCCGCGCACGCGTCAAGAGGGTTTTGACCACCTCATCTCTATTCATGTACAATTGCAAGCAGCGCTCTATAAGATTCTGGACCTGTAAAAGCCATTAATATAATTTATTGGGAAAACAAAACCAGATTAATCATTCTCTTTTGGGATCAATATTAAGAGGGCGGGGACATGACATAGAGAAAAAAAATAATAAGCAAATGAAGAGAAAATCCAAGGAAGGATCAAGTTCTCTTACAAGTTCAATATCTTGGCGTGAAACCTTTCGGCTATCATTACTTGAAGCAGATACTGAACCAGAGTCTGCTACAGTTGCCTCTGTTGTGTGATTGTTCTTTTGGTCACTTTGGGAGTCCTGTGAAACTTGGGTTGAGGACTGTACTTCTTGGGTCTTCTGTAATGAAATAAAATGTTCTCCTCAATTTACTAAGAAGTGACAGAACTTTCAAGTGGTAGTTTTTTACTTCGAAGAAGCAAAATAAATAAGACCGATAGGCAAGTGACAGTTTAACTTGTTACATTCTAAAAGCTTTAGTTCCAGAACTCGACATGAATAAGAACAACTAAGAAGTTACATTGCTTGCTGCCTACTTAAATATTGGAATTTAATGATTTGAAGGCCTAAAACGAAATACGAGAAAATTCTGATCGCATATTGAATCCATTAACTGAGAAAAATTTATTGAAATCCTGCAAAAAGTGTCATGAGTTGGCTAGCCATACTGGTTCCCCTGTCTTCTGGTGTTAGTCAACAATAAAAATAGCAGTGCTGGAGGCACCGCATAATTGCTAATTGCTAATGGTTAATAGAACTTGTCAGTGTTAGAGTATGCAAAGTAGCATTTGTTGTGGCAAAGCTAAATTATAATTAACAATGGCTAGATCCAAGAGAAAAGGAAAAATGAAGGCAACTGTCAGAAATGCAACGTAAATGTTGAAAAGATGAAGCTTGGGGATCAATGCACAAGGAAACAAATTGAATGAGGGATGTTTCTCAAGAGCAGGGTGGGGTGTGTGTTGTGGAAGGAAAAGAAGAGAGGAAGAGCGAAAGAGAGTGTTAGAAGGGCACGTAGTGAAGTTGAGATTTCAATGTTTTCCCAGCCAAGAAAAATGAATACCCAGAAACCAACAAACAAAGCAACTATGAGAGAATAAATTTGTCAAGAGCCACAGAGGAGCAACATATGCACAGAAGTAGGGGGATACAGACAACAAACCTGTAAGGTCTTCATTCCAGCTGACTGCGGGTTAATGGCATCTCTTCAGCTCAGATACTGGCTACAGCTAAGGCCACATAGTTCAATGAAATGAAACTAAAAGCATCTACTTCTGTAGCGGTCATAGAATGAGGCAGTTTTTCCCTGCAACGAGAACATAAAGGCAATCATGGGAAGAACTTCTAAATGCGAAAGTTCAGCTAGTAAGTGGAAAACAAGAGATCCAGCAACAAACTTCTAACCATGAAATGTGATTCAATAACACAATGCATACATTCACATATGATGATAAGAAAGTTGAAACATGAATTCAAAAAATTCAAAACTCTCTCCACGTTCCTCGATTAAATTTGCCTCATAATTCTCACTGATCCAGCAAAAATAACAAATATTTGATCACTAACGCATTTCCCATACCCAAATCCTCGAGAATTAACAAGTTGCATTAATTGGAATCTTCGTTATTCAATTTTCAGGTCCAAGGACTGTGTTTCAAAAACAAAAGTTAATCCCGTCTTATTATCATTGTCCAACATTAGTCCAAAATTCAACATCAATTATCTAACTGTTACAGTGACGGATTTGGTTTCCGAATAAATTAGTTCAACATAATTTCTTTCCGCCTATGCGGACAAACTTAATTTTGAAATAGATAAAATGTGAAGTCCATGTTTTTCAATGGCATGAGATAGTGAAGATGGCCTTGAAACAACCATAGCCACCTTCAAAACCACAAATGGGCAACGCTTAAATATTTAAGAGCTACAGAAACGAAAAATCAAACAGATCTCAGTCCACTATCCAAAGTATTACTACTCAGAGTCCTATACTGGCCTCAGAATAAAAATATTCTAAAAATAGTTAAAAAATGATAGAGTTGACAACACTTTAATTTATTAAACAAATAGTTTAATGCTCCCCACTAAACCAAATCCAACATAGACTTTTACAAAAATAAATTTAAAACGTTTGAAAACAAATAAATTCATTTTTTTCTATAAAATCAAAATAGATCGACTTTCGATGCTCGTGTGGAAATAAACTAAAAAAGAAAATCGATATTACCTTGAACCGAAATTCTAAATCTCCAAAATGCCAAATTTAATTTCGACGAATTTAGGGATCACACCTCTTCACTATAGCTGAGATTTAAGAAATATCAACAAAAATCAAACTGTACTAAAAAAGGAGTGAACAGAAATTCACCAAAGAGACGACCAGAAGCTAAAAAAACTTGACAGTAAACTATCAGTTTAAAACTTCTCCATAAAACGTCTCCAGCAGAGGTAGAATGCAGCGAGGTCCTCAGAGAGCTAAATGATATTCACATCAAAAGAAAGAGGAAAGAATGGAGGATTTTAAATGTACATGAGCAAGAGCTGATATTAGCTGAGCTGATAGAAATTTGTTGGAAGATAAACGTGCGGTTGAAGGGGTTACTGTGACATTATAGAGAGCAGAAGGAGACTCTCTGCACAGGAAAAAGGAAAAAAAAATTGGAAAAAAAAATCGCAAGAAACCGTAGTTGTTGATTTTTGGGCCTTTTATACATCGGATTTCTCGTGAGAAATAAACGGAGGAAAATAAATATAATTATTCCGAGTTCCGACACGGCTCCGGTTTTAACCGCGCAATTAATTGACCTGTTTCGTGTATTAATGATTGAAATACGTTTTTTGGGCAAGCATTATTTCATTAAAAAAGAACATTATTTTAAACGCCGTTAAATAATAAATTATTTATAGTAATTTTATTGATATTTATGTATTTATTATTTAATTAAACATAAAATCAAGTTCATAATAAATGTATTCATTATTTAATTATTTAACCATTTTATAATTAAAATATATTAAAATTAATTTAAAATTAATTTAAATATTTTTTAATTAATATATTCAATGAAGCATTTTAACAAAAGCAACAAAGAGAAAATTTTTTCGTTGTTCTTTTGTTTCAGCCGGGAAATTCTAATGCCAAAATCCACAAATTTCACATTGAAAGGAGAAAAATCGTTATTTTTCTGATAAAAAGCACATCACTGAAGCACTATATTTACGTTAAGGTGAAGTGCGCCACTAGTTAGCAGCGGAGAGAGATATGGGCAAATGGGGACAGGTCAAGCCCCATAGCCTTTCCAAATCGGGCCATCTAACTTTGCATTACCTGTAAAGTTTTGGAGTTGAAGTAAGAAGGAAGGATGAAAGAAAATGCCAAAATGGTTGCAATTGCAAAACCAAGTTGTCGATTGTTGTTTACTCCGGTTAGTGGTTACAGAGACCATCACCAGCAATCTCCATAATTATTATTATTGTTTTTATTTTATAATTTTCAGGGTCCTACAATCGATGTGCTCCAATCTTGCCCATAAAGCCGATCCTTTGATTTTGAATTATATTTTCTAGATATTATATGCCCTTCCTATGGCCAGGACCACTACTGCCCACAATCGTGGTAAGGTGGTCTTTATCGGATGATGATGATCATACTAAATGTTTTATCTGATTGATTTTTATAAAATTTAAAGATTAATTTGAAAAAAGAAATCCCCTTTATATATTTTGTCTTCTGTTTCCGTTCTGCACAGTCAGAAGCCAGCTCGTGAGCCGTCACGAGCCACGCATGCTGATGAATTTTAATACCATTCGCTAATTTACTCTTTAGTTAATTCACATAACTAATCAAATGATTAACATCCATTTGTTTCCTTAGACGCACATACAAATGGAGATACGCATCTTGACACTTTTATGTCAAGTAGAGAGCAACCACATTCGGCTGTGGGGACAACACGTGGCAAAAAGGTATCGGCAGATCGTGGCATTCAAGTGGCCGATTATCGCATTGATTAGAGGTCAATATAGGGACAAAGGACTTTCAAAATTCCCGCGAGAGGTTGATGCTGGCGTCATCATCTTGACTTGTAAAAGTTTCCCATCAAGCATTTGGTGCCTGGGAAGAAGGAAAAAAAAAAGAATAAATAAAATAAAGTTACAGACCCAACATAATGTACAATAATCATAAACAATTGTTCATAATTTTATAAATAAAATAATATTTAATTTTTTTAAAATTATATTAATTATTCATTAATTTAAAAAGCTAAATATTTAGATAATAAATTGATGATTAAAAAAAATTCATATTAATAATTAAAAAAATTATAATTTAAATTAATAAACTTTATTATTATGTAAAAAGATATTATTTTATTAAAATTTAATTATTTTACATAATTAATAACAGAAAAAATTTATAATGTGATTATTTTATATTTATTTATTATTATATAATTTTTAATTATTTATTATATTAAAATATATTTTAATCAATAAAAATATTTTTTAATCCAAAATTTTAATTAAAATAATGTTAAATATATTTTATATTATAAATAAAAAAATAAATATAAAATTTAAATTAATAGATTATTTTATTAATTAAATAAAATTTTAGAAACTGTATTATAATTTGTTATTATTTTTTTAATTTATTCTAGTCATTTTCACTACATTTGTAGTATGGTTACAATGGTAAAAATTTAAAAGTTTTATTTTTTTTATTAAGCCTATATTTTAAAAATAATATGATGTAAATATTAAATTAAAGTACTTGAAATTTCGTATGCACTCTATATATTGCTACTTTGTTGTCCATAATCCCACATATATATGCGTCGATTACTAATTTTACTTAAGTCCATTCTCATATTTACAGTTAAATCTATGGCCCATTCTCCCTATTGAATTTGAAAATATCTAGGGACTAATAGTAATTCAATAATTCATTTTATATTAAAAAAATATTAAATATTATATCAATCAAATCTAACCTAATTAATTAATTAATTTTCTCATATCCTTTAAATAGCGATAATTTCAGGTTAAAGTCTCACTCAATCACCATCTGATAAAAGTATGAGATATGAATAATGGTAAATTACTAAATTTTTGTCATCTAAAATTAACAGCCAAAATCATAAAAAGACTGGACCAAACCCACAAATACAATAATGAAATAACGTAAAGCATATATTTGAGAAAAATAAACTTGCTTTAAGTTGAGAAGTTGTAAATATTATAAAAAATTTAAAACTAATTATAAATTATTAAATAATTTATCTAAAAATAATTATATAATTTATGATTTAAAATTTAAAATTTTTACTTATTTCTGACATATACATTATAATTTAAATTAAATTAACTTATCGCGTAAACTTTTGAATTTAATGGCGTTTGGCAAATTTAAAGGGCAAATTGACATTTATTCTTTCCAATGCTATGGACCGCCAATTCCACATAAGCACTAATTGTTATGGTGGCGTATCGTGGCCTCCAAAAGCCATTTTAATGGCGACTTTTTTGGGGTGGCATTCGAATAAAGCCCATACTAATAATGTTCTTGAAAAGTTTAACCTGAAAAAGAAAACAGGAAAAAGAAAATATCTAAAGAAAATCAAGCATGTCTTGTGGCTCTCGTCTAGTAAATGGCTCTTTTCATTCCCTTCTATTCTCCGCTCCACATCGAGAATTGGCGTGTGGCTTCTGTAATAATCTTGTCATGTGCCCATGTCTTACTCCTTAGTATGCATGCAGCAGGCAGCAACTTAAACTCCTTATTTGTCGAGCCAGCCTGCCCTCTGGACAGGCCAATTATTGGTTAACCTTATCATATGGGAATTGTTGGGAGGACCACTTTTCTATCACCTTCATTCATCAATTCTCTCTTCTTCTTCTCTTCGCAAATCTGTCCACGATATTCTTGTTCAAATTTTCTGAGCCAATGAACTGTAAACACCTGTGTCCAAAACATCTAGCAATTCCCTCACTTGGGTCGTTGAGTCGATGTGACTTGTGATCAGCATTTTTAGCCCACTCATTTATGTGGGCTGGCTCATTTTTGGTCTACTTTACCCTTTTATCATGGAGGTAACCAAGTCATTTCATTTTTGTAGGTTTGGTCCAGTCTTTTGCTTTATTGAGGCTTTAGATTTTTGTCCTCGAGAAAGTATCCACATCATAAAATAGTAAAATTTAGATTTCAGCCATCAGTTGGCTGATGGCTCAGTTCAGTTGGTACTTGTTTTTTTTTTTTTTTTTTTTATTCAAAAGATAGAATTGGATTCTAAAAAAGGCTTGTGGCCGTTACTGTGAGAGACCCATAGCATATTACAACAGGCTTAGAGGTTTAAATACAAACCCAGTTAAAGATATTCTAGCCCATAATTGGCATTAAAGATATTGTAGCCCATAATTGTGATTGTTCACGGAAAGTACAGGGTGGGTATGACTATTCCAATCTATAGTAACCACCTAGCCACTTGAGAATTTCATGCATAGATGGGCTAGATTCAGTTAAGGGCTGGTTGGGTTAAATTCAAAATTAAACCGATTAATGATTTTAGATCTTAGACTGGTTCAAGAAAGACTTCTTGAACTAGTATCGGAATTAGTGATTTCGAATCAGAATCAATTCAATTAAAAAACGTGTTTCTCTCTTTTTTTTTCCGCTTAGCTTAAAATTTATATTGATTTTAATTTTTTTTTGTATTAGAAACTAAATTAATAATATGTAAAAATTTATTATAGTTTTATAATATATAAGACTAAACCAAAATTATCCTGAATCGAAATTATTTTAAATCGAAATCATTTTAAATCAAAATCAGATCAAGACATGAAACCAAACAGTGATTCTGACCTAAAACTAATCCACGGCCAGCTCTAAGATGGGCGGTTGTGGAGGCGGAGTTCCAATAAAATCTCACCAGCGAAGTTTAACTCCCCAGTAAAATACAACCGCCACTCAACTCTCAACTTTTAGTGTTTAGTAGTCTAATGGTTCATGGATCGATTAGGACTTCAATTTTTATACCACCTTTTCTTCCCTTTCCACCTCTAAAGTTCTAATCCAATCACTTTGTCTCCATTTCTTCCACAAACGGCCCCATTTATGTAAGAATTAGCAACAAGTTAAAAATAATTACATGCTTAATGACTTCCACGTGTTAACATTAAACGGTTAAAACAGATGTATTTTATGATTTTTTTGTCATTTTAGGAGACATTAAAAAAAATATTAAAGTTGGGAGCACTAATCCATCATGGGTTGAAATGATATATTAATTTACTATAAACCTGTTTCGTATGTATTAGATAATCTTAAAATATTAAAGAACTTTTTCAAGTATGGAAAGAAAGCTATTGGCCACTTGGTTAATTACTTGAGATTTGGAAAGAGATTGCTTGAAGAGTGTATTTGATATAAATTCAAATCATATGAGAATGAGTTTGATAATCATTATATTTGATATTTGCATTGAAATATATGTAAAATTAAATATAAAAATTTAATTTAATAATTGATAAATTCATGTTCATATGAGTTAAGCTCCCATAAACACTTTGCTTGAATTATAAAAAGACCATAGAAGAGTAATGCCAACAAATGTAAGTCAACATCGTTAATTAGTTGCAACATTCTTAATTAATTACCATCAAAACTTTTTCGTTAATAACTTTAAGCTTTATGTCATACATGTTGGAGGACACCAGACAAATTTCTTTCTTGAAAGCGGACTTCATATGTCACTATATTAGAATAATCGTGTTGGACTGAAATTGTTATTCTTTATTACAGTAATTAAACACCATAATTAATATATATATATATATCATCATCATCATTTGTGGAAACATCTATTGATAGTCTCCTTAAAGCGATCGCGCTCATCATGCTAATAGATAGATAATTTTTTTTATTTATTTTTATTGTTTAAAAATTTAAAGTAAATATCACATAAAAAAAAATAGATCGGATCTAATCTTATCACAAAAATACTCTAAAAAGAGGTTTGCCTTGCAGCCTGAGAAATGCAGAAATGCACGATTGCAACAGCCTCGACGTCCATTCAACGCAGTATTTCAACTCCCTACAAGTCTTTCCCATTAGAAACTCACCTTGTGCCCGTTTGCGCCGTACGTCCGTAGACACAAGCACAACACACAAACGCTGCACCTACATCTTGCACGACTTTCATTTGACACCCTCAAGAGCAAGGAGATCAATCCAACAGATTCAGCTTTACCATTTGCCTAAAAATCGTATACCTTATCCCAAAAAGTGAGACCATGTTCAGCTGAAGAAGTTGGACGGATAAGTTGGAAGTCTCCTCCTACGGCTTGGTTTAAACATAACTCGATGACAGCGACTGATTTCACTTATGGAAGTGTAATCCGAGTTGATAAGGGAAATTGGGTTATTGGATATATACTGATTATTGGAAAAAGTTCTGGGTTATCTTTGAAGGTCTGAAAACTAGCATGGAATTTTGGAATCAGGAAGATTACAGTTGAACGTTGTCAATTCCATCTTGGCAGTGGTAGATGGAATTCTAAAGTAGAGATTGGAATTCTTACACCCTGCAACTAGATAGCTGCAAATTTTCCTCAAAAGTTATCAATGGCTAATTAATTATCCTCCTTCTGAGCTTCAATTATGGATACCTCATGATACTAGTGGGGCTGCATATCTAGGATGTGTTAGCTGTTGTGTTGTTTTCTTCTCTCTATTTTCTACAAAAAAAAACAAGGGGCGGCCAACATTCAAGTAATCTTTTTCTAGAAAAATAATTTTGTTAACCAACCAATATTATAGAGTCCTTTTTAGGTTTCTTCGAATTTGATTAGTATTTCCTCGAAGTGGAAATGGAAACGATCTTTAGGTGGGCAATTACCTGGGATAGGACCACCTCTAGAGCTGGGAAAGCTGGGACTAATGTACTGCCAATGAAAATCCATAAAACAAAAGCAGTTGTTGTGTAATGGATTGTGACAGTTCGCTCGAACCTTTTTTATTGTCATTCATTTGACTATATTGGGATCAAAATCAAATTGATTAAATTTATAATTAAAATTTGAAAATATTTAATTTAACTTATAAAAATTAACTTATAAATAGCAGTGTTTATTAGCTAATTTGAATTTATAAGTACTTAAAATTTTAATTAATTATGTATTAAAATACTTTATTTATTTGATAAAAAAATAATTTATAAGTATATTTATTATTAAAATAACTAAAAAGAATATTAAATAAATTTTATAGTAAAATTAATTAAATGAAAATGTTATAATAAAATGTTTGATCAAACTAGCTTATAAATATAGATTTTATAAACACCAAAATAAAAAGTTAATCTTATCAGCTTTTTTTTTTTTAACTTTCATGCTCAGTTTTATAAGCTCCAAAATTATTATAAAGAGATTAGCATATTTTTTGAACTTATAAATTAATTTAATTCTCTTAATTAATAATTTTTACGCTGAAGTCAAATTAAAATTGTTTGAAAGAGACTGATTCTGGTTTTTACACAACTATGAATTCAATTAAATTAAAATTGACTATTTAAATCGATAATTTAATTCAATTCAAATTTATAAACTAAAAAAGATGAATAAAAAGCTACTAAATAAAAAAGCCACTCATTCAATCGATTCAAATATTAATTGAACATGATATAAGTTAAGTTCAAGCTAATATTTTTTAGTGGATTAGAACTTCTTTTATAAATATATATATATATATATATATATATATATATATATATATATATATTAATTTTTTATTTATTATCAACGTATGATAATGAAAGTTTAAGTTCAAAATTATATATCTTCTCTTATACATAGACGTAATATGTAATTTATTAAAAGTTTATAAGAATTGTGAATTGTATATTTATCCCACATTTAAAGCAAATAAGAATTGAGAAGCAATATATTTTTACATAGGGGATGTGGGGAGGATGTTAGCCATAAGATTAAAGCCGGATAGTTAAAATGGAGAAATGTCACGGGAGTTTTATGTGATTGCAAGATTCTCAATAAATTGAAAAGAAAATTTTACCGTACAGTCATATGGCTGGCCATATTATATGGTAGTGAATGTTGGATACTAAAAGAGTCGTATGTGTCTAATATAAGAGTTGCAGAAATGAGAATATCAAGGTAGATGAGTGATCATACTATACTAGATAAAATCTGTAATGAGAGTATTAGAGAAAAGGTAGAAGTGATGTCAATTGAGGATAAGTTGAGAAAAGAGAGATTGAGGTGGTTTGGTTATGTGAAGCATAGACATACGGATGCTATAGTTAGACAAGTATAAGACATTAGGTTAAATCCTCAGAAATTAATCATACTCACGTTGGATTAGCTTTTTAACAGTGAAACGTTCTCTAAAAATATCATATTTATCTATGAAAAATTAAAATTTTAATTTCACTTAAAAAATAATAGTATATATATATATATATATATATATATATATATATATATATATATATAGCCGATAAATCAAATTTCAATCACAAAACATTAATGTAAAGAAATTACAAACAGAAATCACAGTCATAAATTATTTACTACCAACTCTAATAAAGCTGGCTAAGGATCGCTACGAGAAAGCTTTTCATTTTGTGAGGAGACATTGTAATATGGCTGCCAAGGCCCTGTCGGATGACTAGTTTTCATGTATAAATTATTTACTACCAACTCTAATAAAGCAGGCTAAGGATCACGACGAGAAAGCTTTTCATTTTGTGAGGAGACATTGTAATATGGCTGCCAAGACCCTGTCGGATGACTCGTTTTCATGTAATCCTCCAGCTGAAATCATATTTGCAACAAACTTTTTGCCGCCTTGAAGTGGAGGCTATCGTGGATGAATTAATCTCCTTCTAAGACGTCGGTAACGTATAAATTATATATGAAAAAATAAAGTAAATATATGAAATATTAATTCATTTGTGTAATATAAAATTATATTTATGAGTATGTCTTTTTTAATTATTAATAAATAATTAATAATTATAATTTTAAAATTATATTCTCATTAATCTAATTACATCGTAAATATATTATAATTTATCATTTTTTTAATTATAATTTAATATATTTATTATTTTAATTATATTATTACGCTATAAAAAATATCTTTAACTATATATAAAATAACTCTTTAAATAATTACTTCTACTCAATATAGAAAATAATTATTCATTCTATTATTTTTTTAGCACCCTTTTAATAAAATTTATTACTTATAAAAAATATAAGGAATATGCTTTTTTTTTTTTTTATGTCTTGCACTTGAATTACTAACGTGTATATATATATATATATATATATATATATATATATAATATATATATATATATATATATATTGAGATTTTTATCTAAAAATAATCTAACGGTCTTTATCTTTTAAAAAAAAAAAAAAAACAAATAAAGCCCAAGAAAGATGAGCTCATGAACGTACTGCCTACCGATTTTATGTTTCTTTAGATGGGAGTTTGGAGACGCGAAGACTGGTCTAATTTCCTATTCTTAGGTTTCGTACTTTTTCCGGTGATATTTAAATGACGTAATTACCCCCCAAAATATCTGATTGGAGGTCGAAATCTCATCATTTTAATAATAGCAATTTTCTGCTGTGCTAATAGTATTCATTTGGGGATTTTTCATTCAGATTAGAGTAAGAGAGAGCTGATCGATCTGTTCCAATTGTCGAATAATACAATGAATCAAAGTAAAATGGAATATAATCAAAAAACAATATGGAATCCCTGAGAAGCTAAAGAATTTGGTTAAAAAAAAAAGTTTTTTTTCGATATAATAATTATAATTTCATTGTGCTCGAGTCTAAAATTATTAATTGATATTTTTTATTTAACTCAATTTCATAAAAAAAAAAGACATATTAAATTTGAAGTGATATATAATGAGATAAATAATTAATTTATATTCTTAAGTGAATACAGTATTTAAAAAATTTTATCTTATTTTATAAAATTTCATCATTTCATATTTTTAAAATTCGAATACAATATGATTAATGAATACCTCATATAATAACTTTTCAATATTAAAAAAAATGATTTTAGGAGATTACGATTTAAATCGTCACATCACCTACGTTATACAAGCGACAACATTCAATGACTCAACAGCTATACTATATTATCTAAGCCTATGTGTAAATATAATGAGCCTTGATTCAATTAATGGAAAGAGGGATGCACAATTATATGCGTAGATGCATCAATTGAATCAAGGCAATCAGTTTGTTATTTCTACCAATTTATTGCCTCTTTTGTATCCCCTTTGGAGGTTAATAGCACTATTTTTTTGAATTAAAGTATTATTTTAAATACTATTAAAAAAATAATTTAGAAAAAAATTATTTTATTATTTTAATATTATTATAATTAAAATTTATTAAATTTAATTTTAAATTATTTTTTAATACTTTTTAATTAATATATCTAAAAAAATAATTTTCTCAACAACATTTTTAACAGTAATGCCAAACAGACTCTCAATCTTTCTTATGTGCTTATTTGGTCATTATTAAAAAAAAATTTAATACACGGAATAAATTTTTTATCATAAAAATAATAAATCTTAAAATGATTAATATTAAATGTGGAGATTCAAACCTAAAATTATTACGGTCCATTGATATCATTACTGAAATATAATTAAATCAATATTTTATCATTTAATTGAATTTGCGAGTATCGTGTGATTAGATAACGAGGTTGTCTTCCAACCATGTCTATAAATAAAGCCTCCAAGCCAATCCTTTTTTACTCCCTCGCTTATTGCTCACACCATTCGCTGCTATCGCTATTAACTTCATCAAGCCTAAGGTGCGCTTTCTCTACCTCTCATGCATCTTCTTCAACATTTATTCTTCCTCTATATGCTATACGAGGAAATAGTTTGCTCATTTTTTGAATGTGATGCTAAATATTGTACAAAGCTAGTATACATATATATGTCTATATGAAACATGAGTGAATATGATTGGAAGAAAATCTCTACCTGTTGTGTGTGTGCGTTCTCGAGCTAGCATGCAGGGATTTTCGTTTAGAAATCAGATAGAAGTTAAAGCAATTCATTTAGAGACTACGTATGACCTTGTTAATTATGTTTGGTTAAGGTGCGCCCGTTTACCATAGCCTACCTATGGCCATAGTTGGAAAAAGATCTCCCTATAATGCAAGAGATTTTAAAGGCTTAATTTGCTTCTCAGATTCTCCTGTATGCCTGGGATCCGGTGTGCGTTTGGGTTTTGGACTTTTGGTTTTGGTCCCAAAGGCACTGCCTTCAATGCTAGCCTACGTTTCTGTCCTGCTTAAAACCACTAGAGCAATGCACATGCAATTTAGGTCAGTCAAAAATAAACCTTTGAATTTGGACAAAATTTTAAATTTCATTCTTCTTTTTTTTCAAAAAAAAAATCGTGGTACATTTTATCTTTTGAAAATAAATATAAATTATATGTGTATTAAATATATGAATCCCAAATAATTATATATTAAATTTATAGTAGATCAGATCTATTAGATAATTATATATTATTTTACAATAATTTATTCATATTATCAATGGTGTAAACTATAGTCGTAGTTGTATTGTTTTAGCTCCCTTTTGTTGTGTCTGGATGAAGAGGCTAGGGATGATCAGTAGCTTTCCAATAATCATTCATCAAATTTCAAAGGCAAGAAATTTACCCTTATTTTAGGAAGAAATTAAAGATACAGTATGGGAATTCTACTACATATTTGTAGGAGCGATGGATACTTAATATTACATGGCTACTTTTCCCATTTTTAAGAGAAAGGTATATAACAGCTAAAAGAAGACCTAAAATTTCCTTTAAGGCAGTATCATTTAGCAAGTTTTTAGCAGTAAAAAGTGGTCTTACGTAGCAGATTGGCCATCCATGTCTTTCTTCTTATTATAGTACTAAATTGGTAATGCAACAGATTTATTGCCTTGTTTCTTTGGATAGAGCTTTTATTATTTTTCCTTCATAGAGAAAAGTGCATCGGGCACGTCAATGCCTTAATGTATATATTTTTAAGAAATTACCATTTAAATTAAAATATTTTATTAATAAATAAGAGAAAATAAAGGTTCAACATATTTTGATATACGTTAAATAATTACTATTTAAACTTATTGATGAAAGTTAAGTGTACGTTTAGGTTCAGTTTGGGTCCGACAAGTAATTAGAACCAGGAACGAATAAATATATAAAAATATATATAGCTATTTTATTTATTTATTTTAATTTGATTTAGTTTTTTAGTTGGTTTCAATTTAATTCTTCCATATTTTGGTTTGAATTTAATTTACTTTTAATTTTTTATTTGATTTTTATTCGATTTATTTTTAGTTGAATTTTTAAAAATATTTAACGCAATTTTTATCATGAAAAATCCAACCTAAATCACAATTTGGATTTTAAAGTTAAATGTGATTTAGAATATACTAAAAATTTTTATATTTTTTCTCTATATATATATATATATATATATATATATATATATATATATATATATATATATATATATATATTATAGAATATGTTAAAATTATTTGTTATATTAATTTTAATTGATTATTAATTAAAATCTCATCTTACACAACAATTTAAAATCGTAACAATTGAAATTAAATATTAACATTTACTTATAAATAATATCATATTTATTGTTAAAATCATAATTTAATTTTAATCAAATTATTTAAATTTATTATTATTTAATTATTAACAAAAATATAGAAAATAAAAGATTTTTTTTACATGACTTATAATTTATTTTTACATAACCTAATTAGTCATAAAATTAATTATATATATAATGTAACTAAATAATATTAAAATATATATGTACAAAATTAAATTATGACTTTTGCTATTTTATTTAATTTTATTCGATTTTTATAATATTAAATTTTTTATATAATTTATAATTTTATTTAATTCTTAAATTCTGTTCCTTATCCGAAAATTGTGAAGAACCTAAAAAAATGTATTTTTTTTCCTTATCCATTTATTTTGTTGAAATTAATTGTGCGTATTGTTTTTTTTTTTTTTAATTTTAATTAATTATCGCCATCACTGTGGATATCCAACCCTTTGTCAAAATTGGTAAAGTATGAGTTTCAAAACTAGATATGGGCTATGAATCCTATACTACTCATTTATGATATGTTATGCTTCCATCTTTGTTAAGATTCAGTATCCGTGTTTCAATTTTTATTGCTTGTTTTGCAGGTCAGTTATTTGTATGTATAACCTAATCTTCACTCTTTAATCTAAATTTGTCATATACCAAGTTTCAGATAAATTCTGCTAAAAGATAGCAGAGAAACCAGTCGCATGTTCTTTGCTTTTTTGAACAAACAAGTGGGAGAGACTGGAGTCTGTAGAGGTTAATTAATTAACAATCTTCAACCAAAAGGCTAACTTCATATAACTTCAGTCTTTGTGACTTTATTACTGGTTAATCAACTGCAACTACCTTTTGTTATCCATATTTCTGCATGATGATTTTGCATATGACCAGCTGGCCATTTTTACTTAATGTCCCCATTTCCATACTATCATATATAAATTTTCTCAAATATTTTTCAATAGCTTGGTTTCAATAGAAAAATAAAAAAAGAAAAAAAGAAGCAATGAGTAGAATAAATTAATTATCTCAACAATTCAAAAAGCATGTGCTATCAGTTTTACAATATAGCAAGATGGTTGATTCTTTATTGCAGTCGCCAAGATTTTGATGGGATATCAGTCATCATCGTCGGAGAATCCAAATTTGGAATCCACATTGAAATCAAGGTTTGATGAGGACAGAAGTACTGCTCTGATGAGTTCTTACGCTGCATGGCTGGTAAGCTTCACGTATATGTATTTAGTTTGTCATATGAAGAGAAATTTTACAATATTTATGAGTAGATAACGTTAGTTTTCTGGACTTTGGTTGTTTATAGAGGAAGCATCCTTCTGCCTTGGAATCATTTGAAGGAATGATGATGCCAGCGAAAGGAAAAAGCTTGGTTGTGTTTTTAGATTATGATGGAACTCTCTCACCAATAGTGGAAGACCCTGATCAAGCTTTCATATCTGACAATGTATTAATTAAATTGAATTCCTCATACAATTAATATTTGCATAATGCACAATTAGGAATGATCTTTTATCTTATATTATCATGATGGAAGCAATTGATAATATTTTATTATTTACAGATGCGATCAGCTCTTCAAGAGGTTGCATGTATCTTCCCTACTGCAATAGTTACCGGAAGGCGTCGTGATAAGGTGAGGAAATGTACATAATATTGAAAGATATATAGCTATTTAGGATTCATTAAATAAATCTTACGAGCATTAGTTTCTACAATTTTAGGTGAAAGAATTTGTTCAACTACACAATGTGATCTATGCTGGTAGTCATGGGATGGACATGTTGACCCCAGTTAGTCCTTTGAGGTGCAACAACATGCATAAAAGTGGAGCTCTTGATGAAGAGGTTAATTTTGTTATTATATATTAATCCCTTAATTTGTTTCGTTAATGCATTATATGGGTAAATATTACTTGATGTATTGCAACCAAATAATCACTATTATTTAGGGTGACGAAGTTGTTTCCTATCAACCTGCAAAAGCTTTCTTGCCTACGATTCAAGAGGTAATTAAATTTGTCACCTTGCAAATTGATGTGAAAATTAAGTTAATAAGATTAATCTCCCTCTTATATTTGGTGTTTATGTTGCAGCTACTGAAGGTGCTAAAAGAAAAAACTAAGACCATTAAAGGTGCAATGATTGAAGACAATAAATTTTGCATCTCTGTACATTTTCGACGAGTAAATATAGAGGTAAATAAATAAATAATAATGTAACTTAAATTTTAATTGTAAAATTTGCTTAAAGATTTATATATAATCGTTATAATAGTTTCTTTATTAATTTTGTGGGTGAAAAATACAGGATGTTAATTCTCTAAAGGACATGGTGAAATCAATCATAGAAGCTTATTCGGGCTTTCGCATTACAGGAGGTAGAAAGGTATTTTATGTAATATAGATCACTTGGATTATTTTTTGTTCTTATAAATATTTGACAATGTGAAATCAATCTTATTAATTGTGTATATCTTGAATAGGTTATAGAAATACGTCCTCGCATTGATTGGGACAAAGGCCGTGCTCTGCAATATCTAATTCAAAATTTGGGCTTCAATGACTCTAATGACTTCCTCCCATTGTATATAGGAGATGATAAAACAGATGAAGATGCTTTTAAGGTACAATAGCTCTTAATCACATTGACGAGTCCTAATCACCTTTTTTTAATAATTAAATGACTAATTAATTGAGGATGAACTGATTAATTAATTAATAACTATTGTGGGTTGTGAATGGTTGTAGGTTATAAAGGACGTTGGTCGAGGTTATCCCGTCATAGTTTCTTCCATCCCAAAGGAAACAAAAGCTTCTTATTCTTTGCGAGACACTAATGAAGTCATGGCCTTCCTAGTAAATCTAGTGAACTGGAAAAAAAGTTCTTCTGCAAGTAATTAGGTTTACTTCAATTTAATTAATTAGGGACTCTCATGTTGAATGGAGCATATATAATTGAGGGGTTATTTGGAAATAACTTGCTTACTCATAATTATGTAGTGTCCATTACATGAAGTACTATGTTTTTGTGTATTGAGAATATTTTATAATTTTTTTTAATGATGTATCCTTTTAAACATGTTAAAAAATTAAAAAAAATAATATGAGAATTAAAGGGTAAAAATGAGATAGAAATAAAAATTAAGAAAGCTTAAATTGAATCGAACAATTAATTTTATTTCAATATGTTTCAGGATTTTAAAAGAGATAAATTACAACTGGCCCTTTCAAAGATTTCGATTCGATTTATTCATAAATTATTAATTAGTTTAAATTTTAAATTTAATTAGATCAAATTCATCAATTATAAATTGAAAGGAAGGTAATAATAATAATAATAATAATAATAATAATAATAATAATAATAATAATAATAATAATAATAAAAGCAACTATAAAATGGTGCAATGAGGATTTTTTTTTTTTAATTTTATCATTGCATTATTTTTAGATAATTTGACTGGACTAAGATTTGAATAATTTAAGTTATAAAGGCTAAATCTCATGTGATATGGAGTTTGTCTCGTTACAATGTATTTTGGAGTTTAATACACTTGAATAAAAAGCCCATAATTTCTTTGCAAAATCTCCCTGGCAACATCTGTATAAGGAGAGCCCACTTCATAGGTTCCAATGAATAGACCAATAAGCCGCTAGGTTCAACCGATAGCCCATTTCTCTCCTGGAAAGCCCAATAAGACAAATTCTAGACCCAACAACTATAAACCTCAGGCTCAATGTGCCCAACTCATGGGCCCAATAAGACAAAATCCTAAATTCATTACCCAAATCTTAAGCCCAATAATACCAACTCCCAAAACCCTATCACAATCACAGGGTTCTATAAAGCCTTAAACCCCTATTCCCCCGTGTCTTTCGGAGGAAATTCTCCGGCCTCAGGACCGGAAACTGTAAGCAAAGTTGTACTATGCTTTTTAAGCTCATTCCGCAGCTTCGCCTCCTTAACCCATCTTTTCCTCCCATGAAGTCTCCTCTACTCGTCAGCTCCTCCAAGGCCATCCCTGTTCTGTCTCGGATATTCCCTTTTCGGCTCAAATATCTATGTTTTGGCCTTCATCTCAATTCGCATCTCGGCGTTCACCGATTTTCCACTAGGTCACTTCGACCCAGACCTGAATTCAGCCGTGTTGGTAGTGACAGAAGAGATGTTAGAGGTTCTAAGAGTTTGATAGAAGATGAAGCCGAACTCAGTGATTGGGTCAGTGACTTGAGGAGCGGTTATTCCCATGGTATCAACAGGGAAAATGATTCATATTCTGATAGGGATTCTGATAGGGCTTTTAATAGAGCTGAGAGCAGCAGAGGTAGGGATAGAATTCAGGACACGGCTAGAAGTAGAGGAAGAGTTAGGGAGGGTTTTTCAACTAAGAGAAGAAGGGACAGTATTTCGGACGAGTTTGTTGAGTCTGATAGGAAGAGAGTTCACAAACAGGCTGATTCATTTTTGAGGAATTCACAAGCAAGTGAGCGATTTGATAGTGGAATTGTGACAGTTGAAGTTGGGAATAAAGATTTAATGAATGGAAGGAGAGGAGGGAGAGGGATGGATTCAGGGTTTAGGAGACATGGGAAGGGATTAGGGGGAAAAACAGATTTTGTTGATGATGATAAAAATGAAGTTAATGTTGATGAGAAAGAGAATGAGAGGAAGGAGTTAATTGAGCATCTCAAGGATTTGGTTGATGATGAGAGTGATGAGACTGATGAAGATCTTCATGATGATGAGATCTTAAAGAGAAATACATCTTCTTCATTTGATTTGGACAAAGAAAGGCCAAGTTCACCTGTAAAATACTATTCTTATTTAAGCGAGTCTAGGTATGTCAATGAAACTTCATCCATGTAATTTTTTTGGTTTAATTTACTTTACCTTTGTCATATTTGTTCTTTTGGTATACAATCGTAATTTTATAGGACTTTGGTATGCAATAAGACATCAAAACATGTCAAGGTTAATTTGGAAAGTCGTGTAATGTGATATAGTAAAAAAGGCCTTGAATTTGCAACTAATATGGGCTGAAATTTTCAAGTTCAAATGCTTATGCAAGACTAACATGACTAATTCAATTTGTTATTTCATTTTTCTCACTTTCTAATGCTCACAGCATTTTGTAAACTCTTTAAGTTCTCTAAAATGCCTGCAGATTTGATCAGTGTTCGATTTCTCCTTTGTCATTAAAAGGAATCAAGGATGCAGGATATGAGAAAATGACTGTAGTTCAGGAGGCCACTCTTCCAGTTATAATAAAAGGTTTTTTTCTTTCCTATATGATTTAGTTCTTGTTTATTCGTCCTCATGGATTTTTTTAGATAAGAGATGGGTTTGATGTTTGAATCCTGAGTGATTTTCTTCTTAAGTTCTGAATGTGCTGCACCTGCTAGATTGTAGTTGCATTCTTGTAATTTAAACTGCATGTTGGAGAAGAACTTAGTTTCTGGATCATTTTGCAAGTCACTTTAAGCTGGATATATTCTACAATAAAATTCACAAAATCAAAATGTAAGGTTGCATTTTCTTTAGTTCCATATTATTTGGTATATCATATTTAATTTTAGCAGTGTTCTGTAGAAGTGAAATGTCCTATGAATAGTTCTGAAGCATACCTCAATTCACACTAGTTGAGATCAGCATTATAGATCCCTTTTGTCCATTTTGTTCCCTTTCTGTTAAGGGTCACAATATTAAAAAATGCTATCAACAGTGTAATCCTGAATTTACAATCATTGCAACTGATTCTCATCTTAAAATGTGTCCTCGTTTGTGTGGGCTACTCTCTGCTATGATGTTGGGGCTTGCATGTCCATAAGATGGTAATACAAACTTTGATTTTTATTCCAGGTAAGGATGTTCTTGCTAAGGCTAAAACAGGCACTGGAAAAACTGTAGCATTTTTGGTAAGATACCTTATTTTGTGTATGCATTAGCTGTGATGGGATGCTAACCAATGGAAGAGTGTTGGCTACCATACATTTAAGGGCTTATTGTTCTTTGTAGTTTTTGGAATGATCTATTCATGCACTTTTAGTACAAAGTTGTTAGATTTTCTTCTCCGGACACAAAGTTGGTAAATTTTCAAGATGCATAATTGTTCATAGCTAGAGCAACATATATATCACCGGCAATAGGAGGAACTGAAGCACATGACTAGGGATAGTAGATATGCATATTTTGTTATTGTTATTTTTATCTTGCCGTATTCATAGAAAGAGTTTGCTTTCCTGAATAAAACTAGGTCATCTTAAGCATTTGGCCACAATTTAGGTGGTAAAGTCCTCTTGGACTTTGTTAGTTGAAATCATATGAAAGTTTGTAAGATTCTGAAATTTTCTGAGCTATAACCAATTATCTCTTTCTAATCAGCTTCCAGCAATTGAAGTAGTTGTAAAATCTCCTCCTATTGGTCGAGATCAAAAGCGACCCCCAATTCTTGTGCTTGTTATATGCCCAACACGGGAACTTGCAAGTCAAGCTGCAGCTGAAGCAAACACACTATTGAAGTATCACTCTTCTATTGGTGTTCAAGTTGTTATGGGAGGCACAAGACTTGCCCTTGAACAGAAACAAATGCAAGCAAACCCTTACCAGGTGAGTTAATTATTGTGAAGATTAACCAAGCATTCAATGAGTCATTATATATAGACTCCTTATGATATTTATCCTAGCCAAGTATTGAAACAACCTACTGCTTTTAACTATTTGAAATGTTGTCTGGCTGTAGCAAAGTGTAGGGCTACTCCCAGAATGAGATAAGCAAGTAATTTGAATATATATTAATTTCTATTAATTCTAATCTAAGGCTACCAACCAATCGGATTATGAATTATTACCCTTAGTATGTGCTGAATAAAATACTAATGTCAACTAAAGGACAAGAAATGAAATTTGTATAAGGTTGTACATCATTATATTTCTCACATTTAAAATTCACAGATTCTTGTTGCTACACCTGGAAGGCTCAGAGACCATATTGAGAATACTGCTGGATTTGCAACAAGGCTGATGGGTGTGAAAGTCCTTGTGCTTGATGAAGCTGATCATTTGCTAGACATGGGATTTCGTAAAGACATTGAGAAAATAATTGCTGCTGTTCCAAAGCAACGACAAACACTTTTGTTTTCAGCCACAGTTCCTGAAGAGGTTTCTTTTTAACTTTTGTTGTGTCTTGACGTGGACAACTTTAGAAGTAATGAAATAGTTTTCAGCCACAATTACTGGAAGTCCTGATGACGAATGCTTGTATTTTATGTCACAATTTGAAGGTTCAACAAATCTGTCACATTGCTTTGAGAAGAGATCATGAATTCATAAATACAGTTGAAGAGGGAACCGAGGAGACACATTCGCAGGTAGGTTTCTTTATGAAATTACCTAATTCTGGTTATTTATTTCTCATTCTTAATTTATTGGATCATTTCAGGTCAGACAGATGCATCTAGTTGCTCCATTAGACAAGCATTTTTCCATATTATATGTTCTTTTGAAGGATCATATTGCAGATAACGTTGATTATAAGGTATGCTTTGAAGTCCATAAACTGTGCCTATTGTTGTTGAGGTCTTCTTTGTTGTATTTATTATAGGTTTAGAATTTCGTACAGTTCATGCTTTTTTGAATTGTCAGAAAAGAAAGTGCTTTGTTTGCCAACTTTACTGCAACCTTGTAGTATATGTTATTTAGCACTTGGTTTGTGCAGATTCTTGTGTTTTGTACCACTGCTATGGTCACTAGAATGGTTGCTGACCTTCTTAGTGAACTGAGCTTGAATGTTAGAGAGATCCATTCCAGAAAGCCGCAGAGTTACAGGACCAGGGTTTCTGATGAATTCCGGAAATCAAAGGGCCTTATTCTTGTGACATCTGATGTATCCGCGCGTGGAGTGGATTATCCTGATGTTACCCTTGTCATACAGGTACATTATTTTTAGTTTATGCACACTCGCTTGAAAAAGCCATACGTTGTTTTAAGAAACACAAATTCACAGTTGTGGAGGTTAAGGAGCTGAATTAAATTGATCCAATCTCAATTTTGTTTAGTTTAAGCTTTCTTTTTATGTACATTTCATCTTTCTTCTCCTCTCAAAAATCTGAAGGGCTCTGTGCTTCTCAATTGTTTTAATTAAGAAAAAAAAAATTTGTTGCACGCACAGGTGGGCTTGCCAGCTGATAGAGAACAGTACATACATCGACTTGGTAGAACAGGTCGTAAAGGTAAAGAAGGGCAAGGTATATTGTTACTGGCTCCTTGGGAGGAATTATTCTTATCTACCATCAAGGATTTGCCAATAACAAAGGGTTCAGTCCCTTCAGTGGACCCAGACACAAAGAGAAAGGTAACTTCCACTAGGGCTTTTTCACAATGAAGCTTGCTACTATTAATTGCATTAAAACTTAGAAAATCTTGTAATTTTGTCCATAAATAATTCCTCAACAGGTGGAACGGGCGCTATCTCATGTTGAGATGAAGAATAAAGAAACAGCATACCAGGCCTGGTTAGGTTATTACAATTCTAATAAGCTGGTGGGTAGGGACAAGTATAGGCTTGTGGAGCTGGCTAATGAGTTCAGCCGAAGTATGGGACTTGAAAACCCGCCTGCCATCCCCAAGCTCGTCCTTGGCAAGATGGGCCTCAGGAATATCCCTGGTTTGCGTTCCAAGTAGTTTTGGTATTGACTATTGAGACCATGTTCATGCACTAGAAAAATCCAGGCAGATTTAAAATTTTTTTTCAAGGAAAACATCATTCGGCAACTATCAGATTTGTTTAAAAGTATATTTGTGGATTCGCTTGTGTGAAGTACATGCAGGCTATTCTCAAATTGCAAACAAAATCTTACGATCTTCAAGCAACCAACATTTGTTCTAGTACCAAGTTTCGAGCGTACAACACTCATAAATTAATCAACTTAAAGATAATGCAAGTATTATAGTTTATGTTTTGTAGCCAATTCTAGCTTGGATAACGTAGATGCTATTACGCCTTATTTTTTGTACGGTTGACATGGATTCCAAACAGAAACCCAAGATGGAGAGAGGAGAAAAGGTATACACTAATCAGTGAGAACCATCACTGATCATGATTACAGTGATACACCAGGAGCCCAACATCATCATTAGTGAACAAAAACAGCATCAAATACCAGTTGAGTGCAAGAGCTTTAAACAAGAATCTTTTTCATCTATCTTTGGCTGGGGTATTGCTACAACGTTAATCTTTTAAGCAGGATTCCATAAAAGCTCTTACACTGAGCTTGTGCATCAAAATCCCTAATACAGTGTGGAACAGAATCCAGACAAAATAAATTTATAACATTGTAAAATCCTAAGATTCTAGACCTGCGAACTTCTACATCAGTGGAGTTACAATGTGTTCGAGCCCTATATTAAAAACTAAACACCGTGGTCCTGCACCCCCCTTGCCGCTGATCTGCTACATCCACGTAAAACAGGACAGGTTAGAAAATGATTAGTGTACAAACAAGCACGAGCCAGCAAGAATGGGTCGCCTTCCATGAGTATCTGATGATTCACACCCTTTTTATGAATGAGGTGAGATCACAAGGGCCTGGTAACTGGAGGTTTTTTCATTGTAGTTCTTATTACCATCATTTCCTGCTTGGTTCAGAAATGCAAGAGGTGGGAAATCCTCATCCTTCAACTGATAATTCCTTTGGACCACTGATCTGGCAATAAAATCAAATGCCCCTGTTAAGATGATAAATCAAAAACATCATAAAACAATCCCAGTGAAATAATAGGCAGTTAATAAACAAAAGTTGCAGCATAAACATTCTACTTATAGATCACAGCCCCACCATCTATGGTACTACTAGTACCGTATGAAATGACTGCAGCTCATAATATCATATGTCATCACCAATAAGTATATGGCAATGTAACAGTATGTTCTGTTGTCTTAAAGGCAGAAATAGATTGTTGTTGTAGAACTACCTTTAGTACTATGATTCTAAAACACTGCCACGTATCCACAAACAACTAGGCTTTCAGGCCCACTGCAATTCAGAAACCTTGTACTTAACAAACAGAATGATGACATGACTACCTCTGAAGATGAGGTGAAGAAGGTTGATCTGGTGAAGACCGCTGAGCAGAGCTGCCATGAAACCTTTGCTCCTCAAATCCCCTACTTGTTCGGCTTCCCTCATTTAAATGAGGGACCTCATTGACAGCTGAGTAACCAACTGGCCCAAGAGATCCAAACTCGAGCTGCTCTGCAGGAGATCCAAATCCAGCACTATGATCATAAGGATATAGCATGACAACAGGTGGAAATGTAGGTCCATTTGTTGAAACTCCAGGATTCATGGACTGTAGTGGATACATGCCATATGCCAGATTGGCAGAACTACTCTGTGAGGAGTTAGAACGGATTGGACCATTCTGAGACTGGTATGAAGGAAACGTATCATGTCTATGAGAACCCCATGTCCTATCGGTTCGGCTCTCATTTGCCGTCAACCGATCCAACCTTGAGCTTGACTTCTCAGCTTGGCTGCGACTGTGGCTACGTCCAGAAGCTCGAGGCTTTGAATTAACATTCCAGTTCCCTTCCCTCTCACCATGGTGGTCACTTCTATCATAACTGTAATTTCCCTTTCTATTATTTGTAGAATGACGGTCCCGACCGGATACCTTCTAAAATAAATCAAAATAAATTGTGAAAAAAAAAATGTACAGAGATCAGCAAAATCAAAAACAAAAACTTCAATCAGCAAAGAGACATTAAATTTAAGGTCACCAAATGAAAACAGTAAATTGATAAAAATCCCCAATCCTTTTAAGTAAAATATTGGTCCTGAAAACTATCTTACAGGATTTGGCAGGTAGGTCCCAGTCCCACTACGAAATCTTGGCATTTCATCAACATAATGCTGGTAAACACCTGCAGATCTACTAGAAACAGACTGAAGAGGAGCAACAGGAACAAGACGTGGCCCATAACTCATTAGCTGTGTGAAAAGATTCATGTTCGTTGAAAGAGGTCTCCCAGGCCCATCCCATGGAAGACGGCCTTGTAAATATACAGGCGGCATCATCAGAGGTGAAGGATAAACCAAAGGTGTGGGATACCGTGAGTTTTGGCAAAATCGCCCATATTGCAAGTTTTTCCAGTGGCTAGGAAAATCACTGTTAAGAATGTCAGATTTGTGCTCCAATGGCTCTACAGAAGCAGGCCCTCTCATAGAATTAGAAGTGCTTACCACCTCAGATTGATCGAGTCCCTCAGATGAATCAAAATTCTGACCAGAATCACTGTTATCTACAACCTCCTCAACATTAAATTGGCTTGTTGATGCATCAGAAGTTCCTGTCCCAGTATTAAAGTTGTACACTGGAAGCATAGTAACAAAAGGAACAGGTGGCCCAGTAGGATAAAATGCAAAAGGAACAACCCCTGAATTATCGGTAGTTCTTTGCCTTGAACCAGGACCTAAAAGCATTGGAGCAATAGGTATCAATGACTCAGATCCACTTGTCTGTGCTGTTTCATATCCAGGAATCTGATGCCCTGGAACATGCACAGCAGCAGCTGATGGAGGTACCATGTTTCTTTCTGTCATTTCAGGGCTCACAGTGGACAGTGGAGTCCGGTCTTTGCTTTCATCTTCTGCCTGATTGGAGGAATGTTCAGACACATTCTTACCTTTCCCAAAAACAGCAGATGGCACAACTGAAGAAGCTGTTTTCCTGTTTCTCTTTTCCCTCATTGACTTTGATGCCGCCTTCACAGGTGATCCTTCCCATGAACTCTCAGAAGAAGTTTTACTTCTCACAGTAGGAAAGGACCTTGAAGCTGCACTTCTGTCATCAAAGTAAATTTCAGCGCCCCTATTTTCTTGATATGGTAAAGTATCAATATGATCTTCCTTCATTGACCCTCGGGATTCTTTGGAAAACTTCTGTTGAACTCTCGAAAAGCTAACAGAGCTACTTAACTGGGATGAAGGAACAAAGTTATAACTAGCTGAAGTGGACTGCTGCTTATCATCTGATTGATGGATATCAAGACCTCCATTGTCAAGATCAAACCCACTGGCAGAGCCCCTTTCTGGCTCACGCCAGAAATTATGATCAGCCTCACTCAGGTTCATTTCCACAGAACCAAAATTCTCATTGCCAGGTTCAATTGAATCTTCTGTATTTGAGGTCAATCCTAAGCCAGGAAAATAATGATTTAATGATGAAGAAACCAAGCCTTGAGGAAATTGCATATTTGTTCCCCAAGGATTATCCATCATAGGAATATTAGCAGGTACCATTCCACCCAAGTTTCTAGAGGGATATCCCATTGAAGCTAGAACAGAAGGTGAGATTGAAAGAGGTATAGGACTTGATGCCAAATTCAGTGGAAGATTAACTTGTCCATTAAAACCAAGACCTGTGGAAGATGACATCATGTTCACAAAATCTTGCTCCTCCTGATGCATCCCCTGTGTCCCAAGGACAGAAACAAATTCTTCACCAGTAGAACCTAGGCCTGAATCCTCATGGTAACTATTTGAGCCACTGTTAGAATCACCAGCAGCTTCAAGGCTTTGACGGGATGAGGTATCTCTTATGGATGAAGGATCATCAGTTGAAGATCTAATACCATGGCTTCCCAAATTATCAGATTCCAGGTTTTTCCTGCTACTGTAAGAGCTCTGACCTTTTCCAGTTTCTTGAGTTCTGTTACGCCTCCCTTGAAAAGAGACTTCACCATATGTCTCAGTAAGCTCAGGACTAGAGCGTGTCCTTGCAAAAAGATACCTTCCCTGAAGGTCACTGACAATGTTATCAGGTTTAGAACTTCTTTGGTTTTTCTCAGTATGCAAGCCCTGATTGGAAGTGCTTTCCCTTCTAGATTGATCAGAGTTCCTTGTGTTATTTGGATGAATGTTAGTCTTTTGGCTTTGACTATGAGAAACTACAGAAACTTCACTACTTCTGCATGAGCTTTCCCTATCATGCTGAGAAGGAACACTATGTGAACCATGTGCCACATCAACTTGAGCTTCACGACCAGAATTGTTCCTGAGATTATCAGACCCATGTGAAAGGTCAGGAGTTGACAATCTCAAGCGCCACAAATCATTCCTTGGTGCATCAGGACGCTGGCCACTACCATGTCTGTCCCAGGTGTTCATAAAGAATTGGTTTACTTCAAAAAGTATGTCTTCTTTTCGGCAATCAAGTAACCGCGCCAGCTTTTTAGCCCCAAATGCAAATGCACTACGTATCCTAAAGAAATTACCTGGAAAGGTAGGATATATAGCAAAAAGTCACTAGCAATGGTACAAGTTCCAAACTGAAAAGAAAAAGGTAGGAGCATACTAAAAGCATTAAATGTAGAAGGACTTTGATTTAGATATTGACATGAAAATTTTAAATCCACATATGCTATGTCTCAGGAAACAACTGCTTGTGTGCATAATGTATAATGATCCACACTCAATTGTTAATTTTTCTTTTTATTTGTTTCAGAAAGCATTTCTTAACCTCATAATTTATAATTTCCCTCAATATACTATTTCTTAATCATGCAAATGTCACCAAAATCCTGATTACTTCAAATTTATTATCCCAATATCAATGTGTTTGCTATGTGTGTAAAGGACTTCACAAAGTGAACTACGGAACATGGCAGCATTTCAATGCTAGATGCCAAGAAAAGATATTGGTTGCGCAAAGGCCTCCTTTAAAATCCTCTGCTAAATTAAACAATCTAACTAAAGTGAGAGAGACATTTTTGGCTAAACTTTTCAGTATTTTCTATTTGAAAGACTGAATTTCTTGTGCAATTGAATGCCTAAACGAGGAAAAGAATTTGCAATGCCTATACCGCTTTCTTGGTGACTGGCAAGTGCCATGATGGATCAAACAAACATAAAATTTTGCTTTTCTTACCACATCAGCAGACACATAGACTAATATATGAAAAAAATTAAAAAACTCAGTTGCCCCTCACATAACAAGTAACAACCCCACCGCTTCTCTACTCCTCTCTTCAACTTCTCCTCTTTCTCTCTATTCCTCTTGACTCTAAATAACATTTTTTTTTTTTTTGGTTTGAGGTTTTTCTTAGTTGGTTGAAGTTAAATACTATGGATTTCTAAGAATAATCCAAGGAACTCCTACCGATTCAGAATGTTCTAGGGTGTCATATGAGGGTGGCATATGGTTCTTTTCAACTAAAATAGTCATATGTCTACTACTGGGATAAGTCCATTCCAGTACAGTCCTTATATTATTTTAATGATTTAACCCATCCTGTGACACATCCAATCACCATAAAAGTGCAATGTCAATTTGTTCCAATTTTTCCAATTTGGGTGTTTAATTGTACAAAAAAAATCCACAAACTCATAAAAAATCCTAAAAAGTTTTAGACACTCAAGATGTCATTATCCCATACATAAATCATAACTCATCCGGTGTCACTTCACCTTGCCCAATAGCTTTAAACAAATGGCCAGGGAAAGCGGCCAAGTATAAAAGAAGAGAATTGGTTTATGAGAGCAAATTAAAAAAATCTACAAATAGCAGAAGGATCAGCAAATAGACATCCAAAGCTAAGAGTCCTACCCAACAGATTATCAAAGCAAAGAGAAGGTTATGGTGAAATTTTGATTCATTCGTCTTATTTTTTCTAAGTTTTGATTACATTCATTACTTCACTGTAGATTCTTAGAAGATATTTTAATTTAAGTTGCAAATAAATACAAAAAAGTTAAGTGGGCAACTGAAACTGCTAAGAAATGACCTACTTGCCGGCTGCCGCATATTCTAACCACAACCACTCATTCTTAAAGCTCATTAATCTGCAAGGCTCCTTCAAAACAAGTATCAAGAGACACACCAAATGGATTACATTTTGTTTTATCACATTACAATAAGAGCGATGCTGATACCTAGATTCCAGTCTGCCACAAATGCATTACAACAATAATGTTTCAAAGGACATTACAATGCCAACAGGAAAGGAAAAGGAGAAAACCAAGTCCCAAATCTCAAGCTACTTCAGCAATTTGTGATAGACAAAAGAGTATTTGTCGTGGCAGAGGTATCAAAAAGGATAATTGAGAGTTAAATATAAAAAAAAAAAAAATCTTAAATACCTTTACTAACACTACGTCCAAGGTTGTTGTTCACACGCAAAGGATCAATAACATTAAAGTGTTTGGACATGAAAGGTTGCCCTTGATTTTCTTGGCCACCAGGGAAAACAGCATATACTGCGCTGCAGGCCTCAAGAAATAATTTGCTCAACAATAACTCTCCGCCATCCTGTCGAGGAGGATCCGCTACAAAGCATGTGAATAAAATACTTGTAAATTGGCAAACACTCAACACGCTCATTGAAACGTTAATATGAGTCCTCAAGAAATTAAATATACCTGTTACATCTGGAAGTGAACTGATAGGTACAGGACCCCAAAGGCTAACACAAAAGTTGTCCCAATCAAACTTACTGAAGAACTCAAGAAAACGGTAGAGAACCTACATACATAAAGGAATAATCAGATAAATGAACAGACGAATGCAGCAAAATAAAAGAGAATTGTAAGAAAACCACCTCAAGGGGTCCAGCGAAGGAATTGTTGAAAACATGAAATATATAAAGAACTAAGGTTTCCAGAGCATAAGTGGAAATCAATCCATGGTGAGCCCCCAGAATACGACTCTCATAATAACACCATGCCTTTATCAATATAATACTCTTCTTGAATAAATGATTTTGATTTATCAAATGATCAACCTACAGAAGCAAAATTCATAATCAGTGATGAACTACAAATATTATCAGAGTATGCATATTTTCATTACAGGCTACTAACCTCCTCAAGGAAACAAAGGGTGCATAGCCCACCAAGCTGATTAAAAGATATGTCTACAACAATATTTTCCACAAGACATTTTATAATCTTCACCTGTATGTATATTCAAACAAAAAAGATGCTCAATGCCTCATCAAGAATCACAGGATTAAAGGTATTTATTAATTTTTATTGATCATGCTATACATCTATAATAGATGACAAAATTTTCAGCAACAATCATCTACTCAAATAAACAACTAAAACAATAATTGCCTTCAAAACTCATTATGACAAAACTCGAATAGTAATAAGTGAAGATCAGAATTCAAAATAAATAAATAAAAACAGAAGGCTGAAGTTTTCCAGAAAAGTAATAAAATAAGCATAAAAAGCTAGAACTGGAATTCTATGAGTCGTTCATAGCATTGGCATAAATGCTGTCCCCGAATGGTGAGGAAGTTTACTAATCGTGGGCACGTTTGGTGATATATTGTTGTCTCACCGTTGACCAAACCAATAAGAATACACATAGCCCTAGCCCCTATGTATCTCATCCAAATGCAGAAAATTAAAGCAAACCAATTACCAATACATAAAATCCCAAAAACCAACTCGCAATTTTAACACTAGCCTATGATGAGAAAATAAGTAAAAAATGCAGTTGCCAAACAAACCATGGGGCTTTGTAGTCTTCAGCTTTAATGTACTCATTCATATCCAATCCACACAGAATGTTCCAACAAACAATGGGAAAAGATCAAATCAAAAATTGACCAACAGAAAAACTCACAGAAGAAGGAGAATCAGGCTTTATCTATATATATCTTAATTGTCAGATGCATCTCCAAGTACGTTTCAAAGAGCTCAGATATGATTATTGCTCTCAAAGAAAAAGCTGATGCACTTGTCACAGTCTAAAGTTTCATTACTTTTTCCTCATACTATTCTCTTCTAATCGGTAGTTTGAACATTCTTACCTATAGATTTCAACATCTACACTTCCCTCAACATTAAAGTTAAAGTTTTTGGGCCTCGTCATCAGAATGAATAGCACTTAAATATCCTTTCTAGAGGATGACACAAAACTATATAAAATCTTAATAATAATATCAGAGGATACACAACTATAAGACCTTGAAACATTCACCAAATCCAAAGATTACAAGACCACTCTGGTTGGACAAAAATGTTTAGATGGGTTAATGCCACTCCATGGACTTCAAAAATAGTCAGTACAAAAATCAAAAAGAGCCCTGCAGGCACCAAGACACATTCTCGCCTAAGGCAACAGGGTGCCCAAGCAAAGCAAGGCACTGATTCCAAAGAATAATTATTTTACGCCGATCTTCTTTGTCTCCCTTCTTTTTTTTCTACTTATGATCGGAAGAAAGTACCTTTGCCCTAATAGGAGCTAAGGAAAAGGATAATTCATCCCTTTTGCAATTTATAATTGCAATTTCATGCTTTGTCATATATGCCTCCCAAATCCATGATTTAGAACTGAATTTAATGAGAGAAACATAAATTAAACAAACAAACATCGAGTGAATGAGCTGGGCACCTCAAGCCATCAAGCACTTGGGCACCTAATGCCTCAGCCCACGTGCAAATCTATGCAGTACCTAGATGAAGTTGTCTCACCAAGACCTAAATGAGGGGCTTTGTCAGCACCTACATTGCCTGGGCACCCCCAAGTCAAGCGCCTGGCTTGCCTTTGACAATATTGGTGATAATTAAAATTTTAAATAAAAAAAAATGAAAATGAAGATAGTTAGGAAGAGGAGATGCCCAGACAGCCTGTAATAATAACAAAAATGTAAGAGTAACAAAAAGGACCTACTTCTGCCTGAATGTACTGAACCTCTTTCACACGGAATTCAGCGTTCTCATTCTTCTCCTCATTCTCCAGCATATCACGAACCTGATGAGCCCATGAATCTTTCATATTTTGATTCTTACTGAAAGCTGTTAAGTCGATGTCTCCATCAGGCAAATAAGTTTTAAGCGGTACAGACCCAAAAGTGAACACCTGTAGGTAACAACATTCACGGGTAAATAAGGACTTAAGTCGCATACACTTCTGCAATGATGAAACAACTGAGAGCATCAGTCCAACATCACCACCAAAAAAAAAAAAAAAAAAAGAATACTCAAATCACAAGTTTGGTCTCAATATCAGGTCTATCTATTTTTCTTTCCACCTTCAACATGAACATATGCCCTTCAGGACAATGCCAATACTAAACCACCAAGTCCATCACTTCTTTCAACTTGAAAACTGCATCTCCTCATAATCAGTTAATGGTCTCATTGCATATTACAATCAATCCCCATCCGCCAAGCACATTTGATCGTTTGACTTGCACATCCAACCCACACAAATGACCTCTTCACGTCAATAAACCTGTCCTAAAAATGAGATGTTGTTGACATCTCCTTAATTCCAATAATAGGACCAACACAATCTTCAGTTATGATCATACTATCCAAATGCAATAACCCATCATCTCCATGTAAATAGCTACAGGCTCACAATCCAAATCAGTACATAAACTAGGCAACACACATGGAAAAATTCAATGTACCTGGCAGGGAAAGCACTTCATGATAAGCCGCTGCACATAATCGGCTACAGCATTTCTGCGCTCTTCCGAGCGCTCGTTGGGCTGAATGCAGGCAATGAGCTCTGCAGTTCTCTCTTCGGCCTTGGACCATCTCTCCGAGTCAAGTAATCGGATCACAGAGGCCGCTTCGTTGGGCAATAGGCCGTTTGGCAATAGCCTCTCATGCTCGCCCATGCAATCCTAGGCCCTTTCCCTTCTCTTACCCGTTATGCAATAACCAATTCCCAAAACCAACTCCTACCCCAAAAACAAGAGAACTTATGACAACATATGCATATAAAGAGGAAAAACAGGTAGAACACAACAACAGGGAAAAAAAAAATCTATAGTTGATTAGTTTTCCGAGATTGTGATTCCAAGGTGAATCCGTCTTAAAAAGAAGGATACTTTCAGATTAACAAGCCCCAAATGTTATTATCCGTTGAGTAACCAAATGACAAGTAGGGTAATTTCCGCCAAAATTTTGGTTTGGTGAACCAAAATATAGCAAGTAGAAAAACCGAAAGAAATTTCAGGGAAGGCACTTCAATTTCCAAAAACTTAGAAGTATCCGGCAAATAGAAAGAGGGGGTATAAAAGCAATGAATGAAATCTACAAAGCATATAAAAAAATTTAAAAAAAAAACCTAGAAATCAAATATATTTAAAAAAAAAAAACTAAAGGGGAGAAAGAGGAACCAAATTAGTGATACAAAAGAGCGTCAGATTATGAAAACCCTAAGGGAAAGCCCTGAATCCTAGATAATGATGAGGTTTCGGCGAATCAAAAGTGAAAGTAGAAGCGCACTTGCAGGGATGGAGGATTTTAGCATTAAATGAAATGGTGCAGGGAAGAGGGATGGGGGTGATCAATATTAGGTTTTGTGGATACAGAGATAGAGAGAAAGAGAGAGAAATAAAGGAGCGTTTGGGTACGAGAATTGGGGATTGCGGAGACTATTGCCTATAGAAAATGCCTTGACGTTAAGGCAAAATTGTTCATTTGAAGGGTTTTGATTTTTGTTTTTTTTTTATTGAAATTTATTGCCAGAGGGTGATTCTGCGTATCTTTATTATTATTATTATTATTATTATTATTGAAATTAAATACAATTATTCTTAAATATGTAAATTATTTTTAATAATATTTAAAAAACAGAAAAAATGAGTTCTGGATCAGATGAAACAGTTTGATGGCTGATATGTAAATAACCGTAAATTTGAGTAATGGATTCATGGGCGAGGACCAAGGCCGCACGGGGTTCTGGGCCTAATTGCAAGTTCCAAACTGTGCCCCCAACAAGGGTTGAGACTTTCCTTTAATAGTTAGCCACTCAGGACAGAGATTCGGCTCAGTGAAAACAGAACCAAAGAGAACGGGCGTTTAGTGAGATTTGCAGCCTGAGAAATCTGTAAAATGGTTTGGGCCTAAGAGACTTTGCTTTGCTTAGGGAAACTGTTCCAGCCCATTTTATATTTCATTAAAATTGATTAGCCCAAGAGCTTGCGCAAAGTTGTACTAATATATTTTGATAAATTTATAAATTCCATAAAATATAATTATTTGCAAATTTATTTTATGCTTGAAATAATTTAATTAAATTTTATTTAGTTTATATTTATAATAACTCTGAAATTGAATTTTTGTTTTATCTTTAAAGAAAGAAGATGTATTGTAAAATTAGTTTTTTTTTCAAGAATTAATAAATGTGGATTTGTAATCCATACCCAAATTCATTAAATATTACAAATTTATATAGAATTCGCTTTAATTATAAATTGAATATTTTTAAATGTATCGTTGCGTAACACAATTTTCACTAAAAAGACAGAAGCAAGGTTTTTTGAACTGATGCAAGTTGGGCTAAACCTTGGTATATACGAATATGCCTTTTTTCTGGTTGTTAGCTCTCAGCCAATCGGGAAGAGACCTCATGCTTTTTATTTTGTATTTTTATAGTTTGTTTATTTCTTTCTTTTGACCATAAACATGAATATTTAAAAATATGTTTAACATATTATCAAAATTAATTTTAAATTTTTTATATATGCTAATTAGATAATATTAAAATTAAATTAAATTAGTTTAATTTTATAAATTTAAAATAATTAAATTATTTTTTTAAATGTTTCTATATTTAAAATTGTGATTTAAATTTAAAAAATAAAGGTTTTAAATTTTTTTATAAATTAAATATATTAAATTAAAATTAAAATTAATTTTTAATTAATATATTTAAAGAATCCCACAAATAATGTCAGCATCACCTAAAAAACAGTTGGACTTGGAATCATAGCAACAGTCAATGATTCTGGCAAGGGAATTACTGTTTGACACGTTAACTGTTGATTGTGACGTTGTCTTTGCTTTAAAAGCTATTTAAAACTTCTTTTATATAGGTTTTAAGAAAAAAAAAATCCCAAATGCCAAAATTAAAATGAATTATTTTTTTTATTAGATAAATATATTATTTTTTGAAAAGTAAAAAAATATATTTATTTTAATTTTTTATAAAATTAAAATAAAAAAGTCAATTAAAAAAGATAAATTTTTATACTTTTAAGCTTCCCCATTTAAACAAATTATCTTCACTCTCTTCACCAGTTGCTTGTCCTTCAATAAAGGATCCCTACCTACTTCTTTGAAAAAATTATCTGACCTTTGTTTGTCGCTTCCTTTCCTTGTCTCTAGTGGCACAAAGTTGCTTTTGAGTTGAGCAGTGGCCACATATCCACATCACATTGGGAGGCTCCGCCCTCTTTAATCCTAGTTGTCTTGTTCAAGTCTATGAATTCATAATTGACTATGCCCCAGTTCTCCGATTCATATCTAAGCATGCACAATTTTTGGACTTAGTTGAGCGGCCCATTAAAATCTTGGATAAGATGCACCCACCGTCAATCTACAATTATTGTGTTGGACTAAAATGGATTTTATTTTAAAAATTTAACGTCAACTATATGAATTCGCTTTATTCATTCTGAATAATTTTGAGTTAAATTCTTAAAAATGTATAATATTTTTAGATTATGTTATACTATTTTTTTTCAAGTCATAAATGAATATATACATATGAGGAGAAAATTATATATCAGAGTAAAATTGAAATTAAAAAAAAAAAGAAAAAAAAGAGCCGTCCAATAACTGCAATCATAAATCATAAAATCCAAACTTTCAACTCAATTTGGCAAGAAACTACAAAATTTATATATATATATATATATATATATATATATATATATATATATATATATATATATATATATATATCAAGTTAAGTCACTAATTTCTACACATTTTCGATTTATCTTGTCCATTCAATACTGAATTGTTCATATTTAAGTCAAAACAAGATATAATGCTTTTAAGTAGAGTGGTTATGGATTGAATATTTGTAGATATTAGTTCATATTTATCTTAAAATGAAGTATATAATTAGGTTTTAGATAAATTTAAATTTGAGAGTTAATATTCATTGTTTGGATTAGTTTCAGATTTTTGCATGCTGCATTACACATTATTTAAATTTATTTATATAAATAATTAATTAAATATATAATATATATTTTTATATATTATATTTTAAATATTTTATAGATTTATTAAATTTTAAAATATAAATTATTAATTAAAAATATTTTATGTAAATTATTAATTAAATATATAAAATTAAATGGATTCAAATATCATTTGAGTAATAATAATCAAGATTTGGACATATCCAAATACTTAATAAAAAATTATAATTTAATTTAAAATAAATTTTAATCATCTAAATATTAATAAGTTTTATTAAGATAATTTTTACAAATACTCTACTTTTTATATACAGTTACATGAACCTTTAGGTTTAATTTTGTCTCGATATAAGGAGGTTGTGGTTTTCTCCGGGATAAAACCCCACTTAATAAATGCTTATAGCAAGTGTTGTGGGTGGTCCATTGCCTGCTAAATTTTTTTATTTTTTTGGCTTGTAAAAGGGGAATAAGGCAACTAGAATATGTGTACATTGAAATGCATTAATTTGAGCACAATATATAATTTTATAAAATTCAATTTAATTAATTTTTTTATTTGAAATGAAAATTTTTAATTTCTTAATTTAAAATAAATTATTTTTAAATAAATAAAAAACAAATATAACTATATAAAATTTTATTTAAATTACTTTCTTGCGAATAATTTATTCAAGCAAAATAGATGTTTGAATCGTCCAATAAACCATTTGGTATTTGGATTCTTTTCTAGTGGGGAAATGAACAAGCCTTGCTTGTCATAATTTGTCATTGGAAATTTTTTGGACACGCCAATCAAATTGCACCATGTATCCCATGAAGAGGACTGAGGAATCTAATTTTGCCCAATTGAGATAGTTGATTGGACCTCCAATGCTATGGCATCTGAATCCTCATTTAAAAAAAAAAAAATTCTCATTAGTAACAAATTGACTGGTACGGATCTTCACCCATTGACAAGGGAACCTTTCTTAGCGTTCATGTTTGCTAAATAAAGCACGAATTGAAATGGCCATAGCTGAATTTTACACTTGGAGCTACACGGTTGTGGCAACTGGCAAAGTTGAAGACGATGATGAATACAAAAAACAAAAGCCAAGCCTTTCGCTTTCATGGAATTGATACATAAACTTACCTGCATCCATTTATTTCAATAAAATTAAATTGTTGATATATTAAATTTAAATTGTAATAAATTTGAGTTTAGTGAAGTGTCATAAAATCAGATAATATGTATATATTAGAATTGTGAAATTACATTGATAGAAAAATTTAGTGAGAGTAGATTTGAAATACTTAAGATGAATGGCCTTCTCTATTTTTCTTTTTTATAAGATAAATAAATTATTTTTTGAAAAGAAAAATATATTTTTTTTTAATTTTATATAAAATTAAAATAAAAAGTCAATTAAATAAGGTAAATTTTTATACTTTCAAGCTTCCCCGTTTTAATGATCTTCACTCTTTTCGCCAGTTGCTTGTTCTTCAATAACACCATGTTTGGAAACATTTCAAAAGAGGAAAGAAAATGAAAGGAGAAGTAATGAATGAAAATAAAAATTATTTTTTTTATTTATATTGAGTAAATAAAATATTAAAAAAAATTATTTTATAAATAATAAAATTATAACTTTGCATCTAAAATTAAAAAAAAATTAATATAAGATCACATTAATATTTTTAAATATTTTTTTTCAATTTTTTTATTTAAAAAAATAAAATATTTTATTTTTTTTAATATTTTTTTTATTTTTTACTCAATTTAAATAAAATAATAAAAAATAAATTTATTTTTTCCTACATTTTCTTTTCCCTCTCACTTTCTTCCCTCTCCATACACAGTGTAAAGGTCCCCACCTACTTCTTTGAAAAAATTATTTGACCTTTTTTTGTCGCTTCCTTTCCTTGTCTCTAGTGGTACAAAGCTGCTTTCAAGTTGCGCAATGGCCCCATATCCACGTCACATTATATATATATATATATATATATATATATATATATATATATATATATATATATATATATATATATAATAAAGTTGGGATTAAAAAAAAAAAAAGCCGTCCAATAAGTGCAATCCTAAATCATAAAAACCAAACTTCCAACTCAAATTGACAAAAAACTACAAAAAAATTATTCAGTTGAGAAACTATTTTCTACGAATTTTTTGGTAATTCATTTCGCTAAATTGTTCACATTTAAGTCAAAACAAGATATAATGTTTTTAAGTTGAGCAGTTGTTATGACAGGTATAAAAATTTAAGATATACACATGAATTATATAATCATACAATATAAAAAGAAAATAAGAATAAAATAGGATTTAACGTGGTTCAACAGTAAAGTTTACGTTTATGGATAAGATGAGAGAAAAAAGTTTCACTATGATGAAAAGAGCAAGATACAATCACTCAGAACTCTCAAATCTTAACCCTAGTATATTTTTCGAATATCTCACAACTCTTCCGCAAATGGCAGAATACTACAATAATTTTATTAGTCCATATAAGCCCGTGCCATTTGCTACCACCACATATCTTACTTTTTATCCCAATCGGGTTACAGCGTAAAAGTCAGGTCACAATTCAAGTCCATAAAGACATATTCAAAATTCAAACCACATAAAAAAAATAAAAATTCTTCACCTTGGCTTGAATTCTCTCAATTATTAACAAAATAGCCGCAAACACTCTATCTTATCATATGCCCTCGCAAGGGCATTTCTGAGCACTACAAACACCAATCAAGTCTAGGCGATGCCTAAACTTGATGACTGAGGCTCCCTTGGTCATCGTATCCATTGGATTATCATGTGTAGAGACTTTTTGCACAACTACAGTCCTCTGAGATATAATGTCTTGAATGAAGTGATATCTGACATCAATGTGCTTAATTCGCTCATGGTACATTTGATTTTTTGTGAGATGTATTACACTCTGGTTGTCACAAAACACCGTTGGCTTGTTTTGTATCAACCTAAGATTACCCACCAAATCTTGTAACCATAAAGCTTCTTTTACTGCTTTGTTAAGGCCATATATTCAGTCTCTTTGTGAGATGTATTACACTCTGACTGTCACAAAATACTATTGGCTTGTTCTATATCAACCCAAGATCACCCACCAAATCTTGTAACCATAAAGCTTCTTTTACTGCCTTTGTTAAGGCCATATATTCAGTCTCTATGATAGACAAAGCAACTGTAGCTTGCAATGTTGCCTTCCAACTTATAGCACTTCCAGAAAGAATAAACAAATAACCTGTCAAAGATCTCCTATTGTCTAAGCCCCCTGTAAAATTTGAATCCACATAACTAATAACTGAATCACTCATCTTTGCCCTATCAAATATCAAACCAACATCTATAATGCCCTTCAAATACCTCAAAATTCATTTCACTGTCTGCCAATGCTCTTTCTGATGACACACTATATATCTACTTACAACACTAACTGCATGTGAAATGTTTGGTCGGGTGCATACCATAGCATACATGATGTTACCAACAGCACTCGAATAGGGAACACTGGACCTATGCTCCATCTTCTTATTTGTTTTTGGTGACATGTCTGCAGATAACTTAAAATGAGCAACAAATGGAACAGTCACAGGCTTAGCATTATTCATGTTGAAATGCTTAAGCACTTTCTCAACATAGGCCTGTTGAGACAAGAAAAGCTTCTAAACACTTCTATCCCTAGTAATTTTTATTCTCAATATATTACTTGCAGCACCCAAATCCTTTATATTAAGCTCATCACTCAACTGCTTTTTCAGAATGTTAATTTGTGACATGCTTTTAGTAGCAATAAGTATGTCATCCACATACAACAATAAATAAATAAAGGAATCATCTGAAAGCTTCTTATGATATACACAACTCTCATATGAACTACGATTAAAGCCATTACGAACCATAAATGTATTAAATCTTTTGTACCATTGCCTAAGGGATTGTTTCAGACTATTTAAAGATTTCTTAAGCAAGCAAACATGATTTTTCATACCTGAAATGATAAATCTCTTAGGCTTACTCATATAAATTTGCTCCTCTAACTCACCATGCAAAATGCTATCTTCACATCTAATTACTCAAGCTCTAGATCATGAAGAGCAACCATAGCAAGTAAGACTCTGATAGAACTGTGCTTCATAACGAGAGAAAACACTTCACTAAAGTTAATCCCCTCCCTTTAAGTAAAGTTTTTTGCTACCAATCGTACCTTATATCGAGGTGCTTCAACCCCCAGAGTGCCTTCCTTTTTCTTGAATACCCATTTACAGCCTACCACTTTCTATCCCTTAAGCAATGTTACACGCTCCCAAGTCTAATTCTTGTGAAGAGATTCAATTTATTCACTCATATCACCGACCCACTAATCTGCATCTAAACAAGAAATGGTTTCTCTATAATTGCTAGGTTTATGCACATCAACTGTCTCAGCAATTGACAAGACAAACGCAATTAGATCTGTATATGCATATCTCTACGGGGGTCTAATTTGTCTTCTTTCTCTACCAGTTGCAATGCTATATGGTTCCTGTTGCTGTTACTCAGGTGCATTCTCTTATTGATCAAGATCTTGCACCTCATCCTTTGAATTACTAGATTGAATTGCTGAAGTATCAATGTCAAGCTCTACCTGTTCTCTAACACCATAATATAATTATGCTATTGACTTCTTCTGACTATCCAATGAAGCAGACTCGTTAAATGTTACATCCCTACTAATAATTAATCCTGGAGACTTTGGATCATTGCACCACAACCTGTAACCTTTAACTATAGATGCATACCCTAGAAATATGCATTTTCTTACCCTCGGCTCAAGCTTACCATCCCTCACATGAGCATAAGCAGGGCAACCAAACACTCTCAGCTGAGAGTAATCAGCAGGTGAATTGAACCAGATCTCAAAAGGAGTGTTGTACTCAATAGTTGTAGATGGAGATCTATTAACTAAGAAATAGGCTGTATTAATTGCTTCATCCCAGAAATCATAGTTATCAAAGGCTCAAGGCACACCAAGGCGCCAAGGTGTCTTGGAGCCTAGGCGCAAGGTGCAGGCGCTCGCTCGAGAGAGCCAAGGCGCAAAAATAAAAAATATATATTAAAAATAAAAAAAATATATAATTATGCTATCACACCTCAAGTAACATAAAATTATATAATAATAACTAACAAATATGCAAATAATAATTAGTTTATAATCCAAAAGAGATAAAAATAAACTACTAAAAATTAAAGTTTAATAAACTAATAAACTACTATATGTTCAATCCACATCAATAGAAGTATCAAAATCCTCTTCATCTTCTTCATCATCTTCATTATCCTCCTCATACTCATCTTCCAAATCAACATCTTCATCATCATCATTTTCTTCCTCGTCTTCAAGAAGTGAAGAAGTACGAGTGGATGATACTTTTCTTTTTTGCTGTGATGTAGATGCAACATTTTTCCCTTTGCTTAATCTAGTGTTGTAGGCATTCTCTTCAGCTCCAGTAGCTGCAGCAACCACATTCCATGTCAAATCATCATCTTTAAAAACAAGTTCATCTCTATCCATCTCTTCCTCCATTTGACCCATCAACCATTCATTACTATCATCAATGTCTTTCAATGAGATGGGGTCAATGCGGTCATATGCATTATATCTACGCTTTAATGACCGATTGTACTTAGCAAATACCAAATCATTCAAGCGATTTTGAGCTAGTCTATTTCTTTTTTTACTGTGAATCTGCAAAATATAACAATTTTAATAAGTATAATTTTTGAAAGAACAAATTAAAGGTATAATTCTAAAGGGAGATGTTTTGTCACTTACATGCTCAAAGATGCTCCAATTACGCTCACAACCAGATGCACTACAAGTGAGGCTAAGCACTTTAACAGCAAAATTTCTCAAATTTGGAGTTGTTGCTCCATAAGTTAGCCACCATGTAGCTAATGAAAAAATAATGCATATTATTTATTATTCAAAAATATTGTAATATGAGATTACATGCTTATGGATAAAATTATATTACCTGGAGATACTTTCTTTTGATTCCTAATTGCCATATCCATCCCAAAGATACCTTCAGCATTTTGATAAAAAGGTAATTGTGCCATTATTTTATCTTGCTCTTCTTTGCTTGGAATCAACCTTACTACAACTTGGTATAAACCGGTAACAACCTCAACATCTTCATTAATTTTCTCATTTGAATAAAAAAATTCAGGATTCAAATAATATCCAGCTGCGTGCAAAGGTCGATGGAGTTGGCTTTCCCATCGTTTATCAATAATCTCAAAAATTGTCCTATATTTTTCTTCATTTTCATTAAATGACTTTGCAATTGCTTCTTTAGCCCTATCCATCGCCTCATAAATATATCCCATTGCATGCATTTTCTCACCATCAACTAATCTAAGCACACGAACTAATGGACCAAATATCTTTAAGATATAAACAATATTAGTCCAAAAAGTAGGCATCATGACAATACTGTATACTTTTTTACCAAACAGTTCTTTTGCCCACTTACTTTTGGTCCATTCCTCTGAGCTAAACATCTTTCTCAAATTTGCCTTGTGCTTATGTATGCGTTGAAGGGTGAGAAAAGTAGTTGCAAATCTTATGACAGCTGGCCTAATTAGCTCTCTTTCACCAGTAAAGTGCCGCAACATGTTCACCACACCCGGACGAATGTAAATATATCCATTCAATGTCACTGCCCTTTTAATTGTGTTATGAATTTTGGGAATTTTTCCAATATCTTCTAGCATCAAATCTAGGCAATGAGCAGCACAAGGAGTCCAATACAAATGAGGGCACTTTGTTTCTAACAACTTCCCTAAAAACAAAACAAATATGGTAGCAAGTAGCATAAATATTAAATACATTATTTACTTATAATTAAATTAAACTATCTAATAATAGTAAGAATAAAAACTCTTAATTACCTACAAGCACACAATTGCTAGCATTATCTGTCACAACTTGAACCACATTAGCCTCTTCAACACGCTCTACAAATCTATTAAGCAGGTCATACATCTTATTACCAGTTTTTGAGTACTCTGAAGCATAAACAGATTCCATGAAAACAGTTCCCTTTGGAGAATTCACCAAGAAATTAATCAAAGTCCTTTGTTTCTTATCAGTCCAACCATCTGCCACTATAGAACAACCATACTTTGCCCATTCTTCTTCATAGGACTTTAATGAATTGTTCACCTCAGCAACTTCTTCATTCAATAAGGGAACCCGCACCTCATGAAAACTAGGTGCTTTCATACCAATACCAAATTGACCAATAGACTCCACCATAACTTGAAAACTTGGATAATTGACAGCATTAAAAGGAATTGCCGCATCATACATCTATTGAGCTATATCCTTACATGTTTTTTTTTGTAATTCCTTTTTACATGCCTCATTAATAGTGGTTTGCTTCAGCGTTGAATTTTTTCTATCTTGCACCGCCTTTGCAGCACTTTTGGCAAAATATAAATCTATTGGACCCTTTGTCCTTGCCTTCTTTTGAACCTTACTATTTCCTTTTGAGCCTCTAAGAATTGTCCCAACATCATCTTCATCTTTGTCATCTCCAAGAATTTCAACATCCTCATAATCAGGCAATTTATCTAAGGTCTTTGCTGAAGCCTTTTGCTGCATATACTCTTGTAGCTATTCACGCATATGTGTTGGACACTTCTTACACATTGTAGCATTTCAAAATCCTCCAACTAAATGTTGTTTAGCTCGAAATATCCCTCCTTTTGTAACTTTGCTACAAAAGTTACAAGCAACATCATTTCTATTGTTTGGATTCACCAAGTGGACATATTTCCATGCGGGATCTTTGTTGCTATTGTCAGTTTTAGCAGTGGTAGATGCTTCCGATTCCATCTTTGCAAAAATAAAATAAAAAGATAAGAAAATTAATAATTTAATAAGTAACAACAAGCCAACAATAATATACATACCAATTTATAGTACCATAATCCAATTATAATAATAGAAATTAATAATTTATGATAACACAAACTCAATTACAATATTTCTAATAATTTCTAAGAAGACCTAATAACAATTAGCAATAAGAAAATAAAGTAATAAAACATTTTTAATCCAATAATAAAATTAAAAACTAATAAGAGTAATTGAATTAGCATATTAGCATAATAGCATCTCAAGTGGTCAAGTCTCAACATATTTTCACATATTCACAATAAACAATATGTCAAAATCACAAATTTATACTAAAAAGAAAAGGAAAAGAAAAACATTGCAGGGTAAGGACTAAGGAGAGAGCATGAAAAGAAGAAAATGAAAAATTGCAGCTGCTGTAACAATGCAAAAACCAGAATAGAGAGAGTATGGCATTGGTAGCAAAAAAAAAAAAAGATGCAGAAAAAGAAAGTGTAGTGTAGAAACATTGCATGAAAGAGAGAGAGAGAGAGCATGGCAGAAAAAAATGCAGAAAAAGAAAGTGCAGTACATAAACACTGCAGGAGAGAGAGAGAGAGAGCATGGCAGTCCAAAAAAAAAAAAAGAGAAGTAGAAAAAGAAAGTGCAGTGCAAAAACACTACAGGAGAAAGAGAGAGAGAGAGCATGGCAGTCCAAAAAAAAAAAAAAGAGAGAAGCAAAAAAAGAATACCCAGCACAGGAAAGGGAGAGAGAGAGAGAGAGAGAGAAAGCATAGCATTGGCAGCAAAAAAAAAAAAAAGAAACACTGAAACAAAAAGAAAAAAATGCAGCACAGGGGAAGAGAGCAGAGGAGAGTGAGAGGAGGAGAAGAAGAAGAAGAAGAAGAAGAAGAAGAAGAAGAATAAGAAAAGAATAAAAAAAAAATACATACCAGGTTTGTTTGATCTCTCCCTTCACTCCTCTTCTTCTCTTGTTCTTCTTCTTCTTATTCTTCTTTTTTTTCCTTTTTGCTGGCTGCTGGCTGCTGGACAAGCTTAAAAAAAAAAAAACCTAGCAGCCTACCTTTTTATCAAGCGCCTTGCCTCATTCGGTGCACGCCTCGGTGAGGTGGTGCTCCTCAGCTGTCCCAAGGCGCCTGGGGCTGTGCCAGGTGTGCCTTGCGCCTGAGGTGCGCCTCAGGCACGCCTTTGATAATAGTGCCAGAAATCCTTTCTCAATTTTGAATGTGAGAGCATGCTTCGTGCTTTATTACAAAGTGTTCTATTCATGCGTTCTACAATACCATTCTGTTATGGTGTCATTGTACAAGTGCGGTGTCTCACTATACCTTCATTGCTGCAGAATGCATCAAACTCATGATTGTAAAATTTCAACCCGTTACCAATTCTAAGACGCTTGACCTTCTTTTTTGTTTGCTTCTTAATCATCGTCTTCCACTTTATAAGTGTTGAAAATGCCTCATGTTTTATTTTCAGAAAATACACCTACACCATTCGAGAGTAATCATTAATCAAAGTCATGAAGTACTGGCACCGCTCTTGGAAGAGATTCTATTAGGACTCCATAGATCTGAGTGGATATAATCCACCGTTTCTCTAGTCTTGTGCTCTGCTTTTTTATCAAACTTTGTGGTCTGTTTGCCAAACACACAGTGTTCACAAAAGTCCACAGATTCTGTTTTCTGCTCATTCAATAAATCTCGCTTGCTCAATATTGATAATCCTTTTTCACTCATATGACCAAGTCGCAGATGCCACAATTGAGTCTGATTTTGATTATTACTTCCGGATGCTACTGCAGCTTCTCTTAAACTGTACTGCCCTGAAGAAAATACAATCCTGAAAACCAAACTGCTCTTAATGAGTGCCATAGAGCCCTTGTACACTTTGAGAACTCCATTCTCTGCATTGTATCTGATTCCATGAGAGTCAAGTGTCCCAAGAGAAATCAGGTTCCTCTTTAGTCCTGGAACATGCCAACACTCTATAATTCTAAAAACGCCATTAAACATCCTCAATCTGATGTTACCAATTCTTTCCACAGATAATGCATGATCATTACCCAGAAACACCTTGCCACTCATCTGTTTGTAAGTGGCAAACCAGTTTCTATGTGGACATATATTATAAGTGGCACCAATATCAAGAATCCAGGAATTTTGTCCATGATCTAAACTCGCAAATAAAATTTCCCCAGCACTGTCATCACCATCAGAATCGATAAAACTGTCAGCCACATTTGTAAAACTTTATGGTTGCTTTTCCTTTTTAGTTTTCAATTTGGGACAGTTTCTCCTATAGTGACCTTGCTCCCTGCACTCAAAACAGTTGACCTTTTTCATTCTTGACTTAGATCTGGCCTTAGATTTCTTTCTACTGGAAGAACTCTCTCTTGAATGTGTTCTTCCCCTGCTCACTAAACCTTTCCCCTTAAATATTTCTCTATTATCTGGAAAATTCTTTTTTAACTCCTTCGATTTTAGAGAATTACTAACATCATCTAGTGAAATACTATCTTTCTCATACAACAAAGTATCAACAAAAGTCTCATAGGAGGGTGGCAAAGAACATAACACAATAAGGACCTGATCCTCACTATCTATATCAATATCAATATTCTTCAGGTCTATAATGATTGAATTAAATTCATCCAGATATTCTTTAATGGGTGTACCTTCGCTTATTCTCAAATTGTAAAGTTTTTTCTTCAGATACAGGCAGTTGGTCAGCGATTTAGCAGAGTATAACTCCTCTAATTTCTTTCATGCCATAGACGCTGAGCTTTCACCAGTAATCTCGCACAGGATATTATCAGTTACGCTCATGAAAATCGCACTTAAGGCTTTTTCTTTAGATCAGCCTTCTCTGCCTTTTTCATACCTTCTAGAAAGTTATCCTCGATTGCCTTCCATAGACCTTATAGGATCAAGGAAGATTTGATTTTAATCTTTCATAGACTAAAACTCGATCTACCATCAAACTTCTCCATCTCATATTTCATTGAAGCGATGCCATCTGTAAACCCTAAGTTTTACACACAAAGCTCTGTATCAATTTGTTATGACAAGCACGAAAATATAAAACACACACACAAATCTCACAATCATACAGTATATAAAAGAGAAGAAGAATAACACATGATTTAACGTGATTCAACTGTAAGGTTTATGTCCACGGGTAAGATAAGAGAAAAAAGTTTCACTATAATGAAAAGAGCAAGATACAATCACTCAGAACTCTCAAACTCCAACCCTAGTATGTTTCTCAAATATCTCACAACTCTTCCGCAAATGGCAGAATATTACAATATTTATACTGGTACATACAGTGGGGGCGTTGCCTCTGCATCCCCAGAGAGATCAGTGGTGAGCTTTGGGTCCGGGCCTATCGACCCGGGCCCTTCGCTACCACCACAGATCTCACTTTTTATCCCAATTTGGTCGCAGTGCAAAACTTTCAAATCGGATCACAATTCAGGTTTATGAAGAAAAATTCAAAATTCAAAATTCAAGCCACATAAAAAAATAACAATGATTATAGATTGGATATTTGTGGATATTCATCCCTATATATTTTAATATGACAGGTTTAAATAATTGTTTGGATCGATTCCAGATTTTTGCATATTGTATTCATAATGTCTGAATTCGTTTATATAAATAAATAATTAAATATATAATATATATTTTTTATAATAATATATATATATATTATATATTATATTTTAAATAAATAAATTTTAAATATTTTATAAAATTATTAAATTTTAAAATATAAATTATTAATTGAAAATATTTTATGTAGTTTATTAGTCGTATAAAATTAAATGAATTTAAATATCATTTGAGTAATAATCAACAAGTTTTTAACAGATTTAAGTACTTAATAAAAAATTATAATTAAATTTAAAATAAATTTTAATAGCCTAAATATTAATAAAATTTAAATTTTATTAAAATAATTTTTACGAACACTCTACTTGTTACAAGTAGTTACATAAACATTTAAGTTTAATTTTGTCTCGATGTAAGTAGGTTGTGGTTTTCCCCGTGATAAAACCCCACTTAATAAATGCTTATAGCGAGTGTTGTGGGTGGCCCATTGCCTGCTAAATCTTTTCTTTTTCTTGTAAAAGGGGAGTAAGGCAACTAGAATATGTGTACATTGAAATGCATTAATTTGAGCACAATATATAATTTTATAAAATTTAATTTAATTAATTTTTTTATTTGAAATGAAAATTTTTAATTTCTTAATTTAAAATAAATTATTTTTAAATAAATAAAAATCAAATATAACTATATAAAATTTTATTTATATTATTTTCATGCGAATAATTTATTCAAACGAAATAGATGTTTGAATTGTCCAATAAACCAGTTGGTATTTGGATTCTTTGCTAGTGGGGAAATGAACCAGCTTTATCATAGCCAATCAAATTGCACCATGTAACCCATGAACAGTACTGAGGAATCTAATTTTGTCCAATTGAGATAGTTGATTTGGACCCCCCGATGCTATGGCATCTGAATCCTCATTTAAAAAAAAGACAAATGTCATTAGTAGCAAATTGACTGGTGGAGATATTTGCCCATTAACGAGGGAACCTTTCTTAGATTTCATGTTTGTTAAATAAAGCACGAATTGAAATGGCCATAGCTGAATTTTACACTTGGAGCTGCACGGTTGTGGCAACTGGCAAAGTTTAAGGCAATGAAGAAAAAAAAAAAAAATGCCCAGCCTTTCGCTTTCATGGAATTGATACGTAAACTTACCTGCATCCATTTATTTCAATAAAATTAAATTTTTAATATATTAAGTTTAAATTATAATAATTTTGAGTTTAGTGAAGTGCTACAAAATTAGATAATATATATATTAGAATTGTTAAATCACATTAAATATGAAATTGATGGAAAAATTTAGTGAGTGTACATTTGAAATACTTATAAAAAAATTATTTTGAATCCATTTTAAACGAGTTATCAAATATATTTATGATTATTATTTATTTATAAAACATAATTTTATAAATATTAAATTATTTTTATTAAAATAAAGTACATTAAAGTCAAATATAAATATCTTATATCAAATTATTTGATATGTATACACACACATCCATCAAACATATAAAATCACAGGGTATAAATTTATAATTTTGTTTTAAATTAAAAAAAAATAAATCAAATTAAATAAATAAAAAAAAATTTTAATTCTAATTGAGTGCCTAAATCAAAATATGCTTAACCCTACCTATATTGATTATACCTACCTAATACGAGTGCTTCTGATGGACTAGTGATTTAAATACAAAAAAATTCAATAAATACCTCACTCCACTCCTAATTTATTTATATATATATATATATCATTAATTCTCTACACAATTATTTTCTACACTCTCTTTAATTCTCAATACTCTTTTAATTTCTCTCAAATTTTCTAAATAATTATTTTTTACACTCCTTTTAATTCTCAATACTTTCATAATTCTCCTACTTTATTATTTTATATACTATATCAATTACTGATTATTATTTTATATATTCAATAAAATTTTTACTCATTCTATTTTGATTTTTTAAGTTTTATTTTTTAATTATCAATTATCATATAATTTTTTTAAAAAGGTTGCAAGTAATACTCAACTCAACTTAATTCAACTTTGAAACTTTTAAATAAAATTTATTATAATTTCATGTAATATATTATTTATAAATAAATAATTAAGAAAGGAGGATTTAAAAAAAAAAATGGGTAAAAGTTAATTGTGCGCTAGGTCATGTTGGCCAATTATCCTCTAATCTCCATAACGTTGGGGATACCATATTAACTTTTTTCTATTCACATTTCAATGGTCGGTCAGCTGGTCTACCACAAATAGAATTTTCCTATATCTATGCTTAACATTATAAACCACCTCAATCTCCCTTCTCTCAACCTAAAGCTAAACCTTTTGATTCATTTGCTAATCCTAAAGGATACATAGGCAATTTAAGTTCATGCACTTTTTTCTAATTTTTTTAAAATTAATTTCATCTCTAGTTTTTAACAAGTTCAAGTATTTGCTTATTAAATTTTTCTTAAAAATAAGTTAATTTTATTCTTTTTATTCTTATTTTATTTTGATTAAAAGATTTATAAGAAAAATTAAAATATTTTTACAAATATAACTTAAATTATAAATCAATAAAATTTTCCTAATAATTTTTATTTATTTAAAATAATTTTTTATTTAAAATTGCTAACATAATTATTAAAAGCGTTTATATATTTTTTATTGATAAGAAATTTTATTAAAATAAACTGTATCCATCATTTTTAAATAAAATTTAAAATTTGAAGTAAATAATATATAATAACTTATATTTTAACCTTTAAATTAATTTGTTTAGGAAAATACCGCCAACCCTACATCAAACATATAAAATGACATAAAATGACAGAGGGCATAAATTTATAATTTTGTTTTAAATTAAAAAAAATTAAATCAAATTAAATAAATAAAAAAATTATAATTCCAATTGAGTGCCTAAATCAAAATATGCTCAACCCTACCTATATTGATTATACCTAATACGAGTGCTTCTGATGGACTGCCATTAATAGAAAATACAATCTAAATACCAAGTTTTTTATACACTAATGTATTCTAAAATGTGAATCATCTTAGTTAAATAGCAATTACATTACTATAAAATAAAAAGAAAATTAAATAAAATTTAATTTAATTGTGCTCCTTAAATCTTTTAATAAAAGTAAGCACGAAGATTATATATATTAATATAATGTAAAATTTACTATTATAGTAAAATTTAAGTTATAGTGATATGTTTAATCTGATTTAATTCAGTGATTAAAGATAAATTACTCATTTAATATATAAATATATATTAAGCGTGAATCTTTACTCATTCAATTTTTATAAATAAGTAAAGTTATTTATTAATTAAAAAATTAAAATAAGAAAATTTTCAACAGGTTGCAAAGGGTAAAGCAGCTCGTAATCAGGCAATGGGCAATTTTGATGATTTTAAATAAAATTTATTATAATTTCATGTAATATATTATTTATAAATAAATAATTAAGAAAGGAGGATTTAAAAAAAAAAAAAAAGGGGGTAAAAGTTAATTGTACGCGCTAGACAGACATGGGCCAATTAGCGAAGGCGCTGTCCTCTAATCTCCATAACGTTGGGGATACCATAAGAGAAACATTTTTATGTTCACATTTCAGTGGTCGGTCAGCTGGTCTGGGTCACCACAAATATCATTTTCCTAATTTTTTTTAAAAAAGGGATAAACTGTTGCGTGTATTTGCTGGTCAACCAAAAGCTATACCTTTTGATACTTTTTGCTTATCCTCTCGGATCCATGAATTTTATTTCGTATATTATTTTTAAATTTTTTTATTAAATAATTAATATAAAAAAATATTATATTAAATAAAATTTTTTTATTTAAATTAGATATATTATGTATCTAAAATATAATATATTTAATAAATAATAATTATTATATATCTTATATTTTAAATTTATAATGAATCAAATTTAAATAAAAAAAATTCATCAAACTAAGTAAGATAAATATTAGTTAATTGAAGTATTAAAATAATTTATCTAAAATATAATATATTTAATAATTTTTTATTTATTTAAAATAATTTTTTATTTAAAATTTATAACATAATTATTAAAAATTTATATATTTTTTATTGATAAGAAATTTTATTAAAATAAACTGTATCCATCATTTTTAAATAAAATTTAAAATTTGAAGTAAATAATATATAATAACTTATATTTTAACCTTTAAATTAATTTGTTTAGGAAAATACCGCCAATTTTAATTTGTATTGATGAATGATGCATCCAATTATTAATTGGGTGATGGTTGTCCCAATAAAATTTAATTTCTTTATTTCTATAATTAATAAAAATAGAATCAACTTTTAATATATTAAACAATTATTATTGCTATCTTGATATAATTAATTTTCATTGAAACTTAAACTTAAAATCTCATACAAAAATTTAATATTATTAAATTAAACCTGATTAATTTTTTTTTTTACTTTTTCATTTACTTATTATTGTATATTTTCTCTTTTTTTTTACTATTAATGGTATTTTGATGCATATAATGAATATCTAAAGATGTTATATTAGCATCATTATAATTGTTTCATTTGTTTTATACATGCAAATTCACAAGAATCATTAATCATGTTGGTTTTGATTTTTATTTTAACCGAATTAAATGGTAGAGATATATTATTCTTTGAATTGTTTAAAAGAAGAATATTTAATTTTGATTTGAAATTGAAAAAATAACTTAATAATTTTAAAATTTTAATTTTAATAATTTTAATTTTATTAATTAAATATATTTATTTATATTATTACATATTATATTTAATTTATATATTTAATTAGCTTTTTATTTAATTTATATATTTAATTAATTTTTAGTAATATATTGATTAAATTATTAAATTAATAATTAAATTATTAATTAATTAATTAAAATAGTATTTATCTTCACTTATAAATTAACTCTAAATATAAATTAAACTGATTATTTATAATTATTTTTAAACTTAAAATTAAAAAAAAATAAATTAAATGATTTATTTTTTTATTTTTTTACTTATAAACATAAATTTTATTTATAAGTTAGTTTGATAAATATTTTAATATATTATTTTTATTTAATTTTTAAAATTTTATTATAAATTTTATTTAATATTATTTTTAAATATTTTAATAATAAATATATTTATAAATTAATTTTTATTAAATATATTAATTATTTATTAATATTTAAAAATATTTTAATTAAATATATAATTATTTAAAATTTTAAATATTTATAAATTTAAATTAACTTATAAATATAACTTTTTGAGCCGACACTTATAAATTAAGACAACTACTATTTAAAAAGCTGTGTAGTCAGGAAGGACAATTGGGTAAATATCGACTATAATTATCTGAATGGAATAAATGCTTAAAATAATTCAAAATAAAAAATGGTCGTCCTAACACTATCCCCACTTCAGCATGCTTTGACTTTAAAGAAAATCCACTAACATAGTGGTGGCCAGAAACTCACAATTTATTAATTTAATTGTAAAATTCCATTTACCTACCAGCTTCACCTTCAACCACCCCACCATAAAAAGTCATCGGTACAAAATGGACCGTCACCACCAATATCAGATAATCGCTGTCACGTTACACATTTTCCTTATTTAAAAATCAAATTCAAATTATTTTTCTATGGATTTACAACTCTCTCAACCCTTAACCCCCCACTAAACTTTTATCCAAAAAATTTGAGATCGACTATATGGATTCACTTCCTCCATTCTAAATGATTTTGAGTTAAATCTTCAAAAATGTATAATATTTCTAAGTCATGTTATACCACTCTCATCCAAGTCAATTTAGATCTACCTTTTTTTTTTCTATCTTCTAACTGAATGTACTCTACTTGTCTAACTGGAGTCTCCATATATCTACACTTTACATGACCAAACCACCTCAATCTCCTTTCTCTCAACTTATCCTCAATTGGCACCACTCTGACCTTTTCCTAATCCACTCATTGCGGACTTTATCTAGTCTAGTATGGTCATTCATCCAACTTAACATTCTCATCTCTACAACTCTTATCTTAGACTCATACGACTCATTCAGTACCCAACACTCACTACCATATAACATGGCCGGTCGTATGGCTGTACGGTAAAATTTTCCTTTTAACTTATTGGCAATTTTGCGATCACATAAAACTCACGTGGCACGTCTCCACTTCAACCATTCGGCTTTAATCCTATGACTAACATCCTCCTCACATTCCCCATCTACTTGAAGGACTGAGCTGAGATATTTAAAATAATTACTTTAGGACAGTACCACTCCATCCAAACTAACTCATTCTCTATCACCAGTTTGACCTTCACTGAACTTGCAATACATGTATTTTATTTTCGTTCTACTTAACTTAAAGCCCTTTGACTCTAGAGTACTTCTCCAAAGCTCTAACTTTCTATTGACTCCTTCTCATGTCTCATCTATCAGAATAATATCATCCGCAAACATCATGCACAAATGAATACTCTCTTGTATATGTTTCGTCAATTCATCTAAAACTAATGTAAAAAGGTAAGGGCTTATAGCTGATCCTTGGTGTAATCCAACTGAGATCGAAAAATCTCTTGTGTCCCCTCTCACTGTACGCACAATAGTAGTTGCTCCTTCATACGTATCTTTCAATACTTGTATGTACCTAATAGATATCATCTTTTGTTCTAACACTTTCCATAAGACATCTCTTGGAACACTATCATAAGCCTTATCAAAATCAATAAAAACCATGTTTAGATCTTTCTTCACATCTCTATATTTCTCCATCAAGCTTCTAATGAGAAAGATCGCTTCCATAATTGAATGACCGGGCATGAAGCCAAATTGATTGAGGGAGATAAAAGTATCATGACGTAGTCGATGCTCCACAACTGTCTCCCACAACTTTATAGTATGGCTCATGAATTTAATTCCCCTATAGTTTGAGCAACTCTATATATCTCCCTTATTTTTAAAAATAGATACTAAAATACTCCTCCTCCATTCTTCAGACATTTGCTTTGAGTTTATAATCTTATTAAATAATTTAGTTAACCATGCCACTCCCATATCTCCCAAACACTTTCACACTTCAATTGGTATTCCATCGGGTCCACAGGCTTTACCCACTTTCATTCTCTTAAGTGCTTCCTTTACTTCTAAAGATATAATCATTCTAGTATAATTCACATTCTTTTCTATTATTTTATAGTCTATATTCACACTATTACTATTTTGATTATTATTAAAGAGATCATTAAAATAATTTCTCTATCTTTCTTTAATATCTTCATCTTTTACCAACATTTTTCTTTCTTTATTCTTAATGCACCTAACTTGATTGAGATATCGACATTTCCTTTCTCTCCTCCTTACTAATCTATAAATATCTTTCTCCTTTTCTTTAGTTCTAAGTTTCTCATATAATTTTTCAAAGGCCTATGCTCTTGCTTAACTAACTATCTTTTTTGCCTATTTATCTTTTTTGCCTATTTATTTGCTATCTTGTACTGTTCATATGCCTCATTATTATCACATTTAGGTAATTTCTTATACCATTCCCTTTTTCTCTTCATTGCCTTTTGTACTTCCTCATTCCACCACCATCTCTCTTTTGAGGGTGGTCCATGTCCTTTAGACTTTTCAAGTAATTTTCTAGCTACTTCTCTAATCTTTGATGCCATTTGTATCCACATGTCATTGGCCTCCATATCCAGCTTCCATGCTTCAGACTCGAGAAGCTCATTTTTGAACTTCACTTGCTTTACTCCTTTGAACTCTCACCACTTTATTCAAGCTACACTATTTTTTCTAACCTTACTTGAATTGTTCCTAAACTCGACATCTAATACCACTAACCGATGTTGACTTGTTAAAGCCTCTCCTGGAATGACCTTACAATCCTTGCATAGAGCTCTATTTGTCTTCCTGGTTAAGATGAAGTCAATTTGGCTTCTATATTGCCCACTTTTGAAAGTTACTAAATGTGACTCTTTTTTTATAAAGTAGGTATTTGCTAGTATTAAGTCGTATGCCATAGCAAAATCCAGGATGCTTTTTCCCTCCTCATTTTGACTGCCAAAACCAAAATCTCCATGAACATTCTTATAACCTTACCTATTACTTCATACATGTCCATTCAAATCTCCACCAATAAAAACATTCTCTTCATTCGGTATGCTTTGTATTAAATCATTCATATCTTTCCAAAACCTTTATTTACTCTCACTATTTAGTCATATTTGTAGGGCATAAGCATTAACTACATTTATTGTTTCTCCTTCTAGTATTAGCTTCACTAGTATAATTCTATCTTCTACTTTTTTTCACAGCTATTATAGCGTCTTTCAATGTCCTGTTTATAATTATGCCCACTCCGTTATTGTTTCTCTCATTTCTGGCAAACCACTGTTTGTACCCTGAATTATCCACTTCCTTGCTTTTCTCTCATACCCATTTAGTCTCCTGAATGTAAGCAATATTCACCCTTCTCCTTTCTAAGGTATCCACAAGCTACATTAATTTTCTTGTAAGTGATTCAACATTCCAAGTACCAACCCTGATCCTCCTCCTATTCTGTTCCTTCCTAATTGGTCTCCTTCTATGATATCTTCTATTATTTTCTATGTCTATCTTGTATTTTGTTCCACTATCTGTCCTATAGACTAACTTCTTTTCCTACACTAGTTCATAATGTGGGAAACATCACACCCGGGCGCGGGCATGGCGTGTCGCTTTCGGTGAACGCCCTATACCCTTGCATATTTCTCACTACACCGGGCTTTGATGTAGAGCGTCGTAAGTAGAGGACATCTCAATATTTATATAATTTGAATCCATATCATAAGGTGTGACGAAATTTTTATACTGGTTATCATCTACCATAATCCTCTTCCTTTATCCGGACTTGAAACCGACTAAGTGCAAACTATTTAGGTGAAATTTATCAATTTACAACTAAATAGACATATTAATAACTTTATTTAAAGGATGAAAATGTATAAGGTAGCCGCTAAAATGATCGTATACAAACTCTCTGGCTTGATTATTGTCATCTCAAATGGAATTAAAATTTGTTTTAAATTATTTTAATTTATTTTAAACTTAATTATTATTATTATTATTTTAAATTTAAAAGAGTAAATTATATTTTTTTATGTTTTGACAAACCCCACAAACACATATATATATTTTTTATATATTGTCGGTGGATTCATTGAGTTTTGATAGTCTACTAAGCCAATCTAGAGCTAAGCCAAAGCCCAATTTGCATGGCAGCGAATCCCTCTGTTTAGATTCTGACCAGAGGCCAAAAGCTTATCTCCATAGCAAATCATCGAGATTTCTCATCCAGACACAAATAAGGCGACTTCTATCGAGTGATTCATTTTGTTCAAGATGAACGGCGGCGATGCTTCCGGTGCAGTGGAGGCACAGTACATACGGAGACACCATAGGCATCAGCCTAAAGAGAACCAGTGCGCTTCTGCTCTCGTCAAGCACATCAAAGCTCCTGTTCATCTCGTAAGCTTCATCTTCTTTTGGATCTATCTATCAATTGATGTTTTCTGTTAGTTTTTTTTGTTTCGATTAATTACTTCTTTTTTCTTTTTTTTTCTTTTTTTTCCTTTGCTTGGTTTTGGGAAAGAGGGAGAGGGGGGGGGGGGGGGGGGGCTTTTAAGTGAAAACTTTTTTTTTGTGTCAATCTGATGAATCCAGATCGATCTCGGTTGATTTTGCTTCATTTCAGATTTTTCAACTCTCACTTTCTTATTTCCAGCCATCTTGTTGGTATTTTGATTCTTGGATATTTTGGTTTATTATTTTGATTTTTGTAAACTATGATTTTTCCCCCTCATTTTTAATGATTTCTGGGCAAGTAGCTTTTGGATTTATTAAATTTCGAGTTTCATGATTTTTCTCAGTTAAGATTTTTTTTGGCTTGCAATTTCTAGCTACCAAAGCACGACTGTTTTTTTTTCTCTCTTTTCCTCACTGTTTATCCGTTGCATGTAGGATGAGGGACAACACAACCACTTGCAAACGGTTATTTGGTTCCTATTTTGATTCTTTGTTTTTGGGTTTTTGTGAATTGTTTGGATCAGGTTTGGTCTTTGGTTAGGCGATTCGATCAGCCCCAGAAGTACAAGCCATTTGTGAGTAGATGCGTTGTGAATGGGGAGAGTGGGGAGCCTGAGATTGGAAGTGTTAGGGAAGTCAATGTTAAATCTGGACTCCCCGCTACCACTAGCACCGAGATGCTGGAACTTCTGGACGATGAGGAGCACATTCTTGGAATCAAGATTGTTGGTGGTGATCATAGGCTAAAGGTATACATTTCCTTCCACTTCTTTGTTTATGATTATTATCATTATTAAAACCCTCTTTTGTTTTATATTGAGAAGATACTGTTTACGTCCTGTTATTTAAATTTTGTTGGAGCATTAGTGAAGCTGGATTGAATCTACATACAACGTTTATGTGGTTATTTAATGGATTGATCAATTAGATTACTTGATCATTCGTTTGTTACATGTCTGAAAGTTATGCAGTTTTTTCTGCGTTTGCTGGAGTTTACTGTCTGACATTTATCCTTTGGAGATTATGCCGAATCATCCTTTGATGAGCTTTAATTTGCCTTTGGGTAATGTATAATGGGTCATCTCATAGCCTGCTCCACTCTTCAAGTTATCATTGTTCCCACCTACCAGTTCCCTATTTTAATATGTAAAGCAATTGGGGGAGTCTAGAATACTTCATATAGGATGAGATGGAATCTGGTGATTTATGATCTTGCATGTGCTTGCCAGTTTTGTGGCTATTGGAGCCTTCCTTTTCTGGACTGGGCAATATTCTAATGCTTGTCTTTCATTCATGTTCTTGTTAGTTTATTTTATTCTAGAGGCCATGACATTACAGCTCATTTAGTACAGTTTTGGGTTGCGTTGCGTTGCATTGTATTGCACATGGGAGCCACAGTTGGGTACCATCTCTTTATCTTTATGCTATGATGTGTAGCTTTTGAATTTGCTTTACCCCTTACATTTTGAAGAATGAATGGAATATTCTCTGTTGGAACAATATGATACACGCATGCTAGTGGAAATTGTGGTTTTCCAATTTTGTGAAAACAGACCTTGTTCAAGCGGGCAACCCACTTTTCCTTCATGATTTGGGACAAGAACTTGACATCCATATCATGTGTACTCCAAGTGAGTGCGTGCACATGCATGTGTTCAAGCATATGCGCATTTTCATTGGTTGACAAGGCAGGAGATTTTTTGCTTTCTTGTATAAAAAATATCTAAACCTTTTATACTGCAATGCCTTTTGCTGATATTTCCCATTTTCTTGATTTTGCAGAACTACTCGTCAATCATGACCGTGCATCCAGAGGTTATTGATGGAAGGCCTGGGACGTTGGTCATAGAGTCATTTGTGGTGGATGTGCCTGATGGGAACACCAAGGATGAGACATGTTACTTTGTGAAGGCACTCATCAAGTGCAATCTCAAATCTCTGGCTGATGTCTCAGAGAGGATGGCTGTGCAGGACCGGGTTGAACCCATCAACCGATTCTGAATGGGTGGTTTCATAATATGTGATAAAAGTCTGTTAGGGTGGTTGTGCCATTTGAGGGTTCTAATTCCAGAGGCTTTGTAGAGATTGATGGATATACTCCTTCACTATTCCCAGAAGTTTTGCGTGCAATGCTGGATTTGCTTTTTAACCTCATGGAGACCCTTGCTGCCTGCTTTTGCTTTGTTTGATTTCTCCCTCAAAGTAGGGTTTCCCCTGCTTTAGTAATTAGGCCCTTGGACAAGTTTCCTTAAAAATTCCTGTGAATGGGAAAAAACCCGCTCCTTTTCACTGTTGCTTTTACTAGTATCTGCATGACGTTATGTAAATTACTATGGCCATATCTGTAAATATCCATGTAACACACAGTTGGTGCCTTAGTTGCAGCCTCTAGGCGCGGGGATTATTGGGGAAGAACTTGAAGTAGCGGTGCTTTATTAATTTTAATTTAACAGTGTCCTTTTTAGCGCACTATTGCGAAAAAAAATCATTCCAACCAGTTTCAGTCATGTTATGTGTATGCTTTCAATCATCTATCAGAAGCGTATGCTAATGCTGGCAGCCTTTGAGTGCAGAAATTGCGGTGGTTCCTAATTTTTTTAGATGTGTCCTATAAGCTTACGGTTTGGAATTTAAAATGCGTGTTTATCCGTTATCCGATAAGGTATTTGTTCTTATTGACAAGTGGGCCTAGAATTATTTAATGGTATAATCAAAGTACGGCTAAATGTTTAATTTCACTTGTGTATTTAGTGATGTATTCAATTTAACTAATTTTTAAATTTTTTTAATTAATTTATAAGTTTTAATTTAGGTAAAAGGTTTATTTTAGTGGGTAAATAATTATATAAGTCTTTAAAGTGTTTCAAGATTTAAATAAGTTTTTTAATTTTAAAAAAATTAAATAAATACTTTAAATTTTAAAAATAAATTAAATATTTGTTTTTACTATTTTAGAGATAATCAAGTCTTTTTAACTTTGAAAATATATTAAAAAAATTAAATTATAATTTATTTTTAATATAAATATAGTTAAAGTTGTGCACAAATATTTTTTAGTGCATAGGGTCTTTATTAGCAATTTAAAACATCTTAATAAGTATCTAATGCATCTTGAAGGAAATTAATAAGTTATTCTTTGTCAGATGACTTAAAAAACTTTTATATGGATTTATCATCTTCATCATAATTTCTATAAGGAAACTTCTTGAACTATTCGGTAAAAAATAACTTATCAATCTGCGGTAAATATTTATCATAATATTATAAATCAGATATATAGAATTGCTAATTAGGATCTCATTTACTAACAAATTTTTATGCATAATCTTGCTGGATTTATATTATAAGCAAATTATGTTTTAATATTTTTTTATTTATTTTTAAAAATTAAAAATTTTATTTGCCTCTAAGAGTTTATTCAATTTTTTTAAAAATTAAAAAAATTTATTTAATCTTTTTTTAAAGTTGAAGGATTTGACGCTAAAACACTTTAAAAATTTATGATATAACTTAAATGATTTAAATAAATATTATACCTTTGGTTTAAGTTTTAGTTAAAAAATTAAAATTCCAGAATTAAATTTCTTGATTAGACTTAAAAAATTAAAAAAATGAAAATTGAGGAGGCGTTCGGTTTACCATTTTTCATTTATTATCTTTAGAGAAAATGAAAAACTTGTTCGGCTGTGGCGTTTCTATTTTTCCTTTTAGTGCTTTGGATGAAACCGTTTGAAAAACAGAACTTACTTACAAAGAAACAATAAATCTTGGTTTTGAGGTTTATGTTTTCCTACTTTTCTTCTTCTTTTATTTTAATTCCTTATCTCTTCCTTTTTTATGTTCTCCTTTTCTCCTCTGTGTCTTCACATATTTTATTCGATTGCTCCTCCTTATCTTCATAATCTTGACTTCTTAATTCTGCTATTTTCTATCATCCTTTTTCTATCTATCTGAAATCATGTCATAAAAATTTTAGTTAATACCTAAAATAAAATCTCATAAAATTATTGTATATATCTATTTTGCACCGTTATGTATTTTTTATTTAATACCCAAAATAAAATCTTTTTTCAAAGAGATAATATTTTTTCAACTCTCAAAATGAAATATATTTCAAACATAAATTTCATTTAGAATTAGAAATAGGCCTAGTCGGATATATATACCTTATTTTATTCACTTTTTAGGTTTATTCACCTTTTTAAGCTTCTATTAAATCGAATAAACTCCCCATGCACCCAATAATTCCTCCTATGATCTACCCTATGAAACAGAATTCTTTTGGTCCAGTAAAATTTTTATGGCTGATTTCCTTCTATTCTTTATTTACTAAAGCTTCTTTCATTGAGACAAAAAATCTATACGAACGTAATTAGATCAAAATCCTAGCAAGTTTTTGACAACATTTATGAAAAGGTTATTTGTAATGTAAATGATACCAACTTGCAGCAAAGATTTGGTAGGAAGACATTAACCAGCAAGCAAAGAGATGATAGCCAAAATCATGACAGCTTTTATCCACTCTCCCCAAAGACCTCAAGCCTGGAGCTTACCAGAGATTGCTTGAAGCCCTGAGGGAGAGTGAACAATGGCTGCCACTCTCAGATCAAGAGGCTCCTTTGTTAGCAAGACACATACTGCTCGTGTCCCCCCAAAACGGCTCCCACCCTGCCTCAAATGGTATGGTGGTTTTATACTACAAATTACAAAGCTATTAACCTAACCCCACCAGAGATTGCAACGGGGAAGCCCTTGAGGGGAGATGAACAATCAATGCCTTGAAAGATAAGGATAGAGGCATAGAGCTAAGAACTATGCCTTCTTGTTCTTGCTCTACTGATTAGCCGAAGCAAGAGCTGAGGCCTATTTATAGGCCACAAAAATACTCACTCAAGGACCCTTTCATAATACAGAAGGGCTATGTGCATATGTCTGCACGTATGAGAGGCTGATGGGGCCCTCCACACTTGTGTGCCCACTAGTTTAGATCCTTGAATTCTAAGAAGTTTCTCAAACCCAAATGGATGAAAAGAACACACAAGCAATAGCAAGTCAACTTACTCAAAGAACAAAATCATATTTAGGCATCTCAACCATATCCAGTATCTCATAAAGTCCACTGAAAAACAATTCCAAATCTCCATATCTAATTTATCATGTAATCTATGTCCCAATCAGAACACCAATTTCTAGATGATTTGTCACATGCCAAAATATCGATCAACTAGCCTATTTTAAAAATTATCCTAACCCTATGCGAATACATTGAGAAAATAGAGCAGGCAACTGTGCCTTTGGATTTAAATGGTCTCTATTAGCCCATTGTGCAAGGAAAAGAGATGTCTTGTACACCACACACTGAGCCGCATCTCATCCCTAACCCCCTCAAAAGGATGACTAAGAATTTCACCATTCTCCGCATCATATATGAAACATCTCACTCTCAAACTTGACCCTTTAACTTGAAACTAACAATGTAAAAAAGAGGAATATGGATAAAAATAGGTAACACAAGAATTTAAATAATTAATTGTAAACTTATCAAGACAAAGCCACTTATTACCTTATTCTGTCTGTTTTAGCAATATGATATATGTGAAATCGTGTACCTGTCTGTATCTGTATCATCAGTATTAGAGAAAGTGATCTACCCTGGACAAAGCACCACAAGTGTTGGTGAAGATAATTGATAAATAACCAATGACAACCACGTTTTATTTAATCTTCTTTTTTTGGGGTGCTTGAGTTTTAGAAAACAAAAGCCACGGACAAACTAAGCTGAAAAGCAACATGAAGTATTTTTTTAGATACAGAGAAAAAAGACCTTCTGATATAGAATACAAAACATGTGAATCAAGACATTCTTCTATCCACACATTGCCATAAGAATAATTTCAAATTAGTTCTTAAACACACAATCAACCTCCTAACAGGCACATAGATCTTGGTAGCATCCACTATGAGGAATACAAGTATCAATTACCATCTATAATCTATCATCTACTGCTCTGACTGAAACAGCAAGTGCAGCAGTGCCCCAGAATTGCGAGAAGAAATTTAGTGGGTTCTGAACACAATGTGATTAAGTCAGAATATCAAGTTTTGCATTGCAATGAAAAAAAAAAAAAAAGAATTGGATTCTCAAGATCTTGAAATAAAATATCTGAAGGAAACTCAAAGCTACATTTTAGCCAACAAAAGTTATGCAATGGATGGTCAGCTTATAGTTCTTATCTTTAGAATACTAAACCAATTTATTCTGCAATTAGTTTTAAACTACTCATAACCCTATATTATAGATTGTGGCCATCCATACTTTCAATGTGATATTAACCTGCCAACTAAACTCAATATAGCAGACAAGTGCACAACCTTAGACAGGTAATAGGGCTTCACAATAACTCTAGGAATCAGATTCACATTCATTGACTAATAGAACAAACAATCACAATACCAAATGTCATCAATGGAATCAAGGGCATTCAGAAGAAAATGAAAGAAAGGAGCATCATCCAGTGAAATAAAGAATATTACGAGCTGTTGCCATTTTATTAGAGCTTCAGGTTATGAGTCAAGGGGAGAATTTCACATGTAGAAATTGTGTAAATTTCATGAAGATTAAGATTCTTTTAATGATTTAACAATTGATATAATGGACCACAAAATATTTTATGCTTGGTCATTTGACAGATCATAAATACATCATTATATCAACAAAATGCACAAACTATTACATACTGATACTGAACATAGTCTCCAACAACTGGTGTCCATCCAAAGTTTCACATGTAGAAATTGTGAGTCATATTAGAGCTTCAGGTTATGAGTCAAGGGGAGAATTTCACATGTAGAAATTGTGTAAATTTCATGAAGATTAAGATTCTTTTAATGATTTAACAATTGATATAACGGACCACAAAATATTTTATGCTTGGTCATTTGACAGATCATAAATATATCATTATATCAACAAAATGCACAAACTATTACATACTGATACTGAACATAGTCTCCAACAACTGGTGTCCATCCAAAGTTTCTTGAGGTGGCTTTGCAAGTTAGGACTTAGGAAACAAAAACAAATCATATTTCTAAACTCCTCCATAAATTTGACAATGAAAAAGTTTGGGACTGCCTTACAATGTTGCAGACCTTATAACCATTCTTCCATGAAATCAACCTACAGTGAACACCAGACAGCCTCATGGAACTATATCTCAAGACTAGGATATGGCCTTTAATGTGTAAAACAGAATCGCAACTCATTTACCAACGCTCCCTTGGCCGGCCATCAGGAAATGCAGGAACTAGCATTTTCTCTTCATTCTTTGCCGAGTTATTTAACTTGTTCACTGATCTGTTCACATGAATCTTCACATTTTCATCATCTTCATCAAAGCCTGGGGGTGTATCATCTTCATCACTCCAATCATCTTCATAGTCACCACCACCTTCGTCATCATCAAGTCCATCGCCAGTCATATAACTGTCAATATCAGACCAATCTTCACCCTCCTCACTAGACGCTTCTTCTTGCTCTTCATTTCTATTTTCAATTTCACCATCCTTCGGAGCACCATGCCTTGGGAATCTGGGGACAGCAACAAGAGAACGAAGCTTCTCTTTGATAAGCAACGAACGGTCTTTGTCTACCAACTGAGAATTGTGGTATGCTTCCCTCAGGAAAACTGAATCTCTATCACCTTTCAAGGACACATAAAACATATCAGGGTGCCTTATTAGCATCCCTCTCACCTGCTGAGAGAATCTAAACTCCTCACGAAAATGAGTAAGGTGATCCACCAGGGTCCTCTTCTCGACAGTGAGACTCAAAATCTCATGAACAACCCCACAAGCATGCTTTTCCTTCTCTGGTGTACCTGATCTCAAATGGGAAAAGTCAGAATATGGGGATATAAAAGGCATGTCTCTGAACTTACAGATCCTTCTCATTTCACTCTTAGAAAGCTGGAGACCCTTAGGCAGCTTCACTCTATTGAATTTTGGTGGTCTATCAATGATTAGATCTTTCTCTTCTAGCTCTCTAGCCCTATTCTCCTCTTCTGATAATTCAGCAGCTGATACTGCAAGCTCAGGATCCCAATGAGTTAATTCTAGAGCAGGCCCCCGCTCAGTTGCAACAACTCTAAAATATTGTGGGTATCTATGACAGATTGTGTCACGAAATTCTAGAGGCAATCCAAGATCAGTCCTTAAATGGGCTATTTTCTCCAACAAAATCCGTTTTTCCAATGACATCATCAACAATTTCCTCAACTTAACAACCAGCAAATCCTCCATCTCATTTCTGACCTTCAACTCCTCCAGGTAGAGTCTTTCTGCCTCAGGTGTCAATTTGAATTGCAATGAAAAGACCCCTTCTTCCACAATTTCAAACACAGCGGGGAATTTTTTCAACAAAGCAATAAATCGACGCCTTTTCTGAAGACCCAGTTCTCTTCTGTACCTACCCAATTGCCTAAGCGACATAGTTCTATCAGGTTGATTGACCAGAATCTTCCTTATCTTCAATACTAATTTAAGTTTCTTATCCCTTTGAATCACGTTATCAAAGGGAAGCTCTTTTCGTCTCTTCACAACAGCTCTTACCGGTTCAAATGGAGAATGAGTTTTCCTCAAGGTACTTCCAAAAGGACCATTTTTCTCTTGAAAAACCAAACTTTTTCCCAAAAACTGCGATTTCTCTAGCTGGAATGTTGAGGTGGAGAAATGGGATTTAAAATAGAGTTTGGGTTTTTCAAGAAAATTAGATTTATATGAGAGAAAGAATGGTAAAGAAGTAGATGGTGAGCCATTGGACGAGGAAACAAATAATTTGGGTTCCATGTTCAAGCTCTGAGTATTGGATAAGGATTGTATTTTGAAGTAGAATAATACAGGCAATATCAATTAATAAAACGTAACAAAGTAGTAAGAGAATTAAAGAGAAGGAAGAAGAAGAGGAACAGTTACCTTCTTTGAAGTGGATGCTGAAGCTTGTAGTAGGGTTTTGGGTGCGCGACCAGAATCTGGGTTTATCCGCACTGGCCAAAGCCCTTTGCTAGATATTTTGCTCGTGCCATTTTTATTATCTTCCTAATTTAGACGCCATTAGGAAACACAAGGTAGAACGGTCATATTCATTATTTAATGCATGAAACGACAACGTTTAAAACTTCATCCTTCTGCTTCCTCACAAGACCTGCTAGAAGCGGCTTGCCGTTTCGACCGTTTCGATGAAATCCCAGTTTACCCATCTCCCTACTCAGTCACTCTCAGACTTGGCACTCGTCTACTGCTGTTTCTCACTCAATTGGTTTTCTTCATCGCCATCGTTGTGAAGTTGTTGACTCGGAGGCAGTAAAAATGGGAAGAGGCGAGACCGTCGAGTCGTGCAGAGTTCGGATCGCCGTCAAGCCGTGGCGATAAGTCCACTCAAGTGGACCATTTCAGCAAGTCAGCAGCTTCGGATCGCAAGCTCATCACCATTTTCGTCCTCCCTTCATCGTAATTCCTGCTGTCTCCGTAATGATTTACCGCATTAAATACGCTTCAAATACGTATAGTACAGAATCACATGCCCAACAAGAAGGCCCGGTTAAAACTGAAAACTTATTTGAATTACCAAGAAATCCTTAGTGTAAGCAGTTCCTTGCTTGATGTAAGGATTGGGCTCTGACCGTTACGATTAGTATTAGAGCAGCTCGCGTGTTCTCTTGAGCGATGTTGGAGTAAACCTCAGTGAGTACACTGAGTCCCGAAAAAAGATAAAGGTCCTTTGGCAAATCTCACATTGGCAAAGTACTGAGATGGTCTTAAGTTCAAAAAGTAACAATATATATAAAATGATGGACCTAATCACAAGAGACACCTTTTGGTGGAATGGCCTGGAGAGTTGGAAGAACTCCAGGGTTAAGCGTGCTCGCTTGAGAGAAATCTTAGGATGGGTGACCTCCTGAGAAGTTTTTCAGTCCACCAATGAGATAAAATTGTGAGCTTTATGACTAAAGCGGACAATTCCTCTAGTGGTTGGAGCCCGATCGTTACAATTGATATCAGAACCGCTCGCGTATCCTCTTGGGCGATGGTGGGGCAAACTTCAGTGAGGACGCTGAGTCCCGAAAGGGCGGGAAAGAAAGGTCCCTTAGGCAAATCCCACATCGGCAAAGCACGGAGACGGTTTTGGGTTCATAAAGTAATAATATATATATAATGAAGGAACTAATCACAAGAGACGCCTTTTGGTGGAATGGCCTAAAGAGTTGGAAGAACTCTAGGGTTAAGCGTGCTCGCTTGAGAGAAATCTTAGGATAGGTGACCTGCTTGGAAGTTCTCCATTCCACCTATAGGACAAAACCGTGAGGCTTATGGCCAAAGCGAACAATTCCTCTAGTGATTGGAGCCCGATCGTTACAATTGGTATCAGAGCCGCTCGCGTGTCCTCTTGGGCGATAGTGGGGCAAACCTCAGCGAGGACACTGAGTCCCGAAAGGGGGGGAGAAAGGTCCCTTAGGCAAATTCCACATCGGCAAAGCACAGAGATAGTCTTGGGTTCAAAAAGTAATGATATATATAAAATGAGGGAACTAATCACTATAGGCGCCTTTTGGTGGAATGGCCTAGAGAGTTGGAAGAACTCTAGGGTTAAGCGTGCTCGCTTGAAAGAAATCCTAGGATGGGTGACCTCCTGGGAAGTTCTCCATTCCACTTATGGGACAAAACCATGAGGCTTATGGCCAAAGCAGACAATTCCTCTAGTGGTTAGAGCCCGACCGTTACAATTAGTATCAGAGCTGCTCGCGTGTCCTCTTGGGCAATGGTGGGGCAAACCTCAGCGAAGACACTGAGTCCCAAAAGTGGGGGAGAAAGATCCCTTAGGCAAATTCCACATCGGCAAAGCATGGAGATGGTCTTGGGTTTAAAAAGTAATGATATATATAAAATGAGAGAACTAATCACAAGAGATGCCTTTTGGTGAAATGGCCTGGAGAGTTGGAAGAACTCCAGGGTTAAGCGTGCTCGCTTGAGAGAAATCCTAGGATGGGTGACCTCATGGGAAGTTCTCCATTCCACCTATGGGACAAAACCGTGACGCTTATGGCCAAAGCAGACAATTCCTCTAGTGGTTGGAGCCCGATCGTTACACTTGATCACCGCAATGTTGTGTTAGTTTGGCTAATAAATTGGATAAGGAGAATTCTAAGGTTTCAAATAATGCATCTCACCGACAGTATACATACCCTGTACTGGCATACCTGAGCCTCGCTTCCAATAGACCAAATATCAATAGGCATTTAACTAGTGGCGCAATCATGATTCTTTTTCCTTTCTTTCCAACTTATCAAGTTTATGCTCCAAGTATTTTCCAAACCATTACAATTTAGGTTTTTCATACATCATTAACATAAAAATCGATTCAAAATTAAAACCTTCACATACATAAGGTTAGATTTAGAAACATATGCAATTATATCACTCATATATAAGACAAAATATATGTTAAAATTTGAATACCAGCACAATAACTATTCTTTTACATATTATATATCCATTAATCATACAACATAGACAAAAATACTTTACAACTACTCCTGCTGCTCAAGCTCCAAAGACTATTTTATTCCTGCACTATTGCAATGCATACAGAGGCTTTATAGGACATTCGCTTAATATATATATACAACGTGTCTGGCTTATACAGAAGTTTCTTAGGACTTTTGCTTAAAACACGACTTATGTCATACACTAAAGGGCATCATAAAGATATCCTATTGGATTTTATGAATCTATAACATACATATCATAACATAATCACAATCAATCATGGGGGAGTCAATGGGTCATCCATAATTCATGATGCACCAACAACAATTATACAATTATTAGCATATTTGTATTCTAGATACATACACCCTAAATAATATATGACATGATGCACGAGGGTGATCATAATTTAAATTTAAAAGGTTTATTAGAATTACTCACCTCTTGCTTATCAACCATCTAACACGAATAGTACATAATCTCAAATCCTTAGCTTCCTGAATCCCTCAAGTTTGATCCTATAACCATCGGAAGCTAATGAGTTATTCGAAGCTCTAGAGCTCTATACACATATCAAACATCTTATTCTAGGCCCTTAGGAGTTATAAAATCATGTTTTGGAACCTTGAAATCAAATAAGAAATAAAACTGGCAGAACCAAATTCAAGTCTTGGACTTCGTTGTCAAACCTTTGATCATCGGGTGCCCATTTTGAGTAATAGCTACTACGGCTACCGAAGGCTTGGACTTGGACCGCTGAACCTAGAATTTCTCTAGATTTTTTCAAGAAACTACATGCTTTAGCTGCCCGAACAATGGTTTTTGATAATCGAACTTGGAAATTTTTAGAATTTGCAAGCCAAAAACCAACAGAATTTCTCTCCCAAAACTTCCAAAAATATACCACAAGGCTCCAAAACACAATTCAAACATATATACATATTCATAAGGCCTAAGACAACTTGAATCCATGCTCCAAACTCACATGCAACAATTAAAACTTAACATGCAATTCTTTTCCCTAATATCTAAAACTTAAAACCATGAAAAAAACCTCATGCAATTCAAAATCAACCATCTAATACACTTATGCATTTCTAGATTTTTCTAAAAGGCTACAAGAAAAGATAAATTACTTCTTTCCCTTAAAATGGAGAAGGAAGTGAATTGACATTTCTAGCTTCAATATGCCTTCACATCAAACTTTCCCTTAGAAGAATCAAGTTTTAAAAAATGTAATTGTCAAGAAAATTTCCTTGGAAAACTCTTTGCATGTCCAAAAAGTAAAGAGAAAAAAAGGAGTGAGAGTTTAAGTTATTTTTCGGATAGAAAACAAGTTGTTGGCCTTGTATACCTTCCCTTAGCAAGGTACTTTCGGCTGTCGAAAGTCTCAGTTTTGGTTGTGAGAGTCCATTCTGCCTGAAAATGAATTTAAACAATAAAAAGAACTTCATCTGTTGAAAGTTCATTATTCGACTGTCAAAGTTCTTTTTGTCCAACAGCACTTAAAATTTCTCTTCTAATTAAAACCTTGAAAACATTATATTTTTAAATACATTTTGAAAACATTATACACATACATATATATGTACATATAAACCTTTTTCCACCCTTCCTTTCATCTGTAATATCTCTAAATTCGTCATAATATTCTATTTGTGATAGAGATTCCAACGTCAAAAAATAGTGGATATTACATATGGTCTAATCAATGTTGTGCAATGGCTGGAGGGGATTCGAGCTCCTGTTAACATAGGGGAATGCCATATATTTCGGGGGACGACTAGCACATAAAAATGGATCTCCCCTACACAGGCCTGACCCGACTATTTAGACCTATATTATTATCAATATTTATTATAATAAAAAGTTTTATATCTTATTAATCAAGCATTGAATCATCTACACACACTATCTACAACCGTTGTGAGATCCCAAAGAACCAGCTCTTCACGCGGGGGATCACGTATTCGTGACTTATGTGTGGGGGGTAACCCACGCACACACCAGCTCACCCTTTTGAGTACTTTGATTTTTTTTTTTTTCAAAGATGTACACACGCACCCAGATAGTTCAGTGACATAACACATTTCTTGATAAAATTACCAAGACATGTTAAACCATATAAGTTAGTATATCTTGATAAAATTATCATAATTTTATTAAAATATATGTCTTGTCATTGAACTACTTGAGAAGAATTATGCCAAAAAAAAAAACATTGGATCCTATTTTTCAATATTTTAATTTCGAATTTAAGTGTTAAATTCACTTTCAATTGTGAATGGATCGGGCTAGGGGTGGCCACGATCCAGTTTGAAATAGGAATCGAACCGAAACCAGACAGATCAAACTCATATCAAAACCGGTTAAAACCAAAACCGTCATTAAACCGAACCTAAACCGGTTCTCCATGGTTTGGTTCAGATTCAATATATTATGAAACCGTTGAACCGTCGGTTCAATTCGGTTTAAAACTGTTGATTTAGAATCTAATTGAATCGGTGGTTCGATTTAAAACCACACAGTCACACTGCAAGGCTGCAGCCTGCAGGCTAGACTAGATCTAGTGTGATGCGCTAGCAACCTAGCGATCCCCTCGCACACCCAAACTCACTCCCTTAATTCATTTACATAATTCTTAAATTCTCTCAAATTCTCAACACAATTATTCTCAAATCTCTCTTTAATTCTCAATATTCTCTAAATTTCTACATTTTATTTTTTTTTACACTCATAAAAATTTCTAATACTTCATTATTTTACTCAATAACTTTATTATTAATTTTTTTTACTATTATTAAAATTTAATATATTCTCTATTACTCTATTTTTTTATATGCACATAAAAATTTCTACTACCTCTATTTTTTTAATATTCTACTCTATTTTTTTTTATTTTCAAATTTATAGTGTCTTTTTTTTTTATATCTTCTATACTTTTTTTTTTAATTCCTAATACTTTCTATTTTTGTTATCTTCTACAATTTTTTTTTAATTTTCAAATTTCATCATACTATTTTTTTTTTTTTGAGAAAATAGCAAGTTTTGGAAATTCATCAAGTAGTAAGGGGAAAAGTAAGGTTGGTGAATCAACATATCCAAATCCAAATGAGTTTACTACAGTTGATTTAGACAACATAACGGAGCAAATTAGAGATGATGATAATGATGCCGAAGTTCAAGAGTTATTCCAACACAATGAAGAAAGCCAAAATCAACAAGCTAAGAAAGACGAGGCAAAAAAAACACTCACATCCGATATTTTCAAAGTCCACTTTACAAAAAAATGAAAAATCGAAAATACATTTGATGTAATTTGTAACTACTATGGCCAAGTTTACAAGTTCAAAATGGGAGGTGGATATGACACATTCAAGAGGCATTTGGAGCAAAAGCATCTGATCAAAATTGAGTATGATAAGTCTCAAACTCAAATATCTGGGCATGCAAATTCTAAATCTCATCTTTATTTCAATATTTTGATCAGAAAAATATAGAGGAATTAGGAAAAATGATTTGTATTGAACATTTATCATTTAATTTTGGTGAAAATTTTGATTTTATTAATTGTTGTCAAAATGCTTTAAATCCTAATGCAAAATGCATTCCTATAAATACTTCAAAACGCAATATTTTTTCTTTATTTAGAAAAGGAAAAAAAGAATTACAAGAAATTTTTTTAAATATGAGTGCACGAGTTTTTATTTATAGTGATATTTGGAGTGATCATTGGCAAATACATTCATATATGGGTGTAACATGTCATTGAATTAGTGATGATTGGATCATGCAAAAAAGAATAATTGCATTTCGTGTTTTTTATGAGAGACATACTACTGATAATATTTATAGGATGATTAAAAATATTTTAGAAGAATATATATTAGTTTGTAAAATTTTTTCAATTGGTTTTGATAATGCTGCTGCAAATTCTGCATCAATTAATGACCTTAAGAAAATTTGCCAACCCAGTTTTTGGGGGAAAATTTTTTCATATTAAGTGTGCATGTCATGTTTTAAATTTGTGTGTGCAATATGGTTTAATAACCCTTGATGAATTTATTTCTTCCATCAAAAAAACAATTTCATTTTTATGGGGACATCCACAAATTATGAAAGAATGGGCTAGAATTTATAAAATAAATAATAGAAGACCAAAAAGATTTTAAAAAGATGTTCCCACTCATTGGAATTCAACATACAAATTAATAAATGAGTCATTTGGATATAGAGATTTATTGTGCACATTTATTAGCAATAATGTGCAACAAGTTCAACTATATCCACAAAATTGGGATATTTGTACAAAACTTTTGGACATTTTAAAATTTTTTAATGATGCTATATATACATTGAATGGTGTTTATTATCATCCATCTCATTTATTTATGATTGAATGTCTTAATATTGTTATTGCATTGCAAGACCAGATGTTAATTTAAAAGATTGCATTTCTAATATAAAAAAAATGGTTGAATTATTTCAAAAATATTCCTCAACTTTATTTTGTTGATGTGTTTTTGATCCTATATGTAAATTAGATGGTTTAAATGATTATTTATCTCTTTATTATTCATGTGTTAAATCTTGATGATAAGATTGATTTTGATGTTCATACAATAATCGTTGAAACTAGAAAATTAATTTTAGATTTATATAGTGAATTTTGTTCTTCTAGCCAACAGTTAGTTTCCCAATCTCATCCTTCTAGTCAAGTTCAGATTGAGCCATCCTCCCGAATAAACATGGGTGATCGTGCTTCATTACAAAGGCAAAAAAGGCCTAGAGAATCCCTTGGTAATAATGCTGAATTTGATATTTATTTAACCACTATTTTCAAGTTTGGTGATATTAGTGCAAGTAAAGAATTTACAGTACTTTATTGATGGCGTTGACACACAAATATTTTCCCTACCCTTGCACTAATTGCTAAACAAATTTTAGCAGCACCATTCTCTACAGTTGTAGTTGAACAAGCTTTTAGTGCAGGGAGTAGTATATTAGATGAGACACGATCCAAAATGATTCCTGAATCATTAGAAGCTCAAACATGTTTGGATGATTGGATTAGGGCAGCCTTAAGGCAACAAGAGATCACACATGAAGAAGATGAAGATTTATATGATATAGGAACTGATGGAACAATAACGGGATCAAGCGGTTGTGGAAGTGATCAGGGTAAGGGATTTATCTAAATAGAAGGTAAGAGAACTAAGTGGGCTGTGATTCCTCTAAACTCCAAGAGGATACGTAGGCAACTTAATTTCTACAAAATTAAGTTCAAGCCTTTTTTTTTAAACTAAAATTAATTTAATCTCTTTTTATTTATATAATTTTTTCAAATTAAGTCTACATATTTTTTATTAATTTTTATTACAAACACAAATAATATAGTTTTCTTTTTTTCTTATTTTTTTAAATATTTATTTTACTATTTTTTTTTCTCTTATTTTTTTATCAAACCACTCTAAACTATCCCTCGAACAGTCCAAAATCGTCTATTGAATAGCTTCAAACTGCTCAACTCTAAATTACTTATTAAACGATTTCAAACTGAGACTCAAATTGAAATCAACAATTTAGAAACCCTCTCTTAAATCGTATCTTGACGATTCAGTTCAAGTTTAATATTTTTTTGAATTTAAATCGGTGATTTTTGAATCGTGATATCGGGCGGTACTACGGTACTAGTATTTTTATGTACTGTATGTATGGGAACTGAAAATTTTGTTTTCGTTTCTCAGCCACACAATCGTTCACCCGGAGAGTGATCAAACCATCTAGAACCAACAAGAACAATAAACCTCATCTCACTTCCACGTGTTAGTCAATGAATGGGAATGTTACTAAACTCTCATGCCACATCGGCACTAACTCCCACTCCGGCAAATTGCACCCATTGAAGCTAAGGCTTGTCATCCTCTGCTTCCTTTCCATCCAGTCATCCTGAAACAAAAAAAATCTGCATAAAACCCCATTTCTCATGGTGGTTCAAGCCTTTTCATCATTTCTTTAAGAGCCCAGATTTTTGTCTCTTTCCGAAGAATTATGCCATGGAGGTTCTAAATGCAGCAGGTTTGACCCCAATATCGGTTCTTTGTGAAAAAAGAACAGAACCCAGAAAATTTTTGTGTATTCCTGCTACTTCATCACTCAAATTCTCAACTTCTGCTTCTCTAAGCACCACCCCCCCTACCATGCAAGAGTGTTTATCAGGGACTTTTCACGGGGGTCTAGTACTTTTATCTTCAGTACTTAGTAGTGGGCTAGGTAAAGCTTTAACATATGAGGAAGCACTACAACAGTCAGCGAGCACCCCAGCATCTGATTTTGATGTCAGTGGAGTTCTTGATAGTGTTACTAGTTTTGCAACGGAAAATCCTACTGTTATAGCAGGTGGTGCTGTAGTTTTGGCAATTCCATTGGTTTTGTCTCAGGTTCTCAAGAAACCCAAGCCATGGGGTGTTGAGTCCGCAAGAAGGGCTTATGCAGTTTTGGGAGATGATGCAAATGCTCAGTTACTTGATATAAGAGCGCCAGTGGATTTGAGAAAAGTGGGTACTCCTGATATCAGGGATTTCAAAAAGAAGCCAGTGTCAATTGTTTACAAAGGTGAAGATAATTCAGGTTTCTTGAAGAAGCTGTCTTTGAAGTTTAAGGAACCAGAGAATACTACAGTGTTCATTCTAGATAAGTAAGATTTTGGACCCATTTATTAGTTTCTGTTTACAGATTTTATCTCATAATAACTAGGCTACGAGTTAATTGGGATTTTTTTTTTATATATATAAAATTTTAATTAGACAATTTTAGATTGTTCTTCATGGAATTTCTTTCTTCATGGACTGAGTTAAGAATTAGAGCATATCGAGATTTAGATTTTAAATAATAATAGTAATAAACAATTAGATTTACAAGATCTTGGCTCTTTTTTGGTCTGTTTTCCTTGAATTTGGAGAGCTGGTTGCGATTGAGAATTATGTTAGTTCCTGCATTGAATTGATTATTGAGTTGTTCCATCAAATCCATGTTCAATTTCCTAGAAGTAATAATGTGCTAAATGTTGCACATAAGATCTTCAGTTTGATTTGAAACATAAAAAAGAAAAAGGGTATAAGATCTTTGGCTGTGCTTGTATTAGATACTCTACATTTGCACTTGAGCATCTGTGTGATCTTTGAGCCTGGAACCAAGCAAAAGGGATAAAACCATAGCTATCAAATAATACTACCCACATTATTTATGTGAAGTTATAGGATACTTCTAAATCAATGATGTCTCCAACCTAGAACTATTCATGATTTCAAAGCATAATTATTAATTTCCTCAACTGGTTCATCGTCAACATGATTACTTTTAGCCCATGTAGTCTATTTAGATAAATAAGGAATATCGAATAAATAAATTGAGAAAAAAAGAAAACACCAGAATAGAAAAGGTGGGAGGTCTAAATCATTCAGTCAACTATTCATAAATTAAGTAATTTAACATTAGACAGCTTCTTATTTTAGAGACAGAGAGGTTGTTACATGAAAAATCTGATGATCTTTCACCTCTCACTTTGTTTCTCTCACACAAGCATGCATGGCTGCACAACATAACAGTTCATGTGAGGATACACATATGCAAACAAAATTTTCCTTTTAAGATTTTACATTAGATACGAGGTGACCAAATTTGAGTTTCTGACATATAAAACTAATTTTCAAAATTTATGATGAAAGCCAGATTGGATGGGGGCTCTGAACTGGTTGCAGAGTTGGTCACTGCAAATGGATTTAAAGCTGCTTATGCCATAAAAGATGGCGCAGAAGGACCACGGGGATGGATGGTATGTTTTGTATTTAATCTTTTGGTGTCCAAGTCTTATTTATCATCTGATACAAGAAGTAAATACAAACTTTAAGATGGACTCTGATTTTGCAGAATAGTAGTCTTCCTTGGATACCGCCAAGTAAAGGGTTGAGCTTTGATCTTAGCTATGTGACAGATACCTTCAGTGGTGCACTTGGAGTATGCCTCATTCCTTTTTCATTGTAAAATTTTAACTTTGTTACACCAGTTAAGGTTCTCTTTTGATGGAATGCTGATTCTTTCTTTTTTCTTCTAACTCAGAATCAATGATTTTTTATAGTAGATAATGTGGTGAAAAATAATGAACGTGGGTTAGAGGGCCTAACTTAAGGTGTGCCTTAGATCTTTTCTGGATGAGAGGGACTATATTTTGTTGATTCTAATGACTGGAAAAGGTCTATATAAATGATCAGCAGAAGAGACAAAGGCTTCAATAAATTCAGCTGATGAAAACTGACATTGTTAAGGTGTGAGATGCAACATGCGTTAGGCTTGAGGAATGACAAGGGCAGTGGAAGGCCTCTAAAGGATGTGATTATGTCGGTATGAACAAAACATGAGTGCATGTCAATAGCATGGGGTGTACTGATTTTTCTTGCCTTATTGGTAAAATCCAGTCTGGTATGATCAGGCAGCATAGCCACTGGAGGAATGAAACCATTTCTTGCTGCATAATTAATCTCCCTAGTGAAACGTCAAAACATAATTGGACACAAGGACACCATTGATAAATCGTCTAGACATCATTAAATATGCGAAGTGTCAAGAACTAATAGCTTGAATATTTCATCAGTAGGAAGTAATTTATCAATATCTGGCATATAGTAGACAATGATTGAATTGTTCCATACGACCATACCTAAATTTCTTAGACAGCGGATATATATCCTGGCCTTAACTTTGTTGTAATTGCATTGACTTACTTTAAATAGATTATTTTGAAACTCTTTTGTCATTTGAGCACCAAAACATGTTATTCATGGGCCAATGTTAAACTTGTAGAGTTGTGGCTTCCCTTCATTGAATATTTCATAAACGGCACTTCCATATGGTAATCTCTGAAATAATTTTGCAGGAGGGCTCTGATTCCTTGCCTCTGACTATTGGGATTGCAGCAGCAGCAGCCGGCATTGGTGTATTAGCATTTTCAGAGGTTGGTTTGTCAAGTCTTTTCTCTTATTATTTTTTTCTTCATTTTTTTTTTAAATTTTCGATAAGTAAATTTGTGATGAGAGATGCTAGATTTCAGTTTTTCCTTTTCCTATATGTTTGCAGATTGAAACAATTCTCCAAGTATTAGGCTCAGCTGCACTTGTTCAGTTTGCAAGTAAGAAACTCCTGTTTGCAGAGGTAGGTCTCTGGCATCTTTTGAGACTTAAATTTTTGTTCCACAAATTTTGTTGTCTGAAAGCAAATCCTTGTATAATATGCATTTCAGAAGTTTGATTAGATTTGTTTTGTTCATTGCATGTGCAGTAGGTTATAGGTTATATTAAACTTTAATTATTAGCCCAAAACTTCTCCCTCACTTATATTGATGTGATACATGCCTAGAAAATTATATTCTGTACCCTAAATTAAGAAATAATTGAAAACAATGTCACACAGACATGATACACTTGTAGAGTAAATTATGAAAAGGAAAAAAAATTGTTCTTTCTGAAAAACCATTCTCTCAGAATATGGGGAAGAACACTTCATTGCCTTCTGAGTTCTGATTGATTATACTCCTGATTTGAAATCTCTGTTCATTAAATCACAAACGTTTAGGTTTGTGTTCACTATGATCTTTTTACCTTCCATGGCAGGACCGTAAGCAAACTCTGCAACAAGTTGATGAATTCTTGAACACCAAGGTTGCCCCTAAAGAGCTTGTTGATGAGATAAAGGTATCCGAGCTTAATATTTGAAAACTAGGAAGTTGTTTTTATTCTGATATTCTAACTAAATGAGTAATCTTTTTCTAAATAATTTATGGCATTGTTTATTAATACTAACTGTAAATCTTTTCTGTAAAAATTCTGGCAAATTCAGCAAATTGGGAAGGTTCTTCTGCCAGCAGGTGGGCCAAGTAAGGCTCTCCCTGCATCTGTAGAACCAAGTTCAGAAGCTGCTGCTGCTGATAATACTGTACAGAAGGCCGAAGCAGTTCCGGGGCCTGCTTCCCAAATCAATTCAGTTAAAGCAGAATCAGTTAGTGGGTTTCCAAGACCCCTTTCACCATATGCATCAGTAATCCTCACTTTCAATGCTTTATAGTTTTCTGTAACTGTTCAGAGCTGTTTTTTTTCCAGTGTTTGATTAAGCACAGACTAAATGTGTGGCTTTGTCATTTGCAGTATCCAGATTTCAAGCCACCAACATCTCCTACTCCATCACAACCCTAAATTATAGTTGCATCGAAGTCTTCAGGTGTGTTTCTACAAGAAGCAACTGTTTTGCCGGCAATTTCTAGGGCTATTTCATGAGTTGTCCAATCTGTGCACCTGATACATAAAATTTTCCAGCTTTATATGACATTCAAACAAGTGATGAAAGGGATGATTTGGGTTATTCCAGCCAATAAGATTATGTTTCTTTCATCTCTTTGTAGCTTGTGGATATTTTACAGAATTAGTTCATGATTTAACACCATCTTTATAAATTAGTATGGTTTGTATTAAATTTATGGAGTCAATAGAAATGCATATGTGTAATTTTTATTGGGACAGTGACAGAGGGAGAAACACTGATTTAATGTTTAGTACATGGCAGTGTTTTTGTGTGAACCATACATCTGTGTGAAGTTATAAATTTTAGTATTGTTTGAGGAATGAGTTGGATAAGAGTGTTGAACCCAAGATTTTCAAGAAAATAATGCAGATATCCTGGCTTTAGCTTTGGTGAAGTAATGATTGATCATATTGCAACAGTGACTATCAGATCTTGAGATGATCTAACCCTGATCTGAGGTTCAAATTGATTTCAATCTTGGATCATTTTTTAGGGTTGCTGCCAGGGATATAGGTGATGCATCCTTACCTTGGGGTGCCAGCGGCTACATTGGAGCCTACTAAGGTCAAGGAGACAGATACAGGTTTTTGGTTGTCTCGCATTGGGGGGGTAAAGTGTTTGTGCAATAATCTTCTTTGATTTAACTTTGGGGTTAGAGTTAGATTTAATCCATTAATAAATGAGGGAAAAAGTATTTATAATTATTTAAAAAGTATCTATAGTTATTTAGTTTGACCAAAGCACAAAATCACGACGTTGGGAAAGGCAATTAACTGAAATTTAAACAAAATATTTGTTGGTAAACGGCATGACGTTTGGAGAAAGAAATGGTTAGCAATTTTATCACGTTTCCGTTCTTGCAATTTGTGTTCAAGCAAGGGACTGCAATTCAAAATACGACAGAGCGGCAAAACGAATTCATAAATTTAAAAAATCTAAAAGAGTCTGATCCAACGGATTCTTTCTACTTCCACACTCTCAATGGCCAGAACCAAACATTCCGCGCCCCCGAGTCGAAGGAGAAAGAAAGCGAGTAAGATCTCTCTCTCTATATATATCTATATCTGCTGAGGGTTTCGGTCTCGCTTATAAACCCTAACTTTCTTTTTCTTTCAGCTGGAACTGCAACCTCACCAAGTTCACCAGCAACGCCACCGTCGGTACTCCTCCCTTTGCCTTTTTATATGTGTCTTTTTATTTTCTTTGTTTTCCATGGTAGATTGAATAAGGCATTTCCTATTTGTCCTCCATTTGGTTTTTGAGAAACCAAAGTGAAACTTAGAATTGTGAAATCCTTTTAAGTTGAATTGGTTATATGCTTGGTTAAATGAACAACTCAATTTCCTTGAATTCTAGAAAGAGCTAGAAATTTTAGGTTTTGAGCTTTTCTTCCTAAGACGCCCCCACAATTTGCACTTGAATTCCTTTTGTACATGCCTGTTCAGTTAATTCAATAGCTTTTTTCATTGCTTAGTGAAATGAAACTCTATTCTTTAAATGTCTGACTATAAATTCTGCAAGAATAGTAGGGTGCCCATAAGGGTTTAGAATTTTTGTAATAATAATATTGAGTTTTCGATTCACACAATTAATGTTAAATCAAGCAGTTATTGATATCTATCATGTTTAATTCTATTTTCTTGATCTTAAATTACGAGTTCTATTTTATCCTCGTTTGTTGTCACATACTATCTACTATTTTTTTTTTATTACCAGAAAAAGACCCCTGGACCAAGTACAAGTGGCACACAGAGAAATGCTCCTTCAAGTGAGGTTTATTATCATTGTTATTTTTCTGTCAAATTTGTTTGTTATTTTAGATTACATTGGTGAAGATGAATTGTTCATTGTTAGAGATGATGTGTAGTTTTGGGATTTGTTCATTTTTCTTATATTTGTTTGCTTGTTTTACAGCTCCAGGAACACAAAGGCAGAGGAAACCGCATCGCTACAGGCCAGGAACAGTCGCTCTCCGAGAAATTCGCCATTTCCAGAAGAATTGGAAGCTGCTCATCCCAGCTGCTAGCTTCATCCGAGTTGTAATTTCTCTCTCTCTCTCTTCCTCCCTCCCTCTTCCACCACCCCCTCCCATTGTGTTCAGAAAGTTGAGATCTGTCTCCTCCTTTTTGGCTTTGAAAAAGTTTGCCCCAATGTGATAAAGGCAAGTCTTTTTGTCTTCAACTTCCATCTAATATTCATACAGTTTAATTTTTCTATGCAAGAAAACTTGGATCCTTGCATATCTCTTGGAAGGTCCCTAATATTTTAACAGTGAATACTAAAGTCTTTTTTCCATTGTAGGAAATATTCTTGCATTTCAATCTTCTGAATTGAGTATTGACTCTTTGAATTTGAAGATACATTTCTATTTCTTAATCCTTCTCATTGGTCATTACCCATTCACTTATCATAAATGGATAGACACAGACGCATGGAGACATGCAAGAGGCTGATTATGGTTTCTCCCTTCTTGCTGCTGTGTTCCTAATATCTCTCTCTCTCTCTCTCTCTCTCTCTCTCTCCCACCCCACATTACTATGTGTAGTTCAATGCTAATAGTGCCTTGTTTTTCATTATTGTCCTTCCTGAATATTTAGCTCAATCAAGTGATTTATGTTTCTTTCTTTCTTCCTTCTTCTTCTTCCTTTTTTTTTTTTTATGGTTATTCTAGGAAAACAACTTTGAACTACTTTGTTGGGATGTTATTTATAGATTGGAATCATATTTTACTTGTGAATTTAGTAATATGTGCTTCATACAACTTTGCTTTCAATGCTTCCATAAATTCTTTATTTCTTTCTTCTTTTCTTATATTTAATATCTTCCATCTGACACCAAAATTTTGGTTTCACTATCTGTTTCAAATTTCAATAATTCCATTTGTTTTGAAATTGCACATGTATCTTCCATCATTCTCCCGACTTCGTTTTTTGCATTATAACTTTTTGTTTTGGATATATCAGAAATTTCTTAAATGAGGGAGGGATACCAGGGTTTGAAAGTCTAACCTCCTACATTACTAGGTAGGCATTAATACTATTGCAAAGATAATAAATGTTTAAAATTAAACTTGATCAGAGATTTGGAATTCAGGAATAGGGCCTAATTTTGAAGCCGTATTTATCTAGTTCCACTCTTCTTTGGTGTGATAACTTTGCATACTTTTTGCTTTTATGTGTTTTTTTGAATTAATGTGTTAGAAGTGTATTAATGAAATTGGGATTTTACATGTAATTTTTGCTGGTACTTAGAATTTTCTCTATGGGATATATTATATAGTTAATTTATGTGCTTAGAGTGAAGTTTGAATTGGATGGTTCCAATGACCCTTACAGGTAAAGAGTATTACAGGCGAATACTCCCAAGAAGTTAACCGTTGGACAGCTGAAGCTTTAGTAGCACTTCAAGAGGTACTCTAAAGTGCATAAACTGATACATGGTCGCCTGTGTGTGTAGATGTATTCCAAGCTTGACTGTATGTGGTGTATGCATAACAATAATTGGTGTAGGGAAATATCATGCGAGCATGGTTTGTTCTATTCATAATAGGTTTAAAGCATTTCATTTTGTTGGTTTGCTATTTTCTTGCAGGCAGCAGAGGATTTTTTGGTCCATTTGTTTGAAGATGGAATGCTATGTGCAATTCATGCAAAGCGCGTTACATTAAGTAAGTTAGACGTGACAGAACTGTTGCTTGCAGCCTTCAGTTTTCTTTTTTATTTTTCCGTTTCTTCAATTTCCATGATGGATGCTTTCATGCGATTAAAAGCATGCCTACTATTATGTTCTGTGACTTGTGTAATTCAAATTCTGGCAATCTTGTTACATAGGCTGTATGTACTAGTAATTCATTAAAGAAACTTGTTTTCGCTTTGTTGCCTCAGTGAAAAAGGATATTGAGCTGGCACGTCGGCTTGGAGGGAAGGGACGACCTTGGTGAAAATGTTACAGCATAACCAAGACTGTTTACAACCATTATGAGATGTAATTCTGCTGTTGTTCTTTGATAGTAATTCCTTTCCTCCTATTGTGGGCATAATAACAACTAGGAAGTCAGAAACATGCTTAGCTCTCCTGCAGCCAATTTGTTGCTTCCTGTTTGAGAGTGTAGCCTAGGTAGATTCCATGTAAACAGGTAGATTCCTTTCTCAGAATATTTCTTAAGATCACAAATTGTCTTAGGGTTACTTTTGGACCATTTAGCCATTCATGGTTGTAAGCTGGCCTATGTAGCTGTGCATACATGAGAATATTTGTGTTGGACCATTCAGCCTTCTTTGTGTAATATGTCTAAATAGAATCATTTCTATATAATATAAATAATATCTAAATTATAAAAATGATTATAATAATATTAAATAAAAGTTCTTTGATAGAATTTTACTTCTTTTACTTCTTTTTTCTTTTGGTCGACATATCGATGCGAGCAGCAACAAATGTAACGATGACTAGCAACTTTTAGATACTTGGTATTTGATAGATATCTGTAAGGTACAATGATTTGCTGTCTGAAATTTAACTCGAAGGTACATCAATCATCTACTAATGGATTTGACATGCAATTGACAAACCGCCTATGATCATAACAGAGCAACATGATTTTCGGGTTGTTCGGCCAAGATTGCATCATCTCTGAAGGGCTAGGCCCACTTTCGTGCGAAAAGAAAATTCTTGAACCTGAGTAAATAATATAGTGATTATGTTTCTACCTAATAAGATAAAATATTTGAAATGTATGAATTGATCACAGAAATTAAAAAGCTGCATAAAAAAAAAGGTGATAGCCGTAGTGGATTTGTTGTCCTCTTTCTGGCAACAAGATAGGTAGTTCAGCTAAAAGATTCAGAGCAGGCATGCCTGCAGCGTCTATATATATATATATTCCATGCAGATCAGAGGTTACAGGGTTACAAGACACTTGTTCGAGCTAATTTGGCTTTGCCCTTTCGTGTCCTACCAAACATTCTTAAAAAAAATTGGTTTATGTGTGGTTCTTCAGAAAACAAACCAAAAGGATAGACCCTTTAATTTCTTTTCTTGCATGAAATTGCTGTGTTTTTTTCTATGATAAAACACTTTCCTACTATGAGTATTCATTGATTAGTATCAGATTGGGAGTCCTTTTGTATGCATACAGTATATATCAAAGAGGACCATAGCTTCTTAACATCATAACAATATGTATTTCTGATGCACAGGATCCCTTAATAGGGCAAGTGCAGAGCATATGTACAACTGCTTATAGGTGAATATTATACATTCTTGAATCTCAGACAGAGATGAGAAAAACATAGTAAGCCATGGATAAGAGAAAACAGAGGGTTTTTTATTGGAATTTTCTGAATGCTTCACAACACTAACTAAGCTCTCCTTATATAGGGGGAAGAGCTTCCAGAAGATCATTACAAGCTGAAAGATAATTATTATAAGCAGGACCTACAGATAGGCTTTTATAAAACACACCTAAAGCAAACAAACAAACTTTATGTAAAGTAAAACACACATGTGATTGCAAACACTACTTTAAGTCACGGGCTGGCTATCATGGGGACCTTGACAGGTTGTAGTGGTGATATTCTGAGTTATCAGAGTCTATATCACCGTAAAAACTTTGATACCAGGGCCCATGTTTTTCTGGAGAAAGTGGGGCTGCGCTGGCAATAGCATCCAAAGCATCTTGATCTAGTTCCATCGGGTCTTGGGAATCTTGGAAAGCTGGGTCTATCCAATTGATGGGTTCATTTGAAGGAGTGGATGGTGGTCCCAATGTGACAGATATGACTTGGGTATCTGATGTATGAGTGAAATTATTTATTTCACAAAGATGCTGGGCTAACTGTCTTCTTAACAGGCTCATAGCCCCTTTGTCTGTGATAGTCCCAATATAGACTCTCCAATCATAAGAAGTGTTCTGGGTCCATAAAAAAGCATCAGGCCGTGTGAGAAAAGGCCTATGGAAGATGAATAGGGCTGGTTTTGGGCGAGAAAGGAGATATGGTAGGAGGTTATGTTTCCCTTTTATGTGCTGAACTAAGAATTTATACCTGGAAAACCAGTCTTTGAGTCTCAAGAGTTGTGGTTCTGGCAAGGATTTATTCTTGAAATCCATGATGTTTGGAAAGGATGAGCTGTCCATGATAACAGTAAAGTGATGCCCAATTAAATGGAATTCAAATTTTTTGATTCCATTTTTAACAGCAAATATCTCCTTGTAAATAGAGTGGTAATGTTTTTGTGCTTCAATAAATTGACCACTAGCATGACCGCACAGGAACTTTTCACCATTGATTTCTTCAAGGAGAATAGCTCCCCAGTGAGTATTACTGGCATCTGTCTGAAGGATCCTGTTCCCAGTACTGGGAATCTTTAGTGGTGGCGGATTCTGTGCCACTTCTTTTAATCTTTTGACTGTAGCTGTCTGATCCGGACCCTAAGGTGGGGTAGAATTTTTCAATATTTTTGACAACTGGCTGGTGTCTTTTGCAACATGGGGAATAAATTTCCTAATTTAATTGATAATTCCCAAGAATTGTTGAATCTGTTTGAGTGATAAGTCCTTGTCAGGGAATTTCAATAATTCTGCTGCAATGTGTGGACCAGGTTGATACTTTCCTTCAGAGAAATGCATTCCAAGAAAATCAATTTCTTTCTGGGCCAGAGAACTCTTCTTTTCAGAAAGCATGATTCCATGTGTCCAGACTAAGGTTTGGAAAGTAAAAAGAATATTTTTATGATCCTATTCATTTTCTGAAAATAACAGGATATCATCAATATATATAAGAGCACTGTGGAGGATAGGGGTGAATATTGTAGTCATGGCCTTTTGAAAGAAGGATGGGGCCGTTTTAAGGCCAAAAGGAAGGACAGTCCATTGGAATTGGGCTGTGGGTATACAAAAAGCAGTTTTGGACCGATCAGCAGGTTGGACCCCTAGTTGCCAAAATCCTACTTTCAAATCAAGTTTTGAGAACCAATGGGCTTAGTGAAGTTAGGTAAAAAGGGCTTCTGGTTTAGGAAGAGGAAACTTGATGTCTTGGAGAAAATGATTAACAGGTTTATAATCAATAACCAACCTCTTTTTTTCCTCTGAGTCTTTCTGATCTTTTTTCCACATAGAAAGCTTAACAAGCCCAAGGTGAGCTCGTGGGCTCAATTAAGCCTTGTTGCAGGAGTTGCTTATATTCTTCTTGGGCTAGAAGGAGATCAATAGGATTCATACCCGGATGGGTTTCCTTGGTTGGGTTCACATCTTCATTGAGTTTGAAAGGAAGATGGCCATAGAATGCTGTATTTTTCCATAATGGATGAGGATGATAAAACTCAAAGTGAGAGTTTGCACAGGATTTTAAGAGAAGATCACTGTGTTTTTGAAATTGAGGAGAGACATCAGTAAGAGTGAAGAGTTTGGGAATAGAGGTGAAAGGCTGGAAATGTCGTTTGTACTTCAATCCATTGGGAAGGATTTTGAGGTGTTTGGCTACTGGTATAGATCAAATCCAATAAGGAGATCCTTATTAGGAATATCAGAACCAATAATTCTGGACCAAAGAACACAGTTAGGGAAGAACTGTATCTCAATAGGCCTTTTTGAGATAAGGTTGGTCTTAAAGATTTTTCCGTCTGCGGCCTTGAAATATTCATTATGCTGGGCCTAAGCTTCAGGAGGCAGAATGGCCGGATTCATCATAGACTTGTGAGCACCAGTATCTAAAAATCCAATGACCTTAATGGGCCGGTCATACTTGCTAGGCCGGATTTTAAGATTTACCAATGGAGTGGTGATTGAGTAAGAAGAATGGAGGATGACTCGGGGAGTTTGGATATTCTGGGCTAGATAGGAGGAATAGTGTTCTTCAGTTTCTGAGGCCGAAGGACTAGACTCTTCATCTTCTATGAAGTCCAGAGATGTTTCTTGGTCTAGGCTTAGAGCAAAAACAGTATCATCATCTGGTTCTCCTTGTTCAGAGAACAAGGACTCAACATCTTCATCATCATTTAATGAAATTTGTAGAGACTAGCGGATGTACTGTAGAAGTTTAACAGCTTTATTGGGGTTGTTAGGACAATTCTTTGCATAGTGCCCCTTTTTTCCACAGATATAACAATGATCTAATTTCTTTTATTTGCTGCCTTATCATTGTCTGAAATATCTAAAAGTTCTTCTGCTTGTTGGTCTGCCAAATCTTTGGAGAGGTGTTTGATGATGTTGAGGCTGTTTCTTGTGATGAGACTTCTTCTTGGTTTTGCAAACATAATCCTTTTTTTCTGCATTTTATGGACAAATATGGTTTTTGGCAAACATTCTTCAATGTTTTGCTATTTTCCATAATGCCTTTGAACATCCTTTGTTGATCACACATCTTTTCTAGACACGCTAGTGTCATCTGGTGAATTTCTCCAATAGAGATAGTATTAATCTCTCTTCTGGTAGCAGAAATAAAACAGTGCAGTTCTGGTTGAAGTTGTTCAGGAAGAGAGGCTATATAAGTATGTTGAAGATTGACATCATTAAACCCATTCAGTAAATAATATCTGTGAACCATCCTTTGATAATGATTCTAAATGTCTGTTCTTTTTAAAGAGCAATAGCGCATATCAAAGTATTCTTAGCGGATTTTTTGGTTGAATAATCCAGCATCACCAAGGAATTCAGAGAAGATAGTGTTGACAGCTTAGAGGGGAGACAGATGATAAAATTGGGCCAAAAGATAATGTCCTAATGTGTTGAACCAATCTTGCAAAGATCCAGTAGTGCGAGAAACAAACTCTTTTAATACTACATGAGAGTCAGCTCCTTGTCTTAGCATTTGGACATCTATCCAAGCTTTAAACTCAACCAGTCTGTTTCTCCATTGGGCTAGAGGAGTATTATCCAGAGTAAACCATCGGCCCGAACTGGGCTTTGTGGTCTATTGAGTATTTGGAAGATCAAAATGGACTTGTTTCATTTTTTCTTCAGGAATTTCAACATTGGGCTGAGCTTGTGGAGGCGAATCCTCATGGGCCGTTCCAGATGGTCTAGTAGCTCCAGTTCTGGAGGCTTCAGAGGGAGTTATCTGAGGTGGATCCGCCATCAGTAGAGTTGTGATGTCAGTTTGTTCACCATCACCGGAAGGGCTTGAGAAAGTTTCATTGTCCTCAGCAGAGGATTTTTCTATGGATTTAGAAGCTAGGAAAACCATATGTTATGGGGGCAATGGAGGATCAGGGTGCATTTTTACTTTACCCTTGTCTACCTTTCTTCTGGTATTTGGTAGAGATTCATCAGAAGAGGAAAAACTTTGTTATGGTCTTACAGGGGGAACTGGTGGAGTAGGAAAAGGACTTGGGGAAGTCATGACCTTCTAAAACAGAGGCGAAGGATTATAAGGTAGTGGTTCAGCATAACTGTAATTGTGTGATGGTGTAAAGGCTAAATATGGTGAGGCAGGTGTAGGCATGAAAGCACTTGGGGTAGTCATGATGAAAGGACTTTGGGTGCTAACATTAGCAAATGGGTTGTATGGTTTTATGGCTTCAGATGAAACAGGTTTATGAAAATCAGCTTCTATCTGGGCTATCTGAGACTTTAGCCTTTTTATTTCTGCTTCCTTATGGGAAAATTCAATCCCAAAATTTCTTTATTGAATAAGGGATCAGAGATCCTTATCATGTTGGATGATCTGAGCTTGAAGATCAGCATGCATTTTTTGAGCAAATTTTGTGAAGGAGTCCACCTTTTGTTCTATCACTTGAGAGTGAGTGAGAACTCTGTCAATTTTTGAATCAATCTGCTCAAGAGCCTTGTTTTGTGCCACAACATTTCTAGTTTGCCAATTTAAAACTTCTTCTGTAGGGGTGATTGGTAAGGGTTAGCCTTTAGGAGAAACTTTTGATGATTGGATAAATGGCCTGGTAGAAATCCCTATTTTTGGCTCAGTTTGTGGACTAAGAGGGGGATATTCTGTTTCACAAGTAGGTGTAAACATCATACAGGGTGAGACAAGGGGTATGGTTGGAGGAGGTTTTGGTGGATCAGGCTCAAACTCTTCAGGATCTTTAGGAGGAAGAATTCCTTCCTTCCTTAAGATTTCTAGAGCAAGATCATATATAGGCAAAGGCTTTTTCTTTTTGGTTTCTTCTTGGATACCTATCCACGGGCCATTGTCAGGGTGATCCTATTGGAAATATTGCTGTTGTTGAGATTTACAGGAAACTCTGGAGATCTTTTTAAGTTTTCTCCAGTTCTTATCAGAGAGTGGGTGATCATATTCTCGTTCCCAGTAGTTATCATAGCAATCACATTCTGGGTCGCATTCACCAGATCCTAGGAGATCCCAGGGACAATGCTTATTTATCAACTTTAGGTAGATATAATGGCCATCTTCAGAAAGAGCACATACTGGAAATTCTTTATGCTCTTTAGCCATAGGTTGAAGCATCATTGTCTGGAAAATAGGAAGAGACCCTGTTAAATGCAGTGCAGGCTGGAAAGAAGTCTTGACAGTCCCATCTGATCACCTTTGAAAGGAAGATTCAGTAATCTGTATTGGTTGAGATGTGGCATGAATCTTTTCATAATTGGTCAACCAATCTTTAGGAATGAGTTGCTCCAACTCATTTCTTAGCAACTGTCTAAGGATCTGTATAATAGTAGGGGTGGTCTCTGTATCAGCTAATACCAGTAGAGCGTCAGTAGATACTGATGCTTGGGCTAGATCTACCGCATGATCTTGGAGCCTATAAATAATCTGATGATGCAACGTGGCCATCATTGAGGATGCCACTTGTTCAGCTCCAGTTAGCTGTACTTGAACTTTTAAGGCAGTGCATAGATTAACATCCCAAAGAGACATGTTATAATTGGGGAAGAAAGTGAGGACAACACTACCAGCATGTAGTGTGGTCAAACAGGTGCCAATCACTGCATGTCCATATTGTAAAAAACATGTGTTTAGAAGAGAGACACGTGCAGTAACAGGAAGGCCTCTACGTCCATGTAGAGTAAGGATGAGGCGGACAGCTCCAAAATGAAGGTGAGAATATCCTTCATTTCTCCATCAAAGAACCAAGGGAGAAGGGATCTCCAATGTAACATATTGTTATGCAGAAGTGCTTTGGAGACTACACTGATCCATCTTTAAAGCTTGAACATATTCTCTAGGAAGAGATTGACGAGTGGAAATAAAAGATCTGATACTCTTAGTAAAAGATCTAGGACGTCGATAAATATTGTGAGGACTGAGAAGAGGGAGAAGTGATTCTCCAACCTAAACATCTTCAGGAAGGTTAGAGATTTCTACAAGATTATCAATTCTAGAAGAAAGGGTTTTTCGAAGGGGAGTAGAGAAAGAAAAGGAGGAAGTAAGATTAACTATATCAGAAGGGGTTGGATGTTTAAGAATAGTTTCAGAACTTGGAGTAGGTGTTTGACAAGCCATGTATACAAAAGTATCTCTGTCTTTAATTCTTGAAGTATATAGTATTCAAATATAATTAGGGCTCTGATACTAAGTGGGGCCGGGATCCTATTTAATACATACTGCATACAGTACTCATACTCAATGCCGTTTCCCTCTCATAAGTCTATGATGAATCCAGCCATTCTGCCTCCTGAAGCTTGGGCCTAGCATAATGAATATTTCAAGGCCGCAAACGAAAAAATCTTTAAGACAAGCCTTATTTCAAAAAGGCCTATTGGGATACAGTTCTTCCCTAACTGTGTTCTTTGGCCCAGAATTATTAGTTTTGATCTTCCTGACAAGGATCTCTTTATTGGATTTGATCTATACCAGTAGGCCAAACACCTCAAAATCCTTCCCAATGGATTGAAGTACAAATGACAATTCCAGCCTTTCACCTCCATTCCCAAACTCTTCACTCTTACTGATGTCTCTCCTCGATTTCAAGGACACAGGGATCTTCTCTTAAAATCCTGTGCAGAATCTCACTCTAAGTCCCATCATCCTCATCCATTATGGAAAAATACGACATTCTATGTCCATCTTCCTTTCAAACTCAATGAAGATGTGAACCCAACCAAGGCAACCCATCCGGGTATGAATCCTACTGATCTCCTTCTAGCCCAAGAAGAATTTAAGCAACTCCTGCAACAAGGCTTAATTGAGCCCACGAGCTCACCTTGGGCTTATCAAGCTTTCTAGGTGGAAAAATGATCAGAAAGACTCAGAGGAAAAAAGAGGTTGGTTATTGGTTATTGATTATAAACCTCTTAATCATTTTCTCTAAGATATTAAGTTTCCTCTTCCTAAACCAGAAGCCCTTTTTACCCAACTTAACAAGGCCCATTAGTTCTCAATATTTGATTTGAAAGCAGGATTTTGGCAACTAGGAGTCCAACCTGCTGATCGGCCCAAAACTGCTTTTTGTATACCCACAGTCCAATTCCAATGGACTATCCTTCCTTTTGGCCTTAAAACGGCCCCATCCTTGTTTCAAAAGGCCATGACTACAATATTCACCCTTATCCTCCACAGTGCTCTTATATATATTGATGATATCCTGTTATTTTCAGAAAATGAACAGGATCATAAAAATCTCCTTTTTACTTTCCAAACCTTGGTCCAGACACATGGAATCATGCTTTCTGAAAAGAAGAGTTCTTTGGCCCAGAAAGAAATTGATTTTCTTGGAATACATTTCTCTGAAGCCAAGTATCGGCTTGGTCCACACATTGCAGCAGAATTATTGAAATTCCCTAACAAGGACTTGTCACTCAAATAGATTCAACAATTCTTGGGAATTAACAATTACATCCGGAAATTTATTCCCCATGTTGCAAAAGACACCAACCAGTTGTCAAAAATGTTGAAAAATTTTGCTCCACCTTGGGGTCCAGATCAGACAGCTGCAGTCAAAAGATTAAAAGAAGTGGCACAGAACCCGCCACCACTGAAGATTGCCAGTGCAGCCCCACTTTCTCCAGAAGAACATGGGCCCTGGTATCAAAGTTTTTATGGTGATATAGACTCTGATGACTCAGAATATCACCACTACAACCTTTCAAGGTTCCCATGATAGCCAGCCCATGACTTAAAGTAGTGTCGGTAGTCACATGTGTGTTTTACTTTACATAAAGTTTGTCTATTTGCTTTAGGTGTGTTTTATCAAAACCTATCTATAGGCCCAGCTTGTAATAATTATCTTTCAGCTTGTAATGATCTTCTAGAACATCTTCCCTCTATATAAGGAGAGCTTAGTCAGTGTTGTGAAGCATTCAGAAAATTCCTATAAAAAACCCTCTATTTTCTCTTATCCAAGGCTTTCTAAGTTTTTCTCATCTCTGTCTGAGGTTCAAGAATGTATAGTATTCACATATAAGTAGTTGTACGTATGCTCTGCACTTGCCCTATTAAGGGATCCTGTGCATTAGAAATACATATTGTTTTGATGTTAAGAAGCTATGGTCCTCTTTGATATATACTGTATGCATACAAAAGGACTCCCAGCCTGAGAGTACCTATGGAGAGGGAAGTGGCATTGAGTATGAGTACTGTATGCAATATGTATTAAAGAGGCTCCCAACCCCACTTGGTATCAGAGCCCTGATTATATTTGAATACTATATACTTCAAGAATTAAAGACAGAGATACTTCTGTATACATGGCTTGTCAAACACTTACTCCAAGTTCTGAAACTATTCTTCAACATCCAACCCCTTCTGATATCGTTAATCTTACTTCCTTCCTTTCTTTCTCTACTCCCCTTCGAAGAACCTTTTCTTCTAGAATTGATAATCTTGTAGAAATCTCTAACCTTCCTGAAGATGTTCAGGTTGGAGAATCACTTCTCCCTCTTCATAGTCCTTACAATATTTATCGACGTCCTCAATCTTTTACTAAGAGTATCAGATCTCTTATTTCCACTCGTCTATCTCTTCCTAGAGAATATGTTCAAGCTTCAAAGATGGATTAGTGTAGTCTCCAAAGTACTTCTGCAGAACAATATGTTACATTAGAGATCCCTTCTCCCCTGGTTCCTTGATGGAGAAATAAAGGATATTCTCACCTTCATTTTGGAGCTGTCCGCCTCATCCTTACTCTACATAGACGTAGAGGCCTTCCTGTTACTACAAGTGTCTCTCTTCTAGACACACATTTTTTCCAATATGAACATGCAGTGATTGGAACCTGTTTGACCACACTACATGCTGGTAGTGTTGTCCTCACTTTCTTTCCTAATTATAACATGTCTCTCTGGGATGTTAATCTATGCACTGCCTTAAAGGTTCAAGTACAGCTAACTAGAGCTGAACAAGTGGCATCCTCAATGATGGCCACATTACATCATTAGATTATTTACAGGCTCCAAGATCATGCGGTAGATCTAGCCCAAGCATCAGTATCTACTGATGCTCTACTAGTATAAGCTGATATAGAGACCACCCCTACTATTGTACAGATCCCTAGACAGCTGCCAAGAAATAAGTTGGAGCAACTCATTCCTAAAGATTGGTCGACCAATTATAAAAAGATTCATGCCACATCTCAATCAATATGGATTACTGAATCTTCCTTTCAAAGGAGATCAGACGGGACTGTCCAGACTTCTTTCTAGCCTGCTCGGTATTCAATAGTGTCTCTTCCTATTTTCCAGACAATGATGCTTCAACCTATGGCTAAAGAGCATAAAGAATTTCCAGTATGTGCTCTTTCTGGAGATGGCTATTATATCTACCCAAAGTTGATAAATAAGCATTGTCCCTGGGATCTCCTAGGATCTAGTGAATGCGACCCAGAATGTGATTGCTGTGATAACTACTGGGAACAAGAATATGATCACCCACTCTCTGACAAGAACTAGAGAAAACTTACAAAGATCTCCAGAGTTTCTTGTAAATCTCAACAACAGCAATATTTCCACCAGGATCACCCTAACAGTGGCCCGTGGATAGGTATCCATGAAGAAACTAAAAAGAAAAAGCCTTTGCCTATATATGATCTTGCTTTAGAAATCTTAAGGAAGGAAGGAATTCTTCCTCCTAAAGATTCTGAAGAGTTTAAGCCTGATCCACCAAAACCTCCTCCAACCATACCCCTTGTCTCACCCTGTATGATGTTTACACCTACTTGTGAAACAAAATATCCCCCTTTTAGTCCACAAACTGAGCCAAAAATAAGGATTTCTACCAGGCCATTTATCCAATCATCAAAAGTTTCCCCTGAAGGCCAACCCTTACCAATCACCCCTGTAAAAGAAGTTTTAAATTGGCAAACCAGAAATGCTGTGGCACAAAACAAGGCTTTTGAGCAGATTGATTCAAAAATTGACAAAGTTCTCACTCACTCTCAAGTGACAGAACAGAAGGTGGACTCCTTCACAAAATTTGCTCAAAAAATGCATGCTGATCTTCAAGCTCAGATCATCTAGTTTGATAAGGATCTCTGATCCCTTATTCAATAGAGAAATTTTGGGATTGAATTTTCCCATAAGGAAGCAGAAATAAAAAGGCTAAAGTCTCAGATAGCCCAGATAGAAGCTGATTTTCAGAAACCTGTTTCCTCTGAAGCCACAAAACCATACAACCCATTTGCCAATGTCAGCACCCAAAGTCCTTTCATCATGACTACCCCAAGTGCTTTCATGCCTACACCTGCCTCACCTTATTCAACCTTTACATCATCACTCAATTACAGTTATGCTGAACCACCACCTTATAATCCTTCGCCTCTGTTTTAGAAGGTCATGTCTTCCCCAAGTCCTTTTCCTGCTCCGCCGGTTCCCCATGTTAAGACCAAAACAAAGTTTTTCCTCTTCTAATGAATATCTACTAAATACCAGAAGAAAGGTTGACAAGGGTAAAGCAAAAATGCACCCTGATCCTCCATTGCCTCCACAACATATGGTTTTCCTAGTTTCTGAATCCATAGAAGAATCCTCTGTTGTAGGAGGGGGGTGTAAGGCGAAATATCATTCATTAGAATTATATAAAATGCACCAGGTAATGCCCAGGAAAGATGGTGGAGTCACAATGGTCTCACTTAAGTACCACCTCCTTAGACAACATTTCCTAGACATGCACTTCATACAATCCTAATAGAATCAAACCACTAGTAAGTACCATCTTCCCATAACACTACCACGGTACTAAGGATTTATGCCACGAAGGCATAGATAAACAAGAGTCGCCACCCGGGTAATAACCGGAACATATTCAATATTTCTTTCGAGGTTCATGAATGGCAACTTACTCCTTGCAGAGTTTCCACAACCGTCATTACCATAGCCTAATGTCTAGGCTCGGGATAGTGGGTACGTAAGGGGAAGGTGTTAGGCACTTCTTACGCCTGGTCTAACCTCGTTAATTCGAGTACCAGTCTTCTACTACTGTTTCTAAAAGTCTTATTTATTATTCCTTTATTAAACTTTATCCTAAAAAATGCAATTATAATTCTACACATGCAAGTAATTCACAAAAGGGTTGTTATTTACAAATAATTTTCATGCACAAGTAATTCCTATCTATAGGGTTACTAATTATTTAACTGATATTGACCAGATTACTAAAATTAATTTATTATTGAGAATTTAATTTATAAACAAATTCAATTTCAATTAACCTTACATTTCTATTTAACCTAATTAATTAATTTTCACCAAGTTACCCTAAGGATAATTGAACTGAGTTAATTATGTACATGCGTAATTTATTTTAATATCACATAAGGCCCAAACAATCACAACTTAATAAAGATTTCTAATATGTAAATTTATTTTATAATTACCAAGTATTAAATTAAACTTATTTTATATGCCAATGTTAGTTTAATTTACAAATAAGATTAATTTTAATTTACAAAGTATTTATTTAAATTAATTAAATGCAAACATCAATTAAATTAAAAACAAAGTTAATTTTAATTTACCAAATAAAAATCCTATTATTACTACAATTTCATGCCAATGATTTAGTAATTGCAGTTGCTATTGGGGTAAGTTACCCTTAAAAAAGAGTATTCTCTTCTAGTATGGCAATGATATCCCTAGCTTACTCCCGTTTAGCTCCATGTAAGCTCAACCAAATGCTCTCTTTGGTACTTAACTTAGGGCTACTTACCAATTTTATTTATAATAAAAAATAAAGAAACTAAAGAAAATAAAAGAAATAAAGAAAATATTAATAACAATTTACATTGGATTCTAACTCTAGTCTCCTAAAGGATTAAGATTCCTAATTAGTTACAACTACCTAAAGGTCCACATCTTCTAACATATTACAAACATTCATAATGCTTCTTGAATTAAAAAAGCACAGAAAAATAGATCAAATATCAATTAAAACCCAAGAAAATACAAGAACATGCATAAATATACAATTTTCAAATTCTAGCAGATTGATAGTAATAAGAAATTTGATTTTTGAAAAATAGTTAGACAATCCTAAAAATCATGAAAAAATTTCAGAAGATAGCTAAAACATCATACAACATCATAAAATTTATAAACCAAACAATACCCTAGCCGAATGGTCTACACAAATCGTAATTTTTTCCACTAATAGAATCGCACTACTTTTTTGTAAAATTCATAACTCACCAAGCATAACAGATATGAATGCAAAACTAATTGAAAAAGATTTACAAGATTCCAAACTTAATTTTAGATGCTAGATTTACACAAAAATATTAAGAAACAAGGGAGATATGGGCTCCACAAGTCCGGTATCCTGCAAATCGAATTTTACAGAAATCCTAAATTCAAACAGTCATAACTTACAAAATATTAAAGCTTTTTTAGTGATTCTTGAGCCTAAAAATAATAGAATTTCGTGTAGAATATGAATATAATTTTTACAAATTTTTTACAAATTTATAAAATAACAAAAAATAATAAAAATGCGAGAGACAGAAAACTGAATATGTACAGAGTTTTGTATCCCCTCAAATTAAACATGATTATATGATCTATATGAATATATAAAATAAATGAAAAATAAGGAACATAGAATTAAATATTACATGGCATAGATCTTGAAAAGAAAATAAAAGAACTAACATTTAAAAAATATCGCTAAAAATAAATAAGAACTAAAAGAAATTTGGCTATTTCTCTCTTTAATTTTTTTTTCCTTTTTTTTTTTTGTCTTCTCCTCCACCTTCTTTTTTTTTTTTTATCAGTGGGGTATTTATAGGGTTTTGGGAGAGAGGTGTGATAGGGTTTGGAGTCCTAGGGTGATAAAGTTCAGATAACTTAAACAACTAAGATTGCAGAATTTAGGTGAGACTGAGATATGGATGAGGTGTTTCAACCAATAGGAAGAGAGGGGAAGGGGAAGGCACTAATAGGGAGTGAGGAAGATGTATGGTAAGGTTTGGAGTCCTAGGATGATAAGGTTCAGATAACTTAAACAACTGAGATTGAGAAATTTGGGTGAGACTGGGATATGAGTGAGGTGTTCCAAACAATAGGAAGAGAGGTAAAGGGGGTGGCACTAATAGAGAGTGAGGAAGAGAGTAGGGCCAAAATGGGAGAGAGAGTTTGTATAGCAGAGAGATAGAAAAAAAGATATTTTCTTTTTTTAATTTTCAAAAAATAAATTAAATATGTCCCATTTAAAATTCCTAACTAGGCTTTCTTAGACTCATGGGGCACAATAAAACTCAATTAGGTCTATTTAAGAACTACCCATATTAAATTTAAACAAAACCAAATTTTATTTTAATTAAATTAATTTGCCAAAAAAAACATATTATTTTTTTTTCAAGATCATGCCACGAAATTAATAATTCTGTTCTATGCCTCCAATTATATCTTACAGTCATATAATTTTTTCATCATCGGGTTCCTCACGGCCTCAATTCACATACTCATAATAAATTACAAAATAAGTGTCTACAGTTTGCCCCCCACTTTGGCGAAAGTTGAAATCAATGCGAAAGCATTGCTCTAGTTTTGTTAAAGTGAAACTCAATCTTATAATAATTATGAAATATTAGCTATAAGGATCGAGTATATCTTGCTCGGTCGACATACTCTATATTATGAGACTAGCTACGGTCTCATAACCGTGATAACTGTGTCATGTGAAAATTGAGTACATCTTGCTCTATCGATACATTATGCATCATAAGACTAGCTACAGTCTCATGACAATGGCAACTATGTGATTTTAAATATTGTGAATTCGTATTTAGGACCGCGGTCCCAAGTTACCTACGTATCCTCCTCGCTATCCTGAGGAAGAATCAGACCCACTTGTAGTTCGACACTTGAAACTGTGGTGATGCATGTTCTTCTATGCCTTACACACTTACAGGTGACATGTTGATGCGTGTTCTTCTACGCCTTACACAACTATGCCATATGCCCTAAACAACGTCTAAGGACTTACCAAAAAACATCTGTCATGAAATGTTGTGGGTTCATATTTAGGATTGTAGTCCTAAGCTACCTACGTATACCCCCCGCTATCCTTAGGAAGAATCAGACCCCCTCATAGTTCGACACTTGAAACTGTGGTGATACATGTTCTTCTACGCCTTACACACCTACAGGTGACATGTTGACGCATGTTCTTCTATGCCTTATACAACTATGTCGTGCGCCCTAAACAACGTCTAAGGACTTACCAAAAAAATCTGTCATCAAATATTGTGGATTCGTATTTAGGACCGGAGTCCTAAACTACCTACATATCCCCCTCGCTATCCTGAAGAAGAATCAGACCCCCTCATAGTTTGACACTTCAAACTGTGGTGATGCATGTTCTTCTATGCCTTACACACCTATAGGTGACATGTTGATGCATGTTCTTCTATGCCTTACACAATTATGTCGTGCGTCCTAAACAACGTCTAAGGACTTAACAAAAATATCTGTCTTGAAATGTTGTGGGTTTGTATTTAGGATCGCGGTCCTAAACTACCTACGTATCCCCCTCACTATCCTAAGGAAGAATCAGACCCTCTCGTAGTTCGACACTTGAAACTGTAGTGATGCATGTTCTTCTACGCCTTACTCACCTACAGGTGACATGTTGATGCATGTTCTTCTATGCCTTACACAACTATGTCATGTGCCCTAAACAACGTCTAAGGACTTACAAAAAAATATCTATTTCATGATTTGAAAAAATTGAGATGACTGGGTCTTAAAATTCTTTTTTTTTTTTTGTGCTTCTTGTATGCTACTTCCTATCATGGGCATGCTGATTTTACTAGGAATTCTAAAAAAACTTAGTCCTCTGGGGGACCTCTTTTTGTAAAAACTTTCTTATAACCTCAAAATTTTTGAGAAGAACTGTTCACCAAAAAAGACTTCCTTAAGGTCACAATACAATTTCTCTCTGAATTTTCTTTTTATTCTCTCCCCCATGCTTCATTATTCTACAACTATTTCAAAACCTTGCTCTGCCTTGACTCCTTTCTCTTCCATTAACTCAATTCTTTGTGCCCTAACTTTTGCTTTAAATGCTCTTTCTAGTTTTCATTTCAACGGGCTTGCTCTAACTTTTGCCTAAGCGGCCCTTTCGGGTTTTCCACTTAGCGAGCTCTCTTTTTTTCTTTTCTTTTTCTTGTTCTTTTTTTTCTTTTTTTTTTTTTTGAAATTAGACAATCACCAGGGTATTCATATCAAGCACCTATTCTGTCATGCTCATAAGGCAATAGGTTAAATCAAAACAATGCAGTTCAATTACTTAATCTTTTGATGTATCCCTCAAGACACAAATATTCACAATCATAATTAAATAAAACTTATTCCTGGTTAATGCAATAAAAGTTTCTTTATTTATTCAGGTACACCATTACTCTCTCTTACATTTAGTTTTATCAAATTTTCAACTTTCAAATTTAGAAATAAGCTTTATAACTTACTGAATGGCCTTTTCAGGTTTTCCATCCAGATCTTCTCTCATCTCTCCTTTTGCCTAGATCACCTTTTGTAGATTTTCAATCTAGCATTTTTTTCTTTTCTTTTTTTTTTCTTTTAACCCTTACTTTTGCCTAGACCGCCTTTTACAGGTTTTCAGTCTAGCGGGCCTATCTCACACAAAGTACTATTTGAGCCTGTCTAAGTTGACTAGTTCTTGAAATTCATTCCCATCCAGGTATGATATTCTTACAGCACCTCCTGGTAAGATCTTTTTTACTATGTATGGATCATTCCAGTTTGGCTTAAACTTTCCTCTTGGATCAAAAGGGATGGGCCGAGCTTGTTTCACAATCATGTCTCCCTCTTTGATCTTTCTTGGCTTCACCTTCTTATTAAAGGCCCTGGCTATCTTCCTCTGATAAGCCTGCATATGATACAAGGCTTGCATCCTCTTCTCATCAATCAAAACTAGTTCTTCATATATTTACTGGGCTCACTCATTTTCCGAGATCTTAGCTTCTAGTATCACTCTCAAGGATTTGACCTCTGGCTTAATGGATAGTATTACTTTAGTCCCATAACACTAAAGAGAATGGGATTGCCCCCTTGGATGTCCTTGCAGTACTACGATAACCTTAAAGAACATAAAGGAGTTTTTCAGGCAAATCCTTATATGTTTTGAACATTTTTTTCCCAACTAGAACCTTTTCATTCATATGGAAATCACATATTCCTGCATATACTTCTTTCATTATTTGCTCAACCTATTTTTCTATCACATATAAGAAGTTGTAGAATTGCCCCCCAGCTAAAGTAAGTTGAGTGGCTAATCTATGAATTGCTGCTCTATCTTTTTTGTTGGCTGATTACTAGTATTATCTTACTTCCAGAGACCTCCTTATGTTTTCATACCATTTTCCTTCTCCTTCGAGGTCCACATGTGCTGCTACTAATCCTTCATAGCATGAAATTTTACTTTTCATTAGGATAACTAGCTAAGTCAACTTTTGATCACCCTTTTCCTATGGGGACATCAGCGTGGCTTGGGAATCGGCTATCTGATTTTAAGCTCGAGGCATGTGCTTCTTGGTACTTTGTTAATAAGGCTATAAATTTATCTCTTTTTTTTTTTAGTTAAATCTTCAGCTAACTTAATATCTTTAGGATTATTTGGTGTACCCAAATTAATAGAGATCGATTTTGATGCATTAATAGAAACTTATTCTAAATGATTATAAATGCTATGCATATGTCCATTAGAATAAACATCAAACAAGTAAGCAAAATGACTAGTCATATTATTGATCTTTGCCTCAAAATCTTTATCAAGTATATCAAAATTGAAAACATCAGTATCACTACTGTGAGCATTACAAAAGACAAACTCAAACTTAGGAGTGTAGCTTTAGGTGCTTGGCTTTCATGTAGTCTTTATATCAATGGTGCTGATTTTCTGCTCTAATTCTTTCACATGTGGTAACCCCTAATCATATGTCAAGGTAATTGCCTCCTATTTCAAGAACTTAGGAGGCTTTAGCTCTTCTTCCTCTTCTGTTGGCTCATAGCCCAAACCATGACTCGTGATCCGCCCCTTCATTTCAAGAAAAGTCACCAGATCATCTATACTTTCTCCTAGGCCTATGCTAAGAAAAAACTTCATCCCTTTCTTCATAGTAGCCACTTTTAGATTCATCAAGTTTTCATAGATCCCAACAACTTAAAAATCAGACACTAGTGAAACTGAACCATCTAGTTGTAATGTAACTATCTCCTCATCAGAATTAGTCCAGACATCCAAATGACCTTCATCATAGCTAGAACCATCACAAATGTCAACAACCATTATAGACTGAGGTTCATTGGGCTTTTGGATGGATTGGATAGATTCATTGGGCTTTTGGATGGGTTGGATAAAGTTAATAATTCTGTTAGGGTTATTTGGGGTGATGGAGATCATGTAGAAACCTGGTGTAGGTGGAAATTTTGGTTAGGCATGGGGCTAGTGTGGGTTTTTTTGATTGATTTTATGGGTCAATTATCCTTTTGGCATCAATTAGGTTTTAGATATCATGCTTAAGTTGAAAACATCAATCGGTGTCATAACTGTGGGCTTGATAGAACCGGTAATATTGGTTGATTTCATAGCTAGGTGGGAGTGGATTTGGTAGTGGTTTGGGTGCTAAGAGCTATAGGAGCTCTTGAGCTTTGAGATGCTCGAAAACTTAGGATAAGGGTTGGCTGAATTGGAAAAATCTCCTTGGAGTGAGAGACACAATTTGAACCTCAATAACTTTAATGCCACTCAATTGGCCTACCTCGGGGCCTCTTTCTAAAGTTGACCACAATTTTCTCTTCTAGCTCAAACATCTTGGCGTTTAATATTTCATCAAGCATGGCCATAGTTTCCTTCATCTTAAGTTGTGTAGGTGAAATCCTTACTAGTCTCGTCCCTTCCCTAACCCAAGTGACCTAATTGGAAGTCTCTTTGGTGCGTTTACCCAAAAAAATAGGATTTAAGGGTTAACCTAAGTATACTATGTACATGAATGCAATGCATGAATGGACCATTTTTTTTCTTTTTTTTTTTTCCCTTTACTTTTACAAAACCAAAACTGAACCATACCAATAGAACCAAAATTGAACCAAAACCAGACCATATAAACTGAACTAAAATTGGACCAAAGACTGAATCAAAATCGATAAAAAAAAATCTCAAGAACTGAATCTTCGCCCCCTTATACCTTCAACTCTCACGCGCAGGATAAGAAAAAAATTCTATCCTAGGCTACGGTACACTGGACACACCAACAGGTGGTGGTCCAGGACGATCCTCCCCTCAAAAACAAATGATTTATATCCTTAAAGTTTAACCATAAGTAAGCATCCTCTTGCTTAACATGGGTTTTGAAATGGACTTGGGCTTATACACACATTGGGCCTATGCATAGGCCTAGGTTCATCTCAACTACCATTAGAACTTATGGTTTGAATAGTAAGGTTATAAATCCAGCACAACAAAATTCTACAGGGTACCTAGGGCTGAAATCTATGGCTCATGGGCTTCATCGGGTAGGAAAAGGGTCACCCATGCGAGAGCTTGTCCATTAAGCACAACGGCTAGAGCTGTGGCTATTTTATATACTCAAAGGTACTGGCATAGGGTGCTAGCATTCACCAATTCGTCATAGCTCGAGTAGAACTATGGTCTCCTTGGCTAGTACTAGCAGGGCTAAAAAGGGTAAGGGTGATCCGTGTGATACTGTAGTGCAATGCAAAAAGTTTAACAAAGTAATAATATTAGACTAATAGAAACATGTTGGAGTAACTATCCATTTAATCCCCAGTGGAGTCGCCAAACTGTAGGAGGGGGGCGTGAGGTGAAATATCACCATTAGAATTATATAAAATGAACCAGGTAATGGCCAGGAAAGATGGTGGAGTCACAATGGTCTCACTTAAGTACCACCTCCTTAGACAGTATTTCCTAGACATGCACTTCATACAATCCTAATAGAATCAAACCACTGGTAAGTACCGTCTTCCCATAACACTACCACGGTACTAAGGATTTATGCCACGAAGGCATAGACAGACAGGAGTCGCCACCCGAGTAATAACCGGAATATATTCAGTGTTTCTTCCGAGAGTCATGAATGACAACTTACTCCTTGCAGAGTTTCCACAACCGTCATTACCATAGCCCAATGTCTAGGTTCGGGATAGTGGGTACGTAAAGGGAAGGTGTTAGGCACCCCTTACACCTAGTCTAACCTCGTTAATTTGAGTGTCAGTCCTCTACTAATGTTTCTAAAAGTCTTGTTTATTATTCCTTTATTAAACTTCATCCTAAAAAATGCAATTCTAATTCTACACACGCAAGTAATTCATAAAAGGGTTGTTGTTTACAAATAATTTTCATGCACAAGTAATTCTTATCTATGGAGTTGCTAATTATTTAAATGATATTGACCAGATGACTAAAATTAATTTATTATTGAGAATTTAATTTATAAATAAATTCAATTTCAAATAACCCTACGTTTCTATTTAACCTAATTAATTAATTTTCACCAAATTACCCTAAAAATAATTGAACTAAGTTAATTATGTACATGCGTAATTTATTCTAACATCACATAAGGCCCAAATAATCACAACCTAATAAAGATTTCTAACATGCAAATTTATTTTATAATTATCAAGTATTAAATTAAATTTATTTTATATGCCAATGTTAGTTTAATTTATAAACAAGATTAATTTTAATTTACAAAGTATTTATTTAAATTAATTACATGCAAACGTTAGTTAAATTAAAAATAAAGTTAATTTTAATTTACCAAATAAAATTCCTATTATTACTACAATTTCATACCAATGATTATCCTAGGAATTTAGGATTACTTACTTGTTAGTAATTGCAGTTGCTATTGGGGCAAGCTACCCTTAAAAAAGGGTCTTCTCTTCTAGTATGGCAATGATATCCCTGGCTTACTCCCGTTTAGCTCCATGTAAGATACATGCAAATGCCCTCTTTGGTACTTACCTTAGGACTACTTACCAATTTTGTTTGTAATAAAAAATAAAGAAACTAAAGAAAATAAAAGAAATAAAGAAAATATTAATAACAATTTACATTGGATTCTAACTCTAGTCTCCTAAAGAGTTAAAATTCCTAATTAGTTATAACTACCTAAAGGTCCACATCTTTTAACATATTTCAAACACTTCATAATACTTCTTGAATTAAAAAAGCACAGAAAAATAGATCAAATATCAATTGGAACCCAATAAAATACAAGAACATGCATAAACATACAATTTCTAAATTCTAGCAGATTGACAATAGCAAGAAATTTGATTTTTGAAAAATAGTTAGACAAGCCTAAAAATCATGAAAAAATTACAAAAGATAGCCAAAACATCATACAACATCATAAAATTTATAAACCAAACAATACCCTAGTCGAATGGTCTACACAAATCGTAACTTTTTCTAGTAACAGAATCGCATTACTTTTTTGTAAAATTCATAACTTACAAAGCATAACAGATATAAATGCAAAACTAATTGAAAAAGAATTACAAGATTCCAAACTTAATTTTAGACACCAGATTTACACAAAAATATTAAGAAACAAGGGAGATATGGGCTCCACAAGTCCAATATCCTGCAAATCGGATTTAACAAGAACCCTAATTTCAAACAGCCATAACTTACAAAATATTAAAGCTTTTTTAGTGATTCTTGAGCCTAAAAACAATAGAATTTCGTGTAGAATATGAATATAATTTTTAGAAATTTTTTACAGATTCAGAAAATAATGAAAAATAATAAAAATATGAGAGACAAAAAACTAAATATGTGTAGAGTTTTGTATCCCCTCAAATTAAACATAATTACATGATCTATATGAATATACAAAATAAATGAAAAACAAGGAACATAGAATTAAATATTACATGGCATAGATCTTGAAAAGAAAATAAAAGAACTAACTTTTAAAAAATATCGCTAGAAATAAATAAGAACTAAAAGAAATTTGGCTATTCTTCTCTTTAATTTTTTTTCCTTTTTTTATTTTTTTATTTTTGTCTTCTCCTCCACCTTCTTTTTTTTTATCAGTGGGGTATTTATAGGGTTTTGAGAGAGAGGTGTGATAGGGTTTGGAGTCATTGGGTGATAAAGTTCAGATAACTTAAACAACTAGGATTGCAGAATTTGGGTGAGACTGAGATATGGATGAGGTGTTTCAACCAATTGGAAGAGATGGGAAGGGGAAGGCACCAATAGGAAGTGACGAAGAGGTATGGTAGGGTTTGGAGTCCTAGGGTGATAAAGTTCAGATAACTTAAATAACTGGGATTGAGGAATTTGGGTGAGATTGGGATATGGGTGAGGTATTCTAAATAATAGGAAGAGAGGGAAAGGGGGTGGCACCAATAGGGAGTGAGGAAGAGAGTGGGGCCAAAAGGGGAGAGAGAGTTTGTATAGGAGAGGGATAGAGAAAAAGATATTTTCTTATTTTAATTTTCAAAAAATAAATTAAATAGGTCCCATTTAAAATTCCTAACTAGGCTTTCTTAGGCCCATGGGGCATAATAAAACTCAATTAGGTCCATTTAAGAACTACTCATATTAAATTTAAACAAAACAAAATTTTATTTAAATTAAATTAATTTCCAAAAAAAAAAACATATTTTTTTTTATGATCATGCCACAGAATTAATAATTATGTTCTATGCCTCCAATTATATCTTACAATCATATAATTTTTTCATCATCGGGTTCCTCACAGCCTCAATGCACATACTCATAATAAATCACAAAATAAGGGTCTACATCTGCTGAGGACAGTGAAACTTTCTCAACCCCTTTGAGTGATGATGAACAAGCTCACATCACAGCTCTACTGATGGTAGATCCACCTCAGACAACTCCTTCTGAAGCCTCCAGAACTGGAGCTACTAGACCATCTAGAACGGCCCATGAGGATTCGCCTCCACAAGCTCAGCCCAATGTTGAAATTCTTGAAGAAGAAATGGAACAAGTCCATTTTGATCTTCCAAATACTCAACAGACCACAAAGCCTAGTTCGGGCCCATGGTTTACTCTGGATAATATTCCTCCAACCCAATGGAGAAACAGACTGGCTGAGTTTAAAGCTTGGATAGATGTTCAAATGCTAAGACAAGGAGCTGACTCTCATATAGTATTAAAAGAGTTCGTTTCTCGCACTACTGGATCTTTGCAAGATTGGTTCAACACATTGGGACATTATCTTTTGGCCCAATTTTATTATCTGTCTCCCCTCTAAGCTGTCAACACTATCTTCTCTGAATTCCTTAGTGATGCTGGATTATTCAATAAACAAATCCGCCAAGAATACTTTGATATACGCTGTTGCTTCTAAAAAGAACAGACATTGAGAAGCATTATCAAAGGATGGTTCAAAGATATTATCTGCTGAATGGGTTTAATGATGTCAATCTTCGACATACTTATATAGCCTATCTTCCTGAACAACTTCAACCAGAACTGCACCGTTCTATTTCTGCTACCAGAAGAGAGATAAATACTATCTCTATTGGAGAAATTCACCAGATGGCACTAGCATGTCTAGAAAAGATATGTGATCAACAAAGGATGTTCAAAGGCATTATGGAAAATAGCAAAACATTGAAGAATTTTTGCCGAAAACCATATCTGTCCATTAAATGCAGAGAGAAGGATTGTGTTTGCAAAACCAAGAAGAAGTCTCATCACAAGAAACAACCTCAACATCATCAAACACCTCCCCAAAGATTTGGCAGACCAACAGGCAGAAGAAGTTTCAGATATTTTAGACAACGACAAGGCAGCAAACAAAAGAAATCAAATCGTTGTTATATTTGTGGAAAAAAGGGGCACTATGCAAAGAATTGTCCTAACAACCCCAATAAAGCTGTTAAACTTCTACAGTACATCTGCCAGTCTCTACAAATTTCATTAAATGATGATGAAGATGTTGAGTCCTTGTTCTCTGAACAAGGAGAACCAGATGATGATACTGTTTTTGCTCTAGGCCCAGACCAAGAAATATCTCTGGACTTTATAGAAGATGAAGAGTCTAGTCCTTCGGCCTCAGAAACTGAAGAATACTATTCCTCCTATCTAGCCCAGAATATCCAAACTCTCCGAGTCATCCTTTATTCTTCTAACTCAATCACCACTCCATTGGCAAATCTTCAAATCTGGCCCAACAAGTATGATCGGCCCATTAAGGTCATTGGATTTTTAGATATTGGTGCTCACAAGTCTACGATAAATTCGGCCATTCTGCCTCCTAAAGCTTGGGCCCAGTCCCCTATTGAAGCCTATACATTATCCATTCCTTTGATCTTGCATACAATAATCTTTATAGATTTGATATTAACTCTAATTCATCAGGAATTAATTTCATGATTACAATATATTTGAGTTGATTTTTTTTTTTTTTTAAGAACTTGCATCTAATCAACATGCATTGTTTTGTCATTTTGTATCTGAAAATGATTCCTGTGTGGAAAAGGATTTCTATGTGTTGACTGACCACTCACCTTAGTTACTCTTGGTCTTAGTTACTCTATGATTTGTTCCACATGCATGCATCCTTTGTGTTAGATTAAAATCTTTCAGTTTTTCAACTCTTAATTATATTTACTAAGATTTATTAGTTAAATGCTACATATATCATGACATTAGCAAACTTTAAAGAGAGGGTAATATTTTTAAAAAATATCTTTTTTGGAATTAAAATAATAAATTAATTAGGATAATAACAATGATAATTTTTTTAATAAAATGAACTATTATTCTTATTAATTTTTTTTCAGTGCTAAAGAAAATGACAGCCCTTTAAAATTTTATATTAATTATAAAGTATGTGTGAATGTTAATATATAAAAATAAATATTTTATTAAAATTATTATAATTTTGATAATAATACATTTTTATCATTAATTTATACGTGCATATATTCTACCTAAAAAGAACCTTCCTTGCACGCAATAAAAGCATTTCCCTCCAAGCAATAAATGCATTCAACATTTTCAGAAAACTGAAAACTCCAAATAGCAGCCCACCAGGTGATGTCTATCTAATATCTACATGTACCTATCTCTGTACCGTTTCATGAACAGAGAAAACAAAACAGACAAACAGTAATGTTTTTTCTTCTTAAAATTCTAATGTTTTTCTTAGTACTATTGTTGAAATTTATTTATTTTAAAATATAATTATAAATGTTAAAATATTTATTAATTATTTTTAAATATTATAATTACAGCTTATTAAACTTAATTTTTAATAATATTTAATTAATATATTTGAAATAATATTTTTTAATATAAATTCAAACAATAATATTAAATAAATTCTAACATTATAATGAAAAGAAAAAGAGCTGTAATGCAAGTTTTATAGAAATTAAGATTTTATTTGTTTTCACGCTTTTTAAGTGTTTGGGATACTAAAAAAAATAATTAACATGAAATATTATCTTAATCAAAAATAAAATTTAGTCATTTTTTATATTTTTTAAAATTTTAATAATTTTATTAAAATATAAAAATAATACTGCATATATAAATATATATTTTTAATTTTTTTCTTGGTTTTCCTCAAAACTAAAGGACGGTAAGAGAATGATTATTAATTTTAAAAGATAGAAAGTAAATGTAATAATAAAAGAAAAAGAAGTTTATAACCGCAAGTCAACTATGAATTTGTATGGTTGGTAGGACCTGTCGTTCGCCGCTTTGGTTTCCAAGGGATTCCAACCTCTCTGTCTCTTCCCAATGCCAAAAGCAATGCCTAAGTTAATTGCTGGCTTTGCCTACCCCCATGAAAATGAATTTCATTAATTAAAAACTTTTGGAGAAAAACAGAGCCCCAATTCCCTTTTTGAGAAACGATTAATAATTGATTGTTCGTCTTTCAGTTTTAGCTCACAAATCCTTCCTCAATATATCCAACGCAGCAGCAGCAATGGATAGACGCCGCAGGAAGCAACCCAGGAGTTGCTCTGAAGGTAACCACATCCTTGCCTTCTTTTGATCTCCTTCTTCTATTTTTTTTTTTTTTTTCAGTTTATGTTTGTGCTTTGTATCTTCTGTTTGTCCTTTATCCTGAAACCTGTATAACTTCTTGACTAGCTCTTGTAATTAACTGCTCTCGCTTTCCTCTGTTTCTATATATTTGGCAGAGGTGAGCAGTATTGAATGGGAGTTCATAAACATGTCCGAACAAGAAGAAGATCTCATTTATAGAATGTACAAGCTTGTTGGAGACAGGTAATGGGAATTGATTATTTAAACAAAATTCAACTTAACTATCCATAAATTTACTTCATCTCCTCCTTTACTTTTCAAGCCAACACCCGCTTTCCTGCTATCAAAAGCATGACATAAATTGATTTCCTCCATTGTTTTGACGTGAGAGATCAATAATTAATCCCTCTGTTTCAATAATAATAAATAAAATGCAGGTGGGCTTTGATTGCCGGTCGAATTCCAGGTCGGAAAGCTGAAGAAATAGAGAGGTTTTGGATAATGAGGCATGGGGAAGTGTTTGCCAGTCGACGGAAAGAGCTCAAGAAGTCCAAGTCCTGAAGCGTTTCTGAGGATACTACGTATAATTATTATCATTATTAGCTAGGGATATTAATCCTTCTTCTTCTTCTTCTTCTTCTTGCTAATTAATTGATGTGTGTGTGTGTGACAATGTCTTTGTTTGGAAGATGAAAGTGGTGTTGTAGCAGTGAGCAGTGAATTATTAATTAATGGGATCATATTTTTCTATCTCTAATTATCCTGCATTAATTGCATATCACCAAAGACAAGAAATTCCAACAGCAGAATTAAATAAAAAGGAGCTCAGCTTTTGTTTTATATGTTTTTCAAAGGCAATTTTTCAAAGGGTGGCTACTGGACAAAAAAACTTATTACAAATGGGTAACTTTAAAATTATTTATTAAAATAGGGTGGTTTAATTTACAAAAAAGAGAAAGAGCCGATTAACATTCAATAAATAAAAAATATAAAAAATTATAATTATTGAAAAAGTAGTTAGACATTATTTAAAATTAAGTCTAATTATTAAACACTACTTTAAAAAGCGTCAAATTATTTTTTAATTCTTAAAAAATATATTAATTACTTTAAGGTTTCTTAATTTTTTTTAATTACAAAATTATCTATATTTTTTATAAAATAACCCTAAATATTATAGCTATTTATAAATAAATTCTTATATTTTTATAATTAATAAATAGATTAATTTGTAAAATTAAAATTAATATTTATTGTATATAAAAAATTTGAAAATTGTACATTAAATTAATAACTATATAATATAAAAAATTTAAAAATGCAAATATTATTTATATGTAAAAGAGCATTAATATTTATTTAGCAAATTAATAAAATTAGTATAGTCAATGAATTATATTAAATATTTTATAAATATTTAAAAATTGTATTATTTAATATTTATTAATTTAACAAAATATTAAATTATGATAAATATTATGAATATGAATTAATAAAAATATATGAATAAATAATTATTGAAATAAATTAATTCAAAATAAATAAAATAATAAAAGTAATATATATATTATTTCTTTAATTTATAATTTATCAAGTCTACAATCTCATGGAGAATTTAAATTATATCACAATTAGAATTTACATTAAAATCTTAAAACCAAGGTCAGTTCAATGAAATTTCACAATCACAAAAGATTGAATTATCTTATAAATTTTAATATATATATATATATTTGATAAAATCAGATTTAAAGAAAAAAATTTGGAGATTCTTGATCGAATATCAGGTGGGTTTTATAGATTTTCAGGCTTTTACTCTAAAAGGCGGCAAATTAGGAAAAAAAAATATAAGTAATATATAAATATTTTAGTAAAAATCCATTTAATAAGTAAGAATATAAAAGATAAAATAAATAAAATAAATTAAAAAATATAATCAAGTGTCATAACTCAATTGTTCTTTTTATGTTATAGCATGCAAAAATACTATTCTACTTGCTGTGTTAGTGATGTTCTGTATAATATTACGGATTTGTTCAAATTATTTGTCTAACTTTTTTATATTTTTATTTAATTTTTTCGATAAATACTTTCTTATATTAATTGTGTCATTTTATTTATTTATTCAAAAAATAACTAAATCTTAATATATATCAAGATAATTAATGCAAATATTTATTTATTTTATTTAGATTAATAATTATTAAAACTATTGATTATATACTAATTATCAAAATTTTATGTTATTAAATAATATTTATACATTACTTTTATTATTTTGCTTATTTTGATTTTTTAATTTCATATTTTACAAATTTTAATTTAATATTTATAACTTATTTTATTTATTTTTAAATAATTTATTTCAACAATTATTTATTCATATTTTTTATTAATTCATATTCATAATATTTATCATAATTTAATATTTTGTTAAATTAATCAATACTAAATAATACCAATTTTTAAATATTTATAAAATATTTAATATAATTTATTTACTGTACTAATTTTATTAATTTGCTAAATAAATATTAATGCTCTTTTACATATAAATAATATTTTTATTTTTAAATTTTTTATATTATATAGTTATTAATTTTATGTACAATTTTTAAATTTTTTATATACAATAAATATTAATTTTTAATTTTACAAATTAACCTGTTTATTAATTATAAAAATATAATGGCTTATTTATAAACAGTTATAATATTTAGGCGTTATTTTGTAAAATATATGAATGATTTTGTAATTAAAAAAAATTTAGGGACCTTAAAATAATTAATACATATTTTTAAGGATAAAAAAGTAGTTAAATGCTTCTTATAGTAGCGTCTAACACCCTGTTTGGATAGGAGGAAAAGGGAGAGGAAATAAATGAAGGTAAAATAAGGTGAGGAGGTAAAATAACTCTTATTTTCCCCTTGTTATTTTCTTTTCAATTTGGAGAGAAAATAATAAAACTGTGGGATTATAAATTAAAATTATAAGATTACCCATTTCTAAAGTTTTTTTTTAAATACATGGGATAAAATTATAAATTTATCATACTTTTCTTTTCTCTCTTTATTTTTCTCCATTTTATCCAAACAAAAGAAAATAAAATAATAAGAAGAAAATGTTTTTTATTTTTCACTCTTTATTTTCCTGTCCCCCTAAAAGATTTTTCAAACAGAGTGTAATAGTCAAACACAATTTTAAATAGCTTCCAAATACTTTTTCAGTAATTATACCTTTTTTATAGTTTTTATTTACTAGACTCTATCCATATTAACGACCAGCTCTCTCTCTCTTTCGTCAGTTAAAACAACCCCTTTTATAAATAATTTTGAAATCAATCCCTTTTAATAAAAATTTTTTCCGGTCACCACCCTTTGGAAAATTGCCCTGTCTTTCATTTACGTTCGACTGCACTAGTTGTCATTACCACAGTTTTATTTGCTTTGTCAAGAGCAGGATGCTCATTGTTAAACTTTTTCTTTTCTGTTTAAAGCAAATTTATTTGATTTTTGGCATTCCTAGTACGCTAACGTACCCTTTCCAATCTAATGTTGGATATATGTCATATACTTTTCCTTTACTAACTTTTGATGTGGTCCTAATGTGGAGAGTGCAACTGCATAATTAAATAAAAAGGACTTTAACTTTTGTTTTATGTGTTTTTCATTTACGTTCGAGTGCACTGGCATTTGCTTTCTCAAAAGCAGGATACTCATTGTTAAACTTTTTCTTCTCTATTTAAAGCAAATTTATTTGGTTTTTGGCATTCCTCGTACACTAACGTACCCTTTCCAATCTAATGTTGGATATATGTCATATACTTTTCCTTTACTAACGTTTGATGTGGTCCTACTGCAGAGAGTGCAATTGCAAAAATTAAATAAAAAGGAGTTCAGCTTTTATTTTATGTGTTTTTCATTTACGTTTGAGTGCACTGGTATTTGCTTTCTCAAGAACAGGATGCTCATTGTTAAACTTTTTCTTCTCTGTTTAAAGCAAATTTATTTGGTTTTTGGCATTCATCGTACACTAACATACCCTTTCCAATATAATGTTGAATATATGTCATGTACTTTTCCTTTACTAACATTTGATGTGGTGCAACTGCAGAGAGTGCAACTGCAGAATTAAATAAAAAGGAGTTCAGCTTTTATTTTATGTGTTTTTCATTTACGTTCGAGTGCACTAGTATTTACTTTCTCAATAACAGGATGCTCATTATTAAATTTTTTATTCTCTATTTAAAGCAAATTTATTTAGTTTTTGGCATTCATCGTACACTAACGTACCCTTTCCAATCTAATGTGTGATATATGTCCCTAACGTTTGATGTGGTCCAACAATACCAATTAAAAACACCACATTAAAACAATAAGTTCAATTCTTACCAACAAATAGAATCCAAAAGAAATCTCACCATTAATATTAAAATTGCTTTTTAAAATTTTGAATTTCAACTTTAATCAAAATTTAATATAAAAAAGGTCACAGTGTTAATTATATTGGATAAATCTCCTGGCATTTCATAATATCCAGTGGATACTGTGTAAAAAGAGTAGCACTATGGATGCTGATTTGTGAAGATGCAGGCCATATAAATATAGGGTAAATTATTTTATTTTTATTTTTATATTATGTTATAACGAATACTTGAATCAAGTAGAATGGTAGGTTTGACAAGGCTTCCTTAATTTGTTGTTGTTGGATCAGATGGATGATCCACCAGTCCAAAAATTCAGTCATAATAATCCAGCTTCGTTTAGTGTCAAGGGTGGCCTTGTTTGTAATGAGTCCAATGTCCTTTCCCTGTCTCCAGGGATTTTTTTTTTTTTTTTTTTTATCTATCTCCAGGGATTATTTGACACAGCAGATAATATATTTTTGCAGGGCCACATGACAAATCCAGCTTCATTTACCTAATTCTCACTCCACAAATTGCAAGTCAAAGAATCGTTTTACCCTGATGATATTTTCTGGAAAATATATTGTTTGCATGCCAATCCCCCTGGAAAAAGTTGTTCACACTGTCAAGTCATTCCAGCTCCGAAGTATATAGTATTTCACCATTATTGTTTTTTTCTGCCAATTTCTGAGCAGTGTTACCTAATTCACTACGACCCTTCCCACCCAATTTTTTTGTTTTTCGTATTTGAATGTCTAAATAAAAATAAATTGGCCCAATTTCCAAATTCCACATCTTATGGGACCCATGGCGCGATGGTGACTTCATTTGTCATCATTGCAGGCAGGATGCCGTAGAAGGAGCTCATTCAAGTTTGGAGTGGCCTGGCCTGCTACAAAGGCCCAAGGCCTATTTTCAAAAGTTTAGAGAGGTTCCAATTTTTTCAAACCTCAGTCCTCTTCGAGTAAGTGAAAAACCATAATCCCTTTTTCTGAAATTTCTCGCCATTCTACAGAAGTTTCTTCCCATACAATAATGAATGCATTTTGAAAAATCAAAGAGTTTGAATTGCTTTTTCTATATACACACCCGTTTAAAATGGTTGAAAAAATGGAAAAATATTGCAACCGCACGTGCACATTGTTCTTTTCTCACCCAGCATAATGACTATAAAATCCTTTGACCTGGTTTAATTAAAAAAATTGCACGCCGTGTTTTTAAGGGTGGGCCTACACGCTTCGCTTCTTTAATAGAAAGGCAAATTTCAGATATTGAATAACCTTTTAATTCCGTTGGAGTTTTGTCCCTTTCGTTGGTTTTGGCGCGTAGAAAAAAGGATTAGAATCTTTGGAAAATTAAGTGCTTACTTATTAATTGTTTCTTTTTTTTTCCAAATCATTATATTAATTGTTGAAGTGCCTGAATCTCAATCATACTGAATTTTTCTTATCTGTCTTAACGTGTATATATATATATATATATATATATATATATATATAAAATTCCCGACATATACATTTACGCACATTACGCACATGCATAATCTATCGGTGGATATCAGCATAAGCAAAGCAAGTGGCATAGCTGACGTTGCAGCAGACGTCAGCTTAATCTGGATCCCTTTTTTTATATTTTTTTACAATAATTAATACAAGACTGATGCGCAAAGTTTTCTTTGTAGCTAAAAATATAAGGGGAAAAAAAAAGGAATGGAAATGAATGGAAGAACAGTCAAAAAGTGGGAAGCAAGTAGGCAACGCCTGGAGAGAGAGAGAGAGAGAGAAAGAGAGAGAGAGGCGAGGAAGAATCTTCTGTCCTTGTTCCGCGTTCCTACTTCCTACTATCATTTTTGCTCAATACTAAGCAGTGGATTTTTAAAATTTAAACCTCACTGATTGGGTAATAGATAGGATTTGAAATGGTCAGCATTTGGACCTTTCTCTCACTCTGCTATCCTCCTTGCTCACATAGCTATCGTATCCAAATGTAATACCATAACTCTCCCCTCCAATTTTTCTTTTTCTTTTATATATATATATCCCACACTCCTAGCTTCCTCCCAGCTTCTCAGCTGAAGAAGCACAGCCCTTTCCCCTTTCTTTTCTGCCATACAAATACCTTCCTACTTGTCATCATCTTGTCCTTGCAAAACCCAATACCTATCCTCTTCTACAAATAGACATTGTTCTCTTATTTCAAGCCCAGCTCTGCAATTCTCTTCACTTCCATGTTTGTTGATATCTGTTCTTGACGTTGAATAATATTATATCCACCAGGAAGGTTCTTGGACCTAGCTAACACCACTTCACTGCCTGTGATCTTATTCTCTGAGTTATTATCTAAATGGAACTGGAACAGAGGACTCTCATCAATGAACTAAACCAAGGGAAGGAGCTAGCAGAACAGCTCAGGAGCTATCTTAACCCTGCATCATCACTTGAAACGCGTCAATTCCTAATTGAGAAGATACTTTCTTCCTATGACAAAGCACTTTCAATGCTAAATTGGGATGCTTTCGGTTTCGGGGTTCAGGTTCAACCTACCATTTTGGAATCACGGCATTCCTTTCCCAAGGATACTAGCCCAAGGACTGATGTCTCCGATCAAGATCAAGATCAAAAGACTGTTTTCAAGAAGAGGTAATTTTAGTTTCTGATATTAATTTCTTTGATATTTTAGCTAAATTACAAATATGGATGTTTATCTAATTTCCAGTTTGGATGTTATTGTGTATTGCAGAAAGACACAAGAGCGATTTACTGAACAAGTCAGGGTTTGCTTAGGAACGGGAGTAGAAGGGCCACTCGATGATGGTTACAGATGGAGGAAATATGGGCAAAAAGTTATTCTTGGAGCTAATTTTCCAAGGTGAGATACTTTGGCTATTGTATCTATGAAGTTTTCAATTTCAAGTATTCGAAAGAAGAAAACGAGTGGAGTGGTCGACTTGTAAGAAATGAAATAACTAAAGGTGGTTTTCCACCTTCAACAACCATAAGAATTAAGCATAACGTACCTTCCGGCTTCCGATCATAAATTGAGTGGCTGCATTTAAAATCTTTACAGAGAGAACTGACGAATCATAATTACATGGTTCTCCAACTTGTCTTGATATACTGAAACTTTAATTGTTTGGTGTTGCTGGGTGGGGGACCAGGGGCTCTGACCGATTATAAACTTCGTTTTTACTTTTCATTTTCTTTTTCTTGTTTTTAGAGAAAATGGGTTAGAAATTTTATCATGTGCCTCCATCTGTACAGTTGAGTAATATGCCACCCTCCAACTTTTGATCGAGAGAAATTATTTGCATTTACAGGGAATACTATAGATGCACTCACCGTCACTCACAAGGTTGTTTAGCCATGAAGCAAGTTCAAAGATCGGACGAGGACCCCTCAATTTTCGAAGTGACATATCGAGGAAGACATACATGTGTCCAGGCTTCTCATTTTGCCATTTCAAACCAAGTTCATCCTCAACAACAGAAGCAGCCACATTTTGAAGAGAAGTTAAAACCATCAAAAGAAGCATTTAACATGGGAGAAGAGCTTCAAGTTAAAGCCAAAGATTTGAACACAAGGGAGGAAATTTTTCCCTCCTTTTTCTTTCTGGATGAATTTATCGAGAAGGAAAATGAGGGTGAATCCACCTATTTCGTAGGTAGCATTTCCCCAGCATTTATATCCCCGGCAACATCAGAATCCAATTATTTATCAACTTCGCCTTGCAAGGTGGATAGCTTTGGCATAGGCTACGATGTGCAGGCTCCAAAGTCAGAACTTACTGATATAATTTCAGCTCCAACTTCTGTCACCAATTCTCCTGTCGATGATTTGGATATCTCTAACTTCAACTTTGATATCAATTTTCCATTCGACGACAACGTGTTGGGTTATTAGCATTGACAGGGAGATTAAACATCAACGTCTCCTACATGGGGATAGGCATGAGCAAGAAGTTTTTCCGTTGATCGGTAGTTAAAATTTTGGAAATAATGCGTGGCCTTTTAGTTCATTTTTTTTCCTTTTTGGTTAGTTCCAGAGATTGTAGGGATTATTGTAATTCCCTTTTTTTTTGTCTCCTGCTCTGAATCTTGAATGTTGTAGGCCAAAAATGGAATATTAATTGTAGTAAAATAGTTCAAATAATTAACTTTAATGAGTTTGGAATTAAAGTTAAGACCATTTGATTAATTTGGATATTACTAAATCTTACTATATATTGATTTTTTTTGCTTAAAAATGAGAAATTAAAAGCGAAACGAATAAAAGCTTATGAAGAATGAAAAATTTTTACTTAAATTCTATATATTATGGATAAAAATATAAATATAAAAGATCATGTGTTTAATAAATGAGCCTTATTATATATTTTATATTTTATATTCATGTAGATTCGATTTAGATAAAAAAAATCTATAAAAAATAATCTGCTAATTGGAAAGATATTTACATTAATTAAATATTAGGATCTTAACAGCTAGCATTTCGATTCACTTAAAAAAATTTAATTATTAAACAATTTATTCCAAACGCTCAAAATCGCTTTATTAATGTATTCCTTTTATGAAAATGTTTAGATCAAAAATAATTATTTTATTTATTAATTATTTTTAAGTTTAAAAATTAATTTTTTATGAAATTAATTTTATTTTATTAATTTATAGCTTAAAATAATTAATAAGTGAATTAATGGCGGTTACTGAATAATAATTTAAAATAAAGAAGTAGATGATAATTTGTAGCGATTTCAAGCAGCTTCAAGCGTCGGACAGGTAATTACAGGTGATTGCAAAATGTGGCAAACTGTATTAGGAGTCTTCCATATATCTGCACAGTAGTTTGTATTGATTTTAAGCTATTACAAGAAGTAAGAAATGGGCAAGTGACTGCTAGTAACTGCAGAATGTGACGAAATGAGTTTCAGAATCGTTTAGAAGTCTTTCAGATACTTACAAAAAAGCTATAAAAGTTAGATATGCTACAATGTAAAAGCCTCAAACACTCAATTAATCAAATAATAACAAATTTCAACAGTCTATGTATTTTTAATTTTATCTATCTTTTTATTTTTTTTAGCATTATATTTTTTTTCAAGCCTTGTACTTAAATTTTTAGCAATCATTATAATTTTTAATTGCTTTAATTGTTTAATTTAAGTGAGATTTTGACGAAACTGCGTTCAATTTAATCAGATTCTCATAATCATTTGATAAAAATAAAAAAAAATGCACAATTGATACACTCAGTATTTGGCACACTAGCAATTATTAAACTATTAGTTAACCAAATTATTTTCTAATAAAACAGAAAGAAAAAATAAATAAATAAACTTTTATATTTTCAATAGAGAGCTAAATAAGTCTAAAATTTAATTTGGAGTCAAATATGTTCTATCTTTTTAATTAATGTCAAATAAGTTATCATCTAATAAGATATTATTTTTAATAATAAGATATACATTTAAAATTTAAATTGTAAAATTATTTATTATTTTTAATTAAAATAAAGTTAAAAAAATAAGAACATGATAAAAAAATTATTTAATATTAAAATTATCATTATTTTAAATAATTTATTATTAAAAAAAGAAAATATAATTTTATTATTTAAAAATAATATTTTATTAAATGAGTATTTATTTAGCACTAATTAAAAAAAATATAAATTTATTTAATTCAAAACTTGATTTCAAATTTATTTGATCTTCAATTAAAAGTATAAAAATTTATTTAATCTTTTTTATTTTTTATATTAATTTTATTATTTTTAAAAAAATTAATCTTTTTAAAATTTATGATTACTCTTTCTAATAATATTTTCTCCACTAATCAAATCTAAATTCTTTTTGTACAAACTACCTTCCCACTGCAACCACCCGGTGGAAATTCGGTCTTCTAAAATCGTTGTGGTTGCTTCATCCACTTTACGATTTCGTGTGGTTGGGCCCAAATCAGAGGAGTCCTTAAACTTAGTAATGGACTAGTCTTCTCCACACACAATATTCAAAACACAGTTGTCGGAGCTCGCCCAGCCCACCACTCACTTTTCTTTGTTTGATTCAGCACGCGATGAAAATTCGTCCTCCGTGCGATCCTTCGGAAAAAGTACGTCATGATATATTTCTCCCTTAAATCCGTTTCCAAAGGCCCATTATATAACAAAGTTTCTTTTATTCTGTAACTTAACTTTTTTGAGAATTACTTTAAACGATTCCACCTTTGTGCCTTTTTTTTTTTGGTGAAATGCCGATTCCACCCTTACGCGTGATTGTATATATATTATTTGAATAAACAACCTGCTCGCTAGCTAGGAGGGGATCAGTTCTAAGTACACACAAATGATTATCCAGTTTTCCTTTTTTCTCCTTTTTGAACTGAAAATGATTATAACATAACAATTATTCACTGCTGACGACTCCATATGGGTTAATAATTATATCCTTTTTTATCACCTACCCAAATAAAATAAAATAATAATAATAATAATAATCTAATAAAAATTAAATAATAAGAAAAAGAAGGTGGTACATATATATCCCTTATAGATCAAATGATGACATAAGTACATTTTTCAGCTTTTGAATATAATAATAATAATAATTTTATTATTATTCCATTTGACGGCTCTGCAAAGAGTTATTTCAAGTAACTCGTTCCCATTTGCTGCCTTTCACTTTTATTAGTTATGGGATCTCACAAGATAAGAACCTATTAACATCTACCTCTCAAAGAAAATGCCAAATAAAAGGACTCACAAGCCTCTTCAACTTTAACTTCCCAACTTTTTTTTTCATCTTATTGTAATTAATTTTTAATTGAAATTTATACTTTACAATTCTTAAAACAATTCAAATATTATTAATTAAAAATTATTATTTAATTTTCTAGTCTTATTAATTATAATTAAATAACACGATGTGTGTGTATATATCTTATTATATGATAAAAATGAAGCTCTAACTAATTTTCTTTATTATATGTAATTAAAAATATTTAATAAAATTAATCTAATAGACAAGAAATAAATTCTATTTTGTATTAATTAAGGTTAGGTTCATTAAAAAAACATTACTTTAATAATGATAAGAGTGAATGAGTCTATATAAAATTTAATATTAATTAGTAAAACATTAACTCAATTAATTTATTTTATAAAAAATAATTTATATATAAAAAAATATTTTCATAAAAAATATTTTTTATTATTTAATTAAAATATTAAACTATAGTGATATGTATTTATATCATTCATATATAAATATTTTTATATTTTAATAAAATTATTAAAATTTAAAAAATTATTTTAATTTTTTTAATTAAAAATATTTTTAATTATTAATTTTTAAATATTTTAACTTTTTAAAAAATATTTCCTATAAAATAAATGAGCCTAGGTAGAAAAAAGGAGCTTTAATTGTTGGCGCAATGTCAACAAATGCGAAAAAACTCGAAGGGCTTATCTGGGAGGGAATCATTTGAAATGATTAGGTGAGTGGTTGCAATTTAAGATGCATTGTCCAACTTTTCAAATGGAATCTTAAGAAGGGGTGCAGAGTTCGCACTCAGTTTATCAAATATATAGGCTCTCATCCCTTAAAGGCGAAGTCTGAAAATTATTTTTGAAAGATTAATATATTAATTTAATATATTTTTTAATTATATTTATTTTTTATTAATTATATATTTTAAAAAATTAATATTATATATTCAAAAATATCATAATAGAGTATAATTAAGTTATAATTTTTTTAATAGTATTAATACTTTAAAAGAAAATTTAAATATATAATAAAAAATAAATAATTTCAATACTTTATATTACTTATATTTTAATAAAATAATATAATTATTTTTTTAAGAAATAATTAAAATAAAATAATTTTACCTAAATAAATTAATTTTTTTCTCTAAACATATATATGTACATAGAGAAAATTTAAAAGGGTTTGGGGGGGTGGTGGTGGCGAGAAAGCTCCTCTTGGGAGGGCCAAGGCTCTCTCTAGTCCTCCTCCATCTGCCTCTATCCTCCCTACACAGTACTAATTAATTACGTGTGTTAAAAACTAATAAATAATTATTAATTTGATTAAAATTGTGATATATTCTACTTAAAAATATATATAAATAATTTTTTATTAATTAAGTATTTATATATCTTAATATAGATAAAAAAATTCTAAAAAATAAGTAGATTTATTCAAATATCGATTTTAATTTTTTTTTGTTAAAAAAATAAACTAAGTCTATGATTAATTATGAGAATAAAAAAATTATTGCCTGTACTTAATACACTATAAATATAAAATATAAGATATATTATAAAATTTATCTATTAAATATATAAAAATTACATATTTATATATTAAATTAATATTAAATCATATATAAATAAGAAAAAATTCATAAAAGTATGCATACCAACTAATTACTAATTGATAATTATTTGTGCAAAATTCATGGAATAGTTATTTACAAAATTGGATAACATATATTTTTTTATTATAGTTATTTTTTAATTAGTGAATATTGAAAATGTTATATTTAGAAATAACATCAAATAAATAAGAGTAAAAAAAATTGTCTGCAAAAGCCTTCCATTACTAGCTAGCTTTTTTTTCCATGAAGTTGGTAGTTATGAGAAGAAATAAATACGTAAAATATTTCATTTCACAAATTATTAAAAAAAAAAAAAAAACATTAAACTGAGGTGCCCATTTGCACATAATTCAAACCTACATAATGTTAGAATTTATGTTGCGTCAATTGCATCATCGTAGTGTACCTGTGCTATGTCCCTCTAATTTTAGATTGAATTTTATATACAATATATCAATAATTGACATTATAATATGAGTAAATAATTATTTTTTTCAATTTCATAAATATTAAATTTTGAAATTCATATTAATATTGTGCATGATATAAATTGAGAGAAAATAAAATTTAAATAAATAAAAAAATATAAAATAATAGATAAAATATATATACATACATACACATACAACATAATACGTATGACATAAAAAATATAATTAAATATGAAGACGATAATTAAAAAAATATAGAGATTTCATAGGTAATAATTTTCGAAATTTTTCTGGAAGATGTTGATGTGGAGAACGAAGAATCCATGGCAGCCGAAGTGGAAAGCACAAAAGATTGACTTTTCAAAGTGTAAATTTCCACAGTCTGGTGGTCCACAACAACAGGATAGGGGGAAAAAATTACACACATAAAACATGGGTGCCACTGCCACTGCCAATATGAGGAGAAATTATTCCTAACCACCAAAGTACAACACACATAGGCACACGTCTACTGATGGTAGGCTTAGGTAAGCCTTCGCAAATATAGAAGATTCCGTCTCTTCTGCCAATTGGGCTCCAGTTGAGTCAATAAATTATTTTTTAAAATTATTTATTGTAAATAATATTTTAAAAAATGACCTTTTTTTCAAAAATAAAATAAAAACATGTTATGGTAATGGTCCTATCCATTGACGATAAAGCTGTGCCTGTGGTGAGTTTTGTAGGTCCCTTCGGCAGATGGGACAAATGCGTTAAAGTCTGACTGGATGAAAATGGCATCACCACTCGCTCAATAATTAATCATTTGTAAAAAGGAAATAAAATAATTAAAAAATCTAATCTTGATATTTTTAAATTCCATCTCCAGTAGCTTCCGCTCTATTTGTTTGCTTCTAATTGGATTGGAGTTTTTCTTTCATAAATTTGCATTAAATATACGTAAGACCTTAGACTAATTAGAAAATAATCTTTTAACAATTAGTTTTAGTTGATTCCTTTTTATATCCACAAAAAAAAAAAAAGGAAGTAAAGGTAATATTTCAATAAAGGTAACTATAAGATTTAATTATCAATTTGTTTCAGGCTATTGATTTAACTATCTGTTAATTTTAAATTTATTTTAAAAAAAATATGAAAAAAATTGAAAAGAAAGCAATTATTATATATATATATCTAGCATAGAATATAATATATTATAATCCTACTCTTTGGGCCCATGAAAAAGAAATCCTTTTCATCCTGAAAATGATTAGATAAAAAGTTAATGTTTAATCGGGAATATGGACAAAAGGCTAATAAAGGGATTATGTATTCAATTAAGAAACGATTAGTACCCGGGGAAACCAATGAAATTCATGTCTAATTGCGAATTCATTGCCATAATTGAGCTCTTGAGAGATATTAATTAATTAATATATTATTATAAGTGCTAAATAAATAAATTGCAATCACATTCAATAAGCAGTGTCGTGCCACTACCATATGAAAATCACATGCTTCTACAGCTGAAAATTTATAGCCTAAGATTAGGCCAAGGACCAACATGACACAAGAAAATCACTCACCTTGGAGCCATTCGGATGTATGATATCTAATTGGGGTCACCCCTGCCCTTGTGTCCATATTTTCTTCTTTCCCATTAGATATATCCTTATAATTTGCAAATAAAATGAACTTAATGTGGTGCACCTACTTCAATTAATCCTAGTGGTAATGACTTTTGTGTGATGTAACAATAATTTCTTATTCATTGGGTCCACGCATTAATTAATTTTGCCCAATATAAATAATTGAATATAGGTCTTTATTTTGTTGCAATGTATATGGCTGGCCGCACCTTTCTTACGTCTTGCCTACTGCTACTACTCCACAAATTATAATTAGAGAAAATTCTCCAATTTTAAAGAAAGAGATTCGCTGAATAAACCATGTCTAATATGTATTCAAGCTGTGGACAAGAATTGTACAAGCACGTGGATTGGACCACACATATGCAACAAGAACCTGGAAACCTACAAGTAATTAAATACAAAAGGCAATTTTTATCTAGGAGGAGGAGTAAAAGCTAGAAGCTGCAATTTCCATTTATCTGTTATTATAAGACTACTAAAAACTATAATATCTAGAAATTTTCCTTTTAGTTGCAAATTTGGTTCTTCCATTTGAGAGCCAACCCAGAGATTGCCTTTGTAGATGAGCCTTCTTCGCTGAGAACCCTGTCAGCTGCGTCTTTAAGGTCCTTCATTCTGTTGCGGACCTTCTTCCCTTCTTTGCCTTCCATTAGGCCTCTCACTACTTTTGAAATTTCGTGTCTTTCGATTAGGCCATTTTGAACATTAGCTTTTGGTCTCAGGGCCACTTTAATGTCCTCAGTTAACATCACAGCGTTCATTGTCTGTTCAGCGTAGAGTGGCCAGGCAATTAGTGGCACTCCATTCACCACACTTTCAAGGATGGAATTCCATCCACAATGGGTTAAGAACCCTCCTGTAGACCCGTGACTCAATACTTGTGCCTGTGGTGCCCATGACGGCACCAATAGACCCCGCCCTTTGGTTCTATCCAAGAACCCTTCTGGTAGGAAATCACAAGGGTCTTTTTGGCTTTGCACACTGAAAAAAGTGGCATTGGCGACGCTATCATTGGGGCTCCTCACAACCCACAAAAATCTTTGCTGGCTCATTTCTAGCCCCAAAGCCAATTCGTTTATCTGATCGTAAGATAGGGTCCCGCCGCTTCCAAATGACACGTACAGAACAGAGCCATGCGGTTGCTCATCTAGCCACCTCAAACAATCTGCTTCCTTTCCTTCACTACTTGAACCCATGTTCACCAGCGGACCAACAGGGTAAACGGGTGGTTTACCGGCTTCTTCCTCTTGCAAAGCCTTTATGGCCCCTCCTTCCATGTCCACGAAGCTGTTAACCATAACACCCTCAGCTAGTCTATATCGCTTTGTATGGTGAAGAAGCCATTTATAAGCATCATTTTTCCTATCTTGAACCGGGTCGAGCAATTCCTTCCCGTGTATCGGTATGCAGCCAGGTATTTTCACGGGTTCTTGTAGTTCTCTATACTCGCAAGGAACCATCTCATCTAGCTTTGGCAACCAAAAAAACAAAGACAAAGCCATTGCTGTAGAAGGAAAGAAAATGTAGGGAGAGATGTTGAATTCTCGAGCAACATCGAACGCATCGGTTCCAAAGAGATCAACCACCAGGGCCGCTAGTCGACTACTTTCAACAAGAGACTTCAAAACTTGGCAAAGAGAAGGGAGAGAGCGTGCCACCGTAAGGGAAATTATCGTTTCTATCTTTGTATCTCCAGGGAGATCACTCATGTCAACCGGAGAAAGAAATGTGGAGCTTATGGTGGTAGGAAGCGATTCAAGAACTGATTTTTGGGCCTTAGAAGGAGGACCATCAGTTGGGACAATGAAGGTGATGGAGAGATTATGTTGATTAACGAGTCGCTTAGCTAATTCAACAAGAGGGATGAGGTGACCCATCCCGGGACTGGGTAGAATAGCTACATGGGTGGGTTGTTTTTGGGTTTCGGCCATGGATGGAACACAGAAATGGAAGGAAGCTAAGGTTTTGGGGGGTAATTATGGTTGAATTGTTACAAGTGATAGAGAAGATAGTGGGTGGTTTATATAGAGGCTTGAATGTTAATTGAGAAGATGGGCGAAAGCAGTGGAATTATGTGAGGAATATATTATTTTTTTATTTTAAATTAATTGTTCAAGAATGAGAGGCAAATTTTGGAAATGGGACGTTTATTTTCTAGTGGATGGGTGTGGTTGGGTGATGTCAGTTCCAACGCAAGGCTTAGGTTATCAACTCCGTGGACCTAGTCTCTTGTTTGGATCCATTTTTCTTTCTGCGCATTATTGATCGGGTAATTATTACAATAACCAATGAATGGTACAGGAGTAATTTCACTGCTGTAAAATTTTAAATTTTAATCAGAATTAAATAAAAAAATTATTATTATTATACTAAATAACTGATTAGCAAAATTTTGCTTAAATTCAACCATTTAGAAGAATATGGAATTTCTATGGCCGATTTGCCCTTCAAGGCCGGACTGTTAAAAAAATTCGTTAGACGATCCTTTAAATGGAAAAATAACCCTTTTCAATGGCAGCCTGATATATGCCCTTTTTTTTTAATTATTCTCTCCTTTTTTAATAAAAAAATATTAAAATTATTCAATGCTTTAAATGTGTATCTTTTCTTATAATTATTGGAGATTTATTTTTATAATTATTTAATATTTTTAATATATATTTTTCTCTTATAATTATGTAAAATTTATTTTTTAAAAACTAAAGAGAAAGTACAATTTTAGATATTTTCATAACATTTTATGATTTCTTAATTATAATAATAAGTGAAATGTTGTACAATTATGTAATTTGATATTTGACCTATTCATTATAGGAAAATTTACTACTTGAGCCCTAAATTTTAATTGATATTATAACTTAATTTTTCTATTTTAAAAATTAAACGATTTAGTCTCCCACTTACATTTTCTTTAAAATCAGAGGCCATTTCATTTAATTTTATCATTAGTTTAAGTGAAAAAAGCAAATATACCCTTCATTCAATTAGGAAAAATTTGTTATTAACACCTAAGAATCCCTGTATTTGGAAATTGAATAATTTAGTCTCATTTATGTTTTTCTTTGATTAAAATTAATTATTATTAAAAAAATTAATTCTTTTTGTTCTATTAAGAATTCAAGAAAAAATTTAAAAATAACAAAGTTAATAAGAAAAAAAAAATTCCAAAAATTTTAGCAATTATCAAATATAGGAGTTCAATTTTGAAAATGCAGGGATCAAATTGTAAATTTTTTTAAATTGAATAAAAGATACTTAAACCAATAAAAATATTGAAGGAAATGTTATCTGATTTTGATAAAAGTATAAATTAGAGAATAAATCATTTAATTTTTAAAATATAGAATCAATTATAATATCGATCAAAATTCAAGAATTAAATAATAAATTACCTTCATTATATGTATAATGAACTTACCGTAACTAATAAATATGAATGGACTTACCATAATTAGCGAATATAGTTTAATTATCATATGTAAGTTGAAATTCTATTATGTAATTCTTTGTCCTTTAATTAATAAGATACAGATGAGATGAAATGTATTCTAAAATTATTTTTGAGATAAGTAAATAAAAATTTTTAATAATGAAATCTCAAAGATTATACCGATAATGACACAATGCATAAATTCATATTAGACCTAAAGGCTTATATTTTCTATGTTTCACAAGCATTTCTAGTCTTAATTGGATTCTTTGTTTTACTAAGTAAGTTTTATTTATATTTTCTAATTTATTTAGAACTCTACAATATTATTTGTACTTAATTTAAATATTTAAATATATTTTCTATTTAAATTATAATTTTTTAATTCATTCTTACTTAAATTAGAATTCAATAAATACCATTGTATTTTTATTATTTAAAAGTTTTCAAACTTATTCAATGAAGTATTTTTCTCCATAAATGCTAGGGACCAAATATACTTAAATTTCATTGATAATCAGTGATTGCCGATGAATTATCGATAAAATTTTTTCATCCATAAATACTGGCGTAGGTAATTTTTACCGATGAAAAAAATATTGTTGCTAAATTTACTGATGAATTATTTCATAGGTAAATTTAAATTTTTTTGTAGGTAATTTCGTAAGAGATTTTACTTTTATAAATTACCAACTATTCACCGACAAAATTTTTCATTGGTAATTACTGACGAAAACAAATTTTCGTAAATTGTAGCTAATTTTTATTTAATATTTTTTAATTTAGTATTTACTTTTTAATTTAATTTAAATTTTTAATTAATATTTAATTTTAATTTAATTTTAAATTTAATTTTAAATTTTCAAATTAATTTTTTAAATTTATTTTAATTTTTAAATTATTTATTTTTAAATTAAATATTAAATATTAATTATTTTAATTTAAATGCAAAATTAATTTATAATTTTTTAAGATTTAATTGACTTCAAAAAAAATTTACTAGTAGAGCCCAAAGTAGGTCTCACATATGTAACTATGCCACAATTACTCTATGTTTGAGGAGTGGTTTTTTTTTTTTATAGACAAACTCACTGCCTTTCAATCTATTCACAAACGACATGGAAATTTCACATTTTTTATTATTTACCGACTAATTACTTACTAAATATATTTCGTTGGTAATTATCGACGAAAACAATTCGTAGATAAATTTTTTTGACCTTTTTACAATTTTTCTTCTCTATTTTCTCTTTAATATTATCTACGAAAAGCTTTTCGTTGGTAATTACCGATGAAAAAAATTCATAGCTAAAATTTTTTGAGCTTTTTAGAATTTTTTCTCTCTATTCTCTCATTTATATTACTTACGAAAAGTATTTTGTTGGTAATTACCGACGAAAAAAATTCGTAGGTAAAATTTTTTTAGCTTTTTATAATTTTTTTTATCTATTTTTTTCTTAATATTATCTATGAAAAGCTTTTCATTGGTAATTACCGATAAAAAAATTTTTGTAGGCATGTTTTTAAAATTTTATTTTCTATTTTCTTCTTAATATTACCTACGAAAAGCATTTCGTTGATAATCACCGACAAAAAAAATTCATAGCTAAAATTTTTTTAGCTTTTTAAAATTTTTTTCTCTATTTTCTCCTTAATATTACCTACGAAAAGCGTTTCGTTAGTAAGCACCGATAAAACATTTGGTCTTTTTTTTTTATTTGGTTGCTAGTTTTTCCGTCAAGATTAGGCACCACTTTTACCTATGAAATTAGATTGTCGGTAACGTGTTCGTCGGTAATTAGTCGATAATTTTGTCAGTAAAAATTGATTTAAATTTTATTTCTCTTTTTCGTCGGTAAATCGTCAGTAAATTACCAATAAAATTATGTTGTTGATAATTTTCGTAGTTATTTTTAATATTTCTTATAGTGATTTATCCTTAGATTTTGGATTAAGCCTTGTTTATTTTAAGATCTTGGACTACATCTCATTTAATTTTAAGGGTTTAATCGTGTGTCAATCATTTTTCACGCTACACGCTGCATCGGGTGATATCAGAGCAGGGATTTCACCCTTATTATGATGGCCAACACTGGTGGTAGTGGTGGCAATCAACCTCATGACGGTGATCAGGGGTTCCTAGCTATTTGGGGAGCAATTGAAGAACAACGGAACAATATGAAACAAATTACAACAAATTTGGGACCCAATTTCAGGAGCTTAAAGAGCAATGACGTGCCATATTGAATATTGGTGAAAATAGGAATCAAGTATCTATTCAAGCTATGGAGCTAACTCTGGTAGAACTGAACTTGATCCTGTTCTCTTCAACCCTAGAAGAAGAGCTATGATGGAGAATGATACAAGCGATGATGAGGAGATGGACTTCAGGTATGTTGCACGCCAAGGGCAAGGAAAAGGTGGCCAAAATTTCCAACGACACTATAAGAGGAATGATAAGTTCAATTTGAAGATGGATATCTCTATCTTTAGTGGAGATTTTGACATTGAAGGTTTTATTAATTGGTTGACCAAGGTGGATCATTTCTTTGAGTATGCTGAAATTCTAAAGGAGCAAAAGGTAAAATTGGTAGCCCATAGATTAAAGGGAGGAGCTTCAGTATAATGGGATCGATTGAAAGAGATAAGGAAGCGAGAAGGGCCAATCACCATATGGAGGAGGATGCAACAATTATTAAGGGGTAGATTTTTACCTCAAGATTATGAACAACATTTATTTAAGGCTTACCAAAATTGTTTGTAGGAAAATAGGAGTGTCAACGAATATACCGCTAAATTCTTGAGGTTGGCAACAAGAAATTACTTGTTCGAAAGTGATAATCAACAAGCAATGTGATATTTGAGGGACTGAAACCTTTAATTCATGATAGAATTAGAATTCAGATGGTGATAAGCGTGCAATAGGCAATGAACTTAGTCTTTAAAGCTGAGATGATGTTACAGGAGAAAACTTGCCAAATTTATTATTCCACATATGATAGAGATGACCATCAGACAATAGTTCTAACCCTCCAAAGACCAATAATCCTTATGCTAAACTCGTTTCAGTCAAATGCTATAGGTGTAATGAGATGGGGCATAGGTCTAATGAATGTTTAAAGAGAAAAACCATCAACATCATTGAAAAACATCATGATGATGATGATGGTGGTGAAATTTATTGTGGACTTGGTGGAGAGGATGAAAAGGAAGATTGTGAGAAGATGAATCAGCATGCTCGATGAGGAGGTCAATATTCATACAAAAGATTAAAGACAAGTCATTAAAAGATTTTTTAGAACAAAGGGATCATCTTGAATTTGAATTTGAATTTGACACTCTTGCAATGCCTTTTGCCATGGTCGATGATGAAGGGTTTAAAGAGAGTGTTATAGGGGGAGAAGGATATCAAGCCAAGGAGATTTCAATGAAGATTGAAATTTTCTCTAACAATTTTCCTAGTATTTTTATTGATTTTATTTGTCTAAGTGAGCCTGAGTATGCCAAAGAAGATGCAAAATTGCTCAAATCAATTTCGTTAAAGCCAATCTTGTTGATACCATTCAAGAAGAATATATAGTTTGATCTTCCAATAGAGATTTTAATTCATCAACAATCTAAAATTTGATGCCGAATTTATCTCAAGTGAAAGATAATGATGTGGGAGATAGTCGTTCCATTATTATTCGGTTTAGAAATTAAAATCCGAGTTCGAATTTTCTTGAAAATGTAAGTGAATGATGCAATCCACACCAAACCCAAAGACTTATATTTTCCATATTTCACAAGCACTTTTAGTTTTAATTGGATTCTTTATTTTACTAGACAAGTGTTATTTATATTTTTTAATTTATTTAGAACTTTACAATATTACTTTTATTTAATTTAGGTTTTTAAATACGTTTTTTTATTTAGATTAGAACTCTCTAATTCATTCCTACTTAGATTAAGATTTAGAACTCTATAAATATCTATTGTGTTTTTATTATGTAGAAGTTTTTAAACTTATTCAATGAAATACTTTTCTTCATAAAACTATATTTACTTTATTTATCCTTAAACTTTAGATTAAATCTTGTTTATTTTAAGATTTTGGATTAGATCTTGTTTAATTTCAAGAGTTTGATCGTGAAATATTTAAATGTAAATAAACCCACACATAAAAAAAAATAGATTCCTCTTGTGAACAAATGATGTTATTTTAAGAATTATTCATAATTCTATTATTGTTTTTTCAAAGCAAACCAAATATGATCAAAGTGCTTGAAAATTGAGGAATTGTGAATCGTAGAATTTTTGCTTTAGGTTCCACTTCATCTCATTGGCAAAATTAAAAAAAAAAAAAATGAATGCTAAAGAATATATGCAATGATATTGTGTATATTAATTAGTAATTCAGTTCAAATTTTAATTAAAATTAATTATATAAAAAATTGAAATGGAATCTCTTTGCCATTTTTATTTTGACTTATTCACACACACACACACACACACACACACACATATATATATATATATATATATATTTATTTATCTATTAAAATCTATTTGAAATTGAGATTAATAAAATTTATTTTTTAGAAAAATATAATTTTAGGTATCATTGAAAAAACCATTTAATTATTTTAAACTTTTTATAATTAAAATATATAAAATTTATTATAAAAATATTTTTATTTTTATTTTTATTTAACATATTTAAAATACTACTTTTTTTCAATAACAATTTCAAAACTCTTAGTGCTTTCTTTATACATTAACGTGTCCCACAATATTTATGGGATGTATCAAATAAACTACTGATGATATACAGCAGCTTTATATATATATATTTTTTGAAACTCATATTTATTTATTTATCTCATTTATTAGTTTTAATTAAGTAGAAAATTAAATAAGATGAGGAGCTAGCTGTGCAGGCAAACAAAACTTGAAAGATTCCAAGGCAACATTTTTTTTTTGACAGTAAAGTGAAACACACGCACATATGAAAGTATAGGAATTACTGTACCAACCCACACACCCATGCAATTCCAAGGCAACATTGATTACATAGGTAATGAATCATTTGATAGTATATTATAAATACGTAGCAATCCATGCAAAATAAATAAATAAGTTAAGAAAAGTTTTTCGTAAAAAATGGAGAAATTATAAAAAAGTATCTTCTGGTTTCACTCATTTTTAATTTTAGGATATGTGGCTCAATTTATGATAAAATGATACCTTAAAGTTCGCACCGTTAGTAAAAGACATCTTTCCATTTGATTTCTGTTAAATTTCTGTTGACATAGATGAAAGGGGCTAACATGGATACAAAAAATGCGGAGCTAGTATTTAATAATTTGAGATAAAAAAAAGGGAAAAAAATCTAATTTACCTGTTACAATAATAGGTGACATTTTCCCCTCTCTCAATTCAATATAGTGTGAGATTATCTCCAAAATCAGAGTGAAGAATCCCAATTCATTGCAATAGATTGAGGGATATAGATTGAAATAGTTGATTAAACACCCTTTAGTTGAATTTATTGGGTATGAAAATTTTTACAAAATTGGAGAAGAATTTATTATGGAGGTAAGGAGATATTCCAAGGTGAAGCAAGCTCCATTGTCGTGAGGTACAAGGTTTGCAAAACACACACACGCACACACACGTACACACACACACAACCATTCAACCTACCAAGACAATCATCAAGTGCTGCAAAACCTCATTCTACAACCAACCATTTGTTGTTGTAAAAACACCTGCTGGAAGTCATCTATCTACTGCAAAATCACCTGAAGGAACTAAACCATCTATTGTTACAAAAATCCTTACTGGAAGCCAATCATCTGCTGCAAAACACCTAGTTGCAGCTCCACCAATTGCTGATGAACAATAACTATACTATTAATCATTTTGTGCACATTTTGGATGTATTTTGTGGTTATATTTAGAAAGCTTTTTGTTAACATGCTGCTATAAACATACAACATCATTTGTTTTTAATGGTTTGTAATATGGTGTCTTTATGTAGTGTTGATAGGCTGTAATTATGCATGGTTGATGTTTGGCCTATTATAACCTATTGCTTTGTGTAATTTTGCTGGATATTTTAATACAACTGGCCTTTTTGGCAAGATTTGACAATGAAAATTTTATCTTTTAAAGGACTTGATAGATTTGTGTCAATTTCATCATCTATATATTTCCATATTACTATGCACACCAAATATAACGCAACCACATATTGAAATAAACTATACCAAATTGGTCTCCTTGACTCTGTTTATCAATGAATAAATAGTAATATTATGCTAAAGGTCATGTAACAATGTTTATGATGTTGTAAGTAAACATTCACATGCGCAACTGACTTTAACTTGAGCAAATCAAATACACAGCAACTCATGTACAATTCAATTCAACCATTTCCTGCACCGGGTTTTGCATTCTCCTGCTACAAGTAACTATATAACTCTAAGTTTTATTTTTTCTTTCATTAAATCAATAACCATACACATGAACACACATCTAGCAATTACACAAAATGATTTTCATTCAATAAAAAATAAAAAAGGTACATTTGCATCATCTGCTATCCAATTTACAAGTGATCTCATTTTTACACAGTTGCAAATCACCTACTGAATTATACCATAAACCAAACTCTAATTAGTTCCACATCATAGGTTTCAGGCAAATATAATTTGCCTTTCTCATTTTCACATCCCAATCCCGCTTCACTCAATATAACTGCAATAATTAAACCAAGAAAAAACAGAGTATGCCAAAAAATTTAGACATGCACTGCACATAGCCATTACAGAGTTTTGGAGATGCTTGAAATTTTCTTAGAGCAGCAATATCCTCAATTTTAACTTCACTATATTTTATTTCGAAAATTATTATTGGCATAACAACTTCACAGCTTCTACAATTCTCTCCATCTACCCATCGAAAACCCATCCAAAAAAATTGCACCTGTTCGGATTTTAAAATTGACCACACCCATAAAATCTCCTTCCTTAATTCCCTTCTGTCATGGTTGTCTTCATCGGCACATCTACACCTTACAATGTTACTCATACCTCGAGTGACATTGCTTGCCTCCGAATGTGCGGTGAAACTACAGGATACTTTTTATAATTTTCTCTAAAAAATATGATGCAGTGTGTAACGTAGAAGAATGATCAACAAACGATTAATTAGGATAAAATAAAGTAAACACAACTTTATAAATAAGAAAACTCTATCAAATAGTTCTGAAAGACTTGTACATAATAATAATATAATGAGTATTTATAGAGTTATAAATCCTAATATAGGTAGAAATAAATTAAAAAGTTATAATATAAATAATAAATATATTTAAATATCTAAATTAAATAAAAATAATATTTTAAAATCTTAAATAAATTAGAAATTATAAATAAAATCTATTTGAGAATTAAAAATTCTTCTAAAAATAGGAAAACACAAGTTTTAAGTCTAATATAGATTTGTGCATCATGTCAAAACAAAATAATAATGACGGCACCATGATGAAAACATGATGCAAAATTGTGGATAATTAAGCGGTCCCCTTCTACTATTAAACATAATTATTATGGAGCCTCCATAATAACCATGATTATAATTACTAACAATCAATAATAATTATTTATGATTGTTTTGAATTTTCGTCGCAAAGCCACACCATCTTCTGAAAATGAAAGTACCAGCCTATTCATACAATAAATAGTTCTTTAATTTGTATCGATTATCATACTTTATCTTAATTGTTGTATTTACGAAAGGGAAAGGAGAATTATTACTTATTTGATGTAACCACTAACCTCGTGGTTCTTGTGATGGATGGATATTATGCATCTAGTTCTGTTCATTACTGTAAAAGAATAGGCTTGGAGTGATGGACCAAGATTGTCATTTTCAGGGCATTGGATTTTTTTTTTTTTTTTTTATTGGCTTTCCCTGTTCTATGAAAATGATGTAAAAGAGACTGCAAGTTTCATTAATGGAATTTAATGGAGCTAAAGATATACCGTTCACCTCATAGATTTAAATTCGAATCTATCTCTTTAATTCTCTACTTTAAAAAAGGAAGAATATTTAGATTTTAGCCAAATGGATCGAAATTCCTGGTAGGCTTCTTGTTTGTTATTCTTCGGCCTGAATTGGGCCTGCATAGATACATAGAAAAGGCCATTTTGTGGGCTTCGGGTGACAGCAGGCTCAAATCCAAAAAACATGGATTTCGTAACAGGTGGACGCAGCCGGATCCATGGAAGGAAGAAAGAGGGAAGGAAAGAAAGATGAAAAGAATCAACGAAAGGTGTAATTGCAGATTGCAGTGTTTTGTCCTTTTGGCATTGGGAGCAAAAGCACAGATCAGCAGCGGGAGAAGATGATATACCGAAAATGGAGTCTCCTAACGGGCCCAGCGGCAATCTTGGGTGGAATCGTCGCTACGGTGGTCGCCGCCAACTTACTTTTCATTGAGAATGTAAACTTTTCCTTTCTTTATCTCCGATTTCCAAACCCTAGATTTTTCTATTTCAGCTTTGATTATTGATTTTTGTTTTTGGTGTTAATCAAAGATAAGATTTCGTTTTAAATTTCGCTATCGGAATGATATGCATTAGGTTTCTAGTCATCGTGTTAAGATCTGATTATAGGAAACTTCTTTCTTGATAAACCTTGTGCTGTTGGATCTTTTCTCTGTTTATAATCGTAAATATTAGATTTGTTTTATGGAGTTGTAAAACAAAGGATGAGGCTTTTGGAGTAGTTGTTATCGATCCTTGTTCAAGCGATTTAGAATTTTTGAAGATTTTCTTTGTTCAATGGTAGATTTGATGTTTGGAAGCAATTGAAGCTGAAATTTCACTCAATTGTGCATAATATCCATTCTTTTACATGTTCTTATGTGCTGGGGAGAGCTCATTATCCTTAGACCAAGAACAAATGGGGTTTTATGTCTACTTGCCTGCTTGAACTAATAACTAATTGCTTATAGCAGGATTATTTCATAAACTGCTAGTTTTTGAAACCAGAGTTCTTCATGACAGCGAGCAATCTTACACATTCTAACAAGTTGCTATATATTTGGAATTTGCAGGATCCGTTTCTTAAACCAGAGCAAAGGAAGCCAGATTCACCATCGTTGACCAAATAGAATGGAAGCAAAGCAAATCACATTATGCATGTTTTGTAAGCTTTTCGGGTGCTTTGTATTTGTTGAGTATGTGTTTCAGTGAACCAAATGTTTAAGCTGCAGTTTGGGACAAGATATCTTGGTTCAATAATGTGGAGATTCATGATCAAGTTCAGTAACTCTCTGTTCAAAATAATTTGATAACCTAGTTCTTTGTCTTTAAATCTTTGAAATATAGGTTGAGTGACCATGATAGATAGATTACAATTCCAAAATGAAGCAAAATTTATCTATTAACTTTAATTATATGAGGATGCTTTTTTTAGTTCAATAATAAGAGGCAAATTGTGCCACTACCATAGATTTAATATTTTGCAAGCTAAATGTGTTTTTGGTTTTTAGCCTTTTAGGTGATTGATTTTGGGATAGATTGCTTAGCATAAATTCTATGAAGTTCTCCCTTCTGTAAAGTACTCTAGATACGTTCAGTTCTGCATTTTCTTTTTCACATGAATTCCAGTTGCTACTCACGAATTTAGTTTAATAAGCAAAAAAGCAGATTCCGGTCCAATTTTACATTGTAATATTGAGTCTTACATGTGTGCAAAGATGTAAACTATGGTTATTTTGTTTTTACTTTATTCTTTTCGCTGTTAGATTAGAGCTTGTCAATTCATTTTAAGGTAACTACTAACAAAGTAAATTTTAATTTGCAAAGAACATAGTTATGATAGATTGTATCAAAGGAGAAACTAAGTTTATGTTGGTTAGTGCCTTAAAGGTTAACTTTGTTTTTACTTTTACTCTGTAGCCATATGATGGGTGTTGTTCAGTTCATCCAGAGTGGCTTTTGACAAAGTAAATTTTACCGTGACACCTTAGGATCTCTTAGATATATGATTCATTGGTAGTCAAGCGTATGTGAATTTTTTGTGCAATTGACCTTTACCTTGGGAAGAGTTCACCACTGACTTCTCATGGGAACAAAAACGAAAACTTTTGTATGCCACAGAGCCAATAGGCTGCCTCGCAGGTGAACGGTTGATACTCTCAGAGTTCGTTGAGAAAAATCTATAACTTGACCATTAATGCATATGCTTTGTATAAAATTTACTGGTACTTTCATGTATATTTCAAACCAAAAAAAGAATGGGATATAGAATTATAGAATTCCTATAAAAAAAAAGGGGATAAAATGGGATGTATGAACAGCAAGTATAGTGAAATAATATGGTTCCAAGTAATTGCATTCTCTCCCTTCACTGGCTTCAAAATACCAATGGTGGCAATCTTATTCAGGCAAGCTTCTCAAATCCATTAAGTAAACCAGGACAAATGAAATTATCTATCATCGATGCTGTCTGTTATTGACTAAAATTTCCATCACTAAATCATTCCAAGAGTCTATCGGCCCTGGCAAGCACCAATGTAAGCAATCATTCTGAACCTGAGCAGTCTTATCCTTTGCAAATGGCTGAAACTGCCTGTATAGTCCAGGATGCCCATCCGGCCGCAACAATGAGAGCTGAGTTGTATCAAGTAGTTTCAAAATTACCCCCTTTTCGGATTCTAATCCAGCAGCCTTCTCAAACTCTTCCAATTCGATGTTTCGCATTGTTGTGTCCACATCTCTCATATCAATCTCACCTTCTTTGAAGGGTACTGTTCTATTGCAAGTGCCTCCACTAGACCATTCCCCATTCTCAAAGTGGTCGGGGGTAGTTGTTCTAAAGAAAATAAAAGCTCTGTGATCAGATCGTGCAATGAAGTCGAAGATCAACCGTAGTGCTTTTCGATATGCATAGTCAAATCCAAGCTCTGTCAAGTTCTTTCCAGTGCAGTGATGGCATCCTTTAACAGTGTCATTCTCGTGATATATTGCAGTTTTGAGGAACCATTTGCCACCAGCAATTACAGCATAATCAAAATTCCTGTATTGATCAGTCCATTTATTATCAAGTACATCTAAATAAAGCTGGATTTCTGAAGATGAAACCCCATTGATGTCTTCAAATATATTTGCCTTGATGAGGAATGGGGTCCAAATGACTGAAAGGGTGAAGTTGTGAGCTGGAAAGTGCCATATTTTGGATCTATATTCCTCGTCGTGATACACCTCATCAGCGTGTTCCACCTACATATGGGACATAATAATTAAAACAACTGATCAATGAGACCGAATTTTTCTCCAGTCACTGAACATGATGTTACAGACACAACAGAAAAAATTATAGACAGCGCTCACCTTCTTTTATAATCATGTTAAGTCTACTTTTCACATTATAAAAAAGTTAAACGTTTTCATGAGAGATGGGACACTATTTATGTATGCTTCTTAAGTGTAATATTGTGACCTTCTAGTAGGTGACACAGAATCCACAGAATTTTATCAAATATGCAAGCAGCGGCTGCTACACTGGGGCCTAAAACGTATCCTTATCCCTTGCATAGCATATCAGGTTTCTGTTCGGGACCCAAATCTCTTCGTCTTTTTCAATACCATAGCAATAAATTATTTTACGGAAGACTGCTTGTAGTGATAGATCTAAATATATTTTTATGTCCATATAATAGCTTAGTACTAAAATTTACCACTTAGTGTTGGTATAAATAGCATCTCATCAGACGAGTGGGTTTTTAACACACAAGCCCATCTTCTCAGAATCGTGACCTGTCAAGTCGGAGACACTTCACTAGTAGGACACACAGCAGGAAAGAAGGTTAGTTTACTGAGCATTAGGATTCATTTACTGAGTAATTTTGAGTCTTTGACAATTAGCTGAGATTATAGTGAATTGTAAGCTAAATCAATATCAAAAAAATAAATAATTACACACTATAACCTATAAGAATTGCATATCTATTAAAACTCTTTGAGAAGACATAAAGATCAAAATGACCATTAAAATCATTTTGATGTCTGGTAGGTAAACCAGCTTGGAAAGGGACACAAGAACCTCCTAAAAGCAGCACCCTAACCATAAAAGTACCAGCTGTATTCCACAACTAACACAAGGTTGATGGCTGTATTAAGAATCCATATGATCTAGCATAATGAAAAATCTTTAAGGATTAATCATGATCTTCCCCATGATCCTTGCAGAAGTAATGTTGATCTTAGGTGCTCTTGAAATGGGGCAAGAAAGTTTCCTAATCATGAGATGACACGAAATCCTCCAAGTCCCCACCACATCAGCTCAGAGAATAAAGTAAGGACAGATGGCTAAACCTTTAATTCTTTTCAAATGAAACTTGGCTTCTACTCAACAGTCTTTAGACTATTGGAGATGCTATGCAATAGCACAAGGCACAGATTGATGATTACAACACTTGATGTCCTCATTTTAGAAAAATTTAGAAATTAGTACACAACCAAGAAAATTATGGAAGTAAAAACCATCCAAACAAATGTTAAAGCATATAGGAAATTTCTTTAAACTTGAAATTTTTTACCTGAGAGAGAATGCAAAGTAACGACTGCACATGGTTACGAGAAATGGAATCACCAATAAAAGCCCACGATTTGTTCCTCATCAAATCAAGAAATTTCTTTGGATTGAACCTGGGTAGATCACATCCCAATGGGTTCCACCTCCAGTATAGGTACCCTGAATCAGGCCTTCCATTTTTCATGCAGTTTTGATGACCTTCGATTGCCAGGCAACTCCGATCAGTGTAAAATGGACCTGAAGGATCTGGTATCCAATCTCCAGTAAATAAGTCACATTCTCCTGCAACCACATTTGCATAGCAAATGAGCTCCAAATTAGACACAAACAGATATCCAAAGAAGCTCAATACAAACTTCAACGAATGGAACACGTAACACAATTTTACTTAATGCCAAATCTGAGGCTTAGTAGGAGATTGATTAGGTTACAAAAGATTAAACTAGACAAGTTTTTCAGTACCCAAAAGATAAATTTTCTAATCTAGCAGCAATATCATACCAAACATCAACTAAGATCCATCAACTTGTCTTCTCAAAGAGGAGGAGGAGAAGGAGAAGAAAAAATTAGTGATGGGCAGCATCCCTCGAATATGCTAAACAAAATGAGAAGGAACTCTGATAGAAGCAGCAGTAAAAGAAAAGAAGAAACAACCCATTTCGGAGAGACAAAAATAAAAACATTTCTATGCATATGATTAAAGCAGAGAAGAAAAGGGGAAAAAAGTAACAAAAATTTACAGACCAGTCTCTGAAATTTGAGTTCTATTAGCCGTAGAATCATTAGAAAATGGAGTTTGGCTGTCATTGAGCGCAAAATCAAGAGAACCCGGCTCTTCATCTTCAAGAGGAACAGCATTAGCCTCTGGAGACTCAGTTTTAGTGGTCTGTTCAATGGCTGGTGTCTCTCCAACTGATGAGAATCTGATTGAATCAGAGACTAACAGACGAAAAGCAAGACCGATCAGAAGAAGTGAGACTGCAAACTTTACTAAGACATGATTGTGTTTAGTGAAGGAAAATGGGTTGGAATCAGACCTCATTTCCTTCACCACGGTGGTATCAGACACAGCAAGAGGGACCTTGATATGAGAGAGAGAGAGAGAGAGAGAGAGAGAGGAAACAACCGCCCAAGTGAATTGCTATAGAAAGATATGACAACGAGAAGTCTGAGCAGCTGTAGTATCAGTGCATGTTTAATGACCAAAGTTCGTATTACTAAGGGCCTGTTTTGTTACTCAAAACTCGAAAGGGTAATGTATACATGGGGCATTGTTCTCTCAATGAAAAATTCAGGATAAATTTTAAGTTTATGGATTTTGGAATACAAATGGAAAATAAGTGAAGGGCATGACGTATATTAATTATGGTTGAAATCTTATATTGCGTTCGAGGTGATAAGCTTGAGGTGCAAGTTGCAAACCAAAGCAAAAATCAGATCAAAAGCACATGCCATGTCCTCCTCACCTAAACATGGCCATATTGGGTGTGGAATAACCATGATTCTATCTATGAAGTATTTCAAAAGGGAAGATATAAACAGATTATCAACAGTTCTATAATTGGTTAATTTAAACTCGTGTTTCTTTGGAACATTAAAATTGATTCAAATTCATGTGTTGAAAGCATTACTTCTTTTTTTTAATAAAAATAAGAAGAATTTTATATATCTATAAAAGAAGAAGAAGAAGAAGAAGAGGAGGAATATATATTAATACAATAACAGGGGACCAAGCCAAGCCAACCGTTGAGGGCTGAGAGGCCTTGGATAAGATTGAAATTCCTCGTGTGGGGACCGAAATGGTCCTATCAATTTACTAGAGAAAGCAAAAAGCTTTCCAGCTAAGCCACACTTTCCAATCCAATAGTTCTAAATCAAAATGGGTTTCAGAACCTGAGGCTGAATGCTTCCATTCCATGCTGTGCTTGGGATCATGTTTGGCAAATCTCGTCTGTTCGGCGAAGACAGATTTTTATTGTTAATTATCACAGGTTATTAACTATACCTAGTATGCGGAAGGAAAGGAATGGCTTTAGACTGTGGGGCCTTCTGCCCATCGCTCAGTTGAGCCCACCAGGGAGACCCACCTCTTGTAATGGGGGCTGCCCTTTGTTTCTTTAACGTACAAAAGGATCCTACAAAACAAGCAAAGCGCACGTCTTCCTGCTTGTCTACTGGGTCGACCAATGATTGGGAAAACCAAAAAAATCTCTTTAGAAATTCCAACCTTAAAGTAATAAACCAAGCCCACTACCAAAATATCCAGTGTGTTAAAAGAGGTAGATATATGATCAGTGTAGTGTTCTCAGCCTAGAGCTTATCAATTTCTGCTGGAATTATTCCGGAAATTAGATCACTAACTTCAACCTTTGATGAATACCATTCTACAGATAAACTCAAACTACATACAACGAAATGTTTGATTGTGAAAAAGAATTGAATAATTACATTCACAAATGCAAAACATAGCACAAGATCACTGCCAATTGTCTACATAACAATCACAATACAAAATCAGAAGACGAGAGATGAAGCTTTATATTTAATAGGTTACCATCCAACATTGCATCGTTATGTACCAGGATGCCTGAAAAACTGTCCATATCCTTCAAACATATCTGCTAAGATGGTGTTTCAAATTCCACTACAGGAAGGCTTAAGATTTTACCACATGCCAGAGGGCACATTAGAGCTTCATATCTCCTACAGTTTCATTACGCAGCTGCTTTTGGAACTTTCATGCCAAACCCATGCTTTACCTTCTCAACTCTGTTCAGCAGGGAAGATTGTGATTCAGGGCATGGTTCATTCATTTTAACAACTTACATTCTTCAGAGATTTTAGAGCATATGAAGATAACTATGATTTTATTGTAGGCAGATAAGGTCAATAACAGCAACTCTGACAATATTAAACTAGTAAGCCTCAAAAACTCCAGGCCATACCATTGAAGGTGTAAATTGAACAGATTCATCTCAAAAGCCATGAGCACAGAAGGTTAATTTTTCATCATCAAATGGCTAATGGAAAAGGAGGATAGAAATCTACCATGATAAATGGCACTAGAGTTAATTGACCAAGATAAAAGATGAAAGGCCGAAGCAAACATTCAATATTCGTATGGAGACAAAAACTCCCTACTTTGACCAAGGACAGTTTATACACATTCATATGATGAGACTTGCTTGCTGTTCTGACAAGTGAATAGCAGAAAGGAAAACCTAATAATGACTTGCACAAAAAATTATGTTGATCACCTAATCCATATCTGAAACCATGAAATATGCATTTATTTTTTACATTCCAGGTACAGGATGAAAATAGAAAACAAATATAGCAATCATACTATACTCTCCACTATAACTTTACCCTCCTTCACGCTATCATGATCTCCAAATAACCTAACTGATTTGAACCTAATATTCAACACTACTTAACAATTTCATCCCAGTATATACTCAATGCAGTGTCAGGAACTAAAACAAAAGGAGCCCTATATGCAATTCTGCAGAGACCCAATTTATGAGATAAACCCAACATGCAACTTGTGATTTTTTCCCCCCTTCATTTTTCCCATTACCCATAGCAATAAGCAATCCTTTCCCCATTTTTCCTATCATGCTACAATGTGTTATCATTAGCCAATGCATACCAATAAAATCTGATTTCTAAAGCAATGGACGGCCAGCACAGAATACAAATGAGAATTTCGTTCTTAAGCAAACAACAAGAACATAAAACTGAGACAAACGACCATCAAAGAAAGGAAACTTACGTTGGAGCGAGCTTCCCAAGGCTATCTAGCTCTTCACCAGTGTCTTCATCCAGGACTCTTCCAGAGATCTCAATTATGTAAGATCTGTCTCTATCAGTTGGAAGTCCTCTACCAGCAAGCAGATCCAAATCTTTTTGGTGAAGTTCTCTACCATTTACAAAAACACTGGTATTCCCACCGGCACAATTTTCCGGCATTGAATAATTGAATTCTTCAATAAAACGCTGCAAAAAAATTGACATTTCTTTTAAATAAATATTACACAAATAATAATAAGTAGCAAATGGTGAGCTAACATCTGCTCAAATAAAGTTGGTCTTACAGGAATTATGCCAAGACAAGGCCCACCTATGACACCCCAAAATCCAGCTCGGAAATCATACCTGGTATCATGAACATAGCAAAAGGCAAACTATCAATACAATCCGTTTCCCTCCATGACCATGTATTTCGAGTAAAACCAATGCAATCAAAGCACAAAATGACAAGCATCCAGTCCATACTAAGAAAACTTGCAAATCTTAAAATTTCCATGTATGAAAACTGTTTAAGAGGTCTGTGAAACAAATGGATTATCATTGAATAAGCTTTATGCAGATAAGTTTGATAGTCTAACTCCCATCCCATTCTATAATCACTAGCTAGCGTAAGAGGAGGGGGGATTGAGATGATAGCTTGCCTATTTTGATGATGGATGCATGTGAAAGTGAACTCACCAATATTGTCCAGGATGGATTGGTCCAGCTAACTTCTCAGCCTTCTTAACCAAACGGTCTGGTATTGGATGGCCATTCACAGAAACATTACTTCTACCATGCTCATTTATTTGATTTGATCTGGAAAAATCCTTAAAGCTCTTCTTGATGATGTTTGCAAAAAATGAATCGCCTCCTTTGTTGATTTTCAACAGACTATCATCCCTGTTTGCATCCCCAGAATCTTGGGACACCCCAGTATTAGAGTACTCATGGAATGGGACCTCTATCTCAGTAGCTAGAGATGCCTCTTTCATAGAATTTTGTCGTGCGGTAGTTTTGCTTGTTATTACTTTTTCTTGATCTGAACGACTACTTCGGTTTCCTTTTCCAAATCGGTTCACCACATTATTGTTAGTAGAATAATCAAAATGCTGTTGAAGAGGTGAACCAGGAGGTGGTGGAGATACAATAGCTTTAATTGGCTGCTGAACAGAGTTGATGACCTCTATTGGAGCAATTAAAGCATCTGGACTAGTTTCATCCTCCGATGTACTTGGAGATGAAGCATGGAAGCTATTCATTTCTTGATGCTTCATTGAGTTCAAACCCTGACCAGTTAATAATGCAATTGAATCTGTATCTATTGCTTGGAAGTCATAACCAGAATTATCATAATCATCGGAAGAGAAATTAGCATTTATCCTGCTCATATGGCCATGAGAGTATGAAGTATTGTCTTTAAGCATCTCTGTAGAGCTATCATCAACCTCTGTGGGAATTTGTGTCATTTCCATGTTAACTGAAAGAACAAGTTTCTTGTTTACAATAGCAAAATTTATTTCTGTAGAACAGGCACCACACCTGATCTTTTGTTGATTCTTCCCCATAAGCAGTGCTTTCTTGGGAAATTGCAGCAGTTCAAAGCAATTAAAGCACATAAAAAATGGAGCACCACCTACTATGGGACGGCAGCATTGACCACCACTGGCTAAGACCACTCTCCGAGGCCGATAGCGAGCAAAACCACCCATTTCAGACTTAGGATCACTTGGCCATCTTGTGTGGGATTGGGGACCACGAAAATCCAATTGAGGAGGAATTGTAGTCCTGGCATTATGAACATGTGGACCAAATGCCCCTGGGTTTTCATGATGGTACGGCATAGGATTGTTTGAAACGTCAGGGAACCTTTTATTACAGAAAGTGGTGGGTGGAACTGGTGCTGAGACTCCCTGATGTCTCTCATAACAATGGAAACAAGAACATGAAGGCGGGTGAAATGTTGCATTGGATGTGTGTGGCTCAAATGCATTAGGATTAGTATCAAAGAAATGTCTAGAGAAGTATTGACGGGAGGGTTGTTGACATTGTCCAGATAACTGATGCGGAGCTCTTTTTGGCACAAATGGATCCCCATACCCAGGAATCTGATTTGACGTGTGCATTGGAGGATGAAAATTATGCAGGGCCATTTCATGTGCATTGGTATATGAAAATGGACCAGGGTGATGATGGAAATAAGGAGGCCTAGCTGCATGTTTGTCAGGTGCAAAAAACTGCATCGAAGCCCTATCAGGCATTGATGAAGCACCAGGAAACCAAGTATCAGAACCAGCATAAGGATCTGGTGGTACCATCCTCGCATTAAGAGGAACCTTCTCGTTGGTTTTATCAGCCACATCATAGGACCTACTAAGTTGTTCCTTTAGCTCATCCAATTTCCTGAGAAGCTCTGCTCGATCTTTTTCAAGGTGTTGAACTTTATTAGCCCAATCATGGTCATCGTGATGCTCTCCATAACCATAGGAAGAACCTACATTGTAATTAGATGGGCCCTCATCTGGGTAGTTTGAAGTAGAAAATCTCACACCTTCAACCTCAGTTCTCAAGACTCTTTGAAACCCCTCCATTTCACCTCTCTCCCCACACTCCCAGCCTGACATCTGTCCAGATCTCCAAGACCTATTCATATGTCTGATTTCAGAATTCAAATTGCCATGTTCTCTTCCCACAGCACTGCCCAAATTATCTCTGTTCATGTTCATAACAAGATCATTTTCGCTTACCAATTTACCACTCAAAGCCTCAGATAGATTCCTACTTCTATCAGCATCACCATCACCTACACCATTCTTCTCAGGATTCTTTTCATCACAACTCAAAGATCCAGCATTCGACTTAATATCCACATCAGAAGAATCACTCAACTCCACAACTCCCCTTTCTAAGGAATTCTGCAATTCAGTGGTTACTCCAGCGATCTGAGCTTCATCCGACTTTTGTGATGAAGTACCTGTGTCCCTATCTTTATTTTTTGCTGCAATTTATGCAAACAAGAATTCCGCTCTCAAAATTACAAAAACAAATATAAAGAAGGGGAAAAAAAAACTTCTGTGCCAAATACAAGAATGATGTTCCACAAACAGTGTAATGATTCAGTGCATTGATTCCTTCACTTTTCGTATGTTTTAACATCAATTGGATAGGGATTACAGCAAAATGGGAAAAAAAATAATAATAATTAGACATTTCCCTATCAATAACATGAGTAAAACCCATTTGAGATAAAAAAAAATCCTAAAGTTAAGTATGACGCACAATTGGATTGCCAAAATTATAATAAACTGAGAAAGGAAATAGCCATTTAGATACCAAAAAATAAAAAATATCTCCAACCAATTTAATTTCAAGTTACGTAAGAATTCTAATATTTGTTATTTCACAAACCAAAGTTTTTCCCAACATGCTTCAATAGGGAATGGGAAAAGAAAGTTATCAGAAAATTGAGAAAAACGGTACCTCGAAGAATAGCACCACAACCACCACACTGATAAACAGAGTAATCCGCGAGCTCCTGAAGAAGGTTTTCACACTTTGGACACCTTACAAGCCTCACTTTCGTGGAATCCGCCATTGTAGAAACATTCAAATAAGACTTTTACAAAAAATTTAAAAAGAACGGAAAAAAAAAAGCGACAGCGCACCAGAAGAAGCAAAACAATGACCATTCAAAGATTCCCAAGGCCGCCCAAAACCAAAACCGTCCTTTTCACAGAGAAAGAGGGTTACTTTTAAACCAGAAGAACACAGAAGGGAAGGAAAAAAAAATGCAAAGGAATGAGATCAACCAAGTGTTGGACAGCTGAAACTTAGTTTTTATTCAGAAGAAGAAGAAAGGTCGAATAGCACAGAAGAAGCAAGTGCCAAGTGTGGAGGAAGGGAGTTTGATGTATTTTCAATGTGGTTTTTTTTTTCCTCGGCAGCCAAACAGGGAAAGGAAAAATTTTAAGAAGACAAAAATCTTGGGAGTGCCGATATAAACCTAGAATTTGCGAAAGAGTCTTAAATTCTATTCGAGGATAGTTTTGTTTTGTGTTCTGAGAAATCTGAGTTTATGCTCTGTTTTTTTTGTTCTTTCTGTAAAGAGGGAGGCCGCGCCCCTCCAATCCGAACACGGGAAAAAATAAAAATAAAAATAAAAATAAAAATAAAAATAAAAGCGATGTCGTTTTGGAATGGCCAAACGGCGTCGTAATCTTTTCCAGCATTGAGAGAATCTGGGCTTTGAAGCGAAAAAGGTAAAGTAAATCGGCGACTTTTTGCAGGACTCCGCTATGAACACTCCCACTTTTCTGTTTGCTATATGAGTGGAAGAAGCAAAAAGTAATTCATTTGTCTCCAGTCTTCCGCTTCTTTTCTCCGTTACTTCTTCAACTTTATTCTGCGTCCATTTTTCATAATTAATTTTAAATAAAATTCCGATTTCTTCGATTGTACAAAAAAATCTGTTAGCAACTTGAGAGCGGAAGAAAATTACAGTTTTGGCCGTTGTGAAAAGAAGTGAAAGGAAGAAAAAGAGAAGAAAGCCGCGTTAAATAAATAAATAAAAGAATTAAAGTAAAAAGCCTGAAAAAATTAGGTGGGCGGGAATGGGGTGGGTTGATGACCAGTCTGCAAGTGGAAAAATTAGGTTCTAACAGAGTGGGCCATACATTCTCTACATAATACTGACGCTGTTTCTGTGAAAACTGAATGACTGCCACCCACAATCCATGTTTTGACTTTTCGAGGACAGAAATGAGAAGGAAAAAGAGAGAAAATTTTCAGAATAATAAATAATAGTTAATTTAGTTGATGGATGGAAAACTCGGAGTTATCAATGGCCGACATCTAATTGTTGAGTTAGGTGCAGGCGAAGTCCATGAGATTAGATGGCTCTTTTGATGAATTATGAGAGGAGAGAAGACGAAAGGTGGAAGATAAAGGCTGATAATGACATTACATTTTCTTCTAAAAATAATAATAAATTAAAATTAATTTTGTAGTTATTAAAAAAATAAAATTATGGATTTAATGATAAAAATAAATAAAGTAGTTGAGCCCTTTTTTTTTCATATGGGGATGTATTCTCACCTTTCTTGAAAAATTCTGAAAAAAGTTTTTATATTAACGCATTATATAATTATATGAGTAATTTTTATAATTTATCTTTATATTAAAAAAATCAATCTACAAGATAATATATACAAATTTAATTTTAACACTTTCTGATAAATAATAAATTATCTTACTTTTCAAAAAATAAATCATTATAGTGGTATTATTATTTTTATAATAAGTCTAAATAATAGTTAAAACAATTAAATATTTTTTTTTAGGTTTGACAAAAAATAAAATAAAAAGATAAATTTAATTTTTCTAATTTGAAATTTTATTATAGAGATTTCTATAAAATAAAATTATACTTAAGACTTTTTTAATAATAAATTAAAATTAAATGATTAAAATAAAATATGAGGTTAAAAAAAATTATAAGATGATTTAGTCATAAAAAAAATTAAAAAATATATTATATGACTAATATGCGATTTAGTCATATAATTAAGAGTATAAAATGATTTAATGCCTCATTATTAAAATTATTTTAAAAAGTGGTAAAAATTAAAAAATAATGTAAAACTATATATGCTTATAATCAAAGATAAATAAAGTTATATATATAATTTTATTAAAATTATAAAATTCATCTAAAAATAAAAAAAATAAATGTATAAAATAAGTTATACAATTCAGCATGATGTGTTACTCTTATTCAATTCGATTTGGAGCCTAAAAATTATGCAGAGTCACACTTTATATAAGTACTCTAAAATCTAACAAATAGAAATTAATTCTCAACCTCTCATTTAAATAATCCTTAAGTGGTGACCATTATAAAAATAAATAAGTAATTAATATATATATATATAGCTTAGAAAATTAAACATAAATAGGATTAATAGTATATAATATGCTTAAAATTTAAATTCACAAGTCGTACAACCCATTGAGATCTATCAAGAATCAGCTTTTTTTTTTTTTTAACAGAATCAGCTAGTTTGAAAGAATCCCGCAGAAAGTACATAAGCATCAAATCGCAGAACATGGGATGTGAGAACAAAAATGGAAATTGATTTGATTTGGACTCACTCCTTGCCCTTGGTGTTTTTTTCTTTTAAATTTGTGCTTGTACTGCTTATTAACGCAGAATCAAGAAGAGAATTGATGAGTTTTTTTTATTGTGTAATTTATTCAGTTAGTTAGTTAATTTTAATTTTTTTTTTGCCTTTAGTCGCTTCGCTAACTATCTCCTGTATATGAAGAACAATATTGTTTCCTGATCAATACAAGTTTCATTTTTCACTTTCTCACAAAATTGATATGGTATTAGAACAATTTTCTCTCATTTCTCTCGAATTTTGCCCTCTTTAAGATTTCTTCAGTTTTCATTCTATTTCTTCAATGACTAATTAACCACTTCAAGTTGCAAATTAAGATTACTTGCATAATCCATCAAACCCCTATTTTCTTCATCCTAATGAGAATCCAGCACTTGTACTTGTATCATATGTTCTCACAAGAAAGAATTATCACTCTTGGGCTCAAGCCATGAAAATGGCGCTTCTTTCGAAGAATAAGATGAGATATATCGATGGCACATTACCCGCTCTTGCAACTACAGATATGATGTATTCAACCTGGGAAAGGTGTAATACAATGGTACTTTCATGAATCACAAGATCCCTATCGCCTTCTATTGCTCAGAGTATCATCTGGTTAAATAAAGCTTCTGATGTATGGAAAGATCTAAAAGAAAGATTTTCACGAGGAGATATTTTCAGAATTTTCGATCTGCAAGAAGAACTCTACGCCTTTAAACAAGGTGTTTTATCAGTTACTGAGTATTTCACTGAATTAAACACTCTTTGGAATAAATTGATTAATTTTAGGCCTTTTCCTATATGTTCATGCCCTAATCCATGTTCTTGTGGTGCAATTGATACTTTTGCGAATTATCGAAAAATTGATTATGTGATTCGGTTTCTTAAGGGTTTAAATGATAGATTTGTTGGTGTAAGATCCTTGATTATGCTCATGGATCCTTTGCCCTCTATGAACAGAGTCTTCTCATTAGTCGTTTAACAGGAGAGACAAATGGATGTAGGAGAAGTTGTTAATGCCAAAGTGTTTGTGAACACAAAATTGATGAATACTGGAAACAATTATCAGAAAGGGAACAATTATAACAGAGGTCAGAATATGCAGTTTAATAAGAATGTGATCGGAAAAGTATGTACTTATTGCGGTAAACAGAATCACACGGTGGATACATGCTATAGAAAACATGGATTTCCTCGTGGTTTTAAGTTCAGAAACTCTGGACCTTTTGGTAATCATGTAACACCCCTACATTCATAGTCCAATGTATTTTATTGTTCCGGTGACCAGTGTCGGTCCAGACAATTAGGAGGATTAGGACTATATTTAAGTCATTTAGAAAAGCTTGAATGAAAATTTATAGTGATTACCAGAAGGTAAATTACAAATAAGAAAAATAGAGCATAAAATGTTAAATGAACCGGGGGTCACAGCGATGGATGATCGGGAAGTGACTGCGCGGTCAGTTGTAACTCTAATTTTGTACGGGACATTGTGACACCGCAATCCTATAAATTATTGCGAAGTTAGTAGAAATAAGAAAATCACAGAAAAGAGTTGAGAATTAGGTCAAATAATTAAATCAGAGTTCTGAAAGAAATACAAAATTTTTGAAAAATCGGATCAGACTGGCAAGGGGCAAAATGGTCAATTCACCCTTAGAGGTGACTGTTAGCCTAAATGTCCATTAATATGTTGGAAATTAAATTTATGAAAATTAGATATAAATTGAAGAGGTTATGGAAGAAAAGAAAAGAAAAGAAAAGAAAAGAAAATAAATTTTCTAATTTCTAATTCTTTTATGATGTCACCATGACATAATAAAAAAAATTATAACTTAAATTATTGATTTTTGGGATAAATATTACACTAAAGACAAATAAATAAATTAAAAAAGCCATTTTTTTTGCCCATCTTCTTCTAGCCATGTGCCTCTCTCTCTTCTCTCCCATTTCTCTCTCATAAATCTCCATGAAAGCTCATTTTGAGCTCAAAGGAACCCTAAAATTAGCCATAATTTTCCCAACTCTCTTAATTAAATCTTATCTTTAAGTCTTGAAGAGAAGCTTGGAACAAGAAAGAAAAGGAAAGATTGAAAAAATTGAGAAGAGTTGAAAAGCTCCATAAGGTAAACTTCTCTTTCATCTTCATTAGTTATGTGATCTTAGAAATTGAATTGTTAGGAGGAAATTTAATTCAAAATAATGAAAGAAATTAATTGGTATGATGAGGGAGTAAATTCGACAGCCATGGGATTTGAGTGGAAATGATATGTTTTAGTTAATAGATTATGTATACAAGTTCAATAGAGGTAGTAGATGTGATTAGAATAATTTAATTTCATGTATTGTGCAATTTAGTGAAATTAAGATTCTTGAATCATTGAATTTTGGGGAAAAAATTAGGGATTTTGAGATTTGATGCAATTGGACCTAATTGAGGCTTAAAATGGTCAATTAGGGTCATTTGGAGTGTGATTGAATGCATAGATTGAATTGAAAAAGGTGAATGGATGCTGCCCCAATTGGGCAGTTTGACCTTGGTCAACTCAAGAGGGCATAACTGAAAATTGATTGCTCCAATTGGTGTGAGGCCAATTGAAGATGAAAATTAAGACCCAAAGCTACAATTTTGGTGAAGAAATCTTGCCCTAAAACTGAAAACAAATTGGTGAAAAGTTAGGTCAAATCCGGATTTAGGCACATTGCCTGTACAAAACTGACCATATGAATAGTACTTGTTCAAATGGTCATAACTTAGTCTAGGAAGGTCTAAATGACCTGAATTTTATATCAATGGAAATATTAGACATAGCACTACAATTTCATGAAGAACACAAACCCAAATTCTGACCATAACCCATTCGAAAAGTAAGCCGCAGTCAGGGCACAAAAGCTGCCGAACCAAATTCTGCCCAGAATTTCTGGGTTTGGAACCAATCCAGCCAGCTATATTAGAATTAATATAACTTGAGCTACAAAACTCCAAATGGAGTAATTCAAAAAGCAAATTAAAGATAAGACATTAAGAAACAACTTTGATGAAGGAAAGTTGGCCAAATTTCTACTGTAGACAGACCAATGGAATAGTACAAACAAGTGATCCAAAATTGAAATTTTGGGATTTAACCCTAATAAACTTTAAATTGAATTTGGCAATTAATGCCGACAAAAATATGACACAAAATGTGGTGTGTGGATGTAATTAGAATTAGCATATCTATTTAGTATGAAAAAGTCAATATTTTGACTTGAATAGTAAAATGAATAGTAACCCAATATACCAAACACAAAGAACTCCATTTTAAGCAAATTTAAAAATATAATCAAGTATGTATGAATTCAATTATTGGATTACTTATGAGGTATGATATTGAAATACTGTAAATTGTGTGTTTCAGTAGAAGAAGAGACCAAAAAGGATAAGGAAAAGTGAGTCAAGGCCTAGAGGCGACTCATACGAGGTTTGTGCACAATAAATTTTGATTTATTATTTTCTACTTGAAAACCTATTATGATGTGCATTGTGACAATTCTTATTAATTATAGTTTTGAGAAATGTTGTGTTGCCTACTTGTAAATTGAAATTCGAAATGAAAATTTGCTTAGTGTTTGGATGAAATGTTTGAATAACTTGATTTTGAATTGGTTTTGGATTCACACTTAACATGATAGTATCATTGTATTCCTCCTCCAATTATAGGGTTGAGATAGACTATTTTTCTTCCCTCTGGCTTGCCAGTTGAGGTTGAGATCGGATGAGTACTCATATAGCTAGCTAGCCACCTCCCTCATTGATTTCGATTAGTAGGGTTGAGATTGCTTTGTCGTGGTGTTCAACACGACGTTGATCTGAAATTTTGTATCATGACCTAAGTTGTGTATGGATTGGCAACACTGTAATTTATAAATTATTTTGACAAAATGGTATTATAAAAGTTGACTTCAATCTCATGAATTATGATTGTGAAATGGTTTAAATATGTGCTTATTGATGTATGTTTTGATATTCAACATCTTTAAATTTTTATTGTGCACCACTGAGTAAAAGTTACTCAGCGATGGCTTTTATTTACTGTCGCAGATAGGAGAAAGGATAAAGCAGCAGAGTGAGTTGCTTTGGTGTCAGGAGGACATTTTGAGAATTTTTGTCTGGGTATATTGTTTATACCCTTACAATCTATTTTGATGTAAATATTTTGTTCATATATATCTATTGTGTTAGTCGAGCAGTTGTATAGTAAATATTGTAATGATGCTATTATTGGTTTACTTTCCTTGTATTTAAGACTTTTGTATGTAAATGGGTTTAAAAGAAATAAAATTGATGTTATTTTAAAATGTGTTGAATTAAGAATGGATTGGATATTGAAAATGTATTGAGTTGGTGATGATTGAAATGAATTTGTGTTGAATTGAGGCTTGGTGAAGTTGTGGTTGAGAAAAATACTTTGGAAGTGTTTTATTTGCAGGATTTGAAGAACTGTTTTCTTAAAATATAGTTGACACTCTGCCGAAATTTTTATAAAATTTACGGAAAAAAATCGAATTAACCAAAATGTTCACTTATGACATAAACCCCACTTAAAGGCTTTTAATAATGTTTTAATATTACTTTTCAATTTAAAATGAATTGAATTTGTTTAAAATCCCTTGTAGTGTATTTAATGAGTTATCGGTAGGCCAAGTTCGATAATTCATTAAGTATACTACAGGATCATATTATGCCTTACGGAGGGGTAAGGTGTGACAAATCAGGTCTCTTCTGAAGAAGTTATAGATCCATCTGATAACACTGAGTCAATCCAAGTAGTGAATTCCTCTGATTCTCCAAGTATGCCTTTTACTCAAGAGCAGATACAACAATTATTGGCTTTGATGCAGAATCCAAATTTGACAGCTTAACCACATATAACCAATCAAATTAGTACTGGTAACACTCTTCCTTCCTCATCCCAAGGTCAAAGTCTCACAAATCGCAATTACAAGCAATTTAACAAATAAATAATTCAAAAACAGAACTTATTTAATAAATATCTAAAAGCCATAATATAATATACAAACAAGATGAGAAGATCTAGAGGCCAGCAACGAGGAAAGGCAAGGCTTTAACGGCGAGGACATGCAAGAAATACTTTAGCAAACGATCAACAGTGGCTAGAAGACACGGAGAATAGTTAATTTCAACGTGGACAAACACTTCAATGGCAGTCAATTTGAGGGATTGCCTTCGTTAACAAGAAGAGATGCAAGCAAACAACTGAATATTATGATTTGAGGATGGAGAAGAAACACAAGATGCAGAAGAAAGAAATGAGCAGAAAGGAATAAAGGAGCTAGGAATTTTTATTTGATGCGATGTTTTCGTGGATTGGATGAAGAAGAAGTGAGAATAAACAATTAAAAGATGAGGTTAGGTAGCAGATAAAGAAAATGAGACTTATATATAACCCTAATAACTAAAATAATTGTGTTTTAATAAGATTTTGGTTGAGTTCGGTTCAACAAAATTTTTCTCTTTAAAATCAAACATATTAAAATAATAAAAAAATTATAACTGAATCAAATCAAAATATATTAAAAACCGATTAAATTATCGAATTAAGACGATTCGATTTAATTTATTCGATTCAAATCAATAATACTCACCTCTAATTTTGGGTAATCGTAAACATAAAAGCAATATATATAATTTAGGTTACTATCAACTCAATAAATAAACACAAGACGAAAAGTGACGACAGAAGTTTCTTCTATTCCATCTCATCCCGTTTACGCTAATCAAGTAGTATTAGAATAATTTCGATCCACCAACAGCACGTCTTAGTTATTTATAATCAGTTGACTTGTCATTGTGGACGTTGAAATAATAATAAATTAAGCAAGTGACAGGTAGCAAACTTGTCAAGTACCATTAACAAATTTGTCAAAGCTCTTGCTCTGGATTTTTGTCTTCACATTTATTCGGCTATGTTTCGAAAAAATTGGCAAACCTGATATCAAATATGCACATACAGGGTGCTTACAATAAGATTAAATTTTGTAACAGATTAATGAGATCCAGAGCAGACATTCTTAAAGACAACTAAGAAAACAAAAATCATATATAGAATCTTTCAATATTACAAATGAAAAATCAAGATTTCCTTATTGCTCATCTACCGGTTTGAATCCTTAACAAATCGCAAACCAAAGCTATTATGGAAACCACAAAGTAGTACTCCAGCTTTCGCCTTCTCGGGCTTTTCCTTCAAGCTGTGTCCAATTCCATTCATTCTCCTCCTCCACAATCTTGCCTTTAAAAATTCACTCCAAGGGTTAACCATAGAAGAGCGACAATGGGTATGATCGGAGCCCAAGAAAAGAGCGGTGCCGGGGACTGGACAAATTTTCCTCGGTCTCGGCGGCGGCGACGTTCTTGATCCTCCAAGAGATGGCAGTATCATGAGATGGCGTTCAATATGATGGCAAAGTGACACCAACTCATATGAGTCGTACAAAGGGCTGCCTAAATCCCATATGGGTAACGCTTTCTCCTCTCCTTTCTCATTTTCTTGGGATTCTAACGTTTTCCTCATTTATTTGTTTTCTCAGGAAGACTGACAGATTAAACTTGCTTTGTGACAGTGCAGAGAGATCTTTATGAGTTATTAATAGGAATACTGGACACCGTTTTATCAGAATTATGGGGATAGGACTGTCCTTTTAGCTTCCTTGGAAGAAAACCAAATATTTGGCTAGTTTAGTTGAAGAAAATGACAGATCTGCTGATTTAAAAATTGGCTTTTAGTTTGCAACGAAAACCGATTATTATAAATGGTAATTGCTCAAAAAAAAAATATTATAAATGGTATCTCATTAGCTATTCAGTCTGTTGTATGTTTTTGGTGCATTCAACAAGGTATTCTTTTATCTCTATGTTAGAGTTGACGGAAGAATAGTGCAAACCCGCAACTTCTTTAGATGGATCAGCTGATGAAGATTTCTTGCCTGTAACAACTCCCATTAATCAAAATGCTAACCACAGAGCAGCTTCAAGTGTGTCTCTTCTTGAACATGATAATGGTTACACTACTTCCTCAACTCCATGGACTAAGTCTTCCAGAGGAGAAAGATGGCTGTACAGCAGCTTAAAGGATCTACAAGAGCTTAGACGACAAGAAAAACTATCATCTCAATGAGTATCTGAAACCCAATTAGAAGAAAGAATTGATTTATATGAATCAAGAAGCTTTAAATCAGTCTACAATTACTTGAGACTGATCCAAGTTTGGAAGACCTGATTGGTGAAGCAAACAACATGGTTAAATTTGTCAATTTAGCCGTTGCACTTGTCAATATGCGTGCTACTAGCTTAATTTATATGAATTACCACGTGATGATAGCACCATCAATAAATAAATAATAAGCAAGTTAGTTGATTTGTATTTGACTGTTCTAAGTCCTATACGTAACTTTAATATATAATAAAAATTTTATGGTAATTTTATTTTTAATAAAATAAATATTACTTAATAATTATTATAATTTAAATTTAAATTTAAATCACAATATAAATGAAAATAATATTAAATTAAATTTTATCACAGCTATATGGGAGCAGATCGATATGAGCCCTTGGTTCCTTGCTATTTTTATACAAATCTTTTCCAACATAATTTGCGAGGTTTAAATTAAATATTTTTTAAAAATTTAAATAAAATTGATATATTTATTATTGTAATTATATGTGTATTTAAATTTAGTATTTTATATAAATTTTATAATAAATATTTAATTTAAATATTCTCAAACGTCATCTAATTTCTTACTAGCTATTATTTAGATTTTACTAGTTTTTATTTGAGGTTTTATCCTTGGTAAAAAAAAAAAAAAAAAGAATTTTTATTTTCTATTGATCTGCAAAGCAGGTTTTTTTTTTCTTAATTTGAAAACAGGAAATCATGTAATCAAACCAAATTCATTTTTGGTGGGCTCAGACTTAGTCTAGTGACTAAGATATCGTTCATCTTAAATAATATCTCGAGTTCGAGTCTTCTCACAAAATATATCTATAACAAAAAAAAAAATTTATTTTTGAACTATTTTTTCTTTCGATTTTTTTTTTTCAGGTTCAATCCGCTTTGTCTGCCGATATACGACTGTTTTCTGCCCCATTCAGGCAGAAGACAGCTTTTCCCTCTAGTCAGAGAGTGGGTCTCTCTCTCTCCATATCCAGTCAGGAATTGTGAGTGAATAAAGTTTGTTTGTAATTTGCCATAGATCCGATGAGTATTGGAGGAGGGCTTCCATCGATCTATCTTCTTTAAATTGGATCTCATGCAGGTCCAACGGTTACATTGCTAAATTTCTTTCAACTTTTGGACATGGGAGGGGATTTAATGTTTATGGGATGTAAGTGTCTCAGGCGTCTATAATTGGTTTTGGCCTCTCATCAGTGTTACTAAACCCAGGGAAAAGATTAAGTGAATGAATTAGTGGTTTAATTAATAAGTTATTAAAAATTAATTAGATATAATATTTATTAATATAATAATAAAATAAAATAAATAAATTTTAATTATTTAAAAAAATTTTAATATTTATTAAATTATATTTAATAAATTTTAAATATAAAACATAAAAATTTCTATAAATATATAATTTTCTTTTTAATATTTATAAAATATTAAGTATATATTAAAAAAATAAATATATTAAAATAAAAAAATATATAATTATCCAACTAAATAAATTAATTTTAATTTTAAAAATCTTTTTTTATAATATCTTGAGTTTAATTTCCTATATTCACAAAAAAAATTCAACTACCAAATTAATTAAATCATATCAAATTATTATTTTTATCTAATTTAATTATAAATCTAAATTAATTTAAGAATCGACTCACGATTCACCGATTTACTACTTTAACCAACTGATTCGATCCAAGTCTAATGATTACGCCTCTCATAGCTGACCCTTAAGGCTTCTCTACCGTTTGGAGCTCTATCTCATCACCCTCTGCAAATTACAGGTCTGATATGCATGCCTTTTCGTCTATATGGCTCCTGCTCTCCCTTTTTTCTACGGCGTAGTTTTTCGACTGTGTTCTGAGTTGTTATTGGTTTTCAGGTTTCCTCGTTTGGCTTTAGATAACCTGCATGTCCACCAACTCCCCTCTATTTTGTGCTTAATCGGAATTTTGGTGACTTTTCGTGGCAGTTGAATGGCTTTACACCGGCGGCGCTGCTTTTTGGTCTTGTTCAACATTTGTCGGGCTTATGATTCAAGTGCTGCACTCGTTTAGCATAAGGCTCTTAATTGTTAGTTGGGGCCTTTTCTTTTCAAGATTTAGTTGACAAGGGTTTTAATTAGGTCTTTTAATATAATTGAGCCATGATACTTGTATCCAAAATGTTTATTAATAATATCTATCTTCCAATTGAGAAAAAAAAAAAAAACATTTATTGGTTGAAAAAAATCAAAGATAGAAAAGGCAAGACCTAGCTTTGAGCGATGGCAATTTCCAGCATATCACAATGGAAAGTCTTTAGATTCTAGAACGTCCAGTTGTGGATTAGTTTTCTGCAACTACAAAAAGTTTGTCGCTATCTTCTAGTCACCACTTAAAGTACTTGTAAAGTTATCATCACTCTATTTCCAGCGTCCTTCTTATCTTGAGGAGGATTAGTTTGGATGTTGCTTGGAATGGTAAAATCTATCTACGTCTTCTTGTCATTTCATGGAGTATGGGACCACGTGTGACCCGAATCGTCCAATTCCATTGAGTACATTTAAAGTGAAATCCTTTTGCTCCTCCTAGAAAGGAGAAGCTTACTTCTATTTTAAGAAATGGCTTCGTCAATATCACCCGATATTTTTTTTTTATCTTAAATTATGATAAATTAAATTTAAATAAATTTTTTTATTTAAAATATATTTTAAACCGCTATTAGTTTTTTTTTTTTTAACAGATAACTATTAATTAGTAATTCAGTGATCCAACCATTATGTCATATTAAAGGTTGAAATCTTAATAATCCCATCATTTTTGAGAGAATTTTCAAAATATATTAAACTGGCATTTGACAAGATGAGAGCATGCACTAAGCAGAATGGAAATATCATATATAATTCCCAAGCAGATTGAACTATTATAGAAGTAAATGATCAAACAACAGTTTTCACATATATTCACTTAAAAGGCATTACTGCGGTAGGTCTTGGCAACATTGCTGCTCAGGATTTGCAGCACCACATTATTTGCGGGGCCGATGCACCGTGGGGTTTTAAACTGGCTAACAGCAGCTCCTAATCCCAGATAATGATATAGAATCTTCTGGAAGGTTCCCCTGCGAACCACTCTGAGCTCAAGTGGTCCAATGGCATTGATCTTGCGTGAACTAATGTAACCTGCGTCGAGGAAAGATCGGTCCAAGCAATTGCAACACTCTTGCAAGACTTCCTCGGTTGGTTCCCCATTAATTTCCCAGAAGATCACATAGTGGCCGGGGTCTGTGGATAGGTCCACTATACTGCTGAAATCAACAAGTTCAAGTTTCTCTTCAGCTAACAATCTGGCTGCTTCTTCCACAGATAGCTGTAAGTCTTTCTCAGTGTTCTTGTCGATGTTTATAGTGAGTAGTAAGCTCCTCCTGTATACAAATTTAAGTTCTGGGGTTGAGTTATGGAATCCCATAACCTTCACGACATCTCCTAGTCTGTACCTGTACAAACCTGCAGGTTGAGGATAAAATTTAAGCAGATTAGTGGAATGATGCGAACATTTGGCTGCATGGATAATTTTCAATCAAATAATAGGGTAAAGGTATATGAGATTGCCAAACCTATCATATGCGCATAGAATGATATATGTTACTACGTCTAGCAACATGAGAAAATCGTTGAAGCAGACAAGGTTAAGGTCCAAAATAAAAATTACAAATTATGCGGAATCTAGGATTGAGTAGTCAATAGCTAAAATACAAGACTTATATATATATATATATATATATATATATATATATATATATATATATATATATATAAGTCTTGTATTTTAGCTATTGACTACTGAATCCTAGATTCTGCTTTCTCCTGTCTGTGTTATAGCATTAACATTTATTTCAAATCTATGACCAGAGGCCGTGTGGTCCTGTTCAAAGCTTCCCCGCACAACATCGATAACTCCAGACAAAAAACATCACCTAAGCATATACCTACTAGTTTGTACTATTTATTTATTAAAAAAAAAAAGAAAAACATTTAATTGGTGAGGCAATTGAAACCTTCCACTTAAAAATTTTGCAGATATGTTTCCTTTCACATGGCTTCGTCGATCTAAAACATTGGTACTACATTATAAAAAGATTTTCAACAAGTAAACCAATTACTTCAGAAAAAGGACAACTAGGAACAGCTTTTCCTAGAGAAAGACATTAAGAACTCAAAGACTAAGGTGAAAGCAAAAAATTATATAAAGGAATTTACAGGGAGAAGAAACCAAGGCCATACACGAAAAATATGATACAAGCGAAGATTAAAGAAGCAAAGCATCATGTATTATCTAATAAGCAACTTTTTGTCCACAATATAACTATTTGAACCTTTGATAACCCAAATTGAATTCAGCTCAAATTATATTGGGTAAAACAGGGGAACCAGCTGTTATATAACTGAAGGCTCAATGGGCTTCTTGATGAACAAAAAGAATGGAAATGGTAACATCTTCCCTTTCATAATCCTCTCACAAGACTAACTATATGCAATGCAGGTAAAATTAATTAAGCAGCAATAATTTGAAGATATAACTTTGAAACAATTCTGGATGTAGCACAAATGGATTTTCTTGCAAGAAGAAATTGTTTCCTACTGGCTGTGCAACAAATGGGGAACATTATACTAAAAGCACCTACAACTGGGGTCTTGGTAAGGTGTCAAATATTTAAATGTGTCTAGATAAAACACAGAGTTTGCTGAAAATAGAGAGAAAGTGATGCATGCATCTCCTACTAAAAAATAAAAGTCAAATATTTCTCATTGGTCATAGTGATAACAATAGAATACAACACAAATAATTGATAAACATGATAGAATGGAAAGCAGACATTTTGTTCAGGATATGTTTTCTTAGTCTCCTACACTCACATGGAGTGCAGACAGTTAGGCTCACAGATTCCATTAAATTGCCTTTATTAGAGACAAATCATCAAGGGATAAATGCATAGACAGATGATAAATGATCTGGATCATTGACTTCAAGAATACTTGAGGTCAGGAATTCATGATTCTAGTATCTAAGTTGCTCCAAGAAAGAATTTAAACCAAAAATGAAAACAGAATACCTGCAAAATTGGTGACAATGATCTCGTACTCTTCTCCAATCTTGACTTCAGTCAAACCCACTGGCTTAGGCTCTGTGTAGATATTCTCAACATTGTCCCCGAGAGGAATGAATTCAAAATATCCAATGTTAGGCAGCACAGCAAAAGTAGCCGACTCAGGAGACAGCTTTGGATTGACGTTTGCTCCAATCCACCCTTCTGTAGCACCATAATCAGCACTCAACAAAGGTATATCACCTGCGTAGTGCCTCAGCTTCTTCAAATAAGGCTCCATTGACCCAGTCATTATCCCATAGACATACTTCACATTAGGAAAAAGTTCAGGTATTAATCCATACCAATTACTCAATCCTGAGCATTTTTTATGGATTAGCTCAGCCAATTCAAAGTTTGGCTTAAGCACTTGTGACATTGCATTTCTTATGGAAGGGTCAGTGACCCGGCTACTGAGCATCCCATCACGTATATTATCACAAAGCTCTTCCCAGACTTGTTCAAAGGTTCGAAATGCAAGGACGATGCTATGGGCAAATGTAGAGAACACAAACTGAATTTCTTCACGGACGATTAACCCACATAAGAGATGGCAATACAATGATTGGTGGAAGTCAGAACCAAATATCACTTCATCAGGGCTGCAGCAATTGAACTTCATTGCCCGTACTGCATTTTTGTAGCATGAACTGCGAAAGAGATTTGTTGTGGCAGTCCCAGCAGCCAAACCCCCCTTTGTTCTGGACTGCTTGCCGCTAAAGTTGAACAGCAGGGCTTTCCCATCCACAGTAGGGAACTCTCTGCATCATATAAAACTTCCCACATCATCAGAGAAATAATCAACCAATAACTGCCCCCATTATATACTTTGCCAATGAGAATGAATGACAGATATCATCATAATAGTGAATGGCAAAAAATCCCACTAAAATTACAAAACGTAAAAAGGCTTTTCTAGTAAGATAATAATTCCTTTTATTACCTGTTTCTAAATGCAAAGGAAGTTCTATATATCTGCAAGGTGTTCTCCATCAGATCATCATTGAATGGTAGATATTTCGGCTTTCCCTGAGTAGTACCCGAACTGCAATAATCCAGGTTTGTCAGAACTAAAAACTTGGCTGACATAGATTGAGGAAAAGTTGTCCAAAACATGAAATTAACATACTGCGTAAGCTTATACCTCAGTGATATGGTCGTTATGGGCTTTCTGGTGAGAACAGAGGAAGAATCTCCATCTGCAATTCTTTGAATATAAGGTTCCAACTCCTTGTGAGTAACAATGGGAACATAATCTCTGAAACTCTCTGGATCAGTTAGTCCATTGAGACCCAGATTCTGCAAGTACTCTGCACAGCCATTCTCTTCCAGAATCTTCTTGAGGGTCTCTATCTGGACTCTCTCAGCATCTTTCGTAATTGCTTCAAATTCTTCTATCACTTTATCAATGTTAATTTTTTCCATCTTCTTTTCTAACATCTTCATTAAACTTCTTAAACTGCAGCAGAAACAAAAAAGAATTTGAGAGTCTACGTTATCTACAGAGTGAAAATGATTGAATTTGATGCAAAATTTGACTAATTAGGACCCATGAGAATATATGCTTGCCAGGAAATTGCCTAACAGCTCTGGCATATTCAGATAAGAAATAATTCCCAAAAGTTACCATTAAGGACCACATTCAGCAGCGGATAAAAGATTGACGGGAAGTAAATTCAATTAATTCAATCTTCAAATACAAATTATTTGTTAATCCAACGACCCAAAACCGCCGGTCAACAAAGAGCACGATTGTTTAACTACACAAAAATATTAAAAAAGGAAATAAAATCCATAATTCAGAAATCGATTACTTTCTTCCATTTACCTCAGTGCTCTCTGAAACCAAATGAAATGGAAATTGGCAATAAGCACTCGACAAGTGCTTTGCTGTGGTAATTTTTGCAAGGAAAAAACCCACGAACAAACCCACAGATTGACTTAAGATGAGCAGAAGAAAAGGATTAGCTAAATTGTGCAAGTGATGGAGTGAACTCAAAATCTGTAAAGCAACTTAATAAAGGAGGATCAGCGAACAGGAACCTTCAAAGCTTTGATCTTTGTTTGACGATAGTCAACGGTCAACTTTCGAGAAATTTCCAGGAAACAAAAAAAAAAAAAAAGGAAATAATTTGAAGCACAAATGAAGGGTAATAAATCAGGAAGAAAACGAGTACAATTCAAACTCACAAGCCGAGTTGAAGCTCAAAGTTAAAATTTCCTTCCTCCTTTTTTTTACCGCGTTAATAGTAAAACAAAAAGAAAACGCGAGAAAAATCAAAAAAAAAAAAAAATCAACAGGCAGAAATCAAATTTAAAAAAAAAAATACATCTGCATAAAGAACAACATGCAAAGGTCTCTATACGATCGAAAAAAGTTCGAGACAGAGACAGAAAAGCCATTACAGAGACCAAAATACGAAGAGAAAATTCATGCAAATCCAGACAAAGAAAAGAAAAAGTATACACCATATCCAGAAACCAAAAACAAAAACAGAATTGCATATTTTTAATAACAAAGCAGCAGAGACAATACCTGCAATCGAACTCTGAGCACAGCAGCAACTTTCAGAAAAAGGCAGAGAAAGAGTATTCGGCAAGTACAATGGTGAAGTAAAAGCTAGCGTTTCTAAGTAACGAATTTAAAGAAAGGAGAAGAACAGTAGGTTGAACAAAAGATGTTTTTTAGTTCACTGATTTATGCAACTTGCCCTACCATGTGCAAGGAGAAGCCAAATGTTAGAGAGAGTTTTTATATAGAAAAATTGTGTGGTTTACGGTAAGCCGGAGGATATTGGGAGATGAGCGGAAGATTCTTCCGGGGTTGAAATATATAGAGAGAGCTATAGGCGCAATCTCCACTGTTTGGCCTGTGCGTCCACTTTTGGCCATGCTATTTTTCCATAATGCCCATTTAGCCCAAAACTGCACCCATTGACAGTTTTGGCCTTATAAGTGTAGTTGTAAAAAGTTCTTGAACTTTATTTTTTAATTTATTTATTTTGATATTAGTTATTTTATAATAAAATTATTATCATTATTAAAAAAATGCTATGTTTTACATATTTTTTGGGATGATAGGCAATATTTTAAATTAAAAATAAATAAATTATAAAATATATTCGTCACATATATACTTTTATTCTCAAAAGAATAATTTCTCTTTAACTTAATGTGAAGAAAAATAAAGGAGGAAAGAAAATTAAAGAAATAAAAATAATTTTTTTATTTAAAAATATGAAAAAATTAAGAGGAATGAAAAATAATAATAAAAAATAATAAAATAGTGTTATTGTTCTTTTCCCTTCTCTCCATTGCAGAGATAAAATTGGTGAAAAATAAATAAAATTATTTTTTATTTTTATAATTATTTATTTTAATTTTAAATAAAAAATAAAATAAATATTTTATTATTTAAAAAACTATTTTCCTTCATTATTTTCCTTTCTGATATTCAAATAAGAAAAAGAAAATAACTTTTACATTATATTTATTTTCCTTCCTTTTTTTCCCTTTTTTATTTTCTTCCCTCCCCTTAAACTTCCCAAACATAGCCTAAGAAAAATAAATCTAAATCATTATGGGTAAAAGATGAAGATAAATTTAATACACTGAATAATTTCTCTCAAAAAACATTTCATCCGAATTCTTTTTATCTTTCATTTGTAGTTTTTTCCCCTTGAGATTTTCCTCTGTAAATTCTCATTGTTTTTAGAATATTTTTTCTGCTTTCTTTCATACTAAACTTTCATAAATTATATAATCATTAATTTTCAATGATTAATTTAATCCCTGTTTAATTAAGTAATTAAAAAATTATTTTTGATTATTAATAATTTATTTGCAGTGTTTAGTAATTATAATATTGAAATTTTAGTTTTTTTAGTTATTAAATAGTTGTATTTAATAAACTTAATCTAATTGGTAAGGATACGAGTTTTTATTTCTTATCAATTAGGGTTTATTTTGTTAATGATGATAATAGATCATGTATTTTTTAATTGGAATAATTTATATAATATATAATTAGATTTTAGATGAATTTGAGTTTGAAAAATAATATTTGAATTGGTTTCGAGTTTTATATTAAATATTAATTACTTTAATTCATTTATATAAATAAATAATTAAATAAAAATATATTTTATATTTGTATAATAATTTATTAATATTTATATATTATATTTTAAATTAATATAATTTAACTATTTGAAATCATTAAACTTTAGAATATAAATTATTAAAAAAATTATGTATATTTTAATTAAAAATATAAAATTAAATGGACTTTAATATTATGTATGTATTAATTAATAATTGAATTTAGGATAATTTCATATAATAATTTATAAAAAATTTAATTGAACTTAAAATAAAATAATAAATGGATTCAAGTTGAAATATAGTAATTTTCATAGGTGCCTACCAATTATAATCACTGAACTCTCTATTTGGAAAGATTATAAATTTGTTTATTTTAAAAAATATATTTTAAGATCATTTGAGAAAAAGAATTTTAATTTCAATATACAAAGTGTGCTTTTAAAATTGATTGAGAAATGGATGTAATCTCAATACATAAAAACTGATTTGGTAAAATCTATGATTGTAAAGAAAATAAAATTAACTAGCTTTTAATTTTAATTTATAATAATATATTGATGATGCTAATTAAACCAACCAGGCATTTAATTATTACCTAATGATGATTCACCTTTTAATACAATTAATAATCAATAAACACTTAAATAAATAAATAAAATTTTTTGATTAACCTCTAAAAATATGCACTCACTATATTAAATTTATTTAATACACTTTTTACATTAATTAATGTTGATTTAATTTATCTCATTAATATGAAAAACTATAATTTTAATGAATAAATACAACTTTCACAAATGGAAAAACACTCAATAGAAAAATCTTTTGTCATTATCTGCGAAACAGTGCATACTCATCTTAGGAACTGAGATTGGCTAATGTATGAGCAGGCGTCTAATCCTTGCTATAGACTCTAGTGGTGCTTTGACCAAAAAAAAAAAAGGACTCTAGTGGTGAACTGGTGGGACACCAAGGCAACGCATTGTTATCCAACTGGCTTGTCTAACTCAAATGAACTGACATATCGTTATTTAAATTTATATTTAATTTAAAATAATTTAAATTTAAATATATAATAATTTATAACATTATTCATTTAATTTTAACTATTATATTTTAATTAAAATTTCTCATATATAAATTAAATTAATCTGATTTAAATCTAATTTAATATAAGAAAAAAAATAACTAATGATTCAAACCATTGACCAACTTATTTGCGGACAAGACACCTCTTTTATGGGAAGACTCAGTGTTTTGGTTATGGTTACATTACATACGTACTACTTGGTGATCGAGTTCTTTATCATCATTATTATTATCATTGTTCATTTGATTGCAGAGGTGTTGATCCTAATTTCATAGTACCAAAACCTCTACGGTGTCATAATTACTATATTTAGGGTTATATATGGATTGGGTAGAGCGAATTCATTGTATTTTATTAAATTAAATTGATAAAGTCAATTTTAATAGTATTAAAATTAATAAATTAAATTATAAAATTATATATTTAATGAGTTGTGTTGAATTTTGTAGGTTTTAAAATTTTTAAACACTTTGTAAATTTATATAATTTAATTCTTATTAAGCCTTTTATATATATGCATTATTACAAATTAATTGAAAATTAAATATTAATTCAAAATGTATTATTTAGTAAAGATAAATAAAATAAAAATGGAATAAGATTTTATATGTATATTAGATTTGAGTTAAAGTTTTATTATGTTAATCTGAAACTCAAATAAAAAAATTAATTTATAATTATTGTTAAATTATAATTAATATTTAAATATATAAAAATATTTAATTTTGATTTAAATTCATTCGTGTTTATCGGTTTAAGGTTTCTTGTAAATGTAAGAAAATGAGAAGTGATGTTCACAGGAAAGTGAGGATAAACAATTTGCATATTTAAAGCAACAAATAACGCATGAAAACAGTTTATGCAGCGACAAGAAGTGGTCCTGAAAACGTGAATGTTATCGAAATCCAATTGGGGAAACTTTTAGGTAACAACATATCAGCACAAAAATGACACTATCTCTGTGTCGTGTAAGAACTGGGAACTGCCGGATAATACAGGCTTCAATCTGAAATTATATCCCAAAGTTCTTGAGAAAGTACAGAGATACATAGAAATAATGCTACGTAGAGAAATCCCCATATTTGTTGTCCTCAAAAGTCTCCACACTATTTAAAAATAATAATAATAATAATTTTCCCTTTTTTTTTTCTTACACTTTACGGCAGCAATTAATATTTTAATTATAGTTACGACCCATGATTATTATTAATTAGAGGATCATACCTGTTTGTTTTATTATTAATTAATATAATATTTTAATAAAATAAATATTATTGCATATTAAAAAAGAAAGTGATGCCTTTTTTATCATCCCCATTTCAAAGTGTTCTACTGTTCCTAGAATTGGTGGTGTAAGCATTGCATTTTATAGTATTGTTAATTAACAGAAACAGAATAATTATTGGTTTCCTGTGTTTGAACTGTGGTGCAGTTGCTTGGAAGTTAATGGGTCTGTGGCACGCTTCGTAGTGCAGGGAACTTGGCCATTTTCTTCATTGACAAACGTGCATAACTTATTATGTTTAACATTTTTTCAAAATGGAATCATTGCATTGCCCCATCCGTACCCTGCACGGTGGCGTTCAATTTTCTTTCCTCTGATTTAGCTTTCTGGAGCATTTCCACTAACCGTTGCTATGCCAAACTCTATTGCATAAATGTTAATATATTAAATCATTTAATTTAGATGCGGGATTATAATTTATAACAGCGAGAGAGGTTGGTGTTTTCACAAACGTGTTTTCCATGTTAATTTCCTTAAACTTGCCTTCCACCAATACATATATCACTGCCATGCTTTAGCCTCACCTTTGTCATGCTATATCTAAGTCCTGTTTGTCCTGTAACACACTCATTGTCTACCTAAGCTACTAGTCTCAGAAACTGGACTATCCCATCTCCATCAAGAAACACTTTAATTCTCTCTTTTATTATTATTATTATTATTATTATTATTATTATTATTATTATTATTATTATTTTATAACTAATTTTGATTAAAATTTAAATTTAAAATTTTATAATTTTAAAAATAATTTCAATATCACTAAATTAAAATTCATTATTCTCTTTCTTAATAATAATAATAACAATAATTAATATTTTAATTTTATATTTATATAATAGAATAGACCCACTAATTTCATTTAATGATTAAATTAATTTTGAGAGGGCCACCCACCTACTTGTCATTTCGTTAGAAGCAGTTTAAGGAGCACCGAGGTCATTATCATTATCAAGTTAAGCTTTGCAATTGCAGCTCTGGTTGAAAAAAAAAAAATAGAAAAAAAGGTCACCTAGCTAGTTGCTTGCAATAATGGCATGAAAGAATAAAATGTGGAAGACGAGTAGTATACGATAGGTCGTTGGCCACAAAAAAGCTAGGAAAGTAGAATTAGATGGTTAGGTGTTTTTCCAATAAAATCATAATTATTATATTAAATATTTATATTTAAATTTATATGTTCATTATATATTTTTAATTAAATTTATATAAATATTTATTTATTTTTGTAAAAAAATTGCAAAATAAAAATTTAAATTTAAATATGTCAGTGAAATAATATATATATCTAACTAAATCAAATTATATGTAAAATAAACATAATTTAATAATTATAAACTTTATTTTTATATGAAATCAAAATGATATTAAATTGCATTTTAGAGCGTTGCCTTCCTCGTCAGGAAAAAGTGCTTCACTGTACATTGTGTTAATGGATGGTGATGAATTTGATGACTTCGATTCCCACACAAGTCGCAGTTGCAGACATACAGTGTTGCGCCCATCTCTTACTCGGTCCGGATTGATTTCAACGTTTAGAGATTATAGTCAAATAGAAATCTATAGTTTTCAATGTAATTTTGATTTTAATTTTAATTTGATTTAATTTTTATTAATTTTATAATTAATTTTATTTTTTATTTATAATAAAATTTATTAATTTTTATATAAAATTACTATCATTATTTTCAATTCAATTTTTAATTCGATTCGGATATAAACTTGATTGATTTTTATTTAATTTTAATTTTAATTTTAAATTAAACTTATTTAGTTTCAATCATAATAATATTGTGAAGCTTGCTTCTTCCCTCAATTCATACCTTTTTCTTCCGCCTCAGATTTTAGTGTAAAAACCATATTAAAATTAAAATTTAAAATATCTTAATTTTTAGAGTCATTATATGTCAGGAAAAATATATTATATGCTGAAAAAACTTTAAGACATTGTTGGGTTACAATAAGTAAATTAAGAAACGTAAGTTATAAGAAAATATAAAATATCGACTTATTTAATTAGAATAAATGTCTATTTTCTGAATCGTAAAAGGTTATTTTTAAACAGTAAAATAAAAAAATGTAAATTATACTCGATGATAAATTAATAATTATGTGTTGATACCATGTTTTACAAGACAAATGGAAACTTAAGACATTATTTCTAAATTATTAATCATGAAAATAAACGCATACGTTTAACATTATAATTAAATAATAAAAAATATTTTTAATAATTCAGATAATTCAGATATTCAATATCCATGAAAATATTGGATATAGATTCACGACTAGAATAAAAGGAGGTTTCAATTTCTCTTTCCCTATGGGGCACCTGGCCACGGCTACGGCGGGGCTAGCTCAATAATGCGGAAATAAAAACGCGGCCGTAATCTAACCTTAACCGGGAGCAACCACGCCACGTGATACATGGGATTTCACATTTGGCTCTTATCCACAATACTATTATACTTCACGTGATTCATGTTGCCTTTACCCTCTTTCTCTTTATTTTATTACTACTAATTATTATTATTTTTTAAGTACCCACCAGACCAGACCAGACCAGACCAGACCATTAGCCTTAAGTTTGGAACCATTACTTAAATTAATACCAGCTGGAGTTTGCTCTTAATAACACAATTATTTAAATAAAATAAAATATAAGGTATTATATTGATATTTAATAAGTTCTCCACTTAAATTAAAAAAAAAACACCTTTCAAATTAATTAAGATATTGCGTCATAAATCTACCAACGAATTTGAAAACCTTTCATTTTAATTATTGACTACAAATTTGTCTTTGGTAAAGATGATAATGATGTTCCGTCGGGCCACCAATGATACAGAGGAAAAGTAATCTCAATTCGCCTAAACAGCCAAAATTGTCTAAAATAAAACTGAAATGATTGTGACTTGTGGAATCTAAACCTGCAAAACTTTTCAAGTCAAATTTTATGAATTTTCCTTGGAAAGAAAATAAAAAAAGAGATAACTGGATTTAATTGAGAGTCTTTCTTATTAAAACAATCGCTTTCAATTAATTGATAAGTATAGATTATTGAATTTGATAATTTTATAGCATATTTTAGTTTTATTAATTTAGAAGATTCAAGTATTTCATCCTTATCACTGCCAGCACATCTCATGCAACAATTATTACATGCCTTTTTAGTTAAATGATTTTCATATAATTTAAAGGCTCAATATAATACTATCATAGTTCATTTTTATTTATTATAATTAAAAAATTTCAAATCCCATAATCAGAAAATTTGACTTAATGGTTAATGCACCAGCAGCAATTCCATGCTGTTAATGCAAAAAGTTTCTAGTAAGTTCATGCATCTTTACTTAGTTGCATGCATTTGTTCCAACATAGACTGCAAAATCCCATCAAACTATTTAATTGATTGTCAATAGCCTCATAGTCTAGGTACTCCATATCATTTGTTCTTCTGAGTGTGACTATTATCAATTTGATTCTATATAAGTATAAATTTAATGATTATTTAATTAAATATTTATGTGTTAATTATTTTTATTTATTATATATATATATTATTTATAAATTTCAATATAAATATTTTATCAAATCGAGTATTAAACTTATTTTTATATAATTTAAAAATTATATTAAATATTGAGATTTTTAAATTCGGCTCAATTATTGAATTGATGAAAATAAATAATTAAGAGTTTAAGGTTAAATAAGGTTTAATCAGTATACTATTAAATAAATACTAAAAATTAATAATAATGCTTTGTTATAATTAATAATTTAATATTATTATATAAAATTAGCTAATTTTTAAAATGTAAATGCTTCTTAAAAAAATAAAGATTTTTAATTAAACTTTCAATTAATAATATTTAATTATTTATAATAAAGTAATACTTATGTCACGACCCAACCTATGGGCCGGACCGGCACTAGGACCTGGGCCAGCCTAAAGCCCCCGAGGCCCGTAGTAAGCCTAACTGTTCATTTACCCAATTCTAAGGCCCATTTGGGCCCAATTTTAAGAAACCAAACGGACAAAATCCGGCCATAAAATGGACTTTCCAATGGGGAGTTTTCGACTCACCCGACCTGTAAACACAATAAATACTCAATTGGGGAGCTCAGCTCACCCTCCACATACTCATCAGCATAAAAATAAATGGGAGCTCAGCTCCCTCATCCAATCCATCAAACATGCATAGAATATTAAGTTTACAGGTCCAAAATAATAATTTAGTTTACAGACCCAAACCAAATAAACATTTCTAACACATGCGGAAATTCTAGGAGTAAATAAAATTACACAAATATTGATAAACAACCTGCGAGGAAAGGAAGCAGGTTAACCTCAAAAATATCCTCCTGTGGCCTGAAAAAATATTGAACAGGAGTGAGCGTTCGACTCAGAGAGTAAAATATCAATTTTAACCATAATCTCTATAACTATCTAAAACTAATGCACCCTGTAGAGTGAAATGCAACATCAACAACATTTTCACATCACAACATCAAAAGGTAATTTGGAGCACTCACGCACCCTATAGCATCAATCATAATATACGGGAGCTGATCCCCTATACAACTCTCTTAAATTCAACCTGGTGCCAGCGAAGAACTCAAGCCGAACTTTCGCTTAATAAACCAAATCGAGGGTCCCAGCGAAGAACTCAAGCCGTGACTACCCCTCGAAGGATTGGGTTCCAGCGAAGAACTCAAGCCGTGACTACCCGTCCTGTCCATAGTTCACACCACATCACACGCACACCAACGCACGCACACTGCTCCAAATTACCACAACAACATTCATGGCACGTTAACAGTTATGAATGCAACATAAGTCGTGCCTAGAGTTTAACTATATAATATATGCATATAAGTGATGCATGGGCATGCTGAACATATAATAATATCGAAATTACAATTAAAATTAATATTTTACTCACAGACTTGACGATGGTCACTGAGGCGGCTAGGCGGAGGAAGAAGGCTGTCCCGGCTCACCTGATAATTTTATTACAATTATTTAATAAATTTGACTCAATACAAACAAAGAAAAAGACCAATACGTCCTAAGTCGTGCCGAAAATCCGGCAGAGTCTCCCCTATACCTAGGACCTACCCAACCTGTAAAAGGGCTCAAAACACACTTCTATATTCACAATCCATATGTCCACAACTCAATCACATCACACAGCCCCTCCTGGGCCCACCAAATCAATCATCCATCACAACATGTAAAATTTCAATTTAGTCCCTATAATTGATCATTTTTGCAAAAACTGCCCAAATAAGCTCTAAAAATTCTAAAACTTTGCCCCGCGGTCCTTAGCAATATTACTAGGCTATTGCAAAAAGAATCATAATTTTCTAAGCTACCACGAATATTTTATGGATTTTTAATCCTATTTAAGCACTAGAAAATTACGAAAAAGCAAGGTTCGGGTTTACCTTTGCCGATTCCGACTTTGGGGACGCGCTCGGGACGTCTGACAATGGGGGGATAGCCAAAACCTCGATCCAATTCGGAGACTTTTCGATGCCAGTGCATGCGGGAAATTCACAGACCCAGACAACTGTCGAATTTCCGCGAATTGAGGATACCTACACGAAGCCCATAACACGGGGGTTAGTACATAAATTTTTCAGAATTTTCTAAGCTCATTTAATGCTCGGAAAAACACTGCGAAGTTCCGTGGGACCCACCGAAAAACAGTGTCGGAAAATTTTGAAATTTATATCGCCGCGAAGCTCTCGACGAGTGGAGCGTGCTGGTACTCTCGGTTTTCTCGTGGGATTCACAATTTTCGAGAAATCTAGCCCAAAAGTCGAAATGGGCTAAAAAATTCCCGAGCAAAAATTGGACAAACCGCTTGATGGATTTCGGCGTTCTTGGTGTCTATGAAAAGCTCTCACCGAGTAGATGATTTTAGACACAAGACCCGGTCCAATTGGTGGCCGGATCGACCGGATTTTGGCTAGGGAAGCCGAAACGCCACTCGCGCGAGGGAGGGAATTCGCGCGCGGTTTTCGGCCGTTTGGGGCTGCGGCCGGCTGGCTGGGGAGGCTGGGTGGCGGCGCCGGTCGGCTGGGGTGGCAGGGGGAGGTGGCTGGCCGGCGGCAGGGGCAGGAGGAGAGAGAAAATGGGAGGAAGAGAGAAGGGGGAAGGGACGCGCGCGGGAGGAAGAAAAAGGGAAGGGAGCCGGTCCGATTCGACCGGTCCGATCCGGTCCGGTTCGATTCGGCCGGTTCGATTCGAAATATAAAATTTTGAATTTTTACTCTGCCTCGGGACCGAAAACGAGGTCTAAAAATTCTGAAAAATACGTAGACTCCAAATATATTTTTAGTTTTGCCACGTGGTCTTTAAATTAATTTTTAAAATTCATCAAAGTTTATATTTTCGAACCTGATTTTTAAAATCCGAAAAATCTCAAAAAAATTCCTAAAATTTAAATAAAATTAAAATACCAAAAATGCTCATAAAATTTAAAATTTTGGGGTGTTACATTCTTTCCCCCTTACAGAAAATTCGTCCTCGAATTTTTTACACAAGGCAGAATAAAGCACATGATTATACATTGAACAAATAAGAGTACTTGCTACGCATGTCCCGTTCTGACTCCCAGGTGCACTCTTCCACTGACTGACTCCTCCACAAAACCTTAACCATAGGGATCTGTTTGGATCTCAGCTGTCTCACTTGGTAGTCCACTATGGCTACAGGCTGCTCCTCAAATGTCAAGTTCTCTTTTAGCTCTATCACATCCGGCTGTAGTACATGAGAAGGATCTGGAATGTATTTCCTGAGCATGGAGATGTGAAACACGGGATGAACGTGAGAAAGGTTGGGTGGTAGCTCCAACCGGTAGGCAACTACTCCAACTCTATCAGTAACCTCAAAAGGTCCGATATATCGAGGTGCCAACTTGCCCTTCTTTCCAAATCTCATGACTCTCTTCATTGGAGAAACCTTCAGGAATACATAGTTGCCCACTGCAAACTCCACATCCCTCCGTCTGGGGTCTGCATAACTCTTCTGTCTCATCGAAAGTCTTGATCGTTCCTCGATTAAAGAAACTACCTCAAGTATCTTGCACTAGGTCTACATCATGCACCTTCGCTTCCCCATTTCTGTCCAACACGGAGAGACCTACACTTTCTTCCATATAGTGCCTCATAGGTGCCATCCCTATCTTTGGAGTGATAATCGTTGTTGTAGGCAAACTCCACCAAAGCTAGCGCTCATCCCATTGACCTCCAAAATCCAAAACACTCATGCGAAGCATGTCTTCGATGTTTGGATTGTCCTTCAATTTGTCCGCATGTCTGAGGGTGGAAAGCCGTACTGAAGTTCAACTGTGTGCCAAGTGCCTCCTGCAACTTTCTCCAAAACTGATAAGTGAACTGGGGCCCTCTGTCAGATATTATGGAAGCTGGAACTCCATGCAATCTGACTATTTCTCGAATGTAGAGCCGAGCGTACTGTGCCACAGAATATGTAGTCTTCACAGGTAAGAAGTGAGCTGATTTGGTCAAGCGGTCTACAATTACCCATATCGAATCATATCCTCGCGTTGTACGAGGCAACCCAATCACAAAATCCATAGTGATCATTTCTCACTTCCATTCTGGGATAGGGAGCTCTTGCAGCTTCCCTGATGGTCTTTGATGTTCAAACTTCACCTTCTGACAAGTCAAGCACTTGGACACAAAGTCTGCTATATCTCTCTTCATGCCATTCCACCAATAGCTATCTTTCACATCATGGTACATCTTGGTGGAGCCTGGGTGGACATTGTACAGTGTATAGTGTGCCTCTCGCATTATTTCATTCCTGAGATTGTCCACATCGGGCACACATATCCTAGAACCTTGCACTAGGGTGCCATCATTGGCAAATCCAAACTCACCACCTTCACCTTGCTGTACTCTTTCTATGATCTTCATCAATTGTTGGTCTCTGTGCTGGGAAACTCTAACTCTGTCCCTCAAGTCTGGCCTCACTGAAAAATGAGCCAACAATACCCCCTCATATGAAAGATCTAGGATTAAACCTTGATCCATCAACTCATGTACTTCCTGAATCAACGGTCTATTCTCTGCTGAAATATGCGCCAAACTGCTAGAAGATTTCCTGCTCAAAGCATCTGCCACAACATTGGCCTTCCCAGGGTGGTACTGGATGGTGCAATCATAGTCTTTCAGAACCTCCATCCATCTCCTCTGTCTCAAGTTTAAATCCCTCTGTTGGAAGATGTACTTCAAACTCTTGTGGTCGGTGTATATCTCGCACACTTCACCATACAGGTAGTGTCTCCAGACTTTTAGTGCAAAGACTACAGCCGCCATTTCCAAATCATGGGTAGGGTAGTTCTGCTCATGCCTCTTTAGCTGTCTTGAAGCATAAGCCAGTACTTTTCCATTCTGCATCAAAACACACCCTAGGCCAACTCTGGAGGCGTCACAGTACACGGTGTATCCTTCACCACTCACAGGTAGTGTCAACACAGGGGCAGTGGTTAGACACTCCTTAAGCTTCTGGAAACTCACCTCACAGTCATCTGTCTAAATGAATGGAACATTCTTCCTGGTCAACTTAGTTAGGGGAGCCGCTATCCTGGAGAAATCTTGTACAAAACGCCTATAGTAGCCAGCTAAACCCAGAAAACTTCGCACCTCAGTGACTGTTGTAGGCCTAAGCCAATCAGTCACAGCTTCAATTTTCTTGGGATCCACTTGAATGCCATCCTTAGAAACCACGTGTCCCAAGAATGAGATGCTTTCTAGCCAAAATTCACATTTTGAAAATTTGGCATATAGCTGGTGCTCCCTCAACGTCTGCAACACCATCCTCAAGTGCCACACGTGTTCTTCCTCGGTCCAAGAGTATACCAGAATGTCATCTATGAATACGATGACAAAACGGTCCAAAAATGGCTTGAACACCTGCTCATCAAGTCCATGAAGGTCTTTGGTGCATTAGTGAGTCCAAAAGACATCACCAAGAACTTATAATGACCATATCTTGTCCTGAAAGCCGTTTTGGACACGTCCTCATTCCTGATTCTCAATTGATGGTAGCCTGATCGCAGGTCTATCTTGGAAAAGAATCTAGCCCCTTGGAGCTGATCAAACAGGTCATCGATCCGAGGAAGTGGATACTTGTTCTTCACAGTCACCTTGTTCAGCTGTCTGTAGTCAATACATAACCTCAATGACCCATCCTTCTTTCTCATGAATAGAACAGGAGCACCCCAGGGTGAAGTGCTCAGACGTATGAAACCTTTGTCCAACAGCTCCGGTAGTTGCTCCTTCAGCTCTTTCAATTCTGCTGGTGCCATCCTGTAAGGTGGCATGGATATGGGGTTTGTACCCGACACAACATCAATACAAAACTCTATTTCCCTTCCTGGTGGCAACCCTGGAAGCTCCTCTGGGAAGACATCCATAAATTCTCTGACAACAGGAACATTTTCCATGCTGACACCTTCTACAGATGTATCTCTCACCAATGCCAAATACCCTTGGCATCCACGCCTCAACATTTTTCTAGCACTAATTGCTGACACCAAATTATATGGAGCCACGCTCCTGTCACCATCAAAGCTAAACTCTTCCACACCAGGTATGTGAAAATACACCTTTTTGTTCCTGCAGTCTAAAGTGGCATAGTGAGTTGACAACCAATCCATCCCCAGGATTACATCAAAATCCATTACTGGTAGAGGAACCAAGTCTGCTGGGAGGATCTTTCCATCCACTACTACTGGGCTACCCGAAAAAATCATATCTACATCTATGTTGTCGCTAAGTGGGGTAGCTACTGACAAAGGGCACTCTAAAGTTGTAGGGTTTCTACCCAACCTCATGGCAAACACAGGGGAGACAAATGAGTGCGTAGCACCCGGATCTATCAAAACACGAGCCTCATAAGAACAGACCAGAAGAATACCTGCCACAACTGCATTTGAAGCTTGAGCATCCTGGTGGGTCAGGGTGAAAACCCGAGCTTGACCCCTACCCTGAGTGGCGTAACCACGACATCGACTTCTACCTCTCGACCGCCTCCAAATCCACGTACCCATTGTCCTCGGCCTGTGGCCAATCGATCGCACTGCCATGTTGGAAGTACCGGATACAACTAGCGAGGAACATTTGCTGTGAACCTGTGACCCCATCGTGGCTCACAGCAGGGCATTCTCTAGCAAAGTGACCGGTTGGCCACACACAAGCATACTCCTGATCCCATCAAACAAGGTCCTAAATGTCCTCTTCCACACTGTGCACAAGGTGCCAAGGAGGATCCTGAACCAGACCAGGCGCTATACCTAATCGTGACCCTGCTTTGGATCCGTACCTGCAGTGCAGATCCTCGAGGTTTGTGTCTAAACCACTCTTCTTGTTCCTACTTTTTCCTCTGTAGCTACTGCTGCAGGGGCATATCTGCTCAATTTCAGAAATTCTGTAGCATATTCATCTACAGACCTGCCATTCTGTCTTAAGGCCTCAAAGGCCCACTGCTTCTGATCTCTAAAGCTTTCTGGCACAAACCGATTGATAAAAAGTTCCTGGCCGAGCCCATGTCAAACCCTCCATCCGGTAACACGTAGTCATTCATCCATTGTCTAGGCATAGGCCCCATGACATCTTGCATACACTCTATCGATCTTCTATCGCTTAATCACATTCTGCTCGTCTGCGAGAATCCAAAAACCGATATGCATCGTCTGACACATCATAAGTACCAGGCACCAACTTCTTAAAATTGATGATCTGTTTGTAAGGTTCTCCTCTTGGTGCGGTGGAATGCTGCTGCTGTGGAGGGTGGACCATATATTATGCCATCATATCGATGGTTCTCTGCAACCCAGCGAAAGTAGCTGCCATGGGGTCCATGGGACCCTGTGTCATAAAGGACTAATCCTGTACTGGGGGTGGCTGCTCCTATACTTGAGCAGCTCTAGGCCTCCTACCCCGCCTCCTCGGGGCAAGCGCCTCATCCTGTGCCGACACCTCGTCAGGCACATCTGGTTCTAGTGCAATGGCAGCTCTCCTGCTTCTACGCATTTTCCTGAAATTCAGCAGCATTAGCCCACAAAATTCAAAACTGCACATTACACAGCTCTATAGACTCATATTTACACATAATATATGAAGCAGAGACTAGAAGCAAAGATGACAATGCAAGACGAATGTGGACCCTATTTTTCCGCATGTGACTCCTAGTAGACTCTTCACAACACTATAGACAAACATTCCCTAAGAATCTGGAGCCTATGCTCTGATACCACATTTGTCACGACCCAACCTATGGGCCGGACCGGCACTAGGACCTGGGCCAGCCTAAAGCCCCCGAGGCCCGTAGTAAGCCTAACTGTTCATTTACCCAATTCTAAGGCCCATTTGGGCCCAATTTCAAGAAACCAAACGGACAGAGTCCGGCCATAAAATGGACTTTCCAACGGGGAGTTTTCGACTCACCCGACCTGTAAACACAATAAATACTCAATTGGGGAGCTCAGCTCACCCTCCACATACTCATCAGCATAAAAATAAATGGGAGCTCAGCTCCCTCATCCAATCCATCAAACATGCATAGAATATTAAGTTTACAGGTCCAAAATAATAATTTAGTTTACAGACCCAAACCAAATAAACATTTCTAACACATGCGGAAATTCTAGGAGTAAATAAAATTACACAAATATTGATAAACAACCTGCGAGGAAAGGAAGCAGGTTAACCTCAAAAATATCCTCCTGTGGCCTGGAAAAATATTGAACAGGAGTGAGCGTTCGACTCAGAGAGTAAAATATCAATTTTAACCATAATCTCTATAACTATCTAAAACTAATGCACCCTGTAGAGTGAAATGCAACATCAACAACATTTTCACATCACAACATCAAAAGGTAATTTGGAGCATTCACGCACCCTGTAGCATCAATCATAATATATGGAGCCGATCCCTATCTGACTCTTTTAAATCCAACTTTGGTGCGGTGAAGAACTCAAGCCGGACTTTCGCTTAATAAACCAAATCGAGGGTCCCAGCGAAGAACTCAAGCCGTGACTACCCCTCGAAGGATCGGGTCCCAGCGAAGAACTCAAGCCGTGACTACCCGTCCTGTCCATAGTCTACACCACATCACACGCACACCAACGCACGCACACTGCTCCAAATTACCACAATAACATTCATGGCACGTTAACAGTTATGAATGCAACATAAGTCGTGCCTAGAGTTTAACTATATAATATATGCATATAAGTGATGCATGGGCATGCTGAACATATAATAATATCGAAATTACAATTAAAATTAATATTTTACTCACAGACTTGACGATGGTCACTGAGGCGGCTGGGCGGAGGAAGAAGGCTGTCCTGGCTCACCTGACAATTTTATTACAATCATTTAATAAATTTGACTCAATACAAACAAAGAAAAAGACCAATACATCCTAAGTCGTGCCGAAAATCCGGCAGAGTCTCCCCTATACCTAGGACCTACCCAACCTGCAAAAGGGCTCAAAACACACTTCTATATTCACAATCCATATGTCCACAACTCAATCACATCACACAGCCCCTCCTGGGCCCACCAAATCAATCATCCATCACAACATGTAAAATTTCAATTTAGTCCCTATAATTGATAATTTTTGCAAAAACTGCCCAAATAAGCTCTAAAAATTCTAAAACTTTGCCCCGCGGTCCTTAGCAATATTACTAGGCTATTGCAAAAAGAATCATAATTTTCTAAGCTATCACGAATATTTTATGGATTTTTAATCCTATTTAAGCATTAGAAAATTACGAAAAAGCAAGATTCGGGTTTACCTTTGCCGATTCCGACTTTGGGGACACGCTCGGGACGTCTGACAATGGGGGGAAAGCCAAAACCTTGATCCAATTCGGAGACTTTTCCAGAATGCAGTGCATGGTTGGAAATTCACGGACCGGACAATTGTCGAATATCCGCGAATTGAGGATACCTACACGAAGCCCATAACACGGGGGTTAGTACATAAATTTTTCAGAATTTTCTAAGCTCATTTAATGCTCGGAAAAACACTGCGAAGTTCCGTGGGACTCACCGAAAAACAGTGTCGGAAAATTTTGAAATTTATATCGCCTCGAAGCTCTCGATGAGTGGAGCGTGCTGGTACCCTCGGTTTTCTCGTGGGATTCACGGTTTTCGAGAAATCTAGCCCAAAAGTCGAAATGGGCTAAAAACTTCCCGAGCAAAAATTGGACAAACCGCTCGATGGATTTCGGCGTTCTTGGTGTCTATGGAAAGCTCTCGCCGAGTAGATGATTTTAGATACAAGACCCGGTCCAATTAGTGGCCGGATCGGCTGGATTTTGGCCGAGGAAGCCGAAATGCCGCGCGCGCGAGGGAGGGAATTCGCGCGCGGTTTCCGGCCGTTTGGGGCGCGGCCGGCTGGGAGGTCAGTGGCGCCGATGGGTGGGGTGGCGGGGAGGTGGGTGGCTGGCGAGCGGAGAGAGAAAACGGGAGGAAGAGAGAAGGGGGAAGGGACGCGCGCGAGAGGAAGAAAAAGGGAAGGGAGCCGGTCCGATTCGACCGGTCCGATCCGATCCGGTTCGATTCGGCCGATTCGATTCGAAATACAAAATTTTAAATTTTTATTCTGCCTCGGGACCGAAAACGAGGTCCAAAAATTCCGAAAAAATTTCAGAAAACTCAGAAAAATACGTAGACTCCAAATATATTTTTAGTTTTACCACGTGGTCTTTAAATTAATTTTTAAAATTCATCAAAGTTTATATTTTCGGAAAATCGAACTCGATTTTTAAAATCCGAAAAATCTCAAAAAAATTCCTAAAATTTAAATAAAATTAAAATACCAAAAATGCTCATAAAATTTAAAATTTTGGGGTGTTACAACTTAAAATTTGTTAATAATAAATTTATTCATATTAATAAAAAATAAATAATATAACATAAGAAATATTATAAAAAGATAATTCAATAATGCAAGTTAACATACTAATACACTAAATTATTAATTTAATCAAATTATAAAGTATTTTATTATAATTTAAATAATTTAATTATTATTTTTTAATTATTGTATAAAAATTTTAAATGATAAATAAAAATAAATGAAATGAGAATTTCACAAAAATTTATACCTTATTTATCTCATATGATCTAGTTACTGAGAAATTCAATTTTTAGAAAAATAACTTACTTTATGTGAAATTATGACTTAATTAAAGAAACGGTTAATGCACTAACAGCAATTCCATGGTAATTAATGCAAATGTTTCCACTAAGTTCATGCACCTTTCATAGTTGCATGCAAATTTATTCCTTCATAGACTGCAATATCACATCAAACTGAACCCAATCAATTAATTAATTAATTTATCGTCGATTGTCTCATGGTGTAGGTACACGATAACATTTATTATTATTAAATTAAATATTTATATTTATATTATTATATTTATTATATACAATTCATATATCTCATCGTGAATATTTTATTAAATAATTATTAAATTATTTTTGTAACACCCAAAAATTTCAAATTTTATTATTTTATGAGTATTATTGATATTTTAATTTTATTTAAATTTTAAGAAATTATTTGAGATTTTTCAAATTTTAAAAATCGGGTTCGATTTTTCAAAAATATAAATTTAGATGATTTTTAAAAATTAATTTAAAGACCACGTGGCAAAACTAAAAATATATTTGGAGTCTATGAATTTTTTCGAGTTTACTGGAATTTTTGGACCTCGTTTTCGGTCCCGCGGCAGAGTAAAAATTTAAAATTTTGTATCCTGAATCGAAACGGCCGAATCGAACCGGACCAGATCGTACCGGTCGAATCGGACCGGCCTTTTCTTTTTCTTCTTTCCCCTTCCTCGCGCGCGTCCGACCTCCCTCCCTTTCTCTCTCTTTTTCTCTCTCCTCCCTCCTCCCCTTGCCGCGCCGCCGCCTCCCACGCCTCACTGCGCCACCCCAGTAGTCCCGGCCGTCGGCCGCCGCTAAGCGGTGAAAAGCGCGAACGCCCCCCCGTTGCGCGCGCGACTTTTCGACTTCCCGGCCAAAATTCGGCCGATCTGGCTACCAATCGGACTGGGTCTTGTGTCTAAATTTATCTACTCGTTGAGAGCTTTCCATAGACACCAAGAACACCGAAATCCATCGAGCGGTTTGTCCAATTTTTGCCCGGGAAGTTTTAGCCCATTTTGACTTTCGGGCTAGATTTCTCGCAAACCGTGAACCCCACGAGAAAACCGAGAGTACCAGAGCGCTCCACTCGTCGAGAGCTTCGCGGGGATATAAATTTCAAAATTTTCTGACACCGTTTTTCGGTGGATCCCACGGAACTTCGCAGTATTTTTTCGGGCATTAAATGAGCTTAGAAAATTCTGAAAAATTTATGTACTAACCCCCGTGTTGTGGGCTTCGTGTAGGTATCCTCAATTCGAGGAAATTCTACAGTTGTCCGGGTCTGTGAATTTCCGGCCAGACAGACCCGTTACCGAAAAAGTCTCCGAATTGGACCGAGGTTTTGGCTACCCCCCCATTGTCAGACGTCCTGAGCGCGTCCCCAGAGTCGGAATCGGCAAAGGTAAACCCGAACCTTGTTTTTTCGTAATTTTCTAGTGCTTAAATAGGATTAAAAATTCATAAAATATTCGTGGTAGCTCAGAAAATTATGATTCTTTTTGCAATAGTCTAGTAATATTGCTAAGGACCGCGGGGAAAAGTTTTAAAATTTTTAGAGCTTGTTTGGGTAGTTTTTACAAAAATGATCAATTATAATGACTAAATTAGAATTTTACATATTGTGATGGATGACTGATTTGATGGGCCCAGGAGGGGCTATGTGATGTGATTGAATTGTGGTTATATGAGTTGTGAATATGAAAGTGTGTTTTGAGCCCTTTTGCAGGTTGGGTAGGTCCTAGGTATAGGGGAGACTCTGCCGGATTTTCGGCACGACTTAGGACGTATTTGGTCTTTTCTTGATTTGTATTGAGTCATTTGTATTAAATAATTGTAATGTAATTGTCGATGAGTCGAGACGACCTTCTTCCTCCGCCCAGCCACCACAGTGACCGTTGTCAAGTCTGTGAGTAAAATATTAATTTTAATTGTAATTTCACTATTATTATATGTTCAAGCATGTTCATGCATCACTTATATATATGTATCTATGTAGATAAACTCTAGGCACGTTTTATGTTGCATTTATAACTGTTAAAGTGCCATGGATGTTGTTGTGGTAATTTATAAAATTATTTAAGAGAGAAAATTTTAGTCAAATTTATCGAGCATTTTTGGTATTTTAATTTTATTTAAATTTTATGAATTATTGAGATTTTGAATTTTATATATATTAATTATTTAATTTCATTGATTAATGGTTAATTTAAAACCAAACTAAAAATAAATTAAAAATTAATTTTAAATTGCAAATCAATCAAAAATCAATCAAATCGGTTTATCGAACCAACCGAAACGAGCGATTTTGATTGATTTTGTTTTTTTTTTCATTAATTTCGGTTGTTTTAAAAAAAATGGTGGGGGTTTTTTTAATAATATAATTTTTCGGTCGTTCGGTTTGAACCGATTGCTCACCCCTACTTATATATATGTATCTATGTAGATAAACTCTAGGCACGTTTTATGTTGCATTTATAACTGTTAAAGTGCCATGGATGTTGTTGTGGTAATTTAGAGCAGTGTGCGTGCGTTGGTGTGCGTGTGATGTGGTGTGGACTATGGATAGGACGGGTAGACACGGCTTGAGATCTTCGCTGGGACCTGGTCATTCGGGGTAGTCACGGCTTGAGTTCTTCGCTGGGACCCTGATTTGGTTTATTAAGCGAAAGTCCGGCTTGAGTTCTTCGCTGGCACCAGGTTGGATTTAAGAGAGCTGTATAGGGGATCAGCTCCCATATATTATGATTGATATTACTGGGTGTGTAAGTGCTCCAAATTACCTTTTTGCTGTTATGATGTGAATTTGTTGATGATGTTGCATTTAACTCTACAGGATGCATTAGTTTTAGATAGTTATAGAGATTATGGTTAAAATTGATATTTTACTCTTTGAGTCGAGCGCTCACTTCTGTTCAATATTTTTTCAGGCCACAGGAAGATATTTTTGAGGTTAACCTGCTTTCTCCCTCGCAGGTCGATTATTAATGTTTGTATAAACTTGTTAAATCTTAGAATTTCCGCATGTGTTAGAAATGTTTATTTGATTTGGGTCTGTAAACTAAATTATTATTTTGGACCTGTAAACTTAATATTCTATGCATGTTTGATGGATTTGATGAGGGAGCTGAGCTCCCATTTATTTTTATGCTGATGAGTATGTGGAGGGTGAGCTGAGCTTCCCAATTGATGTTATAATTTGTTTACAGGTCGGGTGAGTCAAAAACTCCCCGTTGAAAGGTCCACTTTATGGCCGGACTCCGTCCAGTTGATTTCTTGATATTGGGCCCAAATGGGCCTTAGAGTTGGATTAATGAATAGTTAGGCTTACTACGGACCTCGGGGGCTTTAGGCTGGCCCAGGTCCTAGTGCCGGTCCGGTCCATAGGTTGGGTCGTGATAATTTTTATATAAATTATAACTTATTTAATAATCATTAAATTTATTCTTATACTATTTTATCCTATTTTTATATCTATCGTATTTAAATTTATATAATAATTAAAAAAATAATTAAATAAATTTATTTTTATAAAAATATATTAATAATTAATTAAAATATTTTTTATCTCACATAAAAATTATATAAATATTTATTATAAAAATAAAATTAAAAAAGAATAATGTTAAAAAAAAAAATCAAGTATGACAGATAAAAATGGGTGGAGATGATATTAGAGAGCTTATTTTTCTTACATTAACATTTGATAAAGATCTATACTTTATCTGGCTCAAATGGCCTACTTCTTGAGAAAATAATTTAGTAAGTAAATTACTTCATGTGAAATTAAAGAATTTAAAAAACCTTAATTTGCCAAGATATATGTTATATTATATTTTTGGTGTGTCAATTATTTTCATTAAATCTGAGACAATGTTTAATGACATATATTTTAGGATTCATTGAACATATTAGCATGTTATTATGTCATAATTACAGGCAATTAATTGAGTTAAATAGTATAAAATCATTAATTCAGTCAGTAGTATAATGGTGATTAGAGGGTTGGCTCTTTATTATATAAAACAATCAAGTCACTTGTATATTTCTTGTTACAGTGTGGCCCTAGCTGATTAATTCCTATTATCCCACATAATAAAATGAATTAATTTGCCTTAATTATAATTAACACTGAAAATGTGTAATACATGATATCACACTCTCTATGATTGAGAACATCATTAGGAGTATCTGAGATATCTTTTGGATTTTCATGTGTTATTCTTCATGTATTGGATTTATAATATAATTATTTTTATTCTTATAAATAAATATTTTTAAATAATTAATTAACTTTAATTTTAAAAATTATATTGTAAATTTAATTATATGATTATTACTTTTCATTTATAGAACAACTAAAAAATATAATTTTTGTTAAAAAATAATAATAAATAATTTGATAAAAAAAACTCACCTACCATGAATAGTCACAAGACCACCGAAATCTTCTCTGTAATCCACGTGTGCGCCAACAAACTGCGACCCATGACTTCTTATCCACAGAAGCGACTACACAGCGTTTAGTAAATCAAAAAAATAAAATTTTAATATATTAAATTAGTTGAAAACAGACGAGACGCTTAAGGAAACACAAAAAAAAAGAAACATAAACAGTAATACTCCCAATCAAAAGAAGAGACGCCGTCAGTCACCACAACACCAGACGCACGCACACTGTCGCGTAGCTAAAGTTGAGACCTCGCTTGCGCCTTTCTCAGGAGCCGTCACCCGCCACCACCACTAGTACTCTGTTATTTTTTGGGTACGAAGGGAAATGCAGAATCTTGCTCTACCATAAACGCGCGAGATAAGGTCTCACCTGATCGGTTGCCGGTGAAACCCGACATCTCTTTTTTTTCTTCACGACTTAGGGTTTTGCTGATCAATGGCATCGGAGGATGTGAAGACGAGCGAATCGGCTGTTACGACGATCGTCAATCTAGCGGGGGAGGCTAAGTTGGCTAGAGAGGGAGTCAAGGCCCCGAGCTATGCTGTTCTTAGCATCTGCAAGTCTCTTGTCGCTGGTGGTGTCGCCGGTGGAGTGTGAGTTTTTTTTCCTCCTTTTCTTGGTAGTTTCTTTGCTTCCCGGGATAATAAATCGTGGTTTTGCGTGGAAATGTATGATCTTTTGTGGTTTGCCTGTTTATTTACGTTTTTGAAAGTTAGAAGTTGAGAAAGGTCAAAATTATGTAGAACAGGAATGGTTGAACTAAATTTCTATCCACACTTGCTTGTTAGAAATAAAATTTGAGATTGTTTTCCTGATCATTCTTTAGTTAAAGATTCGTTGTATTATAGCAAGTTTGGACTATTGGGTTTCAACTTCACTTTCCTTTGTTGCATTGGGACCTAACGTAAATCATATACACGGAGGAGTAGGAGGTAATGTTGTTAGTTTATTGGTTTTTTGGAAGCTTATGACATTGGTCAATTTGGATCTCAAGAAAGGTCTAAAATTATAGTATATCTAAAATTTGAACCCGGCGTTATGGATCCCAATCTGGGTCATAATGATAGGCGAAGCTAACAGATACAATAATCTTGACTTTTCGGAGACTCGTTTTGTTTCCATAAGTTGAATTAGTGACTTAAAATTAAAACTTTGATATTGTCATTGAGCCTTTGTAAAGACTGTCTACAGTTAATCGGATTGTTTCTTCAGTTCCTTTAGCAGAAAAATTTTAGCTTTTGGATTAGATATTTCATGTCTATGATTTTTTTGGTTAAGTTCTACATTGTGTGCTATAATAACTTGTCACATTATGTGTGTGTGTGTGTGTGTGTGTATGGTTTTTTCTTGCGTGAATATTTGCTTGTTTCAGTTTTTAAGCAGAGTATTATTGTTATCAGAGTCAAGTCTTCTGAGTTTATTCCTTTTGAAATCAAATGGAATGGCTAGTGGTGCACTTAAAGACTATTTTTTAAAAATTTGATTAGTGTAGTCTATACTGTAAAAGGTTCTAAAAAGTTGCCCCTCTGAGGAGTGCCTATAAATACTATGCGAGCAGGGGTTTTCAACTTTCACTGACCGAAACAGTTGAATGTGCATTCAGGTCACGTACAGCTGTTGCTCCATTGGAAAGGTTGAAGATATTGCTCCAGGTTAGATCATTCTAATTACATTGTTCCATTGAATTCATTGCGTGTGTATGCATGTACTGTGTGCATTCATGTAGTGAACATGCACAACGTAAATTTTGCACTGATTAGCTCCTTAATGTGCAGGTTCAAAATCCCCACAACATAAAATACAATGGAACAATTCAAGGGTTAAAATATATATGGAGAACTGAGGGTTTTCGTGGACTGTTTAAAGGCAATGGTACCAACTGTGCTCGTATTGTCCCAAACTCAGCAGTGAAATTCTTCAGCTATGAGGAGGCTTCTAAGTATATTTACTTGAAAATTTCTAGTTTTATTGGTTGGGCTGGAATTCAGTGTCTAAATTGTTATATTAGATAGTTTTTGTTTAATGCAGAATGTATTTGGTTATATAGTATATGGATGGAAGTACTAACTGCTGCTTGTCTTTAACATACTGAATTTGCATAGATCCATCAATCTTAAAGAGAAATGTTATGGTCTTTTGAACCAACAATGCCATTGTGGAAATGTTTATAGCCAATAGTAATATGGAACAAAATAAATCATTCAGTATTGATAGCTTAATTAGTGCAAGCATGTACAAGCATTCTACATCTGTTTTGTAATTTTATGACAGTGGAAAAAGGTGATGTTTCTATTTGTATAAAATTATTAACTGAGAAAGGGGCCCCTTGCTTGTTTCTTTGGTTCTACCACCATATATGTTATCGAGGCATTAATTCACTTTTCTTTTCCCAATCATTTGAAATTACATTTGTACATGGTTCAAGGGTTTTCTCTGGTCCATCCAAGTGATATCTTTATCTTTCAGCTGATCTTCCTCTATATCTGTGTGGCAGGGGAATATTGTGGCTGTATCAACAGCAAACTGGCAATGGTATGTTATCAATTGGTTGCATTATTTTTCTTATACTTTGTTAAAAAGACAATGATGGAGATAATGCATGCACATCAATGCTTGGCTAGATAATATCTTCAGATTGAGTGGGTTCCCTGCCTGCTTGTTAGCAATAGATGGCACTTGGTAAAGACTATGCAAGTTATCTGATTCCTTCTCCCCCTCCCTCCTTTCTTCCTACTGTTATTTCTTGCAGAGGATGCTCAACTCACTCCTCTTCTACGCCTTGGAGCTGGAGCATGTGCAGGAATAATTGCCATGTCTGCAACATATCCCATGGACATGGTACGAGGCAGGCTAACTGTACAGGTACTGTCTTATTATCTTTTAGACTTCATTGCTTGCAGAAATATTTCATTTTGTTGTGGGCTATAAACATCTATTTCAAAGAAAAATTATATTGTAGACTTCATTGCTTGGGAAAGCACATGTGATGGAATTCCCCCTTTCTTTGGGTAGTTTTTTAAAGAAAAAAAATTAAGTTGCCTCAACATTTTCTGCAATTATCAGGGTGTCATTTGTTGAATTTTTGTATTCTAAGTTGCTTTTTCCTCCTCTTTTATCTTGTTTTGCAGACTGTGAATTCACCTTATCAATATAGAGGAATGTTCCATGCTTTATCAACTGTGCTTCGAGAAGAAGGTCCACGGGCTCTGTACAAGGGCTGGCTTCCTTCTGTAATTGGAGTTGTGAGTCATTATTTCCTCAAGTTACGCCATATGTGAACTTATCAATCTGTGGGTTAAAAACGAAAAATTATATAAGAAAAAGGAATCTAACAATGCTGGTAATACCATAATTCTTATGCATCTAAACATGTAATTATAATTATTGACACCTTGTTCATGTGAGCTTTTGTCTCTCAATTTCAAATTCTGTTCACTTGGAATTTGGTGCTTTTCAGCTGAAAAGACATGCTAGTTGAGATTTTTTTTTGGTGATGCTACAATCTTTTAGCAATTACCTTTTTTAACAGTTATGATTTTGGCAATGATCTTCGTGATTGGTATCATTGGCATTTGTGGAGAAAATGTAGTACGTAGCTGCTGGATTTTTGCTTTACCTTCTTCTTGACACCTCCCCTCTTTGTTAAATCTCTTGCTTCTTTCTGAAGTACTTTCTGGGTTTATTATTGTATACTTCAGCATTGAATTTTTGGTTGATAAGCGGGAAAGATGAAATGGAGAAAGACTGATCATTTTAACCCTTCTTTTTCTAGTTGCTTGAAAATAGATTAATGGTGATACTCTTGCTGTTACTAATAACTCAGAATTCTTATTTGACCCTAGGAACAAAAATGTTTCTCTTTGTTTGCTCTTGGTAACCTATCTTATTTCTTGCTGACAGATCCCATATGTGGGTCTCAACTTTGCTGTGTATGAATCGCTAAAGGATTGGTTGGTTAAAGCTAAACCATTTGGACTAGTTCAAGATTCTGACTTAAGTGTGACTACAAGGCTTGCTTGTGGGGCTGCGGCTGGAACTGTTGGCCAAACAGTTGCTTATCCTCTTGATGTTATTCGCCGGCGAATGCAGATGGTGGGTTGGAAAGATGCTGCTTCTATTGTCACTGGTGATGGGAGGAGCAAGGCCCCCCTTGAGTATACTGGCATGATCGATGCATTCAGGAAAACTGTTCGGTATGAGAGCTTTGGAGCATTATACAAGGGTTTGGTACCCAATTCTGTAAAGGTGAGTCACTACGAATTTTTTTCTCATCTTTGAGGAGTTAATGACTGTCAGGATTACCTCAAGTTCACACAGTTATCATTTCTTAAGAAATAGATTTAGTCAAGATGGTTGAATGACCAGGCTGCTGGCCAAATAGAACTTTCATGTTATTTTGTTGTGCTTTATTTACTCTTGTAGATCAAGATATCTTGAGAATATTTTGTTCAAAAGTCTCCAGAATTCTTCTTCATGATGCAACTTTTTGTGTGGCTGCTAAGCCAGATTATTTGATCATGCTCAGCATATATGGAAATAGGACAACATATCTGCAAGGACCCTACTGAGTCTGGATGCCATGACTCATAAAAAAACTATTTGCTAGTATAATAAACTCCATTAATGTAATTGATAGTGATATTTATTACAACCTTCACCGTTGTTGATAGGTTGCTTGGACTATATTCACATCTAATTAAGCTATTGAAACTTTCCAAGAAAACTGAAATAATTTTCTAGTTAAGACTTTATAGATCTTTTTTATGTGTGCATGATTGCAGTATATTTCTTGTCTAATTTTCCTGCTCTCTTTTTCAGGTAGTCCCATCTATAGCAATTGCATTTGTGACGTACGAGGTTGTGAAGGACATTTTAGGAGTTGAGATAAGAATATCAGACTGACGCATGGCTTCTTCCTGATGTCTGTTGAAAAAGTGCTATTTTTGTAGTCAAGTGAATAAGGAGAAGGTAAATTAGGTTAATTTTCTTCTACATTTTCTCTGTGATTTGAGCTTAAAGATGCATTTTAGGCCATGTTACAAATTGTTGTCCCTTGTTTGTTTCCTTGACAACATTTTGAAGCTTTCCGCTTCTTTTTTAGATTGTCAATAAGTATGTTGAGGGAACAACTCAGCGAAATGCAATCGGATGAGAGCTGAGAAAGCATTTTCTGTGTATCTTTGCAATAATACATAGTTACGCATTTGTCTTCCTGTTATTCTCTCTGCATTTTTTTTTTATTTTTTATCTTACTCGATTTATTATTATTATTATTATTTTTATCGGGACTCTGATACTGTTAATATTTCTTCTAAATGAGAAAGATTGCCATAATGCCATGTTGGGTTTACAGTTGCCTGATTCTGTGCTAGATTTTGCATGTCTTATGTAACTGGTTAATTTTGTTGGTGAGAGGGTAGAATTGTCTGAATGATAGTATTTTCATGAAGATCTTTATTTTCTTAAAAAAAAAAATAATTTAAACATGATCATTGAATTGTGGATCCGCATCAACTGGTGATGGGTAAGCCATTATCGAGGTTTGAGGCCTAGGGATCGCTTTACCTGTATTTTAACTGTTCATATCCTACCCATAAAAATCAGGACTGCCTATGCCTGTGCCCAAAATTGATTCAAAAATTTAATATAATAATTATAAAAGTTTTTAAAACAGACGACTTTTTTCAATAGGATTTTTATTTTTTTGGAAAGAGCAATTTTAATCTCAATTTCTATCAGAAAAATAATTTGAGACATTTTCATGCTTTTTTTTTTTCATCTTATAATTTTAATGCAATAAGAAAGCAATGCCATGAATAAGAATAGCACCCATGGAAATCTTATATACAGTATCGGAAATTAACAACATTTATGCTTGGTTGCTCTTAAGATTGGTAAGTGGTAATCACACTGAAATTACTATTATAAGGTACTTGTTCTCTATAGAATTTAAGCAGTCTTCTGATTATATAAAGAAAATGACGAAAGAACCATAGGGAGGAGGTTTAGCTCTACAAGGAAATTTGAATTTAGCTGCTCTAAAGCTTCATAGGCATCACTCTCCCTCTTTTCCTTCGTCAGCCTAATTTCTTCATTTGTTTCTTCTGTCATTTGAATATTTTACTCTGCATCAGGAATTAAGATCAAAATCATTATTTACTTAAATATATGTCTGGTGGTTATGAGAGAGAGAGAGAGAGAGAGAGAGTTTACCGTTAATTGCGGTTTACCATTAATTTATTAAACAGTTAATTGCTGTGGTCGGAAAATTATTGTAATTATAAAAATTGGTTGAGATTTTCAATCGTTTATTTTTTAATTTTAAAAATTTCAATTATTGATGATTAATTTAATATTTAATTATTAATTTAATTATTTAGTGTTGGACAGAAGTCAGCAGACTCAGCCCACTAAGAGAGGCCCTTGAAGGAATGGTGCGATAGAGGTACACCACAAGTACTGAAGCGTCCTCTTTTAAGACCACTGATTGTTCGGCCAGGGCCCAAGCGCGTGCATCCTCGTGAGCAGCAACGCTCCTTCCTTAGTTGCATCAGTCAAAGGTTGCACCAACGATAGCACGTGTTAGTCGCTAAACAGACCACGTGGCTAATTCCAATCCAATTGTTTTTTTTTTTTTTTTTAGTAATTCCACAATACGTCTAGTCATCCTGGCGGCCAATAAAACGAGTAAAACTGTAGCGATTATTTGGCGTCAAACGCCACTTGCTTTCGTTGAACTAACCAAAATATCCTTACGTCTGTAGTTCGCTCGCAGTTGATTAACAAGAATTCGAGGGAATCTAATTACCCAAAGAAAACAAACAACATGGATATTATATATATATATATATATAAGAAATAAATAAATAATTTTCAAAAATATAATGGCCAAAGAATTTCAATTCAATGTTTCTAAAATATCTTAATCTTTGATAAGACCTTTTTTTTTAATTTATAATTTACAAAAATTGTAATATATTTTTTTATTAATTATTAAATACATTACTTTTAATAAAATTTTCTTTTAGTGGTTCACTATATTTAATGTTTTATAATTTATGTAATTTAATTTAAAAATTAACTTGTTTTTTCAAAAAATAAAAAAATTAAAGTTTAATTGTAAAATACATTTTTTACTAAGGAGATTTTTTTTCGTCAATAGTCAGTTTGTGTGGGAAGAAAGATATTTACAAGTTATTTTCCATTTGGGGAAGTTAAAGACCTTTCTTTTCCAGTCCCTTCTTTTTCTTTCACATTCATTCAAAAAATAAAAATCTATTCTCTTGTGGTGCTCCATTCATTGGTATTTATTTTGATGATTTAATTATCTATTTATTTTCTCTGAAGGATGTGACAGATAGAAAGTTGGGAATGAAGCTTGGTTTTGTTTACAGTTGCATTGTTAATTTGTTTTATGAACAAATATTATTTGATCGTGTTAAATTTTAATTTTAGTTTTAGTTTTGATCACTTTCCGCCTCTGTTTGAAATTCTTATCACTCTGTTGTTGAGAATTACGATTGCAAGTAGTCATCTGTTTTTAAGATTCAATTTCCACTCCCTGCTTTTATTAGAGTTTCTGTTTTCTTCTTACTTGGTTTGTTTTCATGGTTAATTTTAGTCCCCAATTAATTTTCGCAGCATGGAACGAAATGAGAAAGAAGTTGTTGCAAGTGATATAGCTGGGAATGCTGATCTCCAGGGAAAAGCCTGTGATTTTCCCTTGAAATTAGAAGACCACAATGTTTTTGAATCACCGATAATGTGTGCATCTTTGAGGAGCGATTGGCCAGAGAGCTCAACCCATGGTTGTATAGGTCCAGGTAGAGTAGAAGATAGGGATTCCAGTACTTGTGTCATTTCTTTGGCAGGGTCTGTACCTCCCAAGACTAATCCGTGTTCTATGAATGATGTGGGAAATGTGTTTGAATTGACGGAGGGAAATTATAGGACTCCTAATCTATCCTTAGTTAGTAGCCCTTTGAATAATCGTCGAGGAAAATGGCAGCATCATTTATCTGAGTTGCCTAGTGGGTCTATATATAAGGTTTTACAGGGTGTTCATGATACCCAAGAAAGCTCTGCATGTTTAAGGACTAATGACAAGAGAATTATATCGAGCTGTAATGTTGATATTCCTCTTAACAACTTACCTACTTCTAGCTCTTTTCAGCTATTGGTAAAAAAAGCCTTGAAGGGAAAAGGAGCTTTGGCCAAAAATGAAGATGCTGAAGCTGGATTTAGCAGTGCCGCAAGAAAGATTGCTTCTGATGCATTGATGAGATCAAGTGCCAACAGTAATAAGCTTTCTTTGCATTGGATTGACGGGTCTAGTCCTGAATCTATACATCATGGGATCAGCTTGAGAGAATGGATGAAACGTGGGCATTGCAGAAGAGATAATGTTGAAAGCCTGCTTATTTTCAGGCGAATTGTGGAGTTGGTGGATTCAGCACACTCTCAAGGAGTTGCCCTGCAAGACCTGAGGCCATCCTTCTTTAATTTATTGCCATCTAATAAGATTGTGTATACTGGTTCATCTGCCAAGAGAGAATCGAAGGCTGCTGTATTCCATGATTTGCTTAGGAAAAGGCCAATGGAACAAGATACAGGCACCTATGGAAGTTTAGTCAGAAAACAGCAAAAGCTTGGTGAGGACTTGAACTCTTTTGGACACCAGTCTCAGTTTGCCTCTAATGCCATCAGGACTATGGCAGATGAGATTAGCTCTCGTGCAAATGGTGCACAAGACTCTGGGAATGTTGAACTTCAGTCTGAGCGCCATTCTAATTACCAAAGTTCATGTATGAAAACTAATCAACGAACTCTTTCTTTAACTGTACAATTGGAAGAAAAATGGTATAGAAGTCCAGAGCAGCTGAATGGGGGGTTTAGCACATTTTCATCAAATATCTATAGCCTGGGAGTTCTTCTTTTTGAGGTGAGTTCTGGCTGCAGTTATTGGTCCTGCTTCTAAGTTTATTAAACTTGATTTTCCTAAGTTTAGGATTGTTGTGCCATTTGTGAAATGTGAAACCAATGTGGTAAGTCTCATTTTCTTCATTATGACATTGCAGAGCTTTATTTAAGGAATTTACCGTTACAAAGAACTACTGATTTTATACCATTAATGTTATCTAGAGACATATCTTTTGTTAAATACTCCTGTATAGAACATAGATAAGGAATAAATTACTCTCATGCAAGTAAAAAGTAGTAGGGCTTGAGTGGAAAGTCGATCTTTTCAACTGATGTGAGCTGTTTCCATCAGTTGCTCAGCTGGTTTGAATCACATGAGATTCATTCTATTGTTATGTTGGATTTGCACCAAAGGATTCTACCATCAAATTTTCTTTCAAAATATCCAAAGGAAGCTGGCTTTTGTCTTTGGTTTCTTCATCCTGAACCTTCAGCTCGTCCAACAGCAAGGTATAACCGTCTGGATTTCTTTATCTATTGCCTTCTACTCTAATTATTTAACATGCTGTTAATTGCTGAATTGGTTTTGCATACCATGGCAATGATTATACATTGTTGATTGTGGCTGAGGGTAGTGAAAATTTCCTATCCTCTTCTTCTTCAATAGCCTTCCTTGTACTTGACTAAAATCCATCTGCTTCCTTCTTGTATCCTTCTAAATTTCCATGTGTTCTGTGCTGAATATCATTGACAACTAAGAATGTAGAGCCATCTGGTAAATATAAGCCATTTCTTTAATTGCAGGTTAGATGCTCTGCTGTAAATGATTATTTGGATAGTGCTTCTGTTGTTTCCATGCAGTTTAAAACATAATGGCTGTCTGCTGATGACAGTTGAACGCTCAGCTACAGTGTTACAAACAACTAAACTTTGAGTGTAATTGCTTGTTTACATCTAAAACTGTAGTTGCTTCCTATATGCTTGTGATGTTCCTTGGTATCCTAAGATATGATATATGTATCTTCAGGTGCTGGGCACCTATGAGAAGAAAAATAATCAGTAATGGTCATTTAAATAACATGGCTGCAAGGAAATAGTTCACAAAGAATATAAGTATTCAATAAGATAGCTCCTTTGTGGCCGGATGACTGGTTTAATGCTTGACAAGGTTTTATTTTTGCTTTATGTTTAACTGATAGATTTTGACATTGCTGTCACTCTGCTATGTAATTTACCTTGTTTCTTGGATTTCATATAATGTGCAGTTCTAGTTGCCAATTCCATATGCTGCATGTTGGTTTTGTATAGATTACCAAATGCTTCTATGCAACTCATTAGGCTGATACTGTATGTCTTTGAAATGTGGCTAAACATGATATAATTTCAAAGCCCTTTATTTGGCATGCGACAGTGAAATCCTGCAGTCGGAATTAATTTGTCAATCCCAGGAATGTTGTTCTGGGAATGATGTATCAACATGTCCTGACAATAATGATGCTGAATTGGAGCTGTTGCTTCATTTTCTCAATCTATTAAAAGAACAAAAACAGATGCATGCCTCCAAGTTAATTGAACATATTGAGTGGTTGGAAGATGATATTAAGGAGGTTGAGAAAGGACATTTCTCAAGGTTTTCCTCAGTTTTCTCTCAGACAGATGCAAGAGAACAAGGATTGCATCTTGGTGCAAGTTCAGTTGCTATTTCTGGATCATTTTCTGACACCAACATGAATGAGGAAAGGTCAATGAGAAATGTTAACCAGATTGATAATGCCTATTTCTCCATGAGATCACAAATCCATCTTTCTTCCGCATCATGCTTTGATAAAGATTTTCTCAAGAGTCAAGATAGGTGGTCTGCATTTCGTAATGAGAAGGAGGAGTCAAACATGATTCAGAAATCTGCTGATCCCCTTGGGGCATTTTTTGATGGTTTATGTAAGTTTGCTCGATATAGTAAGTTTGAAGTGTGTGGATCACTGAAAAATGGAGATCTCCTAAGTTCTACAAATGTACTCTGCTCTTTAAGTTTTGATCGTGATGAGGAATACATCGCTGCTGCTGGGGCATCAAAAAAGATCAAGGTTTTTGAGTTTGGCACACTTTTAAATGATTCCATCGATATCCATTATCCTGTAGTTGAGATGTCAAACAAATCTAAGCTTAGTTGTGTCTGCTGGAACAACCACATCAAGAACTATTTGGCTTCAACTGATTATGATGGTGTGATTCAGGTCTGTAGTTCTTGCACTTGGGAAAAGATAGTTTTAGCAGTCCATTGCATTCAATTTTGTCCAGCTTCCTTCATTATATTTATCATAGTGATGCATGCTCACTAAACTGTTAGTTGATAGGTGTGTCCTTGGTGTCCATTTCAATAACTTACTCGTTATCATTTTGCATTATTGACTACCTGAGATCAGTAACTCGACTTTATTTTATAATTCTAGCATTCAGAGAATAAAATTTTAGATGCCTTTGGTCTTAATGAGGTAATGTTGCTGCTCTAGCCACCCTTTTATTTAAGAGACAATCATTATTTTGGCTTAAGTGTAATGTAGAATGATTCCATCTGTCTTGCACAATCAGGGAACTTGCACTGCTAAAATGGAGGAGATATTATTTAGCAAGATTGATCCATTTTGAAACTTGTCCTATAAAAAGCTACATTAGAAAGGGAACTTTTATGACACTCGTTTGATAATTTTTTGTTTTCTTTTGTATCCTAAATGACTTTACCGGATCAGAAATCTTAAATGGTGCTATGAGTTTCAAAAGGGAGGGAGACAGAGTCACAGATAGAGAGAATGTAATGATTTTCCTAGAGTTTTAATTTGGCAAGTAACTACAACCATAGGATCTTGCAGGGGAGACGACATTCAGTGTATTGTTAGATTTTTTTCTGCATTTATCGTTTTCTGACTTTTCACAAGCATGATTTATCTGAAAATACTAATGAATTAGAGTCATATTAGACTATAATTGTAAAAGGAACTTATCTTCTAACTATGTGTGACTTTGTTTAATAAAATATATAATTTGTTGAGAAATTTATTATTGTGATGTAAATGAAAAGTAAATGTTGTTGATACATTTATTCAAGATCACTTATCAAGTTGCCATTAGTCTTGTTTTATGCTGTTTCTTATTTATTTTATTTACTGCTAATAACATGGTGCATATGGATGGAGTCCAGATTTGGGATGCAGGCACTGGTCAAGGGTTTTCTCAATATACAGATCACCAAAAGAGGGCATGGTCTGTGGACTTTTCACTAGCTAATCCTATGATGTTTGCCAGTGGAAGTGATGACTGTTCTGTCAGATTGTGGAGCATTAATGAGGTGTGCTTTATCTTGCACTGTTCGAATTCAATTTGTGGCCCTAAGTTGTATGGCAGTTGTCTTGCATTATCCTCCATATGTCACACACCTGCAGATGCACACAAGCACTTGAAGCCAAAAATGCCAAACTGTATCAACTTACAATATCTACATTCTAACATACTGACATGCAAAGTTGGAGGTGAAAGAGAACCTGTGAAACTGTTCTCTGGGTTGAAGCAAATTGTTAGGAAAAAAAAAATTCTCATCATTTTGCTTTTGCCTAGAGGGACATGCTTTGGCTGTAACTGACAAGCTGGTATAGCCATGGACGAGATTTTTCTTTGTCTAAATTGCTGTTGGAATTGGATTATCAGTTTTTCTTTTGTAGTGAGTATGCATATACCCTTGATTTGCTGACAGTGGACTTAACACATGGGGTTGTGTTTGGTGGGCAGTCTAACTTCTTCAATCCTATTACTGAATCTAAAATATCCCTTATCTCCTTAAAATTGGTAACTTCTTGAAAGTTCAATTTATGTATGCGCTGCAGTTTTTAGTTTTTACTTTCAGAGTAGTGAGAAGAATTTTGAGTATAACTATTTGCATAGTGGCTCTATGGATACCATTAGGAATCCGGCCACTATCTGCTGTGTTCATTTCTCTGCTTCATCTAGTCACTTGGTAGAGTTTGAATCTGCTGACCATGAGATCTGCTATGCATATCCACTCAACTGTTGCCAATAGACCTAGCCCATAGTTATATATTAGGCAGGCATTCTCTGATTCCTTCTGATCTTGTTAGTGAGTCAAAATTCATCTTGTTCTCCAATTGAACTTGGTACACTGCTTGAAAGTTCAATTTGTCAATATTGAATTTTAGAGTTGTCAGGGGAATTATGGATGTAATTATTTTTGCAGAGAGGTTCTATCGGTACCATTTGGAATCCGGCCAATATATGCTGTGTTCAGTTCTCAGCCTCCTCTGCTCATTTTTTAGCGTTTGGATCTGCTGACTATAAGATCTACTGCTATGATCTGCGGCATACTAGAACCCCTTGGAGCATATTAGCTGGCCATGAAAAAGCTGTTAGCTATGTGAAATTTTTAGATTCAGAAACCCTTGTTTCTGCATCCACAGACAATACTCTAAAGCTTTGGGATCTTGAAAAGACTAGCTCACCTGGGTTGTCCTCCAGTACTTGTCGCCTGACATTTGGTGGTCACACGAACAAGAAGGTTCGCTACACTAGTATAGATGTATTATTTAATAATTTTAGCATATATATATATTTTTTTGGCTGGTTCTGACCGTTACAAGTTTTTGTATGTTCAGAATTTTGTAGGCTTATCTGCTCTGGATGGATATATAGCATGTGGTTCAGAAACTAATGAGGTAAAATTAGCTAAATCCTTTCATTAATTTACATTTGAAAATTATTTTTTTCTGCAGCATTGTACTTTGATTGATCTTGATTTCCTGCCGGTCTCTGTAACAAAATAAGATATTTTGTCTGTTTGAAAAGACTGCATCTATATAGTGGACTGGGCATTTAAATTTCATCTATCAAATAGCCTGCTTATGATTCATAAGCATATCCATTAAATTGCAATCAAATGAAAGATATCTAGTATAGCACAGCAAGATATCTAGTATGGCACATCAAGACTATTATTGAAGATTTGTTTCCTTGAAAACTAAGGGAAAAGTGCATGTCATCTTGCATCTGCACTTCTCATTTTAGAAATTTTTTCTCCTCAGGATCAGGTTATCTAACTTTTGCCAGTTGTATTGATTCCCAGGTTTACTGCTATTATCGATCCTTGCCAATGCCAATCACTTCTTATAAATTTGGGTATGTTGATCCTATTTCTGGAAACAAGATTGATGATGATAATGGACAGTTTGTTTCAAGCGTCTGTTGGAGACAAAAATCGAACATGGTTGTCGCTGCGAACTCAATGGGAAAAATGAAGGTATTAAAGATGGTGTGAGTCGTGGCAAGAGCTTGCCCTCTACAGCACATTCATCCAGGAAGGCAGGAAGCAGAACTACTCTTTGAGCATTTGCTATTTGGATGCCAGTCACAAAAAGTTGTCTCAGTTGGGGTGGGAGGACGGTGCATAAGTGTGACCTTAGTTTAAACACTAAGGAAACATGTGCTAGTCTTGAGCTCTCTCATTTGCTGAGGAAATATTATTTCATAGATGCTTTCGGCCAACTATTAATGACATGCTGCTTGCAATAGCTTCACTTCAATGACATGAACTATCTGTTTCATAGCTAACCAGGCTACTGAGTCGATGAAGATCAAATACCCGTAACTATTTCAAGGACAGGGATTCTAAGCTGCAGCCGTTAGAAAAGGAGCATATTCCAGCCAAAGCTCTTTTAAACAATTTAAAGGGAGGCTAAATTTGGTTAATATTTAAACTTTGGAAAGAGAGGATATTCGCACAGGCAATTGGTTATTAAACTGACATTTGGAGATGAATGTAGATGCTTGGAACTATAAAAGAGGCTTATATTATGGATTGCTCCTCAGAACTGTACATCTATATGGGTGAGGTATGCAGTCACCTATTTTTCTAAAGTAACATAATTTTTTTTACTATGGATTGTATATAAGCTATTATGGTGAATTGCATTGTTTTCTGTATTTCTATCATTATTATATAGAATTATGATCAGCTGTGACTGTCTATTACTGCAAAGCATTGCTGAAAGTAATTTAAATCCGCTGTTCATAATTGAATGAACCAATATGTTAGGAACTCTAAAATTTACTCCTCCATCCCACAAAGATAAATTTACTATTCTTTTTCATTTATCTCAAATTATAAATCACTGTCTTTTTCAAAATAATAATTTATTATCTTTGTGAGAAGGAGGGAGTATATTGAATTATAAATAAATATCGTATAGATATAGATATATAAGTAAAGTTCTCAACATAACGAAACACATATATGGGGAAGTCTAACAACCCTAATGGAAACCTTAAACTGCCAAGGAATTTACTAGAAGAAAATAGGAAAAAAAAAAAAAACTAAAATCTATGGCTACTACATATAAAGAGCTGATTTGGGCTGAAATAACTGTCCACTTAAAATATCCTAGAAATAAGCCATTAAATTAAGATATTCAATTTAGGATGAAGCAATGATTAGGCAATTGAAGTCTATGAGAGCTCTGAATCTGATGCTTGGGATAGAGGTTATAGAAGGATTGTTGTTGAGACTGATAATTTGTGGTCTTCAATCCAACAATTGTTCCATTTCTTACAACTCTTGTTTGGAGCATGGTATTCGTGGGCTTTTGACGCGGGATTGGATCGTCTTATCAAGCATGTATTCCGTGAGTATAATTTTGCTGCTGATTGGCTTACTTATCTTAGGCATTCTTTGCTTTTAGGGGGTGCATCTTTTGATATTCCTCGTGGGTCTTAGCAGCCTGTTGATGCATGATATTTGTGGGGTAACATATCCTAGGAGCTGTGCGTCTTAGTTTTTTTCTGTTGTTTGGTTCCCTTTCTTTCAAAAAAAAAAAAAAAAAAAAAAACCGTCTATGGGAGATCTGAATCTGATGCATGACCAGAAGATGTTCTCCTTATCCTTGGACTAATCATCATTAGCTGGCTTTCCGAGTTCATTCTCAACCTACGCCCGCAAGGAGTCAGTCGTGGAGGTCTACAGCGTTCTTTTGGTGTCCCTGTATGACCAAATCGGCAAGATGTTATACCAAAAGCAGAACATTAAAAAAAAATCAATTTACTTTGGCTCATTGATATTTCAAGGCATGACTCGATATCGAAGTTAGATTTACCTGGTTGCCTACTTATTTTCAAATCCGTCAATTTCTTTGACAGGCATGGTTTTCTGTTCATGGAGTCGGGTGATGTTGGGAACTTTCTTGTGGGCGATGGTAATGTGGATAATGAGAATGGATCATCCATGGCGTTGATATTTTCATCCCCACTAACTGAAGCTTTATCACTTCCTGATTCAGAAGTTTCTTTCTGAGTTGCTCTTGTTCTTTCTTTCTCAAAAACTCTATAAACAAATATCTGAAATGGAATTTGCGATATAGGTGATGAATCAGTTGCATCCCAGGATGGATATTTCCTTAAAAGATTTGACTCCAGGTCACCATAGTCCACTGCTGGCATTAGTGAGTCTGGCTCTCTATTATAATCAGGGTTCATGGCGAGGAAACGTTTTGTATAGCGAAGAATCCTGCAGATGGATGAGAAATTTGGTCGTTGATTTGCATCGGCTTGCCAACATCTCTTCGTCAAGTTGGTCACAAATTTTGGTGTATTTAAGGGGAACAATGGCCTTTCTCCTGCTCGAATATTTCGGCTCATTTTGTCTCCTTGAAGATGGCTGTCCTCAAATGGAACTTTTCCTGTCACAAGTTCAAAGCAAACCATTCCAAAGCTGTACACATCTGATTTTTCTGTGTATTTGAAATTTCGAGCACTTCCTGTCTGTTCTTGCACTTCCAAAACTTCTGGTGCATACCAGATGAACGGGAGGATTCCATTCTGATTTGAAGAGTTTTTAGGCGAAAACTTCTTAACCGATGAGAGCCCAAACCCTGAAACCTTGGCATGCAGGTATCCTTCTGAGCTTATGTTTCTTGGTTTAACAAGAATGTTAGAAGGGTTTAAATTGCCATGGTAAATTTTCTTGGAGTGAAGATACTCCATTCCTCTGGCAATTTGTAGCATAAGATCAATTGCAACAGGAAGAGAAAATGGAATTCTCTTTCTCGGGCCACAAATCTCTCTGATGTAGCTGCAGAGATCTCTATGCATTAGTTCCATAACCAAAAAACACTCTTTCTTTTCCTCATCGGTGAAGCCGCAGAAGAAATGAGATATATTTGGGTGGGAAAGAGATAACAGTGAAGAAATTTCAGGAACAAGGGCTTCAATGTCACCAAAGAAATGTCTAATGGCAAGGCTTTCTCCCAACCATACAATCTCCTTGTATTGGCTACCACTCCCAAGGCGTCTTCTTACCTGGTAATCTTTAGACCCAGCCAGGATTGAACTTGGCAAGAGTTTCCCATTCTGATGCTCTGATCCTTCCAAATTTTTCAGAAATAATTCTATGAGTTGTCGAGCATGCTTTGTTGAGCATGAAATCTTCTTTTCCTTGATTTTATTTAGGAGAATCCACCTATCCTCTTTCCAAGCTGTATCAAAACGTTCACACAATTCCTGGGTAATGAGATACTGCTTTGCGAACCTCCACTGAAATAGTTGTGGGTCTTTCCATTGCTTCTGATACTTGTTTGAGTACACAAGCCTCTTCTTCTGTATCTCAAGCTCATCCCACCCTGAAAATTCTCCAACAGTTTCGATTGCTTCGATAACAATTGGAATGTAGGTAAGTAAGTTGTGGATATAAAACTGGACGCAATCTGTATTCTGATAAAGTATAATGGCTTTTGCCCACCAGTCCTTGGTTTCCAAGCATTGCTTGATGTAGCCCTCTCCTTCTTTGAATATTCTATGAATCTCTCTCAATGGTTGTTCTAGTATTCTCCATTTCGTGTGCTTCTCTTCAAATTTCAGGTTCTGCTTCATCTCTTCTGAGATTGAATTATATGCAGAATGGAATATATCAAGCAACAGGAAGCACTGCCGCTGATTGATTTGGATATTGTCGCGAAATACCATCATTGCCTTCAAACTTCCCAATACTTCTCCAATACGCCTGAATTGTTCCATTCTGAAACTCCGCTTAAGAAGAGTATCTGCAAATGAGAATTGCAAATCAAAACACATGCATTAAACATCAAATGAAAATTTTCATAACATGAACTTGAACCAGGCAATAGGAAACAAATATAACTTACCAGGATTAAAAAGAAAAAAAAGTTGGAACAATGACCCTGATCGTAGAAGAGAGATTGAAAGAGGGAGAATTGCTGATTTCTACCAGATTCTTATTATCCAAACATAAATCCGGCAGAAATCAACAATATCCTACGCCACTACAAAATGGGAAGTAATTGGGATCCCATCAACAATTAATGTGAAATCAGACAAAAGGGGATCAAGCCCATATAACGTATTATTATTTTATTATTATTCTTTAATCGAAAAGGGTTAGGACTTAAGAACACTTGTCTCTAATTGAATTTAGAAACAAGAATTTGCGTTCCTTAGAAAATTGAGTTTGATTATGGAATATTTCAAGGCAAGGAGAGTAACGTAGCCCCAACACTTGTCACTTTGTTTTTTCATTTGCGGTGGGTGTTATTCACTTCCATTTTTGGCTTTGCCGTTACCTATGACCCACTTTTCAATTTCATTCACATAATCTAAAAAAAAACACGCCTAATTACACCAAATAATATTCAGATTTCAATGATTTTAATTTTTTTTCTTCTATAAAAAATGATTTTTAAATTTTTAATTACTATTGAGTAACTTACATGATAAAATGCCGTATTTGCAAAACGTCGCGTTTGGCTTGAAGTTGAAGTGGCACTGTGCTGTACTATTGTCACGACCTAGCATCACAGGTTGGACCAGCACTAAGACCTGAATTAGTATAAAAGTCTCAAAAACCTATAGTAAGTCTCATTATTCTCAAAATCATAATTAGGACTAAAATCAAGGCCCAACATGCTAATAAAAATAAAATAAAATGTTATAAATTTATTTTGGGCTATTTCAACCAGATTTCTTTCAGAAAACTAAAATTATGGAAGCTTTCCATCATATACAAACTATTTAATATCAGAAAATTTTCATTAATTAATACAATATATACACAAACCAATGTCACAACGGAGCTCTAGTTATTAAACAAATAAATAAATAAATAAACACAATAAACTATTAAACTCAAAAGCTCAACATGCGAAAGAAAATACAGGTTAGACTCGAAGAAATAAACTCGCTCATTCTGCAACCTTGTAAAAATATATGAATAGGAATGAGCGTTCGACTCAGAGAGTTTAGATATTGATTATAAGTGCAATTTATATAACTATCTAGAATTAGTGTAATCCTAATATGAAATGCACATCCATCACATATAACAATAATTCATCAAATATTCACACGAGAAGTTAATTTGAAGCTACTTATACACCCAGTATATCACATCAATACATATATAGGAGCTAATTTCTTGTACAGCTCTCTTAATCCAATATCTGCAAGTGAGGTCAACTAAAGTCAAACTTTCGCTTAATAATCCAAGTGCGAGGATCAGTGAGATCAACTCAAAGCTGTACTCACCCCTACTTATCCATATATAAGGATCGGGTCCCAACAAGTCAAGCTCCAGCCGCGACTACTCGTCTTACCCATATTCATATCTACACCATACTCACGCCAACACACACACAGAGCTCTAAATTATCCTCATGGTGGTAATCACAAATAAATAAAAATAATTAAGTATGCAACAACCAAAATGTCCATAATATATTAATTATTTATATGCATAATAAATTATTTATAGAATGTATGAGTATACCAAATATATAATTAATATTGAAATTACGAAAATAATTAATATCCAACTCACAGACTTGTTGACCTGATTGTAGCTGGTCTGGCTGAGAGGAGAATAAAGGTTGGCCAGTGCTGATTACCCAGCCAGACACATTGACCTTTATCAAATTTACTGACAGAATTAATTAATTAATTTAATCAAAGAAGTAAGAATGATTTCTTAAGGTCTTGTCAAAATTTTTGCAAAGTCTCACCTATAATTGGACCTAATCCCCTACAAGAAAACTCAGCAACAACAATACACAGGGCCTCAAGCCCACTACAATATTTATAATACCCATTCGGGGCCTACAAGAAACCTAATATAGATCCAATTCTTCAAACTTCAATTCGAGTCCCTAATTCCTTTGCAGTCCAAATAATTTTTTGCAACACTTTAAAAATTATGAATATATTCCTGGGGTCTTCCAAATCGTCCTTGTATTTGTCACACCCTACTTCTCCGTAAGATGTAACATGATCCCGTAGTGCACTTAATGAATTACTGTACTTCACCTACCGGTAACCCATTAAATATACTATAAGGGATTTTAAATCAATTTTCATGAAATTTAAATCATCGATTAAAATCTGATGTTATAAAAATTTTTCAAAATTTCGGTAGAGTGCTGGTTGTATTTTGAGAAAACAGTTCTTTAAACCTAAAAAAAAAAACACTCCCAGTATGATTTCTCAAATACAACTTCAATAAACTTTATTTCATCTCACAATTCAAATCTCAATAATCAAATCAATTTATTTTCAAACCAAACCTCATCATAAAAGAAACATTTCATTGATTACAAGACTTAAAATTAATATTACAAAACTATATAGGTAAATGAAATCTCAAATTTACATTACAATAATTTATATTTAATTACATACCAAAATATTTGACAAGAGTTTTTATACAACTGCTCAAATAATTTAAATACATATTATTACATGCATACATCAAACCTATGTACATGGGTATACCTATGATATACCTGGAGCTAATCTGAATGTGTCTTCAAGGCGCAACTACAAGAATTCTCACTCATTTGCTCTATCCTTACTTTCACCTGTGACAGCATACAAAGCTATCGTTGAGTGGTGAATTCAGTGGTGCACAACTATAACTTAAAACATAGTATAATATACTTTAGCAAAATTACAGCAAATAATTTGGAAATCTGGATACTCATCAAATTCCAAAAATCAAAATATTCATTGCTAATAATATAAATCATTTATATAAAATGACTTTGATCACGAAATTCAATTTATCAAATAACAACTAAACATTTAAGGTAATTCTAGCAATTTATGGAAATAAAGATTAATTTTCAATAAAATCAATTATGTATAAATTCCATTTGAAATCGAAATTCTTTACTATTGAAAAACCATTCTTTATCTCACTAACTATGTAAGACTAATTCGCAAGGGTGATTCTAACTCCCTATGGTTGGGAAGGTCGAATCAGGATTCTAACTCCCTATGGTCGGGGAGGTCGAATCATCGTGCACAGTACACACCACAATAATAAAACTTCCGAAATGGCCATAACAAAAAAAACTTAGATCTAATATCTAATAAGTGGAGAATCTAAGCCTGTGCACATACCATAGTAATCAAAACAAAGCTAACTCCATGGTCTCCTCAACAAATGAGAGTGACGGGTAATAACCTAGTCAAACATCTATAGTGAGATATAAAACAATATCATAAATCTCTTTGTCCTTTTTGTGAGCATAAATCACAACACAATTCGATTCAAAGTCAATTCCAATATCCAATAATTTTTATGCTCATCACAATTCAAAATATAAATTTATATTTTTTCATGCAAATTTCCCATCACAATTCAAAACATATTCTATCACAATTTTCCAAAACATAATTTATTCAATCCACAACAATGCTTAATACTTGTTGAAATACAATTTCACAAAGCTAAATTCATACATACTATAACAATTTCAATAATCATTGAATTAAATCCAATACTTGATAAACATAATACATAAAGAAAATAACGTCATTTAATAATATGAAATATTCAGAATAAAATCAATTAAAAACTAGTTGTGTGCAAACCTCTGATGGGTCGCCTCTTGGCCTTCACTCAGTGGGTTTTTTTCCTTTCCAGTGTCTTTTCTAACTGAAACACACAATTTAAAGTGTTTTAGTACTTATTTAAATTGTTTCTAATAATAATGTTCAATAATTAAATTTTATTAATACTATTCCTTTCATTAGTCAACCTATAATATTGACCTTTAATGCACACTAGGTGAATTAGTTTTAATGTTACTAATATGTTCTATTTTTCATTCCTCACATGTTGACATATGTTGCCAATTTCATTTCAAAGCTTATTGCATTTTATTGCAATTATTCAGATTTCATGGCCAATGTTTATTGTCTATTGGACCAAGCTACAGTGTAAATTTAACAGATTTTCCTTCATTAAATTGTTTCTCATTGTGCCTTCTTTAATTTTCTTTTTGAATCACTCCATTTAGAGTTATATAACTTAAGTTATGGTCATTTAACCATAACTAGGTCAAAGTTAAATTTTGACTTCCTTATTAGGCATTTTCGGTTCTGATTTTACTAATTTATTTGAACAGTTTGTAATCACATTGAGATATAGCATTCTTCATAAGTATTGTTGTCCTATATCTTAGAGTCAATCGGAAATTTTACTTATAATTTATCAAGTCTTATAGAATTATTTATAGCCAAATTATTGACTTTGACTCAAAGGTCTTATATTAGCATGGTCGTTAATTAGGTCAATGGCTTTGATATTAAATTTTGACCTTATACATTTATAATTTGAGAAAGTTGTCTAAAACAAAGTTTTAGGTATCTTTCTTAGCTTTCCAGATTGGTATGGCTCATTACATTGGGAGATTTCTTGTGGGAGATATGCCTATTTGAATTTTCTGGACTTCATGGTCAATTGTATTAATTCCTGATTTTATACATCAACTTGATCAAACTAATTGACCTATTTCTCTTGGTTTCTGGGTTTTGGTCTAATTGCCAATTTTGTAGGTCTATGTCTTATTGAATTTTTAGCACTAATTTCAGGTTATTTGGAGTTTTCTGGACCAAGTTATGGTTATTTTACTAATGTTGGTCAAGTATTTATTTGACAATTATGAGTCACTTTTAGGTCAAAGTTAATTCGGCCAGTTTTTGTAACCCAACTTTAGCGATCATTTTGACTTGTTAATTGGCATTTCTGGGCTTGATGTTCTTCACCAAAGTTGTAGCCCTATGTCTAAGCTTTCCAACGGTATAAATTTTAGGTCATTTGGACCAATTTTGAGTGAGTTATGGCAAAAAGACAGGCTACTGTTCATATGGTCAAAAATCTGGGTTTACACGTTATGCTAATCCGGATTTGGTTATTCTTTTAGGTCATTTCTAGGTAGAATTTAGGCATGACTTATGCATGAAAATTGGTCTATTATAAGTCCTATTTTACCTCCAATTGGCCTCATACCAATTGAGGTCACACATTTCTGTTTATAACCTAAAATGCATACTGCCCTAATTAACCATATTTTGCATTGCAATTGTGCATTTCTAATGAACACCATACACATTAAATCTTGGTCAATTATCCAACAATAGTTCAATACAATTAATATCCAACCACAATATATTTGATCAAGTATCCAGCAATTCAATTAATGTAAAAATACAATTCAACCCAAGTAATTATCCATCAACTCAATGCAATTTAATCAAATGTCCAATAACAATTCAATTGCTCAAACCTAATCCAAATAATCAAGATCAATAATATACATCCGTTGCTCTTAAATTAACATTAAATATATATGAATTTAAGGCCTTCCTAAGCACATCAAGCCTGCCCAATTTACACATACACTTTAAGCTCCCATTTTCAATTCACAACCTCACTTCACATACACAATTCAAACTATACCTATGGTAATCAAACTCTTATACATTTAAACACTCTAATCAACATCATTCCCTAACAAATACATGTAAAAACAAACCAAACTCCTTTGATCACCATGGTTGCCGAAATTGAAGTCCACCAATTACCCATCAAATTCTTCAAATTTCTCCATAAATCAACTCATTACAACATTAATTCAAAGATTAATTAAGAAAGGAAAGGAAAATTAACACTAACCTTGACTTGAGCTTGACAAAACTTTACCAAATCCTCTCCTTCTTGCTGCCTATCTCTTTCCCATGTTGTGTAGACAAACTTTAGTGAAGAATTAAGTGGAAAAGGGGCTCACTTCATGGTTTCATGGAGGTCCATTCATTCGGCCATGGAGTTTCTTCAATAGAGGCTCTCGATTGGTTTTTTTCCTAAGGTAGAAGATGAATGTTTCTGCTGTCCCAAGTGGCTTTTATAGGTGTCCAAGGATTTAGTGGAGCACTAACTTATTTTTAATGTTTATTTATCTAAGCTTTCATAAATTACATTTTATGCATTAAACTTCCATCATTTATATTATGTAACACATTTTTAATTTTCATGACATTTTCAAAGTGTGCTATCACTCATCTTTAATGGACATTGAGGTCAAAAGGCAACTTTAGGTGTCAAATGACCAAAATGTCCCTTTTCGGGTTGCATTTCTGATTTTTTGATAATACCGATTTTTGTCGGTTTCTTGATTTTTTATTTTTTTTGTACTAATTCATTAATTTTTCTTTGACATTTCTAATGTCAATTACACCTCTATAGGCCTTTAATTATATCTCGAATTTTAATTCTGAGGGTTCTCCGCAGTCCTGGGATCGGCTATTGCCTGCGTAGTAACTTTCTGGTGCGATCACCCATCGATTTGGTGCCGGCTCATTTAACCTAGTTTCATTTCCTCTCTTTTATTTTTTTTTAATTTTTCTTGTATTTTCTTTTTATTTGTTTCATCATTTTATGCCTGTTTATTATCACTGAAGTGTAGTTCCAGATATCCTGACTTGTCCGGACCGATATTAGGTCATTAGAGTAGTCGAATGTACGGACTACATAAAGTGAGGGCGTTACAGTATTAATTAAAGTCATTTCACTTAATTTTTCTAAGCCAAGAATATTTACAGATTTAACCAGTTAGCTTAAACAAGAAACAAACCACACAATTTGAGTTAGGGATTACCTTTACAAATTCTGCTACGTGAAATGCATCCGGAACGTCTGAAAATATTGGAAATGACTGTAAACACGACTCCTTTCTAGGACAGCCCACTGGACGCTCAAATCAGGCCGAAAACTTGGTTCTGAGTGCCAGTGAGCTATCGCCGATCTGATCGCACTTAAACGAAGTCCATAACATGTTAATAATTATCATATGATTATATTTAATTTACAAGCATTGAAAATGGTAAAAAATCTCACCAAGTGATATGAAACATCCGATGATCACTTTAATGGTGTCCGATCAGAGCGAGACTAGTCCCATCTCGAAGGTTTCGTCGCTCTGAGTTCATCGGTGGTCTTAGATCGTCGATCAAATAGTACGATCGCTGGAAATCTAATCGTAAAGCTTGAAAAATACCATTTTCTCTCTCCTCCGACCACCTAATAAAGCTTCGTTGGTCGAAAATGAAAGTTAGGAAGATAAAGAGTTGATCACCACTAGTCTCGTCAGATTTGGTTGCCAGATGACACCAGAATATTACTTCAAAGTCCGACTATTTTCTTCTTTCTCTCTCTCTCGCGCTCTCTGAAAAATCTAGCCACTGCCGCCACCCCTTACCATCGTTCAAGCCCCTAGTGCATCGTCGGAAGGAGCTAGTGCCGACTGGTGTGCCGCCGGTCGGTGGACATCTCGTCGAAAAGGTGAAAGGAGGGAAAGATTTTGTTTAGGGACCAAAAGGAAAAAAAGTAAAGAGGGATGGGGTGGAGGACGATGACAATTTTTTTTTTTTTCTCTCTTATCAACATCTATCACATCAGTCAACATTTCTCTTCTTTTCATATATATATATATATATATATATATACAAGCTTGGGTTTTATTCTTTTAATAATAATAATAATAATAATAAAATCTCATTTAATAATACTATCATTTTAATACTTAAAATAGTATTAAATTTTAAAGTACTTTCATAAAATATTTGAAAGAAATAATAATTAAAATATTATTTTTTTAAAATATAAATAAATTTTAAAAATTTTCAGAGTATTACAATCTTCATCCCTTAAGAAAAATTCGTCCTTGAATTTTTTAAACAAATAGGGGATATTGAAAAAAATATGACTTGTTCCTCAAGCTATGCAAAGAAGGTTGAAAATGCTTTAATTGTGCTTGCCCCCTTCTGTAGCATCCAGCTATTGTCCTTTATCTGATCTAAGCCATTACGTCTAAGTGCTCATTGACCTTTTTCTAACATCTCTAGTACCCACTGTGTTTCCTCTACACTCTAAAGTAGTAACTTGTAGTACTAGTCTTTATTTTTTTTTATTACCACTCTGCAACGCAAAGATGTGACTCATACTGTTTATTTTGTAATCTATTGAGAAGTGCCCTTATGAAGTAATTACTTTTACATGCACCTTATTCAAAATCACTGCTGATTCTGTTTGGTCATTGGGACTTTAGCAAGACTTTCCTATTAGCTCAAGGAGTAATAAGGACGAGTCCGCCTCTCAGGAGAAATAAGGATGCCGTGTTTTTAGGCTTGAGTAAAGGAGTGATAAGGTGAATTCTGTAAATATTGTATATTTGAATGAGTCTTTGTGGTTGAGATTCTTTGGGTAATTCGTTCCCTTCCAAGTGATAGTCTTCATTATTTTTCTCCTCCTTTTCAGCAACCTCTGTTATTATTCTTTTTATTTAAGCTGAATGTATACTGTCAATTGGATTAATTGAGGTTTCACATTAATAAAATTACATCTTCTTCACTTTGTTATCTTGGTATCAGAGCCTCAACGATCTGCTCACCATGGCTTCTTCTCTGAATGTAGCCAATTTTGTTACCTTAAAGCTCAAACAATCAAACTATCCTCTGTGGAGAGAACAACTTTTGAGTTTAGCTGAAAGTCAGGAATTGTCGGATCATTTGGTTAATGGCTTTCCTGAAGATCAGAAATTCGTTACCCCTCCCAATCCAATTCCAGAAAACTATCAACCACAGCAATCAGACATCTTCAAGGCGTGGCAAAAGTCTGATAGATTACTTCGTGGGTGGATCTATGGCACCCTTAGTGAGGAATCACTCGGACTTGTCATCGGACTAGAAACAGTTCATACTGTTTGGAGTGCATTAAAAGATGCATATGCACAAGATTCTCAAGAGAGGGAATTTACACTAATAAAGAAATTTAACTATTTTAGCAAAGATGAAAATCGGTCCATCACTGAAAATCTTCGTTTGTTTAAAGAACTCTGCGACGGTTTAGCCGCTATCGGGAAAAAGTACCCGATGAAGAAAAAGTCTTTTGTCTCCTTACGATGCAAGATGTAAACGCGTTTACTACGACGATGCTTAAACCACCGCGACCCAATTTTAATGAACTGGTCTCTCAACTTAAGAATTTAGACCAGCGACGAGTGTGGTTTTCCACACAGAACGAATCTGGTCTTGATCAAATTTCGCATGTGGCTTTTTATGGAAATCAACAGAATTCATCCAGTAATTCCTCGAATCGGCGTCATAGATATAAATCCCAAGGGCGTGGTTTTCAAGCCCAAGAAGCAAAAACCCTTTTCCAAACAAAGAGTCGTATTCTTCCCAACGGCGACCTCCCGGTGTCGTAGAAGAATGACACCGGTGAACGAGTGTATAAGAATGAAGTGTGTCAATATCGCAGAGAGATGGTCACATCGCGAAGATTTGCTGGTGGATTCCACAAGAAAAACAAAGCAGCCCTGCTCAAGCTCTTTCGGCACTCACATTGGATACTGATGTTGTAGATACTGACTGGGTTGCAGACTCTGGTGCATCGAATCATATGACAGGTAACAAAAATCTATTCCATAAACTTACTGACTATTATGGACCTGATTCCATAACCATCGGCGATGGAACGTTTCTATCCATCGATGGTGTTGGAATGACGTCTATAGAACAGAAGCAAAAATTATCACTTTCAAATGTCTTTTCTGTTCCTGCTCTAAAAAAGAATTTACTTTCTGTAGGCCAATTAACAGATGATTATCCTGTGAATTGTGAATTTTCTAATGTTTCTATTTCTGTTAAGGATCGACAGACGGGACAGGTACTGCTACAAGGGCCACGGAAAAATAACCTTTATATCTTGTCAGGGAATCCGAAAGCATATTTTTCCAATCGATTTAGGTCTGGAACAACAGACATATGGCATCAACGATTAGGACACCCTCAACCTTCTGCGATTTCTATTTTGTTTAATAAGAACCTTATTGATGTTAAAGGTTCCTTGCATTCTAAATTTTTATGTGATAGCTGCCAATTAGGCAAATTGAGCAAATTTCCATTTAGTTTGTCTTCCAATAAAAGTACCACTGTATTTGAAAAAGTTCATTGTGATTTATGGGGACCAGCCCCTGTTTTATCTTTTGCCAAATTTAAATATTATGCTTGCTTGGTAGATGACTATTCTAAATACTCTTGGCTTATACCACTAAAGAAAAAATCGGATTTCTTTGTTGCTTATAAAGCTTTTGAACAGTTTGTGCTAAGACAATTTGGGAAGACCATCAAGGTTTTCAATTAAGATGGAGGAGGTGAGTTTTTGAATAATGCTTTATCTTCACATTTTCTTTCACAAGGTATTAAACATCAAGTGTCGTGTCCTCATACACCCGAGCAAACAGGTGCTGTCGAACGACGACACCGTTTTATTCGTGAATTAGGATTGACGATGATGTATCATAGTCATGTGCCATTGTCTATGTGGGTCGATGCTTTTCAAACTGCTGTTTTTTTAATAAATAGGTTGCCTACTTCTGTGCTAGGGAATGAAACACCATATTTTAAATTGCATGGAACTCATTTTGATTATAGCTCCCTACGTGTCTTTGGTTCTAAGTGTTTTCCATATATATGGGACACAAGAGGTCATAAGTTTGATCCTAAGTCTTGTTTATGTGTTTTTATAGGGTATAGTGAAAAACACAAAGGTTACAAATGTTTCAATCCCAAAACTAAGAAAATAATAATATCTCGACATGTGAGCTTTGATGAAAATGTTTTTCCGTATAAATCTGCATCTCCTAATAAAATGTTTGTTGACAAGCTTATGGATTCTTGGTTACCATCCACGAGATTCGATTTTCCACTAAGTTCGAAGAAAGTGCAGTCCGGATGTATTACCGGTTCCTATACCAAAGAACACATGACAATCGGACTATAGGAGATCATGAAGCAGAATCTGATCCTACAAGTGAGTCTCCACTAGCGACTCATCATTCACACTCGATCTTTGTTCAAGATGACGGATGCATCTAGAACAGTGAGCAGAGCAATTGTCTCCACCTCCATTGTTTTTGTCAAATAGAGTTGAAGACACGATTCAAAATTCCTTAGCGCAGAGGGCGTTGTTGGTAAACAAGTTCTTGCAATTGAATCGAACTTCGGTGTTTTGTCATCTCCAACTAATACTCATGTACGGTACTTCTATGATTGATGGTGCTGTAATCGATCTACCAATGATTCATACGGATCAAGAAGAGTTGCTTCCTGAAGTCTGTTCATCATCTTTGGCTGAAATATCAGCTGAACAACTTCAGGACGAAGCATTGCAGCCTCGACATTCGATGGTCACCAGGTCACAGTCCGGAATAGTTAAGCCAAACCCAAAGTATGCTTTACATGTGTCTATATCTCCTGATATACCTCCTGAGCCTAAAACTGTTAAGAGTGCTCTTGCACATCCAGGTTGGAAACAGGCTATGATAGAGGAGTATCAATCTTCTGATCAAACCACACTTGGGAACTTGTTCCTAGACCAGCGCATGTAAATATAATAGGGTGTAAGTGGGTTTTTAAAGCTAAAATAAATTCTGATGGGCATTTGGATAGATTGAAAGCTAGACTAGTTGCCAAGGGGTTTCATCAACTAGATGGTGTTGATTACACCGAAACCTACTCCCCTGTTATTAAACCAGGAACCATACGCTTAGTTCTTTCTGTGGCTTTAGTGAAAAATTGGCCAATTCGCCAATTAGGCGTGAAAAATGCATTTTTGCATGGATTTATAACGAAGATTTATATATGGATCAACCACCGGAATGAAAGATCCTAATTATCCTAATCATGTTTGCAAATTACAATGAGCATTGTATGGTTTAAAGCAGCTCAGAGCCCGGTTTAATAGGTTGAGTATGTTTTTAATTGATTATGGTTTTTTGCGCTTTAGTGATCCATCCTTGTTTGTCATGCATACATCGATGTGTATTGGTTTTATTAATTTACGTGGATGATATGTTGTTAACAGGATCGTCTATGGCTCTAGTTCGAATTTTTTGCGTGTCTTAAGCAAGGAGTTTTCCATGAAAGACCTTGGGCCATTGAATAATTTTCTAGGCATTCAAATTCAATCGACTGACTCTGGGTTACAATTGAATCAAACCCGTTATGCCTATTCAATTTTGGAAAGAGCTCTGATGGTGGATTGTCAACCGATGCCCACTCCACTTGTTCAATGACACGATCTTTATTCTGGACCCGACACGATGGCGATCCCACCTTCTTTCGAGGGCTTGTGGGTTCGTTCTGATGTTGACACTAACCCGACCGGATTTGTCCTATAGTGTCAACTATATTTCTCAATTCATGCACAGTCCAACTTTGTCTCACTTAAAATATGTTCGTCGTATATTACGATATCTCAAAGGAACAATACATTTTGGCTTATTTTTTAAAAAAGATACCTCACTTGTTCTTAGTGCATTTTCTGATGCAGACTGGGCCGGATGTCCAACCACACGACGGTCTACTACAGGCTACTGTACTTTTCTTGGTTGCAATATCATTTCCTGGTGTGCCAAGAAACAACACACTGTTGCGCGTTCTAGCACTGAGGTCGAGTATCGTTCCATGGCTCACATGCAGCCGAGCTTACTTGGCTTGGATATCTCTTACAGGACTTGCAAATATATCCCAAGCAGCCGCCTATTTTATATGGTGATAATCTTAGTGCACTACATTTAACAGTCAATCCAGTATTACATTCACGCAGTAAGCATGTTGCTCTTGACTATCACTATGTTAGAGAGCGTGTTGCTCAAGGGGTTTTGATCACAAGATACATTCCCTCAGCATATCAAATCGCTGATATATTTACGAAGCCCATGACAAAGGCTCGCCTAGCACAATTTCGACGCAAACTATGTCTCCACCCTGGACATAGTTTGAGGGGGGATATTAGCTCAAGGAGTAATAAGGACGAGTCCGCCTCTCAGGAGAAATAAGGATGCCGTGTTTTTAGGCTTGAGTAAAGGAGTGATAAGGTGAATTCTGTAAATATTGTATATTTGAATGAGTCTTTGTGGTTGAGATTCTTTGGGTAATTCGTTCCCTTCCAAGTGATAGTCTTCATTATTTTTCTCCTCCTTTTCAGCAACCTCTGTTATTATTCTTTTTATTTAAGCTGAATGTATACTGTCAATTGGATTAATTGAGGTTTCACATTAATAAAATTACATCTTCTTCACTTTGTTATCTTTTCCTTCATGCTAAAAACACCTATACTTCTTAATTTCATCATATTGTGAACTTTTCACTTACTTCGAGCTACTAACAAGGTCCTTGTATCAACTCCTACCTATCTCATAATTAGCTGTATAAAGTCCTATCAAAATGCCAAGCGTTCCTTACACCATCTATCAACATCGAAAAAATAAATTGGTCTCTCCTCTGACATGACATATGTTTATGTATTCTCGAGCCACCCAGTCAATACGATTCATCATGTCCTAGTCCTTTTTTAAAAGGGAATTCCTTGCTTCTGTTTAAAACTTCTTACTATCTGACATATTTTCTGACATATTGGTACTTAGATCGAGGCTCCATCGCTCCTTTAACCTGCTATTTTACCATAACTTGCCTTAAATATCCCTTAGTGTCCCTCTCATACTATTCCTTTTTATCTTTTCTCACTTTGTGCCTTTTTCGTTGAAGATATCCACCCCATCAGCGTTAAATTTAACCTTTTTATTATTTCTTAATCCTAACTTAATTACTAACTCCATTACTTCTAAAATTCTAATCCTGCAATTGGTTCCACCAGCACATACACCATTTAGTATCATACTATAGTATTAACATATTACTCATATTATGGAACACAGGCCATTCACCATAGATGATTCTTCATGTTCCTCCTTCCTAATATGACTATCAAATAGGGTTGAAAATCTCACCAAGCAATCTAGACCATTTGATGATCGCCTTTTTCAAAGGGTGTCCGATAGAAGCCAGGCTAGTCCTATCTCAAAAGTTTCATCACTCTGAGTTCATCGACGGTCTCAGATCACCAATTAGACGGTAGGATCGTCGAAAGTCTGATCAGAAAGCTTGAAAAAAGATTATTTTCTCTCTCCTTGGTTCTCTCTCCTCCGACCACCAAATCAAGCTCCGTTGGGCGGAAATGAAAGCTAGGAAGATAAGGAGTTGATCACCACGGGTCTCATTGGATTTGGTTGCCGGAGGACACTGGAATATTACTTGAAAGTCTGGCCTTTTTTTCTCTCTCTCTCTCTTTAAAAAATCTAGCTGCTGCTGTCTCTCTCTCTAAAAAATCTAGTTACTACCGCCACCCCTCACCATCGTTCAAGCCCCTGTTGTGCCACCGAAAGGAGCTGGTGCCGATGGTGTGTCGTCGATCAGTGGACATCTCTTCGAAAAGGTGAAAGGAGGGAAAGATTTTATTGAGGGATAAAAAGGAAAAAAGTAAAGTGGGTTGAGGTGGATGACGATGACCATGTTCTGAAATTTCTTTTTTTTTTAGCTTTTTTTCCTCTTATCAACATCTATCACATCAGTCAATATATATATATATATATATATATATATATAAAACCAAACTTGAGTTTTATTCTTTTAATAATAATAATAATAAAATCTCATTTAATAATGTTATTATTTTAATACTTTAAGTAGTATTTAATTTTAAAATATTTTTATAAAATATTTGAGAGTAATAATAATTAAAATATTATTTTTTAAGACATAAATAAATTTTAAAATTTTTCAGGATATTAAAGCCATCGTCTTTTGGAAGGAAGAAAAAAAATGCAACTGTTCCTTTCTTGCTGTAGTGTTTAAGGTACTTGACACTTCACATCGGTGTTTCAAATTTAGGTGGCTTTATCATCTAAACTAGTTGGTCTGCTTCCGTATTAGTGAAATGATTTTAATTAGCGTTAATCAGGAGCTTCTAGTTTCTAGTTGTCTTCTACGGAGAGAGTGCCAGCAATCACCTCTTCCAAAGATGACAATGGATTGATAGATCGTTCGGTTGTTTCCTATTCCTTCCATTATTTACTCGATCATCCACAACAATGTTTATTTTGCAACTTAGCTTCATGTTGATACATCCACCTACCAAATAATGGGCAATCTCAAGATTGTCACTTCTGGATTTTTGTTCAGGTTACTATTACTGCATTTTGTTTGGATCAATTGTTTGTTTTTCTTGCTTCTGTGTTGGGTCTAATGCATGAGTACACATTCTTCTTTTCCGTTTTAGGCTGCTCCTCAGGAAGAAGCTTTCTAATCTCTAATCTATAGTCATTGTGTGAGGTTTGTGGTGACAGCACAATGGAGTAAGGGTTTAGAGTTTTGAATAATTGTATTGTGAAACTTTTTCTCTCGTATTGCCCAATACATAAACGGTCGAATCATAGTCAATTTCTGCTCTCTTAAATATTGTAGATGCCTACGGTGTTTAGAATTCATGTAGTTCATTTTCTTTATCTTAAGCGTGCGGTTTTCCATGTTCAGACGAAAATATCATTTTCGATAAAACTCTTTCAATAATGATGACTCTAGTATTTAAATCCTTAACTTGTAAAAAATTCATCTAAAGATCAGCTCCATGCTATTCACTTGCTGGTAGTCCATTTTCTTTAGAAGTCTCTTAATTGCTCTTTGTTTCTTTAACTTACTTTAGGTCCATTCAACATCAATGGCAATGCTATTGACCACACCCACCCCCCAATCTATGTGTGTATCTATCCTATCCTAACCTATAGCATATATTATCACAACATCATCCAAATCTCTTTGGGCCTTTTCTGCTCCTTAATTTGTTCGGCAGTTGTTAAATATTGATCACATTTATCCCTCTTTTTTCATGTTGGTGCATCTCTCGTTGGGAATAACAGACTATGATGTATCATTCCAGTGAAAGCTAACAATTCTTTGGGTAGTTTTTAATTAAAATAAATATTGCAAAAGCTAGCATATCTTTCCTGGTGATTTACCAAAAGACCATTGATCGCTCTATAGTGAACCTATTTTGATTATTAATTGATCTGGCGCATACCATACCTGTGGTGTGGATGATGCTAAATTGATGTCTCCTGTTCCTGGAAGAAGGGGAGAATGAAGATATCTAATATAAACAATTGCACTGGTAAATTTTGGAAAAACAATATAAAAGAATATAGTAATGGAAACAACAATATCTGGCTGCTTGATCTTGGGCGGATCTTTGGCCTCAGTTGCCTGGAGTTGCAGCCACCTACCGACAGCAATAGTACAAAAAGTTAAGCCGCCATATATGGTCTATATTCCTTTTTAGTTGATCATTTTAGGAGTAGCTGTGTTAATAATGAAATGGCCACCAAGTGAATAGTGTGCTTTGCATAGTAAATGCTCTTCGATTATTGAGGCATTAATTTGATGCTGTCTCTGATATTCATAGAGGTAAAGTATGGACAAGAACTGGATATGACTAGTTATGGTTGCATCGACTTTATACTCGACAAGGCCTAGTGGAATTAATCAATCGGGTAAAGCTATTACCGAAAGACAAAGGGGATAAAAAAAAAAAACAATGACAAAAGTTTGACTATCCTTATCCTCGCTAACATACTGTAGCATTCATATCTATGCTATTTATCTCGATATATTTTGAAGGGGAGAAAAACAAAGTATAAGTCTATTGTTGGTTGCTTGGACAATAAGCTTTCATTAATAATTGGGGGATCTTTTGGACATCTCACTATTACATTCTGGAATCTTCTTTGCACTATCTTCTTATTACATGTCAATGCAAAGTCAGGTTTCTTATTATTATTCACCTACCCATGACCTCACACATTATTATTCACTCAGGCCCTCTTTAAAAAGGGCCATGACATAGAACGCAAGCTAGTGAGAGATAATAGGTCATTGGGCAAAATTATGGAGTCGGTAGCAAGGCCAACTGCGAACATTGGCGGTGGGCCGAGTGGTGAGCATGCAAAGGATCGTTGTGGCTACTTTCAGATGCCGTTGCACTACCCTAGATACACACAAGCCGAGTACGAGGCCATGCCAGATTGGAAGCTCGACTGCTTGCTCAAAGAGTATGGTTTACCCATCACCGGAAATGTTGAACACAAGAGGAAGTTTGCCATGGGAGCTTTTCTTTGGCCTCATTAGAGAGTTTTATTACTATTCTGGTCATTGATCATTGTGTTCTTCTCAGTGTTATGCAGCTTGACATGAAATGCTTGGATCCATTATGAGGTTTTAGGAAAGTGCTTGTGTAAAGGTCTGCTTTTGGTGAGGTACTGTCGATTAACAAGTGGGAAATGTCTACCTGTATTTTTTTAAAAGCAAGATGTGGGATTTGCTTCTTTTGTTGTGAGATCAATTAATTAATGGGATTTTTTTCTTGTTGCCTCCTAATGTGATGAATGATGATGGGTGCTTCCTTTTACTAATTATTTTCCTTAATTCCCGTATATAATCTAAGCTTGATGGACCACCTAATGAAATTGAAAAGGAAAATAAAAGCATGTAACCAATCAAAATAAATAAATAAACAAATAAAAGCATGTATTTATCTGGGACAGTTTTTAAAAAATTAGTATTGGGAAGTTGAGGTGAAAAGGGCGAGCCCAGTCATCGCCGTTCCACTAACACGCTCTCACTAGGGCCCGGCCCATAAAAGTAAAGCACACATAGTGCGCACGTTAGCATTAGTCGCAGAACAATTTATCGAGCCGGCACAGCACTCCACAGTCCTCACCCTCAGAGCAGACTACAGTGCTTTCTCGCCTGTAAAATTCCCACATTTTTTCTATCCTCTCTTCCCTCTACTTTTTAAAAACCCCTACCCCTACGCGGCAGATACATACACAATATTTTCTCTCTATCCGAAACCCTAATTTTTCCGAAAAGAAGGAAAAGAACAAACACACAGAATGCCTCGGGAAATCATCACCCTGCAAGTAGGACAATGCGGGAACCAGATCGGCATGGAATTCTGGAAGCAGCTCTGCCTTGAGCATGGTATTAGCAAAGAGGGCATTCTCGAGGATTTCGCCACTCAGGTGATCTTTCGCTTTGCACTTTCTATATATATTCTCATCCTCACATTTCTTTATTTTCTGTTTGGTCTCTGAGAAATTTGCTACATGGAAGGTATATTAGTCCCCGTTCAAGTCACTCTTTTGTATATGAGGCAGCTGGTATAGCTTTCGCGACGCGAATTTGCTGTCCCTTAGAAGATTGTGTAATTAACTTTAGTTCTAGGTCAGTTTTATTATATGCGTTTAATAAGTACTTACCCGATTGTGTATTTAGGTAATTGTTGGTCATTTTTAGTATGAAAATGATTACGTTATTATCTATTCCATTTGTTCATGAATCCAATTTTGTTTGAACTTTTCATTGGAGGATATTGCTCTGAGTAACAAATGGTTTAGTATATCCAGCGGCCACTCCATATAGCCGGAAATCTATTTATTGATTGAGTGGAGTTGTAGAGTTGGTCAGTGACTTGAAAAATGGCTCATTTTAAAGCTTTATTGATAACAACTTTCTTAGGGTACATTAGAGATTGACAAAATGAACACATTATTGACTTTAAATTTATAGAGAATTAGTGGATCACAGTTACATGCGCATCAAGATTTCTTGGTGTTATGGGTGGTTAGGAATTTTTGCAACCTTATTCAGATAAGTTTTACAACAAATATGTTGTCAATCATTACTCTCCATGATAGTTTTAATCCAGCGATTATGATAGCCTATTTCATTAAAATCCTTGATGCTGAAGGGAGGTGACAGGAAAGATGTGTTCTTCTATCAAGCTGATGATCAGCATTACATACCACGAGCTTTACTGATAGATTTGGAGCCTAGGGTAATCAATGGTATTCAGAACAGTGAGTACCGAAATCTCTACAATCATGAGAACATCTTTGTTTCAGATCATGGTGGTGGTGCTGGAAATAACTGGGCTAGCGGATATCATCAGGTTTGTTGCTTGGTTGTCCTATAATACAAATATGTGAATGTTATTTGTGCATATCCTAAGTCGTGTTTTAGTTTCTCAAAATTTTCATGCTTAGATGCTATTATGATCAACTAAATTTTGTGTATCATCTGGGATTTTCTTTGTTCATTGGTGATCAGGGAAAAGGTGTCGAAGAGGATATAATGGACATGATTGATAGAGAAGCTGATGGAAGTGATAGTCTTGAGGGTTTTGTTTTGTGCCATTCAATTGCTGGAGGAACAGGCTCAGGTCCACTTGATATTGTCTTTTACTCTCTTTATTAGGGTTCTGAACTCCTGTGTCAGCTGTAATGGCTGCAATTAGTAGCATATGATGTAAGCAATGGAATTCAAACATATGCTTTTACCATCTTGTTTGTGTTGTTGACTGCTTGCTCATTTTGTTATGAAGGTATGGGTTCGTATCTGTTGGAGACTCTGAATGATCGATATAGCAAAAAACTGGTTCAGACATACAGTGTATTTCCAAATCAAATGGAGACAAGTGATGTGGTGGTCCAGCCCTACAACTCTCTTTTAACTCTCAAGAGACTGACACTAAATGCTGATTGTGTTGTTGTTCTTGACAACACTGCACTTAATAGAATTGCTGTGGAACGCCTACATTTGTCAAATCCTACTTTTGCTCAAACTAACTCTTTGGTATCTACTGTAATGTCTGCAAGCACAACCACGTTACGATATCCTGGTTATATGAACAATGACTTGGTTGGTCTTCTTGCCTCTTTAATTCCAACACCAAGATGCCATTTTCTTATGACGGGATATACACCACTAACAGTGGAACGCCAGGTAAGATTCTAACTTGACATTATTTTCCTAATTTTTTTTTTTTTTTTGTGATTATCATGGTTTTGGGACCTTTGGCTCTGTCACAGTTCCATAGGTGCTTCTGTAACTAATAAAAAGTCTCAGCTTACAATATTTAGAATCTGAAAAGTTATATGTATTTTGAGAACACCGCAGCAGGATGTTTCTGATGCAACGATTAGTGAGATTTCATGATGTTGATTATTTTGGCTTCTGAAAGTGTTTTAATATCTGCCTTTGTTTTGTTTTACTCAAAATGTGAAAGTCTAATGCAAATATATCTTTTGGCAGGCTAATGTGATTCGCAAAACTACTGTGCTGGATGTGATGAGAAGACTTCTGCAGGTGAGAAATTTCACTTGTAAATGTTTCAATAGAGAAGCAGTTAAATAGTTCCTTGGTTCTGTTATTTGCTCTAGACAAAGAATATTATGGTGTCCTCTTATGCACGGACAAAAGAAGCTAGTCAAGCAAAGTACATCTCAATATTGAACATCATTCAAGGAGAAGTGGACCCTACTCAGGTAATAATCTTATACTGTTCATGAACTTTTAGTGTGAAGTTTTCTGCATAGTTTTTGCAGACAAGCAAGTTATCCATTAAATGATGATTTTCATAATAGTCTTCATTTTCTAGTAATTAGAAATGCATTTTCTGTGGAGGTTTTATCTGTTTCTCTGGTTCAGTACCTATTATTGCTTGCTTGTCCATCCATTTTAAAGATGGAACAAGGCTTCAATCTTAAAGAGTTCTTTCAGACAATGGAAAAAGTTTTATGCCTTGGTTTGACTTGCTAACTCATTACATATTGAACATGTAGTGCAATTACTGTTTTTTTTTTTTTTTTTCATTAAGTCATTCTCCCTCTAAGGGTATGTTAATCTTGCTTTAGTTTATCTAGGTTTCATTTTTCTTCACTACCCCGCTTTGCTTCTTGTCACTTTGAAGATTAATGAAGGGTGGACAGCATTATAACATTATTGGAATAGAAACATGCAATTTATTCAACAAACTTTTAGCATAAATGATTTCAAGTGTTGCTTGGCTGCTCTTTTATCAGGTTCATGAAAGTTTGCAGAGGATTCGTGAAAGAAAGCTTGTGAACTTTATTGAGTGGGGTCCTGCTAGCATACAGGTCTTCCTCTACAATTGAACATAATAGAAATCTTTCTCAACCTTCTGTCTATTCTTTTCCACTCAATATTGAATTACTTTTACTTTTCATGGTATGCTGTTATTTATTTTCTTGGCAGGTCGCTCTATCAAGAAAGTCTCCATATGTCCAAACTGCCCATAGGGTATGACACAATTTATTGTCTTTTATTTTGTAAATTTTGTTTTGGATGTATTGTTCTTTAGAATTTTTGAGGCAGTATAAGGATTTTGATTAACTTGTATAATTTGATTTTGGCTGGATTCCATGTCACCTTTTGTTATTTGTTTGTTGAAACAATAGTTATTGAGGAAGAATAAACTTATGCATACTGCATTTTTAGGTGAGTGGTCTCATGCTAGCAAGCCATACTAGCATCCGGCACCTCTTCAGCAAATGTTTGAGCCAATATGAGAAGCTGAGAAAGAAACAAGCTTTTCTCGATAATTATCGGAAATTCCCAATGTTTGCTGTAAGTTTCTTTAAAAATGTCATGCATGTCAGTTCCTTGTATCAATTTATGGATTCTGCCATAAATATCTCATCTTTTCCATCATAAATATCATAATTTTGTTTTTTAGAAGTTATCTATTGAGAGTACTTGCACTAGTGCCTTCATACTCTGATGCAATTTAAAATTTGATCAGGACAATGATCTTTCTGAATTTGATGAATCAAGGGACATAATCGAGAGTTTGGTTGATGAATATAAAGCCTGTGAATCCCCAGATTACATCAAATGGGGAATGGAGGTATTTGCGCCTCTTCTCTCACTTTGGCTTATCTTTTATGTATCTAAGTACTGAGAACTGAATGTTTTAATGCAGGATCCTGACCACATTTTAACAGGAGAAGGCAATGCTACTGGAACTGTGGATCCAAAATTAGCAGTTTGAACATAATAAGTTAAAGAGAAGACGATTGTTTCTAGGTACTTGTTCTTAATTTCTATTGGCATTCTCATATGAGCAAGACTAGTTACACAATTCAATCATTGACATTTAGTTCACTTGGATTTTTATTTATTTATTATTGTTATTATTATTATTATTATTAGAATCCTTCTAAATATATATATTTGCAAACTTAGAGCTTGTAGGGCGTTGCAACCATAAAGTATGATTTTTATGAATCTCAGATTATGCAAACAGATTGCAAGGTTTTGTTACCGCCTTCGTTGGTTGGTTCATTCCAGGAATTCTTCTTTGTTTTGTTCATTTCCTCTTAAATTCCTTCCTGCCGAAGGTAACTAGCTTTAAAATTTCTCATTTGCAGGACAGTAATGGTGCTAAATGCCCACTGGAGGAGTGGCTGTAAATAAATGTAGGCAGACTACATCAGAGTTCTTCCTGTTTTATGGGAAGCTTGATGATTTGTGGTGTGTTAATTGTTTGGCTGTTTTATTTTGTTGAGCTTCTTCCTCTACATTTTTCACATTTTGGAGATTCAGAATCTCACTGTATCAGGTTTATCAGAGTTCATTTTTTTCCTTGCTTAGCTTGGATCTCTTAGATGCTTTTCAGGTATTTTGTATTCTTGGGGCTGGGAGGTAAATGAGTAAAATTTTTCGCCATTTCACCTGATATCCTGCAAGTGGCAACATAACATGTGCTCCATGTTATGTGGTCCCTTGGTGACTGTGATATACAATTCTTACTTTTATATGATGTGCCGGCTATTTATGCTACCGATTGGATTTGTGGCAGTCCCTAGAAATTACAGGTTTCAATCTGTAAAAGTGATTGGTGCTTCGCACTTTGTTGTTGATGCATTGTTTGAGGTGTTGCAGATGATCTGGGTTATAAATTTCTACTACACGAATAATGCATTGAAAATTATGAATTTCAATTTTTTTTTTTTTTTTGACTCCTATGATATTTGAGAAAAGTATTAGAAAATGAATTCGACTTGCCATTGGCCATGGAGTAGTGTTCAGAGACTCGAGTTTGGTTGCTCATTTACATCAGTGTTTTGGTTACTCTGTCCAGCAACCGGGCATGTCTGAACTGCATTGATTAGCTATGGATCTCTCTCTATTAGTGGACAAACTGACAAAACAATCTATGAAATGCATTTTGAATTCTCGATCACCTGTTTCTGTAGGCCTTGGAATGCCAGGGCTGGAGGCGTCGAAGATTGAGAATCAATCAAAGACGCCAAAGCAGAAGAGTCAAGGACAGGAGATAAGGTGTAGTCATGGTTGACGAAATCAGCTAGTTTCTTATGCACCATGGCGTCTTTCTGTTACACCTCTAATCGTTTTCTGTGAGTTCCACCGTGTCATTCATATTTGGAACGTTTGTCAAGGTGATTAGTCATCAACTATTACAACCCACGTGTAATGCATTAATATTTTCAATTATTTGCAGAACATGTTAGGTTGTTTACTCTTTTGGGCTATGTCTTGCTGGAAGCAATCCAAATTGTTTCCCCTATATATATTCATATTTCCATTGTTGACTTAAGACATTGTTTAACAATTTCTTTTAATTAAGGGGGAAACTAAAAAATACATTTAAAAAAAAAAAGCGTTAACAAACACAATGATTATGTCTTTTTATCAAGCTCATATTTCACTTTGGGTTCTTTTTTTTTTTTGAATTCTAAATCAAAATTGTTAGGAATTATCTCAATCTCACTATTTAAAAAAAGGTCTTTATAATTGAATTTCAAGTTGAATAAAAAATCCAAATTAGATTTAAAAAAATCTCAAATCACAACTACATGGCATTTAGTTTGAAAACTTACACGGGAATAGATCCCTCTCAATCTGTGACTATAACTTTTGAAAAAAAGAAGAAATTAGCCGTTGAGTCCGGTAAAATACGAGGAAAAAGAAATTAGGTGAGAAAGAGCAACTAATGAGTCAGCGACAACTATTTTGACAGGCTGTAACAAAAAGAATTTAGAAAGACCGCCACATGGCCTTGCATTTAAATTTAAGTCTTATTTATTTATTTCATTTTAAAAAAAAAAATCTAAGTGGACCTCCACACCGCACAGTACAACAGTAGAATTCGTAAATTGCAAACAACGACTAAAAAGTGGAAACCTCTCGTTGGGCATAGTGGCCGGCCGGTTTTCTCTCTCTCTCAGCTTCACTGCTTACCTCACCCATCCGTCTTTTTTTATATAAGTTCTCCATTCTTCGCTATTCTCCTCAACATCTCTCTTTCCCTCTCTCTCTCTCTCCAACTAGCATTGTTTCTTCTTCGTTATTTATCCTCAACTTCATTAACATATACAAAAATGACAGGTTACGGCTCTTCAAGGTCGTTCCTCGGATTTTTTGCCCTCTTCACTCTTATTTTCCTTATTTTCTCCCCCTCTGTTCGTGCACAGGCTCCTGCTCCTGCTCCCACCAGCGATGGTAAGTTCGCTGGTTTTTTCTTTTTCCTAGTGTTTTTGCTTCCTTAGTGGTAGATCTGTTCCTGTTTTCTTTTACTTTCTCTACGGTTGTTTTCCTATATCTGAAATCATGAAATCCGTTTCTCCTTCTCGTTTCTGTTCAACGGCATTTTCTTTTCTTTTCTGGATCTTGTAATGTATACATTTATGTGCTTATAAATAAAAAACAAAAATTGTTTAAAATAAAAAATTATTGAAGGTTGGTTTAAATCTGCTTTGTTACAGGGACTTCTGTAGATCAAGGAATCGCCTACGCGTTGATGCTTGTTGCGTTGGTTCTCACATACCTTATCCACCCACTGGACGCCTCCTCCTACAATTTCTTTTGAATTTGTTATCTTGGAGCTTAGAGAAATGATTTTTTATTTATCTACCAGCATTGTATTTAATCAAGGGGATAAGTTTGCATTTGTTTTACAAGAATTTAATTTAATTTCGTGAATGATTACTTAGTATATTTGTTCTCCTTCCTCTGTCTCCTCACCTTGGATTCTTTTTTGGCTGTGCATTTCTTCTTCCGTAGATTTTATCTCTCTTTGCTTGTTATAATTGATAATATGTGATTTGCGATCCTGTTTTCATGCTTCTTTGATAGTCTACAAAGTCCAAACTACAACCTCTCAAGTACATTATCATCCAGTTCAGCAAATTAAGGTAGCATCTGCATTTTTGGAAAATATCATAATTTGATATGATGATTGATACACCGTGTGCCAGCTTGTGGTGAAGAGGATGTGAAACAAGGAAAATTAATATTTAATTAACGTATGTTAGGGTGAATGTGGCCGTTCGCAGCCTCCAGAATTGTCATTTTTCCGTGGAACATGACATTCCTAATTCCACGTAAAGGCAATCGAGGCTCAAGGGGAAAATTAAAAAAGGGAAGCAATCACCTGAAACCCATGATTCTACAAAATTTTTACGAAATTATTTCTCCTCACCATTATTTAAAACATAGTACTTACACAATTTTTACATGTCCTCATATCATATATGATTTTAGTCGATTGTAGTTTTAATTTAATTCTTTTTTTTTTCATTATTATTTTAGACCATTGAAGATAAGCACATAAATCAATTCAACTTAAGAGCTGCGTTTACATAGAACAACTTAAAAGAGTTCGCATTATTAAGAAACACCTATCCTGTAAATTCCAGGCCCCAAAAAGGGGATTTATTGTTGTCCAAATGGTAATGTGCTCTGCTGCTTCAACAGAATAAACTTGCACCTAAACTTTCTGCTGCGAATCAGCATCGCTAGTCGCAAGCATATTTATCCACACGTTTGGTCAATGGTAACTTCGCCCCCAATTGACGAACTGAGGGAATCAACCTCAATTAGTTTACTTGGTGTCTATGATGTAGGATATATTTGACAACTTCATAAAAGGAAACAACAATCCCAACAGAAGGACCAGCACGAGCAAGACGGGGCCCGATTCCTGTGAACAGTCCCTTCACCCCACCATCCCTGTTTGACAAGGAAATCGGGAGTCAAAAACGCACCAGGTGGCACAGAAAAGACTTAAGAGCCCACCTAATTTGGCTTTTGATATCAGGCAAGCCAGCCACAGGTGTGGCCCATAAATTTTGATACTAACATTTGTAATATCTATTTGAAATCTAAAAGAATGATAACTAGCAAAGATGTAGGTCACAAAGAAATGGCTAATTCAAAGCTCACTCAAAAGCAATAATCATGGATAGCAGATGGTGAAAAAAATAAAAATAAAAAAGCAACAACCACACAACAATTTTACCACATGATGATGGGCCTTCTTAACCAAAGATTGCCCCCTAACGCTAATTTCCATTTCATATGGAAGGATTATGAGTTTAACCCCTAGCAAATGTTACAATATCACCCTTAATAGTGCTGTCCATATAGGTAACCCTTCCATGTACTAATAGCCTCATAGAACGGTTATCAGACCAGGGGTGTTCCTATGAGAGATTCTCGCATCAATTTACTGGTCTTATACAAGTGCAATAACCACTGATGAACAAAAACAAAAACACATATAATTTCTTAGTTTTCATAAAGGAAGAACAAAAATTACCTATTTCATAGAAAGTAAAAAATAAAACTGAAGTACATACCTCCAGATTTCTCGTAATGTTTGTCTTGTAGTCATATTTAATGCCCTGGATGGATCCTTCTATTAATTGCAAACAGTACAAACAGTAAATCATGTTAGTAACAATCTAAAAATTGTGCCAAAGTCACTTAAATATTATTTGCAAGTCAATCCATTACTTGAATTTATTTGGAAGTCAACCTGTTCTGTCTAGATAACCATAATTCTTTTCCCTTTTCCCCCCTTAATTTTTTAAATTTCTTCCAAGGTTCTCAATTTCATTCCCAGTTATGATTTCTACATCCAATTTTATGGCAAAGTATCAATGCAAGGGTGAGAACACAACAATCACCCATATGGCAGCATCTCTGGTTGAAAGACATTGAAATTTTGTTAAAAGACATCATATTTATATCAAAATTTTCTCTATCCAAAAGTATTAAATTGAAGCCAATTTTTCCATACTATCATAATCTCATTCAAAACAAATGCTAAGTCATATATTAGACCAGCCAAATAAAGGATATGCATCAAACATAAAAGTTTTTGCAAGAGAGAATTTATAATGTTTTGCTCATTGATAATCAGGTCCAAATATCAAAGGAACAAGTAAGATTGCAAGAACCAGCACCAGCATTGTGGTTCTGATCAATGATCTATCTCATCTAGAACACTTCATCAACCATACGCCCTTCCTCTCTTATCTTTTATCTTATGTACCACTGTAATATGTTATCTTTTAATTTTTTGCCTTTCGTTTTTGTAAAATTTTTAGCAGAAAGAATAGGGGGTGATAAAAAAATTATCTCTACAAAAATTGTAGACGCATTTTTAACAAAGGCTGGTTTTAGAGTATTACCTCTATCTGCCTTCTGGTCCTTGCAACATCTAATGGGCACGTAGCAGCAGCTGCCAGAGTTCCTGCAACAAAACCAGCAGAAAAGTTTGCCCCAAGGACACTGGCTACCGTGGCTTCATCAGCCACAAGATCATGAATTCCTTTCCTGATCTGAAGAGAATGTACAAAAGAAAGCATCATTAAGTTCAATGTTTGTGTTGATCCAAAAACCATTGAAAATCAAGGTCTATTTTTTGAGACAAATAATGCAAACTCACAGGCTCAAGGGTTGACCAGCATATTGCAGAGAAGGGAACATCACGAGAAAGTTGTGCTCCAAGGCCAGTCCACAATATGCGATAACTTTGCCCTGTTAATAATAATTTCAATAACAATTCAAGCAGGGATGAAAACGCAAACACAGAAAGTACACAAATAAAGTATACTAATGTCAAGTGAGGCACCAACTGTACTAGTAACCAAAACAAAATAAAAGATACATTGATCAAACCAATAAGGAGTCGACTTACTCTTTTGAAGGTTGTTTGAGCTCGTAACTGGGTTGATCACCTCAATTAGTGTCTTCCACACTCCCGGAGGCTTTGCACCATTTTGGGCTTCTTTAAATGCCTATTATATAAAGAGAAGACCAAAATGAAAAGAAGTTCCAATCAAAACTAATTCTCCAAAATAAGGACATAAACCAATACCTGCATACGAGTCCTTGCCAACTCCACAGGGTAACAAGTAACGCAAGCTAATGAGCGTGCTACCGACCCTGCAACTAATGGTACATATGGTGTCAAGTCTGGAGCATTCTGATTTGTAAAATCTTCCATTAGATTCCGGAAAATGTCATAACAAGGCAAGTAGATTCCCACCTGGTTAACAATAAGTAACCAATGCGGATCAGCCAAAAATAACTTGAAAGACGTTAACTAGCTTGCAACATTATAAAGCATCCACTCCATGATTCAACAAACCATATTGATGAAAAAGAACATCCTTTTTAATAGACTTACAGTTGGCACAGCCAAAGCTAAGCTTGCATTTGTGCCTCTCCACAGTCTTCCAAATCCTTCCTGCACAAATTCACCACTGTGAAGCCTTTGAATAAGTATGTGCATGACAAACATAAATTCAACAATATGGAAATCAGATGCACCCTATAGGACAAAAGCAGAATATCTTGGCCGCATATGATGATATGAATACAAAGCTTGTAGTGCTATTGGTATTAGTTCCTATTTCGGACATATAAATCTATCAGTGGAGTATGTTTCTCATATGACATCTATGTATATTTCACAATATATTAATGTGCTATGGCCGGCTTGGTTTACAGGGTTTCTTTTGGTATTGGTTCCTATTTTGGACATATAAATCTATCAGTGGAGTATGCTTCTCATATTACATCTATGTATAGTTCACAATATATTAATGTGCTATGGCCGGCTTGGTTTACAGGGGTTCTTTTGTCCCTCGCATTCTGAATAATCATACACTAAAAACAACGGAACTCTATTCCGAGGAAATTAATGAGAAAAAACCACCAAACTCTCTGCTCCTTGATATGACAATACATATCCAAAATGATGATATATTTTCCAAGATGATTAAATAAAGATAAAGAAGTATGTAGTTCTCCACCTAATTGCAAAAAGCCACTTCATAACAGCGTTCAAGCAATTAGAAGGTTTATCCTTAGAAAAAAGATATATATAAAAACAATAAGCATTAGAAATATTTTGTAACTTTAATTTGTCTATTAATTAGCAAAAATTGCTGTATATTTAACTTCAGCAATTCCACAAACCTGGCGAATGACTTTACTGAAGACATCCAGCGTTCCCTTATACCTGTTACATTCTGAAGTGCACATTGTTTCAGAACCAGGTAGTGTATGTTTTAGACCCGGAAGCTCCTAAAATTCAAAAGCAACAGTATTCAGAACAAATTAAAGCAGACTTGCATTGAACAAAATCCTACATAATAGTCTTCAAGTTCCTTTCTTTCCTCATAAAAATACAGATAATAGTCAATCAGAGTGTTATGAGTGTTAATAGCAACAACTATACCGCATTTGCGTCCAAACATTCAGTTCCACATAATCCCTGATTAGGAACTCCAGCAGCCTGTGCTTGCAGCCTTGTCTGTAAGCAACACAATGAAGACGCATAAACGTCATAAACTTATAGCTATCACAACAAAAAGCCTCAACAAACTTTAATAGAATCAAATAAAAGCTTGCATCTACGAACCAAAACCAAGTTTTGAAAATTTTAATTGAAATAAAAGGGAGAAAATAATTGAAAACGTGGAAACGCAAGCAATTCTCAAAAGGCAAAATAAGAAGTTAAAGAAATGAAAAAAAAAAAAAGAATGAAAATTGAAAAAGAAATTGGAGCAAGCGAACACCTTGGCGACATCAAGAGGGTTAACGATGATGGCGGAGACAACGGCGGCACAAGCTGCAGAGATGGCCCTCTCCATAAAACCTAAATTGGCATCTAACGACACCGCTTTGGAATCATCCTTTTTAACAGCTTTAGAAGAAAACATTGTCTCTGAATCAGAGGAAACATTCCCATTAATATCGACTCTGGACGCCGCTGCTGCGCTAATCCACGAAGGTAGACTCTGCCTCGACCCTCCCACCATTTAGGATTTTCCTTATTTAGAATTGTCTTATTTTATTAAAAAACCCTCCGATCAATCATAAGGGACTTTGGGTTCACAAAATCATCCCATATTTGAATTTTGCGATGGAGGAGGCCAAGTTTGACACTGCTATCTACCCTTTTTTCCCCTCAATTATGGAAATTGAGTTTGGGTGAAGGGGTTGCGATCAGTTTGAATTGAATGAAAATGGAGAATATCAAAATCGGTGTTGGGGTGGTTTTAGGTTTAGTTGATATCTAGAGTTTTCTCAATTTGCATGGGAAGTAGGAGCATAACATACAGGTAGAGAAACATATGATTCGAGGCGTGGAAATAAGGGCGCCAAACAATTGGAACTGCTCCGCCTTTCAGCCTGAAGTGTACGCCTCTCCTATACACACACGTGATAGTGACACAGACAAAGAGGGCCACAATGTGGGACTGCGGAGTCTGGAGCAAAAACTCTCATTCTTACGGTTCATATCTAGATTGGGCCTCTCAGCACGGTGATTCCCTAGCCCAACACGTGGGTTGCCAGCAAACTTTTGCTGGTTTAGAGCAGCTAAAAAGATGTCTGTTTTGGATACTACACTGCAATAGTATCATTTGAATCGCTGATAAATGTAGATTTCTTTACATAAAGTACGTAAAATTCATATCAATTAATCAACGGTATAGATTAAACAGTCTGGTTTTGCTAAAAAATTCGAGTCGGGAGTGGAACACGGGATGGAGAATAAAGTGCCAAAGAGCTATCTTGGAGTAGGAGTAAAGTTACATGGAAAAATCATCCCAACCCTCGTTCTTTCTATACAATTAAAAAAACAATAATCAACCCACGAGAATTAAAACTGTGTACAACAATAAAACGATGAGAATTGATGGAGTTGGAGTAAGAATTCATCATTCATCTTCATCCCCTTCCATAGAAAACATCCAGATGTCTATCCGTGAGGGAAGGTACGGTTTGTTTAATTGGTGCGGCAGCTGATTCCACAAATGAACTGCAATACTGTTGTTTTCTCGCATGACAAAGCCTCACTGTCGATGAAATGCTTGCTGAAACCACAACCAATTTGGCTGCCACCCCAATTGCCTTCTGCCAGTTACAGGGACCAAATAGAATTCCGATGCAAAAACTGACGAACCTACTTCTTGTCCCCTTTTCCTTGTTATTGTGGATATTAGAATCCGCTTTGTTCTTGATTTCCCCATTCCAGTTCAAATCAAAATCAGTGATCTTTCCATTGTTAAACCAAGCATTCAGCTCTTTCACTACATCAAGAGATCTTCCTGGAAATTGTTTCACTTTTTCGATTAGGATTATTCTGCTCTCTTCTAAGCGATTAAGGGCTGCATGCGTATCTATTATCTGCCAAGATCTTAATCTCTGCATAAGGATTAAACCAATCAATATGAAGATAATCAACAGTCCGGGGATAATCAACAGTTCATTTGTCCTTTTCTCTTCATGGATTGAACGACTTTGAAATTGAATTTATTATTTATTTTGTAATGGCATTAATGCGATGGAAGCCAGAAAATAAATCAATAATTTACAACTGCAAGTGGCTTGCAGAATATGTATGCAATAACACAATAAATAATACTACCAAATAACTCCAGCTATTGAAACTTATTCAAGGAATAACAATTCTAACATGGAAAATTATTGAAATTTCATAATCAAATAATTGAAATGGGAAAGTTTATGCAAGTCAGAGACATTTTGCTTTCACTGGCTAGTATCTTATACGTATTAATTCAGAGTTATCTGAATCTGAGAATGAATCAATTCTCTTGGAGTTGAAAGTAAACAATAGCGAAAATTGGTTGTTTGTGGGGTGGTGGTGGATTGTGGTGGGGGTGTGAAAGTCTGAATTTTGTCCAGCAGATGCAAAACCAAACAGCTATTTGTCAGAAAATAGGAAAGAGAAAGAGAGAATATTGATGTACCTGTAAAAGCATAAGCACGTCCCCAACTTCCCTTAATGAATCTCTAATGGCAATCAATCTCTCCCTCTCCTGAACTGATGTCTCTGCAATGTGACAGAGACGACCATTCTCTGAACACAGCCTGCAGAAGCTGTAGCAGTCTCTGATTTCATCAGACAGGCCATCTTGCAGAGCCCCTGCTCTCTCTATGAGAGCCTGAAGGCTCCCCTTCAACTCCATCAAAAATTATAAGCACCCCACCAATCGAAACTCTATCTCTATGATCTTTTCAGGCTTTGTCAGGTCTTCCCATTTGTTGCTGAGACCATTTGTAGGCCTATTTTTTTTTTTTGGTTTGCATTTGGTAGTTCATCAGAACAAATCATTTTGTCTTTCCTTATTATTTCTTTTTATTTTGTGGGTTTGCTTTAAACGAAGCTCCATATGCAAGCGAAAGGTTTGGCTGTTTATGTAACTTTATGCCCCACAATCTCCTTTCATTTCATCACATTCACATGCTGTCTTGTATGCCATGCATGTCTTCATCATAACATAACATAATTTCCTTTTTCTTTTCTAATTTAATGAGTTTAATGAGTTTTCAAGCAAATTTTAAGATTTTTATGAATGAAACATTTGTGTTAAGGTGTGTGAAAGCATTTGAATTGATGATGGAAGCATGCTGAATTATGGCATCCCACAACCTGTGATCATCCAATAAGCATGGTTTCCTTGGGAGGATCCCCTCAGACCCCACTGAGAAGAGAAGGTTAGAGTGAGGAAAGCCTATGAGCCCGGTTCGTTGGGTGATGAGTGTTGGCTCAACTAACCTCTGACTGAACTCTGATGGACCCAACTCTAATCATGCTCATAACCACAATGAGCTGGGCTCCCTGTCCCTCACCCACCACCTGTGTTATTAAATTAGGCTCAGATGTTGACGACTAAGAGATTAAATAAATGGATAATGATTCAATTAATGAATAATTAAAAATTAATTAAATATAATACTTATTAATACAAGTAATATAATTAATTAAATTTTAATTATTTAAAATAAAAATTTAACATTTATTAAGTTATATTTAATAAATTTTAATAATATTTTTAAATTTTATATAAAAGTACTTAAGCAATATAATGCATAGAAATTTTTATAAATGTATAATTCTCTTTTTAATATTTATAAAATATTAAGAATATATTAAAATATAAAACACATAGCTATCAAGTTAACTTAATTAATTTTGATTTTAAAAACTTTTATGATATTTTAAATTCAATTTTTTACACCAAAAATTGAAAAAAAATAGATTTTATTGAATAATTAAATAGGTCGAGTCACACCGAATTACAGTAGGTTACAGATTTAACTATCGGATCCACTGAATTACTTTCTTATTTGGTTCAATTACAAACCCATACCAATTTAAAAGGTGATTCACCAATTCACTGATTCAACCGATCGATTCAATCCAAATTTAATAACTATGCCCACCACAATGCCCTTAACCATATCCCATTGATCAGTGATTCGAGTATTGATTAGCTTTGTCTGATTGATTGGTCGGTCAAATTTTAAAAGCTACAATTTATATGTACATATATTTTTAATAAGATATATATTGTGTGCACATATTTAATTTTTTTTTAATTAATATTTTGGTATTTAAGATTTAATTTTACAATATAAGAAAATGAAATGTCGATATTTTTCTTTCTACGTCCCATCTTTAAAAAAAAAAGTAAAAGAAAATTTATAAAAATTTCAAATACACTAAAAAATAATGCACATTTTCCTCACATATTTATAGTTATTTCATGTTCTAATAGAAAGTGAAAGTTTTATTAATTGCTTCTAAAGCACTTACTCTTTCTTGTTTACTATTAAATAGTATAATATAATTGAGAATATGTGAGTATATAATACACTAAAAATTAATGCATCGAAAATATATTAAAAAAAAATTGAATCTTATTTTCATATAAAGGAGAAATTTTATATTTATTTGAACAAATTTTATTTATTTATTTATTTATTTATAAATTACTCATTAATTTATCATTTAATATAATTATCCTGAAATTACTGTGGTAGTAAATAATTTCTCCTGAGAGGGAAGTATGGGACCGTAGAGAGCGCATAAGTTGCACCCTGACTGGCCAAGGACCCACGGTTCACGGATCATCTCTGAAGAAGCCAATTTGAAAAGCACATGAGCACTATTGCCCCACTATGCGCTTTGCCCCACTAGATTTCTTCACCTGAAACGACGTCGGTTGGCGGTAGCCTTCAATCACTGTTATATCTGATTCACCAAATACGCCATGCATATGAATGGGATAGGACGTTTAAAATTTATTTTTTTATAATTAAAAATAATTAAAATAGACATAATTAGCATATTTATGTTTATTTTTTTATTAATTTGACTTAAATTAAAATCTCTTAATTTGTACTTTTTTATTAAAACTCTACACTATACTTTTTCACAATCTAAATCCTCAATTATGCATATTCTTACAATTTAATAAATTTATTCGTTTCATATAATGAAATAGATAAATTAACTCATGACTTTTGTTAAAAAGTTTAATAATGTTATCAAATTTTAAAAATATCTTATCTCATTCTTAAATTTTTATAATTTACTAAATTTAAAAAGATGAAATACATAAACAAAAATTTCTATTTTTTTTTACGTCAATTTTAGTACTTATTTTCACTTTAGTTGAATTACCACTTAATTTTTCAAATAAAAGTCAAAATTAAAATATACCTTTATTAGTTGAAAATAGATTTAAAAAAAAAAATGAGACACGACAAACAGTTGCGCAAAAGGACTGTCAAATCAATATTTGATTTTGTCGTCCCATCGCAGATTTTTTACTGAAACTTTTTTGGCCTGTAGTTGGTGCTCAGCTCTTAACTTTTATTATTATTTTTAAATTCTGTTATGGCCTGCCCTGCAGTGGCCGCGGTTAAACGACGGCATTTAACATGTGGTCAAATACCGGAAAGGGGAAACAAGAAGAGGTAAATTTCAATGACAACATTTACCAAATGAATTTCTTGATTGGCCATCAAGAAAAGCAGATGTGGGGACCAATCGGACGGGCAAACACGACTGCAATTACAAAAATGAGGCCATGGAGTGGTCGGTTATGTCAATGTAACTTGTTACTGTACCGATATATCAGATTGAGGGGGGAAAAAAAATGCAAGTGGGTCTCTGTTTTTTCTGAACTTCTATGACAAAATTATCACCACTAACCTTTTTGTAATATCTTTGACCATAGCTACTACAAAAAGACGCACCTGTCTCTCATGTCCTGGGTACTGATTCTTGGCCGGGGGGATTCAAGCACGCCGGGATTTCACCTCTAAGGCAAGCTGGCTCTGGCCTGCCATGTATTAATTGGCAATCCTAGAAAAGCCATGCTCTGCTACTCGTAGTCTAGGCAACTATTTTATTCACCCTTGCCGAGATGTCGTTGTAAGACTTTCTTTTCTTTTCTTTTCTTCTTCCCTTGTTTTATCGTGCCCGAGGCACACAGAGAAATGGTTTTCAACTTCAACCGAATATTATCCCCTCTGGCCAGTGTCGGCGGACTAAGCATAACCCTTTGTTACAGTGTAGGCTCTGTTTGCCCCATTACCTTTCTAAGTAGAAACCTCATAAGCATTAAGACTCTTCACTTTTTATATGTAAAAACAAAGGGAAAAAAAACCACATTTTACCATGTTAAATTAGTAAACAGAATCTCCAATTGGACTATAGTATCATAAAAATTAGAAATATTTGTTTGGAAAAGGAATATCTTACACGAGCGCATGATATTTTTGAGACAAGAAACGCCAAACACACATTCACAATTGGAATGGGTTTTGGAATGGCTAGCAAAACGCAGAAAGAGAGTGTGGTCATCGAGTGTCCAAGGTGGCCAACCCTTGAACATGGAAAACCACTTTAGCCACTTGGCCGGCAGCCTTTTGAGTCTCCGCACCGCGCCAATACAAAATGGGGGAAAAAAATATCTAACCAATCAATCCAAATCCTTGAACAATATTTTTAACTCAAAATCCGAATTTATAAACTACGGAGGAGCTATAAAAATAAAAATTTTACAGGTATTTGCATTGCCACTCTTTGCATTCTCATGGAGAATCTAAAAAAAATAAAAATAAAAATGCAGCAAAGTATCCAAAACTCCACTCGGAATTTACCCAACTCCCCATTTACCCAATTTTGCAAGCTTTGCTTTAGCACTCAAAAGTACTCATCCACGTTCCATAAACATGACCCAAAATCTCCATCTATATGGACTCCAACATCCGTAAAATCTTCTCTTAATATTGTATCTGGTATAACACATTCATCGAAAAATATTGGAGGATGATTCTCAAATTCTATCAACTCTTTGAGACAATAATCAACTGGATCTTCTTCCTTTGCACCCTCGTCGGGTCTCCAATCATTTCCCTCTATTTGCTGATCAAATCTCCAATCTTTAATCTCTTCAACCGCTCTGCTACCATTACCCTCCAAAACTTGTGGCTCATTCACAGCTTCTTCAGTGTACTGAAATCTAAGAACAGAAGTCGGAGAACTCAGACCATGAGACTCCTTACTAAAATCATACCCAGCAATATCAAAATCCGGGGGCGGGGTTCTCACCGACGGTTTTATGAAATTGGTGAGAGCATTAGGCCCTTTAATCTTGATGGCAGCTTTGTCGTACATCATTGCAGCTTCCTCTGCGGTGTCAAACGTCCCTAACCATACCCTTGTTCGACGGTAGGGATCCCTAATCTCAGCGGCAAATCTTCCCCATGGCCTTTGTCGAACACCCCGATACTTCTTACCCTCTGGATAATACCGCTGTTTTTTATTGTTTTTCCTCGGTGGTTGTTGACCCGAATTTGAGCATTCACCAGTTACATATCCCACACGATCTTCAATTCTTATCTCGTTGATGTGTTTCTTGATGACTCGTTGATGAGCGAATACTGGGTCTTCATCCTCGTCGCTGGAGGAGTCTGTTGCGTCACCATCTGTAACATGAATCCGAACTATTCTGATGGAGTTTGAGTCATTGCATTTAACGAGCTTACTAGTGACCGTTTTGTGCTCGGAGTACTTGACCGAAGACGATTTCATCATCGCCAATAGCATTAAAGTTAGGAAGGAGAGAGAGAGAGAGAGAGAGAGAGAGAGAGAGAGAGTGAGCACAGAGATTGGTATAAAGAAGGAGATAGAGGGAGTTTGGGAAGTTTTATAGGAGGATCCTAGATGGGCCTACCTTAGTAAAAAAAAAAAAAAAAATTATTCCCTATGTTTTTTCAATCCGAGATTGAAATAGTGGAAATTGAAATCTTAATTAGTAGTTTAGTAATTGGTTAAATTAATTGGTTTTGAATTCCCGCAAAGCCTACAGCCGGAGATTCCGGTACCACCGAAGATCCCAAGCGAGTCGCCGCATTTCCATTGGACACGCTTGATTCTCGACACGTGGTATCTTGGCCCGGTAAAACTGCTCGATCCTCCTATTCAACTTGGTCCTCAAGCATCAATTGTCAACTACCACGCGCTAACGCTTTTCGTGTCAAACAAACAATAAAATCACGTCAGTTAATACTTAACTTTGATAATGACGCGGGGTTGGCTGGTCAGTTTCTTATTACAGTCTGTCAGAAAAAGCAACCTGACGGTCTTGTGAAGTTAACAATTGACACTACTCTCGATGTATCTAATACGTACGTCACATGTGAGGGTGAGACAGACATTACTATTTCTGTTGTAAACGTTGGTGATAAATATCATTCGGTCACAGTCACAGCAGAGAGTTTGTTGACCAATTAGCAGATTAACTTAAAAAACAGGTTTTAATTTATTACTACAGATCTATAATGGAGTATTTTATGGATGTTAGTCCAATACTTATTTTTTTTCTTGTCCATCAAGCATCTCTATCTGATTTGCCTTTTTGGGTTCTTACCAGTGCAATTTTTTATTTAAATACAAATTCCATTAAAAAAAAAAGTTCAATAAGCATGCCTGTAAATTAATGGCCCTTAATTATTTTTAATCTTTAAATTAATGACCCTTAATCATTTTTAAACAAATGGGTTCAGAAGTACAAAATTTATTAAATTTAACATTTATTAGCAAACTTGATCTTATCATCTTCATGAGCCTACTACAAAAAATTGATGCCCTCCGGTCTTCATAACTCCTAATTTTTAATAAAATTACAAGGAAGAAGAGCAGCGATTGATTCAAGAATTAACCATCAATGGAAAATTAAGGAGAGCTTGATTGGTTTCCAAGGACAAGAATCAAATGGTTGTCCACAGGGATAGTAATACTCTTTTTTCCATACGACCACAGGCCAGCGAAGACAGAGAAATCGGATCTTGAGAATTAAAGATCAGAGAAGCAGTTGGGTGGAAGGGGAGGATCAGAGGAATTGGTTTGTCCTTCAAGTGACCTTTGCTTAATTCTTTCTATTTTATTTTAGTTTTTTATATAATTCATTGGGCTTAGAGGAGGCAATGACCAACTGTTCAATTGTTCTACTATACATCTCCTTAGCTGACAAAAGTTCATCGAGAGTCAATTGCAGAGTTGAGTTCATCTGTTCTATATGAAAGACAACTTGAAATAAACTTGCACGATAATTGCTTGCGTTTAAAAGCATAATAATTAGTAAACTACGAAAAGCCCAAATAACGAATAAGCCTACCACTTCACGAGTAATTTTCCCACAGGACATCAAGGTTACTTCATATAATCCAATAGAAATTCTATACTTTTTACAAGCAAATATTTTGTTTAACAATTTTTTTTTTTTTTCAAATTTCATATACACCATCAGTTGCTGTGCTACAATCAGCAACTTCATTACTTGTCTAAACTATCCACCCTAGCAAGCATAGCAATGGGTGCCTAAACCCAAAACACATTGTGTTGTAAAAGAGCAATTTTCTTTTTTGACATCTCTAAAACTGTAAATTGAATCGTCAGCAAATGAAAAAGCCTACAACACCATGCATGGAATTGAAATGAGCAAAAGATCCACATGACCACCACTAAGTATCGAGGAGGTCAAATATTTCCCACAACCACCAGTGAGCGTAGGAAAATTTGCCTACGAAGTACTATGACAGCATGAGACCCTACATGCACTCATTTAAATCTTCATGGACACAAAACAAATGGTATATTGAACAACTACAATCTTTCACATTCAAGATCATTTTCCATACCAATAACCTAACATCTTGTTTTCATGGGGTGAACTGTATAAATCTATTCTTCACTTTTTCAATGTAAGAGTAAAGAAACGGATCACACACATCATTTATACATAACAATGATTTGACTGATATCCTAAATCTCCCAACCACAAAGCACTAGCCCATTGCATGCTTCTGGGTCCAGCTCCTAGCAGTTGCCTCGTACTTGGCCCTATCTGTCTTGTACATATGAGCAATTTCTGGCACCAAGGGATCATCTGGGTTTGGATCCGTCAACAGTGAACATATAGAGAGCAACACCTGAAAAACAAGACAATAACCCTTCCCACCTACTTAAAAAACAGCAATAACAAAACACACAGGTGAAAATTTACCAGATATTTGTGTGTGTGCGTGTGTGATTGCTGTGTCTTGTGTGTATTCAACAAATGGTGGAGAGCTAACCCAACAGAAACTCAATGGAAATCCTAATGATTGGCGTCAGGAAAATTATTGTAAACACATTTTGATATAGGACCTTTCACCTTGTATAATTAATTTATGTTTTATTGGCAAACAAAACACTGGATTTAAGATGCTACATTGGATTAATTGATCAGATGCACACCCATCATCCGGATTTCTGCACCAAAACTAAGTGGGTGGCAATATGCAGGATAAAAGGCCATCGCAATGTGCAACATTTTCCTATTAGGACAACCTCAGACACATGATAGAATCATGCGTTGAGGACAATTAATTCTTCTACACCACTACATCAACCATGATTTATGTGCACAATGAATAAGTGAGACCCCTTATTCAGAAGTCCATCAAATTTAGGAGACATGTCAATAATACTAATTTCCAATGTCCATGCCTATCTTGTTTGACAGAAATTCAAACCTAATGGGAATTAGGTGATAAGAAGTCAGAACCTTGGATATTGTCAGGGCAGGGCTCCACTGCTCCTTTAGAATGTCGAGGCAAATGCTGCCATTACTGTTGATATTTGGATGAAAAACCTTTGTCCTAAATGCAACCTGCGTGAAACAAAAAGATAAGAAACTACAATTAAGGTACAAAAAATTTACACATGTATAAGTTTCATGCTATTAAGACTCTGATTGAAAATATTATTAAGCCTGATTGCCATTTCTGTTTAGGTACGCCAAATTTATACATGTATAAAATACATAGGAATTTCATATACAGTGAGTTTTGGCAATCACAAGCTTAAGAACTCTGCAGCATATTAGATATTGCTCTGATGAAACTTCCATATACCTCACTGCCTTGACTTTTCATCACATCAGGAAACGGAATGTCAAAAGTTTTAAGAGGGAGACATGAAATGACATGAAAATTGCAACAATTTTTCATGTATACGCATTTAGTTAACTTCACTACATTAAAATTTCTCATACAATTGTTTACACTTTAGTGTTTTATTAAGCGCAGGTGTTGGTTTCTTCTCTGTTAAAATTAAATAGTTATTATGTCACTAATCTTTACACAAGTTTTTTCAGAGAAATTTTCTGGTAGAGGGGGATTGGAATATTCAGAGACATTTCAAAGAACAAAGTCATCTATGAAGCAAGCACATGCCTACAGCAAGAAGGAAAAAGAAAGAAAATAAAGACTTGATATCATACCTTTGGTGGCTTAAATGGATAGTCAGGAGGAAAATGAATAGTAACTAAAAATACACCCCCAGAATAAGGGCTGTCAGGGGGACCCATTATTGTTGCTTGCCAGTGAAACATGTCTTCAGCTACAGGGCCTGACAAAAAAATTGACCAGGTATTTCTTAAGGAACTCCATAATAAAAACAAAAAGACAACTCCCTGTATGCTGCATTAAAGCCATTCTTTTGGTTCTAGCAGAAATAATATTAGAAATATGAAGATGACTCACTGAAGCAAATTACTAGCTACCATTGAGATGACTGTAAAAAAGTATGCTAAATTCTATCCAGCTATAAGCCTATAACCAGTGGGAAAACTATGATGCGACTATTTACCATAGTTATCAAAGACGCACCAGGTGAGGCAAGCAGCCTCTGGAACACAAAGGCGGGTGATTTAACAGAGGTACACCCAGACACTGATGAAGGTCAGCTCATATAAAAGATCCAGAACCAAAAAAATAAAAACAAAAAAGGTTTTCTGCCTCCCAAGTCTCACTATCAGCAGAGAAGATGAAGAACCTGATAGGTGCTGGGCCTGCTGGCTGCTGTGGCATAATATCTGCGATTGAGCCAGCTATTCACATTTTTTTTCGGTGCTTTCTTCTTCCTTCCCCCCTCTCTCCTCCATCCACTTGGGCTTTCCTCCTCCTCTTTGATTCCTTCTTTTCCTTCAGCTTTCCTCAATTGTGCCATCAATTTCTCCTGAGCTGGTGCCTGGTTTGGCCCTATTTTAAACAACCATGCTCTGATTGATGTATTTTTGTTTGGACTTTGATTTCTCTGGTAGTCTGGTGTGTGCAGGTGGGTGGGTGTGTGAGTCCTCCTAAATGATTTGTGACGCTTGAGCAATTGTGTTTTAGTTTTAAGACATTAATATCTATAATTTGGAAAATAGTATAATTTTTAAGACATTTATATCGCATTTATTTACTAGTTAGAATTTGAAAAATAGTATGATTTTTAAGACATTATATCTATAATAATTTAGTTTTATTTATTTGAATTGCAAAAACATCATCACTTGTCTATTTGACTGTTAAATATTATATGGTATTGATATAGATAATTATTTTATATTTTATTTTATTTTTTGCATCTTGCCTTACTCAGGCACACACCTGCGCCTTGTGCCTACGCTCCAAGACCCTTAGGCGCCTTTTTGCTCATGGCACCTTTACTAACTATGCTATTTACTCACCACATACAGCATTAAATTAGTATGAAATGATAACAGCCTCTCTGTTGGCAAGAAAACAGCCTGGTAACTAGATATATATCTTAGACGTCAATAAAAGTTCTAACACTAATAACCTGAATGTTTCTATATTCCAAGGGATGCTCAATAATATAGGAAAAGAAAAGCATCCTTAATGTTACAAAATTAAAGTATTTATTAATTTCCTAGAAATATAAACTGTAAGGAGAAGAGTATAACTGATAAGAGAAGCATAGCAAACAAACAAAAATAATACTGAAAATGATGGACAAAATAAAATGAAGAAATGAAAGGACTACAGAACTCCAATAAACAAATTGTAAGATAAAATCCCCATACCTAAATCAATCAGTAATTAACATGGCCAATATGTAATGACAACGGTATTCCAACAAGTATATTATCAAGCATTATGGACAACAGACTGCTATCATTGAGGTTAATTTCATAGAAATGCACTGAAGCATCACTGGACCAACAGCACAATTTTATTAAACCACACTTATGACTTACCAAAGAGAAAATCATTCAAATCATTGGAGAAAAATAATATCAAACAGAATATGAATGCCCATTAATCCGGTAAGGCCAGTCATACAAGACAAGATTTACCTTGCCATTGGAGTAAATTCCACTATGCAGTTACACAATGGATGATATTACAAATGCATACACCTGGAAGGCAAAGCTTTTGTAACCCAAACATGTTATATGTACACATGTACGACAAATTTTGGTAGAACATGAATTTTTTATAAAAAAAAAAAAAAAAAAAAAGTTTGTAAACCTTTTTGAACCATCACACAAGTTCAAACACAAAAAAACAGCAAGCAAAATTATCAAGATGTAGAGATAACACTTAAGATAACATCCAAGGAGGACCGCGCCCCACACACACCCCACCCCATCCCCACCTCTTCCTCTTCTCTGAAGAGTGCCAAGGTCAAAAGATGCCTCATAATGAGGAAACAAAAAAAAAAACTCTACTCATGTACCACAAAATCAATTGCTTTACCTTATCTTTTCATATATTACTACTGTGTTTTCATTTTTTTCAACCCCCACCACTATAATAATTGCCCAACCAACATATGTTTTGTTTATCATTGCATCATTATTGACATGTTAATCGCTTCTCCGTGTATCTAGATTCTTGAATCATAGTTGATATCAGCAAGCAGTATTAAACTAACGAATTAGGCAAAGATCAATCCACCAAATCACAGAAAGGATATTGATTTTATAAGCTTTAATCGTTGCCATCCATAACAAGTTAATGACATTTACAGTGCCAATCAAGGCTTGCGTGTCTATGGTCTATAAGTATAATTGCCCGATTAGATCAAACTGTTCGAAATCTTGATTTCGTTCAACAAATTCTTCCATTTCAAAGGCATGAACGAAATCATCCCCAACAATTTTTTTTTAAAAGAAAAAATACATATCAGTTTTAGCAAACAACCTTGCAAACAAAAATACTAGCATATCTCAAATAATCCGAAGAAAAAAAAATCAAAGATGAAGAATGATGAGATTTATGACCACAGATAGATGTACGAATACAAGTGAATTTACATAAAAGTGAGAGAGAGAGAGAGAGAGTCTATCATACCAGCACTGCAAGAGGTAGGAGGATCCTTCTGGAGATCCTTGAGCTCCTTCAAGATCCGCTTCGAAGCCATGAGCAAACCTCGAGAATAGCCTCTGAACGAGAGAGAGAGAATATAGAACAAACTTGACGAAACGCCCGACAGGGCAAGCTTAGAGATACAAAAAGGAAGATGTGTGCCGTGGGAAGATTAATATGTACTCATATATATTAGTTTTATAAATTATAAAATAAATATTATTTTTATAATAACTTTCATCCTTAAATGCTTTAATTAAAATTTTAAAATTATATCAAGAAAATGGTAATTTTTATATAAAAAAATATATGTAAAATTGTAAATATATTATAAAATAATATATAATTAATAATAAATTTATCTATATTTTAAAAACATATTTCTTAAATTTAATTATTTATTTATTACTTTAAAATTAATTTACTATTTTACATATTAACCTTACATGAAATTACCATTACATATTATTAGAGAAATTGCAAAATGCAAGTGAATGGTTGCGGGTTACTTTGGATGTTTTCTTGGACCATTTACACTTTATAGCCGCTTGACTTTTAAACGACCGAGTCACAATCGTTGGTTCACTTGTAAATCGTAATGGGTACGTGGAAGTTACTATTAAGCCGGTTTTGCATAGCTGTAATTGGGAAAATATTTTTTAAAATATATTAATTAAAAATAATTTAAATTAAATTTAATAAATTTTAATTATAAGAATAATGAAATAATAAAATATAAATTTTCAAACAGTTTTTTTTTTTTAATATCATATAGAATGATTTTTTTTTTCTAAAAAGTTAATTTTGACCTTTAAATCTCATTATCAATATTAAATAGATATATATTTTTTCTGTTTCTAGAATTTCTTTTTTCAATGTGTTGAATGAAAAGTGAAGAAATAATTTAGAGATTATTAAAATTATTTTGATGTAAACAACATATACCATAATAGCTTGAAAATGTATGAGTTATGTTTATTTTAATATATCATAATAGTCGAATGCAGTCTAATTTCATATACAATGTGTATTTACGTGAATATTTAGAATTTTTCTGGACATTAGAAAATACAAGCAGATTGTTTGTACCACTAATTTAATTAAAATGTAAGCTTGTAAAAACACTAATTTTCATTTCCAATATGAGGAGCTGTGATGGTTTTATCCCAATATTCCTTGATAAAAAGCCAATTCCTTAACTACATAATTTTACGAGCTCTTTTATTTCAGTACCGGTTATTTATCTGTTTATAAGAAAGGTCTATTGAACTTGAATTTTCTTCACAAAGAAAGAAATTAAGGAGTTGGGTCTAGATTAATAATGGCAGCCATGACAATTATGCTTCTCCTAACTTGATATAGCAGTCCCCTAATGCCCCCGAAAAATAAAACTAAGATGTTATACCTTGCTTCTCCTTCTTCTTCCCTCTCTCTTTTTTTTTTTCAATTTAATTTTTTTTTTAATTCTGTTTCTTTCAGTGGAAAAGAAAATGCAAGAATGGCAACCTAACAAGGGACGGGAATCCGAGAGCCCCACCCTCATTTGCAATTGCAGCCCCACCGCTCCGATAAGATTCTTCATTCTTCACCAGAAAAAAAAAATATATCAAATAGATAAGAAATGTGGTATAGAATAAACCCCATCAACCACTAAAATTAAACAAATAATTAAGTTTACGTCTGTATCCTCATTACAATTACATCGTAATCGGAACCAAAGTGTAGACATGGACCCACGTTTCACTGTTGTCGATGCTATGACACCCCCAAATCTCCCGTCTCCTTACCCTCCCCAACATTAAAGTAAAGAATATTGTATGTAAATATTACAGTCATTTTTTTTTTTTAATAAAAATGGGTACAATTGTATCACCATTCTTCTTTTTTACCACCAACCTCCATGCACATAAAGGAAACAAAAAACCAGTCAGCTTAAATTGACCATGCAGCCAAAGCAACAATCTAAAATCAGAAGGGTCAATTCACCTATTCTTTTAAGATGGCATATTTCAAAGTTGCTAATGGTCTTAACTAGAGCACACATACAGTAACAGTAACAGAGCAATGAAGTCGTAAAACATGAGAGAATCGCAATTCTTACCATTTGAGAGTGCGAATAGTACATCTGGGCATATGACCACCGTCATCCTCCTTCAACGTTATACCATCACACAACACAGCCACTGCTAACATCCCTATCTTGAATCCTTTCACGACGCCCAAACCCACACTGGTCTTCACCCTCACGTTCACCACCAAATTCCTGCTTTTATACCGAGTCTTGAGCCTTGACCCTGTCGCATCGTCGATCAGCTGGTTCTTCAGTTGAGTCTCAATCTTAAGACTCGTAGTGTTCCTTTTAGCATGAGTGAACCCTGGCAGAGTCGTGGATCCCAACTCAGTCCCCTGATCATTCCCCAGTGTCACGTCCACCTGGTACACACTGTATCGATGCGCTAGTCTAGAGTTTGGGTTCTTAACCTCCACTCTCGCCACCGTCGCCGCATTTAGATAGATGCCGTTGGGTTTAGCACTGACGTTAAAAATAGGGATCTTAAATGACTGGACGTGGAAAACGGGAAGTTTTGGATCGAACCAGAGGTAGACAAACGCAAGCAGCAATCCTAGGAAGAATAAGATTGTTGCGAAGGTAATGCAGAGGATACAACAGCATAGACGACTACTACAGATTTTGCGATTGCCCCTCGGCTGGAATGAAGGTGGCAGGACTCCTTTTCGAAGTGGCGGTCTCGGGACCGGATTGCTCGGGTCTCTGTAACCTGGAGGTCTTTGGAGAACAGGTTTCGTTGATTGCTCTAGTTCAGCCATTTTATGATTATCGACTTGTGATATCAATCGACTTAAAACCAGAAATTCACTAACTTTTAAGAATTTGATGGGTATTTGAGAGCTCTAGGAACAATAATGTAGGGAATAATTGCATTTGAAGGAAGATAAGGAAGAAGTGCAGATTTTGATGGATTGATCTTAATTTTCTGAAATTCCAATTCTGAAACAGAAAAAAGATAATTCTGGAAGACTAAATATAATCGGAATGGGATTAAAAATGCTAAGGAATGGATAAGAAATTACAGGCAGAGAAGTTAAAACCTGGAACCAGCTTACAGGGGACAGACTGTTTGTGGTTTCAAACTCAGCACGCAAAGATCCGCCCTCGGATCCATGAAAAATGAGATTTCTGTGAGATGAATAATAAAAGAAAAATGGAATTCAGGGAATCCCTTTTGTCATTGTAGATATGAATAGAGAGACAGAGAGAGGCAGAGCGAGAGAGATATGATTAGAGAGACAGAGAGAGGCAGAGCGAGAAAGAATGGGAGAGCAAGAGATTGGGGTATTGTCTCTTATGAAGCTTGCCAGTGGCAGAAATTCAGTTAGCGAGCCCACGCGCGGCATCCTGTTGCCGACGGGGCGGGAAGGGTTTTTGGCAGTTTGTATTTAACAGTCTTTAGCTCTGGGGTTTCTTTCTATTGAGCTTTGTTTCTCTATCTTATCATGTCTTTGTTGTTGTGTGATTTGCTTGCAAGTTATATATTGTTGGTGGAGCTGATTTGAGGAGGAACAACGGTGGTAAATTGCGAGGTACAGATTAGGAAGTTGGCCCAGAAGACACAAATGGCATGAAAAGAACACCATCACCATTTTGCCCCTTTATGCTTATCGATTTTTGTAGCCACCGAAGATATTGAGACTCTGGCCCTGATTGATTTGCTAGGTGGTCCTTGGGTGTGTTTGAGAAGAGGAGTTCCTTTTAGTTGCTTCAATGCTTAATTAACCTTGTCTGGTTAATAGTCTTAACTTGATGAGACTCATTGGTGTTGATTGAGTGAGTCAATCTGAGGACATAAGGCAACCTAGTGATAGAAGCGGCGCTGTGGAGATTGGCGTTGTGCAGTGCCAAATCAGGGTCATCTGGGTCGAATAGCCATTGTTCCCTATTGTTTCTTTGTGTTTGGGTTTTTGGGTTATCCTGCCCATTTCAGCTTGGGCTCATATGGTTTTTGTTAAAGCTACAATTTGTTTAGAATAGTGGACTTAGGTTTATAATATGTAATATAGGGTTTTAAGGTGGACCTTTTTTATGGAATGGGCTATAGAAGTAGACTTCACGCCAGAGGCACAGCTGCGCGATATCCCTAAAAAATTACCATCTGCCTTTTACCGTTGTATGTTAGACTTGGCCAAAAAATTGAATTGGTTTCGAAGAATCGTTGATTTTAATCTTTAAAATAGAGTTTGAGATTAGATTATAAGTTTTTAATTCAATTTAATTTGAGATAATTTATTAATTATTATTTATTATTTTTGTTAAATAAAAATTAAATTGTATAAAATATTATTAAAATCAACTTAATTTCGGCATAATTTTAATACAATTAAAAAAGTTTCTAATTTTATTTCAAGCTCATGTAATTTTAATTTAATTCTAATTTTAAATTAGATTACTTAAATTTTAATTTAATCCTAAATTTAAATTATATTGTGATCACTAATTTATCATGTTCCATTGTCACCAAATATTGTTAGAGTGACACAAAAATTACCATTCGCTAAGACTTAATTCGTTATCACATAAAGAATAACAAAGATATATTGAGAAGTTTCAATGCTAACTATGCTTTTTACAAAGTAAATCTTACTATATAGTCAAATAAAATTAAAATTACCATAGAAAACACTGAAAAATTCTTCCATTTTTATATAATTTTAATCATTGAATTTACAATAAATTATTGAGATTTTATTTTTCTCATATAATTAATTATTTTAAAAACTAAATCTTAATTTTTAATCAAATCCATTTTTTTTTTTAAATTCAATCATTGAAATTTTACGAGCATGGTAAATAATGTTTGCTTAAACATGAGAGAGGATCCCTTACTCATCACCTCCCACTGTAGGGGCTTATTTTTACCATCGGGGCCTGGGCCTATTTGGGCTTCGCGCATTGGGAGATTGGGCTCAGCTTATTTCCATCTTCAACCCACTCCGCCAACGATGGTAAATTGGTAATTGAAATTCGGCACGATAGGTGGTTCAGCTTCACTCGGATAGCAGAAGAAGAAAAAACTCGCCTGTCAATCAGTTTGACGCCGGGACACCGTTGCCCTTGTTGGTCCATAATCGGCAAGGATGGAATACGTGAGCCCTGAAGGACTCCGACTAGATGGTCGACGCTCCATGGAAGTATGACTCTTTCTGCTTCGCTTCATACTGTTGTTACTTTTTTGCAAGTGTCTGATTTTTCTGATTTATTGTCCTAATCTCAGATGAGGCAACTTCGAGCACAGATCGGTGCCGTTGCCAAAGCAGATGGGTATGTTTTTATCAACCTATATTTCAATTTTTTTTTTGGTTTTGATTTAAAACATTTGAAGCAAGGTTTTGTTTTGCAGTTCTGCAGTTTTTGAGATGGGTAACACTAAAGTAATTGCTGCAGTTTATGGGCCAAGAGAGGTATTCTTTATTTATCTTTCTTCATCACATTACTCTGATAGTGAGGCCATTTTAAATTGGTTTAAGTTGGCTTTTATTCTGCTCATTGTCCAGGTCCAAAATAGGAATCAACAGATTAGTGACCAGGCATTGGTAAAATTTCTTATATTATATTCAATTATGTATACAGATGCCTACTTTTTTTTATTGCAGGAGTAACTCTCTTATCAACTTATTTTTTATTATGCTTATGTCAGGTGCGCTGTGAGTACAGCATGGCTAATTTTAGTACTGGAGATCGCATGAGGAAACCTAAGGGTGATAGGTAATACAGCTTTGGATTTGTGAGGACTGAAGGCAATGCACTATCTTTTTCTTCTTTTTATGTTCACTGATAGATTTTATTCTCTTAAATTTTAATAAGATCATTCCTCTGATATTCAAGAGAAAAAAAATATCTACAACATTAAATGAGACTTCCATACTGCCTTTGGATTTTTCTAGTTTCCATGTTTGTATTGTGAATTACCAGTGTTGTTAATAATGAGGTTGTTTCAGTTTTTTCAAATGGTTTTTAAATAGACATTTTTTTGTTTCTCATATCATTGCATTTCTTTTTATATGCAGGCGATCAACAGAAATTTCTCTAGTTATTCGCCAGACAATGGAAGCATGCATATTGACACACTTGATGCCTCGTTCTCAGGTTTTATTGCAATTTCTTGGGATCTTTTTCGCATGACTGGATATTACTTCCCTCCCCTCCCATCTCTATCTCTTTTCTAATGCATTGTTTTCTATGTTTGCAGATAGATATTTATGTACAAGTTCTTCAAGCAGATGGAGGTAACATCCAAGTCATTTATGAATCCTTTTGCTAACTCCTAGATGATAATTGTTTGGAAAATGAGTTGAACAGAAGTTAGTTAGTAAATCAAGCCTATTTAATGGTGGTACATGGTGGCAAAGAAACACCCAATTTTCTTTACAAATTAGTAAGGGGGGTGAACCAGCCTATGTCTCTTAGATCTAAGAACTTGTTACAGCGCCTGCAGTAGTAGTGGAAGTTATTCAGATGCTTCGCTATATTCCTATAAAAGATTCTCATCTCTAAGAATGAAAAGTTTTTGCCTTTGATCTGACTTTTAGTTGTCTGCAGGAACTAGATCTGCATGTATCAATGCTGCTACTTTGGCTCTAGCAGATGCCGGAATCCCCATGCGTGATCTTGTTACTTCTTGTAGTGCTGGATACCTCAATAGCACTCCTCTGCTTGGTAACTTCACTTTTGTATCATTTGGACAAGTGCAGTTTTCATTTTCATATAATAATTTTAATATAATAGTAGAGTTGACATTTGTCAAATGAATGCAGATTTGAACTATGTTGAAGACAGTGCAGGAGGTCCAGATATTACAGTTGGAATTTTACCTAAGTTGGACAAAGTGACACTTCTTCAGGTTTTTTTTAATCCAAGATATGGTCTTCATATCTTGTTTAATTGATACAAGATTGTTAAACTTGTGTTTCTTGCTCGGTGCTTATTTTGTCTTGGAAGCTTTTGTTCTTGCATGATATGGGTGAAAATTTAGATTAAGAAAATAATTTCTGATAACAAGAATTTTGGTGCCACATCTGTTTCAAAGTTGCTATATGTCTGTTGTTTTTTTCATTTAAGCTATATTTTCCCCTATTCATTAGGAGGCCTGAGCTATACAATGGAATTTAGCTGTCCCCTTCCCTAACACCTTCTAGCTGTTGTTTCTCTCACTCCATCATGGCCAAATCTTCTTCAAGTGAATTAAATATAAGATAAAAAAAAATGAAAGAAAACACCAGATAATCGTAGTTGTCTTACTGTTACCCATCTTGCTTTGTTGGTATAAGGGTTGACTAACATGTTCTACTTGTTTAATATATTTTTATCACTTTAAAATTGTGACACTTTGATTAGAAACCTTTATCCTTAGTGTTCAACATCTCGTCTTTTGAGGCATATGCTTAGTGAATTGAGGTCGACGATTTTTCCTCCACCTGATTTGGCAGTTCTGCCCAAGTTCAAGTTTTTGTTTCTGGACAAGTTATTTATTTTATTTTATTTTATAATGCAGATGGATGCAAAGTTGCCAGTTGATATCTTTGAAAATGTTATGCAACTTGCTATTGAAGGCTGCAAGGCAATAGCAAATTACATTGGTGAAGTATGGAAAAATTTTTTTCCTTCTGGTTTATTTTAGATATCAGCCTAAAGAATTCTAAAAACTGATGCATTTTATATTTTCTTGTTCAGTTTAAGGAAAACATATATGGTTCGGATCATAAATATAATGACAGCTACATCAGATTTTTTTCTTTCCTTGGCAGGTGTTGCTGGAGAATACCAAGCAACTGGAATACCGAAGAGGCTTATAGTTTATTATTGGGTTAAGAATTCAAAACCTCATGCTTAAACTTGACAACATCCACAACTGAGGGTTGACAATTTCTACATTTCTTAAGTGTTGATTGTCAGAAATGTTCATAACCAAGGCGAGGCTTCATTTTGCTGTGTTTTCTTGGGTTCCTTTAATATTTCATATTTTTCTTAATTAGTATATATGCAGCACAAAATGTTAATTTATGGTGAAGTGGTTATTCAGAAATTTTAATTTATGGTGAAGTGGTTATTCAGAAATTTCTAATTTTCTAGTAAATGTACTTCAAATTGTTTTGAATTGAATGATCATTCCCAATGTTATTGTTAAGATGAGACTGCTCACTAGATATGGAGGAAACCCTCTTATATTTTTGCAATGGTGGCCCAATAACCCATAGGTCCCAGAATTGAAACACCAAAAGGAAGAAAAAGAAAGAGGTTCACAAACATCATTAGATCCAAGTGTTCTATGAGGTTTACAGACATCATTAGATCCTAGTAGCCAGAGGCTAATTTTTTTGGGACTATTTACTCTTCAAAATGGTATTATTATTCAAAAGCCTCTCCCATGAAGATCCAAGTGCGAAACAGAAACTTGGAAGTACTACTGAGAGCTCCAAACGCCCTGTCCATTCCTCTCGTGGGTTCAAGTTGATAGGTTTCTCAATTACTGCTCCATCAATGCATAGCATATGTTTATAATCAACGTCACCAAAATCCACCATAGCTTTTGATTTCTTCTGCCATGGATTCCATACCACTGCAGGGATAGACAAGGGTAAAAGAAAGGGCAAAAATGAGTATTTATACTTTTCTATTCTTTACTAAGTTACGTGCATGTGCGTTGGCTTTTCTAGCAAGCTTTGTGCGCAGTTATATAGATCAAGAGACAAAAGTCCACAATTGTTACAACCACAATCAACTTTGTTGTATATATGCTAAAACATGCACATGAATAAACACAAGCAAATGGTAGCTTAAGCTTGCCAGCATGTGGCAATCATTCCTTTCGTGTGACAAATGTCCGTTTTCTTTCATGATCGAGTACTGCAACTACATTAGGAGAACAAAGATAAACTCGATCCACCTGACAGACATATTAGATAGTATTTAGATTTCAAAATCATGCAAATCTCCAAAGTGGAACGAGCACATGTTATTCGGAAACATGTAATAGATAGGTGATAAATTTAACACGAAGTCTCCAAAAAAGGAAATTTCAAACAGGGTAGGTTAACAGGGCAGATTGTAAGGGAAATAAAAGGTGTGAACAGCCAGCTTAGGACGGCATTGTTGAGTCAAGGTTGCTGCTCTTCCTTAGCTAGCTTAGGGTTTATTTTCTATGGGCTTGAGCCTCTGAATAGTTAGAGCTAGTTTTGGACCTCAAGTTCTTTTATTCTTTCCCTGTGTTTTTGCCTAATAGTTTATGCTTGTACTGGCATAATACTCATATTATGTAGTAATTTATAATTTTAATTTTTTAATTTAATTTTTAATTATATTTTAAATAAAATAAATTATTATAATTAAATTAAATTTAAATTTAAATTTTTTATTTAATTTAATTTGATAATTTTAACTTGTTATAATAATAAATTTTTAATTAATTTATGATATGATTAATTAAAATATTTATTTAATTTTTATATATATATTAATAATAATTTTCATGATTATTTCGTTTAAAATGTAATAAAAATATTTTATTAAAAAATAATTTAAATTTATAAAATTTTTATATTTTACCTCCTAATTTATATAAATTAATATTTATTTTTTATAAATTATAAAAAATATACTAAATTAATGAGAAAATAATATTATTTTAAAAATATATAAATATAATATTTTTATTATTAATATAATAAAAAAATTAAATTACTAATAATGAATTGAATTATTTAATTTTAATAATAATGAAAATATATAATATTATTATTAATTAAAAATAACATTCTATTATATTATTTTTTAAAAATACTATATCTAAATATAAATTTTTTTATTAATCTAATATATTTTTTATAAAATAATTCTTTCACAAAAATAATTATCACTTTATATAAATTTATAATATAAAATAAATACATTTTATAAAAATTAAAATTTTAAAATATCATTATTTTCTATTAACATAATAAATATTAAAATATATATTATTTTTTAAAAAATAGATTTCATAATTTTAATACTATAACTTGAATTATTTTTAATCATTTTTATTTATAACTAAATTTTTGATGTGATCAAATTTACAATTTAACTTCGAAATTTTATTTTTATATAAAAATATAGTTGAGAGATAATTTATACATAAAAATATAAATATTTAATTAAAATTTAAAAATATTTTTATTAAAAATTAATGATAATAAAATATAAATAACCAAAATATTAGTTATCATTCCATTTGATATATAATTATAATGAAATAAAATATTTAAAAGTTTAAGAAATATTAAATAAGAAATTTATAAAAAAAATTAATAATTAATTAAATATTAATTAAATATATTTAAAAAAATAAATTTTAAAAATGATAAATAATAACTTTAAAAGAAATAATAAAAAAATAATTTAAATAACAAAAATGTAAGAGTATTTAAGTAAAATGAAAATACTTGATGAAAAGAGAGTGTTTGATGTGTATTAAATGTTTTATATGACATACTATATATAGAAAAACAAATGAAAATTATTTAAATAAAAAATTAATTTATAATTAAATATTATTTAATTGAAAAATTGTAATAAATATTCAAATTCAAATTTTCTAACAATAAAATATTTCCTATTTACTTTGTTATTTTAATTAGATCGTTATAAATTGGCAATAATAATAATAATAATAATAATAATAATAATAATATTAAGAAAGTGAAATAAAAAGAATATTATATTATTAATATAAAAAATAATACATACTAATTATAAATAAATCAAAATTTTATATTTTATTTTTATAGCTTTTTATGTAAACTATACTTTTTCTCTAATTTTTTTAATAAAAATTTCACAATAAAAATAATTGAAAATATACCAATATAACAAAAATATTTATTAAAGATATGAAATAATTTAAGGTTAATTAAATTATATAATAGTTGATTATGAGATTACAAATTAATAGTCAATTTTCTTTTAATTAATGGCATCAATAATAATAATAATAATAATAATATTATTATTATTATTATTATTATTATTATGTGGTAAATAATATTTTTACATAAATAAATTTATAAAAAAATAATATAGATAATTTTTAAATATTATATTTAATTACAAAAGGTCTAAATTTTTAAAAATTATATTTTAATGAAAATAATAGTTTAAATTATAAATATTAAATTAGTATTGTAAATAATAATGATAATTAAAATAAAAATAAAAAAATAATAATTAATATAAATGAGAGTATTTCTGAAGGTGACACGTCGTAAATTTTTCAAAGAAAGAGCATATATATATATATATATATATATATATATATAAATTTTGATTTCGAGTTATTTGAAAAAGTAAAAATTTAATTATCATAAATAATAAAATTAAAAAAATAAGATAAAAAAAACTTTTAAGGGTTCGAAATCCAGTGAAAAGGCTAATTATGTAAAGAAAAAACTTAAAAATTTATTTATTTTAATGATATTAAGTTAAAAATTTTATACCATTAAAAATTTGATCTCAAAAATCAAATTATAAAAAAAGCATCCCAATAAAAGTGATATGACACTTTGATTACAATATTATAAGAAATTAAAGTTACGTTTCTACTAACACAAATTTTTTGACACGATTGTAGGCGCTCAGTTTTACCATTAGTATAAAACTGAGAGCATGAGTTTAAATTCTAACAAATGATGAAAATTATTAATACTGAGTAGAGATATCTTGACAGGTCAGTATTTCACCCAAATCCTTTAGCGTATGTACTGAAACTACCATGCTATATGCTCATTCCCTAACAGCTTAAGCTTTTAGCTTAAGGCATCCTGCAGAATGTATTGTGTTCCACCTGTAGAACAGTCATTCAAGAGCTGAAAATGTTGACGGTAAAATTAGATCTACGAACGTTTAAAAAATAAAAAACTAAAAAAATCCAATCATCACTGTCTATTAATTAGGCAGTTTCCCACTGCACACTTTTATCTTTGGACCTCCGTTGAACTCCAGTAGTAATCAATAAGCATACATATTCTCAAGTACTCTTCCCATACATGTATCATAAACACGTCTACATCAGAGACAAATGCATGTTGAAATTTTCAACATCCCTGAACCAAATCTCTAATTCTCTTCAATTTACATTACCTTTCAGTGACCATTACAGCACGCAGAGTTCTGATAAAATTACATCACTCCTGCCATGACAAAAGTAACTTACAAGTGGATCAAACGTCCAAGAGAAGGATTACAACCCTAAATTCCATCCCTCTGCTAGCTGTTAGTAGTAGTTTTGGGCTTGTAATATGCCAAAACTACATGGTTGCCTCTAGACAAACTATTTTCTAAAATTAACTTGCAGCCACGGCATCGGCTCTTGCTCTTGGACTTGCACCCAAGAGTTGATGCAGCTTGGCGCCTGAGTTTGAGTTTCTCTCATAAAGCTCCCCCTCTTCCCTCGTGCTTCTATCAACAGAGGCAGAATTATTAACTCTTGACAGCAGGTTCTCTGTACCAACTGCTGAGGCACGTTGCTCCTCACTGCTGTTTAAAATAATCTCTTGTGTACGTCCTAACTGTGAATTTTTGAGCTTCTCCTGTACATTGAACCACTTCAATTACTAACAAATATCCTGAACTCTGGGGGGAAAAAGTATAATTTCATGGGGATAACAGTTGGCAGAAAGAGTATAAGGGCACACCAGTAATGCTGTATTTTCCAGCCTTAGCTTATCGGATTTCTCGGTCAATTGTTTCATTTCTGATTTAAGTGCCAAATTCTCAGAGGTCAAGGATTCGACTTTATGAGCAAGTTCTTCAGTCTCAGCCTAGATAAGAGGATAACAAAGAATAGTTTAGGACCAATTAGATTCAAACTAACAGCAGTTTCATATTTCTCTACCTGTTTCCTCAATCTTGACCTTCTAGCAGATTCTCGATTTGATTGTTTCCTCCTCTCCCGTTTCAGCTCCCGCTCATTCTAAACAAACCACCAGAGATCACAAATAAGAAAATGCTCAACAATGCACGCACTATTTCTAATTAAAAATGGGTACTTCTTAGAGCAGAAGTGAAATTATTATCTAACAAGAGATAGATATACAGGAGAGAACAAAAGAAATAGTTTGTTTAAAAAGAATAGATAATGCCTTTCACTTACAATACCTGTAACCAGGCTTCAGAAGGCAGAACTTGACAAGGTTGTGGAATGCTAGTTGCACTTGTCTTAGCAGCATTCAGAGGAGGGTTCCTGAGTTCCAATGCTGTGCTCGTGCCAGGAGAAACTACAGATCCTGGAGATTTTCCTGAAACACCAGCAGAAGCGACAGCAGCACCCAATACCTTATCAGAAGATCCATTGACCTCCCCAGTAGGAACAATACTGGCCTGCATCTCCGTTTTCATCTCTCCACCTATCGATAACAGATCAAGTATATATTGGGAAAGTATTCATAACCAAGAAATTTGGACAACAAGAAGGCTCATGCATAGAGCATCTATTATCCACTACAATCAAGCAGTCATGAATATGTTTGTCAAGGAACGGACCATACAAGATAAACAGCAAAGAAAATGAAACAGTTTCTGCTGATGGATAGGTGACTGACAGGATAAAATCTTCTCAAATTAATCTGATACAACTTACAAGTGCCAAACTTGGGCCCAAATTTATAACAATGAAGTGAAAAAATATCTAATGATAACACCACACTAGTAACATGATAAGCCAGTTTATCTAAAACTATCCAGCCTTTTTTCATAGCCCTCAGCCACCAATGTGAATATGAATTCCATGAGCATCTCAGCATTCCCTATCTTTCTCAATATTTTTGCATGCGTATTTGATCAAATGCATTGTGCACATACACTGCAACTTTGTTGCCATGGACAAAGGTTTCATGATCACACATAATGTAAGACTCCCCATTATTTCTAAATTCAATAGCTTAACTTCAAATTTCTTTTTTTCTTATGTGTGTGTGTGCACAGCAATAGAGGTAGTTCTTAATTTTACTTCATAGCTCTAAGTACGAGAATTGACAAACCAAATTACATAATTACCCAACTGATTTCCAAGTTACCAAACCAAAAGCCTTGTGGTGTTATCACATATCTGATGATCATTGCTTTTAGCAAAAGTAGGGGCCAATTTTGACATTTCACTAACCTACATGGAGGTCATGTGTAATGCATACAGCATTTAAATCCCTATGCTATGGAAAGCTGCAATTCCAGGTCAATCTTATTGTCAATCAAGATAAATACTTCGTGAAGAATGGACTCATACCAATAGTTGGTTTCCCCTCCCGACTCCTTTTCCTTCCCTGGCATAAGGACAGAGATTATAATTAGGACACAACAATTTCCTTCAATTCCAAATTGCATAAAAACAAAGATAATCACAAATGCACATTTAGAGATAAAAGGTCTCACCCCAGCCGTATTTCCATCGCTTCCATCACTAGAACCTTCAGTCTCCACACTGTTCACATGGTCAAGTAGTTTCAAAGTTAGACTGCCATAAAAAATAGTTAAAAGAATCCCCTTAAAGTGGACGCCACTATAAGGTAACAGTGAAAGTCTCCTAAAACCAAAGTGCTAGTTCCAAACCTCTGAGACAGCTCGTGGTCCCCACCCTCAGCACTCTCCGCATTACTACTCACATTGCCTATTGACATTGCAAGCCCATCAAATCTTTTCAACTTCTTCATTAAACCTTGATCCGTATTTCCAATAGACTTTGTAGGTGTTTCTACACTCACAGGTGTTGCAGCCTGCATTGTTGTCCAGCAATGATTTATGAATTCACAGCAAAGACTGACATATTTGTCTTTTCACAGATGCAGTTCCTACTTATTTTATTTCATTGATATGCATTTTACCAAGAGATAGAAATTGAATTGGACGAGAACAAAAGGAAACATCATAAACTAGGCTCCACTTACAGCAGGAGGCGATGGGACACCAGGAACATGAGGATGTGATCCCTAGATTCAAAGAAAAAAATTTATAAGCATGTTAGTGACTCTCAGTTTACATATAAAATGAACTACTCCCCAAGATGCAAACTGCAAAGCAAAATGAAGCTTCAATAGCAATCAATAGGAATTAGGAACACAGATTCTAACAAAATGATCAGAAAAGAGTTAAGGCTTACAATTGGAACTGCTGGATGTGCATAAACTCCTCCATGTGAATACACTGCTGCGTAAGGTGCTCCATAAGGTGGCATCATAGGCTGGAAGAGTTAGAAAGTTAAGTTTATCTTGGTCCTCAATTCACTTTATTTGTTCTTCAATAAACACAAACAGCATAAAGATGGCCACAAATCTTAAACAGAAAATATAGCTCTCCAAGAACAAACAGCAATACCTGTGGTGGGCCCCACATATATGGATGAGGTGCATGACCAGATGCCATGGCTGAGTTATAATATGGTGGCAGAGCGACACGAGGGCCATAATATGCCTAAAGACATTAAAAACAACTTGAAATAACTATCAACACTTCTACGAATATGATACAATATAGCTAAATATTTTTATGATGTTATAGCCACTGTCAAAGAAAAAACTGGAAAAAAAAATGCATGCATGAAGTTGATAACCTGCATGGCCGCCCAATCAGGATAGACATGAATATTGGTCTGATCCTGTCAATGCAAAAGGATTGACCAATACTCAGACGTGAATTCAGAAGTCATTCACAGAAAAACAATTGAATTGAAGGTTTAAGATAGAATTATTTTCACACACTGCAAAAGAAAGGGGAACAAAAAAAGAGAAAATTACATCCAACTACTCTATTTTCTTCCTGATATGCTCTCTTTTTTTTTTTTTTTTTTTAAAGGGAGGGGAGAGTACGGTAATTCCAGTTTCCACAAGCATATTTGTTTTTTCATCTTACCACTGGTGCAGGTGAAGTTGATTTATCAGGCTTAGAGGACTTTCCCTCTTCATTGTTTCCCATGGTCAAGCACTGGAGGAAATCCTTAATTAATTTGGAGAAGCAGAACAATTTTTGCTTCTCTTTGTTTAGAAAACTTAGTCACCTGCACCAAAGGCAGACATGTCAATGTGACATTGAGAAACATCGTGACAGAAACAGAGAGAAAAACGCCTGAAGAAAACCAGAAATCAGAAACTGATATCAAATCAAGGCATGTGCAATCATTCAAACTAAACCATTGCTCCACGTCCTGTCTTGATTCTGACACAGCAGTCATTCTAGTTGCAGAACAAATGTTAGATTTGCTAAATCACAGAACTAAGGACAAGAACCGGATAATATTTGTAACGGCCAACCCAACCAAAACAGTATGAGCAAAGATTTCGCTTTCGCCCAATACAGACTTGCTTAGTCAGCTTATTGCAAAGAGGGGAATATGAAACAGTTCTCCATATATTACATAATTGATCAATAAAGCCTCCTTATTGAATGATAATTTCAGTAATAAGATTGCATGGAATTTCAAAAACAGCTTCATCTCATCAACGATAATGAAGTGAACAACTAGGTCAGCAACTGCAAGATCCACTCGCCAAAACATCTATGGACACCTTTTGAATTAGTAGAACCATCTTGATCTTATCATAGCTTAGACTAAATTATGGCCATAAATACCAATATGATCAAGAGCGTCTGATATTATTAGAATTTCAAAGGTCCCTTAATTTTTTCCTTTAATTAATTAATATTCTTAAAAACAAAAAACCAAGAAAGAAAGGAAGGAAGGAGGGAATTCGATAATATTTTAAATAATGAGGGTATTAAAGTCTTTTTGGAACTCCATTGGATGGCAAGAAAGTGACAGACACGACTGAGTAGGCAACACCAAACCTTCCTCAGCAGGATAATCCAGAGGCTAAAGGTCAAAAATACCCCTGAATTGAAGAGGTAGAACTCTTAACCGGCTAGGATACCCTCTCATCATCTTTTTCAATAAGCTTTTCAATTGATTTCATCGTCTCAATGACTAGGCCACCTTTCCTCTTTTATGTTATCTAGTTTGCAGATAATCTCTCTCTCTCTCTCTCTCTCTCTCTCTCTCTCTCTCTCTCAGATTTGAAGAAAAAAGGTCAGAACTCAAAATCTAAAACTAAACAAAAAAATCACAAGCTGATTCAAAGTTCCTAAAGAAACGAATACAAACTCAAGAGATCCAGGTAAGTATCTAATCTGATCCTATGATTTACTGAGAGAAAACAGAGAGAATTACCACAGATATGAAATTTAATAAAAGAATGAAAAAAGAAAAAAATCGGAGACCCATCTTCCTCTTACATTCGTCTATATGAACTCTGAACAACTCAAAAGGAGATAGTTAAGTGGAGTTTTAAGCATTTCACATCAACATATATCAAAACATTCACTTTCCTTATCTTTCCCACATTTTCTCACCAACCAAACAGTGCTTACATGACCAAAAACCGAACAAGTTCGTTCGCTAGATGGAGATCAAAAATTCAGAAACAAAATACCTGAAAATTCAACATACCTTTAACTATCAAATCCCAAATCTGCTTCTTTTCGCCTTCCGGAAAAAAAATAAGAAATTAAGAAGCTATTAGAAACTTCAATGCTTGAATAATCTTTAACTATTCACCAAAGCTCAAATTACTTGGTAAAAACCATAAAGTAACTTCACAGCTTCTGCATTTTTCTCTCTCTGCAAAGAGAGACAAAAAAGTGAGTTCGGTTTATGGAACCCAGGGGAGAGAGGGAGAGAGGAGGGGTTGAAGAAGGAGAACGGAAGGGAGCGCCAAGACAACATCCACATCACCAGACACGTGTCGTATTTAGAACAAGTGTATGCGTATACCGTATAGATATGGAGCTGTTTTGGTTGTTGAGCTGGCACATCGATATTTGCGCTGGCTATTTATTTTTTCCAACATGACCTCAACCGCACACGTGTTATCCAGTGACTCCATCTACACGTCTGGAGTGAGGGTCCAGCGTATTCCACCCGTCACGTGGCGTACCTGGTCTTTTTTCCTTAAAATAAAAAAATAAAAAATAAAAATCTAGTACTTTATTAAAAAAATAAATAAAAGAACAATAAAATTAAACCACAATGAATATGTCCATTGGAATCCATGACTAACCACACGCCCACGCCGTTTGACAACCACATTGATCGCTTACGTTACTCTAACCCGACCCATAAGTGGCTTCACGACCATTTAATGTTTTAATTTACCATTTTCTAATTAAAATAAAAAAAATCCAACTATTTTGACATTTTCTTTATTTATTGTAAAAGAATTAAATTGGAGTATTAATTATATTTATATATAAAAGCCAAGGAAAATAGTAAGAGTAAAATTAAAAAAAATATATTAATGATGTCAGAAAAATACATTTTCCTTTTTATGTTTAAATGAAATTTTTATGTTTAAATGAAAGGAGGGAAATATTATAAGAAAAATTATTCTATAAATAGTAAAATTATAATTTTTTTTAATTTAAAAATAAAAATTTATAAAATATAAAAATATATTTATAATTTTCTATTTTTTTTTTCTCAATTTTCTTATTTTAAAAAAATTGATAAAAATATTTATTTTTCCCACAAAATTTTCACCCTCTTTATTTTCTATCCATTTAAACATAAAATAATAAAAAAATAAACTTATTTTCCTCTCAAATCTTTTTTCCTCTTTTATTTTTTTTTCTATAAACATAATGTATAATCTTTTTCATAAATCATAAAGATATTTATTTCACTCTCAATAATTTTTTAATTTGCTCTTTTTAATAAATAAACTAATCAAACTATTTTGACATTTTTTTATTTATCATTAAAAATTAAACTTTAACATGTTATTAAAAAAATTACTAATTATATTTAATATGTAAAAACATAATGCTTTTCATATTTATACATATAATCTTTTCCGTAAATAATAAAAAATATATTTCACTCTCAATAATTTTTCTTATTTTATTTTGTGAGTTTTCTTTTATAAGGTTGTTTGAAAAATTTAAATCAATTTTTAAATTTTTTGGTGTCCGCAATTATTTAAGTTTAATTTTTTAAAAAATAATTCACTTTTAAATAAATATACGTTAAATAATTTGAAAACATTTATGCAGTTAATTCATTTAATAAAAATTTTATTAAAATTTAAAATATTTCTAGTTAATTTATTCTATTTTTTAAATTAAGACAGATTAATAAAATAAGTATTTTGTTTTAATTTTATATTTCGAATAATATAATTCAAATAAATTTATTATTTAAAATTTAATTTCATTATACACACATGAAATTTATGAACAAAACATAAGAAATGAATTTTATAATTATCACGTAAGAATTATTTAAGATGAGATGTATAATATATTAATTATTAATATGGGATCTAAGATTATTTTAATATTGAATATTTTTTTATTGAAATATGATATTTACTTTTTTTACAAAGACTTTTAATTTTAATATAATTAGAATTGCATAAATATCATTAATACGAAATCAATTTCCTACCTTAATAGAAATTACAATTCCTTTATTATAAATACATTTAACAGTAAGCATATTAATAATATAATTTATATTTATTTTTTAATATTTTATATTTCAGAATCATGCTATGAAAATTTTTTAATAATAACATTTTTTAACTAATTATGTTAAATACAATTTAAATTTATTTTAAAATTATAAATAATTATGTTTATTAAAAGTAAATTAATTTTTTATTTCTTAAATAATTATTAATTATTTTCCTCTAAATATCATATTCCTTCACAAGAGTGTAAAAATATAACAAAAAAGGACTAAACTTTTTGAATATTTTGTATTTTTTTAAAACAATATTTATTTAATTATATAATCATAAAAATTATATAGTTATTTGTATGCTTAGTTGATTTTTAAATTCTATAATATATTTTTTTAAGCATAGTGTATAATTATGCATGTAAACATAAAAGAATTTGAGAAACTAAGTATAATAAATAATTAAAAATATAATTATGCATGTTTAAAAAAAATAGCGAATGATTAAATTATTAATATAAATAAGTGAAAAAAATGGAGATTTTAATAAGTTTTATGTTTGATATTTAAGAGAATTGATAAATAAATTTATTTTTAAGCATTAATAAATAAATTATTTGTAGAGACAATTTAATTTTAAATTTTAAAGTTTAATTATTAATAAATTACTTATATTATTTTTTTAAAATTATTTCATATATAGCAATCGAAGAATAAAAAAAAGAGTATGAAAAAAGTAAAAATAAAAATTTCACTATATTTAAAAAGAAGTAAAATAAATTAACAAAATATAAAGAAAGATATAAATTTTAAATATTAAAAAAGAAAAATTAAATTTTAAATTAATTAATATTTAATAATCAAGTAAAAAATATTTGATAAATTACTAAATCAAGTGTCTCACGTAATATGACATATGATAACTTTTTAATTATATTACAAAGCTAAATAAGTTAATTCTGTAAGTTTATTTTTAAGTTTCATATGTATATAAAAAATAAAATAGTATTATAATTAAGAAATAAATTTAAATTTAAATAATATTTATTTATTAATTATTAATCTAATTGAATTTAAATAAAATAAAATTAAAATAATTAATTCAATTTTTAAGCAAAATAATTAATTTAAATTAAAATACGATTCACTTACAGGATAAGTTTAGATTCTTATCCAATACTAATAATACTTTTTATAGAGTTGAAACGGATTAGCTTAGGAAAAGCTTAAAATATATTCTTAACCAATATTATTAATAATACTTTTTTATCCCTTTTTTTTACCTAGATAATTTCTTTAATTGTAAAACTAATATTTTATTTTATTTTGACTGTTATTTAAAATATATTAATTTTCAATAATAAATTAAATTTAATAATTCATCATATAAAATTTGACACGTCATTATATTTGTGATTTTATGATAAGCTGAATAAAGGATATGATTTTCTTAGAATAGAAAGTGAAAAAATGTAACTAGATAATTTTAATTTAATAACATTGAAATTATTTTAAAATTATAAAATTTAAGTAAATTAAATATAAAAAATACACTACATCACATTTATTAGTCTAAGTATTTGATATGTAAATTGACAATATAGGAAAGGCTTCACTTTGCAAGTCTTAACACCCCCATGAATATTAGGATTTGTTTGGTATTATTGGGGAAATTGTTATTTAAAAAATTATTTTTTTAAATATATTAATTAAAAAATATTAAAATAATTTATAATTAAATTTAATAAATTTTAATCATAAAAATATTAAAATAATAAAATAATTTTTTTTAAATTATTTTTAATAATATTTAAAATAATATTTTTATTTTAAAAAATAATTTTAAATTTTTAAATATAATATCAAATAGACGCCTAGTGTTTTATTAACTTTAAAATAGAGATAAAGAAAATCCTAAAAAATACACATATAAAAATGTTTCAAAAAATTATAAATAAATTACATATAACTTATTTTTATAAGAGAATTAAAATAGTAGAGATCTAAATCTAATACCTATTAAATAAAGTGGTATCTCTTTAATCGTCCAATCAAATTATATTAGGTGGTTACGTGTAACTTATTATTACCCAGAGAAAATAAAATTAAAAAAAAAAAAGAAGATAACAGTTTGTTAAACAATAATCATATCTGCATGTAGTAAATTACTGGAGAAACAATTCTGAAATTGTAGAGAAATATTTTAAAATTTATTTTTAATTAAATAATTTAAAATAACATTTTTAAAAAAGTGGCTAGAGTTGTAGGGTAAAAAAAGGAGGGGCAGGGGCAATTCAAGTAAATCCACGTGAGGCACTCGCCCACTTTTTCCTACGCGGATAGCACTCCATGTCTGACGCACCATGTTTTGACTAACGTATCACGCTGTCACCTATCCTGACCGTCCATTCGTTTTCCGGAATCATAATCACTTTTCCAAGTCACCTCATTAGAGGCTAGGTGCAGATACTTTATATCATTATTTTAATACTTTATTTTTATTTTATAACTTTATTTTTATTTTATAATAAAATATATTATCATAATTTTATTAAGATTTATTAAATTATTTATTTTTAACATGTAAAATTATTATACTTTTATTATGAATTTTTGTAAAAAAAATATATATATTTATTTTATTTGATCAAAGTAATCGTAAAATCCCAGGTGTACGCACAGGCTCATTCAGCCTCAGAATTCGAAAAATATCAAAAACCACAACAAATTATTAAATCAGACCTCAGGACCCACTTGTGACGTTAGCTTGATCCAACGGCTAGGATGGATTTTATCGGACGGATAGGAAATGGGCCACGCCACCTGGGAATATCTCTGCCAGCAAGGGCTGCATTGCCTGGAAAAGAATCTTTCCATCTTTACACGTACGTGGAAATACTAATAGTCCCTACCAGCTTTCGCATTTGTCGGTGTACTGTGGTCCGGACACTGACGTGTCCCACGCAGTTTGACTCAGAACCAGTTGGGTCCGCCATCCACCTGAGGTTGCGTAGCCAGCTCACTCATCTCGTCACCTATACGAGAAATTCTGGAGATTTTAAATGGCCCACGTGTCACTTGCCAAATCTCCACGTGGGAGGTTCCACGTGTTTATCTTTCATTGATTCTTGCATTCCTCATCTCACCATATTATTATTTTTGCATAATTTGAATTTTGGTGTTGGGGGGAGGGTGGAGATTGTTGCGTGGTGTGGTCCACACCGCGTTGATCTGGCGATCCAGTGGATTATTCGCCTGTGATGGGTTAATAATAATAATAATAATTTAAATAGACTCACTCAACTTATTTATATAAATTATAATCCCACATAATTAAAAAGTAATTTTTATATCTAAATTTTATTTTCTGAAAGTTTATTTTTATTTATTTAATTATTCTATTTATATATAATTTTCAACTCAGAAATAAGCGATATAAAAAATTAAAAATTACTATGTACATTTTTTAATGAAAAAATAAAAAGAAATAGGCGTGGTGGAGTCCTTCTGGGTTGTTAAAAGAGCGCATGTGACTAAGCCTAGTGCGGTGTGACGTCATGGTCAGAAAGCCACGTCAGAGACGAAACCAAAGCCGTTGATTATTTGGCTAGATAGAGTGATGCGCAAATTGCGATGGAGGGATAAAAGGACATGCGATTGGAGGGACACGACGTGGTCGCCGTACGTGACAATTGTAAACTTAATTTCATATTAAAATGAAGTTAACAATTTTTAATTAAGTATTTATATTGCTTAAAACTTAAATATATGTGTTATAATTTTTATAATGTATTTAATTTTATAAAATAAAAATAGATAATTTATTTATATAAAACTAAACTTACATTAAATTAACTTTTTTAATTTTATTTTAAGAATTATCAAGAGAAATTTTAAAGTATAACTATAATTTATGTCAATATTTAATATAAAATGATAAAATTAAAAATATATATATATATAAATATATGATTATAAAATTTTTTTAAAATGATTAAAAAATTTTTAATTTGCTTATATTTATACTTAATAAAATTAGCATATATATATAATTTATTATTATATTATCATTTAATATAAAATATTTTATATTAAATAATTATTTTATGGAAGTCATTTTTAAGATTGAAAATTTTAAGTTTAAGTAATAGTGAGAGCTATTTAAAAAAAAAAAAAAAAAAACTCATTTACTATATAATTTCTCGTTAATCAGACAAGCACTACTACCGACAAGATGACGTGTCTTGCAGGCACATGGCTTTGTTACGCAACAGAAGTGGGTCCCAGTTGACGTGGACCTGAAGAAAAAATGTTAAGATCCGATCCAATTTAATAATTTTTTTCCCGCTTTTGTTTTGGAATTGAAGTCAAGGTGAACACTTACCTTGATTCCGTATTTATCCCTGAGTGGTATCGTATTTACGAACTTACCCCTATCGCCGCAATTTTTGAACACAGTAGGGGCTGGCCGATAATTTTTTACTCACGCTCACGCCTAAGCAAAAATCCCCTTGATGGGACACAATCACGCGAGACATGGGAAGTGAGGGTAAATTTGGATTTTTAGTAGTGGACTAATAATTGATTGGGCCTATGGAAGCACAGGCTCACTCAATCCTTTAGGGGCCGAGAAGATCAGAAGACTGGGCCCCTCATCAAGCTTATGCGATCCACAGCAAAGTCCATTTCTCAACCAGATTACACCAAACCTCGGTGCTGACCCAATTCACCAATTGTGTATTGCTTCGGGCAAATATGATAAAGTTGTACGTATATTATATTATATTATATATGTACACACTAAAATGACACTAACCTTTTTTTTTTTATTATTTTTCTAAAAATAGTATTCTTGCCTCACATTTTTCTTTTTTCCGATTTCAGCCATCCTCCCACCTTTTCCAAACAACCCCCCAACCCACCCCTCAACTCATATATATATATATATATATATATATATATATATATATATATATATATATATATATATATATATATATATATAATTTCAATTTTAATTATTTTTAAATTATTTAATTATTATTTTCATTAAAATAATTTTATTTTAATAAAATGAAATTCATTGTTCTAAGGATATTGATCATCTTATCATGTTGTGGTTCTCTGTTTTTGGTGTTTTTATTTTTAATTTTTATTTTATTGTTAAAAATAACAACTTTCTTTTTAATTTTTATATTATATATCTTAAAATTTGTTAATATGTCACTCTTTTTTTTTAATTATCTTTCAATTTTAATTTAAGTATTTTATTTTACTATTTGAATTATTAAATTTCTATTTATTTAAACTTCACATAAGTGTTTATATAAGAATTTAAACTTTTTTTTTTAACTATTTTTATGTTATTTTCTTTTTATTTTTTTTAATTATTTAATTATTAAATTTACTTTGATCATTATTATTTTTATATAACTACTATTAAGATGATTTATTTTATGATAAAATTAATTTTACTTCATAAATCAACATTATAATAATGAAATATAAGACTTTCACATCAATATAGGAAAATATAAAGACAATAAATTATTGATTTATTTTAATTATATTTATTAAGCCTTTTAATTATTTTTCTACAAACACTATTTTAAAATAGTAAGATTTTGATTGACATTATTATTCTTTTGTTGTATTATTATTATTATTATTATTATTATTATTATTATTATTATTATTATTATTATTATTATCTATAAAATATTAAAAGAATATATATCTATAGACTTTTTTTATAGCTTCTATTAAGAGTTGTTAGTCTATTAAATTGTATAAATTTTATTTATAAGTAACAATTACTTAAATTTACTTTGTTCTTAAATTCTAACTTAATTGCAATATATTTAATTTCTTTTTTAATAATTAAAAACTTTTAAAAATAATGCGGATATACTTTACTTTTAAATACTAGATCAATTGCATAAGAATATTGTTATGCTTTTTACAGATGGATTAATCAATTCACTTTTTTAATCAGTGTTATTGTTATATGTTTTTATTACTAGACTCTATAGTTAAATATTTTTAATATCAAATTATATTTTATTCAATTTATTATAATTAGTAAACAATCAAAAGTATATCATTAATATTAATTGGTCTTAAATTAAAATATGCAGATAAGCAATACATAATACAGGTAATGATTAAATTTTGATTTTATTTAAATTTATATTAAATATTATTAACTATTAATAGATAATAATTTTGTTTTTAACATGTCAATATAATATTTTATATTATTATTGTAAGCAGTTTAATATATTTTTAATATAAATATTTTATTTATTAATTATATTAATATAATAAAAAAAAATCCGAAGCATCACCGAGGGTTTTAATGCTTATATATATATATATACTAAAATGAAATCCCAAGTCACTGTTTACGGGAACAGTAATTGTAGTGACTTTGGGGTAAGATGTTATTTATATTTTTTTTTCTTTAATTTTTTGGCACTGTTTTTTGTTTCTTTTTTCACTGGACCGGCCTAAAGTTGAACAACAATGAAGGTCACACATTTTATCTAAGGCTGCTAATGTTATCTGGTGAATTTCTCCTAAGGTAATTTGTGTGACTTCTTGATGGATGGCCAAAGTTGATCTCTGCAATTCAAGTTAGAGTTGTTCTAGTAAAAATGCTATGTATGTGATATTTTCTTGTTCCTTATTAATAAGAGTGATCATTAGTGACTGAAAGATAGGAGGAGTGCTCGTAGAACTCCAAGGAGGTTAAAATGTAATTCAAACAGTGTCATCTGACTGTCAATGAAAGGATAACTCTGTAAATTAGATAAGTTTAGAGTTTACATAAAGTCTTTCATAATTTATCAACCATACTCGGATAATAAGTTGCTTGAGTTTTTCCCATAATATCTATCTAGGAATCTGAACAATTGTTGGGATTGTTTCACTATCAGCCAAGATAAGAAAAACTTTATTAGAAACACTCAATTGGGACAGATCAATCACATGATCTTGAAGCTTATAAATAATTTGATGATGCAATGTGGCTATCATGGAAGAAGTAACTTGTGTTTGCTCCAGTGATTTGGATTTGGGCCTTCAAGGTGGTGCAAATATTCAGATCTCTTAGTGATATGTTGTAATTTGGAAAGAAAGTTAAGACCACACTTTTAACATAGAGTATAGTTAGACATGTTTCAATAACAGTATGTTCAGAGTGAAGGAATCGAGTATCTAGTAGAGATACCCGTGCGGTTACTGAAAGACTACGTCTACCATGGAGGCTAAGCATTAATCTGATTGTGCCAAAGTAGAGATGTGAATATCCTTGTACTCTCCAGGGATGGACTAGAGTAGCAGAGATCTCAAGAGTTTCATACTGGTTCGCTGTTGTAGACGAGGCTAAATTGATCCACCTTAAAAGCTTGGACATACTCCTTTGAAAGGGATCTGCGCGATGCAATGATAGATCTAATACTTCTGGTAAGAGAACTGGGTCTTCAATAGACATTATAAGGGTTAAGAAAAGAGAGAAAAGATTCTTCAACTTGAGCTTCTTCTGGAAGATCACATCTGCCAGAATTTCTTTCTTTTTTAGCATATTTAACTATTTTATTATTATTATTATTATTATTATTATTATAACTTTACTTAGGCCCTGTTCAGCAATAACTTTTAAGGTAGCTTTTAATGTTTTGATTATAGTCAAAACACTACTTCTCTTATTTATACTGTTTGGTAACATTGTATTTATATTAGCTTTTAGGTGTTGAGGAAGCATTTTAATTAGGATTAACAGTATTTTATTACTATTTTTATATTTAACAGATAATCCAATAATTATTTTTACCGAACATTTATACTTTAGCAGCTATATAAACAATTAACCATTAATAGCTAATATCTAACAGTTAACATATAGTAAAACAGCGAACAACTACTAAAACAGCTAATAACTATTAGAATAATCAATATTACCGAACATGACCTTATTTACGCTATAATAGTAAAATGGAAAGATATGGCGCTCTTCCTCTACTAGTGTCATTTTTTTTTTCCAAATCTCCAATATTATTATTAATTTTTTATAACAATAATTTTTATTAATATTAGTTTTTTTATTATATATTTATTTTATATTTATTTTTAATTTATTTAGCTCTACTTATGATTCAAATCCTTACAGGTTATAAAAAAAAAACCTTTAATATAATTGAGATAAATCTCATTTTAAGTTATTAAAATATTTAATTACTAAATTTATTCAATACTTGCATAAAAAGTTTATGTTATTTAAATGTTTTCATATAATTCAAATAATATCTAATTAACTTATAAATTTGAATGTAAAAGACATTATTATCTCTTTTTTTTTTTATAAAAAAATACATTAACAATATAAATTTTAAAAATACAATCTCATAATTTATAATAAATTAAAAATAATATATACTATTGTGATTTAAAAAATAATGTAAATTATAGTATCACAAAATTAATTCACATGTTAAATATATATAATCTTGAGTTACTATTCCAACAATAATATTGTAAAACTTTTGTTAGGTGATTTTTATTTTATTTTATTTTTCTCTTTCTTTCTTATTTCAATTTCTACGTTTTTTTTAATTATAATATCCAATATTAAAAATTGCACTATAGTGATAATGAATATGAAAATTGAGATAAAAGTTTTTTCTATTAAAAAGATTATCTTACTTGTTCACTTTAACTTGTTAATTTATATAATTTAGCTTGTTATGCCAAACTATATATGACATATTTAATGTTTATAAAAAAATAAAAATAATTAAATAACTTTTCAATATTTTATAATATATATATATATATATATATATATATATATATATTGTACAAATTTTATTAATAACAAAAATTATAGCCGCAACATCGCACAGACTTTGTAACTTGTATTCTACTAACGAAGAAACATATAGGATTTGAAACAAGGTTCTTCATGTGTCGATGATTTTAGCAGAAAAACTGCAAAAGGAAAGAGACCCACTAACCCAATCTCACTCAATGTTTACCTATTGGGTGCAGTTGATAGCTGATAAACATTCAAAAAATGAATTAAAGTGTTTGATAAATTTTAAAAATTAATAGCTGATGGGTAGTTGATATGATATTCATCGGCTACAATTTGTATCAGCTCTATTTTTAGAGCTGTATCTCATCAGCTAATAGTTGATTTTATTTTATTTTTTATTTTTATCATATTAATCTTTTTTATTTAACTTAAAAATTAATATTATTAATACTTTTATATTTTTTATTTATAATATTAACATTTTAATTAATACATTTCAACTTTATTAAAATATTTTTTATTAATAACATAAAATACAAAATATTTATTTATATCTAAAAATTTAAAATTAATTATAAATTTTTTCTTTATTAATAATAGTAATAATTACTTTATTATTTTATTTATATTTTTAAAATTATTTAATTATTTTTTTAAAAAATTTAATTATTTCCTTATTTCAATAATAAAATAAATAATATAATATAATAAATTAATAATTATATTTTTAATTTAATAATAAAATAAATAATATAATATAATAAATTTATAATTTTATATTTATTTTAATAATAAAATAAATTATATAATATATACCATTTCATGTATCGATAATAATAATTAAATATAATTTTATTAAATATTCAATATAAATGAATTATTATTAAATACCCATTAATAATAATAATTAATGGCTAATAATCGGTGCACAATCTATTCTTATCCAGTTGTTTTCATTTCTTCTCACTAATATCCACGTGTCAGTTAACGTGTAACATTGACATATAAATCAGATTTTCAATAAAAACTATATTTTTATCACCTTTTGTAATATATTTTTTATAAAAAAATAAATTAATTAACATATATAATTAAAATATATTATTATAAAAAATTAAAAATATAAAAATGTTATCACGATTATCAATACATAAATAATAAAAATAAATAAAAAATAAAGATAAAAAAAGCAAAACTAATGTTATAAGCTTATTTTCATATACATTTATAAATATTTATCTTGCTATTATTACACTTTTTTTTTTATAGTTGGTACTACTTTATATTTTTTTATTTTAGATTAAATGATCTCTTTTTAATATTATAAAAAATTGAAAATCAGTATAAATCTAAATAAATTTTTAAATAGAGGCCAATTAAAAATTTTTATATTATTATTCTTTTGTTGTGTTATTATTATTATTGTATTAAAAATATATATATCTATAGACTTTTTTTATAGCTTCTATTGAGAGTTGTTAGTCTATTAAATTGTATAAATTTTATTCATAAGTAACAATTACTTAAATTTACTTTACTCTTAAATTCTAACTTAATTGCAATATATTTAATTTATTTTTTGATAATTAAAAATCTTTAAAAACAATGCGAATATACTTTACTTTTAAAAACTATATCAATTGCATAAGAATAATGTTATGCTTTTTACATATGGATTAATCAATTCACTTTTTTAATCAGTGTTATTATTATATGTTTTTATTACTAGACTCTATTGTTAAATATTTTTAATATCAAATTATATTTTATTCAATTTATTATAATTAGTAAACAATAAAAAGTATATTATTAATATTAATTGGTCTTAAATTAAAATATGCAGGTAAGCAATACATAATATAGGTAATGATTAAATTTTGATTTTTTTTAAATTTATATTAAATATTATTAACTATTAATAGATAATAATTTTGTTTTTAAGATGTCAATATAATATTTTATATTATTATTGTAAGGAGTTTAGTATATTTTTAATATAAATATTTTATTTATTAATTATATTAATATAATAAAATAAAAAAATATCCGAAGCATCACGGAGGGTTTTAATGCTTTTATATATATATATATATATATATATATATATATATATATATATACACACTAAAATGAAATCCCAAGTCACTGTTTACGGGAACAGTAACTGAGTGACTTTGGGGTAAGGTGTTATTTATATATTTTTTTTTCTTTAATTTTTTGGTATTGTTTTTTGTTTCTTTTTTCACTGAGCCAGCCTAAAGTTGAACGATAATGAAGGTCACACATTTTATCTGAGGCTGCTAATGTTATCCGGTGAATTTCTCCTCCGGTAATTTGTGTGACTTCTTGATAGATGGCCAAAGTTGATCTCTGCAATTCAAGTTAGAGTTGTTCTAATAAAAAGGCTATGTATGTGATATTTTATTGTTCCTTATCAACAGGAGTGACCATTAGTAACTGAAAGATAGGAAGAGTGCTTGTAGAACTCCAATGAGGTTAAAATGTAATTCGAATAGTGCTATCTGGCTATCGATAAAAGGATAACTCTGTAAATTAGATAAGTATAGAGTTGGCATAAAGTCTTTCATAATTTATCAACCATACTTGAAGAACAAGCTGCTTGAGTTCTTCCCGTGGTGTCTATTTGGGAATCTAAACAATTGTTGGGATTGTTTCACTATCAGCTAAGATAAGAAGAACTTTATTAGAAATACTCGGTTGGGACAGATCAACCACATGATCTTGAAGCCTATAAATAATTTGATGATGCAAGGTGGCTATCATGGAAGAAGTAACTTGTTTTGCTCCAGTGATTTGGACGTGGGCCTTCAAGGCGGTGCAAAGATTCAGATCTCTTAGTGACATACAGTAATTTAGAAAGAAAGTTAAGACCACACTTTTCCAACATAGAGTGTAGTTAAACATGTTTCAATAACAGTATGTTTAGAGTGAAGGAATCGAGTATCTAGTAGAGATACCGGTGCGATTACTGAAAGACTACGTGTACCATGATGGCTAAGCATTAATCTAATTGTGCCAAAGTAGAGATGTGAATATCCTTGTACTCTCCAGGTATGGACTAGAGTAGCAGAGATCTTAAGAGTCACATACTGGTCAGCTGTTATAGACGAGGCTAAATTGATCCATCTTAAAAGCTTGGACATATTCCTTTGAAAGGGATCTGCGTGATGCAATGATAAATCTAATACTTCTGATAAGAGAACTGAGTTTTCAATAGACATTATAAGGGCTAAGAAGAGGGAGAAAAGATTTTTCAACTTGAGCTTCTTCCGCAATATCACGTCTGCCAGAATTTCTTTCTTTTTTAACATACTTAACTATTTTATTATTATTATTATTATTATTATTATTATTATTATTATTATAACTTTACTTATGCCTTATTCGGCAATAAATTTTAAGGTAGCATTTAATGTTTTGACTATAATCAAAACACTACTTCTCTTATTTATATTGTTTGGTAACATAATATTTATATTAATTTTTAGATGTTGAGGAAGCGTTTTAATTAGAATTAACAATATTTTATTACTATTTTTATATTTAACAGATAATCCAATAACTATTTTTATCGAACATTTATATTTTAGCAGCTATAAACAACTAACAACTAATAGTTAATATCTAACAGTTAACATATAGTAAAATAACGAATAACTACTAAAACAACTAACAACTATTAGAATAATTAATATTACCGAACAACACCTTATTTACGCTATAATAGTAAAACGGAAGGATACGGCGCTCTTCCTCTACTAGTGTCATTTTTTTTTTTCCAAATCTCCAATATTATTATTAATTTTTTATAACAATAATTTTTATTAATATTAGTTTTTTTATTATATATTTATTTTAGATTTATTTTTAATTTATTTAGCTCTACTTATGATTCAAATCCTTACAGGTTATAAAAAAAAATCTTTAATATAATTGAGATAAATCTCATTTTAAGTTATTAAAATATTTAATTACTAAATTTATTCAACACTTGCATAAAAAGTTTATGTTATTTAAATGTTTTCATATAATTCAAATAATATCTAATTAACTTATAAATTTGAATGTAAAAGACATTATTATCTCTTTTTTTTTATAAAAAAATACATTAACAATATAAATTTTAAAAATACAATCTCATAATTTATAATAAATTAAAAATAATATATACTATTGTGATTTAAAAAAATTATAGTATCACAAAATTAATTCACATGTTAAATATATATAATCTTGAGTTACTATTCCAACAATAATATTGTAAAACTTTTGTTAGGTGATTTTTATTTTTATTTTTATTTTTTTTCTCTTTCTTTCTTATTTCAATTTCTACGTTTTTTTTTATTATAATATCCAATATTAAAAATTGCACTATAGTGATAATGAATATGAAAATTGAGATAAAAGTTTTTTCTATTAAAAAGATTATCTTACTTGTTCACTTTAACTTGTTAATTTATATAATTTAGCTTGTTATGCCAAACTATATATGACATATTTAATGTTTATAAAAAAAATAAAAATAATTAAATAACTTTTTCAATATTTTATAATATATATATATATATATATATATATATATATATTGTACAAATTTTATTAATAACAAAAATTATAGCCGCAACATCGCACAGACTTTGTAACTTGTATTCTACTAACGAAGAAACATATAGGATTTGAAACAAGGTTCTTCATGTGTCGATGATTTTAGCAGAAAAACTGCAAAAGGAAAGAGACCCACTAACCCAATCTCACTCGATGTTTCAAAAATGAATTAAAGTGTTTGATAAATTTAAAAAAATAAAATTAATAGTTGATGGGTAGTTGATATAATATCTATTTTTAGAGCTGTTTCTCATCGGTTAATAGTTGATTTTATTTTATTTTTTATTTTTATCATATTAACCTTTTTTATTTAACTTAAAAATTAATATTATTAATACTTTTATATTTTTTATTTATAATATTAACATTTTAATTAATACATTTCAACTTTATTAAAATATTTTTTATTAATAACATAAAATACAAAATATTTATTTATATCTAAAAATTTAAAATTAATTATAAATTTTTTTTTTATCAATAATAATAATAATTACTTTATTATTTTATTTATATTTTTAAAATTATTTAATTATTTTTTTAAAAAATTTAATTATTTTCTTATTTCAATAATAAAATAAATAATATAATATAATAAATTAATAATTATATTTTTAATTTAATAATAAAATAAATAATATAATATAATAAATTTATAATTTTATATTTATTTTAATAATAAAATAAATTATATAATATATACCATTTCATTTCATGTATCAATAACAATAATTAAATATAATTTTATTAAATATTCAATATAAATAAATTATTATCAAATACCCATTAATAATAATAATTAATGGCTAATAATCGGTGCACAATCTATTCTTATCCAGTTGTTTTCATTTCTTCTCACTAATATCCACGTGTCAGTTAACGTGTAACATTGACATATAAATCAGATTTTCAATAAAAACTATATTTTTATCACCTTTTGTAATATATTTTTTATAAAAAAATAAATTAATTAACATATATAATTAAAATATATTATTATAAAAAATTAAAAATATAAAAATGTTATCACGATTATCAATACATAAATAATAAAAATAAATAAAAAATAAAGATAAAAAAAGCAAAACTAATGTTATAAGCTTATTTTCATATACATTTATAAATATTTATCTTGCTATTATTACACTTTTTTTTTTTTATAGTTGGTACTACTTTATATTTTTTTATTTTAGATTAAATGATCTCTTTTTAATATTATAAAAAATTGAAAATCAGTAGAAATCTAAATAAATTTTTAAATAGAGGCCAATTAAATTTGAATGAAAATAATGAAAAATAGAGTAAATCAAAGAGCAATTTGAAAGCATTAAATGATGAACACAATTCTCAAATGGCACAAAAATGCTTATTATTTATAAGTAAGATGAGAAGAATAATTCAAAATAAATTTAACTCAATTATAAAATAATTTTAATTGAAAAAACGTTATACCATTAACTTTTACATTTAAGGTTTGGCTATTCAATGGCCATAGGTTACAAAATAATTGTCATAAATAACAAATCAATACCCATTAAATATAATTTATTATTTTATTTTTAAAATCACAAATAATACATAATTGATTAAATAATTAATAATTGCTTATATATAAGGGAAGCTTTCTCTAGCTTTCTCTCAATATTTAACAATAGTGCCATGTTTTGCCAGATTTATAAATAGATAGGTGGGTAGATTTATCCCAAAATTAACATGTACGTCCTTTATTTGCCAGTTGGCAAGACCCTTTGGACAGGCCTAGCTTGCTTGCTTTATAAGGACAGGCCTAGCTTAGATTGTTCAAACAGTAGCAATAAATATACAAGAAAATGAGGATTTGGTTATGGAAATCTCGTGTGCGAAAGCTCGTAGTTGTTTGGGTGGTGACCATGGCAATGTCTGGTGGTTTAAGTTACTCCAAGTGTGAATATGAGGCAATTTTCAACTTCGGCGATTCAAATTCGGACACTGGTGGGTTTTGGGCAGCATTTCCGGCGCAGTCTGGTCCTTTTGGCATGACCTACTTCAAGAGACCCGCTGGTCGGGCTTCCGATGGCCGTCTAATTGTTGATTTCTTAGGTACTACGATCTCTCACCGACAAGTGCTTTTTTTTTTTTTTTTTCAGAGACGAGTAATCTTTTTTTTTTGGAATATCAGGATAATATTATTATATATTAACTTTGTTATTGGTAACATGTTAGAATAATAGAATCAGTAGTTGTTATGTCATGATTGGGCATTAGATTCTGATTGGCAAATAAAGGATGAATCTTTTTCTTCCTATATTGGTGATTTTAATGAATGGTTTCAAGCTTCAAGAATTCTCCGAGAGAAAGCTTTGATCGCTTGATTTCGACTTCCATCTTTTATAGAAAAGACAAGACTGACTATCCACTATGGTTCTTATTTGGGCAATGTCCTACCAGAAGACAGAGCTTAAAGATTGGATTTTTCGCAGTTCCTCATGTAGTATGGTCCTCATCTTCTGTGAGCTTTAAGACCGAGAATTCTGAAGCAGGATAAATCTAACCAAAACCAACCACACTAGTAGAAATATGCCATATCAAAACTTCCACTTTTTTTGTTTTCAATATGAAAGAAGAATTAGAGGACGAAGATTGCATATCGTCCCTGAAATTCAATTCATATAATGTGACTGCACTTTCTCTTGGCAGCTCAAGCTCTGGGATTCCCATTTCTGAGCCCATACCTGCAATCAATTGGATCTGACTACAGACACGGGGCAAATTACGCTACGCTGGCATCTACTGTGCTCTTGCCAAATACTTCCTTATTTGTTACTGGTATCAGTCCCTTTTCTCTTGCTATTCAGCTCAATCAAATGAAGGAATTCAAAGTTAAAGTCGTTGAATTTCATGCCACCAATCAAACAGGTAATGTAACAAACATTTAGCTATTCAGTGCTTAAGATCGATTAATTATGATCAAGCTAACCGTATTGTTGCTGCATAGGATCAACTAGTCTTCCATCACCAGACATTTTTGGTAAATCCATCTACACATTGTACATTGGTCAGAATGATTTCACTTCCAATTTAGGAGCTATTAGTATAAGTGGAGTCAAGCAGTATCTTCCTCAAGTAGTTGGACAAATCGTTGGCACTCTCAAAGTGAGTCTCTCACACTAAAAACCATGAGGAAATAGTGTAGCCATGATATCCAATTCAAGAAAAATTTTGTTTCCACCTTGGGGTTTTTGAGGAAGGAGTTTGGTCTCCAACTTTTGATTTCCATCTGTGGATTATCCCCAAGTGTTTAGTGTTTAGTTTGCAGTTTGTGTGGTGAAATTTTCGACTTCGTGCTGATTTTAATCCATGAAATTAATTTCAAGGAGCTATATGCGTTAGGAGGGCGTACATTTCTGGTTCTAAATCTTGCACCAGTGGGCTGTTATCCTTCATTATTGGTAGGGCTCCCTCACAACAGCTCAGACATCGACAAGTTCGGCTGCCTCATCCCTTACAACAGTGCAGTGGTCGACTACAATAACATGTTGCAGCAGGCACTAAACGAATCTAGAAAGGAGCTCCCAAATGCTTCCCTTGTATATGTGGACATTCACGCAGTTCTGCTAAAGCTGTTCCAACATCCCTCCTCTCATGGTATGGTAAATATATGATTCAATAAGGGTTTAATTTCATTAAATTTTCCTCCAATACATGCGTTTGTTTTTGTTGCAGGGTTCAAGTATGGTCCTAAAGCATGTTGTGGACATGGGGGAGGTACCTACAATTTTGATTCTCAAGTTTTCTGTGGAAATACCAAAGTGATTAATGGGAGCAATGTGACGGCATCAGCTTGTGATGACCCCTACAACTATGTAAGCTGGGATGGAATCCATGCCACAGATGCAGCAAACAAGTTTATTACAATGGCCATCCTCAATGGCTCTTATTCTGATCCCCCTTTTTCTCTTCAGCAATGTGTCCTCCACGATATTGACAAATCCAGTAACTAATCATCACAAAAAAATTCAACTGCTGGGAATGGTAATAAATTTATTTATGCTGAATAATCCTCAAACCTCTGAGTTAGCAAGCTACTGTGGCACGTCCTGTTCTCAGGAATTAGAATCAAACAAAGCATTTTAGCTCGTTAATCTTCGCTGCACTTGGATTTTGTTTATAGCTACTGTCACAAGGACCAAGTTGCCTCCTGCCCCAAAAGGCTAAAAGATTCTCAATAAAAAAGTTCAGTGAAAGGAAACTGATAAGAGAAGAATTGTGATTGTTTAGATTCACCATCCTCAGAAATCAAATTTCTACCACAATTATGTGAGCATAAGTAACAAATTATAAACAATGCTTCTATGATCTATCCAAAAATCAGAACTTCTGATAAATAATAACAACAGGATAGAGGGAGAATTTGAAAAAAAAAGTGTGCAGAGAAACTGAAATGCACATCAAGGGATGTTACCATGCTCAGGGGCTGGCTGGGTTCTAACCATTGAAGCAGAAGGCATTTTACTTCTCCCAATCCATTTTGTGTTAAAATCCACCCCTTTTTCAGATTTCCCTTCCATTTCTCTAATTTTCTTACTCCTAGATAGTTTATAAGAGGATATCATAATCACCACCACCAAAACTTGTCCTATAAATCCGGCTCCAAATCCTATCAACCACCATGCCCAGCTCTTTTTGTCCTTCGTTTCTGAAGATGGAATAGCAAAGGAAAAATGGCCATTGCCTTGTGTGACGCATCTATAACCCTCAGTTAAGTTTCTGATTTGGCCCAACCACCATGACTAAATTTGACACATTTTAGTTCTGCACTGCCATCTTTTAATTTTCCAATCCCAGAATTGGCAAAACTGACCACAGTGAATCCAGAAAGCTGAACTTGAGTGTTTTGTTGCCTAATGCGCTTAAATTTGAAGCATCATAACCGATGAAGCCAACAGAGGAGCAACTAAAGTCATATTGGCCTTGTCAAATGTCAAACCAACATCTGTAGTACCCTTCAAATACCTCAAAATCCATTTCATTGCCTGCCAATGCTCTTTCTCAAGACACGCCATGTATCTACTCACAACAATAACTACATGTGAAATATTAGGTCGGGTGCATACCATAGCATACATGATGCCACCAACAACACTCGCATAGGAAACACTGGACATGTACTCCATCTCCTCATCTGTTTTGAGTGACATGTCTGCAGATAACTTGAAATAGACAGCAAACGGAATAGTCCCAGGCTTAGCATTATTCATGTTGAAACGCTTAAGCACTTTCTCAACATAGGCCTGTTGAGACAAGAAAAGCTTCCCAACACTTCTATCCCTGGTAATTTCCATTCCAAACATCTTCTTTACAGCACCCAAATCCTTCATCTCAAACTCATCACTTAACTGTTTTTTCAGAATGTTAATTTGTGATATGCTTTTAGCAGCAATAAGCATGTCATCCACATACAACAGCAAATAAACAAAGGAATCATCTGAAAACTTCTTATGATACACACAATTGTCATATGAACTATGATTAAAGGCATTACGAATAATGAATGTATCAAATCTTTTGTACCACTGCCTAAGAGACTGCTTCAGACCATATAAAGATTTCTTAAGCAAGCAAACATGGTTTTCCATACCTGGAATGAGAAATCCCTCAAGCTGACTCATAAATTTGCTCCTCCAACTCACCATGCAAAAATGTTGTCTTCACATCTAGTTGCTCAAGTTCTAGATCATGAAGAGCAACCATAGCAAGGAACACTCTGATAGAACTGTGCTTCACAACTGGAGAAAACACTTCATTAAAGTCAATCCCCTCCCTCTGAGTAAAGCCTTTTGCTACCAATCGTGCCTTATATCGAGGTGCTTCAACCCTTGGAGTGCCTTTATTTTTCTTGAACACCCATTTGCAACCTACCACTTTTTGTCTCTTAGGCAATGTTACAAACTACCAAGTCTGATTCTTGTGAAGAGATTCAATTTCTTCACTCATAGCACTGACCCACTGATCAGCATTTGAACAAGAAATAGCTTCTCTATAATTACTGGGTTCATGCACATCAACTGTCTCAGCAACTGACAAGGCAAACCCAACTAGATCTGCATATGCATATCTCTGCGATGGTCTAATCTGTCTTCTCTCTCTACCAGTTGCAATGCTATATGGTTCCTGTTGCTGTTGCTCAGGTGCATCCTATTGTTGATCAGGATCTTGCACCTCATCCTCTAAATCACTGGACTGAACTGCTGAAGTATCAATATCAAGCTCTACCTGTTCTCTGACACCGTGATCTGATTCTGCTATTGACTTCTCCCTCTGACTATCCAATGAAGCAGACTCATTAAATGTCACATCCATGCTGATAATTAATCTTGGAGACTTTGGATCATTGCACCACAACCTGTAGCCTTTCACTCCAGATGCATACCCTAGAAATATGCATTTTCTTGCCCTCGGCTCAAGCTTACCATCTCTCACATGAGCATAAGCAGGGCAACCAAATACTCTCAACTGAGAGTAATCAGCAGGTGAATCGGACCAGATCTCAAAAGGAGTTTTGCATTTAATAGCTATAGATGGAGATCTATTAACCAAGAAACAGGCTATATTAATTGCTTCAGCTCAGAAATTCTTTCCCAATCCTAAATGTGAGAGCATGCTTCGTGCTTTGTCACAAAGTGTTCTGTTCATACGTTCTGCAATACCATTCTGTTGTGGTGTCCTTGTACAAGTGCGATGTCTCACTATACCTTCATTGTTGCAGAATGCATCAAACTCACGATTGCAAAATTCCAACCCATTATCAGTTCTAAGATGCTTGACCTTCTTTTTTGTTTGCTTCTCAATCATCGTCTTCCACTTTACAAAGGTTGAAAATACCTCATCTTTTGTTTTCAGAAAATGCACCCACATCATCCGAGAGTAATAATCAATCAAGGTCATGAAGTACCTGGCACCGCTCTTGGAAGGAACTCTATTAGGACCCCATAGATCTGAGTGGATATAATCCACCGTTCCTCTGGTCTTGCACATTGCCCTTTTATCGAACTTCACCCTAGTGTGTTTGCCAAACACACAGTGTTCACAAAAGTCCATAAATTCTGTTTTATGCCGGTCCAACAAATCTTGCTTGCTTAAAACAGATAATCCTCTTTCACTCATATGACCGAGACGCACATGCCACAATTGAGTCTGATTCTGATTATTGCTTGCAGATGCTGCTACTGCAGCTTCCCTTGAAACTGTATTGCCCTGAAGAAAATACAATCTTGAAACCAAATTGCTCTTCATGAGTACCATAGAGCTCTTGCACACTTTGAAAACTCCATTCTCTGCATGGTATCTGAATCCATGAGAGTCAAGTGTTCCAAGAGAAATCAGATTCCTCTTTAGTGCAGGAACATGCCAACACTCTATAGTTCTGACAACGCCATCAAACATCCTCAATCTGATGTTACCAATTCCTTCAATAGATAATGCACGATCATTGCCCAAAAACACCTTGTCACTCATCTGTTTGTAAGTAACAAACCAGTTTTTGTGTGAACACATGTTATAAGTAGCACCAGTATCAAGAATCTAGAAATTTTATTCATGATCTGAACTCACGGATAAAATTTCTCCAGCACTGTAATCACCATCAGAATCAATAAAACTATCAACCACATCCACGGAATTTTCTGGTTGCTTTTCCTTTTTATTTTTTAACTTGGGACAGTCTCTCCTGTAGTGACCTTGCTCCCCGCACTCAAAACAGTTGGCATTTTTCATTCTTGACTTAGATCTGGCCTTAGATTTCTTCCTACTGGAAGAACCCTCCCTTGAATGTGTTCTTTCCCTGCTCACCAAACCTTCCCCCTCAAATCTTTCTCTATTATCTGGAAATTTCTTTTTCAACTCCTTTGATTTTAGAGAATTACTAATTTCGTCTAGTGAAATACTGTCTTTCCTATACAACAGAGTATCAACAAAAGTTTCATAGGAGGTGGCAAATAACATAACACAATAAGGGTCTGATCCTTACTATCAATCTCAATATCAATATTCTTCAGGCCCATAATGATTGAATTGAATTTATCCAAATGTTCTTTAATGGACGTACCTTCGCTCATTCTTAGATTGTAAAGCCTTTTCTTCAGATACAAGAGATTGGTCAGTGATTTGGCAAAGTACAACTCCTTTAATTTCTTCCATGCTGCGGATGTTGAGCTTTTACCAGCAATCTCGCGTAGGACATTATCAGTTACGCTCAAGAAAAACGCACTCAAGGCTCTCTCCTTTAAATCAGCCTTCTCCGCCTCTTTCATACATTCTGGAAAGTTATCCTCGATCGCCTTCCATAGATCTTATAGGATCAAGGAAGATTTAATTTTAATCTTTCACAGACTGAAACTTGATCCACCATCAAACTTCTCCATCTCATACTTCGTTGAAAACGACACCATCTGTAAACCCTAGGTTTTGTACACAAAGTTCAGATACCAGTTTGTTATAATAAGCATGCAAATCTAAGGCACACACACAAATCGCACAATCACATAGTATTGAAAAGAGATGAAGAATAACACAGGATTTAACGTGGTTCAACCGTAAGGTCTACGTCCACGGACAAGACAAGAAAAAAAGTTCCACTATGATGAAAAAGAGCAAGATACAATCAATTAGGACTCTCAAACCCTAGCTCCAGTGTGTTTTCTGAATATCTCACAACTCTACCTCAAAGGGTAGAATATTACAATATTTCGGCCCGTGCCCTCCGCTACCACCACAGATCTCACTTTTTATCCCAATCAAATAGCAGCGCGAAAACTTTCGGATTGGATCACAATTCGGATCCCATGAAAAAAAAAATATATCCAAATTTCAAATCACAAAAATAACAAGAGCTTTCCCCTGTGCTCCATTTGATATCCTTTCTTCTCTTCGATGGTGCTGCATCTTTGAGATTTAGTTTCCGGCCATTTCTTTTGGATTACTAGAAAAGATTAGGATTTTGTTTTATAGGGCTTGGGCTTGTTTCTATTTGGATTAAATGATACTTTGTAATTGGGCTTCTGTTATTGGACAACGACTGAATGACTTATTTTTCTTAATGAAATCTATAAAAAAAAAATTAGGTGATAGCCACCTTTTACGTCCTCGCGAGGAAGCTGCTAAGGAAGTCCAATTTACTTATATCATAAATTTATTGAAACTACAGCTTACTAATGTAGGATAATTATAGCGTTGGAATAAATTACAACTAAATACTTAAAATTTACAAAATTCATAGATCAGTGTTTATGTAAGTTTGGTAACATTTGGAACTAACATCGGCCAGGCCAAGGGCATACATGAGGGAAAGAGCGCGCACCTCAAACCTGGATTGCAGATAGGGAATCAGCCAATCAAAATGTAAAACTTCTGCACGTGTCATCCGCATATCAAGAGTCAGAAACTTGGTACAAAAATATCATCACTGGATAAATAAACAAAACACTAAAAAAATTCAAATAAATTAAAATATAATATAAAATCAAAAAGTAAAAACACACCGATCGAAGTCGAGAGAGGACAAAGGATAGAAGCAGAGCGTTTAGGTAGCCACACATCAATATCCCAATGGCAGCGACGGTTTATGTGGCGGCAGCATACTCCTCTTCCATGGCAGTCACCACCGCCGCCTTCATTCCGCCCGCCAGCAGAACCACTCGCTGCTTGGCCTTGCCTTACCTCCCAACTCGCTTATCATCGCACTTCTTCCGCTCTTCCATCAAACAAGTCTCAGGTACTGTTTGCTCTCGCTTTTTCTCCTTTTCAAATATATACCGCTAGTGTGTGATAATGTAAAGGCAAACCAGCCAAATCCCACTTGCTTCAAAGAATAGAGAATAGTGTTTTGTGAAATGTCTTAGTGCTGATTACAAACCTTACGGAGGAGAGCAATAAAAGGAGAATTTGTTGGCAATAGTTGTTTTGATATTGCCAGCTACCACAATGGCCTGGAAATTATCTTGGGAATTGTTACCAGAGACCTTAGATGATAATTAAGGAATGTAGTGCATAGATTGAAATTAAAGCATCAATGAGCTGCATGAGGAATGACTTGCACATCTTGACTGATCAAAATTGTATACTCGGCTAACTAACCTTCCTCTCCCCTATACATATGGGTGGAGATTGGGTATGGAATTCTATATAAATTTGTGATGTGATGTGTAATTGGCATACAAGGAAGGATGATAGGACTCAGTTATAGCAAATGAACCCAATTCAGCTTCAGCGTGTATTTTGTTGCCGTACATGTTAATGGGACACTAGATTTCATAGCAAATTGGCAACCCTGCGTGTGCGTACCGTGGTTGTGAAAAACACATGCTAACTTAATTCTGTATTCAGTATTCACATGCTCCTTTATGAAGGAGATTTCAACTGTTGGATCAACGATATTCTTTCCAATGATGATTGACATTTCTGTAAGCAAAGCGAATCTAATGCATGGAATTATTAAGAAATGATTTTTCAAGTGTCTTGTGTGTGTCTAAGATTAGAGTCTCTTCTGTGAGTTAAGCATCCTGTTTTTCTCTGTCTATTCTAAGTACCTAACCACGACTAGTGACAAGTAACTTAAAAGTATATGTGAGTTGGCTGCTGCTTCTTTTCAAGTAGAGTCCCGCAGGTTGTCTCTCCTTCAGATTAGAGCCTCTTCAGAAGAATCCACGACTGTTGACCCTAGTGAGCTTTTCACAGACTTGAAGGAAAGGGTAAGAAACAAAGCTAGTTGCGTCTCTCTCTATCTCTCTCCTTCCCTGGTTGGACTAAAATAATTAGTGTTGGTTATTGTTACTAGTGGGATGGAGTTGAAAACAAGTCCACGGTGATTCTCTACGGAGGGGGAGCAATAGTTGCTGTTTGGCTGTCATCAATCCTTGTGGGAGCCATCAACTCAGTACCTTTGGTGGGTCAATTTTTGAAACAAATGTCAAGGCGATTCATGCTTTATTAATTCTCTAATTTTATCATCTTTCTCCTCTACCAGCTGCCCAAGATCATGGAGTTGGTTGGACTTGGATATACTGGATGGTTTGTCTACAGATACCTTCTCTTCAAGGTAACAGAATATGCATACTTGATCTGCACTAATTTGCTCTCTTATGCAAGTTGTAAGTCTTAGATCAACCAAAAGAAACAAATTAAGCAGGCAATAGGATCAAAAAGTATCCATCCCTCCTTTAAATTCTGCATGTAGGAGAGGCTCATTTTCCATTCCTAGAATTTAAATTGCTATTTGGCTTCTATTTTCTAGAAATGGCTTTTATGTTGAAAGTTGAAACTGCAACAAATATAGCTTGAGCCATTAGTATAATCTACATGTACCAGATTTTAGCAGTTTGAAAAACAGCAGAGCAACCTAATTCTCTTTTTGATGTGTATCAGACATATTAACCTAACAAATAATATATTTACTTCCTCAGTCAAGCAGAAAGGAATTAGCAACAGATATTGAAGCACTAAAGAAGAAGATTGCTGGAGCTGAATACAATCCACTTGATTGAGTGGCAAACTTTCCTTCCAGTCCAGATCTTTGTTTTAATTCAGTAGTTTGTATCATTGCTCTAAGACACATTTGTATCTTGCAATGTAGTCTACAGCCCTGTATTAATCGTGCTCTTGTATTTTCCCAGTTCATTATTGTAATAAGGATCAGTAACATCCATGCAGCAATTACAATCTTGCATATAAGATCATAATTAAATGCAGCTTTTGCATGCTTCCTTTCATAAGATAACCAATGATGAATGATTCCCATTAGCAGTATCTCAATCAAAGAATAAGCATGTAAATGTAGTTACACTGAAATTTATATCATCTCGATTCTAGACCATATTAGAGTTGCCCGAATGCATATTAAGAAACCACAGGCAATTAAAAAGTAGAGTGTGGTTGCCTAATTTTTCATACAAGTGTTGCCTCTTTTTACTCGCACTACCTCCACTTGACAAAGAACAATAACAGGACCAGAATGCGGAGTCGGTACCTATCAAATTCAGCATTAGTAAATAGCGACCTTAATTTACTAATACCAATGTCAGAGGATGTAATTAAAATAAAGTAAAACGAAGCAATTATGAAGAACGATCATGAACATCTAGCTGACTATCATTGCATCACATTCAACATCCATAATTATACTAATATTATAGTGATAATTAAAACCATGCAGAATTTAAATGGAGTATTAAAAGTGGAAAACTCTCGATAGATACATACACGATACAGGACTTCGGATCTTATTGATGTCCTCGTCCTCGAACTCGATGTAACCGCCCGCAGCACCTTCATCCTCATCATCGATCCCACCGGCAACCCGTCGTTCACCCCAATGTTATCAGGCAACTCATTATAAGCCTTCAAGAGCCAAGCCTCATCTAGCATGTACTTGAGGATGACATCAGCTTTATCATCCTGCTAATCCCAAGGATGACGAGGATTATATCACCGGCGGCGATCCAAACTTTCATGTGCATCTTCCCTAGGATGTGGCAGAGGCGTTTGGAGCTTCGCAGCGGCTGTTGCCCAGCATGCGGAGGAACTAAGCATATTCTTGACCGTCTTCTTTGAATATGAGCTCTCACTTCTCATCGTCGGCCTCGTTGTTTCCTCTCTTGCGATTCTTGCCTCCCTTTCCCTTATTCTTCGGCATCTTGAATATGCAAACCGTGTGTGTCTCTTGTGCTGCATCTTTGATCGATTTCTTTTAGTCTGCTCGGCTCTGGGAGGGAGGGATTGTGAGCTGGGCTCTTGGGTTACAAAACGGCCTGGAAAAGCCCAATAACAATGTCATAATATATCTCGTTCGCGTATCTAGGAAAAAAAAAATTAAATAAATAAAGCCTTGGTAATCTGTTTCACCTTCAAATGATAGATGGCCCTTACTCATCACCATGTTTCTAAAAATGGATGCATACTAAATGATTATAATTTTATTTGATATAATTAAAATAAAATTCAATTTTTAAATAAAATTAAAAAATTACTAGTATGTTGATATTTTCTAAGATTAAAAAATTAAAGAAAAAATAGACCAAACCTTATTATCGATTTTCAATCCAATCCGCGCATCTAAAAATTGATCATCTATTCTAAAAGAAAAAGATTGATCATCAAAATACTCAGAAAAAGAAAAAGGAAAGAAAGGGACACCACTGGTCTAATTGTCAAGGAAAAATAACAGCCACCAACATAGCGGGGGACGAGAATTTAGGACCATGTTATTGACTCTACATTTCTGGGCCATGGTTGTTGAGTGCTGACAAGGACCCCAGTGGCTAATATTTGCTAAATTGGACTTATAAGGCTTCGCGGTGCATGTGTGAGGCTGTAATGAACTGGCGATGATAATGCGAGGCTGGGGTCGGAATCCCACTTTCAATGGGTTACTGATGTGGCTGTTTTAATGGGTTAGGATTAATGACTAATAGATTTATTTTGTTTCGATTATGATTAAAGTTTTGAATTTTTTTTTTTAAATAAAGATAAATTTGACCAAATTTGACCCTAAGGAATCATTTTGGATCCAATCGAAAAGCTTTTTTTATTATTATTAAAGCTTGACCAATTCTACTTTTTTTTTTTTCTGGAATTTCACTCTATTTTTAACTCCAAACCAAACGGTCACCATTAATGCATGTTACCTTTCACTCCCATGTCAAAATGGAAGAAAATAAACGGAGAGAAATCAACCAGAGAGTACATTCCAGGATCAAGCTGGAGGCTGAGGGGCTGGGGCAAAACCCCTACAATTAAAAGCAATCTAAAGTAAACGCAGTTTTGTTTAGACAAATCCTGCATCCCATAACCACACAATCAACATGCACGCTACTTAGCACAGGTGTACCAATGTATTCTAGGTAAGTTAAAAGTATAACAGCACCACCAACACCAAGTAGCCACATTAACATCCAGAGGCCAAAATCAACTTATCCGTTAGCACAACAGCAATCAGAAATATGGCCCCCAAGTTGCATTTTTAACAATAAACTGGTCAGAACAAAAACCCTATTGCCTCAAGGATCCAACCGCATTTACATTTCCCTACACGTTGACAGGAATTAAAGGAACATTTCTAATCATGTCTCAACTTTCCAACCAAAACTAGCTTAGGGCATGGTGCCAACTTATTACATTTCATTCTTGGTTAATGCTTAAGAAGGAACACAAGAGGATTAGAGCTTCGAAAGCAGGAAGCTTTTTGTCAGTGCCTGATCGTGAGCTCAGCTCTAAGATGCAGGACGCCATTTATAAAGTAGAGACTATCTTCAGCCATGAAGGAAGTCCATGGTATAGCAAATAAGTTTCGATAGCCAACTGCCTTGCCTCCAGTGAATGTGTAGTTCCCTTTGTATTTGCTAACAAACTCTTCTGTTGGCTTTGTCCTGGCCGCAAATTCATAATCCACAGCAAGGTTCACAGACCCCTTCTCTTGCATCCCCAAAAACAAACCAAAACAATGGAAAGAGCTTTGCTGGTCCATGTTGCAGTGTGCTGACAAGAAAAATCCTTGTCCACCCAAGTGGAAGGCCTGAGAATACACCCGTCCAGATGGGAACAAATTTGTACACTCTTCCCGCTTCAAGTCCAGGTACACCACACACTGCTGCCTAGGTAGTTCAAATTCTACCACCTTAACAGGCCGATACTTGTATGCACGCTCCACAAAACGACGATTCAAGGATGCAGACTCCTCTGCTGCCAGGGTTCGTTGGCGATGCGGGGCCTCAGCCTTGAAAAAAAGGGCCTCAAGCACAAGCTTGGATGCAACATCATGATCGAAGTCGCTACATGTTAAAACCTTCTTCAGCTTTCGGCAAGTCATGTACGGGAAGCGAATATAGCGTGCTAGACGTTGACCCAGTACTTCACGGCGATCCTCTGGTCTTGGGTACTGAGCCCTGGCCCACTTCAACACAAAATCATAGACAGCATCTTCTGATGCAACCTGCAGGTCATCACTGGACAAAATTGCCTCAATTCCAGCCAGGGGTAAAGACATGACCTCTTCTTGGAACCTGGACAATTTTAAAACAATAAAAAAATAAGCCGCAAAAAAAAAAGGGATGTATAAAATGACCAAAATCTGCACAAGACACAGAAGAAAAGTTCAGTTGAAAATTTGTTTGTGTTGTTATTGGCATCTATTAAACCTACAGTAAACTAGACTTGCGTAAGACCACCTAAAGTTTCAGGTCCTAATTCACCAAAAATAGCATTCTCCTTGGCAGTTAAAACTTGACAGGAAATTTGAATAAGATTGAAACACATGCATACACACAAAAATAAAGAAAAGAAATGAAGGAAACCTACTTGGTCATGTCCCTATAACGAGAAGCAAGGTATTGCTTGGCAGCATCAGTCAATGGTTGAACTGCTTCAGCCATTAAGACACTGGAGGGAAGCTCTAGATAAAGCAAAGCAGACTCTGGCGTCATAGCCATGTTACGCAATAGTCGGCTGCAATACCTCATGCATGAAGCAACCTCAAATTTATCAGCAGCCATCAGTACATCAAGCAAGGCAGGTGCTGTAGTATTAGATAAACTATTGCTGTACATAAAATTCAGGAGGTCCATGAGGGCAGCTTCCTCTGTTGAAAAGAAACAAGTAACAAGTAAAAAACACCAGTCATTCTGTTGTAATGATTTATGATCCAAAAATTTATTTTGACTGATTACTAAAATAAAGCCACATGTTACAAGGACAGTATAGGACTTCAAAGATGCATTCAACTACCACAGTTAACAATTCTGTTCGAGCTTTACCGCAAGGGGCAAAAAGGAAAGAAAGAAAGAAATAGGAGAAGACAACAAGAACGTGTTTTAAAAATTTCATGATAACTAAAATAAGGAACTACTCTTAAAGGATAGTGACATCCACACATACCAGAAGCATTGATCCGTAGTGTCACATGCCGCTGCTCTGACTCCCTCATCCCATTTGAGAAGAGCTGCCAAAACAAAAGACACATAAGAGAACAATCATACAGCTGAGGAATTTCAGACAGCAAAGATAGATTTTTGCCAAAATAATGGAGATTCACCTTGTAGAAAAATGGACTTTTTGCAGCTAAAATGGGAGAGCTGATGTGTAACGTTTTAACTCTCACAACAGTTGAGCAATCCATGTTCCAGGCTGGTTCATTACCATCTACAGCTTCATCACCTGCAAGAGTAGCACCAAGCATACTCAATTGACGTACAACATTAGGGGAAAAGTAGAAAAAGAGATCATGACTGCTGACATTGAAACAACGTGAATTCCAATCTCCACAAGACTATAAGAGTAGTTATATGTAAAAGATTCAATACCTGAAGGTGATTGTTCCATCATTGCCACTGCTTCCTCATCTTGATTTTCACAACCCACACAATCATCCATGTCAGGTTGGTTACAACTTAAAATCTGCTCCTCGGCGCCTACAGAGACTTCCACAGCTGAAAGCAAGTAGTGAATATTAAACACCATCAGTAAGGCTAAAAAGAGTATGCTAGAATGAAAAGCCATATGGGAGGGGGGGAGGAATTCTAGGGATATGTATTGTCAGACAAGGACATGCATGCTTCAAATAAATAGTGTTCTGTGCCAGGAAATAAACTAAAAAACTACATAATAAAAAGTATTAGAGAACTGAAGATATATGCGCAAAATTACTAACAATTTGAAGTTTTGCCAAATTGGCATGTGTGCATATGTGCAACAAAGCATGGCAGAAGATCCTAAGGGCACAGATAAGACATGCACAAAGAGATTGAGATTTTTCAAATTTCCTTGCTGTATTACATCCCATTTCGCCACCCTTATCATTTTTCCTCAGAATCATGTATCATGGAATCACTCACAATGCACTAAGAGATAAGATTTCATCTATTTATTAATCTCATAAGATATTACACTATATTGAACATGAATGTTAATTAAAGATGAGTAGCCAGTATTGCATCTAGAACCTACAAGCCAAATGAAAAAAAAAAATCTAGTGTGTAACAGAGGGGAGAAGCTTTACTCGTAGTGTTAAATTAATCACATTACCAGCCAAGTGCATATCTACTCAGTCAATGGCTAATTGCATTGGCTAGTGGCTACTAAGAATTATTGCCCACTCCATACTGGTAGCAAGATAGTCCATTAAAATGTTAGTTTGATGTGTAAAATCGCTAAAAGCCTAAAAGAACAACGTACTTAGCCCCCAATACATTATGATCACTTACATCTAGATAGATACAAATACAATGTGAAAGAAACAAATGACAGAGTGAAGAACTTGTTTTCTAGACAATTTCTTATCCAGAACGACCAACACATGGACCACTTTTGTCATTCACAAAAGAAATTAATGATGGTGAACACACAAAATAATCAACTCATCTCAACTCATCATATCCATCTCCCAATAGCTACGGAAGTTCTAACTTCCTCTTGGGCATTTAACTCTATAAGTCCATTATCATTCAATAACCCCTTGATTGTAAGAAAAGCTTGAAGAATGAATGGCCGCATAGTTCATTACCCCATTCAGATTTCCGCAAGTCAGTTAAACTTAAAGCATGGAAAGGAAACATGCACTGATGCACACTTCTTGTTGCCTGAGACACAACCACATGGCGAGGAACAAAAATGTTAACACAACTAAGCGAGGTTGAAATCAATTAACTCAGTCGCATCATCTTCTCAACAACCCATTAGCAAGACAACAACTCAATTTACTAGTTGTCCTAGCAGCCAAGCAGGGTGATAAGGGGGAAAAAATCCCTCTCCAAGCGGACATGCACGGAAAGGACCTTCAAAGAAATGACCTTAGAGAGTTCTGAGGGTATTTTTTGAATTATTTTCAGCACAAAGCCAAAGACCCCAGGAAAAAAAAAAAAAAAAAAAAAAAAGGGAAAGAGGGGGGGGGGGGGGGGTGTGAGGGGATTTCCCAAAGATCATTTTCTTCAGATAAGTAACCTAAACAACTTATATGCAAAAAAAAAAAAAACAAAACAAAAAAAACAAAAAAAAAAAGAAAAAAAAGAAAACCCTCAAAAAAGTATTAAAGGAAATACAAACCATTGTCCTTCTTGATATCTTCTCTCCTCCTCTTGCGATGCCTAGCCCAATCGGCAATACTAGTACATCCTTCTCCATCGGACCCGTTATCAGGTGAATCACCCATGATCTCGATCCGAAGAAGCCGGTCGGAAAAATTAACATCGTTAAAGGCGAAACCAAAATCTCCATCGGAAGAAGAAGCCCCACGGGAATAGACCGACTCCATCTCCGTTCTGGGGTCGAACAGATCAGAGTTCGAGCCTTTCATCAACTCTCTCCAAAATCAGCGAAAAAAAGAAAAAATAAAAATAAATAAAAGAAGAGAGAGGAAGTGAAACCCTAACAATCAGGTAACCCGACGTAATCTGAAAAAGAGAGAAGTATATAAGATTCTGCTGGTGAGGAGAGAGGAAGCTAGGGTTAGGATTTCTGCAACATGAACTATTAATTGAAGGAAAATTGGCACAACAGAAGCGGTTGATTTGTTTCGCGTGCGTTTACGGTTTCCTTCCAATTTGGGTTATATTGGCATTCGTCTCTGTCGGGTAATTTCCAGTTAGTTTAGCTGCGACGCGCTTTGAATACGCCTTGTCGTTTTGATTTTCATATAAAATTTTTTTTAGATCAATTTTCATATAAAATTTTAAAATGGGAGATTTTTTTACAAAATGATTTAGCATAAAATAATGTTTACAAATAATTAAAAAAAAAAAGAGTAAAAAAAAATAAAAATATGTTATTTTGAGGACGCTCAATGATTTATTGTGACGCCGTCCAATATTAGAGAAGATTGCCGGAGGCGGACCTCAGGGTTTCGACAATTGACCAATATTGAACCCGCCTCACAGTCAAAAAGAAATTAAATGCACGTTTAGAAATTGAATTATACTTTAATGGCCATTTTAATCCTAAGTTTGAATATCAAAGAGACCCATTCCAACTCATTTTAAAATACTTGTGTGACTGATTTAATTTTCAAGCAAGCATAAACTTTTATTTTATTGAGATGAAATTTCCAAAGGAAGCATTCTTAAATAAACAAAAATGAAATCTTTTCGTTGGAGGAATTAAATATATAATTAAAATAATATAAATATTTAATTTAAATACTATTTAATTTATATTAAAATGCACCTTAATATAAATATAATAGAATAAGAAATTCAATATATATTTTATGTCACGTCCTAATTTATGGCCCAGACCGGCACTAGGATCTAAGCCAGCTCCTGAGGCCTGTAGTAAGCCTAACTATTCCTCAACTCAACTTTAAGGCCCATTTGAGCCCAATTTCAAGAATTACACCGGACATAGTTCAGCCATAAAATGGACCATTTAATGAAGAGTTTTTGACTCGCATAATCTGTAAACACAATATATAATAAATTATGGAGCTCAGCTTACCCTCCACATAATCAAAATGTCATAACTCAAATGGGAGCTCAGTTCTCTCATCCAATCCCATCATGCATATAGTTAATAATTTTACAGGTCCAACATAACTTTTATAATACAGGCCCAAAATAAAAATAAGTGCTTCTAACACATGCGGAGTCTAAAATTTAACTTAATTATACAAAATATATTAATACTATTAATGGACCTGCGAAGAAGAAGAGCTGGTTAGCCACAACAAATAATCCTCCTGTAGCCTGAAAAAAATAGATGAACAAGAATGAGCATTCGACTCAGAGAGTAAAATATCAATTTTAACCGTAATCTCTATAGATAGAGCTAATGCAACCTGTGGAGTGAAATGCAACATCGTCATAATTTTCATACAATTCATATTATAACAGCAAAAAGGCAAATTTGGAGCACTCACACACCCAACACTATCAAGCAATACATATATGAGAGCTGATCTCCTATGCAGTTCTCTTAATCCAACCTTTGCCACCGAGTGTGTCTTAAGCCGAACTTCACTTAATAAACCAAATGCGAGGTCCCAGTGAGTGTCTCTTAAGTCATGTCTACTTAAAAGGACCGAGTCCCAGCGAGTGTCTCTCAAGCCGTGTCTACTCGTCCTGTCCATATCCCACACCACACACCACACACACGCTAACGCATGCACACTGCTCCAAATTACTGCAAACAACATCCATGGCACTTCATCATTTTAAAATGCAATATAAATCATGCCTAGTATTTAACTATATAGATATATATTTATAAGTGTTGCATGGGCATGTCTGAACATATAATAATATTGAAATTATAATTAAAATTAATATTTTACTCACAAACTTGAACCGAGGTCACTGCGGTGGCTAGGCGGAGGAGGAAGGCTGTCCCGGCTCACTTAACAATTTCATTACAATTATTTAATATATTTGACTCAATATAAGTTTAGAAAAGACAATTGACACCCTAAGTTGTGCTGAAAATCCAACAGAATCTCACTTATACTTATGACCTACCCAACCTACAAAATGGTTTAAATAACGCTTCTAAACTCAACCCATATCTCATCATCATTATATGGCCCCTCCTGGGCCCTCCAAACCAAGCAATAATCACAAAATCAGACAATTTAATTATAAGACTTCAAAACTAATATTTTTCAAAAACTATCCAAACTAACTTTAAAAATTTTATAAACCTGCCTCGCGGTCCTTAACAATATTATAATGCTATTACAATAGAAATCGTAATTTTCTTATCATCTACGAATATTTTATAAATTTTATTCTAATCCAGTACAAGGCAAAAATTGAGTAATGTAGAGTTTGAGTTTACCTATGCCAAATTTGACAATTGGAACGCATTCAGAACGTCTGAAAATGATGGAGTAGCCTAAAATCTTGGCCTGATTCTGAAATGGTTCCAGCAGCTTATCTGCTCGGCCCGAAATTGCATATCCGAGCGACGATCAAATTTCCACGAAATGAAAATATATACCCGAAGTCCACAATACCAAGATTAGATATATATATATATATATATATATATATATATATATATATATATATATAATAATTATTTGAAAATTAGGGATGTTACATTCTTCTCCCCTTATAGAAAATTTATTCTCGAATTTTACACAAGGCAGAACAATGACACATAGTTGCATATCAAACTTATGAGTACTTGCTGCGCATATCCCACTCTAACTTCCAAGTGTATTCCTCCATAGATTAACTCCTCCACAGGACTAACCATAGGGATTTGCTGTCTCATCTGATAGTCTACTATGGCTACTAGTTGCTCCTCAAAGATCAAATTCTCATTTAACTCCACTGTGTTTGGTCGCAGCACATGAGAAGGATCGGAAACATACTTTTTAAGCATGAAAATGTGGAATACTAGGTGGACATGAGAAATGTTTGGTGGCAACTCTAACTGATAGGCAACTGCTCCCACTCTGTCCATGATCTTAAAAGGTCCTATATAACGGAGTGCCAATTTGCCTTTTCTCTCCAAATCTCATAACCCTTTTCATAGGAGAAACCTTCAAGAACACGGTCACCCATTGCAAATTTTACATCTTTTCACCTTGGATCTGCATAGATGGTTAAAAATTTTTTATGTCTATCTGCCCCTGTCGTAGTATGCCAGCTACCATCCTCCTTCTGAGTCTAAACCATCACATCTGACTACTCGTTTACCCCTCTTTTTTTTTTGTCATCTCTAGTACTCATTATAACTCCACTACTCTCGACTTGATATCTGATAACTTTAATCAACTTTGACGCTTACCTCACTTTTATTACGCCCTAACTTGTCTCTTAGTGACTTCAGTCCTCATTCATTTGTTTCAATAATCTATGTTTTCCAAAAACATGACTTATATTCCTTACCCTATAGTATCTTATGAAATGCTTTCCTGTAGCACCTATCATATACATCTCGTTCGAAACCTTTACTGTCCCATGACCTCAATGGTCAGCACTTGTGCATCTTTTTACTCCCATGATACTTCGAATTTCCAATCTCCCTGTGTCATTACTAAGGTCCTTAGACCAACTTCTGTCTATCTTATGCAACTAGTCCTATAAAGCTCCATCCAAGTGTCAAGTGTACCCTACACTATCTATCAATATTGGAAAGTGAATTGGGTCTCTTCTTTTATATGATAAAAGTGTTTATATTCCATGATAACCTAGTCCATGTGACTTTATCATTTCTCACTTCTCCTCTAGAATGGGAATATATTGACTTCTTCCTAAAGCTTCTTATTATGCGACGTACTTCTGACACATTGACACTTAGGTCGAGGCTCCACTACTCCTTTAATCTATCATCTTATAATAACTTGTTTTAAACATTTCTTAGTGTGCTCCTAGCATACCTATTCCTTCTTATCCTCATCATTATAACTAGCTTTACCGAGCTTTCTTCCTGTCCTTTGGATCTTATCCACTTTCTTTTCCTATTTCTGCTATTGTTGATATTTTTTCAATCTGTTGTACTTATTCCCTAATCTTAGTCCTATTTCACCCTTACACCTTCTCCTTTAAGGATGTCCATCCCATCATTAACTTTAACTTTCATTTTATTTCTTAGTCTTATCTTGATTACTAGTTCTATTACTTTGGGAATTCTAACCTTACGATTTACTCTTACTAGCACATTCTTCACCTTATGTAATACTTGTAATTAACCATAGAAAATTCTTTTTGTATCCCCTTTCCCAACTTACCTATTAGAACATTATCATTCCCTACCAGCCTTAGTAGGAAAGTGCTCATCCTGGATGGATAGGAGCCCCAGAAACTATAAATTCCATCTGAACTAACACGGTTGTGGAAAATGTGTGCCATGCCTTAATTCTAAACAAGATACTTTACGTGTTCATTCTCCTTAATATAATCACATATACTGCCTATAGTTTTCCAAACTTCAGCCTCAACTTTTCCCATTAGCAATAATTTCATCTATTGAAACTCATCCACAATTAATATTTCCTCCAGCTCATAGTTTAAGACAGTTGCAAGCCTTAGTAGCTAACTCAATTTAACTCCTGTCATTATTCTGATCGTCCTTTCATACTTAACACTAGTTATGCACTTATTGTCATTCTCATATCAGGAAATTGTGTATGAATTGGTGCCTACCAAACTCTCAAATAACTAGATCTCCTTGACTTAGTCTCTGTTCCTTATATAACCCTATAGAACCAAAAGCACGAGCTAAACTTGAAAAGAAAGAAAAATATCCTCTTATATTCAACTACGCCCGATTGTCCATATAATAACGTTTAACCTATGTTTCTTGGTCTTTCTCTTCAAATTTCATCATCTCCTAGCACAATTGTGCTCTACCTATAAGGTATCATCTGTATGATCCCTTTACCGTACCATTGTCCTTCCCGACATAATATTTTATAATTTATTAACTTTACTTATACTTGACCTATGATTCATTTCTATCATCGTTTATATTGTGCCTCTAACTTTTGTTGAATCTTGAAAGATTTCTCTCACTAATAAATTCTTCCAGCATTAATTCCACCCTTATATATGGTCATTAATTTGATCCTTGAACTTTCTAGTGATTTATAACCACCCATACTTGTCACTTTTCGTTCTACCCCTACTGTTGTTCTGTCATTATTGCTTCACTGCAAAGTGATTCTGTTGATCACACTAAAAATGTTTGCCTAACATTCATAACGAACCTCTAACTACCTTTTCACTATCTCAAAAGTCTAATCTAAAGCCTATGTGTCATTATCTATCATTCTTTTCCTCTCATCATACCTATTTGATCCCTTAGATTGACTTTTATTCAACTTACTACTTACTAACTTCTTTTTCTCTGCCTAATTAGATAATCCGCAATACCATCGCACACCTTCTAGCTTTTGCTCATTATTATTGTATTCCTCACCTAATCTTCTTGATACTATTAACAAGTTAAAAGAATATTGCCCCATTGCTATCCACTTCACTTTAGGAATAGGGAATAAATAGAGTATGATCCAATCATGCAACTTTAAGCACTCTATTTTAGCCCCTAGCACTACCTCAACTACATCATGCTATGAGTATCACACTACTCGATTCCATACTTCTATTATTATTCTCACTAATGTGGTCCCATTTGGGTTCTCCATCCTTATCATTCACCTTGCTAAGAATAACATTTAGCCTACCCTATATCTTAACTTTGTTCCTGTTACTATGCACCCTTCAGGTTGTCCTTTCATTTATTTTCTTTGTCTTACCAAAAATAGAACTTGACTATTCTATCCCTGGTTCCATTATTCTTTCTAACATGACAGCTGTACTTGCTAACTATATCTTTCAGAGTCTATACCGCGTTATCACATATCTGTGCTACTCAGATTTGGTCCTTTGACCACTCTAGCTAGTACTTCTACTGGCATTTAGATTATATTGCATCTGCAATCAATTGTCCAAACTTTCATTATGTACTTTCTCTATCCATTGGCCTTCTGTAATTTATCTTCGCTAATTTATTACTCTTAACACTATTATAATTAGATATACTATTGTTTTGAACAATATGAAGTTAGAAAGGAACTCAGAAAATTGTAGTCATACTTTTATCATATGATCTCTATTCTTATCCTTTAGCTTACATAATACCTTTACTACCTCGAGAACTGATTCTGCAGTAATTTTATTTATTTGTTATTATTATTATTATTTTTCCATGTTTACTCAATTAGCCAAAACTTAAGATACCGGGCACCCAAACCCATCATCCAATTCAAAGGATTTACATCCATCATGATCTCATTATATATGATTCCTATAATAGAACTTGTATCCTCTCCAGGATACCCGAGCCAACTACTCTCTACCACACTCTACAGTCCCATCTGGGGCACTATTTTGTTGGTAACTATTATTAGCAATAAATCCCTATCCCTCTTGAAAGAATAAGACCACTTTACATCATAATTGACTGTGAAAAAGGTACTACATCTTCCACCTTGCCAAAACCATGTCAAATTAATGACTCTCTTATCATATCATAGCTCTGTAAATCATCAATTCATAGTTCCGACCTTCTTTAGGTAGTAGGATTGTACTTTACACCTTACTGATACACACAAGGTATACTATTCTCACTAAGCTCTAAGCAAAATGTCTGTCATACTGCGAAAACCATCCAAAATTCCATAACAAAGACCAGATGGTCTCACTCTATAGATGTCACCCTTACTTTGCAACTAATCTGCAACCTCTGGTCTGATGGTAACTCTTGATGTAACTCTAGCTCATGCTAGGGTAACCGAGTCACTGACTCTAGTTATCACCCAACTGTGACCTTTCAATATTCTAACTCTAGACCCCTAACCAGGAGTTCCCAACTCCTCTGCAGATATAGAACTCTATTCTGGCATAACTGCACCAAAACAGAGGCCATCCGCAAACACTCTCATTATGGAGCACCACAGGGATGCACGTAGCTCTACACAATAATCCCATGTCTGTACTGTAATCTGCAGCTTACAGAGCAGACATCGAGAATATTGTATAGTTACTACGACATGTCCTAACAGAGTAGGTCTCCTAATTTCTTATCTCTCTCGAATCTACTATTATCATAAACTTACTCTGACTGGGTCATCCACTGATGACTGCCAGCAATGGTATCCTCACCCTTATAACTCACCTTTATGTACTCATGCCTTGCACCAGATTGGCATAACACTTAGACCCATACTGATAGAAATATAGTGTTTCTTGGAGAACGTATTTCTATGGCAGACCTTAACATGTCTGCTAACTTTATTTCACACTTCTATGTACTTCACAAAACTGAGGTGCTAAACTGAAGCACTTTTATATTAACCGAGAAATAACACAGAATCTAGAACGAAGAATGACAGAAAAAGATGAAACAGAATCCTATACTCCACATGTCACGACCCAACCTATGGGCCGGACCGGCACTAGGACTTGGGCCAACCTAAAGCCCCCGAGGCCCGTAGTAAGCCTAACTGTTCATTAACCCAACTTTAAGGCCCATTTGGGCCCAAATTCAAGAAACCAAACGGACAGAGTCCGACCATAAAATGGACTGTCCAACGGGGAGTTTTTGACTCACCCGACCTGTAAACACAATAAATACTCAATTGGGGAGCTCAGCTCACCCTCCACATACTCATCAGCATAAAAATAAATGGGAGCTCAGCTCCCTCATCCAATCCATCAAACATGCATAGAATATTAAGTTTACAGGTCCAAAATAATAATTTAGGTTACAGACCCAAATCAAATAAACATTTCTAACACATGCGAAAATTCTAAGATTTAACCAGTTTATACAAACATTAGTAATCGACTTGCGAGGGAGAAAACAGATTAACCTCAAAAAATATCCTCCTGTGGCCTGTAAAAATTTTTGAACAGGAGTGAGCGTTCGACTCAGAGAGTAAAATATCAATTTTAACCATAATCTCTATAACTATCTAAAACTAATGCACCCTGTAGAGTGAAATGCAACATCAACAACATTTTCACATCATAACATCAAAAAGGTAATTTGGAGCACTCACGCACCCTGTATCATCAATCATAATATATGGGAGCTGATCCCCTATACAGCTCTCTTAAATCCAACCTGGTGCCAGCGAAGAACTCAGCTCGGACTTCCACTTAATAACCAAATCGAGGGTCCCAGCGAAGAACTCAAGCCGTGACTACCCCTCGAAGGATCAGGTCCCAGCGAAGAACTCAAGCCGTGACTACCCGTCCTGTCCATAGTCCACACCACATCACACGCACACCAACGCACGCACACTGCTCCAAATTACCACAACAACATTCATGGCACGTTAACAGTTATGAATGCAACATAAGTCGTGCCTAGAGTTTAACTATATAATATATGCATATAAGTGATGCATGGGCATGCTGAACATATAATAATATCGAAATTACAATTAAAATTAATATTTTACTCACAGTACACCGATGACTATTGTGGCTGCTGGATGCAGAAAAATAGCTGACCTCGATCACCTAATAATTAAATTATAAATTTATTAGTACTAAGTTAAGATAAAACTCTAAAGAGGCAATAGACAGCCTAATTCATGCCGGAAATCCGGCAGAGTTTCCCCTATACCTGGGACCTACCCAACCTGCAAAAAGGCTCAAATAACACTTCTAAATTCTCAATTTCCACAACCACATCTCATCAATATCACATGGCCCCTCCTGGGCCCTCCAAATCAGACAATACTCAAAATCTCAAAAATTACGTTTTAGTCCCTATAATTGACATTTTTCAAAAATCCACTTAAACAAGCTCTAAAAATTCTAAAATTTTGCCCCGCGGTCCTTAATAATATTATAAGGCTATTGCAAAATGAATTGTAATTTTCTAATCACCCATGAATATTTTATTCAAGAATTTTACTCGATTCCATAAGATTCCAACATCTAACATATTCTTAATTCAACCTAATTATATATTTACATATTTAAACCTCCATTCTCAAGCTTCAACTAATTATATAAAATTTAATTATCTTAATTTCAAATAACCTTATATGCCCATATGCTAAAAATCTAACTAAAATCCATCTATATTTTCAAAAATATTCTACAATCACTCAAAAATTCAACTAACACCATAGAATATCTCCAACTAATTTTACTTTCATCATATATTTTTCTTAGAATTTTTCTCCAATTTTTCCTGTTTAAGAAACACTGTATTTATGCTCCACGGACAGAGAAATAATAAAAATTGTCTTACCCGAAGTTTATCTGTGTCTCAAAAATTCTAAAAATTTATGAGGAAGCCTCTAGAAGTTGAATTATCTCTATAGCTCACCGGAGCCACCGCCGGCACCACCGAGCACGGTGGCCGGCCACCGGTCGCCGGCAACATTTTCCGAATCTGATCATACCACCATGTTCCTCTCCTCTTCCTCAGTCCATATGTGGTCTCGGATCGTCGATCCAACGGTCGGATCGTCGTAGATCTGACGAAAAAGCTTGAAAAACCCGAAACTTCTCTCCTCTATATCTCACTCATCCGACCTCCATTTGCTTCAAAATTGGTATCAAAAGAAAGCTCTCGGAACAAGATTTCCAACGCCACCGGAATCGCCTCGATCGGACGTCGGACGAAGCCAGAATCGCGCCGGAAAGCCGCTGCCCACTGTGCGCGCGTTTTCTCTCTCTTCTCCCTCTCTTGCCGCCGTTTATGGTGGTCCTGGACGTCGCCGGAGGGTCGCCGGCCGGTCACCGGAGAAAGGAAGAAGAAGAAGAAAGGGAAGGAGAGGGAAAGAAGAGAAATGGGGGGGGGGGGGTTTCCTCCTCCCGTTTTTGAAATTTTTTTTTTTTTTTTTTCAAAAAGCTGGCTGTGACAGTGGGAAACCCACTGTCACACGCTAATATCCCTTCAATATCATCATTTTTTTTTTTTTTAATTTCTGGGTTGTTACATTCTTCCCCCCTTAAGAAAAATTCGTCCTCGAATTTTCGAATAAACAAGAGATATGGAAAAGAAGATTATCAGAACAAGTGCAATCATTACTCCTCCAGCTATGCAGAGATGGGTAAAACATTTATTCTTCAAACTCTTCGTATATTATATATGACATTCTACCGCTCTCTGATTCTACTATAGTGTCCTATTTGTCATCATCTCTTTCTAGAGGGCTTTTATCTCTTGGCTATTCATTGACCATTCTTCTGTCATCTCAGGTATTCATTATAACTCCATTACTCTCGACTTGATATCTGATAACTTTAATTAACTTTGGCGCTTACCTTACTTTTATTACGCCCTAACGTGTCTCTTGATGATTTCAGTCCTCATCCCTTTGTTTCAATAATCTCTGTTTTCCCCAATGACATAACTTATGTTCCTTGTTCTATGGTATCTTATGAGTAGCTTTCCTGTAGCACCTAATCTAGGCATCCTGTTCGAGATCTTCACTCTTCTTATGACCTCAGTAGTCAATACCTATAATCTTCTCACTCCCATGATACTTCAAATTTTTAATCTCTTTTGTGTCATTACTTAGGTACTTAGACCAACCTCTGTCCATCTTATGTAACTAGTCAGGTAGAGTCCCCTCCAAGGGTCAAGTGTATCATTTATCAATATTAGAAAGTGGACTGGGTCTCTCCTTCTAGGTAACAAAAGTGTTTATATTCTCTGACAACTCAATCCATGCGACTTTATCAATTCTCACTCCTCATCTGGAATGAGAATATCTAGACTTCTTCCTAAAACTTCTTAGTATGTGGCCTACTTCTGTCACATTGGCACTCAGATTGAGGCTCTACTACTCCTTTAATCTATCATCTCATAATAACTTGTTTTAAACATCTCTTAGTGTGTTCCTAGCATACCTATCCCTTCTTATCCTCATCATTATAACTGACTCTATCGAGCTTTCTTCTTGTCCTTTGGATCTTATCCACTTCCTTTTTCCTATTTCTAGTATTGTTGATATTTTTTCAACCTGCTGTACTTATTCATTAATCTTAGTCCTATTTCACCATTACACCTTTTTCCTTCAAGGATATCCATCCCATCATCAACTTTAACTTTCATTTTATTTCTTAGTCTTATCTTGATTACTAGTTCCATTACTTCGAAAATTCTAACCTTACGGCTTACTCCTGCCAGCACATTCTTCACCTTTTGTAACACTTATAATTAACCATAGAAAATTCTTTTTGTATCCCCTTTTTCCAACTTAACTATCAGAACATTATCATTCCCTACCCGCCTTAGTAAGCAATTGCTTATCCTGGATGGATATGAGTCCCAGAAACTATAAGTTCCATCTGAACTAACACGGCTGTGGGAAATGTGTGCCATGCCTTAATTCTAAACAAAATATTTCACATGTTCATTCTCCTTAATATAATCACATATACTGCCTATAGCTTTCCAAATTTCAGCCTCAACTTTTCCCATTAGTAACAATTTCATCTATTGAAACTCATCCATAAATAGTACTTCGTCTAGCTCATAGTTTAGAACAGTCGCAAACCTTAGTAGCTAACTCAATTTAACTCCTATCATTACTCTGATCGTCCTTTCATACTTAACACTAGGTATGTACTTACTATCATTCTCATATCAAGAAATTGTGTATGAATTGGTGCCTACCAAACTCTCAAATAATTAGGTCTCCTTGACTCAGTCTCTGTTCCTTATATAACCTTCTAGAACCAAAAGCACAAGCTAAACTTGAAAAGAAAGAAAAATACTCTTATATTCAACTACGCTCAATTGTCCATATAATAACGTTTAACCTATGTTCTTTGGTTTTTCTCTTCAAATTTCATCATCTCCTAGCACAATTGTGCTCTTAACTTTTGTTGAATCCTGAAAGATTTCTCTCACTAATAAATTCTTCCAATACTAATTCCACCCTTATCTATGATCATTAATTTGATCCTTGAACTTTCTAGTGATTTATAACCACCCAGACTTGTCACTTTTCATTCTACCCCTACTGTTGTTCTGTCGTTATTGCTTCACTGCGAAGTGATTCTGTTGATCACACTAAAAATGTTTGCCTGACATTCATAACGAACCCCTAACTACCTTCTCACTATCTCAAAAGTCTAACCTAAAGCCTCTGTGTCATTATCTATCATTCTTTTCCTCTCATCATACCTATTTGATCCCTTAGATTGACTTTTATTCAACTTACTACTTACTAACTCCTTTGTCTTTGCCTAATTAGATAGTCCGCAATATCATCGCACACCTTCTAGCTTTTGCTCATTATTATTGTATTCCTCGCCTAATCTTCTTGATACTGTTAACAAGTTAAAAGAATCTTACCCCATTGCTATCCACTTCACTTTAGAAATAAAGAATAGATAAAGTATGATCCAATCATAAAACTCCAAGCTCTATATTTTTGCCCCTGTCACTATCTCAGCTACATCATGCTATGAGTATCACATTCCTAGGTTCCATACCTCCATCACTATTCTCACTAATACAGTCCCATTTCGGGTTCTCCATCCTTGTCATTTACCTTGCCAAGAATAACACTTAGCCTACCCTATATCTTAACTTTGTTCCTTCTATTATGCGCCATTCAGATTGTCCTTTCATTTATTTCTTTTGTCTTACCCAAAATAGAACTTAACTATTCTATTCCTGGTTCCATTCTTCTTCCTAACATGACAGCTGTACCTGCTAACTATATCTTTCAGAGTCTCTACCGCGTTATCACATATCTGTGCTACTCAGATTTGGTCCTTTGACCACTCTAGCTAGTACTTCCACTGGCATTTAGATTATATTGTATCTACAATCACTTTTCCAAACTTTCATTTTGCACTTTCTCTATCCATTGGCCTTCTATAATTTATCTTCGCTAATTTATTTCTCTTAACACTGTTGTAATTAGATTATACTATTGTTTTGAATAATATGAAGTTAAAAAGGAACTCAGGAAATTGCATTCATACTTTTATCGTATGATTTCTATTCTTATCCTTTAGCTTACATAATACCCTTACTACCTCGAGAACTGATTCTGCAGCAATTTTATTTATTTGTTATTATTATTATTATTATTATTATTATTATTATTATTATTATTATTATTATTATTATTATTATACTCAATTTGCCAAAACTTAAGATTCCGGGCACCAAAACCCGTCATCCAATTCAAAGGATTTACATCCATCGTGATCTGATTATATATGATTCCTATAATAGAACTTGCATCCTCATGGGATACAGAGCCAACTTCTCTCTACCACACTCTACAATCCCATCCGGGGCACTATTTTGTTGGTCACCATTATTAGTAATAACTTTCGATCCTTACGAAAAGATAGGACTATACCTAACTTGTCAGAACAAAGATACTACATTTACCACCTTGCTCAAAACCATGTCAAATTAATAACTCTCCTATCATATTATAGCTCTGTGAATCATCAATTCATAGTTTCGACTTTCCCTAGGTAGTAGGGTTGTACTTTATTTCATACTGATACACACAAGGTATACTATTCTCATTAAGTTCTAACCAAATGTTTGTCATACTGCAAAAACCATCCAAAATTCCATACTGAATATTAGATAATCTCACTCTATAGGTGTCACCTTTACTTTGCAACTAATCCGAAACCTCTGGTCTGATGGCAATTCTTATTGTAACTCTAGCTCATGCTAGGGTAACTGAGTCACTGACTCTAGTTATCACCCCACTGTGACCTCTCAATATTCTAACTCTAGACCCCTAACTAGGAGTTCCCAACTCCTCTGCAGATATAGAACTCTGTTATGGTATTACTGTACCAAAACAGAGACTTCCTACAAACATCCTCATCATAAGCACTACAGGGAAGTACGCAGCTCTACACAATAATCTCATGTCGGTACTATAATGCGACTACAGAGCAGACATCGAGAACATTGTATAGTTACTACGATACGTCCTAACAGACTAGGTCTCCTAATTTCTTATCTCTCCTGAATCTTCTATTATCACAAACTTATTATGACTGGGTCATCTACTGATGACTGCCAGTAGTGGTATCCTCATCCTTATCTAGGGCAACTGTACCTTTAAGACTCACTTTTATGTACTCGTGCCATACACGAAATGGGCACACCATTTAAACCCATACTGACAAAAATATAACATTTCTTGGAGTACGTATCCTCATGATAGACCTCACATGTCTACCAACTCTATTTCACATTTCTGTGTACTCCACGAAAATCAAGACACTAACTGAGGTAATCTTATATTTCCCGAGGTATAACGTAGAATCTAGAAACAAAGAATTACAGGAAAAGACGAAACAGAATCCTATACTCCGCATGTGACTCCTAGTAGACTCTTCCCAACACTTAGATAACTTTTCCCTATGAATCTGGAGCCTAAGCTCTGATACCACATTTGTCACGACCCAACCTATGGGCCGGACCGGTACTAGGACCTGGGCCAGCCTAAAGCCCCCGAGGCCCGTAGTAAGCCTAACTGTTCATTAACCCAACTCTAAGGCCCATTTGGGCCCAAATTCAAGAAACCAAACGGACAGAGTCCGACCATAAAATGGACTGTCCAACGGGGAGTTTTCGACTCACCCGACCTGTAAACACAATAAATACTCAATTGGGGAGCTCAGCTCACCCTCCACATACTCATCAGCATAAAAATAAATGGGAGCTCAGCTCCCTCATCCAATCCATCAAACATGCATAGAATATTAAGTTTAGAGGTCCAAAATAATAATTTAAGTTACAGACCCAAATCAAATAAACATTTCTAACACATGCGAAAATTCTAAGATTTAACCAGTTTATACAAACATTAGTAATCGACCTGCGAGGGAGAAAATAGGTTAACCTCAAAAAATATCCTCCTGTGGCCTGTAAAAATTTTTGAACAGGAGTGAGCGTTCGACTCAGAGAGTAAAATATTAATTTTAACCATAATCTCTATAACTATCTAAAACTAATGCACCCTGTAGAGTGAAATACAACATCAACAACATTTTCACATCATAACATCAAAAAGGTAATTTGGAGCACTCACGCACCCTGTATCATCAATCATAATATATGGGAGCTGATCCCCTATATAGCTCTCTTAAATCAAACCTAGTGCCAGCGAAGAACTCAGCTCGGACTTCCACTTAATAACCAAATCGAGGGTCCCAGCGAAGAACTCAAGCCGTGACTACCCGTCCTGTCCATAGTCCACACCACATCACACGCACACCAACGCACGCACACTGCTCCAAATTACCACAACAACATTCATGGCACGTTAACAGTTATGAATGCAACATAAGTCGTGCCTAGAGTTTAACTATATAATATATGCATATAAGTGATGCATGGGCATGCTGAACATATAATAATATCGAAATTACAATTAAAATTAATATTTTACTCACAGTACACCGATGACTATTGTGGCTGCTAGATGCAGAAAAATAGCTGACCTCGATCACCTAATAATTAAATTATAAATTTATTAGTACTAAGTTAAGATAAAACTCTAAAGAAGCAATAGACAGCCTAATTCATGCCGGAAATCCGGCAGAGTTTCCCCTATACCTGGGACCTACCCAACCTGCAAAAAGGCTCAAATAGCACTTCTAAATTCTCAATTTCCACAACCACATCTCATCAATATCACATGGCCCCTCCTGGGCCCTCCAAATCAGACAATACTCAAAATCTCAAAAATTACGTTTTAGTCCCTATAATTGACATTTTTCAAAAATCCACTTAAACAAGCTCTAAAAATTCTAAAATTTTGCCCCGCGGTCCTTAATAATATTATAAGGCTATTGCAAAATGAATTGTAATTTTCTAATCACCCATGAATATTTTATTCAAGAATTTTACTCGATTCCATAAGATTCCAACATCTAACATATTCTTAATTCAACCTAATTATATATTTACATATTTAAACCTCCATTCTCAAGCTTCAACCAATTATATAAAATTTAATTATCTTAATTTCAAATAACCTTATATGCCCATATGCTAAAAATCTAACTAAAATCCATCTATATTTTCAAAAATATTCTACAATCACTCAAAAATTCAACTAACACCATAGAATATCTCCAACTAATTTTACTTTCATCATATATTTTTCTTAGAATTTTTCTCCAATTTTTCCTGTTTAAGAAACACTGTATTTATGCTCCATAGACAGAAAAATAATAAAAATTGTCTTACCCGAAGTTTATCTGTCTCAAAAATTCCAAAAATTTATGAGGAAGCCTCTGGAAGTTGAATTATCTCTATAGCTCACCGGAGCCACCGCCGGCACCACCGCGCACGGTGGCCGGCCACCGGTCGCCAGCAACATTTTCCGAATCTGATCATACCACCATGTTCCTCTCCTCTTCCTCAGTCCATATGTGGTCTCGGATCGTCGATCCAACGGTCGGATCGTCGTAGATCTGACGAAAAAGCTTGAAAAACCCGAAACTTCTCTCCTCCATATCTCACTCATCCGACCTCCATTTGCTTCAAAATTGGTATCAAAAGAAAGCTCTCGGAACAAGCTTTCCAATGCCACCGGAATCGCCTCGATCGGACGTCGGACGAAGCCGGAATCGCGCCGGAAAGCCGCTGCCCACTGTGCACGTGTTTTCTCTCTCTTCTCCCTCTCTTGCCGCCGTTTCTGGTGGTCCTGGACGTCGCCGGAGGGTCGCCGGCCGGTGGGGAGCTGCTTGGGACGTCGCCGGCCAGTCACCGGAGAAAGGAAGAAGAAGAAGAAAGGGAAGGAGAGGGAAAGAAGAGAAATGGGGGGGGGGGGGTTTCCTCCTCCCGTTTTTGAATTTTTTTTTTTTTTTTTTTTTAAAAAATCTGGCTGTGACAGTGGGAAACCCACTGTCACACGCCAATATCCCTTCAATATCATCATTTTTTTTTTTAATTTCTGGGTTGTTACACCACATGTGACAACTCTAGGTACACACTTTCCCAAGAATCTAAAACCTAAGCTCTGATACCACATTTGTCACGACCCAACCTATGGGCCGGATCGGCACTAGGACCTGGGCCAGCCTAAATCCCCCGAGACCCGTAGTAAGCCTAACTATTCCTCAACCCAACTCTAAGGCCAATTTGGGCTCAATTTCAAGAATTCAACTGGACATAGTCCGGCCATAAAATGGACCATTTAACAGGGATTTTTTGACTTGCCGGACTATAAACACAATATATAATAAATTGGGGAGCTCAGCTCACCCTCCACATAATCAAAATGTCATAACTCAAATGGGAGCTCAGCTCCCTCATCCAATCTCATCATGCATATAGTTAATAATTTTACAAGTCCAACATAACTTTTATAATACAGGCCCAAAATAAAAATAAAAATAAAAATAAGTGCTTCTAACACATGTGGAGTCTAAAATTTAACTCAATTGTACAAAATACATTAAATACTATTAATGGATCTGCGAAGAAAAAGAGCAGGTTAGCCACAACAAATAATCCTCCTGTAGCCTGAAAAAAATAGATAAACAGGAGTGAGCGTTCGACTCAGAGAGTAAAATACCAATTTTAACCATAATCTTTATAGCTATCTAAAGCTAATACACCCTGTGGAGTGAAATGCAACATCGTCATAATTTTCATATAATTCATATCATAACAACAAAAAGGCAAATTTGGAGCACTCACGCACCCAACACTATCAAGCAATAAATATATGGGAGCTGATCCCCTATGCAGCCCTCTTAATCCAGCCTCTGCCAGTGAGTATCTCTCAAGCCAGACTTTTGCTTCATAAACCAAATGCGGGGTCCCAGCGAGTGTCTCTCAAGCCATGTCTACCCCGAAGGACCGGGTTCCAGCGAGTGTCTCTTAAGCCGTGTCTACTCATCCTGTTCATATCCCACACCACACGCACGCCAACGCACGCACACTGCTCCAAATTACCGCAAACAATATCCATGGTACTTCATCATTTTAAAATGCAATATAAATCATGCCTAGTATTTAACTACATAGATATATATTTATAAGTGATGCATGGGCATGTCTGAACATATAATAATATTGAAATTATAATTAAAATTAATATTTTACTCACAAACTTGAACTGAGGTCACTGCGGCGGTTGGGCGGAGGAGGAAGGCTGTCCCGGCTCACCTAACAATTTTATTGTAATTATTTAATATATTTGACTCAATACAAGTTTAGAAAAGATCAAAAACACCCTAAGTTGTGCTGTAAATCTAGCAGAGTCTCTCTTATACCTATGACCTACCCAACCTGCAAAATGGTTTAAATAACACTTCTAAACTCAACCCATATCTCATCATCATTATATGGTCCCTCCTGGGCCCTCCAAACCAAGCAATAATCATAACATTAGACAACTCAATTATAAGACTTCAAAACTAATATTTTTCAAAAACTATCCAAACTAACTTTAAAAATTCTAGAAGCCTACCCCGCGGTCCTTAACAATATTATAAGGCTATTGCAATAGGAATCGTAATTTTCTTATCATCCACGAATATTTTATAAATTTTATTATAATCCAGTACAAAGCAAAAATTGAGTAATATAGAGTTCGAGTTTACCTATGCCAAATCTGATAACTGGAACGAGTTCAGAATGTCTGAAAATGGTGTTGTAGCCTATAATCTTGATCCGGTTCTGAAATGATTCTAGCAGCTTATCTGCTCGACCCGAAATTACAGATTTGAGCGATGATCGAATTTCCACGAAACGAAAGTATATAAGCGAAGTCCACAATACCAGGGTTAGAAAAAAAAATTATATATATATATATATATATATATATAAAATAATTATTTAAAAATTAAGAATATTACATTTTATAATAAATAAAGAAAATATTTAATTTAACCGATAATTTTTATTATCAAACAGCTAAATCACCCTATTTGATGGCATTAAAATGTTAACATTTTAGTCCCTAATAAAAGCTCAATTTTAAAGCTTTTTATTATGAACTGATGGCTGTTTTTATTTTTTTAAAATTTTTATTAAGATATTAAATTCTTTAAAATAAATAAAACATTTTTGAATTAATGTTACAGTTAAAAATTTTGCTAACATTTTTATCAATCAAATTTGGTATTTTTTTATCGGTAATCCATATTACCAACCAAATAAAATTTATCAGCAAATTAGTGTGTAGGTAAATTTTAACTAGCCAATTTTATTTAGTTGCTAATTTTACTGACCATCAATTTTATGTGTAATTTTTAATTTATTGATCAGTAATTTAATATTTAGATTTTAAATATCTTGTAAAGTTACTATAATTTATCAACTAAATAGTAATCGATGATTACCAACTATATAATTTTGTTCGGTAATATTTTTATCTCATTATATTTTTTTATTAAATTATTGTGAGGAGAGTAGTTGATTGGTTTTTTAATAAATAAAAAATATTATTAGCTATTATTAATTAGTAGCATTTTTTATTTATAAAAATTTTATGCATAAATAAATTAATGTGAAAAAATATACCAACTAAATTAAATGGTAGGTAATTTTTTATTTAACTTTTTTAATTTTAAATAATTATATAATTGAAATTAAGTTTAAAATGAATTGATAATAATAATAATAATAATAATAATAATAATAATAAAACCAAAAGATATTTTACGATCAACCCATTATTAATAAAAATAATAAATTATTATTAATATATTATATAAATAATGATTGACGTATCCATGATATTTGTAGTTATAGGTGAAATTTTTATTTATTACAATTATATATAAAAGTTAAATTTTAATATAATTTTCTTGATTATTTTATAATTATTAATAAAGTTTTTAAAGAATAATATAAGATACATTAAAATATATTTAAAAATAAATAATTAACATATTAATACAGTAACAACTAGTAATAATTTGCCAAACGATTAATAATTAACTATTAATTATCAATTGAAACTATGCAGTTGAGAGCAGACATCCACTTTTGAAAATTTTGATTTACCAAAAAATAAATATTACAAAACAACAAAAACCCAAACAAATTGTGAGATGAGTAACACAAAATGGCACACAACCAGAATACATATAGTCTGGTCTTCGGAGGGGGACTTGGTGAAAACTTGGGAGTCCAGAGAGTAGAAGCACCATAAATTCATGAGCCTGCAACAAGACGAATCAGAAGAGGGTGAAAATAAATCTCCAATTGCCACCAGCTCTTTTTAACAATCCTCATATCCATATTCCTGCCAATTAATTACTAACTAGTAGCAATTCTTGTAGATTTGGAAATAATCGAAATATAATAGAATTGGAATATTAATTAATATTAAATTTTCAACTAAAATATTGAAAAAAAAACCCATTCTTTGCAATTATGAGAAAAATCATTAAATAAATAAGAAAAATTTTCCATGTGTCTCAGCGTTTGGAAACTATTTGTGAGTGTATAAAATATATAATTTAACATCCATAGATAAGATTATCATGATTTTGTTTAAAAAAAAAAAAAAAATACAACAAACAGAAAGAGTTATGATGATATTTATTAATTCTGAAACGCAAATTAAGGTTGGAAAGAACATGGGAGCTCCCTTCACCCCAATGCCAAAAAGATGAAAGGTAACCACGTCTCCCAGCGCATGCAAACCCTTAGTCTGCGCAATCCACCATTGCTAAAACCTGCGCAGCCAATGGGTATTCATGAACCAGCAGCCGTGCCACACCATCACCTCCTTTCAGAGATGGAGTAAGAGAGCTCCCATGATAACCCCCCAAATACCCCAACACTAATTAAATGCCTAAACTAATCTATACTCAACTACATAATATGCATAAAAAGAAATGCCCGTCTTGTGTCTTAAGTAAAACAAAGGGTGGTCTTTATATAGGCTTCAGCATATGCTTGGGTCCTAGATTCTGTATTTATATGTAATCTCGATCATTAATTTTTTGGATTTGTAAAATCTCATAAAATTATTAAACCTATCAAATGTTGCATAGACAGCAATGTTAGTGCTGATCATCAGAATCTCTTTTTCTTGCAACTTTCTGATGGAGTTTTTATTGTTGAGGATTTTTTTTTTTTTTTTAAAGAATAGCATTCTATGAGGTGTAGATATTTTTTTTAAATTTGATGGTTATCTAATAGGCTTATAAAAAAAATATGGAATCGAAGAGTGGAGCATATAGTTCGCCTATTAACCAATTTATATATTCTGTCAATACTTTTAATCTTATAAATAAATAAATTAATTTATATTTCTCTTTTATACTTTATTTTAAATTAATTAAATATTTTTTTTTTATTTCTATATAAAAAAAACACTCATCTCTATTTATAAACATATAGTTCCCAATATAATATTTCTAATATAAATTTTTTGTGATTATGGCTTTAACCTTTTGATTGGTATATTCTTTTTCTGACCAAGATTGCAATTTTGGTAAAGGGATTAGGATTACATATTATTCTCCACTTATAATTTATAATTAGAAGAGAAGAATTCCTGTCTATTAATGTGGTTGCCTATTAAGGTTTTGAAAGAAATTTTCCAAGATATTGATTATTATGGTTGCATCTAGCCAATCAATGGATTTTTTTTTCCTTCCATATTTTGAAAATTAAAATAAAATATTTTGAAAAATATCTAATTATTTTCCAAATAAACAAACATTCATGAATTAAGTTATTATTTCAATAATATAATAAAAACAAAGAAATAATATATTTATATGAATATTCTTATATTAATGTGATCACTTCAATGATTTTCAAAATGAAAGCATCTAATCCAAATTCTGTTGAGCACAAAAGGAAAAAAACAAAAAATAAAGTAGAAAATATTCTCTTAATTTTAAGCTATTTTAACGGAATATTTTTTAAATAAAAAAATAAAACACTTATTTGACTGTACGATTATATGAGGAATGCTTTTCCCTAAAGGATAGCATAAGGTTCATAATGTCTTGGAGCAAAATCTTTCTCGCATCGAACAATTACCTCACCTCACGCATATACTTAACCTTTGTTTATTTTAAAATACTCTGCTTTTTATAAAGTATAATTTTATTTTTCTCTATTTTTTTATTTATATAAATTAAAATAAAAACTAATTTTATAATTATTAAATTTTAAACTACAATAAAAAATAGTTATATATCATCTGTAATAAAAAAAAAAATTCAATAATTTAAGTTAAAATGCAAATGAAATCATTTATTGACTCCATTTATTATTCATATTACAAGATGATGAAGTGAATTTTTTTTTTCTATAATTATATCACGATTTCGATTTTTAATGAAAATTGATATCTCAATTAACAACGTGTGCGAACCAATTTTCCAAAAGTTGAATTATATTCTCAGTAATTAAATGTCACAACTAATAAATAAATATATTATATAAAAATATTTTTATTAAATATATTTTTATAATATATTTTTCAACAGCAAATTTTTATAAAATATATTTGTACAATTATTATAAATTTAATTTATTTAAAAAAGAATTTAATACACATTTATAATTAATTATATATAAATTTTAATATAAATATTTATTCTATTAATTATTAAATTTTTTCCTCTATAAAATATATTAAATGCATCCTATTTATAATTAGTTTTTGTTAGCGTCTTCATATAAATAGTTTATAAACGAGTAGAGTTTTTTTTTTTTTTAATAACAGGGGATGAATATCATTCAAGCAAACAAGAAATTACAGCTTATCTTTTTGCAAACTGAATCACTAAAAGTAGAGATGGCAACATATCAAAGTTTTGTGGGTATTCGACTCGATCAAATCTTAATAAGATGAGTTTGGATAGAATGTAATGGGTTTAGGATAATTTCAGGTTTAGAAAATAATAGCAGTGTTGGGTTTGAATTTTATAGGTTGGGCATCAGATACCTAAACCTATTTATATAAATATTTAATTAAATATAAAATATATATTTTTTTATAATAATATTTATAAATTTTATATATTTTATTTTAAATAATATAAAATTTAAACATTTTATGAAATTATTAAAATTTTAAAATATAAATTATTAGTAAAAATAATTTTTATATTGATTATTAATTAAAATATATAAAATTAAATGAGTTTGGGTATTTTTTGAGTAATAATAATTGAATTTGGGATAGATTCAAGTTATTGAAAATAACTTTTAATCGGGTTTTGAACAGATTTGAATTTTGAGAATATTAATCGAATTTGAATTTAAGTAGAATGATTTTTGTGGATATCTAACCCATTATTATCTCTAACTAAAAGAAGGCAAGGGTTAGAGATAGAAGAGGTCTCTCTCTAGCCTTATAATTAGCAGTGTAATTAGCTATACTAGAAATAAACTGGACAAACCAATAAGGATGGGACTCTAACAACTTGCGAATGTTAAGAATGACAACCTCTAACTCCCACAAAATCGGAGAACGATGCTAATAGATGACATTTGTTAATTGAATACAGTCGCTCTCAAAATAAATAGAGGAGAAGCCTCTGCTAATAGCAAAGAGGATTACTGATTTGAGATCCTTCTGCCACCAAAGAGGAACTATACAGGAAAGATGATGCACAATCATCAATCAATGAACCAGCAAAGTTGTGCATTATCACCTTAGATCATGCTGCAAATGATTTCTACTCATAAGAAGCATCAACATTAATTTTAACATAACCTGGACTAGGAGGGACCCAAAAACTCTAGGAGGCTCTACTAGCCTATGAAGGGATGGCCCATAATGAATAGATTTAACTGAAGGAACACCATGCCGTGAGAATAAAGATGAGTAGACCCTAGACGAATTTTAAGGATTTCCTGGCATTCTTCTAGAGAAAAAGATGCATATGAGATGAAAATAATTGGACTGTCCATATGCTTAGGATTTAGAGCTTCCCTCCTGATATCACCTCCCTTGCAACAAACTAAACCCCAAAGATGGATGAGATCCACTCTTAGCTCCCAAAAAATCTAAATAAGGGAAATAAATCCCTTTGTTCACCTGGATCCATAAAGCATGCGTATTCTTCGTGATTCTCCAGGCTTGCTTTGCCATAGGGGCATCACTGAACAAATTGAGATTTGAAACCCCATACCTCCTACTGATTTATTAGCAGATAATTTATTTTGATTTAAACAATGGATATTATTTCTATCAATAGAGTGACGCCACGCCACCAAAACTGGGCAGAAAACTGATTTAACTCATCAACCAACTCTTTGGGCAGTTTAAAACAGACATCACATAGGAAGGGACTGCCTGCACTACAGCTTTGATTATAATTTATTTCCCCACAAGAGATAAAAATCTATTCTTCAAACCATGCAGCTTACTGTGTTTTAGAGCGACGCCAAGAGACAATAAGGCCCAGATGTTTAGATAAAGATTTAGAAATAGGAACATGCAGGGTAGGCAATATCACGTTGCAAATGAATGGGGCATTACTGTTAAGGAAGCGTTTGGTGTTAGGTTAAAAATAAAAAAGATAAAGATTAAGTGTTGCTCCTGTAAGTTTTAAATGAATAATTGTTAAGGAGTTAAAAAATAATTAATAATGTAACGGTTAATGGTGTTTGGTAGGAGGTAAATTAAAAAACTTGAATGAAAGTATGGTGTTACTCCATTTTAAACTTTGTGAACTTAGTTCTCAAAACTAACATTTAATCTCTCTAAGGATATGTTTGGTATAAAAGGTTAAAAAATTAATTGTTAAATGTTATTCTTGTAAATTTTATCTTGTGTTTGGTAAAAAATTAAAAAATTAAGAATTAAATGTTTCTTGTAAGTTTTAATTTTTAAAGAGAGTAATTATTAGCTTAGACCCTCAAAGTTAACATTTAATATTTTAAAAATATATAAATATTAATGAGGTAAAAAGTTAACATATATTTTTTTTAAGTATCCAAGCAACATTAATAAGAATTAAAAATTAAAATGGTAACAATTATCCTTGTTAACCTTGTATCAAATACTAAAGAGTAATTATTAGCCTAATCCCTTAATATTAACATTTAACTCTTTAAAAAAGCATACAATTAATGAGGTGACTAATTTTTTGACAGGAGGAAGGGTTCAAAGAGTCCAATAAAGATTTCAATTGAGCTGTTTCTTTCACAGTTGCTACAAGTAATGGTATGAAATGATTACCTTATTGGAATATTGCAAGTAGAATATATTTCCTCTGCCTATAAATAATAGTTTTATTTGATTTTTAATTTAATTTAAAATTATCTATTACAATTAGAAGATTAGAGAGAATTTTTTTGTTTTAATTTTATCTTTTATCTCTATGAAATATAATAAATATTTATATAAATTTTTAAAACTAATATTATCACTTCCTTCTTAATTAAATCAGTTGTTTATCATGTTGATATTCGTTTCTTTATATTTCCAAAAAAAGGATAATTAAGTAAATTATTAATATTTTTTTTATAATAATGAGATTTTCTAATCATTTTTTTAATCACCGTGAAAATTTTAAATATAATTATTATTTATGAACAAAGTGAATGTTAATTACAACAGTGAATTGACCAGGCATTCAGTATATTTATTTATTTTAAAGAAAAGTGTGTGTATCTAAACTCTACATATATACAGATTTCACGCAGCAATAGCACGATATTTTCAATGTTTTACAATAAAAAATTGCGAAGTTTCTAGCCATCATTATTTTAATAGTTATAAAATTATTTTCAAAATTAAATTTCAGTTGAAGTTAAATTATTTTTTAAAAAATTACATAAAAATATGTAATATTATAATAATAAAAAAAATACTCTGTAACTCTATCAATCAAGAGTAATATAGTCGGTTTTTCTACTTTTTTAAGGAGAATGATCTTGAGTTTGAATTTCATCTTTTGTGTGTGAGTGAGGGCAGTGGCCATATAGTTGGCGTTTTTAAGAAACCACATGTGATTGTTATATTGCATCCTTATGGATTGTAAAACACCCACTAATTATCCCATACTCTTTGCAAGAACATTACGAAAGAAATCACTGAATTCCAGAAGATACTGAAATTTTTATAGAATTTGCAAAACTATATACATACAACTTTTGCTTACAATTTTACAATACATATAACAGGAATGTGATCACATTTAATTTTTCTTTCCTGTAAATTATAATAACAGCATGGGAACCTAAGCTTCTCACAGATTCTTCACACGCAATTGGAAAAAGTAACAGTGACAGGAATACTGCTGAAGGAACTTGGAACGCTAAGATCATCAGGATCCTGCAGCCTCAAAACAATAGAGTCAAGAAATTAACCGGGGAAATTGAATAGGAAATAAATAAGGAAATGACATATATTTTTATTTATATTGTTTAAATAGATTATTAAAATATAAAAATAATATCAACGAGCGTTTGGTGCGAGGGGTTTGATACTCTTATCATCTAAGTGAGATTGAGAAATTAAGGTTAAGTATTTCTCTTAGTAGGCCGACTTGATACAAATAAAATTAGTCCTAATGAATTGAATTGTAGATATCTATGTAATATCAAAAAATATAAAAATAATATTTAAAAAAGAAGAAAAATAACTATTATATTTTCTCTTAATGTCTAAGGGTATTTAAATAATTTTAATATATATAACACTTTTATTTTTACATCTCCTTTCAATTTGGAAGAAAATATTTTAAATTAATAAGGAGAATTTAAAAAATAAAAGATAAGAATTGGAATTAAGGATGAGGAAAAAAAAGGAAAAATAAAAGATAAGATTGTTAGAAAGACAACCGAGCTCCCTTCACTCCAATATAAAAAATGCCAAGGTAACCACGTCTCCCAGGTCATGCAAACCCTTAGCCTGCGCAACCCAGCCAATCACATCTCTGCTTATCCTGCGCACCCAGGGGTATTCATGAACTGGCAGCCATGGCGTACCATCGCCTCCTTTATACAGGAGCGAAGAGAGATCCATTAAACCTCACCAAAAACCCAATTAAAATATGCTAATTTTCAATACAAAACCACAAAAATACTTGAAAAAAGAACTGCTGGCAACTTAATGAGACTATGGTGAAGAAGAGAGATCCATATATAGGCCAAGAAAGAGCTCAAAAATTGATCTCAACCGTTCAATTTGACATCGGTTTAAAAAAATCTGTAAATGCCCAAAGTTCTTGAATCGAATTAGTGCTCCTTAATTTTTATATTTTTATTGTATCTTTAATTACATTTTCGTTTAAGATCATTGGTTGGCCTGGTATATGATTACATATGCAATATTCAATTGGATTCTCAGCTTCACATATACGATCGATAAATTATATAATAAAACAATGATTTCAAACAAATAAGTATATATAAATGAATTATATTAAATAATAATTATTTAGTGATAATTTTTTAAAAAACAATTATTTAATTATTTTAAATGTTTATCTATATTTAATTAATTTATCATTCCATATAAATTGCTTTTATAGAGTCACTCTTCTCCATATAATTATTTTACATGTCACTGGAACAACAATTCAGGATCCCACTTGGTAATTGACTAATTGCCTAATTAATGTTTAATGGTGCTATATATAATTAGTATTTATTAATCTCTCTCAACCATTAAGCAAATTATGGATTTGTTTCTTCTTTTAATTTTTTTTTAAAGTGTATATAAGTGGAAGTGATGCCCCATAATTATATATTCTCCACTCATTTGCTTAATTTTTTAAAAATTATTTAGTGAGTTAGTCCTATTTGATTCAAATTGAGTTATCTTATAAAAAAATAAATTTATTATTAAATAATAAAAATACACTCTCTCTAAGTTTTTAGAGTGAGAATTTGCTCTCAATTTTTTTCTTATTTTTTCTTCTTCTCGATTTAATCGAGTGGGTCTCCATTGCTTCCCCTGCCCTGAGAGCTTTGCTTTTTTGTTCAGACTAGGAGATTTGGCTTCCCTCTCCATCCTGGGATTGTTGATAGTCTTGTTTTGGTTTTGGCTTGCTAGTCGTGGAGTTTAAAGGGTGTGGGAGTCATGCAGAAGATTAGCCATCTAGAAGAGCTGAGTTGCAGCATGTGTTGTGTCCTGAGTTCAGAAGCTACAACTGCTTCGATGAGAGGGGTATTTGTATGTCTTGATATCAGTATCTCTAGGGCTATAGCCTTCCATTGTAGCTAAAGATGGTCCTCGAAGGCTATATGAGATTGAGAACATCAGAGAGCTATACCGCATCCCTCTTCCTACCATGCATGTGGGTCTAAGTTAGAGGAGTTGGAGGTCTGTTGCTGAATGGCGTTTAAGCAAGTGGTCCTTGATGCTTGTGTAAGGTCTCTTTGAGACTTTTGATTGTTGGTGGCTTCCATCCTTATTGGTAATCCACTTTGATGAAGATTGGAGGAGCGGCAGCGTGATGCTTCTTTCCCTTCTCCTAAGGCTTTTGGATGGGTGGGAGGAAGCTCGGCGTATGGGTTGTGTTGAACTGGATTTTTGGCCCCTTTCTCTATTTGTTTTTGTTTCTAGGCCCAATTTGTGTAATTTACCTTTTAAGCCTTGGTAATGATATGCAGATGCAATTAAAAAAAAAAAAATTATTATTTTTTTTTTGGTAGAAAGAAAGCTAAACAGAACAAAGCTAATTTTAAACATTCCCAACATTAGCCACACCGCAGGCGTCATGCATGAGCCAATAACAGAGTTCAACAGGAGGATTGTCGAAATAATGCAGCCTAAGAGGGAGACTTGAACCAAAACCGACCATCCAATCTGCAGCAAAGTTTGCTTCTCTATAATATGGGGCTAGTACTTCCCAGTCCTCATCCAGCTAGTGTTTGACAGCCAAAACCAAAGAAGAAAGAATTGGAGGAGCTAAAAATAGACCCTTTAACAGCTTGACTGCCACACTCTACCAAATGATGGCTAGTCCCCATAATCCGAGCAAGCTTAAGCCCCTCCAAGACACCTTGAAGCTCCCCATATATGATAGAGCATCTTCCCAGATTAAACCGAGCACCATCTGTTCAGCTTCATCAGGACTGGAGGGACAAACCAGCTATATATAATGAGTCCCTCCTCCTGTGCACAACAGTCCTTCCCTCTATTTGAAAGTCACTAGCAAAATTCCAAAACTCTCTAGCTGAGCTTAGAATTGACTCAGCTAAATTACCATGGAAAATTTATTTTTAAAATTTAACATATATTAATATGAAATTCATCTTTAATAATATGAGAGATGTCAAGAGCATTATGTAGAAGCCAAGAGCTCATACATGAGCAGGAGCATTCTCCATTCCATGAGTTCCCAAAAGGGCATACGAGGCAATTCAATCAGAGCTAAAATTAATCTCACGCTAGACATATCTTAACTGAACCTCCTAATCGAATGGTTTTTAATTAAGGATAATCACAAGAGAAGCAACTGTACGGGTGAACTGAAGCTTTCCCACTAAGCATATCTATGGCAAAAGAATAATAAAAAAACTTCTCAAAGTAGCATATAAACGTCAAAAGCTTTTGATAGTGGTCCACTACGTCCCTCAACTTTTGGTAAGCAAACATACTTAATTAGATAGAAGGTCCCTTTCCAGGCACATCATAGCAGTGATACTAGCCCACCTAAATCCACCTGTTCTTGTAGATTATGACCCATTACTGTTAATCACAATCATGTACTGTAATCACACAAGTCCTCAATCAGATGAGAAAATTCCATTATGGTTTACAAAATATTTAATTAGATGGGTAGTGGCGTCTCTGTCACTTAATCAACAAATATCTCCCCGCAATTACTCACTCTAATCTAAGCTTATTTGTTTATGGTGGATTCTTACGTGTTTAGTCTTTCTTTCCTTTGGCAAATTAGATGATGGTTCTCTTTTACTCAGCAAGGTGCATGGCTGTGCTTCAAGACTTCCTGTTCTGGCTTGCTTTTCATTATTTTTAAAATATTGAACAAAGTACATTTAGCTTTTTTTTTTTTTTTTTTTTTTTAGCGTTTGTGGTCAAAGGTAATTAGTGATTAATGATGATATGGGACCAATCCACATTCGACATGTTTCATAACTAGGTCAGTTTTAGATTTGTTAATCTTCCATAGTAGTAGGAATCTAAGAAAAATAATAAAAAAATGAAATATATTTTTTAATCTAATTATAATTTTTTTAATAGATGAATTGATCTGTATTAATTTGATATTAAGTATCTTTAATTTATTAATATAAGCTTTAGTTTAATGACTGAATTCATATTGTTAATATGATAAATTTAAATTTGGTCTTTTACTCTCTTAAATTTTTTATTAAAAATAATTTATTAATATAAATTTTATCACTTAAGATTAATGATCAATCAGTCAGTCTAAATATTTAAATTCTGTTTAAAATTATAATTGAAAAATAAAAATTATTTTTTAAAAATTATAATTTTAAATATTGTTAAAATTAATTTAGAAAACTTATTTTTTTTAATATTTTTAATTAATACATTTAAAAGTCTAAAAACTCAAATAGCAATATTAATTAAATCCTTAAATTCAATAAATTATGACTTTGGAAAAGTGTTTTAGATGATATAATAGATTGATTCTTTGCTTTCCCTCGGAGATGGGTTTGTTAACAAAGTTCATCCAAGGGAAAGTTTTGGGTTTTTTTTTCCCCCTTGAAAATTTAAACCTCCGTTTTAAAGAGATAGGCATCAGCCGACTAAAAAAAATGGGCTGCAATAATGTGTTCGCTTTTGCCGTGTTCTTAACTAGAAAAAATAGATAATTATCCAAGTGGATATTAGCAAAGAGACATGCCTTTGCGAGCTCCAATCAGCTCTCATCATCATATTTCAATTGGCAAGCGTCATGTCCGAATCTCTCACTTTTTTAATCAGTTAAAAAAAATCCCATTGCATTAGCTTCCTCTACGGAAGAAATATGGATGGAGGAGCTTCCACCATCTGTTTTGTTTATAGCTTGAAATGATGCACCTAGTGTTTTATAAAATTTTCGTTATTTTCTTTAAAAAAAAAAGAGAAACTACAATATATATATATATATATATATATATATATATATATATATATATATATATATATACACTGTAATTTCACTCATTTTTATTTCAAGGACTATAATTCATTTTATAATAAAGTGGTATGTTAATTTTCGCACCATTAGTAAATGACGACTTTTTATATTCTTTTCATTAAAAAATGTTGATATGGAAGAGAAATTTACTGATGTGGAGTAAAAAAAAAAGAGTAAAAATTACTTCAAAGCCTATAATTCATTTTGTGATAAAGTAGTGCCTTAAGATTTACTTTATTAGCAAACCAATTAAATTATTTAACCCTTGAAAATAACCGAGATATGAGATCTTTCACTTTCGAAATACTATAAAAAAGTTTCTACATATTTTTTTTGAAAATCTCAAATTTTCAATTCCAATATTCTATGATGCCTAAGTCTGTGGGGCAGAAGAATTTGACACGGTGTCTAAAAGTGCTATAGAGTTCAAGGGGCGGCTTTAACCATGAACTACTCAAGTCAGTATTGATGGAAGATGCGCCCAAAGTAAAAAAAGGTATCAACCATCTCATAAAAGGGAGGAACAGATGGCTAGTCAACTAAGAGCACTGGTTCAATCTAACCATTCCAATAACAAAACTATTGCTCTTATCCAAATTCTGAGTAATACTAATTCAATAACTCACTCAAGAGTTTATGCTGCATCAGTCATCCTTGATAGTGATTCTAAAAAGTAAAGGTGTCACGACTCGATCCCATGGGCCGGATCGGCATAAAGCCTCCAAGTTCTGTAGTAAGCCTTATTATTTCTAAACCCATGACTAAGCCTATAATTTAGGCTCAACATGCATATAAAAATAATTTAAATTAAAATATTATAATTTTATTTCTGGCCAACTTAACCTAATAATTATCAGAAACTCAAATTAGGGGAGCCCAGTTTAACTCATTTATATTATTTACAAATTGTTTAAGTATCATACAAATCTTTATTTATTAATCTTATGAATTTAAAATAACCCGATTTCTAACAAGGTTCATACTATTACTAACACATGCCGAGTTCTAGATTTCAAATTTAGAAAAATAATAAAATAATTAAATAACCAACGTTAAACCTGCAAGGAAGAAAGCAGGTTGGTCTGTAAAAGAACTCCTCCTGTAGCATGGAAAAATAGGTGAACAGGAGTGAGCGTTCGATTCAGAGAGTAAAATACTAATTTTAACCACAATTTCTATAACTATCTAAAGCTAATGCATCATAAGGAGTGGAATGCAACATCATCAAAATTTTTATATAAATCACATCATAACAGTAAAAAGGCAATTTGGAGCACTCATCCACCCAACACTGTTCAAACAGTACATATATGGGAGCTGATCCCCTATACAGCTCTATTAATCTAACCTCTACCAGTGAGTGTCTCTCAAGTCAGATTTGCGCTTAATAAACCAAATGCGGAGTCCCAGGGAGTGTCTCTCAAGCCGTGTCTACCCCGACTTATCTATAAAAGGCTGGGTCCCAGCGAGTGTCTCTCAAGCCATGTCTAACCGCCCTGTCCGTATCTAATACCACATCACGCTCACGCCAACGCACGCACACTGCTCCAAATTACCACAAACAATATCCATAGCACTTCATTACTTATGAATGCAATATAAAATGTGTCTAGTGTTTAACTACATAGATACATATTTATAAGTGATGCATGGGCATGCTTGACCATATAATAATATCGAAATTATAATTAAAATTAATATTTTACTCACAGTACACTCTAGACGACTATAGAGATTGGGTGAAGAAATATAATTGACCCTGATCACCTACATAATTTTATTATGAATTTATTAGTGCTAATTCAAATAAAAATAAATTTAAAGAGGCAATCCTAATTCATACCGAAAATTCAGTAGAGTTTCCTCTATACCTAAGACCTACCCAACCTACAAAAAGATTCAAATAACACTTCTATATTCACAAGTCTCCCAGCCACAACTCAATCACATCATATGACCCCTCTTGGGCCCATCCAAATAATCAACCATCATAATCTTAAAAATTATATTTTAATCCCTGAAATTAACATTTTTGCAAAAACCACTTAAACCACTTAAAATTATATTTTAATTCCGCGGAACCCTTCGGAAAATGGTGTCTGAAAAATTTCAAATTGGTGTCGTTGCGAAGCCCTCGACAAGTAGAGCATGTTGGTGGTCTCAGATTTTTTTATAGGATTTACGGTTTGAAAGAGATTTAGCCCAAAATTTAAAATGGGCTAAAACTTCTGAAGCTTGATTCGCACAAACCAGGAAACAATATCGCACAAACTTGGTATCTATACAATGCCCATGATGAGAGGAACACTTTGATACCAAGAATGCTAAAAACGGTGATCGGAGGAAGAAGTTATGGATAGAAAACAAAAATGAAGAAAAAAAATTAAAAAGGAGAGAGTGTGAGAGAGAGAGAGAGAGAAAGTGTTTGGGGGTGGGGGGGGGGGGGGAAGACACACGGTAATCACAACTTTTTAAAGCTGTTATTATTATTATTATTTTTATTATAATATTAAACTTTCAAAATATTTAATATTAAAATACTATAACTCACAATATACTATAGTATAATTATCTTTATATATATATTTTTTATTTTTTTTCATTTTATTTATTTATTTATAAATTTAAAAATTCGGGTTGTTACATTCTTCCCCCTTTAAGAAAAATTCGTCCTCAAATTTTTCGAATAAATAAGAGATAAAGAAAGAGGGCGATTGGGATAGGTGTGAGCATTTACTCCTCTAGCTAAGCAAAGATGGTTAAAACGCTTTATTTTTCAAACTCTTTGTATACTATAGATCACATTCCTCTAATCTTTGATTTTTACTGTAGTGTCCTAGCTATCGTCATCTCTTACTAGATATACTCTTATCTCTTAACTATTCATTAACCATTTTTCTGACATCTCAAGTATTCATTATTTCTCTTTGTACTTGACTTGATGTTTCATAACTTCAATCAACCTTGGCGCTTACTTCTCTTTTAACGCGCCCCAACATGTCTCATAGTGGCTTTAGTTCTCATTCCTTCATTTCAACAATTTCTACTTTCCAAGGACATGACGTATGTTTCTTATCTTATAGTATCCTATGAGATACTTTTCTGTAGCACCTGTCATAGGCATCTCATTCGAAATTTCTACTTATTCTATGACCTCAATGGTCAATACCTACACATCTTCTCACTCCCATGATACTTCAAATTTTCAATCTCCTTTGTGTCATTACTAAGGTCCTTAGACCAGCTCCTATCCATCTTATGCAACTAGTCATGTAGAGTTCCATTAAAATGCTAAGTGTACCAACACTAGCTAAGCTTTTTCTGCACTCTGATATGGTATCCTGTAGCACTAGCCTTTATTCCCCTTTATTACCAATCTCTGTAGTGTAAGGATATGACTCATATTGTCTGTTTTACAATATCTCATGAAACACACTTCTGAAACAACTACTTTGCATGCCCTTACCTAAGATCATTGCTAATTTTGTTGGCCATTGAAGCTTTAACTAGATCCTCCCATACTTATAACATTTTTACCTTCCTAATTCCATGATACTGCAAGCTTCTAACTTACTTTGTGTCACCAAAGAGTTCCTTGTAATAATTCCTACCTATTTTAGGCAATTAGTTGTGTAGAGTTCCACCCAGTCAATACTACTTATCACAACCTACTCATTTCCTGAAAAGAGAGTTCCTTGACTTCTACTTGAAACTTCTTACTATCTGACGTGCTTTTGGACACATTGATACTTAAATCGAGGCTCCATTATTCGTTTAGTCTATCATCTCACCATAACTTGTTTTAAACATCTCTTAGTGTGTCGCTAGCATACTTGTTTCTTCTTATTCTCATCATCGTAACCAGCTCTACTAAGCTTTTCTCCTATCCTTTAGATCTTATCCACTTTCTTTTCTTGTTTCTGCTATTGTTGATATCTTTCTAATCTACTGTACTTATTCTTTAACCTTTTCCTCTCTCATTCTTATACTTTTTCCTTCAAGGATGTCCATCCAGTCATCAACTTCAATCTTCTTTTTATTTCTTAGCCCTATCTTGATTACTAGTTCCATTACTTCTGGAATTTTAATCTTACAATTGGTTCCTACCAACACGTTCTTCACATCATGTGACACTCGTAATTAACTATAGAAAACTCTCCCTGTATTTCCTTTTCTAACTTGACCATCAAAACATTATCATTCTACTACTCTTTGTAGGAAATTGCTCATCATGATTAGATAGAAACCCCATAAACTATAAGTTCCATTTGAACTAACATGGCTGTGGGAAATATTTGTTATGCCTTAACTCCAGATGAGATACTTCACGTGTTCATTGTCCTTAATATAACCACATATACTGCCCACAGCTCTCCAAACTTCAGCCTTAAATTTACCCATCAGCAACAATTTCATCCACTGAAACTTGTCCACAAATAATACTTCCTCCAGCTTATAGTTTAGATGGGTTGCAAGCCCTGGTAACTAGCTCGATTTAACTCCTGTCACCTCTTTGATCATTCTTTCATACTTAACATTAGGTACACCATTATCGTCATTTTCGCCTCAAAAGATTGGATATGTACTAACGCCCATCAAATTTTTAATTAATTTGATTACTTTGACACGACCTCTCTTCTTAACATAATCTCTTAGAATCGAAACAGTGGCTAACTTGAAAAGAAGGAGAAATATTATCCCACCATTTATGGTATACCATTGTTTGATAAATAAGATTTAGCTCACACCCCTTAGTCTTCCTTTTTAGTTTCATTATTTCTTTGTAATTATTATGCTTTATTACAGGATATCAGTTGTATTTACCATTTATTATATTATTGTCCTACCTGACATATCATCTTAGAATTTACCATTTCCTTTTTACTCTCTATTTATCTTTCATACTTATAATTACTTGTCCAATGCTCCGTATACTTGGTTATATTCTAGAAGATAAAAGTACTCACAGATTCTTTTAGATCTACTATAATCTTACCAACAATCACTCCTCTAATCCATGTACTTCGCAATATCTTATAATTACACCTATACCTATCTTGTCCTATTCTGACCTTTACTAGCGTTCTACTATATATTATCATACTATTATTTATTTATTTATTATTACTCATTTTCTTTCTTTCTTTATTATTATTATTATTATTATTATTATTATTATTATTATTATTATTATTATTTTACATAATTATCCTATAGATCACACTGAAAATATTTAACTCTAATTTTTGACTCTAGGTCTCACCATTCTAAATTTTAACATCAAGCCTCTGTGACATTATCTCTCATTCTTTTCCCTCATCTTTCATATTTAAATCCATTATATTGACTTTTATCCAGCTTACTCCTACTAATCTTACTTCTTTATCTGACAATACAATTCAAGTTACCATAGCACGCTCAACAGCTATTACCTACTTTGGTCGCACTCCTCACCTAATTTCCATTATACTCTCAACAACCAAAATGGTTCTTATGTCATTGCCTCATTATCCTACCTTGGGGGTAGAAAACAGATAAAGTCTAATACAGATCCTGTAACTCTAAGATCTAGGTTCAGGCTCCTAACACTACATTAATTATGACTTGCTCTAAGTCCTGTACTTCTGGGTTCCATAACTTGACAATGTCCTTCTTAATGCCTTCCTTTTCTACGCTCTCTATCCTTACTTTTTTTTTGTTTATCTCGTTTACCGTTCCTAGAATCACATTCACCTCCTCAGTATCTTGGCTCTATTCTTCCTAAGCTTATCCTAATCTACTTTTCCAGTTTATTCTTTAGCCAACTCTTTTTATCTTACCCAAATCTGAACTTTCACTCTTCCATTCTTTAGCTCTATTTTCTTTTTGAACCTGATTTTCATGTCAGAAACTTATACCTTTCCGCTATCCCTACCACGTCATCCATAACTCAATGTTACTCAGAATTGATCCTCTAACTACCCTAGCTAGACTTCTACTGGCATTCAGGCTATCTCTCCTACTGCATTTGAACTGCACTATATATATATACATATTCTATGATTTATCGATGCTAACTTTTGTCCTTTTTCTTTTACTTTATTTGGAGTATACTTTTGTCTTAAGTATTAAGGAGCTAAGGATGAACTTAGGGAATAGCAATCATACTTCTCCTGCGTGATCTCTTTTCTTACCCTTTTGGACTACATACTATCCCCTACTATCTTAGGAAGGGGATCTGTAGCAACTCTAATTTCTCATATCCATTTAATTAGCTGAAACTTAAAATATTAGGTATCCAAACCTGTCATTCAATTTAAAGGCCTACATACATCTCGATCTTACATCTTATGATTCCTACATGGAACTTGTACCATCTCCAGAACACCTGAGCTAACAACTCTCTATCTCACGCAACAGTCCCATATGGGACACTATTCCATAAGTCATCATTATCAGTAATAACCTTCTATCCCTTCTGAAAAGATAGGACTATACCCTAACTTACTGCAACAAAGGTACTACATTTACCACATTGCCAAAACCATGTCAAATTAATGACTATCTTATAATATCATAGCTCTATAAATCATCAATTCATAGTTTCGACCTTCCCTAGGTAGTAGGGTTGTATTTTATACCTTGCTGATGCACACAAGGTATACTATTCTCACTAAGCTCTAAGCAAAATATCTGTCGTACTGTAAAAACCATCCAAAATTCCATACCGAAGACCAGATGGTCTCACTCTATAGGTGTCACCTTTACTTTGCAACTAATCCAAACTTCTGGTCTGATGGCAACTCTTGATGTAACTCTAGCTCATGCTAAGGTAACCAAGTCACTGACTCTAGTTACCACCTAACTGTGACCTTTCAATATTCTAGCTCTAGATCTCTAACTAGGAGTTCCCAACTCCTCTGTAGATATAAAACTCTGTTCTGGCATAATTGTACCAAAATAGAGGCCATCCGCAAACACCCTCATTATGGAGCACCACGGGGATACACATAGGTCTGCACAATAATCCCATGTCGATACTGTAATCTGCAGCTTACAAAGCAGATATTGAGAACATTATATAGTTACTATGATACATTCTGACAGACTAAGTCTCCCAATCTCTTATCTCTCTTGAATCTACTGATATCATAAACTTATTGTGACTAGGTTATCCACTGATGACTACCAGCAGTGGTACCCTCATCCTTATCTAGGGCAACTGTACTTTTAAAACTCACCTTTATATACTCATGTCTTGCACCAAATGGGCACACCACTTAAACCCATACTGATAAAAACATAGTATTTCTTGGAGTATGTGTTTCCATGGTAGACCTTAATATCTCTGCTAAATCTATTTCACGTCACCATGTACTTCACAAAATCGAGGTGCTAAACTGAAGCACTCTTATTCTAACTGAGGAATAACATAGAATCTAGAAACAAGGATTTATAGAAGAAAATGAAACAGAATCCTATACTCTGCATGTAACCTCCTAATAAGACTCCTTTTTACACTCCCAATTGCATTATATCCCATGAATCTAAAGCCTAAGCTTTGATACCACATTTATCACGACCCGATCCCATGGGCCGGACTGGCACTAGGACCTAGGCCGACATAAAGCCCCCAAGGCTTGTAGTAAGCATTACTGTTCCTAAACCCATCACCAGGCCCATAATTTAGGCCTAATATGCATATAAAAATAATTTAAATTAAAATATTATAATTTTACTTTGGGCCAACTTAACCTAATAATTATCAAAAACTCAAATTATGGGAGCCCAGCTCAACCTAGTTACATTATTTACAAATTGTTTAAGTATCATACAAATCTTTATTTATTAATCTTAAGAATTTAAATTAACATGATTTCTAACAAGGTTCATACTATTACTAACACATGTGGAGTTCTAGATTTCAAATTTAGAAATATAATAAAACAATTAAATAACCAACGTTAAACCTGTAAGAAAGAAAGCAGGTTGCTCTGTAAAAGAACTCCTCCTGTAGCCTGGAAAAATAGGTGAACAGGAGTGAGCGTTCGACTCAGAGAGTAAAATACAAATTTTAACCACAATTTCTATAGCTATCTAAAGTTAATGTATTCTAAGGAGTGGAATGCAACATCATTAAAATTTTCATACAAATCACATCATAACAGTAACAAGGCAATTTGGAGCACTCACCCACCTAACACTGTTCAAACAGTACATATATGAGAGTTAATCTCCTATACAACTCTCTTAATCCAACCTCTACCAGCGAGTATCTTTCAAGCCGGACTTTCACTTAATAAATCAAATGTGGGGTCCCAGCGAGTGTCTCTCAAGCCGTGTCTACCCGTACTGTCCACATCTAATACCACACCACACGTACGCCAACGCACGCACACTGCTCCAAATTATCACAAACAACATTCATGGCATTTCATTAATTATGAATGCAATATAAAACGTGCCTGGTGTTTAACTACATAGATACATATTTATAAGTGATGCATGTGCATGCTTAAACATATAATAATATCAAAATTATAATTAAAATTAATACTTTACTCACAGTACACCCGAGACGACTGTAGAGGTTAGGTGAAGAAATATGATTGACCCTGATCACCTACATAATTTTATTATGAATTTATTAGTGCTAAATCAAATAAAAATAAATTTAAAGAGGCAATCCTAATTTATGCTGAAAATTTAGCAGAGTTTCCCCTGTACCTAAAACATACCCAACTTGCAAAAAGATTCAAATAACACTTCTATATTCACAAGTCTCCCAATCACATCACATGGCCACAGGGTATTACCATGCCTAAAGTGAATAAAACCTCTTTCTTACATGAAATATTTTAGCGGTATGTGAACTATTTTTTATTATTAAAAATAATTAAAAAATATTATTTTAATGTCATATCAGCGAAAATTGACAGTGTCAAATAAAATGTTGTGTTTACTAATAGAGTGTTACCATAGGGTATCACTTTGTCACAAGTAAATCTTAGACCTTGAAGTGAAAAAAAGGGAAATCACATAGTACTTTTTTATAATTTTCAGTTTTTTTTATTCCATGTCAACAAATTTCTTTTCCATATCAGCACCTTTTCGTTCCACGTTAGCATCTTTTAATGGAAAAAGGACGAAAAATCATCCTTTGCTAACGGTGTGAACCTCAGGATACTATTTTGTCACAAAGACAGACTATGAAGTAAAAAATGAGTGAAATCACAGATATTTTTTTTTGTAATTTTTCAAAAAAAAAGATCACATTTTAATTGTAAAACTCCTGTGGCAATTCAGAATGGTCTGTGCACTGAGATGCAAAAAAAATTGTAAAGGAAAGAGGTCTTAGATAGGAAATGCCAGAACATACAGAGGCCCAAGTTCCCGTCTCTGAATATAAATTAGCCTTTTAAAACGACTTTTCAAGGTTAAAGAGGAAGTAAAAGCAACTCTAATACTAATTATTTAAGTTATATTTTATATTTGATAGTGTAATATAATGCAATCAAAGTTATAATGTAATATAATATAATTATTATTACATTCTTATATTTGATAATAAAATAAAAATATAAATAGTATAATGTAATGATAATTTGAATTTTATTATTTAATTTATTTATAATATTAATAATAAATTATACTAGTTGCAGTGTTTGATAGTCAAGTGATAGTGGTGGATAAATCGTAATGATGGTGGTGACAGTGATAATGAGGTTTTAGCAATGACAAGATTAAATAGTGATTGTGGTAGTGATTAAGTAATAGTAAAGGAAGCAGTGACTAAGTAATAATAGCGGTGATGATGATGATTATGATAACGATGATGGTAACAGAATGATAGTGGTGGTAATGGTAAAATAATAATTATAATAACAATAGTGGCAAAGACAGCAGTGGTAATGAACATGACCATAAACACAGTTTTAACTGTCTGAGTTAAATACACAACCAATATCATAGTAGCCAGAGAGCAGTGGTGATGATAGTGTTCAGTAAACATGGCCTTATAAACACACTTTTAACTATCGATTTAAATACCCAACTGATATCATAGCATGATACATTGTAGCTCATCCATGTTACCACCTTGGTACCAACACATTTTACATCTACAAAGGTGATTTCAAAATTTACTAGTGCAAAATCTAATATATCGCAGAAATTAGAAACATTGCAGTACAAAATGTGTCAGCGAAGATCTTGCCATACAAGCATACAAAAGGTTCTTTCCACGAAACCTTGTTATTTCAGGCATATCTACCTCTCCCATATCCTAAGAGGAAGCTCTAGACATTTTTGCGCGAGATTTCTGGCTCTCCAATCTTGCTTCAAGGAGTTTTGCCTTCAAAGTATTTTCCTCTATGCCTCTTGGTAATTGCAAAGAAGACTCAGATTTACCAAATTCAGGAGATGCCAATTTTGACATCCACTGTTGCACTGGACTTGCATGTCCTACAAGTACCTCCTCAACACAAGAATCTTCTTTCAAATCACCTTCAGGATGAATTTTATCACCTTCAGATGACATTGAATGATTTCGAATTAAGTTATCCATCACATCATTTGAGTTCAATAGCGCATGCAAAACACGGCCCTTACTATTTTCCCTTGAACTGGCCATTCTCTTCATGGGATCCAAAATCATTATTTCCTCGAAACGGCTTTTTGAAGAGTTATTACCTCGTCTTTTGGAACTGCCTGTGTTTCGTTTTTTACCTATACTCTTGTTTAGCTCAATACAATGAGAATTGCTCTCAATAGAACCTTCTTCATCAGCAGTACCTCGAGGTGCACTTACAGCCTCATTTAGTGGAAAGGACTCCCGCCGTGCGCAATTTTTTATTGCCTCGTTAACAAAATTACCATCTTTCTTCAATTCATTGGAGTGTCGAGCTTCGAGAAAGGTTTCTATATCTAGACTTAACTTGTCAACAATTGTATTCTTTTCTGTAAGGTCATTTTGAGCTTCTGCCAGTTTCATTTGCATCCGCTCATCAAGCCATGCTTCTGAGATATGGAGAACCAAGCGGTCAATAGTAGCATGATCCATCTCAGGTTTGTGCCTTAGGGACCGCACCTCTTGTTCATAATCTCTTATTCCCTTAGCAAATTCATCACATAAGTTCTCCAATAAAATCCGTGCTTTCCTCTCACTCTCAAGTTCTTTTAAAGCATTAGAGAAAGCTGATTTCACTTCATAAAACTCTCGAGCTAGCTTCCGATGCAAGCTTTCTGAGTGCTTCCTTAACTTCCTCTCAACTTCTAGCTCTTCTCGTGCTGACTGAATGACAGCTTTGATTCGATCATGCTCTTTATTCTTCCTAACAACTTTATCCTCTGCAACTTGCTTCATTAAGCCATCTATTTCTCGCCCATTAGTTTGTTTCTCTTTTAGCAACTCCTTTATTTGTGATCGAGAACGATCTAGTTCCATTTTTAAAGATTTTAACAGCGACAAATTGCATGCTTGCTGTTCTTCAAGACTCCAAATCCGATTGAGTACCTTGAGTAATTCTGTTGATGTCTTAAGGCTATAACTTGACTCACCCATCCTGCCCTTAAAATCCAAAGAACTACTGGAAGACCCCCTAGGGTTACAAGGCGCCACCTGCAGAGAAGAAAGAGCATCAAAATTACAGTGAGAAAACAGCTCTGCACCTGGAGAACTACTTGAGGAAACAAAAAGAAAGCAAAGATGTAATTCTGAGGAATAGTGAGATCAACTCATTATTATTTACATAGCACACGCTGTGTTAAATGAGAAAATCATTTTAAAAATAAAAACTAAAATCACATCTGTATATCATTTTCCCTGTTTAGCAATCAATGACAAAACATATCCTTAGATGCATAGAGATAAGAACAGCACTTTAGTGCTACTGAATTTTCCTGATCATGGATCACCATAACATTTTTTTTCACTTGATTGGAAATTCTATCTGCTAAACTGATCAAGTATTCATATCATAAAAGTACTACAATAGACTGAGAGTAAAATTTAGACCTCCATGAATCATTAAATTTACAATCATTCAAAAAGAATCACAGGATACTTCCTTTCCATTTTTCTTCATTTCCAAAATCTTCCAAAAAAAATGTAGAGGAATAAGTGCACTTATGCAGGGATAAAACTCCATTACCTCCATTGAGCTACCACAACTTGCAGAAGATAAGGGCTGTAGTGCGTGACTGTTTCTATCAACTGATCGATGGTGTTGCATCAATGATTGCGCAACATGTGTTCTTGAGGGACTTGCACTTGCTGGCTGGAAATATCAGAGCAAGGGGTCAACAACTTATGAAAACAATGCTCAAAGCTATCAGATATATGAAAATCAATTCAGAGTTCTAGCATCATTAGCAAAATCCAATTCATCTAAATTCAACAACAAATAAACCAAGCAGTGAAATCATTCCAATCATGTTATTTAAACCTACAGGCCCTTTTCCCTAGAAAATATCTGTCTACGTTGAATGCTCACAATTCCTGTGTTAGATTGTAAGTGTTAAACCCAAGGTATGCTAGCTTAAACTGCATAAAGGAGAAACTAAAGACTAATGTGTAATGTTGATGGGGTGATATAACCAAAAAAAGCGCCAAAATCAGAAAGCAAAGAAGTGATATAACCACCAAGGCATACCTTAAAAGCCAAACAATTCCTTCTTATAGCCACATTACCCCTAATTGTTAAAATTGACTCAATCCACTAACACAGAACATAAACTCACCATGAAATCCACTAAATGCATTTAGGAAAAAGAAGACCACCAGATCCCAAAGCAGAAACTTTTCAACTGAAAATGAAACTATCAAATCAAAAAAATAGGTATAACAAGTCTGCTCATGGACCACAGGCACCAGAGTTGGTAATTATAATTAAAATAGTATGCAAGTTAAAGAGCCAAGAAGAGAGTAGAAAAATAAGCACTCAGAACATCAGACTTTCTGCATTGACAGTTGATCAACCAAAAATCTCAATTATAAACTAAAAGAAAAGAATAGAAAGAGAAAGAGAAAGAGAGAGAGGAAAGAACGATGAAGACCAACAAGAGCAAAAGGCAAGCAAGCAAGCAAAACCACAACCATCAAGCGAGTAATCCCACAAAAAAGAAATTAAAATTGGAACTGAGAAAACCAAAGTTACAAAAAATCTCAAAAAAATTCAAGAAATCCTAAACCCCATCAACCCTCAAAATTCCCCCTCACTAAAATCATTCGACGAAGTAAATTTGCTACAAGAAAAAGTAAGATTGGTAAACCTGATCATGTGAGTTATTAGGAGGGTCGACCAAATGAGTGCGAAGCTCAAGAGGCTTGTTGGACTTGTGGTGGCCACAGCGAGCTCCTTTAGGACCAATTTTCTTGCTCATTTTAGAAAGTGATAGTTGGAGCTGGGGCTGAATCTCCCAAAGGTTGGCACACAGCTTTCTAGCAGAAACGGTAGTGGTGGTATTGAGGAATTCTCGAACAGGGTTGTTGCTGTTACTTCCATTTAGAGAAGAGAACTCGAGCCTCCAAGTGGACGATGGAGTAGATGGGCCTCCTCTTTTCCCTAGTTGTATAATCCCGCGTTTGAACTTTTTGCTATCGTCCAACTCTCGTTGCTTTTTGCCTTTCCCTCCTCTCTCCACGCCTTTTTCTTTTCTTTCCATTTCTCTTGCCCTGTCTCTTCAAATTTCAAACTGTGGGTTCTTCTCTGTTTCGCTCATCTTGCTCTTTTTCGCTTCCAATCGTAACAGAAGCCAGCAGGAAGTGCTCAGGGCTCTCCTGACTCCTCACTGCAATTCCTTCCTCTATTCAAGAGTTCAAATTTCAAAAATCAAAATGTGCTGCTGCTGCTCTCTCTGTTGTCTGACTGGTTGGGATACGTGGCTCTTCTTCAGTTCTTTTATGTGATGTTACTTTTACCTTTACCCCCTATAGCTTAGCCACCTAGCTCTGAGGTTGAGGTGGAACATGTGGTGCTGCCGACCGACTAAATTTTCCTCCTAATTCTCTCATGGGTAAAAGAATAGCAACTCGCATGTCAAGTAGACTATGCAAATTGCAAAGCAAAAGCACATGCTGCGTTGTTGACTCTAATCCTCTTTCCAACAATTTTGAAATATTAACATCTCCTTCATAATCAACTTACTATCGAAAGTATTTAAACATTCTGAAAAAAATAAACTTGAAATATAATACGGATAGTTTATAATGAAAGAGATACAATTCCATACTTTCTTCTTTTAAAGAATTTTTATAAGTATAAAAAATGATTAAATTACAAAAGCTTAAACTCTGCCCTTTAGCTGGTTCATGAAACTGATAAAATTACTAATGCATTGATTGCTAAATATTTGCAAGAGAGTCGGCGGATGCTAAGATTCAAACTAAGTACACATGAACAGAACCACCAAGGTCATTAATGATGGCTAAGTTTTTAACCATGCGGCTTATTGGATAGTGACGAGCAATTTAAGATTGCTTGGTTGTTTGGCTACTGCCACATCTGACCCACTAGACCTAAGCCAAAACAGCTGAAGCCAAAACTTACTTCAAATGGTACAGCAAAGGCAAAGCCTGTCAGAGTAGGAGACTAAAGTTCTGTGGTCCACAACCCCTCTTCCCCTCGTGATGCGTTGTAATAAACTCTGCTTCGTTGTTTCTTTTAAGGATGTTATTTAGCACAATTATCAATTATTATAGTTTGATGTCCATTCACAAGCAAAAGAACACGTTTTTTCATCAAAAAATAGAGTCAGTGGATCATTGGTACCTAGAATCAAAGTGGGTACTTGCTGCCCTGCATCTATCTGACTGAAATTTATCAAAATTTGGTAAGAAAAGGGACCACAGGACTGAAAATTGGACCACTTCATTGTATGTGGTCCATGGGGCATGCATGCCATGGCAATTGGCATCGATAAATACTCACGTCATCCCAACTATCTCCTCCGACAAAAGCAATCATGGTATAAACTAAAATTACAGCCATGGCTAATAATGAGGGCATTTAGCGGCAGATGTGGTCTTTTGACCCTTTGTTTCCCCTTTAACCTACCTTAATATTACACCATTTTCCCTCACTCGAATACAAGATTTGTCTGTATCAGGCTCAGACTCTGTGCCAAATTGGGCTCAGATGGAAATTTAACTTGCAGGCTTGTATCATTGAACTATTACCTAATTCCCACTATGCATTTCTGGGCAGGAGAGGCTTGGCATTAAGTGATTTTTTCTCGTCTGAAAGGCATGAGAACTCAAAAAGAAGTAACTTTTCGTTTTATAGTTTTTGGGATTTTGATCTTCTAATAAATTGATTATTATTAGTTTTTTATTTAAAAATATTTATTAGTTTTTTTTTCCTAATTAGTAAAAGTAATAGGTAGGTGCAGTATATACACAAAATCAGTAACAACGAATTTCATTTCAAGGTTAAACAGTGTGTACATGTACATTTGTTCTCCAAACATAATAATGATGTTCCCTCGTTAATTCCTCAAACAATTCCAAATTGTCACAGATAATAAACTACACTTCATGATTTTGCAGTAATTCTTGTCAATTCTAGGAACAGAGTCACAAACTTTTGTGTGATCCATCCATGTCCATGTCAAACAAAAATAAAAAAGGAAATCAGAAATTATAACATTATCGATAAACACATAAAAACTTTAGGTGTTAAAAAAAAGAAAGAAAACAAACAGCAACTTACCAGTTGCAAGTTTAAGAATCTGAGTTTTCTGGCAGAAATATTTGTTCAAGATAGTTTTGGAAGCGAGAAGAATAGTCTTTGCAATTTACAGCAGAGATTAACTTTGGATCATGGTGTAATGACTTGTAAAGATGCTCAAAGCGCTTTATCATAGTGTACCTCTGATAGATATCAACTACCGCAAAATATAATACAACTTTGATGCTTTCTGGTTCTTTGGCATTTTCAGTTTCTGGCATTCTTTTCCGGACAGCACGTGCTGGCATTGCTGACCCAAATTTGAATTCTCCACTGCAATAGAAACACATGGAAATGACTCATTGTGCCAAGTAAAATAACAGAGCAGCCTGTTGCTCCCTTGTGCAAATTATGTAGTGTTTTACCTATCAGGAACTTGGCAAATGACAGAACTCAATCGAGTATTCTCAAATTCTAGTAAAGAGGAAATAGAGTTAGTGTCACTGTTTGAACTTCTGCTATCAACTGTATCTGTAGAACTGCTGCAGCCTGTACTCACGCAATGGAAACTTCTGCCATTAAGTGAACCTGTAGAAGTACAAAAGACAAAAATATTAAGAAGTTAAGATTCATATGGATGGTCAATAAACCATAGTTACTCTACATCATTTTATTCTGAAATTTTCTTTTAGGATTGTAGAAATCACCTTGAAATGGAGTTTGCATCGATAAACCAATCAAAAGACTGTATTCAATTATGCCCTCTTCCTCTAAAAATTCACAATCAGACTTGATTTGCCTGTAAAGTTGAAGATGAACAATTTAGATATCCATTCATGCATGAATAGAAAATAAACAACAGACCAAGAGGCAAGAAATTTTAACCTATTGTTGTAGTAATTGCATTTTCCTTTTTGATTTCCACACTGCAATATTTTTATTTATTTATTTATTTTAAATTACTGTTAAGAGCAAGAACAATTAGATTAATTTACTTACGCTAGGAATCTTTCTCGGATTGATGGCTTTATGTAAAAACAATAATCAAAATCGGCATCCTTATGTATGGTATACTCTTCAATTACTTGTTTTTGGACTGTTCGTCCTTTTGATGAGCCTTTGAGATTATAAACGTCATGTATGTTCATGTCTAGTGGAATAGGATTTGCAAAAACAACAAAGTAAACCTGTCCATGAATAACCATAATCACACCAAGTTAGTAATTGAAAAATGGCAGCATCCAAGCGGTACAGAAACTACCAAAGCACTTTTATCTGAATTTTTGCTAGCTTTTTAGGAATTTGGCAATCATTTCAACACCTCACAACCAAATATTGGTTCTCTGTGTGCATTAAGACCTCAAAGTTGATGCATTTGTGTTCAAGATAATGTAATTCTGGTTTAAAGAAATTGAAACATTATTTACCTTAAGACCTCCAACTTGTCTTACGGAGTGAAGTCCATACAATGTGAGGATTACAGAAGATGGATATTTCATCATATGGAAATAGTAGTTTGGAAGGGCATCCAAGATTACCTACAGGGATGTTCGTTGAAATGTCAGATTGCTGATATTTATAAGCCAAGATATGACAACTTCAATTGCCATAAAGTATTTTGAAGCTTAAAAACACCCAACAGGTTTTGCTAGCAAATTGAGATGACAGAAATAGAGAGATGACGGTAAAGTTAACAAAGAAACACAGTAAGAGATTTTAGAGAAGTGCTTTTAGTAATTATACAAGTAATAGCAATAAATATAATCCCTCCTAGGTCATGATTAAAAGAAGAAGAGTTTCACCAGAAATGAAATTTGACGCATGCAAATTATACCAACAGAACATTTTTGCATACAACTGGTAAATTGCATATGATACTAGCAGCAGCAGGACATCACCAAAGATTAACTTTCTCACCTTCAGTTCGGATTTCTTAAGGGTTTTTATCACAATGTGGTCATTAGTTGACAAAACAAACACACGACCAGCTTTTCCTGGTAAAGAGACCTCCCTTAGGATGTTATTTGCACAAAGCAACATCATGTAATCAGCATGATTAACACTGTTCATCTCTTGAATATTTCTGGGAGAAAGAAAAATTAGCACAACATCAGCTCTATCTTTCTCTTCGGTATTACATTCTTTTTACAGTATTAACATGTACGAAGATAGGAACAAGGAATACATAACCTGAAAACATCAGGACAGTAATCCTTCCATTCTAACTCGGTAAGTTTGCCTGGGACAACTTGACTTGATTCATCCAGGTAATACTGTATCCTTTTAGTTCGAACATCTCTGAATGCAGCGGTAAACTTCTCCCTTAATTCTGCCATGTTCAACCTGCAAGGTGACCATATGGGATAAATTATAACTCAGAAGGTGATATGCATGTAGGTTATTATCAGACATCATATATCGCAATAAAAGGTCAATAGAATACAAAACGCAGTCACTTTAAGAATCAACCAAAACCTTCAGTGTGGTGCTAATCAACCCTATAGAATGATAAATCATTTCATCAAATACCCATTGCAGGTCTCTTATTCTTCCTCATTTTCCATTGACAAAGTTATGAGAATTTCTTTAATTGCAAGAACCCTCAATGGCTAGTTGCAATTAAATAATCAATCAGATTTAAAAGAAGCAAAATTCTGAATCAAAGAGGAATTATGGACTGATTTTGATTCACCCATATCAAACAAATAGAAAAAAAAAATGAAAAAAAGGGTAATACCTTTTTGAGCTTGTATTAGTTGATATCAACCTCCAGAAGAAAAATGAAGAAAGCCTGTGAATGTGCATCTTGGCTGATGGTTTGATCTTGTCTATATATACATGAAATGAGAGTGGAGAGATTAGTTGTTGCCGTTTTCAATTTTGGTACATTTGTTTAAAGAATTGTTAGTGAAAATTTTCATCTTTAATGAGCACATTACAATAAGGAAGTAACAGTGTTGTTGAGTTGTGGCCGTTGGATGGGGAATGGAGGCAAAATACAGGAGCTGTTGGCGCCAAATTTAGTTAGGAATTTGCTGGGACCATACATTATTGGCCGTACCTAACCTTACAAGCATATTGCAAGATTGCGCTTCTAGTCCAGCTAGCCTCCGCCAACTATAATTTCCCCTTTTTTTTAAAAAAAAAAAAACAACTGTAAAGGCTTAAAATTTACTTCGAATTTTGTTGAAATTTCATATAAAAAAAAGGGTGGAGAAGTAATTTTGATGATTTTTGTTTAATTTTTTGTGATTTTAATTTTAATTTTGTAAATATAGATAATTTAATTTATATCATTTATATTACTATAAAATTAATTATTTTTAAAAATAAGTAAAATAAATTATGCTCTTTTGAAATCAAATTAATTATTTATTGATTAAAGATTTCGTAAGTTTATATTAATTTATGTATCGCTCTAATTTATGAAAAAATAATTTAAGTGTAATCTCAAATGACTAAAGAATAAAAAAACAATAATTTTTATACAATATTTTCATTTTTTTTTTGCAACGAATGAAATAGTTTCCGCAATATATTTATTAATTTTGAATTAATTAATTAATTAATTAATTAATTAATATGGATCGTCCATAGTAACGAAGCATAACTCAAATCAAGCTGCTAGAAGCTAGAAAGCATATGATCTATCCTCTTTTTGAGTGTTATTGAAAAGCTGAATAGATATCGGTAAAACAAAAAATAAAGAAAATGATTTGTTTAGATGAAAATTCAATACAATTGATTTAATTTTTATTTAAAAATATAATTAATTATTTTATTCGTATATTATGTTGATTATTTATTATTTTATTTTAATAATATAATTTAATATTTATTTTTAAACTTATATTATAAAATTTTATTAATAATAAATTTTTTAATTAATTATATTAAATATAATTAAATTTATATTAAAATTTTAAATAATTATATATATGTCATAATTAAATTAAATTTTTATTTCTTAAATAATTATTAACTATTTTGTAACACCCCTGATTTTTTATATATTATTATTGGGCTTCGTGTAGGTATCCTCAATTCACGGAAATTATAGGATGCGTGAATTTCCCGAACAGACCAGCTACCGGAAAAGTCTCCGAATTGGATCGAGGTTTTGGCTACCCCACCATTGTCAGGCATCCCGAGCGCGTTCCCGAAGTCGGAATCGGCAAAGGTAAACCCGAACCTTTCTTTTTCGTAATTTTCTAGTGCTTAAATAGGATTGAAAATCCATAAAATATTCGTGGTAGCTTAGAAAATTACGATTCTTTTTGCAATAGCTTAGTAATATTTCTAAGGACCGCGGGGCAGAATTTTATAATTTTTAGAGCTTATTTGAGCAGTTTTTGCAAAAATGATCAATTATAAGGACTAAATTGAAATTTTACATATTGTGATGAATGATTGATTTGATGGGCCCAAGAGGGGCTGTGTGATGTAATTGAGTTGTGGATATATGGATTGTGAATACAGAAGTGTGTTTTGAGCCCTTTAAGTTGGGTAGGTCCTAGGTATAGGGAGACTCGCCGGATTTTCGCACGACTTAGGACGTATTGGTCTTTTTCTTTGTTTGTATTGAGTCAAATTTATTAAATGATTGTAATAAAATTGTCGTGAGCCTTCTTCCTCCGCCGCCTCGCTGACCACAAGCAAGTGAGTAGAATATTAATTTTTATTGTAATTTCGTTATTATTTTATTTTATAGCATGCCCATGCATAACTTATATGCTTATATTTATGTAGTTAAACTCTAGGCACGATTTATGTTGCATTCATAAGCGTTGATGTGCCATGGATGTTGTTGTGGTAATTTGGAGCGCGTGCGTTGGCGTGCGTGTGATGTGGTGTAGACTATGGAAAGGTAGTCACGGCTTGAGTAATTGGGACCCTTCGAGGTAGTCACGGCTTGAGTAATTTTGGGACCCTCGATTTGGTTATTAAGTGGAAGTCCGAGCTTGAGTAATTCCGGCACACGGGTTGGATTTAAGAGATGGGGATCGGATCTCCCATATGTTATGATTGATACTACAGGTGTGTGAGTGCTCCAAATTACCTTTTGATGTTATGATGTGAAAATGTTGTTGATGTTGCATTTCACTCTACAGGTGCATTAGTTCTAGATAGTTATAGAGATTATGGTTAAAATTGATATTTTACTCCGAGTCGAACGCTCACTCTGTTCAATATTTTTATTTCAAAGCACAGAGGATTTTATTTTGGTTAACTCGCTTTTCTCCTCGCAGTCAATTATTACTGTTTGTATAAACTTGTTAAATCTTAGAATTTCCGCATGTGTTAGAAATGTTATTTGATTTGGGTCTGTAAACTAAATTATTATTTTGGGACCTGTAAACTTAATATGCTATGCATGTTTGATGGATTGGATGAGGGAGCTGAGCTCCCATTTATTATTATGTTGATGAGTATGAATTGACTATATATTGTGTTTACAGGTCGGGTGAGTCGAAAACTCCCCGTTGGTAAGTCCATTTTATGGCCGGACTCTGTCCGTTTGTTTTCTTGATATTGGGCCCAAATGGGCCTTAGAGTTGGGTTAATGAACAGTTAGGCTTACTACGAGCCTCCGGGGTCGGCCCAGGTCCTAGTGCCGGTCCGGCCCATAGGTTGGGTCGTGACATATTTCATCTGTATATTCCTTCATAAAAAAATTGTAACAATATAAAATCGTTACAATATAATTGAAATTAATAAAAAAAAAGGACTGTATATGATGAAAAGATATATATATATATATATACATATAGCAACTATAATTTAAGAAAATAATAAAAAAAAATATATTTATTTTCTTATTTGATAAAAGCTATAAGATATATATTATTTAATTTTAAATTTTAAAATAAGTATATTAATAAACTATTTTTATTATTTTAGATTATATTAATTTTCTTTTAATAATAAACACAAGCATCTCCTAATCCAACCTAATATTATTTGCGTAAGAGGAGTTTATTATGAGATAAAATACTCACAATGATCAAATACTATTCTTACCACGCGTATTAATTCCATTGGTATATTATTTTGCCACGTGACCAGCTCTTTTTAAATATCTTCATTAATTTAAGTGGTACAATTTTATAAATCATTTTTTAAGTTTTAACTAAAGTTGAAGTTAAAAAAATATTTAAAAATATTAAAAATCAAAGTAAAAACTGCATTTTTTTTTTTTTTGCATATAACTTATTTTGAAAGAAGTCATTATAAAAATATGATGTTGTTTGAAAGTTTTAAATTTTATTTAGTTGTGATTGAAACTCTGAGATACCGAGAAAATGAAAAGGTTTTTTGTTCGGTTTCTCCAATACACAAGCGTACAAAAGTGTGGATGTGTCGCTTCTCCACCAAACAACCCAGTACAATTATCATCCAGTTACATAAACTGAGAAAAATAAAGTATGCTAACAGATCCCAGCATTGAGGTGATCTAAGCAAATGTTGCTCAATCTCTTCTTGGATGTGTCAGACAATGCCATAAGGACACAGCACAAAAAACAACAATCATACCCATTGCAGGGGAAAGGAATTGGAAGAACCCGCAGCAACAGTTGGTAATAAAATAAATACCCTTGAAAACAGCTCTATATTTTGATATGGAGATGGCAGAATTACCAAATCCACAAACCAAATGAAGCACCAATACCAAAAATTTCCAGGGAATTACTCCTATGAGGCACATGGTGGAAACAGCCGTTTACAGTAGGACCAGCGAAAAATCAAACAATATCCACTGCTTCCCTTCTACATGTATGAACTGTTATAACCAGACAATTGGGCATTCTACATATAATCATATAATGCATTTTGCCAATAAATCATCAAATGCAAACAGAGTGGATTAATGCTTCACAGAATAAACACTAAATCAGTTCATATGGCAAGGCAGCAACCGATCCAGATTAATCAGAATGAACAGAAAACAGTGACAAAGTTGTATTTATAAATTAGGTATTTCCCAATGCAAAGAATAGTATTCCCTTTTTCAGAATAAGCAGCTCTTTCTGCCATTACATTTTGTGTAAACTTTTCCAGAACAGATTTCATAATGATTGAAAATAAGGGCCAAAACAAACAAAAAGGAAAATATGGGACTACCAGACAAATTTGTCATCATCACCACGACATTAAATTCAAGAAGAAACAAATTATGGCTCAATCTCAAGCCTAGGTTCAAAGCAAAAACCAGTAAAAAGCTGAAGCGGGAACCTCTTTGTCACTGGGCACTTCAGTGACCACTTCCATTGTTTCTGGTTCATGTCAAAAACAAGCAGAGCTGGAGCCCCATAGCTCTGGACATATATAAGATTATTTGTGCCACTGCTAGCAAAAACATCATCAAACTCCCCAAATCCTTGGAAAAACTTGTGAGGCATGCGAGCAATCTCTTGCCATTCCTTACCATTTAGGACCCAAATCCCAATCCCCTTAATTATGTCAGGCCGGTCTTGTTTACCAATTCCTCCCACCATCACTAGCTTCTCCTTCAAATTCATCAGCCGTCCACAAGTTAGAGGGCAAGGTACTGGAATGAAACTCCTTATCAATAAGCCATGGGAAGATCTGCTGGAGAGATTATATGTAATTAGACCATGGCGATTCTCTGGTGTGCCACCCCCAGTTGAGTAAATCAAAATATACAAAACCCCATCACAGATCACGCTCTCGTCGCCGCTTCTCCACCCTGTCAAAACCTCTGTCCAAGAGGCGACCCACATCCTTGTTTCGGAATCATAAGTATAAATAGAAAGATCCCATTGAAAAAAATTTCCTGGGACTTGCTTAGACTTCACAATTGAGACAGTATATCCATGTGACATACTGTTCACTGATATTGCAAGTGCACTGTAATCAGCAATTTTTAAACCTGGAGGCTCCACAAGCTGCTTGCAGCATTTGGTGACAGGGTTGCAAACATATAATTCACTTTGGCTGTCGTTATCCATGAAGCAAACTAAACCATGAGATGAAGTAACAAACCAACTGGATGTCCCAATGCAGGGGAGATCGATGCCATACCACTTTCTGAGGATTGGATCATAGGCATGGCCAACAGGTTCATCAGAGCTTGTAAACATAAAATACCAAGGTTTTTGTGAAAGGACATGCGAGAAATTCCATAAAAACCTCCTTGAACTAACAATCTCACGCCATCTTTTACACACAGAACCTGCTCTAAAGATGCTAGCAATGGGAAGATACGCTATAATCCGTTCCAACAGATCATCAGGCAAGATTAAATCAACAGAAACTGCATTAATTTCTTTATTGGCTTCATCACTGAGCTCTGAGAATGACTCAAACTCACCAATGTCTCTTGCCACATCATCAAAGCAATCATTGATCCATGATGTTTCTCCCTCCATGATGATGAGCAATGAACAAAAGGCCTGGTAGAAAGAGAAGAAGGAATAAAATTTAAAATAAAAATGAATTTCTATGAGAAAAAGAAGACTAAAAATCCATTGCCTCACATGGCTAACCACTTCAAATGTACACATAGCAACTAGGATTGGGGGGCAGGGGGAGGCAGAAGAAATATTCTTGCATTACAACACAAATCCAATTATTATTACTGCCACATTTGGATTGCAGTCAGATCACATCCATATAAATGATCATGGAAAAAGCACAAAACTGCAACCATGCATTGCATTTATAACCTAGACCACAAAGCTATATATAAAACTCATAATCATATCCTGCCCACCTTCCTTGGATATCAGATTGTGGTCTCCTGATGCCATGGATTCATATCTGAAATATCCAATTCATAGATCCCCACAGTAAATGAGGACATCAGAATCTGACTTAGACTATTAACTATGAGTAATAGTCTAAAAATTCATAAGAAATTTTAATTCACCAACCCACAAAAGCCAGACGTGCCAGGAAATCAAATTTCTGAAATGACAAGCATACCCGGCGAGAAACTGAAGCAAATTCGAATTTCAGGGAACTAAGCAATCGAAAATATGAACCCAGAAAGAAATAAAATAAAACCATGCTTATCTGCCAAATTAAAAATGTATGTATAACCGGAAGCCCATATTACCAGACACCGATTCCTAGGAGGACATAAATATCAAATAGAATAAATCGAACAACGAGACATAGCAATCCTATCTCTGCATTTGAAATCTTATTCAAGTACATTTCCCACATTAATAACTAAATTGTTACTACTAGAAGGATAACAGCATTTAAAAAGGCTAACAGAAAAAGATTGAAAAGAAAAAGGGGAACATATTAAACAAGAATTCTTACAAGAATGAGTTTATTGATCCAAAAACAAGTGACGTTGTTTCGACCAAAAAAAAAAAAAGAAAAGAAAAAACTTTCTTGGTTTTAACACATCAAACCCTAAACGCGATTTTGTGAGTCAAAATAATAGAATGATGTTAGGTGGAGGGAGAGAGATTAGGCCACGCTTAGCCATCAAGCAAACATCAAAGCCCCACTAAACTAAAAACCATTATCATTAATAACTAAACCAAAATCACAGACTAAAAAGCTCAGGCAGATCACTGAAACGCACAATAAGATAGTAAATTAAAGAACAGAAAGAACAAGATTTTCACAATAAATTAAACCCCATACCTGGTTTTAAGCCACCTCCAGTGTCAGTGCCCAACTGGGCGAGGCCAGATTAAAAGAGGAAAAGAAATGGTGCACAGAGAAAACGAGTATAGAGAAACTTGCTATTAGAGGAGTATTAAAGAACACACAGAGACCAAAACGAAATGGGCTATGGTGAAGATATCTTGCTCAAATGGGCAGATAAACATAACATGGGTCACTCCAGATTTGGCTGGTAACCCACGCCTAAGCAACCCATTTGAGAGAAAGAGAGTATTTTGGTTTTATTTGTTGATACAACAAAAAACGACAAGCAGGGAATGAAGCGAGAAGCCGGTTTTCCTATCGAGGAGATGTGTTGGTGCGAAATGGGGAGAGAGAGAAAGAGAGAGAGAGTGTGTGTCGGCGCGTGGGATTTCGTTTTTGTGTAAGAAGACAGAGAGAGCATGGAAAGTTGAGGTGTTATTCAAGCAACTAATGGATTTTTAATGAGCAGAAATAAGAAAACATTGGCATTTTGGCCACAATCAAAAAGAAAATAATAATGCTGTCTTACTCATCAACACCCACATTTTTTTTTCCTTTTTTTCTTTTTTTTTTTTATTAATATAAATGCAATTCTTGTGGGTTGTTTGTGGCAGCTCAGAGCTTTTTCCTTCCAGCTTCTTCTCTGCATCTTGTTTTCTATTTCTTGGGTTTTGGTTTTGGTATATACTTTAGCAGCCATGGGCTGGTTAAGTTAGTAAGATACAATTCCACATGGGGCAACCTTTTTCTTTTCTTGCCACCTTACCACCTTTTCAACGGGGAAAGAAAAGGCCCAGGGCCTCACTCTTCGTTTTCAATCTCTTCTGCTGGAGGCGGCACTACACTACACCTAATCCTCTTCCAATTTCAAATCTTACATCCACCCTCTCATTCCTTGATAAAATGATTCTGCTAAGAGTGTAATATATCTTTAAAAACGGAATAAAATTAGACTAGATAATAAAATAATTAAATTATTACCTGCTAAAATATACTAATTTCATTTACTTTTCTTTTTTAAGATTTCACACTGTTTTAAATTAAATTTGCCTTCAAAGATTATTTCGATTGATTTTTGAATTTAATAGTTAAATCAAATAGGATAAATAATGCGAAGAATCCTCTTCACAAAAGGCCATGACAAGATTAGAGCAACCCAGCTTATTTAAAAATTGAAAGAGACAATTTTAATGGGTCTTGCAGGCGATAACAACACAGTAATTTTCTTTCTCTTTTTCCTTTTTAAGCTTTCTATTTGTTAATTTAATCAAGAAACCTCCAGATGATAAAAACAAGAAAGGGGATGGAAACATGTCCTGCAGGCATGCCTATTGCATGGCTGAGTCCATTAAGTACAAACAGTACATATATAATGGAATACTGTAATTTCATTCCAAGGCATAATACAAACAAAATGGATTGCTAATATATGACTTTATAATTTTCACAAGAAGATACCTAGAATAATGCGGAGAAAAAACAATAAAGTTAATGGAGGCAGCAGGTAGATCAACAGAGAAACAAAGGGATACAGGAACAGCATGTGAGCATATATTGACCTTAAAATTTGGCACAGATTTCATGTACGAAAGAGAAAACTGAAAAGGGGTTAGTGGCAACACCACAATAGCACCTCTTTCCAGCCAAGCTAGCTTGTGCAGATTAGGTCATGTTTCACTTCTAATAGTTAATTTACTTCCTTTTCTTTCTTTCTTTTCATCATGGGTTTTAAAAATCCCTCTAATTTGTCGTTTTATGCATACATTTTATTAAGGAAAGCACACCAAATGCCATTTCAAACATCAAGTCATGGAGACGCACAGATGGAGGCGGCAACCGAACATTGAAAGGGATGTTTAGAGCTTCTTCTCCTGCCATTTTAATATTTTTTTTTTATCACGAAGACAAAATAGTAGTAATGAAATTTATTTAGGGCCAACGTTTTGAGTTCAGGATGGACTCTAGAGCGTGGCATCGGCAGTCGGCAGCTAAGACTAAGATAAGAAAAAGGCACAATCATATATGCAAGTTAGTGGAGCTAACAGTGATCAAAGAAAGAGACGAGACGAGACAAGACATGGTTGAAGTTGAATATCTAAAAGAGAGAATCATTGCAAACTCTTGGGGCCATGCAAATGGGCATTTACAATGAGTAAAGTTTTTGCAGAAAATGCTCGCCAAAAACTGTGGTGGGTGGGTAAATGCCAAGTGAACACTAAAGTGTCCAAACCATTTATGTATCGACTACAAACCCTACTGTTTTCTTTTATACATGAGCATGAAACTTCAAAAGTTGTGGACAATTATTGATTGGCATTGATTGGCTGGTTGCATTGTTGGCTCGTTGAAAGTTGAAACCCCACCAAATAAAGTAATTGGACAGTTGACACCTGCCAAGTGGGAGCTCGTTGATTTGCCATATGTTTAATTGATTCTGCATATTACAAAATCATTGTCGCACAAAGAGATATTGGAAAAATCCCAAGAACTCACTCGCCAAAAATAAAATAAATTAAAATCCCACGAACTGATCAACTGATGATGTGCTTGCGGGTGAATTGATCTCAGTGGTTTCCTACGGGTAAAATAAAGGAATAGAAGTGATTTTGCTCCCTGAAATTAATATCGAATAGTTTTTTTATATTTTTAGAGTGCGTGTTTAAACAAAGCTAAATTAACTTACTTCATTGATTAATAAATTAATTTAATTTAATAAGTTTAAATTTAATTATTTTATAATATTAATTTTAAAGAGAAAATTAACCATTATTTCAAGTATCTCTGGAATTTTGAGTATGGGCAGGTGTAACTTATAAAAGACATGATTGGTGGGAAGTCTGCATTAGGAGGGAACAAACTGAATCTAGTGAATGGAAGAGGATGGGGAAGCACAATAGAGGCATCACCATCATGTTTTCCAAATGCAAATTATCCTCTATATAATTATTGCTACTTCGACAATGAATGCTCCACCATCATCACATGAACGATAGATTGTGTTTCCTAATAATGATACTAATAAATTCTAATACCAATATGATCATTAAGATAAGTGTAGCAATGGCTTCAAACAGAAGAGTTAAAAAAAAAAAAAAATCAGTGGGAACATAACACAACAGTGAATCAACACAAATTCCATAGAAATTGAAATACAGATAAGATGGTGCAGAGACAAAGTTGTACACTATGTGAGATAATGAAAATAAAAAAAGTCAAAAAGTAGGAGGAAAACAATTAAGCGAAAATAATTTATTGAATAGAAAATTTTTTATTTTATTTTTTATTTATAATTAAAATAATTAATTATAAAATATTAATATAATTTTATTTACTCTCTTTAAATTAAAAATTTTTATATTTTTACTTATTTTCTTGTTTTTCAAAAATTTAAATCGAAATTGAATTTCTATTTGTTAATTAAAAATCGTAATTGAAATCAATATTGATTTAATTTTAAGTAATTTCAGTTCTACTTTAGTTTGAAATTTAAATATTTTTCTGTTCATTTTAAAACTCTAAAATGATTTTAATTTTTTGACATCAAAATATTAATAAAAAATAGTATTAATATGAAAATAACACTATTAGTATAAAAGTACTATATATTGTTTTTAATAAGTATATTTAATTAAAAAATATATATATAATTAAAATTAATATATATATATATATATTATATGACTAAAAATTGATTGTCTTATGATTAAGAAATATAATTTAGTATATTTAAAATTAAAAATCGCCGGTTGCCATCCCTAATCAAAAGGCCATTATCAGTTGTCATCTCAGATTTGTCAGTTACTTAAAGTATCGATTAGAATATTAATTATATCTATATTTCATTATTATAAATCAATCGATCACTCAAGTCGCACTCCGTGCAGCACCACCATACACCCTCTAGGCTACAACTACGACCCTATGCCCGAGCACTTTCTTCCGCTTTATCATCCGTGCCATTTCTACAACTACAACTAATACATTTTACTCCTTTGCTTCCCACCTTCCACCTGCTTCTGGCTCCTGCACGTGTTGGAGAAGGAGAACCACAACCACTAGAGCCATTTATGTGGTGGGCTAAGCCTGTGTATAACTTCAATACTTGGTTAGCCCATTTTTTACACAAATTGGCAAACCTAAATCGACCAATTGAGGTACGGAGAAAGGAAAAAGTACATAGTCCACTGCATGAGTAACTGTTTAATATTATAGTTGAAATTATCATTGAAAAATAGTTAAAAAATAATTAAAAATTAAATTTAATTATAAAAATATTAAAATAATAAAATTATTTTTTTAAAATTATTTTTTTAATAATATCTAAAATAATATTTTACTCAAAAAAATAATTTCAATTTTTAAAATTAAAATTCAATGTCAAGCAAGACTAATTTGCATCCCATTGTCACTCACCCAACCCAATTCCAGGAGAGCTCACCCTTAATTTCATAGGCCAATTCCCTAACTTAAAATTCAATGATACTGTTTACCTTCTATTTCTTCCCTACTGTATACGATCTGAGTAGAGCAACAGCTTAAAAAATCAAAATCAAGCACACCCACCTACATGCAGAATGAGAGGACCAGAGAGGAGAGATGATCTCCACCGATGACCAGTTACACTAACTCCATCATGGTCAAATCACAAACTACTGATCTGACGGTCAATGATGACTCCAACGCCAAATATCATCAATCTTTCAAAAACTACAATTCAAACAACCGTTGGATCAAAAAAGTGAAAAAAAGAAATTACCCCCTAAAAAACAATCCCGACGATTCTATCAATTCTCTTTTTGGGAACCGCCGTATACCTGAAGATTCTGTGCAGAAAAGCACGTAGGAAGCCTTCTCTGCAACAGCAACCCACAAAACAGCCCTCCATCGTCCGATGATGACCTCAAATGATTCGTTCCCGCCAAATCTCTAAGTCCGTTCCAGTCCTTCAATGCCGTTGAAGCAGCTGAAGATGAAGAAGTCGTGGAGTCGGCACCATCAGAGAAATCTCCCGAATCTCCACAAGAATTTTCGCCGTGTGTATCCTCTTCCATCGAAATCGACTTCTTTAAATCACGATGCCGCAGATGATGAATACTCTCCCCCATAAGATCACGATAACCAATAGCCGATGCTCCATTTAGGGTCGCGAAATCAGAGCCGTCGTTGATGATAGCACCGATGTTGAGCACCCCTTGGAATCTTCCAGACGGACGACGAATCTGTAGAGCAATGAAGGAGGGAGTTCTCATTTCTTTGGTGGGGGAAAAGACTGGGATGTTGCTGATAAAGAAACGGACGGTGCCGAGGAGTGGATCACGGAGGCAACCGACGGCATAGATTTCAAATGAAACACCGGAGGTCTCGCTAGAAAGGAATTCAGGAGTGACTTTGAAGAGGAACTTGTCGTTCCAAGTCGGGTTCTCGCCGCCGACTCGGTCGATTCGGGTTCGGAGCTTGGTGGAGGAATCGACCCAAACCACTGCATACGTTTGCAACCGGCGTAGGTTAGCAGATGGCGGCTTTAGACTTTGGGCAGAGATCAAGTTGATCTCTAGAATCTTCGTCTCCATCTTCGTCTCTCTCTCTCTCTCTATTTCTTTCTTGATTTTGCTAGGAAATGGACGATTCTGAAATGATCAAGAAAGAAGAAAGATTGACTAATGGTTCTGACTAAAACCAAGAAAAGGGTACTGACGGCGATACATGGTGGCCGCAATTTATGCCGCTCGCCGGAGTAGCGAGGAGGAAAAAGGAGAAGAGGGAAGTGATGGTTGAAACTTGAAACTATAGCGATGGAATGACGAAAATAACCTTAGTTTGGGGGTGATGTAGGGGTATTTAGCAGTTGACGAATTTTGAGACTAGTGGCACCGTGGCAAAGTATGATACGTGATCCAGCATCCCAATGGGTTGTTAAGTTCTCTTGGAATTTTTTATTCACTGGAGGAGCCGTATCTTGCAGATGAACAAAAGGAAGGCCCACCCAAGGAATGTTGTTAAGTTCATAATTTGAAATTTTAACACGAGCTATTGGGCCTTTGGCAGTAGAAAGCCCACTAATTTTAAAGTAATTTTTCTTTTCTTTTTTTCTTTTTTGGAATATTAAAGTAAATTGAGCCAACCTAATTTTTTTTTTTTTTTCATCACAGGATTTAAGTTATCCATTTTCAATATCATACGAGGAATTATTGAATATTTCCAATATAAAGAATTATCGAGTGCTCGCGAATTCCACTAATCATTTTTCAGACGTGAGATTATAAAAATTAAAATAAAAAGGACGAGAGAGATTATAAAGATTAAAATAAAAAGTAACAGAGGAAAAATTTTCAAGAATTCTCCAGCTCACTTTATTTGGCATTTTAATTTTTTATGTAGGCGAGGGAAAGAGATCATAGTCATTCTTGTTTATTATTTTTCTATAAGATTTGATTAGTACTCCAAAACAGGTACTAGTGACAAAATACATTACATTCCAAGACCTGCATTATTTTTTACTTGCATTAGATACATGAAAGTCAACTTTATGTAAGTATCACACACGCGAACATATGTAGCAGAGAGATGATCGTTGCGCGCTAGTTAGTCATGAACGTCAATAGCCGCAGCTATACATTGTGACAAACGAAAAATCCAAAATACGCTTTACATTACCACGCCAATAGCTCTCTTCCTTGGGGACTTATCTGATGGTGTTGCGTAGGAAGTTGGAGATACTGTTGTTCTACACCGTCCCGCTTTCATTTTCTTCCTCCTCAACAATTTTTTCTCTAAATCTTTCACTCTACCAGTCAGGTTGGATATGACTGCCAATTGTTCTTTCCCTGCCTCAACTAATTTTTCCAGCATTTCCCCCATTTTTTCATTTTCTTCAACCAGCTTACTATCACTTTCCATCTCTATTCCCTGCTCCTTGACAGACAGCTCGCTGGCAGCAGAGGGCTCAGGTAATAACTCCCTCTTCTCTTCATCATGCTCAGTAAGCATTAGTTGTGCCTCAACTACAGGCTCTCCCTCAGAAGTTTTCAGCCCGTAATGCTGATTAGCCACTTTGTCAGAGCCACTCACCATCTCCAGAACATGAAGTTCTTTCTCTTCTTGTACAATTTCTTCAATTCCATCCCTTGCTGTAAGCTGGGCTACATTATCCTGATCTTCTCCAATGTGTGCATCTTTCACCGGAGACAGAATCACTGTGGTTGCAGCCTCTGAAGTGCAGGTGGAGTTGATATCAACAATCCCCTGGTCAACTTCTTTCTGTACTTCATCAAGATTCTCTCTCTGCAGAGCAGGGGCTCTTTTGCATCTCCCCTGGTGGAGATTCTTCCCTCTGCTTATCGTCTTTGTTGAATAGCAATGATTGTGATTGTTGGGCATCTGCTTCAGGCATTGCGTTTCTGGGGCAACCACCATCCTTCTCACTTGCAACATCTAGCCAATTATGCGGTTCAGCAACAAAGAGTCTTTCATTAACCTCTTCCATAGACTGCTGCTTTAACTTGCTCCGAATTGGAACTTCCTCATCTGGTGAAGACACCTCAGTCTCTGTTGGCCCTTCATTGAGCAGTTCCATTGGCTGCTGTTCTGATTCAGTTATAACTTGAACTCCTCCATCATCAATTGTCAATTGCCCACCCTTGTGCAGTTCATTTGGTTGCAGCTCTAATGCATCAATGGCAGCTTCGCATTCCACATCTTCATCACGTAAGACTTCATTATCCTGAATTTCAGTTTGTTCTTGTTTCTCAGATTCCTCATCATCAACTACTCCTACAGGCAATTATAGCAGTAAATTCATTTCTGGAATTTCTTCAGGCATGGTCATCTCACCAATTACAGCAATAGGTGAAATCAAATCACTAGATATATTTGATTCCACCTCTTTGTCCCCTCTTAACCCTATTAAACTTGTTCCAATTTGGGGGTCCTCAGCAGAAGCAGCAGGCTCCTTGTCAGTTACATTTTCCGGCAATTCTGTTTTGCTCACTTGAGAGTTATTATCCATATGCTTTGATTCGTTCACTTCAACTGATTCAGACCTTTCCTCACTCTTTCGGTCACACCATATATCATCAAGTTGGGCTCCTGCCATCTCCTTAGAACCACTCCTCTCTGATGGCAATTGGAATGTTTGCTTAATCTCAGAAGGCACATGATTCTCAGTCATTAGCTCCGGTTCTTCCAAATGAGATTCAAGCTTCGTAAACACTGGTAAAACATCACTTTCACATTTCGTCTGCTCCTCTGAGACTGCTCCTCTGAGACAACGGGAAGTTTTGAAGCTTCCATAGCCTGGGTGTCAGACACTACGTCCATCATTTGACAAGCATCATGATTTGGATGTTCTGCTATATCGCCATTTTGTCCTCCTTCAATGCCTGTGATATTATTAGGCTCAATGCAATGATTTTCAGAAGAATTAGCTTTCGCAAGTAAATCAAGCTTCTCCAGCAGTTCTACGAGCTCCCTTGCCAAAGATTTCCTAACATCCCTGAGACTTGGGTGCAATCCCTGTTGGGCATTGAAAATAAAAAAAGGGAAAAAAAGGGGAACTAAATCAGAAACTTACAATAAAAAATAAAAAATCCCTACAGTTTCAGAAGCTGAATTATCATGCCAAAACCATAAGCACTGTATCCGAAGCATTATAAAAATAGTTAACACATAATGTATATGTCGTTAAAATTAGTACTCTAAACACATTATGATAACAATTTAACAACAAATGCATTCTTCTTCAATGATCTTGCTGTGTGTGTATATATGTGCATGTTTGTTAGAATGTGTCAACTTGATCAATGCACTGTGCAATCCTAAATCTGAATGTTTTTCAATGTTACTTAATGTTTCCATTAAGTAACACAAGTGGAACCAAACTTATTAAAGAATCTCATATTCTTTTATCAGAATCCTTTTTTTCCTTTTTGACACAAATGATTATTGGACATGACACATACAACATGGAAATTGATTGTATTCATACCTGGATAGTATCCAATTTTAGAAGAAGGCTCATTATCGTTTCCCCAATTACCACCCTTTGCCTTTCATCTTTTTGGAGATCAGGAGAGGACTCTAAACCACAAATCTTATTCCTAACCTCAACAACCTGCTCCTGGACTTTAGCCATTTGCTTTATTTTCTTCAGTAGTTCCCATTTTCCAACTTCAAACCCATGGTAAGCAGACTGGATACGCAGAGCAGCTTCTTCTTCTAATAGTTCTTTTTTATCTTCTTTTGGTTCCCCATCATCAGATCTGCCTGCATTAATTGTTTCCTTCCTCTGATTTGCTATCTCAGTTGCCAGCCCATCTGCATTTCTTGATCCTTTATCCTCTTTGATTACACAGTTGTCATCATTTTTTCCAGTCTTCTCTGCAGTTAGGTTGCTGGAGGACTCATTTTCAGAATCAACAGACGAAGTAATTGGAAACTGTTGGGTTTGACAGCCATTCCTCTGTTCTTCATCCTTGTCTTCACCAGTCTTCCTATGCACAACCTCTATAACTTTGTCCTTGTTTTTTCCCCTTCTGCTTCTGTGCCGCTGCTTGAAGTGCTTTCCTGAGCTTGTAAATTCTGAGAATTCTTTAATTTCACGTCCAATGAAATTGAGGCCATGGGATTATCCTTTGCTGCATCTTTTGACTGTTCTTTAAACCCAGGAGGACTGGAAGACCTGGAGATTGTGTTACCATTCTTTTTCTGAGGCAAGGGATCAACTCTTAGACAAACAGGAGATAACTTTAATGTCTTTGGTGAGGATGATGACTGTCTTTTTGGACTGGATGCAGTAGCTTTTCCCATCCCATTATCTTCTGCATTTTTCACAGAAGCATCTCTTCCTCTCTGCTCAACATCTTCAGAGTTCTCCTTAGGTGCTTCCATTTGTTTCACAGGAATGCTTCTTTGTTTAGAACTTTTTATCATTCAGCTCCAAATCCGCCTGGCTGCCAGAATTCTCATGGCCCACTTGAGATTTATTCATGCTATCATCACCATTGGGGCATTTCACTGGGAATAACTTGCCACTAGAAGCTACCTCTTCCACAGACTTTGGAGCAGAGTCCATCTCCACACCTTTCTTCTCAGCCTCACCCTGTCTATTGTAAGAAGGCATCCAGATAATAGGAAATGGAAATTGTCTCATGTTGTCCTCATTTTTCTGATCTGCAGTACTCCTTCCATTGTCACATTGCATTAAAGATTGAAGGCTTTTCTTGTCAACTGGAAACCAGCTACTCCACACTCCTGGGTCCTGTTCAGAGAGCTTTACAATTTGAGGATGCTTCTTATCTATAGAAGCCTTGTCAGACTTCACCCTCCTAGCCATATCTGATTCCAAAGACTTCCTATTCTCTTCATTCTTCATATACTCAGGCGGAATCCACAAAACTGGATATGGATAATTTTTCAATGGAAATGGAACCAAAAACTCATCCTTCTTATTTTCAATATTGGGCTCCTGCTCTTCAATCCTCACACTTTCACCATTTCTCTGGTCATGTTTACGGTTACGGCACCCACAACAGTGATAATCATTGTTTCTGGGCTTGTCATATTCATACCTAGGTAGCTCCCTCAAATAATGTAGTGGGGGCACATAATGTAGACGGACCACATCAAGAAATGGAGGATGATATCCACAATAATGCAACTGTGGTGATGAAAAAGGAGGAGGTCCATAACTACAATAACAAGGGAAGTTACCCTGGCTGCAATAGTGGTAACATGGAACTGAATAACCAAAACTGTTAGGGTAAAGCCAAGGATGATTGATGACAACAGACTTGGATGGATCAACCTTTGCAACAGGTGGAACAGCCTCAAAGCTTGGATGATAGTTCTGATTCCAAGGCATTTGGTTTCCATGCAGGGGGTATGAGTCCATGCTTCTGTAAACAGGCATTATTTTCAGAAAATCTTTTTACCAATGTGACACCTTGGTATTTCTTTTATCAGTTGAACGAAAGTAGATGCCCAGAAAACCACCAAAGGTAGAGAGAACACACAACTAAAGAAATAAAAATAAATTACAGCTTAGGATGAAATCATCCACAGCTGCATTTCGAGGAAGAAATATTGTGAAGAATAAGTAGTACAGCATGAGATAAAGCAGACAACTAAATGGTAAACCACTAAAAATCCAACATTAAAGCATAAACATATTAAAAATTACATCACAGACTTTTAATACAAATTTATGGTCCAAATATTTTGAACATTAAGAATCTGTTTGGATGAAGGTGAGAGAGGGATAAATAAAGGTAAAGAAAGAAAAATAATTATTTTATCATTAATAGAGGATAAGAGTAAATAAGAATAAACTTTACCCTCCCTTTCCCCTCAAATCTCAATTTTTTTAATACCCCGATGAAAAAGAAGTAAAAAGAGAAAATAATTATGAATATTTCTATTTCTGAACCACTTAAATTTACCCGTCCTTCACCTCTTCACAAACATAAAAAAAAAATATATATTACCTCCCTTTATCTTCCCATTTATTCACTTCTTTCCAAACATGAAATTTTTTTTATTATGACTCTCCTCACTCCTCCCCTTCCTTACGTTTTCTTACCATTCCATTACTTATCATTCCCTCACCTCATCTAAACATACCCTAAAAAAGTTAAATTTTGAAAGGTTAGGCAAAGTATTTCCTACTGAAAAATTTACAGAATGGCACAGCATGGCACACCGAATCCCAAACATAATTTCGCCCACTTTGTCTTTATCGATCCACGTTTATGTCTATCATTACTTACTAAATAGTAATTATCATAGTATGCCCCCTAAATTACATAAACCCTAAAAGAAGGTATCATCACCTAATTTCCAAGAATTACTTGCAAGACGATTTATTTATACCTAAACAGGGAGTGAAGCCCCAGAGGCACAATTAAAAACTTTCTTGAACAAATCTGATGAAACTAACTGGGCTGCAGTTAATTGTAACATTTCGTACTGACAACAATAAAATCTTTCAGATATCCAATCATTAAAGATATAAACTTAACGGTGCATATAAAGTATGAAAAATTCTTGTCCTGGATCCAATATGAACTCTAAAGTGAGATCCAAATGTCTAGATAAGTTTCCCCAGGTCTAGGTCTAGGTGTGTATAAAATATATTCTCATTTACTCAGAGACTCTCACTACCAATGTATCAACTCTCATTTTTTAAATAAGCACATAAAACTATTAGCATAATTACAGCAATTAGCATGATTTTAGCATGATTTGTGTAGCATAATTACAGTAATTATTATTTTCGTCTAAATTAGCTCATATTCTCATGTATAAATAGATGTAATATCTCTGTAAATAAGACACAAACAAATACATAATTCTTTCCTTCATTACTTGTATTCTTTCTAACATGCTATTAGAGCCGTAAAGTATTTCTAGTTTCTGAGGTCTCTCTTCTCTCTCTACAACTAACAGGTTCATTCATTCCTGTTATTAGACCTTTTTTTTTTCCCCTCATCTTGTTATCAATGGAGAAATCTGATATTTCAAAACCTATGCAACAATTCTGACTAGTTTCAACTATAATCTTTGAATTCAAAAAATGAAAATTTTTTTGATAGGCCGCAAGCTTTGGTGTATTATTACCGAAGATATAGAACGATGAAACTGATGCAAAATTTGCTGACCGTCTTAAAGATTGAGATATTAAAAATCATCAACTGATTTCACAATAACTCTATCTTGTCCATCCACATCCAATTTGCTAATTATGAGTCATACGCCAGCTTGTCCATTATTATCAGTTGTGAACTACTATTCATAATCTGAAACAAAAAGCAGGTCAATCTGTGAATAATTTTCTTGCCCAGATCCAACCCATTTGAAATCAAATATCTCAAGCCTAAAAATCATTTTCATCTCATTCAAGTTCTAATGGCCCTTCAATCAGAATATGAGGCTATTCGAACGTCCCTGCTACATCAAAATCCACTCTATACTGCTATTTAAAAAACTCGTATTAATTTAGATAAAACTACTCAATTTAAAACTGCCTCTTACAACTACTCGATCCTCGTATCAAAAATCTAACAATCAACTCTGTAAAAATTATAATCAAATTGATCATACTTTTATATATTATACTCTTATAGAATACAGATATTTTCATAAGTATGGTCATATTCTTAAATATTATCACACACCCTCCAACACCGCCCTCCAACACCAAAAGGGGGAAATTCTAAATTCAAGAATATCTCAAAGCCTAGAAACAAAGAAGCAAACATACAAAGCTAATGCCTCCCACTCCTTTCTTTCATTGACCTCTCTCACATTCACTGTATCAATTTTACTCCGTAAACACGGCATCCAGCATACAACACTAATTGAGTCTTGATCTCAAACTAATTGGGGTATGCTAAACATGGCATCTAACAAATTAAAACAAAAAAAAAATTCCCAAACCTGCGGCTTCTATCAGCAACCAAGTATAGCAAGTTATAAACACAAATTGCGCAGAGAATCAAAAGAAAAATTATAGATTAGAACAGAAAAAATAGCAACTTACAGTTCATTCTGGCGAGAAAATGCACGAAAAATAAATTTTAATAGAAAATCCAGCCGAACGGTTCCACAATCCAAATAACTCTGTTATCGGATTCAGTCCACAAACCCAAAAGAAAACCGCTACTCAAATTGTCTTCTTCGCTTACAGGATCAGCCCTGTTTCGTATCAAGAGATTTTTCTTAGACAAAGGAGATTTGAAGATATCGCCTTATATAGTTGGTGCTAAGGAGTTCATTGAGAACTGACTAAAAAAATCTTCTTTCTTCCAGATGTTTCGCGCGTCTCCCTAACTAACAAAGAACGATCTGGAGTTTTCCTGCCACGTAAGAATCGTACACTTGTCGCCACGTGTACTCCTAATTCAAGAGCATCTATCATTTATTCATTGGTATTGTGTTTTTCAATTAATTTTTCATATGAATCTGAGGCTTAATTTTTATGCAAAAATAGTAATAGTTTTAATTAACTATTTACATTTAAATTTATATTTTTATTATACATGTTTTAATTAATTTTATATAAATTTTAATATTTAATTTAATATTATTAAATTCATTTTCCTGTGAATTGAAATTTATGTTAAATGCATTTTATAAATTATTTTAAAATTAATGATGCAATAAACAGTTAATAGTTCCAGCTTAATATATTATTTAATAACCTAATGAGTTATATTAATATAAACCCAATTATATATAAAAATTAAATTAATAAATTTGAAATTAAGTATTTATATAGAAATTTATATATTTATTATTTTGAGAAGAGAACTGATAATCTTGATCAAAATCCAAGAAATTGAAAGAACAAGAAAACTAATATACTTTTGAGAGATTCTTCAGCAGTTAGTTACATACAAACCCCTCGGATACAAAATCAGAATTGATGAGGGAAGAATTAGCAATGAAAGAGTTATCAAATTAACCCTACCAACTCCAAGGCAGCTGAAGTCCAAAAAACGAATTTAATTCTACAAAAACATTGATGTTAACATTGTTGAGTTTGAATTTTCTATGTCCTCTGGTGGGGGCTTTATATACTTCCCTAATACTTTTTGGTGGTGTTTTCTCCTCATCCTGCTTTGTTTCTCCCTGCTTTGTTGCCTCCTCTTCTCTTTCTGCCGATTCCGAAGATCCCTTTCTTTCTCAAACAAACCTTGCCAGAATACCTCTCCTGTTGATGGCCATAACCATCTTCTGTTTGGGTGGTCAGAATCTGCCTCCTCAGCTAAGTCTTCATCCATGCTCTTTAGGGTGGTGTATGAGAACCATTTGACCCACATTTTCCCTCTCCTGCTCTTCACTTTGTGCTGCTCTTGCATCAACCCAGTCTCTGGGTTCACATACACCATCTGCCTTGCACTGTGGTATGCCCAGACATTTATGAGCAGCTCAAGAACTCGTGAGTAGCAATGTTTATCCTGCAATTCCAAAATGCAAAACGTGTATATTGCTATCATAGCTATGCTAATTACCGGCAATATTCATTTTGAGGAACATTTGAGAAGTAAAGGAAAATAAATTCTGTACCACACGATTGACTCTTGCAGTGTAGCCCACAAAATCTATTTTGTTGGAATGTTTCAATTAATTTTTGCTTAATATATAATTTGATGTTTTCTTTACATTTTCTTGATGTTTTCTAATCCACTTAATTACAAGGCAAGACTATTTATTAAAAAATTTATAGATGTAAACTGAGGATAATTTGAAACTAAGGTCTCTCACGTTAGGCTGGGAAGTACAATCAGATGAACTCTCAATAAAATCTTGATCTCCACTCATGAGTTTACAAACAAATTCCAAAAAGGACAGGAGACTATTTCTGGCAAGAACACAAATGAAGTTACCTTGGATAAACTCAGATAACAATGCCCACTCTCATGGTGCTCATCATACATTTGTGCATCCAATGCATCCACAAGCATTCTGCATTCACCACAGTTCAAGCTTAATGCCGTGACAAATTTTTTGAAAAAACTCTCATAAGAGTGGACAAACTTTAAATTCTCAGTAAGTTAACAAGAACTTTTCACACCTTGAAAACATCACAAACTCTAGGAAGGACCGCGTTGGCAAAGCCCAACTCAGCATGACTGACCATGTATCCCCATCATCAGGCATAGGTGGTAAATAATGCAAATCTTGCTCAACACCATACATCCTCCTAAATGCCTCAGAAAATGCTGACCTTCAATCAGTCATTAGAAAAAGAAATCAGCCCAAATTCTAAATAAGAGAGAGGACAATTTGTAAGATATGCATAACAGAATATGCAACAGACTGCAGAGCTCTTACTTGCAATTGCCAGCATTAATAGCATCACAAAATGACCAAAAATCTTGTTGCATCCGGTTTCTTGGATCCATGTCCATGCGAACCCAAAAGTAGAGTGCATCCCCATGCATTTGTGTTTGAATAGCATCTAATAATGCCTTTCCAGCAGTCATAGATAAAGATGCCTGCTTGAACCCAACAATTAAAAGTGGAAGTGTGAAAGGCAATAAACAAGGTACACAATGCACAGATCAGACGTGCATTTCTTTGCATTCCAGACCCAAGAATACTGGAAAAATATGTGAAAGTGCAGATTCAAGAGTTTCATTCAACAACTTGACTATTTTCAATTTCTTTCCATCTATATAAAATCTGTAACACCCATAAACAATGTCTTTGTCCTCTTCAGAACTGCTCACTCATAATCAAGGTAATGATAAAAAGTACTAGTGCCTCGGATCCCAATGCAAATTGTATAAAAAATTTGTTGCATTGCATGCAACAGTAGATCCATGAAATTGACCCTAAAAGCTTCATGGTCTCAGTGCTTGCTGGAATGTTTAGAAGCTGCCAGACATTTTTCAATGTATACCTGACATGACAGATTGTTCTGGCAAGTTTAATCTTAAGGAACCAAATCGTAGAACACACCAGTTTCAAAATGAGATAAAGCTTCATGGTAAACACGGTCAAGGAGAAAAAAATGAAACACAAGATAGATGCAAAACATAGGGTGTAACACTACCTTCCTTGCTGTTGCCCTCCAAGATTGAAACCCTATCCAAGCATTCTTGTGAATCCGGTCAATTCGATTTGCAAGTGCAAAAAAAGCTCCATATTCACCAAGGATATCCCTATAGTAAGGATTATTAAGGAGTGGTAGGCGAGAGGGTGCATCAATATCATCTGTCCCAGGCCTTCTACCTTTTGTGGACTGCAACCATATTAAGTATACATCAACATCATACAGTTGATATAGTTTTTGAGTTAAAATTGCATAAGAATATGAGTTCCCTTAATGCAAGAATACGAAGAAGATAATGATGAGGAGCATATGTTACAAGCCAAAACCAACTCCTAGATAAAGGATAATTATCGATCCATTAACTAAATGGCAAACAAATTGTCCAGCATCCAACTCCCACAAAATAAAAGTAATTTGGACAACTGGTCAGAAATAAAGATATAAGGAAGCAAACTCACCAACCCTACTCCACGATACAATGAACTAAGGTGAAGAAAAGACCAGGTTCCTTCTCCAAAGTATGGTTCATAAATGCACAATGGCTGACCTGTCCTCTCAAGTTCACCTTCATCCCTTTCACGTAAATCATTTCTAGATCTATCAGCCCTTTTGGCACCTCGATATACTTCCTCCCACGTACCATGAGGTTGATCACTTCGATCTTTTAGCTGCACAATTTTCCAAAGGATATCAAATTTCTCAAAGGATGTAGTCAAATAAAAGAGAACAAGAACATTGGTTCAGTCCAAGGCATATCATTGCCCACAACTACTTCTTACCTCTTCTTCCTCTCTTCTCTTTCTTGCATTAAGGATCTCATTATCTTTCTCTTCTTTCCAAATGTCATATGAGAATGATTCTTCATTAGGAGCTATAGAACCAGAGCTCTCACTTTGTGTATGGTTCCACTGCTCCTCGATCTTCTCTAAGAATCTAGAAATTCTCAAAGTTCTGTCTTCATATGCCAAATTTAAAAAAGTTTCAAATAGATGCCAGCGCCATTCTTCTTTCAATTTGGAAGGAATTTGCACACAAGCTTTAGGAAGAGCAACTTCTGAAGGGAAGCTGATAACTTTTTCAAGCAGAGAAGCATAACCTTCAACAGTTTCTGTAACCATCAGGTTTCTAGCAGTACCTTTTCCTACTGAAGCAATATTGCGAGCTAGAGGTGATAATTTTCCATTTGAAATCACTTGCAATATAACCTGAGTTAGAACCCTGATTTTCTCCCTAGGGAAAAGAAAGCCATTCACCCTGTCATCAACCTAATTGTTATTGCTACTATTGTCAGTATATTGTTTAACAGACACAAAAAAAGGAATATATATTTTGATACATTTTTCAATATTAGCGCCAATTATAATGGTTTCTACATTATCACACAAATTATAGACATGTTAGGTAGCCAGGAAGGTATGTGGAGAGTAGTAAAATATTTAATAAACATAATTAAACTATCTAATCATGTTGACACAAATTACTAAGCAATCTGAAACTGATATGATGAGAAAGAAATGAGAATCCTTTCAAATAATGAGGGATCTAGTTCAATTACACCACATGGGCCAGGGGAAGATCAACAAAAACCTAGGATGAAGTTATGAACAAAAGCAGAGTGGCTTTTCTTGACATAGAAGATTGGAAGTTGAAACCTCTGAATAGAAAGGCTGAAACACAAATATGTTTTTGCTTTTCCATATACTAGGATAGAGGCTTGATGAGTGAGTTAGCTATGCATTTCATCATACAAATTATCCACGGTTAAATTTATGTACTTTTTAAATACTTCTGGTGCATGAAAACAAAAGAGAAATCAGCAAATTAGGAACATACATATTTCCTGATCATATGAAGATCTGGGGCTATGATGGGTTTCCCAATGCACATGGCTTTTATCAAAATTTCCGGAAAAGATTGCTCCTCATGGAAGGACCCATATACCACAATATCAGCTGCATTTAGCACACTGCCTTCATCCCCATCAATAGCTATGTGCTTTACAGCACCTCTTGGATAACGTAATTTAACAGCAATTGCCTGAGGAGAAAATGAGATCATAGAAATTTGGTATCTGTTTTCAGAAACAATGAATCAAGATCAGCAACCATTAATAAATCATACCTCAACAACCGCACTGTAATTACTGATTGTATTCCCGCTTAAAACAATGATTTTGAGATGAGAATTTGAATTATCATCAAATGGGAAGTCAGAAAAAAGTGGTAACAAAGTCCGCAATATGAGTGCATGCTCCAGCCACAAACCCCTGTACAGAAACTGACTTCCAACAATTGTAATGACAACATCATCAGGCCCATAACCCATTTTCACACGCACATTATCTTTGTACAATGCCACCATAGCATCTGCTTTCCATGCTTGAGCAGGAGAACCCGGAATTACATAATAGTTTCCAGCATCAAATGCAGAGTACATCATCTGTATTTTACAAATTAAACCACTGGAGATAAATATGGACTTTAGCACCAACGCTAAAAGTATAAGCTCTAAGCATAGTCATATAAAAAAAATGCGGGGTTGCAATTTGTTGAATATACAAGGTATTTAATTAAGTGAGCCTTCTATAGAGCGGCATTCAATCAGCATGCTATGACTTGGGCAATCTTTGCTGATTGAAAAGAAACAATCATAGCAATTAAGACCTGGGAAATTTAAGTAGCATCGACAAGATGAGAAGCTTCATAATAAATAATTACCGGCAGGACAGGGTTTGGGAAGACGACTACAGTAGGACGGTTAAAAACTCTTTTCCAATCATTCAAAAGCTCAATTTGCCCATTTTCAGTGTACTGTCTTGAACGGACTGCAAGTGTTCTTTCATGGATGGTCCATATAAGAGGTAAGGACTTGAAAGGCTCCTGCATAAAACTGTAAAAAGTGAAATCATTCAAGTTAATAGACTCAGACAAGTAAAAACGCACACAGATCAACTCAGTTATGATAGTTTCAATTCTCATACATGTTTCAAATAAAATAAACTAAAAGTGAATAAATATCCTCCACCTACAGTGTGTAACATCAGATAACAGCCCTTGTATTTTGATCCCCATATGATGTTAAAGTTTCAGGTGCAAAGCAATAAGCAGATTTTTTTGTCTCACTTAACTAAGGAAAGATAATTGATTTTATTGGATTAACAAAAAAATAAATAAATAACTTCAAAAATGAAGATGTTGTAAAAGGGAAATCCAAATCTTCATACAAGAAACCTCAAGAATAAACTTTTAAAACAGAAGCAGCAGAACAAGGGATTAAAGCAAAGTATTTGGATCAGAGCAAATATGTATTAAAAATAAAACGCAATGACAATATATCTTACCATGAAATAACATCCTTGGTTTCCAATGAGTTCACAAGTATGCCATCGAAACTGCAAAAATAAAGCATCATAATCAGATGTGACCAAAAAAAATCTTTAAATAAAATGAGACACACCAGTCTCAATAATTTGAGAAACTAATGACAAGCTACCCCAAATGGACACAAAATCAACTTGATTGTCACTCATCAAATTTGTTAAAGCATTAAAATTAATCAACACAAAACTTGTCCTTAAAGTAATTCAGCTATCTGCATTATCCAAAAGCATCAAAACTGAGTTGTTTGATGATCCAGTAATTAGATAAAAAAGTTATAAGCAAAGGTTTTTCCCCAGGAAAAGCAACAACTCTCAAAACGGTTCCAATTTAGAACAATAATAGGAATCAAGGAATTCAATGAAAGAGGTGAGGTTGCCTTAAGCCCCCACAGAAGGTTAGGCAAGGCACAGGCAATAAATGGTCATCAGTAATAACCATGACATCACACGTAATAGTTTCGAAATTGAGCAAACATTGCATCCGCTAACTTATGTAAGAAATTCTCAAACAGTTCCTTTTTGGAGATTCCTATAAGACATGACAAGTTAGAAATTTTCAAGCAGTATCTTTATAAACATTTATATGAAACATTAATAATAATACTAGTTGAAAAGTTCAATATATTAGTTAGAGTGAGACTCTTCATACATTAGCCAATCAACAGCAATTTCCGTCTTGTGCTTGCTCTGGAAAATGGTGACTGGGACTCCTATGCTCTTCCATATGTCATGTGCAGGACCATCTTCAACTGAAAAAACCTGCCAAAGAAATTACAATAAATTTGATTTTAAGATACACTACAGATACATTATCAGAAAATTCTGAAGTTACTCCACTTAATTTCTGCAAGAATCAAAAGCAAATGTCCTTTGCTAGCAAAACTTAGTGTTACTCATAGAGTCAGTAGGCCTGTAGCATCGGCCAAAGTAAGAAATCCTATGCCCATCAACCATGGGTATGTGAAAAGTTTTTTACACTATATTTAAATATATGTGCAATTCAAGAATGACATTTTTCTTAAGCACTCAAATCACCATATCTCAGTTCAAATATTTTTTCTTCTCTTAACCTATGCAACTCAATAACTCATAAAATCCTGCAATTAAAGTTTCATACTACCAAAACTAATAAATTAATTATATTCCTATTTATGACCACAAAATTTCCCAACAAAAGGCATTGACCATATCTACCACCCCCTCTCTCTCTCTCTCTCCTCCCCTCCCCTCCCCCACGCCACCCCCACCCCCACCCCAACCCCAACCAAGAGTGAGATTTTAAGTATTTTTTTTTTAATTTCTGTATTGTTATAAAAGAAGAGCATAAAATACCTATTATCCTGAAGACCTCAAGTTACTTTGTCATACAAATCTCAACCTCCATGAGAACATAATTACCAAGTTGATTTTAGTAACTCCTTTCTTGCCAGAAGAAATCACTACAATCTAAGTCATAACCAAGAGAAAACAGACAAAAGATTATCTTTATAATACTGTGTTGGTTCGGATTGACTTTCTTTAACATAAGTACACAAATTTCATTCATAACAATCCATTTTTCACAAATTCGATTCAAACAATCCATTTTTCCTCTTCACTGAATGCATGAAATAAGAGTTAGAAGCAGCAAAAATACTACAAATCAATTTGACAACCTGGATTGTATAACCAATCTCCTGCAATGCGGTTGCAACAGTCACCATCAGCAGCTGTTGTGGATTCACTAACAGATCGGCAAAGACCTGCATTTAAAAAAAAAAAAAAGGCTAGGTAAAGAAACCAACCCTGATGAGAACAATATGAAGCCATAAAACAAAACGGGCCTTTTAACATATAAAGCCACTGAACAAGTAAACAAGAACAAATTTCAATAATGGCAACAACAATGGATTACTAAGCACTGACCAATGCGAGCTGGGGCTTCCCATACCCGAAACGATGTTGCGTTGACGACAGGTTAACCTCTCTAGCTTCCTTTTGAAATTTCTCCATAAGCTTTGAAGGCTCGAATTTGATGTCTTCTCCAAAATCCAAAATGCCCATCTCCTTTAAAGGCAACAAATCCCCAGATACCATGTCCATTTCTTTCCAAGAATCCTGTGATTTCTCAATCACAAAACCAGGCAAAAACATTTCGAAAAGAATCAAAAAGAAGAAAAATACAGCCATAGCACAAATCCATTGGAAGTTATTTAGCTTCTTGAAAAGCAAGAAACGGGAAAATCTTGATCTATATCTCAGCCAAACGGGATATCTCTCGCTTCTAGCAGCTGAAGAAGAGCGCAAAAGACTTTCCCTCTTCAATGGAACCCCAGTGTCCAGAGAACCCATCAATTAGCTCCAAAATGGACTACAATTACATGCAGATGACGTGAAAAAGAAAAGCAAAAACAACGACACACCCAAGAACACAGTACTCTTCCTCAGTGATATCTCATTTAAAGTGAAAAGGAAAAGCATAGAGTAAATTCAAGATGCCTGTGAGTTGAGTAATAGAGAGAAAGAGAGAGAGGGCAGGGGAAGGTCAAGAAGCCAAGGTGCAAGACGGGATTTTGTTCTCGACTAAAAATTCGGAATCTTGTATAGGGAAATTGTCCAAGCGGCTCCTTTTTTTTTTTATTTGATTAATTAAAAATGTGTTCAATTTTCCATTTTTACCCTTTTTCAAGTTAAAGACATATATTTTTATTTTGATTTTGTTTTATAATTTAAAATAATAAAATAATATGCCACAAATAAATTACATTTTTCAATAATTAAAAAATTAAAAATCTGTTTTATAAGAAACAGGTGAATAACTGTTAAAAATACTATAATAATGATAAAAGAAATGACTATAAGTACATAAAATATTAATAAACGTTTAATGTTAAATTTTGCTATTGTACTATTTCAAAATTTTAATTTATTTTATTTTTAATTTTTGTTTAAATTAATTCATAAATTTTAATTTAAATTCAATTTAGTTTAAAATTTTAAATTTATCAATTAAATTTTTTGATTTAAATAAAAATTAAAAAATTAAATTTTTTTAATTTAGATTAAATTTTTTAATTTTTTAATTTAATCTTAAAAATTAATAATTTTAATTTTTTATTTTCTTAATTTTTGAGTTAAATTGAATTTAAATTAAAATTTTTAAGTTAAATTAAATAAAAAATTAAAAATAATTAATTTAATTTTTTTAATAAATAAGGGGGTATAATTGAACTTTAAATTAATTTGTTTGCATGTATAACAAAACTAGTGAGAAAAACAAAAGACTAGTTTATTTAAATTTAAAATGGCAAAGATAAGACAGCTTTTTGCCACACTTGAGGATAAATAATTTCCTCTTTCAGTATTTATTTTTTTTTATCATTAATAATTTAATTCAAGAAGGGAGAATCTCTAGATAACAAGATTTGTTTTATTCTCGTTAAATCGTTTCCCCTCTTAACATGTTAATGCTTACCTGTTGTTTATTATTTTTTTCATATTTGGCTGCTATTAAAAAATTCAGTAAATGATGTTATTTTATTTTATTTTATTTCATATATATATATATATATATATATATATTAAATTTTTATTAATTATTTAATATTTTTAATATTTTAGTTTATTATTTTTTTATAAATTAAAATATTTTATCTCTCTAAATTTTTAATAAAATTTTCATAATAAAAATATAATAATATAGTAGAAATATTGAGTAATGATATCAAATAATTTAAAGTCAATTTAATTATTTATATAATAAATATCAAAATTTTATTACATCATTTTAATATATTAAAGAAATATAATATATTTAAATATTATTTTTATTTATTAATATTAATGTTATTTTTAAAAATAATATTAATTATATAAAAAAGCAAAAATAATGTGAAAAAAATTATATATACATTACATAAAATTATAAGTATATATAATAAATATATGTTAATATATTATAACTTATTTTATAATAATAGTTACTTATTATAATATTAAAAAAATAACTATTAAATAATTTATAATTTTTATATATATATTTTGAAAAATTAATAATTTAGTTATAATTTAAAATAATTAAATAATTGATTAATAAAAATTTAATTTAACAAAATTAAATTAATTATATTTTATAAAATAATTGTTTTATACAAATATATTAATAAACTTAAAGACATTATATTTTATAATCACTTAATTATATTTTATAAATTATATTAATATTACTTTTATAAAAAAAATTATTTGATAATATTATGAAAAATATGATGCTATAATATTATAAAAAAAAATGATCGTAAGTAGCTTATCGGAAATACCATAGATTAAGAGAGAGAGAGAGAGAGAGAGAGAGAGAGAGAGAGGGGAAAGTACTCTGTGGCCCTTGGCAGTTGGCAGTTGGCAGTTGGCTTACACTTGCTCTCCATGCTATCTTAAGGACACGCATTGACAAAAAAAAAAAAATTATATAGAGTTACTGTAATTTCCTGTCAGTATTAGCAAACCATTGACGATAAATTATAAAGTGTGTTGATGTATATGTACTTTTATTCTGAAAATATAGATTTTATTCCTTTATAATTAAGTAAAAGTTATTTTATTATGTTTAATGGGTATTATTTTTTTAGTGTTTATAGTGTATTTAATAATTATTTACTATTAATAATTAAAAAATAATATGATAATTATAAATTTTTGAGATCACTCATATATATATATATATATATATATATATATAATCATTAAGTATATGTTAAAAATATATAATTACTTAAATAATAATCACTTAGAAATTATAAAATACATCTAATATATATACACCTCTCTCCTAAAAATAATAATGCGTGTAAATTTCTTAAAATTAAAAATAATCGATTTTTTTTATTTAAGATAGTATTATTTTTTAATATTTTTAATATATTTAATAATTATTTACATATTTAAATTATTTTTCTCCAATAATTATATTTATAAAAAAAAAACCTGAATTCGCTATTACCCTGTATAATTTTTGGATCCAATAACTCATTTAATTTTTAAAACTTAACGATTAAGTTCATAAATCATCATGTATATATTTATCCATTAAATTCATATTTATAATTTTTTTTAATAATATTTTATTTATTTTATGGGTTTAGAAAAAATATTTTATTTATTAACAATGTAAATTAACACATTTTAAATAAAAAGTTTAATATTTTGAAATTAATATATTTTACAAATTAATTGTCAAACAAGAAGACAAATGGGTGCCTGGCTATAGCTTTCCATCAGGCGTTGAACAATTCCATTAATTTAATACCTAAAAGGGTATGTGATTAACATAAACCAGTTTCCCTCTGTAACACGAAATCAGCCTATTCTAATAGTGGCATTTACCCAACACGTTTAATAAATTACAAGCTTATAAATACCCGCGTGATGCTGCGGTATTATTAATTTTTTTAATTTATTATATTTATATTTTAATAATATAAAATATTATTAAAGTATTATTTTGTAACTTATAAATAAAATTATTATCCATCAATAATTATTAAAATCATTTCATCGATACAATTGAAATAAAATTTTAATCATTTACTATATTGTCAATCAGTGATGTGTACTTAGTTTAGTTTAAGACCAACTAATATTAATAATATAATATTTATTAGTAGTTATTATAATACATTGAATAAAAATAATTTAATTATAAAAAAATATTTAATTGTAAAGTCTAATTATAAAAGAACAAAATAATAATAATAATAATTAAAAAATAAATTAATTAACCCATCTAAAAAAAGTCTAACACTGTTCTTATAGTAATAGGTTTAATTTCATATTTATATGCACATCGTTTTAATATTTTTTTTAATTTAAATTTAATATATTATAAATTATATCAAAATTTAAAAATAAAGCAATTTTAATTTTTTGTTACTTATAAAACAAATTTACACATTTAATAGACTAATAAATCTAAATAAATGTTATGAAAAGCCTATAAATACTATTTTTAGATACCAATAATAATTACAAAATTATAACAATAGAAAATAGTAATGTCAACCAAAATCTTAATATTTTAAAGTAGTGTTTATAGAAAAAAAATACAAAAAAAATATTGCTAAAATAGATTATTATACTTTCTTCCTAGTCTAATGTTTAATTAATATAATGTTATATAAAGTGAGATTTATATTTATCATAAAGTAAAATTTTATTAAAATTGATTTAATAATAATTAATGCAAATTGAATGATTAAAATTGTCACGACCCAACCTATGTGTCAAACTGGCATTAGGACCTGGGCCAGCGTAAAGCCCCCGAGGCCCGTAGTAAGCCTAACTATTTTTCAACCTAACTCTAAGACCCATTTGGGCCCAACTTCAAGAATTCAACCAAACAGAGTTCGGCCATAAAATGGACTTTTTAACAGGGAGTTTTTGACTCACCCGACCTATAAACACAATATATAATCAATTTGGGAGCTCAGCTCACCCTCCACATACTCATAATAACATAACGTCAAATGGGAGCTTAGCTCCCTCATCTAGTCCAACATACATGCATATAATAAGTTTACAGGTCCAACATGGCAAATTATATTACAGACCCAAATCAAATAAATATTTCTAACACATACGGAAATTCTAGGTGTTAACAGAATTATACAAATATTATAGACATTAATAGACGACCTGCGAAGAAGAAAAATAGGTTAACCATAACAATAATCCTCCTGTAGCCTGGAAAAATAATGAACAGGAGTGAACATTCGACTCATAGAGTAAAATATCAATTTTAACCATAATTTCTATAGCTATCTAAAGCTAATGCACCATATGGAGTGAAATGCAACATCGTCATAAATTTCATACAAATCACATCAAAAAGGCAATTTGGAGCACTCACACACCCAACACTATCAAACAATACATATATGGGGAGCCGATCCCCTATACGGCCCTCTTAATCCAACCTCTGCCAGCGAAGATCACAAGCTGGACTTTCGCTTAATAAACTAAATACGGGGTCTCAGCAAAGAATTCAAGCCGTGTTTACCCTGAAGGATTGGGTCCCAGCAAAGATCTCAAACCGTATCTATCCGTCATGTCCATATCCAACGCTATACCACACGCACGCCAACGCACGCACACTGCTCCAAATTACCACAACAACATCCATGGCACTTCAGCATTTATAAATGCAATGTAAAATGTGCCTATTATTTAACTACATAGATACATACATATAAGTGATGCATGGACATGCTTGAACATATAATAATATCAAAATTACAATTAAAATTAATATTTTACTCACAGATTTAACCGCAGTCACTGTGGCGGCTTGGGGGACGAAGAAGACTGTCCCCGCTCACTTAACAATTTTATTATAATTATTTAATACATTTTACTCAATACAAATTAAGAAAAATATAAAAGATGTCCTAAAAATCTGACAGAGTCTCCCATATACCTAGGACCTACTCAACCTACAAAAAGGCTTAAAACATACTTCTATATCCACAACTCAATCACATCACATAGTCCCTCCTGGGCCCATCCAAACAGTCATCAATCACAATATATAAAATTACAGTTTAGTCCTTATAATTGACCATTTTTGCAAAAACTACCCAAATAAGCTCTAAAAATTCTAAAACTTTGTCCCGCAGTCCTTAGCAATATTACTAAGCTAATGCAAAAAGAATCATAATTTTCTGAGCTACGATAAATATTTTATGGATTTTTAATCCAATTCAAGCACTAGACAATTAAGAAAAAAAGTAAAGTTCGGGTTTACCTATGCCGATTCCGACTCCGGGAACACGCTCGAGATGTCTGACAATGGTGGGGTAACCAAAATCTCGACCCAATTCCAAGACTTTTTTGGTAGCCTATCTGTCTGGTCGGAAATTCACAAACCTGGGCAACCGTTGAATTTTCGCAAATTGAAGGTACCTACACGAAGCCCACAACACGTGGGTTAGTACATAATTTTTACAGAATTTTCTAAGCTCATTTAGTGCTCGGAAAAATACTACGAAGTTTCATGAGACCCACCAAAAAACGGCATCGGAAAATTTCAAAATTTATATTGCCGCGAAGCTCTTGACGAGTGGAGCGCTCTGGTACTCTTGATTTTCTCTTGGGGTTCACGCTTTGCGAGAAATCTAGCCTAAAAGTCGAAATGGATTAAAACTTTTTGGACAAAAATTGGGTAAACCACTCAATGGATTTTGGTGTTTTTGGTGTCTATGGAAAGCTCTCGAGGTGTAGATGGTGTTTGACATAAGACCCCGTCCAATTGGTGGCCGAATCGGCCGAATTTTGGCTGGGAAGTTGAAACAGCGAGCCCCCGCAGGGGGAGCTTCGAGCATCATTTCCGGCCGCCTGGAGTGTCGGCCGGTGGCGGGAAATGGCTGAGCCTATGCGCCCGTGAGATGGGGAGGCGACGTAGCGGCCTGGGGAGGAGGGAGGAGAGAGAAAACGGGAGAGAGAGAAAGAGCGACGTGAACGCGTGGGGGAGAAGAAGATGACCGGTCCGATTCAACCAGTCCGATCCGGTCCGATTCTATTCAATCGATCCGATTCAAGATACAAAATTTTGAATTTTTACTCTGGCTTGGGACCGAAAATAAGGCCCAAAAATTCCAAAAAAATTCTAGAAAACTCAGAAAAATTCATAGAGTCCAAATATATTTTTAGTTTTGCCACATGGTCTTTAAATTAATTTTTAAAAATCATCAAAGTTTTATATTTTCGAAAAATCGAACCCGATTTCTAAAATCCAAAAAATTTCAAATAATTTCTTAAAAGATAAATAAAATAAAATATTAATATTACTCACAAAATAATAAATTTAAAAATTAGGGGTATTACAAAAATAACAAAAATAAAAAAATACTAAAAAAATAATTTGAATTCATATACAAACACTTAAGTTTTTAAGACTTATAATAATAAAAATTTTGAAAACTCATTTAATAAAATAAAACTCATAAACAGAAATTTGATGGTGATAATATTTCTTCTAATAAAATAGGGGCAAAGAGGAACTTTTACTGTTCTTAGGAACACTAAAAGTGTCTCCTCTTTTAGTATAGTATAATAATTAATAATTTGAGTTCAGAAGAATGGCTTTATTATGTACAGAAAATTGCATATGCCTGATGAAATGTTAAGCAACTACATTCCCAATGGTACATGAACCCTAAGATGAGGGAGGAAGGCGCTACTTCATCAAAATAAGGGAATTGCAATCTGATTCATTTCAACAAAATGACAAGCAAGTTTTTGCAGTTCCAATGCGTAAATGAATTCCATGGGTGAGAAAAAGCATACAAAATCATGCCATTTCCATAAAATGGACTAAATTGTGCTAATCCACCCTGCCATGAACATATACACCCCCCCCCCCCCCCCCCCCAAAAAAAAAAAAAAAAAAAGGCCATAACCCTAAAAAAGAACTCAAGAAATGAGCACTATACGCTTAATGCTCCATACTCTTCAAAATGATTACATGACTGGCAGTTGATGGTGGAAAATAACCCCAATTTGTAACTTGCATTTCTCCAGGGTTTGAGAAACTGATGACTGGTCCTCCAAAAATAGCTCATAGGTATTTCAACTTGTCATAAGTTGCCAAGTGGGGACTCTTGATAATGATCATCTGCCAACCAGAGGCCAAAATCACGAAACCGCTTTACCTTCTTCTCAAAACCTGTGATGTAATTGTTGTGAATGATAACATGCTTTCCCTTGGTTTCTTGTACCCATGTCTGGTTCTTGAAGTACAATCCTCCTGTTGGGAATGCTGCCTGTGGCAGCAGGTATAGATCCACCTACACCAATTACGATGCATACACAACAACCAGAAGGATTCACAATCAATTATTTGCAATATGCAGCACAAATTTAAGTGAAGGCATGAAATGCTACTCTTTTTCCTTCAAAATGTGATGCGAGCCTCAAGGTATTATAATAAAGCCTCACTCTAAGGCGAATAACCATTCTAATACCCTAACCAAGATTATAAGGTTATTCTAGAAATTTGAATAACCAATACCAAGTATTCCAGTTTCTAAAGTAAAAGAAAACAATGAGACAGAAAACAGAACAAACCTGCCCAGCAGTTTTGTTCAATGCCCAGTTAAAAGCAGGCTGATCATTTGATTTCTTTGCTTTAGACCAAGGCTGAGCTTGAAGTTCCTCAATCCACTTCTTCATAACTAGTTTTGCTCCACCAGTAGGGCGCAGGAAAATCATGCAACTGCATATATAAGTGCGCCCCTTTTTACCTGGAGGTGGTAAATCATGGGAGTGGTTCAGAGGCTTCACCTGGACATCCAAAGAATAAAAGCATTGTAAGTCTCATGACAAATATAACATACTCTAACATGAACAAACAAGCATGCATAACCGGGAAATCTTATGTTCTCACCAATACAATCAGTAGCAAAGGTTTTAGAAGGGCTGGATAATATAATATTAAAGGGGCATGATTACAACAAATATCATCAAAATTCATGTCAATTTAAACATACTTCAACAACACAGCAGTGGAGCCCCTTCCTTGGGCACAAAATAATATCTAATTATGAAGGTTTATTTTCAATATGAAATATCAACAAGATGTAGCCTATTCAGTACATAGCCAGCACCCAAAGGATATTAGAAGCTGAAGCTTGACGGAATGAGAGTACAAGCAACATAATTTTCTAAGTATTTTAAGTCCAGCAGTTGTAAAGATGTATCATACTGATTTTAATTGGGTATGCCAAGTGATAGACATTTGAAATGTAAATTTGAAACATGCAAATTGCCAATTAGTACACGAGTTAACTATGCTGTTTTAATCACCAGTAGAGAAGGTAAATATCTAGGTATCGATTGCTTTGTGTTCGAAAAATTGGATAAGTTCAGATGCACCAAAACTAGAATAAGAGTTAGCGTACATACAGCAGCCATGTCGTCGGTGAAGTACACATCGTGCTTTCCCAGCAAATAAGGGAAGGGATCTCCTAACCAGACCATATCAACATCATTGTACATTACATTATACCCAAGCTCCAAAATGTGCAGCAGGTGACGAGGTCTTCGGGATGTGAAATTGAAGAATCCCTATGCAAGGAATCCAAAGAAGATCATGTCAAGAGTCAGAATACCAATGAAGTCAATCACAACAGAGTGCCTAATAAATCAATACTCAAACAATGGCAGGAAAAGAATAGCAATTGGTAATCTCTCGTTCAGCAGAAAACATAGCAAAAATGGAAAAAGGTCTGAAAACCACAATTACCATGATTACTGAGAAATTGGAATTCCAAATTTCATTTTATCCAATTCTAACTAAAATAGGACCAAGCACAATGCGGCTATTTGTCACTGAATGGTGAGTGATGTAGCCAGCTCTAGGTAAGCATAGGTAATTAAATTGGCTGCAAATAGAAACTCAATAACAGACATAAGCTATCCATCATCAAAAGTATAAATGCTATGATGATTGATAAGCCATTTAGAGCTTAAAGATTCACTTAAATGTCAAACTAAATGAAACCCACAAATTAAAATTGAGAATTATACCTGAGATCCAAACTTGTGGGCAGTTTGAGAATCAGGAGCTGGGGGAACAAGGACGGCATGGCCAGGCCACCTCTCATTGATCTCATAAAGCGTGGCATAATCTTCAGCAATGACAAGGACCTTGTCTTGGTGCTTTTGCCTTGCAATACTAATCAACCAGTTGTTAAGAAACCGCAAGTAAGGCTGGCTCACTGCACAAACAATCACCGTCCCATTCTTGGCCACAAACGACACCGCTTGGGCCAGAGTGTACTCACGCCATTTAGTAAGAGAGGGTTTAGTCACCGAGAAGATTCCTTGAGGCAACCCCGTCCATGGCATGAATACCCCAAGAATTAGCATGAGAGAGAACAAAACTATGAGGCCTGTGCGGCTAAATATTGAAATTTGTCTTTGGGAATTGAAGGAATAGCGTGGTGATAATGGGTATGGATCGGAGAGTACACTATGGAGAGGCCTCTGGTGCAAAAATGATGACATTGTTTAGCTTTAATTGTACCTATTTACAGGCGAGAAGAGGATTTGAAGGCGAATTAAGGTTTCAATACGGTTTGAATCGATACTTAAAAAGCTTTCAGGTGTTTCTGTGGATTACACTATCTTCAGATCAGATCTGTGATTTTGTTCATGGGTTGCCTAGTGAGAAACAGTGCGGATAAATGACTTTGCTCCTCCAGAATTTGCAGTTTTGGAGTTAAACGAATCGGGTTCGCTTTATCCGGATATCCGCGTGGACCAGCACAGGCTCCGAATATGAATCAGGCGCGCGCTCATAAGAATTAAAGTAAAATAGTAAATTCCTCTTTTTTTTTTAATTACTTTATATCTAATGTTGAATGTAATTACTTCTATCAAAAAAAGATGTTGATTGTAATTAGTAGTCTCTTCATATCACAATTCAAATTATGATATTTTTTTAATTTTATTTTATGTAGTATATACATTCTATTGGCATTTTAAAAAAAAAAAGTAGTATATGGTGAGTTCTTTCTTTAATTAACTCATAAAGCCACAGTTAAAATACTATGGTTTATATTATCCTTCAACTTTTGTCAAGAAACTGAGAATGAATTCCGACCAAAAAATGGAAGAAAAAACCTTGGGTCGAGCTTCAGCTTCGCCCGGTCACTGCAAGATCCAAATTTTTAATCCCAAGGCGTTATGAATTACCGATAGTTTATTTTTGATAAAATATTCTGGAACCGACAAACTTACCAAATCGGCACAACGCAAAGTCACGTCCATTCATTACCAACCTTGGCCTCTTGCCTCTTTACATTCCTCATTTGACACATTATTGCTTCGTTCATGCTTCACTGATTCCAGAACCGATGCTTTCATAGCCGGGAAATTTTATGTTTCTAACACTAATACTTTATCATTAATACGGATGAACTGATACAGTCTCTACTTATAGCGGAGAAAAGCTAAATAAGGGAATAAAGTCATTCAAAGGCACCCAACTATACGAAGAAAAAATGATCTGGTAGATTAGCAGCTACATAAACAATAAAGCAAAATGATGAATCCACATAACTTGCCAAGTCAAACAAAAATAATCGACCTGCATATTCTGGAAAGAGTATTATAATAAAATTGATAAGAGATTACAATGCTTTGAAAAAGTTTAGACAACCAACCATGGAATGGAACATATCACCATAACAGGAGGAACACTAAATATGATCTCATGAATGGTATATAATTTTGTGTTATTGCTCTCAACTACCTGCAATAATGTATCTTGAACTATCAACATTATTATCATTCAGCACTATCAACAACCCACAATTATTAACATTATCAATATAACCCAGGGGTAAAGACAATCGTCATTATCTTCATTACCAGATTCTTATGCACAATATGCTCATTATTAGAACTAAGTAATAATTAGGGTGGAATAAAATATATTTTGAGCAATTAACTTTCAGTGACTACAAGAAGAGGCGCCATTATCGACAAGCAAGAGAGACATTTCCTGCCATCTCAACGGACGTAACAGCGAGGCATGCAGGGTGGCATATACATTTTGCTTTGTTGAGACTTGAGAGTTCAGCCAGCCTTCAGTTTTGATGCTTTTTGTTTAACAAAAAAAGCTGATAGCACACTTTTACTGCGAGCAGGAGCACGTACCATCTCTCGCCTTGGGTTATCAAATGACCTGAATGCTGTCAAAGGCTTAGAACCCTCCAACGATTCCTGCAAAAAGAGATTTTGCAGTCTAGCTTTTACTAATTCTTCTGAAAGGATATGCACAGACATCAGAATAGCATGAATGCATGATTGGATTATCTAACCAAGAGAAAAGCTCAAAATGCATTTATTCCCAAAGCATATATACAGCAAGGAAAAATCCCATGGGAATTCTTCGATCAAATAAGATAATTCAATGGGCATAAAAGATGAGCATTTCTCAATCAATGGATTAATTGGCATATCTTTAATGTACAGTAACTAATCTGCAGATATTAGCAAGTAATAGTTAGCTATGGAGAACTCTTAAAAGAAGTATATCCTATATCAAATTACACACTCACTCAGGCAATATTTCAACATAGTTGATCTACCATAAACATGATCTTGCATGCACACCCAGAAGCCAAGATATGGTCCAATTATTTTTTTTTTCCTTGTCTATTACCATGATCATATGTATGTCAACTGGCAAATTACAAAATTCAAGTTCCTCAAGTACCCTGGAAATATATTAAACAAACAAGCAGATATAATATATCCAATAATTAGCTGAGGATGCTTCATGTTGCTTGATCCTAGAGTCCAGACGAATTCCTAATTTCAATCAAAAGGATTCCATGATCTAAAATGATCATTAAATCAAGTAATATTCAATCAGTTTGTGGAATTTCACGTTCCCACTTCTTTGAAAGGTAAAAGGCCTCCACAACAACAAAATACAATGCTCTACCAAGGAAAAATATAAGTAAGTAATTTGCTGCACACCTCTGTCCAAGGCATGTGGCATTAACCAAGACATCTAGACTTAAAAGAGACCACAGCTCTTAAATATTTTAATCCAACCAAACATCAGTCGCATACACACTACTTTCACTTATAACGTAGTTGGTTTTCACATCAGATGGAAATTTGAGCAACAATCAATCCATCGAAGGTACATGAAGTTTCTCATCATCCACCATGTTTAATTGAATACGACCAAAACCATGATTATTTCCAGATTAACAGTAGCAAGTTTGTACACACGTCCAGGGTAGAAATATGGTAGTTCCCTATCCTTGCATATGCAATCAGTAATACTAGAGCCACGGCAAAAACCAAGCACAACTATCCACAGATATAGATCACTTAAAAGCTGGAAGTCTTTTGCAGGTTGCAGCAATAATAAAAGAATGGACCAGCTTCCCACAATTTGCAATTGAAGCAGCAGGTGAATCTAGGTCTCACATTATGTGGCATAATTTGTCAAGCAACTCCACTAGTCTGGATTAAGACTCATACCAGCTGTCGTTCATGCCTACATTTAAGATGAAGACTTTCCAAAACCAGAAATCATACACCACTTAGAACTTAGAAGTTAGAACCAAAGTGTTAAGTCTGCTCAGACCCATAGGACAGGAAAAAAAAAGAATCAAAAGTAGTTACATGCAGCTCACACCAGAGCTTGAGCTATACTAAGGCATTGACCTTTTAAGGTGGTTTCATAAAAGATATCATCAAATTTATGAAATGAAATACTATATGAAAAAGGCATTTCACCCAAATGGATTACAAGAAATCAAGAAAAAAAAAAAATCTCAAACAAACAACAAACCAAGGAATAGTTAATATACTAATTTTACTTCCTTTTATATATCTATTTTTCATTTTTTTAATGATCAACAATGTACTTAGAAGAATGTCGGGCATGTCTGTGTTTTTGCTGATTTTGAAATTACCCTGCGTGTGACACCAAATGTTTGCATGATTACACCAGAAGTAGGACTTCCAGCTGATAGTTGAGAAAGAGCTCCTGATGGTCTTGTCTGTGTACTCTCTTCTTTATCTGCTATCATAAGGGTCCAACGTATAGAATATTAGGATGTTTTCTTTATCCAATGCATCTCACTCAAGCAAAGACTAATTTATCACAAATTACTCTTTATCTTATACATACCCAGTAGTTGGAAAACTGCAGAAGATTTTCCACAATTTTTTGTGTCTTCAGCACTGCATGATAAGGATTATATCAAATGCTTTTACATCTCAAAAGCCCATTATTGGCAATAGATACAAAAACAGAAAAGCAGATGCAAGTGTTTTTATAGGCTAACTTCATCAAAGTTTGTGAAGTCCCTTTCAATGTAGACTTGGTCTCAGAGGCTAAATGCCAGGAAAGAGTTTTGGATGCGGGGGAACCTGAGTTAACACACTTTAATAAGTTATTTGATACTCTTTACAAACAATTGTGGAAAAGAAATGAAAAAATAATAATAATAAAATTAAAAAAAAAAATACAAAGTATGTGCCATGCTGAGAAACCCTATACCTGAAGGCTGGAGATGAGATCTAGCTTGAAATGAATTTTTCCTTGCATCAGTTTGAATGTAAGGGCTAAAATGTACCTTCTTGTTAACAGAATCTAGGACAACCATAGAAGCAAAGAAAATAAAGCAGTTTGAAAACAATATATATCTCCCCAGATCAATTAGTACCTATGCAAGAACCTAAAGGTAACTAGTCTTACTTGGTAATATATAATGTTTGTGATGTCTTGGGATGAATGCCAACAACTGCTGCTGCCTAAGACCTTCCTTATCCGTATATGTTTGGCATGTAAGAAGTTGCTGATATTAACAAATTAAAACATGTAAAAAGTTGCTGATATTAACATACGAAACGAATTGAGGTCTTTACAAGATATTCAGGCACAAATATGGAAAAAAAGAAAACCTGATTTAGACATGAAACCTTTAGCTCCGTGGTTGAGACGTCTAAAGTTTGTTGCTCAACAAGGCCAGTTAACTTGTAAGCCACGGTGCCAAGATGATCAACAGCATTAACAAGGGCTCGCACAGCATAATCTTTCAGGTTGTCCAGCACCCTATTCCATGACAACAAGAGAAGTTTTGAGCATGAGCAGAAAACAGATGTATGTAGTCCAAATGAAGAAGACATTAGGTTATACTAGTTTATTGAAGTCACATTAAACACCCTTGTATCAGGCATAAACTTTTAGACAGACATAATGAAAACAAGTACTTTTCTATTAACAACCCTAGAAAGGTTATTCTGAATAAATAATTTTTTAACTTAGACTGCCAACCATTACTTTAAGGCATTTAGTAAAGTTAGTGGAAGTGAAAACTTTTCAAAATCCAATAACTGGCAGCTCAAAATTATAATCACAATGATAACAACTGAGATTTCTAATTGTTGGCAGTTGGGACTTTGGCTTCCAAATGCTACCCACCAATTACCAACATCTAACCATTGATAGCCAGCCACCATAGTTAACCACAACTATCATAGTCTTGTATAATCTTTACAGTCAGAAGGTCAATCTTACCCTGCAACTCTCTCCTCCTATCACAATCCTAGTATGAGGAACGAACTATACTTCGCTATAACTTGCAAATGGAGCTAAATCATGCAATGAGTCCATCAATCAAGTAAAAGGCATAAGTTGAGAAAGGCCTTACATCTGCTTCTGCTCAGTATGAAGATAAGACTTCTCACAATATTCTGCAGCAGAATAAAGTTGAGGCCTCAAGTTTTTGAGCTCCTGTAAAAACAATGCCATAACTATCATATTACCACTTACAAGGCACTTCAACAGCAGTAACTCTTACAAAGCATTAGCTCCCGCGAAAAGCTCTTTGATGAAACAGCTTATAATTAACAATCCAAATTCAAAACAAATAAATAAGATACAAGAAATCAATAACCACGCAAAAACAACTACTTAACCAAGCTGAGAGGGATTTCCTCTTCCTGAAGAACTAAAACACTATAAGGCATAGGCCACAGAGCAATCACACAGAGCCTTGAAATCAAACTCAATATATGACTAAAATGAAACAGCAATGGCAGAAAACAGATCAAAAGCAGATCTGGTCCGAAATTCTACATAATTTGTGATGAAAATACCTGCAAAGCCTTGACGAAACTTTTGCTGCGCTCCATGGAAATCTCATCGAAGGTCATAGCCGGATTGTCCGTTCGGGTTTGCTCCACTTCCATTTTTCTCAGCCGTTAAAAGCGTCAGTTATGAAATTCTGAGAAAAATGAATTGATAAATACAAACCCTAGATGCATAAAATTAAAGAAAATTTGATTAACTAATATTAAATGAATGTGAAAGTAATATATAAATGGTTAGATTTGGGGTTAGGTTACGGCGGGAGAGCTAAGCCAAGTGGAGAAAGGATCAGGGTAAACAGAAAAGTGGAAAGTAGAGAGAGGGAGTGAAGTAGATTAGAAGCGATTCCAGACAGGTGAGTGGAAATTGTAGTAATTTGGAGTTAATAGCAAGTTAAAATGACTTTGGCTCTTGGGGAGGCATTTATTTGGTAGTGTTTATTGTGGTGGCAAGCAAGGGTAGTTGACAAGCTTCGGGGGAAAGAGAAAAAATGAAAATAACGGCAATTGTCGCCTTCTTTAAGAAGATGGATACGAAAAGACGATGTTACCCCTCTTAGTTAAGGCTCCGAGATCCCAGTGGGCCGTAGTCAACTAAAATGGTCAACTAACGATTTCGTCAACCAGGCCGGCACCGCTTCCTCCCTCCCTTGGAAGAGGAAGAGATGAGACAAGTCACATTTGGAGAGAAATGATAGATTAATTATAAATTATAATTAAATAAAAATATATTTTAAAGAAAAAAAATTTTTTAACATATAAATATAAATAAATTTTGTGGGACTAAATATAGAATTGCTTGTATCATAGCGTTCATGCACACAATTTTTTTTTTTAAATTAGTAAATTAAAAAATAATAAAAGCTGCTGTTTTTTTTATATAAAAATGGATTTATAGTACAACCGTTACCTTCAATCTCATGCAGTCAATGCCAAAGGGATCGGGAACGAAAGACTTGTTGAAGTAAGGATTGCTGATCAGTACGGATTTTATGGTAAATTTACATCTAAAATTTAAGAGTATAATATGTTATAATAAAAGTTTAAGGATGCAATGGGTCGATTTAAAAAATGTAGATATGATTCAAATTTAAAAATTAAATCAAATCGAATTAATTTGATTCAATATATTCGATTTTAAAATTTAATTAATTCGATTTTATATTATAAAATTTTTTGTTATTTTGGTTAGGTTCGATTTTAAAAAGAATAAAATCGATTAAACCGATCTAAATAGAATAGTAATTTTATATATTTAAATCGAATCAAAATGAATTGAATTGATTTTTTAATTGATTTATTTTTATGAAAAATTTATGAATTATATTTAATTATATATATATAAATTATTTAATTTCGTTGATTAATGGTTCTTAGGTTCAAATTAAAGTTAAAATTAGATCAAATAACTTGAAAATCAAGTCTAAATTAAAAAATTAATCAAAAATCAAAATTAATCGGTTTGAACTGAACCAAACCGAAATAGAGCGGTTTGCTTTGATTTTTTTTTTCATCCATTTCGGTTCAGTTCGATTTCTAAAATATGTAATTCAATTTTCATAATTTAATTCTATTCAGTTCGATTTAAACCGAATACTCTTCCCAATATGCAATTATGTATTTATCTAGAATTCAATAACTAATATGTAAATAAATTTAAAATTAAAACATAGTTTAACTTTAAAAATTAATGATAAAAATGTTATAATATTGCAAATCAATAATTAAAAATTATGAACTGAGATATTATTATTATTATTAATCATGTAGCAATGATGGTGATGGATCAAGAGTAATATAACAATGATAGGTGATTATCCTTGATTTCCTCCGCTGTCCTCTCTTCGGCTCGAATCAATTGGTTTGGTAAAAGTAAAACGGCTAACGATGATTTGTTTTGATGTTTCTTTTCTTAGTCTTTACAATGTCATCAATTGCAGTCATCCCAAATTCCTAATGATAACATTACATTTGATTATGCCTGTCATGATGGATTGTTCATCGGAATGCAGTTGGTCCACAGAGCACCGAAAAAACTAATACAAGGAACAGAGACATATGATCATCTATCTACTTTAGGGCAATTCCACAGTTCTGCCAAAAAAATATCTCAAAAGAGATACTACTTCAATTTCGAGTTGAATTTCAATGAAGTTTCATTGTAACATTAAAAATAAGATATCTACTTGTCGTACCTACTTAAAATATATATACGTGTGTGTGCATTGGAGCGTGCATAACCATCAGTTACACGGACAGGGTCCATCATACGAATGAAACTCATTTTCATTCCATGTATGCGTGGCGCACACACACTGCGCAAGTTTTTTCCAATATTTGATAGGTTTTAAAAGTTGAAATTTATTATTCTTTACTCTGAGCCTACTAAAATTATGAAGTGCAAGGAAAAAATATGGAAAAAAAATGAAATAATATGTTTATCCGTCTAAGCTCCTTCAAATTTAACTCGCATATTGATATATACAAGATTTATACAAATCTTACAGAACACAGGAAATATAAGGCAAAAATAACAACTGGCCAACAGATCTGTATTTGCTACAGCCCGTGCCAACCTGGGTAATCAAAGCCGAGTTTTATACAGTGAAAGATGGGGACCAAGCGCAAGCTCAATATTTACTCCAACAGACAACAAAATTTGAAAAGAGCTTTAGGAACTATATTTCCTCTCTGAAGAAGAAGATGAAACTTCAAAATAAGTTGGTTTTGGAGTTGAGGGGCAACCAACAGAGTGTAGTAATTCTTCCACAGCCAAAACACGAAACTTTGGAGGTAAATTGAACGCAACATTGTCAACTCGGTGCTGAAAGATCTTCCCATTCCTGTCTAGTTTGTACTCAGATAAACCATCAAATCGGGCACGACTCTCCCATGGGACTCGAGGGATGCCATGCACAGTCCATCGAACCATTATGACATTCTCCACAGGTTGCGACACACTGATGACGTCAACCCACAAAGCCCTGAAAAATAGCTTTCCATTGAATCGCAGAGCCCAAAAGATTGATTTGTAGTTCTCAATGCCAACAAAAGTATTGAGTGGATCTTTAAATACGACATCATCCCTACAAATTGTAAACGAGCAATCAAAATATAATTCCTATGTCAACAGCATCTGTAACAGAGAAATGACATGATTGCAGCTTAACCTGTTTGACACCAATAAGATAATTCATTCCAGCAGCACTATATATGTACATATGTAAGTTAAGGGCAATCCCATTCGAAGTAATAGTTGTCTCCAACACATTCACAAATCATAAACACAAAATAAATAAATAAGCACTTCTAAAAAGAGAGAGGGAAATTGTTCTCTACCAGATAAAATCTCCCGGAAAAGTCAACAACTCCAATTATTTTGCCAGAATCATGTGAAAATTTGAGAACTTACTTGTAGCCCAACTAACCCGACACACTTGCAAGTCTTAATCCTAAACTAGTTAGGTTTAACTATATATATCCTTTTTCGCTATTTAACTTTGTTCTTCCACATCAATACAACTCAACTCAACTCAATTCAACTAAGACTTTATCCAAAAAATTTAGGGTCGGCTATATAAATTCTCTTTCTCCATTCTAAATGATTCAACATTAGTAACATCCAAAAATAAAGAATATAATAACAAATAATGGCAAACCAACACAAGTAGTGTCAAACTATTTTCTGCCAGCTTTAAATTTGCCAAATGCTCACTTCAATTTCATTGAGATTTCCAATATAAAAATGAGTTTCTCAAACATCAAACATCTGAGGAAAAATGCTTGCTGCCTAAAGTTTTACCCACCTCTGACCATATAAGCTAAAATAATTGAAGTCTTCTAGTCTTATCTAGCGGCCTTCCTTGAAAGAGTCAACAGGCTAAAGGGGAATATATGCCGCTAATCTGTTCATATTCAAGTTGTGGTGGCATTATGGACTTCTCCATCACATCATGGGGCAATTGGAATAATACAATCGCATGATCTAATAAGTTTTAATGTTTTGCTGATCAATCCTACACATGAAACAAAGCAACTCAACTAATATCCTCGTATTCAATCCTGGACACATACTGTAGAAAACCCAGCGTTTCAATAAGTCTACAAACAAATTATATAGCCATCAAGCTTGATCCATAACACACATATAATTCTAAAGATCTCACCAGCAATAAAATGAAGATAAATGCAAACAATAAAAGATTTTAAATAAATAAATAAATAAAACCTGTAGATATCAAAACTAAGCTCCCTATAAAAGAGCTCGGGAAACTCCTCTCTCAAAGTCCTAATCGCATAGCCCAAATTTACATAGTAATTTTGCTTCTCCTCTTCCTGTTCGCTCAGCTTCGTTTCTTGCTTCACCGGAGCCGAAAATTGACCGTACAAGCACGTGTTTTGATTCAACTGCGAAACCCTATCCTCAAAACCTTTAAAACCGATCCTAGCTGCAGCCCTAGCTCTAGACCCAATCCTTTCATCACTTCTCGACACCGAGAGGCTCTTGATGACGCGAGGGTTGGGATTAGGCTTAAAGATAATTTTCAAGGCGGAGATCTCTGGTGTGTGGACGAAAAGCGCCATCAGGAATTGGGGTTTTGTGTGAATTTAGGGTAGAAGGAGAATGAATTAATCGAAAGGCAGACGAGAGAAGGACATCTCGCGGGCAAAATGTGGTGCGAGTGCGTAAACCCAGTCGGACTGGCGATCGAATTTGAAAGGGTCAATAGAAAATCTTTTTGGATAATTGGAATTATCAAATATAGCTCAATTATGAGAATATATATATATATATATATATATATATATATATATATATATATATATGAAAATGCTATGAAGCCCAACTTCCAAGGAGGGGGAATGCCCAAAAATTGTGGCCTTTGATCCAAATAGAGCAGAAGCCCCAAATAAAACTCACATTCTAGAAAAAGGATACCAGTTTTTTTGCAAAAAGAAAATCATCGGTAAATTGGTATTTAATTGATTTTTTTTTATTAATCAGGAAAAAAATTATACTAATGAGATTTGAAGATGTGTATGATTTATCCACTCATAAAGTTATCCAATTTAATCAATTAACCAATTAAAATATTAAAAAATAAGATTAAAAAATATAATTTTAAAACACAAAAAATTAAATTAACAATAATGATATTCAACTCAAATTAAGCTAAATCAAATAGATTAAAAAAAGTAATTTTAGTCAATAGTATAGTAAATGCTCTACGTTCTTTTATACTTTTAATCTTATAATTTTATTAGCCATTTAAATGATTTGTGAGTCATTTAAGCCATCTTTTGAGCCTTATAAATTATTTAACTATTACCTTTTTAAAATTTAAATTTCATCATCTTTTTTCATTTAATTTTAACAAGTAATTAATTTTATTATTTTGAAATCAAATTGAACCAACCAATCAGATTGGTTTAATAAGAAATTAAAATTTATTCTGGTTCAATTTAATTAATAACTTAAAACTCTTTGCAAAATGGGAGGGATTTGGTGGGTTGATCCCACAACCTCTAATGTGGGGAAGGAACCACCAACTACCACAACATTTAGTTAATCTTTTATATATATATATCATGCTGACTTTTCAAATTAATAAATTATTTTTTAATTATATTTAATTTTTTATGATTTGGACTTTTACCTTTACTTTATTTTATTTTATTTCTTCTCTAATATTAATATTAATGTTGTTTTCTAAAAATGTTTGCATTACCGACCAATTACTAATATATAATGAATGCATTTTATGCTCATCTTTTATATTCTACTTTCATTTTATTTATAAGATAAATTTTTTTTTCCATTATTTAAATTATTTATATTAATTTAAAATAATTTAAAATAATTAACCTATAACTATTACAAAGAAAATTGAAAATTCTTAATTTTATCCATTTATAATTTAAATAATTAATGATGTTAATAATATGATATATTAATACATTAACTTGAATTATTAATTTTTTATATTATTATTAATTTTATAATATTTATTTAATAGTATACCAGTTAAATTCTGATTCAACTTCGATTGATTTTTAAATCATTAATCCTTTACTTTCATTGATTTCCTCACTCTAGTTTAAGTGTAGTTCCAAACATTCTGGTTGTCCGAACAGACATTAGTCATCAGAACAGTAGAATATACGAACTACCTAAAGTGAGGGCGTTACAATTATTGGGTTGGGCTTCTAGTATTAGTGTAGGAACTTGTTTTAAGGCTATTAAGCCATTTTAGAATTTGTATTCTTTGCTTTTTCAAGGCCTTTAATGGCATTAATATCTTTTATAAAAAAAATAATAATAACCATTTACTAGCAATTGAACTTAAAATATCAAAAAATGAGTGAAACATGTCTCTATTACCAAGACCTTCTCCCTCTCTCTCTCGTTATCTCTTTCGAAATGTTAGCCTTCTTGATGTGCCACTTTAGGCGACTTTCCTCTGCCCTTCCAAATAGGGGAAAGTAACTCCTTCCCTGCCTGATATGGATTCCTCCATCCGCATGTTCGATGGGGGTTGTATACCTTTTATGGCCTTTTTGTTGAATTATAGGTGAGCTTATAGAGAAGGAATATTATTGCTTACTTGTTTCTCTATATTGTCTACTTCATTGTTGCAGTCGACTATGTTTGTCTTGACTCTATGAAGGTTTATAAGTTTATGAGATAAAGGTATCTTTAGGGTAATCGGCTTCACTACTAATAACTGACCCTTTAAGCGTAAGCTAGTGTTTGGGATCTACCCAATCACCCTCGATGGACTGCTAGTTATGGCTTATGATGACTTTTAGCTTTCATGGTTGTAACATACCGAATTTTTAAATAAAAATTATATTCTAACTTTTGGTGTTGTGAGCTTTGCATATGTATTTTCATTTCGAGGAAATTCCATCAGCGATCGGGACAGAATTTTTGAGCTAGACACACAGGCTGCTAGACCCACTTCAGAAGTAGGTCAATACTATAGTGTTTTCTACCATTTTCAGATGCCCCAGACGTATTCTATATATCAGAATTGGCATAGGTAAATTCGAACTCCAAATGCCCCATTTTACCTAAAGTTGAGTTTATAATAAAATTCATAAAATAGTCATGGATAGCTAAAAAAAATTATGATTCCAATTATATTAGTATAATAGCATTGTTAAGGACTGCATAACATGATTATAGAATTTTCAGGGTTAGTATGGATAGTTTTTGCAAAATGTTAGTTTTAAGCTTAATAGCTGAATAATGTAAATGTGTGAGTTTTGGCTATTGTGGCAAGCCCAGAAGGGGTATTATGATGTTGTGTTATGGGCCTAAGGCCTTTGGATTAGGAAGTGTTATTTGAACTATTTTGCAGATTCAGTAGGTCTTAAGTATAGGAGAAACTCTATTGTATTTTCGGCATAAATTAGGGTATCTTTTGACTCTTTAAATTCTTATTTTATATTAGGGCTGACAAATTCATAATATAACAGCTTAGGTGATTAGAATTAGCCTTCTTCTTCCACCCAATCGTCGCAGTGATATCTGTTGTATTGTGAGTAGATATTAATTTTATTTATAATTTCAATATTATTATATATTCAAGACATGTTCATGCATTCACTTGTAAATATATGTATATATAACCAAATCTTAGGCACGGTTTGTATTGCATTTTTATTTAATGAAATTATTGTGAGTGTCGCCTTAAGGTAATTTGGAGCTATATTTGTGTATCGGCGTGCATGTGGTGTGATATTAAATATGGGTAGGACAGGTAGAATGGCTGGAGCTTGACTCGCTGGGACTCGATCCTTTTTATGGATAAGTTAAGGTGAGTACAGCTTTAAGTTGATCTCGCTGACCCCCCGCATTTGGATTATCAAGAGAAAGTCTGGCTTGAGTTGATCTCTCTAGCAGGTATTGAATTAAGAGAGCTATATAGGGGATCATCTCTCATATTTATATACAGTGATATGATACACGAGTGTGCGAGTACTCCAAATTATCTTTTATGCAAGTATTGCTTGAATTTGATTGAATATATTTGTATATGTTCCATTTCATACTTAGGGATGTATTAGCCTTAGATAGTTATAGAAATTGTATTTTAAATCAATATTTTACTCTATGAGTCGAACGCTCACTCCTGTTCAACTATTTTTCCTTAGGTAACAGGAGAGCTCTTTGAGTTTAATTTGCTTTCTTTCTCGTAAGTTTACCAAAAACAAATTTATTACGTTCTTATTTCCTTGTTTATATTTTAAAAACTCTGCATGTACCATTAGTATATTAAACTTTCTAGGACTGTAAAAACTTATTTTGTTGGATGTTGTAAAAGTTATTATATGATTGTACTTGGATGAGGGAGCTGAGCTCCCATTAGATTATATGTATTTCTTTGAGGATTGTGAGGGTGAGCTGAACTCTCCAAATTGAGATATATTGTGATTATAGGTTATGTGAGCTATTGCTCCCCGTTGGGTAGTCCAATTTATTATTGGACTTTGTCCATTTATTTTCTTAGATTTGGACTACAGTGATGAGTTTTATGGCTGGGTTAGGAATAGTTAGGCTTGCTATAGACTTTGGGAGTCTTGTGCTGATCCAAGTCCTAGTGTCGGTTTAGCCCATAATTTGGGTCGTGACAATGGTCCTCAAGTTTTACAAAGTTCTTAAATGGGTTTCCTCGTTCCTGGCTTGGTGTTGATCCATTTTTTAAGATGAGGGACCCCTTTTGTGCTTTAGTGAAGTGGCTTATTGTCACACCTTACCCTTCCATAAGATGTGGCATGATCTTATAGTATACTTAATAAATTACCGAATTTCGCCTACCGATAATCTATTAAATATACTATAAAAGATTTTGGTAAAACAAATTTCAATTTAAGGTTTGTCGTGGTGATAAAAATTTAATTTAAATATTTTCAATTCAAGTATGTGTTATAAGACTTATTTGGAAATAATTAGGCATTTCAAAAATTTTACAAAAATTTTACTTAGTTACAGCTAAAATTATACAAAAACAGTTATTCATAATCTATTGAAAAACGATTTACAAAAAATATATCATGTCTAATTGGAAACTCAATCAACTCATTCTCAATAATTATCATTTAAAGAAAATAATTCATTATTTACTGTAACACCCCTCACCCGTCTACAGTGTAGCTGAGCAAGGTGTGCTACATTCGGTGTCGGAGCACCCTATCCTGTCTTATCATTTACAATATTAATTTAATATCCATTTAATTTTATTATCTCACTTGTAAATTTTTTTTTTTATCCCATTTCATTTTTATGGAGACTCAGACAGAGTCCCCTTTGTTCTACTAGTGCATGGTGGGTTTCATGTTATCTGTTAAAATAATTTATATACATTTCATCATATCACTTCTTATGCTCATATCAATTTCAAGAAAATAAATTACATTTCATTCATATAAAATTTACATATACAATAATTTACAGTTTATACACAATCCAAAATTATTTACATCATTTACTTATGTACAGTGATCCAAAATGCAAAAATTAAATACGCATGAGCCCTATCCAAAATGAACTGGTGAGGTGACACCGACCCTGTAGCAGATCTGATCCTCTCTATCTGTACTCTCCTGCTACTATTGCGGCTGCTGGTGCTCTCCAGTACCTACGCGTGGTAAGGACCAACGCGCTAAGCATAGCGTTTAGTGGTGCATAAATAAGGAAAAATAACTAAACAATTTAAAATAATTAATTCACGTATAACCTTATAAATAAATATCAATTTTCATGTATTTAAAATCTTTTACATGTTTTCTAGAACTTTTGAAGTAAATAAGCTAATAGAAATATTTTCTGTGCATATACCTTATATTCAGTCTTATAAAATTCATATTAATGATTTTCTCATGTACTTATTTATATTTAAAGCTTATTGCTTTTATCTGTGCCCAAGTAACCTATGATAGACTGTAAAGACTGGATACACAGGAGTGTACTAGTCAGACATCCGTATGTCTACTGATACAACGGTCATATCAGGCACAAGGCTAGCGGGCAAGCATAAGCCAGTAACAATAAAAATTGGCACTATGGCCATCAGGCAGGCATAAAGCCAGTAGAACAATTATCTTAGACATATGTTGTCTGTCAATGATTATCCCTGTGGGCAGTACTGCAATATGTAATCCCTAATTGGTATACCAATCGATCCAAGCTATATAAATGAGTCTAGATGTACTTTAGGCAAAATAATATTATTTCATACCTATAGTTTCATTAATTCATGTCATTTTTATGCATAACAAAGTATTATATTTTATTTCATATCATATACTAAGTTATTTTATGAACCTTTCTAAAGGTCCAGAATTTAGCAGTTTCTAGAGTCTTTCTTTGTCTAATTAATTGGTTATGTTATAGTCATTTTTAGGCCTAAGATTCTTCATAGAAGTTATTACCCTATATCTTATAGTCACTCAAAAATTTTTATTACAATTTTTCAAGTTTTTAAGAATTAATTATGGAAAAATCACTGGCCTAGACTCATGTACCCTGTTCTACCAGGATTCATGTTCAGGTCAGAAACTTTGACTCCTATTTTAGGGTTTTTATGTTCATAATTTAAGAACCAAGTCTAAAACAAAGTTGGAGCCTTGTTTCTTAGGGTTCTATATCAGTATGACTTATCCTAATTAGAGCTTCCTAGTGGGAGATATGGCTAAATGAGTGTTCTGGGGTCAAATGATCACTTAGGAAATTTTCAGAATTCATATACTAAATTTACCTAATAAATTGGCCTAGTTTCCTTAGTATCTGGATTTTGGTCAAAAGACCAATTTTGTAAATCTATGTCTTATAGAAAATTTTCCATGGGTTTTATTGAATTTGGGTTTTTGTAGACTAAGTTATGGCCATTTTGCCAAAACTGGTGGGGTGAGCTTTAGTCTAGAAAATTCTGGGCAGAATGGTGCAGGTCAGTTTAGTATCCTAACTTGAGTCAATAATTTCATTTGGTTAGAGGCATTTATGTGCTTGGTTTTCTCAATTAAAGTTGTAGTCCTATGTTTGGTATAAAATTCAGGTTATTTGGACCTGTCTAGAGGGAGTTATGGCCAAATAATGTTCATTTGGTCATTTTTCTAGGTTCAGTGTTTGGATATCCGGATTGGGATAGTAAATTGACCAAGATTTTGATAGAATTTGAGCAGAGTTTCTTCATGAAAAATTGGGTATTTTGAGTCTAGTTTCACCTTCAATTAACCTCACACCAATTGGAGTCCCACAACTTCAGTTATAACTCAAATAATACACTGGACTCATAGGTCAGAATTTCCTGCATAAGAGAAGCACTCCCAATATTCCATCCTCCTTACTCCCAACTATAATTTATCATTTATAACACTTCAAATGATTAATAAACAGTCTCAACAAGATCAATCTCAAGCCATAACACTACGGTACCAAAATTAATTCAAACCCTAACTCAAATTTCTCAACTCATGAAATTTCTAGCTAATTTGATGTCTATCATCACCAACCACTTCAATAACACTTGCAAACTAATTTAATTCATAAAAAATCAGCAAAACCAAACTCAATTTAGGGCTGTCGAAATTTTGATTTCAAGTAGGTTCAAATTTTATTTTGATTTCATGTTAATTTAACCTAAGTTAGCATGTTTATATTGCTTAGAAAAGAAAAAGTATAGTTTAGTGCACTAACCTCAATTGGAACCCAACTTGCTCTTGTAAAACTTGAAGAATTCCTTTAATTTTTGGCTGCCACACTCTTAAAGAGGAGCTAAGGAGTATTTTTAGTGTTGGGGCCTTAGGGTTTTGGGCAAGGATCAAGGAGATATGAGATTGAAAGCAAAGAAAAGAAAAAAAAAATGGAAGACTAAAGAGAAAGCTGGTTTGGCCAGTAGAATTTGAGGAAGAAAATGGCTGTTGTCATATTGTTTTTATCCCATTAACTTTCATTTTTATCCCTTTAAAATATTTGGTAATTTTCCATTGGTTGGAATTTTAATTTATTGGCAATTTTTAAGATATCATTTATGATATCATGCTTAGGTAAATAATCTAATTTAATTTTATTTCATTTCTCCTTTCTTTTACTCATTTTTAAATATTTTCTCACCAATATTAATTCGTATTTTATGTCATAATAATTATTTATTTAACTGGACAAGTTAGCCAAAAATTATCTCTGAAGACGAAATGACCAAAATACCCTTCGTTTGCTTAACAGACTAAAATTGTTTGTACTGATCTAAAAATTTTTCTTTAATTTTTCTTGGCATTTTAATGCTATTGAAACCTCAATGACTCTTCTATGGAGTCCCAAATATTATTTCACTTGATTTTCCTCGGGTTTAGGGCTACTAGTTGTCTTTGCAACAACTTCTCATTAGGTCACCCATCACCGGGGCACCAGCTCATTTAATTCATTTGCAATTCACTTCTTTTATTTTTCTTTAATTTTACTTAGTCTTTATTCAGTCAATTTATGCCTCCTCACTCTAGTTGGAGTGTAGTTTCAGTCATCCTGGTTGTCCGGACAGACATTAATCGTCAGAACAGTAAAATGTACAGACTACTTAAAGTGAGGGTGTTACAATTACAATACTCAAGAAGAAATTTAAATGGTTGCATTCATTGAGATAAAAAAAATTAATATTACAAAATTTACATTTGATTACAATCCCAAATAATATTGGAAGTGTTTCTATACAACTGCTCGAATATGGTTACATATATATAATTACATGATTACACCAAAACTGAATGTACAAGGGTATACCTATAATATTCCTAAAGATAGTCTCAACACATCTTCAAGTCACAATCTCAAGTGATCTCATTCAGCTGCCCTATATTTCCTTTCACCTGCGACAGCATACAAAGCTATTGCTGAGCAGTGAACTTAGTGGTGCATAACTAATAATTTAAAAAAAAAAACTTAATACAAAACATGCTTTGACAAATTATAACAAAGAACTTAGAATCTCTAAATTCTTCAAAATTTATAAAATTAAGATTAATATTTTCAATCATACAAATCATTCATTTGAATGACATTTTGGTCAAGTAATAATAATCTAATCACATTTCTCTTGAATCATGAAAACAATATAGTATTTATCAACCATTAACAATTAATTGTTCCAACCTCATTTTATCAAAGTATGCATAATTTAAGAGTGTTCCCAATAATTCGCGCAGTTAGACCCATGACACAAAATTTCATGATCAATATTGTGTTGTACACCACGACAAAATAAACTCTCCCAATAACCAAGGCTAAAAGGAGGAACAAAGACTAGCTAATATATATGAGTACTCATCCAAACTCTTCCTCAACTGGCAAGCCAGAGAGAAAGGAACTCAACCCCAACAAGTGGAGAAGATATCTCACTAGACAAGCTAATGAGAAACATAAACTATACTGCCATGTCAACTATGATTTCAAAACATATTTAAAGAAATTTCATTCACAAAATACATTTATAAAATCAATAAACACATTCAATTACAGCAAATTCATGCACAAGGTTGGCAACACATCAAGTTTACAAAACACTTATAAGGACATTTAATACCAGCCCACCCCTTTGCTACAATGAAATCAATGGTCAACATCCGCCTTTTCATAATACAAAGTCATTTCACAATTCACAACTTTCAAAACAATGTAAATAATTCTTTAGATGCATAGGAAAATCATATTTAATTCATACAATTTCATTCAACAATTTAAAGTTCTTATACCATAAGAATCATAAAACATTCATATAAACTTATTCAAATTCATTTCAAAGTGAAAAACAATTAAAAAAGTGAGTTGTGCACAAATCTCCTTTACTTGTCTTGACTTAACCTAATCTATCTTCTTTCTTGAAAGGCTCCTTTCTAACTGAACACATAATTAAAGTGTCACAATACTCATCCTAGTTGTTTCCAATAACTAATCCAATAATTGCACTATACATACTTAAGTTATTTATGAAGTGTCCTAAGGTTTGAGTTATTGTATTTACTAATATTTTGGTTACTATTCACTTCATTAGTTATGTAAAATGTTAAATTTTTTATAAATAATATGTATACCAATTTTAAACACATGGTCATATCACATTTTAGGTCACAAATTTGTTGGCATCAGTTGCCAATTGAAATTCAAAGCTTGTTAGGAGAAATTCCAAAATTTCAGATTTTGTCTCCATGGTTTACTGTTCTATTGAACCAATTTACAGTAGAAATTTGGCTAAACTTTCTCCATCAAAGTTGTTCCTTAATGTGTCTACTTTTTTGAATCACTCTATTTGGAGTTTTGTAGCTCAACTTATGGCATTTTTACCATAACTGGCTGGATTGGTCCATTTCCAGATTTCTAGACAAACTTGGTTCTAGCAGCTTTAATGACCTAATTTTGGTTAGCAATTTAAATAGGTTATGATCAGAATTTGGATTTGTGTTCTTCATGAAAGTTGTTCTACTTTGTCTAATCTTTCTAATGGTTCAAAAATCAGGTTATTTAGACCTCTCTACACAAAGTTATGACCATTTGAACATGTACTATTCATTTGGTCAATTCTGCCTAAAAACAGGGCACCAATTCCATATTCAACCCAATTTTAGGTCAACTTAGGGTCAATTTTTGAGTAAGATTTCTTCGTAAAAAATGTGACATTATAACTCTAGTTTCATCTCCAATTGCTCTCATACCAATTGGAGCAACACAACTCTACTTATGGCCATTTAACTATGCTGGACTTATTAGTCTAGAATTCAATAATTTGACAAATACAACTTATTTCAATTCAATTCATCAATTCACACTTCATAACACACTAATTGACCAAAATTGAGCATCATAAATACCAATTGGTCAACACCCAAAACCCTAATTCTTCATCTTCAAAATTCCATAACTCATGCAATTTATGTTATTTCAACATACAATCAAACATGCTTCATCAATTAAGCTTAATTACATACTTAATTTCATCCAAGCCCATCAAACCCTAATACCCCATGGTTGCCGAATTTTGCTTCTCAAAATTCAAACATGATTTCACCCATTTCTAATGCTAACTCATCTTAATTAAGCTTATTTTCAAGAAATCTAAAGAAATTAGGCTTAAATATAAACTTATCTCAATTAGACAATTTTTCTAAGCTTCCTATCTTCAATATTTCTTCTCTTTGTTGTTCCCAATCTTCTTACCAATATCAAGTAACAAAATTTTATTTTAGTGGCTATGGGATTTATGAAATTAAATTGGGATTTTGGGGAGCTTAAGGTGCTTGTCAATGGAGGAGTTTTGAGAGAAAATTGAGAGAGAGAGGGACGGCTGGTTTGTGGTGGAAGAAGGTAAATTTTTCCTTTTTAATTTTTGTCTCTTTTATGTTGTAATTATCACTAAATTTACATAAATTAAAATTATATATTAATTAGATCACCATGATGTCGCGCTTATGTCATAAAGGAAATTAAAATTGAATTTTCCAATTCTTCTTCCTTACATTCCCTACACTTCTTCATTTGTTTTATATTTTTCATAATCTTAATTTCCTACATTTTAATGGACAATTAGGTCAAGAGTCACCTCTAATGGGTGAATTGACCATATTGCCCTTTATCGGTCTGATCAATTTTTATAGTTATACTGAGTTACTTTCTGAACTCCGATTCAATTATTTGAGCTTGTTCTCTATTTTTTTTTCGTGGTTTTCACAATACCATTAGCTTCGTAATTTTGCCTAGGCCTGAGATGTCATAGGGTCCCACACGAATTTATGGTAGCAACTGAGCTTGCAGTCTTTTTCCGGGCCGGTCACTCATCGTCAGGACCTTCGGCTCATTTAACTGATTATGATTTTTTTTTCTTATTTTCATTTCACCTTCATCTGATTTCTGTTAATTTTTATTTATGACTTTTCTAGGTGGCGTAGGCATGGTTCTAAACATTCCGATTGTCTAGATAGACACTAATCATCAGAACAGTTTAATGTATAAGTTACTTAGTATGAGGGTGTTACACTTATGCTTTGCTTGGTCATTGTCCGAATGTGTCTTCCTAACTAGGTGTTCATTGGTTGAGTAGCTTGTCCGAATGTCTTCCTAACTGGGTGTTCATTGGTTGAGTAGCAATTGTGCCTTCCTTGATGCCAGGACTAATCCTTGAGCTCCTTATCCATTTTTTTTTTTAATCTTAGGGTCTCTTTAGCTTGGGCTTGGGGCCTTGGGCCATTCTTTGTAACGCTATGCCTTTTCAAATGCCTTTATGAATTTATATAACTTTGGTTAAAAAAAAAAAACCTTAAAATATCACAACATTATATTAACACGGTAATATATATATATATATATATTAAAATCAAAACATACAAATAGGCTCACAAAATCATGTCACGTATTTAAGAAAGTAACTTAAAATTTTGCTATTTGTTATTTTCTTAGTACAGTGGTCATTATATGTCACTTGACAAAAAATGCTACTTGTTTAAACTGATTTTAATTAAAAATATAAAATATTTAGAATTTAAACAATATAAAATATTTAAATTTTCATTTTACTCCTTTTTCTCTCTGTAAAATTGTTCCCTCTTCTTAGCTTTTTTATACTTATTAAAAAAATCTGAAAGTTAAATCAACATCATGTAGTCCTAGCAAAAGTCCATAAATAAACTTTTGATTTTGAATCTCTTTCCGGAAGGTATGGAGTTCCTTATTTATTGGCCCTATATATACATCAGTTAAGTTTAATAATATAACTATAGATTACTTGATAGATGGAGTTAAAATTAGATATTAGAATATATATACTCTGATGAGCACGTTATTTTTCATTGAGTTGACACATTCCTCCATTTTGATCAAAATATTATATAATTAAGTTAATTTTTTATTTTTTTTATATTTTATTTGAGTAATTTTATAATATGTATTGATATTTCTTTATATCAATTTAAAAATTTAAGAAAATAACTTAAAATTTTGACCATTTGTCATTTTCTTAGTACAGCTACCACTTGATAAAGAATGCCATCTGTCTAACCTAATTTTATTTAAAAATATAAAATATTTAGAATTTAAATAGTATAAAATATTTAAATTTTCATTTTAAATAATTTAATTTTTTTAATTATTAATTATAAACAAATTTGAAATTTAATTTATTGAAAAAATATTAGTTAGTATACTTATTTCAAAACTTAAAATTAAACGATGTATTATAAAATACAGAATTATATTAACTATTATTAGAAAATTTATATATTAATACTTGAAATTAAATCAGTTTTTTATTTAAATGTTTTTTAATTTTAATAACTAAAATTTTATCTGATACTAAAAATGTAATTATAAAAAATAATACTTTTTAATTTTATTTTTAGATAGATTAGAAAAAGGTGAATTATTTTTTAAAAAATTTATATTAATATATATAAATAATTATTCACTATAAAATTATTTATAAAATCTAAACAATTATTTTTTAACAACATTTTTTATATTTAAAATTTAAGAATTTTAACAATAATAATAATAATTTTAAAATAGCCATGTGATATACTTTTTTCTGCTTTATTTATATTTTGTTGGTATATGAAATAAAATCAACTAATTTAAAAAAAATAAGAAAATAATTTATTAATCAATTTCAAAATGTAAAATAAAATGGTATATTATTAAATATAAAATTATATCAATTACTATAAAGAAATTATATATTAACACCTGAAATAAATAACTTTGTGTCACGACCCAACCTATGGGTCGGACCGGCACTAGGACCTGAGCCAGCCTAAAGCCCCCGAGACTCGTAGTAAGCCTAACTATTCATTAACCTAACTATAAGGCCCATTTGGGCCTAATTTCAAGAATTTAACTAAATAGAGTCCGGCCATAAAATGGACCTTTCAACGGGGAGTTTTTGACTTACCCGACCTGTAAATACAATATATGATCAATTGGAGAGCTCAGCTCACTCTCCACATACTCATACAACATAAAAATAAATGGAAGCTCACCTCCCTCATTCAGCCCAACACACATGCATAAAATAATAAGTTTACAGGTCCAAAATGACAATTTATATTACAGACCCAAATCAAATAAATATTTCTAACACAAGTGAAAATTATAGAGTTAACAGGTTTATACAAACATTAATAAACGACCTGCGAGGGAGAAAAGCAGGTTAACCTCAAAAATATCCTCCTGTGGCCTAGAAAAAAATTGAACAGGAGTGAGCGTTCGACTCAGAGAGTAAAATATCAATTTCAACCATAATCTCTATAACTATCTAAAGCTGATGCACCCTGTAGAGTGAAATGCACCATCAACAATATTTTTACATCATAACAGTAAAAAGGTAAATTTGGAGCACTCACACACCCAGTAATATCAATTATAATATATGGGAGCTGATCCTCTATACAGCTCTCTTAAATCCAACCTGTGTCAGCGAAGAACTCAAGCCGGACTTTCGCTTAATAAACCAAATCGGGGCCCCAGCGAAGAACTCAAGCCGTGACTACCCCGAAGGACCGAGTCCCAGTGAAGATCTCAAGCCGTGTCTACCCGTCCTGTCCATAGCCAACACCACATCACACGCACGTCAACGCACGCACACTGCTCCAAATTACCACAACAACATATATGGTACTTTAACAGTTGTGAATGCAACATAAAACGTATCTAGAGTTTAACTACATAGATATATACATATAAGTGATGCATGGGCATGCTTAAACATATAATAATAGTGAAATTACAATTAAAATTAATATTTTACTCACATACTTGACAGCGGTCACTGAGAAGGCTGGGCGGAGAAGGCTGTCCCGGCTCACCTGACAATTTTATTATAATTATTTAGTAAATTTGACTCAATACAAACTAAGAAAAGACCAAATACGTCCTAAGTTATGCCGAAAATCCGATAGAGTCTCCCCTATACTTAGGACCTACCCAACCTGCAAAAGGGCTCAAAACATAATTCTATATTCGCAATTCATACACTCACAACTCAATCATATCACACAGCCCTTTCTGGGCCCATCCAAATAGTCATTAATCACAATATGTAAATTTACAGTTTAGTCCTTATAATTGATCATTTTTGCAAAAACTGCCCAAATAAGCTATAAAAATTCTAAAACTTTGCCCCGCGGTCCTTAGCAATATTATTAGGCTATTGCAAAAAGAATCATAATTTTCTGAGCTACCACGAATATTTTATGGATTTTTAATCCCATTTAAGTACTAAAAAATTATGAAAAAGCAAGGTTCAGGTTTACCTATGCCGATTCCGACTTTGGGGACGCGCTTGGGATATTTGAAAATGGTGGGGTAGCCAAAATATCGATCCAATTTGGAGACTTTTTTGGTAGCCGATTTGTCAGGCCGAAAATTTACAGACCCGGACAACTGTCGAATTTCCATGAATTGAAGATACCAACACGAAGCCCACAACACGGGGGTTAGTACATAAATTTTAGGGAATTTTCTAAGCTCATTTAATGCTCAAAAAAACACTACGAAATTTCGTGGGACCCACCGAAAAACGGTGTCAAAAAATTTTGAAATTTATATCGCCGCGAAGCTCTCGACGAGTGGAGCGCTCTAGTACTCTCAGTTTTCTCGTGGGGTTCACGGTTTGCTAGAAATCTAGCCCAAAAGTCAAAATGGACTAAAATTTCCCGGACAAAAATTAGACAAACCGCTCAATGGATTTCGGTGTTCTTAGTGTCTATGGAAAGCTCTTGACAAGTAGATGTTGTTTGACATAAGACCCGACCCAATCGGTGGCCGGATCAGCCGGATTTCGACCGGGAAGACGAAGCATCGCGCGTGAGCAGAGGAGGCATTCGCGCGCGTTTTCCGGCCACCTGGAGCATCGGCCTGCCGTGGGGAGGTGGTGGGGCGGCGCGCCGGCGAGCTAGGGTGGCTGGGGAGGTGGCAGCGCGGCGAGGGGAGGAGGGAGGAGAGAGAAAACGGGAGAGAGAGAAGGAGAGAGAGAGAGAGAGATCGGGATGTGCGCAGGGAGAAGAAAAGGAAGAAGGAGCCGGTCCGATTCGACCGGTTCGATTCAGGATACAAAATTTTGAATTTTTACTTTGCCTTGGGACCGAAAGCAAGGCCCAAAAATTTCAAAAAAATTTTAGAAAACTCAGAAAAATTCGTAGACTCTAAATATATTTTTAGTTTTACCACGTGGTCTTTAAATTAAATTTTAAAAATCATCAAAGTTTTTATTTTCAGAAAAATCGAACCCGATTTCTAAAATCTGAAAAATTTCAAATAATTTCCTAAAATTCAAATAAAATAAAATATCAATATTTACCCAAAAATAATAAATTTAAAATAATTAGGGGTGTTACATTCTCGTCCCCTTACAAAAAATTCGTTCTCGAATTTCATACAAGGCAGAATAAAGTATCAGATTACACATTAAACAGATAAGAGTACTTGCTACGCATGTCCCATTCTGACTCCCAGGTGCACTCTTCCACTGACTGGCTCCTCCACAAAACCTTAACCATAGGGATCTGTTTTGATCTTAGCTGCCTCACTCGGTAGTCCATTATGGCTACAGGTTGCTCCTCAAACGTCAGGTTTTCTTTTAGCTCTATTACATCCGGTTGTAGTATATGAGAAGGATCAGGAATGTATTTTCTGAGCATGGAGATGTGAAACACAGGATGAACATGAGAAAGGTTGGGTGGTAGCTCCAACCGGTAGCAACTGCTCCAACTCTATCAGTAACCTCAAAAGGTCTAATATACAGAGGTGCCAACTTGCCCTTCTTTCCAAATCTCATGACTCCCTTCATCGGAGAAACCTTCAGAAATACATAGTAGCCTACTGCAAACTCTACATCCCTCCGTCTGGGGTCTGCATAACTCTTCTGCCTACTGAAAGCTGTTTTCAATCGTTCCCTAATTAAAGGAATTATCTCTGAAGTGTACTGCACTAGGTTTACATCATGCACCTTCGCTTCTCGCATTTCCGTCCAACACAGAGGAGACCTACACTTTCTTCCATATAGTGCCTCATAGGGTGCCATCCCTATGCTGGAATGGTAACTGTTGTTCTAGGCAAACTCTACCAAAGCTAGCTGATCATCCTATTGACCTCTAAAATCCAAAACACTCATGTGAAGCATGTCTTTCAGTGTTTGGATTGTCCTTTCGGACTGTCCATCTATCTGAGGGTGAAAAGCAGTACTAAAGTTTAACTGTGTGCCAAGTGCCTCCTGCAACTTCCGCCAAAACTGAGAAGTGAACTAGGGCCCTTTGTTAGATATTATGGAAGCAGGAACTCCATGCAATCTAACTATTTCTCAAATGTAGAGCCAGGCGTACTGTGCAACAGAATATGTAGTCTTTACAGGCAAGAAATGAGCTGATTTAGTTAGGCAGTCTACAATTACCCATATAGAATCATATCCTCGCGTCGTACGAGGCAACCCAGTCACAAAATCCATAGTAATCATTTCCCACTTCCATTCTGGGAGAGGGAGCTCTTGTAGCTTCCCTGACGGTCTTTGGTGTTCAAACTTCACCTCCTGAGAAGTCAAGCACTTGGACACAAAATCTGCTATGTCTCTCTTCATGCCATTCCACCAATAGCTATCTTTCACATCATGGTACATCTTGGTGGAACCTGGGTGGACATTGTACAATATATAGTGTGCCTCTTGCATGATTTCATTTCTGAGATTGTCCACATCGGGCACACATATCCTAGAACCTTGCACTAGGGCGCCATCATTGGCAAATCCAAACTCACCACCTTCACCTTGCTGTACTCTTTTTATGATTTTCATCAATTGTTGGTCTCTGTGCTGGGAAACTCTAACTCTGTCTCGCAAGTCTGGCCTTACTGAAAAATGAGCCAATAATACCCCCTCATCGGAAAGATCTAGGATTAAACCTTAATCCATCAACTCATGTACTTTCTGAATCAACGGTCTCTTCTCTGCTGAAATATGTGCCAAACTGCTAGAAGATTTTCTGCTCAAAGCATCTGCTAATACATTAGTCTTCCCAGGGTGGTACTGGATGGTGCAATCATAGTCCTTCAGAAGCTCCATCCATCTCTTCTGTCTTAAGTTTAAATCCCTCTGTTGGAAGATGTACTTCAAACTCTTATGGTCGGTGTATATCTCGCACACTTCACCATACAGGTAGTGTCTTCAGATTTTTAGTGCAAAGACTACAGCCGCCATTTTCAAGTCATGGGTGGGGTAGTTCTGCTCATGCTTCTTTAGCTGCCTTGAAGCATAAGCCACCACTTTTCCATTTTACATCAAAACACACCCTAAGCCAACTCTGGAGGCATCACAATACACGGTATATCCTTCACCACTCATCGTTAATGTCAACACCAGGGCGGTGGTTAGACACTCCTTAAGCTTCTGGAAACTCTCCTCACAGTCATCTATCCAAATGAATGGAACATTCTTCTGAGTTAACTTAGTTAGGGGAGCCGCTATCTTGGAAAAATCTTGCACAAAACGCCTATAGTAGCCAGCTAGACCCAGAAAACTTCATACCTCAGTGACTGTTATAGGCCTAAGCCAATCAGTTATAGCTTCAATTTTCTTGGGATCCACTTGAATGCCTTCACTAGAAACCACGCGTCCCAATAATGAGATGCTTTCTAGCCAAAATTCACATTTTAAAAATTTGGCATATAGCTGGTGCTCCCTCAAAGTCTGCAACACCATCCTCAAGTGCCACACGTGTTCTTCCTCTGTCCGAGAGTATACCAAAATGTCATCTATGAATACGATGATAAAACGGTCTAGGAATGGCCTAAACACTCTGTTCATCAAGTCCATGAAGGCTGCTGGTGCATTAGTGAGTCCAAAAGACATTACCAAGAACTCATAATGACCATATCTTGTCTTGAATGCTATTTTGGACACATCCTCATTCCTGATTCTCAACTGATGGTAGCCTGATCACAGGTCTATCTTGGAAAAGAATCTAGCTCCTTGGAGCCTATCAAACAGATCATTGATCCGAGGAAGTGGATACTTGTTCTTCACAGTCACCTTGTTCAGCTATCTATAGTCAATACACAACCTCAATGACCCATCCTTCTTTCTCACAAATAGAATAGGAGCACCCCAGGGTGAAGTGCTCGGACGTATGAAACCCTTGTCCAAAAGCTCCTGTAGTTGCTCCTTTAGCTCTTTCAATTCTACTGGTGCCATTCTGTAAGGCGGCATTGATATGTGGTTTGTACCCGGCACAATATTAATACAAAACTCTATTTCCCTTCCTGGTGGCAACCCTGGAAGCTCCTCAGGGAGGACATCCATGAATTCTCTGACAATAGGAACATTTCCATGTTGACACCTTCTACAGATGTATCTCTCACCAATGCCAAATACCCTTGACATCCACGCCTCAACATTTTTCTAGCACTAATTGCTGACACCAAATTATATGGAGCCACACTCCTATCACCATCAAAACTAAATTCTTCCACACCAAGTATGTGGAAATACACCTTTTTGTTCATGCAGTCTAAAGTGGCATAATGAGTTGCCAACCAATCCATTCCCAAAATTACATCGAAATCCATTACTGGTAGAGGAACCAAGTCTGTTGGGAGGATCTTTCCATCCACTACTATTGGGCTACCTGGAAAAACCATGTCCACATCTATATTGTCACTAAATGGGGTAGCTACAGACAAAGGGCATTCTAAAGTTATAGAGTTTTTACCCAATCTCATGGCAAACACAGGGGAGACAAATGAGTGCGTAGCACCCGGATCTATCAAAACATGAGCCTCATAGGAACAGACTAGAAGAATACCTGCCACAACTGCATTGAAAGCCTGAGCATCCTGGTGGGTCAGGGTGAAAACTCTAGCTTGACCCCTACCTTAGGTGGCAGAACCCTGATACTGACTTCTACCTCTTGATCTGCCTCCAAATCCACGTCCCCCTTGTCCTCGACCCTGTTGGCCACTGAACTGACTGCCTGCCATACTGAAAGCACCAGGATACAACTATCGAGGAACATTTGCAACAGAACCCTGTGACCCCATCTGTGGCTCACTGAACACGGGGCATTCCCTAGCAAAGTGACCTTGTTGGCCACATCTGAAGCATACTCCTGAACCCATCATACAAGGTCCTGAATGTCCTCTCCCACACTTTGCGCAAGGTGCCAAGGAGGATCCTGAACCAGACCCAGAACTGCTGTACCCTGAACTGTGACCACTGCTGGATCCGTATCCTGGTCTGAACCCTCGAGGTTTGTGTCTAATCCACTCTTATTGTTCCTACTTCTTCCTCTGTAATTACTCTGGCCACCACTATCCGGAGCACCCATGTGGGGAACACCTGAAGAACCCTCTGCTCTGTTTTTCTTTGCTCTTCCACTGTCATCCATAGCATAGCTAATCTCAATCTGTCTGGCTCGATCAACCACCACATCAAAATACTGATCCGACATCATGGCCAGGTTTGCATACCTCTTGTCAAGCCCCTTTAGGAACCTCTTCACCTTCATAGTTTCTGTAGCTACTGCTGTAGGGGCATACCTACTCAATTCCAGAAATTCTGTAGCATATTCATCTATAGACCTACCATTCTGCCTTAAGGCCTCGAAGGCCTACTGTTTTTGATCTCTGAAACTTTCTGGTACAAACTGGTTGATAAACAGTTCCACAAACTAAGTCCACGATAAACCCTCCATCCGAGGTAATATGTAGTCATTCATCCATTGTCTAGGCATAGGTCCCATGACATGCTGTATACACTTTATAAGTCTTCTATCAGTCAACTGCAATTCTGTTCCTGCCTGTCTGCAGGAATCCAAAAACCGATATGCATCGTCTGACATATCATAAGTAACAGGCATCAACTTCTTGAAATTGATTATCTATTTGTAAGGCTCCTCTTTTGGTGCGGTAGACTGCTGCTGCTATGGAGGGTAGACCATATACTGCGCCATCATGTCGATGGTTCTCTGCAACCCAGCTAGAGTAGCTGCCATTGGGTCCATGGGATCCTATGCCACAAAGGACTGTTCCTGTACTGGTGGCAGCTGCTCTTTTACTTGAGCAGCTCTAGGCCTCCTACCCCGCCTCCTCGGGGCAGGCGCCTCATCCTGTGCTGACACCTCGTCAGGCACATCTGGTTCTGGTGCAGTGGCAGCTCTCCTGCTTCTACGCATTTTCCTGAAATTCAGCAGCATTAGCCCACAAAATTCAAAATAGCATGTTACACAGCTCTATAGACTCATATTTATACATAATTATATGAAGCAGAAACTAGAAGCAAAGATGACAATGCAAGACGAATGTGGACCCTATTTTCCACATGTGACTCCTATTAGACTCTTCCCAACACTTCAGACAATTTTTCCCTATGAATCTGGAGCCTAAGCTCTGATACCACATTTGTCATGACCCAACCTATGGGCCGGACCAGCACTAGGACCTGGGCCAGCCTAAAGCCTCCGAGGCCCGTAGTAAGCCTAACTATTCCTTAACCCAACTCTAAGGCTCATTTGGGCCCAATTTCAAGAATTCAACCGGACAGAGTCCAGCCATAAAATGGACCTTTCAACGGGGATTTTTGACTTACTCGACCTGTAAACACAATATATGATCAATTAGGGAGCTCAGCTCACCCTCCACATACTCATACAATATAAAAATAAATGGGAGCTCAGCTCCCTCATCCAGCCCAACACACATGCATAAAATAATAAGTTTACAGGTCCAAAATACACTTTATATTACAGACCCAAATCAAATAAATATTTCTAACACATGCGAAAATTCTAGAGTTAAAAGATTTATACAAACATTAATAAACGACCTGCGAGGGAGAAAAGCAGGTTAACCTCAAAAATATCCTCCTGTGGCCTGGAAAAATATTGAACAGGAGTGAGCGTTCGACTCAGAGAGTAAAATATCAATTTCAACCATAATCTCTATAACTATCTGAAGCTAATGCACCCTGTAGAGTGAAATGCAACATCAACAATATTTTCACATCATAACAGCAAAAAGGTAAATTTGGAGCACTCACACACCCAGTAATATCAATTATAATATATGGGAGCTGATCCCCTATATAGCTCTCTTAAATCCGACCTGTGCCAGCGAAGAACTCAAGCCGGACTTTCGCTTAATAAACCAAATCGGGACCACAGCGAAGAACTCAAGCCGTGACTACCCCGAAGGACCGGGTCCCAATGAATATCTCAAGCCGTGTTTACCCATCCTGTTCATAGCCAACACCACATCACACGCACGCCAACCCATGCACACTGCTCCAAATTATCACAACAACATACATGGCACTTTAACAGTTGTGAATGCAACATAAAACGTGCCTAGAGTTTAACTACATAGATATATACATATAAGTGATGCATGGGCATGCTTGAACATATAATAATAATGAAATTACAATTAAAATTAATATTTTACTCACATACTTGACAGCGGTCACTGAGGAGGCTGGGTGGAGGAAGAAGGTTGTCCCGGCTGACCTGACAATTTTATTATAATCATTTAGTAAATTTGAGTCAATACAAACTAAGAAAAGACCAAATACGTCCTAAGTCGTGCCGAAAATCCGACAGAGTCTCCCATATACATAGGACATACCCAACCTGCAAAAGGGCTCAAAACGCACTTCTATATTCGCAATTCATACACTCACAACTCATTCATATCACACAGCCCCTCTTGGGCCCATCCAAACAGTCATTAATCACAATATGTAAATTTACAGTTTAGTCCTTATAATTGATCATTTTTGTAAAAACTATCCAAATAAGCTCTAAAAATTCTAAAACTTTGCCCCGCAGTCCTTAGCAATATTATTAGGCTATTGCAAAAAGAATCATAATTTTTGAGCTACCACGAATATTTTATAGATTTTTAATCCCATTTAAGTACTAGAAAATTATGAAAAAGCAAGGTTCGGATTTACCTATGCCTATTCCGACTTCGGGGACGCCCTCAGGACATTTGAAAATGGTGGGGTAGCCAAAATCTCGATCCAATTCGGAAACTTTTTCGATAGTCGGTCTGTCTGACTGGAAATTCACATACCCGGACAACTATCGAATTTCTGCGAATTGAAGATACCTACACGAAGCCCACAACACGGGGGTTAGTACATAAATTTTACGAAATTTTCTAAGCTCATTTAATACTCGGAAAAACACTACGAAGTTCTGTGGGACCCACCGAAAAACGGTATCGGAAAAATTTGAAATTTATATGGCCACGAAGCTCTCGACGAGTGGAGCGCTTTGGTACTCTCGGTTTTCTCATGGGGTTCACGGTTTGCGAGAAATCTAGCCCAAAATTCAAAATGGGCTAAAACTTCCCGGACAAAAATTGGACAAACCGCTCGATGGATTTCGGTGTTCTTGGTGTCTATGAAAAGCTCTCGATGAGTAGATGTTGTTTGACACAAGACCCGACCCAATCGGTGGCCGAATTTCGGCCGGGAAGATGAAGTGTCGCGCGCGCGTAGGGGAGGCATTCGCGCGCGTTTTTCCGGCTGCCTGGGGTGTCGGCCTGCCGTGGGGAGGTGGTGGGGTGGCGCGTCGGCAAGCTGGGGTGGCTAGGGAGGCGGCGGCGCGGCGAGGGGAGGAGGAGGAGAGAGAAAATGGGAGAGAGAGAGAGAGAGAGAGAGAGAGAGAGAGAGAGAGGTCGGGACGCGAGTGGGGAGAAGAAAAGAAAGAAGGAGCAGTCCGATTCGACCGGTCTGATTCAGTCCGGTTCGATTCAGGATACAAAATTTTAAATTTTTACTCTGCCTTGGAACCGAAAGCGGGCCCAAAAATTCCGAAAAAATTCTAGAAAACTCATAAAAATTCGTAGACTCCAAATATATTTTTAGTTTTGCCACGTGGTTTTTAAATTAAATTTTAAAAATCATCAAAGTTTTTGTTTTCGAAAAGATCGAACCCGATTTCTAAAATCCGAAAAATTTCAAATAATTTCCTAAAATTCAAATAAAATAAAATATCAATATTTACCCAAAAATAATAAATTTTAAAAAATTAGGGGTGTTACACTTTGTATTTAAATATTTTTGAATTACTACTAAAAAAATTTATTAAGAAAATATTTAATTAAAATTAAAATTAGATTAGAATTTGAATTATTTTTAAAAAATTATGTTAAGATATATATTTAAATATTATTTATTAGAATTTTATTTGTGAAATTTAAACATTTATTTTTTAAAAAATATTTCTTAGTTTTAAAATTTAAGAGTTTTAATAATAATAATAATAATTTAAAACTTGCCACATGATACATATGGATATATTTTTCTTTATTTTGTTTATCTTTTTATTAGTATATAACAACTAATTTATAAAAAATATAAAATAATTTATCAATCATTTTATTTTAAAATTTAAAATTAATTAATAAATACAAATTTATATAGATTACTATTAAAAAATTTTATATATTAACACTTCAAATAAAATTAGAATTAACTTTTTATCATTAATAAAATTTTATAATATGATCCTGAAAATATAAAATATAGCAAAATATATATTAAATTAGATTATTAAATTAAAATAATAAATATTCTACAGAAAGCACAAGTAAAATTACTAGTTTTTTTTTTTTGGAAACTCGAGAAGAAGAACGATTAAATGTTTATTGAATCGTTTTCCTAAGAAAGTCTCCAAATTTAGAATAAAATGAAAATATAGTTATTAACCTTATAAAACTCCAAAATAGTAATGTGATGATGGAACTTTTCTAATAACAAAACCACGACACAACCAAACCACGTGTATTTGAAGTTTCCAACACTCAATGGTCCCCTCCAATTTTGAAACCCATTTGCCAAAAGTTGAGGGGTACCACTCACCACGCACAACACCTTAGGGCTTTAAATAGGGATGAACATTCGGTTCAAACTGAATCGATTTTAAAAATTAAATCCGATTTAAATGAATGAAAAATCGAATTAAATATAATCACTTTATTTTGATTTAGTTCAAATTGATCAGTTTTAATTTTTGATTGATTTTTTAATTTAGACTTAATTTTCAAGTTATTTGATCCGATTTTGATATTAATTTAAACATAATAACTATTAATCAATAAAATTAAATAATTTATATATATAAAATTATATATAATTCATAAATTTCTAATAAAAATAAATCAAATAAAAAATCAATAAAATTATTCGGTTTGATTCGATTTAATTAATTTTTTTCTTCAAAACTCAACTGAACCGAATAAATAAAATTTTTACAATATAAAATTAAAACTAATTGAATCGAATCGAATAATTTTAAAAATTAAATCAAATTATCAAATTAAAATAATTCGATTCGACTTATTAAATTTAAAACGAATAATGCTCATCCCTAACTTCAATATTTACCGAATCACATTTTAGTATCATTTCCGTGGAAGCCATATTTTGTTTTTTCCTTAACAAGAAATAAGGATTTAGAAATACCAAATCATATTTAAAGAAAAGCAAAATTATTTTCGTATAAATAAAGTGTATATTTTTTAGAAAACCCGTCTTGCGTTCTTTCCTTCATTATGGCCATAATCCCATGTGGTTGGCATGCTGTTTTCACTTTCTGGTAGTATAGCATTAAACTTTACTTTTTGCTATGAGCAGTAAACTTTGTACAATAAAATATAAAAAAAAAAAGAAAATAAATATATAATTCAGAAAAATCGTTGTATATTAATTGGCATTCATCAGTAATTGTCTGGCATATACCTAACAATCTTTCCCGGCCCTGCAATTATCAGCTCTGCAAAATCTGTGACCTGTGATCCAATCACCGTTTCCCAAAATATCTTGGTACAGGCAGCACGGTAGCACTAAGAAAGTAAATCTCTCCCTTGGAATGGTGCCTACAAAGAACGCTGTCTCATCATAATCTCCACCGTTTATTTTCAACCACTAGAGCGCGACCCACACGGTACGGATAAAATAATCCAATGGTACGGTAGTTTTGGTAATTCCCTTTTCTCTCCGGGTAAGCCTGCTATATGTAAGGCATGGATAAGTTTAAATTTAACTGGCGTGATTTAATCCTCAAGAAAAAGTTACCGTTTAACAGCGAACTTCGCTGGTGACCAAAAAAAATTCTAAGCCTCATCCTGCATCTGTTTTATTTATAAACCGCTTTAAAATTGGAGCTCTTCAGAAATTATTAATGCTTTAGACGTGGGAGAAAAAAATTGAAAAAAGAAAAAAAAAGGAGATCAAAAGAGAGAGACCCAATCAAATCGAAATCCCTGTTCATGTTTTTGTTTTATCAAACAAAAGCGCTCCCTGTGTAGGCGAAGATAACAGAGATTTCTTGATTTGGTTACTTGGGCTAATCGATCAAATACCAGCACTAAATTCTGGTTTTTTTTTTTGTTTTTTTTTATCCTTTCTTGTTCTTGGTTTAATGGAAGGAGAGAAGAAATACATTACGAGCGAAGAGCTTAAACAGCACAACAAGCCAGGGGACTTGTGGATCTCAATCCAGGGCAAGGTATACAATGTATCCGATTGGGTGAAGGAGCATCCCGGTGGGGAGACTCCTCTCCTGAATCTGGCTGGCCAAGATGTAACCGATGCATTTACTGCTTATCATCCTGGCACTGCGTGGAAATATCTTGATAAACTTTTTACGGGGTATTATCTTGAAGATTTCAAGGTCTCCGAGGTTTCCAAGGATTATAGGAGGCTTTACTCAGAGTTTGCAAAGTTGGGTTTGTTTGATATGAAAGGGCATGTTGCTCTGTATTCATTGGCATGCGTTGCATTTTTGTTTTGTATTGTTGTTTATGGTGTTTTGTGGTGTCAGAGCTTCTGGGCTCATATGGGTTCTGCTGTATTTTTGGGGATCCTTTGGATTCAAAGTGCATACGTTGGTCATGATTCCGGGCATTACCAGGTAATGTTGAGTCCTCGTTTTAACAAACTTGCTCAGCTTTTATCTGGGAATTGCCTGACAGGGATAAGCATTGCTTGGTGGAAATGGACCCACAATGCACACCACCTTGCCTGCAACAGTCTTGATTATGATCCTGATCTTCAACACATACCAGTACTTGCGGTATCTTCTCATCTTTTCAATTCTATTAGATCATACTTTTATGGAAGAAAGATGATTTTCGATCCATTGGCTAGGTTTCTTGTGAGTTACCAACATTTGACATTTTACCCTGTGATGTGTGTTGCAAGAGTAAATCTGTATCTACAGACATTTTTGTTGTTGTTTTCAACGCGCAAAGTCCCAGATAGAGCTCTTAACATCATGGGAATTCTCGTCTTCTGGACTTGGTTTCCTCTTCTTGTTTCTTGTTTGCCTGATTGGCCAGAGAGAGTGATGTTCGTGCTTACTTCCTTTGCTGTTACTTCACTACAGCACGTTCAATTTTGTTTGAATCATTTCTCAGCAAATGTTTATCTAGGACCTCCAAATGGGAATGACTGGTTTGAGAAACAGACGAGTGGAACCTTGGATATTTCATGCTCATCTTGGATGGATTGGATGTATGGTGGTTTGCAATTTCAGCTTGAGCATCATTTGTTTCCCAGGTTGCCAAGATGCCAATTGAGGAGGGTTTCCCCATTGGTAAGGGATCTATGCAAGAAGCATAATTTGCCTTACAGGAGTTTGTCCTTCTGGGAGGCCAATATATCCACAATTAGGACTCTGAGGACTGCTGCCCTGCAGGCTAGAGACCTGACCAATCCTACTCCAAAGAATTTGGTGTGGGAAGCTGTTCATACTCATGGATGAAGTTTTGTGCTTTTCTTAAGGTCTTTCTATTTCATTTGTCAAAATTCCTGGGCCCCTAAGAAAATTTGAACTTTTGTTGGTACTTGATTAGTACCTTGCTCATTCCCTTTTATTGAAAGATATGCAATTTCCTCCATTTTGAATTACTAGCAGTGTGTTTTGTTTTACATTGTCCAATATAAATCTCATTGCCATTGCAACACATTAGTTCTCCAGCATTTGTGCGTATGTGTTGATATGTCTAAGACACATAAATCTCTAAGATAAACACAAATTACATGATCACACAACACAGAGAAGAGAAAAAAGAATAACATAGGAAATTAATGGGTTCAATCGTAATAGAGTTGCAGTATTTTCAAGTATCTCACATTACTCTGCCCTGCTGTAAATGATAAAATATTATAATATTAATATGGGTCTATTGGTTTTTCCTATTCGCTAACACTGCAGATCTCACTTTTTATCCTAATAGAGTTGTAGCGTGATACTTTCAAATCAGATCACAATTGAAATCTATGAAAATATATTCAAAATTTAAACCAAATAAAAAAAAAACAACTTTTATCTTATTCTGTTCTCCCTTCAGGAAAAAACTAATAATTGATTGTCCGCATTCTTATAGAATATTCCATTATACAGGGGAAAATTTTTTCCCCTCCCGAAATCTTAAAGTTTCAAGCTACTAGTAAGATGACATAGAAGCCTTTGTAGTTGGTGCAGTAGTTATTTGCTTGCTTCTTGTTTGGTGTTTCCGTTCACGCTACTGAAAGGTATATTAAGATTGCCTTTAGCCTTAAGCTTTGATTTTAAGTTGATATGTTTGTTTGTAAAGGTTTTTAAGGTACACACGATTACAAGTCAAATAAATAAATAAATAAATAAAGTTGGGTGGGAGTAGTTTTCTGTCTGATACTTATAAGCATTATCTTTAATTATTTGTAAGTTAGTTTGATTAATTGTATTATTATGTTACTTTTATTGAATTTAATAAAATAATTTAATATTTTTTCAATCATTTTAATATTTTTAATATCCTATAAAAATAGACATTTTTATTTTCTTATAAATTAAGGAAATTTAATTAATCTAAATAAAATAATAAATTTTATTTAATTTTTTCCTTAATATACTCCTTACTCATATTACTCAATTAAAAATTAAATAACTCATGTTATTAAAATATTATTGGAATATATATATATATAGGATTATGTAAGTAAGTTGATAAATAAACTACTATTCCAAAGAGAAAATAGCTATAATTTGAGACAAATAAAAATGAAAAGTAAACCTATATTTGTAGGATGGACAGAGTAATAAATATGCTTATAATAAGTTACTTTTTATTAAACACAACATTTATTTATGAGCCACTAGTAAACACTTTAATTAATAAATAATTATTTAAAATTTTAAATGCTCACAGACTTAAATTTATTATTTGTTCCGTTTACTTTTATTTATTATTTTTATAAATTATTTTATTTGTAATTATTTATTATTTTAAGAAAATTAAATAATATTAATTAAATTTTTCAATTTTTTTAATTTTATTATTATCTCTATTAAACACAATAACTACGTTTATAATTTCCTAAAATAGATCTCATCACTTGCTTTTAATTAAGTAAAATAAAAGGTAATTTAATTAAATTAAAAAATATTTTATTAAAATTTAAGTGATTTAATGAAACAAGAGCTTTAACTACAGATACAAGTATACAAAAGGAGTAATTAATTTTCGTAAATTAGACTAAACCCCACTAAATTTAATCAATATTTTCGGGTCAGTGGTAGCAACCACAAAATTTGTGCAAATTGGGACCTGTTGTATTCATTTAGGCATTCAAGATTGCAGATGTAATAAAGAGAAAGAAAGTAGGAATTATATAGATCAAGAGTATTTTAGAAATGGAAGTTTTGATAGATTTACTGTAACCAGTTTGATCATCATAATACTTAGACAACAGCATAAAGTTAAACCACCATAAACGGCAAAAGCAGCCTACTTTGATGGGCAGATTCCTGTTCTTTTGTCCAACAGTGCATGGGTGTGGTTTGACAATCACAATGTTACACCTCATATGGCTAGCATAGCAGCTGAATAATGTTTAATTGATTGTGCTAGATGACAATTTGTTATGAATCATCAGTAGGGGAAAGCAAGACAGAAGGGATTGATTTTTGAGAAAACAAGAAGCGAAGTTTCCAAAACAAATAATAACAAATCAAACCCCACTAGGATTATATTTCATTTTCTAATTTTCATGAATTATATTTCATTTTATAATTTTTATTTGAAATTCATGTTATCTTTAATTATTATGGAAATTGAAAAAAAAAAAGAGAAAAATAAAAAAATATATTGTTAAAATAAGAGGGGAAAAAGTGATGGTCCAGTTAAGCAGTAAGCACAGCCTATTGGGCCATGAGGGCTACACCGTAGCATACCTTTAAACTTGAGCAACGTTCCATAAGCTTGGTGCGTCCACTAGGATTGCAAGCTCAGAGTCATCTGAAAGCTAGGACCTAAAGGTGTGGCCCGCGCGTGAGTCCTGGGCTACTATTAAGCCCACCCTATCTAGCCATATGCCCGCAAGGACCCCTAGCAGGCTAGCACCGGCTCGTTTTAGGAGATTAAGGGTAAATTATCTTTTAATCTCTGAATTTTACAATTATTATTAATTTTATTTGTACATTTTTTAAAAAATAATAGAATTAATTACTAATTAAATTAATAAAAAATTTCATAATTATTAATGAAAACTCTCCACCGTTGCTTAACTATTTTTGGGATAAAGGTTTAGTTGAGTTGAGTTGAGTTATATTAATAAGAAATTGTTTAACTAATTTATAGCTTAATTAATATAAAATATTTTCTTTAATTATTTTTATATTTAGATGTGATTATACACAAAAAAATATCTTATTTAATCTTTTAATTTGTTTTGATTTCCTCTATGTGATACCCCTTACCTGTCTACAGTGTAACCAAGTAAAGCGTACCACATTCGGTATCAGAGCACCCTATCTTATCTTATCCTGTCCATTGTAAATTTTATACTTCATAGAAACTATGTAGTAAAATTTTTTTTATCACAAATTATTTCTGTTGATACCTGGGCAGAATCTCTTCTGTTTTATTAGCATCTGACGAGTTCCACTATTTAACTGTTAAAAATAATTTCATATCCATTTCATATTTCTATACATCATATCACATCATCATGTACTCATATAATTTGCTCATATCTATTTTAAGTAAATATTCTTCATTCCATTCATATGAAATTCATTTAAGATAATTTACAATTTATTTACAATATCAAAATTGAATTACATATCTCAAAAAGATTTACATAATTTACTTATGTGTAATAAATAAAATACAAAACTAGATATACATGGGCCCTACCAAAACTACTCTGCTGAGGTGACTAGCAGACACTGTCAGATCTGATCAATCTCTGTCAGGGTACTACTGCTGCAGCTGCTGCTATGGATGTGTCTGGTCTCCATTACCTGCTCGATGAAAAACCGACACGCTAAGCGAATTGCTTAGTGGTGCATAACTTTAAAGAAAAATAACTGAGTAATTAAAAATAATAATTCTAGGCTAAGATCATAAATTCTAAGTCAGTTATGAATTTTCTATACTTTGAAAACAATTAAATTTATCAGTATCTTTTCTGTTCATTTCTCATATTTTCAGTCTTCATTAATTTATAATAGTGCACAAGTAATCTATAATAGACTATAAGGTTGGATACAAGGGAGTATACTGGTTATACTTCCATATGTCTACCCTGTATACAATTATCATTTCAAGCATAAGGCCAGTGGGCAGGCTATCAAAGCCAGAAATGAAATTAGGCACAATGGCCAATGGGCAGACATATAGCTTGTAGAACAATCATATCATATATATTTTTTCGATTAATGATTATTCACATAGACAGTACTGCTATCTGTAGTCCTTAATTGGTATACCAATCGATCCAAACTATATAAATAAGCCTAGGTTTACTTTGGGCAATTAAGCATTTTTAATTACTTATTAGAAATTTCATGTCACTTTATAGTGGAAAAGTGGGTTTCACATACCTATTTCATGTAATTCAGTATTTAGCAATATATTAGGGTTAAAATCCTACCATAAGATACATTGTCTTATGAACTTTTCTTTAGGTTCAGTTTTAATGTCTTAAATTTACTTATCAATTTGATCACTTTGTAGCCACTTTTTGGCCATACTTCCTTCATGGAAGTTGTTCCTCTATGTCTTGTCTTGTTTTTCCTTTTTGAATCATGTCATTTGGATTTCTAGAACTCAAGTTATGGTCAATTAACCATAACTGGTTCATTTCCTAATTCTGGCTCTAACTAGGCAGATTTTGAAATTACACTTTACCAATTTAATTGGACATGTTGTAGTCACTTTTAGGCTCTGTGTTATTCATAGAGTTTGTTGTCCTATGTCTTATGGTCACTCAAAATTTTGGATTGCATTTTTTTCAAGTTTTGTAGAATCACTTATAGCCAAATAATTGGCCTGGATTCAAGTACCTTTGCCAACAGGATCCTAGTTTAGGTCAATAGTTTTGACTCAACTTTTGGGATTCTTACATTTATAATTTGAGGAAAGTGTTTAAAACAAAATTGGAGCTCTATTTCTCAGGTTTCCAGAACAATATGGCTCATCCCAATTGGAGTTTCCTAGTGAGAGATATGACTAAAAGACTGTTCTAGAGTCAAATGGTCACTTAGACAATTTCGAAAATTTGCATACTAATTTGATCTAGCTAATTGACCTAGTTTCCTTAATTTATGAGTTTTAGTCAAAATACCAATATTATAGATTGATGTATTGTGGACATTTTGCCACTGGTTTCATTGCATTTAGATTTTTGTAGACCAAGTTATGGCCTCTTTGCCAATACTGGTCAAGTAAGCCTATTTCTAGTAATTTTTTGGCAATATGGTTCTAGACAGTTTTGTTACCTAACTTGGGCCAATAATTTGGATCGGTTTAAGGCATTTCTGGACTCTGTGGTCTTCATAAAAGTTATAGTTCTATATCTAAACTTTCCAATGGCATAAAATTTAGGTCATTTGGACTTGTCTAGAGGGAGTTATAGCCAAATGAATGTGTACTGTTCATTTGGTCAATTTTCTAGGTTCATCATTTGGTCATCCGGATTGGGACAACAATTTGGTCAATTTCTGGACAGAATTTCGGCATAGTCTCTTCATGAAAAATGGAGCCTTTTAGGTCTAGTTTCATCTCCAATTGGCCTCATACCAATAGAAGCAACACAATTTCGATTATGGTTCAAAACACATACTGGATTCAATAATTCTCAACCTGCAAAGAAATTTACACTTCCAATTTCATTCCTCTAACTCCCAAACTACAAATTGACATTCATGGCACTTCTAATATCATCAATTCATCTCAACACAATCAATTTCAGCAATAACACAAAATCTCCAATAATTAGATTAAAACCCTAACTCCAATTTATCAATCACAATATATATATATATGCAATCAATTTCTCACACATATAACTTCATCTACACATCTATTAACATCACTAAACACCATTTACATGCATGAAAACATTAAACTACTACATATCTCAAAGCTGCCAAAATCTAGGGTTCTAATTTACTAATCATTTTCTTCCAATTTCATGTCAAACTCACTTATTTCAACATCAATTCAAGGTTTAACAAGGAAAGGAAAAGAAAACTTGTACTAACCTTAAGTGGATAATTCTTCAATTTGCTAAAACTTCATCAATCCTTTTCTTTCTTGGCTGCCTATAGTCTTCCTAAGGTGTGGTGATTAATTTTTGTGAAGAAATTTGTGAGGTTTATGGTGAGAATGGGAGGGATTTAGAGCTTGCATGAAGAACATCCATGGAGGAACAATAGGAGAAGGATTCGGCCATTTGAGAGGAAATGAGGAAGAAGATGAAGTTAGTGGGTGGTTTTGTCACCTTATGGCTATTTATGTCCCACTAAGTTTTTGTTTATTGATTTCAACCCCTAAAGTTTTAATAATTCTAATAATTTCCTCTTTATGTTTCCTTTAATTACATTGCATATAATTTCATATTTTCATGAGATTTTCAAATTTTAAATATCACTCATTTTAATAGACGTTTAGGTCGAAAGTTAGCTCCAGGTGTCAAATGACCAAAATGCCCCTCTACGGGTTATAATCAAACTTTTTCAGTAATACCGACTAAATTCTCGATCCGGCGGATCCTCTAATTTTATACTGTCTATTTTATTTTTATTTTCACCTGTACTAATTAACTAAATTTTCTTTGACATTTTTAATATCATTTTTACCTCAGTAAACCTTTAATTACGTCTCGGAAATTATTTTCTAGGGTTCCTTAGGGGTCTGGGGTCGTCAACTGTCTATGCAATGACTTCCCGGTACAGTCATCCATTGCCGTAGTTCCGACTCCTTTAACCTAGTTACATTTCATTTCTTTTATTTTCCTTTAATTTTTCTTGATCTTTATTTCATCAATTTATGTCTCCTTACTCTAGTTTAAGTATAGTTCCAGACATTCTGACTGTCCAAACAGACGTTAGTCGTCGGAATAGTAGAACGTATGGATTATCTATGGTGAGGGTGTTACAATTCTTTCCCTCTAAATAAAATTTCGTCCTCGAAATTTATCCAGTATAAATAATCGAGGAACCGCTATCTCCTTGTCTCTCAACTTTTTCGTGTTATAATACTTCACTTTCTCTTTAGTCTGTCTTACTATACCTAGTTCTACAATCTTATCCTCATCTCGATTCACTATCGAAAATACGTAGCTCTACACAATAATCCCAACTCGGTACTGTAATCTATAGCTTACAGCATAAACATCGAGAACATTGTGTAGTTACCACGGTATATCCCAATATATCAAATTTTTTCTATACTTATCCTCAATCAGTTCTGCACTCATCTCTTTCATCTCATATACAGTCTCTCTCTTATTTCCATCCATTATCTTTAATACGATCACTTTCGGTTGATAATCTACCATCACTTTATGGCCTAAAGGGTTGGTGACAAGTATATCATCTTCTAACCCATCTATCGGTATCCTCTTTCAACAGGAGGTACAATGCATATATAAGGGTGAATATAATTAGAGTCTATCAATACATATTTAAAGGTATTATAAATAGAAAATGTACCTCTGATAATGTCTACCGGATTTGGCTCCTCCCGAGCCATAGCGTACACATGGAGTGCTACTCCAGCCTTGGGCCGTTCTATAGTCTCAGAAGCCCTCTGTGATGTACCAGCTGTCTCAGGCCTCATAGGTCTTCTACCCCTCTGCACTATCGGGGTAGACCTCTCAGTCGGTGGTAGAGTAGTGGGAACACTCCTCTGTGGATAACCCCGTAAGAAATGATCCATAGATTTACATCTGAAACATTCCCCAGTCAATAATCGACACTCTCCTCTATGTCTCCTACCACAGTGGGTACATTCTGGCACTGGAATTGATTCCCTTGTTACTATACCTGGAGAACTAGCTACAGATACTCCAGACTAGCCCCTTTGGCCTTGTGTCTAGCTCTGTGAACCCTTAAGCTTCTTACTACCAGTAGCTGGTGCACTAAATTGGCCCTGTCCAGGACCTCTCTTACGTTGTCTATCTCTTCTGGACTGCTCATCATCTCTGACTCTCTCCACATCAAGAGCTGATGCTACCAATAAAGAGAAGTCTGTAAAGCGATAAGAAGTAACTATCAGTCTGATATTGTCATTTAATCCGTCCTCAAATCTCCTGCATTTATCAACCTTTATGGGCATTATCTCCAATGCATATCCACCTCACGAATTCCCGCTCATATTCAAAGACTATAAGCTGCCTCTGTCTCAGTGACAAGAATTCTCTCCTTCTGGCCTCTAAATACACATGGCTGACATATTTCTTCTTGAATTCTGCCAAGAAGAAATCCCAGGTGATCTGTGTAGGCTGTACTACCCTCGATACTGTCACACACCACCAGTATGCATCTTCCTGAAGTAGTGATAGAGCACACTCCAACTGCTGCTTTGAGGTGCAGTGGAGCTGCTGTAAAACCCTCTCTGTCCTCTCCAGCCAATATTCTGTGATAGCTGGATCATCCTCCTTCTTGCCCTTGAAGTCAACTGCCCCATATTGCCACAGTCTCTCCAATGGGGACCTGTGTATGGGTTACGGTTGTAGGGGTGCTGGTGGCTGTACAGGTGGCGATGGCTGTGGCTGAGACTATGGAGGTGGAGGCGACTGTGGCTGAGGTATGGCTCCGGTGACCTGACAGAGTAGCTGTGTCATCTGTTCCAAGAAGGCCTGCTGTGTTTTACCCACAGCACTCATAGATGAATCGGCTCTAATGCTTCGCTCCCTACTAGGAGCAGGTGCGGGTGCGTAACTCTCTACCTCCTCCTCGATCGATCTAGAAGACCTGTGCTCTGAAGGATCAGATGCCATCAGTCCTATAAAACAGACAAAGAACAGATCTGCATTAGTATCACCTCGACTCTATTTAAAGGCCCATGCATGTGATGCAAACTACTTCTTTCTATCTATCTAGGTCTAGGACCGCCTAAACCTCTGCTCTGATACCACTAAATGTGATACCCCTTACTCGTCTACAGTGTAGCCGAGTAAAGCATGCCACATTTAGTGCCGGAGTACCCTATCTTATCTTGTCCTGTCCATTGTAAATTTTATACTTCATAGAGAATATGTAGTAAATTTTTTTTTATCACAAATTATTTCTATGGATATCCGAGCAGAGTCTCCTCAGTTTTATTAGCATCTAGCGGGTTTTACTATTCACCTATTAAAAATAATTTCATATCCATTTCATATTTTTATACATCATATCACATCATCATATACTCATATAATTTGCTCATATCCATTTCAAGTAAATGTTCTTCATTCCATTCATATGAAATTCATCTACAATAATTTACAATTTATTTATAATATCAAAATTGAATTATATATCTCAAAAAGATTTACATCATTTACTTATGTGTAATAAACAAAATGCAAAACTAGATATACATAGGCCCTACCAAAACTACTATACTGAGGTGACTAGCAGACACTGTCAGATTTGATCAATCTCTGTCAGGGCACTACTGCTGTGGCTGCTGCTGTGGATGTGTCTGGTCTCCAGTACCTACGCGATGGAAAACCGACGAGCTAAGCGAATTGTTTAGTGGTGCATAACTTAAAAAAAAATAATTGAGTAATTAAAAGTAATAATTCTAGGCTAATTTCATAAATTTTAAGTTAGTTATGAATTTTCTGCACTTTGGAAACAATTAAATTTATTAGTATCTTTTCTATTCATTTCTCATATTTTCAGTTTTAATTAATTTATAACAGTGTCCAAGTAACCTATAATAGACTATAAGGCTGGATACACGGGAGTTTACTGGTTAGACCTCCATATGTCTACCCTGTATATAACTGTCATGTCAGGCACAAGGCCAACGGGCAGGCTATCAAAGCCAGAAATGAAATTAGGCACAATGGCCAACGAGCAGGCATATAGCTTATAGAATAATCATATTAGACATATTTTGTTGATTAATGATTATTCATATAGGCAGTACTGCTATCTGTAGTCCCTAATTGGTATACCAATCGATCCAAACTATATACATAAGCCTAGGTTTACGTTAGGCAATTAAGCATTGTTAATTACCCATTAGAAATTTCATGTCACTTTGTAGTGGGAAAGTGGGTCCTACATACCTATTTCATGTAATTTAGTCTTTAGCAATATATTAGGGTTAAAACCCTACCATAAGATAAGTTGTCTTATGAACTTTTCTTTAGGTTCAGTTTTAATGTCTTAACTTTACTTATCAATTTGATCACTTTGTGGCCACTGTTTGGCTATACTTCCTTCATGGAAGTTGTTCCTCTATGTCTTGTCTTGTTTTTTTATTTTTGAATCATGTCGTTTGGATTTCTGAAACTCAAGTTATGGTCAATTAACTATAATTGGTTCATTTCCTAATTCTGGCTCTAACTAGGCAGATTTTGAAGTTATATTTTACCAATTTAATTGGATATGTTGTAGTTACTTTTAGGCTCTGTGTTCTTCATAGAGTTTGTTGCCCTATGTCTTATGGTCACTCAAAATTTTAGATTGCATTTTTTTCAAGTTTTATAAAATCACTTATAGCCAAATAATTGGCCTAGATTTAAGTACCCTGTGCTAACAGGATCCTAGTTCAGGTCAGTAGTTTTGACTTAACTTTTGGGATTCTTACATCTATAATTTGAGGAAAGTGTCTAAAACAAAATTGGAGCTCTATTTCTCAGATTTCCAGAATAATATGGCTCATCCCAATTGGAGTTTCCTAGTGAGATATATGACTAAAAGACTGTTCTGGAGTCAAATGGTCACTTAGGTAATTTTCAAAATTTACATACTAATTTGATCTAGCTAATTAACCTAGTTTCTTTGATTTCTGGGTTTTAGTCAAAATATCAATATTGTAGATTGATGTCTTGTGGACATTTTGCCACTAGTTTCATTGCATTTGGATTTTTGTAGACCAAGTTATAGCCACTTTTCCAAAACTGGTCAAGTAAGCATATTTCTAGCAATTTCTAAGCAATATGGTTATGGGCAGTTTTGTTACCTAACTTGGGCCAACAATTTGGATTGGTTTAAGGCATTTCTAGGCTCTGTGGTCTTCATGAAAGTTGTAGTCCTATATCTAAGCTTTCCAAAGGTATAAATTCAAGTTATTTGGACTTGTCTAGAGGGAGTTATGGCTAAATGAATGTGTACTGTTCATTTAGTCAATTTTCTGGGTTCATCATTCGGTCATCCGGATTGGGACAACAATTTGGTCAATTTTTGGGTAGAATTTGGGCATGATCTCTTCATAAAAATGGATCTTTTTAGATCTAGTTTCATTTCTAATTGGCCTCAAACCAATTGGAGTTATACAATTTTGGTTATGGCTCAAAACACATACTGGATTCAACAATTCTCAACCTACAAAGAAATTTACACTTCCAATTTCATTCCTCCAACTCTCAAACTACAAATTGACATTCATGGCACTTCTACTATCATCAATTCATCTCAACATAATCAAATTCTAGTAATAACACAAAGTCTCCAATAGTTAAACCAAAACCCTAACTCTAATTTATCAATCACAATATATATACATATAATCAATTTCTCACACATATAACTTCATCTACACATCCATTAATATCACTAAACACCATTTACATGTATGAAAACATTAAACTCCCATATATCTCAAAGCTGTCGAAATCTAGGGTTCTAATTTACTAATCATTTTCTTCCAATTTCATGTCAAACTCTCTTATTTCAACCTCAATTAAATGTTTAACAAGGAAAGGAGAAGAAACTTGTACTAACCTTAAATGGACAATTCTTCAAGTTGTTAAAACTTCACCAATCCTTTCTTTCTTGGCTGCCTATAGTCTTCCCAAGGTGTGGTGATTAATTTTTGTGAAGAAATTTGTGAGGTTTATAGTAAGAATGGGAGGAATTTAGAGCTTGCATGAAGAACATCCATGGAGGCACAATGGGAGAAGGATTCGGCCATTTGAGAGGAAATGAGGAAGAAGATGAAGTTAGTGGATGGTTTTGTCACCTTATGGCTATTTATATCCTACTAAGTTTTTATTTATTAATTTCAACCCATAAAGTTTTAATATTTCTAATAATTTCCCCCTTATGTTTCCTTTAATTACATTGCATATAATTCATGTTTTCATGGGATTTTCAAAATATAAATATCACTCATTTTAATAGACATTTGGGTCAAAAGTCAACTTTAGGCGCCAAATGATCAAAATGTCCATCTTCAGGTTATAATCAAACTTTTTCAGTAATATTGACTAAATTCCCGATCCGATGGTTCTTTTAATTTTATACTGTTTATTTCATTTTTATTTTCACCTGTACTAATTAACTAAATTTTTTTTGACATTTTTAATGTCATTTGTACCTCAATAAACCTTTAATTAAGTCTCGGAAATTATTTCCTAGGGTTCCTCGCGGGTCTGGAGTCGTCAACTGTCTATGTAGTGACTTCCCGATACGGTCACCCATCGCTGTAGTTCCGGCTCCTTTAACCTAGTTACATTTCATTTCTTTTATTTTCCCTTAATTTTTTTTTGTCTTTGTTTCATCAATTTATGTCTCCTTACTTTAGTTCAAGTGTAGTTCCAAACATTCTGACTGCCCAAACAGACGTTAGTCGTCGGAACAGTAGAACGTATGGACTACCTACGGTGAGGTGTTACACTCTATTAATAAAAATTTTGATTTCCTGTATGCATTAGGATCATTATACATCAAAATTTTTTCTCAAAAGAAAAGTAAATTATAAATTAGTCTCGGGCTCATGATAAGGTCCATAAAAAATTAAATTGACACCGTTTGCACCTCTCCCCAACCCACAATTGTAGGTGGTGGTTTTATCCAACTAAGAGAGCCATTGCTTGTCAAACTAATTATGAATCCTGCTAAATTTCTGGAAGCTTAGACAGGATTCTGATTGCATCTATTGATTTTTGTGATTCCTGTGGGATTCATTTGTGGTGTCACTCCAGTGTGGCATGGATGTGGAGGTTGATATAGTGTGTTGCTGTTAGTTGAGAGAACAAGAAAAGGCTGAGTCAGTTTTTTAATTTCTGATCTTCTAGTTTGTCTCAGTAACAATTTTTGCATCATTTTCTAGTTCCAACCAGCTAGGGACCCTTGTCTCCTGGTTTTGCCCTTTCTTTAATTTCTGAACATCTGCATACAAAAATAATTATATTGGGAATTAAATCAGAATTCAAGTACATCTTAATTAACATGTTGCTTCCCACCTTGATTTGAATTTTCACCGATATTTAAAAAAAAAAAATCGTTTAAATTTAACTTATATTTTGTTGTTTAATTGCATAAAGAAATTAGTTAAAAAAATAATTGAATAAGAGAGATTTACATAAAGGAAATCTCCAATGAGTACTTGGGGTGGCTAGTGACAGCTGAAAGTGATTAGCTAATGGTTAATTGACTATTTGCCCATACTAGTCATGTGAAAGTTTGGATAAATGAATTGCCTTTCTGAAAATGAATTTGTTTTCCTTGGAAATGGAATAATTTTCCATTTGACGTTACAATTTTTTGTTTTTATTAATTTTTTTTAGAGTGTCTTAATAATGTTAAATTAAAATATTATTAAAATACAATTAGATATAATAGATTAAACTTTTTTTTTAATTGACAACGTTCAAATTTTGGGTTACATATCCAGCTTAGTTTGGAGTAGTTGTGGTTATCCAAAACAAAATATATTGATTATAAATTATTTATTATTTTTTTTTTATCAATCAATATTTTAAGTAGACAAAATTTAAAATCTTTTAAATTGATTTTGAGTTTTTCACTCTAATGGGTTTTAGAATTAAAAATTATGATATGTGATTCAAAATTGAAATATTTAAATATAATTGGTAATTAGTGAAAACCTTTTAGCTTATCTATCCAATAGGCTTTACTAAAATAATTTTTGAAATATCATTTGAAAAATAATATTGTTTTGATATCATAGCATGACACTTATAGATAAAAAATAAAGAAAAATTTTAAAAATTATTGAGTTTCCATGATTGAAGGATTTTATCATTAATTTAAATAATAATTAGTTTTCTTTTCACGTATTGTGTAGTTTATTTATTTATTTTTTATTTTAATAATATAATTTATAATTTATTTTTTAAATTTATATTTCAAAATTATATTATAAAATTTTATTAATAATAAAATTATTAATTAATTATGTTAAATATAATTTAAATTTATATTAAAGTTTTGAATAATTATATGCATATTAAATCAAATTTAAAATTTAAGATAATTTTTTTTATGAAATAAGATTTTAATAATTAAAATTTAAAAATTCTTAGATAAAAAAATTGATATTCAATATAATAAATTAATTATTTTATGTAAAATATATAAAAATAAAAATAGTAAAAAATTATATTATATGGCAATTTTTTAACACAGTATATATATATATATATACTTTAATTTAATTTGATTCGGTTACTGAGTGTATATATATATATATAGATATATATATACTCATAAACTAGATAAAAAAAACAATAATCTGGTTGCTTACTTATCTCGTTCCATTTGTCTCGTGCTTGACCTTGATAGAATAGACAATTTATGCACTTGTGGTCACCATGATCTTGTGGTCACTCTAATCTCTTCTGTCCAAGAATATATAGGGTTTAGCTCCTCAATAATCCTCACATTGACAATTTCTATCAAATAATGGAATGCTCACAACCTCTGGCCGTTGAGAGTTTCTCACACAGTTGGTTAACAAGCGTAAGCTCTCCTTTAAATGGCCTTGAGGAGCTCCTTAGAGCATCTCTTGACAGTTCCCATGAAGCTATCTTCGAAGAATTAGAGTACAAGGTACCAAAGCCAAAAAGATCTCTGGAGGAAGTCCAGAACTTTAATTTTGATGTTCCCAGTTCTCAATTCCCTGATGCTCTTGTTCACGCTGATCAGCTTTTCGCTGAAGGCCTCATCAAGCCTGTTTTTATCAGCCAATCAAAGATAGACACCTCCAGTTCCCTGGTTTTAGTTCCTAAAATGCATTCTTCTGTTGTTTCTAGTGCTGTTGTTCCAACTGTTGATATTCAGTGTTGTATTTTTAAAAGATGGAGAAAATCATCTCAGCGAATCTTGCAAAAGTGTGTTGGACATCTGAGACTTTTGTGCCGTAAACTACCTGGCTCAATCAGAACCACAAGAGTTGATGATATTGACAGAAGAGCAAGGCAAGTTAAGATCTGGAGCAATTCTCCACAAGCATCTCCAGGCATAACTTATACATCAACTGGTTGGTGTGATATTGAGAGCTCAATTTATGACGCAGTTCTTCATTGCAAAAGATCTATAGGTATTCATCTATATCTTTATATTCTCAAGTTTATTTGTATACAGGTTTTGAATTTGCAAGTGTTCTGATTCTTCTCTACTTTCTATTTCCAGGTAAATGATTGTTTTACAGAAAAAAGCAGTGGAGGTCTTCTAGAAATGCATGGTAAGAGAATCAACTTGTTCTTTGTCCCATTTCTCTGTCCTCTATCCTCTCGATTTGTTTTGGTTCATTTGTCTTCTGAGCAAGCGTCGCTTCTTTGTTGCCCAGCTGTGGGAAATTCACTATTTAAATCATATAGTACAAACTTTTTTTAATACAAATATCTTTTATAGTACAGTTTTTTAGTTGTGTTCTTAATGCTGTAAAGATGAGAATTAAATTATTTCTCGTTTGTCACCACCGTCTTCTTAAGTTCAAGAAACTTTCAACCTCTGCATATGAACAGTATAGTCAAGCTGGGCCGGCCTTTCATAATGCATTAATAAATATGACGATTGATGTAATCAATTGAAGCAATCTAATGCACTGATTTCAAATCGTCTGCATGGAAAAACAGTAATGAGGAGCGTACAGAGAGAGGTTTAGAAGACGAATCTTTCCTTCCACCAATATGGATTTGGATTTTAATAAAGCCGGCATTTGTGGGTACTAACAATGAACCATGAAGGTTGTGTTATATCATTTGTTCGTTTCTGAAAAGCAGCCCTTCTCTTTTTGTGCCTTTCTGGGATGTGGTTATGGCATCAGATACTGAATTTTGTAGCAGGTTGAAAACCAGAGCTAAGGATCATTTTCAATTTTCTTGTTTCCTTTTCCAGTTCTTGCAATGATCAGCACAGCACAATAGTAGGTATTTCGTCGTTAACAAAAATTTGCATTATTGTATTAAGCCTGAAAAGAGAATCCAATTGGTTTAAAACATTTCTTGGTATAGGTATTCCGTTATCCTCATAAATTGTCCTAAAATGGCCATGTTAAGTGCTACTTGTTTGTAGCACCCCCTTTCCGAGCTACATGATTCTTGTGCTTTAATTTCTATATATGTAACGTAAAAACCAATCAAAAAATCCCTTCAAGAAAGTGCCATTTCCCTTTGAATAATACATACAAGTTAGAACTCAGTAGTGGAGGATCTATTCCCACTTCCATGAGAAATGTTAAGAAGAAAAGTGGATGTTAATATTGTCTTCTAACCATTAAACTAAAGAAAAAAAAAGCCGAAAAAACTCAAGAAAAATATTACAAAGCACACGCAAACCATATAGAGAGGGCCACAAGCTGGTTTTGGTTTGTGTTCTGGTTCAAGGACCTAAACTGGACTGTAGGATGTCAATTTCAGCAATTTCAGTCTGGTTTCTGTTTTGGTTCAAGTACAAGTTTAGAAAGGGAGAGATCAGGATCAACTCTGTCCCAAGACAGTTTCCCATGAATTAGTAATCATGTTTTAATCCTGAATTTGATCGAATTGATTTTAATTCGGCTTATAGTCCGAACCGGATCGTGGTGATGTTTAACATCATAGCAGCTGTAACAGGATGTTATTTAGTTTTTTCTGTTTGTGAATGTTTGACAATGGATATCAGCAGATTTGTGAATATTATGGGTAGCTAGGGAGACTAGAGTAGAGAGACACCCATGCATTATTGAGGGGATATTTTGCACTGCAGTGCAAGACAAGAGAAGAGACATGGACAAAGCATGCCTGGAAAAAAGTCATATGTTGGTACTTGGTACTGTCACAGCTTCCCCTTCACACCACATTTCAATTCCATTTGTTTTATTCCTTCTGAACCCAATTCATTAGCGAAGAAGCACCACAAATGTCAACTGACTCGTTTTTTTTTTTCTCTCTTGTAGCTACAAGTTTAGCAGACACAAGGGACCCAAACCAAATCACATCCTCATTGTCTTCGCTAACAGGCCATCCTTCAACTGTCTTCACTTTCAAAATGTTGGTTTGGTTCCACACTGCTTCTTCATCCCTGACGTTGACATGATGATCTATTACTAGTTCCATGGTTTAACAAATCAAACCCCATTTATCATTTTCCTTAAAAAAATAAAAAACAACCCATTTATCAGCTCATTTATGTAAAATAGCTTATTTATTTCCTATTTCATATAAAAATAAAAATTGAGTTATAGCTTTTGGAATTGGATGCCCTCTAAGGTAGGAATGGCAACCGGGCAAAAATCGCTCCTCTCGTCCCTAGAGGACTTCGGGGTTGGAGTAAGAATTTCCCCACCGCGGAGTGGGTTTCTCTGCATGGAGTTTTTTTTTTTTTAATTTTTTATTATATAATGTAAATTTATTTATCAAAAATAAAATATAATTAAAAATACAAATTTTAGATATTATTTTAATAATATATTTATTTTTTTTCTAAAATTATAATATTTAAATATATAAAAATATATATAAGTAAATTATCTTTTAATAAAAAAATAATAATATATTACTGTGCGGATGAAGTTCTGATAGATGAGACACAAGAATGAGTTAATAGAAAACTAGAGTTTTGGAGAAGTACTTTAGAGTTAAATGGCTTTAAGTTAAGTAGAACGAAGACAGAATTTGCAAGTTAAGTGAAGGCCGAACTTGTGATAGGAAAGGAGTTAGTTTGGATGGAGTGATACTGTCTCAAAGTAATTACTTTAAATATCTCGGCTCAGTCCTTCAAGTAGATGGGGATGTGAGGAGGATGTTAGTCATAGGATTAAAGCCGGATGGTTGAAGTGGAGACGTGCCATGAGAATTTTATGTGATCGTAAGATTTTCAATAAGTTTAAAGGAAAATTTTATCTACAGCCATACGATCGGCCATATTATATGGTAGTGAGTGTTGGGCACTGAAAGATTCGTATGTGTCTAAGATAAGAGTTGCGGAGATGAGAATGTTAAGGTGAATGAGTGGCCATATTAGACTAGATAAAGTCCATAATGAGAATATTAGAGAAAAGGAAGGAGTGGTACCAATTGAGAATAAGTTGAGAGAAGGGAGATTAAGCTAGTTTGGTCATGTGAACCGTATACATACGGAGTTTTCAGTTTGACAAGTAGAGCACAAAGGTAGAGGATAGAAAGAAAAGAAGGGGTAAAGTTAAACTGACTTGAAGGAAAGTAGTACAATATGACCTAGAAGCATTACACATTTTCGAGGATTTAACCCAAAATCATTTAGAGTGGAGAAAGATAATTCATATAGCCGATCTCAAAATTTTGAGATAAAAGTTGAGTTGAGTTGAATTGAGTTTACTGTGCGGACGAGTTGTGGGGATTTAAGACGAAAAGAAGGTCTTTTCATCCCCGGTCTGCACAAATCAAAGTCAAAACAAAATAGAAGAAAATTAATAAAATTCGAGATAAATCGAATTGAATTGGACAACTTTTGCTGCCTTGAGAAAGATACTTTGTCACAAAACATATTTGATGAGCTCACAAAACGTTTCTGAAACAGAAGAAAAACAAGCAGAGAATACAGGGATTATGGCAACGGAGACTAATACATTTGTCTTTATGGTCGGCATGTATGGTCGGCCCTAGGTTGTCATGTCTCGATAACTACTAAAAGCACAACAGTGCTAGACCTCCTTTTACGTGTCTAGAACTCAATATCCCATATTAAGGCCCTAATTCATGCACTAAGAAATTTGAGAAGTAATGAAACAGCACCAACTACTTACATTTTGGAAGATAGCTGGGCTGTTAGCTCAATTTGGAAACACTGGCTCCCAACAATTTGCTCATAAGATTCTCCTCTTGATGACCAAATTTGGAAGACCAGTGCCTCTCTCTTGTCAGTTTCTTCGCCCTCTCCCTCTATTATTAAATTATTTATTAGAGTAGATCCTTAAAGAATTAGGCTTGGGTACATCAATCATTTATGCTAATATATATGTATATTTTTAATTTAATTTTTTTTATTTATATTAAATTGGCCGAATTTGACCAGACAGAGTTTTTCAAGCTAGTGATAAATTTAAGGTCTTGTTTGGTTAGTGGTAAGTAGATTAAAAAAGTAAAACTTTTTAAAAAGTGTAAAAAATAGTATTGTTTGATTTATATTATTAAACCAACTTCTTAGGAGATAGAGCACTATACTTATTTTGTACAAGGAAAGTAACTTATGTAAAGTTTGGTAAGTTAGTACTTCAGTTGTTAAAATGTAATGAATTTACTAATTTATTTTTTAATTTATTATATTTTAAATTATTTTATGAGTATTATTATTTTTTATAATTTAAAAATAAATGATTTTTAAAAAATTAATTTATATACTAAATATATTTATATTATATTTTCTGAAAAGTAAGTTTCCTACGATTGTACTTCTCAAAAAATATATTTTTTGAGAAATAAACTTCTTTAAAAGTAAAATACATTAAATTAAATAAAGCCTAAATACTTAATCGGAAAGTGAATGGGAAGTAAATTGGGCTCAGTAAGCCCAGTATATTGGTTATTGGGTCGTTAAACAAAGAGCTGAAAAAATGAATTGGGCTTGATAAGCCCAATGTGACATAAAAAGTCCAATTAAAGAAAAAAAAATAAAGTCAGAAATGAGAGTCGAATCAAAATCAGAGATTTGGAACCTTCGACAAACGGTACAACTTCATAGGTGCAATAAAAATTCAAATTTTCTCTCATTCAATAAAGTTTGACACAAGTTCTTACATAAATTAGTCCTCTCATCCTGGAGCAAACTGATATTGCGTTACCTTTCTGTTTTCTTTTTTCATTTGTAGCTCTTTCTGAAGGTTAATTTTAAGTTATCTGCAATCACTGTGAGTCTTGTGCTTTGTACGAGTCTATTATTGAAATGGCTAGAAATTGACAAATGTAGTTCAGTTGATGGCAATGCTTTCTTGTGCCTTTTTTTTTTTTTTGTCACAGCAATGAATCTAGTTCCATTTAATTTGGCTCCTGCTGCACCATCTCCTCCTCCGTGGTTGCCCATGTTACCACCAAACCCTACCCAGTCAAGTGCTTTCTGGGAGACCGAAAATGTGCATGATCGGCTGAGAGACTTACAAGAGACTATGATTCTCGCAAAAGCAATGTAATCTTCGCTTTCTTTCTATCTTTATTTGTCATTTGATTGGGATATAAAATTACCCAGGAGTCGTAATTCATGTAGTTGCTTTTTTTTTTAGGGACAAAAAAAATATTGTATGTTATTTCTCCTTCTTGGTTTCGAGTATTGATAATTGTTAGCTATTATATTTGGAATATAGATTATGATCAAATTGGTACTTTCAACAGGCAGAAGGAGCTAGAAATGTTGATGACATCGATAGATGCTGAAGGATTTGCGGAACATGGGGAAAGGGGGTCCTTTGATCCTGTTGATTGTAGCTTATCCAAGTGTTTAGAAGATAGGAAAACTGATTTGAAAGCACAAGACACACTTTCTCTGGATGCTGCATACTCTTTGATATCAAAATTAAGAGCTCAGCTAGGGCCATTTCGACCTCTCATAGATGAAGCAAGCCCTTGGGAGGAGAAATCTGCAGCCATTAGATTGTCTGATAAGATGCTAAAGAGTAAACGAAATAAACTTTGGAGGAAGAGAAAGAGAAAACGTATTGCAGAAATGCATGCAAAGGTGGTTTGCCATTTTCATTGGTTTTTTGTCAGCTGCTGGGCCTCTTTTATTCTCAGTCAGTTATCTTGTCTGACTAATTTTCTTATTATGATGTTTAGGAGCATGAACAATTTGACCAAGCTGATCGAGAAGCTAACGAGTGGATGGCTAGGGAGATTGCCAAGGATGTTGCACAACTCAAGGTACTGGAATTTTTTGTTCTGAACTGACACGGAAACTACTAATGTCTTTTGTTTCTCATCCACTTGGTGTTTAGAACTCCAAAAATGCTGTGATTTTCTAGGTTAGATTGCTATCCTATATTGTTTACTATTCTATAATCAACTTGGATTATGTCAACAAAGAAACGGGTGATGCCAATCAGTGGTTTCAGCTTAATGACACCATAACTTGAGAATTTTGGCGTTCCTGTCAGGATGTCACTTTTCCTGATATCAAAAGCATAATTTGTACTAGATGAACATAACAAATTTGTTCCTTGCAGAAAACCAGTGAAGGTACTTTTGATGTAATTAAAAGGTTGTAGGTTTAATGCTTTATGGCATAGTAGATGCCGATCAATGGCCATATTGAAGCAAATTAATTGATGCCTAGTACTAAATGTTTCCACATAGTTTGTTTTACCAAGCAACTTTGAGCAATGTGTGTGAGACTAGTATTGCTCTTTTCAGAACTATTGAAGTGCTACAAATAACATTTTGGTTTCATATAAAGCAGTTTGCATCCATTGGAACATTCAACTTCTTTTAGCAACGACACAGGCACTCAGTAGCTCCATTTTCCCTTAAAAGAATTATCACTCAGCCCTTTCAGTAAACACTAGCTATAATTGTTGCTAGAAGTTAAAATTGTACTCTTTCATACACAAGTAAACTCTCTCTTGTTCTCTGACCAAGTTCAATCCAGTGTGTTTTTTCAACTTTACTGGATAAAAAGGACATATTTGACAATAAACAGGAGTTTTCCATTGGTGCATATTTGCACTTTTTCATTGCTTTGCTCACTATCCTGGTATCTACAGAACTGTAGTTTTGTGGTTCTTTGGCTGCTTGTGGCAATGGAAAATTGGATTATACTAGCTAGTCTAGTTATTTAGCTTCTGATGGAAAACTTACATGTTTAAAACTTACATGTTTACAAGCGCTTTTATCCTATGGAGATCTTGTAAATCATGTATTCTTTTAAAAATTTTTGGTTTTGGATCATGTTCCTTTTTATTGTATCTGAAGTTTGCATGAGCTTAACAATTTTAACTTGGGTACATGTTGTTGTAGGTGGATAATATGAAGCAGATTGCCAAGCTTAAAGTGAAAGAGGAGAGAAAGAGACTAGAATCAGAGGTGAGAACTTGTGAAATAGTGTACTTGCTATTGTATGAGGTCCTAATGTATGTTATTAATTGCAAAACATTATCAGATAAATTGAAGACCATCTGTAATGAATGATATTTTTATTCTTTTAGCTAGAGATCAGAAAAATATTTTGTTGTTTCTGCTTTTTGACTCTCATACACTTTGCAAAGTTATTGCTGGCTAATAACTTGGTGATGTAGAACAAAGCAATCTGCATCACTTGATTTCACTTACCATGAGCATGATTTTGCTAGAGTTTGCCTCAAGCATTATCCATTAGCAAAGAATTGCCAAGCTGCTATGATGCAAATATTTGGAACTAGTATGTAAGACTTTACTTGGAACTTCCTCAAATTTCCCATGTGCTGTTTCATGGGTGGGAGCTAGAGTTAGAACTCCTATATGTCCTTATTTCTTTCTTCAGAAGCTGTATATATGAAATACCTTTCTTCAAAGATAGTATGATGACACTCATTCATACACAATTCATTGGATAGTTCAGAGCTATCATATCAAAACATTTTTTACAGAATATTGCAGTATTTATGTTTTTCCTTTTCCTTCTTTGGGAAGATGTCCAATCTTATACATGTTATGTCTTTCAGCTTGAGCTGGTTTTGATCGTGGAGAAGTTGCAGGAATTGCGTTCCATCAGGATTCAAAAATTGAAAAAACAAGGTATGCGCCCGTATGCCTAATAAAATTTCTTATGCCTTTTGTTTACTGTATGGCTAATCTGCCTGCTCTGATATAATTGGCCTTTATAACTTAACTGAATATACGACTGCACTTATGATGCTCTCAACTGTGATGTTCAACTCATATTACTTTCGGTGCTTCGTGCTTTGGATGTAGTATTCATGCTTGCAGTGAAGAATTATAATTATTTCACCATGAGTTAAATTTCAGAGTCACTTGTTGATTAAAGTGATTATTGAATGCAAAATGAGGTTCTATAGATTTGTTAAATTTTGTGAGACTTGATGATTTCTATGTCTTGTACTTTCTTTCTTTATTATGCGTTGCTATTCATGCTTGTAATTAATACAGTGTCTGCGCAGATGAATATATATATTTTTGATTCTTTTTATAACTTTTTATTATGCTTGGTTGCATAATCATGCAGGGCATTTTCTCCCGGAGGAGGATGACAGGTTTCTTGAGAGAGTTCGGGCTGCAGTTGAGGAAGAGGAGCGGCAAGCAATGGTTGCTGCTGACACTGATGCTGCCAAGGATGCCATTGCAACTGCTGAGGAATCCCGGAAAACAACCCAGAATCATGGACCTATCTCCAAGGATTCAAGTGGTGATAATGTTCGAACTAAGGAAAGTACAGGCAAAATAAATGATGTCAATGGCAGTGCAGGATCTGGTGTGGTCACTGTTCCATCTGAAGAAAGGGGAACTGAAGGTCAAAGTTATACTGGAGCTTATGATTCTGTGGCAAATTTACCAATGGAATTCTACCACTATTACTACGGTAGCAATAATGATATGGGCACACTTATCGAGGTGATTTTAAACTGCTTATTCCCCTGATTCTTTATGTGGTGCAGCATTCTTACGAAATATAAGTGATTCTTTGATATTCAGAGGCAGTCTTTTTATACTATTAACAAAAAATTGCAGGTCCAACATAAGTGGGCATTTACAATACATGATGCATGTGTTAGCACATGCTCTATCGTGGGTTGACAATTATAATGGGAGATAATCATTCTCACAAGTTATTTCATCCTTGTTTGCAGGTTAGAAGAACATGGGATGCATATATAAGACCAGGAGGGAGGTAAATCTGTAAATCCTTTTTTGGTAGAAATTATGCTAACCAGTATGCAATTCACCGTGCCAACTCAAGCCTGTGTCAGTTCTGCCCCTAGTCATACTTCCTTTTTTCATTAACCTCTTTTTCATATTGCTAGTAGAAGTACTAGTACTAGCAATTTTGCTAGTACTAGTACTTCTACTAGCAATATGAAAAAGAGGTTAATGAAAAAAGGAAGTATGACTTCTACTTGCTTATTTATCCATTTATTGCACTAGGGGGGAAATAGGCAAATATGTCTCTTCTTGTTTTTATTTTTTGTTTAATTCTCCTCATATTTTAATAATTCTTTTGTGCTAGTACTAGTACTTCTACTAGCAATATGAAAAAGAGGTTAATGAAAAAAGGAAGTATGACTTCTACTTGCTTATTTATCCATTTATTGCACTAGGGGGGAAATAGGCAAATATGTCTCTTCTTGTTTTTATTTTTTGTTTAATTCTCCTCATATTTTAATAATTCTTTTGTGGATGTGCAGCCGCATTCCAGGGCATTGGGTTCAGCCACCTCCTCCAGCTGATGACATATGGGCGTCTTACCTTGTTAGGTCTAGATGATTCCTAACTATTAAAAAGACGGAGCTTTGGCTCCCACAACTGGCATATTGCAGAGTTTTGAAAGCATTTTTGAGCTGAATTGCTTCGTAGTTGCATGGAAATTACACTATGTTCTTGCATCTGCACCCTTGATTTGGAATGACTGGTGACTTGTAACTTGGCGGCAGTGACAATGTAAGGTTCCTTCAACAGGTGGACTTCCATGCGTGTCTATTATCATCATAATGCCATATATGATAATGAGAATAAAGGTTTTGTAGGACAACCAATTTGAAATAATATTTTTGTGAAATTAGAATGTGCAGACCCTTGCTTTTTTGTAATGTAATAAGCCTCCCCTTCTTATTTCTCCTGTTATCAACCCACTGATGGATACATGTTCAAAAGTTAGAAGAGAGAGGGAAACTGTACTGGTGCTACATTGCAGAGTCTATCAAATGGGGATACTAATCTCCCTCCTCTCATGCCAATCTTTGAAGGTAAACCTGCATCTGCATGAGAGAATTTTTTACAGCACCTCTCCACAAGTCCCTTCACTTATTGAAATAATGCTAGAATGGAAAAACAGAGCAAACAGGCTTCGAAGGCAGTCGAAAATTATGTTGTGTTCTTGAGCAGAGCATTACCAGTCTTACTAGAATTTCTATGGATTCCGATGATCTAGCTGACAGGTTAGCCTGTTTAATTTTTTCAGTAAATTTCTGCTGTTGTATTATTTGTTTGCGTTTTCAATATAATATTTAGGCGGTTATACAATGTTGTCTTGTGCTAGCAAGCTGGAGATTGGTTGTGCCTATGTTCCATACTTATAGGGGTAGCCACTTGTAGGGGTAGCCACGGTTGAGGAATCGCCCGTTCAGGTTCAATTAAATCATGAACCTGAACCAAACCGTCATGGGACGGTTTGGAAGACGGTTCTTGAACCGCCGGTTCCGGTTCGAGCTCCGGTTTAAAACGGTTTAAAGGATGGTTCGAAAAATGACAGTTCAAGACGGTTTGAAAGCGGTTTATGGACGGTTTGAAAGCGGTTTATGGGCGGTTTAAGAGCAACTTAGAGAAAAAAATTAGAGAAAAATTTTATTGATTTAGAATTTAAGTTATATTTGTAAAAATATTTTAATTTTTCTTAGAAATCTTTCAATCAAAATAAAATAAGAAAAATAAGAATAAAAATAACTTATTTTTAAAAAAAATTTAATAAGCAAAGACTTGAACTTATTAAAAAATTAGAGATAAAATTAATTTAAAAAAAAAAATTAGAACAAGGTGCATGAACTTAATTTTATCTATATATCCCTTTAGGATTTAGAGGAATCAAAATTTTCAGTTATAAGTTGAGAGAAATGAGATTGAGGTGGTTTGGTCATGTAAAGTATAGACATAGGAAAGTTCCAATTAGACAAGTAGAGCATATTGGGTTGAGGATAAAATGAAAATAATAGGTAGACCTAAACTGACTTGGAGGAGAATAGTACAACATGACCTAGAAGCATTACACATTTCTGAGGATTTAACCCAAAATCGTTTAGAGTGGAGAAAAAGAATTCATATGGTCGACTCCAATAAATTTTTGGGATAAAAGCTTAGTTGAATTGAGTATTACTTGCCATTTTTTAAAAAATTATATGATAATTGATAATTAAAAAAATATAAAAGAAAAAAAAATCAAAATAGTGGGTATTGAAAATTTTATTGAAGATATAAAATAATAACAGAGTAATTGAGATAGTACTAAAAATTTCAGTGAGTATAAAAATAATAAAGTAGGAGAATTGTGAAAGTACTGAGACTTAAAAAGATTGTAGAAAATAATTATTTAGAAAATTTGAGATAAATTGAAAGAGTATTAAGAATTAAAGAGAGTGTAGAGAATAATTGTGTGTGTATATATATATATATATATATATATATATATATATGAATTAGGAGTAGAGTGAAGTATTTATTGAATTTTTTTGTATTTAAATCGCTGGTTTGGTCTGGTTCCAAATTGTCGGTTTAATTCGGTTCAGAATCGCCGGTTCACGGTTTCTAAAAATTATAAATCTGAATCAAACCGTAGAAGGACGGTTTTGGTTCGGTTTGAAGTCGGTTCCGATTTTGACCGGTTTTGGTCTGGTTTTGACCGAACTAGTTTCGGTTCGAAACCGGACCGAGGCCACTCCTGCATACTTACATTGATGAAAGTGCAATTTTTTTGCCCCTTTTATAATATATGACTGGATTTTGTTGGCAAGTGCGTTGTGATCAAATTACAAGCGACCTACTTTCAGAGGAATCGCAGCCAAGAGGTGTGTATATATCGTGATAAAATTGGTTAGAATTCAAATTATTCTGAAAATAGAATTCAAATTATTCTGAAAATAGAATTCTCTCCGCATTTCTTAATTTGTTAAGATTTCTGGGTCACAAAGCTAGGCCCTACAAATGAACCATTCAATCTACAGATTGATGTTGCTATGGTTGCCTCCAGTTTGATTTATTTGCTTGTCACTGATTTAGTATATCCAGTAAGCTTTAGTAAATTAACTCAAAGAGGCAAACATTTCCCAACACAGTGCTTAGTTCAAGTTCCAAGTTTTACAGACTTAATGTGGAAACAACTTTTCTCATTTCTCCTCCTCCTCCTCACACCACCCACACCCCCCCCCCCCCCCCCCTCTCTTCACACACACACTCTCTCTCTCTCTCTCTCTCTCTCTCTCTCTCTCTCTCTCTCTCTCTCTCTCTCCCTCCCCGGTGGGGTGCGAGTAGGGGGTGTATAACGAAACCACTAAATCGACAGACGATTATTTCAAATGAATTCAAATCGAAATTAGTGATTTTATATATTTAAATATTAGTTATAATTTAAAAATAATTATAAACTGAATTTTTTATTTGGTTTTCGGATTAGAATAGTAAAAGCATCACTCAAACTGAATGTTTGCATATGTATGTATATAAAACATTATTTCATTTTTTATTTTTATTTATTTTTATTGAATAATATATTTTAAATTAATATTTATTTTTTAATTAGTATATGATAATATGTATATACGAAAGATTATAAAAGTTTAGAAAGTGTTGAAAATCAAATTCAACTTGCTTAATGTAAAAATTGAACATGTGGTTTTGTAATTTAATGTTGGTTTTAGTTTGAGTACTGTCAAAATTGATTTTATTGGTTTGGTTTGTTAAAATATAGTAAACTTGCTCAAATCGATGCATATAAAGTACTAGGTGTGTGAGTGCCATTAGGGTGAGTCACAGTTATAGATCTCATGGTTTTCAGATGCTGGGATTCTTCGATGAAGATAGGCAGAGTAGTTTAAGGTTTTGGAGGATCGGAATTAGACCATATGGCCCTTTTGAGTTCAGTTTCGATTTTTATATTGATCAAATTTAGCAGTTGAATTTTTAAAAAATATTTTTTAAAATAGAAAAATATAATTTTAACCTGAAACTAAACCGGCCGATTTTGATTGATTTCCATTCAATTTTGATTGGTCCTTTGCCATCATATGAAATTATAATGTCTACTAAATCCCAAGCTGGTAGTAACTTGAGTCCAATTATCAGTAAATGTTTGATGCAGCATGCTTCTTTTCTGTACCTTCACGTAGAGAAGAATGCGAATCAAGCACAAAAACGTTAGCTTTTCATTGGTATCCAAAGTACACCATGAGTTGGGTCAAAGCAAGAATTATCCTCCGAGGAAACTGTTTAAGAGGTTGATCTACCCCTAGTTTGTGGGCTGGCAATATAGGCCCCATTTATCATCGCTTGCCCACCTTGAAACTGCCATCGGTAACACAGGCTAAGCAACCATTTTGTTGCCCTGTGTAAAATAGCTTGCGGGTGGGAACAAGTCCAAAGCAAACATTTCAACCCTTAAAGGGGACCGATGATTCAAAACAAATATTTTTTCCCAACACATGGTACGTTACTGAAGTTGAAACTTCAAGCAACTTACAATAGCTTGGCATCGATCCTTTCACGTGAGATCAGATTCATAACCGATGGCCACGCCTTTCTTCTAGAGTTTTGGCTTAATGTTTAAATCCCTTCTATGAAAAGACATGAGTTGTTCAAAGTCCTTTAAACATTAAAAGAAAAGGGGGAAAAAAAAAGGGACTGATAACCATGCTTCAATTGCAATAAAGTTATGATTTCCAACACATAGGTCTCATGCTCACAACGTTTTATTTCATCAATGCAACAAATGGTTCACTCCGTCAATCTAATCTCCATGAAAATACCGTCTGCTAGCAAATATTAGACTAAACCAAGGAAAAGGCCAGAACACCACGCAGCACAATGGTCCAAAATGGGAGATAAACAATATACAAGGAACCAAAAGACATCCAACTTGAAAGTTAACAATTGGAAACATCAAAAATCGTGCTTGCAGACAGATCATAAAGTTTTCAAATAACTAATAAGCCTCCAACTTGAAAGTAACCCCATGAAATACCAGTCATTCAAAACTGCAACCAGAAACATTTGTAAACAGTTGATGGGGCTACAAAAAGGAAGCGCTCTACCAAAATATGAAGAGCAATCACAACCAACAAAACCATGATTAAAAAACATCTGCACAAAACAGAACAAACAACCTCTCTAAACCCTCTTGGCTTTCAAAGCACCAACTGGGATCTTGCTCAAAACCTTGGCATCAAACACTGCATATTGCTTTTTTATCTCAATCATTACCTTCTCTGCAAATGGATCAACCTTGTCCTCATACTTCTCGTATAGAACTGGCACCGAGTGCAGTAAAACAAATGCTGTTATGGGAACAAAACAAGCAATACTCAGCAATCATACCTAGAATAATGGGTAAAATGTACAAAATAAGTTTAAATGGCCATACATGTATAGAACAAGGTCAAGAAATTGCACCAACTCCCCACAATTGACAAGACCCACAAGGCAGCTATAACCTGAAAAAAATATATATATTCAATTTATGGAAAATGGATAATGAAACATAAACGAACTCCCAACCGAATAAATAATCAAGTTCATTAGTATGTGAAGAGTGCAAGACAGCAAATATCCAATTCTGACAGCACCAAAACTACCAATATAAGCATGCATGCCTATACCATATAGAACTTGGCCGTGATAACTTCAAAATCCTCTCAAATTTGTCAAATATTGATAGAATAAGTAACCTTTCTAGGAAAAAATAATAATTTATAACTATAAATGATCTACTTCAATCCAGCAGAGCCTTTAGAAATAATTAAACTAGATAAATAATGAACATACAATGAGAAACTTCTTTAAATCTTTTCCAGATGCAGTATCACGTAAGACTGCAAAACCTCGGTTGATTTCGAATGTCAGTGCTGAAGCAATCTGCAGGAATGGCTCTTCTGGAAGATGAACTTGTGGGATGCGAGGTGGGGTCCTATAAACAGCACAGATTGAGAAAAAAATAAATAAATATGTAGACATACAAATTACACATGGCCCACAGTCGTAAGTGCCTCAAACAAAACCAATGAAAAGAACCAGAAGATTACTTATTGATAAATGTATGAGCATTGGACCACAGAAACAAGATTGCAAGGGAGAGGATCAAAACATGGCACACTAAAGAAAGAAGATGGTATTCAATCAACTCAAAAAGAACCCAAATAGCAGTGGCAACTCCAAGCACACTAGCTGAGATCTTCTTATTTCTCCACAACAACACATCAGCAGCTGCATGTCACACAAATGAAACAAGGGAGGGGAACACATTAGGCACCCAGTACCACAACAAATTTGAATTATGAGCGTGCTACAAATCAAACTGAAAAGAAATTCTACCAAAAAAGGATGAAATGTATTAATTTTTTTTTTTACTAATGCTTAAGAAAATAAAAGTTTTTGGCTAATTGCTAGCCTAGCTAATTTAAGCTGGTCATTCGCATTACAGATTTAGAACTTCAGTTCCCTTTTTCTGGTTCTTTTGCACGGTTATTAATCGACCAACATTGCAAATATCTGAATCAGTTCCTGTATTTTCCAGAGATAAAACCCATAACCTAATCGAAGATTTCATAAAGAAATTCTGAAGACATCATCTGTTATCTGAAGCTGCCTTTTCTAAAGCAACAAATCACTTTTATTCTCCTTAAAAAGCAACAAAATCAATTTCAATGCGATTGAGTAAAACCTAAACATCAATCTTCCTAAAAAATAAATTAGTAAAGCAAAGAAGCAATAAAGAACTTGGTAAACACGTACGCTTTCCTCCACCAAAAACCTTGTGTACAGGTTTCTCCCTCCCAAACAAACGAAAAATCTTCGCCTTCACCGACGAAGGCGAGTCCGGTTTCTTCTCTGAATCAGAATCGGAATCAGAAGATGACGAATCATGAGCGTGAATCTTCTCGCTTATCTTCTCCATCACGGACTCAATCGGACTTTCAGAATGCTCCGCCATGCTATCGCGATCAACCAAATCCTATTTAAATTTCTAATTTCGCCGAAATGAAATTTCCTATATAAATTCGGTGGCCGTGATACATGGAGCGAGTAACAAGCGACTGAAAATGTAGGTTAGCGTGGTGGCCACTGTACCATAGACCGTAAAAAGAAGGTTCCGAGCCTGAGGTTCGGCTATCGAACCACCAAGAATTTGAAATAAAACTTTGACGCCGTTATATTTGACACGATCAAGGAGTGACGACGTTTGCTGACGTTCTGACATTGGCCAGTTGCTTTTTCAGTACAAGACGCGTGGAAACAATTTGGGAAATTTTTATTCGTTGTAATCGTATACATATAACAGTTTAATTTTCCCAATGAAGGACGGTGGATTTACATGTCCGGAAAGGCACCGACCAATGGGATCGAAGACACGTGGCAGAGCAGCGGGAGGATGAATTAATTCTATATCCTAAAATGTAATAGCGGATTATAAAATAGATTTCCTGACGATTTAGACGAATATTAAAATATAACAATAATAATAAAATTTTTAAATTGTTGAAATTAATTAGAGTTTAAAGTTTAAATTTGAATTTTTCAAATTTTAAAAATAATTTTAATGTCATTAAGACTCCAGTTGAATAAGCGTTAGATATTTCAAAAAGAAAATTTTTTATTTTTTATTTAAAACATAAATCTGAATTTAAATTATTTCCTGGTAAAATTTATTGTTTATTATTTATCAAAAAATAATTGTTTAAAAATTGTTTAAAATTGCTGATGAAAAAATTAATTTTTTAATATATTAATTAAAAAATATTAAAAAATAAATTAAAATTAAATTTAATAAATTTTAATCATAATAACATTAAAATAATAAAATAATTTTTATCAAATTGTATTTTTTAATAATATTAAAAGTAATATTTTTATTTAAAAAAATAATTTTAACTCTTTAAACAATGATAAATAGGCACTAAGTGGATAAGTAGGAGTTAAAGGGCAATTGGCCCAACTTCAAGCCCAAGAAGAAATTGAAAGCCGAAAGGAGAATAAATCTCAATCGGAATCATGCAGTGACCGTCGGCAAAGCAGAAAAACAAAAGAGAATAAAAGAAGGTGGGGACAAACAAAGGCATCTGAGATATGAAGTAGCAAAGAAATTCCCAATCTGGTCAGTAACAGAGCACTCTATCTGGCGTCATCACATGATAATGCCGCTGGAATGGAAGTCTGCTCTGGCCCATCAAGAAGGTGCCATGCCATTATTTCAACACCACTCACATCCTTTTCAAGATTGTGCCAAAAAAAGAAAGATTTTCCGAAAATTCCTTTTGCTCTGCTGATCCAGAGCTCAGTAGTTGATTAGGGATGGCCCATTGAACAGTAAGAATCTAAGGATGTATATGTAAGTTAAAAATTTTTTGGAGAATTTCTAAGATCTCTTCAGTAGATATAGCCACTTAAGTTTGAGAGGCAAGCACCAACGAATTCTGGTTTAGTAGTTTTGAAATTTTCTTTAAGACAATGAAGTCTAATGTCCGAATACCAAATGAAGAGGAACCCAAATGAAAAAAAGTGTAGATGCAAACAAGGATTTATTAGAATATGGTGTTGAATGCTCTCCGAGAACAGTCTCTTCCATGCATTGCACTATACAAATATCAATAATGAAAGCTATTAAAATTTGAAAGATTTAAAGCTAGCAGTGCAGCAACAGCACCAATATAAGATTAACGAAATGGTCTGGGAGGCTTTTCTAGGACAGCAGAAAAGAACACTTCACGATCATCATCTTTGTCCAGCTTAGGAGCAACAATCCATTTATGCTTTTTGTACCTTAGCATCTTAAATGCTTCTAAATAATCATTCAAATCCTCTTTCAGACAGAAAAAGCTGTCGATCCATAGCAGACCCCCTGGCCTCAAAACTCTATCCCAGTCATACAATATAAAGTCTAGCAGCACAAAATCAATCCAGCCATCAAGAAATCTTGTTGTGTGTATCAAATCCAGTGTATTATCAAAGAATGGAAGCCGTTGGTTTATAGTCAAGTAAAGAGGTACTAGTCCCCGAAGAGCGATCATTTCATTGAATGGTGCTCCAAGATTGATAGTTGCTGAGACTATAGTAACATTGAACTCTCTCATTCGAGCTGCAAAAGTTCCTGTTCCTACACTGAAATCCAATCCAATTCTAATCCCTCCGGGCTTAATGTTAAGCACTTCGGGTATCAGAATATCTGCAGTAAGATTCATGCTGAGATCAAGATTTATGTGTTTGATCCATCTGGGAAGTTCATGAGCTGTGAGATTGAAGCAATCTGCACACTTATAGAACCCCTTGCGAGTAGTGTTGCTAGCCAGGCAGGTGAAGTTTTTGCATCTATACTGGCTCCACCGCACATTTCTATTATCAGGAAGCTTCCACAAGGACTCATTTATAGGGAATGGTTGGCTGTATAGCTGTGGGGCTCTTGAGAAGCACCTCCTCCTTGGTAATGGATCACACCCATGAACCATCAGCCTCTGAGCCAGTTTCCAGTCATCCTTGCAGATTTCCCCTATATCGTAATCCATATACTCTTCAAGCTCTTTCTTCATGGCAAAACAGGCGTGGCCAATGCTTGTGAATGTTCCGTTAGCTCCCATGAAGTTTTGTTTCCCTAATCGGTTGGGTTTGATCCGTAAGTACTTTCGAATCTCTTCTATCAGGAAGAAATCAGCAGGCTCATCTGATCGTTGTTTTGGCCTTAACAGAGGATGGAGAGCTCCAATTTCAGTGTTTCGCTGATGAGCTCCTTCATCTGAAGGCAAAGATGTCTGTAACGACTCAATATGCCCCAACATATCAGCAAGAAAAGCAACATATCTTGATGAAAGTGTAGCCGATGATGAATCCATTCGCAAATCTTTTATCTCATTAATTTCTTTATGGATTTTTTGAACAATAGCATCAACAGTTACACCAACTTGATCACTTCTAATGTTACTTTGATGCTCAATATGAACGTCATTGCAGAAGGTATCAGAAATAAAAAGAGATCTGATAGAGTAGAATTTGGACAAAGTAGCTATACAGATCAAAAGAACTAAAATGCCAAGCATAAAGATTGGTCTATGAAGCACTCCACCCCACCTTCCTAACTTAACAGAAATATGAGTTTTTCCCATTTGTCTTAATGAGACTGAGAGATTGGAAACTGTTCACAACTGAACTGACAAAAAAATTGCAGAAGCCAAAGTCGTCGCAAACTCTATCAAACCAAGTATCTAATGGACTACAATAACTCACATGATAAAGATTCAGAGATGCCAAATTCACTTACAACCTATGATATCAACATCAAGAATTCATAAGACAAAACTGTACAAGCAGCTAGAGAACAGGAGAAATAAAGGAAGGAGCTGTTTTAGAATACCTGAGACTTTGAAGCTGAAAGCTATTGACAGGGAGAGGCAGAGGAAGAGGATGGGGCAGCTGCGTTTGACAACTGATCATATTATTATTTAATTTAGTAAACAATGTTGAAAGAAATTGTAACTGGGAGATTTTGAGATCAGAGCCAGATCTATTTTATGATCTTATTGAGTTTTGAGATTTATTAGTATTCGCCCTTTGAGCTTTTGTTCTCATTTGCTAGACTATCAGATTGTAGTCAACGCTTCCATCATATTATAAACCTAATACACATTATATATTACTCAGTCATCATCTCGTTTTGCTAAAGATTCCAGTTTTCCTGCAATAATATAACACACCAGCGAACATGAAGGAGACATAGAGAGTAAGCAATCAGAAAAAGTATCTTCCATATCGTTCCCAGCAGTAATATAAAAAACACAGAAGCCAGAAGTAAACATATACCAATGGATTGGCTTTTGTGCTACGTGTTTCTTGCAAATTTAGCTCCTTTTTTAAAATGTTTTGAGGGATACAAGGCATTAGATGGCATTGAACCAGTGGTTAGCGTTAGATGTACTCTTAACTTTCGCTTCTGTGAATGATACAAGTTGCATGGCTGTTTTCAACATGGCAGGTTAAAGGACTTTAACTATTGTTAAAGTAAGGTTGGTTAAGTAAGAGTCGACCCTGCACAAAAAGGGGAAGTGAAGAAGCTACTGGAGGAAAAAATTCTAGTACTACTCAATACACAAACGAAATTCTTGTCAATGACATTATCAAGAAAGGGAAGGGGAAAAAAAAAAAAAACTATAGGGGGGAATTGTTTAGTTCACCTCAATGTAATGAAACAGTAAAACCCAATTCTTACACTACAAAGATCAGCAAGTATTCTGTTTTTCCATTCTCTGCCATGGCAAACCAAAATCACAAATCATCTGTAACAAAAATGAAAATCCAAAATCCCACTAGCTATGCCTACTCAGAAACCAAAAAAAGAAAAAACAATTTACAATCCTAATCCCAAAACACACCAATCAAGATCCCCGAATCACTCACCACCAGTTCACAAACAATCAAACAAACTCAAATCACCTCCTCCTCCTTCGATCCTCCGCGTACTGGGACAACGGCACGACCTCCGATAAGGGTGTAGAAAGCGGAGTTGGAAGCGGCGAATTCCGACAAACAGGACACGACCCATTCAGCTTCAACCAAGCATCGATACAACATAAGTGAAAATAATGCCGGCACTCCGGCATCATTCTTAACATCTCCAAATCCTTGTACTCGCACAAACAGATCGAACAAGTAGTACTATTCCCATCCAAACTCCCATCTTTGGTGAACTGAAATTTAGGATATGAATTTATTACCGCCTGGTCGAGGCCAACCGCTGCACTTTCTTGGTCACGTTCCAGGTCATCCTCTTCTTCTGCCACGAAGATAATGCGAGGGAGAATTATGCCATCGGAGGGAAAATTTGGGTTGTCGTTGTCGTTATTGTTTATATTGCGGGAGCGGTTGCGAGAGTTGCGACAGCAGACGTAGAAGGCGAGGAGGATAGTGGATAAGAGGACGAGGAAACCAAGGGCTATGGCTATTGAGTAGCCAAGACCGAGATTGGTGAGGTAAGTGGAGGGAGGAGTAGCGGTGGTGGCGGTGGACATTTGGGGTTAAAGAGGTATTGAAGGAATCCATCTGAAGGAGAAAGGGAAAGGATTAGGGGAGATTTTTTTGGTGGGTGGATTTTTCCAGCTGCTGCATTTAATACAAAGTTTGGAAGCAGAGCAAAGCATTTAATAGTTGAAAGGTAGAGAATCCTGGGCTTGGGTTCGCGGAGGATGGAATGGATGGGCCTCTTGCTCGGAGTTTGCAGGACACCAACCACATCAACATCATCGGCAGACAATAAAAAAGCTTGCCAATTCCACGCGTGAACGATATTTAGAAATATTTTCTAAAGATTTCTATGAACTGGTGATTGAAGGGTCTTGTTATATATGCGCTGAATGCGCATTACCATCACTACGTGACAGTTGATGCTTCCATCGTGTGCCCACTATCAACTCAAGGAGTATTAATTAAATTTAATTCAGTGGCATTGAATTTGAATCGTGTTCTATGAATTTTGAACATAAATTTTTATTTTAAATTAAATAAATTTATTTTTATTAATTTTTAAATATTCCATACTAAATTAATAAAAAATAATGAAATATTTATAAATGAGAAATAAAATTTTTAAACTTATCATCCTTCATTTAAAAAAAAAATAAAATCAAAATATTGAAAAGTCATACCATGAAATTAAGAAATTGGTAAGCTATATTCCTTGTTATAACGTGGTTGGATAATCCAACCATTAAAACCTTGTTTTTTTCATTGACGTTAACTCATGAGTCATATTAAATATCTCAGGGGACAATGGCATTCATAATTGCTAAAATCAAGTCCTAGAAATAAATCATCAATTTAAATTTATAAATAAATTAGATAATAAAATAATTTAATGTGATGTGATTGATTCAACAGCTAGCTAAATTAATATGATTCAATTGATTTAGCTTATTTAATTAATCGATAAAATTAATTTTTTTTTTGTATTTACAGAGTAATTAAATTCAAAATCTCAAAAAAAAAATCTTTAAAATATAAAATTTTTATGCATTTATAAAATTTAAAAACAATTAAAATTTATATAAATATAACATAATAAATATTAATATTTGATTTTAAATAATTAAAATTTAATTAATTTTATTTATTTATTTACTTACATTAATAAGTGTTATATTTAATTTAATTTTTAATAATATATTTTAAATAATTAAAATTTAATTAATTTTATTTATTTATTTACTTATATTAATAGGTGTTTTATTTAATTAAATTTTTAATAATATATTGATTAAATCATTCTCTCGCTGACCAATCAATTCAGTCTCTCCACCGTGTCAGCCTCTTTACTGGATTTAATAACACAGGTGGAAAAACAGTTGCACATTTCTGGCCCGTAGAACTATTTGTAGAAGTGGGCTTCACTGTGATTTGGGCAAATAGACAAAACGGCCGCTGCCCACATGGGCCAAACTGCTCTTTCCAAAATTTTTTTTATTGGGTTTAATGCACTTGCTTCCCAACCAATGAGAAAATGAGTTTGTTCTACTCATTATCTATAAAATAAGCTAATCAAACTTTATATTACATTTTTCATAATTTCTATCATTGTTTTTCTCTCTTCTCTCCCATGCTTTTTCCTTACTCTTTTCACTCCCCTCTCCATCCTCTTATATTTATTTTATTTTCCTAGCATTTGCCGGCCAATCCACCATCGACCGACTGCCTAGACAACTCCAGCAGCCCTCACTTTTCCGTGGTGCCCATATCATTGATTTTATACAGTGATGTATACGTTACTATGTTGTTTATTAATGAATTGTTAATTTTTTAAAAAAAAAATTAATAATAATCTAAAATAATACTGCAGATAAACTTAACCAAAAAAGTTTCACTAAAAACAAGGCAATGATCAACAAATGAAATTACAGCACAAACATGTAGACAATTCTGATGTACTTAACTAGAGAAATGAAAGAGCAGCCTCCGTTAGAAGTGGAAATTTTGCTACGGGATTAGAAAAAATGGTCCACTTCTTAAATGATTCTGATTGAATTTGGAACCCCTTTAATTTTTTCTGGCAGACTAAATTGAATTCTGATTTTGACAGTGTGCAAAAGTTCAACAGGCCAACAAATGATATGGGTCACGAGACATTATTGGAGTTCTGCTTGCTTGATTCTGCTTCCGCTATTCTTAGTCAATGGTTCACATGAATTTGACATGAAAAGTTGTTTCAACGGTTTGCAATTCATCAACATCACATTATCTCCGCATTTATATTTCATTGATTTTTCTTTTTTAATGGACATAGTCAATCACTCATTTTTTAGTGCTAAAAATGCCAATTTGGTCCAATAAGTTTTTACGGTTTGTTCACCCAAGGAAGTTATCACATGCAATATGTTTCTCATACATTAATACTTTAATCTTGCTTGAATTGGTTTCAAAATTTCACGACAGAAATTAAATATTCGAGCAATAGAGATGAAATCTCGTAAATCAACTGAATGAAAAATCCAATACATGGATGGATATATATAGTATCAGATGATCAAAGAAATATATCCTACATAAACAGGAAACTACACATGCCTATATCTCAGAGCTCACAATCCACAAAAATACACAAAACAAGAGGCAACCATATAAACCATACCACTAGAGGTCAACCTTTTTCCTGCATTTCCGAGTCTCATGAATTGCCCCTGTGGTAATATTAACTGTGAAAGTGCAATTCATCTTCACAGTAACGTGCTTCTTAATAATATTCAGCAGTTTCATCCTCCCTGGAATTTTTGAGTAGCTATCCATGGTGAGCAGTCCCGTACCCATTTCAGTACTTAGATTAGGATTGGAAATCAGCTTATCAGTGATTATATCAACCGTCACATTCATCCGCACAGTCCGCCGGGCCTTTGCGCGACCTGGCGGGCCTCTAACCTCTCCGACGACCTCTCCATAGTAGTAAAGAGCTGTAGTAGTATTACTATACCTGAAAGATGCTATGTTGGGATTCTTCACTGATACATCAGCAATCAAGGACATGTTCACCCCTGGCTTTGGAATCTTGGTGTTGTTGATTAGCTCTAGCCGAGTCATTGTCATACCATTCAATCTAATTGAAGGGTCCTTGACGCGAAAAAGAGTGAAAATTAATATCACGATCACGATGACATGAACGAGCAGCACCCCTGTGATGCATCCACAGCATCTGATGCATTTTCTGCGACGAAGTTTTTTCGAGTGGAGAGCGGCAGTTTCTTCTTCATCGCTGCTTATGCGGTCTGCAGACGGGGCTAGGGGCTTCACCTGCTCGTGCTCCACCATGGCCGGTGATTGGAAAGAAGGGAAATGATGATTATCTAAGGCTGTGGAGGTACTAGCGGTAGTGCGCTTGAAGGTGGTTGAAACAACAAGTGTTTGTGTTGTGTTTTTATAATGTAATTAATGCCGTCGGAGGCGGTGCTTGCGTCAAGCGTGGAATGTTGACTTGTAGCTAATTTTAGTCCTTTTTGGTAATTACACATTCATTTAACATTTGATTTTTGTCACATCAAAGGGTTCCATTTTGTACCAAAAATTGATTAAATTAAACAACCTTGATTGCATAAATATTTAATTTGATTCGGTCATTAATTTTTGAAATACTCTCTTGTCTGAGTAAACTATTCAGTAAACCAACAAACAATCTTTTGATTAGTGTAATTAATTATACTTATTTTTTCATAATAAGACCCACATTAATTATGGGTTCTCATTACATGATCAAATTATCCTTAACTTTTTAAATAATTCTTCATTAACTATTTATGTGCATCAATAAGCTCATATTAACATAATTAAATTACACATGAGAAAGGTTTATGCAAAGACACAATCCGACATTATCATAACTAATCTCCAACTCAAATAAAGTGTAGAAGTTAAATCATAAAAATGGTTAATTCTTGTTATTAGGATGAGCACTATTTAATTTGAATCGAATATATCAAATCGAATCATTTTTAATTTTTATAGTGATTAGATTCGGTTTGATCTTAATTTTTTGAATTTTTTATTATTTCAGTTCAGTTTGATTTTAAAGTATAAAAAAAATTAGTTAAACTGAATCGAACCAAATCAAAGAATGGACAAAATATTGCGTTTGGGGATTTAGGGTTCTTATCACTTAAATATATTTTTTCTGAAGGTGCAGCGATATTCTTTTCTTCCCTCGCTCAGCCCTTTCTTCTCTCACTCATTTCACTTGTTATTCTCCTTCTTCTTCAATACTCTCCATATCCGACAAACCACAAAACCACCACCCATGGCCACAACTAGAAGCCAACAACAATAGACGCTACCTATGACCAGCAACCATAATTCCTTGATGACTCAAGTTACTAGTCGTTTGTGAGATTACCGTTCACTCAATCTACACATGCAGATGCATTACATTGATACCATCATTGATTGGAGACCTCGTTGACTCGATCTACACATGTAGATGCACCCACCACCCAAAGAAACGCAGCATGCAAAGAGAGCATTTCTCTTGGTCTCTGGTGATTCTCAATTCTTGGCTTGTCTATTTTTTAATAAATGGTTAAATCGGCTTGTCGATATATGTAATTCTCATTCTCAATTCTAGATTATTTCGTGGAAATTGAGCATATAAATTTATAGTGTTCTAATATTTGAGAATGATAAAATTTGTGTTTATTTGGGTTAATTTTATATTTGATTCATTGATTGTGGCTTGGATGACTGAAATTTTAAGATGAAAAATGGCTATGGGAATGGTCTAAATGGAGAAGGCTATGGATTATTAAGTTTATAGCTGGTGACTATAAAAATCAATTTTTAAAACAGAACCAAATTGATTTTGTAACACTCTAGGCAAATTCCACATCAGCAAAATACGGGAGAGATGTTGGGTTTATAAGTTGGCGGTTCGTAACCCCTAGTGACGCGTTTTAAAACCGTGAAAGCTTTGGCCCAGAGCAGATAATATCACTAGTGGGCCGGGCTGTTACATTTGTGGTATCAGAGCCACTCCGCGTGCAACCTTGGGCGATGGTGGAGCAAACCTCACCTCAGCGAGGACGCTGAGTCCCATAAGGGGGTGGATTGTAACACCCTAGGTAAATCCCACATCGGAAAAACACGGGAGAGATGCTGAGTTTATAAATTGGCGGTTCAACCTTGGGCGATGGTGGAGCAAACCTCACATCAGCGAGGACGCTGAGTCCCATAAGGGGGTGGATTGTAACACCCTAGATAAATCCCACATCGGCAAAACACGGAAGAGATGCTGGGTTTATAAGTTGGCGGTTCGTAACTCCTAGTGACGCATTTTAAAACCGTGAGGGCTTCGGCTCAGAGCGGACAATATCACTAGTGGGCCGGGCCGTTACATTTGTGGTATCACAGCCGCTCCGCATGCAATCTTGGGCGATGGTGGGGCAAATCTTAGTGAGGACGCTGAGTCCCATAAGAGGGGTGAATTGTAACACCCTAAGTAAATCCCACATCGGCAAAACACGGGAGAGATGCTGGGTTTATAAGTTGGCGGTTCGTAACCACTAGTGACGCGTTTTAAAACCGTGAGGGCTTCGGCTTAGAGCGGACAATATCACTAGTGGACCGAACGGTTACAAATTTATTTTAATTTAATTTGATTTAATAGCATTTACATTTTGATTTGATGTAATTTTTATTTTTAAGAAAAATTTAATTTTTAATTATTTTAATTTAATTCAATTTTAAACTGAACCAATTATTTAATAATATTTATATTTTAATTTGATGTAATTTTTACTTTTAAGAAAAATTTAATTTTTAATTATTTTAATTCAATTCAATTTTAAATTGAACCAATTAAATACCCACCCTTTCTTATCATCCAGATGAAGAGTACGACTTTTCCTTGCAAAGATAAATTAGTCGATTTCATAATTATTTCATGATGTAGAAAATAAATTTATTAGAAAAAGAACTTTAACAAACTTCCCTAGAAATAAAGAAAGGGGTAACGTTAGTAGTACATGGCGTTGACACAGCACGCAATCAACAGGATATTGGTTAATTGCTTGATTGTCCACCAAACTACTAACCAACATCTTCCGCGTAATTAATAAATGGGAAACTCGATCATTTGCACCTCCATGGTACGTAGGCTGTATCATCTCTTTGACCGTTAACACGATTCATAGAAAAATTATTTATAAAAAGTTAAGGTTATAATTAAGTTTAATTACAAATTCATATATCTGGTTATTGGTAAGTGGCTTAGTGGTGGTTGTGGTAGATCTAGATGGTCTGCCTCTTTTCTCTACTCTCTGTATAATTTGTTTCTGATGATATCAAATATCACAATAGCAATTCAATCAAAATTATACAATTTCACATACAAAATTTTGGTAACTTGCCATTAATATTTTATCAACGACGTTCGTCCCAATCTTAATTTATTAATCAAAGTTAAAAAAAAAAAATCAATAAAATTGGAGATGCGGGGCATCGATCCCCGTACCTCTCGCATGCTAAGCGAGCGCTCTACCATCTGAGCTACATCCCCTTTCATTTTGTTTTTGCACAAAACTGTGAAATTATTACCATTACTAATTATTTTAATTGATTAAAATATTTAGCTGTAATACAGAAAATTAGATTGGTTAGGATAATATTTGAATGAATATATATATGTTAAGTAGAAATTTTTATGGTAATAGCAATCAGAGTAATGATTTTAGAATGGAAAAGGGTGAGCCATGATTTTAATGATAATGGGAACGTAGTCATATTTATATAATTTGATAATCATATGGAAATTTTGCTTAAGATGCCAGGTCTGTTAGAAATTAAGTGACCCATTACTCATTCACTCATGGTTTAATTAGTAGATCAGCCATCATTAAATGTTTATAAAAAATTTTACATAAAAAAATGGTCTTTTGCCCTGATCTGAATATGAGAGCTTAATAAATTATTCAAACATAAATCTACAAGGAAACAACAAACAAGCCATTATGAGTTTAATTGAATTGAAACATTTATATCATTAGTGTTTGATTGGCAATAAAAAGCAAAATATAGAAGGCGGCATAATCCAAATAAGGAGAAAGGCATCAGAAGAAATCAGAAAGCGTAGGGAGCTTGACCTCGCCCTTGCTAGAGAGAGGAATGGTGAAGTCGCCAATGATAGGAAGGTCAATGGTGAGACCCACTTCTAAATCATAATCTATGTCCCAGTCTCTGCTAATGTCACTTACCAAGCTCACTAGTATGCTGTGTGGCACCTTCAATGGTACATTCAGAATTGTTATGTCACTTGCCTTCAGTGATCCAGGGTCTGGCATATTCCCCGATACAATCACTCTGCTCCACACAAATGATAAATTCAATACAGATCACAATATAATTAATTTTAATTTAATAGAATTAAAATCATTTTTAAAACTGCTAAATCTTCAATTCAAATCGTAAACCAATGTAATTTATTTTTAGATTCCATTTGAGATAGTCCACTCAAGCTTAACTATATCCTCTTGAGAGATGCTTCAAAAGCACATACTCTATTGGCACTGAACAGAATAAATAAGATATATGCTTTCTTTTCATATTTCTCTTATCTCTTCCCTTAGCCATTATTCTCTTTTTCTTGGATGTCAGTATTCACTACATGATGATAAAATCTTTCTAAAAGAATAAAAGACGCGTAATTAAAAAGCGAAGAGAACAGATCGAACCTGCCATCGCTTTTGAGAGTGTAGGAGACCTCGCAAATGGGAAGAGGATGCCCGTATGGGTTATTGACAGAAATCTTGGCGTTGTATTCTACGCGATCACGGTGGACGCTACCCAGATCCACGTCTGTGACGGTAGCCTCCGGCTTTTTTATGTTGGCTACCTTCTCTGCCACAAAGTTTTTGGCCTTGTCCATCAGCTGCGACATTGTAAAATTAGATGTAGGGGAAAGAAAAAAATTAATCAAAATGAAGAGAGAATATGGATTGGATAGTGTGGTTGCTAATGGATTAATGCTTTATATAGCAGTGATATTGAGGAGATTCTTGGGTGGGTGCTTTGATGGTGACGTGAGGAAAATAACTTCGCATATAGCTCGTGGCTTCTCCGCGTTTTCAAGATTTCATGCGTCTCCTTTCAATGCTTAAATTTCAAGTTAGAAGGTTTATGGGATAAGCAAGGAGAACGCGTAAATGCAAAATGGGTATCCGGATCGACCCTTTGCATGGAATTTATTGAATAATATAATCCAAAACAAACGTAGAAATAGTTGAATTTAAGATGACTAACCTCCATGTGTAACCAATTGTTTGCTTGCAGCCTCCCTTGAATGTGGTTGAAGGAAGGGGAAAATGAAGCTAAGGATAACAATTATTCCTTGAAATTTTTGTCAGATAAATGATGTTTGTACTATTTTCTTGAAACTTATTAAAGATTCAGAGTCATTGTATATGATGCTACTTTTCTGGTAATTTCAACTTCTAATCTTGTCTTAGGACGAAGGACCCTCACCGGCCAAGTGTAATTTTTGTAGCCCCTAATCCTTGTTCCCGAGACATGGGTCAAGACTCAAGTAAGAATATCAAACTAATCACCAAAATCACCTTATTCAAATCACTATTCAAACTCGATTAAAATTTATCATCAACTACTTAAATTTATTTTAAATTTAATTATTTTATTTAATTTTATATATTTTAAATAATAATTTATTTAAAAATATTTTTATAATTTATATTTTAAAAAACTAATATTATAAAATATTTAAATTCTATTTATCTAAAATATAATATATATAATAAATGATATATTTTATATTTAATTGATTATTTATATAAACGAGTTTAAATGATGATTACTCAACATGCAACAATCAAACTCAATATAATGAATATTATTTTTCAAACGCCAATCCATTTCAAACTCAATTATATATTTTAAAATTCATCTTATTAAAATTGAGTCACATATATTAAGATAGTGGAAGATTTTCTTTTCAACCTTTTCTTTAAATGGAGACCCAAGGATGCAATCGTTTATGTAAAAGAAGAAAGAAACTGATTCAATTTAAAATATTCAAATAGTCTCTAATTTGAATATTGTTGGATATATTAAGGACAAATTAATTATGATGAATTATATAAATATGCAGGATTTTTTTTAATTTAATTTGTGCAGGAGAAGGGTCTGGATGTTGAACCACAATTTCAACGAGGTATTCTTTTTATATGCATTCTATTATTAAAAGTATATGGAGAAGGGGTAAGGATACTAAATAGAGATAAAATATTTCATATTCAATGTTTGAAATCTAAAATTTTATAAGAATTTAATTAACATTTTTTTTTTCAATTCTACTATTTAGAATAAACAATCAAATTCTCATGCTAAATTGAGATAAAGGATTGTTGCTTTTGCTTGCTTGACATTCCTTTTAGTTAAATTCTTTGTCTAAAATGCTTCTGTTTCTGGCATGTGCTATAGTGTTTTGACTATTCGGTGATACTAAACTCAATGATCAGAACATAGCCAATGATAGTAATTCTGGATCATATTAATTTCAATTAACAAATTTCCAGTTAAATAAAAAACCATATTACATTTTCAGGAATTCCCTCATCAATGCTTTCTACTCCTTGTAGTGTTACTAAAATGGTTGGCTGGACAACTGCTGGAATATCTGAATTTCCTCATTTCAATTTTTACTCTTCCATCTGCACCAACACTAATTTCGTTTCTCCTGTCTTGAATCAAGAATCTGTGCATGTCAATGGACCAAATCAACTGCCTGTCTTCCTACCAAGCACATAACCGAATCTTAGATAACAGTAACTTGCACTTGCGTCAGTTTAGAGCTGTTCAATTTCAAATAATGAAAATGGAAGAAATACAAATGCAACTTCAATCACAACTCAGGCCTTCCAAACCCAAGCCCAGTATCCAAGTTAATGTAAATTCCTGGATGCCAAATATTGGAGCTTCTTTTGCCTCTTACCAGCAGAGATTACAGGGTGATTCCATCCTGGAATATTATATGAAATGACAATAGTGGTCGTTATAATTTGAAAATATAAAAATTGTTTGGAAAATATGGACATAACTTAGTTTTGAGAAAATCTACATAGAATTATCGTTTCATTATAAAATTCCCTTTAGTGACACCTAATTATATGTTAGCACTATAATTTCATGAAGAATAGTTTATATGAAATGCCAAACTAATTATATAATAATAAATGAGTAGTGATAGTAGGTCTCATAAAATAGTTATTTTCTTATTTGTTAAAACAGTTATTTTCTAAAAAAAAATTATAACGTCACACTATAATTAGAGGTTTTTCTTACCTAAATCTAATTCATTCTTAAATTCAAAACATAATATGTATAATGGGTCTACCTATTAAATGCACAGATCTCACATATTTGTATTTTAAATTTATGATATACCAGATTTAGATAAAAATTAATCTTAATTAGTTTAACATTTCATGTATATTACCCCTACATGGAATGGAATAGCAGGGTATCACCGAATGTTGGAATCACCTGCAATGGCAGCACAAAAAGAGGTCAATAGTTTTGTATGGTATACAGCCAATAGTCTTTCCTGATGTACATACAATGGTTTTATCATAATAGTTGATCATGATGGAACCCTTTTCGGATTCAATATAATTAATTGTTATAATAAAATTGTTATATATACACCGATTTCATTTTATAATTTTTCTCATTTTTGGGATCAACAATTAATGATCTGACTTTGGTCTAATGTGAACGTGGTTCACTTGAAAACTTGGGTGGGGATGTTCAGCTATATATAATGAATCTCGATCAAGCTGTCGACCTATCACATATATTGGACGATAAGGGATCGTAAAAAGGTGAAACATAATGAGTTAAAATATGAAGATTGTAAGTTTTCTTTAAATTCGGATACAGAAGTTTATTGATTTTACCGTTTTGACAGATTATCTAGTCCATAATATATACAAGTTGTCAATATTGACCGTATGCATCTAATAATTACAGGAATTACATGTATAACTACAGTATGCCGAGAACAGAATCATTAAGCTTCTGCATTTGATTCGTTCTTGAACATTAATTACAGCTGAGAATGAACTTAGAAGTTAGCGAGAAACTGCATCTGTTTGAGAAGAGGAGTTAAAGCTTGCATGAGCTTCTCACAAGGATGGTTATGGATTCCCTCATAAGTCGTGACTACAATGCTAGTGTCCTTGGAGAGCCTTTGAACTTGCTTCTTGACGTTGCATGTATGATAGGTGCAGCGATAGTAACTCCTTTTTTTTTTATTCCAAGATTAAAAAATAATCAGCGATAATCAGAGATTTCATGATCAAACCGTAATTAACATGACTAGCTACAATTATACTATCTTTTGAGACAAGAATTGATTAGTTTCTATTCAAATAGGATCAGACCTTGGGTTTAGCTCACGTAAAAACTAATTAAGTGTTAATCATAGCTAAGGCTATTATATATTTGAGCATGTGTTATTAAAAACATGCCATGCAACGTAGGATAGATGATCATAAATATCATTAGCACCTGGGATATGCGCTATTTTTCACAGCTTTCTGGCCATATTTTCTCCAGCGGTAGCCATCATCAAGAATATCATCTGCACTCCTCGTTTTGAAAGCAAACCTTGGCCGACTCTGTTTCTTCATCATTCGGCCACTTTTTCTCCTATCCTTGTTACCCTTTTCTTCCCCAGTTACCGCAGAAGCGCTTTCCATCATTGGTGCCCTATTCTCTCCTACGCCGGATTGACCCCAGAGAAGGCCAACCCAGTCGATATCTGGAAGGACCTGAGGCTCTATAAAGGGAGGGTGCAATGATGAGGAAGGGTATGAGGGTGAGAAGAGATAGGCTGGCAATTGTGGTAATGGTGGAGGTGGAGGAGGTGGTGGTGGCGCTTCTTGGCCTTCCATTTGTGGGGCTCCAAAGAGAATGATAAGAGAGGAACTGAGGACGTTGGAGATTAGATATATATATATAAAGGGCGAAGAAAGAAAAGTTGAGGAAGGTGAGGAGAGGTTGGAGATCGATGTAGAGAGAGAGAGAGAGAGAGAGAGAGAGAGAGAGAGAGAGAGAGGAAAAGGGCTATTGAAAGATATAGAAAGGAGAATTAGTAGTCTGAAATCCCATGTCTTGCACCCAAGCGTAAAGCCAACTACAATTCACCTACTTCTGTTCAACTGCCCTTAAGTAAAAGGAAACGTGCCCAACATATCCATATATATCGTTTTCACCAAGGAAGGAGCATGAAAATAAAACAAGCTAGGCCAGGGCTTCTAACAGAAGCTTGATGTGTATGATACTGTTTACCAACCAATGCATACAGGAACCGGTTGTCACTCGGTCTTTGCTCTCATTTCTTTGAATATTCATTTATGCATATTTTGAGTAAAGATTTCTTTGCAATGTCAGCAATGAAATAATCTACCTCTCGAGATATTTTTCTTTAAATCTGTCCCAATCAAGCATTCTATATTATTCCTCCTTTTTATTTATTTTTATTTCTTTTAGAGTTGATAGATTAGGTGGGTCTCACCTGATTGAATCTTGAGTTTATAATGGATTGAGTATAGTAAAAAATTTCTCTTTATTTTTAAAGAAATTATTTATAAGTACAAATTTTTCTATGCAGAAAAAAGTTGCCCGATATTTTCTTTTTAATTTTATTTTTATAATTAAATAAATAAATTGGGATTGTCATATAAGAAATGTGATTACATATCCACCTTGATAAGATCCTTCTAACTTTTCAACCTTTTTGTCAAAACTAATGGCAACGGGTTAAATATTCTATTTAAATATAAATTTGATTACTTAATTTTTTAATTTAATTAATATTTTTTAAATAATGTTCGAATTCATTTGATTTTATATATCTTAATTAATAATTTATGTAAAATATATTTCTTATTAATAATTTATACTTTAAACTTTTGACAATTTTATAAAATCTTTAAATTTTATTTACTTAAAATATAATACACATAAAAAAATTATTCTTATATATATATATATATATATAATTATTTATATAAACGAATTCAATAATTGTCACAACCCAACCTATGGGCCGGACCGGCACTAAGACCTGGGCCGGCATAAAGCCCTCGAGGCCCGTATTAAGCCTTACTGTTCTCAAAACCATAACCAGGCCCACAATTTAGGCCCAATATGCATATAAAATAATTTAAATCAAACTGTTATAATTTCATTTCGGGCCAACTTAGCCCATAAATTTTTCAGAAACTAAAATCAGGGGAGCCCAGCTCAACCCTGTTACCTCATTTACAAACTGTTTAAATACCATACAAATCTTCATTTATTAATCTCAAAAATTTAAATTAACACAATTTCTAACAAGGTCCACACTATTACTAACACATGCGGAGTTCTAGATTTTAAATTTAGAAAAGATAGTAAAACAATTAAATAATCGACGTTAAACCTGCGAGGAAGAAAACAGGTTGCTCTGTAAAATAACTCCTCCTGTGGCCTGGAAAAATATTGAACAGGAGTGAGCGTTCGACTCAGAGAGTAAAATATCAATTTTAACGATAATCTCTATAACTATCTAAAGCTAATGCACCCTGTAGAGTGAAATGCAACATCAACAATAATTTCACATCATAACAGCAAAAAGATAATTTGGAGCATTCACACACCCAGTAATATCAATCATAATATATGGGAGTTGATCCCCTATACAGCTCTCTTAAATCCAACCTGTGTCAGCCAAGAACTCAAGCCGGACTTTCGCTTAATTAACCAAATCGGGGTCACAACGAAGAACTCAAGCCGTGTCTACCCCGAAGGACCAGGTCCCAGCGAAGATCTCAAGCCGTGTCTACCCGTCCTATCCATAGTCCACACCACATCACACGCACGCCAACGCACGCACACTGCTTCAAATTACCACAACAACATCCATGGCACTTTAACAGTTATGAATGCAACATAAAACGTGCCTAGAGTTTAACTACATAGATACATACATATAAGTGATGCATGGACATGCTTGAACATATAATAATAGTGAAATTACAATTAAAATTAATATTTTACTCACAGTACACCAATGACTATTGTGGCTGCTAGATGCAGAAAAATAGCTGATCTCGATCACCTAATAATTAAATTATAAATTTATTAGTACTAAGTTAGAATAAAGCTCTAAAGAGGCAATAGACAGCCTAATTTATGCCGAAAATCCGGCAGAGTTTCTCCTATACGTGAGAACTACCCAACCTGCAAAAAGGCTCAAATAATACTTCTAAATTCAACTCATATCTCATGTTATATGGCCCCTCCTGGGCCCTCCAAACCAAGCAATACTCAACACCTTAAAAATTACGTTTTAGTCCCTATAATTGACATTTTATAAAAATCTACTCAAACAAGCTCTAAAATGTAACACCCCCGTTTGCATAGCCTGGTAGATTTCACTGTTCCGGTGACCGGTGTCGGTCCGAACAATTAAGGGGATTAGAACCACACTTAAGTCAATTAGAGAAGCCATAAACACAAATAATTAGTAATGTTCAATTAGTTAATTATAAATAAGAAAAACAAAACATAAGAGGTTAAACGAGTCGAGAGTCACAGCGATGGGTGACCTTCTCCGGAACGACTGTGAAGTCATTTTAAACTCAAATTTCGAACCGTAAAATATGATGCTGCGGTCCTTAGGACCATTATAAACATAGTGGAAAAGAGAAAATCATGAAAAAGGACTGTTAAGTCAGTCAAATAATTAGGTCAGGGAGCCGAAAGAAATATTGAATTATTTGCAAACCGGGATGAACTGGCGAGGGGCAATTTGGTCAATTGACCCCGAGAGCTGACTCCTGACCTAACTGTCAAATAAAATCTGAGAAAAGAAAATTTCGGAGTCGGGAATTAAATTAAAGAATTAATAGAAAAATAAATAAAAAAAAGAAAAAGAAAAAGTGTAGGGAGATGACATCATGCATGATGTCATAAAAGTTATAATTAATAAATTAATTAAATTGATTTTTTGGGGTCTTCCATAAGCTAAATAGATAAAAGAAAAGAAAAGAAAAAAAAAATAAAGTTGTCTTCTTTCTTCCCATTCCAAGCCGCCTCACTCTTTCTCTCCCTCTCCATTAAAACACCTCCATGGAAGCTTACTTTCAAGCTTCTTAAACCCCAAAACTAGCCATAAATTTCACAAATCACTTCATTAAACTTTGTTGTTGAAGCTTGGTAAAACTATTGACACAAAAAAAAAAGAAGAAAGGAAGAAGTTTGAAGGAAAGAAATTCTGCACTAAGGTTAGTAGATTAAATTTGGTTTCTTTTATTAAATTAGTTGTGTTTATAGCCTAATTAACTAGAAACTAAAGAAATGAAATAAAAATATGTGTGAGGGACCATTACTGAAATTTCGGCCAGCCATGGATGTATGAGAGTATGATGTGTTTTGAATGAATTAAATGTGTTAGTAAGCTTGTATGAAAGTGGTAGTAAGATTGAAATGCCTAAATGTGATTAAATGCAACAATTTAGTGTGGTTAGGGTTTGAGGCAAAAATTTGGAAAAATGGGTAAATGATATGTTTGACCTATTGTGAAGTTAAAAATGGTCATTTGGGACCAAATGAGCTGTGTTGGAATGGTTGGAATTAAAATTAAATTCGGAGGGAGTGTGGTCATGCTACTGGCAGCATGACCAAGTTAACTTTGAAGGACCAAAAATGAAATTTTACAAGTCCAATTGATATGGGACAAATTGGGGATGAAAATAGACATAAAATGACACAATTTTCATTTAGAAACCATGCCCAAAAAGTGACCAAAACCTAGTGAACAGATTGACCAAAGTTGGAAAAGTGCAGGCTGCCCTGCACAAACTGTCCAAATGAACAGTATTTGTTCATTTGGTCATAACTCGAGCTAGGCAGGTCCAAATGACCTGAAATTTTACCAGTGGTTAGATGAGATATAGACCTAAAACTTTCATGAAGAACACAAACCCAAATTCTGCCAGCAACCAAGTCATTTGGCCACCAAAATTTGGTGACCCAAAACTGCCAGCACCAAAGTTGCCCAGAAAATCTGGGTTGTGTCCAATCCGGCAGCCATGGTGCAAATGGCTATAACTTGAGCTACAAAACTCCAATTGGAGTGATTCAAAAAGGAGAATAAACTTAAGACAATAGGAAACATTTTCTATGAAGGAAGTTTTGCCAAATTCTAATAGTAGAATGACCAATGAAACAGTACAACTAGGGACACCAAAATTGAAAATTTGACAATTTTGCCTAAAGGACTTAAACTTTGAGAAAAGGACCAAAACCAATAAATTTAATGACCAAAATGTGGTATATGGGTGAAGTTGGAGTTCCCATACCTATTAAGCCTTAGAAAGTCAATAATTTGACTTGAATAGTATAGTGAATAGTAACCCGAAACACAAAAATTTCGAGAACGTCGAATTTAGTACGTTAGAGCTAGGTAAAAGTGAAGCTAAATTTATTTTGGGTTTATGTTAAGTTCTAGTGCTGAAACATTGTAGAATTGTGTGTTTTAGTTGGAAAGGATACCAGGAAAGAACCCGAGGAACCGAGTCGAGGCCAAGAGGCGACTCGCTTGAGGTTTGTGCACAACGTATGACTTTTGTAAATTATTTCTGCATATTGTTTTGAATAATTTGAATCAGTGAATTATGACAATTTTTATGATGTTTTGATTTAAATTGTGGAAAGTTAGTTGTGTATATTTGAAATGACAATGTTTAGCAAATTATTAAGATAAGTTTTGAAACCACAGTGTCATGACCATATATTTGAATACCTCACTACCATGACTAGTGGGGGTAATTAGTTTCGAATTTTGATTCCTTCTTTGGAGAAGTGTTGAGGTGTGCCAGTAGAAGAGGATGTGAATGGATATCCATATATTTGAACTAGCTAGCCTTGTGAGGTGATTTCTCTTTAGCCTCTGGCTATTGAGATTCTATTTGTTTCGAATGGCATGATCTAACTGTGGGTTTTATGAAATGTGATTTGATACTTCAAAATGAAATTGTTTGGGATTAAAATCTCATAATGCATGATTTGTACTTAATTCTCATGTTCAGCCAAATTTTTGAATAAATGTGATTTAAGTTTTGCATAAAGATTATTTTAGTATGTTGTGCACCATTGAGTCCTAGTACTCAGTGATAGCTTCTATTGCTATCACAGATACAGAGACTAGAGGAGCAGCAGATTGAGCTGCTGAGGTGTGAGAAGCTATCAGCTTAAAGTCTTCAGGTATAATTTATACCCTAACTGTAAATATTTCTTTTGATGTATATATTGCACATAAATGTATGGACATGTAAAAATGGGTCTTGAGCAGTTTGTATAAAATTTATATAAAGTTGTAATAGATGTTGTAGTTTGAAATTCTCTTAATGTAAATTTTGTAATGATGTATATAAATTATTTTATTTCTAATGAAATATGAATGAAACTATTTTACTTAATTTGAATGAAATGTATTGCTAGTATTCTGAGGATTATTGAATTTTGAACTTGAGAAATTGATTGAAATGATTGTGGAGTTGTTGAAATGGATTGAGTTTGATTGTGAAATTGAAGTAGTTGTTGAGAAAATTTTTTAGAAGTGCTTTTTACAGGTATTTGAAGAACTGGTTTCTTAAAATACAGACAGAACTCTGTCAAAATTTTTATAAAATTTGCGAAAAAATAAAATGGACTAAAAATATTAACTAGATTTACTTTTAATCATATGTTTTAAATACCTATTAGAAAATGCTCACCACTTAACAAAAGTAAGAAAATTGTTTTAAAATCCCTTGTAGGGTACTTAATGAGTTATCGGTAGGTGAAGTGCGGTAGTTTATTAGGTATTTTACGGGATCATGTTATGCCTTACAGAGGGGTAAGGTGTGACATAAAAATTCTAAAATTTTGCCTTGCGATTCTTAATAATATTATAAGGCTATTGCAAAATGAATTGTAATTTTTTAATCACCCATGAATATTTTATTCAAGAATATTACTCAATTTCATAAGTTTCCAACATCTAACATATTCTTAATTCAACCCAATTCAATATTCACATATTTAAACCTCCATCCTCAAGCTTCAACTAATTATATAAAATTTAATTATCTTAATTTCAAATAATCTTATATGCCCATATGCTAAAAATCTAACTAAAACACATTTATATTTTTCAAAAATATTCTACAATCATTCAAAAATTCAACAAACACCATAAAATATCTCCAAATAATTTTACTTTCATCATATATTTTTCTTAGAATTTCTCTTCAATTTTTCCTGTTTAAGAAACACTGTATTTATGCTCCACAGACAGAGAAATAATAAAAATTGTCTTACCCGAAGTTTATCTCGGTCTCAAAAATTCTAAAAATTTATGAGGAGGTCTCTGGAAGTTGAATCATCTCCATAGCCCATCGGAGCCACCGCCGGAACCATCGCGCACGGTGGCCGGCCGTTGGTCGTCGTCGACATTTGCTGGATCTGATCATACCATTATATTCCTCTCCTCTTCCTCAATCCATAGGTGGTCTCGGATCGTCGATCCAACGGTCGGATCGTCCTAGATCTGACGAAAAAGCTTGAAAAACCCAAAACTTCTCTCCTCCATATCTCACTCATCCGACCTCCATTCGCTGTAAAATTGGCATCAAAAGAAAGCTCTCGGAACAAGCTTTCCAATGCTACCTGAATCGCCTCGATTGGAAGTCGGATGAAGCCAGAATCGCGCCAGAAAGCCGCTGCCCACTGTGCACGCGTTTTCTCTCCCTTCTCCCTCTCTTGCCGTCGTTTCTTGTGGCTCTTGCCGTCGCTGGAGGGTCGCCGGCCGGGTGGGGAGCCGCTTGGGAGGTCGTCGGCCGGTCACCGGAGAAAGAAAGAAGAAGAAGAGAGGGGAGGAGAGGAGAGAAGAGAAAAGGGGGGGGGGGGTCCTCTTCCCGATTTTTGAATTTTTTTTTTTTTAAAAGGCTGGCAGTGACAGTGGAAATCCACTGTCACACGCCAAAGTCCAATCTTTCTTTTTTTTTTTTTTTGTTATATTCTTCCCCCCTTAAGAAAAATTCGTCCTCGAATTTTCGAATAAACAAAGAAATAAGGAAAAGAAGATTATTAGAACAAGTGCAATCATTACTCCTCCAGCTATGCAGAGATTGGTAAAACATTTATTCTTCAAATTCCTCGTATATTATATATGACATTCTACCGCTCTCTAATTCTACTATAGTGTCCTATTCCTCATCATCTCTTTCTAGAGGGTTTTTATCTTGTAACTATTCATTGACCATTTTTTTCTGACATTTCAAGTATTCGTTATACCTCACTGTTCTTGACTTAATGTCTCATAACTTCAATCAACTTTGGTGCTTACCTCACTTTTATTACGCCCCAACATGTCTCTTGGTGATTTCAATCCTCATTCCTTTGTTTCAATAATCTCTATTTCTCCAATGACATAACTTATGTTCCTTATTCCATGGTATCCTATGAGTAGCTTTCCTGTAGCACCTAATCTAGGCATCTTGTTCAAGATCTTCACTCTTCTTATGACCTCAGTGGTCAATACCTATAAATCTTCTCACTCCCATGATACTTTAAATTTTTTTTTTTTAATCTCTTTTGTGTCATACTAAGGTACTTAGACCAACCTCTATCCATCTTATGTAACTAGTCAGGTAGAATCTCCTCCAAGGGCTAAGTGTATCATCTATCAACATTGTAAAGTAAACTGGGTCTCTCCTTCTAGGTAACAAAAGTGTTTATATTCCCTGACAACTCAATCCAATGCGACTTTATCAATTCTCACTCCTTCTCTGGAATGGAAATATCTAGACTTCTTCCTATAGCTTCTTAGTATGTGGCCTACTTCTGACACATTGGCACTCAGATCCAGGCTGTACTACTCCCTTAATCTATCATCTTATAATAACTTGTTTTAAACATCTCTTAGTGTGTTCCTAGCATACCTATTTTTCCTTATCCTCATCAGTATAACTAGCTCTACCGAGCTTTCTTCCTATCCTTTGGATCTTATCCACTTCCTTTTCCTATTTCTGCTATTGTTGATATCTTTTCAACCTGCTGCACTTATTCCTAAATCTTAATCCTATTTCACTCTTACACCTTTTCCTTCAAGAATGTCCATTCCATCATCAACTTTAACTTTCACTTTATTTCTTAGTTTTAGCTTGATTACTAGTTCTATTACTTTTAGACTTCTAACCCTATGATTTACTCCTACCAGCACATTCTTCACCTTATGTAACACTTATAATTACCCATAGAAAATTTTTCTTGTATCCCCTTTTCCCAACTTAACTATCAAAACATTATCATTCCCTACCAGTCTTAGTAGGAAATTGCTCATCCTGGATGGATAGGAGCTCTTGAATTATAAGTTCCATCTGAACTAACACGGCTGTGGGAAATGTGTGCCATGCCTTAATTCTAAATAAAATACTTTATGTGTTCATTCTCCTTAATATAATCACATATACTGCCTATAGCTTTCCAAACTTCAGCCTCAACTTTTCCCATTAGAAACAATTTCATCTATTGAAACTCATCCATAAATAGTACTTCCTCTAGCTCATAATTTAAAACGGTTGCAAGCCTTGGTAGCTAACTCCATTTGACTCCTGTCACTATTCTGATCGTCCTTTCATACTTAACACTAGGTACGTACTTACTGTCATTCTCATATCAGGAAATTATGTATGAATTGGTGCGTACCAAACTCTCAAATAACTAGGTCTCCTTGACTCAGTCTCTGTTCCTTATATAACACTCTAGAATAAAAAAAAACACGAGCTAAACTTGGAAAGAAAGAAAAATATTCTCTTATATTCAACTACGGCCGATTGTTCATATAATAATGTTTAACTTATGTTTCTTGGTTTTTCTCTTCAAATTTCATTATCTCCTAGCACAATTGTGCTCTACCTATAAGGTATCATCTGTATGAACCCTTTACCATACCATTATCCTTCCTGACATAATATTTTATAATTTATTAACTTTACTTATACTTGACCTATGATTCATATCTATCATCGTTTATATTGTGCCCTTAACTTTTGTCGATTCCTGAAAGATTTCTCTCACTAATAGATTCTTCCAACACTAATTCCACCCTTATCTATGGTCATTAATTTGATCCTTGAACTTTCTGGTGATTTATAACCACCCATACTTGTCACTTCTCGTTCTACCCCTACTGTTGTTCTGTCATCATTGCTTCATTGCAAAGTGATTCTGTTGATCACACTAACAATGCTTGCCTGACATTCATAATGAACCTCTACTATCTTCTCACTATCTCAAAAGTTTAACCTAAAACCTATGTGTCATTATCTATAATTCTTTCCACTCATCATACCTATTTGATCCTTAAATTGACTTTTATTCAACTTACTACTTACTAACTTCTTTTTCTCTGCCTAATTAGATAGTCCGCAATACTCTCGCACACTTCTAGCTTTTGCTCATTATTATTGTATTCCTCGACTAATATTCTTGATACTGTTAACAAGTTAAAAGAATCTTGCCCCATTGCTATCCACTTCACTTTAGGAATAGGGAATAGATAAAGTATGATCCGATCATGTAACTCCAAGCTCTATATTTTAGCCCCTGGCACTACCTCAACTACATCATGCTATGAGTATCACATTACTAGATTCCATATCTCCATCGCTATTCTCACTAATGTGGTCCCATTTTGGGTTCTCCGTCCTTGTCATTTACCTTGCCAAGAATAACACTTAGCCTACCCTACATCTTAACTTTGTTCCTTTTATTATGCGCCCTTCAGGTTGTCCTTTCATTTATTTCTTTTGTCTTACCCAAAATAAAACTTGGCTATTCTATCCCTGGTTCCATTCTTCTTCCTAACATGACAGCTGTACTTGCTAACTATATCTTTCAAAGTCTCTACCGCGTTATCACATATCTGTGTTACTCAGATTTGGTCCTTTGACCACTCTAGCTAGTACTTCCACTGGCATTTAAATTATATTGCATCTGCAATCAATTGTCCAGACTTTCATTCTGCACTTTCTCTATCCATTGGCCTTCTGTGATTTATCTTCGCTAATTTATTACTCTTAATACTGTTATAATTAGATTATACTATTGTTTTGAATAATATGAAGTTAGAAAGGAACTCAGCAAATTACATTCATACTTTTATTGTATGATTTCTATTTTTATCCTTTAGCTTACATAATACCCTTACTACCTCGAGAACTGATTCTGTAGCAATTTTTATTTATTTGTTATTATTATTATTGTTATTATTATTATTATTATTATTATTATTATTATTATTATTATTATTATTATTATTATTATTATTATTATTATTATTATTATTATTATTATTATTATTATTATCTTTCTATGTTTACTCAATTCACCAAAACTTAAGATTTCGGGCACCCAAACCTATCATCCAATTCAAAGGATTTACATCCCTCATGATCTGATTATATATGATTCCTGTAATGGAACTTGTATGCTCTCCAGGATACCCAAGCTAACTACTCTCTACCACACTCTACAATCCCATCTGGGATACTATTCTATAAGTCATCATTATCAGTAACAACCTTTGATCCCTTCTGAAAAGATAGGACTATACCCTAACTTGCTGCAACAAAAGTACTACATTTACCACCTTGCCAAAACCATGTCAAGTTAATGACTCTTTCATCATATCATAGCTCTATAAATCATCAATTCATAGTTCTAACCTTCCCTAGGTAGTAGGGTTGTACTTTACATCTTGTTAATACACACAAGGTATACTATTATCACTAAGCTCTAAGCAAAGCGTCTGTCCTACTGCAAAAACCATCCAAAATTTCATACTGAATACTAGATGATCTCACCCTATAGGTGTCACCTTTACTTTGCAACTAATTCGAAACCTCTAGTCTGATGGCAACTCTTGATGTAACTCTAGCTCTTGCTAGGGTAACTAAGTCACTGACTCTAGTTATCACCCAACTGTAACCTTTCAATATTCTAACTCTAGACTCTTAACCAGGAGTTTCCAACTCCTCTGGAAATGTAGAACTCTGTTCTGGCATAACTGTACCAAAACAGAAGCCATCTCAAACACCCTCATTATGGAGCACCACGGGGATGCACGCAGCTCTACACAATAATCTCATGTCGGTACTGTAATCTGTAGCTTACAGAGCAGACATTGAGAACATTGTATAGTTACTACGATACGTCCTGACAGACTAGGTCTCCCAATTTCTTATCTCTCTTGAATTTTCTATTATCATAAACTTATTCTGACTGGGTCATCCATTGGTGACTGCCAGCAGTGGCATCCTCATCCTTATCTAGGGCAACTGTACTTTTAAGACTCACCTTTATGTACCCGTGCCTAGCACTAGATAGGCACAACACTTAGACCCATACTGATAGAAATATAGTGTTTCTTGGAGTACGTATCCTCATGATAGACCTCAACATGTCTGCTAACTCTATTTCACCTTTCTATGTACTCCACGAAAATCAAGACACTAACTGAGGCACTTTTATATTTCTCGAGGTATAACGCAGAATCTAGAAACAAAGAATTACAGAAAAGACAAAACGGAATCCTATACTCCGCATGTAACATCCTAACAAGACTCCTTTTTACACTCTCTATTATATTATTTTCCATGAATCTAGAGCCTAAGCTCTGATACCAACTTTGTCACGACCCAACCTATGGGCCGGACCGGTACTAGGACCTGGGCCGGCATAAAGCCTTCGAGGCCCGTAGTAAGCCTTACTGTTCTCAAATCCATAATCAGGCCCACAATTTAGGCCCAATATGCATATAAAATAATTTAAATCAAACTGTTATAATTTCATTTCGGGCCAACTTAGCCCATAAATTTTTCAAAAACTAAAATCAGGGGAGCCCAGCTCAACCCTGTTACCTCATTTACAAACTGTTTAAATACCATACAAATCTTCATTTATTAATCTCAAAAATTTAAATTAACACAATTTCTAACAATGTCCACACTATTACTAACACATGCGGAGTTCTAGATTTTAAATTTAAAAAAGATAGTAAAATAATTAAATAATCGACGTTAAACCTGCGAGGAAGAAAACAGGTTGCTCTGTAAAATAACTCCTCCTGTGGCCTAAAAAAATATTGAACAGGAGTGAGCGTTTGACTCAGAGAGTAAAATATCAATTTTAACCATAATCTCTATAACTATCTAAAGCTAATGCTCCCTATAGAGTGAAATGCAACATCAACAATAATTTCACATCATAACAGCAAAAAGGTAATTTGGAGCACTCACACACCCAGTAATATCAATCATAATATATGGGAGCTGATCCCCTATACAGCTCTCTCAAATCCAACCTGTGCCAGCGAAGAACTCAAGCCGGACTTTCGCTTAATAAACCAAATCGGGGTCCCAGCGAAGAACTCAAGCCATGTCTACCCCGAAGGACCGGGTCCCAGCGAAGATCTCAAGCCGTGTCTACCCGTCCTATCCATAGTCCACACCACATCACACGCACGCCAACGCACGCACATTGCTCCAAATTACCACAACAACATCCATGACACTTTAACAGTTATGAATGCAACATAAAACGTATCTAGAGTTTAACTACATAGATACATACATATAAGTGATGCATGGACATGCTTGAACATATAATAATAGTGAAATTACAATTAAAATTAATATTTTACTCATAGTACACCGATGACTATTGTGGTTGCTGGATGCAGGAAAATAGCTTATCTCGATCACCTAATAATTAAATTATAAATTTATTAGTACTAAGTTAGAATAAAGCTCTAAAGAGGCAATAGACAGCCTAATTTATGCCGAAAATCCGGCAGAGTTTCCCCTATACATGGGAACTGCCCAACCTGCAAAAAGGCTCAAATAATACTTCTAAATTCAACTCATATCTCATTACTATTATATGGCCCATCCTGGGCCCTCCAAACCAAGCAATACTCAACACCTTAAAAATTACGTTTTAGTCCCTATAATTGACATTTTATAAAAATCTACTCAAACAAGCTCTAAAAATTTTAAAATTTTGTCCCGCGATCCTTAATAATATTATAAGGCTATTGCAAAATGAATTGTAGTTTTTTAATCATTCATGAATATTTTATCCAAGAATATTACTCAATTTCATAAGTTTCCAACATCTAACATATTCTTAATTCAACCCAATTCAATATTTACATATTTAAACATCCATCCTCAAGCTTTAACCAATTATATAAAATTTAATTATCTTAATTTCAAATAATCTTATATGCCCATATGCTAAAAATCTAACTAAAATCCATCTATATTTTTCAAAAATATTCTACAATCATTCAAAAATTCAATAAACACCATAGAATATCTCCAAATAATTTTACTTTCATCATATATTTTTCTTAGAATTTTTTTCCAATTTTTTCTGTTTAAGAAACACTGTATTTATGCTCTACAGACAGAGAAATAATAAAAATTGTCTTACCCGAAGTTTATCTGTGTCTCAAAAATTCCAAAAATTTATGAGGAAGCCTCTGGAAGTTGAATCATCTCCATAGCCCATCGGAGCCACCGCCGGAACCACCGCGCACGGTGGCCAGCGACATTTGCCGGATCTGATCATACCATCATGTTCGCCTCCTCTTCCTCAGTCCATAGGTGGTCTCGGATCGTCGATCCAATGGTCGGATCGTCCTAGATCTGACGAAAAACTTGAAAAACCCGAAACTTCTCTCCCCCATATCTCACTCATCCGACCTCCATTTACTGTAAAATTGGCATCAAAAGAAAGCTCTTGGAACAAGCTTTTCAACGCCACCTGAATCGCCTCGATCGGACGTCGTATGAAGCTGGAATCGCACCGGAAAGCTGCTGCCCACTGTGCCCGCGTTTTCTCTCCCTTCTCCCTCTCTTGCAGTCGTTTTTGGTGGCTCTTGCCGTAGTTGGAGGCTCGCTGGCCGGGTGGGGAGCCGCTTGGGAGGTCACCGGCCGGTCACCGGAGAAAGAAAGAAGAAGAAGAGAGGGGAGGAGAGGAGAGAAGAGAAAATGAGGGGGGAAGTCCTCCCCCCGATTTTTGAAATTTTTTTTTTTTAAAAGGCTGGCAGTGACAGTGGAAATCCACTGTCACACGCCAAAGTTCAATCTTTCTTTTTTTTTTTGTTACAATAATAAATATTAAATACATAATAAGTATTAAATACATAAAATTTAAATTCGACCCATACCCGTTATAATATTATTTTCTAAATTCAAGCCCTTATAAATTTAATTATAATATCTAAAACTTTAGTTGAATTGAATATTGAAAAGTATTGACTCATTGTGATTCATGTATTTTTTAACTAACAAAGAAAAAGAGTTGGATTAACAACCTGCATTCTTTAAAAAATTGAAAATTAGAGGAGTCAGTGCTAGTGCACTTTAAAAACAATGCTATAGGTATAAATTGTTTCATTAATGAACTACAAAGGCTAGGTTTGGAAAGGCAGCATCATCAGCAGCCAAGAAGATCAAAGCAGCTCAATCATTTAGGCTTTTTTTTTCAAATAAATTTGTCACGACCCAACCTATAGGCTGGACTGGCACTAGAATTTGGGTCAGTCTAAAATCCCCAAGGCCAGTAGTAAGCCTAATTATTTCTTAACCCAATCCTAAGGCCCATATTGAGCCCAATTTCAAGAAATCAATCGGACAGAGTCTGGCCATAACATGGACCATCTAACGGGGAGTTTTTTACTCACCCGACCTGTAAGCACAATATATATAACAATTTGGGGAGCTCAACTTACCCTCCACATACTCATAACAATACTAATTGAAATGGGAGCTCAGCTTTCTCATTCAACCCAATGATCATCCATGCATACTCATATATCATGCTTACAATTCCATTTAATTCATACATAACAGATCTAAATGAATATATCACTAATAATAATAATACACGCAGAGTTCTAAAACAGAATAAAAAGAACAAAATATAATTAAATGCCGATAGTTGACCTGCGGAGAAGAGAGGAGATTAAACTCAATAAAAGACCTCATGTATCCTGAAAAAATAAGTGAACAGGAGTGAGCATTCGACTCAGAAAGTAAAATATCGATTTTAAGTACAATTTCTATAGCTATCTAAAACTAATGCATCCTAAAAAATGGAATGCAACACCGTCATAGTTTTCATATAAATCACATTGTAAACAACAAAAAGGGTATTTTGGAGCACTCACACACCCATATAATATTCAAACAGTATATATATGGGAGTTGATCCCCTATACAGCTCTCTTAATCCAACCTCTGCCAACGAGTACATCTCAAACCGAACTTTCGCTTAATAGATCAAATGTGGAGGCCAACGAGATCATCTAGAGTTGTGCCTACCCTGACTTATCTATAAAAGGATCTGATCCCAACGAGTCAAACTCCAGCTGCGTTTACTCATTCTGTCCATATCCAATATCACACACCACACGCACGCGAACACGCACATTGCTCCAAATTACCATAAAATAACATTCATAACATTTCATCAAAATAAAGATGCAATATAAAACGTGCATAGTATTTAAATAAATATATATATATAAATGATGCATGGGCATATCTGAACATATAATAATATTCAAATTATAATTCAAATCAATATTTGACTCATAGACGTAGACCAAGGTCATTGTGGTGGCTGGACGGAGGAAGGCTGTCCCAGCTCACCTGATAATTATATTACCACTATTTAATATAATTGACTCAAAATAAGCTTAAAAAGAATTAAAGATATCCTAAGTTGTGTCGAAAATCTGACAGAGTTTCTCCTATATTTAGGACATACCCAACTTGCAAAAGGGCTCAAAAATACACTTCTATATCTACAAGTCACACAACCATATCTCAATCACATCACATGCCCCTCCTAGGCCCATACAGACAGTCAACAACCATAATTTTAAAAAATTACAATTTAGTCCTACAACTAACTCTTTTTGTAAAAACTACCCAAACGAGCTCTAAAAATTCTAAAATTTTGTCCCGCTGTACTTAGCAATATCACTAAACTAATACAAAAAGAATTATAATTTTCTAATTATCCACAAATATTTTATGAAATTTTATTCTAAACCTAGCACTATAAAATTAAATAAACTCAGAGTTCGGATTTATCTATACCAATTTTGATGCTTGGAATGCGTCCGGGGCGTCTGAAAGTGGTGAGTTAGCCTATAACTTTGACCCGATTTTGAAGTGATTCCGGTAACTTATCTGCTCAGTCTGAAATTATAAATCCGGGCGACGGTCGAATTGCCACGAACCTACGCAAAGCTCATAACACCAGGGATTAGACTAAAATATTTATATTTATATACAAAATAATTATTTAAAAATTAAGGGTGTTACAAAATTATTTATAAAAAAAATTCAATCGAATTTTCATTTTGTTTAATTTTATTTCTTTTAAAATAAATTTTTAAAATTAAAAATAATTAAATTCTTTTATTTCAAATATAAAAATTAATCAAAATAAAATCAATTGAACCCCTATAAATTCTAGTTTTGAAATAGAGGATAAATGTAACAATTCCAACAAATGACTAAATGTTGGCCAATTCTAGCAACTCTCCTTCTTCAACACAAGAAAGAATGAGAATTTTGTTCGCATTAACATTTTTCCCTTTTTTTTTTTTTTTTAATATGCTAACATGTATTTGAAGTCCAGAAAGATAAAGAGAACAACTTGGATCTTAAAAAAAAAAAAAAAAAATTGAAGTAATATTAGAGACCCATATACCAGGCCTGCAGCAAGCCTAACCCAACAAAACTATCAAACCCATGCCCATTCTGACCAAACAAACCCCTCCCTTGAAACTTTAGAAAAAAGGAGAGCTATTTTAGAAAACCGCTACCATCACCAATCATGCTCGGCACTGCCAAGAAATTGAGGAAGACCAATCAGCAAATGATTAGCCAAAATAAGAAGCAACCGGTAACGGCCCCAGGGCCGTTACCCAACGTCTTACAACAACCCTACCAAGTATCGTGAGCCAAACTGACATTTCCAACTTTCAAAACGTGAAGCAGAATCTCTATAACTCCACCACAATAAGGAGGTGCTGCCTCAGAGCTCCAAGACTACTTATAAGCTGCGAGGATGGCCTTCCCAACTACAGACGACCAATGCAAGAGACCTCCCATCGAGCAGGGCCACCAAACCAAACCCATAAAGTAGTCGAAGCCTGACACACTGCATCAGGTGGAAACCCTCCAGCAAACTATAGACTCCTCACCTAGGAAAACAGCATTCAAACCCCAGCATGAAAAACGTAAATTGCCTCAAGCAAATCATCACAGGGATCCCTCACCAAGCACCTAAGATCTGCTACATAAAACAAACAAAACCAAGGATAAACACTCCAAATAGGGGTGGGGAGGGGCCCTTAACACAAGTGGAGAACATAAAACGCCTTCTCCTGCCCAGAAGGAACGGAGAGCCACATGAAACCCAACGCTCGGCTAAGTCAAAGAAAGCAATGAAAACAAATCTTAATGAGTATTTTCTTTCTAGAAAAACTAATGAGATAGAAATAAACGTAACAAGTTTAAACAGAGTTTTGGCTCCTTTTCTGAATTCATTTGAGTTTCAAGTAAACATTTTACGTAGAAAAAGAAAATGGGTGCAGTTATAGAGAGCTGAGTTTAACCCTTATATTAAATGTTTGCCAATAAATTTGTATATTTTATAGATATATTTTAATTAATTTTGTACATATAATAATATAAATATTTAATTTAATAATTATTAAACTCTCTCTTTAATGAGTTTAAATTTATATTAGATACATCGAAAGACAATATCACAATTATTCGTGACTTACGTCTGACCCTGTTTAACTCTCACTTTATAAATCTGAACCATGTCCCTATGGATGATAAAAGGTTGAGTTTTTGTAGATATCTAATTCGATCGAACCCTATTAATATGGACTTACATGGTATATAATTAGATTTAAGGTGAGTTCATGTTTAAAATTTAATACTAATGATATGTTTGAATTGAGTTTATATTTTATATATTAAGTATTAGTTACTTAAACTCGTTTATATAAATATTTAATTAAATATAAATATTTATTTTTATAATAATATTTATAAATTTTTATATATTTTATTTTATATAAAATAAAATTAATATATTTTGTGAAATTATTAAAATTTTTAAATATAAATTATTAATAAAAATGATTTTTTATGTAAATTTTTAATTAAAAAATATAAAATTAAATAAATTTAAATATTTTTTAAATAATAATAAATAAATTTAAGATATATTTAAATAATTGAGAATAAAATTTAATTGAGTTTTTAACGTAATTAAATTTTAAAAATATTAAGCCGGCTTTGGATGGATGATTTTCGCTCATACCGTGCTAGTTGCCTTCCCTACTTGTCCCCGCGGGCCAAGGCGGACCCTATAAAATTGGCGTCTTAGAAAGTATAAACGAGAAAGAGATTGAAACTGAAGCAGAAAATCTCCTGATATACATAATCGCCATCGTAGAATTCTACTTCTCAAGTAAGATGAGCATAACACTCCTAGCATCAAAGCATCCAAAAATCATCCGCGTCTTTGAATCATGCCCCATCAGATATTCTATTCTTCTCTGTCGTCTCTCCACTGAACCCACCGCCTTACCACCACCATCAGTACAACAAAACGATGACTCAATCGTAAAGCAAGCCGTGCAACTCCTTAAAATCCCACACCATGAATGGAGCACAACCCAACTCATTGACCTCCTCTTCTCCGATCCTGCCCCTTCTTCTCGCCTTCTCTTCCAAATCGCCCGCCGCTTGCCCTCCTCATCACACGCCCTCAAATTCCTCCAATTTCTCCAAGACAATTCCCCATTACCAGATAAAACCCAATCCCTCTCCTCTACATTCCAGGCCATCGTCGAGCTAGCTAGCCGTGAACCCGATTCCCGCTCGAATTTATATGAGCTTTATAAGGTGTCGAAAGAGTGGATTGTTCCGCTTACCATCAATTCCGCCACGCTTCTACTTCGCTGCTTTGGAAGAAATGGGTTAGTTGAGGAGTCTCTCATTTTGTTCAATGAACTTGATAACTCTCTTAAGAACACGCATGTTCGCAATGTTTTGATTGATCTGCTCCTGGGAGCTGGGCACGTTGACCATGCGTTAAAGGTGCTCGATGAAATGTTTCAATCAAAGTTTGATTATCGTCCAAATGATGTTACTGGAGATATTATTTTCTCTTGGTTGATGAAGAGAGAACGATTAGGCAGGATTGTAACTCAAGAGGAGATTGTTGAATTGGTGTTGAAATTTGGTGAGTTTGGTGTTTTTCCTAAATCAATTTGGATAACAAAGATGATTACTATGCTGTGTAGGAATGGAAATACTAATAAAGCTTGTGAGCTTTTGCTCGAATTGATGAACCGGGGAGCTGCTTTGGAGGTGGCTCCTTGCAATGCATTATTGACAGGGTTGGGGAGGGATAGTTATCGTGATAGAATGAATGATGTTATGGCAAAGATGAAGGAAATGGATATTGAGCCAAATGTTATCACCTATGGGATTCTTATTAATCACCTTTGCAAGTTTAGGAGAGTTGATGAGGCGCTGGAGGTGTTTCAAAGGATGAATGAAAGTCAAGAGGGGGATGGGGTTTCAGTTCAACCTGATGTTGTTATTTTTAACACATTGATTGATGGGCTTTGTAAAGTTGGGAGGCAAGAAGAAGGTTTGGGTTTGCTGGAAAGGATGAAATTGCAAAAGGAGTGTGCTCCTAATACTGTTACCTATAATTGTTTGATTGATGGATTTTGTAAAGCTGGTGAAATAGAGAGGGGCCTGGAGTTGTTTGATGAGATGAACAAAGAGGGGATTGTACCAAATGCAGTCACTGTTAATACTTTGGTGGATGGTATGTGCAGAAATGGGAGAGCCAATAGTGCAGTTAAGTTTTTGGATGAGATGCAGAGGAAAGGTTTAAAAGGCGACGTTTTTGCTTATACTTCTTTAATCAATGCTTTTTGCAATGTGAACAACATCAGGATGGCAATGGAAATTTTTGATCAAAAGTTGAGAGAGGGATGCTTTCCAGATGCAATAGCTTACTATAATTTGATCTCTGGCTTGACCCAAGCTGGAAGGATGGATGACGCCTCTTCTATTTTGTCAAAGTTGAAAGAAGCTGGGTTTCATCCCGACATTGTGTGCTACAATCAAATGATTAGTGGGTTTTGCAACAAGAACAGGATGGATAAAGTTAAAGAGATGCTTAACGATATGGAAAAATCAGGAGTAAGCCCTGACAGCATCACATATAACACTTTGATTTCTTATTGCAGCAAAATTGGAGATTTTAAAATTGCTCACAAAATGTTGAGAAAGATGACCGAGGATGGTCTATCACCTACAGTTGTCACATACGGTGCTCTAATTCATGCATATTGCTTAAATGGCAATGTTGATGAAGCAATGAAGATTTTCAGAAGCATGGGTTCTACTGCAAAGGTAGCACCCAATACTGTGGTATACAATATCTTGATAGATTCCTTGTGCCAGAATAATAATGTAGAACTTGCTCTTGAACTAATGGATGATATGAAAGTTAAGGGCATTAGACCAACTACTACAACATATAATGCCATGTTCAAAGGTCTTCGGGAGAAGAAATGGCTGAAGCAAACCTTTGAATTAATGGATAGAATGATCGAGCAGGCTTGTAATCCTGATTATATCACCATGGAGATACTGACAGAATGGCTGTCTGCTGTTGGTGAAACAGAGAAGTTAAAAAACTTTGCTCAAGGACACAAGGCTTCAGCTTCTCCATCATATATTGGCGATTTGCTGCCCTGACAATTTGAATTCATTCAAGAAGGACCAGATACTACAGTTTGATGTTCATATAGTGTCTCTGTTTAGATTTGCTATGGCTGTGGGTGTTCTTTCAAGCGGAACTTGCTCTTAGAACCTCCGTTCTCGAAGATGTATCCACATGTGCATTTGCAATTGCATGCAAACCATTGTGGATTCAACCCCCCTCATTTTGAAGGATGGAAAAAGGAGATGGACAAAATCAACAATGCTAAATTAATCATAGTTTGATTCGTGCTTGTTGTAAGTTATATGCTGTTGAATCGTCAGACATTGAATACCTTGGTAGCAAAATCAATTCTAGAGTTATAATGAGCTTTAAACATAGCCAAGTTTCTTGGCTTGACTGGGCAAATGATTTGCGAGATTGAACTTGTACCGAAATTTCTTTTATCGTAAATAGTTTCACTATTTTTTTTTATCTTAATTTTGGATACATGATTCATAGAATGAATTGATCATTAATTTGCTGTTTTTACTATTATATATTTGATAAATGCCAGTTTTGTTCTATGAAAAATCAGTCATTTAATTATTTATTTAACTCTGCGAAATCCGTCTGTTTAAAAGCTGTAATCTTGCTATGTCAGCATTCTGTCCAAATAATAACTAAATTAAAAAATTGGGATTCACAATATCAATATCTGATGCTTCCTGAGGAACCAAAGGGGAGCCAAACCGTTTCTGCACAAGCCTGGTACTTCTGCCGTACATTGGCCAATATGCCAATTCCTTCCTTGAGAGTAATATACCAAGGGGCTAAGCAAGACAAAACATCCCATACACCATCCGATTTTTATATCAAATGATGTCTCCCCTTCAGCGACCGTTCATGTTCAATAACGAAATTATTGTATTATTATTTTTTACTTAATGATATAGCCCTTGAAGAAAAAATCCCAAGTACTTGACTCGACAATGTCTAGATCCAATCCTAGCCAATAAGTCGTAGTCCGGTGCGAATATGTTAATCAAGGTTAATCAATCATTGCAATTAATCAACAATTAGGCTTTAATGATCAATGCTAATTTTACTAATCAGTACAGTCAAGATGCAGAATTTCTTTTTTACTGTACAACACTCCCAAGCACAGGCAAAAAGCAATGATGCCATGACAGATTCTACTCCCCAAATCATACAAGTGTATTCATGAAAAGAAAATGGAAAAATTAATCAATAAAAAAAAAGCCACAAGTACCCATGTCAGCAATGGTTTCTCCGGCCAGTCTCAGATACTGCCTGCGGCAGTAGCAGCATTATTCGCTAGCCAGGGAAGGCCAAAATTCAAAGAAAAGTGATTTGAGAAGTGGTCTCCGGTGACTGGATCAGTGAGTTCCTCCAAACCCGCAAAGAAATCGTCACTTACGGCCATATCTGAGAACCCATCAAATTCATCTTCTTCGTCGTCTTCCATTGTGTCTTTCTCTTCTCTGCTTTCTGTGTTTGTACTTTGGGGTAGAAGCTCGTCATCCACGGAAGTTGCAGGTGATGAGCAAGTAGGCTTGGCTGGCGGCGAGGGTTTGTCAGACTCACTGGCAGTGACGGTTTGTGCTGTGGGGGTCTTCTGGCGGGTGCTACCAGCGAGTGAGTTTCGGTGGGTAGGTGCAGGGTGGTTGTGCTCGCCTGTATAGGTGACTATGAACATTCCCGGCTCGGATCTGTTCCGCTCAACCTGTTTCCGGGCCAAACACCCCTTTGAGCTGCTACATCTGTAATAACTCCTGTTACAAATAGAACAATAAAACCTGAATTAGATGCATAAAACAGAGCTCTAACTAGATGACAACCATTACAAGCAAACAAATAACAAAAAACAGGTAAAGAAACTGAAATTCGAATGAAAACAGCCTAGCTTTGGTTAAAAATCAACGGTAAAAATATATTACCTCGGATATGGAGAGCCTTTGATGGGTTTTTGCCCGTATTTTCGCCATGCCCACACATCTGAAGAGAGAGACTCTGCTGGTACGTGGCATATTTTCTTTAGCTGGTTCTTCCTGTGGTTATGTACATAGATGAGCTTCCTTTGGGTTTCTTGGGTGAGGTTTTTAAGAAATTCATTTCAATATGTTGCTTCAATATATTAAAAAGAAAGAGATTTACCTTCTTTTAGATCGAGGAGTGTGAGAATTTGCAGTGGAAGTGACTGAGGCAGTATGAGATTGCTTGGGCTGCTTTATCTGCGTTTGTTCTTTATTAGAAACGGCATGAGAAAGGATGAGGGCAGGTTGTGGAGAAAAAATAGTCTGATGAGATTTGGGGAAAAAGGGCTTGTAAAGCTCATGCAACTCTCCAAAAGCGTTTCTTGTTTCAAAGGCACCCGGAAGAGAGAAAAGAGGGCCAACTTGTTCACTCGCAAAAGAAGAAGACGAAGAAAAAGAAAAGCAAAAATCTGCTCTGTTGAAGGAACTGGCGCATTTAGCAGTGGTGGTGGTAGTAGTAGTTGAAGCAGTGGTGGAGGACGAGGAGGAGGACGTGCAACTTCTAACCACAGCTTGAAGATCCCAGTCATCGTCCATGGCAAGGGTAGCAAGGAGAGACAAAGCTCTGTGAATCAGTACCTTCCTTCTGCAACTAATGTTGGAGAGGAGACAAAAGAAGGCGCTGACTTTTGAGAGAGAGAGAGAGACAAGATATACAGAGGAGTGTAATGAGTAGGAAACAATAATATAGAGAATATAAAGAGAGAGAGAGAGAGAGGTTGGCAATTTGGCATCTCAATGTGCTTGTCTTGTCTCTTACTGTTCACAATTTTCAGTAGGACAATTGTAAGCCGGTTTTGGTTTTTGGGTTGACTTTAGAAATTGTCAAAGGGGGTGGGGTTGCGGGCACTTGCTTTGATGAGGATTGAAAAGTCTACGCTCTCATTACTTTCTTTTCTTTTTGGAAAATTTATATTAGTCCCTAAATTTTAATTTATATTATATTTTAATTTTTAAATTTAAAAATTAATTACCAATATATAAATTTTGTAGATTTCAATTCCTGTATTTTAATAAATAAATTATTTAATTTTTAAATTTTAATATATAAAATAATTTAATTTTATAATTTAACATTTATAATAATTTTATTTATTAATAAAAAAATTAAATTATTTTATATATTAAAATTATAAAAATTAAAGTGTGATATAATATACAATGTAGTTCGTTCTGTTCTCTCACAAAAAAATGATATAATATAAAATTTAAAAATTAAATAATTTATTTTTTAAAATTTAAAAATTAAAATATAATAAAGTGTAAAGATTAAGTACTAAATAATTAATTTTTTTAAAATTTAGAAATAAAGTATAATTGAGGACAAAACTCACATATCAAATTATAAATTTTCCATTCTTTTTTTAAGTGGAGGCTCGCAACTTAATTTACCGACACAACACAACCATAGCAAATACATGTAATGATCACCCCAATCAGTCCCTAAACCGGTGGGTTCTCCCGCCAGTGTCCTCACTATTGAGTCTTAAAGGCAGCTATGATCCTGGTTTCGATTTAGTTTTAAATGGAGATTTGTGCTTTTAGTTCACTGATGAGAGAAATCTGAATTAAGTTTCAGGGTTAGTTTTCTATAGTTTCATTTTTTATTTAAAGATGGTTTGATTTTATTTCAATTTCGATTGAGATAATTCAACTGCTAGCAATTTTTTATTAATTTAAATTGAATCATTGGATTTAATTATGTCCAATTTAAGATTTAAGGAATAATTTTTATTTTATATTTAATCAAGCTAATTTTGATTCTTTTTCAAATTTAATTTAGATTATTATAGAGTCTACTGCATGTATACGAGATATTTACTTTAATTTATTTTTATGCTTCTTATTATTATTTTGATAAAATAATTTCATTAAGATATTAATATTAATTTTTTAAAAAAAGTAAAAACTACAAGATGGTTCTTGAGATTTGACAAAATTACAAGATGATTCTTAAGATTTGACATAGATTGTCTATAGTCTCACTGTTTGAAAATGTAATGCTTCATCTGTCCCATAAAGATAAGTGATACAATATAAAATAATTGTATAAAATATATACTCTATTTTATTAAGGAATATACTCTAGAGAGTATTCGTGTGATATGCCAAGAAATATGCTCTCATCACTTTTCTGCGTAAATAGAGTCATGTAAAAATGGAAAAAAGTTTTTTTCTTCTCTCTCTCCTTCTCTCTCTCTCTCTCTACTCTCTCTCTCTTTATTATATCTCTACCATACTACTACCTCTCTAACTTGAGAGCCAGAGAATCCTCACCAGGGACCTCTCTGGTAGAGCTCTAACCATTCTTTATTTAATTTGCAGGTCCTTTTAACTAAGACGATAGAAATGGGACCTATATTAGTGAAGTAACACATTCATGCTTCATTAAATGGCATTGTCTGTGGGAATTGGCACAAAAGATTGTGTCTCTTCCTTCACAGTTTCATAAAGAAAAGAAGTTCATACACTGTATTCAAAATGGGAGATGGAACTAAACGAACGGGCAGTTGTGGTTTCCAACAATCTAGCTCAAGAATCTTATTGTCTTGCACAATATGTCCAAAGAAATGTCATGAGGTTGGTTGTTTATTTTTCCCTTTCCATTTTGTTTGAATGAAACTCAAAAATTTTTGTAACCGAGCTGAGTCTACTTAATTTATGTGGGTCTTGAATCTATATAAGTAAATAGATAAAATAAGTGTGGTCATAGCTTGTCTTTATTTTCTAGGAGGCTACCTATTAGTAATATGCCCTAGAGCATATCATTTTGTATGTATCTTGTACATATTTTATTAATAAAAAAGGCAATTTCACTTTTTCGTTTATATAATATATTTATGTGTAATAGAAAAGGTCCATTGATATTTTGTTAGAAATTCTATTCTTAAGTTGTTAAGAATATGAGTAACAGTATTTCTAGCACAAAGTATCATAAATTGGTTTACAATCGAAGATACTTTACAAAGGACATGACTTATCCAGAAAGATTATAATCATGTTTATTCCTAAGGTATTTATATGAGATATAAATAAGATGGAGTGGTGAGTCTCATGCCACATAACAAATATGATAGGCACTTATACGTGATAAGTAGGCCGAACCAGTGACGCTTATGACAAGCACATGGAGTTTACTCTTGTCAATACATTGTCATATATCATATCAGTGCATATAATCTTTAAACCTGAGATAACACAGTTATCTTGTATATAGGTTATTTGAGTTTGATACTGCTTTCATATTTGTATTGTGTATGGGTATATGGGCATGTGTTGGCTCCTACTAGTTATATATGGAGATAGGTGTTGATCAAGATGGAATCCGTTACCCTAAGTAAATAGGGATAAAATCCTATGTTCATTTAATTGTTCTTGATGTTTCAAGTTCCTGGTCAGGACAGACAGATTTAGTTAGAAAAGAGTTTCTGACAAGAAAATTTAATTAATCAAGAACTGAAATTAAAAGAGAATATAATGTTCATAGCAAATGGAGTTTGACATTAATTATAACTCCAGCTCGAATTGAAATTTTGTAACGGAGAGATTCTAGTGCATGGTAACATATGATTAAAAGTTCATTTAAGGTATTCCTTATTACTGATTGGGTGGCCATGGCATACTATGCTAGGTGTCAACCATAATCTATGAGATGCTTGAAATAATTTAGAGAAATCATTTACAGTAAGAAAAGGTTCTAATGATATTAAGAGTTAATATCATTTCTCATTGCCAATAAGTAATGAGCCTAGTAAGTCACACATCTACACAAGCTAATCACCATTTAAAATGTGATTTAATTGATTAATTAAAGAGTTTATTTAATTAATTAAAGAGATTTGGTTTGCAATAAGATTGCAAAGTCCCTAACATGACTTGAAACCAAATCTAGGTTATTGGATGTATAGTATAAATTAAATTTATATTTAGTTTGATTAAATATGAATTTAATTATGAGAAATTAATTAATGGAGATTAATTAATTTATATTTGATATAAATTAATTTAAAGAGGAGAAATTATAATTTTGGGTTGAGAACTCAAATTAAAGAGTAAGGGCAAATTAGTCTTTTCACATGGTGACACGTGGCACCATGAGATGGTGACATGTGACACCATATGATATTGCCACTTGTCTTCCTATGATGGAAGACCACATGTCATGATTTAAACGGAGCTTGACACTTGGCTTCATCGGATTAAATCAAATAATAACAAGATGGGATCTTGTGATGACATGTGGCAAGTGAGTTAGGGTTTGACCTAAGTATATAAAGAGAGGTTATAAAGAAAAATCAGCCACACTCTCTCTTGTCTCTTAAGTGTGACGGCAACAAAAAGTCTCCCTCTCCTCTTCAATTTCTCAATTGATTCCAAGGGAAAAACTTAGATTTCCTCTTGAATTAAATTATTAAAAAGTGTTTCTAACACCTAATACATTCATACAACCTTCACAAAGCATAAACTTCATCTCATAATTGGTTGACAAGGCTTGAGAAGCCAATCTAGGAGTTGTCACTACTGTCTTGGTGTGTGCTTGTGGTGGACAAACTAGAGGGACAACATTTGGGGTCCTAAGAATATCTTAAGATTGCATCAATTGTGCATCAAGAGGTTAGTACCTAAAAATCCCTCTTTTAGTTAGGGTTTAATTGAATTAAATGTTAATTCATAATCTTTAATGGCAAATAAAATTTTAATGCATGCTAAAATATGTTTTGGTATGCAATTGGGCATTGAAAATTGATTAGGTTCATAAGAAACTTGGTATGGTGCATATAACTTTAGAAATAATTTTTAAAATTCAAGGTTTTAATGCCCAATAATCACCCTTTCACTCATTCAATTGGTATCAGAGCCACTATATTTGCCATTAAGATTGTATATGAGGTTTTATTGTGTGATTGGATCAAATTTGGATTGATCTAAAGCTGTTTGGATCTCACCATGGTGGTGGCATGAATGTGAAGAACACCCCTAGGGAGTGTTTGAATTTTGAGCTTAGTTTTTGGGCCCATTATATAATTGTTGTGTATTTTAAAACCCATAATTAAGCTCATACCTAATTAAATTGTTTAATTAGAAATTTTAATCACACAATTAATTTATGAAAATTATTTTCATAGAATTAAATTTGGAAAAGGGTTTCTAAATTTAAATTATTTGAATAAGATTCAAATTGAAATTTTTTTGTTGAATATGTGATATTCAATTTAATTTTTAGTGTATATATTTTATTTAATTGTTAAATTTTAATATGCATGACGGATGATCATGGACAATAAAAGACCAATATGATTAAATTTATTTCTTTTATTTTTTTTTGGGTTGTAAAATACTTAATTTTAGTTTAGTGGCATGTATTATAAATGTTGTAATAATTTGGATTGTAATTTCATTTATTTGAGGACTTTAAAGTCCATATTCTTGTAAATTCGCCTTGGTATGCCAAGGATTACAATATAATTGGATTGCAAGAAGATCAAGGAGGTTAAGAGCATTGGGAGGACCAGTGGGAGGAAATCAAGACCAAGTGTTGATTGTGTACTCCTTCAGTAACTCTTGTAAAATGAATAAATGAAATACACCTAGAAATGCCCTGATTCAATTCTTGGTGGCTCAGAATTGAATCCCTTAGAAAGTCCATGATCATACCATATTATTTGTTTATTCATGTATATATGAGATGTATGTGAATGTATGCAAGTATATGATATTTGCATGCCAAATGGATAATGTAGAAAGTGAGACCATAATAGTAATTGAGTCGACCACAAAATCTTCCAAACAAATTATTAAGTTGGAAATGGTATAATTAAAGTAATTTTATCATGGCCCTCCATTGAGGCAATTATTTTAAGAAATTTTAAATACTTGCATGTGATGCATTTATTTAAGAGATTTTCTTAAGAATAATTGTTAAGCATTAGATGTTGTAAATATGTAAATAGTTGATGGCCAATAATGGATATACCTGAGGACATTAAAATTATTTGCATGTTTACTAGCTCAATGGCATCAACTTAACTAATGCAAGATAAATCAATAATGGATATGCCTGAGATTTTGAGCATTAGGGGCTAAATAAATTATTGAACCTCACATGAGATGTGATGGCAAGGAGTTGCTCACTTATAGTTTATTACAATTCCAATAATGGATGTGCCAGAGGATGATCAATAAGACTATAAGAATTCAATCATCCACAGTAATCCATCCAACTAGGATTTCTGTTTTCCTACTTTGGAAGTGTAGGATTGGCCAAGTTAGTAGGAGGACCAATTTGATTAAAAGACCATAATTATTTTGGTTAATTACTTGATATATTTACTAATTAATCTAGTTATTTTTTGCAGTTAATTTTCTGATAATAATGAGTACACAACAACTACCACCATCCAATATTCTTGCGAGCATATTTGATCACAATAGGTTGACAGGACCTAATCTTTCTGATTGGCTCAGAAATTTAAAACTTGTCATGAACTTAGAACGTATTCGATATGTTTTAGATTCAAAAGTTCCTAGTCCCTTACCTCCAAAGGCCACTCAAGAGAAGCTAGATACTTTGGACAAGTGGAAGGAGCATGATATGAGAGCCAAATGTTACATGTTTGCTTCTATGAGTAATGAGTTACAAAAGCAGCAAGAATATATGCAAAATGCAAGTGAGATCCTCCTTCACCTGCAAGAGTTGTATGGTGAGCATAGCAGGAATGCTAGGTATGAGATATCTAGACAGCTATTCCTCATGAGGATGTCTGAGGGACAGAATGTAGGAGATCATGTCCACAAGATGATTCGGCTTTTTGAACAGCTGGAACATCTTGATTTTAACATGGATTTCCAACTGCAGACGGATCTGATCCTTCAGTCTTTGCCTGAGTCATTTGCGAATTTTATGACAAATTTCCATATGACAAAGCAAGAGTGTACTTTGGCTGGGTGACTTAACATGCTGGTTATTATCCAAAAGAATATGTCGGGCAATAAAGGAAAAGAGGTGGCTTTGATTGTATCTTCTTCTTATGCTAGAAAATCCAAAAAGAAGAAGGGCAATAAGAATAAGAAATCTCAAATTCTTGGACCTTCTAAGAAGATAGCCAAATAGAAGGGCAAAACCGAAACTGACAAAGGCAAGGGAAAGTGTTTTTACTGTCAGAAGGATGGGCACTGGAAAAGGAACTGCCCAGGGTCCTAAGAACATCATAAGATTGCATCAATAGGTTAATATCTAAAAATCTCTTTTTTAGTTAGGTTTAATTGAATTAAATATTAATTCATAATTTTTAATGGCAAATAAAATTTTAATGCATGCTAAAATATATTTTGGTATGCAATTGAGCATTGGAAATTAATTAGGTTCATAAAAAACTTGGTATGGTACATATAATCTTAGAAATAATTTTTGAAATTCAAGGTTCTAATGCCCAATAATCATGCTTTCACTCCTTCACTGCCAATTAGATAATAAAAGAAATGATAGCTCGTTGGAGTTTGTTCTTGGGGTTAGGCCCTAAATTGTAACACCCCTAATTTTCAAATTAATTATTTTATGGGTAAATATTAATATTTTATTTTATTTAAATTTTGAAAAATTATTTGAAATTATTTGAATTTTAGAAATCGGATTTCATTTTTCGAAAATGTGAAACTTTGATAATTTTAAAAAATTATTTTAAAGACGATGTGATAAAACTAAAAATATATTTAGACTCTATAAATTTTTCTGAGTTTTATAAAATTTTTTTGAAATTTTTGGGCCTCGTATTTTGTCTCAAGGCAGAGTAAAAATTTAATTTCTAGTATCTTGAATCAAACCGAACCGAATCGAACTAGTCCCTTCTTTCTTTTCTTCTCCTTCCTTCTCTCTCCCCGACAACCCACTTCTCCCTCCCGTTTCTCTCTCCTCCCTCTCCCTCCGCGCCGGCCATCGCCTCCCCACCCCTCCCCATGTCACCAGCGACCTTCCCCGCCCCTTCCCCACCGCCGGCTGGCCTCCAGGCCGTCAAAAAATTGAGCCAAAAGCTCCCCAACGCGTGCGCGGCATTTGGACTTCCCGGGCCGATTCTGACTGATCCGACCATCTATTGAACCGGGTCTTATCCCAAAACTCATCTACACCTCGAGAGTTTTCCATAGACACTAAGAACACAAAAATCCATTGAGCGGTTTGTCTAATTTTTATCCGGAAAGTTTTAGCTCATTTTGAATTTTGGGCTAAATTTCTCGCAAACCGTGAATCCCACGAAAAATCCGAGAGTACCGGAGTGCTCCCTTTAGTGAGAGCTTCACGGTAATACCCATTTCAAAATTTTCCAATATTGTTTTCCGATGGGTCCCACGAAACTTCAATGTATTTTTTCAGATATTAAATGAGCTTAATAAATTTCATAAAAATAATGTACTAACCCTCGTGTTGTGGGCTTCACGTAGGTACATTCATTTTGCGGTAATTTAACAGTTGCTAGGGTCTACAATTTCATGTCAGACAGGTAAACTATTGGGAAAACTTCAGAATCGGATCGAGGTTATAGGCTATCCCACTATTTTCCGATGTCCTAGATGCTTCCTAAGGGTCAAATTTGGCACAGGTAAACCCGAACCCTCATTTTACTTAATTATCTAGTGCTTGATTTCGATTAAAAATCTATAAAATATTCGTGATATGTTAGAAAATTATAATTTCTTTTGCATTAGCTTAATAATATTACTAAGGACCGGAGGGAAAAATTCTAGAATTTTTAGAGCTCATTTGGGTAGCTTTTGAGAAAGAGTTAGTTGTAGGGACTAAATAATAATTTTCTGAATTGTGGTTATTAACTGTTTGGATGGGCCCAGGAGGGGCCATGTCATGTGATTGATCTATGGTTGTATGACTTGTGGATATAGAAGTATATTTTGAACCCTTTTACAGGTTGGGTAAGTCCTAGGTATAGGAGAGACTCTGCCAGATTTTCGGCACGACTTAGGGTGTCTTTGATCCTTTTTAAACTTGTATTAAGTCAAATTTATTAAATAATTATAATAAAATTGTCAGGTGAACCGGGACAGCCTTTCTCCTCCTCCCGTAATGACCTCAGTTCAAGTCTGTGAGTAAAATATTGATTTTAATTATAATTTTAATATTATTATATATTCAAGGCATGCCCATGCATCATCTATAAATATATTTATGTAGTTAAATATTAGGCACGTTTTATGTTGCACATTTGATTGATGAAATATTTATGGATATTGTTTTATGGTAATTTGGAGCAGTGTGCGTGTGTTGGCATGCATGTGCTGTGTGGTATTGGTTATGGGACAGGATAGGTAGACGCAACTAGAGTTTGACTCGCTAAGACCCTATTCTTTATGGAAAGTCAGGGTAGGCACAGCTCGAGATGATCTTGCTGCCCCCCTATTTGGTTTATTAAGTGAAAGTCCGGCTTGAGAGATACTAGCTGGCAGAGGTTGGATTAAGAGAGCTGTATATGGGATCAACTCTCATATATGTACCGTTTGAACATTATTGGGTGTGTGAGTACTCCAAATTACTTTTTTGCTGTTATAATGTGATTTGTATGAAAAATTATGATGGTGTTGCATTCCACTCTTCAGGATGCATTAGCTTTAGATAGCTATAGAAATTATGGTTAAAATCGGTATTTTACTCTTTGAGTCGAACGCTCCCTTTTGTTCACCTTATTTTTCCAGAATACAGAAGATTTCTTATTGAGTTCTAACCTGCCTCTCTCCTTCACAAGCAATCTATTAATATATGTTATGCTTGTATAATTTTACTAAATTCTAGACTCCGCATGTGTTAGGAGTATTTTAATCAATTTGGGACTGTAATATAATATTATGTTAAATTTGTAAGAACATTAAATGCATGTATGTGTGTGTGTGATTGGATTAGATAAGGGAGCTGAGCTCCCATTTGATTTAATGACATGATGAGTATGTGGAGGTTGAGCTGAGCTCCCCAATTTATTATATATTGTGCTTATAGGTCGAGTGAGTCAAAAACTCCTCGTTGTATGGTCCATGTTATGGCCAGACTCTGTCCGGTTAAATTCTTGAAATTGGGCTTAAAATGGGACTTAGGATTGGGTTAAGGAATAGTTAGGCTTACTACGGGCCTCGGGGGCTTTAGGCTGGCTTAAGTCCTAGTGCCGGTCCTGCCCATAGGTTGGGTCATGACATAAGTACAGTCCATGCTTGTGGAAAGGGCACTTAAATAACCCTAAATAGTAATCTAGGATAGCGCTCATTGGTTTTAGTTAGGCAGGTTATGATCTTAGTTAGACAGCAAGAGGTCGCTGGTTGTGCACTTGGTCGTCATTATCCTTTGCGCATATCCTTAGAACAGGTCTTAGTCAAACTATGTAGGTCATCCCTATAGTGATTTTAATGTTTATATGTGGAAGCTAGCCCTGCATGTAAGCTTCGGGCCAACTAAAATATGAAGAAGCTTGTAATTGATTGCCTTATTTGTGGTTCGTATTTACAAAAGTTGCCACACTGCTTACTCTTATTAAAATTTTACCAAAAAGTCACCTTATTTTGTTGAGAAAAGCTAGCTATCTTAACATATGTTCAATATCATGGTTTATCATCTTTTTGCATAATTGCTAGAAAAACTCGTTTTGTCAAGATATACAAGAGTTTACTTCCTTTACAAATGCCATATTTTATGTGATAAAGGAGTGAGCACCAAGGTTGTCTTTATTAGCTTGCTAGGTAAGAAACGACCTTTAGTGGTCGTGGTCGGCCAAAGACAAGTACTTGTAGGTAAACTAAAACAAGTAGTTACTAGTTGGCCAAAATGAGTATTGGCTGGTCAGCTAAGATGACCACCTGCTAATCGTCCCAGACGAGTACTTATGATCGGCTAAGAGGACTACCTGCTAGTTGTCTAATACAGACACTGACTTGTAACACCCCTAATTTTTAAATTTATTATTTTGTGGAAAAATATTAATATTTTATTTTATTTAAATTTTAGAAAATTATTTGAAAATTTTCAGATTTTAGAAATCGGGTTCGATTTTTCGAAAATATAAAACTTTGATGATTTTTAAAAATTAATTTAAAGATCACATGGTAAAATTAAAAATATATTTGGAATTTACAAATTTTTCTGAGTTTTCTAGAATTTTTTGGGAATTTTTGGGCCTCGTTTTCGATCCCAAGGCAGAGTAAAAAATTTAAAATTTTGTATCTTGAATCGGACCGGCCTTCTTCTTCTTTTCTTCCCTTCCCCACGCGTTCCCATCTCTTTCTCTCTCTCTCATTTTCTCTCCTCTCCCTCCTCCCCACGCCGCGCCGCCACCACTCAGCCCTCCCCACCTCGCCGGCGCGCCGCCCCAGTGCCTCTCTACGACCGGCCAACGTCCCAGGCGACCGAAAAACGCGCGCGCATCGTTACGGCTTCCTGGCCAAAATTCGATCGATCCGGCTGCCGTTTGGGCCAGGCCTTGTGTCTAACTTATTTGCACCTCGAGAGCTTTCCATAGACACTAAGAACACCAAAATCCATCGAGCGGTTTGCCCAATTTTTGTCCGGGAAGTTTTGGCCCATTTTGAATTTTGGGCTAGATTTCTCATAAACCGTGAATCCCAAGAGAAAACTGAGAGTACCAGAGCGCTCCACTTGTCGAGAGCTTTGCGGCAATATAAATTTCAAAATTTTTCGATATTGTTTTTCGGTGGGTCCTATAAAACTTCGTAGTATTTTTTTGAGCACTAAATGAGCTTAGAAAATTTCATAAAAATTATGTACTATCCCCATGTTGTGGGCTTCATGTAGGTACCTTCAATTCGCAGAAATTCGACGGTTGCTCGGGTCTGTGAATTTTCGACTGGACAGATAGGCTACCAAAAAACTCTTGGAATTGGGTCGTGATTTTAGCTACCCCACCATTGTCAAATGTCCCGAGCACGTCCCCAGAGTCGGAATCGGCATAGGTAAATCTGAACCTTACTTTTTCTTAATTGTTTAGTCCTTGAATTGGATTAGAAATTCGTAAAATATTCATGGTAGCTTAGAAAATTATGATCCCTTTTGCATTAGCTTAGTAATATTGCTAAGGACCGCGGGGCAAAGTTTTAGAATTTTTAGAGATCATTTGGGTAGTTTTTGCAAAAGGGTCAATTATAAGGACTAAACTGTAATTTTATATGTTGTGATTGATGACTGTCTGGATGGGCCCAGGAGGGGCTGTGTGATGTGATTGAGTTGTGGGTGTATAGTTTGTGGATATAGAAGTGCGTTTTAAGTCCTTTTGCAGATTGGGTATGTCCTAGGTATAGGGGAGACTCTGCCGGATTTTCGGTACGACTTAGGACATCTTTGGTCTTTTCTTAGCTTGTATTGAGTCAAATATACTAAATAATTATAATAAAATTGTCAGGTGAGCCGGGACAGCCTTCCTCCTCCGCCCAGCCATCACAGTGACTTCGGTTGAGTCTGTGAGTAAAATATTAATTTTAATTGTAATTTCGATATTATTATATGTTCCAACATGCCCATGCATCACTTATATGTATGTATCTATATAGTTAAACACTAGGCACATTTTACATTGCATTTATAAATGTTGAAGTGTCATAGATGTTGTTTGTGGTAATTTAGAGCTGTGTGTGTGCGTTGGCGTGCGTGTGGTATAGTGTTGGATATAGACAGGATGAGTAGACACGGCTTGAGATCTTCACTGGGAACCCGTCCTTCGGGGTAGACATGGCTTGAGTTCTTCGCTGGGACCCTGTATTGGTTTATTAAGCAAAAGTCCGGCTTGAGATCTTCGCTGGCAGAGGTTGGATTAAGAGGGTTGTATAGGGGATCAGCTCCCACATATGTATTGTTTGACAGTGTTGGGTGTGTGAGTGCTCTAAATTGCCTTTTTGATGTGATTTGTATGAAATTTATGACGGTGTTGCATTTCACTTCACAGGGTGCATTAGTTTTAGATAGCTATAGAGATTATGGTTAAAATTAATATTTTACTCTCTAAGTCGAACGCTCACTCCTGTTCATTATTTTTTTAGGCTACAGGAGGATTATTGTTGTGGTTAACCTGCTTTTCTTTTTCGCAGGTCGTCTATTAATGTCTGTAATATTTGTATAATTTTGTTAACTCCTAGAATTTTCGCATGTATTAGAAATATTTATTTGATTTGGGTCTGTAATATAATTTGCTATATTAGACTTGTAAACTTATTATATGCATGTATGTTGGACTGGATGAGGGAGTTGAGCTCCCATTTGACGTTATGTTATTATGAGTATGTGGAGGGTGAGCTGAGCTCCCCAATTGATTATATATTGTGTTTACAGGTCAGGTGAGTAAAAAAACTCCCTGTTAAAAGGTCCATTTTATAGCTGGACTCTGTCCGGTTGAATTCCTAAAATTGAGCCCAAATGGGCCTTAGAGTTGGGTTGAGGAATAGTTAGGCTTACTACGGGCCTCGGGGGCTTTAGGCTGGCCCAGGTCCTAGTGCCGGTGCGGCCCATAGGTTGGGTCATGAGAAATGTAGTATCAAAGCTTAGGCTCCAGATTCATAGGAAAAAATTGTCTAAAGTGTTGGGAAGAGTCTAATAGGAGTCACATGCAGAAAATAGGGTCCACATTCGTCTTGCATTGTCATCTTTGCTTATAGTTTCTGCCTTACATAATTGTGTGTAAATATGAGTCCATAGAGTTGTGTAACATGCCATTTTGAAATTTTGTGGGCAGATGCTGTTGAATTTCTAGAAAATGCGTAGAAGCAGGAGAGCTACCACTGCACCAGAATCAGATATGCCTGACGAGGTGTCTGCACAGGATGAGGCACCTGCCCCAAGGAGGCAGGGTAGGAGGCCTAGAGCTACTCAAGTAGAAGAGCAGCTGCCACCAGTTCAGGATCAGTCTTTTATGGCACAGGGTCCCATGGACCCAATGGCAGCTACTCTAGCTGGTTTGCAGAGAACCATCGATATGATGGCACAGTATATGTCCACCCTCCCCAACAGCAGCAGTCTATCACACCAAGGGGGGATCCTTACAAACAGATAATTAATTTTAAGAAATTGGTGCCTGGTACTTATGATGTGTCAGACGATGCCCATCAGTTTTTGGATTCTTGCAAACAGGCAGGGACAGAGTTTTAGTTGACTGATAGGAGACTTATAGAGTGTGTACAGCATGTCATGGGGCCTATGCCTAGACAATGGATGAATGACTAAATATTACCTCAGATGGAAGGTTTGTCATGGACCCAGTTTGTGGAACTGTTTATTAACATATTTGTACCAAAAAGTTTCAAAGATCAAAAGCAGTGGGCCTTTGAGGCCTTAAGGCAGAATGGCAGGTCTGTAGATGAATATGCTACAGAATTTCTGAAACTAAGCAGATATGCCCCTACAGCAGTGGCTACAGAAAGTATGAAGGTAAAAAGGTTCCTAAAGGGGCTGGACAGGAGGTATGCAAACCTGGCCATGATGTCGGATCAGTCTTTTGATATGGTAATTGATTGAGCCTAACAGATTGAGATTAGCTATACTGGAGATGACAGTGAAAGGGCAAAGAAAAATAAAGCAGAGGGTTCTTTAGGTGTTCCCCACACAGGTACTACGGATAACGGAGACCAAAGTCATTACAAAGGAAGAAGTAGGAACAAGAAGAGTGGTTTTAGACACAAATCTCGAGGATTCAGACCAGGGTACAGATCTAGCAGTGGTCACAGTTCGGGATACGATAGTTCGGGTGCAGTTCGATGTAACACCCGTTTGCATAGCACGGTAGATTTCATCATTCGTGACCGGTGTCGGTCCGGATAATTAAGGGGATTAGAACCACACTTAAGACAATTAGAGAAGCCATAAACACAAATAATTAGTAATGTTCAATTAGTTAAGTATAAACAAGAAAAACAGAACATAAGAAGTTAAACGAGCCGAGAGTCACAGCGATGGGTGACCTTCTCGGGAATGACTGCGAAGTCGTTTTAAACTCAAATTTCGAATCGTAAAAAGTGACGCTGCGGTCCTTAGGACCCTTATGGACACAGTGGAAAAGAGAAAATCACAAAAAAGAACTGTTAAGTCAGTCAAATAATTAGGTCAGGAATATGGAATTATTTGCAAATCGGGATGAACCGGCGAGGGGCAATTTGGTCAATTGACCCCGAGAGCTGACTCCTGACCTAACTGTCAAATAAAATTGGAGAAAAGAAAACTTCGGGATTGAGAATTAAATTAAAAAACTAATAGAAAAAAAAAAGAGAAAATGGAAAAGTTAAAAAAGTGTAGGAAGATGACATCATGCATGATATCATACATGATGCCATAAGTCATATAATTAATAAATTAATTAAATGGATTTTTAAGTCTTCCATAAGGATAAAAACAAAAGAAAAGAAAAGAAAAAAAAAAAGTAAAAAGCCTCATCTTCCTCCCATTTACGTTTCTCTCTCCCTCACCATTGTAAACCTCCATTAAAGCTTGCTTCAAGCTTTGAAACCACCATTAAACCCCAAATCCTCCCATACTTGCTTCATAAAAACTTGATTTAATCACTTGAGAGGAAGATTAGTCATCAAAGAATTGAAGAAAATTGAGAGAAAGTGAAAGTTCAAAGACACCTAACAAGGTAAGTAATGCAAACTTCAAGTTTTTAGTTTAATTAGTGTATGTATAGCATCAAGAGCATAGAAATAAACTTAAAATAAAAAAAAAATATGTGTGAGGGACTAAAGTGAAATTCGGACAGCATGTGTATAGGGGTATATTTGCATGGTTTGATAGATTTAAATACATATGTGAGCTTGTTTGAGATGAAGAAACATGTATGTATGCATGGAATTAATCAAATGCAACAATTTAGTGTGGTTAGGGTTTGGAGGCCTAGGGTTTTGAGGCAAATTTTGGAGAAATGCATAAATGATGACTTTGACCTAATGTTAGATGAAAAATGATCAAAAATGACCAAAAGAGATGTGTGGAAATTGTGAGAATGGAAGTTAAATTCGTAGGGCAAATGGTCATGCTGCTGGCAGCATGACCAAGCTAACTTCTAAGGACCAAAACGGAAATTTTACAAGTCCAATTGATATGCCACCAATTGGGGATGAAAATAGACATAAAATAGCACAATTTTCATTAAGGAACCATGGCCAAAAACTGACCAAAACTTAGTGAACCAATTGACCAAAGTGAAATGAGAGCAGGCACATCAATAAAAAACTGACCAAATGAACAGTAATTGTTCATTTGGTCATAACTCGAGCTAGGAAGGTCAAAATGACCTGAAATTTTACCAGTAATTAGATAAGATATAGATCTAAAACTTTCATGAAGAACACCAACCCAAATTATGCCATTAACCTAATCAAATGATTGAGCAAATTTGAGTTACTGAACCTGCAAAACTGCAGATTTCCATTTGAGCAGTAAAGTTCCAATGGCTATAACTCTCTCTAGAAAACTCCGATTTAGGCGATTCTTGAACCGATGGAAACCTAAGACATAGTAGAACATTTCGTATGAAGGAAATTAGACCAAATTATGGGCTTAACTTGATCAAATTATTAAATGAAGTTGGATCAAAAATCTGCCAGAACCTAAATTGCAGCATGAACAGTGCACGTGAACAGTAATTGTATTTTGGCTATAACTTGAGCTACAAAACTCCAATTGGGGTGATCCAAAAATGAGAATACACTTAAGACAATAAGGAACATTTTCTATGAAGAAAGTTTTGCCAAATTCCAACAGTAAAAGGGCCAATGAAATAGTACAACTTAGGACTCCAAAACCGAAAATTGGCAATTTTGCCTAAAAGACCTAAGTTTTGAGAAAATGACCAAAACCAACAAGTTTAGTGACCAAAATGTGGTATGTGGGTGAATTTGGAATTCCCATACCTATTAAGCCTTAGAAAGTCAACAATTTGACTTGAATAGTATAGTGAATAGTAACCCGAAACACAAAAATTTCGAGAACGTCGAATTTAACACGTTAGAACTAGGTAAATGTGAAGCTAAATTTATTTTGGATTTGTGTTAAGTTCTAGTACTGAAACATTGTAAAATTGTGTGTTTCAGTTGAAAGAATATCGGGAAGGAACCCGAGGAACCGAGTCGAGGCTAAGGGACGACTCGCTTGAGGTTTGTGCACAACACTACTATGCCTTAAAATTTATTGATAAAGTGAATGAAATATGCATTTTTACTCTTGCTTTGAATTGTTGAAAGTTTATTGTGATCTTATTCAGGATGTTTGATTTAAATTGTGAAAGTTATTGTGTATATTTAAAATGGCAATGTTTAGCAAATTGTTAAGATAAGTTTTGAAACCACAGTGTCATGACCATATATTTGAACACCTCACTAGCACGACTAGTGGGGGTAATTAGTTTCGAATTTTGATTCCTTCTCTGGAGAAGTGTTGAGGTGTGCCAGTAGAAGAGGATGTGAATGGATATCCATATATTTGAGCTAGCTAGCCTTGTGATGTGATTTCTCTTTAGCCTCTGGCTATTGAGATTCTATTTGTTTCGAATGGCATGATCTAACTGTGGGTTTTATGAAATGTGTTTTGATACTTTGAAATGAACTTGGTTTGCATTTAAAATCTCACAATGCATGATTTGTACTTAATTCTCATGTTCAGCCAAATTTTTGAATAAATGTGATTTAAGTTTTGCATAAAGATTATTTTAGTATGTTGTGCACCACTGAGTCCTAGTACTCAGCGATAGCTTCTATTGCTGTCGCAGATACAGAGACTAGAAGAGCAGCAGACTGAGCTGCTAAGGATTGAGCATCTTCCTGTTTTGAAGCTATCGGGTATAATTTATACCCTAATTGTAAATATTTCTTTTGATGTATGTATTGCATATAAATGTATGGACATGTAAATGGGTCTTGAGCAGCTTGTACAAAAATTTGTATGAAGTTTGTAATAAAGTTTAGTTTGTGTTTCTTTTAATATAAATTTGTAAGGATGTGTATAAATTGTTTTGTCTTTAATGAAATATGAGTGGAACTATTTTATTTAATTTGAATGAAATGTATTGCTAGTATTTTGAGGATTATTGAATTTTGAACTTGAGAAATTGAATGAAATGGATTGAGTTCGATTGTGAAATTGAAGTAGTTGTTGAGAAAAATTTTTAGAAGTGCTTTTTACAGGTATTTGAAGAACTGTTTTCTCAAAATACAGAGGGAACTCTGTCAAAATTTTTATAAAATTTGCGGAAAAATAAAATGGACTAAAAATATTAACTAGATTTACTTTTAATCATATGTTTTAAATACCTATTAGAAAATGCTCACCACTTAACAAAAGTAAGAAAATTGTTTTAAAATCCCTTGTAGGGTACTTAATGAGTTATCGATAGGTGAAGTGCGGTAGTTCATTAGGTATTCTACGGGATCATGTTATGCCTTACAGAGGGGTAAGGTGTGACATTCAGGATCCTCCTTGGCACCATGCGCACAGTGTGGAAGAAGACATTCAGGACCATGTATGATGGGTTCAGGAGTATGTTTCCGATGTGGCCAGCTGGGTCACTTTGCTAGAGAATGTCCAGTGTTCAGCGAGCCACAGATGGGGTCACAGGGTTCTGTTGCAAATGTTCCTCGATAGTTGTATGCTTCCAGCATGGCAGGCAGTCAGTTCAGTGGCCAACAGGGCCGAGGACAAGGAGGACGTGGATTTAGAGGCAGATCCGGAGGTAGAAGTCAGTATCAGGGTTCTGCAACGCAGGGTAGGGGTCAAGCTCGGGTTTTCACCCTGACTCACCAGGATGCTCAGGCTTCCAATGCAGTTGTGGCAGGTATTCTTCTAGTCTGTTCCTATGAGGCTCATGTTTTGATAGATCCGGGTGCTACGCACTCATTTGTCTCCCCAGTGTTTGCCATGAGATTAGGTAGGAACCCTACAACTTTAGAATGCCCTTTGTCTATAGCTACCTCGCTTAGTGACAACATAGATGTAGATATGGTTTTTTCAAGTAGTCCAGTAGTAGTGGATGGAAGAATCCTCCCAGTAGACTTGGTTCCTCTACCAGTAATGAATTTCGATGTAATTTTGGGAATGGATTGGTTGGCAACTCATTATGCCACTTTAAACTGTAAGAACAAAAAGGTGTATTTCCACATACCTGGTATGAAAGAGTTTAGCTTTGATGGTGACAGGAGTGTGGCTCCATATAATTTGGTGTTAGCAATTAGTGCTAGAAAAATGTTGAGGCATGGATGTCAAGAGTATTTAGCATTGGTGAGAGATACATCTGTAGAAGGTGTCAACATGGAAAATGTTCCTGTTGTCAGAGAATTCATGGATGTCTTCCTTGATGAGCTTCTAGGGTTACCACCTAGAAGGGAAATAGAGTTCTGCATTGATGTTGTGTCGGGTACAAACCCCATATCAATGCCTCCTTATAAGATGGCACCAGCAGAATTGAAAGAGTTGAAGGAGCAACTACAGGAGCTTTTGGACAAGGGATTCATACGTCCGAGCATTTCACCCTGGGGCACTCCTGTTCTATTCGTGAGAAAGAAAGATGGGTCCTTGAGGTTGTGGTTTGATTATAGACAGCTGAACAAGGTGACTATGAAGAACAAGTATCCACTTCCTCGGATCGATGATCTGTTTAATCAACTCCAAGGGGCTAGATTCTTATCTAAGATAGACCTACGATCAGGCTACCATCAGTTGAGAATCAGGAATGAATATGTCCAAAACAGCATTCAGGACAAGATATGATCATTATGAGTTCTTGGTGATGTCTTTTGGACTCACTAATGCACTAGCAGCCTTAATGGACTTGATGAATAGGGTGTTCAGGCCATTCTTGGACCGATTTGTCATCATATTCATAGATGACATTTTAGTATACTCTCAGACCGAGGAAGAACACGTGTGGCATTTGAGGATGGTGTTGCAGACCTTAAGGGAGCACCAGCTATATGCCAAATTTTCAAAATGTGAATTTTGGCTAGAAAGTATCTCATTCTTGGGACACGTGGTTTCTAGTGAAGGCATTCAAGTGGATCCCAAGAAAATTGAGGCTGTAACTGATTGGCTTAGGCCTACAACAGTCACTGAGGTGCGAAGTTTTCTAGGCCTAGCTGGCTACTATAGGCGTTTTGTGCAGGATTTTTCCAGGATAGCAGCTTCCCTAACTAAGTTAACTCGGAAGAATGTTCCATTCATTTGGACAGATGACTAAGAAGAAAGTTTCCAAAAGCTTAAGGAGTGTCTAACCACTGCGCCTGTGTTGACACTACTGACAAGTGGTGAAGGATATACTATGTACTATGACGCCTCCAGAGTTGGCTTAGGGTGTGTTTTGATGCAGAATGGAAAAGTAGTGGCTTATGCTTCAAGGCAGCTGAAGAGGCATGAGCAGAACTACCCCACCCATGATTTGGAAATGGGGGCCATAGTCTTTGCACTAAAGATCTAAAGACACTACCTATATGGTGAAGTGTGCGAGATATACACCAACCACAAAAGTTTGAAGTACATCTTCCAACAGAGGGATTTAAACTTGAGACAGAGGAGATGGATGGAGCTTCTAAAGGATTATGATTGTACCATTCAGTACCACCCTGGGAAGGCCAATGTAGTAGCAGATGTGTTGAGCAGAAAATCTTCTGACAGCTTGGTGCACATATCAGCGGAGAAGAGACCGTGATTCAGAAAGTACATGAGTTGACGGATCAAGGTCTGATCTTAGATCTTTCAGATGAGGGGGTATTGTTGGCTCATTTTTCAGTGAGACCAGACTTGCGAGAAAGAGTCAGAGTTTTCCAGTATAGATACCAACAACTGATGAAGATCATAGAAAGAGTACAGCAAGGTGAAGGTGGTGAGTTTGGATTTGCCAGTGATGGCACCCTTATGCAAGGTTCCAGGATATGTGTGCCCAATGTCGACAATCTCATAAATGAAATCATGCGAGAGGCACGCTATACACTGTACAATATCCACCCAGGCTCCACCAAGATGTACCATGATGTGAAAGATAGCTATTAGTGGAATGGCATGAAGAGAAACATAGCAGACTTTGTGTCCAAGTGCTTGACTTCTCAGAAGGTGAAGTTTGAACACTAGAGGCCGTCAGGGAAGCTCTTCCCTATCTCAGAATGGAAGTGAGAAATGATTACTATAGATTTTATGACTGGGTTGCCTCGTACCACGCGGGGATATGATTCAATATGGGTAATTATAGACCATCTGACTAAATCAGCTCATTTCTTGCCTGTGAAGACCACATATTCTATTGCACAGTACGCCTGGCTCTATATTCGAGAAATAGTCAAATTGCATGGAGTTTCTACTTTCATAATATCTGACAGAGGGCCCCAGTTCACTTCTCAATTTTGGAGAAAGTTGCAGGAGGCACTTGGTACGCAGTTGAACTTTAGTACCGCTTTCCACCTTCAGACAGACGGACAGTCCAAAAGGACAATCTAAACACTAGAAGACATACTTTGCATGAGTGTTTTGGATTTTGGAGGTCAATGGGATGATCAGCTACCTTTGGTGGAGTTTGCCTACAACAACAGTTATTACTCCAGCATAGGGATGGCACCCTATGAGGCACTATATGGCAGAAAGTGTAGGTCTCCTCTGTGTTGGACAGAAATGGGAGAAGCGAAGGTGCATGGTGTAGACCTAGTGCAGTACACTTCAGAGATAGTTCCTTTAATCAGGGGACAATTGAAAATAGCTTTCAGTAAGCAGAAGAGTTATGCAGACCCGAGACGGAGGGATGTAGAGTTTTCAGTAGGCGACTATGTATTCCTGAAGGTTTCTCCGATTAAGGGAGTCATGAGATTTGGAAAGAAGGGCAAGTTGGCACCTCAGTATATTGGACCTTGTGAGGTTACTGATAGAGTTGAAGCAGTTGCCTACCGGTTGGAGTTACCACCAAACCTTTTTTGAAAATATAAAACTTTGATGATTTTTAAAAATTAATTTAAAGACCATGTGGTAAAACTAAAAATATATTTGGACTCTATAAATTTTTCTGAGTTTTCTAGAATTTTTTCGGAATTTTTGGGCCTCGTTTTCGGTCCCAAGACAGAGTAAAAAATTCAAAATTTTATATCTTGAATCAGATCGGCCGAATCGAATCAGACCTGATTGGACCGATCAAATCGAACCGGCCTTCTTCTTCTTTTCATCCCTTCCCCACGCGTTCCCGTCTCTTTCTCTCTCTCCCATTTTCTCTCTCCTCACTCCTCCCCATGCCGGGTCGCCGCCGTTTGGGTCGGGTCTTGTGTCTAAACTCATCTACACCTCGAGAGCTTTCCATAGACACCAAGAACACCAAAATCCATCGAGTGGTTTGCCCAATTTTTGTTCAGAAAGTTTTAGCCTATTTCCACTTTTGGACTAGATTTCTTGCAAACCGTGAATCCCACAAGAAAACCAAAAGTACCAGAGCGCTCCACTTGTCGAGAGCTTCGCGGCAATATAAATTTCAAAATTTTCTGATATCGTTTTTCGGTGGGTCCTATGAAACTTCGTAGTGCTTTTTCGAGCACTAAATGAGCTTTGAAAATTTCATAAAAATTATGTACTAACCCCCGTGTTGTGGGCTTCATGTAGGTACCTTCAATTCGAGAAAATTCGACGGTTGCCCAGGTCTGTGAATTTTCGGCCAGACAGACAGGCTACCAAAAAAGTCTTGGAATTAGGTCGAGATTTTAGCTACCCTACCATTGTCAGATGTCCCGAGCGCATCCCCGGAGTTGGAATTGGCATAGGTAAATCTGAACCTTACTTTTTCTTAATTGTTTAGTGCTTGAATTGGTTTAGAAATCCGTAAAATATTCATGGTAGCTCAGAAAATTATGATCCTTTTTGCATTAGCTTAGTAATATTGCTAAGGACCACGGGGCAAAGTTTTAGAATTTTTAGAGCGCATTTGGATAGTTTTTGCAGAAGGGTCAATTATAAGGACTAAACTGTAATTTTACATATTGTGATTGATGACTGTTTGGATGGGCCCAGGAGGGGCTGTGTGATGTGATTAAGTTGTGGGTGTATAGTTTGTGGATATAGAAGTGCGTTTTAAGTCCTTTTGCAGGTTGGGTAGGTCCTAGGTATAGGAGAAACTCTGCCGGATTTTTGGCACGACTTAGGACATCTTTAATCTTTTCTTAGCTTGTATTGAGTCAAATATACTAAGTAATTGTAATAAAATTGTCAGGTGAGCCGAGACAGCCTTCCTACTCCGCCCAGCCGCCATAGTGACTTCGGTTGAGTCTGTGAGTAAAATATTAATTTTAATTGTAATTTTGATATTATTATATGTTCCAGCATGCCCATGTATCCCTTATATGTATGTATCTATGTAGTTAAACACTAAGCATATTTTACATTGCATTTATAAATGTTGAAGTGCCATGGATATTGTTTGTGGTAATTTGGAGCAGTGTATGCGTGTTGGCGTGCGTGTGGTATAGTGTTGGATATGGACAGGACGGGTAGACACGGCTTGAGATCTTCGCTGGGACCCGGTCTTTCGAGATAGACACGGCTTGAGTTCTTCGCTAGGACCCCGTATTGGTTTATTAAGCGAAAGTCCGGCTTGAGATCTTCGCTGGCAGAGGTTGGATTAAGAGGGCTGTATAGGGGATCAGCTCGCATATATGTATTGTTTGACAGTGTTGGGTGTGCGAGTGCTCCAAATTACCTTTTTGATGTGATTTGTATGAAATTTATGACGGTGTTGCATTTCACTTCACAGGGTGCATTAGTTTTAGATAGCTATAGAGATTATGGTTAAAATTGATATTTTACTCTCTGAGTCGAACGCTCACTCCTGTTCATTATTTTTTCAAGCTACAGGAGGATTATTGTTGTGGTTAACCTGCTTTTCTTCTTCGCAGGTCGTCTATTAATGTCTGTAATGTTTTTATAATTCTGTTAACTCCTAATTTTTCGCATGTGTTAGAAATATTTATTTGATTTGGGTTTGTAATATAATTTGCCATGTTGGACCTGTAAACTTATTATATGCATGTATGTTGGACTGGATGAAGGAGCTGAGCTCCCATTTGACGTTATGTTATTATGAGTATATGGAGGGTAAGCTGAGCTCCCCAATTGATTGTATATTGTGTTTATAGGTTGGGTGAGTAAAAAACTCCCCGTTAAAAAGTCCATTTTATGGTCGGACTCTGTCCGGTTGAATTCTTAAAATTGAGTCCAAATGGGCCTTAAGTTTGGGTTGAGGAATAGTTAGGCTTACTACGGACCTCGGGGGCTTTAGGCTGGCCCAGGTCTTAGTACCGGTCCAGTCCATAGGTTGGGTCATGACATGACTAGTCATGATCGTTCCGTGTGAGCTCCTACTAGTCATACTCGTTAGGTCATTATCTTAGGTAGCCTATTGGGTCATGGCCATTGCGATTGTGTGAATGGAAGAATCTTGCTCGTCCTGGTAGTTTGGACAAGCTCTTACAACTAGTCGTCGAAAGTAGTGTGAAGAGTTGTGTCGACCTGCATACACTTTAGACTGACAAAGTAAAAGCCCCTTTAAGTTTTGATTTGCTTATAATTACAAGCGTACTGGCAGAAATGTGTTGTATATAACTAGTGAAAATCACAAGAAATTATATAGTAAAGCAGTTATTCTACGTAAAATATCTTATATAAAATGACAATTTAATAATGGGTAAATATGCAAACATGTGTGGATCCCAATAAGGAAACAATTATGCATGAGTGAGTCCTATAATTTTATAACTACTTTGCAATTTAAAAAAATATATATAATAACATTTATATATTTATCTAAATATTATTTATTTATTATTTGATATCAAATATTGACATATAATCATTATTATATTATATAATTTTTCATAAATCATAGTGGCGCCACTTATTGTTATTGTATATGTTTTGATAAATATTACTATTTACCACCATTCAGTTGTGGTCAGAGAAGTCCCATCATCCTGTCATCCTATCAAGGATTTCTTTGTTAAAATCTCCAAATGCCATTTGTCTGCTAACTTGTTATTGCTTAATTGCCCTTGTTCAGTAGTTGGCATTTAGCAGAATGAACTTAATTTTCATTGTAATTACACAATGTGTCATTGGGCATGTGCTGCGTATACTTTGATGCTATTTATACCATAGAACCATCGTACTTAGGCCAACATTAATTTGTATGTTGTAGTACTATTCTTAGTTATTTAAGATGGCCATGCAATTACATCATTGCATTTGTCATGATTATCATCATTAGCTTATGGATTAATTCACCACTACTTATAGTCATTATTATATTTCCCTTTCACTTACAGTTCAGCCATCATGAATCTCTTATCTAATTTACTTCGTAACACCCTTGCTGTGAGATCAAACATGCAGATTTATAATTGGTTAGAATAAATGTAATTTTATTTTAGAATAAATATAATTTTAATCATTGACTTTATTTGTTTCCGAAATTCCCATGGTAAACGTCTTGTTAGAATTATCTCTAGACTACCCCTCTCAACTAGGAATACAAATTTACAAATTAAATTAATAAAGTATGGATTAATTCTGGAAATCAATTTCCACAATTAAATAGGGCATTATACAAGCTTAGTGAGATAAAATTCTTCAATAGAATATTATTTTCTGTGGTAAATAGTAAAGTTGGGTATTTAAAATTATCCTAGAATGTGTCTCTCTATTTTTCATAATCCAATGTTGTTTTTGATTTCTGTTTGACTTTGTTTATGTATCTGCGAACTTTACATCTGATTGAAATTAAGTTTAGTTTATGTCCATGCATATATGAATATATGTTCACAAATAACAGATTATCTTTCAAATATTCTTGCTGTTTGAAGGCTATCATTATTGAAAATTTAGTATATAGATATCTTTTGATATATCATATTATTTATTGAAAATGTTGAATAAATTTATAGCATGTCATATACATGACTATCTTCACAAATGTGTATCTATAAGAGCTATTATGCAGATAAATATCAATATGCTAAAAGATGTCCAAAACAAAGGATATGGACCTCTAATCCAAGGCTTTTAAGGCATCTCGATGGGGAACCACCCTGGGAGACCATCCCCTGCACCCTAATGGGGGACGACCCCCTGAGTCTCTTAAGGCACCCCAATGGGATCTTAATCCCTGAGTCTCTTAAAGCATGAAGATTGAAGATGAGCTCTTAAGCCTTATAAGATGAGCTCTTCAGCTCCAGGGCTTGAGGCCCCACATTTAGAGCTACAGATCCCAAGCCTTGAGGCCCCACATACAGAGCCCTTCAGCTTTAGGCCTCCGAGGCCCCACGTGAATAGCCATGAGCTCCTAAAGAGGAAAAACTACATTTCTATTGAAATTATTTTAATTTTTCTATATTTCTCATGTTAAAAAGTTAACTTTCTCTATGGCATATTCACTATAACGCTCCAAATTTCTTGAGCTCTGAATAGTACCATTTTCGGTCAAAGCCAGTTTGAGGGCTAAAAATAAGATGAAATATAATTGAAAATAAGTAGAATAAAAATCAAGTAACCATTGGGTTATGGAAATATCAATATTAATGAAAAAGTTGGACTATAACCTGATGAAGGGCATTTTGGTCAATTCACTCCTAGAGTTGATTTTTGACCAAAATATCAATTAAATTAAGTGAAATTAATATAATAAAATATGAAGAAATTTTTGATAAAAATTTTACTAGAAGTGTGTAATTAAATGAAGGAAAGAAAAGAAATGAAAACTTAATTAAAATTATGACATAAGCATGACTTAATTAAAAAGGATGATAAATATAAATAGCACAAGACAAAAATCAATTATTAAAAAAGCCATCTTCTTCCCTCATCTCCCCTTCTTACCGCCCACTCTCCCCTTTTCCCTTTCCTCCATTTTTGTCTTCCAAAGCTCCAATTCCTTGAGATTTCTACCATAAATTCCATAGTCCCTTGAATTAAAACTTGCTTTTTGACCTAGCTAGAGTGATTGGGAGCAAAAGAAATAAGAGAAATTGAAGATTGGAAACTTGAAGAATTGGGCATTTGAGGTTAGTGATATCTCTACCTTTCTTTCTTCTTCTATCAAATAAATTGGGTTGAATGGTAAGAGAATTACATGAAAATTTGAAGGAATAATGCATGGAATTATGAATTCTGAAGTTAGGGTTTGGTGGAAGTTAGGGTTTTGGAGAAATTGGGGGTTTTGATGTGTTAAATTGAAATTATACTTGAATTCTAGCTTGGATAAAGTGATATACATGAATGGTATGTTAGATTGCATGAGATTAGCATGAAATTTAGGAATTGGGAAATTAGGGTTTTGAAAAATTGGGGATTTTATGCTATGGCATGAAATTGATGTTTTTAAGGCCAAATATTGACCAAATTATGTATGTTGAGTATGAAATGAGTTGTTGTTGAGTGAAATTAATGGAATTGGAAATTGGTCAATATGCTGAATTCTAGACTTCTGAGTCCAGCAGTTTTGGATGAGCATAAGTGGAGTTACATAGCTCTAATTAGTTTGAGGCTAATTGAATATGAAACCTAAGACATAATTTCACAATTTTCATGAAGGAAGCCTGCTTAGAAAATGACCATAGGCGACCCTAATTCTGCCTTGAATCCGAAATGGTAATTCTGGATAGCAGCAAGATTGGCCACGTGAACAGTAATCTTTAAATTACCATAACTCACTCTAGGAAACTTCAAATTACCTGATTTTTAAACCCATGAAAACCTGAGACATAGGAGAACATTTCATATAAGGAACATAAGGCTAAATTATGAACTTAATCCAACCAAATTGCTGGACAAAATTGGATCAGTAAATCTGCCTACACCTGAACCAAACCTGAAAATCTTGAATTTTGGATATCTGACCAGTTTTAGGGAAAATGACATAACTCAAGTTACAAAACTCTAAATGTAGAAATTCCAAAACCAAAATTCTCATAAGACATAAAACTAAAACCTTCCTCTTTTGACCAGCACCCAGGTCTTAGAGCAACTCAGTGAAATTATTAGGACAAGATAGGGCAATAATGCTGGAAATTCTAAAATCTAGCAGACTGCCTTATGACCTCCGGATATTTAACAGGTCATAACTTTTGCTAGAAAACTCCAATTGAGGTGAATCAAATTGATTTGGAAATTTAAAACAAGGACCTAAAACTTTATTTTAGGAACTTGAATAAAAAATTGAGCCTAAGATGCTCAAATTTGGGATGCAAAACTTGGTAGAAATTTTGGCAGCAAGAGACCTACAGAAATGAGTGCATGAATAGTAGTTAGATATTTGACTATATCTAGAGCTACAAAAGTCTAAATTGAATGATTCAAAAGGGAAATAAAGTTAAGATATAAAGAAACAACTTCTATGAAGGAAGTGTGGTCAAACAGATTTTGCATCTTGGCCAAATTGCTAGGAAAATTTATAACCCTAATTCTGGAAATTCTTGAATCTTTCCCAAATGACTTGAATTGTGAAAATATGTAACAACCAAGAAAAAAAAAAGGGGGGGGATGGGACTTTGGCGTGTGACAGTGGGTTTTCACTGTCACATGGCTGCTTTTTTATAAATAAAAAAAAAAAATTCAAAAGAAAAACGGGAGGAGGAACCCTCCTCCCCATTTTCTCTTCTCTCCCTCTCCTTCCCTCTCTTCTTCTTCTTTCTTTTTCCGGTGACCGGCCGGCGACCTCCCGAGCAGCTCCCCACCTGGCCGGCGACCCTCCGGCGACGGCAAGAGCCACCAGAAACGGCGGCAAGAGAGGGAGGAGAGAGAGAAAACGCGCGCACAGTGGGCAGCGGCTTTCCGGCGCGATTCCGGCTTCATCCGACGTCCGATCGAGGCGATTTAGGTGGCGTTGGAAAGCTTGTTCCGAGAGCTTTCTTTTGATACCAATTTTGCAGCAAATGGAGGTCGGATGAGTGAGATATGGAGGAGAGAAGTTTCGGGTTTTTCAAGGTTTTTCGTCAGATCTACGACGATCCGACCGTTGGATCGACGATCCGAGACCACATATGGACTGAGGAAGTGGAGAGGAACATGGTGGTATGATCAGATCCGGCAAATGTCGCCGGCGACCGGCGGCCGACCACTGTGCGCGGTGGTTCCGGCGGTGGCTCAGATAGGCTATGGAGGTGATTCAACTTCCAGAGGCTTCCTCATAAATTTTTGAAATTTTTGAGACACAAATAAACTTTGGGTAAGACAATTTTTATTATTTCTCTGTCTGTGGAGCATAAATACAGTGTTTTTTAAACAGGAAAAATTAGAGAAAAATTCTAAGAAAAATATATGATGAAAGTAAAATTATTTGGAGATATTCTATGGTGTTTGTTGAATTTTTGAGTGATTGTAGAATATTTTTGAAAAATATAGATGGAATTTAGTTAGATTTTTAACATATGGGCATATAAGATTATTTGAAATTAAGATAATTAAATTTTATATAATTGGTTGAAGCTTGAGGATGGAGGTTTAAATATGTAAATATTTAATTAGGTTGAATTAAGAATATGTTAGATGTTGGAAACTTATGGAATCGAGTAAAATTCTTGAATAAAATATTCATGGGTGATTATAAAATTATAATTCATTTTGCAATAGCCTTATAATATTATTAAGGACCGCGGGGCAAAATTTTAAAATTTTTAGAGCTTGTTTGAGTGGATTTTTGAAAAATGTCAATTATAGGGACTAAAACGTAATTTTTAAGATTTTGAGTATTGTCTGATTTGAAGGGCCCAGGAGGGGCCATATGATATTGATGAGATGTGGTTGTGGAAATTGAGAATTTAGAAGTGTTATTTGAGCCTTTTTGCAGGTTGGGTAGGTCCCAGGTATAGGGGAAACTCTGCCGGATTTCCGGCATGAATTAGGCTGTCTATTGCCTCTTTAGAGTTTTATCTTAACTTAGTACTAATAAATTTATAATTTAATTATTAGGTGATCGATGTCAGCTATTTTTCTACATCCAGCAGCCACAATAGTCATCGGTGTACTGTGAGTAAAATATTAATTTTAATTGTAATTTCGATATTATTATATGTTCAGGCATGCCCATGCATCACTTATATGTATGTATCTATGTAGTTAAACTCTAGGCACGTTTTATGTTGCATTCATAACTGTGAAAGTGCCATGTGTGTTGTTGTGGTAATTTGGAGCAGTGTGCGTGCGTTGGCGTGCGTGTGATGTGGTGTGGACTATGGATAGGACGGGTAGACACGGCTTGAGATCTTCGCTGGGACCCGGTCTTTCGAGGTAGACACGGCTTGAGTTCTTCACTGGGACCCCGATTTGATTATTAAGTGGAAGTCCGAGCTGAGTTCTTCACTGGCACAGTTGGAATTAAGAGAGCTGTATAGGGGATCAGCTCCCATATATATTATGATTGATATTTGTAACACCCCAAAATTTTATTAATTATGAGTATTTTTGATATTTAAAGTTTATTTAAATTTTAGGAATTTTTTTGAGATTTTTCGGATTTTAAAAATCGGGTTCGATTTTCCGAAAATATAAACTTTGATGATTTTTAAAAATTAATTTAAAGACCACGTGGTAAAACTAAAAATATTTTTGGAGTCTACGTATTTTTCTGAGTTTTACGGAATTTTTTCGGAATTTTTGGACCTCGTTTTCGGTCCCGAGGCAGAGTAAAAATTCAAAATTTTGTATTTCGAATCGAACCGGCCGAATCGAACCGGACCGGATCGGACCGGTCGAATCGAACCGGCTCCCTTTCCTTTTTCTTCTCCCGCGCACGTCTCTCTCTTTTCTCTTTCTTTTCTCTCTCCTCCCCTCCCCTGCGCGCGCGCGTCGCTCCAGTTTCTCCGGCCAAATCCGGCCGATCCGGCCACCGATTGGACCGGGTCTTGTGTCTAAAATCATCTACTCGACGAGAGCTTTCCATAGACACCAAGAACGCCGAAATCCATCGAGCGGATTGTCCGATTTTTGCTCGGGAAGATTTTCGCCCATTTCGACTTTTGGGCTAGATTTCTCGAAAACCGTGAATCCCATGAGAAAACCGAGGCTACCAGCACGCTCCACTCGACGAGAGCTTCGAGGGATATTAATTTCAAAATTTTCCGACAACGTTTTTCGGTGGGTCCCACGGAACTTCGCAGTGTTTTTCTGAGCATTAAATGAGCTTAGAAAATTCTGAAAAATTTATGTACTAACCCCCGTGTTATGGGCTTCGTGTAGGTATTCTCAATTCGCGGAAATTCGACAGTTGACCGGGTCTGCGAAATTCCGGCCAGACAGACCCGTTACCGGAAAAGTCTCCGAATTGGGCCGAGATTTTGCCTACCCCCCCATTGTCAGACGTCCCGAGCGCGTCCCCGAGGTCGGAATCGGCAAAGGTAAACCCGAACCTTGTTTTTTCGTAATTTTCTAGTGCTTAAATAGGATTAAAAATCCGTAAAATATTCGTGGTAGCTTAGAAAATTACGATTCTTTTAGCAATAGCTTAGTAATATTGCTAAGGACCGCGGGGCAAAGTTTTATAATTTTTAGAGCTTGTTTGGGCAGTTTTTGCAAAAATGATCAATAATAAGGACTAAATTGAAATTTTGCGTATTGTGATGGATAATTGATTTGATGGGCCCAGGAGGGGCTGTGTGATATGATTGAACTGTTGATATATGGATTGTGAATATAGAAGTGCGTTTTTAGCCCTTTTGCAGGTTGGGTAGGTCCTAGGTATAGGGGAGACTCTGCCGGATTTTAGTCACTACTTAGGACGTAATTGGTCTTTTTCTTTGTTTGTATTGAGTCAGATTGTATTAATTAGATGTAATGTAATTGTCAGGTGAGCCGGGACAGCCTTCTTCCTCCGCCCAGCCGCCACAGTAATTTGTCGTCAAGTCTGTGAGTAAAATATTAATTTTAATTATAATTTCGATATTATTATATGTTCAGCATGCCCATGCATCACTTATATGAATATATTTATATAGTTAAACTCTAGGCACGATTTATGTTGCATTCATAACTGTTAATGTGCCATGAGTGTTGTTGTGGTAATTTGGAGCAGTGTGCGTGCGTTGGCGTGCGTGTGATGTGGTGTGGACTATGGATAGGACGGGGTAGTCACGGCTTGAGTTCTTCGCTGGGACCCGTTCCTTCGAGGGGTAGTCACGGCTTGAGTTCTTCGCTGGGACCCTCGATTTGGTTTATTAAGCGAAAGTCCGGCTTGAGTTCTTCGCTGGCACCAGGTTGGATTTAAGAGAGCTGTACAGGGGATCAGCTCCCAATATATTATGATTGATGCTACAGGGTGCGTGAGTGCTCCAAATTACCTTTTTGATGCTATGATGTGAATATGATGTTAATGTTGCATTTCACTCTAACAGGTTGCATTAGTTTCAGATAGTTATAGAGATTATAGTTAAGATTGATATTTTACTCTCTGAGTCGAACGCTCACTCCTGTTCAAAAATTTTTACAGGCCACAGGAGGATATTTTATTCTGGGTTAACCTGCTTTTATCCTTCGCAGGTTGTTTATCCATGTTTGTGTAATTTTAATTACTCCTAGAATTTCCGCATGTGTTAGCGGATTTATTTGAATTTGGTCTGTAATATTTTTATCATGTTGGACCTGTAAACTTAAATATGTTATGCATGTTGATGGATTGGATGAGGGAGCTGAGCTCCCATTTATTTTATGTTGATGAGTATGTGGAGGGTGAGCTGAGCTCCCCAATTGAGTATTTATTGTGTTTACAGGTCGGGTGAGTCAAAAACTCCCCGTTGGAAAGTCCATTTTATGGCCGGACTCTGTCCGTTTGGTTTCTTGAATTTGGGCCCAATGGGCCTTAGAATTGGGTAAATGACCAGTTAAGGCTTACTACGGGCCTCGGGGCTTTAGGCTAGCCTGTGTCCTAGTGCCGGTCTGGCCCACAGGTTGGGTCGTGACAAATGTGGTATCAGAGCTTAGGCTCCAGATTCTTAGGGAAAATTTGTCTAAGTGTTGGGAAAAGTCTACTAGGAGTCACATGCGGAAAATTAGGGTCCACATTCGTCTTGCATTGTCGTCTTTGCTTCTAGTTTCTGCTTCATATATTGTGTGTAAATATGAGTCTATAGAGCTATGTAATGTGCAGTTTTGAATTTTGTGGGCTAATGCTGCTGAATTTCAGGAAAATGCGTAGAAGCAGGAGAGCTGCCACTGCACCAGAACCAAATGTGCCTGACGAGGTGTCAGCACAGGATGAGGCACCTGCCCCAAGGAGGCGGGGTAGGAGGCCTAGAGCTGCTCAAGTAGAGGAGCAGCCACCCCCAGTACAGGATCAGTCCTTTATGGCACAGGGTTCCATGGACCCAATGGCAGCTACCCTAGCTGGGTTACAGAGAACCATCGATATGATGGCGCAGTATATGGTCCACCCTCCACAGCAGCAGCAGTCCACCGCACCAAAAGGGGAACCTTACAAACAGATCATAAATTTTAAGAAGTTGGTGCCTGGTATTTTTGATGTGTCAGATGACGCATATCGGTTTTTGGATTCCTGCAGACAGCAGAATGTAACTACGATTGACCGAGGCACAGATAGAGATCGATTACGCCATGGATGACAGCGGAAGAGCAAAGAAGAACAAAGCAGAAGGTTCCTCAGGTGTCCCTCCCATGGGTACTCAGGACAGTGGTGGCCAGAGTAATTACAGAGGAAAGAGTAGAAATAAGAAAAGTGGATTTAGGCATAAACCTCGAGGATTCAGACCAGGGTACGGATCCAGTAGTGGTCAGAGTTCAGGGTACAGTAGTTCTGGGTCTGGATCAGGATCCTCTTTGGCACCTTGTGCACAATGAGGAAGAGGGCATTCAGGACCTTGTTTGATGGGATCAGGAGTGTGCTTCAGGTGTGGCCAACCAGGTCACTTTGCTAGGGAATGCCGTTTTGGTGAGCCACGATGGGGTCACAGTGGTTCATTGCCAACGTTCGCCACCTGTATCCGGTGCTTCCCACATGGCGGATCGATTCGATGGCCAACAGGGCCGAGGACAAGGGGGACGTGGATATGGAGGCAGATCAGGAGGTAGGAGTCGATGCAGTGGTTACGCCACTCAGGGTAGGGGTCAAGCTCTGGTTTTCACCCTGACCCACCAGGATGCTCAGGCCTCAAACGCAGTTGTGGCAGGTATTCTTCTGGTCTGTTCTTATGAGGCTCGTGTTTTAATAGATCCGGGTGCTACGCACTCATTTGTCTCCCCTGTATTTGCCATGAGGTTGGGTAGAAACCCTACAACCTTAGAATGCCCTTTGTCGGTAGCTACCCCACTTAGTGACAACATAGATGTAGACATGGTATTTCCGGGTAGCCCAGTGGTAGTGGATGGAAAGATCCTCCCAGCAGACTTGGTTCCTCTACCAAGAATGGATTTCGATGTAACTCGGGATGGACTGGTTGGCAACTCATTATGCCACCTTAGACTGCAGGAACAAAAAGGTGTATTTCCACATACCTGGTGTGGAAGAGTTTAGCTTTGATGGTGACAGGAGCGTGGCTCCATATAATTTGGTGTCAGCAATTAGTGCCAGAAAAATGTTGAGGCGTGGATGCCAAGGGTATTTGGCATTGGTGAGAGATACATCTGTAGAAGGTGTCAGCATGGAAAATGTTCCTGTTGTCAGAGAATTCATGGATGTCTTCCCTGAAGAGCTTCCAGGGTTGCCACCAGAAAGGGGAATAGAGTTCTGCATTGATGTTGTTCCGGGTACAAACCCCATATCCATGCCACCTTACAGGATGGCACCAGCAGAATTGAAAGAGCTGAAGGAGCAATTACAGGAGCTTTTGGACAAGGGTTTCATACGTCCGAGCACTTCACCCTGGGGTGCTCCTGTTCTATTTGTGAGAAAGAAGGATGGGTCATTGAGGTTGTGTATCGACTACAGACAGCTGAACAAGGTGACTGTGAAGAATAAGTATCCACTTCCTTGGATCGATGATTTGTTTGATCAGCTCCAAGGAGCTAGATTCTTTTCCAAGATAGACCTGCGATCAGGCTACCATCAGTTGAGAATCAGGGATGAAGACGTGTCCAAAACGGCTTTCAGGACAAGATATGGTCATTATGAGTTCTTAGTGATGTCTTTTGGACTCACTAATGCACCAGCAGCCTTCATGGACTTGATGAACAGGGTGTTCAAGCCATTTTTGGACCGTTTTGTCATCGTATTCATAGATGACATTCTGGTATACTCTCAGACCGAGGAAGAACACGTGTGGCACTTGAGGATGGTGTTGCAGACGTTGAGGGAGCACCAGCTATATGCCAAATTTTCAAAATGTGAATTTTGGCTAGAAAGCATCTCATTCTTGGGACATGTGGTTTCTAGTGACGGTATTCAAGTGGATCCCAAGAAAATTGAAGCTGTAACTGATTGGCTTAGGCCTACAACAGTCACTGAGGTGCGAAGTTTTCTGGGTTTAGCTAGCTACTACAGGCGTTTTGTGCAAGATTTCTCCAGGATAGCGGCTCCCCTAACTAAGTTGACCAGGAAGAATGTTCCATTCATTTGGACAGATGACTGTGAGGTGAGTTTCCAGAAGCTCAAGGAGTGTCTAACCACTGCCCCTGTGTTGACACTACCTGTGAGTGGTGAAGGATACGCTGGTGTCGTGACGCCTCCAGAGTTGGCCTAGGGTGTGTTTTGATGCAGAATGGAAAGGTAGTGGCTTATGCTTCAAGGCAGCTGAAGAGGCATGAGCAGAACTACCCCACCCATGATTTGGAAATGGCGACTGTAATCTTTGCACTAAAAATCTGGAGACACTACCTGTATGGTGAAGTGTGCGAGATATACACCGACCATAAGAGTTTGAAGTACATCTTCCAACAGAGGGATTTAAACTTGAGACAGAGGAGATGGATGGAGCTTCTGAAAGACTATGATTGCACCATCCAGTACCACCCTGGGAAGGCCAATATTGTAGCAGATGCTTTGAGCAGGAAGTCTTCTGGCAGTTTGGCGCACATTTCAGTAGAGAAGAGACCACTGATTCAGGAGGTACATGAGTTGATGGATCAAGGTTTAATCCTAGATCTTTCAGATGAGGGGGTATTGTTGGCTCACTTTTCAGTGAGGCCAGACTTGAGGGACAGAGTTAGAGTTTCCCAGCACAGAGACCAACAATTGATGAAAATCATAGAAAGAGTACAGCAAGGTGAAGGTGGTGAGTTTGGATTTGCCAATGATGGCGCCCTAGTGCAAGGTTCTAGGATATGTGTGCCCGATGTGGACAACCTCAGGAATGAAATCATGCAAGAGGCACACTACACACTGTACAGTATCCACCCAGGTTCCACCAAGATGTACCATGATGTGAAAGATAGCTATTGGTGGAATGGCATGAAGAGAGACATAGCAGACCTTGTGTCCAAGTGCTTGACTTGTCAGAAGGTGAAGTTTGAACACCAGAGACCGTCAGGGAAGCTGCAAGAGCTCCCTATCCCAGAATGGAAGTGGGAAATGATCACTATGGATTTTGTGACTGGGTTGCCTCGTACCACGCGAGGATATGATTCGATATGGGTAATTGTGGACCGCTTGACCAAATCAGCTCACTTCTTACCAGAAGACTACATACTACGGCACAGTATGCCCGGCTCTACATTCGAGAAATAGTCAGATTGCATGGAATTCCGGCTTCCATAATATCTGATAGAGGGCCCCAGTTCACTTCTCGGTTTTGGAGAAAGTTGCAGGAGGCACTTGGCACACAGTTGAACTTCAGTACGGCTTTCCACCCTCAGACAGACGGGCAGTCCGAAAGGACAATCCAAACACTGGAAGACATGCTCCGCATGAGTGTCTTGGATTTTGGAGGTCAATGGGATGAGCAGCTAGCTTTGGTGGAGTTTGCCTACAACAACAGTTATCACTCCAGCATAGGGATGGCACCCTATGAGGCACTATATGGAAGAAAGTGTAGGTCTCCTCTGTGTTGGACAGAAATGGGGGAAGCAAAGGTGCATGATGTAGACCTAGTGCAGTACACTTCAGAGGTAGTTCCTTTAATCAGGGAACGACTGAGGACAGCTTTCAGTAGGCAGAAGAGTTATGCAGACCCCAGACGGAGGGATGTGGAGTTTGCAGTGGGCGACTATGTATTCCTGAAGGTTTCTCCAATGAAGGGAGTCATGAGATTTGGAAAGAAGGGCAAGTTGGCACCTCGGTATATCGGACCTTTTGAGGTTACTGATAGAATTGGAGCAGTTGCCTACCGGTTGGAGCTACCACCCAACCTCTCTCACGTTCATCCCGTGTTTCACATCTCCATGCTCAGGAAATACATTCCTGATCCTTCTCATGATCGCGGTAGGATGTGATAGAGCTAAAAGAGAACTTGACATTTGAGGAGCAGCCTGTAGCCATAGTGGACTACCAAGTGAGACAGCTGAGATCTAAACAGATCCCTATGATTAAGGTTTTGTGGAGGAGTCAGTCAGTGGAAGAGTGCACCTGGGAGTCAGAACGGGACATGCGTAGCAAGTACTCGTATTTGTTCAATGTATAATCATGTGTTTTATTCTGCCTTGTGTAAAATTCGAGGACGAATTTTCTGTAAGGGGGGAAGAATGTACCACCCCAAAATTTTATTAATTATGAGTATTTTTGATATTTAAAGTTTATTTAAATTTTAGGAATTTTTTTGAGATTTTTCGGATTTTAAAAATCGGGTTCGATTTTCCGAAAATATAAACTTTGATGATTTTTAAAAATTAATTTAAAGACCACGTGGCAAAACTAAAAATATTTTTGGAGTCTACGTATTTTTCTGAGTTTTACGGAATTTTTTTGGAATTTTTGGACCTCGTTTTCGGTCCCGAGGCAGAGTAAAAATTCAAAATTTTGTATTTCGAATCGAACCGGCCGAATCGAACCGGACCGGATCGGACCGGTCGAATCTAACCGGCTCCCTTTCCTTTTTCTTCTCCCGCGCGCGTCGTCCCTCTCTTTTCTCTTTCTTTTCTCTCTCCTCCTCCTGCTGCGCCGCGTCGCGCTCAGTTTCTCCAACGGCCGATCCGGCCACCGATTGGACCGGGTCTTGTGTCTAAAATCATCTACTCGACGAGAGCTTTCCATAGACACCAAGAACGCCGAAATCCATCGAGCGGATTGTCCGATTTTTGCTCGGGAAGATTTTCGCCCATTTCAACTTTTGGGCTAGATTTCTCGAAAACCGTGAATCCCATGAGAAAACCGAGGCTACCAGCACGCTCCACTCGACGAGAGCTTCGCGGGATATTAATTTCAAAATTTTCCGACAACGTTTTTCGGTGGGTCCCACGGAACTTCGCAGTGTTTTTCCGAGCATTAAATGAGCTTAGAAAATTCTGAAAAATTTATGTACTAACCCCCGTGTTATGGGCTTCGTGTAGGTATTCTCAATTCGCGGAAATTCGACAGTTGACCGGGTCTGCGAAATTCCGCATGCACTGCTACGGAAAAGTCTCCGAATTGGGCCGAGATTTTGCCTACCCCCCCATTGTCAGACGTCCCGAGCGCGTCCCCGAGGTCGGAATCGGCAAAGGTAAACCCGAACCTTGTTTTTTTCGTAATTTTCTAGTGCTTAAATAGGATTAAAAATCCGTAAAATATTCGTGGTAGCTTAGAAAATTACGATTCTTTTTGCAATAGCTTAGTAATATTGCTAAGGACCGCGGGGCAAAGTTTTATAATTTTTAGAGCTTGTTTGGGCAGTTTTTGCAAAAATGATCAATAATAAGGACTAAATTGAAATTTTGCGTATTGTGATGGATAATTTTTGATGGGCCCAGGAGGGGCTGTGTGATATGATTGAACTGTTGATATATAGATTGTGAATATAGAAGTGCGTTTTTAGCCCTTTTGCAGGTTGGGTAGGTCCTAGGTTTAGGGTTGACTCTTCAGTATTTTCGGCACTACTTATGACGTAATTGTTCTTTTTCTTTTTTTGTATTGAGTCAGATTGTATTAATTAGATTTAATTTAATTGTCAGGTGAGCCGGGACAGCCTTCTTCCTCCGCCACCGCCACAAAGAATTTGTCGTCAAGTCTGTGAGTAAAATATTAATTTTAATTATAATTTCGATATTATTATATGTTCAGCATGCCCATGCATCACTTATATGAATATATTTATATAGTTAAACTCTAGGCACGATTTATGTTACATTCATAACTGTTAATGTGCCATGAGTGTTGTTGTGGTAATTTGGAGCAGTGTGCGTGCGTTGGCGTGCGTGTGATGTGGTGTGGACTATCGATAGGACGGGGTAGTCCCGGATTGAGTTCTTCTGGGACCGTTCCTTCGAGGGGTAGTCACGCTTGAGTTCTTCACTGGGACCCTCGATTTGGTTTATTAAGCGAAAGTCCGCTTGAGTTCTTCACTGGCACTGAGTTGGATTTAAGAGAGTCATGCAGGATCAGCTCCCAATATATTATTATTGATGCAACAGGGTGTGTGAGTGATACAAATTAACTTTTTGATGCTATGATGTGAATATGATGTTAATGTTGCATTTCACTCTACAAAGTTGCATTAGTTTCAGATAGTTATAGAGATTATAGTTAAGATTGATATTTTACTCTCTGAGTCGAACGCTCACTCCTGTTCAAAAATTTTTACAGGCCACAGGAGGATATTTTATTCTGGGTTAACCTGCTTTTATCCTTCGCAGGTTGTTTATCCATGTTTGTGTAATTTTAATTACTCCTAGAATTTCCGCATGTGTTAGCAGTATTTATTTGAATTTGGTCTGTAATATTTTTATCATGTTGGACCTGTAAACTTAAATATGTTATGCATGTTGATGGATTGGATAAGGGAGCTGAGCTCCCATTTATTTTATGTTGATGAGTATGTGGAGGGTGAGCTGAGCTCCCCAATTGAGTATTTATTGTGTTTACAGGTCGGGTGAGTCAAAAACTCCCCGTTGGAAAGTCCATTTTATGGCCGGACTCTGTCCGTTTGGTTTCTTGAATTTGGGCCCAATGGGCCTTAGAATTGGGTAAATGAACAGTTAAGGCTTACTACGGGCCTCGGGGGCTTTAGGCTGGCCCAGGTCCTAGTGCCGGTCCGGCCCATAGGTTGGGTCGTGACAATATTACTGGGTGCGTAAGTGCTCCAAATTACCTTTTTGCTGTTATGATGTGAAAATGTTGCCGATGTTGCATTTCACTCTTCAGGGTGCATTAGCTTTAGATAGTTATAGAGATTATGGTTAAAATTGATATTTTACTCTCTGAGTCGAACCTTCACTCCTGTTCAATATTTTTTTCAGGCCATAGGAGGAGACATTTTTCAGAATAACCTGTCCCTTTCCTCACAGGTTATGAAAAGATTACTTAACTGTATTATTATTATCTAAATTTGTAATTTAAAACTCCGCATGTACTAGTAGTAGCATTAATCCTGTCAGGGATTGCATGAACTTAAGTTTTTGTATTAACAAATGAAAATTTTTTATGAGTTTTAAATAGTTTGTAAATGGTGTAACAGGGTTGAGCTGGGCTCCCCTAATTTTAGTTTCTGATAATTACTGAGCTAAGTTAGCCCGAAATAAAGTTATAACAGCTTAATTTAAATTATTTCATATGCATATTGGGCCTAAATTATGGGCCTACTCATGGGTTGAGGAATAGTTAGGCTTACTATAGCCTCGGGGGCTTTAGGCTGGCCCAGGTCCTAGTGCCGGTCCGGCCCATAGGTTGGGTCGTGACAAAATAACTTAATGTAAATGGTTTAATGATCACATGTACTACAAGAACATGTCATTGGGACTTATGTTCCCACCATGAATAGTGTACTAATGCTATGAAGCATGAATAATACAAGTGATAAAATATTGAAATTTATGAACACATAAGGACATTAAATTGCCCTTGCATGCCTAGACTTATATGTATGAGTTCGATCGATTGACTTGTCAATTAGGGACTACCGATGCAGTACTGCCATGGCTTTTTAGCCTATCTCATGGATGATCATTGAAAGGCAATGTATGCCTAACATGATTATTCTTCTGGCTTTTATGCCTGTCTATTGGCTTTATGCCCTACATGATTTCACTGGCTTCATGCCTGCCTGTTATCTTTATGTCTGACAGATGTATATATGATAGGCACATGGGGTGCCGAACTAGTATATTCCCATGTATTCAGTTTTTAACAATCTGTTATAGGTTGCTTGGGCAATGAAATGAGTTAATTTAACTGAATATCAAACAAATAAATGGAAAAGACCAATAAACTGTAAAACACTCATAAATCATGAAATGCATTCCTATTATGGTACTACACATATGAAACAGGTATTTCTATTTATTTAGTTCATTTTTATTGTATTATTGCACCACTAAGCAATATGCTTAGTGCATTGGTTTTTCACGTGTAGGTACTGGAGACGGAGCCCAGTAGTTATTAAATCTGCAGTAAGAGAGTGGTCACCTCAGCTACTCATTTTGGTAGGGCCCATGGATACCAGATTTATATGTATTCATTTTGAGTATTGTAGATAAGAAAGCTTGTAACAAATTTTGAGATTTGTATGAGTTATGTAACTTATGTATTTGAACTCTATAAATGAAATGAGATGATTTCTACATGAATGATTATGGGAAATTTATATGAGTGGATGAAGGCATGATGAGATATGAATTGAAATGATTGAGTTTAAAATATAATGTCATTAAAGCTAATGATAAATAAGACAAGATAAGATAAGATACTCCAGCACAGAATGTGACGTCCCTTACTCGGCTACACTATAGATCGGGTAAGGGATGTTACATTTACATATGATACTTTAAGCCCTAAAGATGGCATCTTAAGCCATGAAGACGGATGCTTGAGCCTCGAAGATGAGCTCTTAAGCTCCGAAAGAAGAGATCCCACTTACAAAGCCACAAGCTCATAAAACTAAAAGGAAGATATATTTTATTGAAACCATTTTCAAATTCATAATTTGAATATTTCCTTTAAAAGATACTTACATTAAGAGGCTATAGAGCTCAGTGTCTTAAGAGTTAAAAGCTTCACGATTCAAAATTAAAAGAGTTACAAAGCTCAAAAAATAATAATAATAAAGTAACAAAGTGAAAAGCAAACAGAAATCGACTACTCTAATACACGAGCGATAAATAACTTGTGCTTAGAGAAGGAGGCATTCCCCAATGAGGCGCTAAAAAGTCTCTAAATTTAAGGAGTGCCCTTTTGAGGCCAATACTAAAGGTTCAATTATTAGAGCTATAAACTATGAAGACTACAACACATTGAAAATACAAAAAGAAATATTTTAATAATAAAGATTAAATTTTATATTCCTGAAATTAAAAAGACAAAACTCTCATTAACAGAGCTATCAGCTCCATAAAACCCAAAGTTTATTCTAATAGTTAGTTTCATGACTTTACACTGCTAATACTATATTATATCCTTTTCGATCTTAAAGAGACGAGAATTTACAAATTGAATGTTTTATAATTACAATTTCATCTCTTTATCCTATTTCATTTCATTCAAATGTTATTAAATAAAATATCTTGGCTGAAAGGTTCGCTTTGTTGGACATTGGGTAACCTTATGGTAAGTCAGCTAGTCAAGCTCATTTTCATGGTGCTTGTTTAGTTCGAATTTTGAGACAAACTTAATACAGCTCATAGTCATCCAGAATAGGTCGGCTAGGTCGTTCTCCCATAGGTATTGTGCTCATTTGACTTGTATGGTAAGACGAGCTCATGCAACCTATAGGGTAAGTTAGAAATGACCAAGGTTGGTCATGGTCGTCATACAAGCAAGTGCTCGCCTTTTGCATGCATATTACACAAACCACTACTAGTTATTAACCTTCGATTTATTTACAAAATTCTCCATCGTATCTTTTTGGAAGAAAAAACTTGTTTTAAGCTCGGAATGGCTCGAGTTGGACAAGTTTTGAACTACCATGGTCGAAGTGTTATTAAAACGACCTGAGAAAGGCTTAGGGATGTTAGTTGGCCGAGATGAATTAGTTGGACAAGTCATGACCACCAATGGTCGTACTCTAGCTGAGGGATAGGGCGGGGCAACTAGTTGATGCTTATATTTATTTAGGGACGTCGGGCGTAAACCACCTCCTACTAATGACATGACGAGCACAAACATGGCTGGCTGGTCATTTGGAATAAGTTGGCTGGATGACTTAATGCTCGTCCATAAAGACGAGCTCCTTATTGGTGTCAGTAGATGAAAGGCGAGCCTAATAAAGAAGGAGAAACTTCCATAGAAGTAATCATCTAGCTTGTACTTGGAATGAGCTCTTATAGCTCAGGAGATGGGTGAGACATGATCGATTAATCATGATTGTACTGGGATGTGGTACTTGCAGAAATAATTTTGCATATAGCCTCTACCTCGAAGTTGAAGAAGAAAGTCCCCTTATAATCTCTGCATTATTTACAATAAGGCCATTATCATTTATGTAGTAAGTGAGCTCTTGGTTTAGTTAAAATAACAACCTGGTCATCTAATATGGCAGCAGCCATGAGTTTGGCCGTAAACTAAAACCTTGTCACCAAATTTTAATAATAAAAATGGCCATAAGTTTGGCAATAATTACGAGTGGTGCCACCAATAATTTGTTAATGGAAGAACCTTTGCTTGATTTCACAAAGTTCTATGGTCATGTGCTATATAAAAAGGTTGATTCATTTACAATAAATGCCAACCTGCTTTGGCTAAGAAGAGTAAAGTACTCTTCCTAGACCGACTACCACCTTTTGAATTGAAACAAAATTATAATTTTTATTTCATAAAACTTTTATTTATTTTAAAGAGAATAAAATCGCAATATATTTTAATTTAATAGGACACACTTAGTTCATTTAATTTTAGGAATCCATTTCCATAATTACTTAAAGAGTAATTGTATAAATTGAATCAAATTAAACTAATAGTCCGAAAGACATAATAATATATGTTATTAATTTTAGTAAAAGCAATTTAAGATAAGGAAGTTTGCCCTAGATTGACACAAGTCGTACTTGCATTGGCGCCAAGAGGTATCTGATATAATATCAAATAATCGTATAAATATATACCTCTTTTATTAAGGAATATAATATTTCCTATAATATGCTAATAAATGTATTTCAATCACTTTTCTCTATAAATAGGATTAGGTAAAGATGGAAAAAGTTTTTTTTTTCTTGTTCTCTCGCCTTCTCTCTTTACTTTACCCCTCTCTTTGCTGTATCTCTATTATACAATTACCGCCCTTTAACTTGAGTGTCGGATGGTCCTCATCAGAGACCTCTCTGGGAGACCCCCGACCGTTCTTTCTTTATTTTGCAAGTTTCTCTAGCTAAGACAATGAAAATAAGACTCATATTAGTGAAGCTGCACATTTAAGTTTCATCAATAAGCTTACTTCTATTTTCACATAGTTAATACAGTAAAATAATTAGTTAATTTTTTTAATATATTATCCACTCATACTATTCATTCAAAAATTAAATATTTATTTTATTAAAATATCCCTTTAATTAATAAATTTTACTTTTTCAATATATATTAAATAGGAATATATTAATGAATTAATAAATAAATTACTATTTCAAAAAAAGCATTGACCTATAATTTAAAACAAATAAGAAAGAAAATAAACTTGTTTTGATGGAATGGATAGAGTAATTTATATCACTAATTTTAATTTTGTCAGCAATAACTTCCTTCCATTTAAATTAGAGAATTACCAAAGTATCCTTGTCTTTTAGTCATGTTTCCCGATCTTGTAATATGCTGGCTCACAGCTTGGCGAAATTGAGTCCATCTCAGGTTCATGTTTCCATTTGGATGGAATATGTTCCCACCACAGTTGCCCATTTTGTTGATATGGACATTTCCCATTTTCAGTATAGAGATAAAATCACGTGAATTATAAATAAATTAAACAAATCAAATTCAAACTCCCCAATCTACCATTCAACAAGAGTCCAAGGGTTAACTCATTTTCCTTCTATTTCTTCACAAACTTTGTAGTTTCTTTTTTTTTTTTTAATAGATAGAACACATGCACAAATAGATTCAGTGGCATGAATGAATTATTGTTAAAATTATAATAATTATAATAGATCTCTATTTTTTTGTAACCTTCACATATCCACACAAACTTTGTAATTAAAAAGGTTTCAATTCGAAATTTTATTAGGCGTTCCATAAATATATGTTAATTCTTTACAATAAAATGTTATTTATATTCTATAATTTATGAGATAAATTAATTTTGATAAATTTATGATGCACTAAAAATTAGTGATTTTTTTTAAATTAGAAAAATATAATAAATTTCATTATAAAACAGAATTTTTATATTTTTAATTAATTAAATATATAAATTATGTTATACAAAAAAATTTTCAATGCATTATGTAACAGTTCGGCAATTCTCCACTCATATTCTTAGCAGTTGGCAAGGCCATCACGAGCTATCTCTTGCCCTATGAAGTTAACTAGTGTGAATCTATAAAGGTACGTGTGAGAAACCTCGAAGATGCTTAATATTTGGGCTTATGCGAGCTTGCCAGATAGGGGGAAAGGCTGGCCTAGGGTGTCACGACCCAACCTATGGGCCGGACCGGCACTAGGACCTGGGCCAGCCTAAAGCCCCCGAGGCCCGTAGTAAGCCTAACTGTTCATTTACCCAATGCTGAGGCCCATTTGGGCCCAATTTCAAGAAAACAAACGGACAGAGTCCGGCCATAAAATGGACTTACCAACGGGGAGTTTTTGACTCACCCGACCTGTAAACACAATAAACAATCCATTGGGGAGCTCAGCTCACCCTCCACATACTCATCAACATAATAATAAATGGGAGCTCAGCTCCCTCATCCAATCCATCAAAATAGACTTAAAATATTAAGTTTACAGGTCCAACATGATAATAATATTACAGACCAAATTCAAATAATTACTGCTAACACATGCGGAAATTCTAGGAGTAAATAAAATTACACAAATATCGATAAACAACCTGCGAAGTATAAAAGCGAGTTAACCTGAATAAAATATCCTCCTGCGCTCAGAAAATTTTTTAACAGAGTGAGCGTTCGACTCAGAGTAAAATATAAATTTTAACCATAATCTCTATAACTATCTAAAACTAATGCACCCTGTAGAGTGAAATGCAACATCCACATCATTTTCACATCATAACATCAAAAAGGAAATTTGGAGCACTCACACACCCTGTAGTATCAATCATAACATATGGGAGCTGATCCCCTATACAGCTCTCTTAAATCCAACCCGTGCCGAATTACTCAAGCTCGGACTTCCACTTAATAACCAAATCGAGGGTCCCAGCGAATTACTCAAGCCGTGACTACCCCTCGAAGGATCGGGTCCCAGCGAATTACTCAAGCCGTGACTGCCCCGTCCTATCCATAGTCCACACCACATCACACGCACGCCAACGCACGCACACTGCTCCAAATTACCACAACAACATTCATGGCACATTAACAGTTATGAATGCAACATAATTCGTGCCTAGAGTTTAACTACATAAATATATGCATATAAGTGATGCATGGGCATGCTGAACATATAATAATATCGAAATTATAATTAAAATTAATATTTTACTCACAAACTTGACGACAAATTACTGTGGCGGCTGGGCGGAGGAAGAAGGCTGTCCCGGCTCACCTGACAATCATATTACATTTATTTAATACAATCTGACTCAATACAAACAAAGAAAAGACCAATTACGTCCTAAGTCGTGCCGAAAATCCGGCAGAGTCTCCCCTATACCTAGGACCTACCCAACCTGCAAAAGGGCTCAAAACACACTTCTATATCCACAATCCATATATCCACAACTCAATCACATCACACAGCCCCTCCTGGGCCCATCAAATCAATCATTCATCACAATATGTAAAATTTCAATTTAGTCCTTATAATTGATTATTTTTGCAAAAACTGCTCAAATAAGCTCTAAAAATTATAAAACTCTGCCCCGCGGTCCTTAGAAATATTACTAAGCTATTGCAAAAAGAATCGTAATTTTCTAAGCTACCACGAATATTTTATGGATTTTCAATCCTATTTAAGCACTAGAAAATTACGAAAAAGAAAGGTTCGGGTTTACCTTTGCCGATTCCGACTTCGGGAACGCGCTCGGGATGCCTGACAATGGTGGGGTAGCCAAAACCTCGATCCAATTCGGAGACTTTTCCGGTAGCTGGTCTGTCTGGCCGGAAATTCACAGATCCGGACAACTGTCGAATTTCCGCGAATTGAGGATACCTACACGAAGCCCAATAATAATATATAAAAAATCAGGGGTGTTACATTCTTCCCCCCTTACAGAAAATTCGTCCTCGAATTTTACACAAGGCAGAATAAAGCACATGATTATACATTGAACAGATAAGGGTACTTGCTACACATGTCCCGTTCTAACTCCCAGGTGCACTCTTCCACTGACTGACTCCTCCACAAAACCTTAACCATAGGGATCTGTTTTGATCTCAGCTGTCTCACTTGGTAGTCCACTATGGCTACAGGCTGCTCCTCAAATGTCAAGTTCTCTTTTAGCTCTATCACATCATTGCAAAGACATGAGAAGGATCGGGAATGTATTTCTGAGCATGGAGATGTGAAACACGGATGGACGTGAGAGAGGTTGGGTGGTAGCTCCAACCGGTAGGCAACTGCTCCAACTCTATCAGTAACCTCAAAAGGTCCAATATACCGAGGTGCCAACTTGCCCTTCTTTCCAAATCTCATGACTCCCTTCATTGGAGAAACCTTCAGGAATACATAGTCGCCCACTGCAAACTCCACATCCCTCCGTCTGGGGTCTGCATAACTTTTCTGCCATCTTGAAAGTCAAGTTTTGATCTCGATTAAAGGAACTATCTCTGAAGTGTACTGCACTAGGTTTACATCATGCACCTTCGCTTCCCCCATTTCTGTCCAACACAGAGGAGACCTACACTTTCTTCCATATAGTGCCTCATAGGGCGCCATTCCTATGCTGGAGTGATAACTGTTGTTGTAGGCAAACTCCACCAAAGCTAGCTGATCATCCCATTGACCTCCAAAATCCAAAACACTCATGCGAAGCATGTCTTCCAGTGTTTATATTGTCCTTTCGGACTGTCCGTCTGTCTGAGGGTGGAAAGCCGTACTAAAGTTCAACTGTGTGCCAAGTGCCTCCTGCAACTTTCTCCAAAACCGAGAAGTGAACTGGGGCCCTCTGTCAGATATTATGAAAGCCGAAATTCCATGCAATCTGACTATTTCTCGAATGTAGAGCCGGACATACTGTGCCACAGAGTATGTAGTCTTTACAGGTAAGAAGTGAGCTGATTTGGTCAAGCGGTCTACAATTACCCATATCGAATCATATCCTCGCGTGGTACGAGGCAACCCAGTCACAAAATCCATAGTGATCATTTTCCACTTCCATTCTGGGATAGGGAGCTCTTGCAACTTCCCTGACGGTCTCTAGTGTTCAAACTTCACCTTCTGACAAGTCAAGCACTTGGACACAAAGTCTGCTATGTCTCTCTTCATGCCATTCCACCAATAGCTATCTTTCACATCATGGTACATCTTGGTGGAACCTGGGTGGACACTGTACAGTGTGTAGTGTGCCTCTCGCATGATTTCATTCCTGAGGTTGTCCACATCGGGCACACATATCCTAGAACCTTGCACTAGGGCACCATCATTGGCAAATCCGAACTCACCACCTTCACCTTGCTGTACTCTTTCTATAATCTTCATCAATTGTTGGTCTCTGTGCTGGGAAACTCTAACTCTGTCCCTCAAGTCTAGCCTCACTGAAAAGTGAGCCAACGTATCCCTCATCTGAAAGATCTAGGATTAAACCTTGATCCATCAACTCATGTACCTCCTGAATCAACGGTCTCTTCTCTACTGAAATGTGCGCCAAACTGCCAGAAGATTTTCTGCTCAAGGCATCTGCTACAACATTGGCCTTCCCAGGGTGGTACTGGATGGTGCAATCATAGTCTTTCAGAAGCTCCATCCATCTCCTCTGTCTCAAGTTTAAATACCTCTGTTGGAAGATGTACTTCAAACTCTTATAGTCGGTGTATATCTCGCACACTTCACCATACAGGTAGTGTCTCCAGATTTTTAGTGCAAAGACTACAGCCGCCATTTCCAAATCATGGGTGGAATAGTTCTGCTCATGCCTCTTTAGCTGCCTTGAAGCATAAGCCACTATTTTTCCATTCCACATCAAAACACACCCTAGGCCAACTCTGAAGGCGTCACAGTACACGGTGTATCCTTCACCGCTCATAGGTAGTGTTAACACACGGGCAGTGGTTAGACACTCCTTATCCTCATCATTATAACTGACTCTATCGAGCTCTCTTCCTGTCCTTTGGATCTTATCCACTTCCCTTTTCCTATTTTTGGTATTGTTGGTATCTTTTCAACCTGCTGTACTTATTCCTTAATTTTAGTCCTATCTTATCCTTACACCTTTTCCTTCAAAGATGTCTATCCCATCATCAACTTTAACTTTCTTTTTATTTCTTAGTCTTATCTTGATTACTAGTTTCATTACTTCGAGAATTCTAACCCTATGATTTACTCCTACCAGCACATTCTTCACCTTATGTAACACTTATAATTACCCATAGAGAATTTTTTTTTTTCTTGTATCCCCTTTTTTCCAACTTAACTATCAGAACATTATCATTCCCTATCAGCCTTAGTAGGAAATTGCTTATCCTGGATGAATATGAGCCCCATAAACTATAAGTTCCATCTGAACTAACAATTTGTAGGAAATATGTGTCATGCCTTAATTCCAAACAAGATACTTCACGTGTTCATTCTCCTTAATATAATCATATATACTGCCCATAGCTTTCTAAACTTCAACCTCAAATTACCCATCAGCAACAATTTCATCTATTGAATCTCAACCATAAATAGTACTTCCTCCAGCTCATAGTTTAAAACAGTTGCAAGCCTTAGTAGCTAACTCAATTTAACTCCTGTCATTACTCTGTTCGTCCTTTCATACTTAATACTAGGTATGCACTTACTGTCATTCTCATATCAGGAAATTATGTATGAATTTGTGCCTACTAAACTCTCAATAACTAAGTCTCCTTGACTCTGTCTCCGTTCCTTATATAACCCTCTAGAACCAATAGCACAAACTAAACTTGAAAAGAAAGAAAAATATCCTCTTATATTCAACTACGCCCGATTGTCCATATAATAACGTTTAATCTATGTTTCTTGGTCTTTCTCTTCAAATTTCATCATCTCTTAGCACAATTGTGCTCTACCTATAAGATATCATCTGCATGAACACTTTACCGTACCATTGTCCTTCCTGACATAATATTTTATAATTTATTAACTTTACTTATACTCGACCAATGATTCATATCTATCATCGTTTATATTGTGCCCTTAACTTTTGTTGATTCCTGAAAGATTTCTCTCGCTAATAGATTCTTCAAACACTAATTCCACCCTTATCTATGGTCATTAATTTGATCCTTAAACTTTCTAGTGATTTATTACCATCCATACTTGTCACTTTTTATTCTACCCCTACTGTTGCTCTGTCGTTATTGCGTCACTGCAAAGTGATTCTGTTGATCACACTAAAAATGTTTGCCTGACATTCATAACGAACCTCTAACTACCTTCTCACTATCTCAAAAGTCTAACCTAAAACCTATGTGTCATTATCTATCATTCTTTTCCTCTCATCATACCTATTTGATCCCTTAGACTGACTTTTATTCAACTTACTGCTTACTAACTTCTCTTTCTCTACCTATTTAGGTAGTCCGCAATACCATCGCACACCTTCTAACATTTACTCATTATTATTGTATCTGCAATCAATTGTCCAAACTTTCATTCTGCACTTTCTTTATCCATTGGCCTTCTGTGATTTATCTTCGCTAATTTATTACTCTTAACACTATTATAATTAGATTATACTATTGTTTTGAATAATTTGAAATTAGAAAGGAACTCAGCAAATTACAGTCATACTTTTATTGTATGATCTCTATTCTTATCCTTTAGCTTACATAATACCCTTACTACCTCGAGAACTGATTCTGCAGTAATTTTATTTATTATTATTTTTATTATCATTATTATTATTTTCCATGTTTACTCAATTAGCCAAAACTTAAGATTCCGGGCACCCAAACCCGTCATCCAATTCAAAGGATTTACATCCATCGTGATCTGATTATATATGATTCCTATAATAGAACTTGCATCCTCCGCAGGATATCTGAGCCAACTTCTCTCTACCACACTCTACAGTCCCATCTGGGGCACTATTTTGTTGGTCACCATTATTAGTAATAACTTTCGATCCCTTCTGAAAAGATAGGACTATACCCTAACTTGCTGCAACAAAGGTTGTAACACCCTCCCGGTAACCACTCCGTACATTCTACTGTTCCGGTGACCGGTGTCGGTCCGGACAGCTAGAACGTCCGGAAAAATATTTAAATTAAAGTCGGGAATCAAAATTAACTCAAATATTAATAAGAAAAATTTAGTAAAAATTTTAGAAATAAAATACAACTGAGTCAAACGAGCCGGTGCCCAAGCGATGGGTCACCGGAGGAAGTTTCGGTTCTATAACGAGGAGCCCTAGATCCGGGGGAAAAATTATAAAATAATTTTTGGGACTCCAGAGAAGGGTCATTGAGGTTCCTATGGCATTAGAATGCCAAGAAAATACCTAGAAAAATTTTTCTATCGGTACAGACAATTTTGGCCCGTTAAGTCAAACGGAGGGCATTTTGGTCATTTCGCCTTCCGAGGTGATTTTTGGCCGACTTGCCCAGTTGAGTAAATAATTAATATGACATAAAATATAAAGAAATATTACTAGAAATGAAATTTAAAATGAGTAGTGAAGGAAAGGAAAGAAAATGATGAAATATATCTATTATGGCATCATTGTTATCTAATTAATGGAGTTGGTCCAATCAGCATTAAGCATTTGTTTGACTAACTATTTATATAGAGTTAATATGACAAAAATAACTATATTTCAGCAGAATTCTTCATCACCCTAAAAGGTTACAGTCTCTCCCAAATCCCTATTCTTCCATGTGAGCTTTATGGTAGCTTGAGACAACCCACCATATCACCATAAAACCTTTAGTCATCTTCACAAAAATTTGACCTACCACCTTGCTAAAGCTTTTGGCAGCCAAGAAGAAGAAAGAAAGTGAAGCTTTCTCAAGCTTGGATTGGCATACAACAAGGTTAGTGCACTATATACCTAAAACTCCTTAATTTCATGAATGAGCACTTGAATTTAGTAAGAAAATGTCATTTAAATGAACAAAATTCATGTGTGTGTGTACATGAATTTTTTGGCTGCCCTAGTGGAGAAATAGTAAGGAGTGTTTTTGATGAGCTTGAAGTGAACTAGAATTAAGTTGAAAGTTTATAAACATAAGAATAATAATTTGGTATGCTAACTAAGGCATTATGTAGGAAACATAATGTGAAGCTAGGGTTTTGGAGAGTGAAATTTGGTTTTGGCTTATGAAGTGGTAAGTGAACATTATAAGGGTCAATTAGTGACCATTTTAGGTATGTTGACCATAATTAGAACTTAAAAATAGAATGGCAAAGTGAAAGTAAAATTCTGCCCTATGGACAGCAGCATAGGGACTGAAATTTCAGTCCCTTTGCACTGCCATAACTTGGGCAGTGGTAGTCCAATTGAAGTTTGGCCAATTGGACATGAAACTAGGCTTATAATGGCACATTTTTGCTGAAGAAACCATGCCCAAAAGACCAAAGCAAAAGGGTCAAAACCCAGCTCCAATCCGGATTCCCTGCACTGAATTCTGCAGAATTTGACCAAATGAACAGTAACTGTTCATTTGGCCATAACTCACTGTAGATTTGGTCAATTGGTCTGAAATTTTTACAGCAATAAGTTAAGACATAGACAAACAACTTTCATGAAGGAACCTACCCCAAATTATGGCCAGAACCCAACCAACCAAGTGACTCAAGTTACTGTTCCTGCACTGTAGATATGGTAAATTTCTGCAGAATGCAATCCGGACAGCTTGGGTTTTGAGCCATATCTGAGCTACAAAACTCCAAATGGAGTGATTCAAAAAAGGAAATTCAACTAGACAAAATAAGGAACAACTTTCATGTTTTACATTTCTTCAAATTCCAACAGTAACAGTGTCCAATGGAACAGTGAAGTAAGGGCACCAAAACTGAAATTTTCTGCTAGTGTGGGTTGCACTTTGAAATTGCAAAAACACTTAATGCCAACAAGTTTTAAACACCAAATGTGGTATGTTGGGAGTGCCAAAGTTGATGTACACATTTTTATGCTAAAAGTCAACATTTTTGGTTGACCAATGATGAATAGTGACACCAAAAAGTTGAAATTCACAAATTGAAGAATTTAAAAGTTTCAAATGCCCTAGTATACCTAACAAGATTGGTTTGGATAGTTTGGCATGCCAATAGGGTTCCGTTAGCAGTACTGCACATGGCAAAAATGCCATTCTGTGATTTCATGGCTTTTAGCCATTCTGGCTTTGTATTGAGACTTGGCCTTGTGCCTGATATTATTCTGACTTGTTAGTGCATTACATTGCCTGGGAGATACATATGTGACCGATGGTGTGACGGCGAGTACTAGGTACCCGGTGCGGTTACCCGTTATCCAGTCCAGTCGTCTAGTGTAGGTTACTTGGGGCAACCAAATGAATAAAAGTGAATAAAGCTAATGATTTAATGAATATACCAAGACCAAACAAAGAAAGCATACACATTGTATACACATTTATTTTCTTGCTATTTTCTTCTATTATATTATTGCACCACTAAGCATTATTGCTTAGCGCGTTGCTTTGCCACGCGTAGGTACTGAGATCCCGATCGTGAGCCCGGTAGACCACGGTAGGTGAGTCTATCGGCGATTACGCTCGATGTCCGTGTCACCTCACTACTGCGATGCATCGGTAGGGCACTAGGTGTCATTTTGTCATTTTGATATTTTGTAGCAGATTTGTATTTTCTCATATGTATTTGAACTCATGTAATATGTTTTGATGTATATGTAAATTATGAAAATTGTATTTGTTAATGGAAAAGTAGATGTTTACTTGTGATTTACATGCGAACATCACATGTGAATGATGAATGAAAATGGAAATTGAAATGTGGAAATCATGATATTGAATTTGGTGTTGATAATGGATGTTTGAGAAATATTGTTGAGATTTTGGGATATTGGAGTTTGAGATGATGAAATAAAAATATTGGAAGTGTTTTTAACAGGTTCCGAAGAACGGTTTTCTCCATTTTTAGCCGGTACTCCGCCGGATTTTCTTTAAAATTTTCGGAACCTTAAATGAATAATACTTTTGATAAATGGCTTAAACAGATTATATTTCATAAATTATATGCAAAAGCATTGTCTAAATTAATTGAGGAATATTAGAGTGTGCCGGTACACCAGGTGGCATTACTTACTCGGGTATACTGTACACGGGTAAGGGGTGTCACAAAGGTACTACATTTACCACCTTGCCCAAAACCATGTCAAATTAATGTCTCCTTTATCATATCATAGCTCTGTAAATCATCAATTCATAGTTTCGACCTTCTCTAAGTAGTAGGGTTGTACTTTATTCCATACTGATACCCACAAGATATACTATTCTCACTAAGCTCTAAGCAAAACGTCTGTCGTACTACAAAAATGATCCAAAATTCCATACTGATGACTAGATGATCTCACTCTATAGGTGTCACCTTTACTTTGCAACTAATCCAAAGCCTCTGGTCTGATGGCAACTCTTACTGTAACTCTAGCTCATGCTAGGGTAACTGAGTCACTGACTCTAATTATCACCCAACTGTGACCTTTCAATATTCTAACTCTAGACTCTTAACCAGGAGTTCCCAACTTCTCTGCAGATATAGAACTCTGTTCTGGTATTGCTGTACCAAAACAGAGGCCATCAGTAAACACCCTCATTATGGAGCACCACGGGGATGCACGCAGCTCTACACAATAATCTCATGTCGATGCATGTCTGCGACTTACAGAGCGGACATCGAGAACATTTTATAGTTTCTTCGATACGTCCTGACAAACTAGGTCTCTTAATCTCTTATCTCTCTTGAATCTTCTATTATCATAAACTTACTCATTTGGGTCATCCAGCGATGTTGCCGGCGATGGTATCCTCATCTTTATCTAGGCAACATTGTACTTTTAAGACTCACTTTTATGTATTCGTGTCTTACATGATATGGGCACACCATTTAATCCCATACTGACAAAAATTTATCATTTATTGAAGTAAGTATCGTCTTGATTGATCTCTCATGTCTACTATCTATATTTCACATTTCTGTGTACTGTACGAAAATCAAGACACTAAGCGAGGTAATCTTATATTTCCGAGGTATAACGTAGAATCTAGAAACAAAGAATTACAGGAAAAGACGAAACAGAATCCTATACTCCGCATGTGACTCCTAGTAGACTCTTCCCAACACTTAGATAATTTTTCCCTATGAATCTGGAGCCTAAGCTCTGATACCACATTTGTCACGACCCAACCTATGGGCCGGACCGGCACTAGGACCTGGGCCAGCCTAAAGCTCCCGAGGCCCGTAGTAAGCCTAACTGTTCATTTACCCAATGCTGAGGCCCATTTGGGCCCAATTTCAAGAAAACAAACGGACAGAGTCCGGCCATAAAATGGACTTACCAACGGGGAGTTTTTGACTCACCCGACCTATAAACACAATAAACAATCCATTGGGGAGCTCAGCTCACCCTCCACATACTCATCAACATAATAATAAATGGAAGCTCAGCTCCCTCATCCAATCCATCAAAACAGACTTAAAATATTAAGTTTACAAGTCCAACATGATAATAATATTACAGACCAAATTCAAATAATTACTGCTAACACATGCGGAAATTCTAGGAGTAAATAAAATTACACAAATATCGATAAACAACCTGCGAAGTATAAAAGCAGGTTAACCCAGAATAAAATATCCTCCTGCGGCCTGTAAAAATTTTTGAACAGGAGTGAGCGTTCGACTCAGAGAGTAAAATATCAATTTTAACCATAATCTCTATAACTATATAAAACTAATGCACCCTGTAGAGTGAAATGCAACATCCACATCATTTTCACATCATAACATCAAAAAGGAAATTTGGAGCACTCACACACCCTGTAGTATCAATCATAACATATGGGGTGATCCCTATCGACTCTCTTAAATCCAACTTTGTGCGGTAATTACTCAAGCTCGGACTTCCACTTAATAACCAAATCGAGGTCAATGGTAATTACTCAATCGGTGACTACCCCTCGATGGATCTGGTCCCAGAGAATTACTCAAGGCGTGATCGCCCGTCCTATCCATAGTCCACACCACATCACACGCACGCCAACGCACGCTGCTGCTCCAAATTACCACAACAACATTCATGGCACATTATGATTATGAATGCAACATAATTCGTGCCTAGAGTTTAACTACATAAATATATGCATATAAGTGATGCATGGGCATCTTGAACATATAATAATATCGAAATTATAATTAAAATTAATATTTTACTCACAAACTTGACGACAAATTCTTGTGGCGGTGGGCGGAGGAAGAAGGCATCGCTCACGACAATCATATTACATTTATTTAATACAATCGACTCAATACAAACAAAGAAAAGACCAATTACGTCCTAAGTCGTGCAGAAAATCCAGTGAGTCTCCCTATACCTAGGACCTACCCAACTTGCAAAGGGCTCAAAACACACTTCTATATCCACAATCCATATATCCACAACTCAATCACATCACACAGCCCCTCCCGGCCCATCAAATCAATCATTCATCACAATATGTAAAATTTCAATTTAGTCCTTATAATTGATCATTTTTGCAAAAAGCGCTCAAATAAGCTCTAAAAATTATAAAACTACTTGCATGGTCCTTAGAAATATTACTAAGCTATTGCAAAAAGAATCGTAATTTTCTAAGCTACCACGAATATTTTATGGATTTTCAATCCTATTTAAGCACTAGAAAATTACGAAAAAGAAAGGTTCGGGTTTACCTTTGCCGATTCGACTTGGGAGCAGCGCTCGGGATGCACGACAATGGTGGGGTAGCCAAAACCTCGATCCAATTCGGAGACTTTTCCGGTGGCTGATGCATCTTCTTGGAAATTCACGAATCCAGGACAACCGCCAATTTCCGCGAATTGAGGATACCTACACGAAGCCCAATAATAATATATAAAAAATCAGGGGTGTTACATAGGGGCCCTGGCCAAGGGAGACCTAGGCGCTGCACGGGGCTAGAACTCCTGTCCCATGACAATGTGGTATCAGAACAGGCCCTAGACGATCCGAATCACGCCAAGCGCCCCAACGAGACCGGGGTAGGCAGGGTACCGATAGCGACAAGGGTGTTGTTGGAATCGGGTGGGGGAGAGTGTCAGGCCTCAATGGGACAGAGGTAGACAAGAGCTTCTCAATCCCACATCAGACAAAAAAAGGGTCGATCCGAGGGACAAGTACGGCCTGTCATGCAACTTGTATGTGTCTGGCGAGTAATATGATGAATCTTGGCAAGGCATTTTGGTATGAAACGACCTGAGAAAGGCTTAGGGATGTTAGTTGGCCGAGATGAATTAGTTGGACAAGTCATGACCACCAATGGTCGTACTCTAGCTAAGGGATAGGGCTGGGCAACTAGTTGATGCTTATAGTTCTAGCCCTCTGCGGCGCCTAGACGATCCGAATCACGCCAAGCGCCCCAACGAGACCTGGGTAGGCAGGGTGCTGATAGCGACAAGGGTGTTGTTGGAATCGGGTGGGGGAGAGTGTCAGGCCTCAATGGGACAGAGGTAGACAAGAGCTTCTCAACCCCACATCGAATAAAAAAGGGGTCATTCCGAGGGACAAGGGCGGCCTGTCATGCAGCTTGTATGTGTCTGGCGAGTAATATGATGAATCTTGGCAAGGCATTTTGGAGGATGTCTATGTGCAGAAGTGGGCAAGTGCATTGGCAAACTGGTGGCCAACATGTTGCATAAGTGTTTGCGTTGGGCGAGCGCAACAAATGGTGTGTGGGCTCCTACATGCGAGGGAGTGTGACAAGTTGCGTAGGGAAGCGACGTGAACTCACTCAAACGAGGGCGTTTGCGGGATTGGGTGAGAGAGAATGTAACGGTTTGACAATTTCCCACTCCTATTCTTAGTAGTTGGCAAGGCCGTCACAAGCTATCTCTTGCCCTATAGAGATAACTAGTATGAATCTGTACAGGTATGTGCGAGAAACTTCGAAGATGCTTAATATTTGGATTTATACGAGTTTATCAGATAGGAGGAAAGACTGGCTTAAAAGCCCTAGCCAAGAGGGACCTAGGCACCGCACGGAGCTAAAACTCCTGTCCCATAATAATTAACGCATGAGATATAATCTTTTAGATACAATAGCGCGTGCTAGTGCACGGGAGATAAGGATGACATGACATTGACAGCTGGCAGAAGTTCTTGGGCTCATATTTTCTTTGTCTAGAGAAAAGATTAAAAAAATAAAAAAGAAAGAGAGGAAAGTTACAGCCGTTACCTGCCATGTCATGACACATGATTTGGACACTTGTTCCCTTTTGATGCGAATCCTATGATAAGGGATCGACGATGGAGAAAAATATCTTGAAAAGCAATAGATGAGCAGAAACTGCTGTTGTTTTCCGACGGTGGATGATGCGCTGAGACGGTTTTAAGAAATACATCAAAGCACGGAAGGAAATAAGTAAGATGAAAACAATGACCTAAACGTGCATCGCACCAGCCTTTGAATTGGAAGCGTGTGGGGCCATGGGTAGGGCATGGTAATGGGATTAATTATTATATATACAGAAAATATTGAGAATTAGTGTTTCTTTTCTCGTAGAAAGTGAATTTTTTTTATATAATATAAAAAATAAATTTTATATAATTATTAAAAATAATACATTTATATTTTATAAATTTAATAATTTCTTAATGATAACGAGAGCAACTGAAGAGAGGAGGTAAAATAATATTAGTAATAAATAAAAAAAGAAATATTTTTAAATAAATTTAATTTATTATATTATTTATAAATTAAATTAATTAAATTCATTTGTATTATTAATAATTTAAAAATAATTAAAAATTAAAAATATGGGATAATAATTTAAAATTAATTATATATTTATTTAAAAAAATTCTTTTAATATTTATCAATAATAATAATAATAATAATAATAATTTAAACAATAAAATATTGCTATAAAAATTGTTTTTAATAATATTTTTTAAAAAAATAAAAAAATAATTTCAAATCAGCTTCTGCAACTTCTAATCACAATTCTAAACGTAGACTCTGAAATGTTATTGAAGTAAATAGTGTTGGAAGTAGAAAAACAGAAGTGTCGAACGACCAGACTTAGTGGAAGTTGACCAAATGGATAAGTAATTTTTATAATGTAGTTGGAGATATGCGCATTTATTGCAATATAAATGTTGTATCTTACCGTCTACCGAGGAAAAGAAATCAGAAAGTAATGGGTTGAGAAGCAGGCTCCACTAGCTACCGATATGGATGAAGAAAATATTTTCCCAGATAAAAGCATAAGCGACATTTTCAATAATAAAATGTCAAAATATATACCAACAAGTGTTAGGCTATAGCTGTAACATCCCATTTTGCCTGATAAGGGAATCAGAATCAATTATTGGATAATATTTATTGAGAGGAATAATTACGAATCTTTCTATATACCTTAAATTAAACGGAGAATTAAAATGTTAAATATATATATATATATATATTTTTGTGTGATTTGTGACATAGTTGAGGCTATAATAATGGCTTCCTATTGTCTTTGCATTCCATTAATTGGGAGATTCGTCGAAGATAGAAAGTTAAATTTTTTTTTTTTTTATAATAACTGATTAACACACACACGTGAGCTAGAGACATGATCCATTCTTAGTCAAAATCATAATAATTTTGACTAAACTGTTAACTTATATATCTCACACACGCATACTAATCAGGTGATATATGATATGTTAAGATCACCGGAGCGAGTAAAAAATTAAATTTAATTGTTTTATTTTAATTTTTTGATTTGTTCACTTTAAGTCGATTAATATTTTTTTAAAAAAAGTTTAATTTTTAATTTATTTTCATTTAAAAATTTAAAAAAAAAACGAATTGATTGATTTTTTTCATTTTCTTACCTATCTTTATTGATTTTATTGATTTTTATAGGCTAAAGAATAATATAGAAATAAAAAATCTCAACAAAATAAGCCTAAACAAAAAAAAATCTAATTGAATAAAAAAATTTTCAATTTGATTTGATTATTATTATTTTTTAATTTTTTGATTTAATCCGATTTAAAACTAAATTGGCTGATTGTACACTTTTCAAATCCATTGAAATAAATAGGTTTTCTTTTTATTTTTAAAAAGAGAAGTGAAAAGAGAGATAAAAATAATAATAATAAAAATAAGGGAGCAGGGCATGAGTTCCCCGCAAGTAGCGATGGAGATGATGCATACTGAAGAAGAGAGCAAGGAGATCCATTTTCGTCCACCAGCACCACCACCTGCAACGCCAACTTAGCTTGCTACATTCCCTTTCTTCTCTTTACACTTTTCCAACTTAGGATATTGGAATATTGAATTCTATGTAGAATGTATCTAGGGCTTTAGTTTGGTTGGTCAAAACATTTGCACTCGACAACGTGTCTTTGGAACCAAATTTTGTGTCCACCTAGTTAGGACTTGGAAATTGAGATTGCACGAGACTCTGAAAGATTTTCATGTAAACCTTTCGGGAATAGAAAGGGGCATGACCATATGGATGGCATATAATCGATTACCCACAAACACAATGTAGTGGAGAAATTGTGGGGTCTTCAATATCTTACAAGTTCGCGATTTAGTTGAGAGAGAGAGAGAGAGAGAGAGAAGGGGCAGGGGGCCAAGGGGAGTTATCATATCATGGGTTTGGCACAAGGACAGGTTACCGATAGATACCATCGCTATCAAAGAATATAACCACCCATAAACAACCCAACCTCCCACTAAATGTCTTCATCCATCATTCTTTTTTTCACTCTCTTTCAATCCATTTCTCTGTGTGCCTGTGAGTGAGAGAGAGAGAGAGAGAGAGAGAGAGAGAGAGAGGCAGCACTTTATAGTGGAAGAGAGGTGCCACACTAGTAAAAATAGGATGCACCCACCGAAAATTAGAGGCAGTGCCAAGCGTCTCCTTAATCTCCAGCCACAATTTTATTCCCAATGGTATGATTCATCAACTTCTGGTGAAGGTAAACTCATACTTGCAATTTGGACCTTCATTTGTGCCGGCAGCATCATCAGAGGCTATCGCAGCCTTTGGTGTGTTAAAAGTCCATAGAAAACACAACAAATACTGAAAATTCTTAGACAAGACTATTAATAATACTGAATCCAGTGCTTGAACTAAACCGTATTGTTATTAAACAGAACTTTTTGCATGGAAGCAACTTGGAACTTCCAGAATGGAATAAGTAATCTATAACAGCAAAGACTTTCAAGAGTGGGACTTGAAAAGATTCTATCATGTTCATGTGTCAACTAAGCCGTAAAGTTTCTTTCATTCAATGAAGTTCTAATGCAGGCAAAGAAGAGAAATAGAAAAAGGAAATGCATATGCATCAAGTTTTCATTAAGACACTCTAAAACACAACTGTTTTAAGAAAAGGTTCCACTTAGATTACTGTTGCAAGAAAAGACATGGTAAAGTATTAATGTCCAGTCCAGTTCACAGTAGAGTGAAGGAGTACCGGCACAAATAGAATTAAATTTGTATTTATGTTATTTTCATTTCAATTTTCTTGATCATCCCTTAAACCTTCTACTTCTCAGCTCCACAAGTTAGATGATTGAAACATCTTTCCTTTCAACTTTAGTCCCTGTATTTCTCCACCAATATTCGAGAGTTAACGAACTATAAACAACCTAGAAAGTGAGGTCAACTCAAATCATAGCAAGTGGTGTCAACTCTTGTGGGTTGCCCCAAAAGCCCATATTCAAAGCTATTTAATTTGGAAATATATTCAAATCTCACTAATAGCAACTTCAAATTTGGCAAGAAAATTACATAATTCATATTAATATACACCATGCATCACTCAATCAAACAAAATCACCCCTAATATATCATTATTCATCCCTAAGAGTATCATTTACAAAAATACAGAGGGCAATGGATTCTTTCTTGGAAGGTTCAAATCAAAACTGCAAACCTAACATCTAAAATAGAGCATTAAGGATACAAATCTATCGCATCTTGACATCAATAGCTTCAAAAATATACAAAAAAAAAATGACAAAGAAATTTTGAAGGAAAAAGAAATAAAAAAATCAAAATGGACTATCCTCTACCTGATTTCCTGTCCGTAGATGGAACAGCATAGGAAAAAACTTGATTTGCAACCAGCTCTTTAACATGGTCTTAGCCCTAACAAAACAATCAAACTTACACTTCCCACACCATCAGAACAGACTGAGGTAAAGCATACCTGCTTTGACGTAAGAAATCCAAAGAATAAGGGAAGTTACATATGTCAGCACGCTATTTCTTTATCAACTAGAACTTGTCCACAAGGAGCTAAGTCTGGATGCAAGTTTTGCACTCTTGAAGTCCTCTCTAAGCTGAATAAACCTGAATTGGCCACCAAATCAAAGTTTATTCAGCAGAGATGCAACTTTGATGTGGTAAAAGCACATAAGACTAAGAAACCAGAAAGGAAGGAGAGAGAGAGAGAAGGTGGGGGTAGTTCATCAATACACCAATTCCACAAGAAAGTCTTTGGTGTATCAAGGGTAGAAAATGTTCCTTGATGATACCTTTGTGCATCTTTACGGATGCTGGGAGTCCCCTCAAACAAAGTGGAAAGGCTTTCAGGAGCCACAATAAATACATTTGCCATTCTGGAGACAAAATAATTTAGTCAGTGAATGGGGTTTGAAATGAAAGAGGAAAACAACTAAATATGAAGCCTCCTGTAACTTACATGCCCAACAATTCAAATTTCTCATCAACAGAAGGAGCATTGAAGCTTCGCACAAATTCCCCATACTCAGTTATATCTCGCTTCAGCCGTAGACCTCCACTGCAGAGAGAAACAGACAGCAGAAGGCAAACAAAAATGTGACAATTTCCAGTCACCCATAGAATAAAAAAATTTAAAAATAATTCAGGAAAAAAATTGAAAAAAAGGGGATAGCAACCATAGGTACAATATTGCCGCATGGTTCACTGAAGAATGTGTTATGTGGTAGGGGGAAGAGATCCACAACAGTCACCAGATTACAGGGAATTACAGAAATTGGGAATTTTCCACCAGGAAAAAATGATAAACTTCTAAAAGCATCACTAAACACGCTAGCACTTAGGTATGCCAAGCTCTCTATCACTAAAATATAATACCCCAGGAGTAGGGGAACCCCCAATATCAAATTGTTAACAACTTTTATGCTCACTAGAAAATCCACAATAAATGCTATAGCCTATGATTGAATGACTAAGGGAACTAAATGCTGTCTTCAACTTTTTTATCCTTCAATAATAAAATTACTCTCAAATTCTGAATAGACTAAGAGAAGCTTTGGCCAAAACTTTCACATTCAATAGCTGAAACTGACTTCTCTTGGCAAAAACCAGAAACAACCATAGCTATAAATGTAAACAGAGGTTCACCAAGGTAAAAGATTGTGGCATGAAACTTTAGAGAAAGATGAATTACCTGGGGTTAAAAGTGAATTTCTGCCAGTGATTAAGCAGCCCTTTATTTAAGCGATTTCCCTAAAATAATAAATATGCACATGTTAAATTTCTAATTATACTGCATATTGCTACCATAAAAATTACACTAAAAAAAGTTTATTTGCAGACAATCAATTATGAATGGCAAGAGTCATAGAAAATAGGACCACAGATAGCCAAGCAAATAGTATAGAAGGGTCAACAAGAGTGAAGAATCTCAGAAGATAAATTATCATACCAGTTCAGTCAGGAACGCTTGTTTGTTAAGACCTTCTAATGCAGTAAATGCAGCCTCAAGCACACGAGAAAGGTATGCCACAACTCTAGCCAAAAGAAGAGAGATTTTATTTTGTATAAATAATAGCTGAAAATATATCTTTATTGGCTAAATGATAATGTTATTTTACATGAAAGTAGTTGGTGGAAACTAAACGAACTGTTTTGATCATCGCATTATCTAGAGGTTTAGAGCTGAGCTTTTGAGCAAACAGAGCACCAAAGTGATTGAATAATTGATAGTCAACATGGTGAAGTAATTTGACAATCCACACAATTCTCACATGCTAGGAATCTTCTCCAACAATTCAAAATATAACTTCATAGTTTCTCCAGTTTGGATATACCTTGTGCAAGCATTTGTCGGCCGATGATCAGGAGCAATTCCATCATCTGGTGATCGATAGTCTGTTGCCTTTTGTTCAGCAGATAACAATCGCTCTACCTACACAGTAGTTTAAGTGCTTCACAAAGATAATAATAAAAATAAAGAAAAGTAAACAAACGTGCAAAATGGAAATACATCTGATCATCATAACAAATCAAAACAAGGAAAGGGACAAAATGTTGCACTGCATTTAATGCTACCCAGAAAAATAAAATCATATGATGAATTAAAGACTTGTGATTGTCCACCAGAATCTAGATCAAGGAAGTAAAAGACTGGAAGTCTAGACCACCTCAGCCATAACAGTTTCAATGCATTGCAGAAGCCCTTTATATGCAGCAGCTTCTGCACTGGACATAGCTGTTGCCATTTCTTCACATGAAGCAGCATGAGCACCATCCACAGGTAGTAAGAGGCGAGATATAGAATTTGCAAAATACTGCCGATAAATCAAACAAATTTAAGTTCCCAAATATTTGGTTTGATAATAACTTAACAATGTCAGTGCAACCCAACATACTTGCTGAACTATAGCCACACTACTGCCACACCGTTGTACAGCAACCATGAAAGATCTGAAACTGCTCTCACCAGCTGCAGCAGCAGCTTCTGCCTACAAATCAACACCAATTTCACTGATGTCAACTATTCTGTGCTATTATACTTCACTTATGAAAAGGCACATCATAGACTTATGGTGCAGATAACTAATATGCAAAGAAAGGTGATGTTCAGGTAATTACAGCAGAAGCAGCCGCAGCAGCCACCCTTCTACTAACACTTGTGCCCAGAACAAACCTTTCCCTCAAAGCTGCAGCTTCAGTCAGGCTGTCTCTCGCCCTTTCAAGACCTTCTGTTATGTATTGCCCAACCTGCTTAATGGAAAAAGCTCAGTACCCATGACATGAATTAGCAGATAACTGATTTTAGTTAAGCAACTTACTTGGTCTAGCAAGCAAGTGAACACTGCTTTCACGTTGGCTGCAAGGGTAGTAGGCTGCAGAAAACCCATTTAAAATCAATTGATAAACAATTAAAATACTTGAAACCTAAGAGAAAATATAAAGAGAGTCATTGTTTACGTCCTTATCATACTAATTATTAGGCCATTTTCAGTTATTTCTTTCTTCCTCCATTTTTCAGGGAAAAAAATGAATAAGACAGCTTTAGTCAGACTAACAGCTAAATAAAACTCATTCTAATTTTCTTAGCCAACATTCTTTTATATATTGCACATGTAATTCTTGTAACGTACTCATTTTGCTTTTGGAATTTAATGTAGTTGTTTTTCAAGGTGTCTAAAACACCTATTCCACCAGCAGTAAGTGAATGTGCTTGGGGACCTTAACTACCATACATAAAAAATACAAAAATAGTAAAGCCAAGGCAATTCACCACTGCAGATGGTGGCAAAATGAAAACATTACTTGAGATGAAAACAGCGAGCATCTTGATATTGCTTCTTCATTCCAACGCACAAATTCTGTCACAGCAGTAACAGATATCTGTTGGTGGGAAGATGTTACAGAAGCTCCTTTTGACCTCCCAATCGTCGCTGCTGACTCAGAAAGCTGCTGGCTCTCAGCATGCAATTCGTCCATCTGCATGACATGATATACTCTGTTGCATTAAGAGCAAAGTGTGTAATGTAAATTTGGTCAAGATAATGTGATCATTGCAAACCTTTGCTTGATATAGCTGTCTAAGAGAAGCCTGTTCATGTTCAGGATATTCATCCTTGTGAGAAGAAAAGAGAGATTCTGTGAGGCCTGTATCAACATTCAACAGAGGAAGTTGCTATTAAAACAAAGTGGAAAGAAAATGAAGTGCACAAATAGGCAGCAGTCACATTCATTCAAATGTATCAAGTTCAAGCTGCAATTAAAACACCAATCCCCATAAGGACAAATGTAACAAGTTAGGCTGTAGTCACACTCATTCAACATCCACTAATAGTTTATCAAGTCATGGTCAATAATCTCCCAGAAAGCTTAGTATATGAGCTTGCCAAATCCTCATTGCTACATGAGCAATTGGTGCAGCAATAATCAATAGTCAACATGAAAAACATATTGTTGCAAGACAGAAGACAAACAAAATTTTTGGTTTTTCTATAAAATGACGCAACTGGCAATTACAATATTCCTCTAAGATCGCAGAGGATCACCAGTCTTAATTTCCACAACTTAAACACAGAACCAGAAGGGTTAATCCATTACCCTCAACATCCAAGTCACCGCATCCCACAGCTCGTAGGTCTCTAGCAAGTTCCTGAGTCTTTTCATATGCCACCGCTAGCATTCTGAGATACTGAAGCCTCAAACCAAATGTAAATTAGGTCAGGATCTGATGATCACTTCACACTAAAATCAGAAGAGATAATTCTACTCACTAACAAAAGTCCGCCTTCTTCCATAGGAGGTAAATTCACAAGAGAAGGTTTGACTAACAATTTGTCCAAAAGAGCTGTAACTCGCTGCTCCAAAACTCGCTGCACCAAATTAGGAAACTAGTCAATATTATGTAATCACATACAAAATTGGGAAACTAGTATTATCATATTATGCCATAAGTATATTTAAATTCAGTAAAATAAAATGCATGATATAATAAAATAAATGCATGCCAGAGTACCTGGACCAAAATTGACATGACATCATTAGGAGAAGGAAATACTGCCATAATTGTGGCTGCCTCTTTACGAACAGTGTCTTCACAACCAAAAACAAATATGTTTAAAGGAAAAAAACCTGAAAAATTCAAACCCTTGCAGTAGTATGAATAACTATTCTCCAAACCTGTAATTTCTTTGTATAATGAAGAAAGCCCACGAGCAACATTACTGGGACTAGCTTGAGAAACCTGATCACCAAGAACCAATCTGGTGTCCGCATTCATGACTTCCACATCAATGAACATCGGACGTGTTGCCACATAATGTTGCATAGCACTGGTACCCCTGTTAAACTGCAATGCAAAGGACATGAGCCGCATGTTAGGATAGAACCCTAACTTGACACTCTGTTACAGAGAAGAATAGAGAAGAAGAGAGATTAGAAGAGAGAGAGAGAGAGAGAGAGAGAGAGAGAGAGAGTAGAAGAATATTATTGATTCAGATCTTGAATGATCTCTTCAGTAGCTGATCAGCCCTATTTATAAAGCTGTCACAGCAGTTACAAGACTGTTACAGGGCTGCTACAACAGCTAACTCCCTCTAACCAACTAGCAACTAACTTTCCCTCCAACTCCAACCTACGTATGACTTCTCACACATTCCCAACCCTATTCTTATTCTTATACCTCTTCCTATAATACATGACAATATTCCCTTTCAGAGAGCATTCTTGGGTGAAATCAGGAAATTGAGCTTGAAACACCATAGAGCAAATCCCCTGCTTCTGCAATAACTGCTGTAGGCTCTCACAAGGAGTAATTCTGTTGGTCACCTGGCCCTCCTTAACTCCCCTCAATACTACTGGTTGCCCTTGCTTTTGTAATGTGACTTCCAGATTCTTAAAGTCAAATAAAATTGGATTAAAACTCTCCATCTAATCAACCCCAACATCACATCAAACCCTCCAAGATCCAGAATCCTCATAGGAAAAGAAAACCTATGCCCATCTATCTTCCATTGAAATTCAGGACACATGGTAGAACACCATATTTTCCTTCTATCTGCCATAGTAATTACTACTGCTGGAATCTGCACCATAGGCAGCTTCAAACTCTGAGTGACCCTCTCATCAATAAAACTATTTGTACTCCCACTATCCACTAAAATCATTAATTGAGAATCACCACAATTTCCCAAATTTCTAATGGCATTAGTTCGCTGCTTCCCTTCCAATGCATGTGCTGATAAAGTGATATCAGGCTGCTGCTCAACTCCATTTTCCCCAGCTTCCGCCTCATGCCACTCTTCCTCTGAATCTTCATTTCCCTGTGATTCAGTCTGAATACACATAACAGACTTTGGCTTACACTGATGCCCAGGGAAATATTTATCTCCACACCAATAACAAGGAGTACACAGGGATAATTCTGATGCAGTTGTGAAGTCCTATAACTAATAGAAGGACTATAAACTGTAGTGACAGCCTTAAATTGACCAGTGGAAGTCCTGGTACCATAAGTAATTCTTTCAGTATTTACAATAAGCAATTCTTGTAATTTTGCAGCCTCAAATGCATGAGCAAGGCTGTAGGCCTGAGCATCCTCACCATAGGCCTTATTTCAACCCTTAATCCCCCAATAAATCCTGACAAATAGTAAGATTCTCCCAATTCAGACAACAATCTTTCCATTCTCACCCTAAGATCCTCAAACTTATCTTGATAATCATCCACATTTCCCTCTTGCCTAATCTTCATAAACTCCTCCACAATATCCTCTCGGCCCTGATCTCCAAATCTTTTACCCAAAGCAGCCTCAAATTCCTCCCATGTACTATCTTTAACCCCTTCATTCCAATTACTGAACCAAGAATATGCCCTAACAGTCAAATACAAGCTTGCAATCCTCACCATCCTATCTTTAGGAACCCCACAAACTTCAAAATATTTTGTGCATTTCCTAATCCAAACCCTAGGATCACTGCCATCAGAAATACTCAACTCAATTTTAGGGAGAATTTTCTCAAGATAACCTGAATCATTCACAGATCCGGATCCAGTACTGCCACTGTTAGGAATAATCTACTTCAGGGTAAGAAGAATGCCGTTAGCTTGGATTCCACTATCTCCTTGTGAACCAAAACTATTTCCTTTCTCCAAAACTTTCCCACTTCCACTACAGCCTTCTTTTCCCTTGCCCTTCCTTTCTTGCAACATGATAATCATAAAAGCCCTTCATCCCTAAATTCATCACTTTCTTTACTGTTTTTCCTTATTTATTCAGTAGTTTTTTTCATTTTTTTCCTTCAAGATTTTAAGATCTTCAGTATTCTTATGAACCACTGATTGCAAAACCCTAAATTGATCCTCCAATTCTGCAACCCTAACACCTTCAGAACTCACCACCACACTCTAGTCATCCTGTGACACCAATGGAATGAACTGGAAGCAAAGCCCAGATGCACAGAAAAAATTCCAAGAATTTCAAGAAACAGGCTTCTTGAAATCCAGGAAATGAGAAATTAAAGAAGGGAATAGAAGAAAGAACCAAAAATTAACAGAAGAAGAAAGAATTTGATTCAATAATTTAAGAAAGAAAGGGGAAGAAGATGAAACAGGTTCTGTCAAGAAGGAAAGAAGAAAATAAAGGGCAAAATCTGAGGAGAAGAGGAAGAAGAGGGGAGAAGGGAAGAAATTTCAGGGAGAAAAGGAAAACACCTTTGGAACTCACCACCAAACTCCTAGTCATCCTGCGACACCAATGGAATGAACTGGAAGCAAAGCCCAGATGCACAGAAAAATTTCCAAGAATTTCAAGAAACAGGTTTCTTGAAATGCTGGAAATGAGAAATTAAAGAAGGGAATAGAAGAAAGAACCAAAAAGTAACAGAAGAAGAAAGAATTTGATTCAAGAATTCAAGAAAGGAAATTCAAGAAGATGAAATAGAGGGAAGAAAAGGAAGAAATTTCAGGGAGAGATGGAAGAAGAAATAGAGAGAGGAAGAAGATAGAACAGAAGAAGAAGAATAAAGAGGAGCAGTTTTAAGAAAGAAGAACCTGGACTTTAGGGCCTGCCATGCACTGCCATAATTGCAACACCCTTAGCAGATTTGTGACAATGCCCAATTGAAACCAAGCTCTGATGCCAAATGTTAGGACAGAACCCTAACTTGACAGTTACAGAACAGAATAGAGAAGACGAAGAGAGATTAGAAGAGAGAGAGAGAGAGAGAGAGAGAATAGAAGAATATTATTGATTCAGATCTTGAATGATATCTTCAGTAGCTAATCAGCCCTATTTATAGAGCTGTCACAGCAGTTACAAGACTGTTACAGGGCTGCTACAACAGCTAACTCCCTCTGACCATCTAATAACTAATTCCCCTCCAACTCCAACCTACAACCGACTTTTCACACATTCCCAACCCTATTCTTATTCTTATACCTCTTCCTATAATACGTGACACCACACTACATCAAAACAGATAAAACAGGAGAGATGTAAAAAGTCGAAACCAGAACAGAAAAATGACTAGGAAGGCAAAATTTGAGCACTCAAAATGTTAAACTGATATGAACATTGAACACCATATACAGGGGCTTCAAATCATAGATAGCTATTAGTCTAAATACAAATTGTGAAAATGAGAAACCAATAAGTCATCTTTCACATGCATATTTTAAAAATAGAAAAATTAAAAAAGAATACTTAGGGACAGGGAAAGATGAACAAAAATCATGCAGCCATAATTTTGGAGCTAAAAACAATTATGTCTAATCACATAGGGGAAAAAAAACCTGAGATAAAATTTTAGCACATTCTGCCATGGTAGACAACTCTCTTCTCTGTGATGCTGCATCAAATCGAGCCAACAATCTGTTCTCCAGTTCTACATAAAAAGCATCAGCATTAAAGGAAAAAAGAAATTAAGAATCTAAGATTAGAAAGGAAAGAGACAAACCAAGGGCCTGTTTACTTATGAAAAACAGAAAACTGTTTTCCATTTTCCATTTTCTAAGAAAACTCTGGTTTTTATTTTACATGGATGACAAGGGAAAACATGTTCACCTCTCAATAATACAAAACGGTTTTCTAATCAAAAAAATTTTAAAAAAAAAATTGTTCATATCTTTCATAATAAAAGAAATAAATTATTGTAAAATATATTTAAAATTCATTTTATTATTTAAATTACTTTAGTATGTGTTATTCATTTATTTTATAATAGTATAACTAATTTTTTATCATTATAAATAAATATTTTTCTTAAATTATTATTTAATTTTAATTATGAAAAATTATAGTATAATTTTCATTATAAAAAAGTCATTATTTTTCATTTAGAAAATAGAAGGAAAACAGGACTTTTATTATAAAGGAATGCAGTAGAAAACAACTTAAAATTATTTTCCAAATCTTAATTAAATTTTGAAAAACTGGAAAACTAGTTTTCTAGTTCTCTATTTGGAAAACTAGTTTATTTGAACACGAAACCCTGTTTCCCGGTTTTCTTAGAAAACTTTTCTAGAAAATTACTCCAATTTTCCATGAGTGCGCAGGCCCTAACAGTCTGAGAATGCCTTTTCAGTTTTCAGATCCAAACAACTTCTCCTCTTTTTGGCAAGCTGCTGAAGGCCAGATGCTAATAAATTAGTACCATGATTTCAAATGACAATTGTTAAATAGCGTAGCGGCCACTATTTATTGGTTTCTGTAATGATACCCTCTTTAACTAATGGTGGAAAAATTTGTAACGGGTAAAGGCCATTACAACTGTTACTTTACGGGTAATAGCCATTACCCACATGGGCAGATATTGATTCTTTTTATTTGGAGTACAGAGACAGGGAGCTTATTTTGTTTCTAGTTTCTACACTTCTCCATTTGTTTCTCTCAAATTTTCCATCTTCACAAATCTTCATTCCTTAGAGAAATTATATTATACAAAGGTTTTTCCATGTAGGCAGTTGACATGGAATGACAAACCAATAAACCATAGACAAATAGACCATTTCAATTACTAAAATTGTTTAAAAAAAGGAAAAAAAAAAAACTGGACGGTAGCTATAATTTTATGGGACCCACTTGTACATATTATGTACTTTTATTATTAGCTTGCCATTCCAAGTAGACTATCCTACATAGAATTACAGTGACTATTAATAATTTCTCCATTTCTTGAGCTAAGATCATCAAAGTAAAGGTTTATTTGAAGTGAGGGAGAGCAATTAATCTACACTTTTACATCCATATTCTCCCAACCCATTCACAATGAGCCACACTCCATATGCCCATTTAGGATCCTAATTATTTTATTTTCATTGATTAATGCTAATGATGTCTAAGAACATGGATTTATTGTCTTTATTTAATGCATCTACACTTATTATTTAGTGTGTATCTTAGTTTTAATTATATATTTAAATATCAATTTGTGTAGTCAAAAAATTGTGTAGCGATAGGCCTTTACCATTACGATATGGCCATTATAGGCCTGCTTTCACGCCCAACACTACCACAATTTAAATCCATGATTAGTGCAAAGATAGTTTAAACCTTCTGTATCATAAGGATTTAATATATGCTAGGTGGTTATTACTAGGCTAATAATTTGGCAACTAAAAAGATGAGATCAGAGCAATCCCAGAATACCTTTCAAAGCCTTCCAGTAGTGTTATCATGATAAAACATAGCACAAAAGTTACCATACCATTGCAGTAATCCTGAAGATTAGCAACTGCAACTTCCAATCCTCTGCTAGCTGTTGCATTTCCCATAACTGATGGTACAGATATGCCTTGTCTTCCCATATCTTCCTCAGCAAAGGAACCTGAAATCCACAGAAAAGGCTTGATAATTCATATGACATTGAAAATCACACAAATAATAATGCATAAATTACATGTTCTTGAAACAATCTAACTATAATATAATTATGCAAAAATTTCTCTTGTATCTACCACAATCAAATTGATTTTTTACTGGATTCATGACAAAGTTAAATTTTTAGTTGTAGTTTCCATACTACACCAGATTGGATGTCCTAAAATTGCTAGGGTCCTAAGGGCAATACATGCATCCAACAAAAATATCCATAAAAAATAATTTCAATGGACATAAAAATGAAAATTCCACAATCACATAAACATTTTGGCACTTTAGCAAGTAGGGTAAGGAAAAAATTTGTTTAATTTGCCTTGACCACAGCATATTTGCCTTTAAATTTTTTACGTACAGGGAAAAAGAAATATGGCAGACAGAAAAAAGGGATCTTGAAACTAAATTTTGCATGAATCAAGCCATATGACTGGAAAAGGATATTGAAAATACAGGTGCTAACTTATAAAAGATAAAGCTTGGTCGAAATGGATCTCATCGACTCCATCAATATAAAAAGAAAGAACACAAGACTGATGTAAAAAGCATTACGTTTAGCAATAATCATCCTGCTAATGCACATGGTTAAGAAGTTGAGCAATTGGAATCTTGCTCTTAAGAAAATGGGACGAGCCTATCTCACCCCTAAAAGCAAGATAAGGGGAGGAGTGCCCAAGATTTTATAAAGGGCACACTACCCCTATCTCAAACCAATGTAAAATATTAGCACACCTCCCTCATGCCCAAGACCAAACAATTGGAATATGAAACACTTATGAGAGGCCCAACATTTGATTGGGAAGGCTAACTTACCCCCAAAAGCTACCTCAAGGAGGAAGGAATGCCTAAGACTTTATATAAAGGGCACATTATACCTATCTCAAAACAATGTCAGATATTAAGGCTAGCAATTTCACAGCCTTAAGGAAAAGTATTGTCATCTTACGTAATTTCTGTGCAATTGAAGCAGCCTCAGAAACACGGCTGTCATCTGAAAACAAAGGCGAAAGTTCCATTAAATCACCCGGGCTGCCATTAAACTCCATCAGGTACTGCAGGAATTGAATTAACAAGGTGTTAGACCATCCCAAACCAAGCAAAGCATATTAAATAATTTGACTGAGAGTACCTTGATGAGTTCTATTGTTTGGCTGGCAGTTTCCCTCTGAGCATCTGCACTCTGACAAGAACAAAAAACTAGTTATATAACTATAAAACTGGAAGCCAAAACAAAGAATAATCAATCCTTTCACGAGCTCTACTTGCAAATGATCTCCTATTTTCGCAGCAGTCTGTCCAACACTTGAAATACGAGAGTCCAACCTTGCAAAGCTATCAAACAATCCATCTACACCTTTTTCCAACTGAGAGATAAAAATATGATATCAGAATCAGATTCACAAGCTTCTCGCAATGCAACAGGTCAATAGGAAACAGATCTCAATTTTTCAGGGATTGAATTTTCTCTTTTTGGCATTACATTTCTTCAATACAATGTCCAAAATGATTAGAAGTCGTGCATAAAGAGTATTTATGAACCTCAGCAAGTGTTTTCCGGTGCTTAGAGTCTTGGGCAGAAACATCTTTCCTCAGATTGGAGAGCTTTCCATCAATCTTTTAAACCAAAAATAAATCTGATCAGAAAAATTACAATGACCTTCACCGTGTATATTCCATAGCCACACTTTAAAACCCCTACCTGCTTTCGAAGATCAATTAACTCTTTACAAGAATCTCTGAACAGAGACAAGAGAGCATCTACTTCTGGAAATAAAGGGGACAGCCCTTGTGCAAATTTTGGTACCTCAGAGGGGGCTCTTACATGCCCATTTGCTAAGACATCACTCCCACCAACGTTTCCGTGCCCTTCGGCTGAATCTGCTTCTTCTTCTTGAAACGATGGAAGTAATTCATTTACCAAGTTCCCAAATAATCCATCAAATGAAAATTCACCCTACAAATTATATTCAGATATCTCAGATCATTTAGCTGAGCCAAAAAAATTAATCTAAATAGAGAGTAACTTCCTATTACAAACTGTAAATTCTTCTGAGTTCTTTACCTTAAAGTCATCGGTATCCAAAATCAGTGGAAGGGAGCCAACTGATGGAGATTTCGAATTTCCACTATCACTCTTGATACTTTCGTTCATCTGGTTCCCATTATACATGCAATACGTTATCACAATAAATCTTACAAAATCATTCTCTGAACACAAAATTTTGACCAGATTGTCAATAACCTTTTTAACAATAAATAATTAAAAAAAAGGGAAAAGATACAAAAATAAGCACAGGTACATGCATCCGTAAACACAGTTCAGCTATATAAGTCGCAGCAAAAAACAAAACAAAACAAATCTGCGAATTGAAATTAAAGAAGCAAACATAAGTTGCTTTAGATCACACAGCTACAACGAGAGAGGATAAAGGGGATGCAAAATGGCACCTCTATGCTGGTTTAAGGAGCAAGAAAAAAAAAGCGGAGACGATAGCCAGGGAGTTTGCCTCTTTCTTCCACGCTTTGGTTGGGTAGATCGAGCTAGGTGAGAGAGAAAGAGAAACAGACTGCTCTTCGCCGAAAACTACAATGAAAGGAAACCAGAGTTACGATTTTGGCCTCTTGTCTACCCGAAATGCAAGCCATTTTGGTAGGGTAATTTTGGAATTTGAAATGTCCACTAAATTAGGCTCATCATTCTTCATTTCTTTTTTTTGGGCCGAATTCTAACAATTGTTTAACAAATAAAAAAAATAAAAATTATGAAATTTCATTTTTCAATGTTCAGAAGAACATGAAATTAAAGAAACCAATGTATATAAATTTTATCTATTTGTAAATTCAAGACAAAATAATAATAAAATTTATATATAAAAATAAATAAAATTTATATAATCATATTTTAAAATTATAAAAAATTTTACACAAATTTATACATGTATATATAATTAATGTCAATAAAATATTTAAATTTATAATGCAATCGGTTCAATGTTCAATATAATAACCTATACAAAGCCAAAATGCTTATAACTTCATGAGTTAGCATCCACGAGAATTAAAATAGGCAAAAGACTCTTTGAAGCCCTTAAGAATTAGATAAATAGTTAGTTAAATTCAATCAATTTTTTTATCTCCATCACAATAAGTATATAAAAAAAATATTGTAAAACTATGCAACGGTGAGAAAAACAAACACATTCATGTACTTGAAACAAATGAAATAAATCAAATGCAATATAGTGAAGGAAATAACACATTTATGTATTTGAATCAAATGAAATAAACCAAATTATTGTAAACAAAAAAGAGATTCCATTTCTAACCAAAAGAGAGAATAAAAAGGGAAAAAAGTTTTAAAAAACTAAACCAAGAACCAACAAAAATTCAACGGCTTTGTAGAAAAAGATAAAAGGAAAGTCCTGCAGGATGGCCTAATTGCTTGTGAAATTATTGTCACAAATTATTCACTCCCAATTTTATAATGTATAAAATCTATGGTCCCTGACCTAGTCCATGTCTCTTTGAATTGCTACTCATTCACTCAGGCAAAACACAATTCAAGTTGATCAAACAACAATTATCCAAAAAAAAATTGAAGTTAATTACATAATTTTCTTCTTCTTATGAAATTTGTTTACTTGTCAATTTTAACAATACACCACCTTCCAAATTGCCAAATGGTCAATTTGCCAATTTTATCACACTAACTTCCAGTATGCCAAGAACACCGATCAAGTTTCTGCCCAGCAATTAAAATTCAAATTTCTGCCAATTAGAAGCTAAATTAAGGGCAAAATGCAACAATTCATTAAATGCATAAGACTCTCATTCATTGCAACTTTGATTTACATATTTTATTCACCAACACTTACAGTAACATTCTTAAACCATTGCTCCTAATCCAATTGAGTACATTACCTAACAAACAAAATGACCATGTGATACCCAAACTAACATACTTTTCAACAAAAGCAAATAAGAACAAGACCAAGGTATGAAATTTGCCAAAAATTTAAAAAGCTTCCTGCTGCTATTCTATGTCACTGCTACCTCACTTTCATTTTTCATTTTCTCCAATTTGAAGTTATTCAGCTCTTACCTTACCGTGTTCAGCTCATCAAAAATTGCTTAAACCATTTGCATTTTCATTAGCTCAATGTTTTCAATCTCCAAAATCTTCTTTTCCTTCACAAGGCCAATTATCAATTCCTTGGTCCATTATGGTTACTCATAATCAAGCCATTCAAAACACTTATAACCCATGTTCTGAGCATTCTAAAAATCAAATAATAGAAAAAATTCAATTCATAACAACCCATTTATCATATAATATTCACACAACAATAATGATTATACTCTTACTCTAAATGAGGTGCAACCATAGAACCTCATTCTAATCATCTGCCTTCTCATTTTTTAATTTACCCTAAAAGATGAAAACGATTGATTCGAAAAAGAAGATGATGCCATTACACTTCAATACTCCTTGAAAAATAGTGAGAGAAAGAGAGAGATGGACAAGGGTCAGATGGAGGGTGGGTGAGATGAATTCAACTACAATAATTATGTTTAATGCTTGTTAATGTCGTTCTCTCATGTGACACGCACTATACTTCATTTTGACTTAATTGGTTTGATTTAACTAGGATTTGGGCCTTAATGGTATTTTTTTCACAATGTTAAGTGTTTAAATGCCCCAAAAAATTGACTGAAGCTTAAATAATTAATTAACCAATTTTCAAGGGCTTAAAAGAGCCTTTTACTATTAAAATAGCAAAAGCTAAAACCACCCAGCTATTACTGCCTATTTGATTCAATATATGCCATTGATGGACCCAAAAACATTTTCAATTTCAAATACATTTATCACAAACTCATTAATATTGACACCATTTGGTGAAACTATATCATTGACTAAACAATGATGAAATTAGGAAGTGTTGATTATAGCAAAGAGGGGTGAGAAGCAAGGCAGACATCCATATAATCTAAATGGAAAAAGGTGCTTGGCAAACATTAAACGGCAATCATTTTTGAATTCAATATGATTCGTCTTGTATAGCTTTAATTTTCATATTATATGGGACATAGGTAGGGAGAAAATCTTTTGCTCTGCATCTCTGTCACGACCCAACCTATGGGCCGGACCGGCACTAGGACCTGGGCCAGCCTAAAGCCCCCGAGGCCCGTAGTAAGCCTTAACTATTCATTAACCCAACTCTAAGGCCCATTTGGGCCCAATTTCAAGAAAACAAACGGACAGAGTCCGGCCATAAAATGGACTTTCCAACGGGGAGTTTTTGACTCACCCGACCTGTAAACACAATAAATACTCAATTGGGGAACTCAGCTCACCCTCCACATACTCATCAACATAAAATAAATGGGAGCTCAGCTCCCTCATCCAATCCATCAACATGCATAACATATTTAAGTTTACAGGTCCAACATGATAAAAATATTACAAACCAATTTCAAATAAATACTGCTAACACATGCGGAAATTCTAGGAGTAATTAAAATTACACAATATTGATAAACAACCTGCGAGGTAGAAAAGCAGGTTAACCCAAAACAAAATATCCTCCTGTGGCCTGTAAAAATTTTTGAACAGGAGTGAGCGTTCGACTCAGAGAGTAAAATATCAATCTTAACTATAATCTCTATAACTATCTGCAACTAATGCAACCTGTAGAGTGAAATGCAACATCAACACCATATTCACATCATAGCATCAAAAAGGTAATTTGGAGCACTCACACACCCTGTAACATCATTCATAGTATATGGGAGCGGATCCTATACACTCTCTCTTAAATCCAACTGGTGCCTGAAGAACTCACTTCGGACTTCCACTTAAATACCAAATCGGGGTCCCAGCGAAGAACTCAAGCCGTGTCTACCCCGAAGGACCGGGTCCCAGCGAAGAACTCAAGCCGTGTCTACCCGTCCTATCCATAGTCCACACCACATCACACGCACGCCGACGCACGCACACTGCTCCAAATTACCACAACAACACTCATGGCACATTAACAGTTATCAATGCAACATAATTCGTGCCTAGAGTTTAACTACATAAATATATGCATATAAGTGATGCATGGGCATCCGAACATATAATAATATCGAAATTACGCTTAAAATTAATATTTTACTCACTTGACGACAATCACCGTGTGGTGGGGCGGAGGAAGAAGGTCGGCTCACCTGACAATCATATTACATTTATTTAATACAATCTGACTCAACACAAACAAAGAAAAGACCAATTACGTCCTAAGTCGTGCCGAAAATCCGGCAGAGTCTCCCCTATACCTAGGACCTACCCAACCTGCAAAAGGGCTAAAAACGCACTTCTATATTCACAATCCATATATCAACAGTTCAATCATATCACACAGCCCCTCCTGGGCCCATCAAATCAATCACCCATCACAATACGCAAAATTTCAATTTAGTCCTTATTATTGATCATTTTTGCAAAAAACTGCCCAAACAAGCTCTAAAAATTATAAAACTTTGCCCCACGGTCCTTAGCAATATTACTAAGCTATTGCAAAAAGAATCGTAATTTTCTAAGCTACCACGAATATTTTATGGATTTTTAATCCTATTTAAGCACTAGAAAATTACGTAAAAACAAGGTTCGGGTTTACCTTTGCCGATTCCGACTTCGGGAACGCGCTCGGGACGTCTGACAATGGGGGGCTAGCCAAAACCTCGGTCCAATTCGGAGACTTTTCCGGTAACGGGTCTGTCTGGCCCGAAATTTGCAGACCCGATCAACTGTCGAATTTCCGCGAATCGAGGATACCTACACGAAGCCCATAACACGGGGGTTAGTACATAAATTTTTCAGAATTTTCTAAGCTCATTTAATGCTCGGAAAAACACTGCGAAGTTCCGTGGGACCCACCGAAAAACGTTGTCGGAAAATTTTGAAATTAATATCCCGCGAAGCCCTCGTCGAGTGGAGCGTGCTGGTAGCCTCGGTTTTCTCGTGGGATTCACGGTTTTCGAGAAATCTAGCCCAAAAGTCGAAATGGGCGAAAATCTTCCCGAGCAAAAATCGGACAATCCGCTCGATGGATTTCGGCGTTCTTGGTGTCTATGGAAAGCTCTCGCCGAGTAGATGATTTTGGACACAAGACCCGGTCCAATCGGTGGCCGGATCGGCCGGATTTGGCCGAGGAAGCTGAAGCGGCGCGGCGCGCGCAGGGGGAGAATCGCGCGCGTTTTCCGTGGCCTACCGGCTAGGACTACCGGGAGGCGGCGCCGCGAGGAGGACGCAGGAGGCGGTGGCCGGCAGGGGAGGGGAGGAGAGAGAAAAGAGAGAGAGAAGGGGAGTGCGTCGCGCGCGGGAGGAAGAGGAAGAAAAAGAGAAGAGACCGGTCCGATTCGACCGGTCCGATCCGGTCCGGTTCGATTCGGCCGGTTCGATTCGAAATACAAAATTTTGAATTTTTACTCTGCCTCGGGACCGAAAACGAGGTCCAAAAATTCCGAAAAAATTCCCGAAAACTCAGAAAAATACGTAGACTCCAAATATATTTTTAGTTTTGCCACGTGGTCTTTAAATTAATTTTTAAAAATCATTAAAGTTTATATTTTCGGAAAATCGAACCCGATTTTTAAAATCCGAAAAATCTCAAAAAAATTCCTAAAATTCAAATAAAATTAAAATATCAAAAATACTCATAATTAATAAAATTTTGGGGTGTTACATTCTTCCCCCCTTACAGAAAATTCGTCCTCGAATTTTACACAAGGCAGAATAAAACACATGATTATACATTGAACAAATACGGGTACTTGCTACGCATGTCCCGTTCTGACTCCCAGGTGCACTCTTCCACTGATTGACTCCTCCACAAAACCTTAACCATAGGGATCTGTTTAGATCTCAGCTGTCTCACTTGGTAGTCCACTATGGCTACAGGCTGCTCCTCAAATGTCAAGTTCTCTTTTAGCTCTATCACATCCGGCTGCAGTACATGAGAAGGATCGGGAATGTATTTCCTGAGCATGGAGATGTGAAACACGGGATGAACGTGAGAAAGGTTGGGTGGTAGCTCCAACCGGTAGGCAACTGCTCCAACTCTATCAGTAACCTCAAAAGGTCCGATATACCGAGGTGCCAACTTGCCCTTCTTTCCAAATCTCATGACTCCCTTCATTGGAGATACCTTCAGGAATACATAGTCGCCCACTGCAAACTCCACATCCCTCCGTCTGGGGTCTGCATAACTCTTACGCCATCTTGAAAGTTTGTCTTGATCGTTCCTCGATTAAAGGAACTACCTCTGAGGTGTACTGCACTAGGTCTACATCATGCACTTTCGCTTCCCCCATTTCTGTCCAACACAGGAGACCTACACTTTCTTCCATATAATGCCTCATAGGTGCCATCCCTATCTTTGGAGTGATAACTGTTGTTGTAGGCAAACTCCACCAAAGCTAGCTGCTCATCCCATTGACCTCCAAAATCCAAGACACTCATGCGGAGCATGTCTTCCAGTGTTTGGATTGTCCTTTCGGACTGCCCGTCTGTCTGAGGGTGGAAAGCCGCATCAAGTTCAATCAGGTGCCAAGTGCCTCTGCAACTTTCTCCAAAACCGAGAAGTGAATCTGGGCCCTCTATCGATATTATGGAAGGAATTCCATGCAATCTGACTATTTCGAATGTAGAGCCGCATACCGTGCCACGTAGTATGTAGTCTTCTGAGTAAGAAGTGAGCCGATTTGGTCAAGCGTCCACAATTACCCATATCGAATCATATCCTCGCGTGGTACGAGGCAACCCAGTCACAAAATCCATAGTGATCATTTCCCACTTCCATTCTGGGATAGGGAGCTCTTGCAGCTTCCCTGACGGTCTCTGGTGTTCAAACTTCACCTTCTGACAAGTCAAGCACTTGGACACAAAGTCTGCTATGTCTCTCTTCATGCCATTCCACCAATAGCTATCTTTCACATCATGGTACATCTTGGTGGAACCTGGGTGGATACTGTACAGTGTGTAGTGTGCCTCTTGCATGATTTCATTCCTGAGATTGTCCACATCGGGCACACATATTCTAGAACCTTGCACTAGGGCGCCATCATTGGCAAATCCAAACTCACCACCTTCACCTTGCTGTACTTTTTCTACGATCTTCATCAATTGTTGGTCTCTGTGCTGGGAAACTCTAACTCTGTCCCTCAAGTCTGGCCTCACTGAAAAGTGAGCCAACAATACCCCCTCATCTGAAAGATCTAGGATTAAACCTTGATCCATCAACTCATGTACCTCCTGAATCAGTGGTCTCTTTCTCACTGAAATGTGCGCCAAACTACTGTAAGATTTTCTCGCTCAAAGCATCTGCTACAACATTGGCCTTCCTGTGGTGGTACCGATGGTGCAATCATAGTCCTTGTAAGCTCCATCCATCTCCTCTGTCTCAAATTTAAATCCCTCTGTTGGAAGATGTACTTCAAACTCTTGTGGTCGGTGTATATCTCGCACACTTCACCATACAGGTAGTGTCTCCAGATTTTTAGTGCAAAGACTACAGCCGCCATTTCCAAATCATGGGTGGGGTAGTTCTGCTCATGCCTCTTCAGCTGCCTTGAAGCATAAGCCACTACCTTTCCATTCTGCATCAACACACACCCTAGGCCAACTCTGGAGGCGTCACAATACACGGTGTATCCTTCACCACTCACAGGTAGTGTCAACACAGGGGCAGTGGTTAGACACTCCTTGAGCTTTTGGAAACTCACCTCACAGTCATCTGTCCAAATGAATGGAACATTCTTCCTGGTCAACTTAGTTAGGGGAGCCGCTATCCTGGAGAAATCTTGCACAAAACGCCTGTAGTAGCCAGCTAAACCCAGAAAACTTCGCACCTCAGTGACTGTTGTAGGCCTAAGCCAATCAGTTACAGCTTCAATTTTCTTGGGATCCACTTGAATGCCGTCACTAGAAACCACATGTCCCAAGAATGAGATGCTTTCTAGCCAAAATTCACATTTTGAAAATTTGGCATATAGCTGGTGCTCCCTCAAAGTCTGCAACACTTTTCTCAAGTGCCACACGTGTTCTTCCTCGGTCCGAGAGTATACCAGAATGTCATCAATGAATACGATGACAAAACGGTCCAAAAATGGCTTGAACACCCTGTTCATCAAGTCCATGAAGGCTGCTGGTGCATTAGTGAGTCCAAAAGACATCACCAAGAACTCATAATGACCATACCTTGTCCTGAAAGCCGTTTTGGACACGTCCTCATCCCTGATTCTCAACTGATGGTAGCCTGATCGCAGGTCTATCTTGGAAAAGAATCTAGCCCCTTGGAGCTGATCAAATAGATCATCGATCCGAGGAAGTGGATACTTGTTCTTCACAGTCACTTTGTTCAGCTGTCTATAGTCAATACACAACCTCAACGACCCATCCTTCTTTCTCACGAATAGAACAGGAGCACCCCAGGGTGAAGTGCTCGGACGTATGAAACCCTTGTCCAAAAGCTCCTGTAGTTGCTCCTTCAGCTCTTTCAGTTCTGCTGGTGCCATCCTGTAAGGTGGCATTGAAATGGGGTTTGTACCCGGAATAACATCAATGCAGAACTCTATTCCCCTTTCTGGTGGCAACCCTGGAAGCTCTTCAGGGAAGACATCCATAAATTCTCTGACAACAGGAACATTTTCCATGCTGACACCTTCTACAGATGTATCTCTCACTAATGCCAAATACCCTTGGCATCCACGCCTCAACATTTTTCTAGCACTAATTGCTGACACCAAATTATATGGAGCCACGCTCCTGTCACCATCAAAACTAAACTCTTCCACACCAGGTATGTGGAAATACACCTTTTTGTTCCTGCAGTCTAAGGTGGCATAATGAGTCGCCAACCACCCATCCCGTGGATTACATCAAATCCACATCGGTAGAGGAACCAAGTCTGCTGGGAGGATCTTTCCATCCACTACCACGGGGCTACCCGGAAATACCATGTCTACTTCTATGTTGTCACTAAGTGGGGTAGCTACTGACAAAGGGCACTCTAAAGTCGTAGGGTTTCTACCCAACCTCATAGCAAACACAGGGGAGACAAATGAGTGCGTAGCACCCGGATCTATCAAAACACGAGCCTCATAAGAAACGGACGGAAGAATACCGCCACAACCGCATTTGAAGCTTGAGCATCCCGGTGGGTCGGGTGAAAACTCGAGCTTGTCCCCTACCCTGAGTGGCGTAACCACGATATTGACTTCTACCTCTGACCGCCTCCAATTCCACCCCACGCCCCTTGTCCTCGGCCTGTTGGCCACCGAATCGACTGCCATGTTGGAAGCACCGGATACAATTGTCGAGGAACATTTGCAGTAACTCGTGACCCCATCCGTGGCTCACCAAAACGGCGATCTCTAGCAAAGTGGCCGGTTGGCCACACCTGAAGCATACTCCTGACCCCATCAAACAAGGTTCTGAATGTCCTCTTCCACACTGTGCACACGGTGCCAAAGAGGATCTGAACGAGCGAATCGCCTTGCCTGAATCGTTACCACCGCTGGATCCGCATCGGTCCGAACCCCTGGGATTTGTGTCTAAAACCACTCCTCTTATTTCTGCTTCTTCCTCTGTAAGTAGTTTGGCCACCACTATCCATAGTACCCATGTGGGGAACACCTGAAGAACCCTCTGCTCTGTTTTTCTTTGCTCTTCCGCTATCATCCACAGCATAGCTAACCTCAATCTGTCTGGCTCGATCCACCACCACATCAAAAGACTGATCAGACATCATGGCCAGGTTCGCATACCTCCTGTCAAGCCCCTTTAGGAATCTTTTCACCTTCATCTTTTACTCAGCTTCTTTGTAGGGGCATATCTGCTCAATTCCGTAAATTGCAGAGCATATTCATCTACAGACCTGCCATTCTGTCTTAAGGCCTCAAAGGCCCACTGTTTCTGATCTCTGAAGCTTTCTGGCACGAACCGATTGATGAAAAGTTCCACAAACTGAGCCCATGTCAAACCCTCCATCCGAGGTAACACGTAGTCATTCATCCATTGCCTAGGCATGGGCCCCATGACGTGCTGCATACATTCTATCAATCTTCTATCAGTCAACTGTAATTCTGTTCCTGCCTGTCTGCAGGAATCCAAAAACCGATATGCGTCGTCTGACACATCATAAGTACCGGGCACCAACTTCTTGAAGTTTATGATCTGTTTGTAAGATTCCTCTCTTGGTGCGGTGGACTGCTGCTGCTGTGGAGGATGGACCATATACTGAGCCATCATGTCGATGGTTCTCTGCGCAGCTAGAGTAGGCGCCATGGGGTCCATGGGACCTGTGCCATAAAGGATTCTGCTCTTGGGGTTGGCTGCTCCTCTACTTGAGCAGCTCTAGGCCTCCTACCCCGCCTCCTCGGGGCAGGCGCCTCATCCTGTGCCGACACCTCGTCAGGCACATCGGGTTCTGGTGCAGTGGCAGCTCTCCTGCTTCTACGCATTTTCCTGAAATTCAGCAGCATTAGCCCACAAAATTCAAAACTGCTCATTACACAACTTTATAGACTCATATTTATACATAACATATGGAGCAGAAACTAGAAGCAAAGATGACAATGCAAGACGAATGTGGTATCAGAGCTTAGGCTCCAGATTCTTAGGGAATGTTGTCTAAAGTGTTGGGAAGAGTCTAATAGGAGTCACATGCGGAAATATTTGTCACGACCCAACCTATGGGCCGGACCGGCACTAGGACCTGGGCCAGCCTAAAGCCCCCGAGGCCCGTAGTAAGCCTTAACTATTCATTAACCCAACTCTAAGGCCCATTTGGGCCCAATTTCAAGAAAACAAACGGACAGAGTCCGGCCATAAAATGGACTTTCCAACGGGGAGTTTTTGACTCACCCGACCTGTAAACACAATAAATACTCAATTGGGGAACTCAGCTCACCCTCCACATACTCATCAACATAAAATAAATGGGAGCTCAGCTCCCTCATCCAATCCATCAACATGCATAACATATTTAAGTTTACAGGTCCAACATGATAAAAATATTACAGACCAATTTCAAATAAATACTGCTAACACATGCGGAAATTCTAGGAGTAATTAAAATTACACAATATTGATAAACAACCTGCGAGGTAGAAAAGCAGGTTAACCCAGAACAAAATATCCTCCTGTGGCCTGTAAAAATTTTTGAACAGGAGTGAGCGTTCGACTCAGAGAGTAAAATATCAATCTTAACTATAATCTCTATAACTATCTGAAACTAATGCAACCTGTAGAGTGAAATGCAACATCAACACCATATTCACATCATAGCATCAAAAAGGTAATTTGGAGCACTCACACACCCTGTAACATCATTCATAGTATATGGGAGTGATCCTATACTGACTCTCTTAAATCCAACTGGTGCGTGAAGAACTCATTTCGGACTTCCACTTAAATACCAAATCGGGGTCCCAGCGAAGAACTCAAGCCGTGTCTACCCCGAAGGACCGGGTCCCAGCGAAGAACTCAAGCCGTGTCTACCCGTCCTATCCATAGTCCACACCACATCACACGCACGCCAACGCACGCACACTGCTCCAAATTACCACAACAACACTCATGGCACATTAACAGTTATCAATGCAACATAATTCGTGCCTAGAGTTTAACTACATAAATATATGCATATAAGTGATGCATGGGCATGCTGAACATATAATAATATCGAAATTACAATTAAAATTAATATTCTACTCACAGACTTGACGACAATCACTGTGGCGGCTGGGCGGAGGAAGAAGGCTGTCCCGGCTCACCTGACAATCATATTACATTTATTTAATACAATCTGACTCAACACAAACAAAGAAAAGACCAATTACGTCCTAAGTCGTGCCGAAAATCCGGCAGAGTCTCCCCTATACCTAGGACCTACCCAACCTGCAAAAGGGCTAAAAACGCACTTCTATATTCACAATCCATATATCAACAGTTCAATCATATCACACAGCCCCTCCTGGGCCCATCAAATCAATCACCCATCACAATACGCAAAATTTCAATTTAGTCCTTATTATTGATCATTTTTGCAAAAACTGCCCAAACAAGCTCTAAAAATTATAAAACTTTGCCCCGCGGTCCTTAGCAATATTACTAAGCTATTGCAAAAAGAATCGTAATTTTCTAAGCTACCACGAATATTTTATGGATTTTTAATCCTATTTAAGCACTAGAAAATTACGTAAAAACAAGGTTCGGGTTTACCTTTGCCGATTCCGACTTCGGGAACGCGCTCGGGACGTCTGACAATGGGGGGCTAGCCAAAACCTCGGTCCAATTCGGAGACTTTTCCAGTGCAGTTCGGCCCGAAATTTGCGAACGATCAATCGCCGAATTTCCGCGAATCGAGGATACCTACACGAAGCCCATAACACGGGGGTTAGTACATAAATTTTTCAGAATTTTCTAAGCTCATTTAATGCTCGGAAAAACACTGCGAAGTTCCGTGGGACCCACCGAAAAATGTTGTCGGAAAATTTTGAAATTAATATCCCGCGAAGCCCTCGTCGAGTGGAGCGTGCTGGTAGCCTCGGTTTTCTCGTGGGATTCACGGTTTTCGAGAAATCTAACCCAAAAGTCGAAATGGGCGAAAATCTTCCCGAGCAAAAATCGGACAATCCGCTAGATGGATTTCGGCGTTCTTGGTGTCTATGGAAAGCTCTCGCCGAGTAGATGATTTTAGACACAAGACCCGGTCCAATCGGTGGCCGGATCGGCCGAGGAAGTCGAGAAGCCACGGCACGCAGGGGAGAATCGCGCGTTCCGGCCGCTCTGGCGTACCGGCCGGACGGGAGAGTGGGGCGCCGGGAGGACGCAGGGAGGGAGGCGGCGGCAGGGGAGGGGAGGAGAGAGAAAAGAGAGAGAGAAGGGGAGTGCGTCGCGCGCGGGAGGAAGAGGAAGAAAAAGAGAAGAGACCGGTCCGATTCGACCGGTCCGATCCGGTCCGGTTCGATTCGGCCGGTTCGATTCGAAATACAAAATTTTGAATTTTTACTCTGCCTCGGGACCGAAAACGAGGTCCAAAAATTCCGAAAAAATTCCCGAAAACTCAGAAAAATACGTAGACTCCAAATATATTTTTAGTTTTGCCACGTTGTCTTTAAATTAATTTTTAAAAATCATTAAAGTTTATATTTTCGGAAAATCGAATCCGATTTTTAAAATCCGAAAAATCTCAAAAAAATTCCTAAAATTCAAATAAAATTAAAATATCAAAAATACTCATAATTAATAAAATTTTGGGGTGTTACAATCTCTATATCCGTCCCATCAAATAATTTATTTTTATATGTTTATATATTTAAATATTACATTTTTTTAAATATATATATTATTTAGTTTATGTTTAAAATTTATGTTTTTAACTTATAATTTATTTTTAATAAAAAATTTATATTATATAAATGACAAGTTAAAATAAAAAAAAAATGAAAAGAAAGATCTTTGTGGGGAAACTTGTTCCACCATGCTCTCCAACGAAGAAGTCTCCGTTCCAACCTTACTATCTTATAAAGCGAGAACAGAGAGAGCAACTCTCACCTTCAATCCACCCGCTGCCATTCATAATAAAAACGGAGGGTGCATTTCTTATTCCCTGCAAAACTTTGAACTATTTCATTGGTTGTTTTTAGAATCGTGATCGGGACTAAATAGTTAATCTTTTGGAAAAGCTTTATTTTAAATAATTTTAGAAAAATTATTCAATTGTTTTGAAGTTATTATAATTAAAATATGTTAAATGTAATTTTAATTAATTTTTAATATATTATAACTAATATATTTACTGATATATTTTGAATATTAATTTTAATAATATTATTAAATAAAATTTGTAAAAAAAAATAAGGCTAAATATAAGAATGAGATTTACAAATATGATTTTTTTTTTTTTATCATGCGACTCATGTGACTCAAATTAAATTTAAATAGGTTAATATTAAAAAAATTAAGGATTTAATCAAATGCAAATGAAATTCAAGGAGCAAAATGTCCTGGGACTTTTGTTTTGTATGCTTATGTTTACTAAAGGACTAAATGTTAATTTGATAATCCAAATTTTGATATTTTATATTTAATTAAATCATAATTAAAATATTAAATAAAAGATAATTTATCAAATTCAAGGTATTTGGAAAAATCTCATACATATGTATACAATTTTTGTCACGTGACGTGCACGCGGAACTAAACACGTGGCCTCACCTTGACAGAGTAATTTTCCCGCTCTGACAAATTTTCGCATTTTCAAATTGCGCTCCATTTTTTCAACCTGAAAAGGGGAGCAGAGCAGCGAAACGACGGTCAACGAACAAGAAACGGAGACATAGAGAAGCATGGTTGTCAATACTAACTCCTTTGCCAAGACTATTTGTTCTATCTGCTACGAAGATCTCAAGCCCGTCGTCGAAGATCTCCAAGCCATCTCCATCTGTGGCCATGTCTTCCACGAACTCTGGTACTTAATACCATATTTGTTCTCACATTTTTGTGTAAGCTAGTGCGTTAAGATTGATGTGGCTTGCATTTGAAACCTAGCTTGCAGCAATGGTTCGAATATTGCTCGAAGTCAAAGAATTGCAGCTGTCCCGTGTGCAAGCAGAGCTGCTCGGGAATCAATGTCGTTCGGCTTTACTTCCAATCACTGGGGGATCAAAACGAACCGTTTATGTCCCAGAAGGTAATTGATTGCAAGGAGGATCCTGAGCTATTGCTTGGAGAGGTGAGAAGATTGGAGGTCAAAGTGTCAGGCCTCACTTCAAATTTGGAGCGTCAAGGGAAGGAAATCCAACAGCTTAATGAGGAGGTAAAGTTTAGTGCTCCATCTTTATTCGGTTGTTGAGGCTTGAGGCATTGCAGGAGAATAAACTAATTTAGATTTGAATTTCATTTTAGATTATTTGATTAATGGGAAGATGTAAAAAATAAAACACTAAGATGACTATTTTGAGAACATCTTTTTTTTTTTCAATTAGTCAATAACCAATTTTGATGAAGCATAAAATTTAATCCTTTTGTATTCCATCATCATGTGAAGAAATGAAGGCAACCTACAGTTTTTAGTTGATGAGAAAGAAATGTAAAGAAGTTAATAATTAAGTCTTTATTTACATTATACTTACACCCCGCAGAACAGAAATTGAACTGGGCTTGAGCTCCTTTTATTTTTTAAGAAATGAAATGAAAGCTTACATCTCCTTTTGTCTTAGAGGGGAAAAGCACAACGATACAGACTACAGAAAACAAAAATCATTTGTTTTAACTGCAATCAGTGACCCAGTATGAAAATTGGCTTAATTTGAGTATAAAATGAAGTAATGGAAATATAAATACTAAAAGAATTGTTGTAACATTTTCATTTTAACATATGCAACAATAACACAATTACAAGTTCTCATTTCATACGCACAAAATGTATGTTTTGTATCCATGACCGTTTTGTGGTTAAGGGGGAATTCTTTTTTCAGTTGTACATCTGCAAGGACCAGTTGAAGAAAGAAGTCATATTGAAGAATGATGCCATGGAACAAAAGACTTCAACTCAGCAACTGCTTATTTCAAAATCTAAGGTGTATATAGTCTATATAGTTTTTTTAGATGCTTGCTTTTCCAGTTTCATTCATTTGCAGCATTATTTGATTAATAGAAACTTATAGTGATATTTGGACAATTGAATTGTAGGAGCTTGATTCTCTGAAGTCGGAGTGCTTAAGGCTGCAAGACAGGAACATGGCCTTGGCCAAAGAGCTTGCAGCTCTTAAACTGTAAGTGAACATGTGTTTGCTCCATCAAATTGTTATTATGAACTCTGGTCTCTAATTTGCTATTATGGCCATATGGTCTACAATCCAGGGTATCTGATCTGAACCTGGAGGAAGATGAAATTTTAAAGCTTGCATCTTTTGGTAATGAGGCCAACAACAAAGATACGATAGATATTCTAAGGAAGTCCTTGGTCATTCGTAATGTGTAAGTCGCCTATTAGTCTGCTTATATGCTAGTAAGAGGACATAGTTTTTTGGGTTTTGGTCTTTCAAATGAATTTAGCACTTTATCAGCACAAAGTGATTGAATATTTAGTTTTAATAGCAGAAACTTTGTTTTTGCTTGATATCAGCCACTAGATAGATTGTGTTTACGGCTACCTCTATGCGATGGTTGCTTTTGCTGCAATGTTGCCAAATTCTCCTTTGATTCCTTCGCTGATATATTTATTTTTATTTTGGCTATTTATTAGATTTTGATTTTTCATATAGCTTATAGTTGCAGAATTCTTTTTATAGGAGTTACAAAGAATTAATGGCCAAGTGCAATCAACTTGGAAGGGGCGAGGCACGTTCCTGTAAAAAGCTTGAGAAGGCAAAAGAAAAGATAAATAAACTTAAGGTAAATATGTGAGGGCTCATGTAGAGAATCTCTCTTTTTCCCTCTTTAGGGCACCAAAGTTAGTTATAATTTGACTCAAACTATCATTTTGTTTTGGCCTTCATCAGGCGAAGGTCAAAGAACTTGAGATGGTGGTTGAAGTAAAGGATAATGCAGCTTTGAGGGCTTTAAAAGCCTCAAAGAAGGTTGATTGTAAAGAGGATGCTGTAAATGGTACAAATGTCAATTCAAATGATTTTTCCACCTGTCATTTTTTCTCAGAAGATCAAAAGGAAAACCATTCTAAATCTGTGGTTAAATTGGATCAAACTGGAAAATTGAACGGTGACCAAGGAAATTTCAATATCATTAATGACATGGGTGCCATTTCCACCAAAGAGCAGACAAGCACCATGGCTCTTAATAAGGAGAGAAATACTTGCTTTATGATAGATGAGGCTGCTTCAGAATTTCCTACAGTGCATGTACTTTCAAATACCGATTCAAAATATCAAAACAGTGAAGATGTGAAGTATACAATTGCTAAGTCAGAAGCAATCTCTAACATCAACAGCAAAGCTAAAGTGAATGGACTAGCTAACCCAGGCGGCTTTTCTGGTATAATACCTTGCATCAACAGGGATAAAGGCAACACTTTGGCTGCTTCTACTGACGAGGAAGTTACCTTGATTCTTGATGATGTCAAACATGTTCAACCTATGCTCAACATTAAAAAAGAATCCCCATCCCTAGTTCCACTTTCCAGTCCAGGTATTTACTGTTGGTTCAAATGATTTTGATGTAATTGTTTTTTGGGAGTTGCATTGTAAAATAAATTCATATTTGCTTGTTGAAAGTTTATTTGCCGTCCTGTTTATATTTTTCTTTAAAATTAACGTATTTGATTGTTGGGCTGTTATTTTTGCCCTTTCGTTTTTATTTTTCTTCGAAGATATGCCTGCTAAGATTCTAACATCATTCCATTTATTTGATATGCAGGGAATATATGCTTTTCTGGTGGGTTGCTGGGTCCTGATGGATCAAATCGGTATCTGGGGAAATGGTGCAAGCGTGGCCAAAATAAGGGATCAGTGGCCTTGCCTGGTACAAGCGGTAGTGGTAGGGGGGATTTAATTGCAGTTGGATCAGATGGAAGAGGTGGTAGAATTAAAGTTCTGAGGTCCCTGAATCCATCCTCAATGGTGGGTGCACACTGTCACTTCTTCATCCAACACATTTGGTTTGAAACTTCTTTTGTTCGCGAGTCGTAACCTGTTTCTGTCATTGGTGCATTAGTTGCTACTCCTAATGGAGTGTTTGCCATTGTTTTTTTTTTCTTGAATGATCCTGAGAACTCATGACGTTGGTGGTCATACATATGTGTCCATTTAAGTTAGATGTGTAGTTCTCTTGCTTGCATTTTTATGTTGATCATGTAAATTTAATTCTTGGATTCCATTTTTGTGCATTTAATTCTAGGCTGATTGTGCGAGCTCCACTGCTTACCTTTTCTACAGGATACTAAGGAAAATTCTGCAACTGCAAAGAGGTGCAAGTATGGAACCAAAGCAAGTAATTTGCAGTCTCAAGGTTGTTTGCAAATAGAACACTTCTTTGGGAAGGCCACTCATTAATCAAAGGTTTGCATGTTTCAGTGGTGGTTTCTTGAGGCTGAGGAAAAAAAATGTAGTTCAGTTATGCTGTCTGGATATTTGGAACGAAGACACTTCGGGTTTATTAATTAGATTTTCATCTTCCGACCTCCTGGCCTTCCGTAATTTAATCCAGTGGCAAAATTGTTGATGCTTTCGTAAGTTTGCAGTCTACCACCACGACCATATCTTCAAATGATGTCAGGCAATCTTTTCGGATTGCGGGATTAACTTATTCATTAGAAAAAAGATGGCCTGCTGTTTTGAGTTTTGACTACTGCCCCTGTTAAAAGCCCCCTTTTGTTTATAAAAAAATATTTTTCCTATGTATAGTATTTATTAGCCTATGAATAATATTTTGTTTACCCTTTGTGATGATTCTGATGGGATTGATGGCCCAATTGGGCCGATAACAATCTGCAAATGATATATGATATATAAATATCCTTCTTCCAAGGAATTTCTAGTGCTTTTGATTCTTGAACAATACCAAACCCTTTCCCAAATTGGTGTATTTCTGCTTTCATTATTTGTTACTAGACTTGGCTAGGGACGATTTTGGGCCGAAACCAGTGGTTCTTAGCCTTGGTTAGGTTGAACTAGAATTAGCCCTTAAGTAGCCGGTTTGAACTGGTTTTAGTTCATTCACGGATTTGTTCTGGGTTTTAAGTGATTTTAATTTCGATTTTTTATGATTATGATTGGGCCCCGATCTGTTCTTGTTCAAGACGGTTACAACTCTAGTTCAAATATATATAAGCTAGTTAACTTCAAAAATCATATAACTTCAAAACGCATATTGTACACTTTATTTGAAAATGGTTCAAGAATTAAAAATGCTTAAAATTATCTGAGGAAAAATGTAAAAAAAAATAAAATTTTAAACATTTGAATTGAACTTAAAAATTTAAAATATGCTAATTAATTTCAAAAATTCATAAAAATTAATATATGCCTTATTTGAGAATGATAAAAAATTGAAAATACTCAAAATTATCTATATGATATAGAAAAAATATTTAAAAATAAAATAAAATAAAAAAATTTAATCGAGCTGATTCTGATTTGAAACCAGACTTCTATTTCAGGAACAAGGAAACCGTAACTGATCTACCCTGCCCTGGTATCAATCTAGTTTAATGACCAAAACTATTGACCTAATCCAGTCCCAAATTTGATCCGAACAGTCCCATTCCGATTCACGGATCGAAATGAACTGTAGTCATGCCTACTTGTACTAGTATAGTTTATCAGTGTAGGGAGAAGTTTACATCTAAAATTCTTTGCTGAGTATCTGATGCAGAGTTGTAGTTTCGGCATATTACAATACCAAGTGTATACACGCAGGGATATTTTCTGTGCTGTGCTACTATTGGAGTTAAAGCTTTGCTTCTTAGTTTTGCAGCATGGCACTCAAAGCAGGATTGTTATTTTATTTATTTATTTTTTTAATTTAAAGATAACAAAAACACACCGCTACACCATCAAATTAACTAAAACATAGAGAACTTACTCTAAGGGATAAGTAAATTATTTTGATTGCTAGTAGAGATAATCATCCTGAACATAGCACCTAACTTTCTACGAGTTTGTGTTGATTGAAACTGTATGCAATGGGATACAACATCTGAATACAAGAGCCAAAATTGAATTGAGGGGCATTCTGCATATATATAGTATTTAGCTTTAAATGGGATTTCAACTCCTCTTCTTGAAAATGATTTCAGTATCAATTAATTAATCTCACTGACTCTTTATAATTTTCTTTTTTGTTACATCAGGAATTATTCTGCATTCTTTATTATTGGGTAATAAAGTTCTTTCATTTCTCCCAAAAACATGTTAGGTGCGCTGGTTTTTGAAAGTTATTTAGGAGTTGGTAAGCCTTCGTTAGTTTCGGCCTGCGGATTTGGTTCATTTCATGGTGCCATGGTGCCTGGTTCCATTTGGCGAGTAGAATTTTGACTTCATGTTTCGCGCCATGTTGGGCGAAGCCATGATTTCTGATTAGGAGAGGGTAAGTCTAGGGATGGCAATTCAGGTTGATGGGTCATGCTCGTGTCGTGTTAGCACGCGATATAAATACAATTAAGATTGACACAAGCACGACACGATTAATAAATCGTATTAAAAATTTAAACACAAATAAGACCTTTCTACCATACGAGTTACACGATACGATATGATTAATATTAAATTGTACTATGTGTATTCAACACGACACGACCCATTTAACATGGTTTGATACGACTTAATTCATTTAACATGAGTTTATGAGTTATAGTAGGCCAAGTGGATTAGTGGGTCACGGGTCAATACGTGATACTAATATTAAATTATATCATAAACGTGTCAAGTCGGATTAGCGTGTTAACCCATGACACGACACGATTATAACCATATCATAAATGAGTTGACACGAATACAAATAAACTTAACTCAAACACTATATTTTCGTCTCGTGTTCGTATCATATTTACTAGTCTTGTGTCTAAAATTATCACCCTTAGGTAAATCTTAAAAAAAAAAAATTAATGAGAGTCCATTGGGTTTATATTACACAATTAAAATTAAAATTAGAATGAATATTTTCTAATTTGATTGGATGAGAAGAAATTGATATTCAAATGAACAGAAGTGTTATTGCAATTAAAATCAATATTAAAGTATAAAAAATATAACTCATATTTAGTATTATTTCATAGTTAAAATTTATTTATCATTATTTTTTAAAATATCCTAAATAATAAACAACGTAGTCTTTTGTTACATTCTCCGATTGTTAAACTAAATGTTTGAAACAATATATGTATTTATGAAATTATTAGATTGTAAAATTAAAAATCAATTTTAAAATCAATTTTAAAAACTAATCTATAAGATTACAATATCAAGATTTTTAATAATTTTAAAAGTCAAATATAATAATAATGATATACCCAATTGCAATATAAGTAATTTAAGAATAATTCATATATAAAAATCACAATAACGCAATTTTAATAATATGGCCTTTAACAATTTTAAGAATCAATAATAATTATAACAAGTTACCTAATCATTAAAATTAATAATACTTAAAATTATGATATAAATTATCATTGTTTTATATTTTATTATATTTACGATAAAAATTAAAATTGAGAGTGAGAGAAAATAAATTTGAGTATTTATAAAAACACATAAAACTACAATAATCTTTTCTTCTTAGAAGTCAAATGAAAATGGAAAAGCTAAATAAAAAACAAAATTATTTATCTTATTCTCAAATCTCATGATTAAATTTCTTTTTCTAGTTTTCACATTCTTTTTGTTTAATTTTATTTGACCCTTTTTAACTTTATTTCCCTTTCTTATAAGTTGTGATTTAAAAAGAAAATTTTAAGTTGTTTTTTAGAGTACAAATAAGACAAAAATTAAAATATTTTTTTTATCTTTTATTTAAATTAAAATTTAGAGGGATAATCTTAAATTTTAAAGGGTAAAATTTTTAAATTTAATATATTATAAATATAATTTTTTTTATTACAAAAAATAAGGTGACAATTGTCCCCTTTATTGCACGTAGGCTCACCCCTGGGAGCAGAAGCAGACTAATTTAAAATAGATTTTAAAACAGATTCAGTTTGTACAATAAACTAATCAAATTATTCATATTATACATAAATTAACTAAAAATTATTCATATATTTATTTATAATTATATAAAAGTTGTGATATTATGTAAAGTTTATATATTTTATTATGATGGGTGGATTTAAAAGAATAAAGTAAAAAATAAGTATTTTAAATTTTAAATTAATTACGAATATATGGAATTTTAATCAAATTTAAGTATATTTTTATTTAGAATATTTAAATAATATATTTAATTATAATTTAAATTCATAGGGCCAAATCTATATAAATGAAGAATGATAATTATTTATTTGATTAATACCATTAACTGTTATAAGAACAAAAACAAAGTTTGAGGGCTGGCCTAGTTTCACATAAGTGTGTGTATTTTTCATATGATTAGTCTTATTCATTGTAATATTCCTAATTTTCAAATAATAATTATTATATATATATATATATATATATATATATATATATATATATTATTTTAATTTTGGTATTGTGGACTTCGCGTATGTATTTTCATTTCGTAGAAATTCGATCGTCGCCGGGATCTATAATTTCGGGCCGAGCAGATAAGCTACTGGAACCATTTCAGAACCGGGTCAGGATTATAGGCTACCCCACCACTTTTAGACATTCTGGACGCATTCCAGTTGTCAGATTTGACATAGTTAAACTCGAACTCTATATTACTCAATTTTTGCCTTGTACTGGATTAGAATAAAATTTATAAAATATTCGTGGATGATAAGAAAATTACGATTCCTATTGTAATAGCCTTATAATATTGTTAAGGACTGTGGGGCAGGTTTATAGAATTTTTAAAGTTAGTTTGGATAGTTTTTAAAAAATATTAGTTTTGAAATCTTATAATTGAGTTGTCTGATATTGTGATTATTGCTTGATTTGGAGGGCCTAGGAGGGGCTATATAATGATGATGAGATATGGGTTGAGTTTAGAAGTGTTATTTGAATCATTTTGCAGGTTGGGTAGGTCATAGGTATAGGGGAGACTCTGTCTGATTTTCAGCATAACTTAGGGTGTCTTTAGTCTTTTCTAAACTTGTATTGAGTCAAATATATTAAATAATTATAATGAAATTGTCAGGTGAGCCGGGACAGCCTTTCTCCTCCACCTAACAGCTGCAGTGACCTCGGTTCAAGTTTGTGAGTAAAATATTAATTTTAATTGTAATTTCGATAATATTATTATATGTTCAATTATGCCCATGCATCACTTATAAATATGTATCCATGTAGTTAAATACTAGGCACGTTTTATATTACATTCATAATTGTTGAAGTACCATGGATGTTGCTTGTGGTAATTTAGAGCAGTGTGTGTGCGTGGCGCGCGTGTTGTATAGTATTGGATATGGACAGGACGAGTAGACATGACTTGAGAGACACTCGCTGGGACTCAGTTCTTCGGGGTATACACGACTTAAGAGACACTCGCTGGGAACCCGCATTTGGTTTATTAAGTGAAAGTTCGATTTGAGAGACACTCGCTGGCAGAGGTTAGATTAAGAGGGCTGTATAGGGGATCAGCTCCCATATATGTATTGCTTGACAGTGTTGGGTGTGTGAGTGCTCCAAATTACCTTTTTACTGTTATGATATGAAAATTATAACGATGTTACATTTCACTCCACATGGTACATTAGCTTTAGATAATTATAGAGATTATGATTAAAATTGATATTTTACTCTCTGATTGAATGCTCACTCCTGTTCATCTATTTTTCCAGGGTACAGGAGGATTATTTACTGTGGCTAACCTGCTCTTCTTTTTCGCAGGTCCATTGATAGTATTTAATATATTTTGTACAATTGAGTTAAATTTTTAGACTCTGAATATGTTAGAAGCATTTATTTTATTTTGGGCCTATATTATAAAAGTTATGTTGGACCTGTAAAATTATTAACTGTATGCATGATAGGATTTGATGAGGGAGCTGAGCTCCCATTAGAGTTATGACCCTTTGATTATGTGGAGGGTGAGCTGAGCCCCCCAATTTATTATATATTGTGTTTACAGGTCGAACGAGTCAAAACTCCCCGTTAAATGGTCCATTTTATAGCCGAAATCTGTCAGGTTGAATTTTTGAAATTGGTCCCAAATGGACCTTAGAGTTGGGTTGAGGAATAGTTAGGATTACTAACGGCCTCGGAGGCTTTAAACTGGCCAAGGTCCTAGTGTCGGTCCGACCCATAAGTTGGATCGTGACATTCATACACAGAGGTAGGTTCCACTTAAAATTGTAGGGCATGAATTGAATGAAAATCCATTTCACCCATGTGCTTAATTAAACATAATGTCTTAAAATTCAACAATGACAGCGATGTAACATAATGCAATTAAAATTGTAGAAAATAAAAAAAATTGTGCCTTAAAAAAGAAAGTAACAAATATTAAATTTTTTCCTTAAATAAAAAAATACTGAAAATTTTGAATTTATTTTGAGTATAAGGAATTTATTTTGAGTTGACTTAATTAGTTAGTTTAATGTATAAAATAATTCAATCAGTTAAATAAGCTTAAATTAAAATGAATTAATATGTAATTTGTCAAATACTCTCTCTAAATTTAATATTGTATTAAAATTCAGACAGAATTGTGAATTTCAATTGCACATGTAATTGGGTCTGTATTGAGTTAATACTAATTAATTAACTGTAAAGTGACAATCATGTGATTACACTTAAAAGGAGGGTTCACATCAAAAATAAATAAAAATTAAAATTAATCTCACGTAGAACTAGGCTTGTACTGAGTTAATACTAACTAATTAATTGTCAAATGACAATCATGTGATTGCACTTAAAGGGAGTATTCACATCAGAAATAAATAAAAATTAAAATTAAATAGTAAATATAAGTGATTGGCTTATAACATTAACTTAATAAATCATTTTAATTTGTGTAAAGTAATTCAATCATTATATAAAATTAAATTAAAATTAATTAATACATAATTTATGTGATACTCTCTCTGAATTTAGCAAAACATTTCAACTTATTAATTTAGTTGGTTAGAAAATCAGACACTTTTTTTCAAGAAGAGGAACTAAAAGAGTAGGGATTCAAATTTAGCTCTAATAATTGAGTAATATGTTATTAATTATTTGAATATGACACTGACAAATGAGAGCTGCACAAAATAAAAATAGCAAAAACAGATAACTGATCAACGTGGTTATAAAACAGTGGCCGCCTCTGGACTTAGTGGCTGCTGTACAAGCTCCCAAGTATATTCCTAAATTCCTAATACAGATATTAGCTGTTGAATTCTAAGGTGCCATCGACAGTGCAGAAAGATAGCTGGCTTCAGGCAGCTGTGGTGAGTGAGACTACTTAGATCACGCATGCAACTTGTTTTATCTTCAACGGACGATGGCTGATGCCAGACAGTGACACATCCAATGCCACTCCTGCTTTCTTCTTCTGCATGCTGTCCTTTTTGGTAATCAAGTCCTTTCACATAATAAATTGCCCATTTATGTCTACAGACGTATGTAAGATGGTTTGCACCACTAACATAATTTAAAAAAAAAAAAAAAACCATTGATGTTAATTATTGAATAATTATAAAAAATTAAAAAAAAGGTTAATTTTTTCCTTTAATGGGGTCTGATTAATTTCCGGTCTATGTGATTATATATGATGTTATTGCTCTCCAATGTTTGGCGTTGAATGTAAGGAGGAAGAAAATGTCTAGAACTATTGACGGCTTGTAGCATGATGAGTACATATGAGAATCCTATTCTTATTTCTCCTTTTAACGAGTGGGAATTCATCAGCAATTGATATTTTCAAATTCCAACTTTTATAATTTTAGGTTGAAATCACTAGAACAATGAGTCGAGGTATGTATCTTAAATGAGGCACTATACCATTCTTACCATCTAATTGGCTGGTCAAACAATGAACATGACGATATATAGCTATCTAATTTAAGAAAAATACTTCCTCTTACTTACAAATTTTTAATTTTGGTGGACATAATTTTCATGAAAACTGTCTCGTAATATCAGTTGAATTATTATCATATTAAAAATTATAATTATATGATAATAAGTAATTAATTGTTATGTCATTAAACATTACAATATCATAATCAATCAAGCACGTATTTAATTTATATTAAAGATATATCATAGAATTTATAACATTATTTTCTTGAAAACAATTATTATTATTATTATTATTATTATTATTATATGAAATAGAATCCCAGATAACTGAGTTGGCAAGTCTGCAAGTGAACAAAAAATTAGTTGAATAGCTTGATAATGTAATATATATGTATTAACAAAAATTACGTAATATTTGAAAACATTACAAAAATTCAAAAAATGATATATATATATATATATATAAATGAAAAAAGTGAGATTCGAAATTTAATTTTTAACTAAATTAAAAAATATAATTAATTTTATCTTATACACGTGGTATTTAGGGTTTTTTCTGCCATCAATTCCCTTTCAAGGGTCTCATGTTGACTCCATATATGTATATTGATATTGTTCTCCTTTCTGCGGGTAATGAATCTGCAAAATAAAAAGAAAAACATTAAACTGGTTAGTTGATGACTTTTATATAGATTTTAAGATATTTTCTTGCTAGGATTAGAAATTTGTAATTGAATATAACTATGAATTTACTTCATTCGCTGAGTTCTCATATGAACGAAACTTTGATAATGACTAATATCTTGAGATTCTTATATTTAAAGTGATATAAGTTTCATGAATATGATTGGGCGAATAACATTTTATTTGAGTATCTGAGTATCATGCTATTACTACGTTCAATTTATTTACTATTCATTAATCGGTTATCTATTATTTATAATCTATTTACTAAAAAATAATTTTTTAATTCTTGATTTAATGAAAAAAATAAAATTATTTAATTCCTCGTATATTCTCTCATGTTCTCCTTCCCTATTTCTTTGTCCATTTTCACCAAACACAGTATTAGAGATCGCGTTGAAGATGAGTCTTGAAGTTTAAAATACGCACGTGTCTTAATATGAGTTTGAAAGGATAGACTTAGTTGAACTGGAGAGATTGTTTGCGGAAGATGGAAGACAGCCAAACAGGTGGGCCCAAAAAGGAAATTTTATTAAATTTGACAAAAATAAGTCAACAGCCATCAATGATTTGACACATGTCACAATTATTAACCATTTCCAACTTTTACTCTTTGTTCATTGCTTATCTACAAACTAATTCTTGCTTTATTCCTCGACCAGTTTTACCCCTTTTACCCCCCCGCCCCCCCCTAAGGCCATGTTTGGCTGCGTTTCAAATCGAATTAACTTCTTCTTCTTTTTTTCTTTCTTTTTTTTTTTTTAGTAAGGAAACAAGTTTTAACCTTACATTTATTTTCATACATTCGCTAAAAATGTTTATGACAAATTAAAGCAATTTTTTACATTAGGGATGAAATTTAAAGAGTTTATTGTTAATTAAAAATTATTTAATTTTTCTTATAAAAACATAAATTCATTAATAATATAAAAACTTTAAACATTAAAAATAATTATAGGAGGGACAAAATTTCTCCCCTATAGATAATAAAATTCAATAATCTTTTATTCTAATGATTTAGTTTTCATTCTGCTCTTTTAATTATAGGTAAAAATATATATAGGGGCGGAAGGCCCCAAAAGTTTTTAAAATTAAAAGTTTATCCATAAAATTTAATATATTTTTTTCTTAAATTACTACTTCTGTTCCAAAAAGATTTTTAAAATTAAAATTCTAATTATAAATTTTATCTTTTTTTAAATTATTGTTTGATCTTCTAATATTTTATTTTTGTTTCGATCCCTACACTTATATATAAATATCATTTAATTTTTTAATATTTTATATTTTTATTTTAATTTTTATATTTTTATTGACATTTTATTTATTTATTTTTATTTTTTTTAGCTCTCAAAAAATAAATTTTTAGTTCCGCCCCTTAAAAATATATGCTATAAATAATTTTCATAAATTGTTAAGTTTTGTTGACACAAATTAAATTACTCTAATTTTTCACTTATAAATCAATATAAACGATAAATTTAAATTTCACAAATTCATTTCATCCGATAAATGTACATTAAATAAACCTAAATACATAGTCAACGATTCTGTTCCGTCCTTGAGTTGATGATAAATTAAGGTCCTGCTACGTAGACTCTATTTTTCAATATTGTATATTAGATATTAGAGTGTGTACACTGTCTGTAGCACAGTGTGTATATACAATTGTATCTTTTAACTGTAAAAACATCTGGAGAAGTCATCAGGTAAAATTTCATAATCTGTGGTCAAGCCCATTGATCTTTATTCAGATGATATCTACCACATCTGCCACTTTGATTTAACTCATAATATAATCTCCTTTTTTCTGGATGATATCTACCACTTTGATGTAATTCAGATGATAGCTAACTACCTTTTCTGGATGGTAAAATAACAATAATAAGTGACAAGGTTTTGCTGACTTTCCCCTTGTGAACTTTTTAGAATAGTTATCCGAAAGTATTTTTATCAGTGGTTATTTATTTTTTTTAATAATTTTTAAATTTTTATCTGTTTAAAATATATTTATATTTACTTTCAGAAAATTTATATTTATTTTTAATTTATTTAAATTTTAGTTTTTACTTTGTGAGAATTTGTTGTCATCTTCTATGAGACTTTGAAATTATTTCCTTTATAATTATTTCCTCCAATGCGAGAATCTGTTTTTCCTTTTTATTATAATGTTATTAGGTATTTTAATTTGTTATTTAAGTGAAAATGCAATAATATGAAGTATATATTTTTTTTATGAGGATATAAAAATTTAATATTTTCAAATCAAACTTACAAAAAAATCATGGAATCTTATAATAATAGATTATCACTGAGTAGAGTATATTTCTTACCAAATGGGTAATTCAAATACTTTATCAACCCCATTAAGTTATTTAAATTAAGCTAATTGTTATTATATTTTGTATAAGTGATTTATCTTAAATTTTCATATATTAATTTGTGGTAATATGAAATTTTGTACTTAAATAATTTTGCTGACTTCATTATATATAATTATACATATTCAAAATTATTTCTTTTAATATTTTTATATTCTGAGAATACATTGCTGCTAAGTTGCTTTTTGGATGAATTGTAAATTTGTTGATTTTGATATAAATAATCTGTTTTTAATAAAATAAAAAAGCTTAATATTTATTTATAAGTGAAAACAAATCTTTGTTATATATATTCAATGCAATGACAAAATTAATAAAATTCAAGCACGTTTATGAAAATGTTCATATAAAGTTGTTACAGTTAAAAATATAAAATTAATATTACTTTTAAATAATCATTTTTTTTTTACATATTGCGTAAATTAGTTATTATTTTATTTTAATAATATAATTAATATATATTTTTATATTTTATATTTTCATAATTATATTATAAAATTATGTTAATGATAAAATTTTTAACGAATTATAATTTTATTACAGGTGATAATAAATAACTTGATTAATAAGATAATTTTCAAATTAATTAATATATACTAACAAAGTTATAAATAAAGTAGAAAAAAATACATATGCAATGTGATGATTTTTAAAATATTATTATTAAAATTATTATACTTTAAAATAAAAAATATTTTAAAAATAAATTTTTAAATTTCATAGATAATTGTTTATATGCCATTTTTCTAATCTAATTAAAAAATTAATTAAAAATTGATTAATTTTAAAGATATATAATATGATAAGTAGAGTTTTTATAATGTCTGAAATTGTAAATATAAAAATATTAAAAATTCTTAAAAAATATATTTAATAGAATTTTAGATAATAATTATTTTTATTCTGAGATAAAATTTTAGTAATATAAATATAAAATATTTAATAAAAGATAATATTTAATATCATAAATTCAATTTTATATAAAAAATATAAAAAAGAAATGTGCCACATGTCAATTTTTTAAATTCTCTCACTAAATAAAGTGACATATTCTTTTTTTAATAGGAACTGATTAGCACCATACATCTGAGACAGGGATATGACACATCCTTAGATAAAATTATAATAATTTTGACTAAGCATGCTATCTCATATATCTTTCACATACACAGACGCTAACCAAGTGACGTGTGATATGTTAGTACCATCACAATACATTATAACACCAAATTTACATATCGCAACCCCTTAAACTTTTGTCTTATTTTGATTAGTCAAAACTACAGCAATTTTCAAGGTTTAGCATGGTGATTTCTTCATTGTAATTTTTTTTTTAACAATTGTTGACTTTTATTGCTAGTAAAGTTGGACACTTCATTTGCTAGAAGAAAAGATATAATCACAACTCATGGGAGTAATTTCCCAACTCTAAAGCAAACAAGTCTTCGTTCTCAATTCAACTGTAAAGCATGTTTTTTTGACAAATTACTATATCAATATCAGCAATTAAAATTATCTAAAATAATGAGCACATTTTTTTGTTCAAATAGTATTGCAAAATTAATGGGAAATTAATTAAGCTTGAATAATTGTACCCAGGAAAATTAACACGACTATTAATTTCTGCCCAATTAAAAGGCCTTGCCTTCCTGAAGGGGACATATGATAAGCTTGGAATTAATTAATTTTCAAAATAAATAAGTACTCTTGACTCTTGCTTCTATTATACTAATTCAAATGAATGTGGGTGTTTACAGAATTAATAGCAAATGACGTATTTTAAATTAGTCAACAAGAATTACCCACATGCATAAATCGATTAAAATATATTTATAAGTTTCATATAATTAAATTGAAAATTATTAATTAATATAAAAATCTAATATAAATAAACTTTAGGAATACTATATATATATAGTCTATGTACTATTCTTACAAATTTTTTTTTATATTTTATAAAATATAATTAAATTATTAATTAAAAATTAAAGAGATTAAAAGCTTAGTAAAAAGTAAATTAACAGATTTTCTTTTAAAAAAAATCTTAATAAAAATTTTCATAGCCTTTTTTTATATATTTATATTTTATAAAATATAATTAAATTATTAATTAAAAATAAAAAATTTTAGAAGCTTAATAAAAGTCAAACTAACAGATTTTTCTTAAAAAAAAATCGTATTAAAAAATTCTCTTTAAACAGCAAAGCTTTTTTATGCTTAATATAAATGGGTTAACATAAGAGTTTATATCTTATTTAATTAATTTAAAATTTAAAATATTAATTGAATAAAAAGTCTCTTTCTATGTATATCAATTCATTAATTACATGATTAAAATAAAAACACAAAAATTTAAATTGAATTATATTTATTTTATAATAATAATTATTATTAAAATGTATGATAAATAATTTTAAAAAATAAATTATATATTTTTGATGATAATATAACTAAAAAAACGTATTATAAATAACTACATGACTACTACATTACTAATAAAACTAACACATTATTTAATATATTGAGAATTAAAAATTTTATAATATAATAAACTCTATATTTATTTTTGATATAATAAATTATATTATTGAGATCATATTGATGTATAAATGCATTATAATTTAGAGATGTATTTCATTTTATATATTCATTGATTTTTTGTAATTTATTAAATAGGATATCACTTATTGGCAATGCTACATTCAAATATCAAATATAAAGTTTAAAGAATAATAAAATATATAAAAATAAAATAAACTGAAATTTTTATGATAATATAACTAAAATAATAACAATGGTTATAAAATTATTAATATTAAAAAAAACTAAATATTTTAACTTTGTAAGACTATAAATTATAAAAAAATTTAAACCTAAAAATATTTTAGGAACTAAAAAAAGTAAAATTTAAAAGAAACTTTATTTGTTTTTTAATAAAAAAATTAATACTAATAAAAAGAGTAATATCATTAAACTTAAATCTAATTAATTTATTTTCATATATATTATAATCTAATAAATATTTATTTTTATTTTTTTAATATTGAATGTATAATGTACATGGTTCATAAAAATTAACATTTTTAGATCCGAATCACATTGCTCCAAACTTATTTTTCTATTGTAATCTAATTTTGATTTTTTTTATCAATAATAAAGCTGGAAATTTTATCAAATAAAAGAAATAAGTAAAAATCAAATTTTTATGCGTAATTTTCATTTTTTAAAAAAATATTATAAATTTTAATATAAATATATGTTTATATGTAATTATATATGTAATATATAGTATATCTATAATAATAAATTATATACCTTTTAATATTATATCTTATTTTAATGAACGTGTAATACATGTGTTTCAAAATATATATATATATATATATATATAATCTTAACTTCATTTTGATTAAAATTTCAAATATTTAATTATATATTACATTAAAATAAATATTTCATAATAAATAAATTACTTAACAATCATAGATTAGCCATTTTATTTTGTGAACAATAGTCTAATGCTCAATAAAACTCCTTATGGAAAAATTATTCTTAATTTAGAGGCTATCTGGTTTGACTACTTATTTTTAACTTTTAACTTCATATATATTTTTTAATTTTTGAGTTAATTAAAAGAAAAAATAGTTAATTATTTGGTAAAATTATTCAAAAATAACTTTTAAATAGTTTAACTATTTGGTTAAAAGGTATTTAAAAGTAATTTAATTTATTAAAATTATAAAAAAAATAAGTAATTAAGTGTTGTAGTTATTAAAATAAAAATAATGTTGATATTTTTAAAAATTATTTGAATAATATAATATTTTAATTGATCAAAGAGTAGTTTTAAAATATAGATAAATCATAAGTAATGTATTCTTACTTTTGATTTTTGTTTTATTTTAATATTTTTTTTTTAATTTATAAGTCAAACCAAACATTAATTTACCTACGATTTTCTATTTTTAAGTAGGTTTAATCGACTTATGAGTTAAACTAAAAATATTCTTAATTATTAAGTATTTTTATTTTGAATAAATTAGATTTAGAACTGTGCGTATTAATAGTATACATATAACGTGTTTTCAACTGTGATATAAAGTTGAAATTAAGTTGCAAATTAGTTTATCATCTTCAAATGGAATATATACCAAATTTATAAATCTTTTCCTTGAAAATTATTTTAACACTACATGGAAGATTTCCATATATTGGCAAGCAATCGAGAGTAGAATTAAGTTGGTTAATCATGTGAAAGAAGAAGGAAAATATAAACGATTTTGGTAAGGTAACAACGTGGTATAATAAATCACATGGAGTTTTGTTTCTTTCAGAAGCAAAAGGAGAAGATTTTCAATCTTTAGACATGATACACGTTCAAGTACCATATGCATTAATTTCGTTTCAATCAGAAATTTCGAAGCTCTGCCACCTTAATAGGAAATAAAAGACTTTATATACTCGGCAACAAAAACACTTAGCACGTTTTCCATGGTTAACTCTGCACCGAAAGCTTAGAGCAAAAGGGAAAAAGAGGAAGAACTAAAAAACCCACATCAAACGCGTATATAATATGGCAAATTTAGCATGGAGAGGTAGAGTTAGATTGGTATTCTATGCAGTCGTTTTAGATGAATTTTAATTAGTTATTAGGGTATCTCTTAATTCTTATCAGATCAAGTATTTCCATAACAAGGAAGGGGGATCTATCAAAATATGTGGTAGCTAGAGATTAGAGGGTTAACCCAGTAAGTGGAAACCAGAAGAAGAAAAATGCGTGGACCCTGAGACTAATCCATTTCCACCACTTTGGCACCGGAGGTCACTCTGAATCTTGCCACATAATGTAAACTTCCTAGAAAGAGCAAACACATCTCAATTTTTTTCAAACCGCATATGGATATATCTCCTGGTTCGCACTTCCTGGGAAAGTTCTTGATTGTACTGAATAGTTTTATTTTCTATGGAATAACTTTCCGAGCAGAAATTAACGATATACCTAACCCAGAACAGCGTATACATAAGCAGTAACATAAATTTCCATAAATATAGTGAAAAATCTAAGAATCCCACCGGACATTCTCTCTTCTCTTGGGTTTTTTTCCCTCACACGTGCTTCTTGGTGATATCATTATCAACACGCAAGCCGTTACGATTGACTGACAATAGATTTAAACTTAATTTATGTTATTTCCAATTCCTTTCAATTCTCAACATTTGAAACTTTGAAACATACTTCTAATAGCTTTGTTCCTTCAATACTTAACTCCATCAGGCACTTATATAAATAGCCGTCTCCTCCCTTCTCTGCCTCACTTCAAACCTAGCTAGCTTCAGAATTATTCACGAGTATTCCCTACTTGAGAAGTCCTCCCTGTATAACTTGTATTCTGCACTGTTTGCAGTCATTAACTAGCTATAGCTTTAGACAGTAACAAAATGGTGAGTGGTGGCCAACTTTTGTCTAAGATTGCAACTAATGAGGGACATGGAGAGAATTCCCCTTACTTCGATGGATGGAAGGCCTACGATAGGAACCCTTTTCACCCAACTGATAACCCTGATGGAGTCATCCAAATGGGTCTTGCAGAAAATCAGGTTTGCTTATATATTTATACACGCTCTCTGTGTGTGAGATCGAACAGGCACCTAAAGATTTGATTTCTTTTTTTTTTCTTTGCAGCTTTCCTTTGATCTGATTAGGGATTGGATTAAGCAAAATCCTGAAGCCTCCATTTGCACTGTTGATGGAGTTCATAAGTTCAAGGATACTGCCAACTTCCAGGATTATCATGGCTTGCCAGAGTTTAGAAAGGTACTCTAATTTTAGGAAGTTAAAATGCATTTTGTGCCTGAAAATAATGATATAAATGAAAGTGCATTAACCGAGTCGTCCCAACGTATATAAACATGTCATCTTTCCAGGCTATTGCCAAATTTATGGGGATGGTTAGAGGTGGTAGGGTTACATTTGATCCGGATCGTGTTGTCATGGGTGGAGGAGCTACCGGAGCCAACGAGTTGATCATGTTCTGCTTGGCTGATCATGGAGATGCTTTCCTCGTTCCTACACCTTACTATCCAGCGTATGGATCACTATTCCTCCCTGTCTACAATTGTTCATTTCAATTTGGAATTTAGCATACATGCACATGTTCTTTAAAATAATAATAATAATAATAATAATAATAATAATAATAAATAATGCGTTTGAAAACATTGATTTCTTGGGTTGCAAGTTGGTAGTATTCATTTGGTCAACTACCACAGTGAATTCAAAGAAATGGAAAAGTATGATTTTCATTAATCAAGGAACAAATGGAAAAGTTGCATGGGAAATTGTAATGAGAAAGGGTATTATATGACAAAGGGGAGGCCATTCTTTATACTAACCAATATTATTAATTGTGATATTCACTTTTTGAAGTTTGAAAATATTTTTTTTTTCTTAATTTTAACTGAATAGTGAAATCATATCTCACTGTTCTAAAAAATAATTTAAGTATCACTAAATAAATTTGAATATTTTTTTTTAACCAAAGGAAATGGGTTTTTACTTGTGCAATTCAAACCATTTCCTCATCACCCAACTTACAATTTTTTTTTTAAGAGAATCACTGACTTACAAGTTAAATTAGAAAAGACATGTCAATTTCACTAAGTTGTCATTTCTGGAATTTTCAGTCTATGTGTTGGGTCAAAAACAAATGCAAACTAGGGTGGTTTGATTTTGCTTTATTAATATTTATTGTGCTTCCATTACTTAATACCTGATTAAGACAAACCAAATTTAGTGATGAGAAGTCAAGTAGACCTTTGCTGCCAACCAAGACCATTCAAAAGAGAGACTTTCATAATATGAATATCTGAATGTTGAAAGATATTGCCAAAGGGATACATCTGGAATATATATACATATGCATATATATATAAAATTTGTACCTAGGTTTATCATGAATTTAAGGTACAAATATATTATTCATGTATATTATTAGTGAATTTTATTATATATTTTATATTTTATATTCATGATAGACCGAATTAGGTAGGAAAAATCAATATATACGCATGAAAAATTTCTCCACTAGATTAAGATCCTCATTTTTCCAAATTTGTCTATAGTTTCAAATATTGATTGCCTGACCAAAATTATTAACCTTTTTATTTTCCTTTTTTTTCCATGAAATCTTGGACAACCTTATACTGTGACCATACATATTAAAATTTTTCAATACACGTGCAGATTCGACCGCGACCTGACATGGCGAACTGGTGTCCAGATTATTCCGGTTGATTCCTGCAGCTCCAACAAGTTTCAGGTAACAAAGAATGCGTTAGAAGCAGCGTATGATAGAGCCCAAGGAGCTGGCATCAATGTCAAAGGCTTGATTATAGCCAACCCATCAAATCCACTGGGCACCGTCTTAGAAAGGGAGACCCTAAAAGACCTGGTGAGCTTCATCAATGAGAGAAACATTCACTTGGTCGTAGACGAAATCTATGCAGCTACCATATTCAGCTCCTCAAGCTTCATAAGCGTCGCTGAGATTATCGAAGAGATGGATTGCAACCGCAATCTCATCCACATTGTTTACAGCTTGTCTAAGGACATGGGGCTCCCCGGCTTCAGAGTTGGCATCGTTTATTCATATAACGATGAAGTCGTCAGGTGCGGTCGCAAGATGTCAAGTTTTGGTTTAGTCTCTTCGCAGACTCAATATTTGCTGGCTCGCATGCTTTCTGATGAGGAGTTTGTGAAAAATTTTCTTGCGGAGAGCTCGAGAAGGCTAAACAAAAGGCACAGTATGTTCACAAAGGGGCTGGAACAAGTGCGGATCAATTGTCTAAAAGGCAATGCTGGTCTTTATGTTTGGATGGACCTACACCATCTTCTTAAAGAACCAACATTCGACGGGGAAATGACTCTGTGGAGAGTGATTATTGACCAGGTTAGGCTCAATGTTTCGCCGGGCTGTTCTTTCCATTGCAAGGAGCCTGGTTGGTTTAGGGTGTGCTTCGCCAATATGGACGATCAAACTGTGGAAGCTGCACTGAAAAGGATACGAGCATTTGTGTGTAAGGGAAAGGAAGATCATCAGGAAATGCCAACCAAGAATAAACAGCGATGGCAAAGAAATCTCCGCCTCAGTTTCTCAGCTCGAAGATTCGAAGAGGGAGTCAAGTCACCCCATGTGATGTCTCCTCACTCCCCAATTCCTCACTCGCCGTTAGTTCGTGCTAAGTAAAAGGCATGCATATCCTAGCGCCTACACCCAGTTCAGAATCCAATATACAAACAAGTTATTCATATCCCATCACATATATTATATCGATACATCGGGACTTAGGGAAGAAAAATTACTATATCCTGCCAATATGGTTAATTTAATAAGGAGAAACTATTAGATGGTCATTATCTATTTTTCGGTCCCATTAGTTTGGAAACTTTTAGATTTTTGTGGGAATTTTAATGTTTCATATGCGCAACAACTAGCACCTAACAATCCATGCATCATGTATTTGAGCTTTAGCTTGCTGACCTAAGAAATTAATATATGATTGTCCATGTATTAACTGTGCTATTCAATGCAATGGAGATGGTGTGTAAAATTCAAGTAATAGCTTGTTTCTCTCGGATTCTTTTCATTTTCGTCGTTCATCCCGTGATTCACATTCACATTTCTCTAAGATTGAAACGATTTGTTTTAAAAATTAAGCTAAAAAACTTCTTAGCTCTATTAATTTTCTGTTTGATTTAATTACAATTATCAAATGTTTGAAGATCTGGATTCTTCAAAGACCTTTCAATCTCGGATTTTGAAAACCTCTCCTCGATCATGTTGAACACAAATTCTTCAACTTCTGTCAACAGAAAAATATTCTAAGATATTCTTGCATACTTGCATATCAAATAGATATGAATTGCGTAAGTTAATTTAGTTATTGTTACACACTTAACTTTGAAATTTATACCAGCTCAATTGATTTAACCAGAAATTTCATGAATCGGACTGATAGCTGATGTAAGTTATCATTAAAATTAAAAATTATAAAATTAGGTTAAAATTCAAAAAATCTAATTGATCCGATCATGGGTTTACTAAAAATTAAATAATATTAATTAGAATTAAGAATAAATTAGATAAATTAATTAAATATTAAAATGATATATTTTAATATGAAATAATTGTACTAAATTTAATTTATAAAAGATTATATTTATTAATTTAATATTAATAATTAATCAATTTAATTTAATATTAATTTATAAACAAAAATTAAATACATAATATAAATTTAATATTTATTAAACAATATTTAAATAAATAACACACAGGTTTGACTTTGTAGAACTTTAAACCCTTAGTTTTTTATATTCACCCATAATTATCATATTAAGCCGAATCAAATATTATAAATATACTTTATATCAAATTTGAATTCTTACATATTATAAAAAAAAATGGATTGAATTTAATTTTTACCTCAAAAGTTAGCTCAATAAAGAAGGTTTTTCTAAATTTTATATTTAAATATTTTATTTTAAATTAATATAGACAATCATTCCTTCGCATTCAGGTATGGATATCTATAATATGAAATTTATAAGCAAAAACATATATAGATAGTCTAACATTGAAGTAAAATAGACTATAATATTACGTATAAAAAATAAACTGAATTAAATTTCACTTTAAAAGCTAGTTCGAAGGAAAGAAATTTGTTTAAATCTTATATTTAGCTCAAATACTTTATCCTAAATTAATGTGAATCAATATAAATTTATCTTTTATCCAATTTCTTATTTTTTAATTTAACTATTGCAGTTAACTCCTAATACAAAAATAAGTATTTGATTCTTAATTTTTTTTTTTGTTAAAATGATTTAAAAAATTTTATGAGCAAATATAACACGATAGATGGAAATAATTTCAATTAAAAAATTTATTAATAATATATATTTAATTACTAAATTGTAAAGATGGAAAGTTTTTTTTCAGATTTCATTGTATATTCAAAGTATAAATATATATAATTTTTTATATTTTAAATTTATAATAAATTAAATTTAAAAAAGGAAAATTTGTAAAGATATATACAATTTGTGACTCAAATTAAGAAAATTGCGCGTCCTGTAAAAATATCGGATGAGGATGGTGACGATGGACACGCGTCTAATCTTCTGCAAATATTGAAAGCCAAAAACTTGCAAAAGATTATATTATATAATAAATTACAAAGGGTACAATATATATATATATATATATATAAATTTAAATTTTAATAACTTAAATTTCAGTAATATATTTAAATAAAAATTTTTCAATCATTATTCCAACGCCAACCTTATTATTGTCGTCTTCTTCCGTCTCTTACGTCAACGGAACCGACCATGCATTGTCGCAGGTATCCTTTTTGTTTTGCCGTGTTGAAATCGACCTGCCTGGCAACTGGGTGAAGCATTTATTGTTTCAGGTAGATTAGCTCGGCAGGCATGCGTTTTGACAAGTGGCGCAACCACACAAACTTGGATTCTGATTATTAAACCCTTCATCGCAAATTTTTATTTAATACAGTCGCTATATAATAATTTAATTAAATTATTAATTATAATAAAATTTATTAATTTATAGTTTGTATATTTTTTATTATATATTATATAAATTGGAAATAAATTTTAATAATTATTTTTAAATTTATTTAGTTATAATATTATAATTTTTTAATTTTAAAATATGATATAAAATTTAATTAATTTTTAAATTTTATATAGTAAAATTTTTTTAATCTCTAATTATTAATTTTTTAATTGCATATTGACTTAGATAGTTATAACATAGAGCTTAATCAATATCTTTATTTTCTTTCTCAAGTCATATGTAAATTAAATTATTTTTTTTATAGACATAATTTTTTTTACATAAATAAAATAATTTTATATTTTATATAAGAGAGTAGAGATAAATATTGATTAAGCGCTATGTGAGAGCTATTCATATTAATTTTTAATTAAAAAATTAATAATTAGAAATTAAAAAAATTTTATTAAATAAAATTTAAAAATTTATAAAATTTTATATTATATTTTAAAATTAAAAAATTATAATATTATAATTATATAAATTTAAAAATAATTATTAAAATTTATCCCGATGATAAACTCAGTAGTATGCATCAGTAGAACTCTAAGAGTATATTTGGATAAATTTTAGAAGAGAAAGGAAAATAAAAGAAGAAAAATATTTTTTATTTTTTATTTTCTCTTCTTATATTTAGATGAGTGAAAAATAAAAGAGAGAAAATAAAAAAATTGACACTAAAATCTAATTTTTTTTCTTTAATTTCTTAATTTTTCTCTAATTTAAAGAGAAAATAATTAAAAAAAAATAAAATTTATTTTCCTTTTCTCCTTTATTTTCCTTCTCTTATCCAAATAAAAAAAAGTCTTTTCAAAGTTATTTTCCCCTACTTATTTTTCTTTCTCTCCCTTTTCCACCTATCCAAACAAAGTGTAAGAAAGCAAGTGAATAATTTAGAGCCATGTGCAGCATTCACTGACCCTATTGTACCTTATTATTAATTTCGAGCAGCAACATTTTTCTTGCATCTTCTGGCTTTCTAACGATAGTACGCATCGTTTTAAAATTCTTTAGGCATGCAAAGTTGTAAAGCTGAGTGTTAGCTTTTAAGTTTTGACAGACAATAGTCTGGTATAGATATTATTATTATTATTATTATTATTTTTCCAATTATTATTATTATTATTATTATTATTATTATAATTATACATAAATAGTTAATGTGGAAAAAACAATTGATTTTAATGTTAAGAGTACTCACAAAATGACAATGGATAATATTTTTATGATAAAAAAAATTAAGTTATTTAAAAAAAATAATTTTTTTTTTAATTTTAACGATTTCATTAAAATATGAGAATATTTATATATGTATATATAATATAAATACATAACTATTAATTTAATATTATAATTAAATAATATAAAATATTTTCTTAAAAATGATTTTTATAAAAAATATTTTATTCTTATATTTTGTAAAATATTCTTTCTATTTTTTTTATCCGTCACATTTGATTTTTTTTAATTTTATCTTTTATCTTTATTCATTATAATAAATATGTATATAATAAATAATTAGATAAGAAAAAAGATAATTTAATTAATTATTAGTATATATTTATAAAAATAAAATTATTTAATTATTTTTTTAATTTATTATATAAAATTTAAATACAATAAATAAAGATAAACAGATGAAATAATATACATGATTTGGAGTGAGGGTCGGAAAAAGTTAGTGGAATGTGATAAATGTTTGTGTATTTACTTTTATTTTCAAGGTAATGATGACAAGCAGTGGCTGTTCTCTTGTAGCTTTTATTAATCAGCAATCTATATTGTCGAAGGATTAGGATTAATTATACAGTGCATTCAGTGCTTTTATTTTATTTTATAATTATATGAGATTATATTTTTTATTTTTTATAATTATGTAAAATTTATAATTTGCAAGGATTTTTTTTTGTAGGAGAGAGAATATTAAATTTATGTACTATAATTTCATATTTGTAATATTTGTCACTTTCTGACGTCAGAATATCTATCGTTAATGAAATATTTTAATGAAAATTAGAACTTTACTGAATTAAAAGTGACATTGAAATGTGAAATTTTGTTTATGAATGTGTGTTTAAAATATTCCAAAATATATTTAAGAATGAGAAAAAAATGTTTTATTCTTTAAAAGTTTTAAAGAAGTTGTTTTGGGCAGAATGAACTTCGACAGCCAAAAGATAGACTTTCGACAGCCGAAGTCCTTTTTATACCCTCACTGTCGAGGGACTTTCGGCTATCGAAATTCACACTTTCGGCTGTCGAAACACTTGGGTTTCTTTATTTTCCCTCTCTCTCAACTATTGGGGCATACAATGAGCTCTTTGAAGAGATTTCTTTAAGTTTTTGAAGATCTTGAGATAGATTCTTTCATTTAAAAGTGTAAAAGAGTAGATTCAACTTTTAAAATTTTAGTTCTCCCGCCTCCAAGCTCCAAAAAAAGAGATAACCTTCTTTTTTTCTTAATCTAAAAGATAGATCTAAGAGAGTTGATGAGGAATTAGGTTTCTAAAGCTTTAATTTCATGAAAAATTATTTTAAGTTAAGTTTTTTTATGAAGTTTAAACCTAGGATTTGAGTTTTGATGAATGTATATGGGTATTAAGCATGTTTTCTAATTGTTCTAAGCCCTATAGATATGTATATGTGATGAGATTGTGTTTTAAAACTTTCAAATGAGTTTTGAGACTTTTGGCTGAAGAGATTGACAGCCAGAGATTTGATAGCTGAAACTTGCATTTTCTCGAAAAATCTGAAAATTTTTCAGATTCGGCAGCCAAAGTTCCAGACTTCGGCAACCGCAGTGGCTACTGCCCAAAATTGGATACCTGATATTCCAAGGTCCGACAACTAAAGTTGGTTCTGCTCACTTATTTTCTCTTTTGATTTCAAGGTTTCAAAACCTAATTTCATGGTTCTTAAGGGCTTAGAATATGATATTTATGTTATGTTTAAGAGTTTGAGAGCCATGTATAACACTCTAGGGTCCGATTTTATAGGATCGGCCTTGAGAGACTATGAAGGGTAAGAATCCAAGGATAGCACATGTTCAAGTAAGGAGGTTGATAGGTTACAAAAGGTGAGTAACTCTAACCTTAATAAAATGAAAACTATTTACAGGTAATTAATAAGCATCCTTATATATCGTATCATATTTATTTAAGATGAATATATCTAGAATACGAAGATGTTGCATAATTGCATAAATTATTGTTGATGCATTGATAGATATTGGATGGCCCATTACTCCCCTCTTGTTATATTATGTAATGTTATGGTTCCATAAGTAAATCCTAAGGGGAGATCTTGATGTTGCCCCTGGATACATGACACAAATCATATTTGAAAAAAAAGTTTGAGGAGTTATTGGTGATAATGTCCATCTTACATGAAATATTTATGAAGTGAAAATCCATATGAATTATGCATTGCACATGTACGAATGAATGATGAAATTAATGATGGTTAGTTTGCTTACTGAGCTTTTATAAACTTACCCCATTCCCCTAACCCCCAAGTGCAGGATTGCAGGATTAGAAGAATTCTTAGAAGAGAGAGCTTCAAGGGTAGTCTTAACCCTTCTTTATATATAATGTATGAGTAGATGGATATGTAACTTATGAATGAATAGTACTATGTTATTGATTTAAGGAAAAATGTAACAATTGTTTAAAGTGTAATAATATTTATATTGTGTAAACCCTTTGAGAGTATGCATGTTAAACCATTACACTTTGGATCTTATGTATGTTAAGGTTCAAATGAACCATTATTATATTATAAATGTTTATATATAGATGAAAAGACTAATGTATAATGATTTGATATATGTTAAGACGGTGAGATGTAAGAATGTATATATGTTCTATGTGTTTCAAAGCTTACTACTGTTTCAATGACCTTTGTCGACCTAATCCTTAGCGCAAGTAACGGTCCCTAGTTTGGGATGTTACAATATTAGAATCTTAATAATCGAAAATAATTAAAGTTTTAATAATTATACTAAAAAAATATCGTAGAATTTTTTGAATTTCACTTATAAATTACACTAAAAAATGTCATAAAATTTTTTAATTTTATCTGTATTTGTAAAGTTTATTAACCAAATAAATCTAAATATTTATTTTAGTTGCTGATTATATTCAAAACTTTCAATTTTAGACAATTTAATTATAACTTTCAAAATTGAATAATTTTTATCTAAAATTCAAAAATTAATTTAGGGGTTTTAACTTTTTACACTTGAATTGGCATGTGACATGCTATATCATATTTCTTAAATTTTTTTTATTTGATTCATCTCTCTCTCTCTCTCTGATCTAAGCAATTGTCACAACCCAACCTATGGGCCGGACCGGCACTAGGACTTGGGCTAGCTTAAAGCCCCCGAGGCCCGTAGTAAGCCTAACTATTCCTTAACTTAACTCTAAGGCCCATTTGGGCCCAATTTCAAGAAATTAATCGGACAGAGTCCGGCCATAAAATGAACCTTCAAACGGAGAGTTTTTGACTCACCCGACCTGTAAACACAATAAATAATCAATTGGGGAGCTCAGCTCACCCTCCACATACTCATAACAACATAAAAATAAATGGGAGCTCAGCTCCCTTATCCAGTCCATCAACATGCATAAAATAATAAGTTTACAGGTCCAAAATAACAATTTATATTACAGACCCAATTCAATAAATACTTCTAACACATGCGGAAATTCTAGAAGTTTATAGAATTACACAAACATGAATAGACGACTTGCGAGGGAGAAAAGCAGGTTAACCTCAAAAATGTCCTCCTGTGGCCTGGAAAAATATTGAACAGGAGTGAGCGTTCGACTCAGAGAGTAAAATATCAATTTTAACCATAATCTCTATAATTATCTAAAACTAATGCACCCTGTAGAGTGAAATGCAACATTAGCAATAATTTCACATCACAACATCAAAAAGGTAATTTGGAGCACTCACACACCCAGTAATATCAATCATAATATATGGGAGTTGATCCCCTATACAGCTCTCTTAAATCCAACCTGTGCCAGCGAAGAACTCAAGCCGGACTTTCGCTTAATAAACCAAGTCGGGGTCCCAGCGAAGAACTCAAGCCGTGTCTACCCCGAAGGACCGGGTCCCAGCGAAGATCTCAAGCCGTGTCTACCCGTCCTATTCATAGTCAACACCACATCACACGCACGCACACTGCTCCAAATTACCACAACAACATCCATGGCACTTTAACAGTTATGAATGCAACATAAAACGTGCCTAGAGTTTAACTACATAGATACATACATATAAGTGATGCATGGGCATGCTTGAACATATAATAATAGTGAAATTACAATTAAAATTAATATTTTACTCACAGACTTGACGGCAATCACTGTGGCGGCTGGGCGGAGGAAGAAGGTTGTCCCGGCTCACCTGACAATTTTATTATAATCATTTAATAAATTTGACTCAATACAAACTAAAAAAAGACCAAATACGTCCTAAGTCGTGCTGAAAATCCGGCAGAGTCTCTCCTATACCTAGGACCTACTCGACCTGCAAAAGGGCTCAAAATACACTTCTATATTCACAATCCATATATCCACAACTCAATCACATCACACAGCCCCTCCTGGGCCTATCCAAACAGTCATCCATCACAATATGTAAAATTTCAATTTACTCCTTATAATTGATTCTTTTTGTAAAAACTACCCAAATGAACTCTAAAAATTCTAAAACTTTGCCCCGCAGTCCTTAGCAATATTACTAGGCTAATGCAAAAAAGAATCATAATTTTCTGAGCTACCACGAATATTTTACGGATTTTTAATCTCATTTAAGCACTAGAAAATTACGAAAAAGTAAGGTTTGGGTTTACCTGTGCCGATTCCGACTTTGGGGACGCACTTAGGATGTCTGACAATGGTGGGGTAGCCAAAACCTCGATCCAATTTGGAGACTTTTCCGATAATCGGTCTGTCTGGCTAGAAATTCACAGACCTGGACAACTATTGAATTTCCGCGAATTGAAGATACATACACGAAGCCCACAACACGGGGGTTAGTACATAAATTTTACGAAATTTTCTAAGCTCATTAAATGCTCAGAAAAACACTGCGAAGTTTCGTGGGACCCACCGAAAAATGGTGTCGGAAAATTTTGAAATTTATATCGCCGCAAAGCTCTCGACGAGTGGAGAACCCTAGTACTCTCGGTTTTCTTGTGGGGTTCACGATTTGCGAGAAATCTAGCCCAAAAATCAAAATGGGCTAAAACTTCCCGGGCAAAAATTGGACAAACCGCTCGATGGATTTCGGCGTTCTTGGTGTCTAGGGAAAGCTCTCGACGAGTAGATGGATTTAGACACAAGACCCGATCCGATTGGTGGCTGGATCGGCCGAATTTCGGTTGAGAAGTCAAAGAGTTGCGCGCGAAGCCGTTGCCGCCAGGCAACGCTTGCCGGCATAGCGGCAAATGACGAGCTAAGGCACTGGGGTTGCGCCGCGGCTAGGGTGGTGGGAGGTGGTGGCGGGCTGAGGAGGAGAGAGAGAGAGAGAGAGAGAGAGAGAGAGGAAGGAGGAAATGCACGCAAGAAAAAAAGAGAAGAAGAAGAAAGAGTCAGTCCGATTCGACCGGTCCGGTTCGATTATGTCGGTTCGATTCGAAATACAAAATTTTGAATTTTTACTCTGTCTTGGGACCGAAAACGAGGCCCAAAAATTTCGAAAAAATTCTAGAAAACTCAAAAAAATGCGTAGACTATAAATATATTTTTAGTTTTGCCACGTGGTCTTTAAATTAATTTTTAAAAATCATCAAAGTTTATATTTTTGGAAAATCGAACCCGGTTTCTAAAATCCAAAAAAAATTTCAAATAATTTCCTAAAATTCAAATAAAATAAAATATCAATATTTACCCAAAAATAATAAATTTAAAAATTAGGAGTGTTACATTCTTCCCCCCTTACAAAAAATTCATCCTCGAATTTTACACAAGGCAGAATAAAGTACAAGATTACACATTGAACAGATAAGGGTACTTGCTACGCATGTCCCGTTCTGACTCTCAGGTGCACTCCTCCACAAAACCTTAACCATAGGGATCTATTTTGATCTTAGCTGTCTCACTTGGTAGTCCACTATGGCTACAAGTTGCTCCTCAAACGTTAAGTTTTCTTTTAGCTCTATTACATCCGGCTGTAGTACATGAGAAGGATCAGGAATGTATTTCCTGAGCATGGAGATGTGAAACACAGGATGAACATGAGAAAGGTTGGGTGGTAGCTCCAACCGGTAGGCAACTGCTTCAACTCTATCAGTAACCTCAAAAGGTCTAATATACCGAGGTGCCAACTTGCCCTTCTTTTCAAATCTCATGACTCCCTTCATCAGAGAAACCTTCAGGAATACGTAGTCGCCTACTGCAAACTCCACATCCCTCCGTCTGGGGTCTGTATAACTCTTACGCCATCGAAAGTCGTTTTCAATCGCTTCTCGATTAAAGAAACTATCTCTGAAGTGTACTGCACTAGGTCTACATCATGCACCTTCGCTTCTCCTATTTCCTTCCAACACAGAGGAGACCTACACTTTCTTCCATATAGTGCCTCATAGGGTGCCATCCTTATGCTGGAATGGTAACTGTTGTTGTAGGCAAACTCCACCAAAGCTAGCTGATCATCCCATTGACCTCCAAAATCCAAAACACTCATGCGAAGCATGTCTTCCAGTGTTTGGATTATCCTTTCGGACTGTCCGTCTGTCTGAGGGTGGAAAGCAGTACTAAAGTTCAACTGTGTGCCAAGTGCCTCCTGCAACTTCCTCCAAAATCGAGAAGTGAACTGGGGCCCTCTGTCAGATATTATGAAAGCAGGAACTCCATGCAATCTGACTATTTCTCGAATGTAAAGCCGGGCATACGGTGCCACAGAATATGTAGTCTTCACAGGCAAGAGTGTGCTGATTTAGTCAGGTGATCTACAATTACCCATATCGAATCATGTCCTCGCGTGGTACGAGGCAACCCAGTCACAAAATCCATAGTAATCATTTCCCACTTCCATTCTGGGATAGGGAGCTCTTGCAGCTTCCCTGACGGTTTCTGGTGTTCAAACTTCACCTTCTAACAAGTCAAGCACTTGGACACAAAGTCTGCTATGTCTCTCTTCATGCCATTCCACCAATAACTATCTTTCACATCATGGTACATCTTGGTGGAGCCTGGGTGGATATTGTATAGTGTATAGTATTCCTCTTGCATGATTTCATTTCTGAGATTATCTACATCGGGCACACATATTCCAGAACCTTGCATAAGGGCGCCATCATTTGCAAATCCAAACTCTCCACCTTCACCTTGCTGTACTCTTTCTATGATCTTCATCAATTGTTGGTCTCTGTGCTGGGAAACTCTAACTCTGTCTCGCAAGTCTGGCCTCACTGAAAAATGAGCCAACAATACCCCCTCATCTGAAAGATCTAGGATTAAACCTTGATCCATCAACTCATGTACTTCCCGAATCAATTGTCTCTTTTCTGCTGAAATGCGCGCCAAGCTACCACAAGATTTTCTGCTCAAAGCATCTGCTACTACATTAGCCTTCCCAGGGTGGTACTGGATGGTGCAATCATAGTCCTTTAGAAGCTCCATCCATCTCCTTTGTCTCAACTTTAAATTCCCTCTGTTGGAAGAGGTACTTCAAACTCTTGTGGTCGATGTATATCTCGCACACTTCACCATACAGGTAGTGTCTCCAGATTTTTAGTGCAAAGACTACAGCTGCCATTTCCAAATCATGGGTGGGGTAGTTCTGCTCATGCCTCTTCAACTGCCTTGAAGCATAAGCCACTACTTTTCCATTCTGCATCAAAACACACCCTAAGCTAACTCTGGAGGCGTCACAGTACACGGTATATCCTTCGCCACTCATCGGTAGTGTCAACACCGGAGCGGTGGTTAGACACTCCTTAAGCTTTTGGAAACTCTTCTCACAGTCATCTGTCTAAATGAACGGAACATTTTTCCGAGTCAACGTAGTCAAGGGAGCTGTTGTCCTAGAAAAGTCTTGCACAAAACGCCTATAGTAGCGCCTAGGCCTAAAACTTCGCACCTCGTTGGATCGTTGTAGGCCTAAGCCAATCGGGCCATGACTTCAATTTTTCTTGGGATCCACTTGAATACCTTCACTATAAACCACGTGTCCCAAGAATGAGATGCTTTCTAGCCAAAATTCACATTTGGAAAATTTGGCATATAGCTGGTGCTCCCTTAAAGTCTGCAACACCATTCTCAAGTGCCACACGTGTTCCTCCTCAGTCCGAGAGTATACCAAAATGTCATCTATGAATACGATGACAAAACGGTCTAAAAATGGCTTGAACACCCTGTTCATCAAGTCCATGAAGGCTGCTGGAACATTAGTGAGTCCAAAGGACATCACCAAGAACTCCTAATGACCATATCTTGTCCTGAATGCTGTTTTGGACACGTCTTCATTCCTGATTCTCAACTGATGGTAGCCTGATCACAGGTCTATCTAGGAAAAGAATCTAACCCCTTGGAGCTAATCAAACAGATCATCGATCCGAGGAAGTGGATACTTGTTCTTCACAGTCACCTTGTTCAGCTGTCTATAGTCAATACACAACCTCAATGACCCATCCTTCTTTCTTACAAATAGAACAGGAGCACCCCAAGGTGAAGTGCTCGGACGTATGAAACCCTTGTCCAGAAGCTCCTGTAGTTGCCCTTTAACTCTTTCAATTCTGCTGGGAGGATCTTTCCATCCACTACTACTGGGCTACCTGGAAAAACCATATCTACATCTATGTTTTCACTAAGCGGGGTAGCTACAGACAAAGGGTATTCTAAAGTGTTAGGATTTCTACCCAATCTCATGGCAAACACAGGGGAGACAAATGAGTGCGTAGCACCCGGATCTATTAAAACACGAGCCTCATAAGAATAGATCAGAAGAATACCTGCCACAACTGCATTGGAACAACTGCATTGGAAGCTTGAGCATCCTGGTGGGTCAGGGTGAAAACCCGAGCTTGACCCCTACCCTGAGTGGCGTAACCACGACATCGACTTCTACCTCTGACCGCCTCCAAATCCACGTCCCCCTTGTCCTCGGCCCTGTTGGCCACTGAATTGACTGCTTGCCATGCTAGAAGCACCAGGATACAACTGACGAGGAACATTTGCAACAGAACCCTGTGACCCCATCTATGACTCACTGAACACAGGGCATTTCCTAGCAAAGTGATCTGGTTGGCCACACCTGAAGCATACTCCTGAACCCATCATACAAGGTCCTGAATGTCCTCTTCCACACTGTTCACAAGGTGCCAAGGAGGATCCTGAACCAGACCCAGAACTGCTGTACCCCGAACTGTGACCACTGCTGGATCCGTACCCTGGTCTGAACCCTTGGGATTTGTGTCTAAAACCACTATTCTTATTCCTACTTCTTCCTCTGTAATCACTCTGGCCACCACTATCCGGAGCACCCATATGGGGAACACCTGAAGAAGCCTCTGCTCTGTTTTTCTTTGCCCTTCCGCTGTCATCCACAGCATAGCTAATCTCAATCTGTCTGGCTCGATCAACCACCACATCAAAAGACTGATCAGACATCATGGCCAGGTTTGCATACCTCCTGTCAAGCCCCTTTAGGAATCTCTTCACCTTCATAGTTTCTGTAGCTACTGTTGTAGGGGCATACCTGCTCAATTCCAGAAATTTTGTAGCATATTCATCTACAGACCTGCCATTCTGTCTTAAGGCCTCAAAGGCTCACTGCTTTTGATCTCTGAAACTTTCTGGTACAAACCGATTGATGAACAATTCCACAAACTGAGTTCATGACAAACCCTCCATCCGAGGTAATATGTAGTCATTCATCCATTGTCTTGGCATTGGCCCCATGACATGCTGCATACACTCTATAAATCTTTTATCACCAATCGCAACTCGTTCTCGCCGTCATAGAATCCAAAAATCGATATGCATCGTCTGACACATCATAAGTACCAGGCACCAACTTCTTGAAATTTATTATCTGTTTGTAAGGTTCCCATCTTGGTGCGGTGGACTGTTGCTGCTGTGGAGGGTAGACCATATACTACGCCATCATATCGATGGTTCTATGCAACCCAGCTAGAGTAGCTGCCACTGGGTCCATGGGACCCTGTGCCATAAAAGATCGATCTCGAATCGGTGGCAGTTGCTCTTCTACTTGAGCAGCTCTTGGCCTCCTACCCTGCCTCCTCGGGGAGGCGCCTCATCCTGTGCTGACACCTCGTCAGGCACATCTGGTTCTGGTGCAGTGACAGCTCTCCTGCTTCTACGTATTTTCCTGAAATTCAGCAGCATTAGTCCACAATATCCAAAACAACATGTTACACAGCTCTATAGACTCATATTTATACATAATTACATGAAGCAGAAACTAGAAGCAAAGATGACAATGCAAGACAAATATGGACCCTATTTTTCGCATGTGACTCCTAGTAGACTCTTCCCAACACTTTAGACAAACAATCCCTAAGAATCTGGAGCCTAAGCTCTGATAACACATTTGTCACGACCCAACCTATGGGCTAGACCAAGCACTAGGACACAGGCCACCTAAAGCCCTCGAGGCCCGTAGTAAGCCTAACTATTCCTTAACCCAACTCTAAGGCCCATTTGGGCCCAATTTCAAGAAATCAACTGGACAGAGTCCGGCCAAAAATAATATTAATTTAAAAAGTATTACTTAATAAAAATAAATAAAAATTAAAATTAAAAAAAGTTAATCACATGTCATATATATATATATATATACATTCAGTTTGAGTTGAATTTTACTATGTCAATAGGTCAAATAAAAAATTCAATTTATAATTATTTCAAACTATAACATATATTTAAAAGTATAAAACTATTAATTTCGATTTAGATTTATTCGAATTGATCTGATTTGTTGGTTTAATGGTTTTATTGGTATGCTTATTACCATTTCACTCAAAATTTTCAAATAAGAAGAGTTTTTTTTTTTTTTTTTTCCTTCAAGGGATGGACATTAATTTTCATAAATTTTAGGTAAAAAAGCAGAACTTTTAGAGGACAAAGAATTTTTTTTTTCATTTAAATAGAATAATTTTGATATTTGTTTCTCCTTAAAACACATTTATATAAAAATTCTCAAATTTCTATTTTTCAGTATTGTATATTAGATATTAGAGTGTGTACATTGTCTGTAGCACAGTGTGTATATACAATTGTATCTTTTAACTGTAAAAACATCTGGAGAAGTCATCAGGTAAAATTTCATAATCTGTGGTCAAGCCCATTGATCTTTATTCAGATGATATCTACCACATCTGCCACTTTGATTTAACTCATAATATAATCTCCTTTTTTCTGGATGATATCTACCACTTTGATGTAATTCAGATGATAGCTAACTACCTTTTCTGGATGGTAAAATAACAATAATAAGTGACAAGGTTTTGCTGACTTTCCCCTTGTGAACTTTTTAGAATAGTTATCCGAAAGTATTTTTATCGGTGATTATTTATTTTTTTTAATAATTTTTAAATTTTTATCTGTTTAAAATATATTTATATTTACTTTCAATAAATTTATATTTATTTTTAATTTATTTAAATTTTAGTTTTTACTTTGTGAGAATTTGTTGTCATCTTCTATGAGACTTTGAAATTATTTCCTTTATAATTATTTCCTCCAATGCGAGAATTTATTTTTCCTTTTTATTATAATGTTGTTAGGTATTTTAATTTGTTATTTAAGTGAAAATGCAATAATATGAAGTACATATTTTTTTTATGAGGATATAAAAATTTAATATTTTCAAATCAAACTTATAGAAAAATCATGGAATCTTATAATAATAGATTATCACCGAGTAGAGTATATTTCTTACCAAATGGCTAATTCAAATACTTTATCAACCTCATTAAGTTATTTAAATTAAGATAATTGTTATTATATTTTGTATAAGTGGTTTATCTTAAATTTTCATATATTAATTTGTAGTAATATGAAATTTTGTACTTAAATAATTTTGCTGACTTCATTATATATAATTTATATATATTCAAAATTATTTCTTTTAATATTTTTATATTCTGAGAATACATTGCTGCTAAGTTGCTTTTTGGATGAATTGTAAATTTGTTGATTTTGATATAAATAATCTGTTTTAATAAAATAAAAAAGCTTAATATTTATTTATAAGTGAAAACAAATCTTTGTTATATATATTCAATGCAATAACAAAATTAATAAAATTCAAGCACGTTTATGAAAATGTTCATATAAAGTTGTTACAGTTAAAAATATAAAATTAATATTACTTTTAAATAATCATTTTTTTTTACATATTGCGTAAATTAGTTATTATTTTATTTTAATAATATAATTAATATATATTTTTATATTTTATATTTTCATAATTATATTATAAAATTATGTTAATGATAAAATTTTTAACGAATTATAATTTTATTACAGGTGATAATAAATAACTTGATTAATAAGATATTTTTCAAATTAATTAATATATACTAATAAAATTATAAATAAAGTAGAAAAAAATACATATGCAATGTGATGATTTTTAAAATATTATTATTAAAATTATTATACTTTAAAATAAAAATATTTTAAAAATAAATTTTTAAATTTCATAGATAATTGTTTATATGCCATTTTTCTAATCTAATTAAAAAATTAATTAAAAATTGATTAATTTTAAAGATATATAATATGATAAGTAGAGTTTTTATAATGTCTGAAATTGTAAATATAAAAATATTAAAAATTCTTAAAAATATATTTAATAGAATTTTAGATAATAATTATTTTTATTCTGAGATAAAATTTTAGTAATATAAATATAAAATATTTAATAAAAGATAATATTTAATATCATAAATTCAATTTTATATAAAAAATATAAAAAAGAAATGTGCCACATGTCAATTTTTTAAATTCTCTCACTAAATAAAGTGACATATTCTTTTTTTAATAGGAACTGATTAGCACACATACATATGAGACAGGGACATGACACATCCTTAGATAAAATTATAATAATTTTGACTAAGCATGCTATCTCATATATCTTTCACATACACAGACGCTAACAAAGTGACGTGTGATATGTTAGTACCATCACAGTACATTATAACACCAAATTCACATACCGCAACCCCTTAAACTTTTGTCTTATTTTGATTAGTCAAAACTACAGCAATTTTCAAGGTTTAGCATGGTGATTTCTTCATTGTAATTTTTTTTTTAACAATTGTTGACTTTTATTGCTAGTAAAGTTGGACACTTCATTTGCTAGAAGAAAAGATATAATCACAACTCATGGGAGTAATTTCCCAACTCTAAAGCAAACAAGTCTTCGTTCTCAATTCAACTGTAAAGCATGTTTTTTTGACAAATTACTATATCAATATCAGCAATTAAAATTATCTAAAATAATGAGCACATTTTTTTGTTCAAATAGTATTGCAAAATTAATGGGAAATTAATTAAGCTTGAATAATTGTACCCAGGAAAATTAACAAGACTATTAATTTCTGCCCAATTAAAAGGCCTTGCCTTCCTGAAGGGGACATATGATAAGCTTGGAATTAATTAATTTTCAAAATAAATAAGTACTCTTGACTCTTGCTTCTATTATACTAATTCAAATGAATGTGGGTGTTTACAGAATTAATAGCAAATGACGTATTTTAAATTAGTCAACAAGAATTACCCACATGCATAAATCGATTAAAATATATTTATAAGTTTCATATAATTAAATTGAAAATTATTAATTAATATAAAAATCTAATATAAATAAACTTTAGGAATACTATATATATATAGTCTATGTACTATTCTTACAAATTTTTTTTTATATTTTATAAAATATAATTAAATTATTAATTAAAAATTAAAGAGATTAAAAGCTTAGTAAAAAGTAAATTAACAGATTTTCTTTTTAAAAAAATCTTAATAAAAATTTTCATAGCCTTTTTTTATATATTTATATTTTATAAAATATAATTAAATTATTAATTAAAAATAAAAAATTTTAGAAGCTTAATAAAAGTCAAACTAACAGATTTTTCTTAAAAAAAAATCGTATTAAAAAATTCTCTTTAAACAGCAAAGCTTTTTTATGCTTAATATAAATGGGTTAACATAAGAGTTTATATCTTATTTAATTAATTTAAAATTTAAAATATTAATTGAATAAAAAGTCTCTTTCTATGTATATCAATTTATTAATTACATGATTAAAATAAAAACACAAAAATTTAAATTGAATTATATTTATTTTATAATAATAATAATTATTAAAATGTATGATAAATAATTTTAAAAAATATATTATATATTTTTGATGATAATATAACTAAAAAAACGTATTATAAATAACTACATGACTACTACATTACTAATAAAACTAACACATTATTTAATATATTGAGAATTAAAAATTTTATAATATAATAAACTATATATTTATTTTTGATATAATAAATTATATTATTGAGATCATATTGATGTATAAATGCATTATAATTTAGAGATGTATTTCATTTTATATATTCATTGATTTTTTGTAATTTATTAAATAGGATATCACTTATTGGCAATGCTACATTCAAATATCAAATATAAAGTTTAAAGAATAATAAAATATATAAAAATAAAATAAACTGAAATTTTTATGATAATATAACTAAAATAATAACAATGGTTATAAAATTATTAATATTAAAAAAACTAAATATTTTAACTTTGTAAGACTATAAATTATAAAAAAATTTAAACTTAAAAATATTTTAGGAACTAAAAAAAGTAAAATTTAAAAGAAACTTTATTTGTTTTTTAATAAAAAAATTAATACTAATAAAAAGAGTAATATCATTAAACTTAAATATATTTAATTTATTTTCATATATATTATAATCTAATAAATATTTATTTTTATTTTTTTAATATTGAATGTATAATGTACATGGTTCATAAAAATTAACATTTTTAGATCCGAATCATATTGCTCCAAACTTATTTTTCTATTGTAATCTAATTTTGATTTTTTTTTATCAATAATTAAGCTGGAAATTTTATCAAATAAAAGAAATAAGTAAAAATCAAATTTTTATGCGTAATTTTCATTTTTTTAAAAAATATTATAAATTTTAATATAAATATATTTTTATATGTAATTATATATGTAATATATAGTATATCTATAATAATAAATTATATACCTTTTAATATTATATCTTATTTTAATGAACGTGTAATACATGTGTTTCAAAAAAAAAAAAAAAAAATATATATATATATATATATATATATATATATATATAATCTTAACTTCATTTTGATTAAAATTTCAAATATTTAATTATATATTACATTAAAATAAATATTTCATAATAAATAAATTACTTAACAATCATAGATTAGCCATTTTATTTTGTGAACAATAGTCTAATGCTCAATAAAACTCCTTATGGAAAAATTATTCTTAATTTAGAGGCTATCTGGTTTGACTACTTATTTTTAACTTTTAACTTCATATATATTTTTTAATTTTTGAATTAATTAAAAGAAAAAGTAGTTAATTATTTGGTAAAATTATTTAAAAATAACTTTTAAATAGTTTAAGTATTTGGTTAAAAGGTGTTTAAAAGTAATTTAATTTATTAAAATTATAAAAAAAAATAAGTAATTAAGTGTTGTAGTTATTAAAATAAAAATAATGTTGATATTTTTAAAAATTATTTGAATAATATAATATTTTAATTGATCAAAGAGTAGTTTTAAAATATAGATAAATCATAAGTAATGTATTCTTACTTTTGATTTCTGTTTTATTTTAATATTTTTTTTTAATTTATAAGTCAAACCAAATATTAATTTACCTACGATTTTCTATTTTTAAGTAGGTTTAATCGACTTATGATTTAAACTAAAAACATTCTTAATTATTAAGTATTTCTATTTTGAATAAATTAAATTTAGAACTGTGCGTATTAATAGTATATATATAACGTGTTTTCAACTGTGATATAAAGTTGAAATTAAGTTGCAAATTAGTTTATCATCTTCAAATGGAATATATACCAAATTTATAAATCTTTTCCTTGAAAATTATTTTAACACTACATGGAAGATTTCCATATATTGGCAAGCAATCGAGAGGAGAATTAAGTTGGTTAATCATGTGAAAGAAGAAGGAAAATATAAACGATTTTGGTAAAGTAACAACGTGGTATAATAAATCACATGGAGTTTTGTTTTGTTCAGAAGCAAAAGGAGAAGATTTTCAATCTTTAGACATGATACACGTTCAAGTACCATATGCATTAATTTCGTTTCAATCAGAAATTTCGAAGCTCTGCCACCTTAATAGGAAATAAAAGACTTTATATACTCGGCAACAAAAACACTTAGCACGTTTTCCATGGTTAACTCTGCACCGAAAGCTTAGAGCAAAAGGGAAAAAGAGGAAGAACTAAAAAACCCACATCAAACGCGTATATAATATGGCAAATTTAGCATGGAGAGGTAGAGTTAGATTGGTATTCTATGCAGTCGTTTTAGATGAATTTTAGTTAGTTATTAGGGTATCTCTTAATTCTTATCAGATCAAGTATTTCCATAACAAGGAAGGGGGATCTATCAAAATATGTGCTAGCTAGAGATTAGAGGGTTAACCCAGTAAGTGGAAACCAGAAGAAGAAAAATGCGTGGACCCTGAGACTAATCCATTTCCACCACTTTGGCACCGGAGGTCACTCTGAATCTTGCCACATAATGTAAACTTCCTAGAAAGAGCAAACACATCTCAATTTTTTTCAAACCGCATATGGATATATCTCCTGGTTCGCACTTCCTGGGAAAGTTCTTGATTGTACTGAATAGTTTTATTTTCTATGGAATAACTTTCCGAGCAGAAATTAACGATATACCTAACCCAGGACAGCCTATACATAAGCAGTAACATAAATTTCCATAAATATAGTGAAAAATCTAAGAATCCCACCGGACATTCTCTCTTCTCTTGGGTTTTTTTCCCTCACACGTGCTTCTTGGTGATATCATTATCAACACGCAAGCCGTTACGATTGACTGACAATAGATTTAAACTTAATTTATGTTATTTCCAATTCCTTTCAATTCTCAACATTTGAAACTTTGAAACATACTTCTAATAGCTTTGTTCCTTCAATACTTAACTCCATCAGGCACTTATATAAATAGCCGTCTCCTCCCTTCTCTGCCTCACTTCAAACCTAGCTAGCTTCAGAATTATTCACGAGTATTCCCTACTTGAGAAGTCCTCCCTGTATAACTTGTATTCTGCACTGTTTGCAGTCATTAACTAGCTATAGCTTTAGACAGTAACAAAATGGTGAGTGGTGGCCAACTTTTGTCTAAGATTGCAACTAATGAGGGACATGGAGAGAATTCCCCTTACTTCGATGGATGGAAGGCCTACGATAGGAACCCTTTTCACCCAACTGATAACCCTGATGGAGTCATCCAAATGGGTCTTGCAGAAAATCAGGTTTGCTTATATATTTATACACGCTCTCTCTGTGTGTGAGATCGAACAGGCACCTAAAGATTTGATTTCTTTTTTTTTTCTTTGCAGCTTTCCTTTGATCTGATTAGGGATTGGATTAAGCAAAATCCTGAAGCCTCCATTTGCACTGTTGATGGAGTTCATAAGTTCAAGGATATTGCCAACTTCCAGGATTATCATGGCTTGCCAGAGTTTAGAAAGGTACTCTAATTTTAGGAAGTTAAAATGCATTTTGTGCCTGAAAATAATGATATAAATGAAAGTGCATTAACCGAGTCGTCCCAACGTATATAAACATGTCATCTTTCCAGGCTATTGCCAAATTTATGGGGATGGTTAGAGGTGGTAGGGTTACATTTGATCCGGATCGTGTTGTCATGGGTGGAGGAGCTACCGGAGCCAACGAGTTGATCATGTTCTGCTTGGCTGATCATGGAGATGCTTTCCTCGTTCCTACACCTTACTATCCAGCGTATGGATCACTATTCCTCCCTGTCTACAATTGTTCATTTTAGCATACATGCACATGTTCTTTAAAATAATAATAATAATAATAATAATAATAATAATAATAAATAATACGTTTGAAAACATTGATTTCTTGGGTTGCAAGTTGGTAGTATTCATTTGGTCAACTACCACAGTGAATTCAAAGAAATGGAAAAGTATGATTTTCATTAATCAAGGAACAAATGGAAAAGTTGCATGGGAAATTGTAATGAGAAAGGGTATTATATGACAAAGGGGAGGCCATTCTTTATACTAACCAATATTGTTAATTATGATATTCACTTTTTGAAGTTTGAAAATATTTTTTTTTTCTTAATTTTAACTGAATAGTGAAATCATATCTCACTGTTCTAAAAAATAATTTAAGTATCACTAAATAAATTTGAATATTTTTTTTTAACCAAAGGAAATGGGTTTTTACTTGTGCAATTCAAACCATTTGCTCATCACCCAACTTACAATTTTTTTTTTAAGAGAATCACTGACTTACAAGTTAAATTAGAAGAGACATGTCAATTTCACTAAGTTGTCATTTCTGGAATTTTCAGTCTATGTGTTGGGTCAAAAACAAATGCAAACTAGGGTGGTTTGATTTTGCTTTATTAATATTTATTGTGCTTCCATTACTTAATACCTGATTAAGACAAACCAAATTTAGTGATGAGAAGTCAAGTAGACCTTTGCTGCCAACCAAGACCATTCAAAAGAGAGACTTTCATAATATGAATATCTGAATGTTGAAAGATATTGCCAAAGGGATACATCTAGAATATATATACATATGCATATATATATATAATTTATACCTAGGTTTATCAGGAATTTAAGGTACAAATATATTATTCATGTATATTATTAGTGAATTTTATTATATATTTTATATTTTATATTCATGATAGACCGAATTAGGTAGGAAAAATCAATATATACGCATGAAAAATTTCTCCACTAGATTAAGATCCTCATTTTTCCAAATTTGTCTATAGTTTCAAATATTGATTGCCTGACCAAAATTATTAACCTTTTTATTTTCCTTTTTTTTCCATGAAATCTTGGACAACCTTATACTGTGACCATACATATTAAAATTTTTCAATACACGTGCAGATTCGACCGCGACCTGACATGGCGAACTGGTGTCCAGATTATTCCGGTTGATTCCTGCAGCTCCAACAAGTTTCAGGTAACAAAGAATGCGTTAGAAGCAGCGTATGATAGAGCCCAAGGAGCTGGCATCAATGTCAAAGGCTTGATTATAGCCAACCCATCAAATCCACTGGGCACCGTCTTAGAAAGGGAGACCCTAAAAGACCTGGTGAGCTTCATCAATGAGAGAAACATTCACTTGGTCGTAGACGAAATCTATGCAGCTACCATATTCAGCTCCTCAAGCTTCATAAGCGTCGCTGAGATTATCGAAGAGATGGATTGCAACCGCAATCTCATCCACATTGTTTACAGCTTGTCTAAGGACATGGGGCTCCCCGGCTTCAGAGTTGGCATCGTTTATTCATATAACGATGAAGTCGTCAGGTGCGGTCGCAAGATGTCAAGTTTTGGTTTAGTCTCTTCGCAGACTCAATATTTGCTGGCTCGCATGCTTTCTGATGAGGAGTTTGTGAAAAATTTTCTTGCGGAGAGCTCGAGAAGGCTAAACAAAAGGCACAGTATGTTCACAAAGGGGCTGGAACAAGTGCGGATCAATTGTCTAAAAGGCAATGCTGGTCTTTATGTTTGGATGGACCTACACCATCTTCTTAAAGAACCAACATTCGACGGGGAAATGACTCTGTGGAGAGTGATTATTGACCAGGTTAGGCTCAATGTTTCGCCGGGCTGTTCTTTCCATTGCAAGGAGCCTGGTTGGTTTAGGGTGTGCTTCGCCAATATGGACGATCAAACTGTGGAAGCTGCACTGAAAAGGATACGAGCATTTGTGTGTAAGGGAAAGGAAGATCATCAGGAAATGCCAACCAAGAATAAACAGCGATGGCAAAGAAATCTCCGCCTCAGTTTCTCAGCTCGAAGATTCGAAGAGGGAGTCAAGTCACCCCATGTGATGTCTCCTCACTCCCCAATTCCTCACTCGCCGTTAGTTCGTGCTAAGTAAAAGGCATGCATATCCTAGCGCCTACACCCAGTTCAGAATCCAATATACAAACAAGTTATTCATATCCCATCACATATATTATATCGATACATCGGGACTTAGGGAAGAAAAATTACTATATCCTGCCAATATGGTTAATTTAATAAGGAGAAACTATTAGATGGTCATTATCTATTTTTCGGTCCCATTAGTTTGGAAACTTTTAGATTTTTGTGGGAATTTTAATGTTTCATATGCGCAACAACTAGCACCTAACAATCCATGCATCATGTATTTGAGCTTTAGCTTGCTGACCTAAGAAATTAATATATGATTGTCCATGTATTAACTGTGCTATTCAATGCAATGGAGATGGTGTGTAAAATTCAAGTAATAGCTTGTTTCTCTCGGATTCTTTTCATTTTCGTCGTTCATCCCGTGATTCACATTCACATTTCTCTAAGATTGAAACGATTTGTTTTAAAAATTAAGCTAAAAAACTTCTTAGCTCTATTAATTTTCTGTTTGATTTAATTACAATTATCAAATGTTTGAAGATCTGGATTCTTCAAAGACCTTTCAATCTCGGATTTTGAAAACCTCTCCTCGATCATGTTGAACACAAATTCTTCAACTTCTGTCAACAGAAAAATATTCTAAGATATTCTTGCATACTTGCATATCAAATAGATATGAATTGCGTAAGTTAATTTAGTTATTGTTACACACTTAACTTTGAAATTTATACCAGCTCAATTGATTTAACCAGAAATTTCATGAATCGGACTGATAGCTGATGTAAGTTATCATTAAAATTAAAAATTATAAAATTAGGTTAAAATTCAAAAAATCTAATTGATCCGATCATGGGTTTACTAAAAATTAAATAATATTAATTAGAATTAAGAATAAATTAGATAAATTAATTAAATATTAAAATGATATATTTTAATATGAAATAATTGTACTAAATTTAATTTATAAAAGATTATATTTATTAATTTAATATTAATAATTAATCAATTTAATTTAATATTAATTTATAAACAAAAATTAAATACATAATATAAATTTAATATTTATTAAACAATATTTAAATAAATAACACACAGGTTTGACTTTGTAGAACTTTAAACCCTTAGTTTTTTATATTCACCCATAATTATCATATTAAGCCGAATCAAATATTATAAATATACTTTATATCAAATTTGAATTCTTACATATTATAAAAAAAAATGGATTGAATTTAATTTTTACCTCAAAAGTTAGCTCAATAAAGAAGGTTTTTCTAAATTTTATATTTAAATATTTTATTTTAAATTAATATAGACAATCATTCCTTCACGTTCAGGTATGCATATCTATAATGTGAAATTTATAAGCAAAAACATATATAGATAGTCTAACATTGAAGTAAAATAGACTCTAATACTACGCATAAAAAAAAAACTGAATTAAATTTCACTTTAAAAGCTAGTTCGAAGGAAAGAAATTTGTTTAAATCTTATATTTAGCTCAAATACTTTATCCTAAATTAATGTGAATCAATATAAATTTATCTTTTATCCAATTTCTTATTTTTTAATTTAACTATTGCAGTTAACTCCTAATACAAAAATAAGTATTTGATTCTTAATTTTTTTTTTATGTTTAAATGATTTAAAAAATTTTATGAGCAAATATAACACGATAGATGGAAATAATTTCAATTAAAAAATTTATTAATAATATATATTTAATTACTAAATTGTAAAGATGGAAAGTTTTTGTTCAGATTTCATTGTATATTCAAAGTATAAATATATATAATTTTTTATATTTTAAATTTATAATAAATTAAATTTAAAAAAGGAAAATTTGTAAAGGTATATACAATTTGTGACTCAAATTAAGAAAATTGCGCGTCCTGTAAAAATATCGGATGAGGATGGTGACGATGGACACGCGTCTAATCTTCTGCAAATATTGAAAGCCAAAAACTTGCAAAAGATTATATTATATAATAAATTATCAAAGGGTACCATATATATATATATATATATATATATATAAATTTAAATTTTAATAACTTAAATTTCAGTAATATATTTAAATAAAAATTTTTCAATCATTATTCCAACGCCAACCTTATTATTGTCGTCTTCTTCCGTCTCTTACGTCAACGGAACCGACCATGCATTTTCGCAGGTATCCTTTTTGTTTTGCCGTGTTGAAATCGACCTGCCTGGCAACTGGGCGAAGCATTTATTGTTTCAGGTAGATTAGCTCGGCAGGCATGCGTTTTGACAAGTGGCGCAACCACACAAACTTGGATTCTGATTATTAAACCCTTCATCGCAAATTTTTATTTAATACAGTCGCTATATAATAATTTAATTAAATTATTAATTATAATAAAATTTATTAATTTATAGTTTGTATATTTTTTTATTATATATTATATAGATTGAGAATAAATTTTAATAATTATTTTTAAATTTATTTAGTTATAATATTATAATTTTTTAATTTTAAAATATGATATAAAATTTAATTAATTTTTAAATTTTATATAGTAAAATTTTTTTAATCTCTAATTATTAATTTTTTAGTTGCATATTGACTTAGATAGTTATAACATAGAGCTTAATCAATATCTTTATTTTCTTTCTCAAGTCATGTGTAAATTAAATAATTTTTTTTTTATAGACAGAATAATTTTTTATACGTAAATAAAATAATTTTATATTTTATATAAGAGAGAAAAGAGAAATATTAACTAAGTGTTATGTAGAAATTATTTACATTAATTTTTAATTAAAAAATTAATAATTAGAAATTAAAAAAATTTTATTAAATAAAATTTAAAAATTTATAAAATTTTATATTATATTTAAAAATTAAAAAATTATAATATTATAATTATATATATTTAAAAATAATTATTAAAATTTATCCCGATGATAAACTCAGTAGTATGCATCAGTAGAACTCTAAGAGTATGTTTGGATAAATTTTAAGAGAGGAAGGAAAATAAAAGAAGGAAAATATTTTTTTATTTTTCATTCTTTATTTTCTCTTCTTGTGTTTGGATGAGTGAAAAATAAAAGAGAGAAAGTAAAATAATTGACACTAAAATCTAATTTTTTTCTTTGATTTCTTAGTTTCTCTCTAATTTGGAGAGAAAATAACTAAAAAAAAATAAAATTTATTTTCCTTCTCTCCTTTATTTTCTTTCTCTTATTCAAACAATGAAAAAATCTTTTCAAAATTATTTTCTCCTATTTATTTTTTTTCCTCTCCCTTTTCCACCTATCCAAACAAAGTGTAAGAAAGCAAGTGAATAATTTAGAGCCATGTGCAGCATTCACTGACCCTATTGTACCTTATTATTAATTTCGAGCAGCAACGTTTTTCTTGCATCTTCTGGCTTTCTAACGATAGTACGCATCGTTTTAAAATTCTTTAGGCATGCAAAGTTGTAAAGCTGAGTGTTAGCTTTTAAGTTTTGACAGACAATAGTCTGGTATAGATATTATTATTATTATTATTATTATTTTTCCAATTATTATTATTATTATTATTATTATTATTATTATTATTATTATTATACATAAATAGTTAATGTGGAAAAAACAATTGATTTTAATGTTAAGAGTACTCACAAAATGACAATGGATAATATTTTTATGATAAAAAAAATTAAGTTATTTAAAAAAAATAATTTTTTTTTTAATTTTAACGATTTCATTAAAATATGAGAATATTTATATATGTATATATAATATAAATACATAACTATTAATTTAATATTATAATTAAATAATATAAAATATTTTCTTAAAAATGATTTTTATAAAAAATATTTTATTCTTATATTTTGTAAAATATTCTTTCTATTTTTTTTATCCGTCACATTTGATTTTTTTTAATTTTATCTTTTATCTTTATTCATTATAATAAATATGTATATAATAAATAATTAGATAAGAAAAAAGATAATTTAATTAATTATTAGTATATATTTATAAAAATAAAATTATTTAATTATTTTTTTAATTTATTATATAAAATTTAAATACAATAAATAAAGATAAACAGATGAAATAATATACATGATTTGGAGTGAGGGTCGGAAAAAGTTAGTGGAATGTGATAAATGTTTGTGTATTTACTTTTATTTTCAAGGTAATGATGACAAGCAGTGGCTGTTCTCTTGTAGCTTTTATTAATCAGCAATCTATATTGTCGAAGGATTAGGATTCGGAGAAATTATACAGTGCATTCAGTGCTTTTATTTTATTTTATAATTATATGAGATTATATTTTTTATTTTTTATAATTATGTAAAATTTATAATTTGCAAGGATTTTTTTTTGTAGGAGAGAGAATATTAAATTTATGTACTATAATTTCATATTTGTAATATTTGTCACTTTCTGACGTCAGAATATCTATCGTTAATGAAATATTTTAATGAAAATTAGAACTTTACTGAATTAAAAGTGACATTGAAATGTGAAATTTTGTTTATGAATGTGTGTTTAAAATATTCCAAAATATATTTAAGAATGAGAAAAAAATGTTTTATTCTTTAAAAGTTTTAAAGAAGTTGTTTTGGGCAGAATGAACTTCGACAGCCAAAAGATAGACTTTCGACAGCCGAAGTCCTTTTTATACCCTCACTGTCGAGGGACTTTCGGCTATCGAAATTCACACTTTCGGCTGTCGAAACACTTGGGTTTCTTTATTTTCCCTCTCTCTCAACTATTGGGGCATACAATGAGCTCTTTGAAGAGATTTCTTTAAGTTTTTGAAGATCTTGAGATAGATTCTTTCATTTAAAAGTATAAAAGAGTAGATTCAACTTTTAAAATTTTAGTTCTCCCGCCTCCAAGCTCCAAAAAAAGAGATAACCTTCTTTTTTTCTTAATCTAAAAGATAGATCTAAGAGAGTTGATGAGGAATTAGGTTTCTAAAGCTTTAATTTCATGAAAAATTATTTTAAGTTAAGTTTTTTTATGAAGTTTAAACCTAGGATTTGAGTTTTGATGAATGTATATGGGTATTAAGCATGTTTTCTAATTGTTCTAAGCCCTATAGATATGTATATGTGATGAGATTGTGTTTTAAAACTTTCAAATGAGTTTTGAGACTTTTGGCTGAAGAGATTGACAGCCAGAGATTTGATAGCTGAAACTTGCATTTTCTCGAAAAATCTGAAAATTTTTCAGATTCGGCAGCCAAAGTTCCAGACTTCGGCAACCGCAGTGGCTACTGCCCAAAATTGGATACCTGATATTCCAAGGTCCGACAACTAAAGTTGGTTCTGCTCACTTATTTTCTCTTTTGATTTCAAGGTTTCAAAACCTAATTTCATGGTTCTTAAGGGCTTAGAATATGATATTTATGTTATGTTTAAGAGTTTGAGAGCCATGTATAACACTCTAGGGTCCGATTTTATAGGATCGGCCTTGAGAGACTATGAAGGGTAAGAATCCAAGGATAGCACATGTTCAAGTAAGGAGGTTGATAGGTTACAAAAGGTGAGTAACTCTAACCTTAATAAAATGAAAACTATTTACAGGTAATTAATAAGCATCCTTATATATCGTATCATATTTATTTAAGATGAATATATCTAGAATACGAAGATGTTGCATAATTGCATAAATTATTGTTGATGCATTGATAGATATTGGATGGCCCATTACTCCCCTCTTGTTATATTATGTAATGTTATGGTTCCATAAGTAAATCCTAAGGGGAGATCTTGATGTTGCCCCTGGATACATGACACAAATCATATTTGAAAAAAAAGTTTGAGGAGTTATTGGTGATAATGTCCATCTTACATGAAATATTTATGAAGTGAAAATCCATATGAATTATGCATTGCACATGTACGAATGAATGATGAAATTAATGATGGTTAGTTTGCTTACTGAGCTTTTATAAACTTACCCCATTCCCCTAACCCCAAGTGCGATTGCGAGATTAGAAGAATTCTTAGAAGAGAGAGCTTCAAGGGTAGTCTTAACCCTTCTTTATATATAATGTATGAGTAGATGGATATGTAACTTATGAATGAATAGTACTATGTTATTGATTTAAGGAAAAATGTAACAATTGTTTAAAGTGTAATAATATTTATATTGTGTAAACCCTTTGAGAGTATGCATGTTAAACCATTACACTTTGGATCTTATGTATGTTAAGGTTCAAATGAACCATTATTATATTATAAATGTTTATATATAGATGAAAAGACTAATGTATAATGATTTGATATATGTTAAGACGGTGAGATGTAAGAATGTATATATGTTCTACAGGTTTCAGGCTTACTACGGGTTTCAGCAGCCTTAAGCTGACCTAATCCTTAGCGCAAGTAACGGTCCCTAGTTTGGGATGTTACAATATTAGAATCTTAATAATCGAAAATAATTAAAGTTTTAATAATTATACTAAAAAAATATCGTAGAATTTTTTGAATTTCACTTATAAATTACACTAAAAATGTCATAAAATTTTTTAATTTTATCTGTATTTGTAAAGTTTATTAACCAAATAAATCTAAATATTTATTTTAGTTGCTAATTATATTCAAAACTTTCAATTTTAGACAATTTAATTATAACTTTCAAAATTGAATAATTTTTATCTAAAATTCAAAAATTAATTTAGGGGTTTTAACTTTTTACACTTGAATTGGCATGTGACATGCTATATCATATTTCTTAAATTTTTTTTATTTGATTCATCTCTCTCTCTCTCTCTCTCTCTCTCTGATCTAAGCAATTGTCACAACCCAACCTATGGGCCGGACCGGCACTAGGACTTGGGCTAGCCTAAAGCCCCCGAGGCCCGTAGTAAGCCTAACTATTCCTTAACTTAACTCTAAGGCCCATTTGGGCCCAATTTCAAGAAATTAATCGGACAGAGTCCGGCCATAAAATGAACCTTCAAACGGAGAGTTTTTGACTCACCCGACCTGTAAACACAATAAATAATCAATTGGGGAGCTCAGCTCACCCTCCACATACTCATAACAACATAAAAATAAATGGGAGCTCAGCTCCCTTATCCAGTCCATCAACATGCATAAAATAATAAGTTTACAGGTCCAAAATAACAATTTATATTACAGACCCAATTCAATAAATACTTCTAACACATGCGGAAATTCTAGAAGTTTATAGAATTACACAAACATGAATAGACGACTTGCGAGGGAGAAAAGCAGGTTAACCTCAAAAATGTCCTCCTGTGGCCTGGAAAAATATTGAACAGGAGTGAGCGTTCGACTCAGAGAGTAAAATATCAATTTTAACCATAATCTCTATAATTATCTAAAACTAATGCACCCTGTAGAGTGAAATGCAACATCAGCAATAATTTCACATCACAACATCAAAAAGGTAATTTGGAGCACTCACACACCCAGTAATATCAATCATAATATATGGGAGTTGATCCCCTATACAGCTCTCTTAAATCCAACCTGTGCCAGCGAAGAACTCAAGCCGGACTTTCGCTTAATAAACCAAATCGGGGTCCCAGCGAAGAACTCAAGCCGTGTCTACCCCGAAGGACCGGGTCCCAGCGAAGATCTCAAGCCGTGTCTACCCGTCCTATTCATAGTCAACACCACATCACACGCACGCACACTGCTCCAAATTACCACAACAACATCCATGGCACTTTAACAGTTATGAATGCAACATAAAACATGCCTAGAGTTTAACTACATAGATACATACATATAAGTGATGCATGGGCATGCTTGAACATATAATAATAGTGAAATTACAATTAAAATTAATATTTTACTCACAGACTTGACGGCAATCACTGTGGCGGCTGGGCGGAGGAAGAAGGTTGTCCCGGCTCACCTGACAATTTTATTATAATCATTTAATAAATTTGACTCAATACAAACTAAAAAAAGACCAAATACGTCCTAAGTCGTGCTGAAAATCCGGCAGAGTCTCTCCTATACCTAGGACCTACTCGACCTGCAAAAGGGCTCAAAATACACTTCTATATTCACAATCCATATATCCACAACTCAATCACATCACACAGCCCCTCCTGGGCCTATCCAAACAGTCATCCATCACAATATGTAAAATTTCAATTTACTCCTTATAATTGATTCTTTTTGTAAAAACTACCCAAATGAACTCTAAAAATTCTAAAACTTTGCCCCGCAGTCCTTAGCAATATTACTAGGCTAATGCAAAAAAGAATCATAATTTTCTGAGCTACCACGAATATTTTATGGATTTTTAATCTCATTTAAGCACTAGAAAATTACGAAAAAGTAAGGTTTGGGTTTACCTGTGCCGATTCCGACTTTGGGGACGCACTTAGGATGTCTGACAATGGTGGGGTAGCCAAAACCTCGATCCAATTTGGAGACTTTTTCGATAATCGGTCTGTCTGGCTAGAAATTCACAGACCTGGACAACTATTGAATTTCCGCGAATTGAAGATACATACACGAAGCCCACAACACGGGGGTTAGTACATAAATTTTACGAAATTTTCTAAGCTCATTAAATGCTCAGAAAAACACTGCGAAGTTTCGTGGGACCCACCGAAAAATGGTGTCGGAAAATTTTGAAATTTATATCGCCGCAAAGCTCTCGACGAGTGGAGAACCCTAGTACTCTCGGTTTTCTTGTGGGGTTCACGATTTGCGAGAAATCTAGCCCAAAAATCAAAATGGGCTAAAACTTCCCGGGCAAAAATTGGACAAACCGCTCTATGGATTTCGGCGTTCTTGGTGTCTAGGGAAAGCTCTCGACGAGTAGATGGATTTAGACACAAGACCCGATCCGATTGGTGGCTGGATCGGCCGAATTTCGGTTGAGAAGTCAAAGAGTTGCGCGCGAGCGTCGCGTCGCTTCGTGCAACGTTTGCCGGTGCTACAGGCGGCAGCCGACGAGCTAAGGCAGCTGGGGGGTTGCGCCGGCTGGCTAGGGTGGCGGGGGAGGTGGCTGGCCGGCGGGCTGGGGCGGGAGGAGAGAGAGAGAGAGAGAGAGAGAGAGAGAGGAAGGAGGAAATGCACGCAAGAAAAAAAGAGAAGAAGAAGAAAGAGTCAGTCCGATTCGACCGGTCCGGTTCGATTATGTCGGTTCGATTCGAAATACAAAATTTTGAATTTTTACTCTGTCTTGGGACCGAAAACGAGGCCCAAAAATTTCGAAAAAATTCTAGAAAACTCAAAAAAATGCGTAGACTATAAATATATTTTTAGTTTTGCCACGTGGTCTTTAAATTAATTTTTAAAAATCATCAAAGTTTATATTTTTGGAAAATCGAACCCGGTTTCTAAAATCCAAAAAAAATTTCAAATAATTTCCTAAAATTCAAATAAAATAAAATATCAATATTTACCCAAAAATAATAAATTTAAAAATTAGGAGTGTTACATTCTTCCCCCCTTACAAAAAATTCATCCTCGAATTTTACACAAGGCAGAATAAAGTACAAGATTACACATTGAACAGATAAGGGTACTTGCTACGCATGTCCCGTTCTGACTCTCAGGTGCACTCCTCCACAAAACCTTAACCATAGGGATCTATTTTGATCTTAGCTGTCTCACTTGGTAGTCCACTATGGCTACAAGTTGCTCCTCAAACGTTAAGTTTTCTTTTAGCTCTATTACATCCGGCTGTAGTACATGAGAAGGATCAGGAATGTATTTCCTGAGCATGGAGATGTGAAACACAGGATGAACATGAGAAAGGTTGGGTGGTAGCTCCAACCGGTAGGCAACTGCTTCAACTCTATCAGTAACCTCAAAAGGTCTAATATACCGAGGTGCCAACTTGCCCTTCTTTTCAAATCTCATGACTCCCTTCATCAGAGAAACCTTCAGGAATACGTAGTCGCCTACTGCAAACTCCACATCCCTCCGTCTGGGGTCTGTATAACTCTTCTGCCTACTGAAAGCTGTTTTCAATCGTTCCCTGATTAAAGAAACTATCTCTGAAGTGTACTGCACTAGGTCTACATCATGCACCTTCGCTTCTCCTATTTCCTTCCAACACAGAGGAGACCTACACTTTCTTCCATATAGTGCCTCATAGGGTGCCATCCTTATGCTGGAATGGTAACTGTTGTTGTAGGCAAACTCCACCAAAGCTAGCTGATCATCCCATTGACCTCCAAAATCCAAAACACTCATGCGAAGCATGTCTTCCAGTGTTTGGATTATCCTTCAATTTGTCCGTGCATGCGAGGGTGGAAAGCAGTACTAAAGTTCAACTGTGTGCCAAGTGCCTCCTGCAACTTCCTCCAAAATCGAGAAGTGAACTGGGGCCCTCTGTCAGATATTATGAAAGCAGGAACTCCATGCAATCTGACTATTTCTCGAATGTAAAGCCGGGCATACGGTGCCACAGAATATGTAGTCTTCACAGGCAAGAGTGTGCTGATTTAGTCAGGTGATCTACAATTACCCATATCGAATCATGTCCTCGCGTGGTACGAGGCAACCCAGTCACAAAATCCATAGTAATCATTTCCCACTTCCATTCTGGGATAGGGAGCTCTTGCAGCTTCCCTGACGGTTTCTGGTGTTCAAACTTCACCTTCTAACAAGTCAAGCACTTGGACACAAAGTCTGCTATGTCTCTCTTCATGCCATTCCACCAATAACTATCTTTCACATCATGGTACATCTTGGTGGAGCCTGGGTGGATATTGTATAGTGTATAGTATTCCTCTTGCATGATTTCATTTCTGAGATTATCTACATCGGGCACACATATTCCAGAACCTTGCATAAGGGCGCCATCATTTGCAAATCCAAACTCTCCACCTTCACCTTGCTGTACTCTTTCTATGATCTTCATCAATTGTTGGTCTCTGTGCTGGGAAACTCTAACTCTGTCTCGCAAGTCTGGCCTCACTGAAAAATGAGCCAACAATACCCCCTCATCTGAAAGATCTAGGATTAAACCTTGATCCATCAACTCATGTACTTCCCGAATCAATTGTCTCTTTTCTGCTGAAATGCGCGCCAAGCTACCACAAGATTTTCTGCTCAAAGCATCTGCTACTACATTAGCCTTCCCAGGGTGGTACTGGATGGTGCAATCATAGTCCTTTAGAAGCTCCATCCATCTCCTTTGTCTCAACTTTAAATTCCCTCTGTTGGAAGAGGTACTTCAAACTCTTGTGGTCGATGTATATCTCGCACACTTCACCATACAGGTAGTGTCTCCAGATTTTTAGTGCAAAGACTACAGCTGCCATTTCCAAATCATGGGTGGGGTAGTTCTGCTCATGCCTCTTCAACTGCCTTGAAGCATAAGCCACTACTTTTCCATTCTGCATCAAAACACACCCTAAGCTAACTCTAGAGGCGTCACTGTACACGGTATATCCTTCGCCACTCATCGGTAGTGTCAACACCGGAGCGGTGGTTAGACACTCCTTAAGCTTTTGGAAACTCTTCTCACAGTCATCTGTCTAAATGAACGGAACATTTTTCCGAGTCAACGTAGTCAAGGGAGCTGTTGTCCTGGAAAAGTCTTGCACAAAACGCCTATAGTAGCCAGCTAGGCCCAGAAAACTTCGCACCTCAGTGACTGTTGTAGGCCTAAGCCAATCAGTTACAGCTTCAATTTTTCTTGGGATCCACTTGAATACCTTCACTATAAACCACGTGTCCCAAGAATGAGATGCTTTCTAGCCAAAATTCACATTTGGAAAATTTGGCATATAGCTGGTGCTCCCTTAAAGTCTGCAACACCATTCTCAAGTGCCACACGTGTTCCTCCTCAGTCCGAGAGTATACCAAAATGTCATCTATGAATACGATGACAAAACGGTCTAAAAATGGCTTGAACACCCTGTTCATCAAGTCCATGAAGGCTGCTGGAACATTAGTGAGTCCAAAGGACATCACCAAGAACTCCTAATGACCATATCTTGTCCTGAATGCTGTTTTGGACACGTCTTCATTCCTGATTCTCAACTGATGGTAGCCTGATCACAGGTCTATCTAGGAAAAGAATCTAACCCCTTGGAGCTAATCAAACAGATCATCGATCCGAGGAAGTGGATACTTGTTCTTCACAGTCACCTTGTTCAGCTGTCTATAGTCAATACACAACCTCAATGACCCATCCTTCTTTCTTACAAATAGAACAGGAGTACCCCAAGGTGAAGTGCTCGGACGTATGAAACCCTTGTCCAGAAGCTCCTGTAGTTGCCCTTTAACTCTTTCAATTCTGCTGGGAGGATCTTTCCATCCACTACTACTGGGCTACCTGGAAAAACCATATCTACATCTATGTTTTCACTAAGCGGGGTAGCTACAGACAAAGGGTATTCTAAAGTGTTAGGATTTCTACCCAATCTCATGGCAAACACAGGGGAGACAAATGAGTGCGTAGCACCCGGATCTATTAAAACACGAGCCTCATAAGAATAGATCAGAAGAATACCTGCCACAACTGCATTGGAACAACTGCATTGGAAGCTTGAGCATCCTAGTGGGTCAGGGTGAAAACCTGAGCTTGACCCTACCTGAGTGGCGTAACCACGATCGACTTCTACCTCTCGACCGCCTCCAAATCCACGTCCCCCTTGTCCTCGGCCCTGTTGGCCACTGAATTGACTGCTTGCCATGCTAGAAGCACCAGGATACAACTGACGAGGAACATTTGCAACAGAATCCTGTGACCCCATCTATGACTCACTGAACACAGGGCATTTCCTAGCAAAGTGATCTGGTTGGCCACACCTGAAGCATACTCCTGAACCCATCATACAAGGTCCTGAATGTCCTCTTCCACACTGTTCACAAGGTGCCAAGGAGGATCCTGAACCAGACCCAGAACTGCTGTACCCCGAACTGTGACCACTGCTGGATCCGTACCCTGGTCTGAACCCTTGGGATTTGTGTCTAAAACCACTATTCTTATTCCTACTTCTTCCTCTGTAATCACTCTGGCCACCACTATCCGGAGCACCCATATGGGGAACACCTGAAGAAGCCTCTGCTCTGTTTTTCTTTGCCCTTCCGCTGTCATCCACAACATAGCTAATCTCAATCTGTCTGGCTCGATCAACCACCACATCAAAAGACTGATCCGACATCATGGCTAGGTTTGCATACCTCCTATCAAGCCCCTTTAGGAATCTCTTCACCTTTATAGTTTCTGTAACTACTATTGTAGGGGCATACCTGCTCAATTCCAGAAATTTTGTAGCATATTCATCTACAGACCTGCCATTCTGTCTTAAGGCCTCAAAGGCTCACTGCTTTTGATCTCTGAAACTTTCTGGTACAAACCGATTGATGAACAATTCCACAAACTGAGTTCATGACAAACCCTCCATCCGAGGTAATATGTAGTCATTCATCCATTGTCTTGGCATTGGCCCCATGACATGCTGCATACACTCTATAAATCTTTTATCAGTCAACTGCAACTCTGTTCCTGCCTGTCTGCAGGAATCCAAAAATCGATATGCATCGTCTGACACATCATAAGTACCAGGCACCAACTTCTTGAAATTTATTATCTGTTTGTAAGGTTCCCATCTTGGTGCGGTGGACTGTTGCTGCTGTGGAGGGTAGACCATATACTACGCCATCATATCGATGGTTCTATGCAACCCAGCTAGAGTAGCTGCCACTGGGTCCATGGGACCCTGTGCCATAAAAGACTGATCCTGAACTGGTGGCAGTTGCTCTTCTACTTGAGCAGCTCTTGGCCTCCTACCCTGCCTCCTCGGGGAGGCGCCTCATCCTGTGCTGACACCTCGTCAGGCACATGCAGTTACAGTGCGATGTGACTCTCACCTTCTACGTATTTTCCTGAAATTCAGCAGCATTAGTCCACAATATCCAAAACAACATGTTACACAGCTCTATAGACTCATATTTATACATAATTACATGAAGCAGAAACTAGAAGCAAAGATGACAATGCAAGACAAATATGGACCCTATTTTTCGCATGTGACTCCTAGTAGACTCTTCCCAACACTTTAGACAAACAATCCCTAAGAATCTGGAGCCTAAGCTCTGATAACACATTTGTCACGACCCAACCTATGGGCTAGACCGGCACTAGGACCTGGGCCAGCCTAAAGCCCTCGAGGCCCGTAGTAAGCCTAACTATTCCTTAACCCAACTCTAAGGCCCATTTGGGCCCAATTTCAAGAAATCAACTGGACAGAGTCCGGCCATAAAATGGACCTTTCAACGGGGAGTTTTGTACTCACCCAACCTGTAAACACAATAAATAATCAATTGGGGAGCTCAGCTCACCCTCCACATACTCATAACAACATAAAAATAAATGGGAGCTCAACTCCCTCATCTAGTCCATCAACATGCATAAAATAATAAGTTTACAGGTCCAAAATAACAATTTATATTACAGACCCAATTCAATAAATACTTCTAACACATGCGAAAATTCTAGAAGTTTATAGAATTACACAAACATGAATAGACGACCTGTGAGGGAGAAAAGCAGGTTAACCTAAAAAATGTCCTCCTGTGGCCTGGAAAAATATTGAACAGGAGTGAGCGTTCGACTCAGAGAGTAAAATATCAATTTTAACCATAATCTCTATAACTATCTAAAACTAATGCACCCTGTAGAGTGAAATGCAACATCAGGAATAATTTCACATCACAACATCACAAAGGTAATTTGGAGCACTCACACACCCAGTAATATCAATCATAATATATGGGAGCTGATCCCCTATACAGCTCTCTTAAATCCAACCTGTGCCAGCGAAGAACTCAAGTTGAACTTTCGCTTAATAAACCAAATCTTAAGCCGTGTCTACCCCGAAGGACCGGGTCCCAGCGAAGATCTCAAGCCGTGTCTACCCGTCCTATCCATAGTCAACACCACATCACACGCACGCCAATGCACGCACACTGCTCCAAATTACCACAACAACATCCATGGCACTTTAACAGTTATGAATGCAACATAAAATGTGCCTAGAGTTTAACTACATAGATACATATATATAAGTGATGCATGGGCATGCTTGAACATATAATAATAGTGAAATTACAATTAAAATTAATATTTTACTAACTGACTTGACGACAATCACTGTGGCGGCTGGGCGAAGGAAGAAGGTTGTCTCAGCTCACCTGACAATTTTATTACAATCATTTAATAAATTTGACTCAATACAAACTATGAAAAGACCAAATACGTCCTAAGTCATGCCGAAAGTGCGGCAGAGTCTCCCCTATACCTAGGACCTACCCGACCTGTAAAAGAGCTCAAAATACACTTCTATATTCACAATCCATATATCCACAACTCAATCACATCACATAGCCCCTCCTGGGCCCATCCAAATAGTCATCCATTACAATATGTAAAATTTCAATTTAGTCTTTATAATTGACTCTTTTTGCAAAAACTACCCAAATGAACTCTAAAAATTCTAAAACTTTGCCCCGCAGTCCTTAGCAATATTACTAGGCTAATGCAAAAAGAATCATAATTTTCTGAGCTACCACGAATATTTTACGGATTTTTAATCTCATTTAAGCACTAGAAAATTACGAAAAAGTAAGGTTCGGGTTTACCTATGCCGATTCCGACTTTGGGGACGCGCTCGGGACGTCTAACAATGGTGGGGTAGCCAAAACCTCGATCCAATTCGGAGACTTTTCCGGTAATCGGTCTGTCTGGCCGGAAATTCACAGACTCAGACAACTGTCTAATTTCCCCGAATTGAAGATACATAAACGAAGCCCACAACACGGGGGTTAGTACATAAATTTTACGAAATTTTCTAAGCTCATTAAATGCTCGGAAAAACACTGCGAAATTTCGTGGGACCCATCGAAAAACGGTGTCGGAAAATTTCGAAATTTATATCTCCGCGAAGCTCTCGACGAGTGGAGCGCCCTGGTACTCTCGGTTTTCTCGTGGGGTTCACGGTTTGCAAGAAATCTAGCCCAAAAATTAAAATGGGCTAAAACTTCTCGGGCAAAAATTGGACAAACAGCTTGATGGATTTTGGCGTTCTTGGTGTCTAGGGAAAGCTCTCGACGAGTAGATGAATTTAGACATAAGACCCGGTCCGATTGGTGGCTGGATCGGCCGGATTTCGGCCGGGAAGTCAAAGAGTCGCGCGCGCTCGTCGCGTCGCTTCGTGCAACGTTTGCCAGCTTCTGACGGCCGGTGAGTGGGACGGTTGGGGTTGCGAGCGGGCTCGGGTGGCGGGGAGGTGGTGGCCGTGAGTGGGGCGAGGAGAGAGAAAACGGGAGAGAGAGAGAGGAAGGAGGAAACGCGCGCAGGAGAAAAAGAGAAGAAGAAGAAGGAGCCGGTCCGATTCAATCGGTCTGATCCGATCCGGTTCGATTTGGCCTGTTCGATTCGGAATACAAAATTTTGAATTTTTACTCTGCCTTGGGACCGAAAATGAGGCCCAAAAATTTCGAAAAAATTCTAGAAAACTCAAAAAAATGCGTAGACTATAAATATATTTTTGGTTTTACCACATGGTCTTTAAATTAATTTTTAAAAATCATCAAATTTATATTTTTGGAAAATCGAACCCGATTTCTAAAATCCGAATAAAATTTTAAATAATTTCCTAAAATTCAAATAAAATAAAATATCAATAATAAATTTAAAAATTAGGGTGTTACAGCAATCAAGTTCACTTAGTATGAAATCTTTACTCTTTTGTTTGGAGAGAGAGAGAAATAGAGGGAGATAGTGGGAGAAGGAGAACAAGGGAGTGAGAGAGAGAGATGAATCAAATAAATTAGTGCCATGATATGCCACATGGCACTCCAAGTGTAAAAAGTTAAAATTCTTAAGTTGGTTTTTGAATTTTAAAAATTATTATTAAATTGTTTAAAATTAAAAATTTTAAATATAATCAATAACTAATATAAAGTTTGAATTTATTTGGCCAATAATTTATTCACAAAGAAGTTAATAAAAGTATAAATTAACTTGTAAATTGAGTAATTTCGAAAAAAAAAAAAAAACTTGTGAATCGGGTAATCTTTCTTTTTGTTAGTACCATTCGCCTTCAGCATGCTCCTCCAAGTGTTCTGTTACGGTTGCTTCATGATTTTGTAGTTCCTGTGGGATCAAGAAATTATATATATATATATATATATTTGATTTCAATTAGAATTTGACTCTAAACTTCACAGCAAGAATGATTAAGATGGGCATTGAAGTTGAAACATGAGATAAAATCAGGCGTAAGTGATAATCAGGGAGGTTGCTGCCAGCTGGAAAGTAAGAAAAATAATTTTTTTGCACGTCTCTAACACTAAACCTGAGATCGATGTTGAGGAAAATTCTAGCTGAAATTCTATCAAGTTGGCCAATGTTAGGACTACACAATGTAATTTATATTCTAAGAGAATTTATTCGTCATATCATTGTAATCACATGATAATGCTCGGGCTTTTATATATTATGCTTCTCTATTGTTAGTATTATAAAATAAAAATTAAATTCGAAATTTTATAGTATTATTCTTAAGTTTCTAAACCTGATGCATCTCATTGTATGTTAGGTTACAGGTTCTTAATGTAATTTACTCTTTTATTTATTTATTATCTTTAATTATATCCTAGAAGAGAATTTCTTCTTGGCATTGTGTTCAGATGATGTTTTGGCTTGTATTAATCTCAGCATGTATGGATATTTTTTGGATTTTATATATATTAATTCAAGATAAATTTTATTTTAATTTTTTTCTATAATTTCACTTAATTTCTTTTGATAAGAAGGGAGTTTCATAGACATTGCTTGCACGTATATCCAACTGCAGAGTCGTTAACGGTCGAAACCATATAATAGATGGTGCTTTACATGTCACCAACTTGGAGTGAGTATGCAATGACGTGGATTGATTATATAGTTAGAGCAACCGTTACTATCAGTTTCGTCTTATTAATATATATAAAATCCAAAAGATATCCATGTATACTGAGGATTGATACAAGTCAAATTTTCATTGAGTAAAGTAAGATTTTATGAAATAAAGTTTTTTAAAGTAAAATTTTTTATAATTTTATAATTTTTTTGATTTTTTAGTATATGAAAGGATAGGAAGATTTTTTTCACTACAAAATATTTTAAAATTAATTATGAAAATTATCAATTATAAAATTTCGTTAATAATTTATCGAAACTTTACCGATGAAAAAGAGAAATAAAATTTAAATCAATTTATATCGATGAAATTACTGATAAACTCTTTATCGATGATGTAATTTCGTAGGTAAAAGTGATGCCTAATATTGATAGCAAAATTAATGATCAAATAAAAAAATACTAATGAAAAGATTTATTAGTAATTACTAACTAATTCATATTTAGTCAATAATATTAAAAAAATTAAAAATATTTAAAAACTTAGAAAATTTTATTTACAAAAAATTTTCATCGGTAATTATTAACGAACTCATTTTTTATACATAATGTTAAAAAGAAAATAAAAAATAAAATTTTAAAATAAATACTTGTGAAAATTTTCATCGGTAATTACTAACGAACCATATTTAGTCATTAATACTAAAAAAAAAAATTTTAAAAAAATTAAAAGCATAAAAAATTTTACTTACGAAAATTTTTCTTCAGTAATTACTAATGAAACACGTTTAGTCGGTAATATGAATAAGAAAATAGAAATAAAAATATTTAAAAAACTTGAAAAATTTTACTTACCAAAATTTTTCTTTGGTAATTATTAACGAAACATATTTAGTCGGTAATACTAATAAAAAAATTTAAAAAGCTTAAAAATTTTTCTTACGAAAATTATTTGTTGGTAATTACAAACAAACTCATTTTTTATAGGTAATATTAAAAAGAAGATAAAAAAATAAAATTTTAAAATAAATACATACAAAAATTTTTCTTTAATAATTACTAACGGACTTAGATTTTATCGGTAATATTAAAAAAGAAATAGAAAATAAAATTTTTAAAATAAATTATTTACGAAAATCTATTATTGGTAATTACTAATGAACCGTATTTAGTTAGTAATACTAAGAAGAAAATAAAATGAAAAATTTTGAAAAACTTAAAAATTTTTACCTATGAAAATTTTTCACCGATAATTACCAACGAACTAAATTTTATCTGTAATTTATCGGTCAATTATAAAAAGTGTGAAATTTCCACATTCTTTGTAAATAGATAGGAGAGCAGTAAAATTTTCTATAAAAAGAAAGCTATTCATCAACGTAAGGCAATTATGACATAGCCACTATGTGAAATTTACTTTGAGCTCACTAGTATATATATTTTTTTAAATCATTTAAATCTTAAAAAATTAAAAAATAATTTTACATTTAAACTAAAATAATTAATATTTAAAATTAATAAAAATTTAAAAACAAATTTAAAATTAAATTAAATTAAAATTTTAAATAAATTAAATTGAAAAATTAAAAATTAAATTAAATTTAAAAGTTAATTTAAATTAAAAATTAAATTAAAAAATAAAAAATTAAATTAAAAAGTATGAAATAAAAATTAGCTATGAAAAGTTATCGTTGATAATTATTTATGGTAATTTATTGTCAATGATAATTACCAACAAAAAATATTATTTATAAATAATCAGTAATTTATAAGTATATAATCTCTCACGAAATTACCTACAAAAAAATTTTAATTTACTTATGAAATAATTCATCAATAAATTTAACAACAACATTTTTTTGTTGGTAAAAATTATCTGTGTTAGAATTTGTGAACGAAAAAATTTCGTCGGTAATTCATCGATACCAACAAAATATAGGCATATTTGGTAAGAAATTTTCATAGTTATTTTCTTAATTTCTTATAGCCTTTAAAGTATTTGAAGATTTCAAAGAAAAAAGCTTATTAATCTACCAATTTAATATGTTAAAAAATTAAGATTTTTAAAAACTTTCTAGTTTTCCAAACACAAATTCAAAAATTTTTAAAAGTCTCTCGTTACTTAAAAAAAAATCCTCCCAAACAAAATCTGTGGATGCTTGAAAAAAGAGACCCTTTCTTGAATCAAGAGACTTCGTTGTCTGTTTTCTTTCTTGGGTTCAAATTTTCCCTTCGGCTTCCAGCCCACTGATATGAAAGTTCAAACAATCGAGCTAAACACTTAATAATTGATTATTCACTTATAAATATAATAAATTATATTAATTCAGTCTTTCTATTGTTATAAATAAAAAAAAAAAACTTTTTTTTTAATTTATATAACTAATATATTGCTTTAATTTGTAGTTTATGTTCAATTCTATCTGCACATGTAAAGAGGTTGTAAACGAACATGGAATTATGCAACTGGACTCTTATTAATCACATGCATTTGTACTTTCATATACACGAATAAATAAGACAGTACTATTAGGTCAGGCTCCATGTGGGTATAAAAAGGCAGAGGATTTACTGTTTTTTATTCGTGTTAACATATATCAGATTTATGGAATTCAAAAAGTTAATTCAACCTCTTGGTAATATGCAGTTCAAAACCTCTTGATAATACGGGTCTGGCTACCGATTAATCTTTTGATAGAAATAATAACACATAATTCTAAGAGTTTTCATGTTAAACTTGATTCAGATTTGAGTAACATAAGAGTAAACGACCTGCTAAAAAACTGTCAATTATTATCAGAGCAAATTAAAAAAGGAGATTGTTAATTATATTGGGCCAGCAACCAACCTTTTGACTCTGTTAAGGTTAGTAACTTAATAAAAAGCTGTCAACATAAGCCACATTAGAAATTTGTTTAGTGAGCATAGATCAAATTGCGGTAGTAGTAGTAGTAGCTAATAGGCATTCACCAAACCTGAAAATAAGTTATAGAAAATTACGTACCTTTGCTCTACCAAAGAGGAAAAGGAATTACTATTTATATGAAAAAAGATGCACATTAATTTGAAAAGTAGTAAAATAAATTAAACCATAAAATTCTTGAAAAATAAAACTCCATATGCCAGCTAACTTGTAATTTCCAATTCCAACTAAACAGTCGCTTGCAAAGGAAAGAGAGGAGGAGGGAGAAGCCACTGGCAAAATAATTAGATACTGCCACCGACCAGTTTAGGCGGACCATGACCCTTTAGCTGAAAGCCCGAAATACTGAGACCCACAAATTCTTTTAGGACATGACCCTTCATTTCTTGAACACGTAAAGGGATAAATTTCAATAACCGTCCTTGAACTTATATAATTATAATATTATAATCTTTTAATTTTAAAATGTAATATAAAACTCCCTAAACTTTTAAATTTTACACAGTAAAATCCCTCTGACTTTCAATTACTGATTTTTCAATTAGAAATTGATGTGAATAGCTCCCGCATGACACTTAGTCAATATTTCTCTCTCCTCATGAAAAATTATTTTGACTATAGAAAGAAAAATGATTCAATTTACACATAGCTTGAGAGAGAAAAGATAAATACTGACTAAGTTCCGTGTTGGAACTATCCAAGTCAGCATCTAATTAAAAAACTGGTAATTGGAGGTTAGAGTAAATTTACTGTGCAAAATTTAAAAATTGATGAGGTTTTATGTTACATTTTTAAATTAAGAGACTGTAATGTTATAATTAGATAAGTTCAATGACAGTTGTCAAAATTTATTCCCACTGAAAAAGAATACGATAGATCTCACAATGACCCACCTGGACTGCTCCCATCCCATCCTTGTTAAACCCCTGAGGTATTACATAATCTCAGTCCCCATATGATTCATTACTTGTTATTTCTCTCTTGAATAAGAGATGACTCTAATTATACTACAAGATTTAATAATATGAATTTGTAGACTTAATCTATACACCTAAATTTGAGTAAGGTTGCATGTTTAGGAATGGAAAAATAGATGATATATAATTGCAACGTACTAGGGCATGCAAGAAAACAAGTTCCCAAAATTTCATTTATTCTTTATACAAAATTACTTTTATGTTCTGAAAACATCACCATTTATACACAAGGTTCCTCTCTTACTAATTCGGTGTTTACCTCTTAACACATAAGAACTGATGAGATTAAAAACCAACACCGGTTGGGAAAATCTGTCTTGTCTTGAAATTTAGATAGCCATCAACTTAACAAATAACGCAGGCATTTGGATTCTCCTCGATGCTTTGAACGTAGTAATACGTGGTGAGATGAGGATTATAAGCTTTGTAGGCCTTGACCAGCTCTAAAACTGGGTCAGGTGGAAGAGCAGGTGCTGGTGCTGGTGATGGAGCAGGAGCAGGAGGAGGAGCAGGAGCTGCGTCTTCGTTTTTCTCTTCTTCCTTCTTCTCCCCCTCCTCTTTCTTGGGTTCCTCCTTCTCTTCTTCCTTCTTGGGTTCCTCTTTCTTAGCTTGCTCCTCTTTCTTGGGTTCCTCTTTCTTAGCCTCCTCTTCTTTCTTGGGTTCCTCTTTCTTAGCCTCCTCTTCTTTCTTGGGTTCCTCCTTCTTAGGCTCTTCTTTCTTCTCAGGCTCCTTGGCTGGCCCTACTGAGATTATATTAGTTTGCCAATGCTTTCTCAATTTGCTAACAACAGCCACAGGATCAACAGTTCCAATCACCGTTAATTTCTTATCCTTCATGTCCATGACAATGGAATCAATCCCTATACGATCAATACAAAAAGAAACCAACTTCGTAATAAATTCCAATCAATACATATAACAGAAAAAGACAAGGGGCCTAGTGAAAATTTTTCACAAAATATTGGTAAAATCAAATCAATATGAAACCAAAATTTTGATTATATTCTATTCAATTTCGATTACTGTAAAAAATTAGGACCAAATTGAAATTGCCCACACTACCACCAACCTGCCCAATAATAAAACTCAAAATTCATGTGCCTACAATTCCTCTGTATGAAGGTGCACTGATTAATTCACACAATAATAGCCATGAATTTCATAATTTATAATGAATTTTCATGCAGAATGTTTGCATCTGTGGCCGGTGGCCCTACCCATCACCAACAACCCCAACCCCACCATTAGCCAGTAATTTCCGTTTTAGGAGCTTGCACGCTGAGAAGTCCTTTCTCATCACTATTCACATAAGCATGTTTGGATTCCTTTCTTATGGATTTACATGTCCCCTTATGAAATTAATAACTCAGTGGCATTATTCTTAGGAGAATGATGGTTGCGCAATGGCTGACTTAAACAATTGTGTCCACCATCACTGTAATAACAATAATTACCTTCGCTTAAAATAAATATGTATTATATTTTAAATTCAAAATAAATTAAATTATTATCAGTGGGCGTGTGTCTATCGTCAACAATTGATGACCGTTTAATTAAATAAATACATTTAATTGGATGATTATTAATTTTTTTATGTGTATGCCACGCTGGTTTCAGCTTTTTTGTATAGGACACGTGTCAGCACCGACTCATTTCGGACAAAAATAAGATATGCTCTGATTGGAATTTTTTTTTTTTTTAATATTTTGATAATTTCTGCTAATTAACTTATTGCCAAAGTGAGATTATCAACACAAATTGTAGTTTTTAGAAAAGATTTGATACCTGAAAGGGTAGAAACCGTCTTCAATGCCTTCTGCTTGCCTTTGTTGTCTTGTAAGTCCAGCTTAAGAACAAATTTCTGCAACCATTTGAATCAAAACAGAATTATTTCAAATGATCACAAAGTTTGTGATACAGTTCTTTAACAAGGAGATTACAAAAAGATCGAAAGACAAAAAATAAAAAAATAAAATAAAAACTTCAAAACCATTGATTCAGAATAAAACCAAACACAACTTTATGAAGCTTGAAAAGAAAAAGAAAGTGTGATATAAATATTCTTTTAAACCAAACCCAGAAAGGGACTCCTGTGATACTCAAGAATCAACCAAATCAAGAAGTGATTCAAGCAAAACACATAAACAAGCAATGCCTTGGATTCACAAGAAGCCAAAGCAATAAATTTCATGAAGAATCAGGAAGAAATAAAGAATGATAAAAACAGATCCCAAGAAAGGAATAAGACCTTCATTTCTGGCTTGCCCTTTCAGGGATGCGCAGATCAAAACCAGAGCAGAGACAGAGAGAAAGAGGGGATAGAGAGAATGTTGAAAATAAAGAAAGGTGAGTAAGCAGATGGGGTTTGAAAAAGAAGAAGAGACCAGTGTAAGAAAGCGAGGCAAAGACGAAATCGAATAATACTATTATTGAAAAAGATAGATAGAGGAAGAGGGGAGGAGGGGCGGGGCTCGTAACCAAAAAAATCCGAATCAAAACAAGAAATGCAGAATAGGAAAGAGAATGAAAAAGTTAAGAGGGAGAAGGAAAATGAGGGAATCAATTCAATGCACGAACGTTGAAGACGTATTACTAGTAGCAGGAACACCAGGCACTGAGCAACCGTAGCTTTTCCATATACGATCCACGCGAGCGAAAGGCGCGTGAATGGCAACCACTCTGGACCACAAATATTCAAGATAAATTGATATTCCAGATATTTTTAACATATACATTAAAGATCATTTGATTTTTTTTTAATAAAAAAAAGTATAGATTTTATCAATCTATAATAATTAACTTGCAAATTAGTACTTAAAAGTTTAATTGAGCAGTGGCTAGTAGCGCGTGGAGATCACTGTATAATGGAGACAAGAAAGTGTAGTAAATTAAAGGTTAATTATTAGATATATTTAGAATTTCATTTTTTATAAAAAAAAAAAATTTATAATATAAAAAATTTATTTTATATAATTATAAAAAATAATGTAAATGGAGTGCTAATAATTTCTCTAAATTAGCGATAGATGAGCAGAGAGTGAGCCCCACTTGTCAATCTTCAACGTACATCTGCCACTTTCTACTTTCTAACGTTACAGCGTAACTTTAGAATGCAGCCATGGTCTTACACGCTACTCTTCCAGATATTGGAACGTGACTCGCCGCTCTGGGTGTCACTGTACCATTGGAGTTGGCATTGGCTTACAAGTACAACCTATAAAAAGGACGCAGCTATTCGCGCTCCAGCCAATTATACTGCAAAATGACTATTATATCTTTGCCGATTCTCGTGCCCACTCTCGATGTGTACAGCCACCCAACTGACTCACTGAGTCAGTCAACATCGCCACCCATTTTGCTGCCTCCATCTCCGGCTCCATTGCTAAAATTTTGTTGATGTTAGTATTTAGCAGTTGCTCACTACCATGCGAAAATTTTCCATTTGCTATATTTGCAAGGAACAAATCCAGATAAATCAACTACAATTGCTATGTCCATGTGCCGCTGCCACCATCAATAATGCAGTTTATGTTCTTCAAAGGATAAGGGTACAATAGTCACTTCACACTAGAAAAATTGGCTTGACGCGCGATTAAGAAAAGGGAAGCGCAAAGCAAATAAGCCGCGCCCCCCTAAAAATTAAAGCAATTTGTCATTTATGCTTATCGGGAAAGGCTAAATTTAATCTATTTTTAATTTTTAATTTATAAAGTTTGATTTAAGTTTAAATTAGTTCAAATTCATTACATGCGTTATTTTTTAATGTTTATTTATTTTTTATTTTTTATTTTTTATTATTAAAATATTATATTTATATTATATAATTAATTAAATAAAAATATCAAAAATATTATTTTATATTTTCATAGAATTAATTAAAAATAAAAAGTATAATAATTATACTTAATTAAATTGAAAATTAATAAAAATATTTTTTTTATTTTCATATAATTAATTAAAAATAAAAGTACTATAATTAATTTTAATTATTTAAATTAGCAAAATTATGTTTATATTTTCATGTTTTTAATTTAAAATTAGAAAATTATAATTAAATAAAATTAAAAATATAAAAAATATTAAATTTTTATTTTCATATTATTAATTAATATTAAAAAAGTAAAATTTAAAAAACTAATTATAATTATTTAATAAACATTAAAAATAATTAACTTTAAAAAATAAAAAAAAATCAACTCACGCACCAAATTGATAAATAAGTTACATATTTCTTAATTTTGGGAGAATTTAGACATAAAATAAACTTTTTATACTAAATTAGACTAAAAATTTAAAATAAATTAAATTAAACATCTCCAATAAATATAAAGATAAATTAAATTTTATTTCAAAAATTAAAAAGAGAACCAGAAGAGGAAAAAGTTAAAATCCATGGTGCCTGATGTTTATGGGTACCTTTTCCGTAAACAAGCAGTTTTTGCCACTGGATTTTCAAAATTTTTTGTGTTTTAAAAAATAATAAAAAAGAAATACAAATTAAAAATAAAAAATATAAATTAAAAATATAAAATAATTTAAGATTAATCAATGATATTTTCATCATTTAAAGTATCAAAATTTTTTATATTCTTTTAAAAAAATATTTAAATATTATCTTTATTAATATTATTAATATTCTTAAAAAAATATGTTAATAATATAAAGCGTATAATAATATTAAAAAAAGAAAATAAAAAAATATAACATACAAAATTTTAAGTATATGGAATATATATTAATATGTATTAATAGTCTTAAAATTAAAAGCTAAGTTAATTGGTTATTACTATATTTATAATTATTTCCATCATGGTAATTAGGATTTATAAATAAATGCAATTAAAATAATAAAATAAATAAAAATTTCATATAAAAAATAAATTTTAAATAATAATAATAATAATAATTATTATTATTATAATAATAATCCGAGAAATAGTGACATTGTCAATGAGAATAATTTTGGCTCAAGTCTCTCTTTAATATTATAGGGAATAAAAAATAACAAAAATATAAATAAGTTTTGAAATTGAAACCAAATAAATTTTTAATAAAAATAATAGAAAATATAGTAAATCAAAGGAAAATTTTGAGAGGAAAAGTATAAGAAAAAAAATGATTGATATGTCAAATATCTCAGTATATATATATATATATATATATATATATATATATATATATATATATATATATATATATATATATATATATATATATATATATATAAATGAAAGCCATTTAAATAAAAAATTAACTTTATCATAAAAAAATTTTCATTTTAATTGTCAAAGTTGGTCGCTTGAAATTAATGGCCATAACCTACATTTGACACAATATACATTATAATTCTTTATGGCACAAATAAATCATATATTTTTAAATAAATTACAATATCTAGTGAAAACATCTACATTATTTATTGCACAATTTATTTATAATTTTTATAATATAATTTTACATTTTTAAATAAATATATATATATATATATATATATATATATATATATATATATTATACATGAATTTTTATGATAGAATAAATATTAAAAATTTAAAAATCTAAAAAGCAAACTTAAAAAAATAAAATTAAAATAATTATTTAAATTGTGAAAATTAAAGTAACAATGAAAATAATAAAGATGTTTAAAATAAAAATAAAAAGAAAATTAAACACTTAACATAAAAGATAATAATTATTAATTATAATGTGAAAGCACTGAAAATATAAATACCATATGACAACTTAAATATTTTATATATAGAGGTAAATTTTTTATTTTAATTTATGTAATTTCAAATACAATAGAGAAATGTTCAATAATTTTATTATAGTGAATTTAATTATAATTGACATGCTGATGTATAGATCTCATGATGGGACACTAAGCTGATGTTTTTGGAATAGGAACGTTATCCCTAAAATAATTCCCTTAGCTATAAACGCAAACCATGTTTAATAATTTTTGCCATATTATTTAACTCTGTGTGTTTTTAATTTGATCCACTTGAATGAAAAAATGATTTAAAATTAATTTTCAAGGTGGAAATTAGCTATCTGTTGTCTTCGACAAAACATGTCAAAGCCCAAAAAAAAGAATGGCTGGGCTCCATTCTGACACTGAATCAATCTAATCTAAAATTCTGTGGCTAATTAGCCCCATTCCAACCAAAGCACCTATTACACGTGTGCGACTTACACTATCAAGGTGAGCCCATTTCCTTTTTTATCAAAACCGGCCCGCTGAATTTCTTGGCTCCACTCACGCCTGCTCACTCAGTGCTCTGTGTGTTGCCAGGACTTTAACGTCGTTTCTTTGCCGTTAACTCCAGCAACACTACGCAAGTGCGCCACGTGCAGGTCACTTTTTTTTTTTACTGCCTTCTGTCTAGACAGGCACTATTTTTTTTTACTCATTTTTCAAAATTTTGAATTTTTAAATATTTTTAAATTTCACTTATTAAAGTATTAATATTTTTCTTCTTTAGCTCTCAGTTTGTAAAAAACAGAGTTATCTCCGAAATAAAAATCCCTTGTGTGAACTTTACAAGTCTATCTTTCCATTTAGATAGAGGAACATTATCAAGTGTGAACTAAGGACCTGAAGTTGACCTAGAGGCTTGTTGAGTGTTGGGGGGAGCAAAAAAAAACTATTCTGCATCATCTTCAGGGATTTCTACATGAGGGTTCTGAGTTCCTTATCCAAATAGGCTATTTTGGCCTACAGATCTTTATACATATTTTGTTGTAATTATTTAGGAAGAGAGGCAATGTAAGTATGCCTCAGATTGATGTCATTAGACAACTTTCCAGGAATGAGCTGGGGCAGCTCATACCAAAAACCTAGTTGACCAATTATGAGAAGCTGCATGCTACTTCCCAACCAATACAGTTAACAGAATATTCTTTTTGGAGAAATTCTGATGGAACAGTCCAAACAACGTTCCAACCTCCCAGGCATTCCACCGTCTCTCTTCCCATATTCCAGTCTATGATGATTCAACTACTACCCAAGGAAAAGAAGCATTATCCGATCATAATTGTTACTACTGACAGCCACTATGTCTATCCCTTGAGAATAGATGGACATTGCCCCTGGGATCTACCTAGATCTGGTAAAAAATGGAATCAAAAATTTTGAATTCCACCTCATTGGACATCAATTCACTGTTCTAATGGACAGTTCATCTTTTCCAAGAATCATGGAGTTCAAAACTCACAGCCCAAACACCATTCCTACACCTTTAGTCTCACTCCACCTCTTACCCAGTAAATATAGGTTTTCAGGAGAAAGAGAGAGTGTTTGGAATGTAACAGTTGGGCTCTAACCACTAGAGAAATTGTCCGTTTTGGCCATAAGTCTCACAGTTTTGTCCCATAGGTGGAATGGAGAACTTCCCAGGAAAGGTCCCTTAGGTAAATCCTAAATCGGCAAAGCATGGAGATGGTATTGGATTCAAAAAGTAATGATATACAAAATGGGGGAACTAATTACTAGAGGCGCCTTTGGGTAGAATAGCCTGAAGAGTTGGAAGAACTCTAAGGTTAAGCGTGCTCGCTTGAGAGAAATCTTAGAATGGGTAACCTCCTGGAAAGTTCTCCATTTCACCTATGGGACAAAACCGTGAGGCTTATGGCCAAAGCGTTGGAGCCCAACCATTACAATTGGTATCGGGGACATCTAATAAAATTGAAATGATACAAAAAAGATTAGCATGGCCCCTGCGCAAGGATGATGCGCATAAATCGAGAAATGGCCCAAATTTTTGGTCTCTTAAGCAAATCTCACATCGGCAAAGCATGGAAATGGTCTTGGGTTCAAAAAGTAATAATATATAAAATGGGGAAATTAATCACTAGAAGCGCCTTTTGGTGGAATGGCCTAGAGAGTTGGAAGAACTTTAGGGTTAAGCATGCTCGCTTGAGAGAAATCCTAGGATAGGTGACCTCCTAGGAAGTTCTCCATTCCACCTATGAGACAAATCCGTGAGGCTTATGGCCAAAGCGGACAATTCCTCTAATGGTTGTAGCCCGACCATTATAATTGGTATCAGAGTCGCTCGCGTGTTCTCTTGGGCGATGGTGGGGAAAACCTCAGTGAGGACGCTGAGTCCCGAAAAGGGGGGAGAAAGATCCCTTAGGCAAATCTCACATGGTCTTGGGTTCAAAAAGTAATGATATATAAAATGGAAGAATTAATTACTAGAGGCGCTTTTTGGTGGAATGGCCTCGAGAGTTGGAAGAACTTCAGGGTTAAGCATGCTCGCTTGAGAGAAATTCTAGGATGGGTGACCTCCTGAGAAGTTCTCCATTCCACTTATGGGATAAAACTGTGAGGCTTATGGCCAAAGCGGACAATTCCTCTAGTGGTTGGAGCTCGACCGTTACATAGAATGCCATTAGAGAGAACACACAAGGGATTTTTATTTCTGAGATCATAATTCCATAGTGTTGGATAATGGATTGTGGGCTCTAGTGTCTAAAAAGCCAATAACTAGAATGGGCCAGTCATATTTACTGGGTAAGAGGTGGAGTGAGACTAAAGTGTAGGAATCGTGTTTGGGCTGTGAGTAAGCTGGGTTTTTTGGATATTTTGGGCTAGATAGAGTACACACAAGGGATTTTTATTTATGAGATAACTCCGTTTCTTACAAACTGATAGTGAGACTCCTTATATAGGTGAGGAGTTCACCTTTTACAGGGAACCGGATAGGTAACCGGTTACCGACACAGCCATCTGTTAAAGTTACTAAAGAAGATAGCCCCACCTTAGGGATCAGATCAAACAAAGGCCGTCTAAGATATACGCTGCAATGTTTTATTTTGAACTGCAGCATTCTTTATTTGCCAATTTAGCACTTCTTCAGCTGGAGTGAAAGGACAGGGTTGTCCGTCTGGCTTGTTTAGAAAAAAATATGCGAACAACAGAGACTCTTTAAAGACATTATGGACAACAGCAAAGCTCTAAAGTATGTCTATCAGAAGTCTCACTTATCCATCAAGTGCAAGGAGAAAAACTGTGTCTGTAACACTCAGTCTATTGATCAAAAAGTTGACTCTTTAACTTTGTTTGCACAAAACATGTACAAAGATCTGCAGGCCAAAATAGCCTCCTCTAATTCCCAGATGGAGAAATGAAGGTTATTGTAACATCCATAATTTTTAAATTAATTATTATATGGGTAGATATTAATATTTTATTTTATTTAAATTTTGGAAAATTATTTAAAATTTTTCGAATTTTAGAAATTGGGTTCGATTTTCGAAAATATAAAACTTTGATGATTTTTAAAAAATTAATTTAAAGACGACGTGACAAAACTAAAAATATATTTGGACTCTATGAATTTTTTTGAGTTTTCTAGAATTTTTTTAGAATTTTGGGGCCTCGTTTTTTGTTCCAGGGCAGAGTAAAAATTTAATTTCGGGTATCTTGAATCGAACCGGTTGAATTGAACAGGACCGGATAGGACTGGTTGAATTGGACCGGCCCATTTTCTTTTTCTTCTTCTTCTTCGCACACCCCCGACACCCTCCCTCTCTCTCTCATTTTCTCTCTCCTCTCTTCCCCTCTTGCATTACTTGCTGACTTAGGCCGTTGCTTGTAGCGTCGGAAAAACGCGCCCAAAAGTGCTTACGTGTGTAGCGCACTGCTTCACCTTCCCGGGCCGATTCTAGAAATCTGACCACCAATCGGGCCGGGTCTTATCCCAAAACACTTCTACACTTCGAGAGTTTTCCATAGACACCAAGAACACAAAAGTCCATCAACCGGTTTGTCCAATTTTTATCCGGGAAGTTTTAGCCCATTTTGACTTTCGGGCTAGATTTCTCGAAAACCGTAAACCTCACAAAAAATCTGAGAGTACCAGAGTGCTCCACTTGTCAAGAGCTTCGCGGCAATACCCATTTCAAATTTTTCTGACACCGTTTTTTGGTGGGTCATGTGAGACTTCACAGTATTTTTTCGAGCATTAAATGAATTTAGAAAATTCCGTAAAAATTATATACTAACCCCTGTATTGTGAGCTTTGCGTAGGTACCTTCAATTCGCGGAAATTCAACAATTCCTCGAGTTTGCAATTTTGGGCCAGGCAGACAGGCTACCAAAAAAGTCTTCGAATTGGGTCGAGGTTATAGGCTATCCCACCATTTTCAGACGTCTCGGACGCATCTCCAGGGTCGGAATTGACATAGGTAAACCCGAACCCCTATTTTTCTTAATTATCTAGTGCTTGATTTCAATTAAAAATTTATAAAATATTCATGGTAGGTTAGAAAAATATAATTCCTTTTGCGTTAGCTCTATAATATTGCTAAGGACAGCGAGGCAAAGTTTTAGAATTTTTAGAGCTCATTTGGGTAGTTTTTGCAAAAGGGATAATTGTAGGGACTAAATTATAATTTTTCAAATTGTGATTGTTGACTGTTTAGGTGGGCTCAGGAGGGGCCATGTGATGTGATTGAGTTGTGGATGTGTGACTTGTGAATATAGAAGTGCAATTTGAACCCTTGTTCAGGTTGGGTAGGTCCTAGGTATAGGGGAGACTCTGTCAGATTTTTGGCACGACTTAGGGTGTCTTTGGTCTTTTCCAAGCTTGTATTGAGTCAAATATATTAAATAATTTCAATGAAATTTGTCAGGTGAGCCGGGACAGCCTTCTTCCTTCGCCCAGCCTCTGCAGTGACCTCGGTTAAGTCAGTGAGTAAAATATTAGTTTTAATTATAATTTCGATATTATTATATATTCAAGCATGCCCATGCACTACTTATAAATATGTATCTATGTAGTTAAACACTAGGCACATTTTATATTGCATTTATAATTGATGAAGTGCCATGGATGTTGTTTGTGGTAATTTGGAGCAGTGTGCGTGCGTTAGCATGCGTGTGGTATGGTATTGGATATTGACAGGACGGGTAGACAAGACTTGAGAGACACTTGTTGGGACTTGGTCCTTTATAGATAAGTCAGGGTAGACACGGCTTGAGAGACACTCACTAGGACCTCGCACTTGGTTTATTAAGTGAAAGTCCGACTTGAGAGACACTCGCTGATAGAGGTTGGATTAAGAGAGCTGTATAGGAGATCAGCTCTGATATATGTACTGTTTGAACAGTATTGGGTGGGTGAGTACTCCAAATTACCTTTTTACTGCTATGATGTGGCTTGTATGAAAATAATGATGATGTTACATTCCATTCCTTAGGATGCATTAACTTTAGTTAGCTATAGAAATTGTGGTTAAAATTAGTATTTTACTCTCTGAGTTGAATGCTCACTTTTGTTCATCTATTTTTCCAGGCTATAGGAGGATTATTTGTTGTGGCTAACCTACTCTTCTTCTTCGCAGGTCCATTAATATTATTTAATAAATTTTGTACAATTGAGTTAAGTTTTAGACTCCACATGTGTTAGAGAAGTACTTATTTTTATTTTGGGCCTGTATTATAAAAGTTATGTTAGACTTGTAAAATTATTAAATATATGCATGATGGTATTGAATGAAGGAGCTTAGCTCCTGTTTGAGTTATAACATTTTGATTATGTGGAGGGTGAGCTGAGCTCCCCATTTTATTATATATTATGTCTAAATTGTTGGGAAGAGTCTAATAGGAGTCACATGCGGAGAATAGGGTCCACATTTGTCCTTGCATTATCATATTTGCTTCTAATTTCTGCTTTATATAAATGTGTGTAAATATGAGTCTATAGAGCTGTGTAACATGCCGTTTTGAATTTTTGTGAGCTAATGCTGCTGAATTTTAGGAAAATGCGTAGAAGCAGAAGAGCTGCCACTGTACCAGAATGGGATGTGCCAGATGAGTCGGCACAGGATGAGGTGCTTACCCCAAGGAGGCAAGGCAGGAGACCTAGAGCTGCTCAAGTAGAAGAGCAGCCGCCACCAGTTAAGGAACAGTCTTTTATGGCCCAGGGTCCCATGGACCTAATGGCAGCTACCTTAGCCGAATTGCAGAGAATCATCTATATGATGGCACAATATGTGGTCCACCCTCCACAACAGCGGCAGCCCACCGCACCAAGAGGGGAACCTTACAAACAAATAATTAATTTTAAGAAGTTGGTGCCTAGTACTTATGATGTGTCAGATGATACTTACCGATTTTTGGATTCCTGTAAACAGGCAGGGATAGAGTTACAGTTGACTGATAGGAGGCTTATAGAGTGTGTGCAGCATGTATTGGGGCCAGTGCCAAGACAGTAGATGACAGACTACGTACTACCTCGTATTGAGGGATTATCTTGGACCCAGTTTGTGGAACTGTTCATCAACAGGTTTGTGCCATAAAGCTTCAGAGATCAAAACCAATGGGCCTTTGAGGCCTTAATGCAGAATGACAGATCCGTAGATAAATATGCTACATAATTTTTGGAACTGAGTAGATATGCCCCCACAACAGTGGCTACAGAAAGTATGAAGGTGAAAAGGTTCCTAAAGGGGTTGGACAGGAGGTATGCAAAACTGGCCATGATGTCTTATCAGTCTTTTAATATGGTAGTTGATCGAGCCGGACAGATTGAGATTAACTATACAAGAGATGACAGTGGAAGGGCAAAGAAGAATAAAGCAGAAGGTTCTTCAGGTGTTCCCTACATGGGTACCACAGATAGCGGAGGCCAAAGTCACTACAGAGGAAGGGGGAGAAACAACAAGAAGGGTGGTTTTAAACATAAATCTAGAGGATTCAGACCAGGGTATGGATCCAATAGTGGTCACAGTTCGGGTTACAATAGTTCTGGATCTAGTTCAGGATCCTCCTTGGCACCTTGCACGTAGTGTGGAAGAGGACATTCAGGACCTTGTATGATGGGTTCAGGAGTATGTTTCCGATATGGCTAGCAGAGTCACTTTGCTAGAGAATGTCCAGTGTTCAGTGAGCTACAGATGGGGTCACAGGGTTCTATTTCAAATGTTCCTCTTCAATTGTATCCTAGTGCTTCCAGCATGGCAGGCAGTCAGTTCAGTGGCCAACAGGGCCTAGGACAAGGAGGACGTGGATTTGGAGGCAGGTCAGGAGGTAGAAGTCAATTTCAGGGTTCTGCAATTGAAGGTAGGGGTCAAGCTCGGGTTTTCACCTTGACCCACCAGGATGCTCAGGCTTCCAATGTAGTTGTGGCAGGTGTTCTTCTAGTCTGTTCCTATGAGGCTCGTTTTTTGATAGATCCGGGTGCTACACACTCATTTGTCTCCCCTGTTTTTGCCATAAGATTGGGTAGGAACCCTATAACTTTAGAATGCCTATTATCTATAGCTACCCCACTTAGTGACAACATAGATGTGGATATGGTTTTTTCGGGTAGCCCGGTGGTAGTGAATGGTAGAATCCTCCTAGCAGACTTGATTCCTTTACTGATAATGGATTTTGATGTGATTTTGGGAATGAATTTGGCTAGCACTCATTATACCACTTTAGACTACAGGAAGAAAAAGGTATATTTTCACATATCTGGTGTGGAAGAGTTTAGCTTTGATGGTGACAGAAGCGTGGCTCCATATAACTTGGTGTCAGCAATTAGTGCGAGGAAAATATTGAGGCGTGGATGTCAAGGGTATTTGGCATTGGTGAGAGATACATCTGTAGAAGTTGTTAACATAGAAAATGTTCCTGTTGTCAGAGAATTCATGGACGTCTTCCCTGAGGAGCTTCCAGGGTTGCCATCTGAAAGGGAAATAGAGTTATGCATTGATGTTGTGCCGAGTACAAGCACCCTATTAATGCCACCTTATAGGATGACACCTGCAGAATTGAAAGAGCTAAAGGAGCAACTACAAGAGCTTTTAGACAAGGGTTTCATACGTCCGAGCACTTCACCCTAGGGTGCTCCTGTTCTATTTGTGAGAAAGAAAGATGGGTCATTGAGGTTGTGTATTGATTTTAGACAGTTGAACAAGGTGACTATGAAGAACAAGTATCCACTTCCTCGGATCGATGATTTGTTTGATCAGCTCCAAGAGGCTAGATTCTTTCCAAAATAAACCTATGATCAGGCTACCATCAGTTGAGAATCAGGAATGAGAATGTGTCCAAGACAGCATTCAGGACAAGATATGGTCATTATGAGTTCTTGGTGATGTCTTTTGGACTCACTAATGTACCAGCGACCTTCATGGACTTGATGAACAGTGTGTTCAGGCCATTCCTGGACTGTTTTGTCATCGTATTCATAGATGACATTTTGGTATACTCTTGGACCGAGGAAAAACATGTGTGGTATTTGAGGATGGTGTTGCAGACTTTGAGGGAGCACCAGCAATATGCCAAATTTTCAAAATGTGAATTTTGACTAGAAAGCATCTCATTCTTGGGACACATTGTTTCTAGTGAAGCCATTCAAGTGGATCCCAAGAAAATTGAGGATGTAACTGATTGGCTTAGGCCTACAATAGTCATTGAGGTGCGAAGTTTTCTGAGTCTAGCTGGCTACTATAGACTCTTTGTGCAAGATTTCTCCAGGAAAGCAGCTCCCCTAACTAAGTTAACTCGGAAGAATGTTCCGTTCATTTGGACAGATGATTGTGAGGAGAGCTTCCAGAAGCTTAAGGAATGTCTAACTACCGCCCCTGTGTTGACATTACCGATGAGTGGTGAAGGATATACCGTGTAATGTGATGCCTCCAGAGTCGGCTTAGGGTGTGTTTTGATGCATAATGGAAAAGTAGTGGCTTATGCTTCAAGGCAGCTAAAGAGGCATGAGTAGAACTACCCCACCCATGATTTGAAAATGGCAGCTATAGTCTTTGCACTAAAGATCTGGAGACACTACCTGTATGGTGAAGTGTGCGAGATATACACTGACCACAAGAGTTTGAAGTACATCTTCCAATAGAGGGATTTAAATTTGAGACAGAGGAGATGGATGGAACTTCTAAAGGACTATGATTATACCATCCAGTACCACCCTGGGAAGGCCAATGTAGTAGCAGATGCTTTGAGCAGAAAATCTTCTGGCAGCTTGGCACACATATCAGCAGAGAAGAGAACATTGATTTAGGAAGTACATGAGTTGATGGATTAAGGTTTGATCTTAGATCTTTTAGATGAGGGGGTATTATTGGCCCATTTTTTAGTGAGACCAGACCTGTAAGACAGAATCAGAGTTTCCCAGCACGGAGACCCGCAATTGATGAAGATCATAGAAAAAGTACAGCAGGGTGAAGGTGGTGAGTTTGGATTTGCCAATGATGGCGCCCTTATGCAAGGTTCCAGGATATGTGTGCCCGACGTGGAGAATCTCATAAATGAAATCATGCGAGAGGCACACTATACACTGTACAATGTCCACCCAGGCTCCACCAAGATGTACCATGATGTGAAAGATAGCTACTGGTAGAATGGCATGAAGAGAGACATAGCAGACTTTGTGTCCAAGTGCTTGACTTGTCAGAAGGTAAGGTTTGAATACCAGAGGTCGTCAGGGAAGCTACAAGAGCTCCCTATCCCATAATGGAAGTGGGAAATGATCACTATGGATTTTGTGACTGGGTTGCCTCGTACCACACGGGGATATGATTCGATATGGGTAATTGTAGATCATCTGACTAAATTAGCTCATTTCTTGCCTGTGAAAACCACATATTCTATTGCACAGCATGCTCGGCTCTATGTTCGAGAAATAGTCAGATTGAATGGAGTTCCTGCTTCCATAATATCTAACAGAGGGCCCCAGTTCACTTTTAAGTTTTGGAGAAAGCTGCAAAAGGCACTGGCACGCAATTAAACTATAGTACTGGCTTCCACCCTTAGACAGATGGCCAGTCCAAAAAGACAATCTAAACATTGGAAGACATGCTTCGCATGTGTGTTTTGGATTTTGGAGGTCAATGGGATGATCGGCTACCCTTGGTGGAGTTTGCCTATAACAACAGTTATCATTCCAGCATTGAGATGGCACCCTATGAGGCGCTATATGACAAAAAGTGTAGGTCTCCTCTGTGTTGGATGGAAATGGGAGAAGCGAAGGTGCATGATGTAGACTTAGTGTAGTACACTTTAGAAATGGTTCCTTTAATCAGGGAACGATTGAAAACAGCTTTCAGTAGGTAGAAGAGTTATGAAAATCCCAGACGGAGGGATGTAAAGTTTGCAGTAGGAGATTACGTATTCTTGAAGGTTTCTCCGATGAAGGGAGTCATGAGATTTGGAAAGAAGGACAAGTTGGCACCTCGGTATATTGAACCTTTTGAGGTTACTGATAGAGTTGGAGCAGTTGCCTACCTGTTGGAGTTACCACCCAACCTTTCTCATGTTCATCCTGTATTTCACATCTCCATGCTCAGGAAATACATACTTGATCCTTCTCATGTGTTACAGCTGGATGTAGTAGAGCTGAAAAAAGACTTGACGTTTGAAGAGCAACCTGTAGCCATAGTGGACTACCAAGTGAAGCAGTTAAGATCAAAACAAATCCCTATTGTTAAGGTTTTATAGAGGAGCCAGTCAGTGGAAGAATGCATCTGGCAGCCAGAGCGGGACATGTGTAGCAAGTACCTTTATTTATTCAATGTATAATTCTATTCTTTTATTCTGCCTTGTGTAAAAATTCGAGGACAAATTTTCTATAAGGAGGGAAGAATGTAACACCCTTAATTTTTAAATTAATTATTTTGTGGGTAGATATTAATATTTTATTTTATTTAAATTTTGGAGAATTATTTGAAATTTTTTGGATTTTAGAAATCGGGTTCGATTTTTCAAAAATATAAAACTTTGATGATTTTTAAAAAATTAATTTAAAGACCACGTGGCAAAACTGAAAATATATTTGGACTCTATAAATTTTTCTGAGTTTTCTAGAATTTTTTCAAAATTTTTGGGCCTCGTTTTTTGTTGTAGGGCAGAGTAAAAATTCAATTTCGAATATCTTGAATCAAACTGGTCGAATCAAACCAGACCAGATCGAACCTGTCGAATTGGACCAGCCCATTTTCTTTTTCTTCTTTTTCTTCGTACACCCCCGACACCCTCCCTCTCTCTCTCTCTTGTTTTCTCTCTCCTCTCTCCCCCTCTCGCTGCCCCAGCCACCCCAGCTCGCCGGCGCACCACCTCAGCTCTTCCCCCTTGACGGCCGCCACCTGTAGCGCTGGAAAAACGCACCCAAAGGCCCTTAATTGTGCACCATGCCGCTTCACCTTCCCGGGCCGATTCTGGCCAATCCGGCCACCAATTGGACCTTGTCTGTCCCAAAACACTTCTACACCTCGAGAGCTTTCCATAGACACCAAGAATACCAAAATTCATCAAGCGGTTTGTCCAATTTTTGTCTGGGAAGTTTTAGCCCATTTTAACTTTCGGGCTATATTTCTCGAAAACCGTAAACCCTACCAAAAATCTGAGAGTACCGGAGCACTCCACTCGTCAAGAGCTTCGCGGCAATACCCATTTCAAACTTTTCTGACACCGTTTTTTGGTGGGTCCTGCCAGACTTCACAGTATTTTTTCGAGCATTAAATGAGTTTGGAAAATTCTGTAAAAATTATATATTAACCCCCGTGTTGTGAGTTTCGCGTAGGTACCTTTATTTCGCAGAAATTCAACAGTTGCTCAAGTCTGTAATTTTGGGTTAGGCAGACAGGCTACCGAAAAAGTCTTCAAATTGGGTCGAGCTTATAGGCTACCCCACCGTTTTCAGACGTCCCAGACGCGTCTCCAAGGTCAGAATTGGTATAGGTAAACCCGAACCCCCATTTTTCTTAATTATCTAGTACTTGATTTTGATTAAAAATCTATAAAATATTCGTGGTAGGTTAGAAAAATATAATTTCTTTTGTGTTAGCTCTATAATATTACTAAGGACCGTGGGGCAAAGTTTTAGAATTTTTAGAGCTCATTTGGGTAGTTTTTGCAAAAGAGGTAATTGTAAGAACTAAATTGTAATTTTTCAAATTGTGATTATTGACTGTTTAGGTGGGCCCAGGAGGGGCTATGTGATATGATTGAGTTGTGAATGTGTGGCTTGTGAATATAAAAGTGCAATTTGAACCCTTTTTTAGGTTGGGTAGGTCCTAGGTATAGGGGAGACTCTATCGGATTTTCGGCATGACCTAGAGTGTCTTTGGTCTTTTCTAAGCTTGTATCGAGTCAAATATATTAAATAATTTCAATAAAATTTGTCAGATGAGCCAGGACAGCCTTCCTCCTCCGTCCAGCCGCTGCAGTGACCTCGGTTAAGTCAGTGAGTAAAATATTAATTTTAATTATAATTTCAATATTATTATATGTTCAAGCATGTCCATGCATCACTTATAAATATGTATCTATGTAGTTAAATACTATGCATGTTTTTTATTTCATTCATGGTTGATGAAGTGCCATAGATGTTGTTTGTGGTAATTTGGAGCAATGTGCGTGCGTTGGCATGCGTGTGGTATGGTATTGAATATGGACAGGACGGGTAGACACGGCTTGAGAGACACTTGCTGGGACCCCGCACTTGGTTTATTAAGCGAAAGTTTGGCTTGAGAGACACTCGTTGGCAGAGGTTGGATTAAGAGAGCTGTATAGGGGATCAACTCCCAGATATATACTGTTTGAACAGTGTTGGGTGGGTGAGTGCTCCAAATTACCTTTTTACTGCTATGATGTGGTTTGTATGAAAATAATGATGATGTTGCATTCTATTCCTTAGAATGTATTAACTTTAGTTTGCTATAGAAATTGAGGTTAAAATTAGTATTCTACTCTCTGAGTTGAACGCTCACTCCTGTTCATCTATTTTTCCATGCTATAGGATGATTATTTGTTGTGGCTAACTTGCTCTTCTTCTTCGCAAGTCCATTAATAGTATTTAATGTATTTTGTACAATTGAGTTAAATTTTAGACTCCGCATGTGTTAGAGAAGTCTAAGGAATAGTATTAATGGACTCCGCAAGTCCATTAATAGTATTAACTTTAGTTTGCTATAGAAATTGAGGTTAAAATTAGTATTCTACTCTCTGAGTCGAACGCTCACTCCTGTTCATCTATTTTTCCAGGCTACAGGATGATTATTTGTTGTGGCTAACTTGCTCTTCTTCTTCGCAAGTCCATTAATAGTATTTAATGTATTTTGTACAATTGAGTTAAATTTTAGACTCTGCATGTGTTAGAGAAGTACTTATTTTTATTTTGGACCTGTATTATAAAAGTTATGTTGGATCTGTAAAATTATTAAATGTATGCATGATGGTATTGAATGAGGGAGTTGAGCTCCCGTTTGAGTTATGACATTTTGATTATGTGGAGGGTGAGCTGAGCTCCCCATTTTATTATATATTATGTTTACAGGTAGGGCGAGTAAAAAAATCCTCGTTCAATGGTCCATTTTATGGCCAGACTCTGTCCTGTTGAATTCTTGAAATTAGGCCCAAATGGGCCTTATAATTGGATTGAGAAATAGTTAGGCTTACTACAGGCCTCGGGTGCTTTAGGCTGGCCCATGTCCTAGTGTCGGTCCGGCCCATAGGTTGGGTCGTGATAGTTATTCTGGGCTAGGAAGCTTTTCTTTTCTGAGAGCATAATTCCATTGCGTTGGACAATGGATTGGAACTGTGATAACAACTGTTTGTGAGCAGTGAGGGCAGGAAAGTCTGTTTCATCTTACTCCTCTGGCAGCTGTCAATGCCATTTTTGCTTTAAAGATATTATATATAATAGCAAAACTCTAAAGCATGTCTAAGATGGATTAGTGTAGCTTTCAATGGGATATTTTGGCCTGCAGATCTTTGTACATGTTTTGTGCAAACAAAGTAAAAGAGTCAGCTTTTTTATAAAAGTGGGGATGAGAAATTTAAGAGTGTTGGAAGAGAATGGCCATTGGAATGCAAAAAGCAGTTTTGGGCCTGTCAGAGGGCTGGATGCCAAGTTGCCAGAAGCATACGTGTTACTGAATACAGAAGCATAGTACACTTTCTTAGGTTTTCAGGAGAAAGAGAGAGTGGTCCCATCAGATTTTTATTGGTAATGGATCCCTCACCAAGCCTTGGCATGAATCCAACAGATTTAATCTTAGCTCAAGAAGAATGTAAACAACTTCTCCAGCAAGGGTTAATTGAGCCTACCAACTCTCTTGTATTTCAGGCCTGTGGGAAGGATCTGTAGATGTTTGGCTTGCTTGTAAATGTCACACTTACATTGCCTCTCTTCCTGAACAATTACAACCAGAGTTACATAGATTCTTAGCAGCAACCAAAAGGGATATGAGCAAAACTTCTATTGGTGGGTGTCGCTGGCATTAGTTTGCAGAATGCATTTGCTAGTACTTGAAATCTTTAAAGGTGGTGGATTTTGAGCTATTTGTTTGAGAGCTTGGACGACCTTTGTTTGATCTGATCCCCAAGGTGGGGCTGTCTTTTTTAGTAACTTTGACAGATGGCTTGTGTGAATAACAATACGTGGAATAAATTTTCTGATGTAGTTCACGATTCCCAAGAATTACTGTATTTGTTTGGGGTGAATGGTTGAAATTATCTCTTGTATTTCAGGCTTGTGGGAAGGATCTGTAGATGTTTGGCTTGCTGGTAAATGTCAAACCCAATAAGTATATCCTTATTAGGAAGATCAGATCCAATTATTTTGGTCCATAGTATACAGTTAGGAAAAAACCATATTCCAATGGGCTGTTTGGAAATAGCTGTAACACCCCAAAATTTTAGATTTTATTATTTTATGAGTATTTTTGGTATTTTAATTTTATTTAAATTTTAAGAAATTATTTGAGATTTTTTGGATTTTAAAAATCGGGTTTGATTTTTCGAAAATATAAACTTTGATGATTTTTAAAAATTAATTTAAAGACCACGTGGCAAAATTAAAAATATATTTGGAGTCTACGAATTTTTCTGAGTTTTCTGAAATTTTTTCGAAATTTTTGGACCTCATTTTCGGTCCCGAGACAGAGTAAAAATTCAAAATTTTGTATTTCAAATCGAACCGACCGAATCGAACCGGACTGGATCGGACCGATCGAATCGGACCGGCTCCCTCCCCTTTTTCTTCCTCCCGTCTCCTCCCCCTTCTCTCTTTCTCCTGTTTTCTCTCTCCTCCCGCCCCAGCCCGTCGGCCAGCCACCTCCCCCACCACCCCAGCTCACCGGCGCGTCGTCCCACCTCCTTCCCCCGGCCGGCCGCCTCCCCAAACGGCCGGAAAACGCACGCGAACTCCCCTTCTTCGCGCGCGCGACGTTTCGACTTCCCGGCCAAAATTCGGCTGATCCGGCCACCAATCGGACCGGGTCTTGTGTCTAAAATCATCTACTCGTCGAGAGCTTTCCATAGACACCAAGAACGCCGAAATCCATCGAGCGGTTTGTCCAATTTTTGCCCGGGAAGTTTTAGCCCATTTTGACTTTCGGGCTAGATTTCTCACAAACCGTGAATCCCACGAGAAAACCGAGAGTACCAGAGCGCTCCATTCGTCGAGAGCTTCGCGGCGACATAAATTTCGAATTTTTCTGACACCGTTTTTCGGTGGGTCCCACGGAACTTCGCAGTGTTTTTCCGAGTATTAAATGAGCTTAGAAAATTCTGAGAAATTTATGTACTAACCCCCGTATTGTGGGCTTCATGTAGGTATCCTCAATTCACGGAAATTCGACAGTTGACTGGGTCTGCAAATTTTCGGCCAGACAGACCCGTTACCGGAAAAGTCTCCGAATTGGATCGAGGTTTCGGATACCCCCCATTGTCAGACATCCTGAGCGCGTTCCCGAAGTCGGAATCGGCAAAGGTAAACCCAAACCTTGCTTTTTCGTAATTTTCTAGTGCTTAAATAGGGTTAAAAATCCATAAAATATTCGTGGTAGCTCAGAAAATTATGATTCTTTTTGCAATAGCCTAGTAATATTGCTAAGGATCGCAGGGCAAAGTTTTAGAATTTTTAGAGCTTGTTTGGGCAATTTTTGCAAAAATGATCAATTATAAGGATTAAATTGAAATTTTACATATTGTGATGAATGATTGATTTGATGGGCCCAGGAGGGGCTGTGTGATATGATTGAGTTGTGGATATATGGATTGTGAATATAGAAGTATGTTTTGAGCCTTTTTGCAGGTTGGGTAGGTCCTAAGTATAGGGGAGACTCTGCCGGATTTTCGGCACGACTTAGGACGTATTTGGTCTTTTCTTGATTGTATTGAGTCATTTATATTAAAAATTGTAATGTAATTGTCGTGAGCCGATACCTTCTTCCTCCGCCACCACACGATGACCGTTGTCAAGTCTGTGAGTAAAATATTAATTTTAATTGTAATTTCACTATTATTATATGTTCAAGCATGCCCATGCATCACTTATATGCATATATTTATGTAGTTAAACTCTAGGCACGATTTATGTTGCATTGATAACTGTTAAAGTGCCATGGGTGTTGTTGTGGTAATTTGGAGCAGTGTGCGTGCATTGGCGTGCGTGTGATGTGGTGTGGACTATGGATAGGACGGGTAGTCACGGCTTGAGTTCTTCGCTGGGACCCGATCCTTCGGGGGGTAGTCACGGCTTGAGTTCTTCGCTGGGACCCCCGATTTGGTTTATTAAGCGAAAGTCCGGCTTGAGTTCTTCGCTGGCACCAGGTTGGATTTAAGAGAGCTGCATAGGGGATCAGCTCTCATATATTATGATTGATACTACAGGGTGTGTGAGTGCTCCAAATTACCTTTTTGATGTTATGATGTGAAAATATTGTTGATGTTGCATTTCACTCTACAGGGTGCATTAGTTTTAGATAGTTATAGAGATTATGGTTAAAATTGATATTTTACTCTCTGAGTCGAACGCTCACTCATGTTCAATATTTTTTCAGGCCACAGGAGGATATTTTTGAGGTTAACCTGCTTCCTTTCCTCGCAGGTTGTTTATCAATGTTTGTGTAATTTTATTAACTCCTAGAATTTCCGCATGTGTTAGAAGTATTTATTTGATTTTGGTCTGTAATATTATTATCATGTTGGACCTGTAAACATATAATGATATGCCTGTTTGATGGATTGGATGAGGGAGCTGAGCTCCCATTTATTTTTATGCTGATGAGTATGTGGAGGGTGAGCTGAGCTCCCCAATTGATGATATATTTTGTTTACAGGTCGGGTGAGCCAAAAACTCCCCGTTGAAAGGTCCACTTTATGGCCGGACTCCGTCCGGTTGATTTCTTGATATTGGGCCCAAATGGGCCTTAGAGTTGGATTAATGAATAGTTAGGCTTACTACGGGCCTCGGAGGCTTTAGGCTGGCCTAGGTCCTAGTGCCGGTCTGGCCCATAGGTTGGGTCGTGACAATAGCCATCAAAAATAAAATCAAGAAATTTGAATTCCACCTCATTAGACATCATTTCACTGTTCTAATGGATAGTTCATCTTTTCCAAGATTTATGGAGTTCAAGGACAGACCAAACTACAAAAATCTTCAGCCGGCCTTTTGTCCAAAGCACTAAAGTCACACCAGACGGACAACCCTGTCCTCTCACTCCAGCTGAAGAAGTGCTAAATTGGCAAATAAAGAATGTTGCAGTTCAAAACAAAACATTGCAGCGTATTGATTCAAAGATAGATTCAAATAAAGAATGCGATCAATAGACTGAGTATGGGTAAGGACTCTGTCTATCTTTGAATCAATACGCTGCAATGTTTTGTTTTGAACTGCAACATTCTTTATTTGCCAATTTAGCACTTCTTTAGTTGGAGTGAGAGGACAGGTTGTGGTTGGAACGTTGTTTAGACTGTTCCATCAAAATTTCTCCGAAAAGAAGATTCTGTTAACTGTAGTTCAAGAACAAAGCTCTACCTGAACCACAGCTTCTAAGATTAAAAGACTGGTTCTCAAAGTATAAATTCACAGTCCAACAGAATTTGTCTCTAGAATAGTTGGCTCTCTCCAAGATTGGTTTTTGTCACTTGGAGATTATCACCTTGCACAGTTCTACCATTTTACTCCTTTGGCGGCTGTTAATGCCATTTTTGCTAATTTCTTAGGAGATGCTTCTCTTTACAATAAATAGCTACGCCAAGAATTCTTTGACATGCGGTGCTGTTCTCTCAAGCGCTCAGATATTGAAAAACATTTTTGAATAATGGTTCTTTCATCTAGTTTAGAATCGGAGCCAGTATCAGATAGTGGTTTAGATGCATATGAGGCAGACATAACAGCCTTGCTTATGGCTGATCCTCCACAACCTCCTCCTACTAGACCATTAGCTTCATTATGCACAGGCCCTTCTTTCGAAGGCCCGATGGACTTTTTTGGTAATTTCTTAGGAGATGCTTCTCTTTACAATAAACAGTTACGCCAAGAATTCTTTGACATGCGGTGCTATTCTCTCAAGCGCTTAGATATTGAAAAACATTTTCAAAGAATGGTTCTTTCATCTAGTTCATAATCGGAGCCAGTCTCAGATAGTGATTCAGATGCATATGAGGCAGACATAACAGCTTTGCTTATGGCTGATCCTCCACAGCCTCCTCCTACTAGACCATCAGCTTTATTATGCACAGGCCCTTTTTTCGAAGGCCCGATGGACTTCTTTGGTCCCAAAACTCTTAATATGAATGGAGAACCTATGAGAGATCCATTACTAATAAAAATCTGATGGGACCACTCAGGCGCTAGCTTGATAATTATCTTTGTGAAATCAATAATTACCTACCTATAGTACCTCCTAATGTGAATTGCACGTCACTTGGACCCATCCACTCTACTATTGATGAACCTATTGACTGGACTAATCCTCTCTAGCAAGATTCCCAAGAGGACCCCATAGAGATTGAAGCCTGTGAAGCAATAGCAAGTGCTGCCCCACCATCTCCTGAAGAACATGGGCCCAAACACCATTCCTACACCTTTAGTCTCACTCCACCTCTTACCTAGTAAATATGACCGACCCATTCCAGTTATTGGCTTTTTAGACATTGGAGCCCACAAAAGCATGATGAATCCAGCCATTATGCCTCCAGCAAACTAGGTCCGACATACTGAATATTTCAAGGCCGGCCCTTGGTTCACACTTGACGATGTTCCTCCATCTAAATGGAGAGATAGACTTGCAGAGTTCAAGGCATGGTTAGAAGTACAAATGTTGAAACAAGACGCTGACTCTCATGGAATATGGGAAGAGAGCCGGTGGAATGCCTGGGAGGTCAGGGCTGTACAGAAATGTGGATCTTGGGGTCCTCTTGGGAATCTTGCTAAAGTGGATTAGTCCAGTCAATAGGTCCATCAATAGTAGAGTGGATAGGTCCAAGTGACGTGCAGTTCACATGAGGTACTGTAGGCTGGTAATTATTAATTTTACAGAGATAATTACTAAGCTGGCGCCTGAGTAGTCCCATCAGATTTTTATTGGTAATGGATCCCTTATAGAAGATCTGGATCTTTAACCCGAGGAATCCGATCTCTCATTTCATCTAGAAGATCTCTTCCTAGAGAATATGTACAAGCTTCTAAGATGGATCAGTGCAGCCTTCAAAGTACTGCCTCTGAGCAGTATGTCACTCTAGAGATCCCTCCTCCTCTAATTCCCAGATGGAGAAATGAAGGTTATTCTCACCTCCATTTCAGAGCTGTTAGGCTCATCCTTGCTGACACAGAGACTGCCCTAACTATTGTCCAGATACCTAACCTTTCACTCTGAGATCCACATCTCTGTACAGCCCTAAAAGTTCAAGTTCAACTAACTGGAGCTGAACAAGTGACTTCCTTGATGATGGCCACTCTTCACCACCAAATCATTTATCGGCTTCAAGACCATGCAGTAGATCTGGTATAAGCTTCAGCCTCAAATACAGCAATTCTTGGGAATTGTGAATTATATCAGAAAATTTATTTCACATATTGTTGTTCACACAAGCCATCTATCAAAGTTACTAAAGAAGATAGCCCCACCTTAGGGATTAGATCAAGTAAAGGCCGTCCAAGCTCTCAAACAAATAGCTCAAAATCTGCCACCTTAAAACTTGTACAAAGATCTGCAAGCCAAAATAGCCCATTTGGATAAGGAACTCAGAACCTTAATCCAATACAACCCTTGCTGGAGAAGTTGTTTACATTCTTCTTGAGCTAAGATTAAATCTGTTGGATTCATGCCAGGGTGAGTGGCCTTGGTAGGGTTTACATCCTCATTGAGTTTGAAGGGAAGGTTGATAAAGAAATCTTTATTTTTCCACAAGAGGTGTGGATGGAGGAATTTTGCATGAGAATTGGTACATGATTTGAATTACAGCTAGGAGAAAAGCTGTCAGGAGTGGGGATGAGAAATTCAGGAGTATTGGAGAAGGATGCCATGAAAATCAGAGGGAAGGAAAATTGAGAGCTGAGGAGGTTAATCTGTCTTGTCTTGGAAAGGAGATCAGGGATCAGATTATGTTTTCCTTTAATGTGCTGGACTGTGAATTTATACTTCGAGAACCAGTCCTTTAATCTTAGAAGCTGTGGTTCAGGTAGAGCTTTGTTCTTGAACTCCATGATTCTTGGAAGGGTGAGGTTCTGAGAATCCAAAACCAAAGGGAGAAAAGTTTGTAGAGGGAGGTGCAAACGGGTTTTGAGAGGGTGAGGAGGAAGGTAAGAATGCGCTTTTGAGTTTTTTGAAAAGAGAAAGGGCCATATGTGTCTTTCTCTATTGTCTTCTTCCAAAAGGATGGCCCCCCAGTGAGTGTCACTAGCATCAGTTTGCAGAATGCGTTTGCCAGTACTTGGAATCATTAAAGGTGGCGGATTTTGAGCTATTTGTTTGAGAGCTTGGACGGCCTTTGTTTGATCTGATCCCCAAGGTGGGGCTGTCTTCTTTAGTAACTTTGACAGATGGCTCCTTAACCCGAGGAATCCGATCTCTCATTTCATCTAGAAGATCTCTTCCCAGAGAATATGTACAAGCTTCTAAGATGGATCAGTGCAGCCTTCAAAGTACTGCCTCCCAGCAATATGTTACTCTAGAGATCCCTCCTCCTCTAATTCCTAGATGGAGAAATGAAGGTTATTCTCACCTCCATTTCGGAGTTGTAAGGCTCATCCTCACTCTCCATGAAAGACGTGGACTTCCAGTCACTGTAAGAGTATCACTTTTAGATACTCGATTAAGGGGCTTGTAATAAATTACTAGCCTCCTTTTTCCCGCGTAATTGTTCTGATCTTTTTTCTATATAGAAGGCTTGGCAAGTCTATGGAGAGTTGGTCCTCATATAGCAGAGGAATTATTAAAATTCCCTAAAAAGGATTTGACCGTCAAATTTTTTCAAAAAGAGTGCAATCTTAAGGTCAAAGAATATTACGGTCCATTAATATTAGTTCGTTGAAATGCAGAAAATAATTTTAGACCTGTCAAAGGGCTGTATGCTAAGTTATTAGAATGCCGCTTTTAAATTAAAATTTATTAGTAAAACTATTATTTTAAAAAAATGAAGAAGCTGTTCGATTTAAGAATATTCTTTTGATTTTAGGAAGATTTAAGGATATTCTGAAATAATTATTTTGAGAGAAGCACACAGAGGAGGAAGAAGGATTTTGTGTCGGATGATTTTACGTTATGTCACCGTTGTTTAAGAAAATGCTATTTTTTCTGTAACTCCTTTCTTTGACCTGGTCTGTGCTTCCGATGGAAATGTCTACCACCAGCAATCTTCGATGAAAGCCTCTCAAACTCCCAGTCAAAAACCCTAATTTTCACATCAATCGGAACCCTCTTTCTTTCCAGCACTTAATTAGGCAATTTTTATATATTTTATAACATGCATTCTTTCTAAATCTCAAACTCCGTTCATGATTCCCCGAATTCGAATTCCAAATTTATGAAATACTAGTTCATTTTGATGCTTCTCATTCTAGAACTCTATACTCCAGCGATACAGATCCTAATTCCTGTTTTCCGTGCTTCCAATTAGTGGAATTTTGGGATTCAATGAATCACCAAGACCAGGAATCCGATTCATATAATCTCATAACCAATTCTTCGTGGCTCGAAATCAGATTGTTCTACGTCAGAATCACGCCGTGCGTGATCGACAGCGTCCCGGACCATCTGACTCTTCGCCATCTTCGCCGCGAAATCAGCACGCCCCTCGAAATCAACGGCTTCAGAGTTCCATGCGCTGATTCTGCCTCCGTGACCCTCCGTCGCGACCGTCTCAATAAGGAGTCTTCTGAGGTCACCTACGTCAGTACAGACAGTGTGCGTGTCACTGGTGCCGTGGAATTCGAGGTGTTGGAGAAGAACGATTTATTTTTGTGTGGGTCCCTGGAGAGAATAGAAGCCGTTTGGGGGAATGGGAGCGTAGGACTGGAAAATGATTCGAAGACAGGATGGAGCATGGAGTGTTACATGGCGGCTTCTGTGGGGGAGGGAAACTCTGTGTTTTTCCAACCGAAGATGGGGTTTTCGGCGCCTGCCATTGAAGTTTATATTGCTGGTTGCTGTGGGGGTGTGCCGGTGATATTGACTAAGACAATTTTGGTCAGTCCGATAAGGAAAGTATCGAGGCATGGAATGCTTGATGCTATTCCTGAGGATGACGAGATGGAAAAGGAGCAGAATGGTGTAGGCATCAATGGGTTGGTTCGCCTCCGTAAAGTTCAGGTAATTTGATATTTGTCTTTAATTTACCTTCCAGTCGTTTGATTTTGTTGTTAATTTGTAAGATTTGAATCCAACAAACTGCGTTGGATTGACTCTTTCAGCCTTGAGAATATCATTTTGGATTAGAATTTGAATTCAACTTGAACTGATGGGAATTTTTTTTTCCCTTCTATAATATCAGTTGATAATTGAGGTTGTGAAAGGATATGATATACATTAGTTGATAATTGGGTAAGGTATTGGTTGTTTTTTGTAGGAAACTGAGATTGCCCTTGTAGGATTTGTATGATTGCCTTTTGCTTGTCTAATTCAAAATTTTTGGATGAATTATTGTATATCTCGGTTCTGTATTATGCATGTAACAGGAATTCTTATTTTGAATGTGCCATTTTAAGTTATTGTAAATTTTTGTGCTGCTGCAAAACTCATATAAACAAAATAACGTGCTATCCTTTTCTTTGCCCGATTTGGTGAATTAACAATCAGCAGTTTTGGCGCCCCTCAAGTTAAATGTTGAGTGCATCCAAGCACTTTACCTCTTCTTTAGGAATATGCTTGTGGAAGTATACCTTTTTCGTTATTTGTTACCGAGTATTTCTAATCAGAAACAACAAAGGATGATGGCTAATTGAATAGAATAAATGAACAACTCCTAGGTCTCATCATTTAGAATTTGAAAAGTTCTGTTCTATTGTAAATACTTCAGTCAGTCTATGTCCTTAAGCTTTGGTAGAATGTTATTTTTATTAGGTGGACATATAACAGAAGTTGGTATTGAAATGAAACAGTGTGAGTTGAGTTTGCGATACCTTTTCAGTAATCAAGGACAGTTATTGTTGAGATAGTTCTTTCAATCAACTAAGCTTGTGCTTTTTCTCATTTAACACATGCAACTGTAGGTTACTTCTAGCAACTTGATGGCCCTTGCTTTATACAAATTGGAATTTGGTGCTTTTCTAAGCTTTAATAAACCTTCTATTTTTGTTTACATTCTGAGTTATATAAATAATGCAGATAATATAACTCCTCTTCTCCAATGCATTAATTAAAAAATAGACATGCTTTTTAATGAATTATTGGAGATCATTGATTTGTTTTGGAAATTCAGGATTTTGTTGATACCTCACTAGCAGTTGCTGTTTTCTGACTAGCTTTATCATCATTGGCATTGGGTGCTCATGCAGATTGCTGAATCAGATGGGGATGAGTGTGAGTTAGATGGGAAAATTGCAAGCAGATACTGCTCAGAGGACATGTATCATGGTGAGGATGGCCAACTCTCATGGTTTAATGCTGGGGTTAGAGTTGGTGTTGGAATTGGCCTTGGGATGTGCCTTGGGATTGGAATAGGTGTTGGACTTCTAATGCGATCATATCAAGCAACTACCAGGAATTTCAGGAGGAGGTTTTTCTGAACTGAATAATTTATCTAATTATATATTATTATGGATCACTAGAAAGAATTGGAAATCTTTCGGAATTTTAAAGCCTGTCTGGAAGATGTCAATATTGTGGCCAAGGAAATAAGACTTAATACGGTGACTTTGATCTGTTAAGTATGATTTTTGTTAGGTGGGGTGAAAGTTGTACAGTTTTTTGCACGGTAGTCTCTATATTTTTTGTGATATGATGATGAGCTTGCATTGAACAAATGGGAGTTAGCTGGGAGTTCTCAAACTCATTCCAATGGCTGCTTAAGATCACGCAGTTGCTGGTTCGAGTGGGAGTTGGATGGATTTTCAGTTTGGTTCAACATTTGGACTATCAAAGCTTCGGTACAGGGAGGCAAAAACATGTTTGCACTTAAACGATAAGCCCAGAAATTCACATGCATGTTCAGCAGCCAGCATGAGTTTGTGTGCGGTGTGGTTATGCATCTATATCATAAGAGTTCTGTAGAATGTGTGGTTTTTTGGTCTCTCCTTACTTTGGGTAGCGTGACATAGTTGTCCCTAAATGTGAAAAAGCTGAATTGTGATGTTTAAATTACATTAATTTGTTCGAATCTGAATGTTGTCCTTTAGAAATAATGGGAAGTATTTTCCACAATCAACAAAGGAGTTATGTTATTGCTGAGATAAGAGCAGTTTTAACTAGCCCAGGATTGAAAACTCCACCGGTCTATAAAATATAAAATCAATCGTTTAATTTAGCAACGTGCTTGCTTCGAAATTCAACTTTCGCCAATGCCATTAAAGCGGTGATAGTTCATTTGCTCCTCTAATGTGCCCCTTAGGAAACTCGCCCGGCAGAAAAGGACAACGAAGACAACTCTGTATTATACAGAGCAAACACATTGCGTAATGGTGAATATTTAAAATCTATACCTTTGAAATTCGAATATTATCGTGGCTGACAAGAGTTGGGACATGATTGAAATTTCGATGATGGCATGGGCATGTGAGTAAAATGGAAGACTAGGATCGGATCTATGGTTAGGCGTGGGCCGGATGTTTCAACTTTCAAAATTCAAGAGTTCAACCTGGTCTCCTGGAGCACGGGAGCCATTAGCGAAAAACTAAAAAACGACACGCCATCAAGGGTCGCAAACAAAAATTCACTCAGATGTCCTTTCACTCTCTTCGGTAGACAAAAAAACCCCACAGAAATGCCCAAATTTACAACATTAAACCCTAACCGCCACAACCACCACCATCACCACCACAACACTTGGCTCACTCATACAAGAAGCACGCGGCAATGACTACCACCAATATCAGATCCTCCGCGACAATGTCACACCGTAACAGCCCCGCGCAAGCTCTCCCCTTGGTTGTCACTCTCAACTGCATCGAGGATTGCGCCATCGAGCAAGACTCTCTAGCCGGCATCGCAAGCGTCGAGCACGTGCCGCTTAGTCGCCTAGCTGATGGCAAGATTGAATCAGCTGCCGCTGTGCTTCTCCATTCTCTCGCTTACCTCCCTCGTGCCGCCCAGCGCCGTCTTCGTCCCTACCAGCTCATCCTATGCCTTGGTTCGGCTGACCGTGCCGTAGACTCGGCTCTTGCCGCTGACCTGGGGCTCCGGCTTGTTCATGTGGATACGTCGCGGGCCGAAGAGATCGCCGACACAGTGATGGCTCTGTTCCTTGGCTTGCTGCGTCGGACGCATTTGCTCTCCCGCCACGCGCTCTCTGCTTCAGGATGGCTCGGCTCCGTTCAGCCGCTGTGTCGGGGAATGAGAAGGTGTAGAGGGCTGGTTTTGGGGATCGTTGGTAGATCTGCATCGGCGAGGTCCTTGGCTACTAGGAGCTTGGCTTTCAAAATGAGTGTGCTATATTTTGATGTTCACGAGGTATAAGTTTAACAATGTGGAGTGATTTAGTTCTATAATAGATGAATTTGGGAGCCACTGTTATGTTTGGTGCCTAGAATGCGAATATGCTTTTTCACCAGTGAATTAATTGTTTTGGGGTGGTGGGGGGAGAGGAGAGAAAGAAGTGATTTTAACGAAGTTGGGTAGAAATTCTGTTCAAGTTAAGAACATCCACAACGTGCTACTACATGGTAGTAGAGCCTCTTAAAATTCAATAAAATTTGTACCATCTTGTTTATCCATCCAATTGACAATTAGCTAAGAAGTATGCTTTGAATTGGTGCTTAGGATATTTATTGAGAAAGAATGAAGTAATCTATTTCGGGCATAGGGTGCTAATTAGCAATTCAGTAGTTAAAATTCATTTATATGTGATTCTGAAGTATTTTGGTTTGAGGTTGTCCTAGATATACTACTGGCCATTATATCACTGCAAGACAACTTGAATAAATGGTGAGACGAACGTATATTATGTGCTTATGCTTTGTTGTTCTTTATGTTTCATGACTTGAGATGTGATTATGATGGCATTCAGTTAGAAGTTGAATAGTGAATGGCATTCTAGAAAACACTAACTTCCCATTTAATGCACTAGATTTCTTACTATTTATTCTTTTAGTTTTTAATTTCTGTGCAATTATGTGTTTATTTGTTCTTTGCATCTTTACTTGCTTTTGCTATTAACTTCTGGACCATACTATCTTTGTACAGGGAAAAGGAAAAGCAAGTGCATCTTCCTTAAGATTTCCACCTGCAGCCCGAAGAATGGATACTCTTAATGATTTACTAGCTGCAAGTGACCTTATCTCACTTCATTGTGCTTTAACAAATGAAACAGTTCAGATCATCAATGCAGAATGTTTGCAGCATATAAAGCCAGGTAAATTTCTTTCACCTTTTTGAGAACATCATAATTCATATGATCCTGTTTGCATTGACATGCGGGGAGCACCTTTATTTTTTTTTAGGGGCATTCCTAGTGAATACTGGAAGCAGTCAGCTACTTGATGACTGTGCTTTGAAGCAGCTTTTGATTGATGGAACCTTGGCGGGATGTGCTCTGGATGGTGCTGAAGGACCACAGTGGATGGAAGCATGGGTATGTTTGAATTTTTGTTGTTGGGTGCATTGCTTTCTACGATATAATTAGTAAACATTTGAATGTATAAGTGCAGCTTTGTGCGTTTTTGCTTATGTCTCCTCTTGTCTTGCATGTCATGCTTGCCTCTCTAAAAATGCCAATAGTTTCCCAATATGCTGATGTATTGAGATTGTTCTGATGAAAATGCTTGGCGCTGTAAAATCTATGCTGTAAATAACATTTTGTGTTTAAGGTGTTACATTCTAGCATTCTGCTGTTTGGAGATCACAGCAACTGGTTTAAAATTAAATGGTGGACTAAATCTATGAATTTTGCATTACATGAGAAAATAAAATGGCAAGTAAACCAAGATATCTTTGCTTTTCATAAAAAGCAAAGTTTTGCTCTTTATTGTCTAACCTAACTTTTTCTTACAAATTTTAGTTTTGCTACCAAACAAATGCAAGAATGAGATATCATAGTTGATAAATATATAAATTTAGGTTCACATGAAATAGGAAAATTAAAATGCAACATGAAATTAATATATGCTTTCTATAAAAGAGAGTTTTTTTTTTTGGCTAGCAACATGTAGGTTTTTGCGTCCGAAATAGCAAAAATTATTAAAAAAAAAAAAAAAGCAAGGTAACCAAACAGCTTAAGAAAAGTCTGGCTTTTGTTTTCATAATAACAAAAAGGCGGCCCCCCTCCCAAACCTTAAAAAAAAAAAAAAAAAAAAAGGAAAGATAGTTTTTGTTACCTGCAAAGTGCATACCATACAGTACCCTGAAGATCCTTTTTTCTATCTTGAATTTGTTACTTTATTTTTTTCAATACCTAATTATCTACTAGAACAAAATTAAATTGTTATGAGTTCTAGGAGGAACAAGTTTACCCGCTGTTCTTACTTAAAAGTCACATGGTGCCTGGTAAGTTTTTTAGGCGCTAAAATTATTAATTCGTAGAATGATGCCTGCTTTAATTTTAGATTTTGGTACAATGTGATATAGTCTTACTAATTTGTCTTATTTAACCTTTGCTTCAGGTAAAGGAAATGCCCAATGTATTGATACTTCCACGCAGTGCAGATTACAGTGAAGAAGTATGGATGGAGATAAGGGACAAAGCCATCTCTTTATTGCAGTCTTTCTTCTTTGATGGGGTTATACCAAAGGATGTCATCTCTGATGAGGAAGAGGAGAGTGAAGTAGCTGATGAAAATGAAGAATTTCTCAAACAAGACAATGAAAGTGCTCAACAGGCTTCTGTGGGTGAGCAGTTGAAGGGTGATATTCTGTTAAGTCCAGAAAGCTCCAACAGAAAGGGAAAAAATAAATCAGCTGAATCTCCAAGCCAGGCTAAGGGTTCTGGCTTGTCTCAAACAGCTGTAAGGTCTGAAGGGAGAAGTAGCAGATCAGGTAAGAAGGCAAAAAAAAGACATGGCCGTCAAAAATCCTTGCAGAAATCAGATGATCCTTCTCAATTAGAAAAGGAAAGCAATTTACATCGTGAAGATGATACTGCTATGAGTGGTACTGATCAAGTGTTAAGTTCCAGTTCTAGGTTCGGTTCCCCTGAAGACTCAAGTAGTAGGAAAACACCAATAGCATCAATGCAAGAATCAACTTCTGACCAGCTTTTAAGATCAAGCAAGAAGCTTAGCAGAAAGTCTAGTGAGCTGCTGAAAGACGGGTGTGTTATTGCTTTATATGCAAGAGATCACCCTGAACTCCATGTCTCAAGGCAGAGAGTTAAAGGGGGTGGTTGGTTCCTGGATTCCATGTCAAATGTAACAAAAAGAGATCCTGCAGCACAGTTCCTTGTTGTTTTCAGAAGCAAGGTACAGCAAAAATCTTTTCATTTTGTTTTCCCTATGTGTAGTATGTACCATAATTCCAATGTTTTGGTTAAGTAATGTGTTTATATGGACACATTTTCTTCAGGACACTATTGGGTTGCGTTCTTTTGCTGCTGGTGGAAAGTTATTGCAGGTACTTTATATTATTAGAAGGTTAAGTTGTTGAAGAGCACACCTCAAGTGCTACTACCTTCTTTTTCTAGTACTTAAAGGGAGTGTGATTGATGCAAGTTGATATGATTTTATATAATTAACCAGTATGATTGCTTTGCTTTTGCTTTTGCTGATGTGACCTTTTTTCAAAGCCTTGAATTATCTTAAATGGTTAAGCAAGGTATGCTTTAATCTCCATAGTAGCAAGGTATGCTTTAATCTCCATAGTCATTTTCAAATAGTAAATATTTTAGATTTATTTATATTTTTGCTTCTGAATGCTCCATGTTAGGACAATAGACATTTCATGTGTATATGGGCCATTTGTTCAAAGGAAAAGCTGTCTGCTTCTTATTATTTTTATACAGTTCCTAATGCACATCATTGCGGTAGTAAAGAAAATAACAACTTGGCTGCAGAGCATCTCCATGTCTTGTAATTTCATGGGATGATTGAAACACAAAACATAACTTAATATACCAGTGATGTTGATGTCGTAGTAGCTAAATTCATCGTTTACTGTTTGTGGGATTAAGGTCAAGTTTTATCTTGAAATTGCAGATTAACAGAAGAATGGAATTTGTATTTGCTAGTCACAGCTTTGATGTCTGGGAGAGTTGGACATTGGAAGGTTCATTGGAGGAATGTAGGCTGGTTAACTGTAGAAATCCTTTGGTAAGTAACGATTATCGCACTAGCTGCAACATGAATTTTCCATGCATGCACTTTAAATTCTTGAGGATTAAGAGGTATATATATGGTATATTCTATGGTTACTTGGTTCTATAAAAAGTATAATTACTTTGTTACAAATGAAATATTTTAACATAAATTTATAACTCATCTAATGAGATTTTTATAAAATGATTCTTTTTTTCTGTATAGTAGTTAATTATGAAAATTTTATTAACTTAATAGAAAAAAATAAAGTTTCCTCGCATAAAAAGGTAAATATAATATTTTTTTAAAAAAATTTAAAAGATAAATTATGTATGGTAAATTTTGTTAAAAAATTATAGGAACAAGTTTTGATTTATTAAATATTATTTATTAGATTTTTTAAAAAAATTGTGTTTTTTTTATAGAAAAATTTTATTTTTTTCGATAATAAAATTTTCATAATTAACTACTTTACAGAAAAAAGAATCAATTTATGAAAATCTCATTAGATGAGTTATAAATTTATGTTAAAATATTTCATTTTTCGTAACAAAGTAATTATACTTTGTATGCAACCAATATATGTATATACATCCGAGACTCAATTGAAGCTTCTCTCCCTTTTTTTCCTCTGTTGAATTGCTTTACTTGGTGATGAAAAAACTGCAGGCTATTTTGGATGTACGCATTGAGATTCTGGCAGTGGTAGGGGAAGATGATGGAGTTACTCGTTGGCTAGATTAGGTTGTGAAAGCAAGAGTGATTGAGTAAAGATACTAACCTTTTTTCCTGCCAATTTTGTTATTCTTCTGAGATTTGTGTTTCCTCAAAACAATTTGTAAATCATTCTTTTTCTCTTCTTTTGTTCTCCTATTTTTTTCCCTTTTCTTTGCCATTTCCTTTTCCTTTTGAGAGGTTACCAGCTGTGCAGGAATTCAGTATTTTGGGTTGTTTGGCCTCTTGACAAATTGATGTATTTTATAATGATTGAGAAAATTTTTCAATTTTCATCGTCTTTAAAAAGATTATTGGTTTTCCTTTTTAAGTTGCCGAAGTTCCATTGGAGTCTTTATTGTTTTGAAGGCAAAACAGTGATGTCACAACTTGGTGTTGATTGTGGCTATACCATATAATATTTAAACCTGTAACAGACTGGTCACTTTAATTCACAAGGCAAATTCACAAGTCTAATGGCACCCGATTGCGGCAATTTTTTTCCGAAAAATGTCAAAAAAAGTTAATGGTTGGAAATTTTGGGCTTTGCAAAGCCGAACATTGTACAAGCTAGTTCAATATTTACTGTCCTGATTCATACACTATTTAGAGGCTAGAGAATGGTTTTTGGCTGTTGGAGGAATTACTTGCAGTAATTTAGTAATTTACCCGCCCTTGACCCCATCCGAACCCAAACCTAAGGTGGTTACTCTTATGAGAAAGTAATAAAATTGAGGGAAATTTATTTAGCAGAAGAAGAATTTTAGGGCATGGAAAGATATTTAGCTGGTGGAACATCAAGCTTGAAGCTTGCGGGCCTTGGCTTTGCCAATTCTTTCAGAAGGGTTGGCATTGTTTGGAATTTTACGGGGAAAAGCTTGTAGGCATGGTCGAAAGATCCATGAGTTATAAAACCCTAAATCAAGGGTGCGAGAAGGTCCCACATCTTAAGAATTCACATGGGTGTTGGAGCCCCAGTGCCCCACAGCTTCCCTTGCGGAAGAGGAAAATCATGGGCCACGGGGTGGAGTGGGTAGTAGGGCGCTCTTCCACGTTTATCATTCACGGCTGCCCAAAACCTTATCCATTTCCACGGAACACCTCACTTCTGGCCTTGCGAAATAAATATCATTAGACCAATTACTATTATATCATAAAAACTCCGGCGTAATATATTTTTGCAATGGGTAACTAAAAATCCCTTTCATTTAGTACAGTAGTAGGCCCCCAGACACCAGCTTTTAAGCACACTCCATCTCAGTGAACAGTGGAGAGGGAATATGGTTGATAGTTGAATAATGACTATAAGCCAACAAAATTTCAGAGACTAGTGTATTCTCATATTGCCTGGTAAAATTAGCTCTGTGAGCTTGACCAAGTAAACCACTTTTGCTCTCTAGGTATATGCCATTATATGATTGGGAATCTTACGTTAATTCCATTGCCAATTTAACGTTTCGATAAAGTTTAATCTCTTCTTCATTTTTTTTGATTATTATATTTCATTATTTGTCGATTCTGCTGAAATGTGATTGCAAGATCCCGACGCTCCGGACCATACTGGAAGAAGCCTGGAAGCCTAGAACATTCAGGCGCAGTCTTTTCCGGTGTCTCCAATTCCAACAGTCATTTAATCACGTGGCATCATCTTAGCCGTTCAATCCTCACTACCCACATGCAGGAAAAAAAAAATTATTATTATTATTATTTTTTTTCTCAGGAAGCTATTTATTTAATTGTTTGTAGTCTTCAAATTGATAAAGGAAAATTAGAGTAACATGCCTAATTTATTATTATTATTATTTTTTAAAGCAATCTAATTTTTTTCTGCACCGTCTCTTACCTGAAAATTTAGACTTTTACACTGTTTGTTCTAACAAAAGTTTGACCCACTGGCTAAAACGTCAATTTCTACGGGCAAATAAATTCTCATTTTTTAATGCGCACAACGGCTACACCAAACCGCCACTTGCCAAATATAGAGATACCCATGTTTTAATCAGGACAATTACCTCTGGCCACGTGTACGTCTGACGAAAGCTGGCAAGGTTAGTTTCGTCCCTTATCCCCCCACCACCACCTCCACATCCCCAACAACCCCCCCCCCCCACAAAACCTTTTGCTTCTCTCTCGCTCTCTCTCTCTCTCTCTCTATATATATATATGTAAAAACCCTGGTCATTTATAAGCAACAATCCTCTCCTCTCGTTGCTTGATGCGGCCTCACAAAACCGGGAACCAAAAGACAGTAAGCAAAACTAAACCGAAGGAACAAGTTGAACACTTTGGAGACCTACCGGAACTCGAAACGGAAGCATTTTCGTGTTCTTACTTCTTAGCTTATGGTGTCGGTGAACCCCAACCCGGCTCAGGGTTTTTACTTCTTGGATCCCATGAGTATGGGTCTTCCTGGCCTCAATTCTCTGCCGCCGCAGATGAATTCGACTACTCCTACTACTACAACTACTAATACTGTCACCACTGCTACTAATACTACAACGGCGAGTAACACTTCGGTGTCAACGACGAGTGCGGGTGCTAATACTGTAGCGTTTGCGGACGATCCGTGTAAGAAGATCCGTAAACCTTATACTATCACCAAGTCTAGAGAGAGCTGGACGGAACAAGAGCACGACAAGTTTCTAGAAGCTCTTCAACTGTAAGTCGGTACAGAGTCTACTATTAATTTTCTGGATTTTTTTTCCTTATTGGAGGGGAGGGGTTTTGAATTGAGTGGTTGGAGTTTGTATTATGATTTGTTTCAAGGAAAATTGGGGGATGAGGTGACGGGGAACTGAAGAAAATTTTGAATTTGTTTCATGCGATTAAGAAAATTTGCGATTTTTGTTTTCTGTTTGTATGTATTCTATTAGCAACCAAATGAAGAATTAGGGTTTGTAATTGGGAATTGATAAGCTATTGTTCATTTGGAGTCTCCTTTCATTATTATTATAATTATTTGGTTGGAATTGGGGTTTCAGTTTCTTTGCAAAATTACAGAGTGATTTGAACGTTATTCTAGATACTGACAAATAAAACAACTTAATTTATCAAGCTCTTGTATTTGGCATGATTATACTGAAATTCGGAGCCTTAGCAGCAAAAAGCTAATATTCGAACTTCTAAATTAAGTGTTCCGTTCATCTGTTCTATTAGTTTTCTCTCTCTATCTCTCTCTTTCATATAACAGCAATATAATCTACCGAAAAAAAAAAAAAAAACAGCAACACGTGTTCAGTTTGGCTACAGGAATGCGTTAGCGTGGTTCATTCAATTTTCAGTCTAATGTACCAATTAAGTTGCAATTAATTATTAATCGTAGAACAGAAATATGCTTGGATTCTATATTCCTAAGCCAGAGACTAGAGAATTAGGATTACTTCCAACCTAGTAAGGAGTTCTTGCATACGCCCCTAAGTATCAAATTCAGCAAGTATTAAGTTTGTCATTTGGTATAGCATCTCTAAAAAGAATGGCATGGTGGATGCATTAAGCTGTCTATTTGGTTCAATATGATATTATATAAAGTTACTTATGTCATTGTGTGTTAAAACATGCTCTCTGGTTTTTGTTTACTCTGTTCCTGAATGTAGCACATTTAATAATTCAAAGATTTCCTTTTGCTTTTGTGACTCGTTACAGATTTGATCGTGACTGGAAGAAGATCGAAGCATTTGTTGGATCTAAGACCGTCATCCAGGTATTTTAATATAGCATATTTCGACTGCTGAAACCATCCAGTTCCTTAAATAACAAGTTATGTACAGTTACTTTGACTCTTCACTTTGTAGATCAGATAAAGATGCTTAAATTTAGGCAAGGAACCTTGAAAATTGAAATTAAAAGAAAATCTATGAAATTTTGGAAATTAGGCTAGTCTGAACCCTGTACATTTTACTGTGTCAAATACTCATACCCAATCATTGTAACATTGAAGTTGATCTTTAAACTCTTCTTTTGGTTTGATGTTTACCATTTTACCTTCATTTGCTGTTTGATATTCTATTTTTAGGTTGATATGGTTCCATTCACATAAATGGCACTAAAACAAATTTGTAAGGGAAAAACATGAGATTCATCTTGTGTCTACCAACCAGCAAAGTTATAAAATGGTAAGATTTTGTTTTATATTGATAGGCAATAATTTAATGAAATGATGGAACCATTTATATTAATTAGCTGCTTCCATGTCTGCAAAGTGAAAAGGGAAAGGAGGGGATGGGAGGAAGAGAGAGTATTCAAGAAAGCTGGTTTGGTAGCACATCTCTTATCTACTTCATGTACATTTTTTTGGGTTTCTTTTTAAAACTCGTGGACTATATATCCAGTGTCAATATATATTTGCATGTTAGATCTGATGCATTTTCTTGGCAGATACGTAGCCATGCACAGAAGTACTTTCTGAAGGTTCAAAAGAATGGGACAACTGAACATGTTCCTCCACCTCGGCCAAAGAGAAAAGCAGCTCATCCATACCCACAAAAGGCACCTAAAAATGGTTAGGATTGTCAGCCTTTGTTGTCTTTCCTTTCCCCCCTCTCTTTTTCCTTTACTATCCCCTCCTTATTCGCCCCTTTAATATGCAAGTATACGTGTGTGTATGGTATTGGGCGGGTTCGTTGTGTCAAATTCTTCCAATTTTGGACTGAACCTTCTTTATGTGTATATTTCTGGCAGCTCCAGTTGTCACCCAAGTGACTGGTCCATTTCAATCTTCATCTGCCTCTTTAGAGCCTGGATATGTTTACAGATCAGATTCATCATCAGTTCTTGGGAATTCAATGGCTGGTGGAACTTTGACAACCTGGAGTTTTAACTCAATACCTCCAGTCAATGTGTCTCAAGTGACTAAAGGTATCATCTACTCATGTTCTCTCTGTGGACTCTCTTTCTTCCCCTTTTCTTCCTCCTGCTAAAATAATGTTGTAATCATCCGTATTTGTAGATGATGTGGGATTGGCTCATCCAACAATTGCACATAATTGCTGCTACAGTAGTAGCAATGAGAGCACCCCAAGGGCTTGGCAAACTAATGAAATAATTGACCAAGGAGATCAAGGCAAGCTGATGAGAGGTCAGTATAAGTTCCTAATTTTAGCATGGGATATGAGATAACCAAAACAGGAATACTATATCTCCAAACAACAAAGCTATAAAGATTAAAAATAAATAAATGATGCCTTCTTGTGAAGCTAAGATGTTTCTGTAGTTTATTATGGGTACTTTACCCTGTCCCTCCATTCCTCTCTCATCTGAAGCGACATGGCTTAGCACTGGAGCAAATTTTGGCTTTGCCCATGTCCTTCCCTCATTCAAAATTACTACTCCCTCTTTGTTCGTTACACATATAACCCATTCTAGAACCTGCCCATGAGTTGTCTTGTCATTGGATATGCTGTTCCAAATGTTTCAGCCATTTCTCAGAAGGGACCTGAACCTGATGGCTTGGTAACTATGAATGTAAAAGTTTAACAATTTAATGCTGTTTGACTTCTTCGTCTTATCCCTTATTGCTGTTATGAAGTGATATCACTTGCATTTTTTATTCTCGTTGAAAATCTTCTTATAGTCCTGATTTCCCATGCATGATAATTTCAACCTCATCAAAATGCAGTTGTGCCAGATTTTGCTCAAGTGTACAGCTTCATTGGCAGTGTCTTTGATCCCAATGCCAGTGGTCACTTGCAGAAGTTGAAACAGATGGACCCAATAAATTTGGAAACAGTATGTCATTTTGGAATTTTTTTTTTTAAACTGTTATTGTTAGACATTGGTTGTAACATTTCAGATTTTGGTTTTGTTGCTTAGTTTTTATTTGGGTATTTCCCAGGTATTGCTGTTGATGAGAAACCTCTCCATTAATTTGACGAGTCCCGAGTTTGAGGATCATGTAAGTGCCTTCACTACATAATAAGCTTCTTCCTTTTGTTTTTCTTCCTACTCTATTTCATTTTCATTTCTTCATCTCCTTGACTTTTACATTTTTCCCCCCTAACATATCTTTTGAGGCACCCATAATATTTATTAGACATCACGATACTAGTCTACTGTTCAAGAGTAATGAATGAAAAAAGAGGAATTTCTTTTAAGAGTTCCGTTATTCTTGGAGCTTTATTTAGTTTTATGAGAGATTAGCCTTGAGAACTTGAGCTTGTTTGTTAAAGCAGCACCAACAATGGAGAATCATGACAGTGTTACTCACAATACTACCACCTGTTTGATAGAAGTTCTAAAAGAGGAAAATTTGATAATTTAAACATTGTTTCTGTATAATTTTTAGATTAATGGGTTTTTAAAAACCTACAGAATTGCCATGTATGGATGATGATGATGTATGAGTCACCATGGACTAGATCAGTGACAGAAATTTTCCTATTCATAAGTCATATGGGGTACATTGAAGATTAATAATAAACAAAGGACTTTCTGGTATTAAAATGAAATTTACACCTTTAGCCAACCATCTGAAGTGCTCATAAGATGAATTTTCTTTTTCATTTTTAATGATCATAAATGTTACTGAGTTATTCCTTTTGCTTGCATGAATATTCATGATACTTAACTAGCTAACATGGAATGGTGTCATAGTTTTCTGACCCAACAAATTTATCTTGTGATAACTTGTTTGAGCTCCCATTGCTAGAAGTATAATTAACTTTCACCTAGATGTATAATCAACTCATTTGTTCAACTTTATTTGTTCAACTTTCTATGAAATTGATTCAGAGAAGGTTGCTCATGTCATACGATATCGAGAAGGCAAAATCTGTTGGCCCTTACAGCAATTTTGTTGCTAATAAAACTCAGAATATCCTTTCGGCTCCAAGAGAAGTGAGAGGCTGAAAAGTTTTTTTTGACTTCTTGTGTTATATGCATATGATAACGTCTTGGGAAGCATCTGTCCTTTGGTTGTCCACAACAATAACTGCTGGGCTAAGGAAAATATCTGCAAGAACACTTTCAGAATGAGTGGTGGTGTCAGAAGTTTGTATATATTTGTGTGATATAAGATGATATACTTTCTAGTGATCTTCTGTGTGTGTGTGTGTGTGTGTGTGTGTTTATATACAGTTTTTGGTCTTTGGAAATGTAGCATAGTTTTATGTTAAACGTTACGTTTCTCAGGCTAGTTGTATACAGTTTTGAGTGTTAGTTTTTTAGCGTACATTCCTGTTAGGTGTGCTTTTGATGTTTTGTATGTGGGAGAATCGTTTTAGAGTTATGCCATCTACATTTATCCATGAAAGCTTTGCACAATAAAAATTTTGTACTATTCTCTGTTCTTGCACCCTTATCAACTATTGAACTTTCGATTTTCCTCAGAAAAAAAAAAAAAAAAGAAAGTATTGGACTTTTGCTTTGGACCCAGTAGCGGACCAGGAAGAGTAGTAAAATGCCTTCCCTGGCGGAGGTCCTGTTCTTTCTTAGTTGGGTGAACCCAACTTGCCTGGGATTTTTTTTTTTTTTCTTGAAAAATTTGAGGAGATTATATTGGGTATTTTGTGGTAAAAATAGTTCATAAGTACATGAGATCACTTGAAATTATGAGAGGTGAGAAGGTATTACATCAGAATATACTCGGCTTGGGTATTCGACTCAGCCTATCTTGGCTTTAGACTTTCGGACACAGAAACCTGAACTGGGTCGGCCAAATTATTTATTTCAGATGCTGGGCTTGGACAAAGCTTCGTAGGGCCAGCCCAAATCTGATCCAGCCTGGGTCGGGCATATCTAATTCTTGGGGGATGGGAACGGGAAGGGAGATAAGGTACTTTTGATATATATATATATATATATATATATATATATATATATATATTAATAGGTCTTAATTCAACAACAGAAGACGGTGGACGGTGGTCCAACCACGTCTTCGATTCAGAGACCGATTAGTCTTAACGTGACGAGAAATGGAACCTACTAATTGAAATCACTCTCAAACAATTCCCCAAAGCTTACTGCATCGAAAATTCCGAGTGGGGGATTTAAATATTTGCACTTCTGTACCAGATCACTTCATAGACCTCCCTACTTGACTGTATAGTTCGACCACAGTAAACTTTGATGAGCGAGAGAAACGAGGAAAATAAAAAGGAAGGGAAGACCAACCGAATGCTAATTTCAATTAAAATACCATTTAACTACATGAACCTCCTGAAGCAGCACAATAAACCCACTGCCTTTGCAGGGTAGCCCTGCGCATGTGATCACAAATACATCATCATATCCACAGCTGTAACTAAAATTTACTATGTCCAAATCCCATGTCTAGTTCATGACCATATATCCCCTGACTATGGCCAGCCATTGCAAAAGGATGAACGGGCTTAGATTTTGACCTGAGTTCCATCTCGATGAGCCTTTGTAGAGCCTCCGGATGATATGTTCCACCACCAACGTCAGGAGCTGCACCATCATCATGAGAAAATAAGAACACAAGTAACCATAGATCATACAATTAATATCAAAACTCTCTTGGGTATGGCAAATACCATTGCTCAACAATAAATGAAAAGACCACAACTTTGAACAGCAACAAAGCTTTAGAAAATCAGCATGTTTGATGTATATAAATATCAAATCTAACTAAAGGACCATATCTTGGAAGGGGTAACATAGCACATATCACTGGAACTCCACTTGAAGAAATGTCTCATTTAATTATATCAAACTCAAGGAAAAAACTTCTGGAGTTATCAACTAGATATCAGAGTTGCATAAGCATTAAATCTGGACTTAATTCCAATAAGTAAACTTCATGTGAATCCACCAGAATTCAAGTGCTGTGCTTGGACAAGCAAACAGTGAGGACAAAGGCCATAAACAGAGAGGGTATCCCTACCTAAACAAAAATCTTTGGCAGTAATGCGGACTCCCTTAATTTTGAAGTTAACCAAAAGTTATCACGGCTGAAAAACAAAAAGAGTGCCAAGTGCTTTACCTTGTGTTGGTATTCCAATGCCACCAAAGTTGGTTTGCCTTTGACCAAAAGGGAAACCTTGCATTGGGTTTGGCTCCTGTATAATACCGGAGGCGTGATTGTTGGGATGTGGATGCAAAGGTGCACCCCTGGCAAATCCACGTAGAAGGTGGCGTGGAGGAAAATTGCCAGGCATATGCATTTGCTGCAACATAGGATTATGTGGGTTAGGACCTAATCCATTCAGTGCAGTACTGGGGTGGTGGAATGGAGGACGTAGTAAATTTGCAGAAAATTGATGATTAGGAGGATCTTGATGAATGTTCTCTAGGGCCATGAATTTCATCTGAGCATTAATATTGGTAGCATGAGAATCTAATGAAGGGAACATTGGCCCTGCATGATTCAACTGAGGGTGATGAAGCTGTGGAGAAGATGGCTGGGCATGAATCTTAGGATACTGAACATCATGTTCCCTCGTATCATAAGGACCATGAAAAAAGGCTCCACCATCTTGGCCTCCTATAAAAGGCCTTTCATCCCGGTATACAGAATTTAAAGCTGCTAGTTTTTCAGCAATGTCAACCGCAGTCTCTGACGTGGATAATAACTCAGCTTTAGATGAGTTCCTGGCAGGCATGAAGTTCTGGAGATTGAGAGGATCACTAACTGTAATCAAGCTATCTTCTTCAGGAAGTCGAATTTCAACAGACCCATCAAAGCCACCAACCTTGGATCCCAATTCAGTCCGGTGTTGTGATGAATCCACTTCCTTTTGACAATCAAACCCTGAAAATTTCTCTTCATTACTTTCTGATTTAATTTGTTGTCTCTGCTTTGATGCTAGAATGCCAGTGCCATGAGTCGATATGCTAGATGTTGTATCATCTGTAGAAGCAAGGAGATCATCATCCATCACAGGAAAAGGAGACTCTGAAAGATTAACTCTCATTGATCCAATTGAGCCCCTCGGGCCAGAAATTGGTGTTCCTACTGGCTGCAATTCCTTCATGAAAGCGGTTCCAAAAAGCATTTCAAGAGTCAAAGGCTTGCCTGCATTGTGAATGTTCTCGGTGTGTATCTCTCTGGAATTAGAGAGCACAGCGCCAAGATTCTCAGATTCCATATTTTGTTGCGCGTCTGAACATATGATTTCAAAATCAGTTGACAGACCAGCACCCTTCTGCAACAACGAAAGAAGGTGCTGTGATGCATGATCATCAATATCGGCTTTCTGATGTTCAGTCTTTGGTCCAGAACCACTCCAGCCCAGCAAAGGAGGCTGCAGCATTGAGCCATTTTCAGTAATTTCTGACAGAATTGACTGTTCAAGGTCTTCACACGTAAGTACAGCTGGAACTGTGTCTAGCTTATCAATCTTTTCAACAGGCATTGAATTGGATGTCATGTGCTCATCTGCAAGTCCAGGACTTTGGAGAGGAAGACTTGGTGGAATATTCTCAATAGCCTTAACATCAAAAGTCTGGGATCCACTTTTTTCACCACCAACAATTAATGATAGCAAATCATTGGGCCTGCCAGATGAGATATTATCAATTGGTTTCTTCTCTGCAATAACAAGATGGGGAAAAAAATTAGAAAATAAACTGTATATTTAAAACTATACAAATAGCAACATCAGCCATAATTTCAAACACCAAGAATCAAATACTAAAACCTTCTTCAAGAAACCATTGAGCAAACTTGGAAGACTGGGCCGTGCAAGGGCTCCGTGTGTCACCTGCTTTAACATCCTGATGCTGCAGGAACACAAAAGAGAAACAATATTAGAAAAAGATTCTGTTACTTCATAATTCATACTAAGATATTATCTGCAACACAAATTTCTGCTTCTAGAAGTAGTACCAAATAACATGTGATGAGCAACAAATTCATTAGGAAAAGGAGAAAATCAGCTCAATGTGGACCTGTGCAATTCAACTGAGGGAATATTTACGTCAGATGATTAACCACCCTCGCACATATCTTTTTTGATAAGCCGTTCAAATAAATATTTATTCTCATGATGCCTAACAGATACTATGTTCTAAGTTTAACTACAACCATGCAGATAGAATGGTATGATCATATTTGTTGGAGACTTTTTAAGGGCTTTTCTTGTGTTCAACTGTGAACTTCTGTGAACCACGCTTAACTAGGACGTAGCACTGCAATGACTTTGCCAAACTGATGCACAACTCCAATGGAGATTGATCCATGAAATCAAGGGTGATATTGCCCAATGATTGTGCCAAACCGATGCACAACTCCCATGGGGATTGATCCATGAACTCAAGGGTGATATTGCCCAGTTCTTCATGGTAGAACTGGAGAACAATCAGAAGTCAAACACTAACTCATGTTTACACAGAACAAATACCATGACAGGTGGCAGATAGGAAGGTTTTAATTCTAACATTACATCATAATGATAATAGATATAAAGCACTTGAAATTCACACCATTTTAACAACCAGCAATACATAGTACTTCCTTTTACATAGCAATTGTCTGTGCCAGCATGTGTGGAAATATGTGTGAGAGGGTCCAAAAAATTATGCATTAAGAAAATGCAATTACCTCAATGAAACCAGACGAACCAACACCATTTAGTGTCAGTGCACTGCCAAAGAGCTTGTCAAGGATCGAGGTTGAATGGTTTGGACTGGATTCACCCACAACTTTACTCCCCGTGACATCCTTAGCATCAAGCTCTATTACTTCACTGTTCTCTGAAGTCTCAAAAGCTGCCAAAAGTTTAGAAGTCTTGTAATATTGACTATCCATGCTGACTGCTTCACTTGAAACAACCAACGCTGATGACAAATTCAGAATCTTTTCACTTTGGTTGACTGCAACATGAATAATTGGACCGCTATGCTGCTGCTCTCTTGAATCCATCTGTTCTAGAAATTGTTTCTCCTCTAGATTATTAGATGTCCCACTAAGTGAATGGTTTCCTTTGGTATGCAAATGGCTACTCTCGTGTTCATTGCCAATCTATAGATGTAATCAGTAGAAGAATGTACTGACAGAATAAGATTCAATCATATTTAATTGACTAGGAAAGCAACAGATATAGTATTCGGTAAATAAACTAGAACACAGATGAAGCAAGGGTATAAAATTTTATCCTTTGTTAATTAGAAACATCCTCCTTCCCAAGCACTGTAGCCAAAGGCAAAAATAAGAAGAAAACTTGCTTTCTGTAACATTTTCCCAATACACATCCAAAGAATTAGGGCATTCGATTCAGAGAATTAGGGCCAACCTAAGTGCCAACTTCAAATAAAATTGCTTGATATTGGCTCCACCGGATACTGAAGATGTAGTGAAAAAAGATTTAGTAGCTGTAGATCTTTCAGCAAATGCAGCCCTACATTTGGTGGAACGGAGGCAGGGATCCATACACCCAACCCAAATTAGACTAGACTAAGGCTTAGTTGAAATGAATAGTAGATTACCTAAACTGGATTGTCAAACTGTAAAAAATATTGTTCAACTTGAATAGTGATAAAGTTTTGTTCCATAGTTTAACTGCATAATAAAATTGATACTGGAATCAAGAAGTGAAACCACCAAAAAAGCCAACAGCATGGGACAACCAAAGACAAAAGGGGGAAAATAAGAAATCAAGGCAACTCTTTACAATGCCAATGCCTTCAACCAGTGTCATGGAGCAAAAGAGTAAACATTAGAGATTTCAACAGTTCTGACTGCTAGCAGGAGGAAATCATTTATTAAAGATGACCAGATACCTATGCCACATCATTGTGCTTTTTCTTCAATAGCATCAATTGATGATGATGTGAAACCCAGCCAGTGATAAATGAATTCACTTACATGTGTATGTTACATCTTACAGGTGCAAGTCTAGACATTAGACAAACCTTAAAACTCAAGCCACCCACATGGGAATTATCCTAAAATAGCATATCAGTTATCTTCAGAAGAAAGCATGGAAACAAATAGCATCCCTAGGCCAACTTTTGAATGCAAAAAAAAATAAAAATAAATAGATAAATAAAAAAGGAAGAAGAAGATAATTACCTCTGATGGTTGAGGGTGAATCAAAGATTTTATTCCAATATTCTTCTCCACTATAGTGCTTGAAAACCCTGGAGGCACAAGAGGTCTAGATACAGGAGCTGGTGAGGGAAAGGAAGACTTATCAGAATCAGTAATTGAAGAAGGCTGTGTCACCGCTTCATCTGATTCATTTTTTCTAATCACAAGTCTCTTATCATCTTTTGGATCCTTCATCAACTCACTAATATCGAAGTCATCCTTACCCTTCTCTGGATTCAACTTCTGCTTTTCTTGAAAAGCTTTATGTTGTTCCTTCCTCATCAGTTCAAAGGAAGCTGAATGGAAAGTCATCATTTAAAAAATTCACATTTAATTGATGGTAAATTACCATTGCAAAAACAGCAAAAAAGAATCAACAGTTCTACAATAAAATCTTGAGCAAATGGAACTATTACCTCTTCTCTTTCTTTCCTCTTCTGCTCTATCCTCGCTTGTGCACTCAGAAGAACCAAAAGTTTCATCATTGTAAGAGTCATGAGTGTCCCTACGTGAGTGAGGTACTGCCTGGGCAGAAATAAATTAGATATCAAGGGAAGAGTCAGACCCAGATTCTGAAAGTTCATAGTCCTAATTTCATTGCTTGCTATGGATATGAAGCAATAGAAAAAGTTGCACATCACCAAATCCAGACCCAATCACGCAACATATTTCCAGTACAAATTCTCAAACAGTATCATACTAACAAAATAACAGGTCTCACCTTATAAGGACGAGGTGGGTGATATGGCTCATTACTCCTATTGAGCTGGTAGTGATCATTAGCTCGAAACTTTGGAGCCGATGACCCTGCAGCATATCCAGATGGTCTTGGGAAAGAACCACTTCCAAGGAGTCCATCATGTTCAGGAACTTGCCAGGATCGCTGAGATTGATTGCCATAACGCTTTCCAGAATCTGTGCATTAGCATGCATCGTTCAACCAGTCGCAACACACATTACTAAATCAGAAAAATGCACTGCACAAATCCATAATCCATTAATATTTTGGCAACATTATTTTAGAATTGCTTCTCCGAGAAGGGCAGTAAAGGGCACAATTTTTTATGGTATCATATACAAATCAATGATACTAGAAATGGAATGACAACAAAGCTGAGTAATTAATGATAATGCTTTGAAAAGCGAATAATCTGTATGCATACGGCGAGAACCCATCAGAAACACTCATCATTATTTTACGTATTTTTTAATCCAGTCACCCAGCAAGAATAGGAATATATACCAACTCAACTCAACTCAACTCAACTAAGCCTTTATCTCAAAAATTTATTGGGATCGGTTAAATGGATTCCCTTTCTCCACTCTAAACGATTTTACGTTAAATCCTCGGGAATGTGCAATGCTTCTAGGTCATGTTGTACTACTCTTCTCCAAGTCAGTTTAGGTCTATCATTTCTTTTTTTTTCTATCCTCTAATCCAATGTGCTCTACATGTCTAACTGGAGTCTCCGTATGTCTACACTTTACATGACTAAACCACCTCAAGCATGACATAGTACAGACTACATGTAAAAAACTAAACACCACCATATCCCCCATCTTCAAGCGTCTTGAGATATTTGAGATACACTCAAATCAACCATATAAATTTCTCAAACTTAAATCTCTTGACACTTATCAACTTTGCATTTCAGGATAGAAGAGTTGGAACATGAAAATGGAACTGTAATCACTATACTGCTATCCCAACTCCTAATTTCCATTCAAACAAATAGAGGCTTCCCTAAATTCTCATAAAGCATGCCAAGGTCAGCTCTTAAATTCCACAAGTGGGTTGATAAATAAGCTTGTATCTCAAATAGACCCATAGTTATTAAAGGCTCAAGGCGCACTAAGACGCCGAGGAGTCCTAGAGCCTAGGCGCAAGGCGCAAGGCTCAGGCGTGCGCCTGAGCGAGGTGAGGCACAAAAGTAAAAAATTTTAAAAATTCATAAAAATCAAATAAATGTGATGCTTTTCTTTTTTTTCCTTTGGCATATATCTTGAATTGGGTTTGCTGGTTTGAGTTTAAGTGGTTGTCCTTCTTGCCAATGAAAGTGCTCGCTAAAGATAGAAATAAAGAAAGCATGCCTTTCTAGAATCTTGCGCCTGGAACAAAGGCGCACACCTAGGCGCATAAGGCGCTAAGGTTCGAGCCTGGTGAGCCTTGAGCTTGAGGCGTGCCTGAGGCGCGCCTCTTTAATAACTATGAATAGACCATAACCAGCTATAAGGTTGAATATTATTCAAACCCAAAAACACAGGCAATAGTTGATTCTCCCCACGATAAATATATGATCAGGTTAACAGCTTGTTTCTATGGATATGAAATGAGTCAAAAGCTTTTTGTTGCCAGAGTATGGAAGTATCACATTTAATGAATTGGCCAGCTTTCCCATTTCTTGTTCAAGGATGAATGAGAGCTTTTGTAGGATTACATCAAGAACTAAGAAGAATTGAACACTGCAAGTAGGTGGGATACTGTGGGAATGAAAAACTTCCTTTGTAACAAAATGTATGAGGTGTTATTTCAAAATGTAAGGCATGAAGGTTCCATGCATTACATTACTGAAAAATAATTCATAATGAATTGAACATGTCCAGGTTTCACGCATTACATTACCAAAAATAATTCATATTCAAAAGATGGCATTTCACATAATAAATTGAACATGTCCAGATGAGATGCAATTGGTCCAAAAATGTATAAGGTGCTATTTCAAAATGTAAAACATTACTCTAAAACACAATCCCATGATTGAAGGACAATTTTAAACGAAAGTCAACTAATTTATTTGAAACCTTACCTGAATCCCAATCAGATTGTGAGTCACTGTCATGATCACTCCTTCCAGAGGAATGACTATCCCACCTTCCATGAATTCCCCTGGAATAATTGCTCATATCCCCTCTAGTGGGAGGCGATGAACCATGTTCATTGCGTCTGTAATTTTGCAATGATAAGCTGCCAGAAATTCTGAATCTATCCTGTGGAGTATCCTCAAACTCACTGGAGAAGCAAGGAGAAGAAAGGAAATGAGATTCATAGCATGGCATGCGGAAAGCAACAGCAGTATCATTAACAACTAAAACCGATATTCCTATTTTCAAATTTCGTAGAATTGTTCTCTCAATTTAAGGACATAACCTGCCACTCACCTAAGAATCGATTTGTGGAATCCACTAGGTAAATTTTTGCAAACATCCAATTCACGCAACGATAGTAGAAAATCTCTTGTATAAGAAATTAACTTCCTGGATCATTTATCCACATTCAAAAAATAACAAGAATAAAATCAATATTAGAAAGCAAGTTTGAGTCAATATTGAACACTGAAAATTTAAGAATTGGAAGTGCATTACTTTTCTGATTCGCGTCTTGCTTCAGCGTGCTGATTCAGTCCATGTTGCTCTTCATTTTCTAAACTCATTTTGCTAAATTAATTTTAACAACCAAACACAATATGATCGGTATGGTTCCTTTGACTTCAGAACCCACTTGTCACCACACGTTAACTCAAATACAAAATCCAGCATCCGCTAAACAATACCCATATATCCTGACAACATCCAAATAAAACCGAGCACACCTATCACCGCCTTCAAAAATTATCCCTGCACAACACTGTTACTCATTCTAATCCCGCGTAGCAAACTGATAAAATTTGGCTGTTTTAGGGTAAGCAATCCTTCAATTATTGCTCAGCTACAACCCTTTAAAACGCATTCAATCATAAACGGCACGAATCAAGGGGGAAAAAAAAGCCAAATACCAGCTGATGTCAAGCTAAGTTCATCCTCTGATCCAGCGCAATCGACAATAAAACCAGCCAGAAAATATCGAATCAATATCCTTAAACTATCTTCGTAAAATTGCCAAAATAAAGCACGATCATTGTCACCAAAATTGATGCTGAAAATGAAAGATAGGTCCAAAGAATCACTAACTTTTATTCATCAAAACTCGAATCTCGCAGCCCACTCGTAAAACATAATAATAAAAAAAACTTGAATATCGACAACGATTATCAAATTCTTGACATCGGAGAGTTCCGAATGGGATCGAATGAGACAATTTCTATGAAACTTAATAAGCTAGGGTTTTGTTACAGCACGCTATCTGGATCGGAGAAGCAGAGAAACCGGGAGAGAGGGAAGAGAGAGCAAGGAGTTTGAAAATTTAGGGTGTAATCTACACTCTTTAACGCGTTTGTCGGTCGGAGAGAGTCAGTGCCTGAGAGAGAGAGAGAGAGAAGGAGAGTTTTGCAGAAATGACGTTACTCGCATTGGCAACGCTGAGGGGAAAGCTGATAAGAAAACAAAAATGTTTGTTAGGCAATCCCACGGCCTTCGTTTACGTCGTTGAAAGTACGCACTGCAATTGATCGGGAACTAACTCAATCAATTGGCTGCCAGACTCGGAGTGTGCATTTCATTATCGTTGATCTGTATTCACTTTAAAGGCGCGTGGTGGAAGTCCTCTCGGGTATTTTTAAATTTCTTTTTTTTTTTTCTTTTTCTTTATGGAGAGGATTTTTAAACTTCGGCAATTTACATACGAGACATATGATGACTAATTTATATTTAATTAAACACTGTTAAGGTTACCTCTATCTAGTTTTCTAGGGAGAGAATATATCCTCTCTAATCTCAAGTTTAGTTCTTCCACAAGTATAGCAGAGTGTCTATTTCCGGTGGTCATCCCCCTGCCCAGAGGGTAGGCAATGGTGATTTTCCCCATTGGACAATGGCTTCCCATCCCTAACTTAGTCTAGGTTGTCTATAATTTTTGGGTTTGATTTGTCTTGCAGATTTGGAAGCTTGCATGGTTAGAGTGATAAGGTATATATCTGGTGTTGGGGTTATTATGACTAGATCAGATAAGCAGTGACCTTATTAATAATACAGCCTTCGTAAATGGTACTTGCGGACGAATACCAATGTAACACCCCTGATTTTTTTTATATTATTATTGGGCTTCGTGTAGGTATCCTCAATTCGCGGAAATTCGACAGTTATCCGGATCTGTGAATTTCTGGCCACTACCCCACCATTGTTAGGCATCCCGAGCGAGTTCAGAAGTCTGGCAAACCCGGGCCAACCTTTCTTTTCGTAATTTTCTAGTGCTTAAATAGGATTGAAAATCCATAAAATATTCGTGGTAGCTTAGAAAATTACGATTCTTTTGCAATAGCTTAGTAATATTTCTAAGGACCATGCGTAGTTTTATAATTTTTATATATTATTTGAGCAGTTTTTGCAAAATTGATCAATAATAAGGACTAAATTGAAATTTTACGTATTGTGATGGGTGATTGATTTGATGGGCCCAGGAGGGGCTGTGTGATATGATTGAACTGTTGATATATGGATTGTGAATATAGAAGTGTGTTTTTTAGCCCTTTTGCAGGTTGGGTAGGTCCTAGCAGGGAGACTGGATTTTCTGCACGACTTAGACGACTTGATCTTTTTCTTTGTTTGTATTGAGTCAAATTTATTAAATAGATGTAATGTAATTGTCAGTGAGCGATGACCTTCTTCCTCCGCCCACCGCCACAAGAATTTGTCGTCAAGTTTGTGAGTAAAATATTAATTTTAATTATAATTTCGATATTATTATATGTTCAAGATGCCCATGCATCACTTATATGCATATATTTATGTAGTTAAACTCTAGGCACGATTTATGTTGCATTCATAATCATGATGTACCATGGATGTTGTTGTGGTAATTTGGAGCAGCGTGCGTTGGCGTGCGTGTGATGTGGTGTGGACTATGGATAGGACGGTAGTCACGCTTGAGTAATTGGGACCCGTTCCTTCGAGGGGTAGTCACGGCTTGAGTAATTGGGACCCTCGATTTGGTTATTAAGTGGAAGTCCGAGCTTGAGTAATTACCGGCACCAGTTGGATTTAAGAGAGTCAGATAGGGATCACCCATATGTTATGATTGATACTACAGGTGTGTGAGTGCTCCAAATTACCTTTTGATGTTATGATGTGAAAATGTTGTGTATGTTGCATTTCACTCTACAGGTTGCATTAGTTTGAGATAGTTATAGAGATTATAGTTAAGATTGATATTTTACTCTCGAGTCGAACGCCCACTCTGTTCAAAAATTTTTACAGCCACAGGAGGATATTTTGTTAGGTTAACTGCCTTTTTACCTCGCAGTTGTTTATCAATATTGTGTAATTTTAATTACTCCTAGAATTTCCGCATGTGTTAGCAGAATTATTTAAAATTGGTCCGTAATATTATATTCATGTTGGACTGTAAACTTAATATTTTAAGTCTGCTTGATGGATTGGATGAGGAGCCGAGCTCCCATTTATTATTATGTTGATGAGTATGTGGAGGGTGAGCCGAGCTCCCAATGGATTGTTTATTGTGTTTACAGTGGGTGAGTCGAAAACTCCCCGTTGGAAAGTCCATTTTATGGCCGGACTCTGTCCGTTTGTTTTCTTGATATTGGGCCCAAATGGGCCTTAGAGTTGGTTAATGAATAGTTAAGGCTTACTACGGGCCTCGGGGGCTTTAGGGTGCCTGTGTCCTAGTGGCCCGCCCATAGGTTGGGTCGTGACAAATGTGGTATCGAGCTTAGGCTCCATTCTTAGGGAATGTTGTCTAAAGTGTTGGGAAAAGTCTAATAGGAGTCACATGCGAAAAAATAGGGTCCATATTCGTCTTGCATTGTCGTCTTTGCTTCTAGTTTTTGCTTCATATATTGTGTGTAAATCTGAGTCGATAGAGTCGTGCAATGTGCGCTTTGAATTTTATGGGCTAATGTCGAATTTCAGGAAAATGCGTAGAAGGTGAGAGCCGCCATCGCACTGATGTGCCCGACGAGGTGTCGGACAGATGAGGCGCCGCCCGAGGAGGCGAGGTAGGAGGCCTAGAGTCGCTCAAGTAGAGGAGCAACAACCCCAAGACAGAATCCTTTATGGCACAGTGGTCCCATGGACCCCATGGCGCCTACTCTAGCAGAGAACCATCGACATGATGGCGCAAGATATGGTCCACCCTCCACAGCAGATCCACCGCACCAAGAGGGGAACCTTACAAGCAGATCATAAATTTTAAGAAGTTGGTGCACGGTACCTATGATGTGTCGACGATGCATATCGGTTTTTGGATTCCCGCAGCGAGCAGAACTGATTGACTGATAGAAGATTGATAGAATGTATGCAGCACTTCATGGGGCCCATGCCTAGACAATGGATGAATGACTACGTGTTACCCCGGATGGAGGGTTTTACATGGGCTGGTTGTGGAACTTTTATCAATCGGTTTGTGCGTAAAGCTTCAGAGATCGAAGGGTGGGCCTTTGAGGCCTTAAGACAGAATGGCAGGTCTGTAGATGAATATGCTACAGAATTTCTGGAATTGAGCAGATATGCCCCTACAAGTATCTACAGAGACTATGAAGGTGAAAAGATTCCTAAAGGGGCTTGACAGAGGTATGCGAACCCGCCATGATGTCGGATCGCTTTTGATGTGGTGGTTGATCGAGCAGCATGATTGAGATTAGCTATGTCAGAGATGACAATGGAAGAGCAAAGAAAAACAGAGCGAGGGTTCCTCGTGTGTCCCTTCCATGGGTACTGGCAGGCTGTGGTAATTACAGAGGAAAGGGTAGGAGCAAGAGAAGTGGTTTCAGACACCGACCACGAGGATCTGCACTGTGGTACGGATCCAAAGAAGGGTACATGAGTTCTGGTCCAGTTCAGATCCTCCTTGGCACCTTGTGCACAAGGTGGAAGAGGACATTCGTGACCTTGTTTGATGGGGTCGAGTATGCTTGTGTGTGGCCAACCGGGCCACTTTGCTAGAGATCGCCTGTTTTCGAGCCACGATGGGGTCACGTGGTTCTGCGAATGTTCCTCGCTTGTATCCGGCGCTTCCAACATGGCAGATTCGATGGCCAACAGGGCCGAGGACAAGGGGGACGTGGATTTTGAGGCACAACAGGATGTAGAAGTCGTGATCGTGGTTACGCCACTCGGTAGGGTCAAGCTCGGGTTTTCACCCTGACCCACCAGGATGCTCAAGCTTCAAATGCAGTTGTGGCAGGTATTCTTCTGGTCTGTTCTTATGAGGCTCGTGTTTTAATAGATCCGGGTGCTACGCACTCATTTGTCTCCCCTGTGTTTGCCATGAGGTTGGGTAGAAACCCTACAACTTTAGAGTGCCCTTTGTCAGTAGCTACCCCACTTAGTGACAACATAGATGTAGACATGGTATTTCCGGGTAGCCCAGTAGTAGTGGATGGAAAGATCCTCCCAGCAGACTTGGTTCCTCTACCAGTAATGGATTTCGATGTAATCTTGGGGATGGATTGGTTGGCAACTCACTATGCCACTTTAGACTGCAGGAACAAAAAGGTGTATTTCCACATACCTGGTGTGGAAGAGTTTAGCTTTGATGGTGACAGGAGCGTGGCTCCATATAATTTGGTGTCAGCAATTAGTGCCAGAAAAATGTTGAGGCGTGGATGCCAAGGGTATTTGGCATTGGTGAGAGATACATCTGTAGAAGGTGTCAGCATGGAAAATGTTCCTGTTGTCAGAGAATTCATGGATGTCTTCCCTGAGGAGCTTCCAGGGTTGCCACCAGAAAGGGGAATAGAGTTCTGCATTGATGTTATTCCGGGTACAAACCCCATATCCATGCCACCTTACAGGATGGCACCAGCAGAATCGAAAGAGTTGAAGGAGCAACTACAGGAGCTTTTGGACAAGGGTTTCATACGTCCGAGCACTTCACCCTGGGGTGCTCCTGTTCTATTTGTGAGAAAGAAGGATGGATCATTGACGTTTTGTATCGACTACGCATACTGAACAAGGTGATCGTGAAGAACAAGTATCCACTTCCTGATCGATGATTTGTTTGATCACCCAAGGAGCTAGATTCTTTCCAAGATAGACTGCGATCGCTACCATCGCTTGAGAATCAGGGATGAGGACGTGTCCAAAACGGATTTCTGGACAAGATATGGTCATTATGAGTTCTTGGTGATGTCTTTTGGACTCACTAATGCACCATCAGCCTTCATGGACTTGATGAACAGGGTGTTCAAGCCATTTTTGGACCGTTTTGTCATCGTATTCATAGATGACATTCTGGTATACTCTCGGACCGAGGAAGAACACGTGTGGCACTTGAGGATGGTGTTGCAGACGTTGAGGGAGCACCAGCTATATGCCAAATTTTCAAAATGTGAATTTTGGCTAGAAAGCATCTCATTCTTGGGACACGTGGTTTCAAGTGACGGTATTCAAGTGGATCCCAAGAAAATTGAAGTCAGAATCGATTGGTTTAGGCCTACAATACCACCGAGGTGCGAAGTTTTCTCGGGTTTAGCTACTACAAAGCGTTTTGTACAAGATTTCTCCAGGATAGCGGCTCCCTAACTAAGTTGACCAGAAGAATGTTCCATTCATTTGGACAGATGATCGTGAGGTGAGTTTCCAGAAGCTTAAGGATTGTCTAACAACTGCACCTGTGTTGACACTACCTGAGAGTGGTGAAGGTTACACCGAGTATTGTGACGCCCAGAGTTGGCCTAGGTGTGTTTTGATGCAATGGAAAGGTAGTGGCTTATGCTTCAAGGCAGCTGAAGAGGCATGAGCAGAACTACCCCACCCATGATTTGGAAATGGCGGCTGTAATCTTTGCACTAAAGATCTGGAGACACTATCTGTATGGTGAAGTGTGCGAGATATACACCGACCACAAAAGTTTGAAGTACATCTTCCAGCAGAGGGATTTAAACTTAAGACAGAGGAGATGGATGGAGCTTCTGAAAGACTATGATTGCACCATCCAGTACCACCCTGGGAAGGCCAATGTTGTGGCAGATGCTCTGAGCAGAAAATCTTCTGGCAGTTTGGCGCACATTTCAGTAGAGAAGAGACCGTTGATTCGGGAGGTACATGAGTTGATGGATCAAGGTTTAATCCTAGATCTGTCAGATGAGGGGGTATTGTTGGCTCACTTTTCAGTGAGGCCAGACTTGAGGGACAGAGTTAGAGTTTCCCAGCACAGAGACCAACAACTGATGAAGATCATAGAAAGAGTACAGCAAGGTGAAGGTGGTGAGTTTGGATTTGCCAATGATGGCGCCCTAGTGCAAGGTTCTAGGATATGTGTGCCCGATGTGGACAACCTCAGGAATGAAATCATGCGAGAGGCACACTACACACTGTACAGTGTCCACCCAGGTTCCACCAAGATGTACCATGATGTGAAAGATAGCTATTGGTGGAATGGCATGAAGAGAGACATAGCAGACTTTGTGTCCAAGTACTTGACTTGTCATAAGGTAAAGTTTGAACACTAGAGCCCGTCAGGGAAGCTGTAAGAGCCCCCTATCCTATAATGGAAGTAGGAAATGATCACTATGGATTTTGTAACTGGGTTGCCTCGTACCACGCGGGGATATGATTCGATATGGGTAATTGAAGATTGTTTGACTAAATCAGCTCATTTCTTACTCAGAAGACTACATACTCGGGCACAGATGCCCGGCTCTATATTCGAGAAATAGTCGATTGCATGGAGTTCCGCCCATAATATCCGACAGAGGGCCCCGATCACTTCTCGCTTTGGAGAAAGTTGCAGGAGGCACTTGGCACACAATTGAACTTGATGCCTTTCCACCCTCGCATGCACTGACAATCAGAAAGGACAATCCAAACATCGGAAGACATGCTTCGCATGAGTGTCTTAGATTTTGGAGGTCAATGGGATGGCACCCTATGAGGCATTATATGGAAGAAAGTGTAGGTCTCTCCGTGTTGGACAGAAATGGGGAAGCGAAGTGCATGATGTAGACCTAGTGCAAGACACTTGAGGTAGTTCCTTTAATCGTGAACGATCGAGGACACTTGAGGCGTAAGAGTTATGCACTTGACGGAGGGATGTGGAGTTTGCAAAGGCGACTATGTATTCTGAAGGTTTCTCCAATGAAGGGAGTCATGAGATTTGGAAAGAAGGGCAAGTTGACACCTCGGTATATCGGACCTTTGAGGTTACCGATAGAGTGGAGCAGCTGCCACGGCTTGAGCTACCACCCAACCTCTCTCACGCTCATCCGTGTTTCACATCTCCATGCTCAGAAATACATTCCCGATCATTCTCATGTATCAAATGATGTGATAGAGCTAAAAGAGAACTTGACATTTGAGGAGCAAACAGAGCCATAGTGGACTACCAAGTGAGATACCGAGATCAAAACAGATCCCTATGGTTAAGGTTTTGTGGAGGAGTCGCTGGAAGAGTGCACTGGAGTTAGAACGGGACATGTGTAGCAAGTACCCTTATCTGTTCAATGTATAATCATGTGCTTTATTCTGCCTTGTGTAAAATTCGAGGACGAATTTTCTGTAAGGGGGGAAGAATGTAACACCCCTGATTTTTTTTATATTATTATTGGGCTTCGTGTAGGTATCATCAATTCGCAGAAATTCGACAGTTGTCCGGATCTGTGAATTTCTGGCCAGACAGACCAGCTACCGGAAAAGTCTCCGAATTGGATCGAGGTTTTGGCTACCCCACCATTGTCAGGCATCCCGAGCGCGTTCCCGAAGTCGGAATCGGCAAAGGTAAACCCGAACCTTTCTTTTTCGTAATTTTCTAGTGCTTAAATAGGATTGAAAATCCATAAAATATTCGTGGTAGCTTAGAAAATTATGATTCTTTTTGCAATAGCTTAGTAATATTTCTAAGGACCGCGGGGCAGAGTTTTATAATTTTTAGAGCTTATTTGAGCAGTTTTTGCAAAAATGATCAATAATAAGGACTAAATTGAAATTTTGCGTATTGTGATGGGTGATTGATTTGATGGGCCCAGGAGGGGCTGTGTGATATGATTGAACTGTTGATATATGGATTGTGAATATAGAAGTGCGTTTTTTAGCCCTTTTGCAGGTTGGGTAGGTCCTAGGTACAGGGGAGACTCTGCCGGATTTTCGGCACGACTTAGGACGTACTTGATCTTTTCTTTGTTTGTATTGAGTCTAATTTATTAAATAGCTGTAATGTAATTGTCAGTTGCCTTCCTTCCTCCGCCCACCACAAGAATTTGTCGTCAAGTTTGTGAGTAAAATATTAATTTTAATTATAATTTCGATATTATTATATGTTCAGCATGCCCATGCATCACTTATATGCATATATTTATGTAGTTAAACTCTAGGCACGATTTATGTTGCATTCATAACTGTTGATGTACCATGGATGTTGTTGTGGTAATTTGGAGCAGTGTGCGTGCGTTGGCGTGCGTGTGATGTGGTGTGGACTATGGATAGGACGGGGTAGTCACGGCTTGAGTAATTCGCTGGGACCCGTTCCTTCGAGGGGTAGTCACGGCTTGAGTAATTCGCTGGGACCCTCGATTTGGTTATTAAGTGGAAGTCCGAGCTTGAGTAATTCGCTGGCACCAGGTTGGATTTAAGAGAGTCAGATAGGGATCGGCTCCCATATGTTATGATTGATACTACAGGGTGTGTGAGTGCTCCAAATTACCTTTTTGATGTTATGATGTGAAAATGTTGTGTATGTTGCATTTCACTCTACAGGTTGCATTAGTTTCAGATAGTTATAGAGATTATAGTTAAGATTGATATTTTACTCTCTGAGTCGAACGCTCACTCCTGTTCAAAAATTTTTACAGGCCACAGGAGGATATTTTGTTCTGGGTTAACCTGCCTTTTTACCTCGCAGGTTGTTTATCAATATTGTGTAATTTTAATTACTCCTAGAATTTTCGCATGTGTTAGCAGTAATTATTTGAAATTGGTCTGTAATATTATATTCATGTTGGACCTGTAAACTTAATATTTTAAGTCTGTTTGATGGATTGGATGAGGGAGCTGAGCTCCCATTTATTATTATGTTGATGAGTATGTGGAGGGTGAGCTGAGCTCCCCAATGGATTATTTATTGTGTTTACAGGTCGGGTGAGTCGAAAACTCCCCGTTGGAAAGTCCATTTATGTAGGACTCTGTCCGCTTGTTTTCTTGATATTGGGCCCAAATGGGCCTTAGAGTTGGGTTAATGAATAGTTAAGGCTTACTACGGGCCTCGGGGGCTTTAGGCTGGCCCAGGTCCTAGTGCCGGTCCGGCCCATAGGTTGGGTCGTGACAACCAACTACGAGTAAGCTTTACTTGAGTATATCCTTAGATACTCAGTTGACACCGACTAATGATGTTCACCCATCATATTTCCCAATTACTTGGAATGTCCACAAGTGATTTTCGTTGTGCTTACAGTTCCAACATTCAATGAGTTTCCAATCTGATTCTAGTATTAACTGTCAATCATAGCAAGAATCTGCATCAAAGCCTATATAAAAGCTACCATGTATACATGATAATCTAAAAAAAAAAATGCTAGTAATAAAATAGTTATCTACCCACCGTATTTTTACTTTTAATTTTTATTTAATTTAAATTATATGAATTTAAATATATATATATATAGAGAGAAAATAAATAATTTAAATAGTTTAAATTCATATAATTTAAATTAAATAAAAATTAAAAGTAAAAATACGGTGGGTAACAATACAATTTAATAATTAAATCAATTAACTTTATATATTTGATTTTATTAATGTATATTTTTATACTCTTCTCTATTAACATTAATAATAATAATAATAATAATAATAATAATAATAATAATAATAATACAAAAGTCTGAAGGTGTATAAAATTTTAAAAAATATTATCTATTTATAATTTTTTTTTCTCAAAAAGTTGTCTGAAGGTGCACAAAATTTTAAAAAATATTCTCTATTTATAATTTTTTTTCTCAAAAAGTTGTCTGAAGGTGCACAAAATTTTAAAAAACATTCTCTATTTATAGTTTTTTTCTCAAAAAGTTTTTTACTTTATATTCACTATCCGAAAATATTAATAAATAATTCTTTTAAAGAAAATTTAATCTTGAAAACATTTATACAAAACTTTTTTTCCAATAAAACTTATTTTGTATACAAATTTAAAAAATAAAAATTTATTATTTCCAAAATTTTAATATTAAACGTTTAAATTTTAAAGATGACTAAAGTTTTTTTGAAACGGATAATTTTTTCCTTGAAAATACTTTTTTAAAAAAATGTTTTGAAAATTTTTTCTGTCAACAAAATTTTTAAACAAAAACTTGAAAAAAAAAAAACTATACACACACACACACACACACATATATATATATATATATATATATATATATATATATATCATAAAATTTGTTACATTAAAACCAAATTCTACCAATTTTAGAAATTATAAATAAACTATAAAATAATAACGCTCAATTTTAATTCAATTATAATTAGTTAATTTTATAAATAAATCACACATTTAACAATTATGATGTATATCATAATTTATTTACAAATAAGTTTTAACAATGAAAATTTATTTCATTAAATGAATTTCATATTCATTTAATTTAAATGTTAAGCAATACTCAAGCCATAATTTTAGTTTTTAAATAATTTTTTGAGTTTTAAATGGTTAATTAAAAAGTCATGTAATTTTGTAAGATAATATATAGACTATGAAAGTGTACATTTTATCATTTACTCGTACGCGCGCGATATCTATTTTTTGAAAAAAAAAAGATTAAAGGACTATATAAGAAATTATAAGACCGCCTAAATGGATTAAATGAGCATCTGCATCATGTATGAAATTAATTTTAAATTTTATGTGAATTTATTTTCATTTTTTATCTTTAAATTTGACTATTGAACTTGACTTAAACACTTTCTTTTTAAATTTTATTTTTTTATTTATTTTTACTTCTTTATTTTATTTTGCAAATATAAGCAACAATGAAAAAACGCAATCTTAGTACTAGTAAAATTGATAATTGGAATGGAGAAACAATTGTTACAAGTCCCTTGAAAAATATCATATAAGAATCCCATTATATAAATATATATATATATATATATATATATATATATATATATATATATTAAAACAAGCCTTAAAAATAGTTTTACATTAGTATACTATCTAATTAAGGGTGACTAAGAAAAAGCCGCATGATACAACTTTTTATTTTTAATTCTATATTTTATTACATAATAATTAATTTATCACATTAAATATTAATTTTTATCTTAAAATTTTTTGAATTTCATCTATTAAAATCTTATCTTATACAAATATTAATAGTTATTTAAAATTTTTTTACTATATTTTTAAATATTTTAAAAATCTTAAATTTATAATTATCATTGTAACACCCCAAGATTTTAAATTTTATTATTTATGAGTATTTTTGATACTTTAATTTTATATAAATTTTAGGAATTTTTTTGAGATTTTAAAATATATTTGGAGTCTACGTATTTTTCTGAGTTTTATGGAATTTTTTCAGAATTTTTGGACCTCGTTTTCGGTCCCGAGGCAGAGTAAAAATTCAAAATTTTGCATTTCGAATCGAACCGGTCGAATCGGACCGGTCTTTTTCTCTTTTTCTCCTCCCTCCCGCGCGTGACGACCCTCTCCCCTTCTCTCTCTCTTTTCTCTCTCCTCCCTCCTCCCCTTGCCGCGCCGCCGCCTCCCCTGCGTCCCCACCTCGCCGGCGCCCCACCTCGGCCCTTCCCCACGACCAGCCGCCGCCTGGAACGCCGGAAAACGGCCTTGGAAGGGACGCGCAGCGCGTGCGCGCCGTTTCGACTTCCCCGGCCAAATCCGGCCGATCCGGCCACCAATTGGACCGGGTCTTGTGTCCAAAATCATCTACTCGGCGAGAGCTTTCCATAGACACCAAGAACGCCGAAATCCATCGAGCGGATTGTCCGATTTTTGCTCGGGAAGATTTTAGCCCATTTCGACTTTTGGGCTAGATTTCTCGAAAACCGTGAATCCCACGAGAAAACCGAGGCCACCAGCACGCTCCATTCGTCGAGAGCTTTGCAACGACATAAATTTCAAAATTTTCCGACACCATTTTTCGGTGGGTCCCACGGAACTTCGCAGTGTTTTTCCAAGCATTTAATGAGCTTAGAAAATTCTGAAAAATTTATGTACTAACCCCCGTGTTATGGGCTTCGTGTAGGTATCCTCGATTCGCGGAAATTCGGCGATTGGCCAAGATGCGCAAATTTCGGGCGAACGGACCGTTCTGGAAAAGTCCCCGAATTGGATCGAGGTTTTGGCTAGCCCCCCATTGTCAGACGTCCCGAGCGCGTTCCCAAGTCGGAATCTTCAAAGGTAAACCCAAACCTTGCTTTTTTTCGTAATTTTCTAGTGCTTAAATAGGATTAAAAATCCATAAAATATTCGTGGTAGCTTAGAAAATTACGATTCTTTTTGCAATAGCTTAGTAATATTGCTAAGGACCGCGAGGCAAAGTTTTAGAATTTTTAGAGCTTGTTTGGGCAGTTTTTGCAAAAATGATCAATAATAAGGACTAAATCGAAATTGTACATATTGTGATGGATGATTGATTTGATGGGCGGGAGGGGCTGTGTGATATGATTGAACTGATATATGGATTGTGAATATAGAAGTGCGTTTTTAGCCCTTTTGCGAGTTGGGTAGGTTCTAGGTATAGGGAGACTCTGCGGATTTTCACGACTTAGGGCGTATTGGTCTTTTCTTTGTTTGTATTGAGTCGATTGTATTAAATAAATGTAATATGATTGTCAGTGAGCGATGACCTTCTTCCTCCGCCACCGCCACGGTGATTGTCGTCAAGTCTGTGAGTAAAATATTAATTTTAATTGTAATTTCACTATTATTATATGTTCAGCATGCCCATGCATCACTTATATGCATATATTTATGTAGTTAAACTCTAGGCACGATTTATGTCGCATTCATAACTGTTAACGTGCCATGAGTGTTGTTGTGGTAATTTGGAGCAGTGTGCGTGCGTGTGATGTGGTGTGGACTATGGATAGGACGGGTAGTCACGGCTTGAGTTCTTCTCTAGGAACCCGATCCTTCGAGGGGTAGTCACGGCTTGAGTTCTTCGCTGGGACCCTCGATTTGGTTTATTAAGCGAAAGTCCGGCTTGAGTTCTTCGCTGGCACCAGGTTGGATTTAAGAGAGCTGTATAGGGGATCAACTCCCAATATGATATGATTGATGCTACAGGGTGCGTGAGTGCTCCAAATTACCTTTTTGATGTTATGATGTGAAAATGATGTGGATGTTGCATTTCACTCTACAGGGTGCATTAGTTTTAGATAGTTATAGAGATTATGGTTAAAATTGATATTTTACTCTCTGAGTCGAACGCTTACTCCTGTTCAAAAATTTTTACAGGCCACAAGAGGATATTTTGTTGCAGGTTAACTCGCTTTTCTACTTGCAGTTGTTTATCAATATTTGTGTAATTTTATTTACTCCTAGAATTTCCGCATGTGTTAGCGTAATTATTTGAATTTGTACGTCAGCAATATTATTATCATGTTGGACTGTAAACTTAATATTCTATATCATTTTGATGGATTGGATGAGAGACGAGCTCCGTTTATTATTATGTTGATGAGTATGTGGAGGGTGGTGAGCTCCCAATTGACTATATATTGTGTTTACAGGTCGGGTGAGTCGAAAACTCCCCGTTGGAAAGTCCATTTTATGGCCGGACTCTGTCCGTTTGTTTTCTTGATATTGGGCCCAAATGGGCCTTAGAGTTGGGTTAATGAACAGTTAGGCTTACTACGGGCCTCGGGGACTTTAAGCTGGCCCAGGTCCTAGTGCCGGTCCGGCCCATAGGTTGGGTCGTGACAATCATATTATATATTATAAAAATAAATTATTTTTAATTAAACTTTTAGTTAGATTAAAAATATTAAATTATCATTTTAAAAATTATATATATTTTTTAATAAAAAATTGTTCATAAAATTTTCTTAAAAACATTTTTTATATTTAAAATGTAAAAATTTTAATAATGATATGCCCTTGAATACTAAATTAAATATAAAATTATAATATAATGTGATATTAAAGTTTAAATTTATTATAGTGATTATAGACACTATTTTAATTTTTTAGATTTATTAATAAGATAATTATTTAATAAATTATACCAATAACAAAAAGAATTTAAATTAAATTCATTAATTATTTTTATATATTTTAAAATAGTTTTAATTAATAAATAATTATATATATATATTTAGTTTTAAATAAATTAATTTAATATAAATTTTGTCACGACCCAACCTCAGGGCCGGACCGGCACTAGGACCTGGGCCAGCTTAAAGCCCCCGAGGCCCGTAGTAAGCCTAACTGTTCATTAACCCAACTCTAAGGCCCATTTGGGCCCAATTTCAAGAAAACAAACGGACAGAGTCCGGCCATAAAATGGACTTACCAACGGGGAGTTTTCGACTTACCCGACCTGTAAACACAATATATAGTCAATTGGGGAGCTCAGCTCACCCTCCACATACTCATCAACATAATAATAAATGGGAGCTCAACTCCCTCATCTAATCCATCAAACATGCATATCATTATACGTTTATAGGTCCAACATGATAATAATATTACAGACCATAATCAAATAAATACTTCTAACACATGCGGAAATTCTAGGAGTTAATAAAATTACACAAACATTGATAAACAACCTGCGAGAAAAGGGAGCAGGTTAACCTCAAAAATATCCTCCTGTGGCCTGAAAAAATATTGAACAGGAGTGAGCGTTCGACTCAGAGAGTAAAATATAAATTTTAACCATAATCTCTATAACTATCTAAATCTAATTCACCCTGTAGAGTGAAATGCAACATCCACATCATTTTCACATCATAACATCAAAAAGGTAATTTGGAGCACTCACGCACCCTGTAACATCAATCATAATATATGGGAGCTGATCCCCTATACAGCTCTCTTAAATCCAACTCGTGCCACGAAGAACTCACTCGGACTTCCACTTAAATACCAAATCGGGTCCCAAATGAAGAACTCAAGCCGTGTCTACCCAAGGACCGGGTCCCAAATAAAAACTCAAGCCGTGTCTACCCGTCCTATCCATAGTCCACACCACATCACACGCACGCCAACGCACGCACACTGCTCCAAATTACCACAACAACATACATGGCACTTTAACATTTATCAATGCATCAAAAATCGTGCCTAGAGTTTAACTACATAAATATATACATATAAGTGATGCATGGGCATCTGAACATATATAATAATATCGAAATTACAATTAAAATTAATATTCTACTCACGGACTTGACGACAATCACCGTGGCGGGCGGAGGAAGAAGGCTGTCCGCCACCGACAATCATATTACATTTATTTAATACAATCGACTCAATACAAACAAAGAAAAGACCAATACGCCCTAAGTCGTGCGAAAATCCTACAGAGTCTCCCTATACCTAACCTACCCAACTCGCAAAAGGGCTAAAAACGCACTTCTATATTCACAATCCATATATCAACAGTTCAATCATATCACACAGCCTCTCCGGGCCCATCAAATCGTCATCCATCACAATATGTAAAATTTCAATTTAGTCCTTATTATTGATCATTTTTGCAAAACCGCCCAAACAAGCTCTAAAATTATAAAACTTTGCCCATGCGTCCTTAGCAATATTACTAAGCTATTGCAAAAGAATCGTAATTTTCTAAGCTACCACGAATATTTTATGGATTTTTAATCCTATTTAAGCACTAGAAAATTATGAAAAGCAAGGTTCGGTTTACCTTTACCGATTCCGACTTCGAACGCGCCGACGTCCGACAATGGGGCTAGCCAAAACCTCGATCCAATTCGGGACTTTTCCAGAACGGTCCGTTCGCCCAAATTTGCGCATCTGGCCAATCGCCGAATTTCCGCGAATCGAGGATAACTACACGAAGCCCATTACACGGGGGTTAGTACATAAATTTTTCAGAATTTTCTAAGCTCATTAAATGCTAGGAAAAACACTGAGAATTTCCGTGGGACCCACCGAAAAACGGTGTCTAAAAATTCAAATTTATGTCGCGCGGCTCTCGATGAATGGAGCGTGCTGGTGGCCTCGGTTTTCTCGTGGGATTCACTGTTTTCGAGAAATCTAGCCCAGAAATCGAAATTGGCTAAAATCTTCCCGAGCAAAAATCGGACAATCCGCTCGATGGATTTCGGCGTTCTTGGTGTCTATGGAAAGCTCTCGCCGAGTAGATGATTTTGGACACAAGACCCGGTCCAATTGGTGGCCGGATCGGCCGAATTTGGCCGGGGAAGCTGGAGCGGCGCCGCAGGGCGTTCGCGCGCTTTTTCATTGCTCGGCGGCACGCCGACTGGTCGGGCGGCGTCACTGGCTAGGTCAAGGCGGCGTTGGCCGGGGGTGGAGAGGAGAGAGAAACGAGAGAGAAAAGGGAGAGGGACGACGCGCGCGGGGAAGGGAAGAAGAAAAAGGAAAAGGCCGGTCCGATTCGACCGGTCCGATCAAGTCCGGTTCGATTCGGCCGGTTCGATTCAAAATACAAAATTTTGAATTTTTACTCTGCCTCGGGACCGAAAACGAGGTCCAAAAATTTCGAAAAAATTTCAGAAAACTCAGAAAAATACGTAGACTCCAAATATATTTTTAGTTTTGCCACGTGGTCTTTAAATTAATTTTTAAAAATCATCAAAGTTTATATTTTCGGAAAATCGAATCGGATTTTTAAAATCCGAAAAATCTCAAAAAAATTTCAAAAATTTAATAAAATTAAAATACTAAAAATGCTCATAAAATTAAAAATTTTGGGGTGTTACAAATTTTATACTATGTAATTAATATATTCTTATATAAATATGTAAACTCATATTTATATAAATATGTTATATTCCCATTATGATATAATCCCCAGTTTCACCACGGAACGCAACACAATATTATTATTTTTACATATAATTAATAAAAATTTTATTTAATAAATTTAATTTAATAATATTAAAATATAAAATTTTGAATTTTAATCTCAATTGAAGCCTGATTAAAATGTAAGTTATAAGTTAATCTTTAATGTTTAATGAAATATACATATTAGTTTCTACATTTTTAAAACTTACATATTTAGTCATTAATATTTTAATAAATTTACAAATTAATCTCTATCTTTATAATTACTGACAATTTTTTTTTTGTTAATTTTAGAAAAATTTATAAAATGTCCTTTACTCAATTTTAATATAAAATAATTTAATTCTTTAAATTTTGATTTATTAATAAAATAGTCCATAAATTTAAATTTTATATTTTTTTTAATTACAACTCATCCTTTTATTTTGATTACTTGTTTTCTAAATATTATAATTATTTACAAATAAGTTTTATACTAATTCTATATAAAAATAAATAAATTTAAAACATAAATAAAATTTATAACAATTAAAAAATAAGATTTATTAATAGTTAATTTTGTAAAATTTTATCCTCTTAGTTAATAGATTTTTTAAATTAATAGTTATTTTGTAAAATTAACTATTAATTATATTAAAAAATTAACATGCAATTTATAACTTTAAATTTTTAAAATTTAATAATTAAAATTTTTAATTTTATTAGAAATTATTGTATTTCATATTAAAATTTATAAATAAACAGATTTTAGTCATTTTTATTAGAATTAAGATTAATTTAAGTAGAAAATTAAAAGAAAAATATATCTTTATATTTATTAAAATATTAAAAAATAAATAAATAATTTTAAAATTATAAAAATTAATTTATAAATTTTATTAATTTTTAAAAATTAAATTATAATTAAATTATAATTAAAAAAACCTCAAATTCAGTTTTTTTTTTATTTTTTTTAATTTTAATTATAGTAAGGGAGACTTATGATGAATATACATCGAGTAGAATAAATAACCCCCGTCAACAATACAGCAGACCGGACCAGACGCAAGAACTGCAGCTACTGCAACCATAGGTACAGCACACAACGTGGATAGTAAGGGAGAGGAGAGGCAACGACGTAAGGTAATCCGTCTTATTCTCTATATGGAGCTGAAGCGTATGAGGAAATAACCACCACTGACTGGCATTCTCAAAAATTACACAAAACCCACATAAGCATTCCTTCGGTTTGGCATTTTCGTAAATAAACTCAACGCAACATCATTTTTGCAACCAGCAACTAAACTCCTTCAGCTCCACGCGCACTCCACAGACAACAAACACGGATCCAATGGCGTCCCCTTCGCTTTTACAGTCCGCAGCTGCGTCGTTTCGTGGTCAATTCCCAATTCTTTCACCTCCGTTGTCCGCTAGAGTACCTTACGGAAACCCTAAAAATGGCAATTGGGTGGTGTCTGTGAGGGCCACTGGCGGTGTTGTGTTGGTGGAGAAATCAGAAGCTGAAAAGGCCAATCGCCTAAAGACCACTTACCTTGAAAAGATCGTTCCCTTGCTCATGGAAGAGTTCTCGTACACTAACATTCTCCAGGTAGCATTTTCAGTTTTTGTTTAACATTTTATCACTTGTTTGGTTTACCTTGCTCCAAGGGGTTTTTTGTGGTTTTAATTGGTAATAGGACGTGAAGTGAGAGTTGGTGCTGTTGTAGATTGTCTCGGGCTATCTATTTGAATTTTTGAGAGATTATTTGTATTGGATAAGGTTGCTTGAAATGTGTTTGTTTTGTTGCTAATTGATGGAAAAGATGAGGGTTTTTCATATTTTGTAGCTTCATTATGACTGAGATTGTCTATGATGCTTAATTTAGCTCTGCACAATTATTTAAATTGGATAACTGGAGTTTAATATTTTTTTTTCTGGAAATCAAGGGCAGTGGACATCACAGTACTCATATTCTTGTTTTTCCCATTATAATTACCATGAAGGGAAAAACAATTGTGAAACCGTTGTCCAGTTTAGCAACAAAATATCATTCTTTCTACAGAAACAGAATGTAAATTCTGCAAAGCAAGTGGACTCTAGATGTTCTGATTCTCTTTTCGTCTAATTTGTGCATTATTACCTTGTGTTCTGTATTCAACTCTTGATGAATTGTTTTCTTTTGCAATTTTCTGGTATTGAATTCCCTAGGTTCCGAAAATTGAGAAGGTTGTGGTGAACTGTGGCATTGGAGATGCTGCTCAGAATGCCAAGGGTTTGGAAGCTGCAATGAATGATTTGGCTCTCATTACAGGCCAAAGACCTATCAAGACAAGAGCAAGGAACTCTATTGCTACCTTCAAGATCAGGGAAGGTCAACCGTTGGGCATTGCTGTCACACTCAGAGGAAATGTAAGCATGTTTTTCATTCTTATATGTGGTCTGTTTTAAGTTTGGGTTTATGGTTTTGCTTTGTCTCTAAATTTTGTTGTCATCTATTTCCCATTCTTTGTTTCCAGATATAAATGCTCTGTCTTGACTCTTAGCTTTCAAATTTCATATTGAAGTTAAACATTGTCATTGCTTGATTCTTCTAACATTTTGAGAATAATCTTAAATAACTAGAAGACTTAAATTAGTGTGTTCTAATTCTATTGGAATTAATATGGACTTCCTTGATGAAAATGAGACTCGAGAATCTATCTTTAATAACAACTAAAATGCAAGTGAGGGCAACAGATCTAGCTGTGTAACTGGTTATCAATTATGGTCAGCAGTAGTAATGATGAATGTAAATAGTTGTAGTAAAGGTGGCATTATTTTAACATAGCAGTTAATTGGCAATGGTGATGGTTGTAAGATGATGAAATTGCAAATTAGTGTTTCTCAAGTGCAATTTTTGTCATGTGCAATAACATTTCAAATTTTGTGTATTAATTTTTTTGTGAGTTTTTTTTTTCCTGTCGAACCAAATAAATTATATAAACTCATGTGTACGTTGATTACTTCACAGGTGATGTACTCTTTCTTAGATCGACTTATTAATCTAGGGCTTCCTAGGACAAGGGACTTTCAAGGTGTAAACCCAAACAGCTTTGATGGACATGGGAATTACAGCATTGGAATTCGTGAGCAGAGTGTGTTCCCTGAAATTCAGTATGATGCACTTGGTAAGCCAAGGGGAATGGATGTTTGTATAGTAACCAACGCTAAAACTGATCAAGAAGGCCAGAGGCTGTTGGCTCTCATGGGTATGCCGTTCAGAGAAAGTAGTGGTACTACTGTTCTGCTACGCAAGAAGAAGTTGAAGAAGCATCATTTTGATTCAAAGTCAAAGGGCCGACGATAAGAGTTTTCTACATTTGCATTTGGCAACTGCCATTCGTGTATGTACTGTTTATGTTCTTGTCTCTAATCTAAGGTAACAAACATTGTTCTGATTTTTTGCTTCAAATGTTTAGCCTTATGGATGTGTTGATAAACATGAATGAAAGATGGAGAGAAATGCGTAGTGTTGTTCTCTTCAGCTTGAGCTTGCCGGCAATTTAAATTCTTGAGGTATGCGACTCCTGATTTTTTTTTTTTTTTAATTTATTTTGGCTTCCAATTAGTATTCGAACTTGAGAAACTACAACACTAGAGACGATTTTTGTGCCATCAAACTCATAATTATTTTTCTTTCTAACGTGACCATGTGAGATTTTTATGCGTGCCTATGGCTACATCCTCCATTTTATGAGCTTGCCTTCTTAGCTGGATATAAATGCAAACGTAATAGCAAGTATGCTAATGTATGAATTTTGCTTGAAATAAAATTTTTTGTTGTAAATCTTCTTTGGTTAGTTAGATATATTAAATATAGTTAAAATTTATAAGTATTTATTATCAAGCAAGTATAAATTTGAACTATTTATTAAAAATATATAATTTTAAATGCACTTGAAATTTTGATAGATTTTCATTCTTCTATTATAAATCTAACTTTCGAATATATTTATCCCAAAAATACAAAAAGGACAATTATAGTAGCGAAATTATTATTATTAGACCAATTATAATATTACATTTGCAACTTTTTCTTTATTTCACGAAACAATTAGCCATGTTCAACTCAATTGAGTGTTTCCTTTTCATTTGTCAGAAAAAAAACCCTTTATTTTGTGAAAAAATTTGAATCTTTTCATTCAATTTATAATCATTTTTTAGATATTTTCTTGACCCATTGAATACACACTGTTACAAAATTTGAGATATTGAATTTTTGGGTAAATATTATTGAAAGAAAAGTGAGATCGAGAAATTTTAATGTATTTGCTGTAAATAACATATAAAGTAAAAGTAATGAATTTTATATGAACCTAAGAGTTTTTGTATATTAAAAAAAAAAAAAAGACAATAGAAAGCTGTTTTAAGAAAACACGAAATAAAAAATAAAAATCAATTTATTATTTCAAGGAAAACAAAAACAAAAAAACCACAATAATAACGAACACACCCTTAGTTTTTTCCACACTTTGTTTGGGAATTTTTTTTATAAAATAATGAAAGAATTAGAAATATTTTATTTTAAATAATAAAAAAAATATAAAATTTTTAAAAAATATAAAAAAGAAACTTGTGTTAATGTGCCTCATCTAAAAAAAATTATATAGAACTATACCGACCTAAATATTTAAAAAAAAGGCAAGAAAAAACTTTATGGACTGATTTGAAGAAAGAAAAGTTCAAATAAAAAAAGTAGAATGATGAGAAAATTAAAATTTATTTGAAAAGAAAGATTATTATTTCCATACAAATCTTTTTTTAGGTAAATAAAAGAAAGGAAAATGATTTTCTTATTCATATATTGTAATGAGAAAAAATTATTACATTTTTACTATTTTACTCATATATCAATACAATTATATTTGCCAATTGAACTAAATATGCGTAGGTCAATTTATATTTATATTTATAATTTTTAATTTTATATGAAATAGTTAAACCTTTAAAATTTATCGCAATTACACTTAGAATAATTAAATTGAATTTGAAAGTTGACAATAAATTACAATATAGTACCTGAAGTTTTATTTGATTAATAAAATAGTTCATTTACTAAACTTTATATTTAAAAAAAAATCAACTATTGAATAAATCTAAATATTTATATGTATTGCTTATTTTATTTAAATCTTCTAATTTTGAAAAATTTATAATTTTCTTTTTATTTTGGTCTCTCATCCTTTTGATTCTACTCTCATTTTCACAATAGGGGTAACACCTAACACACACTGCTTTGCCCCCTACAAAACCCAACTTTATCAATGCCAAACTCAATTCCAATCTAATACATTAGCTACTAAAGAAAAAAGAAATTATAATAAAATAAAAAGATCGAAATCATTGCTCATATATATCTATTTTTTCTCAATTATTTTCTGCGAATAATATATTAGACTTCTTCCTTTTCTTGACGAGTATACATGTTTTACTACACAAGAATTTTTATATAGTGTGTGAATGAGAGAGAGAATGGGATGGGGGCCGGGAGGAATTAAATTAAAAAAAATAAAAATTATTTAAAATTAGAAGTTTTAGATAAAATAAGTAATACAGATAAGTATTTAAATTTATTCTGTCATTTAATATTCTTTTTAAATTTAATTCAATCACTCTTGTCATAATTGTGATAAATATTAAAGATTTAATTATTTCGCATTAAATCAAAAGTTAAGAATCTAAATATGATTTTACCTAAATATTTAGCAATTTTAGTTCAATTGTCCCAAGAACAATTATTTGAGAGAAAAATGGCACATAAAAAATTAAAAAATTAATGCTTTTTATACTCTTTTTGAAAAAAAAAAAATAGTTACATAAATTCTTATAATTTTTTTATAAAATAAAAAAATTAACTTTTAATTTTTTTTATTTATATAGAAGTAAATTCCACTACCCTTTAATTTTTTCTCGCTATGAAACAGGCCTATATTTAATTTTTTTTTATATATATATAATACAGGCCTATATCCAATTAACTACAACATATAACCGATTATATGGATGGTCGTAGTCCAATGATTATCAGCAAAACTGAGGAGGTGAAGCTTAAGGGGGAAAAATTACTCATCTATATAAAATGGAAACTAATAAATATGGAAATAGATAAATGAAAGTGGAATTTAAAAATAAAAATTACTAAACGATTTTTTTAAAAAATTATTGTATTTATTTATATGTTAAATATTTATTAACATAGTATTTGTTTTATATAGAATATAATTTCGCCCGGAGGGCATCCTCGTTTTAACCGCCACCGCTCTAAACGAAACAAAGAAACAAGATGTCTCGCGAGCTTTGTCGGGCCCACTCATTCCATTGCATAAATAACTTGCAAATTGCCAAAGATTAGAAGGGATGGATAGGAGGTGGGATGGGATGGAGAAAATTAGGACCATAGTCCCGTACTGAGAACCGTTGCACAGACAACCAAAAAAATAAAAAGGAAAGAAAATGGCAGGTTATTATTATCAGATAGGGCCGGGCAGTGGAATGGTGTCTACTGTGTCCAAACCTTGGTATCTTAGAGCAGAGCTTCCTATGTCTTCTGATCTCTCTCTCCACCGCTCCATCCTGCAAGGCGGTTCCTCTTCTTCCTCTCCTTCCCGTCGCGATCTTGTCTTCGTCGTCAACCCTCGAGGTTTTGCTTTTTCTTTAATTTGAATCTCTCTCTCTCTCTCTCTCTGGAATTTTCTGTTCGCTTCTTGAGAGAATTTGGGAAAATGAATGTGATTAGAATTTTGAGTTCTTGAAATTACTATTTTCTTTAGCTTCATTAACCTAGACAGAAAAATGATTGAAGTTGGAATTCACTTAGGAGCTAATGGGACAACGGGCAAGGAATGGAAGAAGCTGCTTCCGTATCTCAGGTCTCGCCTTGATAAAGATTGCAATGTGAGCTTCCTTTTTGCTAATGCCATCTCTGTGCTTGCTTTTTGGGTAATTGTGTCCCTTTCAATCTTTCTGCTTTCTAGTTCGAGTTACTCTATCCCACCACTAAATGATTTGGACTATCTGGTTTGCTTGCGATTTGATTATTATTTATTCGCTGTTTTTCTGATTGTGGGGGGGCTGTTTTCAGGGTCCTCCAGTATACATTCAAAGTTTTATTTATTTATTTTAATTAAATAAAAAACTCTAGTTTATGCTAGGGTTAATTTATTTTCAGTAAATAAAACGAAGTTGGAATCTCCAATGCACTTTTTTTGTCTTTTTATATAGAATTGTTTGACGATCAGCAATAGGGACGTTATATCCTAGAAATAGTACTGGCATACACCAACTGTTATTGAAAGCCCTGTGTTTTAGTTTCTTGTCAATATTCTTTAAAGAATTAGAGAAAAATGTTGCATGTAATCCTATATATATATATATATATCTCGTGATTATTGTGTTTTCATTCATACCGTTCCTTTTGATCTGATAGGCAAAATACTCAGTGACTTGTTTTACCTGACCATGATCCATCATTTGAACACTTCACCATTGGGTAATAGCTCAAAATACATTATAATTTTAAATCTTCTGTGGCTCAAACATTTCACTTCCATGAATTGACCAAATACTACAACTTCTCGAGTGTGTATTATTTGTGTTACAATGAGGTGGTAGGATTATGGTACTAACTTGAAGTTTAAATGTTTATTTTGAACTTGTTTAACTTGACTAGCAAGAATGTGTTGACACTCACCCCTGCTTGGTTGTATTCTGCTGTGAATTGTTCTCTTTGAATGCCATGCCTACTTGGCTTTGTTTTTTCTCTATTGAATGAGAAAAGTTCACTGCACTGTGTCCAGATATGTGAATCTTTGACTTCAGGTCCTTATCATGCAATTGACATAACAAGAGAGGTACGAATTAGAATCTTTTTTGATCTTGAACTTGGTTGAGGATGTCTGCAACAAGATTGATTAAATATTAATTGTGAATCTGATAATGTGTAGGCAATAAGAGAGGGTGCTGATGCTGTGATTGCAGTTGGAGGAGATGGCACTCTTCATGAGGTACAACTTGCCATCTCTTGTAGTAGAACTATTACTTTCTTTGGGCTTCATGTTCACTCTCTCTTAAGTAAATAAATAAGTAGAGAAAAATTAGATAACTTGTTGGGTCATTAAAGAAATGAGTAAATGCTTAAGCTTTATTTCTACTGTTCCATCTAATAAATAGATGAATAGAGAAAATCAATCCTGTTACAGTCACTGTATTTGGCGATGGATTATTGTTCATTGACTTTGACTTGTCCTGAGCAGGTTGTTAATGGATTCTTTTGGGCTGGGAAACCTGTTATCAATCATGATAGAGAAGATGCCCACTCAACTGCTCTAGGTGTATGTTATTGTGATTGCCAAATTGTCTTGGGTTACTCCTTTTGATTTGATCCCAACCACAAAACTAGAACTTGCATGTTTGTATGATGCATGATTTACATGTTGTAGATTTCTCATGTGTAGATATGATTTTGTTTTGCAGCTCATCCCCTTAGGAACTGGGTCTGATTTTGCCAGAACATGGGGCTGGTTAGTTGGTTCTTGTAGAAAGAGATGATTTTTCTTGATTTCAATTAATCTGTAAATGGGTATATATATACAATTGATTCCTATAATTGTGTTCTACTAATTAGGAAGAAATCCTAAATAAGAAATCCTAAATAAGAAATCCTAAATAGAAATACAGAATACAGAATATACAGAGAAATAATATAGTGATTGACTTTCCATAACACTCCGCCTCAAGTTGGAGCATAGATGTTAATCATACCCAACTTGTTACAAATGTAGTCAATCCTAGTTCCATTCAGAGTTTTTTTCAAAATATCTCATAACTGCTCTCCAGTTTTGATGTGTCATGTTGAGATAATCTGTTGTTGAATCTTTTCACGAACAAAGTGACAATCAATCTCAATATGTTTGGTCCGCTCATGAAACACTGGATTAGAAGCAATATGGAGAGCAGCTTGATTATCACACCACAATTTTGCAGGCAGGGAGGTCTTAAAACTTGTCTCATCTAGTAATTGAAATATCCACATTACCTCACATACTGATTGTGCCATGGCTCTGTATTCTGATTCAGCACTAGATTGAGAAACTATACTCTACTTCTTGCTTCTCCAAGACACCAAATTTCCTCTAACAAAAATGCAATATTCAGTAGATGACCTCCTGTCAACCTTAGATCCAGCCCAGTCGGCATCTGAAAAATATTCAACATTCAAATGCCCATGATTACCATATAACAAACCTCTTCCTAGAGCGCCCTTTAGATAACACAAGATTTGCCCCAAGGCTTCTCAATGAGCAACAGTTGGGGAAGACATAAACTGAATTACCACACTAACGGCATAAGCAATGTCAGAACGAGTGACTGTAAGGTAGTTCAATTTTCCTACCAATCTCCTGTATCTCTCTGGTTCTTCAAACAATTCACTATCCCCTGCTAACAGTTGTAAATTTGGAGTCATTGGTGCACTAAAAAGGCTTAGCATCTAATTTTCACGTCTCTGTCAATAGATCGATGACATATTTTCTTTGAGACAAGAAAATACCCTTCTTACTTCTCATAACTTCAATACCCAAGAAATACTTTAATAATCCTAAGTCTTTGGTCTGAGACTGGATTTGGAAGAAGGTTTTAAGAGACGAAATACCTACAGAGTCACTCTCAGTTATGACAATGTCATCCACATAGACTACCAGGAGAATTAGACTAGCATCAGATTGCCTATAAAATACTGAGTGATCACACTTACTCTTTTGCATACCAAATTCCTGTACTGCTTCACTGAATCTCCCAAACCAGGCCCTAGGACTTTGTTTCAAGCCATAAAGAGACTTCCGAAGCTTACAAACTTTACCCAACTCTTCCTGAGCAACAAACCCAGGTGGTTGCTCTATATACACCTTCTCCTGAAGATCACCATGAAGGAAAGCATTCTTGATATCCAATTGGTGCAGGGGCCAATCATATGTAGCTGCTAAAGAGATAAACAAGCAAACAGAAGTAAGTTTAGCTACAGGAGAAAAAGTGTCAGAGTAATCAACCCCATATGTCTGAGCATATCCTTTTGCTACAAGGCGTGCTTTTAACCTAGCCACAGAACCATCAGGATTTACCTTTACTGTAAATACCCATTTGCAACCAATAGCTTTCTTACCAGTGGGCAAAGGCAATAGTTCCCATGTACCATTAGCATCTAAAGCTTCCATTTCTTCTTTCATAGCAGCACACCAGCCAGGATGAGACAGTACCTCAACAACAAGTATTAGGGATAAGAACAGAGTCTAAAGAAGTAACAAAACACCGAGAACAAGAAGACAATTGATTATAAGAAACAAAAGAAAAGATAGGGTAAGTGCATGAACGCTTGCCTTTACGAAGAGCAATAGGTAAGTCTAGGTCAGAATCATGATTAGTATGAGGTACAGGATCTCCCAACGAAGTAGCTGGTGGAGGATCTGAGTCAGGAATCTCCAATCTCCTGGAATAAACATGAACAACGGGAGATCAAGTTGGTCTAGAGACAGAAGGAACAGGCTGTGGGAGAGGACTAGATATTGGTTGAACAGTATATATTAAGAGATCATCCTCCTCCCTTTGACTCTCATATACAGATGATTGAGGAAAGAATGGAGTGGACTCAAAAAATGTGACATCTGCAGAAACAAGATAACGATTAAGAGTAGGAGAGAAATAGCGGTACCCTTTTTGGAGCCGGGAGTACCTAAAGAAAACACATTTGAGAGACTTCGGATCTAATTTAGTAACCTGTGGACGAACATCACGCACAAAACAGGTACAACAAAAAATATGGGGTTCAACAGGGAACAAAGATTTTGTAGGAAACAAAGCAGTATAAGGAATATCCCCATTAAGGACAGAAGACGGCATACAATTGATAAAAAAATATGCTTAGAAGTTGCATCCGCCCAAAAGTGTTTAGGAACTTTAATATGAAAAAGAAGAGCACGAGTTACCTCAAGAAGATGTTGATTTTTTCTTTCAGCCACGTCATTTTGGGATGGGGTATCAACACAAGAAGACTGATGAAGAATATCATTTTGTATCATATAAGACTGAAATTGTGCTGAAAAATATTTTTTTGTTTTGTCATTTCTTAATATGCGCACAGAAATATTAAATTGAGTTTTGATTTCATTTCAAAAGGCACAAAAGATAGAAAACAACTCAGAATGATTTTTCATTAAATATAACCAGGTAACGCGAGAGTAATTATCAACAAAAGTAACAAAATAACGAAATCCAGTTTTAGAAGTAACAGAACAAAACCCCAAACATCAGAATGAACTAACTTAAAAGGGGATGAAACTCGTTTATTGACTCTAGACATAGAAGGCAAACGATGATGTTTTGCAAACTGACACGACTCATATTCTAGTATTGATAAAGACTGAAACTGAGGACACAACTTCTTCATGGTGAACAAAGAAGGATGACTCAATCTACAATGAGCTTCAAGAGGTGTTAAGGTACTAGAGCAAATAAACGACCGCGGTACATGATTTTCTAGAATCTAGAGACCACTTGACTCACGTCCTCTAGCAATAACTTGCTTCGTCGTAAGATCCTGAAACAAACACTGGTTAGGAAAAAAGGAAACAGAACAATTTAAGGTACGGTAAGTTTACTAACAGAAAGTAGATTAAAAGAAAATTTTGGTAGACACAAAACAGATGACAAAGAAATTGACGAAGTGGGGTTCGCAGTTCCAGAACCCATGACACAAGAAGTAGAACCATCAGCTAAAGTAACAGTAGAGAAAGTGATATTAGACTGAAAAACAGATAGAAGACTAAAAATGTGCAAAATCCTCTGCAGATATCAAAACAGTTTTCTCAGAGGAAGATACTGTAGAATCCTTTGCTGCTATATTTTTCATCTGTGATTGCTGATTTTTCCTTTGAAGTTGCGGACAATTATATTTTGTATGGTCAGGCTCATGGTAATAATGACAAATGACTCATCTTGAGTCCTGATTAGAACTAGCCTCCCCATTACGCTGATTATCTCTGTTGCCTGTAATTCCTCCTCTACTTTCTCTTCTATTACCCTGTTATCCATTTGGATTACGGCTAATAAGAGCACTACTAGCAAGCTGTGAAGATTGAGTACTCTCTGTACAAAGGACCCGTGTGAACTTTTCATGCAAAGCAGAAATCTCAGAACTGGAGAGAATCTGAGATTTAGCAGTCTCATGCTCTGAAGGAAGGCCTGCAAGAAAACTCATAATAGCCAGTTGCTCTCGTTGGGCCTGCTGAACTTTCACATCAGAACTAAAAGGCAACAATACATTAAGTTCCTCATATTCCCGTTTAAAATCCATAAAATAAGCCGTAAGAGACTTATCCTCTTTCTCAGCACGGTAGAATGCCTTACAAACATCATAAATATAGGAGATATTCCCTTTACCAGAATACAGAAAATCTAAGTAATTCATCAATTCCTTAACAAATTCACAGTGATTAATTAAACTAATTACCTCACTGTGAATCGAGTTCCGAAGCTGCAAAAACAATCGAGCATTCTCCCTTAGCCAAGTTTGCCGCGTATCATTAGTAGGTGGGCCCTTTAGTAAGGTGATCATCCTTATCAATGCTACGCAAATAGACCCTAACAATCTTACTCAACTCCAGGTAATTCGAACCGTTAAGTTTGTGTTCTGTAATTTTATTCATCATCGGAATTACATCAGAAATAACATTCTTATTGTTTGCCATTTATTGAGACAAATAAAATTAACCGAAACGCTAATCCAAAATGCTTATAGCTGCAAAATAATCCAAAAATCACAAATCAAGCAAGTACCGAAATAGGATTTTAGAGCCAAACCTCAGAAGTTTTTTAATGGTGTACTGAATCAGGCAACAGCACACAGTGGTGGAATGAGGGGGTTGAGGCGACGCCGGCGATGCTGATCCGAGTCGAAACGGCCGGCGGACGCGCCTCCACACGCCGGAGAGTGAAGAAACAGCGAGAACTTGAGTTGGGCGCGTGAGCCTCACGCGCTTGGATTCCGGCGACCGAATCAGATGGGACGGCTGGTTGGTGGCCAAGGTGTCTCCTGAGCTGGGTGGTGAGAACAAATAGTCACCCTAGATAGATGACCTGCTCTGATACCATGTAGAAAAAAATGATTCTCCTTAATTTCAATTAATCTGTGCATAGGTATATATGTATAATTGATTCCTATAATTGTGTTCTGCTAATTAGGAAGAAATTCTAAATAAGAAATTCTAAATAGGAATACAGAATACAGTGAAATAACAGAGAAATAATATAGTGATTGACTTTTCATAACAATTCTATTCCCATCTGGATTAAACCAGTATGATTGTTTATGGTATATCATGACAGATATTTTTATTTATATTATCACTTTCTTTTTTAGGAAAAATGATCCTTATGAAGCTGTTGATCGCATTGTTGAAGGTACTTATGTTTTATTTTAAATAACTAAAATGCTAAAAATTGATTCAATCTGAACCTGGAATAGGTTCTACTCATATTTAATGCTATAAACTAGTTGTTAGCTTGTTTGCATTTTCTTTGTCATTAATAAATTTCTGATGGAGCTGTTCTGCAGGGCTGAGATCACGGGTTGATGTCGGTGTCATTAGTGGAGAAAATGAAGAATCTCATTACTTCATAAACGTGGCTGATATTCATTTGTAAGGCTATGGGCTAAATTTTTGGAATTTTATTAACCAAAGAGCATGCTGATCTTAAAGTCTTTTTGCTATTTATGGAGTTTTGTAGGAGTGCAAAGGCCGGTTACTATTCATCAAGATACAAGAGATTTGGAAACCTATGCTATGTCGTTGGTGCTCTACAAGCGTTTATGGGGCATAGAAATTGTGACCTTAGAGTAAAGGTCACTTTATTTTTAAAGTTTTCAGAATTATGTTATCGACTTATTATTGTTATGTGCTTTTCATATCTGTACAACTACAACCATGCGGTTCTCTGTTCCTCTTCCTCATGATATATTTTTTTTTTGTGCCATTGTTAATAACCTGAATATACACCCATAGGATGTTCTGCATATAGGTCAATGGAGGTGCATGGGAAATATGTTCTCAAGTAACAGCTCTTTGCATCGGAAATGCAAAATACTTTGGTGGAGGCATGAGAATCACTCCAAATGGTGACCCTCGCAGTGGAGAGTTTGAGGTGAAGTACTTCCTCTGTTAATTCGCTCAAATTACTTTTATATTTCTGTAACATAGCATAATCAGGCATATTCTTGCAGGTTGTAATGCTTCAGGACTTCAAGTGGTATGACTTTATTCTGAAACTACATAAACTATACAAGGGGACGCATTTAACAGTGAAAAATGTATCTTCAAGAAGGTAGGATATGTCCTTCTGGATTCACTTGTACCTTATTTATTCCACATTGTTCTCTCTTCATTTTTATGGAGGCTTTCAAATGATAGGAATCATAATCTGTTCCAATAACACAACCAATGAAATGATGTATTTTTTCAGAAGCATGTGGAGTATTAAGATTTTCGCATATCTAATTTTTCTGCATTTATGAGGTGACTAATGAATATACTTGTGCAATGTAAATGACAGCGACTTGGATTGCCTGTGGTCTGGCCTAGTGAAGTTTATGGTTGATATGGTGTTCAAAGTTGTAGCTTGTAGGTGGCATTTAATAGCTGTGCATACTATTGATAGTTTCTTTGTTTTCTTGCAGTGTGCATTCAATCGAAGTGGAGAACATCTCTGTCAGCGGAAGCGTTTATGTTCAGTCTGATGGGGAACATTTGGGTTTCCTTCCCAGGAAGTTTTCTATTTTACCTTCTGTTATTGAAATGATATGCTAAAGGAGGCCAACAGAGCACCACCCCTTTGACTTGTTTGCTTGAAACTAGTGCATCTCTCTAGACATTCTTCAGACACCTTTCGCTTGGTACAATTTGAGGAAAGTGGTAGAGGCAGAAACAACATAACAAATGAAAGATACATATGATATTCTTCAGTAGTGGAAAAATAAATACATGAATTGACTGACATGGTAGGAAGGTATCTTCTTTGCAGTACTTTCATTTGGTACAAACATTCATTCTTCATGCCGGCCTCTCAGTTGAAAGTGTTTTAGGCTTTTCTTTGATTTGTAATGTATGGGTTTCTACGAGTCCTATGCATTTTAAGAGTGGCTCGAGTGAAACTTCTCTTGTTTTGTATTTGGAGGGTGTTCAGATTCTTATTAACGAAACAAGATTTATGGATCTATTCTCCTATAACTGCTGTCCTTAGAGTTATGCTAATTTAGAACATTGGACCAATGATGAATATTAACAAAAGAAATGATCGTGATTTTCAAATACAGCTAAACACTTAAACAGTAATTTTACCTTTCTTAATTTACCTGGATTAAAAAAAAAATCTGAATTTTTTTTTAGGGGCTTTAGCATCAAGGGAGGGAGAGAGAAATCGATCAATTCTCGTTCATTACATTTTTTAGGTGTTTCGAAGAATATTCAATAGTCCAGTGTGGAACTCCAACATTTTTTTTGGTATTTCGAAGTCAATAATTAAAATGTGAAATTCCAACACAAAATTAGAGTTTCTTCAAGCAGGTGGGATATATATATATATATATATATATATATATATATATATATATATATATATATATATATATATATATACACACACTCGTTTGCGTAAGATGGGTATTTTTTTTTTTCAAAAAATTCTTAATTGATTTAAGGTATATAAATTATTTTATAAATTAAACCAATCAGAAATTAAGAAATTATATTTTGTAGTGAGTCATTTTATGGTAGGATCCATCATTATTTTTATTTTAGTGATATATCAGTTATTTATTAAATTGGTATACATTAAATGGGTATGTCTAGGCAAAAAATTCCTTTCTTTTTCCAACATATCAAGCGGAGTATCACGAACAAACCATTTTATCTTTATTTGTTTATGGTAAATTATTATATAATCTCTATATTTTAATAAGATTAACTATTTACTCTCTATATTTTAAAAGATATACTATTTAATCCATTTATTTTACTTTCTTTAAATTATTTAATCTTCTATCAATTTTTTTTCATTAGTAATACTAGTTAAATTACTATTTAATCTTTTTATTTTAGTGAAACTAATTAATTGGTCTTTATATTTTAAAAAAGTAAATTGGTCTCTGTAATTTGATTCGATTAACTATTTGGTCTCATAATTATTTTTTTATACCTAAATTACCCTAATTTCTCTCTCTTCATATTTCTTTTACTCTATGCTTGCACCTTTCTCTCTCTCTCTCTCATTCTCTCTTTGTTGTTATTTATTAATAAAAATGATATAAGTTGTCTATATAAAAAGTTTCCTTAAATTTATAAGTAATCAAAAAAAATTATTTCTTAATAGAAAAAAATACAAAAATGATGCACAAGAAATTAAAAATTAAAAAAATATATATAAATTCAGATTTAGTCTTTACACAATAAAATTTTTATTTTTAGCCAATAAGATATTTTTAAAATACTATATTTTTTAAAATATATGGATTAATTAATTAATTTTACTAAAATAAATGGATAAAATAATAGTATTTTTTAAAATATAGGAATTAACAAATTAATTTCTTTAAAATAGAAAGACTAAATAGTAATTTGAATAGTATGAATAACAAAAAAATTTGATAAAGGGATTAAATATGTAACACCCCTATTTGTATAGCTTGGTATATTTCACTGCTCCGGTGACCGGTGTCGGTCCGGACAATTAAGGGGATTAGAACCACACTTAAGACAACTAGAAAAACCATAAACACAAATAATTAGTAATGTTCAATTAGTTGAGTATAAATAAGAAAAGCAGAACAGAAGAAGTTAAACGAACCGAGAGTCACAGCGAAGGGTGACCTTCTCGGGAACGACTGCGAAGTCATTTTAACCTCAAATTTCGAATCGTAAAAAGTGACGCCGCGGTCCTTAGGACCCTTATGAACACCGTGGAAAAGAGAAAATCACGAAAAAGAACTGTTAAGCCAGTCAAATAATTAGTCAATTCGGCGAATCGGCTTGTCCTGTCCGGACTGAATTTCCGCCGGCATGCTCAGCTACCGGAAAACTGGCCACGATTTATGTGCATCATAAGCACATTAGCGTGCCAGGATAGGACGAGACACACTTGAGATCTGATCCTGAGACCTTGGCCTAGTGTGAGAGGAGAGTTCTTTTTTGACCCCCCGATTTGTTTATTAAGAAGTCCGAAGTGAGTTCTTATGGTGCTTGTTGCATCACTCCCACAGGTTGCATTGAAAGGTCCATTTCGGCGTGTTTCCTTTCGGTTGTTTTTTTTGGGGCCCAAAAATGGGCCTTGAGAGTGTTAATGAACGCTAGGCTTACTACGGCCCTGGGCTTTAGGGGTAGGTCTAGTCCTAGCCGGTGCCCAGCCCATAGGTTGTTGGGTCGTAAATATGGTATCAGCTTAGGATTCATATTCAAAAATAAAAAAGTGTTGGGAAGAGTCTACCAGAGTCACATGAGAGAGGAGGATTGATTTCGTTTTTTTCCGTTATTTTTTGTTTCTAGATTCTACGTTATACCTGGGAAAGGTACACACTCCCGCCCCGTTAACACTACCTACTACCTAGCCAGTGGAGGATACACCGTGACGCCTTCTGCAGAGTTGGCCTAGGTGTGTTTGCGAATGGAATGGAAAAGTAGTGGCTGCTGTGAAAGGCAAAGAAGAGGCATGGCAACTATCCCACCCATGATTTGGAAATGGCGGCTATAGTCTTTGCACTAAAATTTTTGAGCCTTTTAGGGTTGTCCTAGGTAGGTATATAGGACTCTTGGATTTTTTCGGCCGACTTAGGGCGTATTGGGTCTTTATTTTATTGTGGTTAAACGCTTTTCTCCTTCGCAGTTGTTGGAGGGTGAGGTGAGCTCCCAATAGGTCGTGAGCCAAGAAATATGAAATTATTTGCAAACCGGGATGAACCGGCGATGGGCAATTTGGTCAATTGACCCCGAGAGCTGACTCATGACCTAACTGTCAAATCAAATCAGAGAAAAGAAAATTTCGGAATCGAAAATTAAATTAAAGAACTAATAAAAAAATATAAAAAAAAGAGAGGAAAATCAAAAAGTAAAAAGGTAATGACATCATGTATAACCTCATGCATGATGCCATAACTAAATTAATTAATTTGATTAATTAATTTGGATTTTGTGGTCTTCCATAACTAAAATAAATAAAGAAAAGAAAAGAAAAAAAAAATCTCTTCTTCTTCTCCCATTCTTGCCGCCTCCCATTTCCCTCTCCCTCACCATAGTTAAATCCTCCATTAAAGCTTGTGTGTAAGCTTTTAAAACCCCAAATTTTCCTACAAACTCCCCAAAAATTATGGATTACACCTTGTTCTTGCAACTTGGAAAGGAGAACTAAGGAAAGAAAAGTGAATAAAGTGAAAGATTTGAAGATTGAAAATTCAAGGAAAGGTTAGTAAGCTAAACTTGAAATTTCTAGTTGAATTAATTGTGTTTATAGTTCAATTAATTAGAATTATGCTTAAAATGAAAAGAAATTAATTGTTGGAGGATTAAAGCAAAACTCATCTAGCTAAGGGTTTGATGTGTGTGCATGAATTTGATGGACTTAAAGGTGTATATGAGCTTGATAGAGTTAAAGAAGCATGTATATAGGCATTGAATTGGTTAAATGAAACAACTTAGTGAGTTAGGGTTTTGGGACTTAGGGTTTGTGAACCAAAAATGTAAGAAATGAGTAAATGGCATGTTTGACCTATTGTGAAATGAAAAATGGTCAATTGTGACCAAATGAGTTGTGTTTGAATTGTTGGAAGTGAAGCCAAATTCGGAGGGTATATGGTCATGCTGCTAGCAGCATGACCAAGTCAACTTTGAAGGACCAAAATTGAAATTTTACAAGTCCAATTGATATGGCACAAATTGAGAATGAAAATAGACATAAAATGACACAATTTTCATTTAGGAACCATGCTCAAAAATTGACCAAAACCTAGTGAACAAATTGACCAAAGTTGGATAAGTGCGATCACACACAAGACAACCGACCAAAATGAACAGTATTTGTTCATTTAGTCATAACTCGAGCTAGGCAGGTCAAAATGACCTGAAATTTTACCAGTAATTAGACAAGATATAGATTTAAAACTTTCATGAAGAACACTAATCCAAATTATGCCATTAACCTAACCAAATTATTGAGCAAAATTGAGTTACTGAACCTGTAAAACTACATATTTCCATTTGAAAAGTAAAGTTCTAATGGCTATAACTCTCTCTAGAAAACTCCGATTTAGGCGATTCTTGCACCGATGGAAACCTAAGATATAGTAGAACATTCGTATGAAGGAAATTAGACCAAATTATGGACTTAACTTGATCAAATTACTGAACGAATTTGGATCAAAAATCTGCCAGAACCAAAATTGCAGCATGAACAGTGCACGTAAATAGTAATTGTATTTTGGCTATAACTTGAGCTACAAAACTCCAATTGGGGTAATTCAAAAATGAGAATACACTTAAGACAATAAGGAACATTTTCTATGAAGGAAGGTTTGCCAAATTCCAACAGTAAAAGGGCCAATGAAACAGTGCAACTTAGGACTCCAAAACCGAAAATTTGCAATTTTGCCTAAAAGACCTAAGTTTTGAGAAAATGACCAAAACCAACAAGTTTAGTGACCAAAATGTGGTATGTAGGTGAATTTGGAATTCCCATACCTATTAAGCCTTAGAAAGTCGACAATTTGACTGGAATAGTGCAGTGAATAGTAACCCGAAACACAAAAATTTTGAGAACGTCGAATTTGACACGTTAGAACTAGGTAAATGTGAAGCTAAATTTATTTTGGATTTGTGTTAAGTTCTAGTACTGAAACATTGTAAAATTGTGTGTTTCAGTTGAAAAGAATATCGGGAAGGAACCCGAGGAACCGAGTCGAGGCTAAGGGACGACTCGCTTGAGGTTTGTACACAACACTACTATGCCTTAAAATTTATTGATAAAGTGAATGAAATATGCATTTTTACTCTTGCTTTGAATTGTTGAAAGTTTATTGTGATCTTATTCAGGATGTTTGATTTAAATTGTGAAAATTATTGTGTATATTTGAAATGGCAATGTTTAGCAAATTGTTAAGATAAGTTTTGAAACCACAGTGTCATGACTATATATTTGAACACCTCACTAGCACGACTAGTGGGGGTAATTAGTTTCGAATTTTGATTCCTTCTCTGGAGAAGTGTTGAGGTATGCCAGTAGAAGAGGATGTGAATGGATATCTATATATTTGAGCTAGCTAGCCTTGTGATGTGATTTCTCTTTAGCCTCTGGCTATCGAGATTCTATTTATTTCGAATGGCATGATCTAACTGTGGGTTTTATGAAATGTGTTTTGATACTTCGAAATGAACGTGGTTTGCATTAAAATCTCATAATTCATGTTTAGTTAAATTTTTGAATAAATATGATTTTATTTTTGCATAAAGATTATTTTAGTATAAAGATGCAATCACGAGTCCTAGTACTCAATGATAACTTTATCACGCCGCAGATACAAAGACTAGAGGAGCAAAGCAGATCGAGCCGCTAAAGATTGAGGATCATTCACCTAAAGTCTTGGATATAATTTATACCCTAATTGTAAATATTTCTTTTGATATATATATTGCGCATAAATGTATGGACATGTAAAAATGGGTCTTGAGCAGTTATATAAAATTTGTATAAAGTCGTAATATATATATTATAGTTTGAAATTCTCTTAATGTAAATTTTGTAATGATCTATTTAAATTGTTTTGTTTCTGATAAAATATGAATGAAATGGGTTGCTAGTATTTTGATGATCATTGGACAGTGAATTTGAAATTTGAAAGTTGATAAATGTGTTGAGAATTGATTGAGATTGAGTATGAAACTGAAGCAGTTGTTGAGGAAAATTTTTAGAAGTGCTTTTTACAGGTATTTGAAGAACTGTTTTCTCAAAATACGCAGTAACTCACAAAATTTTTATAAAATTTGCGAAAAAATAAAATGGGCCAAAATTTCCAACTAGCCTTCCACTTAATTACATGTTTTAAATACTTATTAGAAATGCTCACCACTTATCAAAAATAAGAAAATTGTTTTAAAATCTCTTGTAGGGTACTTAATGAGTTATCGGTAGGTGAAGTTCAGTAGTTCATTAGGTATTCTACAGGATCATGTTATACCTTACAGAAGGGTAAGGTATAACAAAATAATTTAATAAAAATAAAATATATAATTAAATAATATATTTTTTAAATATAAAAATTAAATAATTAATTTTATTAAAATATATCAACTAAAGGGTGATTTTCCCTTTGTTGTTGAGGGAAGAATTTTCCCTCATTTTGGATCCTAGTCCAATTTCTCTTCAGAGTAACCCAAAGTCGTTTTTGGTGGGTTTCCATGTAATTCGAGGTATAGGAAACTTTTTCCCAGCTGAGTATATATGGGATTGTCTCCCTCCCCATCCTCTGATTTGAGCGTAGATATTCTTTTGATTTTTGGGTTGGCATTGCAAATCCTGTGTTTATATGGGAGGGATTCTATTTCTTTGATCTGTGTTTTTTGTGGTATGATGGCTTTGATACAGGCTCTTGACTTTAGGACGGACTTAAGGAAGATAACTTCAAGAATTAAGAGTCAGTGTCTTAAAAAGCTGCTTGCTAGTGCTTCATGGCTAGAGAGACCATGGCCTCTATTTTCTTCTTTTCCAAGTTGAAGGTGATAGATTTTCTGTGGCTCCTTCTAGAGATGATGACTTTTTGTTGGGACTTTGGGGTTTCTTCTTGGCCTTGTGTGGCTTTCTAGCTTTGCATGGGTGTGGTAGAAATTCCTTTCTCTTTTGGTCACCGATAGGTGCCCTAGTTCTCCAGCTTTCTCAATGAGGTGGCGTTGGCTTTTTGATTGAGTGTAAAGCTAAGGTTCCTATGGAAAAGGATTAACGGCTTCTATTGCTGGGCCTCCATTTTGGGTTAGTCTTCTAATTTAAAACTAAGGGGCCTATATATTAAGTTGGTCTTTCGATATGAAACCAAGAGGATGAATGTTGTTAATTTGTTTATTTATAATAATTTTTAAATTTATAAATTAAATTTATAAATAAAATAAAAATAAGTTGAAAGTTTTAATTTTTTATTTTTATATTTATAAATTAATTTAATAAAATATTTTATTATATTATTTTTATTTAATTTTTAAAATTTTATTATAAATTTTATTTAATTTTTTATTATTTTAATAATAAATATATTTATAAATTATTTTTTATTAAATATATCAATTATTTATAAATATTTTAATTAAATATATAATTAATTAAAATTTTAAATATTTATAAATTTAAAAGGACTAAATTTTTATAAATTGAGTTAAATGCCTTCTAAGTCTCATTCAGTGAATGTGTAACGTGGCCGATGGACTTTAATGAACGGTACGTGTGTGTGTGTGTATGTATCACGAATCAATGACCCTTCTGTCATTTCAGGAACTAGTATAAAAGATTGCCCGACTGGCCATGTAATGCAATTTGCAATTTCAAAAAAAAAAAAAAACTAGTATAAAAGATAAAACTCTTGGCAGTTGATAGTGCCACGGTGGCTGTGCTGACGCCGGACAAGCGAAGTAGGTGAATCAGGTGGTCATCTTTGCTTTGCGATTTAATTGGGAGACGATCGGCACATAGAGTGAGCAATTATTCACAATTTTTTCATGGAAACCACCGGATAAATAGACTTTTATGGGGCTTAATGAGAAGGTATGCAAGAAATTAGAAATGGCAGATCCAAAGAACTCAAATCATGTAGCGATGTTTCCATGGTTTGGCTTTGGCCATTTCATACCCTTTCTTCATCTCTCCAACAAGCTTGCCGAGAAGGGATACAAAGTCTCCTACTTACTGCCCAAAGGAGCACAGCCAAAGTTAAGCCAACTTAACCAACATCCAAACCTCATTCACTTCTTTCCCTTGGTGGTTCCCCATGTGGAAGGCCTACCTCCAGGTGCTGAAACTTGCTCCGATGTTCCCTATCCACTTCATGATCAGCTTTGCACGGCCCTTGATCTAACTCGAGACCAAGTTAAAGCCATTTTAGCCGTTATCAAGCCTAACTTTGTGCTCTTCGACGTTGCGTACTGGATTCCTGCTTTAGGCCGAGAGTTAGGCTTCAAATCCGTCATGTACGCGACCGTGTGTGCTGCTGGGCATTCTCTCCGCTTGGTGCCGGCCATGAAGATAGTGAAGGGCATGAGCTTTGAGGAGATGATGCAGACTCCTCCTGGCTATCCTTCTTCAACAGTGGTACCGAGACCAGATGAGGTAGCCCAAGCTAGATCTCTCGCTGAGGAATTTGGAAGTGGCTTGTCAAAGTATGATCGACTAGTTACTAGCAAGGAAGAAAGTGACGCGATTGCCTTAAGGACTTGCCGTGAGTTTGAGGGTCCTTTCATTGACTACATGGCACAACAGTTTGGAAAGCCGGTGCTCCTAGCAGGACCTGTCTTGCCTGAAGATCCCTTATCACAGCTTGAGGAGAAATGGCACAAGTGGCTAAGCAAATTTGAAGCAGGTTCTGTGGTGTTCTGTGCCTTCGGAAGCCAAATCAAACTGAAAAAGAATCAGTTTCAAGAACTGCTTTTAGCGTTTGAGTTAAGTGGGCTGCCATTCTTGGTGGCTTTGGCACCACCAGAAGGATGCTCAACGATTGAAGAAGCAATACCCGAAGGATTTGAGAAGAGGGTTCAAGCAAAAGGTTGGGTTTATGGGGATTGGGTTCCACAGCCACAGATATTGGGACACCCATCTGTTGGGTGCTTTGTGAGTCACTGTGGGTTTAGTTCCATGTGGGAGGCTCTGCAAAGCGACTGCCAAATAGTTTTGGCACCACATCTGGGTGACCAGATAGTGAACACCATGCTATTGGTGAAAGAACATAACGTAGCAGTTGAAGTGGAAAGAGAAGGAAACGGGTGGATTTCTAAGGAGAACTTGAACAAAGCTATTAAATCCGTCATGGATAACAGCAGTGAGGTGGCCCAGGTGGTTAAGAGCAATCGCTATAAGTTGAAGAAAGTGCTGTTCGACGAAAACATGCAAGAATCGTACATTGATAGTTTTACCATGAATCTGCAAGCTCTATTGATAAATTAATCATGTGGGATCTAAGAAATTGAATCGTTGGAGTTAATCGTGTTCCTTAATTCTTCTGTTGTGTGCTTGATGTTGCCTGTTAAGTTTGTAATTCTTGAAATAAAAAGAATCAAAAGGGCTTTACGTGGTATTATAAGTTTGTCTTAGTCCTATTTGATTTAACCGTTGAATATAATTGATAGTTGTTACCTGATAGCTGATAGTTGGTAGTTGATTATAATTAATTTATGTTAAATGTTTGATAAAATTATATTTAGTTATTGCGGTTAATATGTGAAATGATTAATAAGAGTATATATCATATAATTTATTTTATTATTGAAATAAAATATAAAATTATAAATTTATTATATTATATTATTTATTAAATTAAATATATAATTATTAAATTTATATATTATGTTATTATATTATATTATTAAAATAAATATATAATTATTAACTTATTATATTATATTATTTATTTTATTATTGAAATAAAAAAATATTTAAATTTTTTAAAAAATAATTAAATAATTTTAAAAATATTAATAAAATAATAAAGTAATTATTATTGTAGATAAAGAAAAAATTTATAATTAATTTTAAGTTTTTAGATATAAATAAATATTTTATATTTTATGTTATTAATAAAAAATTTTAACAAAGTTAAAATGTGATTAATTAAAATATTAAAATTACAAATAAAAAAGATAAAAATATTAATAATATCAAATTTCGAGTTAAATAAAAAATGATAATATAATCAAAATAAAAAATAAAATAAAATCAGTGATGAGAAATAGTTCTAAAAATTACAGACTATATGATACCGTATCAATTATCCATCAATTATCAATTTTATTTTTTTAAATTTGTCAAGCACTCTAATTCAACTGTTTTAGTGTTTATCAACTTTCAACTGCACTGAATAAGTGAATCAAACATCATCTTAATTACTTAAATTTATCATGACTTTTTCATTTACACAAGTTAAAAGATCAATAGTTTTCCACTAAAAAAATAGTAATTTGATTTTTATTTTCTGATTTTATTTCAACATTGTAACACCCCTAATTTTTAAATTTATTATTTTTTGGTAAATATTGATATTTTACTTTTATTTAAATTTTAGGAAATTATTTGAAATTTTTCGGATTTTCGAAATCGGGTTTGATTTCCCGAAAATTTAAAGCTTTGATTATTTTTAAAAATTAATTTAAAGACCACGTAGCAAAACTAAAAATATATTTGGAGTCTATGAATTTTTCTGAGTTTTCTAGAATTTTTTCGAAATTTTTGGCCTCGTTTTCAGTCCCAAGACAAAGTAAAAATTCAAAATTTTGTATCCTGAATCGAACCGGTCAAATCAAACCAGACCGGATCGGACCGGTCGAATCGGACCGGCCTTTTTCTTTTTCTTTTTCTTCTTTTTTCTTCTCCCCGCATGCGTCCCGACCTCCCCTCCTTCCCTTCCCGTTTTCTCTCTCCTCCCTCACCCCCAGGCTGCGCCGCCGTCTCCCCAGCCACCCCACCTCGCCGGCGCGCCGCCCCACCACCTCCCCACGGCCGGCCGACGCTCTAGGCGGGCAGAAAACGCACACGAACACCTCCCATGCGCCCGCACGACGCTTCATCTTCCCGGCCGATCCGGCCACCGATTGGGCCAGGTCTTGTGTCAAACAACATCTACACCTCGAGAGTTTTCCATAGACACTAAGAATACCAAAATCCATCGAGCAGTTTGTCCAATTTTTATCCGGGAAGTTTTAGCCCATTTTTACTTTTGGGCTAGATTTCTCGCAAAAACAGTAAACCCTACGAGAAAACCGAGAATACCATAGCGCTCCACTCGTCGAGAGCTTCGCGGCAATATAAATTTCGAAATTTTTCGACACCGTTTTTCGTTGGGTCCCACGGAACTTCGTAGTGTTTTTCTGAGCATTAAATGAGCTTAAAAAATTTTGAAAAATTTATGTACTAACCCCCGTGTTGTGGGCTTCGTGTAGGTATCTTCGATTCGCGGAAATTCGACAATTGTCTGGGTCCGTGAATTTCCGGCCAGACAGACAGACCGACCACAGAAAAGGTCTCCGAATTGGATCGAGATTTTGGCTACCCCACCATTGTCAGACATCCCGAGCGCGTCCCTAGAGTCGGAATTGGCATAGGTAAACCCGAACCTTACTTTTTCGTAATTTTCTAGTGCTTAAATGGGATTAAAAATCCATAAAATATTCGTGGTAGCTCAGAAAAATTATGATTCTTTTTGCATTAGCCTAGTAATATTGCTAAGGACCGCGGGGCAAAGTTTTAAAATTTTTAGAGCTTATTTGGGCAGTTTTTGCAAAAATGATTAATTATAAGGACTAAACTGTAAATTTACATATTGTGATTGAGGACTGTTTGGATGGGTCCAGGAGGGGCTGTGTGATGTGATTGAGTTGTGAGTGTATGAATTGTGAATATAGAAGTGGGTTTTGAGCTTTTTTTCAGGTTGGGTAGGTCCTAGGTATAGGGGAGACTCTGCCAGATTTTCGGCATGACTTAGAACGTATTTGGTCTTTTCTTAGTTTGTATTGAGTCAGATTTATTAAATGATTGTAATAAAATTATCAGGTGAGCCGGGACAGCCTTCTTCCTCCGCCCGGCCGCCACAATGACCGCTGTCAAGTCTGTGAGTAAAATATTAATTTTAATTGTAATTTCGATATTATTATATGTTCAAGCATGCCCATGCATCACTTATATGTATATATATATGTAGTTAAACTCTAGGCACGTTTTATATTGTATTCACAACTGTTAAAGTGCCATATATGTTGTTGTGGTAATTTGGAGCAGTGTGCGTGCGTTGGTGTGCGTGTGATGTGGTGTTGGCTATGGATAGGACGGGTAGACACGGCTTGAGATCTTCGCTGGGACCCGGTCCTTCGGGGTAGTCACGGCTTGAGTTCTTTGCTGGGACCCCGATTTGGTTTATTAAGCGAAAGTCCGGCTTGAGTTCTTCGCTGGCACAGGTTGGATTTAAGAGAGCTGTATAGGGGATCAGCTCCCATATATTTATGATTTGACATTACTGGGTGCGTGAGTGCTCCAAATTACCTTTTTGCTGTTATGATGTAAAAATATTGCTGATGTTGCATTTCACTCTACGGGGTGCATTAGCTTTAGATAGTTATAGAGATTATGATTAAAATTAATATTTTACTCTCTGAGTCGAACGCTCACTCCTGTTCAATATTTTTCAGGCCACAGGAGGATATTTTTGAGGTTAACCTACTTTTCTCCTTCGCACGTCGTTTATTAATATTTGTAATAACCTGTTAACTCTTAGAATTTTCGCATGTGTTAGAAATATTTATTTGAATTGGGTCAGTAATATAAATTGACATATTGAACCTGTAAACTTATTATTTTATGCATGTGTGTTGGGCTGGATGAGGAAGCTGAGCTCCCATTTATTTTTATGTTGTTATGAGTATGTGGAGTGTGAGCTGAGCTCCCCAAGTGATTATATTTTGCGTTTACAGGTCGGGTGAGTCAAAAACTCCCCGTTGAAAGGTCCATTTTACGGTCGAACTCTGTCCGGTTGAATTCTTGAAATTGGGCCCAAATGGGCCTTAGAGTTGGATTAAGGAATAGTTAGGCTTACTACGGTACTCGGGGGCTTTAGGCTGGCCCAGGTCCTAGTGCCGGTCCGGCCCATGAAGAAATTAATCTTTCACGTCTCCTTCTACCTCTCCCACCAACCCGCCACACACTGCCGTCAAATAAATTTTCCCAGATCACAACACCTTCTCAACTCATCTTTCACCAACCAACCATAATGGGATTCATGAGATACACTTCATTCTATCTTTTCAACGCAATTGTTTCACTTTCAATTCATTTAGCTATTCAAACATTTCAGGCACGTGAAACGCTGGAATTTTCCCAAATGACAAAGTAGCTTCTGAAACCCAGGCAGGGATTTTGGCTTGGTAAAAAGAACAGCCTCTTGAAAATGCGTGAACCTGATCACTGGGAACAATGGATACGCATTTGATGAGAATCCTACTAAGAATTGGACTGCTACGAGTGCCCTGATGCGTTTTAACAATCTAATTCAAACCTTTTGTGTTTTAACAATCCAATTCAAACATTTAAATTTTAGCAAAATTAACTAAATTTCTAAATATTATTAAAATTTGATTTGATTAGTATTAATTGAATTTTGAACTTTATTTGTCAACTTGTTTAAAGTTACTATTAAAAAATCTAACTTTATTTGTCAACTTGTTCTTTCAAGTTATTGTGTTGAATCATTGATTATGCTCTTACCAAATTTTTGTGGCTTTGTTCTCAGAGATGGAAAGGAATCACATAGGAGATGCTTCAAATCAAATTGAAGATGAAAACAAAGAGCTGCACATAACCATTGACATTCCAAAAGACTTGAATCCTTATGGCCTTAGCGCAAAAGACGGAACTCTTGGCTGGTGACGCTGGCACGTGAACATGAATTTATTTTCCTCCTATTATTTTTCTCTCTCTCCTGTGGGTTTAGTTCCATGTGGGAGGCTCTGCAAAGCGACTGCCAAATAGTTTTGGCGCCACATCTGGATGACCAGATAGTGAACACCATGCTATTGGCGAAAGAACATAACGTAGCAGTTGAAGTGGAAAGAGAAGGAAACGGGTGGATTTCTAAGGAGAACTTGAACAAAGCTATTAAATCCGTCATGGATAACAGCAGTGAGGTGGCCAAGGTGGTTAAGAGCAATCGCTATAAGTTGAAGAAAGTGCTGTTCGATGAAAACATGCAAGAATCGTACATTGATAGTTTTACCATGAATCTGCAAGCTCTATTGATAAATTAATCATGTGGGATCTAAGAAATTGAATCGTTGGAGTTAATCATGTTCCTTAATTCTTCTGTTGTGTGCTTGATGTTGCCTGTTAAATTTGTAATTCTTGAAATAAAGAGAATCGAAAGGGCTTTATGTGGTGTTATAAGTTTGTCTCAGGCCCTGTTTAGTTTAATCGTTGAATACAATTGATAGTTGTTACCTAATAGTTGATAATTGGTAGCCGATGATAGTTGATTTATATTAAAAATTTGGTAAAATTATGTTTAACTGTTGATATGTGAAATGATTAATAAGCGTATATATCATATAATTTATTTTATTATTAAAATAAATATAAAATTATAAATTTATTATATTATATTATTTTATTTATTTTATTATTAAATTAAATATATAATTATTAAATTTATATATTATGTCATTTATTATATTATTGAAATAAATGTATAATTATTAATTTATTATATTATATTATTTATTTTATTATTGAAACAAAAAAATAATTAAATTCTTTAAAAAAATAATTAAATAACTTTAAAAATATTGATAAAATAATAAAGTAATTATTATTATATATAAAGAAAAACTTATAATTAATTTTAAATTTTTAAATATAAATAAATATTTTATATTTTATATTATTAATAAAAAAATTTTAACAAAGTTGAAATGCGATTAATTAAAATGTTAAAATTACAAATAAAAAAGATAAAAATATTAATAATATCAAATTTTAAGTTAAATAAAAAATGATAATATAGTCAAAATAAAAAATAAAATAAAATTAGCTATAACTGATGAGAAATAGTTCTAAAAATAGAAATATCGTGTCAGTTATCCATCAATTATTAACTTTATTTTTTTAAACTTATCAAGCATTCTAATTCAATTGTTGTAGTGTCTATCAACTTTCAACTGCACTGAATAGGTGAATTAAATACCCTCTTAATTACTTAAATTTACCATAACTTTTTCATTTACACAAGTTAAAAGATCAATAGTTTACCACTAAAAAAATAGTAATTTGATTTTTATTTTCTGATTTTATTTCAACATCATCAAGTCATGTGGTTTGCAAAAAGTGGCTTGCAAAAAGTGGCCTTGAAATGAAGAAATTAATCTTTCACGTCTCCTTCCACCTCTCCCACCAACTCGCCACACACTGCCGTCAAATAAATTTTCCCAGATCACAACACCTTCTCAACTCATCTTTCACCGACCAACCATAATGGGATTCATGAGATACACTTCTTTCTATCTTTTCAACGCAATTGTTTCACTCTCAATTCATTTAGTTATTCAAACATTTCAGGCATGTGAAACGCTGGAATTTTCCCAAATGGCAAAGCAGCTTCTGAAACCCAGGCAGGGATTTTGGCTTGGTAAAAAGAACAGCCTCTTGAAAATGCGTGAACCTGATCACTGGGAACAATGGATACGCATTTGATGAGAATCCTACTAAGAATTGGACTGCTACGAGTGACCTGATGCGTTCTAACAACCTAATTCAAACCTTTTGTGTTTTAACAATCCAATTCAAACATTTAAATTTTAGCAAAATTAACTAAATTTCTAAATATTATTAAAATTTGATTTGATTATTATTAATTAAATTTTAAACTTTATTTATCAACTTGTTTAAAGTTACTATTAAAAAATCTAACTTTATCACATTTTTCAACTCTTTTATAATTTCATTTTGATAACTATTAGATATTAAGTAGTGATAAAATTTAGTGCTAATGAGGAGAATTATTAGGTATCAAATATATAACGATGAAATTTAATAGTAATGGAGAGACAGATAGTGTAATTAAAATCATTCAATTTGATCAAATGGTTAAGAATTTGACTACGCCATGAATATCAAATTAAGTTTGGAAACGGTAGTGGTAAGGTTGATTTAGTAAAAAAAAAAATGAAGTGCTAGAATGTGTTGAAAATTTTTTTGTAAAATTATAATAATTTTTTAAAATTCTAAAAATTTTGGATAAATTTTTTTATAAAATTTGAAAATCTGAATTATTTTAATATTTAAATGTTTGGAATAAATTGAAAAATATAAAAAGATTTAGGTTATTTTGTAATTATACTTTTTTTTGGATTTTTTTTTTTCTTTTAAATGAAGGATTCCAATTGATGAAATTTTCAACATTGGGTGATACTGGAGGAGTCAATTTGAACCCCATCGATCTTCATAATTCAAATGTTTCGTGTCATAAGATGAGACGTTGACTTAATTGGTCTGTTATGCGTAGACCCGCCCAATTACAATTTGTCGATCCACAATTCATGAACTGATAATTTTATTTATAGAATAATTGAAGTTGAATAAATTAACTTAAAAAAAATTTTAATTTTTAATTATAGTATCTTTTATGAAATTAAATTAAATTTTAATAAATTTATGAAAAAAATAAAGTTTAATGGTTTTTATAATTTCATAGGCATATGGGGTTTAATTATAGCAAATTAAAGTGAAACTTTTGAACTCATGCCTAGTGGTAATCGTTCTTTCAAGTTATTGTGTTGAATCATTGATTATGCCCTTACCAAATTTTTGTGGCTTTATTCTCAGAGATGGAAACGAATCACACAGGAGATGCTTCAAATCAAATTGAATATGAAAACAAAGAGCTGCACATAACCATTGACATTCCAAAAGACTTGAATCCTTATGGCCTGAGATTTGTATCTCCGCGATTTCAAGAAAACTTCGAGCAATAAATACAACAGCCTACACACCTCAATTGATTTCAGTAGGACCTTTTCACCACAAGGTAGAAGCATTAAAGCCTATGGAGAAACAGAAATTGCAATATTTGGTAAGAGTTTTGTAGGACAAGGATAAATTGGACTGAGCTTGCCGTCAAAATTAAAGAGTGCATTACAATAAATTTAAGTCCTAATAGCATACCCTATATACTGTTATTAATGCGAATCATATTAATTTATAATACTATTTTACATGATATTGTATATATTATTTATTTACTATAACAACCATAAAAAAGAAAAAAAATATGTCATTGTTACGTTACGTAGAGACATTTGATGAGTTATCTAGTGACGAGTTTGCAAGGATAATTCTTTCGGATCTTGTGTTCATCATCGAGCTTCCTTGCTTTGTTCTTGAAGATTTATATGGATTCTCTATCTACAGCTCTAATAATAAATGAAGATATTCTTCTTTCTATGCTCTTGTTCACTGCAACTTATCAAACTACTTATTTACTCCAGATATTGAAAAAATGAAAATCCTAACTGTACCTGCAATTGCTTCTCTTGCTTGCATTGTTTCTGGAATACTAGATGCTTCACTTATTAGAGGCCCAAGGATGAAAGCATCGAAGACCTTCGGGAGAAACAAGAGCATGGAAGAATACCTTTCGAAGAAACCGCCACACTTCACTGACTTGGTTCGAAAATATCAATCTTACAACCATCCAAAGTTGAAGAGTAACAAACCAGTCATGATTCATGAGGCTATACAATGCCGCTATGCTGCACGAAGCAAAAGTGAAGTTTAAGGCTAGTGTAGAGGCATGCCCAATTGACATAAAATTTGAAAGTGGAGATCTAAAAACGCCAAGGTTCTTTGCAGAAGATGACGCAGAGCTTTTTATTAGAAGCCTGATGTCACTATCCAGACGAGCCTTTGACATGCGATTACGTTTGTATACTTGATTTTCTGATCAACACAACAGAGGATGTGGATCTATATGTGGGCAGGCCCATAAAAGAGGCACAACGATCCTTTCAAATTTTGAAGTTGCCTCTTATGTAGAGTTTAAATCCGAGACTATTGATTAAGGAAAAAACAACCTTTAACAGTTGTTCTCTAAAAGTTTTTAATATTATTAATTTCATTTTCAAATTTTGATAATAATGTTATTTTTAATAATTAAATTATTTAAGTCTTGTTTGACATCCCGAATTAAGAGTTAAAAAGGTACATTTTAAAAAAATTAAATATGAAAAATGTTATTTTGTTGATTTAATATTTTTTAATTAATATGTATTAAATTTAATTTGAAAATAATATTTAATATTTTTTTATTAATAAATTTAAGAAAGAATTTTCCTAATAATAGTTTCAATATCAATACCAAACAAACTCGTGATAAAAATTATTTAAGTTGAACAGAAATTTTAATTTATAAAAAGTATTTTTTAATAAAAATGTAATTCATTAATAAAAATAAATGAAAGGAAATCGTTGCGCAAAGCATGCGCCCGTGCATTGTAGCACTGCCCTTTCTATAAATGGACTGGCACTGGATCGTGGGTCAATGTTACCCCAAAACCTCTCTAATCTGAATTCTTAAATGGAAATGCTTTGTGTCAATGGCCCATGGGCTCTATCTGAAAATTTACTTGGGCCTTCGACCCTGTTTTGCTTTTAAACTTGAGAGCGATGCAAATATTATCAATGTCAATAATTTTCTGATTATGGGAAAAAAAAAAAAAAAAAGGGAAAAAGAAACTTTCCAGATCAGAAAGGCTTAATTTGCAGCTTAATCCTTTTTAATTATCAATAAACAATCTTAAATTAAAAAATATATATATATTATGAGAGAAACACAGAAATCCAACAAAAGGAAAATTAAAAAATAAAAAAATTTAAAAATCTTTCTATTTTTATTTATCCAAATATAAAAATGACAAATAAAAAAGGAATTTTTTTATTCTGTTTTCTTTCTTCTCCGATGATTTATCCAAAAAGAATATAAAGGAATGCATTAAAGGAATGAAGCTCTCGAACTTAATAATTATTTTTTTTTCCACTTTATATATATATATATATTATTGTTATTACTGCAAACTTCCGTGTTTCAAATTAATATTTTTTTAATGATTATTCAAATTAATTTTCATTGCAATAAATCAATTATTTTTTGTTATTATTATTTGTAAAAATTGAATAAATTTATAGAATAAATAAGATTTCTATGATTTCGCAATCAGAATCATTTATACCAAAAAAAAAAAATTATCATGTTTCATGTTACACGAGGATAAGTTAAATAATATCTCTACAATTCTATGTAGGATAATTTATATATGAAAGAATTTTAAAATATTATAATTATTAAAAAATTTTTAATTATTTATATGTCATGCATTTCATAGCGCATGCTTACATTAGATACACCCAATTAAAGTTGTCAATTGGTAATTGCTACAGAGAGAGAGAGACTTTCTCTGGGTGTGGTTTTCTTCTGAGACTCAAAGGTCTCGTATCTACTGGATTTTCACCCCTATGGGTAGGGGGCGGCTCTCTTTCCTCTTGCCAGAAACGTGAGTCTCCCTCCCTTCCTTACGGTGAGGTTGTGTATTTTTCTTTTGGGCTTGCTTTTGTTGCATGCAGGTGTGGTTTGATTTGGAGAGGGTCTTGGAGAAACCTATGATGGTGATGGATCTTATGTGCAGCGGTGCTGATGCTGTCCTCCTGGGTAGCGATTCTGCTTGTTGGTAATAGGTCTGTATTATGGGGTCTATTTTAGTGGATATGGCATCTTTGGGGACTCTCTTTTCTGCTACTTGTTAGATTGATAGCTGGTGTTGTAGAGCTCTACCATATCGCCCTTAATCTGATTAAGTTGGGTCCCTGTTGAAGCAAAGGAGGAACTCTAGGACATCGTTTTGTTTTGGGGATTTGCTTATATGGCCTCATTTAAGCGTAGATTGGTATGTTATCTGCTACTGTGAGGTATCCCTAGCGTAGTTGCGATGGACCTCGACGTTGGGTCATCTGTTACTTTGGAACCCAGGCAGCGACTAGAGCTTCAAGCTCGTGTGAGGATGATAAGATCCGAATCTTGATCATCTAGGTTGGGTTATTTGATGTAGGGCTCTTGTAAGTTGTAATAAGCCATGGGTCTCGTTATTAGAGTTAGGGTTCTTCTGCTTTTGGGTCTTTATTCTGTAATGGGCCTGAACTTTAGTTTGGAGTTATTTTTAGGCCTATTATGCAACATGATGCTTTAATGAAATATATTCTAAAGTTGGAAAAAAAATAAAATTCTCAATTGATACAACCAGTACAAAAAGTCTTAACTCTTGGGCTCTTGGCAGCTGACGTTGGTTGGGCTGACGCTAGACAATCCACATAGGTGAATTGTGTGGTTCTTGTGGATTCGTGGAGAGGGATTTTATTTCACGAAAGCCACTTCCTTATTCATAAGGTAGGCTAAATTATAATTTAGTTTATAATTTTTTTTAAATTTATAATTTAATTATTTTATTTTTAAAATTAAGTAATTTAATATTTAATATTTTAATAAATTTATAAGGTGGTCCTGTGATTTAAAATTTCATTTAAGTTATTGTTTATTTTAGTAAAAATAATCAAAACATTCTTATTTTATCTTTCAATTTAAAAATAATTTAGTCTCTAAAAAATTTTATTTTATAGATAATTTAGTCATTAAGATTTAATTAAATCAATATCTTAATCTTTATAATTTTAAAATTAAGTAATCTAATTTTTAACATTTTAATAAACTTACAAAGTTAATTTTAGTTATTAATTTAACAAAAAAAAACCCAAAATGTCTCAACTCAATTTTCAATCCAAAAACAATTTACTTTTTGATATTTTATTTTATTAATAATTTAATTCCAAATTCACATTTTATTTTTTTTCTTTTTTATATCTAAAAATATAATATAATAAAACATATGAAAATATTATATATATATATATATATTAAAATAATAATGACAAATAAAATTTTACAAAATTATATGGCTTATTTATAATAGTTATAATATTTAAAAATTAATTTGCATATATAATTTTATAATTAACCAAAAGTTTTAAGAATTTTAAAGTAATTAACACATATTTTTAGTAATCATAATTTAAATTTAAAATTTTTTAATTTAATAGAACTTGTATTTTAAAATATAAAGATTAAATTGTTAATAAAATAAAATTTCAATAAATAAACTGTTAATAAAGTAAAACATCATGGGCCAAATTTAAAATATAAATCTTAGAATCTAATCGCAGCCTTATTGTTAATTTGAATTGCTATATTTCATATTATTTAAGTTATATGTTTATTTTCCAAATTTAACTAAAATTAACATATTGTTTAATAAAAATATTACTAATATTTTAACAATTTAAAAAATACTATTTAAATATTAGTACAAATTTTTGAAAAATTATTTAATGATTTTAGAGTTTATATGATTAAAATGTATTGTATTTAATTTTTATTTATTTTTTAAAACTCTTTAAGTAATATATTTTAAAAGTTAATATTAATTTTAATGGTGTTTACACCAAAAAACTTTTTTTTATTTTTAGACTCAAGATTAATTAAATTATTTTTTTTAAATTAATTTTATTTCATTAATTTAATTAATTAAAGGCAGTAGGTAGATAACTATTAATAATGGCATAACGTGAATGTAACTTTTTAAATTCTTTTAGTTACCTATAGGAAGAGATATAATATTAAACAAACAGCAAAATTTACAACCTCCATAACTCAATTTAACAACACAAATTAAATTTTAATAGTTTTTTGATATTTTTTTGATTTGGCTTTAATTTTTCAATCATCATATTTAATTTCAAAATCTTGCTTTTATTTTTTTAAAGTATTGTATTTACTGTTTAAGCAATCAAATTAATTATATTTTTATTTAATTACTTATGAGATTAATGAAATTATATATAGTAAAATTAATTTTATTTAATTATAAAAATAAGAGCATAAATTAATTGATATAATCTATATTTAGAATATCTATAAAACTATAAACCAAAGCGAATGATAATGCTAAATGTGTTTAAATTATCTGACTTTTATTTATTTAATCAAGCATTTCTTTTCCCAATAGAATCATAATAATTTGATGAAATTTTTATAAATGGGCGATAATGAAGGAATCAATCGGAAATCCATCAATATTCAGAAAGGACACGTTGGTTTAATTGCTTCGTCCTACTAAGACCCACACGATTAAAAGTTTTTGATGACTTTTACATTCTGTTTCGATAAATAATTAGTGGGAAAAAAAATATAAATAACTTATTTTTTCTTTTTATTTTTTATTTTTTATTTTCTTTTTTTATATTTAGATAAATAAAAAATAAGAATGAAAAATAAAAAATTATTAAAATAACTTATTTTAACTCTTTAATTTTTTATTTTCTCTTTAAATTAAAGAGAAAATAAATTAAAAAAAAATAATATAAAATTTTCCCCCTCTTTTTTTTTAAATAAATTTAAATATATTATTAATTTTATTTTTCTCTTATTATTTTTCTCTCTCTCCCTTTGTGACGTTGGCACGTGAACATGAATTTATTTTCCTCCTATTATTTTTCTTTCTCTCCCGTTTTCACCTATTCAAACAAGGTGTTAGGTGGACCAGCACAAAAGACGTAACTCTCGGATGGTGACGTTGGCACGCGAACATGAATTGCGTGGTTATCGACTTCGTGGAGAGAGAGAGAGAGGGAGATCGATCATTCACCTAATAAATTTAATGCGTTGAAAGGGGCAGAGAAATGTACGGATACATTTGCATGTGCTTTTAAGAGGAGGAACTCATCTACCGATTAAAAAAAAAAAAAGCTTCCTTAGTGAAATTAAAAAGCGAAGATGAAGTCCACCGGAAAAAAAAAAAAAAAAAGAAGTTGAATATTACGACGTGGCTTTAGTTAAAGGTCGCAAGTAAATTGGATGTATTTATGGATTAATTTTTTAAATTTTATATTAATTATAAATAATATGTATAATTTATATAAAAATAAAATTTTTATTAAAATTAAAATAATAACTTTAATAAATATTTATTTTTGCCACTAAATTATATGCAGTTTTTTATCGAAAAATTAAAAAAAAAGACGAACTCTATTCTCTCACCACAAGCCATTTATTTCCTGCAAAATTTCACAGTAGATTTGCACGGTCCATCTCGCTGTCTGTTTGGTGGTCATTTTAACTCCATAATTTTGATTTAATACATAAATTACTCAATTTCTAATATTTTAAAATTACATGGGCTTTATTGAGATGTGCATGTGAACAGTGAACTAATTTTTAAAATAAAAAAAAATTATTACCTCGCAAAAAATACAATGCAAGATTTTCAAGTCTATCAACAGATTTTTTTTTTTGTTGGTAATTCTGAAATTATAAATGGATTAAGTTGATTGCAGTCAACCTTATTGATAATTTTTTTTTTCTAAAAGATTTTAAAATATATTGAGAAATTGAGAGAAAAATATAAAAATAAAAAACATCAAATATTACAATTCATCGGTAACTTTAAAAAAATAAAAAAAAATTCAATTAAAATAATGAATTTTGTTATTATTTTTTAGATTAATTTTTTCATATTAAAGATTATTTTATTGTTATAAAAATGTTTTTATTTTATAACTAATAATTATTAGAAATAAATTATAATAGGAGGAGAAAAATGATATTTGAAAAAAGAAAAAAAAAAGGAAGAAATGAAATGATGGAAAATTATATTAAAGAAAATAAAAAATACATTATAAAATAAAAAAGGAGAAAAAAAAAGTAAGCAAATAAAATGATAGAAAAGAGAATAAAATAAGTGCAAAAAGAAGAAATGATTAGACAATAAAATAATGAAGATATGAATACGTGATTTATCAATAGATTATAAATTTATTTCTATATTAAAAAAAATTAAGAATTATCAACAAATTTTAAAATTTGTTGATAATTAAAAGAAAAAGATAAACTTTTGAAAAAAAAAGGCAAGACTTTTCCTCTTAAATTTACCAATAAATTTCGAATCAATTGATAATTTGAACACTCAATATTTTTTTGTCTCACATATTACTAAAGGATTTAAATTGCTAATTAACATTCAAGTTAGTTTCAATTGTTAATTTAACAAAAATTGTCACGACCCAACCTGTGGGCCGGACCGACACTAGGACCTGGGCCAGCTTAAAGCCCCCGAGGCCCGTAGTAAGCCTAACTGTTCATTAACCCAACTCTAAGGCCCATTTGGGCCCAATATCAAGAAAACAAACGGACAGAGTCCGGCCATAAAATGGACTTTCCAACGGGGAGTTTTCGACTCACCCGACCTGTAAACACAATAAACAATCCATTGGGGAGCTCAGCTCACCCTCCACATACTCATCAACATAATAATAAATGGGAGCTCAGCTCCCTCATCCAATTCATCAAAACAGACTTAAAATATTAAGTTTACAGGTCCAACATGAATATAATATTACAGACCAAATTCAAATAATTACTGCTAACACATGCGGAAATTCTAGGAGTAATTAAAATTACACAATATTGATAAACAACCTGCGAGGTAGAAAAGCAGGTTAACCTGAACAAAATATCCTCTCGTGGCTGTAAAAATTTTTGAACAGAGTGAGCGTTCGACTCGAGAGTAAAATATCAATTTTAACCATAATCTCTATAACTATCTATAACTAATGCACCCTGTAGAGTGAAATGCAACATCAACATCATATTCACATCATAGCATCAAAAGGTAATTTGGAGCACTCACACACCCTGTAGCATCAATCATAATATATTGGGAGCTGATCCCTATACACTCTCTTAAATCCAACTCGTGCAGTGAAGAACTCAAGCCGACTTTCGCTTAATAAACCAAATCGAGGGTCCCAAACAAGAACTCAAGCCGTGACTACCCCTCGAAGGAACGGGTCCCTGAAGAACTCAAGCCGCGACTACCCCGGCCCTATCCATAGTCCACACCACATCACACGCACGCCAACGCACGCACACCGCCTCCAAATTACCACAACAACACTCATGGCACATTAACAGTTATGAATGCAACATAATTCGTGCCTAGAGTTTAACTACATAAATATATGCATATAAGTGATGCATGGGCATGCTGAACATATAATAATATCGAAATTACAATTAAAATTAATATTCTACTCACAAACTTGACGACAAATTACTGTGGCAGCGGAGGAAGAAGGTCGTCGGCTCACCTGACAATTATATTACAATTATTTAATACAGTCTGACTCAATACAAACAAAGAAAAGACCAATTACGTCCTAAGTCGTGCCGAAAATCCGGCAGAGTCTCCCCTATACCTAGGACCTACCCAACCTGCAAAAGGGCTAAAAACGCACTTCTATATTCACAATCCATATATCAACAGTTCAATCATATCACACAGCCCCTCCTGGGCCCATCAAATCAATCATCCATCACAATACTCAAAATTTCAATTTAGTCCTTATTATTGATCATTTTTGCAAAAACTGCCCAAACAAGCTCTAAAAATTATAAAACTTTGCCCCGCGGTCTTTAGCAATATTGCTAAGCTATTGCAAAAAGAATCGTAATTTTCTAAGCTACCACGAATATTTTATGGATTTTTAATCCTATTTAAGCACTAGAAAATTACGTAAAAACTAGGTTCGGGTTTACCTTTGCCGATTCCGACTTCGGGGACGCGCTCGGGACGTCTGACAATGGGGGGCTAGCCAAAACCTCGGCCCAATTCGGAGACTTTTCCAGAACGGTCCGTTCGCCGAATTTTGCAGACCCGATAAACTGTCTAATTTCCGCGAATCGAGGATACCTACAAGAAGCCCATAACACGGGGGTTAGTACATAAATTTTTCAGAATTTTCTAAGCTCATTTAATGCTAAAAAATACACTGCGAAGTTTCGTGGGACCCACCAAAAACAAAGGTCGGAAAAATTTGAAATTTATGTCGTTGAAGCTCTCGAATGGAGCGTGCTTGTGGCCTCGGTTTCCTCGTGATTCACGGTTTCGAGAAATCTAGCCCAAAAGTCGAAATGGGCTAAAATCTTCCCGAGCTAAAATCGGACAATCCGCTCGATGGATTTCGGCGTTCTTGGTGTCGATGGAAAGCTCTCGCCGAGTAGATGATTTTGGACACAAGACCCGGTCCAATTGGTGGCGGATCGCCAGATTTGGCCGAGGAAGTCGGCGCGCAGCCGCGTAGGGACATTTCGCGCGGCGTTCATTGCTTATAGGCGGCCGCCGGCTGGCGCTACGGCTGGTCGCTGGGTCGGGCGCGCTAGAAGCGAGAGGAGAGAGAAACGAGAGAGAAGAGAGGAGAGGGCGTCGCGCGCGGGAGGAAGAAAAAGAGAAGAGACCGGTCCGATTCGACCGGTCCGATCCGTCCGGCTCGATTCGGCGGTTCGATTCGAATACAAAATTTTGAATTTTTACTCGCCTCGGGACCAAAAACGAGGTCCAAAATTCAAAAATTCCGTAAAACTCAGAAAAATACGTAGACTCCAAATATATTTTTAGTTTTGCCACGTGGTCTTTAAATTAATTTTTAAAAATCATCAAAGTTTATACTTTCGGAAAATCGAACCCGATTTTTAAAATCCGAAAAATCTCAAAAAAAATTTCTAAAATTTAAATAAAATTAAAATACCAAAAATACTCATAAATAATAAAATTTTGGGGTGTTACATTCTTCCTCTTACAAAAATTCGTCCTCGAATTTTTACACAAGGAATAATAAAGCACATTATTATACATTGAACAAATATGGGTACTTGCTACGCATGTCCCGTTCTGACTCCCAGGTGCACTCTTCCACCGACTGACTCCTCCACAAAACCTTAACCATAGGGATCTGTTTTGATCTCAGCTGTCTCACTTGGTAGTCCACTATGGCTACAGGCTGCTCTTCAAATGTCAAATTTTCTTTTAGCTCTATCACATCCGGCTGCAGTACATGAGAAGGATCGGGAATGTATTTCCTGAGCATGGAGATGTGAAACACGGGATGAACGTGAGAAAGGTTGGGTGGTAGCTCCAACCGGTAGGCAACTGCTCCAACTCTATCAGTAACCTCAAAAGGTCCGATATACCGAGGTGCCAACTTGCCCTTCTTTCCGAATCTCATGACTCCCTTCATTGGAGATACCTTCAGGAATACATAGTCGCCATCGCAAACTCCACATCCTCCGTCTGGGTCTGCGTAACTCTTACGCTTCATCGAAAGCCGCCCTCGATCGTTCTCGATTAAAGGAACTACCTCTGAAGTGTACTGCACTAGGTCTACATCATGCACCCTTGCTTCCCCCATTTCTGTCCAACACAGAGGAGACCTACACTTTCTTCCATATAATGCCCCATAGGGTGCCATCCCTATGCTGGAGTGATAACTGTTGTTATAGGCAAACTCCACCAAAGCTAGCTGCTCATCCCATTGACCTCCAAAATCCAAGACACTCATGCGAAGCATGTCTTCCAGTGTTTGGATTGTCCTTTCGGACTGTCCGTCTGTCTGAGGGTGGAAGGCTGTACTAAAGTTCAATTGTGTGCCAAGTGCCTCCTGCAACTTTCTCCAAAATCGAGAAGTGAACTGGGGCCCTCTGTCAGATATTATGGAAGCCGGAACTCCATGCAATCTGACTATTTCTCGAATGTAGAGCCGGGCATACTGTGCCACAGAGTATGTAGTCTTTACAGGTAAGAAGTGAGCTGATTTGGTCAAGCGGTCTACAATTACCCATATCGAATCATATCCTCGCGTGGTACGAGGCAACCCAGTCACAAAATCCATAGTGATCATTTCCCACTTCCATTCTGGGATTGGGAGCTCTTGCAGCTTCCCTGACGGTCTCTGGTGTTCAAACTTCACCTTCTGACAAGTCAAGCACTTGGACACAAAGTCCGCTATGTCTCTCTTCATGCCATTCCACCAGTAGCTATCTTTCACATCATGGTACATCTTGGTGGAACCTGGGTGGACACTGTAAAGTGTGTAGTGTGCCTCTCGCATGATTTCATTCTTGAGGTTGTCCACTTCGGGCACACATATCCTGGAACCTTGCACTAGGACACCATCATTGGCAAATCCAAACTCACCACCTTCGCCTTGCTGTACTCTTTCTATGATCTTCATCAATTGTTGGTCTCTGTGCTGGGAAACTCTAACTCTGTCCCTCAAGTCTGGCCTCACTGAAAAGTGAGCCAACAATACCCCCTCATCTGAAAGATCCAGGATTAAACCTTGATCCATCAACTCATGTATCTCCTGAATCAGTGGTCTCTTCTCTACTGAAATGTGCGCCAAACTGCCAGAAGATTTTCTGCTCAAGGCATCTGCCACAACATTGGCCTTTCCAGGGTGGTACTGGATGGTGCAATCATAGTCTTTCAGAAGCTCCATCCATCTCCTCTGTCTCAAGTTCAAGTCCCTCTGCTGGAAGATGTACTTCAAACTCTTATGGTCGGTGTATATCTCACACACTTCACCATACAGATAGTGTCTCCAGATCTTTAGTGCAAAGATTACAGCCGCCATTTCCAAATCATGGGTGGGGTAATTCTGCTCATGCCTCTTCAGCTGCCTTGAAGCATAAGCCACTACCTTTCCATTCTGCATCAAAACACACCCTAGGCCAACTCTGGAGGCGTCACAATACACGGTGTATCCTTCACCACTCGCAGGTAGTGTCAACACAGGGGCAGTGGTTAGACACTCCTTAAGCTTTTGGAAACTCTCTTCACAGTCATCTGTCCAAATGAATGGAACATTCTTCCTGGTCAACTTAGTTAGGGGAGCCGCTATCCTAGAGAAATCTTGCACAAAACGCTCAGAGTAGCTACCAAACCAGAAAACTTCGCACCTCAGTGACCGTTGTAGGCCTAAGCCAATCAGTTACAGCTTCAATTTTCTTGGGATCCACTTGAATACCATCACTTGAAACCACGTGTCCCAAGAATGAGATGCTTTCTAGCCAAAATTCACATTTTGAAAATTTTGCATATAGCTGGTGCTCCCTCAACGTCTGCAACACCATCCTCAAGTGCCACACGTGTTCTTCCTCAGTCCGAGAGTATACCAGAATGTCATCTATGAATACGATGACAAACGGTCCAAAATGGCTTGAACACCTGCTCATCAAGTCCATGAAGGTCTTTGGTGCATTAGTGAGTCCAAAAGACATCACCAAGAACTCATAATGACCATATCTTGTCGTGAAAGCCGTTTTGGACACGTCCTCATTCCTGATTCTCAACTGATGGTAGCCTGATCGCAGGTCTATCTTGGAAAAGAATCTAGCTCCTTGGAGCTGATCAAACAAATCATCGATCCGAGGAAGTGGATACTTGTTCTTCACAGTGACCTTGTTCAGCTGTCTGTAGTCGATACACAACCTCAATGACCCATCCTTCTTTCTCACAAATAAAACAGAGCACCCTGGGGTGAAGTGCTCTGGACGTATGAAACCCTTGTCCAAAAGCTCCTGTAGTTGCTCCTTCACTCTTTCAATTCGCTGGTGCCATCCTGTAAGGTGGCATCGATATGGGGTTTGTACCGCACAACATCAATGCAAAACTCTATTTCCCTTCCCGTGGCAACCCTGGAAGCTCCTCAGGGAAGACATCCATGAATTCTCTGACAACAGGAACATTTTCCATGCTGACACCTTCTACAGATGTATCTCTCACCAATGCCAAATACCCTTGGCATCCACGCCTCAACATTTTTCTAGCACTAATTGCTGACACCAAATTATATGGAGCCACGATCATGTCACCATCAAAACTAAACTCTTCCACACGGTATGTGGAAATACACCTTTTGTTTCTGCGGTCTAAGGTGGCATAATGAGTTGCCAACCAATCCATCCCGTGATTACATCGAAATCCACATCGGTAGAGGAACCAAGTCTGCTGGGAGGATCTTTCCATCCACTACCACTGGGCTACCCGGAAAAACCATATCTACATCTATGTTGTCACTAAGTGGGGTAGCTACTGACAAAGGGCACTCTAAAGTTGTGGAGTTTCTACCCAACCTCATGGCAAACACAGGGGAGACAAATGAGTGCGTAGCACCCGGATCTATTAAAACACGAGCCTCATAAGAACAGGACTGAAGAATACCGCCACAACCGCATTTGAAGCTTGAGCATCTGGTGAGTCGGGGTGAAAACCCGAGCTTGACCCTACCCCGAGTGGCGTAACTCGACATCGACTTCTACCTCTGACCGCCTCCAAATCCATGTCCCCCTTGTCCTCGGCCCTGTTGGCCACTGAACTGACTGCCTGCCATGTTGGAAGCGCCCGGATACAACTGTCGAGGAACATTCGCAACAAAACCCTGTGACCCCATCTGTGGCTCGCTGAACATGGGGCATTCTCTAGCAAAGTGACCCTGTTGGCCACACCTGAAGCATACTCCTGATCCCATCAAACAAGGTCCTGAATGTCCTCTTCCACACTGTGTACAAGGTGCCAAGGAGGATCCTGAGCCAGACCCAGAACTGCTGTACCCCGAACTGTGATCACTGCTGGATCCGTACCCTGGTCTGAATCCTCATGGTTTGTGTCTAAAACCACTTTTCTTGTTCCTACTCTTTCCTCTGTAATTACTCTGGCCACCACTATCCGGAGTACCCATGGAAGGGACACCTGAGGAACCCTCTGCTCTGTTTTTCTTTGCTCTTCCGCTGTCATCTACAGCATAACTGATCTCAATCTGTCTAGCTCGGTCAACCACCACATCAAAAGACTGATCAGACATCATGGCCAGGTTTGCATATCTCCTGTCAAGCCCCTTTAGGAATCTTTTCACCTTCATAGTCTCTGTAGATACTGCTGTAGGGGCATATCTGCTCAATTCCAGAAATTCTGTAGCATATTCATCTACAGACCTGCCATTCTGTCTTAAGGCCTCAAAGGCCCACTGCTTCTGATCTCTGAAACTTTCTGGCACAAACCGGTTGATAAAAAGTTCCACAAACTGAGCCCATGTCAAACCCTCCATCCGGGGTAACACGTAGTCATTCATCCATTGTCTAGGCATGGGCCCCATGACGTGCTGCATACACTCTATCAATCTTCTATCAGTCAACTGTAATTCTGTTCCTGCCTGTCTGCAGGAATCCAAAAACCGATATGCATCGTCTGACACATCATAGGTACCAGGCACCAACTTCTTGAAATTTATGATCTGTTTGTAAGATTCCTCTCTTGGTGCGGTGGACTGCTGCTGCTGTGGAGGGTGGACCATATCTCGCGCCATCATGTCGATGGTTCTCTGCAGACCGGCTAGAGTAGTCGCCATGGGGTCCATGGGACCTGTGCCATGAAAGATCGTTTCTGAATCGTGGGTAGCTGCTCTTCTACTTGAGCAGCTCTAGGCCTCCTACCCCGCCTCCTCGGGGCAGGCGCCTCATCCTGTGCCGACACCTCGTCAGGCACATCTGGTTCTGGTGCAGTGGCAGCTCTCCTGCTTCTACGCATTTTCCTGAAATTCAGCAGCATTAGCCCACAAAATTCAAAACTGCACATTGCACAGCTCTATAGACTCATATTTACATACAATATATGAAGCAGAAACTAGAAGCAAAGACGACAATGCAAGACGAATATGGACCCTATTTTTCCGCATGTGACTCCTATTAGACTTTTCCCAACACTTTAGACAACATTCCCTAAGAATCTGGAGCCTAAGCTCTGATACCACATTTGTCACGACCCAACTCGTGGGCGGACCGCACTAGGACACAGGCGACTTAAAGCCCCCGAGGCCCGTAGTAAGCCTAACTGTTCATTAACCCAACTCTAAGGCCCATTTGGGCCCAATATCAAGAAAACAAACGGACAGAGTCCGGCCATAAAATGGACTTTCCAACGGGGAGTTTTCGACTCACCCGACCTGTAAACACAATAAACAATCCATTGGGGAGCTCAGCTCACCCTCCACATACTCATCAACATAATAATAAATGGGAGCTCAGCTCCCTCATCCAATCCATCAAAACAGACTTAAAATATTAAGTTTACAGGTCCAACATGAATATAATATTACAGACCAAATTCAAATAATTACTGCTAACACATGCGGAAATTCTAGGAGTAATTAAAATTACACAATATTGATAAACAACCTGCGAGGTAGAAAAGCAGGTTAACCCAGAATAAAATATCCTCCTGTGGCCTGTAAAAATTTTTGAACAGGAGTGAGCGTTCGACTCAGAGAGTAAAATATCAATTTTAACCATAATCTCTATAACTATCTATAACTAATGCACCCTGTAGAGTGAAATGCAACATCAACATCATATTCACATCATAGCATCAAAAAGGTAATTTGGAGCACTCACACACCCTGTAGCATCAATCATAATATATTGGGAGCTGATCCCCTATACAGCTCTCTTAAATCCAACCTGGTGCCAGCGAAGAACTCAAGCCGGACTTTCGCTTAATAAACCAAATCGAGGGTCCCAGCGAAGAACTCAAGCCGTGACTACCCCTCGAAGGAACGGGTCCCAGCGAAGAACTCAAGCCGTGACTACCCCGTCCTATCCATAGTCCACACCACATCACACGCACGCCAACGCACGCACACTGCTCCAAATTACCACAACAACACTCATGGCACATTAACAGTTATGAATGCAACATAATTCGTGCCTAGAGTTTAACTACATAAATATATGCATATAAGTGATGCATGGGCATGCTGAACATATAATAATATCGAAATTACAATTAAAATTAATATTCTACTCACAAACTTGACGACAAATTACTGTGGCGGCTGGGCGGAGGAAGAAGGCTGTCCCGGCTCACCTGACAATTATATTACAATTATTTAATACAGTCTGACTCAATACAAACAAAGAAAAGACCAATTACGTCCTAAGTCGTGCCGAAAATCCGGCAGAGTCTCCCCTATACCTAGGACCTACCCAACCTGCAAAAAGGGCTAAAAACGCACTTCTATATTCACAATCCATATATCAACAGTTCAATCATATCACACAGCCCCTCCTGGGCCCATCAAATCAATCATCCATCACAATACTCAAAATTTCAATTTAGTCCTTATTATTGATCATTTTTGCAAAAACTGCCCAAACAAGCTCTAAAAATTATAAAACTTTGCCCCGCGGTCCTTAGCAATATTGCTAAGCTATTGCAAAAAGAATCGTAATTTTCTAAGCTACCACGAATATTTTATGGATTTTTAATCCTATTTAAGCATTAGAAAATTACGTAAAAACTAGGTTCGGGTTTACCTTTGCCGATTCCGACTTCGGGGACGCTCGACGTCGACAATGAGGGCTAGCCAAAACCTCGGCCCAATTCGAGACTTTTCCAGAACGGTCCGTTCGCCTAATTTTGCGAACGATCAATCGTCGAATTTCCGCTAATCGAGGATACCTACACGAAGCCCATAACACGGGGGTTAGTACATAAATTTTTCAGAATTTTCTAAGCTCATTTAATGCTCGAAAATACACCGCGAAGTTCGTGGGACCCACCAAAAACAAAGGAAAAATTCAAAATTTATGTCGTTCGAAGCTCGGCGAATGGAGCGTCTTTGGTGGCCTCGGTTTCCTCGTGGGATTCACGGTTTTCGAGAAATCTAGCCGAAAAGTCGAAATGGGCTAAAATCATCCCGAGCAAAAATCGGACAATCCGCTCGCTGTCTTTCGGCGTTCTTGGTGTCTATGGAAAGATCTCGCCGAGTAGATGATTTTGGACACACGACCGGTCAATTGGTGGCGGATCGGCGGTTGGCCGAGGAAGTCGGCGGCGCGGCGCGCAGGGACGTTCGTGCGGCGTTTCGGCCGTTTGGCGTGGCCTACCGGCTGGTCGGCGCGCTGGCCGCTGGCCGGGCTGGCTAGGCGGCGAAGAGGAGAGAGAAACGGGAGAGAAGAGAGGAGAGGACGTCGCGCGCGGGAGGAAGAAAAAGAGAAGAGACCGGTCCGATTCGACCGGTCCGATCCGGTCCGGTTCGATTCGGCCGGTTCGATTCGAAATACAAAATTTTGAATTTTTATTCTGCCTCGGGACCGAAAACGATGTCCAAAAATTCCGAAAAAATTTCGTAAAACTCAGAAAAATACGTAGACTCCAAATATAGTTTTAGTTTTGTCACGTGGTTTTTAAATTAATTTTTAAAAATCATCAAAGTTTATATTTTCGGAAAATCGAACCCGATTTTTAAAATCCGAAAAATCTCAAAAAAAATTCCTAAAATTCAAATAAAATTAAAATACCAAAAATACTCATAAATAATAAAATTTTGGGGTGTTACAAAAATAATCAAAATGCTTTTAACTGAAATTTTCAATTCAAAAACAATTTACTCCTTTATATTTTATTTATTAATAATTTGATTCCAAATTCACATTTTATTTTTCTTTTTTAATATCTAATAATATAGTATATATATATATATATATTAATTAATTAAAATAATAATGACAAATAGAATTTAAAAAAAGGTATAAAGGGCTTATTTGTAATAGTTGAAGATGAATTTGTAAAATACATGGATAATTTTATAATTAATTAAAATTTTTAAAAACTTTAAAGTAATTAATTATTTTTTTGGTAATCATAATTTAAATTTAAAATTTTTTAATTTAATAGAATTCACATTTTAAAATACAAGTTTAAATTATTAATAAAATAAAATTTTAGTGACTAAATTATTAATAAAATAAAATATTAGTTACCATATTTCAAACCCAAATCTCAGAATCCAAAAGCAACCTTATTATTAATTTGAATAGTTATATTTTATGTTATTTAAATTATATGTTTATTTGCCAAATTTTATTAAAATTAACATATTGTTTAATAAAAATATTAATAATATTTTAAAATTTTAAAAATATTATTTAAATATTAATACAAACTTTTAAAAAATTATTTAATAATTTTAGAATTTATTTTTTTGAATTGCTTAATTGTAGAGTTACATGATTAAAATGTATTGTATTTAATTTTTATTTATTTTTTTCTGGTCGTTATTTAATTTTTATTTATTTTTTAATACTCTTTTAAGTAATATATTGAAAAAATTAATAATAATTTTAATAATAATGCTAAATATATTTAAATTAAGTTATCCTGACTCTTGTTTATTTAATCAAGCATTCCAATTAAATTTATAATTTCTTTTGGTTTGGCTAAGGAAGCCTAATAATCGATGAAATTTTTATCGATGGGCGATACTGGAGGAGTCAATCCGAAATCCATCAATATTCAGAAAGGACTTGTTCGTTTAATTGCGTCGTCCTTCTTAGACCCGCACAATTAAAAGTCGGCGATGACTCTTGACAGGTGACGTTGGCTGTGCTGATGCAGACAAGCCACGTACGTGAACTTAAATTGCTCTCTTTCTGCAATACACCAAATCTGCTTCATTTTTAAATTTTGATGGTAAGGCTAAGCTATGCTGTCTAGCAATATACATTACAGGATATGTTCGTCACTTCATAATAGATACAGGATTTTGTCAGTATTTGAAGCAGTTATCCCGATTCGAAAGTTATCAGAGAAATTATAAAATATTATGATGATTTTGTATAGATTTTTTTTTTATGGAGTAATAATTTAATTAAAAATAATGAATAATGAATTTTATAAAATAAAATTTTATTTATTTATTTATAATTTTTAATTGATTTATCATCGATCAATGTAAATGATTTACATTGAATTTAGAATCATAGATGTACTATTTGTGCGCAGTAGGATAAAAGAGAGGATGATTTTCTTACTAGTAGAAGATGAGGTCTTTATTAGGAGAAATTACATAATAAAGCAATGATTTTATGTAGTATTTTTTATATGAAATTATAATTTAATAATATATATATATATATATTATATATATATATATATAATGAGTGAATATATATATATATATATGGTTGAGTCATAAAATTTATAATCACTTTATAATTTTTTTTTAAATAATAATCATACATTTATTTATGTGTTTAGTTAAGCCAATCATTAATAAACTGAGAGGGGAGAGAAGAGGAAAAATATATTACATTTTCTCATTTAGAGGGAGATCACTCCTGGTTAGTCCTATATATATGTGTCGAAGTGGCCAGAGAAATGTACCAAAACATTGCATAAGCTTTTCAAAGGAGGAAGTCTGGTGCTCTCAACCACAAACCATTTTCTTTCCTGCAAAATTTCACACTAGGTTTGCGCACTTCATCTCATTTTCTATTGGTGGTCACTTGAATTCCATAATTTTGGTTAGATTCGATTTTTGTGTATATATAAAATACATTCACCTTGTAATATCATAACAATTGAGGGTTTAATTAGAGCAAAGTGAAACTTTTAAACTTATGTTGGATTTTTAAAGCGGATGCCACAAGTTTGTTTTAGGGGTAGTATTAATAGTTATCTTTCTTTTAAGTTGCGTGTGTTGAATAATATAATTGATTATGCTAATTACTATTTTTTTGGCTTATTGTGTCACCACTAGGTTTTCTGAGAGATGAAAAAGAATCATATAGAAGATGCTTCAAGTGAAATTGAAGATGAAAACAAAGAGCTGCAGATAACACTTGACATTCCAACAGACTTGAAGTCTTTCATATCAGAGCCAGCCTTATGGCCTGAGCTTTGTATCTACAGGGTTCCAAGAAAACTCCGAGCAAGAAAGCCAGCGGCCTACACACCTCAATATATTTCAATTGGGCCTTTTCACCGCAACAACAAAGCATTAAAGCCTATGGAGAAGCAGAAATTGCGATACTTGGCAGAGTTCTGTGAAAGGACAGGGAAGCATTGGACTGAGCTTGCCAACCAAATTAAAGAGCTGAAGGTACGCCATTGTTATGAAGAGACATTTGAGGAAAGCACTAACAAGTTCCTCAACATGATTCTCCTGGATTCTGTGTTCATCATCGAGCTCTTCTTAAGAAGAGCAGAAAAATATAATTTCTTTGAAAACCAAGTGCCTAGAAATTACAATGATGATTTTATCCTTGGAAAATCAACACGGGAATATGGTTTATTATGGGATTTAATATTGGTTGAAAATCAGCTGCCCTACTTTGTTCTTGATGATTTATATGAATTCTCTATCCCCAAATCTAGTGAAAAACAATATCATTCTTTCCATGACCTTGTGCTCTTTAACTTTGAGTTAAAGAAGAACAAATCTTCTCTAGAAAGAGAAAAAAATGAAAATCAAAAGTGTACCTGCGATTGCTTCTCTTGCTTGCTCTATTTCTGGATTATTAGACTCTTCACCTGTCAGAGGCGCAAGGATGGAAGCGTAGGAAAAGACAATAAAAACAAAGAAGAAGACCTTCCGGAGAAACCTCTTCAGAAGAAAACCTGCGATTGCTTCTCTTGCTTGCTCTATTTCTGGATTATTAGACTCTTCACCTGTCAGAGGCACAAGGATGGAAGCGTAGGAAAAGACAATAAAAACAAAGAAGAAGACCTTCCGGAGAAACCCCTTCCGGAGAAACCCTTACACTTCACTGACTTGTTTCGAAAATATCGATCCTACTGCCATCCAGAGTCGAAGAATAATAAGATAGTGAAGAAGCTATACGATGCCACTATGCTGCATGAAGCAGGAGTGAATTTTAAGGCGAGTGAAAATGCATGCTCAATTGACATAAAATTTAAAAGGGGAGAGTTGAAAATGCCACTATTCGAAGCGGATGATAGCACCGAGCTTGTTATTAGAAACCTGATGGCTTTCGAGCAGTGTCACTATCCAGAGCAGCCTTTAATATGCGATTACATATGGATACTTGATTTTCTGATCAACACAGAGAAGGACGTGGATTTGCTTGTTCGTAAGGAAATCATTGTGAACTTGCTAGGAGACAACAAAACAGTGGCCAAGTTGGTCAATAATCTTTGTTTAGAAATTACGGCATCTGGGTCTTGTTTTTACGATCTGAGTGAGGCGTTGAATAAGCACTGCGAGAATCCACTCTGTCGAACGATGGCGATCCTGAGAAGTGTGTATTTCAGCAACTTGTGGAGAGGCACTGGAACAGTTGCTGCAATTGCACTCCTAGTCTTCACTTTCACACAGTTTTTGGATTGCATCAAGATAATCTAAAGCATGAAAGCTTGTGTAATTGTGTGCTGTGTTCATTGGGTTTATTTGTTCCTTTTCGAAGTTGCGTTTGTAATAATTAAAGAGGCTTGTTAATGTTGATACTGTGTGTTTCTACCATTTGCAATTTCGTTCCTCTCTAGTTCCTGGCCCTTGAAGTTGAAATTCTTCCCTCTGCAGAAGCTTTGGACAATTACAATTTACAAATACAATGACACCATTGGTGAATTTTCACGGTTTCTTAAAAGGCTGTTATTATTATTATTATTATTATTTCATTGAAAGATATGAGACATTTCATTAAGCACGTATTACAGAAGGCCTAAAAGCCTAATTAACAATGAAGCCCAGCTACCCACAAAACTAAACCCATTGTCTTAACCAAACCCAATAACCTACATGAAGCCAACTCGACCGGATCTGGAAGACCTTCCACCCCATCGAGTTGTAGGGAACCTTAGCCGCATTTTCAGCTACGCGGTGAACAGCACACCAGACGATCGATGTCGAACTCGAAACACCAGAAACAAGGGAGACCTCACAATATAAAAGCAAACTCATCGAAGCCCAATCGAGACCACAGAAGAACCCCAAATTAGAGACGAAAACGAAGAGCTCCAGCACCAACTCGCCATGCATCCAGCTTAGCAACCTCTGAAGGCCAGTATGATAGTGCTCTTAGGGTCTGTTTGGGTGAGGTGAGGGGGGTAAATAATAGAAGAGTAAGAAAGAATAAGGAAGGAGAAGGGTAAGGAGAGTTATAATAAAAAAAATCTCATATTTGAGAATGAGTGAATTAATGAAAAAGTAAGGAGAGATAATATATATTTTTTATATTTTGGAATAGATGAAGGCGAGCTAAAATTAAGGAATGTAGAAATATAAATATTCATAACTATATTTTCTCCCTCCTTACACATTCTTTGAGATTTGAGAGGTAAGAGAGGATAAGCTTTACCCTTACTTATCCTTATCCTTACCTTCTATTAACTCACTTTTTTCTAAGGATAAAATAATTAATTATCCCTCCTTACCTTTATTTACCCCCCCTCTCACCCTCATCTTCATCCAAACAGAATCTTAGGCTTCTCAGCCATCAAGAGTATGTTTGGGAAGGGAGGAAAGTAAGAGGGGAAAGAAAATGTGAGAGGAAAATAAATTATTTTACCCTTATTTGGGAAAATGTGAGTTAATGGGGTAAGGGTAAGTAAGGATAAGCCTTACCCTCCTTTATCTCTTAAATCTCAATTTTTTTTTACACTCCATATTGGGCTATAAGGAGGGATAAGGAGGGAGAGAGTAAGAAAAATATTTCTATTAAATATAAAGAATATACATTATCTCTCATTACCTTTTCATTGATTCACTCATTTCCAAACATGAAATTTTTTTTTTATAATAACTCTCCTTACTCTTCATCTTTCTTACCATCTTATTATTTATCGTTCCCCACTTCATCCAAACAAACCCTAAGGGGCAGGGAACTAACATCTAGCGTCATAGAGTCCCTAGAGGTAGAGGCGTCATGCTACATAAACCCAAAATCCCTTAAGCAGCCCAAACAACTATCAGCAGAACCATGACCATGACGGCCGTTTAGCATGCATCAGGTCACCAGAGAGGCTCGCACCATTAGCATCAGACTTGCATGCTACCAAAACCCAAACGTAATAACCTGAAATTATTATTATTATTATTTTTAAAAAATATAGATTTTGATAAATTTTAATTATATTTTAATATTGTCTAATTAATTTATAATTTTAGAATATTTTGTAAATATTTATTTAATAATTGTGTTCTCATAATAATAATAATAATTATTATTATTATTAAAAAAAGATAAAAATCTTCATGAAATACATTATTTTTTAAAATTTAATAGAAATATTTTAGGTTTACATATATAAACATATGAAAGATAAACTAATTATCAATAACAAGGTACATGAACTGATTGATAAAAGGAGACAATTTTTGGGCAGTACACCTGAAAGTGCGCAGGGAAATGATTAAAAAAAAAACGAATCACACCACCCTCCCCCTCCTTCCCTCTCCCTTATCTCTTTCCCCGTCCCCTCCATGTTTTCTAGCGACAAGGTCCAATCCCATCGCCAGGTTGCGCCAGGCCCTCTCCTCAGCTTTAGGCGATGGTAGGAAATATCCGGCAACGACAACAACGAAGGAAATCGAGTAGTGACACGCATAAAGAAATAGCAGCTCTCGAGAATGTTTCCGGCCACTGTTCAGCCTGATTCTGGTGGCTACGACTTCCTCTCATACCCAGCTCTAATTTCGACTAGAAACACCGAAATCCATAGAAAATTCGACCACGATGAGAGAGAAAGAAATGGGTTGAGTATTAGCTTTGTAACAAGTTTCCTAGTGATCCAATCGTCGGACCGGTAATTCGAGATCAACATTGAACTTAGCGCAACAAAATATTTGGGATATGACCAATTCTTCTCCAACAGGACACCATTTAGAAAAAGCTGACTATTCAGATCAGTTCGTGAGATTTTTAACTTTTTTTTAATTTTTATAAATTAATAATAGTTCATCAATGTTGGGGACTGAGTTTGTAATTTAAATTACTTGATTGTGTTTAAAGCCATTTTCAGCATTTTTAAGAAGTTCTTGACGTATTCTAAGTACCATAATTTGAAAATATAGTCTCCCATTCAAGTTATGCGATTTTTACCTTAATTAAGTTAGCTGATAAATTTGTAAAACATTTTTAGTCGAGTCAAAATAGTTACAATAAATTTAATCAACGATGGATGATGTAAAGGACTTTCAGAAAAAATTTTCATAATTTTTATGAAGAAACATTTGACGAGATATCTAGTGATATGTTCATAAGAATGATTCTCCTGAATTCTGTATTCATCATCGAGCTCTTCTTGAGGAGAGAAGAAAAACATGATTTTAGTGGGAAAGAAATGATAAAAATTACAAAGATGATTTTATGCTTGGAAAATCAACACGAGAATATGGTTTATTAGATGATTTAGTTTTGGTTGAAAATCGGCTGCCCTACTTTGCTCTTCATGATATATATCAAGCAGGAGAGGTGTTTAAGCGAGTGAAAAGGCATGGCTAATTGACATAAAATTTGAAAGTGGAGAGTTAAAAATGCCAGTATTCTTAGCAGACGATGACACAGGACGTGTTATTAGAAACCTGATGGCTTTGAGCAATGTCACTATCCACGCCAACGTTGGATATGCGATTACATTTGGATACTCGATTTTCTGATCAACACAGAAAAGGACGTGGATTTGCTAGTTAAAAAGGGGATCATTGTGTACTTGCTAGGAGAAACAAAACAGTGGCCAAATTAGTGAATAATCTTCGTTCAGAAATTAGAGCATCTGGGTCTTGTTTTTACCATCTGAGTGAATGGTTGAATAAGCACTACGAGAGTCCATGGTGTCGAAGGCTGGCGATCATGAGAAGCGTGTATTTCACCAGCCTGTGGACAGGGACTGGATCAATAGTTGCAATTGTACTCGTATTCTTCACCTTCACACAGTCTCTGTATTCCATGAGCCAGATAATTTAATTTTTGAAAACTTGTATGCAGGGGCGGAGGAAGGGGGGCGAGGGGGAGTCTTGCCCCCAACTCTTTTTAATTTCTCCTATATATATATATAAATTATTTTAGATAAAATTATTTATTTTTAATTATTAGCCTATAAAAAAATAAATATATTATTTTATTAAAATATAAGTAATCTAAAATATTAAAATTATTTATTTATCATTATATATTCAAAAATTTTTTGAAGTATTAGCACATTAAAAAAATTATAGCTTATTTACGTTCTATTATAATATTTTAAGGTATATAATATTAACATTTCAAAATATATAGTGAATAAAAAATATATAAAAAAATAAATATAATTAAATAATATATTAAATTAATAATATTGACCACTTCAAAAATAATCTTCTAGCTCTGCCCCTACTTGTGTAATTATGTGCTGTGGTCATTGGTTTTATATGTTTCTCTTTGACTATTGAAGTTATTTCAAGATCTGAAATTTTAAATTTGAATGCCAATAAAAATTCTATCTATTGAAAAAAAAAACCAATAAAATTCAAATTAATCAAAATCCATTAAAAGAAAAATTTTAGATAAGATAAAAAAATAAAAAGACAAAATAATTGATATGTTTGATATAGAATATATTTAGGCTGAATACATCAACTGAATTTTACTAAATTCTAAATTATAAATTTTTAAAATATATATATCTTAATTTCTATAAAGTGAAATTAAGATCACATTTAAATTGAGTATGAATTTTAATAGCGCTAACATAATAATCTATTGATTAGGATCTGAAAGTATATTAATTCTACTTTTATAGGACATTTTAAAAAATTTAGAGTGTTAAAATAATTTTTTTTATAAAATTTAAAAATAAACTTATGTGTTTAATGAAATAAAATATATTTATTTGAGAATAAAATATATTTATAGGTATCCACTATCCAGTATACAAACCTCTTCGTTCTTCTCCACTTTTTAGCTATCCATTAGATAAATTGTCTAAATATATTTTAAAAAAATATTAAAATTTTATTTTTTTTTGTAAATTTTTAATTTTATTTTCAAGTTTTGATATTAATTTTAATTTTAATAATTAGGATGTTTATATTGAAAATGATTACTTAAGTTGAATTAAAATATGAAATTCATTAATGAAAATAAATGAAAAGAATGGACTCGTGCTTTGTAGCACTGCCCTATCTATAGAAGGATCGGCACCGCCGCATTGGCTCATGTGTCAATCTTGCCCGGTAACTTCTCTAATATGGATGCTTAAATGGAAATGCATTTTGTCGTTGGCTCATGGGCTCTACCTGCGTATTAACTTGGGCCTCCAAGCCGATTAAGGAAAGGGGGATGCAAATAATATCAATGCCAAGAATCTTCTAAATACTTATTAAAAAAGGCTTAATTTGCAGCTTAATACTTTTATTTCCCTGACATCATGATTGATTCTACATTCTAAACATCTTACAAGTACTTGCAAAAATTACGACACCCACTCGAGTCCCTCTTGGAAAAAAAAAAAGAAACTTAAAAAGTACTTGGAATAAGAACTTGGTAATTTAAAAGGAAGGAAACATACAACTTCTTACTCTTCATTTCTCTTCATTATGCTAGGAGACAACAAAATAGTATCAAATTGATGAATAGTCTTTCTTCAGAAATTATACCATCTGAGTCTTGCTTTTGCCATCTGAGTGAGGGGTTGAATAAGCACTACGACAATCCATGGTATCGAAGGCTGGCGATCGTGAGAAGTTCGTATTTCAACAACGTGGACAGGCATTGCACCAGTTGTTGCTTTTGTATTCCCAGTGTTGACCATCAAAGATTTATTCTAAAGCATGGAAGCGTTTATACTAAATATGTAATTTTTTTATGTTTAAGCTCATAATGAATTAAATTATTTTTTAATTAATTTAATTGAAAGACCTAAAATTATTTTAGTGGTTAATTAAGTAAGTAGAATTGAGAGGTTAACCAATACAAGGAAGTTATTAAGTCACAGAAAAATTACAAGTAGTTGCAGCAGAAGTTATGACAATTGCAGGACATGCAAAACATAAAAAAATATAAAAGGGTTATTTGATTTACCTGTTGGGTATAACTGATAGTTGACAGACACCAAAATAGGTAAACTAAAGTGTTTGATAAGTTTCAAAAAATAAAGCTCATAGCTGATGAGTGACTGATATAATACCCATCCGTCGCAGTTTACATCAATTCTACTTTTAGAGATGTTTCTCATCAGCTAATAGCTGATTTAATTTTATTTTTTATTTTGATCATATTATCATTTTTTATTTAACTCAAAAATTAATATTATTAATACTTTTATCTTTTTCATTTATAATTTTAATATTTTAATTAACGTATTTTAATTTTGTTAAAATATTTTTTTATTAATAACATAAAATATAAAATATTTATTTATATCTAAAACTTAAAATTAATTATAAGTTTTTGTTATCAATAATAATAATTAATTTATTATTTTATATATATATTTTTAAAGTTATTTAATTAATTTTTTAAAAATTTTAATTATTTTCTTATTTTAATAATAAAATAAATGATATAATATAATAGATTAATAATTATATATTTAATTTAATAATATAATAAATTTATAATTTTATATTTATTTTAATAATAAAATAAATTATATAATATATATATATATAGTCATTTCACATATCAATAGCAACAGTTAAATATAGTTTTATTAAACACTTAATATAAATCAGTTATCATCAGTTACTAGCTATCAACTAACAGTAATAGCTATCAGCTAACAATTATTAGCTGTGTTCAACAGTTAAATCAAACAAGTTCAAAAAAGGATTAGTTCTAGATACTTTAGGATTAGTTAGGTGTTACTGTAAATACTCATTGCTGTGCAAGGGAAAAACCCCATCCAACTACCAATCAATCCAACAACAGCAACATCGGACTCAAATAATCTATCTATCTTTATTTTATTTTTATTTAATTTTTTAGGTCTTAAATTTATTTTTCAAGTTTTATACTCATTTCCAAGCAATCAATATAAATTTTCTTAATTTTTTTCTCCAATTTGCCCTGAGATTATAATGAAATTCCATTTAGCATAGTTAAGTTCTACAACCGTTTAATTATAAATTAAAAAGTGTACAGTTGATACACTCTGTATTTAGTATGCCGCATTTCCTAAGTTATTAATTAGTCAAAGTCTGGATTCTTAAATGGCAATGTTTTGTGTCAATGGCCCATGGCTCTTCCTGCATATTAACTTGGGCCTCGAAGCCTATTAATGTTTTAAACATGAGGGGATACAAATATGATCAGACCTCAAGAATCTTCTGAATTCTGATTAAGAAAAAAATAATAAGAAACTTTTCAAATCAGAAAGGCTTAATTTGCACCTTCATCCTTTTTATTTCCCCAACATCATTGATTCTAGATTCTAGGCAAGTACCTGCAAAAACTACAACAACCACTAGAGCAACTTCCTTCAACATCATTGATTCTAGATTCTAGACAAGTACCTGCAAAAAACTACGACACCCACTAGAGCAATCCCTTCAACATCAAGTGATGGTATTAATTAAGTACATAATTCTGGGTTATCCAGAGGGAAATTGGTATCAAAATCCACATTATCTAATGAGATGTCCCAATAGCCATTTGGCGAATTGGTAGCCGAAGTTGGGGCTAAATTAGATTCCGGGGTTCTCACATTGTGGTCTATTCCTAAACTGTTCATGTGGCATGGTGTCATAGCGAAACAGCTAGAGTCAGATGTAGCCGGAGATATAAATGCAGAAGAAAGACTACTCAAGAAATCGTTTTCCATCATGGACTCCTTGAAAATATCATTTTCCTCATTTCCATTCCCTATGTAAGCATCTGGAAAGGAAAATAATGGAAATATGTCCTCCACATTGTTCGAGTCCTGGCTTTTAACTTCTTCTCTAAAGTTGAAAGACAACTCCTTCAATGGCTTTGGCTTCTGTTCAGGTTGTTCTACTTGACAACTATCCTTGTCTTGTTTCGATTTGTCATTTTTCAGGGATGCTGGTGATAAGGCTACTGCTAAACGAGAGGCTTGTAAACATGTATGTCTTCCTCTATAGGTCACTTCAAAAATTGTAGGGTCCTGATCTGATTTCTGAACTTGTTTTGTAGCCAAACAACCTTGTGAGTGACGGTGAGTGCATCTGTAATATCCTCTGCAAAGAAAAATAGTACTTAATGTTAGAGACGACATCGTAAAATCCAACTATAAGATCGTTTAATTTTACGGCATTTTTGTACTCATGTGCAAAGGGTTTTGAAAAATACAAGGCCTTAGCCGTTTCATGCCAGTGATTAGTGAAAATTCTAATAGTGGCAGTTGCAGACTTGCTTCCAGCAGCTCATAATTGGGCTGTGAATCTCGTTGGAGGGAGGCAAGCAGCTATTTGCCTATTTCTGCTTCCTTACATTAAATCACAATAAAGACAGGAAAAAGGACTTTAAAAGTTATTGTCGGAACATAGGACTATTAAAATTGTCACTGCTTTTGATCGGAGCCATTGCCATTAAGCACATTACTGTTTTTAAAGCTGCAACCTGACAAGTTCACGCTAAAATAATAGGAAAACATTTTCTTATGTTTTGATTGGTCCACTCTACATTTATTGGGTGAATTTCCCTTAAAAGAATTCAGCATCCCTATAATTTCTCCTCAAACTAATGATCAAAAGCAAACCTAACTCGTCATTGCACTCCACACGTGTCAATAAAGTTTTTCTTTTTGTTTTCTTTCTTTCTTTTTGAGCAGCTCTTGAAAATATCATCATCTGAAAAGGCTATAAGTTTCTCACCTTGGAAAATTAGCCCCGAGAATATCTTTCTGGCCATATTTTCTCCAGTTATAACCATCTTCAAGTGGCCCTTCCAGACCCGTCCCTGAACAGACCTTCACTTGCTCGGTCCATCTGGGTTCTGTCTTTCTGGGTACACCAAATTAAAACATACCCAATTCAAAATTTTGATCATAATCAATCAAAATTTAGCTAAAGTGCTATATTGTAGCATAAACCTTACCTCTTCTTGTAAACATCTTTTTGACATTGATCCTTGCAATCTTGATCTGAGACATCACTCTTAGGGCTGCTGTTGGCATAGTAGTTTGGTGATTCCAATGTACTAATTGTGGGCTTAATTTCAACCGCACAACCACCCCAATTTAGCAGGAAAAGTGCTTTTTCATAGGAGGAAAGTATCTGCTCAACAAGGAATTGACGCGTATCAAGCGACGAAATAGAGTTAAGATTATTTCTTAGCAGTTCTGCTAGCTCTTTCCCTTGGGTCAGCTCAGTGATGAGAGTCTTTTGCTCGCAATCCATGGCCCTCTCCACATACAAAATGCGGTGAGAACAATAAGACTATAATCTAACAAAATGGAGGAAATATGCCAGTATTGGAGAACCAACAAGCATGGAAATTGAGCTTGCAGAATGAGAAGAATGGGCAATTACAGCAAATGGGTATCTACTAAGATTCACTAACTAAAACAGACCAGAACATGAGAGAGTAGAAATGATTCCAGGTGACATGTGATGATGAGGGACAAGTGGGAGAGATATAAACCAAGAGAAAGAGATAAAAAAGCAATCTGAAAGTGAGAAAAGGAGAGGCTTTAATTTTCCTAGGAAGTTGTGTGGAAGATGGAAGGAATAAGAAGCGAAAATGGGAAGAAAAGAGAAATATTTGACTGGATCAAAAAGTTCTCTGTTTTTTTCACCAATGACCAGCTTCTAGTCTGGGGTATTATAGCTAGGTGGATTGAAGACTGATTGATAGAGAGATCTGACTGCTGACCATTTCAAAGATTACCCCACAGAGCCAGAAAAGTCACCAATCAGCATCCTTCTCTCTGAGGTTTTAAGTTTGAGCAGTGAATGTGAGCAGCCACGCGGAACAAGGTTTGAAGATTCTTCGAGACCTCGTAGTTTTGGTATACTTTGAATTAAATTGTGTTCACACTTGAAAGATAATGCATTTTAATGATATAATACTACAAAGGAAGAAGATTTAGATTCTGATTTGATACGTGACGTCTGTTTCCCCCAGCATTTTAACCCCTTGCTTACGCCGAAGTTGATAGATCATCATACACGCCAACAATCATTATTTTAGTCATTTTTTTCCCTATCTTTATGTAATCATGATGATCACGAACCATATTAATTTTCGTACTAAGAATTCTTACAATTTAATAATTAATTAAATTATTTAAAATTAAGAGAATTTATGAAATACAAATATTATATCTACAATAATTACACTTTAATTTATTAATTATAGTAAAATTCCCATAAATTTCACCTTTATTTCATCATAATAAAATTATTGTACGTCCTTTTTTTTTTGTAAAGATGTGTTTGATGATTAATTAATGTTTGATTAAGACACCACATAAATTGCTGGGCCACGTATCATTGTCTTTTAGTTGGCTTTGCAGTGATACAATACAGCATGTGGGGCTGAACTGTGTTGATTGTTGGAGGGTCTTGCCCCTTCAAGCTTTGCAAGATTTTTATTTTTATTTTTAAAAATTTGTTAAAAATATATCTTTAGTCCTTTCTAATTTTGCAAAACTTTTATTTATATTTTTATTAAAAATATATGCTTGACTCCTTTAAATTTTGAAAATATTATTATAATCATTGAACTCTTTTTTTTTTCTTATTATTATTATCTTTATTTTTAATCCTTTTAAACTTAAACAATTTCAATTGACTCTTAAAATTTTTATGTTCTTTTGTAATTTTTTTTATAAGCAATAATTATTTTATTAATATAAAGAAAAATAGAAAAAAATTGAATATGAAACACTATAATAACTCAAGTCATTAAATTTTCTCAATACGCTCAATTTTTTTTAAATTTTTATAGTTATTTGTTACTTTTAAATTAAAAAAAATAATTTCTTTAAATATTCAAGTTTTTCATCTTCATTATTACTCTTGGTCCTCAGTCTGAAAATTCTAGTTCCCTTTGTGGAAATTAATGTATGTAGGGCATTGCTATATTACATTGGTATAATATAAAATATAATTTAATTAATTATTAATATATTTTATAAAAATAAAGTTCATCAATCATTTCCTGCAACGTGAAACTCAAATGCTGAGGTGGTTTGCATCCATAACGACGACAATGTTTCTATTGTACCAGCGATCTCCATGTCAGTAATTTCAACGACACGGAGGAATAATCAATTTGCCGCGGAAATCACGCCTAGCGAGTCAAGTCATGGTTAAAGTTAAGTGAGAAATGGGTTAATGCCACGTGTAACCGCTCTGATCATTTGGTTTTCGGCTTTGGCGTATGCTGAGGGTTTTCATATTCTTTGATTTCAAAGATAATCATTACTCTCCAATATTCTAGAGCTTTTTTTCTGCCCTCCATTTTAGAGCTGACACTAAAATTAAAATATATTTTAAAAAATATTTAATTAATTTAAATTTATTTAATTAAAATATATTAAAATTAATATAAATAATATTTTTATAAAATTTTATAAAAGAATCCTTTTAAATAAAATAATTTTCTACGTAATTTGATCCAATTACTTGACAGACGTGCCTATTAAAATTAAAAAATATATATATCTTTTAATTATAAGAATCAAAGGCGAGCCCATTACCAAACAAACCCACGTCTCTATTCACTGGCAAGCTAAAGCCCAAGCCTGAACAATGCGGAATGTGGACTCGAATGCAAAATGCCCGGTTACCCGAAATAGATCTCAATGGCCGATAGGGGTAGGCATAGCCTATCAGCTCCTGCCAGCTGGGCTTGATAATTGAAGTAGTCAAACGCACCGTTTTAGCTTTCCATTTTTCGCACCACCAACAGCATTGCTCGGGGGGAGCAAAACCTCATTTTGTTATTTCAAACTTTCTAGTCCTTACCTCTGGCCTCTGCAACCTCCGATTCCGCCATGGCATTTCCTTACATGGAAGCTGTTCTTGGTACGCTCTCTTTTCTCTGTGTTCCGATATGTATAAATTTCAATGCTTTACACCATTAGACCAATTTTCTTTTATTGATTGTTGACCTTAGGTATCAAAAACATTTTCTTTAAGCTAAGATATGGTATATATGAATGGACACCGACTCCATTTGGCAGATGAGAAAATGGATGGAAAGAACTCGGCTCATTGAAGCCAACGATTATAAGGCTACATTGAATGAAATTATCTGATCATGTTGGTATCGAGTTTCAATCTTTTACTGTAATTTTTTCACTGAAATTATTATTATTTTTTTAATTCCCTTTTCGTTTGTTTCTTGATTTAATTTAGAGGAGGATTACTTATTCCCCAAAAAAACCCCCCCCCCCCCCCCCCTCTCTCTCTCTCTCTATATATATATATATATATATAAAATTTTACTTATTATTCTCTCAATAAATTGAACTCCTCCCATTTTCCCATCCATTTGTATCCATTGCGATTTACTGTTATTTCTTTTAAACCTCCCTCTAAATAATTTCTGTGGGATGGAGTTTGTAATAGTTGTTTGTTTTCTTCAATTTTTAGGTTTTATGGTACTGATGTATGTTTTTGAAACTTATTTGGATTTGCGGCAACATTCTGCACTGAAACTGCCAACTCTTCCAAAAACATTAGAAGGAGTAATCAGCCAAGAGAAGTTTGAAAAATCTAGAGCTTATAGTCTTGATAAAAGGTTTATTTTTTCCTCCAACTCTCTGCAGTTCAGTACTGTTATTTAGTTTTCCTTCCATTCTTTCAATTTCATTAATGTTTCTGCTGGTGCTTCTCTTAATTTTCAGCCACTTTAATTTTGTTCACGAATTTGTGACCATATTGCTGGACTCTGCCATTTTATATTTTGGGATATTGCCTTGGCTTTGGAAGGTAACTCACTGGCCGAATTGTGCCATGTTAGTGAAGCCTTGCTTGTGGTTGTATTATCACAATCTAAATTCTCTTCATCACTGCAGAAATCAGGGAACTTTCTGCTTTTTTCTGGGCTTAATGCAGAGAATGAAATACTGTACACCCTAGCTTTTTTGGCTGGTCTGATGATGTGGTCATAGGTATGCATATGGTTTCTGATTAAATGTGGTTGAATACATGGATACACACAAAGCGAGATGTGGGTGTTTTTGGTTTATTAACAAAATTTCACTTTAGTAATGCACTTGCAGATATAATTTGTGTTCTAAGCTGATGACTACATACTGCTGAAACAATCAAAACTGCTATATTAATACTGCCTGTGTTTTATACAACATTAACACAGACAAGGTTTTCATTTATCTTTCTTTCTTCTCCTTCCCCTTCTTTTTTTTTTGTTTTCCTCCCGCATTTAAGCAGTTGGAATTGTATTATTTTTTGCTATCCTGCACAGTATTTGCAGGTTATTTTTGTTATTATTAATCAAAGAGGAAAAAAAGTTGGGATTAGGTTATTTTGGAGCCTTCAAATTAATTTTCTGATTGAGTTATTTGGGTTAAACATGTGCACATTGCCATTTTTGGCTTGCAAATAGTTCAGTAATGTAGACACTTGGATGATGTTGTTATTCATCTTGAACATGAGGCTGAACATTTTGAATGTGATAGTTGGCTTGCTTTATTTATTTAATATCAACTTATGTCTATATTTTTATTGTTTTAATTGAAAATATTAGAATACTTTCCTATTATGCCATTTCACAAATATATTCAATTCATTAGATGTTCCTTAATTGGATTTGATTTGTTTGACTGTGTTCATGCAGATCACTGATTTGCCATTTTCTCTCTATTCAACCTTTGTGATTGAGGCCCGTCATGGTTTCAATAAAGTTAGTACTTGCTCTTCACCTCTTGTACTTGATTGCTAGTTATTTATGTGGGTAGATATGTGTGTTTTATTTGTTGTATATTCTGAGTCTGAAAGTGGTGGAAGCCTGGGTTTGGATTTCCACTCATTTTATATCTCATTTCACAAAGGATCCTTATTATTACTTTTTAATCTGCATTACAGCAAACAATATGGTTATTCTTGAGGGACCTGTTCAAGGGAATTTGTGTGGCTATTGTACTTGGCCCACCTATTGTTTCAGCAATTGTTTTAATAGTACAGGTATGTTCGCCTGCTAGTTGCGATATTTGAATTGAATGATACTCGGTTAGAATATTGAATGCTTTACTTGTAACATGCTTGTTAAAGCCATAGTTTTCTGTCATAGTGTGCGATTTATTTCCCATTGTGCTGAGTTTTTCTTTGCCTGGTTGCAGAAAGGAGGTCCTTACTTAGCCATCTATCTATGGGCATTTATGTTTGTTCTCTCTCTTGTGATGATGACGCTCTATCCAGTTTTGATTGTCCCACTCTTTAATAAGTTCACCCCTGTGAGTATTTGAAATTATTTCCCTTGTTGAATTCTGGCCCGTGCCATGTTTGGTTTACTGATCTTCTTTTCTCTGCTTTTGCGGTGACAAATAGCTTCCTGAAGGTCTGCTCAGGGGGAAAATCGAGGCACTTGCTTCCTCCCTTAAGTTTCCTTTAAAGAAATTGTTTGTTGTAGATGGATCTACAAGGTCAAGCCATAGCAATGTGAGGATTCAACCCTTGGACATTTATTGAGATTTCCTTAAATGTCTTGTAAAATTTTACTTATTATGAATAGTTCTTTTGCTGGTTACTCCAGTGTGAAGTATTTATTGCTTTTCTGTCATTATTTGTGTTCTCTACAGGCATATATGTATGGTTTTTTTAAGAACAAGCGAATTGTCCTTTATGATACATTGATTCAGCAGGTGAGAAGCCATTCTATTTAGAATTTATGCTGTCATTTATCCATGGACCTCTTCGAATATCATTGACTTGATAGTTTTTATTAAATTGAAGATTCAAATTGAGGACTAATTGTTTAATTGATGCCTAATTTATATTGGCAAGGTTTTCTAATTCAAAGCAAATACGACCTTCTGAGTTTATCTATTCATGAAACTTGGGGTTTGCTCAGCTTCCTCCCTCCCCCTTTTTATACGTTTGCATCTTTAGTTTCAAAATGAGATTGCTGTATGCTTCATGCTTTTGATAAACACACACTAGCTGTTCTTCTAGAGTGGAGCCATTTGATCACCCATAACACACAACAAGAAGCCTTTTCTTCTTTGTTATTTTATCGAAGGAACAAGGCAGTAGTAACTGGCAGTGTGGATTATTTTGTGCCTGAAGCACGCATTTGGTCTCCTCAGCTTGTACTTATTATTGTTGAAATGCAATTATATTTTTCTTGTGGTAATGCAAATATTTTATATGTTTGTGATAATTGCAGTGCAAAGATGATGAGGAAATCGTAGCTGTAATTGCTCATGAACTGGGGCATTGGAAACTTAATCATACTATGTACTCATTTATTGCTGTGCAGGTATGTTATTATTGTTTCCTTGCAATTTTTTTATATAATTCTTGTCTTTAATTCATTTGCATGTTTTCTCATTGGCCCATTATATTGATAATTTTGTGCTAAAATCCTATTAGGAAATAATATATCATTTGAAATGGCAATGGATATGAGGCAATGCCCGAGTCTCTGAAGGCTAACCTGAGAAGAGGCTCAAAGAAAATTTTGGCTTGATTTTTCTTGTCTTTAAGTCTTCAATTGATTTGGATTTAAGGTTCCAAATTCATGATTCTTTTCATAAGGATCACAACGAAGTAGTTACATTGACTGGGTTACCCAAGGAGAACTCGGAGGCACATTATTCTGCAGGACTGATGCTGTATTTTGAACTTTATTTACAATCCCAAGATTCTTATCAAAAAAATAATAGTGGAATAGGTGGAAAGACTTGGTGTAAATTTGAGTGAGGTACAGGGTAGGAACCAATGAGCACTTTTAGGAATAATGGGATGACATTTTAAAAGCACCGTGGGGCTTGGATTGGTCATTGCTCTTTTCTCCTTGATATTTTTAATTATGGCCTTGTTTTCAGAGAAGATCAACATTTCAAATGCACTGCAAAATGTTGAATCCAAACATTCTAGTTTTTGAAAATTTACCCAGTGTTTGAATCTTGGGTGTTTATTCTTATCTTGATAAGAATTAACATGCTCATTTTGTTTCAATTTGGAAAAAAGCAGAAGTGTAGAACAGATTGTTGACTCTCAATATGCTTGAGCCACCGTTTCTTTTTTCTTAGGAGTGTTTTTCTCACTTCTGCTGCATGCCCTTTGGCTTTGTAATCTTCTTCCTTTGATATTTGACAAAAAGCTTAGGCAGAAACGAAATGTAAAAGATTTAATGATTTATAGTGTGTTCTTGGTTTTTTTTTTTTTTTGTTCTATGTTGTTGTGCTCCAATGCAGATTCTTACATTTTTGCAATTTGGAGGACATACTCTTGTGAGAAACTCAAGTGATCTGTTTCGAAGTTTTGGATTTGATACACAACCAGTTCTTATTGGACTGATCATATTTCAGGTACTTCTTTATCATAATAGCTGTATGAAGAAATGAAATGTATGGGGTGGGGAGTGATGTTTGGAAGATTTCATACAGTTAACGTTATTGGCTATATAATCCTGGTTGAATAAGAGTTTATCTGATCTTGATCTTGTTGTTTGCAGCATACTGTAATACCTCTTCAACACCTTGTAAGCTTTGGTCTAAATCTTGTGAGTCGTTCTTTTGAATTCTCTCCCTCCCTAATATCTACCCTGCAAAAACAAAATAAAAGTTGAAAGCCCATAAAAGTTTCCTTTCTTCCCCTTTAAGAGAGAGAGAGAGAGGGGGAGAGAGAGAGAGAGAGAGAGAGAGAGAGAATAAGCCCATAAAATCTTGGTCTTGTTCAACATATTTGTTCAATGCAGGCTGATGCTTTTGCTAAGAAGCTAGGTTATGCCTCTGCACTTCGTGCTGGTCTTGTGAAACTACAGGTGATTTATCAATACTTCATTTTTCTCATGTTCCTTTGTGACATTAGTGAAGATAGGATTCTCGGTGTCCTACATGATAGTTATCGTCTGATGTTTAGGGTATAGTAACAAGTCTAGGTTACTGAAGTTATCTTTTTGTCAGTATATTTTTTTTTAACAAGTCAAAGTTACTGAAGTTATGTGGAAGTTATACATTTGAAATGCACATTACTGAATAGTAAGTTGATGTTGTTTCAGGAAGAAAATTTGTCGGCTATGAATACAGATCCTTGGTACTCAGCATATCACTATTCTCATCCTCCTCTAGTTGAAAGACTGGCTGCTCTTGATGCACCAGATAAAAAGGTGGACTAATATGAGCAACATAAGGATGATGTGTATAGGTGAGATTTCATTCATTTGGTTGCAATTGATAGAGTGGTATATAATAGTCGGAATCAGCCACTTGGATATAACTGTAATTGATCCTGCTGGAGGTTTACATTTAAATAGTTCACCAAACAATTTCCTGTGCCAGAAAAAAACTCAGTTCCTACTTCCTTGGTGAGAGAAGCAGGGGAAAAACAGAGGGAAATGGAATAGTGTTGTGCATCTTATCTTTGCGTCAAGCTTGCTCCTTCCCTCACAAGGCGTAGGACCTATTATTTCTTAATTTAGAGTACAATTATAGCTATGTATCTATGAGTACTATTTTTTAGTGCACTCAGTGCATACTATAATTTTCCACCTGTTGAGTCAGTTGGTCTTCACTCCCCACATAATTAGCGATAGCATGTGTTGAAATGATAGAGATAATTGGTGGTACTAGTACCCAACCAATTGTTGTTGTTCTTTATTTATTTTCTTCCTCATCACCATCCCCAACCCCAAACACGCACAATAGAAGCTTGAGGGGACAACCCATTTATAACGCATTCTATGTGCTTAAGAACATTTATAATGCATTCTTAAGAATATCATGCCCCATTAATATTGCAAAATTTGGCTTATATAATGTGCGGTATTATATGCATATTTGGCAATATTTGGAGAATGTTATTTATTTTTACTATTTTTATTGCATTTCTTTAACTTTATCAAACACAATTGTTACTTCTTAAATTTTGATCCCAATTTTTTACTCCTTTAAGTATTACTCTTACAAACCTGGTTACCTTGTAAAATTTTGAGATAATTTTTTTTTTTTAAGAAAATTGGAAAATTTGAAAAATAAAGTTGTGTTTTAGAAAATTGGGAGCATGTTCACTTAGAGAAAATTGAGATAATTTAAAAAAACAAAAAATAGAGTTTAGTATCCATGTATATTTATTTTAAAATAAAGAATTGAATTTTTTTTTTCTTTTTGGAATGATTATCATTTTGTTACTCCGTGCCAGCCTACACACACATGAGAAGAAAGCAATTTGTTTTTCTATTTTTATTTTTTATTTCAATCAAATGAAAAAAAAAATTGAAATAAATAAGAAAGCAATGTTGTCCAGTCCATTTCCGGTTTGGTCCCGCGAAATCAACATCGAAATCAATTAACAGTCCCACGGGTTTGAGTGGGTAAGGGGTCGGTTAGCTTGATTTTAATTCTCTCATTCTGGTTTGGATTTCTAAGGCCGCAAATTTTGGATCGAAATCGTTGAATCTGAATCGAAATTAAACCCAAACCGGTCTTGGCCACACAATGTCGGGTATCAGCAAAAGTTATAGTAAATCAGAAATGTTTTGTAAATTCTATCTACTCCATTATGCTGTCTACTCAATTCTGAGGGGGCTTTTCCGCTATTTATGTTTTACAGTCAATCAAATGCTTTTGCTTGCTTTCACATATGAAGTATCATGAAAGATTCTAAGAAGATTACTTGCAATTTGCATCATGCACTTGCACAGGATACATTCTGAATTTTTAATAATAATTAAAAGAATATCACATACACATGCACACAGAAAAAGAGGGACTTTCAAAGCATTATCATTGTATTAGTAGGTCCTACTTTGATGCCCCTCATTAACCTAATAATAACTTTTACTAATTAATCAAATTCCTTAATCAGAAAAAGATAGATCAACACAATTACTACGCATTACCCATTAAGTATAAACCCACAGTGCTTTTGTATAAAGTTGTGGGGAAATAATCTAATCATTAATCACCGTTTTTGGTAATTAATCATGCTTATAGATACTAAAGGGTAAATCAACTTATATTGAAAAATGCAAATATTGGTGACATCACGTTGAGTTGAAAAATGAAAATGGAAAACGAGAGCTTACAGTCTACGTGTCAAAGTCTCGAAGATGCAAAGCTTGAGCTGATCGTATTGCCGCGTGGAGATTGTAGGTTACAAGATGATGGCCGCTCCGACGAAGATGATGATCTATTCATTGTTGTCTTCTATCATTATGTTCAGAGTAACGGTCGCCTTGCCTTACGTATGCTTTTGTAAGGGATCGACCGGGGAGAATACTCACTTGCACGAACACAGCCACCAGGGTTGAATACGTCATTTCCTTACAATCTTATTATTCCCACTTTCCACAGAAGCCTGAAAGCTTAAGCTCACTCTTCCACCTACACAACAAACTGACAGCTCATCTCTCTCTCTGATTCTCACCATTCTTTTCGTTTCTTTCCTCTCGCTATTACTGTTTACTTCCCACAGAGGGAAACACTTTCTCTCTCTCACACACTTACACTTACTTAATATTCCATTGATACCTGTCTTTTCACATTCCTCTGATTCTCTCTCTCTCTTTTCCTTCTTCTGTCGGTATATAATTTATATTTTTCGCCGGAATTCTTTTTCCGGCGAGCTAATGCAGCGGATTCTACAAGTGATTTTTTATACCGCTGAATCTTGCGGTCTGTGATTTCTTTCTCTCTCTCTCTCTCTCTCTCTCTCTCTCTTCCCCTGTGAAACGGAGGGAAGATAAAGAAGATTGGAAATAATGTCGATATACGACGCCGCGTTTGTGAACACAGAGCTATCGAAGCCGACCTCAATCTTTGGCCTTCGCCTCTGGGTGGTTATTGGAATCTTGCTTGGATCTCTCATAGTCCTGGCTCTCTTCCTTCTCTCCCTCTGCCTAACCTCTCGCCGCAGGAATCGCCAAATGTTAAAGCATGCTGATACTACCCCTCCCATTTCCAAGGAAATACAGGAAATCGTGCATTTTCCGGCACAGGATCACCACCACCCCGTTCAAGTTCCAGAGATTCAAGTAGAGATCGGTAAGATCGAGCATCGTGTGGTGTTCTCAGACCGAGCCTCGAGTGGGGAGAGTAGAGGGACTGCAAGTGGCTGTGAGACGGCGTCGTTTGGCAGCGGGAGTGTGGGTCCTGAGGTCTCGCATCTAGGGTGGGGCCGCTGGTATACTTTGAGGGAGCTGGAAGCTGCAACGAATGGGCTTTGTGAAGAGAATGTTATTGGCGAAGGTGGATACGGGATTGTGTACCGTGGGGTTCTGGGTGATGGTACTAAAGTTGCTGTCAAGAACTTGTTGAATAACAGGTAATGGTTATATCATTCAAACTTCTTTTACTTTTGCTTGTTTCTGGTTTTTGTTTATCTTCGATTTGCTAACCTCAAAACTGAAAAAAGTTGGACTAGAGCATTAAGTTTTGGACATTATGTGGTTTTGGACACTATGTCTCATCTTCGTTTGATTCAGCTGAGTTTGCTAGGGAAGGTTAGCAAGAGGAATTCTAATGAAAATTTGAAAAAAAATTTCATATATTGGGTTTTTAAGATTAAAGAGCATCAGTAAGCACAGCAAGCGATTATTTATTATTCTCTTTCTTCATGTGTGATGCTTTTTCTTCTACTTTGTTCTTGTCTTGCGTGTGGGAGAATATGTGCTGTAAAGTAGCATGCTTTGTGGGAGTGGGATTAATAACTTTTTATTGTCAAAGCCAAAAGCTCATGATTAGTCCTGAATATTGATGATTTTGCTTCAACTCTCATTTAAATCTTCGTTACCGCCATTATATTCTACTGTGCTTATGACAATGAGATTAAACATTCGCCAGGGGTCAAGCTGAGAAGGAATTCAAAGTGGAGGTGGAAGTAATTGGACGAGTAAGGCACAAGAATCTTGTTAGGTTGCTTGGATACTGTGTTGAGGGTGCATATAGGTATAATTAATTATCTTCTAATTTGAGATGGTGTTTGTAGCTTTATTTTTTAGTTTTCCGGCAAATGTAACTGGTTAACTTTTTGTTTTGTAGGATGCTCGTGTACGAGTATGTTGACAATGGTAATCTGGACCAATGGCTCCACGGTGATGTCGGAGAAGTCAGTCCCCTAACATGGGATATTCGTATGAACATTATATTGGGAACAGCAAAGGGGTATGAATATGATAATTAGTATCCTATATCCCTGTTTGGTGAACATGTCTTCTATATTGATGCATAAACTTGTTACTCAATTTATTGTTTTTGAACTTTCCAGTTAAGTTATATGTTTTCTGCTCGTATCATTGCAGACTGGCCTACCTTCACGAGGGTCTTGAACCAAAGGTCGTCCACCGCGACGTAAAATCCAGCAATATACTACTTGATCGCCAGTGGAATGCTAAGGTTTCTGATTTTGGACTTGCTAAGCTCATATGCTCTGAGAGGAGTTATGTAACAACACGAGTGATGGGAACATTCGGGTTAGTTCTTTCTTTTTTTTCCTAAAATTTTATGGTTCATTTTCTCTTTTTCTTCAATTAGTAAAGTTTATTGATAATGATGAAGCTTTAACATGTACATAATCATTTGGTCAGCTGTCGGATGTCTTTTGGTAATCTTAAATAGGAAAATTAACTCCAATTTGTTGGTTTTGCTAGTTATGTTGCACCAGAATATGCTTGCACCGGAATGCTGAATGAGAAGAGTGATGTATATAGCTTTGGCATACTTATAATGGAGTTAATTTCTGGGAGAAGCCCAGTTGATTATAGTCGACCACAAGGAGAGGTTAGTTTCGACTAGTAATTGTGAAATATTCTCTCTGCAATTTGTTTCCAGTTCTCAAACTTGGAATTACCTAAACGTCTCAGGTGAATTTGGTGGATTGGTTAAAAGCCATGGTCGGAAACCGAAAATCTGAAGAAGTAGTTGATCCTAAGTTGCCTGAGATGCCTGCTTCCAAAGCTCTAAAACGTGTTCTCCTGGTTGCTCTTAGATGTGTTGATCCTGATGCAACAAAGAGGCCCAAAATGGGGCATGTGATCCACATGCTTGAGGCAGATGACTTATTATTTAGTGATGTATGCGCCCTTTCTTTTCAAATTGTGAAGTATAATTTAGGGTATAGGAAAGAAAGAATGAATGAATATCCTCTGTTATCTTCAGCTTTCAGCTCATTTATCCTTTATTTGCTTATTTCGTAGGAACGCCGAATTGGGAGAGAATCTTCCCATTCACACCGTTGTGAGCAAGAGAATCATGCTGTTGCAAAATTAGGTGATAAACGATTGGGCTAAGGCACTTCAGACGTTAATGAAGGTGATAGCAATAGGAATCTTTCTGAACAAAATAGATGGAGATAACTTCACTGGAGGATTAGGTGATTAACTTATTTAAATCTCTCCAAGATATTGAACTTCCCTTTTTCCTTTCCCCCTATTTCTTTTTTTTTTTTCCTTTTCTTTTTATATTTTTTCTCTTGTGGCTATTCTTCTGTGTTTGTTGTACCTTCAATTTGAAGAAAACAATAATCCTGCATATGTTCTGTGCTTAGCTTTTATATCTTTTGAGGTGTATCTTACTTCAATTGGATATAATTGTATACTTAAAAGAATTCATTCATTGTTCTTATAGAAACCATAATTATTACATTGTTTTTTCAGTTTGTAAGACAAAAACTGTTCTGGACTACGAGGTGTATATTTATGTATGCTAGCTGTATATTCATCCGAAAAAAAACCTCTCAATCAATGTAGATTGTTTGTCCAATTCTTCTAGATGTTCATCATATCGATAGTGTAGCATGTTCAGCTTATTACCTATCACTGTTATTGCCAGACGGCCATGAGCGATGGATGTGTTTACCAGCTAGTTTGGTTGGAAGCATTTAGATTACCTCAAAATCAGTGCTAACACTAGAAAATGGATGGTGGTGGTAGATAGACGCAGTAAGCAGCCAATTGTTTTATAGGGAATGAAGTTGAAACTCTATTTACGTGATTGGGTTGGACCAGCCAGTTGGGCAGCAGCCAAAATCTAGTCTGGAAGTGGGGCATGGCTCCTTATTATGGGTTTCGCTATCAATGCCAGAACATGCTTTGCTCTTGGAGCTTATTTGGCAGAACAAGTCACTCCCTGCCTATCTGGTTATGGATGCATGTGTTCAACTCGTCTTTTTTCGCATTTAGCTATCGTACTAGGTCATCTTCATTTATTGTGGCGTACCAATTTGCTGGCTCTCAAGGAGTAGGTTTATGGAACAAGTCTTGTCTTGCTGTCTAATGTAGAGCCTGATATTGGGGCGGACTCATGTTTAACAGAGTACAGTAGAGCTAATGAAGAAAATGAAGAGAAAAAACTAATGAAAAAAAAAAATTCATATAGTCATCCCAATTAATTTGAAATTAAGATGTGGCTGTTGTTATAGGCGATTTCACAAGCTTAATTGCCTGTACTTTCAACGATGAAAGCCTGTAGACTAGGGGCGGAGACAAGGAGGGCCATGGATGGCCTTTGCCCCCAAACATTTTAAAAATATTTTAATATATATATATAATAAAATTTGTTTTTTTATTAAATAATTTCTTAATTTTTATATTAAACTTTATAAATATTTGTAAAAATATTAAATAAAGACATTTTATGAATTATCTCTTAAATTTTTTATTGATCTCTAATAATTTATAATTTATATATTATGATTTGAATTTGAATTAAAAATCAATTATTTAAATTTTATATTTACAATTTAAAACTTCATACAACATCATTTTTAAATCATATGAGATATTTTTTTTGTTTTTCTTTTTGTTATTCCTCTCTTTTTATGGGTAAATATAATTTTTTTTTCTTTATCTTTCTTTGTATTTTACTTTTTCTCCTTTATTCACTTTAATTAAAAAATTATTTGCTTAAGTAGAAGTAGATAAAGTTAATTAGCGATGTCAATTCTCATGCAAATATTGGATTGATTAATTTTATTGTACATTTATTTTTATATAATATATGTATTTTATTGTTTTACTAATTTTTTTTGTCTCTTTAATTTTAATAATTATTTCTTTTTTTAGTCTTATGCTATTATATTATATAATGTAATTATTTAGAGTTCATAATTATTTTTGACTTTTGAATCTATATATTTTATATAATACTTTAATTTTACCTATTTTTATTTTTTTTAAATAATATAATTTATACTATAAAGTTATATTAATAATAATCAAAACTATAATTTATAATACTTATTATACAACTCAACTCAACTAACCTTTATCCCAAAAATTTGGGGTCAGCTATATGGATTCGCTTTCTCCACTCTGAACGATTTTGTGTTAAATCCTCATAAATGTGTAATGCTTCTAGGTCATGTTGTACTACTCTCCTCCAAGTCAATTTAGGTCTACCCATTTTTTTTCTTTCTATCCTCTAACCTAATGTGCTCTACTTGTCTAACTGGAGCCTCCGTATGTCTACGCTTCACATGACAAAACCACCTCAATCTCCCTTTTCTTAACTTATCTTCAATTGGCACCACTCCTACCTTTTTTCTAATACTCTCATTATAGATTTTTTCTAGTCTAGTATGGCCACTCATCCACCTTAACATTCTCATCTCTGCAACTCTTATCTTAGATGCATACGACTCTTTCAGTGCCCAACACTCACTACCATATAATATAGCCGGTCGTATGGCTGTACGGTAAATTTTTTCTTTCAATTTATTGGGAATCTTACGATCACATAAAACTCCCGTGGCACGTCTCCACTTCAACCATCTGGATTTAATCCTATTACTAACGTCCTTCTCACAACCCCTATTTACTTGAAGGACTGAGCCTAGATATTTAAAGTGATTACTTTGGGACAGTATCACTCCATTCAAACTAACTCATTCCCTATCATCTGTTTGGCTTTCACTGAACTTACAATGCATGTATTATGTTTTCGTTCTACTTAACTTAAAACCCTTTGACTCTAGAGTATTTCTCCAAAGTTCTAGCTTTTTATTGACTCCTTCTCGTGTCTCATCTATCAGAACAATATCATCCGCAAATATCATAAATATTAAATATTTATTTTTTTATTAATTAATTTCTTAATTTTTTTATTAAACTTTATAAATATTTGTAAAAATATTAAATAAATACATTTTATGAATTATCTCTTAAATTTTTTATTGATCTCTAATAATTTATAATTTATATATTATGATTTGAATTTGAATTAAAAATCGATTATTTAAATTTTATATTTACAATTTAAAACTTCATATAACATCATTTTTAAATCATATGAGATATTTTTTTTTGTTTTTCTTTTTGTTATTCCTTTCTTTTTATGGGTAAATATAATTTTTTTTTCTTTATCTTTCTTTGTATTTTACTTTTTCTCCTTTATTCACTTTAATTAAAAAATTACTTGCTTAAGTACAAGTAGATAAAGTTAATTAGCGATGTCAATTCTCATGCAAATATTGGATTGATTAATTTTATTGTACATTTATTTTTACATAATATATGTATTTTATTGTTTTAATTTTAATAATTATTATTTTTTTTAGTCTTATGCTATTATATTATACAATGTAATTATTTAGAGTTCATATTTATTTTTGACTTTTGAATATATATATTTGATATAATACTTTAATTTTACATATTTTTATTTTTTTTTAAATAATATAATTTATATTATAAAGTTATATTAATAATAATCAAAACTACAATTTATAATACTTATTATATATAGAGATTTTATTTATTTTTTAATCCATATATAATTTTTATAGTTGAATATTTTATATTATTTTTATATATTATATATTTTACACACCCTTATAAATATGTGTGAGAAAAATATTTTATTAATATATTAATTTTGTCCAATTAAAATTTTATGACTCTGCCCCGGCAGGCATTGACGAGTGAAACCATTTTCTGCTTCCTCACTTGGGTGTTACGTATTAGTAGAGGATTAGAGGCATCATGTTGGTACGGAAACCAAATACTAACAAAACCATACTCTATGAGGAATACCTTTTCATGACTTTCCTCAAATCCATCACAAATTGTAATTAAATTTATTATTTTCAGACATCCATTCTCCTCATCCTAATCAATGTCTTTTTTTTTTTTTGATAAAAATTTTCTCTCTTTTTTTTTTTTTCTGAATTACAATTCCAGATATTATTAAATATATTCGGTATATAAGAATAGACATGTATGTGAACTCTTCCATAAATTATAAAGCAAATTTTATATTTATATAAATAAGTATTTTTTTTTTTGAATGTATTTAATAATTTCCCTTACAATTATTCATTACATGAGAACGACAAGTCCCATAAAGTTACATATTTATAGCCCAGAAAAGTTGGGCTTAGCCCAAAACAGGGTTAACAACAAAAGTCCATTCCGTATGAGTTACTACAAGAAGGCGCTGCTTCCTTGAATTATTCCATTAATAAAAACGGACAGATAGAGCGGCCAAACATTGTCGTATTTGACATTAAATGGACCGACGACGCTCTTCTATCCGTTGGATTACATGCAATCGCAAATTGAGCTTCCTTTCTGGCCCACACACTCTTGCTCATCATTTGTTTTCTTTTTCTAATAAATAAAAATAATAAAATTTCGCTGCCAGCCGCCCCAGGAAAAGCAACCAAGCATCCCCATTAAACGTCGTAACTCGTAACCCTAGCGGCTATCTCAACTTACCATTCTTTCTATTCCACGTGTAATATCGGTGACAGACTTCTCATAACAGCTTGTGACTGCATCATTACCTTCATCCAATAATTCAACACCTAACCTTTATTCTATTTTGATTTGTGGTTGTTGATGAGAAAAATCAACGGAGAGATAAAGTCGAAATTTTCCACCTTGTGTTACGCGTTTGAGACTTTCTGCGAAATTTCATATCTCGTGTTAGGTACGAATCTCTCTTCTCCATTATTCTTCTTCTTCCCCTGTAAAAGAATTTGGGTCTTCTTCTAGATTTTGTTTTTTGTGGTTCTGAGATTATTGTTTCTTCGCTAGAAGAAGCATCTAGGTTTCATTTTTTGTTGTCTGTTTCCATAAATTTGTACAAACCAGTTGCAGCTTTTGCTTAATCTACCGTTTTCGATATTCTAATCAACAGATCTTTCTTTTTTGGTAAGTTTTCTCGATCGATTTGCTTTGCTTAGCTTGTTCTGAGTGGCAATAATCTAAATTAATTTCTTCTTCTTGTTTCTTTTGGGTTTTTTAATGGTTTAATTTAATAATTAGAGGCATGAATTGAAACTCAGTTATGGGATGGATTGTTTTCCCCCAAGTCCTTGTTATGAGAAAGAAAAGAAAAGAAAAAAAAAAGTATTTTTAATTTTTCATAGATGAATCTCAAGATGGATGTAATTTATTTTGTTTGTGACCCGACGCTCTTAGATATATGGTCGCGTTAATTTTGCATATATATATATATATATATATATATATATATATATATATATATATATAAGTTTACTTTGTTAGATTTTGTTTTGAGCTCTGGTCTATGTCCATGTTTCGCTGCTTTCTAAAAGTGGTTTATACTGGGTAGATTCGTCTCAGGTTCAATTGGAGTTGAAATTTGACTTGCTGGTTCTCTTAAAAGAATTTGATGTAATATTTCTTAAGAATCAGATGGAAGGACTGGAGTTGTAGTTCTATTATTCTTATTCTCTTGTGGGTTATTTCGTGATTTGTTTCAAGATGCTTATGTGTTGATAGTGTCACAATTATTCAATTTCTCTTGTTTAGGTTCTGCTTGCTAACAACCGATTCTAGATTCTGCATAGTATTGGTCGATCTTATAGAATTCTTAATCATTCATGGAATTTGTGTGGCATTTTTGCAGTCTTCTTGTGGTAAATAATCAAGATGAGCAGGCCACAGGAACCACACCGCCCTTTCTTCTCTTTCGGGAATCCTTTCCGGATGATATCACCAAAGGGCTCTCAATTGTCTCCAAGGCTTCTTTCCTTATTGAATGCTTTTGAGGAAACCTTGGCAGAGAGGTTGGGGAAACTTAATCCCAAGGATAAGAATGACATTCTTAGCTTAACATGGATGAACTATGCGATGGATTCACTTTGTGAGACTCATACTGACATAAAAACCTTGATTACCGATCTTGAGCTCCCTGTGACTCAGTGGGATGAGAAATGGATAGATGTATACTTTGACATTAGTGTAAAGTTGCTCGATATTTGCATTGCTTTTAGCTCTGAGCTTTCCCGGCTTAACCAAGGCCATCTCTTGCTTCAATGTGTCCTGCATAATTTGGAGTCCAACACTTCAAAGAAATTTGTGCAGGTGCGATCTTCCCTTGATAGCTGGAGAAAACACATTAGTTCAAAGAATTTACGAGTCCAGAACTGTCGCTCCATCTTGGATAATCTTGTGGAATCACTGAATCTGCCAAAGGTTAAGAACTCAGCTAAAGGAAAGGTCTTGATGCAGGCAATGTATGGAGTTAAGGTGCTAACAGTGTTTGTATGCAGTGTTTTTGCTGCTGCCTTCTCAGTTTCTTCAAAGAATTTGTTAGATTTGGATGTCCCAAACACAATCTTGTGGGCACAAGCATATTGTAATTTGCAAACAAATGTGAATGTCAAAATCAGAGAGACGTTTTCCGGTGGAAAATTTACAGTCCTGAAGGAATTGGATGCAGTTGATTCAATTGTGAAGAAGTTGTATCCCATGATTCAAGATGGGCTAAAGCCTATTGAAGTCGAAGCATTGCAAAATTCTGTTTCAGATTTAAGAACAGGTGCCGAAAGACTCTCTCAAGGGCTGGATTTTCTTGCAAAGGAAGTGGACGTCTTTTTTAAGATAGTTTTGAGTGGGCGCGATGCTTTACTTTGTAATTTGAGAGCATCTGGTGCTGTTACTGACCCAATGTTAGGTACTAATGTAGGAGAGCCGATTGTGTGATGAATATGTTTGAAGCTGACTTTTCGAATGTATACATATGGTTTAATTGTGAGATGTTTCCTTGGCTGTACCATCTTGTATGGCTTATTATATTGCGTATATGCAGAATTAAGAAACGCTTTCTGCTGTTACACCATGGCATTGGATTTTGGAATGAGGATTGCCAATTCAATTCCGACTCCAATCTGAAGAAATCTGAAAGTCGGTTCATGTCTGGTGGAGAAAAATATGCTCTGCCAATCATGGAGGCTCCATTATTGACCAGCGCACAGTCAGGCCTTAATAAGTGGACCCTACCTATTTAATGTGTGATTTGTAACATCAGCTGCCTTAAATCATCCCATTCATTGTTTTGAAAATTCGCCTCCTCAGACTGTTCAAAATGCTTCGTCCACTCCCTGGTCTAATGACTCCTTGCCCTGCTGAAACGTAATAAATGGCACAATTTCTTCTACACCTCCTTTTGCAATATTTTTAGCATTTGACTTGGTCAATACTAAAATTAATTTTAAAATATAATTTCTAAAATTAATCTTAAAATTTTAATTTATTAACCTCTTAATTTTATTTTTAAAATTAATATATATATATATATATATATATATATATATTTAGATTTCATTTACAATTTCAAATGAAATCTAAAATAAAAAAAAAAAATATAGCCAACGACAGTAATAATAAAATACTGGTCCGAAATTCTGGCATTGGATTGGATCGATTGATAAACCATTGCCAAACCATTCATTAGGGAACACCAACTCATAATTTCACAAAAAGGAGAGTAGTTAAAAACCCACTTTACAAGTCTCATTTCTTCACGACTCACGAGTCACCCAGGCTTTTCCAGTTCAAAAATTCACATTAATACTCACCACCTAACCCCCTTTATTTATTTTTATGCTTTTATTATGTTTCTTTTTCGCCCTACCTCTCCTCCTTACGCAGTGAAAAAAAAAAAAAAAAACCCAAAAAATAAGCGTCAAAAATAAAAATACTTTACAACTACCGACACGCCCGCCTTGATATAGCCCTTCTTTAACCTCTCTCTCTCTCTCTCTCTCTCTCTCTCTGCCCCGTCTAAGCTCAGATTTTTACTTGTAACCGGGTCCGAATTCGGATCCTCGGAGCTCCAGCTGTGTCAATGGAGTCAAGCTCTGGCCCCGGCGAGCGTAACATCAGAGGAATACCTACTCATGGAGGACGCTACGTTCAGTACAATGTGTACGGCAACCTCTTTGAAGTCTCTAGAAAGTACGTCCCTCCTATTCGTCCCGTTGGCCGAGGTGCTTATGGTATTGTTTGGTAAGATTCTTAATCACTTCCTTGTTATCCTCTCTTTTACCTACGAAGATCTTCTTGTTTTTATGATGGTTTGTTTTCTTCATCTCGAAAGATTTTTGGTCCGTTGTTTAAGTTTGCTGATGGAGTGGAGATTTGTCCTGAGTTTGCTTTTTATTCAAGTGTTGTAGTGAGTCTTTTATGCAGATCATAATATTTTTACAAAATTAGCTTAATTTTCAACTGTAATTAGGTTGATCTTTATTGAAACATATAGAGTTGACTTTATTCTCGTGATTCGATCAGGTTTTTGTGGTCCTAATTTGCCTCTGAAATATCTTCTGTTTTATTTTTCGCTGTGAACCTTCTGTTATCATCATTTTAATCTAATTATGAGGTTTTTTTTTTTTGGTCTGGCAAGTTGAAATTTACTAGTTTCGCTTACAAATCAGTGCATCATTACATTAGTAAACTATGAAGAAATAGATAAAATATTGGAATTTACTAGTTTCACTTACAAATCAGTGCATCGGTACATTTGTAAGCTATGAAGAAATAGATAAAATGTTCAATTAGGTTTTATCTCTTAAATTTGTTTTGATGGGTATACTGTGCCTATTATTATTCCAGAATATTGACTAGTCTGCAGCATGTTTGATGATTATTTCCAGTTGACTCTGTAATGTTTCTGCAAGAAAAGTGTATGAAACCTGTTCCGCTACTTTTCCAGAGAACTAGTGTTCTGGTGAACTCTAAATAGTGACATCCTTACATTTGACTCGATTGTTTTTTCTTACCAACATCGTGAAGGAAGATATGATTTTTTATTTCCTTCAGTGCTGCTGTGAATTCTGAGACCCGAGAAGAAGTTGCCATTAAGAAAATTGGTAATGCTTTTGACAACCGGATAGATGCTAAAAGGACATTGCGAGAGATTAAGCTTCTTCGACACATGGACCATGAAAATGTCAGTTTCTTTGCTGCTATTGCTTCTGAGTTCTTAATGTTAACCAAGTTATATTGCTTTCTAGAAGTGTCTTCTGTCTTTTGTTCTGATATGGAACATCAATTTTTCTAGTTCTAAACTTTATATTTTCCTTTTTAATCCATGATTCATTGGATTATTTAATTGAAGCTTATATATATATTGGTACGAGCAAGGTTTTGAATTAAGGATGTTACTAGTGCTTGTAGTAAGTTACCAATTTTTTGTGGGGTTACCTTTTTCTTTTCTTTTATCTCTCTCTCTCTCTCTCTCTCTCTCTCTCTCTCTCTCTTATTACTTTTGAATGCCTAATTATGAATGAGATAACTCATAACACAGAAATTTCCAGGAGTACTCCAAATATTGTCTGAATGCGTGTGGAATATGGTCTTAATGCTTCTTTCTTGAGTTTGTAGAATAATTATCTTATTGTTTTTCGTAAAATTCATTTTACATTTTTTTTGTCTAAATTGATGGAATCATCTTATTCTTATTTCCTTTTCCTCAGATTGTTGCTCTTAGAGACATCATACAACCTCCCCAGAAAGAGAACTTCAATGATGTCTACATTGTTTATGAATTGATGGACACTGATCTTCATCAAATAATACGCTCCAACCAACCATTGACAGATGATCATTGTCGGGTTAGCACCATAAATGATTTTGTGTTTGTTATAGTACTGTGTAATTGTAGCTGAATATTTTTTCCCTCCCAATTGCTTATGGATTCAAATCTTTATTTATATTTAACTATCTCCTCTCTTCTCATGCTTTGAGTGCCAACACCATATCACTATGAGAAACTTTTGTGTCCTGCTCCATGGAAACAGTGGGCTGCACATGCATTATGGGGGATTGGATTCTAAATTAGTTTCCATGCATCCGTTATTCAACAGGATTCTTAGTTCCAAGAAGAGCAGAAATTAGAGAGAGATTAGAGAAAAAAAGGCGAAGGGAAATAGGAGAAGGAAGATATAGAGAAATAGAACTTAGAGAGAAGAGAATAGAGAGAATTAGAGTGAAGAATTGATTGTAATTTTGATATTTCTTGAATGGCCTCTGTTACAGCTGCTAACAGTTATTTATACAACTTTCTCTTGCCAAAGTTTGACTTATCTAACTACCTCATCCAGCTCATCTCAACTATATCTTCTTATTCTACTCTCTTTACCATACAATTACAGCCCCTTACTCCTTATTAGAGTTCATAACAGCATTCTTTATCCCTCTCCCTTTTATCTTTCTTGATGTGGAAGCAAAGCATTGCTACATGTGCAGCAGGTAGCTACTGGGTTGAGCTGACTTTAGGTTGCGGAAAGGATGGTGCCTGGCCTCCTCTGTACTTTGTGAGATTGGTTCTCCATCTGAATATAGCCCGAACAACCCCCCCCCCCCCTCCCCCCCTTCTTCTTCTTCCTCTTCTTCTTCAAACTCAACTCAACTAAGCTTTTATCCCAAAAATTTGGGGTCAGCTATATGGATTCACTTTCTCCACTCTAAACGATTTTGGGTTAAATCCTTAGAAATGTGTAATGCTTCTAGGTCGTGTTGTACCACTCTCCTCCAAGTCAATTTAGGTATACCCATTTTTTTCTTTCTATCCTCTAATCTAATGTGCTCTACTTATCTAACTGGAGCCTCCATATGTCTACGCTTCACATGATCAAACCACCTCAATCTCCCTTCTCTCAACTTATCCTCAATTGACACCACTCCTATATTTTCTCTAATACTCTCATTACGGACTTTATCTAGTCTAGTATGGCCACTCATCCACCTTAACATTCTCATCTCTGTAACTCTTATCTTAGATGCATACGACTCCTTCAGTGCCCAACATTCACTATCATATAACATAGCCGGTCGTATGGCTGTATGGTAAAATTTTCCTTTCAACTTATTGGGAATCTTGTGATCACATAAAACTCCCGTGACATGTCTTCACTTCAACCATCTGGTTTTAATCCTATAACTAACATTCTCCTCACATCCCCCATCTATTTGAAGGACTGAGCCGAGATATTTAAAGTGATTATTTTTGGGACAGTACCACTCCGTCCAAACTAACTCCTTCCTTATCACTAGTTTGGCCTTCACTGGACTTGCAGTGCATGTATTTTGTATTCGTTCTGCTTAACTTAAAGCCTTTTGAGTCTAGAGTATTTCTCCAAAACTTTAGCTTTCTATTAACTCCTTCTCGTGTCTCATCTATCAGAACAATATCATTCGCAAACATCATGCACCAAGGAATACTCTCTTGTATATGTTTCGTCAATTCATCTAAAACTAATGTAAAACGGTAAGGGCTTAAAGTTGATCCTTGGTGTAATCCAATTGAGATCGGAAAATCTCTTGTGTCCCATCCCACTGTGCACACAATAGTAGTTGCTCCTTCATACATATCTTTCAACACTTATATGTACCTAATAGATACCCTCTTTTGTTCTAACACATTCCATAAGACATCTCTTAGAATACTATCATAAACCTTCTCCAAATCAATAAAAGTCATGTGTAGATCTTTCTTCACATCTCTATATTTCTCCATCAAGCTTCTAATGAGAAAGATCGCTTCCATGGTTGAATGATCGGGCACGAAGCCAAATTGATTGAGAGAGATAGAAGTATTATGACGTAGTCGATGCTCCACAACTCTCTCTTACAACTTCATAGTATGGCTAATGAGTTTAATTCCCCTATAGTTTGAGCAACTCTGTAAGTCTCCCTTATTTTTAAATAAATAAATATATAAATAATAATTTTCATTCTTATTTTACCCCTCCAATTAGTTCTATCCTTGCACGTAACATAACTGTTACAATGAAGCAAATTCTCAACCTAATATATGTTATAGTTGGTAATTGTTACTGAAATTTGTATAAGCATAATTTATTAAATGCGTTTATGTTATTGTTCCTTTTGCAGTATTTTCTTTATCAGTTAATGCGAGGGCTCAAATATGTACATTCAGCACATGTTTTGCATCGTGATCTCAAGCCTAGCAATCTGCTTCTGAATGCTAATTGTGACCTTAAGATTGCAGACTTTGGTCTTGCAAGAACAACATCCGAAACAGATTTTATGACCGAGTATGTTGTTACTCGTTGGTATCGGGCACCAGAATTACTACTTAATTGTTCAGAGTACACTGCAGCAATTGATATATGGTCAGTGGGTTGTATACTAGGTGAAATCATGACAAGACAACCCTTGTTTCCTGGTAAAGACTATGTTCATCAGCTGAGGCTTATAACAGAGGTATTTTTTTGGACACTGCTCAGCAAATCTTATCTAGAGTATGCTTGCTGCTGTTTGTCTAAATGAAAGTATTTTCTTTTTGTTTGTGGTCAAAGACCTAAATTCTTTTTCTTTCCCCTTATGTGCCATTGTTGCCTTGAGATTCTTGGGTCAGTACTGGTTGTGTGCCTTCTCACTGTTAACATGCACCAAAAAAATGAAATACATAGTTGGCTTATTGAGATATGAGATTACCTTTTCTCTATTACTGTGTGGATTACTTACAGTAAAATAACTTACGCATCAAATTTTCTATTTCTATAGCTCATTGGTTCACCGGATGACTCCAGCCTTGGCTTCCTACGAAGTGATAATGCTCGAAGATATGTTAGGCAGCTTCCTCAATACCCAAGGCAAAATTTTGCTGCTAGATTTCCTAATATGTCCCCAGGTGCTGTTGATTTGTTAGAGCAGATGCTAGTCTTTGATCCAAACAGGCGCATTACAGGTAAAGTTCGGTGTGACCTCGCATATTGACTCACTCTCTCTCTCTCTCTCTCTCTCTCTCTCTCTCTCTATTTTGGTTAATGTAGTGGCAAGTTGAGATTTAGAGATTAATGCAAAATGTGATACGGCATATTTAACATGAAGGAGGAAGGGTAAAGAGAGTACGTGGTGAAAATATTCAGATTTTTCTTTACACTTGATTGAGTCATATCAGATGCTAAAATGGAAACTTTTTTCTACAAAATATATGCCTCATTACTAATTGGGGAGTTTTACCATACGCCCTTGGTGATTGGCTACAGTTGACAACAATGTTAAAAATTATGTATATAATTGACACAAATTAAAACATTCTCCATCTGCTTTGGAGTTATGCTATTAATGGAAGTGTGTGCGTACTGTGGAATACTCTGTGCGATATTGGTTATACTCATTTAGTGAATCATATAATTGATGAACAATTTGAATATAATGTTTTACTATGGAGGCTTTTTAAGTTCTATTAAATGCTTAGAATTGGTGTACTTTGGTTGTTGATGAAGACTTTTCCTCCTTTTTTTTTTCCTGGTGGTCTGAAGTTGATGGGGCACTGCGCCATCCTTACTTGGCACCACTTCATGATATCAACGAGGAGCCTGTTTGCCCAAGCCCTTTCATCTTTGATTTTGAGCAGCCAACATTTACCGAGGAAAATATCAAAGAGCTTATCTGGAGGGAATCTGTAAAATTCAATCCTGATCCTTGAGAATTGTCCGATACTCTATGATTCCCATTTTCTTCATAAATATATAGAACCCATCAGAGTCTATAGGGAATGAAGAAAAGAACTCACTGGGTATATTGGGATTCACTCACATGTAACATATAGTTGATTCTTTTCATCACGTATCTTTTAAGATATCGAAGTGTGTGAAACGGAGGATAGGTTGCCTTCAAGTTAAACTGAGAAGAATCTCTATAAAGGTTTACTTTGTAGTTGGTAGTATATGGGCACACCAACTCGATTTGGTGTGGCTGGAGTGGCTTTTGTAGTGGCAATCTATACTGTTTTGAAATGGGGATTCTGCATAGTTCTGAGACTTAATGTTCCTTTTTTTATATTTTTTTGTGGTTTCTGAAAGTTGATTTGGATGTGAAGAATTTCTTTAATTTGCTAGGCCTATATCATTTTCCACTTAATATTCGGAATAGTTGCAATGTGAAAGTATAGCTTCTGGTGCACTTTGGCTAATTTGCTGTGGAAAGGCTATTTCTTCATCTGATTATACTTCTGATGTTATGATGTCGGAGATTTTTGGCCTGACCGTGTCATGTAAAAGGTTTAGTAAGTATTGTATTTTTAGCAAATTCTAAGCCCTTCTGGATAGGGCTGTGTATGATTTTTGAGGTTTCAAATCGAATCAAATTTATTTTAAACTATTGGTTTAGTTTTGGTTTTTCGTTGAGAAGCAAATTAAAATTTTATCAAAATTAAAATGAGAATTGATTTTACATATATATATATATATATATATATATATATATATATATATATATATATATATATATATATTTTATTACTTTTTTAGATATGTTATATATTTTTAATATTATTTCTCATTTCTCTATTTTTTTCTTAGTAATTTTTGTCATAAATAGGATAGGTCATTTTATAATTTTTAATTATAAGTTTATTATTATTATTATATATATATATATATGTTAATTCATAATCATATTTATATTTTTAGAAATAATTAAAAAATATATTTTATTATATATTATATATTAATAGTTTACTTCAAAGATTAAATGTTAATTCAAGTATGATTTTTATAAAAATAATTATATAAAATTATTTTAAAAATTGAGAATTGATCTTGAATCATGTTGAACTGAATTAAGAAAGAATCAAATTAGAAAATAACATTAAAATTTCAGTTTGATTTTTATTCTTAAACAAATTGGAACCGCAGACTGTTAAGATTGTTTTATTTTCTATGCCTTTAGGTAAATTATGAATAGTTTTTCAGTAGAAGCCTTTTTGGTGGGTAATTTTTTCGGTCTTCCTGTGCGATTCTGCACTTTGTACTGATAGGAATTGAATCCATAAAATGGGAATTTTTTTCACCTATAGTGTCAGGGAACAAATAAAAAGCTAGGTGAACTGGGTGTTTCGAGTCGCATTCCCATCAAACATTTGATTTCGTGTACACACTAAAGTAAGTGTTCCATCAATCATAAAGATCAATAAAACGTTTATGAGGAAGCACAATAATCTCCATATCTAGTGGAGCTCCCTAGTTGTAGAGCTCGTTTTTGCTTTGTCCCTAGAAAGAAACATACACATAATGCATGCAATAACAGCACTTCTGGAACTTTACCGAGTCAATTGGTATATCTTCTAGTAGAAATCCGCATTCAGTAATTTTCTCTGGCCTTGGATCAGGCAAAAATCAGACGGTCGAGGAGAACCTCACTTGTGATCTCCTATCTTCTTGGCCTTGGCTATAAATTTCCTTAACAGGGTAGCTGGAACTCCTCTCCAATCTGGCAGCCATTGACGCATTATTTGCACCATATCCCCATAGTTAATCCCTAGAGTGATGGATCATACCTAATCTTCTTGCTCCTTTGGGTTGCTGTAGTTGAGGACTCCTCTGGTCTCACTACTCCGCGAGCTAGAGTCTCCGAAATAGCACTATAAAGACATCTACATTCTCATGTAGTGGCGTGTTCCTCCAGCTTAGCTAGGGTGTCTTTTCTTTAGGCTTGGGATCATGGGCTTGGTGCTGGGGGCATTTTTTAGTGTAGGATCTTTTGTAATTTGGACTTAATGAGCTCAAGTCCATATAATTGATCAGTAATATTGATTTACCTTTAAAAAAAAAAGGCTAATGGATAAATTTGGGCCTTCAACTTGATAAAAGGCCCATATAGTAATGCATACTTTTTCTAACTTTCTTGCGGTGAAAGCCCTTAGGTTAACCTTTTCAAATTTCCAAACCGACAGAAGGATTTGGATCTTTCAATTAACGCTGTTTGTTTAGGCAGTCCATTAATGCGGCTCATGCGGACAACTTTTGTCCAACTGCGTCCACAAAATTTCGTAGATATTGGTTGGATTTTTTTCTATGAGAGAGATTTTGCTTTTTGGTAGAACTAAGAGATAGATATTAATTTCATTTCAACATCATCAATAACCAAATAAAAAAATTAAGATAAATAATATATTGTGATTGTGATTAATTTTCCATCAAATTCCAGGAGCAATACGTCATTAAGATGTCCTGCAATCTCTTTACATTGAGAAATTTTAGAGTCAACAGATGATTTGCTGTAGGCAATCTGTATATGAAATAGCAAGTTAATAAAAAAATAAATAATTATATTTAAAAAAAAATTATTAGATAGTTATTATTTGTTGAGACTCACTATTATTTAGTTATTATTTACGGAATCTATTTATAAATATATGTTCATTGACTTATCATTTTATGTAATTTATTTTATATAAAATTACATGCGTGTATTTTATTAAAAATTCTTACTTACATTCAAGTTATTATGAATTTAAAATGTAAAATTCATATATTTAATAAGTAAATCACTCTATATATATATATATATATTGTGTCTAATTCATGATTAACTAGTTACACAACAAGAAAAATCCTAGTTTATAATGTCTCCTTTATATATAATAGTCTATTATTGGGTATCATTTTAAGAGAAGGCTAAGTGCATACCTTAAAGGTATAGGGAAAAGAGGGGGAAATGGCCGGAAATCTTCACGTAGTGATGGTTCCATGGTCTGCCTTTGGCCATTTGATACCAATGTTTCAACTCTCCATAGCCTTAGCCAAAGCTGGAGCTAAAGTCTCCATCTTATCAACCCCAAGAAACATCCAAAGACTGCCCAAGATTCCTCAAAATTTAACATCTCTTATTCACCTAGTGGAAGTTCCATTTCCAACCTTATTACATCACGATGAACAGGTCCTGCCAGAAGGCGCAGAGGCTACCGTGGATATTCCCCTCGACAAAATTCAGTACTTGAAAGTTGCATATGATCTCTTGCAACAGCCTTTAAGACAGTTTGTGTCCGCTCAATCTCCGGACTGGATAATAACCGATTTGATTGCCTATTGGGCGGTGGAGATTGCCCAAGAACATCATGTCTCGCTCATGGCCTTCTCAGTATTCTCGGTTGTAACACTTCTTTTCTGTGGGCCTCCGGAATATCTTGTGGGTGATGGCCAAAAAAGGCTTCGGTCGTCACCTGAAAGTTGGACAAAACCGCCAGAATGGGCCGACTTACCGTCTTCAATAGCTTTCAAGATTTATGAGGCAGTTGGTTTACATGCAGGTTTCTATGAAAATAACGCTTCAGGAAAATCAGATGCTGAACGGGCTGCCAGGGTTCTCCAGGGTTGTCAAGCAGTGGCCTTCCGTACCTGCAGTGAGTATGAAGGTGAGTACATAAATCTTTACGAGAAACTGATTGGAAAACCAGTGATTCCAGTAGGTTTACTCCCTCAATTGATACCAGAAAAAACACAATTCATTGATGAGTCATGGAGAAACATTTTCAATTGGCTCGACAAACAGAAGCATAAGTCGGTTGTGTTTGTGGGATTTGGCAGCGAGTGCAAACTGACAAAAGATCAGGTTTATGAGATAGCTTACGGGCTAGAGCTATCAGGATTGCCATTTCTATGGGCTCTCAGGAAACCCAGTTGGGCAAACAAAGATCTCGATGCTTTACCTTCAGGTTTTGGTCAGCGCACGAGTAAGACAGGAATTGTGGGCATAGGATGGGCACCACAGATGGAAATTCTGGCACACCCATCAATTGGGGGATCACTGTTTCATTCTGGGTTAGGTTCTGTGATAGAGACCTTACAATTTGGACATTGTCTAGTTGTGTTGCCAATGACGGCTGATCAACCTTTGAATGCTAGGTTTCTGGTTGAAAAGGAGTTAGCTGTGGAAGTAGAGAGAAGCGAAGACGGGTCTTTTAGCAGGAATGGCATAGCAAAGGCCCTGAGACTAGCTATGGTCTCTGAGGAAGGGGAGAAATATCGGATGCATGCTAAGGAGGCAGCTCAAGTTTTTGGGAATCATAATTTGCATCAGAACTATTACATTAATATGTTTGTTGAGTTCTTGAAAAATGGAGTTGCAAAAGGATGAAGTAATTACTCCAGTTCTTATTTTGAGAGACAAATAATCAAGAACCTACTTCATAACTCCACTGTGTGCTTGTGCAAAATATAATAAAAATAATTATTTGCAAATATATCAAGAATTGTTCATTTTTTTCCCTTTTTTCTTCTGATTTGTAAAAGTTGTTATATTTATGATAATAAAATGCATGCTTGTTTCTTTCTTTTGACAATTTTACCTCAGCAAGTCCACTGGGGCAAATAAATTCATAAAAGTTAAGATATTCATGCTTAATTCATGCCTGTTTATTTTACTTAATATTTATAGAAAATATTAATATTTTAATGAAACGTTTTCAGGAGAATAGATTGTATATATCTCAATTGAAATTCAATCGATGAGATAGAGATAATTGAGTTGAAGGAATCATTTTCCTAACGAAAATGGGGAAAGTTTGGCCAGGTTTTGGAAGATCAACTTTTCACGTTTTGTAAGCCCATAGAAACTCTAACGTTAATCTACTGCACCGGTTTTATGCCTAGTTCTCTTGTTCAAAGCAAATATCAAATTTGCCTTCTCCACCCTCTATATTTTTGCTTTAGTTTTGTGATAGTGACATATACATCACATGATATAATTATGTATTTTCTGTTGAAAATGTTCAAATTAAGAAAATTAAAAAAAAAAAAACATGAAACCTAGCATCAATTACGTAAGCAAACTTAAAGGCCAACAAGAATTGTAAGAGGACGAAAAAAAAGCATAGCAATTAGCAATTATGGCAAATCGGTTCACTGTTTGCTTTGAACTTTATCATATAGTAATTATTTTGATTTTGTTATGGTGGCCACAACCCACAGGCTGAGGGAGGCCAAAGCCCAAAGGGTTTCAGTTTCTTCTGTAAGAATCTAATAGCTACTGAGGGAGCCGACTTTCAAGCACGTGGTGAAGATCAGTTTCAAAAGTGAGTGGGACAAGGGGAATTGTATATTTTAGATCAGTTTCAAGAGATATCTGGGTTGCCATTTCTATGGGCACTGAGAGAACCCAGTTGGACAATTCATGATCTTGAAGCCTTGCCTTCAGGATTTGGCGAACGGACAAGTGGGCAAGGCATCGTTAGGTCACCGCAGATAGTAATTTTGGGACACCCATCAATTGGGGGATCATTGTTTCACTCTGGGTGGGGTTCTATCATTGAAACACTGTAATTTGGTCACAGCCTTGTTCTGCTACCATTTATCATTGATCAGCCTTTGAATGCAAGGCTTTTGGTTGAGAAGGGTTTGGGTGTGGAAGTAGAGAGAAGTGAAGATGGGTCATTTACCAGGGTTGGTTTTGCCAAGGCTTTGAGGCTAGCCATGGCATCTGAGGAGGGGAGAAAGTTAAGAGAGAGAACGAGTGAAGCTGCAGAGATATTTGGAAATCAAGAGTGTTATATTCACAAATTTGTTGAGTTTCTTAAAAGTAAAGAATATCTGGAACAGAGACAAAAGTGATAATTTTCCATGGTATTCCTTTCTGTGTTTGCTTGGTATCGTGTAAACAACAATTCCATCAGATAACCAATGTTCAGTCTATCAGTTTCAGAATGTATTAAGCAGGCAAGTTTCATGGTTGATTTCCAATAAAACTATGAGGTGACAGGTTGAAGAAAGGATTATTTCTATCAAGCTATGTTTTCACACCGATCTACTACGAGGAAACTAATTGGTATTCAACAGACGTTGGAATTGGACCATCAAGGGTCTTAATTCTCATCATAATCGTGTAAGGTGTCAGAAATCGATTTTTCTACTCTTTTTAAGTCACAGAAATTGCCCTGGTTCACTTGTAAGTTTTTATTTTTTTATAGCCCCCAAGCCCTTGTGAAAAGTATTTTCCAAAAATAATTATTTTTCATTGTTGGTCACAAACTTATAATACAAATCCAAAGAATTTTCTTTTCATACTTTTAATTAATGTGTTGGAAAACTATTTGCCAGACTCATCTTGACATTCCTACCCTGAGATAAATAAATGAACTTAAGCTTATTAATATTGGAAGCTGACTCTAATATAAGCTTCGAATTAGAATGAATTTAATAATTATTAAATTAAAATACATAATTAATTAACTAAAGTATGTTTATAAAGTGTATGAATTAATATGTAAATCTAATTTATATTATAAAATAGGTTAAATTTTTTTAAAAAATTGTCATGTGACATTTTCAAAGAAATGCATAAGTTGCTAATTAATGTTATTATATTAATTAATTTTTTAATATTTTTAAATTAATTATGTTAAATTTATAATTTTAAAAATTAAAATGATAAATTACATTAAATGATTATTGATTTGTAATTTATGGCTAATATTTTATAAAAATGATAAAAAAAATTAAATTGGATATGTAAATATTAGAAATAAAGAATTAAATGAGAGTATTATAGTTATATGTTATAAATTTTAATAATTAAATTAAAAAAAATAAAAATATTTTTAATAAAAAATAAGATATTAAAATTTAAATTAATGTTATTATTTTACTGTTTTTAATTAATTATGTTTAATTTATAATTTAAAAAAATAACTTCTATTAATTAGTTATTGATTTGTAATCTATGACTATTATTTTATAAAAGTGATAAAAAATAATTTTATTAAAAAATTAAATTAGACATGTAAAAACTAAAAATAAAATATTAAATTAGAGTTTTATAGTTATATGTTACAAATTTTAATAATGTAATTTGAAAAAGATATTAAAAAAAATTTTAACAAAAAAACAAAATATTAAAATTTAAATTAATTATAAAAAATTAATTTTTATTAAATGTGTGCATATCACAAACATTTAACTAATATTTAATATAACAATTGATGACTTTGTATGAATTAATTTCTATATGCATGATAAACACCTACAAATCCCAATTATTATTATTATTTTTTTTTAATTTCCACAAAACAGAGTAGTTGTGACTAGAGTTACAATTTGAATTATGAACAATTTAAAATATTAAACTTGAATTGTATTAGAATTTCTTTTGCCAAATTCTATTAACTTATCCACAAAATTTTGCAAATAAAATATTTAAGAAAAGTTGCTCTCTACATCCCTTCGTCCCATTATAATAGATAATTTAAAAAAAAAATTAATTTTTTTTTATCTTACTTTATTTACTATTTTAAAAAATTAAAATATATTAATTGTTTTTTAATTTTATTATTATCTATTATTATTCTTAATGTGTTTATTTTTTTAACACATTTCTATATAATAATATTATAAAAATATTTTGGCCAATAATTAATTATTTATTTATTTATAATGGAGGGAGTAATCCTTCATAATTTTTTGTTGTCTGTTTCCATAAATTTGTACAAACCAGTTGCAGCTTTTGCTTAATCTACCGTTTTCGATATTCTAATCAACCGATCTATTCTTTTTTGGTAAGTTCTCTCGATCGATTTGCTTTGCTTAGCTTTTTCTGAGTGGCAATAATCTAAATTAATTTCTTGTTCTTGTTTCTTTTGGGCTTTTTTATGGTTTAATTTAATAATTAGAGGCATGAATTGAAACTCAGTTATGGGATGGATTGTTTTCCCCCAAGTCCTTGTTATGAGAAAGAAAAGAAAAGAAAAAAAAAGTATTTTTAATTTTTCATAGATGAATCTCAAGATGGATGTAATTTATTTTGTTTGTGACCCGACTCTCTTAGATATATGGCCGCGTTAATTTTGCATATATATATATATATATATAAAATTTTACTTTGTTAGATTTTGTTTGGAGCTCTGGTCTATGTCCATGTTTCGCTGCTTTCTAAAATTGGTTTATACTGGGTAGATTCTTGTCAGGTTCAATTGGAGTTGAGCTTTGACTTGCTGGTTCTCTTAAAAGAATTTGATGTAATATTTCTTAAGAATCAGATGGAAGGACTGGAGTTGTAGTTCTATTATTCTTATTCTCTTGTGGGTTATTTCGTGATTTGTTTCAAGATGCTTATGTGTTGATAGTGTCACAATTATTCAATTTCTCTTGTTTAGGTTCTGCTTGCTAACAACCGATTCTAGATTCTGCATGGTATTGGTCGATCTTATAGAATTCTTCATCATTCATGGAATTTGTGTGGCATTTTTGCAGTCTTCTTGTGGTAAATAATCAAGATGAGCAGGCCACAGGAACCACACCGCCCTTTCTTCTCTTTCGGGAATCCTTTCCGGATGATATCACCAAAGGGTTCTCAATTGTCTCCAAGGCTTCTTTCCTTATTGAATGCTTTTGAGGAAACCTTGGCAGAGAGGTTGAGGAAACTTAATCCCAAGGATAAGAATGACATTCTTAGCTTAACATGGATGAACTATGCGATGGATTCACTTTGTGAGACTCATACTGACATAAAAACCTTGATTACCGATCTTGAGCTCCCTGTGACTCACTGGGATGAGAAATGGATAGATGTATACTTTGACATTAGTGTAAAGTTGCCCGATATTTGCATTGCTTTTAGCTCTGAGCTTTCCCGGCTTAACCAAGGCCATCTCTTGCTTCAATGTGTCCTGCATAATTTGGAGTCCAACACTTCAAAGAAATTCGTGCAGGTGCGATCTTCCCTTGATAGCTGGAGAAAACACATTAGTTCAAAGAATTTACGAGTGGAGAACTGTCGCTCCATCTTGGATAATCTTGTGGAATCACTGAATCTGCCAAAGGTTAAGAACTCAGCTAAAGGAAAGGTCTTGATGCAGGCAATGTATGGAGTTAAGGTGCTAACAGTGTTTGTATGCAGTGTTTTTGCTGCTGCCTTCTCAGGTTCTTCAAAGAATTTGTTAGATTTGGATGTCCCAAACACAATCTTGTGGGCACAAGCATATTGTAATTTGCAAACAAATGTGAATGTCAAAATCAGAGAGACGTTTTCCGGTGGAAAATTTACAGTCCTGAAGGAATTGGATGCAGTTGATTCAATTGTGAAGAAGTTGTATCCCATGATTCAAGATGGGCTAAAGCCTGTTGAAGTAGAAGCATTGCAAAATTCTGTTTCAGATTTAAGAACAGGTGCTGAAAGACTCTCTCAAGGGCTGGATTTTCTTGCAAAGGAAGTGGACGTCTTTTTTAAGATAGTTTTGAGTGGGCGCGATGCTTTACTTTGTAATTTGAGAGCATCTGGTGCTGTCACTGACCCAATGTTAGGTACTAATGTAGGAGAGCCGACTGTGTGATGAATATGTTTGAAGCTAACTTTTCGAATGTATACATATGGTTTAATTGTGAGATGTTTCCTTAGTTGTAGCATCTTGTATGGCTTATTATATTACGTATATGCAGAATTAAGAAACGCTTTCTGCTGTTACACCATGGCATTTGATTTTGGAATGAGAATCGCCAATTCAATTCCGACTCCAATCTGAAGAAATCTGAAAGTCGGTTCATGTCTGGTGGAGAAAAATATGCTCTTCCAATGATGGAGGCTCCATTATTGACCCGCGCACAGTCAGGCCTAAATGAGTGGACCCTGCCTATTTAATGTGTGATTTGTGACATCAGCTGCCTTAAATCATCCCATTCATTGTTTTGAAAATTCGCCTCCTCTGACTGTTCAAAATGCTTCGTCCACTCCCTGGTCTAATGGCTCCTTGCCCTGCTGAAACGTAATAAATGGAACAATTTCTTGTAGACCTCCTTTTGCAATATTTTTAGCATTTGACTTGGTCAATACTAAAATTAATTTTAAAATATAATTTCTAAAATTAATCTTAAAATTTTAATTTATTAACCTCTTAATTTTATTTTTAAAATTAATATATATATATATATTTAGATTTCATTTACAATTTCAAATGAAATCTACAATTAAAAAAAAAAAATAGCAAACGACAGTAATAATAAAATACTGGTCCGAAATTCTGGCATTGGATTGGATCGATTGATAAACCATTGCCAAACCATTCATTAGGGGACACCAAATCATAATTTCACAAAAAGGAGAGTAGTTAAAAACCCACTTTACAAGTCTCATTTCTTCACGACTCACGAGTCACCCAGGCTTTTCCAGTTCAAAAGTTTACATTAATACTCACCACTTAACCCCCTTTATTTATTTATATGTTTTTATTATGTTTCTTTTTCGCCCTACCTCATCTCCTTGCGCAGGAAAAAAAAAAAACAACCCCAAAAAATAAGCGTCAAAAATAAAAATACTTTACAACTACCGACACGCCCGCCTTGATATAGCCCTTCTTTAACCTCTCTCTCTCTCTCTCTCTCTCTCTCTCTCTCTGCCCCGTCTAAGCTCAGATTTTTACTTGTAACCGGGTCCGAATTCGGATCCTCGGAGCTCCAGCTGTGTCAATGGAGTCAAGCTCTGGCCCCGGCGAGCATAACATCAGAGGAATACCTACTCATGGCGGACGCTACGTTCAGTATAATGTGTACGGCAACCTCTTTGAAGTCTCTAGAAAGTACGTCCCTCCTATTCGTCCCGTTGGCCGAGGTGCTTATGGTATTGTTTGGTAAGATTCTTAATCACTTCCTTGTTATCCTCTTTTTTACCTACGAAGATCTTCTTGTTTTTATGATGGTTTGTTTTCTTCATCTCGAAAGATTTTTGGTGCGTTGTTTAAGTTTGCTGATGGAGTGGAGATTTGTCCTGAGTTTGTTTTGTATTCAAGTGTTGTAGTGAGTCTTTTATGCAGATCATAATATTTTTACAAAATTAGCTTAATTTTCAACTGTAATTAGGTTGATCTTTATTGAAACATATAGAGTTGACTTTATTCTCGTGATTCGATCAGGTTTTTGTGGTCCTAATTTGCCTCTAAAATATCTTCTGTTTTACTTTTCGCTGTGAACCTTCTGTTATCATCATTTTAATCTAATTATGAGGTTTTTTTTTGGGTCTGGCAAGTTGAAATTTACTAGTTTCGCTTACAAATCAGTGCATCATTACATTAGTAAACTATGAAGAAATAGATAAAATGTTGTAATTTACTAGTTTCACTTACAAATCAGTGCATCGGTACATTTGTAAGCTATGAAGAAATAGATAAAATGTTCAATTAGGTTTCATCTCTTAAATTTGTTTTGATGGGTATGCTGTGCCTATTATTATTCCAGAATATTGACTAGTCGGCAGTATGTTTGATGATTATTTCCAGTTGACTCTGTAATGTTTCTGCAAGAAAAGTGTATGAAACCTGTTCCACTACTTTTCCAGAGAACTAGTGTTCTGGTGAACTATAAATAGTTACAGCCTTACATTTGACTCGATTGTTTTTTCTTACCAACATTGTGAAGGAAGATATGATTTTTTATTTCCTTCAGTGCTGCTATGAATTCTGAGACCCGAGAAGAAGTTGCCATTATGAAAATTGGTAATGCTTTTGACAACCGGATAGATGCTAAAAGGACATTGCGAGAGATTAAGCTTCTTCGACACATGGACCATGAAAATGTCAGTTTCTTTGCTGCTATTGCTCCTGAGTTCTTAATGTTAACCAAGTTATATTGCTTTCTGGAAGTGTCTTCTGTCTTTTGTTCTGATATGGAACATCAATTTTTCTAGTTCTAAACTTTATATTTTCCTTTTTAATCCATGATTCATTGGATTATTTAATTGAAGCTTATATATATATTGGTACGAGCAAGGTTTTGAATTAAGGATGTTACTAGTGCTTGTAGTAAGTTACCAATTTTTTGTGGGGTTACCTTTTTCTTTTCTTCTCTCTCTCTCTCTCTCTCTCTCTCTCTCTCTCTCTTTATTACTTTTGAATGCCTAATTATGAATGAGATAACTCATAACTCAGAAATTTCCAGGAGTACTCCAAATATTTTCTGAATGCGTGTGGAATATGGTCTTAATGGTTCTTTCTTGAGTTTGTAGAATAATTATCTTATTGTGTTTTTATAAAATTCATTTTACATTTTTTTTGTCTAAATTGATGGAATCATCTTATTCTTATTTCCTTTTCCTCAGATTGTTGCTCTTAGAGACATCATACGACCTCCCCAGAAAGAGAACTTCAATGATGTCTACATTGTTTATGAATTGATGGACACTGATCTTCATCAAATAATACGCTCCAACCAACCATTGACAGATGATCATTGTCGGGTTAGCACCATAAATGATTTTGTGTTTGTTATAGTGCTGTGTAATTGTAGCTGAATATTTTTTCCCTCCCAATTGCTTACGGATTCAAATCTTTATTTATATTTAACTATCTCATCTTCCCATGCTTTGAGTGCCAACACCATATCACTATGAGAAACTTTTGTGTCCTGCCCCATGGAAACAGTGGGCTGCACATGCATTATGGGGGATTGGATGCTAAATAAGTTTCCATGCATCCGTTATTCAACAGGATTCTTAGTTCCAAGAAGAGCAGAAATTAGAGAGAGATTATAGAAAAAAAGGCGAAAAGAAATAGGAGAAGGAAGATATAGAGAAATAGAACTTAGAGAGAAGAGAATAGAGAGAATTAGAGTGAAGAATTGACTGTAATTTTGATATTTCTTGAATAGCCTCTGTTACAGCCCCTAACAGTTATTTATACAACATTCTCTTGCCAAAGTTTGACTTATCTAACTACCTCATCCAGCTCATCTCAACTATATCTTCTTATTCTACTCTCTTTACCATACAATTACAGCCCCTTACTTCTTATTAGTGTTCATAACAGCATTCTTTATCCCTCTCCCCTTTATCTTTCTTGATGTGGAAGCAAAGCATTGCTACATGTGCAGCAGGTAGCTACTGGGTTGAGCTGACTTTAGGTTGTGGAAAGGATGGTATTGCCTGGCCTCCTCTGTACTTTGTGAGATTGGTTCTCCATCTGAATAAAGCACCGACACGCCCCACCTCCTCTCCTTCTTCTTCTTCTTCTTCTTCTTCTTCAAACTCAACTTAACTCAACTAAGCCTTTATCCCAAAAATTTGGGGTCGGCTATATGGATTCTCTTTCTCCACTCTAAATGATTTTGGGTTAAATCCTCAGAAATGTGTAATGCTTCTAGGTCATGTTGTACTACTCTCCTCCAAGTCAATTTATGTCTACCCCTTTTTTTCTTTCTATCCTCTAACCTAATGTGCTCTACTTGTCTAACTGGAGCCTCCGTATGTCTACACTTCACATGACCAAACCACCTCAATCTCCCTTCTCTCAACTTATCCTCAATTGGCACTACTCCTACCTTTTCTCTAATACTCTCATTACGGACTTTATTTAGTCTAGTATGGCCACTCATGCACCTTAATATTCTCATCTCTGCAACTCTTATCTTAGACGCATACGACTCCTTCAGTACCCAACACTCACTACCATATAATATAGCTGGTCGTATGGCTGTATGGTAAAATTTTCTTTTCAACTTATTGGGAATCTTGCGATCACATAAAACTCTCTAGGCACGTCTTCACTTCAACCATCCGGCTTTAATCCTATGTCTAACATCCTCCTCACATCCTCCATCTACTTGAAGGACTGAGCCGAGATATTTAAAGTGATTAGTTTGGGACAGTACCACTCTGTCCAAACTAACTCCTTCCTTATCACCAGTTTGGCCTTCACTGAACTTGCAATGCATGTATTCTGTCTTCGTTCTACTTAACTTAAAGCCCTTTGACTCTAGCGTACTTCTCCAAAACTTTAGCTTTCTATTGACTCCTTCTCGCGTCTCATCTATCAGAATAATATCATTCGCAAACATCATGCACCAAGGAATACTCTCTTGTATATGTTTCGTCAATTCATCTAAAACTAATGTAAAAAGGTTAGGGCTTATAGCTGATCCTTGGTGTAATTCAATTGAGATCGAAAAATCTCTTGTGTCCCCTTTCACTGTGTGCACAATTGTAGTTGCTCCTTTATACATATCTTTCAATACTTGTATGTACCTAATAGATACCTTATTTTATTCTAACACATTCCATAAGACATCTCTTGGAACACTATCATAAGCTTTCTTCAAATCAATAAAAACCATGTATAGATCTTTTTTCACATCTCTATATTTCTACATTAAGCTTCTAATGAGAAAGATCGCTTCTATAGTTGAACGACCGGGCACGAAGCCAAATTGATTGAGAGTGATAGAAGTATCATGACGTAGTCGATGCTCCACATCTCTCTTCCACAACTTCATAATATGGCTCATGAGTTTAATTCTCCTATAGTTTGAGTAACTCTATATGTCTCCCTTATTTTTAAATAAATAAATATATAAATAATAATTTTCATTCTTATTTTACCCCTCTAATTAGTTCTATCCTCGCACATAACATAATTGTTACAATGAAGCAAATTCTCAACCTAATATATGTTATAGTTGGTAATTGTTACTGAAATTTTTATAAGCATAATTTACTAAATGCGTTTATGTTATTGTTCCTTTTGCAGTATTTTCTTTATCAGTTAATGCGAGGGCTCAAATATGTACATTCAGCACATGTTTTGCATCGTGATCTCAAACCTAGCAATCTGCTTCTGAATGCTAATTGTGACCTTAAGATTGTAGACTTTGGTCTTGCAAGAACAACATCCGAAACAGATTTTATGACCGAGTGTGTTGTTACTCGTTGGTATCGGGCACCAGAATTACTCCTTAATTGTTCAGAGTACACTGCAGCAATTGATATATGGTCAGTGGGTTGTATACTAGGTGAAATCATGACAATACAACCCTTGTTTCCTGGTAAAGACTATGTTCATCAGCTGAGGCTTATAACAGAGGTATTTTTTTGGACACTGCTCAGCAAATCTTATCTAGAGTATCCTTGCTGCTGTTTGTCTAAATGAAAGTATTTTCTTTTTGTTTGTGGTCAAAGACCTAAATTCTTTTTCTTTCCCCTTATGTGCCATTGTTGCCTGGAGATTCTTGGGTCAGTACTGGTTGTGTGCCTTCTCACTGTTAACATGCACCAAAAAAATGAAATGCATAGTTGGCTTATTGAGATATGAGATTACCTTTTCTCTATTACTGTGTGGATTACTTACAGTAAAATAACTTATGTATCAAATTTTCTATTTCTATAGCTCATTGGTTCACCGGATGACTCCAGCCTTGGCTTCCTACGAAGTGATAATGCTCGAAGATATGTTAGGCAGCTTCCTCAATACCCAAGGCAAAATTTTGCCGCTAGATTTCCTAATATGTCCCCAGGTGCTGTTGATTTGTTAGAGCAGATGCTAGTCTTTGATCCAAACAGGCGCATTACAGGTAAAGTTCGGTGTGATCTGGCATATTGACTCTCTCTCTCTCTCTCTCTCTCTCTCTCTCTCTCTCTCTATTTTGGTTAATGTAGTGGCAAGTTGAGATTTAGAGATTAATGCAAAATGTGATACGGCATATTTAACATGAAGGAGGAAGGGTAAAGAGAGTACGTGGTGAAAATATTCAGATTTTTCTTTACACTTGATTGAGTCATATTAGATGCTAAAATGGAAACTTTTTTCTACAAATATATGCCTCATTACTAATTGGGGAGTTTTACCATATACCCTTGGTGATTGGCTACAGTTGACAACAATGTTAAAAATTATGTATATAATTGACACAAATTAAAACATTCTCCATTGTCGCAAAGTATTTTGCGCTCGCCTGAACGAAAGCTCTTCACTGAAGTGGGAAAAGTGAGGAGTCGCCACCTTAATTTTGAGGGAAATTAAAGAAAACCATTTGTGAAAATAAATTAAAAGAAACCAGTTTAAAAACAGAGATTCTAGCTTCGGGGTCCGTACACGGGCGGGGAAGGTGTTAGGCACCCCGCCTCGTCCCTCAATGAGGGCAAATAAAGTTAATGTCATGCTCTTCTATAAATTAAAAGGGTAATTAGGGGGTTGGAGTAGTGATGATGTTAATCCTTTGTGCAAAATAAATGAATGTTTGATATTTCACTCATTTTGGGTTGCCCAGGAACACAAGTTCGTGAGGTGGCCCTTTAGTGAATAAGTGTTTGAGTGAGGTAGTCTCGTGTATTAGGGTCATGTTATTTAGTTTGAATTTTGTTAAGAGAGCTCTGGCAGGGAACTTCTCCCGATCTCTAGATATACTTTATTAAGAGTTTTGAGTGGGAAATTTTGGATAAGAACTCTCTTCTGATCTCCCTGTTTTAATTGAGGTGAGAATCAGGTAAGAACTCTCCCCCGATCTCTTAGGGTGTTTGGTTTAAAATTTGGTGAAGGATCTCGGATAAGAACTATCCTCCGATCTCCGCTTTTTATTTGACTGAGGATCAGGTAAGAACTCTCCCCCGATCTCTTAGGGTGTTTGGTTTAAAATTTGGTGAAGGATCTCGGATAAGAACTCTCCTCCGATCTCCGCTTTTATCTGATTGAGGATCAGGTAAGAACTCTCCCCCGACCTCTTTGGTTCAAAAATTTAAATGAAGGATCTCGGATAATAACTCTCCTCCGATCTCCGCTTTTATTTGACTGAGGATCAGGTAAGAACTCTCCCCGACCTCTTAAAGTATTTGGTTTGAAATTCTTAATGAGGGATCTCGGATAAGAACTCTCCTCCGATCTCCGTTTTTGTTTGAATGAGGATCGGGTAAGAACTCTCCCCCGACCTCTTAAAGTATTCGGTTTAAGACCGAGCTTTTCACCGATCTCGTATACGACTCTCTTGTCCGAACTCTTTGGCTGGCTACATCTGATCTCTTTCGGTTACCAGTCTGGGGTCCTATCTCGATCCCCGCTAATATGCTATTTCCTAGACTTGTTTAGTAGCCCAACCTCGTGACTTTTCTCCTGATTCCCTATTCACTCTTTGATTATTTTTTTTTATTCAAAGAAACTCTCATGTTGAGATACTGCTACCAACATTTTATCAACTTACCTACAAGTTACCCGTAACGGGGATACCTATATTCGAAGGAAATAAAAGCTAAGAATAACTAAATAACGTGAACTGATGAATAATAAAAAAGTAAACTCGAGAGAATAACTATCGACCTGAAAGATATACGTGGGGATCTTTAGGATAATTGAACTTAATGAAAATTACTAGAATAAAAGCATAGAAGGTAAAGCCCGAGCGTTCGGCAAGGTGACAGTCTAAACACTTACCTGTGCGAAGTCAAGGCTATCAAACTGACTCAGGAGATCACGAATATTGTTGCGTTGAAGGCAGGCGATATAGGGACCAATGCTCACTTTGAGGTTGCAAGAGTCGGGTTGAGATGCAGTAGAGCCTAAGCGACGAAAACCAGGTTAGAACAAGATCAGGCAGAAAGAATAATGTGTTGATATTTGGGGTGATGTAGACGGGATGGCAATAATAGAATGATGAACAAACTGAAAATGAAATATTTCAGGGTCCGAAAACTCTTATCAATGGAGATACTCAAGAAAACTAGTTTCTGAAGTTTCTCTATTTTATGTAAGCTTAGAATGGCAAAGCAGCAAGACTGAATTATATTTCAGAGCCTTTCCACTATAATCACCACCACCTTTTTTTTCGTCCGTCCCTACTACAGTATTGCATGCAGGTATTTATAGGGAACGGGTGCTCCCAACGAAGGGTCAGGATCTCCCCTTGGGGAGACAGAAGGTTTGGATTTAAAAGGACATAATCCGATGCCTGAGAATTAAAAAGAATCAAAATGGACGGCTGGGATTTCATCCAGAATATCTGTCCTTTCTCTTTCTAATCCAACGGCTCAGGATCCTTTCTTACAAGAAGGATCCGAGGGCTGGGAATAAAAGGTGCCGGTCCTGTCGTCTGTTTTTGATCTAAGGGCTCCGAGTCTGTCCTTGTAAGTGTGATCAACGGTGAGGATTGCGATGTACAGAACTGTCATAACTGTTTTGGGCGCCTGTCAGCAATGTGGGCGATTCTGCAAATGAGGCGTGCGGTGAAGATTTGATCACGCCTGCAACGCTTTAACTACCTCGGCTCTGATTATGTAGAGGGTTATTGGAAATTGTCTCATCCTCTCCTTGCTTTCTGATCTCCCATTCCTTCCGATCTCTCCATTATGACGCTTTTCCGATCTCTCATATCGGGCCCCTTTCCCGATCTCTCCCATTTTAGAACCTTCCCCTACATCTGAGCTGCCTCAGTCAAAGCATTTAATTCTTCGGTTACCGATGCATCTGCTTCGGTTTCCGTAAGTAATAAATGTTCAGGCCTCCTATATATATATATGCCTCAGCGGGGAATCTCTCCCACATTCCATTTCTCCTTTTTCCATTTCTCACTTCTCCTGTTCTAGTTTCTCCGGCAACAATCCCGGCCATGGTGACCGCTTTTGATCTTTTTCCGATTGTTCTCTTTGTTCCTCGACTGAAAATTTACGATCCCGGTGATCGGAGAATCATGATAACCACATCTGATGACAGTTAGAGAACCGGACTAATTTGCCGATCAAGATCGAAAATATCGATCTTGTCGATCTCGAGTCGGTCTACCGATATGATCGGTGAACTGATTTCGGGCGAGAAGACTGCTAATTTTCCTCTAAATATCGGTGACCGCCTCTTGAAGTTCATTTGGCTCCTCACCACATTGGGCGTCCTGACTGCAGCTTGGTTCTGTCGATGACATCGACGATGACTCCTCCCATCATCATGAGAGTCATAGTCACTCCATTTGAGCTGCACATCTATCCGATGCCTATGGCTGGCTTTCTGATCAAACACATCTTTTGATTCAGCTACAAGACTAGGCTTTGACATAGGTCTTTACTAGGTAGGATGTAGTGCCGATCTTTTAGAGATCGCCCAAATGATGTGATATGTTATTTAAAGGTTCTTAATAATGTAATCCGATCTCTTGAGATCGCCCAAATGATGTAATCTGACCTTTCGCCTTAATCTGACTATCTCAGCCAGCTGATCTCCTCTTATTTTATTTATGGTGTTTCTGGAATTTTCCTGCGACGTGTCAGAAAAGAGGGCTGATTCCGCTAACTGATGCGTCGCTTGGGACACTGTGAGCATTGAATGCTCAGACGGGTATAAATAGGGGAAGGGTCAGTCAGTTGCTCCCTTGTGTTATTTTCAGCACTTCGCGAGCGATTCTAAAATTCTCTCGTTTCTTCAAGTTCTTCTGACGCCGATCACATTCCGGTAAGGGTTTTGATCTTTCTCTTAGTTAAACTTCTTTCATTTCTTTGAAAATGAGCGGTGCCGAGGGTTAGAGAGCGGCGAGCTCTCCTTCCGTCCATGTCTCGTGGTCATCGGATGAAGTTGAGGTGATTAGGTCGAGTGGGCGCCCTGAGCCTCCTACGACCTCTGTTTCAGCCCGTGGTCAAGCAGCACCATCAAGACGAACACATTCCTCAGGGAGAGAAAATCTTCCCGTTGATGAGTTGCCGTCAATCCTCCAAGAAACCGATCTGCAGTCGATTAGCCAAGAGTACAACCTTCGACCGACTCATACAAGCTTATCAGATGCCATGGCGATCTCTGAACCGATCACTTCTTTGAAGAAAGTGATGCGATCATGATATATGAAGAGCAATTAAAAGCCGAGCTTCGGCTTCCTCTTGACAACTTGTTCAAGGACGTTTTGAAATTTTACTACGTATGTATAGCCCAAGTACATCCAAACTCATGGCGAATTCTGGTGACTTTCAGAGGCTTATGCCAAGCCAAGAAGCTCGAGCTCACAGCAAAGGTTTTTGCCGAGCTGCATAGACTTACTCGTCGAAAGGATGACGAGTATTGGTTCTTTCAAGCCAAACCGCACTGTAGGCTTTTTACCGATCTCTCCTCTTCATTGAAAAATTGGAAGAATCGCTTCTTTATTTTGAGGAGCAAGATTCCGAACGGTTTTGAGGGTTTCCCACGTAGCTGGTTGCATCTGGGCCTAGCAATTCCAAAGAAGATCGCCCCGAGTAGGGACGAAGGTGCCATGGTAATGGAATTAAAGGATCAGGCGGCCACTTAAAAGTACTCGTGCCTATACGCTATTATGGCCGAACTAAGATGGTGGCTGATGCGGATGGTCGCCAACGAAAACTATGAACTGCAGCTCTTTGACCTCGGACCCGGGACCGGTATAACCTAAATCTTTAGTCTCCTGACTTAGTTAATTTCACTAACTGTTTTTCTGTGCAGAAATGGCTGGAGGCGAAGGCGCAAAGGAGAGCCGGAAGCGGAAAAGAGAAGTCTCCCAGAAGGTGCGAGAAATGAAGATTGCCGCGACATCACAGACGCCAGGGCGGGATTCAGGAGAAGTGCCGGGAGACTCGTCCCGACCTACGAGGCAACCGGTCTCGGAAGTAGAAGTGGCTCCTTCTCCTCCTCGACAAGAAGAGCCACCACCTCCACCTGTTCCTTCTAGTGCGGAAGGCGGGCCTTCCCAACCTACTGTGAGGACCCTGTCTCGAGGCGCCCAGGTCCTCATTCATTCCTTAGAGAGGAACCGATCAGTTCGGGAGAACCCGGGCTTGGCCAAGGTTCTGGGAGCTTCCATCTGCCTCCAGGAGGATCGGAACAGGCTGATCCCGAGTAGTATTGACGATCTCTTGGCCCAGACGATGAGTTTGAGTGTAGAGAGCCTGGTGAACCAGCATATAATCAGGGAAAAGGCTCGTATTCTGAGGCAAGAAATTCTAAAAGCGGTTCAGGACGCAGCTTCTGCCCAAGCCCAACTTTCATCCACTCATGACTACATTGCTGAAATCGAGGGTCGGATGAAATCCTATGAGGATAAGTTTTCCGATTAGGCTCGTGAACTTGAGGAAGTTCGGGCGCTCCGAACTGCTGACGTTGCTCGCCTTGCCGAAGAGATCAGAGCGAAAGAAGAAGAGGCTATAACGAGGGAAGCTGGTGCCTATGTGAATGCCCACTGCGATCTTCTGGCTGAGCTTAAAAGGCGTTACCCCAAGGAAGACTTCTCGTGGATGGTGGATCTGGCTCCTCAAGACGAAGAGGAGAGCGAGGAGGAAACTGAAGGAGAGAGAGAGATTGAGCGAAATGTAAAACAGGCTGGGGTGATCCTCCAGCCGAATGACTTGTATTTTATTTTGATATGAAATGAAATCCCTTTTGTTCAATTTCTTGATGAGCTCGGAAAGTATCCAAATTGCATGAATGCTTGATTGCTTGAACGTATTGGGACATCAAACTTAACAGCGATTATTAATCTAAGTATAAGAGGTCGGAAGAACATTGTAACCATGAGATCGGCCTGAGCCTAGACCAAACACCGGATAGAACTTTAGATCATTAAAATTGAAAACTTGATTTGAACATTTAAGATCGAAAACACCATTAAGTCGGACTGAAACCTTAACTTTATTAGACGATTATCCATAATATTTATAAAGGGCAGATCGGAAATAAGACTGGATGGCACGGAGACCTGATGCTGGTTTGATTTCCTTTGACGAGAGATCGGAAATGTGATTGAATGGCGTGGGGACCTGATATTGGTGTGATCTCCTTAATTGAGAGATCGGAAAACATTCGACTAGATGCAGGATCGGTTCATTTTCTAATCAAGTTACTTGTAACCGAGGAATGTCAGTCGAGGGTCGATTTTCAAAGTTTATTGACTTCGGTGATCGGCCAAAATATGGTGTCGACATCCATCTGCTTTGGAGTTGTGCTATTAATGGAAGTGTGTGCGTGCTGTGGAATACTATGTGCGATATTGGTTATGCTCATTTAGTGAATCATATAATTGATGAACAATTTGAATATAATGTTTTACTATGGAGGCTTTTTAAGTTCTATTAAATGCTTAGAATTGGTGTACTTTGGTTGTTGATGAAGACTTTTCCTTTTTTTTTTTTTTTTTTCCTTCCTGGTGGTCTGAAGTTGATGGGGCACTGCGCCATCCTTACTTGGCACCACTTCATGATATCAACGAGGAGCCTGTTTGCCCAAGGCCTTTCATCTTTGATTTTGAGCAGCCAACATTTACCGAGGAAAATATCAAAGAGCTTATCTGGGGGGAATCTGTAAAATTCAATCCTGATCCTTGAGGATTGTCCGATACTCTATGATTCCCATTTTCTTCATAAATATATAGAACCCATCAGAGTCTATAGGGAATGAAGAAAAGAAGTCACTGGGTATATTGGGATTCACTCACATGTAACATATAGTTGATTCTTTTCATCACAGATCTTTCAAGATATTGAAGTGTGTGAAACGGAGGGTAGGTTGCCTTCAAGTTAAACTGAGAAGAATCTCTATAAAGGTTTACTTTGTAGTTGGTAGTATATGGGCACACCAACTCGATTTGGTGTGGCTGGAGTGGCTTTTGTAGTGGCAATCTATACTGTTTTGAAATGGGGATTCTGCATAGTTCTGAGACTTAATGTTCCTTTTTTTTTTTTTTTGGTAGTTTCTGAAAGTTGATTTGAATGTAAAGAATTTCTTTAATTTGCTAGGCCTATCATTTCCCACTTAATATTCGGAATAGTTGCAATGTGAAAGTATAGCTTCTGGTGATTGATTGGAAAACCAGTGATTCCAGTAGGTTTACTCCCTCAATTGATACCAGAAAAAACACAATTCATTGATGAGTCATGGAGAAACATTTTCAATTGGCTCGACAAACAGAAGCATAAGTCGGTTGTGTTTGTGGGATTTGGCAGCGAGTGCAAACTGACAAAAGATCAGGTTTATGAGATAGCTTACGGGCTAGAGCTATCAGGATTGCCATTTCTATGGGCTCTCAGGAAACCCAGTTGGGCAAACAAAGATCTCGATGCTTTACCTTCAGGTTTTGGTCAGCGCACGAGTAAGACAGGAATTGTGTGCATAGGATGGGCACCACAGATGGAAATTCTGGCACACCCATCAATTGGGGGATCACTGTTTCATTCTGGGTTAGGTTCTGTGATAGAGATTTGTTGTTTTGTTTTGCCAATGACGGCTGATCAAACCTTTGAATGCTAGGTTTCTGTTGAAAAAGGAGAGCTGTGGAAGTAGAGAGAAGCGAAGAACAGGTTTTTAGCAGGAAATGCATAGCAAAGGCCCTGAGAATAGCTATGGTCTCTGAGGAAGGGGAGAAATATCGGATGCATGCTAAGGAGGCAGCTCAAGTTTTTGGGAATCATAATTTGCATCAGAACTATTACATTAATATGTTTGTTGAGTTCTTGAAAAATGGAGTTGCAAAAGGATGAAGTAATTACTCCAGTTCTTATTTTGAGAGACAAATAATCAAGAGCCTACTTCATAACTCCACTGTGTGCTTGTGCAAAATATAATAAAAATAATTATTTGCAAATATATCAAGCTATTTTTTCTTCTGATTTGTAAAAGTTGTTATATTTATGATAATACAATGCATGCTTGTTTCTTTCTGTTGACAATTTTACCTCAGCAAGTCCACGGGCAAATAAATTCATAAAAGTGAAGATATTCATGCTTAATTAATCCTTTCACTTTCTTTTAGGTTTGTTAGTCATGCCTGTTTATTTTACTTAATATTTATAGAAAATATTAATATTTTAATGAAATGTTTTCAGGAGAATAGATTTTATATATCTCAATTGGAATTCAATCGATGAGATAGAGATAATTGAGTTGAAGGAATCATTTTCCTAACGAAAATGGGGGGGGAAAGTTTGGCCAGGTTTTGGAAGATCAACTTTTCACGTTTTGTAAGCCCATAGAAACTCTAACGTTAATCTACTGCACGTGTTTTATGCCTAGTTCTCTTGTTCAAAGCAAATATCAAATTTGCCTTCTCCATCCTCCATATGTTTTGTGATAGTGACATATACATCACATGATATAATTACGTATTTTCTGTTGAAAATGTTCAAATTAAGAAAATTTAAAAAATAAAACATGAAAACTAGCATCAATTACGTAAGCAAACTTGAAGGCCAACAAGAATTGTAAGAGGAGGAAAAAAAAAAGCATAGCAATTAGCAATTATGGCAAATCGGTTCACTGTTTGCTTTGAACTTTATCATATAGTAATTATTTTGATTTTGTTATGGTGGCCACAACCCACAGGCTGAGGGAGGCCAAAGCCCAAAGGGTTTCAGTTTCTTCTGTAAGAATCTAATAGCTACTGAGGGAGCCGACTTTCAAGCACGTGAAGATCAGTTTCAAGAGTGAGTGGGACAAGGGGAATTGTATATTTTAGATCAGTTTCAAGATATATCTGGGTTGCCATTTCTATGGGCACTGAGAGAACCCAGTTGGGCAATTCATGATCTTGAAGCCTTGCCTTCAGGATTTGGCGAACGGACAAGTGGGCAAGGCATCGTTAGGTTGGGATGGGCACCGCAGATAGTAATTTTGGGACACCCATCAATTGGGGGATCATTGTTTCACTCTGGGTGGGGTTCTATCATTGAAACACTGTAATTTGGTCACAGCCTTGTTCTGCTACCATTTATCATTGATCAGCCTTTGAATGCAAGGCTTTTGGTTGAGAAGGGTTTGGGTGTGGAAGTAGAGAGAAGTGAAAATGTGTCATTTACCAGGGTTGGTGTTGCCAAGGCTTTGAGGCTAGCCATGGCATCTGAGGAGGGGAGAAAGTTAAGAGAGAGAACGAGTGAAGCTGCAGAGATATTTGGAAATCAAGAGTGTTATATTCACAAATTTGTTGAGTTTCTTAAAAGTAAAGAATTTCTGGAACAGAGACAAAAGTGATAATTTTCCATGGAATTCCTTTCTGTGTTTGCTTGTTATCGTGTAAACAACAATTCCAAATAACCAATGTTCAGTCTATCAGTTTCAGAATGTATTAAGCAGGCAAGTTTCATGGTTGATTTCCAATAAAACTATGAGGTGACAGGTTGAAGAAAGGATTATTTCCATCAAGCTATGTTTTCACACCGATCTACTCCAAGGAAACTAATTGGTATTCAACAGACGTTGGAATTGGACCATCAAGGGTCTTAATTCTCATCACAATCGTGTTAGATGTTAGAAATCGATTTTTCTACTCTTTTAAGTCACAGAAATTGCCCTGGTTCACTTGTAAGTTTTTATTTTTTTATAGCCCCCAAGCCCTCGTGAAAAGTATTTTCCAAAAATAATTATTTTTCATTGTTGGTCACAAACTTATAATACAAATCCAAAGAATTTTCTTTTCATACTTTTAATTAATGTGTTGGAAAACTATTTGCCAGACTCATCTTGACATTCCTACTCAGAGATAAAGCGGTACAATCAATAACTAATGAATATGTGACTGAGACATTCCTAGAGATAAATAAATGAACTTAAGCTTATTATTATTGGAAGGTTACTCTAATATAAGCTTCGAATTAGAATGAATTTAATAATTATTAAATTAAAATATATAAATAATTAATTAAAGTATGTTTATAAAGTGTACGAATCAATATGTAAATCTAATTTATATTATAAAATAGGCTATAAATTTTTTTAAAAAAATTGTCATGTGACATTTTCAAAGAAGTGCTTGAGTTGCTAATTAATGTTATTATATTAATTAATTTTTTAATATTTTTAAATTAATTATGTTAAATTTATAATTTTAAAAATTAAAATGATAAATTACATTAAATGATTATTGATTTGTAATTTATGGCTAATATTTTATAAAAATGATAAAAAAAATTAAATTGGATATGTAAATATTAGAAATAAAGTATTAAATGAGAGTATTATAGTTATATGTTATAAATTTTAATAATTAAATTTTAAGAAAAATTAAAAATATTTTTAATAAAAAATAAGATATTAAAATTTAAATTAATGTTATAATTTTACTGTTTTTAATTAATTATGTTTAATTTATAATTAAAAAAAATAACTTCTATTAATTAGTTATTGATTTGTAATCTATGACTTATTTAATAAGAGTGATAAAAAAATAATTTTATTAAAAAATTAAATTAGACATGTAAAAACTAAAAATAAAATATTAAATTAGAGTTTTATAGTTATATGTTACAAATTTTAATAATGTAATTTGAAAAAGATATTAAAAATAATTTTAACAAAAAAACAAAATATTAAATTTTAAATTAATTATAAAAAATTAAGTTTTATAAAATGTGTGCATATCACAAACATTTAACTAATATTTAATATAACAATTGATGATTTTTTATGAATTAATTTCTATATGCATGATAAACACCTACAAATCCCAATTATTATTATTATTATTATTATTTTAAATTTCCACAAAACAGATTAGTTGTGACTAGAGTTACAATTTGAATTATGAACAATTTAAAATATTAAACTTGAATTGTATTAGAATTTCTTTTGCCAAATTCTATTAACTTATCCACAAAATTTTGCAAATAAAATATTTAAGAAAAGTTGCTCTCTACATCCCTTCGTCCCATTATAATAGATAATTTTAAAAAAAAATTAATTTTTTTTTATCTTACTTTATTTACTATTTTAAAAAATTAAAATATATTAATTATTTTTTAATTTTATTATTATTCTTAATGTTTTTATTTTTTTTACACATTTCTATATAATAATATTATAAAAATATTTTAGCCAATAATTAATTATTTATTTATTTATAATGGAGGGAGTAATCCTTCATAATTGCTGGACACTCAGATAATAAAACTGATTGAGAGGGATTATAAATTGTGATTGCATATTTAGATTTTTCTTTTTGAATAATTTTTGTTGGGTAGCCTTAAAATCAAAGCCTGAAAAAGCATCAGAAGCGCGAAAAAAGTATGCTGCCATGCCATCCACGTGATCAGTTTAACAACTCTTTTCTTTCGTGGAAAGCAAATTTGTAAACATAAAATGCGAATTAAAGTATATTCTTACTCCTCTGGATTTTATATCTTTACATGCTTTTCTCGTGATGTGTGCCAATCTTTTATCTCAATTAAATATGTGAATTTAACATCGTAATAATAATAATAATAATAATAATAATAATATTTGAAATAGACATCTCAACTAACCCCAACTGAAAAAAATGTTAACCAAGCAAGGAAGCCACTAGGAACCCTTCCAGCCGGAAGATTTAAAAATGTTATGTGTTGGCGTCACCACATACGAAAGCCTTAATAGTAACACACAAATTATTTCTACCCATCATACAGTGATAATATATTCTCTTGTAGTTGCCCATTATTCTCATTTCAGGTATTGGCCTCTTCAGCTTTTTCCGAAAGATTCAACGATTAGCTATGGCAGCTGATTTGCATGTGGCAATCCTTCCATGGTCTGCCTTTGGCCATATAATGCCGTTTTTCCAATTCTCCATTGCATTAGCCAAAGCTGGAGTTCACGTCTCGTTTGTATCAACCCCAGGGAATATTCAGAGACTCCCTAAACTTTCACCAAGTTTAACACATGTAATAAACTTGGTGGAGCTTCCAATGCCTACTCTGGATGGTGAATGTCGCTTGCCCGAAGGAGCTGAGGCCACAATAGACATCTCCTCCGAGAAGATTCAGTACCTGAAAGTCGCCTATGATCTCTTGCAACATCCCTTTAAGAAGTTTGTCGCTGAGAAAAGGCCCAATTGGTTAGTCGTTGACTTTTGCCATTACTGGGCTGCTGATATTGCTAAAGAATTTGCTATCCCACTCCTATATCTGTCTGTTTTCTCTGGGGCTATGAGAGCCTTTATAGGACCACCAGAATATTTAGACGGTGATGGCCGAAAGAGATTCAGAGCAACGCCAGAAAGTCTAACTTCACCACCAGAATGGATAACTTTCCCCTCTTCCGTAGCTTTTCGAAGCTATGAGGCTCGCAACTTTTTTTCTGGCTTCTACGGTGAGAATGCATCGGGCGTAAGTGACGCTGAACGGATTGCTAAGACAATGTCAGCTTGCCAAGCTGCGGTTGTCCGTAGCTGCACTGAATTTGAAGGCGAGTACCTGAAAATATTTGAGAAAATTCTTGGGAAGCCAGTGATTCCACTAGGTTTGCTCCCTCCAGAAAAACCTGAAAAAATAGAAATCACTGATGGAACCTGGAGGAAGACCTTTGAATGGCTTGATAATCAAGAACACAAATCAGTTGTGTTTGTTGGGTTCGGCAGCGAGTGTAAACTTACCAAAGATCAAGTCTACGAGATAGCATATGGGCTGGAGCTTTCCGAATTGCCATTTCTGTGGGCACTTAGAAAACCTAGCTGGGCTATCGAAGATTTTATTCTGCCTCCAGGATTCAGTGACAGGACATCCAAGAAAGGAATTGTCTGCATAGGATGGGCACCTCAGCAAGAAATTCTAGCACATCCATCAATAGGGGGATCATTGTTTCACTCTGGGTGGGGTTCAATCATAGAAACTCTGCAGCATGGGCTTTGTCTAATTGCTCTGCCCTTCATTATTGACCAAGGGGTCAATGCCAGGTTACTGGTAGAGAAAGGTTTGGCCGTGGAGGTGGACAGGAAGGACGATGGATCATTTACTAGAAATGATATTGATAGATCTCTGAGACTAGCTATGGTTTCAGAAGAAGGGAAGCAGTTGAGGCATCAAGCAAAAATAGCTGCTGCCATTTTTGGGGATAGGAAGCTGCATCAGAACTACATCACTAGGTTTGTTGAGTATCTGAGGAATGGAGTTTGAAAGGTAGACGCAAGGATGATGCCCCTCCTTCTGTGGGTGTAGATGTTATAAGTAAAAATATATGGTCTTTCGTGGTCAATAAAAGCTATATATGCCGTCCACCCACGGATGTAATTCCTGTATCATCTCTGTGTCACACACGGTGCTAATCGATGCTTCTGAAAGTTTTGAAAGTCCGTATTGGATGGAGATACCGCTTAAAAGGATTTGGCTACCACCCTATTTATAGAGATCCACTGTAATGAAAAATTTGGAAAATCATGAAGACAGATGAGTTACAACTCTCAATAAAACTTGCTGTTTTTGTTTTTGTTTTTGTGTTTTTGTTTTTTTTTTTCCCCTTCTCTCTCTCTCTCTCTCTCTCTCTCTGCCCAATCCCTGTTTCTTCTGCACAAGATATGATGAGTTATAACACCTAAATTCTGTCTACTTCAGCTAGCCTCAAGTCTACCTTTACATTATAATGATTTTCAATTCATGCCTTTGCAAAGCTCCATGAAGTTGCAGCAACTATAGGGAGGCAAGTGTCCAAACTCCAGCATAAAGAATCTCATTTATCTGCAAAATCACTGAGAGGTTATATCCTGCCAGGTACTACCCAATCTAGCACCATGTTCCTTTAGTATCCGGACTGACTGCAAAAGAATGTCTTGTTCCGTGGAGTACAGTTCATTTTTGCTCTATAATCAGAGGGTATTAAAGCAGGCGTTAGGAAAATTGAAAGAATAACAAAAGTGCTGCTAACACAATGAAACTAAAGAAATGAAGATACGTCCAAGCATTAAGCATGCAAAACAGAGCTTCAACGAAAGAAGAGCATATTACGACCAAAATCTGCAATTATTCAATGATATAACTATCAAGAGATGAATAGGGAGTTTATTCAGTACTCAGAAACCAAAGCGCCAAATAAGACAAATATACAACTACTTCCAAAAGTGCATCAAATACAATGTGTAGCAAGATTTTAAAAATGTCATTAAATACATGAATAACTATCTCACTCGGCTTTTAGGAGTCAACTTCATAAGAACTGATTTTGCATGAATAAAGCTTACCAGACTTGATTTGATGTGATTGTAGGAGTTTATTTAAGTTGACATATCCTAGATTATACACAAGTACTATGAATTAGGGAGAAGAATTAACTTTGCTAGTTTGCTGCCAGCAAAACTCATAAAAACTAATTTTGAACATGCATAAGCTTTCTTTATTTTATTTTATTCATTTAGAAGCTTATTTAAGTTGATGAGATCCTAGACTATGCGTAATTATCATCAACTAGTGAAAAGAATTAATATTTGCTGCTGCTGCAAAAAATTTACAACCAGTGTAGTGAAAAATTCCCCACTCTCCAGTCAATGTCCATAAAACTGGCTAAACAAGTGCTAAAACTTTTAACAATTAATTATATACTAGATGAGTTCTATCACCTCAAGATATGCAAGGGCCAGAAGATCAAAAAAAAATTAAGCAAACACAACCCTTATCAAGGTAAACCAAAATGTCAATTCTATTCCTTGCCAAAAGTATTGTAAAGTGGGGAGGAAGGACATTAGAAACTCACCATGTGTCTAAGATTGCATCCAATAGTCAATTCTGCAAAAGAGCTTTCTACTCTAGACAAGAAACAGTATGGGGCCTCCTTTTCCAAGAAAACTTTTGGGTTCAACTTTAGCATGCTTTCTATGTCCTTTGATATCTGAGGTATCTTTTCCAAATCATCAATTTTCACAGGAAGTTTAGTGGTCATAGCACGCCATTGGGCACGGGATTTATTCACAATTACCTATATATAAAGGACAGCCAAGCTTGTAGTGTAAATAGCAATTTCATAAATTCAAGTAGCATAATGAAGTAGAACACATTTACCATGGTGTCTTAGAAATGTAAAGACAATCTACAGGAGAAAAAAATGCCCACCTGACTAGAAAACAATGAATTTGGGACTAAGACAGGAAATTTCTCAGCATTGAGTAACATTGTGGTAGTAAGTCCCATTTCCACCACTTGTCCTTCTATAGATCCAGCCTACAAGAAGAAGAATAGATAAAATCCACAAATAGTCATGCATGTTTAATGAATTTTTGTTTTTGATGTTGTAGAAATCAAATATGCATTTCAATAGAGAGTTTTTCAGCATACAACTACAATAATCATTATAGTACTGTTAATAAAAGCCATTGATTGGATTTATTAACCATTCCTGCATAGCCACAAAATTTGCTTGAGAATTTTTTCTATCCATCTAAAGACAAACTTGGATCAACCAATAACAAATGACATGTTCAACTTACTTTTATTGTATCTCCAAGTGAAAAGGGTTTTGAAAACTGCATAGATAACCCACTCAGCACATTACCAAGAATGTCTCTAGCAGCAAAAGCAGTGGCCACTCCTGCATAGGATTTTAACAATAGAGAAGTCAAATAACTGGTAGCGTGTCACAAATTTTAAAAACATTTGCAAAATCAGAAAATTATTTGATTCACCATTTTCTCGACAGAAACTGTTCTTTAACTGAAGTGAAGGAGGAGATGTGATTGACAGTGACACTCACCTCCTATGCCACCCACTGTTAAAATAGATTGCACAGCCACTCCACACGCCTCAGCTAAGGCCATTAAACCAATAACAAAAAGACCAATAGAAGAAACTTTATCAAGAGTTAACATCCTTTCTTTGTCAACCAATGATAAACTTTGAGCACCCAATGCACGGCTAAACACATTTGTTTTCCACCGATACAGAAACCATACAAAAGAAAGAACAATTGCACCCCTCCATCCCTGTGCCATGTACTGAGATGCTATAGTAGTTGGTGCCACCATCATGCCACTACAAGTCAAAGCCATCACACATAAATGAAGAAATAAAATCATAACAGACACTTGCAAATCCAAAAATGACAAAGATATGGAAGTGGAACCACTAACATTTTTAAAAATGCCATAAAGGTAACTAGATATCGCACAGGATCCTCTAAAGCACCCCAAAAGCTTTTCTCATATGGAACCGGCGCGCCAGATAAGCTTCTAGATAGCAAAGAAGCAGGAGTTTGCATAGCATATTTGTGAAACATCCTCAAGAGCCTAGGCATCACTACCCATGCCAATATGGTACCAGTAATAATATAACCAACTGGAACAATCACATCTTTAAGATAAGGATGTGAATCAAGTAATTGCTGACCATAGGGGATCATTTCATCATAGACCTCTTTAGTCTTTTGTCCAGTATAAGTCATTGCATCCACTGCACTTCGCCAAGAGTCTCTAACCTTCTCAATCCAGTCAATTCCAACATCACCACCGTTACCAACATCCACATCACTCCCACTAGAAGCAGCAGAAATTTCAACTGACCCAGTTTTGTCGACTTTGCCACCAGAAGATGATGAAAGTGATCGATAGCTCAACATGGAGCTTACTGAAATATAAGGAACAGTTCTTCCAAAGCACGAATTGGGTGATGATGCGCTTGAGAATACGGATTTGACTTTGAAACAATGGGTAACAACCGAAGAATCATAACTCAGAATTTTAGGATGAGCATTTTCCAAATTCTGAGCGAGTTTAGATTCTCCTTTGCAGTAATCTTGATTTAAAAAAGCACATAACGATCTTATAAGACTTTGATTAGCACATCTTGTACAACTTGTGAACGGGTTAAATGGCTGCAGCTTTGAATTAGGGTTAATGGAACTATAAACTGACTTTAGCGTTGAAAGCCTAATTCCAGCCATTAAAGCTACTCAGTAATACCAATCTACAAAAACATCATCATCAAACACATTTCAACAGTTAGGAAATTTTAAGAAGACAGAAAAATCGATAGTATTGTGAGATTTAGATTAAAAAATGTACAATACACTAACCGAACAGAAAATTAACCTTCTAATTAATGTATCGTAGCAATGTTATCTAAGAATATCCATAAACCCTAAATTTCTATCTGAATTCTGGGAAAATGCAGATGAACAAAAGTACATAGGCTAATTTCCATTTCATGAACAGTCCATTAAAACACTACAAATTGAAGATTCTTTTTCTTTTATTCCAATTTTTCTAAGCAAATTGCTTACCAGGGCGTGATGGGGGTGAGTTTTGGGCATGCCAGGTAGCATGTTCTTTGCTTGGGAAGGTTTACCAGAGAGACAGAGTCATACCCAAAGAGACAGAGATGGAGAGAGAGAGGCTTGTGAAAGACAGCAAGAGATGAACTTAGGAGTAGATACCCTTTAGATGCAAATTGTTTTACGTTCGTTGGATGTAACTGACCAGTCTCCGTAATATCATCCAACGGCCAGCAAGTTATAATTAAAAGTTAACTTTATAATCATATATATCTTAATTTTATCTAAGAATTTTTCTACATATATTAATCACCGGATGTTTAGATCACTGCATGGTGGGGCCCATACAATGAGTCTAAATCGGTCAATTTTTTAACGTGAGATTGAAGTAATTTTGAGCAAAATCCCATATTAAAAGCATAAATAATAAATAATAATAAACAATAAATGACATGTTTAAAGGCGTAGAGGTTGATAGACTTCATCTTTTATAGAAGTCATACTGCATTTGGATTCTTCCTAGTAGTTTTGCAGCCTAGAATCTCAGTTATAAATTGACTCTATAGTTTCTTCCTTCTCTAACTCTACAGTTTCTTCTTTTTCTTGTTTCTGCAGAGAGGGCGCATTGTTTCTGCAAAGAGAGAATGAAAGATCAAGAAAATTTTTTATGTCATCTCAATATGAAAACTTCAACTACCCTTTCAAGATTAATGTTTAGTCTTCTTCTTTTGATAGCTGTTCCCTATCTCTTCTACTCCATTAACTCATTAAAGATATTGCGTTCTCCACCCAACCCATCACCTCTTCCTCTTAGCCTACCGGTAACTCTACCTGTGCACCTAAATGTGTCAACTTCCGAGCCTCTCCTAGAAAACCCTAAAACCTTGCACGAGAACACAACTCTCCATCATATAGTTTTTGGAATTGGAGCCTCTTCTAAACTATGGGACCATAGGAAAAACTACATCAAGTTATGGTGGAGACCTGATGAAATGCGAGGCATCGTTTGGTTAGACGAGCATGTAAAGAAAGATCCAGATGATGATAATCTCTTGCCACCAATAATGATATCGAGCAACACGTCAGATTTCCCTTACAAAAATCCGAAAGGTCACCGTTCTGCGATTCGGATATCGAGGATAATATCAGAGACTTTGAAGTTAGGAATGAAGGATGTGAGATGGTTTGTGATGGGAGATGATGATACGGTGTTTGTTGCAGATAATTTGGTGAGGGTTTTGTCCAAGTACGACCATAATCAGTATTATTATATAGGGAGTTCGTCAGAGAGCCACTTGCAGAACATATATTTTTCTTATGGCATGGCTTATGGAGGTGGAGGGTTTGCTATAAGTTACCCATTAGCGAAGGAACTGGCGAGGATGCAAGATAGATGCATAAAGAGGTATCCTGAATTATACGGGTCAGATGATCGAATTCAGGCTTGCATGGCGGAGCTTGGAGTTCCACTTACCAGGGAACCTGGATTTCACCAGGTTAGCTTTTTTACGTTAAGTTTTGAGTTTTGTTGAGAGTTTTTGCCCTGTCTAATCTCCTGTCCTAACTATCAAGTGTTTTTTTTTTTTTTTCTTATTTTCTTGAATGGATCGTTTGTTATCATGGTTGAAAATTGGCTGAACAATATGTTTTTCTAAGCACTTGACATGAACTAAGTTAAAATATAAACCATTTTTTTAGATAAGGATTAAGAATTAATGGTTTTATTTTTTTAAATGAGCGACTATTAAATTAATTAAGTAAAGTCTCTTACAATTAAAGCCCAGCTTTATAGTTTAAATGTTTGAGAGATTATTGTGTGTTCTACAACATATGTTCTCTCTTATAAGATATGGAAATTTTTTAAAATATTTTATATAATTTGTAAAATTTTTAATTTTAATTATTTAATATTTATTTATTTGACTTTTTTTTAACAATTATTAATGTGAATTAAATGTATGTAATTTTGTATTTCAAATTTTTGACTTGTATATTGTTAGCATTTCTTTATATTATAACTACTTATGCCATACTCATTTTATTCAATTATATATCAGAAAATATTTATTAATTTACCAAATAATTATTTTTTTAAATATTTGAGCAAATTAATTATTTTATTATTATATTACATTTTAAAGTAATTTAATTATAAGATTTTATTTTATAATTTCCTCGTTTTTTAGGATAATATTTGATTTACAATTTGGTCTGTGTAATCTCTTCGTTTCATAGTTATCTCTTTTTTTCTCAGTATAATCTCCTCCTTTCATAATTTTTTTTTATTTTTCTGATGCTTGTTTGCCATTATTTTGTTTTTGTTGAACAGTATGATGTGTATGGTAATTTATATGGGCTGTTGGCTGCACATCCAATTGCACCTTTAGTTTCCCTACACCATCTAGACCTAGTGGAGCCCATATTTCCTGATATGGATCGGATCCAATCCTTACAAAAACTCAAGGTCCCAATGCAATTGGATTCTGCTGGGCTCATGCAACAATCAATCTGCTACGACCAGACTCGACAATGGACCATATCTGTATCCTGGGGTTATACGGTTCAAATTTTTCGAGGCATAATTCCTCCCCGAGAGATTGAAAAGCCAGCTAGGACATTTTTGAATTGGTATCCAAAAGCTGGATACAAAGCTTTTGCATTCAATACACGGTCATTGAGCAAGAACTCATGTCAAAGGCCCTCCATATATTGTTTGGCTGATGCAGTATATACTGGTAATAATAAAAATGGCACAGTTAGCATGTATGTTGGCCCGAACATTTCTAATCCAGATTGTAAGTGGAAGATTTCCAATCCCTCTCAGATCGTTAAAGTGGAGGTTTATAAGAGGCCTGATCCCTATTTTTGGAATAAGGTAATTAACCAAATTATTTTTAAATATATTTCCATATCTTCATTTATTTTTCTTTTTAATTTTTTTTTTTATGCAGGCTCCAAGAAGAAACTGTTGCAGAATCTTACCAACTAAGAAAAAGAGAACTTTAGTGATTGATGTTGGGGAATGCCAAAAAGATGAGGTCATTGAAATACGGTGATTTGCCTGAGTTTTTTTTTTTTGTCTTTTTTAGCTATAATTGTTAAAGAATATTAGTATTTCTGTAATTTAGATGATGAGAATCCTAATTTAAAATTCTAGCTGATTAATTAGGAGTTAATTACATGATTTAACTTTATTAGATCAACTTCTCCAAAATTATTTATTTATTTTAATTTTTTTGACCTTATTCTCTTTTAGTTTTGATCAGTATTCGATACTCAGTATAATATGCATTGCGTTTAGGGCAGTGAAACTGTTTTTTTAAATTAAAAATTGTTACTTTAAATATTATTAAAAAAATAATTTAAAAAATTATTTTAATATTTTTATAATTAAAATTTATTAAATTTATTTTTAATTATTTTTTAATATTTTTAAATTAATATATTTAAGAAGTGATTTTTTTAATAATAATTTCAACATCAAAGTAAAATAGGTTGATAGTGGTTTTCATAAACTACTTGGAAGCCCAATTCATTTATAGGTTAATTGGCGCATTTTCATTGATGTTGATCTAATTATCACCACCATAATTGAGAATAAATTATTATTATATGTTAAACTTCGTGATCAAATTCATAACTGGCTATATGATTATTTTTAATTTATTTATATATATAAAAAAATGCTGTGTGAGTTGCGAATCTTATTCGGAAAACTCACCGTTTCATCCAGCCATTTGTGGTGGTCAAAAGACTCGAAAATTATTTGTGGGATCTTAAGGCCACAGCTAAAGCTAAACGCGTAAAACGCTCATTGTGCTCTACAGATTGTCCGAACGCGCAGACTCCGAAACGCAGGTCTTCTCGCTGACTCGGCTTCTGTTACGCACAAAGCACAAAACCAAAGAACCCTTTACCCGCTTCTTTTAACTCTTCATTCTCCAATTCAATTACCTCAATTCCTCTTTCATGGAGATTCCACGCACAAACCTTACTCTCTCCTTCATTTTCCTCTGTCTCACTCTAGTCTCTGCCCTCTCCCTGTCCTCCTTCTCCCCTACCGATAATCATCTTATCAACTGCGGCTCCTCTGTTGACGCTGCTGTTTACAGTCGCCACTTCGTTTCTGATGACGACTCCTCTAATCCCAACTCGCCGCTCCTCTCTGCCACCCGGACGATTCCACTTGCCAACCAAAAACCGGCCCCCAGTTCACACCAAATCTACAACACGGCTAGGATTTTCAAGAAACCTTCCAAGTATGCTTTCGAGATCAAGGATCCAGGAACCCACATGGTACGCCTTCATTTTTACCCTTTCGTCTCTTCGAATTTGGACTTAAACTACGCTCAATTTCACGTTCTGGTTAATGGGTATGTCGTTTTGAGCAATTTTACTGTGGCGAATGTAGCGACCCCTCTGGTTAAGGAGTATTTTATTTGGGTTGAGTCAAATAAACTTGTTATTACTTTTTTGCCAACAAGAAGGAATGAATTTGGGTTTGTTAATGCAATTGAAGTGATGTCTGCACCTAAAGATTTGATTGCTGATATGGCAATTCTTGTGAATGGCAATAAAACTGAGAAATTTGATGGTTTAACCAAGCAGGCTCTTGAAACATTGTATAGGGTGAATGTCGGGGGTCCAAAAGTGACGCCATTTAATGATACAGTGTGGAGAACTTGGGTTCCCGATGATGGGTTCTTTGAATCAAGTGAATTGTCGAGCAGGATCTATTTCAGTGGTCGAATTAAGTATCAAAATGGAGGTGCTAGTCGTGAAGTTGGTCCTGATTTTGTATACAATACTGCTAGAGTAATTTCTAGCACAAATGCTTCGATCCCCGATGCAAACATGACATGGGAGTTTCCAGTGATGGAGGGTTATCAATACCTTGTTAGATTGCATTTCTGTGATATTGCTAGCATGTCGCTTGGTTTGCTGTATTTTAATGTGTATATCAATGGGCATTTGGCATATGAAAATCTGGATCTTTCCTCTATTACATATATGCTGGCTTCCCCATTTTATGCAGATTTTGTTGTTGATAGTGATGGCTATGGGTTTTTAAGAGTGAGTGTTGGACCTTCAAACATGAGCATGGTACACACAGTTGATGGTATCCTGAATGGAGTGGAGATCATGAAGATGAGTAATTCAGTGGGTAGTCTTGATGGGAAAATGTGTGCAGGGATGGTATTGAGAAGTTGGCCAAGAGGGAATTTTGGTATTTTGTTTCCTCTAGTTGCTGTTGTGTGTCTGTTGTTGAGCTTATCCGTGCTTATGCATAAGAGGACAGTTGGTACAAGGGATTCTGTTGCCTGGTCTAAATTGCCAACTGATGTCCCAGAAGATAATGTAAAGCCTAGCAATGAATATTTATCTGGCAAAGTTGATGTTTCTTCAAGATCAACAGATTTTTGAATGATGCAAATGGTCATGCAATAGTAGGATGATGGTGTTCTTAGTTTCTTACTTTGTGCTATTAAAGGTCATGGATGGTTCTATAACTTCTAATGTAAAGTCTCTAATTCTAAAGAGAGCTTATTGTACTTGGAGTTCGTTGAAGAGGGAATTTGCGAGTTGTATTTACAGCATATAGTGTATTGGCAAATAACCTTGGCGTCTCATCGTTGTTGTCTTCCTCTGATAATGGATTGCCCGTTACTATAAAGAGGTTCTTTTCTTACCATATCTATGCTACTTTAGTGTTTGTATTGTGTGCTATGATCTTCTACTTCCATATTGTCAAGATGTTAGGTTTAGTTTTTTTTTTTTTTTTTTTTTTTTTGAGGAATAGAAGTTGATTAGAAAATTAAATGTGTTGGATTATCAGAAAATCATGACTTGTAATGAGTCATCCAGATGCTGTTTTTTTCCTAATTCCAAATCTGACGCCCTAGCCACAAATGCATTGCAACAAATAATTGAATTTAGAACCATTCTAATTTCTATATATTTTATATAAAAGAAATAGATTTCCATGAAAGCAAGCTAAGCTCCAGGCTAGCTAGGTTTGCCGTTTACCACTTTGCCTGGCAGATACCTGTCTTCATATGTGTTTGTTGGGTCATGTACACGTGTCTCTTTGAAATTCATTTATTCATAGGGGATGAAATTGCCTTAAAGATGAGCGAGGATAAGGACCGCAAAGCTGGAATTTTCTGATGTGATGATATCCATTTTGTGTGAGGTGTATAAATTTAAATATATTACATCAAAACATTTTCATTATTCATCTAGAAAAATATCTCTAATTTTAAATTTTTTTATGAATTTAAATTTTAAATATAATAATCATCTAGTAAAATTTTACTTTAAATTTTATAAAGAAGATAATTATAAAATCAATAATATTAAAAATTATTATAAAAAAAATGGAATAACTGTTTAGATCACCAAAGATGATGAGCATGGGCATGGCTATAAGTTAATAGAAGATTATGAGTTAAAGAATTGCACTTTCTTTATTCATATATTCTGTCTTTAAGCATTAGTGATGTGAAAACGAGGTTTCAAAGAGCATTTTTAAAGCGTTTTAATGCTTACGAAAAAATGGGGTTTTCAATATTCATTGATATGATGTAATATTTATTAAATCTTGTGCTCAAAAATGCTATTTCAAAAAGCATTTTTCTTGGTAGCACTCTTCTTTTTATAATGAACAAAAAAAAATGCTTTCTAGATTGACGTTTTCAATGATAAATTAGAAAACATTGGTCTTGTTAACGTCTTCTTGTATAAAACATTGTGTTAGCAAATTGTTTTAGATTCAAACTACCAAAGTAAATATTTTTTGTCACGACCTAACCTATGGATTGGATCGGTACTAAGATTTGGGTCAGCACTAAGACTTAGTCAGCCTAAAGCTCCCGAGACCTGTAGTAAGCCTAACTATTCCTCAATCCATTCCTAAGGTCCATTTGGTCCCAATTTCAAGAATTCAACCGGACAGAGTCTGGCCATAAAATGGATCATTCAACCGATAGTTTTTGACTCGCCCGACCTGTAAACACAATATATAATAATTTGGGGAGCTCAGCTCACCCACCCAATCCAGTCATACATGCATTTAATATTCTTATAAATTCAACATAATATTATATTACATATCCAAATTACTTAAAATACTCCTAACACATGTGGAGTCTAAAATTTAACTAAATTGTATAAAATACATTAGATATTACTAATTGACCTGCGAAGAAGAAGAGCAGGTTAGTTACAACAAGTAATCCTCCTGTAGCCTGAAAAAATAAGATGAACAGGAGTGAGCGTTCGACTGAGAGAGTAAAATACTAATTTTAACCACAATTTCTATAGTTATCTAAAGCTAATGCATTATAAGGAATGGAATGCAACATCATCATAAATTTCATACAAATCAAATTATAACAGTAAAAAGGCAATTTGAAGCACTCACACACCCAATACTGTTCAAACAGTACATATATGGGAGCTAATCCCCTATACAGCCCTCTTAATCCAACATCTACCAGTGAGTGTCTCTCAAGTCGGGCTTTCGCTTAATAAACCAAATGCGGGGGCTAGTGAGTATCTCTCAAGCCGTGCCTATCCTAACTTATCTATAAAGGACTGGGTCCCAACGAGTATCTCTCAAGTCGCGTCTACCCGTCCTATCCATATTCAATACCACACACCAACGCACGCACACGGCTCCAAATTACCACAAACAACATTCATGGCACTTTATCAATTGAGAATATAATATAAAACATGCCTAGTGTTTAACTACATAGATATATATATTTATAAGTGATGCATGGGCATGCCTGAACATATAATAATATTTAAATTATAATTAAAATTAATATTTTACTCACAGATTTAAACCAAAATCACTGTGGCAGAGGAGGAAGGTTGTCTCGACTCATTTGACTAATTTCATTGTAATTATTTAATATATTGACTCAATACAAGTTTGAAAAAAAATCAAAGACATCTTAAGTTGTGCCAAAATTTCAGCAGAGTCTCCCCTATACTTAGGACATACCCAACCTGCAAAAGGGTTCAAAATGCCCTTCTATATCCACAAGTCACATATCCACAACTCAATCACATCACATGACCCCTCCTGGGCCCATTCAACAGTTAACACCCACAATTTAAAAAATTATAATTTAGTCCCTATAATTACCCCTTTTTGCAAAAACTACCCAATTGAGCTCTAAAAATTTTAAAATTTTACCCCGTGGCCCTTAGCAATATTATTAAGCTAATGCAAAAGGAATTGTATTTTTCTGACTTATCACGAATATTTTATAGATTTTTAATCGAAATCAGGCACTAGATAATTAAGAAAAATGTGGGTTTGGGTTTATCTATGCCAATTCCGACCTTGTAGACGCGTCCAAGACGTCTGAAAATGATGGGGTAGCCTATACTCTCAACTCGGTTTTGAAAATTTTTTGGTAGTCTGTCTGCCAGGCCTGAAATTGCAAACCCGACCAACCGTCGAATTTCCGCGAATTGAATGTACCTACGCGAAACCCATAACACGGGGATTAGTATATAAATTTTACGAAATTTTCTAAACTCATTTAATGCTCGGAAAAATACTGCGAAGTCTCACTGGACCCACTAGAAAAATGTGTCAGAAAAATTTGAAATGGGTATTTCCGCGAAGCTCTCGACGAGTGGAGCACTCTGGCACTCTCGGATTTTTGGTGGGATTTACGGTTTTCAAGAAATCTGGCCTGAAAATCAAAATGGACAAAAATTTCTTGGATAAAAAATGGACAAACCGCTTGATGGATTTTTGTGTTCTTAGTGTCTATGAAAAGCTTTCGAGGTTTAGACGTGTTTTGGGACAAAACCCGGTCTGATTGGTGGTCGGATAGGACGGATTTTGGCCGGAAAGATGAAACGTAGCGCAGTGCAGAGGGGGAGTTTTTGGGCCATTTTTCTGCGGCCTGGAGTGTCGGCCAGCGGCGAGGAGCGATCCTGGAGGTGTGCCGACAAGCTGGGGAGGGAGGGGTGGTGACTGGCAAGTGAGGGGAGGAGGGAGGAGAGAGAAAAAGGAAAGGGAAGTGAGGGTGTCGAGGCGTGCGGGAGAAGAAAAGAAGAAGAGAAATAGGGCCGGTCCGATTCAACTGGTCCAACTCGGTCCAGTTCAATTCGGTCGGTCCGATTCAGGATACTCGAATTTGAATTTTTGCTCTGCCTTGGGACAAAAAACGAGGCTCAAAAATTTCAAAAAAATTTCAGAAAACTCAAAAAAATTCGTAGAGCCTAAATATATTTTTAGTTTTACCACGTTGTCTCTAAACAAATTTTTAAAAATCATCAAAGTTTTATATTTTAAAAAAATTGAACCCGATTTTAAAAATTTGAAAAATTTCAAATAATTCTCCAAAAATTTAAATAAAATAAAATATTAATATCTACCATAAAATAATTAATTAAAAATTTAGGAGTGTTGCATTTTTATTTTCATCTTATTTTAATAATATTATCAAGAATGTTGATCGATCGCCCACCTCTCTCACATTTCTGTTAGTCCTCTTACAGGGGTCCTCTCTCGAGTCTCTCTCCCATATCTCTTATTATAGACAAAAAAAAAAAGCATGTTTTTAATTTAAATTGAATTTATTCATGTATGTTTTGTAGAAAATCTTATGTAATCGTATATATGGCATTATAATTTTTAAAATCTATTATTAAATTGAGTTGACTGTTAATTTAAGTAAATAATATATATATAGCCTATTTTTACAAGTTAATATATTAGAGTCACAACTAAAATAAAGAAAAAGACTAAAATATCTTGAAATATTAATCATTTATAAATAAAGTGAAAAAAGATAAGGTAATCTCATATAAATTTGTTGTCATATATACATCCTATATTTCTCTCATATTTATTAATCAATTTTAAAGGAAAGTAATTTTTTTAAAAAATTAATTCAATTAAAAAAAATATATCTTATAAAAAAATTTTATTCTTGATAAATTTAAAATTTTACAAATAAATTATACTTTTTTATTTAAATGGCCACTATCTATTATTGTTAAATAAGTTATTCAAAATACAATATGATTATTCTCATCTAAAAAAATGTTAAAAACACCCTCTTATCGATGTATACATTATTTACTCATTATTTTATATATAATTATTTTTTAATATTAATAAATTTTAAGTATTCATGAGCACATAATTTTCAGAATAACCGTTTAAAAACAATTTTGAAGATAATAAACCAATGAAAATTAAAATATTTGAATAAATATTACATAATTATCAATTACAAAATTAAAATGTTCATATTAATTTTTTTCATAAATATATATATAATGAAAATAACAAATTAATGTTGAGATAGTTTTTGAAATTAAAAAATTAAAATTTTTTAGAATGTATATTATAATTTTAGTTTAATGTAATTGGCGTGTAATAATGGAGATAATTTAGTTATGCATGTCATTTTTAATTTATCTTTTTTTTTTCCATAGAATTAGTAACTATGCAGATTTAAATTAGTAAAAATTAGTGTTTTAGGGTAAAAAAATTGAAGAGTTTATAACATCACTAAAAAATTACTGCAAAATAATATTTATTTGTTATCATAATTAATTTTTTCTTTCAAGGGTGTTTTTATAATAAGAAAAACTAATTAAGGAAGAAAAAATAATGAAATTATTACAACAAAAAGCATATAGAATCTTCATAAAAGGAAAATTATTATTTTTTTATAAACTTTTTTCATAAAAAAAGTGCAATAATTTATGTAATTTTCATGTTTTGATATGAAAAAAAAATCACATTTTTACTATTATGTTCATATTTAATAAATAAAATTATATTAAAAAACGACTATGTTTAATAATATGGTATAATATAATTTTATAGTTGAATAATTTTTTTTAATATAGTTATTTATAATGTAATTTTATTTATAATAAAATTATACTAATTTAATAATAATTTTATTCTCACATCAAATCTATGTTTTGCTAAATATGCTTAAATAAATAAATTTATTAATTATAAAATTTTTATATCTTTAAAATAATTTTGTATACAAGATTATTTTAAATTATAATAAATAATTATAAAAAATTATAAAAAATTATATTTTTGTTAATCATTTTATATAAAAACATAATTTTATTAAAAATTTAAAATATATCAATTATAATTAATTATAAATAATAATTATTAATTATATTCAACAATGAAATCAGACGGAACTTAATTGAATTTTATAGTGATAAAAGCACAAGGATTGAACTTGGCTGTACCCAGACAAATACAATCAGATATCTTTAATAATTGGGCTTCTTTTTTTAGTACATTTTCCACGATTTTGACTTGGGAAAGTATGGTTCTGAAAATGGGGTTGCCAATACTTTGCCCTCACACAGTTGACGATTAGGATTATCTGATGGGTCGATTTCTACGCAGAGAATGGGTAAGGAGTAGGACCCATTTTGGAATATGAGAGTGATAAAGTGTGAAATGAGAAGGACCTGATCTGACATCAAAGATACTTTTTGTTTTCGGAAGTGAATCTGGGCTTCCTCTGTGAAGCCCAATCTTTTTTTTTTTTAAATCCATTTAATGGACTCTTTCATAGCAGATGCTGCAATGGGGTGGCGCTGAGGTATCAAACGTGGCTGGGGAGATATCTTTGCTGGCTGGGCTGGGCCTGTGGGCAACATCCTTCCCTCGCATAAGGCGAAAAATGTTTGAGCTCTTCTTCTATGCTCATCATCTCTACATTCTTTTCATGATTTTTTTTCTCCTGCACGTTGCCATCTCTTTTTCCTGTATTATGCTCCCTGGATTTTACCTTTTCTTGGTCGATCGCTACCTGAGATTCTTACAATCTCTTCGAAGAGTTCGTTTAGTTTCAGCCCGCATTTTACCATGTGAAACTTTAGAAATCAACTTCTCTAAAACCCCAGGTAAAAGATTACACTCTACATTACTTTTCTTACAAGTGATGATCGTATATATTGAGAACTGATATGTTTTTAACTAGTTTTTTAATATATATTGCTAGGTTTGAGTTATAATCCAACCAGCGTTCTGTTTATAAATGTGCCTAGCATTTCTAAGCTGCAATGGCATCCATTCACTATCACTTCTAATAGCAACTTAGAACCGGAGATATTGAGTGTTGTGCTCAAAAGTGAAGGAACTTGGTCCAAGAAGCTGTACCAGATGCTTTCATCACCTTCCTCAATTGATCGTCTTGAAGTTTCAGTCGAAGGACCTTATGGACCTGCTTCAACTCAGTTTCTAAGGTTTGTACTAAACAAGAAGTTAACAATACGTATTTAGATGTTCTGTTCTCGCTTATGAAAGTGAAATTCTGGACTAAGAATGATCTATACATTTTAGGCACGACACTCTTGTGATGGTGAGTGGAGGCAGTGGAATTAGTCCTTTCATATCTATAATTCGAGAACTCATCTTTGCAGCCACAGCATACAAATGCAAGACTCCACAAGTAATCCTAATTTGCTCATTCAAGAACTCTTCAGACCTAACCATGTTAGACCTGCTACTTCCAGTAGCTGGTACCCCATCAGCAATTTCCAATCTGCAAATAAAAATTGAAGCTTATGTAACGAGAGAGAAAGAACCCTCGTTCAATAACTCGAAACTCCTTCGAACTATATGGTTCAAACCCGACCCAACTGATGGACCTGTTTCAGCCATTTTAGGCCCCAATAGCTGGCTCTGGCTTGGCTCCATAATATCATCTTCTTTTATCATTTTCCTCATCATAATTGGCCTTATTACCCGCTATTATATTTATCCTATCGATCACAACACCTGGAAAGTTTTCTCATACTCTTTCCGATCTTTTCTGAATATGTTAGTAATATGCATATGCATAGCCACGACAGCAAGTGCAGCCGTTTTGTGGAATAAGAAACAAAATGCAGGGGAAGCGGATCAGATTCAGAACCTTGAGGAATCCATATTAAGTAGAACATCACCTGCAGGCTCATGGTTATACGATGCTGAGAGAGAATCGGAAAGTCTCCCTCATCAGTCTCTTGTCCAGGCCATTAACGTGCACTATGGTGAAAGACCTGACCTAAAGAGTAAGTTTCTAGTGATTCAGTGCCTGTAGAATTCTAGTTACATGCTTTGCATCTATTCCCTGCCATTGTAGATAAATTCTTTTTTATTCATTTGGGTGTAGGAATACTAGGTGATTGCAAAGGACCAAGTGTGGGAATTCTTGTTAGTGGTCCGAAAAAGATGAGACATGAGATTGCAACAATTTGTTCATCTGGAATGGCAGATAATTTGCACTTTGAGTTCCTTAGCTTTATCTGGTGATCTCATCTTTGCAATTTTCTCCTTCTTTTTCTTGTGTGTGTGTGGACGTTTAGCGGAAGACCCTGAACAAGTTCAAACCCTTGATCCAGTTTCAGTCGGCTCTGATACAAGTCACTTTACGCAGCACTAAGTTTCTGGTTTTGTAATTTGTAGCGTTTGTATACGTGTAAAATTACAGTGCGATTGGCCGTATAAAATCTAGTCGTGTTGTTCATATGCAAAACTTATTTTTTTTATGAGCAAAGATTTTTATAATATAATAATATTAAAATCAGAAAAAATTTAGCATGACATCTCAACTAAATTCAGTTCGATAGGCTAACCCCTATGCAACCTACCCAGAAAGTTGTATGTTAAGTGAAATATCTAAAACTGACATCAAAGCAAGAATTTGAAATACATCAAAGCCAAGAGACCAAACATATAGCCAAAAGCTTTTTAACAAGCAAATCAAAGCAAGATAAAACTAACACCAACAGAAGAGAACGTAGCAGCAAGCAAATTGTGGCAGATCGAACTTGAATGGTGTAGCAACACTGAAGGCCAAAAATAGAGCATCACCCAAACAAGCAGCAATTCAGACCCAAACTAAAAATGAACAAAGCAAGCTAAAAATAAGCCAGCATCTGATAGAAAATTATATGACAACCAATGGAATGAACCAACCAGCAGCTGAAGGAAATTAGGACCAAAATCAATAATTACCACCAAACCAAAGGACCACAAGCACTCTCCCGACCATCCCATAGACGTCAGCAACAAAATTGGTGCCAGAATCTTTTCTTGGTAAATGGACAAAATCACCAACGTCAATTACCAAGGTGCCACAACTGAAACAAAAGAAATTTAAGCTGAAGCAGGACCATAGCTTGAGAGAGAGCAGCCACTTATCAATCCACAACGCATCATAGTGCCAGACAACCTCGAAGCAAAGATGGATGAGGGCACAAGCCAATATATATACACACATATACAAGTCTCTCTTTGAAATTAATTTATTACAGGGGATGAAAATGTTGGATTATTTATTTGTATCTGAATGTGAATTAGTATTAATCAATTGTTAATTTCATTGACAGATTAAATATATATCTAATAAGTTTAGTAATTAGCAATATCTAAATGGATTGGGTCATATGATTGGGTAAACCTGTAATGAGTCAGACTGTTTATAAGTCTACTAAGCAAGAGGTCCCAACTCTTAGTCCTCTATATATATATATATTCTGATAATCACATTTAATATCAGATAGAATTCACATAGAATTTGAATATTGTGGATATTAGGAGTTGTGAACTTACATTTTCGCTTACTTACCCTTTCACTTCCAATTGTTCATAGAAAATTACGGATACAAACGTGTTTTCAGGTATACATATTTTCTAATTATGTAGTATCATATAGTCTATAATGATTTAATTTATATATATTTATTTATAACAAAAAATAGTTGGTGAAATGAAACAGAATTGCCTTAAATTTGTTCAAGATGAGCGAGGACAAGGACCTCAAAGCTGGAATTTTCTTAGGTGATGATATCCATTTTGTTTGAGGTATCACTTTGGGTATCTTTGGATTGGATTAAAAGGAAGAAATAGAGGCATGAAGAGCTATGCCATGCACCACTATCACGATAGGTCTCTTACGACGAAAATATCACACATCAAACACACGAACAGGAACTAGCCAACGTCACTCCCACATGATCATTCAAAATACCTATAAATGTTTTTTTTTTTCCACAGTTGAAGATCAACTGTGAAATTGAATTGCAAATTTGGACACCATAAAGGGGCAGGCTTTTATATTCTTTAAGGGCCTTTTAGTCATTACAATTGACATAATTATAGGATAAAATCTTACCTTCGAATGTCAAATTCTAAAGTTGCATGTGACTTTTAAGAAAAATAATTAAAATTTTGTGAGAGTGATAGAATTATTATGATATAATTCACTGATTACATGAACTTTGCAACCATGCACAAGCAAACGCTTTCACTGGGGCTACAACTCTCCATCTGTTAGGCATACGGCAAGCAAAGGAAAAGGAGATGATATATTAATAACAAACCAAAAAGTTCTTTAAAAAAATTATAAAAAATTAAAGGGATATTTTAAAAATAATTCAATATCAGTAACCTAAAATTCATTGCTGAAATACTCCCTAATTTATTTCAAAGAGCCGTTACATTCTATTTAATCGTTAAATGCCCATGGGAAGCACATGGATTTATTAATTTTAATTTATTTATATTTAAAATATTAATATATTTATATTTAAAATTAATATTAATCAGAGGAAATATAAATTTAATATTATATAAATTATTAAATTTGTGGGATTGCGTCCGAGAGAGGAAGAAGAGCAGCATGATGGATTTAGTATCAGATCTTTCTCATACAGAAACTGATATTGACAATGTCAGGCCAGGAATAAAGGTAAAAACTATTGATAGTAGTACTTGGGGGTTGTGTTATGATGTGGATGTCCACTAACACATAACACCATTTACTTTGGACTGCAAGCTGTCCTTTCTTTATCTTATTGTAAACAGCCAAGACTTTGTATTTTCAGAAATTGTTTTGTTCTTTAATTTTTTGAAGCTATTTCCTTGTCATTTTTTGGCTTTTAATTCCATAAGCCTCCCCCAACATAAAAGGAAAAGTGATAAATATTTTAATTTTTTTTAACCTTTTCCCCCTTTGTGATTTTTTAAACTAAATTAATGTGTGGCCCTTGTAATTATATAATGAAATAGGCAGTATTTATTTTGGGCTGAGTAAAATGTGTAAAGACCTGGGATACCTCTTTGAAATGTACCAAAAAAAGAATGGCAACGGGACTGATCAAGGTTGGGGTCACTCGTCCCTTTCCCGTCTCATAAGAGTTTAGCGGAGCATTCCCTGCTTGGGTGCGAGGCAGGACGATTTTTTTACGAATTTTTTTTTTTAATTTATGAATATATAATATAAATTTATTTATTAAAAATAAAATATAATTTAAAATGTAAATTTTACATATTATTTTAATCATTTACTTATATATTTATTAAAATTATAATATTTAAATACATAAAAATAATTTTTTAATAAAAATAATAATATATTACTGTACATAATGGGTTACGGGATTTCAAAGTAAAGAAAAGGTTTTTTCATCCTCGCCTTGTATAAATCAGAGTCAGAGAAAATTGATCGAATTCAAGACGAGTGAGATCGGATCAGATTCGAAAATTTTTATCATCATTAATATTTATAAGTTAAAATATATATTAAAGTTACTTTTAAAATTATAATATTTCTTGGGATTTAAAATATGAGGCTAACATGAAACCTTGGCAACCAGCCAAAATGAAAATCGCGACATACTTGCAAACAAAGTTAGGCAAATACCCACAATCACTTGTTTCTTCTTCACTATAGATTTGCTTATTCCAGTACTCATTTTTCTCTGTCTAAGACTAAGAGAGAAAATCATGGATTCCCAGGCGGTGAAGAGAACACCTTCTTCCCGCAAAGAAACTGAAATGCTCCGAACAGCCATGAAGCTGCTTCTAATACTAGTGATGCTGGGCTATCTCATGATGTGGTTTATGATGCCCACTAACACATACCGTCATATATGGCTTCTCCATATCCGAAATAAGTTTAATTCCGCTTACTTTGGCATACAAGGTTTGATTCCTTTAGTTAATTAATTTCCTTTTCATTTCAGAAACTGATTTTCTATAATGGAGCTTTTGCACATATATATACATCTATTTCAGGTGCAACCCTGTTGATATACTTCTTCCCCATTCTTTTCGTTGCTGTCTTGGGCTGTGTTTATCTCCACCTGGGGAAGAGATCAAATCACAACAATTTCGAAAGGCAATTATAAATCCATTTCAGGGTACCCTTTTTCTTTTGATTTACTTCTTAACTTTCTATTTCTATCTCCACAGCAATGGCAGAAAACACATCTTGGCCACTTGGAAGAATCCGATGGTAGTGAAAGGCCCCCTAGGAATCGTTTCTGGAGTAGAGCTGGCCTTCTTGATCATGTTCGTCGCACTACTAATTTGGTCTCTATCAACTTATTTACATAACAGCTTTGCTACTATTACTCCGAAGAGAGGAGAGCAAGCGTAAGATACTTAGTTACAGGCTAATAAGCACATCTATATATGAAAAAAATTTGGAACTCTAATGATAAGGTTATTGCAGATGGGAAGCTAAACTGGAGAGTGCGGCCCTTAGGCTAGGGTTAATTGGGAACATATGTCTGGCATTTCTCTTCTTCCCGGTGACTCGTGGGTCATCGGTGCTGCCACTGCTTGGGCTCACCTCTGAGGGTAGCATTAAGTACCATGTATGGATTGGTCATATGGTGATGGCATTCTTCACTGCACATGGACTTGGCTACATCATCTATTGGGCTGTTACAAATCAGATTTCCGAGGTAATCAATTTCTCGCGACTCCACATTCCCATCTCAATAATTGAGTTCTACAGTCAATAATAATAATAATAATAATAAAAGATTGTCTCTTTTCATAAAATTTATAATTTCAATTTAGTTAAATTATTAGAACCCTCAATTCAACATTCTCTCATCTTAATCTAAATAGAATTTGAATGTTCTGACCCCAAAACCAAATTTTTATGGTGTCTCTGCCAGTGAAATTATGTGCTAATACTAATCTTAAAAATTGGCAAAAAAATACTAGTGTGGACCTCAATAAAACTGGAAACAGAAACAGAAACAGAAACAGAAACAGAAAGTTAGAAGGAAAGTTTGGTCCACTCAAGGAATCCAACATGGTGATAAAAGCATAAAGGACTGACAATGGGTGTCTCTAGACAAATTTAATCATTATCTTTAATAATTGGGCTTCTTTTTTTAGTACATTTTCCTCTATTCTAATACTTTTTTGACCGCTCATTTTATTACCCAACAAAGACGGGGTGCCCTAAGGCAGTTGACGACTAGGATTATATGATGGGTCGACTCAAGGAGTAGGACCCATTTTGGAATATGAGGGTGATAAAATTTTGAAACGAGAAGGAGCTGATCTGACCTCAAAGGTCCCTTCTGTTTCTGGAAGCGAATCTGGGCTTCAACTATGAAGCCCAATTCTTTTTTTTTTTAATGGACTCTTTCATTGCAGATGCTGAAATGGGGTAGGGCTGAGATATCAAACGTGGCTGGGGAGCTATCTTTGCTGGCTGGGCTGGGCCTGTGGGCGACAACCTTCCCCCGCATAAGGCGAAACATGTTTGAGCTCTTCTTCTACACTCATCATCTCTACATTCTCTTCATGATTTTCTTTCTCCTGCACGTTGCCATCTCCTTCTCCTGTATTATGCTCCCTGGATTTTACCTGTTCTTGGTCGATCGCTACCTGAGATTCTTACAATCTCGACAAAGAGTTCGTTTAGTTTCAGCCCGCATTTTGCCATGTGAAACTTTAGAAATCAACTTCTCTAAAAGCCCAGGTGAAAGATTAATCTCTACTTTTTTGTTTTTTTATCAAGAGAAGACTCCTCTTGACTTTCTTACAAGTGATGATCATATATATTGATGATTGATATGTTTTTAACTTGTTTTGTAATTTATACTGCAAGGTTTGAGTTATAATCCAACCAGCGTTCTATTTGTAAATGTGCCTACCATTTCTAAGCTGCAATGGCATCCATTCACTGTCACTTCTAATAGCAACTTAGAACAAGAGATGTTGAGTGTTGTGCTTAAAAGTGAAGGGAGTTGGTCCAAGAAGCTGTATCAGATGCTTTCATCACCTTCCTCAATTGATCGTCTTGAAGTTTCAGTTGAAGGACCTTATGGACCTGCTTCAACTCAGTTTCTAAGGTTTGTACTAAACAAGAAGTTAACAATACGTATTTAGATGTTCTTTTCTTGCTTATGAAAGTAAAATCCTGGACTAAGAATGATCTATACATTTTAGGCATGATACTCTTGTGATGGTGAGTGGAGGCAGTGGAATTACTCCTTTCATATCTATAATTCGAGAACTCATCTTTGCAGCCACAACATACAAATGCAAGACTCCACAAGTAATCCTAATTTGCTCATTCAAGAACTCTTCAGACCTAACCATGTTAGACCTGCTACTTCCAATAGCTGGTACCCCACCAGCAATTTCCAATCTGCAACTTAAAATTGACGCTTATGTTACGAGAGAGAAAGAACCCTCATTCAATAACTCGAAACTCCTTCGAACTATATGGTTCAAACCCCACCCAACAGATGCACCTGTTTCGCCCATTTTAGGCCCCAGTAGCTGGCTCTGGCTTGGCGCTATAATATCATCTTCTTTTATCATTTTCCTCATCATAATTGGCCTTATTACCCGCTATTATATTTATCCTATCGATCACAACACCTTGAAAGTTTTCTCATACTCTTTTCGATCCTTTCTGAATATGTTAGTAATATGCATATGCATAGCCATGACAGCAAGTGCAGCAATTTTGTGGAACAAGAAACAAAATGCAAGGGAAGCAAATCAGATTAAGAACCTTGAAGCGTACACATCAAGTAGAACACCAGGCTCATGGTTATATGATGCTGAGAGAGAATCGGAAAGTCTCCCTCTTCAGTCTCTTGTCCAGGCTACTAACGTGCACTATGGTGAAAGACCTGACCTAAAGAGTAAGTTTCTAGTGATTCACTGCCTGTAGAATTTTAGTTATATGGTTGGCAATTATCACTAGCATTGTAGATAAGATTTTTTTTTATTTTTTTATTTTATTTTATCATTTCGGGTGTAGGAATGCTGGTTGATTGCAAAGGATCAAGCGTGGGAGTTCTTGTTTGTGGTCCGAAGAAGATGAGGCATGAGATTGCAACAATTTGTTCATCTGGATTGGCAAATAATTTGCACTTTGAATTCATTAGCTTTAGTTGGTGATCTCATCTTTTTCTTCTTCATTTTTTTGCGTGCGTGTGGGTGTTTTGGTTTTAGGGGGCTGCGGAAGACCCTGGACAAGTTTCAGTCGGTTCTGCTCCAAGTCACTTTAAGCAGCAATAGGTTTCTGGATTTGTAATTTGTAGGGTTTGTATACGTGGAAAATTACTGTGCCATTGGCCGTATGAAATCCAGTTGCGTTGTTCATACGCAAATTTTATTGTTTAATGCAAGTATCAAGTGATGCGCTTGAGGTTGTTGCCATTTTGGTTTGCTCGTGAATGAATAGCCGTAAATTATCTTCTTGATGTTGGGCACAACATTAAAATGTCTCTACCCTCTGGCTTTGCAACACAAACTTTATACTGGTTTAACGTCAAAAATTTGATTAGGTGGTACAAATAAAACGGCTGGTCAAATAATTGCAACAGCAGAACAGTTTGAAAAACAAATTGCTGAATGGGCAAGTGAGAAAACATGGGCAAGACATTTCAATGGTTTGCTGCCTCCAGCAGCATTGAGGGCTCTGAGAGTGGCGCAGTAGCGGTCTGAGCTTTGGTTTAGCATTCGCCTTCCTGCATTTATGGTCTAATTGCAGGAGCCAATATGTTGAGCTTCACTTCTCTCCTGTTATCCTTCTACAACCTTATCCTGTCAAGACTCTGATGAAATTATGGTAAGAGCGTACAACCTGGAAAATTAACTCAACCATAGATATCCAAATGTTAGAGTTGATTCAATTAAAATGAACTAATTTCATTACAAATCGCTTCATGAATTTTTATACAACAAAAAAAGTTGAGGGAAAAAAAAGAGAGTTATACACAGATGAAAAATATAGAACAAATAATAATACAAAAAATAACTAACACATATGAAAAAAGAACTGTCGTAGAAGTTCAACCACGTTATCTACAAGAATGACTTTCTATGTCACACCGACAGTTTTCCCGGTTGCTGATTTTTTACGCTGTGGAGCAACAAAAGCTCAGACCCTGGAATATGATTTGCCTGGGATGCAGTGCCCGCAAATCATATCTCTATCTTCAGAAGAATCGCTTTCATTGGTCTAATACTTTGCCAAATTATGTCCGATGGCTGGCCAAACGTGCCCTCACTTCTCTTCCAAATTCAAATCAGATGTCAGCCTCTCCTCCAGGGATTCAAGTAGATCTTGGTATTCAACAAATGCAGGGTGAGACTGAAGCAGACATCAAGAGATGTAGGGTGAGATTTGCCTATGAACACCACCACGATTATTATCATTAATCAGTAAAAATTTTGAGAGCTGCATACCTGAAGGGTCATGCTATATGCCTTCCACAGCCGCACGTCATGCTGGAAAAGATCGAAAAGAACCTGCACAAACATCACAGGAAAAAACTTCATTGAAAAACATTCCATGTTCAAAAATAGGAGTTAAGACCCAACTTAGCAACATAAGAATCATATTTTATCTACCCAGCCCTTTGATGCAATTTTAGTGGCAACTATGACTTCTATCTATCTGGCACATGTAGAGATGTGGGGGAGTTGGGGCAACTTAAAGTCATAAAATTTTCAACTTGAACAAGACTTTAGATGCCAACCATTCTCAACAAGAGACCAAGCTCAATCCAATTTTTCATTAACAATCATCTAATGAAGACCTAAAGAACGAAATATCTGGTGTTGTTTCCTAGAATACACACAAGCACCTCTTACAACATAGCCATTATTAATCCTATATTATAGGAAAAGGCATCAGAAACATTCCATTTTTACTATAACTAGAGAATTTATACCTGTAGGAACTCAAATCATTTCCAGAGTGAACATAATTTAACCTTGAGCCTAAGGTGAGATAAGCCAAGTGATAATAAGTGTGCTAAACATTCAAAATGAGATGGGGTAAATGCCAACATTTTGAATTAAGCCAATCATACCTCAGATCGTCTTAAGAGAGTGGCTAGGACAACTATCCACTCCTTGAACTTGACAGAACACATATGAGCCAAAAGAAACTCAGCATCCAATCGACTCTGCAGTGTACCCATTTGGAGCTGGAAACATAAAATACAGGCTCTATCAGGAAGAAAAAGAAGATGACTAATTGATGGTAAAGCCTGGCCAGAACTTTATCTTAAAAGTTTCTTTAGGGGACATGGGACATATAATGATACCATTATATACGAAAATTTTGATTACACGGCTCAAAGATGCTAAACAGTCAAACTAGTAAAAAAGATTTTGATTTAAAAGATTCTGTTAAACACTCAGAACAGTTGCTCAAAGTAGGCTACTGCCAAATGGACTCACAATTTTTCAAGTTGGTAACAAACAATGTTCACTTCATCACATCAAGTGTTCTCTCTCTGTCACAAACACACTCACACAAACAAAAAAAAAGGAGAGCTAAAACAAGTGATGCCTGTTTCTTTCTCAGAGAAAAATAAGAGATAAAAAGGAATTATGCTAAGCTGTCACCATGTAGCTTAAAACTATAAGGAAAGAATATCAAATACTGAAGAATGTGATGTTCATACCTTCTGCCCGATTAGTTCCAGCCCCGATGCAAAATTCTCCAAGCGAGCAGAACCATATCTTTCTCGTTGAAGATATTCCTGCAAGTAAATTCTCAATCTTAAAACTAGTGTATTGCAGAATATAATGTCTCACAAAAATAACGCTAGTTTCTCTTACCACTAAATCAAACTGAGTGCCTTTTACAAAGGCAACAAGCTTGGAAAGTTCTTTCCCTGACATCAAATAGCTGGCATGGCTTTCTAAAATGCTCTTCACAGAAGCAACATGGGCACTTTGCTCTTTAAATGAGGTGCTGCTCCAAAGGAAAAGAAGGAACTAATTGGTATCATTACTATTTGAATAAGGTGCTGCCCCAAAGAAGCAGAGTTTTAGGAACACATTAACCTCTTATCCAAGGGTGTCTTCCTGTAACTAGAACGGAAGAGAAAATAACCCAAAATCCTCGGAGACAGCCTGTCAGAATCTGTTGATGTCTGCCCATACTCTTTTCCAGATCTCAACAAGAAACGCACCTAGGAACCACAAGAAAAGAAGGAAAAAAATATATATCATCTTGCAATAGATTCAGATTTGATTTGTTCAAGCACCACAATCATGGCCCAATACCAGCTCCCCAGCAAGTTCATACAAAGATTCATCCAGCGTTGCCTGCGCATGGTTGTCAATTTTAGTCAGTGTTTTGTCATACACAAAACCAAAAAGATGGGATAAACTAGTAGTAGCAACCTACTCACAATTGTCTACCTGTAGTAAACGTAAAGCACAGTATTGACTGACAGCAGGACCTTCAAGTTTAGCAATAACCTGTAAAATTCAAAAAAGGAGCAAGTGACTCCAATATAGTTTTATCCACCACACATTTTCATTACGTATTTGTAATGCATAAGAAGAGGAATACAGTTCTTGCATTTTATTCGTAACCTTGCAAGAACACATAAGGTGTTTCTTTTTAAATGATATTGTACCCTCCCACCTCACACATATGCATAACCTATAAAATGTATCACAAAATAGCTTTAAAGCTATAAATACTCTAGAGGTACAAGTTAAAGTCAAGGGCATTACTATTAAATTGCACAACTAAATAACCCAGAAACAAGATTGAGTAATATAAACAAAAATAATTATAAAAACAGGTGCAGAACAATCTCACACACAAGTAACAATACCCTTCTAACAACCAAGAGCTCAATGTATTAATAAAGATATTGAGAAACTCATAACTCTTACCAGTATATAGCAAGCTGCAGTACGGTACCATCTTCGTTGGAAGCATTCCTCAAACAACCTTAAGCATGGAAACAAGAGTAAAAATGATTAGATACAAGTAATCTGTTTTCTTTTTTCTTTTTTTTCTTTTTTCTCTTTTTTCAGATGGGTGGAAGTGGGGTGAGAGCTCAAATATGAAAGTCCAAAATAAAATGAAATGAAGTCTTCACTTCAAAAAAAGCTATACAAGGTTCATCTAACACCAGCAATATTTGTAAGACTCCATACAAATTTCATGTAAAAACAGAGTAGAACATCTATCAAATAATAACAATGAATTCTCAAGTAAAACTGTATTTGATTCACAGGCATAAAATGGAAAAAATCGTTGTGTGCCATCACGGCTATGTTCGTTAATGCCAAACATGAATCCAAAAAGTCCTCAAATTCATCAACTGTATCATGCACTAGGAAACTAGGAAATGGCTTCTTTTTTCCTGCTGAGGTACAACCTGCAAATTAAAAAGGTCAAAACCTAGCTTGCAAATAACCAGCCAGGGCTGCGGGCTACCTACAAGAAATTATCATGAATCTGGAGAATAAAGAGGGAGAGAGTTCCAGGATTCATCTTTCTTCAAATATTGTTCCACAAGTAACTATAGCCTTCGTGGATTTATCCTCCTCAACACAATTTTTCATCCAAACGTGATATAAAATAACCTTAAAAAACAAGGCAGAACTCAACAATTTTTTTTGTTTTCCTTCTTTTAATTCCAAGGTGTAATAACATACTCTGTTGATCTTCCAGCAGCTGAGAATAAATCTGCCCAGTGTCGGCCGTCAGTTTTTCTTGCAACACTCACAACTACATCAAGATACTCTGGAAAATTTCTGATCAAATCACAGGTCTTCTCCAAAAGAGAGAAGTTGCCAGTGGGTTTAGGGACTGATTTTTGGTTCTTGTTTGCATTCTGCCTGCAAGTGATATTCAACAAATTAAGGATGCAAATAATGAATTCAGACCATTTACATCAACAACAATAATCAACTTTCAAATCCATGGATAAGAGTTAAGTATCAGATTGGGCCCATGGGCAGCTACATGCATATTAATAAAATATTTTCAGCACAATTCCTTTCAGCTAGGGTCACTGAGTTCAAACATAATTCACTATGGCAACAGGTCCCACACTGATGTATTTTCAATAATATTTGGTCTTAGGAAAGCTATTCTAAGCATAAATGTTCTAGTTCTAATGTATGCTAATCTTTAATGTCTCCACACTGATTATATATACCTGGAAATTTCTGCATCAAATACAGTAAAAAGAAGCCATTCCAGACAATGGGAAAAATGAGGTTTTTGTGCTGATAACTGTGCCAACCTTAAAGCCTCCTCAATTTTGTCCCTCTGGCAGACAAAGAAACAGAATCAGAATTAGAATAAGCAAAGGAGACCTTAAAGCTTGTAAAGAGTATACACAGCAAATCAAACAGGGGAACGTTGCCCTCATCAAAACAGCAGGACTAGCCTATAGAGAACCACCTGTTGATCACCATGCCAAATCAAAAGAAAGGGCAGAGTTGAAAATGTTCCGTGCTCGACATGCCATGACTTTAGGGCTATACTTTATCCTTTGGTCAAGCAATCAACTTTAAGTCATAAAGTACTCGATGACTGATGTACTACAGAGTAATAGGAAGATACAGGACCTTTTGTTCTGATTGAAGTTCTTGACTTAGGCAGAAGCTCAGAGGCTGGAGACTTTGCGATATTGTTTTGTAATAAGTTGTATACTTCGTACTTATCCTCAAGCAATTTGGTTTAAGACTTCAAGTCGAGGGCACTAGCACGATTTTATTTGACAAGGGTTTTTTTCCTTACTTCAACTAGTTTGGGATGAAGGCATAGTTGTTGGTTTTTGTTGTTGTTGTTATTGCATTCATACTTATCCTCAAGCACTCCAATGTAAATACAAAACAGTTCACTAGACAATAAAAACAAAAGGCAAACTTCTCCAAAATATACACCCCCACCCCCCCAACAATATATATATATATACACACACACACACACACACACACACAGAGAGAGAGAGAGAGAGAGAGAGAGAGAGAGATGTAATAATACCTGAAGAAGGTGCCTGAGCAGGCAATGCAATATAGTTTGAGCTTGAGGAGATGGCTCAAAACACGGAAACTCAGTGCATGTTGAAAATGACATTCTCTGGGAGACACCAACTACGACACCAGCATTTGGAAGAAGTCCCAGAGGATACACTTCCCGATCAAATTCCAGCTCTGGGTCCAACTAACATATCAATCCTAGGTTAGTTGGCAAACTCAAGATACAACAATCAAAAAGCAACATCAACATAACTCAAATCCAACAGGTTTCCTGTCAAAACCTATAAAAGCAAGATTCTAGAATGCCAAAATACAAAACACAACTAATTGAAAGACATGAAGACCCATAGAAAAAATAAGCTGAGAAAAGGATACAACTTCATTAACAAAGGAATAGAACCACAATGCTAACAGCAAAGTCAAACCAGATTTAGAAGAGGAAAAACAAGCCAAGTCCTTTAACCATCTTCAAAGGAACGCGTGTTAGGCAAAAACAAATGAACATCATCTAACATGGAGCCAATAGGAAACACAAAAAAATCCCTTCATTTATTTAATTTAGCTTTCTAAGAATCAGAGTATACAAAATACTATTGGCATTGTCTAATTAATAAACAAAAGACAAGCAAATACTTACGGGCCTCATTTCAGTGTTATCTGCCAAATATATACAGTATGAAGAGCTTCAACAGCTAATTACATACATACCTGCAGAAAATCCTCCTGCTTAAAAGGATCAACACCCGGAGATGGATACCAAACCTGTAAAAATAAGCTTCCAACAAGAATCTTCATGAGACGAGTACAAATGATTAATGACAGTAACTAGAAATGACATTATGTGAACTAAACCACACCCACTAGAAAATCAAACAGACTACATTAAAGAGCTTAACATTTGGTTACCTGCATCCCTCGGTGGCCATAATCCAACCAAGAAACTTCCTCAATTAGATTAGTCTTTTCATCAGATTGACCACAAGTAACCCAGAACAATTCAACAGAGTCAGTGAGCTCTCTTTCGCGTCCATCATCCAAATCCAAAAGCGAAAGCTCCCCATTTGTCCTCAGTATCAAACATCTACCAGAATGTACAGCTATTCAGAGGTATGTTGAATGCAAAAGATTCTACTAGTCATTGCATAGAAAATACCTTGCAGGCTCTCTCACTAATAAATCTGAAGATGGAGAAATATGATTCTTTAAGGTACTTTCTCTTGGAACCTGATCAGGGATAAAACGCATCGCAGCAGGATGACTCTTTGCAGTCATGATTGAGAGTTCCCGTACTGTAGAAAGCTGTTTGTCATTTTATCACTTAAAATTTATGAAGGATAAAGTTTCACCAAAGCACTCTCATTAAGAGAGAAAGTGAAACTTCAAGAGCTCAGAACTAATGTGGAATAAAAAATCTCTCCTTCAGTGAATACAATGAACAGTTAACAAGCAACTGGAAACGTTCATTTACCTGCAGGTCTGGAGTACTATGAGGTGTCAGTTCACCAAATAATTTCACATGGAATATATGGACATCAAATGGGCGATAAGTAACAAGTATATGGTCTTGATAGACATCCATCACCATTGGCTTGGCAAGTAATGGCTTCCGACAAAGCAAGGAACTCTGGTCAAGATGATATCTTGGATAAAAAAGCAGTTCATAGCTGCATTAAATCAATATTTCACATAAGAAATTACAAACCTGAAGAACAAAACAGGTAAAAATTCCTAATCTAACACAAGAATACTTAAATTAAGAATCACCAATACATCAAAAAAATGTTTAAGCAACCAGCAAGATTGGTATCAAGTCTGATCTAGACATTTTGATACAGGCATAGGACAAAAATAGTGGCTCTTTTCTAACTACTTTTCAATATGGAAACTTAAGAGAAATACCCCACAATGTGCAATCTATGGTGACCATAGATTGAGTGAAAAGCAAGATTAGAATAGACATTAATTTGGGATTTTATTTCAAAACTTGTGGGCACTTCTGTAAGCAAGTATATAACATTAATTTCTGTATATTATTTGAGGTATTTCAACTATTAGTTTAGAGTTTTCTAATAATTTTTACAGAAATATAGTAGAATTTTCTTTAAATTTTTAGATAGTGTTGGCACAATGTTTGTGGGTAATTTCTATTAAAAACTCCAAATCCAAGTACAATAAGTCAAAAATCCATCAAAACATAAATAATCTAGTTATTTTATGATTCTGATAATGGAAACAAGTAATTGATTTCAGTAAAGCACACATTGTAGCGAGTGCTCCATCTTTATTCTTCTCTTTCTTTTTTCCGTACTTCTTCAGATAACATCTATCCTTATTTTTCAAGCCAAACAAAAAAAAAAACATAAATATCCTTATTTGATCCATGTACATCTATAACATATGACACAATCTTTCCTACATAAAAAAGAATCACAGTTTCCGACTTCCAACTATTAGCTATGAAGTCAAAAATATAATCTAATTATTTTCTGATTCAGATAATGGAAACGAGCAACTGATTTCAGTTTCAAAGCATGCATGGTAGTAAGTGCTCTCCCTTTGTTATCCTCTTTCTTTCTTTTTCCATACTTCTTCACATAAAATCTATCTCTATTTAATCCATATACATTTATAAAAAATGACACATCTTTCCTCCATAAAAATGAATCACAGTTCCTGATTTCCACAGATTAGACGAGAAGTGTTTTCCATTTCCAACTTAAAACCGATTTTAAATTTCACCAAAAATAATCAAAAGCATCAAACTATGGAACAATTTTAGGAGATGAACCATTGAACACATCTCATGCAACTATTACCATAAGGCAAAATGTTCAATTTACCCTTGTACTTATTGGGGAAGTTCAATTTAGCCCATTTTCAACTTTTTGTCCAATTTAGCTCAAAAGTTTCAATTTAAGCTCAATTTAGCCTAAAAATTAAAATTTATGGACTAAATTTCTTTATTTTTTGATTTAAATCAAAAATCAAGAAATTCAATATCTTGATTTTGGGACTAAATTTCTTAATTTAAGTCCAAAAATTAAGAAGCTCAATTTCTTGATTTTTGTTCTAAATTGAGCTTAAAGTGAAACTTATTGGCTAAATTGGACAAAAAGATAAAAATGGGTTAAATTGAAATTCCCCAATAAGTATAGGGGTATAATTGAGCTTTAAGCCATTATTTATTATAATAACACAAACCTTAAATGCAACACAATTCATTAGTTGACCATCCCAATAACATTTATATCCTGAAATTCACCTCTGAGAGAAACATTTCTGTAACCCAAATCCCAAATGTTCTATTTGGCTATTCCACCCATCAAAGGGCAATTCTTCAGTTGTTGAATTTCAACATAAAACATTCTAATCCAACCCAAAAGCCCTGAATCCCAATTTCTGCGCATTCAAACCCTAAATTTCCAATTTCAATCAACATTAGCGCACAGCAATTACATTCACAGAATAGTCAAATCTTTCCCATGCATCTATAGATTCAAAAGGTACTCAAACTGCTTCTATGGAAGTAAACCAACTTGGAATAACAAAGTAAAATATGTAAGAGCAGACTGATGATAACTCACGTGTTAGAAGAATGAACGTAGTTGCAGACAACAACAATCTTCCCCAGCCATAGCAAACCTTTACACTGAATCTTTTGTTCCTGAGTAATATCTCCAAAAACTCGCCACTTTTTCAACCGCATATCATATAAGATCAACCCATGAAGACCAGCAACTGCTAAGTACATCCCATCCTTGCTAGCTGCCACATGTTGAACGGGCCAATTTTGGGAGATGTAAGAAACCTAGGTGAAAAAAATCATATCAGCATCCCCAAATTGCAAAGACAATAAATGAGGATGGCAAATAGTTAAGGCTACATTTAGACACGTACTGGAAGATTCAGATGTAAAATTTTAAGTTCATCAGTATCTTCAGACTGTACAACAAGCAACCGATCTTCACCATAAATCACCTGACGGACATAAGTCATGCCAGAAACTCCTCTGCTAAGACAGCATTTCCCAAAAGAAAATGCTATAATTCTCTCCAAAGATCCTTCCTCAATTGCATAAAGCTTATATCCATATTCATCCCACTGCATCAGTGAGGTGCCACCCATCAATGGCTCATATTTACAATCTTGGTTTGGCTTAACCATTGGTGAAGAAACAGAACTTAAACCAACTTGACGGATTGTTGACATTAAACGACAGCCAGAGACGGACCAAACTGTAAGTCCTCTTAACTTCCACCCAACAGCAAAAGCAGAATTATCAGGTGTCCAGGCAATACAACTGACAGAACCAGTGTCATCCATTGAATATCTGCAAATTAATTAGACCAAGACATCAACCTCTCCACTTGATGAAATGAAGTATATTGTGGACTCAGGTTGGAAACTACAAAAGAGATGATCATCTAAAATAAAAGGCACAGAGACATATTGCACATCTAAGAAATCGTTAGACTTTCAATAGGTTGAAGAAAGTGTTCTCGAGTTCGCCAAAGGTAAAAGTCTAAGCAACCAGTCAGAAAAACTAAACTGAAAACCATTCACTTATCCCACAGCATTTATAACCTTACTAATACTTACCCCCAGTCATATAAAGACACAGTACGGATGAGTGATACAGATTCTGCTAGGTCATACAACTCAACAACTCCAGTTCTAGTACCAACAGCCAGGATTTGTTGATCTGAAGCTACTGAAGCACATACAGCGTCACCAGAACCCAACTTCTTTTCAGCTCTGATAGATTCAGCTTGCTTTAAACCTTTCTTGCTTACAGAGCATGATACTAGTTGGCCCTCAGAATATAAAACAAATAGCAACCTTATTGGCAAGCAAAGCTCCAGCTGTGTAATGGCAGGCTTCCTTGTGTCATAACAATTGGGTAAAACGACCCCTGGGGCCCCTCCAGAACCAAGGCCATTAACTAGAGAGCGTGGTAACATAGAGACTTCACTGCTCTCATGTAGATATGGATCAAGTTCAAAAGCCCCAATAAACTATAGAGAAAAACAAGAAAAAATCAAAATGTAAATTGCCTAATAGACCATGTGAAATTGAGTTGGCACAAAAATTAATCTAAATGCAAAGAAATTCAAGAACACTTATTAGTTATTATATTCCTATTACCTCTCCCTTCCAAGAGATACTGTACAAGGATCCATTGGAAAGTCCCAGAAGCATATGTTTGCTATCACTCACAATATTGCTCCTGCCAAGAAAGATATCAGAAAACTACCAAGATCAGAAAGAAAATACAAGACTACAAGAATCACTTTAGTTAGCCATCTCAAAAAACATACATTATGTGCAATGCAAATTAATAGAAAATACGATGTAATATCAAATTTGAGTCAAGGTCTAGAAGTCAGTACAGGGTCAGCCCCACTCTTCCAAAAATTGAAAAGATTAAGCAGTGACACTTACACTGTCAAGTTCTTTTCTGCAAAAGGTACTTGCTCGCTGAGAAGAAGAGATATGTTAGCAAGAAACAAACCAGATGGTTGCTTCCCTCCAATTTGTATTCTTTTTTCAGTGAATTGAATCTTGAATATGTGAAGAAAGAAGGACGATGTCTGCAAAAAGTACCAAGAAAAAGGGGGAAAATATATGGGCAACAATGTGATACATTGAACTATACTTTCAGACGAAATCCAACGTAAGGAAAATCAAAGCAAGAAATAAGAAACCACGTAAGCATTATCAGAGATCACTTTTCATGCATTTCTCAGGCAAAAAAAAGTTGCAATAACGAAATAAAAAGCATGCTTCAGCTAGCAGCAGCAAGACTTGGTTTCAAGTATGTTATTTAGTGAAGCTCAGCACATTTCCAACCTCAAATCACTGAAGCACTGGGAGAAGAGGCACACAATTTCATCCTATCACACTCGACACTCTGATACTAAAATACAGTTCAAATTCATTTTGAACAAAGACGAAGCATGCAACAGATTGACGAAATTATCTGAATGCATATGCGCATTCTAAACAATTAATAACTGTAAACAGAATATCTCGTCCTAAAAATATCAAAAAAATTCGGAATAAATCATCATATGCACTCTCCAAATGAAGAAATCAAACCAATGGAAACTACTTACGAGAATGGCGATCAATTTGGCATCGGGACTCCACACAGCCTGTAAATTCTCGCCCTCTTTCTCCACAGACTCCAAATCCCTCTTGTAATTGCCCAACCTCACTTTATGCTGCATGATCCAGAAATAAGAACATAATTCAGAAATTGGAAAACCTAATTTCGAAACAATAACATGCATATACATGAATGTGATGTATAAAAACCTGAGAGGAGCTCCACAGCTCGAGGTGAGAAGGGGCGACGACAAGCAAGAGGCGGTTGATGACTTTGAGGTAGATAATCTTCTGTGAAGAAGGACGGAGTCCTGAATCCAGAGGGATCACCTGAGGCCATCCATATGACATATACATCTTCTCTGCTCTATTTGTCAAAACTACAAGTAAATATTATTTTCTACTCCGAATTAGTCTTGTAGTAGTTAGAGCGCTGGTTTTAGAGATCTAGAAATGGAGACAATAGGGTTGAGGAAAAAGATCTGAAGCATTCCCGGAAGAGTGAGGAACCAGAGCATTTCAGGTAGATCTCGCACGCACCTCCTCTCGGTGCGTTCTTTTTCTTTCTTTTTTTTTCCCCCAAAATTTGAGATCTGCTCTCGCCTCGATTCTCGATGGAAACAACGACGCTGTACCAAATGCAGTGAAAAAAAAAAAACAGAAAACTCGTACGGTGCGTTTTATGGTGATGAGATTACGGTATAAAGCTTCGGTCGAGTGGTTGCTGACACTTGAACCCAGCCCATAACAAACGAATGAGAGAAATGACGGCCTGGACCTACTGCTCTCAATGCAACGGGCTGGGTAGGGCTTGTTTCTTTCAAAAGATTATTTCATTGCAGAAAGGGCTTCGGCCCAGTACATAAAAAGATTCAGTTAGATTCAATTCTGATACAAGTTCACTCTAACTAAAATAACCAATGGAAAACACAAATATTGCCCATAACTATACAGGTCAAGCCTTGATTAAATGGGCCCCAAAAGCTATCCCAAACCAGAACCAGGAAAAAAGGCCTAAATAACAGAGCTTTAGCTTTGGAGCAAGGGTTTTGGCTGGAAATTAGCACCAATGCCTTCACCAAGAGGGAGATCTTGCAGTATCAGTAGAGAATACGATCGAATCGAGAAACGCACCAAAAATCAAGTACAGTTGAGCCTACAAATAATGATTCCTCTCAAGCATTTCCTAAAGATTAAGACAGTCATATTGTCATGGGCCTAGGTTTTAGCACTCACCTGGGATCGTGCGGCACTTGAATTGAACTCTTTTAAGACAAATCACCAAAAAGAATCTCATAATAATCTGTCCAACAAGATAAATATATTAGCATGTCTTGGCGAGCCAATCAGGAAAAATATTACAAGGATTGCATATGAACAAGTATCTCAAGCATAATAAAGAATGAGGCACAAATATATCAAGAACGGGCTATTTTTTTCATTCATTGGTCACAATCGATACAATTAGATTGGTTGTCCTTACATCACTTATAGGCAGAGGGAAACGTACAATGAGTAGTGGGACAAGAACTCACCATGCCAGTGGCTAGTTATACCGATCGCTCCACAGTAGTCAACTAGTCACTCCCCCCCTAAAGAGCGTTAGGAACACAATGAGGTGTGGTAGGAGGAGACATCACGATACTTGAGCCATCACACCCCTAGTATTACATAAATGAAATTAAATACAAAATATCCCTTTTAGTCCTTGAAAATTACAATTTACTTCCCAAACTTCTAACCCCATAACACATATGACCCATGAGCATCAATAAAAGAAAAGCCATCAATACCAAATGATAAACCGGAAAAAGGTTAAAGAAGATTAAGGAAACTTTGCATTGACGCCAAGCAAACAGCGTAGATCGGTGGTGTGGTTCTATGGCATCCCACTCGCACATTCAAGACTAATCTCCTAAATTGCATCCCGTAAGCAACACTACCAATTGACTGTAACGGCTGCTAGATCATAGTTAAATAGGAGTACATCAACGCTTCAAACTTTCAACTCATACTAGAGAATTATAAACTCCTAGAAAATACGCATGCAATCATCAAACAAGACTACTCTAGCCTGTAGAATATACTCCTCACCAATTCAATTACTAATCCATCCAAAAAAACCAAAATACCTATATATCTACAACCACCACCCAACATTGGAGAGGAGATATACTCACATTTGGTCTTAGGGGATGAGGCCCCTCTGCCCTTGAGAAGTAAAGGAAGCCATTAGATCGATAGGAAAAAAGGGTTGAGAACCCTAGCTTAAAAAATCTGCAAACCATAGAAAAAAAAAGGGAAAAAAAACTTACAACTTTATTGATATTTAATGTTAAAGATTGAGAGTTCAAATATCGACGTTAGCCAAAAAGCCAATAAATCAGAGCCCTTATTTAGAAGACATGTTCATTTACTACTCATTCTAATGCAATATATGCTTGTAAATATAATTGAATGGCAGAGAAATAGAAACATGTCATGTCCACATCAAAAACTAGCAAGAAAAAAGAGAGAAATACAAGGTTAGGATAGAGGTAGGAAACTTGAAAAGAGAAGGAAAAGATTTTTTCTTTTATCTTGAATCATTGTGTATAATCAATATATATAGCGTACAACAGAGCTGCAATTTAGGAGAATAATTAGCTCTAAATCAGAGAAAGAATATATCAGTCCTAAAATAGGAAACCAAGAATATATCACTGCTATACAATCTCTAAATACAAGGAGATTTATAGGAGAGATTTATGGGAGAAAATCTCAACATTCCCCCTCAAGTTGGTGCATAGATATCATAAATGCCCAACTTGCTACAGCATTTGGAGAACATTTTATTTGAGACTGCTTTAGTAGGGATATCAGCCAATTGATTCTCATATTGAATCTTTGGTAACTCCATAACTTTCCCATCAAACTTTTAATTAATGAAGAATCTGTCTACCTCAATATGTTTTGTTCGACCATGTTGAACTAGATTATGAGCAATATCACATGCAGCTTTATTATCACAATACAATTGAATTGGTTATTCAGATGGATAACCCAAATCTTCCAAAAGAAATCTCAGCCATAACGCTTCACAAAGTCCAAGTGCCATACCTTTAAATTCAGCTTCTGTGCTTGAGCGAGCAACAACATTTTGTTTCTTACTCCTCCATGTAATAAGATTACCACCCACAAATGTAAAGTAACTTCTTGAATCTTCCAAACCATGCTTGTGGAGACTGCTTCAACCCATACAATGATTTCTTCAATCTGCACACCTTTTGACTATGTCTTTTTGGCACCATAATTCCTGGTGGAAGCTCCATGTAAACTTCTTCAGATAATTCTCCATGTATAAATGCATTCTTCACATCAAATTGTTGTAATGGCCAATCCAAGTTTGCAGCTAAAGATAACAATACTCGAACAATATTAATTTTAGCCATCAGTGCAAATGTATCCATGTAATCAATCTCATAGGTCTGGGTATACCCTTTTGCCACCAATCTTGCTTTGAATCATTCTATTGTGCCATCTGCTTTATACTTTATAGTGTAAATCCATCAACGCCCTACTGCCTTCTTCCCTATTGGGCAATCAACCAGGTCCCAAGTTTCATTTTTTTGCAAAGAGTTCATTTCCTCATTCATAGCTGCTTTCCACCTCAAATCAGCTAAGGCTTCCTGCACACTGTTAAGAATAACTATAGTAGATAACTAATTTACAAATGACTGATTTGATTCTAACATAGTGTGGTTAGACACATAATGACTCATGGGGCGTCACACCTTACCTCCCCGTAAGTATACTTAATAAATTACCGAACTTCACCTACCGATAACCCATTAAATATACTACAAGGGATTTTAAAATAATTTTCATTTATTTTAGGGTGGTGGGTAATGCTAAAGTATTATTAAAACCTTTAATTGAAATTTAGCCTCTAATGTAAATATTGCTTAATTTAATATTGCTTAATTTGGGTTTTTCTGCAAATTTTACAGAAAATTCGGCAGAGTGCCGGCTGTATTTTGAGAAAACAGTTCTTCAAAAACCTGAAAAGAAAGCATTTTCAATATATTTTCCTCAACCACAACTTCATCAAGTCTCAACTCAACACAATTTTTAACACAATTTCAAATTAATCTTAATGTTCACCAATTCTCAATTCAACACATTTTCAAATAACATAAATTTCATTTCATTCAAAAATATATACATACAAAAGTCATAATTTTACAGAAAAGAAAACGAAAGCAATAATATTACAACTTGTCAGTACAACTGCTCAACAAATTCAAAAGATACATATGAAAAAAAATATTTATATCAAACTAAATTACAAGAGTATAAATAATATACCCGTACAAAATCTCCAAGTATGCTCCTCTATCACTTTAGCAACTTACTCTGCTGCTTTATATTTTTCTTTATCTGCGACAGCAAATAAAAGTTATCGCTGAGTAACTTTTACTCAGTGGTACACAACTAATATTCATTAGAAATCATTATGAAATAAAATAAAACAATTCATAGCATATCAATATTTTCATACAAATGAAGCATGTCCAATTTATCAAATCACTAAAATCCCTATTTCAACATAGTTCACAAATTTCAAAGAAAAAGTGTTGCCAAGTACACACACCCTATACCATGACATAAAATTTTATGATCAATACCGTGTTGTACATCACGACAAAGTAAATCACCTGACTAACCATTATTAATGAGGGAAGGGCTAGCTAGCTAATGAGTACTCATATAGTCTTACTCCACTAATAGTTATTAATGGGAGACATAAGCAATTTTTAATTACCAAACCCCAAATAATCGTTACTACTGGGGATTTCCGAACGGGACTATCATGCTAACTGTGGTTTAAAAACTAGTTCATAAAATTCCATTCAAATAATTGCATTTCAATTCGTTTAACACAAATCATTCAAGAATTTACCCTTATAGGGTTGGCAATACATAATTCATAAAGTTCAAAGAGAAAATCACAACTGCCACCAAAACATTCAAACTCATAATTCATTCAAAATAATTTTTAATATTAAAATTAATTGAATAAACTTAGTTGTGTACAAACCTCTAGTGAGTCGTCTCTTTGCCTTGACTCACATTTTTTCTTTCTCTCCTTTCCAATCTCTTTTTCTACTGAAACACATAATTTAAAGTATTTCAATACCATGTCCCCTAATTAATCTAATAAGTAAATTCATTCACGCTTGATTATACTTTTTAAATTCTCTTAAAATGGAGTTCTTTGTATTTGGCATATTGGGGTACTATTCATTTCACTATTCATATCAAAATGTGACTTTTTCATACTTACTAGGTATGTTAATTATAATTATCCTCACATACCACATTTTGAGTCACATTTTTATTGGTATTGATTGCCAAACCCAATTTAAGGTTTCCTAGGAGAATTGGCAAATTTTCAGTTTTGGGTCACTTACTTCTATTGTTCCATTGGACCCTCTACAGTGGGAATTTGACTTACTTCCCTTCATCAAAGTTGTTCCTTAGTGTCCTAGCTTTAATTTCCTTTTTGAATCACTCCATTTGGAGTTTTGTAACTCAAGTTATGGCTATTTAACCATAACTGGCCGAATTGACCAAAGTCTAGATTTTTTGGCAAGTTTTATATTTTGGCAGATTTGGTGACTCAACTTTGGGTGGTAAATTGACTAGGTTATGGTTAGAATTTGGGTTTATGTTCTTCATGAAAGTTGTTGTACTATGTCATAGTTTTCCAATGGTCTAAAAATCAGGTTATTTGGACCTTTGTACACCAAGTTATGACCATTTAAATAAGTACCGTTCATATAGTCAATTATGTACAGTGGCAGTGTATGAAATCCAGATTTAACTTAATTTTATAACCACTTATGGTCAGTTTTAGGGCAAGGTTTCTACATGAAAATTGTAGCTTTGGGTCTTAATTTTGATTTCCAATTGACATCACATCAATTGGAGCAACAGAATTGCAATTATGGCCATTTGAGTGGACCATGGTCAGGCTATCTAGATTGGGGCAGCATCACATTCACATCTCAATTCATGTCTTGCATTCACTCACACTCCTACACACTCCAATTGACCAATTCAAACATCAATTAGGTCAAATGAGCATCAATTACTCAATTTCTCCAATTTTTCCTAAAACCCTAAAGGTCAAGAACCCTAATTCCATAATTGATTCAATTCATATCCAATTCACTACACTAATCACTTCTACATACTTAGTTAAGCCTAATTACACACTTAATTCCATTTAATTCACTTCAATCACACTTCCCCCATGGCTAGCAGAAATTCATGGAACTCCATACATGTGTGATTTCTTAATTTTCTATGTAACCATTTCTATACACATTACTCAATTTAAATGGGAAAGAAAAACTTACCTTATGGAGCTTTTCAAATCTTCTAAATTTCCACTTTCTTCTTGATTTTCTTTCTCTAATCCTTGTTACCAAGGTCTAGTTAAGGGTTTTTAGTGGAGAATTTATGAATTTTAGGGTTAAGTTTGGGAGTTTAAAAGCTTGATCTAGCTTGGCCATGGAGGAATTTTGAGAGAAATTTAAGAGAGAGAGGGACGGCATAGATGTATGAAGAAGAAGACAATATTTTTCTCATTTTAATTGTCATTATCTCTATTTATTTTTTTATCTCAAATGCTATACTTAATTAATAATTCCTTTATTGCATCATGCTTATCTAAGGTGATGTCATAATCCTTTTATATTTTTGAATTTTCCATTTCATTTCTCCTTTCCTTTTCTTCACCTCTTCTCTTTAAATTAAATTTTCAATATTTTAATTTCCTACATTTTATTGGAAAATTATGTCAAAAGTTACCTCTAAGGGTGAATTGACCAAATTGCCCCTTACTAGTCTAATCGTTTCTCCAATAGCATTTAATTGCTTCTGGAACTCTAGTTCAATTTTTCGAACTGATTTTTGATTCTTTTCTAGGGTTTTCATAATACTCTTAGCTTCACAATAATTCTTAGGCCTACAGTGTCACAATGTCTCATACGAAATTAGAGTTTTGACTGACCTCGCAGTCACTTTCCAATACGGTCACCCATCGCTGTGGCCTTGGCTCATTTAACCTTTTATGCTTTGTTTTTCTTATTTGTATTTTACTTTCAAGTAATTACTATTAATTTTTATTTCGGACTTTCCTAGGTGGTATAGACATAGTTCTAGATATCCTAACTGTCCAAATAGACACTGGTCACCGGAACAGTAGAATGTATAGTACTATGCATGTAGGGGTGTTACAATTCTCCCCCCCTTAAATAAATTTTATCTCGAAATTTTATCTGGTATCAGTCTCTGAACAGTTGTGGGTGTTATCTCCTCATATCCTCTTCGTGCTCCCAAGTAGCCTTCTGGCCTAAATGATGGTTCCACAACACTTTCACTAATGGTATCTGCTTATTTCTCAGCTGCTTCACCTCATCTGCTAGAATCTCTATGGGTTCTTTCTCATATGTGAGGTCTGAATTTACTTCAATCTCTTCTACTGGTAGAACATGAGATGGGTCTGATCTATACATCTTCAACATGGACACATGGAAGACATTATGTATCTTTTTCAACTTTGGAGGCAGTGCCAATCGGTATGCCAAAGGATCCACTCTTTCCAGAACTTCATACGACCCAATGAAACGAGGACTTAGTTTCCCCTTTCTGCCAAATCTCATAATTTTCTTCCAAGGGAAAACCTTAAGGAATACCTTATCACTCACTGCATATTCAATATCTCTCCTTTTCAAATCGATGTAGGACTTCTGACAGTCTGATGCAGCCTTGAGCCTGTCTCTGATAAGTCTGATCTTCTCCTCTGTCTGCTGAACAATTTCTAGGCCAATCAGTTTTCTTTCACCCACTTCGTCCCAACATAGAGGAGTTCTACACTTTCTACTATACAAGGCTTCATATGAAGGCATCCCAATGCTTGATTGATAACTGTTATTGTAAGCAAACTCAATCAGAGGCAAGTGTGTATCCCAACTACCTTCAAATTCAATCACACAAGCCCATAGCATATCCTCCAATATCTGAATCGCTCTCTCAAATTGGCCGTCTGTCTGTGGATGGAATGCCGTACTGAAGTTCAATCTAGTTCCTAGGGCTCTTTGCAAACTACCCCAGAATCTAAAAGTGAACCTTGATCTCTGTCTGACACAATCAATATCGGCACCCCATGAAGCCTCACAATCTCATCGATATACAATTTAGCCAATCTGTCCAGACTGTAGTCCATCCGTACTGGCAAAAAGTGAGCAGACTTGGTCAATCTGTCCACAATAACCCATACTACATCATGATTCTTCTGTGTTCTTGGAAGTCCCATCACAAAGTCCATTGTTATTCTTTCCCATTTCCACTCAAGTACTGGTAGTGGATGTAGCAACCCTACTGGCATTTGGTGTTCTGCCTTTACTTGCTGACAAGTTAGGCATTTAGATGCAAACTCTGCTATATCTTTCTTCATCCCATTCCACCAATAGTGCTCCTTTACTATTCTGTACATTTTAGTCCCACCAGGGTGCGTAGTAAAAGGAGACTTATGTGCTTCCTTCATAATGAGTTGTCACAATTCTACATCATTAAGAATGCACATTCTGCCCTAGTATAGCAATAAGCCATCACCATTCATTGAAAATTCAGGTTTCTTGCCATCCCGAGTTTCTTCCATCAATTTCACATACTTTTCATCATTCTGTATAGCCATTTTTATCTGATCAATCAGCACTGGTTTCACTTGCCAAGCAGCTATCATTTGTCCCTTATCATCTATCTCCAAAATAGCGTGCAGTGCTTTTAGTTCATGCACCATGGACAAACGAAAAACTCTTAAACTAGCCATAGTCTTGCGACTTAAGGCATCAGCTACCACATTAGCTTTCCCTGGCTGATAGTCTATCAAACAGTCGTAGTCCTTTATTAGCTCTAACCATCTCCTCTGTCTCAAATTCAACTCCTTCTGGGTACCCAGATACTTCTGGCTCTTGTGATCTGTGTAGATGTAACACTTTTTCCCATACAGATAATGTCTCCAGATCTTCAGAGCAAATACAATAGCTGCTAGCTCCAAGTCATGTGTAGGATAATTTCTCTCATGGGGTTTCAGCCAGCGTGATGCATAAGCAATGATATTTCGATCTTTCATCAGTACACAACGTAGCCCGTTATGAGAAACATCACTGTAGACAGTGTATTCTTTACCCGGTGTAAGTAAAGTAAGGACTGAAGCTTTAGTCAAACATCTTTTCAATTCATCAAAACTCTGCTGACATTTATTCGTCCACTGAAATTTTACATCTTTCCAAAGTAGCTTGGTTAGTGGAAATGCCAACATAGAAATTCCTTTAACAAAATGGTAGTAGTATCCAGTTAAACTCAGAAAACTGCAAACTTCTGTAATATTCCTGGGTGGCTTCCAATTAATGATAGCTTCAATCTTACTGGGATCGCCTTGAGCTGACACAATATGCCCCAAAAAAGAAATTTTTTTTAGCCAAAATTCACATTTTGATAATTTAGCATATAGTTGCTTCTCCCTTAAAGTCTGTAGCACAATTCTCAAGTGCCTATCATGCTCTTCTACGTTCCTCGAATATACCAAGATGTCATCAATAAACACAATTACAAATTGATCAAGATAGGGCCTGAAGATAGTATTCATCAGGTCCATGAATGCAGCCGGAGTATTAGTTAACCCGAATGGCATAACCAGAAACTCATAATGGCCATATCAAGTTTTAAAAGTAGTTTTTGGAATGCTATGCTCTTGCACCCTCAACTGATAATATCCTGATCTCAAGTCAATTTTGAAGAACACAGCTGCACCCTTCAACTGATCAAACAAATCATCTATACGGGGCAACGAATATCTATTATTTATTATCACCTTATTCAACTGCCTGTAGTAGATACACAGACGGAGAGTGCCATCTTTCTTCGTAACAAATAACACTGGTGCTCCCCAAGGTGACACACTAGGGTGGATGAAGCCCTTTTCAAGCAATTCTTACAACTGCACCTTCAACTCCTTCAACTCGGCAGGTGCCATTCTATAAGGTGTAATAGAGATTGGGTCCACACCAGGCATAACCTCTATTTCAAACTGCACTTCTCTTTCCGGAGGTAACCCTAGCAATGCTTCAGGAAACACATCTAGAAAGTAGCATACTGTAGGAGTATCCCTCACTGTGGGACTCTCTACCTGGGTGTTTATCACACGAGCCAAATATGCTTCACACCCCTTTCTGATCATTTTTTTAGCTAGTGCAGCTGAAATGAGATTTGATGGTAATAACTGCCTCTCCCCATGTATAACCACATCACCATATTGAGGGAGACTAAAAGTGATTGTTTCTGTCTACAGTCAATCATGGCATGATACCTGGCTAACCAATCCATGCCTAAGATGATATCATAATCTCTAAAGGGCATTTCAATCAAGTCGATAGGAATGTGTGTCCTTGGATCACCAAAGGATAATCCTTGTACATTCTGTTGACCCTGACCTCTTGTCCTAGTGGACTAGTTACTAGCACCTCAAAATCCATTTTCACATAAGGGATAACAAGATAACCAATGATGCTAGCACTAACATAAGAATGGGTGAAACCCGGATCAAACAGCACAAACACATCTTGATCAAGAATAGAAAATGTATCGGCAACTATATCAGAAGTTTCAACCTCTTCTCGCTACCTCATGGTGTATACCCTAGCCGGTACACCACTCAATTCCATTTAATTGATCAAGAATAGAAAATGTACCAGTAACTTAATTCCATTTAATTCACTTCAATCACACTTCCCCCATGGCTGGAAGAAATTCATGGAACTCCATACATGTGTGATTTCTTGATTTTCTATGTAAATTCGTACTTATTCAATTCCATTTCTATATATATTGCTCAATTTAAATGGGAAAGAAAGACTTACCTTATGAAGCTTTTCAAATCTTCTAAATTTCCACTTTCTTCTTGATTTTCTTTCTCTAATCCTTTTTACCAAGGTCTAGTTAAGGGTTTTTAGTGGAGAATTTATGAAATTTAGGGTTAAGTTTGGGAGTTTAGAAGCTTGATCTAGCTTGGCCATGGAGGAATTTTGAGAGAAATTCAAGAGAGAGGGACGGCATAGATGTATGAAGAAGAAGACAATATTTTTCTCATTTTAATTGTCATTATCTCTATTTATTTTTATCTCAAATGCTATAATTAATTAATAATTCCTTTATTGCATCATGCTTATCTAAGGTGATGTCATAATCCTTTTAAATTTTTAAATTTTCCATTTCATTCCTCCTTTCCTTTTCTTCACCTCTTCTCTTTAAATTAAATTTTTAATATTTTAATTTCCTACATTTTATTGGACAATTATGTCAAAAGTCACCTCTAAGAGTGAATTGACCAAATTGCCCCTTACCTGTCTGATCGGTTTCTCCAATAGCATTTAATTGCTTTCAGAACTCTGGTTCAATTTTTCGAATTGGTTTTTGATTCTTTTCTAGGGTTTTCATAATACCCTTAGCTTCACAATAATTTTTAGGCCTGCAGTATCACAATATCTCATACAAAATTAGGGTTTTAACTGACCTCGTAGTCACTTCTCGGTACGGTCACCCATCGCTGTGGCCTTGGCTCATTTAACTTTTTATGCTTTATTTTTCTTATTTGTATTTTACTTTTAGGTAATTACTATTAATTTTTATTCCAAACTTTCCTAGGTGGTACAGACATAGTTATAGACATCTTAACTATCCAGACAGACACTGATCACTAGAACAGTAGAATGTATAGGACTATGCATGTAGGGGTATTACATGGGGTATTTAACTTTACTAGAAGGTTCAGGTTCATATGTAGGTTTAAGGATACCTCTAGTGAGACGCTCTGGTAGTTGCTTCTTTGGTGGTTCATGATGTTCTTGACTAGCATCATCAGTAAACGATTCGTGTGGTATATTAGTGAGTAACTCAGTCTCTTTAATTAATGGACTTACATCTACTACTTCAATTTCTTCTTCGGCTTCCAAGTGTTCATCAACTGCTTCAATCTCTGCTTCGGCTTCCAAGTGTTCATCATGACCTAAAGATGCACCACTGTCATCACTCTGTCTAACATCATCATTTTCTTCATTTATCTTATAATCACACTCTATAAGATCATAATCTAGAGTCTTAATTTCCTTAGGATACTCCCCCAGAAATTTAGACTCAGAGGAAAAATACATTGGAAAACCACATCCATTATTATAAATATTCATTGAGCTGGGGGATGATAACACCTATAACCTTTTTGATGCATAGCATAACCAAGGAAAATGCACCGTAGAGCTCGTGGGTCTAACTTACTGCGTTGATGCTTATAAAGATGAACAAACGCTACACATTCAAAGACATGAGGAAGTAAATTTGGGACAGGAGGGGCAATCACAACATCAATAAATGCTTGGAATGGTGTTTGAAAGTCAATGGAGCTTGATGGGGTCCAATTGATTAAATATGCTGCAAAACAAAAGTGCTTCACCCTAATATGATAATGGCATATGAGCTTCAATCAACAAAGCACGAACAACCTCCAACAGATGGCGATCTTTTCGCTCCGCAATTCCAATCTATTGGGGTGTATTTGGACAAGTTGTTTGATTAATAATTCACTGTGCTTCAAAATACTATTGAAGTTTTGATATTCTCTTCCATTGTCACTATGAAGAACTTGAATCTATGAATTATACTGAATTTTAACCATTGTATGAAACTTCTGAAATAACAAATTTACTTCACTTTTGGATTTCATTAACCACAACCAAGTCATTCTGGTACAATCATCAATGATAGTGACAAACCAACGTGAACCACCCAAAGTTGGAATTTTGGATGGACCCCACACATCTGAATAAATCACCATAAAAGGAAAAGGACTCTTATTTAAAATCAATGGAAATAAAGTTCGATGACTTTTTGGAAGTTCACAAACATCACAACAAAAATTAGAAACATCAAATTTTCTAAACAAACTAAGAAATAATTTTTTTAGATAGCGAAAGGATGCATGTCCCAATTGTCGATGCCATAGCCATATTTCAGTTTTATTATTCTCCCCCTTAGAGCAATCCACCCTCAAAACCTTATGTAACTTGTCAAAACTCTTTGATATTAAGTTCAAGTAATACAATTTTCCTCGCCTAATACCACAACCAATCGTTTGTTTTGTTTGGATGTCCTTAAAAACACAAGTGTCAGGCCAATAAATTACAACACAAGATAAGGCTTTAGTTGTTTGAGAAATAGATAAAAGGTTATATTCTAGAGTTGGGACAACCAAAACAGAATCTAGATTTAAATGATTGGCGAGAGTTGAAGATCTTTCCCCAACAATTGAGGCCTCGTTACCATTAGCAGTGGAAATGAGTTTTTGTGAGGATGGTCTAATAACTTGTCTAGAATCAAATGTCATATGATTTGTAGCACCATAATCAATTATCCATGTACTATTAACAATAGGTGCAGAAACTTTTAAGACCTTACCAGTATCATTTGCAGTAGCTACCAGTGCTAAGTCGCGTCTAACACCATTATCATTCGTATTTGTTTCAATGACAGTGGCTATTGGTGTCCTCTTGAGGTTCCTTTTCCAGGGTGTGTGATTATGATCCCACCATTATGGGTATTCCACAAGTTCATAGCCACGATCTTTGGTATGACCAGGCTGATCATAATGGTACATTTATAGGAAGATTTTTCAGCTCCCTTGGCTGTCTTTGGTCAGTTTCGAGTCACCATCGCTATAGCTTCAGAACTTTTTGACTCGCCTTTCAATGTTATACTGTGTACTGCGTCTCGTCGAATTAAAGCATAAGATTCTTCCAAACCTGAAACTAGTTCCTTCTACAAAATCTCTTTAAGAACCTGTTCAAAATCACCATCTAGTTAAGCAAGAAATATATGTACCCATAGTCATTCAATGGACTTCTGGTATGCTATCAGGTCATTAGGATTTTTCATGACCACCTTATCTCGATGATCCAATTCTTGAAAAATTTCAGTTAACTCTCTGTATTACTCAAAGAGAGACATTCCACTTTGTTTGGCAGTGAAAGCCTTTTGGTTCAAAGCGGAGACCTACAATTCATTACTTTCATCGTAGAAAGCTTTTGACAGAGCACTCCATATTTCATGAGCAATAGGCAAGCGCAGGTATCGCTTCATAATTTCTAGTGTCATGGACATCAATAACCACATTTTCACTTTTTTAATTTTCGGCATACCACTTCTCATATCCATCATCTGATTCTGAGGGTTGCTTCATCTTATCATGAATATAGGAGAGTTTCTCCCTTTCGGCAATATGCATTTCCATCAACTGCAACCAAACATCATAATTTGATTCAATAAGAATGATTCCTACATTAAAAACACCTTCAGATTGAACAACAATAGAATTTGGTTTTATTTCTGAAGATTCAATGTTTTTTTCACTTATTTTGTCAAAAAAAAAATCAAGATTCAAAAGAGGTTGGCTCTGACACCAACTTGAAAAGAGAAGGAAAATATTTTTTCTTATATATTGAATCATTGTGTACAATCAATATATATAGCGTACAACAGAGCTACAATTTATAAGACTCATTAGCTCTAAATCAGATAAAAGAATATATTAATCCTAAAATAGGAAACTAAAAATATATCACAGCTATACAATCTCTTAATACAAAGAGATTTATAGGAGAGATTTATGGGAGAAAATCTAAACTAGGAATAGGCAACCAATAGAAAATACAAATGAGGAGTCAAAACAAGTAGAAGCCCACGTTAAGAGAAGATAAGATATGGATTGATTAGAGCCTGTGGGTGTGCATGCATCAAGGGGAGTGACTAGTGACCAGTGTGAGACAAAGATCAGACATTTTGGCCAATACATGTGGTATTTGGGTCCCTATGACATGTTTACTTAAATGAAGCATTACTACTGCTAGTCCCATTGTCAACAATGTCAAAATACCACACAGCAAAATCCCACTTTCTTTCACTTCAATTAGTTTGCCTCGATATTAGTATCTTGCTTTATGTGGACAATCCACCTAAATTATTATCCTTGCCACTTCTTCCCAGATTCTGTTGTCCTGGAAATTGCAATATTAGGGCCTAGTTTCTTAACTCTTAATCCAAAAAAGCATTAATTTTGCGTGCACTCTGTATTTTCATTTTTACTTCACCTTGGCGGCTTACTTATAATCATTTATATCACCTTTTTAATGGGCATAAAATTTTTAAAAATAATTTAAATACATGCACTCTTATAATATTAATTTTATAAAAAATTAATATTTATTGAAAATGACACAACAATTTGATAAGTGATGCAATTATAAAATCACAGGTAATTTATATAATGAATTTTGTATCAATTAACAGTCTAAATTTTCCTATTTTGTTGGTTTGGAAGTTTCTATAGAAAGATTCGAAACCCCCCATGTGAAGTTTCAGTACTTGTAGCGAAGGAGCTCAATCTTTACAGATTTTCAGTTGTCCTACATGTTTAAGGACTTTTCAACTACCAGACGTAGAGAAAGTCTAGTCCAGTATTGGGACTAATTAAAGACAGTGACACGGAAGCACTGGGGACAGGAATGTCTTGGCATTGCCAGGCATACGCCAAAACTTGGCATTACAGCCAGTTCTAATTGCTAGGATTTTTATGTTCAAAGTGCACACTTCACCACCAGTTTAATAATTTTTTCCTGAGAACCCTCAAGCATGGTCGCCTAATCCAGCCACGAATGATGTGCCGTTTGGCCAGGGCTCGCACCACCGACGGTATATTTGTCCTGCCTACAGACTCTTCTTGCACTCTTCCCTCTTCTCGCGCTCTGCCCTACCAGTACTTCTCTAAGTTTCATGGACCCCCACAACCACCCCTCCTCTGCCCCTTCCCCTAATTAAGACTGCGAAATGGTCATGCCCAACTCATCTACCCTCTGTTCATTATCATTTCATTATTTTGTTCCTCTCCTCTCTAAAATGGTGCTTTGTTTTCTTTAATAATATCATAATAATACTAAATTAATTAATTAGGGTTAATTAATTAATTAACCCTTTTATTTATTATATTAAGAATATTAAATATTGTCTCGAGGAAATTGAAATTAAATTTATAAAAAATTAGAAGGATTTCTTTACTGCCAATAAGATTGCTTTATTAATTACCACATTTTAGTTGAAAATGTTTCATTTCATTTTTATTAAAATATTATAATATATATATTTATTTATTATGCATTAAAAAGTCATTTTTATTATTTTTATCTAAAAAGTTATTGGAAATTAATTTTAATGAAATAATGGGCTCACCCCTTTATAGGTAGGGGTGAGTATTGTTCGGTTCAAATCGAATAAATCGAACCAAACCACCTTAATTCGATAATTGGGTTCGATTTTTAAAATAATTTGATTCGGTTTGATTTTATATTATTAAAATTTTAGTTATTTCAATTCGGTTTGATTTTAAAGAGAAAAAATCAGTTAAATCGAACCGAACCGAATAATTTTATTGATTTTTGAATTGATTTATTTTTATAAAGAATTTATGATATTATATATAATTTTATATATATAAATTATTTAATTTCATTTATTAATAGTTATTAGGTTTAAAATTATGTCAAAATCAGATCAAATAACTTAAAAATCAAGTCTAAATTAAAAAATAATCAAAAATCAAAACCGATCAGTCTGAACCAAACTAAAATAAAGCGGTTCGATTTGATTCGATTTTTCATCTATTTTGGATCGGTTTGATTTCTAAAATTTATAATTCGATTTTTATGATTTAATTCGATTCGGTTTGAACCAAATACTCACCCCTACTTATAGGTTAAAAACAAATTATTCACACCAAATTATAAATTATAATAAAAATAGCAGTTTAATATAAAAAAAAAATAGAGTGAATATATATAATGGAACAAGTTGTGTCATTTACATTCATATTCCGTTAGAAAATTAGATATGGAATGGGACAATGGAGGCGGCACATGGGAATGGGAATGGGAGATGGGAGAATATATACGTGATATAATAATAACTTAGTGTTGTAACATTTTAATATTAATTACTATAATTACTAAAGTATAATTATTTAAAATAACTTAAGCTTATTAAATTTAACTATTAATTGAAGTAAATTAAAGTATAACTTAAGTAATTTATTAAGTTTAAGTAGCGAATTAAGTTTTTCCATAAATATGTGTTTATTCTCTTATCTCTTACAATTCAACAACAGAAAATACTAAGAATAAAAAGTTTAGAGAGAATTTAAAAGTCAAAGAAATGCATATTTTGATGAAACTTTGAATTCAACCACGAGCACAATTGATTTCAATCACACAATAAAATTATTGGGTTGTTGTATATTGGAGGGAATATGTCAATATATAATATTTGTTACATCGATTTAAGAACATTGTCAGTACTATAAAGAGTTTAAATCTCCTTGAAAAGAGTAACATATATGTGTTTTAGTCTGATCAATTTTATTCATTTATTTCTTATATTTTAATTATTATTTAATTTATTCTTTATATTTTAATTTACTATAATTTTATCGACATTTGGAAATTATAATAAATAGGCAGTCACTTCAAAAACTAACTCAAGCAAATGTTGAACAAGTATGCCATTGCTCCTTCCCCTTATCCGGAAGTAAACTTAAAAAAAATGAATTATTTATATGTTAACGTTAGGTCATACGAAATTTTTTTTTCTAAACTCGATCTATTATGAATTTAAGATATAAACATATAAAATTTATATATTTAATGAATGAGTTTTATCATACATATTAAATTTACAATAAACCGATTTTAGAAAAAAAAAAAAATCCTAGACTGTTAAGCAATAACCCTCCAAGAGGATAGAATGTTATCTTAACCAATCCATAATTAGTCTAGGTTTCTGTTCATTAACTAACTACAAAAATAATCATAAGAAGGAGGAGGGTGGATTTTTATGGATGTATTGCTAAATTTATTATTAATAATATAGTTTAGTGAAAAATTAATAATAAATCAACAATAATTTTATAAATTCATCAATAAAATCCACTTTTTTAATAATTAATATTAATTACTAATTAAATTGTTAAATTCCACCAAAATTCATTTCTGTATGCATCTTATTGACTCTAATCAACTTATATAAAATTCATAAAACAAATTTAATCAAGTCAAAATAAAACCTTTAATAAAATTAAAGTATAAAAAAATTTTAATTTTTTAAAAAGTAAAATATTATTTTTAAAATACATATTAATATTTACATAAAATTAAAAAAAATATTAATTTATAACTTGTTAACAAACTAACTCATAAATTTTGATAAGTTAGTTATCTAATAAATTTAAATTTAATTTATTAATTTAATAAATTGAATCTAAATTTGATTTTAAATTAAGCTATAAATAACTCTCGAACATCTCAATTGATTTGTAATCCTATGTTAGAAAGGAATCTAGCCATAAATTTTAATTAAAAAAAAAAGAAAATGGTTCAATTAAAGAAAACATTTACGTCACTGTCATTAACCAAACTTACTGATTGATAATTGTAGGTTACAATGCAACTTGGTCTTAATTGATTGCATTCACTTGTACAAGCATATAGATCGATGCTTTTATCTTTTCTCTTCTATTTTTTTATTTTATTTTTTCAATCGATACCTACTCGTCATAAAATTAAAGCTGTTTATATTATAATTATTTTAATTTAACTTAATTTTATATTTTATTATTGCTTTTAAGTATTAATTCTTTAGTTATGGTTAATAATAAATATTTATTTTAATTTATTATTATAAATAAAATTTTCATAATACAATCGTATTAAAGTTTTTTTTTTTTTAAGAGATAGGCACACAGTACAGTGACAAAAATGAACGGTTGTTACGCGTTACTTAGAAACGGACGCTTCATGAGGAGATAACGAAGGAAGGAGTCAGTAGATGATATCGATGCATATATTTCCGCACTCTTTCCTCAAGAATAGCACGTGTCACGTGCCTAATTTCCTACCTGTGCAATGGTTGCCATTTTTCTATTTACGGGTAAACCATACGCAGCCTTTGACAGTTGACGTTACCCAATACCTCTCACTGCCTTTTCTCACCGACCAATCAAAACCAACGCAAGTACCTCTGGCTGCTGGGAACCACCATAGATTCCAAATCTCGTCCTCTCTATTGGCCTGATTGCACAACTCCAGGAAAGTCACAGTGTGTAATTTTATCCCCACCGCTTCACTCGGGGATTAGTATAGTATACTTTAGTACCCATTAGCCCAAAACTGAAGTAGCTGAAGCAGAAGCTCCCTCTCTCTCTCTCTCTCTCTCTCTCTCTCATTATCAGAGATAAATGGGATTTCCTGTTGGGTACACAGAAGTTCTCTTGCCAAAGCTGTTCGTGCACACACTATCCTTTCTCGGTTTTATCAGAAGCCTCATTCTTTGCCTTTTTAACTATCTGGGTCTCTCAGATTTCCTTGAAACTGATAACGTTTGGCCGGACAATCCGACCCCAATCCAGAGCCACACACTAGTTTCCGCCGACCTGATCCGGGAAATTCTACCCGTAATAAAGTTCGACGATTTGGTCCCAGGAGCCAGCGAAGTTGAGCTGCCGGAGAGTTGTGCCGTTTGTTTGTATGAGTTTGAGGGAGATGCCGAGATCCGATGGCTGAAGAATTGTAAGCACATTTTCCACCGGGCTTGTTTGGACCGTTGGATGGATCATGATGGGAACACGTGTCCGCTTTGTAGAACTACATTCGTGCCGGATGAGATGCAAGAAGAGTTTAGTCAACGGTTATTGACAGCTTCTGACGACGGTGACTTTTACAGTGAGTACAGTTCGGTTCCTGTTTTGTAGGAGGGCCATTTCGTTCTGTTCGTGTGAAACGTACATATATAATGAAATTTGGGCAATTTAGCTAAATAAAACAAAAAGGAAATGTTTTTGATATTAAAAAAGAAAAAAAAACTGAGTCTCTAAATATTGTTATTACTAATGCATATAAGTAGCATTGGAAAGCCTGGAATTTGAATTTTAATTAAATTTAATTATGTTAAAATAATTTTTTTAATTTAATTTTAATTAAATTTAAATTTAAAATTTTATTGTTTAAAATTAATTTTAATATAATTTTTAATGTTATTAAAATTTTTACTAAAATTTAATTAATCTCAACAAGTGGCCATTCTGCTGGTGTTGGCAGCTAATTTCATAGTTTTTTCATAGCTTTTTTTTAAAGTGTCTTAGGTAGGGTTGACAATAAATAAGGTGCTCATAAAAATCACTTTATTTAAATTTAATTAATATTTTAAAAATTTTAAATTATTTAATTTTATATATTTTAATTAATAATTTACATAAAATTTATTTTTTATTAATAATTTATTTTTAAAAATTTAATAATTTTATAAAATATTTAAATTTTATTTTATTTTAAATAAAAATATTGAATTTATAAATTTTAGTATAAAAATATATTTTTTATATTTAATTAAATATTTATATAAATAAATTCGATAACATATAATCAATATGTAAAATTTAAACCTGTCAAGAGCATTATTTTTCAAACAAGAATATATTTTGAACCCAATTATATATTATCTAAACTCGTTCTATTGAGATTCGATCAGATTCAGTGTCCGTAAAAATCAAACGTATTGCTATTATAGTCTTATAAAAAAGAGGTTTTTGAGATTTTTTTTTTAAATGTCAAAATTGAAATATAAAACAATTTTATTAAAAAATATGCTAAATGGTTAAGCAAAGAATCAGCTTTTTTAACAGAAAGAAAGGTTGCTTGAATTTTAGTACTTATAATTAAATCAATACTTACAATTAAATTGATACTTGTGATTAAATAAAGTAATTAAAAATGCTTAATAGAACACATATGATTAAGAGACAAGGGGGAAGGGACAGTTATCTGATGTGTCTTTGACTGACATATCTGATACGCGTTCTCAGGGTGTGTTGCTACTGGTAGTTATGTAAATTTGTGTAAATATAGCAATATCACATGTAAATGGAGATTCTTGCTTAATCACTCCATGTTTGTCTCATGGGTAGAGGCCTCCCCTGCACATGTTCCTTCATATGGGTGGTTACCTTATCGGTTTAGTCATCAAAATTGATGATTGTAGTTTAAAATTGGAATCAAATTGTAGTATTTCACTTGGTTTAAATTTGGTTATACTTTTTTTTAAGGAAAAAAATTAATTTAAAAAGAAATCAAACCAAATGATTTTAATTATAAATTAGATTAATTCGAATCATAACCAAGTTTAATTCTTCATATTTGTTTTGGGTCATATTCACTGGCAATTTCTGATTGATCGATGATCAGAATTTGAAGGTTTAACTTTTATAGGATAAATTATAGATAATAATAAAATATTTATATTTTACAGGATAAGGAAAGTGAAGAATAAAAAAAGTTATAATAAAAAAATTTATATTTAAAAAGAAGTGAATTAATAAAGAGTTAAAAAGATATATATATTTTTTATATTTAAAAAGAAATGAAAGAAAAATAGACTAAAAAGTGTAAAAATAAAAATACTCATAGGTTTTAAGTCTTTCCTTATCCTTTATTGTACTATAAATTAAAATTTAAAGAATAAAAAAAAATAAGACTTATTTTAATTCTATTAATTCACCCATTTTTGAGTAAGGGTACGTAATTCATCACCCTCACTTCTTTTATCCTTGTACAAACCCCTCTCTCTCCTCTCTCCCTCTCTCTCCCTCAAAATATGAAAATTCCATAAAGCACAACTCACAACAAATTGCAACTCTCAAGCACAAAAGATTTTATTATTATTTTTATATTTAACAACTAATTTAATAATTATTTTTATCGGACATTTTTATTTTAATAACTATATAAACAGTTAATTACTAACAGTTAATATCTAACATTTAACAGCTATTAAAATAATTGATAGCTCTTAAAATAGCTAACAGCTACTAAAATAACTAATATTGGCTAACAGGATTTAGTCTTTCTCTCTTTTTTTAAATTTTTTACTCTCTTTTTTTAAATTTTTTATTTTTTATAATTATTTTAGTCAAATGTGATCAAATGGGGTATTTTTGAATTTATGATTTCACTTTTTTTTTTATCATTTTTCCTTTGACTAATGTATTAGTTTGTTTCTGATAAAAAAAATGTATTAGTTTGTTGACTTATAAACTAGAAAATGTCATTAGTTAACGAAATTAAAATTAAAAGATTAATTAAATTAATATATAACCTTTTATCAAATTTTATATATTATTATGTATTTTATCCTTTCTTAAGTTTTAAACAAGGCTGAGGTGGTAAAAAAAAAGCCTATAGAGTGTAAACTTATTTAATGAAAACAAATAAGGATTTTGTCAACCAATAAATTTTAGTTCAAATTAAAACTATTTTTAATGTAAAAATATTAAAATTATTTTTAAAATGATAACATTTTAAATTTAAATTTCAATTAAAAGTAAATATAAATTAAAAAAAAAAAGGATTTGGTGAACTTGGATCTCCTTCCTATAAAACCAAAACAAAAGTAGTAAACTTTCTGTCTATTTCATATTTTTTTAAAGCAACTTTCTGTCTATATCTAATACTATAGGTTTGTGCTTTATATCATAGCTACTGTATAAATGATTGTGGCTTACATGGTGATTCACAGTATCCTGTAAGAACTGTGAAGAAACAAGCTTAGTTGGATCCCAACCTCGGTGTTCGTGAATCGTTGATTTTGACTTGCATAACAACAAAGAATATGATGCCTGAAAACACCTTGTTAACAGTAATGGTGGCCATCGCTCTTCTCGTACTGCCAACCAAGCAAGTCAATAGATATCTTGTCAATCCCAAACACAAGCAATTTTAACTGAAAAGTTACTACAACCTCGTAACAAATCCTATCATTTCCGCTTTGTCACTTCACTTAAATCCTAAGCTTCACTTGCAAAATGAAGATCAGAAGATGGACATGAACATGCTACAGTATTATCATAGTTTACTACCGATTTCAGTATGGCTTTCTATTGAGGGGATATCTCACAAATTCTATATGCGCACCAAAATTGGGGACTTTCACAACTTAGAACTCTGTTTTGAATTCAGAACAGATTGGGAGGAAATTTCATATATGGATGAATGACAAAGAACGACGCCCGTATGTCGTCGAAGTGTAGCTATAATGACAGGCAAGGAGGTTGGTTTAAGGCTGGCTGACATATTCATTCGTTAATTATTATAAACGACGACGCCATCGATTGCCAAAATATTGATTCGATAGTCACCAGTTTTTCACATGAGGTTCAAAGAATAACAATTGACCATGGAACTTTGGGGCCTACCATGCGAAAACACCGACTAGCTAGACAGTTTTCTTCCAAATTCTGAATTAGCTTAGCTTTGGTCAAGGCATCTCTGACCTTATGCAAGCTGCACCAAATTTGATGAGAAAATATAAATTCAAGAAATTAAAGTGGCGGAGTTAGTAATGCAGAGGTAAAGTAGCACAAGCCCATCGAAGTGAAAGTCGCAATAAAATGGCGTGTAGTATCATACGAAGTTTGGAATTTTATTTTTGCCTACAAAAACAAGTTCCTCTTTGCATCGATAAGGATTCAACACTAAATTGCACAAACTGTATTGAATAACCCGTGTTTATAGTTTCATTTATCCATTCCTGATTTTATACGATGAGCTATTTCACGTGTAATCAATGGACAAGTTTAAACTCAATTGCTAAACTGCAAAATGTTATAGCTATAAACGGGGCAATAAGTAAATATTACTTTATCACTTTGCATCTCTGTCCAATTCACTTGGGGTAGCCGCCCGGAGGATAACCAGGTGCTGGAGGATAAGCACCAGGTGGTGGTGGTGGTGGATAAGCACCAGGAGGGTACCCGGCAGCAGGATAACCTTGGGCATATGGGGGTGGGGGTTGCCCGTAAGGTGCATGCGCTTGTTGTGGTGGATAGCCCACCGGTGGAGGAGTTGGCTGATCAATGCGTGACATTTGCTGCATCGGAGGCACTGCCATTACAGGCTGTGGCCCAAACTTGCCGTCTCTTTTATCCATTTCGATCTTGTGCTGGGTCTGCATTTATACCACAATGTAAGGAACTTTAAAATCAACTGATTATATAACCATTCCTTTACATCATGAGTGAAGTAGAAATAATCTACAAGCTAGGAGTCTAGTTAACGCATTCATTGCAAAGCAGAAGCCAGATTGCTTGTTTATCACCAGATTTTACTTCTTATGATAGATTTTAGCCAAGAGAAATGGATCATATAACATTAACCGGGCCTAACATATTTTGTTACAAGAGTAAGATGCTATAACTTTCAAGCACATTGAGTTATATTTTCTGCATACCTGAATGCATGGGCAAACCCTGCCGAAACAGAACAAAGCATAGAATTAATAAAAATTTTAAAATCTCTCATTCCACAAAGAAAGGGTTGCACTAAAGCCTTACGAGCAAAAAACCAAGTCAGCCAAACAAGTCAACATGTCAGCAAGGTCTCCAATTTCATCACTTCCGGTTATACAAGCAACCAAGGAACATATGCATGCCAATTGCTGCAGGCACATCATGAATCCCTACAAAAAGAAGGCAATGTATTATTATTGGAATATAAGTAAACATGGAGAGAGAGAGAGAGAGAGAGAGAGAGAGAGAGAGAGAGAGAGAGAGAGAGAGAGCACAATGATGCAATTGTCACACTGTGTAGTCTGTATGTTGAATTCGTCTTGCAGTAGGAAGCGAGTTGAAGCAACTGAATTTGAAAAGCAACAGAAGACCTGAAGAAAACAGCGAATTTGAAGGAGAATTGATTTTTGAAACTACAGATATACACAAACGTATAAAGTGAAATGGCCTGGTGTTCTGTTGTTTAAGTTACTCTGGGTCAATAAGAACGGGGAGATCAGATCAGAGTCATACCTCAGTGCAGAGACATAGTTCAGGGCAATGACTTTCTCCGCACTTGCCACTACACGGTATGTATCCAGCACAGCAGATGTACCTAAAAGGATGTAAACGTGAGCAAGGGATAATTAGGCTAGCATTCACTATGGATGTTTTCAAGATATCACTTCTATAGAGAAAAACCAATTAATACCTTGACATATCATTGTAAAGAGCTCGTCTGCGCAGCATATAAGAAGCACATGGTCCGCTATAACATAATGAAAATGGTAAGGTTTTCATTTCACATATAACAAATATCTCATCTATTCCGTAGAGCTGAAAATAAAAACTAAAATATAGCTAATCCAAGATGGATAATCGCATAATTCCTCAAAAATTATATACCTCAATAATAACTAATTACTGATTCTTTTGAAGTTCAGAATCAACTGGAAAATTGAGACCCTTTTAGGTAACAGAATATCTACATTTTTTTCCTATTTGGCAACCATTTCTCCTAAGCATACAGCTGCAATGAGAAATGGTCATATCTTTACTGCAATGAGAATGGTCATATCTTTACTCATAATAATAAGCTCCTGAAGGATAGGAACTGCTATTTCAAAGAAACAGACACTACAATGTCAAGCAGTGGAGCAATTTCATTCATCCAACTCTGCTTATTCAGAAAGTAATAAGCATGACAAACTTACGGCCAAAACACTAGGAATCATATCCCTTACTGACAAGGAGTCTAATTCATTTAGAAAAAGAATCCGCTATTAGAAATTAGCCAAACAAAACGTTCCGTCACAAACAGATACAAAAAAAGCAAACAAAGATCCAAAGGCTATGTCAAACAAAAAAAGATGAGAGATGAGAGAACTTACCAAAACAGTGCGAAACAGCAATCTGTACGTTAGAGGGACAAAAAATAATCAGAGAAGCTCTAAAAAAAGTAACATAAAAAATTGATCAGTGACTCAATTTTCTGTTTGGCCACTGGGAAAACAAAGAAGTAGTAATAAATTCTACATACAAAAATAAAAATCTCATGTTCTCAAGCATAAAAATTCATAATACTCAGTTGAGAGGAGCTCTAAAATGTGACTTTAGTGTTTCTAATTTTTCAATTGTTTCCTCTTCCTACATTTTTACCAAGAACCAATCAGTGCAGAGCTAAAAGAACAACCAGAGCAACAAAACGACAAACAAGAGTTAGTCCTATGGCAGATGAGAAGAAAGGAGAAAATATAAATTAAATTACACGGAATTTTACGTCTAAGCAAAATCTCAAAGTCAAACTACGCCAAAAGGTAGAATTATGATTACTTTACGGAGTTTCATTTTCCAGGAAGCCAAACAGATCATTTTCTTTTTAGCGAAAAGAGGACATCTTAAAAAATGAAATTAAACGTAAACTAAATATGGCCACAAATGAATACTAATAGAAACTCTCGATCCAGTGGAGCTACTCTCTTCCTATATATCTTTTGTCTTCAACACAAAATAATGATCTCATTCACAGATCAAAACTAACGCAAAAAATAAAAATTCTCAACTCAAAATCGCAATTATGAATGGCGTTATAAAACGAAGGTGATGAATTTTCTCAGGCAGCCAAACAAAAACTTAAGACATTCAGTGAATTAAACGATGAGGAAAAAGATAAAAAAGGAAATGGAAATAGATGAATACAAGGAGTGTCGGCAACGACAGTGCTCAAGAGATCTGTGTGCCAGAAATTCCTGTAACTCTGACGCATCTGCATTTTCTCAACCCGATCGTTCAGCCCCATTTTCCTTGAGATCCAAAGAGAAAAACCAAAAATAATAACAATAAGTCTACTGCTTTTGCAAAGAAACTAATGGGGGAGATAGAGAAGGAGGAAGAGGAAGGGGGAGAGAGAGAGAGAGAAGTTTTGAAACGGAATTGAAGCGTCAAAGACGACTCTTAAATATAAAATAAGGCGCCATGGTCATCAAACAAGTGCGCAAGAAGGAAACGCTAAAGGAGAAAGAGCAGCCGTTCGTTTTGGAAGTTGCACGTAGAATCTCGCAGGGACAGACGCGGGATGGTAATTAATTTGGCATTACTTTTCCATTCTATAAAATTCACCATAATATTTTTGCCAAGGTTAAATGCTTAAGCTGATTTCTTAGCCTGTTCAGAATCAGCTTTTTAACGCAGTGTTAGTTTTTTTAACTAAAATTAAAATTTTAATAAAATTTAATTTAATAAAATATATAAATTGAATATAAATTTATATTTCAGCTCATATAAAATTTGACTAATTATTAGATATATTGAGAGTATTAAAAAATATTACTTTTTCTCTCATAAAAAAGTGAGTCATCTTTATAATATAAATATTGAGTCTTATATAATTATAAAAGATGATGCATGTGTGTCAAATAATTTCTCATAAAATTCTAACAAATACTATAAATATTTATATTAATAATGAATCATAAAATATTATTCTCCTAATTTTTAAAGTAAGTGTTATTGTTTTTACTATAATTATATCACTATTTTTATATTTAATAATTAATTTAATAATTATTTTTATTAAATATTTATACTATAAATTATTGTATAAAAAATTAACTAAAAAAGTTCTAGATTAACTTGTGTTAAATACTATGTCATTAAAAGGATTTATTCCTTACTTTCTAAAACTAATTTTAAAAAAAGAATTTTTAATCATTAATTTGAAAATAAATCAACAAGAAATATATGGTAAGTCAAAGTCATATATTTTTACTGATTATAATGCATTTTTATTTTCAATGATATGGACGCGATCGTTTTTAGCTTCTAGAAAAAATTTGAAAAATATGCATGCGTAGAAATTTCAAGTCTGAATCTGGCAGCAGTCTTACAGAATTTCTCCCTTCAATTGATGTTTTATTTTTATTTTTATTTTTTGAGAAATCTCAATTTGTTATGACTTTCTATCAGTATAAAAAAAAAAAATGCTTTTATACCTATATTAATTTGTATTACATAATAAAATTATCGTAATAATAATCAAATCAATGGAGGCTTTTATACTCCACATGTATAAGATACATTGATAATGTCAAATCCCATTTAAAATAATTTTTTTTTTCATAAAAAAATAATTTTAAATATTTAAATTTAAGTTAATTGTTAAATATATTAAAAATATTAAAAAATAATTTTTTTTCATAAAAAATATCTGATATAATTATAAAAAATAATATATATATAAATTTTGAATGCACCTGCTAATTTCTCTCAAACTTAATGGCAAAAGGCATGCAATCAACATTTCTCCCCACCGGTGCACTTTAGCTTTATAGGACCCAAGCAGGTCTGGCAAAATTGCGAGTTAGATGGGCCTAGGCAATGTCCAAACCATGGAGACGACGTCGTGTCACTCTGTCATTATTGGAAACAAACTATTGAACCCGAGTTTAAGGAACTCAAAATCCCAACTTTAATGAAGCCAATCTGTTTAAGAATTTCCAGTTGAAGCCAATATTTATTTTGTGTAGTTGATAAAAAAATTTGATTCGATAAAAATTATTTTGCATTAAATAAGCATGCACTTCGTTTTCTTAAAATATCATCAACATATTATTTTTTATTATGCATCATTTATCTATAAAAAACATTAAAAATAAATTATTTAAATTTAATTTACAATTAATTTAAAATATAAATATATAAAATTTATATATTAAATATGTAAATTTCGTTATATAGTTTATATTTTATATTTATAATAAATTAAATTTAAATAAAAAAAAATCTAAAATATTTGAATACACAAAGTAGCTGGCTATTGGTATTGAAGTATATAAGTGAGAAGTTGTGCGCATTAGCAAAATTAATAATTTCATTCGTAAATGTCATTGAAACATAGGTTTCATTATTATGGAGTGAGTCACCTTACCTAGGTAGGAGTCTAGCTAAGAAAACGACCCATATGGAAAAGATCCTCCAAAAGAGCCCGACATTGAAAACGAGTTCGACAGTGAAAAACAGTGCTGCTTGTCAGTTCTGCGGACAGGTACATTTTGGGTACAAGTTACAAGCATCACGAAGAAAACGCCAAAACAAAGAAAGAGGCAAAGTAACATGCGGCTCACTTGAGGCTCACTTGACCATTAATTGAACTGGCTTCAACTGGAGGACTTGCGTATGTATTTGGTATGCACAAAACCAAAAGCAACGCTTAACGCTTCTGTACACTACACTTCTAGCTCAATTCACTTGGAAAATAAAATTGTCAGCTTCATGAACATATCTGTGATGGAGAGGAGAGACCAAAAGATGGAATGAGCCTCGTGACTTCCCATCACCTTGTCAAAATTGCCTCCAATTAATGTTCATGTCTCTTCTAATTTATATATTTTTTTACTTTCCCCATTCTTGCTTTTATGTTATGGCCTAAAGCTGTTTTGTTGGATTCATCAAACTTTTCATTTTTGGTATTGTTTACCCTATTTAATTATATTCCCCTTTATACAAGTTTGGCTTTTAGGTTTTAGGGTTTCACACATTTGTGTTGTGGGTCTGTCTTTCCAGTTAACCCTAAAAGTTACCTTTCTGTCATTAATCTTGATTTAACTCCTTTAATCATTCTGGTGATTTTTAATTACTGATAGCTATGTTACTGTCAAAAGCTTATTGTTAGTTATTATATCAAGATTTGCAATTACCGTATATTCAAACTAGACCAGCTTTTTTCAAAAAAATTTTCCTTTAAGGTTAGGGTTTTTTTTTTCTTCTTTACATTACTATTTGGATTGTTCAACCACAAGGCCCCCCCCGTTTGGGATAAATCCATTTTCTTCCCATATGAGCTTAGGACAGAGCTGGCTCTAAAGTGCACAGCACAATGGTTGGTTGCCTGAAAATTGGTTGGTTGTTCAAGAAGGAAATTGCTGTCTCGAAAAGCATTCTGCTTTGGACCTGGTTTCTGCAATTCGAGCTGCAATATGCTGTGTTCTGTTAGGGCTTAGGAAGTCCTTCCTATGGCCAAAATTTCGCATTAATTAAAAAGATCACAGATCCAGGTGCTGGATCGGTTGTTGTTTTACTTCCATGCTTGAGGAGAAGAAAAGAGAACCCATTGTGGTGTATTGGCCATGAAGGAAGCAACCTCTGGTTATTGTTATTTATATATAAAAAGAAGGAATAAACCTAGAAGACAGAAATTCATTTTGCAGGAGACGGGTTCAATCTCTAGTTTTATATTACAACTCTATATACCCTGCTGATCAATGGAAGCTTATCAATTCCATGATAATTCAATATGTTTTCCCCTCCTTAATAATGTCCTGCGATGGATCTCCTGTTGGACAAAAACAAAGCAAAGCAATAAAAAGATACTCAAAGGGAAAGGCTTTCTTTCTACGAGAACCTTTCCACTACTATAAATTGATGCGTCAGGGGAAAAAAAAAAGAAAAGGAAAGACAAGAAAGAAAATGCAGCTAAAGATTGGGAGGAAATTAAAGATTCTTAGCTAAAGGAGGATTGCATATAAGGTGCTGGTAAAGGAAGTTTATAATTTACATGTGGCAGGGTTCATTGGATACGCTTGTGTCTGATTTTTTAACACATTTTTATAACCCAAGTGATGGCCAATTCTGGAAAAAATTTTTCACCAATGCTAATGTAATGATTGTTCTGTCTTTTGAGATCATTTTGGAAATGTTTCTTTATCTTTTTTTATTGGCCATTTATTACATTTTTTTATATATATAAATAAATATCTTCTTTTTTTGAAATGGGGAACCAGAATAGAGAAAGTGAGGATAGAATCACATGTACATAGAATAAAAGGGTGGTCCTGTGGTTTCAGGTTCTGCTCTATAATTCTCCAACAGACACTGCAGATTCATTCATTAATTACAGAATTAAAAAGCAAAACAAATTGATTCATTACATTGATCAACCAAAGATAGCAATATATGAGCCCTAATATTTGAGAAATTTACTTTGGTGCATTCAATTATGTATATGTTACTTCAACGAAACATCGACATCGATGGCTGCAGCTTCCCTTTATCAAATATGCTTCACTGATCAAGCTTTTTGTTGCTTAGCCGTTCCATGGAGAGAAAGTACCATATTCTTAATTTCTGGGGCATGTGATTTGTACTCTGTAATCAAGCAATTCAAGATAATGGTAACTAATGTTTTTCGAGGGACACTGCTGAAAAATTTATATAACTTATATTTTTGAGTCTGCAGTGAACTAGTCATGAGAAAAATCCCATAAATGAGTAGGGCACAACTAAAAAGGGGAATCGGAGTAGTTCTTTTGATATCTTTTTGACTCTTTTGGATTCTAATGGCTCTATATATGTGTCATCGCTTTATATGGTAGGTGGGTCCTCTTGAATATGGCCATTTACATATAGCTGGTGATAATGATAACATCTACATATACATCTGTGTTACCTCGACTCAAAAAAAAAAAAAAGATATATATATATATATATTTAAAATTTACTTATTAAATATATAAATTTTATATATTTATATATTAAATTTATAATAAATTAAACATAAATAAGAATTTTTTATCACATCTCTCTACATTGGTGGTCTTATGTGCAAGGGTATAAATCTCCTCTAAATTTTTAGCTTCTTAGGCTCTGGTTATTTTATGAAAGATGACTTGCACATAAAAAATAATTTTTATGAAAAAATTATTTTTTATTATTTGATTATAATATTAAATTAATAATATTTATTTATTTTATATATATATAAATGTGTTCATATTTTAATAAGATTTTTAAAATTTAGAATACGAAAAATGACTTTCTCTTTTGAAAAATAAAAATGACTTAGTATTCCTTTAAGTAGAAAAATATTTTTTGCTAACTAATTTTTTTGAGTGCTCTTAAATACCAAAAAATATAAAATATATTTTTTAAAAAAATATTTTTTATAAAAAAAATGGAGTCTTAATATCAAATTCAATTAACAAGCCTTTTTCGACTTTAGTCTTTTTATTTTAGTAAAACATAAAAAATAAAAATTTTGTTGTGTATAAATTAAATTTAATTTTACATATTTTAAAATTATTTTAACATTTTTATTTAGTTTTTTACATCATTTTTGTGTTTTTTATATTGAGAAACAATATTTAATCAAGTATTACTTGATTTAGATATTTAAGTAATCAAGAAAATTGGTTTCTAAAAGAAAAAAAATAAAAATAATGTATAAGGAATTGAATAAAATTATAGTTGAATAATTAAAAAAAATAAATTTAAATATAATTTTCACACAATAAATTTTTTATTTTTCATTTAAAAATATATATTTTTTAAATATAAGAACTAATTAATTTAATAATATTTTTTAAAAATATAAATATCAATTAATTAATTTTATTAAAGTAAAAAAATTAAATAATAATTTATCTGATAAATAAAAAATTAAATAATTTAATAATATATAAATTAAATAATATATTTTTAAAATATAAAATTAAATAATTATTTTTATTAAAATATAATAATTAAATCGTAATTTTTCCTTTATAACGACTTTGGACAACTATAGGGACGAGTAATAACAGTAGCTGTCTTTGCCTCGGACCAAACAATCGTAAATAACATAAAGGCGTGAGGATAAAATGGTCCATAAAAAATAATAAATCGAAGCATATGGGGGTCAAAGAAAGCAACAGAAAGTTAAGAATCCTTGATTATCGAGTAGGGAAATTATTGCATACTATACCACCTCATAAGCTGAGGTGGTGTTCAAACTAAAAATAATTAAAAAAAATTATACCAGTAATTTTATTAAAAAAATAAAAACTTAATAAACTTGACCAGCCTGCCCGTAACAAAAAGTTATCCGTGTTAAATTTATTAAGAATTTATTTTTTAATAAAATTACTAATGTGATTTTTTTATTACGGGTTGAGAATGAGATTGTCCTCGTGTAGGAATGATAATGAATTGAATTTTAGTGAGTATTTGATTTGATTGAATCTTAATATGATGAATTTGAGTATTATATAATGGTATTTGTAACGAATTTGAGTTTAAAAAATAATATTTGTGACGGTTCCAGTCAGATTTAATTTTATATATTGAATATTTATTATTCAAACTCATTTATATAAATAAATATTTAATTAAATATAAAATATATATTTTTTATAATAATATTTATAAATTTTTAAATATAAAATGAAATTTAAATATTTTATAAAATTTTAAAATATAAATTATTAATTAAAATAATACTTTTATGTAAAATATTAAGTAAAATATATAAAATTAAATGAGTTTGAATTTTTTTTTAGTAGTAATAATCGAATTTGGGACAGATTTGGATAATTAAAAATAAATTTTAATCGAATTTGGAACAGCTCAGATTTTGATAATATTAATAAGATTCAGATTCAGATAGAGTTATTTTCGCGAGTATTCTACTCATTGTTATCCCTATTCTCCTGTCTCAAGTAACAATTTTATTATCAGGTTTTATAAGACATACAAATAAATATATTAAATTTTTTATAATTATCTTAAAAATTCATAAATAATTTTTAATTATATAAAAATCAAAAAGTTTCTTAGAAAATTTTTATTTATTTATTTAAAATTTCAGATGACCAATTTTTTTGTTATTATTTTTCTTTACTTATTTATTTAAAATTTTAAGTCAATAAAAATTGAAATATAGGAGACATAAAAATTTAATTTGAGGGACCAATTAAATGTGCAATTTGTTAATTATTTGTTTAGATGTTAATTGAACATATTGAATGACTAATGATGTTAATTTTGAAATGATTGATTGATAAAATTATTACATAACTATAAAATAAAATATTTAATAAATAAAAGTGATAAAATTAAATACTTTAATTTTTTTAAATAAAATTAACTTGTTAAAAATTGAATGGAATTGATATTAATTAAAAAATGTAATGAGTATTTAATATTATGAATTATTGAACTTTAAATATATTAAATAGTTTAACATTAAAACACTTGTCCAAATTATTTTGAATCTATTTTTTTTAAATACAAAATACAAATTTAATTAAATTATAAATAACATAAAATAAATAATATAATTATAATATTTAATATTATATAAAAAATAATATTATGAAAAATAAAATATTTTGTAATATAAATACGAAAAAATTTCAACATGCGAATAATTTTAATAATAATAATAAAATTATAAAAAAAATTCAACTCAACTCAACTCAACTAAGCCTTTATCCCAAAAATTTGGGGTCGGCTATATGGATTCGCTTTTTTCATTCTGAACGATTTTGGGTTAAATCCTCATAAATGTTTAATGCTTCTAAGTCATGTTGTACTACTCTCCTCCAACTTAATTTAGGTCTACCCATTTTTTTCTTTCTATCCTCTAACCTAATGCCAAACCACCTCAATCTCCTTCTCTCAACTTATCTTCAATTGGCACCACTCCTACCTTTTCTCTAATACTCTCATTACTACTTTATCTAGTCTAGTATGGCCACTCATCCACCTTAACATTCTCATCTCCGCAACTCTTATCTTAGATGAACACTCACTACCATATAACATATAGTCAGTATGGTACATGCAAAAAATTTTCCTTTTAATTTATTGGGAATCTTACGATCACATAAAAATCGTATGACTAACATCCTCCTCACATCCCCATCTACAGATATTTAAAGTGATTACTCAATTCAAACTAACTCCTTCCCTATCACTCATCTATCGAACAATATCATCAACAAAAACATCACAAAAAGAATACTCTCTTGTATATGTTCATCTAAAACTAATGTAAAAATCAAATTGAGATCGGAAAATCACTTATGTCCCCTCCAAAATTATAAAAAAAATTATTAAAATTTAAATGAATAAAAATAAAATAAATATGGTAGACTTTTTTAATGATTTTTAAAATATTATAAAAATAATAGAAATAATTAGCTTTTTAAAAATTAACATTATACCCTAAAAAATCGGAATTTTCAGGGAGCCCAATGCCCAAATTGGACCCAAAGTGGGTCCCTCACTGTTCCAAGGTGTAAAAAAACAAAATCACAGGACACTTTCTTTAGTACTTTTATCGAAAACTTGTTCACAGTAAAATTATGAGACGGAACCCCCCTTTCTTCCTCTGCGCTGTGTGTGAGAGATTTTTAAAGACAGACGGAAAGAGAAGCGTCTCACTTTTTTTTTTTTTTTTTACAATAATTTTTTTGTAACTATCTTAAAAATTCATTAAATTTTTTTAATTATATAAATTTTAAAATTTGTCCAGAAATTATTTATTTATTTTTTAAAAAAATTTTAGATGGCGTTGTTTATTATTTTTGTTTATTTAATATTTATTTAAAAATTTAGGTCAATAAAATTGAAGAATAGGCTCTCAGGTGTCGAATAGGACCTTTTTTTTTTTTTTAATACTTTTTCTCAAAAAACTTATTCACAATAAAATTATGAGATGGAGCCCCTCTCTTTCTCCTTCCCTCTGTGTCTGTGTGAGAGATAGACTTTTAAAGAGAGACAGAAAGAGATCGAAGTGCCTCACTTGGATCTATATATAAATCTTGCCTTCTTTATATATCTACCAATATCTCTATCATCTATCAAATATGAGGATTCGCAAGAACGCAAAACTCTCCTCCCTCATCTTCTCGCACGCTTCGGGGCCTGAGGCGCTCCAGACACACGTGTGCCAGCTGAACCAGTCGCCATGGGATGTGATTCCTTTCGCTCAAGAGACTTGCCCATCTTCGCTTCACCAGGTTACTTCATCTCTCTTTATTTCTCATTTTTTTGTTTATATTGTGACAGATCTACCAAAACCCTCTTAGCTTTTCTCTCTATTTATCTTCCCTCTACCTGCATTTTCTCTTGCTCTTTCTAGGTTTTTCGAGTATGTAGGCTTAGGGTTTCATTTAAACCCTAAATTTTCTCGGTTTTGTCGTGTATTTTCATCCAAATGGCCGATTAGGTTAATGGGTCTTCGTCATTTCATTCTATTTTATTCGGGTTCGGTTCTTACTCTTTGGCTTTTTATTTTTCCTTCAGTTAGAAGGAGAAGATAGCTTTAATGGAAATGGGAGCTTAGGTGATTCTATTGGGGCTGTTGAGAGGTAATTTAATCTCTGTACTATTTCTTGTCATGTTTTTCGCTTATCGAGCATTAGGGTTTTTCAAATAGTTGGATATATCGAAAGCAATTGCTCAAAATTTGTGATGGGTATGAAGCGTCGATGGTTAGTTGGTGTTTGTGGTTGTTGAATATAGTACTATATGATACGCAGCAGCGCCGCGTCGTTAATGGAAGACTCAGAAGACAAGGTAGCGATAAAGATGAGGGTCGATAACATGGTCATCCACGATAATTATGGAATGGAAGGGATCCCAGAGAAGAAGAGAGTGTTCGACGATTACGGAGTGCTGAAAATAGGTAACGAATTCAAGTTTAAGAAAGGCGAGAAAATCCACTGCTGTAACAAAAGTGATGGTAAGGGCTGGCATTGCAAGAATGAGCCGAGAGAAGGTCACTCTATGTGCGACCATCACTTGCTCAAATCCTATGTCAACAACAACAATGTTACTTGCTGTCTTGGTCTCCCTACTAGTCCGACCAGCAAGAAACAAGAAAAGGCTATAACTGGGGTTCGCCGGGGCCGGGCAAAAGGAGCCAAGAAAGGGTCATCATCGAGCTCGAATCCTTATGAATTTTACTATTATTCTGGGTTTGGGCCACTGTGGGGGAAGAGGAGAGGGGAAGGGAACAAAAGCGGGGTTAAAGAAACTGAGATTGACGGCATTAGCATTGCCGCTGTGTCCACATCTCAAAATACGACGCCGTCTTCTACGCTTTCGCCAATTGAAAATCACGAAGAGTTCGATTATGTGGATGAGGACGACGACGACGACGAGGATAGCGAAAATGCCGATAGCGGGAAGAAGCGGATGCGAAAACCAGTGAAAGCAAGATCCTTGAAGTCCCTCATGTAAGAAAAGAGGGTTTTGGGGGCCGAGGAAAATTCAGCTGCTTCTTGTTTTTATTATTTCTGTGTTTATTATCCGTTGTTTTTTTTTTTTTTTTTTTTTTTTTCTTTGCTGCTTGTAATAATTTTGGTGCGTACTTTGTTTTGTTGTGTTGTATGGGGGGTGAGATTATAATTTCTCTGTAACATGACAGTAGGAGTAAGTATAGGGTGTGCGTCCTGCAGACCATGAAGATTGTATTAGTCAACCCTTTATGGATTGAAGGGTAGAATTGTAATCTGACTTTTCTTACATTTTTATCTTCCTACGGGTTGCATAGATCCCTTATGTCCGCATTCTGTAGTGACGTGGCGCATTATATTATAGCTGATTATTAAATAAATAAATAATTGATAACGTAAACCAAGCAATGAGAAATTGATAATCTCTTTTATTTATCCTCTCTCTCTCTCATCGTGTCTTTCATTCCTCTCTTTTTGTCTCGTGGTATCATGTTGGAATCAGCACAACAGGGCCAAGAATGCCATTGTGCTTAACATTAATAATTATTCATGTGATATAAGGCAGGCCTCTCCTAGAGATCTTTTGAAATACAAAGCGTATATAAAAAATGTAATTATCATTACACAATATCATGAACTAAGCTTAATAAGTACGACAATGATATCCTAAAGATCAAAATTCTTCTTAAGCGGCTCACATGTTAGCCTCTTGAAAACTCATAAATCGAAAGATGCCGCTTACACTCTGCTTCAAAAGTAGTATAGAAGAGAAACTCTTAATAATTCATTCTCTTTAGAATTAATTTACTCTCTTCAGTCTCTAAAAACTGATTTAATCATTGGAGGGCCTTTTTTAAGGAGCCTACGTACCCCCTTCTATTTACTTTGTAGGTTTCACATGTCGAGCCTCAAAGGACCTGTCAATTTTAAGCCTCTATTGCAAATAATTTTCACTAAGGTAAGCTCCAATGCTTCATCATTGGTAGGAAATTGAAAAGAAAACCTAATTCGTAATAAGAAGAAGAAAGAGAGTTTGAAAATGAAACCCATGAGAAACTAAAACTCTCCCAAATCTAAACAAGCAAATGAAAAAGTGAAGTAGTTCGATCCATTTGTTCCCAAGCTAAAGGCGCTGAGAACAGTGAGTTCGGATGTCGGGGAGACAAAAGAATCAACTAAAACGTGCTAATTCCTTGTACCTTTTGGAAATTGGAACTTTCATTTTCATTTCGCTTCTCCATACTCCATATATATATATATATATATATATATATACTGAATACGCACGCTCATACTATGACCGTAGAAACCAAATCAGATGACGCTTGTTCCATAGCTGTCTTGGCCTAATTTAGTGCCGTATGCCACGTGTCACGCAACTCGGTTCATTGGATAAATTATTCAATTAACTTGGTACACATACATTTTCTTTCTCTATGTGTATAGATCTCATTTTTTTAAAATTAAGAAAAAATTAATCTTTTCTCTCTAAAAAAATATTATTTTTTAATACTTCAGCGGTATATAATAATTCTCCCTTCATTGTTCGCATGAGGAATATTTTTGTTTTCTTAGACTTGTTTATTTTACATAGAATAATATGTATATAAAAAATATTTTAGATGTAATTATTTTTTAAAAAATATTTTTTATTTTTTATTATTTGATTGATAATGTTAAATTAATTATATATATTTATATTGTATATATAATTTTTTTATAGTACTTCAAATATTAAAAGATATGAAAAATCTTTTTTAAAAATATGAAGTCTTAATCAGTGCTTAGTTGACATTATATTTAGAAAGTTAAAATTGTTTTTTTGAATAAATATATTATTTTAGATGTTATTAAAAAAATAATTTAAAGAAAAATTATTTTATTATTTTAGTGTTATTATAATTAAAATTTTTTAAATTTAATTTTAAATTATTTTTTGATACTCTTAAATAATATATATAAAAAAATAATTCTGAAGAAAAATTACCGGATTATGTTAGTTTCTTATTTGATATGAGGATCAGAATATAAACCGAATTTGTTCTGATTACCCAATCATTTCCATCTTTGATGCTTATGCACAGATTCTACGTTTGGCACGTGCAAAGTGGAGAAAGGACAATGTACCTGAAGAAGAATTTGGAATAAAAGAAAAGGGTAAATCATTAAATATACTGGAATAACATTTTTTTAATTTATTTTGATTTGACAGTTTTTTGAAATTCACCTATGTATATGAATATAAAAGAGCCTACATTTATATATATATATATATATATATATATATATATATATATATATATATATATATAAAGATTCATGATTTTATACATAGCGTAGAAACTGGTGTAAAGAAAATTCTGTAGCCGCAGAAGCTCATACCAGTAAATTAGAAGTCGTGGAAGTGGCTGCAGGAACACTTCACTTTCACACGCTGAGAAGCAAAGACTTCAAAACATTGAAGATCATCACCCATAATTAGTTAACAACTTGCGGGCACAGTGAAATTTATTTCACCAGTAGGAGGAAAAGGATTCATGTAAACCAACCAACTAATTTGGGAGTCAAGACAGCTTACTTGGAACGTTAAAATGGATGAATAAATGGATGAAGGCTATTTTGCAATTATGTATCTACATCATCAAAATTACTAATTCATACATCCCACATCAAAATTATAACACTTTAAATTTTTAAATAATTATTTTATACATAAATTATATATTTTACTTTATTAAATATTATGAAAATTAAATATGAATTTTGAAATTTGAGTTTGATTTTCTTAAAATAAAATATTTTATCTATTTTTAAAAATTAATTTAAAGATCACGTGATAAATTTAAAAATATATTTAGATTTCACAAATTTTTTTGAATTTTTTATAATTTTTTCAAAATTTTTAAACCTCATTTTTGGACCAATCGAATCGAACCATGTCATTTTTCCTTTTTCTTTCTCTCTCTCACGTCACACCCGACACCTCCTCTTCCCTTTTCATTTTCTCTTTCTTCTCTCCTCCCCACTGCCGGCCACCGTCTCATGTCACACCTTACCCCTCTGTAAGGTATAACATGATCCCGTAGTATATCTAATGAATTACCGACTCCGTCTACCGATAACCTATTAAATACACTACAAGAGATTTTAAAACAAATTTCTTACTTTTTGAAAGTGGTGAGCATTTCTAGCAGGCATTAAAAACATTTAATTAAAGTTTAAAACTAGTTAAAATTTTTGTCTATTTTTATTTTTCCGTAAATTTTAGAAAAATTTCGGCAGAATGCCAGCAGTATTTGAGAAAAACAAAAAATTTTATCTGTAGAAAACACTTCCAATATAACACTTCATCAAATCACAATCACCATTAAAAGTCATGTCAACATAATTTTCCCCAATCTACACAATTTAAATCAATTTTCAACTCAAATATTTCAGAAATAATACTAAATAATTTTCATTCACATTCCATTCAAGAAACATTAATTTACATTCATCAGTCTAAATTACATCAGAAAATCCAAAATAATATTATTATAAAATCTGTACAACTGCTCATAACCAATTTACAAATGTACATACCATCAATTACATCAAAATAAACATGTACAATCAGGGTATAAAATTATACCCGACAAAAGGTCTAAAAGTAGCTCTGAAATCCTCAGCAGCTCACTCCGCTGCTCTACTAGTCTCTCTATCTGCGACAGCAATAAACAGCCATCGCTGAGTACTATGACTCAGTGGTGCACAACATATTAAAATAAAATTTTATGCATAAATTAAATCAAATTTATTCAAATATGGTACTAAAAATGAAAAACAACTACAAAACACAATTTATAATTTTAGTCAAAATAGTCTCATTTCGGAAGTTACAAAACAGATTTCATAAAAACACACAGTTATATCATGCCATCAGTAAAATGTTCATCTCAATAGCCGGAGGCTTATGAGGAGTCTCAAGGCTAGCTAGCTCAAACTATGGGTACCCATTCAATTTATTCCTCTACTGGCACACACCTCAATACTTCAGCCAGAGAGGGAATCAAAGTTCAAAACTAATTCCTCCCACTAGGCATGCTAGTGAGGCATTCAGATATATGGTAATGACACTGTGCTTTCAAAAACATATAATTGCATTTTCAACAATTTAGGTCAAAAGCATAATATTCATTTCAGTCACAAATTTGCAATAAAGATAAATCATAATTTATTCATCAAAACAAATTGTCAAAGAGAATTTACAGAAAAAATTTTATGCTGTGCACAAACTTTGTGCGAGTCGCCTCTAGGCCTTGACTCAATGTCTCGAGTTCTTTCCCAGTATTCTTTTCAACTGAAACACAAAATTTCACAGTGTTTCAATATCACAACTTATAATAAATCCAATAACAAATTCACAACTATTTATTTCTAGCTTTAATACGCTTAAATTAATGTTTTTAAAATTTGCATTTCGGGGCTACTATTCACGGTACTATTCAAGTCAAAACGTTAACTTTCTTATGCTTAATAGGCATGGGAATTTCAATTACACCCACATACCACATTTTGGTTACCAAATTTATTGGTTTTAGTTGCCCCTTCAATTTTTAAGTCTCTTAAGTACAATTTCAAATTTTCAGATTTGGTGTCCTGTTTTGCACTATTCCATTGGTCATGTTGCTGTGAGAATTTGTCTAAGTGTTTTTTATAGAAGTTGTTATTTATTGTCTTAGCTTTAATCCTCTTTTTGAATAACTCCATTCGAAGTTTTGTAGTCCAATATATGGCCATTTGAACATAGCTGGCAGGATTGGTCTAACCCATATTTCTGGGCACATACTTTGGTTATGGCAATTTTGGACTACTAATTTTAGGTGGCATAATGACTGGGTTATGGGCAGAATTTGGGTTAGTGTTATCATGAAAGTTGTAGTGCTATGTCATACATTTCCAATGCCACAAAAATCAGATCATTTGGACCTGTATAGCTCAATTTATGGCCAAATGAACATTGGTCATTTTGGTACAGTGGCAGTGCACAACACTCAGTTTTGACCTAATTGTTCACTGTGTTAATGTCATTTTCTGAGCATAGTTTCTAAATGAAAATTATATCTTTATGTGTCTAATTTTATTCCCAATTGGCCTCACACCAATTAGGTTGGTAAATTTTCAGTTTTGACCCCTGAAAGAGACTTAGGTCAAGCTGCCAGAATAATGACCCTAACCAATCCTAATTGCAATTTCATTATACCAATTCAAACATACCACAAATGGTCCCAATTGACCATTTCTCATCTCAATTAAGGTCAATTGCACTAATTGACCATTTTCCCAAATTTTTTTCCAATTTTCAAGAGGCCAAGAACCCTAATTACACAATTTTATAATCTAATGCAATTTAAGTGTATATTCATTGTTTACATACTTAATTCAAACCTAATTAACCATGCAATTCCATCAAAATCATTCAATTCAACCTCCACCTAAGGCTGGCCGAAATTTCTGATTAATACCCCATAGTTGTTTTCTTTTGATTTTAAGTTAATTTCTCTGTTACTTGAACTAAGAACACAAGTAATCAACTAAAATTTTCAATTTAAACAACTCACCTTTCTTCGATGTTCAATTCTTCACTTCTTCTCTTTTTTCTTCTTTCTTTCTTTCTTCTAATGCCTCCTCAAGTGAAGATAACAAGCTTTTGTGGGTTAATTTTGGGGAAATTAGGGTTTAGTTGGGTGAACTCAAGCTTTGCCCAAGCTTTGATGGTGGATTTGGCAATGGAGGTGAGAGAGGGTGAGGGCTACCGAATTGAATGGGAGAGGAAAAAGTGATTTTCTTTTTCAATTTTAATGTATTTTATGTGTATTTTAACTAATTTGACTTGGTCAAATAAATTGGGTAAATTAAATTTAAATTATGACTTTTCTTTTCTATTTTTTCATTTTTCTAAAATTTTTAATAGTTCTTTAATTTAATTCTCGATTCCAAAACTTTCATTTCTCTGATTTTATTGGACAGTTAGGTCAGGAGTCAGCTCTAGAGTGAATTGACCAAATTGCCCCTCGCCGATTCGATATGGTTTGCAAGTTATTCGATATTTCTTCCGAATCCCTGACCTAATTATTTGACCTGCTTAACAATTCTTTTTTGTGATTTTCTCTTTTCCACTGTGTTCGCAGTAATCCTTAGGACCACGATGTCATAATTTCCGGTTCAAAATTAGGGTTACGATAGCCTTCGCAGTCACTTCCCAAGAAGGTCACCCATCGCTGTGACTCCCGGCTCATTTAACCTTTATGTTCTATTTTTCTTATTTATACTTAACTATCTGGTAATTACTAATTATTTGTATTCAGGGCTTATCTAGGTGTCTTAGATGTTGTTATAATCCCCTTAATTGTTCGAACAGACACCGATCACCAGAACAGTGAAATATACCAGGCTATGCAAATAGGGGTGTTACAATTCTCCCCCTCTTAAAATAAATTTCATCTCGAAATTTTATCTGGTATTAGTCTCTAAACAGCTGTGGGTGTTGTCTTCTCATATCCTCTTCTCTTTCCCAAGTAGCTTCTTGGCCCGAATGATGGTTCCACAGCACTTTCACCAGCGGTATCTGCTTGTTCCTTAGTTGCTTCACCTCATAAGCCAAAATCTCTATGGGTTCTTCCTTATATATGAGGTCTAGATTTACTTCAATCTCTTCTACTGGTAGTACATGAGATGGGTCTAATTTATACCTCCTCAACATGGACACATGGAAGATGTTATGTATCTTCTCCAACTCTGGAGGTAATGCTAAATGATATGCCAAAGGACCTACTCTTTTTAGAACCTCATATGGCCCGATGAAACAAGGACTCAGTTTCCCTTTTCTGCCAAATCTCATAATTTTCTTTCAAAGAGAAACCTTGAAGAATACTTTTTCACCTACTGCGTACTCAATGTCTCTTCTTTTCAGATCAATATAGGACTTCTGACGATCTGATGCAGTCTTGAGTCGATCTCTGATCAATCTGATTTTCCCCTCTATTTGCTGAATAATTTCTGGCCCAATCATCTTTCTTTCACCCACTTCATCCTAACACAGGGGAGTTATGCACTTCTTGCCATACAAAGCTTCATATGGAGGCATCCCAATACTTGATTGGTAGCTGTTGTTATAAGCAAACTCAGTCAAAGGCAAGTGTGTATCCCAACTACCCTCAAACTCAATCATGCAAGTCCGTAGCATGTCCTTCAAGATCTGAATTACTCTCTCAGACTGGCCATCTGTCTGTGGGTGGAATGCCGTGCTAAAGTTTAATCTAGTTCCTAGGGCTCTCTGTAAACTACTCCAAAATCTAAAAGTGAACTTAAGATCTCTGTCAGATACAATCGATACTAGCACTCCATGCAATCTCACTATCTCATCAATGTATAGCTTGGCCAATCTTTCCAGGCTATAGTCCATCCGAATTGGTAGAAAATGAACAGACTTGGTTAATCTGTAAATTAGGACCCATACTGCATCATGGCTCTTCTGTGTCCTTGGAAGTCCCATCACAAAATCCATCATTGTTCCAGCTGCTCAATAAGCCGAATCATCTTATGGACATAATCTCCTACATTCTGTCTCTCAAACATCCTCATGCGGAATAGTTATCTAGATATTTCATACCTAGCATTCCTGTTGTGCTCACCATACAACTCTTGCAAGTGAAGGAGGATCTCACTTGCATTTTGCATGTTTTCATGCTGCTTTTGTAACTCATTAGTCATAGAAGCAAGCATGTAACATTTGGCTCTCACATCATGCTCCTTCTACTTGTCCTTTCGAGTCTAAAACATATCTAATACATTCTAGGTTCAGGACAAGTTTTTAATTTCTGAGCCAATTAGAAAGATTAGGTCCCGTCAACCTATTGTGATCAAGTATGCTCGCAAGGATATTGGATGGTGGTGGTTGTTATGTGCTCATTATTATCAGAAAAATTAATTGCAGAAAATAACTAGATTAATTAGTGAATGTATCAAGTAATTAACCAAAATGATTATGGTCTTTTAATCAAATTGGTCCTCCCACTAACTTGGCGAATCCTAAACTTCCAAAGTAGAAAATGGAAATCCTAGTTGGATGGATTTTTAGTGGGTGATTGAATTCTTATAGTCTTATTAATCATCCTCAGGCATATTCATTATTGGAATTACAATAAACTATAAATGAGCAACTCCTTGCCCATCACATCTCATGTGAAGTTCAATTATTTATTTAGCCCCTAATGCTCAAAATCTCAGGCACATCCATTATTAATTTATCTTGCATTAGTTAAGTTGATCCCATTGAGCCAGCAAACATGCAAATAATTTTAATGTCCTCAAGCACATCCATTATTGGCCACCAACTATTTACATATTTACAATATCTTATACTTAACAATTATTCTTAAGAAAATCTCTTAAATAAATGCATCACATGCAAGTATTTAAAATAATTGCCTCAATGGAGGACCATTATATAATTACCTTAATTGTATCATTTCCAACTTAATCATTTGTTTGGAATATTTTGTGGTCGACTTAATTACTATTATGGTCTCACTTTGTATATTATCCAATTGGCATGCATATATCATATACTTGCATATATTCACATACATCTCATGCATACATGGATAAACAAATAATATAGTATGATCATGAACTTTCTAAGGGATTCAATTCTAAGCCACCAAGAATTGAATCAGGGCATTCCTAGGCGTATTTCATTCATTCATTTTATAAGAGTTGCTGAAGGAGTACATAATCAACACTTGATCTTGATTTCCTTCCACTGGTCCCACCAATGCTCTTGACCTCCTTGATCTTCTTGCAATCTAATTACATTGTAATCCTTGGTATACCAAAGCGAGTTTACAATAATATAGACTTTAAAGTCCTCAAATAAATGAAATTACAACCCAAATTATTACAATATTTATAATGCATGCCACTAAAATAAAATTAATTATTTTACATCTCAAAGAAGAATAAAACAAATAAATCCAATCACATTGATATTTTATTGTCCATGATCATCCATCATGCATATTAAAATTTAACAATTAAATAAGATATACATACTAAAAATTAAATTGAATATCACATATTTAACCAAAAATTCAGATTTGAATATTATTCAAATAATTTAAATTTAGAAATCATTTTCCAAATTTAATACATTGAAAACAACTTTCAAAAATTAATTGTGTGATTAAAATTCCTAATTAAACAATTTAATTAGGTATGAGCTTAATTATGGACTTTAAAATACATAACAATTACATAATGGGCCCAAAAACTAAGCCCAAACTCCAAACACACCTTTGGGGCGTGTTTCACATTCATGCCGCCCCCTTTGAGCACCCAATCAGCTTTGAATCACTCCAAATTTGATTCAATCACACAATTAAACCTCATATACAATCTTAATGGCAAATATAGTGTCTCTGATACCAATTGAAGGAGTGGAAGCGTGATTATTGGGTATTAGAACCTTGAATTTTAAAAATTATTTCTAAGGTTACATACACCATACCAAGTTTCTTATGAACCTAATCAATTTACAATGCCCAATTGCATACCAAAATATATTTTAGCATGCATTAAAATTTTATTTGTCATTAAAGATTATGATTTAATATTTAATTCAATTAAACCCTAACTAAAAGAGGGATTTTTAGGTACTAACCTCTTAATGCACAATTGATGCAATCTTAGGATATTCTTAGGACCCCAAATGTTGTTCCTCTAATTTGTGCACCACAAGCACACACTAAAGTAGCGATGACAGCCCCTAGATTGGCTTCTCAAGCCTTGTCAACCAATTTTGAGATGGGGTTTATGCTTTGTGAAGGTTGTATGAATGTATTAGGTATTAGAAACACTTTCTAATAATTTAATTCAAGAGGAAATCTAAATTTTTTCCTTTGAATCAATTGAGAAATTGAAGAGGAGAGGAGAACTCCATGTTGCCGTCCAACATGAAGAGAGGAAGAAGTGAGTGGCTAATTTTTTCTTTATAATCTCTCTTTATATACTTAGGTCAAACCCTAACTCCCTTGCCACATGTCATCATAAGATCCCATATTGTTATTATTTGATTTAATCCTATGAAGCTAAGTGTCAAGCTCTATTTAAATCATGATATGTGGTCTTCCATCATAGGAAGACAAGTGGCAAGATCATATGGTGCCATGTGTCACCATCTCATGGTGCCACATGTCACCATGTGAAAAGACCAATTTGCCCTTACTTTTTAATTTTAGTTCTCAACCCAAAATTATAATTTCTCCTATTTAAATCAATTTATATCAAATATAAATTAATTAATTAATCTCCATTAATTAATTTCTCATAATTAAATTCATATTTCATCAAATTAAATACAAATTTAATTTATATTATACATCCAATAACCTAGATTTGGTTTCAAATCATGCTAAGGACTTTGCAATCTTATTGCAAACCAAACCTCTTTAATTAATTAATTAAACTCTTTAATTAATCAATTAAATCACATTTTAAATAGTGACTAGATTGTGTAGATGTGTAACTTACTAGGCTCATTATTTATTGGCAATGAGAAATGATATTAACTCTTAATATCGTTAGAACTCTTTCTTATTGTAAATGATTTCTCTAAATCATTTTAGCTATCTCATAGACCATTGTTGACACCTGGCATAGTATGCCATGACCACCCAATCAGTAATAAGGAATACCTTAAATGAACCTTTAATCATATGTTACCATGCACTATAATCTCTCCATTACAAAATCTCAATTCGAGCTGCAATCATGTTTAATGTCAAACCCCATTTGCTATGAATATTATGTTCTCTTTTAATTCCAGTTCTTGATTAATTAGATTTTCTTGTCAAAAACTCTTTTCTGACTAAATCTGTCTGTTCTGGCCAGGAACTTGAAACATCAAGAACAATTAAATGGACATAGGATTTTATTCCTATTTACTTAGGGTAATGGATTCTATCTTGACCAATACCTATCTCCATATATAACTAGTAGGAGCCAACACATGCCCACATACCCATACACAATACAAGTATGAAAGCAGTATCAAACTCAAATTACCTTTGTACAAGATAAATGTGTTATCTCAGGTCTAAAGATTATATGCACTAATATGATATATGACAATACATTGACAAGAATAAACTCCATGTGCTTGTCATAAGCATCACTGGTTCAGCCTACTTATCGTGTATAAGTACCTATCATGTTTGTTATGTGGCATGAGACTCACTACTCCATCTTATTTATATCTCATATAAATACCTTGGGAACAAACATGATTACAATCTTTTTAGATAAGTCATGTCCTTTGTGAAGTATCTTTGATTGTGAACAATTTATGATACTTTGTGCTATAAATATTGTCACTCATATTCTTAATAACTTAATAATAAAATTCATAACAAAACATCAATGGACCTTTTCTATTACACATAAATATATTATGTAAACGAAAAAGTGAAATTGCCTTTTATTAATAAGATATGTACAAGATACATACAAAAAAATATGCTCTATGACATACTACTAACATTTTATAGTATTAGGTTTAGAATAAAATTCCATAAAATATTCGTGGGTAGCTAGAAAATTATAGTTCTTTTTGCGTTAGCTCTATAATATTGCTAAGGACCGCGGGATAAAATTTTAGAATTTTAGAGCTAGCTAGAATGACATTTGCAAAATATCCATTTTAAATCTTATAATTGAATTGTTAGATTATGTGAGATTTTCTTGAGTTGGAGGGTCCGGGAGGGGCCATATGCTGTTGTTGAGATGATGTGTGGCTTTAGAAGTGTGATTTGAACTACTTTGCAGGTTGGGTAAGTCTTAGGTACAAGGGAGGCTTTGCTAGATTTTCGGCATAAATTAGGGTGTCCTTATTTTTTTAAAATTTTGATTTGGGTTAGCATTAATAAATTTATATTATAATTATTTAGGTAATCAAGGTCATCCATCCTTCTCTCCTTAGCCACCGCAACAGTTTCTGATCAATCAGTAAGTAGATATTTATTTTATTTATAATTTCAATATTATTATATTTCCGGCATGCTCATGCATCACTTATACTTATATTTGTATAGTTAAATATTAGGCATGCTTTGTTTTGCATTTATACATAATGATATTACTTTGGTTGCTGTATTTTGATAATGTGGAGCTGTGTGTGTGAGTTGGTGTGTATGTAGAGTATATTGGATATGGGTAGGACGAGTAGACGCGGCTGAAGATTGACTCGCCGAGACCTGATCCTTATTATGGATAAGTCGGGGTAGGTACGGATTTAAATTGATCTCGTTGGCCCCTGCATATGGATTATTAAGCGAAAATCTGGCTCGAGTTGATCTCACTGGCAGGTCTTGGATTAAGAGAGCTAGGTAGGGGGATCAGCTCCCTATATATGTACGTGTGAGTATGGACTTGACACAATTGCGTGAGTGCTCCAAATTATCCTTGATTTGACTTAATATGATTTGTTTGATTTGAATGAAAATGATGTATTTCATTTCCAATTATGCATTAGAATTAGATAGTTATAGAAATTATATGTAAAATAAATATTTACTCCCTGAGTCGAATGCTCACTCATTTTCACTATTTTTCCAGGTTACAGGAGAGCTTTTTCCTTGAGTTTAAGTTACTTTCATTCCTCGTAGATCCTCTTACTAATAATTTTATGTTTTGTACTGTTAAATATAAATTCTAGTCCTCCGCATGTGTAGAAACATATCATTTAGTTTGTGATTGTAATATTTATCAATTTGGGATTGTAATCTATAAACTTTAGGTATGTGTAATTGTGCGATTGAATACTTATAATAGATAAGGAAGCTGAGCTCCCATTGATTTTATTTTGAATTATGGATGGTTTATGTTCCCCAAATGTATTTTTATTAAGAGTACAGGTTGAGTGAGTTAATAACTTCCCGTTGGATAATCTCTTTTATTGCCGAATTATGTCCAGTTGATTTTTTGAAAATTGGGCTCAATATGAGCTTATTGATGGGTTAGGGTTTAGTTGGGCTTACTACGAGTTTCGGGGGCCTTATGCTGACCCAAGTTCTAGTGCTAGTCTGGCCCGTGGGATCGGATCATGACAAGAGAAAAACAGATTTTTAACCTTAAATTTAGAGGATATTTATTTTAACTTATAAATTTGTCAAGTTCTAAAAATATATTGATCCATTTGTTTATAACAATTTTTGAATTTATAAGTTAAACTTACAAATTAAAAAAAAAAATTAAATTAGGGACCCAACTTTTTTAATTATAAATAAGATTTATTGAATAACATTTTTAATTAATATAATAATTAAAATATTATTTTCTCAACAATAATTTTAATAATAATATTAAATAAACCTTAAATTTAACTTTTTTTTACTGAGAAAGAGGATATTCATCGGATGAAAATATATTACAAGGTCCTCAAGCCCCGAAATATATAAATTTTGCTACAAATCTCCACCCAAGTTCATAAAAGCACAAGGCTTAAAGCCCTATGACTAAACGGGTAACACCCGAAATCCTCTCCTACGGTAGCAAGTAAAGTTGGAACCATCTATGAGCGGAGAAGTCGAAGAGGAATCTGCATTCTTGTATGATAAGAGGCATAAAAGGGAGAGCCAACACAGGTAGAATCAAAGCTTCCTTCCCATGACTTCATCTCCCTAAGCCAAACTAACAACCTTAGCAAAAACTGAGGAAACACAAAGCAAAGTCAGAGGAATCGCATAGGTTAGGACCTTGGCCAAATAAAATCAAGAAACAACATGGCAATAGACAAAACTCGAACAAACCATTGGCACCTCTATAAATACCAGCTAAAAAAGGGAAACCTTAACATTATACGGGAAGCATCGTTCATATCGTGATGCTTTTTAACTCAACCTATAGCAGCCATAGATAGATTTAATCAAAACCTCATTCATTGAAGGAAACTTAAAACTCCATAGAGAGAGACTTACAAAACAAAAGAGAAAGAAAAAAAAAAATCAAACAAAATGAGAAGATATGGAGAGGGGTAGATCGACGGCCAAGAGGTCAGATCTTCCCTAAACTGGAACCGATAACTGGAAGTTTAGAGAGAAGAGAAAAAAATTGATTTTTAACCTTAAATTTAGAGGATATTTGTTTTAACTTATAAATTTATCGAGTTATAAAAATATATTGATTCATTTGGTTATAAAAATTTTTAAATTTATAAGTTAAACTTATAAATTAAAAAAAAATAAATTAGGGATCTAACTTTTTAGTTTGATGCTTGTAAATTTTATACTTATAAATTAATTTATCGGGTATTTTACTATATCATTTTTATTTAATTTTTAAAATTTCATTATAAATTTTATTTAATTTTTTTAACTATTTTAATAACAAATATGCTTGTAAGTTATTTTTTTACTAAACATATTAACTGATTATCAGTCTTCACTTATAAATATTTTAACCAAACATATAATTATTTAAGATTTTAAATGTTTATAAATTTTAATTAATTTATAAATATTGAATGTTTATAAACTAATTTTAATTAATCAAATAAATAATTATTTAAGATTTTTAAATGTTTATAAATTTTAATTAATTTATAAATATTAAGTGATTATAAATTGATTTTAATAAGGTAAACAAAAAACCTTTTATTTCTTTGGATCGTTGCAACATATCATTCCAATTTTATAGCCACACGTATAAGGAATGACAAATCTTCTAACTCCATAGCATTTAGAACGATTTGTTAAATGTTTCGAGTGTAAAATTTAATGCTAGCGCTCATAAAATTAATTCAATAATTTAGTTATCATTCAAAAGCTCATCTTACGAGTAAAATTTAAAATAATAAAATATAATTTAATTTTTTTATGTCTTATGTGATTACTTTAATTTTAATTCACTTTTATTTAGTTTTTATATATTTCATCATTATTAGATTTTAATTGTTCATTTAATAATAGTTATTAATTAAATAATATTTACTTTTAATATTTTTGAAAAATATATTTTTATTAAACATAGTTTCAATCTAAAATTTCTATGCATATAATAATTTAAAGTATAATTTAAATTAAATTATAACTCAAAATAATTTCATTAAAACTATTAAAAAATAAAATTCTAAACTAAAAAATAAATTCAAAATGACATATTCATGAATTTGGACTCATTTGGATGTACTTACGAGGATCAAAGCTTTGGAAATGTTGGTATTGGTCTGCAGAATCTCTTCACGTAATCTGCTGGTTCGCAGACATCAGGAAAATCAAAAAGACGTGTTGCATTCCTATTTGTTAGAGTACAAAATCATCAATCTGACTTAATATACCAACTTCTCCTAATAATTTCTCTCTTATATCAATCTAAAAGTTATTTCCTTAATGGTGAAGTTTGAATTAGTTGGTTCACTAACGTGGTTCTATTTTTGTTATTTTTAGATTATAAGAGATTATAAATAAAGAGAAAATAATTAGATGTTCATTGGAAAGATCTCCAATGTGGACTTTGTTTTCTTATTGTTTAAATTATGGATTTTAGGGAGCCATTCCATAATAAGCCTTAAATTTTATCTATTTATTTATTTTTTTAATTTTAGAGCTGTTTAATTTTCTATTGTTGTTCTGTTAGATTTTTCAATTTTGGAATGGATGTTGAATTGGATTGTTTTTCTTAAATAAATACAAATTTTATAAATTATTTTACGTTGCAAAAGGCGTTATGGGCACGCTCCGCCTCAGCACGTGGTTGTGTCCTGGTCGCAAACAACTAGCTTGACACAACAGAGGTCAACCAGGGCACCTCACCAAGTCATCCATGATTAATCAGATAAAATAGACTCATTCCTTTAATTAATTAATTCTGAGCAATATATTTTTTTTACTCTAATCCCTTATTAAATCATCTCTCTCTTATCTGTCGTCTCTAGGAATAATAATCTTAAAAAGGGAGAGAAATGGCAGATAATTCGATTCTATGTTCTGCTTGTTATACGATTCCAAGTCTTTTCTTGCTCTTTTCTTGCCTCTCCGCCCTTTCTCTTTCCGTAAACGACTTGGGTCCATCAAATACATTCACTGTTTCGAGCTTCAGGTACCCTAAATCTGCAGTCAAGCCTTACGATTTGCGTTATATTCGAGGTGCGTAACCCAAGTGAAACAACGCCACCCTTCTGCTTATTTGATTCATTCACTCTTTATTTTTGTTTTTTCAAGGATCACTGGCCGCTATAATTGATGGGTCGTGCTCAAATTTCTAACTTGTACGAAGAATTTTTTCCAATGAATTGAACAGTGATTTCTTGCTTTTGCTACTGGTTCAGTTCGACGTGAAATTACGAATGGTTTTTGAACTCTGCGATGTTGCGTCAGATATAGTTTGGTCAATGTTAATGTTTTGATCATAATTTTGTTTACTTTTTTGTTTCTTGGTAGATAAGTTTAGTTTCTTTAATGTTTTCGTATCAAATTGAAACTCATTAAACTGAGTTAAACTCTCTTGAATTTTTTCCTGGGTTCTTGGGTTTGGGGTGACTCTGAGTAACATGTTATGTTTAATTGACGTTGTTTCAAGCAACTCCTCAAGTAGCAGAAGAGCTGATTTGCTGTGTACTTTTCTTTGATTAATTCAAAAGTTAGCAGTAAACCTTGGTTGATTAATTGTGCAATGCCAATGTTTTAAGGTTCTGATGTTGTGCCTTGTCTCAGTTGATTTGCCCCCCTGGTTCTCGTCTTTGTCCATAGCAGTGGAGTCGGATGTGGACCTTGTAAGTATGCATGTGTAATTAAAAAGAAGTATTTAAAGATTTTAAATTGATTGGCATTCTGCGATTGCTAATAGCTATCATTTAGGGTTTATTTATTTATTTTTATGTCAATTCCAATTACGTGGATATGAACTGGAGTTGTAATAAACACCATTCATATGGTTAATTTCTGTTTTAGAGTGTGTTGTTGGTTGTAAATATTGCCTCCATATATATGATGAAATTGCATCTTATAGACTTTGAAATTTTGATCATAGCCATTTTGTTGCTTTTCCATTAGCTTATGGTTCAAGATTTTCACAGGATGCTAAAAGCATATCAAAGGTTCCTAAAAGCACACTGCCTATGATCTGCTTCAGAGATGGCAGCCCACCTCTGCCAGATGTCCTAAACAGTTCTATTGTAGAATTAGGTAAAGGTGATACATATTATCATTTTTGTTCTCAAAAGCCATTTTTTTTTTTAAAAAAGAGAAATTTTAATATTTAAGAGCTCCATGACAACCAAAAATTTAGATCCTGATTTTTCTGTGCCTGCTGAGTTCTTAATGACACTGTTGTATCTGAAGTCCTCAAACTGCAACACTATCTATCTGCTCAACTTTCCTCTTTCTTTTTTCTACTTTTTGGCCTGAATGAATTGTGAATTTTAATTCACCTATGTTCAGCTTCATTAATCCAAGCAGATCAAATAATGACTAAAAGAGATCTTACTGTTTTGTGTTAGGTCCTATCTCAAATGCATCATTTGAAGCACTAACGGGTCCTCAGAATGTTCAGTGCTATCCAATGCAGAAAAATATAAAGGTGGAGTTGACAAATGAACAGGTTTGTTGAATGTTTTTCTAGCTGTGATAGTGATAGACTTGAGAATTGTTTGCAGGTGCCAAATCTTCAAGCTCAACTTATCTTTCTAAGTGCAAGCATGTTTATCCATATGAATAATATGGTTTGTTGTTTTCAGGCACACACTTTTTCCTTTTATTTATTTTTTGGGAGAAGGGTTTAGATTGTTAGAATGGTATTATTAGGGCATGGTATATGTCATAAGTGTTTTTTCATTTTTTCTTGTTATTTTATTGTATATTATGTATATGGTTGATAACAGTTGATATAGTTCAGCTTACAAGTTTTTTCCCCCCTCAGATATCTCCTGGAGTTTGGTATCTTGGTCTCTTCAATGGCATTGGACCTACAAGGTCGCAATCAAAAATGGTACATTCATTCAAACTAGTTCTTAGTGAGTAATTGTTGTGTGATGTCTCCTTTCATTCAGGTCTATTATTTCAATGTACTTCTTATGCTTAAGTAACTAGTCTGCATAGTCATTTGACTTGGAGAAGTATAGTGAATAGGATCTAGATCTAGTGAAATAGCTGTTGTTATTGTTGTTCACCATCAGAAGTGCTTTCTAAATAAAGACTTATTGGTAAGATGGGAAGTTTATTGATGCGATTATTGGCTAAAGTAGATATCTTGTTTTTCACAATGGAAAGAATGAAGGCTTCTTTTCTGAAGTCCTAAAAGTTGTGCTTGAATTTGATGTCTGGATAATGGCAGCACAGGTGCTTATTTGTGATTTTTGGTATAATAAATAGTGCATCTGTATAGCTGTCTTTAGTGTGTGGTTGAGCCATCCTGTTTGTCTTGTTTTTCCTCAGCTCTTTAAATTTATTTCCTCTTCCATTCAATGAGAGGTTTGATTTCAGAATTACTGAATATTGTAATTATTCAAAATTTAAATATTCTGGCATTGCAGATTATCCGCAGCCCAGAGTACTCTTTTAGTGCCAATGTCAGTGTGGAAGGATGTACAACCTCAACAATGTGGGGCCAGTACTGCAATCAGACAATTAACTCACTTTCATGTTCTCTATTTGACAGCTATAATCCTGCAGAAAATATTTCTGATGCTAACTTCCAAGTAATTGAAAATATGGTTCATTGCAAAAATTTGGAGACTTCATGCCATGGAGAAGGTGAAGTTAAAGTTTATTTACTGGAGGTTTTGGGAGTTGCGGAACAATTAACAATTATGACATCAAATGTTATTCTTAGTACAACCATGTCAAATAACACTTTTAAAGCTAGTGGAACTAATTTAACTTATTATGTACGGCATGGTGCAGTGCCTTCAATGGCACTGCATGACTATTCTGGTGACATAAGTAAAGATCCCCTGGTTATTCACTCACCAAAGGTTGGACGCTGGTTTATTGCTATTGTGCCTGCTCTTTCTAAAGAAATCAGTGGGAGTCAAAATAGTAATCTACAAGTTTGTTATTCCATTACATGGCAAGTGGTCCGTTGTCCATTGGGGAAGGCTGGATTGAATTGTACCTCAGAAAGATATGTTCTTGAGGTAAGTTGTGACAAAATTTGTGTTCTCTGCTTCTTGATTGTGAAACAATAGTTGACATACAAATCTCTACCATATTCTCCAATTTAAATGCATTGTTGAAGAGTTCTATTTTTGCTTAAATTGATCATATCAAATGATATGGTGAAGAGATTTTTATCATGAAGGTATATGTTCCACCATGGGATCCTGTAGTGACCTCTTTGCTGGGGTGAGCAGGAAAAGCATTTTCAGGTCTTTTTAAGCTTATTCTACACCCCAGTTCGACTCCAACCAAAGAACTTATGGTTGGTGCCAACTGCGAAGATTATAATAGTGAAGTGGCACAGGTGTCAACTACTGTGTTAAACTAAGTTTGATCCACATTTATCTAAATCAGATCAAGGTTTTGTTAGGAAGTTTGCATTGGAGGCATTGTTTCACATGTCAGATTAAGTAAATTGACTTATTTCTACAGATTTTAATGTTGATAGTTTTCTTGCTTTAAAATTGAGTTAATATAGAGCCATTGTTTCATAGCTTTTTTTTTTGTTCTATGCTTGAAGTTATCTGCATGAATAGTTTTATTTGGAATCTGAGACTGGTTGTCTGCAGACAGTTCTCAGGAGAGATTCCTCCCCTTTTGAATCCTATTATTTGCCAGTTGGTGGAAAAGTGTTGCCAGATTCAGCTAATTTTCCTATTGAGCCCCTTTCAAGCAATGCCACATACGGTGGGGAATCAAATAATCCTTGGACTTACTTTCTTTTGAACATTCCCCGCGGTGCAGCTGGAGGAAACATCCATGTCCGACTAACATCAGATACAAAGATAAATTATGAAATTTATGCTAGAGTTGGTGGATCCCCATCTCTTGACAATTGGGACTATTATTATGCAAACAGGACAAGAAGCAGTGATGGTTCTGCATTTTTCTTGTTGTATAATTCAAGTGAAGAAAAAGTTGATTTTTACATCCTATATGTTCAAGAAGGAACTTGGGCTTTTGGATTGAGGCATTTAAATACCACCAATAGCCCTTCAAATGACCAGACTATCATGTCTGTTTCAGTTGAGAGATGCCCAAGAAGATGCTCCTCTCATGGGGAGTGCATAGTAGCTTTGGATGCCAGTGGATTGACATCATACAGGTCTGGATACTGCCACTTCACTTCATTTCCTTTTCCCTGGGAACCCACTCCCCCACCAACTAAAAAGGGGGAAAAAGGGAGGAAATGGGTTGCTAAACTAATTAAAGCATGCATCTCTTGATAAATGACTTTGCCCAATGGTTATAGTTGATGTATTTTGGATCCTCATGTAGCAGTTTAGATTTCAGACCGCATATGTTCTTTGCCTTAATGAATAATGATTCTTGTAACTATGCCTTTTCCTTCGCTTTTTCAGCTTTTGCTCTTGTGATCGAACTCATGGAGGTTTTGACTGTAGCATCGAAATTGTATCGCATCGAGGTACATTATGTTTTACTGTCTTGCTTCTCTGTCTCTCTGGGTCACAAAAGATATTCTGGAACATCTTTAGCTAACCCTCTGTTTCTTTGTATACTGAATGCAATCAAATAATTTTTAACAAGGCTGTAATTACATGGACCAATTTGTGGTTTACAAGTTTGCCCCTTATATCTTGGAAAAGTAATGATCTTATTAAATCAAAGAACAATTGACCTGTGAATGAAATTGGTAATATGGAAGTCCCAGTTGGCCAATAAAGGTTAAATGTTTCTTATTGCTCTCAAGTTCATGAGGTGAGGCTTATATGAGAAGATTTGCTCTACACTGGTTCTTCCTTTAAGATATTCGGTTTGCATGTGAAATTAATGTCAGTACTTGATAGCATACATTATAGTGGTTTTTACCTAACCGAGTAGCTGAAAACTGTTTTAGGCCACATACAGCAATCAATTGCTCTTATTGCATCAAATGCTGCAGCTGTGCTTCCTGCATATTGGGCTCTTCGGCAAAAGGTAATGCTATCCATTTTGACTTTGATGGAATAGACAATGCTTTCAAACTTCTGGCAATGAATTTTGCTGGTGATTTTTTCGGTGAATAATAGATATCTCTTGTGGCGTTTATTATAATATTACTGATCTTCATTAAGGTTATCATTGCTGTATCACTTGCTAAACTTCTTACAGCAATTGCTCATTTAGTTCTATTATCAGACTGGTTTACCAAACAGCCATTGAGAGGTGTTTGTGATACTTCATATATCTAATGGATACCAGGGGGAGAGTTATCTAGAAAGATTAGTCATATTTGATAATTGGGCACATTAACAAGTGGAATTCAGTTATGTTAATTGGAGGAATGAACTTGTTGAAGTATTATTTAGTTTTCCATTACCAAACGACTTTTAATTGCTTATGCAGGCTTTTGCAGAATGGGTGCTGTTCACATCTAGTGGAATTTCAAGTGGGTTATATCATGCCTGTGATGTAGGCACTTGGTGTGCATTATCATTTAGTGTCTTACAGGTATGACTTGTAAAATATTTATGTAGAATTACATTTGTTTGAAAAACCTAGAATGATGAGTTGTTCATAGGTTTTTCTCTAACAATATCATGAAAACTATTGTCAAAGGATTTTGTGTACCTTTTGACATGAGAAACACAATACAAAACCGGGAAGCCATTTGAGGATAATGCCTAGACATTTCTTCTGGTTGAGTGTTAATTTTGCATCTCTTTCCACGCTTTCAAATGTGCATGCGTGCAAACACATACAGATTCATATTTAATATGTCCAGTTTTGTTGTTTGCACATTACTTTGTTAGAAAAATGAGAGCTTATTTTTTACTGGTTTTGAGATATTATTTATTCAAATGGAAAATGTTTCAGTTCATGGACTTTTGGCTTTCATTCATGGCTGTGGTGAGCACCTTTGTATACTTAACTACCATTGATGAAGTGTATAAAAGGACAATTCAGACAGTTGTTGCCATTCTTACAGCCCTCATGGCTATAACTAAGGCTACCAGGTATTTGGAACTGGTATATATTATATAAGCAGTTCAAGCACATTTGGTGCATCTAGTGGACACAAATTGCATTTCAGCATTTAAACTTGATAAAATTCTGCAGGTCTTCCAACATCATTCTTGTGATGTCAATTGGGGCACTTGGTCTTCTTATTGGATGGCTAATAGAGTTCTCCACCCACATTAGGTCACTTTCCTTTTCAACAGAATTCTGTCTGAATATACCCACCAGGTGAGTTAAGTATAGAAAGGGCTTTTACCTTGCTTAATTGCACCGATCTGATCCATTTACACATACTGTGTTGGTATATGTGTGCTCGGACCTGTAAATAATGCACATATTTATATGGAATTGTAGTTATTTGTAATTCTCTTCAAAGAAAAATAGCAGTAAATTGTAATTCTCTTCAAAGAAAACTGATGATATTTATTACTATAGATGGCAAACAATTAGGGGATGGTTCAATAATTTAATCAAGACACTTTGGAGAAGATTTCGGTGGGGTTTTGTACTTGCGGGGTTTACTGCACTGACTATGGCGGCCATAAGCTGGAAACTGGAAAGCAGTGAAAGCTACTGGATATGGCACAGGTAGAGTAAAATCACCCCCTCCGATCCCTCTCCCTCTCTTTTCTCTTGCTGAGACTAATAATTGGCATGTGAAATGTTTTGCAGTTTATGGCACGTCACTATATATTCGTCTTCCTTCTTCTTCCTTTGTTCAAAAGTAGACACTGTAAATAGTGAGAATCAAAGACCTCCAGATGGAAATTATGCATTAACCCGACAGGATTCATTTCCCCGAGGTGAATAGGAAGGGAACAGAGATATTTTGGCAAAATTTAGCTCTCAACCTCTAAGAAAATAAGCTGGTTGTCAAGGCCTAGAGGAAAATTGGTTTTTTTTTCTTTTTTAGTATATCGGGAGAGTGGGGACTTGAACTTGACCCTGACAGGTGAGTGTTGTGTCTTCAGTTACTGTGCCATGTCAGTCTAAGCAAGAAAAATTAGTTGTTAATGCTGAATAAGACTTGTTCAGCAGACAAAGTAGCTCTTGCCAGAGTAAAATGAAAGCAACAGCTAAAGCAGTCCGTTGCTAATTATTTCTGTTCTATGTCCCCATTTTTCAGTTGGCAATTTTGTTTTAACATTTATGTAAATTTTCTGTAAAGGCTTGGTAAATTAGGTAAGAGGATGGATTGTAGTGTTACCTATAAGTTTTAAAGGGGGAATAGAGCGGGACGTGATAAAGGTCAAGGTGCTTCGTTTGTGTACAGGTTACTTGTTTCAGTATTGATTAGAATTTTATTGTTTGTTTAAATTGTGTTATAGTGGCTTCTGTGGCCTTATTGTCAAGTGCTTATAGCAAAGTCTGTATGTGACGGTACATGTTCTCATTTGATTAGACAAGGTTGCTGATTAAAAAAACTATTAAATTACTGTAATTTATAGGAATTCGAATTCTAGATTATTAGTAAATACTGTTCCTTTGATGAAAATGGAAAAAACCTTTATATGGAAGATAACGGAATTGAATCACTCAACCAAACCCGGCTGTCTGGAATACCATCACACCATGCACTGCCCTGATCGACCCAATTTGCTGTCCTATTAGCTATCCTCCTAAACGAACGCTATACTAAGGCCACCAAGAGTCTGGAGGTTGGTTTCAACAGTACTGCACAATCGTACCTGATAATTCCAGGCTATCCTCTCACCCTGGTGACATCGTTGCACGATCTTATTCAATAATTTAATCTCTGCAAAACCTAGAATCATTCCAAATGCTGCCTAAATGCAACTAATGCTTTTGCCATCAAAGGGAGGAGCAATATGTGGATCAGCAACACTAGATGGACTGACAGAAACATAAAGATGGCAGTGAAAAGAAAATAATAATAATAATAATACAAAATGAAAAAGAAAGGAAATATATTGCACTAAGTCGAATGATTAGGGGTGGAAAATTGGAAATAAGAAATATTAGTTCAATACGCACAAGTACAAACGTCGTTTCACATGATGCTCTACAAGATGACAGGAAAAAGAATCAAAGATGAAAATTTAATGGGCACAGAATTGGTTAGAAGCAAGGAGCTTCACTCGAAGCAAATTTCTACATACAACCCAATTTCACGACCATATTCCCTTCTATGATCTTGCATTTGCTAGAGCATGAATTTTTTTTTTTGGCTTCTTTCTATCCTGAACCAGTACAAATATTCTTGAATCAGTTGCATCTATTAAAAAGCAAATGGCTTTGGCTTTCATTTCTACCCATTAAGCTATAACTTCGCAATTTGCAATTTGGGTTCTAGATCTCATCTAGACACTTCTTATTCTTTCCTCAATGAAGAGCTTCTTGAATTTGAGGAAAGTGAACGAAAATCTAAAGCTGATAGTTCTCTGCAATCCTTACGAATGCCCCATAGAATCTCCCCACATTTCTTCATGCCCGGTCGGCTTTGTCTGCGTGGGGCCAAACACTGCAAGGCTAATTCAAGAATCTTCTCAAGGAGCAAATTGGTTACGTCAGTACGTTCCAGCCTTGGGTCCAAGGTTGAAATTGCATCTCCCTCAGCAAATTTCTTCATAGCCTGTGCTTATACCAACCCAAGTCACGGCAGAGACAACTTATTTAAAGAAAAAAATGTTATTTATTAAGTTTTTTTTGGTTCCTATATCATTGGAAAAGAAATGGAGGACTTGAGAATATCTGGCATGGATTCAATAAGGATGCCCTAGATAACTGTCGAACTGTGATTTTATAATTAGTAGTTTAACACAGAACAACAATTTAATAGTTTACAAAATTAAGCAAAGGCCAGAAGGTAAAGAAAATCATACCCATCTTGCAGTTATCCGCTCCCTAAGTTCCCTTTTTGGTTCAATAGGCCGCCTACCAGTTACTAGTTCAACAAGTAACACACCAAATGAATAAACATCACTCTTCTCGGTCAGTTGATAAGTCTTCAGGTATTCTGGATCCAAGTAGCCAGCTGTTCCTTTAACTTGAGTGGACACATGGGTGGCACCTGAATCAGTGTCTGCTCCCATTCTAGCAAAACCAAAATCAGCTACCTTGGCTCTAAATTTTTCAGTGAGGAGAATGTTGGATGACTTTATGTCCCTGTGAATAATCGGGTGATCTACAAGGAAAGCAAACAACTAATCCGCTTATATCTCATGCAACAGTTTCTATAAGTCTCACAGATGAGTAGAGATCTAATTTCAAAAAAGTGAATTAGCTAGGTTCCCATCAAAAAAAACCTGTGTACATGTGAAGATAGGTAACTGCATGAGCCACATCAATTGCAATATCTAGGCGCACAGCAAGCTCAAGAACGTGTCCATGCACGCCTGCATTAATTTGCCTCGAGTTAATTGGATTATGGTCATAGACACAGGCAAGAGAAGGAACAGAAATAACGTTACATAGAAGAACTCACAATCCAAGTGTTCCCTGAGCGTTCCATTAGGAACATACTCCACGACAACAATTCTTTCTTGTTCATTTTGCAAAAATCCATAGAACTTTACTAGATTCAAGTGCTCCACTTGTGCAAGCGTTCGAATCTCACTCTGAAATTCTACACCTAAATGCTTATCGTATATAATCTGCAAAAAAAGGTAATTGAACAATTAGTAAGACACATTACAACAGTGAATTAAGTTCTTTAATTTGAAACTGAAACAGAAAAAATAAACTTTTTGTGACTGGACTTTCACACACACACACACACACACACACAAAACCACCTTCTTGGCACGTTTGATTGCAACAAGGGTTCCATCTTCAAGTCTCCCCTTGTATACTGTCCCATAGCCACCTTGTCCAATCTTGAAGGATGGGGAAAAGTTCCTTGTAGCTTTGTAGATTTCCTCCATGGTGAATCTTACACTCCCTGGTTCTCTTCCATGAGTGGAATTCTGTGGACTGCCATAGATACCTCGACCTGAAGTTCGCCTTCTGTCTCTGTTGGATCCCGTTGATACAACTGAGATAAAACAGAAATTGGGTATGTTCGTAAAAATTATAAGAATAAAATGTTACCGTAAATTCATTAATGGATAATCCATAGCTTACTGAATTATATTTTACACCGAATAAAAATTTCTAACATGATTCTGGAATTACTCAAGGATCATATAGCTGAAGGTAGGAAGACACGGGAAATTCTATACTATTATAATAACTACAAAAGCAAAATTTTCAGAAATCTGTCCTCGATCAAGTTTTTTAAGATTATAACTAAACTACTCGGCTACAAAGATCCAAAACCAAAAAGAAGAAGATAAAGGGCAGTTCCAGCCAACCAGTAAACACGCAAAAGTCGTCACCAATTTGCAAATAAACAAGAATTTACCAGAGGGAGGTTTGAACTCTTCAGAGTCGCCGAAATTCTTGGAGTCGGTGGTCTCAGGCGGTGTAAAGCAGGCAACGAATAAACCAGCCACCGATTTCGCAGCGACCACCAGCGGGTTCCCCTTCCTGACAGTGGAGACGTCAGAATATGAGGAAGTCGGTGAATAACGGAAGCCGTCGGGCATTGAACTTGTAACGGACTCAGTGTTCCGGTAGCCGTAGACCGAGTGCGGATTTTTCATTGTTAGCAGGGAGAGAGAATGTATTTCGAAATGGCGCGTAGTTGTATGAGAGGAGAGGAGAAAAAAAAGAGGAAAGTGTTAGCGAAGACTTCGATTTTTCAAAGATGGTTGAGGCTAGGCTGGCGTGCACCGTTGAAGTTATTAGTGCTAAACGGCACCCACTATTTTACGAAGCTGTTGGTACATACTTTATTCAGTGCTCTCAAGTATTGAATTTCTTTTTTTTTTTCTGAAAAACACTTTTTTTTTATTTAAAATAATAATAACAATAATAATAATAATAATAATGAATTTTTTTTTTTATTGTCTGTTTGATTTTCAATTGTGCGAATCAAACATTGCCACGATTAACGCGTTAGAAAATATAGACAAAACTGCAGAAGAATGCATACGACATTAGAAGGTCATCAGTAGCCAATGGTAATTAATGAAAGTGATGGACAGGGTTGCCAGCGGAGAACAGCTCTGCCTTTGGCTTGGATGTCCTTGAAAGCTATAACGATACAGAGAGATCAGATCACCCAGCACACACGCATATATCTTTCTGAAAAATAGATCCCAGCTTAAAATTAAGAAAAATTAATTATTTTATATCTAAAAAAATAATTTTTTTATGGCTCTAATATATCTAATAATTAGTTTAAAAAAAATATATCACGGACTTCATTTCGTGAGATTCGGGGAACATAAATGTTTAATATTTATACACTTAAAATATAATAAAATTTATTGTTTAATTTTTTATTTTTAATGAAAAATAAATTAATATTTACAATATTTCCTATTAATAGAATAGTCATTATATTAAATTTACCTTTAGTTGGTTATAAATTAAAGTAGTTAATCTAAATTTAAAAGATTAAATTGTTATAATTATTATCTTATAAAAAAGCTAAAAATATTGAAATTAAAAATTTTAAAAAGTAAAATATAATGAACTAATTGTTACATTTCTTAATCTACTAACAATACATTTTAATAAAAAGAGTATTTTATTAATAAAAAAATATATTTCAATATTAATTTAAAAATAAAAAGATTAAATTATAATTTTTATCTTACTTTAAAAATAAATTATAAATTACTTTTTTTTTAACTTTTCTTTATTTTTTTCTTTCTGACCATCAAAAACTTTGCATGAAAATAACGGTTAGATGAGGGGAAATTCTTGCATTCTACTTCAAAATGGAAACAGACAATGGTTGTTGGCTGTGAACCCCACCCATCCCAAGTTTCAAAAACAATGTCCCACTGGGAAACATCAAAATCAGGATCAATTAACAATTTTTTCCCTTTTTTTTTTTTTTAATGAGCTAAAGCACCACAACGGCATATAATTTAATTGTTTTCCAAACCCCAAACATTTTGAATCATTCGTCCCTTCCAATCTGTAGCAACGCAAGCAGGACATAAATATCCCCCTTTCATCAAAGCAGGAATATCATAAGATCTGAGTCCTTATTGAATTTTTTTTTATTTAAATTTAATTTATTATGAATTTAGTAAAATTTATTTATTAAATATATAAATATCATTTTTTGATGATAAATAAAATTATTATATCAATACAGTGTATCATATCATATACACGATGCAGTGCTTGAAACCCATAAAATTAAGACATATCAATATGATAAAACTTCTTCAAAAAAAGAAACTAACATGTAATAACAGTTAAAGTTTATCCACTCAAATTTTAATTATTAAAACTAATAAGTTAATAGCTGATATGTCTTCATTTTAATCATTATTTGTATGTATGACGTGGTAAGCCAGGACCATACTATAATTTCTCTTGTTTTTAGTTTTTCAGGTTAATTGTAGAAATTAATGACCATAAAAATTCTTGTCTAAACCTAATACACTATGAATTAAAAACATAAGAATAATGATAAAATTCACCTATTAAATATATAAATTTTATATGTTTATATCTTTCATCTGTGAAAAACGATGGCCATATCCACAAAAAATGAGAGAGAGAAAATAAATGTTGGTCATAAGTTATATATTGTAAGTTTTTAGCAGGTCAAAATCGTTCACTCCTTCAAAGAATACACAAGCTATATCACTATGGTTGATAAGAATACGTTCACATCTCTCATACATTTTACAATTTGTAAAGCAACTACAACCGGTTGACAAGAATAGACATAGAACCAGCAACATACAATAAATGTCTACTGCACAGTAAATAAAAGTTTATCCCTTCGATTAGAAGTCAATCAACAGGCATCTGCAGTTAGGATGGAGATTATCAGAATAGTGGACAATGACAGAGTTCTGCAGGTTGTTGGAGATTGCCAGAGTATCAAGGAAATCCCTTCCCATCAACACCTATATTACATCAAATATAAATGGTTAAGCAGAATTAATTCAGGCTGGTAACAGAGAGATGTGTGATAATAGTTAATCAGATTCTAACCTATTTCAAAATGGTGACTCGTCATTCTATTTGAATATCTGTACCTAACATATATATTAAGAGCCAATAACATGAAGAAAAAGACACAAGAATGACACTTCTAACATGGATGATGTAATATTACAGTATGAAAGTTACCCTGTTGATAAGAAACATTTTAATCACTATTATATCTTAGTTGACTCAAGCAGCTCACATAAAGCCTCAATGAAATTTTACTAAGTCAGACTTCTAAGTAAGCATGGCTGAGGTTTGATGAATAGCATGGAAAGCCAATTTTCACCTGGGAAAGGACAATCCAGGTAGGCTTGATCAGATAAAACGCGGTTAATGCCCATAATTGAACTATCACAAAGAAATTTCATCATCAAAGAATGACAAGGAAGACAAGCTGAAATGAATTGTTCTTTACATTTTCTAATAAACCCAGAATGAGGTGATAAGTATCTCACATAAATACTGTTCTTAATTTAGAAGGTAGAGATATTTTTGTGTTAGCTGCTTTTTTTTCTTGGCCTACGATAGCATGGGGGGAAAAACGAAGAGAAGTTAAACAAAAGAAGCCCAATTATGCGCTAGGCACAAGGTAGGATTTAAGTGTCATCTCATTTTGTGTAAGTTAATATATAGGAAAGAGACCTGGCAATCTATGGTTGAAATGCACACATAAAATCCATGAAAAATCATAATTCAACTTAGAATCGTTATTCCCCTCATTGTGGTATTTAAAGACTTCCACCAGCAAACCCTTAGAAGTATACAATATTGCAAAATGTAAGAATCAATTATGATGAAAACTAATACTTCCAACATTCAGAAGGACTTAGAGCATATGGAAGAGAAGAAGATTATGTTTACAGTAACATATAAAAGCTTGGCTTATTCAAGACTATAAAAAATAAAGAGTAAGAAAATACCTAAGACAGCTTATTTATATTTTCATCACAAGACGTCATAAACGTCCGTATAGCACCCCCAAGTTCCATCCAGAAACAACCTGGAATTTTGTGATCAAACCTGTCTCTCATCAGTTTTCGTACTCCTGCGACATCATGCCACTGATTCTCAGAGCTAGGGATGGCATAAGGTCGAGTACTCACAAAAATCACTATATTTAAATTCAATTAATATTATCAAATCTGAACCCGTCTCAAATTTATTTAAAATTCATTCTCAACTATTTAAATCCGTCCCAAACCTGATTATTATTACCCAAAATAATTTCGAACCCGTTTAATTTTATATATTTTAATTAATATTTTTATATAAAAAATTATTTTAATTAATAATTTATATTTTAAAATTTTAATAATTTCATAAAATATTTAAATTATATTTTATATAAAATAAAATATATAAAAATTTATAAATATTATTATAAAAATATATATTTTTTATTTAATTAAGTATTTATGTAAACGGGTTCGGATAACGGATACCCAATATATAAAATTCGAACCCGATCCGAACTCGTAATGAGTATTATTTTTCAAACCCAAACCCGATTATATAATACCTAAACCCATACTATTAGAGTTTGATCGGATCAAGTACCTACAAAAATCTGATCCGTTGCCATCCCTTCCCAGAGCCATACTGCATACATGTTAGATATGAAAGCATTATTTACAGGCATGTTTGGCTCAAATTCCAAAAGTTTTTTTTTTTTTTTCTACAGCCCATTTAGCTAATTTAGCTAATTTCAGCCCTACCCTTGTACATAACATCTTTTCGAACGTCTTGATAGTCTCTTGGAAGACTGTTGAACGCATAAGCACCGATAATTGAAGTCCATGTAACAAGATTAGGCTCTGGAACTGAGTTAAAGCATTCAAGCTGCAAATTTCTTTCTATCAACTGGACATTTCCAATTGATAAAAAGGAATGAAACCCAATTTTTACTGCATAAGCATGGACTTGCATAGTTTCACAACTTGCTCTGATGCATTGCCACATGAACTAAGGACGCTAGCAAGAGTTAGTTCATCAGGAGCAAAAACCTCTCGCAATAAAATTTCCTTTAGAAGTTTAATTGCTTCCTTCCCATCCCCTTCCTGCCCATAATTTCACTTCCCTTAGAAGTTTCACAACCCTGGAGCTCCAAGACACTACATTTTTAGTAGCCATATCATCAAAAGCCTTTTGAGCATCTTCTATATTTTCACTCTTTCCATACATATCAAGAAGTCCACTCGCCACTATAATATCTGAATCGAAATACAGTTTTATAATAAGACCATGAATTTGCCTTCCTAACTCACAAGAAGCCAGAATTGTACATGAATTGAGCATACTAGAAAATATAAAACCATCCCCTATCAAATTTTCCTGTCGCATCAAGTTAAAGACTCTGAAAGCCTCTTCTCCCAAGGAATTCAATGCATAGCAAGACCACATTCCACGATACCACCATCTCTGAAGAATACTTTACCAAATTAATGCTTCTTGCCCCCTTGACCAATCCACATTCCCATACAAATCAGCAAGAGCACTTTTGACACAAAACAGCTCAACTCCAAACGTAATTTCAGTACAGTGCAACAGTCTCTACCAATTTAGCACAAGACAAGCACGAAGCAAACCATTGAACATTATAGGATCCAAACTCACCTTATCCAGCAACATTCTCTTGAAATAAGAAAAGCCCACGTAGAGGCCTTGAGTCATAATTACTACCACAATTAACAAGCCCATAAGTCACGATCAACACATTTTCTTACTCTCATTTCATCAAACAATCTATGTGCATCATTGAATACTTTGCATTTGATATAAGCGTTCAAAATCTGATTTTGCAAGGATAATACATTAAACAATCTTAATTTCATTAGATGTGCATCCATTTGTCATTATTATTAGAATTACTATTAAAAAAATATTTTCTTAAATTTATTAATTAAAAAGTATTGAAAAATTAAATTAAAATATTTTAATTATAAATATTAAAGTTTTTAAAATCGGTCCAATCATTAAACTAGTGAACGCAAAGAGTTAAGAATTTAAAATTCAATCGGAATCAAACCGAAATTTAATCAGTATACTATTAAATAAATATTAATTACATACTAATAATTAATAATCTTTTGAAAAAATAATAACGTATTTTTATAACCATTAATTTAATATTTTATAAATAATTATTAAAAAAATTATTCTATTTTAAAACGTAATTTTTAAAAAATAATTATAAATTTACAATTAAATCTTAGACTTAAATAATAATATTTTATAATAAAAAAATACTTAAAATAAATTCGTAATAATAATAAAGTTATTTATACCAATAAAAATATATAATTTGATTTATTAAAATTTTGTAACAATGCAAAAAAAAAAAAAAAAGAAAACTTTATATAATTTTATGATTTAAACTAGTGTAAAATCGTAACTCAAGGCAGATCGAGTCAGCCCTTAAATTCAAAGAAAGAGATCATTGAGAACATGCTTGATAAAAGATTTGGAATTTTAGCCATTTTTACTACCTGCATCAATTAATCCTAAGCCAATGAATGGGGCCTTCTGCCACCATAAATCTAATGAACACTTCTCTCTTTAGGAATGATAAAAGCAAACACTTGATCCAATTATACCACTCATACAACTGTGTTACATTCATAACTAATGCTTCCTCTAATTGCATCGAAACCTAGGAAGGTTCATTCTTTAAGAAACAAATAGCATCAAAATTTTAAAATCAGGTCTTTCTTTACCAGTTTCTTTGAAGCACTGTCGATGCACACTTTAAATCAAACAGTTGGGTTCTTGCATACATTTACAAATCTCTCGAACAATTAGATCGTAAAATTCAACGCATTTGAAGAATTTGCGCAATTTGAACAAACAAAATCAAGCAAAACACAACAATGAAACTCCTTAATGAATGCCTAAATGATGTTAATAGCTCAACACAAGACCCAGCAAGTTAGATCAAAAATATATAAATCCAAAGTAAATCAGGATAAAGAAAACTAAAAAGCACCTAATATTGGTCCATAACCCAATTTGATCTCCAAATTAAGCAAGGTTGAGCGTCAAAATGTGAACAAGAGCAAAAGACAATCCAATTATTACCATAATCATCTTCGAAATGATGATAACAAAGAGAGGTCTTTATTCTTTTTCCCCTTGCGAAAATCATTCGATAATAAGAACAACCGAAATCCTATTTGTTGAAACCATGTTTCTGGTATTGAGCAACCTCACACTCATTTGGGAAAAACCCCATGAGTCGACCCGCGGAGTTTTGATAAGCGTACATGAAACCCCCCATAAGGCCTATCAATCCTCCAGTAACCATCGACGGTCCCTTTATACCTGGCTTTATCCCTATCCATTTCAAAAATCTAAAAATTAGAAACATTTTGACATAAAATCATTCAATTCTTACGAATCTATAAAGCATACACAAACAGAAAAAGAGAGGAAAGTACCAGAGAGGTAGCCGACGGTGACGGAGACGCCTGTGATGGTGGCAAAACGGCAGTAATCGAGAAAGTTGAAGTTACCGACGACCTTAGTGAATGGAGGATTGCGATCTATAACTGGGTACTCTGGTTTCGCCGATGCAGTGATATCAGTGTTCATCTTTTCTCTTGTTCTTCAGCAAGAGATTTTAGTCTCTGTCACTTCTCTCACTTCGTCCGCTGCTGGTTTTTCCTTGGATTTTCTTGCTATCACGTTTGAGAATTTCCTTCTCAATAGGCCGACTGGGCCCGAAATTCAATTTTCTGGGCCCGAATTGGAGCCCATGATGCTCGCCATCATAATTGTATCATAATTGTAGCTGGAAAATTTTAGAATATATATATATATATATATATATATATATATATATATATGCCCATGTCTAAATATCGTACGCCCCATATATCACTACAGTACTCTTAATTAATATATTTTAATATTTATATTTAATGGGTTAATATTTTAATAATTTTAAAAAATTATTAATTATATTTTAATTTTTTAAAATTTTATTTTTTTATTAACTTAATAAAATTAAAAAAAATTAATAACCAATATTTTAAAATTTTTTTAAAATAATTAAAAAATTTAAATTATAAATAAAATATACAAAATTTATACCTAAATATTATATTCGCATAACACTAAACTTTTTAAAAATTAATTTAATTAAATTACTAATTATAAAATTACGTGGTTAGTGGCTCACTAAATTAACGGTTAATCATAAATGTAAATATCAATTAATGATAATTTTAAATATTGAGCCAAAATTTAAGAATCTAAATTTTAACTTAAAAACTTTTAAAAATAAAAAAAAATAATTAAATAAAAAAATTAGGGCCATTACACCGTCATTATGGGTCATACTCTCAATAATATTTAAATATTCTAATATTAAAAGGAATATTTACTAAATATACTAAAGGTGTCCAAAATTTTTAATATTTTCAAAATATGATTGGTAAAATTTATTAATTAGTCATTTTTTTATTAATTCAATTTAATAAAAAATTAGTTATTAATATTTTTTAAATTTATTTTTATATAATAAAAAATTTAAAAAATTAATTTCTTTTAAACTTGCAATACATATTATTAATACTCATCACTCGTTAATTTATTTTCATATAATTTTTTTATTAATTTTTTATATATAATATAATATTATTATACTATATTTATTTTTAATAGCTAATTAAATTAATTACTTATTATAATAATAACAAATAAGAAGACTATATTTTACTTAATTAAATTTATTTATATTTTTAATTTTTTTATACATTTAATTTTATATTAAATCATCTTCTTTGATTCTATTTTCTATATAGTTCATATTTTTTTAATATATATATATATAATTTTAACTATTTTATCTTTACATATTTTCTTTAAAAAAAATAATGTAATTTATTAGATTATTAATGTCAATAAGTTTTAAGTTTTCATGTGCAAATTAACTTTAACTAATTTAAAATTTTCTTATTTTCTTAAATATACTATATAAATGATCTATTTAGTTATATATAAATATATAATTAATTATGTTAAAATTATATAATGTAACTAAAATATTATGAAATAAACATGTATAAAATTAATTTAGTTTTAGTTCTTTTATTTGATAGGATTTGGTATGATTTAATACAGTATGATTCAAACATTAATTATTGATAAATAATCAGAATTTTGTCAAAACAATAAAATATGTTTAACCTGGTGCATTTTGACTCTTATATTATCAATTTTTTGACTTCAATTCTTATCGATTTCATTGTTTGATTTAATTTAAAATAATAAACACCATGCAAAACTCTATAATCAATATTAAAAAGAATAAAGACATAAAAAATATATCATATTTAAAAAAAATTGTACAAAATATAAAGTAAAATTTGAAAATTGTAATCATTTATAAATTAAATATTTTGATAAATTAATTTTAATTTATGTGTAGAAATTAGATTTTTGTATAATGTATAGGAATATTAAAAAAATAAAATTATAAAAAGAATAAAAGTGGTGAAAAAATATGTAATTTCATTATAATTGTATTTTTTTATTATGTAGTTTATATGAATTATTATCTTTTATAAATAATATAAATTTATAAAGGTATTTTAATGGATTTACATTATCTATAAAATGTGTTGAATATATATAAAACATAATTTTATTAGGAGTTTATTTTTAATATTTTGTTTATCTTAATTAATATTTATTATAAACAAATTATTACAAAAAATATAACTATATTTTAGTCTGTTTAAAAGTTTGTCTATCATTCGTATATTTATATATATTATAAATATATTATAAATAGATAGATTATAGATATAGAATTTCTATTGTTACTTTGTTTAAAATAAAGTAAATTTACTTTATTTGTAAAAATTAGTAAATAATTGACATGTGATATTTTTAATTAAAAATAAAGAATTAAATGTATATGTTATAATAGGTCATTCACTAAATTTAACAAATAATTTATTAAATGTGAAAGATTTTTAAATAATTAAAGTAATATAAAAATTTCATATACTCATATATTTTACAAAAAATAATATCATTTTATGAAAATATTGTGAATTGAATTGTAAAATTATTATTATTGTTTCACAACATTTTAATATTTGTTATAAAATATTATAATTTTATTTAAAATTAAAATTTTAAGTATGAAATATTAGATAATATTATGTTATTTAATTTTATTTCTAATTAATATTTTATAATATTATAAAAAAATTATATAGGAAGATGATTAATTTACAAGATTTGTGTGCATAACAATTGGCAGTCAATTCAGAAAAGTACGTCACAGGTGTGACTTTCACTCCCATGCAAGATTTTTATTATTTTAAAAATAAAAGGTTTTAAATTTGAATTGAATTAATTACTAATTTAATTTAATCTAAATTCAATTCAACTAAATTTTTATCCTAAGAATTTGGGATCGATTATATAGATTCTCTTTTTTCATTCTAAACAATTTTGAGTTAAATCATCGAAAATATGTAATGCTTTTAGGTCATGTTGTACTAATTTTTTTCAAGTCAGTTTAGGTTTACCCCTTTTTTTATTTCTATCTTATAACCTAATATGCTCTACTTGTCTAACTAGAGTCTCAATCTATTTATGCTTCACATGACCAAACCACCTCAATCTTCCTTCTCTCAACTTATCCTCAATTGGCACAACTCCTACCTTTTCTCTATTGCTCTCATTACGGACTTTATCTAGTCTAGTACGACCACTCATCCACCTTAACATTCTCATCTCTGCAACTCTTATCTTAGACACATACGACTCCTTCAGTGCCCAACACTCGCTACCATATAACATGGCTAGTCATATGACTGTACGGTAAAATTTTCCTTTTAACTTATTGGGAATTTTGCGATCACATAAAACTTCCGTGGCACTTATTCACTTCAATCATCCGGTTTTAATCGTATAACTAACATCCTCCTCACATCCCCCATCTACTTGAATGATTGAGCCGAGATATTTAAAGTTATTACTTTGGGACAGTAGTACTCCATTCAAACTAATTACTTTGGGACAGTAGTACTCCATTCAAACTAACTCATTCTCTATCACCAATTCAGCCTTCACTGAACTTACAATGCATGTATTCTGTTTTCGTTCTACTTAACTTAAAACCCTTTGACTCTAGAATACTTCTCCAAAGCTACGACTTTTTATTGACTCATTCTCGCGTCTCATCTATCAGAACTATATTATCTGCAAACATCATGCACCAAGAGATACCCTCTTGTATATGTTTCGTCAATTCATCTAAAACTAATGTAAAAAGGTAAGGGCTTACAGCTGAACCTTGGTGTAATCTAATTGAGATAAGAAAATCTCTTGTGTTCCCTCCCACTGTGCGCACAATAGTAGTTGCTCCTTCATACATATCTTTCAATACTTATATGTACCTAATAGATACCCTCTTTTGTTCTAACATTCTCCATAAGACATCTCTTGGAACACTATCATAAACCTTCTCCAAATAGATAAAAACCATATGTAGATCTTTCTTTACATCTCTATATTTCTCCATCAAGCTTCTAATGAGAAATATCGCTTCCATAGTTGAACGACGGGGCGTGAAGCCAAATTGATTGGGAGAGTTAGAAGTGTCATAACGTAGTCGATGTTCCACAACTCTCTCTCTCAACTTCATAGTATGGCTCATGAGTTTAATTTCTTGTAGTTTAAGCAACTTTGTATGTTTCCCTTATTTTTAAAAATAGGTACTAAAATACTCCTCCTTCATTCATCAGGCATTTTCTTTAAGTTTAAAATCTTATTAAATAATTTAGTTAACTATGCCACTCCCATATCTCCCAAATACTTCAACACTTCAATTGGTATTCAATCAGGTCTACAGGCTTTACCCACTTTCATTATCTTAAGTGCTTCATTTACTTCTAAAGATCTAATCCTTCTAATATAATTCATATTCTTTTCTATTGCTCTGTAGTCTATATTCACGTTATTACCACTTTGACTATTGTTAAATAGGTCATCAAAATAATTTATCCATCTTTCTTTAATATCCTCATCTTTCACCAATACTTTTTCTTCTTTATCCTTAATGCACCTAACTTGATTGAGATCTTGACATTTCTTTTCTCTCCTTCTTGCTAATCTATAAATATCTTTCTCCCATTCTTTAGTTCAAAATTTCTCATATAACTTTTTAAAGGCCTGCGCTCTTGCTTAACTAACTGCCTTTTTTGCCTATTTCTTTGCTATGTTGTATTGTTCATATGCCTCATTATTATCAAACTTAGGTAATTTCTTATACCATTCCCTCTTTCTCTTCACTGCCTTTTGTACTTTCTCATTCCACTACCAACTCTCTTTTGAGGGTGATCCATGTCCTCTAGACTCTCCAAGTACTATTCTAGCTACTTCTCTAATCTTTGATGCCATATGTATCCATATATCATTGGCCTCCACATCTAGCTTCCATACTTCGGACTCGAGAAGCTCAGTTTTGAACTTCACTTACTTTACTCCTTTCAACTCCTACCACTTTATTCGAGCTACACTATTGCTTCTAACCTTATTTAAATTGTTCCTAAACTTGACATCCAAGACTACTAACCGATGTTGACTTGTTAAAGCCTCTCCTGGAATAACCTTGCAATCATTACATAGAGCTCTATTTGTCTTCCTAGTTAAGAGCAAGTCAATTTGGCTTCTATGTTGTCCACTTTTAAAAGTCACTAAATGTGATTCTCTTTTTATAAAGTAGGTATTTGCTAGTATTAGGTCGTACGCCATAGTAAAATTCAGGATGCTTTTTCCCTCCTCATTTCGGCTGCCAAAACCAAAACCTCAATAAACATTCTCATAACCTTGCCTATCACTTCCTACATGTTCATTCAAATCTCCACCAATGAAAACATTCTCTTTTTTCGTATGCTTTATATTAGATTATCCATATATTCCCAAAATTTTTATTTACTCTCACTATCTAGTCCTATTTGTGGAACATAAGCACTAACTATATTTATTGTTTCTTCTTCTAGTACTAGCTTTACTAGTATAATTCTATCTCCTACTCTTTTTACAACTATTACAGTATTTTTCAATGTCCTGTATGTGATTATGCCCACTCCGTTCTTGTTCCTCTCATTTATGATAAACTACAGTTTATACAATGAATTATGCACTTTCTTACTTTTCTCTCCTACCCATTTAGTCTCCTTAATGCAAGCAATATTCACTCTTCTTCTTTCAAAGATATCCACAAGCTCCATTAATTTTCCTGTAAGTGATCAAACATTTCAAGTACCAACCCTGATTCTCCTCCTATCCTGTTCATTCCTAATTGATCTACTTCTATGATATATTATATTGTTCTCTATGCCTATCTTGTATTTTGTTCCAATATCTGTTCTACTGTCTGTCCTACTATCTGTCATATGGATTAACTTCTTTACCCACACTCATTCATAATGTAGGAACCCTTGCTCATTTAACACCACACCTGGGCGTCGGTATGGCGCGTCACTTTCGATGAACGCCCTATACCCTTATATATTTCTCACTACACCCGGGCTTCGATGTAGTACGTGGTAAGTAAAGGACGCCCCAACGTTTATATCATTTGAATCCATATCATAGGGTGTGACGAAATTTTTACGCTGGTTGTTACCTATCACAACCCTCCTCCTTTATCCGGACTTGTGGCCGGTTAAGTACAAATTTCTTAGGCAAAATTAATTTAATTTAATCTAATTAATCAATTTAATTCGGTAATAATAAAATATTAAAAAAATACTTTTTAATTTATTCTAATAATTTTAAAATGACTTTTTTAAAAATACTTTTTAAATCCTTAAATTTTAATACCAAAAGCAACTTTTGAGAGCTTTCGAGGAAAAGGAATGGACCAGAGTGAGGATTGGGTTGACTTGGCAGTGGGAGTGGACGGAAAGTTTTAGGCTGTTTGTTTTAAAAAAATAACTTTTTTACGTATAAAAATATCTTTTATTATTTAGTTATAATATTAAATTAATAATAAATATTTATATTATTTTTATAAAGTGTTTTTATATTTTAAAAGGATTATTGAAATTTAAAAAGTAATTTTATTTTTAATAAGATGAAAAATATTTTTTAAAAATTTATTTAATTTTCATTTTAATTAAAAAAATATTTTTGCCAACCCTTCTTTTCTTCTTTCATTATGTAAAAATATAAGCACACTTAGGCCAATAATAAAAATAGACTACACCTCAAAATTATGATAATTTTAAGGAAATCTTTATTTTTATATAATTTAAATACATGCACACTTTATAATCGATGTGAAATTCTAAAAAATCAATACATGAGAACGTCTCACATGCGACTTCAACTAAGACTATTACCACACACCGACAATTCTAAAAATGACTCAAGATTTATTTATTTTTTAGATAAAAATATACACACATTTAGAGTAATTATAAAAATAAATTATACCTCAAAATTATAATAATTTTAAGAAATCTTTATTTATATATAATTCAAACACATGCCAACCCTTCTTAAATACTAGAAAACACGAAATTTTTATAGGAAGGGTATGTTTTCAGCTAAGGTCCGCACATGACAATGACGCATCTTTCTGTACTTCTAGAGCGAATGAATAGGGACTTTTAGTCCCAAATCGGGCGCAAGATTCTTCCAAATCTACCAATTTTGACTTATAGATTTTCCTATTTTGTACTTCAACCCTCCATTTTGCATCTATTTACACTCCAAAAATCTACTCCTTCACAGCCAATGAGAAGGATATGAGTGGAGGACTCCTGCTTCGCGACAAACAGACTATAAAGAACTACTACAGAACTACAAGGTCTCTCTCTCCTTTTTCCTTTCTCCTATTCCAATTTCATCTACAGTTCTCTTTCTTGCTCTCAAATTAGGTTTTATGCTCTTCTTTTGGTCACTTTCCGACTAAATTTCGATTGATACTTTTGCTGTTATCACCGGTATTGTTATCTGTGATCCTTTGATAGAATTCGTTTTCTTTAGCTCTATTGAGATCTTCCTCTTCTTCTTCTTCTACTTTTTAAAAATTTGTTTCCCTTTTACTTGTTATCCTTGATATCTGGAATATTTGCAGTGTTAATTATCATGATTTAATTGTTAAATGATTGTTAGTGATTTCCTTACTGAGAGAAAGTGCCAAATTTTATGCGATTGATTGTTGCTTAAGCGCGTCATTGCTTTCTTTTTTTTAATTTATTCTATTTATATATGTTATGTTGTGCTGAGCTTTTGCAAGCTGTTAATTCATTTTATTTCGGGGAATTCAGATCATTTATCCTTGTAGTTCTTTTTTCTTTGCCACAAAGATCTTTCACGTGTAACTCGTACTTTCCTTCCATGGAAGAAAATGACTCATAGAGTCTGACTCCGGGTAGATTGTAATTGATGCTTAGTTGAGTCATTAATTGTTGACATTATGGAACTAGCAATTGTTGCGTCCTTAGTTTCCTTTCTTGGCATACGTTGTGATTGGATGTAGTTGATTGGTTATTCAAAATCATGGTCCTTCTTCATGGGTGTCCATACGTTTCTGATTGTGTTAATTAACTCTATTTTGACTCCTTTGATGAGATGACAGACAACAGAAAGCTATGCAATGAAGCTGGTAGCTTTGACCGAATAACAGAAATAATTGCAGGGGATGGGAGGTTGTTGTTGTTCTTCCAGGAAACCTCATCTGCATGGAACACCTGTATATTACTATGTCAGTAAAACTCCATCTTCTCTGGCACCAAGCTTCCCTATCTCTTTGCTTTTGTAATGCTTGAGCAGCTATTTCTATAATGTATGTGACATCTGATGTTTGCGTGATTACCGTCTGTTGCTTGCACTGATTTTGTGGGGGAGGGGGTGTGTGGAAGTCACCTGTTGGGAATAAAGTGAAACCTTTTTAACTTCAATATTTTCTTAATCTTCCAAAATTGGGAACTGAATGTATGATATTTGTTTTGCTCAGAAAGTCTCAGAAAGTTTTCGGAATTTTCTATGGCTCACTGAGGATTTTAAGATCATAATCATTCCATGGGATGTCAATTAGTTATAATTAAAGTTCAAAACTGGAGCAGAATGATATTTGGTTTCTATGAAAAATGTAATTTCACATGTGCAAGTCTGAAATTATAGCTTTCAAATTTCTAATGCCCTTGCACCGGCTATGCCTTGTCACTGTTTTTTTTTTCTTGATTAGTTGCCTTTTTCCTTCTCCTCGTCCTCATCTCTCTCCCAATCTCTCTCTTGTGTGTGGTATCACGATGACTGATGGATTGCAATCTTAAGAATTGGATGTCAATATTCTTTTAATGAGATTGATAGGAAATACCATATGGCATTACTTATACATGATTTGACTAAGATTGCTAAAACTTAAACAAGCGGAAATCTCTGGGCTGGCTAATTATTATGAAATGGAGTTCATGTGAATATTTTGGCTAACAAAATATCATTCTTGAAATTTAACACTTTTCTGCAGTGTCCACCAGCTTTGGAAGAGCATGAATCCTTAACATCTCACAATGGTGCAGCCTCTGCATTCGCTGCAGGTCTCCTAGCTGATTTGAATCTGAATACTTCAACACCTGATACTTTCCGGTCCCCTCCTGCACCTTTGCCATATGATGTGATTTTGGGAGGTCCACGATCATCAGATTCTGAATCTGTTAGAGAAACAATTAGTGGTGGTAGTTTTGAAACTTTAGCAACATGTGAGGATCTCGAGGAACCAGCTTGCAAAACTCTAGCAAGTTCTTTGCCTGTCTCACCAAAGAAGCCAGAAATATCAAAATCAATTGAAGCTATTGTTTCAGCAACAGAAGAAGAGGATGCTTGTCCCATTTGTCTTGAAGGTATAATGGTGTCTGTGTCTGTCTGTGTCTTAGGAGATGAATTCTGTTATTTTTCTTTTAAGGCAACAAATTTTGTTTCTGCATTGAATTTATATTTTAATTGCTCATAGATAATTGTCCAACCCTGTCTGCCTGCTTTTGCAGAGTATGACACACAGAATCCAAAGTTTTTCACCAAATGTGAACATCATTTTCACCTGTCATGCATTTTGGAGTGGATGGAAAGAAGTGAAACCTGCCCAATATGTGATCAGGTTTGCCTCTTAGAAAATGAATCTGCCAGCAGTATTTGGATGAAATTTTATAAATGTGAGATTATTAACATATTCTAGCTTTCCTCAACATAATTGTTTATAATAACCCTAGTTAATATGAGCCAAAAAGAACTACATTAGTCTTTACTTTCTAATGAAATGATTTTGTGTAACTCCTCCAAGTCACACATCAAAAAGGGATTTCTGATTTGATATATGTATATAATAGTCTTAGTGAACTACTACTAACAACTAGGGGAGGAATTGATTTTTGGGCCATGTGATTAGGCTTAGCACCATTGTTAGGTTTGTTGTCCATGTGGACTTGGATTGTGACAATGACATGAGGCAATCTATCAGTCTGAGTGCAGAACTAAGTGCTATGTGGATGCTGTGGAAGTCAGTGGCAGCCACCTCTAGAATCCATTGGAGTACGGTTTGACCTTGATGAAGACATTAGGATTTGAGTCAGGGATTCTCACATCAGAAAGAGACTTCTGAACTGATCTATATATCAGAGAACCACTACTAGAACCTAATGTTACTTTTGGACTATGTGGTTAGATTTAACTCCGCCCCAGTTGTTAGGCCAGTAGTCCTTGCAGGCTTGAGTCGTGATATTTTGGCACTTATCAGTTGAAACTGAAATAAGAGATATGCAGACTAATGAGGAACTGTGCTTTTTACTATATGCTGGTTAGATGAATGAATATCAACTTTTTATTTTTTGGTGCACTTATGCTCTGCTTCTTAAATGTTGCAGGAAATGGTATTTGACCATAACTTCAGTTAGTAGCTCTTTTATGATTTTCAAGAAGAAAACTTAGTAGCAGATTCAATTGAAAGCTTGCCAACTTAGTGGGCTGCTGTTCCATGTCAGTTCTGTCTCACAAATGGTAACTGGTCAGTAGAGCGCCCAAGGACTGTTTTAATTTTGTTCTTGGTTGGTTAAGAGCTCAACATATCATTGTTTTATGTGATTACTTCTGGGAAGGTCAAAAGAAAAGGAATGGAATTTCAATGCAAAAAGAGAAACTAGTGGCCTCTTCTGGCCCCTTTGTTAATACCTTGGTGGTTAGTTTTCAAATGCTTGTGCAGAGTGCAGATGGCAACATTGTTATCGAGAGTTCAGGAAAAACAACCTGAAAGGGAGTTTCATGCAAACAAAGTTACATCACAAAGAAAAAGCATATGTCCAGTTCTGCCTTCCATGTTGCGTTAATGACCTACACTTCCCTTTCTCTTGTATTTGCTTGCTTCTTTTTTCTCTTGGTTTTTTTTTTTTTGAGTCAGTCTTTGTAAATTAAATCTGCTTAGATTTCTATGGATTCAGGATTTCAGCGCTGGAAACCCAATTAGTGTATGGAAAGTGTAATGATCAATGAAAAGGTATACCATGATTTTATGGATTCAAATTAGCTCGGTATTGAATTGTACCCCTTCCTAATATTTACCTATGGCAGTTGGTTATTGTTTCAGCATACAGAAAAACTTAGAAAATTAATAGAATTTTCATCATAGTGGGAGATATATATTTCTGCATATAAGGTTCTGTTTGTTTTCTGAACATTTGAAATATTTAGAAAATGAGTGGATGGAAAATTTCAGTTTTAAGTTTTATCGAAAGGGTAAGTTGTTTTTTGAATTTTAATAATTTTATTAAAATATAAAAATATTTATATTTACATAATATAAATATATATTATTAATTTAATATTATAATTAAATAATAAAAAAAAATTTTCATAAAAAAAACTTTTTTTAATATTTTATATATAATTTATTTTTTATGAAATATACGTAATCTGATTTTTTAAATATAAAAGTGTATCTTTCTCCTACTCCATCTCAGATTTCTCGGCATTCACCGCTACTACCCTCATCTCTCTGTATCTCTCTCTCGGTTTTTTTTTTTTTACCTTCTATTTGTGGTTGTATGTCTTCAATAATGGTAAAATTGTTTCATATGTGTATTGGAGAAATTATTTCATGCAGCTAAAGCACATTTTTTCTCTCAAATGTATGTGCTTGGATAGAAAGAAAATTTCAGAGAGCAGTTTAACATTACGGTCAATAGAAAATAAATATATATAAATAGATTTTATAAAATTATTACGATTAAATATTTTTTAAAAAAATATTAGTAACTATAAATATCTACATGTGTATTTTTTATTGGCTTGTCAAAATAAATGAAAAAAAAAAAACACTAAAGTGACAATCATAACATCTTTGAAGCCTTCATTAAGCATTGAAAAAAAAAATAATTTAAATATTAAAAATTACCTTTTATTTTAAAATTTTTATAATTAAAATATTTTAAATTTTTTAAAATTAATTTTTAATATCTTTAAAATATAATTAAAAAATAATAATTTTCACCCAACAATAATACTCCTAACTCTGCTTTTCCATATAAAGCACAGCGTCCAACAAAAAATTGCATTTTTTTTCCACCTCTCTTTGGTAACACAAGCAAATAAATATATATATATTGTAACACCCATAATTTTTAAAATTATTATTTTATAGATAAATATTAATATTTTATTTTAATTAAAGTTTAGAAAATTATTTAAAATTTTTTGAATTTTAAAATCGGATTTGATTTTCTGAAAATATAAAATTTTGATGATTTTTAAAAATTAATTTAAAGACCACGTGGTAAAACTAAAAATATATTTGGACTCTATGAATTTTTTTGAGTTTTATATAATTATTTCGAAATTTTTGAGCCTTGTTTTCGATCCTAAGGCAGAGTAAAAATTTAAAATTTTGTATCTTAAATTGGATCAGCTGAATTGAACTAGATCGGATCGGACCGGTCCTCTTCCTCTTTTTCTTTTCTCTTCCGTGCATTCCCAACGCATTCTCTCTCTCTCTCTCTCTCTCTCTCTCTCTCTCGTTTTCTCTCTCCTCCCTTCACCCCTCGTCGGCCAGCCACAGCCCCAGCCTCTCCCACACACCGGAGCACCTCCGGGCCACCTCTCCGCCGCTAGTCAACCCTCCAGGCGGCCGAAAACGTCGCGAGAAGTCCCCCCTGTGCGCCTGCGTCGTTTCGTATTCCCGAGTCGATTCCGGCCGATCCAGCCACCGATCGGACCGAGTCTTGTGCCAAACCTCTTTTATATCTCGAGAGTTTTCCATAGACACCAAGAACACTAAAATCTATCAAGCGGTTTGCCCAATTTTTATCCGAGAAGTTTTGGCCCATTTCGACTTTTGGGCTAAATTTCTCTCAAACCGTGAACCCCATGAGAAAATCGAGAGTACAGGAGTATTCCACTCGTCGAGAGCTTCGCGGCAATATCAATTTCAAAATTTTCCGACATCATTTTTTAGTGGGTCTCACGAAATTTCATAGTATTTTTTCGAGCACCAAATGAGCTTAGAAAATTTCGTAAAAATTATGTACTAACCCCTGTGTTGTGACCTTTGTTTAGGTACCTTCAATTCATGGAAATTCAACGGTTGTCTAGGTCTGTAAATTTCGGGTCATGTAGACAGGCTAACGAAAAATTCTTGGAATTGGATTGAGATTTTAGCTACCTCACCGTTGTCAGACGTCCCGAGCGTGTTTCCGGGGTCGGAATTGGCATAGGTAAACCTAAACCTTATTTTTTCTTAATTATCTAGTGCTTTAATTGGATTAAAAATCCATAGAATATTCGTGGTAACTTAGAAAATTATAATTCTTTTTACATTAGTTTAGTAATATTGCTAAGGACTGCGGGGTAAAGTTTTAGAATTTTTAAAGTTCATTTGAGTAGTTTTTGCAAAAGTGTTAATTATAAGAATTAAATTGTAATTTTTCATATTGTGATCGTTGACTGTTTGGATGGGCCCAGGAGGGGCTATGTGATGTGATTGAGTTGTGGGTCTGTGGTTTGTGGATATAGAAGTGCGTTTTAAGCCCTTTTACAGGTTGGGTAGGTCCTAGGTATTGGAGAGACTCTGTCAGATTTTTGGTACGACTTAAGATATCTTTGGTCTTTTCTTAGTTTGTATTGAGTCAAATGTATTAAATAATTATAATAAAATTGTCAGGTGAGCTGGGACAGCCTTCTTCCTCCGTCCAGCCGCCACAGTGACTTCGGTTAAATCTGTGAGTAAAATATTAATTTTAATTGTAAGTTTGATATTATTATATGTTCAAGTATGCCATGCATCACTACCGGTCTGACTCATAGGTTGAGTCGTGACACACACGTACACACACATTAGCAATGTTTTTCAAAAATAAATCATTTGACTTCTTAAAAAATTATGATATGACATTTTAATAAATTAAATTAATATAATTTAAAAAATAATATAAATAATCAATTAACAAAAATTTAAAATTTTAAAAATTAAATGTTATACATCTTTATATTATCTATTATTTAAAAAACCGTATTAGTTATTGCTCATTGAAGAAATAATAAAAATAATATATTCACAAGCTTATCTTTTCTTAATTATTTAGTATAATATATTTAAAATAATTAATTTTCTTAAATAAGAAGAAACTAAATTTGAAATTTCAATTTAACTTGTCAAATTTTAATACAAGGTAAGGGATATAAAAAGAGTGATTTGCAACAAAATCATGGACTAGAACTACCACTGATTTGGTTAATTTAATTAATACTTGAATGTTAATTTTGATCAATAGCATTAGTTAGCAATTGTTATAATTTTAAAAAATAATTTTATTTATAAAATATGCAATATTTAGAATTTAAAAATATAAAGTATTTAAAATTTTGTTTTAAAATTGAACTTAATTTTATTAGATAATGCTAATTGAGCATGAAATTTTATTTTAATTTATTTTTTAATTATAAATTTAATTTACTTAACTTAATAATTTTATTTTAATAATATATATTATTTTAGTAATATTTGATTTAAATTAAATAATTGAGTGAATTTAAATTTTGAATTGATAATTTTTCTATTGTCTAGTTTTGATTTGGTTGAATTAAATTTTTTTAAATTAAAATTAAATTAATTTGAAAAAAATTGAAAATAAATATATTAAAGTTTAATTTTATTTACATTAAATAAAAATTAACTATAAAAAAATTTTAATTATTACTGTGTAAGCCGCGGTGAAGGACTAATTATTTATCTGTACTTTAGCGTGTACCTTTGATAGAATGTTTGTACAACTAGATAAGAAATCTCCCTTCGGAAAAAAAAAAAAAAATAAGGACAATAGCGCCAGCCGCCACGTTTACTTAGGTCAAAGTAGAGACTGCCAATAACTTCTTAACACGTCAGCTGACTGTGAGATCAATTTTTTTATATTTTTTTATGATCAAACAGACTTGACTGATCCAGAATTCGGATCCACAAAGCGAAGCGCGTGGCAAGTATCCTTATCCTTCATTACAATCTAGAAGATTTTTTCCCCCGAAGATAAGACCATAGAATCACAATATTCTTATATTATTAATTACACGAGTGTGTATGTGAAATTTCAACTAAATTATTTATTTTAAAAGTTAAGATTTATCTATAAAAAGATAATAAAAAAAGAGAAAAATAAAATTAATTGAACTAAAAAAAAGAGAATGAAGTTAATTATTTTTGTCATTTAAGAAATAATATATGAAAATAATAATATTTCAAAATTAATAGTATAAAGAGTCATCATATATTATAAGAATTATTTTTTTTTAAGTAATAGGTCATATGAAAGATTAGATTTTTTTTGAAAAGAACTATAAAATAGTATTTGAGAATAATATTTATTTGATAGAATAACTTATAAGTAAAATATAGATAAAAAAAATTAGATAAAAAATTATCATGTAACTTTTTTAATTAGTAAACTACTTTAATAAAATGATCTTTATTAAATTTTTTTTAGATAATTATTGAGAAATTTAAATAATAGTAGGTATTATTTTTGTGCATATAAAAAATATATTTTATAAAAATTATTTTTAAAAATTATTTGTTATTATTTATTTATAGTATTAAATTAATTATATATATATATATAAATTATTAAAGCTTAAAAAATATATATTTTTTAAATGAGATAATTTTTTTTAATTAAAAATTTTTCTTATTAGTTTATTTTTTAAGTATTTAAAATAATTTTTTTTTAGAATCATAATTTACTTTAAAAAAATAATTTGTCTTACATTTATAATAATTTATAAAAATCAATTTTATTGAAAAGACTCAGAGATAATTTCTCTGGTGGTGAGTGGACTTCCGGAACTCTCTTCTGTGAATAATTTATAAAAATCATTTTATTGAAAAGACTCAAAGAGATAATTTTACTGGTGGTGAGCGGACTTCAGCGCAATTGTCGGCCAATACATAATGATTTTACCCAAATAACCTTGTTCCAAGTTTTTAATTGCTATCCAGTCCTTTTCCTCTACTTAATGCTAATGGTATTAAGCTTAATAATACATTGTCTGATTAAATTTTTACAACTCATAATGATGATGCGATTGCGATCTTGTAATTTAAAAGTAATTAAGTCTCGCCAATTAGGACAATGCTTTAGAGGCTATTTTCGTAATATTGGTATAACTTTTTGTTCGTGTTAGTGTCCTCCAAAGGCCGCTAGTGCAAATATCTCCATATTCTGACTCTTAAAAAGGTACATTGGAAAGTGAATCGCAGACGACTTCGTCACTGAACCATCTACTGATTCCGTCATGTCCTCTCGTAGACGAAAGATTCCCTTTTTATTTTCTTTATTTCCCTCGTCCTCCCGCCAAATGAAACTGAAAACTTTCTGATTAAGCTTACCGTTGGAATGTCAATACCCTCCTTCACTGCCACTGCTTCTTCCATGATTTCTGTTTATATTTTCTTCTTTTTTCTGGTAACAACCTCCGATGCTTCTTTTGTTGACAAATTTGGAGCAAATGAAAGGTTGTCCGCCCCCAGAATTACCCAAAGTCCTAGCAACAGATTTGCAGTTTCCTCAAATTTTGCATTCACCACCCAAAAGCCGCTGAATTTATTAGCAAACTACACCAGGCGAAGGATCAGCAAGAAATTGGAATTGGCCAATGTTATAATCAGCGGAAACATCACAATTCATAGCGAAAACAATACCTTCCAGCTTGGCTTTTTTAGCCCACATGAAAGCTCTAAGTGGTATCTAGGCATTTGGTACTCTTCAATCCCGACTCCAACTTATGTCTGGGTAGCCAACCGAGAAACACCCATCACCAAACCTGCGTCTTGCACACTACAAATCACCGAAACTGGCAAATTGGCAATAATGGAGTCGCCAAATTCTGTCATTTGGCAGAGTACAAACAATGAACGTGCAACAGATTTTCGCTTTCTAGACAATGGAAATCTGGTTCTATTATCAGCTACAGGGGCAACATTGTGGCAAAGCTTCAATTATCCGACGGACACGTGGTTACCGGGCATGAACATTACCAAGGAGCAATCATTAACCTCTTGGCGGAGCTTAGCCGACCCATCGCCTGGATTATACTCTCTCAGGCTAAACCCACGAGAGTACAATGAAATTGAGCTCGTACATAACAAAAGTGTCAGTTATTGGAGCACAGGTAACTGGACCGGTGCGAAATTCGCCCGTGTACCCGAAATGACAATAGAGTACATATACAAATTCCACTTCGCCAATCCTTTTACCCCTGCTGCGTCATTTTGGTACACGGAAATAGCAAAAGATAGAGCGCTGAGCCCGCCGTTGACTCGATTTCAGGTAGATGTCGATGGGCGGTTCAAACAATATACGTGGTCGCCGCAGACGGAGAATTGGAGCAAGTTCTGGTCACAGCCGGATAATTGGTGTAAAGTTGATCGATTATGCGGGGATTTGGGATTTTGTGAAAGCAGTTCCACATCGCCAAAGCCTTGTTCTTGCCTTCCAGGCTTTAGGCCTGTTAGTGATTACGATTGGGAATTTGGGGATTATTCTGGCGGTTGTGTCAGGGAGAATGGGAATTCCTGTAACGAGACTGATGGGTTCATGGAGGTTGGTGTCATGGAGTACGAGGGAGCAGTTTTGATTTCGTTTTCGGGTAGTATAAGCTTTTGCGAGAGATCTTGTTTGGGTAATTGTTCTTGTATCGGTTTGCTCCATGACGAGAGGACTAATTTATGCAAGAATTTATATGGGACTCTATTGAATTTGAGAAATCTGGGCTTTAATACTGCATATCAAGATGTGCTGTTTGTTAGGGTTCCAGAACAAGGAACGGTAAAGAAGAATGAGTCCAAGTCTGTGCTTTTGATTGTTATCATTCTTGGGTCTATTGCCATTTTTGTGTTGGCAATAGGAGTTTTGCTGACTCTGCAGATGAGGAGGAAGAGCAAGAGGAGGACTGAGGATGGTGGCTTTCCGATGTTGAATTTGAAGGTATTTTCTTACAAAGAGCTGTATGCAGCAACTAGGGGTTTCTCAGATAAACTTGGACACGGTGGATTTGGTGCAGTGTTTCAAGGTGAGTTATTAGATTCTACCCTTGTTGCTGTGAAACGCCTTGAAAGGCCAGGGAGTGGAGAGAGAGAGTTCAAGGCAGAGGTATGTACCATTGGGAACATTCAACATGTTAATCTTGTGAGGCTTAGAGGGTTTTGCTCAGAGAAGTCTCATAGGCTTCTAGTTTATGATTACATGCCAAATGGTCCTTTGAGTGTTTATTTGCGCCAAGGTGGTCCCAGTTTGAGCTGGGAAGTTAGATTTCGAGTGGCCATTGGGACTGCTAGAGGCATTGCATATTTACATGAGGAATGTAGAGATTGCATCATCCATTGTGATATCAAACCAGACAACATCCTTCTGGATGGTGATTACACTGCCAAGGTATCCGATTTTGGCCTAGCAAAGCTTGTTGGTCGTGACTTCAGTCGAGTTTTAACTACCATCAGGGGTACTTGGGGCTATGTCGCACCAGAGTGGATATCTGGAGTGGCAATTACTCCAAAAGCAGATGTTTATAGTTATGGAATGACATTATTGGAATTGCTTGCAGGTCGCAGAAATGTAGAGGCACCAGCATCTGCAGGTGGTGGTAATGGTGGTGAAGAGAGCAAAAAGGGGGAGATATGGTTTTTCCCTCCATATGCTGCACAACAAATTATTGAAGGCAATGTAGCAGCAGTGGTAGATTATAGGCTTGGCAGTGCATATAAAATTGAGGAGGCTAAGCGTGTTGCGTTGGTGGCAATTTGGTGCATACAGGATAATGAAGACATGAGGCCTGCAATGGGGATGGTAGTGAATATGCTAGAGGGGGTAGTGGAAGTGCCCTCTCCTCCGGCACCAAAATTGTTACAAGCACTGATTTCTGGAGAGTCTTACCATGGGATTCGGATAGATTCTGGCAATGATATATCTATGAGTGGTAAATGTTCTGATGATAGTATGGGAGTATCTAGTTGTGGTTCACAATTATCTCCTGCTAATGCCAACTTCACAAGTCGGATACCATCTGTTGCCCTTAAATAACTTTGGCGTTATTCTTTCCTTTTCCTCTCCCTCTTAATGAGTTGTATAATATCATGTGTAAAATGAGTTGCTGCTGTATGAAAGTTTTGGCTGCTTCAAATTTCAAATGATTTTAAGTTCTGCAAGATTAGAGTTCATTATTGTTGCTTGGAAGTTGGTCATTGGAGTGTCACAAGATTCGTTAAACCAGTCCAGCTCCAGCCATGTGTTTTCTTAGAGATGATAATTATCTGTACTATTGAGGTGTATTCGCATGATCATAAAGAAGGAATGGTGGTCCTAAATGGCCAAATCAGCAAACTGCTTTTCATTGCTTGAAGGGCCTAGATCGAGCTCCTAGTCTTAGTCAAGGAGTCAATCAAGGCTTGCCTATCATTTTCAATTTTAAATTAAGCTACTGTTTGTGTTTGGTTGGTCGTTTTCAACTTCAATTTCTCTTTCGTTCTAATGATTTGGTAGGGATTCTCTTGGTCACAATTCATATGATCATGTTTAGGCATTTCACTAGGTCCTAGGTGTATAGGGAAAGACATGCTGAAATGAAATCATCGTTTTCTTTTCTTTAGGCAAGTATATACCCACTTTCATCAAAGCTTAAGCTTTTCGCTTTTTCTATCATATACAATGCATCAACGGAAGATCATGCCCGTTTTAAAAGCCTAACGTGGTATCCTGCGAGTTTTGAGGTAATGAGGTTCATTATCACGAGTGCCTTTTTCAACACTTTCTAGCAAAAAGTGAAGAAATCTTGACATTCTTTTCTATCTTGGGAAAGGAATGGTTATTTCCTCTTCTCTTTTGCGTCCAAACATTGGACTTGAGCTTCCTGTTAAGGCCCATATGCACTTATCGAACAGAAGAAGAAGAATGCTACCTGTGCGTATGAAAGACAAGTCATAAATGGGCCATCGCCCACACACAAAATTTGATATTGAAAAAGTTTTGTGTCTGTTTGGCATTAGAGTTGAAAGATCAAAGCAAGGTTGGAGTTCTGACATGGATTGGTTTTGCAGCTCTAATTATACACAATGGCGTGCCTTATCTCTTTATTACTATATTCAAGTGGGGTTTTGCTGGTGCTGCTGCGGCTTATGATGTCCCAGCTTGGGGCATTTCTTTGGCTCAAGTGGTTTATGTGGTTGGTTGGTCCAAGGATGGGTGGAATGATCTCTCTTGGTTAGCCTTCAAGGACATATGGGGCTTTGTTAGACTTTCTATAGCCTCAGCTGTAATGATTTGCCTTGAGATTTAGTATTTTATGACCATAATTGTTCTCACTGGACACCTTGAAGATCCTGTTCTTGTCATTGGCTCTCTTTCTATCTGGTGAGAAATCCCTTTGCTTTGTATGATTAATTTTACAATGCTCATAAACCATCTGAAGATGCTTTTTATAGAATTTGTTTTGTATTAATTCATCCTTGTGGCAATTGCATTTTTTTTTCAAGTTGATTTTAGTCGACTGTACTAAGAGATCAAGTCTCATGTCCCTCTCCAATACGTATCACTAATTAAAGCTCACTGATATTGCTCATCATTTATGCACATTTTAATTAATAGTTTGCTTTTTGTTTAATTTCCTGTTACAGCATGAACATCAATGGCTGGGAAGGAATGTTATTTATTCCAATCAATGAAGCTATAAGGTTCTTACTTCTTATTCCTTCTCGAGAACTTGAAACATTAGAAGTCTCGTGCACTGCAACACCCTTTCTAAATTGAAATTGCCTCTCTCTCTCTCTCTCTCTCTCTCTCATAGCGTTCGAGTTTCTAATGAGCTGGGATCAGCACATCCTAGAGCTGCAAAATACTCTGTGATTGTCACATGCTTGGAGTCTCTCCTTATAGGAATAATTTGCGCAGGCATTATTTTAGTAACTAAGGATGAGTTCTCCATAATCTTTACTAATAGCTTAGAGATGAGGAAAGCAGTGGCTAAATTGGCACACCTTCTGGGCATCACAATGATACTAAATTGTGTTCAGCCAGTAATATCAAGTATACAACAATGCATACATCAAAAATTGATCCTAATTATTAATATTTTGAGTCTTCATAGAAATTTGTGAAACAATCTCACCTATTAATGAGATTTTGACTCAATAATACTAGAATCATTTTTACAACTATTAGATCTCGAGTTTGAATTCAGTCAGAACTCACAGAATCAGGTGTGGCTGTGGGAGGAGGATGGCAAGCCTTGGTAGCTTATATAAACTTGTTTTGTTACTATATGATTGGACTTCCTCTTGGTTTTCTTCTTGGATACAAAACAAGTTTACATGTACAGGTAATTTATGTAATCTGATAATCATCGAACTCAAAACATTTTGAAGCATTTTAGATACTAATTAATAAATAAGAATTGCTACAGGGAATTTGGCTGGGCACGATTATTGGGTCTTTTTTGCAGACACTAATCCTTGTTTATATTATCTATAAAATCAACTGGAACAAAGAAGTGAGTTCCATTGTTTAAAGGGCGATTGAATATGTCAATAGGTATGCCTGTCTTTAAAATTGAACCATTTTGATCGTTAAAATCTGAATTATTTCAGGTTGAAGAGGCATTTGAACGAATGAGAAGGTTGGGTGCACAAGATGATTCTTCACCCACAAAAATAAGCGTTGTATTTAACCATTAATTGATTTCTTAGATAACTTGATTAGAATTCACATTTAGGTAGAAGATTTTTATTTTTATTTTTTAAATTTTTTAACCTTTTTTTTTTTACCCAAATGTGTAAAAACTTCATTTCAACATTACTTCCACTGTAAATCCACTAACTATGGTGTAAATTCCTCTTTGCCTTGTGCTTTTTCCCCTTTCCCTCCTATAATTTTTCCCTATTTATTTATTTGTTGAACTTTGCATTTTGACGGAAAAAAAATTAGTCAAGTTTTGGGTGACTTTTAATATTTATTGAAAATGGAGGTCTCTGTTGCAAATACGTTTCCCCTGGCCCAGACCGTTAAGAATCTAATATTACGTACGATGCATCCCCATTGATATTTATTATTAAAACCTTTCTACCATCTTTTCGTAATTACCTTTTATGCCCCGATTTTTACTTTCAATTATTTCAACTTCTCTAATTTTCTTTAATTTTCATTCACTACTTTCAAATTTCAACCAGAGTGTAGTGGTAAATATGAATATACGATGCTATTTAGGAAATGGACCCTAAGATTTAAATTGCATTAAATATAATATTCTTATTTAATATTATGAAAAATTATTTTCAAATTTGTAATCGCCAAACATTCGTTAAAAAAAAAAGTTTTTGTTGCTGCAAGTGATGTCATGTATAATTAATTTATTTAAAAAAAATTAAGTAATTAATATTAATTCATTTTAGTATAATCAACAGATTTGAGATAATTATTCTTTGGAAAAAAAATGATTTGATAAAATTATTAATTTGTATTTTTTTATTTAATAAAGTCTAAATTAAGAACAACTATATAAATATTTATTCATATTATTATTATTATTATATCATAATAAAAAAAATTTAAAAATAAAAGAGATATTAACTATAAAGGTTTAATAACTTAACAAAACATTAAGAGAGTAATGTAAGAAATATTAGGACTTCAATTTTAATATATATATATATATATATATAGAGAGAGAGAGAGAGAGAGAGAGAGAGAGAGAGAGAGAGAGAGAGAGAGAGGAATACATACTCAAACTTTAATTTGTCATTGAGTAATATATTTTTAGCTACTAGATCAAAACAATTAGAAAAATAACAATTACAATAGGCTTCAATCGTGTAGTTACTCTACTTAAGGGAATTATATCCCTCACTATGTTGCTGTTAGGTAGTTTGGACAGATCTCTCTAGGATAATAAAGCCAAAATAGAATTCTAAACAGCAATTCTAAAATTCTCCCAATAACATATTAAAAAATAATACTATTAATTGTAAGTATAGATGAAGAGAAGAGATGGAAGAAAAAGAATTAATAAATTTATGTTCAAAACTATTATTTATAATGTATTTGCACCTTACTTTGTATCTATTAGAATAATTATATTTGTTCATTTATATCTTTTACAACAGATACAATAATTTACTTTATATCTCGTAGAATAATTACATATATTCACTTACATTTTTTAGAGCTGATACAATTGTTCGTAATAAACGATTCGTTTTGACACCTTTTAAAAAATAAATATAACTCTTTTGATAAAGGATAATTTCGCCCTCTTACTCACTATTTCTAACAATTCTCTACTTAGTTAGTTATAAACATAATCAACATGAATTAAGATTTATACGTACAAAATGTATCTTTCGACTTAAACCTGCTATTATTATAAATATTTCAAAATCTCATTGAAATTAATGGCTATATTTAAATATTAAATCATAATTTCTATATTGATAATATCAAAAATATCATACACATAAATCTTATCAATTTCTTTAACACATTCATCGTAAGGTTTAGCACCAAGTTATGGCCTTATGCTATTTCTTGAATTCATAAACACTTACAAAGTTTTATTAACTAAGTCACAATTATGGACTTCTTGGTTCTAAACCAAATCCAGTGTCTTCATTAAGAGTAATAAATACTCATCCTCTTTTTTTTATTAATCACTGCTTAGTTTCTAGTGCTTGCAAACTCTCATAAACTATAACTTATTGTTACCTTTTAAACCTTTAAAATTACTGAGCAATAAGAAAGGTAAGGTTTTCATTATTAGTGACAAGTTAGAAAAATTTTAAACCCATCACACATATAGTGCTCCTAATTATATTCCTTGAAAGCGCTTTGGTTAATGGGTCAACATGATTGCTTTTTGATCTGATATAGACAACTGTGATGATATCATCAGAAATTAGTTGTCTAACATACTCATGTCTTAAACCAATGTGTCTAGACTTGCTATTATAAATCTTGTTAAATGCTCTAGACATAATAGCTTCACTATCACAGTGCAAAGAGATTGACGGCATCGATTGTGGCCACAACTTTATATCTAACAATAAATTTTTCAGCCATTCTGCCTCTTTGCTTACTGCTGTTAAAGCCATAAACTCAGATTCTATTGTGGAATGAGTAATACATAACTATTTCTTAGAAGCTCATGAGATAGCTCCTTCACCTAAAGTGAATATCTAACTAGTTGTAGACTTATTATTATTAACACTAGTTTCCAACTGACATCACTATAACCCTCAAGCATTGAAGAAAACTTATTGTAAAACAAGGTAAAAGACTTTGTCCTTTTAAGATAACCGAAAACTCTTCCAACAGCTCTTTAATGATCAGTGCTAGGATTATGATTATATCTTGAAAATTTACAAACAGCAAAAGTAATATCTGGCCTAGTACAATGCACAACATACATCAAACTACTAGTTGCATTAATATAGTCTAATTGACTTATAGATCTCCCAAATTTTTAACTAATTTGTTAGAAACATCAAAAGGAGTATTAGCTTCTTTAATACCCAAATGATTATACTTGGAAAGAATCTTATTAATATAATGAGATTGACTCAAAGCAAAACCCCCACTATATTTTTAATTTTGATACCTAAGATAGTATCAACTTCTCTTATGTCTTTCAATAATCATTCCAAGTGGTGAGTAATTTTACAATCATAGCATCCACTTGAAGTTGTTTAGACATTTCTATTTTCAAATATTTGAGTCTAGATACTAAAACAAACAATTCATCTACTTGATTCATAACAGGTTTATTTTCGGACATTTGAAACTCAAAAAACTTCATACTTAGAAATTTGTCCATATCTTATTTTTCAAAAGTATACTTGTACTCTAAGGCCTGCTAGATTTCTTGTGGAGATTTGACAAGTTGAAATAAATCATACAATCTGTCAAAAGAGAATTCATAATAAATCCTCTACATCGAACTTCATATTTTTCAAGTTTCTTGCGAGATGTTGTGATTGTTGCAACCTCATTATCAGATGATTTAGGAATTTTGGGCAAATTATCACTCAGCAGATATGCAACATTCAATGCAGTAAGCAAAAACAATAATTTATCCTTCCAGCGAATAAAATTGATTCTATTAAAATGCTCCAATTTGAAGACATTAGGATTGACAATTTTGTTAAAGACATAATCACAAACACTAGTACCAGAAGCCTACATTGTTGAATAATTCCCTTAAGATTGTTAGAAAAATAACAATTATAATAGTTTTCAATCATGTAGTCACTCTTTTAAGGGATTATTGATTGCATCAAATTATATAGACATTTAAGGTTAACATGCATTGCATTTTGTTAGCATTTAGTATCCTTTTATGTTTATTTTTATATGTTTTCATTGTTATTTTAGAAAGCATGTTAATCCGACTCAATTCATTAATTTTTATATTTTATCAGGTGTTTTTATGTGGTTCTAGAATCAAAGATGAGTTTGGAAGAGATCTGGAGGTCAAAACGTGAAGAATACAGGGCCAGAAGTAATACACGGGCTGTGTAACCTGCCCCGTGTAACTTCCTGGATCCTGTGTAACTCTCTGGACTGAAGAAAACGTGAAAAATGAAGTGGCAGAAATTTACACGGGGCGTGTATCACTACACGGCCTGTGTAAAGTCCCCTAACAGCAATTCTGATGCGACTTTTCTTCGCTTCAACTCGACCCGAATAGACTCCTAATGCTTCTAGGACTCTGAAATTAGGGTTTTTACACCAGATATAAATAGAACAAGTCAGGAATTGAGGGAAAAGAGAGAATTTACATCCAAGAACAGAAATTACATTCAAGGGGAGCCGATTTACATTCAAGGATGCACATCAACTTCAAGGGAGGCAAGGGAGAAACAAGATCTGCAAGATTGCTAAGGGATTTTCAGCTGAAGTTCCAAAAGTCCAAGGCTGCAACTCTCCTTTTGGATTCTTTCACTCTATTTTCTTCTCATGTCTTCTCTTTATCTTTTTATAAACTTAATTATAAAGCTCACCATGGGTGAGTAGGTTCTTTATTCTAGGGTTAGGATTTAGCACTCAATTTCATTATGGGTATGGTTTGATTTTATTTAATACATTGGGTATTTTATTCTTTGATTCAATCTCTTGTGATCTTAATGCATGCTATGTGTTGGCGCCCACTTAGTATTAATTACAGATATTAATTGAAGGACTGAAAGGTGAAGATTAATATTAGAAAATCGAATTTTGAACCTAGGAAATCTAACCTAGAGATAGGCTGATGACTTTTGTGGAGTTTCAAAATTAATCAAAAATCTTAAAGGGTATTAATTAATTTAATCACCACGAAAGTAGGGTTTATGTTAATTAAAATACACCTTGAGTGCCTTGAGAGAGGACTTTAGATAACTTAGAATTAATTTCTATCAAAATAATAATCTCCTAATTATTGAATGGATTAGATTGATTCTATAATTGATTGAAGTGTGAACCCCTAACTCTAGAATGTTCCCGTCCATTGGTATTTTAGTTTAGTTAATTATTTAGATTTTATTTCTTTTAATTTAAATATAATTATTAATTCTCTACAATTTGATCGTCTAGATAATTAAAATCACTATAGTTTGGTACTCAACACTGTCCTCGTGGGAACGATACTCTACTCATCACTTTATTACTTGTTAGCGATCCGTGCACTTGCGGTGGTTGCAAAATCAGCAAACAAGTTTTTGAGGGACAATGAATCCTACGAATTAATTGGTCTTGATCAGAGCATCGTTTCCTTTAGAATAGGTGTTTGGGTAAAGCCCCACAGTATAGGAGTGCAAAAGGGAGCTTGAAGAGGTCAAGGGACTGAGTATTATTGCTAATACAAAGTACACAGGTCGTGTAAACCAAGCCCCAGACCCGTGTAACTTTCTGCCAGAAGAAAGCCGGATAGCCAATGGAGAAACATAAGTACACGGGCCGTGTAACTTGCCCCGTGTAACTTCCTAGACCCCGTGTAACTCTCTGGACTGAAGAAAACGTGAAAAATAAAGTGGCAGAAAGTTATACGAGGCAGGGCCGTGTAACACTACACGGGCCATGTAAAGTCCCCTGACAGTAATTCTGATGCGACTTTTCTTCGCTCCAACCCGACTCGGATGGACTCCTAATGCTTCTAAGACTCTGAAATTAGGGTTTTTATACCAGATATAAATAGAACAAGTCAGGAATTGAGAAGAGGAGAATTTACATCCAAGAACAGAATTTACATTTAAGGGGAGCTGATTTACATTCAAGGATGCACATCAACTTCAAGGGAGGCAAGGAAGAAACAAGATCTGCAAGATTGCTAAGGGATTTTCAGCTGAAGTTCCAAAAGTCCAAGGCTGCAACTCTCTTTTTGGGTTCTTTCACTCTATTTTCTTCTCATGTCTTCTCTTTATCTTTTTATAAACTTGATTGTAAAGCTCACCATGGGTGAGTAGGTTCTTTATTCTAGGGTTGGGGTGTAGCACTCAATTTCATTATGGATCTGGTTTAATTTTATTTAATACATTGGGTATTTTATTCTTTGATTCAATCTCTTATGATCTTAATGCATGCTATGTGCTGGCGCCCACTTAGTATTGATTACAGATATTAATTGAAGGACTGAAAGGTGAAGATTGATATTAGAAAATCAGGATTTTGAACTTAGGAAATCTGATCTAGAGATAGGATGATGACCTTTGTGGAGTTCCAAAATTAATTACAGATCTTAAAGGGTTTTAATTAATTTAATCACCACGAAAGTAGGGTTTATGTTAATTAAAATATACCTTGATTGCCTTGAGAGAGGACTTTAGATAACTTAGGATTAATTTCCGTCAAAGTAATAATCTTCCAATTATTGAATGGATTAGATTGATTCTATAATTAATTGAAGTGTGAACCCCTAGCTCTAGAATGTTTCCATCCATTGGTATTTTAGTTTAGTTAATTATTCATATTTTATTTCTTTTAATTTAGATATAATTATTATTTCTCTACAATTCGATCGTCTAGATAATTAAAATCACTATAGTTTGGTACTCAACATGGTCCTCGTGGGAACGATACTCTACTCATTACTTTATTATTTGTTAGTGATCCGTGCACTTGTGGTGGTTGCAAAACCAGAAACAAGTTTTTGGCGCTGTTGCCGGGGACCGGTGCTTGATATTGAATGATTAGTGATTTGGTTACTCTAAACATTCTTATTTTTTTTTAGTTTATTTCTTGTCTAATTTTATTTTTGCTTGTTTTTCTTGTGTGCTACATTGAGATGTTTCATCAACAAGTCTTCACAAGTTTTATTCAACAACACAATGAACCATTTTAAGATTCAATGAATTGGTAGAGCAATTTGCCAATCATAGCCTTTCAAATTATGAACTTACTCTCAATTTCTACAATGGTCTGAATAAAGTGACAAGGAATTGGGTAGATTATGGAGCTTGGGCTACCGGTGATCATGTTCTTCAAAGAAACCATGAGGATGCCATTCACTTATTGAATGACATGACAGATTTTGATTACCATTGGCATTGTGATCCTTCACTGTAGGGTTGGAGTCACCAATACCCTCCAGACATCTATCAACATAATATTTCACACCAACCATTTGAGCTACAACTAGAGAAGAGAGTGGGACTTGAAGAGGCGATAGCTCCATTGGAAAATTTTGACAACCTTATGATGAATAATGAGCTATCACTCTATGAGGAGGGTGTTTTTGACAACCTTATGATGAACAATTTAAAATATAAAACACTTGATAAAATATAAAAATCAATGAATTGAGTCGGATTAACATGCTTTCTAAAATAATAATGAAGACATATAAAAATAAGCATAAAAGAATACTAAATGCTAACAAAATGATGAGAATCAAGCTACATCCACGCCAAAGGATTTCATCCAAGGTCCAATTACTAGAGCTAAAGCTAAATCACTTCAGAATTTAATTTGTGAAATCTTAAGGAGCAAGGATTATAAGCTGGAATGGCATGAAGAAAATTATAAAGGATTAAATTTGGTGAAAATTAAGCTTGGAAGTGACCAGGTGTCATGTGGAGCATTAGGTTACATGGAATAACCTGTGGACATGCATGCACCAGATCCAACCTATGCACATGCATCTGCTGGCACCTTTTTGAAGGAATATTCCTTGCTGTTATAACCACCTCTCTTTTAGACTTAAATGCCCTTATTTGCTGCTGTATTAAATTTGCTTTTTGTTGGGAGTTTTTAGTCTTTTGATAGATTAATTTTTGTTTGGACTTAAAGCTCCTTGCAGGTGTTACTAAAATGGGATATTTTTTTCTTTAGCTTTGGAGCCAAGAGACTATAAATACAAGTGTAATGAGAGAGTGGAGGACACACTTTGAATATTAATAAAAGATTGTTTCTGCTCCATTAGTGAGTAAATTGGCTGTTGCCTTTGTTCTTGTGAAGCTCATTAACTTGTTGAGATTTTTATCTTGCAAGGTTTAATGTGCATAATATTCTTGGTTTATTCATTCTCTATATGAATTAGGTCAAGAATCCCATTTCTGATATTTTCTTTGAATTACTCAGCAGTCTGATTGTGCTGGTTCAAAGAATCAAATTCATACATCTTGATTTGGTGCTTTCCATATTGTTCCTTTAATTCTTGAATGTAGGTTTTCAAGTTATCAATTACTTGAGGGTTCACATCACAAAATGCAATGGATGTTAACCTCAAATGTCTATATAATTTGATGCAATCAAATATCCCCAAACTTAAACCTTTGCTTGTCCTCAAGCAAATTAAAACTTTATAAAAACTTATTGGGGTACTTAGAAACATAACAGAAAACTTAACTTACACATAATTAGACACTCTTCAACCTTCATACCAATTCCTACTTTCAAGGCATAGGGACCTCAATAGTTGTCCGCTAGAACTTCACCCTCTTCATGGTGTTTTAACTAATTATTCCTCTATACAAGGCCATTAATAAGTCACAAATAACCTATTTTATCAGGATAGACTTGAGAAACACTTACTCTCCCAAATTTGCCTCTATTGCGTATAATTGTGATGAAGTGACTCAATTCCAACTCCATAGCCATATCTCAATTTTCTATCTCCACTAATGTAGCATACACTTTTCCAAAGATCAAAAGGTCTTTAAAAGGGTTCTAATGGGGCTAAGGGATAATGACTTGGTTGCCAATGAAAGGTTTTTAGGGAATGCAAATATGAAGATAACATATATGCATAAAAAACTTGTTTTGCTAGTTTTACAACCATCGCAAGTGCACGGATTGCTAACAAGTAATAAAGTGATGAGTAGAGTATCGTTCCTACGAGAACCGTATTGAGTACCAAACTATAGTAATTTTAATTATCTAGACGATCGAATTGTAGAGAATTAATAATTATATCTAAATTAAAAGAAATAAAATCTAAATAATTAAATAAACTAAAATACCAATGGACGGGAATATTCTAGAGCTAGGGGTTCACACTTCAATCAATTATAGAATCAATCTGATTCATTCAATAAATGGGAGATTATTACTTTGATGGAAATTAATCCTAAGTTATCTAAAGTCCTTTCTCAAGGCACTCAAGGTGTATTTTAATTAAAATAAACCCTACTTTCATGGTGATTAAATTAATTAAAACCCTTTAAGATCTTTGATTAATTTTGGAACTCCACAAAGGTCATCAGCCTATCTCTATGTCAGATTTCTTAGGTTCAAAATCCTGATTTTCTAATATTAATCTTCACCTTTCAGTCCTTTAATTAATATCCGTAATCAATACTAAGTGGGCGCTAACACATAGCATGCATTAAGATCACAAGAGATTGAATCAAAGAATAAAATACCCAATGTATTAAATAAAATCAAACCAGATCTATAATGAATTTGAGTGCTACACCATAACCCTAGAATAAAGAACCTACTCACCCATGGTGAGCTTTACAATCAAGTTTATAAAAAGATAAAGAGAATACATGAGAAGAAAATAGAGTGAAAGAACCCAAAAGGAGAGTTGCAGCCTTGGACTTTTGAAACTTCAGTTGAAAATCCCTTAGCAATCTTGCAGATCTTGTTTCTCCCTTACCTCCCTTGAAGTTGATGTGCATCCTTGAATGTAAATCTGCTCCCCTTGAATGTAAATTCTGTTCTTGGATGTAAATTCTCTCCTTTCCCTCAATTCCTGACTTGTTCTATTTATATCTGGTGTAAAAACCCTAGTTTCAGAGTCCTAGAAGCATTAGGAGTCCATCCGGGTCGAGTTGGAGCAAAGAAAAGTCGCATCAGAATTGCTGTCAGGGGACTTTACACGGCCCGTGTAGTGATACACGCCCCGTGTAAATTTCTGCCACTTCATTTTTCACGTTTTCTTCAGTCCAGAGAGTTACACGAGGTTTAGGAAGTTACACAGAGCAGGTTACACGGCCCGTGTATTACTTCTGGCCCTGTATTCTTCACGTTTTGACCTCCAGATCTCTTCCAAACTCATCTTTGATTCTAGAACCACATAAAAATACCTAATAAAATATAAAAATCAATGAATTGAGTCGGATTAACATGCTTTCTAAAATAATAATGAAAACATATAAAAATAAACATAAAAGGATACTAAATGCTAACAAAATGCAATGCATATTAATATTAAATGTCTATATAATTTGATGCAATAAAATAACCCCAAACTCAAACCTTTGCTTGTCCTCAAGCAAATTAAAACTTTATAAAAAAACTCATTGGGGTACTTAGAAACATAACAAAAAAAACTTAACTTACACATGATTGGACACTCTTCAACCTTCATACCAATTCCCACTTTCAAGGCATAGGGACCTCAACAGTTGCCCACTAGAACCTCACCCCCTTAATGGTGCTTCAACTAATTATTCCTCTATGCAAAGCCATTAATAAGTCACAAATAACCTGTTTTATCAGGATAGACTTGAGAAACACTTACTCTCCCAAATTTGCCTCTATTGTGGGTAATTGTAGTGAAGTGATTCAATTCTAACTCTATAGGCATATCTCAATTTTCTATCTCCACTAATGTAGCATACACTTTTCAAAAGATCAAAAGGTCTTTAAAAGGGTTGTAATGGGGCTGAAGGGATAATGACTTTGTTGCTAATGAATGGTTTTTAAGGAATGCAAATATGAGGATAGCATGTTTGCATAAAATACCAAGTATACTAAATTTATTCTACTGATTTTGTATAGAGAAAAGGGGCTTTTGATTTTTTTATAGTGCCAAGCATGCTTTCATGATACTTATCTTGGGACTTATTCTTCTCTCTCTTTTTTTTTTCTCTTTTTTTTATTTATGTCTCTTTTATCTTCTCCCCCAAACTCATTGCTTTGGCTGGGTTAGAAAGGCAAATTTTTCTTTGATTTTAGTTGCGCACTTGCACTCTTTCTTGAGTTCTACATCCTCTCTCCATTTTTTTTTTGCACTTAATATACTTTTTACTTATACATTTAGCTTCCTCAAAAGGGTAGGATAGGGGTTTTGGCTAGGGGCTAGGTAAATAATATGGGTAAGCAATAAATTTTAAGGGATAGATATAGGTTTCAAATTGGCTGCAAGAGACATATATATTTTAATTAGGGTTGGCTAAGGCTTAGTGAGGTTATATCAAAGAATGCCTTAATCATCTCTTCATCAAACATATACTAGAATTTCGCCTTGATAGGTCCAAGAGACATGTTCTAGAGCTGGTGAGGCATTTTTAGGTTTGCTTTTATTTCAAAAATTTTCTCCTAATTTTGCAAGTTCAATGTGACAGATTAATGGCTATGAAGGGGATTAACTAGTTTAACTCCACTTAGGTGATTTAGCTTTTCACAAACAACATATTGAAGCATTTTTGCCTATCCAGTTACATTCATTCCTCTTTCCCAGAGAGTCCAATCATTAGCTCATCAAGGTTTTAGTTATAATTCTAAGTTAAAAACCTTTTGAAAAGTCCAGAATTTTCAAATTTTGCAAAAATTTTCTGGATTTTTGACACACAAATATAATATAGACATAATAATGTGATGAAATGCAATATATGAATGCAATGCATGAAATGCACCCCCAAACTCAAATTTGACATTGTCCTCAATGTCATCAAGATAGCACAATCAGGTCAAGAGCAACATCATAATTATAATAACAAGGAAAATCTAATGGATATAGAATACTCCCCCTTGAAGCGTGCCTTCCCTTGAAGATTTGTGAGTTTGATCTTTATTGCTCCTTTCAAGTACTTCTTGAACATACAAAGTGAACAAACATCAAAATCAAGTTTGGGAGGGTGATAAAATAAAAAAAATAGACAAATGCAAAGATTAAATTTAAAACTTGGGTTGCCTCCCAAGAAGCGCTAATTTAAAGCCATTAGCTTGACCCTTTTTTAGAATTACTGATCAAAAAGCGGTTTTCGCTCATAGTAGTTGTCATGTAACACCACATATGGGTCTTGATTTGTGGTACCCTCAAGATTGGCAAGATTTGGAAAAATATTGCACATAGCACGAACAACACATGGTTTAGAGTTATATGCTTGGGAAGAGGACTATTTTAGTTCATGGAGGATATATAATGATGCAGGAGGTGTCCATGATAGAAAAGGGTCTTTTGGTGGTGTATGTATAAGCATCATTAATGAACTTAAATTGATAGTCTCATCAATTTCTTCATCCACCACCTTTATCTCTGATTTGTCTTCATGTAAGCACTCTTCCAATGACCCACCAACAATAAAGCAGTTGTTTTCTTCAAATTTAGGTTCAATTTCTTTTTCAAGTAACTCCTGCTCTTGTGGGAACTCTACTAATAAGTCATCTTCATAGGAATTTTATTCTTGAGGTTTAACTTCTTCTATAGGTTCAAATTCCAATGAAGCTTCTTCATTCTCCCAACTTTGTTCATTTGTTTCCTCCTCATAGAGTGATAGCCCATTGTTCATCAAAAAATTGTCAAAATTTTCCAATGGAGCTTTCGCCTCTTCAAGTCCTACTCCCTTCTCTAATTGCAGCTCAAATGGTTGGTATGAAATATTATGTTGATAGATGTCTGGAGGCTATTGATGACTCCAACCTTGCAGCGAAGGATCCCAATGCCAATGGTAATCAAAATCTGCCATGTCATTCAACAAGTGAATGGCATCCTCACGGTTTCTTTGAAGAACATGATCACCAGTAGCCCAAGCTCCATAATCTACCCAATTCCTTATTGCTTCATCCAGACCATTATAGAAATTGATAGTGAGTTCATAATTTGAAAGACTATAATTGGCAAATTACTCTACAAATTCATTGAATCTTCTGCAAGCATTGTAAAATAGTTCATTGTGTTATTGAATAAAACTTGTAAAGACTTGTTGATGAAACATCTCAATGTACCTCACAAGAAAAGCAAGTAAAAATAAAATTAGACAAGAAATAAACTATAAAAAAATAAGAATGTCTAGAGTAACCAAATCACTAATCATTCAATATCAAGCACCGGTCCCCGGGTCACCCGCGTGACAGGCGGGAATACTCACCACTATACTACAATCATGTAGTCACTCTTTTAAGGGATTATGCCCCCCATTACATTGCTGCTACGTAGTTTGGGCAGATGTTTCTAGGATAACAAAGCCAAAACAGAATTTTAAACAATAATTTTAGAATTTTTCGAAGAACAAACTAAAGAATAATATTGTTGATTGTAAGTAGAAATAAAGAGAAGAGATAGAAGAGAAAAAGTTAATAGAATTCTATTCAAAATTGTTATTTATAATGCATTTGTACCTCAATTTGTATCTATTAAAATAATTACATCTGTTCACTTACACCTTTTAGAACATATACAAATACATTTGTATATATTAGAATAATTACATCTATTCACTTACACATTTTAGAAGATATACAATAGTTCACTTTGTATCTCTTAGAATAATTATATATATTTAATTATATCTTTTAAAACGTATATGTAACCATTATTAATAAACAACTCGTTTTGATACCTTTTAAAAAATGGACATAATTCTTTCGACAAGGAATAACTTTTCCTATCACTAACTATTTTGAACAAACAGGCTAAACAATATAATTGATTTATATAATAGGTTTCCTTTTAAATAACTTGATTAAATTATATCATGGGTTAGTTATTATATAAACATTAACTTTATATAGTCTAATTTGATTCAGTAGCTATATATATATTACTCACTTGATAGTTTAGATTCAAATCTTTACTCTACAACTCATTAATTTAATAAAAAATTAAAGCATTTAAGAAATTTGAATAAGCGGAAACGAACCTTATTTAATGTATATAATCAAAATATTTTCATGTTAGCATACACAAACGGAAATTAAATTTTTCTTTGAATATTTTTAAGGGTGTACTCTCTAATTAATTTCAACGCATTCATATTTAACAAAAAAATTAAAGTACTTTGTTTAGTTAGCGTAAAATAATTTTTTTTATATATAAACTTGTATCCTATAAAGTCACGCCTACTGTGTATAATAAAGTAAATTTTAAAATAACTATTCACTATAAAATTGATAATTATTTTATCAATATTTCATAAAATTAATGTGTAGCTTTTTTAAATAAATTATTAAAAAAAAAGAATTCTCATATAATTATGTATGAATTCTATTTATTTTAAAATAAATTATTTTTGGAGTTAAAAAAAATGAATTATTTCAAACTAAAAATTAGAATTGACAAAAAAAAAAAAGAATTGAATTGAATAGAATCAACATTTGTGAATTTAAGGTGGGTAACATAATTTTTAAAATTCAATTTTGTGATATAAAGTCCTCTCAATATTAATTTAGGGAACATAAAATTTTTCTAACAAATAATCATCAATTTGTAATTTTTCATTTTAGTCAATCCAATAATAATCAATAATAACGTATCACAAATGAAACACAATCCAAATCCAATTTAAAAATACTCATAATTAACAAGCCAAATACAATTTATCCAAATCCACATTCTCATAAATCATATATGACTTCACAACTAAATTAAAATATAAATTAAAAAATATTAAAAAAAATCGGATCAATATACATAATTGGGAAATTCATAATCATATTTGGAATGACGGGAGAGATAATTGAGCAAAACTTGATATACTAATTTAAAAACCAAAAATATTGAATCAATTTATATAATTTTAGACAATGTAGTTTGGGTAAGGAAAACAATAATCTTGATATGAAGAATTAACAAAACACACAAGTGCATTAATCCTAGTATCATATATAAATCAACACTTAAATAACACAACGTATATGAATTATGAAATTATATCTCATATTGAAAAGACACATACACCAAAGTCAACACAATCAAATTCATTATGTGATTAATCATGTATATAAATTTACATAAAATTACCATTTCATCATGGAAAATTATATCATACAACTGATGTATATACATTAATTTTTATTATAATCGTTAATTATAGTAAATCTCATATGAATTCGATCATAATCATAGATACTACCAAATAAAAACTCTTATTAATGCCAGTGGGTGTCCTATTGGGCTACTAATATATTTTCCATTGGCTTAATTAGCCCATTTTTCTATCTTTAGTGGGCTAGCTTGAGTAAATTGTTTGACGTAAAAGACTCTCACCTCGTTTTATTTTTTATTATTTTTTTTTTTTTGGGGGGGGGGAGGGGGAGGGGGGAAATTATTGTCAACCAAAATGCAAAAATTTGATCATAAAGAGAAATTAAATATTTAATAAATATAAACAAATAATATAATAATTTATACATTTAATCTTTTATAATAAGAGGCTACAAAATGGATTTTTCCATTCGTATTCATATAAAATTCATTGGTAATTAAAATTATTAACAAATTAAATTGATTACAGTGAATTTCGTTGGTAATTTTTTTACCAATAGATTTCAAGTCCTACCATCAAAATTCAAAATTCGTTGGTAAATTAGGAGAAAAAAAATTAAATATGTAATTTTACCAATGAATTTTATTATTATAAATATGTTTTTATTTATGACTAATAATTATTAGAAATATATTATAATGGGAGGAAAAAAGTAGTATTTAAAAAAGAAAAAAAATGAAAAGAGGAAAATTTATGTTAAAGAAAATGGAAAACATTTGGTAAAAATTAAAAGGGAGAAAAAAAAATAAAGAAAATGATGGAAAAGAAAAGAAAATAATAGGAAAAAAAAAAGAAAGAAATTGAGAGAAAAGAATAAATGATGAGAGAAGAAAAGAGAATGATAGAAAAGTGGAGAAAATAAGAGAAAAGAGAAAAGAGAAGAAAATAATGAGATAAGAGAAAAGAAAATAAGAGAAAATAAAAAAAAAGAATTGAAATGAGAGAAAAAAAATATTAAATAAATAAAATGAGGAAAAAAAAATGGTGTTTGTAGATTTAAATGCATGATTTACCAATGGATTTATCAATGGATTTCAAATCCACTGATAAACTAAATAAAAAAAAAAAACTTTGTTTTCTTTTTATGAATTACCAACAATTCCAAAATTCATTAGTAAATTATTAATAGATTTCAAAAATCTGTTGGTAGTTGGAAAAAAAAAAGTATGCTAAAGAAAGGCCAAATTTTTCCTCTAAAATTTACAACGGATTTTGAATTTCATTAATAATTTAAACACTTAATTCTTTTTTGCCCTATAAATTACCAACTAATTTTAAATTCATTAGTAATTTAGCAACAAATTTCAAAATCTGTTGGTTACTTGAATGCCCAATTTTTTTTTATATCTCATAAATTATTAACAGATCTTAAATTCATTGGTCCATTTGCAACAAAATTTCAAAATCTATTGATAAACTATCAATAAATTTAAAATCAATTGATAATTTAAATACTCAAATTTTTTTTATAATATAATTTATTAATAGATTTTAAAATCCGTTAATAATTTAGCAATGAATTTTACAATGTCATAACCCAATTCCGTGAGCCGAACTGGCATTAGAATCTGGTCCAGCATAAAACTCCAGAGGCCCGGAGTAAGCCTTACTATTCACAAATCCATAATCAGGGCCAAAATTTGAGGCTTAATATGTAAATAAAATAAAATAAAATATTAAAATTTTAATTCGGATCAACCCAGCCTGATAACCATCAGAGAGCCCAGCTCAACCCAGATACTATCATTTACAAATTATTTAAATATCATAAAATTTTTTATTTATTAATATAAAACTTAAATTATTACAGTTTTTGACAAGATCAATGCTACTATTAGTACATGTGAAATTATAGATTACAAATTTAGGAAATAATTATACAAATGAATGATTGATAATAAACCTGCGAGAAAGAGAGTAGGTTACTCTGAAAAAGAACTTCTCTTGTATCCTGAAAAAATATGATGAACAGGAGTGAGCGTTCGACTCATAGAGTAAGATATTTATTTTACATACAATCTCTATAACTATCTAATTCTAATGCATCCCTGTAAATGAAATGCATCATCTTCATACAAGTCATACAAATCATATTAAGTCACAGAAAAAATAATCTGGAGCACTCACACACCCGTGTCAAATCCATACTCACTCATACATATATGGGGAGCTAATCCCCCTACCCAGCTCTCTTAATCTAAGGCTTGCCAGCAAGATTAACTCAAGCCGAACTTTTGCTTAATAATCCATATGCGGGGGTCAGCGAAATCAATTCAAAGCCGTACTCATCCCGATTTCCTCAAAAAGGACCAGACCCCAAGTGAGACTAGCTCAAACCGATTTGCCCATCCTACCCATATCCATATACACCACATACACACCCACTCACACACATAGCTCTAGATTATCAAAACATAGCAACCAAAGTAATATCATCAAGTATAAATGCAAAGCAGGGTATGCTTAATATTTAACTACATAAATATAAGTATAAGTGATGCATGAGCATGCCGAAAATATAATAATATTGAAATTGTAAATAAAATAAATATCTACTCACAGTACACCGGGGGCTATTATGGCTGTTGCGTGGAGAAAAATAGCTGATATCGATCACCTAAATAATTATATTGTAAATTTATTAGTACTAATTCAAATTATGACTCTAAAGAGATAATAGACAACCTAATTCATGCTGAAAATTCAACAGAGTTTTCCCTATACCTAGGACCTACCCAACCTACAAAAAGATCTAAATAATGCTTATAATTCACCAATTTCCACAATCACATCTCAGCAACATCATATGGCCTCTCCTGGGCCCTCCAAATTAGACAATAGTCATAAACCTAAAAACTACGTTTTAGTCCCTATAATTGACATTTTGTAAAAATTCACTCAAACAAGCTCTAAAAATTCTAAAATTTTGCCTTACATCCTTAATAAGGTTATAAAGCTATTGCAGAAGGAATTGTAATTTTCTAATCACCCATTAATATTTTATGAATTTTTTATTTAAAAATATTATTCAATTCCATAAGTTTTTAATAGCTAACATATTCTTAATTCAACCCAATTCAATATTCACATATTTAACTCTTCATTCTCAAGCTTCCACCAATCATATAAAACTTAAATACAATAAATTCAGATAATCTTATATGCCCATATGCTAAAATCTAGCTAACACTTATATATATTTTTCAAAAATATTTCAAAATCACTCAAAAATTCAATAAATATCATAGAATATCTTCAAATAATTTTACTTTTATTATATATTTTTCTTAGCATTTAAGCACCACAGACTGAGAAATAAGGAAAATAATCTTATTCAAAGCTTATGTGTGTCTCAAAAATTTCAAAAATTTATGATGAAACCTCTGAAAGTTGAATTATCCCCAAAGCTCGCCGGAGCCAACGCTAGAACCACTGCGCACAGTGGCCAGCCGCCGGTCACTGACAACATCTGCTGGAACTGGTCACACCAAAAGGTTCTTCTTCTCCTCCTGAGTCCATAGGTGGTCTCAGATCGTCGATCCAACAGTCGGATCGTCCTAGATCTGATCAAAAAGCTTAAAAAATCCAAAACTTCTCTCATCCATATCTCACTCATCCGATAACCAAATGTTACAAAATGGGTATCAAAAGAAAGCTCTCGTAATAAGCTTTCCAACTTTACCAGAATCGCCTTGATTGGACATCGGATGAGGCCGGAATCGGGCCGAAAAGCCATTGCCCTCCAGCAAAAGAAAGTGAGAGGAATAAGGTGAATTGGGGGGGGAGACCTGCGAAATTCTGGGTTCCTTTTTTTTTTTTTTTTTAATTCTAGAAATGAACCTGGACAAGCATGTTGTGCAGATTCATTCCTGGAAAAAATTTAATTCTTTTCCTTTATTTTATTTATTTTTTTGATAATAATAATAATAATAATAATAATAATAATAATAATAATAATAATAACTGTAACACCTCTTACCCGTCTATAGTGTAGCCGAGCGCCGTGTGCTACATTCGGTGCCGGAGCAACATAATTTATCTTACTTTATTCCTTTAATAATTTGTTCTAGTTATATTTTAATATCAATTATTTTTTTATAGAGAAACCAGCGGAGTTTCCCCTGTTTCTATTACCATTTGGCATATTTCATTATTCAACCTGCTTGAAATTTCAACAATATTTTCACAATAAAATCTCATCAGTTATTTTCATAATCATCTCATCACACATTCAATTCTTACAACTCATTTGCATATATATCCATTCATACTCAATTTATGTATCAAAATTCTCAAACTTCATATTTACATGATTTACAAGCTAATTTCATAAATTTACAATTTACATGATGTATAAATTAATTACAATACCATAATTTATATTACAATTAATAACTAATTATAAATACATAAAATAACTTTTGTGAGTCCTATCTACATGCATTGCTGAGGAGGTGATAACTTGAACACTTCTAACACTTCTGCAGATCTGGACTCTAAAAATCCTAGTCAAATGTTCACTGGGTTTTAACTTCAGTACATGTGCGAAAAAAACAAATTCATCGCGCTAAGCATTTCTGCTTAGTGGTGCAATAATATAACAAGAAAATAATATATTCAAATAAGAAAGAAGCAAGCATTCTAAATATTCAAGTATCGATTTAACTATCTTATATGCTAATTCGTTCCTCTTTGAAAGTACTGAGTTTATAGCCTTACAGTAATAATATTCAATATACATTTTATTCTAAAAGTATTGTATTTGAGGTCTCTCTACGATTCTGTAAATTATATTTTTGTTATGTTTCTATTGCTAATCTTTTTTTTTTTTTCATTTCATTCAATACTTTCTAATGTTTTTAATTACTAATGTTCTTAAATAATTTCAATAATTTATACTGCTCAAGTAACCTATGACAGGCTGACTAAACTGGATAACAGGTCGTTGCCACTGGACACCACAGTGCCTCGGGCCGTCATACCATGGGATGCGGAACGTCAACCACGTATGCAGTCAATATGGCTAAAAAGCCATGATAACACATAATCGGGCATGAAAGCCATGAGTGCGGGCATAAAGCCATGAGTATGGGCATAAAGTCATGAGTACGGGCATAAAGCCTTACGCAGTACTGCTAAAACAATACCCTATTGGCATGCCAATCTATCAAATCTGACACACATGTCTAGGCAATACAAGGGCACATAATATCATTAAATGTTAATATATTGTATTTTATGACTTCATTATTTCATGACAAATTCCATAATTTATACATTCATTTGATCATTCACATTATCACAATTCTCATCAATTATCCTTATGTCCCATTGTACTCAAAGTATATTTCTTTTCTCCAATAATGAGAATTACTATCTCATTCGTACATTAATATACTCAGGTACGAATTAGAGGATCAAATCCATCTGTAAATGGAAGTCCATTGTGAAATCAAAAGCTTCTAGCTGCTCTATCAATTTGATCATCTTATGATCATCCTCATTCTGAATAGTTGCTTAGATATCTTATATCTACCGTTTTTACTGTGTTCATCATATAATTCTTGTAGGTGATTGAGGATCTTTGATGCAGAATGCATCTTTTCATGTTGCTTCTGTAACTCATTGATCATAAAAACCAACATGTAGCACCTAGCTTGCATGTCATGTTCTTTCCATCTATCCAAGGTGTCCTATTCCTTCTGTAAGGCCCCTTCTGGTAAAGGACCAGAAATCTTTGAATCTAGAACATATCCTATACACTTTAAATTTAGGACAATCTTCAGATTTCTTAATCAATCCAAGAAGTTTGGACAAGTTAGCCTGTTGTTATCAAGAATGCTAGCTAAAACGTTGGATGGTTGAATGGTCATTTTATCAGATTATACTATATAAAATAATAAGATTTGAATTAACATATTGTATCAAGTTTGTTATCAAAATGATTATGGTCTTTTAATCAAATTGGTCTTCACACTAATTTGGCAAATCCTACACTTCCAAAGTAGGGAACGGAAATTCCAGTTGGGTTGGAAACGGAAATTCCAGTTGGCAAATCCTAATCAAATTGGTCTTATGTAACTATAGCCAATAATGTAAGTGTTTAAAACTTTTTAAATAATTGCCTTATTGGAGGGCCATGATGCAATTTTCAAAATTACACCATTACCAACTTAATCATTTGATTAAAAGATTTTCTTGGCCGATTTAATTATTATTCAGTCTCACTTTACATATTAACCATTTTCATGCATATCTCATATACATCATGAATATACATATCACATACATACATTCATCAATGGTAATGTAAAAGGTATGATTATGGACTATTCCATGGAAATACAATTCTAGCCACAAGGATTAGATTCAGGGGCATTCTAGGTTAACATTTATTTATTTGAAGCTTGATCACAAATCTTCAACTCTTGAATCTCCGTGCTCCCACTAATCTCCATCAATGATTGAAGCTCCATTTCTTATTGTAAATTTCACCAAGCCAATTACATCATATATCATTGGCATACCAAGGTGAAAATTATAAAAGAATTGACCATGTAAGCTCAAATAAATAAATATACAACCTAAGATTAATTATAACTACTTTATAATACAACCCTTTGTAAAAATTAAAATAATTATTACAATCCTATAGAAATAAATAAGAAATCGATCACATTGGTCTCCTAAAGTTCATGATCATCCTTCATGCCAATTCACACATTGAACACTTGAACATGCATTTTAATTCCAAATATCCAATATTCAAAATTAAATAAACCAACTATGAATCTCATTCACAATCATGTTATACTTATTTTGGGACTTAGATTAAACATTTTAATCATCAAGAAAAGCCATAAAATGATCAAACAAAAGCTATAAAATGATCAAACACACTTCCATCTTATGGTGGCCTAATGATCATACCAAATGGGTTAATTAGTGCTTCAATCAAAATTCATGATTTTTCTTAGATTTTAATAGCTCCAACTTGCATCTCATACATGTCAACCATCATTAAAACAAGAAAACATACAAAATCAAAATCATTTGGTTATGGTCCAAACATGGCCGAATGGTTATTCATCACGGTCTCACCGTGGCCGAACCAATTTTCACAATTTTCCTTCGAATTTTTCTTGTTCTCAATTGCATCTCATGCAACATTTAAGTGTCCCAAACATCATATAATATGAATCAATGTTCCTAATAGCAAATTAGGGTGGCTCTGATATTAATTGAAAGAAAAATATGCACCTTAACATCCCTTAGGGTGTAAAGTTAGCAATTTAAAGATTTTATAATCCTAGGTTTCATGCAATACAAAAAAAATCTTTATATTATTGCAAAACCACTTAATTTTGGTCATAAAACATGTTTCTCAATTGCTAATATGCCTAATTGCTATTAGGAAATAAAATCCCTAAATTTAAACAAAGTTAGGTTTTTGGAGAAATCTTACCCCTAAAGGTGCATAATCAAATTCTACTATTAATATGGAGAGTGAAGACTATCAAATATTAGCCCTCTAGCTTGTCCACACAAGCACCTTGATCAAAGGAACCTTTGATGAAGCAAAACCTTCCTTTCCTCTTCCTTTAGATTCGGCCAAGATAGGAGATGCAAGGAATTGATTTTCTTATAGGTTTTAATTGATGAAAGTGATGAGAAACTATTTCTCAAAGTTTAATTCAAGAGTTTAACACTTGATTCTCTTGAATTTCAAGCTAGGAATATGAGAGAATTTTCTTAGCTATGAAAGGATATGGTTCAGTCAAGGAGAAGAGATGGAAGAAGATAACTTTTGTCTTTTTTTTTTATCTCATCTTTTACAAATTAAATTTCTTTTATTAAAATTAATTAACAACTGTCTTTTTCTCATTCAACCTTTGAATGAGTTTTCTAAACATAATTGGTACACTTGTCAAAACTTAATTTTAATTAAGAAATTAAATTTTGATTAATTAGTATTCTTAATACTAATTAATTTAGCCTCCATATTTCACTAAGTCAACATAGTTAAAATTGTCAAAATTTGACCTAGTCAAACTTATCAAATTTTGGTCAAGATTAATTCCAAATTAATCTTCTTCCATTTACTTAATTAATCAAGTTTATATTTAAACACTTTAAATATTAACTTGATTACTTCCATAGATACATTTAGTTTTAAGTCATGCTAGAGACTTTGCAATCTAAGTGCCAACTAAAAATATTAATTTAATTAATTAAATCATTAATTAATCAAATTAATTTTGCTTTGATCATAATGCTCTTATGTGTGTGACTTACTAGGTTTACTACTAATTGGCAATGAGAATAATATTAACTCTTTAATTATTATTGGAACCATTCCAAACTTAAAATGAATTGTTTTTTCATTTAAGTTCTCATAAATCATGGTTGACATCTAGCATAATAAACCATGACTACCTAATCAGTATAAATTATTCTCTAATTCATGAACCTTGATCATATATGCCATGCACTAAAATCTCTTCGTTATAAAATTTTGATTTCAGCTAGAGTCATGGTTCATGCCACACTATTTTACTTAGAATCATATATCCTTTTTTAATTCTAATTCTTAATTAATAAGACTTACTTGTCATAAACTCTTTTCTGACTAAATCTATTTATCTTGGCCAAGAACTTGAATCCATCAAGAGTAATTAAATGGACATAGAATTTTATCCCTATTTACTCAGGGTAACGGATCTCATCTTAACTAACACCTATCTTCATATATAATTAGTCGGAGCCAACACATGTCCATATACTCATACATAGTACAAGCTTAAAACAGTATCAAACTCAAAACCATCTATATATAAGATAATTATATTATCTCATGTCAAGAGATTATATGCACTATTATGATATAGATGACTTTGTATTGACAAGAGTAAACTTCATGTACAAGTCATCTTATATCACTGGTTCGGCCTACTTATCTTATAAGTGCCCACCATGTTTGTCATATGGCATGAGACTCACCATTCCATCCCCTTGGTATTTCATACTAATTCATGAATACAAATATAAGTGACAATTTTTTCGGATAAATCATGCCCAATGAGATATCATAGATTGAAAAATCGAAATTTATGGTGCTTGTACTAGAATGTTTTGTCACTCATATTCTTAATAACTCAAGAATAAAATATTTAACAAGATATTAAAAGACATTTTCAATTAAATTTGAAAGAAAATAACATTTGCCATAAATGGAAATAATTTGTTATAAGATACAATACAATGATATGCTCTATGGCATATTACTAACAAATAGTTGGTTAAACTAGCTTATAAACACAAATTATTATTATCAAAATAAAAAGTTAGGACACCAACTTATTTTTTAGCTTATAAACTCAACTTAAAGGCTCAAAAATTGTTATAGATAAATAGGTCAATATATTTTTTTGAGCTTATAAACTAGCTTATCAGCTTATAAGCTAATTGTTTTGATCAGTTTATAAGTTAAGACAAATACTCCTCTAGTTTTTACTTTGACCTGAATGCTCTAAACGCTATAAAATATGAATTTATGTGAAATAAACAAGCAATAAGATAGACAAATCATCATTGAATTATTAGTTTGATAATAATAATAATATAATGAGAAAGACCTACATGATGGTCCCTTTTTATAGGTATCGGTCATATTTCTATTTGAATTGGGAGTGTTAATTTATCAAATTGCTTAAGAGAAAGTTTAAGTGTATTAAGACTTAGAATATGGATAAGGTAAAATACTTATCTAATAGAGTTTGTATTGGATTAGGAATATCATACAGTTAGATAAATATTATGGTGTCAATCTATATAATTTAGTAATTAACTCTTGTTCGATATATGGTTTTAAGTTCGGATTTTGAGATAGTTCGGATCATATTGAATCGGATAAAATATTAAATAAAATTTTTTATAGAAATTTAAAATTAAAATAAATAAATTAATTAAAAACAATAACAAAAATTATCAAATATATACTTAAAAATTAAACTGAATATTAACACATTAAAATTTTTTATATTACATTAGGTTTATGTATATCAATATTCAATACTCACATAAATTTAATTTAAATGCATAGTGATAAAAATATAATTTTAAGTGGACCCAATACCAAATATGGCCACTTGCAAATTTTTTATGCTCAAAATATCCTCACCCCAAAAGCCTTAAACCCAACCCTAGAGTTAAAAAATAACCAAGGTTTAGTTAATCATACCAACTATAAATAAGGGGCTTGTATCCCATCACAACTATATTGCAAGCTATTTTTTCTTTTTTCCTCAAAACAAAAGAAACAAGGAAGGTTTTGAGACCCGAAGAAAAGAAGAGAGCCTTAAAAATAATAGTATTGGTAACACAACAAGAAGGCCAAAAGGCAAAGGGGATTGGTGGAGGGGTCAAGGGGGTCACCAGAGGGTCATTGAAGCCCCACTCAAAATACCCACAAGGATTTCTGGTACGTTTTCCTCCTTTTTAGCCCAAACAAAGACTCTTTTGGATTTTGAAGACGAGGGTCTGTATCTGTTCAAAACTTGAATTATAACCCCTGTATTCTTTTTCTTTCTCTATCTCGCACACAGAGCTTGCGCGCGGGACAAAAAATTTCTTCGGCGCTTCAAAACCCTAGATCAGATTTTTCCCGCCAAAAACCTATCTTCCACGCTTGACCTAGATGCTTAATCGGTACTTTTTTGCCCCCAATACGTTTTACATTGTAAATCTGAATCTAAATCGAAATCGATTCTGCAAATATAAGCATACCTCTTTTTATTTCCTTCGATGTTTAATTAGTAGTCATTTTGTTGGGGTTTTTTTTTTTAAAAAAAATTATTTTATGAAGATTGCGAGACGATGACTCGTTTTTAGGGTTTTGAACTGCAAAATTAATGGCAGGGTGGTCGATGATTTCTGGTGATAAGTGCGCCTTAGATTGCTGCAAAACCCCACAGAAGAAGCTCCAGCCAAAAGGGCTTCTGTTCGCTCTTGACCCGTTTTCACAACTGGCTGGATTAAAAACCGAACCCGATGCCAAGCTTCGATGCCAATTTGATAAGTGTTTAAATTTTTTCCGGAAAGAAATCTGTGCCCTAGATGTTGCATTCCCTCCAATGTTTGGAGATGGACAATCTGTGGATTTGTTTAAATTGTTTTTGATTGTGAGGCAGAAGGGTGGTTATGATGCCGTTTCTAATAAATGTTTGTGGGATGTGGTGGCTGAAGAGTCTGGATTGGGCCCAAACCTTGCATCTTCTGTGAAATTGGTTTATGCCAAGTATTTGGATGCATTGGAGAAATGGTTAGAGAGATGTGTTGATGAAAAGAATTCAAAATCCAAATCAAGTGATATCATCAACTCAAAAACCAAACTGAGTGATAGTGGCGCAGATGTGGGTGGGGTTTCAATGGAGTTAGGGTCCGAGTTTAAGGGGTTGTTGTCAGAGATAATGGATTGGAAATCTGTACTGAATGTGAGTGCTGAGGTGGATTCAAATGGGGATGAGAAGTGCATTGTTGATGATGAAGAATCTGTGCACATAGACAATGGAAAGAGTGTTGTTGATTTTGTTGAAATTGGGAAGTTAGGCTATAATGTGGCAAAGAGCACTACCATTGATTCTTTTTCTGATGGGGACAATAGATGTAAAGATGTTCAGAAAGACCTGCAATCCAATTTAACAAGTGTGAAGGTTTGTGATGAGGAAGAGGTGAAGAGTGCAATGGTGGAAATGGATGGGAGCAAGAAAGATGACAATGGTGATGAAAATGATGTTATGGTATTAGATTTGGACGCTGTTGAGGAATCCATTTCCAGCTATGAAAGGAAAAGGGAGTCCATGTGTAGAGTGCTGAGCTGGATTACTGGGATTGCAAGGAATCCATGTGATCCTGTAGTTGTTCCGTTACCAGAGAGGTCAAAGTGGGAGTCTTATGGGAATGAGGAATTATGGAAGAAGGTTTTGTTGGTTCGGGAGGCATTGTTTCTGAGAAGGCATGTTGATTCAGGTGCTGAAAATTCCTTTTGCCAGGTATCTCTCAGCTACTAAATGCTGCCCCCCAACCCCACCACCACACCCACACGCGCGCGCGCGCGCACACACACACAACCCCTTCTTTTCATGTCCGTTTGTTACAATATGCAATGGTGCTCCACCCTGTTAGGGTCTTATCACTGTTTTTACTTGACATGTGTTCACCATTGACAAGGATCTTTTCATTGGTAGAATCATAAAAGACACTTGTGTTTTTATAGGTGAACCGAACATAGTTATTAAAGGCGCACCTCAGGCTCAAGGCTCGAACCTTAGTGTCTTATGCGCCTAGGTGTGCTCCTTTGTTCTAGGCACGAGATTCTAGAAAGGCATTTCTTCTTTATTTTTATCTTTTGTGCACACTTTCATTAGCAAAAAGGCTTTTAGAATTAGTATCACTAGTGATAACTAGTTATCAAAATCTCATCAAACCCGCACACCTAGGATTGCAAACCTCCCATGTTTTCATTTTCAACACTACCACTATATTATTCTTCTTTTTTAAAAAAATGTTACATTTACACCTATTTCAAGATATATGCCAAAGGAAAAAGGAAAAACATCACATTTATTTGACTTTTATGGATTTTAAATTTTTTTTTTTTTTTAACTTTCGCACATCACCTTGCTCAGGCGTGTGCCTGTACCTGGCGCCTTGCCCCTAGGCTGCAGGACCCCTTGGCACCTTAGTGCGCCTTGAGCCTTTAATAACTATGAAACCGAAATCATAAGTTCAACAATAATAGATTTGACTCTTAGAAATTGAAAATTTATTTCTCGGCATTGTGTTATTATCTATGTAATAATGATAAAATTTATCTTCACAGCAGGGTGTTGTTGCATTAACATGCTTAATCATTTTAAAAATAACAAAAAAAAGTCATTTTGTTATTTTATTTTATGTTATTTTATTTTTATTTTTAAGTTTTAATTGAAAGCAGATAAACTTTTTGTGGATCAAGCTTCCATAGATACTGTCATTGGTTTCACCTTCACTTTTACCCATTGTTATTTTTACGGATCTTTGCATTGGTTAGATTATTTATAAATATATGCACTAGAATTTCTTGAATAAGAGTGTTTGATTTGGCTATTTTTAACTTTTGACTTAAAATATATTTTTTAATTTATGAGTCAAATTAAAAATAAGTAGTTAATTGTTTGGTAAAATTACTTAAAAAAATAATTTTAAAATAGTTTAAATATTTAGTTAAAAGGTGTTTAAAAGTAATTTAATTGATTAAAATTATCAAAAATGGATATGTAATTAAGTGTTATAGTTATTAAAATGAGGATAATATTGATATTTTTAAAAATATTAGGATAATATAATTTTTTACTTGGTCAAAGACTAGTTTTAAAGTAAGTATATAAGTCACAAGTAAAATATCCTTATGATTTTTGACTTATTTTAAGTAGTGTTTTTAACTTATAAGTCAAACTAAATATTAATCTATTTATGACTTTCTATTTATAAGTAGGTTTGATTGATTTATAAGTCAAACTAAACACCTTCTAAGACATGTGTATCTTCTTGCACTTGAGAAAGTGTGCACATCATCTTAACTGCTGCTCCCGTTGAACTATAGAAACATTTATTTGTAATTGTCGATGAAGCAATTACAGTGTAGACTTGTCCAATTGACCACACAGTATAAGTTATGTTATTTTCCCACTTTTGTAGAAAAATCGGAAGATGCACCCATGCATGTATGACGATCAAGTTGGATCTGCTTACAATTTCAGAGAGAGGTTAAAAAGTAGCAAGAAGCTGCTACATAGCAAAACAGTGTTTCAGGCACAGGCTTGTTCACAGTTGTCTTCCTCAACCACTGAAACCGACTCATACTCTCGCAAAAAAGGGATTTTCAATGGTGATTCCTCAACAAAATATTCAGTGGTTGACCTTCCAGTTGAAAAGTCAATTCCCTTGGGCCCAGATTTTCAGGCTGAAGTGCCAGAATGGACTGGTGTTGTCTCTGAAAGCAACTCAAAGTGGGCTGGGACACGGGTTTGGCCACTGGAAAAAGTGGATAACAGAATAGTTATTGAACGAGAACCTGTTGGTAAGGGAAGGAATGATTCATGTGGTTGTGAAGTGCCAAAATCTGTAGAATGTGTCAGATTTCACATTGCTGAGAGAAGGTTGAGGATGAAGTGTGAATTGGGTGCAGCTTTCCATCATTGGAGGTTTGATAAAATGGGTGAAGACGTTAAACATTCCTGGACAGAAGAAGAAGGGAGAAAATTTAAGGCTATAGTGCGGTTAAATCCTCCATCTCTTGACAAGTGTTTTTGGGATGAGATATTCAAATTTTTTCCTACGAAGGGAAAGGAAGCTCTGGTGAGCTACTACTTTAATGTATTTCTTTTGCAGCGCAGAGCACAACAGAATAGGCTAACTCCAAATAACATTGATAGTGATGATGATGAATCAGAATGTGGATTAGTGACTAATAGTTCTAAGCGTGAAGCAGCACCCAAGTCACCAGGCTCCCTCCTATATTCTGCAAAGAAGCCTCGTAAAAGTGTTTAGATAATGTCTGATTGTTGGTGAAAGTACACTGCCTTTGCTGAGATATGTATAGTCTTGGCTTTCCTTTTTGTCCTTTTACGGTTTTGATATTTGGTGATTTTTCATGGCTATCTTGGCGTAATGCCAAAAATTTTTTTACCTCCTGTGGAAAGCAGAAGTTTTGTGATTAAAATTCTGCACCTAATGATAATTTAGTGGAGAGGTGAGAGCATTAAGCTGTAAGCTGTAGCCTACAGGGTTCAAGCAGTGTTGGCTCTGAAGGTGCTTTTGGTTTATTGGCTTCCAGTTTCTGAGACAGTTCCTGTTCATTCATGTATGCCTATGTCACATGCCGGTATTTCAGAGTTTCTTTATTAGATTTTCTGTGGCATTTGTGACTTTAATTGAAAGACTTGAGGAATATAGCAAGGAATCGGTCGATTAGAGGAATATGGATACAAGAAAAGTAATATTTTATTATTCAATTTGTAGTTTCTCATAGTTTTGGTACATACGTTAGATGTGATGAAGGTTTAAAATGTGGTATGAAATTGATCATGTCTAAGCATTTACATTTTAATACTTGTTCGGGGCACTCTGTGATCACTAGTTTATGTTGAAATCACGAAACGTATGCTCACATGTAAATATTAGTAAGAATAAAGGTTATTTTTAAAGTATATTTATTCCCTGACGTTTATGAATATTAGCTAGTCAGTCCTATTTTTTAAACCATATTATTTAGTACCTGTATTTGATTTCGTCAACAAATTTGTCCATTTGTCCAAGAAAGTGATATATGTTTGAGGAGGATTTGATTCAATTTTGTATCTGATGGTTAATGAGGTTTCCTTTTGTTTTGATTATAATTTGAAGTTGTGATTTTGCGGTTTTTTAGAAAATAATTTTTGCGAAATATATTTCTAGATATTTGAATTATTATGTATTTATCTAATAGATATTTGAACTATATATATTATCTTACACGTCAATTCAAAAAAAATATATCATTTAAACACAAATTACCACTGTCAGTAAGAGAGTGAACTTCACACATTAACAAGCAAGGGAAGATGAATTTGTTTGTTGACTTTGCACCCTACACGCCACTTCGCCTCTCCATCTCTTCAACTTGATTAACACACTTGTTTTCTTGCTGTTAAAATTTAAGGAAGATAATCCGGCCATGACCTCAATAAGGAACACTACATTCATTGCATCTAACGAGACCTCACAACACCTATATTGGCTGATGCGCTATGATGTGTTGGAACGTTTATACAAGTAATGAATCGCAGGCAAAGCGAAAATTGCTCTTGAGCATGGTAATTTTGGTGAGAGGATTCTTGATACTCAACCTTTTTTCTTGATAAAAAAAAAAATGAAAAAGTTAATGCTATAGAATCCCAAAAACACCGTAAGTCCATAACATGCTAAGACGCGAGGCAAGGACCATAAGCTTTTGAGGGATACAAAACTATAGGAATAAATAAGAAATTGAATTTGTTCGCAAAATAACAGCAACAAGATATAACTTAGATGCAAAAAATAACTAAACTAAGAAATTTAACTTCACTCAGCAGATGCTTCACTTTTTCTTTGCTGCAAACTAGTGACCTTTGCACCAGTTGGATCCTTCTTCTCAACACTCTTGATGACGCCAACAGCAACGGTCTAGCACGTCCCTCGCAACAAAATGACCAAGAGGAGAATACTAGAAAATATCTCTATAACCATGGGGCTTGGTGAGAGTCATATTATCACCCTCAAAACCATGGGGACAAATGGGATCTTCTCAAGGTTGTAACCAACTTTCTTAAGGTAGAAAGAAATTTCATGACAATTTCATCATACGTAGCTTTAGAGTACTTTGGGTTATGGCATCCATCTTGTTGCAGCAGCAAATCATCTGCTTGACACCAAGAGTAAAAGCAAGCAGGGCATGTTCATGAGTGGGTTGAATCGCTGAAATCAACACGGCCGATGACCATATTATTAATGTGAACTTTCTTCCCTATAATTAAATGTGGGAGAGGAGCTGGTAGTAATACATTCCCAATCTTAATGCCACATCAAATTAAGTTTTGACCATTTAGAAGTCAATTGACACGTCATAGGCGCATGCTCCTCACATTTTTATCGGTGTAAATATATGTTTAAGTGATATATATATATATTTTTTTTTCAGTTGAGATGTGAGATAGGCCAAAAAAAATAGTTCATGTGTTTATTAGGTAAAAACGTAATTATTCAAGTCTCTGGGAATGTATTTGGTCAAATAATTTTTATATTATTATGTTTAGGGTATATCTAATATAAATTTAAATTCATATAAAAATGAGTTTAAAAATTATTAGATCAAATATTTATATTTAAATTTGTACAAAATTAACAAAAGCATATATAACAAATGCACTAATCTAAATATAAATATTTAATTTAATAATTATTTAACTTATTCTCATATAAATTAAAGTTTTTTTATAGCCATGTCCTAAATTTTATTCAGTTCGTGATGTACTTCTAATAGTCATATGATACTAAATATTACTATTATTTTTCCTTTTAGGAAAAATTATAAATTTTTTTATTATAGGATTAGGGTAAAATGTTAAATCACATTCACACTTTTTTTTTTTAATTATTGCATCTTGAGAATAATTTTTTTTTTATTGAATTCCATTGAAATTTAAGCACTTACTAATGGTGTTTTGCTTTTGAATTTTTCAACGGTTGGTAAAAAATTTAAAATTGATTTTGTGGATTGCATTGCCTAACCAAGCCCAGACTTTAAAAAAAAACAAAGAGATGTGCCGATAGAAAAGCAACCGGCGGCGAGTCCGATCTCGTGAATATAAGGGAACGTGCCTGTTTCTAGGGACGGCGATTCTTCTTGATCCCACCCTGACTAATTTTGCTAGGTTTCACTAAGACTTCAATATTGAGTTTGCAGAGATGAAAATAAGGTCTCCCACTCCGATTCTTGAAATCTGCCCTGTAATAATATATTTTTTTATTAAAAAATTAATTTATTTTTATATATTTAAGTATTATAATTTTAATAAATAATATATGTATATTATTGATATTATGTTTCAAATTTATATTTTTACCTTAGATTTTATGTTATTTTTATGTATTGAAATACTTAAATATTACAATTTTAATAAAAAAAATATATGTATAGTATTAAAATTATAATTCAAATTTATATTTATATCTTATAATTTATTTTTTAATAAATAAATTTATATTGTATAATTTTATAATTATATATTAAAATAAAAAATAAAAAGAAAAAAAAAATTCCTGTGGTAAACTTACTACTCAATGGAGAAGTTTTCGCCCCCCGACCTCAAATATCTTACAGGACGAAAATGAAAATAGCGATCACTACCCTGTTGCTACTTTGGTTACCTCTTGATTGATATTAATTAAAAATAAAATAAAGGTAAATTAGGCAAAATGCCAATATTTTTTGGAGACTTTAATGTCAAATGTTAAGCCACATCCAAACCCTAATTTATTTTAATTTCTATATTTAATTATTAAATTTATTTTTCAATTATTAATATTTTAAAATTTTGATTTAATATGATTCACTAATTACATGTCATATAAAATATAAAATTTTTATTATGTCATATCAGGTTCTTAACACTATTAATTATTTTATTAGCTAAATGTTAAATACATAAAATTATATATTCAGAATTGTAATAAAAAAAATTCTCAAATTTTAAATATTTAAAACATAAAATCACACTATATCTATGTGTAATTTCCTAAAAATAATTATATCTTTTTCTTCTCTTACAAGTATACTACATCTTTTTTTTTTCTTATGTGGAGCAATATAAGGCAAATGGCTATAGCATAAAAATATTAATAAAATATTTTTAATTTCTTCTTAAATCAATTAAAAATATAAATGTAATATTTTATAGTAATAAAAATTATGAAAAATGACGTGTGGATAAGTTTTATTGCCACTAAAGTCCAAAAATAAAAGTACAAAAAATAAATAAAAAGAGGTTTTGAATCTTTTATGAAGTGGGAGATAAAAAAATATCCATTGAGCTTTCTTCAAAATAAGAATATAACCTCAATATTAAATTATATTCTAAATAAAAGTTTACCCAATGATTATATAAAGAGTTTAAGTGTCTAATGATTATATAAAGAGCTTAAGTATTTATGATATATTCAGTATTGTATTATTATTGACTTAAATATCGAAGAGTTTATCTAAATTAACCCACTTAATATTCTCCCTTTTATCTTGTAAGTTCAGACCTGATAAAAAAAAAATCAAGACAACATTAATATTATTAAACTCAACTTAAAAATTGACCCGACAAAGCAATCAAGTGATTAATAATTTAATTAGTAATTCATTAAAAATTAATTAAATATAACACTTATTAATAAAAATATATAAACAAATATAATTAATTAAATCTTAACTATTTAATATTTATTAAGCTATATTTAATAATTTTTTATAGTATTTTTAAATTTTATATAAAAATATTTAAATAATATAATATATAAAAAATTTTATAAATATATAATTCTCTTTTTAATATTTATAAAATATTAAGTATATATTTAAAAATAAATATATTAATTTAAAAAAATATATAAATACTAAGATATTTCAATTATTTTTGATTTTAAAAATTTTTATTAAATTTCGAGTTAAATTCTCTATATCAATATTAAAAAATAAAAATTTTATTAAATAATTAAACTAATTAAATCAATTCAATCCCATCAATCCACTGATTTAACCATTGGATTGACCGAAATACGCTAGATCACTTTTATATCTAAATCAATAATAAATCCAAATCAATTTAAGGCCAGTTCATCGTTTTATTAATTCAAGCCACCAATTCAATTCCAATTTAATAATATGGACAACATCATTACTATTAGAAGAATTTTACAAGCAGCATGTGACTTGTGAAATTAGGCACGGGTACCTAAGAAAGTTGCTTGTTGGTTGTTGCTTTCCCTATAAATAATGACAAGATAATAATAATAATACAATGAATCAGAAGGTGTGACAATTTTACTGGACTCTTTTTTTTTTTCAGCTGCCAATTCAGGGCAACCAAGTCTGCTATGTACCTTGCTTGCTTCATCAACAGAACTCTACCCTTCCTATACTCTTACAATTTATTTCTTTATTTACCATTTTTAAAAGAAAATTAATCAAAAGTGGTATAACAAACTTTTGATTTGATGGGTTGTGTTGAATTAAAAAAGAAGAGTCACTATGTGCTAAAAAGCATAGAAAGTTTGAACAATTGAAATGAAAAAAAATAATAATAATGTGTTAATGTAAAAAGAAGAATCCTTTGAAGAAAACTCATCACCAAGCAATATGGCTTTAATCTCTCTGGCTCTATATATATACACCACATGGCTCTAATGGGCGATTGTCAAATGCCAACTTGTTAGTTGTTGCTTGTCACCCCATTGATTGGGAATAAGACTTAGGGACTCAAAACTTAGCTAGTTGGCCAAAATTCTGTAATATCCTTGGAGGAGGAGGAGTTGGGGTTATAATTTTTGGGCTCTTCTTGGATGTAAATATTATACTCCCAGGCCATGAAGCTTTCTTTAAATGGCTCCAACTTTGTTCTCCATCACCATCCACATTTAGACAAGCCTAGAGATAAGATATGATTTCAAAGGTTAAAATCATCTTTACATATGTTTTCTTTTCCCTAAATCATGAAAAATAATTTAATAATTTATTTAAGTGAAATCTATTTAAATTGGGGATATGGACCCATAAAATGTTAGGAGTACATTTAATAAAAACTAAATTTTATAAAAAAATGAATAAATAATTTTAAATTAAATATTTTAGTATAAAATTAATTAAAATATATAATTAAAATAATTATTATATAGAAATTTATTTTAAAAATATTAAATTAATATTTATATAAAATAAAATTTATAATTGATTTGGGTACCTAGGAATTTTGATGGCGTGCAAGGCACTACGAGGCAAATTTTATAATATAAGAACAACAATAAAATGTTAAAAAAATATATTATTTTTTCAGAAATAATTGTCCCATTTTCTTTAAATAATTATCCATAAAAAGCGAAATTAATAATATTATTAGAGAGAAAATTATTTTGGTTTTTTTTTTCAAAAGGACAATGTCGGTATTATCTTATTATTAGCTCTCATTCTCTGTGCGTTGCCAGTTTTATTACTGTTGTTGGTTGCTTCTCTCAGTTGGACAAGCAAACTCCATTTGCTCTCTTTTTCTCTCTCGAAACTCTTCTCTTTGAAGCCATAGAACTTGAAAGAAGGAAACCATGTCGTCCCCAAGCAAACGCAGGGATATGGACTTGATGAAATTGTTAATCCTCTAATTAATTTCTTCAATATCATCGTTTTTTCTTATTCTTTTATCCCTCTTCTTATTATTGCTATTTTTTTTTTCTTATTCTGTGTTTTGATATAGGATGATGAGCGACTATAAAGTTGATATTATCGGTGATGACGTGCAAGAGTTCTATGTTCATTTCCATGGACCCATTGACAGTAAATCTTCATTTCTCATATATCTTTTCTTTTTCTTTTCTCTTTTTAGATTTTAGTTTCTTTTTAAATGGGATACTCTGAGCTGAGCAAGGTGATTGATTTTTTTTCTTGGATCTTTTTAAATGGTTCTCAATCTATAGTTATTGGAGAGGAGAGGGGATATAAAATCTTGAGTTGTGATTGATAAGATTAGTTATCAAGAATATTTCATTGCTATTTTGATTTTTTAGAATTTCTCATTCCACTATTTTATGCAATTTGTAGATTCTAAACAGTTAATATGCTTTTTGATCTTAGAAAGAGACTTGCTTTAGGCTGTTGTTTTTCATAGTGCATTTACTTTGAACTTTTTAGCCCAAATTAGAGCAACTTTGGCCTAAAAGCTTTTCTTGTCAAAATTTTATGTTGTTTCTGATGGATGAATTATGTCAGGTCCTTATCATGGAGGTGTGTGGAGGATAAGAGTTGAGCTGCCAGATGCTTATCCATACAAATCCCCCACGATAGTCTTTATTAATAAGATCTATCACCCAAATGTTGATGAAATGTGAGTAATTAAATGTGGAAGCAAAAAATGGTTACTTTCCATTTTAGGTAGATCATCGTTCACCACATTTCTCTGTTTAAAGAAGAATGATTTGTGAAGTTGATTATCTTGGTTGATACTAATTTCAGGTCTGGCTCAGTTTGTTTAGACGTTATCAATCAGACTTGGAGTCCCATGTTCGGTATAGACTTTTACATTGCCTTTTTGAGATAAATATTGAAGCTACTTCCAAGTTATAACAGAGCTATTAACTTAATGTTCAATCCAAATGTTCTCCAGATTTGGTAAATGTATTTGAGGTGTTTCTACCACAGCTTCTTCTGTATCCCAACCCATCAGACCCATTAAATGGAGAGGCTGCAGCTTTGATGATGCGCGACCGGTCTGCTTATGAACAAAGAGTTAAAGGTAGCAATCCTTTTTCCCGAGTTCTGGATTTCTGATTAGGCATCCTTGAAGAATTATGTAGAGACAGACAATGAATCACAGGGCTAAACTTCCAGATACAAGAGATAAAACTTTGGTTAGCTATGTTTGCTAGGTGTTATGCTATTTACCATAAAGAGATGTAGGAAACGGCTTAATTATCATACAACGTACCCTCAAATTATCACCATGCAAGTGAAATCGCAACACCATCATTACCAAACATAGGCCTCCAGTCTGCACGGTGGCTGGAAGGATTTGTTCAAATTCTGGGTTTTGCTAATTGGTAGGCCTGCAGTTTGCTCACAATTTGTTGATTCCTCGTGATTGCCTACTAGCATGCTTCTCACATGCAGTGTTGAAGAACTGATTTGTTGCTATCTTAAATCAAGATTTCTGTGAAACGTAAATAAGACTCTCGCTCTCACTCTCACTCTCTCTCTTTTTCTCTCTCTCTCTGCTTGAGCTGTGTGTAAATGGGATGATGTATGAGGTAAGAACTAACAGGGGCTAAGAATAATCTACTGCATTCTAATATACAGAAACATCATTAAGAGAAATATACTAGCAAATTTTGGTGTGAGCATTACTTGTTTAGTAAAACAACAAAAAGTTTCAAGGAGCATATTTACTTTGAGTGTTATTTATTTGGAGATGGATTTTGAACTTGTACTCCTGTGTCTGTCTTTCACTTCAAGATTAATTTATGCCTGTATATCATTAACCCTGCTTTTATTGGCTCACCAATCAGAATACCGTGAGAAATATGCCAAGCCAGAAGATATAGGGGCAGCTCCAGAAGAAAAATCTAGCGATGAGGAGCCAAGTGAGGACGAATACGAGTCTGAGGATGATGAAATGGCAGGCCTATCAGATCCATAGCAATCGACCACCAATCCTCTCTCAACTGTTGTATCCGTACATCATGATGATGATGTTTTTAGCTTCACTCTATGGACTTGTGTATTGGGTCATAGCCTCTCTTTTAGTTCCCTCCTGTAAATGAACGTATCATTGCTTCACGTTCCACTCCATTTATTTGAAATTTTTTAATTCACCGAGTAATCCCATTTCTTGTGCATACATCTAGCTGTAAATATATGAACGGAAGCCCAGTCGCTGTGGTTTTACAATTCCTCTATGAATAAAACCCAAGGGGCTGCCATGCCTTATTGCCCTGCGAAGGACTACAGAACTCGAATTTATTTCAGAAATGCAACCAGAGCAAATAGAAAAACACCAATTTTAAATTTTTGCTCGCATGATATATTTATTCATTCATCTACCCTCTGAAGGGAAGGTAAATCGGACTCTTGTAATGTGAATACCATTTAACCATGGCGTAAGCGCTATAAACAATGTAACAGAGGCATGGTATAACTGCAAGATGCAGAGGTGAAAACTATTGGATTTCTCAAATCATGGAAGGACCAGTATACAATGATCAATCACCTACGCTATATTAACAGTATAGACTAACTGCACTTGTTAAAGGCCACAAAGGGCCACTATTGCAGCTCAACTTAACAGCAACAATTTTTCTTTCCATTATACACTATCTTCATTAGGAAGTCATAAATGGCTTGGCCTCCTTTTACCAGCATCTGTCCTCAACCTTTTTACAGGATTTGCCCAACCAACATTGCCACCACCACCACCACCACCGATGCTGCTATTATTTGCTGGTTGAGGTTGGTTGGCCCACCCTTGTTGATGGGAATTCTGCTGAGCCACTCTCATATCCTTAGAGACTGAACCTGGAACTGGATTCGTTATATTACGACCCATGCTAGGGGGAGAAACTGGGCCACTAGATCCAGTCCTTGACTTAACCACCGACTTATCCCTGTCTTTCCTCTTCTTCTTGCAGATAACCAACTCCCCTGGATGTGGAGAATCACCCTGCTGGCATTGTTCCCGACTACTGCCAGTCCCACTCCCATGCCTTGTTTCCTTTGGCAAGTGGACTTTGATCCTTGTGTCATCACCAGTAGGTATTGATCCTTGTTGAATCGGCCTATGGCTAGAACTATTGTCTGGTTCTACCTCATTTATTATCCTGTGTCTCTTGCTTTGTCCTATAGCTGCTGGTCTTGGTGATGGAGTAGAACTGGTGCTAGAAAAAGAGAGTGCATTTCTGGCTTCTCGGAAGTCAGTGTCAGGGAATGCAATCTTCAAGATGTCAAAAAAGAGATCATGTACTTTCCTTGCTTCAGATCTCACCTGCATGATTTAAATATACCTTGAGATTATAACAGTTAATAAATTTATCAACAGATACAATACAAGAGGAATAATTTTGGAACTTTATTTTTAGGCAACCAAGCATGACAAAAGAATAAGATTTGTCAAAGACGATTGGTTTCTGGAAAGGAAAATTGAGTCGAGACAAACCAAGAAAAGCATTTTAGGTGAATTATTTGTATCATTCAGAATATCATTTTGTTTAATTTAGTATCTTAAATTTTATACGTCAGAATTGGCGAAATGCATCCCAAGTTCTAAACTGCCGCAGTGTGGCATGACACAATTTTAAATGTATTGCACTTTTTAATTGAAAGACATCTTAAAGCAGACCAACCAAACCAACATGGTAGAGACCTAAATATGCTCAACTATGCTTCCACAGAGTTGCTTCAAGAAACAACCTCGAAAGCATTCTCCCAAAGGACATACGAGAAAGGAACAAGTTAATGAGTATCATCTGGAAGAAAAAAGCAGTTAATAGGGCAATTATACCTCATGCGAGAACCCATAGAATTGCATTGCGCCCTTCAACATAAATTGCACATCGAATACAAGCTCCATGACTCCATTGTATTCTAATCTGTCAACACGCAATTCAATCTTCCGCAAATCCAAAAGATTATTTCCAGCACCACTCATGCAACTAGAATTCTCAATCCTCTTCCACAAGGCTGTTAGAAGAGGCACAATTTGTTGGCCTTCCTTGTCTATTCTCCTTTGAAACTTGCTAATTACATTTTTACACTGCACAAATGAGAACTTCCAGTTAATAAACAAATAAATAAATAATATAGCACAACCACCATATTCATGAAATTAAAATACTATTTAAGTTGTTAAAGTCTAATGTTCACCATAAAACTTCAAGGTACAAGGCATACATTAATAAAATAATAAAACAAATGAAATAGAATCAATAAAGTATAAGGGAGAGAGATGCTGTATTGGTGAATATGCCATGACATTCTTCTCAAAACAAATTCATCATAAAATATTAAATGCATTACAATGAAGAAGTGAGGTGGAAGGCGAAAAGTAACCGAGGGTACAACACTGCTACATATACTTGTATTATGATTTTGAGTTATATGGATAAGCAAAAAGTTGTTTAAGTTTGAAAATATACCATTTATTACTAAATGTTATTTTTTTAATCAAATATTAACTAATAATATTTAAATATTAATAGAACCACATATTTTTAATAGTTTTACAAATTATAAAAATAAAATGGGAATAACAGTCCCGACTCAAACTCTTTTCCAAATGGGGCAGGGATGGGAATTGAAAAAGATGCTATGCTCCATTTCTATTCCTATTTCCCACCCATGAGGCTACAGCGCTATTAGAATATAAAGCAATTCAACAACCATAAAACATCATCAGATCCTAAATCATGATAAATCATCTAAGAGGCCAACCATGATTTTCCAATTCCACGACCTTATTTCAGCTGCTATAAGCTGATGAATGACAAAGAATTTTCAGGTAATCCTATATGATAATATGAAAAACAATGTCAAAATACAGTGAATCAAACATACCCTTCTCTGGATGACATCTGACATCCTAGAGCCCAACAAAGAGTTTCCACTTCGATTTGTAACTTTGCCATCCCAATTCTCTCTGGAGAGTTCAGCAGCATCTTCTGCTGGAGCAGACTGTATATTCAATCTGCTAGACTTTGGTGAAGCATGCAACTTCGTTGTATTAGCTATTCTCCTTGATGGTAAGTTTCTCCTGCCTTTTGAGGAATCAGTCTGATCATGCCTGGAAGCACTGGGCTGTCCAAATGTTTTCATTTCAGCATCAGTCCTCAACTGTGATTGATGTTTATGGTCCACTTGGAATGGCATCAAACCTGAATCTCCACGATGCGCCTCAACGCCAGACTTCTCTGGTTTTTCTAAGGTATGGCGTGGACGAACCCGAATACTACGTTTCCGTTTTATCTTAGGTTGCAGAACCTGTTCATCTTCACCTTCATCACGATCCTGTATCCAACTTCCAGATTGCTGGTGATCCATGTGAGAATCTCCAGACACTGCAATTTCCCCTTCCTCCAATTCATCTGCCTGGAAACAAAATAACAGAATTCAGTGAATAGATAGCAACATCTGACCAATCCAATGACAGCACAAGTACAGAAAGATAAGAAACATACCAGCTTTTTAGTAACAGAATCTGGTCTAGCATCTAATGCAGAAAGGGACCCAAATTTCTGTGAAGAAACAGGAGACACCATTCTTGTCATTCTTCGATTATCAGAGGAAGATCCAGCGGAACCAGCTTCTTCTACCATCTGATTATTTCTAGTACTTTCTGAAGCCCGGTGATACTCATACCCACCATCGCATGCTGGACCATCATCTTCTGATTGGTCCTTAATGATGGGAGGTGCCTCAATAGCACCACTAGATTCATCATCTTCAAATTCTCGGATTTCTCCCTCTTCTTCACGTGCAGAATATCCATTCCTCTCATCAGAACTAGCCTCAGAGTATTCCCCATTGTCATCATCAATTTCTTTGTAGTTAGGAGACTTTTTCCCCTTGGGTCTCCCCCTTTTTCTTTCAGTTTCAACTTCATTGGTTTCCATACCCATACCACTAGCAAACAAGATATTTTTTGAAGGTTTCTTTGATAAATTAGCAATTGCAGCATTCACATCTCTTGTACTGGCACGAAGCCATTTAGGTACCTGGTCATAGCTTGTCATCTCTTCAGTCCAATCCAGCTCTTCATCCATTTGATCAAATAATTCAACTTCATCTTCACTCCTTGCTATCATGCGATTTACCTCTAGCAGTGATGGAACGTCATGGACTGTTTCTTGATAACGCTCTTCATCATGTAGTAATGTCTCCAAAGTCATGCGTCTCTCTTCATGTGTTGTTATTTGGTCAAAGCGTCCAGCATTGATAACCTCATCAGCCATGTCAATCTTATATTGTTGAATATTATTCCTTATGAGGCTCTCAATAGACCCCATGTATCGATCTTTACCAGCAAGGTCATCTTCTAGATCAAGTGAACCTCCACTTCTTAATTCATCCTCTTTCTGATGGCTAGAAATTTTGTCAACAACGGCTTCCATATAAATGACTTTGACCTCTCTTGTCTGTCCAATTCGGTGGGCTCTAGCCACTGCCTGCTCCTCATTTTTAGGGTTTGGATCAGGATCATATATGATAACTGTGTCAGCAGATTGAAGATTAAGACCCCTTCCAGCTGCACGAATGCTAAGCAAGAAGATAAAGCAGTCAGAATTATAGCTGTTAAAGTCCACAATAGCTGATTCTCGATCTTCCAGGCTAGTTGTTCCATCAATCCTCCTGTATACCAGCCTTCGCCATTGCAAGTACTCTTCCACTATATCAAGGAGCTTTGTCATTGTACTAAAAAGTAGTACCCGATGCCCTGTCCTTTGAAGTTTTGTGAGGATCCTATCCAGAACCCACAACTTCCCACAGGATCTAACAAGGAAATCCTTGGAAAAGTCGCTAAAATAAGGGTAATTGAGCAAAGGATGATTGCAAGCCTTCCGAAGTTCCATACATCTGTTATTTAAAGTTTTGTACACCTTAGGCTGGTATATTGGATTTTTTTGGACCCTGCGCTTCTCATCTTCAGGATCAACTCGAAGAGTACCAGTAGATTTGATCCAATCGTAAATGGCACTCTGAATAGCAGACATTCTACATCTCAAAACAATTGAAACCTGCAATGCAGCACTGATATTAGAATCAAGCAGTGGGAAAGACATGATCAACCGTAACTGACCAATAGCATACCTTGGGTGGAAGCGAACCTTCCACATCTTCAACACGACGTCTAAGCATAAAAGGCTCCAAAATTTGATGAAGGCGGTGAATGATGATGACCTTCTTTTCAGTTTCAAGCCAGTCATCCTCTGCATCATGTGCAGGACCTTCCTTTTGAAAGGGTTTTGAGAACCAATCATGAAATGCTTTCCGATTATCAAAAACTTCTGGTAAAAGTAGATTTAAAAGTGACCAAAGCTCCTTCAAATCATTCTGCAGAACAAAATTTGGTCCATGTCACATTTCCCTAGTGGGCTGCTCCAAATTAATGATCAGAATTCCATGTTCAGAATGTTAAAACACCAAATTTGGGCCTCATTTTTCACATTATAACAATTGAACTCCATAGACATTGAATTCAAAAGATTTAATTCCTATCCATTACTGTGTCCACTCCATTATACTGACCATACATTGAAGCCGTTTTATGGGTCATTTGTAACCCTAGTAGAATAATTTATTGTGTAAACAGATATATAACTAGATGCCACAGGACCAGTAATGGTTTGTTACCTTCCATTTCTGCAGTATTATAAGAAAAAACAAAAAATGCAAGTATCAAGAGAGTGTTTGGTTTGGCCTATAAGTTAGTCAAACTTATTTATAAGTAGAAAGTCGAAAGTATATTAATATTTGTTTTAGCTTGTAAGTTAAAAAAGCTACTTAAAATAAGTCAAAAGTCATAAGTAAAGTACACTTACATATGACTTATTTTAAAACTACTCTTTAACCCGGTAAAAGACTATATTATTCTAATAATTTTAAAAAATATCAACAGTATCCTAATTTTAACAATCACAACACTCAATGATATATACATTTTAGTCATTTTGACAAATTAAGTTCCTTTTAAGACCCTTTTAACTAAATACTTAAATTATTCAAAAGTTAATTTTAATAGTTTACCAAACAAACTATTTTTTTTTAAATTAACTTATAAGTTAAATAATATATTTTAAATTAAAAGTTACAAATAAGTAGCCAAGCCATTACACCCACTAAATCCTACTTTCAGAATCATCCTAGTCCAGAACATAGCCAAAATTTGCATATCTTTCTTGCCTAGGCTCCATTTCTAAATCTCAGTTCAAGAATGCTAATAAAACATATCAGACAAAGCAGACTTTTCAATAATTGAAAAATAATGTTACCAAGTACTTTGGAACTTTTTTCTCTTGCACACTGGTATTACCCATTGTCCCATCCTTTATAAGCGCATAATACATGAAACAGAAAAGCCATGCATGCAAGTATTATAGACACCTTTATAGAACCAAAATAAATCTGAGATAATGACAAGCATGCTTCCTTAATTAACTTAAAGTTCAGTTCAACAAGTAAAATCAGCTCAGCTGATGGCTTTTTGTGCATATCTGGGCAAGCACACTAGCATGAAGAAATAATACAGGAAAAAAGCAAATAGCAGCCCAACCATAGACACACCCAACCAAGAAAAGAAATAGTATAATTTAGCTAAGGCCTCACAAAACCCCAAGCATTTACATAAGTTTAGGTAAAAGCATATTACTGTTTACTAGAGAGATGCCTTTAACATATACCTGTAATGGTGTCCCTGTAAGAAGTAAGCGCCTCTGGCAGCGATATCTGTCAAGATCACGGGCTAAAACCGATTCCCTGTCCTTCATTCTCTGTGCTTCATCAATTATGATATACTTCCAATCCACTTTAGAAAGTTTTGACCGATCATACATGATAAATTCATAAGTTGTCACAAGAACATTAAATTTCATAGCAGAAACCTCCTACAGAATAACAGTAAAAGAAACTTCAGCAATTCACAGGAAACTCAAAAGATCAAATGAACAAGTAAACACATTTTTCTTACTTGAGAAAATAATTTTGACCGTTGATCTTTTCCACCAACATAAAAAATGCATGATACAGATGGAAGCCAGTTATGGAACTCACTCTGCAGCATGAACCCAATTAGACATGTTAGACAACAACAATAACAAGCCCTCCACAAGCAACCAAAAAGTAACGTACCTTCCAATTTACCATCACAGCGTTAGGGACAATTATAAGATGCGGACCATAGTTTCCTTTAAATTCCATCAGATAAGCAATCAGTGACATCACCTGCACGGTAGAGATAGCATTTAAGAACAGCACAAGTGTGCAAAAAATATTGTGTTGTCTGATCCATGAATTATTCCAAGGGTAAATTACTTTTCAGTCCTTGAGTTATGTCATAATTAACACTTTTGTCCCTGCACTTCTAAAAGTCAATGGTTATGTCCCTGTGTTTTAATTCTGTCAAATTCAAGGTCCCTCAGTCGAATTTTCTGTTAACTGTCTGAAAATTGACTAAAATACCCTCATTTTCTCTCTTTCCCTCCTTTCTACCCATTTCTCTCTCTCTCTCTCTCTCTCTCTCTCTCTCGCTTGCTCTTGTCCTCTACCCAATAGACCCATAGAATCTATGCCAGTCCAAAGCCTAGAAGACCCAGCTTTGCAAACTATTTTCCATTCCTTTCTCAGCTCCGTATACCCAATAGACCCACAGAATCGACAACAGTCCAAAGCCTTGAAGACCCAGCTTTGCAATATCATCAGCGAACCACGATTAAATCAGAGTCCAAGTAAATCACTCTGCAAACACAAGCCTCAGCAGATCAGCCAAGTGAATTCTCGTGTAATTGAGTGGCTGTTCAAGCGCTTGCCTCATGGAAGTGGAGATTAGATTTCGAAAAATCTCGGGATCAAAGTAATACACCTTGAACTCCACCCACTCCATCACTGTCCATAACACCAGAAGACAAAGACAGAGAGATCCAAAAATCATTGCTTGTTATCCATCAAAACCACTTGCAAATCAACCGCCACCTACCAATTCACTCCCACCAACAATATCTATGCCACCTGCCAAAAGTTCACCTCCACCTGCAAGTGCAGGGAACCAAGAAATATAGCCTCTCCCATATCTTGTAACAGTCAGATTTTGCACCATCATTCACTATATTAGCACAAAATTCCTTTTCAGCTTGTTGGTGGTTCTCAATTGCATTCTTCAATTGAAGAATGGCAAGAACCATGGCGAGGAATGGTTTCGTCAAACGGCAATCATAGACCTTGTGGGTACTTGAGAGAACCAAGGCAGAAGGTTTGGAGCGAAATTCGCATACCTTGTGGCGCCTATGGTTGTGCTTGACATGGGTTAGATCAACATTTTCAGAAATTCACTCTTTTACGTTTCTGTTTCAAGGGGCGATGGGTTTGAGAATGGGGCTTTTGGAAATCAGGTGAGGTTGAGGTGTTGAAGGAGATGGGTATGGTATTTCGGTTGATGTTGCTGCGTAAATAGTAGGTGTTGAAAAGTGGGGCAAGGGATTAGAGTTGACGCTCTTGGGAAGGATGAGGGTGGTCTTTGAGGCTTTGGATGTGGAGAAGGTTGCAGGTGGCTGAAGTGGTGTCAATTCCATGAGTCTGTGATGGTGTCAAGCAGAGGAGAGGAACCAAAGGGAGAGAGAGAGAGAGAGAGAGAGAGAGAGATGGGATAGACAGAAGGGAAAGGGAGAAAATGAAAGTATTTTTGGGATTTAAAATATTTCTCTCTCATTGTACCATTGATATTCTATTGACTTAACAGAAAATTGATTTAAATTTGAATGGAAGGACTTAACTGTGTATCATATTTAAATTACAAGGACAAAAGTGCTAATTATGGCAAAACTCATGAACTAAAAAGTAATTTACCCTGCTAATGATATATGAAACCATAGGCATAGAGTTTCGAGAAAAACAAAACATAAGATTGTTTTTCCAGGTTTTCTATTTTCTAAGAAGATGTGTTTAAAAAGGTTTAAGGCAACACGGCAACAGAAAGTCACCTGAACAGTCTTTCCAAGACCCATCTCATCCGCCAGGATTCCATTTAATTTATTGTTATACAGAGAGAGCATCCATTGCAACCCTACCTAAAGGGGATAAAGTATAAACAAGCACTGATGTAAGCAGCTCAAAGTTTTAATTAGCAACACAATAATGATAGTTAAAAAAAAAAATTGAAATATACTCAACATTAGCAACCTACAAGCTGATAATCTCGCAAGGTTCCAGCCCGTAGCATGGAAGGCTGCCTTATGACCCTCTCATTGACCGCATGAGCAAGATGGTAATATCTGGCGAAAACCACAAGGAATAACAAAGTTAAACCTATCACACTAAAACATGGACTTTTTCAGGAAAAGTATTAATTCCGAACAGAAGAATTGTTGCATATCCTAGACACAATTGGAATACATTACATGAAACGAAACTTCCATCTGATTCAGGCAACCAAAGCAGAAAAATATGGAGCATATAATCAAATAACTAACTTGCTAACAGATGAACTATCCTTGGGTGCATTCATTTCCATAAATTGGTTTCTTATCATTACTTCCCCTCCAGCACATGCAGCTGCTGTCCTTATTTCTTCGTCTGACAGACCCTATATCAACAAATAAATGGATTAGCAGATCTGAAATCAATTATTGCATAGAGCAAGAAAACAAAAAAGGAAAGATTTTGGTTTACAAATACAAAAAAAAAAATCAATAACCAGGTGGCGGGTGTTGCTGAGGGATAGAGGGGAAGAGAGAGAGAATTGGGAAGGGAAAAGAGGGAGTTGAAAAAAGCATGCCTGCAGTCTTGCAGCTGCAGCTGCAGCATTTGCAGCCTCCTCTACTTCCTGCTGATTCTTGGCAGCTGTTATTTTACTACCCAATTTATGAAGATATTCTTCAGTCTGAGTCAAGAACGATGAGAGAACAGCATATCTCTCAGCAGCATCACCTTGGATGCTAGTCTGCTGCTCCAGCAACATTTCCCGATACCTTTCAACGTCATTGTTCTTTAATGCCTCCATCCTTTTATTCCGATCATCATCCTTTCTCTTAGAAAATTCTCTCAATGTTCTCTCATGGTATTTGGCAACTCCTCTGTTGCGGGCAATTCGCGCGTCACGGATGGCCCAGTGGGCCTCAAGAAGTTTCTTACGCCACTGGAAGATGGACTTCAATTGTTTCTCTCTCATGGCTTTTTGAGAGGCCTGTACTTGTCTTGCTTGCTCCATCCGTTGACGCTCACATAACCGAACAAACTTCCGATATGGCCTGTCAGGCATTGCCATTATCTCCTGCTGTTGTTGATCTACTTCATCTCTTAAGCGTGCCTGTAAATCGAGAAGCCTAAGCTTTTTTTCTTCAATTTGTAACCGTAACACAAGATCCGGTCTAATCCTTTTCCTCTCCAGATTTACTGCCAGTAAACCATTGATTTTCTTCAGATTTTCTGACCTCTTCTTGTTAAGCACTTCCATGCCTTCCTCAAAAAGAAGATCTTTGACATCATATGCCAATGCTAGATTATTGTTAGTGTTGATCATCCCTGATGACCCAATGGAATCATGCTTCCTGGTAAAGAAGGGAAAATCAAATAATGGTCCATGATACTTTCTGGCAGAGCCAGTATCTTTTGACTGGGGTGGAGTGCTTGTTTGTGCAGGTTTCTTCACTTGTGCTGCATCAGACACAGGAAACTGTGATGCAACTGCTTTTCCCATGTCAGCTGCAACATCTCTTCTAACAGGTGTTTTCTGAACACTTCGTTCCACCTCCTGGTCGGACTTAACAGGAAATGTAGCAGTTTGCTGCTCTTCTTTTTCAGCAGTCACTGATGTTGCAGGTTCCTTTGTTGCAGCTGTTGTGGCTTGCATATGACTTGCTGAGACAGTTGCTTTCTCATCTCCTGCAAATGCTTCCTCTTTCGTGACATTCTGTCCATTAACAGATGGTATTTCCTGAGAGTTCTTCTCATTGGATTCCAAATGCCTAGGTTGGTCCTCAGGAATCTTCCCACCAGATCGATCCTGATTACCTCCTCCTGCAGGAAGTAATTGCTGCTGCAACTCAAGAGAAGGAGGAGCAATAGCTCGAAGAAGCTCTTGAGGAAGTGTACCTTCTCCTTTCTGTCAATTTACAAAGAAGGAATCGACATTGACTTCTTAGAAATTATTAAGTCAATTAATGTTCTCAACTGCACTTAGAGAAATGTACGATGACAAGAAGTGAGAGCACTTGAAAGAGAGAGAGAGAGAGAGAGTGAGAGCACTTGAAAGAGAGAGAGAGAGAGAGAGAGAGAGAGAGAGAGCTAGCTTCAGACCTTCAGTCGCCTAAATGCTAGTATTTGTGCTTTAAGAACATGTAATTGTTGTTTAGTGAACCCAACACGCGGTTGTGCCATCAGGACAGCAGGCCCACCCTGCGATGGGAAGTGGTTGATTGATCCTCCATCATTAGAAGGGCCAGCAGGTTGTAGAGAAGATCGACTTAATTGCTTGAGATGCTGTATTTGTAAGTTTTCTGGGCTATTTAATGCATTTTTTGCAGGAAAAGTCTGATCTGCACCTTGGCTCACGTTTGTAGATGACTGCGGTGGAAGCATGACAGGCATTCCATTTCCAAGGCCGCCCCCCGTTCTAGGAGGCACTTGGTTCTCTCTGCTGTGAAAGGCAAGCTGTTGCCCTGCAAGGTTGTTAGTGTTGTTGATTATCCCTGCATTGGATCTTGGGCCAGATGGGGCAGTGGAAACACTCTGCCTCACTTTAGGAGGGCCAGACTGCCCAGAGGCATCACTGGAGGAATTAGCGCACGGAGAACTCTCACTTGCAACAGGTGGGGAAGCAACCTGATGCTTTGACATTGACACAGGAACAGGTGATGTCTGTGGACCTGCACTACTTTCATTGGCCTTTTGCTGTGAAGCCATCCTTGATTGCATAAGTGGGATGAGCTGCGCCATCAAGTTTGCATTTGCAGGTAGTGACAGATCAATGTTTCGCTCAAGTGCCCATGCCTGCATTGCTTGCAACTGAGCAGCCATTGCAAGCTGATTGTTTGCCATATTTTGGAGGCTTTGCTGAGTCTGAGGTGCCTGCATGGGTCTTATAACATTAGAAGGCATTAGTTGTCCAATGACAGCGGGTTGGCTTGGAGGCTTTTGCTCATTCCTCTGTTCAGAGGCTAGCTGTTGTGCTTGCTCCACTGACTTTTCACCACGAGAAAAACTCTCAGGTGAGATTTTGGATGATGATGCCTGAGCTTGGTTAGCTGCCTGCATGGACATGAGTTCCTGCATTTTCAAATTTCCCATCCTCATGTCCTGATCCTTGCTAGTTGCAGGGCCCAAAATTCCCATTTTAGCTGCCTGTTGTGACTGCATTGCCAAAAATGACTTTTGTTGCTGGAGAGCAAACTGGAGATACGCCTGCTGGACAGGATTCAGAACTACTTGTTCAGCAGCTTGATTCCTATTCTGGCCATCCTGGGAGGAACCATGCTGCTGAGCCAAATCAAAGAATTTTCTGGACTGTTGAGGCATTTGCATTGAACCTGGAGATGAAGAAAAACTGCTTCCTCCCATAACTCCTTGAAAAGCACCAGCTTGATAAGCTAGAAGAGTTTCATTGCCTTCAGGTTTTCTAAGTAATTGGTGTTGCAATGCCTGCATGGACAGCTCAAAATTTTTATAAGAAAGCACATATGTATAACATTGAACAACATATTTCAAAGTTATTACCATACGCTATACAATCCCTAAAAATGCATGCCGAATAAATGAAGATGCACATATCCTTGATAAGGATAATTTAGAACTCAGAACACCATTGAAAAAAAAAAACTCACCAACTACCCACAGCAAGATGATTAAACCACATATTTACCAACTGAACTCTAAAATGTGATTGTGATTCAGAATTCACCAGAAAGCAAAGAAACAAACAGGGAGCATCTGACTAGAAGATTCATTATTGCAAAAACTAAAATTACACCACATGTAGGTTAAGGAGAAAGAAAACGACAATTCTTCCCTCCAGAATAGCCAGTCAATAATAATAATAACAAAAACATATTTGGCATACAACTAAAAACCGCAGAATTAATGCAGTCTACCATCAACAACAAGAACTTAAGATAATTGCTGGTAAGTTCCTTTTCTAGATTACCATTAGTAACCTTATCCTAAAAGTAATTGTACAGAGTTTTAAACCATAATCAAACACTATATTTCTGTGCTATAAATGAACCTCAAAAACATATTTACATGAAAAAAAAAAATACATAAAACTAAAATAACTTCACAACCCAAACAAGGAATGCCTTTGATCTTATTACCAATAACATCCAAATACATTTCCAATCAAAAAGTTGAAGAAACATTAAAAAAAAAAAAATACAGGAATCATGCAACACAAAAATAAACAGCAAAAAAGCAAGCAGACTCCACCTAGTTGTAGCAATTAAGTTTGCTCCAGTCCAAAGAAGAGTGGAGTTGATGCATAATTATAGATAATGCAACTCAAAGTTTAATGCCAGTTCCCATCCCGTCCTAAATTAGTAAACTAGTTGGACTCCTTAGACAACTAAAACTTACCTATTGATCAAAATTCAACTAAGTGCCTAACTGATCACTCGCATTAATTACTAAATTCACTGATCACGCATCAATGATATTCCCTTTGGCACGAGTTTCACTATTTATTAAAAAAAAAAAGCTTCAAATTCGTCAAGCCCAATGTGAAATCAACCAATTTCTATTTAAAAAAAAAAAAAAATTCACAAAGCCCTACCTGCCTAGACCCCATTTGTTGCTGCTGCTGCTGCTGCTGTACCGAGTCGAAACCTAACTGTGGCGTCGATACTGCAGAGGAAGACGAAGATGGCGATGCTGCTGATGACGTGGAGGCCGCCCGCCCAGCCGGCCCCACCCGGCTGGGTCCACCACCACCACCTCCAGCAGATTGCATGCAAATTTAATACCAAAATGAAACCAATCCTTTTAAATTCCGCCCCCAGAAAATGAAAAAAAAAAAAGTTAAAAAGCACAAACAGAGTAGAAATAGAGGAAAAAGCCAAATCGAGGCAAAACTTTGACAAAACCCCAATTTTACCCTCCCGATCCCAACGTTCAAAACATATACACACAGCTATAATCTCCGTCTATCCACACTCTCTCTAGGTTTTTTTAATTTTTGCTCCAATTTTTTCTCCCTTTAAAAAAAAAAAACGATAATTGCGGAGCGGTAATGGTGATGGATCTGAAGAGCGACAGATGTAGATCGGCGATTCAAGCAGTGACTCACTACGACCCTATCGCTGTTGTGGGCTTCACGCGATAGGAGGATGCTCAATTTTTCTTTTTTCTTTTTTTCTTTTCCTCAGTCAAACCCTAGAATTTGTTGCTTTCTTTTTTTTTTTTAATAAGATTTTTTTTGGGGGTTTAATATCACCTATCAGAGGTTGGACAATGAATGAGCCTTGTGGCGTTTTATGCAGTGGCGATGGGGTCCACCTGACTACGGTTAGAAATTCAGACAAGGGCATAATAGACATTTAACGCTGTACTTGGTCATAATTACAGTCTGAGCAAGCTTCTGGTGGATGAGGCCTTCTAGTTCTCGATCGAACAAGCGAAGAGAAGACTCAATTATTAAAAATAAATAAATAAAATGAAATTATTTTAATAATAATAACTTTTTATAAAATATTAAGTTTTTAATTTAATTTTAATTAATTATAATTTTAATCAAAACCGAGATTTTCAATCAAATCGAATCACTGATCATGCTACGTGTACGGTGTCATGCGTGCGTTGGAAGGAAGGTTTTGTAATTTTCAATGGCTTAGGTCCACCAATTGGCTGCCCTATAAAAAAATTAAGAAAATAATTTTTTCATTTTGATCAATTCATATTTTATTAATCAAATATTTTTCTTTTTACTTTAAATGGTAAATAATTATTAATTTTATTGTTAATTACAAACTTCATATAATGGATAATAATGTGATTACCAAAATAATTTACTTTTAATCAAAACGATAATAAATTAATGTAATTTACCCATAATTTGTGGAGCATTTAATTATAAAATAATATCATAAACACTTACAATAATACATAACAAGTGATTGAAAAGCGAGTGCTAAATAATTTTATTATTAAAATATATTAAAAAATTTCCGACCTGCCGGATTCGAACCAGCGACCTAAGGATGACAGTCATCTGCAACTACAGTCCTCCGCTCTACCAACTGAGCTAAGGTCGGTTATTGATCACTAAAATAATTATAATTAACAGATAATTGTTTTTATATTTTGGATAAATTATAATTAAGTTTGTCAAAACTTATAATACAGTGTTTTTCAAAATCAAATAATTTAATCTATAGAATTTGAAATAAAATTTATATTTTAACCTCCATTTTATTTTTTATCTAATTTACTGTTAATTATAGCAAATATTATTAAAATGCCATTAACTTTTATATATTTTTTCCCTTAAATAACTTAGTCCCTCAGTTTTTGTATTATAAATAAAATAATTTAAATTGATGAACTATTTATTTATAGAGTTCAAATCAAAGGACTACTTGTATTTATAATACAATTTAATTAAAAATATATCAGGTTAAGGTTATTTTGGTATTTTAATTATAGTTAACAGTCAATTTGATGAAAATTTTAATAAAGAAATTTTTTTGTAAGTTTTGCCAAATTTCAAGAATTAGGTTACTTGATTTTGAAAATATAAGGGCTAAATTATAATTTATTTTTTTTCTTAATAATACAAGTTGAACCATTCAGCACCCTGAAACTTGTCAAATGGGAGAAAATGTTTGCTCCTTATCCTTGGAAAAAATTATTGCCCTGGGAGCATGATTCCACTGAAAATAATTAGTCTTGATATGTTCTCATTTTGTAAGTTTCAGAGTTCATGTTCTTGGGCTTGTACTACCAGGTACTTTGTCTTGTTTTGGAATAACACAGTTTGTATCAGTTTATTATGATGGGTGTGCTTTGCTGAACTAGCTAGTTTGCTACAAATGTCCTGAAACAGTCTGTCAGGGAAGTGGGAATTGAAGCCATAAATGGGATTTCTATCAGACAAATAAGCTTTATCACAACAAATTTGCTGGACGCATAGTTTTTCAATCAACAGAACTTACAAGTAACATGATGTCAACAAACGATTGCACACTAGAGATTTAGTATTATTTATTGAACATTCCATTCGAAAGCCTTAGTCAACTGAAACTGGTTGCATATTTGCAGCCTCATTTCTGAGTTCTTCAAACAGTACAGAAGTCAAGTATCGCTCCCCGAAACTTGGATGAACAGTCTGCAGTTCAAAACAGCCAGTCACTTGTGCTGAGAATTTATATTCCAAGGAATTAAGATACAGTGATGACAAGGATTTACTTATTTTAGTGAAGTTGTAAGCTTTAGCCATTAATTTAGATATATGTAGGCTAATGATTGTAGGAAAAGCTAACTTGTTGTACCCACTTACATTTTTACATGAATCCCATTATTTAAAGAGAATAAGAAATGAGCAACATAGCTTTTTTCCTTGACTTTCTTTAGTAAAGCATTTGAATATTTCTATTCTCAATTTATAGATTTGGAAGATAAAAGTTGTCCTTACCACAATGAGTTTGCCTTCGTTCTCTGGCATTCTAGCAAGTCTAAGTGCCGCAACTGTGTTGGCTCCAGATGATATTCCCACCTACATGAACCAGAAGATTGAATCAAGATTTAAACAACTATTAAAAGCTTTATGCTGCCCATTTCTTAAAGCCAATGTAGTTAATAACTACAAGTATGGAGAACTTGAAAATAAAGCTGAAGCTCATACATTTTCAATTCACATCCAAGAAACTAATTAAACACTGCAGTTTGTGTGAAATGTACTGACAAAGGTGGTTGCAGTTGACCACCTATTTAACCAATCAGCTCATAGAAAATCTCACATAGCATTAGCGTGCTCAGTTCACTTAGAAATAGCATTATATTTATATATATATATATATAAAGAACAATCTGCGAACAAGTTAACGTAATTTATAATTGTTGTTCAAGTTATTACCATAAGCCCCTCCTCCAGTGCCAACCTCCTGGCCATCTTCACTGCATCTTCACTGCTAACCTGTCATTTGAGCATTTCACTGTCAGTTTGGCTCATCAGATCCCAAACATTATAGATAGCTTTCATTTCAGTTCTTTACCCTCTTTATATTTCCTTCTTCATGGTGATACCTACCTCAAGAACTTTTTCCATTACATCCAAGTCCAATATGTCTGGTTTAAATCCAACTCCGTTTCCAGTAATATGATGAGGACCTAATTTAAAATAACAGAACATCAAAAGCAGCAACTTCTCCAACCAGGCAAAGGATAATGAGGACTTAAAATAGATTTCACAATCACAGAATCAATATATCCTTCTGTCTTTTGTTCCTCCATTGAATTCTTTCTGTGGTTACCAAGTTTATAATAGAAGATAATAAGTTTAGCTTTGGAATTACAAAACCACTATTCATCATTTATAAATAGCAGAAAAGACTTTAGATTTCTTTTTTTGCAAAATTCTTTTCTTAATAAATATGAAATAAAGCCATAAAAGGGGAATAAAGAAAACAAAATTATAAGATTCTTACCTGGTTTACCACCATTCAGCACATTACTTTCAGCAGGCTCCACTCCATATATCTACCACAACAGAAACAAGTTTAAAACACTTTAGAAGAAATAAACCAAATATCTGACAGTATATGGTAGACCTGCTGTGAAATCAACCGTTGAAATTTATAGTGCATACCTTAACTTTAGGATTTTGTGATTTAAGGTACTGTCCAACACCGGAGACTGTTCCTCCACTGCCTATTCCCATCACAAAGATGTCAACTTGTCCAAGTGTATCCTCCCAAATTTCAGGACCCGTAGTTTCAAAATGGATCTGTTTTTCATTTTAAGGTCAGAAATAAATCTAACATTTACCAAGCAAGAAACCAAAAAACTTAATAAAAGTGAAGTGATGCGAATAGAGTATGTACCTTAGTATTTGCAGGATTTGAAAATTGTTGCAGCATGAAAGCATTTGGTGTGGATTCCAAAAGATCATGTGCCTTCTTAACTGTTCCTCCCATTCCCTTGGTGGGATCAGTGAGAATTAGCTCAGCGCCAAATGCCCTCATAGTTACCCTTCTCTCCAAGCTGGTGTAAGAGGGCATGGTTAGAATCATCTTGTATCCTTTCATGGCTGCCATAAAAGCCATACTAATCCCCATATTACCAGACGTTGGCTCTATCAAGATCGTCTAATAAAATACAAGCACACAAGTCAGATAAACGAAAAGAATATACATGCAAATATAGTTGACTGGGGAAAACATGTCGAGCAACCTTTCCAGGAGTGATTAAATTCTTCTTTTCTGCATCATTGATCATTGAAAAGGCCGGCCTGTACAAGAAATGAATGGTTTTTATCATTTCATTTTAAATTTCTTTAGATTTTATTTGAATTCTATGGTGGATAGTTAATAATCAAACCTACCTGTCTTTGATGCTGGCAGTTGGTTGCATCATCTCTTGCTTGACGGCTATGAAGGCTCCACATCCTTCGGTCACTTTGTTAAGATAAACAAGAGGAGTTCTCCCAATAAGCTGATATATTGAAAGGAAAAGGAAAAAAAGAAGTGAGAAAACAGAACAGCATAAGATTCAAGAAAATCTGTAACATCAAACATATCACCAATATGTGCACATGAAAATCTTGAGTAGCATCTGGGTTCAAGCAACACTTTATCAGAAATTAACAAGAGTAAAGAACAAAAAAGATACTGATACTGAATTCTCCAAGGCAGGTTCTAGTCAAAATAAAAGATCAAACTATTCACAAGCAGAACAGGAATAAGTAGAACACTATTGTTACAATCTCCGTCAAAGGTGGATTATACACAACTTACAGGGTCATCAGACAAAATTGAAATGATTAAAAAAAACTCAGAAAAAGGACGAACAGAAAGACCAAGTAGAAAGAAGAGAATGAAATGACGAATGAGAGACAGAGAGAGAGTTACTTGAGAAACTTCAGGCTTGATTTTAGTTCCAGGAAGATTATTGGGAAGTTTTTGAGCAAAAGAGGGAGATTCAGCAACAGCCTCGGAAGAGAAGAACCTCCTTATAGGAAGCTCGTTGGACGTTAAATATTTTTTCTTCAACAAGTTCCTAAGAGTAGCCATTAATGGAAACTTAAGACTCACACTCACGGTATTACAGCTTACAAGAGCAGCAACCGCAAGCAGATGATAACAGAGCCCTGTAAGTAGAAGGTAGCGTTAGGACACGTTTATATAAGGTTAGTGTCCCGAGTCATACGCATGGAAAATAGTAACTACAAGCGCATTTTGCGGGTTTTGAAGAAAAAATCAGATGAGCTTTGTTGTAAGCTGTGGAAAACTAACAGTCAAGGGATAATTCAGCTTGATCATTTAAAAAAATTGTATTATTGAGAGAAGTAAGTATGGATATAAAAGAAATTAAAATTAATTTTATGAATATAAAAAATTTTATATGCAACCAATGAAGTTTATATAAAAATTGCATTAGTTTTCTTTTTTTTTTTTCTCTTTATATTAAATTAAAGAATATTTTGAGGAAAGAAGGCTGGGAACTCGAAAATAGCTTTGTTTAATATCCCAACAAATCAATAATAGAAACTCAATGATCTGGGTTTGAATCTTGATGTGTTGTAAGCACATTTCATTTAAGTTTGTGTTTGGCTTCATGGGTTTGAAATTATAGATTTGGTTCAAATACCTATTGTTTGGAATTTTTAAAAAATATATAAATTTTAATTTTGATCAAATTTAAAGTACATATAAAAACTTAAAAAAAATAAGAACTTAAAATATTTAAACTCAACCTAAGAAATATATATATATATATATATATATATATATATATATATATATATATATATATATATATATATATATATATATATATATACAGAGATGTGCACATTTACCTAATCTGGATGGAATTAAACTTGCAAGTATCAATTATCAAACAAATTCCCCATTTATCAAGAGAAAATACCTACCACCTACAATAACTATTTATTTTTCAATGATTGATAATATAGTATTAAAATATTTAGTGAATGACAAGGGCACACTCCAAGTTAATAGTTAAATATCAACTATAACCACATAAGTTTATTAACAGAAAAAGAGTTCTCAACCAACGTTAGTTTCTGACTTTATGCGGTTAAGGGTGATTTATTATTTGGTTGTTGGGTTTTGGTTGATATTATAATTTATTTTTTATATTTTAAAAATTGAATGATTTAGTTTTTATTTATATTTTTATTAAAATATGATTTTTTTGTAATATTATTGTTAATTTAAGTAAAAAGATAATATATTATTTATTTAATTTAAAAAAATTTATTATTTTGTCTCTAGTTTTGATCGATATTACTACTCAGTTCTTATATTTTGAAATTTAATGATTTAATTATTATAATTTCTAAATTTATTATAATTATTTTTTTTCTTATTAACATTGTTTTTATTAAAATTTATCTTTAATTATTTTTATAAAATAAAAGGAATTAATTAATTTGTTGACAATTAATTTTAGTTGAAGAAAAATATAAGTGAAAGGCTAAATCGTTTAATTTCTAAAATATAAAAACTAAATCGTAATATCAGTCATCCTCAAGAGCCAAAATAATAATATTTTCACTTACACTAATGATTTTATTAAATGAAAGGACTTCAAATTTTGACAGAAACACGACTTAGAGATTAAATCGTTTAATTTTTAAAATATAGATATTAAATTGTAATATCTATGTAATTACCAAATAATAAATTTCGCTTAAGTTAAAAATCCTACTTTTTTTCTATTTACATATAATATTTATGGTTAAGGATATCATTAGGCCAACTTATACATTGATATTAAGTTTCATATTTTTTTAATATAATTCACTTTAATTAATATGTAAATTTAAAATTTTATAGTATTGAAAATAACTCTGATATTATTAAATTAATACTTATTAATGATCTATTTTTCTATAATAACATGATATATTAATAATTAAAAATAAAAAATAAAAAAATATTTTAAACGAAATCAAATATTAATTAATAAGAAATTAGATTTTCATCTTAAATAATTTTACAAATCCTATTGAATAATGAAAGTATCTTCCACTCAAGATTTGGATCTGGGAACACAGGTGGAATCTAATTGAATCAATGGCAATGTCTGATTACATATTTCTTTTGGTATGCTTGCATAAAGAATACTAATTTAAACCATAATTTATTAAAAAGAAGTAATAATATTAAAACCAGATTGATAGTTTACTCCATGATCAATACAGTAATCATATAAACTAATATCCCATTAGCAGTCAACTCTTGCCTTTACAATGTAGAGCACAGTAATCATAATTAAGTGAAATTTTTTATAATTACAATCTTTTAAATTTATTAATTTTAAAAAAATATATATATATATACATAGATGTGCACATTTACCTAATGTGGATGGAATTCAACTTGCAAGTATCATGTAACACCCCTAATTTTTAAATTTATTATTTTTGGGTAAATATTGATGTTTTAATTTTATTTAAATTTTAGGAAATTATTTGAAATTTTTCAGATTTTCGAAATCGGATCTGATTTCCTGAAAATATAAAACTTTGATGATTTTTAAAAATTAATTTAAAGACCACGTGACAAAACTAAAAATATATTTGGAGTCTACGAATTTTTTTGAGTTTTCTGGAATTTTTTTCGAAATTTTTGGACCTCGTTTCGGTCCCGAGGCAGAGTAAAAATTTAAAATTTTGTATTCTGAATCGAACCGGTCGAATTGAACAGGACCGGATCGGACCGGCCCTTCTTCTTCATTTTTCTTCTCCCCGCGCGCGTCCATACGTTTCTCTCTTTCTCTCCTGTTTTCTCTCTCCTCCCTCCTCCCCTTGCCGCGCCGCCACCTCCCCTGCCACCCGGCCCGGTAGCGCCGTCCCAGCCGCCTCACGGCCACGCTGAACGCCGAAAAAGCGCCCGGCGGCGACGCAGCGCAAGCGCGCCGCTTCGACTTCTCGGCCAAAATCCGGCCGATCCGGCCACCAATCGGACCGGATCTTGCGTCTAAATCCATCTACTCATCGAGAGCTTTCCATAAACACCAAGAACGCGGTTTGTCCAATTTTTGCCTCTAAAATTTTAGCCCAATTTGACTTTTGGGCTAGATTTCTCGCAAACCGTGAATCCCACAATAAAACCGAGAGTACCAGAGCGCTCCACTCGTCGAGAGCTTCGTGGCGATATAAATTTCAAATTTTTCTGACACCGTTTTTCGGTGGGTCCCACGGAACTTCGTAGTGTTTTTCCGAGCATTAAATGAGCTTAGAAAATTTCGTAAAATTTATGTACTAACCCTCGTGTAGCTATCTTCAATTTGCGGAAATTCGACAGTTGTCCGGGTCTGTGAATTTCCGGCCAGACAGACCGATTACCAGAAAAGTCTCAAAATTGGATTGAGGTTTTGGCTACCCCACCATTGTCAGACGTCCCGAGCGCGTCTCTGAAGTCGGAATCAACATAGGTAAACCCGAACCTTACTTTTTCATAATTTTCTAGTGCTTAAACGAGATTAAAAATCCGTAAAATATTTGTGGTAGCTCAGAAAATTATGATTCTTTTTGCATTAGCCTAGTAATATTGCTAAGGACAGCGGGGCAAAGTTTAAGAATTTTTAGAGTTCATTTGGGTAGTTTTTGTAAAAAGAGTCAATTATAATGACTAAATTGAAATTTTATATATTGTGATGGATGACTGTTTGGATGGGCCCAGGAGGGGCTGTGTGATATGATTGAGTTGTGGATATATGGATTGTGAATATAGAAGTGCGTTTTGAGCCCTTTTGCAGGTTGGGTAGGTCCTAGGTATAGGGGAGACTCTGCCAGATTTTCGGCATAACTTAGGACGTATTTAGTCTTTTCTTGATTTGTATTGAGTCAATTGTATTAAATAATTGTAATGTAATTGTCAGGTGAGCTGGGACAACCTTTTTCCTTCGCCCAGCCGCCACAGTGACCGCTGTCAAGTATGTGAGTAAAATATTAATTTAAATTGTAATTTCACTATTATTATATGTTCAAGCATGCACATGCATCACTTATATGTATGTATCTATGTAGTTAAACTCTAAGCACGTTTTATGTTACATTCATAACTGTTAAAGTGCCTTGGATATTGTTGTGGTAATTTGGAGCAGTGTGCGTGCGTTGGCTTGCGTGTGATGTGGTGTGGACTATGGATAGGACGAGTAGACACGGCTTGAGATCTTCGCTGGGACCCGGTCCTTCGGGGTAGACACGGCTTGAGTTCTTCGCTGGGACCCCGATTTGGTTATTAAGTGGAAGTCCGAGCTGAATTCTTCGCTGGCACAGGTTGGATTTAAGAGAGCTGTATAGGGAATCAGCTCTCATATATTATGATTGATATTACTGGGTGTGTGAGTGCTCCAAATTACATTTTTGCTACTATGATGTGAAATTATTGCTGATGTTGCATTTCACTCTATAGGGTGCATTAGCTTTAGATAGTTATAGAGATTATGGTTGAAATTGACATTTTACTCTCTGAGTCGAACGCTCACTCCTATTCGATATTTTTCCAGGCCACAGGAGGATATTTTTGAGGTTAACCTGCTTTTCTCCCTCGCATGTCATCTATTCATGTTTGTGTAATTCTATAAACTTCTAAAATTTTCGCATGTGTTATAAATATTTAATTAATTTGGATCTGTAATATAAATTGTTATTTTGGACCTGTGAAATTATTATCACATGCATGTTTGATTGACTGAATGAGGGAGCTGAGCTCCTATTTATTTTTATATTGATATGAGTATGTGGAGGGTGAGCTGAGCTTCACAATTGAGTATTTATTGTGTTTACAGGTCGGGTGAATAAAAAATTCCTCGTTGAAATGTCCATTTTATGGCCGGACTCTGTCCGGTTGATTTCTTGAAATTGGGCTCAAATAGGCCTTAGAGTTGGGTTAGTGAATAGTTAGACTTACTACGGGCCTCGGGGGCTTTAGGTTGACTCAGGTTTTAATGCCGGTTCGGCCCATAAGTTGGGTTGTGACATATCAATTATTAAACAAATTCTCCATTTATCAAAAGAAAATACCTGCCACCTTCGAGAACTTTTTATTTTTCAATGATTGATAATATAGTATTAAAATATTTAGTGAATGACAAGGACACACTCCAAGTTAATAGTTAAATATCAACTATAACCACATAAGTTTATTAAGAAAAAAAGAGTTCTCAACCTATCGTTAGTTTCTGACTTTATGCCTTTAAGGGTGATTTATTATTTGGTTGTTGGGTTTTGATTAATATTATAATTTAGTTTTTATATTTTAAAAATTGAATAATTTAGTTCTCATTTATATTTTCATCATTTTTTTAATTATTGTCATTAATTTAAATAAAAAGATAGATATATCATTTATTCAATTTAGAAAAATTTATTATTTGGTCTCTGGTTTTAATCGATATTACTACTCAGTCCTTATATTTTGAAAATTAAAAGATTTAATCATTATAATTTCTAAATTTATTATAATTGTTTTTTGTTCTTATTAACTTTGTTCTTATTAAAATTTATCTTGAATTATTTTTATAAAATAAAAAGAATTAATTAATTTGTTGACAATTAATTTTAATTGAAAAAAAATATAAGTGAAGGGCTAAATTGTTTAATTTTTAAAATATAAAAACTAAATCGTAATATCAGTCAAACTCAAAAGCCAAAATAGTAATATTTACACTTACACTAATAATTTTATTAAACGAAATGACTTTAAATTTTGACAAAAGCACAATTGAGAGATTAAATCGTTTAATTTTTAAAATATAGAGATTAAATTGTAATATCTATGTAATTACCAAATAATAAATTTCGCTTAGGTTAAAAATCCTACTTTTTTTCTATTTATATATAATATTTATGGTTAAGGATATCATTAGGCCAACTTATACATTGATATTAAGTTTCTTTTTGTCTAAATCATATTAAGAATATCTATTTTTTTCATATTTTTTTAATATAATTCACTTTAATTAATATGTAAATTTAAAATTTTATAGTATTGAAAATAACTCTGATACTATTAAATTAGCACTTATTAATGATGTGCTTTTCTATAATAACCTGATATATTAATAATTAAAAATAAAAAATATATATTTTAAATGAAATCAAATATTAATTAATAAGAAATTAGATTTTCATCTTAAATAATTTTACAAATCCTATTGAATAATGAAAGTATCTTCCACTCAAGATTTGGATCTGGGAACACAGGTGGAATCTAATTGAATCAATGGCAATGTCTGATGACATATTTCTTTTGGTATGCTTACATAAAGAATACTAATTTAAACCATAATTTATTAAAAAGAAGTAATAATATTAAAATCAGATTGATAGTTTACTCCATGATCAATACAGTAATCATATAAACTAATATCCCATCAGCAGTCAACTCTTGCCTTTACAATGTAGAGCACAGTAGCCAGCAAGCACCAGGTTGGTTAGCTGGGCAGTGCAAGTGTCGTGCCTGATTCAGTGCACGTGGCTGGTTTAGACATATCCCATCACACCCGGTTAGTTAGTTCTCACCACAGATTAATTAAAATTAAAATTATATATATTTTTATTTTAAATTATATCAAAAATAAAATTAATTTGATTTAATTTAATTTGATAACTTATTAAAAAAAATGAATAATTGAATTAATTCAAACTTAATTGAAATGAAAATCAAAATTGAATCAAATTGGTTTATTAGTTCAGTCTAACCTTCCATACCATTCCAAAATTTTGAACCACAAATGGCAAACAACCACTGTAGCTCCTGGATTTCGTTCAATGGGGCCATTTTGTAGAATAGGTGATTCACTGATCTGTTGCTTTTCGGCCATTGAAGAGTGATCTACAAAGAGCTTGATAGCCCTTTGAAAACCCACAAGTCATTTTATAAAGGGGTTACCTGTTAGTAGTATGTCATAGAGCATATCATTTAGTATGTATCTTGTACATATTTTTATTAGTAAAAGACATTTCTACTTTTCCGTTTACATAATATATTTATGTGTAATAGAAAAGGTCCATTGATATTTTATTAGAAATATTATTCTTAAATTGTTAAGAATATGAGTGACAATATTTCTAGCACAAAGTATCATAAATAGGTTCACAATCGAGGATACTTCATAATAAGGACATGACTTATCCAGAAAGATTGTATTCATGTTTGTTCCCAAGTTATTTATATGAGATATAAATAAGATGGAATGGTGAGTCTCATGCCATATAACAAACATGATAGGCACTTATAAATGATAAGTAGGCCGAACCAGTGACACTTATGACAAGCACATGGAGTTTACTCTTGTCAATGTTTTGTCATAAATCATATCAGTGCATATAATCTTTAGACCTGAGATAACACAATTATCTTGTATATAGGTAGTTTGAGTTTGATACTGCTTTCATACTTGTACTGTGTATGGGTATATGGGCATGTGTTGGCTCCTACTAGTTATATATGGAGGTAGGTGTTGATCAAGATGGAATCTGTTCCTCTAAGTAAATAGAGATAAAATCCTATGTTCATTTAATTGTTTTTGATGTTTCAAGTTCCTGTCCATGACAAATATATTTATTGAGATAAGAGTTTATGTTGAGATAATCTTTTAATCAAGAACTGGAATTATAAGAGAACATATTATTCTTAGCAAATGGAGTTTGACATAAACCATGACTCTAGCTTGAGTTGGGATTTTGTAACAGAGAGATTCTAGTGCATGGTAACATATGATTATAGGTTCATTTAAGGTAAACCTTATTACTAATTGGGTGGCCATGGCATGCTATGCTAGGTGTTAACCATGGTCTATGAGGTTCATAAAATGATTTAGAGAAATCATTTATGGTAAGAAAGAGTTCTGATGATATTAAGAGTTGATATCATGTCTCATTGCCAATTAGTGATGAGCCTAGTAAGTCACACACATACACAAGTTATCACCTAATTAAATATGATTTAATTAATTAATTAAAGAGTTTAAATTGATTAATTAAATAGGTTTGATTTGCAATTAGATTGCAAAGTCCCTAGCATGACTTGAAACCAAATCTAGATTATTGGATGTATAATATAAGTTAAATTTATATTTAAAGTGTTTAAATATGAATTTAATTAATGAGAAATTAATTAATAGAGATTAATTAATTAATTTATATTTGATATAAATTAATTAGAAGAAGAAAATAATTATTTTGGGTTAAGAACTCAAAATTAAGACACAGGGGCATTTTGGTCATTTTGCAGTGTGACACGTGGCACCATGAGATGGTGACATATGGCATAACACATAAGCTTGCCAAATGTTTTTTAATCATATAAGATGATTAAAATCAAGATTAAATATAGGTTTGACACTTGGCACAATGTGATTGGGTCGCTTAAACCTATAGCTAATCAAAGGGTGACATGTGGTGAGGGTTTAATGTGTTAACCTAGCTATTTAAGTGTTGTTATGAGAAAATAAAACACAACCAGCAGCCACACTCCTTTGTCACGCCACTTTGAGGGTTTTTATCTCTTCTTCTTCATCTCTTATCAATTCAAAGAGATTAGCCATCAATCTCTTGAATTAAGAACACTAGAAATTGTTTCTAGTGTCCTGTTTACATCTCTAATCTCTTAAAAGGCAGAACTTGAATTTCTAATTAATAGAAAAGGCTTTAGAAGCTGTTCAAGGGCTGCCATAGGTGTTCTTGGTGTGGACAAGCTAGAGGGACAACATCCGTGTCTCAAGACGAATCTCAAAGGCGCAGACACGCTGCAGTGCATCAAGAGGTTAGTGTAATCGTTCTTGATTTAATCTAGGGTTATAAAATTAATCTGATTAATTTTAAAATCTTAAATGGCAAATACAGATCCAAAAACATATTAAAAGAGTTTTAATATGTTGTTTATCATTGAAATCAAATAGATAAAAATAAATCTTGCATGATGCATGTGACCCTAGGTGAAAATTTTTGAATTCAATGGTATAAACTTGTGTTTTTCACGCCTGCCTTCAATTGGTATCGAGCCACTATATTTGCCATTTAGATTGTTGATTATATGATTTAATTGTGTGTTTGATCATGAGATCAAAAGTTCATTGCTGGTTGCAAAGCAAGTTGGCGGCATGCTTGAAAAAACACCATCAATGGTGCGCATGGTTTGGCTTCCATGGGTGGTTTAAGGTTTGGCTTTTAATTCTGCAATTGTTGTATGATCTAAGGCTTATTCTTTGACTAATTAAAGTGTTTAATTAGTAGTTTTTATCACACAATTAAATTATGATTCAAATCAGAATTTTAAAAAATTGTTTGAATGTAATTCAAATCTGAATTTTAAAAGTTGTTTGAATGTGATTCAAATCTGAATTTTTAAAGTTGTTTGAATCATATTTAAATCTGATTTTTTAAAATTGATTGAATAAAATTCAGATCTGATTTTTTTAAAAATGTTTGAATGTGATTCAAATCTGATTTTTTAAAAAATGTTTGAATGTGATTCAAATCTGAATTTTTGAAGTTGTTTGAATGTGATTCAAATCTGAATTTTTAAATTTGTTTGAATGAGATTCAAATCTGAATTTTTAAATTTATTTGAATCATATTGAAATCTGGATTTTTAAGTTGAATATGAGATATTCAATTTAATTTAAGTATGTATGTTTTATTTAATTGTTAAATAGTGATATGCATGATGGATGATCATGGATTATAAAAGACCAATGTGATTGGATTTATTTCTTTTATGTTTCTTTGGGATTGTAAATTAATTAATTTATTTTAATTTATTTTGGGCATGTATTATTAAGTTTGTAATAATTTTTGGGTTGTAATTTCATTTATTTAAGTTCTTGTAAATTCGCCTTGGTATGCCAAGGATTACTATGTAATATTGAATTGCAAGAAGTTCAAGGAGGTCAAGAGCATTGGTGGGACCAGTGGGAGGAATTCAAGATCAAGTGTTGATTATGTACACCTTCAGCAACTCTTGTAAAATGAATGAATGAAATGCACCTAGGAATGCCCTGATTCAATTCTTGGTGGCTCAGAATTGAATCCCTTAGAAAGTTCATGATCATACCATATTTACTGCTTATCCATGAATGCATGAGATGTATGGGAATGTATGTAATTATATGATATATGCATGCTAAATGGATAATGTGCAAAGTGAGATCTTAATAGTAAATAGAATGACCATAAAATCTTCCAAACAAATGATTAAGTTGGAAATGCTATAATTAAAGTAATTATAACATAGGCCCTCCATTGGGACAATTATTTTAAGAAATTTTAAATAGTTACATAAGATGCAATTTATTTAAGAGATTTTCTTAAGAATAATTGTTAAGCATGAGATGTTGTAAATATGTAAATGGTTTAGTGGCCAATATTGGATGTACCTGAGGACATTAAAATTATTTGCATAATTACTGGCTCAATGGGATCAACTTAACTAATGCAAGATAAGTCAATAATGGATGTACTTGAGATTTTGAGCATTAGGGGCTAGGTAAAGGATTGAACCTCACATGAGATGTGATGGGCAAAGAGTTGCTCACTTATAGTTTATTGTAATTCCAATAATGGATGTACCTGAGGATAATCAATAGAATTATAAGAATTCAATCACCCACTAGAAATCCATCCAACTAGGATTTAGTTTTCTACTTTGGAAGTGTAGGATTCGCTAAGTTAGTGGGAGGACCAATTTGATTAAAAGACCATAATCATTTTGGTTAATTGCATGATACATTTACTAATTAATCTGGTTATTTTCTGCAGTTAATTTTCTGATAAAAATGAGCATAAAACAACCACCACCATCCAATATCCTTGCAAGCATACTTGATCACAATAGGTTGACAGGACCTAATCTGTCTGATTGGCTAAGAAATTTGAAACTTGTCCTGAACCTTGAACATATAGGATATGTTCTAGATTCAAATGTTCCTGGTCCCTTACCTCCAGAGGCCACACAAGAGGAACATGAAACTTTGGACAAGTGGAAGGAGCATGATATGAGAGCTAAATGTTACATGCTTGCTTCCATGAGTAATGAGTTACAGAAGCAACATGAGAACATGCAGTGAGTGAGATCCTCCTTCACCTACAAGAGTTGTATGGTGAGCACAGCAGGAATGCTAGGTATGAGATATCTAGACAGCTATTCCGTATGAGGATGTCTGAGGGACAGAATGTTGGGGTCATGTCCACAAGATGATTCGGATGATTGAGCAGTTGGAACATCTTGACTTCAACATGGATTTCCAACTACAGACGGATTTGATCCTTCAGTCCCTTCCTGAGTCTTTTGGAAATTTTGTGACAAATTTCCATATGACTAAACAGGAATGCACCTTAGCTGGTTTACTCAACATGCTGGTTATTGCCCAAAAGAATATGCCAGGCAATAAAGGAAAAGAGGTAGCTTTGGTTGCATCTTCTTACTGGAAAGTCCAACAAGAAGAAGGGCAATAAGAAAAAGAAACTTGATTCTGGTCCTTCCAAGAAAATAGCTAAACAGAAAGGAAGACCAAAGTGACAAAGGCAAAGGAAAGTGTTTCCACCGCCAATAGGAAAGTGTTTCCATTGCCGAAGAAAGTGTTTCCATCACTAGAGTATAGCAATCTAAAAGAATGCAATGCCATGGTGAAAACCAACTCAAGTTCAAAATATATTTGGCACTTATGGTTATGTCATGTTGCAGAAAATAGGATTGCAAAACTGGAGAAAATGGGGATTCTATCTTCATTGGGCTCTGAGCCTACTCCAACTTGTGAATCTTACCTTGAGGCAAAATGACTAGATCACCCTTTGTTGGACAGGGCTAAGAGTGAAAATATTTTAGAGCTAATACATAGTGATGTATGTGGTCCATTTAAAGAAATGGCTAGAGGGTTTTCATTATTTTATTACCTTTCTTGATGATAAATCAAGGTTTGGGTATTTGTATTTGATGAAATACAAACATGAATCTTTTGAAAAGTTCAAAGAATTTAAATCTGAAGTAGAAAATCAAACAGGAAAGAATATTAAAGCTCTTCGATCAGATCGTGGAGGTGAATATTTGAGTACTGAATTTGATGAATACTTGAGAGAGCATGGCATTGTTTCTCAGCTGACTCCTCCAGGAACGCCACAGCTGAATGGTGTATCTGAAAGGAGAAATCGTACTTATTGGATATGGTATGTAGTATGATGAGCTATACTGATATGTCAATCTTCTTTTGGGGATTTGCATTAGAATCAGCTTTGTATATTTTGAATAGGATTCCATCAAAATCAGTTTCTTCCACACCTTATGAGATATGGCATGGAAGAAAATCAAGTCTTAAGCATGTTAAGATTTGGGGTTGTCCAGCTTATATCAAAAGTCGAACAACGATAAATTGGAGACGGATCAAAAAAGGTCGATTTGTTGGATATCCAAAAGATAGTTTTGGATATTATTTTATTTGCCTACTTCACAAAAGGTTGTTATAAGTAGAGATGCCACATTTCTTGAACAACAGTTTGTTCAGGAAGGAGGCAAAGGAAGGCAAATAGAGTTAGAATTGGAGAATTCGACCAACCAGCATCGGATGGATATAGATCCATCTAGTCAACCAATACCCGTTGATGAAACATCTACACTGTTCCTCGTAGAACAACTGTGTATCTCACCCACCAGTGAGATATGATTTTCTTCATGAAGAAGAACAAGAGTTGTCTACTCATGAAGAAGTAGATCATGGAGATGATCCACTTACCTATGAAGAAGCTATATCAGATATAGACTCTTCAAAATGGATTGATGCTATGAAATACGAGATTGATTCCATGTATAAGAATCAAGTTTGGGATCTTGTTGACCCACCTGAAGGTATTATACCTATAGGGAACAAATGGGTTTTCAAGAAGAAAATCGGTTCTGATGGAAAGTAGAGACCTATAAGGCAAGGCTAGTAGCGAAAGGGTTTCGCCAAAGGCAAGAAATCGACTATGAGGAGACTTTCTCGTCTGTTGCCATGCTTAAATCAATTAGGATTTTATTAGCAATAGCTGTGTACTATGATTATGAGATTTGGCAGATGGATGTCAAAACAGCTTTTCTCAATGGATACATTGAAGAAAACATTTTCATGGAACAACTTAAGGGATTTGAATCCCAAGATGGTTCCAAGGTATGCAAGCTAAAACGATCCATTTATGGGTTGAAACAAGCTTCGAGGAGTTAGAACATCCGTTTTGATGAAGCCATTAAGTCCTTTGGTTTTATCAAAAATGAGGATGAGCCATGTGTATATAAGAAGGTTAGTGACAGTGCTATCACTTTCCTTGTCTTATATATGGATGACATACTGTTGATGGGTAATGACACAGGTATGTTGACGACTATAAAGGTATGGTTGTCAAATACATTCTCCATGAAAGACTTAGGGGAGGCAACCTATATTCTTGGGATTCGCATCTATAGAGATAGAGCGAAAAGAATAATTGGTTTATCCCAAAGTCTATATTTTGAAAAGGTGTTAAAGAGGTTTAACATGCTTGATTCCAAGAGAGGATTGTTACCAGTGAGACATGGTATCCATCTTTCTAAAGAGATGTCTCCAAAGACACCTGAAGAAAGAGATAAGATGGCCAGGATTCCATATGCTTCGGCTATTGGAAGTTTAATGTATGCAATGTTGTGTACTAGGTTTGGATATCGCATATCTTGTTAGTTTGACTAGCGGTATCAATCCAATCCGTGTTTGGAACATCGATAGTATCAAGAATATCCTTAAGTACTTGAGAAGAACTAAGGATTTATTCTTGATTTATGGAGGTGGAGACTTGCAACTAGATAGTTATACCGATTACGATTTCCAATCGGATATCGATGATAGAAAGTCTACCGGATATGTGTTCATTTGTAATGGAGGTGTAGTCGGTTGGAAGAGTTCCAAGCAGAGCACATTGCAGATTCCACTACGTAAGTCGAGTATATTCTTTGCATCGAGATCGCAAAGGAAGTCGCTTGGATAAAGAAGTTCATGACATAACTTACGGTAGTTCCTTTCATTGAGTCGTGGTTCCACTACATCGTGACAACAATGGAGCGATCATCTGAGCTAAGGAACTAAGGTCTCACCCAAAATCCAAACACATAGAAAGGCACTACCACATTATCAGAGATATAGTTGGGCAAGGCGATATAGCCATGCAAAAAAAAAAAAAAAAAAAACATTAGCTGAAAAAATCCAGCTGATCCATTCACTAAGCCTATGTCACAGACTCAGTTAGACTGACATCTTGAGAAGATAGGTCTAAGATATTGTAATGAATGGCTCTAGTGCTAGTGGGAGATTGTTAGTAGTATGCCCTAGAGCATATCATTTAGTATGTATCTTGTACATATTTTTATTAATAAAAGGCATTTCCACTTTTCCGTTTACATAATATATTTATGTGTAATAGAAAAGGTCCATTGATATTTTGTTAGAAATATTATTCTTAAGTTGTTAAGAATATGAGTGACAATATTTCTAGCACAAAGTATCATAAATAGGTTCACAATCGAGGATACTTCATAATAAGGACATGACTTATCCAGAAAGATTGTATTCATGTTTGTTCCCAAGTTATTTATATGAGATATAAATAAGATGGAATGGTGAGTCTCATGCCATATAACAAACATGATAGGCATTTATAAATGATAAGTAGGCCGAACCAGTGACACTTATGACAAGCACATGCAGTTTACTCTTGTCAATGTTTTGTCATAAATCATATCAGTGCATATAATCTTTAGACATGAGATAGCATAGTTATCTTGTATATAGGTAGTTTGAGTTTGATACTGCTTTCATACTTGTACTGTGTATGGGTATATGGGCATGTGTTGGCTCCTACTAGTTATATATGGAGGTAGGTGTTGATCAAGATGGAATCTGTTCCTCTAAGTAAATAGAGATAAAATCCTATGTTCATTTAATTGTTCTTGATGTTTCAAGTTCTTGGCAGACAGATAGATTTATTGAGAAAGAGTTTACGATGAGAAAATCTTTTTAATCAAGAACTGGAATTAAAAGAGAACATAATATTCATAGCAAATGGAGTATGACATAAACCATGACTCCAGCTTGAGTTGGGATTTTGTAACAGAGAGATTCTAGTGCATGGTAACATATGATTATAGGTTCATTTAAGGTAAACTTTATTACTAATTGGGTGGCCATGGCATGCTATGCTAGGTGTTAACCATGGTCTATGAGGTTCATAAAATGATTTAGAGAAATCATTTATGATAAGAAAGAGTTCTGATGATATTAAGAGTTGATATCATGTCTCATTGCCAATTAGTGATGAGCCTAGTAAGTCACACACATACACAAGTTATCACCTAATTAAATATGATTTAATTAATTAATTAAAGAGTTTAAATTGATTAATTAAATAGGTTTGGTTTGCAATTAGATTGCAAAGTCCCTAGCATGACTTGAAACCAAATCTAGATTATTGGATGTATAATATAAGTTAAATTTCTATTTAAAGTGTTTAAATATGAATTTAATTAATGAGAAATTAATTAATAGAGATTAATTAATTAATTTATATTTGATATAAATTAATTAGAAGAAGAAAATAATTATTTTGGGTTAAGAACTCAAAATTAAGACACAGGGGCATTTTGATCATTTTGCAGTGTGACACGTGACACCATGAGATGGTGACACATGGCATAACACATAAGCTTGCCAAATGTTTTTTAATCATGTAAGATGATTAAAATCAAGATTAAATATAGGTTTGACACTTGGCACAATGTGATTGGGTCACTTAAACCTATAGCTAATCAAAGGGTGACATGTGGCAAGGGTTTAATGTGTTAACCTAGCTATTTAAGTGTTGTTATGAGAAAATAAAACACAACCAGCAGCCACACTCCTTTGTCACGCCACTTTGAGGGTTTTTATCTCTTCTTCTTCATCTCTTATCAATTCAAAGAGATTAGCCATCAATCTCTTGAATTAAGAACACTAGAAATTGTTTCTAGTGTCCTGTTTATATCTCTAATCTCTTAAAAGGCAGAACTTGAATTTCTAATTAATAGAAAAGGCTTTAGAAGCTGTTCAAGGGCTGCCATAGGTGTTCTTGGTGTGGACAAGCTAGAGGGACAACATCTGGTGTCCTGAAGACGAATCTCAAAGCGCAGACACTGCGGTTGCATCAAGAGGTTAGTGTAATCATTCTTGATTTAATCTAGGGTTCTAAAATTAATCTGATTAATTTTAAAATCTTAAATGGCAAATACAGATCCAAAAACATATTAAAAGAGTTTTAATATGTTGTTTATCATTGAAATCAAATAGATAAAAATAAATCTTGCATGATGCATGTGACCCTAGGTGAAAATTTTTGAATTCAATGGTATAAACTTGTGTTTTTCACGCTTCCGTTCCTTCATTACCAAGTGCCGTTCTGGGTGAAGTATTAGTGGCCCAAAAGGAATGTAATAGGGTATCCATATAGAAAAAGGCAGTGGTCCTGTGCAAGAGTAGCAAAGCAAACTCGTGTGGCTTAGGGCAATCGGTACCTCTAAGCCACACGACCATAACAAAACAAGTATAAATCACAGGACAGCGCCCATCTGTTTTGATGGTAAAACAAAAGAGCTGCCAAGTTCCTATTAAGCTGTCACTCGACGGTCCACACCATGCTTAGTCCAATAAGTTCTGATAGAGTAAAATTGGAGTATTTCATCCTTTAATTTTTTATAAATAATGAAACAATAATTTTTTTATTTATTCATTATAAATCTATTAAATTTAAAATATATAATAAAATTTATCTATTAAATATATAAATTTTATTTATTTAACTTTATTTAATTAAAAATTTTTCATAAAATAAAAACCCCTTACCGTTGGAGTGAGGGATGATGGTAAATCTTTGTCTCTTACAATGCTAACAAAAGACCAAAAAAAGTCCTCGTGGTTAATTTTGGAAAATCATGTTTTTGTCTTATTATTGACTTTTTAACGCAGATAAATGATGTTTATACATGTAATTTATGCGGGCGCAAGCTGTTGCGAAAGTTAAAAGTATTTGACCGTTATTTACTTTAGCTTTTGTCATAAATCAATTTTTTTTTATAACTTTTTTCTCAATAAGAAACTTATCACCGAAGACTCTCAATGTATTTTAAAATAAAAATAATATTTAATTTTTAAATATTAATACAAAGAGTCAAAATCAAGATAAAATAAGATCGTTTTATCATATTAATTATTAAATTATCACGATCAATAATTATTATAAATCAATTAATTTATAAGAAATGAGATAGTTTTAAATTTAAAATTTTCAATGAAGTAATTATTTATTATTATTATTATTATTATTCAGTAATTATTATTGTTTGTTTTTATAATTAAAATATATTTAATTTCGTTGATAGCAGATTACATCATTAAAAATATATAAATATATTTTTAAAGAATTTTTATTTTATGTTAAATAATTTTTTTAATCAAGCAACATGAATTAACTTGATAAATTAATTTGTCAATTCGAAGTATCTATCACTGTGATTCGGATGATACTATTGTCAGATTCTTCATTCAGAGATTCCCATGGACATTTTTCTGCCATTTGTACCGTTTACAAACATGACACGACATAAAGACCTTTGAAGGACGAGGTTTTCTATGTGAATGCTTTATCATTTAATTATATATTAAAATTATTAAAATTTATTAAAAGTTAATGGATTCGACGAATTTGATGTTGGTAGATTGTAATACGCGACATAATTGAGTTTTTAATTTAAGATTCAATCAAATTGAGTAAAATTGTCTTACGTTAATGCCATTTAATCGATATCTACAATAGACCAATCGATTCTCTCTGCCTGTCTCTGTCGTTTTATCAGGATTAATTGCTTCTCTAAAGTAACATTATCTTGGGGGCATCGTGAGATTTGAAATAGATGAAGACATTTTGGTGATCTGACAAGGCTGTAATTGTTAGGGTCCATGGTGGGGCTGATTCTTGCTAATTTGGAATCGTACAAGCTGGCCTCAGAATATTGACGATAAACAGGATAGAAGAAATTATATATGTTAGCATTTAATATAAAATAATAACTTAATGAAAATATAATAATTATTATTTTTTTAAATACTACAAGATAATTATAAAATTTTGGAATTCATCCATGTTTGTATATAAACTCACTAATCAATATATGTCCATTTCATACATGATATTTTATGTAAAATAATAATTTTACTATATAATTATTCGATGGTGGGAGACTAATGAATTTAAATATTTAATTTAATTAAAATTTATTAGAGTGAATTTAAGTAATATATAATTAAGTTCTGGATGAATTTAAATTTAAAAAATATTATTTTTATAAGTTTGGGTTAATATTGAATTTTATGTTTAAATTATTGTTATGTGAATTTATTTATATAAATAATTAATTAAATATAAAAATATATATATTTTTTATACATTACAATTTAAATAAATAAAAATAATATATTTCACAAGATTATTAAAATTTTAATTATAAATTATAAATATAAATTATTATATTTAAATATTAATCAAGTAATATAATAATAATAATAATAATTAAATTTAAGGTATATAAAGATTCATATAATTTAAAATAAATTAGAGTAATTTAAAAAATACAAATTCAAATATTAAAAGTATTAATTAAGTTTAGATTCACATATAATAATATTTACATATACTTGTTGTAGTTTTTATAAATATTTGTCATTATCATCTTTAATAATGATAATAACATAAATATATATATATATATATATATATATATATATATATATATTTTATGGAGAGATAAACATATATATAATTCAGTGATAATAATAAATATTTATTAAAATTATAATAATTTTAATAAAATTTTTATTTTTATATAAGTAACGTACACATAAAGCCTGCAGCTAACGAGTTATTATGCAAGCGGATCATCGTCGGTTACCAAGGATCTTCAGGACCAAGGCAAATATTCAGTTTTGTAAACATTGTAGTTGATGTTACAGAAGGGTAGATGAGTCAAAACACTCTTAAGTTGTTTCAGTTTGATTAAAAAATTTGTACGAATCGACTTGGCAAATTGTGTTTGAGTTATATAATATTCGACTCAAGCAGCTCATGGGTTTAATTGAATTTATTTCAAATTTTATTTTTATCTTTATAGTAATACATAATTAAAAAATAATAATAAACCTAAAGTCTAAGCTCAATTGAACTGATTTTATTTTGTATTTGAGATTCTAAACTTAGTAATTATTGAACTCAGCTCGAATATTTCGAGTTAGGACCCAATTGGGCCATTTCCATTTCGTCTCTATTGCAGTTTGTAAAATTCATGAGCCTTTTCTTTGTCATCTTCACTTAGCCCAAGACCAATACGCACTCATCGTCTGCTCAGGTTGGCTGCCTCTCGTCTCTCGTCTCTCGTCTCTAGCAACTCTCATCACCAACATATATATACAGTATACACAGGCCACGCTCAGTTACGGTATTATCTCAATTTTGCACACATTTATCATGACCAGACCTAACTTCTTCATTATTCTCCTTCTGCCCTCGGTATTTTCCCGGAATGACCATTTTTTCCAATTCGCGGACGGTGGGAAGCGAAGAATCCACATCGAGGATGATCTCGATGACGTGATTGACGACGAGGAGGACGAGGCCTGGAAACAGTGGGGCAAGAAATCAACGCCGTCTTCCGATGAGTTTGATCCACCGCCTTCCGATTTGCCCAACATGGAAATGTCGCAGATCCAGGAGTTGATGAGGAAGCAGCATTTCGGGCCGGTTTTTGGGTTCGTTAAGCTTCAATTGGGTGTGCGCCGGACTCCGGTAAATGGAATTTTGATTCTTTGCGAATTTGGCTGAATCGTTGGCTGGGGTTTGGTTTTGTTTTAGAATAGAAGTGCATTCCTGTTTCTGGGCATGTATTTTTGTGATTCAGGTTCTGATCTTCCGTTGTCAATACTTGTATTGGGTTTTATATTGATCTGTGAATGATGATACTCTCTTACACTATAATAAGCATTTGCTCTTTTTGTGGTAAAGCTTCACCTGGGCTAATTATTTTGCAACTTTTATTTTCAGGATATGGTGGCTGAGCATGCAATGAAATGGACAAAAGTTCTAAGAACTGCAGCAATTGAGGTGAAGTTCATGGGTGTTGATACGAGCACAATTATGTTCACCCTGGAAAAAGGCGAAAACATGGTTGAGGTGAGTCCGGTGCGTTATAATTTATAACTTTCAAACTAGATGGTTTGAGTTTTTTGACTGCTGACTGCCGCAGTTTGACCATTTCCAACTTAATTGGTTGCTTATTCGGTAATTTGAATCTTGTCAGTGTTATCTGCATCACTCCGGAACTCCCATTTCCATGAAGATGCTGAAATTATACGCTTTCGGCCTATAATTTGCTGAATCTTTTGTTTCTGATCTCATATCCAAGCAGTGAAATATTCATTACATTCTTGTTCAGTCTTTTAAGTTTGGTATGCAATTTCTTGAACATCTGATTTCATGTTCTTCTAGCACGTCATCTTTCCCATATTCTCTTATCAGTTGACGGAGTTCATCTTAAACGAACCAGAGGCTTATGAGATCAAGATTGGGGATCAAGTCTTCCGTAGACCTGGAGATCCTCCCTTGGAGGAAGTTATTGAGAAGCTTCAATGTAACGACAAGACAACTGATACTGTTGAGCATCTGAAAGAAGAATTATAGTTTACCGGATCTACATTACATGCAACTTTGACCCATTAATCTTAACATTAGTTCATTGTACATTTAACTTTGTAGTCTCTAATTGTAGCACTTTACCCTCAACCCTCCACTAATTAGTTCTCCTTCATTTTCTTTTCCAATCACATTTAACTCCTAATCATGCTTCGTTATTACTCATTATCCGACATGGAAGTGTGACTTCATCTTTTGTTTCAGAGTATCACTCATATTTTACCAATCATACGGTAATCCTTCCCAGGCGTTAGCGCAGGCTTTCTCTCGCTGCCATAAGATATCCTGCTGTAGTGTTACCGACTCATGCATATTATTATGTGCTTTCTCAGCCTCTCTCGTACAAGTTTTGATTTGAATTTCGAGACGTGTATACTTTACTGAGTTAAAGCTTCCCAAAGTCAACGAGTATTTTGAGAATCTATTCTTTATTTCCCCTTCCCTGTTGAATTTAATTTAGAAGTTCAAATATTGCAAGCTTCTTGTTTTATATTCAAAATGTCCACTTTATTCCCGTTCTGAATACAGCTTGTTCACACATTGATGTGGTGATTGAACGCTTGTCAATTTGGTTTTGAATACCGATCAGTTTTTACCCCAATTCAATTGAATTGCTGTCTATTAGCTTGAAATGCAAGCCAGTGCCATTTGTTATTCGATGTCACTTGCAAGTTGCAATATAAGTAATATTGCATTTTAAGGAGAAAAGAATAAATTTCTGGGTTTAATCTGTTACCCAAACTCCAGCATATATAAAGATAAATCACAGTACTGCAGAATGAATCGGCTGATCTGACATGTATGGTAAATCAGTAACTATTTCAGCTTCTTACTAAAGTCAGAGATCTGTAGAAGGTGAATCCTGGGAATGCTAGCTGCTTCTTCTCTCTCTTTCTGAGTGTTGTAACCCCAATCCCCTGTGCCAATTAGTCAACCTCAGCAACCATAAAAAACAAATTGGTACAGGTAACTGAAGCTTAAAGAGAGTAGATAATACCTAAGTACAAGTTCCATCCGTCCAATTCAGGCTCTTTTATGACATTCTTTAGGGTTGCAAGTCGATCTTCCACAAAACTAAAATTTAGGAGAGTCAATTTCAGTTTTCAATTTAAATTCACCAGAAAGCAAAAAATAATAATAATAGAGAAGGTTGGCAAAAGGTCCATCAAAGGATCAAATTTTATAACAAATAAAAGCGAGCGTCAATATGTCTTACTGCAGTGTCAGTCCCTGGTGTTCTGGTTTCTGTTGGAGTTGCTTCAGAACTTCCACCTTGGGACTAAAAAGTATAACCAAAGTAAGGGTGGAAAAGAAGTAAAAAACTTGTCATTATTGGAAGCAAACCATGGTTGAAAGAATCAAAGAAGCCAACATAGCTTTCCCAATACCATTTAATCACTACATACTAACCCCGTTCCCAAACCATATATTCTTTCCGGTGGAATTATTACTCCAGCAAGCTCTCGTAATAAAGTGTCTGCAAATCGGCTCTGATAGAAAGAGAAAAACAAAGGGAGACGAAGGATTAAGACAACAAAGAAGATGTAAAATACTAAATGCTTTAAATATCTTGAAATTCCTACTTTTTCCTCTTCCTTCTTAAACCTGACAAGGACTTAGCTAGAATGTTCTAACACCGCATGAATGCCAGCTTCTATCTGGAAGAACATGCAAAAGATATAATAGGTCACACCTGTTTTGTGGTGACGATATACACCTTAGAACTGGCAAATTTCAAAGCTTCAGGAACACCTGGGTAGAATCTGCAGAAGAAGCAACCTCTAGTCAGATATTTGAGGGCTAAATTATCAAGTCTAAAGCAGTTTCGCAAATAAAATCTCATATCACACAATTGCATTTAAGATTTGCCAATACTTGGTGAACAGACTAGAAAAGATCTTTGAGCTTTCAAGACACGAAAGTCAATTTACGACATCAAGTGTTACCCAGAAAGGGAAAGGTGCCAACACAATCCTTATAACCAGTGTTAAAGAAAGCATGACAATCTTGTATATTCTCTAGAGTGATTGCTTTCTTGTAGAATATCCCCTGAATGAAAGTGAAAGTAGTTATGCACAATGTCTAGCATCTCCAAAATGCAAAGGACTTCAACTCCAAAAATTCCCATAGCAATAACAATGAAAATGGTATCTTTCTGACCCATAACTTTTGGTTTAGGTTTATTCATCATGCACTTAGTAAAAATATTATTTGCTTTTTCCATCTCTTAAAACTTGATTGAAATACCTGTTTGCTCGGATCCATGTTGCCAAATCCTCATCCATCCACTTATCCCTGACCTCTCCAAAGAGATTTATTAAAGCATCCCTATTCTCACCCCATGCTTCCATAATTATAGGTTTTATCTTCAACCAGTTTTCCAATATCCCCTCGACTGTTAATCCCTCTGCAACCTTCAAATTGAACCAGTCATCAGGTCTAGAACAATTATCAGCACAACAATTGAATAGAAGTTTAAGCAGAAGTATTCTGGATTGGTGTTATCTTTTTCAAGAACAGAGATAAAATATTGAAATGTGTTATCCATATCCATCATATATTTTAAAGCAAGTGCTTTGGTAATATATACCCACCGAAGACTTCCTAATGGATGGTATTCTCATCTCCAGAAGCAACCTCACAAGTAAAAGATTTTCATATCCAGTTTCCACCACAGGCCGCACCTGTCACAAAATAAGCCAACCAACATCTCTACATCACAATCAAGCATCAAATTACCACAAAAGTGAATAGATTTAGACATTAAGATTGCCCTTTCTTTAATATAGTAAAAAAAATCATCCAGCTTAAATCAAACAAGTTAGATAAGGACTTACAATGAACATCTGATCGACAATCCACTCTTCCATGGTGGAATCCACAGCGTCGGACAAATCCGGCCATCTCAGTTTGGCAGCCTATTATATTATGAATAAGAGTAACGAAAAATAGTAACACCCCTTAAAATGGGAGAACAAATACAATTAAAAACCAGATTTCATTTTCTAAAGTTTCGTGTTCAATTTTCTCAGCAGCCAAACTAGATTGGAGAAGAGACCTTGACAGCAGAAAGAGAGCTTTCGCCGCAGCTGTCACAGAGAACTCCATCGAAGTCTAAGGCGTACAGATCTCCCATTTTCTTCTTGCTTTCTCTGTCTCTCTTTTGCAGCTCTAAAGATAATGTGCTCTTATCGATTCCTCTGCGCTTGCCACTCGATTTCTTGACTCTTGCGGAGCAAATAGCCAAATACGGCCTCGTCCGACCTTTTTTATCCCCCAAGCGTAATCAGGAACTGCAAACGACATGCTGTGTTAAAAACATAATAATAATTTAATAATTTTATTTTATTTTTTGTTAAATTTAAAAGAGTGAATTACAATTTTATTGATATGGTAAAGCAATATTAACAAACTTGTATTTATTTTTTTAGACTCACATCCACTAATGAATCAGTCCTTCTATTAAAATATATTTTAAATATATATAAATATATTATTTATTCTTAATTAAATTACTATTTAATCAACTTTCATAAATTAATAAATAAATCCCGTATTTTTCTTAAATTTTTGAAAAAAAAATATTTTCAGAAGATTTTTTAAATGTTAAAAGAATAAAATTCTTCAAAAGAAAAAAAAAATTATATTTAAAATTTTCACAATTAGGTATGCATATTTGATGACTACATTAAAAAAAGATTTTGTTTAAAATTTTTTATGAGAAAAACTTTTTACTAAAAATTTTATTATTTCTAAATTATTTACTTAAAAATATTCTTTTTCAAAAGTAAATAAATATTTTTTTTATAGAAAAATGTTTCTTTTAACTTTATCTTTAATTGAGTTTCTATTGTTGACTTGATAAAGGGCATTTAAAAAATTTCATAATATTTTAAATTTTTACTATTTTAATTAATAAAAAAGTATAAAGATGAATAAAAAATTAAAGTGTTAAGCTAATTAAATATTAAATAATAATTAATTTCATTTAAAAAAATCGCGCTATTAATGTGATTAAAATTGAAATTAAATAATAATTTAATAAAAATTATTTTAGAAATTAATGTAATGTAAATTTAAATTAAGGCCCATTAGTAAAAAATACATTTTTTTTTGTTAATTTGTAATTTTATTCTAACGTTTTAATTTTGATTTTGAGATTCTAATGTTTAACATTGGTATATTGGTATACAATTTCTAAAATTAAACTTGCAATTGTATATATAAAAAAATCAAATGCTTATAGTAATTTATAATTATATTAAAATATTTCAATTTTTGATCATAAATTCAAATATTTTAGAATTATAATCAAAACTCAAAATTAATTTAAAAAAATTTAAGTTTTTATACTGAACTTATAATTATGATAATCAAATATCCTAAATTTTAAATTTTATTATCAAAATTCATAAAAATATTTTAAATGAATTGTTTATTCTTTTAATTGATGTGTCGTAATTTTTAAAATAATCAATTAATTTAATTACTAAAATATAAAATTTTAAAAATATTTAGTCATCATAATTATAAGATTAAAATATTTACTTATCATAATTATAAGTTTATTAAAAAAAATTTTAAAATTTTCAAATCAATATTTTAAATTTTAACTATAATAACATCCAATAAAAGATGTTGTAATTAATTTTATTCAAAATCGAAAAATTTGATTATAATTGCACATTACTATAAATAGTTAATTTTTATAACTAATTATAAATTTAATTTTAAAAAATTGAATACAATTCACTTAATGTGTATCAAAATAAAGTTACAAATTGATAAAAATGTTAAAAAATACTTTAAAAAATAATTTGAAAGAAATTATTTAACAGTTTAAAAATTTTTATAATTAAAATGTATTAAATTTAATTTAATTTTTTAATATTATATTCTTAATATATTTATAAAAAAAACTAATAATAACTCTAATAAGAATATTTATGAATTAAGAAATTCAAATGTAACCAATAAATTTTCAATGGATTGTAATTAACGAAAGGCAAATTCAATCTCCTCTCAGCACGCAAGTCGCAAACCGGCGAACGCCGCGCTTTATTGCCATTTTTTTTCTCGTTATTTGTAAAACCGGTGCCGCAATTTCTTCCACTGGCACGGAAGTTACCAGATAAATGAGATATTATCCCACAACACGACGCGCTTTACCCACTATAGCCGGTCAAATCTCCTCCCTCCATCGACGAAGTAACCGGTATCGCTGGTTACCCCTTTTCCTCACCCGAGAATTCCCGTACCCAATATAAAAGTATAAAGCTTGTTCCTCTGTATTTCTCCAGGCAGTCTCATCTAAAGCATCAGCGTCTTGGTCTCCGTTACTGTGCTCTCCTCGTAGATATTTTTCGTTTGCGAATCTGTAAGTATTATGGCTGTACATGCTCTTATCGATTTTTTTGCTTTCTTTCTCGGAGAGATCTTATACGTTGGGTAGTTTTTGATTATGGCTGGATGGATGACGAGTGTTATGGTTTGATGAGTAATCGTTTTCTTTTATTATGTTGTTTAAGAGTTTGTTTAGATCTTCTAAGTATTCTTTTCTGACTGATTGTTTATCTTATGTACTCATGATGTTGCTATAATTGTTGATTGAATTAGGGCTTTTTTTATTTATTTTTTATTTTATGGACGAACTGGTAATCTTATTTTGTTGCTATTGAGTTTCTTGTGACTGCTAGAAATCAATGATATTGACTAAAATTGCTGTTGAAATAAGCCAGTAGTGTGTTTTGATTGAGATGTGATCAATTAGATGATACTAATAGAAAATCTTCATTCTTAATAATTTGAGCGTGGTTATCAGTGTTTAACCCAAATTAAGGTTGAAAGAAACCAATAATATATGTAAGAAGATAACTAAGTTTTTTAAACAATTGCCTTTCTCTATTGGCCCATTTTTTGTTGAATTATTGTTTTAGAAAGAATGAGGAAAATTAATAGAAAATTACAAATGAAGGAACATGGGTAACTTTGGGTCTATAACTTTACGTGTCTGCTTATGTGTTTAGTATTTTGCATCGTGTTTGGAAACAAATAAAAATGTGATTCATTTCATTTATGTTTTTTAAGTATAAAATCATAAAATGCTAGCACAATGTTCAATTCAAATACCCGAAATTTCATGTCCGAAGTCATTTCCCCTGGTTGGCAAAAATGTTGTGATATGGTGGAAGAGAATTATCTCTTAATTTTGTTGATCTGTACACTGATCAGATAATTCATTATTTTCTCAATATTTTTGTGTGGGTGTGAATTCAGGAAGATATAATACTTGGAGGATGGCAGCTAATGAGGAAGGAGAGGAGAATACCTCTCGTGGAAATGAGTGGGAAGTTGTATCACTTACAGCATCAACATATGCTGCTGCTTCTGGTCCAGAAGTTGAACTGAAGTATGAAAACAAGGATAATGCACATGAAGAGGATGAAGCAGAAACTTCTCGTGCTTTGTTCATGTCTGGTCATTTTGTCTTTCCACCGAGCCAGCATGAGAATTTGCCATTGGATCCTGATAATAGTGAGATTCTCAATGAACAAGCGGGGGAGAATTTTGCCTCTGAACAGGGTGCGGAAGAAGGGGATGAATCTGGCAGAAAGGATGAAGAATACTTTAAACTTGAGGAGTTGAATGTATCTGAAGAGTTTCCTGGGATACAGTTTTTTGATGACAAGGAACAGAGTATATACAGTACATCTACTTTCAGTTCTTTGCACAGTGAAACTGGACTCGGTGGATCAGCTGCATATGGAGAGAACCTGGTTATTCCTGAAGTAAATGAACAGGCTAAAGAGGAGTTGGATTTCTCAACAGACATTTGTCACTCCCCAAAGCCTGCTATAGATGGTAAAGATGATGGGTCTGACCTTCCATGTGAGGCTTGGTGGAAGAGAAGGGCAGCTTCCTTGTACACTCATGCAAAAGAGACAAATGCATTTTGGTCCATTTTTGTTGCAGCAGCAGTTATGGGCCTTGTAATTCTTGGACAGCGCTGGCAACAGGAGAGGTGGCGGGTTTTGCAACTCAAGTGGCAGGCTAGCATTAATGAGGTACTTTCCCCAATTCCCAATATTATTAATTGATGCAGTAATTTGATTATCACTTCTTGGATTTCATGATATGAAAAATACATCTTTCACTTTGGTGGGCTCTGCCTAATTTGACTGGAAACTTGCTTCTGGGAAATTTAAGCCTTACAGCTTGGGTGGGATAGTTGATTGCTAACTCATGTTTGTTTTCATTTTATAAAGCTACTAGTGCTAGAGAATCACACTTGCGTTGGCTTTGAGCATGTGTTAGTGGAAATTAATTCACCTTTTCGTTTCTTTCTTTCTTCTTCTTCTTCTTCCTTTTTTTTTTCCTTGGTCAAAATTGATCCTTATAGTTTAGGACTTTACACCAATTCCTTGTTTAGAATTTGTGATCATTTCGTCAGCTTTTTGGTTGGGAGGCTATGTAGCTCTTCTCAGCCTTAAAGATTGGAGTCTTTGGTAGATGGTAGCGTGATAGAAGGAAGTTCCTTGGAACTCTAGTGTTGTGTCCTGCATACAATTATGATATTTTTATGATGAGGGTTATGGAACTGCTCCTGTTGTACCTGAGATTCCACTGATATTGACATCATTGTAATGCTTTTTTAACAGAAAAGTGGCAGGATGCTGGGACCTCTATCACGTCTTAAGGATGTGATTGTGGGTGGCCATCGCCGTGGATCCCTTATCAGGGGAAGTTCCTCAAATGAAAATTAAGATGATGATGAAAATGTTAAAAGAGATTGTTTCAGGGTGGTTATTATTGTATTTTGCTGTGTGGTTGACCTATTTTTCTAATGACAAAGCTCAGTAAGTTTTACTTGTGTAATTAAGGTGGCATATTGGTTCGTGGAGGGAAGTATGGCAATTTAATTTCTTTGGAGAATGGTGGGTACATAACTGAGCATCTAAATATCCATAATTATTATTTTATTTCGGTAGTCACGAAGGCTTTCTGTCGAGACTTTGAAGCCATTCAAGTGTAGCATACCACTAAAAAACCTGCCCCAATCATATATACATTTAGGTGAGAGCCTAGGAAATCTCTTTCGAATTTGTAGAGCAACTGTCGTTTACGTGACATTCTTCACTGTTCATACGCCTGGCTCGAAGCGAAAACTTCTTCTGCCTCTCTCAACTCCTGGACATGATAGGAGAATGTTAAAAATATTGTTATAACTATTGGCCCGTTTGATTCTTATATTAGAATGGGAATCAATATTGGAACCCTGAAATGATGAATTTTTATTTATATTTGATTCATTGTGTCAGATTTTCTTTTACAGTGTTTAATTTGTATATATAGATCGCAAAATTAAAAATAAACTTATTTTATATTTAATAAAAATTAACTTAAAATTATTTATTATATTTTTAGTGTTTAATTTTAATTATTATAATAGAATATCAAAATAATATTCTTTATATTTTTTAATTTGGATTAATTATAATTATAATTTTTTATTTTATTTAATTATAAGTAAAAAAATATATTTTATCATTTTAATTATTATTAAAATTAATTATATTCAAAAATTTTATTTTAATTGATTATGTGAAAATATAAAAATTATATCTTTATTGTGTTTCATTCTAATTAGGTGTAATTAATTATAATTATAATATTTAATATTAATTATTTATATGAAAATATAAAAATATTAGTTTTATATTTTAATTATTGTTATAATTATTTTATTTGTTTATTTTAATTAATTATTTTAATTATAAGATTATTTTAATTATTGTAATTATTTTAGTTATTATAATTATTTTAATTTTTTACAATTATAATTATAATTTTTAATTAATTATTTGAAATATGAAAATATTGTAATTATTATAATTCAATTTATATAATTGTAATTATAATTTTTATTTTTATTTTATTTTTAATTAATTATTTAAATATAAAAATATTATTTTTATGTTTATATTTTAATTAATAATATGAAAATATAAAAATTAAAACATTTCAATAAATACATGGTTAAAGTTGAGTATTTAGCCTTTAACAAGTTGATCAATATTTTGATTCTCAAGTTGAAAAGATGAATGATGGTTCCATTAATTGTGAGAATCAGATTTTTTAGTTTGTGGGAATGAAAATGAAAAAAATAATTTTTTAAATACTCACAAAGAAAATCATTCCCATTCACTATTATTTTTGAATAAATTTTTGCTGAATCAAATAGTACCTATATAAAATATCTTTTTTGTTTATTTTTATTCGTTGTATTTATTAAAAGAATAATATTTTTTTTAATTTTATTTTTTTTATTTTTATTAAATATTATATTTTTATAAAAATAAAGTTATCCAAAATCTCCTTTTAAATTTATCATGATAATGTATGGAGGTAGTAGCAGATAATTTCGAGACCCAAAAGAAAAGCTTAATAGAGCTCTCTGCTCGAACCAAATGAGGCCAAGATACACGCTGCACATCAAGCTTAATTCCTCTCTTGGTTGCTAACTTGCTATGGATAGTAATGGTTTAAATGGAAGGATTGTCTATATCTAATTATCTAGGAAGAAACTAGTCAGGTTAGTGGAAAATATATTCAATAAAACTAACTCGAAATAGTAGAATTATATTTTTATTTTTCTGACCCATTTGAGATTAATAGTAACTTATCACTTGTCTATACTGTCTCCAATCCGTCCAATTTATTTTATTTTTTTTAATTTAACAATCCATCCTATTTGATATCTGTGAACTGTAATGATAACTGCCACTCACTCCCACATCGCAGCACTTGTCTCTGGCCCGGCGGAAGTCCACATGTCCTGGCTACAAGTTCACTGAAAAAAAAAAAAAAATCGAGCGTCCGTAAAGTTGGAAGTTCTTTTGCCTTCCCAAAACGGCATGTCGTATTTCCTTTGCTCGTGGCCAGATCAGGCTAAAGAAAAAAGAGGGAGAAAGTGAACTTAACCTCATGGGATTCCAGGTCATTGGCAGGAAAAATTCTCACATTTTCCTTTTTTAAATTTTCTTCTCACATCACGTCTATTCCCAGCTACGAAATTAGGGTTTTGATTTCATAATTGCTGAAACTCTGTTGCCCTATTGATCTCCGGCAATTTCTCATCCTCTCTTTGATCAGGTAGCCCTCAATATTCCATCTTCTTCTCCCTGTTATTATGATACAATGCTTCTATTCCTTCTATAAATCTCAGTCTTGATTAACCCCAAACGATACTTGCAGTGTGTTTTTTCCATCTTTTCCAGTTTCCATTAGGTTTATCTTTTTAAGATTCTAATTGATTTTTTGGTCATTGTAAATGCCATTGGTGTTGTTGTTCAGTCATTTTCAGCCACATATTGCCCCTTCTTTGAATGAGATATTCTGGGTTCTCTCTCGGCCATCCCCCTTGAAGTTGAATCCAACAAGGAGAAAAAGAAGAAATGAAGCATAAGAAAGTCAGGACGTGGTGAAGATTTTCCCTAGTTAGATTTTCATACGTCTGCTTCTGCAAAGTATCTTCTTATTTCAGCAGTCATTGCTTCAAGAAACCCTGCTACTCTTGATGCATCTTTGTTTGATTCAACTGGTGGTTCAGATAGTCACAAGCATGAGATGAAGCGAAAAACCGCATTGTTATTACTATTTTACTATGGTATTCAAATTATCTTTTTCTTTTCATCTCAAATGCCCAAAAAGTTGTAGTACCTCATTTCACCTTGCTGGTTACGCTAATAAAGATTATATTATCTGTTTCAAAAATTTCCTGCACAGGGCTTTTGTGAAATCAATGGAGCAGAAGGAAGCTGCAGAACAGGAATTACTTACGAACAGACCAGGAACATTTCCACTGGAGAGGTTATTAGCTATATTTCAATCTAGAGCTTCTGTAGCAGAAGGTCCACTTGATGAAGAACATGAAAATGATGTGCTAAGAGTTGAAGGCTGGGATAGTGGGGGCATGCCGGATGTTCTAATGCAATCTTCCAGCCTCTGTGATGCTATTGGCATACAATTACGGAAGATTTGGCTTTGTAGGTAAAAATTTTTTGAGTTGCCCACATTGAATTTTATATAATGTTATTCAATATCTAACCTCACAATTTTCCTCCTCTCTCTTACCTTGATATTTAATTGTATCATCTTTGTATATATTTTGCTGAAATTAGATGCAAATGGCAGAAGCATGATGTTCCCTTCTTTTATTTAAATGTCATCCAGACTTCGTCTGAAATGGATTGTAGGTAGCTAGAAGCCTGAAGTTTCCTTCGCCAAACTACTTGTACAGAAGATAATGTCTGATGTGGCATTAGGTATGATCTTCAAAAGATCAACCATAAGAAGCTTGAGTGGTAATGGAGTCTCACTTTTTTATGACTGCATATTCAGTGCATCAACGTGACACATTATTATGAAATTATTTACTAATTATTGTGATCCACTACACTTGAAACGGGCTATTTTGAAAAAGTTAATTTACGATCTGGCAAAAAATAGTTCCTGGAAAGCCAATGACCTGCTGTTCATTCTTCAATTTCTGCAATGAATGCCTTATTGCTCAATTGTCTTTATTTAGGTTTGAAGTATAAATAAATATGAGCCCACTTTATTTTATGTTAAAATAATCAACTGATAAATGAGATGATCTTTTGATATGAAAGACTCTGATATCATTTTGAAAAATCACTCAATTTAAAAATTTAAACTTATAAATGAGTATTTTTTTAATATCTCTCTTTATAAAATGCATTGCAGTAGGACAGTTTTCTTGATTGCGATTTGGCACGTATTTGCTGATGTGAATGTAACCTTGTCTTGGATGTGCATCCTGCTTATATTTGATCAGCATTCTTCTCTCTGTATTAATTTCTGCAGCAATCAAATTCTAGCCCTAAATTATCATATGATATCCAATTCACATAACAGTTTTTCCACGTCCAGGCAAAGCCATTAGTATAATTTAAGAAATAAGAAAGCGAAATAACAGTGGCTCTGTTTTTGGTTGGTCACCTCGACAGCAAGACTTCATTATTTTCTAACAAAATGAAGGGAATTATTATTATTATTATTGGGTAGTCATGTACTCATCAATCTCCTAGTTCTCGTCATTTCTTATTATTAACAATTCCATTTCTTTATTTTAAAAAATAGATTAAAATATTTTTAAAATTATGCTCTATTAAATATTTTACTTTTCATCCATTTTTAAGTATATTTCAATATATTTTGTTGGTTAAAAAAATAAACGAAAGATGTTGTTTTAAGTAAATTATTGTTTCATTTCTGAGTTTTATTATTATTACCAACGCTTCTATCCTTTTATTTTTAAAAAATAAATTAAAATATTTTTAAAGTTGCTGATTTGAGTATTTTGAACTTTTCTTTAAATATTAATTGTTAAATGAACTAAAAATAAATTAAAATATTTTGACAAAATTAAATTTTAAAGATTTATTTGTTAAAATTAAGAGAAAAATATGAAAACTAAAAAATAATTTATCCTATCTAAATTTCAAGGGACACCTAAAGTTGGTCATTCTTATCTTAAAAATTAATCATATTCTATAGTGAGTAATATCCTATATGAAATAAAAATTTCACTGTACAATTACTCGTGAAAAATTTTATGATAAAGTGTCAACCCAATAGTAAAGAAATATATATACATAATAGATCTATATATACACATGAGTGAGTCTCAAAAATTTATAACCACCTTATAATTATTTTTTTAAAATAAAATAGTAATTATATATATATATTATTAAATTATTTAAATGCTTATTATTAAATTAGTAAATAAAATAGTAAAGAAATAACCATTTTATTATATAATTTCCTACAACCAATCTACAATTACAAGAATGGCCTTTCGTTTTTCAATGTTGAATTGCTGACCCTAAATTCAACTCAATCAAATATCAACCATACTAACGAGTCTTCTTTACATTTTCTTTTCGTTCTTTTATGCATATATTTATATATTCGAGAGCAAGGGCATTGAAGATAGCCAAGACCGTACAGACTTGTTGGTCAATGGCGTGGAATTAATATCTAGAAGATGGATTAAAGAGTAATTCCATTCCATCCCAATGCTTATTAGAAAAGTTCAATTTAACTTATTTTAAATTTTTTATTCAATTTAACTCATAAATTTCAATTTAATTCAAAAATAAAGAAAATCAAGAAATTAAACTTTTTAATTTTTGAGTTTAAATCAAGAAATGAAAAAAAAAATTAATCTCTAAACCTCTTGATTTTGGATTTAAATCAAAAATTCAAAAATTTTAGCTCATAAATTTTAAATTTTGAGCTAAATTAATTTTAAATTAAAACTTTTAAGCGAAATTAGATAAAAAATTAAAAATTTAACTAAATTAGACTTTCTCAATAAGTACAGAGGCTCAATTCAGCATTTTGCCTCTAGGAAATCAATCAAATAACCCAAAAGAAGGGTTAGCCCTTTCATGACTCATATCTACTGATCCCAAGTCAACTTACATTGCACTGCAATATGTGATGGAATTGCATAGCTAAAAAGTCTTCCTCATTTGGTTTCTTAAAATTTATGTTTATGTGAATCGGATATGTTATACAAGATATATTCGACTTGGATATATTGTATTAATCCATTTTCCACTCCCAACAACATAAGAATATATTCCATTTGTATATATTATATTAAATACTTTTTATTTTACTGGTCGTGTGAGATATCTTTAAATTATTTTATATGTATTGAAATTAATTAAGAAATATAGTTATTATAAGTTCGATCTCATATAAAAATAAATTTAATATCATTAAATTAAATATTTATATTTAAATTCACACATTTATATTATATACTTTAATTGATTGTACATAAATTTTAATATAAATATTTAATCTAATAAATTTATTCTCATATAAATTTAAGTTAATATTAGATGCATGGAAACTTTTATTCTTAATCTACTATGCCAATGTCGGTATACTTTTCCAGCTCTCTCCCAACACTCATTACATTTTCTTATAAAATATGAGTAAAAGGAAACTACGTATATTATCCAATGGAATTTCGATAGGTGAAGAATCAGAGGGTAGCTTCATCGAATCGACCTGCATTTGGTCCCCATTTATTTACTTTCTTTCATAAACACTTGTGATTGGTTTAGTAATTGAGAGGATAGGTCCTTGAAAACATTTTCATCTTGATGACCTTAGCTCCCAGCTTGTCATGAACCTGAATTTTTCAGTTCATTTATTATAGGAAGTTTGTTTGCATAATCAATTTACAAAAATATAATTTTCACTTTTAATTCTTCTCAAATTAAGCTGTTATTTTAGTTAATTCTGTAAAAGAAAGAAAAATAAATAAATCTGTATCTTGAAACCTAGTTGACATTAATTTCTCATTCCTTCAACTGAAAACTTCATTGGAAAATATGAAAAAGAGAAAAGTAAAATACAATTATAATTATTGTTACCTATGTATATATATATATATATTTTGTTAAAAGAGAGGGCAAGTCCAATGTGCAGACTGCAGGTACAGGGTGTTGAATTGAAGAAGAACATATAAAACAATTGAGTTTTATCCAGCAGGTAGTCATATATATCCACCACTATCCATTTTTTTCTTTTTCCTTTTTTAATATTTATAATAAAAAGTTATAGCATTAATACAATGTCAAAAGTCAAAACCGTGTGATGAAACACAGAAACATATATATATATATATATATATATATATATATATATATATATATTTATATAAAATTTTTTGCAGGGAAAAGATAAGAAAAACAGTGAAGAGTGAATTCCACAAGCAAACGTTACAATTAAATTGTCGGCAGGTTTGATTACCGGACCATAACCAGAACACCACATGACCAGCTCTTTCTCATTTAAGACTTCCCTCTCTATAAACAAGAAACATACTTATTGTAACCCTACAAAGTCGTCTTAATTTCCATTTGAATATGATCATAACACGCACACAGAAAAGCAAAACCAATAACCTTAAGCTCCCAAAACAGACTGGATTACATTGCGAGATCTTTTTTTTTTTTTTCATAATTATTTGCTCTCACTGCTTTTACTTTGTTAGTCTCTTCATTTAATGCTTGAATTTAAGACCCTTGCCTACAAAATTAGGTGTGCACTGCATATATATATATATATAGGGAGAGATAGAGAGGAAGGAGGGAGGACGTTTGGATCAATTTAGGGCTTTCTGCTAGAGTAGTTTCCTTTGCTTGAGGAAAAATAAGAAAAAGGAAAAAAAATGGCTGTTTTAAGTTTTAACCTTCAAAGTCTCAACGACCTCTCAGGGCATTAATGGCGCTGCATTTGATAGTGAGAGAGACAATGGTGCAATTTCAAGAAACAGACTGGCCTTCATAATTGCTTCCAATACATTTCTCCTATAAATCTCCTCTATCATTACACTCCATTTTGTGCTATTACTCTATTCCTTTCCATCTCTGCCCCAAAACCTCCATTTCTTTCACTTTCTTGTACAGTTCTTAGTTCTCACTTCTCACTTCTTCTCATGGTAGAAAACCCAAAAAGCAAATTTCCATCAAAACAGAATCTGGGACAACGTTTGAGCTCAGTTTTTATATCCTAAGGTACGTTGTATAGTAAGCAAGTTTTCTCCATGGATATATCTACGGCCTTAATGCTTTTATCAGCAATCACTGCTTACCTATTGTGGTTCACCTTCATCTCGCGGTCATGGAAGGGCCCCCGTGTCTGGCCACTATTGGGCAGTCTTCCCGGCTTGATTGAAAACTGTGACCGGTTGCATGACTGGATCTGCGACAATCTACGAGCCTGTGGTGGCACGTACCAGACATGCATCTGTGCAATCCCCTTTCTGACCAAGAAGCAAGGTCTCGTCACCGTTACCTGCGACCCCAGAAACATAGAGCACATCTTGAAAACCCGATTCGATAATTACCCCAAAGGCCCCACCTGGCAAGCCGTCTTCCATGACTTCCTTGGAGAAGGGATCTTTAACTCCGATGGCGAAACGTGGCACTTCCAGCGTAGGACTGCTGCACTGGAATTCACCACCAGAACTCTGCGCCAAGCCATGGCTCGATGGGTCAGCCGAGCCATCAAGTTGAGATTCTGTCCAATTCTTGAATCCGCTCAGGTCAAAGGCGAGCCGGTCGATCTTCAAGACATGCTGCTTCGGCTCACGTTCGATAATATATGCGGCTTGGCTTTCGGCAAGGACCCGCAGACATGCTCGCCGGGGCTCCCAGATAACAGCTTCGCTTCGGCTTTTGACAGAGCTACCGAAGCCTCTCTTCAACGGTTTATTTTGCCTGAAGTATTGTGGAAGTTCAAAAAATGGTTTAGGCTGGGCATGGAAGTAAGCTTGAACCGAAGCCTTAAACAGCTCGACGACTACTTAACGGCGGTTATCGAAGCCCGTAAAAAAGAGCTATTTTTACACCAGCAAAAAGACGGAAACCCCCACGATGACTTGCTCTCCAGATTCATGAAGAAGAAAGAATCCTACTCAGACACTTTCCTTCAACACGTGGCACTCAACTTCATCCTAGCTGGACGTGACACGTCATCAGTTGCCCTCAGCTGGTTCTTTTGGTTGATCATTCAGAATCCATCAGTGGAAGAGAAAATCTTAAGCGAAATATGCACCGTCCTGATTGAGACACGTGGCGATGACGTGTCAAAATGGGTTGATGAGCCATTAGCATTCGAGGAGCTTGATCGCTTGATTTATCTAAAAGCAGCATTATCAGAAACCCTAAGGCTTTACCCATCGGTGCCTCAGGACTCAAAGCACGTGGTGACCGATGATGTGTTGCCGGACGGCACTTTCGTGCCGGCGGGCTCATCAGTTACGTATTCAATATATGCGACGGGAAGGATGAGGTCTACGTGGGGTGACGACTGCTTGGAGTTTCGTCCAGAGAGGTGGTTATCCCCAGATGGAAAGCAGTTCATAAAATATGACTCATATAAATTCGTAGCATTTAATGCAGGTCCAAGAATATGCCTAGGTAAAGGCTTAGCATATCTGCAAATGAAGTCGGTGGCAGCAGCGTTATTGCTGCGGCATAGGCTGACGTTGGTGCCAGGTCACAAGGTGGAGCAGAAGATGTCGTTAACATTGTTCATGAAAGATGGACTTAGGGTTAATGTACATAAGAGGGATTTGGAAGAAAGTGTAGAAAGAGCAAATAAGAGGAAAGCAAAAGGAGGAGGAGGAGAAAAGTTGCATGAAGGAGTTGACGTCAGATGTAACGGCGTTAGTAGAGGTGTAAAAGAAGAGGTAGTTGGTGCAGTTTAAAGTACTTGTTGGGTATTGGTGAGGTTGGTGATGGGTATTTAAGGAGGGTAGATCGTACCCTGCGTGATAGACTTTGAATTGCCGGTGGGGAAGGGTAAGGCCCATTTCTTTGTGATTAATTATGTTTTTCATTGATTTTGAAGACGCAGAGATAGTCGCTGCTCATATATCATAAATCGTTCCATAGAGATGCTCATCAAGGGGGAGAGAGAGAGAGAGAGAGAGAGAGGGAAGAGTAGAGTGAGTTTTTTTGAACTAATTCTTGCTTTTATTAATATGTGGGCAATCCTTGTGATATTTCATAAATTCTTTCTTTGTTTATGATATCATTCTCTCTTTCATTTTAACTTGTAATTAAGTGCATTACTGAATAACAGGAAAATAATGCTCATGATTGATACCAATATTAATTTAATTGTTATGTCAATTTATTTTTGGTGAAGTATAGAATCTAACAAGTGATTATTGATGTTACTTTTCTTTAATTATTGTGCTTTCTTGTACTTCTAATTGCTCTTTCTTTCAAGTATTTGTATCTCTTTGGTAAATATATTAGTCATAATTTAGAACGAATGGAGTCGATTAAGTTCATGTGACTTGCTTTAGTAAATAAGCTCTAGCAATTTTAAAGAATGCCTTGAAGGCCAAGCTTTCAATATCAAAAGCTTTATATGACTTTTCATGCAGAGAAAAGGTTGGGGAAGAATGAATGCTGGAAGTGATTAAGCTGTTGGGACATATTTCTTAGTGTCTGATTTTTTTTTTTTGATTTTATCCCTTTCATCTTTTGGTGTGGCCACTGGATGATTCTCTAATTATATGATTAATAAATCAATAGAGGAAAACTCTCTCCCAGTTTAGTATATCATACTATAATGGAATTGTTATATAAGTTTCCAAGCTAATTAAGCCGACTGATACCATCCTAGACATTCCTTAATTAGTTTTCATCTAAGCTATATAAAGGCCCAACCCCAACAAATCAACAAGTGGATGAATGATGTTCTATACATAAAGCATGTATTGTATGGCTGCAATTCCACATTTCATCTACATGGCAAAACATGTAAATGAAAAAGAAAGGACCACTTTCTTGATTAGCAAAAGAAAACAAAAGGAGATATAACTGATAAAAAGGTCTTTTAAAGCCAACCCAAAATATGTCAGAGCAAATAAAGGACTAAAAGGTGGCGGCAAAACTTCGACGAGGGCTTCTTAGCTTTTAATTGTTTCAGCAAGGTTTTCAATCTTGCAAATGTGGGTTTTTTTTTTCATCTTTTTCTCATTACTACTTCAATTTCTTTACGCTTGGATCTCCTTAGCTACGTAAACTGCATCTTCATTATGTAGAGCATCCTCACCCCATTCCTGCACCCCTTGATCTAGTCAAGAACTTTCTCTCCAGTGGAAAAGATGTTCCACACTAACGTGCCTATGATGTACAATACTACAGCCACCTTAAACACATCATCCCAAGAACCTGTACCAACAGAGTTTGAGAAGTAAAGGATAAACACAACACCGGTTGGAAGAAAATAAATAGCCACAACACAGTGAAGGACTGCTTCCAGGTTTTTACCTCTTTGGAGAATGTAGCCAGTTGCAGCAGTGCCAAAAACACCAGCAAGCACTCCCGCAGTATTTGATAGTCCTAACAGAACTCCCTGTAATTGAAGTTCGTTTGCTAACTATTCAGAAACATCTTAAGATTATGTTAACAAATTCTATAATTATAAAAAGATTTTTGAGTTTTTCTGGTTCATTGCTCAAATAAAATTTGATTGATCATTGTATGTGATCACAGGTGATGTATCATTACTACACCAACAATTATAAGTGTTACATCACAAAATTATTAAGATAATAACTCACAGCATAACGGGGGCCAATGTCTTGGTGGTTGGAATATAGACCAGACTGAGAGAATGCATCAGATCCCTGCCATTAAAAAAGGAATACCAAGGTCAATTTAGTGAAGATGTTGATAGCTAGAAGGTCATCTAACTTTACAACCTACATCCGCGCCCAGTTCCTTGCTGGAAGCATGCACACATGGTACGTTTATTTATATATACATATATTAGCTTCTATAGAGTCTTCATGTCATTATACCAGCAGACTGCAAACATGCTTACTTGTCATGGCATTGAAAGTCCTAGAACATTTTGGGATTCTATTCATTTCAAGTATATCTGCATAGAGTCATCTCATTGCAAGATGATTATAAAAAAAAAGGTGCACGGATAGAGCTTGCTTGGCATTCCTTCACAAAGTGGGATATTGTGGCCTTCAAAAATCATTTGATGCTCAATGCCATTATGAACTGTAATATCCCAAATTTTTAAATAATTATTTTATGTGTAAATTATGATATTTTAATGTATTAAACATTATGTTATTTAATTTGAATTTCTGGATTTTCATAATTGAGTTTTTATTTTTTGAAACAATTAATTTTAATGATTTTTAAAAATTAATTTAAAAACCACGTGACAAGTTTAAAAATATATTTAGATTCCATAAATTTTTCTGAGGTTACTGTAATTTTTTTCTAAATTTTTGAGCTTTGTTTTAGGTACAAGGGCAGAGCAAAAATCAAATTTTGAATATTTTTAATTAAACCGGCCGAATCGAACCCGAACTAGATCGGACTGATCGAATCGGACTGGCCCATCTCTTTTTCCCCTCTCCTCCCCTCTCTCTTCTTTTTCTCTCTCTTCTCCCTCCCCCATCGCCGGCCAACCCACCCCCCTGCTCCTCCACTCGTCAACGCACCTCCAGCTAGCCTCCCCTGCCGTCGCTGCCCCTCTAGCCGACTAGAAAAACGCCCAAAAGTCCCTCCCTTTTCTCACGCGCCGATTCAACTTCCTTGGTCGATTTCGGCCAATTCAACCACCAATCGGACCTAGTCCAATTCCCTTCGTGTTCTACTCTTCGAGAGCTTTCCATAGACACCTATTTTATCAATTTTCATTGTGTGGTTTATGCGAATTAAGCCCAAAAAATTTTAGCCCATTTCGACTTTTGGGTTAGATTTCTTCCAAACCGTGAACCCCACTGAGATTCCGAAACCACCAGCACGCTCCACTCGTCGAGAGCTTCTCAACAACAATAATTTGAAATTTTTCTGACACCGAAAATCTAGTGGGTCCCACGAATTTAGCAATGATTTTTTTGGTCTTTAATGGGACTTTTTAATTAAATGAAAATTATATTCTAACTTCTGATATTGTGAGCTTCACGTAGATGTTCTTGTTTTGAGGAAATTCCACCGGCGACCGGAACTGCATTTTTGGGCCGAATAGATGGGTTGTTGGTACTACAATGCTTTTCACCATTTTCAAACGCCCCGGACAAGTTTCAGATGTTAGAATTAGCATAAGTGAACCCAAATTCCAAAATGCCTTTTCTGTCTAATGCTAGATTTAAAATAAAAATTTATAAAATATTCGTGGGTAGCCAGAAAACTATAATTCCTTTTACAATAGTATAATAGCATCGCTAAGGACTGCGGGTCATGATTATAGAATTTTTGGGGTTAGTTTGGATAACTTTTGCAAAATATAAATTTTAAACTTAAAAGCTAAATTATGTAGTTATATGAGTTTTGACTTGTTTGGCGAGCCCAAGAGAGGCAGTATGATGCAGTTGTGATATGGGCCTAAGGCCATTGGATTTGGAAGTGTTATTTGAATTGCTTTGAAGGTTGGATAGGTTCTAGGTGCAAGAGAAACTCGGCCGGATTTTCAGCATAAATATAAGATGCCTTTGACTCTTTAACTTCCTTGTTTTATTTTAATATTGATAAATTTATGAATATAATTGTTTAAGTAATTCGAGTCAACCCTCCCCCACCCAACTGCCTCAGTAACCTTCGGTTAATCTGTGAGTAGATATTGATTTTATTTATAATTTCAATATCATTATTATATATTCAAAGCATGCTCATGCATTCCCTTATATGTATGTGTGTGTGTATATATATATATATATATATATATATATATATATATATATATATATATATATAATTGAATGTTGGACACTCTCTTATGTTGTATATTTTACTGATGGAATTGTTGTGGATGTCGCTTTAAGGTAATTTAGAGCTCTGTGTGTGTATTAGCGTGTATGTGGCGTGGTTATAGATATGGGTAGGACAAGTAGCCGCGGTTGGAGCTTGACTCGCTAGAACCCAATCCTTACATGTAGATAAGTCGGGGTGAGTATGGCATTTAGTTGATCTCGTTGACCCCCACACTTGGATTATTAAGAGAAAGTTCAACTTAAGTTGACATCGCTGGCAGGTATTGAAATTAAGAGAGCTGTATAGAGGATCAGCTCCCATATGTATATATATATATATATGTTGATGTGACATACAGGTGTGTGAGTACTTCAAATTATCTTTTGTGTGAATATTATTTGAATTGTTTGAAATTATGTGTGTATGTTTCATTTCATATATAGGAATGTATTAGGTTTAGATAGTTATAGAAATTGTATTTAAAATCAATGTCTTACTGCATGAGTCGAACGCTCACTTCTATTCAACTATTTTTCCTCAGGTGACAAGTGGACTTGTTGAAAATAACCTACTTTCTTTTCTCGTAGGTTAAACCAGAGAAGTTCAGTTTACTTTTATTATCTTTTGTTAAATTCTATAACTCTACATGTACCAGTAGTGTATTATCCTTATCTGGGGTTGTAATAACTAAACTTTTGGAGTTGTAAACTATTTATGTGGAAATGTTTAGATATATGAGATATTCATTCCTTTTAATGATGAAGCTGAGCTCCCAAATTATTTATTTATCAGCTAGAGGATTGTGAGGGTGAGTTGAGCTCCCCGTATTATTGTTTTATTGATTTACAGGTCGGGTGAATTGAGGCTCCCCGTTGGATAGTCTAATTTATAGCTGGACTTTGTTCATTTGATTTTCTAAAATTGGACTATATTTATGGGCTTTCTGATTGAGCTATAAATAATTAGGCTTTCTGGGGCCTTATGCTGACTCAAGTTCTAGTGCCAGTCCGGCCCAAAATTCGAATCGTGACATGAACCAACTGTATAATCCATCTTCTCTCTCTCTCTCTCTCTCTCTCTCTCTCTCTCTCTTTCTTTTTTGACGATTTCTCCTTTCTCTTTCTAGGACTGTGGTGAGGATATCTACACTGCACTTCATAAAAAGGAAATTTTAAAAAAAATGATAGAATAAGGAGGGGGAGTAAGCCAAAAAAATGAAGAAAAAGAAATTTCAAGGAGCTGGCCTAAATCAACTTCCTTCAAGTGTCCTAATCGCTTGTGACACATTCTCCTGTAAGTTAATCGCAACATATTCTAATCTTTTTGTGCATAGCTTCCATGACTTGCAAAATAAAGGTCAAAAGAAAACTTGTCTGGAACAGCACTCTAGTCAAGCTAACAGCATAAGTTTTCCTACCTACCTACTTTCATAAAAGAAAACAAGTCACCAAAGGACCCTCTACCATTCCCACTCTAGTCAAGCTAACAGCATAAGTTTTCCTACCTACCTACTTTCATAAAAGAAAACAAGTCACCAAAGGACCCTCTACCATTCCCATTGAAGCTACCAGGAATCCAAGACACACTTATGAGGATAATGTTTAACAAGAGCAATAAAACAATTATGATTTACAAACAGTGGCAACATACCAACATTCCTTTAAATACTAAGAATTGCATATCTAAATATCTTGAATTCATATATATTGGTTTCTTTCAACTACCTTTATCATGGATGATAAAATTCATGGTAATAGATGAAAACAGTAAATATTCAAGTATTTGAAGATAAATGAAAAATAATTTAAGGTTGGGTGAAAGTGAAATTAATTTAGAACAAACCTGACTGCATGCCATGCACAGTACAGCCATGGCAGGAGTCCTAACATGACTCAACTGAGTAAGAAAGAAGGCTGGTCCTAAAAACCCAATTGATTGCATGATCTGCAATATTTAAAAGTTTTAAAGAATTATTACTCAACAAAAAGAAAGAGTTCATCAAGGAAAAATTATTGCCAAAAAGCAAAGTGGAACACTTAGATCACCATGTCTACAACATTTTGAGCTTAAAAAATATAATAGAACTTTCTCATTTGTTTACTTCATCTAAAAATATGTGCGCATTTGTGGAAAGATGTACTGTCCATTCGCATACTCTTGATCTCTTCCTGAAATTAATTTACCATTTAGCAAGCAGATATTGTTGAAGAAACAAAAACCAACTTTATAACTATGACTGCCACATGGATTCTCAGTAATAACATTACAGCCATATTTGGAAAATAAAAAGAAGCAATGGATGTTATGAAAATATATGGCAAGAGCAGTGTACAGAATACCCTTTTTGTGGGTCAGAAATACAAACTAACAAAATTTTAGAAAATTTGAGTTAGGATCAGCCACATTAACATACAGTGGCTAGCCTTGAAAAATATATTGGAAACTCAAATGCTTAATGACACAATATAAAAATTAAGATTAATAGATAATTTAATGCTTGCCTTTCGAACTGCAGTTATGGAAAGACCTTTGCTTACAAGTGTGTCAGCAATCCACCCTCCAATATTTGCAAAAAGAGCCATGGTTAACCATGGCAAGACGCAGAATAGACCAGATTCAGTGAGGTTAAACTTCAAAACCTAAGAAAACCACAGAAGGAAATAAGTTCATTTATTCATGAGATTAGCTATCATGTTATAAGATCTTGCTTATCTGGAATCAATCACTAACAGCATCTACTACATCCAGAATAAGAAAGTGAATTATGCATCCAGTGCTGGACTCATTTCTGAATTGTGAGATTTTGTCTCTTTAAAAATAATAATAAGACGCTTAGAAATTACATTGAATTATACTAATAAATTATATAGTGGATGTTCACAAGTCTGTTCCTGTTTTCTTAAACTGCAACAGATTCATAAGAAAAATTACACCCAAAGGAAAAAAAGATCTTGTTCTCAAATGCAAATGAACAGAACTCGGAATATGAGATGAAGGATGGAGAGAGAAAAGTACATTTCTAATTAACTAAGACAACATACAAAAACAAATGTCAACAAATAACTGAAATCAAATGCATAGACAAATATCAACCACACTGCAATGCCTGAGTTACCTGATTGTAGTATGTAGGCATCCATGTTAAAAGAATAAAGGTACCCCAATTATGGCAGAAGTGAGAAATAATAAGTGCCCAAACAGGTGCTTTTGATAATATTAATTTCCAAGGAATAACAGAAACAGGTTCCTTTGATGTGCTGCCCCACAAGATAAGTTTTTCTTCCTGTGCACTAAGCTCTGGGTCGTCCTTCGGTGAGCTATATGCCTGGCGAGAAACCAATCAAGGCAGCAGAAAACTTTCTTAGTTAAGTTCCATTTCATACCATATACATCCTTTTCTTTTTGATATTTGATATCTCATTATGTTTCTAGAAATGGACTAGTTCTTTTTTTTTTTGGCCCTAAAATAATGCAATCAGAATTGCCAAATAGTGCAATGTCAAACAGAAATCAATAATTACGAGGTAGTGCTGTAAATTAGACCCGGCTAAGTGCCAGTTCAGAACCTGAACCAAACCAGTTCAACCTAGAACCGGAACTGGTCATAACCAAATTGACCAGAACCAGCCGGTTCAGTTCCGGGCTAAAACCAGATTTTTTTATATAAAAAAAAGTTTAAAAGATGAAAAAAAAATAGTTAACCGTTGGATTTGGTCAAACCAGAACCGCCAGTTCAGCCATTGGCCGGGCCTACTTCAAGTGTTTTGTCTTCTTCTAATGATTTCTCTTATAAACCCAAAAAAAAAAAAAGCATATGTTCATTTTATAGTTACACACAAAAATCCGCTGAAAGAAGCAACAACTTACCTTTCTTAGCCATAAAGCAAACCAGATGCTGCCCAGGGAGCCAAATAAATAGAAGACAGAAGGCCACCCAAATTTATGGATTAGAATAGGAGAGACGGCCAATCCTGTGACAGAACCTAGATACATGCCACTATAAACTAAGGCAAGTGATCTGCTTCTCTCTGACACTGGAATCCACTTAGAAAGAATGTTATTCATAGCAGGCATAGCAACACCCTGTATACAAAGTAGCCTACCATTAACAACAAAAGTCATCTATCCTCTTGTGAAAAGAAACGTTACTTATGTAGAATACAGGATCCTTGGATTCAAAGCAATTCAAGTTACAAGAAGAATCATATCTTTTTTGTTTTTTAATGAGATGTAAGAAAGCATGACATTGAAATTGTGCTGCTAAATGACAGGATCAAATTCTCAGTAGTCAAACATAAATGAAGTTTTTAAAATTTTCCATTTGTTGAACAGGTTAGCTCAATCAAAATTAATTTCATTTTGGACTAAATTTTTCTCCGTACTAATCTTCAGGCCAGATTATTACTGCCTTTCTATCGAAAGTTAATAATAAACTTGACAAAAATTTTCTATATTACTAAAAAGTTGTACTTAAACACTAGTAAAATGTAATAAAGCCGAAAAACAATGACACCAACCTCTCCAAGTCCCATGAAAGCACGCATCATCAGCAGAAAAGGGAGTCCAATTCTTGCAGCAATAGGAGTCAAAACTGTAGCTACAGACCACCAGACCACTCCAAAACCCAAGACTAACTTTCCACCTATTTTATCTGCCCAAATGCCTCCAAGAATCTATGTGCCATGAAAAAAAAAAAAAAAAAAAAAAACTCATTATTACATATGAAAGGCTAAAAGGGGAAAAGAAATCTAATCCTAGTGTCTGAGAGTTTAAGTAAAAATAAGTTCAGTGCCAAGTCATGAAACTGCGCTACTTCAAACTGCAAGTGTCTGCTAATGCACTAAACAAGCAATCAACATTCTTTTGTTTCCAAAGTATTATGGTTAGTCAGAATCACACCTGAGTCATAAGGTAGCCCCAGAAAAATGAGGACTGAATTAAACCAACTGTTGCACTGTTCCAATTGAACTCTTGTGACATTGGAAGTATTGCAATGCTCATGTTTACCTGCAATGAACATATGAATAAGCTAGCATATCATGATTAAATAATACAATGAATGAATTATTCTAAATTGCTCGTTGCAGCTTAATTGAGATCTTGCAAATAACTGAATATGAATCATCCATAATGAAATCTGCAGCACTATTAACTTCGGAGAAGAATTATACATGAGAAAGATCAAAGATGTGGACAACTTGATAAAAAAATACTCACACGGTCCATGTTGCATAATAGAAATGCACAAAAACAGAGTAGCACAATCACCCAACGTTTAGGAAACTGTTGCCACCAAGGTGAAGTTTCTTGAAGATTTCCTTCAATTAACACAGCCTCAGCTGACCCCTCTGTGCACTTCAATGAGTCCAAAGCAGCATCTGTTATGTCATATTCCTCGGATTTGTAGTAAGCACGGGTTCGATTGACCTTGACATAGTCAAAATGCCGACATTGCCTTTTGCTCAGCTGACACCAATTACCAACAGAGGAATATGAAGAACACTCATATCTTCCAATATTTTTTTGTTGAATAAATGGGGAACATGAGAATCCAGGAGTAAAAGCAATGGCCATCCGGCTATGAAACTTTTGATAGAAGAAGCTCCCATGTGGAAACCTTGCAGCAGCTATTCCTGATAGCTCTCCCTTATGATATGAAATTGATTGTTCTTGATGACAAACTTTCCCTGCTGATATCAGAAAGTTAAAAAAGTAAGTTGTGCTCCAAAACTACAAAAATGCAGATATAACTGACAAGAATTCTCATGGTTAAGTACTTAAGTTAGTAAATTTAGCCAAATGACCTTATATGCTTGATTTAACCTGAGAAATAAACCATCACATGCTAATGCACATGGCACTTAGGAATTAGCAACATTTCATAAAAAAAATTACCGTCCATGGCTTTGACAAACTGTGGGTCACACAGGCATGTTGGACAAACAGATATCCCAAGGCTTCAGATGAGTTAATAATAGAAGAATACTTCTTAATCAAAATTAGTTGATCATTAAATGAATGCTCTGAACTAACTTGGATAATATGCTCCAAAGGGGGTTCAAAAGGAAGCCAAACAAATTTTTATTTTTTTGGGGAAACGATTTATCAATTGCTCATCTAATTAAACCACACAAGAAAGTGTTGAATCATCAGCAGAAATTTGTCAAAACGATACTTAGCAGGGAACTTGTTAAATAACTATTCAAATCAAATTTTATACAGAAATTCCAGCAAGCAATTTTAAGCAGAAACTGAATTTTCAAACTTAATTTCTTAAAATATATAGAAAAATCATTTTTATTTTCTTTAGTTAAATAATTCTACACTGCTCTTCATAAAATCCAATTACAAAAAATTATCAGACTTCATCTCCAAATTTAAAAAGAATATTAAAAAAAAAAAGAGGTCAAGCTGCTAAGCATAATCCACAAAAAGGCACGCAGGTGTAAATAGGAAGCGATACCTGAGCCGACAAAAGAATCGAAATTCCGGCTACAAATCAGGCTGCCGATAGCCATTGCTGAAAACAACTAGATTGAAGCTGAGAATTAATTATACCATTTGCGAATACAATTCATTAAAAGTCGATGCCGTTGGTTGGCTCTCTTTCTCTCTATCTCTGGTCTCTTAGTCCAGAGAGGATAACAGGTTGAAATATTAATATTTTTTCTCAGTGGTTTTTCTTTCAAAAGCGGGAAAAATCCCAGTGGCCCTCAATTGCTCATTTACCCAGGAAGCGAGGTCGAGCGATTGACACGCGGCATATCATCCTCGTGAAGAATGGCTCGTGAATTCCTAATTACAAACATGCTAAATTCATAAAAATACCCCATCATGCGCTGAGAAATTGCGTGGGTTTTTTTGGCTGAGTTGGTAAATAAGGGTTAACGGAAGGGTATTTCTGGAAATTGAGATGGGGAAATATGAGCCGTGATTATCGAGGCAGCTTTCTCCATCGCAAAAGTTGCCATCGGATCACCGGAAAAGGCACCGAGATAATAAAAAGGTTTTTTTTTTTATAGTTTTTTAAAGAAAGAAAAATTAATCAAAAAAATACGTGGAGTATTCGAATCGCGACACATTGCAATTGGGATCCTTTATCCTTACAAAGGCGACGCCTCCCCTATTATAAATTTATTTCTCTAGAATAATTAGTCTCGTATATTCATCGGACTGAATCTTTTTTTTTTCCAGGTCACAGAATGAATTTCCAATAATTTGTCGCAATCTATCTTGATTATGACTGTTCTAAATCGTCGAAATTAAAAGAAAATAATTGTGAACCTCAGCAAAGGGATTGTCGCATTACTGAATATGCAACCAGATACTTTTTTTTTATTTTTATTTTTGTAACAACAAAAGTTAAGGAACTTGAATCTTTTGTTCATTGTCGCCCAAGCGCAACGATTGCCTTGCATATTTTCGTTCTTGTTCCTGTGGCTGCAAAGTACAAACTAGTAAACAATAAGTGCAAAAATTTCTTACATAATAATATATGGGCTTGTTCTTTAATTGGGTTGAGTATGAGATTCCTCCATCGTCCCATACCAAATCTGCCGGTCATAATCTTTCTTTTCATTTAAGAACATCCCTATTGCCTTGCCCATTGGTCTTTTTTTTTTCCTCAAAAGATGGAGATTTCATTACTGATTTTAAAATAAGGCCAAAGCCCAATTACATGGTCAGACTTCAACCTCAATTAAATCTAACATGTAGTCTACAAATTATGAAGAAGTGAAATTGTCCATCTAAATCCAACAGCTTTCAGAAAAAGGAAAAAAAAAAAATCTAAATCCAACAAGCATATGTGATCTGACCTCATAATCAGACTGGCTAAAAGAGCAATAAGCGAGATTTGAATATATTAAAGATAATTAGAAAAAAATTAGAAGCAGTAATTTCTAGTTTAACATCGATGGTGATAAATATTCAATAATCAACCACATCATGCAATCATTTATCAAAATTCTCATCGGGTCCAAATAATTTTATATTTATAGTCTGTTTGATTTAATTATATAATAAAATTTATTTTATTTGTAAAATAAATTTCATAATAGAATTAATTTATAAATGAATTTATTTATTTAATATATTTTATATTAAATATAAAATTTATTTTAAATAAAAAAATTTATATTTAAAATAAGTAAAATAAATAAAGTGATATATAATAAGAGGATAATTTTATCACTTAAAATATATTTGATTTTTAATTTTAATTTCATTTATCAATTTTATCAATTTTAATAGAATTTAATTTAATTATAATAAATTTTAAAAAATTAATATTAAAAATTATAAATAAAATTTCATTTAAATTAAATACTAAAATTTTGATATTTATAAACGAATTTCATAAAATTTCTATGAAATTCATTTATACAAAATACTCACAAGCTCAGAAACACATCCTTATAAAATCTATGAGTGGCAAACCAATCGATTATTTTTTGGAGTTGTACATTGACTCCACTTTGCCATCGTTTCCTCCAAGCAACATGTACTTATCCTTCCTAGTTAATCCAGTGCACTCAAACCTTAACACATCACCCAACACCTTTTGCACATAATTAGCCACCTCGATCGACGATTTCCCTCCGGCCTTCACGCTCATCTCTTCCGGCAAGCGATCCAGGAATGTCAACTCATAGGTTGGCCTTGGGTTCATGAAGAAGAAATAAGGGTCCCAAAATTTGACACCGCGTACGGTAGTGCCATAGAACATGTTTTGCTTGCAGTTGACAGCCACGGGCACGATCCTATCGCTCATTTCTGCAAACAATGCACTGAATCGCAACAAGAATGGCTCGCGACACGTGGTCCCCTCTGGGCAAACTACCAGATCACCCTTTTGGAGTAGCTCTGAGATGCGAGCTGCATCAGCTGCACGATCACGGGTCAAAGCAATGGCTGGGATTGGTGATAGGAACCTCGAGAGGCGGCTTACGCTGTATGTTACACACGAAACTTTGCGTCCGAGTGCTATTGCAATAACTATAGGATCCAAAGCTGTGCGGTGGTTGCACACGTAGAGGTTCCCTGGGGTTCCAGGCGATGGGGCAGGAGGTGGTGTCCCGCGGATCACCAGGTGAATGCCGAGCATCTCGTATGTGTAGCGAACGATGCGTTCTGGAAGTGGGAGATTGAAGTATACGCGAATGATGGAGAGGATGAATCCAAACGGCAGCCAAAGATAGGCAATAAGGGCGTTGAGAGGGTCTGGTCGCTGGACGAAGCGGCCGTCATGGAAAATTATACGACTTTTGAGGCGATCCAGTGACACCGGAGTTGCTGATTTGCTACGATGAACCATGTAGCCCTCCTGAATTTACAGTCCGTTAGCATAACCGCTCTTAAATATTTGATCACTAATGACACTGCAACCTAATTCGGAAGAGGAAATTCTTGCCTTAATAAGTTTCCCCACTATTATGTCATAGATTTATAATATAACATAAAAAAAAAATCCATTAAAAAGATAGCAGTACTAAAACCTTCTAATAAACTTCTATACGCCCCTAGAGTTTTTAATATAAAAAAAAATGAAAATAACAACATTAACAATTAAATTTTAAGTTTAAACCAGTAAAAATTAATTTTTTTTACTATCATTTAATTTTATTTAAATTCCATTTCGTATTCATATCATAAAATTTTAACATAACAATTAATTTAAAAAATTTTTGAAAACTACTTACTAAAAATGTATTCAGTGCCCATATAATCACCCATTGTTCATGTCTTTTTTTTATTATTTTTTTCAAATTGCAAATAGCATTCAATACAAGGCCCCATGGTCATAATGTGGAATTCATTTAAAAAAATGAGTGAAAGGATTCATCTTTTATGAGAAAATAAATATCCATTTATCTATAGCTAATTATTAGTATATCACAGGAGCACTAAAAAATAGAGTTCCCTCTCTCACAGAATCCTTCCTATTATATAATCCTTCCTATATAATAGGAAGTGAATCGCACATGATTGTGAGATAAAATATATGTGTATCAAATACACTTAATAATTCATTTTTATCCGTTTATCTCCTTAGTATATATAATAAATACCCAATTACTCTAATGTTTTGACAAAAATTTAATAGCCACCAAATTGGTTAGCTGGTTGCTGCAGGCAGTTGGGATGTGGGGATATATGCTTAATACTATGGGTCCCAGCATTAACCATAGATCAGCTTTCCTGCCCTTCCACCCTTGCTATTTTTCCTGTGAGCTGCTAACAGCTCATGAAACAATGGCACAAAGAACTTTATATGATAAATGGAAGCATCGATCAATCACCTTTCTATCTTGTTAACTATCTAGTATACACTAACATAACGGAGTATATGGTATTAGTTATATTTAAGAAAATAGAGGGAAAAGTAAACACGGACCTTGCAAATTGACATGAAATCATGATCGGTCTTGCGGTCTCCAATCCCAAGATCCGGTGCTTCCTCTCCAAACTCCTTCAAAATGGCCAACTTCTTCCATTTGCCTACCAAAACGCCAGGCTTCTTTACGAATCCGGTGGCCCTCTTAGTTTTAGGGTTTACTTCGATCTCCGTACCCAAAACCTTGTCTCCTCCAAGAAAATCTTTCACAAATGGCTCCACCATAATAGTCGGATTTGCCGTCACCACCACCTTCCTCTTGCACCTGTCAAATACCTCATAGCTATCCTTCCTCACATCCGCAGCATAAAACCTACCACAATTAATTAATGCAACAATCATATTAATAATACTAATTACCTCAAAAACAGTCACATTAAAACATAGCGCACTGGACCCACTGTAATGCAGAGTGCATTCACAAAAGCCGCGTGAGACAGACAGGAGACGGTTACTATAATAATAACCCTTTTCCCTCTTCCTTTCGGGAAATGGAACAAGTAAGATCTAGAAAGTAGAAACTAGAAATAAGAGAACTGAAATGGAACCATATAAGCAAATATAGACCTAGGCAAAACAGCGCGGGAAGCCAGCTCGATGTCACGGATCTTGAGGCCAGCGAAGGATATGAATATTAGGATTTGGATCCCGATGGCCTCAGATATAAAGAAATAGGAGATGATCACGAGAGGTAGAGACAGAAGCAACATGAGACCACGGAAGAGACTTCCAGCTTCGACAGCCACGAGCATGAAGTAGGGGAAGGAACTACTGGAAACGAGAAGCGTGCCATCGAGATCAGCCGCTATTGACTGATAGATGGAGCCGCTACATGCTGTTATTGAGGGGTATTGTTTGGGTGGCGACATGACTCTCGGATGATTTTCTCTCGCAAAATCTTATCTTCGAAGGTCTTCTACTCTTCTCGCTTATAACTTCTTGCAAGGAGTGAGAGTAGGTAGGAGAACGGACGTCCTAGTTTTTAAATGCAGGGTTAGAGTGTCAAATTACGATATTGGGCTACCGTGTGAAAAAAAAAAAAAAAAAAAGCTTGTCTGCATTAATGCATGGAAACGGATCCGGAAAATTATACTGTAACTGTATATACAAACAGTTTTATTATAATAAAAATACCGTAAATATATATCTCTTTTATTTGAGAATGGTTAAATGTAGGGGTGAGCAATCGGTTTAAATCGAATCGAATCAAATTAAATTATAAAAATTGAACCGTTAATTTTAGAAATCGAACCGAATCGAAATTGGTGAAAAATCGAATTGAACCGAATCGCTTTATTTCGATTCGGTTTAAACCGATTAGTTTGATTTTTTATTGATTTTTTAATTTAGACTTGATTTTCAAGTTATTTGGTCTAATTTTAACTTTGGTTTGAACCTAATAACCATTAATCAATGAAATTAAATAATTAATATATATATAATTAAATATAATTCATAAATTTTTCATAAAACTAAATTAATTCAAAAATTAATTCGGTTCGATTTGACTATATAAATCACTATTCAGTTTGATGATTTTTTTCCCTTCAAAACGGAACTGAACCGAAATAATCGAAATTTTTATAAATTAAAACCGAACCGAACCGATTAAATTTTAAAACCAAACCGAATTGACTCGATTCGGTTCGATTTTTCAGTTTAAACCGAATTCTGCTCAGCCCTAGTTAAATGAATAATTAAATTATATAAATTATAATAAAATATTTATTAATTTGACTAATTAATTACTTTTTATTTTATTTAACTAAGGAGTAAGTATTAAAAAAAATTTTAAGAAATTATATAAATAATTATTATTTTTAATAAAAATAAAAATAAAATGAAAAAAATAATTAATACTTTAAAATTTTTTAAAATAATAAATAATTATAAATAAAATAATTTAAAAAAAAATCAAATAAAAGTAAACGAAATGAGTAATCATTAGTTACAATGAATTTTATGTATATCCCATTATAAATAATTGTTATTTTAAAATTATTATATGTATATCAATTTTATTAGATAAAATTTGTGGAAAAAAATTAAAAATATTTTTTTAAAATAATATTTTAAATGTTATAAAAATAATTGAAAATTTTAAATTATTTTAAAATTTTTATAATTAATATTTTATTAACAGCAACGTTAAACAAATTATAAAACACTAACATTTCTTTATTAGAAATGTTTTAGATAATGAAACTTTTTTAAAAACTCTTAAATACAAATTAGGAATTTTAAAATTTTTATTATTTTTTGAAGTATTAAAAACTCTATTTAGATTTTTATAAAATTGAATTCTTCCATTAATTCAAATTTTAAAAATTTATATACTTAAGAATGAAAGTGAGAAATAGAACAAACAGAAACCATAATTGTATTTGGAAAATTCATTTCCATATTTATAGTACATACTGAGCTAATAGACGATCATTAAATATAAATAAATATATAATAATTAAAATATGTTAAAATTATTTATTTAACTTATATAAAATATTTACGTGTAAATTTTATATCAGTCTTGCAATAGTTTTTGTAATATTTTTTATTTTAATTTTAATTAAAATATTATTTTTTATATATTTTATTTAGCGTTATAGTATATTTTACTGAATAATTTTAATTTAAAATTACTAGATAAATAATTAAACACTAATAATTAATATTTAAACAGTTAATAACAAATAAATAACTGATAATTAAAAAAACCATTAACTACTATAAAAATAATTAATATCGCTAAACATCCTAATTATCTCACATAAGCTTTTGGCAAAATCTGCCATTGTTTCACTTACATATGTTAATTAATGGCTTTTTTTTTATTTGAAGTGGCAAAGATTTCAATTTTTTTAAAATAATAATTAAAAAAAAAAACTTTTAGTAAAATTGTAACAGAGAAAGCCCTTTTAAACTTTCATCGGAAAATGGAAGGCTTTAAAGCCACATGGAAGAAGTTGTTTCGAGACAGCGAGTCGGTACAACAAGAAATGTCGGTGAAAAAAAAACTAAATTACTCTACTACCCTTGCATTTACTCCTGATTTATTTTGGTTGTCTTGTCTATTTTAATTTAATTTCTAGCTTAAAATTCTTTATTTTTTTATTTTTTATATAAAAAATTTAATTTTAATTTTAATTTTAAATCAAACCAAAATAATTGATAAATTCAAATCCACCTTAAGAGTTAAAAGGCAAATAAATGCATATGGCTGGTCTGCGGTGGCAACCGGCAATAATGGAAAAGAAGAGTGGTGAAATTAAATGCCGCTAAGAGGTGTCATTGTTAAATATTGGAAGTTAAGATAAAGGCAATTTTATTTTATTTTTGTGTTAGTTAACATCATTGAAATTGGGTCAAGTAGTTGGAGTCTTGAAGAGGTAATCAACAATAATAATATGCATGGGCTTTGTGTTTTCATTAGATGAGTTGGGTGGCCATCTCACTTCTCTCTCATTTTTGACCAAAATCTTATTCTTCTTCTCTTTATTTAATTCCCTCTTCATTTCGTGCAAGACTCTGCTTACTTACAATTTAGACACTGTTTAAACTTGGGAGGGTAAACTATATCGTATACTCACTATATTAAAAAAATAATATATTTATTATTTATAAAGAATTTTTTTAAAAAATTTAAGAGTGTGAGACGTATTTATGAGTGAGGATGTACGTTATGTCTAAAATAATCTTAAAAAAATGTTAAAATCCAAAAAAGAAAAGTGCTGTCCCATGTGTGTCGTTGAATCGGATTTCTCAAAAAGTCCAGGGTAGGTGTGGAGAAGAAAGTGTTGGGTTTGACTAATGGATTTTGCAGACGATAAATGGGGAAATTAAGAGCCTCAACATGCAATTGCTTCGCAGTTAGGTGGATGCAGCGTCCACCAACCTCACCAGTTATGTTGGCTTCCATATTTATTTGTAATAATGCTTCGGTTATTGATGTCAACAGTATGGATGAGACGATTTATTCATTGCCTCCTCCTTGATCTTTACCAATTCAGTCTAAACTCATCACAACCTTCCGATTCAACAATATCTAATTTTTATATGAATTTGTTTTGAGCAGCTAACATGTTTCAGACTGATCAATTACTTTCCAAGTAATTGCTTGCCTACCTACATTTCCATGTATACATCTCACGCCTAGTTTTTTCTTTTATTATATAGCTATTATTAAAATATAAATTTATGATCTCATAAATATTAAAAAAGATTTGGGCCTAGATGCCTGGACTCGCCTACCCAACCTTCTGCTTGTGGTTCTTAGGGTTTATTGTAATGGGACTTGGATGCTATTTGGGCTGCTTGTTCTGGGCCTTTTGTTTGTAATGTCTTCTCTTCAAGGCATGTTTGTAATGTAATTTTCTAATTAGACGTTTTCTATGGTTACTTTGTTTGTAATTTACTATGTTTGTATTTTGTTCTTTTAATCATTAAATTAGGCTTTACTGATTCATCTAAAGGTAGTTATTAATAAAGTAATTAAAAACAAAGTTACAATAGAAACTTATCTTAAAAAACAAAAAAAAAAACTCTAAATATTAATAATATGATAATAGAGGAAAGAAAAGACAAACATAATTATATAATGGGGTGAACTAAAGTGGAACATAAAAAGAGGATGAAAAATGTTTATGATTACTACCCAGAAGATCCACTGAAGCAAATAATTGAAATCATTTTTAATTAAAAAAGGCCTTACAAGCCCATGACAACAAAGTTTCAAACCCATTATAATACAGCCTCATGGCCAAAAAAAATAAAAGCCTACTAGCTTGAAAGAAGACTGAAATTCATTAAATAAGAGGCCTAAGCCTAGAACTAATAAATCCTAACTTAGAATGGGTTCGTGAACCACACGCCATACGCCGCAGGATGAAGACAAAGAGGGGAGGAGCTTGCCTCTTTCCTGGTTGAGCCATCGAAGCAACCACCAGTGGGCAATGAAAACAAATTGAGACCCCAAGGGGACTGACTATAGCCCAAACACCAATAAGAAACCTCCCTAAAAACTGCAACCCCAGGGTGTTAGAAAATCAAGCTAGAAACCTAATAGAATGGATCCAAGGAATTCAACCATGGAGGTGAAGCTAATCATCCACCTAGAGCAAGAAAAACCAATGAAACCTTCTTCTAGCAACCATGCACTGCAAATATGGGGCCAAAAAGAAAACCTAGCACACTAAAGGAGCCATAGACTCCAGATTAAAACACAATCTCTTTCTTTAGCACTATAATGGAGAAGAGGGTTAGATCTCCCATCCTCTCATTCTCATCTAACTTTAGGGTCATATGAATACCATAGGTATCGGTAGAAAGACACCTGAGAATCACCTCTTTCTCCTACTTATAGGACGGCACTTAAAAACAAACCCAACCAACACAAAACCATAAAGAAGCATATCCTCTATTGGAAAGGCAGCTGTTAGCTGCCACTTATTTTGCATTTATTTAGGGCATTTGTTTAGGAATTTTTGTGTGCATATCTGTTCTTACCTTTTGTTGTATGATTCTGATACAATTTTGGTAGTTTAGGTTGATTAGGAACCTATTTGTTAGCTGTAATTTTTTATATATATCTTTGATTTCTGGGGCAATAAACATCAGAATTCTTATTCCAAAATTTCTTAGTTCTTTTACATGGTATCAGAGCCATGGCTGATGAAAAGAAAAATGAGAGTTCTGGTTCAAGGAAGAAAAATTATAGTTCTTACACACTGAATTCGAATGGCAACCCAGGTAACTTGATTACCCAAGTTCAGTTGAAGGGCGAGAATTACGAAAATGGGCGCGAGCGATGCGGACTACACTGTGAGCCAAAAAGAAATATGGTTTTATTGATAGATCTGTTAGGCAACCAGCAAATGACTCACTGGAACTCGAAGATTGGTGGACGGTTAACTCTATGCTAGTTTCTTGGGTGTTTAACACCATTGAACTGACGCTTCGCTCAACCATCTCTCACATGGAGAACGTAAAGGATCTGTGGGAGGATATTAAACAGAGGTTCTCGATTGGGAATGGTCCACGAATGCAAAGAATCGAGATCGATTCGCGAATTGTAGGCAGGAAGGTCAACCGATCATGTCCTATTTCGGAAGACTCAAAACGTTATGGGATGAAATAAACAACTATGATCAGATACCAGTGTGTATCTGTGCAGGCTGCAGATGCAATCTTACCATTGAATTGGAAAGAAAGTGTGAAGAAGAGAGAGTTCATCAATTTTTGATGGGCTTGGATGAAGAAGGATACGGAACAGTGCGCTCTAATATTTTGAGCACTAAACCCTTGCCCAATTTGAATCGTGCCTATGCTATGGTTGTTCAGCAAGAGCGGGTGCAAACTATGACACGAACTAAGGAAGAAAGAGGCAATCCTATGAGTTTTGCAATTCGAGTAAGAAGTCAAAATTCAGGGGGGAATAAAGAAAACTAATTGCAACCGAGAGGGACATGATGCTGAAAGTTGTTTCCAATTGATAGGTTATCCAGAATGGTGGGTTAATAGACCACGTGGAACTTCTGCTGGATGAGGAGGTGGTCAAAAGCGTGGTAATGGAACAGGACGTAGCAAGGGAGAAGTTGCTCGTGCCAACGCCACACAAGCAACTGGAGTTGATGGTGGGCATGGAATTGTGACAGATTCAGATCGAAAGGGTCTTAGTGGATTAAATGAAGAGCAGTGGGCTGCTTTGCTGGGCATGTTGAATTCTTGTCAGAATGGTGGCAATGAGAGGCTGATAGGTACGCAGAGGATATTTCCTTGGATTATTGACGCAGGAGCTTCCCATCATATGACAGGCATTTTTGAGTGAATTGCGTGACATTGTGCCATGCTCAGTTGGGTTACCTAATGGAGAAAAGACCTTGGCGGTGAAAGAAGGAACTGTGTTGCTTGGAGGAGACTTGAAATTGCAACGAGTCCTTTATGTGCCAAATTTGAATTACAATCTGATCTCTGTATCACAACTACTTAATGATTCAAATTTGGTTATTCAACTCACTAACAAAATTTGTGCTATACAGGACCTAAATTCGAGGAACCTGATTGGAACGGGTGAGCAACGCGAGGGGCTGTACTTTCTCAAGGGAGTGACATAGGTACATGCTTGCAAGGTAACTGATGTGGGGTCTTTTGAGCTTTGGCATAAGAGAATGGGTCATCCTTCTTATAAGGTGGTAGAGTTAATTCCAGAAGCTGGTAGCATAGTTAGGAAAACTAATAAAACTTATGAAGTTTGTTTTAGAGCAAAGCAAACAAAAGAGATTTTCTTTTATAGTGGTAATAAAGCTGATAGTTGTTTTGAATTGATAAATTGTGATTTGTGGGGACCTTATAGAGTCCCAACTTCTTACGGAGCAATTTACTTCTTAACAATTGTTGATGATTACTCTCGTGCTATTTGGATATATTTGCTGAATGGAAAACAAGAAGTAGCTTGTGTTCTTAAGAAATTTGTTGTGATGGTTAAACGCCAAATTGAAAAAAATGTGAAAATTGTCAGAAGTGATAACAGAAGTGAATTTATGTGCTTGAAAGAATATTTTGATGAACAAGGGATGTTGCATCAGACTTCCTGTGTAGGAACACCTCAACAAAATGGCTAAGTGGAAAGAAAACATCGCCATATTCTTAATGTGGCAAGAGCCTTGAGTTTCCAAGCAAATTTACCCATAGAATTTTGAGGAGAATGTGTACTTGCAGCCGGGTATTTGATTAATAGGACTCCATCTATGTTATTAAATGGTAAAACCCCATATGAGATGCTCTTTGGGAAAATACCTTCTTACAAACACGTTCGGGTTTTCGGTTGTTTGTACTATGCGCATAATCTGAATCGGGATAAAGATAAATTTAGTAGTAGAAGTCGTAGGTGTGTTTTTATTAGGTATCCATTTGAAAAGAAGGGATGGAGATTGTATGATTTGGAAACTAAAGAATACTTTGTATCAAGAGATGTGATATTCGCTGAAACAGAATTTCCATATGCAAATGAGAAAATAATGGGTGATGAACTCATTAAAAATGGAGTTGAGCAGTTGGGTGATGAAGTTGATAGTTTAGAGAACAACTTGGGAAAGGAGCACGATGAAAGTGTGGGTAGAGAAAGTGAGGTGAAACCTGAAACGGAAGAATTGATCCATGAAAACAGTGAGGGAGTGGATAGAGGTGAAGTTGTTGAAGAGCAACTAGGTAGGGGACAAAGGGCCAAGCAACCTAGTGTTCATTTGAAGGATTATGTGACAAACGCCATCAAAACAAGCCCCTCGGTATGCTCACCTTCCCAATCTGATTCCTCAGGTATGCCTTACTCTATAGCACATTACGTGGGTTATGATAAATTCTCTGCACAACACCGATGTTTTTTGACAGCCATTACTACAGGACATGAACTAAGCTCTTATGCAGAAGCAGTTAAGGATGAACGGTAGAGAGCGGCTATGAGAAAAGAAATACAGGCTTTGGAGGATAATGGTACATGGACAGTTGAAAATCTGCCATTTGGGAAGAAAGCAATAGGAAGCAAGTGGGTATACAAAATTAAATACAATTCTGATGGAAGTGTTGAACGATACAAGGCGCGGTTAGTGATATTGGGAATAATCAAGTTGAAGGCATAGATTATCAGGAGACTTTTGCTCCTACAGCAAAAATGGTTACTGTGCGCACCTTTTCTTGCCGTTGCGGCTGCAAAGAATTGGGAACTCCATCAGATGGATGTTTAAAATGCTTTCTTACACGGTGATTTGGAGGAAGAGGTTTACATGAAGATGCCGCCTGGATTTGCTTCTCAATCACTATGGAAGGTTTGTAAACTCCGAAAATCTCTATACGGTTTGCGGCAAGCACCTAGATGTTGGTTTGCGAAATTAGCTGCATCTCTGAAAGCTTATGGATTTCAGCAATCATATTCAGATTACTCTTTGTTCACTTTTTGAGCTGGGACTGTTCAATTGAATGTGCTTATTTATGTGAATGACCTTATTATCTCCAGCAATGATGTTTCCGTTGTACAAAAATTCAAGAACTATTTGAGTCGTTGCTTTCATATGAAAGACTTGGGGAAGCTAAAAATTTTCTTAGGGATTGAAGTAGCCAGAAACTATAATGGTATTTTCTTGTGTTAACGTAAGTATGCGTGGGATGTAATTTCAGAAGTTGGATTACTGGGTTGCAAGCCGGCTAAAACTCCTCTTAAACAAAATCACAAGCTGGCCCTTACCGAGAGTGATGATATGGATGACCCTACTCAGTATAGGCGTCTGGTGGGACGGCTTATTTATCTAACAATAACTCGGCCCGAGTTGTCTTATTCTGTGCATATTCTTGCTCAGTTCATGCAACAACCGAAGAAAGCTCATTGGGAGGCAGCTGTTAGAGTTGTGCATTATTTGAAAGGAAATCCAGGTCAGGGTATACTACTGCATGCCAATTGTGATCTCAAATTGTCTGCTTACTGTGATTCTGATTGGGTTAGCTGTCATTTAACGAGACGGTCTTTGACCAGTTATTTTGTTCTTTTGGGTGAATCTCCTATCTCGTGGAAGACTAAAAAGTAACAGACAGTGTCTCGCTCATCCGTTGAAGCTGAATATCGGTCTATGAGTACTACAACTTGTGAACTTAAATGGTTGAAAGGATTATTGAATTCTCTTGGTGTGGCGCATACTGAACCTATGAATTTGTATTGTGATAGTCAGGCAGCTTTGCATATAGCTGCTAATCCTGTCTATCATGATCGTACCAAGCATATTGAAGTGGACTGTCATTTTATCCGTGATGAGATATTGAATGGTAACATTCGAACATATTATGTACGTAGTTCAATGCAACCTACGGATATCTTCACAAAGACGTTGGGAAAGGATCAGTTTGACTTTCTTCTTCGCAAGTTGGGCATTCGAGATTTCCATGCTCCAACTTGAGGGGAGGGTGTTGGAAAGGTAGCTGTTAGCTGCCACTTATTTTGTATTTATTTAGGGCATTTGTTTAGGAATTTTTGTGTGCATATCTGTTCTTACCTTTTATTGTATGATTCTGATACAATTTTGGTAGTTTAGCTTGATTAGGAACCTATTTGTTAGCTATAATTTTTTATATATATCTTTGATTTCTGGGGCAATAAACATCAGAATTCTTATTCCAAAATTTCTTAGTTCTTTTACATCCTCCAACTCAACCCTCTACATTAACCACCAATCTGCACAAAAGGGACCTAAAATAAATATGTACAATCCGCCATGAAGTGGGAAGATACTAACCTAAAGGAGGAGTCCTCCCTATCCGTGAGAAGCAATTTTGGGTTTTGTTTGCCGATCTCTAGAGTTTTCAAAGGGAGGGTTGCACGAAGTAGATCGGTGATCCAAGAGTTAGATGGTTTTAGCTCAGTGTTATTTCAGTGAAGATCTAGACCTAAAAGCTACTGTTTGCCAAAAGGGAAGGCTTTAAAGCATTGTAGGGATGTTGACTACTCCATGGGTACACACTTCTTCCTCTATGTTTGAATGTTGATCCATAGGCTAAAAGAGAATGAGAGATTGGTGAGTTTACAGCGTCACCCTCCTCGACAAGTAAACGATTCTAAAGGTTTTTTTTACTTCTTTAAGACAATGGGTTCTCAAAACTTTTTTTTAGCGTTTTTAACTCAAAGCAGCGAGGTGGGCGACAACGCCGAAATATAAAGATGGCTCTGTCCTCTACTAGGCTAAGGTTTCCTGATTGTGTTTGGGGCTGACTTGATTTGTTTTTTGATTGATTTGTTTTGAAACTGGTTTGAGCCTTTTGATTTGTTTGTTTCAAGACTTGTTATTGTATGTTTTGCTTTCTGAGTCATGTTTAATTTAAAATTTACTAGATTTAAAAAAAAAATTTTATCGATTCATTTAAAAGTAATTATCAATAAAGTAATTAAAAAAAAGTTACCATAAAAATTTCCTTCCAATTAATGAACTTGTCTTCAAATGAAAAAACCTCTAAATATTAATAACATGATAATAGAGGAAAGAAGAGGACAAACATGATTATATAATATGGTGAACTAAAATAGAACATAAAAAGAGGGTGAAAAATGGTTCTGAGGTACTACCCAGAAGATCCACTAAACAGAGAATTGAAATCATGATGATAAATAAAAGCAAAAAAAAAAAAAAATCCATAAATATACTTGCAGCTTTCAGTTTAAACCTCGCTTGCTTCCCGCAGATGAATTAATAGAATTTTGTGCGCAGGAGGGACATGGACTTCTCTTCTCTAGCGCATCTCTTGGCATCAGTGGCAGAGAAAGCAATGTAAAGGTGCCAGGAATCTCAACACCAAGACCATCGCCGTTGAAATTACAACGTTAGCTTCATCACCCAACGTTTCCTACCCCTTCACAATAATCCCGGCTCCGCAGGTCGCTCCAAGGCACTACATCACCACGTAGAACACTGTAAATAATAAGATGCCTATTATTCATTCATTAAATGCTAATAACACTTCATGTTATTATTATTATTATTATTATTAATTTTTTAGTTATTATTTAAAAATTTTTTAAAATTCTATTATCATGCCTTGGTTTTAAATCAATGGGACAAAATTTATGTACAATAGTAATTGCTATATCACTATATGTAATCATTTTTAATTAAAAATTATTAATTAAGTATTTAAATTCTTAATTTCTTGCATTATAATAAATTCATACTGAAGGAAAAGAAAAAAGAAACAAAATATGAGAAAGCAACCGACTACCTGCAGCCGTGAAAGGGGTAGCAGCAGTAGCAGTAGCAGTCAACAGACAGGGGGCCCTAATAGTTCACGCAGCGCGCACCTCAGTCTCAGATTTTGTTTCGCAATCACATAATTTTTATCGTTTTTCAATTTTTTTAAAGCTTTTATTTTCATTTCTCTCTCTAAACGCACCTCTCTCTAATTTATCCATTCTTCTGGTTTTGCCGACAACCGCCAAATCTCTCTGCAACTCCTACTCCGTTTCCTTTCTCCTTTCAGGTACATTCATGAATTCCTTTCACAATTTTCCATTTTTCTCTTATTGGATCGATTTTGTGTTTGAAACTTGAAATGATTTTTCTTTAATCTTTCCCCGTTGTTTCGTGTTTTGGTTAAGCATTTCCCTCTATTTATAAATTTATTATTTTATCGAAAATGTATTTAATTCAGCTATTAACCTCAGCGTGGTTAAGTTTTCTATAGTTTAGGAGCCTGAGAATTAGAGAAAGATAATATATTTTTTTCTTCCTTTTTTTCTACAATGTCTCAATATTAGGGTTAACTTAGAGGTCTTGTTTCTTTCTTTAAAATTAGTGGCTGACATGCAGAGGATTGAAGGTTAGGTGATAGATTCGTAAATGGATGCAACTGTGACCAGTAATAATTGTGGACTAGTTGGGATGGTGCTCAATGGAGGGTAAAGAAAAGGGGCACACTTTGACTATGGTGGAGTAAAAACCACTAAGAATATAAACAACTATTTTTACGTTTATGGCCGAAAGAACTTCTGATTTGGAGCTGAGTTTAGTTGAAAGACTGGATATACTCTTTCTCAAATTATTTCCTAACTAGTTCTTTTATTGTCACTAAAAGCCAGTTCAATACAACAATGGATGAGCCGTTGGGTTCATGGGTGTATTGAAACACCTATTCGGGAAGTTAAAATTGGAGTGTGAATTGGATCACATGACTTCAAATATGTGAAATTTCTTGTCTAAGGTTAACGTTGAGAGATCTCTGGTGGAATGTTAATAATCAAGTAATTTATTTTAGCAACACAAGATGATTGGAAAGATATTGGCGTATACAGTTGGTTACTTTTTATGCTGGAAAAATATATAAGCAAGATGATTTAGGCTTATCCAAAAACAGAAACTGGCAGTAGTTGTTGAGTATAAGGGTAGGTAAATATTTTTCAGTTTTATATACACAAGGAAACACTTATTTGACTTGGAAGATTATTCAAGTTTGACATATTACCTAAAGATGTTTAACTGTTTATAAAGAGATCAGCTGTTTAAATATTTACTTTTTCTACTCATTTTGTATTTTTTTTCTGTCATACATATATCTGACACTTGTAATGTTTTAACTTTTTTTTTTTATTTGTATTCATACAAATACCAAAAAGAAACTGTCATTGTCTCAGTTTTGTACAGGGTAGCATACCCCCTGGAGAATCTTCCAGGTTTATATTCCAGTACCACATGCAAAATATACCATGCTTCAGCTAAATTAGAATGATTTTAGTGTTCCTAAGTGCTTGCATTGTGAAAAAAGTTGCTACCCAAGACCACTTAATTTTGTACATCAATATTAATACATCTATATTGGCTTATGCATGCATTTTCAGATGATGAAATCCTGTATCTGGCTCCAGACCGTCGATGGATCAATTCAGCAAGTGGAACAAGAGGTTGCCATGTTTTGCCCAATGCTATGTCATGAAATAATACAGAAAGGCCTGGGATCTTCCAAGAACTATGCTATATCTCTTCCACAGCGAGTCAATCCTGCTATGCTGAGCCTAATTCTTGACTATTGCAGGTTTCATCAAGTACCAGGTCGCTCTAACAAGGTTTCTTTGCATTTCTGAGTTGCCATTTGCTGTTTGTTGCCTTGTATGCATTTCTTTCTTGTGCAATTCGATTTGTGAACTCGTCAACTGGAGAATCTTCAACTAGTTGCTTGCCCATCTTCACTGATTTAGACGTTTCCTTCATAAAATTTTGCAAAATGAGATGGTATAGGTACAATAAACTGTGTCAAAACTCAAAAGCAATATTTAACTCTGAGCTGTTGTGTTGGCTAGGAGCGCAAGTCTTTTGATGAAAAGTTCATTCGAATGGACATAAAGAGACTCTGTGAGTTGACATCTGCTGCTGACAGCCTCCAGTTGAAGCCTTTGGTTGATCTTAATAGTTGTGCACTTGCAAGAATTATTGAAGGAAAAAACCCTGAGGAGATACGTGAGATATTTCATTTACCTGATGATCTTACGGAGGTGTCTGGTGCTTGTGGGAACTGTCCTTAGATGCATTTTCATCTGTTTTGTTATTTTAACATAGACTATGCTATTGTAGGAAGAGAAGTTGGAGCCATTGAAGAACACAACTGATGATCCACGAATCCGACTTTTGAATCGACTTTATGCAAAGAAAAGGAAAGAATTAAAAGAGAGACAAAAATTAAAGGTGAAACATGGCTTTGTCATTAAATTTACATCCCTTTGTTTCCAATTTTATGCCCAATCAAGGGTTCTCCAATTTGATGTCAATTTCTACTAACTTTATGTGTTATTTGTGAATGAACCGTATCACGCCGAGCTGAGCTTTGGCTTGTTTATGCTTGGCTCGTTAATATTGATTCAGGCTTGAACTTGAGCTTGGCTCGTTTGAAAAATGTTAAATTCGAGCTCGTTTTAAGTTCGTTTATTATATTAACGAGTTAAGCTCGAACTCGGCTCGTGTCAAACTAGATAAGCTTATTAAAACAAACTCGAACGCAATCTCAATAAATTTGAGTTCGAGTTCAAGTTAAGTTCGTAAGCTCAAGCTCAGTTCGACTATTATTATACCTATTTTAACTTACAATTATTTTCATAATATATTATTACCAGAGTCCATAGTTATTAATAATAGAAAATAACAAGAAAAAATAGTTTAAAACACATTACAAGTTATTTTAAAATAACACAAATTACAACATCACCATAATTCAAATAAAATTAATTATTCTTTATTCTTTCAATTCAAAGCTACATAATTTTGAATCAAAACTTCGTAGTTTTAAAATTACACTATAAATTTTATGTAACTATAATTAAATTATTTTTTTAATGTTATTCTGATAAAATATTTTACTTTTTGTATCATTAATTAATTCATAATATTAATAAATTAATTTATTTTTATATAAATATATTATAATTTGAGTTATTTTTATATTTAATTTATTTAAATAAGTTTAAAAAGATTAAATATATTATATTATTTAATTTATCAAAGCATATTTGGTGCTTTATGCCTTTTACTAATGCTCTATTTAAGATATGAATAATTTAATTTGTATGGAATAAGTAGACAATATTAAGTAGAATAGTAAACATTAAAGCAAATATCTAAGTTTAAAAATATATATAGGAGAGATGGACTTGTGCTAAATTTAAACTTTAACTTTTTAAAAATTTAAAATTCAGAGAGAGAGAGATATATATATTATAGAAATAGAGATTAGGAGAGGGATAGTATAGAGAGTAATAATAATATATGGATGGATTAGTTAATGTTAATAGAAAATAATAAGTGGGAGAGCGCAAAGAGAGAGAGAGTGTAATAATAATGGTTAGATATATTAGTATTAAATTTGAAATTTAATCTTTTAAAAGTTCAAAATATAGAGAAAAAGAGGAAGAAAGGGAGAGAGAGGGATTCATGTTTTAAATCATACGACCACCACCAAAACTACGTAATTAAGTTTCGATTTATTTAATACTTTAATATAGATAAAATAGTTCAAAATAATTTTTATGTATTTATTATGTAATATTCTAAATTTATTTCTCATATAAGATTTAACTTTATTTTTCATAAAAATTATATATAAATTATAAATAATTATATTTTATATATTGATAATCTTATGATTTTAAATAATATATTTTTTATATATTATTTTTGGAACAATCATAAATAAAATAAATATATTTACAACATTATAAATTATAATTTCTAATATAAATGTTTTTACAAACGAGCCAGTTCACAAGCTTTAAATGAGCGTATTTACGAATTTATTCACGAGCTTATTTAACGAGTCAGATTGTGAGCCTATTTAACGAGTTAAATCACAAGCTTGTTCAACGAGCCAATTCGCCAGCCTTTAACGAACTCGAGCCAAATATGACTCCTTTATTAAACGAGCCTAAAATTCTAACTCGAATCGAACTGAGCCGAACATTTATTGAGCCGAGTTTCAAGTAGCTCGCGAGTGGCTTAGTTCGTTTAAACTCCTATTTGTGTTCAATGCACAATTATAGTGCTAACCTTTGTGTACAGTGTATTGATTATAATTAAACCTTGTGTTGTAGAATGTTGTGGTTGAAGAAGAGAGTGTAGATGACCGCTCTGTTGACGATCTTTTGTCATTTATTAATGGGGAAAATGGAGGTATTATTTTTTTTCATTGTTTTTGCGTTTGTTTATTTCTTTTTTTAATACAAAGAAAATTTGCGACTACAGATCACAGCTGTAGATCCACATGTGCCAAAATAAATTTTGTAGATTGACATTTTATTTCTATTTCATGATGTTTATAGTTGTTCAGATCAAACTTTATGATGTAAACTTACATGTTAGTACTGCCTTTTAGTAGGAAATTTTGAGGGTCTCATTAGAAATAGGAAATTTTGTTTCACAGATTCCAAAGTGATTGAAGCTTCAAAGAATAAAAAAAGAACCGAAGAAGAAAAGATCAGCCAAAAAGAACTTCTTCAAATGAAGCCATTGTAACACATGATAAGGTTGGACCAACGATGTTGCCATCCCTTATTTCTTTGTTGACATACTTAGCATGTGTTTTACTAAAATTGTATTTAGCATTTCTGTAGGATTCAAAAGTTCTCAATTCTTTATTCCATAGTGCTGAGGTTAATGATGAATTCCAGCCTAGTACCAGTGAGATGCCAAAGTTACGAGGTGCAGAAAATGACATTTTCACACCTAAAGTTGAATTTGGTGATGTTGATATTGATGATGAGATTGATCCAGCATTAAAAGAAAAAATTGATAGGTGAGCTTGAAACTTTTTGAGTTATTGAACTTGATCATGAATTTTACATGTTCATTATCTTAACTGCTGATATAAGGTGGAGGAATTACTTTTTTAGCTATTCACAATGGTTTGTCTTTGGAGTAAAAAAACTAAAAATTTTTGGTCTTTTATTTTTGGACGCACACTTTAAAATGTCTTTGTAGAGAGAGGGAAAAAAAAGAGAGAGGGGGGGGGGGAGATGGGGGTCAATTTTTACCAATGTTTTCTTATCCCTCGTTTTCACCAACATTTCTAGATTTTGTGCCATTGAATCTTTATGAATAGATGCCAAGCAAGATGCTTTGGTTTCAGATTTTGGTTAATTAACTCGTAAAAGTCTTTGTAATCTTTGTCATTTGATCTTTTGGATATTTTCTTTTGACTCAGGGAGGTTGAAGATTTTGCTCGGAGACTTAGTTCAGATTGGCCTGAAAGGATGCAAGAGCTTCTGTCTTTGGGACAAGGGAGAAGGCCAGTGCATTTTGCAATTAATGGCAATGGTGCCTTGCGAGGATATGGAAGTACGTGTTCTCTTCCCTTGTGGTTTTGAAATTGCCCTTATGATATTTTCTGCATCTGATCCTAGGTTTTCTTATTTTTATTTTTCTTTAACTTGCCTCCTTTGTTTGATACTATAAGAATTTTCTTCCTACATGTTATTTATAATTTTAGTTATGGGATTGAGATTTTAAAATTTTTTATTAATATCATCAGGTGCCTGCTGGTGTTGTATTGATTCTGTCACCTATTCACACTGCATGGTTTGAACCATATAGTATACAAGTCAAAATTCAGTTTTATCTAAAATCAGAAGACTTTCTGGAACTAAATCATTGAGCATGGCCAATCAGCTTTCAATTAGCAGAATAATAAATGCCGTGTAAAGAGTAAAATAAAAAGAATCAATATTTTTTTGATTTAGCTTGAAAAGGCACATTTCCTTTTACCCTTGTGAAATTAGTTTCCTGTGTTTCTTCTCAAACTATTCTTCAGAGATAACTGTGAAGGAAAGTTTATTTCAAGAATCAGATAAAATGCTTACTTGCATTTGATTTAAGAAATAGACCCAGCACCATGCTTTAGAACCTCAACCCATTGAGCCATCACCATCATGTTCTTCAGTAACTCATGAAATGCTTTGTTTGGATGGAGAGGGCCAGATCCTGAGCAGAAATGAATTTTCCAGTATGGATATTTCGTAGGAAGGCCAATGGCTGGAACAATTTAGACCAGATGCTAATTCAGTGTTTTGTGGATAGCACCAAGAATTGTTGTTATTTTCATTGATTGTGGATCCACGTGTAAGTTTTTTCACATTATTTTTTATTCTTTTTTCTTATGGGAAAAAAAAGAGGGAAAAAGGTTCCTTGTGCTTATTTATGAGGTAATTTTGGTTCTGGGGGCAACCTTTTTGTGCCATTAAGCAAAGGAATAAAAAGGTAAATGTGATACTGCCAGTCAGTCATTTTCAATTGTCACAAGTTTATTGGTGATTCTTGTTTCTCACCCCTACTTGCTTTGCAGCTTTTCATGAATTTTCTTTGTGAATGAAATTTATGAGATTTCTGCTCATTTAGCGACCAAGTGATTATATTTGAAAGGACAACTCTATCAAATTATCCTTTCATTGTGCTCAGAGTTTATGTAGTTTGAAGTGATCATGTAGGGTACACGAGAGATTTTTCTTTGATGACAGAATGACGAGTAAAGCCATTCATTGTCAATTTCTTGTATCGTTGGACAATAATGTAAATATTGAGGTGATGCATCATGTTTAATAGCAGTCTTATTATTATTAATAACACATTGATATTACAAGAAAGCACTCAATAATCATTTGGCTGAGCAAGAATAAGGTTAATTAGAAATACTGAAAATGATAATAGATTGTATGGCGTGCTCAACCAAGGAAAGCAAAGGATTAGGAGTATTACCTTAAGGATTAGGAGTATTACCTTGTGATGCCGAGGCAGGCGTAATGTAAAACAAGCAGTCATGCATACGAGCCACCGGTTTCAGTTATTAACTAATTTAATATTAACTTTAATTCCCACTCGCAGTTGGTAATCTTTTATACTAATGTTATGTATCAGAAGATCTCTCGCCCTCCTACACCTTATACAGGTAAACGTTTTTTTGTTCCTTAATCTACTGGACAGCCTAAAATTAATACAATTACAATGAGGTGCGTGTTCATGGACTTATGTGTTATTAAGATTGAGACGGCTGAAACTGGATGTGTGGACAGGATCGCTCGGGTGCCCATAGAGCTTTGAGATCACCTCTCTTCTTTCCCAGTGTCAAGAAGGTGCCTGCATCCATCATAGAATTAAACATCAGTAATTGTGAACTAGTAGTTCAAATCATTAGGCATCGGTGTTGATGTCAAAATATCCTTCGAAAGAGTGACTTGAGGCAACCATTAGAGTGGTCTCAACTGCCCTGTTTCATACAGGGTAACTGGCTGGCATAGTGTCCTCTCTTTCGTGAATATATTTATCTTGATTCGGTGAATAGATTGTCAATGTGAATGCACCTTCTGAAGCTATTATTGTCACTTACCAAGTGTGAACGGAACAATGTAGAGCAGTGCTGGCTGGCCATGGCCATCCATCATGTTCAAAGCTATATATGTGATTAGGAGACCTGCAACAAAAATATCAAGAGTTCAGGGCATTTCCCGGACACCCATACAACTTTACAAACGCCAATGGGAAAGTTCATATTTAACGACTCTTACAGGCAACAACACAAGTATCTGATTCTGTAAAGTGTAATACAAGCAATGAGTGTGCTTTAGCTGTGGTATTCGTTACAATTTTATGATTGCCAGAAATTATAACAATCAGTTAATTTGCAATATGCTAGTGATTTGCTTGATATATGCATCAGATTGATGGTTTCCTTTTTTGGCTGTCTATCCATCATTTTTCAAGCATTTATGTGAGCCCTAAAGAACAATAATGCTGTCTCTTAATCCATACACATACCTAAACCATAAGCAGTCATTGCCCACAGAAAATATCCTGCGCGGAGATTCTTCTTTGTCAGCCAATCATATCTGCAAACACAAGCACATTGCACATATAAACAGTCCAAACACTAACTTACAGTTTTCTAGCTTGCAAGTTTGATGATGAAGCATGCAAGTTACTGGGTTAACGGACCAAGAATTCTAGCCTATTCCATATCTCATTTGATCCAAAGTGTTACACGTAACATGCTGCACTCACGAATCTCATGACCTTACAAATTTACTTTGCTGAGAAGAACTGAAAACAGGCAAATTTTCAATTAAAGGTACGAGTAGGTTGGTTTGCAGAGTCATGAGTATCTGGCTTTTAACTCCAAAGTCCAAAATGCATGCTCAACTCTAGGCCCCACAAAGCAACAGAGAAAACAAAAAAAGAAAAATTGCTTTCAAATGGAAAAAGGGCCGCAGGAGGAGGGGACGCAGATTCAATTTTTTTGGGAATCAAGGAACATTAACCGGGAAAGTTTTATGGCTTAAAATTCAAACCTTAATGCAAAAGCAACAAGCAATCCTGGTAAGATGATATCACCAAATCCAATAATGCTATAGCCACCCCAAGGATCAAACATACGAGGGATTTTCAAAAGCATTGGTATACCATCCTCTCCACTCTTATCACCACGAGCTACCTGTATAAAAAAGGTAATAAGAGGAAATTATAATCTCTCATGATAAATAACATAGAACAACAGTGCAAACATCAGGCCTTGCCACTACTTACCACTATCATCACACTTTCCTTGAACCACAATTTGGAAACAAATACCCAGAAGATGTCATACAAGAATGCGCAACTGAGAAGAACTGTTCCAACCTAATTACATTATTTGTCGCCGAAACAGAAGATGAAGAAAGAAAGACAAAATCAGTTATCATTGTCAAAATAGTTCTTAGTGCACGCTATCCATTTGGATCATGCCATGACCTTGAACGATTAAAAGCTTCTTATCCAATAAAAGAGGGACTTGAGCTAGATATTCTTAAGAGCTTGAACTCAGAACATTCCATGGTGCAAAACATTTGTCAAAATAAAACTAGAACCCATGTAAAATTGATGGCTTTCAGCTGGAGTTAGGTATCTCAACAAAGATCAAAAGAATAGGTTTCTTTAGTAAATCAATCTAAAAGAAGGGAAACAAAGGAGAGAATAACAGAAGAACAATGCTATGGATAACATGCTTTCCAGAGTGAATTTGCACAATCACCTTGAGATTCGGTACATGAACAATCTGAAGAACTGTGATGATTAGCGCAATGCCCTGAACAATGGATAGGAAAAGCAAATTACACATTAGATGGCTTCTTTGAAAGAATTACCTCCAAATATAACATCAAGTATCTATGTGAATGTATGCTACTCCGAAGAATGTAAAGCTAGAAGAGTAGCAGGAGAGTCAAGAATAGAAGATACTTGAGCAATAAATTCTGATAAAAATAAAATTCCAAATATTGTGCATCATATACTAAATTTTAGGATGGAAGAAAAAGAATGCAAAGCTGAAAATTGTTCATCACATACTGTACTACATTGTAGGAAGGAGCAAAAAGAAATGCAAAGCGTATCAGCAATTTCATAGTTCATACAATGGATCCTTGCTATGTCTAAAGGTTAGTCATCCACTATGCAAGTAATCAAATTATAGTTCAGCCTTATGATCAAATTTCCTATGAGTTGCTGAGTAGCCTGAGCAGAGAGGCTTTTCCAAGTTGTTTGACTTTGAAATCATAATGCTTTTAGCATGGCTTGAATGAATCTGAATTGAGTTGAAATGGGAAAGCAAAAGAATTTTATCTTACAAGGATATCTTGACCTATCCAGGCAAAGGAGACACGACGGTAAACTGCCCAGACAACAGCAAATGCTATGCAAAAGGGAGAGACGGCCAAGGTCAAATATGATACAGCTCCAAAGAAGGGAACTTTAATAAATGATTCTCCAGCATGTTGAAAGCATCTGAAACTATATATGTTAAGTTGTCAGTTCCGTATTGACATAAACTCTGAAAACAAAATAATAAGATTAATATGCAATAAAGATGCAGTGCTCACTCTACAGTTAATGAGTAGGGGAAACATGCATGCATTTGTTTTTGACAAAAATAAACAGTTCCGCTAATCAAGTATCACCTAGATGCAGGCATTTAATGTTTTTCAATTCTTTTGCATTTCTTCTTTAACACATAATAACATGAATCCATTTTTTATATTGCTGATAGCAAATTCGTCACATCATCATCCTGTCCCATCTTGAACTTGAGAAGAAAATGAGACCTAACCAAGAAAAAGGTGTCCACTCAAAGTACACTATATGATTTTGCCTACTGCTCAAAATTTCCTTCATTTCCATCAACAATAATTTTGGTGATGAGGTGACGACCCAAAAAATTGTTTGTAGTCCATTACATGAACTGTTAAGAAATGGTCCAACACCTGAACATTGCATGTTTTCTTAGCTTTTTTGTCCCATCTGTTCTTTTAAACATATAATATTGAGCTCCAAGATCTTTTTTTTTTTCCAAGGAAGGAAATTGCATCAAAAGAAAGAAAAGAATGAGAAAGAAAGAGGAAAAGGTATCCTCCTAAGATGAAAAGAAGATAGAGGGGGGAAAAAAAAGAGCCCAGATCAGAATGAAATGGCTCTTCCCCCAGGCCACCACATAAGAACAAATAACAAATATTTAATTGGAGAGACCAACCTATGGGAAAGGACAACATTAAAGTTAAAAATGAGGCATGCATGCATTTCCTAGAGAGTGTTAACATAATCAAATGGTACCAAGAAATGGGGCCAAAAAATAAAGAGAATGGAGAAATTATGCTTTGTATATTCTTGATCTTTATTATTGAATAATTAGTTAAATTCACGGTGCAATAATAGGATTTGTTTCGAGGTTCAAGATGCAGAAAAGGTGAAGAATAGGCATACCATGATAACAAAGCTACCAAGCAAGTTTGCAAGCCCTGTAAGCAGGAAGAAAGTCAACATTAATCATAAAATAATCTTGAAAATGTTGCAGAGTGGATGTAACAAATTCAAGGGAAATTAAAAAGATGTAAGAAAAAATCTTCAGTGTTGTCACCCTTAAATCCAATACCCAATGATGGAAAAGAAAGATTAAATATCCTAAAACCATTGTTCACAGGCATTGAGATGTCTAAGGCTGCTGGATAGAATGAAATTCATGATGTTTTGTTTCCCACTTAATAAATAATTCAAAATCTGTAATCATTCTTTAGCCACCACACATAAATCATTGAGAGTACTGGTTTCAGTAAGACTCTAATTTCAACAAAAACTTCCTACGAATTGAAGTCCCACAAATTACAGACTTTAAAGACCTCATACCAAATTGTTTTCCCCAGAAAACTACATACATGGATTCCAATGCTCAACCTGGAAAGAAAAATGTCCAATACAGCAACTTCCAAAGGAACTATTATTTGTAGGAGTCTAGATATGATGGAATATAATACATCATGTAACAACGAAAACAACAATTAGTAGTTAGGACCTAGCATTCAGAGACAAGCATAAATGACAATGTGAAACCAGTCAAGAAAATAATATTAAAGTAGCTAACTGACCCAGCATTCAGAATTCCTACATCCATTTTCATATATATGCATATTAAAAAAATGCAAGTATTTTTGTTGCAATAAGGAGACACACCTCTATCCCACCAATGCAGAACAGAACCACCAGAACATCCATAAACCACAATGACATAAGTTTGTAAAGCATGACCAAGAAACATGAAGCAATCACAACAAATAGAATGGCAGATGTTGTGTTGATGTTAACCACACCACTAGATTTAACACCTTCTTTGAGCGTAAAATCACCTGAAGCATCCTGTACACACAAAATTATCCTCATCACTGGAAGGAATCAGAAACATATTGACAAAGGATCATGCTCTACAAAGATCTACAAAATTTTGCAGTCAAAAATGCCTAATTTGACCTTCAAAAGCTTGTCCTGCTCTATAGCCACTTCTCTGGCACTCCATGCAGACCAATAAGAAGCACCTAAGATGGTACCAACAGCCATGAGCCACAAAAACACTTCTGCAACATCAACAAGTGGCCGCTGTGGAGAATATAGCTGCACAGAAACTGAAGAAGTGGGATCAAAAAAGTGGAAGTGCAAACAAAAGAACACGTCATTCAAAAAATTAACATCTCACATTAAGCATTTGTTTCGTTGTTTCTTGAAGATTCGATTTAATTTTGATGAATGATTATTTTTAGTTTTGTTTCTCCTTCCTATCCCCTCACCTTGATTCTTTTTTGTCTATGCATTTCTTCTAATGTAGATTTAACTCTCTCATTTTGTCCTTGTTATAATTAAGGACAGTTGAGGGATTGCAGAACCAATTGACAAAATCAAATCAAACCGATTTATTACGATTTGGTTCAGTTGATCTCTTTAATTCAATTCAGTTTTGATTTTTAATAAATTTTGGTTTTTGGTTCAGTTTAGAACCGAACAGTTTGCAGACCTCTATCCTAAATATCTCGCATATATTCCATCCAAATCAATGAAAAGACATATAAAACTGTCTTATTAATTTAAGGGCATATCTTCATATCAAGGAAAGAATACCTGCAGAGCTATTCTTTATATAATTTTCCAAGCTTGCACCAGCATCCTGTGGAAGCATGACAGCAGGAATGCCTATTCTTACATCAGTTTCATTTGCTTCACAAACCATTTTAAAAAGTTCTGCAGAGAAAGTGCAAATTTCAAATCAAGAAAATAAAAATAAGAAAAATCAAACATGATAAAATTTTAATGTAGTTTCAAGTAAGTCATTAACTGATGAGTTCATCCACATAATTGGATTAGCACTCCTTGTGTCTTTTATCAATAGTTTTACTTATAAAAATAACTGATATTTGATGTATTTATGTGATTATTCATTATACTTGCAATTTTTCAGTGGACTGCTGCATACTGCAGGCAAGTTTACAATTGACTGTTACATACTGTCAAAAGAAAATAAGATAAATCCAAGGCAATACAGATAGAAGTGGAAATGTCAATAATGAAAATTGTTCCTTAATTTAAATCACAAATTTGAGAGAATACAAGAAATCTTGATGGAAAAAACAATAAAAAGAAGAATATTAATGATAGATGCCTTTGAGAATTATAAGGAAAAGATGCAATGACATTTGTGCACATGGAACACTAACCTGATAAACAAATGGGCCGATTTTGAAACTAAAACCATAAGGGCCTACTTGCAGAAAAGTTTTATGTTTTTCATTTTCCGTTTTCTGTTTTCTATTTTCTAAGGAAACTCCAGTTATCATTTTCTATGAAAAACAAGAAAAAATTATAAAAATTGTGTTCATATGCAAATAATAGAAAATGATTATATAATTCAAATAAATAAAAAACTTATTTATATCTTTCACAACTAAAAAAAATATTATAAAACATATTAAAAACTTAATTTATTATCAAAATTTTTTAATATGTGTTACTCAAAATTATATTATCCATACGACCGGCCATGTTATATAGTAGTGAGTGCTGAGCAATGAAGGAGCCATATGTGTTTAAGATGAGAGTTGTGTAGATGAGAATGTTAAGGTGTATGAGTAGTCATACTAGACTAGGTAAAGTCCGAAATGAGAGTATTAGAGAAAAAGTAAGAGTGGTGCCAATTGAGGATAAGTGTAGAGAAGGGAGATTAATGTGGTTTGGTCATGTGAAGGATAGACACATGGAGGCTCCAGTCAGACAAGTAAAGCACATTGGGTTAGAGGATAGAAAGAAAAAAAAAAAAATATAGAAGGAGAGTGGTCCAACATGATCTAGTAGCATTACACATTTTCGAGAATTTAACCCAAAATCGTTTAGAGTGGAGAAAGTGAATCCATGTAGCCGACTCAAAAAATTTTTGGAATAAAGGTTTAATTGAGTTGAGTTAAGTTGTAAATAATTATATTAAATAATTATGTAATTTTAATTATAAAAAAGTATAATATAATTTTGATTACAAAAAAGTCATTGTTTTTCATTTGAAAAACAATTGGAAAAAATTTTTTTGTTATAAAGGTAAATAATGAATCTAAATCATAATTAAATTTTGGAAAACTGTTTTTTTAGTTCTGTATTTGAAAAACGGGCACATATGAATAAGAAATTTTGTTTTCCAATTTCCCTATAAAACTTTTTAGAAAAACAGCCCAGTTTTCCATAAGTAAATAAACCCTAAAAAATCCTATAAATTGCTATTGTATCGCCATAATATATGCAATCATGCATATTAAGCTTGTTACTCAATATGACATTGTAAAATTGTGGGGAAAGAAAACCCTAAAAGAAGTAGATAAAAGAAATATAAAAATTACGTAAAATACCTGTTCGATAGTTTATTATAAGAATAGCTGAAGCATTAGCGTCTTCAGCAATATTTGACTTGGTTGTGAAGCTGCAATTACCTCGGTGCGCCAGAATGACATCTCCGTTGAGCTACCAAGAGGCATGGTCGTCCAAATTACAATGATATTAGACGAATTGCTAGATTGTAAGCAAGTAATTAAGGCTGGACAAGAAAACATTAAGAGAGCTGAAACGGATGACTTTATTATACACAGAACATGATTTGAAAACCTTATTTTTGGGTGGTCTGCAAAGATCAGGTGGGTCTGCCAAAACGAGTCTAGTTTTATTGGCATGTTTTTCTTTTGATTCCAAAGTAAGACCAAATCGAGCACCAACACCAACATACTCTATATCTTCCACACCATCAACCCAAGCAGGGACTTTTACCTATCAAATAAAACAATAGAACATTATATACGATGGCCATATATTCAGAATGAAAGGACATGAAAAAGCAGAGAGCAAGCCTAGGCCTGGAGAAAAAAAAAAATAGAGAGATTGGAGTTTTAGATTTTATTCAGGCAGAATCCCTTGATAGATTAAAATAATATCAAAGTTCTAACTTCTAATTTGTCAGCATACAAAGCCCCGAAAAAACGAAAAATACCACTTGACGTAACCTAATACTGCAAATCTTGAGTAAAATTAAAGTTAAAGAGATTTTTTATTTCCTGATTCTTCTTTTCTGTCATAACAACTATTTCTCAACACAACCTAAGCCAGAATCTTGACAATTTTTTTTTGCTACATTGACATTTCCCAATTTCTTCAGCAACCAAACACACAGAAAGACGGGTGGAGAGAGAGAGAGAGAGAGAGAGAGTTAACATCAGTTAACTATGACTACTCAGGTGAAATTCAATCGAGACCTTCATTTACCAATCTCAAAGCAACACAAGGAAAAATCTCCTCATCTTTCCCTTGTTTTTCCAATTTTCCCCATTTTATAAGCCAGAAAACAGAAAACCAAAAGCAAGAAAATAAAATATATCAAAAAAAAAAAAATCAAACGCAACACTTCACTCAAGTGAATCTTTTCAAAACTATTCAGCATCCAATCCAATTAAGCAAATAAGCTTATTCATCATGGTAAACAGCCAAACACAACATCCAAACACAAAGTAAAATAAAGTAAAATAATTCCCCTTTTCTTTCAATTCCCTTTTGAAAATTTCCCGGCAACCAAACAGAATCAACAGTAACCATTAAAAAAAATTTCTTTTTTGAACAGGAACTCAGAATAAAATTACACAAACAAGATGAAGTTAAGAAGATGTACCAGAACAAAGTTATTTTCGCAACCAGGCCTCTTGGGAGCTACATCGTCGTGATGTACTATATCTCCAGCAGAGGCGAAACATGGAGCTAAAGCTAAAACAGCTACAATCATAAACAGAGGTCCATGAATACCCATTTGGAGAACAGTACAGTACAGTACAGAATAGCTGGAGCTTTAGGGTTCTACAAAGACACAGAGAGGGAGAGAGAGGGTTAAGAGGCAAAGGAGAATAAGAGATGTGAAATGGAAGGGGCAGAGGTAAAAATACCGTGGATTTTCAGCTTTCTCTCCTTGTTGATTTAGCATGGTACATGAGGCAAACGCCGTCTGGTAACCGTCAATGAACTGGTTCTCTTCGTGTTTTACAAGTGTCGGGTGGTAGTTCCAATGACGCGCCTTGTCAATGCGTGCTAAGCACTGCTCGCATTGACACTGATTTCATGCAAAGTTAAAGCCTTGGAGAAAATCTTGTATGAAATTAATTTATTTTTTATATTTTATTCTTTTTTATAGATCTTCTCAATATAATTAATAATAATTATTGTTGATAATGTAAATTTTATTTTATACAAAATAAAATTATAATAAAAACTTATTTTAAATGGATTCTCCTAGTGAGTTTGATATTAATATAAAAAAAATCTCAAAATGAAAAAAATTGAAGTGACGATTATAAAAAATAATAATAAAAAATAAATAAAAGAAAACCTTTGCTGAAAGTAGTTGACAGGGGGCAAAGCGCGTGGTGTTGTATTTTAACTTCATTCAAAGGTTACCGGCTACAGTCTAAACAGGTAAATATTAAGATGTTCAGTACATATCGTACGGATAAGACGGCAGAATAAATCATTAAAAAGAGATAAGATCAGCTGGGAACAACCACATGTAAACCTTTTCAGAAGTGAAAACTCCATTGGCAAAAGAATTCAACCTGGAATGTCAAAGTCAAAATACGTAGGGTCTAACCCAATAGTTTGACGCAACGAGTCTCAACTCCAGTGGAGCTGGTCTTACTTGAGCAGTATATTTTCGCGCATGACACGACGGCAGAGGGTAGTGTAGAGCTAAAAAAGAGGGGACCCGCACATGGATAAAAATAAAATGTCTAGTCAGTTCTTCGCACATGCTCCACTTGTACCGGTGGAATCACACGTGTGATTTGATGGCGGCCCAAACGAGTTTTTGCTGGATAATTATCAGGTGGGCCTCCACCGCACTCAGCTTACAACTTATACAATATAATTGAAAAATATATATTTTTAAATATATTAATTAAAAATTAATTAAACTGTATTTTTTATTTATTATTTTTTAAATCTCAATATTAAACTGAGCTCAATTGTTACGAGAAGATTAGCAAGTCAAGGCGATTAGGTCAACTAGAAAATGGTTCTTTTTATTTAAATGAAAAAGAAAAAGAAGGTGCAACAATGTGAGAGACATGCAGACCACAACTATAAATGAATATCAGAAATGGATATTTCACCGCTCTTATCCGACAACATGCATACTTTATAGGTTGATGCCTCTTTGTCCAATAGAAAAATGAAAATCATTATGTTATTAATATACTATATATACTTTTTATTATTCTTCGTTGAAGTGGATAGGATTAAAATAGAACAAGAGACATCTAATATATAAAAGTTGTTTCTTTATGGCACTTGGCATAGGCAAGTGTTTTTCAGTGAATCACATATGCAAGGATTGAACCACATTAATTTACCTGCTAAGACCCATTTGTTCTAACAGCTGATCGCAGAGTTGATCATTCATACCTTTATATGGATTTTGGACCTATGAATAGGGACATTCTCTTCACCCATTTAAATTTGAATTTCTTCAACTTAATGATTCTGAAATGGTCAGGTCCCTTCCAATCTTGATTAATTCCCCTTATCCTCGTCAATTCTCTTATGCCTTGTAGCAATTCTCTTGAATTCTACTGTTCCTATCCTTCCAAGATAATTTCAACACAACCCAGAGGGATGTTTGCATGTTGCCAAAGAAACAACTTTGAAAAAGAAATATGAACAGATACACAACCAAACAAGGAAACTATATTTCAATGCTGCTGCAGTCTTTCTTGCATTACATAAAAGAAGAGATGGGAACATGAGAACATGACTGCCAAGTGCTAGCTTAAGGTTAGTTGCGAATCTAGAAAATGGCATTTGGGTGCTGTTGCTGCCAATCCTGAATTGCAGAACGAAGAGAACGGTTGGGAACAAGATTCAAGTTGTCAAGCACTAGGTTTGTCATTGGTGAAGTGTTGTGCCCACTCTCCAGCCAGCCTGTCAATGCCTCTGCTTCATAAGTAAATCCATCTGCTGCCACATGAGGATCTTGCATCACTTCCTGCAAACATAAGCAAATAAAGTACCAAATGAAAATGTACCTAATGAAAGTTGATTTCTGGGATAAGTGAAACATACAGTGGCATAAACCTCAAGGATAATTTTTTTTTCCCTAGTGTTTTCATAAATTTAAGAGAATCAAGTTTCACCACATAATCAACTCCTATGTGATATGTCAATAAATAGATAGAAGGCAGCAGAATTACCTGCAAAATAGGACAAAAGAAATAGGAAGGGGGCTGTTCACCCTCTTGAGAACCAAATTGGACCAGTGGTGAGGAAAATGTTCTCATCGGTTCAAGCACCCTCCACACCTCTGATGCAAGGTCTGGTCGGCTACTTTGGTACCTTGCGCAGCAACTCAAAGCCAGTTGAGCCAATTGTTTGGCTTGGACAAATGGCCAGTCGCCTCCTTGGGGATCCAAAAAGGAACTCAGATTTCTTTCATCTATCACATCTCTGACTTCACTTGCTATGCTAAAGGCTGATCTTCCTGTCAATAATTGTAACAATATAATTCCAAATGAGTAAGTGTCTGAATTCGGAGAGAGTTCTCCTGTTGCAAGGAAATGAGGATCCAGGTAGAGGAAAGTGCCCGTTGGGTCAGTTTCATGAGATAGTATCATGCCCCTTGGATTTTCACATAGAGAGAGTGCTCGACAGAATCCAAAGTCACTGAGTTTGCATGCAAGGTTAGCATCAAGGAGAATATTTCCTGGCTTTAAACCACCATGTACAATGCTGTGAGGCTTGCTGGAATGAAGAAACATAAGGACAGAGCATAACTCAGTGGCTATGCGTATTCGAGCTTGCCAAGGCAAGGGTGGAGTGTTGTCCTTGCAGCTGAGCCGATCCTCAAGGGTTCCATTTGGTAAATATTCATAGACTAGAGCACAAGCTTCTGAGCAGGCTCCAATGAGAATGGCCAAGTTCGGATGCCTCAATTTACTTAATAATTCAACCTGAAATAAAACCAGAAGATGAGACACACAGACAATGGCATATTTTACTTCACTATTGCAGAAAGACATAGCTTATGATTATGTTATTTGTTTGAATTGCAAGAAATAAGTACAACTGGATTTGCATATGCCTTGTAGATTCACGAAGAATACAATATTAGGAGAAAGTAATGTTGGGAGTTTGGAAGATAGACACTTCTTGTTCAGCTTTTATTTGTCTCCACACCCGCAGTTCTGAACAAAGCATTAGCCTCTACATAGAATTTGTGCATACATGAAAAAGACAAACAATTCTTAATCAATGCTGATATGATTTGATATCAATGTGAAAATAAGAAAGCTTACGGGTGATAAATTAAGAGTTAATGGAATAGACAATATGGACCAACATAGTCAGTGACCACAGGTTAGCAAGCTGCTCAGGCATATCAAAAACACCATTTTCAAGAGAATTTTTTCACATACTGTGTTATATATCTGCAATATTTGCCATAGATTCTAATATGAATGAAAACAATATCATGAGCAAAAACAAGGGTAATTAGATGGAAAATAAGTACAATTAAAAACATGGGGAAATAAAAAGGAGTTCATTAGCAAGGAAGCCAAACCAAAAAGAATAACTAGATACAGTGCCTCCACAATAAGAGACTATGGGTACATCTAGAAATTTGAACATATATTGTTTCAAGAAAAGTACCATGTATATAGCAATGATATTTGAGATGTTTTAGACATTTAATTCCTGCTTACGAAATAACGTAAAACCATTATTCAAGTAAATAATATACAAGTCAAACTACTGTATCAAACTCATGTCAATGCTCACCTCCTGTTCAAACTCCAGACGCCCTTGCATGCTCTCTGGGTTCAGCACCTTTATAGCTACTGGGGTGTGACGAAGATTAGCTCTGTAAGTGTTCCCATAACCATCTCTCCCAATCCTTAAGATTGGGTCAAAGTTGAAGGTTGCTTCATGAATTTCTGACAAAGAGAACACGGAAAGAAACTGATGCATTTGTGAGCACGAGGCATCTTCTACTTGCTTTTTTGAAAGCTCCTCAGCCAGCTCCTTGGCTAATTTGAGAACATTGTCATGCTCTACCTGCAACTTATCTCTTTCTTTCTTATATTCTTTGCACTGTTCTACAGCAGAAAGTCTTTCATCATTCAACTCTTTTATCTTTTCATCAAATTTTGAAACTTGGATATGCTGTAATAATTTCTGATCCTTGGTAATCACTCTCTCCTCATCCCACTGATTCTTTGTCCTCTGATGGTTTTCTTTCTCTCTTGCAAGTGCTCCCTCAATTTCTTTCCTACATCTCAACTCCCTAGCATACAAGATTTCTAAATCTTTAGCCTGTAAAATGGCAGCTGTCAAGATAATTAGCAATTTGGATGATTGTTCAAGCTTCTGTACTGAGTTAATAAGAGTTGCTAGCTGATGCACAGATGGGTGCTGAAATCAACTTCATATATTCAAATACAATGCCAAACTCATTTTATGAAAAAAATGCCCAACTTCAGGATGGATAGCACAGAAGCTTTATGAAACTTTACAGCCTGATTTTTTTTTTTCTTAATTAATTCCAATATATAGTAGAAACATTTCTTTTAGTACTAAGTATTGTACACTTATTTTATCCACCATTTCCATCCAAAGCTGGTTCACTAGTGGTGCATTTGATGAAATAATACATGACATAATAAAATGTGGACATAGCACCCCTTATTATGTGTTAATTTATATCTACAATAATTACAAGCATTAATCAATAAATTCAATGTATAGAGGAAGACTAGAAGAAAACAATCTACCTTTTGGAAAGGAAAAAAATGCCTCAAACAAAAGACCTTACCCTGCGAACAGCGTTAACAGCAGTCTTTTCAGCTACTCCACACCTTAGCGACTCTTCAAGTGCTTGTTTTTTAAACTTTTCAGCCTCTGACATGGCACGTTCCAGTTGATTGTAAAGTTGATCAATACTACTTTCTTCCTGCCAAATAATTTGATTTACTGAATTAACTCATGATAATCAATATATGAAAGATGCCAATTCAACATTGATCAAAAGAACTTTTTATGTCTGATTTATAACAGTTCTTGAAGTACCAGTGAATCACGATTGTGACTATTTTCCTCAGATAGAGACACTTCATGTAACTCCAACTCAAGTCCACTCCCGTCAGTTCTCTGCTGCAAAAAAGAAGCAGAGTTTCCAAACCCATTGGTTGTGGAGCATGTAGAATCCCTTTTGCTATAAACACAGTAACTGTTGTTAGAGACAATCGAGTATTAACCAGCACTTGAGACAGTGAAGTCCATGATAAAAAGCTATAAAATATATTAATTTATATATTAATTTAAATCTCTGTCCCACAAATATTTCCTCAACAGATGATATGCACGCATTATGAAATGTGTAATATCAAGCATACCATATGAAGTATCCATTGCAGATATACCAAATTTGACAGGAAGAAGGCACATGTAGTTGGATATATTTAGCCTTCTTGGACTTAAGATCCATCATTTCCCTGCAACATTAAGCCAGTTAAATGAGCAATCTCACAGTATTCAATGGTACTTGGAGGAGAGAGACAAAGAGAGATGGTTCTTTTGTTGAAAAAGTAATAAAAAGTAATGATGGAATCATCAAATGCTCGGAGTATTTCCTTTTTGTAGGCCATTTTGGGTCTCTCAACCGCTACTTCTACTTGGGGTTGACTGTTCAACTACTATGTAGCAATGTACTATTCGATGGTCCGTCATTGTGGGATTTTTTTTTTTGCATTTTAGAAGGCATGCCAGAACTCAGTATGATATGAATGCCATCAATCCATTGTGCAAAACAAAACTTTGCTCAGGCACTATGTAATTGTAGCAATAACATAATAATCGATGAGTAGGAGATTTACTTAAAACCAGAGAAAAAAAAAACTGAATATCAAGTAAATCAAAGATGCAGTCAGTACTCTGAATAGTGTTTGTTTGCCGCTGCTCCCATAACAAGCTTCTTAATATCATAATGGTATGCGAGTTCTATAATCCCCTTCCCAACATCATCCATCTCCACACATAACTTGTCTGCATGGACCTTCAAAATAAATCCATAAATGCCAAAATGGATTAGGTTTAATGGTCTATCTTGTACTATAAACACATCTTGTTTACAGTCTCTTAAAAACATCATAGGGCTTTTCAAAAAATACACTGGAAAAGGCATTGTTTTTGCTGAATAATTTTTGAACCAGGCTGCTATCAATGGATACCGGAATGCAGTTTTATGTGTTTCAAAAATTGAGACCAATTGACCTTTAAAAACAACATAATAAAACATAAAAGTATACAGAAAGACATTGATGTTCATCAGCCATTGCGAGTAAAATGATGCATGAATTTCTTTTTTTTTTTTTTTTTTTTTTGCACATCGCACTGCCAGATATAAAGAAAGAAGTTGACAGAACAAGAAACATACATCTAATTGACCGCAGAAGAGGACGTAATCATCCAGGATCTTGAGCATAATGTTCCTTTCAAGTTTTTGGAACTCCTTCAGCTCATGTTGCGCAAGCCTGCTAGCCGGAAATTTTCCGCCGACTGCAAACCCAAGAATAAATAAATAAAGAAAGTAAACACATATAAAAAACGTGGGAATAATTTATTTCCACTACTAATTATGGGACTTCTCCAGCAACAATTGCATTTAAACAAACAATAACACTTCGAAACTCTGAAATTCAGGTACCATAACATATAAAGTGTAAGAAGATGCCATCGAAGATTAAGTCTAGTAAGAAGATCCCATCAAAGATTAAGGTTCTCTCAATTGAAGTTTATGAGTAAAGATCGTAACTTAAAACCCATCAAAATCAAAATGCTGACACTAGTTATCAAAGTCTTTAGCTACTAAAATAGTTGTCAAAACCCAAAGAAAAATTACCCATTCATGATAAATGTTGGCAACGCAAGAAATATCCCAGGTACGTTGTTCATGGAAGATACTACTCTTTAAAAGTAGCTTTTTTTTTCCAGCATGTAAGAATACATAGAATGAAAAATTGTAAGGACTTACCGAAGGGGATCATTTTAGCAGGCTGATGAACATGAATAATACACAATCTCTTCCCGGGAAAATTCTCTATTGCCCATACCAAATTCAACTTGTTTTCTTCAAAATCCTTACCCACTGCAACATATACAGTGTCATCATCATCTTCATCTGCCACTTGCGACGTTGATCCCCTCCTTGAGGAGCTCTCAGCTTCCCATTCTGCCATCGTCAAGTCCTGCTCACCTAAGCAGACCCAGGCAGTGAAATCGCTAAAGCATGCCCCAGCTAGCACCAGTAGCTCCAGGAATTTAAGCACTTCAGCAGCTTACTAGCCAAGTTTAATCATCAATGTGAAGCCAAATATCTTCCTGTGAGCGGTCGTTTTCAATTCTATACTAAATATTTTTTAATTTTATCAGTTTATTTCATAATTTTTTTTAATTGAATTTATACGAATTGAAAAGTCTTCTGACCAATAGTGTGATCTTAAAATAATTAAAATACTATTTTTAAATATAAAATGTAGTTGATTAAAAATTTAAAAAAATTAAATTAATTAATAATAACAGTAAAAGAGGTTCTTATTAGTCTACTCTATTTCTAAGTCAAGGTAAGCGCGCGTACGAAGGGAAGGGCCCTCTCTCTTTCCTACGCACCAAAAAGTAAACAAAAAGGAAAAGAAGGGACCTCCATTGCCCTTAATCTCTATCCTCTATTTGGATTGGAAAAATTAAAATAGACAGAATATTTTTTTTATTTCTTTAATATTTTTTATTTATACATTAAAATAAAAATAATAATAAATGAGAAATTTTATTTATCAAAATATTTTCTTTAAAATTAAAGTGAAATAAAGAAAATAAAAGTATAATAATTATTTTTTTACAGAGAAATTATAATTTTTTTATTTTAATAATTTATTTAAATTTTTTTTTTATTTTCTGAATGTATGAATAAAAGTAAGTGTTTATTTTTTTAAGAAGTGAAAGGTCTTTTTTTTTACACTATTAAATCATATTTCTGATAAAATTTTAAATTAATTTAAATAAAAAAATATTATATATTTAAAAGTTTATACACTTTTAAATTTTTATTGTAACTTTTTAATAATAAATTTTATTAAAATAAAGTGATATAATTATATATATGAAAAATTGATATATGACTTTTAATTATTTATATAGAGATATGTATTTGATAACATTAATAATAATCTAATTTTTTTATATAATTTTAAGAATGTTAGATTTTGTATAGTTTAACTATAAAATATTAATATTATATATTAAATTTTTTTATAATATTTTGTAATTTATATTTTATACATTGACTAAAAGAAAATTTTCTAGGTTTTTCACTGTATAGTAGTTTTTATTAAGAAATGAAGTTTTAAAAAAATTAAAATGATAAAATTTTTGTAATCACATGTCTGATAGAGAATTGGAATTTTTTATTTTTTAAAATTTAATTAAAATTGAAAAATAATTTTAATTTATTTTTAATAGTTTATTTTATAATAAATTTTTTTTTTAACTTTACAAATAAAAAATAATAACTATTTTTATAATTAAAATTATACTATAATTTTTATAACTAAAATTAAATAATTATTTAAAAAATATTTACTTAAAATAAAAATTAATCATATTATTATAAAATTATTTTGATAAGTATTTTTTATTTTTCTTTATTTTTCATAAAAATAAAAAATGAAAATTTTCTTAAAAAAAAAATAGAGAATTATTTACTATAATGTTTTATCGTGTTGATCGTGCATGTCATCTCTACCGCACTACCTAGTTGATCGTGTCTTCATATTTACGCAAATCCGTTCGCTACCGTCTCAATCTTTGGCCATTACCATCCAAGAACTCCTTCGTTTCAATGAACTGATTCATGGCCTCACGAATATTTCCCATGATTTTGAAGTGTGGCTTCGAGTTTGCTTCATTCGTTATGATAGTTATGGTCTATGTGTGTATGAAAGTTGAGGAATTGGAATCGGCACTGAAGTTGTTTGATGAAAGTCCTCGGAAATTTATTTCTGAGAGTGCATTGTTGTGGAACGCGTTAATTAATGGGTGTTGTAAGGTAGGGGACATAAGCAAGGCTGCGATGCTCCTCGAGGCTATGCAGGTGATACTTTCTACTACTGTGCACCGTGTAACTTTATTCAATTGTCAAATAATTTTTTGAATGAGCTAAAACCTTGCCTTATTTGCGAGTATATGAATAGATGAAGTTGGCCAAATTATGAAGAAGAAGAAGAGTGCGAGTCACAATGAGGATTCAACGTCAGTGAGGCTAGAGAATGGTGTTATCGATGAGAGAGAATATACATATACATAAAGAGAGAGAGAGAGACAGAAAAAGAGAGGAAAAATGAAAAAGAAGAGACAGAGAGAGAGAGCAAGTTTTTAAGGGGAGATATCTCAAGTGGCTTAAACTCAAATCTACAGGCAATTAAAACGGTGATAATTGTATTCTTTTCATTTTCTATTATGTAAGTCACAAACTAATGAACTAATTTGTTTTCAAAAAAAAAAAAAAAAACTAATTTTAAACGGCGTTAGTCGTTCCAGATGTTAAATTGCTAATTAATATTATTTGCGAAATTCAAATAACATTACCCTACTTAAAAATGGGTAAAACCATTCACTGTAACTTTATGTCTGTTGTCCTCTGCACAATGGCAGAAAAAGGGAAGAAAAAGGACTATAGTATGTGGTCCCATTGCCCATAATCTTACAATATAACAAGGACAAGAAAGAACAAATAAAAATCTTACAATATCTCTATTGGCCATAGAGACACAAATATAAACAATGTGCTGAACTAAATGAGAACTCTTACTAATTTACTGCTGCTGCAGCCATTCCTGGATTGCTGATCGAAGGGCATGGTTGGGCACCAGATTGCTGTGTGCAAGCTGAAGGTTGGTCATGGGCGAAGTTTCGTGTCCACTGTCCAGCCATCCTCTTAAAGCCTCTGCTTCATAAGTATAACCATCAGCTGCTACATGGGGATCTCGCATAACTTCCTGCATATTTAAGTGCCAAAATAGATCAATTAACTATATTCAAAATGATAAGAAAGTATAGTCAGGTTTCTATGTGTTCTCCAACTGAAGGGCTCATGCACATGTCAACTGAAATATTATAACCTACAACATAAGATAGGAACAGAGCAACTCGCCTGAAAAATTGGGCATATAAAATATGGAGGAGGTTGGCAATGCTCTTCTGAACCAAGCCGGAAACATGATGAGCCTCCACATGAAGCTTTCATTGGTTCAAGTACCCTCCATACTTCTGATGCAAGATCTGGCCGGCTCTTTCGATTCATTTCACAACATCTCAGCGCCAAGTGGGCCAACTGTTCTGCCTGCACAAATGGCCAATCTCCGGCCAAAGGATCCAAGAGGATTTTCAAGTTTCCTTTATCTAATGCATACTGCACCTCCTTTGTTATCCCCAAGGCTGGTCTTCCAGTCAACAGCCTTAGCAATATAATCCCAAATGAATAAACATCTGACTTTGGACTAAGCTCCCCCAAGGAAAGAAACTCAGGATCCATGTATGCAAAAGTGCCTTTTGGGTCAGTTCTGCAACATATTGTTGTGTTGATGCTTGCGCCTTCATTTTGAGAAAGTAGACGACAGATTCCGAAGTCGCTTAGTTTACTCACAAAATTGGCATCAAGAAGGATATTAGCAGGTTTTAGATCGCCATGCACTATGCTGTGTGGTTTACTAGAGTGAAGAAAGATAAGGACAGAGCATAACTCAGTAGCGATGCGTATTCGAGTTTGCCAAGACAACGGAGGAGAATTACCCCTGCAGCACAGTCGGTCTTCAAGGCTTCCATTGGGAAGGTACTCGTAGATAAGAGTCCATGCTTCTGGACAAGCGCCAATGAGAGTAACAAGATTTGGATGCCTCATGTTGCTCAAAACATCAACCTGATATACGGCCAAAAGACATCATGCAGTACCAAAAATAAATATTAAATTCCAGTCTTCTAAATAGCAGATGTGAATATTTTCCCTTCTTTGGTAAACAGGCCACCATAAAAGAACATGAGTGTACTATTTAACTTCTTAATGTTCAAATCTTACTTAGCCTGTCATAATTGCCATTCCAAATCCTATCGATGTTGGGCATACATAACTGGCTAGCACCATATTGTTATACTAATGTTTAATCTAACAAACAATGCAAAATATATTCACAAACTTAACAAAAGCACCCATGCCAAATTACACAAAACAAGTAGTAAGAACTAAGAAGACATACCAACTGCACTCAAGTGCTTTTTGACAAGACAGTTTAGCAATTGCTTAACAGCAGAAGACAAAGTTACAAACTCCAATAAAAAAATATACCTAGCTGAAATACACCATATTAGGAACCTAATTGGAACAAATTATTTTATATGAAAACCAAATTTCTAATAATAATATTCTTAGTAATTTAGATTTTCAACTCATGCTTAATGGAAATTTCATGCCAGAAAATGCTGTATAAATGTAAAATTAAAGAGAATTAATTATACCTCCTGCTGAAATTCTGCAGGTCCTTGCAAACTATTAGAGTGCAGCACCTTTATAGCCACTTGGGTGTGACGCAAGAAGCCTTTATAAATACTACCATATCCCCCTTCCCCAATTTTGAGATCTTGATTAAAGTTCTGAGTTGCTTCTTCAATCTCAGAGAAACAGAAATCAGAGAAGAACTGTGGCATGCTCGAACTTGAGGCCTCAGTTCGGCTCTTCCTCAGCTCCTCTGCTTCTTTGAGTGCATTATCACGCTCCATCAGCAATTCATCTCGTTCATTTTTGTAATTTTGCAACAGTTCCACAGCAGAGATGATTTTTTGTTCCAACTCCTTTACCATCTGATCATTATCTGCAATTTGTCTCTCCAGCGATTTTTTTTGATCCAGGGCAATATGAAGTTCTTCCATGACTTCATCCCTCTCCTTCTTGCTCTTTTCAAGCTCTTCCTTTTCTTTTGCCAATGCTTCCTCAATTTCTTTCCTTTGTCTTGACTCCTCAGCATACAAGCCCTCAGATGCTTTGGCCTGTAAATTGACAATCATGATTTGCATAATTTAGATTTTTTTTTTTTTTTTTGGGAGGGTTTGCGGGGCGGGGGGGAGAGATTGCCAACCGGGGATTGAAAATACATGTTCAAGACCTACATTTTATAATAGAGAGTGAAGAACAATGACAGAAACTATTCAGAAAATTAAGGTCTGCACATGATTTTGTTAAATCCTATCCATCTTACTACTGAAATACTAATTAGTAATGTAGAAATTCAGGACAATTTATATCATCCACTGACCATCCTCTACTCCATATCTTCAACTGCGATGGACTGATTTCTATCAACTTTCATTTGATGTTCCTTGATTTTAACAAAACTGAAAAGAAAGGTGGATAAAAGGTAGAAGAGGAACAAAAAGGCAGTTTGTGATTGAATATACCCTGCGTATAGCCTCCCTGGCATCTCTTTCAGCTTTTGCACGCCTTACTGTCTCTTCAAATGCTTCTCTCCTTGAATTTTCAGCCTCTGACATTGCTTGTTCAAGTTGATCATAGAGAGGATCATCTATATTTCTGTCCTGCTAGAATCCGTCAAATATTAAGCACTTTGAAAATAATAAATGCAATCATCAGATTACCACAATAACTTAAATGTTAAAAGTGCAAAATAGAAAGTTTGAAGGAATCTTATTTATCCCCAACACAAACTTAGAAAATTGTAACATGGATATCAAATAATAATTTATACCAGCACACTGGAAGGAGTTGAGTGGTGAATATCCTCTTTAAGTTGAGCCGACTCTGATCCATTCTCACTCCCTTCCGTTCTATCAAGTGGAACCAAACCAACATTGACCATTCCACTGGAAGGGTATGTTGACAGAAGGGAGCCCTCAGAAGTACTCCTTGACAATGCATCACAGTCATCAGATGAAGCAGATGAAACAGATGAAGCTCCTTCTGCATCTGACCTGTTCTGTGAAGTTGATGGCCCTCCAATGTTATCTAGGGAAGCAGGAGTTAGAGATTTACCTCCCTGGTGGCCAAAAGTAACAGAACGTGCCCTGCGGAATAAATCTTGAGCTGGATTGGTGAGTCTTGGGTAACTTTTCTGACCTAGAGTAATAGACTGTGACCTCAAATGATTTGATTGTCCAATTTCAGTGTTTGGGCTTGCTTGCTGTAAGGACGGTCTGAGCTCTGTACCATTTGCATCCAAAGCACCTTCCCTGGTCAGACACAGACTTCCATTATGGCCATGATCATCACAATTGACCCAAAGTTCAACATTATTTTATGGTTGATGATTGTTCCTTAGCAGTAGTAAGAATAGAATCTCTCCAACAACAACAAATAATTAACATGTACACATAAACAATTAAGAAAGGAAAAATAAAAGGGAAAAAAAGAAGGTGGGGGAGATACATAAGCAGCAATAACAACATGCCAAGCATACTTTGTGTATATAAGGTGCTGCTTGCAAATAAACCATATGTGACAAGAAGCAGGTGCTTGTAGGCGCACAGAGATGGCCTTCTTAGACTTGATGTCCATCATATTCCTGCAATTATTAAGCAGCTGGTTAAACAAACCTGTATTTGCATTACATATGAAGGGGATTATTCTCGTCGCAGTTCTAAAGCGAAATCCCACAGAACTAAAGATGAAAATGATGGTAAGTAATCCATATGAGTTCTAGTGGTTCTACCTTGAAAATCGCTTGTCTGCCGCTGCTCCCATAGCAAGCTTCCTGATACCATGCCCAGAAATAAGTTGCAAAATTCCCTTCTCAATACTTTCCATTTCAATATAAAGTTTCTCAGCCTGGACCTACAATATAATAATTGACAAATGCCAAAATCAATCAAAAAGTGATCATGATAATTCAAAATCCAAATATGAACTTTAAATTCAAAGCCATCTACTAGACTCTAATTTTGCAACAAGGACATGAATTTATATATTCCTAACGCATTTTATATTATATCCATTTCAAACCAATGCAATATTCAAAGTTCAGATTAGAACTCTTCCTTAGTAGTTCTTCAATTCCATTATTCTTCATTAAAATATGTGGCCTCCACAGATGACCCGCTTCAAAAATAATCAAGACTAACATATATAGATGATGAAACAGAAGAACTCATACCCCCATTCGCCGACAAAAAAGAAGGTATTCGTCCAGTGTTTTATGCATGTCTTGCCTTTCAATTTCGCGGAAAGCCCTGACTTCCTGATCTTTAAGTGAGCTTGCGTGAAATTTTGTACCCACTGCAGTACAAAGAACAAAAATAAAACCCGCAATAAATAAAAACCATTTCAATCAAGAGGTGTGATTATGCAAAGATCAAACAAAACAATAACCGATTGACCCTATTCACTTTTTTGCTCTTTACGACCAGGATAGTTTAGATGTATTGACTACTGGACAAATTTTATAAGATAGGATTTCAATCCCAAATTCTGTCAAATTTGTTGGAGGAAGATATATAGTCAATAGGTACAATCATGGAAATTCTTCAAATTTAGCCAAGTCTCCATTATTGCTGCCAGATTATGTCTACAATTTTTCAAATCCAAATTCAAAATCATAGTATGATTTAAAGAGATAGAATAAAATAAAAAAGGAAACAAAAATCCCAATATATGAAGGTCGAATTTCAAACAATTACAAAAGAATTTCATATTCTTCGAAAAAATATTTTTATAGCCTACTTACTCAACGGAATCATCTGAGCGGGTTCGTGAACATGAATGATGCAAATCTTCCTCCCTCCTGAGTTCTGTAATGCCCATGTAAGAAGTGATTTGTTTTCCTTAAAACTTTTTCCCACTGCAACGTATATCTTCTCTTCAAGTACCCGTGCCACCGGCTCCTCCACTATCTCCCTGGCGGCTGCCATGCTTCCTGGAACTATATATTCAGGAAAGTTTATCGGAGTCATCTGTTGGGTAATTGCAGGAGCAGGACTCACCACAGCCATGATAATTACAGTAATTAAACACCTCAATCATCAAAACTCACCTAAATTCTATTATTTTCACTCTATTGGAGACTCTCCAATGTTCAAAGACTTCAAATAATTAACTTATCTTTCTCATCAACCTCAAGTCCTTCCCTCTCCAAAACTCTCTCTCTTACTCAAAAATCCTCATTGAATCAAACCTGAAAATATCGGAAAAAGGCAATAGATAAAGCTCAAGAGAAATGGAAATGGAAAAAAAGTGGCTTTTCTGTGTTGGGAGTTTGGAAGCCTACGTAGCTGTGATTAGGCTTGAAAAGAGGTTGCTTGTCTTAAGCTATGGGGGCTACAGTGCTTAACCAAACAGGGACTGCAAATAACAATAAACAATTCCCCAGCTCTCCTATGGCTTCTTCACTTTGGTCTTTCTATAATTCTTATTTGCTTTTCTTTTTTTTTTTTAATATATAAGTATCTATGTTCTCTCTCTATCTCTAAGCTCAACTCCTCGTTGTTTGCTTTGCTTCCTTTGAAAGGAAGGTTCTCTGAACTGACGGTGGGGTGGGCTCTACACAGCTCGAATATGGTAAACTATAAAGTGGCGCTACAGTGAAGATGCAGCCACGGGTTTAACATGGACCCTTCCTCTGATTGCAAATGATCAGGGACTTGTTTAATGATTGAGAAGGTGAGGGTTCATGATAAGAAGGAATGGCGCAGTCCACTTAGGATATTTCCCGAGGTGGCCAGCCCACAGAGGAATATTCGCTACAGGTTATTGATTCCCTCTCTACATGATCGCCGGGTTGGATAGCTTTTGTCCAACCCAACCAGCTAAAACCGAACAACTTTTCAGTTTTCACCGCGATGTTCTTCCACGTGCATCATATTAACCGACACGTAACTGTTTAAACTGCCTCGCCCGGCGGGATAAGTTTAGCCGTTCAGGACAGCCTCAATAGTCTTGCCTGCAGGGGATGTCATGCTTCGAATATGATAAATTGATAACCGTCGTATTCGCGCCACTACCACTAAAGAGGCCACCGGCCGATTTACATTACGGTTGGATAAATTTTAAGGAAGGGAAGAAAATAATATTTAGATAAATAAAAAATAAAAAGATTTTTTATTATTTATTTATTTTTTTAAAATAATTAAAAAAATTTTATTTTCCTTCCCTCTTCTATTTTCATCTTTTTTCAAAGTAAAAAAAATATATTTTTAAAGTTATTTTTTTTATTTATTTCTTTTTTTCTCTTTTTTACCTATCCCAACATGATGTTTGTCTAATTTAAATTAAAGTAATTTAACAATTATAATTTTTTAAATTTATTAAAAATAGTCAATTTAAATTAAATTATAATTTAATAATTAATTGTAAAGAAACTAAGGCCATTTCTTTTTTAAATAATTTTTTATTAAATTAAATTATTAAGTATTAACCCATTTCAATTTTAAATTTTATCGAATCAATCTTAATTTAATATAAACCCTTCACTTCACTAATTCAATAATAAAGTGCAGGGATCACAATTAAATTAAATTAATTGATAATGGTTAGTTAAATTGTTAATTAGTATTTTAAAGTTTTTTAAATCGAAGCATGGCCCACAAAGAGAAAGTCAAAGTTGTAAGATTGGTTGATCAAATGGAGTCTTTAAATAAAACATGATAAAATATCAAGATTTTAAACCATTGATTTCAATCATTAAATTACCGCTCTGCAAGTTAAATAGCAAATTAAGGCACATTTAACATAATGTGCGATAAAAAGAGTTTATAATTTATACTTTCTTCTTGTTATTTAAGTCATTGACTTGAACATTTTATAAATTATTTAGTGTTATCGTTAGAATTATTATTAAAATAATTATTTTTTTAAATATATTATTTAAAAAATATAAAAAAATAATTTAAAATTAAATATATATAACGTAATGCCAAACAAATACTTACCAAATACCTATCAAAGTCTTACACAGTAGATAATGGAGGTGGAGAATGATCAACGATGGCATTTAATGAAAGTCACAGCAAGAACTAGCTATTAGGGTCTCTTTCAGTTCGAAGATAGGAAGAAGTTATAGTGGAGTATCATATGTCCTAGTGGTACTTTAAATTCAATGGACAAACTCATGCTACATTTATTTTTGTTACTGAATTAATTAAGTTAGGAATACCATAATAAACAGGCTATCCATCACTAAAAACGCGTAAGCAAGATGGCATAAGTTCTGAATTTTTCTTGGGAGCTTTAAATATCAGTATATTTTAGGATTCGCGCGACGCAGGTAAACCAAGTAAGGACAAAACGGGAGCAGCAATCATCGCTACTCTTGCGATGTTTGGTGTAATATAGTACAAGTTGCATTAAATATTAAGACGCGGTTTTGATCAAAATTTTAAAAGTCATGTATACAAAATTCCAAGGGAGAAAAAGACAATCCAAACATGAAAACTACCTCATTGTTAGGCTCCTCCCGGAAGTAAATATGCTCATCCAAAATCAATTGATTTTTAGGAATCTTCTCGCAAGTCGTCAATCGTCATGGCCTAGTATTCACCAAAGTGTTCATAATTTACAACGCAACTATTTTTTGGACCATTAATAAATACATACAGAAAAAAAAAAGAAATAGAAAAATATATAAAATTTAGTTGATTCTGATACCTCTAGTTTGATTTTGTTTCCACAGTTGAGGAAATAATGCAAAGAAGTTAGAGAAAATCTACCATTTGACTGCGGTTGGTAGGTGGCACTGTAGGTTAATGCTATTAAGCCTCTGTTTGTTTGGATGGAGTGAAATAATGCTGATTAATAGTAAGAAATATAAAAAAAATAATATGTATTTTTATATTTAAAAAAGTAAAAAAAAATAATAAATTTAAAAAATATAATAAATAAAATAGTCATAATTCTCACATTTTTATCTTTATTCCTCATTACACCATAAATTTAATAGAATAAAGATTTAAATTTAAGAAATAAAGAAAATTAAAGTTTATCCTTACTTATAATGGTAATTTTTTATTAATTTATCTATTTTCAAACAATAATATATAAATTATTTACTTTTCCTATTTTTACTTGTTTTTCTTTTACTTATATTTATGTAGCTCAATTTATATATATATATATATATATATATATATATATATATAATATCACCATGAATTAACTTAATCTTCATTATTTAGCGTAAACTCAATGCACACAAATTAACATATTTTGTGATCGTAATGAAAAGAAGGATCAAGCTCACTTGTCTTCCCTCTCGCGTGGCCTCTTTAATTGCGCTTAACGAGTCATAGCTAGAAGGTGACGAATCTTCGGATAAAAGAAATTACAAATTACATACGAAGCTGATTCCACGAAAGAATCAAAACCCCGAACTAGTAATTATTTAATTGGAAATCATAAAATATTCGTACATCCAAACCCAATCCAACGCCGCCACATTCATTCTTTATTTTGCCAAGCTTCCTAGTTAATTAATACACAAGGATTCAAAATTCAAACTTTAGATTTTTCATTGAAAAATATTCAAAATTCAAATTTTATTTTTTTGTTTAACAAAATTTCAGAAATATGATGAAATTATAATTAATAAATGTTATTATTTGTTTTAAAATATATTCGTACCAATACACGCACCTGTCCTTTTCTTCTGGTTATTGGCCTGCTCCTACGCTGTGCTTTTCATATAAAGTAGATGTCACATAGTTATTTAGCATTGAATTTTGATGGTTAAAATTATTTTTATGAATAAAAATATTATTTTAAATATTATTAAATAAATAATTTGAAATTTTTATTTTATTATTTTAATATTTTTATAATTAAAATCGATAAATTTAATTTTTAATTATTTTTTAATATTTTTTAATTAATATATTTAAAAAAATAATTTTTTCAATAATAATTTTAATAGCAATATTAAAAGAATCCGTAATCTTAAATAATGTGATTGGGGTTGATCAGATCTTATAAAACTTAATATTTATTAAAAGAAACTCGTAGATTATATATATATATATATCAAAGCCCTATGCGAATCCAATTGGGGATATTTTATATAATGATTGTACCAATTGAGAAAAATAGGCTGTAAAATGGCTAATTTTGATAAATTTTAATATCTATCCTAAATTTTAGTAGTTATTTTTAAAATTAAAATTTATAATATAAAACTCTTTAAATTTTAAATTTTAAATTTTTATATAATAAAATTATTTTTTATTCACAATAACTGATTTATAAGTAATATGTTAATATAAATAATTTAGAGTTGTGATAATGTTGATAACCCTCTATTTTTTATATAATAATGATAAAATTTGCTATAATTTTTTTCATAAATCTGCCACAAAAGAATCTCAACTGTATAAATTAACGAAGCACTGAATATATAGTAGCAAATTAAAAAGATTTTACCAATAAAAAATAATAATAATTATCTATATTACTACTACTCTTGATCGTTCACATTAACATATTATTTATAAACAAGTTATTTTAAGAGTTTTAAGAATTCTATTACATAAAATTTTTATATTTATATAATTTTATGCCATATTTTAAGTTTAAAGATATTTCTATTACAAGATTATCATCGAGATATTAAAATCATGGTTAAAATATTTTATTAAATATTAATTTAATTTTACAAGAGTTAATGTGACTATAAAATAAATGTTTTCATATTAATTTATTGACTTATAAATTATTTTATAAATAAAATTATTTTATTTTATTAATTTTAAAAAATAAAATATATAAAATGTGTCCATTTACTTTTTATCCCTCTCTTTTACCTGTTTCTTCTTCATTAATATAACTAGTTAATATAACTTAGTTAAGTAATTTTATTTATAAAATAATTAATAAATTAATAATTAACATGAAAATTTTAAATTTATTTTTATAAAATAAAATTAAAATTTAAAAATTTTTATAAAAAAATTAAAATTTAATAATTTTTGTGAAAATATTGGGAAGATTAATTAAGTCACCGCAGATTATAATTATTAAGGAAAAGAGTTTTGATTATTAGATATGCCAGATTTGTTGAATGGAAGTAACAGGGGCGACGGTCTGGCTGGTCGAGACTTATTTTGCAAATTGATTCTCCTATATTTCAAATGAAGAATAATCAAAATTATGCCACGGGACCCATCAAAAGTAAAGGACATATTTAATTATTGTCCCGTCAAAAACTCAAAGGGAAAATCGTCATCACACAATACACATTTAATTTTAATTTGCAGAACACGAAGCCTTCACTCATTAGTCCATATACCCCGCACCACATTGGTCAAAGCAGAAGCGGAGACAGAATTTTTAGCCTGTGGGGCAAAAATTAATATCTTCTTTTATTTATAAAATATTTTCTTTTGTTTATAAAAATGTTAACTAATTAATAATAAATAAATATATTTTTCAATAAAATATATTTATATTAACATTTTAATTTATCAAACTTTATTTTGAAATAAAATATTCAATATTCAAATATATCATTTATTATAATTTTATGCAAATTTGGCAAAAATAGTTATTATTTAATTTATATATGATCTTTAATTATATAGATATAATTAATAATAATTATTAATCAATTAAAAAATATATATATAAATAATATATTTATATTAAATTCAACTTAGACTAATGAGGTAAAATTAATTATTTTAAATTTTTTATTTTTAAACTTATCACTAATATATGAAATTTAGAGTAAATTTAAATTTATTTTCATTTAAAATATTTAAACAATATATTTAATCCAAATTAAAACTTACCAAGTCAAGTCTCTCAATCTCAATCCAAGTATAGTATTAGTTTATTATATTTGAATTTAATACTTTAATTAATTGAATTGCTTATAAGGCATGAGTCGTGTTGTTTTTGGATTCATTATTTTTTTATTCTTAATAACTGTAAGATTATACTGTTTATGCAACAACAGCCAAAGTATTGATCAGCTGATGGATCATTTAATTTTAACAATTGCTAAAACAAGTAAAACATAACTTCAACTCACACATTATGATATGCATTCAATAATTTAAAAATATATATATTATATGACTTAGTCTTATTAACCCACTTAATCATAATAATTTAGGGTTACTGGTAGAGTGCCTTGTTAATTGCCCGGTCAAAAACTGATTTAAAAATTGAAATTAAAATCAGATTTATTAAATTTATTTTTAAATCCAGTCAAAATTAATTAGAATTGGTCAGTTTAATTTTAGATTAAAACTAAATTTAAATAAAATAAAAAATTGAATCATTTGATATATATATATATATATATATATATATATATATATATATATATATATTTATATTTATATAATCTATTTTAAAAATTAAGGCATTTGAACTTGTTATTTTATTATATCTATGACTATTTATTTTTGACATGCTGTATCATTTTATTTTTATTCTGATAATTAATAAATATAATTTTTTCAACTAAAAAACAAATAATTCATTAAATTTAATTGATCGTGAAGCGAAAATTTAGCGTATGATATATTTAAATTTTTTATTGATTTTTTAAAAATAATTTATAATAATTATTAAAAATAGAATAAATTAAAACATAAGAGTAAAATATATCAAAATAAAAAGTTAAGACATGTATTAATTTTAAAAATAATTTAAGAATTAATTTATGTATTCGACTAAAAGAAAATTAAATGAATCTACATTATTATTAAATTAATAGACTATTTTATAGATTTCGTTAAATTTTAAAAATAAATCGTTTTATATTGAAATTTGAGGGTATTTTAATAATTTTTATTATAATTTATAATAAATTAGATAATAAATTAAACAGGGAAAGTGGGCCCGGCCCAAGTAAATCCTAGGACGGGCCCACTAGACTTGCAAAATCCCTTTCCCGCCATACCACCCGCATAACCCCCGCGACTCGCTCTTCTTTTTCAGCTCATAAGCCTCAAGTCGTAACAGATATCTCTCCCTCTAAGAAGTGCAAAAGATTGTATCGTTCTATTCAAAAATCGATTTCTTCGCTGCCATCGTAACCCAAGGCTTTACTTCGCGTTTGAAATGAAGTTGAAGATCAACAAAGCCTGCGATATCAACTCCATTTCGGTCCTTCCTCCTCAATCAAGGTTCGATTTCACTTCCTCACTCTTTCTGTTTGTTTTCTTAGAAAATGCTCGAAATCTCAACTTTCTAGATTTCAGAAATTAAAATAACAGGAAATTAAATTGTCCATCATCTTTTTATTTTTTTTTCCCTCGGTTTTCTTAGCAGCCAAACATAGGTCACAAGCACACATTTTTCTTCTCATTTTGAAACTTCGTATTTCTTTTTCATTTCTCGGTGAGATCCGCTTATTTGTCTCGGAATAAAAAAATTTCATTTACTTCTCAGTATAAGTTTGTTATCACGGAATGCTTTTACTCTAGCATGGCCTTTAATAGCTGCTTAGCTTAATTTTTTTGTTTCTTCTGTTGATTTCAATTAAAAATTGCCAGACATAAAACTGCTTTTTCCACTCTGATTATTCTCACCTGTCTTTGGCTTTTGTGATTGACCTAAAGACTGAATTCTACCCATTTGTGAGAAAATATATGTAATTTAGAGCTTTCAAATCTTATGAATCACTATTTCCTTCTGCTGAAACTATAAAAACTATAAAAACCTGTGTGTATAAGGAAAGCGAGAGACAGAAACATTTTGAACTTCAAGACATTGTAAATGAAGACCTGATAAATTGTGGAACTCTGCTAGATATGACAGAATCTGTACAGTTTGGCTTTATTTTTTGAAAATCTTGTTCGTTGTCATTTACCCTGTTTATTAATGATATGAAGGAGACTGAGTACTCTACCAACTGGACTACAAACATCACAGCTTAGACCACATCCATCGCAACAATCATTTTCACAGGGGATTTCATCGCAGCCTGGCATGCTTTCTCAGCTCTCTCAAACCTCTTTTGATGAATCTCTGACAAATGACCAGGTTCAATCTCATTTCTGCTTTTGGTTTTATGGTGCACACCGAGATAATGGAGAATGGGAAATTAAATTGTCTTTTTTTTTTTTTAATCTCGAAATCGAAGGACTTAGTTCAAAGCTTAATGGATGTATCAGTACCAACTACCAAGCTCAGTTGTGTTGAGGCACTTTGATGACAAAACTTAGACATTACCTTTAGTCAATTTCTTTTTCAATTATCTTGTAACAATTAAAGCAAGGAAATTGAGGAAAACTCCCCGGGATTGTGTTTTTCACCTCTTTAGAACTTCTTTCATATTCCTTCTCCAGGGCAGAGTCCTAGTCTGAATTCTCCCTATCCCTTACTATATGTCATACACTGGAAGAGACCAGTATTTCTCATAATGTTTTTGGTCTTTAATGGCATTAATGATGTTAAATTGAAAGAAATTATCTTTGCTTGTATTGTTGATGCATCGAATATGAACTAAACCAAAATAAAATAGAATGTATTCGTTGTTTGCCCTTTTCATTGTTTTTGTTAATTTATCTTTTTACAGAGATTTAATTTGCAAGAGCGGCAGAACTCTGTGAAGAAGACAGCTTGCTTGCCCTCAGTTAGCTATGCAAGTGAAGAGAGTCAAATGCCAATCTCAAGATCTACTACCAATTTATTGCGTAAATGGAATTCCGTATCTGTTCCAGATCATAAATGTAAGTTTGTACTTCGAGGGTAAAAAAAAAAAGGTTATAATGAAAAGTGCTTAGTGGTAAGAAGTGCGTATTTACTTGAGCAGGTCAGATAAATGAAGAACTTGAGCACCGGATTGGAATGGTGGAAACTTCATTGAACAAGTTTGGAATGATCTTGGGTTCTGTTCAGAGTGATGTCATGCAAGTAAACAAGGGAACAAAAGAAGTATCACTGGAGAGTGAGTAACCCAAGTCCTTGATAATTAAATTAAATGATAGGTGCTCTGAAGGAATTTTTTTTTTTTTCTCTTTTTTGGTTGAAAGGAAAATTTTAAATCAAATGAAAATTGTTGGTTCTATCGTGACAAAATCTAATTGAGGAATTTAGATTTCTCTTTCCATAATTTTGAAGTTGAACGCAGTAAATAATTAATTTAATACTTTTTATTTATTTATTAAATGCGATCTGTTCTCCGTCTGCTGCAAATTCAACAGAGAATGTCAAAACCATTTTTTGAATAGTCTCCAGCTTCGTTTCATGACATATAATCTTCAAAAGGAAATAGAGTGACCGTTTTTCAATTTTCATGTTATTGCTGCGAAGTGCAATGTAACGAGGCTTTAGCAATTTTTTTTTAAAGTATACTTTTTTTTTTTAATAAATTGTCATGCAGTGGAAGGCATGCGACAGAAGTTGATTGTCCTTGACACCTCACTGCAGCTAATGGTAACAGCACTTTCTACCTTCCTTCTTGTTAGTGAGTCGATGGGTGTGAACCTTTTTTTACTTGACATCACTGAGGTATTGAAAACCAGATCAAGGGACAAGAAGACGCTAAATTTAGCCTCAATGAGAACTTTAAATCTATATCTGATCGCCTGAGCAAGGATATATATCAAGAAAAATTACAGCAGATTTTTTCGGTGCTTTCTGCCCTACCAAAGCAGATGGAAGCTTCTCTGCTGAAATTACAAAATGAACTCTGCATGACCTTCACCAAAGTGATCACGCAGGCATGTATAATGGTGTTGTGAACGATGGTGGCAACTCTCGCAAATGTGAAAAATGGAACATTTAGTTGTACTCCATTTCTCAGCTTAAAAAAGATTTTACAACTTTCTGTTTTAATTATAGTGCCATACTTCTCAGCTTGTTAATAGCTTTTTTATTCATCATTTCCATCTCTGCAGGCAACAACTTGCGACCTGAAAACTTCCAGCCAAAATAGCCCGTCGATTACTGTGCTTCCACCAAAGGTATTTTGTTCTGAGCAAAAGACAGAATTACTTTTCCAAGCAGTTGACTTTTTTGAGCTTAAATTCTCAGAATACCTTTTACCCTTGCAAAATTTGCAGGTTACTGGCAGTTACACCACTCCACAAAGAAAGCCGGAGCCTCTTAGGAAGTATGCAGAACTCTCTCTTTCTTTCTTTCAATGCAGAACTCTCTCCTTTCATTCAATTAGATGAATATAGCTTATATCCATTATATATGACCCTATACATATTTAATTCTACAAAGTTCCAGTTTTTGGGTTTATCAGGCTTATCTGATGGGATTTTTTCCCCTTTGAGTCCTAATAACTGAGAATGTTACGTATATGGGCCTTGGAATGATATCAGGGGGGAAATGATATTTTGGTTGATGCAAATTATGGTTGAACTCCGAGGACTAATATCTGCATCAATGGGTTATCCTGTATCTGCAATTAAAATGACCAGAAATATTTTCAGTGTGTTTCTGACTTGCGTAACTCGGTTTTGTGCTCCCACATATGTCTATTGCTCTATATGTGTTTATCCTAAATTTCTAGGTGTTTCATGCAATAACGTAACATCCAAATGCACACACGATATAGAGGTGCATCAATGCCACGGTACCTGCATTTTGCTTGGAATTGATTAACTGTCCAGATTTCATACATGTAACTTCTGTAATTCTTAATCTTTATTACGTTCATTACACTGCATCTAACCTCTTGAGAATTGTCAATGCTTTTTTCTTGATATCAGTCCAGCCATGCCTCCAATGCCATGTGGGCAAGCAACAGTGTGTCCAAAGATAGAAATGGGAGCTTGGAACACTGTAAGGCCAGAACAAGCTACATTCACGCAAATGGCATCCCACATGGAACAGAAAAGCAAACGAGTTTCTTCTTTTCAAAAGGTATTTGATGTTACATGTGCGCATGCTGCTTTTGGGTATCCTTGGTCAAAGATCATACTTTATATCGGCAAGTCTTAATGACATCTGAATATGTACTCAACTAATCTGCATATGCAGATATCATATCATATAAAATTATGATAAATTTTATTTAAAATTATTATAAAACCTATTTAAATTTATAATTTGTTATTTTTTGATTAATTAGGTGTATATTCGTATGGATGCATGTAAGAATTTTCCTATTTTATTCACCCATTAGGTTATTGGATTGGTCTTCATTAAACTAGGTAAGAAATTTATTGAAAAAAAAAAATACACTAAGTGATCTGGTCGGATTGGTAACCCAAGCATTGACCTGGTTGACCGTTCCATAATTTATAAATTGAATTATTTTTAAAAAAAGTCAATGTAAATTTGAATTTTTAAGAATTAAAATGACGTTGCTTTTTTTCAATCCACTTAAATAGTTATACTCCTTATAGTCTTTAGTTTTTTTTAAATTTTAATATATATAATTAATACTTTATAAATATTAAAAGATGATTAAATAAAAAATATTTAGTAATAATATTTAAAACTTGAATTTTTTTTTGTATAAAATTTATAAATACTGTTAAGAATTTTTACTGAATTAGTTTCTTAAAATTTTCTGCTTACATATTTGGGAAGAAATTTGAACTTTTTGTTTCATTATCTATTTGAGATGGTAGTCCATTGTGCAGGAAAAACAATGTGTTATCATCGAATCAGATGAGGAGATTGATGGAGTTTTTTCATGCTTGATTGATGATAAGAAAACAGGTATTTAATGAAGCCAATATTTTAAGGGTTTATTATTATCCCCAATTAATTACTTTCTCACCCCTACCTGTTCAAAAAACCTCCCATGGAAGGTACATACCATAGCTGCAATGTTTAATATAAGTTTTAGGATAGTTGTTCATTTAGACGACACTATTAGGCTGTTATCCAGCATTCTATGAACTATATATATATAAGGATGATATTAAGCTTTGGATAATTCTTTTCCCAGAGAAAGTATACAATTTTTTGAAGAGCTATTAGCTGCCATTTGTCAGAATCTATACATGCCTGATGTTTTTAAACGGTTTATTAATCCAGTGGCAACTGCACCCATAGAGGATACATAATTCTTTTCCTTTTACAATTTTTTGAAGAGCTATTAAGCTGCCATTTGTCAGAATCTGGGTGAGTGGGTTTCTGTTATTACTATAAACTTTACCTGTTTCCTTGGTAAAGGCATTGGAAACTACATGATTGGTGAAGCAACAGAAGAGTCGGAGCGAATTCTGAGAAAAGCAAGGAGGAGAAAGAGAAAACACTGTAATCTAATAATTATTAATTGAAGGTATGCCACTGTACCTTTATTCTCTGCTGCCCCTCTAAAGTTTAGTTTCTTATAAATCTTGCCTTAGTAGATTGAACTCCCCATGATTTAGGATTAAAGAAACTAGATACTGAAACAAGGAAGATTTGTGTGTGTGCGTTTATGCTAACTGTGCAGATGGAAGATTTCTCTCTTTTCATGAAGTATCAAAGGTTTTGAAGGAATTCCTGCCAATTCCCTTCTTCCCTCTCCCACCACCAAAATTCATTTGTCCCATACAAGCATTTTTTTTCCCACACTCAAACGCTCTCGGACCTTAAGAAATAGCCAACCAAACATCTGGGATATACGTGCAATTATTGGTCTTATGAGCAGTAGATGTGCGTGGGAAGAAAGGCGGTTTTTTTTTTATCAGGTCCTTGATAGTCTTTTTCCATTTAAATCCCTTTCCTTGAGGAAGGCAAACCAATATGTTTTACAAGCCAAAATTCATTCCATGAATGACTTTACTAAGAAAAGATCAATTAAAAAGGATTTGAAAGCTAACCAACAATGCTTAATTCGAATGATCACCGAGAAACACTAAACAGTGTATTAAGTGTGCGCCTAAAACAAAATTATAACTATCATGATCAATTAGCAGTTTATGAATAATTGCCCGTCTCGAAGGAAAGGAGCTTGTCTTGTCAGTTTAAAATTTTCAAGTTGGGCCCATATCATGTGCCAATTTAAAGCCCAATTACGCCTTTCGTTGGCAACAATACTGGGCACGACAGCTTAAAAGGTGTAGGGGCTCGTACGGCCTATGCTTATGACAATCCCTGGCTCTCTCCTAGTCACAAATTACCGTCTTATTTTCTTTTTTGAGAAATATAAATCACCGCCTTAACAAGCCGGAAGCCTTATTTTTTCATCAAACAGAGTTTTAAAATTAATTTTTTATAAATAGATATCTTAAATTGACGTGTCATTAGAGTAAATTACAATTAAGGAATTGTAATCTATAATGAGTAAGATACATATTTTCAAAATTTAAGAGCATTTTAAAATTATTTATTATCAAATTAATTAATTTCTTTTTTAATTCTTGAAGAATTTTTAAAGAAAATAATAAAAATAATTAAAATTGAACTTTTAACTTTTTACATTATAAAGCATGCGTTTAACCTTTAAACCATCGCATGGGATAACCATTGTTATATTGCCTCTATCGGGAAGGATCGTATACGTTGTTAAAATCCTTCATTTGTTGCTCAGTTAAAATAATTTTCCCGTCTTCCGCCCCTAGCCCATATAAATGGAAAATACATAATTTGGGTTTGGTAAGTCGTAGTGTCGGCAATAGGGATAGGTTGAGGGATTTAAACATATCTAATTTTGTCTGCGCTCCGGACCATTAGAAAACCAACACGTGTGCCCCATCCGCAACTATATTCCTTATTTTTTAAAAAAATCATCATTGTTATCTATGAGCTAAAGAATCGTGTAATGGATTTGGGCCCCGCCACAAGTTGCTAAAGCGATTTTTTTTTTTTTAGTGATTCTCTTTTAGGAAATAAACTTCAATGTAATTAAGTTTTTGATATGGGAATTTTCTAGTGTTAGCGTACGAGGCAAATTCCTGTACAGATGGTGCAGTGGCGACTGTTTATATTTTTATCAACTTTAAACAAATGATTAGAAATTGGTGGAATGTCGCTTACCGATCAAATATTTTAGTTTATTTCTCAAAGACGAAAGCTTTCTTGTCTTATTGGAGAATCAAGACATGAGAACTGTCTACAATTTCAATGATTCAAAGAACTCATTTTCAATGATATTGATGCCATATGTAAAGCATCTTGAGCATACATATTTTCCAGCTTCTACTATTACGGTGACTTTTGTGTGATAAGACAAGAAATTTATATGGTGCAAAACTAATTGCTATGTCTACCATATATATATATAAATATAACAAACTTCATATTATTAAAAAATCCATATAATTTTCATTATGAATTGTCTTGTAGTTCTTCTCTCTTCTTTTTCTTTTATTTTCAAATCATGAAAGGTGATGACATTAAAATTCAGAAATTCTTTATACCAAGAGAAAAATATGAATTGTCTTGCACTTTCTTTCTTGGAGAATGAGGTTTGGGTTGGGATTCATTTTTGAGTTGAGATATTGGGTGTTCATCAAAAGATGAAGCATCCAATGCTTAAAAAGAGTGGTGGTTGTGGAAATAGCCAAAATTCTTGTATTGGAGAAACAATCAAACCTACCCACCTACATTAGTTGAAGAAATTAACTTGCTGGAGTCAGGTGACTTGTACCAATGAAGGGTTTAGTTTGTTAACTTTGTTATGATTATTGCAACTAACTTAAATAAACAAACTATTATCTTCAAGCATGAAAAATGAAGTGCATTGGTTACTGCTAGCTAGTACTAATCTGTTGTTGTTCTGGATGAACATCACTTGCCCTCTTCAACCAAGCCGCATTTCATTAGGGATTTAATCACTTGTATATTCATTTAACTAATATTAACTGCTAGTGTTAATTAACTACACTGAGAATCACCAATCACCAAATAAATTTCGGATCATTCAGTTTTTGTTATGTAGTGACCTAACATGACAATGGGATTTCAACTAACGATGTCCCGGAAATACGAAGAAATAAACTGGTTTGAATATGGTTTAAGAGAAAGTAAAATGAGACAATTAACTGTGTAACTTGAATTTAGAAAAATTTTCACATATACCTAAATCATTATAAATTTAAGATATAAATACGTGAGATTCATATATTTAATAAATGAATTTTACTATTCATTTTGTGTTTTAAACTCATAATAAATTATGTTTAGATAAAAAAAAATCATAGAATTTACACTAAATATATGATATTTATAGAGTTAGTTATATGCAATTGATGAATCTATAAATAGCCATGAATATTTTTCATGAAATGGTTAAAGTAATTATTAACTTTAATTTAGTAACATTAAAATTATTTATAGAACTATAATAAAATTTACTGATTCTTCATCTGGGTCCAGGGAGATGTAGTAATATGCAATGACACACCCATTGTCTGTATGCAGAAGGTAAGTTGGTGGAAAATAATTGAGTTAGAAATGAGTGCTTGCTGTGGTCTTCAGTGTCCATCCCAAATGCCTCTCTGCCTTTAATAATATTTAATGTCTTTAAGGGAAAGCAAGAAAAAAGCTGCCTGCCTAAATGTTAGAATGCAAAAGCTTTCTAAGGCTCCCCCTCCCCCTCTTTCCCTTTCTTTCCATCCCCACCCTAAACCCCAAATAAATATCATAACTTTCAGCTCCTCCCATTAAATTACTTTTCTTTTTCGTTTTTGGTTTTCAGAAAAATAACTTTTTAGTTGGTGATATTTTAGTTAATTTTAAATTAAAAAATTAACATTTCTTACAATTAAAGGATTGAACTTATGTAATCATAAGATTAGTTAATTAGTTGCAACTAATGAAATAAAAAAGAACTAATTTTTCCTGGTTTAGAAATCTATTTTCTGAAGTTAGTTAAATGGAAATGTAAAGATGAGACATTAAGGGCTTATCTTGTAAATAAAAATATTTTTTTAAATATACTAATTAAAAAAATTAAAAATTAATTTAAAAATTTATACAATTTTTTAAAATATTTTTTATATTTAAAATAATATTTTTATTGGCCTATAACCTATTGAATGAAAGATCAAATATTTCTGTTAATTGACAATTATAAGCTATAATTTTGAATAAAAATATTTGACATTTTTTTTATTCAATTAGCCTTTTTTTTTTAAAAAGCACTTTTTTGCCTCTAAACGGAAACACCAAACAGGGATTAAGGATTAAGCCGGTAGCCGAGCCGTCACTCTCACAGGGGCTGCACAGAATAGTATCATGTGTTTTATAGAAGACTGGGTTGCCTATTGGTGGTCCACCATTGCTGGTTAGCAAAAGAATTTATTGTTTCCTCTACAACCAAAACACGGTTACCAAACAACTCTCCAAGATTCCATAGTTTGGAGATAAACCCAATTTGCAAACTCACTTCTAATTGCAAATAATGACAGATTTCATACTTGATTGTCCTATTATTATCCCTAATTGTTATTATAATCATAGCCATTATGTTAAAGGGTATCCTATATTCCAAATATCTCTTCTTTTTTGAGCTTTTGTTCACCTTAGCTGTTGTCTTTTCTTCCCCACCATAACAAAAGCACCCATCAAAGCATCAATGGTTGTGTGGAAATATTGAATGTAGAAAAAAGAAAAGCATATAGGACAGTGAAGAGGGTAGCAATTGTCTCATATGGGCCTGGCTCCAACAAGTCACCATTTCAGTTGGTAAATGAGTGGACCCAACTCGTTTTTATTTAGTGGGGACCTAACTTAACTTCATTAATCACTTCAGGCCCAACCACTCCAGTGGCATGCTAAGCCTTTCTATTTTTTGCATGTTTTTGTGTCTCTTTGGCATTCTTTCCCCCTGCAACCCTGTCCCTAATCCTTTTGTCAACAGTAAAATTTTGGGGTCTCAGTCAGAACACCAGCCCCCCATTATTAATCCAACCACACAATCACAATGGAAACTGGGCTCATTTTTTCGCTTGAGAAATTCTTGACCTAATACACTACAGATGGAATTAGTTTCAATTGGAATTGGGATTTTATAATCTTAAAATAATTTCAGTATCATTGAATTAAAATTTATTAATTAATTATTAATTTATATTAAAGTAAGAAAATTAAAAATGAAGGTAACAAAAGGGCAGAGGGAGGAATTGTTTAATTATAGGCAAAATTCATATTTGATATAATAATGGAACCATCCATCATTGCCACCATAATAGCATTTTGACAAGAAGTGCTTGAGTCAAAAACAAGCTACAAATTTATATCTTTAATTATCCTCATTCCTCATCCTCTTTAATCTTTTCAACTTCCAGAAAATTAAAAAAAAAAATTAATAAATTTAAAACAAAATTGTGTTAAAATTATTTTTAATTAAAATTATAAAAAACTATCGTTGACATATAAAGCTTATTGCTATTTGCTTTTTGTAATCTTATGTCATGTAATTTTATTTAATAATTTAATTAATATTTTAATAAATAATAAAAAAATTCTCTCAATTGTCATTTACAACTTTGCCCGTGACATTGATCTCTGTTTCGTGCATGCGTCTCCATCCGATTCTCGTTTCTCGGGGAGACCCATAAATCTCTCTCTTTCTCTCTCTCCCTCTCATATTTTCTACGAAAAAGTAAGCCTAGCCAATCCCGTGCATCTTCTCTCTCCGCTCTCCAGGATTGTGACTTTGATGATGGTTGAACGCGGAAGAGCAGAGGAGAAAATGGAGACAGGAAAAGCTTTTCTTCAATGCAAAGTTCTTTCTCTCTCTTTGCAAATGGGCCCATCATCAATCACAATCCTAAGACCCAACTGTCACGTATTCTACTCCTGCCACTACTCTCTCTTTCTCCTCTCCTTGCCAGCATAAACTTTGAGCCTTCAACTTTCACTTTCACACTTGCCACAACTTCTATTCATCCTCCACTTTTCTCAAGTCTTTAATGCCTGCCTATACGAGAATAATTTCGCCTAAAAAATAATGGGTCGGTGCAAGATAAGCACTTTAGTCTTCTATTCCTCCTCTCCTTTTCTGCTTGTCAAAAGATACCCACTTATACCCACCCCATCCTCAAAATGACATGAGTCCTGTTTTTACCTTGTCATATACTAGAAAACTCATTGAAATTCGTCTGGTTTTTTGTTTTTTTTTTTTTGCTGGATTTATTTATTTTTAAAATTTTTTGGGGATTTTTTTTTCTCTGAGTTGGGGACAATTCGGTCCCTGTTTCGGCATCTCTACTGTTATTGTCGCTTTTTTTTTGCCTTGTAATTTTGTGATTTTTCTTCCTTTTGGCTTGAAGCATTTCTCTCAGAATTTGGTGAATATTGATTTGGGTGTTGAGGAAAAAGCTGGCATACTGGTGCTGACTGCTAATTGATGAAAATTAAGGTTGTAATTAGGAGTTCCAGATATTAGCATCGAAAGCAAGCTTTCAGTTGATAAAGCCAGAAGCCGAATATAGTCATTGCTTTGAATATTGGTCTTATGGTGTAACCGAAGGCAAGCTTTTACACCAAGATTCTGATTATTGATTAATTTTGCTGATCCGTGAAATTCAGAAGCTGATTTCCTCTGCCGTGACCCACTCGTGATTTTGAACTATAACAGTTATTTTCGTTAAAGGGAAGATCAAAGTATCTAAAGCTTGAGGCAGTGAGGAACTTCAGGCGCTGTTTAAGGCTTGTGGAGGAAATAAGAAGCTTTTCAATAACTTGCAATCCACAAAAAGCTTAGGCTATATCTTGAGCTTGACGCGTCTGAGGAAGCTTCACTTGTTGAAATTGGAATTTTTTTCACTTTCCTTTGGTCTGGTATACCTGGCCGCATTGTTGTCCTTCTTGGCCTCATCGAGACTGAGGTATTTATTTTGGCCATCCCATTTCTTTATCGTCAAAATCTATGTGTCAGTTTATACTATCTTTTCTTTCCTACCTCCAGTTGTTTTTTTTTTTTTTTTGAAATTCTTAACTTATTTGATGGTTCACTTGTTCTTGAATCTGAGTGTGTTGGATAGTCATGAAAATAAAAGAATATGAAATATTGCTGGATAAAAGTTTTGCTTCTGGGAAGAGGTAGCAAAGACTTTGCTTCTTTAAATTACTGTTGGCACTCTGGAGCCACTGGTGTCAGATCTTCCTTTGAAAGGCAGTAGTGATTTGGGTTAGATCACCCTCAATTGAATGTTCTCAGTGTGCTTGTGAGCATGCAGACTGTATAGCAGAGGCTTGTTGAGTGCCATTAGAATGTCTGATTTTATTTCATTCTTGTTGTTAATCGCAGAATTACTTCTAAGCATTCTTGTGTGAAGAACGAGATTTCAGCTGAATGCTAGAGAGTCCAAATTAGAATATCTTGACTTCTCCCCACATGATTCTCCCTGTCTTTTTAGATGTTTCTGCTTTTTTTTTTTTTTTGAAAGAAAGATGTTTCTGCCTGGTTAAACTTGTTTTTGTGTGTTTAATCTTCTGGATTTATGATCTTCAGTGGAGAGCTGTGACTAGAAAAATCACGCTTCTTTATTATCAAGGAGTGGTGAAAGCTAGATAATTTAGTGTTTAGAAACATTTAACTGGCTTTTATATCGGTTTATAAATCTCCTATTTTGAAATCTGATGCTGATATCTCAGAGGCCATTAAATGTGTAATCGGAGGACCACTAATTTGTATTACCACGTGGATTGGATGTAGGCGGGTTGAGGGAGCCAGTTTTATTATATGTTCTTATTAGATGTGTAATTTCCCTTTGTGCTGCAAGCAATCATGCCATGATTCACTTTCTTTCTGTTTATTTTCTTTTCAGACCTTTATTGATAGGAAAAACTTTTTGTATCTCTTAGTCCATATGTGTGGAGTTTTGAATTAGAAGCATATGTGATTATTATCCTTTCAACAGCTGTTTCTTTACCCTTTTATCCTCATTGTTTATCAGATTTAAAGTGAACACACTAGTGAAAATATTTGTATGAACAAAGCATATTAAAGAATCAAACATTCACCATGGCAAAGAAATCTCAGAGACGCCCCATCCGACATGAAAGGGACCAATCGGGCTGTATGTGGGGTTTAATTAGTATGTTTGACTTCCGCCACGGTCGATCAACTAAGAGGCTGCTTTCAGATAGGAAACGTGGGCCCAGGCATATTGTTGGTAAGAACTCTTTTCTATATCCCGATGAATGTGAAAAGTTAATTGCACATGCCACACAGAGTGGGAGAATCGATTTGGGTGAAAATGGATGGTATATGCAACATGCAACACACTTTTTAGGATTTTTTTTATAGCCAAATTTACTTAGACTGAAGTGAATTTAGGAAGCTTTGATGACAAGTGTTTTCTAGTTAACATGTTAGTCTAAATGCTGAGCTTTTTTAACTGATACATTTTTTTTTTAACTACAGTCACTTTAAGTTCATTAAAATTGTAATGTTTTACATAATTCTTGAACTGTGTTGTTCTTCTGCAGCTGCTGGGAATGCTAAGAATAAGCCTTTCTTGTTAACCAATCTGGATCAAAATTCTCAGCGCATCATTGTAAGTTTGTCAACATATACGTCCAAAACTAAATGTCTCTTTCAAAATTTAATTGTGATAATATTTCTTAAAAATTACTGTAGAAGGGACCTATGATTGTGGTGAACTTAACCCATGGAATTGGTAGTCTGCTCTCTTTGTACATTACTTGGTATTTACGTCTTTGCAAATGTATCAGGGTGGTGAAGAGAGTGTAGCAGCAGTTGCTGCTAGTAAGCCAAGTGTGAAGAAACTCATGGAAGAAGAGATGTTCTGTGAGAAAGACTTAAAGAAGGAGATAAACAGTGTTGAAATGGAAACAAAACAGTCTACTTCAGAATCTGGAGGCAACAAAAGGAAAAACCGCAAAAGAACAAGTAGAAGTCGCTCAAGAAGCTGTGAGATATACATAGAAGATCTGGATGCTGCTGAGAACTTGGAACCTGAAAAGCCTTGCCTTCAGAATTCAGAAAAGCAATCTAATAATATTCTTGATATGGATGATTTGATGGAAGAGTTCTGTCGCCAGATTCATCACACTAGTTGCTTAACGCATGATCAGCATGATGAAGTTCACAGCCAACCAAACTGGAAGAATTCTGACTTTGAAGAAAAATTGAGTGAGGCAATCAAAATTTTTATAAGTCAGAGGCTCATCAATGGGAAACATGTTACAGGTGATGAGGAAATATTCCCTTCCAAAGAGCTCAAGGATGCACTCAGGATTCTAAGTTCTGATGAGGAATTATCTCTGAAACTCTTACAAGGTCCAAAGTCGGTAATGGTGAAATATGTTGAGAACTTGTGGAATGCTCACATAGGGAAAGATAACGTCTCCAAGCCACTTTCAGGATCAAACTTGTCAGGACAGGAGATTCATGGCTTAAAACAGTCTGATGAGGTTATCCATGGTAAACAGCGCAAGTTTTTCAGGAGGAAGGCCAAATCTCTAGAAAAGAACCAATCAAAGGAAATTAAACCTTCTCAAGCTTCAAATAGGATTGTCATTTTAAAGCCTGGACCTATAGGAGTGCAAAAACCAGAAACTGAAGGAAGAGTTGGTTCATCTCCAGAATCGCAAATTACCATAAGAAACAAGGGACCAAATGAAAGAGTTGGTTCCTACTTTTTTTTCACTGAAATTAAAAGAAGGTTAAAACAAGCCATGGGGAAAGAGCAACAAGAGATCGCTCCTGATGGCATTTCAAAGAGATTACCTAACAAACTTCAAGCTAGGGGAGATAGTGATAAAAGATATAAAGAGAATGTTGGAAGTTCTCCAAGTAAGGACCACTTCTTTATTGAAAAAATTGCCAGGCCTCCAACTGGTGTCAAAAAGGAAGAGAAGAATGACAAGTTGAAAGAATGTGAAACAGGTTTGAAGCATGAAGCTGCTACTTATCCCAAGGAAAGATTATCTAACATTTATGTCCAGGCCAAGAAGCATCTCTCTGAGATGCTTCCCACTGGGACTGGGGATGTGGATTTTTCAAGCAGACAGGTTCCAAGAACCCTAGGGAGGATTCTTTCTCTTCCTGAGTACAATTTCTCTCCCATTGGCAGTCCTGGAAGGGATTGGGGGCAAAGCCTTGTTACTGCACAGATGAGATTTTCTGCCAATGAAAATTTTCAGAAGCAAGAAAACAATGTTGACCATCTTGGTCGAATGACACTAAACTCAGAGACTGAGTTGTGTATTTCTTATGACAGTACTGATAATAAATCAAGAGCCTCTCCAAACCGAAATTCAAGCACAGCAAATGAACTCGCCCAGGATAATGAAGTGGAGAAAATCTTGTGTTCTGTTGGAGAGGGGATGACTTCAGAAGGTATTATCAGTTGTCTATTTATGGCAATATATGGATGGATAAATTATTGCCCATTTTTTTCCTCAATATTTGAGTCATAAATTATGCAGGTGATGTGGATATTGTAAAAGTAGCTGAAATTGTAGTACAAGAAGACGGCAATATCTTGGATACTCTTTCTGAACCAAGTGACTCTTCCAGGACTAGAGATGACCAAAATGGTGACATGTCTGAAGTTTGTGATGAAAAAAGACATTCTGTATGCTTGGAACATGTAAGTTTTGTTGTTGGTTTTTCTGTATCTGCTAGTTGTTTCTCCTGCATTTATAACATTTTAAGCCCAACAACCTTACTGTTCCTTGTCCAGGATTTACTTGAACAGAACCAAGCTTCATCTTCTGCAATAACATCCCCATCTACCTCTACAATCACCAAGAAGGATGACAATCTAGAAGGTATTGTAGAAGCATTAGAGCGGCCAAGTCCTGTATCTGTCCTTGAGCCACTTTTCATAGAGGAGGAAATCAGCCCAGCAAGAACCAGATTCCAACCTGGTAGGAAATCATACAAAAGTTCAGTTGCTTCAAATATTTGTTTGACTTAACATCAAATGATGTTAATATCAATTAATTCATTTATCTTCAGCTGAACTGCGAATTCAACCCCAAAGAATTCAGTTTGAAGAGCATGTCCCTTCAGCTGCTGATATAGGCACTCATTTGAAAGCTTATATAGCAGACAAGGAATCAATATTTGAATATGTGAAAGCAGTGCTGCAAGCCTCTGGAGAGAATTGGGATGAGTTCTATATCATGTCCAATTCTTCTGACCCACTTCTTGACCCATCAATATTTGATGAGGTATGGTCCTTTCCGAACCAGCTTTCTTATGACAGGAAACTTATCTTTGATTGTATTAATGAAGTTCTCATGGAGGTATATGGGCGCTATTTTGGTTGCCCCCTTGGGTTATCATTTGCAAAACCTACCATCCGACCTGCGCCAGACATGGAAAATGCTATTCGTGAGGTATGGGAAGGAGTGTATTGGTATCTCCTCCCATTGCCACTACCTCGTACATTAGAGCAGATAGTCAAGAAAGACATGGCTAAAACTGGGACATGGATGGACCTTCGATATGATAGTGAAACTATCATCATTGAGATCGGTGAAGCCATTTTTAAAGATCTGGTGGAAGAAACTACGTTAAGCTGTGTAAATGAATGTTCAGAAAGTGGAAATCCTTCAATTGCAGCTGAATCGAAGGATCAGGGTAGCATCGATTTGTAAATTACATTTTACTTGTGTTTGTTCTTACCAATAATTGAGCTCCATTGTTTCTGGGTGGGAGGAGGAGCAGTTTCATCTCAGCAGGCTTCATTTGTCCCTTCTGGGATGTCCTGGACACGGCTAGACAGAGGCTTTCTTTCTAACTTTGCCATTGAGATCATGTATATATCAAACAGTTCTAACATTGTCAAAGCACGATAGCTAGGCAGATATCCTCAAATGAAGTATTCATGCTTCGTGGGCAGGAATCAGGAGCCCAATCAGCAAGTACTTCTTGCTATCAAGCAAAGACTACTTGATTTCCATGGCAATTTTTTCAACCATGACCGGATAGGCACCTTACACTCAGTTGACAATAGAACTATTATCATTGTAGACTTGTAGATTATGGTGTGTTGATTGTGTCAGTTAAGGCAGTGTATGTTGTTAACCTTGTTATTTCTTGGTTCTTTTTGCCCTGATTTCATTCTTTCTTCTGTCAAGTTTTTGTTCCTTTTACCTCTCTCCTTTATTTATGAAGTTGGGGTTGCTGTGAATTTGTGACTATTTGGATGTATTATAGGGGGTAATTTTGCACGAGTGTTGTATGCAATTAACAAGCTATTGTTGCTATGTTCTGATTTATGAATAATTAATACAGGTAATATATGGAATACATGTGGTGTGCTTGCTCAGTTGCTTTCTCTTCTCTCCTTCCCTTTTTTATTATATTGTTGTAGTAGATTGCTTGTTAATTGCTCTTTTCATTTTTTTTTTCAATTGTTTAGGCCCAAAATATATCCTGAGCTACGCGTGTTAGATATAACACAGCATCTTCTTTAATCATTAAAGCCAAGTACATGTTTGATGGAGTACAATTTGAAGAATCCACATGGAGCCCATTAATCACGCATGATTCATTTGCAATCTTTTATTTTCTGATGTTAGTGTACTGACTGCATTCTTTTTATTTTCTAAACTCACCAACAGTCTCAGACTACAGAGAACAGGTAATGTTATCCCAATTAACAAAATGTGCTCAAAGTTAAAAACTTATGGAAAGTTTTTGTCAATGGCTGTTTCTTAGTGTCGGCCATTTTCTATTGGATGGGAAAGAAGTGAGTGGGATTGTGGCCTTGATGGCCTACGCTACTCCAATACAGGAGGACAAAGGTTAGAGAGAAAGCAAACAACTGAGTATCATTTCCTGTAGGACATGTTTCATATTGGCCATCACATCATAGAAAAACAATGTCGAAAGTCACCTATGAGAAACTATTCCAATACAGTTGTTAGAGATTTTGAGAGTCCACACGTCAAGAGAAGATCTTCCTTGATAAGCGGATGAACAAATTCAATTCAAAATCTTAAAATAATAAATTTTTCTCACTGATATATTTATAAAATCAAACGTTTATCTTCCTGTTAAAAATTTAAATTTTAATAAAGATATAACTCTAATTCCTTATAACATAATAAATTAAAATCATAACGATTTATTTCATTTAAATATTTGTATATTCTGAACAACTATTTTGATGCATTTCCAGCCTCATTCTTTCCCTTGCAACATTATTGTTGAGGCCCAAAATGAATGGAGCTTCTTCCTCTTCCAATCTCAATGCCTTGTCCTATCTGACAATTTCAGATCCAGTTTTCTCATTCCTGGACCATCTCTTAGCTAAGCAAATTGCTTGCAAAGCCTAAACAATCAATGCCCACCATACTCTTTGGGGTTTCTGTAAATGAGTCGCCCTTCTGCCATGCTATGGACCCATGCAAATTAATCATATGTATAAAAAGGCAAACAATGGATCCAAATACCATTATGCCAAAGGAGTTTGGGTACAGGAAATTGGCATCTTCTTTATCTCTATCTTTTATTTCACATCACCATCATTCATCCCACCTTTCTACGCTTGATGTTCTCATTAATTAAAAGTAATATATACATATATATATATATATATATATATATATATATATATATATATATATATATATATATATATTAGTTGTTTCTGAATTAAAATTTGAAAAATTGTGATGCTTACTTATGTTTAAAGATTAACAATTCTATAAAACATTTAAATTATATTTATTTAAAATATAATATATGTAAAACTTTTAAAAATTACTATAAGATATATATTTTATATTTAATTAATTATTTATATTAATGATTTTTTTAAAGCATATAGACAAATTTAAATAATAATTATTTAACATATAAAATTTTAATTTCATCTTAATTTAATATAAACATTATTTTTAAAATTTAAATTTATTTTAAATCTAATTATATTTATTTAAATACACTTTAATAAAATCTAATTAAATTGAGTACTCGAAAACATCAGAGTGTTGCCGCACCCTCCCACACGTGCAAACACAATGGACCTGGAATGGTCGGTGGACCCTCAATCCCCATTAAATTTTAGTACCCAAATAATTGCCAACGTATTGGAAGATAGCATTTATCCCATTTCTTGTTCTCTCTCTTTTTTTTTTTCTTTTTTTTTTATAAATAAATATTATTAGAATTTGTAATCAATTCGAATTTGTTTCTTTTAAATATAAATATTAGTATTCAATTATTTTTCATGGTATAATCAATCAAAATTTTTTATAAAAATTTTAAATATATATATTTTCATATATAATTGGGCCTAATTAAAATTTAAATTCGATATCTTATAACTAAACAAAAATTTAATAATTAAAATGTTTAAATAGTTATAAATGAAATTAGGATGCTAATAAATATAAAAAAACATTTATTTTTTTTTAACTTGACAATAAGTATTGTTTTTATATTATTAAATTATTTAACTAAAATAACTTTACAATGTGTTAGAATTTAGAAATATGTTAAGAAAAAATAAATATATTGAAAACAATAATAAATAATGATAAAGTTGAAAAAATAATAATTATTTTTTTAATTTTTTAAAATAGCAAATAAAGTAAAAAAAAAAAATTATAAATCATCTATTACAATAATTTTGATAGTGAAAAACAAATAAAAAACTAACAAAAGCCCTAACCTACCCAACTTAACCAATGTGATCTTTTTCCTTCTTTTTGGCATAAACCTTTTTTGGTTTTTATATAAAAGGTTCAAGAAATTATGTCACTTTAAAGCTTATAAATGCCTAAAATGAAAAATTGTATTCTCATTTTTTCACTTTCATCACTATGAAAGGTCAAGCCCCATTTCCACCATTACCACCTTCATCATTCATCAGCCAAAAAGTAACAAAGCCCTATCTCTCTATCTTCATTCCCCAACATTAAATATATAAAAGATCTCACATTTTCACCCACTTTCACGTTTCCTAGAAACTAAGTAACCAAACCCCTTGTTAGATTTGTCAATAATCTTGGGTATTCATTCATTTTTACTAATTTGCCCCTGATAGATTTACCCATCCAATGGGAAAAAGGAGATGGTATTGGAGGGCAAAATGAGAAAAAAAAAAAAACATGAAAGTGTTAATTTTTTAAAAACATGATTAGATCGCTCCCCACCTTCTCTTTTATTCTAACACAGGCAGTAACAGAGGCAGCATCATCATCACCGTCGTCATAATCAAACCTAAAGAGTCAAAGCCCGAGACCCTTCTCCTCCTCCTGTTCACTCTGTACATACCCTCATTCTTTTCGCTTGCTACACAGATTTTTCTCGTTCTCTTCGAATCCTTACTTGCTTAAAGGTACGGGTATGAGCTCTCCCTCTCTCTCTCTCTCCAATCGCAATCTTTAATTTTTGGGTTTTCCGTTATTCACCAGAGGTTAGGTTTTAAATTGCCAATTAGCCATCAAAACCCTAGCTTCCCGCTTGCTTGGAACTGAATTACGAGGACATTAGTAGGTTGCTTATTACTTTTGAGGTGGGAATCGGCTCTCGGTCTAAACCCTAGTTTTGATCTGTGACAAATCATTGCGCTTTTGCTTTTAGATTTGGAGGCTTTAGGTGATTTTTTTTTTATTGGTTTAGCTTGATATTGTATACTGGGTGGGTATTGTTGGAATTGGGTTTTTGTTTCATTTGGTAGATTTGTGGTATTGGCTTATGGATATTGTGCTATTTTTATTTGCATTTGGTTCTTGATTAATTTTGTGTCCTTTCATTTTTAAGCTGACTGGGTTGCTAGGTTTGGAGGAAGAAAGGTTAAAGTTTGAGCTATTTTGCCATTGTTGATGGATATTTAGGCTTAGATTGTGCAGATCAAAGTGATATTGCTAGTGTATGGTCTTGTTTACTATGAAGGCAGCTGGTTTGGTGTTTGATTGAAATTTGTATGACGTCAATTCTAGAATAATGGGTTTTTGCATATTCTAGCTTCAGTATTTATCAATTAAAATTTTTTGTTTGCAGCATTGATCTTTGGAATCTCACTTATGGTTTTTCCAGGGTTATGATATTAATTTAGCATTAGCAGCTTTAAACTGGTATTTTTCTTTTCGATTCTTTTATAAATTTAAAATTTCACAAAAATCAAATGGCTACAGCAAAGTTAAGATAGCAGTAACTTCAAGATCCAAACTGTTATGTTGCTTTTAGGTGTTAACGTTGATAATACTATAGCTTAAATGATCACTGACATTCGATCCTAACATAGGTTATTCGAGTTATTTCAAAATGGTACTTTAACATTTTTTTTTTTGGGGGGCCGCCAGGCGGTGCGCCGGGGGGGGGGGGGGGCTGGTTAGAGGAATAAATACTTCAATATAGATGTTTGTAGTTTCAAACTAACCTAATCTAAATTACTATTCTTTTTTAAGTTTTTAATGAAAATTTTTTGAGATAGCAGTAACTTCAAGATCCAAACTATTATGTTGCTTTTAGGTGTTAATGTTGATAATGCTATAGCTTAAATGATTACCGACATTCAATCCTAACATAGGTTATTCGAGTTATTTCAAAATGGTACTTTAACCTTTTTTTTTTATTTTTTTTGGGTTAGAGGAATAAATACTTAAACATAGATGTTAGTAGTTTCAAACTAACCCAATCTAAATTACTTTTCTTTTTTAAGTTTTTAATGAAAAATTTATGCTTGGAGGAGTTTGGGCAGCCTCAGATTAGTGACGTGACACAAGATTATTTTTACTCCGACAACTGTTGAATTACCATCTTTCAAAAAATTTTACATCTTTGCATTTAGTTATTTATTTAGTTTTAAAATGTTATCATACGAAACTGATGAGCTATGTTAAGTTTAATGGGGGATGAAAAGTATAGTTCTTGTCCGCATTCTTGATCTTTATGTATGAGCAATTTAGATTTCAATTATTTATTTCACTCTGAAAGACCTTTAAAATTCTATCTTAAATTTAGTTAATTAGTGGAAACTTGAAAGCTATTGATTTTAACTTGTCCAAAAGTGTTTTATTTTTTTTTTATTTTTTTTTTTTAAATATCATGGTTGATTGTTGACCAACCATCTTCTCCTAACTATGTTTGATAGTGCTTGATTATTTTTGATCCTATGTCAATATGTCATGCTGTTCTTGTATTTATTGTCCAAAATGTCAGAGACTAGCATGTAATGCCATATATCGGTTATCTACTTGGTGTCATAAGAATATGGTGCTTGGGAGAAAGAGATTGAAAGATTTTTCAGTTCACATTGTGGAGTAGTTGATGGAAGTTTATCATATTATCTTTCATGTTTGCGGTCAGGCAATTGTAATTCCTGTTTGTGGGATGTCATTTATGCCCATATTTATTTTGACTTTTAGCTTTGGACATTAAGTAATATGCAGTTTTAGCTTCTTGTAGTGGTTTGATGTTGGGAGCAGTATGCCGGTGACAGTTTGGAGAAATGCAAAGGTATCATGCTCCCAGCTGCACTGGTGCAGTTAATAATAATCCAATTGGTGGGGCATCTGTTAGGGATAATGGCAGGGCTGACTCGTCTTCATTGCCAGCTAATTTCTCTATTAATTCTAGGTAAATCAATTAAATTGTGCCATCTCATGTGCCGTAATATGCAAATAATGAACTCCAGCTTCCCACCTCTGATCCCAGTCAATTTTTTTTAATTTTCATTTTAAAGCTCCTTAACAGCCATAATGCAATTACCTTGTTTTGTGATGATTATAAATTAGTAGCCCTCTACATTTTTTGTGATGATTATTAAGCAATAGCCCATTAGTATCTGAAACTAAGGGTGTTCTCTATATGCACTCAATTTGTTGTTGTAATTATTATTAATTAATTGGGTAAAAAATCTAAATACATTCTCTGATTCTTTATGTATATATATGGAGTTTGCAGATACTATGATAGTTTATATTTCTTGCATCCTATCTTTTGAAATTGTGTTGCAATGTTCAAAATTTCCATTTATTTCTGCCTTGCTTGCCTAACATTGAATAAGGGCTTGAAGGCCTATTTCTCTTTTATTTCCATAAGCTGCATATTATTTGTTATAGATGGACCTCCTCTTTTCATTCCTTATCTGGGCTGGTTTCAAGTGGGAAGAGGTGGTGTTTTTCTTTAAAATAGATTGTAGTCAATGTAGTTAACTTCAAAGAGTATGACATTCTCAACATTCTAGAGGGCTAATTTGTTGTTTATGATGCTATAGCTTATTGCTAATTCTCACCATTCTGTATGGTTCAGGCGGCCTCCTCCACTGACTGCATACAAGTTAAAGTGTGATAAAGATCCCTTGAATTCTCGGTAAAGTCAGCATTAGCATGGATTCTTGTTCCGTTTAATTAGTTCTCTAGTTGCACTGAATAATTTTGAGTTAGTAGCTTAATAGAATGCAACATTGTTTAATGATATCTCTATGCTCTCTATTTTGGTTTTTATCTATTGTGGCACTACAATTTGACTGGATATGGATATGATTCTTATCCTTCTTATGCACGGTTGTATTTTAAATCTCAGACTTGGTCCCCCCGACTTTCATCCCCAGATTCCAAATTGCCCCGAGGAAACACTTACCAGGGAATATGTGCAGTCTGGATACAGGGAGACAATCGAGGGACTTGAGGTATGTTTTTGACTTTTTGGTGATTAAAATTCATTGCTTTTCCATGGATGTGTTGGGACTGATGTCATACTGCACGTCAATATTTTGGTTGGTAACCATTATCTTATTTACCTATTACCATTTATTAAAATGCAATACTTCCTGGATTGTTTGTTCTAATTTGTTAGATCTGATTTTTTAACTGTAACTGAAAAGAAAACATTTATTGGCTTGTTCATTTTTCATTGGCAATTCAGTGGCTGCTGTATAGTCCTTGTTAAAATGGGTCATTGATATTGTCGTGGAGCTATACAAATGATCCTAGCTGTCAGTTTGCCATATTCTTATGTTGGTTTACTTGCTGATTTGTCAGGAAGCTAGAGAGATTTTACTGACTCAGGTTCAAGTCTTTACTAAGCCTATTGTGATAAGATGCAGAGAGGTGAGTATTTTTTTTTTTTTTTTTGAAGCTATGGCATTATTCCCCCCCCGCCCTACCCTTTCTTTTTTTAATATGAATTAAAAGAAAACTACTTCATTAAAAAATGACTGGCACTTGGTGATAGTTGAGCCTCGCTTCTCTGCAGGCAATCAGAAAATGTCTGCGGGCCATTAATGAGTCTCGTGCTCAGAAGCGTAAGGTAATCCATTTAGTCTTTCTAATTAGAGGTGGTTTTTTTATTTTTAACCTCCTTCCTCCCCTGCCATTTTCATTGGCATTAATTTTTTAAATACAATTGTATTCCTGTATGATTTTATGCTGATCCAATCTGTATTTGAAAAGGTTTTCCCAATCTGCACATATTTAAGTTATGAAAAATCTCATAGATGAATGTAAACCTATACATTTATTCTCAATGTGACAGGCTGGTCAAGTCTATGGTGTGCCTCTTTCTGGGTCATTATTAACTAAGCCTGGTGTCTTTCCTGAGCAAAGGGCTTGCAGTGAAGACTTCAAGAAGAAATGGATTGAGGTATATATTCTTTTGTTTTCCACTAGTTGTGCAATTTTTTTTTTCCATTCTGAACTGATAGTAACGTACTTAAACTTCTTTTGAGGTTCCACTAAAAAATATCATTTATGTCATGATTAACTGACCATCTTACCTCCTTTCCTCTTTGTTCTGTGTGTGTGTAACTGTATGTTTGTTCTGTGACTATGTATGTTGGATTAGGTGAAAAGTGTTTGTGAGAGCAGTGCATCTATATAGCATCTTGTAAAAAGGCATCTTCACATCTCTGCATTACTAGGAGAACTTGTTGAATTCACTTCCTAAGATGCAAAGAATAGTTGCTAAATGCATTTGGTTATGCTGCATTTGGTATGACGAATAGAGTCTCACTTTGGTCTTTAGTTCAAAAGTTAGTTATAATGAAAATTCAAAACTGGTTACACTTTCAAATGGTAAGTGTAATCAAATCACTGAAGATAGTGGCAAGCTGAACTTGCCTTTACTCTTTGGTCAACTTGCATATTATTTGCAAATACTACATAGATGTAGCTGGTTGTGTCTTGATGTAGTATTCGGGAAATGTAAGTTGTTCTTGGAACAGGGAATGTAGGGGGAGAAATGGTGTCAAAAACATTTTTTTTAAAACTATTTTATTTACCTTGTAGTTTTTCTTTACTTGTGTCTGTTTGAAATTATAATAGCACTGATCTCTAATAAACATTCTATAAAAATAGAATTAGTATTATGAATGTCAATGTCTTGTTATAACTTTAATTATAATGATAGGGAGCATGAAAGTCGCCGAAAAAAGTGGTGTGATGAGGCAACTGTTGATCAAATATAGGCTATACATACAATGGCCCTGCCACTAAACAGGAATTTGACAATGTGGCAGAGGTTTCTTTTGATGCAAGCTGTATACCTTGGATAAAATGTCTATCTGTGAATGCAAAGTGCAGTCTATATGTCTTAACCGATACAAGTGTTGTACTGCTGTAGCTTCTTTCCAACTTCTTTGTACTGTTTCGTTCTGGCTATAGAAAACATGATAGTTATCAGGTGAATTCTGGCATCCTTGAAGATGGGTATTGTTGAGAGTTTAGACTAACCTAGAGAAGCAACAAATTAATAAAAATGCCTTCTTATGAACATGGGAGCCTCTTGCTGTGTTGCATGCTGTAATGTGTTTAAATTTTAACTGATGAGAAATGTTCTAGTTGTACTAAATGATAGATATTGTGGCTGGAAAATAAATATTTGTGGGTGCTTTTTCATGATGCACCTTTTGGGTTTTTCCCCTGTCAATTTCCCCTTATCTTCCTTTTTGTATGCCAGGGTTTATCACAACCACACAAGCGATTGCGATCTTTGGCCGATCAGGTGCCTCATGGTCACAGGAGGAAATCCCTTTTTGAAGTTCTTATCAGGAATAATGTTCCATTACTAAGAGCAACTTGGTTTATCAAAGTAACTTACCTCAATCAGGTAGAGCTGCTTAAATAATGTTATCTTTGTTTGGATGTCCTTAGTTGTAGTTGACTGTTTTTATTAGCCGATTATGGTTGTTTTTTGCAGGTTCGTCCTAGTTCTGCTAGTATTTCATCAGGCACACCTGATAAAACTCAGTTGTCACGGGCAGAGGTTTGGACAAAAGATGTTGTTGAGTACTTGCAGATACTACTGGATGAATTTTTCTCCAGAAATAATTCCTATTCTGCTCCGCACACTAAAGCTAGATCGCCTCAAATGCTATATGCTGGGTCAGTGCAGCACAGGAGTGATCCTGCACCGGTGTTTATTGATGGTGAGGAGCCTTCCCTACATTTTAAGTGGTGGTATGTAGTACGGCTCTTACATTGGCACCATGCTGAAGGACTACTTCTTCCTTCTGTAATTATTGATTGGGTTCTTAGTCAATTGCAGGTACCATTCTAGTTGTGCCAATTTCTTTTGTTCCTAGTTCTGTTGAGATAAGAGGAATTATTTTGTGCTGCACAGGATTGAATAACATTACTTAATTTTTTTTCCCCTTTCGGTTTTTGCTTGTGCTTTTCCAGGAAAAGGATGTACTTGAGATTTTGCAGATGCTGTTACCGATCATATATGGTGTTTTAGATACCATTGTTTTATCTCAAACTTATGTACGCACTCTTGCGGGAATAGTAGTTCGTTACATTTGTGAACCTTCTCCAGGTGGATCAGATCTGGTAGATAATTCTCGAAGGGCTTATACAACAGCTGCTCTAATTGAGATGCTTCGATATTTGATTTTGGCTGTACCAGATACATTTGTTGCTTTGGATTGCTTCCCTTTACCACCAAGCGTATTGTCTTATGCAGTAAATGATGGGGCTTTTGTGTCGAAGGTATCTGAGGAGGCAAGAAAGACCAAAGATAATTCAGCTGGAGTTGTTGGTATGTTCAGAAATAAAGGTCTTGATGCTCAATACCAGTCCTTATCCTTTGATCAGGTTGTTTCATCCATCAAGAAACAGGCAGATAATCTAGCAAAGGCATCTTGTCCTGGCTATCTGGTTCATAGTGTAGCAAAAGCTTTACAAGCATTGGATAAAGTGCTTTTGCAGGGAGACGTTAGAGAGGCTTATAGTTTTCTATTTGAAAATTTTTGTGATGGAGCTGTCGATGAAGGTTGGATCGAAGAAGTTAGTCCTCTCCTAAGATCATCACTGAAATGGATTGGAACTGTGAACTTGTCATTTATTTGTTCTGTATTTTTCCTATGTGAGTGGGCAACATGTGACTATAGGGATTTTCGGGCTGCTTCACCTCTTGATCTGAAGTTCACTGGGAAAAAGGATTTTTCTCAGATTAATATTGCAAGTCGCCTTCTTAAGTTAAAGATGAGAGATTTGCAAAGTAAGTCTCGACGGAAGAATGACAAATCCCTTGGAATCAATAGTCTTGCCAAAGGTCTCAGTCAGCATAATTATGTTGGCAGGGTTCCTGCAGGAAATGGGTATGAAAATAAGGATAACTCAAAAAAAGTGACCAGAAAAAATGCTAATTCGTCAGATTTATTTGAGAGCCCGGGTCCTTTACATGATATCATAGTGTGTTGGATTGATCAACATGAAGTTCAAAAAGGAGAAGGTTTGAAGCGTCTTCAGCTGCTGATAGTGGAACTCATACGATCTGGGATTTTTTACCCCCATTCATATGTAAGGCAGCTGATAATTAGTGGAATTATGGATACAAGTGGGCCTTTAGATGACCATAACAAATGGAAGAGACATTATCAAATTTTGAAACAACTGCCTGGGCTCTTCATCCATGATGTTCTGGAAGAGGCAAGGATTGCAGAAAGGTCAGAACTTTTGGAGGCCATGCACGTTTACTCAAATGAACGCCGTCTTCTCCTACGAGGGGTCCTTTGTGAGCAATATCAAAATTCATCCAAATCAAATATATCAATGCAGAAGCAAAAGCATCATCTAACCTCTGTAAAGGATGGTGGTTCCACAGCTTCTTTTGATCAGTTTAAAATTTTCCAGTCCTGTTCAGATACTTTGACTTCTAAAAAGGTCAAGTCCAATGCCGATATTGGGGAACTGAAGGCTTCCATTTTATTGCTGTTACAGATTCCTAACCTGTCCACATCTTCAGACATGGGACTGGATGAATCTCAGGGGAGTGTTAAGAGGGCTGCGGAGTCAATATCCAACAAAATGGATTTAGTAGAAGGTACACCAGGGTGCGAGGATTGTAGAAGGGCAAAGAGACAAAAGTTAAATGAAGAAAAGAGCTTTTGTTTTCAGGGTCATTCTCCAATATCAGATGATGAAGATACATGGTGGATGCGGAAGGGGCCCAAATCCTTAGATTCTTCCAAAGTTGATCTACCACAGAAGTCATGCAAACAGGTCTCCAAGGGTAGGCAAAAGGTTGTGCGTAAAAGTCTAGCTCAGTTAACAGCTGCTAGGATTGAGGGTAGCCAGGGAGCTTCTACAAGTCATGTATGTGATAACAGGGTTGGTTGCCCTCATCATAGAAATGGAACAGAAGGAGATACTCTCAAGTCAGTGGATGGAATCAGAACATTGCATGGTGGAGATATTGTTTCAATTGCAAAAGCTTTAAAGCAACTGCGTTTTCTAGAGAAGAGATCCATTACTGTTTGGTTGGTAACTATTGTTAAACAGCTTGTTGAGGAGACTGAAAGGAATGTTGCCAAGGCCAACCAGTTCGCTAGGCCTTTTGTTTCTGCTGATGATAGAAGCTCCATTCGATGGAAGCTTGGTGAGGATGAGCTCTCTGTTGTATTGTATTTAATGGATGTTTGTAATGATTTAGTTTCTGCATCCAAGTTATTGCTTTGGTTGTTGCCGAAGGTAGTCAGCAATCCCAGTCCTACAATCCATAGTGGGAGGAACATTATGATGCTGCCAAGAAATGTGGAGAACCATGCATGTGAAGTGGGAGAGGCATTTTTGTTATCATGCCTCCGAAGGTGAGCTTTCAAATCTTGCTTAATTGTGAAGTTTCTATTGTTTTATGCTGAGAATATATTTTTAAGCTCATTATTTATTTTCACCTATGCTGTGCTTATTGGCTTTTATATCATAAAAAAATTGAATTTGTTTTTGTTGTTTGTTGGATTGCTGTTTTGTGCTTACAGAATATATTTTATGCTGAGTAGTGCTATATTGGCAAAAAGGCTCACAAATGTGTTTGAAGGATGAATTGGAGAATGCTGACTATTACATGGGAGAGTAGTGATTGAATGCAAGTGGAACTTTCTAGATTAACCATTAAATAACATTCATGTTTTCATATTTTTGGATTGTTTTGTTTAAAAGGCCTTTCCTTATACACTTCTTATTTGTCAATGTTTATCACAATTGTTATGTCATTAAAATTCAGAATTTGTTTTAATTATGCTACTAGTTCAACTGCTACTTTTGGTAATTTATTTCTTGGTTCATTTGTGGCTTCACTTTTTGTTATTATGTGGCTGCTTTGTGCATGCTTTCTGTACTGTTTGAAACTGAGTTATGAATGAACACGTTGCTGGAAAAGAATCATTCTTATTATTTGGTCCACAGCTTCTGTTTGTGGGGAAGTTCTTCCTGTGGAATTGTTAAAAAAAAAAAAAAATGCCGTTTCTTCTGTCAGTAGTGGTATATTGCATTCTTTAGAAAGCATCATTCTGGAAGTTATTTGTATGTTCTTTTTCTTGACATTACGGTAGCGACGTAGCATTGTCTACAGAAATTGCATCATTCAACAAATACTTTTTGACCAAACTGTAGATTCCTGTAAACTATATGCTGTTTTCTCTCTATCGTTTTTCTCCATTGCTTGGCTTGCATATTGGTAAATCTTTGATGAAGAAATTTTGATTCTGCTCTTTGTGCCTTCCAATGGTTTCTGTTCAGGTACGAGAACATACTTGTTGCAACAGACCTTATTCCTGAAGTCTTGACAGCTGCAATGCAACGTGTTGCAGCACTACTGGCTTCTGGTGGCAGGGTTTTAGGTTCAGCAGTCTTAACTTATACTCGGCATTTGTTGAAGAAATATGCCAATGTGCCGAGTGTCTTTGAATGGAATAAGAGTTTCAAATCAACTTGTGATAAGAGACTTCTTTCTGAACTTGAACCTAGTCGATCACTGGATGGAGAGTTTGGATTTTCACTTGGAGTTCCAGCAGGAGTTGAAGATCTTGATGATTTTCTTCGTCAAAAGATGAGTGGTAATCGGATGACTAGAGCTGGTATCAGCATGAAAGATATAGTTCAAAGGCACATTGATGATTCTTTTCACTATTTCTTTGGTAAGGAGAGAAAGTTCTTTGGTGCTGGTACACAAAAAGGTCCTGGATATGAAAAATCTGATGATGGTTACCAGATAGCTCAACAAATAATTGTGGGATTGCTGGATTGCTTTAGACAGACTGGCGGTGCTGCTCAAGAAGGTGACCCTTCTTTGGTCTCTTCTGCCGTATCTGCTATAGTCAATAATATTGGACCAACTATAGCAAAAATGCCTGATTTTGCAGTGGTTTATAACCATTCGAATTCTTCATCTGCTATGGCTTCATTAAGTATTGCTAGACGTATTTTGCGTATCCATATAAGCTGCATCTGTCTGCTTAAGGAAGCCCTTGGAGAACGTCAGAGCCGGGTTTTTGAGATAGCTCTTGCAACAGAAGCCTTTTCTGCTCTTGCTACAGCTTTTGCTCCAGGAAAGGCTTCTCGAAGTCAGTTTCAACTGTCTCCTGAAGATTCCAATGTGAACAATGATATGTTGAACAATTCTGCAAGATCTGGAAGGGTAACAAAAATTGCTGCTGCAGTCTCTGCTCTTGTTGTTGGGGCTGTTATTCATGGTGTTACAAGCTTGGAGAGAATGGTAAATGTCTTCAGATTAAAGGAAGGGTTAGATGTAATTCAATTTATAAGGAGCACAAAATCCAATTCAAATGGAAACACGCGTTCTACTCCAGGTTTTAAGGTGGATAACTCGATTGAAGTTTATGTGCATTTGTTTAGGCTGCTTGTTGGGAATTGCAGAACTTTATTTGATGGTTTAATTGTGGAACTCCTGGGCGAACCATCTATAGTCGCTCTTTCAAGGATGCAGCGAATGCTCCCTCTTAGTTTGGTATTTCCACCTGCCTATTCTATATTTGCGTTTGTTATATGGAGACAAATTATTCTTAGCAAAGATCTTGCAAACCGTGAAGACATAAATCAATTGTATCAATCTTTGACAACGGCCATAGGTGATGCCATAAAGCACCATCCTTTTCGGGATGTATGCTTAAGAGACAGTCAAGGCTTTTATGATATTGTAGCTGCAGATGCCAGTGATGCTGAGTTTGCTGCCATGTTAAGTGGTTTGGACATGCACTCTAAATCTGCAGCATTTGTTCCCCTTCGTGGAAGGCTGTTTTTAGATGCCATCATTGATTGTAAAATGCCTGAGTCTGTGTCCACTCAGGATAACAGCAATCGAGTTTCTGGACTTGGTGGATCTAAAGGGCAACATTCAGAGAGCGAAACAAAGCTTCTGGATAAGATTGTGAATGTATTGGATACTCTGCAACCTGCAAAGTTCCATTGGCAGTGGGTTGAACTTAGGTTACTTTTAAATGAACAAGCCCTTGTTGAAAAGCTTGAGGCCCATGATATGTCTCTAGCAGATGCTATCCGTTCATCCTCAACTGGTCCTGTAAAAGACGCTGCTTCTGAAAATGAGAATAATTTCATTGTGATCATCCTCACAAGATTATTGGTCAGACCTGATGCTGCACCCCTTTTCTCGGAGTTGGTTCATCTTTTTGGTAGGTCACTGGAAGATTCAATGCTATTGCAGGCTAAATGGTTCTTAGCAGGCCAAGATGTTCTTTTGGGACGAAAAACTATTAGACAACGTCTTATTAATATTGCAGAGAGTAAATGTCTTTCAACTAAGGCTCGGTTTTGGAAGCCATGGGGCTGGTCAGGTTTTGATCCTCTGACAAGCGGAGGAGAGAAAAAGAAGTTTGAGGTCACCTCCCTTGAAGAAGGGGAGGTTGTTGAAGATGGCACAGGCACAAAAAGATCTGGAAAAGGATCAACTCAAATGTTTAATTCTGAAGGGTTCAGCATGAGCCAACAGTACAGAACTGAAAGGGCTCTCATTGAATTAGTTCTTCCCTGCATAGATCAAGGTTCTGATGAGTCACGCAATACATTTGCAAGTGATTTGATTAAGCAGTTGAATAATATTGAGCAACATATAAATACAGTTACTCGCGGTGCAAGCAAGCAGGCAGGATCAAGTTCTTCTGGGCTGGAAGGTCCTGCAAATAAGGGTAGCAACCGCAAAGTTATGAGAGGTGGTAGTCCTGGAATGAACAGACGGACAGCAGGAGCTGCTGATTCTGCTCTGCCATCCCCTGCAGCCTTGAGAGCTTCCATGTCATTGCGGTTGCAATTATTGCTGAGATTGCTTCCTATCATATGCGCAGATGGGTAATTGTTCAAATATTTTCATATCTCATGATTGCCCGTTCATTTAGCTTGCATGCTATTGTTAAAATCTTAATTTTGTTTACCTTTTTGCATTTTTATTAATTATTGTTTTATGTTCACTCTATTAGTTGTGTGGATGTTTTGCTGTTTTATATTTCCTTAGTTGTGTCATCTCAGCCAAAATGCTCTGCTGTTTTTACTGTGATGCATTGTATATGCATTTTCTGTAGGTATAAGTATACTGTGTCAACATCTAATCCCAAAGCGAAACACCAAAGCATGCTTCATTACTATGTTAAAAAATGCATCACAAAAGTTTAATTTTGTGAGTTTCAGTTTGAGCATGCCAAATAATTATGGGATCACTTGACGCAGATTTTTTGTTCATATTGTAATTTTCCTGCCTGCTGCCTAGTATATGGAGGCATAAAAAAGGAGACAGGCACATATTTGTAGTGCTCTCTCTCTCTCTCTCTCTCTCTCTCTCTCTCTCTCTCTCTGTGGCATTTGCGAAAGCAGATGCTGCATTCCTTGATGCTGTTATTCAAAAGTTTGGCAGTAGAAAATACTCATTTTTGCTTTATGTCAGGGAGCCATCTGGCCGGAACATGAGGCACATGCTTGCATCTGTCATGCTTCGCCTCCTTGGTAATCGTGTTGTGTACGAGGATGCAGACCTATCATTCTCTCCAGTGCAAAGTTCTCAATCTAAGATGGAGGTTGAGTCTCCATTGGAAACTGTGTCTGTGGATTTGTCTGGTGAAAGTCTCTTTGATCGGCTACTGTTGGTCTTGCACGGTTTGTTAAGTAACAGCCAGCCAAGTTGGTTGAAGCCAAGGTCTCCCTCCAAGTTAATGAGTGATTTTTCTAAGGACTCTGCTGGACTTGATCGTGAGGTGGTGGAGAGTTTACAGGTTCGTTCTCTGATGTACTGTTTGTTAAAATGTTGTGATTTTGTCCAACTTAACTTTTTTTTTTAATTGGGTTCTTGATGCCCTATGAAAATTTTAATTATTAATATAATATAGTAGGTTAACATAAATTCATCAGCACAATCACCAACTCAGAATAAAAGAAAAGAGTGGGGCATCGCTATTGCAAATTCGCAATGCTATCAATGAGATCTGATTGTATGTACTTTCCTTAATTTGACGTGTTGCCAAATGCATTGTCATCATCAAATTTTTCTGCTATAGTATTGATTAAATATTTTTTTCCATACAATTATGCTTCTAGTGAAATCTCTGACATGCTTGTTGGTATATATCTGTGCTTGAAAGGAGAGATGGACCTAGAAAAATGATAAATATGGGTATGAGAATTTGAATTTATTTTGAGTTTCTTTTCTGTTTCGACTTCACATATTCAGCAATTGGTTGAATTTATTTTCTTTCCACTTTTGCTCTATAGTCAACTATTTAAATCTTATTAAGTGGATGGGAAATGAATTAATGATTGTTTACTATTTTTTTTTTCCATGGTTGATAAACTTATATATAAAAAAGTATTAGTGTGTATAATTATACTGTATAGGTTGCTGTTTTTTCTCTCTGCCATCCCATTTATCTACATACACGTTCATCCTATTAAACTAATAGATCTTTTATGAATGCAGAATGACTTAGATCGCATGCAGCTGCCAGGCTCTATTCGGTGGCGCATCCAAGCTGCAATGCCAGTTCTTCCTCCTTCAGTAAGATGGTCCATCTCTTGCCATCTACCATCTGTTCCTGTTGCTGCTGTTGCTTCACTTCAACCTAGTATCGCATATTCTGGATTTTACACTGGAAACCCATCGCAGAAAAGTCCTCTACCTTTGGCACGAATGACAACAAATGCGCCAGGGAAGTCCAAGCCATTGCCATTGCCATTGCAACCGGAAAATGATATGGAAATTGACCCATGGACTCTTTTGGAAGATGGCGCAGGATCAGGTCCATCTTCAAGCAACTCTGCTGTGATTGGCAGTGGTGACCATTCTAATCTTCGGGCCTCCAGCTGGCTTAAAGGGACTGTAAGGGTCAGGAGGACTGACCTTACTTATATTGGTGCTGTAGATGATGACAGCTGATTCAAGTTAACTTTCATTCTTGATTTGGCCTGGAGTGAACAATTCCCTCAACAGGTAACGTTTTTGTTTATCATGCATATTTGGCATCAAGGTTCCCCCTTGTTCTTGCCATACCTGCCTTTGATGGCAAAGGGTGCTGTTGGGAGGGACATTCTTATTGGGGCATGTGGTCCTTGTGAAGGTAGTGAAAGAAATATGCTCTTACACAGCATGCCCTGCCAGGTCTTGGGCCCACTTGACTACTAACATTTTGATCACTGCCTGTCTGGACTGTGTACTCCAGGTGCAGTTCGGAGACTTCTTGTATATATAGAGAGAATTTTTTAACTTTGCTGATTCATCAGGGTCAAATATCTTAAGAATGATTTGTAGCTGTTTCATGTGCATTAATCTGTTGTTGCATTCACTGTCTGTCTCTCTGCTCTGTGTCTCTTGAATGTGTGTGGATGCACACTGATGTGAATGCCAGTAACGGTTCAATACATGAATATATGGCAATGTTCACAGTGGCATGTGCAGTCCATTAGTTTATTATCTTCTGCGGTAGTTTTAGGGCATTGTTGATTTATCAAATACCACATCACCCCCCAACGTGTTGTTTGATATTGGCCTACTTCTGTAATTAATTGATATATGGGCTATGGGTCTCATTGAAATTAAAATGAATTCTACTTTACAACAGATGACAGAATCAGAATGCATGTATTATATTTTTGCTAATAATACAGCCAATGATGCGAGTATATAGACTCCAAATATGTGGAGTGGATGATATGTTTGATTTTGCTAGTGAAAAATAGTCTTGGATTTAAAGCTTCATGTGTTTGGATTCCCGATAAAGGCTTTCTGTAGTTCATGTAATATTACCCTGAAACTCAACCCAGATGCCATGCAGATCTTGTATTTTCTTGGAACCTTACTTTGCCTCCATTTGTGTATGGACCAAACAATGTTTCCTGTTGATTCAAGAATTATCGGTGGTGTTTTTGTACAAGTGTTAAAAGTGTTTTTTTGATCTAAATGACTCGTCATACAGCTGTTGTTTATTCGGTTCCGTCTTTTGGATACGTTCATCTTTAGACGTTAGTTCTGTTTGACTTCTCATAATTTGTTTTCTGGAGCTGTCTGTAATTGTGTTTAGCAATGGGCATTTTTGGCTCGCCAATAAGGCAGTAGTTAAATTAGAGGTACCAAAACTTCGATTTTCCAATCTCAAATGCACAAGCATACATGCGTGTAAACAATCACGGCATCAATGTCTAAAATATTCACTGGATGAAACTTGCTTTATAAAAATGAACTTACAGGAAATTTTCAGATAGATGCGCAAGATACATCTTAATTAATCATGTCCGTTAAGATTCCGTAAAGATTAAAACTAGCTAGGCTTGTGGTGCATTTACAATTTACTATTTTATTAAATCACAACGAAATTGGTCAATTGCCAATCTAGCTAACAATCTCGCGCAAAACAGAACTCAACCCAAAATTAGATCCAATAGCAGTATTGGAGGCCATTGATGGAAACAGAGGGAAGAAGAAAATGAATTTGATTTCCTGTTTGGACATTAAATAAAAGAAAATTTTCATCTCTTCGTTATTACTCATTAGCAATGGTAAGGAATGTAATGAATGAATGTTATTTATATTCAAGAAGAAGTGCGTATAATAATTGATTCTTCTTTTTTCCTTTTATTCTAATAATTTGTTTAAACAATAAACAATGCAAAGTAAATTAAATTTTTTTTTTCTTTTTTCTTTATTTCTCTTGAATTGTGAATCCAAACAAAAGGGTGAAGGGAAGAGGATGCCAATTCAAATAGATTTCATTGATAATAAACATCAATAGAGCCTAATAAACCCTTTACTGTATTCTACAAACACGAATCAATGAACCCAACAAACACAATTTAGCACGTCAATATTAGAATTTTGCGTCACAGAACAACATATAGCTGCACCAAAGGTCGTTATATATTTATTAAATTTAATAAAATATTTAATTATATTTTATTACGTCTTATTAAACATAACCCAAAAAGGACAATCAATTATCAATGACCCATATTAAACGCCAGGCCGGCGGCCCGCTACCACACAAAAGCAATCATGCTCTTGCGACGTTTACTCGTTGATATTGATTCCTTTCTTTTTTTTAATGCTTATTTCTTACTCAAAGCTCGTCAACAACACCACTCTATTGGCATTTTCCTACTGTCTTCTTCTTTCATTCTCTTTCTCGGTTGTAAGTTCATCATCTCCTTCATGCTTCGTTCTCTCTTTACTTATTCTTGACTTGGTTTTGGGCTTTAGGTAAAGGCAACTAGATCAGATAATATGTTTATTTTCTTTGAATAGAATTTTGGATGATCGCTTCAGATTACTAATTCGCCATGGATAGTGAGAAGGGAGAAATTCGTGTCAGCGGTAATGCCACGCAGAGGATAACGTCTCAAGATGAAGCCCAAGCTCTTAAAAAGTGTTTGGAGGAAAGTAAAGGAGACCATGACAAATGCAAGTCCAAGGTTGATTCTTTCTTTTCTTCCTCCTCTTCTGTTTCTCGTCCAAGGAAACGGTTGCCACCTTTACGGCTCAGAAGTGGTTCGTTGACTGATATCTGAAGCAAGCAGTAGTAACCCATTTTCATTATTTTATGTTTCTATTAATCTATGTGCTGCTTTTATGTCACTATTGTATGAATAGGAATACCGAAGCAGTCAGAGCCGCTGCCAATGTCCAGATCATTCTATAGCTTGGTTTTCTCTTTTCTCTACGGATCTGATTTCTTTGCAGTTGAATATTAACTTTTTCCTTTCTTTTCTTTTGGACCTTTTGGAAGCTTTAGCTTGTTTCACTTTGAGCAAAATGTACAGATCTTGCTTAAAGTCTGAACTAATAATTTAGTTCATTACAGATATAACTACTACTGACTAACTTCAGAAACAAGTAAAAAGATTTCAAAGATTCTTCTAATTGTTTTTTTTTTGCTCGTATTCTACAAAAATTGGTCATCGGTTGTAGGAGGAGAACTGCTGGATTAAGATATCTCTTGTTGACGTTTGAACTCATTTTTTAGGTTTCTATTCACCTTGGTTTCTTACTGATTTATCTACAAAAAGAACATCTTCAATCCAAGCAACTATGTTGAATGCTAGGCCTTCTAGGACTCTTGAGTAGCTCTCTAGGGTTGCTTGTCCCACATCCTGCAATATTCACTTTCCCATTGTTAGGTTCATCACTGAAGTGCAGGAAATTAGGAATGAAGTGTTACTTTACTTACCCGATTGTACTGTATCTTGCATGTGTCTAGGGATGTCTGTGAAAGTTCAGGATACCTCTGCTTCAAGCAGAAGAGCAAGCTTTCCGCTCTTTCTGCTAAAACATGATTTTTGTCAGTTCGATCAATGTCAGACATGAGGTCTTTTACCATTTCCCAAGATGATTTTGAATGCTTCATGCACGCTTTACGTCTCCACGTATACATTGAAGCTTCTACTCGATCTGCAAGCTCAAGTGCTTCATGTTCTGATGCTATATTGAGACAGTCAAGAACATAATCTGGGGAAAATATGTCTGTTGTACACATGTAGCGGTAAGTTACGTCACCTAGACTCGCTCTTCCACTCTGAATTTCCATTGGACAAGTTGTTAAAATTCGGAATCAGTATTGCTCAAATGTTCATGTAAAGTGCTTATGATTTGGTTAGCAAAGGAGGGGCTAACCTTGGGAAGTGATGCCATGTATGTGTCTGGAATTTCCATATCATCAAGAATACTACTATTAATGGCCATGGCTGCTTTGTGAATTTGATTAGCACAGTCACGTTTGTGTCTCAAGTGCTTCCTTGACTTCTCAGAGAGACCGCCTGGAGGAACACAAGGAACTGGCACCCACCATTTCTCCTCTTTCCGCTGAACAATAACTCTGCGAAATGAACCTGAACGAGTTGAATTTGATGACATGCTTCCCTGTTCTGCATACCAGAATTCTATATCTTGGAAACCATCCAGTATTTCCTGTCAAATAAAAATATTTGTTACTGTGAACTATGATCATTGAAAGAAAACAGAACTGCTTTGGTTTGAGCAAAAGAAAGAATCATCTTACAATGAGCATCGCGTCAAGCTTTCTTAATGCAGGAAGGTTGATGTAAATATCAGATCGTGGTCTGCTTTCCATCACCTGCAAAGCCAATGAACATGTTAGAAAAATTGAGAACATTACATCTCCAATTTTGAAATATTGGTTACAGATTATAAAAATATACCTCCAGAGCTGTTCCATCTTTTAAATTCTGCGACTTGGGGATGAATTCTACAATGTAATCACATACAGAAAGAAGACAATCCATTTCTCTCTTCCACATAGCCTTTTTCTCAGGTTTCAGCGGCTCTAACCTCAAATTCTGTCCAAACAAAGTGGCTGCAGAAAGTAACATACATAAGCAATAACAGAAAATAGGAGATCAAGAGCCTTCTTTTTTTTTTTAATGATTTACTGGTGTGGTGTTTTTAGTATATATATATACCATAGAGATTAGTTATGGCATTTGAGATTGTGACAGCCGTGCAGACACCTTTCCCACTTCCTGACATGTCTTCACCAAGCAAAAGCTTTGCGAATCTTTCTTTCATCATCTCAAGGTCTGGCAGAAATTTTCATTATAAGCACAACTAGTCAAATGTAGAACAATATGTAACCAAAAAGACTCAAGCTTTGCAGGTTATAAGCTCACCTGGATCTACTGATTCTTGATCATCGATAATGCACTTCCGTTGCTTCATGCCTAGCCTTCCAAGCAAAGGTTGATTATGGGCTGCCGATTTGTTTGGTATCCAGTGACAAGAAGAAGGTTCGCTTGAATAGCTGTTGTCTTCTATGGCATCAGATAAGGCTGATGTCTCTGAATAAGTCCGGCGAAACAAGAAAGAATCGCCACTTGTTGTTGAGAATCCTGGAGTTTCAGTTTGATCCAGAGAAGAAGGTGAGGGATGATAACCCAGGTCAGAACTATCATCATAATTCGAAGAAGTGTCCATTTGAGGCTTAATTATTATCTGTGGTGGCCTATTTGCTAAACCCTCTGCTCTGAAAAGATAATGATGAAAGTGTGCACAAATTTGGTTAGTGGAACATCTTTTTTGATAATTAGAGAAACAAAGTAGAATGGTGGGAATTTAGGGGTACTAGAATCTGATACTTTGGCCCAGGAATTGGCTTGAATTGCCGAGTTTTTATTCACTACTGAGGGCAAGGAAGGAAGAAAGATATTATTATATCAAAGAGAAGAAAAGAAAAAGAAGTGTTCATCTTTGTTGCTACAAAAAGCGAAAGGGATTACTCATAGGTCGTTATTGTCATCAGAAATGGAAATAATTCACTGAAAACACTAAAAATTTACAAGTAAAAGCAGTCTTTGTAAAATTATTAATCCCTTTTTGGAACTAGGCAAACGGAAATTTGAAAATCTGAAGGCAACGGTTAACAAAAAGCAACGGTCTAACATTCCTTTTAACTTACCTTTAATGTGCGCAAGATTTGAATTTGAGAAGTAGATGAGTATGCAGCTGATTACCGTTTGAAACAGTTCCCTCCTATTCTATGCTTCTCTTTCTCTCCTGCAACCTTTTCTTTCCTAAAGAAACACTTTCTTTGAGCAAACCCACATCACCATTATCATAAAAATGGAAATTTTTCAGCCGTGTGATCTGGATTCACTGATCTCTGATCAAGAAGATGGTTAAAGACCCAGTTGCAGAATCGGCAGCATTTCCTCAACGCCGTGTAGAAGTCGGTCTGAGTTGGACGTGAATGTTAATGGGTTAGTGGGGTTTTATATAGTGTATATGGGTACGAAAACGTGAGAAATGGTATATTTTTATGGAGGAAATTCAACAAATAATTTGAATTATTTTAATGAGAAATCAACCTTCTCGAACAACGACTAATTATGATTTGATTCACATTTAGCAGCTGTGATGCTTTGTGAGGACCTGATTGGTCAATCATAGCCGTCTAATGATCAAACGACACCAGGCAATGAACCAGGGGCTGCATAATTTGCGGAGCTCAATAAGCCACAAATGAGCAGAAATAAGTGCTACGTACCGTAAGGATTATGTCTTATATCTGACAGTCACCTATTAGTTTGATGTAATAGACTTTATACATATAAATGTTCAATAGTACTTAATTAATAGTGTTCCTAGGGCAGTGATTTGGCACATTTGTGGCCTCATAATCCTAGATGCAAATGTCCCATAAGCAGAAATGGGCTATCAATATTCATTTTTGAGATGTTTTGAATCAGAGGTCACATGATCGTCAAAGACAACTGGTTCATTCATAATGAGGGATGAGGTGGGTCTGAATCTGCATGTGAACCATAGGTAATAAGATGCTCACAGAGCCTTAAGCACCTAAATGATTTAATTCACTTGAAAATTTGTCTTCATTTCCCCAGGTTGGTAGGACCAGTGAGCCTAATTTCAAATTGAACATTGCAGTAATAATAAATTAAATAAAATATTTATTATCAACAGCTAAAAGGGCCAAAATCAATTTTAGCTTGCCTAAAACTGATTGAAAAAATATCCAGAACGTGTGAATAGTTAGCTTTGTCGGAGGTTGGCTTGAAAGAGATTTTTGAATAGATGATGACAAATTCACAGAAAAATACCAGTTGAAAAGAAAGTCAATTCCTCATAATATTAATTATTTTGAAGAATCAAGTGACTTCTGAAAATGGGTCGTGAGGTAGACGTGCATCCCATTTCCCAAATTTCAGTTTCATGCTCATTTCATTTGGCCTTAATAAGGAAGAGGTGTCTTCAGGTCAAATATTTCTTTATGAAGCAAATGCATGAACAAACTTTTAAGTTGCAAAACAATAGTAAGTCTATTCCCCCATGACAATTGCTTCAACAATCGGTCTTCTTGCCCATGAAGTTACTGAGCAAAATTGAGCAATCAATCAAGGACTCTTCAACCACAAGTCTTGTGCCCATGCAGTTACTCAACAAAGTTGGGCAGATCTTAGACTCCAATTCTCAAGTCTAGTCTGTTCCTCGCAAAGTTTCCAAACAAGGATCAACAGAAACAGATTATTCAAAAGCTTCACTCTAAGCCACTAGTACAAAAGGAAGAGAATGCATTAGCTGGTTGGTCTCATCAAGTCTGAGCCACCAAGTGCCTGTCAACAGTATACCCCATATTGTCTACTCACATTACTAGACCTAAAATTCTCAGCATGGCAAGGCTATGACCCATGAGCAATAAATACTATTCTGTGATAAGCAAACCTTTACCTAATCTCAAGGACAGAATCTAACTTATTGATTTCGTTATGAAGTTTACCGTCTCATCAGAATTCGTGACTAAAATGTATGATCCTTCTAATTTCCCTTGGCTTTATTCTTGGATATCAATCAATTACAATAAAAACAGAATCCCGACCATGAAGATTTCAGGTGATTGATAATAGATCTGCATAATGATTGTCTAGGTTCATTCACACGAGCAACCAATGCCCTTTTCTCCATATGCACTTCTTTCTGCAAAATATGGTGATTCTATCCTCTCAGTGATAAGCCTGCTAATGAATAACAAACAACAGAAATGTTGATAATTTCACAAACATGGAACTTACATTGGTAATGAATTTGAGTCTGATTTTTATCTCTCCTTCGTAAGTGTCATCTTTGAGTACCACATTTTATGAAGCTGGTTTTACTTCCAGAATTCCTTTATCATGTCCCTCAGCTATTATCCCTCCAAGGTAGATTCTAAATCTCTCTCTCTCTCTCTCTCTCTCTCTCTCTCTCTCTCTCTCACACACACACACACACACAAAAAGAGATTAAGAAGAGACGAGAAAATTTTGTGATTACTTTTTTATTACACCTACAGCTACAGGAAAATATCATGACAATGCAAAATACCTTTGTTCAATTCACAACCACAGGACATACAAGAGTCATTCAAAAGCTAATGGAGGTATTATTGTCAAGTTTAAAAAGAGGTGGGAAAATATATATAATGCTCAACTTAGAATATTGATTTTCTTGTTCCACATAAAATTTAAAGTAATATCAAATTTCAAGAATCTGGTTTGGTTGGCAGTGCTTGATAATCCCCTAACAACAATTATATGCCAAGATTTCAAAAATTTAATTACCAGAGCAAATAAATTCTAGATTAGAGTTATTTAATATTACATGGTTTCACCAACAAATCCACCATCTGTGAAGAGTTCCTTATCCATGATTCTGAATTTTAGATGGGTCACGTGTTTCCAATCAATTAGCAGAAACTCAAACATGAATTTCTCATTCCACCATGCCTCTTCATCTTTAACTGCATGATAGAAACTCAGGGCACTAGGCTGCTTCAATAAACTAGTAACATTGCTATAGGAGTTATTTGAAAATAAATTAAAAACCAAAAACTGGAGTGTAAACCTGATGATACTTTGCTTTCATGTACTTTATTTCCACATTTTGTGATGACATAATAAACTGGTGTTCCTATAACCAAATAAACCAAATTGAAACTATTAAGGTGCTCTAGCTAATCAAAAACTGAAAGAGCTTGAAATCATGGACATATTTCAGAAAAAGGAAACTCTAGTTACTTCCAGGGAGAAATTAGGATACAGATCCATCAAAAACATGGCACTGTAGATAGTTTATAGCTGGGAGCAAGAATAAAAAGTTACCAATAATATTTGTGTGTCTAATGCCTTCAGCACAAACAAGTAGTACTTCAAGGATTCCCCTTTTCATTTCCAAACAGCCACACCCGACATGCATGTTAAAGCAAGAAAATGTGTTTGTGCGTGAGAGAGAGAGAGAGAGAGAGAGAGAGAGAGAGAGAGAGAGAGAGAGAGAGAGGGTGTTTTACAAGAAAAGGCCATGCTGCTACATTGGATTTAAGAAACTAATTACAGGGCAGGTTTCAAAAGTCGATTTAATTAAAAAATTGCTTCATTGGCATCTGAATTCAAAGCAGTCAAATGAAAAAGAGATTTAATTAACTAAAGCTGATTTAAGTGAATCCTAAAATTCATGTACTTTAAAAGCAATAAAATCTTATGTTACGTACATCATTATTACATTAATAAATTGCAATGGACCATTTTTGTGTTCTAAGAGTGGAACAAAAAAATGGGTTTAACATGGTTAAAGTTCAGGCATTCAAGCTTTCCTCACATGGTTAAAGTTTATGCATTCAAGCTTTCCTCACATGGCTTAGCGTCTTGAATTCAACTTCATCAAATTGCATCTTTCTTGTGATTCAGAATTTTATTACATCTGCACTGTACAAATTATATAATAAAGAAATAAAAAAAAAATGCACAAAAAGAGTGATGCCATACAGTTCAAACTTAGTTTTTTCAAGTGTTGCCTAAAACTCAAGTGCATCAACACACATCTTTTAGTTTAAATTCAAGATTCATCCATCCTCTCATATTACCAACATATGTATGCCTCCTTTCCAGACAATTAACACCTAATTGGGAATTCAATCACTATAAAAGCATGATTCAACAGCTATTTCAGATTTCTCAGGATTAACAAAGTGAGAAAAAGTCCATTACAATTTGAAATTCAGGATCGTCATTTAATCACATAGTGGCCAAACAAAAATCTTGAGTTGAAAAGTTTGTGTAACACCCCTAATTTTTGAATTTATTATTTTGTGAGTAAATATTAATATTTTATTTTATTTAAATTTTAGAAAATTATTTGAAATTTTTCGGATTTTAGAAATCAAGTTCGATTTTCCGAAAATATAAAACTTTGATGATTTTTAAAAATTAATTTAAAGACCACGTGGCAAAACTAAAAATATGTTTGGACTCTACGAATTTTTTCTGAGTTTTCTACGAATTTTTTCTGAGTTTTCTAGAATTTTTTTGGAATTTTTGGGCCTCGTTTTCGATCTCAAGGAAGAGTAAAAATTCAAAATTTTGTATCTTGAATCGGACCAGCCGAATCGAATCGGACCGGCCTTTCTTTTTCTTCTTCTCCCTTTCGCCGTGCGCCCGACCTCTTTTCCTCTCTCCCTCTTGTTTTCTCTCTCCTCCCTCCTCCCCACTCCACGCCGTGGCCACCCAGCCCTCCCCACATCGCCGGCGCGCTGCCCCAGCCTTCCCCCACCGCCGGCCGGCCTTCCAGGCGGCCGAAAATGACTCGCGAAGAGGTGCAACGCCCAGCGCGCCGTTTTGGCTTCCCGACCGAAATCCGGCAGATCCAGCCATCTGCCGGGTCTTGTGTCAAACATCATCTACACCTCGAGAGCTTTCCATAGACACCAAGAACACCAAAATCCATCAAGCGGTTTGCCCAATTTTTGTCTGGAAAATTTTAGCACATTTCGACTTTTGGGCTAGATTTCTCGCAAACCATGAAACCCACAAGAAAACCGAGAGTACCAAAGCGCTCCACTCGTCGAGAGCTTCGCGACAATATAAATTTTAAAATTTTTCAACACCGTTTTTCGGTGGGTCCCACGAAACTTCGTAGTATTTTTCCGAGCATTAAATGAGCTTAGAAAATTTCTGTAAAAATTATATACTAACCCCCGTGTTGTGGGCTTCGTGTATGTATCTTCAATTCGCGAAAATTCGACGGTTACCCGCATCTGTGAATTTCCGGCCAGACAGACCGGCTACCAAAAAAATTTTGGAATTGAATCGAGATTTTGGCTATCCCGTCAGACATCCCGAGCGCGTTCCCGAGGTCGGAATCGGCATAGATAAACCCGAACCTTACTTTTTCGTAATTTTCTAATACTTGAATGGGATTAAAAATCCATAAAACATTTGTGATAGCTCAGAAAATTATGATTCCTTTTGCATTAGGTTAGTAATATTGCTAAGGACAGCGGAGCAAAATTTTAGGATTTTTAGAACTCATTTGGGTAGTTTTTGCAAGAGGTTAAATTATGAGGACTAAACTGTAATTTTACATGTTGTGATTGATGACTGTTTGGATGGGCCCAAGAGGGGCTGTGTAATATGATTGAGTTGTGGATGTATGGCTTGTGAATATAGAAGTGCGTTTTAAGCCCTTTTGCAGGTTGGGTAGGTCCTAGGTAGAGGGAAGACTCTGCCGGATTTTCGACACGATTTAGGACATCTTTAGTCTTTTTCTCAGTTTGTATAGAGTCAAATGTACTGAATAATTGTAATAAAATTATCAGGTGAGCCGAGACAGCCTTTCTCCTCCGCCCAGCAGCCACAATGACTGCGGTCAAGTCTGTGAGTAAAATATTAATTTTAATTGTAATTTCGATATTATTATATGTTCAAGAATGCCCATGCATCACTTATAAATATGTATCTATGTAGTTAAACTCTAAGCACATTTTATGTTGCATTCACAACTATTAAAGTGTCATGGATGTTGTTGTGGTAATTTGGAGCAGTGTGCATGAGTTAGCATGCGTGTGGTATGGTGTTGGCTATGTACAGAACGGGTAGACACGGCTTTAGATCTTCGCTGGGACCCGGTCCTTCGGGGTAGACACGGTTTGAGTTCTTCGCTGGCACAAGTTGAATTAAGAGGGCTGTATAGGGGATTAGCTCCTATATATGTATTGTTTGACTTTATCGGACGTGTGAGTGCTCCAGATTACCTTTTTGCTGTTATGACGTGAAAATATTGACGATATTGCATTTCACTCTACAGGGTGCATTAACTTTAGATAGCTATAGGGATTATGGTTAAAATTGATATTTTACTCTCTGAGTCGAACGCTCACTCATGTTCATTATTATTCCAGGCTACAAGAGAATTATTATTGTGGTTAACATGTTTTTCTTCTTCGCAGGTTGTTTATTAATGTTTGTGTAATTCTGTTAACGTGTTAGAAATATTTATTTGATTTGGGTCTGTAATATAATTTGCCATGTTGGACCTGTAAACTTATTATATGCATGTATGTTGGACTGGATGAGGGAGCTGAGCTCCCATTTGGCTTTATATTATTATGAGTATGTGGAGGGTGAGCTGAGCTCCCCAATTGATTATATATTGTGTTTACAGGTCGGGTGAATCAAAAACTCCCCATTAAAAGGTCCATTTTATGGTCGGACTCTGTCCGGTTGAATTCTTGAAATTGGGCCCAAATATGCCTTAGAGTTGGGTTGAGGAATAGTTAGGCTTACTACAGAGTTGGGTTGAGGAATAGTTAGGCTTACTACGGGTCTCAGGAGCTTTAGGCTAGTCTAGGTTCTAGTGCCGATCCGGCCCATAGGTTGGGTTGTGACAGTTTGACACATAAAAAGAGCTATCAAACTCTCATTCCTTAGCAATTATGAATTTTGCAGAAAAAAATCCAGGCATAAAACAACATGAATAGCTCAAAGCACAAGAACAATTGAAAAATTACCTCTCATGATTATTAGGGAATAGGAAATATAATGATTAATTTGCTTCCATTATGTTGCGTTCTGTTTCCTTCGTAGATTCCTTCTCGTCCATAAACTTTTTAAGCCTTTCCACATCTTTCCATCTACCCCCCTCCGCATACAAGTCTAATAAAGTCTCATAACAGCTAGTGTTTTCTGGGTCTAGGGCACTGAGCTGTTGGACGACAAACTCTGCCACCTCAATTGACCCATCTTGTTTTGATCTACAACCAGCAAGAAGAGCTCCCCAGATTCTTTTATCAGGCACCACTGGCATTTCCTTTACAAATTTAAGAGCTTCTTCAATATTGCCTTGGCGACTTAGCAAGTCCACCATGCAAGCATAGTGTGCAAGTTTTGGAGTGATTCCATGCTTTTCTTGCATAGAATAAAACCACTTACAACCTTCATTTTCTAGCCCACATTGACTACAAGTAGATAAAACAGAAAGGAAAACAGTATCATTGGGCTTGACCCCACAATTCAACATGTTGGAGAATGTTTCAAGAGCCTCAAAACCACATCCATTCAACCCATATCCCTTAATCATTGAACTCCAACATATTACATCTTTGGTGGAAATTTCATCAAAAAGAGCCTTCCCCTGCTTTATCCTTCCAAGTTTGCAGTATAAATCAATCAAGCAGGATTTCAAATAAACATTGGATGAGTAACCTGCTTTAGTTACAAATCCATGGATGCTTTCCCCAAGCTCTTGAGCACCCAGTGCAGTACACGCTTGTAATACACCAACAAATGTAACCTCATTAGGCTTCTCATTTATGGATTGCATTTGTTTAAATGCACTTAAGGCATCATGAGGTTGCCCTCCTCGAGTATATACTGAGATTATTGCACTCCATGCAATAAGATCTTTATGAGTCAGCTGATCAAATACCATCCTAGCTGAACCAAACTTGCCATACTTACCATACATTTGAAGAAGTGAGGTGCCGACTGAAATAAAAGCCAAGAATCCATTTTTCTCTATATAGGCGTGAAGTCCCACTCCAAATTTAAGCTCATTTGCTTGTAATGATGCCAAAATTGTATCCCTGATAATGATTTCATCTGGTTCAATGCTAGAACATTGCATCTTCAAGAAAATATTCAATCCTTCTCTAGGATATTGATTCTCAATACACACGCAAATTATAGTCCTCCATGAGACCAAATCCTTCTCCCATATTCCATTGAAAAGTGAAAAAGAAGCTTCCAATTCCCCACTTTTTGCGTAGACGTTTATAAGTGAGTTTTGAACATTTGTAAAAGAATAAAATATCCTTTTTATTGAAAAACCATGAATCTGATTCACGAAACATAACCCACCAAGATGAGCACCAGCAGGCAAAACACTAATAACAGTCACGTGATTAGCTTCTACACCATAATAAAGCATTCTCCTAAAATAATGAATGGCCTCCCTATACTTCTCATTCTTAACGCAGGCCGAAACCATTGCGCTCCACAATATCACATCCTTATACAATAAATGATCAAATAACTTCCACGCTATTCCAATATCAAACATGGAATAAAAGCCAAGAAGAGCTGTCACGACTGGAGCTTCTAGTTCAAACCCCAATTTAATCACATAAGCATGTGCTACCCGTATCATGTCTTGGCAACTGAATGCACCAAAGGCGCATATTAAGCTCACCAGCGTCACAAAATTTGGCCTTTGGTCACTCAATAGCATAGTTTTAAACAATCCAATTGCCCGTTCAGGCTGCTTTTCGCTAGCCAGCTTGGAAATTTTAGATGTCCAGGAGATTACGTTGCCTTTTTTGTGATGAAACTCGGTCGAGTCTTCATAGCCTGTATATTCATGGAGAGTAGAAGTGTAATACAAACGATATATGGAGTTTCTTACGTGTGAATTTCGTTTGGTGATTTCATCGAACAGTTTGTGCGCATTTTTTAGAAGATAACACATAATAATTCGATAGGCTTAGCGTGAAGTGAAAGGTAGATACTTGAAATTTTCGGAGGGCTTTTAGTTTGATCATGAAAGAGGCTTGTGGTTTTTAGGTCATGAGAGGGCGAGCGATAGAGAGAGGATTCCCTCTGTAATTCAAAAAAACCGTTTTATGTGAAAAGAAAGTGAGACAACGATGACAAATAGACGTTGAGGAATCAATGACGCCGTGTAAAGTGAACGTCCAAAGCTGGGAGTTACGCAGGAACAGGGCTGACTACCGTTTGATTTGAACTTATACACATTTAATTTAATTTTTATGATAATTTGATTTAATTTTATATTTTAAAAATTTTAATTATTTTAATTTGATTTAATTTAAAAAAAATAATTAAATTAAATCAAATAAAATTATTTTATTAATTTTTAAATTTATTTATTTTTATAAAAAATTTATAAATTATATGTAATTATATATATAAATTATTTAATTATATTGATTAATAATTACTAAATTTAAATTAAAGTTAAAATCAAATTAAATAATTTAAAAATTAAATTTAAATTAAAAAATTTACTAAAACTTAAAAATCAATTAATTTAAATTAAATCAAACTAAAATAATAAAATGCAATTCGATTCAGTTTTTATTCATTTCAATCGGAAAAAAAGCAAGCGTCAACTTCACACTTCACACAGAAAACTCATAAACGGGTGAATCACAATATGTATACTTAAATTTTGTTTCAAAATACATTTTCATCTCATTGTTTTAAAATCAACAATTTAATCTCTTATATGGAAAAAAAAAATTTTAAAGAATTAAAAAAAATTTATAATATTATAATAAAAAAAAACAAAAGTATTGTTATAAATATTATTAAAAATTATTAATTTTTAAATAATTATAAGATAAAAGTGTTCATATTATTAAAAAAAATCAAAAAAGATTTTTTTATTTAAAATTCTATTAATAGACATTGGTAAATCTTATTTTATAAATAATTATTATTAGATAAATTAATAATAATTCATTTAATGATCAGAATTAAAATTTTCCTTTCTTATCAACACGAAGTATTTTATGATTATTTTTCTTAAATACACTAAATTAATATAGAAAAATACACTCTTAAAATTACTTAAAGAAAAGATTTAATTTGAGTGTATGAAAGTTGACTCAAAATATTCTTAATTACCAATTTTTTTAATACCAATGTCTATCTAATTGGTGTTTGACTAGCATTTATATTATAAACACCTAAATATTTTATTTAACGATGATAATCGTGTTTATAAAGCTTGAAAATGTAACACCCCAAAATTTTATTAATTATGAGTATTTTTGATATTTAAATTTTATTTAAATTTTAGGAATTTTTTTGAGATTTTTCGGATTTTAAAAATCGGGTTCGATTTTCCGAAAATATAAACTTTGATGATTTTTAAAAATTAATTTAAAGACCACGTGGCAAAACTAAAAAAATATATTTGGAGTCTACGTATTTTTCTGAATTTTCTGGAATTTTTTCGGAATTTTTGGACCTCGTTTTCGGTCCCGAGGCAGAGTAAAAATTCAAAATTTTGTATTTCGAATCAAACCGGCCGAATCGAACCGGACCGGATCGGACCGGTCGAATCGGACCGGTCTCTTCTCTTTTTCTTCCTCTTCCTCCCGCGCGCGACGCTCTCCCCTTCTCTCTCTCTTTTCTCTCTCCTCCTCCTCGCCGGCCACCCGCCTCCCTGCATCCTCCTCGGGCGCGCCTCCCGGCCGTGACCCGCCCAGAACGGCCGGAAAACGCGCGCGATTCCCCCCCTGCGCGCGCCGCGCCGCTTCGACTTCCACGGCCAAATCCGGCCGATCCGGCCACCAATTGGACCGGGTCTTGTGTCCAAAATCATCTACTCGGCGAGAGCTTTCCATAGACACCAAGAACGCCGAAATCCATCGAGCGGATTGTCCGATTTTAGCTCGGGAAGATTTTAGCCCATTTCGACTTTCGGGCTAGATTTCTCGAAAACCGTGAATCCCACGAGAAAACCGAGGCCACCAGCACGCTCCATTCGTCGAGAGCTTCGCAACGACATAAATTTCGAATTTTTCCGACACCGTTTTTCGGTGGGTCCCACGGAACTTCGCAGTGTATTTTCGAGCATTAAATGAGCTTAGAAAATTCTGAAAAATTTATGTACTAACCCCCGTGTTATGGGCTTCGTGTAGGTATTCTCGATTCGCGGAAATTCGGCGATTGATCTCCGCAAATTTCGCATGCGGACCCGTTACCGGAAAAGTCTCCGAATTGGGCCGAGGTTTTGGCTAGCCCCCCATTGTCAGACGTCCCGAGCGCGTCCCCGAGGTCGGAATCGGCAAAGGTAAACCCGAACCTTGTTTTTTTCGTAATTTTCTAGTGCTTAAATAGGATTAAAAATCCGTAAAATATTCGTGGTAGCTTAGAAAATTACGATTCTTTTTGCAATAGCTTAGTAATATTGCTAAGTACATCTGGGCAAAGTTTTATAATTTTTAGAGCTTGTTTGGGTAGTTTTTGCAAAAATGATCAATAATAAGGACTAAATTGAAATTTTGCGTATTGTGATGGATAATTGATTTGATGGGCCCAGGAGGGGCTGTGTGATATGATTGAACTGTTGATATATGGATTGTGAATATAGAAGTGCGTTTTTAGCCCTTTTGCAGGTTGGGTAGGTCCTAGGTATAGGGGAGACTCTGCCGGATTTTCGGCACGACTTAGAACGTAATTGGTCTTTTTCTTTGGTTGTATTGAGTCAGATTGTATTAATTAGATGTAATGTAATTGTCGTGAGCGTGAGCCGACCTTCTTCCTCCGCCCACCGCCACAAGTAATTTGTCGTCAAGTCCGTGAGTAAAATATTAATTTTAATTATAATTTCGATATTATTATATGTTCAAAGATGCCCATGCATCACTTATATGAATATATTTATGTAGTTAAACTCTAGGCACGATTTATGTTGCATTCATAATCGTTAATGTGCCATGAGTGTTGTTGTGGTAATTTGGAGCAGCAGCGTGCGTTGGCGTGCGTGTGATGTGGTGTGGACTATGGATAGGACGGGGTAGTCACGCTGAGTTCTTCTGGGACCCGTTCCTTCGAGGGGTAGTCACGCTTGAGTTCTTCACTGGGACCTCGATTTGGTTTATTAAGCAAAGTCCGCTTGAGTTCTTCGGCACTGAGTTGGATTTAAGAGAGTCATGCAGGATCGGCTCCCAATATATTATGATTGATGCTACAGGTGCGTGAGTGCTCCAAATTACCTTTTGATGCTATGATGTGAATATGATGTTAATGTTGCATTTCACTCTACAGTTGCATTAGTTTGAGATAGTTATAGAGATTATAGTTAAGATTGATATTTTACTCTCTGAGTCGAACGCTCACTCCTGTTCAAAAATTTTTACAGGCCACAGGAGGATATTTTATTCTGGGTTAACCTGCTTTTATCCTTCGCAGGTTGTTTATCCATGTTTGTGTAATTTTAATTACTCCTAGAATTTCCGCATGTGTTAGCAGTATTTATTTAAATTTGGTCTGTAATATTTTTATCATGTTGGACCTGTAAACTTAAATATGTTATGCATGTTGATGGATTGGATGAGGGAGCTGAGCTCCCATTTATTTTATGTTGATGAGTATGTGGAGGGTGAGCTGAGCTCCCCAATTGAGTATTTATTGTGTTTACAGGTCGGGTGAGTCAAAAACTCCCCGTTGGAAAGTCCATTTTATGGCCGGACTCTGTCCGTTTGGTTTCTTGAATTTGGGCCCAATGGGCCTTAGAATTGGGTAAATGAACAGTTAAGGCTTACTACGGGCCTCGGGGGCTTTAGGCTGGCCCAGGTCCTAGTGCCGGTCCGGCCCATAGGTTGGGTCGTGACAGAAAATATGAAATTTTGAATTGGAAATTAATTTATTTGTAAACATACACCAAATGTAGAACATGAGAATTGATTTATTTGATAAATTCTCTACACAAATTCACTTGATTCAAATACAATACATGGGTATCTTGGAATTTGATAATTTTGTAGTTTTTTGGGTTAGATTCTGCTGTAATGGGACAATAATATCTTAGAAATGACAAGAAAAGAATTTGTGGTTAAGAGATAATAAATGTAATTTTAATTTTATAGGATTATTTTTATTTATAGCATATAATCTAGTATCAAAATTTTCAATTAATATTATTATATTAATATTTTATTTTTTTAATCAATTATATTAAATTTATAATTTTAAAAATAAAATAATAAATTACATTAAATGACTAATAATTTGTAATTTATGGTTATTATTTTATAAAAGCGATAAAAAATATAAATTTATTAAAAAATTAAATTGGATATGTAAATATTAAAAATAAAATATTAAATGAGAGTATTATAATATATATTGTAAATTTTAATGATTAAATTTAAAATATATATATATATTAAAAATAATTTTAATAAAAAGTAAAATATTAAAATTTGAATTAAATATAAAAAAATTAATTTTTATTAAATTTGCATATAGCACAAGCATTTAAGAAAGTTTCGTTTGTTCAAGAGATCATGGGGTGATGTGTTGACAAAGGGTATAGATTTTAGCATTTGAAAACCTTCATCCTCTGCAAAATCTGGCTTAAAAAGGAACTAGTTTAGAATTAACTTAGTTATTATTGTTGTTCCTTAAGTATCGTATTCATATAGGCTGGTCTATAGACTTCGCGAGCAAGAATTCTAGTTCTAGAATTGAAGCATAACGAAATATGAAAAATCCCATTTGCCCAGAAAGAACCTTCTTACCAGCCTGTCATGCTTCATGAGACTGCTACAACTTGTACTATTTAATAACCTTCCACAATTTCCTTCTCTATTGTTTGGCAAAAACAGTTTCTAATTAAACTGGTGATAACTGATGAGTAATTAATATAAGCCAAGCCAGTTGTGTATATATATATATATATTGTGTAACAAATATTCAACTTAGGTTACACACCCAGTATGGGCTTGACAGTCTGCTTAAGTTTTTGACCAGCATAACATAAATGACTAGAGCATTTGAATATTTGATTTTTATTTGTTTCTTGCATTTTTTGAGGCAGAGAATTGCTTTTATTCGTCATAGATTTTGTTAAGGACAATTGGGTTTGTCATATATATTAAACATCTATATAGGCCTAAAACTCATACAACATCATCTGTCCATGGACAATTTACTTTGTGCAATAATATGTTGTTGCGGCTGCACAAAGCCTCTCTTTATCCCTTTCTCCTAAATTGCATTCTTAAATGCATCTAGCTATTAAACCAACCATTTCTTTAATAGCTCAATCTAGGTAGAGAAACCAAAACTTCTTGTTTTTTGGCTGTGTTTTAGTAACAATGCCTGCAGGCTGCCAAAGTTCTGTTGAGCTTCCCATTCTTGATATTTCCAAGCCATTACATCCATCTTTTCTGTCCTCCCTCGCTGAAGCCTGCGAAAAATGGGGTTTCTTCCTTATCAAAAATCATGGAATATCAAAACATCTTTACAACAAAATCTGTTCGCTTTCGCAGGACATATTTAGCCTCCCTTCTGAGACAAAACTTGAACTCGGTCCATCATCTTCTGTGAAAACTTACACTCCTCATTTCATAGCTTCCCCTTTCTTTGAGAGTCTTCGAGTTTCAGGACCCAACTTCTTTGCATCTGCTCAGAGTTCCACAAACATCCTCTTTAACCAACAGAGTTGCGAATTCAGGTTGCCATGTGCTTTGAATTTTTTTGTTGCTCTTATATTGCCTTGTTTATGTTATAATCATATTGATTTAGATGTAACCTGTTTTCGTTTCTTTTTGATAGTGAAGCGCTTCAGGAATATGGGAGCAAGATGACAGAACTATCGAAAAGAATTATAGAGATGCTATTGCTGAGCTTGGGAGATGATCTTGATCGTAAGAAATACTATGAATCTGAATTCAAGAACTGCCATGGATATTTAAGGATTATAAACTACACACCTCCAAAATGTCTGGATGATGAGGTTGAGGGACTTGGGATGCATACAGACATGAGCTGCGTAACGATTGTATACCAAGACCAAATTGGTGGGCTTCAGGTGAAATCTAGAGAAGGGAGGTGGATGGACATAAGCCCATGTGAGGAGACTTTGGTGGTGAACATAGGAGACATGTTGCAAGCTTGGAGCAATGAGAAATTTAGGTCATCGGAACATCGAGTAGTTTTGAAGCGACCAGTTAACCGTTTCTCTCTTGCTTTTTTCTGGTGCTTTGAGGATGAGAAGGTGATCTTGGCACCAGATGAAGTGGTAGGAGAAGGATATAAAAGAATTTACACGCCGTTTGTTTGTGCAGATTATTTGAAATTCAGAGAGAGCAGTGAGAGAGGGAAGTTTGAAAAGGTTGGCTTCACTGTTAGAGATTTCGCTGGGACAAGTCTCTGAATGTCATGGCAGGAAAATCCAAGTTGAAATAGTTGTTCTTCATGTACCTTGTTCATATTAATTAATTACATTAGCTAGCTAGATACCCTTAAAGCTCCAGAAAATAAAGATTTGTAAGGTTATGAGTTGGGTTGGTTGTGTTTGGGAGCTTTGACATGTAGGGCAGTTGTTATATAATATTCAATCCAGCATGGAGTTGTACAGTTGGAGTTCAACTTCCAACTTCACATGTTTGTATATTATATCATTTCTGCATTTGTATATGTTCATTTACTAATGGTTGGGATGTAATTATAATTGGCGTTTGCATTTGTATATCATTTTCTTAATGGGTTGATCTTTGCAAATCATTGAATTCTACCAGCAACTGATAGCATTTCAGAAATTATAATTGGCAGGAGTTTTCAGAAAGGGTAATTTTCTCTCATGAATTTATAGTTATGATTAATGGGTTTCTTGGGCCATGAAGATTATAAACTTCATTTCAATGTCTCCAAACAATTGATAAAGAAAGCATTTAGGAAGCAGTTTCAAGTTTAAGTAGCTACAGCTACAAATTACACAACTATCTAGAACGAGAAGCCAATTTCTCAAATGAACAGGGATAAGTTGAAATATAACACCGTTCAACTCTTAATTACTGCCAACCTTCCAAAGTGCTTGTTTGATCATCCCTGCAGATGCAACTGCTGCCCCTCGAAACTGAAATCAAGTTCATAAAATTCGAGTTTGTGAAATGTGAAGAATAACAAGATAAGAAGAAAAGGCACAAACCTTAGACTTTAGGCTCGCTGTGAGAATGCCATCAATACTAGATGACTGAACTGAGTGCACATCCAAGTGAAGATTGTTGATTTCATCCATAATGTCAAGCAATATGTATTCCCTGTAAGCACATTTCATCTCAATTAGAACCTCCTTCTCCCTCATGCTGACCTTCACATCCGTGGGCAAGACATCCTTGGTTACCATTACATTAAGCTCTGGTTCAGTTTCATAAATGACACTGGCCTTCCTCTTTTTTATCCAAACCTTCTTGCCATTTTCAAACTTCATGTTTTCATAGTTATCTGATGTCTGCTCTGCCATTTCCAATTCACTCCTTCTGGGTCTTGCTGTATACTCCACCAAGTTTTTGCAAGATTCCAATTCTTCCACTCTTGCCTCAAGCTCTTCTAAGTATCTAATCATGTCATCCAGGATTGATGCTTTGTCAATCTATACAAACATGATAAACCACATTAATTAACTTAATCACTACAAAGTATCAGAAAATTGAACTTACTAGAAATTCATAATACATGAAAACAGGAAATTTCCAGTCACTATCAACTTTTACACATAATTTGCAACACAGGCAGACTAATTACCTTACTAACAGAATGAATCATCGACTTGAGTACCAGGAATTTTTCATGCTTTCTTTGTTTCTCTGGTAAACCCTGGCATATTTCATTGCTTTTCAGCTTCCTACCACAATCTTTTCCTCCATTTTCTATGTGCGACCTAAGAGAGCATCCACCGTGCATCAGAGGGACAGCAAATAAAATTTTTTTTAACACATTTTGTTGTACTTGTGGCCTATGACTATTAAATTCTCCTTTCTTCCAAGTAACAAAACTGGATTTGTGATTCCCACTACAGAAACTTGAATTTCCAATCCACTGGGTTGAACTTCTCAGGACCATAGATAGAGTTCTTTTGTAGAGCAAGTTATCACTGGCTCCAAGATCAAAGGAACTCAATTTGCTGCGGTTGCCTTCTTGAAGTTCTTTCAACTGAAGGTGGCTTACATTTTGGTCCTTGAGACCAGAGAGAGTGATTTCATCACTCGCAATAACTTCAGATTTACGATTACTGGAATTGGCAGAATCTTGAACACCATTGCTTAATTCATAATCTGTGAAATGCCAACTTTGAATGCGAGAAATCCCACCATTTAAATGTTCAAGCAAGAAGTCTTCAGTCCGGTGATTCTGCACACAGCCATTTGAAGAACCATCAGAAGAGTCCATGTTTAATTCTTCATGCATATTTCCATGCAATTCATCAATTCCCTCTTGGTTAAATATGATATCTTCTGTGGGATTTTGCAGGTCCTCCAGAACTGCCATTGCATCTACTTTTTCATTGTCAAGTTGAGCGCATGCTGGGTCTTTATCATCATCTGCACTATGAGTAGCAGAGGAAGATTTTTCAGCACAAACAGGCTTCGAGAATTCTAATAAACAGGCCTTGATGTGTTGAATTAGATTGGGATCCTCTGCAACCTGATGCGGCAAAAAGCCAAAAAGTAGAAAAGATTGCACATTTAATGCATTGGTAAGCTGTTAATAAAGAAGTGGCTCTTATTCCTGAAAGGAAATTACCAGCTCAGTTACACCAAGCTCAATTACTCCCTCAAGGTGGGGAAAACATACCACAGTCTACAAAATCAAATTCACAAGCAACATGAACATCAATTTCAGAACAGAAATTAATCATCTATAATTTGGTGATCTGTGAATCAAGTTATAGTTGCCGATTAGCTATTTAAAAAGAGATGTTATTACCTGAATAGATGCACTCTAAGGGCAGTGATGATGTCCAGTTACAGAAAAAAAAATATATCAAAGCACGCAAAACGTCAGTTTCCATCTCTCAGTCGAAAATGATATGGGTAGCTTTTACACAGTATGAAATTTTACATCAATTGAAAGATACATTAGTCAAGAAAAACCAACCTTTGCAAGCAAAGAGCGAGAGAATACTTTACTATCTGCATATTGAGCATTGCACAACCAGATGGTTTCTTTATTTGCTAATGCTCTTCCTGGCAAACTGTGCAGCAATTACGATTAAAAATTTTGAAATCGTAGCGCATGTAACAAGTGCACACAGAAAGATTTCCTACTGGGAAGAGAGATTAGTACCTTTCACCGGGATTGAACACAAAGGACATGCAAACCAAGTAATACCACTCTGCATCAGAAAGATCCTCCGGAGACAATGCAGCAGAAGGCCTATTAGCCTGTTGGTCAATTTCACCTTCAAGAAGAGACTTATAAAGTTCTCTCAGTTGCTCACTTCTCTGTAACCCTATTTTGTCATGCTTAAGCTCCATAGCTTGTGCAGTCTTCCTAGTCTTGATGTCTCCATTATAATACCCATCCACCCACTCCAGTACCCTTAAGCATATCATTTACATTAAATTTTTCTCAAGACAAGCATAGAGAAAGATAAAAGGAAAGGCATCTCAATAGATTCTTTTTCCTTAAAAAAATGATTACAGAAGTTTGCCAGAAGAAGTCTGGGTTAGCGGGTTTAATCCCTTAAATTAACAAAATCTGAGTAAATTCAACCCAGCTGCATGTAGAAAAATCCACAATTTTTGTGGGAGCAATAATTCACTGGAAGTGTAGGTTCTTTATGGAAAGAGTAACACTTGTTTCACCATCAAAAAACACCCAGACATGAAAGTTAAGAAACAATAAGAGAATTGCAGAGAATCATCAGTTTGAAGAAATTAAGTAAATATATACCCTTGTTGTGTAGTTGACAGTGACCAGAAAATTGCATAGCTCCACTGGATACTCCTCACAGCAACTGCAAGCTGTTTCCTTAAGTTCTCTGTCACAACATCCTGGCTCTGCACAGTATTAGCCATTGCAGAACATATATACATAAATATATACCTGAATCGTAACTCACAGAAGTGAAACACCTATTAATACATCATTCAATAAAAAGGCATACAGAGGCTTGGACTTTTCACAGATGACCTAGAACTATAAGAAACTTTTGCTCAGGCAAAGAGCCAAAAGAACCCAGGCTTTGATTTTCTAGTAACCAATGAAACGTGGCTGACATCATCTTCTTGATATTGCTGTTTGCTATCAGATAGCACAATACTAGAGTTGGTTTCTTTTTGAGCTAGAAAACCAGAAGACTATCAAGGGAAGTGGAACTGGGAGTTATGAGTATGGAAGGTTGGACTCGGCATTGATTTTTTTCCCAAGTAAGAAACTGCATCTCCTGTGATTTTAAACATTTACAGCACAGTGGGTACTGAAATTGGATCCATGAACAATAAATCAAAATATAATAAAATAAAATAATAAAATTAAAGTAATTTCTATTTAAAGTAATAATAAGAATTTTAAGTTGTCGTTTCTGCCGAACCTTTTTGCTTTCCACCAAGCGAAGCGTGGCGTAATTGTAACGTATAATATGGTCAACCCCACAGGGACAAAAAAGTCAAAAATAGTATTAGAAAAACTTAATTAAATTTGGAAGAAAGGAAAGAGAAGGGCCCGTGACAATGACATGGACTGCTTGCTTGCAGCTTTATTATAATAAATTCTCTTGTTTGGCTTTCATCAATTCGCATCTTCGGATTTTAATAATTATTAATAATTGTAAACCCCTTTTTTTTTTTTTCTTATGTATGTATTATCAGCTTTAATAATTTTGCTTGTTTCCTTTTCTGGATTTTTCATTTTTAACTAATAAAACGTGCCTTTTTAAAATTCCTCTCTCCCCGCAAATTCTCCCAACTCGCAATCGAATCCGAGGAAAGAGCTCATGTTGTCGGTAGCAAGTGACAAAAATTATATAAAAAAAAATTTATATATATATAATAATTTTATTATAATTATTAATTATATAAAATTCATCACAATTAATCGTTATATATGAGTGGTCACCATTTTTCTCTCATGATCTTTTCATTTTGCTTTTTACATTTTCTCTGCCTTTTTTGTCATTCATGACCTTTTCATTTTGCTTTTTACATTTTCTCTGCCTTTTTCGTCATTGTCTTCACATTTTTATATTTTTTAATTATTCTTAAATTTATGTCATTTTAAAAGATATTTTCAGAATTTGTTTTCCGATTCATAGTTGTGAAGGATTCGAAATTTAAATTATTATATTTTATCTCATTTTTTGTAGTTGTTCATATATTTTTTTTAGAATTTGGTATTCATTTTCTAAATAAAGTATGATTATTAATTTTATCTGATTATATATTTTAAATTTTAATTTATATATATAACTGGTGAAATATCTGTACTATCCATGGTAATATATATTATTTTTTAATTAAAAATACTTTAATATTATTATTTAATATATTAAAATTTTAAAATATTAACAATAAATTTTAATTAAATAAGTTAACAATTACTCTACTCTCAAATCAATGAATTTAATAGCCATAAATTTTTTTTAATGGTCATAAATTATTTTTCATATATAATAATAATAAAATTATTTTAAATAATAAAAATAAAATAAAATTAAAGTAAATTAAAATTTAATAAATGCATAAAAGGAAGAGAAAAAATTTTTAATTATTAATTTTTCTTTAAAGTAAATATGAGTCTTGATTTTAGCGCAATTGACTTTTAAATTAAAAATTAAAAACATAATAAGATGTGATAATTATATTACATCTATTTAAAAAATATAAAAAATAATTAATGTTCACTTTTTTTTTAAAAAAAATTAAAAATTAATGGATAGGTATTACCTTTAATAATTCGACATGTTAAAAAAAATAATCATTAATTTCTCACAAAAATTTAAATATATTTGATTCTAATTTAGAACAGATATTTTAAAGAAAATTAAACTTTTAGTTATAGTAATAATTGGATAATCATTATAATATTAGTTGAATTTTAAAATTAAATGTCTTTAGTTATCAAATAATTAACAATTAAATACTAATATAGCAAGTATGTTCAAAAATATTTAACTTTCTTTTAAAATAACTGACATTGACTTTTTAAATTAAAAAGTAATAAACTTGTAATGAATGACAATTATATTTAGTAATCAATAGTTTTTCTATATTTAAATTTGAAAGATCAAAATAATTAAGATTCATATTTAAAAATAAAATTATATAATAATTATATATCACAACTGTTTAAAAAATATAGAAAATTTGTTATCAATAAATTTAATTAAAAATTACTACTTGCTATGAATGTGACAAATTTAAAATCCTATATCTTATTGAATTTGTTTTATATGAATTTGGTTTATAAAATTTGAATAACCTTTTTATCAGAAAGCGAATATAGTATATATATAAATGAACATATGTGTGTTTATTGAGTATAATTAATAAATTAATATGATTAACTTTTAGTTTTTCCTAACTCTAATTAAATTAAACTTTTCTAGACATTTATAATAATAATAATAATAATAATAATAATAATAATAATATATAGCTACTTATTATAATATTAAAATATAATAATTATATAATTTATAACTTATATATACATAATTAGGGAATTAATAACTTAATCATAATTTATAGAAATTGTTTCATTAATTAAATTTTATAAATAATAATAAAATAATATAACATAACATGATTAATATTAACTAAATTAATAATATTAATTATTTATTAATATACTATAAAAAATATCAAAAAAATAATGAAAATTAAATATTAATATAAATTTATTACTTACCATAACTATAAAAATAAATTTTTATTTCATTTTATTTTTCCACAATTCATTTTATATAGCATCCAATATATAATTAAAAATATGTCTTTATTAAATGAATACTAAAATAAGAAAAATAAAAATAAAATAATATTAAAGTAAATTAAAATTTATTAAATATATAAAAGAGAGAGAGAAATAAAGTAAAATATTTATTTCCATGTGCCTACTTTCATAACATAATTTTAAATTATTTTATTAATTTTAAGATATATATAATTATTAAATTTTTATAATTAAATGAAATAATTAAAAATTTAAGAATAATTAAATAAGAAATTTATAAAATTATTAAAATATGTATAATATTTTTAATTAGTTAACCATAAAAATTGTGATAATAATGGTAATAGTAAAAATAATTAATGGTAAAACTAATGGTAATAATTTATTACATTAATTAATATAATTATTAAATATAACCTCTTTATGTATATAAAATAAAAAGTTTTTCCTATATCTAATTAAATTGATGTTTCTACATAATAATAATAATAATAATAATAATAATAATAATAATAGCTACTTATTACAATATTAAAATAATAATCAAGTAAATAATTTGTAACTTATATACACGTAATTAGGGAATTAATAACTTAATCATAATTTAAAAAAATTATATCATTAATTAAATTTTCTAAATGATAATAAAATAATATAACATAATTAATATTAACCAAAGTAATAATATTAATTATTTATTAATATACTATAAAAAAATATAAAAAAAAAGTGAAAATTAAGTATTGATATAAATTTCCTATTTACCATAACTATGAAAATAAATTTTTATTTCATTTCATTTTTCCATAATTCATTTTATAAATATATATATTGTCACAACTTACCCTTCTGTAAGGCATTATATGATCCCGTAGAATACCTAATGAACTACCGAACTTCACCTACCGATAACTCATTAAGTACCCTACAAGAGATTTTAAAACAATTTTCTTACTTTCATAAGTGGTGAGCATTTTCTACTAAGTATTAAAAATATTTAATTAGAGTTTGAAAATTAGTTAAAATTTTTGTCCCATTTTATTTTTCCGCAAATTTTATAAAAATTTCGGCAGAGTGCCGTCTGTATTTTGAGAAAACAGTTATTCAAATACCTGTAAAAAGCACTTGCAATGATTTATCTCAACAACTTTATCAATTTCACAACCATTCCAACCAATTTCAACATCATTTTTCAATTTTCAAAATTCAACAATCATCAAAATACTATTAATCAATTTCATTCAAATTAAAACAAAATACTTCCATTCATATTTCATTAAAGATAAAACAATTTATATACATCACTCTAAATATTTACATTATGAAAAAATCAAATCAAAATTTATTACAAGTTTTATACAACTACTTATAACCAATTTTACATGTCCGTATAGTTACATACATTTACATATATCAAAATAGTTTTTACAATCTCACTCCACAATCCTCAGCAGCTCACTCTGCTGCTCCTCTAGTCTCTATATCTGCGACAGTAATAACAGTCATCGCTGAGTACTAAGACTCAGTAGTGCACAACATACTAAAATAACCTTTATACAAAATTTAAATCATACTTATTCAAAAATTAAACTGAACATGAGAAATAAATACAAAACATGATTTATATGATTTTAATCCAAATAATTTCATTTCAAAGGTCTCAAAACACATTTCATAAAAACACACAGTTATATCATGCCATTCGAAATAAATATAATCTCAATAGCCAAAGGTTAAGGAGAAGTTATGCTAGTGAGGTGTTCAAATATATGGTAATGACACTGTGGTTTCAAAACTTATCTTAATAATTTACTAAACATTTATTACAATTTCAAACATACACAAATAAACTTTCAACAATTCAAAGCAAAAGCATAATACACATTTCATGCACTTTTTAAATGAATTTTAAAGCTTATTGATGTTGTGCTCTTTTCCACTGAAACACACAATTTCACAGTGTTTCAGTATCATAACTCATCATAAACCCAAAAATAAATTCAAATTTACTTATACGTATCTTTAATATGCTAAACTTGACGTTTTTTAAAATTTGTATTTCGGGGTTACTATTCACTTCACTATTCAAGTCAATTTATTGACTTTTTAGAGCTTAATAGGTATGGGAATTCCAACTTCACCCACATACTACATTTTGGTTACCTAATTTGTTTATTTTGGTTGTTTTCTCAAAACTTAAGTCTTTTAGGCAAAATTTCAAATTTTCAGTTTTGATGTCTTATGTTTCACTATTCCATTGGTTATATTGCTGTTAGAATTTGGCTAAGTTTTCTTCATAGAAATTGTTCCTTATTGTCTTAAATTTATTCTCCTTTTTGAATCACTCTATTTGGAATTTTTTAGCTCAAGTTATAGCCATTTGAATCATGGCTGCCAGATTGGACTTAACCAGATTTTCTGAGTAAATTCTGGTTCTGGCAGTTTTAAGTCACAAACTTTGGGTGGCTAAATGACTTGGTTAATTGCATAATTTGGGTTTGTGTTAATCATAAAAGTTTTAGACCTATATCTCATCTTTTTACTGGTAAAATTTTAGGTCATTTAGACCTGTCTAGCCCAAGTTATGGCCAAATGAACAAACACTATTCATTTGGTCATTTTTGTACAGGTCAGATTGCCTAATTTGGATTTGGTCAGTTTGTTCACTAGGTTTTAGTCACGTTTTGGGCATGATTCCTAAATGAAAAATGTATCATTTTGTGTCTAGTTTCATTCCCAATTGGTCTCACACAAATTGGGTTGGTAAATTTTTAGTTTTGGTCCCTGAAAGGGACCTTAGTCATGCTGCCTGCACACTGCCCACATCCAATCCGAATCTAAACCTAATTCTAACACTTCCAATATACATCAATTGATCACAAATGACCATTTTTCATCTCAAACAAGGTTAAACACACCATTTGACTATTTCTCCAAATTTTTGTCTTCCAAACCCTAGGTCAAAAACCCTAACTTCCATGTTTTATTCATTTGTTGAATTATAAATGCATATTTAGTTCTCATACACTCAATCACACTTAACTAATTCATAATTTGTATTAAAATCATCCATTCTCAAACCTAAACCCTAGCTAGCTGAATTTCTATTTGGTCCTCCAAATATGTTTTCTTTTGATTTTTAAGTTGAAATTTAAGTTAAATTAACTCAAAACATGTGTTTTAAACTAAAAATTCCAATTTAAATTATTACCTCAACTTTGGAGTTCCACTTCCTCAATTCTTTCCTTTTCTCCTCCCTTTTTCTCCTTCAATCTCTTTATCAAGTTGATCTAACAAGTTTTTATGGAAGAATTTGGGGCAAGGTAAGGTAAAGTTGGGTGAACTCAAGCTTGAGATCAAGCTTCCATGGTGGTTTTATAATGGAGAGGGAGAGAGAGAGCTTGGACGTCAAAAGAAGAAAAAGAAATAAAATGATTTTATTTTTTTTTTTCTTTTCTTTGTTTTATGTATAATTATCTTAAGTTTTACTTAGTCAAAATTTGCAATAAATTAAAATCATTTATGATGTCATAGTGGGGTCACTTGGATGATGTAATAAACTTTTTTTTTTTTTCATTTCTCCATTCTTCTTTAATTTAATTCTATATTCCGAAATTTTCATTTCTCCGATTTTATTGGACAGTTAGGTCAGAAGTCAGCTATAGGGGTCAATTGACCAAATTGCCCATCGTCGGTTCGACCCGGTTTGCAAATAATTCAATATTTTTTCCGGATCCCTGACCTAATTATTTGACTGGCTTAACAATTTTTTTTTGTGATTTTCTCTTTTCCACTGTGTTCGCAATAGTCCTAAGGACCGCAGCGTCACATTTTACGGTTCGAAATTTGAGTTTAAATCGATTTCGCAATCATTCCCGAGAAGGTCACCAATCACTGTGACTCTCCACTCATTTAACTTATTGTGTTCTGTTTTTCTTATTTATACTTAACTAATTGACAATTTCTAATTATTTGTGTTCAGGGCTTATCTAGTTGTCTTAAGTGTAGTTCTAATTCCCTAAATTACCCGGACTGACACCGGTCACCAGAATAGTGATATATACTAGGCTATGCAAATAGGGGTGTTACATATATATATAATTAAAAATATATCTTTGATTCCTGATTTTAATTTAGAGCATATATTTTAAAGGAAATTAAACTTAATGAAAATTTTTATCATTAATTTAAAAACAATTAAATATTTCATTATTCTTAGTTCTAATTTTAAATATATATTTTTAAGGAAATTAAACCTAATTATGGGGTGTGTGTGTGTATATATATATAAAATTAAAAATATACATCTGATTCCTGATTTTAATTTAGAGCATATATTTTAAAGGAAGTTAAACTTAATGAAAATTTTTATCATTAATTTAAAAAAAATTAAATATTTCATTATTCTTAGTTCAAATTTTAAACATATATTTTTAAGGAAATTAAACCTAATTATGGGGTGTGTGTGTGTATATATATATATATCTCTTAATCACCACGAATCTTGGTCCTAATTTAGAGTAGATATTTTAAAAGAAATTAAATTTAATTAAAACTATTTAAAAAATATAAATAAAATTTAAGTTGACCTTTTTTTTTAAATTAAATATTAATTACTTTTAAAATTTCAATTATTAGTTTCTCATGAGAATTTAAATATCCATTGATTCCTTAATTTAATTTAAAGCATATATTTTAATGAAAATTACACCTAATGAAAATTTTTATCATTAATTTCTAAAAAAAAATCAAATATCTCATTATTCTTAGTTCTAATTTTAAACAGATATTTTAAAGGAATTAAACCTAATTATAGTAATTAATAAATTTTAATTATTTAAATTTAAAAGATCATATTAATTAAGAATTATACTTAGAAAATTAGGTTATATAATAATTATATATTACAACTATTTAGGAAATATAGATAAAATTTAATTTTGATCTTTTTTTTAAATAACCTTTGATAATTAGACATCTTTTAAAAAAAATTCAATTATTAATTTCTCACAAATATTCAAATATCCTTGATTATTTGTTTTAATTTTGAACAGATATTTTAAAGAAAATTAAATTTAATTAAAACTATTTAGGAAATATAAATAAAATTTAATGTTGATTTTTCTTTTTTTTTTTTAATTTAAAGATATTTAAATCGAGGAGTTATATAACAATTATATATTTCAACTCTTTAGAAAAATACTGAAAAGATTAAGCCTCAAATGCAGAGTTTTTTTTGTAGTTACCATTTTTTTCTTTTTCTCCTTTTATTTTATTAGTGTTTTACTTTTAAATGACAATCCCCCTTGTGATTCTTTCTGGAATTCTACTTCTTCTGCTACTATTTATGATAATTTTGCTATGTTTTTTTTTTATTTGACTTTGTTACACTCGGTTCTGTGCTATGTTTCTTGTTGGGATTGTTGATTTTCTACTTAATTTCTCTAAAAAGAAAAATATTTTAACTTTATTTTTCAAAGAATATGAGAAACCTTTCTTACTAAGAAGATTGTTTTTTTTTTTTTTCGCTTGTTATTTTGCAATGCTATGATCATTTTATTCTAATGCCAGTTAAATAAAACTGCATTTATTTATTTATTTATTTATTTTTAATACTATGGGATGCATGTTTTATTTATTGAGGTGAATCTTATGATGGATCTTCCTAGTGTTTGATTTATAAATTTGAGATTATAGTGCTGATTTAATAATATGTTTATAGTACGATCTCTAAATGAAAACACATGGCCTGCAGTAACTTCTTTGCCTCACTTTAAGTCTGAAGAATCATTACAATTCATAAATGATAGAATTTGGATCACAGATAATAGAATATTATTCTCTTGATTTATTATACTCAATAAATTGAACATTGATATTAATAAAAAAGAAAATATGTGTATTTAGACATATTGAATATCTTTTTTATATATATTTATACATTAAAAAGTTAAATTTGGATTATAACTTAAAAATTAAATAAGGAAAAAAATTACTATCAATAAAATTGACAAATGAGGTAAGGGAAAAAATTGCTAGTAATAAATTCAATTTAATATAATTGGCATATGTGGGAAGAGAAAAATATTGCTAGCAATAAATTCAATTTAATATTGTCACTTGGCATTGCCACTTAGCATATGAGAAAATTTGACTACTTTAAATATTACTATGTGGCATAAATATAATAGTTTTATAATCCTATGTAACAGCACAGAGAAAACACCACTCTGTTATATATATATATATATATATATATATATATATATATATATATATATATATATATATTCTATTAATATAGCTTTATATCAAGATCTATGCTTGTATTAATGTACATTGACTTAATCACCTACTTATGTCATATATATCAATTTTTTGGAAAATTAGCAGAATATTAAAGTTGTATAGATGTTATTTTAACATCTAAATTAAATAAAAGACTAGTGATTAATTGAAATATTTACATCTATTATCAAAATTATTTTTAAATATAAATGTTTAATATTATGTTTGATAAACAAAACTTTAGAGGCCGTAACAAATAGGTTTTTTAACTTAAAAATGTGATATTAAACTCTCTAAACTTTAAAATTTTATACAGTCTTAATAACTTGTTTGTAAGTAATAAATTAATTTAGACAATTTAGAATGGCAATAACGTAAATTATTTTTTGAAAACAAAATTTCTCTAATAAACTAATATATATCTGACATTTCATTATCATATATGACTAATATTTTTTTTATGATAAATTTATGAAAAAAGTTACTATCACATTAAACAAAGAAATTTGTCCATATTATTATCACTTTAAATTATATAAATTGGTTATTTACAGTAAAAAAAATTTAGTGCAACATTTTAAAATTTTAAAAATTTTATATTATATTTTCAATTTAGGAATAGCTCTAGTACAACCTCTAAAATTTGGGGACAATTATTAAAATTTGTCCCCAATATACATGTGTGGGTTATGTCCTTTGTAATTATTTATAATGAGACTTTTAATATTATTAATGAATTTATATTTAAAAAAAAAACTAATAACACGTGATTATGGCTGCTTTAGCAATAATCAAACATAAAAACTTATCAAAATTAATAATTTTTTTTATTTTTTAATATTTGTGATTAAAATGATTTTTATGTAATTTTAAATATGTATTTTTTTACATCAATTTAATATATTTAAAATGAATAATTTTAAAATATTTTTTTAATAAAATATATCTTAATCAAGGCACTTTCTAATTCCATATAAAGTATAATTACTTTATTATGAAAAATAAGATAATTTCATATAAATTTACAATTTATCTTGTGAGATTTTTGTAAAATAATTATATTTTTTTGTAAAGTAGTTAATTATAAAAATTTTATTAATTTAAAAAAAAAGTAAAAAAAATATTTTTTAAAAATCTAATAAATAATATTTAATAAACCTAAACTTGTTCTTACAAATTTTTAACAAAATTTACCATACATAGTTCATCTCTTTTTTTTTTTATAAATATTATACATAATTTTTATTGGAGAAAACTTTATTTTTTATTAAATTAATAAAATTTTTGTAATTAATTAATTTGCAAAAAAAAAATTATTTTATGAAAATCTAATAAGATGAATAGTAAATTTATGTGAAATTATTTTATTTTTCATAACAATGTAGTTATACTTTGTATGGAATTAAGTAATAATAGAATTTCTTCTTAATCAATAATGAAAAATAATTAATTTTTTTTAATAATTAGCTTAATTCTGTTTAATGTGCATATATTTTATTCATTTTATTTTATTTTATTTTGTGTATTGAACGCTTGGTCCAACCTATCAAATCTTCTAAATTGGAGTGAAAAGGGATGAAAGTTGGTGGCTCAGCATCAGCACTTTCTCATCTCAGGCTTTTAAATATTTATTTAAAATACTTGATGAGAATAATGTTATGATTGTTAAAATGAAAATAATACTAATATTTTAAAAAATTATTAAAATAATATAATTTTATATTTAGTTAAATATAAATTTAAAATAAATAAATAATTTATAAGTAAGGATAACTTATGATTTCTAATTAATTTTAAGTAATTTTTTAATTTATAAATTAAATTAAATATTAATTTATTTATAAATTTATAATTTTTTACAAACAAGGCCAATAGTCTGTTAACTTGATGGCCCAATACAAGTCCAAATTTCCATGCCCCATAAAAATCAATGCCGCCATGATTCATTTAAGAGCAAATTATTCGGGGTATTGTTCTTGGATTGGTTCTCAAGGCAACGCATCGAGTGGTACCTTTCAATTTCATGCCCTATAGTGGTTGATTTATTTTTGTGGTGGGTCTGTGCTGTGCTTGCTTCCTTCAACTTGTTTATCTGGGCTTTTCATTTTATCCTAAAGAAATCAAATGCCAACACCAATTATCCATGCCCCATTAAAATCAAATCAACTTCTAAATTTTCAATCACCAACTTAAGAATATGATAAATATTTTGAATCAAAATTAAAAGTTATAGTTATCCATTCAATATTAAAATTGTTAATTATTATTTTTTTAATGGTTAATAATTAATTATCAATAATTAATTATAATCATTACTATTTTAAGTATATTTTAAAATTTTTATATAAAAATTAAAGAAATAATTAGATAATATTACTTTTATAAAATAATATTAATAACTGATAAAAGTGTATTAAGACAGAGAAAAGTGATAAATAATAAATAAATACATTGGGATAATGATAGATAAAAATCAAAGTTAAGGATGAAAGTAAAATATAGGATAAAGTTTAGAGACAATTTATAAAATTATTCTATAATTTTTTTTAAAATTTAAATTTTAATAAAATTTACACAGATAAGTATTAACATAAAGATATTGTAGACTAATAATGTGATAATTTCTAAAATAAATTATACCAATAAAACGTAAGATGTGTAACATTAAAATGTATTTAAAATTATTTTCTATATAAAATTCATATGCAAATCAAGTAAATTTTACATTTGCAATATAGTTTTAATATAACGCGTAACACATAATTTCAATAACTGAATACAATTATAAATTAGGTTAAATTGCGTTTTTATTTATTTTTTTAATTAAATTATTATTTTTTAGATCGGTGCTTTACAGGTGGACTGGGTTTGCTAGAACGAAAATTGGGGTGTATATTTTGTTCTATACTTAAAGTGGAGCCCACAGATCCGTTGACAAGGAGCCCATATCGTTATCCACGTTTACGTCTATGATTGGTAAACGCTCCAGGTATTTTCCTTTATTTTTTTAACGCTGCGTGATTCGGTCGCGCCGTCACGGGGCTGCTTCCTCTCCAGTGTGTCCGTCTTCGGCAATGTCATCCGTCCATCTGTTTGGTTCCCCAGAAATTGGGGAAAATATCTGAGGCCTCACTACTACCTTTTAACTTCTTCAAGTGATTAATCACGCTCATCTTTAAATTCTTGAATATGCGTCTGCTGCATCGGCATATATATTGTTTGAAGCTTAACAGGTATTGTTCCATTGTTGATGATACATCTCTTGTTTGCGGTAATGTTGGAATGAAGGGAATTTAGAATCGCTCCTATGCTTGTGGTTTGCTGGTAATTACATGCAGTTTGATAATCAAATCTAATTCGACTGGAAGTAGTCATGCAAAACCCCCGTTGATGGATGCATCCATCTGAAGAGGTTGCTGCGTGTCAGCTAAACATTCTCACACAATAAGATATTGTTAAACTTCATTTTCATTTTTCTGTAAAATCCGGTGAAATATTGGTACTGAAGTAAGCAATAAGAGTTAATATAATAAGGCAGTTATTCAAGTTGAGAATCAATCACAACAGTTACGAGAGATTATTTTTTAAAATGGCGTCGTTTTTTTTTTAATTGTTATAAGATTCATGCATGACCAATAATTTTCACTTGGAACGGATCATTATTTATGAATAGGAAAAATTATTATTTAATTTTTATATTTTAATAAAATTAATTATTTAATTATTATATTTTAAAAAATATATTTTTTAATTCATATAAAAATTTTTGTTAAATTATTTCATCCATTCGTTAAATTTTTTATTAATCAACGTTGCTTAATTTATTATTTAATTTATTTATTTTAATAAAATTAATAAATTAATCTCTATATTTAAAAAAAATATATTAATTAGTTCATATAATTTAACTCAATTAATTATTTAATTTTATAATTATTTTTTATACTTAAACTATCATCTTTCTTATCCATCTATTTATTTCTTATCGTTTCTTTTTTTTTTTTCATGTTTATTTTTTTCTACATTCACATTTTTTTTTTATTTTTTTTTTATTTTCATTTATCAATAAAAATGATGCAAGTTATTTACATAAAAAAATTAATCACTTTATTTAAATTTTTAAATAATTAAAAAAAATTATTTTTAAATAGAGAAAATATAAAATGATATCTAAATAATTGAAAATTAAAAAAAATAAATTAAAATTTAGTTTTCACATAAAAAATTTTTTATTCTCATATAAAAATATATTATTCAAATGAATTAATTAATTAATTTTACTAAAATAAATAAATTAAATAAAAATTTTTTTAAAATATATAAATTATTTAATTAATTTTTTTAAAATAAAAAAATTAAATAATAATATAAATAATATGAGTAATAAAAAATTTGATAAAGAATTAAATAATTTAATAAAATTTTTTATAGAAATTAAATAATATATATTTTAAAAATATAAAAATTAAATAGTAATTATTTTATAAAAGAAATTTTGTTAAAAAAATAAAAAAATTAAAATTGTGTCTAAAGAAGCACCGTTTTTCAGCGCTGCCGGTAATAATTTTCCAAATTGATGTCACGCTTTTCTGCGCTGACGAATGGTGATTGGATGGTTGCTTTAGTTCCTAAGGCGTGAAACGTTACGGTAACTGATTAGCACGAATCTAGGTCACGTGGTTGCGGCCGATAGAGGGCAAACAAACATCTCGTGTCCGGACTGCTCAAGCAACGCCCTCGGCACGTGCAACGCGTGTCTCCCTCACACGTCCGGGGATCCTCCTTTGCTCGCTTAATACACGCATAGGCACACGCCTCGTCCGTGCCAATCCAAACAACGCACACACGCAAACACGCTCGAGTCTCCACACACGCGCGAAACCCTAGCCCTCGCACGAAACACATAATATCACACGCGCCTCCCCTCTCACTGGCCGGGCGCGCCTAGTGCTCGCCGGAAAAGCAAGCATTTCTCGCCTTTTCATGGCTTTCTTTGCTCCGTGAAGCTCCGGCGACTGGCCTTGAACGACCCCGGCGATGCTCTGATGGTCGGCACGTTTTGGTATTAATGGGGCGAAATTAGGCTCTTAAAAGAGGAAAGATGGATCTGCTGTTTCCTACGGAGATTTGAGGTTAGAGTGTTTTTGTGAGCTGAGAATTTAATTTTGTCCAGAAAAATGGAGATAGAGAGCGCAACTGAAGTTTAGATTCGTCGAAAATGAAGGTTTTACGTGAAAACTTACTCGAGAATTTGAGACATAGTGTGGCAAGCTGATATGAGAAGGTAATTTTGATGTTGTGATTTTTGTTTTGGTAGAAAAGCGTATGATCTCGGATGTAAAGGAGAGAGATTTTTTCGCCCCTTTTTTTCTTGTTCGTAAAAAGTGCTAATTTTCATCTGAGCTCAATGGTTCTCTTACAGTGGAAAAATTAAGCTTAACTTCTTGTTTGGTTGCTGAGAAAAAGCAAGGAGAAATAATAAAAGAATGGTTTTTGAGTGTTTCCATTTATTTACTGAATTGGAAGAAATAAAAATGAGAAAAAACTGACATATTGTTACCGAATGGTTTTGCTAGGGACAACGAAGTGGAGACTTTTTGTCTTCATGACCCATAATAGTTAAATGCAGTATAGAAGGTTGAAGAAGAAGTTTCACTTTTGTTAGAACTGAAAAAAAGTGGGCTTTCTTTTCCTTTGTTTTTTTTGAACCCTTCACTACTTTTTTTGTTATTTCTCTTCATTTATTTGGTTTAATATCTTTCTAGGCATAATCTGAAGTTTTGATTCTTGTCACGTAGCTGTAGAATCAGTGTGTTGCAGAATTTTCTAGACTATTTTGCTACATTTTTGGGGGAAAATCTTAGCTTTTCATCTATGTGCATACTTGAGTGGCAATGGTGGTGGCATTTGTCTTAGAGATATTCAACTACTAGGTCTTAGTTAAGTTAAGAAGTTTGGGTAGAGAGAGAATGGCAACAGATATGCAAAAATTGATAGGAACAAGTGAAGAAGATGATGAGGAAGAAATGGACATGGATGTTAAAGAAGAAGACGATGAAGATGAAGAAAACAGAGAGAAGCATATTGCCACGCGAGTGATGGTAGGGATTGAAGGAGGGATGGCATCAAACAGTAGTAATAATCAGTTTCTACATCACCAGCATATTCAAGAACAAGTTAGCACTCCAGGAGGGGGAGGAGGAACTCGGAGAAGTAGACCACTTGAAGAAAAGGAGAGAACTAAGCTAAGAGAGCGTCATCGGAGGGCAATCACTGCAAGGATCTTGGCAGGTTTAAGAAGGCATGGGAACTATAATCTTAGGGTTAGAGCTGATATCAATGATGTGATTGCTGCTTTGGCCAGGGAAGCTGGCTGGGTAGTTCTACCTGATGGAACCACCTTTCCTTCAAGATCTCAGCAGGTACTTGTCTCTCAAGCCAAAAGCTTTTTGTTTTCTGATTTTGTTTGATATGTTATCCAAATGATATTGATAATAATGCACATTAACTCTGTTGACGGTTGTGATGCATGCATGAAGAGTTTTGCCTCCTTCGATCCTCTCTTTTGATGAATCTCAGAAAAGGAGTTGAGATCTGATAAACTTTTTTGCAGAACTCAAGGCCAGTGGGTGGCACTTCTGCAGCGGCAACTTCATCATCTACCCATCTGGTGTCACAGCAGACTCCATCTGCTTCCCTTAGGGGAATATCTCCTGGTTGCCGGACCTCAGTAGATTACAATTCATGTCGACTGAAAGGTGTTTTTATGCCTACTCCATCACCCTATGATCTATCCACAAGCACTCAGTCACAAAATTCAGCTATGATGGGGGATGGAGGAGAACAAACTGAGAGTCATCCTCTCATTGGTGGCTCCTTGGATACTGTCAATGATAAGCAGGTATTTTGATGGAAGTTTTTTGGACATTATTTTGTACTGCAACATCCATCCCTAGGTGTTTTGTTGCTGATGCTGAATATTATTCTGAAGTTTGAATATTTGGAACATCCCTATGGACGTATGAAGAGCAACAAAATGTGTGATTTTGAAATTTTAATCTATATTTTGGATATTACACTTTAAACATAATAAGTCAAACTAGTATTTGACAAGCAGGATATGTGCAGGACACCACATGCACAGCAGAGAAAAAAAAATGAAGGGAAAAAATAATAATAATGTGGTGCACAATTTCATTCTCATAATTTTGTTCAATCTTTATCAAAGCTTGATGTTTTAGATTTCAATGGTTTATATGCACTTGTTTCAACTTTCTTTTATTTTTTTTTCTTTTCGTTTTTTTAGGTAGTGGACATATCTCCAAAGTTAGCAGAGCGAGATTTTGGCGGCACTCCATATGTACCAGTTTATGTAATGCTACCGGTGAGTTAGTTTTCTACTCTTTTTTTTTTTTTGGTGGTGGTTGGGGTGGGGGGGGGGGGGGGGGGTTTGCGCTACTTGAAGAAGCAGAAGTTAATATTTTATTTTATTTTTTATCCTGCTCGGAGATTTTCCTTTTGTAGAAAGATATTTTGCTGTTGATCTGTATGGTTGTGTTGTGATGCCAACCTAACTACCTAAGTGTTGAATGTGTGATCTATTATTTTTTAAAATGTTTTTTTTTTATGTCTTACTTTATTTTTTTTTATCTTTTAGAAATGTCATACTTTGTTGGTTGCAGTTGGGTGTCGTAAATATGAAGTGTGAGCTGGCTGATCCAGATGGTCTATTAAAACAGCTGAGGGTATTGAAATCTGCAAATGTTGATGGTGTCAAGGTTGACTGCTGGTGGGGAATAGTGGAGGCACACGCTCCAATGGAATATAACTGGAATGGTTACAAGAGGCTCTTTCAGATGGTGCATGAGCATAAACTTAAGCTGCAGGTGGGTTTTGTGAAATTTGTTCTGCTTGATGGTATAATCAAGATGAATTGTTGGCTTTTCTTATCACCCACCCTCAGGATCCCCATTATCTCTTATACCTATTCGTGTGTGTGTACACACTCATGCATCACAGGCACATGTGCATGTGGATAATGGGATACAACACCTTGATATGTTAATGGTAACCCAAAGTTAAAAAGTGCAGAAAGCAAAGAACTTATTGCTGTTGATCATACTGTCAATGATATCAACATCTGTCTTTATGCATTCACAAATCAGATCTGTCTTATCCTTATTGTCACATAAGCTAAGGATTTCACCAGGGTGATATTGATTACACACTTTGCCAATGTCATAAAATGGTAGGGCTGTTGATTTTGCTCATTTGATGACTTAGATTATTGTCTTCTTTCTTATTCATTTAATAGTTTATCTCAAAAATCAGGCGGGGAACTCAGATGCTGATTTAAATTTCATGCAGCTATCATGAACTAATGCATCAATGAAGCTACTAACTAGTGGATTTCCAGGAGTTGCACTGGCATGTGTATTAAGAAAAAGGGTTGCTTAAATTTAGGACTTCACTTGCAAATCTCCAGTGCATACTGCTTATATCATGGGTTTTAATTTAAGAAGCAATGGTGTCTCCATGTTGAGTAGATTTATATTTTTAAGGAGTTATTACTTCATCATAACTTGCTATTTCAGCTGGCTGCTTTGTTTAGGACATTCTAGTTGCCTTGTTAGTGCTTCTGAAGTTTCATTCTGCATCTAATAGCCAATTGTTTTGTTGATATTACCTCAGGTTGTGATGTCATTTCATGAATGTGGATGCAATGTTGGTGATGATGTTTGTATCCCTCTTCCACATTGGATTGCAGAAATTGGTCGAAGTAATCCTGACATTTTTTTCACTGATAGAGAGGGAAGATGCAACCCAGAATGTCTCTCATGGGGAATTGACAAAGAACGAGTGTTAAGAGGCCGAACTGCACTTGAGGTATTACATTCTGTTAGGCATTAAGAAACTATAAGTTAGTATATGATTGGTTTTTATAATTGTTTGTTGTCACTTTGTTTGCAATTACTTGTGTTGTACAATGATTTTGATATGCGATATTTTTTCTAATTTTGTTATAATAATTTTTTTTTTCCATTGTTACAAAAGCTAAATATGCAGACATGCTACACCATTGAATACTTTAGAACCTGTTTTGGTTATGGCTAACATTTTGAATGTGGTGGCAAATATAAAATTGGATTATTATCTGCAATAACGGAACATGGTACTTTAATTTGTTATGTTTTTGACCTTCTGTAATTGAGAATTTAATATGAAATGGTTTTGAGATTATTAGATTGGGTGTTTTATCTTCTTGATACACTTATGTAGGTATACTTTGACTACATGAGAAGCTTCCGGGTAGAATTTGATGAATTCTTTGAGGATGGTCTTATCTCCATGGTTGAGGTTGGACTTGGTCCATGTGGGGAGCTACGATACCCATCTTGTCCTGTAAAGCATGGTTGGAGATATCCTGGCATTGGTGAATTTCAGGTTAGTTTTATTAATTAACTTTTCCTTTTCTTAATGCTGTAAGCTGCTGTTTTTGAAATTTCATTTGGTACTTTACAAATTGCTTTTGCTTATTGCATGCACATGCACACATAAACATACATGCTGTATCCATGCTTTGTGTCATATGAATTGCTTCTGGCTAGCAATAACCCCAATTACTTGCTACCTTTCTATCTCCACAAGTATAAAAGCGAAAGGTTTGTTAAGGTCTTTTACATGCTATAGGAAGCGCAACTCCTTTGAGAATAATATATGTGCCTTTTTATACAGTTTGCCATAATTTCTATTGACACATTTTCCAATATTTTGAATTTCTATTTATCTTGGCTGACTGCTACTATAAAAAAAATAAACTTACAAATGGGAATTTCCCAGAGTATGTTTGAAAGGTCGTTGTGTATTTATATTGTTTGCTCCCTTTTTCTTTTATTTCTGCAAACTGTCATTAGCAATCTATCATTTGTATCATTGTGGTTATTGAGTTCTTTTTTTGCAGTGTTATGATCAGTATTTGTTAAAAAACCTGAGGAAGACGGCAGAAGCAAGGGGACACCCATTTTGGGCTAGAGGACCAGAAAATGCTGGTACCTATAATACCCAACCACATGAAACCGGATTCTTCTGTGATGGAGGGGATTATGATGGCCACTATGGCAGGTTCTTCCTTAATTGGTATTCTCGGGTTTTAGTTGAACATGGTGATCAGGTGCTCTCTTTTGCAAAGTTGGCTTTTGAAGGCACCCAAATTGCTGCAAAGGTGAGTCAGCTTATCAGAGTTTTTTTTTTTTTTAACATGGGTTGAAATTTTCATTTTATTTCCAAATAAGTCTCTCTCTCTCTCTCTCTCTCTCTCCTACACACACCCCCCCCCCCAAAAAAAAAAAAAAATCTCATTTTGTACTATTGATTTTCTAAAAAATGATTTTAGGAACTTTTAAAACTAATTCTAAAACCTTTTTTTATAAGTTACAAGTTACAAGTTGATGCATTCTGTCTGCTCCATTTTAATTTCTGAGCAGCTATCAGGTATTCACTGGTGGTACAAGACAGCCAGTCATGCTGCAGAATTAACTGCTGGATTCTACAACCCAAGTAATCGTGATGGTTATGCTGCAATTGCAGTAATGTTAAAGAAGCATGCAGCTGCTCTGAACTTCTCATGTTCTAAATTGCGGATGTTAGACCAGCAAGTGAACTTTGCGGACGCACTTGCAGATACTGATGGATTGTTGTGGCAAGTAAGAAACATCCAATTCAGTTCCAACATTTTATCTAGGACCAAGGCGTTTGCTCTTTTGTTTGTTTCTTTGAAAATTTTGGAGAAACATATTGCAATATCTTTCTATGTTTCACTTTCTTAACTGAATATTCATAGTTCAAAGTTTTTGGTTTTTGGCTATGAGCATTGTAATTGTACTTTCAGGTTCTGAATGCTGCATGGGATGTCGACATACCAATTGCTAGTGAGAATGCTCTTCCTTGCCATGATAGGGTTGCCTATAACAAGATTTTGGACAATGCCAAGCCCCTGAATAATCCAGATGGAAGACATTTTTGGTCTTTTACATACCTTAGGCTCAGCCCACTTCTCATGGAGAGGCAGAACTTCATGGAATTTGAACGATTTGTGAAGAGAATGCATGGTATAACACTAGAAAATTCTGTCATTACTTGTAAAATTTGAGTCACTGCAAGGCTGCTTAATTTATCCAATTACCTAGTTTGAACATATATGTGGCAGGAAGGGAACTAATTCCCAATAATAAGGTTGAAAAAGAGCATGATTAATTAGAAGGATCACTAATTCTTTTCCTTGGGATTCACTGGTTTGATATGGTCTGCTCTATCCTTTAAAAGAAAAGTTAAATCCCAGACTTGCATGCTATGTTGCACAAAAGGAGAAGACTTCATTTTCATGCATGTCCTTTAGCTGAATCAGATGAATAAACTTCACGAATAATTCTCTTTCAAAGCCATACAATTCTACCTAAGGTGTAATTTTTTTGCGTGGAACACAAGCCTTTTTAATTGATAGTGACCCGCGTGTTTCATTATTAATGCTTTCTGATTCATGCTTGGGCATCTGAGAATAGAATTAGAATTAGAATTAGAATTAGAATTAGAATTAGAATGGTAGGTAAACATTATTAGTCTCCATATAGTTTGTTTTAGATCACTCTGGTTGATGTGTTGCATTTTCACTGCAGGAGAAGCAGTTCTTGATCGCCAAGTATAGCAGGAGGAAACCCATCTATAATTGTGCAGTATTTATTTTTCCCCACAAAATAGCTGGGGTAGCACTAGCATGTTGCAAATTAGGTGATGGTATTCAACTCAATCCTGAATTAGTGAGGATCAACAATCCCTTTTTTACTTTTAGATGAAGTAACACCTCTGTAAATGAAATCACAAACTCACCGCAGTCAGGCTCTTAGATCCAAGTTTCTTGACATGCTTGCTTATTAACTTAGGTTAAACTGTTTGAAGGTGTCAAAATCTAATTGAGTAATTGTTTATGTTACATAATTTATGTACGATTCAGAAATTTTGAGATCATCAATCAGTGCAAAAGTTTGTGTCATCTGCTCAACTTGAATAACCTTTATCATTTCTTCTTTCCTTCAATATACTTGTTTTAATGGGCAGGATCGTACATTCCAAGTTACTGAAGTGTAGGGATGCTCTATTTTATTGTGTTTTTTGGGGGGTCATTTCCCCCTTTCTTTTAACCTGAATTATTCAATTGTAAAGCTGACAATTGCACATGCCATGGGGATTCAAATTAGATCTTCCCCAAAACTGGTTAATAAATGAATCAATGATATTTGCAGGCTTAATTACAACAGTGGAACATTTTGAGGTCTATGAGACTGGCTTCTTGAACACCATGTGACCTGATTCGTCCACATCAAAAAGACGGTCTATAAAATTATCCCAACGTTCCCTTATTTTCTTGAATGACAATAATGAAATTCCTCCACTTGAGCTGCCAGAAGTCTCCCCTTCTTCCAATACATGAAAAGTTCCATATGGAGAAGATGAGTAGGCTTGTGGAATGTCTAAAGCAACAGCTCTCTGAAGAGCTGCCTCATACTCCTCACTATGTTCTCGTGCTATAAATTCCTGTCGCTCCATCTGCTGCTGTGCTGGAATCCTCATGATCTGATCTTTCTCCAGCATCAACTGAACACAACAAATGGTGATGTTTCAATTCTGTTGTAAAAATATAAGTTAATTCTCAATCTTCAACCATCTAAATTAACTAGTTTAGTTGACCAGGAAGACAATGATGTGAACCTATTTCTGTAGCTGGTAAAAAAAAAAAAAATCTAAATAAAACGGGACGGCACAAACATGTAAATCTCATCAATTGACGCAGAGCAGCAGTGGCAGCAATCAGTACTATTAAAATCTGACAAGTCATTTGCTCAGCTACTTGGAAATGTTTCCTGCCTATAAAGTTGCCATAGAAAATGAAGTAAAATATAAATCGTCTTATAGTCTCCATAGCTGAAAGCTTGAAAATCTAAGTAATGGGCACTTAAGAATAACAGAAAACGAAATATGGCTATGACATCAACAAAGTCCTAAAATTGACAACACCAGGGAAAGCACATGCCTGCACTCTCAAGGATTTAATCAGAAACTTCTTTCTCAATTTGTGTAAGGATTTTTGTCGGAAAGTTGTCAGAAATTGGCTTAAAAATATATTGTGGTTGCGCTTCTATTTCAGCTCCCTAAAAGTCATAAACAAGCTGATTTTATTTGTGTGAAGATGAAATTAAGCCAGGATTTAAAATTCAATGAACTCCTCAAAACCAGATCAGTATGATCCAGACCCCAGAATTACCAGGTCTCATCTCTCACCTAGATAAAGACAGGAACTTACATCAAGAGCCCTTCGACATTCCCTCTCTATCCACAGAATGGCATGGTCAGAGGTTGCGTTACACGAAAGAACTATGTGCTCAAATCTCCCATCTACAGGGACTGCTGTCCTGACAACTGGGGGAAATCTTCCTATCCTGCAGCCAAGCGGAAAGGTACGGTGAGAATGACAGATGACATTAGGCTAATAAAATACATCCTTTCATCCATCTCTTAGGCCTTCAACACTTTTAGGCCAACCATTGTGCTGCTGCTCTACATGAATGAACTGCTCCCCAACTGAGGAGAAATACAGATACAATATGGAAAACCAGGATCCTGAGCGACTGACTTCACACCAAAATTGGTGCAAGACTTGGTTAACAGGGGAACAATTTGTATCAGCAATAAATTTGAGCATCAACTTATGGGGATGGGTTCTGAGGTTCTTGATGGCTTAAGTGTAGTGTTTAGAGGCTCACCATGTTTTCTGCCATCAATTTTAAAGTGGGAACAAACTCCTAATGGAGTCTGGTTTGTTTTAACACAATATAAAGGAGAAATAATTATGCAGGGCAGGCTCCTGGAGACTTCGGGATTTCAGGTTGCTGCAGCAGCATGAATATTCAGCCACTGAAGCAAGCCTTACACATGCATGGACAAATCAATATGTTATGACCCCTCTAAGCATTACGTTAGAATATAAATCCAATTCCATTGTGCCATGATTTGGACACTATGCCCATCTGCTCATTCCTTTGCTACTATCATCCTCATGGTACCAAGCAACTTAATCAATATTCTCATAATTACAGAGTTTTTACTTCAGTAAATAATATACAATTGCCAAGTGTAGTAGCTGGTGCTATCTGAAAACAATTAGCCGATCTTTAACTTTCCTTGTCAAGTAAATGTTAGAAAACAATGAAGTAATAACAAAATTTAATTTACCTGAGGGGCTTTCTCTCAACAATGTGGTACAGGCGGCCAGGTGCATAAAGCCTTCTTGGGTCTCTAAGCATCTTCTCCTCAAGAGTGCACGTGTCCTTCAAGCACATTAGGCATAGTAGACAAGGCAAACTGTTCAAAACAAACAAAACCAATTTAGCTTGTACTTACCCAAGTACCGGTAATTTCAATGCATGATTAAACCCTGTGAACACTGTAGCCACAGTTGCTCAGTTGATCCTATGAACATGAAGATAAGATAAAGTAGGAATCCAAGGTATTCTACGATTTCATTCCTATAACCAACCTTTTGTTTTGGCATATTATACAATAAAATCATTTGGATAAACAAAGGGTCTGTTAGACCTACTGTTGTAGCTGATGTTGGCGAAAGCACCTTCGAAAACTAAAATATGTTGATTAAACACAATTAAAATTTGATTTTAAGATTTTTTGGCATGTTTTGGCTGTATAATTCTAAAGCAACTTGAAACGTAGTTCTAAAAACAACAAAAAAGATGCTTTTCTTTGATAAGTCAAATCAAGCTGACTGAGGCTTTCACATTTCAAAATTGTGAAGAGATCAACATTATACATGCTGAATTATGTAACACTGCAAGAGGACAGATAGTAACCAAAAATGAAAAGGTGGCTAAGACATACTATCTTTTACCATAAAAGTGATTTGAAAACATCTTCCAAAGCAGTGGTAGTCCGTGGTAAGAAATCATCCTGGTTCATTCAATAACTCATATTAGAAGTAAGAAAATATACAATCAAGTAAAGAGAACTTGAAAAACAGTGCAAGTAGGAATTCATCTTATATGCTTTGATACAAAATATTACAGGAAAACGAGAAAGGTGAAATTTAGACAGAAATGAATTGTAAATGAATTAAAAATAAAGCAAGTTAAATTGGCAGTGTGTGCACACTCAACACAAGTATGAAGGAGCGTGATGATCCTACCTGTAACACAACAGAATTGATAACATCAGCATATCTCACAGCCAAATTCAGTGACATGCATCTAGCTGGAGCCATGGCAAAGCATCTGATCCTCTTCCTCTCAATATTCCCCAATCTATTCCTATTCTTAATTACATATATCACCATCAGTGCCACCACTCCTGCCCCTAAAGAATGCCCTGCAAAAGTCAATTTATAATCTGGATTCATCTCAACCAAATCCCTCAAAACCTCACATTCTGTATCAAAAACCCATTTTGCAGCCTTCAATAGCCCATTGTGCACATAACCACCATCAAACTTAGTCTGACCCAATTTATTATCAAGCAAAACAGCATAGTCACTTTCCTTTGCCAAATTAAGCCCTCTAATAGCCAAAACTATATCAGCATTTTCATGATCAAGGTAAATCAAATAAGGAGTTACATGTCCTCCTGTTTCTTCATGATTTTTCCTCAAAACGATCCAATCAGGATTGATGCCATAGCCTACTGGGGGTGCCCAAAGTGGGTTTCGAAGATCATCTTCATAGACAGACAGAATTAGGCGACAAAGGCGGGGAATAGGCCCAAATTCTTCAGCTGTGGCTAGGCCCCAGTTCTCACTTTCATGTCCTGCATTATACAGGCATTTCTGCCACACCCAACGAGCACATGCCAAGCAATACAGACATTCAACGATTGGAAGGCCACAGACGATTGACATCGAGGCCTATGATTCAAGCATGTTCACATTTATGTTAAGAACAATGGCTCGAAAAAGAAAACACCGTGAAAAAAAAAATGCATAAATAAATACTGGGTTTGAAACTAGAACCAATATTCCAAGGGAATACAGTAATGAACAACGCAAATTTGTGATTGGGGCCTTCACAGAAAAAAAAAAAAAAAAAAAAAAAAGAGTGCTGATTAAACGCAAGGGTAAAAACACAAAATTGAAGATTTGGAACTGAAAGAAACGAAGGTTGTGGAATTTTAGAACTAAAACGAAAAAGGATTTAATTACATACCTCTTAAGAGATTTTATGAAACAAGAAAGCGAAGATCATCATAAGCTCAAGTGTTTCATAAGCAAACAATTAGTGGAAACAAGTAAGAAAAGCACTAGAAAACACTAATCAGCATCTGGAATCAGAATAAGACAGGGTATTTAGTTGGTGCCTGGTGGGCACTTGAGCTGCAAAAATTTGGGTTCTTTGGAGCTTTCAATTGAAATTTCATTTATTAGATGAAAATTAATAAAAGTGATTCGTTAAAGAAAAAGAAAAGGATGAAACTTTCATAAAAAATAAGCGTAGTTTATAGAGAGAAAAACCAGAGCTAGTCAGACCCATTTCCCTTCTAAGTTGGCCTCCCCAAGAATCTTCTATATCTAATGCTTAGATTCCCTGTCCTTTGTTCGATCATTGGAGTCTCTCTTTGACGCAGAGCCGCCATTCCCATCATGGCCGTGTTTTAATTTTTAAAACCGGCTCTTGGGCCTCCAGACCCTGTTCACATGGGCTCAAATCAACAGCAATATCCCAGCCCCACCGAAATCTGAGCTCAGTTGAAGCCCAGTACCGATGGTTTTTAACTGTTCGATGTTATTGGAATCGTGTATAATGACACGAGGTTTCCAGTACAATAACCGCTCAACTTTCCATAGACAAGTCAAAAATCCGTAAATTGAAGTCTTGACTCCAGATTTTGTATTTGAAGATTGTCACGAGCAGAATTTGAACACAGCTGGACAGATCACAGTTGAAAATAAGAATTTACACTGAAAAAATTGCAAAATTACTATTATATTTCTTTTGTTCCAAGCAGAATTAAAGGAAAAAAAAATACAAAACCAGAATATGTTCCTAACTCAATAAAATAATAATAAAAATAATAGTAATAATAACCAGCCGAATCATTTTGTTGCTTCTCCTCCAAGAGAGGGAAATTGGACAATATCATCGAACCTAGGAACAGGTGCTTGCCTTGAAAACCTTCGGTCATTATTAATGTCCCCAGGCTCATCACTAGGTCTCTCACTCTGATATCTAGTACGACCACCATAGCTTGCAAAAGATTTCTTCCCCTTTGCTGGCTTCAGGAACTCATCAATGTTCATTGTCTTGGGGGCATTATCCTTGTTGGCAACTCCACCTTTCTTCATCAGATTGTTTTCAGAAGTATTGGGCTTGATGCTGCTTCCCTCTTTCTTTTTACCAATGGGTTGCATCGACTGAAAATCCTTGTCCATAGTAGCTCTCGGTTTCTCAGAATTCACCATTGCTTCCAAAGCTCTCTTCTTCTCAAGTAGCACTTTCTCATACTCTTGGTAGGTCATGGAGTTTGCAGGACTTTTCTCTTCCTCTTGATGCTTCTTGTTAGAACGACCATTAACTTTGTTCTTCTTTTTCTTTTTCTTCTCCTTGTTAGAATCAGCAGCTTCCGCTCCACGACTGCTGCTATCACCATTGACTGGCTGCTTTGCATCATTTCTTTCTTTTCAGTATTATCAGATATCTGAACCCCGTTATTGCTGTCTCCAGTAATCAAGTCGCCATTCTTCTGTCTCTCCACACTGCCATCGACATCCTTCACCACATGTTGTGTTTCTTCGAAAACGAGATCTTCAGACCCATTATTATTTTCATTGAACCCTCTCCCTCGACCACGGCCTCTTCCTCTTATACCACCAGGATGAGCCCCATAGCCTTCTTCCCTTCCATTATTATCTTGATAAAAATTACTTCCCCCATAATTTCCATCTCCTACAAAACCTTGTTTTCCTCCATTGCTCTCCTGATAAAGATCACCCCTTCCATAATTCCTTCTATAACTTCTCTCCCTTCCGAAACCTTGTTCCCCTCCATTGTTCTCCTGATAAAGATTACGCCTTCCATAATTCCTTCTATAACTTCCCTCACCTCCAAAACCTTGCTCCCCTCCATTATTCTCTCAATAAAGATTACCCCTTCCACAATTCATTCTATAAATTCCCTCACCTCCAAAACCTTGCTCCCCTCCATTATTCTCTCGATAGAGATTACCCCTTCCATAATTCCTTCTATAACGTCCCTCCCCTACCTCATTTCCCTGATACCCATTATCCCCTCCGCTACTATACCCCCGATTATGACTAGCCATCTCTTGATGATAACCATTCGCCATTGCATTATCTTGGAAAACATCGGCTATTCCTTTCTCCTTAACATCCTCTACTTGATCTTTACCTTCTTGGGCTGGTTTCTCGATATTGCTCTTGTACAACGACTTTGAAAGAACAGGACACTTGGCGCGCGTCATAGCAGGATGGCACTGGTTCTCTTCCTGCTGCTTCTGCTTCTTGGGTTCCGCCTTCTGTCCTTGCCCCCGCTTCTCCTCCTCCTCCTGAGTAACCCTTGCCTCCCCAGCAACTACACCGATGAACTCTTCAATTTCTCTATCGTTGTCGTCAGGCAAGAGAGAAAACACGTTCTGTACAAGTTCCATTTTAAGAAATCTTGAAAGCCCTCTCCTTCTCAATCAATCTTTTTACTTACAATGAGACTGATGAGATGGGAAAGAAGGGGCAAAACATGTTCCTATTTAAAGAGATTTTAGGGTTAGTTGATTCCCTAAAACCCTAATCCTTGTAAGAGACGGAGAAGTAATCCTAAGCACGGTGCGATTTCTACTCCAAATCAGTTAAGAGTTTATTTTACGCATGAGAACTGAGAAGGCGGCAATATTGAAGGGCGGGAAAAAATGAAAAGGTCGCAATATTTTATTATCCTTCTAAACGTCACCGTTTGTTTTTTCCCGGATCCATAGCGATAGTCCGAGAAACTATTGCCCTTTTATGAACCCGACCCGGAATTTATCATTTAATTACCAGCTACTCCGTGAACCATAAACCCTAGGTTTTTTTTTATTGGATCGCAGTCTCCGTCCCCTGAACTTTGAAGGTGTAGCGTGTGTGTGATATTTGAAACTCTATGAAGAATTATTTCTTTCGTAATGATATTTGATTTCCTGGCTTTCATGTTCTTTCTCGCAGTTTTTCTCTGAGGTTTTCCAGGGAAATCTTCTTCGGAGCTGTTTGGTGAGCAAGAAAATTCCTTCTCTATTACTGGAAACTTTTCCCAGCTCGCTACAGCTGAATATGTCTCTTTATATTGAGCTTAGAAATTTTACATTCATTGTTAGATTTGCCTTGATTATTAGAAGCTTGTTTTTAAAGCTTAACTCTCCGCTATACTGCCGAGAAACACCGTGCCAATGCCTGCACTAGAGTGAGTCGAGTTGTAGTTTTAGCTTACATTGGGTAATGTATATATATTGTTTCGCTTTACCCCTGCTATATCAAATGTAATTTGTTGACGTTGAATCCTACTCGTCTAATTTTATCTGGTTTTGCTGGATACTGTTATTATAGGTTGTAGCTACATTCGCATCCAAACGGGGTAGAATGTGGGCATGGGAGATTCTTACAAGTCTTGATTCTTGGAGAATGAAAGCCAGAGTGCCTATCCTTAAAATTTATGATTGTTTCAATCTGATTTTCTCAATTGTCACCCACCCACGCTAGCTTCATGTCTGTGCTTATTTAACTTGTTCTTTTCAGCATGGACTGTAGCACATAGCCTGTAAAATGTAATGTCTAAATATTGAAATTGATTTATTTCTCGTTTACCTAAAGTTTGGTTGATTTTAGTGTTATTTTCTTTCAGAAGTAGTCTGCTACATATTTGTGATGGTATACACCCTATTTTGATTGGGTAATTATGCATTTGAAGTAATGGAATTAGTCTTTTTACGATTAGTTTTGATTGATTTCAATATTATTTTCTGTCAGAAGTAGGTTGCTGTGATGTTATACACCCAATTTGATTGGGAAATTAGGTGCTTTGAAGCAATGAAATTTGTCCTTTACCTTTAGTTTTGCATGATTTCAGTGTTATTTTCTTTCTGAAGTATTCTGCCACACATTTATGATGGTACACACACAATTTTGACCTGCTAAAGTAAGCATTTCAAATAATGGAATTTTGTAAGCTTTTAGTTTTAATTTTTTTTATTGCGATTTTTTTAATAGTTGCAAATTTGCACTCATTAAGATTCATTTAATGCACCCCACTAATATGTGAAACTATAATTTTAATAACAAAAAGGAGAACTGTGCTAAATGGGTGCAAATTACATTTAATGAATTGAAAATTGTAGTTATCGGGCTGCATTAAATGAATCTTAACGAGTGCAAATTTACACACATTAGAAAATCATTTTTTATTGCAATTCTGAGTACCTATTTGACCCCATATATGCAAGTATTTTAGGGCTTGCAAAATGTGTGGTTAAATAACTCATAGTTGTAAACTTGAGCTGATTTTAGTATAATTGGTCTATTAAATGGGACTCATCATATGGTGGGTTTCTATATTTATATAGTTGATATTACATTCATGGGAATACAACTTACAATTTTAATTGTATGAATTGTTAATTTCTCATGTTACATGTAATTTTAAAGCTATATGAGATCAAGACTCACCTTATGATGGGTCTCATTTGGTAGATCAAGTATGCTAAAAATCAGCTTGTTTGAAAATTGATTCTTTGCATTACATATTTTGGGACTCTAATAAAAAACTGTAATCCTTGTGTGTGTAGTGTTTCATATAGGTGTCATCTCGTTATTATTTTTTTTAAAATGTTTACATTGCTTAAGAAATTTCACTAAAATGGATAAAAAAAAAATTGTTTAAAAGTTAACTTTGGTGAAGAAAACCTTAAGGGCCTTTTTTGTTTTTGTTCAACAAAAAGTATACTCAGACTTTTGATGTGCTACTAATTAAATATCTTCTATCTGTAGAATTTGCAAACTTCAAAGCTGCAACTCCATTTCTGAGTATGCTTATTTGTTTAAGTCATGCACTAGAGCAATTCAATTACTGTAACATTAAATTTATGTTAAACTATGGTAGTTATTTCATCTGGGTTTTGAGACTTGTGTAGTAAATTTGATAGATTACTTGAAGATATTAATATACAGGTGATGGCATCAAGACAGCTCGATACTGGCCTTTTTGTGGGTCAAAATAAAGGACATATAGTGACAAAGAACGAATCGGCTCCACATCCTTCTGGCAGAATGGGGGTGGGCCAATTTTCTTTTCTTTTTATTGAAATAATCCTGTTTGGACTCTGGAGTTAGAAATATTTTCGTGTGCCATGTATAACCCTTTAATGCGAAGGCATTTCACGACATTTTTCTTTTAGAGAACTAGCAAGAGGGTCAGTTTTGTGAGGGGCCTCATCAGGGAGGTGGTTGGTTTTGCTCCTTATGAGAAGAGGATTACTGAGCTTCTAAAGGTTGGGAAAGATAAGCGTGCACTAAAGGTAGCAAAGAGAAAGCTGGGTACTCATAAGAGGGCCAAGAAGAAGCGTGAGGAGATGTCTTCTGTTCTTCGGAAAATGAGGTAATGTCTGGCCTGTGTCTTGTATTTTACTTTCCATGTTCATTGACTGTAAGCATTGAGTTATTTGTTCTGTTACAAGCAATATTTAGGGGAAAATGCATTCTAAAGAAAAAAATTTGATTGTATTTTTCTTTTCTTTTTCTATATCCATTCCAGTTCTGTAACATTCTGTTGGTCTGTTTGTTCAATTTCAGAGCGGGTGGAGCTGGAGAGAAAAAGAAATGAGTGCTTGTGCTTCGATCACCCAGATGCCATAGCACTTGTTGGAGTTCCAGTGCAACATTTGTTGATACTTATTTTGTGGTGTCTGTTATCATTTTGAAATTTTGCTGAAGAATTTTGATCGTTTGCATTCTAAACCTAATTTCAAATAGATTTGAATTGATTGGCAACTTGTGTATTTTTTCATTTTTGTTAAATCTGGCTTGTTTTTATGAAAAGATCCCTTTGTCTGCTAATGATTCAGTTAACTATTGAATTTGATTATTCAAGAAATGCAAAGGATTTCTGAGCAGTGATTTTCGTTTGTGTTTTTGTATTTGGCAAATAATTCGTTGTGCACATTGGTAAAGAGCAGGAATTTAAACTCGTAAAATTTATTTTAAATTATTTCTATTTATTTCAAATTTAATTATTATTATTATTATTATTATTATTATTATTATTTAAATTATGGAACAAAAACAGAGCATGATTTACTTTTAACAGTGAATCACTAGCTGTCAGCATCTTCTTCTTTAGGCTACCTTGTCCGTTACCTCACACGTGGGGCCGGTTTGATAAAAAATGCTCCGCTTACCCCAGAGACTACCTCTCTTCCTGAAAGCTCTACGACGATGGACAACCGCTCGTAGGAGGTTTACTTAGGGGTGTTAATAAAAATTATAAACTGATGAACTCAAATAAATTTAAATTAAAATTAATAATTTTATATATTTAAATATTAATTATAATTTAAAAATAATTATAAATTAAAATTTTAATTTAAATCTCCAGTTAATATAATAAAAATTGAATTCAAACTATATATATGTAAAACTTTATTTTATTTTTACTGAATAATAAATTTTAAATTAAATTTTTATTTTTAATTAATACATAATAATATGTATATAAAAATATATATTTAATAAAAATTAAATTATAAAAATTAAAAAAATTAAAATAAATAAAAATTACTCAAATTAAACTCAATTCACTTATTATAAAAATCAAATATATGTATTTTATAATTTAATTTATTAATTTTAATTTAAATATTATTAAAATTCATTTTTTTCAATTTAATCTAATAAAATACATCGAATCTGCTCAAATTCACCAGTGTAAACCCGTAGGTTTACTACGCAAGGCCCTCGCAGCGGAAAGTTTTACACAGCGAATAGAAGATGCTCAGCTCCCGCACGATGGGGATTAGCACGCTTTTGGAAATTGGAAAGAACATAGAATATTAGAGAATCCAGCATGCAGAACACGACGATGATTATATATGATTAGAAAATTCACGAATTTAATTTTATATATTTTAATTTTTATTGTATATAAAAAATATTTTTTTATTAATAATTTATGTTTTAAAGTTTTGGTAATTTTATAAAAGATTTAGATTCTGTTTATTTGAGTATAATTTTTGAAAATTGTAAATATTATTATAAAATATATGCTATATTTTAATTAATAATTATTTATATAATGAATTTAAACAATAAATATTCAATATTTTAAATTTCAATTTATGCATATTAATTTTTAAATTTAAATTTTTAAATTTAGTAATATGCTATTTGAACACATCTTAATATAATTTAATTAATTAAATATATAAAATTATAATAAATAACTTATATATGAAATAAAAATATTTTTATTATTTATTTATAATATTAAATTAATAATATGTATATATTTTATATATATAATTATATTTACATTTTAATAAAATTATTAAAATTTAAAAAATAAAAAATAATTTTCTTTTTTAAAAAATATAAGTTATTTTTTTATAAATGACTTATATTTTTTCATTGGTTAAAAAAAATATTTTTTAAGTGTCTTAAATATCAAAAAATACAACAAATTATTAAACAAACAGAATCTTAATATAAAATTCACCAAGTGCCGCAAAAATAATTAAAAATTTTCACTTATTATATTTTTAACATTTATTTGATTTATATATTATTCGAGTTGAAGAGTAGGACCTATGTGCTCTTTGATGGAGCAATGCTTGAATGTGAACGGAAAAGGTCTGGTATGGCCTACTTTTGCGTGCCTGTTCAATATGTCGGCTGGGACAGGCGAGAGTAGTGATGGGGGTGATATTGAAATTGCTGTTGCGATTTGCAGTGGTCTGTGGCACCGGAGGATTCAAATTTGCCAAAAAAGGCAAAACACGTGGGCATTTGGTCAAACGTAACTGAATAGCGAGCGCCAAAACTCAATCCGTCTTCGGCTTCATATTTATGGCACCGCGGTTTGTTTGGCTACACTAGCATATCAGGCACTTCGGATCTCTTTACCTTTATCTTTCTTTTCTTCATCGTTCCTGCTCCAGGCCAAATAACAAGAACATATATCCACTGCATTGTAACAGAAAGAAAGATCAATCTTGATTATGGGCGCCGAATCAAGTGAGTTTACGAAGATCAATAGAGATATTTATCTAGTTTTGAATTTGAATGTGGTTGCTGCTTAGAATAACATAATGTTTTTGGTGCTAAAAGCCATTTGATTTTGTAGTGATCGAGTTCTTAGGTGCTGTTCCTTTGCTTCAGAGGCTCCCGAGCTCGTCTCTCAAGAAAATTGCTCAGCTCGTTATTGCTAAAGACTATGGTTATTACGAATTTTCTTATTTATTTCAATTAGCTTGTTTTCACTCCCGACTTTTGTTTGTTTCGTTTTTTTTTTTGGCGTTGCAGAGAAAGGCCAATATATTCTTCGCGAGGGAGAGACTGGGGAAGGAGTCTATTTCATATGGGAAGGGAAGGTTAGTTTTGCGTTTTTTTTTTCAATCTACTCCATGTTGTGGCGGCTGAAATTTGATACGTGATTTGAATATAGGTTGAAGTTTCTGGATCAGTTCATGCCGAGGAAGACACTCGTCCTGAGTTCCAATTGCAACGCTGTGATTACTTTGGTGATGGCTAGAAGCTGATTTTCTCTGTTTCATTTTTACTCTATTTTTACTCTATTACTTTATGGGATGAGAATGTGAGTATTTTCCCTAAGCGCTGTGCGCGCGTGCCTATTTATCTTCGACAAAAAGAAAAAAAATTCAACTAATTTTCTTTAATTCAAAAATTTTTTTCATTTTAAAAGAAATACAATTTATACGTGGTTATGTAATGATTCTTTTAATTTTTTTCCTCATAAATGATTTATTTTAAATGAATCAATAATCATTTGTCCTGGAATAATGATATGAATTTGCTTTTGCAGGTGTCATTGCTTCCATTCAGCAGGCAGATGTTATTGCTTTGACCAAGGTTGTTCCAGCTGCATGCTGCTTTTTTTCTCCCCTCTAAATTATCCTTTTTGTGTATATTTGTATCATTTTATGTGGTCAAAAAAAAATTATACTTATGTTTTGTTAATCGCAAAATGGAACTGAAGTGAACACTGACAGTGAGCATTTTGTCTGTTTAACTTTGCCAAAGTTGACGTGCTTGCTGCTGCCTCATGAACATTGCACTTTACTTCTTCCAAAATCAATGTGGAGTGCTGATAAGACTCCAGACTCATGTTCGCTTGTGGAGAATATATTGCATTTGGAGCCAATAGAAGTATGCAGATGCTTGCCCTTGATTTTGGATTTTTCTACTTTAGGGCTTTTACTTCCTGGCATATGCTATTTGGACTTTTTTTTTTTTTTGATGAAAATCCGATCAGATCACTGTGCCTTGGAACATGTTATGTATGTAGAGTTGATAATGCATACTTATCTTTACGTTGTGGCATGTCTAAGCATTACCATAAATTAATTTATGTGACTGATTTCCAGATCATTTAATTTTCTCCTCTTCTCTTCTCCTATCTACAGCCATCCCTCAACAAGTACCTGATATTATCTTCTGTTAGCAACTCTTCCCGTGTTGCTTTGCTCCTATACTTTGTCCTTTTAGTGGTCTCAAGTTGAAAATCTTTGCTTGGTAGATTCCCTTTCCCTTTTTTTTGGGTGCAAATGAGGTGAAACCAGGACATGGTTAATCAAGTTCCCTTTACTGAATGTATCAAGCGTATGACTATCTGTGCTAGGAGAACTATGCCTGCTGAATCTTTTTCTCCTCGATCCTTTCTAGTATTTTATATGGTAGGCCTAAGGAAGTATTCGTTTCTGAATTATACTAAGATTCTTTCCATTTGTTTTGAAGCTGAATATATTCCAGGGTATTACCTTGCCAGACGCCCCAAAATTTGGCAAGGTCTTTGGAGGACAGTTTGTTGGGCAGGTATGAATTAGCTTTTCTCTCTCTTACCCTTATAACACAGTACAATTCGGTCTTGTTGAACGGTGTACATGGTTGAGATATTTTGGCATATTAAGGCTAATTATAGACACAGGCAGAATGGTTTCTCACTTTCTTCTAACCTATTGGCATGCTAATGAATGTCCTGAAAGCTTTAAAAAAAATTAAACATGTGTTTCTTGGCATGTCATTATACATCGTTTACATTCTTTCAAAAAGAAATATGGTATGGTAATGGTTCTTATATTGCCACAGGATAGTCATAAACTGCAAAAAGTCCTTTTCATTTGTCAATTGTTTTCCCACAATGCATTTTCAAATTTGAATATGGCTTTAGTATAGTCGATCTCCTTTTGAATTCTCTCAAGATCCCAAGTGTGTGACTGTACTTTCTGAAGGAACGGAAGCGTGAAAAACACAAGATTATACCATTGAATTCACATGCACCATGCAAGATTTATTTTTATCTATTTGATTTCAATGATAAACAACATATCAAAACTCTTTTAATATGTTTTTGGATCTGTATTTGCCATTTAAGATTTTAAAATTAATCAGATTAATTTTAGAACCCTAGATTAAATCAAGAACGATTACACTAACCTCTTGATGTGCTGCAGCGTGTCTGCGCCTTTGAGATTCGTCTTCAGGACACCAGATGTTGTCCCTCTAGCTTGTCCATACCAAGAACACCTATGACAGCCCTTGAACAGCTTCTAAAGCCTTTTCTATTAATTAGAAATTCAAGTTCTGCCTTTTAAGAGATTAGAGATGTAAACATGACACTAGAAACAATTTCTAGTGTTCTTAATTCAAGAGATTGATGGCTAATCTCTTTGAATTTATGAGAGATGAAGAGAAATAGCTGAAGAGGCTCAAAGTGGCGTGACAATTGAGAGGAGAGGCTGCTGGTTATGTTTTCTTTTCATAACCACACTTAAATAGCTAGGTTAACACATTAAACCCTAGCCACATGTCACCTTTTGATTAGCTCTAGGTTTAAGTGACCCAATCACATTGTGCCAAGTGTCAAACCTATATTTAATCTTGATTTTAATCATCTTACATGATTAAAAAACATTTGGCAAGCTTATGTGTTATGCCATGTGTCACCATCTCATGGTGCCACGTGTCCTGTAATGAAATGACCAAAATGCCCCTGTGTCTTAATTTTGAGTTCTTAACCTAAAATAATTATTTTCTTCTTCTAATTAATTTATATCAAATATAAATTAATTAATTAATCTCTATTAATTAATTTCTCATCAATTAAATTCATATTTAAACACTTTAAATATAAATTTAATTTATACTACACATCTAATAATCTAGATTTGGTTTCAAGTCATGCTAGGGACTTTGCAATTTAATTGCAAACCAAATCTATTTAATTAATCAATTAAACTCTTTAATTAATTAATTAAATCATATTTAAATAGGTAATAACTTGTGTTTGTGTGTGACTTACTAGGCTCATCACTAATTGGCAATGAGACATGATATCAACTCTTAATATCATCAGAACTCTTTCTTACCATAAATGATTTCTCTAAATCATTTTATGAACCTCATAGACCATGGTTAACACCTAGCATAGCATGCCATAGCCACCCAATTAGTAATAAGGTTTACCTTAAATGAACCTATAATCATATGTTACCATGCACTAGAATCTCTCTGTTACAAAATCCAAACTCAATTTGAGTCATGGTTTATGTCAAACTCCATTTGCTATGAATATTATGTTCTCTTTTAATTCCAGTTCTTGATTAAAAAGATTTTCTCATCAGAAACTCTTTTCTGAATAAATCTATCTGTCCTGGCCAGGAACTTAAAACATCAAGAACAATTAAATGAACATAGGATTTTAACTCTATTTACTTAGAGGAACAGATTCCATCTTGATCAACACCTACCTCCATATATAACTAGTAGGAGCCAACACATGCCCATATACCCATACATAGTACAAGTATGAAAGCGATATCAAACTCAAACTACCTATATACAAGATAAGCGTGCTATCTCAGTCTAAAGATTATATGCATCGATATGATTTATGACAAAACATTGACAAGAGTAAACTCCATGTGCTTGTCATAAGTGTCACTGTTCGCCTAATTATCATTTATAATTGCATATCATGTTTTTTATATGGCATGAGACTCACCATTCCATCTTATTTATATTTCATATAAATAACTTGGGAACAAACATGAATACAATCTTTCTGGATAAGTCATGTCCTTATTATGAAGTATCCTCGATTGTGAACCTATTTATGATACTTTGTGCTAGAAATATTGTCACTCATATTCTTAACAACTTAAGAATAATATTTCTAACAAAATATCAATGGACCTTTTCTATTACACATAAATATATTATGTAAATGGAAAAGTGGAAATGCCGTTTATTATTAAAAATATGTACAAGATACATACTAAATGATATTCTCTAGGGCATACTACTAACAATCTCCCACTAGCACTAGAGCCAGTCATTACAATATCTTAGACCTATCTTCTCAAGATGTCGGTCTAACCGAGTCTGTGACATAGGCTTAGTGAATGGATCAGCTAGATTTTCGGTGATGCTATTTTCTGCATGGCTACATCGCCGCCAACTATTTCTCGATAATGTGGTAGCGCCTTTCTATGTGTTTGGATTTACGGTGAGACCTTGGTTCCTTAGCTCAGTATGATGCTCCATTGTTGTCACGATTGTAATGGAACCTTGACTCAATGGAAGGAACTCTGTAAGTTACATCACGAACTTCTTCATCCAAGCGACTTCTTTTGCGACATCGATGCGACAATATACTCGACCTCGATGAGTGGAATCTGCAATCGTGCTCTGTTTGGAACTCTTCCAACCGATCGCACCTCCATTACAAATGAACACATATCCAGAGGTAGACTTTCTATCATCGATATCTGATTGGAAATAAGAATCAGTATAACCATCCAATTGCAAGTCTCCACCTCCATAAATCAAGAATAAATCCTTAGTTCTTCTCTAGTGTTCCAAACCTGGATTGGATTGATACCTGCTAGTCAAACTAACAGCATATGCGATATCCGGCCTAGTACACAACATTGCATACATTAAACTTCCAATAGCCGAAGCATATGGAATCATGGCCATCTTATCTCTTTCTTCAGGTGTCTTTGGAGACATCTCTTTAGAAAGATGGATACCATGTCTCATGGTAACAATCCTCTCTTGGAATCAAGCATGTTAAACCTCTATAACAAATTTTCCAAGTATAGACTTTGTGATAAACCAATTATTCTTTTCGCTCTATCTCTATAGATGCGAATCCCAAGAATATAGGTTGCCTCCCCTAAGTCTTTCATGGAGAATGTATTTGACAACCATACCTTTATAGTCGTCAACATACCTGTATCATTACCCATCAACAGTATGTCATCCACATATAAGACAAGGAAAGTGATAGCACTGTCACTAACCTTCTTATATACACATGGCTCATCCTCATTTTTGATAAAACCAAAAGATTTAATGGCTTCATCAAAGCGGATGTTCCAACTCCTCAAGCTTGTTTCAACCCATAAATGGATCGCTTTAGCTTGCATAACTTGGACCAATCTTAGGATTAAAATCCCTTAGTTTGTTCCATGAAAATGTTTTCTTCAATGTATCCATTGAGAAAAGCTGTTTTGACATCCATCTGCCAAAACTCATAATCATAGTATGCAGCTATTGCTAATAAAATCCTAATTGATTTAAGCATAGCAACAAAGCAGAAAGTCTCCTCATAGTCGATTCCTTGCCTTTGGCGAAACCCTTTCGCTACTAGCCTTGCCTTATAGTTCTCTACCTTTCCATCAGAACCAATTTTCTTCTTGAAAACCCATTTGTTCCTATAGGTACAATACCTTCAGGTGGGTCAACAAGATCCCAAACTTGATTCTTATACATGGAATCAATCTCAATTTCATAGCATCAATCCATTTTGAAGAGTCTATATCCGATATAGCTTCTTCATAGGTAAGTGGATCATCTCCATGATCTACTTCTTCATGAGTAGACAACTCTTGTTCTTCTTCATGAAGAAAACCATATCTCATGGTGGGTGAGATACCCGTTGTTCTACGAGGAACAGTGTAGATGTTTCATCATCGGTATAGGTTGACTAGATGGATCTATATCCATCCGATCGTTGGTTGGTCAGAATTCTCCAATTCTAACTCTATTTGCCTTCCTTTGCCTCCTTTTTGAACAAACTGTTGTTCAAGAAATATGGCATCTCTACTTATCACAACCTTTTGTGAAGTAGGCAAATAAAAATAATATCCAAAACTATCTTTTGGATATCCAACAAATCGACCTTTTACGATCCGTCTCCAATTTATCGGTGTTGACTTTTGATATAATTGGACAACCCCAAATCTTAACATGCTTAAGACTTGGTTTTCTTCCATGCCATATCTCATAAGGTGTGGAAGAAACTGATTTTGATGGAATCCTATTTAGAATATATAAAGCTGATTCTAATGCAAATCCCCAAAAGGAGATTGGTATATCAGTATAGCTCATCATACTACGTACCATATCCAATAGGGTACGATTTCTCCTTTCAGATACACCATTCAGCTGTGGCGTTCCTGGAGGAGTTAGCTGAGAAACAATGCCATGCTCTCTCAAGTATTCATCAAATTCAGTACTCAAATATTCACCTCCATGATCTGATCGAAGAGCTTTAATATTCTTTCCTGTTTGATTTTCTACTTCAGATTTAAATTCTTTGAACTTTTCAAAAGATTCATGTTTGTATTTCATCAAATACAAATACCCAAACCTTGATTTATCATCAGTAAAGGTAATAAAATAATGAAAACCCCCTCTGGCCATTTCTTTAAATGGACCACATACATCACTATGTATTAGTTCCAAAATATTTTCAGCTCTTAGCCCTTGTCCAACAAAGGGTGATCTAGTCATTTTGCCTTGAAGGCAAGATTCACAAGTTGGAGTAGGCTCAGAGCCCAATGAGGATAGAATCCCCATTTTCTCCAATTTTGCAATCCTATCTTCTGCAACATGACATAACCTTAAGTGCCAAATATATTTTGAACTTGAGTTGGTTTTCACCATGGCATTGTATTCTTTTAGATCACTTGCATTCAATTTGTGTTTATCATTATTATCAAAATAATAAAGACCATCATTCATATAACTCGAACCAACATATTTATTTCCAAAATAAATATTGCAAACATCATCTGTGAACTGAAATTCATAGCCATTTCTAGTCAAACTAGATATAGAAATGATGTTCTTAAAAGCATCAGGTACATATAAAATATTATCCAAACACAAAACATGTCCAAACATGTAAAAAGATTTAGATCCTATGGCTAAAGCTTCAACAGTTGAGCCATTGCCAATCCGACTCTAATATCTTGAGAACGCAAGTCGCATCGCTTGCTAGTTCCTGCATATCATTAGAAATGTGAGAACTAGCACCAGTATCTAAAACCCAAGCTGTAGATGAACTATAAGTATCATCAGAATCTAAATAACAAGATATGGACATACCTTCCGAAGGTGTATCCTTCTTGTCCTTCAGAGAAGCAAGATACTGCAGGCGGTTCCTTTTCCAAAGGCCCATCCTTTTGGCAGTGGAAACACTTTCCTTTGCCTCCATCGCCTTTAGTCTTCCTTTTCTGCTTAGCTATTTTCTTGAAGGACCAGAATCTGAGGTTTCTTTTTCTTATTGCCCTTCTTCTTGTTGGACTTTCCAGTGAAGAAGATGCAACCAAAGCTACCTCTTTTCCTTTATTGCACGGCATATTCTTTTGGGCAATAACCAGCATGTTGAGTAATTCACTAAGGTGCATTCTGTTTAGTCATATGGAAATTTGTCACAAAATTCCCAAAAGACTCGTGAAGGATGAAGGATCAAATCCGTTTGTAGTTGGAAATCCATGTTGAAGTCAAGATGTTCCAACCGCTCAATCACCAATCATCTTGTGGACATGATCCCCAACATTCATCCCTCGACATCCTCATACGGAATAACTGCTTTAGATATCTCATAACTAGCATTCATGCTGTGCTCACCATACAACTCTTGTAGGTGAAGGAGGATCTCACTCGCACTCTGCATGTTCTCATGTTGCTTCTGTAACTCATTACTCATAGAAGCAAGCATGTAACACTTAGCTCTCATATCATGCTCCTTCCACTTGTCCAAAGTTTCATGTTCCTCTTGTGTGGCCTCTGGAGGTAAGGGACCAGAACATTTGAATCTAGAACATATCCTATATGTTCAAGGTTCAGACAAGTTTCAAATTTCTTAGCCAATCAGACAGATTAGGTCTGTCAACTGTTGTGATCAAGTATGCTTGCAAGGATATTGGATGGTGGTGGTTGTTTTGTGCTCATTTTTATCAGAAAATTAACTGCAGAAAATAACCAGATTAATTAGTAAATGTATCATGTAATTAACCAAAATGATTATGGTCTTTTAATCAAATTGGTCCTCCCACTAACTTAGCGAATCCTACACTTCCAAAGTAGAAAACGGAAATCCTAGTTGGAAGGATTTCTAGTGGGTGATTGAATTCTTATAATTCTATTGATCATCCTCAGGTACATCCATTATTGGAATTACAATAAACTATAAGTGAGCAACTCTTTGCCCATCACATCTCATGTGAGGTTCAATCCTTTACCTAGCCCCTAATGCTCAAAATCTCAGGTACATCCATTATTGACTTATCTTGCATTAGTTAAGTTGATCCCATTGAGCTAGTAATTATGCAAATAATTTTAATGTCCTCAGGTACATCCAATATTGACCACTAAACCATTTACATATTTACAACATCTCATGCTTAACAATTATTCTTAAGAAAATCTCTTAAATAAATTGCATCTTATGCAACTATTTAAAATTTCTTAAAATAATTGCCCCAATGGAGGGCTTATGTTATAATTACTTTAATTATAGCATTTCCAACTTAATCATTTGTTTGGAAGATTTTATAGCCATCCTAATTACTATTAAGGTCTCACTTTGCACATTATCCATTTAGCATGCATATATCATATAATTGCATACATTCCCATACATCTCATGCATTCATGGATAAGCAGTAAATATGGTATGATCATGGACTTTCTAAGGGATTCAATTCGAGCCACCAAGAATTGAATCAGGGCATTCCTAGGTGCATTTCATTCATTCATTTTACAAGAGTTGCTGAAGGAGTACATAATCAACACTTGATATTGAATTCCTCCCACCGTCCCACCAATGCTCTTGACCTCCTTGAACTTCTTGCAATCCAATATTACATAGTAATCCTTGGCATACCAAGGCGAATTTACAAGAACTTAAATAAATGAAATTACAACCCAAAAATATTACAAACTTAATAATACATGCCCAAAATAAATTAAAATAAATAAATTAATTTACAATCCCAAAGAAACATAAAAGAAATAAATCCAATCACATTGGTCTTTTATAGTCCATGATCATCCATCATGCATATTACTATTTAACAATTAAATAAAACATACATACTTAAATTAAATTGAATATCTCATATTCAACTTAAAAATACAGATTTGAATATGATTCAAATAAATTTAAAAATTCAGATTTGAATCTCATTCAAACAAATTTAAAAATTCAGATTTGAATCACATTCAAACAACTTCAAAAATTCAGATTTGAATCACATTCAAATATTTTTTAAAAAATCAAATTTGAATCACATTCAAATATTTTTTAAAAAATCAGATCTGAATTTTATTGAATCAATTTTAAAAAATCAGATTTAAATATGATTCAAACAACTTTAAAAATTCATATTTGAATCACATTCAAACAACTTTTAAAATTCAGATTTGAATCACATTCAAACATTTTTTAAAATTCTGATTTGAATCATAATTTAATTGTGTGATTAAAACAACTAATTAAACACTTTAATTAGTCAAAGAATAGGCCTTAGATCATACAACAATTGCAGAATTAAAAGCCAAACCTTGAATCACCCATGGAACCATTGTTGCCGCCACCAATGGTGGCTTCTCCATGTGTGACGCCACATCTCATGATCCAACCAGCAATGAATCTCTTGATCTCATGATCAAACACATAATTAAATTATATAATCAACAATCTAAATGGCAAATATAGTGGCTCTGATACCAATTGAAGGAACGAAAGCGTGAAAAACACAAGATTATACCATTGAATTCAAAAATTTTCACCTAGGGTCACATGCACCATGCAAGATTTATTTTTATCTATTTGATTTCAATGATAAACAACATATCAAAACTCTTTTAATATGTTTTTGGATCTGTATTTGCCATTTAAGATTTTAAAATTAATCAGATTAATTTTAGAACCCTAGATTAAATCAAGAACGATTACACTAACCTCTTGATGTGCTGCAGCGTGTCTGCGCCTTTGAGATTCGTCTTCAGGACACCAGATGTTGTCCCTCTAGCTTGTCCACACCAAGAACACCTATGGTAGCCCTTGAACAGCTTCTAAAGCCTTTTCTATTAATTAGAAATTCAAGTTCTGCCTTTTAAGAGATTAGAGATGTAAACAGGACACTAGAAACAATTTCTAGTGTTCTTAATTCAAGTGATTGATGGCTAATCTCTTTGAATTGATGAGAGATGAAGAGAAATAGCTGAAGAGGCTCAAAGTGGCGTGACAATTGAGAGGAGAGGCTGCTGGTTATGTTTTCTTTTCATAACCACACTTAAATAGCTAGGTTAACACATTAAACCCTAGCCACATGTCACCTTTTGATTAGCTCTAGGTTTAAGTGACCCAATCACATTGTGCCAAGTGTCAAACCTATATTTAATCTTGATTTTAATCATCTTACATGATTAAAAATATTTGGCAAGCTTATGTGTTATGCCATGTGTCACCATCTCATGGTGCCACGTGTCACACTGTGAAATGACCAAAATGCCCCTGTGTCTTAATTTTGAGTTCTTAACCCAAAATAATTATTTTCTTCTTCTAATTAATTTATATCAAATATAAATTAATTAATTAATCTTTATGAATTAATTTCTCATCAATTAAATTCATATTTAAACACTTTAAATATAAATTTAATTTATACTACACATCCAATAATCTAGATTTGGTTTCAAGTCATGCTAGGGACTTTGCAATTTAATTGCAAACCAAATCTATTTAATTAATCAATTAAACTCTTTAATTAATTAATTAAATCATATTTAAATAGGTGATAACTTGTGTATGTGTGTGACTTACTAGGCTCATCACTAATTGGCAATGAGACATGATATCAACTCTTAATATCATCAGAACTCTTTCTTACCATAAATGATTTCTCTAAATCATTTTATGAACCTCATAGACCATGGTTAACACCTAGCATAGCTTGCCATGGCTACCCAATTAGTAATAAGGTTTACCTTAAATGAACCTATAATCATATGTTACCATGCACTAGAATCTCTCTGTTACAAAATCCCAACTCAAGCTGGAGTCATGGTTTATCTCAAACTCCATTTGCTATGAATATTATGTTCTCTTTTAATTCCAGTTCTTGATTAAAAGATTTTCTCATCGAAACTCTTTTACGAATAAATCTATCTGTCACGGCCAGAACTTAAAACATCAAGAACAATTAAATGAACATAGGATTTTAACTCTATTTACTTAGAGAGCAGAGTCCATCTCGATCAACACCTACCTCCATATATAACTAGTAGGAGCCAACACATGCCCATATACCCATACATAGTACAAGTATGAAAGCAGTATCAAACTCAAACTACCTATATACAAGATAACTGTGCTATCTCAGGTCTAAAGATTATATGCACTGATATGATTTATGACAAAACATTGACAAGAGTAAACTCCATGTGCATGTCATAAGTGTCACTGGTTCGGCCTACTTATCATTTATAAGTGCCTATCATGTTTGTTATATGGCATGAGACTCACCATTCCATCTTATTTATATTTCATATAAATAACTTGGGAACAAACATGAATACAATCTTTCTGGATAAGTCATGTCCTTATTATGAAGTATCCTCAATTGTGAACCTATTTATGATACTTTGTGCTAGAAATATTGTCACTCATATTCTTAACAACTTAAGAATAATATTTCTAACAAAATATCAATGGACCTTTTCTATTACACATAAATATATTATGTAAACGGAAAAGTGGAAATGCCTTTTATTATTAAAAATATGTACAAGATACATACTAAATGATATGCTCTAGGGCATACTACTAACACTTTCAAATTGGGGAATCATTTTGTTTTGAATAATTGCCTTTTTTTCTCGTGCCTTTGCTGTATCTTTTCCTCGTTTGTGACTTTGTGTGCCTTGGTTACTTCTCTCTTTTTATTCAATATTCCCTTTTCTTTGTTGAGAAATGATGTTTCTGAGCTGTGAAAGATATGTTCATTTCACAATTATATTAACTTTACTGTTTCCTTCTAAATAGCTTTGTTTTCCCCATCTTTGAACAACATGTCATGTAATTCAATTCGCAAGTTACAATAGAAAATAGCTAGATTTTCACCTTTAGAATATGTGATCTTATGTGTGCAGGCACTGGCTGCGGCATCAAAAACCGTTGATTGCCTTAAAATTGTTCATAGCTTGCATGCTTATTTTCTTCTTGTCGGTGATTTCAACTGTGAGTACATGGATTTTGAATAATCTTGCACTTATGGAATGGCCATAATAGTTTAATGTGATGTCTAATTCCAGTCATCGTGTCCTCTTGCAGTGCCAATTTTGTATGTAGTTGACCGTGTGCGTGATGGAAAAAGTTTTGCCACCAGAAGAGTTAATGCAATACAGAAAGGGAATGTTGTATTTACATTGATTGCTTCATTTCAGGTGATGCTGTTTCCATTCTTTCTCAAATAATCAACATTCCAGGAAACAATTCTTAACAGTTATGTTTTTGACATCATGTAACTTTTGGCTTGAATTTGCTTTGAAGGAACTTGCCTTTGGCTAAAGTGAATCTTCGTTTAAAAAAAAAAAAAATTGTAAATGGATTAGCATATATATATATATATATCAATGTCAAGTCCATCTAGGTGCAGTGCTACACTGTTGGCCATGTATAATTTGATGTCTATACTGCTTCTATTCATCAGTAGGATCTGAAGAATTTGGTTTTGTTGGAATTACTCTTATCTGGTGTATAAGTATAAATGTAAGATTATCAGCTGATTCAGTTTTTTTTCCCTTTAAAAGGAGCCTAACATTCTGCATTCTACAAATATATGCTGATTGTGCTGACTTGATGGCACATCATGGCCGTTTATGATTGCTTGCTACATCTCAAAAATGCATATAATTTTGTGTTAATTTTGCAGAAAGAAGAACTTGGCTTTGACCACCAAGAAGTAACAATGCCAAATGTTCCAGAACCAGAGATGGTAAATAGAATATGCTTATTTCACTCTATATATTCCATGTCCAATCCAGCAGTGGATATTGAAATCTGATCTATTGCAGCTTCTGTCAATGGAGGAGCTGCGTGAGAGACTTCTAACTGATCCTCGTCTTCCAAGGTATGATACCTTGAAATATGGTTAACTTCTTCCTTCTTTTGCATTCAACTTCTCACTTGTTCATTGGATTAAAAAGTATGTTTCACATTTCGCTCTTAACTGTACCATCATGGCTCTTGAGTTCTTCAAGCGTAGAACTGAGGTCTCAAAAAATCTGTATAGCCATGTCTCTAAAGATGATTTCAGTATTGACAAGTCGAAATGTCCAATCCATAGGGATCAGAACAAAACTCAGCATTTGTGTCTATACCTCAAAGAAGGTAGAATGGCAGTATTGAATGGTTAATTTGTTTTCTGAAGAACTGCATTGCGAGTTTTTCCATGGTTATGAGGATTTCACTTAAAATTCAAAAAGAGAAGAAAGCTAATCTGTATTCGAAATTTGATATGTAAAATGATTATACGATTTTGAATTACAGTTGAAATTGGTTTTTTCAGGAGCTATCGAAGCATGGTGGCCTCAAAAGATTATATCCCTTGGCCCCTAGAGATAAGGTTTTGTGAGCCGAACACCAACAATCATCAGGAAAAATCTCCTCCAAGGTATTTATTATAGTGGATAATCTTATCTTTTATAGCAGTCTGCATATGTTTGATGCCAATGGAAATATGAGTCTTTGTTATTTCTTTATGTGCATTATCATTTTTGCATTCCCATCTTATCAAATTTCATCACAGTTTGAGGTACTGGTTTAGAGCAAGAGGAAAACTTTCAGATGACCAGGCATTGCATAGGTGAGTGAGTTCTTAAAACTTAAATTCAACTTGATAAAATCTGATAGTAAATTATTTTGTATTGACTACATAAATCTTTTCTAACCATTCACTTATTTCGTCTTCTGGTTTATTATGCTTGCTAAGTAAATATTTGTTTTGTTACGTTCATTTCATGCCTTCCCTCCATGTCTTAGTGAAGGCTGATTTAAAGCCTGAAGGTGGTTCATGATTCCTTTTTGTGTTTGTTTCAGCAGATCACATGTGTGCATGTGTTTGCATCAGTTCCATTTAAGGAACAATGGCATGCCAACAATGATGCCCAAGCAGCATAATCAAGTATAATAATCACACAAGATTTTCTGTGTCATTTGTCAACTTTTAACATTTAGCAAATGGTCTTTGCAGATGTGTAGTAGCGTATGCTTCAGATTTTATGTTCCTTCAAGTTAGTATGAATCCCCACCACACAAAGGGTTCGAAGGAGGCTTCTGTTAGTCTAGACCACTCGTAAGAATCTGTATCTTGTTAAGTGTACAATAGATTTTACATTGACCTCATTGTGAAACAAATACATTATTTGAGGGAGATTTATTTTTATTCACTTGTAGGGATGAAAATGAGTGAAATTCACTAAAACTACTGAGCACAACCACTTTATTTGTTTCCCCCCTTGTTTGACCTGAGATATTTGAAGCCAAAAGTTAAGTGACTAGCTGATTTTAAGATGGAGTGATTTACTCTTGGCTTGGTCATTAAATGCTGTTTCAGTTTTATTTTTTATGCTTTTAAGTGGAGAGCATGGGTAGTTGTAGCATGCATCAAAATGGATTTTCTCCGGTTGGCATTGCTCTTATGAGTCATGGCATTCATCGACTGCAGTTTATCATTGTAACTTCGGATATTTGAGTGTTATACTATTACAAACATTTAACTCTCTTGAGCCCGAATCATCGACACATGATCAATGTGAAGTTCTTTAGAAGTGCCGATTTCCCCTCATGGCTATAGTTGAACATTTTATTTTGGGGCTTTTTTCCCTTTCTCAGGATTTGGTTCCACCGGCCATTTAGAGCTGATGACTGGATATTATTTGTGGTAAGTGTTTGATAGTGTTTATAATGTTTGAGCTTCTGTCAGAACGTTCACATTTACAATGTTTCACAGATTACGAGTCCTGCTGCCTCCCATACACGCGGCTTTGTATCTGGCCAAATGTTCAATGGAAAGGGAGAGGTATACTCTTTCCCTTGTAAACTTCTTGTGCAATTACAAATGTTCTCATCTCTTTGCCTATGAACTGAATTATTCATGTATTGATGGGCAGCATGTTGTATCATTGACTCAAGAGGGTCTGCTTAGGAAGGCTTCACCAAACCCAGCCACTGCCTCCAAGTTGTAAATCATATTCTGTTGTGATTATTGACAATATATATTAATCATAGCTTATAACTTTAATGTGTGATTATTGACAATCCCCAAATCATACAAGGGGCCTTTGAATGATTGTCTTAAGAATAAATATTAAAAGTTAATTTTAATAGGCAACTAGATTGTGGTCAAGATTATACACACATATATATATATATATATGGAAAATAAGAGGGTCAATACACTTGCATCACTATGCTGATCATTTTACTTTTTTAATATTAGATATTTAATAATTATCGAATTTAGTGCAACATTTTAAAATTTTAAAATTTATATTAGATAATATTTTTAATTTTTCTCAATATTTCTATTAATATATAAATTTTTTTATATTTTAAATTTCATATCAAAATCCTTAGTGTTATTTGGTATTATTACTTTTTTTTTAGAATGATATTATAATTTTTACTGCTCACAATTAGGGCTGTGCACAATTATAGTCTTGAATTGAACTGAAAAATTATATCAAATCGGTAAAAATTATATTGAATTGGAACTCCACACACACAGGGACAAATATATATATATATATATATATATATATATATATATATATATATATATATATATATAATCATGAACTAAATGTAATATAATATTATATTTTATTTATTTATATTTTTTTAATAATTTTAATTATAAATACATTAAATTACTTTATAATTTTTAACTATAAATGAATTATTATACTATATATATATATATGTTAGCTTATAATTATATTTGTTTCTTATACTTAAATATTATATAATAAATAAATAATTAAAATATATATTATAATATGCTTTTATTATTATATTATTTAATATATTTATTCTTAAATTATATATGCAACTAACTAAAAATATATTATATGATATATTATATATTAATAACTCAATAATTCAAATATTAAATGTTAATTTAAATATGATTTTTAAAGAAATAATTATATAAAATTATTTTAAAAATTAAGAACTGCATTAAAATTATATCAAATCGAATCGAAATCGAAGAAATAAGAAAAATATTAATGAAAAATTAAATCAAAATCGTATCAAAATTTCAGTTTAATTCTAATTTGTAAATATATTTCAAACTGAATTAAAATTATTCGTCTTTACTTACAGTATAAATAAAATTATTTTAATTGATAAAAATGAGTCATCTTTTTTATTAGTTTAAGGTACTTCAAAATTATATATTAATATAAAATATACTATAAAAATTTTTTAAAAATAAAATTTAATTTTAATGTATAAAAGTTTACTCAAAAATATCCTTCTTGATCAAAAAACAAAAAAGCTTGAGTTGAAATATTATTATCCCAAATTTACCCCCAAGGAAATAATTATTTTCGAAAAGCCACACCAAAATGCAGGTTCGCTCATGGCCATAAAAGGTTGAGACTTGTTCGTTTTGGCACCAAACAAGAAGCTGCAATCAAATTCTCACAGGTCAATCTCCTATAATCTTTATTTTCTGTATTATCGTTACACTTTGTTAAGTTTCGTTTCACTCTTTTTGTGTCTTAGAAATTTTGCAATCGCAAATTAAAATTTCTGAATTTTCCTTTAGGATATATATGCATACTTGCAGCATAATTAGGGTTTGATTCGATTTCTTTTTTTTTTTTTTCTTCGTTTAGGATCGCTTTTGGTTTCGTCTCTTTTAGCTTTAGATGATTCCCACTTTTCTTTAGAATTGGAATTCAACCAAATGGGACGGAACGGCTTGATTCTTTTTAGTTTCAGATACATTGGCGATCTGTTTATTGCATCTTCAGAAAAAAAAGGCGGGGATTCATTATTTTCATGGGAGAGTGAAGAAATCTACATTTTCTGAAACAAGGGCATGGATCTGTGTATTGATCAACCAGTGTTTAGAAACTAAAATTTCAAATTCTGGGATTATACCAATTTGGGGCATAAAACCAGTAATCCTGAAGACAAAGTTTAGGTATCTGAATTTATAGCTGAGTTGTTTGATCGTAAGATTTTTTGTTTTAAAGGAGCAAGCTTTTTTAAAAAAAATTTTTTTTATGTCCCTCTTATATTAGAACTATGTTCTAGGACCTAATCTGGCTGTGGGATTTGGATGGAGCGAATGGAAGGTGGATCTGAGAGAACCAATCAAATAGAAGAGAGTCAAGCGCAATTGTTATGTGGGCTTCCAGATGACATTGCTCTTTTCTGCTTGGCAAGAGTGCCTCGCAAGTACCGTACAGTGCTGAAGTGTGTTTGCAGGAGTTGGAGAGACTTACTGTGCAGTGAAGAGTGGCATGCTTATCGTAGTAAGCACAATTTGAGTGAGACTTGGATATATGCATTGTGTCGTGACAAGTATGAGCAGATATGTTGTTATGTTCTGGACCCTGATTTGCCAAGAAGGTGTTGGAAGCTCATTCAAGGGCTTCCACCCGGCTGTTTGAAGAGAAAAGGCATGGGTTTTGAAGCACTAGGGAAGAAGCTTTACCTGTTAGGTGGCTGTGGTTGGTTGGAGGATGCTACTGATGAGGCCTACTGCTATGATGTTTCTAGGAACTCTTGGAGGGAAGCTGCTTCCTTGTCCACTGCAAGGTACTTATCTTTTTCAATCGTGCCCCTATGCATAATTATCTTTACTTTAGTGATTGTTTATAATATGAGCACGCTACATATTGATTAAAATTTGGGGTGCTTCAGTATTTTTTGCTTTTGTTTCATGCAATTTCAAGAATTAATTACACGTCCCATCCTTTGGGAGGAGTAATAAGTAATAACTACTAAGAATAGCCTGTGTTATCAATTATGATAAGCTATTGTAATTTGGTTCTGCATTCATCTCATGGTCAAACCAATAAAAATATTGCCTTCTAAAAATTTGTTTCCCAATGTTTGTCTAATTTCACAAAATGATTTAGCTACTTGCTAATGGAATTTGTATCCCTAAGTTGGTAGGCTATACATGCGCAATTGTGCATGAAGTAGGCCACTGAATTTGAATTACAGTTTCTTTTTTCTTTTTTGTTTCATTTTTCTTTCCTTCAAGAAATTTATGAACAATCATGTTTATGTGAAATGGCCTAACACTTCATTTCAGGTGCTATTTTGCTTGTGAAGTTTTGGATGGGAAAATATATGCCATTGGTGGGTTAGGCTCGAAATCAAGTGATCCACATTCTTGGGACACGTTTGATCCTCACAAGAATAGTTGGGAATCACATTCTGATACTAATGTTGTTCCTGACGTTGAAGATTCCACTGTCTTGGATGGGAAGATTTATATTCGATGTGGTGCTTCTGCTGTGTCTTCTCATGTATATGCTGTTCTTTATGAACCTTCAAATGGTACATGGCAGCACGCAGATGCTGATATGGTGTCAGGCTGGCGGGGTCCAGCAGTTGTTGTGGATGGTGTCCTTTATGTCTTGGATCAGAGTTCAGGAACCAGGCTGATGATGTGGCAGAAGGATAAAAGGGATTGGGTGGCAGTTGGAAGGCTGTCACCATTACTTACAAGACCACCTTGTCGGCTCGTAGCAATTGGGAAGAGGATATTTATCATAGGCAAGGGACTTAGCACAGTGGTGTTTGACATTGAGAAAACTGTAAATATGGAAGGGGTAATGGTAAGTTCTTCTATCCCCAGATTAAATTCTGAAGATGATGTAATCAGCTGTAAATGTCTAGCATTATGAATTACCAGCACTCAGAGTCGTTTGTTGATACTGTAGTCCAATGCCATTGTTGTGAGATACTCTGTTTGTGATACTCTCTGCTAACTTATGTTGACACTGGCGTGAGATACCCTGATTGTTCTAACCTTCTACATACACTGGTCAATACCTGTGAGAAATGATATTCATTCAATGTATATGACAGAAAACGTGAAGACATAAGAATCAACACAAGGCCATTTTTTTTTTTCAATATTGACTAACACTTTGTTGTATTTATATAGTGTGAAGTTCTTGAGGATTTAGCTTTACTCGCCCTTTCCATGGAATATGGTGCTTAAAACATAATAGTTGATACTCAGAATCAGAGTGTAGGTTTGATGCCTGTTCCCAGTTGTTCCCGAAATTCCTTAATTAACTAAAACTCGATTTAGTGATTTCTTGGCTGCTGATTTTGTAATGGGTCCTTGCAAAACATATCGGCCAACCCCGATTCTATTCATGTGGTATCTTTGTCTTTCTTTAGAAGTAATTGAACAATGCCCATCTGGGTTATGTACACAAAAATCGTCAAGAAATAATGAATTTTTGTTTAGTAAAATGAGAAATTTGTAAGCTATGATTTGTTTAGGAGAAACGTGTGAAGAATAAAGATAAAATTAGAGGATGATGCACATACAACAAAGAAAACTGTTTTAACATGTTTTGCCTGTAGCTTACATGCAGCCAAACAGTTTCAAGTTTGATAAGACAACCAGGGGATAGATCCAGTTTCGATAGACTAAATACTTGTATAAATTAGGTAACAAAGGATAAAAATCAGTATATGTTAGGTAACAAAGGATAAAAATCAGCATGTGCAACCGGTGCAGGCATCATTTTGTATGAATGCATACCTTTCCATTCAAAATAAATGATGTTGAATTCTGCTCAAATTCGTTTCAATCATTCTAATACATCAGGACATTGTTTGCCAGAAGGAAGAGAAACAAAATGAGTACATTCTACGCAACATCTTTTTCCTCCTTCATAATCAATAGTTAAATTGTTACAAGAGTTGCTTTCAGAATATTATCAATGACATTAAATACGCATCAAACCTGATGCTTTTCAGTAATTACAGAACAACAGAATCTCCCAAGTCCAGGTTTTGGTGAGAAATATTTGGTCGGTAAATTGGTTCCTATCACAGCTGGATGCGTGGATCCATTGTACAATGTATATCTTTCAACATAGGAACACCTTTGTCATTCCTCTTCAAACTAACACTGAATATAAAAAAGTCAAGCACAAATGAACCAAACTTGGTCAGCTAGTCTTTTTCTTTTTAAAAGGCGGATGTATGGTTCCATCATAAGAATCTAGGTTCTCAATCTTAGACATAAATTCTTTCATCCTCTTCAGTACAATAGGCATGGCCGACATATTGCTGGAAATTTTATCTTTCAAAATACCAACTTTCTCAGCAATCTTATGGTCCCCTTCTGCTAGTAATGCTGATTTACTGGCTTTAACCCGTTCTCCTAAACCTGTATGATAAAAATATGGCCAACGCTGCAATTAGGACATAGAAATCATTAAAACTTTGATATAAAACACCATCAACTAGAATCATGCCACTTGGTCATGATTGAAAGTAGTTCACAAGGCCATATAAAAGGAAAGTGTTCTACTGAAACAATAAGCAACTAAATTTTATCTTTTTGTATAATTTCCCTTATCATCTCCAATAGTTAATCAACGTCACCACTATCTCCACTTCCATAGATATATAAGTATATAAACATAAACCTTACTCTATTTCAATTCCTATCACTGGCATCACCAGCATAATGAAAGTAAAAAATCTTGCAAAACGAAGGAAAGTTTTTACAATGTGTTTAGCAATACCAACCCAATGACTATAGGAGAAAAGCAGCTGTCATGAGCACATCACATTACAAATATGTGTTTTCCCATCTCTATTGAGTTGCTACAACATCCTTCCAAAGTTTTTCCCTTCAGCGATGGAGCAGAAAACAAGAAATAAAAGGACCACATTACATTGTTTTAACTTCAAAAGTAGTCCCAGGAAGGAAAAAAGGGAGGGGAACAATCACATTATGCCCAAATTAATGCTTGACTATTCATAACTATATGTTAAATTGCACATTCTAATCATTATTTTGCTATCATTGATCAATAAATAATTCCCGCCAATGTTGGAAATTTGAGAATATAAACAAATCTGTCACAAAGGATGTTAATAGTTCCATAGAAAACAAAGGATGTTATTCGTTCCATAGAAAACAAAGTATACCCAAGAAGCTCTTAACACTTCCACTAATCATAATCTAACCTTATTTTACTCAGTAAAAGGAATAACGCAATACAATCCAACTATTTTGCTCCAACACCATTACCAATATCACTAATTTTACCAAAATTCTCAACTTTGAAACCCAAAACACCACAAAACCTCAAATTCTCATTCTCGTCTTTCGAAGCAAAACGAATCCGAAACCCTAGAAACAAAGAAACGAGCAAACCTGGATTACACTTGCCGGAAGGTCCAAAATTCGACCCAGAATCCATTTCGGGAAGCACAGGTCGCTGCGAAGAAAGAATTGAAGATAAGGTAGCCTTGAGCTGATCCGGTAGAGTGGCTCTGTAATCGAGAATCCTCTTGGCCATTTCTTTCGCTTCTGACTCCAGCTTCTCCATCTCTTCCACTTCTACTATTTCTTCCTTTTCATCATCGGACACGGACTCGGGTTCTCCGGGGCCCCGAGTAGTACCAACAGCTTTTTCTATTTCTTTGGGTAGATTGTTCAACGCCATGGTTGAATCCGGTGTTGAAGGTTCCCTGATTTTGGAGGGTATTTTGGGTTTTTGAATTTTGAAACAAATTTTTGAGCTCCTGCGGGTCCCACTTTGGTACCGGCAAGGAGTACGCTTTCCCCAACTCCTACACCATTTGACCATCTTGAGGATCATCCAACGGTCCACATTTAAGGAGATCTCCGCCCAGTAAATCTTGCGTTTATGCTACCACTCCAACTGTACAATACGGTGTCGTTTCCTATAAGCAAACTCCGCAAATTGAGACCCCGCCAAAACCAGCTTATAGAGGGAAACTGAAGGGAAAGTGCAGAAAGAGATGTTTGGCTGCTGAGAAAATTTAATTAGTTATCGGAGCGCCTAAAGGGGGGTCGAAATCCCTAATCCAATCTCTGGAGACGAAGAAATCTAAGTGACTGATATTTGTAGGGGAAATCTTTGGAAGACTCGAACAAATGATAAACGTTGGTGTCAACGAATGGATAAAGACACAATTGTGTTTTTATCATAATAATTATCTTGATATTAATGTAATTAACTGTCACAGCATCCATTGCGAGCTGGATTGTTTAGGCTTCACTGTTTCGTCAACTAGAGCAAATTTACATTTTTTTTTCTTTTTTTTCCTTCTTTTTGACATTAATTTTATAAAAATTTTGTTTATTTAATTGATTTCTCTGGTGAGAGACTGTTCTCTCTGATTCATGGAAGGTTGCAAGAGTCCAACCCTTTGTAAGGTACTTATTTTCTCCTCCTCTATTTTTCTCTCTGGTTTCGGAGGGGTTTCTGTTAATGTTCTTGTATTATCTGTTTGGATTGGAAGATAAATTGATTTTTGAATTAGAAAGTTGAAATTTAAATGCAGCAAGTTTAGAGTCTGCAAATTATTTGCTTGGTTGTTCTACTAATTGGCATCAAAGCAAAGAATGGATTTGTGCAAACTAAAAATACTTTTTTTTTTTTTTTAATTTGTTCAGTTGCATAAACTAGGTTTATTCACTCTTTCCATCATAACCACCCATGAGTCCTTTTTTTTTTTTCATTATTAATTCTCTCTGATTCTAAAATTTGCATGAGACTTCTGTGGTTGATGGATATGCAAAGCACCTGAAGGCTGGATTTTGAATTTTGATGTTACAAATTCAAACATTTGCCTCAACTAAACATGAAGTTAGATTCTGCAGAAGCATAATTCTTGTGCTTATTTCATATACGATTCTCATGTTTGTCTTTATACTGGCAAATAAATGAATTTTCATGATTGCATGTGTGAAAGAGGATGCATCCCCAAACAATTGACTCAGAAGGTCCATATAGACTGCTTTATTGTTCATCTAAGGGCGACAAAACAGGGGTGATGCAGGAGTTAGAAAAACACGTTGAACCCAATTTGGCTGATTATGATAAGAGAACAGCTCTTCATTTAGCCTCTTGTGAAGGCTGCACTGAAATTGTGGTCCTACTTCTTGAGAAAGGCGCCGATGTGAATTCTGTAGATCGTTGGGGTCGCACCGTAAGTTCATTCATCTTTAATTTTATCCATTTAGTTGTCATGTACTGCAATATCTTTTTTTCGTATATGCAACTAATGTGTATGATTGGCATGATGGGAGGTTTGCGCCAAATATGTTATAGTGGCCAGTTTATAGTTGAAAACAGTCTAGAATATAGATCAGGAAGCTAACATTATAACCTCCTTTATAATTTATGCTATCTTTGGCACCTTTTATCCGGCTTTCTAGTTAACAGGCCCACACCAATGTCAAAAGTTCAACATTATGATATTATTTTGGAGATCACAATATTTAAATACAAAATGCTCAGAAAAGAATTAACCAGTAACATTGCTGCCTTAGTGTCCAAAGAATGGGAAAAAAAAAAAAAAAAGAACCTGAAGCTTAACCAATTTTAGGATTCAATGTTGTGCACTGCAACAACCGTTTGATTGTTATTGTTTATTGTTGCTGTATTGCTTAATCATATCCATAACAAGATTTCCTTGCTTAGTAGATTATTACTATTTGTTTATTTATGGGGTGCTTGCTAGCTTTTCCTGTTTCCCTTATTTTAATTCTCAAATAGAATATATTAATGAAGAAATAATTGATGTATAACTCACATTGAGATTAGAAATTTTGCAGCCACTATCAGATGCTCGTAGCTTTGGCCATGAGGATATTTGCAAGATACTGGAAAGTCGGGGTGGAATAGATCCAGTAATCTACCTTCTTAACATACATATGATTGTAGTGTGAATACGCACTTAATACTATCTCCTGCATATGCTTTCATTATTATTACTGCTTTAATAACAAATTGTGGGAGAATATGTGTGGTATAACTTTTTTGGTGGTGCATCAGCATGTGCTACAGTTTCTAACTTTGATTGTTATCTTTCTAGCGTTGTCTATCATATAGATGCAAACTAAAGAAATAAAATGTGTCTAGTCATCTTAGTAAGTCTCACGTGGGAGAAGAAGAAGAAGAAGAAGCAAATACAATAAACTCGGCTACACACAAATACACATTCGTGTGCCTGTGACTTGATTTTAAGCAAGTACTGTATAATGGCACAAGAAAAAGCATGCTCGATGAATGTTAACCTTACATTAATCTTTCCAAATCATAATAAACTCAGCTTCACTCAAATATACATTCTTGTGCCTGTGACTTGACTTTAAGCAGTTACTGCATAATGGCACAAGAAAAAGTATGCCCGATGAAATTTAACCTTATATTAATCTTTGTAAATCATATCTTTCAGCAGTCAGAACTCTGCACTGGTTTAACTATTTCTAGACTATATGAAGAACGGAGCCAAATAGATTGGGGGTGATTGCCTTTTCCTATGTGTTGAGTGGTCATTATTTTTCATCTTCAATGATTTAGTTGCTAATTTTATTAAGTTTATGGCTTTTGCTTATATTTAGTAAAGGTTAAATAAGAGTAATATTTGTTCACTTAGTTCATGTCAGCACTTTATCATTTTGTAAGGTGCACAGATCTAATGCTATTCAGTTTACTTTATTTCATTCTTTCTTGGGTTAACTGAGTCATTTTGGTTGGTACAGGTAGGACTTGATTCCCAGACACCATGCTATGAGATCGATTACAATGAAGTGGGCATGGATGGTGCAACACTTATTGGAGAAGTAATTTCTGATAATCTCTATTTCTACAGGAAAACTTAGGGCAACTGAAATCCACTTTTATAGTAGCTGTAGAGGTTTATTTAGAATTTCAGATATTTAAACTTCTCTTAGCGCCTTTCCATAATTATTTATTGGTGATGATTCCTTGTACTTAAACCTTGAAGTCTTGCAGGGAGCGTATGGTGAAGTTTATTTAGTGAAGTGGCGTGGTACAGAAGTAGCAGCGAAAACTATTCGCTCCTCTATTGCATCAAATCAGAAAGTGAAGTGAGTCCTGTTATCTGGAATCTGGAGTTGTATAGAAAGCTCCTCCTGCTCTCTCACAAACATGAAACAAGCATGCACATATACATACAATAATATTTTCCAAAGCCCTACCAATTATAAGACACTTTTTGGCAAATTAATTGCTTAAAATGATGAAAAAAAATCCAAAGTAATAATCTGTCTGTTTGCAATTTTCTTGTTCAAGTCAGTATATTATAAAACCATTGCACTAAGAGAGACAAATAGTAATAATAATAATAATAATAATAATAATAATAATAATAATAATAAAAGGAAAATAACTGCAAAAAAAAAAGAATCAATATTACTGTTCAAGGATATGCTAGCCTTGGAGAAAATTCTAATAGAACAATACTGGATGTTTTAACCATTATGTGCTTATGTTCTGTTTGCTATATGTTATTGTTTCATAGGCATACTTTTTTAAAGGAACTGGGCTTGTGGCAAAAGTTGCGCCACCCTAATATAGTGCAGTTCCTTGGTGTTCTAAAGCACTCTGACCGCTTAATCTTCCTCACAGAGTATCTTCGCAATGTAAGTATTTATATTATGTCATGACTTCGGTCGTTAAGATGAATTTCATTGCTGATTTTTCCTCCAATGTAAATTTGCTAGGGAAGTTTGTATGACATACTGAAAAAGAAAGGAAGACTTGATTCACAAACAGCAGTTTCCTATGCTTTAGATATTGCAAGGTAGATCATTTATTCACTTGACGTTTCCAAATAAGAACTTTTGGTTTAACATAAAATTACTTGAGGGTCTTCTGCAAATGCTAAGCTATATGGTGTTATTCAGTTCTTCGTGTTCTGCAAACTGTTCTTGTGCAATAATATGCATCTGGAAGAGGCATATTTAGAAACTTACTTTTGAGTTTTGAAAACTACTCTGATTGCTTTCAAAGTTTGGCATGTTTCAGTGGACATGCCTTGAATGTGTTTCCCTTAAAACTTGTTTTTCATGAAGAGCTCAAATGATTAGAATTTGCATATAAATGAGATCATTGCAATTGACTGTTTGCTCTTCTTTTTTTTTGAACTATTTTTATTTTGAATTTACTATAAATATAGAATACTTTTCTTATTTTATAGAGATTAATAATCAGACCTTCTCTACATGGTTCTAAATTTTTGTCACAGGAAATGTTTCACAACTAGTTGAAACTTTAGTCTTTGTTGAATTTTGAGGATTTTTAATTCATTCTGATAATATTTTCACTTCTTGCCTCTAAATTTGCCTTGAATTTGCCAATGGCAGTACAGTTGATTGAATGAATTTCCATTACCTGCTGTATATCACATGAATGATTACTACCACCTTTAGTTCGTTGTTATAATTATATGCCTCACTTGCTAAATGGCAATTACTAATCATGTAAACTTGCAGGGGCATGAATTATCTGCATCAACATAAACCGCATGCTATTATACACCGGGATTTGACACCAAGGTATTGTTTTCTGAATCTTCTGCTCCTGTTGATTACGCTGCTGTGCAGATCATGAATAATGCTCTTGCCCCCCTATACCCCATGTAAGGAAGAAGCAGCAAGTGATATTTGGAATAAAAGAAATGTCATGCCCTTTATTTATGTGAATACTCCCAGGAATGTGCTGCAAGATGAATCAGGACACCTTAAGGTTACAGACTTTGGCCTAAGCAAAATTGCACAGGAAAAGGATGCTGGTTACAAGATGACTGGTGGAACGGGTTCATGTAAAGACCTTATTGAAAGTAAAGTTCTCTCATCTAAAGGTCTTCTTTCTTATTTTTAGAAACTTTTATGACATTTTCAGATCGTTACATGGCACCTGAGGTTTATCGTCGAGAATCCTATGGGAAGAGTGTTGATGTCTTCTCCTTTGCTCTTATAGTACATGAGGTAATGCAATAAAAATTTGGGATTTGTCTATAATGGAAATCTTTGTGGTGTAGAGTTACACTAAATTCCAGGACTTGTTTATGGACCGATTAAAATCACATAGTTTATTAATTAATTCATATTTAGGATCTGTTTTGGATAGTTTTGATAGCTAATGAAGTCTGATTGTTTTTAGTCTCATTTATGTTTTTGGTTTGCATGTGTATGTAGATGTTCCAAGGGGGACCATCAAATAGGGCAGAACTCCCAGAGCAAGTTGCTGACAAGCGGGCTTATGAAGATTCCCGTCCATCCCTATCCTCAATTTTGTACCCTGAACCAATCAAGATGTGAGTTTTAAATGAGTATGATAATGGCAGTAGTATGGATCTTTTAATTTGCAAATACATGCCACTGGATAGAACTAAGCTATAAGAAGGAAAGCCTTAGTATAATAAGGTAAGGTTGGTCCATTGTGAGATTGAGATTACATGTGCAAATGATGAAAATGGCCTCTTTACAATGCAAGGGAAGGCCATGGAAGATATCCTTTGTTGTTATGCTATGAGGTTTTCTTTAATTTGATGAAAATAGGCTCGGTCAACAGTTAGTTCCTAGAATTTATCAGGTGATGGACGTGTCTTCATCAGTAACCTGCCAACCTGCAGCTGTGATTTTATTATTATTATTAACCAGTTTGATTGATTTGCTCATGACTGTGCGTTGTCTTTCTTCATTAAGGCTTCTCCGAGAGTGCTGGCATAGGAACCCTGAATGCCGACCTACATTTGAGGAGATAATTTTAAGGCTGGAGAATATTGAAGACAATTTGCGGCATGAGAGACCTATAATTGGCTGCTGCGGATGTATTATCTTATGAGCAATAGTTCAATATGTAGTCTATGCTCAACATACAGTGATCACTGTATTTGGTGCACGTTCTTCTTCACTGTGGACGTTTCTTTTTGTAATGGACATAATGTCGCCTTTTCTTCTGTATTATGATTTGTAATGATGGGTTGTGAATATCCTGGGAGAAGTTTCATCTCCCAGCTGATTGATACCTTTGTACAAAACTCATTCTGGGGAATTATAATGGGCATGCAAGTGTCACCAAAACTGTTGTTTCTATTGGCTTTCTTATTTGAAAAGGAAAATGTTTCTGAGATGATTTGAATTCATTAATTCGATAAGAGGAAATTTGTCTATTGATTTATGAATGCCTGTGTCATCATATCATCACAGCAGCATTCACTTCTTCCCTTCATCTTTGTCACCACCATGGCCATTTCTACAGAATCCTTTTTAACCCTATCCTCAACAACTTTTTACCATCAATATTTTTAGCACTCGAAGATATTAATTTATTAGGCTTTTGCCGGGTATAATTATTATTAGTATATTATTTAATTGAATAATGATATAGCTATATAGTATTTCTCTTATATGTTTTATTTATTTAAAATATTTAAAGAAATATTTATAAAAGAAATTGTGAAAATATAAAGAAAATAAATATAAATTAAAAATGAATATAAAAGATAAATAATAAGATTTCAATAAAATATATAAATAAATTCTTATAAGATAAAGATTACCTTAGTAATATTTGTGTAAATTATTGTCCATCTCCTTCTAATTCCTTAGTTCTAAAATATTATTTGATAGATTTGAGGAAAAAAAAAAGTTAATTGGACATTGGTGGTGACTTGTTTGATTTTGATTTGTGTTATTAATTTTTATAGTTTATAACTATGATTTTAAATTTTTGTACTATTAATTAAATTGTAATTATTGTCATAAATTTTTTATTATAAAAAAAATTAAATACATGATTTTATAATTATAATGGACAATAAAAAGGTGGCTTTAATTTACAATTCAATTCAATTAAACCTTTATCTCAAAAATTTAGGGTTGGCTATATAGATTATCTTTCTCCACTCTGAACGATTTTAGGTTAAATTTAAAAAAATGTGTAATGCTTCTAGATCATGTTGTACTACTCTCCTCCAAGCCAATTTAAGTCTACTCATTCTTTTCTTTCTATCATCTAACCTAATATGCTATATTTGTCTAACTGAAGCTTCCGTATGTCTATGCTTCACATGACCAAACCACCTCAATCTCCCTTCTCTCAATTTATCCTCAATTTGCACTACTCCTACCTTTTCTCTGATACTCTCATTACATACTTTATCTAGTCTAGTATGGTCATTCATCCATCTTAACATTTTCATCTCCACAACTCTTATCTTAGACACATACGACTCATTCAGTGCCTAACACTCACTACCATATAACATGGCCGGTCGTATGGTTGCACGGTAAAATTTTCCTTTCAACTTATTGGGATCTTGCAATCACATAAAACTCCTGTGGCACGTCTCCACTTCAATCATCCGGCTTTAATCCTATGACTAACATCCTCCTCATATCCCTCATCTATTTGAAGGACTGAATTGAGATATTTAAAGTGATTACTTTGGGACAGTACCGCTCCATCCAAATCAACCCTTTCCCTATTGCCAGTTTGCCTTCACTGAACTTGCAATGCATGTATTTTGTTTTCGCTCTACTTAACTTAAAACTCTTGACTCTAGAGTACTTCTCTAAAATTCTAGCTAATTTATAACTATACCTTGGCTTTAATTTAGATAATTTATAATTATAACTCTAAGATTTAGCTTTCTATCTAAATTTTTCTATTATTAATTAAATTATAACTATTGTCATAATTGATTTTTGTTAAATGTTATTTACATGTGTCATCCATTGATGTTATAAAATTGCTAGGAGAATGAGGGTAAAATGAATAAATGAAAAAATATACTAGAATATCACAAATTAGTTAGTTCCCCATGGCAATGGTTTCGTCTGGGTGGTGTAGTTGGTTATCACGCTAGTCTCACACACTAGAGGTCCCCAGTTCGAACCCGGGCTCAGACATTTTTTTCCCTAAAACAAATTCTTACTCAAATCCTAAAGACTTTTAGAGGCGTATCAGCAATCCATTCACCCAAAAAACCTGCCTAAGATTCACATTCTCATATGTATTCATATTTTTCACCAGCACATAATCTGTCCATTCTTAGGTGCAGATTTCATTCCAATCTGGGTTTTGCAATTCAGTCAGAAAGGTATTCAAGATGGTAGTGATGAAGGTCAAGTCAATGGGTTTTATATGAGGTGTGTGGAGCTAGCAAGGAAGGCAATTGGGTATACAAGCCCTAATCCTATAGTGGGCTGTGTCATTGTCAAGAATGGCAAGATTGTTCGTGAAGGGTTTCACCCCAAAGCTGTTCAGCCTCAGGCTGAGATAACCCCACATATCCTTCTCTCTTGTCTCCACATTTCGCTTGCCATTAAATCTGACTGATTGTTCTGATCTTTGGTCTACGTATCTCTCCGTTTACATGTGTTGAGTGTTTCTTGGTTGTCGATAAATCTGGCTTTCTGTTGTTCCACTAATTAAGTTGCATAAACTGGGATGGATGTAGTGTTAATGTGTTATAGAAAAGCAAAAGGTTATCTTAATTTCATATGTACCTTATCCAGTACCAATAATTAAGTATTTGCAAAATACCAAAAATTTTAAAATAATTTTTTTTACACAAACATAAAGTTTTAACACAGTGTAATGCATTTATATGATACAAATATATAATACAAGGATCAATCCGTAAAAAAGTAAATTATTACATGAGAAAATTATATTACAGATGTGTATGGTGGAGTATAGGGCTCCCTCAAGCATCAGACCAGTAAATATCCATTTCTCCCACATCATCAGGATCAGACACTCCCAAGGCGTTCCACACAGCTTTAGAGGCATCCACAATATTGCTAGGGCGAGGAGGCTGGTAATCATGTTCAGAATCACATCCCATGGTTGAGTCACATTCATCAACTACTTTGGCCTTGACGCTTTTTCCATTTCCATGGATAGTAATATAGTTCAAGCACCTACTCTTGTTGTCAAACCATCCTGTGGAAAGTGCTACCACTAGCTCATTATCTGAATGGTATTGATTGTCACACTCCGATGGCCCACCGCCATCACCACCGGCTGCAAAACTGTTTACTGTTAGTTTTGCTTTTGTGTGGCTGCTCACTGGTGGTGAACATTTGTAAGTTGTGTAAAGCTTGCCATCGACACAGCAATATGAGTCATTTTCTTGGTTGCATTGTCCTGGAGGAGGCTTTCTGCCTCTTATCTTGCCACTGGGTCTGCAGGTCTGAGACTCTGCACTGCTTATCGCAAGAAAGAGATGGCTAATGAGAAGGATGCTGGAGCAAACTTGCTTCTTCATGTTTTTGTCTTCCTCCTTTATCTTCCACTATGTTGTTTTGAGGTGATTTGATGTGAAGAAGATGAATTACGGTATGAGTTTATATAGAGAGAAGGCACTGAAAATTACAATTGTTTAATGTGCCATTAGGACAAGTTTGTGATCTTACCAATTCAAATAATCATGCCATTTACGCTAATCTGAAGGTAATATATGATGACCAGTGTCTAAACTTCATCTAAATTTGTAAGTGCTCTGGAAAGTTATAAGAGGAGGGCGAGGAAGACCAACAGAGTTAAAATATTCCATATCTTCATTCCACTAACTTTAATTGTAACACCCCTAATTTTTAAATAATTATTTTATATGTAAATATAAATATTTTAGTCTAATCCCTGATTTTGTGAGCTTCGCATAGGTATTTTCGTTTCGTGGCAATTCGATAAACTTCGTTTCGTGGCAATTCAACCGTTGTCCGTATCTACAATTTCGGGCTGAGCAGATAAGCTGTCGGAATTACTTCAAAACCGGGTCAAAGGTTATAGGCTACCCCACCATTTTCAGACGCCCCGGACACGTTCCAAGCGTCAGAATTGACATAGGTAAACCTGAACTCCGAGTTTCTTCTATTTTATAATGCTGGGTTTAGAATAAAATTTCATAAAATATTCGTGCATAATTAGAAAATTATAATTCCTTTTGTATTAGCTTAGTAATATTGCTAAGGACTGCGGGGCAAAATTTTAGAATTTTTAAAGCTCATTTTGATAGTTTTTACAAAAAGGATTAGTTGTAGGACTAAATTATAATTTTTCAAAATTATAGTTGTTGACTGCTTGGATGAGCCCAGGAGGGGGTCATGTGATGTGATTGAGATATGGTTGTGTGACTTGTGGATGTAGAAGTGTGATTTGAACTACTTTATAGGTTAGGTAGGTCCTAGGTATAGGGAAAACTCTGCTGGATTATCGGCACAACTTAGTGTATCTTTGGTCCTTTTTAAGCTTGTATCGAGTCAATTATATTAAATAATTATAATGTAATTATCAGATGAGCCAGAATAGCCTTCCTCCTTTGCTCAGCCACCACAGTGATCTTGGTTTACGTCTATAATTAAAATATTGATTTTAATTATAATTTCAATATTATTGTATGTTCAAGCATGCCCATACATCATTTATAAATATATATATATATATATATATATATATTTATGTAATTAAATACTAGGCACATTTTATATTACATCCTTATTTGATGAAATGTTATGAATGTTGTTTTAGGGTAATTTGGAGCAGTATGCGTGTTGTCATGCGTGTGGTGTGTGATATTGGATATGGACAGGATGAGTAGACGCAGTTGTAGCTTGACTCGTTGAGACCTAATCCTTTTATGGATAAGTCGGTGTAGGCACGGCTCGAGATGATCTCGCTGGCTCCCGCATTTGGTCTATTAAGCGAAAGTTCGGCTTGAGATGTACTCGTTAGCAGAGGTTGGATTAAGAGAGCTATATAGGGGATCAGCTCCCATATATGTACTGTTTGAATATTATATGGGCGTGTGAGTTCTCTAAATTACTCTTTTTGTTGTTTATGATGTGATTTGTATGAAAACTATAAAGGTATTGCATTTCACTCTTTAGGATGCATTAGCTTTAGATAACTATAGAAATTATACTTAAAATCGGTATTTTACTCTCTAAGTTGAACGCTCACTCCTGTTCACCTATTTTTTCAGGATACAGGATGTCTTTTATTGAGTTTAATCTGCTTTCTTCTTCGCAGGTCCACTATCGGTATTTAATTGTATTTTGTTCTTTTATTCTGTTCTAGAACTCTGCATGTATTATTATTAGTGATGTATTCATTTGGATCTGTTATGTATGTATCAACTGGAATTGTAAACATGATATATAAGTATGTATGGATGATTATTGGGTTGAATGAGAGAGCTGAGCTCCCATTTGAAATAGTATTGTTATGAGTATGTGGAGGATGAATAGAACTCTTCAAATTGTTATATATATATTGTACTTACCGGTCAGGTGAGTCAAAAACTCTCCGTTGGATGGTCCATGTTATGATCGGACTCTGTTCGGTTAATTTCTTGAAATTAGGCTCAATATAGGCTTTAAGATTGGGTTAAGGAATAACTAAGCTTACTACGAGTCTCGGAGGCTTTACGCTTGCCTAGGTCTTAATGCCGGTCTAGCCCATAAGTTGGGTCGTGATATTAATCAGTAAATTATTATACAAATTTTTGTAGGGACAATCTAATAATTAAATTTTACTTTGCTTGGACTAGTAATCTTGATGCTGTGGCCTGTGGTATAATAATAAGTAATGACTAATAAAGGACTTGCAACCTAGCATTGCATGCTCACATCTCATTTTCAAGAAAATAGCCAGCATGACCATAACAAGTAGGGGAGAGCATTCGATCGGTTCGGTTTCGGACCGAATACCAAAAATTGAAAAATCGAATTGCTTAAAAATGTAAATCGAACCAAACTGATCACCTAAGGATAATCGAATCGAACCAAATCAAAAAATAACAATTCGGTCCCGTTGCATTAAACAGCAAATATTAGAATTTTTATTCTTTGAGTTAGACTTATGCATCATGAGCTGAAAAATTATTTGAGCTATTTTACTATTTGGTTTAATCGATTTTAACCGATAAAAAATCGAACCGAATTGAAAACCGAACATATTAAAAATTTTAAACCAAACTGAATCGATAGAACTAAAAAACTGAACCGATTGAACCGAAATAGCTCGGCTCGATTCGATTTTTCAGTTCACACCGAAAACTGCACGGGCCTAATAACAGGTGTCTTTCATTGTCATTCTTGGTTAAATTCAATTTATATATATATATATATATATATAAAAGGTGCTGGATCTAGGCAAGAATTTATCGCATTGGATATGCCCTTGGACATCATCCACCGTTCTAATCAGGGTCAAGATTTACATGGGCATCCTTTGCTTGTTGAACTATTATAATAGAATCCAAAAACCATTAAAAAATAATGCAATCAGACAGGGACAGAAGCATGGGTGAAGATAACAACTACTTTTTAAACCATGAAGCAAATTCTACGGTGTTCAATGAACAGAAGAACGTTGGAAATCTCTCCCCCTAATTATGTCAAAGTAAAACAACAAAAAACCATCTTATGTGCTGGATTGGACAAAAAAGTGTACAGATATTATAATCCCCTCAAGACAGTATCTAGCAAAGTCTTTAACAGGAACTTGCTCTCATAAGACTACTATTTACAATAACCAGATCTTGCTGATGGTGTGCAAACTCTTTGAGAAACCCTGCTAATGCTTTTTTGCACTATTGGAGCTCAGCTTCCCCATTTGACTGTCTCAAGGTTCTTTTTTCGATCCAAAGATAAAATCTTTCACAGAACTCTCTGCTGATAATATTGCCTTTTTAATCTGCCATTGCAAAAACATATCAATCTTATGCAGGTGGAGAAAACCAAGCCAACATCCAATATGGTTGAGACCAATCAGTGCTAAACTATAAAATATAAAAACTTCAAAATAAATGATATGCATTCTATTAAATATTAATGATAAAAAAACAGGCATCTGGCTGATATCATGGGAAGATTACCTCAAGCAAGTGTTTGCCTTCCCACCATTATGCACATGATAAATAAAAAATAAAACAAACGTTCTCTTTTCATCATAATGTTTCATTTTCATGTAATGAAAACCAGGTCAATGAGATAAGCAATTTGTGTTTCCAATGAGACTTTCAAAAAAGAAATTGTGCAGAATTGGACCAAATTCATGCCTAAACCTATAGGTTGTACTTATGGAAGGTCAGGAAGAGCAGAAGCTGAAGTTGCTTATCATCGCAGCCATAATATATTTCTCCATCCAATATCCAATTCTAAATCTAAGCAGTGAGCACAATCTGTTACCCAAAAAAAAAATCTGCAGTCAAAACTGTCCAACAGGTTTTCTATCTTGGTTATCACTTGGTTGAATTCTACTTGACCTTGTTATTCCAGTCAATTTATTAGACTGTTTCAACACGCTTGCTCCATTGCTCAATAATGAAAGAAACGCCTAGTTCAAGATGCCAGTACTCTATGAAGATCAAGGCAACTTTAAAAAATAACAAACATTAAAAAAAAATTAAATTAATATTTACATGCTTAAGTTAAATTGACCAAGTATTATGTTGAATTTTTACAGTTGACTCCATTATGCCCTTCAATCCCTGCTGCATCTTGCCTCATATTGAAGTTTTAAGTCATTTCCTCCTAGTCTTCTTTACAATTAATAGTCTTTGTTACCATGATAAATCATCAAAGACCATCACCACCTCCAGCAATGAGAAGGTTGACAGCAACCACAAATTGCTAAACAAATAATCATATTAAAAGCACTTAAATTTAAGCAAAACACGCTACTCAAAATCCAAAATCACCTATTTAAATCCAATAATAATTGGAAAATTAAGAAGATATGATTCCAAGGAACTCAATAGTTGAGCACACATACAGAAATTGAATCCCAAAAGCAATCGTGCATTATCGAGTCCAATCAGAAAGAAAATTTCCAAAACATTTCTCATCATCCGAGCAAACAAATCGTATGATTAGAAGACCAACAAATGAAGAAATAAAACTGAAAGAAGGGAACATACTGGGTCGAAGGCATTGGGTTCGGGGCCATAGTCGGCAGTTAAGAGGAAATAAGAAGCAACAGCAGTGGCGACCATCGTCGTCCTCCTCACTATCTTGTCAGTTTTAGGATTCATCTGCCACTTTCTTTCCCAGAGACGAGCAATTTGGGAATGGAAACATACCAGTAAAAACTAGTAGAACGCAGGCGTGGTGCGCATAAATAGGCATATGAATGATGCGTCACTCAATAATCATTTATTGAAACGACAACGTGTCAATAAATCGGGCTAACCAAACAGGGATTAGTTTAATTTAAAATCAATTGGCCTCCTTTAGTTCCAATTCGAGTTTAAACCAATACCCATAACCAAACAACTCCCTTACTCTTCCCCAACCACTGTCCAGTGTCCTCCTCTTCAGTCCCCACTGGCCAGTGCTGAAATTGTTGATTCCTCATTAGATATCCTCTCCAGTTTCCAATTAAGACATAACACTGTCATGGAAGAAGCAATATCAGCCCAGGATCCACCAACCCAAGACCCGAACCTAGACTCAAACCCAGTAGACACAGACCCAGCTTTCCCTTCGCATACACCACCGCCGCCAGCACCACAGGCGACAGCAGCTGCAGCACCACCGGTGACAGCGGCTGCAGCATCAACACCACCACCACCTCCTCCTCCAGTAACTGCTTGTCTCCCTCCCAAAGACAAGAAAAGACCGCTTGAATTTGAAGGTTATGTCCAAATCCAAGACTGCAGCTACTTCAAGATGCGTGCTGTTCTCAAAGATATTCGTCCCCATTTACTCCAGGTACACTTAACAATACATTTTCAATTTTGACTATTTGATCAGCATTTATGATTGTGTTCAATTTTGCCTTTTTGGTTTTTTACTTAGCATGAATTCATTCCAGGAATTTGAGGTTCAATTCATCTGAATTTGTTGTTTCATTTTAATGGTAATTTGTTTCATAGGCGTGGTCTTAGTTTCCATTTCAGAATTTATTTTGTTTGTGATCATTTTGGTCTTCTCCAGAGCTGTTGATCCCTCTGTGGGCTTGCAAATTTATGATCTTGCAATATACTTGTTACCAATTGCAAATCCTCAAGTCCCTTTTAGAGCAATTTTTAGTTGAATGTGCCCATGACCTGAGGTACTTTATTTTCTTGCACGATCAGATTTCAGTTCAAAAAAAGATTTCAGTCCCAATTTCTTTCAATTTTTCTACATTTTGAACTCGGCATCTGTGATGGATTATAAAATGGTAAGGTAGGCAACAATGTTCTATTTCACAGTTTGGAAACTTGTAGTGACACTTGGTAAGAGTGTCCCTCCATAATTTTTAGTGCATCAATCTTCTATCTTGCCTTGTGTGTTTATATTAAGGCTAAATGGGCTAAATTGCTTCTGTGAATCTTTGTTCCTGAAGGTGCTTCAAACAGTGGATTTTCGGAGTTGCAAAGGAGCTGATGAACTTCGAGAGAGTAAGCTAATTGATGTGCAGTTTTATTCCATCAAATATGTGCACAATTGAATACTTATATAACTGTAGATGTCCTGAATGCAAAACTTTCTCTGGATTGACATGCTTTATCAAATACAATTTTTGGCCCTTGTTGAAATGGGATCTTTGCTGGCTTCTGTATGTGAGTTCAAAGTCTATAATCGCTAAGGTCAATACACAATCAAACCCTTAAAACAAACCAGATCTAATACAATACCTTGAAATAAACCAGATTCAACCTAGAATCCAAGAAATAAAATAAAGCAAGCCTAGCTTTATTGAAAGAATAATCTGATAAGTTTAACAAAAATCTGTAGAAAATAATACTACATGGCTATTTATAATGTTTATAATCCTAGTCTAAATTGGAATAATTAGGAATAAAGTTTTACCCCCTATTTGAATTGAGTGTAGCATAGTTTATTAATGTATCGTATTTTATATTTTATGGTATGGTTTTTATTGTTAACATGTTTGAAAAAATGGTATGGTAAGAGGCAGCTTAATAATTTTTTCTTGTTCGGTTAGATGGTATAATATGGTAAAATAAATATAAAGATTACTAAAATACTCTTTATTACTGTTTTAAATACATAAATGGCTTAAAATATTTATTTAAATGAAATATTAATTTTTAAATAATGTTATTATAATAATAATTAAAGACATTTTTTTTAATTAATCACTAAATATGCCTCATAAATATATAGCATTGAAGTTGTATAATTAGAAATTTATATATTGTGTAAGGATAAAATGGAAAAACAAAAATTCTAAATGTCAAACTACCAAATGATGGTTTGAAACTGTGGTCCTCAAGCTACTATTTTTCAGAAACAATCTTTCCGAACATGTAGAGTAATCATACCGTACAATATGAAACAATTACAAATCATAATCCAAACATAGTAAACTAGGAATAACAATTAAAATTATCTAGGAAGTTAAAAATATGAAGAAGAATCCTAGCTAAAATAGGAAAAGAATAAATATTCGGATATGGTTCCAGTGTACCACACAGCCTGGGCCTTGTGTTTTTGGGCTGTGCTACACGGTCTGGCCGTGTAGCTTTCTGTGGTGGGACTCTTAAGGCTGCTGGACTCTTTTTATTATTATTATTATTATTATTATTATTATTATTATTATTATTACTATTATTATTATTCAGGCGCTGCGTCAAATTGAGATTTAAGAAATGGTATTTACAGATTCTGAAATAGGGCATAGCTTGCTTGATCTGTCTGTTTAATCCTTAGAAGCTCAAATGAAGGCAACATTTGAACATCAGTCTGTGAATGCCTGTGATCAAATTCGGATGTTTGCCTCTGAGCAGTAGGCACTTCCATGCAGCTTCTATTAGAAGTGATTTTAGCATAATTTGTTGACATCCTTAATTAGGATTTTTTTATTCTCATTTGGTAATGAACTCGTCGTTTAGTTTCATAAACAGATCACTAATTGCTATCATCAAGATCACTTTTTTGTTATTATTCTAAATGGGTGGTTGGTTATCGGGGAATTTGTGTGTTGGTTTGTGGGGCTTGCTTTTGACTATGTAACCTGTTGTTTGCAGGGTTAAAGCTACTAATGGAACTTTACAAACAGATGACTGCTGAAGCAGTCGCCACAACGAAGCCTAAGAATGAACTTGAAGGGCAGCTCTTGTCAAGTGAAAATGGGGCTGTGCAAAAACCCCAGGAACAGCTTCAAGAACTTAAGCCAGCAAATCAGCCTCAATCTGATCGACTTCTTGCAAAACCACCTGAAAGTAATGAGGCTATATATCTTGAGGAGCAATCATATTATATAGGTGGATCTGCTTTTGGCTGGAATTTTATTACTTTTTCAGGTAATAAACCTGTCTACTATGGGAAAACAAAGGAATCATTCCGGGCTGCTCGAGTGGCTTTGTAGGGTATCAATGTTTGTTGTTACTTGTTAGTTGAAGGAAAATAACAATAGAATGCTTTGAACCTCCAATTACATTCATGTAATGGGATTTTTAGATTTTACCAGTTGTGTAAATCTTTTGTTGGAATGGTTGTAGAATATGCAAGATTTCAGAAGAAATTTGCTGATTAATCTCTTTATTCGTTTGATATATATATATATATATATATTACTTTTTTATTAAATTTAATTTCTTGCAGAAGCCCTATTTGTAGCAGTGGAAAATAAAATTTTCTTTATAAAAGGGAAAAGAAAAAGGCATGTCATTATTTTTCCATGAGTTTCTACACAGGTTATTAGTGAAAAAAAAAATTCCTGGATAGTGAAAATAAATTAAAAGCTTGCTAGTATTATTTGCCTCCCATTAATTCACCTGTCAAAAATGAACATATAAATAAATAAAACAAATTTGTTCTGCTTTCAATGGAATGTCAGGAACAATTTTGGAACCTCAAGTACACAAACGATCAAACCTCACAAGTATTAGAAGTCTCCCATGCTTTCCAACCCCAAGACACCACCATAGGAAATCATCAGTGAAAAGAAGTGTTTTCTTTAACTAGATTATGGAAATGAATGCCATCCATAGAATTGAAAACCCCAAAATCAATGCCAAGTTTTTCATCTTCATGGATGGAGCTTCAAATGAAGGAGTGTCGAAAATTCACAGATCAATCACCACACATATTCTACAGCTTCACTTCTGTTCTGAGGTTGCATTCTTTTCAGCTTCAAGATTTGTACCTTCCTTGAGTGCTACCTGTGCTTCATTCTCCATTCCCAGTGCAGCATGGGCAACAGCCTGGAGATAAGATGCAACATGCCATACAGGGGAAATGACCTGGGCTTGCATTGCATCATTTAGAGCTTCTTGAGGCATATCACTCATGAGAAAGGACAGGCTGCGCCGTGCAAAAACAGTTGGAGAAAACATTGTTCCAGCATCAATGAACTGCGAGTTAAACAAGAATCTATCTGTGAAAATTAAAGGATGTAAAGAAAAAGGTCTCAATGCTTTATATTTCTCACATTGTGAACTTCAAGGATGGTCAAAAGCTTTTTCATTGCAAGGTGATTGTTTCTATGAATGGAAACTGCGACTAACTTAAATTTCACAAATGTTCATAATGAAGGGCAAATTAACCTGTGTGTAACACTCAATTGCTTCTCTGAAATCCTTCTGCTTGAAAGCAGAATCACCCTTTTTCTTGAAATTCAAAGTTTCTTGCATTTCGTCAGTCCACATTTGGAACGAGAGCTGCAGTGCAACACAGGAGAACAATATATTTCAGGTTTCAGCAAATAGAAAAATGCAGTTGAAAATATATTATTTATAGCAAAATTAATAGATAACCTCATTTGTTACTCCTTCATCGTCTTTATAGCCAATGTTGTCTAAGATTTCATGTATGGCTGTCAGGTCCTTTCTTGAGCAAGCCTCACCAAATGGAGACAAAGGAGATAGTGAAGCACTGTGTGGAATACCCATCAAGACATGGGAAGGCACCTGCATAGTAAAGGAAATGGAAACTTAAAAACTACGGCTACCAGCTAGCCAAGTTTGGTGCAAAAGGTTAGATCTAGGTGTGACTGTGAACTATGTTTCCCAGGTCCCAAGTTAATGACTGCATCCCACTCCTAGGATACCAAAACAAATACAGGAGCCAGGAAGACTTTACTTCAACTTCCTTCTGAAGAGGATTCAAAGCAGCCACTAATGATTTTGAATTTGGTCGTTCCCGGAGTTCATACTGTAAACAACGAGAAGCCAAGCGTACTAACTCAGTCCCATCATCATTGGAAAACTGCCCTTCCAAGCAAGAATCTGTTAACATCTGAAGATTTCTGTCCCGTATCAAGTCAAGCGCCTGGACCATATTAGTTGAGCATTAACAGCAGTTTTAGGAATGCAAATCAAAATATCGATATTAAGAATTCCGTTTACTTGTCAGGTCAACTATAATATCTTCAAAGCGCTTACATGGCTGGGAGGTATGTGCTTTCCACTGAGAAGGTCAACCAAAAGAGTGCCAAAGCTATATATTACACTTTCTGGCGTTACTCTTCCTACAAAACAAAGCCAGAAAACAAGAAGCAAGGTCTTGGATCAAGTTATGCTCCAAGTGTCAAGGATCCTCAATCCAGATTTTAGTAAATCAGAACCCCACGAATTTGACATGAAAATTTTATTTTTTAAGAGGAAGCATGCATATACCAGTTCTCAAATACTCAGGAGGAGTAAATGCTAGATTAGTACTGTAACTTTTTCCATCCCTGCTGTTTTTCATCAGACCAAAGCTCGATAATCTTGGATTGCCATCCTGCAGAATTCTTTTATATATAAATAATGCATATAGAATGTAGTCAGATGAATGGTTTCAACAAATGAAGCAAGAAAAATTTCTACCTCATCGAATAAAATTCTGTAAGCATTAAGATCATGATAGAGAGCACGTCCTTTACTTGTGCAGTATTCTAGAGCTTCTGCAAGATGTAGGGCAACCCTTAATCGCATTGCCCATTTCATAGGTTGTGTTTCCCCTGATTCAAGACACATTTTCCTCATCATTAGGTGCCAATGCCCGATCACCTTCTAAACTGGTCACTTTAATCACTTATTACTGACAGTTGAGGGAAGTGGCGAGTAATGACACAAACTAAACACCACTTTGCAAGAAGAGAGGTGATTCAAATTCAATCCACAGAAGCAACAAAACATCTTTAGATTATATTAACTGCAAGAAACTGCTGCAGCAGCACCATTGCAAATCTTGTAAACATGAGTAAGATTGGACTCCCAATATTCCATCAGTAAAGGGTAGGTTCAGATATGGGAAATGGACATACTAACAATACAGAATAGTTAAAATCCGATATATGGTATTCTAAGGGTTCTTTTAAAAGAAAAATCCTATGCTAAACAAAATAATTGTGGGAGGTTTACTGAGTTGATCAAAGTGCAGGCCTAATTAAATTAATTAGAAAGTGAAAAACATAAACGGAAATCAAAACAAGTTTTAGCCAAAATCTTTGAACAAGATATAGAAGTCTTACAATGAAAAAGGTGTTTGGCAAGTGTCTCATTGGGCAAGTATTCTGCCACAAGCAGCCTCTCATCATCTTCACAACAACAACCAAGCAAATTTGCCAGTCTATGGTTGCGGAGCTGACCAACTGCTCTTGCTTCCTCCTACAATTGTACCAAAAAAAGGGAATAGTCCTTGAATTATTACAGTAAATAGGCAAAAACGAAGGTTGGCATATCTCCGAATAAGTCATTAGCAAAAGAATGAAAATCATTCTCCAACAATATGATGAACTGAAAACTCAAACTTATGCCTTGTGGACCAAAAACAAAACAACAGTTCCATTTCATGAACTAATCCCCATCCAGGAATCTAATCAATACAAAAAACCCTTGTTCAGTAAATTTAAAATGGTGTCGAATTTTTCCATTCCAGATTCATGAAGCCAAATGGAAAAAAATAAACCTAGAGGGCAGTTGGGTTTAGTGGCAAACTGGAGCTTAATCATATATACAATCGATTGAAAACTCAAATCAAAACAAACAAGAACCACCACCCCCCCAACAACAACAAAACAAAACAAAAAGTCTTTAAATGAAGTGCAAGTAGTCCAGGGGAAATTCATCTCAAGTTGTTCATGTTCGCTGGTTTTATAGGGAGTGATAGGATGAGATAACTTTCTGAACTGAGGGGACAACAGAATTATTTTGTGAAGTTAATAGTGATAAAAAAAAGTTGGCTACCGAAAATTGTCGAGCATCAGGCCAAGCCATTCTATTAAAGCGCTTAACAGCAATCCTCCTCTGGTTTTCCAGCTTCCCTTTATAAACAACATTTGGAGCCTTCTCTCCATGCTCAGACACTATGTTTTCTACAGCGAAACCTGAAGTTGCATTCTTGAGCTGCTCGACCGTGAACTCGCGGAACACAGGCAAGTGATCAACCTCACTCTTCCCTCCATTACCTGAAGCCAATCACAAACATAATAAACAAGATATTAACAGTTATAAACCCATCGACCGAAACACTCTGTTTCCCATACTCTAGCTGAAATCAAGAACCAACCCACCAATAGCATCAGGAACTTCGACAACTGCTGCTGCTTTGAACTGTGAATCCCAGCAGCATGGTGTGAGCTTAGAGCAGTGACTCCCCATCTCAATATCAGATAAATTCAATCTTTAAACAAACAAAACTAATCCAATTCTCTCCCTCTAAACAAACCCAGTTTACCAACTGAATAATCTCAGGGATAGGTGAGAGAGAGATCTGGTCAAGAAAAGAAAACTGATTCTTGAAACAGAGATCAGATCAGAAACAGAACCAGAGCAGAACAGGTCACATGCGGATTACAATTTACACCTAATATTTAAAAATGTATCGGACACAATGAATCTACAGGGTTCTGAACATCGTATTAGTTGACGAAAAGGGTATAAACCCAATTATTAAAACCGACAAGGACATGCCAAGAAAATTTTTATTTCAAAGCCATAGAATCTACAAATTATTTAAACGATCTTGTTTGTTTCTTTTCTCATTTAGACTAGTGATGAACATGATTAATATAAAAAAGGAGCAGTAGAAACTAATATTACTTTATTTATTTTATTCAATTTTGCACCGCTGGGTGAGTTTGGATCGACATGGATGATTAGACTGGAAGCGGTCTTTGTTCAGAGAATAGAAACAGAGGGGCCAACTCCTAAAAGGGACATAAACAAAGCCCTTTTCCTTTACAGTTTCATCATTCTCATGCTCCCGCCTTAATCATTTTAATTAATCGCCTTTGCCTTTAATCATGCTTATTGCCAGTTTTTAGCTTTCCAGGCTTCTTACTTATGCGGCGCCGTTTTATTATCTCTTTCCCTCCATATTTTCACGGGCGGGCCGGGTCGTCAAACGAATCCTTCGTCGTTGTAGATTCAGTGCACGAGGACGCCACAACCGCGACGACAGTCGTGTAGACCGAATCGATTTTAAAATTAAAAATTTAACTTAATTTAATTAATTTGTATTTTTTAAAATTTTAATTTTAATTTTTATTATTTAAAATGAAATAAAAAAATTTTTAAAATATTTTAAAAAAATAAAATTATAAGTCTATCAATTTTTTTAATTCATTTAACTTGAACAAACTTTTTATAAATTTTATTTTAAAAAATAATAAATCTCCTAAATATAAATTCATAATTTTTTTTTTAGAAGTAATTCATAATTTTGAAGTCTTAAAAAACTATTCATTAACCTACAACCTCAGCCAAAAGGATGAATACTGAAAAAAGTTCTCTCTCTAGCCTCTAGGGTTAGGGTTTAAGGCGTGCCCAAAACATAAACGGAACCAAAGCAATTTTTGACAATAAAGCAATTGAAAATGTCAAAGAAGAACAATTTAGCTTGCAGAAAGAGACAGCATGAGTTCGAGCTTCAAAGTAATTAAATCTTCTATTATATCTCTCTGTGTTTGTGTTCGCATATGTTTCATTTAGCTCTTTGAATTTGTAGTTACTATTGTTGTTTTTTGGTTAATTATAGAAGAGAAGGAACACAGAGAAAATAAAAAGAAGAAGCTCTAAGCAATGAAGAATAAGATGAAAGTGAATGTCTTTCTCTTCAAAATTTGTACTATTTTGATTTTTGTTTTTGGGTCCGTTGAGATGCTGAGGAGACAAAAATTGAAGCTTTTGAACTTTGTGTTTTTATCTTTCTTGAATTTATGTTAAATGAGTCCTAATTTATGTTGTCATAATTGGGAATTTAGGATTGAAGGGGATTGACTTTTTGTTTTGGCTTATAAGTTCCAATAATAAAAGCCGAGTACTAGTGATTAGTTCAAATGGGGTAATTGCTTACTTGATGTTTAATCACACATTTGTTTGAATGAAATTATATTTGTTATTGGTTGAAGTTATGGTCTAATTTCTAGACATAATTGTTTTTAAGGTGGATGGTAGTAACAAGACAAACAAGGGTTCAAGTGGTTGAAGACCAAATTGACTGCATTGACAAAAGCTAAAGCTGCCCAGGCAATGGAGGTCGACAAATGACAAATGAAGTCAAAATTTTGGTGTATTAGGTTTATGTTGATATGCTGGTAAGTTAAAGAAGTTCTTTGTTGTTGAAATCGTGACTTTTTTTTTTTTTTTAGTTGTAACTTAGAACTCCGCCTAAGTAGTTTGCGCTTAGCCGGTCCCAAGCCCGGATAAAGGAGGAGGGTTGCAGTAGGTGACAACCAGCGTAAAAATTTCGTCACATCTTATGATATGGATTCAAATGATATAAACGTTGGGGCGTTCTCTACGTACGACGCGCTACATCAGAGTCCGAGTGTAATGAGAAATATGCAAGGGTGTAGGGCGTTCATAAAAAAATGACGCACTATACCGGTGCCCGGGTATGGTGTTAAATAAGTAAGGGTTCCCATATCATGGACGAGTGTGGGTAAAGAAGTTAGTCCATAGGATAGATAATAAAACAGATAGTAGAATAGAACATCAAATAGGCATACAGAACAATAGAAGATATCATAGAAGGAAATCAATTAGGAAGGAACATGATAGGAGGAGAATCAGGGTTAGTACTTGGAATATTGGATCACTTACAGAAAATTTAATGGAGCTTGTGGATACCTTGAAAAGGAGAAGGGTGAATATTACTTACATTCAGGAGACTAAATGAGTAGGAGAGAAAAGTAAGGAAGTGGGTAATTCAAGGTACAAACTGTGATTTACCGGAAATGAGAGAAATAAGAACGGTGTGGGCATAATCATAGACAGGACGTTGAAAGATACTGTAATAGCTGTGAAAAGAGTAGGAGATAGAATTATACTAGTAAAGCTAGAACTAGAAGGATAAACAATAAATGTAGTTAGTGCTTATGCCCCACAAATAGGACTAGATAGTGAGAGTAAATAAATTTTTTAGGAAGATATGGATGATCTAATGCAAAGCATACCGAATGAAGAGAATGTTTTCATCGGTGGAGATTTGAATGGACATGTAGAAAGTGATAGGTAAGGCTATGAGAATGTTCATGGAGGTTTTGGATTTGGCAACCAAAATGAGGAGGGAAAAAATATTCTGGATTTTGCTAGCAAATACCTACTTTATAAAAAAAGTGTGACACCCCTTACCCGTCTACAGTATATCCGAGTAAGTTATGTCACACGGTGTACCGGAACACTCTATTTTATCTTAATTAATTTTTATCATAGTTTTGAATATAACTTGTGAAATATAATTCATTTAAGTCATTTATTGAAATTATAATTTATTTGAGGTTCCGAAAATTTTATAGAAAATCCGCAGATCTGGCTAAAAATGGAGAAAACAGTTCTTCGGAACCTGTGAAAAACACTTCCAAAATCATTTCCAAACAATCCCAACTCCATTTCATCAACAAAGTCTCAATATGATTTTCAACAACCTTTTCATTACTCAAACATTCATTTCTCATGGTACTCATATACAAACAATAAATAAATACTCAAATTTTTCATTCATAACCACAATTTTCATTATTTATATGAACATCAAAATACATTACATAAGTTTCAATTATACAAAAGGAAATAAAAGTTAATTACAAAATACCAAGTTTCAATTAAGTTTCATTTATGCACTGTGGATGGTGAGGTGACACGGACACTATGCAGAGCTGCAGGAGGTCTCACCCAGTATGCGGTCTACTGGGCTCTCGGTCAGTATCTCCAGAACCTACGCGTGGCAAAAGCAACGCGCTAAGCAATAATGCTTAGTGGTGCAATAATAAAATAAAAGGAAATAATAGAAAATAAATATGTATTGAATGTATCGATGTCTTACTTGTTTTGTACTTGTTATATTCATTATTTCATTAAATTTATCCACTTTCATTTTTGGTTGCCCAAGTAACCTATACTGGACGACTGGACTTGATAAACGGGTAAACTGGCACTGGGTATCTAGTACCTCGGGCCGTCACACCATCGGTCACATATGCATCTCTCGGTGTGCAACAGAACAGCAAATAAACTGTAATGACAATAGGCACAAGGCCAAATATCAACACAATGTCAGAATGGCTAAAAGCCATGAAATCACAGAATGGCATAATGCCATGTGCGATCGCTAATCGAACCTAATGGCATGCCAAACTATCCAAACCAATCTTGTTAGGTATACTAGGGCATTTGATACTTTTGAATTCTTCAATTTTTGAATTTCAAGTTTTTGTAATATAATTTGCCATGTTGGACCTGTAAACTTATTATATGCATGTATGTTGGACTAGATGAGGGAGCTGAGCTCTCCAATTGATTATATATTGTGTTTACAGGTCGGGTGAGTCAAAAACTCCATGTTAAAAGGTCCATTTTATGGCCGGACTCTGTCCGTTTGAATTCTTAAAATTGGGCCCAAATGGGCCTTAGAGTTAGGTTGAGGAATAGTTAGGCTTACTATGGGCCTTGAGGGCTTTAGGCTGGCCCAGGTCCTAATGTCGGTCCGGCCCATAGGTTGGGTCGTGATAAATGTGGTATTAGAGCTTAGGCTCCAGATTCATAGGGAAAATTTGTCTAAAGTATTGAGAAGAGTCTAATAGGAGTCACATGCAGAATATAGGGTCCACATTCGTCTTGCATTGTCATCTTTGCTTCTAGTTTCTGTTTCATATAATTATGTATAAATATGAGTCTATAGAATTGCGTAACATGCTATTTTGAAATTTTGTGTGCTAATGCTGCCAAATTTCAGGAAAATGCATAGGAGCAAGAGAGCTGCCACTGCACTAGAACCAGATGTGCCTGACGAGGTGTCGGCACAGGATGAGGCGCTTGCCCCGATGAGGTGGGGTAGGAGGCCTAGAGCTGCTCAAGTAGAGGAGCAACCACCACCATTTCAGGAACAGTCTTTTGTGGCTCCGAGTCTCATGGATCCAATGACAGCTACTCTAGCTAGTTTGTAGAGAACCATCAATATGATGGCACAGTATATGGTCCACCCTCCCCAACAGCAACAGTCCACCGCACCAGGGAGGAACCTTACAAACAGATAATTAATTTTAAGAAGTTGGTGCCTGGTACTTATGATGTGTCAGAGGATGCCTATCGGTTTTTGGATTCCTGCAAACAGGCAGGGATGGAGTTGCAGTTGACTGACGGGAGACTTATAGAGTATGTGCAGCATGTCATGGGGCCTATGCCTAGACAATGGATGAATGACTACATATTACCTCGGATGGAAGGTTTGTCATGGACCCAGTTTGTGGAACTGTTTATCAACAGATTTGTACCAGAAAGTTTCAGAGATCAAAAGCAGTGGGCTTTTGAGGCCTTAAGGCAGAATGACAAGTCTGTAGATAAATATGCTATAGAATTTTTGGAACTAAGCAGATATGCCCCTACAGTAGTGGCTACAGAAAGTATGAAGGTAAAAAGGTTCCTAAAGGGGCTAGACAGGGGGTATACAAACCTGGCCATGATGTCTGATCAGTCTTTTGATGTGGTAGTTGATCGAGCCCAACAGATTGAGATTAGTTATACTGGAGATGATAGTGGAAGGGTAAAGAAAAATAGAGCAGAGGGTTCTTCAGGTGTTTTCCAAATGAGTACTTCAGATAGCGGAGTCCAAAGTAATTACAAAGGAAGAAATAGGAACAAGACGAGTGGTTTTAGAAACAAATCTCGAGGATTCAGACCAGGGTATGGATCCAGCAGTAGTCACAGTTCGGGATACAGCAGTTTTGGGTCTGGTTCAGAATCCTCCCTTGCACCTTGCGCACAGTGTGGAAAAGGACATTCAGGACCTTATATGATGGGTTTAGGAGTATGTTTCAGGTGTGGCCAACAAGGTCACTTTGCTAGAGAATGCCTCGTGTTAAGCGAGCCACGGATGGGGTCATAGGGTTCTATTGCAAATGTTCCTCTTCCTGCATGGCAAGTAGTTAGTTCAGTGGTCAACAGGGCCGAGGACAAGGAAGACGTGGATTTAGAGGCAGATCAGGAGGTAGAAGTCAGTATCAGGGTTTTACAACCCAGGGTAGGGATCAAGCTCGGTTTTTCACCCTAACCCACTAGGATGCTCAGGCTTCCAATGCAGTTGTGGCAGGTATTCTTCTAGTCTATTCCTATGAGGCTCGTTTGATAGATCCGGGTGCTACTCACTCATTTGTCTCCCCAGTGTTTGCCATGAGATTAGGTAGAAACCCTACAACTTTAGAATGCCCTTTGTCTGTAGCTACCCCGCTTAGTAAAAACATAGATGTAGATATGGTTTTTTCGGGTAGCCCAGTAGTCGTAGATGGAAGAATCCTCCTAGCAGACTTGGTTTCTCTACCAGTAATGGATTTCGATGTAATTTTGGGAATGGATTGATTGGCAACTCATTATGCCACTTTAGACTACAGGAACAAAAAGGTGTATTTCCACATACCTGGTGTGGAAGAGTTTAGCTTTGATGGTGACAGAAGCATAGCTCCATATAATTTGGTGTCAGCAATTAGTGCTAAAAAAATATTGAGGCATGGATGTCAAAGGTATTTAGCATTGGTGAGAGATACATCTGTAAAAGGTGTCAACATGGAAAATATTCTTGTTGTCAAAATATTCATGGATGTCTTCCCTGAGGAGCTTCCAGGGTTGCCACCAGGAAGGGAAATAGAGTTCTATATTGATGTTGTGCCGGGTACAAACCCCATATCAATGCCACCTTACAGGATGGCACCAGCAAAATTTAAAGAGCTAAAGGAGCAACTACAGGAGTTTTTGGACAAGGGTTTCATACGTCCAAGCACTTCACCCTGGGGCGCTCATGTTCTATTCGTAAGAAAGAAAGATGGGTCATTGAGGTTGTGCATTGACTATAGACAACTGAATAAGGTGACTGTGAAGAACAAGTATCCACTTCCTCGGATCGATGATCTGTTTGATCAGCTCCAAGGGGCTAGATTCTTTTCCAAGATAGACCTACGATCAGGCTACCATCAGTTGAGAATCAGGAATGAGGATCTGTCCAAAACAACTTTCAGGACAAGAGATGGTCATTATGAGTTCTTGGTGATGTCTTTTGGACTCACTAATGTACCAGCAACCTTTATGGACTTGATAAACAGGGTGTTCAGGCTATTCCTAGACCATTTTGTCATCGTATTCATAGATGACATTTTGGTATACTCTCAGGCCGAGGAAGAACACATGTGGCATTTGAGGATAGTGTTGCAGACTTTGAGGGAGCACCAGCTATATGCCAAATTTTTAAAATGTGAATTTTAGCTAGAAAGCATCTCATTCTTGGGACACGTGGTTTCTAGCGAAGGCATTCAAGTAGATCCCAAGAAAATTGAGGCTATAATTGATTGGCTTAGGCCTACAACAGTCACTGAGGTATGAAGTTTTCTGGGCCTAGCTGGCTACTATAGGCATTTTGTGCAGGATTTTTTCAGGATAGCAGCTCCCCTAACTAAGTTGACTCGGAAGAATGTTCCATTCATTTGGACAGATGATTGTGAGGAGAGTTTCCAGAAGCTTAAGGAATGTCTAACCACCGCTCCTGTGTTGACACTACCGATGAGTGGTGAAGGATATGCTATGTACCGTGATGCCTCCAGAGTTGGCTTAGGGTGTGTTTTAATGCAGAATGAAAAAGTAGTGGCTTATGCTTTAAGGCAGCTGAAGAGGCATGAGCAGAACTACCCCACCCATGATTTGGAAATGGCGGTTGTAGTCTTTGCACTAAAGATCTAGAGATACTACCTGTATGGTGAAGTGTGTGAGATATACACCAACCACAAGAGTTTGAAGTACATCTTCCAACAGAGAGATTTGAACTTGAGACAGAGGAGATGGATGGAGCTTCTAAAAGACTATGATTGTACCATCCAGTACCACCCTGGGAAGGCCAATGTAGTAGCAGATGCTTTGAGTAGAAAATCTTCTGGCAGCTTGGTGCACATATCAGCGAAGAAGAGACCGTTGATTCAGGAAGTACATGAGTTGATAGATCAAGGTATGATCTTAGATCTTTTAGATGAGAGGGTATTGTTGGCTCATTTTTCAGTAAGGTCAGACTTGCGAGACAGAGTCAGAGTTTCCCAGCACAGAGACCAACAACTGATGAAGATCATAGAAAGAGTACAGCAGGGTGAAGGTGGTGAGTTTAGATTTAACAGTGATAGCGCCCTTATGCAAGGTTCCAGGATATGTTTGCCCAACGTGGACAATCTCAGAAATGAAACCATGCGAGAGGCACACTATACACTGTACAATATCCACCCAGGCTCCACCAAGATGTACCATAATGTGAAAGATAGCTATTGGTGGAATGGAATGAAGAGAGACATAGCAGACTTTGTGTCAAAGTGCTTGACTTGTCAGAATGTGAAATTTGAACATCAGAGGCCGTCAAGAAAGCTACAAGAGCTCCCTATCCCAGAATGGAAGTGAGAAATGATTACTATAGATTTTGTGACTGGGTTGCCTCGTACCACGCGGAGATATGATTCGACATAGGTAATTATAGACCGCCTAACTAAATCAGCTCATTTCTTGCCTGTGAAGACCACATATTCTGTTGCACAGTACGCCCGACTCTATATTCGAGAAATAGTCAGATTATATGGAGTTCCTGCTTCCACAATATCTGACAGAGAGCCCCAATTTACTTCTCGATTTTGAAGGAAGTTATAAGAGGCACTTGGCACACAGTTGAATTTTAGTACCGCTTTCCACCCTCAGACGGACGGGCAGTCCGAAAGGACAATCCAAACACTGGAAGATATGCTTTGCATGTGTGTTTTAGACTTTGGAGATCAATAGGATGATCAGCTATATTTGGTGGAGTTTGCCTATAATAACAGCTATTATTCCAGCATAGGGATGGCACCCTATGAGGCACTATATGGCAGAAAGTGTAGGTCTCCTCTGTGTTGGACGGAAATGGGAGAAACGAAGGTTCATGATATAAACCTAGTGCAGTACACTTCAGAGATAGTTCCTTTAATCAGGGAACGATTGAAAACAGCTTTCAGTAGGCAGAAGAGTTATGCAGACCCCAGACGGAGGGATGTAGAGTTTGCAGTAGGCGACTACATATTCCTGAAGGTTTCTCCGATGAAGGTAGTCATGAGATTTGAAAAGAAGGACAAGTTGGCACTTCTGTATATTGGACCTTTTGAGGTTACTGATAAAGTTGAAGCAGTTGCCTACTGGTTGGAGTTACCATCCAACCTTTCTCATGTTCATCCTGTATTTCACATCTCCATGCTCAGGAAATACATACCTGATCCTTCTCATGTGCTACAACTGGATGTAGTAGAGTTGAAAGAGAACTTAACGTTTGAGGAGCAACCTGTAGCCATAGTGGACTACCAAGTGAGGCAGCTAAGATCAAAACAGATCCTTATAGTTAAGGTTTTGTGGAAGAGCTAGTCGGTGGAAGAGTGCACCTGGGAGTCAGAACGGGACATGCGTAGCAAGTATCCTTATCTATTCAATATGTAATTTTATACTTTATTCTGCCTTGTGTAAAAATTCGAGGACGAATTTTCTGTAAGGGGGGAAGAATGTAATACCCCAAATTTTTAAATTTATTATTTTGTGGGTAAATATTAATATTTTATTTTATTTAAATTTTATGAAATTATTTGAAATTTTTCTGATTTAGAAATCGGGTTTGATTTTCCGAAAATATAAAACTTTGATGATTTTTAAAAATTAATTAAAAGACCATGTGGCAAAACTAAAAATATATTTAAACTCTACGAATTTTTTTGAGTTTTCTAGAATTTTTTCCAAATTTTTGAGCCTCATTTTTTGTTCCAAAGCAGAGTAAAAATTTAAAATTTTGTATCTTGAATCGAATTGGCCAAATCGAACCGGGCCAGATCGGACCGGCCTCTTTCTTCCTTTTCTTTGTTCCCTGCGCGCGTCGCGTCTCTCTTCCTCTCTCTCCAGTTTTCTCTCTCCTCCCTCCTCCCCACACCACGCCGCGCCACGCTGCAGCCATCCAACCCTCCCCACCTTGCCGGCCCACCGCCCCAGCCTTCCCCCACCACCGGCCGGCCTTCTAGGCCGCCGAAAACGACGCGCGAAGAGACGCGACACACAGCGCGCCGTTTTGGCTTCCCGGCCAAAATTCGGCTGATCCGGCCACCGATTGGGCCGGGTCTTGTGTCAAACATCATCTACACCTCGAGAGCTTTCCATAGACACCAAAAACACTAAAATTCATCGAGCAGTTTGCTCAATTTTTGTCCAGGAAGTTTTAGCCCATTTCGACTTTTGGGCTAGATTTCTCGCAAACCGTGAACCCCACGAGAAAACCGAGAGTACCAAAGCGCTCTACTCGTCGAGAGCTTCGCGGCAATATAAATTTCTAAATTTTTCGACACTGTTTTTTGATAAGTCCCACGAAATTTCGTAGTATTTTTTCGAGTACTAAATGAGTTTAGAAAATTCTATAAAAATTTTGTACTAACCCCCGTGTTGTGGGCTTTGTGTAGATACCTTCAATTCGCAGAAATTCGACTGTTGCCCGGGTCTACAAATTTCCGGCCAGACAGACAGGCTATTGAAAAAGTCTTGGAATTGGATCGAGATTTTGGTTACCCCACTGTTATTAGACACCCCGAGCGCGTCTCCGGAGTCGGAATAGGCATAGGTAAACCCGAACCTTACTTTTTCGTAATTTTCTAGTACTTGAATTGGATTAAAAAAATTCATAAAATATTCGTGGTAGCTCAGAAAATTATAATTCCTTTTGCATTAGCTTAGTAATGATGCTAAGGACCGCATGACAAAGTTTTAGAATTTTTAGAACTCATTTGGGTAGTTTTTGCAAAAGGATTAAATTATGAGGACTAAACTGTAATTTTACATATTGTGATTGATGACTATTTGGATGGGCCCAGGAGGGGCTGTGTGATATGATTGAGTTATGAGTGTATAGTTTGTGGATATAGAAGTGCGTTTTAAGCCATTTTACAGGTTGGATAGGTCTTAGGTATAGGGGAGACTCTGCCGAATTTTCAGCACGACTTAGGACATCTTTAGTCTTTTTCTTAGTTTGTATTGAGTCAAATATATTAAATAATTATAATAAAATTGTCAGGTGAGCCGGGACAGCCTTCCTCCTCCGCCCAGCCGCCACAGTGACTTCGATTGAGTCTGTGAGTCAAATATTAATTTTAATTGTAATTTCAATATTATTATATATTCCAGCATGCCCATGCATCACTTATATGTATGTATCTATGTAGTTAAACACTAGGCACATTTTACATTGCATTTGTAAATTTTGAAGTGCCATGGATATTGTTTGTGGTGATTTGGAGCAGTGTGTGTGGTATAGTATTGGATATGGACAAGACGGGTAGACATGGCTTGAGATCTTCGCTGGGACCCGATCCTTTGAGGTAGACACGACTTGAGTTCTTCGCTGGGACCCCATATTGGTTTATTAAGCGAAAGTTCGTCTTGAGATCTTCGCTGGCAGAGGTTGGATTAAGAGGGCTGTATAGGGGATCAGCTCCCATATATGTATTGTTTGACAGTGTTGGGTGTGTGAGTGCTCCAAATTGCCTTTTTGATGTGATTTGTGTGAAATTTATGACGGTATTGCATTTCACTTCACATGGTACATTAGTTTTAGATAGCTATAGAGATTATAGTTCAAATTGATATTTTACTGTCTGAGTCGAACGCTCACTCCTGTTCATTATTTTTCTAGGCTACAGGAGGATTATTGTTGTGGTTAACCTGCTTTTCTTCTTCGCAAGTCGTCTATTAATGTCTGTAATATTTGTATAATTCTGTTAACTCCTAAAATTTCCGCATGTGTTAGAAATATTTATTTGATTTGGGTCTGTAATATAATTTGCTATTTTGAACCTGTAAACTTATTATATGCATGTATGTTAGACTGAATGAGGGAGCTGAGCTCTCATTTGACTTTATGTTATTATGAGTATGTGGAGGGTGAGCTGAGCTCCCAAATTGATTATATATTGTGTTTATAGGTCGGATGAATCAAAAACTCCCCGTTAAAAAGTTCATTTTATGGTCGGACTCTGTCCGGTTGAATTCTTGAAATTGGGCCCAAATGGGCCTTAGAGTTAGGTTGAGGAATAGTTAGGCTTACTATGGGCCTCGAGGGCTTTAGGCTGGCCCAGGTCCTAGTGTCGGTCCGGCCCATAGGTTGGGTCGTGACAGTAAAAGATGAGGACATTAAAGAAAGATAGAGAAATTATTTTGATGATCTCTTTAATAATAGTCAAAATGGTAATAGCGTGAATATAGACGATAGAGCAATAGAAAAGAATATGAATTATATTAGAAGGATTAGATCTTTAGAAGTAAAGGAAGCACTTAAGAGAATGAAAGTGGGTAAAGCCTGTGGACTCGATGGAATACCAATTGAAGTGTGGAAGTGTTTGGGAGATATGGGAGTGACATGGTTAACTAAATTGTTTAATAAAATTCTAAATTCAAGGAAAATGCCTGATTAATGAAGGAGGAGTATTTTAGTACCTATTTTTAAAAATAAGGGAGACATAGAGAGTTACTCAAATTATAGGGGAATTAAACTCATGAGCCATACTATGAAGTTGTGGGAGAGAGTTGTGGAACATCGATTACGTTATGATACTTCTATCTCTCCCAATCAATTTGGCTTCATGCCTGATCGTTCAACTATGGAAGCGATCTTTCTCATTAGAAGCTTAATGGAGAAATATAGAGATGCGAGGAAAGATTTACATATGGTTTTTATCGATTTGGAGAAGGCTTATGATAGTATTCCAAGAGATATCTTATGGAGAGTGTTAGAACAAAAGAAAGTATCTATTAGGTACATACAAGTGTTGAAAGACATGTATGAAGGAGCAACTACTATTGTACACACAGTGGGAAGGGACACAAGAGATTTTTCTATCGTAGTTGGATTACACCAAGATTCAGCTGTAAGCCCTTACCTTTTTACATTAGTTTTAGATGAATTAACGAAACATATAAAAGAGAGTATCCCTTGGTGCATGATGTTTGTGGATCATATAGTTCTGATAGATGAGACGCAAGAATGAGTTAATAGAAAACTAGAGCTTTGGAAAAGTACTTTAGAGTTAAAGGGCTTTAAGTTAAGTAGAACGAAGACAGAATACATGCATTGCAAGTTCAATGAAGGCCAAATTGGTGAATAGGGAAGGAGTTAGTTTGGATAGAGTGATACTGTCCCAAAGTAATCACTTTAAATATCTCGGCTCAGTCCTTCAAGTAGATGGAGGATGTAAGGAGGATGTTAGTCATAGGATTAAAGTCGGATGGTTAAAGTGGAGACGTGCCACGGGAGTTTTATGTGATCGCAAGATTATCAATAAGTTGAAAGGAAAATTTTACCGTAAAGACATACGACTGGCCATGTTATATGGTAGTGAGTATTGGGCACTGAAGAAGTCGTATGTGTCTAAGATAAGAGTTGTGGAAATGAGAATGTTAAGGTGGATGAGTGACCATACTAGACTAGATAAAGTCCGTAATGAGAATATTAGAAAAAAGGTAAGAGTGGTACCAATTGAGAATAAATTGAAAGAAGAGGAATTGAGGTGGCTTAGTCATGTGAAACATAGACGGAGGCTCCAGTTAGAGCACATTAGGGTAGAAAATAGAAAGAAAAGAAGGGATAGACCTAAACTGACTTGAAGGAGAGCAGTACAATATGACCTAAAAGTATTACACATTTTCAAGAATTTAACCCAAAATCGTTTAGGGTGGATAAAGAGAATCCATATAGCCGACCCCAAATTTTTTGGATAAAGGTTTAGTTGAGTTGAGTTGAGTTGAGTTGTAACTTAGACAGGGAAGCTTTATCTAGCATTGTCCATGGTATTCATATGATCGTTCCTACTTCATATTCAATTTGCTTATGAAGATAAACTTGTGCAATTGCTGGAAAATTTTGAATTTTGTGACATTGTATGCAGTTATAGAAGTGACTATGGCAGCTAGACTATATAGAGTGAGAAAATAACATTTAACTCATGTATGAGATGAAAAATGACTGATTTTACTGCCTTTGACCAATAAATTCAATTCTCACAGCAGGGCGGGAAGATTTGCTTTCAGCAAATTAAATCAGAAAAAAGTAAACTGCACAGTTAATATACTTAGGTTTGTTTACCATCCAACTTTGCTTCTATTGCATGCTTGTAACATATCATGAAAAGTTGTTGAGCACTTCCTGAAGTTTTTAGCTTATTCTTTCCCTTTGTAGGGAAGACACATCTCTAATGTAGCAATCATAAAAGTCAATATCTTGAATTACATTTTGCAAGGTAGTGACTTAATGCGGAAGTTATATTTGATCAAATTAGTGCTTTCTTAGCAGTATTTTTACATGGTTTTATGGGTGATCTTGAATTTTGGGAGGCTATGGCTGATCAATATTTATATTGCTTAAAAAATATAGTTGGAACGAGGATTAGTTCATTTTGTGATGGTTGAAATTGCATGCATGTCATTTGAATTCAGAAAGATATTCCATGTGTCATTTTTTTCCATTTCAAACCTCTGCATCAGCTAAATAAGACGTACTAATCATTTTAAAACTGTAAGAAGGATCTCACGAGCAAGACAGGTCGTGAAAGCTAACGAAGAACTTTTGCTGATGATGCCTTGTGCAGTTAACAACAATTAGTATAGAGTTCTGATGAGATTGTTTCTACTGGTCTACTTAATTGGTTAATTATGATAGTTCAAAGCTTCTTAATAGGAACTAAAATCATAATTACGAGTAAAATCATCTGAGAGTGGGAGCCTACTTGGGGAAGAAGTTCAGATATGCTTTCCTGTAACAAGTTGTGTAAGGATCATAATTGCAATGTGTGCATATGTATTTTGGATACATGAGGAGATCCTATGCTGCGAGGATCATAATGAGATGAACTAGTGAAAGGCCATGCATGATCAGATTATGTAAAGGAAAATACTTAGCTACAATGGGCAAATTACATCAAACTAATAAATGATGACATGCATGGATGTAAAATTCTCGGAGTGCGTGTCCTTATTTATTAGTTTGGTGTAATATACCTGTCTTCCACAGTTCCTTGTACACGATCTGTTCTCACCTCTGCGTGAGTGACATGGTAAATCCACAGCTGGAAAGGCCATTTGTTCTTTTGCTATTTTGTGAAGGATTTAGCGTAGTATTGTATTTCCACTGCCACCATGTTCATTTGTGAGCTCTTAATAGTAAAAAGGTCAATTAGATCACAAATGGGCCGTGCTAGGCCCAGAAGATTGCAGAGGTGGTGAGGCCGAAGAAGGAAACATTGAAGGTTAGCAGCTGTTTTGAAACCCAGCTTTTTCCCACTTTTTCACTTTCATCCACTTTGATGACAAGCTTACAGAGGCTGTGGTACACATTTATGATCCTATATGCCATTGGCATATTGTATTACTGGGGACCTTTCTATATCCGAATCCCATATCCTAGCAATAACATCTTATTTATCCATATATTTTCCAAACTAGTGGAAGAAGTCTTGATTTTATTTTTTTCAAAAATATTTTTCTCAAAAACTTAAGTCATTCACCAACCCCAATTTTTTTTTTTTTTTTTTTTTTACAAAACGCAATTGTATTTTGTGGGGATTTATTAGTTATTAATTAAATTAGACTAGATTTCCTCATCCATTCACATATTTAATGATTCTTGATATTTTGAAGGGTGACTTCACAGCTTACTTTAGAAAAAAGTTGAAAGAAATGGATAGAGTTCCAAACAAAGAAACCAGTAGAGTTTCTTAGTCAAAGCAACACTTGTTTTATTCTTAAAAACCCAGTTACACCTCAACAAATATAGGTTGAGGGTTGTTACACCAACCAACATCATCTTTGCTTTTCAACTCTTAAGTCAAATTCAAGGAATAATGTATATTATATAATTATATCTAAAAAACTATGAAAAATGCATTATAAAATCCCTCTTATAATAAAATTATATATTCCCTCTTATTCCTTTCCCACTTTTCAGAGTCTGGATGTCAAAATGAAAACACTCTCTTTTTCAACTCAATTATGATACTTTTCTTACCCTAAAATCTTAATTGCATCTCTGTTAGCCTTTTTGATTACTGTTTTTCCATTTGGTCTGAAAACTAGTACATTTGTCAATTCTTGTTCATGTGCCCTTTAGGCTTTAGCTTCCTTATTCAACAAAGAAGCTCACCAAATCTAGTACTGAACAATCATGTTCATACATTTGCAGCAGTGGGTTCCATGCATGACAATTATTTGCAGGCTAGTCAAAATTTGCCACTGTATGTCTCTTGGGTTTTTGGGATCTCTTTCTAAATACATTGCATTTCACATACACAAATTTTTTACCCTCAATGTAAAATTATGCTAGTGAATGTATTGGTACCCTATCAATTTTCATTGATTTATACATAATAGGTTCATTTATCCCAATCATAAGATGGAATGGAACTTGTTCTAGGCCTCAATGATAATTAGCCCAACAAGATTTTGCTTTACTCATAAAACAATGAGGTCTTAACACTTTAACAACACAAGTTATATAGCTAATTAATCATTGGGGAGAATGAGAATTGAAATCTGAATCTATTAAGCGAGTGTTATGCGATCAGTCACTGATGAAAGGCAAGTTAGGCAGCTGATTAATCACATAATGACAAGCAAGTGGAAAAAGTTTTATCCTTAATAAAGGACCTTAATTTTGGTCATCATTAATCCCATGTACTTGTTTTTGCTTCCTTTGAATTTATATTGATCCAAACGTGTATTCCAATTTAAGCATAAGGTAGTAACCTTATGTTCATCATAATTATCAATTAGATCCATATGGGTATTTTTAGATCTGCAAAAGAATCCGATGCAACTTAAAATCACCTGTCATTTTAGGCCAGTAAGCACCAGAAAACTCACTTCAGGTAAAGACCTTTCCATCCTCATTTCATTTGGTTGAAAGTTGGAACAAATTGGGTTGTCACAACTCATAACTTTGTCAGGGTCCATTTTTATGTAAGGTCAGCATCATGATTAAAAAGTAAAATAAAATTGCATTATGTTATAGTGGCATAACATCATAGGCATATCATCATATCATCCTGTGCTAGATTGTTGTTCCTCCTCAATCAGCATTTCTAATACTGTCCTAATATTAATTTAACTCAATATAAATTAGTTGGAAATGATTATATGAATATTTTTTTTTTATTATTTAATAAAAATTTAATAATAGAAAATTGAGTCTAATATTTGGGCATATAAAGTTTGAAAATGACATGAAGTCTCCAATGTAGCTGTGAAATAATCTTGAAACCAGACCAAGATTGCATTTGGCTTTGTTGTCGAGTATCACACGACTAACAAGAAACATGGTCAACAATAAAATATAACAATGGAATAGGGAAGAAGTTCCAACTCCCAAGGGTACTTGCAATTTTTACAAGGTTGCGTTGAGGATCGAAAGTCTGGCCCAAACGAATTAAATTCCAAAATCTATTAAAATAATAATGCCTTATAATATTATTATTTTATCAAATCCACTTATATATATATATATAAATCAACATTCAACATTTGAATAATTTATAGAATTTTCTCTTATCAAAGTCAACCTTGACTATCCACAAAACAATTAAATAATAAACATATCTAAATTTGTATCTTTTCATTAAATTAATTAAAGGTATCCCATTAAAAATTTGATAAAAGGGTTATTATTTAAATTATAAAATGGGGTTGTTATCATGAATTCACTCTACAAAATTATATAATTCAATCATGAGATTGGGAAAAAATAAAATAAACAAGCGTATTTAAATAATATTTTTTATATATTAATTTGTAATTAAAATTAAAAAAAAAAGGCAATACCTGAAGAAACAAATAACAACGCGACAGATAAAAAGGACGGTGATCGCCCCCTTTAATCGCTGCCCGCAGGAATTTAGAATTGGATAGGTACTTTCTTATTGGAGAACAGGGTGAGACGGGATAAGTTTTAAGTAAGAATTTTTCTTTTTATTTTTTTTTAAATTATAAATTAGAAATTAAGTTTTAAGTATAATTTTAATATTATATTTATACTTTTTTATTAAAATTATAATATTTAAATATTTAATAATAAATTAATTTTTAATAAAAAATAATAATATATTACAATATAAAATGAATTATTGAAATGTAGTATGGGGATATTTTTTATAATATTAAAAATAGAGAAATTAATTTAGTGTGAAGGAGTCGGATTGAATCGGTAGTATTATAATTAGAGATGGTAATAAATAAAATATTCATAAAAATTATAATATTTAAATTTAAATTTGATTAATATTTTTAAAATTTAAATTTATTTTAAATTTGATTAAAATTTATTTTTAATTATTTGAATAATTTTAAATCTAATTATTATTATTAAAAAATATTTAAATTTATTTAATTTTATATATTTTCATTAAAAATCTACATAAAAATTATTTTTATTAATAATTTATATTTTTAAAAGTTAATAATTTTATAAAATATTTTAAATTTATTTTATATAAAATAAATTATATAAAATTTTATAAATATTATTATAAAAAAATATATTTTATATTTAAATTTAAAATAATAAATCTTACTCAAATTGTGAAAATTAAATTTTAAATTAAATTCATTTTAAATACAATTATATAATACATAAATTTATCTTATTAAGAATAAATTAAATTAAATATCCATAGAAATCGATCCCAATAGCATCCCTAATTGCAATCCATAAACAATTTGGGTAAATCTATCAGGGATGAGCATTCGGTTTGAGCCGAACTGAACTGAATTAAATTATAAAAATTAAATTATATATTTTAAAAATTGAACCGAATTGAAATAAATGAAAAATTGAATCGAATTGAATCGAACCACTCTATTTTGGTTCGATTCGATTTAAACCGATCGATTTTTATTTTTAATTAATTTTTTAATTTAAACTTGATTTTTAAGGTATTTGATCTAATTTTAACTTTAGTTTGAATCTAATAATCGTTAATCAATAAAATTAAATAATTAATATATATATAATTAAATATAATTCATAAATTTATCATAAAAATAATTTAATTCAAAAATCAATTTGATTCGATTTGAACATAAAAATTACTATTCAATTCGATTCGATTTAATTATTTTTTTTTCTTTAAAATCAAATTAAATCCAAATAATCAAAATTTTTATAATATAAAATCAAACTAAATCAATTAAATTTTAAAATCAAATTAATTAAACCAAATTAATTAAATTCATTTTAATTTTTCGCTTTGAATTCCTCTCGGTCCTAAAATCTATCATCCATGTGATGTGCCTGAAATTGATTTGCTCTCTAACGACTATACAAAAATAGAATTGGACGGATGCGGGGTGAGGGTGGATGAGTGAATGATGGGTGAGAGTATCAGTTCAGGAATAGAGATATTTTAGGTGAATGGGCTGCCACTGGGCAGAATTTAGTGGTAACAAGAGAAAAGTCACATGCAAACAAAGTTTACCCTCTCTTGGGTCTGGGCCCCTACCCGACCTCTTCCTTCCGACGTTTTTCCATGGCGCGTGCTCCTTAAACCACTTTCTATCATGCATTAAAAAAAGTTATTTATTAATTTTTCTTCAGAAAAATTATTTACCATTGTGATTATGCATACGATTTAATTTATTGAGAAGCAAGAGAGGGGCAGTATCTTTCACGAGTCGCATGTGGCTGTGGTAGAGAATGTGGTGGCATAAACGAGCTGATGTTGAAACAGGTCGGCCGTATTTCATTAAATAAGAAAAAGAAAAAACAGAGTGAAATTCAGTATTATCCACGAAGAAGCGCTTTTTTCGTTCAACTGTTCAAGCTTCTGCTTTTTCTCTAGCGTCTCTCTCTCTCTGTAACCCAGTAAAGCAAGTCATCATCACTGATCAGTCACGGCAGAGAGAGATAAAGCTTTCAGCTTTTTTATTTTTTTAGAAAAAAAATTAATTTTTTTCTGTGTAATATCATAGAGAGAGAAAGATAAACAGCTTTTATTGTTGTACAGAGAGAGATAAACGAAAGAGAAAGGTTCTACCCTAGAAATATGCATTGTGATAAGGACTTGTGTCAAAGAGATTTTTTTTTTATTTTTTCGTAGAAGTAAATAATTACTTCAATTCAACCTCATGCCCCCACACACGCTCTTTCTCTGTACCTTTCTCAGTTTTTGCCTTAATTCCCATTTCCCAACAGAGCTGTTCGACCTTTATTTCTCTCTTCACGTCTTATTTCAAGTTTCCCCAGTTGTCTTCCAGTCTCTCCCTTCTTGATTTATAGTGTGTGGGGGAGAGTTTTGAAAAATGTTCGAGTTTTAACACCCTTGTTACTGAGAGTTATTACTTTTACCTTTCTCTCTCCAAGCTTGTTACGTTGAGAGAGAGAGAGAGAGAGAGAGGTGTAATTCAACTCTGAAGTCGTGTGGCGTGCTTTGAGAACTGGGCTTGAGTTTTTAGCTGGCATTGACTCAAACTTGTGGTTTGAATTTGTGGTGGTCTTCAAGGTTTGGCGTTGGCTTGGAAGATGCTTGGTGTTTAAGGTTTATGAGTGATCGGTTGGTGAGATTAAGGACCTGTTTCAGTTCTTTATCTTCAATATCAAGCCTTACTTGTTCTTTCTTGTGATTTTAGTTTGGTAAGCTGTAAAAATAGCTCGCATTTTTGTCTTTTCTTTTAAGTTCCTAGGTTTTTAGGTTTCGACTCTTTCTTCTCTTGCTTTCTTTCTTTCTTCCTTAAGATTCCTGGGTTTTTTCTTTGATTTTGTTGCATCGGTTTATCTTTCCTTCTTTTCTTTTTAAACACATCTACTTAGTTTACTAGCGCTTCTTTCTGTAACTATGAAGTTTCTTTGAATCTAAGTATTGTTTTCTTCGTATGTTTGGCAAATATAGATCTCGGGATCCTCACGTACGACTTTGAATGTGCTTTTATGGTCCTTCTTGTGCTCCATTCGTGAAACAATGCGTCTATTGGAGCTTTGCTTAGCTTCTTCGAGCAAATATTTTCATGTTCACAATGCGACTCCATTTTAAAGTGCTTTTATTTGTTTTATGTACCTTTCCATATTCGTTCGAGATTTAGAGACAATATCCTGTGGAGAAGGATCCTTCGTTACTGCTTGCAGAGTGCATTTCGTCAAAGTTTGCCCTTGGACTGAACTGTAAAGAAGATAAGAGGCATCTAAATATTGTAATTAATTGAAAACTGGGTCCAGATTTGATCAATAGTTAAGACGGACTGTTGAGTATAGTAAATGCATGGATCGAAGGGATGCTATGGCGATATCTGGCTCTGCTTCCTTCTATATGCAGAGAGGGATGGTTGGGTCTGGGTCTGGAACACAGTCTGGTTTAAATGTATCATCAGGCATCAATCCTTTAACTAGTTCAACTGTATCATTTCAATCTAATGTTGGAGCCAATACAATTGGATCTACATTGCCTATAGAAACTTCAACAACAATTCCACAGCACGGTGTTAATGTGGGTGCACCATCTGCGATGCCACCATCTGGTGAGCCTGTGAAAAGGAAAAGGGGAAGGCCCCGGAAATATGGGCCAGATGGGACCGTCTCACTGGCATTATCTTCTTCATTGTCTACACATCCTGGCACAATAACCCCAACTCAGAAGCGGGGTAGAGGGCGGCCACCAGGGAGTGGGAGGAAGCAACAATTAGCTTCCCTTGGTAAGATTTCTCTGTCAAAATTGCTTGCTTTGTTGAATTTTCATAGAACATGAAGAATTTTAGTTGAATCAGATTGAACTAGCTATAGCTTGTTGGAAATGTTATTGATTAGGAGATTTTCCTGTGTGCATAAAATACAATTTTGTAAAGCATTACGATGCATCTTTTCTATTGTCAATTGATTGGCTTGCTAATGTCAAATAGATGACCTGTTTTTTTGTTAAATATGAACACTGCAATTTGAACATGCCAGGATATGCAGGAACTCTTCCCTTTCAAAAACTCAGAGGCAAACTTACTTCAATAGAATAAAAAATCTGCTAGATTGGTTGAACTGATATTTCAAGGTAGAATAAACAATTGATGCTAAATGGGAAGTGATTGTTTAGGAATACATCCTTTTGTCAAATTCAAAGTATATTTCACTAGACATGGTTAACCCTAGTGAACCATTAATTGCATGAAAACCCTAATGGGTAGCCATAGTGACCATCATATTCACATATAAATATACATATATATTATCATAATTATACATCTATAATATTTGTGATGAATTTATTTATTTATTTATTTTTGTTATACAAATATAGATTTTCTTGCTTAAATCTATTTTATTGGTACCTAGTAAAGATTACTTCTTGTTAGTTTCAAACTCCCCTTACTTTTTAATTGTTTGAGAGCATATCTCTGCCTTGTGAAATAAGAACATGCTGGAAGATATATTTTAGAAAGTTAATTAGATTAGTAATTTTTGTTGAATTTTCTCTTTCTACATTTGTAATTATTGGTGTTCAAGTGACGCAAATTTTAATTTGCTAGGTGAATGGCTATCTGGTTCAGCAGGGATGGGCTTTACTCCACATATCATCACCATTGCAGTAGGAGAAGTATGTTGTTTTATCTTAAGAATCTGTCAGTTTGTGTACCATATAAACTAAATGCAAATTAATAGAAAATTATAGCCAAAAGTTGTTCCTCCTATCAATTCATTATACTGGAAAGATAAGACATAGTAAGGCAGAACTGAGCAGATGGTGTATATTCTTTGACGTTGTGTCATAAATATACTCATAAGTGGGATGTGCCTAGATTTTCTAATGATGCTTTTGTCCAAAGCTCATTTTGTAGTTGAGGATGAAGATTAGGTTTTACTCTCTATATGCCCTCTCATGCAAATGTTCTTTGTGCTTGGATTCAGACAAAGTATAGACCCACCACTACTTTATTGTACAGACATTTAATTATTTGAGAGAGTACCCAAGATATTGAACTTTAGGACCACTTGCTTTAGAAGATTTTATATCCAAAATAAAGAATTACTAAATCTACAAGTTTAAGCTTGTAGAGGAGGTCTCAATAATGTGGTTTATTCTTTAAAATCTATGTATAGTATTTAAAGAGAGAAGATATGAGAAGAATATATATATATATATATATATATATATACACTTGTAGAGGAGGTCTCAATAATGTGGTGTATTCTTTAAAATCTATGAATAGTATTTAAAGAGAGAAGATATGAGAAGAATATATATATATATATATATATTTTTTTTTTTTTTTTTTTCTTTTTTTTATCTGCATGTTGTATACCAGATGAATTGAGTAAGTCCAAGAGAAAAATGTAACATATCCATTCATAAAATGTAGACAAGCTAACTGTTCGTGAAAAGAACATGTAAAAGAAAACAGTAATTAGTTTACCTCTGTTAACATCCTTTCAGATCTGCAATTGTCATCTATTTGTATTTGCCTCTTTGTTTGCTGATCATTTCTCTCTTTTGTATTGAAAATCTTGACTGCTACCACAGGACATCGCAACAAAATTAATGTCTTTCTCACAGCAAGGACCAAGAGCTATATGCATTTTGTCAGCAAATGGCGCTGTCTCTACAGTGACTCTCCGTCAGCCATCAACTTCTGGAGGCGCTGTAACATATGAGGTTTGAGCACTTGATTTTTTCTCCCTTTTATCTTGGGTATTTGTCAGTCAATGGATGTTTTTAACATTATTGGGTTTATCCTTTGGAAATCAAAATGATGAGTGATATTGTGAAAACTGCTACGATGTGTAATCTTATGTCTGTAGGGTTTACTCCACAGATATGCACAAATTCTCAGAATTAACATTTATCTTGTGTCTGAATCATATGCTGTGTGGATTAACCAATCTACTTTTTTCCTTAATTGTTGAAGTGACTGGCTTGTCCCCCATTTCACAAATAACGACAGGCATGCTGACCCAAACAAATGCTTTTCCTTTATTATTATTATTTTTTTCATAAAACTATCCTCCTGATCTATTCAATGAGACGTTGGAAATTAGCTAGCAGATTTTAGGCCAGCCTTGCCTTCAAATATTCAACTCTTCTTTTCTGGCTTTTGTCCACGTCTCATCAGTTGAAATCTAAAATATTTTGGTTTGTGTAGGGGCGCTTCGAGATTTTATGTCTGTCAGGCTCTTACTTGGTCACTAACAATGCTGGCTCCCGTAATCGAACTGGTGGGCTGAGTGTCTCTCTTGCTAGTCCTGATGGCCGGGTTATTGGTGGAGGAGTTGGGGGGATGCTTATTGCTGCAAGCCCTGTACAGGTAACTTTTCACTTTTATCACCCTGTAGGGTTTTATGTGCTTTTACATTTGCAATTGTTCTCTCTTTGAATCACTTATAAAAGTCCATTGATAATAAGGCCAACAAGTAAATCTAATTTTCTTGTTAGATGAGTATTAAGATGATGTGTGTTGGTATTTCAGTGGGCAAGAGGTTCCTTGTGTAAACCTAAAAATTTTAACTATTTGGCTTTACTCTTCTACTTGCATATTTAATTTCAAATCACAGTAGAATTAGAGATGGTTCAATTTTCTTCCATATTAATGCATTGCCTCAGGTGATTGTGGGAAGTTTCTTATGGGGGGGTGGTTCAAAGACAAAGAACAAGAAAGGGGAAGGCCCAGAAGGTGCCAGAGAGTTGGACCATCAGACGGTTGAGAATCCAGTAACTCCATCTAGTGTTCCACCCAGTCAGAATCTTACTCCAACCTCGTCAGTTGGTTTATGGCCTGGTTCACAGCCTGTGGATATGCGCAACACACACGTCGACATTGATTTGATGCGTGGTTGATAATTTCTGTTGATTGTTTCATGGGCAATGTATATATTTCGCTGTTTTCAGCACCACTTAAATCTCATCTCCTGAAGTCCAGTGATGAGGATTGAAGTCGGCTGATTCTGGGCGTGAATTTCTCACTTCATTTAACCTTGACAGACTATGGGTTGTACTCATTTTGCAGCTTAATGACAATTAGTTTGGAATTTTAGTGCCTGTGAATTTAACTCATCAATTTTTCAGAGGATGTTCAATGACAATTTCTTTATCTTTGGCGGCCAGCCATGGTAACCAATATTCTCTCGAAACTTGTGGTATTTAGTTACTCTCAATGGTCGTTGAAAGGGAGATTCAAAACTGCAAATTTTTTAATACTCAAGCTAAGAGATTTGAGTTTGGAATGAAAGGTAAGATTTTCGGCCCAAGCTACCTGGTTGGGATCTTAAATTTGTCAAGCCAGTAGCAGGGGCTTTGCTATATTGAAGAATCTGTTGTAGTTTTTTAGCTAATCATAATTTGTGCTTGTTACGTATTGCAATTTTCTTTTGTTGTTTCAGAATTCATGCCACTGTAAAATTGACCAACAAGATAAAATACTTTTAGAGTAAGAAACAAGGACACAAGACAAACCTATGAGTGCAAATTAAGCATCAGACCATGTAATGTCTAGACCACCCCAATCATCTTCAGGCACACCAAATGCTTTCCAGACAGCTTTTGGGGCATCAACAATGTTGTTATCATATGGAGGTTGAGGTCATGGGGTTCATCACAACCCATTGTTGAGTCGCAATCACTCACCACCATTGCCACCACGCTACGCCCAATACCCTTAATGGTGCTATTGTGGAAGCATGCCTTTTTTGTTGAACCATCCGGTTGGTAGTGCCACGATTGGTATGTCATCAGAATGGCATTTCTTGTCACATTCTGATGGACCACCGCCATCTCCACCCTTCTCAAAGCTATTCAGAGTGAGAAATGCCTTGGCATGGGTAGCGACTTGTGGTGAACAGTTGAAGGTTGTGTAGAGCATGTCTTCAATGCGGCATTCAGAGTGATTTTGTGTATTGCAATTGTTTGGAGGAGGTTTTCTGCCTTTAATTTTCCCACTACGCTTGCAAGGTTTTGGTGGTCTAGCTTCAACCTTTAAAGAATATGTAACAAGGAGAACAACCAATATGAAAGTAGAAAATGCCAACCTGAATTTCCCCATCCTCTCTCTTCAAGTGCTTGATGCAAAAGAAGAGGTTCTGCTGGCGTATTTAAAGAGGGGTTTGCCTGAAGTAAAATCCACATAGAAGCAGAACAATGCTGCATTACACTTTGAAAATAACAATAGATGTTTTCCTTGCGTTCAAAACTTCAATCTTGATGTCACCACTTCTTTTTTAGCCGGGCACATTATATTTTTGGCAAAAAGCAATTAGAAACACCTTGGCAAGTAATTCATCATCTATACAAGTCATATAAACATTGTTAGCCTGCAATTGCTCTGATGCTTTTGATAATTTTTTGAAATAATAAAGAAGCTGCATGTTGCTTTCTGAGGTGAATAAGAAATAAGTAGTATCGTAGTGAATTCTTGTTGGATTATGGTAATGAACGTATGGTATCAGGTCATTCTCTGGATGCTTTTGTCACATATGGACAGAGTTGCAGCCTGCCTTGAAGGTGAAAACTTTATACAGCTTCGTTATTTATCCTTTTTTTGTATTATTATTTTTTTAATCTCTCTTTACAGCAGGTAAAATAGTACTAATGATTAGCTGTCTTCTGATCTTTTGATAGTATCGCCTCATTACATTTTCTTTTCTTCTGATATAACTGGATTTTGATATTTATGCCCCACAAAGATTTACTGATATGCAATACCATACCTTTTTCATAAACAAAGGACAATATGGATTTGCCAAGTAAAACAAATCAAGGCATCAGAGTCATGGAACTATTAATTTACACACCACTCAATATGACGGTCATGGTCTGACATTGTATAATTTTAAATCTCACTATCAAATATATAATCTTTTTATTCTTATGTAGCACATAAACTTTATGACTCAGTGCAATGAGCAGTTTGATGTGCAAGAATATGACATGGCTTTATTTAGTTGATTAGCATAATGGAGCGAAACTTGCCAATAAAGACAGAACTGTGGCTGGAAATTCTATATGGTGACATACATTGAGTATATGCAATTTTAACTCTATCTTGTCTCCAGCCATCCCTTCCACATGATGCTTCTAAGTTTATGGTTAAAGTCCTGATGATATTCAATGTTGTATCAATCTGAGTTTTAGATCTGTTTCGCCATCACCCTCCCAGACCTTTCCCCATTACTTAACAATTCTAGAAACCAACAGAGTCCTGAAGACCTATCCTTTAGTAGCATATTATTTATGTTCCGACTTCATCTTCTTCACATCAAGTCACCTCAAAAACAGGAAGAAGCAAGTTTGCTCCAGCATCCTTCTCATTAGCCTTCTATTTCCTGTCATAAGCAGTGCAGAGCCTCAACCTGCAGCACCGGTAGAAAGATAAGAGGCAGAAAGCCTCTTCCAGGAGAATGCAACCAAGAAAATGACTTAGATTGCTGTGTAGATGGCAAGCTTTACACAACTTACAAATGTTCACCACCAGTGAGCAGCCACAAAAAAGCAAAACTAACAGTTAACGGTTTTGCAGCCGGTGATGATCGCGATGGGCCATCAGAGTGTGACAATCAATACCATTCAGATAATGAGCAGGTGGTACCACTTTCCGCAGGATGGCTTGACAAACAAGAGTAATTTTCTCATGTTATAATTTACTGTTTATAGATTGATATGTGTATCATATATTTATACTATATATTATTGTGGGTTATAATATAGATAAATTACCCATTGGTCTCTCTCTCTCTTTCTTTTTTTTTTTGTAATTTTTAATTATTATGCAAATATTTGTAATAACGTGGCCTGGGCTGTTGCAATGTCAAATTAGGCTTAGAATTTGTCACAAAGGCAATGCAGTTGCACAAAACATCCTAATATAATTTTTTTTTATCCGACATCTCAACATAAATTATAGCGTCAAGGAACAAAATTTGTTTTCCATTGAACTCCAAAAACAGACATCTATGGATCCACCATTTTGCCTTGGAGATGTCAGACGTGCTTAATTTATTCATTTAATATACAGGTACATGAACAGAGCCTTGTTGATTTCCACCATCAATTTTTCCATCAACAATGCAAACCTGTTTAATCATAATCTGTAATATTGTGCATCTTCTTTTCAAATCTCTATGGTGAAGTTTTGTTTTTCTTGTGTTTTCTCTTTTCTTTCCACTGACAGAAATAAATTTACACTCAAGGGATGTGTGCGTTTGAAAAAAAAAAAAAAATTTGTCAGAGCTCCACTGAATGAATTACTAATTCTGCCTGAATATGCATGGCCCTAGTAATCAACAGTTCTGTTCTGATTGCAGACAGTGCTGCTATACCATGCTTCTGGCAGAAGACCGTGAAAAAAGCTCATCTAGCAATGACATGACACTACGTTGTCTAATATAAACCTGGTTGCAAAATACGAAATTTCTACTATTAACTTTAGCGTACCAGTATGTGTATATATTTCCATGGAAGAACACATCAAACAGAAAATAAGAAGACAAAGCAAAGCTTTACAAACATCACCAACAAAAATAAACCAGAATCTGACGCACCAGTGAGATAGGCTTTGCCAGAAAAACCCCGATTATCAATTTACAACATACTATCTGTCCTAGCTGGCAGACGACGGAAGAAGTTAATCGGTGCTGATGGCGTCCTATGCCGGAACCTGGGATGCCTCATAGAGTAAAACCCAGCGACAAGAGCAAGCACCTGAAAAGGTGTTGCGTACAAGACAATGGCAGCCACTAGACAGAATGTCACAAATATGGTTGTGGCACGAGGATCCCGCCAACTTAATAGTGATTGAATTCTCTCCCCTTGGGTAACCACATCACCCACCACAGTTTGGATCCTCCCAGCCACACTCCTCAGCCGATCATACCTCATTCGGACTATCTCTGGGCTCCGAGTTGTTGGAAATGTATCAAACTCCTCATCAAGCTCATCAGGGTGTACGGCATCAGCACAAGAAATTCTTGTATTCATGTGTGGAGGGTATCTTGGTCGGATACGATAATTCCAAAGCCCTATTAGAAACATGTAGAGAAACACTGTTGGCAGAATCAGTTCTGGAAAACACACAAGCATCACAAACAGGAGGTGTACTAGAACCGTAGTGATTGGACTTTTCCACATGCAAACTTCACCGAACCATTTTCCAACAGCAAATAATCCAGAGAAAACAGACATCAGTCTGAAGAAGTTTGCCTTGCTCCTCCTCATGCTCCAGAGATGAGAGTTTGCATCAGACATGTATTCAACAACTTCTTTCCTAAGAGGAGGTTCTGCTCGACTAAGCCGTGCTGCCACTATGTTGACAGCTTGGTGCCGCAACATGTCCTGCTGCAAAACAGTCAATGGCCTTACATAATGCATCTTTGGCAAAAGGGGCCGTGTGTACAAAAATATCATGTTTGCCATTGATGTGTATGAAAATCGTATTGCCAGATGTAATTCACCCATCTTCTTGACACCAGAAGGATGAAGCACTAGTAGTGGATAAGAGTGTGTATATACGCGGCCAGTTTCAAGAGTAGAGAGTCGTATCCGAACCTTACCAATTTTTATATCCCTATCACCATTTGAACCACCTATATGGCAGTTGTCAAAAACTCCCACAGTAAGAACTGTTGCAGGATCATACACCTCCCAAGTGTATTGTTCATTGTATTTTGGGCTGAGGCTGTTGATTATGGTTCGAGTCCTGATCCACTTATGACCATACTTAGCTACACAATATGTATCTGTTGTACCTTTTCCATCCCTTGTTTTCATTGGGTGAAGTCCGTCAGCATTTAGAACACCAAGCTCCAGCACACCTATTGATGGCTTCCACAACTGCTTCGCTGTCGGTCGTAGATCAGTACTGTAGTGAGTTGACTCATCAAGCACATGGTACCCTCCATCAAGTACAACACGAAGATGGAGTCTGCTAGAGAACTTATCTTTCTTAGCCTGATGCTCATCCATGGCAGACGAAATGGACTTTTCCAGGTTGAACCACCGGCTATGAATAATTCGATCATCAGCACGCTTCTCAACAGAGTTTAATGGTATAACAACCTTGCCAACACTCTCATCTTTGTTGGGGCCAACACGATCTTCAACTGAAAGGATCAGATGATCTTCAAAGGGTTCAGCAGCAACAAACATTAAATCCTCATTCCACACTGGGTTCATTGTCCGAGTTTGGATCATCTTAGTCTTTAAGACCTGGTTACCTATCTGTACCCTGACATAAGCATCTGGAAACCGATTCTTGTCATGAATAACCAGGTCTTGAGCCTCAATCACATTAACCCGAACATACCATAACCTTGGAGAATGGTAAACTTTAGAGCGTATATGTGCAGAGATAGCGGAGGAACTATCAGTGGGAGTAACTGCATCAGAGTGCCAAGCATCAGGGAATGCCTCATCAGCTTGTGTACCATACCAGACGGCAAGCATGAGCTCCCCTTTTATTTTCTCTCCTTTCTTGTCTTCAAGCCTATGCCATTCTGGTGCCAATGGGCTATCAGGCGGCATCCGTGTTGGAATCTCATTCATATCAAATCTTACAATCCCAACAAAGTCATCTTTCACCAGATCCTTATCCTTGACTACAACTTCTAGCACTGATGATTGGATCGTGTCCCTTGCAAAGGCAAACACTTCATTCCATTCAGGGTTTTGCTTCTTCTCAAAATGTTTTGTCATTCCCTTGTAGTTCCCAACTCTTACTTCAACATATGGGTCAAGGCTCCCTGTCACATCCTTGGTGGGAAGATCACGAGCTTTGACAACTCGTACAAAAAGGCACCTCATCTGTTCAACAAGATCATAAGTGCTGGACATCCTGTTCCCACGTATGACTCGTCCTCCAACAATTTGCCCCCCTCCAAGGAAAGGACTAGTCTCTTTCAGCGCAAAATCAGCAGGCTGTGATGATGAATCAGAGTACATGCGAACAATTCTTGGAGCCTGAGGTTCAGATCTTATCTCATGAGTCCCATAATTCATTGCTTGCTGGGGACCTGCTGCCTGGACATATTGCTGTGGCTGTGGCTGTGGCTGAGGCTGAGGCTGAGGCTGAGGCTGGGGCTGGGTAGTGTTTGGAAGATGATGAAATGTATGTCTTGACTCAGTCTTGTCACTGGAGAACAGTTTTGGAACTGGATTTGGTATTTGTTGTTCTGGTACTTGAGCTTGGGCTGAACTTGTATTAGTAAACAGAGAGGAGTCCATTGCAGGAAGTGGGTTTGAGGATCTCATTGAAGGACTATCAGTAACAAATACTTTCAAGCCAAGCTCTCCTTTGACATGAGAAAGAATGCCTCGTTTTTCCAAAGGGTAATGCAAAACAACAGCATCAGAGTAGGGAACAAATGATGTCCCAGTGAGGCGAACCTTTCCAAGGAAAGATTTGGAGTTGTTTTCTTTACTCTGGTTGTATACATTGGCTTCAAGAGTGAGGTTGGAGATTTTGTTTGGATCAGAGATGTTGAAATAGAAACTCTCATTCCAAACAGGATTGAGATCTTTTTCTTTAGTCGTAGTGCGAAATTTCTGATGGTCAAAATGAAGCTCCACAAAAGCACTGGCTGAGCCCTGCCCATCTTTGGGCATAAGGTCATGTGCGCTCACAACCTCCACTCCTAGCTTGAGATTACTCATTGAAAGACGAAGAAGTGTTGAACGATAATGATACTTAGCTGCTTACAGAAATTGGCAGGAACAGATAATACCTGAAATAAAAGTAATTAAAAGATCAACAATGATAAATGATCCCACAAACTAGAACTAAAAGGTTAATCCTCAAACACCACACTGCATCTAAATACCCAACAAACTTCATGAAAAAGAGAAAAGAAGACAGTAGAGAGCTTTGAATTCAAGACAGGAGCAGTAACACATTCAATAGAAAATGAATTGAAGCCAACATTTTACAACTAACACATGCAATTTATTTCAGCAGAAACTGAAACATGGCTAGCAAAAATATTTCCTCTAGATAAAACGACCAAACGTTAGCAAGACCGTAATGATATCATTGATGTTTCTATCACTTAAACCCCATAAATTTATTTTTCGGTTGCAAATATATTAATAGATATAAGAGAGAATCAACCGAAGAAGTTTTGATAAGTTTAACGAAAGCAAATAAAAAATAAAGTAGAAAGAAAGGAAGATTCTATCAGAAAGCTTCAAGACTTCAGCTTCTTCTTATTATAAAAAATAATGATTAATGAATCACAAAATAAAGGAAACAAGAAAAGGCATATTGTCCTTTTGCTCCACTAGATTCCGGAGACGATGCAACAATTCAATTTAATTTCCTTTCTCATATTCTCAACAACAAAAAAGGAGAACATGAATATTATGGAATCAACCCATTAATTTTAAAGATCTTCACAGCTACCAAACAGAGCATAAAGCCGGATTTCCACAATTTGAACATATATTTTTTATATTTATATTTATTTAATTCGAGTTCGTAGAGAAAATGGAAAAGTTCAAATTTATTAGAAAAAAAAAATAAAGCGGCTTCAATTATTATGGTAGCTCATTTCATCTTAAATTCATGTTAAAGGTAACATATGCTACTATTTGCTCCCTTTTTTTCCCCAAAGAAGAGGGGAAAAAAAAAAAGAAACTTTTCTTTCCAACCAAACAGAAAAACAATCATGAAGCATGTAGCTTGACCAACAAAATCAAAATTTCTCAAATCCCTTCAACGATCAAGGGATCGTCACCTCAACCCCCATCCGCTTCAAACTTTTTTTTTTAAAAAAAAGGTAAAATAAAATGAAAAATCCAGCATTAAACATGAAACAAATACAAAACATCATTCATTTAAAGCGGATCAGACACAATAAGTACACAAGTGATAAACTTTGAAAAAAAAAAAAATAAAAGAGAATCAAACTCACCAGTTTCTAACTTGAAGTGTTGATGTAAGGAGGTGTACAGAGAAAGTAGATGGTTAGATATTAAGGTCCTAAAAACAGAGTCTAGAAGTAAAGGGCGAAGAAAGGAGAAGAGAGAAGAAGGATGGTTCCTGCGAAGATTCTCAGATAGAAATGGGAATGGAAAAAATGCAAAGAGAAAGACAGGCGTCTAAAACGAGCTAAAATGTTTTGTATTTCATTGACAAATAAAAGAAAAAAAAAAAAGACACTGAAAAACAAAACAGTAATATAAAGAGAGTATACTCTCTCTGTACTCTCCCCTCCTGTGCTTGCTCTGCCACTGGTTTCTGTTTTGTTGCTCCACCGCCCAGACACGCCATTCCGAAAATTTTTTAAAAATATATTTAATTTAATAATTATTAAATTAATTTTTATATGGCATGAAACAAGCATGGTGTGATCGTATCCATTGGTGATTGGTCACCAAGCGCACTCGGTTTTAACTGCTCGGCACGCGCCTCGCTGGTGTCGTCTAAGTCTTTTTTTAATTTTATTTTATAGGCTGTAAACTGTCATATTCTGTTTTGAAACAGAAATTAAATATTAACTAATTAACTTTGGTTATTTAATTACTAGTTGTTAATCATTAATAATAATTAATTAAATTACTAAATTAAATATTTTTTTTATTAACATAAAAAAACAAATTAAAAGTTGTTTTCTTAAAAATGTTTTAAAATGTAAAAGCAGCTTGGAAGGTAAAATTACAAAACTTGAAATCTGGGGGCGGATTTGATGGGCTACCTTTTGAGCAAAAACGAGTTGACGGAGGCGGAAGTTGGGATGGTTTGTCCGGTGATTGAGAAAGCATAGCATAAAGACCAAGTTGCTGTTTGGTAAGACTAAAAATATTATTTTTTAAATATTATTAAAAAAGCTGTTTTTTATATAAAAAATAAAATTTTTCAACAACAATATTAAAAAAATATATAAAAAGATTCAAAAATAAAAATTTTATAATCTTTGAAAGTTGGGAGCCAATCCCTCCGTGCTTCTGTTCACTCATTTTCCGATTAACCACCGCACGGCGCCACCCACCACCACCATCATATGGAGATGTGCTTAATCCTTCCTCACAACAACATAACAAAAATGAAAAATGCATGCTCGTTTTTAATTATAATATAATTACCTGTTAAACTTTTTTAATTAAAATAATGTCTATACTTGAATATTTTCTTGGATTTAAATAATTTTGTACAATTCTAACATGTTTGACTCACACTTAAAAATGAGGCGAAGAAAATTATTAAAAAAAATTAATTAGTAAAAATAAGATTAAAATAAAATAAAATATTAAAAAAAATAAAATAATAATGGAAGACAATTTTTTTTTATGCTGAATTTAGGAACCTTCAACTATTATGAGAGGGTGGTGAAATGCCACAAGTCTTCCTACTAAATTTGTAAAGTCAACAGAGATACTTATTGATTAAACATAGGTATATTTAATATAAATTCAAATTTTTATGAAAATAAATTTAATAATTATTTAATTAAATATTTATATTAAAATATATATAATTAATTAAAAAAATATATATATAATGCTCATATGAATTCGAGCGATTTATAATCACACCCATTAATCATTAGGAAAACTAGTGTAATTATCAATCAAACCATTTCTTACCTAACATTTATGGAACCAAAATTGATAGTTAAATGCTTGAGACTCAAAATTATGGGGTCATGAAAATTACTAGGAAGCCAACTTATGTGGAATGAGGTGTGATTTTTTTTTTCTAATTAATTAATTTGAATATTCTTGATCAAGGAGGCAAAACAAGACATTAGCATAAAGTCTATTGACTATTTTTTTTTAAAAAGAAAAAAAATTTATTTGAGAGTCCATTAAAATCCATCATATATGCAATGATAATGCTAACATCTAAATTGGGAAAAATGTTAATTTTAAGCTAAAGATTTTCAAAATTAATAAAACTTTTAACCATTAAAAATTGGAGATAATTAAATATAACGTGGCAACTTGGAAGTATGTTGTGGACGTGATCAGCTTAAGGAAGCAGAAGCCAATACCAACCCTTATTTTTCCCCCACAAAAATCTCACAATCTTTGCCTTTCTTCTCTTTCATTTTTCTCATGCTTTATCAAAACCAGGGAAGATCTCTCTTTCTCTCTTCTCTTTCTTTCACACATCTTTTCTATTCTTTTCCTTTTATCATTGCAACAGGTCTATATCTAATTTCAGGACAAAATGGTATGCTCTCAAATCTCTTATCTCTCTCAATTCGTATTCTTTTGCTGTTTTTTTTCCATAAATTATATTATGTCAAATCAACAAGAGATTAAAAGAAAAAAAAAAATCAGATCAGACTGCCTCTCTTTGTTAAAATTGTTTTATGGAATAATTATGAATTACATTCATGAAATCTATCCTTGTTTTCATGTCCAAATTTGATATTATTACATGCAATTGATTGAATCTCGTATATAAATCTTTATTTGTGTTCAAGAGATTAGATGACAATGGCAAACGGCTAGAATTGGACTTGAACTTAACATATATCGCTATCAGAATGACTTAAGCCATTTTAATTTGATGTAGAACAAGTCACATTCCAGCAAGAGCTACGTTAATTTATTTAATTTCATTCGATTAAATCTTTACTAGATTGACTAAGTAATAACGCAGATCCAACAGAGAAAAGAAAATGCATATTCATTTTTTGTTAAGTTATATATGAAAATGTCCCACAAAGTTCTATCTAATAATTTTTCTTACGTCGTTATAGGCGAATTCAGCATCTGGCATGGCAGTGAGTGACGAGTGCAAGCTTAAGTTCTTGGAACTCAAAGCAAAGAGGAACCACCGGTTCATTGTGTTCAAGATCGACGAGAAAAACCAACAGGTGATGCTAGAAAAGCTTGGGAGCCCCCAAGCATCGTATGATGATTTCACTAATTCCTTGCCTCCCAATGAGTGCCGTTATGCTGTCTTTGATTTTGATTTTACAACAAATGAGAATTGCCAGAAAAGCAAGATTTTCTTCATTGCATGGTAAGCAATTATTTCAAGTCCTTTTGTTTTCCCACTGATTATTACTAAACGTATTGAGGTTCCAATGAATCTTAAAGAAAGTTTAATTTGTTTAAGCATTTTTAATCTCTGAACTCATCACTAGGCGTATGCATGCTCTTCCACTGTTGTCCATGCAGGTCTCCTGACACGTCCAAGGTGAGAAGTAAGATGCTTTATGCAAGCTCCAAGGACAGATTCAAGAGGGAATTGGATGGCATTCAAGTTGAGTTGCAAGCTACTGATCCTAGTGAGATGAGCTTGGATATTGTGAAAGGTCGAGCTCTCTGAGTTCAGAGAAATCACCCATTATCTCTTCACTTCATCTTTTCCCCTTCATTACTTCATTGTTATTGATGGTTGTCTCAATTTGAGTTTGAATTATTAATGGCACGTATAATTGTTGTATTTGATCAAGGGTGTTGCTGCCTTTCTTTTCCTCTCCTCAATGATCCAACTATAATTGGTAGTCCATTTTAAAATTTTCATGCAAATATTGTTATCATAAATAAATAAATAAACAATATAGCTAATAGTATTAGAGTCAAGTGCTATATATATATATATATATATATATATATATATATAATCAATAATTGGGAATGTTTAATTTAATTTATTTTTAATTTTTATTTAAAAAATTTTGATTTATATCCAGTTTAATCTAAAATTGATGAATTTGCAATTCACTCACCATTTATTGTGAGAGTTACTTTTTTAATTATATTTTAATATTTTTATTATTAATACTTAGTTAATTATTTTTTAATTTAATTAAATATAATTTTTATTTTAATTAATTATATAAAATATAAAAATGATATTTTTTTTATATTTCATTTTATTTAATATTTTAATTTTAATTTAATTAATTGTAAAATATAAAAAGTAGTATTTTATATTAAAATATAAAAAATAAATATTTAATAAATGACGCGTGTAACACAAATTAAAGAGATTGAATTAAATTAGACATAAATCAAAACTTTTAAACTAAATTAATTAAAAGCTAAAAATAATTCAATTAGATCTCCCCAATAAAGGTTAGCAGGGAAGCTCATCAATAATCTCTAAGAGACTTAGAAAAATTGAAGGGCAGAGCTTACCCGGCTATTTGGTGATCGCTGAGCAGGAAAGGAGACGGTCGGCATGTTGTGCCTCACGGCAACATGCATCCTTCCACTAGGCTGAGCAAAATTAGGAGTTTGCAACTCAAGTCAACACGCAAAAGCTCCATCAAGAACGATTATAAAAAATTCATCATCTTAGAATAAAATTGAAAGACAATAGTTCCTATTAACCCATTAAAAAGAAGGGTGGTGGTGTTTGCATTTATGAAAAATTTTTATTTAAATCAGATTTATTATGAATTTAAAATAAAAATAAATAAAATTTATATATTTAATAGATTAGTCTCATCATATATTTTATATTTTTATTTGAATTTATTTAAAAAAAAATTTAAATTTATTATTTAAGTTCCATATTAATTGTGCTTTTAATCAAATTGACACAAATGTCCTTTTATCTATATGCTTGGCCTTTTAATACGTAGAAATTCGTAAGTTTTCTATAAAAGGTATATAATCAATTTTATATACCTTAAGATGATAAGCCTAATGTTATCCTTCTCTTAAGATTAATGATGATGAGAGCTCGATTGATTCTTCTTCAGATTTTCCCAGTATTCATTCTGCCACATCACTACTTGTCTTGTGATATTTTCATTCCTCTCTAAGAGAGCTTGAAGGGTTGGAGGATCGAAAGGAGTAGGCATGGTGCATGGAAGTGTGTCGCTAGGAGAATTTACCATTGACTCAACCATGAACTTTCTCCGTAAACCTCCCTCTGGACATGCCATTGATTCTGAGCAAAGCTCAACCCCTCCTGCAGGTATTTCAGGTTTGAATTTCAAGAGTTTTGCATACTCTCTCAACAAATGAAACATGTATGCATACACGTATTCCATTTGCAGATTTTCCTGAATAAATCTGCTTCCTGCCTTTCCAATGGCTTGTGCCTGTATTTAAAGATACAATATTAATACGCTACTACAGTTCATGGACGGTTTGATGAAGTATATATACGAAAATAACAATTGGGTTCAGTCCTTGTAGTATACCTTATGAGGGTGACTATTGCCCCATTCCACCGCAAACTTGATATCTCTGCACTTGTTTGTTGCACTAATGGGCCAATAGTGGTGCATTGGCACCAAGCTTCTCATGAAGAAATCGTAGTAATCAGGTTTTATGAGCAGGGTCATGGAATCGCATAATAGGATATACTTGCCACTCACTGACCATCCCCTTCCTTCTATATAAATTTTGTATCTTCACAAACCAATAACTTAATTTAAATCTAGTTAGCAAGCAAAAAACAATATATATATGAGAAAAATCTTTGATAGATACCTGTGGGTGCATTGGTCTTCTAAGTTTGAATGTTTAAATCCGTGCCTTGTTTCTTTAGGCCAGTTCTGAAGATACACAATATGAGGAGTTTACATACACACAAGAGTGCACAGATTTATATACAAGGAAAGACGTACAGCCAAGAGAACTAGCCTGTTTATGGAGGCGGGCATTCCAGTCATGCTTGTGTGAGACACTGCAACTCATAAGGTCTCCCCTGTTTGGTGTTACTTTTGGGTTCCCTTTCCAGTAGGCATAGGGCACCCTATCCTTCCACTTTTTTTTCTTGCTGCCTTCTATAATTCCCTCTAACATACTTTCCCATGGTTTTATGTTGATCTCAGCCCTATACATAAATGGAGAGACTTAAATTTTAAATCTTCCCACATTAACCTAATTTGTTATATATGTATTACTAATTAGAACCGAGAGATACCCATAAAATTATTCTCTTTAAAAAAAAAAAAAGGAAAAAGACATTACCAACCCCAAAAGGACCAATCAGGAAAGATGATGCCCAATTTGTCTGCATGTCCACAATATTGAAACACTGGAGGAGGCGACGAGGCATTAGGTCCCTGGTAGTCATGTTTTACAACCACTGGTATGTCACCACACCCAAACATGAGTTCTAGGTCAGGTACCCTGTCAGGATACAACCTCAGAAGCTGCAAAATACCCCATAAGGTAAACAAGTCTCTTGTCTGAAACGATCTACGATATGTCTCCACATATGCCTTCCCTTTGGAAATAACTAGTCTAAAATCTACAATATCTTTAGCTCTTTCCAACATGTCCCTCGAGATTCCTGTACTCTTCCATGGCCGGAGATCTTCGTGGATCCACCGGAAGTACTCCGGACATGAAGAGTTTGAAGATTCATGAGCTTCAAATGCCAACGAATAATTGACCTTGCATGTTCTGACTAAGCTTTCATTTGAGCAATTCAGGGGGTAGCCATTTGAATTCTTGGGACTTTTTGGGGTAAGAAAGTTAGAATACTGAAACTGAAACCAATAAGGTGATTAAATTGAAATTTAAATTGGGAAAAAAAACACTCACACTCTTAAGATTAGATAAGATAGGAAAAAATTGTGCAAATTATGATTGATTACATGAGGCAGAATAGTATGCACAAACGGGTTGCTTTCACATCGGTTTTGAGAGTTACACTATCGTAAGGAAAGAGTCCAGTTGATAAGAGTGAGTATTCATTCTTTATTAATCAACTGCTAGATGATTCCTTTTTCTATAATCCTTCGATATAAATTATGTTTGTATCCTTTCTCTACTCTTATAGGGTATGCAATCAATTTTATCTTAAAAAAAAAAATCAAGGTTTAATTTCGCAAGAGAATATTCAGAATTTTTTTATCATAAATGATACTTTTAAAATCATTTAAAAACTGTAAATATAAAATAAAATTATGTGTTATTTTTACAACTATAAACTTATTCCATATTATAAAAATATAAAAAATAAAAAATAATTTTTGATATATCTAAATTTTTAAAGGGTGAGGATTTTTTTTTTAGGGCAAAGTACTCTTTAATACCATATATTCGATTTTTTTAACATTAAAGGTATATACTTTGTTTTGTTTTAATTGAGGACAGAAACTTTGGCTCTATTTATATCGTAAAGAAAAATTGCTAATGGTGTTAAATGATAATAACATGGTATGCTAAAGTGGCATGTTTACATGGTGCCATGCATGATGTGGTGATGATGTGGCATGCCATGTCAGCACCAATCATTAAAATTTATGCCATAATTCATTTTGTTACCTAATGTTAAAAAGGTAAAAGTATATATCCCATATTGCTAAAAAAAAAAAAGAAGCAAAGTTCAAACCTTAAATATTAAACGCATAAAAATTTTGAAAGTATACGAAAAAATAAGCAAAGAGAGAGATAATGAAAAATAATGAGTCAGAGAGAGAGAAAGAAAGATATGGAAAGAGATAGAAGACTTTCTTATAGGGGTGAGCATTTGGATCAAACTGAATTTAATCGAATCGAATCGAATTAAATTATGAAAATTGAATTACATATTTTAAAAATTGAACCAAACTGAAATGGATAAAAAATTGAATCAAACCGCTCTATTTTGGTTCGGTTCAAACTGATCGATTTTATTTTTGATTGATTTTTTAATGTAGACTTGATTTTCAAATTATTTAGTCTAATTTTGACTATGGTTTGAATCTAATAAACATTAATCAATGAAATTAAACAATTTATATATATATAATTAAATATAATTCATAAATTCCCCCAAAAATTAATCAATTCAAAAATCGATTTGATTCGATTTGAATTTATAAGATTACTATTTGGTTCGATTCTGTTTAATTATTTTTTTTTCAAAACCGAACCGAACCGAAATAACTAAAATTTTTATAATATAAAATCAAATCGAACAGATTAAAATTTAAAACTAAACCGATTGAACCGAATTGATTCGATTCGATTTTTCAATTTAAACTGCAATCTGCTCATCCCCTACTTTCTTATGCATCTTTCTTCATCTCTCCCTTTCCCTCTTTCTCTTATTGTGTCTCCCTCTCTCTCCCTAACTCTCCATTTCTGTCTCTCCCTTTTTTTCTTCCTATTTGTCTCTCTCTATCTCTCTCTCACTATTTAAAACTTTCGTGCTTTAAAACGTATATGAAAAAATAAGGAAAGGGAGCGAGGAATGAGGGCGAGAAAGATAAAGAGAGAGATAAAAAGGAAGAGAGGGAGAAAGAAGGGCAAAGGGAAAAAGTGGGAGAGAGAAAGAGAGAGAAAAAAGGGAGATACAGTGAGAGAAAGAGGAAGAGGGAGAGATGAAGAAACAAGCATGGGAGAGTCAATTTATCACTATCTCTCCCCATATTGTTTATTCTCTCTCTCTCTCTCTCTATCTCTCTCTCTTTCTCTCTCTCTATCCTATGCTTCTCTTTCTTTTAGGATTTGAACTTTGATTTTTTTTTTTTGTAATATAGGACGTATACTTTCATATTTTTATATTTAGGTGACAAAATAAACTATGTCATAAAATTTGATAACGTGGCACCCAAGTATAATGTGACATGCCACATCAACACCACATCATGCATGGCACTACATCATATATCAACATGCCAAGTTAGCATCATTTAGCATTATTAGCGATTTATCCTTACAGTGTAAATGAAGCCAAAGTTTATGTCCTTAATTAAAACAAAACAAAGTATATGCCCTCGATATTAAAAAGGTCAAAGTATATGATACTAAAGTGTACTTTGTCATTTTTTTTTTATGATACACTTAATTATTAAATTATTAATATAATAACTAAAATAGTCAAGATTAACAATGGTGTTTAAGAAAGAAAAAGAACAGAATTTAAAATATGCAAAATTAAAGGCTATTAAATATTAATTACACCATTAAATAATTGTGTATTAATTTTTCAAATATAAACTAATTTTTTTATAAGCTAAGGATTTTATTCAATGAAAGGACAGGAAAAAACCTATCAGGAGAACAATACATCAAAACACCAGGACACCAGAACAGCCAGCAATACACCAACACACAAATCTAAAGAAATAAAGGGCTGCTCAAATTCAGAACAGAGAAAAGTAAAACTCAAGACCAAAAACAGAGCAGCGGATGAAGAGAACAGCATCAAAGCCAAACCAAGCTCCAATGATTAATCCAACTAATTAATAATGGTGTTTAAGCCAAGAAAAGTCAAGTAGTGAGGTTGCATAGCGTATTGTGTAATTGTGATGTGATAAAAGTGAAAGAGAAACGAAAAAAAAGGGTTGGTAAAGAATAAATGAGGCAACTTCCAGTTTCATGTGGAGTAATATTTGACTATTCGTTGCACAAAATAATTAATTTACCAAAAAAATCCTCTTTTTTCCTGACTAATAATTCTTGGCCGATCAAACTTTAACCAATTTCCGATGTATTAGAGCTTCAGATTGATTCTATAACAGAAGTTGGGATTGCATGATAACTCCTGGGAATTAATTCTTCAACATGACAACAGACCCTGCATCTAGCTGAACTTTCGTTTCTACAATTTCCAGTGGTCTTTGTTTATATATAAGATATGAAATTCATCAGGCAAAGAAACTTACAAGGTCAATCCTGAAAAAGAAGGCACCAAAAAGGAGGACTATGAAGAAAAGGAAGACAGCGGCTGAAGCCCATCTCTTCACAGCTCGAGAAGCAGTGGAAAAATAAGTTTGAACTTGATTTCCTTGCAAGGAGAAGGAGTTTACTTGATCTGCCATTGACATTTAGAAATAATAAGAGAAGATTGGCTTCACCTTTTGTGTAAGGCGATGGGGTTTATGGGTTTGAGGAGTATCACAATTTTTGCAACTTTGTTATTAAGTGCAGGACTTGCTATATATATATATTATTTATTTTTAATAAATAAATTTATATTATATAATGATAAGTGAAAAGAAAAAAAATCAATAAAAAATCTAACAAAAGTAACTCCATAAGTATAATGACAATAAATTTATCAGATGTTTGAGCTATATATATATATATAATTTAAATAAATTTTTTTATTTAAATTAATTTACTTTTAAATAAAATTAAATTTATTCTATTTTCTCTTCAAAGGACAAAGAAAAGAATCACCACTAGCCTCGATATGCATTTAGTTATGGCTGAAATATTCAAGATTAATAATGGTGTTTAAGCAAGCAAAGAAAAGTAAGGTTTAGTCGTTTTGTGCAATTGTGATGTGATATTGATAAGAGTTGAAAAAGAAATGAAGAAAAAACTGTTGGCAAACAATACATGAGTCAACTTCCAATTTCAAGAGGACTCGTACGTTATAATCTTCGAATATTCTTTGCATAATTTATTATTATTTTTTTTAAAAATCCTCCTTTTCCTAACTAATAATTCTTGGCCAATTGATATTTATCCAATTTCCAATGTAATAGAGTTTCAAATAATATTCGATACAAATATGTATATAATTAAATAATAAAAAAATATAATAATAATAATAATAATAAATATTATAAAAAAATATAAAATTTATATTTTAAAATTTAAGTTATTACGATATAAAGGGTTTAATATTATATTAATGCTGATGATTTATTAGATTTTTATAAGATTATTTAAGTATTTACATATTATAATTTTAATAAAAAAATATAATATTATTGAGATTACATTTTAAACTTTCATATCTAGCTTATTTATTTCTTAATAAATAAATCTATATTGTATAATGATAAGTTAAAATTTAAACAAAAAAATAAAAATTCTCGCGGAAAATTCCACTTGTTTAATGGATGTAGTGATGTTGTTTTCAACTTAGGGGCTTTGAATCTATAATACGACATAAGGAAACATTAAATGAGTTGATTAGCCTCTCCAATACTTAATTCAATATTAAAAACTGATAATGATTGAATGGAATCAAGTTAAGAAAAACATATTTATTAGTTTTTTATATAATGCTTCAGGCTTGATTAATTCCTATTAGGAATAAGAGTTAGTGTTAAAATGAACCTTAGGGTTCATCTTTTATCGAAATCCTATAAATATAAAGACTATGCTTTTAACTTATTTCTCAGAAATACTTTATCTTAATGTAACTTATCCGAGTTATTCGAAATTGATCACACTGAAAATCGAGCAATAGATGTCCAAGCTACGCAGGATAGCTTGGAATCATATTTAGATTAATTACCCGATCATGACTGCATTAATCTGTTATTTAGGTACTCGTCCATGGATACCATTTTTAATATTTGTAGTATAATTAATCCCGCCTTAGCGTTCGAGTCTTTGAGTTTCAGTTTGTGATTGATCAACTCATGATTTAATCGAATGGTTATCCTAATTCCACGTGGCACATCATCACTTGTTGATGTGAATAATCCCGAGAGAAAAATGTCTTGGCCAAAGCAAAACCGTTATTTAGACTCATCTAATTTCATATTGATTGGAATTTCGTAGAAAAGAAGCAAGCTTGTCTGCCAATGTTGTCAAGGTAATAGTATGGACTATGGAGAACTTGCCCTCACATGTTAGTTTTGCATTCCAGCACTCTTCCACAGCTGTGGATCTTTGTGGATCCACTAGAAGTGGTCTGGACAAGCGGAAGATGATACTTCATCTGCAAAAAATGACGCTGGATATATAATTCGCCTTGCATTTTCCTGACATGCTTTGATTGGAGCACTTGAGCTAGTACTAATTAACTACTAATCATTTGGCAATTATTTCAGCAGGCCCGTTTCTTGATTAAGGAAAATTAGTTGATAATTGCAGGGGAATCATATGCTTAGCATTTCAAATTGCATATTGTAAAATTTTGCGCATTTTGCGACTTTAATTTTTACTAGTGGATTAAAAGTGTAATCTCTCTAATTTTTAAATAATTATTTTATATGTAAATATAAATATTTTAGTCTGATCCCTAGTGTTGTAGGCTTTGCCTAAGTGTTTTTGTTTCGTGGCACTTTGACTGTCACCCGGATCTGCAATTTCGGGCCGAGCAAATAAGCTGTCGGAATCGTTTCGGAATCGGGATAAAGTTATAGGCTGTCCCACCATTTTCAAATACCCCAAACGCGTTCCAAGCGTTAGAATTGGCATAGGTAAACTCGAACTCCGAGTTTCTTCAATTTTATAGTGCTGGGCTTAGAATAAATTTTCATAAAATATTCGTGAGTAATTAGAATATTATAATTTCTTTTGTATTAGATTAGTAATATTACTAAGGACCGCGGGACAAAATTTAAAAATTTTTAGAGTTCATTTAGGTAGTTTTTGCAAAAAGGGTTAGTTGTAGAGATTAAATTATAATTTTTCAAAATTGTGGTTGTTGACTGTTTGAATGAGCCCAGGAGGAGGGGCCATGTGATGTGATTGAGATATGGTTGTGTGACTTGAGAATATAAAAGTGTATTTTAAGCCATTTTGTAGGTTGGGTAGGTCCTATGTATAGGGGGAATTCTATCTGATTTTCGACACAACTTAGAGTGTCTTTGGTTCTTTTTAAGTTTGTATTGAGTCAATTATATTAAATAATTGTAATATAATTATCAGGTGAGTCAGGACAGCCTTCCTCCTCTGTTCAGTTACTACAGTGACCTCGGTTTACGTCTGTGAGTAAAATATTGATTTCAATTATAATTTCAATATTATTATATGTTCAGACATGTCTATGCATCACTTATAAATATATATTTATTTAGTTAAATATTAGGCACGTTTTATATTACATCTTTATTTGATGAAATGTTATGGATGTTATTTTATGGTAATTTGGAGCAGTGTGCATGTATTGACGTATGTGTGGTGTGTAATATTGGATATGGATAGGACGGGTAGACGAGGCTAGAGCTTGACTTGCTAGAACCCGATCCTTTTATGAATAGGTCGGGGTAGGCACGGCTCGAGATAATCTCGCTGGCCCCGGCATTTGGTCTATTAAGAGAAAGTCCAGCTTGAGATGTATTCGCTAGCAGAGGTTGGATTAAGAGAGTTGTATAGAGGATCAGCTCCCATATATGTATTGTTTGAATATTATATAGGTTTGTGAGTGCTCCAAATTATCTTTTTGTTGCTTATGATGTGATTTGTATGAAAACTATGATAGTGTTGCATTACACTCTTTAGGATGCATTAATTTTAGATAGCTTTAGAAATTGTACTTAAAATTGGTATTTTACCCTCTGAGATGAACACTCATTCCTATTCACATATTTTTAGGGATACAGGAAGTCATTTATTGAGTTTAACCTGCTCTCTTCTTCACAAGTCTACTATCGGTATTTAATTATATTTTATTCTTTTATTTTATTATAGATCTCTGCATGTATTATTATTATTAGTGATGTATTCATTTGGATTTGTTATGTATGTATTAATTGGAGTTGTAAGCATGATATATAAGTATGCATGGATGATCATTGGGTTGAATGAGGGAGCTAAGCTCCCATTTGAATTAGTATTGTTATGAGTATGTGGAGGGTGAGCTGAGCTCCCCAAATTATTATATATATTGTGCTTACAGGTTGGGTGAGTTAAAAACTCTCCGTTGGATAGTCCATATTATGGCCGAACTCTATCTGGTTGATTTCTTGAAATTAGGCTAAATATGAGCCTTAGTATTGAGTCAAGGAATAGTTAGGCTTACTACGGGCCTCAAAGGCTTTAGACTAAATCAGGTTTTAGTGCTGGTCTGGCCCATAGGTTGAGTCGTGACAAAAAAATCAATAATTGAATGCTTATTTTATAAAATTAAGGAATTTAGGATTTCAGTTTCTTGTGTCATTTCTTTTGGTGAATGTAAATCCATTTGAAACATATTAACAATGTACGTATAAGGAGTGTTATGTGCTTTTTTATAAGCAAAAATTTATTAAGCCTAATCTTATCCTCCTCTTCAAGATTAATGATGATGAGGGCTCGATTGATTCTTGTTCAGATTTTCCCAATATTCATTCTGCCACATCACTACTTGTCTTGTGATATTTTCATTCCTGTCAAAGAGGGCTTCGAGGGCTGGAGGATCGAATGGAGGAGGCATGGTGCATGGAAGTGTGTCGCTAGGAGAATCTACCATTGACTCAACCATGAACTTTCTCCGTAAACCTCCCTCTGGACATGCCATTGATTCTGAGCAAAGCTCAACCCCTCCTGCAGGTATTTCAGGTTTGAATTTCAAGAGTTTTGCATACTCTCTCAACAAATGAAACATGTATGCATACACGTATTCCATTTTCAGATTTTCCTGAATAAATCTGCTTCCTGCCTTTCCAATGGCTTGTGCCTGCATTACAAGATACAATATTAATAAACTCTTCATGAATGGTTAGATTAACAATTTGGTTCAATCCTTGAAGTATACCTTATAAGGGTGACTATTGCCCCATTCCACCGCAAACTTGATATCTCTGCACTTGTTTGTTGCACTAATGGGCCAATAATGCTGCATTGGCACCAAGCTTCTCATGAAGAAATCGTAGTAATCAGGTTTTATGAGCAGGGTCATGGAATCGCATGATAGGATATACTTGCCACTCACTGACCATCCCCTTCCTTCTATATAAATTTTGTATCTTCACAAACCAAGAACTTAATTTAAATCTCGTTAGCAAGCAAAAAGTTATATATATATATATATGAGAAAAATCGTTGATAGATACCTGTGGGTGCATTGGTCTTCTAATTTTGAATGCTTAAATCCATGCTTTGTTTCTTCAACCCAGTTCTGGAGATACACAATATAAGGAGTTTACATACACACAACTGTGTCCAGATTTATATACAAGGAAAGACGTGCGGATAAGAGAACTAGCCTGTCTATAGAGGCGAGCATTCCAGTCATGCTTGTCTGAGACATCGCAACTCATAAGGTTTCCCCTGTTTGATGTTACATCTGGGTTCCCTTTCCAGTAGGCGTAGGGTACCCTATCCTTCCACTTCTTTTTCTTGTTTCCTTTTATTAGTCCCTGTAGCATACTTTCCCATGGTTTTATATTGATCTCAGCCCTACACGTAAATGCAAAGACTTAAATTTTAAATCTTCCCACATTACCCTAATTTGTTATATATTTATTACTAATTGCAAACGAGAGATATACCCATTAAATTATTCTCTTTAACAAAAAAAGAAAAAAGAAAAAAGAAAAAGACATTACCAACCCCAAAAGGCCCAATCAGGAAAGATGATGCCGAATTTGTCTGCATGTCCACAATATTGAAACACTGGAGGAGGCGACGTGGCATTAGGTCCCTGGTAATCATGTTTTACAACCACTGGTATGTCACCACACCCAAACATGAGTTCTAGGTCAGGTACCCTGCCAGGGTACAACCTCAGAAGCTGCAAAATACCCCATAAGGTGAACAAGTCTCTTGTCTGAAACGATCTACGATATGTCTCCACATATGCCTTCCCTTTAACAATAACTAGTCTAAAATCTACAATATGTTTAGCTCTTTCTATCATGTCCCTCGAGATTCCTGTACTCTTCCATGGTCGGAGATCTTCATGGATCCACCGGAAGTACTCCGGACATGAAGCGTTTGAAGATTCATGGGCTTCAAATGCCACCGGATAATTGACCTTGCATGTTTTCGCTAATGTTTCATTTGAGCAATTCAGAGGATACCGAATTGAATTTTTGGGACTTATTGTGGTAAGAAAGCTAGAATACTGAAATTTAAAAAAATAATAATTAAGGAGATTAAATTAAAATTAAAATTTGGAAAAAAAAAAAACAAACACACTTAAGATGAGATAATATAGGAGAAAATTGTGCAAATTATGATTAATTAAGTGCCATAATAATTTATATTCAATTAATTACATATTTTATTAAATATTTATTCGCAAGGAATTATTAGTCCAATTGATATGAACGGGTGTTCATTCCTTATCAATCAAGATTTGATTTCGCCAAAGAGCATTTATTTATTTATTTTATCTTTTTTTTATCATTAATGATATTTTTAAAATTATTTAAAAACTATAAATTATAAAATAAATAAAATTTTATTAATATTAAAAATTGAAAAAATAAAAACTATTTTTGCTATATGGAAAATTTGTTAAAGGGAAGAGATTTTTTTCACTTAATTATTTAATTATTAATATAATAACCAAAATAGTCAAAATTAATAGTGTATGTATAAGCAAAAATGGAATAAGAATTTAAAATATGCAAAATTAAAGGCTATTAAATATTACATACCCTATTAAATAATTGTGTATTAATTTTTCAACTTTAAATTAATTGCCATATTGAAATAGTCAAAAATTTTATTTTTGCTATATAAATTCTTTAAGAGTATTGTCCTATATTAGTTGGGGATAAGATTTGAGTAAATTTTCTTACTTTGAATTAATTTAGGCCACATCTATTTTTTCTGCAAAAGATAAGGGAAAAAAATTATCTTTTAACATGATATGCATTTATTCATGGCTGAAATATTCAAGATTAATAATGGTGTTTAAGCAAGCAAAGAAAAATGTCAAGTGACGTTGTATAGTCGTGTTGTGTAATTGTGATGTAATATTGATAAGAGTTTGAAAAAGAAACGAAGAAAAAACTGTTGGCAAATAATACATGAGTCAACTTCCAATTCCAAGAGGACTTGTATGTTCTAATCTTTGAAATTTCTTTGCACAAAAAATTAAATTTTTTTTTTTTTAAATCCTCCTTTTCCTAACTAATAATTCTTGGCCAATTGATCTTTATCCAATTTCCGATGTAATAGAGTTTCGGATTGATCTCAATAACAGAACTTGGGATTGAATGGAAAATCTTGGAAATTAAGTGTTTAGCAGGACAAGAGACCCTGCATGTAGCTGAAGTTTCGTTTCTACAATTCCTAGTGATCTTTGTTTATATATGAGATATGGAATTCATCAGGAAAAGAAACTTACAAGATCAATCCTGAAAAAGAAGGCACCAAAAAGGAGGACGACGAAGGAAAGGAAGACCGTGGCTGAAGCCCATCTCTTCACAGCTCGACAAGCAGTGGAAAAAAAAGTCTGAACTTGATCACCTTGCAAGGAGGAGTTTACTTTATCTGCCATTGATATTTAGAAAGAATAAGAGGAAAGACTGGTTTCAACTTCTCTGTTAGGCGATGGGTTTGTGGAGTATCACAATTCTTGCACACGTAATATTAAATACAGGACTTCATGGTGGATTTGTGCTCAACCAAAACTGTGGTTGGTGCGCATATTATATTAATTAAAAGAATTTTACTATGATTAAAATTCTTTTATTTTGAGAATTTATGAGATAAATCTATTGCCTCATAAATTTCATTTAATTTCATTCCATATTTATATATATTTATTTTTATTATATTCCATTTATATGGTTCATATTTATTCTTTTTATATAAATTTATTTTTAATTCAATTAATGTCATTTTCAAGATTATAATAATTTAAATTTAAATCTTAATCAAAATTAAATAAATCAAATAAAAAATATTTATTCTGTATGTTCAACTTTAAATCTCTAATTTTAAATTTCTCTTTTCTTTTCAGTACTTAAACAATGACGGGTTTAGGTATTAATTGAAAAGAAAACATTAAATATTAAAAATAAAGGATATGCTAAAATATATATAGAGAGAGACAGAATGGAAGACCCGGCGACCTCACGTTATTATTAATCTCATTAACAGTCGGTTTTATTGGTGGAGAGAGCACGTGGCACTATCAAGGTCTTCGGGTCGTCTTTCAACTTTAAGAGTTTATAAGGTGTATTCATATTCATGTATTTCTTTCTAAAAATATGGATTTTATTTACTTATAGTTAAATGAAAAATTATTTTATTATATTTAAAAGAATATTATTTTTTAATACTATAATATATGTAATAATCAACGAATTAATCATACTAATTTATGTGAATATTAACAATTTTAATTTATATATATTTTTAAATTTTTAATATATAAAAATAATATAATATTTTAAATTTTTATTAATTATTATATATTTTATTTTTATTATTTTTATCCCACAAACTTTTCAATAAAACTTTCATAACAGAAATAAATAAAATTTATTTCTATAATTCAAAAATATATATATATATATTATAAATTACTTTATAATAATGACTATATATTATAATATTAAGAGGATAATTATTACTTATAAGTTGCATATATAATTAAAGAATTAATAATTTAATTACAATTTAAAGTAATTAAATAAATAATAATTAAAAATAAAAAAAATTTAATAAAAAAAATCATGTGATAATATAATAAATAATATCAAATAATAATATTATAAAATAAAATATTACGTGACCATATCATAGAAATATATATATATATATATATATATATATATATATATATATATATATATTGAGTTTTTACCTTTTAATTAGGTTATTGTGTCACGACCTAACCTATGGTCCGGACCGGCATTAGGACCTGGGCCAGCCTAAAGCCCCCGAGGCCCGTAGTAAGCCTAACTATTCACTTAACCCAACTCTAAGGCCCATTTGGGCCCAATTTCAAGAAATCAATCGGACAGAGTCCGGCCATAAAGTGGACCTTTCAACGGGGAGTTTTTGACTCACCTGACCTGTAAACAAAATATAACATCAATTGGGGAGCTCAGCTCACCCTCCACATACTCATCATCATAAAAATAAATGGGAGCTCAGCTCCCTCATCCAATCCATCAATCATGCATAGAATATTTTTACAGGTCCACATAACAATTATATTACAGACCCGAATCATTTAAATATTTCTAACACATGCGAAAATTCTAGGAGTAAATAAAATTACACAAATATTGAATAACAACCTGCGAAGAAGAAAAGCAGGTTAACCACAATAAAATCCTCCTGTAGCCTGAAAAAAATATTGAACAGGAGTGAGCGTTCGACTCAGAGAGTAAAATATCAATTTTAACCATAATCTCTATAACTATCTAGAACTAGTGCACCTTGTAGAGTGAAATGCAACATCAACAACATTTTCACATCATAACATCAAAAAGGTAATTTGGAGCACTTACACACCCTGTAATATCAATCATAATATATGGAAGTTGATCCCCTATACAGCTCTCTTAAATCCAACCTGGTGCCAGCGAAGAACTCAAGCCGGACTTTCGCTTAATAAACCAAATCGGGGGTCCCAGCGAAGAACTCAAGCCGTGACTATCCCCCGAAGGATCGGGTCCCAGCGAAGAACTCAAGCCGTGACTACCCGTCCTATCCATAGTCCACACCACATCACACGCACGCCAACCCACGCACACTGCTCCAAATTACCACAACAACATCCATGGCACTTTAACAGTTATCAATGCAACATAAATCGTGCCTAGAGTTTAACTACATAAATATATGCATATAAGTGATGCATGGGCATGCTTGAACATATAATAATATCGAAATTACAATTAAAATTAATATTTTACTCACAGACTTAACAACGGTCACTGTGACGACTGGGCGGAGGAAGAAGGCTGTCCCGGCTCACCTGACAATTACATTACAATTTTTAATATAAATGACTCAATACAATCAAGAAAAGACTAAATACGTCCTAAGTCGTGCCGAAAATCCGGCAGAGTCTCCCTTATACCTAGGACCTACCCAACCTGCAAAAGGGCTCAAAACACACTTCTATATTCACAATCCATATATCCACAACTCAATCACATCACACAGCCCCTCCTGGGCCTATCAAATCAGTCATCCATCACATTATGTAAAATTTCAATTTAGTCCTTATAATTAATCATTTTTGCAAAAACTGCCCAAACAAGCTCTAAAAATTCTAAAACTTTTCCCCGCGGTCCTTAGCAATATTACTAGGCTATTGCAAAAAGAATCATAATTTTCTGAGCTACCACGAATATTTTATAGATTTTTAATCCTATTTAAGCACTAGAAAATTACGAAAAAGCAAAGTTCGGGTTTACCTTTGCCGATTCCGACCTCTGGAACGCCCTCGGGATGTCTGACAATGGGGGGGTAGCCAAAACCTTGGTCCAATTCGGAGACTTTTCCGGTAACGGGTCTGTCTGGACGGAGATTCACAGACCCGGTCAACTGTCGAATTTCTGCGACTTGAGGATACCTACACGAAGCCCACAACACGGGGGTTAGTACATAAATTTTTCAGAATTTTCTAAGCTCATTTAATGCTCGGAAAAACACTGCGAAGTTCCGTGGGACCCACCGAAAAACGGTGTCGGAAAAATTCGAAATTTATGTCGCCGCGAAGCTCTCGACGAGTGGAGCGCTCTGGTACTCTCGGTTTTCTCGTGGGATTCACGGTTTGTGAGAAATCTAGCTCGAAAGTCAAAATGGGCTAAAACTTCCCGGGCAAAAATTGGACAAACCGCTTGATAGATTTCGGTGTTCTTGGTGTCTATAGAAAGCTCTCGCCGAGTAGATGATTTTAGACATAAGACCCGATCCAATTGGGGGCTGGATCGGCCGGATTTTGGCCGGGAAGTCCACGCGTCGCGCGCGCGCTGCGCGTCCTTTCTAAGGCTGTTTTCCGGCGTTCCAGTCAGCGGCCGGCCGTGGGGGAGGACCGAGGTGGGGCGCCGGCGAAGTGGGAAGGCAGGGGAGGTGGCAGCGTGGCAAGGGGAGAAGGGAGGAGAGAGAAAAGAGAGAGAGAAGGGAGAGGGGTCAGACGCGGGCGGGAGGAAGAAGGAAGAAAAAGAAAAGGCCAGTCCGATTCGACCGGTCCGGTTCGATTCGGCCAGTCCGATTTAGGATACAAAATTTTAAATTTTTACTCTGCCTCGGGATCGAAAACGAGGTCCAAAAATTCCGAAAAAATTCCAGAAAACTCAGAAAAATACGTAGACTCCAAATATATTTTTAGTTTTGCCACATGGTCTTTAAATAAATTTTTAAAAATCATCAAAGTTTATATTTTCTGAAAATTGAACCCGATTTTTAAAATCCGAAAAATCTCAAAAAAATTCCTAAAATTTAAATAAAATTAAAATACCAAAAATGCTCATAAAATAATAAAATTTAAAATTTTGGGGTGTTACATTCTTCCCCCCTTATAGAAAATTCGTCCTCGAATTTTACACAAGGCAGAATAAAGCACATGATTATACATTGAACAGATAAGGGTACTTGCTACGCATGTCCCGTTCTGACTCCCAGGTGCACTCTTCCACTGACTGACTCCTCCACAAAACCTTAACCATAGGGATTTGTTTTGATCTCAGCTGTCTCACTTGGTAGTCCACTATGGCCACAGGTTGCTCCTCAAACGTCAAGTTCTCTTTTAGCTCTATTACATCCGGCTGTAGTACATGAGAAGGATCTGGAATGTATTTCCTTAGCATGGAGATGTGAAATACGGGATGAACGTGAGAAAGGTTGGGTGGTAGCTCCAACCGATAGGCAACTGCTCTAACTCTATCCGTAACCTCAAAAGGTCCAATATACCGAGGTGCCAACTTGCCCTTCTTTCCAAATCTCATGACTCCCTTCATTGGAAAAACCTTCAAAAATACATAGTCGCCTACTGCAAACTCCACATCCCTCCGTCTGGGGTCTGCATAACTCTTATGCCTACTGAAAGCTGTTTTCAATCTTTCCCTGATTAAGGGAACCATCTCTGATGTGTACTGCACTAGGTCTACATCATGCACCTTCGCTTCTCCCATTTCCGTACAACACAGAGGAGACCTACACTTTCTTCCATATAGTGCCTCATAGGGTGCCATCCCTATGCTGGAATGGTAACTGTTGTTGTAGGCAAATTCCACCAAAGCTAGCTGCTCATCCCATTGACCTCCAAAATCCAAAACACTCATGCGAAGCATGTCTTCCAGTGTTTGGATCGTCCTTTCGGACTGTCCATCTGTCTGAGGGTGAAAAGCCATACTGAAATTCAACTGTGTGCCAAGTGCCTCCTGCAACTTCCTCCAAAACCGAGAAGTGAACCGGGGCCCTCTGTCAGATATTATGGAAGCCAGAACTCCATGCAATCTGACTATTTCTCGAATGTAGAGTCGGGCATACTGTGCCACAGAATATGTAGTCTTCACAGGCAAGAAGTGAGCTGATTTGGTTAGACGGTCCACAATTACCCATATCGAATCATATCCTCGCGTGGTACGAGGCAACCCAGTCACAAAATCCATAGTGATCATTTCCCACTTCCATTCTGGAATAGGGAGCTCTTGCAGCTTCCCTGACGGTCTCTGGTGTTCAAACTTCACCTTCTGACAAGTCAAGCACTTGGACACAAAATCTACTATGTCTCTCTTCATGCCATTCTACCAATAGCTATTCTTCACATCATGGTACATCTTGGTGGAACCTGGGTAGACATTGTACAGTGTATAGTGTGCCTCTTGCATGATTTCATTTCTGAAATTGTCCACATCAGGCACACATATCCTAGAACCTTGCATAAGGGCGCCATCATTGGCAAACCCAAACTCACCACCTTCACCTTGCTGTACTCTTTCTATGATCCTCATCAATTGTTGGTCTCTGTGCTGGGAAACTCTAACTCTGTCCCGCAAGTCTGGCCTCACTGAAAAATGAGTCAACAATACCCCCTCATCTGAAAGATCTAGGATTAAACCTTGATCCATTAACTCATGTACTTCCCAAATCAACGGTCTCTTCTCCACTGATATGTGCGCCAAACTGCCAGAAGATTTCCTGCTCAAAGCATCTGCCACTACATTGGCCTTCCCAAGGTGGTACTGGATGGTGCAATCATAGTCTTTCAGAAGCTCCATCCATCTCCTATGTCTCAAGTTTAAATCCCTCTGTTGGAAGATGTACTTCAAACTCTTGTGGTCGGTGTATATCTCGCACACTTCACCATACAGGTAGTGTCTCCAGATTTTTAATGCAAAGATTACAGCCGCCATTTCCAAATCATGGGTGGGGTAGTTCTGCTCATGCCTCTTCAGCTGTCTTGAAGCATAAGCTACTACTTTTCCATTCTGCATCAAAACACACCCTAGGCTAACTCTGGAGGCGTCACAGTACACGGTGTATCCTTCACCACTCATAGGTAGTGTCAACACAGGGGTGGTGGTTAGACACTCCTTAAGCTTCTGGAAGCTCTTCTCACAATCATCTGTCCAAATGAATGGAACATTCTTCCGAGTTAACTTAGTTAGGGGAGCCGCTATCCTGGAAAAATCTTACACAAAATGCCTATAGTAGCCAGCTAAACCCAGAAAACTTCGCACCTCAGTGACTGTTGTAGGCCTAAGCCAATCAGTTATAGCTTCAATTTTCTTGGGATCCACTTGAATGCCGTCACTAGAAACCACGTGTCACAAGAATGAGATGCTTTCTAGCCAAAATTCACATTTCGAAAATTTGGCATATAGCTGGTGCTCCCTCAACGTTTGCAACACCATCCTCAAGTGCCACACGTGTTCTTCCTCGGTCCGAGAGTATACCAAAATGTCATCTATGAACACGATGACAAAACGGTCCAAAAATGGCTTGAACACCCTGTTCATCAAGTCTATGAAGGCTGCTGGTGCATTAGTGAGTCCAAAAGACATCACCAAGAACTCATAATGACCATATCTTGTCCTGAATGCCGTTTTGGACACGTCCTCATTCCTGATTCTCAACTGATGGTAACCTGATTGCAGGTCTATCTTGGAAAAGAATCTAGCTCCTTGGAGCTGATCAAACAGATCATCGATCCGAGGAAGTGGATACTTGTTCTTCACAGTCACCTTGTTCAGCTGTCTGTAGTCAATATACAACCTCAATGACCCATCTTTCTTTCTTACAAATAGCACCGGAGCACCACAGGGTGAAGTGCTCGAACGTATAAAACCTTTGTCCAACAGCTCCTGTAGTTGCTCCTTTAACTCTTTTAATTATGCTGGGGCCATCCTGTAAGGTGGCATGGATATGGGGTTTGTACCCGGAACAACATCAATGCAGAACTCTATTCCCCTTTCTGGTGGCAACCCTGGAAGCTCTTCAGGGAAGACATCCATGAATTCTCTGACAACAGGAACATTTTCCATGTTGACACCTTCTACAGATGTATCTCTCACCAATGCCAAATACCCTTAGCATCCACGCCTCAATATTTTTCTAGCACTAATTGTTGACACCAAGTTATATGGAGCCACGCTCCTGTCACCATCAAAGCTAAACTCTTCCATACCTGGTATGTGAAAATACACCTTTTTGTTCCTACAGTCTAAGGTGGCATAATGAGTTGCCAACCAATCCATCTCCAAAATTACATCAAAATCAATCACTGGTAGAGGAACCAAGTCTGCTGGGAGGATCTTTCCATCCACCACTACTGGGCTACCCGGAAAAACCATATCTATATCTATGTTGTCACTAAGTGGGGTAGCTACCGACAAAGGACATTCTAAGATTGTAGGGTTTCTACCCAACCTCATGGCAAACACAGGGGAGACAAATGAGTGCGTAGCACCCGGATCTATCAAAACACGAGCCTCATAGGAACAGACCAGAAGAATACCTGCCACAACTGCATTTGAAGCTTGAGCATCCTGGTGGGTCAGGGTGAAAACCCGAGCTTGACCCCTACCGAGTGGCGAACCACGATCGACTTCTACCTCTGACCGCCTCCAAATCCACGTCCCCCTTGTCCTCGGCCTGTTGAATCGATCACTGCCATCTGCCGAAGCACCCAGATACAACTGACGAGGAACATTCGCAATATAACCCTGTGACCCCATCTGTAGCTCGCTGAACACGGGGCATTCCCTAGCAAAGTGACCTGGTTGGCCACACCTGAAGCATACTCCTGAACCCATCAAACAAGGTCCTGAATGTCCTCTTCCACACTGTGCACAATGTGCTAAGGAAGATCCTGAACCAGACCCAGGACTGCTGTACCCTGAACTGTGACCACTGCTAGATCCGTATCCAGGTCTGAACCCTCGAGGTTTGTGTCTAAAACCACTCTTCTTGTTCCTACTTTTTCCTCTGTAATTACTCTGGCCACCACTATCTGGAGTACGCATTTGGGGAACACCGGTAGAACCCTCTGCTCTGTTTTTCTTTGCTCTTCCGCTGTCATCCACAGCATAGCTAATCTCAATCTATCTGGCTCGATCAACCACCACATCAAAAGACTGATCAAACATCATGGCCAGGTTCGCATTCCTTCTGTCAAGCCCCTTTAGGAATCTCTTCACCTTCATAGTTTATGTAGCTACTGCTGTAGGGGCATATCTGCTCAATTCCAGAAATTCTGTAGCATATTCATCTATAGACCTGTCATTCTGTCTTAAGGCCTCAAAGGCCCACTGTTTCTGATCTCTGAAGCTTTCTGGCACAAACCGATTAATGAATAGTTCTACAAACTGAGTCCACGACAAACCCTCCATCCGAGGTAATATGTAGTCATTCATCCATTGTCTAGGCATAGGCCCCATGACATGCTGCATACACTCTATTAGTCTTCTATCAGTCAACTGTAATTCTGTTCCTGCCTGTCTACAGGAATCCAAAAATCGATATGCATCGTCTGACACATCATAAGTACCAGGCACCAATTTCTTGAAATTGATGATCTGTTTGTAAGGTTCTCCTCTTGGTACAGTGGACTGCTGCTGCTGTGGAGGGTGGACCATATACTGCGCCATCATATCGATGGTCCTCTGCAAACCAGCTAGAGTAGCTGCCATGGGGTCCATGGGACCCTGTGCCATGAAAGACTGATCTGAGCTGGTAGTGTTTGCTCTTCTAATTGAGCAGCTCTAGTCCTCCTACCCTGCCTCCTCGGGGCAGGTGCCTCATCCTGTGCTAACACCTCGTCGAGCACATCCGGTTGCAGTGCGATGGCGGCTCTCTCTTCCACATTTTTTCCTAAAATTCAGAAAGACAGCATTTTCCTAAAATTCAGCAGCATTAGCCCACAAAATTCAAAACTACACATTACACAACTCTATAGACTCATATTTACACAATATATGAAGAAGAAACTAGAAGCAAAGATGACAATGCAAGACGAATATGGACCCTATTTTTCCGCATGTGACTCCTAGTAGACTCTTCCCAACACTTAGACAATTTTTCCCTAAGAATCTGGAGCTTAAGCTCTGATACCACATTTGTCACAACCCAACCTATGGGCCGGACCGGCACTAGGACCTGGGCCAGCCTAAAGCCCCCGAGGCCCGTAGTAAGCCTAACTATTCACTTAACCCAACTCTAAGGCCCATTTGGGCCCAATTTCAAGAAATCAACCGGACAGAATCCGGCCATAAAGTGGACCTTTCAACGGGGAGTTTTTGACTCACCCGACCTGTAAACAAAATATAACATCAATTGGGGAGCTCAGCTCACCCTCTACATACTCATCATCATAAAAATAAATGGGAGCTCAGCTCCCTCATCTAATCCATCAATCATGTATAGAATATTTTTACAGGTCCACATAACAATTATATTACAGACCCAAATCATTTAAATATTTCTAACACATGCGGAAATTCTAGGAGTAAATAAAATTACACAAATATTGAATAACAACCTGCGAAGAAGAAAAGCAAGTAAACCACAATAAAATTCTCCTGTAGCCTGAAAAAAATATTGAACAGGAGTAAGCGTTCGACTCAGAGAGTAAAATATCAATTTTAACCATAATCTCTATAACTATCTAGAACTAGTGCACCCTGTAGAGTGAAATGCAACATCAACAACATTTTCACATCATAACATCAAAAAGGTAATTTGGAGCACTCACACACCCTGTAATATCAATCATAATATATGGGAGCTGATCCCCTATACAGCTTTCTTAAATCCAACCTGGTGCCAGCGAAGAACTCAAGCCGGACTTTCGCTTAATAAACCAAATCGGGGGTCCCAGCGAAGAACTCAAGCCGTGACTACCCCCCGAAGGATCGGGTCCCAGCGAAGAACTCAAGCCGTGACTACCCGTCCTATCCATAGTCTACACCACATCACACGCACGCCAACGCACGCACACTGCTCCAAATTACCGCAACAACATCCATGGCACTTTAACAGTTATCAATGCAACATAAATCGTGCCTAGAGTTTAACTACATAAATATATGCATATAAGTGATGCATGGGCATGCTTGAACATATAATAATATCGAAATTACAATTAAAATTAATATTTTACTCACAGACTTGACAACCGTCACTGTGGCGGTTGGGCGGAGGAAGAAGGCTGTCCCGGCTCACCTGACAATTACATTACAATTTTTAATATAAATGACTCAATACAATCAAGAAAAGACCAAATACGTCCTAAGTCGTGCCGAAAATCCGGCAGAGTCTCCCCTATACCTAGGACCTACCCAATCTGCAAAAGGGCTCAAAACACACTTCTATATTCACAATCCATATATCCACAACTCAATCACATCACACAGCCCCTCCTGGGCCCATCAAATCAGTCATCCATCACAATATGTAAAATTTCAATTTAGTCCTTATAATTAATCATTTTTGCAAAAACTGCCCAAACAAGCTCTAAAAATTCTAAAACTTTGCCCCGCTTTTGTTAGCAATATTACTAGGCTATTGCAAAAAGAATCATAATTTTTTGAGTTACCACGAATATTTTATGGATTTTTAATCCTATTTAAGCACTAGAAAATTACGAAAAAGCAAGGTTCGGGTTTACCTTTGCCGATTCCGACCTCTGGAACGCTCTCGGGATGTCTGACAATGGGGGGGTAGCCAAAACCTTGGTCCAATTCGGAGACTTTTCCAGAATGTGTCCATGCGACAGAGATTCACTGCATCAGGTCAATCGCCGAATTTCCACGACTTGAGGATACCTACACGAAGCCCACAATACGGGGGTTAGTACATAAATTTTTCAGAATTTTCTAAGCTCATTTAATGCTCGGAAAAACACTGCGAAGTTCCGTGGGACCCACCGAAAAACGGTGTTGGAAAAATTGGAAATTTATGTCGCCGCGAAGCTCTCGACTAGTGGAGCACTCTGGTACTCTCGGTTTTCTCGTGGGATTCACGGTTTGTGAGAAATCTAGCCCGAAAGTCAAAATGGGCTAAAACTTCCCGGGCAAAAATTGGACAAACCGCTCGATGGATTTCGGTGTTCTTGGTGTCTATGGAAAGCTCTCGCCGAGTAGATGATTTTAAACCCAAGACCCGGTCCAATTGGTGGTCGGATCGGCCGGATTTTGGTCGGGAAGTCCAAGCGTCGCGCAAGATCGGCGTCCTTTCGAGGCCGCTTTCTGGCTCCAGTATTGCACACCGTGGGAGGACCGAGGTGGGGCGCCGGCAAAGTGGGAAGGCAGGGGAGGCGGCGGCGCTGCAAGGGGAGGAGGGAGGAGAGTGAAAAGAGAGAGAGAAGGGAGAGGGGTCAGACGCGCGCGGGAGGAAGAATGAAGAAAAAGAAAAGGTCGGTCCGATTCGACCGGTCCGATCCGGTTCGGTTCGATTGGGCTAGTCCGATTCAGGATACAAAATTTTGAATTTTTACTCTGCCTCGGGACCGAAAACGAGGTCCAAAAATTCCGAAAAAATTTCAGAAAAATCAGAAAAATACATAGACTCCAAATATATTTTTAGTTTTGCCACGTGGTCTTTAAATAAATTTTTAAAAATCATCAAAGTTTATATTTTCGGAAAATCGAACCCGATTTTTAAAATCCGAAAAATCGAACCCGATTTTTAAAATCCGAAAAATCTCAAAAAAATTCTTAAAATTTAAATAAAATTAAAATACCAAAAATACTCATAAAATAATAAAATTTAAAATTTTGGAATGTTACATATTGACTATGCAAAAGGTTTAATTCCTATTTAAAAAATATGTATATTATTAAAACATTTCTGACTTAGGATTATTTTTAATAAAAAAAATATATATTGTATAATGCTATATTAAAATTAAAAAAAAAATTGAGAAAACTGATCCTATCTCGCTTACTGGTTCTTGCTCTTGAGAGGGGAAAATTTTAGCCTCTTCATATTTAATCATGCATCTATCCTAATATCTGGGATGAATATTAAAATAAAAAATGTTATGAAATAATTTATTTTCAAGCCTAGTAATAAAAATAATTAACTTTTAGTTTTTTATTTTTCATTTAATTTCCATCAAACTCGAATTCAAAATTTCAAATTATATCGGTACAATCTATTATTGCTGCCTAATTCCTGTTCAGGTTGTGCCAATACTCATTTTCCCACATTTCCACTTGTTTAATGGATTTAGCTTTTCTATCCAGAAAATGTCGGAGATCATAGGGAGGAGGCAATGTGCATGGATTTTTATCGCTAGGAGACATCACCATAGACTCCAACATGAACTTCCTGTAGGTGCCATTTGCTGGGCAGCCCATTGTTTCTGAACATACCTCCACTGCTTCTGCTGGTATTGTTGGTTTGTATTTCAAGAGTTTTGCATATTCGTTTAGCAGATGAAACATGTAATCATATATATAATCCATCTTCATATCCTCTTGTATGAAGTTGCTGGCAGCCTCTCCTATTGCTTGTACCTGGAAGGGAAAAAAAAAATATTATTTAGTCTTTTTATTTTAACGAAATTAACTATTTGATCCCATATTTTGAAAAATATAATATTTAATTTTTGCATTTTACTTCCATTAAATTATTTAGTTCCTTCGTAAAATTTTCAATTTATTGGATATCATTTTTATGTTTTTCTCTACTCTGAAAAATAATTTTACTTAATTATTTAGAAGTTTAAGAAAACTAATTAACTTTTTTTTAACAACTTATGCCATTTTTATTAATAGATGAAAATAAAAAAAAAATAAAGGGAAAAAGGGTGTATGTGTAAAGGAGAAAAAATATAAAGAAAGAAAAATAAAAGAGGATAGAGAAAAATAAGGAGATAAAATTAGGGTAATTTAAGTATAAAAAATAATTATAAGACGAAATAATTAATGAAGTCAAATAATATGGACTAAATAATGTGTTTTTCTAAAATATAGGGATTGATTAATTAATTTTATTAAAATAGAGGGACTACATATTAATAAATAGATTAAATAATTTAATAAAAGTAAAATATATAGATTAAATAATAATTTTTTTAAAAAAATTATTAGATGTAAGTTATAACGGGCGATGAGAAATATAAAATATGCACCTCTTGAGTGTGATTGTTGCCCCATTCTACTGCAAATTTGAGAGAGGTGCACTTGGAATTGTCCCTGATAGGCCAGTAGTGCTGCAATGGGAGCATACCTCTTATGAAGAAATCATGGTAGCGAGGCTTTACGTACAAGGTCATGGAATCACATGCTAGAATGTATTTCTCGCTCACAGACCAGGCCCATCCCTCTATATAGATCTTATATCTGCAAGTTTGTGCTTTCTTTTAAAATTAGAAAAAAAAAATTATATATATGTATTTGGGTCTTACCTGTGGGTGCATTGATCTTGTAGATTTGATTGTTTATACCCTTGTTTAGATTCACGATTCCAGTCCTGAAATAAAATCTCTCCAGTATTAACAAAGATCAAGAAAATTTTAAAAAAAAAAAATCCCAAAAATATAAAGTCCTTGCCTGAATATATAGACGAGTATTCCAGTCATTTTGGTGCGAGACATTGCATTTGAGAAGGTCTTTTCTGGTTGGAGCAACGTTTGGGTTCCCTTTCCAATAAGCGTAAGGTGTCCTATCCTTCCATTTGGTTCTCTTGTTACCTTCTTTTATGTCCTTCAACACATTTTTCCAAGGCCTAATATTGGTCTCAGCCCTACCATACATACCAATGACAATTAGCAAGTTGCATTATTATATCTCCATTTTTCAACATATTTGACTTCATAGTTGTTGTTAGTTATTGACCATCAGTGATTAATAATAATTAATTAAAAAAATTATGTTTACCAAACTTTCATAATCAATAGTTGGAAAATATTAAAAGGAATGAGGAGTCCATACCAGCCCCAAAATGACCAGTCAGGGAACACAATATCCAAACTCTGCCCATCGGCACAGTAGCGAAACAAAGGTGGTGGGCCGGTGGAATTTGGACCCTGAAAGTCCTTTGACCGGACTACAGGCCTATCATCACAATCAAACATGAGTTCTAAGTCAGGTAATCTTCCAGGATACCACCTCATAAGCTGCAATATACCCCACAAAGTAAATGCATCTCTGGTCTGAATCGACTGCTTATACTTGTCCACGTATGCCTTTCCGTCCACAATCACAAGCCTAAAATGTGCTGTCCTCCGTGCCCGTTCGATCATTTCCCTCGTGATTCCAGTGTCTCTCCAGGGCCGTAGATCTTCATGGATCCATCGGAAGTATGATGGGCAGCTAGCGTTTGATGTATTTGCGGCGGGATTGTGTTTTCTTGGGTAGTCTTTTGTACAGGTTTGCCGTGTAAGGTTTCCTGTAGTACATTTAAGTGGGAATTCTTGTTTCTCTGGGAATGATTTTTGAGAAAAAAGACTCCCAAACATTGCGTACTGAAATTTGTAAAAACATCATCAGCAGCATTAGTCATATACTAATAATGGAAGGTTAATTTGATATTTTGAAGAAGAAGAAGAAGAAGAAGAAGTAGAAGAAGAAGCAATTGGGGCTTTAGAGGACTTACAGTGTCAAAGCAACCCACAACAATCAAGGCGCCAAGAAAAAGGAGCAAAAAGAAGACTACCAAAACAGTATTTGCATTTCTCTTATTTAGTGGTTGCCAAGGTGTCCTCAGGAAATGTCTATGAAGCCCTGAGGCAAACCTGAAAGTGTAGACAGATTTCTCATTGTTCTTCTTCTTCTTCTTCATCAATGCCCTCTCTTCCTTGCAAAACCTCTAGTTTATTTCTATGGCCATCCCTGTAGTGTTGAATATAACATTTATATTAACTTTAGGTACAAGTTAATTTTATTTTTATTCATGGATTCGAGAGTCCTTAAGTCAAAGTCTACCTTGTAAATTCGAATCATAATGGAGAACACAGGAACGTGCAGTCCTGGGGCTACCTCTGCCTGTATGTATTGAAAAACTAAGGGTTCCTTCTTATATAGGTAATTAAGCACATGCAAGCAAGGTTGTTCATAATCACGATCGAAACTCTAGTTTTGTTAAAAACACGCATCCCTAATGGCTGTCCCGATTCCCGTCAAATCGGTGATTGTTGCAATTACAAGCGATGATGCTACTTTGCTTCACGGAGGAGAAACCGTCAACTCAAATTTATACATGTCTAGTAATTATTAAGATATAAAATATATATATAGTAAAATTTATTTATTAAATATATAAATATTATATATTTATATTTTAAATAAATAATACATTAAATTTAAGTAAAAATTTTTTATAAATTTTTTATCTTTTAAATAAAAACTCTTATGGTAATTGTTGTATTTTTGAGAGCATATTTTATTAAGAAAAATTGATAACAATAATATAAATCTCATATTGAGATAGCATTGGAAGATGTAAATATATCCGAAGAAAATCCAGGGACAGCATTAGCCACGGCCTCGCGGATGCATCTAAACATTTCACAAATAATAATAAATTTTAATTTAATGATATAATATACTAATTTATATTTTATTTTTGTATTTATTTCCAATTAGTGAAACATATTTTATAAAAAAATAAATTTTAAGATTAATATTTCCATTCAAATTCTGCAAAATGAAAAAAAAAATTCCCACTGATATACAAAATCAATAGAAAAGACAAGGCAATAAATCTTGCGAGATTGTTGCGTTATTGCTTGGCCTGTCAAATTAGAGCATGCAAGACATTGTCCCTCAACCTCAAGTCAACTCCTAAACGTATACGTATAAAATTAATTAATGCTGAGGAAAATTCTTATCTACGAGAGCGCTTCACTTTATTTATAAATTAATCAAATTTATTTATTAATAAAATATTATAAATTAAATAAAATTATTTAAAATAAATCAAAATTATAAATAAAAATATTATATTTATAATTTATTTATTTATTTATTTTAAAATTATTTTTTAACTAAATAAAAAATTATATTATCTTAATAATTTTTAAAATATTAATATTATTTTCATTTTAACAATTATAATACTTAATTATATATTATTTTTAATAATTTCAATAAATTAAATTATTTTTAAACACCTTTTAACTAAACACTTAAACTATTTAAAATTATTTTTCAATAATTTTATTAAATAATTAATTGCTTTTCTTGATTTAACACAAATTAAAAAATATATTTTAAATAAAAAGTAAATAATCAAATTAAATAATGCATTATAAATCCAAGATATAAATACATAAGATTATATATTTGATAAGTAAATTTTAACATATGTAAAAAAAAAAACTTATTCTTAATTATTTAGATTTTAAATTTGCCTATACTCATTTTCCCACATCTCTACTTGCCTTACTGATAAAGCATTTCTATCCAAAAATCCTGCCAGAGCCGCAGGATATGTCACATGGACGAGACATAGTGCATGGAATTATATCGCTAGGAGACGCCACCATAGACTCGTTCATCAACTTCCCATGGTTAACATTTGCTGCACACGCCATTGATTCTGATTCCTGAACATAGCTCCACAGCACCTGGAGTTATTTCAACAGTTCTGCATATATTCGTTTAGTAGATGATACATGCAAAGCTTAGGAGAAGTGTGTAAATCAGATTTAAATAAGAAAAATTTCCAGTATCATATAATTGTTTCAAGATATATCATAAATCTAGTATTGTTTAATAGAATAATTTTTGGTTAGTAATTTTGGTCATAAATTTAAAATTCTTTAAAAATTGGGGAAAAGATGAGTGTCTAATAAAAATCATAAATGATGATGGGCCATTATTTAATTAACCGAGTAGAGATAGAGTCTATAATAGACTCATTGATAAACTAAGGATCTCAGATTCAAGTGCTTAATACCAAAGTGGCATTAGGTTATTTTAAGTGGAAATTTTTATTAATTATAATTTTATATTTTTAATTGTAAAATTTATTTTATTAATAATTATTATTGAATGAATTAATAAATTTTAATTTAATAATAATAAGAAGATGAACACTATTTCCTATTCTTAATAAAAATAAATAAATAAATAAAATATATAAAATATATATATATATATATATATATATATAAATGAAAGAAAAATAAATGGAAAGAAGCAGATGAAAAGTGATTACCAGCCCCAAATTGATCAATCCGGCTCCGTGCAGTATCCGAACTCCGGTGGTGGGCCAGCATTTGGGCCGCCAAAGTCCTCCAATGGACAAATCAGCCAATCTTCCAGGTACTCGTTTTTGCCTCTTAATTTTTTTAATGTCCAATTTTATTATTTTTAAATTTTTAATTTAACTTAATTAAATATTTTGACTTAAATTCAAATTTAAAGTAAGTGGTATTCACACAATATTTTTGGGCGTGATTTTTTTAAAATTTTTTTTATATTAATTAATTAGTTAAAACAAGAGTTAATTACTTTAAAATTCTTTAAAATTTTATTTAATTAAAAAAATCTTAATTAAAAATATTCTTTTTTTAACAAAAATTAAAATAATAATTACTTTAAGATCCATTAAAATTTTGATAATTACAAATAAGCTCCTAATTAAAAATAAAATAAATTATAATTTAATTTCTAAAATTTTGCAAAACATACATATTAATAATTATACTTTTAAAATACACCTATTTAATTCTTAAAATTTAATAAATGATTACCCGAATTATTTTAAAATTTTTAATCATTAAAATTTTTAATTTTCTCATCAAGCTCTTTAATAGATTTATTAAAATATTAATAATTAAATAGATAAATTTTAAAAATATAAAAATTAATTTATAAATTTTATTAAATCTCAAAAAATAAATTGTAATTTATTCATAAAATATTTTTTACTAACAAAAAATTAAAATATATTTAATTAAATAAAATATTTAAATTATTTTTTAATAAAATTAAAATATTAAAATAATACATTAAAAAATAATTATATATTTTTGGTTTGGAACGCCGTACTGGATCAGGGAGTGGCAAATTTAAGCTTAGATTTAGGTAAATTGAACGAAAATTTTAAATGTTAATAAAGTTGAACATCAACAAAAAGTTGAGAGCAAAAATAAGTTACAGACTTTTGCTCGTGTTCCCTTTAAATTTTGAAAAATAAGAAGGCTGCTTGCTCGTATTCCCTTAAAAAAAAAAAAATGACACTTCATATGGACCTTACAGACACTTTTAGACTCCAATTTGCCACTTTCGAACCTGAAGGGTTTCAGTGTGCAACAATTTATTGCCGGTGAATCGTGGCCGCATTAAGGCTTTGATAAGTACATGTGTTGTAGTTGTGAAAGAGGTAATAATAAAATCTGCTAGGACCATACTCACTCAGTTCATAATTCAATACAATCAACCGCTAACTATAAGTCTAATGGTTGACACATGGTGATGTTTTATAGAAAACATCCAAAGTTGAATATCACATACCTTGCTACCTCAAAATGGAGAAGGCCTCCAAGTTCAATGGTTTCAATGGCCAATTGTTAAAAGGTGGTTTTCCTCTAAAAGTTTTTGAAGTTAAACTGTATGCCTCAACATCATTCTGCAAGGAAATTTGCCAAATTATATTAGTAAAAGAACTTCATATTTGCTCACAATTAGCACCAAGTCATTGCCCCATGGATTGTAAAGAAAAAGCTAGAAAATTAAAATTTTCCATCACGCATGCATCCCCAAAAATATGCTGCCCAAAAGCCTTCCAGCAGTGAGCTGAAGAGAAGGTGATGCCATCAACCATATCATTATATTGCATACTGCAAAGGGAACAACTAAAATATTGTACCATATTTTTCGCACAAGAAACTAAATTCAGCAATTTTTTTTTCCAATTAGATGACCACATTATATTGCCTGATAATTTAAAACAATTAGGTGATAGAGACTCTCCATAGTCATCTAATGTGAATGAAGAACTTATGCATATATGAAGTAACAACCTGAATTATTTAGCACATTAGATAATAACATTAAGAAGGTAGGTGAAGGCTAGGAAATAGATAATTCAAATTCCTTAATTTATCTTCTCATTCAAATCATGAAAGAGTCCATCAGTAATATGCAAGAAAAATATAACCTTGAGTTCTCGATAAGAAATCCCTTTAGTTGGGCTTTTATGTTGCAAGTCCCGCCTTAGTGTCAAGAAAATCTCCAATAATCGCTTTCTGAAACCAAAAGAGAGATTATTTTATGATAATAATGATTAGAAGAAAAGAGTGAATGAGTTGCAAGTGCCACAGATGAAATTTCTTGGAGCATACTTGTCAGCTTACTTGCACAGAGATGACTCCGTAGATGGAGAAAGTGCTCCTTTAGCAGAGGTCCCTTGTTTTCTTCCCGTGGTCCCAAGAACAACTTCATGCAAACCATACTTATTCCAACATATGGAATACCTATGGATAAAAGCATACAGAATGCTGTAACAAGAGAACAGTAACAAAATACTTATGCAATGAGAACAGCACAAATTGATATACCCGCATGTTAAAGTGACTATAGCAGTATCAGCATGCTGAAATTCTTTGGGTGGTACAGGAGCTGTACAAAAAAGTGGCTGCAAGTGGCATTAAAGAAAAAAAATCAAAATCTTGCTCAATTCCATATTATTGAAGATACTACTGACTTCACAGACCTTGTTTATTTGAAAGGGAACAGTCAAATTATTTGACAATGGTAAGATTCGATCATACAAAGATCTTTGCAAGTGGTTCTCCAATGGAATATGTTGAAAAACGCTAGGCGACTGTCCAACAGTGATCGTAGAAAGATAAACAGGTTGAAGAAAGTAGGAAAGCAGAGATCCTGAAATAACAGAATAGAAACCCATTATTAAATTAATGCAAATATAGTTCCTATTAATTTCAGAGTATATTTAGTGAAGTCAAAATGACAGCCAAAATGCCGCTTGTAATGCATGTCTATGCAAGCTTAGCACAAGCAAAATAAAATCAGCAAATGCCATGCGAAGATGGAATATGCACATAAAGTCTATGCAAAGTAACAGATCTGAATCAATCTCAGGGAAGGAAATTGAAACAGAATTTTCAAAGAACTTAAGAGAAACAGTGAGATTGGGTGAGAAAAGAATAGAACAAGATCAGAAGAGAAAAGAGTTTAGAGATGAGAGAAAGTATCATTGAATATCATTCTTTGAATGAGTTGATACAGGTATGACTTCTTCCTTTTATACACAGCAGTAACTGCTTCCTAACAACTCCTTAATACTCTCCAGACAACCAGAACTATCTCTAACTACTTGAGGCCTTTCCCTCCAAAAGTTGTTACAGAAGTTTCCCTCCAATTCTAACCAGTCTACCCCTGCCACTATTTATTCTTTTTCCTTCTTCTATAATATGTAACAATACACTCTCCAAGAGAATCTTCTTGTCCCCAAGAAGATGAAAATTCTGGAAATTGAGCCAAAAGAAAAAATTGATCTTCCCAAGTTGCTTCTTCAGCTGGAAGATGAAGCCACTTAATAAGGCCTTGGAGAATCTTTTGATTGTCCCAGGTCACCATTCTAGTCCTCAACACTTTCTCAGGGGCTATGAGTACTGTATCATCCTAAAAAATTGGCAGGTCCTGTACTACTACTGCATCATTGCCCACTTTCCTTTTTAGTAAGGAAACATGAAAAACAGGATGGATGGAGGCATTGTCAGGCAATTTCAGCTTGCAAGCTACTGCTCCAATCTTTGCCACAAACTGATATAGGCCAAAAAATCTTGCTGACAGCTTAAAATTCTCCTTATGGCCAAGGAAGTTTGCCTGAAAGGCTACAACTTGAGATATACCCAATCCCCAACTTCAAATTCCCTCTCAGATCTCCCCTTATTAGCATATTGTTTCATCCCGTTCTAGGCCAGCACTAAATTCTCTCTAATGAGCTGAGACAACTGCTACCTTTCTTGCAAAAACTCTACAACAGAACCCACTGACACTTCATTTGTTGGAAACATGGCCAAAGAAGCAGGCTGGCAGCCATATAAAGCTTGGAAAGGGGACATTTTCAACCCACTGTGGTGGCTAGTATTATACCACCACTCAGCTAGAGAAAGCCACTTGCACCAAGAAGATGATTTCTCAAAACACAAACACCTTAGATACCCTTCCAAACTTTGATTCAACCTCTCACTTTGACCATCTGTCTGAGGGTGCTAGGCAGTAGAATAAAGAGAGGGTACACCCAAGCACTTTGAACAGCTCCTTCCAAAAAGAGTTGGTAAAAATGTTGTCCCTGTCAGATATAATTATAAAAGGAAGACCACGCAACTTGAAGATGGTATCCAAGAAAAGATGAGCAACAGTAATTGCAGAAAATGGGTGCTGCAATGCCAAAAAATGAGCATACTTGGTGAATCTACAGATAATTACCAAAATTATATCTTTGCCTTTTGACTTGGGAAGCTGCTCCACAAAATCCATTGTAATATGCTGCCATGCTTGTGATGGCTTAGGGAGTGGTTGTAGCAATCCTGGAGAAGCACAATGCTCTACTTTACACCTTGCACACACATCACAACTTCTAACCCAATCCATCACACTCTTCATCATTCCAGGCCAATGAAAGTGCCTATGCAGCCTGACATAGGTCCCATTAATTCCTGAATGCCCTCCTAAACAGGAATTATAAGACAAGGCTAACAAATGATTCCTGAGGGTGCATGTGCTGCCAATATACAATTTGCCTTTGTAAAAGAGCAACCCATCTTTATATGAATACCCAGGATGAGCTATCTCAGCAATAGAGCAGCAGGGATCAATAGAATTGCATGATTATGTGACCTGAAAGGAGGTAAAGACTTGGGATCTTTAAATACCCCTTTATACTTATGTAATAACAACTGCAAATCTAGAGAAGAGGCTGCTGAAGACAGAAAAGAATATCCAGCACTACCTGTTCCTTGCTCCAATTGAATACAAAATAATGGAGTCTGAAAATCCTCTCCACTCTTATGCATTAACTGGTTATAGCTAAGACAGTGTAGCACCTTAGACTTAATGGCCACATCCCCAATACCCTTCAATGAAATAGGCTTTCCCTCATATTGGAAACTGATTGTAGAATGCTGGAAGTCAAAAAAAATGGGATTGAAAGTCTTTAACCAATCCACTCCTAATATAATATCAAAAGTACCCAATTCCAACAACCTGAAGTCAAAATTAAAGCAATATTGCTGAATTTTCCTGCTAAAAGCTGAACAAACATCAGTACTGAACACTTTCCTTCCATCAACTACTGTTACTGCAATTGCAGGTCCCTCCACTATAGGCAACTTCAGTTACCTTGCCACTTTTGCATCCAAGAAACTATGAATACTACCACTGTCCACTAATATCAACAATTCCCTATTTTTATGCTTCCCAATTACTCTTATAGTGTCAATCCCACTGCTGCCCTCTATAGCATGCACTGACAAAGTAACTTCTTCAGAAACAGCAGGTACTTCCCCTTCTGTAACATCATGCTAAACTTCCTCTCCCTCATCAATTTCCTGGTTCTGTATCTGAAATACTGAGGCATCATTCTCTTGTAATTGCAGGGCCATCAGAGTTTTCTGCTTACATTGATGGCCAGGAAAGAATTTCTTTCCACACTTGAAACAGGATCTGGGTGATCTAATAGTATTGTGGGTAACAAGCATATTGGAAGAGACTTTATTAATTGGCTGATTAACAGAAGACTGACCCATAGAAATGGAAGGTTTTTTAACCGAATTAATTGGTTTAGCAATGGAAGATTGCTCCCAATTTGAGGCTTTGGGCTCCAAGAAATAAGGTGACTGAGAAGAAGTGTTTTTTGGGACAAAAGTAGAAGAATAAGAAGGTCTGAAATTATTCTGGTGAGGTCTTGTAACAGAATTAACTTTCTTGCTGCAACTCAAGAGTTGTTCTTGGTATTTTGCAATTTCAAAATCATGGAAAAGAGTAGTTGGTTTCATCATCCTGACCATAGGTCTTATATCATCTCTTAACCCACCAACAAAGGCTGACAGAAAATAAGCTTCCCCCAAATTAGGCATTACCCTCTCTAACCTAATTCTTCGATCCTCAAATTTATCTTGATACTCTTCCACAGTTCCTTCTTGCCTCATCTTCATGATTTCTTCCACTACATCTTCTAACCCATCCTCTCCAAACCTCCTACAAAGATCTTTCTCAAAATCCTTCCAAGAGTGAGAACCTTCCCCCAATATCCAATTGTGATAACAAGCATCAGCCCTATCCATTAGAAACAAACTAGCAATGCCAACCCATTGCTATTTAGGAACACCATACACCTCAAAGTACTTAACACATTTCCTTACCCAAGCCCTAGGTTCTTTCCCTTCAAAAGTAATCAATTCAATTTTTGACAACATTTGGGACATACCTTCAAAATTAATTGCAGATCCATTACTGTTGCTACCTCCTCCTTGCTGTTGATTGACTCTTCCCCCTGGATTAGGAAGAATTCCTTTGCCCCCAAGAGTCGCTGCAGAAGTTTCAACCTCATCATTCCTTCCTGGACCAACCTGAGGCATGGAATCACCAAAAATAGATCGCAATTCTTCCCTGATCATATTGCAAGTCTCAATTGCTTGCTGTAAAGCATTCTGCTTCATCTCCTCCCTCAATTCCTCTTTATCCTTCCTCAACTCATTCTGTACAGCCCTAATTACTTCTTCCAATTCAGAGAATCTAGAATCTTGAGCAATTACCCTAGATCTAGTCATTTTCAATGCCACAGATCCAAAATTGAAGCTGTTCCCACACGTAACTCAGCTTTGATACCAATTGTAAAGTAACAGGTCTGAATCAATCTTAGGGAAGGAAATTGAAACAGAATTCTCAAAGAACTTAAGAGAAATAGTGAGATTGGGTGTGAAAAGAATAGAACAAGATGAGAAGAGAAAAGAGTTTAGAGATGAGAGAAAGTATTATTCAATATCATTCTTTGAATGAGTTGATACAGGTATGACTTCTTCCTTTTATACACAGCAGTAACTGCTTCCTAACAACTCCTTAATACTCTCCAGACAATCAGAACTACCTCTAACTACTTGAGGCCTTTCCCTCCAAAAGTTGTTACAGGAGTTTCCCTCTACTGCAGCCACTATTTATTCTTTTTCCTTCTTCTATAATATGTAAGAAGTTGTCCATGATTGTCTCCATTTCAGTAACTTGACTATGCCATTGTATAATAAGCACGTCTTATTTATCTTATAACAAATTAGAATATATTATTTGTCTTAGAACAAAGAAAAATCTATTTTGAGTAGTATCTACAGTAAATAATTAACCTTGAACTCCAAGAACATTCCAACGAGTGATCTTGTCAGAGCAGCTAACTGACATTGTTGTGTCACCACGACCAGGCTTCCGTTGAACCATGCCACTGAGTTGTGAACCATTACCTGAAATGTACACACTAATAGTAAAAAATTTTGAAGATTGATGATTTTAAGACCAATAGAATAAAAATGTAGTGGCCAAAATAGCAAGTGATAAATAATAAGAATAAATTAGTAAGTAGGCCTAGCAAAAAAGGAAGGAAGGAGGAAAACTTCCTGGTTAGGCCCAGTATTCAACATATAATGAACTAAACTAAAGCTACAGAAGAAGTAAAATTATTTAGGAGGGAGGAAAACTGGGAAAGGAGGTGAAATCCATTTAAGATCCTTGTACCATTATTCTCTTCTGGAGCCCCTAAAAGCTCATTTATGGAACCATTAAGCTTGCCTAGAGAGAAAATGGTGAATCCTCTTCTCTTTGGAAGGTGTTTCTCATAGACAATAAGGGTGAATGCACAGAAGCATCTCCACCTATAAAAAGCAATTAAATGATAATAAGGTCACAAACATTGTACATATGACAATATGGACTTTTCTTAGTTAGACCCGGTCCATAATGAGTATAGTGAGACCTATTAAATACATTGGGAGTCCCACATATTTGTCTATGATAGATCCGGTCTAAGCAAGAATTTCCCAATAAGTAAATCTAATTAATGCAGACAGGATTCATTTACTTTTAAATAAAACAGAGGAATATCATGAAGAATTACATGGCAACTGCGATATGTACAGATGTAATTGCCAACCCTCTCTCAGTTTGAAGTTTCCTTGATTAGAACCATCTTGTTCCAAATGGAAAAGGCAGTTTGTGACATCATCACTTTGCAATTGTCTGCTCCCACTATCATTTCCATGCTTATTTAAAATACTGGAGAGACGTTGAATCTCTGAATAGAAGAACCTAGTTTAATTTCAAAACACATGCACATACAAGCAGTTAGAGCGGAGGCAATAATAGTTTTATCAAAAACCTTGAAAGGCTACTCAATTCCAACAATGAAACACAATCAAGCAAAGACATCAGGCTGCCACCGCCAGTAAATTAAGCATGTGACAGACATATGCTAAATCAAATACATGGCGGGATATATATATACAAGTCATGAAGCATTGAAGATACCAACAAGCAAAACAAAGTATTCACTTCATATAATACAATGTTCTGCAACAAAATAGATAAACAAAAAAGAAAGGATTTTTAACCTCATTAAAGCTCTTCGAGCAATAATCTCAGCGTGTGAATCATTAACAATGTCACCCTGCGTGCTCAAGTGCGAGCGCCCAATACATTTTGTCCCCGTTCCTAAGGAAACAACTTCTAAATCTGAAATGGAAGCAACAGTAATCAAATTTATACCTTTACAACACTTGGTATTTGAGCATTTGGACACAATACATTGGTACACACCAAATTTCGAATTATATGAAGGCAAAAGCTCCAACGAAGTAAGGAAAAGAGAGGAATTAGTTTAGGGCATAGTTAGATACCTTGAGAAGGAGAGGAAATGAGAAACGAAGCCAAGACAGTGACTTCGCGCCCCTGAGGCTTTCCTTTCTTAGGAAGAGAGTTGTATAGCGAAATCACCTTTTCTGATACCTTCTCTCCCCAACCTTTCTCTGCGGAACAACTCGAATCCATCGCTGCAATTCAAGAAATTACCAGTGAAACGGCGCTTCGGAGATGGGACTCCATCCTCCCTTCAGTTGGCCCTTTTCCTTTCTTTTCCTGAAACGACGTCGCTTCATTAAACGTCACCGTTTTAACTTATTTTCTTTATTGGGGTTGGGAATGGAATTTCAACTCTCGTTAATAAATAATGATGGCTTATTAGTGATCATAATAGAGGGAAGCTGGCAAAAATGGAATCATGTGGGTATTGTTAAAGCATAGTCAGTGACTTTTCCGTATTTTATCAAATAAAAATTCTTATTAAAACTTATAAATTTTTTAATGAAAAAACATATTTTAAAATTTTTATTTTAAATATATCAAATTAATATAAAATATATAATTTTGATATCACTTAAAAAAATAATATTTATACAGAAAACTAACCCGATGATATGATTACTAGGTAATTTTGGTTTAATTTTGAATTGAAATTATTGATTTAATCTGTTTTATAATTTAATTAATTTTAATTTAAAATAATTTTAATTTTATATAATTTTATTTCATTTTTAACTGGATTTGGCTTTTGATTTATGATATTATTAAATTATAATAAATTTATATAATAAAAAAAGGAAAAGCTTTACCATAATTTGCCAGCTGGGCAGCAATTTGCTTAACCGAATAATCCTCCTCCTGACAGCCAGATAATGTGGCCCCATAGCTCAGATGCTTATCAGCCCACGCATCACTTAATTCCAGCTCAGCAACTCTATAAATATTAAAATCATAATTTATGAGTAATATTCCATCCATCTCCTATTAAATTATTAATTTTCATTTTTTTATTGAAAAGATTTAATCAAATTAAAATTAAAATCAAAATATCTTGAAAAGACTTATAAATTAAAGAAAGCTGGTTTTGGCAAAGACCATGACAAAAGCGACTGTACCCACCGGTGCTTGACAGTTAGTCAAGGTGATCTTCTAGTGGACCCAATTATACAGTTACCCTTTTGTATTCTTCATTTCCACGTTGTCGTTTTAACAGTCCGACGGTTCTTCTTCGGTAGCTGCTTATACGTGGCACTGTTTACCCGTTTTACCTGTCGGCATTAACTCAATTACACCACGTATCGTACGCGCATTCCTTCTCTAAATCACCGCTCATATTCACCGCAAGATCAATCATTCTGTGACCCGTAATTAAAACCAACGTAGATCTATTGGGTCCTTTTAAAGCAACCATGCCTATGCGATGCACGTTAGCCAGCCTTTATTAATGATCCCTGCCCCTCACCAAATTTTGCAACGTTGCTACATTATATATTACCAGTTCTCTACTGAGCTGCGTCTGGAGAGGTAGAGACATGGCAGAACAGGAATCGAAGAAGCTAGAAACCGAATCGCCGGTGACACCAACTCCAGCAACGGCACCGGCGGAATTCAAGCAAGATGCGGCACAGGAGAAAGCTATTGTTCCATCACCTGAAGAGAAGCTTGATGAATCCAAAGCTCTCGCTGTAGTCGATAGTAAGCTCTCTCCCTCTCTCCTATCTATGCTTAATTATAGGAATTAGCTTTGATGTTTTATTGAGAACATTGGCTATAATCATGTGATCTTCATTTCCTCTGTTTTTTATTTTCGCAAATAAAAATTCAGGATGAAGATAATTTACCTTTTCTGACTTTCGATCATCCTCTGAACATGGTTTTTAGTAGATTTAGACTGGAAATGGCCTTTTTCCAATGGTTTTTTTTTATTCCTCTGATCTCTTGATTGTACATGGATGTGCTAGAATCTCATATCAACATGAAAATTAGAATGAATTTTTTGCGTCGCTTCACATTCCGTCAATTTATTTTCAAGTCTCTTCTAATCCAACTTTTTTCACAATATGATTGGTTTGGTTTTTTTTTTTTTTTTTTTGGAAGAGCTCTAAGCTCTCCCCCTCCCTGCCCACCCTTCTCTGTATCTGCCATTTTTATTGGATTAGCTACAAGCAAGGTAATTCTACCACTTTTTGTAAACTCCCAACATACTCTGATGGATTTGAACTTGAGATTAACGGATAAAAAATTTGAAATTTTTAAATGCATCCATATAGGAAAGGGGAAAGAAAAGGAAACATTCATTGGAGCTGAACATTTTACTATTCATTTTAAAGTTCTTTCTTTACACGATTACTTATTTAGATTGAATTAAATAAGCTTATTTATTTTATTTTATTGGTATTTTAAAAGGTGAATTTATCCTTTCTAATAACAATTTGGCTATGAAATTTCCTTATATTCACTTTTAAGACATTTATGAACTACAGGTTGTAGCCTTGCAGGAAATGCACTCTTTACGTCATATAATTTGGAAAAAAAAAAAAAAAGGAAGTTGTTTACCTTCTTCATCTCTGTTTCTTTTCTTTTTTTTTTTTTTTTAATTTTTGGTAAACTCATCTCTGTTTCTTTAAACTTGATTAAGGAGGCCAATAATATACGCCTTATTAAAGCAGAAAGCTTGATAAACACCTGAAAAGATATATATATATATATATATATATATCTCCAATAATTCCCATTATAATTTTCAAGGAATAAGGATGCTAGCTCGTATTTCTTTTTCTTCGGAAATATAAAATATCGTCCCTATTTAGAATAATGGCAACCAATATAAAGTATTTTATATTTTAGTGGAATTTGTCCCTACTTAGCATAACGGCATCCAAAGCAGGAGTAGTGGCCCCTATGTCGTTCATATCATGGTTCATTAAAGCTTGATAATGACATGCAACAATTTTTTTTTTTTGGGTTCTATAAAGACATTTATTGCTTTATTTTATTTATTTATTTTGTACGAAGGAATTTATTTCAATACAAAGGAAAAGAAACGAAGAAAATAAATAGCAATTGACGGAGTTCCTTTTACTTCCTTTTTTTTATGACAACAATTATCAAGTGAAAACAGCAAAAATTGACTTAACCATTTTGCACGTTTCCTACACACACACATGTATATTTTAAAAAAATCTGTATAAGTTTACTTTTTTTACACCTTTTAGATCAGGAGGTCTAAAGGCTGTCCTTTGTACATTGTTGATAAGGTACATGATGGATATAGACTTATAAGCTGTTTCAATTTTTTTTTGTTTTATAGAGACTCAGGAATCGGCTCCAAAGAAGATTTCTGGGGGATCACTTGACAGAGGTAAACATTGCGAATCCTTTTTATCTCTTATTTTTCCATATAAAATAAGATGGTGATTATGAAGAATGAAATCGAAAGAATCTTTATTTTTATTTAATTTATATTGTTGGCTGAGTCATTATATCCAGTTTTACTCTGTTGATATTTTGGTGGCATTTTAATTTTGTAAGTTAACTGAACACTTGTTTCATTAGGACGAACAGTAGAGTTTAATTGAGATCCAGTGTTGAGCATGATGAAGTTGTTAATTTTCCATGGCATGCCAAAATGTCATGTTCCCTAAGGAGTAACATATGATATCAACTTTGTATTTTCCAGACATTGCTCTTGCGGAGGTTGAAAAGGAAAAGAGAAATTCCTTTATCAAGGCATGGGAAGATAGTGAGAAAACTAAAGCAGAGAATAAGTAAGTAGTTCTCTGACCTATCATTTTTTCCCACCGTCCAGCAACTGATATGCGGCTAAATTAAGTGAAATTATCATCTTAATCATCTAAACGTAATATTGTGATTGGCAAAACTGATTGCCAATTAACACCACATATCAAGCTGCACTTTTTTCTTACATATATAGTAGTTTCTTACCTGTTATGTTCACTGGTTAACATGGTAGCATTCCTTCTACAAAAGCCAAGGCTATAACTAATTCATTCTTTTGTAATCAACAGTGAAATGAAAGATATCAGGATAAACTTGTCTAACATTAATGGAGAAATAGGGTTCCATTTGACTTGAAAAAATCCTGGTCTGTTAATAATTACATATTAATTGTAAGTTAGCTGTATGTTGACTAGTATGATAATCTGTTTGTATATATTATTTGTCGTTTGAATTTGCTTGTGTGTATATGAGGAGTTTGATTGTTGAAAACTTAGCAACTATGCTTAATACTGCTGAACAGGGCTCAGAAAAAGCTCTCTGCTGTTATTGCATGGGAGAACAGCAAGAAGGCAGCATTGGAAGCCAAGTTGAGAAAGATTGAGGTAACTAATCCCTTTAGATTGAGGTAACTGCTTAAGTTACCTCTGCTATTTGTATGCTTAGTTTATCGAGGAATCAACAATTAATCCTACGCGTACTATTTCCACCATTATATATGTGCTGTGCTACAATTAATGGAAAATTCAGACTCCATTTGGTAAATTGAAAGGGATGATGTTCCGCTGATTTTATAAGGTTGTTCTTTAACACTTTAGATTCAAAACTAATAAGTTAAAGAATTGGCAGGAAAATTTGGAGAAACAAAAGGCAGAATATGCTGAGAAAATGAAAAACAAAGTAGCTTTGGTTCACAAACAGGCTGAAGAAAAGAGGGCGATGGTTGAAGCCCAACGAGGAGAAGAACTCCTAAAGGCAGAGGAAATGGCTGCAAAATACCGCGCTACAGGCCAAACTCCAAAGAAACTCCTCGGTTGCTTCTAAGGTTGCAAGTTTTGAGCTTGGTCTGGAAGCAGTAAATGGAACTGGTGATCTTTCTCTACATAATTTTTATTTTTTGTTAACTCTTTGTTTTCATCTGTACACTTTTCTTGTTCGTTTCTTTCCTCGTAGTTTTACGTCTTTGCCACTGGAAAATGATCAAATTTCCATTACTGAGTGTGTCTGTGTATGTATATAAATACAATATTTTATCCGTGAGAAAGGAGTTTGAATTTATTTCATAATTGTGTTGCAATTGCAAAAATTTGCATGCAAATTTCATTTTCTTGAGTAATAAAGAAACTTCTTGATGCAATGCACAAATCCATATCATACTCGAAGATTCGTATTTCTCATTTTCATGGGTATTCCTAACTCTAATGAGATTATTTATTTTTTTATATAAATTTTATTTACATTTTCTAACTTATTTAGAATTCTAAAATACTATTTCTATTTAATTTAAGTTTTTAAATATTTTTTCTATTTAAATTAGTACTCTTTAATTATTTTTATTTAAATTAAAATTTAAAACTCTATAAATAGTCATTATATTTTTATTATGTATAAATTTTCATTTTTATTTTAATGAAATTTTCTTCTTTATAAAGTTAGTTTCCTTTATTTTCTCCTTAAATTTTAAATTAAATCTTGTATATTTTAAGATATTGGATTATATCTTATTTATTTTCAAGGATTTAATCGTGTGTCTATTCTTTTTTGGTGCAAAACGCTGCATCACTTTCTGTGAGGAAAGCTACTTTATATTGCGAAAAGTGATGACTGATCGGTTATTACTATAATATGAACCAATTCTGATCAGCTATGACTAAGCTGAAAGAGAAAGGACATTCTAATCTCCAATTAATCCAGGCTGTGATAGAGCTTGGTAGTAATTAGTATTTACACATTCTAATCATGTGTAACAGAACATACTTTATAAACAGCTGGTATGGTCAAATGCTGAGAAAGAACTTCATGGTCTACAGTCTGATAGACATTCAGACAAAATTCTAATGAACAAGTAGCATCATCCCATGTTGACAATTCTGAAGAGATTAGGTCCCAAAGAACATATATCTTCTATATATATATATATATATATAGAATTAGCAGGGCTCCAATAAATAAAACTAGGAAATGTTAACATCATTACACCCTGTAACTGTACTCAGCCGAAGAATCTTACTAATAATAACTGACCACTTAGCTTTATAAGCTCTTGTTTGCTTTTACATCAGCTTCATAGCTTTTAGTACTCAAAAGATCACTAGCTCAAAATTCAAGCAAACCAGGCTTCAAACTACAAATCAAGATCTTATTACTGCATTGCCGAATAAGAGGCAATGCTATCGACATTTTCTTCCAAGAAACTCATGTCATTGTTAATGGGGAAATCCAACAGAAGTTGCAGTGTTGAGTCTGAAGAATCTTCTAACGCAACAGAGCTTGACGAATCAGACCCAGCATTCACATCTTCAGCGTAAGATTTGAAGCTTTTGCACTCCGTATCTTCATTTTGATTGCTTGCCGTGGTAGAGTAACCTGCTAAGTTGGGGCTAATATCAGCAGTGACAGCTGAAAATGAACCACATTTGGTCGATGAAGATGCCTGAGAAGCTGAAGCAGGACTTTGGCAAGTAGTTTTGTCTCCCCGATTGAACTTTCTAAATGATTCTCCAACTTCAGAGTTCCACATCCGCAGAAAATAATCACTATCAGTTTTTCCTGGAGTTGGTGGATTGAAGAGTGAGGACTCCCTTGAAAGCCGAGCCTCAGCTTCAAGTCTAGCACTCTCCCACTGTGCCATATGGCGAGTAGCAGGGGATGCAGGAGTTTTTATGGCTGGTCCACAAGAGGGAAAGGGCTCATGAGTTTGCGGGTCAAGTCCCATGCAAAGAAGGCGTTTCTTCAGGTGGGTGTTCCACAAGTTCTTTACCTCATTATCTGTTCTGCCTGGTAGTTGAGAGGCAATGGCAGCCCACCTGAATAATATTGAAACATCAAAATTACAAAACACTCTTATATCACGTATAAACAGTTGAATCTCATTTAAATTATCAAAAGCAAGAACATTTGATTGTTAATTTATTGCACCCAGAGGTTTGACAAACGGCAGAAACATGAATTAAAACAGAGCACCAAAACCAATGCCGTTAAAAAATCACTGTAACTGATAAAATTTCACTTGTGTTCTTGGAGGAATATTCATTCATTGGATTAGAAAAGGGATTGTGCATTCCAAATCTTGAACAATTAATCTACCTTAATGTTTAATTAAAAAGCAATATTAGTAATCAATCAAGAGACTTTAATCCAACAAGATCATGAATTAATTATACTGTAGTTATATGCACCTCATCTTACAGAAAGCTCTTACCTGTTTCCAAGAATACCATGAAGCTGAATGACAAGTTTCTCTTCTTCAAGAGTAAAGGGACCCCGTTTTATATCTGGCCTAAGGTAGTTGGTCCATCTAAGCCGGCAACTCTTACCACAGCGAAGAAGACCTGTTAAAAAGAAGTAGCTAAATCTTTACACTTACAGATCTTTCTGTAACTGAAACACCATTTTGGTTCACATTACCCTAACCCACTAAACTAAATGTTAACCACCCTTTCACATTTATCCAGACAAGAAATATAAATGGCACATAATATTACCATCAAATTCCAATTTAATATAGTTGGATGAACCCTGAAGCTCACACACCACTATTTAGATCAGTGAACAAGACAACTTTGTCAAAGTAAGCAATGTTGATACATAGCTGTTAATATTGCTGCTTCTCTAAGCAACACACAAATGAATATGCGACTTTTGCTTCAAAAATCTAAAGCAGTGATTAACCAGTAAGTACCTGCGAGCTTAGGGAGAGAGCGCCAGCTTCCATGCCCATTCTTATTGATGTAACGGACAAGAATCTCATCCTCTTCAGGTGTCCATGGTCCTTTCTTCAATCCCTTCTTATCACAACATGGTGTCCTTCCCATCTCTTCCCTTTAATTAACGCTCAGAAACAGAGCAAAATCACCACCACCAGTTAAAATATATCACTGTGGTCACCAAATGATGGAAAAAGATCAAGAGAAGTAACTTTTTTTGAAGAGTGAAGAAGCTGTAGCTGTGAGTGACTAGAGCTGTGAAGTGAATCAACAGCCTGAAAGAGAGAGAGAGAGAGAGAGAGAGAGAGAGAGAGAGAGAAGACTTTAAATGCTAGTTTGATCTCATCTAGGGAAATCGAAAGTGGGAATTTATTGCGGGTGGAAGAAAAGGACGATGAACGAGTTTCAAGCTGGCAACGCAATAAATATAGGTTTATTATGCAAGTGAAGTGTATGTATTTATATATGCATGAAAACTACAGGCATTGAGGAGGGTTTAATCATCATTGAGCGAAGAAACCTGCACAAACAGTGAAGTTGGATTAATGGGGTTTCTTTTTTTTTTTGACGTTTTCCCTTTCACAGAACTGGCAAGAGAGAGAAGTGCATTCAAGATGAATGCGAGAACATTAATGGCGGATTCTTGTACGGACGCACATCATATATATGACACTCCTGTTTCTAGTGAAATAATCCATAAAATATAGGTACACGTTTCACCGTTGTTTGGTCAGTGAGAAAACTGAAATAAACAAAAAGAAAATCAAATGATCGATACTTACTTGGGTTTGGTTTATTGGTTTCAGTTTCTCGTTTCCATGTTGTGGGTACAAAAAATTTATGGGTAGAGTCCTGACAATACTTAGTTACACGTTAGTGCCTGTTGTAATCCACATGGTAATAAATACAATAAAATAGAACAAGATTTCAAGCAATAAATGCCTTCATTTTTTTCTTTTTCTTGAATTTTTTTAGAACGGATGAAATGAATGAATAGAAGTCTACTGCATGTACTAGAAAATCTCGACTGTTAAAAATAATAATAGCTGAATCCATAAGACTACATTGAACTTCGAAAAAAAAATTAATATATTAAACTTTTAAAATGTTTTAATTTTTTTAAATATCTAATAATATATTTTAATTTTTATAAAAATAAAATTAAAATACTTTTTAAATTTTACTTAAATCATCACATTAATGTGATTGAAATTTATGCTTTAATAAAAATTAATTAATTCTATTTTACAAAAATTAAAGTGTGTTATAGAATATTTTAAAAGTTTAAAATGTCAAAAAAAAATTGATAAAATTCAAAAAATAATATATTCAAGAGATTTGACAAGCTTTTAAGCTTTTTTGATATGTATGTGCATAAACATATATTAATGCTTGATTTGATATTTTTTTATTTAGATCTAATTTATCATAAATTTAAGATATAAGATGCATGGTAAAATATACTTACTAAATACATGGTGTAACGACACAACTAGGGATTACTACCAGTGCTATGGAATGAGTTAGCTATAAGTTGCCGGAATCTGTAATAAGCCTAAAACCTGATAACAATATTTCTTTATTCCATTAAAAGCATAAACTCATGGCAACTTAGTAATTATACTTTAACTTCCATTCATAACATTCATCATTTCTTTTTAAGATAACTCTAAAATTTTGAGCCTTTATATAAACATTTAAGTCCCATTAGTCATTTATAACTATCAAAGAGTGCTTAGAGTTGGAAAGAGCATAAGGTATTATAGCTTCCTTACATTACATAACGTACAACTTGCTACAGCCATATGCACAGTAAACTAAACTATTAAATTACATGTTCAATAATATAGTACTTATAACATACATAAATCAGTTGCTAAAACCTTGCACTAGTTATCATTTCTGCTGACACTTCTATTCCTGCTTAGGGGTTAAGGGAAGGGGATAAATTTTGAAAAGCTTAGTGAATATATTAACAGTTTGTCATGTTTCATTTTATTCAAATCATACATATGTAATGCATTAGGCCATGATTTTACACAATACAAACCATTCACATAAAATAGACTTGTCATTAGTGATTTCTCAAAACCAATTTACCTAGCTCATAAAAATGCTCCTTAGGGTTTCCTCTTATTACATAACATACCAATATGTTCGGCTCATAACGAAGCTCCTCGGGTCTTCCTTTATCCTAAACAGTGAGCTATGGACTCGTTAGGCCTCACTTGGTCTTACCACATCATATCATACATGATCATATTATATCCATATCATAGGGAAAATTAGTGGGTCATTCAACATCTATTAAGCATCAAAATTAATTATGTAGTAATACAATGTATTCGTATTCTAAATACATACAAACTAATAATATCATGAAATAATGCATGTGAATGATCATAAATCCAATTATAATTAAATAAATTGATTGTCATTCTTTAAGGTTAGTATTACTTACCTTTTGAAACCTATTAAACACCAAAAATTACTATAGCTTTTTCCTTAATTGTAACTTTGCAAGTTCCTCACGTATGATCCTATAAAAGATGGACCCTAATGAGTTATTTGGACTTCTAGTACTCTATATACACATCATATAGTTTATTCTATGTAATTTCTATACATAAATTTGGATTTTAGAGCCTTGAAAAGAAAATAGAAAATGGCCAAGTAGAAGCAACTTTGGCTACCGAAGTCTTAAACCTCAAGTGCCTTTGAGAGGCAGTAACTACTTCAACTATCAAAATAATGGTTTTCAGCAATTGAATGATGCACAAATCCACAAGTATACGGGTCGTCTCAAGTAATAGAATGATAAGTCAAGTATCGTTCCCACTAGGATTTGCCGTTTGAGTACGAAACTATAAATGAAGCGATTATTTGGGCCAATGACTGATGAATAAATGGTAAATGTAAATGAGCAAAGTAAATTGATTAATCTAATTGGAATGGATAAAGAGCAAACAAATAACTTCTAAATCTAGTTTGCAATTAAACTAAATTAATAACGGATAATTTAAATTAAAGTCTAATTATGTTAAAAGTGATTCCATAGTTGGGGGTTTATGCATAAATTAATTTGAATTTGTCTTGGGTATTCCAATTTTTAGGGAAAAGTAGAGTTTGAAGGTGATTGATTCTAAATTCCTTTGATAACCAAACCTACTTTCGTATGTTATTTGATTACTTTAAAACCCATTAAGTTTTGTAACCAATCATTTATTTCTCGTAAAATCCTAGTTTATTTCTAAATTTAAGTAATTTTAAGTTCCAATATTTGATTATCTATCAATGACTTTCACTTTTCAGTCATTCAATCAAAGATTAACGCAATACCCAATGGGTACCAACATTAGGTAAGTAAAACAAGCACACAAGGAAGGAATCAAAACTCATATTTATATAAAATATGGAAATACATAGTCCAAATCCATAAATTAATCTAAAACATATTTTCCAACTCTGAAATTCAAAAAGTTTACTCACTCATATTGGTATTTACAAGAAAGATTGATGGAAAAGTAAAGAAAAATATGATAAGAGGATTAAAAATAGAAAAACCCAATTAGAAGAACCCAAAACTCTGATTTCTGGAGCTCCCAAAGATGGTTGCAGCAGCTCCTTCCTCAAAAAAATGGCGTCCTCCACCTCTCTCTAATTATAATTTTTTTCTTTTCTTTGTTTCTTACCGTTTCCTCTTGTGGCAAAAGCTAAAAAATAATGCTTTTATATGGTCCCAAAGGTTGCCCTAAAAATAGATAAGAGCCAAGGAGTGGATAGAAAATGAGGTGTAAAATTATCAAAGTCAGCAGCATTGTTCACGTTCTGGGCAGTCTGCTTAGGGTACTGCTTAACCCTAAGCAGCTTCTTCAGCTAATTTCGGCCTCTGATTGCACTGTCTGCTTAAGGTTAAGCACACCCTCAGCAAATCTTGGCAGGCTTGGAATAAAATGGGTTTTTCTGCTCGTGCTTGACTTCCAGCTTGACCTGTGCTGCATCTTAAGCACTGGTGCTTACCCTAAGCAGGATCTCAAGCAATTACCGGCAGGTTTTGGGAGGAAAGCATGAATGTGTAGGATTTAAGTCGTGCTTGACTTGCGGCTTGACCAAGCTTAAGGTTAAGCAATATGACATACCCTAAGCAACATCATAAGCAAAGTCTCAAGCAAATTTTGGCTAACTTGATCTTTCAAGGCTTGATTTCTTTAACTTTCCTCCATGCTCAAGGAGCTTCAAATTTCTTCAAATCACTTTCTAATGCACTCATTGACCCTCAATTTGCCACAAAAACCTATTAAAAATAATAAAATTACAAAAATCAAATATAAAGTAACTAAAGTTAACAAATAAGCTAAAATAAAGCTAAAAACATAAAATATACTAAAATATAAGGGTAAAATAGATGCAAAACTACCCTAAAATGCCTATATAAAATGAGTACAACATCGAACCTGGGAATTTACAGAATTCTCAATTCGTTTCTACAAAAATTCCATATGCCAAAATTGTTAGAACCTAATTCAAATATATTTGATTTAGTCTTTATTTTTAAAATTGTTGCATTTCAAATTTTAAATAGTGATCTAATATTAACTAATGGTTGAGATTTATATGAGATTTTTATTTTATTTTGTTAAATCTAAGTGCTATATAAACAGCATATCAATTAAGATTGTTAAGTGAGTTGTACTAAGAGTTTCTTTCTCTTCAATAAAAATGTTTTTATTCTTCTGCATTAATTTTTGTTCTAATAGTGGTATCAGAGCCTCAGTTATCCTATGGGCAAACTTTTAAGTCCTTTGATTCACCAATGGCTTCAACCAATTTCTACTTGTCTTCATCTCCTATATTTTTAGGAGAAAATTATCAAATATGGGCTATCAAAATGAAGTCCTATTTACAAGCTTTTGATTTATGGGATTTAGTAGAAAGTAATACTAATCCTACCCCACTACTAGAAAATCCAACTCTTGCTCAAATAAAAATTCACAATGAAGAGAGAGCTAAGAAATACAAAGCAAAAACTTGTATAGAATCTTTAGTTTCTGAAACCATTTTCATAAAGATTATGGCTTGTAAAAATGCAAAAGAAGCTTGGGATTTGCTCAAGGAGGAGTGTGACGGCAATGATCAAACAAGGTTCTTACAAATTTTAAATCTCAAAAGAGAATCTCCTTTTTGAAGTTTGGAGAGAAGTGCTCCAAGAAAATCAAAAGCAAATTTGGTGAGAAGTGCATCAACAAATGATGAGAAGTGCACCAAAATTATCAGTTGGAGAGAAGTGCTCTAACACACAAATTTGTCAACTGGAGAGAAGTGCTCTAACACCCAAATTGCCAGATGGAGAGAAGTGCTCCAATAAAATAAATAAATAAATAAATTGCTTTGAGTCTATGTTTAAATTAAGAGGGAGAATGTTAGAACCTAATTCAAACATATTTAATTTAGTCTTCATTTTTAAAATTATTGCATTTCAAATTTTAAATAGTGATATAATCTTAACTAATGGTTGAGATTTAGATGGGATTTTTATTTTATTTTGTTAGATCTAAGTGCTATATAAACAACATATCAATTAAGATTGTTAAGTGAGTTGTACTGAGAGTTTCTTTCTCTTCAATAAAAATGTTATTTATTCTTCTGCATTAATTTTTGTTATAACAAAAACATCATCAACTCATCTCTAAATCTCCAAAACTCAACTCAAAACATATATTCATGCCATAAAGTAAACAACTAACTCTTTAAAACTTAGAATTATAACATGCATTCAAAAATCTTTAAATCCGCAAGGATTTTCCTCAACTTCCTAAAGAACCAAAATTGAAATTTGACATATTTAAATTATGTAACACATTCTCAAATCAACATAAAAGATTACATAATAGGACTTCACATGCACTTAAACCTCCCTTTCTACTCATATATTGATTTCCACTGGATCACATGAACACCCATAAATCCAAGAGGGAACCAATTCATCCTTGCATGCAGTCCTTAAGTAAAAAGAAATAGGCATGAAGAAAAAGAAATTTGATCTATCTAGATCAAGATAAGAATTTAACTCTTGAAGCTAGACTCTTTCTAATCTCTAAGAATGAAGATAGGAAAACGCTATGATTTGAGCTTTAAATTCCCACCACTTCACAACTCTTGAATCACCAACAAAAAAAAAAAAAAACCTCATGATCAAAACTTGACTCTACAAGTAAGAGAGGAGAGAAAAACACAAAAGTTTGTGGTCAAATTTACCTAGACAAAGAAAAATGGTGAGTCCTTGCTCTTTATTTTTTTTTGTGCTAGCCTTTATATATACTAAGTTTTGAAAGAGACTTTTCGGTAGCTCGATGTAGAACCTTCTACAGTTGAAAGTCTTGCTTGCACTACTCTTTTAAAACTCAAAACTTGAAGCCCCCCACTTTCAAAACCCTCTCTCTCACAACACTTACAACACCCACCATCCTTGAACCCTAAGTTCATCTGTCACACCTTACCTCTCTTTAAGGCATAACATGTTCCCGTAGTATACCTAATGAATTACTGAATTTCGTCTACCGATAACCCATTAAATACATTACAAATGATTTTAAACAAATTCAATTCACCTTAAGATGTAAAGTGATGTTAAATCATTATTAAAAAAAAAACCATTAATTGGAGTTTAGGTCATGAGTTAAATTTTTAATAAATTCATCATTTCTACAAATTTTACAAAAATTTAAGCAGAGTGCCAGCTGTAATTTGAGAAAACAATTCTTCAAAAACCTGTTAAAAACACTTCTAATAAAGTTTTCAACCACAACTCCAATTAATCTCAACAATCCAACTCATTTCAATCAACACAATGCAACATATTTTCAATAAATCTCATCATCATTAATTTGAACTTAATTTACATATAAAAGTCTCAATCTACAAAATAGAAAAATAAAAAATAATATCATTACAAACTTTACTGTACAACTACTCAACTAGTTCAATAGATACATATGAACAAAATTTACATCAAAAGAAATTACAAGGGTATAAAATATTATACCCGTAATAAGTCCTCAAAAGGTGCTTCTTTGCCACTATAGCAGCTCACTCTGCTGTTTTATTCTTTCCTCTATCTGTGATAGTAATAAAAAGCCATCGCTGAGTAATTTACTCAGTGGTGCACAATAAAAATTTTAAAGTTGCTGAAAATAAAAGTATTCATCGATAAACATAAATTTAAAACCTTTCACAATCACATTGCACAAAATTAATGTCAATATTTATAATTCTATTTTATCAAAATAATTTATAAATCATAGTATTGCCAATCACAAATACAACTTAGGTCATGACACAAAATTTTCAAACAGTGCCATGTTGTACACCACGACAAAAAAATCTCAACACCACTAATCGAAATCAATGAGGGAGGTGGCTAGCTAGCTATAAGAGTACTCATCCAATCTCAACCTCAGATTGGGAAGTCAAAGAGGGAGGAACATAGTCAATCTCAATCCCATAAATGGAGGAGGAACACAATGATATTGTCATGCCAAGTGTTAATCCAAAACCAAATTCAAAATCATATTGTTCAAACATTTCATGCAAAGCACTAAGCATTTTTCATTCTAAATCTTCATTTGTAAAATAGGTAACACAACATTTCTCAAAGCCATAATAAGCACAATTTGTTCACCATACATATTCAAATAAAATTTTCAAGTAGCAAATAAGAAGTCAAAAATTATTGTGCACAAACCTCTTATATTTGCCTTGACTTAGTTCACACTTCTCTCTTCCTTAGAGGGCTCCTTTTCAACTAAAACACATAATTTAAAGTGTTTCAATACTCATTCCAAATTATTTATAATAATAAGTTCAACAATTGAATTTTGCAACTTAAATTTACTTATAAAGTCCCATGAATTGAATTCTTTGTATTTTTTGCTATTGTAGTTACTATTTATTACTAGTTATGGAAAATGTTGACTTTTGCATAAATAATAGGTATGCTAGTTCTAATTACACCCACAAACCACATTTTGGGTCATAATTTTGTTGGCATTGATTACCAATTGAAATTCAAAATCTCCTAAGAGAAATTGTAAATTTTCAATTTTTGTCTTTAAGGTTTACTATTCCATTAGACTAATCTACAGTAAAAATTTAGCCAACTTTCCTTCATCAAAGTTATTTCTTCATGTGTCTAGTTTAATTTTCTTTTTGAATCACTTCATTTGGAGTTTTTTAGCTCAAGTTATGACACTTTTACCATAACTGGCCGGATTGGTCAAATTCCAGAATTCTAGGCAACTTTTTTGTTCTGCCAGTTTTGATAACCTAATTTTGGTTAGTAATTTGAATGTGTTATGATCAGAATTTGAGTTTGTGTTCTTCATGAAAGTTGTTCTATTATGTCTAAGATTTCCAATGGTTTAAAAATCAGGCCATTTAGACTTCTCTACAGAAAGTTATAACCATTTGAACATGTTCTGTTCATTTAGTCAATTCTGCCTAGTAACAGGGTATCAAATTCGGATTCAAGCAGATTTTAGGTCCACTTGGGATCAGTTTTAGGGCAAGGTTCTACATGAAAATTGTTGCATTATGACCATATTTTCATCTCCAATTTGCCTCACACCAATTGGTGTAACAAAATTTAACTTATAGCCTCTCAAATGGACAAAGGTCAAACTGTCCAGAAATTCAACCTTACCACATTCACACTCACTTCTATTCTGTTCATCAAATTACATTCATAAACACTCTAATTGACCAAAATTAAGCATCAAACATCAATTTGATCAACAATTCTAAGAATCTCCAATTTTTACCAAGAAGCCTCATTTTTCAATTCCCTAATTCATACAAATTCACCACTCAAACTATGTTCACATCATCATTTAAGCAAGATTGTATGTTTAATTTGGATAAAACCTATCAAAACCCTAACCTACATCTAGCTAGCTGAATTTCCTTTTCGAAGATTCATACATAATTTCTTTAATTTTCCATGCAATTCTTACTTGCTCAACACCATTTCTATAAGTATAAACCAATTTAAGTTAGTGAGAGACTTACCTCTCGTAGTGCTCTTCCAAACTCTCCAATCTTTAAATTTTTCTAACTCTTCTTGCTATCAATCTTCTAATCATTGTGAAATATTAAGTTTTTGTTCAAGTAAGGATAGAATTTAGGGATAGAAGCTAGGGTTTTTGAAGCTTGGATTAAGCATCAATGGAAGAAATGAAATGGAGAGAGAAATAAGAGGTGGCTGGCTGTCTTTAGGGAAGAAGAAAGCATAATTTATCTTTTTAATTTTAGCTTTATTTATGTCATAATTATCCAAAATTTTCATAATTTAAAAACCTAAATAATTAGGTCATGCATGATGTCATAATCACTTTTTTTTTTATTTTTTTTCTTTTGTTTTCTTTTCTTCCATTCACCTCTTCAATTTAATTCTATTTTTTATAATTTTAATTTCTTACATTTTAATGGATATTTAGGCCAAGAGAAACATCTAAGGGTGAATTGACCAAATTGCCCCTTATCGATCTGATCAATTTTTCTAATAGCACTAGGTTACTCCCTAAACTTTGATTCAATTATTTGAACTGGTTCTCTATTCTTTTTTGTGGTTTTCACATTACCATTAACTTCACAATTATCCCTAGGCCTGGGGTGTCATAGGGTCCCACACAAAATCAGGGTAGCGACTGAGCTCGCAGCCACTTTCCGGTACGATCACTCATCGCTATGGCCTCGGCTCATTTAACCTATTATGCTTTGTTTTCTTAATTTTCATTTTATCTTCATATAATTGTTATTAATTTTTATTTAGGGCTTTTCTAAATGGCACATACTTAATTTTAGATATCCTGACTGTCCGGACAGATACTAGTCACCGTGATTGTAGGATGTACAGAACTAATGAATATAGGGGCGTTACATCATCAGAATTTTTCATTCATAGTAGAAATTTTGACATCAGAAATTGGTGGATGTTACACATGGATTTTGGATTTCACATGTTTATGTCTCAGATTCATAGTGAATTGGGTTTAAGCAAGAATTTCTTTTGATTTATGCATTTTTATAGCTTTAAGTGGTAAATGTTAAAAATTTAAAGCTTTAATTGTCTGTTATATGAATAATTACTTATTTGGTACGAAAGTTGTAGGGTTAAAATTAATTTTTAAGGAAAAAAAATATTATTTTAAATATTATTAAAAAAATAATTTTAAAAAAATAATTTTATTATTTTAATATTCTTACAATGAAAATTTATTAAATTTAATTTTAAATTTTTTAATACTATCTAATTAATATATTTAAAAAATATATTTTTTTCAATAATAATTCAAAAAGTAGTGCAAAACATACCTTAACATAGAAGTGGAGCTAAATTTGCAGGGGCGGAGTGTGTAAAAGTTCTAAAAAAGAGAAGAGGAGGGGGAATATGATTTTTTTTTGAATTGCGAGAAGGATTATGATGGGTCAAGGATTTGGTCTCGGTGTAGGATGCGAGCCCTTCCTTCTTCTCATTTATGATGTCGGCGACAAGTGAACCATTTGGGGAAGTTACATGCAGGGTTACAGCCCCACATGTCCCTTTGCATTCAATTACTCCCTTTTTAAAATAAGAACATGAAATTGAAATTTCATCGCTCCTCGCCTCAAACTCACGCGTACGAGTGAGTCTACGTAGGCCCTGAACAGAGTCCAATAAACCTTCACATTAAAGCCCAAATAAACTCGCATTAATCACTGGCAGGTACGAATGATAATGGATTAAATTTTTATAAATATTTAATTTAATTAAATTTTAATAAAATAAATTTAAATAATATATAATTAAGTTTAGAATAAATTTAAATTTAAAATTTAATATTTGTGAAAAATTTGAATCGAGTTTAAATTTTATATGTTGAATATTTGTTATTCGAATCGATTTATATAAATATTTAATTAAATATAAAAAAAATATATTTTTAATAATATTTATAAATTTTTATATATTTTATTTTATATAAAATAAAACTAAAATATTTTATAAAATTATTAAAATTTTAAAATATAAATTATTAATAAAAATAATTTTTTATATAGATTATAAATTAAATATATAAAATTAAAAGAGTTCGGTTATTTTTCGAATAATAACAATCGAATTTAGGACGAGTTTGAATAATTGAGAATAAATTTTAATCAAATTTAAGACGAATTTAGATTTTAAAAATATTAATCATATTTAAATTTGAATAGAATAATTTTTACGATTACTAATCGTTATCATCTCTACTTGCAAGTCATGACCTCAATTCGTCAAACTTGCACCAAGGATTTAAAATATATTTTTTTTCAGCGAGTGAAACAACCGGTTTGAACCCGTCGGATTCACCGATTACCACCCAGTTTTCTCCGATTCACAACTGATTTAATTAATAAAATGAAGATTCGTGAGTAAATCCAATCAAACTAAATTATGATTCCTGAAATTATAATTCCTGATTAGATCAATCTCACCGACTAATCCAATTCAGTATTCACGACTATCGGTAATGGTCAATTTAATTTGAAAAATTTTCAAATCTGAACATAATCATTTCGGCTTAATTAATATGTAGTGCAAAATTCTACTAAATCCTGACCTTTAATTCTCAAATGATATATTAACTAAATTTAAATGTTACATATTTAAAATCATTAACTGAACGACTTTAAAATCAATCATATGTTTAGTTAACCCAACCGATTGTCCTTGCCAAGCTCCTTTTTCCGACGACAGTTGAAATAAAAGCACATTTACTAATCAATTTCCCATCACCATATCTTCACATGAACATTGTGAGACGAATTATATCACCGGACATTAGAAAATAATCCAACGCGAATTAAGTACTTTATAAGTCGAATGACTTTATTAATGGATTAGAAAGAAGAAGGGGGATGCCACTTTTTTCAACAAAGTACAGCCTTGGATTCAACAGTGATAACACCACCACGCTCATAGTACCAAACCAGTCTACTACAGAAATCCAGCACAACACAGAACAGGACCCAGCATATCTATCTGGGATTTATAAACCATTAAAACTCTTAACCTACAATCCTGTCCAAGCTATCAAAATCCAGAAACCAACATAAGCATTCTAAGGTTAAATGCTACAGGAATCGAAGTCTTCCACCGACAATACATAATTCTTGGAAGTCGCCATCAGATGCAGAGCTAGATACCATCTTAAGTTTACCCTATGAAACAAGTAACGAACATGCCATCAAAAATCAAACCATATCTAACACAACACCAATACGAAATTGTCTTGCAATTAAGATTGCCACGTTGTATCCTGATCTAGTATGAAATACCCTAATAATGAAACAATCCTATTCACTAGTTATTCAGATATCCATAACTATATCCACACACTTGACAGCAAAAATATGCTGTAAAATACCATACTAAATTAATTGTATGAAAATTAGAGGAAAAAAAAAAAGGTCCCAAAAACTAATCTAAATGAAAAAAAAGGTCCCAAAAACTAATATAAATTCCCTAGAGAACTGAATTCTATTTGACCAGTTCTTTGAGCCATTTTGAAAGAAATGATTTCAAAATAAAAAGTGAGATTGTTCGGCAAAAATTCAATTCATTTAATGATCTCTTATTAAAACCCCAAAATACCCCTACTTAAATTTATTCATTTTATATTTCAATTATTCCAAATAATAAAATTCAAATGAACTCTCTCATTTTAAAATTTATTTCACACATTTTAAAACAAAATCATTTGAATTGAATTCTTTTAATAGAATTGAGTTGAATTCTAACCTAAGAATCATTCCAATTGAGGTGATTTTGATTGATCTTCTCCATATGAAAATCATCACTATTAAACAACCAAAAGATTACATGCAATGGGACTAGTGAAATGCCTCTAACAATACCCACATGAAAGGATAACAGTAATTGCGTATTAAAACAGCTGACACCACCAAGCAGTGAAATGACAATCTACAATGTATTCACTCCACTGCAATTACTCACCATTGCTAGCCTTGTTGCTACTCACTATTGTTGAATAAAGGGCAAGATATCTGGTGCAGGTTACCGGCAATATATTGCCTGATCAATATGTGGAGGAATTTGCTTAATTTCAGTCCCAAGCTCTTGCTCAATTCTATACCTGAAAATTATTTAGCATTACAGGAGAAAAATCAGAAACCCATATTATTAGCAACAAAAGTTACATAAAAGGCAGAAAGAATGGACAGGTGAAAAAACATACAAGTTAAAGCGGTCCTCATATGTGATCAAATTCACAGCCAAACCAAGGTGTCCAAACCTTCCCGATCGACCAACCTGCAAGTGAACAAACATCCATAACTATACAAAATATGTTCTCATCAAGCAATGATCAGAAGATAGTATATCCAACTTACCCTGTGAAGATACGTTTCAGAATTCTTGGGGAAATCAAAATTAATAACTACGTTAACTGCTTGGATGTCTATACCCCTGGTAAACAAATCTGCAGCAAACAGTGGCACCATTAGGATATCATATGTCATGCATCTTCTACTACCATTTTGCAGAAAAATAAAATTATTACACTTCACCAGACTTCTAAGATTACATTGTATCTCTCAAAGATCATCCATCATGAAAACAGAACCATTCAAGTGACAATACAAATGTGGAAGCATCCTCAAAATTGTCATGAAACAAGAAAAAGAACCAACTGATTTTAACCATTTTGTACCTCCAGACTTCACCCCCTCTCTTTCACTCACTTATTTTCCTCCTCAACTTGCAACACAGCTATAATAACCCACAGCTCCTCAATTTGCCTATTATTTCTATCCCTCTCTTTCTGATAAAAACTCAAGGTTAGGTTTCATAAGATAGGTTGCACAATATTAGAGAGAATTGTGATTGTTACCTATAAATAAGTTGTAACGGATGGGGTGCCGGACATAGACTAATGCAAGTAAATCAGAAGAAGAATAAAAAGGTTATACCATGAATGCCCAAAAAAAAAAAAATCAGTAACATACCAGTACAAACAAGATTCCTGCATGCACCATTGCGGAAGTCATGAAACACTCTGTTGCGATGGTCTTGCAACATCTTTGCATGGATATAGAAACAAGAATATCCAAGCTCTGTGATCTTCTTGGCCAAAAGTTCTACCCGATTCACAGAGTTGCAGAATATGATTGATTGGTTTATTTGAAGCTGCATGGATCACAAATTGTATCATATCCACAAAGGAAAACGAAAGCATACATTGGTAGTATAGTTGACATCATCAAACCTTAGAGAAAAGAGTGTTTAGACAGTGAACTTTCTGTCTTTCTTCAACGAAGGCATAATACTGTGTAATACCCTTGAGAGTAAGCTCATCCATAAGATTGATAATATAAGACTTTTGTAAATATCTATCCTTGAAATCCTTAACAGTAACAGGAAATGTGGCAGAAAACATCAAAATCTGACGATTTGGAGGAAGAAAGCGAATCAGCTGCTCTACAGAAGGTTGAAATTCTGGAGACAAAAGTTTATCAGCCTGAAAAACAAACATGTGCAAGATCAGCTGGTTGCAACTTAGAAAAATAAAGCAAGGAGACTAGTTACAATAATAAGAAAACTAATCAATATAGATAAGCTAAAATCTGCAAGAACTAATAATAACCAAGAAAAATATAAACACAGAGAATGAGACAAGCAACATCCAACATATTGAAAATATTTTTCAGGAAAGTTGCATTGCTCCTTCAAGTGGAAGGATAAAAATGTTACAACCTCAAGAGAGGAACAGCTAGATAAGAAAACTAATCAATATAGATAAGCTAAAAATCTGCAAGAACTAATAACCAAGAAAAATATAGACACAAAGAATGAGACAAGCAAAATCCAACATATTGAAAATATTCTTCAGGAAAGTTGCATTGCTCCTTCAAATGGAAGAATAAAAATGTTAGAACAGATAGACCAAAAAATTATGTGAAAAAAGAAATAGGAAAAAAAAAAGTGATGGAAGCAAAAGATTACTTAACTAACCATCGTACACACTGCTCTCTAAGAAATTATATAAATAGAAAACTGTTGTCAGGTTGGTACCCACCTCGTCCATAACAAGCATTGAACAATCTTTCAAAATACAAACACCCTTCTTTGCAAGATCTAGTATCCTCCCAGGAGTCCCAACAAGCAAATGTACCGGTTGGTATAATCGCATGATGTCATCTTTTAGACTAGTACCACCTGTGGTGACCATCACTTGAATTTTCAAATGCTTACCAAGCTCCTTACAAACTTGTGATGTCTGAAGAGCCAACTCTCTCGTTGGAACAAGTATAACAACTGCATGCAAATGAACAGACCAAATCAGTAAATATACATGCACAGACACACATCCAAAAAATAAGATGCAATAAATTACGCTAATACCATCATGTAAAATCAAGCATAAAAAAATTGTAGTTGATGCACTCTTTGCATAAAGAAAGAGACCTGCATAAAATTAGCAGCCAAACTCGCTCACCAAAAAGACTAGCAGTACGCATAGTCTCATTTCATCCCTGACAGACTTCTTCAGTAATTATTCCATTCTCGAGTAGCACATTCATCTACTAAAACTAAAGCAAGACAAACAACTCAAACCATCCCAAGAAATCACTAAATATATACCCAATCAAGATAGGAATTCTTGTAATTTGCTTGGTTACAAAAAGCTATTCTAGTCTGGTTGCACAATTAAAGCACCATAGTAGCAATGGAAGTAGTGTGTTCAAAGACATAAAATATGTAAAAGTATACAAAAGGTGAATGATCAAACCTTGAATAACATTGTTATCTTGATCAATTTTTTCTAAAGCAGGAATGCAAAAAGCTGCTGTTTTCCCAGTTCCATTTTTAGCTCTAGCAAGAATATCACTGCCAGTAAGAGCAATTGGTATGCTTTCTTCCTGGATAGGGGATGGTCTTTCAAACCCCTTCTCATAGATTCCCATAAGCAGTTCACGTTTCAGAAAATAGTCCTCAAATTCATTTCCTTTTGTGGCTGTCACATCCTGAACAATGGACATAAAAAGGTATATCACAACTCATAAGAATTTAAAAAAAAAAAAAAAAAAAAAATAAGAAGAAGAAGAAGTCTCCATGCACAACTGAAGTTCACCAACCCATTTAACTGATGGTACTTTATTAGTTCCATTCATCAGATTACAGCTTTAAACTATTTCCAAGTCAAACCACACAATCTTCATAGAGTATGAATGCTCATGCGTGTGAGCTATGTTCAGACCCGAGCTCCCAATTAACCTTAAACCCAGGCACTGATAATGGAAACAACTATCTATTCTCAAAAGGACATCTTCAGTATATTATTCATATCGACAGAAAAAGCAAAGGAGAAATGAAGTGCAAAAAAAAAAAAGTTATAGAAGATAAAGATCATAGTAACAATGTACAGCCTAGTTGAATCAGGCATAATACCATTGCCAGTAATACGAGAAACCGTACCTCTGTTTTGTAGCGTGTATCAGGTGGTGGTATCTTTAGCCTCGCCTTCCAATCTTGTGAACTACAGAAAAGAAAACAGAAGATTGAAGCGATAATAATGACTAAGCCGCCAGAAATGGCATAAGGATGCTTTGAACACATGTTGAAAAATTCTAATATTATGTCAAAAAGGTTAAGTTGAGTATGGAAGATTGGCTGATATATACAAAAATAGAACACCTTGGAAAACTTTTAAACAAAACCCCAAATCTAAGATCCCTACAGCCACAAACGTACATCAAATAATCAAGCGCTACAATACACTCTCAGCCAGTCTCACGTAGAATCAGAGACTTCTGGCACCACATTCTTTTCTGCCAAGTTTCAGCATGCAAGTCACCTAAAATTTTTTTCCCCTCATATTTCCCAAATGTGATATGCTCTCATAAAATTCAACTACTCAAAACAACTTTTCCGTTTCCACCAAAAATTACACCAACCTCTCAAATACAATATCACCTAACATCAATCAACACAAAAGAATACACAAAGAGACCTCTTAATCCGCTCTGAAAAAATCTTCTTGATTACCAGCAAAACGCAACACATAGAAGGACACTCACGAAACACAAATAAATATGAGTTTATGGGAAAGCGGACCTGGAGTCAACGGCCTCGGACTGAACGGTCTTCTCAACCTCGTCGACGCTGGAATCTGCAGGAGGTAACTGGCTCCTCCTCAACCACTGCTGCTGCTGCTGCTGTTGTTGCTGTTGATGTTGAAACTGCTGGTGATTCTGCATCAAATTCCTCTGCACATACTGCTGCTGCGGAACCCTCGACTGAAAACTGGGGTTCGCGTTCATACCGGCGCCTCTACCAGCACTGATCCCTGGCGGATACCGCCCTCTATTATAATTGTTCATCACTAACAACCTTAGCTATAACTACCTAGCCGATTCAAACCCAAAATTTGTGCAAAAACTACCAAAAGAAAAAACAAGAAAAATAACTACAACCGTCAATAGTTACAAAAACAATGGGACTACAAAGCTAAAGCGTTTGGTAAAGAATGAAAACGTAAAGTCTAACGAAGGAAAATTTATACAAACAGGAGGACGAAAATGAAATCTAGGGTTTCTCGACAGGTAGAACCGTAGACACAAAGAAAGAAAGCAGGAGTACTGAGGAAGATAAGAGCCAAGGATACGGTTTTTCTGTTTTGGGAGAGAACAGTGGGTGAGATCGTAAATTAGGAGCAAAATCAAGGTGAAAAATCAAGCGGATCTGAAGTAAAAGCGAGAAATGGAGCGATTTTGAGTGGTGAGGCAAGCAAAATGTAAGAATTTGGCGGTGTATTTTGAAGCTACAAGAAGAAGAGAAGAGAGGTTGCGCATTGATTCATGGCGTTTGGGTTGGAATGTGCGAGTAGTGACTGGGTGGGTTTGGGTTTGGTTGGGGAAACGCCAAAAGTAACGAAGAAACTGTCCTAGGGCATCAATTGATTGTTTGTTATTTGCATTTGCAGCCCGTTTCTTTTTTAAATATTGGGTAAATCGCCGACCATTTTCGCAATATTTATTTTCCACCCAAAATATTTTTCTATTATTATTTTATTCAATTTAAAATATACCTTATCCTATAAATAAATATATATTCTTAAATAATAGAAGTAATTTTTATTTTTTAAAAATAAAATTAAAATAATAATAGAAAACACACTTATTTAAAAATTTTTGATATACTAAATGTACCACTTATTTATTCATAATTTGAGTTTGAAAACCTTTTATAAATTTATAATGATCAGCTAAATGAAGAAAAAAGTTTGGGGTAAGTATTAAAATTTAATTTAAAAGTTAAATTTGATGTTTTTAGTTATAAAAATTTAAAATAATAAAATAAAATGTTAAAGTATTTTTTCAATAAAATCTACAAATGATTTTTTCAAAAGTACCTTTTTAGCTTCATAATCCGAATTATATATTTATTAATTTCACTAGCTAATTAATGTATATTCTATTTATTTTTATTATAAATTTAAAATATAATTATTTAAAAAAAATAAAATAAAAAAATATATAATTTTTTAACACATAAATAATGTTAATATTATAAAAATTAAATCACGATCTCTTATGTATTAAAAATATGAAATGATTAATTTTTTTTTTTAAACTCTTTTGCTAAAGTAAAGTTTGTTTACTTATAAAGGAGTTTCATGACCTTATAGCAACGGATAAATCATGTAATATAAGATTTTTTTTTAATAATTTTAATTATAATGTTAATTTATAATTAGTAATTAAAAAGACTTGAATTTCTGATTTATTTACTCCCAATATGTTTTGATGTATAGGAAGATAAATTAAATTATTCATGAAAAGTTAAAATTAGAAATATTTAATGGTGAATACTAAAATAATTAATTAAAAAGACTGCTGTTGTGAATGAATAAAATATAAAACAGAAACTGATAATTTACATATTATATATAAAAAAATAAAAAAGACAAAAAAAAATGTGATTAACCTAACTTATTTAGTGAATAAAAATATATTACTTAAAAAAATGTTAATTAAATTTTTTTTTTTTTACATTTTGTTCATCTCTTTTTTTTTTATGAAATTTTAAGGATTAGACTTATTTTCTTTTTGAAAAAATAGATTGAATTTTATTACTAATGGGGATGTCAATTATTTTCAATGTCCATATTTTTTTTTTTTTCAAGATTTCAACGTCAACTTGACCTACTTAACACCTGTCCAATTCTCTATGCCCCCAATAAAAATAAATTAATTAAAATAAAAAATTAATTTATTTTGATCATTTTACTTTAAAAATAGAGATTTAATATCTACGACTTCTCGATTCAAACGAGTACTCTGATATTTTTTTATTAAAATTATAATATTAAAAAATTTATATTTTAACTTAATAACTTATATTATATAATAATAAACTAAAATAAAAAAATTTTACGAAAAACCAGTCCGAACACACTGGCATGAAAATTTTTGCCCTGACCCCAATCTTTGGCGGGTGAGAATATGAGCAATTTTCGTCCTATTACTGTCCTTATCGTAGCTAATAGGCTGTGTAGACCAATTCAAATAAATTCAAACTGAGTTAAGTGATTTTATATATTTAAATATTAATTATGTGTATTTTTGATATAGTAACAATAAAATTTAAATTAATTATACATTAAAATAAGTGAATAATTTTATTTTTTATTTATTTTATTAAATAATATATCTCAAGTTGATATTTTATTTTTAAATTAATATATGATGTATACAAAAAAAATTAATAAGAACTAAATTATAAAAATTTAAAAAGTATTAAAATAAATAAAAAATTTTTAAACTGAATTTAATGTGAAATTAAATATATGTAATTTTATAATTTAATTTATTAATTTTAATTTAAATATTATTAAAATTAATTTTTTTAATTTAATTTAATAAAATATATTAAACTCGTTCAAACCGATCCACCCACGTAAATCACTACCGGCTACTAGGAAATAATTTGAATTAAATAAAATGAGTAGTTCCCTTGGCCCGCCACCGTCCATAGTCAAAAGTGTCAGGGAAAGTGAGTGGCTTGGCCGCCTAGTGCCAACTTAACTCCCGCTCTGTACTAGAGTCAAATATATTATCAAATTTTAACGAGTACATTTCGGGATTTTTGTTATGAATTGAAGCCAAAAAGCAGCCAGAAATGTTCTTACTTTTATAAATAGTTTTAATGTTAAATAATAAAAAGTAATAATTCTCACAAATAAAAATTAAAGGGAAAAAAGTGAAAAAAAAAATATATATAACATTATATATTTTTAAATGAATATATTATTTTATAATGATATTTAGCATATATATATATGTAAAAATAAAATAATAAATATTTTATTTTTATTATTTTATTTTTTATAAATAAATTATAAAATAATTATATTTATTAATAAATAGATATATTTATTAATAATTAAATATTTTTATTATATATAAATAATTACAACCGTTAAAAGAAAGTCATAAATAATATATTTTTTAATAAATAGACATTTTTATTCCATATAAATACATCTACTAAAAAATATATAGAAAAATATCTTGACTTTTTATTTTTTTAAAGTACATTCCGATACATTAAATACATTTTTTCTATTTCTTCTTCTTTTACTCTTTTTGTTTCTCTAAATTCAGTTTATAAAAAATTTTAAGAAAAATTTTCAAAAATTACTATTTAAAAATTTCTAACTTTGTTATATTTGAAGATATATTGATAACAGGACAATTAATGCATTAAAGAAAATGCTTTGTCACCCCTAAAATTTATTCTACACTCATTGTCTCTGATCATACATTAACTCAATAGCGGAAAACATTACATGATATCCCATCACGAGGGTGATGTCAAACACCATATACACAAAATACTTGAAAAATACAAATCCCAGTGTCTTTGAACATGCACTCATAACTCTCTGTGTACCAAAAGAATTTCAACTTTCGAACTTTCAGTAAAGGTATGTCACAAACTGCCACTTTCAGCAGCAACCTTATCTTTGTATGTTTCTGAGGCGGATGCCAACTCCACTGTTAGATTCTCAAACTTCTCCTTCAATGTCATGGCATCTAAAGCAGAAAGAATCTTCTCCTTGATTTCACATTCTAATTTTTCAACTTTTCCTGAACTTGAACCTTCCGTTATCTCTGATCTCAACTCCTCAATTTTGTTACTAACGCCTGCTGCATCTATCGCTCTTTCAATTTCCTCTGAGATTTCTTTATTAACTCTCTCTATTTTCTCTCGTAAAGCAGGAGGTGGAGTTGCCACATTTCTCTTGGCTACTTCAACAATCTCCAACCCAGATGACTTCAGAACTTTCATCAGCTCTTTCTTAGCTTTTTCTGCTTCCTCCACCAAATCCTTATCTAATGGGTCCCCTTTGGACAACTTTTCTTCAGCATTTTTTAGAAGTTCCATCTTTGCTTTTAACTCCTCTGGAATTTTCTGGTTAATCTCTGCTTTTAGTTTCTCATTTCTGTCTTTAAGCTCGTTAAGCCGATGAACGAGGTTCAACTTTTCAAGCTTCTGCTTTAGCCCAAGATAAGCTCCTGGTCGTGACAGATTATGCTTAAATTCTTCCATTATTTTGTCTGCCTTCTCCTTTAAGTTACGATTGATGGGCTGATTAGGTGGACGATTCGGGGCTTTAGATAACTCCAACTTGACTGATTCAAGCTTTTCCTGCAAGCCCATTGAAATAAAAGCATTGGTTATCTCATTGTCTATATCTTGCTTCAGCTTCTCAATTGCGTCACTCGAAATTGGATCAGATGGTCTTCTGGATTCTAGAATCTTCTTCTTCAAATTTTCAAGCTCCAGCTCTATATCAGCCGTCTTTGGCTGGTTGGCCTCAGATGGCTTCATGTTGCGTTTCCTCTCTGGCTCAACTGGGATACCTTCTTGAAAGCCTCCAATATATCTGAACTTACGCATTCGGTGACGGAGCAACTCTTCCTTGTCCATATTCCCTAGTTCCTATATTTAAGATAGCGCTTTTATAAGTGGTGGATGACTAGGAAATCAACAAAGCAAAAAGGTAAGAAAAGTAGACTTGCAAAATCTTAAAAGAAAATTAACCAAATAAAAGGAAAGCTCCTTGCAGTATTGGCAGCATGAAAGATATAAACAATAGATATTTAAAGGCTAAACACATAAATTTGTTCAATAGACTGTTAGTTGAACTAATTTTCGGTTCATTTATCACATGCATATAAACACAATAAAAATACTGTCACTTCATTTTTTTTTTTTTTTAACTTGTTTTATATCATATCTTTCACACATCTCTTATTTTATTAAATTAAGGTTTAGGAAGTTTTAAGATACAAAATGAAATTAAGTAATAGCACCATTATAAGGGTCAAAGTTGAGGGACGGCATGTTAAATTTACCCCAACACTTTCAGTTGGTCATTCCCACAAACACGGAGTAGGTATCACTAACCTCCATGGCTTGGATAATTGCAAGCTTAATTTGTTGGGAAGTCCACATAGGATCTGCATGTGCACCTCCTAGAGGCTCCTGTAAGTGATAAAAAGATAGCAACAACATCATAGACGACGACATGGAACCGAAGAAAAGTTATTGAGTTGAATAAATGTGAATTAGATTGCATACAGGAATGATGCCATCGGCAATTTTGAGCCTGTAATGTTCTTGAGCTGTTATCCTTAGTTTCTCAGCTGCCTACACAAATTAGAACAGGGCAGTGAATGTGATTAATTAAAATGAAAAAAACCACATAAACATAACAGTCAAACCATTCCAGCACCTTTGGAGCTGCTTGGGAAGACTTCCATAATATTGCAGCACATGCTTCAGGACTTATACAATAAACAAAACCACAAAATTTCAGACATAATCACATGAAAGGATAAAAAAAAGCGGAATAGAAGTCACAAAGTAAACAACAAGGAGCTAATCCTGAGAACCAAGCATTGGCACATGCGATAAATGCAGATAGAAATTTGCTTGCTCAAACAGGGTACCTACGCTTACCATGATGCCATTCTAGTAATTACAAAAGCTAGCCGCTACTAGCTGCTTGCTTCAACAACATTATTGTTCACTGACACATGTTTCATGGGGCAGCCATAACAGAAAGCTTCTATGAAGTAAAAGAACTTGCACCTAACTAATACAATTAAGGATAGCGAAACAGACTATCACCTTGCAACATAGAAAGCGGAATTCTCCAGCATAAACAGTTTATTGGCACAAGCAATAGCAAGAGCTCCACCTGAACCACCTTCGCCAGTTACAACTGTCAGAATAGGCACTTTCAGGCCAAACATTGTCCTTAGATTATGGGCTATTGCTTCACCCTGAATAAAGTAAAACAGATCTATTCATCCATGACAATGTTTGAGCAACATGAATTATTATAGACAATTAGCAAGGAAGGGGCCCAAAAAAGATCTGCAGACCTGACCAAGTTCCTCTGATTTCAGATCAGCGAAGGCCCCAGGGGTGTCAACAAAAGTAACAATAGGAAAACCATGATGATCAGCATATTTCATAATACGCAAGGCCTTCCGGTAGCTGTTTACAGATAATGCTTTCAGCATAAGTAGAAAGTCCACAGAAAACCAAACGTGCTGCTCAAAAAGCTGAAAATAATCTCAGCAGCTTTTTGCAATTAGTAATTGTAGGAGAAGAAATGACAATTTCATTCATGCATTCTCAAAACATTATGCCACAATTAGACTAAGAGTAGAATAAGAGAAATAAATTTTCAGTGGCTGGCTCAATCATCAAATTTGTTTGTTAGCCATAGCTTTAGAATTGTACGAATCTCGAACATACCCGTGAGGAGTTGGCATCGCAAAATTGCGAGCAATATTCTCCTTTGTGTTCCGACCTTTTTGATGGCCTATGAACATATAGCTTTTACCATCTACAGTTCCAATACCAGTGACAATAGCTGGATCATCATAACCTGCACGGTCTCCATGAAGTTCCACCCACTAGAAGATGAAGCAAAACAGACGTTATACTTTTTACAGTGTTACAAATAGATTTACCGAAGTGAGATCATTACAAACTACCTTCTCGGTGATATTGAATATATGATCAAGAACTGTAGGTCTGTTGGGATGTCTAGCAATAGTTAAGCGTTGAATGGGTGTCAAATGTGTGTACAAGTCTTTCAGAGCCTGAAAAGGGAGTCAAAATGACAATTACTCCTTTCCATCTCACACAATTATTTTAATTCCAGTTCCAGATGCAAAATAATAAAATCTTAGAATTAATGCAACCATAAAATGTTTAAGAGCAGTAACCACAAGATCATTGATTCCAAGAAGACTCTATCTGTGCCATTGTTTCCCTTCTGAGATGGGAATAAGTGCACATATTAATAAAAGAAGAGAAATTACTTCTAAATTTTACCTGCTGGTACTTGGTTTCCAAAGCCCCAATTTGATCACTAAAATCTAGGCCAGTTTCATCAGCCATTCTACGCACCTGCAAGAAAGGTATTAAACTAAAGAAGAAATAAATGATGGGGGCCTCGGGCTTCAAGCGAAATGCTCTTTTTGCCATATCAGCGCCTCACATGTTGATAGGCAAGGCAAAAAAGACCATCCATCCACAATAAATCTCAAATTCTGAGACTAGTTTTAAACTTGTTAGCATATAAAAATGAGCAGCAACATTATTACACATGCACTGCCAAATACCCATAAGACCAAACGAACTCACCTCAATAATTCTCTTCTCCAGATCAATCAATGGCTTCTCAAAAGGAAGCGTGACTAGTTTTGGTTTCTCAGCTAGTGGTTTGAAGTTAGAGAGGTAAGTCAAGTGCCCACTGCTAATATTGGGATCAATATCATCAGGCCAAGGATAATCATGCTTCTTCCACTTCTTAACTTTAGCAATGACACGAAATCCACTTCCGATTCCCGTTCTGTAAGTATTTACCCTTCTAAGAAAACCGCTAGCGAAAATTTCCTTACTGTAATACGCATTCGAACCAAATTCGAATGGGAACCCATCCTCACCTCCTTTGCCTCTTCCACAGTTTCCAGCTACTAGCGATAAGGTAGCCATCTCAACAATTTTCCACTCGAAATCTACAAATTCAATTACTGAATTCCCTTATCCATCGAGATCTTTCTCGTTCCTGCTTTCTACTCTCGGGTAGCAAATTGAAATTACCCCAAGAAAATTTCCAGCAGAGGTCTCTCTACGCCTTGGCTGGCTAGTTGGCTTTAAAAAAGGCGCTGCGCTTCGATTGGATGGGACTCCTAGCAAGCTGGGGAAAGCCGTCGCGAATACAAACCACTTCATCTGCATGTGCGTGCTTCCCACGCCCAGTTGTATAAGAGCGATTGGAACGTATCTTTCACGCGCTGAATGAGCAGATTGGATAGACACTACGACAATCTAGAATATGGACAAGTCATCGCGCTTCAAGTGGATAAGCTATTTGCAAGGAGTAACCGCCACCTTAACCGAGACCCCATCCTACTATCGGATCGGTTCGGTCTGGGTATATGAAGGGGCCCGAATCTTTCGACGGGCTCGAGTCCAGCCCAGAACATCTTGGCAACGTAATAGTTCTATACTGCTTGCACTTCGCAGATCAGAGACGCGAGCAGGAGTGGAGAGAAGAAAGGTGAGAGGAGAAAGGTTGAGATCATCCTTCGTCTTCTGCAATTTTTCCCGCCAATTCCTCTTCAAGAGTCTAGAGTAGGATACTGTTTCATAATACTTCTTGATTCATGTAATTTCTTTTCTCACTTCAGGGTACTGTTTCACCGGGGATTGAAGATGTCGACGGAGTATAAAGATTGGAATGAAATTCACGATTGTGTGCTCAAATTGGTTAGTTTCGGGTCTTTTCAATGTTTTGTTGTTATTATAATTATTGATAAGAAAACAGCAAGCTAAGTATTCTAATTTTGAATTGCAGAGAGTGAATCCTCGAAGACGAAGGGAGAAGGTTTACATAGGCTGTGGGGCTGGGTTTGGAGGTGACAGGCCATTGGCAGCACTTAGGTTGCTTCAAAGAGTTAAGGAGCTTAACTATCTTGTGCTTGAATGCTTGGCTGAGCGCACCCTTGCTGATCGTTATCAGGTTATGGTGTCTGGTGGTGATGGCTATGATTCTCGCAGTATGTTCCCTATGATTGCTTATGATGCTTCGCTATAGCTCTCTGCTCTTCCTAGGTTTTATGGGGTCATTCTAATGAGAATTGAGTGGGCAATTGATTAGTAGTTTGCAAATTAATCCAACCTCTTATGAAATGTTGGTAAAATGAATGAAGTAGTTAATAATATGATTTAATTTGTTCGAAATTGCGCAGGCATATTGGTTCATTGTAAGGCCTTGTTTGCATGGAGCTTTGCTTCTTCCTTTTTTTTTTTTTAATAGCAGGCACGCACCCACAATTGCAAAATTACACAATATGGAAAAGCAAAAAAAAAAAAACATTTACATGGTTCCACAATCGCATAATTACATAATATGGAAAAGAAAAAGAATAACATTTACGTGATTTGATGGTAAAAGTTATTTGCCATGGAAAAAAAGCAAGATACAATTAGAACTCTCAAACCTTATGTGTGATTTTCGAATATCTCACAAATTTAAAGTAAGGAGTACAATATTATAATATTTATACTGGTTGTTTATACTGTGGGGGCTACACCTTAAACTTATTATTCTAATCAGGTCACAGCGCAAATCTTTTGGGTAGCCACATAAAAAATAACATTTATCTATCTATTTAGTCATACTTTTCTTTCTTAAAAGTGTTCCTTCACTCTTGATTTGTAAAGAAAATAAAATGTGGCAAGACTATGGCATTATATATGTGATTGTTAGACTTTTATTTGTTTATTTATTTCTTATTTGTTTCCTCTTTCTGTTTTGAAGATTATGTTTTAATCCTTATCTTCTAATTTTTGTTACTCTTTTTTTTTTCTTTAAATGATTGTGCAGTCTCAGATTGGATGCGTTTGCTCCTCCCTTTGGCTGTAGAAAGAGGAACTTGCATAATAACAAACATGGGTGCAAGTAAGATCCTAAAAAATTGACTCATGATGCAATATTCAATTTGCAATTTCTTTTGTTGTTGATCTTTTTATTGTGGGTGTTTTTATTTTATCTAAATTTTTTGCTTCTTTCTTGTGGCCAGTGGATGTGCTTCATGCTCAAGAGAGTGTTCTAGAAATTGCCAGCAATCTGGGGCTAAGTGTTTCTGTTGCTGTGGCTCATGAGATTTCTTCCAATAAATCAGGTATCTTTGTTACCATAAAAATGAATGGTGCACATTTTGTAGGGGGCTTTTGGATGCCAATCTTTATTATTAACTTCACCACAGGTCATTAATACATTTGAATCAAGTATTACATACTTTTTTTTTAAGTCTTCGTGCTCTGTGTTTGTGTCATACATGAGCCCTACGACTTAAAGCCAAAAATTTTCACATGCAGGTATAGGATCTCCACCTATGAAATCAAATGTTACAGAAGGTGTAAGAATCTGGTTCTCTTTCTTGTGCTTCCTGTTTGTATTCAGCTTTCATAACTGTAATTGCTTTTACTTTTTTTTTTTGGGTTGGCATGACATTTTACTGTCACTAACATTGTTGATGATTATCTATAGCAACCTTTGCAATACATATGAATGCAATTCCTGCCTCTCAACCTCTCATAAAAATTTGTCAAGAATTTAAACTTGCAATATGATAAAATTTCATTTTGTTACTCTAGCAAACATCCAGAACATGCTATTTTTACTCTTCTTTCTTACTTTTAGTTGTAAGGTTAACCCAATTTTTTGTTCTAATATCTGAAGGGTGTTAGCACGTATCTGGGAGCAGCACCTATTGTTGAATGTCTGGAAAAGTATCAACCTAATGTTATAATTACTTCGCGAATTGCTGATGCTGCCTTGTTCTTAGCACCAATGGTATGCAATCATTTTCTTTCTTTTCACATCCCTTGGTTCTTTTGTCCTTTATTTGCAAGATCTTTGATGACTTATTTTTGGATCTTTTCTAATTTAGTATATTACATCTGCTTTTTTGTTTGGCCATGATATTATTTCACTCATTTTACATGGATTCCGATACCATATTAGATTGAGCACATATCAATTCTACTGCTTGAAAAATTAATAGTCATTTATTTGTTAGATAACAGGATAATAAATGCATGTTTTGGAATGTGGCCGAAATGTTACTGGAAATAGGAAAACCATTAAGTATGATTGGGCATACAGCTCGTTCAATGGAAAATAAGGTTTGCGCAAATACATGTCAAGGCAAGATAGTTGAACTACCATGCAGCTTATAGCTTGCCTAGTTATGTACTTGAGCAAGTAACTTATTCTTTTAGAATGTAGACTAAACAACAATATAAAGTATCTGCTCTTGTTTTGTGAATTAGACTTTTGGTTAACTTCCTTTAAGAAAGCAATTTGATTGATTGCAAATAGGTTTTTGAATTGGGTTGGAATTGGGATGACTTAAAGGAGCTAGCTCAGGGATCCTTAGCTGGGCACCTCCTAGAGTGTGGTTGTCAACTCACAGGTGGATACTTCATGCATCCAGGTGAGTTTGCTCTATTTGACCCCACAAATACTACTAAAAGGCCATAAAGATAGAACTAAATTAATGATTATAATATTCTCCATTTTCTTTATCATAGGCGACAAATATCGAGACATGTCTTTCTTGTCTCTACTGGATTTGTCACTTCCTTATGCAGAAATAAGTTTTGATGGGCAAGTTTGTGTAGCAAAGGCAGGGGGCAGTGGTGGGGTATTAAATTTCAGTACTTGTGCTCAACAACTTCTTTATGAGGTTGGAGATCCAGGCGCTTATATCACACCTGATGTGGTGAGCTTGATGTGTATATTCATTACCTCGTGATAAATGAGGACATTAAAGGAATAAAAAATTGAAATCGTGTCTTGGAATGCAGATAATTGATTTTCAGGATGTTTCATTTTATCCATCCTCAAGTTCTTGCATTCTCTGTGCTGGAGCAAAACCATCTTTAGGATCCAGGCCTGATAAACTCTTGTGTTTGGTTCCAAAGGTAATTTATGTGTGCATCATTTAGATCTAAGTTATGCACATCATAATTAAAACTGAATGATCAAATTTTGTTTCTCTTTTTTATTTCAATTTTTTAAAACAGCAGTGCATTTGACCTTTTCCCAGTTGGAAGTTATCATGATGCATTCCCTTGGTTATTGACTGTTTTTGAGTTTGATTCCTTGTTTCCAGGATTGTGGTTGGAAAGGATGGGGAGAGATATCCTATGGAGGGCATGAATGTGTGACTCGTGCTAAAGCTGCTGAATATCTAGTAAGGTCAGTACTTACTAGTTTGAAGAATTAAATTAGTGCAAGTTTTTTCAAAGAGTCATCAACTTATTGTGCTGTTATTAATTTCTGAGGGGACTAGAATGGTTTTCAACGTTTCCTCTTCTATTTAATCTCATTTTAAACAATTTTGTGAAGTAATATATTCCTTCCCATTTTTATTAGGTCAGATCATGGATGGAAGAAGTATGTCCAGGTGTTAGCTGTAATGTAGTTTCATGTATTATTGGACTTGATAGCCTGAAGGTCTCTAGGATTAATGATAACACTTCATCATGGACCACTAATGGGGACATAAGGCTACACATGGATGGATTATTTGAGTTGAAAGAGCATGCAGTCCTATTTACAAGAGAGTTTACAGCATTGTATACTAATGGACCAGCTGGTGGTGGTGGTATCAGGTCAATTTCTCATCTGCTTCTTGTTTCATTCTGCTTCATTTTCCATAATTCGAACATGATTATTCTCTTTGTTTAATGATGCAGCACTGGATATAAGAAAGAGATAGTTCTCGAAAAAAAGTTGGTAGTCTCCCAATCTCTTTCTCTCTTCCCATTTTTGTGAATTTTATCTGTAACTAAGTAGAGTGCATTGCATGAAATCATCAACACTGTTCTGCTTTCTGAAATACAAAGTTTGTCCATAAGTAAAGCCGTAACTACAAATTTAGCATCCTAACTATTTTCTGTTCTCATTCCCTCCTATATCTGTTTAACATCTCTGTTTTGCACCCTGGAAATAACTTGTCCTGCCACAAATTTGTGGAAGTCTTTCTTTAATCAGATGTGCTTTGTGAAGTTGTTGAGTAGTTGGTAAAAAATTTTCATTACACTTCTAGCATTACTAAAGTTATTGCAATAGGAAAAATTCTGACAGAAGATTACTCCTTGGTTTTTAGGTTGGGCGTGAGTGTGTTTTCTGGCAGACTGGGGTGAAGTCCACCAAAGGAATGAGTTCAGAGAAGGAAGAAATTGGCCATGGGAATGTGGTGAAAATGCATGTTCTGCATGAAGCTCTGTTACCACTATTTCCAAAGGATAATGTGGATTCGTCTTGTGTAGAATATTCTTTGCCTGTAATTAAGACCTCCCCTGCTCCATCAGGTCACGAGATCCCACTTTATACTGTAGCTCATAGCAGGGCCGGGGACAAGGGAAATGACTTGAATTTTTCAATCATACCACACTTCCCTCCGGACATCGAGAGATTGAAGATGGTTGTGACACCCCAGTGGGTAAAGGGAGTTGTCGCAGCTCTTCTAAATACTTCTTCATTTCTGGACTCAGAAGCTATCATGAAGAGAGACAAATGGGTCAATGAATATGTAGATGTGGAAATATATGAAGTCAGGGGAATCCATTCTTTGAATGTTGTGGTACGAAACATTCTAGATGGTGGTGTCAATTGCTCTCGGAGGATTGACCGGCATGGAAAGACCATCTCAGATGTTATACTATGTCAGCACGTTGTGTTGCCTCCATGACGAGTGAGTTTTCACCCGCATCATCTTTGCTTTCCCTCAAGGAGCAAGTTGTCGATAGCAAATTTGCAATGCTCCTGTTTACCTTTGTTATTCTTTTGGCATGTTTTCTCAACTTTTTCATGGAAGAAATGTATTTATTTAAAAAAGAAAAAAAAAGAATTGTACTTTTTAGACTAATCTATGCGAACAGCTATTAAAAAGCAGATTAATTAGTGTTTGGATCTTTTTCTTTGGTCAAAGTTGACATTCCAATAGCGGCTAAATTTCAAGTGTGGTAAATGATTTTTTTTTTTCACTTAATTTTATTCGTATATATATTTGAGTGTATATATATTTGAGTGTTAAGTAGAGATAGCAACGGGTTAGGTTTTTGTCGATATTTGATTCAATTGAACTCTAAGAGGATGAGTTTGAGTAATACATATTCGAGTTTGGAACGGATTCGAATTTGAAATTTAATACTCGTGATGAGTTTGGATTTTATGTATTGAGTTCGAATCTGTTTATATAAATATTTAATTAAATATAAAATATATATTTTTTATAATTTTTTTTATAAATTTTTATATATTTTATTTTATATAAAATAAAATTAAAATATTTTATAAATTTATTAAAATTTTAAAATATAAATTATTAATAAAAATAATTATATATATATTTTTAATTAAAATATATAAAATTAAATGATTTGAGCACTTTTTAGTATTAAATTTGAAATAAATTTAAATTTTAAAAATATTAATCCAATTAGATAATTTTTACTAGTTTTCAGCCGATATTTCAGTTGATGAAAGAAGATGGCAGAAAACAGAGAAATAGTAGTTAAGTGAAATATTAAGGTTGAAAGTTTTCTCCCTACTCACAAATGAAGTATGTATAATACAAGCATAATCAGGCTCTGATACTAAGAAAAGCCGGGAGCCCTTACCAGATGAAAAAATTGTTTTTGCCATCGGAGCAAATACTGATTATTCAGATAATAGCTCATGGATTGGCATTCATGAAGAAATCAAACAAAAGAAACATCTTCCTATCTATGAGCTTGCCCTGAACCTGCTTCTTCCTATCTATGAGCCTGCTGAATGTGTTGCAAAAGCTTCACAGGTTTGGAGGAAAACTTAGAATAGGGCTTGAGTTGGGCCTGGATTGCTGTTGGGCACCTTACCATATATATAATGCACTTATGTTATGCATATTCCCTCTCCATAGGTACTCTTTAGCTGGGAATATTTTCAAGACCAGCCTTATTACCAGCAACCCATTGTGATTCAATTCTTCCCCACCTGTATCCTCTGGACTAAGGTCATTGGGTCAAATCTTCCTGAGCGGAAATTCTATTCTCGTGGAGTACAGAGTAACCATGCACCAGAGAGTCATAATTCTTCCAGGATGAAGTCTTTGTCGGGATGGATGCTGAAGCATGTGAGAAAAGGGCTGTCAGGAATAAAAAAAATTATGGCTCATCTGGTGCATGGTTACTCTGTACTCTACGGGAATAGAATTCCCGCTCCACAGTAGCATTGCTGCTACCAGAAGAGCAATGAATGCCATCACTATTGGAGAAATCCATCAGATGACTTTAGCCTGTCTAGACAAGATGTGTGATTCTTCCGAAGAAAATGGACTTCTTGGTTGTACAATTCATGTGAGGAAGTGTCAGAGGCTAATAGCCATTAATTTTGCAGAGATTCTCTGCCAGTTGTTTCCTCAATAGTCCCATAGCGTCCTTTTCTGTAATAGATCTTATGTCCTTGAAGTATTCTCCAATAATCAATTGAGCTTCTAAATATAGTTTAGAATCAATTAATTCTTATAAATTTTTAAATGAGACAAGTATGCTCAAAATTAACAGAAGTTATATTTCCCGTTTACCTGGGCCCACTAACTAGCATTTAATACCCAGAATAAAAAAAAAATCTTAAAAGAATATGCAGAGCAAGTAAAATAATACTTACGAATAAAAAAAGAAAGAAAGAAGCAGATGGAGGAAGACTGAAGAAGGCCAGGGAGTGAAAGAACTAAGCCATGGTTGAAGTTACTAGCATGCAAATTGCTGCCCTGAAAGAAATCTAGCTATGGAATACAAAAAGGAACCAGAGGTGTAAAGGAGGAGCGTCCACCGTCACCACCTCCACATGAACCAGTAAAAGTTGAAAAAAAAAAAAACGAAAAACATAATTTGTGCTCTTCTTTCCTCTCTTTGCTGTTTTCCTTCCCCTTACATCCTTTCTGCTTGTTGGTATAGCAGTTATTCTAAAATATATTTATCATAATTTGTTGGGAGTTTCAGTTATTATAACTAAGAGAATACCCAGCACCATTGGGTCTCCTTCAGTATCTTCAACGTGAACCAATGAAGTCTTTCAGACAATATATGCAGCTAGGTAATTCCATCGACGTTGTCCACACTCTTTGGTGCGACATTCTCGGAAGCATTTTTTTTGTAAATTTTCATTTCCCTCCATCATTCATATGTCAATTTCCAATTGTTTGCAGCCGTGTATATAGCAATCATTCCTTTCTTCCTTGTTGAAGTTCAAGCACCGGCTTTGAAGAATGCATCTGCTTCTGAATCCACAACAGCTGTTATAAATAGCTAGTATCTTATACAGTACAGAGAGAAAGAATTCCTATATTGTTAAAATATAAAAAAAGTGAAGGAATGATAAGAGTGAAATATATATAGAATTATATATATATATATTGTCACACCTTACCCCTCTGTAAGGTATAACATGATCCCATAGTATACCTAATGAACTACCGAATTTCGCCTATCAGTAACCCATTAAATATTCTACAAGAGATTTTGAAACAATTTCCGTTCATTTTTAAATTGTTGAGTAATTTTTTTCAGATATTAAAAACCTTTATTCGAAGTCCAAACATAAATCAAATTTTTAGATATTTAAAATTTCCATAATTTTTACAAAAATTTCGACAGAGTATCGTCTGTATTTTGAGAAAACAATTTTTCAAAACCTGAAAAAAAAAAACTCCATATATTTTTTCAACCACAACTCCATTATTCAATTTCATTTTACAATCATCACAAGCAACCCAATACACAATTTAAATTAAATTAAACATTGTAATATCTCATTAAGGTAACAAAATTAATATTTACATTCATGAGAGTATTAAAAATTTAGTAGTACAAAATTTTATAAGTACATAATGTAATGCCTTGAAAAATAAGAATAAATAAATATTTATTTGTTTTATATATTTTTTATGAAATTATTTTAAAGCTTCAATTTTAATTTAAATGATTATCTTTAAAGTTTAATATTATATATTTATTATAATAATATTATTATACTTTTAATTTTACTTGGATGTTATTATTACTAATTTAAGAGATAATTTAAAATCTTGATATAATTTAATTTAAGTTTCTATTTTTAATGGGTAATATAATGAAAGTATATTATTTTATTGATGCTAATAAAATATTAAATAACAGTATTAGTCTTTGTTATTTTAAAATATGTTGAGTTTTAATTTAATCAACAATTATAATTTATAATAAAGTTTAATAGGTATAATTAATTAAATTATTCTATTAAAAATTTATTATAAATTATAATTATATTAAGTATTATTTATTTCAAAGTTAGGTATGGTTTCCTGTTTAATACATATACACCAAACGTTTTGCCAAGTGCAGCGTGCAAAATATATATATATATATATATATTACAATGGACCGATCATGTTTTGTCCTTCTCTTACCCATAGTTCGCATTCCAGTATTTCCCAACCAAAAACTTTCCTCCATTGTTTTCGATGACAAGCTTCACCACTTTAACAAATTTTCAATCCTAGCAGCCCTTTGGTGCAAGACCAACTCGAGGGACCATGGTGGTGAAGGAAAATGGTGCAAAGGAGCAAATCGTGTGGATTAAGGGTGTGGAAGAGAAACCCATGCCGTAAGTTTCAAGACCCCTCGCCGGCGTTCATGGTCACCACTCACCATAGGACTAACGGGAAAGTGACTCCTAATAACCCCAGCTACCCAAATCGGCTGTTAGGACTTGGTTCCATGGAGTTCCAACGAGATTAAGAGAAAGTTGAGGCAGTGAACTTTTCGGTCATTTTTCCGGCGATCCGACCGTGGGATCAAAAATTTGAGATTACCGATGGACTCAGAACGGCGAAATAGTCAAGATAGGACCGGTCCTGCTCCGATCAGATACTATTTAAAAAAGACGATCATCGAACAGTCCAGATCATTTGGTTAGATTTTCGCACTTTTTTAATTTCTAAAAATTTAAAAATAATTTTATGATAATTATTAATAAAATTTGAAATTAATTAGGTACAATCGGATCAAGGATAGCTCACTGGAGCCAGGACTGCATTTTTAGCCAGATCTGGCTGTTCGACAGCCCGTTTTAGAACGTAATCGATATTATAGTCAAACCTAGCATTTTTAGACGTTTTGGATGTGTTCTAGGTGTCAGATTTGGCATAGGTAAACACGAACTCCAAATTGCTCATTTTCAGCTAATACTGATTTAAAATAAAATTTATACATTATTCGTGGATGATCATAAAATTATGATTCTTTTTTTGCAATAGCCTTATAATATTGTTAAGGATCGTGGGATAAGTTTATAGAATTTTTAAAGTTAATTTGAATAGTTTTTAAAAATATTAGTTTTGAAATCTTGTAATTGAGTTGTCTGATATTGTGATTATTGCCTGGTTTGGAGGGCCCAAGAGGGGCCATATAATGATAATGAGATATGGGTTGAGTTTAGAAGTGTTATTTGAATCGTTTTGCAAGTTGGGTAGGTCCCAAATATAGGAAAAACTCTGTCAGATTTCCGGCATGAATTAGGCTGTCTATTATCTCTTTAGAGTCTTATTTTGAATTAGTGCTAATAAATCCATAATATAATTATCTAGGTGATTGAGGATAACTATTTCCTCCTACCCAACAGCCGCAGTAGCCTTTAGTGTACTGTGAGTAAAATATTAATTTTAATTGTAATTTCGATATTATTATATGTTTAAGCATGCCCATGCATCACTTATAAATATGTATCTATGTAGTTAAACATTAGGCACATTTTATATTGCATTCATAATTGTTGAAGTGCCATGGATGTTGTTTGTGGTAATTTGGAGCAGTATGTATGCGTTGGCGTGCGTGTGGTATGGTATTGTATATGGACAGGACGGGTAGACACGGCTTGAGAGACACTCGTTGAGACCCGGTCCTTCGGGGTAAATACGGCTTGAGAGATACTCGCTGGGACTCCGCATTTGGTTTATTAAGCGAAAGTCCGGATTGAGAGACACTCACTGGCAGAGGTTGAATTAAGAGGGCTGTATAAGGGATCAGCTCCCATATATGTATTGCTTGACAGTGTTGGGTGTGTGAGTGCTCCAAATTGCCTTTTTGCTGTTATGATGTAAATTGTATGAAAATTATGATGATGTTGCATTTCATTCCACAGAGTGTATTAGCTTTAGATAGCTATAGAAATTGTACTTAAAATTGGTATTTTACTCTCTGAGTCGAATATTCACTCATGTTCATCTATTTTTCCAGGCTACAGGAGGATTATTTATTGTGGCTAACCTGTTTTTCTTCTTTGTAGGTCCATTGATAGTATTTAATGTATTTTGTACAATCGAGTTAAATTTTAGACTTCGCATGTGTTAGAAGTACTTATTTTTATTTTGGGCCTATATTATAAAAGTTATGTTGGACCTGTAAAATTATTAACTGTATATATAACTGGATGGGATGAGGGAGCTGAGCTCCCATTGGACTTTTGACATTATGAGCATGTAGAGGGTGAGCTGAGCTCCCCAATTTATTATATATTGTGTTTGCAGGTCGGGCGAATTAAAAACTCCCCGTTGAACGGTTCATTTTATAGTCGAACTCTGTCCGGTTGAATTCTTGAAATTGGGTCTAAATGAGTCTTAGGATTGGGTTGAGGAATAGTTAGGCTTACTACGGGCCTCGTGGGCTTTAGGCTGGTCCAGGTCCTAGTGCTGGTCCAGCCCATAGATTGGGTTGTGACACATAAAATCTCAAGATAATATTACAATAATTTATATTTAATTATATATAAAAAAATATATATTACAAAAGAGTTGATACAACTGCTCGAATGAAATTACATACATATAATCACAGAATTACATCAAAATCTAATGTACAAGGGCATACCTATGATATACCCGAAGATAGTCTCACTGTGTCTTCAAGTAATTTCACTCTGCTGCTCTATATTTTCTTTCACCTGCGACAACATACAAAGCTATCGCTGAGTGGTGAACTCAGTGGTGCACAAACTAATAATTTAAAACTTAGTACAAGTTATATTTTGACAACTCATAACAAATAAAAATTTAAAATTTCCAAATCCTTCAAAATTCATGACATCCAAAAATCAATATTTTCAATCATGCAAATTATTCATTTGAATAACATTTTGATCAATTAGTAACTATTTATCTACATTTCTTTTAAATCATGAAACAATACTATATTTTTGAATCACTGACAAATTATTTATTTTGACCACAATTCATCAAATTATACATAATTTAAAGGGCGTTGCCAACAATTCACACAATTGGATCCATGACACAAAATTTTATAATCAATGTCGTGTTATACACTACGACAATTCAAACTCTCCCAATAACCGAGGCTAAAAAGGGAGGAACAAATACTAGCTAGTATATATGAGTACTCATCCAAACTCTTCCCCAACTGACAAGCCAGAGAGGAAGGAACTCACCACATCTAGTGAAGGAGATATCTCACTAGACAAGCTAATGAGAATTCAAACTATATTGCTATGTCAATTGTGGTTTCAAATCATATTCAAAACAATTTCTATTTACAAAAGTGTTTACAAACCATTAACATATTTAATCATTATAATTTCATGCTCAAGGTTGGCAACACATAAAACTTAAAATTTATAATTCTCAAAACCATGCAATAAATCCTTAAATGCAGAAGAAAATTTATATTTAATTTATACAATTTCATTCAACAAGTTAAAATTCACAACACAACAAAAATCATAAATAATACAATAAACTTATTCAAATCAATTTGGAAGTGAAAAATAACAAAAAGAGTTAGTTGTGCACAAATCTCTTATCTAGGCTTGTCTTGGTTTAATTCCTCCTCCTTCCATGGAGGGTTCCTTTCCCACTAAAACATATAACTAGAGTTTCAATATTTATTTAATTTATTTTCAATTAATAAATTCAATAATTAAATTTTGTACACTTAATTTATCCCATAAAATTGACTCCTTTGTATTTAATGTAATTGTGGTTACTATTCATTTAACCATTTGATCAAAATATTGACTTTTTCATACTAATTAGATATGCTACTTCTAATTACACCCACATACCACATTTTGAGTTATATTTTTGTTGGCATTGATTGCCAAATTCAATTCAAAGCCTATTAGGGTTAAATCTCAAAATTTTAGTTTTGAGTTACTTATTTGTACTATTCCATTGGTCTATCTACAGTGGGAATTTGGCCAACTTTCCTTCATCAAAGTTGTTCTTTACTGTCTTATCTTTAATTTTCTTTTTAAATCACTCCATTTGGAGTTTTGTAGCCTAAGATATAGCCATTTTCCTAAGGCTGGTTGGATTAGTTCAAACCCAGAATTCTGAGCACTTTCTTGGTTCTGGTAGTTTTTGTGTGTTGATTGCAGCTCACTTTTTGGATAGGTTATGTTCAGAATTTGGGTTTGTGTTCTTCATAAAAGTTGTAGTACTATATCTCAGCTTTCCATCGGTATAAAATTTAGGTCATTTAGATCTTCCTACACCAAGTTATTACTATTATAACAAGTACTGTTCATATGGTCAGTTTTATACAATGGTAATGTGCCAATTTCGGGTTTGACCTAATTGTTCACTAACTTAGAGTCACTTTCTGGGCATGATTTCTACACGAAAAATGTGTCGTTATGTGTCTACTTTCATCTCCATTTGGCCACACACCAGTTGGAGGGGCAGAATTATAGTTTTGGTCCCTGAAAGGGACCTAGGTCAGGCTGTCTAGTAGTGACCCCTCACCAATCCGAATTTGACTTAACTTCTCTCAATTCAAACACATTTTAAATTACACCAATTAACATTTTAAACCTCACTTAGGTTAAGGTACATTAATTTACTAAATTCTCAAATTTCCTCCCCAAACCCTAAGGGTCAAGAACCCTAATTTTTCTAAATGTTGCAATTTATGCAATTCACACATACAAATCACCTATCCATCATCAATTCACTAAGAATTTATGTTTAATTGAACTAAGCACCATCACTTCCACTTATCCCTAGCATGACCGAAATTCCCTAATGGTCCACCACACTTGATTTTATTAAATTTTTCCACAATTTCAAGCTTAACTCATACACATTAATATAATTATAAAGAGAAATTAAGTGTTTAATTACTAACCTTTGTATAACTTTTCAATCTTCAATTTCTTCAACTTTTTCTTCTTTCTTTCTCCTTCTATCTTCTTTCCAAGGCTCAATTACTAATTTTCTTTAAGGAAAGTAGGGGATTTAGGGTTGAAATTAGGGTTTAGGAAGCTTAACCATAAGCTTCCATGGTGGAAATTGAGAGAAATTTATGAGAGAGAGAGATGAGTGAAGTGTGGCGGCAAAGAGAGGTTGATGAAGACCAAAATTATGCTTTTAATTTTCATTTTGTTTTCTTTATACTTATCCATAATTAGTTAATTAAATTATAATTACTTTTTTGATGTCATGCTTACCTTACTAGGATGATATCATAAAAATTTATTTTCTTTTCTTTTCTTTTCCTTTATTTTTCCATAGTTCTTTGATTTAATTCTATATTCCAAAATTTTCATTTCTCAAATTTTATTGGACAGTTAGGCCGTGAGTCACCTCTAGGGGTGAATTGACCAATATGCCCCTCGCTAGTCTAATCCGGTTTATTAATAATACTGTATTTCTTTCGGAATCCTAACCTAATTATTTGATATGGTTCTCAACCTTTTCCTATGACTTTCACATTTTTCCTAGCTCCACAATTTTTCCTAGGACTGTGGTGTCACAATGGCCCGTACAAAAATAGGGTTATAACTGATCTCGCAGTCACTTCTCGGTACGGTCACTCATCGCTATGACTCTCGGCTCATTTAACCTTTTATGTTCTATTTTTCTGATCTATATTTAAACTTCTGGTAATCTCTATTAATTCTTTTTCAGGGCTTTTCTAGGTGATATAAGCATATGTCTAGACATCCTGACTGTCCGGATAGACACCGGTCACCGAAACAGTAGAATGCATATACTGCTTAATATAGGGGTGTTACAATTCTCCCCCCTTAAAAGAAATTTCGTCCCAAAATTTTACTCACTATTAATCCTTAAGTAGTCATGCGTATTGTTTTCTCATGTCTCTCTCACATTTCCATATGGCTTCATGGTCCAAATGATGGTCCATAACACTTTAACTGATGATGTTTATTTATTTCTCGATTGCTTCACCTCGTGTGCCAAGTTCCTTCTGAGCTTCTCGTCATAAGTTAAATTTGAATTTATTTTAATTCTAGAGGTAAGCAAATCTGTGTGCTAACGGATCCACTCCTTCTAGGACCCTGTGTGATCCTATGAAGTGAGAACTTAGTCTTTCTCTTTTCTATATAATCTTATAATCTTCTTTCCTTTAAGTCTATGCAAGACTTCTAACAATCTAATACAACGTTTAATTTGCTTGTATAATTATAATCTTCTCTCAGTGTTGTTCTATTTAATATTTCAATTCATGTTTCCTTATAAGGAAATTTCATCGATCATATGAGAAATGCTTATCTCATAATTGGCCATAGGTCTATAACCGTTATCTTTCATATTTATTTATGACCTAGGCTTATGTGCCATTTTGCACCATCTTGTTCATTTTTATTTTACTTACTATTTACTAATTCACTCCCTTGCTTGATAGGACAATTCGATATATCATTACACATCTTAAAATTTTTGTTTACTTTGTCTTCCCAATTTTATCCGAATATAGGCTTTTCAATTTGTTCCTTAATTAACTCTCTTATCTCCTTTCACAATTCAATGTTATTCTCTTTCTTGACTCGACTGTCGAGTCAAGAGCTAGTACTCCTTATTATTTTTAAAAAATCCTTTACACTTCAATGTTACTTTAAATTGGTTCTCTGACCATTTTAGCTAATATTTCCAATATTCGTGACATTTCTCTATCACGTTTAACCAACTATTCAAATTTTTACTTCTATATTTTCTTTTATCTACCGATATCCTATAGCTTATTTTTCGTTGTTTTGCGATTATTACCCTTTTTTTTTAACCATAAACAATTCTTCAACCTTAAGAAGGGAGTCTACTGGACTCTCCTTTTTCCCATGCTATTCAAAAGTTTTGCACTAATCCTAATATAATCCTTATGATCCGCGTAATAAAATTGTGCTCTTCCTAAGGAATACCTGACCAATTAGTTCCTATAGAATTATTGTTATCAGTAGAACATCATTTCTTAACTATTTTATAAGTTATAATTATCATCCATAGCATCCTGTCTCTTCCAGGGGAACAAAATCATATTTTGTGTCTTACTGCGACACAAATAGAATACTGTTCCTTACTAAACTTTGGCCAAAAGATCCATTGCAATACCAAAACAACTATAAACCCCATATCGGAGACTGGATGACTTAGCCCTATAGGTATTATCTTTAAATTTTGACTATACTGAAATCTCTAGTCCCATAATAATTCCTGATATACTGTAATTCGTGCTAGGGTAATGGAGCCATTAACTCTCGCTACCTTGCAATCATGATCTTTTGATATTCTAATTATAGAGTTTTAAATCCCGAATTAGGATTTTCAAACTCAGTTCTAGTAATAAAACTCTATTCTGGTATATTTGTACTAGAGCGAAAGCCATTTGCAACTATTCTTATCCTTGTATACTATTGGGTAGTACGTAGCTCTACACAATAAATCTCAAGTTAGTACTGTAATCTGTAGGTTATAACACAAATATCAAGAATATTGCATAGTTACTACGATACATCCCAATAGATCTAACTTCCCTATATCTTATTTCTCTCAAATCCACTAATATCTTAAACTTATTTTGATTATGGTACCCACTGACATCTATCAGTAGTAATACCTTTGCTTTCATATAGGGCAGATATATTACTATAACTTACTTTTAGGTTCTCTTGCCTTACCTAATTAGGCTCACTAATTAACTTTATAATTTATCGTAGTCTACGAGATGTCTTTCACTAGCAAATTTTTTCAAAACTAATTCTAGTCACGCTTATTATCGTAGTTCTTATCCTAATAGACTAATCATTAACACATCAAAATTTATTTCCATGCAAGGGAATAGCAGTAGAACATATAATTCTAGCATTAGCATATAAATAAGTAGAGTTGGAATCAAATAATATATAATTATTCCTTTCAAAAGTTAAGAACGTACAGGTAACTACATCTGAAGTCTCTACTTCTTCCCCTCGATGCATGGCGTACACTTTTTCTAATGTATTCATCTACTCGGGTTGGTCCATTGTACTAGGATTATCCGAAGTGCTGTCTCTACTTCTGCCTCTGCCCCTACTGACTATTAATGAGCCTCTAAAATCAGAACCTTGGACTGATTCCTCTGGTGTAGTATGTGGCATAAATCGATGTGTGCTAGTACAATCTTGGGCGTAATGCCCGATTCCACTACAATTGTAGCGGGCTCCAGTGACCTTATAGCAAATACCCCCATGTAATTTTGATACGGTGTGTCCGCAAGTGCACGGGTCACAGTAGTATAGTTTTAAAAAAATGATATCGATCCCACAGGGAATTGTGCTTAAATTGGAAATAAAAGTATAAGCTAATTAGAATGACAAAAATTAAAAGATATTAAAAATAAAATCTAAAAATTAAAATTAAGACAAAAATTAAAGATGTAAAATGAAATTTGGAATTAAAATTGGTATTTGAGGAATTAAAACTAGATCAATCAATTAACTAAAATTAATTAAACTAGATTACCAAAAATTAATTTGGAATTTCTATTTATGAAATTAAGAAGAATTAAATCTAAAAAAAATAAAGTAATTCTAGATATTGGATTTAAATTGGAATTAAATTTAAATTGGATTTAAATTGAAATTGCTATTTATGAGGTTTGGAGAATTTATATCTAATTTCAATGAAAAATAAATTGATTCTAGAGATTGGATTTTCAATATTGTTTGCATGTGATTTTTCCCTAATTTAGCCAAACACATGAGAATTGCAATTTTGAGGGAAATCAATTCTTAAATTTTTGAAACCTTTTTCAAGCATCTCAAAATTGGTTTTCATTAAATCAAACCCTGTTTTCACGGTATTTCAAATCTAACAAAAACCCAACTAATGCATAAAATTGATTTTTGGAAAATTCCCCTTAATCTTCTTAGCTTATTTCTAACACCAAGAAAATAAAGTTTATTGCAAGATTATCCATCCCCAATATTCACTTTTCAGTCCATCTATTAAGGATTAAAACTTAACTTAATGAGGGCCCATTCATCAAGCAAGGCAATAAGCACACAAGCAATAAATCAAAATATAACAAATCCCATTTAAATGGCTAAATCAGTTCAAAACCACAATACAAATCAATATTTACAAACCCATCTCTAGAATCTCAATAAACTACTCACAAATCATTGTTTAAAGACAAACCCAAATGAAGAAATGAAGAAATAATGGAAATGTAAGCTAAAAGGGGTAGAAAAACCCAGCAAATTGCAGCAGATTCTGCACAAAAGTGCGTAAAACGTGATCTGCATTCTTTGGAAAAGATGCGAAGATGCTCCTCCCTTTCCCTCTTTCAATCTTTCTAAAAATCACTCCCTTGCTCTCTATGGAAAGAAAGTGATAAAGGGCACTTTATATAGGCAAGGGACTGTTCTAGAATGGGTAAAGGGAAGGATCGAGAAAGTGAGCTAAAATGTCTGGAGTAACGGAAATGCCACGTCAAAAATTTTCCAGTAAAAACGACATAAGCCGAGTCAGTTGTGTCGCGGGTTGTGTCGCTCTCGGCGTGAATATCTGACGATCGACACAACCTGCGACATGAGCTAATTCGGTTGTGCTGCAGGTTGTGTCGCTCTCGGCCATTTTTTTTTTTTTTTTTTTTTTTTTAAAATTAAAAATTTTTGCAATTCGATTTTAATATCCTCCAAATGGCTACTCTGATCAAAATACATCAAATTTCTCCAGATTTAACCTACAAAACAAATAAATTCCAAAAATTAAACTAAGAAATGTGAAAATTGTAAAATTGACTAAATATATACTAATATCTAAAATAATAGCTATGAATAAGGGTAAATTATGTGCAAAAATTACTCCTAAATGATGATCTAAAATGCATGCATCAAATTCCCCCATACTCAAACTCTTGCTTGTCCTCAAGCAAAATTTCATTAAAACTCATTTGGAAGGGAATAGAATCAGTCTTTGAAAACACAAAATTCACTAATCCAAACTACCAACTTACCTCTAGCCACGAACATTCCAAATTCCCACCAGCAAAAGCACAAAGAATGAAGCAAGCACTCTCAACTATTACAGAATAGCTAAGAATTAACCAATCAACCCAAGCAACAAATACCAACCAACTACAAGAGTCAATTGTGCCAAAACAAACCTAAATGAAATAGATAGCCAATGTGTCTCAAATAGATGGTGAGTAATGTATGGAAGATTATATTGCCAAACCCATATGCAAGCATAAAAGATCTAACTCTACTAATGTAACAAGCATTTTTCAAAGAATCATTAGGTCTTTTTAAGGGTTGTAATGGGGTCTAATAGGGTAAGATTGTGGTTAACAAAGAAAGGGAATGAGGTAAACAAAATATGAGAATAATATTAATCATGAAACTCAAAGTGCATCCTTTTTTTTTTTTTTTTTTTTTTTCAAATATTTTTTTTATTTTTTTTTATTTTTTATAATACTAATTTTTTTTTTATCAAGAGGAAAGAAATTCACAATGAATCTTAAGTGCTAACACAATAAAGGGACTACTTTTATAATATATTTTTTTATTTTGTATGTGTCCCTATTTCACGTCACACCCAAAATTACCTTTGGGATATTTTTGTGACTATTTATTTATTTTTTTTTATCAACTTTTCACAATTACTCTAGCACTTTTCAAGATGTTTCAATCCTCCAAGTTTTTTTTTTTTTTTTTTTTTTTAATTTTTTTTATGCACTTAATTGCTACAATACTATTCTCATAATAGGTGGTAGTGTTTAGGTTTAATGGCTAGGTAAATGATTTGGGTTCCAAAGAAATTAGGGATTTAAGGTTCAAGGGGGTTTGCAAGGGTTAAAATGAAATTAAGGTAGGTTAAGGCTAAATGTGAGGTTTAAAATATGAAGAAATGCCTAAATCATATTCTTATCAAATGCAAGTTAAAAATTTCGCTTTGAAAGATCTAAGATGCTTGTTCTAGGAATGGTGAGACGACAATGACCATTTTCTTTCTTAAAGGCTTATCCAGACACTCAAAACTCAAAATAACTAATCAGAATCTGCATACCTAGATGAATGTATTAATTTTCAGCTATTAAGTAAGAGAAAGAATAATGCTTAAGACTTTGTACCCAGCTGGAACTTTCATTCCACTAACCATCTAAAGGCAAGTTGGATTGCTTGAATAAGTGGCTTATGGAATCCAAAGACTGGTTTAAAAATTCAAAAATTTTAAATGAATGAATGAAATGCATGAGTGTAAATGAATAGTCAACCTATATGTAACTAAGTATGCTTAACTAAGTATATATGAAGCTATATGCAGTGTATATAAGTGAATATGTACAAGTATGAAGTAATGAATGAGTATGTCACTATATGCAAATGAAAAGGAAAAATAATTTTTGCAAAAAATTTACCCTCTCCCCCATACTCAGAATGAACATTGTCCTCAATGTTAAAAGATTGCAAGGAATGGGATAATTTGGCTATATGTGCATAAAGAATTATTACCCTGTTGCATAAGCGATAGCACAACTTGTGTTGAGAATGACACAAGCTGAGATAAGAAGTGTTACCTCATTGAAGTGCAGCCAATTTAATTAAATAAAATTTGGACAGCTGCTGCACTCATTGCAAAAGAAACAGTGCAATGGAAGCCATTAAATCAATTAAACTCAAAAAGTTGAAATAGAGAGTTAAGCTCAAAAATATAGCCATCTAGTGTAAATTCGAAATAGCAAATCAAAGCAAGTGAGCAATTGTACTAAAGATATAAAAGAAAAATGTACGTTATGAGGAAATAAAAAACTGAATAAGTGCAGTTCAAGAAAAACAACACAAACAAAATATTAACTAAATAAGTTCAAAATACTAATTAATTAAGCAACGAAATTAAAGACATGAAATGTTTTTTTTTTTTTTTTTTTTATTTTTTTTTTTATGCTCATTTGCTTGCAATGAATTGCATCCCATCTGCACAAGGAAATTAGAACAATGTTAAACTCTGAATAAGGAGTATAGAAAAACTTAAAACAAATATATATATGAAAGAAATAAAGAATCAATGAAAAATTATGAGTTATGCCCAAAAATGCTAAGTTTAGGTCTTTAGCTTGACCATACTCACTCAAAATGTTATGGAGAATGAGAAAGATAGCAAGTTGCTATCTTCTCAATTGGCTCACCAACTGAATAGTGCCTCAACCTTTGCCCATTTACCTTGAAATTACCCGATTTTTCACCAAAATTTTCAACAGCACCATGAGGTAAAACTTTCACAATTTTGAATGGACCTGACCACCTTGATTTTAATTTTCCTGGAAAAAATTTTAACCTTGAATTGAATAAGAGAACCAAATCTCCTTCTTTAAAGTACTTTTTCTTGATATGCTTATCATGCCATTTTTTAGTTCTTTCTTTATAGATCCTAGCATTTTCATAAGCATCAAGTCTCAATTCTTCTAATTCATCAAGTTGCAAAAGTCTTTTGTGTCCAGCAGCTTGTAAATCAAAATTGATTGTTCTAATGGCCCAATAAGCTTTATGTTCTAACTCTACGGGCAAGTGGCATGATTTCCCAAAAACTAACCTATAAGGTGTAGTTCCTATGGGGGTTTTAAATGCTGTTCTATATGCCCAAAGAGTGTCATCTAATTTAAGGGACCAATCTTTTCTGGACTTATTGTGATTTTCTCCAAGATTTGCTTGATTTCTCTATTTGTGATTTCTACTTGGCCATTTGTTTGAGGATGATATGGTGTGGCAATTCTATGCTTTACCCCATATTTTCTCATCAATTTTTCAAATTGGTGGTTACAAAAATGGCTACCACCATCACTGATTATGGCACGTGGGGCACCAAACCTGGTCAAAACAAATTTTTTCAGAAATTTCACCACAACTTTTGCATCATTGGTAGGTGTAGCAATAGCTTCTACCCATTTAGATACATAGTCCACCCCTACCAAGATATATTTATTCCCATAAGAAGATGGAAATGGCCCCATGAAATCAATTCCCCATACATCAAACAATTCAACTTCTAATATGGACTGTTGGGGCATCTCATCTCTTTTGGAAATGTTGCCTACCCTTTGGCACCTATCACACTTGCTTACAAAGTCTCTCACATATTTAAACATATTAGGCCAATAGAAACCTGATGTCAAGACTTTTTCAACAGTTTTTGAGACACTAAAATGACCACCATATTCAGAGGAATGACAATGGTAAATAACATCATTTATTTCTTCCTCTGGTATACATCTTCTAATTATTCCATCATTGCATCTCCTAAACAAAAGAGGTTCTTCCCAAGAATAAAATTTAACATCATGCAAGAATCTTTTCTTTTGCTGCCAAGATAAATCAGTGGCAAGACACCACAAGACAAGAAATTCACAATATCGACAAACCATGGAAGTGCAGAATTCAACACATACAACTGCTCATTCATGAAAAATTCATCAATTGGCACAATTTCATCATCTTTATTTTCAGTTTTTATCCTAGAAAGGTGATCAGCCACCACATTCTCAACACCCTTTTTATCTCTTATTTCCAAATCAAATTCTTGAAGTAACAATATCCATCTAATCAACCTAGATTTAGCTTCTTTCTTGCTCATTAAATATTTTATTCTTTGCATGATCAGTGAAAACAATTACCTTTGAGTTGACCAAATAAGAACGAAATTTATTGAGTGCAAATACTACCGCAAGGAACTCCTTTTCAGTTGTAGCGTAATTGACTTGGGCTTCATCAAGGGTTCGGCTTGCATAGTAAATGGCATAAGGTTTTCTATCTTTTGGCCAAGGCGGCTCAACAACAAACTCGCTTGCATCACACATGATTTGAATGGCAAAGTCCAATCCGGGGTTGCATGATAGGAGTCATTGTTAATGCCGTCTTTAACCTGCAAAAAGCAACCATACAATCTTGATTAAAATCAAATTTAACATCATGATTCAAAAGATTTGTTAAGGGTTTAGCAAGTTTAGAAAAATCCTGAATAAATCGCCGGTAAAACCCGGCATGTCCAAGAAAACTCCGCACTCCTTTGACAGTGGTTGGAGGGGGCATTTTTTCAATAATTTCTATTTTAGCTCTATCCACTTCAATTCCCCTTTTTGAGATTAAATGCCCTAAAACGATCCCCTCTTGGACCATAAAGTGGCATTTCTCCCAATTCAACACTAGATCATTATCAGCACACCTCTGCAAGATTTTAGACAAATTAGTCAAGCATGAATCAAAATTAGTACCATAAACTGAAAAGTCATCCATGAAGACCTCCATAATTTCTTCAATAAAATCAGAAAAAATGGCCATCATGCACCTTTGAAATGTGCCAGGCGCATTACACAATCCGAATGGCATCCTTCGATAGGCAAAGGTGCCATAGGGACAGGTAAAGGTAGTTTTTTCTTGGTCATCAGGATGTATTGGAATTTGAAAGAAACCAGAATATCCATCTAAGTAACAAAAGAATGAATGCTTGGCTAATCTCTCTAACATTTGATCCATAAAAGGAAGGGGAAAATGGTCTTTTCTTGTAGCATTGTTCAACTTCCTATAGTCTATGCACATTCTCCAACCTGTAACAGTTCTAGTGGGTATCAATTCATTATTCTCATTTTTAACAACTGTCACCCCACCTTTCTTTGGTACAACATGCACAGGACTAACCCACTCACTGTCAGAAATGGGGTAAATAATTCCAGCAGCTAGTAATTTTAGGATTTCCTTTTTCACAACATCCTTCATTGTAGGATTCAATCTTCTTTGGTGTTCAATGGAAGGTTTACTATTTGGCTCAAGGAAAATCCTATGCATACAAACTGTTGGACTAATTCCCTTTATATCATCAATTGCATAACCCAAAACTCTTCTATATTCTCTCAAAACTCTCAACAATTTGTCAATCTCAATATCAGTCAAACATGCATTAATTATAACAGGATATGTTTCATTTGGTCCAAGAAAAGCATACCTGAGGTTGGAAGGAAGAGGTTTAAGATCTACCTTTGGGGCATCCTCTACCTTTAATGATGGTGGTTTGATCTCCAGATTTTGTACTCCTTCAAGTTGAAAAATTGTGGCTTCAGGATGTGGTGGAGAGCTTTCCAAGTATTGCGCAAAAATAGCCATGTTGTGATTATCATCATCAATGCTCCCACCATGGACTAAGCAATTTTCAAGTGGGTCTTGTGGATAGCTTTGTCTGAAATGCTCTTGAACAATCTCATCAATAATGTCTACCCGCAAACAAGACTCAACTTCTTCATGTTTCCTTTTCATGGCTGGATTGATGTTGAATATCATTTGATCATCTCCCACTCTAAGTGTCAATTGCTCACCCTTTACATCAATTAATGCACCAGCTGTTCCAAAAAGGGTCTTCCCAATAAGATAGGAACTTTTGTGTCTTCTTCCATATCTAAAATGACAAAATCCACCGGAATGTAGAATTTCCCAACCTTGATAGGCACATTTTCAAGAATGCCTTCCGGATACTTAATTGAACGGTCAGCTAATGAAAGATACATGTTTGTGGGCTTCAATTCTCCCATATTCAACTTCTCATATATTGAAAGAGGCATTAGGCTGACGCTAGCTCCAAGGTCACATAAAGCATTTGCCACACAATTATCACCAATATGACAAGGAATGGAAAACACACCCGGATCTTTGAGTTTGGGAGGTAACTTTTTCTGAATTATAGCACTGCATTGCTCTCCCAAGTTGATGGTGTCATAATCTTCTAGCCTTCTCTTGTTGGAAAGAATCTCCTTCAAAAACTTGGCATAACTTGGCATTTGGGATAGTGCTTCGGTGAATGGCACATTGATATATAACTTTTTTAGCACTTCAAGGAACTTGCCAAACTGTTTGTCTAGCTTGTGCTTGATGAATCTTTGAGGGTAGGGAAGGGTGGGTTTGTAAGGTTCAGGTGGGATGTATGGTTTCTCTCCCTCATCTTGCTCACTTTTGCTTTCTTCTTCTTTTTCATTTTTCTTGCTCTCAACTGAATTTTCTTCTTTTGTGCTCTCTTTTTCTTCTCTCTTGTTTTCACTCTCTTGACCAACTTTTTTACCACTTCTCAAGGTCACCAACTTACATTGTTCATGAGGGTTTTGTGGTTGGCTAGGTAGTTTCCCATAGGAATTGCTTCCTGATGAGCTTGCTTGTTGCGCCAATTGAGTCTCCAACATGCGGTTGTGGACTTGTAATTGATCCATGGTTTGTCTCATGTGTTGCATTTCTTCCTCCAATTTGCTATTCATCTTGCTTTGTTCAGCAAAAAATTTCTCCATCATGCTCTCCAAGGTTGGCTTCGGTTCATGAGGTGGAAGGGATTGTTGTGCTCTTGCTTGATATCCAGGTGGTGGCTGCCTTGTGGGCTGAAATTGAGGCTGAAATTGAGGCTTGTTCTGCTGCATAAACTGCTGGTTATGAGCATAATTTGAGCTTTGGCCTTGTTGAGCAAAAGTTGCTTGTGGTCTCCATGTTGAGTTGTTCACATTAGAGTAAGCATTTCCCATAGGTTTTTGTTGATAACCTCCTGCATAAGCAGCTTGTTCTTGCAAATAATCATCACCATAAGAAGAGTAATTAACTCCACAACTTTGAGTTCCATCTGTGAAGGCAACTTGTTGCATAGTTGTAGGAGTTGAGGTTGTTGCCTTTGTGCAAAAATCACTAAGAAGTCGAGTTAATCGGTCAAATCTTGCATTCATGTAGCTAATCGAGTCTAGTTCATAGATCCCGACTTTCTTTGGCTCAAGTGCTCTAGGATTTCCCCATAAATGGGTATTATGAGCAATCTTCTCTAATAGATCATAGCATTCTTCACTTGTCATTCTCATGAAATCTCCTCGCTTGTGAATCAATTGTGTTTCTTATGGTGGAGTAACTCTGGTGTAGAAATTCTGAACAATCATCCATTTGGGTATTTCATGATGATGTCATTGACTTTCAAGCTCCTTAAATCTCATCCAGGATTCATACAAAGTTTCATCATCTCTTGGTTTAAAAGCTACCATCAAATTCCTCAAATGAGTGGTTTTCCTGTGGGAAAAATTGAGATAGAAAAGCTTGAGATAGTGCTCCCAAGTAGCTATAATAGCTTGTGGAAGTGAATCATACCACTCCAATCTGAATCCAAGAGAGAATGGAAATAAGGTGAGAATAACTTCATCGAAACTCCAGGTTGTCTTTGTGTACCACATATCATCAAAAATTTCTTCAAATGAGAATGAGGATTTTCAAGTGGGCTACCTCCAAATTGTGAATTGAACCATTTGAATAAGACCGATTTTTAATTCAAATTGATTAGCTCCAATAATAGGTCATTATCTCTTACATCAGTACATCTAGGAAAAGCATAGTCTAACATGGATCTTCTTTGAGGATCATTTTGATTAACAAATGACATTTTGACCGTTTTGCTCGTTTCCTCCATTGTCTCCACCAATAGCTCTATTTTGATTCTCCATATTTTCTATTGTCTCCTCTTGCTCAAATATTTGTTGTTCTTCTTTTTCTGCTTCTTTTCTTCTCTTGAATTCCTTTTTGTTGGCTCGACATAATTTTTCAATTTCTGGGTTGAACAACAATTCAGTGTCACTTGTGCTTTTCGATCGTCTCATAAACAAGAAAAGTACCTGAAAAACACAAGGAACAATAGTGAAAATAAAAGAAAATAAAAATTCTAATTAGCTTAAAACAATTAAAATCCAACTTAAAACAAACAATTCCCCGGCAACGGCGCCAAAAACTTGATACGGTGTGTCCGCAAGTGCACGGGTCACAGTAGTATAGTTTTAAAAAAATGATATCGATCCCACAGGGAATTGTGCTTAAATTGGAAATAAAAGTATAAGCTAATTAGAATGACAAAAATTAAAAGATATTAAAAATAAAATCTAAAAATTAAAATTAAGACAAAAATTAAAGATGTAAAATGAAATTTGGAATTAAAATTGGTATTTGAGGAATTAAAACTAGATCAATCAATTAACTAAAATTAATTAAACTAGATTACCAAAAATTAATTTGGAATTTCTATTTATGAAATTAAGAAGAATTAAATCTAAAAAAAATAAAGTAATTCTAGATATTGGATTTAAATTGGAATTAAATTTAAATTGGATTTAAATTGAAATTGCTATTTATGAGGTTTGGAGAATTTATATCTAATTTCAATGAAAAATAAATTGATTCTAGAGATTGGATTTTCAATATTGTTTGCATGTGATTTTTCCCTAATTTAGCCAAACACATGAGAATTGCAATTTTGAGGGAAATCAATTCTTAAATTTTTGAAACCTTTTTCAAGCATCTCAAAATTGGTTTTCATTAAATCAAACCCTGTTTTCACGGTATTTCAAATCTAACAAAAACCCAACTAATGCATAAAATTGATTTTTGGAAAATTCCCCTTAATCTTCTTAGCTTATTTCTAACACCAAGAAAATAAAGTTTATTGCAAGATTATCCATCCCCAATATTCACTTTTCAGTCCATCTATTAAGGATTAAAACTTAACTTAATGAGGGCCCATTCATCAAGCAAGGCAATAAGCACACAAGCAATAAATCAAAATATAACAAATCCCATTTAAATGGCTAAATCAGTTCAAAACCACAATACAAATCAATATTTACAAACCCATCTCTAGAATCTCAATAAACTACTCACAAATCATTGTTTAAAGACAAACCCAAATGAAGAAATGAAGAAATAATGGAAATGTAAGCTTAAAGGGGTAGAAAAACCCAAAGAAATTGCAAGAGATTCTGCACAAAAGTGCAGAAAACGTGATCTGCAGCTGCTGGAAAAAGATGCAGAAGATGCTCCTCCCTTTCCCTCTTTCTATCTTTCTAAAAATGACTCCCTTGCTCTCTATGGAAAGAAAGTGATAAAGGGCACTTTATATAGGCAAGGGGACTGTTCTAGAATGGGTAAAAGGGGGAAGGATCCAGAGAAAGTGAGGTAAAAAGGCTGGAGTAACGGAAATGCCACGTCAAAAATTTTCCAGTAAAAACGACATAAGCCGAGTCAGTTGTGTCGCGGGTTGTGTCGCTCTCGGCGTGAATATCTGACGATCGACACAACCTGCGACATGAGCTAATTCGGTTGTGCTGCAGGTTGTGTCGCTCTCGGCCATTTTTTTTTTTTTTTTTTTTTTTCAACTTCAAAATTTTTGCAATTCGATTTTAATCTCCTCCAAATGGCTACTATGATCAAAATACATCAAATTTCTCCAGATTTAACCTACAAAACAAATAAATTCCAAAAATTAAACTAAGAAATGTGAAAATTGTAAAATTGACTAAATATATACTAATATCTAAAATAATAGCTATGAATAAGGGTAAATTATGTGCAAAAATTACTCCTAAATGATGATCTAAAATGCATGCATCAAATTTTCCACAAACGTCACAAATACAGATAGGGTAGGAACTTCTGGTTCTTTGCCGAATGGTTCTTGATTGCTTCTGCCCTGAAGATCCGCCTCTGTCATGCTTAGGAGCTCGAGGTCCCTCAAAATCTTTTCTCTTTCCCAAATTACTACTCGAACTCTGACCCATAGGTTTCTCACTCTTCTCTATTTCATGTTGCCCTTGTGGGGGTTAGGTTTGTACTTGGGCCATGGCTGATAGATTATCAGCCATTTGTTGAAAGAACATGGCCATCTATTGGGCCATTTGTGCAGTAATTTGTATAGAAGGGACTGGTGCAGCTGGACCTCCAACGTTCTGCGGAACTGGGGCCACTCTTTGTATGTTAGCTGTATCAGATTGCTCCACCGTTTTATCCTCCTTGTCCATATCTATTCACAGGATTTTTTTTTTTTATTTCCTATACAACCAACACAAGGAGATTTCTCCCCGTTAGTTCATATTTATGATGTAAATGTACTATATGTATCAAACATTCGACCAATTGTACTTATAGAAAAATATTTCAAATTCACAGTTCAAAATTTACTTTAAAAACTAGCTCTGATACCACTAAAACATATCACACCTTACCTCTCTGTAAAGTATAACATGATTCCGTAGTACACCTAATGAACTATCGAACTTCGCCTACCGATAACCCATTAAATATAGTATATGGGATTTTAAAACAATTTTCGTTCATTTTTAAATTGGTGGGTAATTTTTTTCAGATATTAAAAACCTTTATTCGAAGTCCTAACATAAATCAAATTTTTAGATATTTAAAATCTTCGTAATTTTTATAAAAATTACGGTAGAGTGCCGTCTGTATTTTGAGAAAACAGTTCTTCCAAACCTGAAAAAAAATACTCCCAATATATTTTCTCAACCATAAATCCATTATTCAATTTCATTTTACAATCAGTACAAGCAACCCAATACACAGTTTAAATTAAATCAAATATTGTAACATCTCATTAACGTAATAAAATTAATATTTACATTCATGGGAGTATTAAAAATTTAGTAGTACAAAATTTTATAAGTACATAAAATTTCAATATAATATTACAATAATTTGTATTTGATTATATAAAAAAAAAATATTATAAAAGAGTTGATACAATTGCTCGAATAAAATTACATACATATAATCACAGAATTACATCAAAATCTAATGTACAAGGGTATACTTATGATATACCCGAAGATAGTCTCACTGTGTCTTCAAGTAATCTCACTCCGCTGCTTTATATTTTCTTTCACCTGCGATAGCAAACAAAGCTATTGCTGAGTGGTGAACTCAGTGGTGCACAAACTAATAATTTAAAACTTAGTACAAGTTATATTTTGATAACTCATAACAAATAAAAATTTAAAATTTCTAAATCCTTCAAAATTCATGATATCCAAAAATCAATATTTTCAATCATGCAAATTATTCATTTGAATAACATTTTGATCAATTAGTAAATATTTATCTACATTTCTTTTAAATCATAAAACAATACTATATTTTTGAATCACTGACAAATTATTTATTTCGACCACAATTCATTAAATTACTCATAATTTAAAGGGCGTTGCCAACAATTCACACAGTTGAACCCATGACACAAAATTTTATAATCAATGCCATGTTGTACACCACAACAATTCAAACTCTCTCAATAACCGAGGCTAAAAAGGGAGGAATCAAGACTAGCTAGTATATATGAGTACTCATCCAAACTCTTCCCCAACTGACAAGTCAGAAATAAAGGAACTCACCCCATCTAGTGGAGGAAATATCTCACTAGACAAGCTAATGAGAATTTAAAACATATTGCCATGTCAATTGTGGTTTCAAATCATATTCAAAATAATTTCTATTTACAAAAATGTTTACAAACCATTAACATGTTTGATCATTATAATTTCATGCTCAAGGTTAGCAACACATCAAACTTAAAATTTGTAATTCTCAAAACCATGCAATAAATCCTTAAATGCATAAGAAAATTTATATTTAATTTATACAATTTCATTCAACAAGTTAAAATTCCTAACACAACAAAAATTATAAATCATACAATAAACTTATTCAAATCAATTTGGAAGTGAAAAATAACAAAAAAAGTTAGTTGTACACAAACCTCTTATCTAGACTTGTCTTGGTTTAATTCCTCCTCCTTCCTTGGAGGGCTCCTTTCCCACTAAAATACATAACTAGAGTTTCAATATTTATTCAATTTATTTTTAATTAATAAATTCAATAATTAAATTTTGTACACTTAATTTATCCCATAAAATTGAGTCCTTTGTACTTAATGTAATTGTGGTTACTATTTATTTGACCATTTGATCAAAATATTGACTTTTTCATACTAATTAGATATGATAATTCTAATTATACTCACATACCATATTTTGAGTCATATTTTTGTTGGCATTGATTGCCAAATTCAATTCAAAGCCTATTAGGATTAAATATCAAAATTTTAGTTTTGGGTTGCTTATTTGTACTATTCCATTGGTCTGTCTGCAGTGGGAATTTGGCCAACTTTCCTTCATCAAAGTTGTTCCTTACTGTCTTGGCTTTAATTTCAATTTTGAATCACTTCATTTAGAGTTTTGTAACCCAAGATATGGCCATTTTCCTAAGGCTGGCCGAATTAGTTCAAACCCAGAATTCTGAGAATTTTCTTGGTTCTAACAGTTTTAGTGTGTTGACTGCAGCTCACTTTTTGGATAAGTTATGGTCAGAATTTGGGTTTGTCTTCTTTATAAAAGTTGTAGTACTATGTCTTAGCTTTCCATCGGTATAAAATTCAGGTCATTTGGACCTTCCTATACCAAGTTATGACCATTAGAAAAAGAAATGTTCATATGGTCAATTTTGTACAGTGGCAGTGTGCCAATTTCAGGTTTGACCTAATTGTTCACTAACTTAGAGTCACTTTCTGAGCATGATTTCTACATAAAAAATGTGTCCTTATGTGTCAACTTTCATCTCCAATTGGCCTCACACTAATTGGAGTAGCAAAATTATAGTTTTGGTCCCTGAAAAGGACCTAGGTTAGGCTGTCTAGAAGTGACCCCTCACCAATCTGAATTTGACTTAACTTCTCTCCATTCAAACACATTCTAAATTACACAAATTAACCATTTTAAACCTCACTTCAAACACATTCTAGATTATATCAATTAACCATTTTAAACCTCACTTAGGTCAAGGTACATCAATTTACTAAATTCTCAAATTTCCTCCCCAAACCCTAAGGGTCAAGAACCCTAATTTTTCTAAATGTTGTAATTTATGCAATTCACACATACAAATCACCTATCCATCATTAATTCACTAAGAATTTATGTTTAATTGAACTAAGCACCATCACTTCCACTTATCCCTAGCATGACCGAAATTCCCTAATGGTCCACCACACTTGATTTTTTTAAAATTTTCCACAATTTTAAGCTTAACTCATACACATAAACATAATTCTAAAGAGAAATTAAGTGTTTAATTACTAACCTTTGTATAACTTTTCAATATTCAATTTCTTCAACTTTTTCTTCTTTCTTTCTTCTTTAATCTTCTTTCCAAGGCTCAATTACTAATTTTCTTTAAGGAAAGTAGGGAATTTAAGGTTGAAATTAGGGTTTAGGAAGCTTAACCATAAGCTTCCATAGTGGAAATTGAGAGAAATTTGTGAGAGAGAGAGATGAGTGAAGTGTGGTGGCAAAGAGAGGTGGAAGAATACCAAAATTATGCTTTTAATTTTCATTTTGTTTTCTTTATACTTATCCATAATTAGTTAATTAAATTATAATTACTTTTTTGATGTCATGCTTACCTCACTAGGATGATGTCATAAAAATTTATTTTCTCTTCTTTTCTTTTCCTTTATTTTTCCATAGTTCTTTAATTTAATTCTATATTCCGAAATTTTCATTTCTCAGATTTTATTGGATAGTTAGGCCACGAGTCACCTATAGGGGTGAATTGACCAATTTGTCCCTCGCCAGTCTAATTCAGTTTACTAATAATACTGTATTTCTTCCGGAATACTGACCTAATTATTTGATCTAGTTCTCAACCTTTTTCTATGATTTTCACATTTTTCCTAGCTTAGCAATTTTTCCTAGGACTGCAGTGTCACAATGCCCCGTACGAAAATAGGGTTATAACTGATCTCGCAGTCACTTTTCAATACGGTCGCCCATCGCTGTGACCCCTGGCTCATTTAACCTTTTATGTGCTATTTTTCTTATCTATATTTAACCTTTTGGTAATCACTATTAATTCTTTTTCATGGCTTTTCTAGGTTATATAAGCATATGTCTAGACATCCTGATTGTTCGGACAGACACCGATCACCGGAATAGTAGAATGTATAGACTGCTTAATATAGGAGTGTTACATATATAATTCAATATATATTATTCTATTATAATACTTGGCATGTATATGTGTGAAATAAAATAATTATCATATTATAATTTTCATAAATAAATTACGAACATACGTGTTTATTAACAAGTAGATGTGTCTGTTAATAAATAGACATGTCAATTCTATACAAACAGTCACAACTGTTTGTATAAGTGTCTGTTAGTAAACAGACATGCCTATTCTATGCAAAAAGTCACAACTTTTTGTATAGGTGTCTGTTAATAAACAGATATGTTTTTTACATAAACAGTTATTTCTCATCATGAAATATTTTGAATTCTAAATGGTTGATAATATATCTGTTATGGATCAAGTCCATGAGTTACATGTCCTTGTTTCAAAACTTAAAGATTTGAAAGTGATAATTCCTAAATCATTGCAAGTAGGAGGAATAATAGCAAAATTTCCTCCTAGTTAGAATGATTATAGGAAGAAATTACTGCATGCCACAGAAGATTTTTCTTTTGAACAGATTCAGAAACACTTGCGCACTGAAGAAGAGACAAGAAATCGTGATAAGAAATTTGTTTCTGAATCTACTACAAAAGTTAATTTTGTGCAATGAAGTTAGATTTTCAAAAGAAAAATTCTGGAAGTAAGAGAAAGTTTCCTGAAGCAACAGGCAACAATACTAGTTATGACAGCAACAACAAATCAAAGAAAGGAAGAACTTGTTACAATTATGGCAAGAAAGGGCATTACAAACGTGAATGCAGGTTTCTAAAGAAAAATAAGAAAAAAGATAAGAATAATAGTGCTCAGAATTTTAATAAAGCAAATATAGTTAAACAAACTACTGAATTGATTGCAATGATATCAGATTTCCATATTGGACTGGTAACAAGAACTCAATATGGCTACAACAACCAAATCCAATGATTGGTGGTATTATTTTGGGGCAATTATTCATGTTTGCAATGACAAGACTCAATTTAAAAATTATGAAGAAGTTGTAGATGGGCAGAAAGTTCTAATGGGCAATTATGATTCCACTAAAGTGGTGGGAAAAGGAAGTATTGAATTAAACTTCACTTCTGGAAAGAAGCTATTATTAGTATATGTGTTGTATGTGCCAGCAATAAGGAAAAATCTTTTGTTTGCTAGTCTATTATGTAAGAAAGGTTATAAGGCTGTTCTCGAGTCTGATAAAATAATTGTGTTCATAAATGGACTATTTGTGGGAAAATGTTACTCATATGATGGAATGTTTAAACTCAGTATTAATAATAATATGAATATTTCTGTTCATACTGTTGAGTCATCTTTATCTTTATGGCATGATCGTTTAGCACATATTAGTTTTAGATCATTAATTCTTTAAAATTTATGGCTAAATATGGTTTAATTTCATATATAGATGACAATAAAAAATCTTGTGAAATCTGTATACAAGCAAAAATGATTAAGAAATCTTTTTCAAAAGTTGAAAGATCTTTTAAATTATTAGAACTTGTGCATTCTGATATTTGTGAATTAAATGGAATATTGACTAAAGGAGGAAATAGGTATTTTATAACTTTCATATATGATTTCTCTAAATATACTTATGTTTATTTAATGAAAAATAAAGATCAAGCATTCCAAATGTTTCAGATTTATAAATCTGAAGTTGAGAATAAAAAAGGAAAAAAAATCAAAATTTTGAGAAGTGACAAAGGTGGTGAATATTTTTCCATTGAATTTTCTTTATTTTGTGAAGAAAATGGAATTATACATCAAATTAGTGCACCCTATACACCACAACAAAATGGGTTGGCAGAAAGAAAGAATAGAACCTTAGTGGATATGCTTAATTCTATGCTTGTGAAATCTAATTTGCCAACAAACTTATGGGGAGAAGCTTTACTTACTACTTGTCACTTACATAATAGAATTCCCTCTAGAAGATTTAAGATTTCTCCATATGAATTATGGAAAAATAGAAAACCTAACTTGAACTATCTAAGAGTATGGGGCTATTTAGCATATTATAGAGTTCCAGATCCTAAAAGGACTAAATTAGGTCCTAGAGCTTTGAAATAAGTTTTTGTTAATTATGCTGAAAATTCCAAAGCTTATAGAATTTTAAATTTAGACTCAAATGTAATTGTAGAATCTAGGGATGTTGAATTTATTAAAAATAAATTTCATAATGAGCTATACATGAGCCCATGAATAGTTCAAGTCAAAGCAATAGTTCTAGTATTGATATTAATTTTGAATCGACTTTTAACAACAAAAGAAAGTTAGATTCTTCTAATAAAGAACGTTAGATTCTTCTAATAAAACTAGAAGAAGTCAACATATTAGAAAAGAAAAGAATTTACATCCAGATTTTATATCTTCTCAGGCGCAATAGGTTAGTTGTACTTAACAAAATACCAATTGTGTTAAATGTAGAAGACGATCCTAAAACGTTTCAAGAGGCAATGACTACAAGGGATGTGACTTTTTTGAAAAAGGCAATCAATGATGAAATGGATTCATTATTATTTAATAATACATGGGTTCTAGTTGATTTGCCACCTGGTTCCAAACCAATAGGATGTAAATGGGTTTTCAGAAGAAAATATAACACAGATGGATCGATTCAAACTTTTACAGCTAGATTGATTGCAAAGGGTTTTAAACAAAATGAGGGAATTGACTACTTTGATACATATGTACCAGTGGCTAGAATAACATCTATTAGAGTACTTTTATCTTTAGCTTCAATATATAATTTATATGTAAATCAAATGGATGTTATGACAACCTTTCTAAATGGTGACTTAGAAGAAGAAGTATATATGAAGCAACCAGAAGGATTTGTTCTACCAGAGAATGAAAGAAAAGTTTGTAAATTAATTAAATCTTTATATGGTTTAAAACAAGCACCGAAACAATGGCATGAGAAATTTGATTTTGCAATTTTGAAATAGGGCTTTAAACATAATAGTGCTAATAAATGTATTTATTCCAAGTTTACAAATCATTTTTGTGTGATAATTTGTCTTTATGTTGATGAAATGCTTATAATTGGAACAAATATGGAAGGTGTGAATGATACAAAGAAGTATCTAACCTCTAAATTTAAAATAAAATATTTAAAAGAGCTAGATATAATCTTAGGTATCAAAGGAAAAAAACATAGTGGGGGTTTTACTCTTTACCAATCTCATTATATTGAGAAAATATTAAATAAATTTAATCATTTAAAAGTCAAAGAAGCAAAAACTCCATATGATGTCTCTTCTAAATTAACTGAAAATTCTGGCAGGGCAATTACTCAAATTGAGTATGCTAGTGCAATTGGTAGCTTAATGTATGCTATGCATTGCACTAGACCTGATATTGCTTTTGCAGTATGTAAATGATCAAGATACACTAGTAAGCCTATTATTGAACATTGGAAAGCAATTTCAAGAGTTCTTGGTTATTTAAAAAGAACTGTAAACTTTGGTTTATTTTATAATAAATTTTCAATTTTGTTAGAAGGTTAAACAGATGCTAGCTGGATAACTATTGTTAATGATAATCAATCAACTTTCGATTGGGTTTTTACCTTAGGAGGATGTGCTATTTCTTAGGCATCAAAAAAACAAACTTGTATAACCTATTCTACAATGGAATCGGAATTTATAGCTCTAGCAGCAGCTGGTAAGGAGGCAGAATGGCTGAGAAATTTTTTACTAGATATCAAGTTGTGGCCACAACCGATGCCTGCTGTTTCCTTGCATTGTGATAGTCAAGCAACAATATCTAGAGCTTATAATAAAATTCATAATGGAAAGTCTAGACATATTAGCTTAAGACATGAGTATGTGAGACAATTAATCTCTAATGAAATTATTACTATTAGTTATGTCAAGTCTTGTAATAATCTGGCAGATCCGTTTACAAAAGGGTTCTCGAGAGATATGATAAAAAATGCATGTGCTAGATTAGGATTAAAAATATTCCATTAAATTTACTAATAATGAGAACCCTACTTTATAGTATTATTACTAAATAAAGTTTAAAGGGTAACAATAAGTTATTAGTAAATATTATAATTAAGTACTTAGTGTATTAAGTTAATGGAATCATGATGAGTATTTATGCTCTTAATGAAGTTTAAAATTATTACAAATGAAACTTCACCTATATGAACGTAGGAAGTGGTGCCGCTTCAATAAAAGTGAGAATAACTTTTGTAAATGTTCATAAAAACAGAAGGTAGCACAAAGCCATATTTATGCTAAAATTTTAGTGAACTTTTTAAGTCGAACTAATTGATTTGTGTGTGTATTATTTCCGGTTCTATTTAAAAGGAATCTAAGTTTAAGGCCACCATAATTTCTTTAGAACTTTGAAATACTTACACTAAAGAAAAGTTTAAATCGAAAGATACTTTTCATTATGCATGAAATAATGGGATCTAGCAATACAAGTTAAGTGGGGGATTGTTATAAATAACTTGTATGTTAGGCAGTATAGAGAGAGAAAATTTCTATATTGTTAAAATATAAAAAAATGAAAGAATGACAAGAGTGAAATATATATATATATATATATATATATATATATATATATATATATATATATATATATATATATAATTATATATATATATATAATTCAATAAATATTATTTTATTATGGCACTTGACACGTATATGTGTGAAATAAAATAATTATCATATTGTAATTTTCGTAAATAAATTACGAACAGATGTGTTTATTAATAAGTAGATGTATCGGTTAATAAACAGACATGTCAATTCTATACAAACGGTCACAACTGTTCATATAGGTGTCTGTTAATAAGCAGACATGTCTATTATATGTAAAAAGTCACAACTGTTTGTATAGGTGTCTGTTAATAAACAGATATGTCTTTTACACAAACAGTTATATCTATTGAAAATAGATAGATGTGTCTATCTAGAAAAGGTGCTATAACTTTTCATTTTTTATAAATATGGATGAGCTTTTTAATCCAGACAGATATACTACTTCTACTTCTTCTTCTTTTCTTCTAGTCTCTCTAAATTTGGTTCGTATAAAGAGTTCTTAAGGGAAATCTTCAGGAGTTGCTGTCTGCAGATTTCAAGCTTTGTTGTATTCTAGAGGTGTATTATCATAACCTTGCAGCAATCTAGTAGAGATAATTAATACCTTAAAGATAGTGATTTATCACGCCTCAAAGCCTATTCTACATCCACTGACTCAACAACAGCTACTACACAAACTGATACCTATGGTCAAGTTGCTGGTAATAATTTTAACCAGACTATTCAACAAATAATGGATATAGGAGGTGGGAGCTGGGATAAAGAAACAGTTACTCGTGCACTTTGGGTAGCCTATAACAATCCAGAACGAGCAGTGGATCACTTGTACTCTGATATTCCAGAAGCAGCAGAAGTTGTTGTCCCAGTTGCTCATTTCCCCACAGGTCAAGCAACTGAAATAGGTGCAGCTCTGGAGGACCTAATACGTCTCCCCTGAATATGTTCCTCCAGGAGACATTTGCTGCTGCTGGTGGTGGCCGCGGCAGTGAGGGAGCAATCAAAATATATTTGATCAAGTTGACCAAGACATGCCCCATGCTATCAACTGACCCTGCTGAACAGGACGCTATTGAACGGCTTGAGGCAATGGGATTGATAGAGCCCTTGTCATCGAGGCATTTTTGGCTTGTGATTGCAATGAGGAATTGGCGGCTGACTACCTGTTGGAAAATGTTGGAGATTTTGAAGATTGAACAGAGAACCTTACCCTGTTGGATTCATTGTTTTTTGTTTTCATTATTGTTATTATTATTATTATTACATAGATGGATCCTTGGCTTTGTCAGCATCTTTGGTAGTGTTTGGATTACATTGTAAACCCTGGTCACGATTCCTTAAAAAGTAATTTTGAGAATGTGTTATGGCATGCCATTCGACTCTGAGTATCTAAAAGAAAAAACTCACCTACAATCATTGGGAGCTAGCCCCAATGGTTAATCCCATGATGCAAACAACTGCACGTGATCCTTTCTTTGCCTCCAATGCAGTAACTGCACCACATTAAGTGCAGATCGCTGCAACCAACAGCAGGCTTTCACGTGCAGTTGTTATTTTATATTATTTTTATATTAAAATATTATTTTTATATTTTTAATTTTATTTAATTATAATTTTTTAATTTTAAATTAAAAGCATGAAATACAAAAGTCATACTTTTTAATTTTAATTAATTATATTAAAATATAAAGATATTTTTTTATATTTTCAGTTTAATTAATAATATTGAATAATAAAAATAATATTTTTTTATTTAAATAATGATATAATATAAAAATAATATTTTAATATTAAAAATAATTAAATATTAAAAAATAGCATATATTAATTAATTAAGCTAATTTAAGTATAAATTAAAACTTATGAATTAAATTAGACTTAAAGTTAAAAATGAGCTAAATTAAATCTCATCGAAAGCAAATTAACCCTTACTCATTTATAATAATATTTTTTTAAAAGAATAAATTTAAGCCATAAAGCCAAAAAGGCTCTGAATAAATTCGATAATCGTAAATCACAATAAAAAATAATAATTTATATAACCATCTATTACAAGGATGAGCTTTTGGAGACACAAATGTATACCCTTATTATTTTATAAACTATTTATCTATTTTGAAGTTGATGAAATATTTAATAAAATTTTTAAATGTGATCATAAAAGGCTCGAGCGAGTTCATACGAGGATAACTATAGTTGATATAAAATTAGGATTAGTATTTAATTTAAGTGGTTGTGTTGGCAGCTAAAAAAGCTTAATATCAACTTCTGGATGACACAGTGCCTGATTAGTAATCATATGGTTGGTGTTTGCCTAACTTCACAACCACCACATGGTTGGTTTTTCATTTTCCTTGATTCAGAACTTTTTCCATTTTCACCTGTAGCAAAATTTCACTGGAAAAAGTCATAGCACCAACCTTGTTTTACTCCAATCCAATCGGATAATACCCAGAATTAGAGCATTAACATTCCAATTTTACCTCATAATGTTGGGATCTCCAATCACGTGTCTACCTCTATACCATCACCATTACAATGCAATTTACACCATCATTACAGGAAAAGCCAAATTCATCTGTTATAATCTGATATAAATCAGTTTTTGTTTTGACACAACAAAGACTTTGTTTAATATTTCCATGTGTCTCAGGTGATCCACGCATAACCACTGCTGCTTTCTTTTCTTGTTCTTTCTGGCCAGTGGCCACCCCAAGTATATACTTGAAAAGTTTTCCCAGAAGAAGGAAGAATCAAAAGAATGGCGTTCACTGGAACTCTTGATAAGTGCAAGGCTTGTGAGAAGACTGTTTATGTTGTTGATATGTTGTCTCTTGAAGGAGTGCCTTATCATAAATACTGCTTCAAATGCAGCCACTGCAAAGGAACTCTTGTGGTATTATTTTTTAGAGATGTTTTTCTGTGAATTCAATTTCAGGTTTGTCAGGGTCCCTGAATCTTATTAACTGGGATTCCTTTGTGCTTGGCAGATGAGCAACTATTCCTCCATGGATGGAGTCCTCTACTGCAAGCCGCATTTTGAGCAACTTTTCAAGGAATCTGGCAATTTCAGCAAGAATTTTCAAGCAGGCAAGATCTTTTCTTCCCCGGCATGTCTTAATTATATATCTCCAATACTCTTTCAGGTTCATCACTTTTTCCTTCATTAACAATGTGTTGTTTTATGGCATGTTATTGCAGGCAAGACTGAGAAACAAAATGACGCGGTATGTTCATGTTCCCTCTGGTTTTATATGCTTAGGGTGGATTAATTTGGAAGTCCCGCCAAAGTAAAATATAACCCAATCTGACTTAAATGATAGAATTTGAAAACCATTTTGATGGATGAGATTTTCTAGGATTCTCTGGTTTTATCTATCTGTTTCATTACTGTTAAAACATTGAATGTTGGCATCTTTTGCAGTCTAAGGTCCCCAGCAAAGTCTCTTCCTTGTTCTCTGGAACCCAAGACAAGTGTTCTGCTTGTGGCAAAACAGTGTATCCGCTGGAGAAGGTTGGTTTGCAATTCTAAATTTTAATTACAATTTTCATGCTGACGTTTTGTAAGGATCTTTGTCCAGAAATATGCATATAATTTGCTTCCCCGTTCCAAGTAAGAGCAGTACTACTTGAATTAATCTCAAATGGGTGTCATGGATTAGCAATCCAGGCCTTTTCCTTAAAAAAGAAGGCACTGTTTCGTTCATTAAAATTTTAGTCGGCGGTCAATTCCATTTCTGGGAAACCAATTCAAGCAAAGTAGAAAGGTTTAGGTAAAATGAATATCTGTTGGAAAGCCATTTTCAGTAAAAGCAACCTTATGATCACTTGGAATATTGTTGTTGATGCAGGTGACTCTGGAGGGAGAATGTTTTCACAAGTCATGCTTCAGGTGTGCACATGGAGGATGTCCTCTCACACACTCATCTTATGCTGCCCTTGATGGAGTCCTCTACTGCAAGCACCACTTTGCTCAGCTGTTCATGGAGAAAGGGAGCTATTCCCATGTTCTCCAGGCTGCTTCCCACAAGAGAACTGCTTCCTCCACACCACCTCCTGAGCTGGCTGAGCCAGAAGCAGAAGGAGAAGGTGCAGCTGCTGGAGACAACTAAGAAGAGCACTCTTAAACGAAGAAAAACCATGGTTTCTTTCTTGCATCATTACTTTCTCATCTAAAAGTTTGATTTTGATGTGGCAGATGCCATCATCATGTTGAAGATTGTTGTCTAATTGTTCACAATTTTGATCTCGGATTTGTTTATTTATGTTATTCATGCGAATCACTTGGTTCAATTTATTGAATTTTGTACTAGTTTTGCCAAATTCTTGTTCTCATTTTCATTTCTATTTTCTTCAAGAAAAAAAGGATAATTACATATTTTATATAAAAAAAACATTTTTTAAAATGTAGATAAAATCTAAAAGTATAATGGAACAATTAATTTTCGAAAATTAGAAATAGTCATTTCTTATAATTAAACATGTACGTATTAAAAGTAACAAACTTGTAATATTTACTTAGATAATTACCATATCTATCTATAAAAATAATAATCAATTTAATCGAATTGAATAGGGTCGAGATTTCAACAATTCATTTCCCATTTGGTAAGTGAACTCAATGGGATACAACTGAACATAAAAATAGCCCATAAGCTTAGGAATTTACTAAGAACAAGGCTTTACATTGCTCCACTGTATCTTCAGGGCTGATAACTGCAAAAAGGCAGGATCGAAATCATTTGATATAATATAAACAAGGCAAATTAAATATATATTTTAATAACTAGATGAAATCTGAATTTACTGTAGCAACTCCATCATATGTAACAATTTTGATGCAGTAATGGATGGTAAACAAAAGAACATGGGATCTCAAACCTCAAAATCTATTGACATTATGGGGACAAATTGAAGAATGAATGCAGCATTAAATACTAAAGATTTATTTTGAATTCCCAACGGAAAGGTTTATATGAGCGTCTTTGAGAGCCTTTGGTTATTTAGTTGATCGTACGTTCCAAAACTTTGATGGTTGACTACCCAGGCAACTAGGAGAAAGCCCCATGTTAGACCCCTTTAATAGTCTGTTCTGGAAGCCTATCTTTCAATGAGAATACAATTAACCTTTAGCCTTTTGAACAATCTTTTCTTAACATTTTCTTTCACTTGGTTTGTTTCTTTTGGACTGCATCAGATTGAAACAAAATGAGATGATACTATTTCCTTATTGCATTCAATATGCAGATAGATAAGTTGAAGATGAAATCTTTTGCTGACCTGGGTGACCCACAGTTCGTTCTGATTCATAAATTTCATGATCATTTCCTCCCTGATAAGGAAAAAAAGGAATTAGCAAATGCATTGTCATTCAACAATGAGTAGTAAAACATGGACATCGAGAGACATTTCAAAATAATGCTAACAATAGAATGACAGAAGATATGCATGGCCGAGGAGACTGCATCTTGAAGATGAATTTGACTCACAACAGTGGTTTCTTTTAGATGCATTTTGGCTTCAGAATATAACTAAAGATCAGAGATGTGAAACATCAACTCCAATGTTGATCAGAATCCTATACATTGCTTTTTTTTTTTTAACTGATAATACATTCCCAGATTTTATCATCATTGATATGCACAGCACATGAAATGCTCAACTTTAGTGAAGGATAGCTCAGGAGGGCTGGTGCTAGAATTTTGGGTAAGCAAATGGCAGAAAAACATAGGCGGCTTCTCCAATTAATCAATGACCATTATTATCAGTTAAAAATGAAAAACTTAAATATTCTTCACATCTACTCTTTGGCTACTCTCTGAGATTTTTACCTCAAATTTAGGTAATAAAGTTTCCTCCTCAATGATTTCTTTATTAAGAAAGCCAACAATTCATCAACAGCAGTGTTACAAGCAACTGACGGAAAACACAAGGTGAGAAAATGACCAAAGATTTAAGCAAGGAAATAAGAGTACAACATTGTAAGTTTTGTCCCCAAAGAAGTGGATTTCATCAAACTCATCAAGGTACCTCAAGCAATACGTCTTGTCCCAACCTTGAGGAAAAACCTGTTACAAAGATTAATGAATATGATTGCACTCTTCCAAACTACCTTCTATAAAGATCATCATAAACTAGATAGTTCACCCACATCAAAGCTTATCTGTCCGCCTATTGAGAATGTCAGGTTAAGGTGAGCGAACCTCTCACGCAGCACAGATACCATTTTTGAGCGTATGTTATGGACCTGAAATCAATTCAGTTGTGTGCTGTATTTTAAGCATATACGTCAACCAGACACAAAATCCAGACTACAAAAAATGACTTCCAATATAATATGTTAATGAAGCTGAACCAAAGTCTTTACTAACCTTGTCATACTTTTCAAATTCATCCCTTTCTTCTTGGCTGCAATTCCGCCCAATTGGTGATACATTAATCATCCCACTTCGGAATTCTATGAAGGTGCCCCTATATGAATTATTGAAAAAGGTATTATTCAATCCAATTTTCTTTATCAGCTTGATAATGCTAAAATTTGACTTCCAGACTTCCAATACATTCACCTTTTTATTGGAATATCCAAGTCAGCAATATAATGAAGTGTAAAATTTATAAATTCCTGCACAATTATTCACAATATATCAGAAAAAATAACGGAATAATTATTATGCCACTAATCTATGTATTCTGTGCATCTAGCGATTGAGCTGCAATTTAATCACCACTTCCAAGAATATTCCAAACAAATCTAATTCAATATTGGTATCACAATTAATTCGTAATTGGTCTTCATCATAGAGGCTTCCAAAAAATTATGAGAGAACTACATTTTCAGTAATAAAACATGGTCCTTTTTTACAAGCAAGCCCAATCTTCTTCTTCGTCTTTTATTTATTTATTTTTAATCAAGTCCTAATACTTTTAAATTGCTTATTGTTGGTCCTATCTGCAGGCAGTCTCACAGGGGCAAATACTATAGCCACAAGTATTGAGAAGATAAGTGTATGCTGCATGTCAGCCTACTTAGTGGCTCCCTTAAAACATTATTCCTTACATATTTCTTATATTATTCTATTTATTCCAGTTGTCCGTTTCCCCCCTGTTTTCTTAGGCAACTACTTCAAGATGTTTATGTGGAAGCATAAGTAACTTACCTTGAGCTTTTCTTCTCCAAGAAATGTCTTCAAGCTCTAGAAAAAGAAAACGTTGTTGGAATCACATATCAATTTAGAGGAAAAAGTTAAATTCACAAAATTCACTGCCCAACAGGAATTCTGAGGAAAACAAATCCAATTCTGAAATTAAGTTTTATTGCCTTTGATTTTGAGCAACACCTGGGTACCAATAAGTTTCCCATCTTTATAAGCCACAAGCCCATTCTCAGAAAATACGTAATCATAGTCCTCAGTAACTACATAGCCAAAAATACAATTAATAGCTTCTCATTACCTTTTTCTACACGCATAAATTTAAGAGCTACTTAACAAACCTGTCTTGCCAAGCTGCTCTGATATCTTAGAGAGATCAGATCCACCCACCACTCCCACAGTAACAACCTTCAGTTGAACAAAGCTACTATCATGTATATGGTAAACACTTGATGAAGGGTGGAGAAGAAAACGCAAACAAAAGCAATAATAGGATAAATTTTTTATTGTGCCAAATCAATGCATACTTTCCGGAGTTGCTGCATGAACTCTAACATCTTTGGAGTGGCCACCTGGAATTAGAGTTGAAAACAATGAACAAGGAATCACAGCCCACAAATTTTGGTTTTTTCCCCCACAGTAACTCCATGAAAAAATAGTGGTAATTTGCTTAGGTCTCCTGATAAAATAAATCATTAAAATCCAACAGAAAACAAAGGATAGAAGAAATTTGATACCTTTCTTGGAGCTGAGAGAGTCCCATCAACATCAAATAAAGCAATCAAACCAGGCTTTCTCACAGCCATTGAAGCTAATACATATAATTATTTCCCTGTCATGAAGTACCCAAAATGGTAAAGCATTCAGTTGAAAAAAAGAAAAAGAAAAAGTCCATCAATACCCTCCGAATTCTCAATAAACATGAGATTTAATACAATATGATACCATATCCAATTACTCGAATTAATTTACAAAGGTGTTACAAAGAATGAAAATATTATTGGATTCATGCTTAAATTCCAGGTTGAAGAACTAAACGAAACAACAAAATTGCAAACAAATTCATCAAATGGGAAATAGACGCAGCAGGAGAAGTGAAGTCCTCGCAACCAAACGCAGGGCAATAACTAGAGAAGCATTACAAGCGAAGAATGCAAACCAAGAAATTGTTGCTTTGGATTAAAAACGCTTATACACCTTACCAGTGAGTTAGTCTGCAGCTTGTCTGTATTAGATTCCAAACTGCGGAATTTAAACCAGATCTTCAATGGCGGATCTCAAGGATTGCTTTTTGGGCATTATTAATAAATGAATTGTTGAGGGGTAGAGTGAGTGTGAAAAAGTTTGGATCTCGAGTACAGAGACAGAGTACCTCTCTTTCCCAGAAGGCCCATACCACTTGTTCAACGTGGGCCCTACAGCAGCTTCCTCCCTTGGCTAATTAGTTTAAAAAAAAAAATTGCTTACAGGCCTATTTACATTTACATTTATATTTACATCGCTGTTAAAGTGCAACGAGAAATTACTTTTTAGGGTGTTTTAAAAAATAATTAAAAATTAAATTTAATAAATTTTAATTATAAAAATATTAAAATAAATTTTTTAAATTAATTTTTTAATAATATCTAAAATAATATTTTTATTTAAAAAAATAATTTTAGATTCTAAAATTCAAAATCAAACGGAACTTTAATTGACATTTATTATTAAGTATTAATAAAAAGATGCATTAAACTAATACTGTGTTTGAATGGGAGGAAAAATAAAAAAATATAATAATTGGAGTAAAAAATAATTTCCTTATTCTATCTTTGAATTAAGAGAAAAAATATTGAGAAAAAAGTTATTTTTTTAAATAATAAAAATAAAATATTACCTTTAAATATTCAAAAAAAATCTAAAAAATATAGAAATATTTTTATAATTTTAAATATTTTCCTTTCAATTTCCCTCTATTGGAAGAGATGAGTGTAAAATTTAACTCTTATTTTTCTTTCAAATTTTTTTTTTATCTTTATTTTCATCTTTAACCAACACATAAATAAATAAAAAATAAAATTATTTTTCTCTTAAATTTTTCTTCCTCCCTTATTTTCCTTCAATTTAAATATAAACTAAAGGCTACTAAATAGACAACAGGACTTCGTTAAAAGACAAAAAAAAAAAAAAAAATTTATCTAGATGGTTGTGTTACGATCACATCACTAGGAAATAACCTTGGTAAGGGATCAATTTTAAGTGAGTTCTATTTAAGTGATTTATCTCTCATTCCATAAGGAAAAAGAGGTCAGCAGGGAGGCAGAAGTGCCAACCTTGTGGATATGCAGCTGCTGCTTCGAGAGAAACGATAACCGTATTGTTATTCATATCTGTTTTCACAGAGCCAAGACACAAGCAATTGATGGAGAAAGTTTGGTGCTTTTTGACTATAAACCTTCTTCCTGAGAGAAGATGTACATGATCAGTACAAACATATACACATTCAGAAACTATACTGCTAAACGTTGATTAGCAGATAGCCTCATAATCTTTTTTTCCTTAATATATGTGTGAAAAAGAATAATTAACAATACAACTTGGGTAAGAAAAAGCCTTTATTTTTGTGCTAAATTACTGAAGTCGAAGCAAATATCAGGAAAAAGAAATGAGGAGAGTTTGAACAAAGCCCATCACTTTTTATCACACCTACTGTTCAAGGAATAACAACTCCAGCGAGAATGAAAATTGACAAATAGTGTCCTGCTGTTCTTTAATGACAATTGACATGGATGCAAAACATAAGCTTTTATTCAACACACACATTCTGAAAAAAGGCTACATACTGGTTTTCCCTAGACTTTATGATACAGTGTGAGATTATTCTCTAATTATACTAGTGAAAAGCACAGGAACTCTAACCATCCATACTTGTCTATAGAAATGTATCATGTCCAATTAAAAAGGACACTCCTCTTTCCGTTCAAAGAAGCAACCAGAAGGACCATCATTACGCAACAGTGCTAATCTCACTGGACTTTCAGCTCCTTCTTCAACTGATAATATTCCAGTATTCAAGTTAACATCTGTTTTGACATAGCCAGGGCAGACGCAATTGATGCGAAAAGTTGGCAACTTCTTGGCTAGGATCCTTGTGTAGGCATTCATAGCTGCTTTTGATAGTATGTAGGCAGACATAAAAGCAGGCCAATCTTTGCTTTCAAGTGAACCCTCTTTATAATCTTTTCGATACTTGCTCAACACCTCATCAATTCTTTCTTCCGATAGGTTGTCAGCATCAACAAACACTTCTTTAGCCCATTCATTTCCTACGTTCTGTAACAAATTACAAGAGAACATTTTTACCTATCACCATTACCAAAATCACAGTTCACAGAAAAAAAACCACCCTTCAGCAATTATTCTGCAATATTATCAGGAAAAACTGAGCAATGGCAAAACAAATAGTTGCTCACCAGGGAATTTCTCATTGATGTATTCTAGAATTCAACAAGTAATGCTAAAAATATATATTTTCAATGGCTTAATCAAAAGATTAGTTTCGGTTCAGCTTAGTGGAACTTTTGTCGAAGTCAGCCACTTGAATCAAACTTGAGAAAATTTCGTTATGAAAATAAATGCTCTGTGGCAAAATGTGATAATGGTTTTTACCTTCAATTTCCCCATTGAGGATGAAACATTAACAATCCTTGGCGAATCAGACAATTGGAGTAGGGGAATAAGTGCCTCAGCCATTCTTTTGGCACCATTGTAGTTTATTGTCAGGCATTCTTCAGCTAACTCATATGTTTGAGTTGATATTTTTTGCCAATTGATGTTTCCACCGTCCTGCATCAATGAAAGAAACTTAATCGTCATGCTAGTTATATGCATTATCACAACCAAATGTGCAGTAGAAAGAGTTTGCAGTTTGTCAGCAATCCAAACAGCATTCCAAATGACAGAAAAGTTCTGTGCTAATAAAATTTGATCTTTACAATCACACCGAACTTAAATTATCCACATTGAAAATTTGATATGCGTGTGGTATATTAGTCACAGGTATAGCATGTGGACAATTTAAGTTTGGTATACAGGCATTATCACATAAGCTTTGATACTTAATTAGTCAAAAATGCAGACATGGGCATTATCTATGAGGTAAAGCTTCACATTGAAAAGGAGAACTTAGTATAAACTAGAAATGCATAGAAAATGTTTACAACTAGGTAGACACAAATTCTCTGCCTTAACACATTTTATTGAGCTAGACAAATATCGTATGGGCATCGATTAAATTATCCTCACTTCAAGTTTCATCAACTACGTTCATTTATAGAAACTTACCTTATCAGACTCAGCTTTGAAAGCATCAACATCAACTTCAATTCCACCAACACCAGCATTGTTCACCTGTGGAGTGGTGCAACTTTTTTAATCATACAACTTATAAAAGCTCAATAATAAGAAATTAAGAACCAATTAACCAAATAATGAGTAAAACTTATAAATGTTTCATATTTTACTACCAAAAGCAAGGTTCACTTGAGAAATTTAGAGCCTGTTTAGCATTGCTATTGAAATTTACTGTTGAGAAAATCACTTTTTTAAATATACTAGTTATGGAGTGTTAAAAAATAATTAAAAATTATATTTGATCAGTTTTAATCATAAAAACACTGAAACAATAAAAGAACTTTTTCCAAACTGTTATTCTAACAGTTTCACGCCCTAAAACTCAATGGCAGGCTTTAATTGGAAATGGATTATTTTCCAGCACCAAGAAATCAATATGATATTTGGACAGCCATTATTTATACATTTCAAATTTTCACACCCTTACTTCACCTGAATAATTGAGAGACGACAATTAAAGAAGCAGCAGCGGCCCCAAGTATAAATTTCTCAATCTTCTGAAAGTAGTTTTTAGTACAATATGATGACAATAAAGCGATTTATTGTTTCAAATTATTTATTTAACAAATAATATATATTTTTTTTTGGAAGGGGGCAGTTTTATTATCAGTTTTCCATATATATCTATAAAATTTCCAATTTTTGTCAAATCAAGTTTATCAAAAAAAATTGAGCAAGATGAAACATGATATTTGATTCTATGTTGAAGAAATGTTAAGTAGGTTTTAGTTGGCACCAGAATATCAAGCTTTCCGAACTGAGTTTTGATGAAATTTGCAAGAGCAGCAATACTGGCAGCATCAGTAACATCAAGCTGATGAAATACAAGAAGATCAGAGAGATCAGAGTGTTTGAGTTTTTGAAAAGCTTCAAGGCCTCTCTTCTCATCTCTGGCTGTTAATACAACCACAATCCCGTTTGAAGCTAACTGCCTGCAAATTTCAAACCCAATCCCCCTGTTTGCTCCTGTAACAACTGCATACCTGAAGAAAGAGAATGCTTCGTTACCAAGAATCGAAGAAGCAGAAGGAGCAGAAACAGATAAAATAGGATTACTGTATGTGTATGTGATGAAGGAAATAATTGCCTCTTTGCTTCCGCCATTGATAAAAAACGTTGGTAAGATCGTAGTTTTTAGAGTCCAAAAGACTTATTCCTGTTCACAAAACAAAACAAACTTTTAGTATTAGAAGATAATGAAAAAGAGAGTTTTTGGAGCATGTGCTGCTGAGGCAAAATATATTACACTTCCCCCATTGCATGTGCTCGTCTCTCATTCTCGGGTAGGATCGTTAAAATATATATATATATATAATATCCAAAAAATTACATGATTAGATTAATATTTTTATTAAAATTTATTATTAATTAATCTGTTTTAAATATAATTATTATTATTTAAAAAATATTCAAACTCATTTAATTTTATATATTTTAATTAATAATTAAAATTTTTTTATAATATTAAAAATTTAATAATTTTATAAAATATTTAAATTCTATTTTATTTAAAGTAAAAAAATTATAAATATTATTATAAAAAACATATTTTATATTTAATTAAATATGTATATAAATAAATTTAAATAATAAATACCGAACTCAACTCAAATCAATAAGTGATTGTATTTTTTTAATTTTAAATCTATCTTGAACTTGATTATATTAAATTCAAATTCGTCCTATTAAAATTCGATTGAATCGAATACTTATAAAAGTAAAATTCAATCTATTATCATCTCTAACTTCACATAGGTAAAGTTACTTTTCAATTGAAATTTAAATTCATAATTTTGCAACACTCTTTCAAATATTTGGAATTTATTTTCTAACCCCACAAAACATTTACTTAATTAACAATGGGATAATTACTAATATTTTTTGAAATTTTCCTTAATCTACACTTTGATCGAATAAACACTTCTAATACTTGACTATAAAATTATAAATTTTTTCAATATATTTTAGTTTCTGATTTTTTTGAAATTAGATTATACTTTGGTTTTAAGGTTTGAATTTTAATTGCATTATCATACCAGAATTATTATCTTATAATCTACTTTTGTGTTCTTTTTTAACTTGCATTCAAAATAAATAATCCAGCGGAGTCAAACCCTATTATTCAAATCTGTTTTCACTGAGTATGAGATTATTCTCCAACTATACCGTTGAAAAGCACATAAACTGATCTAACCATGCATATTTTTCTGCAGAAATGTATCACGTCCAATTAAAAAGGTGACTCCTCTTTGCGATCGAAGAATCAACCAGAAGGACCATCATTAGGCAACGGTGCTAACGTCACTGGACTTTCAGCCCCTTCTTCAACTGATAATATTCCTCTATTCATGTTAATGTCTGTTTTGACATAGCCAGGGCAAACACATTTGATGCGAAAAGTAGGCAACTTCTTGGCTAGGATTCTTGTGTAGGCATTCATAGCTGCTTTTGAGAGTATATAAGCAGACTCAAAAGCAGGCCAACCTTTGCTTTCAAGAGAACCCTCTTTAAAATCTTCTAGATACTTGCTTAACACCTCATCAATTCTCTCTTCAGAAAGGTTGTCAGCATCACCTAGCACCTCTGTAGTCCATTCATTTGATATATTCTGAAACAAATTACAAGAGAACACTTTTAGCTATCACCATCATTATCAAAGTCACAATTAACCATCTAATTTTATCAGGAAGAAACTAAGGAATGGCAAAACAATCAGTTGTTCAATGGGGAATTATTGCTGCATTCTAGAATTCAACATGTGTATACACTATACAGTTATTATTTTCAATGGCTCCAGCAAAAAATTTGCATTCTGTTCAGCATAGCTGAACTTTTGTCCAATTCAGCCACTTGAATCAAACTGGAGAAAGTTTCTTTACAGAAACAATGATCTGTAGCAAAATGTCATACGATTTCACCTTCAACTTCCCCAAGGAGGAGGAAACATTGACAATCCTCGGCGAATCAGACAATTGAAGCAGGGGAACAAGCGCCTCTACCATTCTTTTTGCACCATAATAGTTTATGGCTAGGCATTCTTCAGTTAACTCTTATGTTTGAGTTATTATTTTATGCCAATTGATTTTTTCACCTTCCTGCAACAATGAAAGAAACTTAATCATCATGCTAGTTATATGCATTATCACAACCAAATGTCCAGCAGAAAAAGCTTATAGTTTACGTTGCCTGTCTAGCAAGCCAAACCACACTTCAAATCACAGAAAGTGTTGTGTATCAGTAAAATTTCATCTCAAAAGTCATAATAAACTGATAAATTATCTTCAAAAGCACAATTAGCAACTTTGACACTTAATTAGCCGACAAAGCAGATGTGGGCATATATCTATGAGGGTTACCTCCACAATAAAAAGGAGAACATGGTATACACTAGAAATTTACAGAAAATGTTTACAGTGAGGTGGACAAAAACTCTCAGCCTTCACACAATCATTCAACCAGACAGATATTGATCTCTACGCAAATAGTAACAAGTCCAACCATAACCATCAAATAAATTACCCTTCCTTTAAGCTTCATCAAACATGTTCATTTGTAGAAACTTGCCTTCCTAGACTTGGCTCTTAAAACATCAGCATCAGCTCTAACTCCAGGAACACCAGCATTGTTCACCTGTGGGGAGGTGCAGCATCTTTAATTATTCAACTTGTAAAAAGCTCAACACAAAATAAAAAGAAAACCTTTAGAAGTTTTCATCTTTTTACTATTAGGTTCACTTCAGAAATTTAATAGCAAATGGACTAAAATCTTGAAATTTTCATTTTCCAGCATTAAGAATTCAATAAAACATTTGGACGGCCAGCATTCCACATTTCACACCCTTATGCTCATTTCTCCCGATTAATTGAGAAACAAAAAATAAAGAAGAAGCAGTGTTGCTGCTGCAAATTTCTTTTTTTTTTTTTAACATGGACTGGGACTCGAATTCAAGAATGAAAGTAATATTATTTAAGTACTCCTTCACACTTGTATGATGAATAAAGAGATTCAATATTTCAAATTATTTACCAAAAAAAAAGTATAAATTAAATTTGGGGGCCAGTTCTTTTTATCAATCACCCATATATATTACTTTTTTTTTTTCAATTTTAGTTGACCAGATTGGGCAGCAGACAAAGGACAGAGCCAATTCAATCCAGTGATAAAACAGGATATAGGATACCATGTTGAAGAAAAGGTAAGTGGGTTTTAGTTGGTACCAGGATATCAAGCTTTCCTATTTGCGTTCTGACGAAATTTGCAAGAGCAGCAATACTGGCAACGTTAGCGACATCAAGTTGATGAAACACAGGAAGATCAGAGAGACCAGAGTGTTTGAGTTTTCCAAGAGCTTCAAGGCCTCTCTTCTCATCTCTAGCTGTTAAAACAACCACAATCACATTTAAAGCCAACTGCCTGCAAATTTCAAACCCAATCCCTTTGTTCGCTCCTGTAACCACTGCATACCTGAAAAGGAAAAAGAGAGAGAGAGAGAGAGAGAGAGAGAGAGAGAGAGAGAGAAGAAATGTCAGCAACAAGAAGAAGCAGCAACAGCAGATAACTAAATAGGATTACTGTGTATGCGATGAGTGAAAGAATTGCCTCTTGGTTGCTTCTGCCATTGACGATGATAAAACAGAGATAAGACTGGGACGAGCTAGCTTCAACGGTCTACTTTTCTTTTGATCTCAACAATAATATTTTAATTATATTCTTATAATTGAAATTTCACCGCTTTGAAATTTCTCCTGGCTCTCGCTCCACTGCCATTGTCCTTGGCTGCTTGGCATTGTCGTCAAAAACAATGTTGGAAGAGACTTTGCTCTCCACTGTTGAAATTTGGGCCATGCATGCACTTGGCTTACTTGGGCACAACTCCCATCGGGTGAATTATTTGCAGTGCAGCTGAATGGAACTTTCTTCAAACATCACTTTCACGTGGCCTAAGTAAAAGCATTCCAACTTTAGTTAGTAAGGCTTAGGCTTAGGCTTTGTCGTCTTCAAACATCTCTTGATGCCATAATTTGCATATTTAATTTTGAGTAGGTGACGCCTGTTAAATAGAAAACAGAGCAAAACAGAGATATAAACAGAGGAAGTCGAAGACGTATTTATTCAGCAGCTCATCACTTGCTTAAATAGCAAGATTACAACGGGAAATAGGACTAACAGAATTGCAAAATATCTGCTAAAAATCTGCAACTACCCAAAGACTAGAACAAACTAATAATACTTGGTCAAACAAAACATGATTAATTTATTCAACATTCCCTCTCTTAAACTGATGTCAGTTTAAACAAAGGAACACCCTCTCTCAAACTGAACAAACTCCAAGTAGCCTTCTAAGCTTCTCAAAAATTGGAAATCTAAGGGCTTTTGTAAATATGTCAGCTAACTGATCTTCACTTCTGCAATAGACCATCTGAATTACTCCTTCACTGCTGAGATCTCTTAAGAAATGAAATTTCACATCAATATGCTTGCTTCTCCCATGTAAAACGGGATTTTTAGACAATTTTATGGCAGAACTATTGTCACAATAAATTATAGTTCCTTCTTCTTGTTTAAATTTCAGCTCAACAAGAATATTTCTCAACCAAATTGCTTGTGAAGCACAAGCAGTAGCAGCCACAAATTCCGCTTCGGTTGTAGATAATGTGACAATTTGTTGCTTCTTTGTTGACCATGAGACTGCACCTGAACTCAACATAAAAACATAACCCGAAGTACTCTTCCGGTCATCCAAATCTCCAGCATAATCACTGTCAGTGAATCCAACCAATTCTGATTTTTCACCTTTTTTGTAAAACACCCCAAAATTAATTGTACCTTTTAAGTAGCGTAAAATCCTCTTCGCAGCTAGAAGATGTAATTCAGTGGGGTTCTCCATGTATCTGCTGATAACACTCACAGCATGCATGATGTCCGGCCTTGTTGCTGTCAAATACATCAAACTTCCAACAATTTGTTTGAAAAGAGTGCTGTCAATCTTCTTGTCATCTTGATCTTTTGTGAGCTTCAACCCAACATCTGATGGTGTAGTAACAGAATTGCAATTGCTCATTTGAAATCTATCTAATATCTCCTGAACATATTTCTTTTGAGAGATAAATATTCCATCAGCAGATTGCACTACTTCTATGCCAAGAAAATAATGTAGTCTTCCAAGATCAGACATGTCAAACTCAAGCATCATGGATCTTTTAAAATTCTCAAACATAACTCCATCATTTCCAGTATATATTAAATCATCTACATATAAGCATACAAATAACATTTTCCCTCCATCTCCACACTTTATGTAAAGAGTATGCTCATATGGGCATTTTCGAAAACCTTCCCTTTGAAAATAGGCATCTATACGACTATACCAAGCTCTAGGTGCTTGCTTAAGTCCATATAGAGCCTTTTTTAATCTGTAAACTTTATGTTCTTCACCAACTTTAATGTAACCGGGAGGCTGTTCGATAAATACCTGTTCTTGTAAGTTTCCATGTAGAAAGGCTAACTTTACATCTAACTGGAAAATGGGCCATGAATTTTGAGCAGCCATTGCAATCACCAATCTGATTGTATCAAGTCTTGCTACAGGAGCAAAGACTTCTTTATAATCCACGCCAAATTCTTGCTTGTAGCCTTTCGCCACGAGCCGCGCCTTGTATTTTATCAACTTCTCCGTTCTCCTTCAATTTGGTTTTATAAACCCATTTGACACTAATTTTTTTGTGTCCAGTTGGAAGATCAGAAATCTCCCATGTATCATTTTTTTCAATTGCTGTAATTTCTTGATCCATTGCCTCTCGCCATTTTTCATCTTTGACAGCACTTTCAAAATTTGTTGGATCACAATCTGAGAACAGAGCAAGATAGGTGAGAGGATCTTCAGAAATATCAATTCCTGTTACCTCATAGTCTGACATCTAAGCTGGCCTTTTCCGAATACGTTGAGCACGTGAATTTGTTGGAGTTTCAGTTTCTGCCTCCATAATTGGTGCAAGATTAGAATTCGGAACATCGTCAACGTCATTTTGGGAATTTCTAGAGACAGCAGTAGGAACTTCTTCTTCATTTTCTCCATCAAAATTAGTTGGAATTTTGACTGAAGTAACAATTTTGTCCCATGACCACAAATTCTTCTCATCAAAAACTACATCCCTGCTAATGATAATTTTCTTAGTGTTAGGATTGTAAAGTTTATAGGCTTTTGATTGATCACTAACACCAAGAAAAATGCATTTCTCCCCTTTGTCATCTAGTTTCTTTCTCTTCTGATCAGGAATATGTGCATATGCAATGCACCCAAAAATTTTAAAATGATCTACTGTTGGTCTTTGTCCACTCCAAGCCTCTTCCGGAGTCATGTTTTTAACAGCAAACGTGGGACTTCTGTTCAGAATGTGAATGCTCCAATTGACAGCTTCAGGCCAGAAATTCTTGGGGACGCTACTACTCTTTAGAAGACTTCGCACCATGTTCATAATAGTGCGGTTTTTCCTTTCACAAACTCCGTTTTGTTGAGGTGAATAGGCTGCTGTTAGTTGTCTTTTTATTCCATGAACCTCACAAAAATTTTCAAATTCATGTGAGTTATATTCACCCCCACGGTCTGTTCGAAGAACTTTAATTGGACTTCCAACCTCCTTCTCAACAAGAATTTTAAAGCTTTTAAAAGCTTCAAAAGCTTCAGATTTTTCCTGCAAAAAATACACCCAAATTTTCCGTGTATTATCGTCGATGAAGGTAATTACATAACGTTTACCTCCATTAGAACATGGTGTTATTGGGCCGCAAATGTCAGAATGAACAAGTTCCAGAACAGCCTTTGCTCTCTTTGATTTTCCTTGTGGAAATGAATTACGATGTTGTTTGCTCACGACACAATCTTCACAAATTTGAAAAGGTGGTGTAATTTGAGGAAGGCCAATTACCATGTTCTTTTGCTGCAGGGTTTTTAATCCACCAAAATTTAGATGTCCATAACGAAAGTGCCATAACCAGGCTTCATCTCCTTCTTTCACCAAGAAGCATGAATTATCAACATGATTTAAATGAAGAGGAAACATTCTATTCGTTGTCATTTTGACCTGAGCAATTAAGCCCAAATTATCATCCAGAAGCCGGAATATGCCATCCTTAATTCGAATTTCATACCCCTTTTCTTGCAATTGACCAACACTGAGAAGATTGGTGATGTGAACCTTCAAGTAATTGATAACTTGAAAACCCACATTCAAGAATTAAATGAACAATATGGAAAGCACCAAATCAAGATGTATGAATTTGATTCTTTGAACCAGCACAATCAGATTGTTGTGTAATTCAAAGAAAATATCAGAAATGGGATTCTTGACCTAATTCATATGGAGAATGAATAAACCAAGAATATTATGCACATTAAACCTTGCAAGATAACAATCTCAGCAAGTTAATGGGCTTCACAAGAACAAAGGCAACAGCCAATTTACTCACTAAAGGAGCAAAAACAATCTTTCATTAATATTCAAAGTGTGTCCTCCACTCTCTCATTACACTTGTATTTATAGCCTCTTGGCTTCAAAGCTAAAGACAAAAATATCCCTACTTTAGTAACAGCTGCAAGGAGCTTTAAGTCCAAACAAAAATTAATCTATCAAAAGACTAAAAACTCCTTACAAAAAGTAAATTTAATACAGCAGCAAGTAAGGGCATTTAAGTCCAAAAGAGAGGTGGTTATAACAGCAAGGAATATTCCTTGAAAAAGGTGCCAGCAGATACATGTACATGGGTTGGATCTGGTGCATGCATATCCACAGGTTATTCCATGTAACCTAATGCTCCACATGACACCTGGTCACTTCCAAGCTTAATTTTCACCAAATTTAATCCTTTATAATTTTCTTCATGCCATTCTAGCTTATAATCCTTGCTCCTTATGGTTTCACAAATTAAATTCTGAAGTGATTTAGCTCTAGCTCTAGTAATTGGACCTTGGATGAAATCCTTTAGCGTGGATGAAGCTTGATTCTCATCATTCCCCTCCGCTTCAAAAGGATTCGTCCTCGAATCTGTTCCTGCATCAACACAAGGAGATAAATCAGCAACATTGAAGGTGGCACTGACATTATACTCACAGGCGGAGTTTATTTTGTAGGCGTTATCATTAATTTTGGCCAGCACTTGGAAAGGTCCATCACATCTTGGTTGTAATTTTGATTTCCTTCGAGAGGGAAACCTTTCTTTGCGCAAGTGAACCCATACCCAATCTCCAGGTTGAAATGTGACTTTCTTCCTTCCTTTGTTGGCTTGACTAGCATATTTTTCATTTTTCTTTTCAATTTGAAGCTTGGCTTGTTCATGGATTTTCTTCACCAATTCTGCTTTTCTTTTTCCATCTAAACTAGCAAGCTCGTTCACAGGCAAAGGTAAAAGATCCAAAGGAGTTAAAGGATTGAAACCATACACAATTTCAAATGGAGAATACAACAAGTGGAATGCAATCTTCCCATGACTTCAAATTTTGCTTAACCACAGCACGCAAAAGAGTAGTTAGTGTCCTATTTACTACTTCAGTTTGACCATCGGTTTGTGGGTGACAAGTGGTGGAAAATAACAACTTGGTGCCCAATTTTCCCCACAAAACCTTCCAAAAGTGACTGAGGAATTTAACATCTCTATCATTAACTAAACTCTTAGGTATGCCATGCAACCTAACAATATCTCTAAAGAATAAATTTGCAACATTTGTAGCATCATCAGTTTTATGGCATGGAATAAAATGTGCAATTTATGAAAACCTGTCAACAACAAAAATTGAATCATGGCCTTGTTTAGACCTAGGTAATCCCAACACAAAATCCATAGACAAATGAACCCAAGGATCACTAGGGGTAGGCAAAGGTGTATACAAACCTTGTGGCAAAACTCTAGATTTAGCCTTAGCACACACAATGCACCTAACACATACTCTTTCAACATCTCTTTTCATATTCGGCCAATAAAAATGTTCCTTTAACACATCTAAAGTTTTGGCAACACCAAAATGACCCATTAATCCACCAGCATGAGATTCATTCACAAGTAATTCACGCATGGAACTCTTAGGCACACACAATCTATTTTCTCTAAACAAATATCCATCATGCCTATAAAACTTCTCAAAAGCATTCTTTTCACTAGCTGCATACACTCTAGCAAAGTCATCATCTTCAGCATATAATTCTTTCACATATTCGAATCCTAATAACTTTGCATCAAGAAGGGCAAGAAGGTTATACCTTCGAGATAAGGCATCAGCCACCACATTTTCTTTCCCATGTTTGTATTGAATTACATATGGGAAGGTCTCAAGGAACTCAACCCATCTTGCATGACGCCTACTCAACTTATTTTGCCCCTTGATATGCTTCAATGACTCATGATCTGTGTGGATGACAAATTGCTTTGGCCAAAGGTAATGTTGCCATGTTTCCAAGGCACGTACCAATGCATACAACTCCTTGTCATATGTAGAATAGTTTAAAACTGCTCCATTAAGCTTCTCACTAAAATATGCTATTGGTCTCTTATCCTGCATTAAAACAGCTCCAATACCTATACCTGATGCGTCACACTCAATCTCAAAAGTCTTAGAAAAATCAGGTAAAGCCAACACAAGAGCGGAACATAACATGTCTTTAATTTTGTGAAAAGCATCATCTTGTTTCTGTTCCCAAACAAAATTAACATTCTTTTTGACAAGATCATTCAATGGTGCTGCAATGGTACTGAAATTCTTAATAAATCTTCGATAGAAACTAGCTAGTCCATGGAAACTACGTACTTCAGATGCAGACTTTGGAGTGGGCCAGTCTCTAATAGCTCTAATTTTTTCATCATCGACTTCAACACCATTAGCACTAATGACAAATCCTAAAAAGACAGCATTTTCCATGCAAAATGAACATTTCTTCAAGTTAGCATATAATTTTTCCTTTCTTAATACATCGAATACAGCTCTTAAATGATGCATATGTTCATTCATGCCTCTACTATAAACCAATATATCATCAAAATAAACAACAACAAATTTTCCAATAAAAGCACACAACACATGATTCATCAATCTCATAAAAGTGCTAGGAGCATTAGTTAGCCCAAAAGGCATCACTAACCACTCATATAGTCCATGCTTTGTTTTAAATGCAGTCTTCCATTCATCACCTACTTTCATGCGAATTTGATGATATCCGCTTTTCAAGTCAATTTTGGTAAAAACACAAGCACCACAAAGTTCATCCAACATATCATCCAATCTAGGTATAGGGTGGCGATACTTTACAGTGATTTTGTTGACCGCCCTACAATCCACACACATGCGCCATGTGCCATCTTTCTTTGGTACCAAAAGGACGGTGCAAAGACAAGGGCTCATACTTTCTCTCACGTAACCCTTAGCTAGCAATTCCTCAACTTGCCTTTGTAATTCTTTGGTTTCTTCAGGATTAGTTCTATAGGCTGGACGGTTGGAAATAATTGCTCCAGGTACAAAATCAATCTGGTGCTCAATCCCTCGAATAGGTGGTAGTCCAGCTGGCATCTCCTCAGGTAGCACATCCTCATATTCCTGCAAAAGAGAGATAACAACACTAGGCAAATTGGGGTCAAGGTCAGATGTGGATAAACAAGAGTCCTTAAACACAATTAATAACATTTGCTTGTTGGTAAACATGGCATTCCTCACATCTCTTCCTTTAGCATACAAGCTTAATTTTCTCTCCCCTCTTCTCGCATGACTCTCCTTTGCGTAGAAGATTCACCTTTTTCAAGCACTCTTGGAATGTTTTCTTTACTCTCTTTTCTTTCCTCACAACCACCCTTGTCTTGCTCACTCACAACATTTTCAATCAATTTCTTTTCACTCCTTCTTTTCTTCTCTGCTCTCTTTTCGGCCACTCTTGATTTTACCTCACCCATTGCTTGCTTAAGCCTTGTTTGGTCTTCATAAATCTGTTTTGGTGTCATAGGTGCCAATATGATTTTCCTTCCATTCATTTCAAAAGAATACCTATTTTTATACCCATCGTGGATCACCTTTCTATCAAATTGCCATGGTCGGCCAAGTAATAAATGGTCAGCTTGCATTGGAACCACGTCGCACATAACCTCATCTTGATACTTTCCTATTGCGAAGGAAATCAGCACTCGTTTTGTTACTTTCACCTCACCGCATTCATTCAACCACTGCAATTTATAGGGTCTAGGGTGTTTGAAAGTCCTCAACCCTAATCTCCGCACCAAATAAGTACTAGCAACATTGGCACAACTTCCCCCATCAATGATGACACTACAAGCTTTGTCTCGGATAAGACACCTTGTATGGAAAATTGTTTCTCTCTGCAATTCATCACCAACATCCTCCTTCACTTGAGTATTTAATGCTCTCATAATCACTAGAGCACTTCCTTCAGCAGCATATTCCACCTCTGCATCCTCCTCCCCTGAAGATGTGGAATCACTCACAATTTCCTCATCCGTTTCTATCTCACCATTTTCTCTCATGACCATGACTCTCTTGTTAGGGCATTGAGAAGCAATGTGTCCACTGCCCAAACACCTAAAACACTTCACATCTCTATTTCGGGCAGTAGTTGTAACCTCCTTTCCTTTATTTTCTACAAATTTCTTCTCCACCTTCTTTTCCTTTTCCTCATTTTTCTTATATTTGCTAACAGCATTTTCCCTATCCTCCTTCTTCCAGTTAGACTTCCAAGATAAAGAAGTTCCGACATTTCCTCCAAATTTTGACTTGCTTTTAAGTTGCCTTTCTACCTTCATAGCCATGTGGACCATATCCTCCAACTCAACATAGTGATGTAACTCAACAATATGAGCAATCTCCTTGTTTAGCCCATTCAAGAATCTAGCCATGGTGGCTTCTCTATCCTCCTCCACATTTGCTCTAATCATAGCAATTTCCATTTCTTTATGATAATCTTCAACACTTTTAGAACCTTGAGTCAATCTTTGTAACCTCTGATGTAGCTCTCTATAGTAATGACTAGGAACAAATCTCTTCCTCATTATATTTTTCATCTCACCCCAGGTTGCAATTGATTGCTCATAATTTCTCCTTCTACTAATCAACACTTGATCCCACCATACCAAAGCATAATCAGTAAATTCTACTGCTGCTAACTTTACTTTCTTTTCCTCTGAATAGTGATGACAATCAAACACTGACTTCTACCTTCCTTTCCCATTCAAGATACACATCAGGATCATTTTTCCCTTGGAAAGAAGGGATGCTCATTTTAATACTTTTGATATTGTCATCTACCCTATTCCTCTCTCTTTCCTCTCTTCTTATCCTCCTATCCCCATTCCTCCTATCTTCAGCTCTTCTCTCATATCTACCCCTCCTAGGTCTTTCAACCTCAAAATCATAGTTATCAACCTCATCTTCATCAGATTCAACTACTGGAGGTACAAGATCCCTCCTATTTGGCCTTCTCCCATTTTGCCTATCTCTTTGCTCCAATATTTCCAACCTATCTATGATTCCATTGCACACAACATTCATTCTTTCAAATTCTTTGTCTGACTTTGCATGTAGAATGGATTTTCACCTTCCCCCTCACTACCATCACCCCTTCTAGACATGTTTTCAGACCTGCAAGAAAATGGTTAGTGTAAAGAAAACACCTCACTCACTCCCTTACGTGTTTACACTCAACAGGAGACACTCCACTCGTGTTTAACTCAACAAGGCTTTTCCCCTCTTATGAACTCACCACTCTGTGCCTTTTACCTCTCTTGGCTATGTCCACAAGTTCTTATCAAACTCAAGTAACTCAAACCAAGACTGTATTCACAAAAAATTTAACACACAATAAAATTCTTGAACGTGACGGATCAAAACGAGTAATCAAGAAAGCAATAATGTGACTCAAGAAGTCAAGAAAAGAAAAAGCTCAAGTATGGAAATGTAATGCAATAAGGAATCAAGAAAGAAGACACCAAAAAATAAAAGAGTAGCAAGCTGGGAAAGAGACAACCTAAAGTAGAGATATCAAGCTTACATATCCAAGTTTGCCACCAACTTATCACAATTACCAGCAGTTCACACAATACACTAAGAATTGCATAAATTTAGGATCACCAAGCAAACGAGTGTATTTTGATCTGAAATTGAGTAGGCAAATCCAACCCAATACTGACTAATTGCTGCTAGAATTTCAGGCTTTTCTTGACAGGTTTACCTTGTAAACCAAATTTAATCATGTCTGTCGCAAAATTTTTGTTCCCCACCCAAACGGTTAAATTTTGAGCTGAAATTTAATTTGAGAACAGCTCAAATGCGGAAAAACAACCTGTAAATTTTCAGGAATTTCTGGGCTGATTTGCTATGTGAACTTAATTTGATCGGGTCTGCAGCAAAATTTTGGTTCCCCACACAAACGGACGAATTTTAAGCTGAAATTTAATTTGGGAACTACTGAAATGGGCTATAAACACCCGGTAAATTTTCAGGAATTTCTGGGTACATTTGCTATGTGAACTTATTTTGATCGATTCTGCCGCAAAATTTTGGTTCCCCACACAAACGGACGAATTTTAAGCTGAAATTTAATTTGGGAACTACTGAAGTGGGGTTTAAACACTCTGTAAATTTTCAGAAATTTTTGGGTCTATTTGCTATGTGAAACTTGATTTGATCGGGTCTGCCGCAAAATTTTGGTTCAGCAGGCAAACAATATCAAACGACCCCAAAAATTTACACCCAATGTCTTAAACACACCCAAATAATGCTGGTACAATTTCAGGCCAAATTGGTAAGTCGAACTCAATGACCCAATTAATCTCTTATGCTTGATATCAAAATGAAGGAAGTAAGATGGATGGCTAGAATAATGGCTTTGGCTTGATTAACCCAAAACCCTAAGACAAACTCAACAAAACAAATTTTTAAACAAACAGGTCAAACTAAACCCCAAGAGCCAAACAGCAAATATGAAGAAGGTAAGAAACACAAAGAATAAGAAGCAAATAGAGAATCTACCTTGTTTGGACGTCCCTTTGCTCTGATACCAAATCTGATGTGAACCTTCAAGTAATTGATAACTTGAAAACCCACATTCAAAAATTAAATGAACAATATGGAAAGCACCAAATCAAGATGTATGAATTTGATTCTTTGAACCAGCACAATCAGATTGTTGTGTAATTCAAAGAAAATATCAGAAATGGGATTCTTGACCTAATTCATATGGAGAATGAATAAACCAAGAATATTATGCACATTAAACCTTGCAATCAGCAAGTTAATGGGCTTCACAAGAACAAAGGCAACAGCCAATTTACTCACTAAAGGAGCAGAAACAATCTTTCATTAATATTCAAAGTGTGTCATCCACTCTCTCATTACACTTGTATTTATAGCCTCTTGGCTTCAAAGCTAAAGACAAAAATATCCCTACTTTAGTAACAGCTGCAAGGAGTTTTAAGTCCAAACAAAAATTAATCTATCAAAAGACTAAAAACTCCTTACAAAAAGTAAATTTAATACAGCAGCAAGTAAGGGCATTTAAGTCCAAAAGAGAGGTGGTTATAACAGCAAGGAATATTCATTGAAAAAGGTGCCAGCAGATACATGTACATGGGTTGGATCTGGTGCATGCATGTCCACAGGTTATTCCATGTAACCTAATGCTCCACATGACACCTGGTCACTTCCAAGCTTAATTTTCACCAAATTTAATCCTTTATAATTTTCTTCATGCCATTGTAGCTTATAATCCTTGCTCCTTATGGTTTCACAAATTAAATTCTGAAGTGATTTAGCTCTAGCTCTAGTAATTGGACCTTGGATGAAATCCTTTGGCGTGGATGTAGCTTGATTCTCATCAATTGGTCTTTAAATCTGGAACATAAAAGACATCAGAAATTTTGTGAGTAACATTCCTTGTGGTTTGAATAGTTACTTGTCCCTTTCCCATGATTGAGACTCTAGAATTATTTCCAAATTTCACAGAATCTTGGTATGATTCATCCAAGAAAGAGAAAACAAACTTGTTACCACTCATATGATTGCTAGCTGCAGTATCAAGATACCAAATATTTTGTTTAGTATCCTCCTCTGTCTGATTTAATGCTTGGTATGCCATTAGAAGAGTGATTTCAGAATTTCCTTTTCTGCAAAATTTGACTGCCGTCCACCATCTCTATTCAAATTAGTTCGACATTCAGATTGATAATGGCCATACCTGTGACATCTATAGCATTCAACTTTAGATTTGTCAACATACTTTGCCTTTGAGTGGTCATCATCTTTTCCTCTTTCTTGAACAAAATTATCTGAGTTCCTCCCTCCACCATAATTGTTGTTGTTTCTGCCTCTTCCTCTGGTTCTTCCTCGGCCTCTACCTCTTCCGCGACCACCTCTTGATGCTGAAGAGTGATTACTGGAAGAAGTTTGTAAAGTTGCTCCTCAGTGTGTTGACGATTCATTTTCTGCTCATGAACCAGCAATGAACTTTGCAATTCATCAATGGAAAGTTCATTGGTATCTTTGGATTCCTCAATTGAACAAACAACATTGTTGAATTTTGAAGTCATAGTGCGTAGAATTTTCTCAACAATGGTGACATCTTCCATCTTTTCACCATGTATACGCATCTTGTTTGCTATTGCCATAGCCCGTGAGAAATAATCTGAAACAGATTCTCCTGTCATCATTTTTAATGTTTCAAAATCGGCACGAAGCGCTTGTAGCTGTGCTTTCTTTGCCTTTGAAGTCCCTTGATACTTCTTTTTCATGGAATCCCAAATTTGCTTGGAAGTGTCTTTACTAAGAATGGTTTCCAAGATTGACCGATCAATCGCTTGGAAGAAATAATTTTTGGCCTTGAGATCTTTCAACTTTAGTGCCTCATGCTCTGCCTTTTGAGCATCTGATAGCACAACATTCGCCGGTCTGCTAACCCAGACTCAACAACTGTCCAATATTCTTTGGACCGCAAGAAATTTTCCATAAGCATGCTCCAGTGGTCATAGTGACCATCAAAGCGAGGAATGGCTGGTTGAACAAAATTTTCTGCTGCCATTTGCTACAGCAAACTCTCAAATTCTCTCCCTTACGTGTTTCGCTCAAACCTCACGTGTTTAACTCTCAAGACCAGGCTCTGATACCACTGTTAAATAGAAAACAGAGCAAAACAGAGATATAAACAGAGGAAGTCGAAGACGTATTTATTCAGCAGCTCATCACTTGCTTAAATAGCAAGATTACAACGGGAAATAGGACTAACAGAATTGCAAAATATCTGCTAAAAATCTGCAACTACCCAAAGACTAGAACAAACTAATAATACTTGGTCAAACAAAACATGATTAATTTATTCAACATCACCCTTCGATTTCTAAAGAATCATGCTTTGAAAGTGAAATACATAACATTATCATGACAAGAAACTTGCGCTAAATTATTTACTACTTCAGCTAACTCGTTATATCAAAACCAAGTTCATTACAGAATTGTACCTTTGAGGTTTCCATGGTAGAAAAAAAAAAAAAAACCAACAACAACAACTACTTCACATATTACTCAGACTATATGATACATAATCTGATATTATTCTCCAACTATAAAAATCAGAGAAACTCTTACAATGCGTCATTCCCAATCAAAAAGGTGACTCCTCTTTCCGAACAAAGAAGCAACCAGAAGGACCATCATTAGGCAACAGTGCCAACCTCGCTGGGCTTTCAGCCCCTTCTTCAACTGATAATATTCCCATATTCAAGTTAATATCTGTTTTCACAAAGCCAGGGCAGACACAATTGATGCGAAAAGTTGGCAACTTCTTGGCTAGGATTCTTGTGTAGGCATTCATAGCTGCTTTTGAGAGTTTATAGGCAGACATAAAAGCAGGCCAACCTTTGCTTTCGAGTGAACCCTCTTTATAATCTTTTAGATACTTGCTCAACACCTCATCAATTCTCTCTTCTGATAGGTTGTCAGCAGCAACAAACACCTCTTTGGTCCATTCATTTGTTACATTCTGAAACAAATTACAAGAGAACATTTTTACCAATCACCATTACCAAAATCACAGTTACCCGAAACAGCAATTATTCTCCAACATTATCAGGAAAAACTAATTAAGCAATAGTAAAACAATTATTGGCTCAGCAGTGAATTTCTCAATGCTGTATTCTAGAATTCAAGAAGTACCCGCTATAAATAAACATTTTCAATGGCATTTGTTTCTGTTCAGCTTAGCTGAACTTTCGTTGAAATCAGCCTTCCACCAGAATCAAACTTGAGAAAATTTCGTTATGAAAATAAATGCTCTGTAGCAAAATGTGATATGGTTTTTACCTTCAACTTCCCCATGGAGGATGAAACATTAACGATCCTTGGCGAATCAGACAACTGGAGAAGTGGAATAAGTGCCTCGGTCATTCTTTTGGCACCATAGTAGTTTATTGTCAGGCATTCTTCAGCTGACTCATATGTTTGAGTTGATACTTTGCCCCAATTTATTCCACTGCCCTGCACCAATGAAAGAAACTTTAGTTTGTCCTGGCTGTTTAGCAACCAAACAGCATTCCAAATGATTGAAATTCTGTTTCGACAAAATTTGATCTTTACAATCATACCAAACTTAATCGCATAGGGCATCACTTTTCAGAGATTGTATTAGCATTGATCACCATGCAATTAGCAAAAAGTCCAACCAACCATAACCATCAATTAAATTATCCTCACTTTAAGTTTCATCAACCATGTCCATTTATAGAAACTCACCTTACTAGACTCAGCTTTCAAAGCATCAACATCAACTTCAATTCCACCAACACCAGCATTGTTCACCTGCGGAGTGGTGCAACTTTTTAATCATCCAACTTATAAAAGCTCAATAATAAGAAATTAAGAACCAAATAATGAGAAAAAAAAACTTGTAAATGTTTTCATCTTTTGCTACCAAATACAAGGTTCACTTGAGAAATTTAATAGGAAATAGATTAAAATCCCAAAACAAAGTTTTTTCCAGCACTAAGAATATTTGAAAATTCCACACCCTTATGCTACTTCTCGGCTGCACGTGTAGGCTCATCTATATATATATATATATAAAATTTCCAAATTTTTTCGATTTGAGTTTATCAAATTGCGCAGGATAAAACAGGATATGGGATTCTATGTTGAAGAAATGGTAAATGGGTTTTAGTTGGCACCAGGATATCAAGCTTTCCGAATTGGGTTTTGATGAAATTTGCAAGAGTAGCAATACTGGCAGCATCAGCCACATCAAGCTGATGAAACACAAGAAGATCAGAGAAACCAGAGTCTTTGAGTTTTTGAAAAGCTTCAAGGCCTCTCTTCTCATCTCTGGCTGTTAATACAACCACAATCCCGTTTGAAGCTAACTGCCTGCAAATTTCAAACCCAATCCCCTTGTTTGCTCCTGTAACCACTGCATACCTGAAAAAAAAGAAAGAATAATTCGTCACCAACAATCGAAGCAGCCGCAGAAGCAGATAAAATAGGATTACTGTCTGTGTATGTGATGAAGAAAAGAATTGCCTCTTGTTTGCTTCCGCCATTGATGATAATATGAAGTTACGAACTTTGATAAGACTGAAGCAGGCTTTTATCCAGTGCTAATTGGTGCTTAGATTTTTTTATCACTTCTTATATATCTAGAAAATTCTTGGGCGCTAACTCCAAAACAATTCTTACATATATCATACATCTAATTAATACAAAATTAATATATTGTAATTTGAAATAAGAATTACTAATTTCCACAAATATAAAATTCTCTTTTTTTCATATACCTTAAATCATAGATTACTTTTTATTTTAAAATAATATTATAATTATAAAAAATTTAAATTCATGTATATATTTTAATTAATTCTATATAAATTTTATATAAATATTTAATTTAATTATTATTAATTTTGAGGTCTATTAGTGAGTTGGACATGTTGATCTTTCGAATTCTATATCGATTGTGAATAGAGTGTGTGAATAGCTTATATAAGAATAAAAATTTTATTAAAATTATTATAATTTTTATAGATATTTATTTTCGTTACTAATCGTTTATGTGTTTAATATTTACACAAGAAAATAATTTTATGAAATGAGAAAGTATTATATTTTAAATAAAATTTATTATAAATTTAAATAATATATTAATTATAAATTAAGTAATTACACACAATCAGGGGTAAATATGTCTTTTCAGAATATTTTCTGCTCTTGGATGTACTGGTTCCCTTCAATCCACGAGGGCGGGCAAGTGTTGAATAGGGATGATAACTGGTAGATACCCGTAAAAATCACCAAACTCGAACACAAACTCAATTAATATTATCTGCGACGCTATCTTTGGAAAATGACGGCAGGTGACCAGCAGAGAAGAAAAATGGCATCTTGGGCCCTTGGCCTACTACACCAAAATATCTCTCTCACTAAACCCTCACCAGAAGGACTAATTATTTGATACACATAAAGCCACCGAAAACCGCATGTTTACCAGCTCACTTTTCAGGGTCATGTATTTTCATATGTTTTACCGTGTTTGGATTGGAAGAAAGAAAATAATATTAAGAAGGAAATAAATTTTTTTATGTTTAAATATAGAAAAGTAAGTATTGATGGAAAAGTAATTTTATGAATATTTTTAAATTTATTATAAAATATTAAGATATATTTGTAATTTTTAGTATTTCTTTTCTTAATTTTTTTTAATTTTGAGAGAAAATAAAAATAAATCTTTCCTCTCAAAATTATTTCTCTCATTTTTTTTCTTAATGAAACAGAAAATAATGGAAAATAAAGTTTTTTTTTTCTTTCTTCCTTGATTAAGGAAAATTAAAAAAAAATGAAGGGAAAATATTTGGAAAGAGAATAAAATGCAAAGAACAAGAAATATTTTGTGAGTTTACAATTATATCCTTTATTTTTTAAATAAAATTTAAAATATGATGGATAAATAAATAATTTTACACTAAATAGTAAGTTTTTTTTTCTTTTTATTTCTTTTTAAATTAAAGAGAATAGGTTAAAAAGAAAATTAAGAGTCTGTTTACTTTATGAAAAATAATTTTTTATTTTGTATGAAAATTTTGATTTTCATTTTTAATAAAAATAAGAAAAAATATGAAGAATATATATATTTTTTTGCCAAAAAATAAAAAAGGCATTTATTTGTCAATAATAAAAATTAATTTTTAATTCAAAATTTTAAAAATATGAACCTTCCATTATTAAAAAAATACTTATTTTACATTTTAATTTTTTATATTTGTTATTTTTGTAATAACATGATTAATTTTTATCATTATAAATAAATATTTTTTAAATATGTTTAATACAAAAGAATTATAATATAATTTTAATTATAGAAAATTTATTATTTTCATTTAAAAACATTTGAAAATTATAACTTTTGTTATAAAAAAATAGTGAAAGACCAACTTAAAAACATTTTTTAAATTTTAATTAAATTCAAAAAATAATTTTCAATTCTCTATTTGAAAATCAACCCTGTGAATATAAATTTTTATTTTTCATTTTTTTATAATTTTTTTTTTCAAAAAACTACCATAATTTTTCATAAATGAAAATATCCTAAATATCTTTTCTTTTATAATTCCCCTCTTATCCAAGGGAAAATCCTCTTGGGTAATTATTAGATACTGGGAGCACTAAAAAATAGTGTTCTCTGTCTGACAGAAAAATAGATCTACCTTACAATATAGAGAGTGAGTCTCACATAATTGTGAGAGATTGTGCATGTGTACCTAATAATTTCGGACAATATGAGAGATTGTTTGAAGAAAATTTGACAAATATTTAAAATTTTATTTTGTGGTTGCTCTTCAAATGTGCTCAGAACTTTTAGCCAAGTTTTAAATATTTATCATGTTTTTTTCATAACGTGTTAAAGGTTCCAGGTTTTAAATATTTGAAATGTAGAAACTTTCATAACGTGTTTTTTTCATAACGTGTTAACGTGTTAAATATTTATATAAATATTATAATAAAAAATATATTTTATATTTAATTAAATATTTATATAAATAAATTTAAATAACAAATACTTAAATTCGAATTCAACTTAAATTCATCGATAGTTGTACTCTTTCAACTTAAATCTATCTTGAGCTCGATTATATATTATTCAAATTCATATATTAAAATTTGATTAGATCGAATACTCACAAAAGGAAAATTTAACCCATTACCATCTCTAATTTCAGATAGATAAAGTTACTTTTCAATTGAAATTTAAATTCATAATTTTGCAACACTCTTTCAAATATTTGGACTTTACTTTCTAACCCCACAAAACATTTACTTAATTAACAATGGGATAATTACAAATATTTTTTGAAATTTTCCTTAATCTACACTTTGATCGAATAAACACTTTTAATACTTGACTATAAAATTATAAATTTTTTCAATATATTTTAGTTTCTGATTTTTTTGAAATTAGATTATACTTTGGTTTTAAGGTTTGAATTTTAATTGCATTATCATACCAGAATTATTATCTTATAATCTACTTTTGTGTTCTTTTTTAACTTGCATTCAAAATAAATAATCCAGCGGAGTCAAACCCTATTATTCAAATCTGTTTTCACTGAGTATGAGATTATTCTCCAACTATACCGTTGAAAAGCACAGAAACTGATCTAACCATGCATACTTTTCTGCAGAAATGTATCACGTCCAATTAAAAAGGTGACTCCTCTTTGCGATCGAAGAAGCAACCAGAAGGACCATCATTAGGCAACAGTGCTAACCTCACTGGACTTTCAGCCCCTTCTTCAACTGATAATATTCCTCTATTCATGTTAATGTCTGTTTTGACGTAGCCAGTGCAAACACAATTGATGCGAAAAGTAGGCAACTTCTTGGCTAGGATTCTTGTGTAGGCATTCATAGCTGCTTTTGAGAGTATGTAAGCAGACTCAAAAGCAGGCCAACCTTTGCTTTCAAGAGAACCCTCTTTAAAATCTTCTAGATACTTGCTTAACACCTCATCAATTCTCTCTTCAGAAAGGTTGTCAGCCTCACCTAGCACCTCTGTAGTCCATTCATTTGATATATTCTGAAACAAATTACAAGAGAACACTTTTAGCTATCACCATCATTATCAAAGTCACAATTAACCATCCAATTTTATCAGGAAGAAACTAAGGAATGGCAAAACAATCAGTTGTTCAATTGGGAATTATTGCCGCATTCTAGAATTCAACATGTGTATACACTATACAGTTATTATTTTCCATGGCTCCAGCAAAAAATTTGCATTCTGTTCAGCATAGCTGAACTTTTGTCCAATTCAGCCACTTGAATCAAACTGGAGAAAGTTTCTTTACAGAAACAATGATCTGTAGCAAAATGTCATACGATTTCACCATCAACTTCCCCAAGGAGGAGGAAACATTGACAATCCTTGGCGAATCAGACAATTGGAGCAGGGGAACAAGCGCCTCGACCATTCTTTTTGCACCATAATAGTTTATGGCTAGGCATTCTTCAGTTAACTCGTATGTTTGAGTTATTATTTTATGCCAATTGATTTTTTCACCTTCCTGCAACAATGAAAGAAACTTAATCATCATGCTAGTTATATGCATTTTCACAACCAAATGTCCAGCAGAAAAAGCTTATAGTTTGCGTTGCCTGTCTAGCAAGCCAAACCACACTTCAAATCACAGAAAGTGTTGTGTATCAGTAAAATTTCATCTCAAAAGTCATAATAAACTGATATATTATCTTCAAAAGCACAATTAGCAACTTTGACACTTAATTAGCCGAAAAAGCAGATGTGGGCATATATCTATGAGGGTTACCTCCACAATAAAAAGGAGAACATGGTATACACTAGAAATTTACAGAAAATGTTTACAGTGAGGTGGACAAAAACTCTCAGCCTCCACACAATCATTCAACCAGACAGATATTGATCTCTACGCAAATAGTAACAAGTCCAACCATAACCATCAAATAAATTACCCTTCCTTTAAGCTTCATCAAACATGTTCATTTGTAGAAACTTGCCTTACTAGACTCGGCTCTTAAAACATCAGCATCAGCTCTAATTCCAGGAACACCAGCATTGTTCACCTGTGGGGAGGTGCAGCATCTTTAATTATTCAACTCAACACAAAATAAAAAGAAAACCTTTAGAAGTTTTCATCTTTTTACTATTAGGTTCACTTCAGAAATTTAATAGCAAATGGACTAAAATCTTGAAATTTTCATTTTCCAGCATTAAGAATTCAATAAAACATTTGGACGGCCAACATTCCACATTTCACACCCTTATGCTCATTTCTCCCGATTAATTGAGAAACAAAAAATAAAGAAGAAGCAGTGTTGCTGCTGCAAGTTTCTTTTCTTTTTTTTTTTAACATGGACTGGGACTCGAATTCAAGAATGAAAGTAATATTATTTAAGTACTCCTTCACACTTGTATGATGAATAAAGAGATTCAATATTTCAAATTATTTACCAAAAAAAAAGATAAATTAAATTTGGGGGCCAGTTCTTTTTATCAATCACCCATATATATTACTTTTTTTTTTCAATTTTAGTTGACCAGATTGGGCAGCAGACAAAGGACAGAGCCAATTCAATCCAGTGATAAAACAGGATACAGGATGCTATGTTGAAGAAAAGGTCAGTGGGTTTTAGTTAGTCCAAGCTTTCCTATTTGCGTTCTGATGAAATTTGCAAGAGCAGCAATACTGGCAACGTCAGCGACATCAAGTTGATGAAACACAAGAAGATCAGAGAGACCAGAGTGTTTGAGTTTTCCAAGAGCTTCAAGGCCTCTCTTCTCATCTCTAGCTGTTAAAACAACCACAATCCCATTTAAAGCCAACTGCCTGCAAATTTCAAACCCAATCCCTTTGTTCGCTCCTGTAACCACTGCATACCTGAAAAGGAAAAAGAGAGAGAGAGAGAGAGAGAGAGAGAGAGAGAGAGAGAGAGAGAGAGAGAAGAAATGTCAGCAACAAGAAGAAGCAGCAACAGCAGATAACTAAATAGGATTACTGTGTATGCGATGAGTGAAAGAATTGCCTCTTGGTTGCTTCTGCCATTGACGATGATAAAACAGAGATAAGACTGGGACGAGCTAGCTTCAACGGTCTACTTTTCTTTTGATCTCAACAATAATATTTTAATTATATTCTTATAATTGAAATTTCACCGCTTTGAAATTTCTCCTGGCTCTCGCTCCACTGCCATTGTCCTTGGCTGCTTGGCATTGTCGTCAAAAACAATGTTGGAAGAGACTTTGCTCTCCACTGTTGAAATTTTGGCCATGCATGCACTTGGCTTACTTGGGCACAACTCCTATCGGGTGAATTATTTGCAGTGCAGCTGAAAGGAACTTTCTTTAAACATAACTTTCACGTGGCCTAAGTAAAAGCATTCCAACTTTATTTAGTAAGGCTTAGGCTAGGCTTTGTCGTCTTCAAACATCTCTTGATGCCATAATTTGCATATTCAATTTTGAGTAGGTGACGCCACCCTTCGATTTCTAAAGAATCATGCTTTGAAAGTGAAATACATAACATTATCATGACAAGAAACTTGCGCTAAATTATTTACTACTTCAGCTAACTCATTATATCAAAACCAAGTTCATTACAGAATTGTTCCTTTAAGGTTTCCATGGTAGAAAAAAAAAAAAAAAAAAACCAACAACAACAACTACTTCACATATTACTCAGACTATATGATACATAATCTGATATTATTCTCCAACTATAAAAATCAGAGAAACTCCTACTATGCGTCATTCCCAATCAAAAAGGTGACTCCTCTTTTCGAACAAAGAAGCAACCAGAAGGACCATCATTAGGCAACAGTGCCAACCTCGCTGGGCTTTCAGCCCCTTCTTCAACTGATAATACTCCCATATTCAAGTTAATATCTGTTTTCACAAAGCCAGGGCAGACACAATTGATGCGAAAAATTGGCAACTTCTTGGCTAGGATTCTTGTGTAGGCATTCATAGCTGCTTTTGAGAGTATATAGGCAGACATAAAAGCAGGCCAACGTTTGCTTTCGAGTGAACCCTCTTTATAATCTTTTAGATACTTGCTCAACACCTCATCAATTCTCTCTTCTGATAGGTTGTCAGCAGCAACAAACACCTCTTTAGCCCATTCATTTGTTACATTCTGAAACAAATTACAAGAGAACATTTTTACCAATCACCATTACCAAAATCACAGTTACCCGAAACAGCAATTATTCTCCAACATTATCAGGAAAAACTAATTAAGCAATAGTAAAACAATTATTGGCTCAGCAGTGAATTTCTCAATGCTGTATTCTAGAATTCAACAAGTAACAGCTATAAATAAATATTTTCAATGGCATGATCAAAAGATTTGTTTCTGTTCAGCTTAGCTGAACTTTCGTTGAAATCAGCCTTCCACCAGAATCAAACTTGAGAAAATTTCGTTATGAAAATAAATGCTCTGTAGCAAAATGTGATATGGTTTTTACCTTCAACTTCCCCATGGAGGATGAAACATTAACGATCCTTGGCGAATCAGACAACTGGAGAAGTGGAATAAGTGCCTCAACCATTCTTTTGGCACCATAATAGTTTATTGTCAGGCATTCTTCAGCTAACTCGTATGTTTGATGAGTTTTATGCCAATTGATACTTGCACCTTCCTGCATCAATGAAAGAAACTTAATCATCATTCTAGTTACATGCATTGTTAGAACCAAATGTACAGCAGCATCAGTTAATGGTTTCCCCTGCCTGTCTAGCAAACCAAACAGCACTTAAAATTACAGTTCTGTCTCAGAAAATCTTGATCTAGAAATCATACCAAACTTAAATTGTCAGCAATTCAGTGGTATACACTAGTGGGATGTATCTATGAGGTTTATCTTCAGATTGAAAAGGATAACTGGTATCCACTAGAAATTTACAGAAAATGTTTAAAGCAAGGTGGACAAAAACGTCTCAGCCTTACACAATTGTGGGCATCAAACTTGTCAGGGACTGGAATAGCATTGATCTCCACGCAGACCATCAATTAAATTACCCTTCTTTTGAGCTTCATTAAGTATGCTAATTAATAGAAACTCACCTTACCAGGCTCGGTTATGAAAGCATCACCATCAACTTTGTTTCCCAGAACCCCAGCATTGTTCACCTGTGGAGAGGTGCAAAGTTTTTAATCATTCATCATCAGCTTATAAAAACTCAACGTTTTTAAAATTGCTAGAATTTAATTCTTTTAATTAAAAAAAAAAAAAGAGGCAACGAGATACGATCTTGAAGAAATGGAAACAAGATTTTAGTTGGTACCAGGATATCAAGCTTTCTGAATTTAGTTTTAATAAAATCAGCAAGAGCAGCAATACTGGCAGCGTCAGCCACATCAAGCTGATGAAACACAAGAAGATCAGAGAAACCAGAGTTTTTGAGTTTTTGAAAAGCTTCAAGGCCTCTCTTCTCATCTCTGGCTGTTAAAACAACCACAATCCCATTTGAAGCCAACTGCCTGCAAATTTCAAACCCAATCCCCTTGTTTGCTCCTGTAACCACCGCATACCTGAAAAGAAAAAATGAAGAAGAAGAACTCGTCAGCAACAATCGAAGAAGCGGGCAGGGCAGATAAAGGGAGGAATAATATCTGTGAATGTGAATAAGGAAAGAATTGCCTCTTGGTTGCTTGTGCCATTGAAGATACTATTTGTGAGTTAAAAGACTGAAACGGGCATAATCTGGTGCCAATTGAAGATGGAATGGCATGTACTGCTCCCTTTCAATTATGAGCTTCCCTTTCAATTATGAGCTCACCATGTTCCTGTGGGTTGAAAAAAAGAGCACCGATTGAATTTTAATTTATTTTAATTTAAATTGATATAAGTAATTAAATTATTTTATATATATTAAAATTTAATTATTTATATTTACTTTTTTATATTTATATTTTTTTACGTGAAATTTATAATCCTAACAAAAATTGTTTTGAATAACTAATTGTGTGAAATTCATTATAATTTATTGTACAATTTTTAATAGTTCAGATAATCGAACTAATAAGAAATATATGAAATTAAGCTTATTTTAATGATTTACTTTAATTTTAATTTTTCATTAAAAATTAAATTGAACTTAAATCGAGTTGAAATTAAATTGATAATCAATTTTTTATATATATATATATATATAATTTAGTATTATTTATTATTTTTTTATATTTTTTCAATAATTTTATACTAAATTATAATTAAAATATAAAAAAATTATATTAAAATTTTAATTCAATTTCAATGCTTAAATAGATCCCAAATCAAAATCGAAACCACACCCTTTTTACTTAAAGCTACCGATTTTTTTTATTTTTTTAAGTCCTATGAGGCGAACCAAGTAGCGGATAAAAAATGAGTGGATTTAAAAGCGGCGACGTTATCTTTGGAAAATGACGGCAGCTGACCAGCACTGAAGAAAATGGTATCTTGGGCCCTTGGCCTACTACACCAAAATATCTCTCTCACTAAACCCTCACCAGAAGGGCTAACTATTTGATACACATAAAGCCACCGAAAACCGCATGTTTACCAGCTCACTTTTCAGGGTCATGTATTTTCATATGTTTCACTGTGTTTGGATTGGAAGAAAGAAAATAATATTAAAAAGGAAATAAATTTTTTTATGTTTAAATATAGAAAAAGTAAGTATTGATGGAAAAGTAATTTTATGAATATTCTTAAATTTATTATAAAATATTGAGATATATTTGTAATTTTTAGTATTTCTTTTCTTAATTTTTTTTAATTCTGAGAGAAAATAAAAATAAATCTTTCCTCTCAAAATTATTTCTCTCATTTTTTTCTTAATGAAACAGAAAATAATGGAAAATAAAGTTTTTTTTTCTTTTGTCACGACCCAATCTATGGGCCGAACCGGCACTAGGACCTGGGCCAGTCTAAAACCTCCGAAGCCCGTAGTAAGTCTAACTATTCCTCAACCCAACTCTAAGGCCCATTTGGGCCCAATTTCAAGAATTCAACAGGACAGAGTCCGGCCATAAAATGAACCTTTTAACGGGGAGTTTTTTACTCGCCCGCCCTGTAAACACAATATATAATCATCTGGGGAACTCAGCTCACCCTCAATATAATCCTGATGCCATAAAAATAAATGGGAGCTCAGCTCCCTCATCCAGTCTAACACACATGCTTTTAAATAAATTTACAGGTCCAACATGGCAATTATATTACAGACCCAAATCAAATAAATATTTATAACACATGCGGAGTCTAAGAATTTTAACCCAATAGAACAAACACATTTAAAACTATCAATAGACCTGCGAAGAAGAAGAGCAGGTTAGACACAACAAAAATTCTCCTGTAGCATGAAAAAAATATATGAACAGGAGTAAGCGTTCGACTTAGAGAGTAAAATATCAATTTTAACCATAATCTCTATAGCTATCTAAAGCTAATGCACCCTGTAGAGTGAAATGCAACATCGTCATAAATTTCATATAAATCACATCAAAAAGGCAATTTGGAGCACTCACACGCCCAACACTATCAAACAATACATATATGGGAGCTGATCCCCTATACAGCCCTCTTAATCCAACCTCTGTCAGTGAAGATCTCAAGCCGGACTTTCGCTTAATAAATCAATACAGGGTCTCAGCGAAGAACTCAAGCCGTGTCTACCCCGAAGGACCGGGTCCCAACAAATATCTCAAGCTGTCACGACCCAACCCATGGGCCGGACCGGCACTAGGACTTGGGCCAGCCTAAAGCCCCCGAGGCCCGTAGTAAGCCTAACTATTCATTAATCCAACTCTAAGGCCCATTTGGGCCCAATTTCAAGAAATCAACCGGATAGAGTCCGGCCATAAAATGGACCTACCAACGGGGAGTTTTTGACTCACCCGACCTGTAAACACAGTAAATACTCAATTGGGGAGCTCAGCTCACCCTCCACATACTCATCAGCATAAAAATAAATGGGAGCTCAGCTCCCTCATCCAATCCATCAAACATGCATAGAATATTAAGTTTACAGGTCCAAAATAATAATTTAGTTTACAGACCCAAATCAAATAAACATTTCTAACACATGCGGAAATTCTAAGATTTAACAAGTTTATACAAACATTAGTAATCGACCTGCGAGGGAGAAAGCAGGTTAACCTCAAAATATCCTCCTGTGGCCTGGAAAAATTTTTGAACAGGAGTGAGCGTTCGACTCAGAGAGTAAAATATCAATTTTAACCATAATCTCTATAACTATCTAGAACTAATGCAACCTGTGGAGTGAAATGCAACAGCAACAATATTTTTCACATCATAACAGCAAAAAGGTAATTTGGAGCACTCACACACCCTGTAATATTAATCATAATATATGGGAGCTGATTCCCTATACAGCTCTTTTAAATCCAATCTGATGCCAGCGAAGAACTCAGCTCGGACTTCCACTTAATAACCAAATCGGGGTCCCAGCGAAGAACTCAAGCCGTGTCTACCCCGAAGGATCGGGTCCCAGCGAAGAACTCAAGCCGTGACTACCCGTCCTGTCCATAGTCCACACCACATCACACGCACGCCAACGCACGCACACTGCTCCAAATTACCACAACAACATCCATGGCACTTTAACAGTTATGAATGCAACATAAATCGTGCCTAGAGTTTAACTACATAAATATATGCATATAAGTGATGCATGGGCATGCTTGAACATATAATAATATCGAAATTACAATTAAAATTAATATTCTACTCACAGACTTGACAACGGTCCTTTGTAGCGGTAGGCGGAGGAAGAAAGGCGTCAGCTCACCTGACAATTACATTACAATTATTTAACACAATTGACTCAATACAAATCATGAAAAGACCAAATACGTCCTAAGTCGTGCCGAAAATCCGGCAGAGTCTCCCCTATACCTAGGACCTACCCAACCTGCAAAAGGGCTCAAAACACACTTCTATACTCACAATCCATATATCCATAACTCAATCACATCACACAGCCCCTCATGGGCCCATCAAATCAGTCATCCATCACAATATGTAAAATTTCAATTTAGTCCTTATAATTGATCATTTTTGCAAAAACTGCCCAAATAAGCTCTAAAAATTTTTAAACTTTGCCCCGCTGTCCTTAGCAATATTACTAAACTATTGCAAAAAGAATCATAATTTTCTAAGCTACCACGAATATTTTATGGATTTTTAATCCTATTTAAGCACTAGAAAATTACGAAAAAGCAAGGTTCGGGTTTACCTTTACCGATTCCGACTTAGGGGACGTGCTCGGGACATCTGACAATGGGGGGGTAGCCAAAACCTCGGTCCAATTCGGAGACTTTTCAGGTAGCGGGTTTGTCTGGCCGGAATTTCATATACCCGGTCAACTGTCGAATTTTCACGAATTGAGGATACCTACATGAAGCTCACAACACGGGGGTTAGTACATAAATTTTTCAGAATTTTCTAAGCTCATTTAATGCTCGGAAAGACACTGCGAAGTTCTGTGGGACCCACCGAAAAACGGTGTCGGAAAAATTTGAAATTTATGTCGCCGCGAAGCTCTCGACGAGTGGAGCGCTCTGGTACTCTCGGTTTTCTCGTGGGGTTTACGGTTTGTGAGAAATCTAGCCCAAAAGTCAAAATGGGCTAAAAATTTCCCGGGCAAAAATTGAACAAATCGCTCTACGGATTTCGGTGTTCTTGGTGTCTATGGAAAGCTCTCGACGAGTAGATGTGTTTAGACACAAGACCCGGTCCGATTGGTGGCCGGATCGACCGGATTTTGGCCGGGAAGGTGAGCAGTCGCGGCCGCGGGTTATCGAGGCCGTTTCCGGAGGTCGAGGCGGCGAGGTGGGGAGGCAGGGGAGGTGGCGGCGCGGCAAGGGGAGGAGGGAGGAGAGAGAAAAGAGAGAGAGAAGGGAGAGGGGTCGGACGCGCGAGGGAAGGAGGAAGAAAAAGAAGAAGACCGGTCCGATTCGACAGGTCCGATCCGGTCAAATTTGATTCGGCCGGTTCGATTCAGGATACAAAATTTTGAATTTTTACTCTGCCTCGGGACCGAAAACGAGGTCCTAAAATTTCGAAAAAATTTCAGAAAATTCAGAAAAATTCGTAGACTCCAAATATATTTTTAGTTTTGCCACGTGGTCTTTAAATAAATTTTTAAAAATCATCAAAGTTTATATTTTCGGAAAATCGAACCCGATTTTTAAAATCCGAAAAATCTCAAAAAATTTCCTAAAATTTAAATAAAATTAAAATACCAATATTACTCATAAAATAATAAAATTTAAAATTTTTGGGGTGTTATACAAGCTGTGTCTACCCGTCCTGTCCATATCCAACACTATACTTCACGCACGCCAATGCACACACACTGCTCCAAATTACCACAAACAACATCCATGACACTTCAACATTTATAAATGCAATGTAAAATGTGCCTAGTGTTTAACTACATAGATACATACATATAAGTGATGCATGGACATGCTTGAACATATAATAATATTGAAATTATAATTAAAATTAATATTTTGCTCACAGACTTAACCGCAGTCACTGTGGCGGCTGGGCAGAGGAGGAAGGCTGTCCCGGCTCACCTGACAATTTTATTATAATTATTTAATACAATTGACTCAATACAAACAAAAAAAAAAATCAAATATGTCCTAAGTCGTGCCGAAAATCCGGCAGAGTCTCCCCTATACCTAGTACCTACCCAACTTGTAAAAAGGCTTAAAAACGACTTCTATATCCACAAACCATACACCCACAACTCAATCACATCACACAACCCCTCCTGAGCCCATCCAAACAGTCATCAATCATAATATGTAAAATTACAGTTTAGTCCTTATAATTGACCCTTTTTGCAAAAACTACCAAAATAAGCTCTAAAAATTCTAAAACTTTGCCCCGCGGTTCTTAGCAATATTACTAAGCTAATGCAAAAAGAATCATAATTTTCTGAGCTACTACGAATATTTTATAGATTTTTAATCCCATTCAAGCACTAGAAAATTAAGAAAAAGTAAGGTTCGGGTTTACCTATGCCGATTCCGATCTAAGGAACGCGCTCGGGATGTCTCACAACGGTGCAGTAGCTAAAATCTCGACCCAATTCCGAGACTTTTTCGGTAGCCTGTCTGTCTGGCCAGAAATTCACAGACGTGGGCAACCGTCGAATTTCTGCGAATTGAAGGTACCTACGCGAAGCCCATAACACGGGGGTTAGTATATAATTTTTACGAAATTTTCTAAGCTTATTTAGTACTCAGAAAAATACTACGAAGTTTAATGGGACCGAAAAGGTTGGTCCAATTCGACCGGTCCGATCCGATCCGGTTTGATTCGGCTGGTCCAATTCAAGATACAAAATTTTGAATTTTTATTCTGCCTTGGGACCGAAAACGAGGCTCAAAAATTTCGAAAAAATTCTAAAAAACTCAGAAAAATTCGTAGAGTCCAAATATATTTTTAGTTTTGACACGTGGTCTTTAAATAGATTTTTAAAAATCATAAAAGTTTTATAATTTCGGAAAATCGAACCCAATTTCTAAAATCTGAAAAATTTCAAATAATTTTCTAAAATTTAAATAAAATAAAATATTAATATTTACTTGCAAAATAATAAATTTAAAAATTATAGGTGTTACATATTTCTTCTTTGATTAAGGAAAATTAAAAAAAAATGAAGGGAAAATATTTGGAAAGAGAATAAAATGTAAAGAACAAGAAATATTTTGTAAGTTTATAATTATATCCTTTATTTTTTAAAAAAAATTTAAAATATGATGGATAAATAAATAATTTTACAGTAAATAGTAAGTTTTTTTCTTTTTATTTCTCTTTAAATTAAAGAGAATAGGTTAAAAAGAAAATTAAGAGTCTGTTTACTTTATGAAAAATAATTTTTTATTTTGTATGAAAATTTTGATTTTCATTTTTAATAAAAATGAGAAAAAAATATGAAGAACATATATTTTTTTTGCCAAAAAATAAAAAATGCATTTATTTGTCAATAATAAAAATTAATTTTTAATTCAAAAATTTAAAAATATTCATACCTTCCATTATTAAAAAAAAATACTTATTTTACATTTTAATTAAAAAAGAATTATAATATAATTTTAATTATAGAAAAATTATTATTTTCATTTAAAAACATTTGAAAATTATAACTTTTATTATAAAAAAATAGTGAAAGACCAACTTAAAAACATTTTTTAAATTTTAATTAAATTCAAAAAATAATTTTCAATTCTCTATTTGAAAATCAACCCTGTGAATATAAATTTTTATTTTTCATTTTTTTATAATTTTTTTTTTCAAAAAACTACCATAATTTTTCATAAATGAAAATATCCTAAATATCTTTTCTTTTATAATTCCCCTCTTATCCAAGGGAAAATCCTCTCCTATTTTTCTTCAATCCAAACAGGGTTGTGGCCAATTTGAGAGATTGTTTGAAGAAAATTTGACAAATATTTAAAAATTTATTTTGTGGTTGCTCTTCAAATGTGCTCAGAACTTTTAGCCAAGTTTTAAATATTTATCATGTTTTTTTCCTAACGTGTTAAGGTTCCAGGTTTGATTATTGCCCCTCAGTCCTCTCATCAAGCACAATTTGCCCATTACTAGGGCGTATTTGATATTATTATTAAATATTTTTTAAAAATAATTATTTTTTAAATAACATTCAAAAATATTACCTCATATTGCATCACACCATATAATAATAATAATAAAGAAGAAGAAGAAATACTCAGGGTCACGTAACTTTGTTTACAGAGTTATATGTAAAACCATGGCTACCAGAATGAAACCATGACTTGATGATCTTGTTTCCCGTTCCAGTTAAGCTTTTGTGCTAGCAAGAAATATCCAAAACAATGTGCTGGTTTATTACGAGATCTTTCATTGTTTGAAACATGAAAACAAGGGGAGGAAATTTGCTTCAGCCATCAACGTTGACATGAATAAAGCTTATAATCTGATCACTGATCTGATTATAAGCTTTATTCATGTCAACTTAGATGGCCATAGCACTATTTTTTCCCTTTCCTTCTGTGTTTCAAACCTTGAAAAGCTTCATGAGTAACAGGCACATATTTCTTGCACAAAAGCTGATTGGAACAAGAAAAACGGGATCTTTTAGACGTAGGAAATTTCTTTCTAGACTCGGTTCAACATATACCAACACATAAGACATAACGTGGTAAATGAAATTACATAAGCCTGAATATAAACAAGTTGGTTTGATAGAACTTCTATTTGATGCTTGTATTTCAAATTGGCCTTGTTTGGTTATGCTCTACTTCCTAGAAAGTATATTTATCAGGAAGTACATTTGTAAGACACTTTTTTGGGAAGAATGATATAAATGTATTTGATTGCAAATTTAATTTTTTAGGAAGTAAATTACTTTTAAATTGTAAAAGACAATAATACTCATAAAATAATGTAAAGTGTAATAAATTAAAGAACAAATTAGTGAATTCATTATATTTAACTAAGGAAGTGCAACTTACCAATTTAGGTAAGTCACTTTACTTGCACAAGAGAAGTAGAGTGCTCTACTTCTCAGGAAGTTGGTTGGATAATGTAAACTAAACAAGACTAAATTCTACTTCCTAGTCTATTTACTTCTTAACCAAACAAGGCCTAGATTTGTTCCAAGATGATAACATTTCATTGCAGTGATTGAGCTTTGAACTAACGAAGAGACTGAATCAGTGGTCCAAGATTGCTCAATAGTTCATTGACAATCTTCTGAAGTAATCCATTTAGGTTCAAACTTAAAACGATCTTTTCACTATTTTTGACGTTTCTGGAGATGAAGCAGTAGAGGGCGATGATCAGAGCCCATAAATTTTTCATGAACTACAGCTCTATTTCTCATGAACAAGGGGGTTGTAAACTGGGAACCACATATAGCGCGTGATGTATTCCACCGTCTCCTCCTGCATCCAGAATCACCATGAAAAAATTAGGGGGGAGATTGATTTCACGGCAGAGCTACACAAACAAGGCCTATATACAACCAATTATCATGTGTCATCTTATTGCCTTTAGTTGCAAATACTTAATTAATTAGCCAAGGAAAAAAATTACAATCATTTTGTTCTATCTAATGCTTTTTCAGAGACGTATCAATCATTTAATATTAATGCTTTCTTGGATAAGTGTAAAGTTATTTGCCATTTTTTTTCCCTATAAAAGGAGCTGGTTTATTTTTTCCATAAGAAATTGACATACTTTTGACATGTGCCTGAGCTCTCTGGGGCCCACATCACCATGTCCTTCTGCCAAACCTTCGGCAACAGCTGCTCGCAGAACAGCAGCACCAACCTCAGCTGTAATGTGTCGAATACTGCATTATGCACAAATATGGTATCAATCTACTACGAAAAACCATCAGAGAGAGATCTTGGATGGAACCCACAATCCAACTTTTGTAATGATGACAACTTACCAACAAGCTAAGACAAAATATATATGTACAAGATGCACTGTTTTACTCAATAAAAACTATAAGCAATTACCATTTTCCTTCTGCCTACCATTTCTTAATTTTTTTTTTCCTTTAGATGCCTAGAAGTGTTAATCCAAATCCTACGTTTCTCTCAGGGCTATGACAACCAGTTATCATTAAATCCTACATGAAATGAATAATTAAATGATCAGTATTCACATAAAGTTGACAACAAATTACTCAAAATTAATAACCAGAAGCAGGTCATGCAATTTTGCAGTCTTCCTCTTTATTATCTTTTCTTAATTTTTTGTAGAATAAATGGTACCAATGTCAGCACTGGTGATGGCATAATCAATGGTGGTGCTGTTGGTAGTAATAGTGATAGCAATAGTAGTGACCATGTTGGTACCAATAACTATCACGAAAAATAAATGGGTTTCGGAGCTAATTAGTAACATGCACGTAGGCGGTGGAAATGTGGGTGGTGGCAGGAGAGGGGGAAGGAGAACATACGCTTTCTTTTAATTGAATTTTCAGAAACTGGTGAAGTTCTATATAGGAAAACAATAGAAGACAAGTATTCATTGTCCACCTCCAAAAAAAAAATTAAAAAAAAAAAAAAACAAAGGAAAATAAATTGCAATCACCAAGAGCTGGAAGTATTACCTATTAACAGATGGATATAATATGCCCTTCTGGATTTCCTCATCTGTCATGTAAGATGCGAGGCTGTAAAAATAATATCATGTAAGCAATTCATGGCTGAAAAGAGGCTTCAGGCCTCATGATCTCATAAAAATCAAAGAGCACATCTATCAAATTATTGTTCACTTCAGAGTCATATAATAGTGGCACTTGAAAAACTTTTGAATGCAAGTGTTTTGAATATTTAGGTGACATATTCACTATAATGCATGTTTGACAAGATAGAAAACAAATTGCTCCAACCCTCCCAAGTTGCCATGAATTCCAACAAAGCAATTAGCTAAATCGATCAAGGCACAAATATCATAATGCATAAGGATACAGGAACTAAAGCAGAGTCTTCATAACTAACTACTAGAGGATTGGCTCATCCAAACATGTAGGAAGTGTAGTAATAACATAGAAGAAAAGAACTCCACATGGAAAAATAGAACCCAACCCCATGGTAGAATTTCATGAATTACAGCCAATTTCAAGGCAGGAAGCTAATGAGGCTGCACACCAATTTTCATCATGACAAATCAGAGGCCACTAAATCCAACATTTTCCTACCATTCTTCAGCTTTAACTATAGTTCTCTCAATTAAAAATCTAAAAATTTCATTCAAGCAAAGAGGCAAGGAGCAATTCATAAATTCTATACCATTCAGAAGCTGCTTGCAACATTTCATCTGTAATAAAACGTGCACCTGAAAGAAGAGTTCCCAAACCAATACTGATAACAAAAAAAAATATATATGCATAAATGTTAGTTTTAAGCATAATCTACAGAAGTTCAAAAATGAATACATAACAGGGAACACAAACCCAGGAAACAGGTACATATTGTTTGCTTGATTTACATGCCCTACTTTCCCATTCCCTGCAAACACATGCATGATAGTTAAGGCAATAAAAACTAGATCATCAAAGTCAAAAACTTTTTACAATAATAGATATGAACTAACAATTAAGTTTATTAGGAAAAAATAAACCTGCTCCTCCCTGGCAAACCCCAAGGTGGTAATTCATACTTCAGCCATCCTTCATTTTGAAAAAAAATAAAATAATTCTTTTATTTTACAAAATGACGTGTTCTGGACCACTATGCAGTTTTGGATCAGTTTTATGCAATGGACCAAAATGTCCAGTTTTATAAAAACTCAAGGACTATATTGCAGATTTTTTTTAAAAAAAAGAGGAAGATCAAACTGTAAATACGACACACCTTGGGGGACCCTTTGTATTTTTCTCAATAAATAATCATGATAATTGCTTCAACACGTGGTGTCAAAATATTTCCAAACAAGTTAAACATCACTAAGAAATAATACCAAGATCAACATTTTCAAATGGGCTTCCACTAGCAAAAACTATATTTTCCCCAGTATATTTGAAAGCATCAGCAGCAGTGCATTCCGCTGTTCCAGGGGATACAATCACAATACACAATGTCAACAGAAATAACCAGCTCCTGTCATAAATTTGGAAGCTTGTGAAATTCACCAAAGCAGACCATTCATTGTGGGGTTTGACATAGCAAAAATAGCAGGTTTAGTTGAATCAGATTCTTGCATGGCCTTGAGCACCTGATTCATATTCCAAGCAAAATTTATAAGGAACAAAATCAGGAAATATAAAAATAATAATTATATATAGTTTCTACAAAAAAAAAAAAAAATGATTATGGCAATCAAAGCTAGTTTTAAAATTTATCTGACTAATGCATCTGTACTTCTGTCTTAGCAACAAATTCAGTACTTCTCTAATGCACATGCAGTTGTACTTGTGTCTCACCAACAGATTTGTTCCACTTCCAAAGCAAAAATTTGGATGAATGCATCAATGCTAGTGCCACAGAACAAAAGAAAAAGAAAAGGATTATTAACAACCATTATAAAAGTCTTATACAACAATGAGTTCCTTTTATCATCAGATGGTATCGTAAAGTATATTACTCAAACATGATAGCAATTTACATATCCAAAAAATTAGAAAAAAGGAACTCATGAAATAGAGAAGAACCACAGTTAGTAGTAGCAATATACATTTTTTAGCCACTTTTACCAATTTATCAGTTCCAATGCTAATAACTACTCATGACGAAAAATGAAATCACAAAGCATGATAAAGATTTTACCTCTTCATTAAAGATCCCACCAACTCCAGACAAACCAAGAAGAACATGAGGCTTTAACTTTTTAACCTGAATAACATTTAACTCTTACAATGACAAAATGAGTATGCACAATTACAAATAAGAAGTATAACTCTAAAGTTGTGGTTTACAACTAATGCCTTTCATGCCTTACAATATCAGTCTTGTACTTATTAAGGCTGTATAAAGGAGCTGTAGAAGTTTTACCACTTCAGTAAGACTAGCTCCCTCCCTAAGCCCCTCAACATCTTTTAAGCCTTTAGCAAATGGTGCTGCTGCTGTATCAATATTTCTCCTCTCTTTTGTGATGAGACCCTTCATCAGAGATAATAATAATAATAATAATTTTCAAAAAAAAAATTACAGACAACAGGAAATAAATGCTACAGAAGACAATCTAGCGGCAAGTATAAAAAAGAGGTAAAGGTTGATAATATTGATTTCCCCTAAGAACTGCTTCATGTTTCTAATCACTTAACCAAAACTTAAACTACTATAATGACCACAGGTTAAAAAAAATACTGGTTATGCTGATCATCTAGAAATCCATCAGATATGTAATTAATATATTATCAAGGATAAGGCACCTGCTACCATATTAGAAAATATAGAAGACAAATGTAGTTATGTATGATTATAGACTGCTGTATTACACATTTCCGAGGATTTAACTCAAAATCGTTTAGAGTGGAGAAAGAGAATCCATAAAGCCGACCCCAATAAATTTTTGGGATAAAGCCTTAGTTGAGTTGAGTCGAGTATAGACTGCTGTAAAGGAAGGCAAAAGCATAGAACCTTACATCTTTATCGAGTAGGAAAAATTGATTCTTTACAGCTGTTTCATTTTTCCCAGACATTCTTGAAACAGCCTGTACGGCCACATTCAGGACCCCAAGCCCGGCACTGTAAGCATTAACAAATGTAGAAATTAGCACATGCAAGTAACAGAATTTATATGCAAGCCTATTATGTAATATCATCAAAATTGATCTTTAGCAAGTACCTCCCAGCCCCCACTACAACTATCTTTTGGTTCACAAAGTCAGACAATGGCCGACCTTGGGCTCTTACAGTTCCCAGCAATCCCGCAAGTGCAACACCAGCAGTTCCCTGTAAGTCACAAAGTAAGCACAATTGTCAAAACTGCAGAGGCACTCATGATATTTTGTGGCCCACAATGCATTATAATATATGTAACTAGTAAAATAAAACAGCTGTACTCACCTGTATATCATCATTAAACATGCAAAACCTTTTACGATATCTTTGCAGAGTTTCAAACGCCCACTTCATTTGAAAATCCTCAAACTGATAAGATTATCCAAACCACCAAGTTATGGCATGACCAAGACTTTACACAAATACAAAAGGAAACACTTTTTTTAAAAGAAACAAACCTGTACAATGGCCTTGGGCCAACGTGTAAAAACAGCTTCCATGAACTCGTCAACAATTGATAGATATTCTTCTCCTTCCAGCCTAGGTTGTCGAAGTCCTAAATCTGTCAAACAGAGTCATGTGAAATCCATAACTTCATAATATTTGCTAGAAAGAAAAGTTTTTCAAGTTCATAGCATATCTCCTTATTCTCCTAGAAAACAAGAAAAGATCGATTAAAAAAAACAGCATGTAAAATTTTACTCACAAAGACGATCTTCGAGCAGCTTTTGATTGTTTGTACCAACATCCAGCATAACTGGTAGTATCTATTATACATAGATATAGATTGAATAAGAGAAGTGATAACATAATCAGTAGGTAAAATAAGAATATGTGGAAAGGAGAAAGAGTTGAATAATAAATGATCTCCAAAGTTAAAATAGACTCTAAATTTTCAGAGCTTTAAGGCCATATTGTCAGGGAACTCACTTGGTATAGATATTTATGCAAGTATGATAAATAAGTGGAGATAATGGGAAAATTCAGCTTCACATTTTTAGAGGTGGCTGGCTGATAAGCAACTTCAGTGAACTATCCTTATGCATCATAGCCATTGGCACATTATTGCATAAAGTATAGTAAAACCTTTGCGTCAGCTATACAACAAATGTGTATACACTTGTACATATGAGAAGCAACTGGCACATAGCACACCAAGGTAAGAGAGAGAGAATGAGACACATACTTTCTGTGGGTTGATACCAGCAGCAGCAACATACATATCAAGCTTTCCAATGGTTATGCCGATTCCTTGAACACCAAGGTCACCTAGGCCAAGAATACGACTTCCATCTGTTAGGACTATCATGTCCACCTGCAACAAAAGAAAAATAAAAAAAAAAATAATTGGAAAAATTGAATCCCTGTATTTTCCAATGTAACAGAATTTAGATTTATCAAAGCACAGATAAGTTAAAAACTGCCTTTTGACCTAACATTCAAGGACACTACTATAAATAGTACTCTAGGAAAAGTTATCCAAAGCTTTGCTTCCGAGGACTCAGTTAGCAGTAGAAGAGTTAAAGAAAACTTCTTTCTCAGAGACCCTACTTGTTTTCATTTACCTTGACAGTAATAAGAGTCTATTAGGCCATTCTTGCTATGGCAAAAAAAAAAAAAAAAAAAAAAAATCCGCCAATGAGGAAAATATTGTGACCTTGGGTTTATATACCAATTGCCTAAACCAAACTTGAGTCAAATTAAACTGGACCTTCATGATTATATATTTAGCATTTGGGGCCATAATGAAAAAAATAATGAACAATTGGGATGGAAGTAAATTAAATTAAATTTTCTATGTGTTTTTTTTTTTTTTTTTTTGGGTGGTGTTTGGGGGGGGGGGGGGGGGGGGGGGGGTGGGGGGGGGGGTTGTTGGTGTTTAATCTAGAGAAGACTATATAACAAACAAATTCTGCAATTTGTTGCTCCTCTGACATATTTTACATGCTAAGGGAAATGTGCTAACTTCTCTAACAGAACACTATTTCTATAACTCACAATATGTTCATTTTGTCCATCTCAAAATTGCTGCTACATATGAAAAATAAAATAAATAAGAACCAAAAGATAATAATAGAGATAACAAGATGCATGTAAACTCCGACAAGTGAAACAAAAGGGCAATGATATGTTCTCAGCATAGATTCATAGCATACCTGTTGAGCTGGCCAATTATAGATCATTGACATCATCTCTCCTTTATCCTTTGCACTAAAATACATTCCACGGGGACGTCTAAATAGACCTGAATAATTTTGGCATACCAACCCCACAGTTGGAGTGTATATTATCGGAGCAAAATCCTTGATGTTGTCAATAAGGACCTAGAGAGGAAAGGAACCTGAGTCTCTCTAGAGTACAATAAATTGCACTGATACCTTAATATATTCAGGCTGGAATTTTCCACAGAACTTACTCGATAGTACAATGTCTCGTTCCTATCATGAAGCCTATTCAAGATCCTCCATTTTGCTAAGGACACAACACTATTTGGTTGTCCCTGAGTATTTTTCTCCAGTGATCGATATGACTCCACTAAAAATTCAAGTTACAGAGCATAATATGTCATTGATACCAAATGACTAAAAACACATACAATAAAAATAAAAAGGCATATAAATATAATAAAGCAAAAAGAAGTGACAGGTTATTGGCATAATATTTGAGCAATAAGTAAATAATAGCTTCAACAAGGTAGAAATCCAACTTACTAAAACGAGCATATTGCTGGTCAAATGATATAACACGAGGTGGAAGGAGGCCACGCAGCCCTAGTCGATCTCGCTCAGTCAAAGGAAACCCAGTATCCTAAGAAAGAGAGAGAGAGAGAGAGAGAGAGAGAGAGAGAGAGCAGAGCAGAGAAAGGCCTTACATTGATCAGCAAATATAGGCGTACATCTTCCTACACGTATGGGCATATTTTGCTGGGTACAAATTAAATGTAACCGAAAAGAGTCGCATAGCAACAACAACTGGTACAAACAAGCTCCTCCATTACAATCCTTAAAATTAGACTAATACATACAATTGAAGTATAAAAGCTACAAGGTAAACAATTGTGGGTAAATCATCTCTATGGATAAAATTATAGTGGGTGGACCACATAAAACTTTTAGAAATCAACAATATGAAATTATATGTAGCCACTTAAACACAGTTGAAAGCCAAGATTTCACATCCGTTGCCTTTTAACTTCCAGAGTCTTAGAGCTGACAAATAACACATTGTATAAAAACTTCTACTACAATTATTTCATCCTATGTAACGCACACTCAACAGAATCTTCAATTCACAGAACTTGTAAACAAACTGGCATCGAAATCTCACGCATCAATAATCATCAATTGAAACTTTTTTTTTTATTCTTAGGTGTACCGACAGTAACAAACTTTTTATTTTTTTGCTAGCATGGGAACAGCTACTTCAAAACAGTGCTACAACTACAAGCTAAAAACAAAAAGAATTGACGTAATAATGCATAACCTTATTGAACCAAGGATCATGGAGAATATCAGCTCCACGCTTGTGAACAATACATGGACCAGGTATCGCCGTCGAGAAACTCCGTGGTCGGCGCAAACTGGAAGCCGCAAATCGCGCAACATTCCACATTTTGTGCCCTAAAATCGAAGATCTTACCAAACGACAAAATGAAACAGAACTCAAAAATCCACTTCACAATCACAGCATCTTAAACCACAGTAACTATTCTTGAAGTCAGAAATCAAAGAGTGAAGTGATAAACTGTGTAAAAGCAAGTCCACGCTTGGATTTTATTTATTTATTTTTTAATTTTTTTCCCTATAATGGGTTTTGCGACTTTCCTGCTCCATGGTCTCTTGTCTGTATAAGTAGAGCAAAAACAGTTGAAGCTGTTGACACGTGACAGGAAGGGGGTCACGGCTGCCCAAGTTCGGGGGCAGTTGCGGGAACAGATGGAATGGTCGTACAATGGCTGCCCGGAGAAATTACGGGCAGTGAGGGTATTTATGGGAATGCAAGCGAAAAGAATATGACTTGATTAGGAGCACGAGTAGTCAGTCGCCACGTGGATGATTGCTTTTCGAATAAAGGGTAAATTAGTAAATGAACAAATCTCCATCCGAAAGAATTGAATGGTTGGAAATTAATTATTCTCTTTTTCGGAAGAGAATGCAAAAAAATAAAAGAAGATAAATATGTTAGTTGGAGTGTGGAATAAAGGCTCAACAACCAGAATTTAATTTGGGGTCCAATAGAATTCAAAGTTCAAACAAGAGGTTGATATCGTTTGAAGTTTCAAACTTTGAGAATATAGTCACAAGTTCTGGGCCGCACTTGGGGTAGGTATCCCTCTGCAAGTGAACGATGGGGGTTTACCTGGAAAGTCATTGCATTATTAGATATTATTCTGAACAAGTCAAGGACAAATATATGATCTCGCCATAGTTCCTTCTATCTCATATTGTTTTCTGCTTCGCTATTTATAAACAATAAACAATGAGCAATGATTGAGATTAAAATTCAAAATCTAATGGCTTTAGCAACAATTGTATTAGGAGTGTTTGATTTACCAGTTGAGAGCAGTTGATAGCCGATAAATATTCAAACAGTTGAATTAAAGTGTTTGATAAGTTTTAAAAAATAAAGAGTTGATTTGATTTTATTTTTTATTTTGATTATATTATTTTTTTTATTTAGTTTAAAAATTAATATTATTAATATTTTTAAATTTTTATTTATAATTTTAACATTTTAATTAATATATTTTAACTTTATTAAAATACTTTTTATTAATAACATAAAATGTAAAATATTTATTTATATTTAAAAACTTAAAATTAATTATAAGTTTTTTTCTTTATCAACAATAATAATTACTTTATTATTTTATCTAAATTTTTTAATTATTTTTTAAAAATTTTAATTATTTTCTTATTTTAATAATAAAATAAATAATATAATATAATAAATTAATAATTATATTTTTATTTTAATAATATAATAAATGATATAATATATTAATTTAATAATTATATATTTAATTTAATAATAAAATAAATAATATAATATAATAAATTTATAATTTTATATTTATTTCAATAATAAAATAAATTATATAATATACCATCGTTAATCATTTCACATATTAATATTAACACCAACAGTTAAATATAATTTTATCAAACACTTAACATAAATTAACTAACAGTAACAACTATCGGCTATCAACTATATTTAACAGTAAAACTAAATAAAACTTAAATCTTAAAGTTTTTTTTTTTTTTTTATATTCTGTCTAAAGTGGAATTTGATTCGAATGGAGAGCGAGTTAACCCCGGCCGTTCCAGAAATACTTTTGCTTTTCCACGCTTTGTAATTGCGGCAAACCGAAGTTGTTCACTCAATCTCCACTGCTTTTCATCCATTTAATAGATCGTCACTTTTTTTTTTTAATCACTTTTTGTTTCTCTTACCCTTTATAAATCGTTGGCCTCTGGCCATACATGATTGCAGGTGCCTATATACTTGGTGGATTAATTTACTTTTACACGCTCCACTACTCGTTTAATTTCTCCCTGCCCAGGCGCTGGATCTCCTAATCCTATGCGTCAAAATTTCAAGCTACAGTAACGCCGTGATGAAAACAGCATCAATGCCAAAATTGGAGCAAATCTTTTAACAATTTCTTGATGATATGGAGACAAAACGAACAGCAACTTATTAACAATATACAAAAGATTATAACCCACTCATTAAGTTGTAGATTTATCACTTATTTCAGAATATAATTAAACCGAGTCTAGATCAAATCCTGCAATCAAAAGATACAAAGTCTTGCTTTGACACACTGCAAGATACAACTATTCAGCTTCTACTATCACTTCACTTCATTGTAATCTTTCGTACCAAAGTTCTTGCACCAAAGCTGTGACGGAATTGGGCGAACAGGGTGATGTGGCCGTTGCTGCAAGGATAATATCTTTTCAGCTGTTTACTGTCATCTCAGAAGCACAGTAATAATGCATGCACATATAAATTGTAGCATGTTGATTCAAATTAAATTAACTAACCATGCATTAACTCAGAAAGGCCTCAAGCATAAAATAATACAGGGTCATTGTTAAGGTAATTGGTACTATTTCCCACAAAAAAAAAAAAATCCCTAATTTATATGCAATAAAAGAATGAATGAAGTATGTTATTTTGTTAATGAGTAGAAAAGGCTGCACATAATCTAGATACAACAAAATATAACTTAACTTTTCAGCTCCTATGCTTCATCACTACTACTAACTTCAAAAGAAGCATAGGAAAAAGATTGAAAGAATACTTACTAGAAATGATAACCAATTTCATACCTTGAACATAAATTAAAATTTTAATTTACGAGGGAGATGCTCACAAGTTTTGTCAGCTCCCTCCTCTGCTAAGTAACTATTCCTATTCCAGAACCAGAAATGAACTTATTCTAAAGCCTTATCTAATATTTACATAGTCATGATATTGCCCCTTACCAAGGGCATACCTACAGCTTCACCAGAAATTTCTTAAGTGTTATCAGTTTTTATTAATATTTTTTTTTCTTGATGCCTCCACTGAAATTCAATGCTTCAGTTGAATTTTTTCCCATAGTCTATATAAAATTTGACATATGAGAGTACCAAAATTTGAATTAGAATATATTAAAGTTTGATAATTATTTAATTATTTATTGAAGAAATAACTTGAAAAATCTTTTAATGAGATCATTCATTACATTTATAATTCACAAATTATAGTTATGAGCTAAAGTTAAAAAAAAAAAAAGTTCATATTTAGTATTACACTATTACTTATATATTTTAATTGACTGGTAATTACTATTTAATATATAATTAAAAAATATATATAAAATAAATATATAATTATTTTTTGTCAAATTTTCATGAGGATATAATGAATATTGTACATTTCATCTCAAAACAAAGTTTAATAAATTGAAATTTTAACATATTTTTATTAAAAGAATATATTTTTTTTGCTAATGACACAATATTTTGTAAATAAAAAATACATTTAAAAAAAAATGTTTTATAAATACATAAAGATAAAACTTTTGACCCCACTGAATAAAAATTCTGACTTGGCCACCGCCCCTTGCTATGAAGCGCATCAATCTAAAGCATGCACCCAACAAGATACCTTGAGAACATATGACATTAATATATCTAGCTTGACACCATATATCATACACCATGCAACAAATATTTCCAAATTGAACTTAACACAACAATGTGCTGACATGCGGTTAATCCACCTTTCACTCAAAGGTTACAGCAATTTGAAACCAATTATATGTCCATGTTCATGCCATCTGATGGCAAGAGATCATTTTAAATCTCATGACACTCTCAGGAGAATCCAGAAAAGAACCTACCATTCCATATCAACCTAAACAAATTGACCTCTGTAATTAAGTAGTTCCTCTGCCCCTCGAGAGGAAGGGTTAAGGGTACAACTCATTGGAGATAAAAATATACATACCAAGAAATTATCAAACTATCCTGTAAAAAAGTTGTTATTTTAGAGAAAGGGAGCAGAAAAGCAACACGTGGAAAGGAAGGAAAGCCTGGCCATTCAATAACTAAAAATTCACAATCAAGCACATAAATTGTAGACATGGCTTAAAAAATAATCTATGGATTATCAACTATTTGTGCCACCTTGGCTTTAAACATTGAAAAGGACACAGAAAGGTTAAGTTGGAATCTTATCAGCCCACTAGACTGAACTCGATATGACAACTGATACATCCCTTGTCTCAGAAAGTATTTAAGTAAATAGCATCTGATACATGTTATATCACATAAGAATCTCCCAAACAAATGACTGTAATCATGATTTAAATTGTTCAAGCAAGAAATCAGTTAATTTCAATTTGAGCATTGGTCATTAGCAAGAAACAACCCAAAAGATTTGTGCAAATGAAGGCGGAAGAAACAATGCAACAGCATTTGAGGAAAGATGTCACCAATCCGGCAAACTAGTGCTCACAACACAAGAAAATGGGCAGATAAAACATAGGCAGTGATGGTTATTACAACAACTGAGCATACCATAACTGGCTGTTTGAATGTTAGTGGCAGTTGAGATCCCAATGTTGGTGCAGCCGTGCAGCCATAATACAGTGGCAAACAAGAAAATAGAAATAACTCATTGATTTAGCTAAACCACTGTCTTTATTTTAAAACTTCTACCAAGTGAGGCTTCATCACTCATACTAGCTGAATTACAATTAAACCCAATACCAATAACCCAATTGTAAGCAAAAGAAAAGGAAAAGGGGCGGTAAACTGAATTAGATTTCCTAGAAAATAAATGAATAACTCGACTTATATGGCATTGAACTCAAATGAATCAAATAATTCATTGTTGGATCCACTAATCCAATTCCTCCCACTATCCTAAATTTTCCCATCGAATAAATTAATTAATGTGATAGTAACCAAAATAGAATTTACTAAATTCCTTCAGCCCTCAGGCTTCCAACAAAGTGAAAGATCAAAGATCCATAACTTCCTTTCCTCTTTTTTCTCGGCAACTAGACAGAAAATGAAAATAATTAGCGGTGAAAAAAGGGAGGAAATACCTCCAGCTCGGCCGATTTCATGGCGATTGGGATGCAAATAAGGACAACGCCGAACATTGCGATGGCGGTATTGCGACGCCAATGCTTGGGCCTGCAGTATGGGCCTCCACTCATGCTCCACACCTTCGCCCTGAAATCCCCATGGGCACCCTCAGCTCCATGACCATGCTCTGCTCCTCCTCCCATGTTCGATCAATTTTATTGGTTCACTCTTCGTTCTCTCGCTCCCCCTCCTTCTTCGACTGCGCCAAATGGATCACAAGATTTATACACAATAAAAAAAAAACCTAAATCAACTGATTAGCAGAGATAATATCTTTCACGTCTTGCAAAAGGCAAACGAAAGTGCAGGGAAAGTTAGACTTAGAGAGAGAGAGAGAGAGAGGAAAGAAATTAGTCAGTAAGCACCTGAGAGATGGCTGAATAGAGCGGGATCAGTCGTCCACCAGTGGCGGTTTGGTGCTCGTTGCCTCCGGGTGCTCGTTAATGGTATGGAGGCTGATAGGATAGTTTTGTCATTTCACGTCCCCGTACGTGGCAAGGGAAGGAAATTGTTTAGTTCTATTTCTGGGCCCAATTCTTGATATTTAAATGGGCTTCCAGAAAAGGCCTGGTTTTTTGTCTGGATTTTCATTGGATTACTGAGAAGCTACTTCGAAGGAATTAGTTTTTTTTTTTTTTTTTTTTAAGGAGATAAATGAGAATTTATTTGGCATAATAGAAATAAGAATTTTATTTAATACAATCATATAGATTACTCTTTTTTTTTTATTTATAGCCTTTCATATAGATTACTTCAAGAGGCAAGATAAATGGATAGAAACTAGTGACAAATGTCAATATCCCAAAACGAGTTGCACAACCCGCAAAAGTTTACATTATGTAATTTTAAACAAAGGGTTTTCATATAGTTTACTTCCATAAATATTTCATTCCTCACTCAACAGTTACCATTTCGCATACGATGAAAATCAATATTCATGCCATAACTTTCGCAATAATACTTGCACAAGAATAAGAAAACACTTCAAAATATCTTCATGCATTCAAGCAATTTCAAGTGTCAATTTGACACCATCCTTGAATGGAGTAGGCAAAATGTTTAGTGTTTGAACCAGTTTTGAAATATCCATGGATATGTCTGCTGGGGATGCAACACCACGATCAACCTGAAAAATCAGCATCACATATATAACTACCAAGCACATAGAAGATATTATCAACATGAATTTTAACCCTAAAAGTTGTTTGGTACGAGGTTAACAATAGATAATTGTTACCCTTATAACTTTTAACCCTCCTTAATGTTGATTAATATTTATGACTTCTTAGTTGTTAGTGACTTCTTGGGGGCCTATGTTACTAATTACCCTCCTTAAAGGTTAAAACTTACAGAGATAACATCTAAATCTTAATTTTTTAACATTTTAACGAACACATCCTAAGGTTAACAATATGGGCCAAGGCAAGTGTCCGTGACGAGTAAGATAGGCTTACTTAGGCTAGGATCAACCCTCACAAAAAGATTAGATCTAACCAATTAGATAGCTAGCCGTTCACCCTTATAAGTCCATGAATTTCTTGTAATCTTTAGATGTGGGACTCTTGACAATATCAAATGGAAAGGCCTAATTAGAGTATGATAAACTTCTGGGAGTAAACAATTGGCTGGGTACACCACCTCATGAAGTGTATATCATTGATACAAATTTCACTCTCCCTCAACTAGCACTCACTTATCTAAAAATGACAAAATAAAAAAATAAAAAAAATAAAGTATGATACAAGTATATCCCAAAAGACCAGGAAGTGAGGTTGGTTTGAGCCATTGCATCTCAGAAATAGCTAAAAGTCTACTTACTGATGATGAAGGTACTGGCTTAATCAAGGCAGTATTGTATCCTCTAATATCTGCCACATCCTCAGCCATTTGAACACGAGAAACCCTGTCTGGTCCACCAACGTTTAGAAGCAGCTGCATTTGCTTGTGCTCTAGGACAAGATTCATAAATATCAACATGATCACATCAGATAGGAAAGCACAGAGACAAAGAAAGTTTGGGCAAAACCAAGAAGTACTGTGCATGCATATAACAACCATTACAAAAGGAAAAGAATTATTGCCCTTTTTTTTCTTGTAATGACAGAACTACAGTATCATAAATAAAATAAGTAAATGAAGGTCACTAATTTAATAGTGTTTCATTTAGCAAGGATGACCTTCCTTAAATTACTGTAAGGGATGTTGAAGTTGAATTATGATGACAAGATGGAAGGTGCTTGCGACAAATATAAAGGCTTTCCATGGGCCTTTCCTTCATAAAACAGAGATCAATATTCAATATAGAATTTCTTCTTTTCAACAAAATGTCACCACTAAGTACTAACTAGGAGCTTAACAAAACTAAAAAGTTGAGCATTTTGTTGTTTGTTATCAATATGCAAGGGTAAACGTCAGTAGTTACCCACCTGACATCCATATGTTTGTCAAAGACAGTATGATAGCTACGACATCCTTGACATACACAGGGCAGCGGAACTCATCGTGGAAAAACTCTGCCGGTTCTCCTTTGGAGAGGATAGCATCAATCCACTGCATCATCAGACATTATTTGTGAGACAAAAGGTAATAATGGAGTCCAATCCATTAAGTTTGATCTTTTCCAGGACAGGGAAAAAGAGCAGCAAAAGTATGAAATCAGAGTCTAATTTTTTTTTTTTTTTTTTTTAACACCTGAATTGGAAGAGATTTTGGAACAGGTGAAATAGTCTGTGGCCCAAAGATGATACTGCTTCTCAGAATTGCAAAGTTTGAACATTTCTCATAAATAAATTGCTCTGCTGCCACTTTTGATTTTCCATATACATTCACAGGAGCAGTTTCATCTTCTTCCTTGTAGAAGGATTTCACCCCTTCATAAACTAATGGGGAAAAAGTAATAACTTAGGGGATGCACTTAGAATAGGCACATGCATTTAAAAAAAAAAAAAAAGAAATTGATTATAAATATGCAATATACAATAGGAAAGCTCAGACACATAATTTAACATGCAACAAAAATGCTAGTATAAATATATGGAGCTGAAGAACTAGAACAAGGTGATTAATCAATAGTATCTGTTTACAAGCTTATTCAAATCAAAGTTGCCTGGTAGAATTCATCATTTCTAAAACAGAAATGCATCAAGAGTCTCAGAAAATAAAAAAGGCCCATTTGCCAATCATATACAGTAAATATTCCCTTTTATTTCTCCAAGCATACAGAGTAACATTCAACAAATATTCCCACCACAATTAACCCTAAGCCCTTTTATATCAAGTTACTCTCGTGAATTTATCTAAACCCATCAAGCAATCTCAGTATCTCCTCCCCATATTTTTTCCTCCTTTAGTTTCAGCTATGAATTATATTAGCACAGTAAAAGGATTAAGCACCGACCTTGATCAGTTGATAAATGGATAAGAAGACTCTCTCTTTCTTGAAAGCTTGATAGCCAATTTACAAGGGAGCGAGGTACATTTATAGACATAGCAGTGGCAGGATCCTTTTCACACGCACGAGGTACTGAGATTGCAGCACAATTCACAACAACATGAGGCTGCCATATCAAAAAAAAGAAGGATAATAAATAGAATACTGAAGAAAAAAGGGAAAAGTATCATTTTCATGGGGTTTTCTTAAAACCCATAAAAGCCATGTAAGTAGATGTGTAGAATTAATAGATTTTAGTACACAAAGAGAAAGTAAGGAAATTTTGTTGTAATGGGAATGAAGACCTGGCCAAATTGATGTGAGATGGCTTGAAATCCCTCTCCGGATTGCAAATCGACATGGAAAGCGAGGGAGTGAGGAATGGCATCGAGCAAGAGCTGAGGAGGAGTGGAACTGGAGTGGTGGGTGAAGGCAAGATTAAAAGGGCTGTCTTTGATCTGCGAAAGGCCTTGCAATAGGTGTTGCCCTAAATAGCCTGTTCCTCCTATTACCAACACTTTGTTCTTACTCTCCATCTGTCTCTGCAGGAGGAAATGCCGCTGAATTGCACTCTAAGCTTGAGTAAGGCCCTGTTGCCGAGCGTTTAGTGTTTTCATTTCAGTATCTATACTTGCGTTTAGAGGATTGAAAAATTGGTTCTTACGTTTTAACTAAAGTTAATAATATGTTATTATTATTATTATTATATATTTAAGGATGTAAAAATTATTTTATGATGTATTTATTTAAAAATAATTAGTTAATAAAAAATATTTTTATAATAAAAAAAAATTTTTTTCAAAATATTTTTAATAAAAAATATTTTTATAAAACTTAAATATTATTTTATAAATTTTAACTTTAAGAATAATAATTATTAATCTATATCTACAAATTAAAGTAATAATTACCCCTATTAATTTCTTTATTAATCTCGTAAAATATGATCATCAATAATTTATTTTTTAAAATATATAAATTAAATAATTAATTTATTAAAATATAAAAATTAAATAATATTTTTTATTATATTAATTCTGCAATCATTATCTGAATTTTACAAATATTAATTATTATGAATTATTTTATGAAAATCTCTAAAATTTATCAAAATTACAAGTTTGTCCAAATTTATCCACTTTCTCGGGCCATGTCCATGGAAACTCTGCTTCTCTCCCTGCTTTCATCCGTGAGAAATTAGAGGTACAATCTTCGTCTCCTATCTGATTTTTCACATTACGTAGTTTCAATTTTCAAGAAGAGGAATCAGTTCTGCATCTTCTTTTGCGTTTTTAATTCTCCAGAATCTATCTTTTCTTTAATTCAAGCGTGCCAATGTTCAGGATTCTTGAAGCTTTTGATAAATCTTGTTTTCTTCAGTGGAGTCGTTTATTGATGTTAAATTCTAGCTTCAAAAGCTATTCTAAACGCGGTGGATGTATGAATATAGCCTAAAACTGTGTCAATTAGAATAAATTTGGGTAACTGCGAATCAACTTGGATTGTAATTCTAAGTTGCATAGAACTGACATTTTCCGATTGTTACAGATGATTTTGTGAATTTCTCTATCTCAAAATCAAGAAATCAAAGAAGGAAGAGGATAGAAATGAAGGCACAATCAGTCATGGCAGGAAGCACAAGTTCGCTATGTTTTGTTGGCTCTCTCAAGAGTATAAGGCCGCGTTTCATTGTTTTCTCTCAACAAAGAGAACCAACAGGTCGAGCTTTAGCCCGCAAGGTATTGCTCTTGTCTCAAAATCCTAGATGCAATATCTGTTTTGATGTTTTCTTCTGTTCTCTTGCTAGAATTTCAGGCTTTGTCACTTTCTTGAAATATTCTAATTATGGCTGCTGGATATTATTTAATTGCTTTGTGCTTGTGGAGTGGGTAAATTTTCATGCTTATTGTGCTCAGTGCAGATTATATGGGAGTGGAAGAGAGATCAAAGCGTCTATGGCAATGACAAGGAAATTTTTGTAGATTGTGCATCATTAATACACACTTTACATTGGAAAAGAATGCCTCATCTAGCTCATGAACTCTTGCTAGAGATGAAATCCCAGGGCTTTCTACCCAGCAACTCTACCCTTTCAGCTATGATGCTTTGCTATGCCAATAATGGCCTTTTCCCTCAAGCTCAAGTGCTATGGGAGGAATTGTTGAATTCTTCTTTTATGCCTAGTATTCAAACAGTTTCTCAAATATTTGACGCTTATGGAAAGTGGGGACTTTTTAATGAAGTAATGAAAATTCTGGACCAATTAAGTTACAGTAATTTCAGCTCGTTACATGAGGCTTACTCACTGGCTATATCTTGCTTTGGAAAGGGAGGGCAGCTTCAGTTGATGGAAAAAACGTTGAAGGAGATGATCTTGAGGGGTTTCCCAGTAGACTCTGCCACCGGGAATGCCTTTATCAGATATTCAAGTATCCATGGTTCTTTGACTGAGATGGAAGCTGCTTATATTCGCTTGAAAAGGTCTAGACATCTCATAGACAGAGAAGGAATCAGAGCAATGTCATTTAAATATATAAAGGAAAAGAAATTTTACAAGCTAGGTGAGTTCCTGAGGAATGTGGGTCTTGGTAGGAAAGATGTGGGAAACCTTATATGGAACTTTCTGCTTTTATCTTATGCTGCCAATTTCAAAATGAAAAGTTTGCAAAGGGAATTTTTGAGCATGTTGGAAGCTGGTTTCAGTCCAGATCTCACTACATTTAATATTCGAGCTTTGGCTTTTTCAAGAATGGCTTTGTTGTGGGATCTCCATCTTAGCATTGAACACATGAAGCATGAAAACGTTTCTCCTGATCTTGTGACTTATGGTTGTGTTGTAGATGCATACATGGATAGAAGACTAGGTAAAAACTTGGACTTTGCCCTCAGCAAAATGAATTTGGATGGTTCTCCGGTACTATCAACCGATCCATCTGTGTTTGAGGTTTTGGGTAAAGGGGATTTTCATTCAAGCGCAGAAGCATTTTTAGAGTCTTCTCTGCACAGGAAATGGACTTACAGGGAACTTGTTTCGCTATATCTCAGGAAACAGTACCGAAGTAACCAGATCTTTTGGAACTACTAAGCAGTGACGATACGAGGACTTCTCGAAGATCACATGGATGAGCACCATATGGGAGTTCATTGGAGCGATGGTGACTGGTGATGGATCTCATGCGTGATCTCATTTGAAGATTTAATAGGGTTAAGGTGCTTTTGTATAAGAATTGGGTCATCCTCTCCTTTTTCACTACACTTGTGAGAGAGAGAGAGAGAGAGAGAGAGAGAGAGAGAGAGAGTTTCATTTTTGTTGCCTTCCTTCAATAAATTCCTAGATGCATACTTGAAAGGAGGCATTGTTCTTAGCAAAATGTCCTTTCGGGAAATAGTTGATTCCCAGAAATTTACGTAATTTGACAAATGTTCTGCTACAAAGTTTTTCTTATGTTCATCATATATAAAAATAACTGCATCTCGTTTATAGTGATACCTTGTTAAACGTACAAAATTGGCCATTCCTTTAGCGTATCCAACCAGCTTGCAAAGACTCTTGACAAAATTGAAGTTTTGTGCTAGGTAGATCAACACATTGGAAGCAGATAGTTTACAAAAAAATGGAAGTTAGCAACATTCCCATGGTAGAATTCTCTACAACATCAAAACTGTAAGAAGAATACATATGAAAATTGTCTTAAACGAAAAGAAAAGCCAATCGATACCCCAGGTTTAAAAAGTTTTAGGGAAACAAAAATCCTAATTGCATTCTATGCATTAATCCATGAAGCAAGCAGCCCTACTTGTTAGCCGGTTACCGCAATTTTTCCCCGAGGGCTCCACGGAACTACTTCTTTGGTTACTTTTGTAACCAGACTGGCTTCTACCCTGATGATTGGATTCTGGAAAGACCTTGGATATTGATTTAGTCCTGGCTGCTTTCCGGGGCAGTCTGGGAATTCTCAATTAGCAACTCAATTTTCTGGTCATGAAGATCATAAACGCACATTATGTACCAATAAAAAGCAAATGAAAACAAACATAACCATTCTCCTGTCAACAAGAAACTAATGTGAAAATAAGCGTTCTTTTACTGATTGCAGGACAACTGATTAGGGGGGAAAAAACCAAACCTTTTATGTAAATTTTCAAATTCAGCTAATTCTTTGAATTTATCAAATCTACCCCCAACCTTGAATCAATACCTCGGCACCTAAACACAGCTTAGCCTTCCCTTCCCTAAGTCCTCGGCCAACAGCATTCCATAAAGTAATTTTATTGTTTCTCAATTAAATCCAGACATACAAAACCCTAATTATAAGTAAAAGTTCATGAAGATCCAGCTTAGTATTCCCTGTCATCATGTTGATAACACAACATAAGATCTTGGAGGGAAACTGGCATCTGTTGGCCACCACCTGTTTTGACTTTTGTGGACACCTCCATCAAATCCATTAATATAACTGGCAAACTGAGCAGCCAAAATTCCAGTTATAAAAAAAAGTACAACTTGGGTTGAGAAAACAATCTTTTAAAACAACTACCTGATTTCAATCTACTTGGTTGTTGTATATCTTGAGAAGGGGGAGAAGAGGAGCTGAAAAAGGATCAAGGACCTCGGCAAGGGTAGTGAGAGAGAGAAGAGGAGGATGAGGAGAGAGAGAATGGGAGGAGGGGCTGTACATGTGCGAAAGGTTTGGATTTTGCTTTTAATATCATTAGGCGTTATAGCAAAAGTTACTATTATCTAACAACAAGCACATCGTGAAAGCATTTGAATTAAAATAGAAAATTAACTGAAAAAAAGTGTGAAAAAAAAATGTTCACCACTATATTCAAGAATAAACACAAGAAAACACATTCAAAAGGAAATGAAGCGTTAAAAGAATGGTTGCCCCTATTTTCAGGAGTGACCACATGAAAACATATTTAAACTGAAATATGTTCTGAACTCCTTTATTTCTATGCATTTGCCAGACATCCTATGAAAATATAATAAAATCCGCACCTTTACTGATCTACTGACTTCTTCAAGCTTATTTAGCAACACTTCACTAGGTACTGCACTTCTAGGCTCCATAGATGTATAGCGTGGAGAAGCTGTCATCTGCATAACATAAATAATAATAATGGCTAAACATCCAGCCATCTAAATAGAAGTAGCTGTCTTTTGTTAACTAAATAATTGCATTCCAGGATACCTTCTTTTATCAAATCCCAAACTTCAAGGAAGTTGCACATTCAACCACTGATGACTAATAGAAAATGATACTAGATCCAGGATAAATGAGGCCGAATTTGAAAACTAGAATACCACATTATTCTTATGGACAATCAGCGCAACTTACACTAAAATTCTCAAGAGCAAACAGCGGTTTGCTTTACTTAACCCCAACGAACTTTTGTGAAAGTTGATATTTCTCAATATCAGGTTCATCCTAACAAGTATGATACTGTTTCTGCACCCAACTTTCCTCAGTACATAACTACTTATTCTAAAATCACTTCCATAAGATAACATAAATTTGTGAACTTGAATACTGGAAGCAGGACCAATTTTAAGGCACACTTTTGAGTTACATAAGAAAGCAGCCCAAAATGATTTAAACTCTAAAAGTAAGTAGAATCACAGCCAACAATGAGTACTAGAGGCATTGTGATAAACAAGTAAACTAGGTAGAAACAATTAAAATTCATAACTAATGTAGCTTAGCAAATAAATAAAAAACCCTAATTTATGGCACAAAAGTGAAAAATTAGAAAATGTTTCAGAAAGATTACACATTTGTATTTGAATGTGGAGGAGCATTGCCTTTCCTTTATCAGGGTTACAAGTAACATCCAAAAATATAGGAAAACATTTTAAAAAGTTACCTTCCAGCTTTTGGTGGGTGATTTAAAAACAGCTGGTCCCTCACTCAATGATACTGTTCTAGACATACTCTCCCCTTCCCCTGTGTAAGTAGCAGGTTTCCAGCCTTTTCCAACATCTTGCATATTCTTTGCAGCTTCAGTTATTATGACCTGCAAGAAACGCCGTAACCTATTTGCTGTAGCTAACATCCACTGCTCATCTTGTTTCAATAATAATCAACATCTAAAGGAACAAGGAATCAACTTTGCATTACCTTCCTTAGAAGTGCAGGGTTATCAACACCTTGAATTTGTAGCTCATCTACTGGTGCCGCTTTTCCACTTGCTATACTTTCAACTCTAAATGTATGAATTCCATAAACAGACTGCAAGCAACCTATAAGCATTAGCAATAAATAAGTATATCACTAGTCCATATAAAATAGCATTCATTAAGGACAGTGTACTTGCACTTCAAGCATATTGAATAAACCACTCACATTAGTTTACCCAATTAAGAAGCTAATATAGTCCATAATATTTGACCAAAAAAAAAAAAGCAATTACTTTCATGGGATAAGCTGAATGCCTTCCCCTGCTCCCATCATCTGCCCCACAACCAACAAACAAGAACTTTCCAGTCTACAAGCCCATAAATTTTTTAGTAGATGAAAATCATAGCAACCAATATGATTGAACACCAGTAAAGGGTTCAATTATACTGTTTAATAATTGAACAGTATAATATACTGTAGGATCTAGGATGGCTAAGAAAAAAAGAGGGGGAAAATATCTTCTACTTTTGGACCATATGCCTAGGAAACAAGGAATGGAAAGAAAAATGTGCATCCATTTAACCAATACAATATATCGAGCATATGGACTGGTAAAATGAATTTAGCCAATGGAAATAGATCATAGAAAAATCAAGTTGCTCTGGTACCTTGTTCAATGATGATATCAATCACCATGGAAAGTGGAACACGCTTCTCAATTGCTGTTACTCCCCAAAAGGGTACGAATGAAGGCCTTGAAACCTTGACATAAGTAAAATAATGAAAATAATGGCAATCGCATCAGAATTGCTATTTCTTTCTTACTCTTTCTTATGAATACCAAAGATATAAAAATTCAATACCCAACACCATAAGAGGAGAGGGAGAGAGAAACCTACAGAAACATACACATTGTACCTTATAAACTATTTCATTGGGTGTAACATGGAGTTTACGTGAAGAAATCTCCTTCTGAAGCACATATCTTCTAACGGGCAAATATAGCAACATAAGGATACCGACTCCCCAAGCTAAGACCAGCAACAATGATATGGAAACCCATATAACAGTGTCATACTTCAAAGTATTTTCTCCAAGTTCCTCGAACGAAGCTGTGTACAATATCTGTTCAGAAATAGATCCATCATCACCATCATCAAACTCCGGTTCAGGATCAGAAAGTAGGTGATCCCTTGATGATCCAGGTTCTGATAGACCCTCTGCTCGTCCCATCAACATTCTCCAACTTCAGAACTGAAACTGAATACGTGAAATATCAATGCTGAATCTGTATTATAAAAGATAATCATTTATCTGTGCATCAATAGCTTCAAATACAAAATTCACGGGTACAATACAAATTCCCCAAACAAGTTAGTATTGCTTATGGATTGAAATGGATAAGGCGGCACACCAGAACTAAACGCACTCAACGAAACAAGATTCTCGACGCACTCTCAGAATCCCTCGCCCCGCGCCGCCGCACCACCCCCCCCCCCCCCCCCCTCCTCCAAAAGAAAAAAGAAATGGAAAAAAAAGAGTCATACTCCAACTTTCCTAAAGCACCAAAGAAAGAACCAAAAACTAAAGTCTACAAGGAACGTTTCCGCTGCTAAAAAAGCACTGCTTTTTCAGTAAATAATCAGCGTTTCAAGAATTTAAAAAAAAATTGCAAATAGAGATGGAAACTCAAGAAATCTCATTTCTAACAATTAGCTTAGTATCTTCTCGGGAACCAAACAGGGAAAAAAAAAGCAACAAAACAAATTGTAAAACGAAGAAAAAAAAAAGGGAAGAGTGTGAATTAAAGTTTTGTTATTTACTTACCTTCCAAATATTCGATGTCCCAATTGGAAAAAAAATTCAGATGAAGTTATGGACGTTGATGTTAGGGTTTTGATGTGAATTTTGGGGGTTTTATGATTAGGCAAAACTACCAGTCCATCCTCCGTAGACTGGTGCTCTTTTACAACGTTCGCGGTTGCAACCAGCCATACACGAAAACCAAGCAAAGAAGAGTTCTGAGGTACGCTAATTCCGACGATATTGATTAATACAATCTAATGCTTAAGGCCGTCAGATTAATTCCAACGCAATGATGGGCCCACTTATAACTGCCACCCAGCTGGATAAAGGAAACGAGTGACCTTTTCTTTTTTTAACTTTTTGAAAGAACCGTTCCGTTATTTTTTCTCCTCCTTGTTTTTTTTTTTTAATTGCGTAATTATATTGAAAATAAACTCAATTTATCTCGTATTTTTTAAAAAATATTTAATTTAATTTATTTTTAATTTTTAGTATAATTTAATTTTTTATTTTTATTTAAATTCAAATTGATTTAATGTGCAAGCGCAACCCACAAACCACTTAATACAAGAGTTATTTTTTTTTTAAATCAGCTCAATTTTATTTGTATATTTTTTAGAAATATTTAATTTAATTTAATTTTTAATTTTTAATCTAATTTAATTTTTTTTATTTTTAATTTAAGTTGATCCGATTGACATGTACTTGCCATTTTTTAATATTTTATTATTTTTTTTATTTTTTAATATTAAAATATTATTTTTATTTTTTTATAATTAATTAAATTAAATAATAAAAATAATATTATTTAATATTAAAATGAAGTATGAAAAAAAATATTATTTTATATTTTCCTTAATTAATTAAAAATAAAATAATTAAATTGAAAAATAATAAAAAAATATTTTTTATATAATTAATTAAAATTAAAAATTATTATTATCATTAATTTTAATTATTTAAAATAAAAAATATTATCTTATTTTTTTTAAATCAGCTCAATTTTATTTATATAATTTTTAGAAATATTTAATTTAATTTATTATTAACTTTTGATCTAATTTAATTTTTTTATTTTTAGTTTAATATGATCCGATTGACATGTACTCGCCATTATTTTTTAATATTTTATTATTTTTTAATATTAAAATATTATTTTTATTTTTTTATAATTAATTAAATTAAATAATAAAAATAATATTATTTAATATTAATAATTAAAATGAAGTATAAAAAAATATTATTTTTATATTTTCATTAATTAATTAAAAATAAAATAATTAAATTGAAAATAATAAAAAAATATATTTTTATATAATTAATTAAAATTAAAAATTATGATTATCATTAATTTTAATTATTTAAAATAAAAAATATTATCTTATATTTTCACTTTCTTAATTAAAATTAGAAAATTATAATCAAATATAATTAAAAGTATAAACTACTATTTTTTCATATTATTAATTAATATTAAAAAGTTAAATATAAAAAAAAATTATTTAATTATAATTATTTAATTAATATTAAAAAATATTAACTAAGTAATTATCATTAAAAATATTAAAAAAAACAACTCACACATTAAATGGTGAATGAGTTACATATTAAGCCAATTTAAACTTAAATAAAAAATAAATTGACTAAATTAGATTAAAAGTTAAAAAGGAATTAAATTAGACATTTCTAAAAAATACAAAGGGCAAATTGAGACTTCTAAAATGATGCATATATATCAATGAGCTAATTTAAACTTAAATTAAAAATAAAAAAAAAATAAATTAAATTAAAAATAACTAAATTAAACATTCTTATAAAGTACATGAGTAAATTGAACTTATTTCCTAATTACATTTGAAGACTAAGGGGGTGTTTGGTTTCACACATGTTGAGTGATGTGATGATAGACACCCAGCAGGTTAAATTATAGTGTTTGACAAGCTTAAAAATAGATATTTTCATCGGTGATTTGGTTTTATTTTTTATTTTGACCATATTATTCTTTTTTATTTAACTTGAAAATTAATATTATTAATATTTTTATTTTTTTATTTGTAATTTTAATATTTTAATTAACGTATTTCAACTTTCTTAAAATATTTTTTATTAATAACATAAAATATAAAATATTTATTTATATCTAAAAACTTAAAATTAATTATAAATTTTTCTATTAACAATAATAATTATTTTATTATTTTATCTATATTTTTAAAATTATTTAATTATCTTAAAAAATAATTATTTTCTTATTTTAATAATAAAATAAATGTTATAATATAAAAGATTAATAATTATATATTTATTTAAATAATATAATATATTAATTTAATAATTATATATTTAATTTAATAATAAAATAAATAATATAATGTAATAAATTTATAATTTTATATTTATTTAAATAAATAAAATAAATTATATGATATATACCCTTATTAGTCATTTCACATATCAACAGCAACAACTAAATATAATTTTACCAAACATTTAACATAAAACAGCCATCATCAGCTATCAGCTAACAGTAACAGCTATCAGTTGTATTCAACAGTTAAACAAAACAGGCCCTAAAAAGGTAAAGGCAAAGTTCAGTTGAAATCCATAGAGGGACCCGCTGTATGTGTGTGTATATATATATATATAAAATAATGTTTTAAAATTTTTATTAATTATTCCAGATTTTATTTTACTACTTTTTATATAAACTAAACTTTTATCCCTTAAATTTTTTACTAAAGATTCATAATAAAAATAATAAAAAATTATTTACATATAATATAAATATATATAATAAACATAAATATATATAATAAATATATTTAACATATTACAACTTACCTTATATAATACTGCTCATTATAATATTAAGAAAATAATTATTAAATAATTTATAATTTACATATATATAATTAGATGATTAATAATTTAATTATAGTTTAAAATAATTAAATAATTAATAAAAATAAAAAACAATAAAACTTAATTAATTATATTTTATAAATAAATTGTTATTTAACATAATTTTATGTGGCAGTATATATATATATATATCCACTGAGAGAAATAAATAAGAAATAAGAAGGTAGAGAGAGGATTAGGTTAATAGATAAGAATAATTTTTTTAGTAAGAATAATATAGTCAAAATAATTTATTTATACAAATTTCACAAAACATTTCAAATTCTATTAAATTTACTGAAATTTAATTTTGTGAAATTTATTTCAACCAAATAAGCCCTAGGTCATATTTATAATTTTGTATAAATTTTTATATTTTACAAATAAAAGTAAAAATAAAAGGATCTTTCAACTTTAAATTCTCACTTAATTCTACCACCATCACTTTAAAAATAAAATAATAAAACTAAATTATATTTAAAAAAAAAAAAAAAGGCTACAAGAACAAGATAAAAGCTACAAGTTTCACTCCACCTTCTTTGACAAATATAGTTTCATGCCTTATCTGTCGAGTGAAAATAGGAGAAGAATGGCGTATGGGATCTAAACAACAGCATCTAACATGCAACTAAGGGATCTGCAAACCCAGTTGTCCGCCTCACGGAAAAGTCTTCCAGATCTCAATGTCATGTCCGGTCGTTTAGCCAAGAACTTTCAGCAACTTGCAAGACTAATTGCTCTGCAAAACAGGAGGCAAAGGAAGAACTGCTTTGGAAATGATCGCCTGATCAATTGTCCTTGCGTTTCAGAACAATGGAGTTCATGTTAAATTGCCGTGCAAGTTCATCAACCATTCCTACCTAAACCAATTTCCCAAAAACCAACATTTGATAGATCTAATGGTGTAACAGGTTGGAAGACTTTCTCTGAAAAGGCCGTATCTTGAGACAGACATGTTGGACGGCAGAAAGTTGGACAATACAATTTAATTGTTTCAGGCATAATCCACTTGAGAACAGGGAGGAAAAAGAGAGAAAAAAATTTCAGTAAAAACCAACCCCACTACTTTTATTAAGGACCAGCACCAATTAAACAACATTTGCAAATAGGATTGTACCTAATTTTGTCATGTAATCTGCCACATTTGAGACCTCATGAAAATATGGCATTGACGAAGGCCTCAGCATCAAAGGGTTGTAGGTCTTCAACACCTTCTCCAACACCCACAAACTTTACTGGGATGCCAAGCTCATCTACAACACTTACCTGCAAGAGCAAATTAGAGTCTCACTAATTGACAAATCATGAAACAAGAAAACACCAATGAAACTGGAGCATACCACACAGCCACCTCTAGCAGAACCATCAAGTTTAGTCAAAATCAAACCAGTTATTCCAACCACCTATAATGAAAGTTGCATGTCAAACAACTATGCATGATGTTTTTCGCTAACAGAAAGAATAATGCATCAAACCCAAGCGAAGCAGCCACGCATACATTGACAAGTCTCACTGGCTTACATAACAGATAATTACAACAGGGAAAATAAAATGTTCTTCAGAAAAAATGTATAGCAAGCCATCTTTTATGAATAGGCAAAGGACGGAGATATTACTTCATTAAACTCTCTTGCTTGTGGAAGCATATTCAAACCAGTGTTCCCATCTAGCACTAGAAGGATCTCCTGCAAATTAAATTAGATATTTGGGATACCAAACAGAGAAACAACTATTCAACTTATTCAAATGCATTCTCGTAATCAAAGATCAAAACTATATTTACTGTCTCTAAAATCAAGATGGAAACAGAATTGCTAGACAGCAGAAGATTCATAGAAAGATTATAATTACACCTAAAATTTAATCATATTAGCGACTTGTATATTACCTGCAAAAAGTACTATTGGAGATAAAAGCCAACAATACAGAAGAAGAAAATTGGAATACAATATTCTACAATCTGCTCAAACCTATTGAATTCTACAGGAGATATTTAAATGCTTCAAGGATCATAATGATGTTGAAGGCTTCAAATAGTTGAGTAGAGCTTACATTAGGTGCACCAGGAACAACTTTGCCTACAGCTTTCTTACATGCTATCAACTCTTCCATCAGGCTGTAGTTAGTGTGAAGACCTGAAAAAATAGGTACAACTTTTTTTTTTTCTGGAGTAAAACTGAATGGAAAGCTCATAAAACTAATGACGGCAGACCATCAAAGCTTCACATGCTTACGTCCTGATGTATCACACAATACAACATCAAAGCCTTGTTCTTTCCCTCTTTTTACAGCCTGTGAAAGAACTATCCAAAAAGCACTTTAAGATCATATGATGGTAGTTATACAAAGTAAGCTAAACTTTCACAGATTGATAAAATCTAAATTTGTTTCACTAGATTTCTTAGCCATCTACCTGATGATGCTTTGATCTTCTCCTTCTCAGCCACAACAATATCACATCCAGTTCTTTCAGCCCATATCTCCAGCTGATCACTGGCAGCTGCCCTAAATGTATCACCTGCTGCCATTAATATCTGGCAAAGTATCATAAAAAGAAGCAAATGAGTATTGATTACTTGCAAATAAGGTATATACTTTCGGACACTATAGAAAAAACAATGGGCAAACTAACAGTCCGAGTAAAATAAATTGAGTTTGCTTTTAAATAGACAGTCAATTGTAATAAAGGGATTTGAATTTGATATATTAACTTCAGTGATTATAAAATATACAGATTTTCTTGGATTAGGTAGGTTAATTGAATGGTGACCAAATTCATAAATGAAACTATAGTCTTTGCTATGCAATTTTTTTGCAAGGAATTTATAATTTTGCAGAAAATCCAGGAAAAGAACAATATATTCACCTTTGCCCCCTCATTCTTCAATCTATATGCCAGTTTTCCTGCAAATGCAGACAATGAGATCATCATTTTTCTTTTCTAATCTTTAACCTTGCCAAGCTTAAAGACATAAACACTATGGGACATGGAAAAGCTAAGGACCTTCATTTTCAAACATTAATTTGTATCACAGCCATTAACATCAATTTTAAGATAATGATGCAAAAGTGGCATGCCTTTAAGCTCTATAATGAAAATGTATAATCTGAATATCGAAATAAGGACACCTCAGGTTGTCTTTACTTACCAAGAGACGTTGTCTTCCCACCTCCATTGACACCAACTATCATAATAACAGCCGGTTTCCTGCATAATATGTACCCATACCAACTCCAAATTAAAACCTACCTTTAATTAATAATAAAATAAGAGCAAAATGGGGGATTTAAAATAAAATAAGATACCCACAACCTGAATCCAAGCTGAAGATCAGCCTTATTCCCTTTCTTAATTAGCAATTCAAGTACACTCCTCTTCAAAGCATCCTACAGAGAGTACAACCCAAATGCATACGACAAATAATAAAAACTGAAGCTCTTAATTGAGGCAAATATCAGTTTGTCGATGCTAAAATCCTCTGTACTCAATCAAGCATTATAGTTCCAAATACCTTTATTTCGCTACCCGATTTGAGCTTCCCAGCTAGAATATCCTCCCTCAAGCTCTCCACAATCTTAATTGTGATTCTCGGCCCAAAATCAGATGCTAACAGAGCCTACATTGAAAAAAAAAAAAAACCATCTTTGCATCTCACTAATCTGACATGCTCCCGAAGAAATTTTGCATTGAGCAGCAAGTAAAAGAGATTAAAGCGAAACCTCTTCGAGTTCATCAAGGACTCGGTCGGTGTCGGCGAGGTTCCAGTAGAGGAGGAGTTCGTCAATTACAGCTAAGTTGTCTCTGGTTTTGGAGAATCCTGAGAAGATTTTCTCCACGTCACTCCTGGCCTTCTCTTTTATCAATCTGCCAAGTCGCGTGAAGAACCCGCTCTGGCTGGCCAGGCATTTAAACCGGGCAGTTTTGTGAGAAATGGACCCGGTTCCAGGGAATGCCAGGACTAGGTGTGAGGGTGAAGTTTTGGAGAGGAGGGAGAGATGAACTGGAGTAGCCATTCCCATTTCTGAAGCTCCCTTGAGAGTTCTAATTCACTATCCGGATATATTGCCTTACCCGACGTCGTTTCATTCTAAATGGGCTGGGCCCTTGTTCCCATTTCTTTAACAATTATCTTATAGTCAGTTTATTTTAACCGTTAGATACGGCTGATAATAGTTAGCTAATAGCTGTTAATATTAGTTGTTAACTGATAACTTATAGCTGATAATTGCTGATTTATATTAAATGTTTGGTAAAACTATGTTTAGTTGTCGGTGTTGATATGTTAAATAACTAATAAGGTTATATATCATATAATTTATTTTATTATTGAAATAAATATAATGTTATAAATTTATTTTATTGTATTATTTATTTTATTATTAAATTAAATATTTAATTATTAATTTAATATATTATTATAATACCTTAAATTTATTGACCGTATTCAATATATTTTAATAAGAAATTCAAATATTTAATATAATATGTAAATTGAATAAATGATTTATTAAATTAAAAATTTGAAAAAGATACCTATAGACTTTGTTGCAAAATTAATGAAGTAGGGGGGTGGAATTTAAAATTTTTCAACTTAGCATCTAATTAAATTTAATTCAAATAATTAAGTGTGATTAATTAAGTTAATTAATCACTAATTAAATGTGACCAATGGCAAAGAGATATATACAAAGAAGAGTTAAATATGCATATAAAATAACAAAAATTGGTATCTTCTTCTCACATCCATTTAGCGACTCACTCTCTCCATTCTTCCCTTTTTTTTTTCTTCCAAACTTAAATACAAACCCTAATTCAACAATCTAAGATAATGTTTTGTGATGGAATTGAAGGAATTGACAATCAACACATAAAATCAAGGTGAAAGAGAATGAAGAAATAAGAAATTGTGAGCTTATTCAAGAGGAAGAATTATTATGCTGCAAAACCAAGGCTAAACACTTAATTGGCTTGGTGATTTTTGACGAAAAGTGGTTGCAATTGAGAGTAAATTGCTGGAACTAAGTTGAGGTAAGTGCTTGTCTAAGGTTATTAGTAAAATTGTTACTTTATGCATCCTTGAATGGTGACGGCCAAGATTAGTAAATTCAGTGAGCATTCTACACTAATTTGACTATAAGTTGAGTTATAGAGCTACAATTGAGTTGCAATTAGTACCAAGATTTTCTTAAGACGTAGACTTATAATTTTCATGTTTTGAGGAAGACCTAATTTTTAGGGTAAAGTGGTTGAAAATTTAGAGTAAATTGGTATTACAAATCTGAAATTTCCTGGAATTCAATAATTCAACCCTGTGACCTCCGTGTAGTAAATAGGGCCTATCTCCCTTTGTACATCCCCAATTGAGGTGGTACAAGGTGATTTGAAAACTTAAGACATAGGCCTAAAATTTTGCTTTAGAGACCCTGTACAAATTCTAAGTGTAAAATGCTTAAATATTAAGTGAAATTCTAAGTTGGAAATCTAAAAATCTGGAATTCTCAGGACACTGCATCCGTGAATAGTAGTTGGTAATTTAGCTATAACTCATGATTTGGGCCTCCAAATTAGGTGATTCTTAAACCATTAGAAACCCAAAACATGTAGGAACATATCTTATGAAGACTACTTTGATGGAATCTGTTTTAAAATGGTCAAATTGGCCTATGAACAATAACCATGAATTCTTATTATAGCCAGACCTGATCAGGTAGAAATTGAACAGTATGTATAAAAATAAGCATAAATTGAGATCCAGACCTTGAATGTAACACTCCTATTTGTATAGCCTGTTATATTTTACTATTCTGATGATCGGTGTCGGTCCGGACAATTAAGGGGATTAGGACCACACTTAAGACAACTAGATAAGCCATACACACAAATAATTACTAATTGTCAATTAATTAAGTATAAATAAGAAAAACAGAACATAAGAAGTTAAATGAGCCGAGAATCACAGCGATGGGTGACCTTCTCGGGAAGGACTGCGAAGTCGATTTAAACTCAAATTTCAAACTGTAAAATGTGACACTACGGTCCTTAGGACTATTGCGAACACAGTGGAAAAGAGAAAATCACGAAAAAAAATTGTTAAGCTAGTCAAACAATTAGGTCAGGGATCCGGAAGAAATATTGAATTATTTGCAAATCGGGTCGCACCAGCGAGAGGCAATTTGGTCAATTGACCCCGAGAGCTGATTCCTGACCTAACTGTCAAATAAAATCAGAGAAAAGAAAATTTTAGAATCGAAAATTAAATTAAAGAACTAATGAAAAAATAAATAAAAAAATAAAAAGAAAATAAAAAAGGTGAAAAGAGATGACATCATGCATGACATCATGCATGATGCCATAAATATTATAATTAAAAATTAGATTTATGATAATTTATGGTCTTCCATAAGACTAAAAACATAAAGAAAAGAAAAAAAAAAAGAGAAAAGAAGACTTATCTTCTTCAAGCCGTCACTCACCTCTCTCTCCCTCACCCTCACTTTCCGCCATTAAAGCTCATCTTTGAGCTTGAGAAACTAAAAACCTCACCATAGAAAAATTACTCACCATAGTTAAGACTCGTTTTGGCAACTAGAAGAGGAGATTGAGCAAGAAAGAAAGAAGAAAAGAAAGAAGAAATTGGGTTATTGAACTTTAAAGTTGAGGTAAGCTATTTACTTTGGAATTTTGAGTTTAATACATGTGTTTTTAGTTGAATAAACTTGGAAATATGCTTAAAATGAAAAGAAAATTTTTGTGAGGGACCATATGTGAATTCGGCCAGCTTGATTGGGTGTTGGATTTGATAGTGTTTAGTTAAACTAAACATGAATTAGAGCTTAAATAAGGTTGAATATGTGATTAGTGTAATGATTTGATTAAGGAATTGATCAATGGCATGAACTAGGGTTTTAGCATATAGGATTTTGGAGACAAAAATGTGAAAATGTGTTAAATGGTGTGTTGGACTTGGTTTGAGGTGAGAAATGGTCATTTGTGACCAATTGGAGCATGTTAGAAGTGTTGGAACCAAATGCAAATTCGGGTTGCTTAGGGTCATGCTATAGGCAGCAGGACCAAGGTCCCTTTCAGGGACCAAAACTGAAAATTTTCACTTCCAATTGGTGTGAGACCAATTGCGAATGAAAATAGACACAAAATGGAACATTTTTCATTTAGGATTCATGCCCAAAAAGTGACTAAAACCTAGTGAGCAAATTGACCAAATCTGTACTTAGGCAATTTGACCTGTACAAAAATGATCAAATGTTTGTTCATTTGGCCATAACTTGGGCTAGGCAAGTCTAAATGACCTGAAATTTTACCAGTGGAAAGCTGAGATATAGACCTAAATCTTTTATGAAGAACACAAACCCAAATTATGCCCTTAACTAAGTCATTTAGCCACCCAAAATTAGTGACCTAAAACTGCCAGAACCAGTTTGGTGCCCAGAAATCTGGGTTAAGTCCAATCCGGCAGCCATGATTCAAATGGCTATAACTTAAGCTACAAAACTCCAAATCGAGTGATTCAAAAAGGAGAATAAAGTTAAGACATTAAGGCACAATTTCTATGAAGAAAACTTAGCCCAATTCTAACAGCAAAATAATCAATGAAACAGTACAACATAAGACACTAAAACTAAAAATTTACAATTTTTCCTAAAAGAATGAAGTTTTGAGAAAACAACCAAAACCAACAAAATTGGTAACCAAAATGTGGTATGTGGGTGAATTTGGAGTTCCCATACCTATTAAGCCTTAGAAAGTCAACAAATTGACTTGAATAGTACCATGAATAGTAACCTCAACATGAAATTTGCAAGAATGTAAGTTTAAACATATTGGAATTGTTATGAAGTAAAGATACTGAGACACTATAAATTTTGTGTTTCAGCTGAAAAAGACTCGAAAAGTTTGAGAGACTGAGTCAATGCCTAGAGGCGACTCACGTCAGGTTTGTGCACAATAAACCCTATTTAAGCATTTTATCCTTGAAAAATTGATTTAGTATGCATTATGAGTTTAAGAACTTTTGTGTTGCCACTTTGTGATGAAATTGTAACTTTGGAAATTGATTTGATTTTTGTATGCAATATTTGAATAAAATGTTTAAAATGGATTTCTGATTCACACTTAGCATGACAGTGCCTTATTATTCCTCATTCATTTATGGGGTTAAGATCGATTATTTTCCTCTCTCTCTGGTTTACCAGTTGAGATTGTAGATCGGATGAGTACTCATTAGCTAGCTAGCCACCTCCCTCATTGATTTCGATTAGTGGGGTTGTAGATTACTTTGTCGTGGTGTACAACACGGCATTGGTCAGAAATTTTGTGTCATGGATTAAGTTGTATATGAATTGGCAACACTGTATTTATTAAATTATTTAACTAAAATTGTGCTATAATGAGTTTTGATAAATTGTGAATTGTGATTATGAAATATTTAAATTGTGAATTTGTCAAGGAATATTTTATGTACTGCATTTTAATTTTTATTGTGCACCACTGAGTATTTTTATACTCAGCGATAGCTTATTTTGCTGTCACAGATAAGGGCAAGGAGAAAACAGCAGAGTGAGCTACTACTGAGATAGTGGACTTCACTGATCCTTTTTATACGGGTATTTATTTATACCCTTGTAATTATTTGATGTAAATATTGTAATATTCTATGTATCAATGTAAAGTTGAGCAGTTGTATAATAAATTGTAATAATATTATTTTTGTATTTTATATCTGTAAATTAAACTTGTGAATGTAAATTAGCTTTATTGAATGAAATGATAAAATATTTTGAGATGACAAACTTGGATTAAATTGTAGAATTATTTTGAAGTGGTTTGATTTGAGATTTTTGAGTTGATTTGGGTTAGGAGTTGTGGAAAAATTTATTGAAAGTATTTTTCTCAGGTATTTGAAGAACTGTTTTCTTAAAATACAGACGGCACTCTGCCCAAATTTTTATAAAATTTGCGGAAAAATAAAATGGGCAAAATTTTTAACTAGTTTTGAAACTTCAATTAAATGATTTTAATTCCTACCCAAATGCTCACCACTTCCAAAAAGTAAGAAAATGGTTTTAAAATCCCTTATAGAGTACTTAATGAATTATCGGTAGGTGAAGTTCGGTAGCTCATTTGGTATTCTACGGGATCATGTTATGCCTTACAGAGGGGTAAGGTGTGGCATGTTTTAGTGGTATCAGAGCATGGTTTTGCAATAAATTTTTACTATTTATGTGAATATTTCTTTGATAAGTACAACTGCTCAAGTGTCTTTAATTGATACATATGACATATTTACATCATGAATATGCACTAACGGAGGTCAACCTCCTTGTGTTTGATCTCAGGAAGTAGAAATTTTTGGAAAATGAAATGGAAGAAGGAGATCATTCCGTGGAACAATCTGTTGAGGCTGAGGTTCAAGGGGAAGCCCCAGCACTCCAGAACGTGAGTGGGTCAGCCACTCTAGCTCCTACTTCAGCACCGCAGTTTCCTTCTCAGTTTTTACAGTAGATGGCTACATTTTTCCAACAAATGGCGGGAAATGTGCCACCCCAAGCTCAGATGCAAGCACTTACAGCACAACCACAGCCCTCGGCTCGGCAATATGAAAAATTGATGAAATTTGGGGCCACCGAGTTTAAGGGCACTGTGGATCCACTGGAGGCAGAACAGTGGTTAGAGCGAATGGAACGGGTTTTCAGAAAGCTGCAGTGTGCAGAAGAGCTGAAGTTCAAGTACTCTGTTTCTTTGTTGCAAGGAGATGCATATGAATGGTGGAAGACCATTCCCCATAGCCTGGTTGAGCCACCTATGTTGACCTGGTCAGACTTTTTGAGGGAGTTTCGACAGAAGTGGGTTCCTGATGCTTATGTGGATATGAAATTGCAAGAATTCTTGAGACTGAAGCAAGAGGACAGAACCATAGCAGAGTATGAGTGAGACTTTTCAAGGCTAAGTCACTATGCTGAAAGTCTAGTCTCCACCCCCAGAGACAGATGTAAGAGGTTTGAGTTTGGGTTAAGTCCGAATCTGAGGATGCAAGTTGTGGGATTCAGACACCAGAATTTCTCTGAGCTGATTTCACAAGCCCTGGAACTGGAAAGGATAGAATTAAAAGGGGCAGTGAAGAAGGGTATACAAGAGAAAGAGAAGACTGAAAAGACTACTAGCCAAGCTACTGAGAGTGGCTCTGGGAAAAGAAAATAGTTTGGGGGATCCAGCTCTCGTGGATCTGGCAGAGGCAAATTCTCTGGCCAAAGACCACCCTGGTTTGGTCAGCAAACCCAACAAGCTTTTTGAGGATCTTTATCAGTCCGGTAGTGTGAAACCTATGGTAGAACACATGGTGGGGTGTGTTTCAAGGCCATAGGTGCATACTATAACTGTGGAGGGAATGGATATTTCGCTAAGGATTGTACTAGTCCACGCCGGTCTAGACCTTCTGCTATATCTGAGGGATCAGCCCAAGTCTCTGCACGTAGAGGCTCACAGCCAGCTGGTAGAGGTAGAGGCAGAGGTAGGGGTCCTGGTAACACTCCTGGAAGTCAAAGCACTGTTAACCAGCCAGTACCTAGTGGCGCACTAGTCAGAGTGTATACCATGCGTCAAAGGGAGGAGGCTGAAACATCAGACGTAGTAGCTGATATTTTCTCCATCCTTGACCAAGATGTATATGTGTTATTTGATCCTGGCTCCACATATTCATATGTCAGTGCTAGTATGATGTATTCTACTACTATTCAGTGTGTACCAATGGACTATGATGTGCTAGTAACTAGTCCATTAGGCCAGGAGGTCAGGGTAAATAGACTATATAGGGATTGTTCTTTGGTGATCCAAGGATACACTTTTCTGTCTAATTTGATTGAAATGACCTTCAGAGATTATGACATTATCTTGGGCATGGATTGTTTAGCCAGTCATCATGCAATGATTGACTATAAACTAAAGACAGTCACTTTTGGTCTCCCTCAGTATGGTGATGTAGTAATACATGGGGAGAGATAGTTATTGCCTTCAAACATCATTTCAGCTGCACTAGCTAGAAAAATGATTAGGAAGGGGTGTGGGCGTACTTAGCACATGTGATAGACACCCAAGTGGGTAGTCCAGCATTGAGGGACATCCCTACGGTGTGTGACTTTTCGGATGTATTTCTTGATGAATTGCCAGGATTACCTCCAGAAAGAAAAGTGTAGTTTGAGATTGATGTTATGCCTGGTGTGGACCCAATCTCCATAACGCCATACAGAATGGCACCAGTAGAACTAAAAGAATTGAAAGTACAGTTGCAAAAACTGCTTGACAAGGGCTTTATCCACCTTAGTGTGTCACCTTGGGGAGCGCCAGTGTTGTTTGTAAAGAAAAAAGATAGCACTCTCCAATTATGCATTGACTATCGATAATTGAATAAGGTGACAATAAAGAACAGATACCCATTGCCCCGTATTGATGACTTATTTGATCAGTTGATGGGTGCAGCTGTGTTCTCCAAAATTGATATGAGATCAGGTTATTATCAGCTCAAAGTATAAGAGCAGAGTATTTCTAAAACGGCCTTCAGAACCCGCTATGGCCATTATGAGTTCTTGGTCATGCCATTCAGGTTAACTAATGCTCCAGCTGCTTTTATGGATCTGATGAACACTATCTTCAAACCATACCTCAACCAGTTTGTTGTGGTAGTTATAGATGATATATTGGTTTATTCGAGGAATGCAGAAGAGCATGATAGACATCTACACATTGTACTGCAAACTTTGAGGGAGAAACAACTATATGCCAAATTGTCGAAGTGTGAATTTTGGCTGAAGGAAATATCTTTTTTGGGGCATGTAGTATCGGTAGAGGGCATCAAGGTAGATCCTAGCAAGATAAAAGCTGTCCTTAATTGAAAGCCACCCAGAAATATCACAGAGATTCGCAGTTTTCTGGGTTTAGCTGGATACTACCGTCGATTTGTGAAGAGATTTTCTATTTTGGCATCTCCATTGACTAAGCTACTTTGAAAAGATGTGAAATTTCAGTGGATGGATAAATGCCAACAGAGTTTTGATGAGTTAAAGAGGTGTTTCACTGAGGCTCCAGTCCTGACTTTACCTACTCTGGATAAAGAATATACAGTTTACAGTGATACTTCTCACAATAGGTTAGGCTGTGTGTTGATGCAAGATCGAAATGTTATTGCTTATGCATCACGCCAGCTGAAACTGCATGAGAGGAATTATCCAACACATGATTTGGAGCTTGCAACTATAGTATTTGCTCGTAAGATCTGGAGACACTATTTGTATGGGGAGAAGTGCTATATCTACACAGATCATAAGGGTTTGAAGTATTTGGGTGCCCAGAAAGAGTTGAATTTGAGACAGAGGAGATGGTTAGAGTTGATAAAAAACTATGATTGTCTGATAGACTATCAGTCAGGAAAAGTTAATGTTGTGGCTGATGCCTTAAGTCGCAAGACTATGGCAAGTCTACGAGTTACTCCTTTGTCTATGATAAATGAGTTGAGATCATTACATGCCAGCTTAGAGATTAATGATGAGGGGTAGAACGCAGTTGCATGGCATGTACAGCCAGTGTTGATTGATCAGATCAAAATGGCTGCTCAGAATGATCAGAAGTTTTAGAGGCTGTTGGAAGAAGTCTAGCAGGGAAAGAAATCAGAATTCTCAATAAGAGATTATGGTCTATTGCTACACCAGGGCAGAATGTGTGTTCCTAATGATGTTGATTTGAGGCAGATCATTTTGAAGGAAGCACATGAGTCTCCTTTTGCCATGCACCCTGGTGGTACAAAAATGTATAGAGGGCTAAAGGAGCATTACTGGTGGATGGGTATGAAGAGAGATGTGGCCGAATTTGTTTCCAAATGCCTAACTTATCAGCAAGTAAAGGCAGAGCATCAAGTACCAACTGGGTTGTTATATCCACTACCAGTGCCAGAATGGAAATGGTAGAGAATAACTATGGATTTTGTGATGGGACTTTCGAGGACACAGAAGAGTCATGATGCGGTTTGGGTCATTGTTGACAGACTGATCAAGTCTGCTCATTTTCTACCAGTTCGGATGGACTACAGTTTAGAAAGATTGGCCAAGTTGTACATTGATGAGATTGTGAGACTGCATGGAGTGCCAGTATCCATCGTATCTGATAGAGATCCTAGGTTTACTTCTAGATTCTAGGGTAGTCTTCAGAGAGCCCTAGGAACTAGATTGAACTTCAGTACCGCATTCCACACACAAACAGATGGCCAGTGTGAAAGGGTAATTCAGATCTTGGAGGACATGTTATGGGCTTGTGTGATTGAGTTTGAGGGCAATTGGGACATACACTTGCCTTTGATTGAGTTTGCTTACTGTCGACACCATATTTTGGCCGATCCCCAGAGTTAATAAACTTTGAAACCGATCCCTAGTACTAAATCTCCCTTTGACAGCTAACCACATTTCCGATCTCTCTTTGCTAGATAACCACATTTCCGATCTCTCCTCACAAGGAATTGAATCAATGCTAAGTCCTCACATCAGTCAAAGCCTTACCAGTCTATTAAATCACTCACCGATCTCTCAAACCCATTGTCGAATCTCCTGACCAGTCAAGTATATTCCTGATCTCTGTTGACAAACGAAATTGAACTGACACTAGATCTTTGTTACCATTTTTTTGCCGATCTCCCTTTCAAAAGCTTAAGAATAATCAAAGGTTCCGTTCCGGTTTAATGATGATCCCGATCTTAAATGTTCAAGCCAAATCTCTAATTTTAATCAAGTCCCGTTTAGCGTTGGTTCCCTACCGATCTCATGCTCATTGTGTTTTCCAATCTCTCACACCTTGGTTAATAATCACTTTCAGTTATTTCAACATACTCAGACAATCAAGTGTTTAAATAATTTAGAAATTTTCCGATCATAACAATTCATCGAACAAAAGAGGCATTCCATTTCATTTCATTTCAAGAATTTGTACAAGTTATTCAGATGGAGGATCACCCCCAGCCTGATCTACATTTTGTCCGTCCCCTCTTTCACCCTCAGCCTCCTCCTCACTCTCCTCACCTTCATCCTTGGGAGCTAGGTTGGCCATCCAGGAGAAGTCCTCCTTAGGGTAACGCTTCTTGAGCTCAGCCAGGAGATCTCTGTGAGCATTCACATAAGCGCCGGCCACTCCAGTCACCATCTCTTCTTCTTTCACCTTGAGCTCCTCAGCAAGGTGAGCGAGTTGAGCAGCTTCATCAGCCCGGAGCGCCTGCACTTCTTCAAGAGCATGAGCTTGCTCGGCCAGCTTGTCCTCATAGTACTTCATTCGCCCCTCAAGTTGAGATATGTAGTCCCGAGCGGATGATAGTTGGGATCGGAGGGAAGCTGCTTCATGCCCTATCATCTCGACCTCTTTACCCAGGCGATGCGCCTTCTCCCGGACCATGTGCTGGTTCACCAGACACTCAACGTTCAGGCTCATAGATCTGGTTAAGATATCATTAAGGCTATCCGGAGACAGCCTGTCCCGATCCTCCCGAAGGCAGATGGAGGACCCCAATACCTTAGCAAAACCTGGGTTCTCCCGAATAGTCCGGTTCTTCTCCAGCGAGTGGATCAGAACTTGAGCGCCGCGGGAAAGGGGCCTCACCTGTTGTTGGGAAAGACCCCCTTCCGCGCCCGAAGTAACTGGAGGAGGAGGAGGCGGCTCCTCCTGGCGAGGGGGAGATCGGACCATTTCTATGATCGGCGGTCCTGAAGGTTGAGACGAGCTTTCTCGTATTTCCCCGGGCTCATGATGAGGTGTCTGCATCTCCTTGGCCCGCTTCATCTCCCGTACCTTCCGGGAGATCTCCCTCTTTCGCTTTCGACTCTCCTTAGAGGCTTCGCCGCTTGCCATACTTGCACAAAGAAGAGGTCAGTGAGATCGCTAAGGTCCTGAGATCTGAGATATAGAAAATACCGATGCCGAGGTCAGAGAGCTGAAGCCCGCGATCTTTGCCGGTGATCAATTCCATAGTCCAATGGTGCAGCTCGGCGGTCACTGCATCCAAGCAAGAGAACTTTTCTCTGGACGCCTGCTCCTTCAACTCCATCACCATTGCGCCCTCTTCCCTATTCAACACGAGACGCTTCGGAATTAAGGGGCCTTGGTGTAGCCAGCTACGAGGGAAACTCTCAAAGCCGTTCGGAATTTTGCTCCTTAGAATGAAGAAGCGGTTCTTCCAGTTTTTCAGGGAGGAGGGCAGATCGATGAAGAGCCCGCAATGTGGCTTCGCCTGGAAAAACCAGTACTCGTCGTCCTTTCGATGAGTTAACCTATGCAATTCCGCGAATACTTTAGGCGTAGGACGGAACCCCTTAGCTCGGCAGAGGCCTCGGAAGGCTACTAAGATCCGCCACGAGTTCGGGTGAACTTGAGCTATGCACACTTGGAAAAATTTTAAGACTTCCTTAAAGAAGTCGTCAAGAGGGAACCGCAGCCCGGCTTTCAACTGTTCTTCGTATACCATAATCATGTCGTTCTCTTCGAAGAAATGATTAGCCCGGAGATCGCCGTGACACCGGATAAGTTTATATGAATCGGGCTCAATGTTATGCTCCTGGCTGAATGACTGCAGATCGGTTTCTTGAAGGACCAATGGCAGCTCGTCCATGGGAAGATTCTCTCTCCCTGAAGAAGGCGCATGCCTTGATGATGTCACTTGTTCCCGAGCTGGAACGGAGACTCTAGGAGGTTCAGGTCGCGCCCTTGGCCCGACCACCTCTACTTCATCAGATGACCACGAGAACTGGATGGAAAGAGGGCTTGCCACTCTCTGACCTTCGGCGCTGCTCATTTTCAAAGGAAATAAAGAATTTAAACTAAAAGAAGGATCAAAACCCTTACCGGAGCTTGATCGGAGTCGGAAGAGCTTGAGAAAACGAGAGAATTTTGAAGTTGTTCGCGAGAAACTGAAAATGACACAAGAGAGCAAATGGCTAACCCCCACCCCTATTTATACTCGTCCGAGCATTTAATGCTCACGGCATCCCAGGCGGTGCATCGGTCAGCGAGATCTACCAGCTGTTTCTGACACATCTCATGAATATTCCGGAAATTCCATAAAGAGATCGGCTAACTAGAGATCGGCAGATTAAGATAAATCTTTTGAATTGCGGATCGGTTTAGGGTCATTTAAATTAAAGGTCAGATCGGGTAAATACTTCAGAGATCGGAAAATAATTAATGCAATAATAATAAGATGATAATTGAAAAAATAAAATCTTTATTTCCAAAAGATCGGATTACATCATTTGGGCGATCTCTAGAGATCGGATTGCATTAAAATTAGACTACATCATTCCGGTGATCTCTAGAGATCAGATTACATTGAAAATAAAATACATCATTTGGGCGATCTCAGAGACCGATGGAACATCCCATCTAAAGGGCCTATGTCAAAACCCACATTGTGACTGATCCAAAGGATGTCATCGACTGGAACCGAGCCACTGTCGGAACACCCAATATGGAGGAAAGTCGCTGTCGGAACACCCAATGTGGTGAGAAGCCGAATAAACTTGGAGGAGCAACCGCCAAGGGTCGGCGGAACATTAGCAGTCTTCTCGGCCGAAATTGGTTCGCCGATTATACCTATTGAACGACTCGAGATCGGCACGATCGAGGTTCGCGATCCAGATCGGTTAATTGGTCCAGTTCTCTCACCATCATCAGATAAGGTTATCACGATTATTCAATCACCGGGGTCGTAAATTTTCAGTCGGGGAATAAAGAGGTCCATCGGAAAGGGATCAACAGCCACAATCATGGCCGGAACTTCTGCCGGAGCAGCTAGAACTGGAAAGTAAGAAGGAAGAGAGGAAAATCAAATGAGGAAAGTCTCTTCTGTCAGGGGTATATATAGGGGAAAATCGGGCATTTATTGCTAAGCAGAAAACGAAGCGGACGCTTCGGGAATTGAGGGGAATTAATGCTTTGACCGGACCAGGCCTGATTAAGGGAAATATTGGAATAATAGAGATCGAAAGAGGGAAGACTGGTATGAAAGATCGGAGAAGGATCATGTTAAGAAGATCGGAAAGGAAGAGAAAGCAGAAAACAAAAAGAATAAGACGTCTACCGCCGTCACCATAATCAGAGCCGAGGTAGTTAAAGCGTTGCAGGTAAAATCTCAACCGCACGCCCCAGAATCGCCCACATTACTGACAGGTGCCAGAATATGTCATGACAGCGCTGTACCTTCCAATCTCCACCGTTGATCCAACTTGTAAGGACGAGCCCAGGGCCCTTGGATCAAAGAAGAAGACGACAAAACCAGTGTCTTTCACTCCTAGCCCTTAGATCGCCCCGGACAAGAGAATTTGGGACCGTCAGATTAGAAGAGGAAGAAGACAAATATTCTGAAGTGGATCTCGGCCATCTATTCTGATTCTCTTTAATTCTTGAGCTTAGGATTATGTCCTTTGAAATCTTGACCCTCCATCTCCCTCAAGATAGATCCTGACCCTTCAAGGGGAACACCCGGTCCTTATAAATACCTGCATGAAAAACTGTTCAAGGGACGGACAAAAAAAGGAGGAAGTTACTATAGCGGAAGAACTCTGAAATTTAATTCAGATCGTTACTCTGCCTTCATAAGGAGAACTTTTGGAACCAGTTTTCTGAAGTGTTTTCTTAAAAGATTTTGAACACTGAAACTCTCCATTTTCAGCTCGTTCATTATCTTGTAGCGTTCACATTTTTCAGTTCCTTGTTATCTTTATTTTCACTTCCATCGCCCATGCTCAATCTCATTTAAACTCGGGTATAATTCTGACTCGATTGCATTTAGTGAAGCACTCTTTGTTCCAAGGCGAACCTTAGTCTCCCAGCTATCAACTTGCAATCGTTTTGTGATTCTCGGTTAGTTCACTAGAATCGACTCCTTACAGGTCAGTATTCATGTTGCCATTTTATTAAGTTTAGTTCTTGTTTTACGCATTTCCATTCTTCTTTCTTTATGTATGTTATTTTCTTTAAATTCATATCACGCTAGAAAGATACAGAGAAAGGTTGTGCTCTAGTTTATTTCCGTGTCGATACCTTTGTTAATCTTTATTATTTCTGAGCGTAAGTCATCTAGTTCCAAGCGATACATAAGTAGTTGGATGAGATGTAGGTAACGGCAACTTAAGAGTCCTTTTGAAATAATGAAAGGTCTGAATAATAAGTCTAGAAAATGGTAAAGCTGAGTCACTAGAATGACTCAGTAGGTCATAGGGCAAGACGTCATAAGACAGAGTAAAACCAAACCTTGGATAACTAAATGGAATAGATCGGCTACCAAAAAATGCTGGTGAGGCGACCATATAGGAAGGTCGGAGGATTCGGGTTGGCATTCTCTGCCCAGTCCTAAGGTACCAATAAGTTAAAGAGGTCTTGCGCAGACCCCCTGACACCTTTGAACGTCAGAACCCTTAGCCTTAGGCCCTCTCGATAGGTAAAATTTAGAGAGATCGGAAAAATCCTTATTCGACTACCATTTAATTTAAAGGAGATCGGAGGAGAGTTCTTATCCGATTCTCAATCTAAAATTTTAACAAATATTTTAAAGGAGATCGGAGGAGAGTTCTTATCCGATTCTCAATATAAAATTTTAATAAATATTTTAAAAGAGATCGGAGGAGAGTTCTTATCCGATTCTCAATCTAAAATTTTAAAAAATATTTTAAAAGAGATCGGAGGAGAGTTCTTATCTGATTCTCAATCTAAAATTTTAATAAATATTTTAAAGGAGATCGGAGGAGAGTTCTTATCCGATTCTCAATCTAAAAATTTCAATAAATATTAAAAGAGATCGGAGGAGAGTTCTTATCCGGTTCTAAAGCTTAAAAATTTTAATAAATATTAAAAGAGATCGGAGGAGAGTTCTTATCCGATTCTCAATCTAAAATTTTAACAAATATTTTAAAAGAGATCCGAGGAGAGTTCTTATCCGATTCTCAATCTAAAAATTTCAATAAATATTAAAAGAGATCGGAGGAGAGTTCTTATCCGATTCTCAATCTAAAATTTTAACAAATATTTTAAAAGAGATCGGAGGAGAGTTCTTATCCGATTCTCAATCTAAAAATTTCAATAAATATTAAAAGAGATCGGAGGAGAGTTCTTATCCGGTTCTCAAGCTTAAAAATTTTAATAAATATTAAAAGAGATAGGAGGAGAGTTCTTATCCGGTTCTCAATCTAAAATTTTAATAAATATTAAAAGAGATCGGAGGAGAGTTCTTATCCGGTCCTCAATCTAAAATTTAAATAAATATTCAAAAGAAATCGGAGGAGAGTTCCCATCCAATTTCAAAAATTGGATTCTAATAAAATAGCCCTTCAAACAAAACTAACATACAACAGTAACTCACTAAGGTTGTCTCATTTACTTATGTATCTGGGTAATCCGAATTAGTGAAAAATCAAATATTCCTTTTGTCAAAAGGATTAACATTTCCATTCAAGTCCTCCTAACTAATTTATAAAGAGTGCGAAGTTAAATCTACTTACCCTAATTAAGGGACGAGGTGGGGTGCTTAACACCTTCCCCACCAGTTTACGGACCCCGAACTTAGAATCTCTGTTTTGAAGTGGTTTTATTTCACTTTGTCTTCACAAATGGTTTTCTTTAGTTTCCCTCAAAACTAAGGTGGCAACTCCTCATTCTTTTCCACTTCGGTGAGGGTTCGTTCTGGCGACCGCAAAATCCCTTGCGACACTTACAATAACAGCTACCAATCAAGCATTGGGATGCCTCCATATGAAGCTTTGTATGGCAGAAAATGAAGAACTCCCCTGTATTGGGATGAGATAGGTGAAAGAAAGATGATTGGGCCTGAAATTATTCAGCAGATTGAGGAGAAAATCAGGGTGATCAAAGATCGACTTAAGACTGTATTAGACCATCAGAAGTCCTATGTTGATCTAAAGAGAAGGGATATTGAATATGCAGTGGGTGACAAAGTATTCCTCAAGGTTTCCCCTTGGAAGAGTATTATGAGATTTGGCAGGAAGGGGAAACTGAGTCCTCGTTTCATTGGGCCTTATGAGGTTCTGGAAAGAGTGGGTCCTTTGGCATATCGGTTGGCACTGCCTCCAGAGTTAGAAAAGATACATAATGTCTTCCATGTGTCTATGTTGAGGAAGTATCAATCAGACCCATCTCATGTACTACCAGTAGAAGAAATTGAAGTCAATCCAGACCTTACATATGAGGAAGAACCCATAGAGATTCTGGCTTATGAGGTGAAGCAACTACGGAACAAGCAAATACCATTAGTGAAAGTGCTGTGGAACCATCATTCAGGCCAGGAGGCTACTTGGGAACGAGAGGAGGACATGAGGAGACAGCACCCATAGCTGTTCAGAGATTGATACCAGGTAAAATTTTAGGACGAAATTTATTTTAAGGGGGGGAGAATTGTAACACCCCTATTTGTATAGCTTGGTATATTTCACTATTCCGGTGATCGGTGTTGGTCCGGACAATTAACGGGATTAGGACCACACTTAAGACAACTAGATAAGCCATAAACACAAATAATTAGTAATTGTCAATTAGTTAAGTATAAATAAGAAAAACAGAACATAAGAAATTAAATGAGCCGAGAGTCACAGCGATGGGTGACCTTCTCCGGAAGGACTGCGAAGTCGATTTAAACTCAAATTTCGAACTGTAAAATGTGACGTTGCGGTCCTCAGGACTATTGCGAACACAGTAGAAAAGAGAAAATCACGAAAAAGAATTGTTAAGCCAGTCAAATAATTAGGTCAGGGATCTAGAAGCAATATTGAATTATTTACAAACCGGGTTAAACTAGCGAGGGGCAATTTAGTCAATTGACCCCGAGACCTGACTCCTGACCTAACTGTCAAATAAAATCAGAGAAAAGAAAATTTTAGAATCGAAAATTAAATTAAAGAACTAATGGAAAAATAAATAAAAAAATAAAAGGAAAATGAAAAAGGTGAAAAAAGATGACATCATGCGTGACATCATGTATGATGCCATAAATATTATAATTAAAAATTAAATTTATGATAATTTATGGTATTTCATAAGACTAAAAACATAAAAGAAAAGAAGACTTATCTTCTTCAAGCCGTCACTCACCTCTCTCTCCCTCACCCTCACTTTCCACCATTAAAGCTCATCTTTGAGCTTAAGAAACTAAAAACCTCAGCATAGAAAAATTACTCACCATAGTTAAAACTTATTTTGGCAACTAGAAGTGGAGATTAAGTAAGAAAGAAAGAAGAAAAGAAAGAAGAAATTGGGTTATTGAACTTCAAAGTTGAGGTAAGCTATTTACTTTGGAATTTTGAGTTTAATACATGTGTTTTTAGTTGAATAAACTTGGAAATATGCTTAAAGTGAAAAGAAAATTTTTGTGAGGGACCATATGTGAATTCAGCCAGCTTGATTGGGTGTTGGATTTGATAGTGTTTAGTTAAACTAAACATGAATTAGAGCTTAAATAAGGTTGAATATGTTATTAGTGTAATGATTTGATTAAGGAATTGATCAATGGCATGAACTAGGGTTTTGGCATCTAGGGTTTTGGAGACAAAAATGTGAAAATGTATTAAATGGTGTATTAGACTTGGTTTGAGGTGAGAAATGGTCATTTGTGACCAATTGGAGTATGTTAGAAGTGTTGGAACCAAATGCAAGTTCGGGTTGCTTAGGGTCATGCTACAGGCAGTAGAACCAAGATCCTTTTCAGGGACCAAAATTGAAAATTTACAAGTCCAATTGGTGTGAGACCAATTGAGAATGAAAATAGACACAAAATGGAACATTTTTCATTTAGGAGTCATGCCCAACAAGTGACTAAAACCTAGTGAACAAATTGACCAAATCTGGACTTAGGCAATTTGACTTGTACAAAAAATGACCAAATGAACAGTGATTGTTCATTTGGCCATAACTTGGGCTAGACAGGTCTAAATGACCTGAAATTTTACCAGTGGAAATCTGAGATATAGACCTAAAGCTTTCATGAAGAACACAAACCCAAATTATGCCCTTAACCAAGTCATTTAGCCACCCAAAGTTGGTGACCTAAAACTGCCAGAACCAGTTTGGTGCCCAGAAATCTGGGTTAAGTCCAATCCGGCAGCCATAATTCAAATGGCTATAACTTGAGCTACAAAACTCCAAATGGAGTGATTCAAAAAGGAGAATAAAGTTAAGACATTAAGGGACAATTTCTATGAAGAAAACTTAGCCCAATTCTAACAGAAAAATGACCAATTGAATAGTGCAACATAAGACACCAAAACTAAAAATTTACAATTTTGCCTAAAAGACTTAAGTTTTGAGAAAACAACCAAAACTAACAAAATTGGTAACCAAAATGTGGTATGTGGGTGAACTTAGAGTTTCCATACCTATTAAGTCTTAGAAAGTCAACAAATTGACTTGAATAGTACTATGAATAGTAACCTCAACATGAAATTTGTAAGAATGTAAGTTTAAACATATTGGAATTGTTATGAAGTAAAGATACTGAGATACTATAAATTTTGTGTTTCAGCTGAAAAAGACTCAGAAAGTCTGAGAGACTGAGTCAAGGCCTAAAGGCGACTCACATTAGATTTGTGCACAATAAACCCTATTTAAGCATTTTATCCTTGAAAAATTGATTTAGTACGCATTATGAGTTTAAGAACTTTTGTGTTGCCACTTTGTGATGAAATTGTAACTTTGGAAATTGATTTGATTTTTGTATGCAATATTTGAATAAAATGTTTGAAATGGATTTCTTATTCACACTTAGCATGACAGTGCCTTATTATTCCTACTCCATTTATGGGGTTGAGATCGATTATTTTCCTCCCTTTCTAGTTTACCAGTTGAGATTGTAGATCGGATGAGTACTCATTAGCTAGCTAGCCACCTCCCTCATTGATTTCGACTAGTGGGATTGTAGATTACTTTGTCGTGATGTACAACACGGCATTGATCGAAAATTTTGTGTCATGGCTTAAGTTGTGTATGAATTAGCAACACTGTGTTTATTAAATTATTTGACCAAAATTGTGCTATAATGAGTTTTGATAAATTGTGAATTGTGATTATGAAATATTCAAATTATGAATTTGTCAAGGAATATTTTATGTACTGTATTTTAATTTTTATTGTGCACCACTGAGTATTTTTATACTCAGCGATAACTTATTTTACTGTCGCAGATAAGGGCAAGGAGAAAACAATAGAGTGAGCTGCTACTGAGATAGTGGACTTCACTGATCCTTTTTGTACGAGTATTTATTTATACCATTGTAATTGTTTGATGTAAATATTGTAATGTTCTATATATCAATATAAAGTTGAGCAGTTGTATAATAAATTGTAATAATATTATTTTTGTATTTTATATCTGTAAATTAAACTTGTGAATGTACATTAGCTTTATTGAATGAAATGATGAAATATTTTGAGATGACAAACTTGGATTAAATTGTGGAATTATTTTGAAGTTGTTTGATTTGAGAATTTTGAGTTGATTTGGGTTGGGAGTTGTGAAAAAAATTATTGGAAGTGTTTTTCTCATGTATTTGAAGAATTATTTTCTTAGAATACAGACGGCACTCCGCCGAAATTTTTATAAAATTTACGGAAAAATAAAATGGGCAAAATTTTTAACTAGTTTTGAAACTTCAATTAAATGATTTTAATTCCTACCCAAATGCTCACCACTTCCAAAAAGTAAGAAAATGGTTTTAAAATCCCTTGTAGAGTACTTAATGAATTATCAGTAGGTGAAGTTCGGTAGTTCATTTGGTATTCTACGGGATCATGTTATGCCTTACAGAGGGGTAAGGTGTGACATTGAAATTGGGTGCTTCTTAATTTAAATGAAAGGTAAGATACCAGGCTATAAATTATATAAAGACCATATGGGCAAATTCTATCTTTAGAGTGCCCAAAGAATTAATAGAAATAGGGTACCAAATAGGTGTCCCTCCTGAAATGACAACTCACCTTTTTGAACACTTTGTGAATAAAGGGTTATAAATGAATTTCTACATGTCTAAATGTTAATCAAATTGATTCCTAATGAAAGTAAAGACATAAATTGACATGTTTTATGGAATAAATTGATCTTAAAAATGCCTTTCTCTAGGTTTAATTGTGATTGCAAAATGAGTTGGGAAATCTACCTTATTGAAGAGTGATGAGATTGATTCTAAACGCTATGGAATAAGATGCTACTACTTTGCCAAATGAAATAATAAGTTATATAATTATGTTCTTGTTGGGAATATGCAAATGATTATGTGATGATAAGAATTGATATTATGAGAGTCATTACTTTGCTTAAATGAAATGATATGTTACATGGTTATGTCCTTATTCTGAATATGTAAACGTTTATGTGATGATGACAAATAATGTTAAAATTGATGAATGACAATTCCTTATGGATATAAGAATGGTTGAATTATATAAGATCATGTTATAAGACTATTGAGTCCCAAAATTCCACCCAGCTTAAAGTTTGAAATATGATAGTTTGGCATGCCAAATAGGGAAGTAAGTTAGCAGATCTGCAAATCGGATTGAACTTATATCTTTGATGATTTAAAGACGGCATCTAAAAGACGGTGTCGCAATATACGTACTAATTCTAAAAAGGGCAAGTAAGATGACACCTGAGAGAATGTGTTCCAGTGGTGAAAAGGACACGTAAGACAACATCAGAAAGAAGATGTAGTAATAAAGAGGAAATATAAGATGACATCTGAAAGAAGTTATCGCATTAAAATCTTAGTATCCGATATAAGAAAAGTCATTCTAGAAAGGAATTGGGCTATTAAATAGAAATAATAAAATGACCAATATTTATGTCAAAGGAGTTGCTCATTGGTTTGTAAATTTGGACCTTACTTTGGTTAATGAATAACTTATTTCTATATGCATATTTCATGAGCAAAATCAGTTGATTTCAGTTAAATAGTTACAATGGAATGCTTTATACATTTTTGCAAAGTTGTTATAAATCGTTACTTGATACTAATTATTCTAATTAGTTGTTAAATACCTATAGCATGTATAGTTACAAACGACTATAAATTAGCCATCTTAAGCTTGACTTACACCACTTAGCTATATGCTTAGCACAATGGGTTTTTACCTCATGCAAGTACTAAAGCCAATGGTTCATAAAAGAGTATATCATTAAAGTTTGCATCAGAAGAGCGGTATTTTGTTAAGAGTTTAATTAGGGTTGGTTTCTTTACTTGTAAATGATTCTTTTGTATAAGTTGTATAAGTAACTAATGATAAAAAGTTGTATCTAATGAAATGACATGTTATGTAAAGTTTGTATTTTGCTTAAATCACTTTTGGAACAATGTTTATGTGATGAGTATAGAATAATCAGATATAAATTGAGATGTAGATCTTATTACAGGTTATGAAAATTACAGATAATACTCCCAGTGTTCAGCTGTTATGCTGCCGGATCAGGAGTTATTACAATTTTCGGTATCAAAGCCTAGGTTTAGGCAGTTCTGGAACTAGATAAAAGAAATGTTAATGAGTCACATAGGGTATAATAAATAGGAGATTTGTGTGACTCTGATGCAGATCTACTCTCTTGTTTATTATAGGGATTAGGTATGGATCCTTCGTAACAAGCCATAGATGAGGCTGCAGAAAGTGACAGCCCCATTAGTGTAGGCCACAGAAACCCCAAAAATGTTCCTCCACAAGCCTCGGCTAGCCCATCTAATCAAGGCCAGAATTCCTTATTTTAACAAATTACAGACTTCTTCAGACATATGACAGGGGCTATCCCACAAGCTCCATAGAGAAGTCATCTAGAGAAACTCAGGAAGTATGGGGCAGTAGATTTCGATGGCAAGAGAGATGATGATCCCTCCACTGCTGAATTATAGTTGAAAAGGATAAAAAAAGGTTTTACATCAACTCCACTGCACACCAGACCAGAGGTTGGAGTGTGCAGTATCTCTATTACAAGAAGAGGCATACCAGTAGTGGTTAATAGTAATTGATCATGCAGAGAAGGCGCAGCCTCCACAGGACATTACCTGGGATCTTTTCTTAACTGAATTTAGAAAGAAATACATCAGTTGACAGTATTTGGAAAGTAAGAGAAGGGAGTTTATTCAATTGAGGTAGAGACAATTATCAGTTACTGAGTCTGAGAGAGAATTTATCAGAGAGATAGTTATCACTGAGGAGATCAGATGTAGGAGGTTTGAAGATGGCTTGAATGATTACCTCATACTCCAGCTCACGGGGATGCAGATAGATGACTTTTCCAGATTGGTGTCAGTGGCTTTAAACATTAAAAGAGTTAAAGCAGAAGAACAAAGCAGAAAGAATAAAGATCAGAAGAGGGGGAAACTGAGCAACATCTCCTCTAGTAATAAGAAGATGAGGGGATCTCAAAGTCAGACAGCAATCCACAGTACTAAGCAGGGGACCCCATTTAGGCGTGGCCGACAATAACAGGGTTCCACTGTTAGTTCACCAGCTGCTTCCTTTAGGCGACCAGGATTAGCACCGTGTGAGCATTGTGGCCGTCCCCACTTAGGCACTTGCAAGAAAATGACAGGGGCCTATTTCAAATGTGGGGCCATTGATCATTTCAAGAAGGATTGTCCTCAGTTGAAGGGTACTGATGCATCACTGACTCAAACACAGGTATCCACGCTTGGTACTCAGAGAGGCAAGAAGCCAGGCAGCTCAGACAGATGGATAATCCAAAAGAGTTATACATGTGCTAGAGGATATGTTAAGAAGTTATATTATTGAATTTGAAGGAAGTTGGGATAAACACCTCCCACTGACAGAATTTGCTTATAACTATAATTATCAGTCTAGCATCCATATGGCAACTTATGAAGCCTTATATGGTAGAAAGTGTATAACTCCATTATACTGGACAAAACTGGGTGAAAAAAAGTTAGTGGGACTAGAACTTGTGAAACAGATAGAGGATAAAAGTGAAACTAATAAAGGACAGATTGAAAGCAGCAATGGACATATAAAAATCTTATGCTGATTTAAAGAGAAAGGACATAGAATATGAAGTGGGTGATAAAGTCTTCTTAAAGGTCTCACCGTGAAAGAAGATTTTGAGATTTAGCAAGAAAGGTAAGTTAAATCCTAAGTTTATTGATCCATATGAAATAATTAAACGTTTGGGTCTGGCAGCTAATAGACTAGCCTTACCACCAGAACTATCAAAGATACACAATGTCTTCCACGTCTCGATGTTAAGAAGATATAGATCTGACCCAACCCATCTCATTCTTAGGGAGACAATTGAAGTGCAACCAGATTTGACCTATGAAGAGAGACCGGTGGCAATTTTAGCTGGTGAAGTAAAGGAATTGAGGAACAAACAAGTTCTACTGCTTAAAGTGCTACGGAGGAATCATGCAATTGAAGAAGCTACTTGGGAAAGCGAGAAAGCGATGAAACAACAGTATCCCCAACTGTTTAATTAAGGTACAATCTCTAATTTCAATGACGAAATATCCTAAGAGGGGGAGAATTATAATGCCCCAAATTTACAGACCATATTTAGTATATTTTAGTAAGAAATTTAAATATTGAATATGGTATGTAAATTGGATTAAATGAGGGATTAAATTAAAAATTTTAAAAAGATACCTATGGACTTTATTGCAAAATTAATAAAGTTTAGAGGGAGAAATTTAAATTTTTTTAACTTAGCATCTAATTAATTTTAATTAAGATCATTAAGTGTGATTAATTAAGTTAATTAATCACAAATTAAAGGGGACCAATGGGAAAAAGACATATGAAAGAAGAGATAAATATCTAGGCATATAAAATGACAAAAATTGGTATCTTCTTCTGCCATCCATTCAGCCAACCCACTCTCTCTATTCTTCCCCATTTTCTTTCTTCCAAACTCAAATAAAAACCCTAATTCAACAATCTAAGATGATGTTTTGTGATAGAATTGAAGGAATTGATGATCAACACGTGAAATCAAGGTGAAAGAGAAGGAAAAAAAATCAAGAAACTGTGAGCTGATTCAAGAGGCAGAATTGTTAGGCTGGAAAACCAAGGCTAAACACTAAATTGACTTGGGAATTTTTGATGAAAAGTAGTTGCAATTAGGAGTAAATTGCTGAAAGTAAGTTGAGGCAAGGGCTTGTCTAAGCTTATTAGCAAAATTATTACTTTATGCATCCTTGAATGGTGACTGCTTGTATTAGTGAATCCAGTGAGCAGTCTGTACTAATTTAGTCATAAGTTGAGTTATAGAGCTCCAATTGAGTTGCAACTGGTACCAAAATTTCTTAAGACATAGATCTAAAATTTTCATGTTTTGACCCAGATCTAATTTTTAGGATATAGTGGTTGAAATTTTAGAGTAAATTGGTATTACAAATCTGGAATTTTCTATAATTCAGCAATTCAACGTTGTGACCTCCGTATAGTAAATAGGGCATATCTTCCTCTGTACATCTCCAATTGAGGTGTTATAAGATGATTTGGAAACTTAAGACATAGGCCTAAAATTTTACTTTAGAGACCTTGTACAAATTCTAGGTGTAAGGTGCTTGAATGTTGATTGCAAATTTGAGTTGGAAATCTGGAATTCTCAGGACACTGCATCCATAAATAGTAGTTGATAATTTAGCTATAACTCATGATTTAGGCCTTCAAATTAGGTGATTCTTGAACCATTAGAAACCTAAAACATGTAGGAATATTTCTTGTGAAGACTACTTTGATGGAATCTATCTTTAAAATGGTCAAATTGGCTTATGAATAGGAACCATGAATTCTGATTGTAGCCAGACCTGATCAGGTAGATATTGGACAGTGTGTAGAAAAATAAGCATAACTTGAGATTTAGAGCTTCAAATGGGGTGATTCTTAGTTTAAATGAAAGATAAGACACCAGGCTATAAATTGTATGAAGACCATAGGAGCAAATTCTGTCTTTAAAGTGCCCAAAGAATTGATAGAAAACAGGGTACCAAATAGGTGTCCCTCCTAAAATGATAATTCACCTTTTTAAACACTTTGTGAATAAAGGGTTATAAATGAATTCTACATGTCTAAATGTTCATCAAATTGATTCCTAATAAAAGTTAAGACATAAATTGACATGTTTTATGGAAGAAATTGATCTTGAAAATTTCTCTAGGTTTAATTGTGATTACAAAATGAGTTGGAAAATCTGCCTTATTAGAGAGTGATGTGATTGATTCTAAATGCTATGGAATATGATGCTACTACTTTGCCAAATGAAATGATAAGTTATATAATTATGTTCTTGTTAGGAATATGCAAATAATTATGTGATGATAAGAATTGATGTTATAAGAGTCACTACTTTGCTTAAGTGAAATGACATATTATATAGTTATGTCCTTATTCTGAATATGTAAACGTTTATGTGATGATGATAAGCAATTGATGAATAACAATCCCCTATGGATATAAGAATGGTTGAATTATCTAAGATCATATTATGAGACTATTGAGGCCCAAAATTTCACCTAGCTTAAAATTTGAAACTGAATAGTTTTGTGACACCCCTTACCCGTGTACAGTATATCCGAGTAAGCAATGTCACACGGTGTATCGGCACCCTCTATTTTAATTTAATCAATTTTTATCATAGTTTTGAATATAACTTGTGAAATCTAATATATTTGAGCCATTTGTCGAAATTATAATTTATTTGAGGTTCCGAACATTTTATAGAAAATTCGGCAGAGTACCGGCTAAAAATGGAGAAAACAGTTCTTCGGAACCTGTGAAAAACACTTCCAATAATCGTATTCAATCATTCTCAAACTCCAATGTCATCACAAACTCAATATTTTTCAACAACATTTCTCAATCAATCATTTCTCAGGGTACTCATATATAAGCAATGAATAAATACTCAGATTTTTCCATACATAACCACAAATCTTTATTATTTACATGAATATCAAAATATATTACATAAGTTTCATTTACACAAAGGAAAATAAAAATTGGTTACAAAATACCAAAATGAAGCCTAGTGTCCTACCAATGCACTGTGGAAGGTGAGGTGACACGGATACTGTGCAGAGCTGCAGGATGGACTCACCGCATTCCGGAACCTACGCGTGACAAAAGCAACACGCTAAGCAATGATGCTTAGTGGTGCAATAATAAAATAAAAGAAAATAGCAGAAAATAAATATGTATTTAATGTATATGTCTTATTTGTTTTGTATCTGTTATATTCATTTATTTCTTTAACTTTGTCCATTTTCATTCATTTAGTTGCCCAAGTAACCTATACTGAATGACTGGACTGGATAAACGGGTAAACTGGCACTGGGTATCTAGTACCTCGGGCCGTCACACCATCGGTCACATATGCATCTCCCGGTGTGCAACAGAACAGCTAACAAGCTGTAAATAATATTAGGCACGAGGCTAAGTCTCAACAAAATATCAAAATGGCTAAAAGCCATAAAATCACAGAATGGCATAATGTCATGTGCAGTACTGCTAACTGAACCCTATTGGCATGCCAAACTATCCAAACCAATCTTGTTAGGTATACTAGGGCATTTGATACTTTTAAATTCTTCAATTTTTGAATTTCAAGTTTTGGTGTCACTATTCACCTCATTGGTCAACAAAAATGTTGACTTTTGGATAGAAAATAGGTACATTGGTTTTGACACTCCCAACATACCACATTTTGCATTGAAAACTTGTTGGCATTAAGCATTAATACCATTTCTAAGCTTAAACCAAGGGAAGCAAAATTTTTAGTTTTTGTAACCCAACTTTACTGTTCCATTAGGCACTGTTGCAGTGGGAATTTGAGGAAATGGTAAACATGAAAGTTGTTCTTTATTTTGTCTAGTTGAATTTCCTTTTTTGAATCACTCCATTTGGAGTTTCGTAGCTCCAGATATGGTCCAAAAACCACAGCTGGCCTGATTTCCAATCTGCAGAATTTACCAAATCTACAGTACAATGAACAGTGATTGCCACTGCCTTGTTGAATAGGTTCTGGTCATAATTTGGGGTAGGTTTCCTCATAAAAGTTGTTTTTCTATATCTCATCTTGTTGCTGTAAAAATTTCAGGTCAAATGGACCATTCTACAGTGAGTTATGGCCAAATGAACAGTTACTATTCATTTGGTCATTCTGCAGAATTTGCTTGCAGGGTATCCGGATTGGGGCCAACTTTTGGTCCACTTGCTTTGGTCTTTTGGGCATGGTTTCTTCAGCAAAATTGTGCCATTGTAAGTCTAGTTTCATGTCCAATTGGCCAAACACCAATTGAACCTACACAGCCAAATATATGGCAGTCCAAATAGGCTGGATTCACAGCCTCCTTGCTGCTGTCCCTAGGCAGCCTACCATTTCACTTTGCCATGCTATATTTCAGCCCAAATTATGGTCAACTTACCTCAAATAGTCACTAATTGACCATTAGAATGTTCTTTAATAATTTCATAAGCCAAGTCAAATTTTCACTCCCAAAACCCTAATTTCCTTTAAGAATTTACACAAGGTACCTTAGTTTGACTCACTAACTCATTATCCACATGTATATATTCTTTAATCATGATCTTTAGTCCACTTTAAATCCATCAAAACAATCACTCTTATCCCTTCCTTAGGGCTGCCGAAATTCATGGTAAACATAAACATAAATTTCATTCATTTAAGTTACAAATTCTTACCTATTTCAAGTCTCTAACATGGAATTAATGAGTTTTAGATACATATGTGCACTAACCTCTTGTAGGGCAGAATTTTCCCAAGTTTAACTTCACTTTCTTTCCTTTTCTTGGCTGCCAAACACTTTCCCAAGAGGTATGGACAAATTTTAATGAAAGGTGTTTAGGGTTTAGTAGTGAAACAAAGAGAGAAATGAAGCTTTTTTGAAGGTGTTAATGGAGGTTTGGGCAAGCTTGGATTTCGGCTGGTTAGGGAGGAAGAGGATGGCTGCTGTTGCTTTTTAATTTTTTTTTGGTCTCAATTATCTCTTTTATTAGTTAGTTAAGTGTTTGTTTAATTGTGATTGGAGGGGGCTTTTAAATGACATCATAAAGATGTCATAATTTGCTTTATTTTGATTTTTCTTTTCTTTTCATCTCTAATCATTTTCAATTTAATTTTTAGTAATATTTATTCATATTTTATATTATAATAATTATTTACTCAACTGGACAAGTCGGCCAAAAATCACCTCTGAAGGCGAAATGACCAAAATGCCCTCCGTTTGGCTTAACGGGTCAAAATTGTCTGTACCGATTGAAAAAATTTTCTAAATATTTTTTTGGCATTCTAATGCCATAGAGACCTCAATGACCCTTCTTTGGAGTCCCAAAAATTATTTTATGAATTTTTCCCCGGGTCTAGGGCTCCTAATTGCGAGAACCGCTACTTCCCTCTGGGTTACCCATCGCTTGGGCATCGGCTCATTTGACTTAGTTGTATTTTATTTCTAAAATTTTTACTAAATTTTTCTTATTAATATTTGAGTTAATTATGGTTCCTGACTTTAGTTTAAATATTTTTTCGGACGTTCTAGCTGTCCGGACCGACACTGGTCACCGGAACAGTAGAATGTACGGAGTTGCTACCGGGAGGGTGTTACAAGTTTGGCATACCAAATAGGGAAGTAACTTAGCAAACCTGCAAAACGGATTGAACCTATATCTTTGATGATTTAAAAATGGCATTTGAAAGACGGTGTAGTAATATACGTACTAATTCTAAAAAGGGCACGTAAGACGACACCTGAGAGAATGTGTTGCAGTGGTGAAAAGGACACGTAAGATAACATCCGAAATAAGATGTTGCAGTAGTAAAGAGGAAATATAAAACGACATCTGAAAGAAGATGTCGCATTAAAATCCCAGTATCTAGTATAAGAAAAGTCATCCTAGAAAGGAATTGGGCTATTAAATGGAAATAATAAAATGACTCATATTTATGTCAAAGGATTTGCTTATTGGTTTGTAAATTTGGACCTTACTTTGGTTAATGAATAACTTGTTTCTATATGCATATTTCATGAGCAAAATCAATTGATTTCAGTTAAATAGTTACAATGTAATGCTTTATACATTTTTGTAAAGTTGTTATAAATCGTTACTTGATAGTAATTATTTTAATTAGTTGTTAAATACCTATAGCATGTATAGTTACAGACAACTATTAATTAGCCGTCTTAAGCTAGACTTGCACTACTAAGCTATATACTTAGCACGATTAGTTTTTACCTCGTGCAGGTACTGAAGTCGAGGGTTCACAAAGAATAGATCATTAAAGTCTGCATCAAATGAGCGGTATTTTGTTAAGAGTTTAATTAGGGTTGGTTTATTTACTTGTAAATAATTCTTTTGTATAAGTTGTATAAGTAACTAATAATGAAAAGTTGTATCAATGAAGTGACATGTTATTTAAAGTTTGTATTTTGCTTAAATTACTTTTGGAACAATGTTTATGTGATGAGTATGGAGTAATCAGATATAAATTGAGATATAGATCTTATTACAGGTAACACTCCCGGTTCAGCTGTTATTAGGGGTGAGCATTCGGTTCAAACCGAACCGAATCGAACCGAACCAAATTAAATTATAAAAACTGAACTGTAAATTTTAGAAACCGAACCGAACCGAAATGGGTGAAAAATCGAATCGAATCGAACCGAACCGTTCTATTTCGGTTCGGTTTAAACCGATCAGTTTGATTTTTTATTATTTTTTAATTTAGACTTGATTTTCCAGTTATTTGGTCTAATTTTAACTTTGGTTTGAACTTAATAACCATTAATCAATGAAATTAAACAATTAATATATATATAATTAAATATAATTCATAAATTTTTCATAAAAATAAATCAATTCAAAAATCAATTCGGTTCGATTTAGTTTGATTTGACTATATAAATTACCATTCGGTTCGGTTCGATTTAAACAATTTTTTTTCTCTTCAAAACCGAACCGAACCGAAATAATCGAAATTTTTATAATGTAAAATCGAACCGAACCGATTTAGTTTTAAAACCGAATCGATTGAACCGAATTGACTCAGTTCAGTTCGATTTTTCAATTTGAACCGAATTCTGCTCAGCCCTAGCTGTTATGTTGCCGGATCAGGAATTGTTACAATTATATCATTTATTATATTGTTAAAATAAATATATAATGATTGATTTATTATATTATATTATTTATTTTATTATTGAAATAAAAAATAATTAAATTATTTAAAAAAATAATTAAATAACTTTAAAAATATAGTTATAAAATAACAAAGTAATTATTATTGTTAATGAAGAAAAAATTTATAATTAATTTTAAGTTCTTAGGTATAAAAAACATATTTTTATAATAAATAAATATTTTATATTTTATGTTGTTAATAAAAATATTTTGATAAAGTTATAATGTGCTAATTAAGATGTTAAAATTATAAATAAAAAAAATAAAAATATTAATAATATAAAAAATAAAATCAAATCAGCTATTAGAATCAGTTTTAAAAATATAACTAATACAAATTGGGGTATGATATTAGTTAACTATAAGCTATCTAATACAAATTGGGGTATCATATTAGTTAACTATAAGCTATCGATTTTGTTTTTTTAAATTTATTAAACACTCTAGTTTACATATTTAGATATCTATTAAGTATCAACTTCATTCAACAGATAAATTAAATACTTTCTTAATCAGATAGTAACTTTAAAAATATATAATATAGTAAATAATTTATAATGGGTAATGTAAAATTTAAAAATAATTTGTTACGGATAATGTAAAATTTAAGTAATAAAGTAAATTATATTGTTTGGGATGTTTGGTAGTGGTGAGGGAAAGGGAAGTTTCTGCTGCAAAGCATATTCAAATGCGAGGAAATTATGAACATCAGAACACGAAAGCGAGGACAAAGTTAAATTAGTAATCTTTCCCAGTTTGACCGCTGACACGGTCAAAGTACTTCTACCGTGTTTCCGACTCGTTTATCACGTTACACGACCCTATCCAATTTAAGTAAAATTCTGTTGCGCCTGTTAAATAAGAAATTATTTAGGACTATTATTTTTTTAAATATATTAATTAAAAGTATTAAAAAATAATTAAAAATTAAATTTAATTATAAAAAATATTAAAAAAAAAAATAATTTTTTAAATTATTTTTTTAATAATATTTAAAATAATATTTTTATTAAAAAAATAATTTTAAGCTTTAAATTTCAATACCAAATAAAATATTAGTGATGCAGTCATTTAATGTGACCCTGTTGCGCTGTTAATAAAAAATTATTTGTTGAAAGCTTATTTATAATTTAAATCAACTTATAAAGAAAATATAGTTACTTTTTAATGTAGTATATTTTTAGTGAATTTTGAGAAAATTTATTATATAATTGCTTTGAATTTTAATTACTATGCTATGATTATTTAAGAATAATTGTAATAAAAATAATTAAAAGAACTTTTTTTATAAGCATATTTATTGAATCCAATGAAATTAGTATTCATTGAATCTCAATGAGTATTACCATTGATAGTTAAATTTAAATTAAATAAAAAATTCAATCCTTTTTCAAATAGAAGTTCTAATTCAGTTAGAATTATTAAACATCTCCATCAAGAATGTGCTATTATTATTATTATTATTATTATTATTATTATTATTTTAGTCCACTTAAAAGTTTATTCCTAAGAATTGTACTAATGCAAAAAATAAGAATTGTAGAAATATATTTATAACTAAAAAATATAAATTTATTTAAAAAATTAAATTAAAAGAAAACTTTAAAATATTAACAAAAAAATTTATATGTTTACCTAATAAATTTTTTTTTCTTATTCTTTTACATAAATTCAAATATAATTATATGAAAATATTAATATTTTTATAAAATTTTATTTCAATTTATATTATAATAAAATTTTAATTAAGTTGAATTAAAAATTTAAAATTTATATAAATTTTAAGTCTTACAAATTTTAAAATTAAATTAAATTATTGATGGGTAAATAGATATAGAAGATTGCATCCTGTGATAAAGGTATCATTCATTTGAAACGGTATTCAAAAGAATGACAATGCGCATTGGCCTATTACATTTTCCCAACTTATAATAATAGGAAATTTCTTATAAGCTAGAACTAACGCCGTCAACGCATAACCTTCCTTCCCACTTCAAAGAAGCTGAATGGGAATCAACCTGAGATGGAAACATCGACTCTCTTTCTAGCTCCCTTCTTTTAATCTTCTTTTCCCCGCTCATCATGGCGCTATATAACGCACCTCTAATTCCCACAAATTCTGTCACAGATTAAACCTTCAACTTTCTCAACAATCTTAATTAACTTCTTTGGTCTCATTCCCATGGATTCTGCACCCCGTACTCTGGAAATCACAGTTTTATCTGCTGAAAACCTGCGTCTGGATGGAAAATCCGTGAAAAAGGACGCCTTCGTTGTTGTAAAATTTGATTCTCTCATTTCTAAATCTACCAAGGCTGATCATGAAGGGGGAAGCAATCCTTCCTGGAATCAAAAACTCGAAATGGACATGCCAATACATGCTCGCTTTATTGTCCTGGAAGTGCAATGTAAGATTGGCTCAGGGAATAGGGTTATTGGCACAGCTATGGTTCCTGTTTCTGATTTTTTTGGGGGTTATACACCAGTGAACTATTTGCACTTTTTGAGTTACAGGCTGAGGGATGCGAGGGGTGTAAAGAACGGAATTATTAATGTTTCTGTAAAAGTGAAGGGGCTAGCAGTATCGGGAAAGAATTTACCGCATTACCAGATTTCTTCCTCGTCATCGTCGTCACGGCCAACCTGGGGATTGCCTGCGGTGGAGAAGAATTATCCTGGAGGAGTAGTAACAGGAGTTCCTGTTTGGTGTGCATCTCGTGCTTAATTATTTGATTTGGGGTTTTGTCTTGACTTTGGATTGTTATCCTAACTCTGACCCAAACAACCATTCATTAATTTCTTTAGAATTAGAGAGTAATTTGTTTGCACCCAATTAATAAAATATATGATAAATTCATTCTTCTATATCTGTTATTTGTATTTTTTATTCATTTATTTCAAAACTTACTGTCTCCCATATCACTGTATAAAAAACAAGAACTTATAGCTTACTTCTTCATAGTCTTGACCTGAAGAAGAGAAGCTAAGGAACAACCCCTAACAAACGCCACAGACGACCTGAAAAAGGGAGAAAGAAAACCCAAGTAGAAACTCAGAAGACCCAATTCTTAAAGAAAAAAAAAATTCAGAAGATCCAAACCCAATTAAGATTTGGAGCAAGAAAGAGTTACCAAACATAATGCGAGCTAGTTATTTTGGTCTATCCTGTTCAGCACCTGCATGGAATGGAAAGACACTTGGAATTTCCACCAGTTCAATGTAAGCTAACTTCCTTGAGGGATGCATTCATGCAGTTTCATTTTCTCATAACAAAGGGGGATCTCCTTGTTGAGCTGTAAAGTTTATTAGTTGGATAGTTGACATGGTCAAAAAATCACACTTTCTGATGACCCCCAAAATCTATCTTTTAACTTTCTTATGCTTTTGTAAAGGTCCTGCAGTTTCATTAAAGAGGTACTGTTGTTCTTCGATTGACGATTGAGATTGAGAGAGCCGTCAAAAAGTCTGCTCTGGAAAAAATGAATTTTTAAATTTTATTTTCTTTCAAAATATGCAAGTAGAAATCAGAATAAAATAAACAAATAATTTGAAAAATATATTTAAGGTTTTGCACTTCATCACTTAAATATATAAAAATTTAATTTTTATTAAATTATATAATATAGTTTAGCGTGTCTCCATTAATGAAAGTTAACGTAACAACTCAGTAGTTAATTATTATATTAATAACTTTTCTTAATTGTCATGTTAATTTATATTAATAGAATAATAAAAGTGCTAAAAATAATAAAATCCAAAACCATTACTCATACAAAGTCAGTCCCCCACCCCCACAAAATTCCAATAGGCGGCCGCGGCTGCTCCATCAGTTTTAAATTTTAATTTAATGCCAATCCCTGAAGTCTAAGAGCATTATACAGATAAGTGGTACTGTCACGGTGGTCGCCGTCATCCCCATTCAAATTTTATTTATGATTTTTTTAAATTTCAGTTTTATTATGAATTAATGAGCAATATATATAAAGAAGAGGGAGTTGAAAATGCATCTACAGGTCCAGTTGGCCACCCACTAGGAATTTTCCTCTTTATGATTCCCGTAAGGTAGCCGTGGTTAGCTGAAATGTGTTAAAAAAAAAAAATTGTAGAACAATTTTGACTATTTTATTTAAAAAAAAAACAATAAATGTTGGATGGAGTAATCTTACTGCTGTTTCAAGGAGAGAATTTATATTCAATTATTGAGAAATGTATTGTTAAATCAAACAATTATAAATTAAAAAAAAATAATTTAGAAAAAAATAATTAAACGTATGGGGAATAAGATAGGATTCCATTTTGTCAAAATAAAATAGAAGTCAAATTGTTGGAAAAATTCCTCCCTGCTTGCGAACTTGGATTACGACACTTACGTTACGTGAAGCCATTCGAATTATCAAATATAATATAAAAATATAAACTATAGATTGACGATAGGGGCAGAACCATTCAAAGGCTGAAGGGAGGAGGGGTTCCCCAAAATCTTTTAAAATTAAAATTTCATCTATAAATTTCAATATATATTTTTAATATTTTTTATATAAATTTTATTTATATTTTTGTATTTATTTTTCCAAAAATAAGTTTCTGATTTTGGAACCTTTTAGCTATCTTTATAAAATGCTAATTAAATCTATAATAAAGATGATTGCCCCATTTATACTTTAAAATTATCAAACAGGTACTTAAACCTCCTTTTGCTTACTCCTTAGATAATGAAAACATTTTGACTGCGTAAACTTAATTAAATAAATATTAAAATTAGATGTAATTACCTTCCCATTGTCTACTTATATATAATTAACTTCAATTAAGACTTAATTAACTTCGATTAAGACTTGGATTTGAGATCTATAGTCTCGAAAATAATTCTAATATTATCGACTCAAAACTCATTTAATATCTTGTATTTTTCATATTATAATTTATTAAAAAAATTTTATAAGAGGAAAAGTGTTATAATTTATTGCGATAAAATGGTCCTTTTAATTTTTTTTAACAAATTTTTTCTCATTTAAATTCAAAATCTTCATGTATATATCAAATTAAATTTAAATAAATTTCCATGCAATTTCTAAAAAGAAAAGGAACACTTTGCCATGTGCATAGAAATTAGAAATCTCTTTGTTGGAGAATTTTGATAATTATGGTGTTTTGAACATGTTCCAAACATATAACAGAAAAATCGCACCTCCTTCTTCCTCAATTACACTTTCATTGCTTTACAAGTCTTTTTATTTTATTTCTTTAATCTCTTCTTTATATATATCTAAACATAAAAGCCTTTCTCTCAACATTCCCATTTCTTGTTCAATATATATTACTCACTTGGTAGACTCGATTTCTTGTTCACCCAATTCCCTTACTCAAATCCAAAATGGGAAGCACGTCCCGCACTCTAGAAATCACAGTCTTATCGTGTGAAGACTTGCGTATTGGTCGAAAATGGGTGAAGAAGAACACGTACGTCATGGTTAGAACTGACCCTCTAAACTATCGCGCCACAAAGATGGACACAGAAGGAGGTGCCTACCCTTCTTGGAACCAAAGGCTTTCAATCGAAATGCCCTTGCATGAACGTTTTATAACGTTAGAAGTTCACTGCAAAACGGCTTCTGGTGATAAAACAATAGGAACAGCGAGAATGCCGGCTACAGATTTCATGGGAGGATATTTACCAGAGAATTATTTGAACTTCTTGAGTTATAGGTTAAGGGATGCGAAAGGTGAGAGAAACGGGATTGTTAACGTTTCAGTGAAGGCAAATTTGCCGGAATATTTGTCTTCCAATGATAATGACAAGAAGGTGTCGGAAATTAACGCTTGTTCTATGACATCAAAGCCGGCGCCGGCGATCCCCATTGAAGATGGCAAGAATTTTGGCTTTGTGACTGGTATTCCTATTTGGAGCAAAAATCATGTCTAAATCGATTTCGTATAAAATTTTTAGAGATCGGTGTTCATGCATGGAAAGGTTTTCTTGCTTCCTTGTGTTGTTTGGCAGCACGAATATTAATTTCTTTTTTTTTTTTTTTGAAACAATATAATTTCCCATGTAAATAAATGAAGATCCATGGAAATGAAAATTCACCGATCGCCAAAATTGAATTGTCTCTGACGGATTTCAGAGTTGAAAAGCAGAGTCCAATTCAAATATTGAGACATTTCCAGGAATCAGCATCCCAGAAAAAAAGTTATTATTACTGAAATTTCAAGTACTTTTTAAAGTAAACCCAATTAAAGCAGAATTCAATTCAAATATTTTAAGGGAAATTGAGTAATTCACAAGCTTTTCATCACCGCCCATAGCAAAGGATAGAATTAATGCTACGATTGTATGCTATGCGAATCTAGGTAATCAATGAATTCATAACTTTAAATGGAAAAACCAGTAGCTCCTTGGTGTTGGTATTTGATCAAGGGAAGAAGATCGGAGAAAATGGGATCCTCAATCAATCCGTCCAAATTTGTTACTGAAACGGTGTATTTTATGGTGTAAAATTATAGAAAATAAAATGATTTAACAAAATTTTGTAGTTCATATTTTATAGGTATTATATTTTATAAAAAAAATTATAGAAACAGGTTACACATTGATCATAAAATTATTTTTAAAAAATGATTTTTTTTTATGTAAAATATATAAGTATATATACTATTTTAATTATTTTATTATTTCCTATAATGAATTATAATGTATTCCTATAATTTCTAATAAAATTTTGCCACATTTAATTTAGTTATTGGATTTTTTTTTAATTATTATTATATATATATATATTTTTTATTATAAACAAACTTTTTTTTCAATTAAATTAATAAAATTTTCATAACAAACTATTAAAAAAAAAAGATATCGCTTTACAAAATTCTAATAAATTGTAAAATTTTACTAAATATCTTATTTTTTGTAATAAAATAGTACTACTTTGTAATAAAATTAAGCAATCATAGAGTACATCTATTGAAATTGTTGTTATTGAGAAAATAATTTTTTAAAATATATTAATTAAAAAATTAAAATTAAATTTAATATGATATCTTTAAAATAATAAATTTTTTTTTTCAACAACAATAAAGTTCCCTTCAATTAATAATGAGTCTGAGGATAAAAAATATATATATATATATATTTTAAAATATTTTATATGCTATTAAAAATATAATTTAAAAAATTATTTTTATATTTTTATATAATTAAAATGTATTAAATTTATTTTTAATAAATTTTCATACTCTCAAGTTACCATATTTAAAAATATATTTTTTTTTTCATCATATAAACGCTTAAAATGACAATTTTTTAAAAAGTGTTTATTCAGCCCTGGAATTTTCATGTCAGAACAGTTAAAGCTATTTGTAAAACTGAAGAGGAGCTTCGCCGATCTTTCACGTTGCTTTGGCTACGTCGGCCTCTATTGTTTTGTCACTTAATGTTAATAATAAAATTTTTTATGTTTATTTTAATTCAGTATTAATTTTTATTTATTAAAATAAAATTTTTTAATTTCAATTTTATTTAATTTAAAAAAAATCACTTTATAATATGCTATAGTAGATTTCGATAAATTCATTAGTTTTTTAATTAATATTTAATTAAAATAAATTTATAAATTATTATTTATTATATTATATAAAAATTAAATACTAATAAAATGTTATTTTAAAAATTATTATTACTATTTTTTCGGTTATTCTAGATTAAATTTTAATTAATAATAAATAATGTATATAATTAATAATTTTATTAATAAATTTAATTAGAGAAAATAATTTTATTGATGATAATTATTAATTATTTTAATTATAAAAATAAGAAAGAGAAAATTAAAGAAAAAAAAAAGTCATCAGGTGAGGAAAAGTTTATACTTTAACTATTAAAATTGACTAAAGGAAATTAAAATTTAGTGTTTTGTTTCAAATTTAGGCCAGCATATGTTGAACGTAACATATAAGCGGAAATCCACAGAAGTTCAACAAGCACCAGTGGTCTAGTGGTAGAATAGTACCCTGCCACGGTACAGACCCGCGTTCGATTCCCGGCTGGTGCACCATATTGTGGAGCGGTGATGACGACTGTGCTACTGTGACGGTTGGGTCTGTCACGATCATCTGAATTCAGATGATAAATCGCACGACTGAGCTCTAATTTATTTTTATTTTTTTCCCGTATAATTTATCTAGTGAGGGTGTAGGAGCTGCCCTGTTAAAAAACACAGGAATTATTAATATTATTTTTTAAAATCAAACCTTTTTAATTTCTTAGAAACAAAAAGATCAAATCTTAAACAATTTCAACAACGATAATCACAATAAATAGACTGGCTTTACACATTTAAAACCTCATTTGACAAGTTCCCTTTATTGTAATGTATAGATAGGTCTGGTTAATATTATTATTATAGTTATCATTATTCAGAGTGAGCAGATTTCGGTCTGAACTGAAAAATCGAACTAAACTGAATCAATTCGATTAAATTGAATCGATTTTAAAATTTAATCAATTTGATTCAATTTGTAAATTTTGATAATTTTGATTAATCAGTTCGATTTGATTATTTTTATAAAAAAATAAAAAAATTAAACTGAACTGAGCTGAAATTACTATATATATATATATATAGAAAGGAAACCCTAAGATTTTTGAGTTCTGATTTCTAAGTTTTTTTTTTTTTTTATGTTTTTGTTACTGAGATTTAATGTTGAAAATTTAAAATCTTACAAAATTCAATTTTATCGGTTTAAAATTGAACCAAACAAATATCTATCGATTTGATTCGATTGTCTCTTAGTGATTGATTTAGTTCGATTTTTAAAATTCTTGATTTTTGATTTTCAATTTTATCAGTTGGATTCAGTTCAAAACCGAACCGACCGTTTCACACTCCGAATCGTTATACTTAACCCTCCTTGCAGGAGTAACACAACTATTAAGCAAAAGGAGGTTCTCTCGTTTTTGAATCCGAGATGTTAGAAAGAAGGCACTGACCAAGATACACCAGCAATCCAAAGGCGGAATGGTAGACCCAGGTTCATTTCCCAGCAGGTGCATCCAGCTGGTGCAATGAGGATACATGCACCCTCGTGATGGTCGGGTCTATCACTATCATCTGAGGATATGATGAAAGTAAGGTCCAGCTGAGCTCTAATTTTTCAACTGAGGGATAATTTACAAACGAAACCCTTCACTAACAAGTACCAACTACTCATTAAATCTGTTTCTCTAATAATTAACAGTAAAAATATCATATACATTAGGCAGAGAGACCGAGAAAAGTTACAGATAATTACACATCGTAATGATAAATCTTGAGATTGGCACAGGCTAGATTCTGTCTCCAGTGAATACGGTCCACTGCTAGCAAGATGGTCATGTGCACATGATAACACAGCTAGGCAAGAAGTTCTGTCCGGAACTCTTGTCGACAACCTGGTTTCTATACTTCTTCAATACAAATTTGGTTGCTTGCCTTTAGAATGTTGAACTTGCAGAGAGGGCAGGTTGCATTGATGTAAAGCCACTTATCTATGCATGTGCTGTGGAAATGGTGATGACAAGGAAGTTCACGCAGCTCAGTTCCATCTTCATATGCAGAAAGACAAATGCAGCATTCCTGTAACATGTAATAACAAAGACATATCAGAGATGACTCAGTAAAGAACATATGTACGAGCTCCAACCACATACAAGATATAAATTCAGGGGAGTAAATCTTAAATTATAGAATTAACCATATGATTTAGCATAGCATTTAGAAATGTAAAAAAAAAAAAAAAAAAAAAATACTGGATTGCAAATCTGATTCAATACCACAATAGTTTGCTAATAGAGATCTAAACAACTTTGGTTGATGGGCCTAACAGACACCAGACTCCATCCCACCCTTAGCCATTTGACCTAAAGCTCCATGGACCCATCACAAAGCAGTTGCAATTTAAGAGATACATTTTTTTAGAAGTGATATAGACAACTTCCTGTTTCTGGGATACTTACAGCATCCTCATGAGAGAGTAGACGCTCAGTGGGCATATCAATTTCACATTCAGCCATCGTCCCTCCAAAAGATGCTTGAATCTCACCATTAACGTTCTCAAAATTTCCCTTCCTGTGGAACTTGTACTTAGGCAATTGATCAATCTCTTCCTTTGTTGCTCCTTCCTGTTTTTCCGTTAAGGGGGAGATGAAATCAGGCACACAATAAAAAGAACATGAAGCAAAAAATTTTAATAACAGCACTAAAGCACTAAAAATAAACCACTGAAGCATTGTCATCATGCATTAAGTAAATGACATATGATAATGCCAAGGCTTTCCAATATCTAGCTCTTGAGCTTCTAAATAACAGGTGAAAGCCATATTTACAAACGATATATCCAGAAGACCACAATTAAACCAGGCAAATAGTTCCATAGGTTCAAGATAACAGCAATATTCCCTCAATGTGTTTCTTGCCATGAGGTCTCCTGAAATTTGATCTTAAAACTTATCCAAGAAAATTAAATATGAAAAAAATTCTCAATTAAATGTTTCAACAGTTCAAGAGCAAAGAAAAAGAAACAACAGTTATTAAACAAAATTTCTATCATAATGGGCCATCAGCTGAGAGATTCACCTACTCTCTTTTAATTTACGGTTTACTGTGTTGTCACTTGAATTGGCTTATGCCTAAAGAACAGTTATAATATAAGCTCAATTTCACACCTGCTCATGCATGCACATCGTGTTGTGCACATGAAAAAAAAAAAAAAAAAGAACCACTGCCATGAACTACAAGGAAGACCTGAGAAAAGTGAATTACCCTATCTGTCATGGCATATAAGATTCCAATTATACATGGAAGGCAGAAGCAAATAGCAATACCAATGAGAGATGCAACAGCAACACAGATAATTACAAAGATCACATCGAAAGCAAGAAATGTGATACAAAGCCTGCAAAACAAACCAGTAAACAAGTCAATACACATAAAACACTTCCTGATGTAACCAAGACCAGATTGAAGGAAAATTTTGTTGAAACAAACCAGTATAGCTGAGGTGAATCATGTGTCACATTTTGGCCACCAGCAGTAACCCAGTAAAATCCGACAATCCACCAGACAAATGAAAACATTGTATTTGCAGACTCCAGGGGCTTTACAACACTGTGGAAGTAAAGTTCCATATCTATTATTCATTAAAAAGTATAGGCTAGAACCTTCCTCAATCTTAACAAAGTGAAGCATCAACAAATTCACAACAATTGAGCAACCCCAAGTATCCCACTGCTTACAACAGGACAGTCTTAAGTTCAATTTCAAATAATAGGCATATCTAAATCATAGAGAAGAATGCTCAAAGCTTACACATTGAACACACATACATTAACAACTACACCCAAAATCAGACAAACGAACACCTTGCGCCGCTCCTAGCCACAAAATCATAATAGGGAGTTGAGTTTCATTTATTCGGACGAGAGAACAAAAGTAGAGAGGATCAGAGGACAGTACAGCATCTATCTAGTTAATCATCTTCTTCAAGAAAAAACAAGAATTTGTCCTATTTCCCATCGAAATAAACACATAATTAAGCCAAAAAATAAGAAAGCAAAAGCGTACCTAGTTTCATCATCATTGGCCTGCTCTTCAGCCCCATAGTACACAGAATTTCCTCCATCACTCCCCGATCCCGAAGTGGAATCCCCACTTGCCCAAGCCCCATTGACTCCCAATCCCACATTCCTTCCACTACGCCTTCTGTACTCGAAGATCACACAGGCAATATGAAACACACACTGCAAACCGTACCCAATAATCCACAGCCTCAACGGCACCTCAGGTTCCTCCTTGACGCTGAGCCCCAACACCACAACAGCAATCCCCACGAAGGCCAAATTCCACAACACATCTAGCACAATAATAGGCTTGGAGTAAGCCCAATCGCTCTGGCGCCCCTCGAGCTGCTCCGCCGCATTTTCGCGCACCCGGACAGAGGGCTCCCGAAGCATCATGCGACGGCTGCTGGCTCGCCGGAGGAGCCGAGCAGCTGCACCACGGAGGGGCTGCGGCGGGTGGCGCAGGAGACGTCGGCTTCGGAGGAGGTGGTCGGCAATCGAGTGGGTGAGGAGAGGTGAGGTGTCAACAGAATCAGACGTCGGAGACGAGACAGAGGGATTTGAGTGACGCATTTTTTTTTTTTTTTTTTAGGACGGATTCCAACAACAAAGAGGCGAATTTGAAAGGCTTGAATCTTCAAATACCCAATTGGATAGCTTTATTTGAAATGACTGAAACTTGAAATTCCGAAGAAATTTAGGATTTTGGAATCGGAAGGGAGCGTTTGAATGTGCAAAGGAATAATTTTAGTACAAACCAATAATTTACAACACGTTTTAGAGGATTTGAAATCCAATCAAGAAGTGAAGCCAAAAAGGTTTTATGACACTTTTGCTGATGCTGACTTGGTATTGTTTTCTCTCAAAATAAGAGTACCACGTGTCCTTGACTTAAATCAGCGTTTTGAGTGAAAGCATAGGGAGAGTATAAAATGTCGTTTTGGGTGCAAACGCAAGCGGGAATGAAGAAATGGAGTACTACGGAAGCGTCCGTCTACGATTTCCATCCGGCGCTGGACTTACTAAGGCGCATTTGGTTTAATCATTGAATACTGTTGATGGTATTGGTGATAAGCTATTCTTGTTAACTAATAGTTGATAATTGATAACTGATGATAGCTGTTTTATGTTAAGTGTTTGGTAAAATTATATTTAACTGTTGCTGTTGATATGTGAAATGACTAATAAGAGTATATATCATATAATTTATTTTATTATTTAAATAAATATAAAATTATAAATTTATTACATTATATTAAATATATAATTATTAAATTAATATATTATATTATTTAAATAAATATATAATTATTAATCTTTTATATTATATCATTTATTTTATTATTGAAATAAGAAAATAATTATTTTTTAAGATAATTAAATAATTTTAAAAATATAAATAAAATAATAAAATAATTATTATTGTTAATAGAAAAATTTATAATTAATTTTAAGTTTTTAGATATAAATAAATATTTTATATTTTATGTTATTAATAAAAAATATTTTATCAAAATTAAAATACGTTAATTAAAATGTTAAAATTTAAAATGAAAAAATAAAAATATTAATAATATTAATTTTCTAGTTAAATAAAAAAGGATAATATGGTCAAAATAAAAAATAAAACCAAATCAGCTATCAGCTGATGAGAAACAGCTCTAAAAATAGAGCTGATACAAATCTACGGTGATGGGTATAATATCGATTGCCATCAATTATCAATTTCTATTTTTTTTAGCTTGCCAAACACTATAGTTTACCTGTTTAGGTGTCTATCAGCTATCAGCTGCACCCAACAGGTAAATCAAACACCCCCTAATTTACTTTGTCCAGTAAGCGTCCCCTCCAAAAAATTTGCCGGTGTACCCTCGCCTCCTTTTTCATACAATTTGTTTTTCTCAATTAAATTTTTAGAAAAATAATCAAAATTTTAAATTAAATAAAATAAAATTGATTATTTCTATTTTAATTTAAAATTAATTTAATTTTAATCAATTCAGTTTTATAAGTATTTACTTTGATTTTAATTTATTTTATTTGCACTTCATACATTTCACCATTAAATTAAATTTTAACAATTTATTGAATCGTAACTATTAAGAAGAAGATAAAAATTACCTTAGAAACAACCATGGACAAAACGGTGTCACATAAGGTTACATAGAAAACTAAGATTTATTTTCTCCAATAAGTTGAAAGAGGTAAACTTGATAGAAAATTATTGCCTGTACCTATGACCGGCAATATTTAACATAATCCGTTTATACGACATAATACTATATATAATTATATAGTTCTTGATCTCTGATATAAATGAGTTCTAAGTCATAAATAATCCGTTTATGATACACTAAAATTTAATCAAGTTAACTTATATTACTTTAATCCATTTAAATTTGTAATAATTTATTTTATTTTTACAATTAAACTATGTCATTATAATTTTAATTAACTTTGACATTTGAATAATGTTTAGATATTTAGTTGAATGTGTAATTATTATATGATTAATAATTGTCCTGATGGCAGAATTCGACTCTGCACGTATCTATATGTTTTGTGGTATTCTATGTTATGAGCCAATGGGCAAAAGCTTTGTCATATTCTTGTTGAGAACTAATAGTATTTAGTTGTGCATTGCTACTGCAATCTCTGATTAAAATGAACTTTGACTCTGTTGATTTTGGAGTTGCCGTTTTAAATAGTTGAGAAGCTTATCAGCATAAAAAAAAAAGTTTTAAGAATTTTTTTAACTATCAGATAATAGTTAAAAAATATATATAAAAAAAAAAAGACCTTTTGCCTCTGATAAATTTGAAGCTTTTTTGGAATAATTGATGTTATATTTAAACTAGAAATGCATTATCATTTTCCTTCAGATACTACCACGTCCACCGCCTGAAGACGAAGCAATATCAACACCAATTTTGGGGGCACAGAGTGTCCGAGGGAGGGGAGAGAATAATAATAATAATAATAAAGAGCAAAATGGTTACAAAAATAGGGCATAAAACCCGAAGATTTGAATTTTGTCATAACACATAAAGGAACCAGGTGGGATGTACAGAGACATCCTAATTAATCTAATGATCCATTTAAGTTGTTCTTAACGAATGCCCGCACGCTATATATAAGAAACATAATAACATGATTAGAACAACCCATTTGACACTCACTGAACCATATTACACACCACATTCTAAATTAAATTAAATCTTGGAGCTTGGAACCCCATTGCCAAGTACCCTCCTCATTGACTGAATCCGGAATCTGCATCTCCGCCACAAAGTCTCTCAGACAGGATACCCACCTGCTATTAATTTGTCAAAACTCTCCTATTATCTACCTTAACCAACCATATGGGGGATGAAAGATGGTCGAGCCTCAACTAATGGAGCAGGCAGGATTGGTTCCATGGTGTCGAAGCATCCAAAAATTGAGTTGCATTACCTACAGATATCTCCATCTCAGGTTCAGCACTCTTCTTTTCTTGCATGCTCTGGAATTAGACGCTGCCGCAGTTCTGCAGTTGCACCAGCCATCTCTGCAGGGGTGTTTGGAATGAGCAATATAAAGAGAAAATTCTTGGTGAAAATGACAGATAAGAGCCTACCTTGAGCTGTAAAATTGAACAAAGGAGGTAGTGCTTGTCCATTAGGCAAGCATGCATTGGGGTTTCTCAAGTCATCAAAGAAAGGATGAGCACATGCCTCCAACTGTGAGCCAGGAAATTTAAATTAGGTTGCTAAATTTCTCACCATATGCAAATTTCAAAAAATAAACATAATTGCTATGAAAATATTCAAAACTTCATGAAACTACATGCTCTTACAGCATTGCAACGTAGATTCGGTGAATACTGCAGCAGCCTTGATACAAGATCCACTGCTTCAGGGGGCATTCGCTTGTGAAATATCTGCATATTTTAATATTAACAAGACACCTATCACCACAGAAACTACACCCCACCTCCTGTGAGGGTAAAGGAAGAAGATACTCCAAATTATCAACAAACCTTGTGCCATGGGTGAGCTTTAATCTGAGGGAACTTAAATTCAGTGTAATTTGGATTCATGCACCTAATTTCTTCTCTGGTTGGTGTTCCCAGAACCTGATTTCAGATGGCCAACAAGGGGGAGAACTAAAAACTTTGCCAAAAAGTATAATCAAGTATAAATAGAACACGAGAAGCTACTACATTATACCTTGATAATTTCCACCAGCTGATCAACACCACTTTCCCCAGGAAACAGTGGCTGCAAAAGTAGGGTAAAAAAAGGCAAAAACCAGTAGACATTAGAAGTCATCATAAATCCAATATCTTAAATGATGAACAATTCCACTCTCTGCACCTCATTACCAAGAAAAAAGGTGAATTACAAAGTTCCAATTAAGAGGATGATTTAAAAGAATAATCCATGATGAATGACACAAAATACAGCACCTAAGTACATGCACACCAGATGGCACTGAAATGCAAAAGAAAAAATTTCGGACACAACAACAACTAAAGGCCTATTTGGCATTACTGTTGGAACTACTGTTGAGAAAATCACTTTTTAAAATATGCTAGTTAGAGAATATTAAAAAGTAATTTAAAATTAAATTTGATAAGTTTTAATCATAAAAACACTAAAATAACAAAACATCTTCTTCAAACAGCTTTTTTTAATAGCATCTAAAATGGTGCTTTTATTTAGAAAAATAGTTTTGACCTCCCAAATTCAATGCCAAACAAACACTAAGCAGATATTCAGACAATATGCCATAAATGTTCAGTCAAACTCCTTACAAAGTGAAAAACATAAAAAGAGGATGAATTGAAAATAAAAAAAAAAGGACCACCTGACCAAGAAGAAGTTCAGCCAAGACACAACCAACAGACCACATATCAATAGCAGTTGTGTATGTAGTAGCCCCAAATATAAGCTCTGGTGCCCTATAATATCGTGAGCAAATATAAGATATGTTGGGTTCACCTGGCACCTAAAGAAAGAATGGTAAATTGAATTAGTTTTCTTCAAATCAATGGCATACTTTAACTGCAACTGGGGAAAATAAAAAGAATAAAAATAAACTCACCAGCTTTTTTGCACTTCCAAAATCACATATCTTTAGTTGGTGAGTATGGGGATTGACCTGCAGAATGCATCAAAAACTTCAAGACAAGATGTTTTGTGATAAGCCAAAAATTCAACAAGGCAAGCTATTGCTGCTACAGGTATCATAGAAACTTCAATGAGATAAATCACATTAATCTTGAAAGGCAGAAAGTAAGGAGATGGCGAGTAGCTCTCACACCCCTTCCCCTTTAGATGGAAATCATTTTCAAGTCCAATAGCATCCAAAGGACCAAAAGACACATTGCTAGCCAGTTGCTGCCTATTTTTCTCCTTGTCAATTTCAATTTTCCCCTCGAGTTAGCTAAACTAAATTGTTAAAAATACCAAGCTACCAACTGTAATCTCCCTCACAAAAAGGTTCACGTAGCCACAATTAAAGTAGTCAGCAAAATTTGAAGTGTTAACTGGTAATAAAGTGTTTGTGCAAGGGTCAATTCTTCGAAGTATCAAAATAACGAGGGACAGACTGTAAGTAAATCTTACCAGTAAATTCTGTGGCTTAATATCACGGTGACAAACACCAACTACATGATGCAAGTAACTTAGGCCACGACAAATCTACAAAAACAAAGAGCATAATACTTAAATTGCACAAAAACTACATCCAAATTAGCAAAATCAGTACACAGTACACATCATAAGAATCCACAAGTCACAACCACCAAAAACTGGACAAACCAAGGAACTTTTACAAAGTTTACCTGGTAGGTATACAGTTGGACATATAAAATAGGCATGTGTTGGTGGTTCATCTTGTTATAGTGCCTAGAAACTCGGTGAACAGTCTCAGGTATATACTCCAGGACAAGGTTAAGATATAGTTCATCTCTCTCAGTAGTTGAAAAGAAAAAATGCTTCAGTTCAACGACATTAGGATGGTTGAGCAAGTGCATGATCTGAAGTTCTCTATTCTTGTATCTCCTATCCTGCAACACCTTCTTTATTGCAACTGCTTCACCAGTTTCCAACCACTTAGCCTATAGCATAGATGTATGAAATATGAAATGGTGAGGGAAAAAAGGCATAAAAGCACCTATAGATCTAAATGTGTCTGAGCATGCTGATTAATTCCACATACCTGATAGACAACACCAAATGAACCTGTGCCAACCACACGCTCTGCCATAAATGAGATTGTCTGGGACAAGAAAAGGAATCAAAGCATTTAAAACAAGTGAAAGGACAAGGCATGGAAAAGCAAGCAATTGAACAAAAACTTGGAAAATACAAGAAGACTACAAGAGTTAAACAGAATAATTAACTAACCTGTTTTGGTTGACCATTCCGACCACCCACCGTTGTTGCAATTATATGACCAGTTTCTGTTCCATTACCACTCACCATGGTAGCCTCCATATCCTTCATTGTGCACAATTAGACATGTAAAGACTATTGAATATTAATTCCAACTATTTGCATTGCTCATCATTGCCATAACAAATCTAAGAGTACAAATAATCCATGCAGGTATCTCCCCAATCTTGTGGAGTTAGGGGTTATTGCATCAGACTCAAAAAAATTTACCTTTTCGTCATGGTTGGTTGGTTTGTCATCCCTGATCCTCATCTCATTCATTTCTTTGGGAAGCTGATCATAACCAGATTTTTCTGTTCTGGCCTTCAAAGATGGGTTGGATGTGCTCGCAGCATTTTCAACTGATGTAGAAGCCGTATGCTGCTCCATAGCAGTGGCACTTCGATCATCTAAGTATAATTCCCCATCAATTTTCTGCTCTGTTTCTTGATGAACCTTCATCCTCTTTGTCAAAGAGTCCCCACCCTAAAGGAAAAACAGAGGGAAAAAGCACATTTCTCACTATGCAGTTCTTTCACCATGTTACGATCTAAATACAATATGGAGTCTTAAAAACAGAAAGATATCCAAAACTAAATAAAAAGCACAAACATCTAGCCCATCACAGTGTCTGTAGGCTTGGGCATGCAATTTGATTAATTAAACATGCATATGAAGTTATTACTTGGAATCTCCCCTCAGTATAAGACCAATAATAATTGAGCAAAAGCTGACTTATACGATGATTCCAGAAACCCATAATGACAAATATATAAATTGAGTTGCACTGTCATTCACACTTCCTCCAGTAAGCATTTGAGACCCACAGATGATTTCTAAGATAAAATGTGATCCTGTTTTCGCAATTAGAAACATGGCTGATTTATAGGATTAAATGTGATTCTCTTTTCACACTTAATTATCCTCTTAAGTGCAAATCAATCATAAGATTCCATAGTCAACATCACATAATGACACAAGACCTTATATGAATGAGTTATCCAGCACTTTTCTCCATTCTGAAGATAGCATCACTCTCTCTGTCTCACACCTCCAGCTTCTTTAAATTTTTTTTCTTTTTTTAAAAAAAGAAAATATAATAAAGATACATGTTAACCATTCTCAGTGGGGAAAAAAAATAATTGTGATTTGACTTATCAACAATCGCAACAACAATACTCTTTAGAAAAGCCAACCACTAATCTATAGTTTCCACATCAATTACATATTACATCATTTATAAAAAAATAAAAGCATAATAAAACCCTTATAAATAACACTCATGATAATACATGTTACACTTGAGCTACAATTTCGCATACCAAAATTGCTCAGCCAACCAATAAAAACTCTTTAACGATTGAAAGAAACACACGCCAGAGAATGCCCAAAAGCCATAACAAATAACCACACAAATCAAAACCCAATAGAAAGGCTAAATCCAAGACATTATTATTATTATTATGTTTTCACCAAACAATAGTGATGTGAAAATACGCATGAGGTACGCTCATTGCCTCCCACACTAAGGCACAAAATTGGAAAACAAAGAAACTTAAACTTTATCCCTGGTCCATCAAAACTTACTAAAAAGAAAGGATCAAATTCCCCAAAATCGTTGATAATCCATTACAAATCAGAAATGACATCCGCATCAAAAGAACAAAGTCAAGAGACGAATGTACAAACCCAATACATCTTAGTTCTTACGGTCAAGAACCCTCTCAGCCCAACAAAGCATAATAATTATAATAATAATAAGTAAATAAAATTTGCTCAACCGCGATTCGCTCAACCATAACACTATTAAGTATTAAACATTCGACCTTCCATTTTCCTTCACACGATATTCTCAGCTACCAAACAGATATTGCAAGAAAAATAACACATCATAGAAAAAGATTTGAACTTACAGGATCAGAGGATATAGAAGTACGACCAGAAGCAATGCTTTTCAATCGACGCATCACATTCATGGTTTCTGTCTCCCTCAAAGCCAAACCCTAATCTCCCTTTCAATCCCCAAAAACCAACAAAAAAAAAACTAAAAATTTCCCAAAAATTAAAAAAAAAAAAATCTAACGCTATACAAGCTCAGACGAGAGAAACTCAACCTTCTCTCTCCTCCGCGTTCAACAGAGAGAGAGAGAGAGAAGGAATTTGAAAAGAAAACTTGAAAAAAAAAAAACAACAAAGCAAACACGAGTTCACAACAAAATCCCTTGGTTTTATTTTCCCTCTCTCTCTCTCTACGGAAATTCTCTTTTCTCTCTGAAGCTCCATGTGTCTCCTGTCCGATATTTTTTCTTTTTTTTTTTTAATTCTGGTTTTGATTTTTCCGTGGTCAAAGCTCGACCAAAGGCCAACAGCCAATCATTCCAAGCTTCAAATTTTTTTTGCACTTCAGTCAAACGAGGAATTGTGACCGTCGATTGATAATTATATTGTGATCGGACGGTTACTGGGGTGAGATTATTTGAGGAGAGTGGGTTGTGTTGTTACATATATGCCCATGAATTTTGACTGTATTTACAAGAAAGGGATTTAAGACAAAGATGATGCGAGCGGAATATTCGGGTCCATTGACGATTGTTTTGGCGGTTACATAAATTGGGGTGGTTTGAGTTAACGGATTCCAAACACAGTTCATATTTTGTATATTTTAATTAGTAACTTACATAAAAAAATTTTATTAATAATTTACATTTTTAAAATTTAATAATTTTATAAAATATTTAAATTTTATATACTTAAACATAATATATAAAAATTTATATATAATTATTATGAAAAATATATATTTTTATATTTAATTAATTATTTATATAAATAAATTTAAATAATAAATATTTAATATTGAAAATTCAAAACTCATTCTATTATGATTCAATTGAATTAAGTCATATTTAGTATAATGTAATTAAAATTATAATATAATTATAATTATATTATATATTTAATCATATTATTTAATAATATAAAAAATTATGTAATAAAATAATAATTATATAATATAATTAATTATATTTAAAGTAACATAATAAAAATAAATATAATTATGATTATTTATTTTAATTTTTTTATTTATTATAAATATTACTATCACAATTATCCGACCACCTCTATTAGTACCACTATTATTCTCACTTTATTATAATTATTACCACCATCATCACCATTTTTAGTTATTGTTACCTCTATTACCACCTAACTACTATCTCATCTTGTAGCTACTACTGTCGCTTGAGTAACACTGTTATTTGACTAATAATGATTGAATCTTATAAATAAAATAAATATTAAAATTAAAATTATTATTATATTATATTATTTTTATTTTTATTTTATAATTAAATATAATAATATAATAATAATATTATTATATTATATTATAATTTTAATTATATTATATAATATAATTAATTAGATTATATTACGTTTTATGAAATATAACTCAAGTACCTATAAGTATATGACCCGCTGCAATTCTTTTTAAGACCGTATGAATGATTCTTTGGCAATTTGATGGCTTGGTTAAGAAAGCCACATCAATCAAATTATTAGAGTGGGCCAAACCTTCCGTTCGATCTAGTGATGAGTGATGAGCCACGTCTCTCAGACCCGCCGTTATCATAACATTTATAGATTCTGTCTAGTATTAAAAAATATATATATTTTTAAAAATATTAATTAAAAAAATTTAAAAATAATTTTAATATATTTTATTTTTTAAAATAATTATTTTTTTTTTAAATCTGCTCACATTGAAAAAGCTGGTTATAAGAGTAAAATACTGTCAACAAAAATTTTTTCTATTCATAATAATTTAACATTCAGCTTTATTTAAAGAATATAAAATTTGTTATCATTTAAATTTTGTTTTTTTTTTTTACACTCTATATATATCATTTTTCTTTTAACTTTTTATAAGTCGCTTTATTTATATTATTTGAGAATGAAGTTATTATTATTATTATTATTATTATTATTAAAGTTTATAATTTCTTATACATAGTATTATTTTATATCAAATTTACATGATATTTAATTTATATAAAATTAAATCATAATTTAATGCCATTAATACTATTTCTTTTTTTTTTCCAAAGATTAATACTATTTCAAAAGGGTAAAAAACAATATGTTGTATATTATCTATATAGAGAAAATTTGTATTTTATAATTTAATCTCTCAAATATAATAAAAGGAAAATATAATGAATTAAATTATTTTAGTTCACTAATGATAAATGATAATAAAATGACTATTTTGTTAAAGTAAATATATCTTAGAAATTATTATTTTTTATGTAACATCCTTAATTTTTAAATTATTATTTTATATATATTTATATTTTATTCTAACTCTGGTATTGTGGACTTCGCGTATGTACTTTCATTTCGTAGAAATTCGATCGTCGCCCAGATTTGCAATTTCAGGCCGAGCAGATAAGCTGTTAGAACTATTTCAGAACCGAGTCAAAATTATAGGCTAACCTACCATTTTTAAACATTCTGGACGCGTTCCAGTTGTCAGATTTGGCATAGGTAAACTCAAACTCTACATTACTCAATTTTTGCCTTGTACTGGGTTAGAATAAAATTTATAAAATATTCGTGGATGATAAGAAAATTACGATTCCTATTGCAATAGCCTTATAATGTTGTTAAGAACCGCAGGGCAGGTTTATAGAATTTTTAAAGTTAGTTTGGATAGTTTTTGAAAAATATTAATTTTGAAGTCTTATAATTTAGTTGTCTGATGTTGTGATTATTGTTTGGTTTGTAGGGTCCAGGAAGGGCCATATAATGATAATGAGATAGGGGTTGAGTTTAGAAGTATTATTTTAACCATTTTGCAGGTTGGGTAGGTCATAGGTATAGGGAAGATTCTGCCAGATTTTCGACACGACTTAGGACATCTTTGGTATTTTCTTAGTTTGTATTGAGTAAAATGTATTAAATAATTATAATAAAATTATCAGGTGAGCTGGGACAACCTTCCTCCTCCGCCCAACCGCCACAGTGACTTCGGTTAAGTATGTGAGTAAAATATTAATTTTAATTATAATTTCGATATTATTATATGTTCAAGCATGCCCATGCATCACTTATAAATATGTATTTATGTAGTTAAACACTAGGCACGTTTTATATTGCATTCGTAATTGTTGAAGTGCCATGGATGTTGTTTGTGGTAATTTGGAGCAGTGTGTGTGCATGGCGTGAGTGTGGTATGGTATTGGATATGGATAGGACAGGTACACACGGCTTGAGAGACACTCGCTGAGACCCTGCATTTGATTTATTAAGCGAAAGTCCGGCTTGAGAAACACTCGCTGGCAGAAATTGAATTAAGAGGGTTGTATAGGGGATCAGCTCTCATATATGTATTGTTTGACAGTGTTGGTTGTGTGAATGCTCCAAATTGTCTTTTTGCTGTTATGATATGAAAATTATGACGATATTGCATTTCACTCCACAGGGTGCATTAGCTTTAGATAGTTATAGAGATTATGATTAAAATTGGTATTTTACTCTCTGAGTTGAACGCTCACTCTTATTCATCTATTTTTCTAAGCTACAGGAGGATTATTTATTGTGGCTAACCTGCTCTTCTTCTTCGCTGGTCCATTAATAGTATTTAATGTATTTTGTACAATTGAGTTAAATTTTAGACTCCACATGTGTTAGAAGCACTTATTTTTATTTTGGGCCTGTATTATAAAAGTTATGTTGAACCTGTAAAATTATTAACTGTATGCATAATGGGATTGGATGAAGGAGCTGAGCTATTATTTTAGTTATGACATTTTGATTATGTGGAGGGTGAGATGAGCTTCCCAATTTATTATATATTGTGTTTACAGGTCGGGCGAGTCAAAAACTCCCCATTAAATGGTCCATTTTATGGTCGGACTTTATCCAATTGAATTATTGAAATTGGGCCCAAATAGGCCTTAGAGTTGGGTTGAGGAATAGTTAGGCTTACTACGGGCCTCTGAGGCTTTAGGTTGGCTCGGGTCCTAGTGCCGGTCCTGCTCATAGGTTGGGTCATGACATTTTATATAAAAAAAATAATTAACTAATAATTTTTATCATATTTTAAATATTAAATTATAAATCACCCAAAAGAAAAATATAATAGGTTTGTTAATATCCTACATTAGTTTGGGATAAGGGTTATTGTTTTTTATATAACTTTGGACACTTATTTCCTCTTGAGTTAGCTTTTGGAGATAGTTAGACTTGACTTATTTCATTAAAATGATATCAGAGTCTTCTTAACAAATATTTGAGTCTCCCTTAAATGTTTAGTTTTGGACGTGAGGGGTTGGTATATGCCCCTATATGACTTTGTGCACTCATTATCTTTTAGAAGAAAATACCCATAATAATTTAGTATTATAATAATAAATTTAATTAGTTGTTAATAATTAAATTATTTTTGTTCCTATTGTATTTAATTTTTTTCTTATTTTAATGAGTTTAATATTTATCTTTTGATAACATTAGAAAATTCAATGAGAGAAATTAGGATTGAAATCTAATTTTAAATAAGTTTTATAATTTTGAGTTTAAATTTTAATATTGCTTTGAATTAATAAGATAGATTTTAAAAATCATTAGTAGAAGAAGTGGGGTGGTTGTTTAAAGATAAGATTAGGGTATTGAGCGCATGATAAAAGGGGAGGGGATAGATATATGCAAACAAGAGGGGTTTGTTTGGATGAGGGTGAGGGAGTAAATAAAGGTAAGTAGCGATAAATAATTATTTTGTCCTTATAGAAAGAGGTGAGTTAATAAAAGATAAAGGTAAGTTAAGGTAAGTTTTACCCTTACTTATCTTTCAAATATTAATTTATCTTACACTCTAATTTGGAGTGTAAGGAGGAAAAAATTGAAAATTATAAATATTTCTTTGTATATACCTCCTTAAATTTATCCTTCTTTCACATCTTCTTAAATATAAAGAATATACAACATTTTTTCTTATTTTTTCATTAATTCACCCATTCTCAAATATAAATTTTTTTATTATAACTCTCTTTATCTTTTTTTTTTTTTTTCCTATCTCTCTTATTATTTATACTTTTTCTACCCCATCCAAACAGATCCTAAGTTGGCACGTCTATGATTTTATCCGGATTATTAGCACTACTTTCCTAATTACACTACTAGTCCGCATAAATAATAAATAAGTCAAATTTCCAACAGAGAGTGGAAAGAAAAAGAACTGTAATCGCTGGCTGCTCCCCCTAGACAGCGCGCTTTCCCTCTCACATCCGCACCAACTCTTCGAAGCTCTCGCCCAATCCCATTGCTCGGAGTCGGTACGTAAATCCCTCTTCTTTTCCGACCATCCAGTTTGGAACTACGATATCATCGTGATGGTTTGGAATTTTAATAAATATTACGTGGGTTTGCATGTGTTTAACATATAGCTATGCTTATAAATATATTTTACGAGCAGTGTAAAATATATATATTTTTTGTTTGATTAGGTACAAAATGAGGAAGAAAGTTGATGATCGCATTAGGACTATGATTGAGAATGGTGTAAAGGCTAGGCATCGCTCTATGTTTGTTATTATTGGCGACAAGTCTCGTGATCAGGTTTAATTTCATGCTATTTTTTATTTGCTTTAGATAAATATTACGTCAACTTGTTTCTAATTCGGTTTTTTGTCTTTGATTTGTTATTAATTTGTTGCAGATTGTAAATCTTCACTGCTTGTTGAGCAAAGCTCTCATCAGAGCAAGGCCAAACGTTTTATGGTGCTATGAGAAAAAATTGGAAATTAGCAGGTTAGTAATCTTTTTTTTTTTTTTTTTTTTTTTTGTAGAAAAAATTATATCTGACATGGTTCATTACTTATACAAGAGAAAAATAAAATTGCAAAAGGAAAATAGGATGTGTATTTTTCATTATGTCATATCAAAAAACAGCCTTAATTAAGTTACCACTTCATTGGTTGAATTTTTTGCGTTTGTTTAAGAGTTGGAAGTCTTAGTCTAAATATGTGTTTGATTTGATGCCTGTGTGAATCAGCCACAAGAAAAAACGCACAAGGCAGGTGAAGAAGCTAATGCAAAGGGGACTTCTTGATCCTGAAAAGGCCGACCCTTTTTCTTTGTTTGTTGAAAGTGGAGCCGTTTCTTATTGCTTGTATAGGGATTCAGAGAGAATACTCGGGAATACATATTGCATGTGCATTTTACAGGTTTAGTTTCATTCTCTTTTCTTATAGTAAAAATTTTCTACTTTCATCCTTTTTTTAAGCTGCTCTTGCTTTATCTGCTTGCTGTTTTTTAGGATTTTGAAGCATTGACACCAAATATTCTTGCAAGAACTATTGAAACTGTCGAAGGTGGTGGTTTGGTCGTTTTGCTTCTTAGTTCACTCTCTTCGCTTACAAGTCTCTGCACAATGGTCATGGTTTGTTGGATTGCTCCCTCTCTTATATCTATTAATGCTAATCGGCAAATCAAGTTGCAGCAATTAACAATGAATCTGCGAAGAACTTGTTATCTTTTTGTGATTAGCTACACAGTAGTATAACTTGGGATACTTAGTTTTAGATATCTCTCAGGTAGCACCAGATTCAAGCTGAAGAAAAATCATGGGCTTAGTTGGAATTTTTATGCACATCTTAGAAGAAAGATCATTCTTGATTGCTCTCACCTTTTTTTTTTCTTTTGATTTTTGTGTGGAGAGAGAGAGAGAGGAGAGAGGAACCATTGAGGCGTAGTAACTGTATTTTGTCATTCTTATCATTGGCAATTTTTTTGTGGAGTCTCTATATTGTCATGAACTTTCTTATGTAAATGGCCATGACTCTACTCTCTTATTTCATTAAACATTAACAAAATCTGTCAATACCAGTATATAGAAATAAAGTGCATTTTATTTTTTGATCTGCTCAGGATGTTCATGAAAGGTTTAGAACGGAGTCACATTCTGAAATAGTTCCTCGGTTCAATGAACGGTTTCTATTATCTCTTGCATCATGTAACGCATGCTTGATCATGGATGATGAACTTAATATTTTGCCAATCTCGTCACATACGAAGTCCATCATTAGGCCATCTGTTTCTGAGGTAATCTCTTCATTTTTTTTCCAAGAAAGAATAAAACTTTATTAATTCCCCTTGTCATAAAAAACATTTAAGAAAACAGCCATGGACATTTATCCTAATTGCCATCTATTGATAATTATGAATGCACTGGAATAAATTGAAAACTTCACATAAAAATCAATGTACGATGCTTTGATGTGCCTAAGTTCATTTCACACTTTTGTAATTTCTTTGAAAGGATCATGATTCTTTGGGAACAGAACAAGAATTAAAGAATTTGAAGGAACAACTTCATGATGTTTTGCCAGCTGGTCCTTTATTTGGAGTATGTACAACATTGGATCAGGTTAGTTTGATGTCTCGATGTACTTAAAACATAAAGTTATCCTGGTCATAATAAGTTTCTTGCTTTACTGTACTATATTTTTGTCTGGCATTTAGGGAAAAGCTGTTTCAACTTTTCTTAATGCCATTTTGGACAAGGCATTTCAAAGCACTATCGCGTTGATTTCTTCTCGTGGGCGAGGTAAATCTGCCGCTTTGGGTTTGGCAATTGCAGGTGCTATAGCTGCAGGGTGGGTCAGACACTATGCACTAGTTTGCATTATTCATTTACTGTATTTTTAGTTTGTCTAACTAAAAAAGCATAGTGGTATGCAGGTATTCGCGCATTTTTGTTACTGCTCCTTCCCCCGAAAACTTGAAATCACTGTTTGACTTCATTTGCAAGGGACTGCGTTCATTGAATTTTGAGGTTTGTACTTCTCACTGTTGATTGTCATCAGCCTATAATGCTTGGCCATGACAATCAGTTCCTTCAGCTTTTATCCTTCCATCTCACATGAACTTGCTGAATATATATGAACGCAGAACGTGGTTTTCATTTGTAATTGATTATCCCTTCAGTAATTTCTGTTGCTTTTTTATTATTATTTTAATTCTCATAAATGGGGGGCAGGAAGGGGGGCTAAAATATTTTTGTTAGTTTTCAGGAGCATTTGCATTATGATCTGGTCAGAAGTACAGATTTGGAGTTTCGAAAGACAATTACGCAAATAAATGTTTACAAGGAACACAGCCAAATAGTTCAGGTTTGTTAAAATTTCTCCTTTCTTCAGAAGTATTCAGGAAAACCTGTTAATATGATGCAAAGTGAAGAAGATGAATCTCTCTTTCAACTTTTATTTCTATGTCAATGAGTTTGCACTTTGTTCCGCTGGTACAGTAAAATAAAATATTGCATGTTATTTGCAGCATCTTCTGAATTTTCCTGTCCAATTTTTGTGAGGTGTTGTTTTGCTTTCTAATAATTCTTTTAACAGTATATCCAGCCTCATGACCATGTAAAGCTCTCCCAAGCTGAACTTCTGGTTATTGATGAAGCAGCAGCTATTCCATTGCCTGTTGTCAAGTCATTGCTAGGACAATATCTGGTCTTTATATCATCTACCGTTAGTGGGTATGATGTGCATCCATCCATCTTTTTCCATAGTACATATAGATTCACCAATTTTCAAGCATGAACCTTCTTGAATTTTTCCATGGAAAATAAATCTTAATATTTGGCAGTTTTAATAAAAGAAAGTTGTTTTTGTTTCAGATATGAAGGCACGGGGCGCTCTTTGTCACTGAAGCTTCTCAGTCACTTAGAATCGAAAAGTCAGAATCCTGCTCGTGCTGCTAGTTCCAGTCACTCTGGTAAAATTTAGCTTCTATTCAATCATGTCTTTCAAATGTTAATTTAAGGCTTATTTTGCAGAAAATACTGAGGCCTACTTTATTTAGCAGCTGATGACATTTATTTTTCTTAGAAACTTATTTTATTGAAAGAAGTTCTCTAGATGATTCCAATTTGTAGGGAAGAATTTAGCAGAGAGTTTTCATTTAGAAAAAGCTTCATACATATGGAGGTTGCTGAAACTGACTTTCTTCAAGAAAAGGGCAATTCATCCTTGGTGCCCCTGATATGCAGGGGCATTGGGTGAACTTAATGTGCCTTCGGCTTTTGATAGTTACATGGTGTATTTCTTGTTAACCTAATATTTGTAGAAGGAGCAATAGATTGTGCACTCTTTTCATTTTGAAGGAATTCAAATGAAAAATGATGTTGAATTTTGCTTTATTTCTCCTCGTTTGTGTGGATTTCTTCTCTTGCTTTTCAATATGAAACCTGGCACATGGAGAACTGATAAGTTGCATTAAACAACTAATTAATTGCAGGTAACCTATTCCAGAAGATAGAATTGAAGGAGCCCATCAGATATTCATCCGGGGATCCCATAGAGTCTTGGCTTAACAGTTTACTGTGCTTGGATGTTATGAATTCGACACCTGCTATAAGCAGGTTGGCATCATTTTGTTGAGAAGCTTGAAGTGTTAAATTCTTCTCTTTTTCCTTCTGTTATCAATGCCATTTCTTTCTGTTGAATTTATAGGTTCCCTCATCCTAAGGAATGTGATTTGTATTTTGTAAATCGAGACACCTTGTTCTCCTTCCACAAAGAAAGTGAAATATTTCTACAGGTATTTGAATCTGCAAGTATAAGTGAGGCTTCCTATTTTCTTTAGTATTATTTTGCATTTGTTTCTAATTTAAAATTTTTTTTTACAGCGAATGATGGCTCTTTATGTTTCATCTCACTACAAGAACTCTCCTAATGATCTGCAACTAATGGCAGATGCTCCAGCTCACCATCTATTTGTACTGCTTGGTATGTTCTTAACTCTAAACTCTTGCGTTGTGTATTCCTCCTGGGTGGATGTTCACAGAAGCTACTTTTCGCAGGACCAGTTGATGAGACAAGAAATATTCTTCCAGACATTTTGTGTGTTATCCAGGTCAGTGTAAACCAAAATCAATGACTTTCCTTTTTCTAGTTGATTGTCAATATTACATGTGCATTCTTCTTCTCCCTCATTCTGGATCTTCACAAGACACTGATATTCTGCATTTGTTGAAGCTAATTCCTTAATTATGAATATGATCATTGGTATACATCACATAATTGTTTGATGCAAGAATTTCTGTTTTATTTACACAGGTGTGCCTTGAAGGAGAGATTTCACGTAAATCTGCACTTCAGAGCTTGCAAATGGGGCGCCTGCCTTCTGGTGATCAAATTCCGTGGAAGTTTTGTGAAGAGTTTGAGAATACAGATTTTCCAAACTTCTCAGGTGTTCGCATTGTCAGAATAGCAGTTCATCCCAGCACTCTAGGGGTACTGTTCAGACATCCCATCTTTATTTCTTGCTGATAGCTATCCTTCTAATATTTATGTGTGTTTGGTTGACAGCAAGGATATGGTTCAGCAGCCTTGGATCTTCTAACAAGGTATGCTTGTACGCATGCTTCTCTTTTGTCGTAAAGATAGCAATGTTCTTATCATTTTACTGTTGATCATACTTTTAACACAAAATTAATGTTGTCCATCAACTTCAGATACTATGAGGGAAAGTTGACTGCTGTTGATGAAACAAATGTTGAAAAGAATGTAACGACGCTTCATGACAACATCATTAAGGCAGCAAAGAAGGTTTGGTTGTTTACTGATGTTGGTTACTGTATTTTGGTCGGATTAACCTTTAGAAAGGCTGTAACTAGATAATCAATTAAAAAAAATCTTTTCTTTCCTCCTTCATACGCAAAGTTAAATAATTTCCTGTTGATGACTGCAAAGCGTCTACCTTTCCTTATCATTGTCGGGCATGGTGATGGCGGAATTTTTTTTTCTCAGAGTTTATCCCTTTCATCAATTTATTTATTGTTTTGGGTGGGTCAGGTAGGAGTTTGGCTTGCTGCAACTTATTTACTAGTTTGGGTCTAGTGAGAAGTCACACAAGTGGTCATAATGCTAACAATTATACTTGCAGGTCTCACTGTTAGAAGAAAACTTTGCTCCTAGAGAAAACCTTCCACCTTTGCTGATACATCCTTGTGAAAGATTACCTGAAAGAGTTAATTACATCAGTGCTTCTTTTGGGCTTACCAGGGATCTTTTCTGTTTCTGGAAGAAACACAAATTTACCCCTTTTTACATATGTGATAATCCAGTAAGAAGTTACGCAATTTTAAATATATTTTTTTAAACTTATCAAATCAACAGGTGTCATTCAGTTGATGAATTTTATCCTTTGATGTATCAGAATAACACAACTGGCGAGCATAGTTGCATGGTGATGAAGCCATTGGAGATTGATGATTTTGAACATCTTTACAAGTTTCTTTCTCCTTTCTATCAGCGTGAGTTTCTTGGTAGCAAATTGGTTGCATGGTAAATGTCATTCTTCCGCCTTGTTGGTATCTTCATAAAGCATCATGGCCTTCTGCAGGTTTCAAAAGAAAGTTTGTGAAACGCCTTCCATCATGCTTTCGGGAGTTAGATTACAAGCTTGCTATGAGGTAAAATTGTGAATGATCAATTCTATTAGGAACAAATAAGTTTGCCTGTATTACTAATTTGCCAATTTCTTTGTAGTATTTTAGATCCAAAAGTCAACTTTTCAGAAAATAAGACTGCATTATGTTCAGAAAAGGCTTCTATTTTGGTAAATTTGATTTGCTCTCCAGATGAAGTGAAATTGCTGGAATCTTATGCTAACAATCGCAAAGACTATGGGAAGGTGAGATAACTGAATAGCTGCTATCAGAAATAGGCCTTGCTATCCACTCTCGGCTGCATTTATTTTTCACTATTTCGTTTATGGTGCTAATGATTATCTGCGTTCATTGAGTTATGATCTCTAATAGATGGACTAGCATCAAAAGTATATGGCGGCACTTTAAAGTTCTTGACCTATTTGTTTCTCTACTAATATTTAACATCTGAATAGTAAAATAATTGAAGTCAGATCAAGGTGTAGAAGTACGGAACAGCTATTAGTTCCCTTTTGTTCATATCTTGTATTCTGTGATAATCTCCAATTGTCATTTACCATGGTGGCTGTTGTTGTTTTTAATTCTTTTTTTTTCTATCAATTTGTTTATAGATATCAAGAATTTACTTATTATGTTAGCTGTTGTTGTTTTTTTTTATTAAGTTGTTTATATATATCAAGAATTTACTTATTTATTAATTGGGTCATTCTTTTAGGATGTGATTGGCCATAAAATCGTTGATTGAGATAAATGAAAATTTTCTTCTGTTTTAAAATGTGATTCAGGTCAAGCATCTTGTGCCACTCTTGGCCTATTACTACTTTGATGAGAAGCTTCCAATTACATTATCACATCTCCAAGCATCTCTTTTATTATGCATGGGCTTGCAGCTTCATGATATAACTTACATTGAGGTTTGAATATCGAATTCTGAGCCTCTTTCTTCCCCTTACAACAGTTTATGTGACTATTGCATAGTTCTGCTAGTTCTATGAATTTCATTGCTTATACCTTACATTTTCCATTTTCGGTTTATATTTACCCTCACTCCTGCTGTATTATGTTTGTCAGGAGAAAATGAAGATAGAAAGGCAGCAAGTCCTGCATCTGTTCCGTAAGGTTATGGTAAAATTTTGCAATTATTTTTATGATGTTCTAACCAAAGAATTGGATACGAGTTTCCCTCATGAAAGCAAGGTAAGCTAGAAGAATCTTGCTAAGTCTTCCAAAACTGCATTGAGTTAAAGAAAAGCATTAATTTCAGTTTACTTGTACACAAATCTTTCTCTCACTCTCTCTTAGAATTGGCTGAAAGATAGAGATTTGGACTTTTTCCTTTTCTTATGTTTTCCTACCACTTATATCAGCCAGTGATCCTGATCTGTTATGGCATTAGGTTGCATTGGAGCCCCATAGTGTGTCAGTTGATGAAGATTTAAATGATGGTGCACAGAAATTTATGGTAAGTGCTTCAGCTGTCTTAGATATTCTTTTCCCATGTTCATTAGACTGAAAACTCTTGTTATGAAAGCAGGAGAGGATGAGAATAGAGAATGCAGGTCTGCTAAACCCAGAATCAATACAGCAATACTCCGTTGAGGATAGAGAAGATGAATTTGAGCAAGCTCTTAAAAAATGTAGTACAATATCTGCCAGTGCCAGTGGCATTCTTAGTGTGAAGTCTAACAGAAATGCATCAGAGAAGCGCAAGAGGCCTGAAAGAACTCCTAAAAGTCAGAAGAAGAAAAAATAAATCCAGACAATATCAAGGAAGACCATTTGAGCTAAGCCAATTCTCTTTACAAAATGGCCAGCAACTGCAAGAGATTAATTGGGCTGGAGAAAATTCGCTTACATGAATAGGTTTGGACTTCACTCTGAAGTCCATTACAGAAATGGGGTCAATTGAATTGATATATTATCATTAATTGTTTATTAAACAACAATACACTTTTTCTTATTAGAAAAGACAAGATAACAAATTGATTCAACAAACTTTTTGGCATCATATTTATAATGGGATTTGTGAGGAAGATCTAACACATGAAGATCTGATATGAAATTGGAAGACAGCGTCCCCTTGAATTTTAGTACATCCATCAAAGAGAAGAAGAAATAAAAAAGAAGCCTTTCTTCCAGCACTTATCACATCAATATATGGACAAATTAAAATTAAAGAGCCCACAACCAAACCCACCCACCCAACCGCCCAACCCCCGCCCCTCCCTCTTTAGCCCTTCCTTTTTTATTCTATATTGCATCTAGGAAAAAAGCTCATTTTTCTCCTGAATTTTTTTTTTTGTCTGATTTTGTTCAATTACAGCTCCATTAAAAAAAAAAATACATAATCCGGTGAGGCATGATTGATGGCAATGGTCCACTACTCGATCTTTTCTGAATGCTAACAGATTGTGTGGGTGTGTGTGTGTGTGGGTGTGTGATTGTTTCAACTCAGAGGCTCGTGTAGAAGGGATTTTACAACTCATAATAGAGCTAAGCTAGTACATGGAAATTGCAAAGAGATTCTGAAACCGAAACATGACTGCTAGCTAACTTGGCAAATTATTGACTTAAAGGGAGCAATTGCCTTTTCTATTTGAGGCCAAATCCACACGTCCCCTCCTTGCATGTCACACCCCATCTGTTAATTCATGCTATAAATTATTTGACAAATTAGATTGTTTAGGCAGAATAAATTAATATATTATATTTGTTATGACTAATTAAGAGTACTTTATAATTGTTCTGGTAAAAAAAAAAATTTAATTTTAATGTATAAAAATTAATCTGAAAATATTGTTATCTTCAAGAGAAAATTCTTATTAAGCATATTACAAAGTTTAGATAATTAATGCTAAAAGTGAATAGAAGAGAAATAATTAACTTATTAATTATCAACTTAATATTGTTTCATTTTAATGAAAGCCATATATGAATGAGAAACCATGCACATCAAATTGAGGAATTTCCTTAATGGGCCACCATCTTTTTTATTGTTTGTCATTGATTGATGATGAAATGTTAGGTTTTGTCTAATTAAATAAAGGGTTATCTATTAGCAAAAAAATTTACATGATTTTTTATGATTTTTTTTTTTTTTTTGAATTTCTCAAGTCAATAGTTGGGTCCATAGCAAAAGTTTATCATTGAAGAAAAAAAGGTGTTCCTTTGGCATTTTTGACTTAGGTACAAAAAATCACATCAAGTTGTGGCATGGTATTTTGTGCCTAATTGAAGCAATATATAAGCTTGAGGTATTTTTAATCTTTTTGTCAATGAGAATATTAAACATCTCAAAAGTGGGTATGTAGACAAAATTATTCATGGGTACACGTCTTACTCACACAAACAAAAACAATCTCAAAATGTATCCAAAGTCAAATTGGATCAAAATATGAGAACTTATTTTTAATGGTTGAATTAATTAAATTTGTTGAATAGAAAATTACTGTTAGTATTGTGAGAATAGCTCATTGAATCAATATTCTGTCAAAATTTTTTAATTAATGACACTTAAATTGTCACATTATAAGAAATTAAAATTACATTTTTGTTAATAATTTAAATTTTTAATACAGTGGCAAGAATGTCTGTATAGTATAGGTTCATCATAATTAACATTAAATCTAAGAGGGGGAAGAGTGAGGAGGTGGGAATGGATTAGGCATGAAAGCATGGAGTGGAAGCCACACTCCACGTGCAGGTGATGGGTGGGGAAGGGAAGCGAAGGAGACGCTGAAGAAGGGATATGTGATGTGTCGGAGGAGGACATTTTGGACCTAATGAAGATTGAATGACATAGCCCATAGGTGATGGGCCACAGGGTTGGGATCTGAACTCTGAAGTTGTCCCAAAAACCCTTTCAAGGGACCACCTTCCCCATTCCCTCTTTGCGGATAGCCTTTCACTTTCTTGACTTTATTGCCTTCTTTGTCTTTCTATTTCTATTTCTTCTTCCATGGACGCCTTCTCACGTGCGTCTCCATACATTTTCTTTTTCCTGCCAGAGCAAATCTAACCCACCATGCATTATCGTTCACAGACAATGCTTCAACAGGTTGCGTGATGGATAGGTAGAGGTCCAATGATCTTAGCCAGATACGCAAGAAGATCTTCTATTTTCGGTTTTATTTTGCACCCCCACCCCCCCCACCGTTTTTCTTTTGTTGAATTTTGGCAGATTAGGAAAAGGTGAACGCCCTCCACACTATTCCATTTTCCAAGCCCTGGTAGTTCATAGCTTCTTCAAGAAATATGAGTGTAATTTAGTTTCTTGTGGTATAAGGCTAATAAAAAACCACCACCAAACAACGTTGCTATCCCATGGAAGACCCTCTTCACTCCATTGTCCGTCAGCTAAAGACTTAACGTATACGTGTATAGCTTTCATTGGTTTGTACACGTAGCTTTAGACACCGCCAAACCCTCAGCATTAAATGACAGCAACGCTTTCTCCCAACAACTTCTGTCCGTCATTTATTGCCCCAGTCCCTCGTCTTCCTCCCACCATCCTCTCCACCACTAAACGTTTCTTTCTCACCTGTCACGTTCCCTGTTGCGCGTGAATCACAAGCAACAATCCCACTAGTCGAAGCCGTCAGTGCAATTGGGATTAATAATACATAAATAAAGGACGTGAGAATTGTAATCATCATTAATCAACCCAACAAAATAAGAAAAAGAGATTTGGATTATAAGAAGTCCATGATCTAGAACTTATTTTTTCTTCTTTTACTAATGCGAGCCAAACTCAGGGGTAGACCTGAGTCAATACCCGAACCACCACCCTTGCTCTTTTGCACTGTGCATGCACACGAGTCACAGACACAATTCCTACCCTTTTTAACGTCCATGCAAGGAGTTCCACGCGAGGTTCGTTCTTGACTCAACACCCACAAACTCACTATTAGTCTCACTCACACATCAAACTCTTTTTTTCACACACTTAGGCCAACCGCCACCACCAATCACACACTAAATAATGCATAAAGAGACATGATTATGTTAAAAGGATTAAAAACGGAAACGACACTACGGGCATGGGTTTATGAATCAGCTTTCACATTGAAGCGCTGCTTTGATCTTTTGGACAGTGCAGGAGATGAGATTGTTCACTGTCTCCACCGACTCTACAGTGAGCTTGGCCGTAGGGAGACTATTCACCAAAATTTGGAATGCCACCGTCAGAAGGGACCCACTCACTCTGTGTTGGCCGCCAGCACCACCGTTATTACCAGTTGGGCCATTAGGCGTAGTAGGGGACCCACGGGAGCCAGGACCGTCAGGGACAACAGCGAATCCCGATGGAAGGAGAGCTACGTAAGCAGAATCTCCACCGTTCATTACCACGTGCATGGCTGGAATGTCAACGGGAGCGTACACTACAAGCGAACCCGCTGCGTCTATGCACGTCTCCTGCAGGATCAGCATGCTGCTCTGGTTCGCGTTCATGGCCTGGCAAATACGTACAAAATTGCCAAAAAAAAAAGTAAAGAAATCTGTAAATATGAAAAGAGCCCCTAGATTTGAGTATAAATTACAACAAGTGCCATTTTTTTACCAAATCTATACGTTGTCAGAAGTGAGAGTCAAGCCCTGCGACACACAGCTTTTTTTGATAATATTGTATAAAAGAAAAGAAAAGAAATGAAAGAGAGAGATGAGAAGAGAAAGGTGACAGGTGTTTTTACATTTTGACTTTTATCAAAGCTTACAAAATAAACAACTGTCCAACTAGATACTTCCAAATTCCCAACCCCTAAATATCAAATTTGACCTTTTTACAATCAGGAACACATCAGCCATTTTCCCTTTTTACCCCATGTGACCATTTATTTTATATAAATAAAAAAAAGAGTGATAGAGAGAAGAAAGGAAGAGATTACATACACTAGCACGTAGAAGGGAGACGCAGTTGCCGTGATCCTGGCCCTTGGCAATGTGGGCCATCTCCTGCATGGGTCCACCATTGGATAGGATGTCCCACTCACTCCTCAGCCGTTCATCGCGCAGAAAATCAAATAGTCTCTGAGGAGAAACAGGTAGCCAAACTGAAGTGGCAGCGCTCAATACAATACCCGGTGGCTCGCCGGGATCATCCACGCTCTTTCTAGTCATCACCCTAACATCTTCATCCACATTTCCTGCGTTCAGCTTGTTCCATTTGTGAACCGTTGACGCGCACACCCCAGCACAGAAGTTATCGGTCATTCTCTGAGCCAGCTTGAGCATGCTTCTTCTCCCACCCGAAGTAATCGCTGCATCATCATCTCTTTGTCAAAAAGAAAAAAAAAAACAAAAACTCTTTATATATTCATTCAGCTCCAATAATGAGAATTTGTATGTTAACCTGTGTGGTCTCTGGTGGGAACAGTGGACATGAGAATGGCTAGACACTCGCTTTGGCGTTGAAGGGTGGCGACCCATCGCTGGGCGCCGAAGCCCATACCGGAACTTATCAACGGCTGGTAGAGTTGGTGGATTTGAGTCTCGTCATATTCTGCATGCTCAACCCATGTAACCTATGCATTTTAGCAGGCAGAGTAAAAAAGTCAACATAATGAGAAGTTGAACTCGTTATTATTATTAAAAAAGATTCCTTCATTTTATTATTTTAGGACTAAAGATTATGTTCCTATTTTCCTGTCAGCTAATGATTACAAATTCAAGATGATGATATAATGATGAAATACCGCTTCCATTCTTCTCAATATATATATATATATATATATATATATATATATATATATATTGGGAGTGGGAGATTTATAGTTTATTATATTATTCATGAAACTCTCTCTCTCTCTCTCTCTCTCTAAAAATGGAGGCAAATCTCCGAAATGGTTGAGGTTGGGCTCAATGAAAGGATTGGAATCAAAGCAGCAAGATTTGAAGAAAGAAGATACTGTGTAGAGGGTGACATCGAGATGTGTAGTGTTGTCTATATCTAAATAAAATATTTGGAAACTCATGTGGAAACAAATTAAGCCAGTCTTGGAGTTTGACTATAAGGTCTGTTTGAGTTAGAAGAAAGAAATATATATATCATAAGGCTGGAACCAGATCACATTACTAAAAATATATAGTAATGATAGGGATAGCCAAGACAGCATCAAAGATTGGAATAGAAACATCAAATTTGTAGTTTATTCAACCCATGTTTAAAGATACTATTAACTAGGCATTGACATGCAAAAGGATATGAAATAAATGTGTTCAAGGGCACCAAAATATGGGTAATGGAGGCTTCTATGCATAAAAATAATACCTTGCCGAATAATTAAATGATTTAAGAACCCTAGTTGTTGAAACTTGCAAATTATGCAATTTATTTTTGAGACCAGAGGAAGCATCCAAGTCAATATAATAAGACCCTAGGAAGGTTCAGTTTCGTGGAGAGACTAAACAATTGGCTAATGACAGTGTGGGGATTCAGTGAGCAATTACGAGACAAAACAAAAACTCTTAGATAGATGAGCCCTAAAGTCGCTTGGGAACGCAAATGCTCATGATTTATGACCTTTGCGTTCAATTAAATGCTATCAAGTAAACCTCCAATGTTGCAATTAACTCAACAAATTCATTAACCGCTGGATGAAGAACACCCACAGGCCCAAACTGGTGTTTTAAGTTACTGATCAATGGCCATAAAAATGAACACACTAATGATCGTTACCTTGCAGTACCCGTTAGGCATATCTTGAACCACACAACCAGAAGGAAGTCTCCTGCAGTTCACAAATGTTGGTGCACCGGAAGTTTCTCGGACACTGTCAATGGACACATCAACAACAGCCCACACACCCTCTGCGTGCTGCTTGCAAAACCGGAGGAAATTGACCTCCCGAACGGGGACCAAAGGAGATAGAACTTGGAGCTCAGCATGCATCTGAATGAGATTATTATATATTAAAATGAAGAATGCAATTAGTTCTAAATAACATGGATTAATTATCACTTAGCAATTGTCAGACACCACAAAAAGGAAACAAATGATTTATTATAGAACTATAGTACTAAAACGTTGGCTTACCAACTGAAGTGAGCCATTTCTAGTTCCCCCCATTCCAATGGATATGACATCAGTGGTAGATGTCCTAGCAATCATACAAGGAAACATTTCTGCCCATCGATTCTAGAGAAGAGATGTAAACCAAACATTTATTTCCCATGAAATAAAGCAAAGATATGAAGCAGATTAAATAAAAATTTATTAGGATGAAAATCACAAACATTTCATTTCAATAAGGGATTAAACAGCTCACCGAGTCCATCAGAGTCTCTACAAGTGCCAAACTGCTGATGATTACCATGCCAGTTTCCCTGGAAGCCTCAGAAACAAACCCACTAGGTTTCATCCCAATGCAAGGAGTGAAAATTCTCATATACTCTTCATGGTTCAATATTTCCCTACCACCCTCCAAGCTCCTGAACCAAAGAGGCTCATCAGTCTGTGCCATCTTAACCAACTCATCCATGGCAGCCAACGCCAGCTCCAGGAACATAGATCTCTCAAGTGATCTATCAAGGCCTGTGACGCCAGCTGTTGGTGGTCTAGTTTGGGTCACCACAGGCAACGCGTTTGAAATCCCAGCTCCAAAATCAGGCCCCAAAGGTGCCGTTGTGGCAACAGTGCTTAAACAACCAAAACCATTGCCACCAACACCAAGCTCCAAGCTTGAATTTGGCATCGGAGGGCCAATAGAAGTAGTCAATAAAGAAATGGGGCGACCCAAGAACTTGCCAGCAAGGGCGCAAACACGATCCAGTTCATCTTTTAAGCGGGCATTCTCAATCGTCAAATGCTGCTCTTCGAGTGAAATATCACCGATAATTGCAGGACCACCGCAGTTGGAACAAATTGGGTTTCTCATAGCATCCCTAATCGACATGTTCTCTGCCCGAAGCTTGTCGTTCTCTTGCCTGAGTAATGAGTTCTCGTGGCGTTCCAATTGGGTCTGGTGCAAAACCAATAGACATGTTTCCACGTCAAGCCAAAAATCTGGTGCCGAAATAGGGAAAAAAGCACTCATAGTTATTTGGCATCGTTACCTTCATTTGGGTTCGGCGATTTTGAAACCAGAACTTGACTTGCCTGGTCTCCAAGCAAAGCCTTTTGCTAAGCTCCAATCTTTGTTTCTCGTCAGGATGAGGACACTCCTTGAACAGGCTGAAAAAGACGGAGGAGAAAAAGCAAAAAATCATGGTAAGAAAAATCACCGAAATCCCGTGCAATAATTCACAGGATCAAAATCGTACGCTTCCAGTTCTTGAATTTGCTGTGGAGTGTGTCGGTGATATCTCTTCTTCCTTGGACGATTGTCAGCGGCGTCTTGATCATCACCGGAAGCTCCATCCATATTATAACTCCCAGATCTGCTCTCATGTTCTTCTTCTCTGCTTCTCCGACCACCGCTTGACTCAAAGTTTTCGGCCATTCTAGCTACGTCACCTTGACCATCTATATTGGGTTGTTGCTAAACAAAAATGAACAAAAAAAAAAATGCAAGCCAAGAATCCTCAAAACGGGTGCTCGTCAACAAAGAAAAAGAGAGGAGAGAGAGAGAGAGGAGACCGTACGAGAGCTAGAGAGAGTCCAGGGGAGTTGAACATGGACTTGGTGAGCGAAGGAGGGATAAGGCGTGGCTGAGCTATTGCACCAGTGGGCATGTTGCTGCTGCTGTATGCTATATCTGCCACGATTCTTGCACCTCCACCACCAGGACTACCTTTTTCAAGGAAACCCCCAAAACTCATGAACTTGATTAAAGCCTTTTTTTACCCCAATATCTACTCCCAGTATGTCACTTATCCCGTCTAGATTTGCTTCTTATTCTCTAAAAATTTACAAGCACTTCTCTCACACGGCAATCGTCAACAAACTTGCTCCATTTCTCAATCAGACCCATGAATATCAGCACCGAAACAAGCCAACCCAAAATTGAAAATCAAGAAATAATAGTCTAAAAGTTGAAAAACGGTATTTGGTAATACAAATCTTTTAATATTGGAAACATGAAAGAAAAGAAAGGCAAAGAGGTAGAGGAGACACAAGGAAAAATGTCCAAATGTCTCAAACTTCCTCTCTACAGAAACTTTTTTTTTTCCAGAGAGAAAGAAAGAGAAAGAAGGCAAGCGAAACCCCTTCAAACTCCTGCTTAGCACTTCGTTCTCTATCCCTCTCTCTCTCTCTCTAAAAACTAATCACTCTCTAGCCTAAAGAAAGAACAGAAAAAAGGAGGGAGGAACCCTAGTTCTCGGAAGAAGTATAATTATATCTGCTTGGCTGCATGGTTGAAGAGCCTCGAGTGTACTGAACTTAGAAAGTGTAGAAGCAGACTAGCGAGAAAAGATGATAAAAGGAAGAAAACAAAAGATTTGCAGAGAGAAATGAAAAAAGAGAAGGAAAAGCGAGAGAGAGAAGATGAAAATAGAATAGAAGGGTTGAAGAGGAGAGAAGAGAAGATAAAAGGCGATGTGCCTCGGTGGAGTTATCGAAGCCTTACAAATACAAAGCTCCAAAAGGGTCGGTTGACTCTGTTTTTCTGTCTCAAAGTCTGTGAATTTAACAATGAAAAAAAATGAAAGGGCTTTTTTGACCCTTTCATCACGTATACAAAAGCGATTCACTTTTTAACTCAGCTTTTCATATCCATCCCTTGCTTCAAAAATCTCGCCTTTCTTTCCTTTTTTTCCTCTCTTCTTCTCAGTGCACTGCACACTCATTCTCTCTTTCCCTCTCTCTCTTTCTCTCTCCCTCCCTGTCTAGTGACAGCTGCACTTCTATTTTTAGGGTTTTGTATAAACTCTAAACGGAATTCACTATTATTTTCCTAAATATTTCATCTTTTTTATATATGTTTTTGGCAATAAATACTTGCCTAAGCTGAAATTTTATATGTTTAATTAAATAAATTTAACTTTTTAATTTTAATTTATTGTATTTTTTTCCTGAATATTTCTATATTTTCATTTTCAACAAATAAAAAATTTTCTATTTATCCATTGATTCTATCTATATTTACCTTAACAAGTTCATTAACATATGTAAACTTTTATAATTTATAATTCAAAACATGTATTTTGCTATTATAAAGCTCAATTTCTTTGAAATTAGTTTTATTTCACTGTAAGAAAAATATAAACTAGGTGTCACAATCCGAACTCACTGACCAGACAGGCACTAGGACTTGGGTTAGTATAAGGCCTCCGAAACTTGTAGTAAGCCCAACTAGTCTCTAACCTATCCATAAAGCCCATATTTTGAGCTTAATTTTAAGAAATCAACTGGATAAAGTCCGACCATAACATGGACATCAAACGAGGAGTTTCTGACTCACCCAACCTGTAATTTCAAAATAAAATCATTTGGAGAGCTCAGCTCACCCTTACAATCGCCCAAAAATCAATATAAAATCAAATAAGAGTCCAACTCCCTCATCCAACAAGTCATCCATCTACACATTTACACATAAAAAGATTAATAAGTTTACAATCTCAAAATAATTAATTTTACAGTCCCAAGTTAAATAAAATGATTTTAAGTATGCAGATATCTAGAATTCAAATTTAACAATATAAATTATGGAAATAGAAATTAATAGACCTACATGGAAGAAAACAGGTTAAACATAAGAATAAACTCTTCTATAACCTGAAAAAAATATGGTGAATAAGAGTGAGCGTTTGACTCATAGAGTAAGATATTGATTTTACTTACAATTTCTATAACTATTTAAGTCTAGTGCATCCTAAGAGTCAAATGCATCATCTTCACACATTTCCAAGAAATCAAGTCATAATCACATCAAAGGCAATCTAAAGCACTCACACACTCGTGTGTCACATCCATACTCACACATATATATATGAAAGTTGATCCCCTAACAGCTCTCTTAGTTCCAACCTCTGCCAGCGAGATTAACTCAAAGCTATGCCTACCCCCATTTATCCATAATAAGGATCAGGTCCCAGCAAGTCAAGTTTCAGCCGTGTCTACCTGTCTTACTTATATCCATATACACACTAGATACACACCAACTTACACACACAACTTCAGATCGATATAAAATAATCACAACAATATCATTAAAAATAAATACAATATAATGCTTGCCTAATTTTTACTATATACATATATGTATAAGTGATGCATGAGCATGCCTTGAATACATAATAATATTGAAATTATAAATAAAATTAATATCTACTTACAAATTAACTGAAAGTCAATGCGGCGGCTGGGCAAAGGAGGAAGACTGACTCGGCTCACCTAAACATTATATCAAAAATTTATCAATATTTACTTAAAACAAAACTTTAATGAATCAATGGACATTTTAAGTTTTGTTGAAAATCCGGTAGAGTTTTCCCTATACCTAGGACCTACTCAACCTGCAAAATGATTCAAATAACACTTTTAAATCACATCTTCCATATTCACATCTCATTAATATCATATCCTAGGTTTGCCAAATCAGTCAAAATTATATAACTACGCATAAAATAATTATTTAAAAATTTAGAGTATTACATTCTTTCCCCCTTATAAAAAAATTAGTCCTCGAATTTTACACAAGGTAGAACAATAACACAGAGTTACATATCAAATAAATATGGGTACTTGTTGTGCATATCCCACTCTGACTCCTAAGTGAATCCTCCATAGGACTTTAACCATAGGGATCTGCATAATTTTTTTGCCTGTTAAAAGCTATGTTTAAAAGCTATGTTTAAACATTCCCTGATCAAAGAAACCATCTCTGAAGTATACTGCACCAGATCTAAATCATGTACTCTTGCGTCTCGAACTTTTGTCTAACACAGAGGAGATCTACACTTCCTGTTATATAATGTTTCATGAAGCATCCTTCTAAAATAACTACCTTTGCATGCACCTTATAAAAAATCATTGCTAATCCTATTTGGCCATTGAAGCGTTAGTAAGATTTTTCTCTGTGATAAAAGCACTTGTACTTCTTAGTTCTGTGATATTATGAGCTTCTAGTCTACTTTTTGCCATGAGGTCATTGTACCAACTCCTGCCTATCTTATGTAACCCATTGTGCATAATTTCATCAATCTCCTCTGTCTCAAATTTAAATCCCTCTGTTAAAAAATATACTTTAAACTTTTATGGTCGGTGTATATTTCGCACATTTCACCATATAGGTAAAGCCTCTAGATTTTTAGTATAAAGACTACAGCCTTCATTTCCATACCATGAGTGGGATAGTTCTGCTTGTGCTTCTTTAATTGTCTTGAAGCATAAGCCACTATTTTTCTATGCTACATTAAGACACACCCCAAACCAATTCTAAAAGCGTCACAGTACACTTATACCCTTCTCCACTCACCAGCAAAGTCAATACAAGAGCTATAGTTAAATAGTCCTTAAGCTTCTAGAAACTTTCCTCACATTCATTTGACCATAAGAATAGGATATTCTTTTGAGTCAACCATGTTAAAGGAGCTACAATTCTGAAAAATTCTACACAAAATGCTTATAGTAACCTGCTAGGCCTACAAAACTTCGCACCTCGGTGACTATAATAAGTTTAAACCAATCAGTTACTGCTTTAATTTCTTAGAGTCCACCTGAATAACTTTGCTAAAAACCACATATCCCAAGAATGAGATGCTCTCTAGCCAGAACTCACACTTCGAAAATTTTGCATACAGCTAATGCTCCCTCAATGTCTGTAACACCATCATCAGATGCTATGCATGCTCTTCCTCGATTCTTGAATACACTAAAATGTCATTTATGAATACAATGACAAAGCGACCAGGGAACGGCCTAAACCCCCTATTCATTAAGTCTATAAAGGCCACTGGTGCATTAGTAAGCCCAAAAGATATCATTAGGAACTTATAATGATCATACCTAGTCCTGAATGCTGTCTTTGGCACATCCTCACTTTTGATCCTCAGGGGTTGATAACCTGACCACAAATCTATTTTTGAAAAGTACCTTGCTCCTTGTAGCTCATCAAATAGGTCATCAATTCGAAGAAGTGGATATTTGTTCTTAACAGTCACTTTGTTCAACTGTCTATAATTAATACACAATCTCAAAGTTTCATCCTTCTTCCTCACAAACAAAACAGGAGCACCTTAAGGTGAAGTGCTTGGCCGGATGAAACCCTTGTCCAACAGCTCTTGTAGTTGCTCCTTCAGTTCCTTTAGCTTTACTAGTGTCATCTTGTAAGAGGGCATAGAAATAGGATTTGTACTTGGCACAATATCTATACAGACTCTATCTCCCTATCCGATGGTAATCCATGAAGCTCCTCAGGAAACACATTTATAAATTCTTTGACAACAGGTACATTCTCCACATCAGTACCTTCAACAAATGTGTCCCTTACAAGTGCCAACTATTCCTGACATCCACGCCTCAACATCTTTCCAGCACTGATGGCTGACACTAAGTTGTATGGAGCTAAACTTTGTTACCATCAAAACTAAACTCTTTCACTCCATGAATATAGAAATACACATTCTTATTATTTCTTAATCTTAACTCTGTGATTGGCTTTCACTAGCACATCCACCATATAGTATCATACTATAGTACTAACCTACTACTTATTTTATGAAACACAGGCCATTCACCATAGATGATTCTTCCTGTTTCTCCTTCCTAACATGACCATCAAAATATTATCATCCCCTACTATCCTTTATAAGGAATTGCCCTTCATGGTTAGATAGGTATCTTTGAACCTATAAGTTTCACCTAAACTGTCATAGCAGTGAGAAATGTGTGTTGTACTACAATCCTAGATAAGATACTTTATATATTCATTATTCTTGATGTAGCTACATCTATTGCCTACAGCTTTTCAGACTTCAGCCTCAAATTTACCCATTAACAATAATTTCATCCACTAAAACCTCTTCACAAATAATACTTCCTCTAACTTATAGTTCAGAAGGGTTGCAAGCCCCGGTAACTAACTTGATTTATCTCCAGTCACTACCCTACTTGTCCTTTAATCCTTGAACTTAAGTATGCACTTACCATCATTTCGTTCTGGAGAAATTGTGTATAAACTAGTGCCTACCAAATTCTTAAATACTGGGTCACCTCAACATAATTTCCCTTGCTTATGTAGTCTTCTAGAGTCAAAAGCACAAGCTAAACTTGAAGAGAAAGAGAAATCTCCTCCTACAGTCATCAACACATTGTTATCTATAGAATAATGTTCAACCTATGTCTCTTGGTCTTCTTCTTGAAATTTTACCATCTCTTTCTATAAGATATCAGTTGCAACAATCCTTCTGTTGTACCACCAATTTGTCTGACTTACCATCTTAAGATTTACTATCTTTACTTATACTCCATTTTTACCTTTTATTTAACTTACTATTTATTAATTCACTCCTTTGCCTAATAGGACAGTTCAAGACACCATTGCACATCCTATAACCTTTGCTTGCTCTGGTTGCATTCCTCAACTAACTTTTCTCATAGTGTTAAAAGTTTAAATGGATCTTATCCCAGTGCTACCTACTCCATCTTGGAAACAGGAATAGACAGAGTTCGATCCATATCCTGCAACTTTGAACTCCATGTTTTGGCTCCTGACACTGCTCGACTTATGACGTGCTCTAAGTTCTACACTTCTAAATCCTATATCTTGATAACTATTCTCACTTATGTAATCTCGTTCTGGGCTTTCTAATATTACTTTTCGGTTCATTCTATTTACCTTGCCCAAGATAACATTTTATGTACTTTATATCTCACTTTGATCTTTCTAATCTTGTCCTATTCTTAGCTATTCGATTTGCTCTTTAATTTATCTATTTTATCTTATCCAAAATAGAACTTTGATTACTTTGTTCCTTAGCTCCATGCTTCTTCTTGACCTGACAGCTATGCTAGATAATTATACTTTTCAGTGTCTCTACTAGGTCGTCTTCACCTTTATACTACTCAGAATTGGTTTTTTTATCACTCTGATTAGCACTTCCACTACCATTCAAATTTCTCTTCCATTACATTTGAAACCAACTATCTAAATTTTCATTCCATATTTCCTTTTATCTACTGATATTCAATGAATTATTTTCACTGACTTGCAGCCATTGTCCTTTCCTTTGCTTAACTACAAACTACCCTCTAATACCTCAAGAAGGGAATCTATAGGATCTCCTTTTTCCCTCGCTACTCTAAAACTTTGCATCCATCATGATCTAATCTCTTATAATCCTTACAATGAAAATTGTACTCTCCCTAAGGGGGGTACCTGAGCCACTATCTCCTATCACACTACAATCCTATTAAGGACATCATTCTACAGATCGTTATATTAGTGGTACTCTTTTGTCTCTCCTGAGAAAACATTATCATACTCTATATCATAACTAACTGCAAGAGAGATATTACCTCTACCACATTACCACAATTATACAAGGTTATCTGCTCTCTTTTTATATTGTAAACTTTCTTAGAATGTCATTTTGTAGGCTACGAATGTCATTCATAACCTCTAGTCTTCTTTAAGGAGTAGAGCCGTACTTACGCTCCACTGTCACACGAAGGAGGTGCTATCTTTATTAAACTTTAGGTAATACGTCCATCATAATGCTAACACTGCCAACGATCTCATATCAGAGATTAGATGATCCCACCAAGTAGGTGTCATTATTACACTGTAATCATGCTAAATACCTATAGTCTTGTGCCACTTATACTATAACTCTACGCTCAAAGTAGGATAACTGAGTTACTGACTCTAATTATCACCCAACTGTGACCTTTGATGTTCTATCTCTAGGGTTTTAAACCCTAACTAGGAGTTTTCCTAACTTCTCTACAGAAATAGAGCTCTGTCTTGACATAACTGTACCAAAATAGAGGTTGTTTACAAATACCCTAATCATGGTGCACCACGGGGAAGCACATAGCTCTACACAATAATCTCATGTTGGTACTGTAATCTGTAGCTTAAAGCATAAACATCGAGAGCATTATATAGTTACTATGGTACGTCCCACATACTAGATTTTCTGAACCTTTTATCTCTTTTGAACTCACTAATACTATACACTTACTCTAACTGGGCCATCCACTGATAATTGCTAGCAGTGGTACCCTCACTCCCATCTAAGGCAGCTATGCTATCATAACTCACCTTTAAATACTAGTACCTTACACTAGATAGGCACATCTTTAGCTCCATACTGACAAAAACATAGTTGTCTTTAGAGTATGTATTACCATGGCAAATCTCAACATATCTTATAACTCTATTTCATATCTCTATGTACTCCACGAAAATCAAAACACTAACTGAAGCACTCTTATATTACCCGAGGTACAATGCAGAAGCTAGAAATAAGGAGTTACAGAAGAAGATGAAATAGGATCTTATAATCCGCATGTAACCTCCTAACAAGACTCCTTTTACATTTCCAATTATACTCTTTTCCATGAATCTAATGCCTAAGCTCTAATACCATTATTTTCATGACCTGAACTCACGGACCGGCACTAGGACTTGGGTCAGCATAAGGCCCCTGAAACCCGTAGTAAGCCCAACTAATTTCTAACCCATCCATGAAGCCCATATTTTGAGCTCAATTTCAAGAAATCAATCGGACAGAGTCTGGCCATAATATTAACTATCCAACGAGGAGTTCCTGACTCACCCGACCTGTAATCTTAAAATAAAACCATTTTGGGAGCTCAGCTCACCCTTACAATCATCCAAAAATCAATATAAAATCAAATGAGAGTCCCACTCCCTCATCCAACAAGCCTTCCATCCACACATTTACACATAAAAAGATTAATAAGTTTACAATCCCAAAATAATTAATCTTACAGTCCCAAGCTAAATAAAATGGTTCTACATATGAGAGGATCTAGAATTTAAATTTAACAATACAAATAATGGAAATAGAAATTAATGGATTTGCGAGAAAGAAAACAAGTTAAACACAATAATAAGCTCTCCTGTAACCTGAAAAAATAAGGTGAACAAGAGTGAGCGTTCGACTCATAGAGCAAGATATTAATTTTACCTACAATTTCTATAACTATCTGAGTTTAGTGCATCCTAAGAGTGAAATGCATTATCTTCACACATTTCTAAGAGATCAAGTCATAATCACATCAAAGGCAATCTGAAGCACTCACACATCCATGTGTCACATTCATACTCAAACATATATATATGGGAACTAATCCCCTATATAGCTCTCTTAGTTTCAACTTCTGCTAGTGGGATCAACTCAATGCCAAACTTTCTCTTAATATCCAAATGCGGGGGCCAGCGAGATCAACTCAAAGCCGTGCCTACCCCGACTTATCCATAATAAGGATCGGTCCCAGCGAGTCAAGCTTCAGCCGCGTCTACTCGTCCTACCCATATCCATATACTCACCACATACACTTTACTATATACATATATGTATAAGTGATATATGAGCATGGCTTAAATATATAATAATATTAAAATTATAAATGAAATTAATATCTACTCACAAATTAACCGAAAGTCACTGCAATAGCTGGACGGATAAGGAAGGCTAACCTAAACATTATATCAAAAATTTATCAATATTTACTTAAAGCAAAACTTTAAAGAATTAATGAATATTCTAAGTTTTGCCGAAAATCAGGTAGAGTTCCCCCTATATCTAGGACCTACTCAACCTGCAAAATGATCCAAATAACACTTTTAAATCACATCTTCCTTATCCACATCTCATCAATATCAAATGGCCCCTCCTGAGCCCGCCAAATCAGTGAAAATTATATAACTACACACAAAAATAATTATTTAAAAATTTGGGGTGTTACACTAGGATTGATAACTTCCATTGCTATTAGTAAGGGACAATTTTTTTCATATTATAAATTTTTAATTTTAACAATAAAATTTTAATATTATAACTGATTTATAAATTTTAATTAATATATAAATTTTCACTAATAGTTATTATAGATGCATTACAATGAAAGTAAAAATTATTATTTCAAAAAAAAAATTATGGTGAAAAATGAATTGAACAAAAAATTGTATAAATGAAAATGAACAATAAAAGGTAAATAATAAAAGTGAAGAAAATAAGAGAGCATGGGAAAAAAGTGAAGAAGATGATAAGAGAAAATGGAAGAAAATGAGATGAAAAGTGAGAAAATAACGGGAGAATTATAAAGAAAATGAAAAAAAAGTAATAAATTAATGATAGAAAATAAATAAAAAGGAAAAAAATGGAAAAAAAGGAAGAAAAAAAATAAAAAATTAAGGAGAAAATGAAAGAAGATGAAAAAAAATGAGAGATTTGGAAAGGAAAGGAATTAAAAGGGAAGAAAATGATTATAGAAAATTAATATAAAGTGAAGAGAATGAAAGAAAAGGAAAAAAATTATAGAATTTGGAAGAAAATAAAACAAGAGAGAAGAAATATTGAAATTGAGGTAAGAAAATAAGTGAACGAATAATATGAGAAAAGTACATGTGGTATTTGAAGAAGTATATATGCAAATTAGCAACGTATTGTAAATTTGTTTAAATTTAAACACTACAATTTATTTTATTTTTCTAAAACAAATTTCGAAATTCATTACACTTACAAATTTTTAATTGTGATTTTTTTTCCTTATAAAATTAGCAACAGATTACAATTTGTTGCTAATTAACAATGAATTTCAAAATTCGTTGCTAATTTAATAAAATAATTTTAACAATTGCAAATAATATTTATAAAATTATTTATTTTAATTTTACAAAAAATAGCAATAAATTAATAATATTGATTTGTAACAAATTTTAACAGTAAAATTTTATTAAAATATTGCTCCATATAATTTTATTTCATAATTACAAAGAAATAAAAAATATATTACAAAATTTATTACTATTAGCAATGGATTCTAACCCATTGCAAAAATCTATTATTAATTTTTTAATTTTTTATAATAAAAAATATTTTTTTTATGTATATATATTAACTCTCACAGTTATATGTATCTCATTTTTTATAATTTAAAATAAATTATTTCTAATGAGTATACAGTAGATTATCTCTTAGTCTATTAAATATATTTTACAATTTATTGACAAAATATGATGGATATTATTAAAAGATAGAATTTTTTAAAATTTGGTTGGTTAAGAATTTCCGAAATGTGAATTGCCGGAAAGTCCGAGACATACCATGCAGATGGAAAAGGAGTATAGGACTATGTCACTAACGGCGTTAACGGCGGTGACCATTGAAAGAGACTAACTACAAGATGGTGTAATTAAGGATATCAACCCAACTTTATCTTTTGTCTCATACGTTTAAAGACGGTAAGCGCAACTCCATGATTATTGTAATATTTATATTATTTTTATCATCCACCAATTCAAAAAATTTTTGTCAATGAAAATAATGGAAATGCACATTTTAGTCTTTACATTTAAAAACGTTTCATTTTACATTTCACTTTTTTTTTTTCTTAAATTTAATTTATTATTAAAAAATTATTAAATTTTAATTTTATTTCATAAAAATTCTTCTAATTTGCAATGAAATATTTTCTTATTGAAAAATTCTTTTAAATTATAGTGTGATATTTATAAATATAGTTTCAGCACTTTTTGATAAATAATAAATTCTCTTTCATTCTTAGAAATAATTTATTGTGATGACATTGATATTTTTATGATAAGTCTAAATAATGGTTAAAATAATTGGTACTTTTTGAATGTAAGAGAAAATTAGGTATAAAAAGTAATTTTATTTTATTTTTTTATAGAAAACATGTATAATAGATTAGAGGGATTTTTATTAGTAATAAATTAAAATTAAGAGACGAAAATAAAATATAGAGTAAAGTTCAAGAATAAGCTATAAAAATTATCTAATAAAAGTTAGATGTTAATTTATGTATTTTACTTTTATTAATTTTATTAAATTAAGAAAATTTAGAGGTGAAATTGATGGTAAAATTGAGCATTTTTAAATTTGATGGTGCCACTAAACTTTTATTATTATTTTTTTAATAAAGTCTTGAGTTAATGTATGCATTCAATAAAACATTAGGGTAATTTGCACATGTGGTCCTTAAACTTTAGGAAGCGTTTCATGTAAGTCTCTTAACTTCTATTTATTTAAAAAAAGTTTTTAAATTTTAGTTTTAGTATCACAAAAGTTCCTCTTTATTTGTTTTACTATTTTTTATTTTTTCAATGTATATAATTAATACTCTAAATATATTAAGAATATAATTAATTATTTATAGAAATAATTTTTATTAATTAAAATATTTAATAATAACATTTAAAATTTGAATATTTTTACACAAAATATAAAAATACTACTAGAAATTTAAGATATATATAAAATATTGAAATTTTAATTAAAATTAAAATTTAACTAATTAAATTTATTTATATTACTAATTATTTGATTAAATTTGGTTATTAGGGTGAAAATACAATTTACCAATTTAGCCCTGAAGAAAGTAGTATTTTAACCGAATTACCATTGGGGAGCAAAGAGATAATATTCCATTAGTAATGATGGGAAATGATTAAGAAATCTAGTGGGAGCATGAGCAAGAGATGATTACCACTTTGACTTTGTTGATATTTGAGGATCAAAAGATCAAAATTATTATTATTATTATTATTATTATTATTATTATTATTATTATTTACTCTATCCATCATATTTTAAGCGATATTAAAAAAAAAATTACCTAACTTTATTTACTTTTTAAAAATTTTAAAAAATAAATTATTTAATTTTCTCATTATTTATTATTATCAAAAATGTAATTATTTATTTATTATTAATTTTTTTTATTTTAATTAATTATAAGAATATTTTAATTAATTATTAATATTTTTAAAAAAATATATTATCAAATAATTTTCATAATTTTTATATAAAAACTTTAAAAAGCATTTGAGACGGAAGTAGTACTTATTAATTAGTATTTTAAATTTGTAACGCTGCTTAAAAGGAGGCTACTGTGATATCATAAATAACTCATAACTTTATAATTACTTTTTTGTATATTTTTATTTTCCATATTTAAATTTTTTTAATTTAAAATTATTTGTCAAATATAAAAAAATTAAGATGTATTATTTTTTTAATTTTATTTTTTATATAATAAATATTATAAATTTTTAAATATTATAACTAATTGATTAAATGCTATAATAAATATTTATATAATTTCTTAAGCGAGATAAAAAGTATTTTAATTAATTATTAATATATTTTTAAAAAATAAGATTATTTAATAACTTTCTTCATCACTTATAAAATTCAAATAGTATTTAATAACCCAAGAAATTGATGGCACTTCTACTTTATTTATAGCTTTTAATTAAATTCTACTTAATTAAATGTATGACCTATGAAAAAAATTGGTTTTAATTTAAACAAAGGTAGACCCAATTCGAACTTTTAGTTAATTTTTTTTAATTAATAAATTCGACTACTATTTTTTAAAAAAATTAATTTTGATTGAGTTAAGTTAATAAAAAAAATTAATTGAATTATCAGTTTTTTTTTGTTAATTTTATACATTTTATGTGCTATATATTTAAAATTTTATGGATTTTATGAACTTTATAGCATACTAAAATAATAAGAATTTAAACATTATAAGAATCCAATAAAGCATACTCAAAATGGATTTAAATAAAAATAATTGAATTAAATTTTTTTAATTTATATAATTTAATTTGAAACTTTATTAATGTATGGAGAGTGTTTTTGTATTGAATTCATAATAAATTATATTTAAATAAATTTTATAAATTCATATATAAAAGTTATAATAAGAAGGAAATAAAGAATTGATTTAATTTTTATTAGGTTGTAAATAAAAATATAAATTAATTTATTCAACGGCTGGACAGCTAGAATTAATGGCATGTAGAATTGAAATGAAACTTGAATGCCTCTACGTATATACAGAGTACCCATTACCCAACAATTGCATGCTTGTCATAAAAATCGTATCTCTACTGAAATTAATAACCAAAGATGAATGTTTCTTACTCTACTTCCATCAACTTCAACAATTCCACTAAATAAGGAAAGTATTATCATAATTGAAGACAAACCAAACCATCTTGCTACTTTCTGCGCAGAAACACAAATTCTATCTCTGCCTCTCACTCTGCCATTGCCATGGACTTTTATGAGAAGTTTATTATAGTAGATCAAGTAATTTTTGCATATTTCATATCAGTAATAAATATTCTTGCAATTTGCCTCTTAGACACCCAACTGGTTTGTTGTGGTTATGGGCATGCATATCATTCAGGATCTGAATTAATAATTATAATGAAGACCATGGTGGACAAGCTAGGCAAAGGCATGTTTAAGCATTTGAGAAATGTAAAGGAAGACCAGATCTGTCATGAGAAGAGGCATTTCTAGCTTGAAAATGGGAGCTGAAAGCAAGACTTAAGTGTTCAGGAATAATCACTAGAGTGTGAAAATGCAGATGAAGAGATTCAGTGGAGGTGGGTAAGGGTTATGTTGTCATCTACAGGTCCACAACCCACATGACCTTTCACTCTCATTAGGTTGTAATATGAACAGGAACATGTAATTCCTTTAATTTTGCTGTCAATGCATGCCAAGGCTTAATTAATTCCATGAATCCAGGTAGAGGGAAAGAGAGAGAGAGAGAGATGGAGCCATTTTTATCATTATCTGAACTATTTCAACGGGTACAGAGATTGGCCCGCCACCACCTTTTTTTCTTTTGCTGCTGCATTAAGGCCATTCTTGCCAATTTTTTCCAGCACATCACACCTTCCTCCTCCGTTCGCATTTAAAGTTTCACTGCCAGCCACCTCTCTTTCCTCATCAGGACCTATCTTCTTCAAGACTGCTTCAATATTTTACTTCCTGACTCTCTATTTTGACCAACATCACATTATTCTTTCTATCAACTTCAACTGGAGCTGGTAGAGATGGCTTTTTCGGGGCAGAGATGGAACTAGTCCCCCAGCCCACTCTTCAAATTCCAGAAATTTGTTCTGTGGGTCCAGTCAGCCAAAAACTATCGGATGAAATCGATTTATAACTAATTCATCAGAACCATCAATCAACCGTTCATCAGTCTTTGGTTTCGTCATGTGTGGATGACAGCAATTATCGTTGTTCATTTGCCGACCTTTTGGTCTGCGAAATTCTATTAATCACTTTATATTGACATGGACAAACTTGACCAGATATTATTGCCTCTTATTTCTAATAATGCATCTATAAGATAATATTATTACTAATTAATTCAATATTTATATACTGAAGACCTCTATCTTTTTTCTTGTTTTTTTTTTTATTAGGATTGACAGTATCTTATAATAAAAGAAAATTTAATAGGGAAGGAGCAGATGTATGAGTTGATATGGTAGGGGTCTTACACGTGAACATTCCTTCACTCCGCCTACGCTCACAACACGGGTTAGTTTTGTTGGGTTCAATTACTAGGGTTTGGTTTGATTTTGGTAGAAGTAGAAACCCCATTCACATTTGCGGGTCAAAAGGATGGTCCCTGAAACAACCAAAAGCTTAGATATCAGATGGCCACATCACATCACATTTGCGGGTCAAAAGGACGGTCCCTGAAACAACCAAAAGCTTAGTTATCAGATGGCCACATCACATCTCATCTCCAATAGGAACACTCGCAATTGTCAAAGAACAGAAACCTGATATTCTTCTGTTCAAACGGCGTGTGAAATGTGAAGGTTGAACTAGAAGGTTTTTCATTTCAAATGGCACCATTCTGCTATCATGTACCACTTCTTGCAGTTGAAGTCCTTACCACGTTTTCTTCTCTTATTATTTTAAGCTCTATGGTGTTATTTTCTCAGAAAAAAACCAAAAGAAGATTATGGGCAAGACTAGGATGGTTAGGTTATAAACAAAGTATACATGTGCTAGAAACTGGAAATAGAATCAAATCACAATCTGAAATTATCATTGATGCGAGTATACCTATTCTAACGAAAAAATGTCATTCCATCTTTATACTTCCTACCATCTTTTGATATAAATAAACCATATGAAGGGGAAAGAAAGAATCTGCACCCATTTTACGCATGCAGATTACACATGGCCATAATATAAGAATTGACGGGGGAAAAATGCTGCATTACAAAGAACAAATGTCAGTGAGATGCTGAAGGAAGCTTCCAAAAGCTTTTTGTTGCAACCAGAATTTTTTCTCTCCCCTGTGATTCAGGTTCCTTCTCATGAATAATAGTTGTCCATCTTACAGCATGAGCTATGTGATCTACTCTGTCAATAACTTCAGGACTATCACGAATCATAACAGTTCCTTCTGGACGTAACATTCTATCCATCTCCACTATCAAATCCACAAGGTTACACCTACAGTAAAATTAGGGATCAATGAACTTGTCCACTTTACCATAACTTCCTCTGCCGGAGTCGTAATCATGCCAGTTGAAACCAACCACCCCCCCCCCCCCCCCAAAATCCCAAAAAAAAAAAGGGGGCAAAAAATTTGATTGATGACTAAAAATGTAAAGCCTTTAACAAATTGTAGGGGCCAAAGAAATTAAATTTGAAACTACAATGTCAAAAGTGTATATTGTGCCAATTTCAGAGGGATTTAGTACTTTAATCATACTAATAAACCTAGACCTACGGGATAAGACAAAAAAACCAGTGGTTAGATTTCCAGGCTCAAACCAAAACTCTATCAAACAGTTATCAAAGTTATTCTCAAAGGGAATTCTAAAAATGCTACCAAAATCATAGCATTGATACTGAAAACATAGCTTATGCACCCTAGGTAATCACAGACCAACGGTCTATTTCATCATTTTGATTATTTTCCTATCTCTGTCATGTAATGGAGATTATACATATGTTGGAAATTATTCTTATTCCACAATGGGAATATTTTATTGTACAGATCACCTTTTGCATAACTCAATTTCTGGTAATTAATGCAGTTCAATCGGCTAAATAAAGCATAAATATATGATGCTGTCAAGACAGATTATACTTCAGAAAACTATTTTCCTTTCCCTGGATGTAAGTGGAATATAAATGTTTCTTATTGCAACTGCAACAATAAAGGATCATCTTTCGTAGAGACTAATGAAAATGAAAAGCAAACCAATGTTGGTAATAGAAAGAATTTCAATCAATTATCAATTACCCCAGACATAAACACTATATAATAAAATAAAATAAAAATCTAAATCTTAAGAGAAATAGAAAACTTTCTCCATATAAATTAAAAAAAAAAAAAACGAATAAACAAAATAATAATAAAATAAACAAACTGCAGAGCATGTAGATTCACATCACCTGTTCTTGCTTGAACCTGGACTTTTTATCAGCGATTCAATGCCAGCCACATGGATGAGATCATAAGTACGAGGATATGTTGAGAAAGGCTCACACCTATGACCAACAATGATAAATCTATCATTAGTGTTGCCCATGAAGTCACAGTAATTAAAAAGAAATAAGATTGAGTGCATTAACTAACTAGGTCTAATCCCAAGGAAAAGTTCACTTAGTTAAACAGACTCTATGGATGGATATATAACTAGGTTTGATATTGACCAGACTAATAAAAAATGTTCAGTTAACATCAAAGGGGATGTAAACTTTTAGGAATGGATTGAATTGAATACAGGTTAATAATTATTGATGAGTTCCTATTTCTGGTGCATAATTTTGTTAACACAGGTAGTAATTATGATCGATTTGATAGAAAAGAATGAATTCCAGTTTAACAAATTAAAAAGATCTCAAAAATTAGGAAGATGCTGCATGCATGGCCTAGGCAACAGCTCAGATAATAAACCTCTTTAACTGACAAAGTGCAACCACAGTCTCTATGCACGAATTTATAGGCACTTATTAATTTTGAAAGTTCACAAACATGAGATCATTAATAATATGAACATATAATTTCCTGTTCAATGCATTTTTCAAATTAAAAGCAATTATAACTCACCAGTCATGGTAGACTCCAATAAGGCCTCGGTCAAAAATTACACCAAGAGTAGACAGCTTGCCAGCAGGTACAATATTCATCACCCATACAGGATCAGATGCAAGAGCTGCAGCAAAACCCCCAAAAAATGCATTCATGTCCATGACATTGCGCATGGCTTGAGTTCCTAGTTTCACATTCAACGAGTTCTTGTAGTAAGCCAACCTCCTCACCCAACGTCGTGTGTCAGCTTCAAACAAATCAATCCCATTTTTCACAAGCATGGCCCTTGAAGGAGCTTTTGTTACTCTATCTGGCCACTTAGGAATTGTCCCTACAGCATATTCCCCATTGACAGAAGATGCCCTACTCACACATTTCTTTAATTTTAAGTACCTGTAATAGGATGAGCTTAGCTTTAAAGTTCACGATGGTTTCTTTAAAATAAGTACATCTTAAACATTATAAAGGCAAATTTATCATTATCATAATTATTAAAGGCTCAAGGCATATTAAGGCGCCAAGGGGTCTTGGAGTCTAGGCCCAAGGTGCAAGACGAAAGCGCACGCCTGAGCAAGGTGAGGCGAAAAAAAATATCAAAGTAAAATAAATATGAATATTCCATCAAACTTCAAATAACATAAAACTAAAAATAATAATAACTAATAAGCATTCAAGTACTAATATATTAAAACTTGAATAGTCTTTTAATGATTCATAACTAAAGTCAAGCAATTATAAAATAACTACTCTTCAATCTTCATCGAGAGTAGCAGTATAATCTTCTTCATCTTCTTCTACACCTTCATACTCTTAATATTCATCCTCAAAATCAATATCTTCATCATTTCCCTCATCTTTAAGAACTAAATGAATATCAACCTTTTTTTTTTTTTTGAAAAAGATAACGAGTGCTAGTGTTGAAAATGGAAATATGAGAGGTTTGTGATCTGAGTACGTTAGTTTGATGAGATTTTGGTGACTAGTTATCACCAATAATACTAATTTCAAAAACTTTTAGATCAACAAATTTCGAGTTGAGTGATAGTATTTTTTTCAATAGAAATACTCGCTGAATGTGGAAATAAAAAATGAGCGCCTTTCTAGCCTTGCGCCTAGAACAAGGCACATGACTAGGCGCATAAGGCGAGAGTCTGATGAATGTCGCCCGCCTTTCTCCTATAAATTTGTCGCCTCAACAAATTTCGAGTTGAGTGGTAGTGTTTTTTTGAATAGAAATACTCGCTGAATGTGGAAATAAAAAATGAGCGCCTTTCTAGCCTTGCGCCTAGAATAAGGCACATGCCTAGGCGCATAAGGCGAGAGTCTGATGAATGTCGCCTGCCTTTCTCCTATAGAGGCGCTAAGGCTAGAACCTAGTGAGCCAGGAGCCTGAGACGTGCCTTTAATAACTATGATCATTATAAAGCAAGTTCATCATAAAACAATATGTACAGTGTATCTTCATCCAAGTTTCTAAAAATATTTTTAAAAAAGCCAGAGAAACTGAGGATGCAATGTGGCGATATTACCAGGCATAGCTTGGGTCATCTGTTTCTTCACATAGTTCAAGCCCAAATTCATTTTGGTTGGGCAGGCATGAATCTCCAGCAGGCTTTTTCCAGATGACAGTGTTTCCATCCACAGCAATCAGCTCATAACACAATGCTCTTGCCACACCTTGGAGATCTGCCCATTCCTTATCTTGTTTAGCCCACTGAACAGGAGGACCAGAGATGACTAAATATCCTCCAGGGCGAAGTAATCGATCCACTTCAATGAAATAAGTTGCATCTGCAAAGAGATACTTCAAAGTAAGAGCTAGTAGCAAGAGGTAGCAGACGAGGACACACACAGAGATACAGGAAAGAGAACTAACTATAGGCTGTAAAAGGGATCAAACATCGAGAGCAATGCACCAAGTCAAATGAGAAAGCGGGGAATGGGAGTCTGCGAGTGCCAAGCATGGCAACAAATGCTGGAATTCCTCTTTCCAGTGCAAATTGTATTTGTGCTTTGTGTGAATCTCTAGGTGCAAATGAGAGGGTTAAAATTCCTTCCTTTAGCATATATCCTCCAAAACTAGCAACCTACAAAAGAATCAGATTGTGAAAATTTGAATGTGCCAATACATTTAGGAGCTAAAAAACAATAAAGGAAGAGAATTCCTACCCCGCATCCCATGTCAAGGGCAGTCCTTAAAATTCCACCACTTATAGGGATATACTGTCCAAGTTTTTCAATGTATGGTATTGCTCCCTCAGGAAACATTGTACCACCGCCAGGGAAAACGAAGTATTCACCTTCCTCTTTCATCCATCCCTGGTGACCCTTCCTGTCCGCAATTTTGTTGTGTGGCATGTTGGCATGCCATATCTGCATATTGGGTAATGAAGCTATAAGGTACAGTGAAGACACAAAACTAACACGATTGATTCCATCGACAGTAGTGGACAATATATTTAATATCCCAGAAAACTAGCCAGGATCTGCCCAAGAGGATCAGTAGTCCAAGTACAGATTGTAATTGGATAGAATAAAAGTAAATATGAAATTAATTTAAGTTCCCACGAAGATCAGTAATTTATTGCTCTCCTAGTTGAAGATCAAAATGACACTTCCTTTCCTATTTTTTATTCGACAACTAAACCTCGAATTAAGTTCACAGGCATACCTTATGCAAACTCTGGGGCCACTGGACAGGAATCTTGTATCCATTGGGGGGCGGGATCAAGCAGAGAGGGGTCTCATCTGGAAGTGGACAGTGACGCTCTCGATAGTAATTCATTTCTCTACTGAGCTGGCTATTGCGTCTGGGATCTTCACACGGCATATGATCAACAGTGTGTTCAGAGCACGCCTCGATCTGCTGAGGATGTCGGCCGGCCTCAATGAGCTCGACGAGGCGGAGGCGCTGACGCGGATCCGATGTAGAAAGAAGGAGAGCCTGGCGGCCAGAGGCGGCGAGAGAATCACCGAGAGGAGTAAAGACGAGAAGGAAGAAAAGAAAGACTAAGCCGAAGAATGCAGCAGAAACGAGGTCGAGCAGCTTCCATTGCCTAGGGTTTCGCTTTGATGCAGGCAGATTAAGGTGTCCCATTTTGGATCTGATCAAATTATCATTAGAAATAAGGATTAGTTAGAAGCAAATGGGGTAATCTGGGATTTCTATTTTTCCTTTCCTTCTTCTTCTTACGGAGTGAGAAAGTCTGAAGCTTGGACGGAGACTGAGAATAATGAAGCGGGAATTTCAGCTGAAGATGGTACAGCTAATTGCGAGGAAGACAAGTGAGACGTGGCTCAGATCACTTACTATCTGTAAGGGGAAGCGGAAGGAGTAAGGGTCTGCTTGGATGAGGCGGGGGAAGGGTAAACAATGCAAAGGTAAGAAAGAGCAAGGAAGGTAAGGGAGCTAACGTATATTATTTACGTTTGAAAAGAAATAAAAGAGGGTTAAAATTAAGAGAAGCGGAAATAAAAATATTTATAATTATTTTTTTTTCTTACAATTTAATATAAAGTGTAAAAAAATTAAAATTTTAGGGTAAGCGAGGGTAAGGTTTATTTTTATTTATTTTTATCTTTTATTAACTCATTTTTTTTAAATAAAGGTAAAATAATTAATTATCTCTTCTTATTTTTATTTATTCATTTTTCACTCTCATCTAAATAGACCCTAAGTGAGCGCGAGGCAAGGAGATAGAAGTGGGTAGGGTTGAGTAGAATTCGGTTCAAATTGAAAAATTGAATCGAACCGAGTCAATTTGATTCAATTTATTCTGTTTTAAAATTCAATCGGTTCGATTTTACATTATAAAAATTTCGATTATTTCGGTTCGGTTCGATTTTAAAGAGAAAAAATCGATTAAATAGAACCAAATCGAATAGTAATTTATATAGTCAAATCAAACTAAATCGAACCGAATTAATTTTTGAATTAATTTATTTTTATAAAAAATTTATGAATTATATTTAATTATATATATATTAATTGTTTAATTTCATTGATTAATGGTTATTAGGTTTAAACTAAAATTAAAATTAAATCAAATAATTTAAAAATCAAATCTAAATTAAAAAATTAATAAAAAAATAAACCGATCGATTTAAATCGAATTGAATCGAAATAAAATGATTCGATTCGATTTAATTTTTTATTCATTTTAATTTAATTTAATTTTTAAAATTTATGATTTTATTTTTATAATTTAATTTGATTTGATTAAATTCGATTTGAATTGAATGATTAAAAGCGAGGGAAAGCAAAATGCATGGATCTGAGGCTGAAAGTATGGAGTTGTGACAAAAGTCATGAGTAGGCATCATGCGGCCAAATAAATATATTCCAATAACCTATAAACACGTGCAACGCACAAGGATCAAAAATAGGACGAATCAGGAGCAAGGTTTGTTCCTCCGTCCCGCCTCCACTGCAGAATAAAATTGGGGTGGGAACTTCCGCACTAGAGTGCGGGGCGGGAAAAATTTCTTAGCAGGGATTTCTTTTTCTATTTTTTAATTTATTATTATAAAATATAAATTTGTTATTTATAAAAATATATTATGATCAAAACTGACTCCATCCTTGACCTGTGCAATATTAGGTGAAGAATTAAAAGGAAGGAGAAGAGTTTTTAAGTGCGTTCTATAATCATTTAGTTTAAAATAAAAATAAAATTATTTTATTAAAAAAATAAAGTGATTTGATAAAATTTAACAACTTATATGAAATTTAACTTTTTTTCAGTAAAATAATCAATTATAAAAAAAAAATTTTAACTTAATAAAGGAAAAAAAATTATTTAATATCTTAAATTATTATATTTCTCATAATGTTTTAAATTATAATTACATGAAAAAATTTTATTTATTTTATTAAATTAATAAAATTTTTATAATTAATTATTTAAAAAACCGATAAAAAAAACCAGTGACAGTGCACCACAAACAACAAATGCAAAAAGCTATACAAGAAATAATGTGATAAAAAAAAAAAAATAGTACCTGTAATAAATCCAAGCATATACAAAGCAACCACCGTCAAAAAACAATATTTGCTGTATACGCATCCTGCAATCCGACCATGGACAGCCTAGGAAACCCAAACAAGAAATGTTGGCAGCCCTTCATCTTCCCAACTGAATTAAAGTTCAAGCTTCAATACGCCAAAAAGATGCATTGTTTCATCTTGGACTGCTCAGGAAACCTAATCAAACAATGTCGGCCATGCTTCATTGTCCTAGGCTCCCAGCCGAAATAGAAATTTAAAGTTTTCTACAAGCCCTCGGATTATATTCACGCTTGATGAGATTTGCCCTTAGCAACATTGCTCTAACATCTTGATCAAATTCACTGCCACTTTGTAGAACTCGTTGAAAAGTCGCATTCCTTTGATCAGCATGCCTTGCATTAAGAATTTTGTTGTGCGAATCAATCCGTGCCTCCAGAGGCATGATAGTTTGATAAATAAAACACTCACATATTAGTGATGGGACCAATACACTATTATTGAGAGACAGTTCTTCACAGTAGAAACAATCCCTGGTTATAAAGGTCAGGAACCCCCAGCCACCAAAGAAATTGGAACCATTTCTTTGTAAAAATAGAAATTTCAAAAATTTTCACTAATAAAATAACCAATTTATTCATAGAAAAAGAGGATAAAAACTGCAGTGGGAACAAAACCTGTATTTGGCTGTCAGTAATCAAGGCTTCAAGTTCTTGTTTTGAAAGCATTTGCCATCATGTTCAAATCAACAGAAACAAATGGATGTGCATATTGAATGAGGGCTTTGTTACGGATTTGATCGTATAACGTACGTCTCAACGTGATCATGCAAACGGATGTCGACTAATAGATTTACTTTGAGATTACGAAGCATAATGGCCGCAACACAAAACAATGAGGAGAAACTTAAGTAACAAATCAATACTTCAAAGCTTTAGCACAATAGTTTCCACGAGCCTATGATTAGAAAGAGAGAGACACACGCACAAAGAGAGGAAGGATGGAAGAAGAAGAAGAAGAAGAAGAATGTCAAACAAATAGTTCAGCCCACAATGTTCCAATTTCCTTAATGATACTGCATGTTGGAATATGTGATTGTGAACTGTGAACTCAGTGATGATCAACCCTTCACTGGTACTGCTCACTTCTAACCCAAACTAAGCTTTTAAAAGTTAACTAAAATTCAACTCAACCTTAATACCAATATTGTTGGAGTTAGCTATGAGCCATTTTCCTCTATATCGCTCTACTAAGAGTGAGATTAAATTTTGCAAGTTTTTAATACATAACATAGTGCCTCTTTGCTAGCTTGCAACAATGTCACAAGATCAAAGCATAAGATAGCAAATTAACAAGATATAACCTTTAAAACCAAAAAGATTAACTTGAGTAGAAATCATGGATAAGTTCTCTCACTTCAGGTACCAACTCCAAGAAATTGCGGAAGTTGAGATTGTCTATGACTTTGTTCTGCCAATAAAAATATTAGATAAGTTACATCGAAAGTTTTCATTAAATATCATAGAAAGAGAGATGATGACAGCATTGAATATGTAAAAACCTTCAGTTCTGTACGCTCAAAACTTGCAAGTGCACAAATTCCTCCATATGTTGCAACATCTTGAGGTGCAATAACTTCATTGTAAGAACTTCCCAATTCGGGAGCCACTTCCAGGAACTGCAAACGAACAATATATGTGAGAACAGAAGATCTGACATAAGAATAGCAGTCTATTACACATAAGAGAGAATGCAAATGCAATCCACAAAGGGCGCAGGGGGCATGGTTGGCGAGGAATTATTAGGTGCACCCAGTGCACATACACCTTCTCTCACAATCATGTGGGACCTACTTCCTATTATACAATAGGATCCATCTGTGAGAGAGGGAGCACTATTTTTTAGTGCTCTTGGTGTACCTAATAATTAACCGTGGTTGGCGGGCAAGATTAAGATAATTAAGCATTTGTTTGGTTGGGGTAAATGGACTAAGTAGAACTTTATAAAAAGTGTAAAAAAAATCTTATTTGGTTTGTATTATTGAATCAACTTTTGGATATGTGAGCCATTCTTCTTCCCTTATACAAGATAAGTAACTTACCTAGGTCAGATTTAGTAAGTTATATTTACTTAATTAAGTGTAATATAATTTATCAATTTGACTTTTTTATATTTTAAATTATATTATAGACATAATTATCTTTTAAATTTTAAAAATAAATTACTTGATGAGAAGTTAATTTACATATTATACTTCCTAAAAATAAGTTCCTTCAAAATATACTTTATGCAAAGAATAGTATTTTGAACCAAACAAGGCCCTGCGGTCGACGGTCTCTCACCAAGCGCTATCCATGGCGTAATTAGGGCCAAGTCTCCCATCAATTTTCTGCACAATTTCACGAAACAGCTGTTTGTTGTCTCCCTTCTTGATCTCGTCATATGCCATTCGTAACGCCTCAAACTGCATCGTAGGGTTGTTGCAGTGGTCGGCTATGAAGAGGATGCGCGTTATTTTGGTCCTCCCGGTGTACAAACTCGCATATGCTTCAACGTCAAGCTGCTTGCCACTAATAATTGGCCTGTTACGGCTGCTACCGTCGCTGCCATTCGCAAAAATCTCGTCTTCAGCTTCCATCTTTTAATTGAATTTTTTAACCGATAAAAAAATTAATATATTATTTCTTATAAATTAAATATTTTAAAATTAAATACATTTAATTATATAAATTGAATATAATTATTTAAAAATAAAATAAAATAAAAAATTAATTATTAATAAAATTACGAAGACATATTTATAGTTATTGTTCTTTGTAGTCATTTTACCTTTAATAACATTTTGCATATCAATTTTAGCAAATAACTTTTTTTATTAACAAATTTTATATTTTATTATTAAATTGGTAAACTATTTTTTTTTTTAAAATAACAGTTTTGTAATTAATAGTTTCAAAAAAAACAACATCAAAATGGAACAATAATATTTAACAGACCCTAAAAATGACCTATTCAAACTCTTAAGAAAAAAACTCGATAACCATTTAATTCAATTAAATAAATAAATTTAATTTAAATTTTTAATAATTAAGTTCATAACTAAATTGTGTTATTCTTTAAATAATAAAATTAAATATATCATAAAATATTAAAATAAATAAATTTTAATTTAATAATATTAAAATTATTTATTTATAAAACTTAGCATCTTGAGTTTTTTTTTTTTTTTTTTTTTAAATATAGTAATTTCATTACAAAAGTGAGCTGACACAATAATGGGCCCAAACGTAAGGTAAAGGCCTAGAATAAACATTTTAAAACCCAAGGCCCATTACTAGCAGAAGCCCAGCAAAATCCAAAACCAACCGAAGCCCCAACAGAAATAAAGTGGCGATAAATAAAGTTAAATAAAGGCGCGCAGCAAAGCAAACGTGGTGCTGTGTCTTCACCAACAAAGTACGCACATACAAGTACCATCCCCTCCTACCGCCACAGATCATCATCTCTCAACTTCTCTTTCCAAAGCCTAAACAAAGAACAGGGATCTCTCTCTCTCTCTCTCTCTCTCTCTCTCCATTTTTTTGTTAATATCCGGGGGAATGGCTAGACCAACCCAAGATGCAATCGATAATTTCATGAGAATCACCGGCGCGTCACATTCACACGCGGTGCGAAAACTGGAGGTGCATTTTCCTAATCTTCCTATTCTCATCCTTTGTGTTTGATTACTCTCTCTAATTTCAGCAACATTGATGAATTATTTCTGTATAACTTGTTTGATTCCACTCTTTGATTTGCTACTGTTGTTTTGTTTTTATTTTTTTAAGATCTGCGAACGCGCTGCTAATTTGTTTGCTAGGGTTCTTCTTGCTTCTTTGTTTCAATTTAGGTCTGATAATTTGTACAAACTGACATTTTATCTGCATAGTATTATACCGTGTAAATTTTGCATATTACGGTTGGGTACTTTTTGTATATCTTTCAAGACTGCGGAAGTTTCTCGTAACTTAGTTCTATTCTCGCAAATTACAAGATCTTGAAATGTGGATATTTTCTATTATAATGGCCAAATTTAGCATATTTTTAAGCCATTTGTGGTTGGTGTATAGTTAATTAGTACCACATTTTGGTGTTATTTGAATTTAGAGAGTTAATTGTCTTGTTGTTTAAGTGTTGTAATCAAGGAAAATGAAAGAATTGTAACAACTAACAACTGAATTTAAATTTTAAGGGTTTGTCTTTGTCAAATCATTTGTACTATTGCAGATTCTTTTACAGTGAATATGTGATGCCAAATCTCAATTTCCATCTTCAAACCGTTTTTCATTCAGTTGATAAGTCCGAAGTAGGTCTTGCCATATTATTTGCTTAATATGCAAAATACTTTTTTTTTTTTTTTTTGCAATTTAATTGTGTGGCTAGAATCACTATTTTCTCAAGACCTCAGGTCAAACTTAACGTAAGTTTTTTTTTTCCAAGTCACTTGTACTTTTCTTTCTATATTCCCTGACTTCTCCAACGTCTCACGTTTGTTTTGTTTGGTAACCAGGAATATGGAGGCAATCTTGATGAGGCTGTGAATGCACATTTTAATGAAGTGGAAAGACACATGTATGGTATTCTATTATAGAAATATAATTTTCTTTCATTAAAAAATTTAGGCCAAAAACCCTTTTAAGTTTCTAAAAATTATTCTTAGAGTCAAATAAGTTATTGTCAATTTAATTGATCATTTTAAGCCCTTGGCAATTACTTTTAGAGTCAGATAAGCCATTATCAGTTTAGTTTATCTTTTTAAGCCCTTGGCAATTATTCTTATAGTCAAATAAGATCTTGTTAAGTTAAATGATCCATTTAAGTCCCTATAATCCAGCATGCCCAGTGCCACTGTGTCATGCATCACCCAAATTTTCAAGGTTCTGACTCTAGTAATTGTCAAGGGCTTAAATGGATCAACTAAATTAACAAGAGCTTATTTGACTCTAGTAGTAATTGTTAGGGGCTTTAATGGATCAACTAAATTGATAAGGACTTATTTGATTTTAAGAGTAATTGTGAGACTTAAATGGATCCACTAAATTGACAAGAGCATATTTGACTCTAAGAGTAATTGTTAGGGCCTTGAAAAGTCTTTTTGCCAAAAATTTATATTTTCATTCGATATTGTCATTCTTTTTCTTCTTCTTCTTCTTATATTATTATAATTATTATTATCATCTGTGTTTTCTTATGCAGTACAAATCCAGCATCTTCTGTTTCTCCTCAATCTAATTATGTGGACACAAGCAATCAAATGCAAACTGGTTCACGTGGAATTTTACCATTTCTGTCTGCTGCTAGAAGTTTCAAGCCTTCATTGCTACTTGATCCCAATTACAGGAGAAGTCTCTTGAACCAATTTGGTGCTTCTGTTTTCACTAGTAATGAGCCATTACATTCACGCATGGGAGAATTCAACAATGGCTCTGAGCCGCCTTATCATTATGGAGCAAGGCCACAATTTGGGGATGAAGATCGAACTTCATCAACTCATGGTCATCAATTTCATGGAAATGTCTCAAGGGATCAAGAAGCACATTTGCATGGTGATGATGTAGAAGAACAAATGATTCAATTTGCTATTGAGGCTTCTAAGCAGGAGGTAAATGAGTGTCCTCCAAATAAGATGTATCAAAGCTAGTGTTGTATCCTTGGCCTATCTCTTGGGTACGCTTTTTTAATACTTCCTGTCGATATTGATGCAGGACTCCTCAGGTACTCTGCAAAGGCAGCGTCATCCGGAAGATGATGAACTTGCTCGTGCAATATCATTGTCCCTGAAGGTTTTGCTTTTGCTGCAAAAATTGGGTTTTCTTATCTCAGCTGTTGTTGGTTCCTTTTAACATGAACTGTGTTTCAGACGGCAGAATATGAAAAGGCAATACGTGGGCAAACAGCAGAGGACCAAAAGCAATTGGTTGTTAACAATTCAACTGGAAGAGCTGAGAAAACAAATGATGGCAAACGGCAGGTGCGCACGCACTCTCTTAGTTGCTCTTACAAAGACCTCACTCTAACAATTGTTATCTGTACAATGTGTTTTTTCTTAAACAATGTCATTGCAATTGATATTCATCACTTGGAAACTGCAGGCATTGTTTTCTTTTTTGCATGCGTAAGAAACACTCTTTTTGATTTCTTCTGTAAGTTCTATAGAGTTAAACTTATCCCTTCAAGTTTCCTTGTCTCAGCTCTTATGCCACTTTATTTTGATGATAAGACCTAAAATGTAAATACAAATATGACATATATAGGAGTTTCTGATTTTCCCTTTGAGAGTAAAGATTTTTTTTTCTTTTTTTTTGTTATAAAAAAAATCTTTTTGAGGGTCTCTTCTATTTTTCCTTTTGAAGTTAAAGCCAGGATGCTCATCTTTTCAAGGGCGTGTGGAGGATTTGCAAGAACAGTCATTGGTGAGTCAGCATCCGTAGAATACTTTAGTTGGATCATGCTCAAAAAGAAAAATAAATAAATAATTAGACAAAATTACTTCTGTGTTGATTATTTGGCTTGCATCCTTTTGGTGATGAAGTGGGGTGGCATTTCTTCGAGGGAGCTTGATGAAGCAATGCTTCTTGAAGCAGCAATGTTTGGTGAAAATTCTGAAGGTACTTCATCCCAACCTACTCCTCATCCACACACTGCTGCAGATAAAGGTAAAGGAATTCATCCACAGCAAGTACCCCGTCAACCATCAGAGTCACTTATAAATCGGCAATTAATACGAGAACAGCAGGTATTACTTTTTTCTGCTAGCAGTTGCATTTTAGTAGAAGTGCTGTCTCTACTGCAATTGGTCGAATACACTTGCTGCAGGATGATGAGTATCTTGCATCCCTTTTGGCTGATAGAGAAAAAGAAACAAGTGCCTTCAAGGAACCTGAAACTTACTTGAAGGAAGGGCAATCTCAAAAGAAGACAATTGATAGAGAATTAGTGAGTGTATCTATTGAGTTCTGGCATTGCCAAGCATTTATTTTAGTATTTATAAGTTTTTGACATTTATTTATCTTGGATCCCATTTCTTTACATGTTTCTGTACAATTTTATCTGAATCAGTGGCTATTTGATCTCCCTTTTGTAGTTGAGACATGGTTTGTGGTCACAATCATAATTCTCAATAATATCTCTGTCCTCTGTGTCTTTATGAGTTATAATAAAAATAAATAAAAATAAAAAATCAATTTCTTTATGGCCCGATGAAATGGAAAGTGACTGACATAATCTCTTTTCTTAAACATCCTTGATGGATTATGGTCCTTCCAACTGCATGGTAAAAATTTATCTGGTTGGCATTGATTGTATCTGCATTAAAAGGATATGTGAATCTCACTAATGGTAGGAATCTGAGAGATTAATAGCTGCAAAAGAAGCTTCACTTCCTCAGGAGCCAGCTGTCGATGACACAAATGCAGTGACTCTTCTTGTTCGTATGCCAGATGGCAGCCGCCGTGGACGTCGCTTTCTCAAGTCTGACAAGCTTCAGGTGATATGTTCACAAATCTTTAGCAAGTTCACCTTTTTTTTTTTCTCTCTTGGCTAGACTGATTTTCTTTGCCTTTTTCCCTGTAGCATCTTTTTGATTTTATTGATCTTGGTAGAACAGTGAAGCCTGGAACTTACAGGGTGGTGAGTGTTATCTGATTTCTTGACTACTCGTCCTTGGATTAAGAACCCTCTTGAACAATTAGTTAGGCGAAATAATTAGCTAGTTATTTATATTTTCTGACTCTTAGGTTCGTTTCATTCTTGAACAGTTGAGGCCATATCCTAGACGCACCTTCTGCACTGGTGACTGCTCATTACGTTTGAATGAACTTGGTCTGACCAATAAACAAGAAGCCTTGTTTCTGGAGTTGATATAGCCTTCCTCAAACTGTTGAAATACGGAACACCATATATTAGATTCCGTTGGTTTAGTTTGTCTGTCGCTTTGGTTAGAGCAACAGTAATTTGCTTAGGTTTAAATCAAACTGATGGCAGTGGCTTAACAGGAACTAAAACTTTAAATCTGTTTGAATGATGTTATTGTAATTGTTGTTTGAAAAGATCCTGTAATGTGTTGAGCATGATCAGGCTATTTGGAAATCCATGAGATGATTAAGGATTTCTGCTTGTTCATATTATTGGGCTTTTGATTGGTAAGTTGATTATGGGGCAGTTTTTGTTGGCCGAGTAACATTATTGATTCCAAATGGTAAGGTCATGTGTTGAAAAGGTTTTGTGGGCGCTAGATAATTCTCATCGAAGTATTGCGTGAGGAGTCCCCACTTTAATCGTTGAGGAAAAATTAAAGAAAATCAGTTATTATCTGCAAAAAAATTAGGAAAGAGTGTTTACCACTTTTAATTCAAAGATTTAGGATTCAAGGTCCGTATATGTGTGGAGAAGGTATTAAGCACTCTACAATTGTCCTTAAACAGGGTAGATAGATTTAATACTATGCTCCTGATAATTCAATACAAATAATTCTAATAGAGTTTAAATTATATTATTGATTCTTGTATTTGTTCAAAAACAAAATGGCATAAATTTGGGAACACATAAATATCATATTAGCAAGTCAAGCAAGTGAAACGATCTTAACAATAAATTTTGACTCTATTTTATTTATTATAAAATAGTAAAAAGTAATTAATTTTGTATTAATTTTGGTATAAAAGTATAAGAATGTGAAAGAGGCTTTTAAATCTAATAATTGATGAATTTCATTGAAAAAGGAAAAAAAAGTTGAAGAGGACCTGAGAGGTAATGAAATTAAACATAGAATCCTTTATTAAAAATTTGCTAAAATTTAAAATGTGTGCAAAAATAAAATTGGACATTAAATAATTTACCAACTAAAAATTAAGTTTTGCTTAAACTAAAAGAGGTTTATGTTGGAGATAGAATCATTTTATCAAAAGTGAAAGTCATTTTAGAATAAGAGGAAATTTTAATTTTTTCGAAGTATAATTCATTTATTAATCAAGAAATTAAATTAATATAGATTATTACTTCTATTCATTTTAATCAGTATCCTGATTAAAAAGGAACGTGTTAATTAATGTCTAAAAAGTTTAACCCATTAGCAGGTATCCTACTTAATAAGGTCAAAATCTCATCGTCGACACTAATTAACCGCAATCTTAATCTTTATTAATTTAATCAATAAAAATAGCTTATTATTAATAAGTTAAACATAATTTAAGTATCATAGAGAAGAGATTGAATTATTCAAACTTTCCATTCTCTTAATCAGTATCCCGATTAAAATTAATGTATTAATTTAATGCCTAAAGAGTTTGATCAATTTGCAAGTATCCCCACCAAACAGAATCAAAGTCTTATCATGGATATTAATTTAATCACAATTTTAATTTTTATAATTCAAATAAATTTTGATCACATATTTATTATTTACTAATATTGCCAAAAATGCACCCTCTTACTAGTTCGTTTATTTAGCAACTGTACACCTTGTTATCTATGAATTAAATATTTTTAATAATTATAAAAATTAAATTAAATTAATATAAGTAAGTCTTTCAGTTTTTTAACTAGTACCCCAATTAAAAAATATATCAATTAATACCTAAAGAGTTTGATCAACTCATGGGTACCAGACTAAACAGATCGAAGTCTCATCATTAGCACTAATTTATTATAATCTTAACCTATATTAATTTAATTAAACTATAAACATATATGCTCTTTCATCATTCACAATTAAACATAATTTAATAACAAAAGAATCGATACATATCAAATCAAATATATTGTACTTATAAATTTATAAAAAATTCGGCAAAATTTTCCCTGAAAAAGACATTTCTTAAATTATTAACAAAACACAACCTGCATAAAATTATTATCTTGGTCTACATATTTATTTATACATATTCTTTCTCAACAAGAATATCACATGGAAAAAGGTTCAATTGGGGGTACATTTCGATTTTAGGTAAAGTTTTAACTTGACTAAAACTAAAATAATAAATAAATAAATTGGCCAGAACAATTTTAATAAATTAATGACAATTTAAGGGGCATTCCTCTATTTAAATAGTTTAAAGAGTATCCACTTTAACTATTAAAAGATATTTTATATAAAAGACTTATTAAATTCTATTAATTTAGACAATTCAAGGGATGTCCTTTATTTAAGTAGCTTAAGGAAAAAAAAAATTTACTTGGACCGAATAAATTAATAATAAATTAAGGGTATCCCCCATTTAAGTAGCTTAAGGAAAAAATTTATTTGGCCTAAATAAATTAATAATAAATTAAGGGTATCCAATTTAAGTAACTTAAGGGTACCCCTTTTACTACTTAAAAATCATTTTTATAAAAAATTTTCATTTGATAATAATAATAATAATAATAATAATAATAATAATAATAATAATAATAATAATGGTTTAAGGGGTATCCCCTATTTAGATGGTTTAAGGGGTACCCCTTTAACTACTAAAAAATAAACATTTTTATAGAAAAATTTCATTTGATAATTTGTTTATTTAAAAAAAAAGATAATAATAATTTGAGGAGTATTCGCCCATTTAAGTAGTTTATGAGTTGCCCCTTTAACTACTAAAAAAAAAAAAACCCTTTTTATAGAAAAATTTTATTTGACTCAAATAATTTTCTTCGGAAAAAAAATTATCAAGGGGTATCTCCCTATAATCACTAAAATTTTGTGAGAAAAAGAATTGCCATTAAAGCATTTTTATTTATGATTCAATGATTCTGTGAACTCCTATTTATGATAAAACTAAAAATTAGAGTTAACCATAGTAGATGATGTTAATACAGTAAGCCAATTAAACCATCAAATTTTTATCAACCAACGAAAAGAATAATAATAATAATAATAATAATAATAATAATAATAATAATAATAATAATAATTTAAAACAAAAGGAAACTTTGTGAGGAAACTTTCTCGAAATGGATCCACACCACTTGAAATCTCATCACGGAACAAAATGGATTATAATGGATGTAACTTTTGAAAACAAAGAATAAATTATAGGAAGATGATGGGATCAATGAACAATATCCACATTGTAATTGTTATGTTTCGGCAATTCAATATGGACCATCCAATAGGAAGTTCTTAACTCACTCGACCTGTAATCTTAAAATAAAATCATTTGGGGAACTCAGCTCACCCTTACAATCATCCACAATTCAATATAAAATCAAATGGGAGTCCAACTCCCTCATCCAACAAGCCATTCATCCACATGTTTATATATACATAGATTAATAAGTTTACAATCCCAAAATAATTAATCTTATAGTCCCAAGCTAAATAAAATGGTTCTACACATGCGAAGATATATAATTCAAATTTAACAATACAAATTATGAAATAGAAATTAATGGACCTGCAAGGAAGAAAGCAGGTTAAGTACAAGAATAAGATCTCCTGTAACCTAGAAAAATAGAGTGAACATGAGTGAGCGTTCGACTCATAGAGTAAGATATTGATTTTACTTACAATTTCTATAACTAAGTTTAGTACATCCTAATAGTGAAATGCATCATCTTAACACATTTCCAAGAAATCAAGTCATAATCATATCAAATGCAATCTGGAACACTCACACACCCATGTGTCAAATCCATACTCATAGATATATATATGTGAGCTGATCCCTTATACAGCTCTCTTAGTTCTAACCTCTGCCAGCGAGATTAACTCAAAGCCGGACTTTCTCTTAATATCCAAATGCGGGAGTCAGCAAGATTAACTCAAAGCCGTGCCTACCCCGATTTAACCATAATAAGGATCGGGTCCCAGTGAGTTAAGCTCCAACTGTGTCTACCTGTCCTATCCATATCCATATACACAACAACTCACACACACAAAGCTCCAAATCGCCATAAAATGATAATCACAACAATATCATCAAGAACAAATGCAATATAAGGCATGCCTAATTTTTACTACATACATATATGTATATGTAACACCCCTATATGCATAGCTTAGTATATTTTACTGTTCCGGTGATCAGTGTTGGTCCGGACAATTAAAGGAATTAGAACCACATCTAAGACACCTAGATAAGCCCTGAATGTAAATAATTAGTGATTGCTAGTTAGTTAAGTATAAAAAAGAAAAACAGAACATAAAAGGTTAAATGAGTCGGGAGTCACAGCGATGGATGACCTTCCCGGGAAGTGACTGCAAGGTCAGTCTTTACCCAAATTTTGGACCGAAAAATGTGACGTCGCGGTCCTTATGACTACTGCGAACATAGTGAAAAACAGAAAATCACAGAAAAGAATTGTTAAGTAGGTCAAATAATTAGGTCAAGGATCCGGAAGAAATATTGAATAACTAACAAACCGGATCAGATCGGCGAGGGGTAGTTTGGTCAATTCACTCATAGAGATGATTTCTGATCTAACTGTTCAATAAAATAGGAGAAATGAAAATTTTGGAATCTAGAATTAAATTAAAGAACTATTGAAAAATTTAAGAAAAAAAAAGTAAGAAAAAGTTGATTTATTACATCATGTGATGACATCAACAATGATGTTAAAAATTAAAATTAATTTGCCCCCAATAATTGACCAAGTCAAATACATAAAATGACACATAAAATACATAAAAATTAAAAAGCAAATCACTCTCTTCTCCTTCCTTATTTTTGGCCACCCCATGCTCCACTCCCACCTCCATTGCCAAACCTCCATTAAAGCTTGCTTCAAGCTTTTGTTCCCTCACTTAATCCTAATTTCTCTCACAATTACTTCATAAAACCTTACTATCCTCACTTGAGAAGGAGATTGAGCAAGAAAGAAAGGAAGAAAAGAAAGGAAGTTGAAGAAGGGAACATCAAAGTTTGAGGTTAGTGTTTAAATTAAATTTAAAGTTTAATTTATGTGTTTGTGGTTACATACACTTAGAAATTAGAGAAAATATAAACAAAAATAATTATGGGGGACTGGATAGGAAATTCGGCTAGCATTTAAGGGATATTGAAATTTCATGATTTTGATGGAATTAAAGTGTTAGCTAAGTTGAGTTGTGTATAGAAGTTGATTATAAACTTTAATTGTATTACATTGCACAATTGTGTAATTAGGGTTCTTAAGTGTCACACCCTACTCCTCCGTAAGGTATAACATGATTCCGTAGTACACCTAACGAATTACCGTACTTCGCCTACTGGTAACCCATTAAATATACTACAAGAGATTTTAAAATAATTTTTATACATTTTTAAGTTGGTGGGTAAATTTTTTTCACAATTATTAAAACTTTTAATTGACATTAAGTCACAAATCAAATTTTTGGATATTTAAAAACATCATAATTTTTATAAAAATTTTGACAGAGTACCGACAGTATTTTGAAAAAACGGTTCTTCGAAACCTGAAAAGAAATACACTTTCAATATTTTTACTCAACCATAATTCCAATACAAATCTATTTCATCTCACAATCTCATACAAGAAACTCAACTCAAAATCAACCGCAATTCGAAGCATCTCATTTCAAAAAAAGAATAATTTCTCATTCATAAAATACAAAAATTTAATTATTTACATTGATTACAAAACTCAGAAATAAATTTGAATATTACAATAATTTGCATTTTAATTACATACCCAAAATAATATTACAAAAGATCTTGTACAACTGCTTAACTAATTTACATACATATAATTACATGCATACATCAAAATCTAATATACAAGGGTATACTTCTAATATACCCGAAGTTAATCCCAATGAGTCTTCAAGGCGTAGCTACCGGAAATCTCACTTGGCTGCTCTATCTTTACTTTCACCTGCGACAGCATACAAAGCTATCGCTGAGTGGTGAACTCAGTGGTGCACAACCAAGATTTAAAACATAATATACAATACCTTACAAAAAATTTAGCAAAGAATTTGAAAATCTTGAAATTCAATCAAAAATTCCAAAATCAAAATATTCGTTGCTAATAAAATAAATCATTTGTTAAAATGACTCTGCTCAAGAATTTCAATTTGTCAAATAATAACTGAATATTTAAAGTAATTCTAGTCATTTATGGAAATAAATCTTAATTCCAATAAAATCAATTATGCATAAATCCCATTTGAAATCATAATTCTTACTGTTCAAAATCCATTCTTTATCTCACTAACTATGCAAGACTAATCTGTAAGGGCCATCTTTGAGGCAATTCTAACTCCTTATGGTCGGGAAGGTCGAATCGGGATTCTAACTCCCTATGGTGGGGGAGGTCGAATCATCGTGCACAGTATACACCACAATAATGCAACTTTCGAAAGAGCAAATGAAAAACTTAGATGTAACCTCTAATAAGAGGAGAATTTAAACTTGTGCATATACCATGGTATTCAAAACAAAACAAAGCTAACTCCATTGTCTCCTCAACAAATGAGAGAGACGGGTAATAACCTAGTCAAGCATCTATAGTGAGATATAAAACAATATCATGAATCTCTTTATCCTTTTTGTGAGCATAAATCACAACACAATTCAATTCAATGTCAATTCCAATATCCAAAAATTTTTATGCTCATCACAATTCAAAACAAATTTTATCCATTCCCATGTCAAGTATATTTCAATCAAAATTTTTCCAAAGCTAACTTTATTCAATTCATGACAAAATAAAATCATAACTAATTTAATTTTCTAAAACTAAACTCATTCATACTATAACACATTTCAATAATTGTTGAGATAAATACAATATTTGATAAACATAATACAATAAGAAATGAAATCATTTTCTCAAAAGACATATGAAGAAACATAACCAATAAAAATACTAGTTGTGCACAAACTTCTTTGTTGACTAGTTTACTCTAAATTTTGGTTTTTCTTTAAAGAACCCTTTCCACTCTATTTTTCAACTGAAACACATAATTTACAGTGTTTCAGTATCACAATTTATAATAAATCTAATAAATAATTTGTGTCTACTGAATTCTAGCCCTAATATGCTTAAATTAACGTTCTTTGAAATTTGCATTTCGGGGTTGCTATTCATGGCACTATTCAAGTCAAAATATTGATTTTCTCATGCTTAATAGGTATGTGAATTACAATTACACCCACATACCACATTTTGAGTGTCAAATTTGGTGGTCTTGGTTGTCATTTCAATTTCTAACTCTCCTAAGAGAAATTGCCATTTTTCAATTTTGATCCCCTGTTTCGCACTGTTCCATTGGTCTAATTATTATGGAAATTTGGCTAAGTGTCCTTCATCAAAGTTGTTCCTTATTGTCTTATCTTTAATTTCCTTTTTGAATCACTCCATTTGGAGTACTATAAGCTAATATATGGTCATTTTACTAAGGCTGGCCAGATTAGTGTTACGTAGAATTTCTGGGCTTGTTTAGGTTCCGGCAGTTTTGGACAACTAATTTTAGGTGGCAATTTCATTTGGTGATAGGCAGAATTTGGATTGGTATTCTTCATAAAAGTTATAGTGTTATGTCAAAGCTTTCCAATTCCACAAAAATCAGGTCATTTGGACCTGCCTAGACCAAGTTATGGCCAAATGAACAAATTCATTTGGTCATTTTTGTACAGTGACAATGCATATTACCTGGATTTGACCTAATTTTTCACTATCTAAATGTTATTTTCTGGGAATGGTTTCTAAATGAAAATTATGTCTTTATATGTCTAATTTCATTCACAATTGACCTCACACCAATTGGGTTGGTAAAATTTCAGTTTGGGTCTCTGAAATGGACCTAGATCAGGTTGTCAAATAGTGACCCCTCACCAATCCGAATTTGACTTAATTTCTCACCATTCAACACATTCTAAATTATACCATTTAACCATTTTAAACCTCACTTAGGTTAAAGTAAATCAATTTACCAAATTCTCAATTTTTCCTCCTAAACCCTATGGGTCAAGAACCCTAAATTTTCTACTTGATTAAATTCTTGCAATTAAAGTGTATAAACACTATCTAAACACTAAATTAAGCTTAATTACACTTTTAATTCCCTCAAAATCCATCAAACCCTACCCCTTCTAATGTTGGCCAAAATTCCATTAGTCTCTTAATCCAACATTTTTGTTTGATTTTTACACAATTCCTAAGTTAATTCAATTATATGTACATAAATTTAAAGAGAGAAATTGAAATTCACTACTAACCTCTTTCTTCAATTTCTCAAGCTCTAATTTCTTCAATTTCTTCTTCCTTTTCCTTCTTCAATCTTCTTTTCAAGTTGCAAGGGTAACGTTTAATTAAGTGAGTTGGGAAATTAGGGTTAAGTTTGGTGTTTAATCAAGCTCCAAATGAGCTTTAATGGTGATTTGTGAGAGAAAGATGGGAGAGAAGAGAGAGGTGTGGGAGACGGCACTAGGAAGAAGAAATGGAGATGTAAATTTTTTTTTCCTTTTCTTGTCATTTTATATCATTATCCCATAATTGTCATAATTAGAAAATTTAAAATTATTAAGTCATGCTTAGGTCACACTAGTGATGTCATAATTCTTATTTTAATTTCCTTTTCTTTTCCTTTGTTTTCTTCATACTTTTTCAATTTAAATCTATACTTCAAAATTTTCATTTCTCAGATTTTATTAGACAGTTAGGTCAAGAGTCACCTCTAGGGGTGAGTTGACCAATTTGCCCATCACCGGTTTGATCCGGTTTGCAAATAATTCGGCGTTTCTTTTAGAGCCCTGACCTAATTATTTGATCTACTTATCAACTCTTTTTTGTGATTTTCTCTTTTTCACTAGATTCGTAATAGTCCTTAGGACAGCGGTGTCACAATTTCCCGTTCAAAATTGGAGTTATAACTGACCTCACAGTCACTTCCCAGTAAGGTCACCCATCGCTGTGACCATCGGCTTATTTAACTTTTTATGTATTATTTTTCTTATTTATACTTAATCTTCTAGTCAGCACTATTTATTTTCGTTCAGGGCTTTTCTAGGTGTCTTAACATGGTTCTAATCCTCTTAATTGACTGGACCGACATCGGTCACCGGAACAGTGAAATATACCAGGCTATGCATATAGGGGTGTTACATTAAGTCTCTTGAAAAATTTGGGGAAATGGTCAATTGGTGAAATTGACCCTAATTGAGATTAGAAATGGTCAATTGGGACCATTTGTTATGTGTATGAATTGATAGAATGAAATTGCAATTCGGATTGGTTAGGGACACTATTCTGGCAGCTTGACCTAGGTCCCTTTCAGGGACTAAAACTGAAAATTTACCAACCCAAATGGTGTGAGATCAATTGAGAATGAACATAGACACATAATGACACATTTTTTATTCAGGAACCATGCCCAGAAAATGACATTAATATAGTGAACAATTAGGTCAAACTCGGGTGTAGTGCACTGTTACTGTACCAAAATGACCAAACGAATTTGTCACGACCCAACCTATGGGCTGGACCGGCACTAGGACCTAGGCCAGCCTAAAGCCCCCGAGGCCCGTAGTAAGCCTAACTGTTCATTAACCCAACTCTAAGGCCTATTTGGGCCCAATATCAAGAAAACAAACGGACAGAGTCCGACCATAAAATGGACTTTCCAACGGGGAGTTTTCGACTCACCCGACCTGTAAACATAATAAATACTCAATTGGGGAGCTCAGCTCACCCTCCACATACTCATATCCTCATAAAAATAAATGGGAGCTCAGCTCCCTCATCCAATCCATCAAACATGCATATCATTATACGTTTACAGGTCCAACATGATAATAATATTACAGACCATAATCAAATAAATACTTCTAACACATGCGGAAATTCTAGGAGTAAATAAAATTACACAAATATTGATAAACAACCTGCGAAGGAGAAAAGCAGGTTAACCAAAATAAAATCCTCCTGTAGCCTGAAAAAAATATTGAACAGGAGTGAGCGTTCGACTCAGAGAGTAAAATATCAATTTTAACCATAATCTCTATAACTATCTAAAACTAATGCACCCTGTAGAGTGAAATGCAACATCAACAACATTTTCACATCATAACATCAAAAAGGTAATTTGGAGCACTCACGCACCCTGTAGCATCAATCATAACATATGGGAGCTGATCCCCTATACAGCTCTCTTAAATTCAACTTTGGTGCCGTGAAGAACTCAAGCCGGACTTTCGCTTAATAAACCAAATCGAGGGTCCCAGCGAAGAACTCAAGCCGTGACTACCCCTCGAAGGATCGGGTCCCAGCGAAGAACTCAAGCCGTGACTACCCGTCCTATCCATAGTCCACACTACATCACACGCACGCCAACGCACGCACACTGCTCCAAATTACCACAACAACATCCATGGCACTTTAACAGTCATCAATGCAACATAAATCGTGCCTAGAGTTTAACTACATAAATATATGCATATAAGTGATGCATGGGCATGCTTGAACATATAATAACAGTGAAATTACAATTAAAATTAATATTTTACTCACAGACTTGACGACAATCACTGTGGCGGTGGCGGAGGAAGAAGGTCATCGGCTCACGACAATTTTATTACAATCATTTAATAAATTTGACTCAGTACAAACAAAGAAAAAGACCAATACGTCCTAAGTCGTGCGAAAATCGGCAGAGTCTCCCTATACCTAGGACCTACCCAACTCGCAAAATGGCTCAAAACACACTTCTATATTTACAATCCATATATCCACAGCTCAATCATATCACACCTCCCCGGGCCCATCAAATCAATCATCCATCACAAGATGTAATATTTCAATTTAGTCCTTATAATTGACCATTTTTGCAAAACGCCCAAATAAGCTCTAAAAATTCTAAAACTTTGCCCCGGTCCTTAGCAATATTACTAAGCTATTGCAAAAGAATCATAATTTTCTAAGCTACCACGAATATTTTATGGATTTTTAATCCTATTTAAGCACTAGAAAATTACGAAAAGCAAGGTTCGGGTTTACCTTTGCCAATTCTCGACTTCGAACACGCTGGACGTCGACAATGGGGGCTAGCCAAAACTCGGTCCAATTCGAGACTTTTCTCGTAGCAGTGCATTCGCCGGAATTTCGCAGACCTGGTCAACTGTCGAATTTCCGCGAATCGAGGATACCTACACGAAACCCATAACACGGGGGTTAGTACATAAATTTTTCAGAATTTTCTAAGCTCATTAAATGCTCGGAAAAACACTGCGAAGTTCTGTGGGACCCACCGAAAAACGGTGTCGGAAAATTTTGAAATTTATGTCGCCGCGAAGCTCTCGACGAGTGGAGCGTGCTGGTACCCTCAGTTTTCTCGTGGGATTCACGATTTTCGAGAAATCTAGCCCAAAAGTCAAAATGGGCTAAAATCTTCTCGAGCAAAAATCGGACAAACCGCTCAATGGATTTCGGCGTTCTTGGTGTCTATGGAAAGCTCTCGCCGAGTAGATGATTTTAGACACAAGACCCGGTCCAATTGGTGGCCGGATCGGCCGGATTTTGGCCGGGAAGTCCAACGAAGGCCGCGAGTCGATTCAAGGCCGTTTCCTGCTCCAGCCGCACGGCCGTGGGGGAGGGCCGAGGTGGGGCGCCGGCGAGGTGGGGACGCAGGGGAGGCGGCGGCGCGGCAAGGGGAGGAGGGAGGAGAGAGAAAAGAGAGAGAGAAGAGGAGAAGGTCGACACGCGCGGGAGGGAGAAGAAAAAGAGAAGAAGGCCGGTCCGTTTCGATTCGGCCGATTCGATTCAGAATACAAAATTTTGAATTTTTACTCTGCCTCGGGACCGAAAACGAGGTCCAAAAATTTCGAAAAAATTCCAGAAAACTCAGAAAAATACGTAGACTCCAAATATATTTTTAGTTTTGCCATGTGGTCTTTAAATTAATTTTTAAAATTCATCAAAGTTTATATTTTCGGAAAATCGAACCCGATTTTTAAAATCCGAAAAATCTCAAAAAAATTCCTAAAATTTAAATAAAATTAAAATACCAAAAATGCTCATAAAATTTAAAATTTTGGGGTGTTACAGAATTGGCTATAACTTGGGCTATATAGGTACAAATGACCTGATTTTTATGGCATTAGAAAGGTATGACATAGCACTACAACTTTCATGAAGAAAACTAACCCAAATTTTGCCTATAACTAAGTCATTTTGCCATCCAAAGTTAGAGATCCAAAATTGCCAGAACCAATTAGGTGCCCAAAAATTTGGGTTAAACCAATCCGGCCAGCCATGTTCAAATGGCTATATCTTAGGCTACAAAACTCCAAATAGAGTGATTTAAAAAGGGGAATAAAGCTAAGACAATAAGGAACAACTTCTATGAAGAACACTTAGCCAAATTCCCACAGCAATATAACCAATGAAACAGTACAATACAAAACATCAAAATTAAAAATTTGAAATTGTGCCTAGAAGACCTAAAAATGGAAGGGGCAACCAAAATGTAGTATGTTGATGAAATTGAAATTCTCATACCTATTAAGCATAAGCAAGTCAATAATTTGACTTGGATAGTGTTGTGAATAGTAACCCCAAAATGCTGTAACACCCCTGATTTTTTTATATATTATTATTGAGCTTCGTGTAGGTATCCTCAATTCGCGGAAATTCGACAGTTGTCCGAATCTGTGAATTTCTGGCCAGACAGACCAGCTACCGAAAAAGTCTCCGAATTGGATCGAGGTTTTGGCTATCCCACCATTATCAGGCATCCCGAGCGCATTCCCGAAGTCGGAATCGGCAAAGGTAAACCCGAACCTTGCTTTTTCGTAATTTTTTTTGTGCTTAAATAGGATTAAAAATCCATAAAATATTTGTGGTAGCTCAGAAAATTATGATTCTTTTTGCAATAGCCAAGTAATATTGCTAAGGACCGCAGGGCAAAGTTTTAGAATTTTTAAAGCTTGTTTGGGCAGTTTTTGCAAAAATAATCAATTATAAGGACTAAATTGAAATTTTACATATTGTGATGAATGATTGATTTGATGGGCCCAGGAGGGGCTGTGTGATGTGATTGAGTTGTGGATATATGGATTGTGGATAAAGAAGTGTGTTTTGAGCCCTTTTGCAGGTTGGGTAGGTCCTAGGTATAGGGGAGATTCTGTCGGATTTTCGGCACGACTTAGGACATATTGGTCTTTTTCTTTGTTTGTATTGAGTCAAATTTATTAAATGATTGTAATAAAAATTGTCAGGTGAGCCGGGACAGCCTTCTTCCTTCGCCCAGCCGCCTCAGTGACCACCGTCAAGTCTGTGAGTAAAATATTAATTTTAATTGTAATTTCGATATTATTATATGTTCAAGCATGCCCATGCATCACTTATATGCATATATTTATGTAGTTAAACTCTAGGCACGATTTATGTTGCATTCATAACTGTTAGCGTGCCATGGATGTTGTTGTGGTAATTTGGAGCAAGCAGCGTGCGTTGGCGTGCGTGTGATGTGGTGTGGACTATGGATAGGACGCAGACACGCTTGAGATCTTCACTGGGACCGGTCCTTCGGGTAGACACGGCTTGAGTTCTTCTGGGACCCCGATTTGGTTATTAAGTGGAAGTCCGAAATGAGTTCTTGGGCACCAGTTGGATTTAAGAGAGTCAGATAGGGATCACCCCATATATTATGATTGATGTTACAGGGTGCGTGAGTGCTCCAAATTTACCTTTTTGATGTTATGATGTGAAAATGTTGTTGATGTTGCATTTCACTCTACAGGATGCATTAGTTTTAGATAGTTATAGAGATTATGGTTAAAATTGATATTTTATTCTCTGAGTCGAACGCTCACTCCTGTTCAATATTTTTCCAGGCCACAGGAGGATATTTTTGAGGTTAACCTGCTTCCTTTCCTCGCAGGTTGTTTATCAATATTTGTGTAATTTTATTTACTCCTAGAATTTTCGCATGTGTTAGAAATGTTTATTTGATTTGGGTCTGTAAACTAAATTATTATTGTGGACCTGTAAAAATTATTATATGCATGTTTGATGGACTGGATGAGGGAGCTGAGCTCCCATTTATCATTATGATGATATGAGTATGTGGAGGGTGAGCTAAGCTCCCCAATGGATTGTTTATTGTGTTTACAGGTCGGGTGAGTCAAAAACTCCCCGTTGGTAGGTCCATTTTATGGCCGGACTCTGTCCGGTTGGTTTCTTGAAATTAGGCCAAAATGGCCTTAGAGTTGGGTAAATGAATAGTTAAGGCTTACTACGGGCCTCGGGGGCTTTAGGCTGGCCCAGGTCCTAGTGCCGGTCCGGCCCATAGGTTGGGTCGTGACAAATGCAAAATTCAAAGAACATTAAATTAAGCATATTAGAGCTAGACATAAGTAATTGTGAATTTATTATTAAATTTATTATACGTTATGATAATGAAACACTGTAAAATATTATGTTTCAGTTGAAAAAAATACCGGAAAGGAACCTGAGACATCGAGTCAAGGCCTAGAGACGACTCGCAAAAGGTTTGTGCACAACATAAAAAAATTTTCTATAAATTCTCTTTGATAATTTGTTTTGATGAATAAATTGTGATTTATTTTTACTGTAAATTTGTGACTGAAATGAATATTATGTTTTTGACCTAAATTGTTAGAAATTTAATTATATGTGTTTGAATTGTCAATAAATAATTAGTAAAATGTTAAGATAGTTTTGAAACCACAGTATCATGACCATATATCTGAATATCTCACTAGCATACCTAGTAGAAGGAATCAGTTTTGAATTTTGAATTCCCTCTTTGGTTGAAGTGTTGAGGTGTGTGCTAGTAAAGGAAGAAATTGGATGGGTACCCATAGTTTAAGCTAGCTAGCCTTGAGATTTCTCATAAGCCTCCGGCTATTGAGATGAACATTGTACTGATGTCATGATATAATTATGTGTTTTTATGAAATTTGTTTTGGGACTTCCGAAATGAGACTATTTTGACTAAAATTATAAATTGTGTTTTGTATTTGTTTTCATTTTCAGTACTATATTGGAATAAACGTGATTTGATTTATGCATAAGATTTTATTTTAGTATATTGTGTACCACTGAGTCATAGTACTCAGCGATGACTGTTTATTGCTGTCGCAGATAGAGAGACTAGTAGAGCAGCAGAGTGAGCTGCTGAGGATTTCAGAGCTGCTTCTGAACCTTTTGTCAGCTATAATTTTATATACTGATTATACATGTTTATTTTGATGTAATTGATTATATGTAAATTAGTCATGAGCAGTTGTACAAATTTTGTAATAATATTATTTTGGATTTTCTGATGTAATTTTTAGACTGATAAATGTAAATTAATTTTTTTTTAATGCAATGTGTATGAAATTAATTATTACTATTTTTGGAAATAATTGAATTGAAATTTTGAGTTGTGAAATATTGATTGAATTGTGGAGTTTGGAGGAAATTGTGCTAATTTGAGTTATAATAGTGGTTGTGAGTTGATGAAGTGTTATATTGGAAGTGTTTTCTATAGGTAAAATTTTTGATTTTCTCAAATACAGCCGGCACTCTGCCGAAATTTTTCTAAAATTTGCGAAAAAATAAAAAATGGACAAAAATTTTATCAAATTTTTAAAATTCAATTAAATGTTTTAATGTCTGCTAGAAATGCTCACCACTTTCAAAAAGTAAGAAAATTGTTTTAAAATCCCTTGTAGTGTATTTAATGGGTTATTGGTAGACGGAGTCGGTAATTCATTAGGTATACTACGGGATCATATTATGCCTTACTGAGGGGTAAGGTGTGACAGTATAAGTGATGCATGAGCATGCCTTGAATATATATAATAATATTAAAATCATAAATAAAATCAATATCTACTCACTAATTAACCAATAGTCACTGCGATGGCTGGGCGGAGGAGGAATATAATGTCCCGAATTTACAGACCGTATTCAATATATTTTAGTGAAAATATCAGATATTGAATATGCTCTATAATTAGATTAAATGAGGGATTAAATTAAAAGTTTGTAAAAGACACTTATAGACTTTGTTGCAAAATTAATGAAGTTGGGGGAAAATTAAAATTTTTCTAACTTAGTATACAATTGAGTTTAATTAAGATCATTAAGTGTGATTAATTAAGTTAATTAATCACTAATAAGAATAAGTTGAAGTGAGGACAAATGGCAAAGTGACACATGGCAAGATGGGATAAATATCTTAGAGCACTTAAATTGACAAAAAAAAAAAATTGTGTTCTTCTTCCTTCATTTAGTCGAACCAACTCCCTCTCTTCTCCATTTTCTTTTATCCAAGTTCGTATATAAACCCTATTTCATGAATCTAACATGATGTTTTGTGATGGAATTGAAGGAATTGATGAACAAGCCATGAAATCAAAGTGAAAGTGAAGGAAAAATTTAAGAATTGGTGAGCTGAATTCAAGTGGGAAGGATCTGAAATTTCAAGAGGGAAACTAGCTAGGGTTGAACTCCAAATTCAAGGCAAGAATACTACTATCTTTTTAAGTCTTATACATATTGAACTTGAGTTCAAGATTGATGGAAATCTTGGTGGAAATGATAAAGGAATGTGAAGTTAGAATGAGCTGAATGCAAACCAAGGGCGAGGCAGAATTGTTGGTGTGGATAATCAAGACCTATACACTGAATTAGGCTTGGAATTTTTAATAAAAAGTGGTTGCAATTGGGAGTAAATTACTAGAACTAAATTGAAGTAAGTGTTTGTCTAAGCTTGTAGGTAAAATTGTTACTTTATGAATCAGAAGTTGTAAACTATCAGGATTAGTATATCTAGTGAATAATCTGTACTAATTTGGCTATAAGTTAAGTTATAGAGCTCCAATTGAGAGGCAATTTAAACCAAAATTTTCTTAAAACATAGACCTACAATTTTTATGTTTTGACCTAGACTTAATTTTAAGGGTAAAGTGGCTGAAATTTTAAAGTAAATCGGTATTGTAAACCTAGAATTTCAAGAATTTCATCAATCTAGTCCTATGACCCTTGTGTAGTCAAAAGGGCATATATCCCTTTGTACATATCTAATTGAGGTGCTATAAGATGCATTAGAAACTTAAGACATAGGCCTAAAATCTTGCTTTAGAGACCCTATAGAAATTCTGAGTCTAAAGTACCTAAATGTTGAGTGCAATTTTGAATTGAAAATCTGGAAATCTGCAACTTTCAAGAAAATGTATCCGAGAATAGTAGTTAGTAATTTAGCTATAACTCATGAAGTAGGTCTCCAAATTAGATGATTCTTGAATTTTTGAAAACTTAAAATATATAGAAAAATATCTTATGAAGATTACTTTGATCGAATCTATTTTTAAAATAGTCAAATTAGCTGATAAACAGGAACCATGAATCCTGTTTGTAGCCAGAACTAGTTATGTAAAAACTAGACAGTGTGTAGAAATGGGAGCATAACTTGAGATATAGACCTTGGAATGAGGTGATTCTTGATTTAAATGAAAGGTAAGATCCCAAGCTACAAATTGTATGAAAACCATAAAAGCTAATTCTGTCTTTAGGGTACCCAAAGAATTGATAGAAAACAGGGTACCAAATAAGTATTCCTCCTAAAGTGGTAACTCACCTTTTTGAATAATTTGTAAATAAAGGATTATAAATAAATTTCTACATGTCTAAATGCTGATCAAATTGATTTCTAATGAATGTTAAGACATAAATTGACATGTTTTATGAAAGTAATTGGTCTTGAAAATATCTTTCTCTAGGTCTAATTATGATTGCAATATGAGTTGAGAAATCTGCCTTCTTGGAAAATAATATGATTGATCCTAAATGCTATGTGATAGAGTGTCACTACTATACTTAAATGAAATGACATGTTACATGGTTATGTCCTTATTCTGAATATGTAAACAATTATGTAATGATGATAAATGATGTTAAAATAGTGAATGACAATCCTTTGTGGAAGTAAGAATGGTTATATTATTTAAGACCATGTTATAAAACTATTACGGCCCAAAATCCCACCTAGCTTAAAAGTTGAAATCGGATAGTTTAGCATGCCAAATAGAGAAGCAAGTTAGCAAATCTACAAACCAAATTAAATTTATATCTATGATTTTTATAGACGACATCTGAAAAACGATGTCGCAATGTATATTCTAGTTCTAAACGGGGCATATAAGACAATACCTGAAAGAAGGCATTGCAGTTGTAAAAAGGACATGTAAGACGACATCCGTAAGAAGATGTTGCAGTGGTAAAAGAAAATGTAAGAAAACATCTGAAAGAAGGTGTCACATTAAAACCCTAATATCCGGGATAAGAAAAAAATTATACTAGGGAGGAATTGGGCTACTAAATAGAAATAATGAAAAGACAAGCATTCATGTCAAATAAGTTGATCATTTTTTTTGTAAATTTGGATCTTACTTTTTATCAATAGATAACTGTTCACTATATGCATCTTTCATTAGCAAGATTCATGAAATTCAGTTAAAAAGTTATAATGGAATGCTTTATTCATTTTTGTAAAATTGTTGCGAATTGTTACATGCTTGGAATTATCTTAATTGCTTGATTAACTATTTTTGGTATGTATAGTTATAAATGACTATTAATTAATCGTCTAAAGCTAGACATGCACCACTAAGCTATATGCTTAGCACGGTGGGTTTTACCTTGTGCAGGTACTGAAGCCAAGGGTCCACTAAGAGTAGATCATTAAAGTCTGCATCAAAAGAGCAGTGATTGTCAGGGGTTAAATTAGGGTTGGCTTTACTTCACTCTTGCAATTAACTTTTGTATTAGTTGTATAAACAATTAATGATGAAAAGATGTATCTAAGCAAATGACATGTTTGTAAATATTGTATTTTCCTTAAACCTTTTGTGAGAAAAGTTTTTACTTAGTAAATGTGGATTGTTCATGTGCACTTTAAATATAGTCTTTATTACAGGTTGTAAAAATTACAGGCAATGCTCCCGGTTCGGTTATCATGCTACCGGATCGGGGGTTGTTAAAAAAAGGCTGACTTGGCTCACCTAAACATTATATCAAAAATTTTATTAATATTTACTTAAACAAAATTTTAAAGAATCAAGGGATAATCCAAAGTTTTGCCAAAAATTCGATAGAATTTGTCCTATACTTAGGATCTACCTAACCTGCAAAAAGATTCAAATAATACTTATAAATCATAATTTCTATAACCACATCTCATTTACATCATATGGCCTCTCCTGGGCCCTTTAAAACAATCAACTCAATTCAACTCAACTCAACTAAGCCTTTATCCCAAAAATTTGGGGTCAACTATATGGATTCGCTTTCTCCACTCTAAATGATTTTGGGTTAAAGCCTCAGAAATGTATAATACTTCTAGGTCATGTTGTACTACTCTCCTCCAAGTCAATTTAGGACTACCCTTTTTTTCTTTCTATCCTCTAACATAATGTGTTCAACTTATCTAACTGGAGCATCTGTATGTCTACACTTCACATAACCAAACCACCTCAATCTCTCTTCTCTCAACTTATCCTCAATTGGCACCACTCCTACCTTTTCTCTAATACTTTTATTACGGACTTTATCTAGTCTAGTATGGCCACTCATCCATCTTAATATTCTCATCTCTACAACTCTTATCTTAGACGCATACAACTCCTTCAGTGCCCAACACTCACTACCATATAACATAGCTGGTCATATGGCTGTACGGTAAAATTTTTCTTTCAACTTAATGGGAATCTTGCAATCACATAAAACTCCCGTGGCAAGTCTTCACTTCAACCATTTGGCTTTAATCCTATAACTAACATCCTCCTCACATCCCCCATCTACTTGAAGGATTGAGCCGAGATATTTAAAGTAATTACTTTGGGACAGTACCACTCCATCCAAACTAACTCCTTTCCTATCACCAGTTTGGCCTTCACTGAACTTGCAATGCATGTATTCTATCTTCGTTCTACTTAACTTAAAGCCCTTTGACTCTAGAGTACTTCTCCAAAACTCTAGCTTTCTATTGACTCCTTCTCGAGTCTCATCTATCAAAATAATATCATCCGCAAACATCATGCACCAAGGAATACTCTCTTGTATATGTTTCATTAATTCATTTAAAACTAATGTAAAAAGCTAATGGCTTATAGCTGATCCTTAGTGTAATCCAATTGAGATCGAAAAATCTCTTGTGTCCCCTCGTACTGTGTGCACAATAGTAGTTGCTCCTTCATACATATCTTTCAATACTTGTATGTACCTAACAGATACCCTCTTTTGTTCTAACACATTCCATAAGACATCTCTTAGAATATTATCATAAGCTTTCTCCAAATCAATAAAAACCATGTGTAGATATTTCTTCACATCTCTATATTTCTCCATCAAGCTTCTAATAAGAAAGATCGCTTTTATAGTTGAACGACCGAGCATAAAGCCAAATTGATTGAGAGAGATAGAAGTATCATGACATAGTCGACGCTCCACAACTCTCTCCCACAACTTCATAGTATGGCTCATAAATTTAATTTCCCTATAGTTTAAGCAACTTTGTATGTCTCCCTTATTTTTAAAAATAGGTACTAAAATACTCCTCTTCCATTCATCATGCATTTTCTTTGAGTTTAGAATCTTATTAAATAATTTAGTTAATCATGCCACTCCCATATCTCCTAAACACTTCTACACTTCAATTGGTATTCCATCGGGTCCATAGGCTTTACCGACTTTCATTCTCTTAAGTGCTTCCTTTACTTTTAAAGATCTAATCTTTCTAGTATAATTCACATTCTTTTCTATTGTTCTATAGTCTATATTCACGCTATTACCATTTTGACTATTATTAAAGAGATCATTAAAATAATTTCTCCATCTTTCTTTAATTTCCTCATCTTTCACCAAAACTTTTCCTTCTTTATCCTTAATGCACCTAACTTGATTGAGATCTTGACATTTCCTTTCTCTCTTCCTTGCTAATGTATAAATATCTTTCTCCCCTTCTTTAGTTCTAAGTTTCTCATATAACTTTTCAAAGGCCTATGCTCTTACTTGACTAACTGCCTTTTTTGCCTCTTTTTTTGCTATCTTGTACTGTTTATATGCCTCATTATTATCACATTTAGGTAATTTCTTATACAATTCCCTTTTTCTCTTCACTGCCTTTTGTACTTCCTCATTCCACCACCATCTCTCTTTTGAGGGTGGTCCATGTCCTTTAGACTCTCTAAGTACTTTTCTAGCTACTTCTCTAATCTTTGATGCCATCTGTATCCACATATCATTGGCCTCCATATCTAGCTTCCATGCTTCGGACTCGAGAAGCTCATTTTTGAACTTCACTTGCTTTACTCCTTTGAACTCCTACCACTTTGTTCAAGCTACACTATTTCTTCTGACCTTACTTGAATTGTTCCTAAACTTGACATCCAAGACCACTAATCGATATTGAATTGTTAAAGCCTCTCCTGGAATGACTTTGCAATCATTGCATAGAGATCTATTTGTCTTCCTGGTTAAGAGAAAGTCAATTTGGCTTCTATGTTGCCTACTTTTGAAAGTCACTAAATATGACTCTTTTTATAAAATAGATATTTGCTAGTATTAGGTCGTATACCATAGCAAAATCTAAGATGCTTTTTCCCTTCTCATTTCGACTGTTAAAACTAAAACCTCTATGAATATTCTCATAACATTGCCTATCACTTCCTACATGTCCATTTAAATCTCCACCAATAAAAATATTCTCTTCATTCAATATGCTTTGCATAAAACAGTAAATACTCATAAATTTGAAAAATTATATATTAGTCTCTATAACTAACATTTTATTATAAATCATTCAAACGATCTCTAAAATTTCTAAATTTTTTTCCCGCAGTTCATAGCAATATTACAAAGCTAATACAAAAGGAATTATAATTTTCTAACCTCCAACGAATATTTTATGGATTTTTAATCTAAACCCGACACTAGATAACTAAAGAAACTTAGGATTTGGATTTACCTACACCAATTCTAACACTTAGAACGTGTCCGAGGCATTTGAAAATGGTGGGGTAGCATATAACTTTGACTCGATTCTGAAGTGATTCTGGCAGTTTATTTGCTCGACTCGAAATTATAGATCCGGGTAACGGTCGAATTTCCCTGAAACAAAAGTACTTACGCGAAGCCCACAATATCAGGGGTTAGAATAAAATTGTTACAAAATTAAATAAATTCATTTGAAGCTCGGAAAAACACTGCAAAGTATATGGGACCCATTGAAATTTTGGTATCGAAAAACTTTGAAATTTATATTGCCACGAAGCTCTCGTCATTTATAGCATGCCAGTACTCTCGGAGTCTCCGTTGGATTTTTGGTTTGGGAGAAATTTAGCTCAAAAATTAAAATGAGCTAAAACTTTTCGGGTAAAAATTAGACAATCCGTTCGATAAAAATTTATGTTCTTAGTGTCTATGAAAAGTTCTAGAAGTGTAGATGAATTTTGAGACAAGACCAGGTCTAATTGGTAGCCAGATCAGCTGAATTTTAGCCAAAAAAACTCAAGGATTGCACGCACATGAGGGAGAGAAAAAGGGCGTGTTTTCTAGCGATCCAAGCGGAGGCCGACGAGGAGGAGACTCCTAGGTGAGGCGCTGGCGAGCTGGGGTGGAGGGGGAGGTGGTCGGCCGACAAGGGGAGGAGGGAGGAGAGAGAAATTGAGAGAAATGGGAGAGGAGGTCGATGCGTAGGAGAAGGGAAAGAGGAAGAAAAAGGGACCAGTCCAATTCGGTCCAGTTCGATTCGACTGATTCGATTCAGGATATCCAAAATTGAATTTTTTACTCTATCTTGAGATAAAAAAATGAAGCCCAAAAATTTCGAAAAATTTCTAGAATACTTAATTGTTAAAAATTTTTGAAGTCCAAATATATTTTTAGTTTTGCTACGTGGTCTTTAAATTAATTGTTAAAAATTAATAAAATTTATTATCTTAAAAAAATCAAATCTAATTTTTAAAATTCAGAAAAATTCTAAATAAATTTTCATAATATTTAATATAATAAAATAATAATACTTACATATAAAATAATTATTAAAAAATTAGGAGTGTTACGCGAATGAATCGTGAAGAGATAACCCAAAAACCATGTTCAAATCAGCAAGCCAATAAATAAGAAAAGGATGAGCCCAAACACAAAATCATCCATTTTGAACCTATGTTGAACGCATCAAAATGGTACCAAACAAATAGCATTATGCCCAATAGGCCAACCATCACATAAAACTATACTAGAGTTCCATTTTCAATCACAATAACCATAAAACTCATTTCAATTAAAACAGAATAATGGAAAAACTAAGAAAAGTTAAATCAGAGTTCACCCATTGTCTACACAATGACAGAGGCGATGATGGAAATGATTCCCCGACGAGGATGGCTTTAAGAAAACAGAACAGGAACAAGATGGGTGAATCGTAAATGTGGAACTGAGGCCTGGTACCACTGAGGGAAATGGAACCTGGTTGTCTCTGCTCTTGCCCTGTGGAGATAAGTTTTGCCAGTGAAAACAAATTGATTCTGCTAGAACCAGTGAATGGGACTGATTCCATGCAACTGGAGTCAAATGAGTTCGCCGAAAGAAGACAGGTTCTATGCTAGGTTTGATAGGATCAAGAGGAACCCAAGAAAGAGGACAATGGGTCACTGTTTGTGTGTGAGGCGTATGACTGAAGGATATGGGTGTGGGGTGGAGAGCAGTGCATCATGAATGAGAGGGATACAATGGTGGTGTAATGCTGAGAGTGATGAGGGTGAGCTGAAATGGTTTTTAGACCGGTTAAAGGATGGTGAATGGTGAGGCGTGAGGAGGTTAAGTTGTTTTGGGCAAAAGGAAGGCTAGGTTCTTTTGGGCAAAGTTAGAAATTAGGAGCGTAAAAATTAAGGTAACAAAACAAAAGCTCAAAATTAAAATAAAGGCTATGCAGATTTTTCTCTCCAAAATTCCCCCTCAAATGAATACTAAACATGGGTTTTTATTGTTGGAAAAACCCTAAAGTCAATGGTGAAAATTTAAGGAAGAGAAAAGAATGGTAGGGATTAAAATCTACATTTTTGTTTTATTACTTTTTAATCTAATGGTGGAAAATTAAAGAAAAAATTGATTCAATGGCTACAAATAATTTGTACAATTTTTGTCTCATTATTTTTTAATCTAATGGTTAAAAATTGAGACTTGAAATTAAAATGGAGGGTCAAGATTAAAAATATTTTGAAATTTTTTTAAAAAAATTTATAAAAATTTGATATTGCCCTAAATCTAAGGGACCCTAAAATTTGAAAGGCCAAGATTAATTTATACTAATTTATCTTCTTTTATTTTCTTTTTATTTATTTATTTTTCTCTTCTTCTCTTGTTAAAGTAAAGTTAAAATTAAAATCTAATTAATATTCAAAATCAAAAGTAAAGTAAGAAAATAAAAATAAAAATTTGATTAAAATTAAAAATTGAGTCTAAGAACATTAAAATTAAGAATAAATTAATTTTTTTTTAATTTTCCTTCTTTTTTTTTGATTTTTTTTAATTTTGAATTAAGATTAAAATTAAAATTGAAAGTGACATCAACATTAAAATAAAAATTGAATTTCAAATGAAATACAAATGAGATATAAAAAAAGTAACAAATTAATCTAATTCTTAATTTTAATGATTTTTCAATTTTTAATATTTTCTATTTTTCTTTAAACAGGCCGAATAAAATATGGTGTCTGCATTATGTGAAGAAACAAATTAGTGTATGATCAATGAGGTGCTCAAGGAAACCGAAATGGCCGACTGAAAAATAAATGTGGTTAAATCTTTTGAAAAACATTAAAAAATGTTATTCTTTATTCCTATTAGAGAATTTTTATTGCACATAATGCTTGATTGCTCATAATCATTTATTCAGACACTAATGCCTGTCTTTAATTGCATGACTTTACCCCCAAAAAAAAAAAAAAAAATTGGGAATCAACAATAGTCGAACAGGGAAATTCCATCATAGAGGCATTTTGATACAATTTATAGCGGATTCTGGAACCATTGAAAGGCGCACTTTCTAAGCAAAGCATGTGTGGACCCTTCATTGATGTATACAAACCTATGTATATGACCCCCCAAATAAAAAATGATTTAAGAATTATAAAATATTGAACAACAATGAAACTGTGAAAGGCCGTTGCTATGAAGCTGTTTCAGATTCTTGCTGATTTTGGTGAGGATCTGGTGCTGTCCAATACTGCTTTACTGCAAAAAGAACCTTCTCCCTCTCATGGGCACTTCTTTCATGGTCGGCAATTCTGGCATCCCATTGCATCACATCTACGATGCTCTTGACTTTTAGCAAGATATCTACATCATCTCGAATTATTACACTACCTTCTGGCCTTAAAATCCTATCCATTTCTAACAGAATATCTTCCATTTCACATCTGCAATGCAAGGTTATAGTCATTTGGTCATCAGAGAGCAGATAACATGCCAAACCACTAAGACACGCAGAACAAGAAACTCCACATAAGAGTCAAGACCATTAAATCCCATATAAGTCTTAGATTTGCAGATAACTTATGGTTCAAAATTATGCCGTTAGCATTACCTGTCCTTATAGAGGCTGAAAATTGAATCAGCATGAATCAAGTCATAGGTTCTTGGATAAGTAGACATGGCTTCACACCTATACAAATCAAGAGACAAATCATCAAGGGTTAGCTGAAACCTGTACATGATTGAATACGCTTGAGCTAAAAGACAAATATAGGACTAATAAATTAATTTTGGATAAGAAGAATTATATGTGAAGATTCATGAAAAAGTTGCCAAAAACTTGGCTGTTTTGGAAGTTACAACAAAAGCAACCAAAAAAGAGAAAAACACTAATGGGCTGTCTACCTGCTGCTTTTCAAAAGTTCATATTCGCAAGCAAACCCTAATCAAAGATAGTGCAAATTGTGTATGATTGAATTATAAACATACTATACAAGCAACCCTTAACACATGGTAATTTAAGTTAAACTGTAGTTAATAGGACAGGGGTTATGTTATTGTGTATGATTAGAGGGCTATTTTGGATATAACCAAAATGTTTGTTTGGTGTACCTAATTTGACATGCGCCCTTAATTGACCTATTATGGAGGGAGATTAAAAGCATACCAATTTTGATAGGTTCCAATCAACCCACGTTCATAGATGACCCCTAAAGTATTGATATCTGCCTCCACTGGGGCAACGTTCATAACCCACACAGGATCATCCATTAGTGCAGCTGCAAAGCCTCCCAAGTAAGCATTCATATCAAGCAAGTTACGATACCTCCCCTGCTCAGCTAGCTGATGGTCAACTTCCTTGTAATGTGCTACTCTTTCCTTCCATAGCTCTGTATTTTCAGTGAAAATTTCTGCAGTAATTCCATTCACACTTCCACTGCTAATCCTTGGAGGGATTGCAGTCAATCTCTGTGGCCATTTTGCTAGTTGCCCACCTGCTATCTCTCTTATGTCTGATACCTCTGGCAGTGGTGTTATACAGGTCTCCATTTTGGTGTACCTGAAAGAAGAAAAGTTAGCAACTTTCAACTAATACCACAGTAAACACATAAAATTATTATTTTTTTCCTTTGTTTCAGCAACCATGTGAAGTATGAAGCAGAAAAGGAAAGGGAATTTATATATATATATATATATATATATATATATATATATATATATAACCCTCAAGCAAGAGTTTAGGTGGTTGGACAAGTTAACCTACCAGAATGAATTCAATTGGCCAATTAGGCACTGCCTTTGTTATTAAATTGGTTTTGGTATCACATCTAAAGTGTTAACAGTGAGAAGAATTTGCTTTATCAGAAAAGTAAATACTGAAAGGCTAAGTTGATTTGCTGAAGCAATTGAGCTCAAATAAAGTACTTCAAAATAGTCTCCCAACCCTTTAGTATTGACTCAAAGCTAGTGCTTCAATTAAAAGCCACAAACACTACACTGACTTTAATTGTGCCATGACATATGATATGTGTCCAAATCATTCATGGAAAAAGACAGTTGCCTAACACAATCCCAATACCCATTCAGTTATTTCAAAGGCATGTGATGATAGAAACCCAAAACCAGAAAGTGTCAACTCAAATGGGAGAAAATCAGAAACACATTACCAGGCCTTGTCAGGATCTTGTGGCTGGCAAAAGACAGGCCTCTTGTGCAACTTCCTGTTGGCTATACAATGGATGTGATTAGTGGGTTTTTGCCAAATAGAAAGGTCATCTTTTTGTACCAATTTTTTCCAGCATAGACTTTTGGCTACTGTCCCAATCGTAGACTCCTCTGCTTTAAGATCTTCAGGTGATCTACTCCAACCTTTCCAGTGGTTTTCCCAGTTTACTGGCGGCCCAGACAGAACCCAATACCCACCCGGGCGAAGAACTCGATCAACTTCAATCAAGTACAGCCCATCTGCTCAAGAAAAAAACAAATTTAAATACCCAAAAACTTAATTAAAGCAAAGAAAGTGGTTAGAGACGCACCATATTGACCCCAGGGAATGAGGCAGCGAGAACAATGAGCCATGTCAAAGGCTCTCGCAGGGTAAGGTAGTCTAATTGAAGCTAAAACTCCAATCAATGCAGGAACTCCACGTTCAAGAGCAAATTGGACCTGAGCTTCGTGGGTGTCTCTTGGTGCAAACGACAGTGTCACAATGTTCCTTGAGAGAAGGTAGGCTCCAAAGCTTGCAACCTGCAAAATTAAGCTTTAAAACATTAAAGATTATTATTATTATTATAAACATAAAAAAAAAGGAGAAAAGCAAAAAAAAATGCAAGGTTTAATTATGATGGGAAGTCTTGGATTGTTACCCTTGTTATTAACGACTAATGACAATTCCAAAGCCCATTACAGAAAATATTAATGAAAAATCAAGTTGTGAATGGAATTTTGCACACTTCTAAATGGTTGTTTACGGATGCACTAAGAGAATTACTAAACTATACAATTCTATTTTAAGAAACAAAATTCAATGCTCCGCAACGTTGTCGTTTCAGGAGAACTCCAGCGAAAACCCAGACGGTTCAAGAAATGGACCGGGCGGTTTTAGACGAAAAAGACAAAATTAATTAAGACTCATTAGAAGGCAGAAACATACTACGTACCCCGCAACCAGTATCAATGGCGGTCCTTATCGACCCATCTTTGAGATTGATCAACTTGCCAATATCGTCAATATATGCATCAGCCCCTCGCTGAAACATTGTTCCACCACCAGGGAACCTGAACCGGTCCCCTTCGAACCGAACCCAATTCTGATTCTTCTTCTCCACCGTCAATTCCTTATGAGGAACGTTAGCATACCACACAAAATCCCTACTCACCGGCCATCTAAACGGAACCCTGTAGCCAAAAGGAGCCGGCACACGACACTTTAAAAGCTCCTTCTTTTCTGGGCAGTGTCTCTCTCTATATATGAGTCTGTCCCTGTCGAATTTGAGGGAGCGTTGACCATCCTCGCATGGGTTGTACTCGGTGTATTCGGGGTCGCAAGGAGGGAGGTGAGGTGCACGAGCCACCGTAAGTGGTGGGTCAGGGGAGTAATGGTGAGCTAAGAAGTCGAGGGTGGTGTTGCGGATTGGTGGGGCGCAGGAGAAGATGGCGGAGACTGAGGAAGATGGGTTGACGAGAGGGATACTGCCACGGGAATTTTGGTAGAAACCTATCAAGTAAAAGAGAGTGCATAAGATTGTGATAAGTGTGAGTTTGTAGAGATTGGCTTTCTTGGTTTTGAACGTCAAAAACGATGTTAGAATCGCCATTGAAATTGAAAACCAATTCTTTTCTTATAGAGAGAGGAAATGAGACAGGGGAGAGAGAAATGGCATTTCTATCATATATATATATATATATATATATATATGTATGTGAGTTTGGAGAGAGAATGTGACGAGTAAACTTTTCAAGGTCCATTAAGGGTAGGTTGCTCAGAAGGTAAAGAAAGGCATGTAGGGACGGTGACTGTAGAGTTGCTCAGAAGGTAAAGAAAGGCATGTAGGGACGGTGACTGTAGAGCCCCCCTCGTGAATTGGTTCAGTCTTCTAGATATATACCTCGTGAATTGGTTTAAGGTTATATATATAAATATATATATATATATATATATATATATATATATATATATATATATATATATATAAATTATAATAAAAATAATAATAAATTTTTACATTAAATTAATTTTTAAATTAATTTAATTTAAATAAATTTTTATTTTAATAATAATTTTTTAAAGTAATATATTACATAATTATTTTTAAAAAAAATCTTTAGTATATAAATTAATGGTAATTTAATTGACATTAAATTATGATATAATCTGTTAAGATTAAAATTTTAGAGTATTTTAATATTTGATTTATTGATAAATTATTATATACATACCCATATGGGCTCAATGTTCTTTTAAAAAATGTTAATTTTTACACCAATCTTCATATGTCATAAAATGTCATAAAACATTTAGATTTATGGGACAATAAAACTTATGGGCCAAGAATTTAAATTAATGAGCTTAAAATTAATTCATATATTCTAATTTAATTGGGCCATTATATCTACTTTTAAATAAAATTAAAAGATTCGTTTAGTTAAATTTATTATTAATTAATAAAATTAGTTATTTTGAATATCATCCGTTGATGATAAAATGTTGCAATATGTACTCGGGAGACCAATTACATATTCATTAATTTAATATGACTAATATTCGAATACTAGGATACATAGAAACAATAAGCTAATAAAAATTTTAAATGATGATTTATAATCTTAATGAATTTTTCAATTAAGATATAATTATATTTAGTAATTAATATTTTTTATTATTTAAATTTAAAAGATTAAATTAATTAAAAATTATATTTAAAAAATTAAATTTTATAATAATTATATATTACAACTATTTATAAAATATAAAAAGAATTTCAATAAATTAAATGAAAAATTATTACTTGACATAAATGTAATACCTTTAGAATTTTATGCGATATCATCAAAGAAAAACTTTAAATATGATATTAAAAATAATTATTTAATATAAATATGATAATTTTAAATTTTTATATGACAGAATAAAAAAAAAAATGCTACATGATATATATAGATGTGTGTGGTTTTAAGGTAAGTGTATGGGAGTCCTCATTTCCTTCCATATTCTCTATTTAATGCTTTTTATATTATTACTATATTTTTAATTAATATTACTATTATCAAAATTAATTATTTTTTTATTCTTTCTACTAAAAAATAGAAAAATTAAAATAAAAGTAAAAAATCAATTCAAGAGAAATATCTAAACAAATCAATGGGTTGCAAAGTGTGATCTTTAGCTTTGTGGTTTGCACGTAACTTAATTATATAGAAATAAATTTACATGCATTAAGGCTATAATAAGAAATTTGATTGGAAGTCAACTTTAGCATTTAACATTAAACTAAGCTATTTCTCGGTAAGTAATTTGCTTTATGAGTAGGTTAATAAATTCAATTTATCTATTAAAAAGTGAGACATCATTATTTTAGGTAAAAGATTCATTTTAGTCCTTAAATTATTAGCCAAAAGTCAAATAAACTCTTAAAATTTTTTTTTTATTCAAAGAAGCCCCTTAATTATTAAAATATATCAAATAAATCACATAAAATTTAATTTTAATTCAATTAAATCCAAGACCACATGTGATTGTTAATTGACCGTTAAAAGATAAAAAAATATATATAATATTATTTTAAAATCTTTTATTTGTCTAAAATATTCCTTCCATACCTCACACTTTTGCCTTTCAAATATTCCCTTCCTCCTTGTGTACAAATGAAAGGCCACATATTGATAACTCTAAATATGTATTTATAGCAAAAAGTTAAGATACTGGTTCATCAATATCATCAAGGATGAAAGTATGTGATTTAAACGATGGTTAGCAGCTGTTGTTTTAATTTTTTTTAATATTTTATTTTATATTTTAAATAAAATATAAATATTATTATAATAATTAATATTGTATATTATAATATTTTTATTAATTTTAAATTAAAAAATAATTTTTTATTAATAACATTTTATTTTTAATTTAAAATTAAATTAATTTTTAATTAAATAAAAAATTAACAATTTAACATTTTAAAATGTTAATTTTTTATTTTATTAAAATTTAATTTAATTTTAAATTTAAAAAATAATTTTTTATAATAAAAAATTACAATATATAATATTAATTATTATAATATTATTTATTAAAATAATATTTATATTTTATTTAAAATATAAAATAAAATATTAAGAAATTAAATGAAAAGTTAATAGCGTTTAATTTTTTATTTAATTATTTAATTATTTTATTGTAATAATATTTTATATTTTAATTTTTTATTTAATTAAAATTTAATTTAATTTTTATTTAAAAATAATTTTTTATAATAAAAATATTATAATATATAATATTATTTATTAAAATAATATTTATATTTTATTTAAAATATAAAATAAAATATTAAAAAATTAAAATAAAAAATAAATATTATTATAAGTAACGTAAAATAATAATATTTAAATCATAAAATATTATTATAATTAACGTTTGTGCTCACATCTTTTATTTTAATATAATTTATTTTATTTTAATAATTAAAATAAAATATTTATTTTTATTACACCATTTGATAAAATAATCCACAGGGTGTGCATTGGAATTCGCAACTGAAAAGTACATGGTATCAGAGGCGAATCTTTACAGTCCTCAAGGGTAGGCCCCAATATACAATGATGGATTCGTTCCTAGTTTCAGGTGTGGCACGAGTCAGGCTTGACGAGGTTGATTTTCGATGGGGCAGAGCAGTGTATGGTGCGCCTGCTAAACTTACGTAACACCCTATGCAAATCTCACATCGATAAAATACGGGAGAGATGTTGAGTTTATAAGTTGGCGATTCGTAACCCCTAATGATGTGTTTTAAAACTGTGAGGGCTTCAGCCCAGAGCGGATAATATTACTAGTGGGCCGAGCCATTATGTAAGTTGGTATCAGAGCCCAGTTGAGGTCTAGTAAACTTGCGGAGCATAGAATCCTTAACGTCTTTTCAGTTTATCATTGCTTTAGATGTCTGCATCCTTCGTACTTTCTCACCTGTCTTAATTTGACTCACATTTTCAAATTTAATGCTTATTTATTAAAATGAATAGATTTCCTGGATCTGTTAGACGTAAGAGGAGAACTAGGACCAAGAGTCTTAATGGTGCAAACCTTAATCAAATAGGGGAGGTACCACCTCAAACTATTAATCAGACATCTGAACAAATGCCTATGGCTAAGACTGAGGCACAACCATTCCAATTAGCTACTGCAGCTCAAGCAGCTAGGGCTGGTCAAGTTACTGTGGCAGATCTGGCAGCGGGATTGCATGCAGTGAATCATGCTATTAATACTATAGCTGAGTACCTTACAACTCAACCACAGCAACCAGTGGTTGGCTCTATTCGACACCATTTCGGGATAGGGCTCGATTCCTTGACTCTACAGACTTTCTCAAGCTAAAACCAAAGGAGTTCACTGGAGAGGATGCGTTAACTGATCCCTTAGATTTTCTAGATGACATGGAGAGGTGTTATGACACTATGGGTTGCAGTAGTGCTAGGATGGTGATGTTGGCAGGAAATCAGCTTAAAGGAGTTGCTCGTGAGTGGTATATCTCTAAGAAGAATGGGCGACCTGAAGGTTCTATCCTCTGGCCTGAGTTTTACTCTCTCTTCTTAGAGCGATTCCTCCCTCCTAGTGTTCAAGAGGCTAAGGCTTTGGAGTTTGAAACCTTAAAGCAAGGTAAAATAGCGATTCTGAGTATGAGATGAAGTTTACCAGACTATCTTGCTTTGGTAAACACTTGATTCCAAATGAGGAGAAGAAGGCCCGCAGGTTTGAAAGGGGCTTACGAGACAGGCTAATTGATCGTGTAGCTCCTTTACGACTACCTAAATATGAGGAGGTGGTTGATCGGGCTAGACAGATGGAGATGTATGATGATGAACGTTGGGCTTGTGAGCAGCGCAAGCGGTTTAAGAAAGATAGTCAGGGTAATCAATTTAACAGAGGATAGAGTCATCAGGGTTCTTATCAGGATAATAAGCAGGGTTCTCAGTCTACAGTTGGCAATAGGGCACATCAATCTGGAGTTGGTCAGGGACGTGAGCAGAGGACACATGCAAGGAATGCTCGGTATAACCAGATTAGCACTGAGCCTATTACCACTCTTTGTCAGCATTGTGGTAAGCCACATAAGGGCACTTGTCATTGGGTCACTGGAGCATGCTTTGGTTGTGGACAGCTGGGACACCGTAGATAGGACTGTCCTACTAGTGAGACAACTCAGGGTGCTGGTCAAGCAACACATTCTGCTCCCTCTCAGGCTCAACCAGTTTCACAGTATAGTGGTAGAAGTCAGGGTTTTGGTGGTCGCGGTCAGGGTGGTAGAGGTTCTGGTGGTAGAGGATTTGCTCAAACTCAGGGACAGGCATCTGGTGGTAGAGGTCAAGCTAGGGTTTTTGCTTTGACTCAGCAGGATGCTCAAGCATCTAATGCAGTAGTGACAGGTACACTTCCTATTTGCTCATTTGATGCTAGAGTACTGTTTGATCCTGGTTCCAGTCATTCCTTTGTTTCTCCATACTTTTCCATGCGATTTAGTACACCACCTACTTTATTAGAGTGTCCTTTATCTGTATCAACACCTATGGGGGATGCAATAGACACTGATATGGTGTATAGGGGATGTATAGTTCACATTGGAGATAGGGAATTAGCTGTAGATCTTGTTTCTTTGGATATGTTTGAGTTTGATGTGATTTTAGGCATGGATTTGTTAGCCACTTATCACGTTTCATTGGATTGTCATAATAAAGTTGTACTCTTTAAAATTCCTAAGGAGGCAGAATTTCAATTTCAGGGAGATCGCAGTATAGCCTCTAGTAATTTTATCTCTGTAGTGAGTGCTAGACGATTATTGCGAAAGAGGTGTAAAGGGTATCTAGCTTATGTTAGAGATGTTCAGGTAGAAGGTGCAGGTTTGGAGAATGTTGCAGTGGTTAAAGAGTTTCCTAATGTGTTTCCATAAGATTTATCAGGTTTACCCCCAGAGCGAGAGGTAGAGTTTGGTATAGACTTAGTTCCTGGAACTGAGCCCATATTTATGCCACCTTATCGTATGGCACCCGCAGAACTTAAGGAGTTGAAGGAGCAACTACAGGACCTACTAGATAAGGGGTTTATTCGCCCTAGTGTTTCTCTATGGGGTGCTCCTGTGTTATTTGTACGTAAGAAGGATGGGTTTTTGAGAATGTGCATTGATTATAGGCAATTGAATAAGGTAACTGTGCGTAATAAGTATCCTCTTCCACGCATAGATGACCTGTTTGATCAACTTCAAGGTACAAAGTATTTTTCCAAGATTGATCTTCGATCTGGGTATCATCAATTGAGGGTCAAGAAAGAAAACATACTCAAGACGGCCTTTAGGACTAGGTATGGACACTATGAATTTCTTGTAATGTCTTTTGGTCTTACCAATGCTCCGGCCACTTACATGGATCTCATGAATAGAGTTTTCAAGCCTTTCTTAGATCAATTTGTTATAGTGTTCATTGATGACATTCTAGTGTACTCAAAGAGTAAGGAGGAGCATGAACAGCATTTGAGAATTGTCCTTCAGACTTTACGAGAACATAAGCTATATGCCAAGTTCTCAAAATGTGAGTTTTGGTTAGATAGTGTGGCTTTCCTAGGCCATACAGTATCTAAGGATGGGGTGTGCGTTGATAAGAAGAAAGTTGAGGCAGTGCTTCATTGGCCTAGACCCACAACTGTGTCAGAGATTCGTAGTTTCTTGGGTTTAGCAGGGTATTATAGACGGTTTGTTCAAGACTTCTCTCGCATTGCAGCACCTTTAACTAAGTTGACACAGAAGAATATGAAATTTCAGTGGTCTGAGGCTTGTGAAAAAAGTTTTCAGGAGATTGTGAAAAAAGTTTTCAGGAGCTTAAGACTCGTTTAACTACAGCACCAGTGTTAGCCCTTCCATCTGGATCAGGGGGTTATGTAGTATATTGTGATGCTTCTAGGATTGGTTTAGGATGTGTTTTGATGCAACATGGACGGGTTATTGCATATGCTTCTCGTCAGTTGAAAAGGCACGAGCAGAATTATCCAACTCATGATTTGGAAATTGCTGCAGTAATTTTTGCTTTGAAAATCTGGAGGCACTATCTGTATGGTGAGACTTGTGAAATCTTCACTGACCACAAAAGTCTCAAATACATATTTGAACAACGTGATCTTAATCTTAGGTAAAGGAGATTGGTAGAATTGCTGAAGGATTATGATTGCACCATACAGTATCACCCTGGAAAAGCTAATGTAATGGCTGATACTTTAAGCAGGAAGTCTTCTGGTAGTTTAGCCTATATATTGTAACACCCTAGGCAAATCCCACATCGACAAAACACGGGAGAGATGCTGGGTTTATAAGTTGGTGGTTCGTAACCCCTATTGACGCGTTTTAAAACCGTGAGGGCTTCGGTCCAGAGCGGACAATATTACTAGTGGGCCGGGCCGTTACATTTGTGGTATCAGAGCCGCTCCGCGTGCAACCTTGAACGATGGTGGGGCAAACCTCAGCGAGGACGTTGAGTCCCATAAGGGGGGTGGATTGTAACACCCTAGGCAAATCCCACATCGACAAAACACGGGAGAGATGCTGAGTTTATAAGTTGGTAGTTCGTAACCCCTATTGACGCGTTTTAAAACCGTGAGGGCTTCGGCCCAGAGCGGACAATATCACTAGTGGGCCGGGCCATTACTCTGGGCCGAAGCCCTCACGGTTTTAAAACGCGTCAATAGGGGTTACGAACCACCAACTTATAAACCCAGCATCTCTCCCGTGTTTTGTCGATGTGGGATTTGCCTAGGGTGTTACAATCCACCCCCCTTATGGGACTCAGCGTCCTCGCTGAGGTTTGCCCCACCATCGTTCAAGGTTGCACGCGGAGCGGCTCTGATACCACAAATGTAACGGCCCGGCCCACTAGTGATATTGTCCGCTCTGGGCCGAAGCCCTCACGGTTTTAAAACGCGTCAATAGGGGTTACGAACCACCAACTTATAAACCCAGCATCTCTCCCGTGTTTTGTCGATGTGGGATTTGCCTAGGGTGTTACATATATCTACTAAGATAAGGCCTCTGATTGGTGAATTACATGGGTTGCTAGATCAGGGAGTAGAGTTTAAAATCATAGCTGGATCATTCTTAGCACATTTTCAAGTTAGGCCTATTTTGATTGATCGAATTAAGGCTGCTCAGAAGAGGGATTCTCAGCTGTGTGTGATTACAGATAGTATTCATCAAGGCTAAGCTCAAGGGTTCATGTTGAATGATGATGGAGTTCTTAGTTATGGCACTAGACTTTGTGTCCCCAATGTTGATGAGTTGAGAAGAGAAATCATGAAGGAGGCACACCATTCTGCTTACACAGTACGCCCAGGTTCAACTAAGATGTATCATGATTTAAGGGAGCATTATTGGTGGGGTGGCATGAAGAGGGATATTACAGACTTTGTTGCTAAATGTTTGACTTGTCAGCAGGTTAAGGCAGAACATCAGAGACCATCTGGGTTACTTCAGCCATTGCCTATTCCCGAGTGGAAGTGGGAGCATATTGCCTTGGACTTTGTTGTGGGTTTACCTAGTACACGAGGTGGTTATAATGCAATCTGGGTGATAGTGGACAGATTGACAAAATCTGCTCATTTTCTTCCTGTGAAGACTACATATGACTTTGCTAAACTTGCACAGTTGTATATAAACAAGATTATTAGTTTTCATGGAGTTCCAGTTTCCATTGTCTCTGATCATGGTACTCAGTTTAATTCTCGATTTTGGAAGAAATTCCAAGAAGCTTTAGGAACACGAGTAGACTTTAGTACTGCTTTTCACCCTCAGACGGATGGACAGTCAGAAAGGACCATACGGATATTAGAGGACATGCTTCGTGCATGCGTTATGGATTTTGGTGGCTGTTGGGATCATCATTTGCCTTTGGTGGAGTTTGCTTATAATAACAATTATCAGGCAAGTATAGAGATGGCTCCATATGAGGCATTATATGGTCGAAAGTGTAGGTCACCGGTTTGTTGGGATGAAGTTGGAGAAAGAAGGCTTACTAGACCAGAGTTGATACAATTAACTTCAGAGAAGGTTCGACTAATTCGTGATCGACTTTTGACTGCTCAAAGTCGACAGATAAGTTATGTTGACCCTAAGCATAAAGATGTAGAATTTATGATTGGTGATCATGTATTTCTGAGAGTTTCCCCTATGAAAGGAATCATGAGGTTTGGAAAGGGAAGCTTAGCCCTCGTTTTGTTGGTCCATTTGAAATTTTAGAGAGAATTGGAGTAGTTGCTTATCGTTTAGCCCTTCCACCTGGTTTTGCACATGTACATCCAGTTTTCCATATTTCGATGCTTAGGAAGTATGTACCAGATCCATCTCATGTTTTACAACCTCAAACCATGCAATTTAGGGATGATATGTCATATGAGGAGCAACCAGTAAAGATTTTAGATCTACAAATTAGGAAACTCCGGTCTAAGGAAGTGGCTTTGATCAAAGTCTTGTGGCATAATCACTCAAGTAGTGAGGTCATATGGGAGACAGAATCTGAAATGCGAGCCAAATATCCTCACTTATTTGATTCTTCAGGTTAGAATTTTGTCTATTCAAATTCGGGGACCGAATTTTTTTTTAAGGGGGGAAGTATGTGGAAACCCATATACATTTATTATTTATTATTATTTTATTTTAATTAGCTAACAATAATTTAAAATATTTATAAAAAAAATATATATATATATTTTATTGGATGGTCTGCTTATTTATTTTTAGATATATATATATATATTATTTTTGAAATTAAATATATATCTGCAATCTGAACAACTCAGTTCAATAATAACTCTTATCTCATTCTACACCTAATAGAACTCTTGAAATATATATATATACACTAATCATCTCTTCTACTAAACTTTGCTCTCAAAACCTGTTTGTCATCTCCTTTTTCTATCAAATACTCTCAACAGGTATTTTCATTATCTTTTAAATTATTATTATATATGTACATATATATATATAAATATAAAAATTTACTATTTATAATCTGATGTGCGCAGAGAATCCTTAAATTTTTATTTTTCTATTCATCACCTTCGATTCTGTTTTCAAGGTAAAAATTCTCATTTTTCATTCAATAATGGGTGAATTTGATTTTATTTTCTTTCCTCGATTTGTTACAACTACTCTATAAATTTTTTTTTTCTTTGATCATTGGTATTGAATTGGGTTGATTATGATTACTGGGAGATAATAACCTTCAATTTCTATTATATATATATATATATATATATATATATATATATATATATATATATATATATATATATATATATTGGGTGGGACGAATTCGGTGAACAGGGGTACGAAGGTTTATATATATATTAAAATTATTTAATTTTATTATTATTTAATATTTTTCTTTTATATTTTGGATATGTAGGAGATTCAAATATTCATTTTGCCAGCTAAAATTGTCTCTCTTTTATTGAATCTAGCTATTATTTTGGAGGTTCCAGGTGAGTGGTAATTATAATACATGACACTGTTTTAGTCCCTTTTAAAATTTCTTAGCATTAAGTTTGTTATTAAATGAAATTTTAAATTAATATTTTAACAATTATTTTATATGTTTTCTAGAGTTTTATTTTATTATTGAATTTTATTTTGATTTTGATTAAATAATTAATTTTGTCAACTATCTCTACATTAGACCCATTAGGATTCTGGGAACAGGCCTTTAATGTATTTATATTGATTGATATTTGACTATAAAATTTACTGATGTGTTACTGAATTGATTTGAGATTGATTTAATTTTATTGACTCTGTGAAACTATTAAAATACTCTATTGGAATTGCACTATCAGTTATTATTTGCTATCTGAAATTTTTTATTAATTTTGATTGATTTGTACAAATTGATTTTCTATTTTGAATTAGTACCTGTGCCCAATATCTGTTTCTGTTATCTGGCCTCGCCGTGTGGACTATCACGGTATTAGGTTGCATTATCGAGTCGTACATCATTGTAGTTTATGGTCTGCATTAGTATCATATGCATTGATATATGTGAAGGAGGAGGAAGGTATCTAATATCTGGTAGCGCGCTTACCATCTGGCATTTGGTGATGTGGGGTATCATCACCTTGGTGCACTATACCATAAAATTTTTATTGAATGAATTTCTTTTATATATATGTTTTATGAAGTTATTTTATTAATGATTTTGACAGCATGAGCATGATTTTATTGAATAAAAAATTTATTGTGAAATTGATCAAGCGTCTGCCTGTTCCTATTCCGTTGTGTGCTATAATTATCATTCACTGAGCATCTAGCTCAAATCACGTTTTCTCTGTCTGTTATCTGTTTCAGATCAATAGAATTTTGCAGCTAATCCAAATATTCAGTTCATTTTCTGGAGAGGGACAACTTTGATTTATTTTCATGGTATGCCCGAATTCATGTTTTCTTAGGCTAGTAATTAGTTTAGTTTACTGAACAGTTTAAGTTTTTATTGAAATCTGTAGAGATTCCGCAGTTTACTTATGGGATATTTATGATGTTTATTCAATATTTTGTTTATTTGGATTTTGTCTATTTTTGGGATTAGTAAGTGACAATATATTCATTTAAGATACTCTGATAAGGCTTGCATGATTTAAGAATACTTAAATTATGCACCGATCACGGTTCAGAATTTTGGGTCGTGACAACCTAGCTATGAAAAATTTTGTGAAGAAATTGGATCACTTGTTAAAGGACCACCCCCTATCTGTCTTGCGAGGAAACTGACCCTACAACTATTTAAAATGTACTATAGAATGTTAAACACAAGGAAAGTATCAAGGGATAAATTTCGACAATCGTCTCTAAATTTATATAATATAATATTATAATATTTTAATTTAAAAATATAATATAAAATTTCTTTAACTTTTAAATTTTACACAGTAAAATCTCTCTAACTTCTAATTATCAATTTTTCAGTTAAACACTGACCTGAACAGTTCTAGCATGGAGCTTAATTAATATTTCTCTTTTCTCTCTCAAGTTTTGTGTAAATTGAATCATTTTTCTTACTGTAAATAGAATGATTTTTCAGGTTCAGAGAGAATAATTTTACAATTTGAATAAGAAAATAGAGAGCAATATTGACTAAGAGCCATGTGTGAGCTATTCACATCAGTTTTTAACTGAAAAATTAGTAATCGAAAGTTAGAGAAATTTTATTGTACAAAATTTAAAAATTTAAGGAGTTTTATGTTACGTTTTAAAGTTTAAAGATTGTAGTGTTACAATCATATAAGTTCAAAGATAGTTATTAAAATTTACCTAATGACTTAGTTTGGTAATGGAGACTTGTTACCCTTGGAAGGCAACATGCGGCAAGAAGTAGAATGGATGATAAGCAATATTGGATGAAAGGCAACATATTTTTGTCTTATAAACAGAAACATATTTCCATCCTAAATATCATGGTGACGTTATAATCAAGTATATCATTAGTAATCTATACAGTTTTTGGATCTTTGAGTTAAGTGGATGCTTTTGTCTTATAAATTGCAAATCTTTCTCCTTATGTAAAAAAAATAGTGCATTAAAAAAATGCTACATATTGATTATTCTTTCATACTCTCGATCCCTTTCAACATTTGACATCTCATCTCCTTTCTCTCCATAATGATTCCAGAGTTAGATGTACAAGCCCAACAAAAGATCATCTTTTGTGTTTTTATGTTCTTATATGTGTGGTGGCCATAGTAGGTTGCTTGATACGTAGGAGGTTCCTCTTCAATTCTTAATTTGAACTTGCTTCGTTTTATTATTATTATTATCAGAGATAAAGATGATTTTTCTTTGCTTCTTGAAGAATAATATTATTATCAGGAAAACATTCCTATTGGATGAAATGCAGCTGTACGGTTTGATGCACTGCTTTCTAAGGTAATTCTATTAATTAACCAATCAGAATTCCCTGTCTCTGGCTTTCGTGTTGTTAGATTTAGACGAGTTTATGAAACATTCACTTGATTGGCCTTTTACTCTAAGCAAGAAGAGGAAGAGGAAGAAGACAATGCTGGTGGCCCATAAAAGGTCCAACTGGCAAGGCGTGGGCTTGATTCCAACCTTTATGGGCTAAAAGGCCACCATAGTTACATTTTTGTTCTCGCTTTATATCAGATAAAAGGGTACTGTGTCTAGTAAAATTTCAACTCGAAATTTTATATTTTTAAATGTAATTTAAATATTATTAGAAATTTATTAGTGATATATCAGGTTTGCATGTTGTAGTTAGTTGAAACGTTAAAAAAATATTTTTAAACCGTTTTATTTTATATATTATTAAAAATTTTAAAAAATTATTATTTTAAATATTTTTAATTAATATATTTAATAAGATTAATTAAAATTTTAATGACAGAATATTTATCTTAATTTTACATTCCTTCTGAATAATTCTGAAGCGGCGGCTCTCGAAGGGCAATTTAAGAAGCTGGACCTATTATTGAGGCCTTGAGTGCTGCGACTGTGGCGTTGGGTTATGGCGCTGACTCAGTGTCCCTGAAAATATTTTTTTAAAATAAAAATATTATTTTAAATATTATTAAAAATATAATTTAAATTTTTTATTTTATTATTTTAATATTATTATAATTAAAATTTATTAAATTTAATTTTAAATTATTTTTTAAATAATATATTTAAAAAATAATTTTTTCAATATTAATTCTAATAGGCCTTCAACTCTCAAAATGACCAGATTGGACATTCCCCAACTATCATGATCCTAATTAATTGTTCTCTTGAACACGCACACGTCTACAATTATTTAGTATTATGAATGAAAACTTGAAAATGAGTGTCTGTTGTCAGGATGCGTTTGATTTTGTTGGACTTTTTCTTGTCTTTATGGGTGTATTAAATATATAAATTTTATATATTTATATTTTAAATTTATAATAAATTTAATTTATATAAATTTTTTTTAATATGTTATATTTTATTAAATATATTAATAAAAATGTTTAATAATTAAATTTAAATATTTAAAATATAATTATTTTAAATAATGAAATGATTTTTAAATAAATTTTTAATAACTTTTAATATAATATTTTTTGAATTTTTTTAAAAAAAAATCAATATTCAACAATAGTCTATTCGAATAGATTCGAATATAGACAAACATGGAAATAAGAACCACGTATTATCCACGGTGGCACAAGCTTTATCCTAATTTTTTTAAAAAAACTAATAATAATAACAAATGCAGCCAACTTGGGCCACGTACCCATATCTATCCATCAAAACATGTACACGCGCCTTCCTCTTCTGTCGACCGTGTGTTTCACGCATCTAACAACCTTAAAACGGGGGACTTTCTCTTTTTTAATATTATTCTCCTCTACGGATAAGATAAGATTTGCGCTGCTCCTTTTTTTTTTTTGGATTGAAAGTGGGGATAAGTCTATATTTGGAAAGGGATCTGTCTACTATAAATTTTATTTTATATAAAAATAATTTTAATAATTATTAAATTAATTATTTAAATTAAAAATTAATTAAAAAATATATAAATTTAATAATTATTAAATTATTTTTACATAATTTCAAACTTTCTATACTCATAATTTTTTTTTTTTAATTTGTCACACCTTTTATTAAATGTATGAGTAATTTATGAAGTTAGTAATTAAATAAATTTAAGTAAATTTAACATTATACGTATTTATTAATACTGAATGGGTAGTTTAATGGACAAATATTTTCTATATTCCTTTAATTAATAATGAGTTTATATATACTCGCACACCTCTATTGTTTTGATGGCATGCAAAAATTATTTTCATTGTAAAATTATTGCCAAAAAAACGTAATTTTTTAAAAATATGTTAATTATTTATAATATATTAGAAATTAAATTAAATTTAAATTTAACATATTTAAAATAACAAAATAATTTTCAATATTAAAAAATATTTTTTACAAAAAGTAATTTTAAATAATCTTTTTAAGCAACAAACCACGTTACCAAAAGCAGCCTTATGCACCTTTTTGACCATATAAATGCATTCTTCCGCCTCTTCCCTTCCCTCCGATACCATACCATTTCCTCTCTCCACGAGTTCAGATTCTGATCTTGAGGTTTAAGAAAACAATCCTTTCTGCAAATTCAGGGTTTTGGGTTAATTTAAGGGGGTTTTGATCTTTTCATGGGTGCCAATGAATCTCATACTTCGTCCCACACGCATGATGAGGGTCCTTCAACCAAGCCCAGGCTCGGTGACATACCAGAGAGCTGCGTGGCGTTGGTTCTAATGCACTTGGACCCGCTTGAGATCTGCAATTTGGCTCTATTAAATCGGGCCTTTCACGCTGCTTCTTCCGCTGATTTTATTTGGGAAACGAAGCTGCCTTCAAATTATCGGTTTATATTGGACAGAGTGTTTGATGATCACAAAACTATGGCAGATTTAGTGAAGAAAGATATTTTTGCCAAGCTGTGCAGGCCTATCCCTTTTGATGGTGGCACAAAAGTACATATTAGTTATCTCCCTCTCTCTGTTTCTGTTTTTGATTATGCAGTTGGATGCTTTAACATTGCTGATAGAATAGAGATTTTTCAGGAAGTATGGCTGGATAAGAAAACTGCCGGAGTTTGTTTATCGATTTCTTCAAAAGCTTTAACTATTACTGGGATTGATGACAGGAGATACTGGAACCACATTTCCACGGATGAATCAAGGTGAGATGAGATCAACCTTCTGCATGTATTAACATTGAATTGATAGATCCATGGATATAGAATAGTGTTCAAGTTCATAGAAATTTAAGCTTTCTTTCTGTTTCGTGTTCAAATATCAGAATTAGGATTTCAATACTCTGATAACATCTAAAATTATGCTTTTCTAATAAGCAAATTCTTAATGCCAAATGGAGCTTAGATAGATTGGGAAATGCTAGGTCAGTCATGTCAATAATGGAAAACAATTTAAAACGTGCCACTTGTCAAAACACAACACGCTTGGATGGATCATACCCCAGCTGATTTACTTTCTCTTCTTCTTCATGATTCGATGGGAGTCTCCTTCCAGCGTGCTTGTTAGCTGTTTCTTTTCTTGTGCTCTGCTCTCCCATACCAAAAAAAATATCAGGCTCGTTGTATTTGACACGTTACATTCCATCCACTGAATAATTTTTCCAATAATATATATGGACTTTTGATTCATGTGAATTTTTGTGTGTATTAAATATAAATTTATATGAAATCAGGAATGTCAATAAATAAGAAACTCACAAAAATCATGATATTTTAATTCGAATTTATCATAAATTTGATAAAAATTTATTTTAAATATTCAAACTATTTAATTTTATGTATTTTAATTAATAATTTATATAAAATTTTTTATTAGTAATTCTTATTTTAGAAATTTAACAATTATGTAAAATTTTTAAATTCTATTTATTTTAATTATAATATATAAAAATTTGTAAATATTATTATAAATATATATTTTATATTTATTTAATTATTTCTATGAATGGTTTCAAATAATATGTATTTAATATATCAAATATGATTCGAACCCAACGCATTTATTATTTCATAAATTTGAACAATTTTCAAATTCAATTATATTATACTATACTAACTCGTATCGAGTATCTGAAATATCTGATGAATGAAGTCAAATTTTTTTTTTTTTTAAGTAAAATAGGTTTCTATAAATTGCAACTGTTCAAGTTAATAAAGAGCTGTAGCTTTGGCTATTGAATTAGCTATAAGATTCTCTTGAAATGAGCAAGGAACAGTTTTTGGTTGATACATTGCTCCCATTGTGTATAAATTTCAGATTCCAGAAAGTTGCATATCTTCAGCATATTTGGTGGCTTGAAGTAGATGGAGAGTTAGAGTTTCAATTTCCAGCAGGAACATATAGCCTATTTTTCAGACTGCAGCTTGGCAAGTCCACAAGGAGAATGGGTCGCAGGGTTTGTAATACAGAGCACGTCCATGGTTGGAATATAAAACCTGTAAGTTTTGAGCTAACAACTTCGAATGGTGAACATGCTGTATCTCAATGCTTTCTGGACAATCCTGGGAACTGGGTTTACTACCATGTAGGAGATTTTGTTGTATTGCATCCAAACGAAATGACCAAGATCAAATTTTCATTGACCCAGATTGATTGCACTCACACCAAAGGAGGACTCTCTTTAGATGCTGTTTTTATATACCCCAGTAACTTAGGCAGTGAGATGAGCACAACATTCAAGTTGTGAGAACAACCCATTTTTGTATTCATCATGTATATTATTTATTTTTTGTATTCATCATGTATATTATTTATTTATTTATTTTCTTTATCATTGTTGCTCAATGGTAAACAAATGCCTAATAAGAGTGAGATGAACACTATTTTTGTTGTTCTCTTCGATTTTTTACTTTAATCATATAAATATTTTTTTATTTGAATTCGACAATTGAAAATCAAATTGAAAATTTTTATTTTTAATTAATCGAGTTAATATTATGATTAGACTGAAAATTAATAGTTTCCTATTCATTGTATCTTTAGAGATGAAAGAAAACTAACTAAATTATCGATGTACACATCTTTTAACTAAACATATGACTTTATTGGGTTCAAAATAATCTATTTTTCATGAAGTGTACTTTCTAAGTTCCCTAATCGTTACAGCCAAACAAAGCTTAAATTACAAGTTAGTTCACAAGGTACCCTAAAATCATATATCTAGGGATGAACATTTGATTTAAATCGAACCGAATCGAATCGAATCAAATTAAATTATGAAAATCGAATTACATATTTTAAAAATCGAACTGAATCAAAATGGATGAAAAATCAAATTGAACTGAATCGTTCTATTTCAGTTCGGTTCGGTTCAAACCGATCGATTTTAATTTTTTATTGATTTTTAATTTAGACTTGATTTTCAAGTTATTTCATCTAATTTTGACTTTGGTTTGAACCTAATAACTATTAATCAATGAAATTAAATAATTTATATATATATAATTAAATATAATTCATAAATTCCCCATAAAAATAAATCAATTCAAAAATCGATTCGGTTCAATTTGGTTGCATATGAATATATAAAATTACTATTCGATCCGATTCGGTTTAATCAATTTTTTTTCTCTTCAAAACCAAACCGAACCAAAATAACTAAAATTTTTATAATATAAAAACAAACAGAACCGATTGAATTTTAAAATCGAATCAATTGAATCAAATTAATTCGATTTTTTGATTTGAACAGATATCTGCTCACCCCTACATATATCTATACATTTGTTTTCAATTTGAAACGAGTCAATCCATCACCATCATGTCTAATTCCATTAGCAAAATGGTTCACCTGTCCAAATTTTATCTAATTTATCATTAATTATTGTTTAAATAACCAAAATACCCTTAATCTTACTTTCAATTTAAAAATAATTATGTTCTTAATTTTTATTTTGTTAACAAAATATTTCCTTTATTTAAATTATATTTAAATAATTTAATATTACATAATTTAAATAATTAAATAATATATATTTTATATTTAAAATATAATGTATATATTATATTTAAACAATAATAAATAATTTATATGTTATTTATGTGCCGTATCATAAATTTTTAAGAAAAGTTGTGTTAAAATATTTGTATCGCATAATAAACATATTTTGTATTTGTGCTTATAATTTATTAAATAATTAAATATGTGCGAGTGTGATAATATATATTTAAAATTATAAGAATTAAAATACTTTTGTCATAATTTTCATTATTTATAAGAAAATTTCATGGATACATTTTATATTAATCAAAATAATGAATTTATAATAATTATTTATGTATATATGTATGTATTATATTTTAAATATAATATAATACTGTAACATCCCTAATTTTTAAATTTATTATTTTTGGGCAAATATTGATGTTTTAATTTTATTTAAATTTTAGAAAATTATTTGAAATTTTTCGGATTTTCGAAATCGGGTTTGATTTTCCAAAAATATAAAACTTTGATGATTTTTAAAAATTAATTTAAATACCACGTGACAAAACTAAAAATATATTTGGAGTCTAAGAATTTTTCTGAGTTTTCTGAAATTTTTTCGAAATTTTTGGACCTCGTTTTCGGTCCCAAGGCAGAGTAAAAATTTAAAATTTTGTATTCCGAATCGAACCGGCCGAATCAAACCGGACCGAATCAGACCGATCGAATCGGACCGGCTCCTTCTGCTTCTTTTCTTTTGCTCCCGCTCGCATTTCCTCATTTCTCTCTTTATCTCCCATTTTCTCTCTCCTCCCTCCTTCCCTTGCCGTGCCGCTGCCTCTCCTACCACCTCAGCCCGCCGGCGCGCCTCCCCAGCCACCTCCAATCGCCGGCCGCCTCCTGGAACGCCGGAAAAAGGCGCCTGCAGCTACGCGACGTGCAAGCGCGCCGCTTCGTCTTTCCGGCCGAAATTCGGCAGATCCGGCCACCAATCGGATCGGGTCTTGTGTTTAAATCTATCTACTCGTCGAGAGCTTTCCATAGACACCAAGAACACCGAAATCTATCGAGTGGTTTGCCCAATTTTTGTCCGGGAGGTTTTAGCCCATTTTGATTTTTGGGCTAAATTTCTCGCAAACCGTGAACCCCACGAAAAAATCTAGAGTACCAGAGCGCTCCACTCATCGAGAGCTTCGCGGCGATATAAATTTCAAATTTTTCCGACACTGTTTTTCAGTGGGTCTCACGGAATTTCGTAGTGTTTTTCCGAGCATTAAATGAGCTTAGAAAATTCCGTAAAATTTATGTACTAACCCCCGTGTTGTGAGCTTCGTGTAGGTATCTTCAATTCGCGGAAATTCGACAGTTGTCCGAGTCTGTGAATTTTCGGCCAGACAGATCGATTACGGAAAAGTCTCCGAATTGGATCGAGGTTTTGGCTACCCCACCATTGTCAGACGTCCCAAGCGCATCCCCGAAGTCAGAATCGGCATAGGTAAACCAGAACTTTACTTTTTCGTAATTTTCTATTGCTTAAATGAGATTAAAAATCCGTAAAATATTTGTGGTAGCTCAGAAAATTATGATTCTTTTTGCATTAGCCTAGTAATATTGCTAAGGACCGCGGGGCAAAATTTTAGAATTTTTAAAGTTCATTTGGGTAGTTTTTGCAAAAAGAGTCAATTATAAAGACTAAATTGAAATTTTACATATTGTGATGGATGACTGTTTGGATGGGCCCAGGAGAAGCTGTGTGATGTGATTGAGTTGTGGATATATGGATTGTGAATATAGAAGTGCGTTTTGAGCCCTTTTGCAGGTTGGGTAGGTCCTAGGTATAGGGGAGACTCTGTCGAATTTTCGGTACAACTTAGGATGTAATTGGTCTTTTTCTTAAGTTTGTATTGAATCAAATTTATTAAATGATTTTAATAAAATTGTCAGGTGAGCTGGGACAGCCTCCTTCCTCCACCCAGCAGCCACAGTGACCGCTGTCAAGTCTGTGAGTAAAATATTAATTTTAATTGTAATTTCGATATTATTATATGTTTAAGCATGCCCATGCATCACTTATATGTATGTATCTATGTAGTTAAACTCTAGGCACGTTTTATGTTGCATTCATAACTGTTGAAGTGCCATGGATGTTGTTGTGGTAATTTGGAGCAGTATGCGCGCGTTGGCGTGCGTGTGATGTGGTGTGGACTATGGATAGGACGGGTAGACACGGCTTGAGATCTTCGCTGGGACTAGGTCCTTCGGGGTAGACACAGCTTGAGTTCTTCGCTGAGACCCCGATTTGGTTATTAAGTAGAAGTCCGAGCTGAGTTCTTTGCTGGCACAGGTTGGATTTAAGAGAGATGTATAGGGGATCAGCTCCTATATATTATGATTGATATTACTGGGTGTGCGAGTGCTTCAAATTACCTTTTTGATATTATGACGTGAAATTATTGCTATTGTTGCATTTCACTCTACAGGGTGCATTAGTTTTAGATAGTTATAGAGATTATGGTTTAAATTGATATTTTACTCTCTGAGTCGAACGCTCACTCCTGTTCAATATTTTTCCAGGCTACAGGAGGATATTTTTGAGGTTAACCTGCTTTTCTCCCTGCGCCATCACAGGTCGTTTATTCATGTTTGTGTAATTTTATAAACTTCTAAAATTTCCACATGTGTTAGAAATATTTAATTGATTTAGGTCTGTAATATAAATTGTTATTTTGGACCTATAAAATTTTTATCACATGCATGTTGATGGACTGGATGAGGGAGCTGAGCTCCCATTTATTTTTATGCTGATATAAGTATGTGGAGGATGAGCTGAGCTCCTCAATTGATTATTTATTGTGTTTACCAATCGGGTGAGTCAAAAACTCCCCGTTAGAAGGTCCATTTTATGGCCGGACTCTGTCTGGTTGATTTCTTAAAATTGGGCCCAATGGGCTTTAGAGCTGGGTTAGTAAATAGTTAGGCTTACTACGGGTCTCGGGGGCTTTAGGCTGGCCTAGGTCCTAGTGTCGGTCTGGCCCATAGGTCGGGTCGTGACAAATATATTGAGTAAATTTATAAAAAAAAGGCCATTAGTATTTAAAAAAAATTAGTGTAATTAGGCTATTTTTTTTAATATTATTATAATTTTATAAAATTATTATAATGTGCAATTTATTAATTTAATTAATATAATATTTACACATAAAATTTTATTATAAATCATTAAAAAATGTAATAAAATTATTTTATCTATCATGTGTCTTGCTACATAATACATATTGAATTTGAAAATTATAAATATATAAAATTAATTTATAGTAAATTTGAAAATTCATAAATGAATAATTAACCAAACTTAACTAAAATGAATAATTATAAAAAATTAACTAAAACATTTAATTAATTAAAACTATAGAAAATTAAAAATAATCATATATAAACAAAATTGTTTTTAATATTAATTTTAATTAATCTAAATTTTAATTATTTTTAAACATAATTAATGTACAATATATTATTATGAAAGCAATGGGCTCCTCGCCGCTGGATTGATCACATTATTTATGGATAATTATTTATTATTAAAGAAAGTAAAGTACAATTATTAGTTAATATTATAAATAAAAAAAGGAATTGTTGAATTAGATATGGCTATAAGGCTAGGGAACCATTGTCCTGCCTCGCTCTCTGCCTTTCCTTTGTACGCCATCTTTCTCTGTTGCAATCAATAATTACCATCAACTACTCTCTCTCTCTCTCTCTCTCTCTCTCTCTAGGGTTTGGAATTTTGGGTATTGATACTTGTGTTCGTCAACAAAGGTAGGGATTTGATACTCTCTTCTTAGCTACGGCTCTATCGTTCTCCATTGCTTTTTCTCTCTAAACCCCTCTTTCTTCTTTTCCTCTTTTTTTTTTTTTTTTTTAAACGTTTTCTAGGTTCCCTTCTGTCGTGACATTCGTTATCGATTGTCTGAATTTGTCCCTTTTTTTTAAGTAACAAATTATTTTTCTGAATATTTGCGACTGTTGAATTCAGTGTGGGGTTGTGATAAAGCCCTTATATTTTCTGGGTATTTTGAAGTTAATTTCGTTCTTGATGTGTTTAATTTGTTAATTTGACTCCAGCTATTTTAGTTTGATGCATTGAGCAATGATCATGCCTTTTTCTTGCGCACGTGAAATTATTTTTGTCAATTGGGTTCGGTGACAATAAGATGATCACTTCCTTGTTGCAAAATTTTGAGCTTCTCTTCTTCATTCATTTATTTCCTTTAGAATATTTGGCTACTGTTCTGGACTAATCTTACATATCATTAGATAATTGTGATTTGGACTTGGATCTATAAATTCTCTGTATTTGTGCAAGCATTTACTTTTCACAGTTCTGGAATTGGTTTCAAATTTTGGATATTATTTATTTATGCTCTTGATATGTTATGGTCTATTTGAAAAATAGGTTTTGAGGTTCAAGATGACGGCAAGGTTTGCTTTTTTCAGTTATTTTCTTCCGTTGGCTTATTTCCCAGAAGCAAAATTTGCTTATTTTAATAACACGACAGGTATTTGTTAGCTGCTTAAAATGGAGACACGGGTAGACTTCTTTAGTTGGCTTGATTACGACATGTTGATGAGGATTCTCATGTGTTTGGAGGATCCATCTGATCTTGTTCGTGTTAGTTCTGTTTCACGTTCCTGGAGAGAGTTTGGTGAGTAATTATTCCTTTCACACTCATTAAATTCCATTAGATACCTGCATAACCCTGTTGCAAATAAATTCTTTAAATGGCAAATTTGCCAATAGTAATAAGTGAATTTTATGTGATTTTATGTGTAATGTGGGGTGTGTGTGATTCTAATGAATTAGGAAAACATCTATTTCATTTTTATTTGTAGTTTGATTAATAAACAGGTTTTCAGTTTCATGTTTAATGTTTTAGCCATCAAACTTTCGTTTCCTTGTGTGTAGTCCATTTTTAAAATTAAGTGAAAATAGTGATATTTAATGGTAGAGTTTGGTATTGATAACACTTTTTTTCTGATGCATGATTTCAAACAATACACCTTTTGGGAACTTTTAATTTTACATTTTATCATTTTGATGTTGAGCTCTCGTCATATTTGCATCGTGTGGTAACCCCAACTGATTTCTATCATCCTTCCCTTTTATGCCACTGTCTTCATCTTTTATTCAATGAGAATTTTCTGTGCTCTTCTGTTATTAGTATCACTGTAGGTCACGTGTTTAATTTTCTGTCATGCTGATGAGAAAAGCTGTGATTGAAGTTTTGAAGTAATGGATACTTGCTCAATTCTTATTTTCATTGAAATATTGGCGACTGCTGGAGGTTTAGATAGAGTAAGCCTCAGGAATTTTTGAACTTTTGATTTTGTCACAGGTATTAATTGGGTTTTAACTGTTTTTCAGTGGTTGCGAATGGTCTTTTTAAGCAGCTGTGCTTGAGAATGTTTCCTTGGTTGCATAGAGTAGATCGCGTTATTGAACCAAACTGTTGTGTGAAAAATTCTTCAGAAGTTGGATGCAGCAAATCTGTAGAATGGGAAACTCTGGAGAGGGAACACAGAGTTTATGCTTTTTTAGCTCGAGGCTGTACATTATTTGCTCGCAGAGAGGATTGCATTGCTGGTGCATTAAGTGCTTCTAGCACTGATAATTATCCAGAAGAAAGCATTCGTAATACTCTTGAACCACATGACAGAGTTTTAAGGAGAGCTTCATACTGGTCAAGTAAAGGACAAAGTAATCCTGCAGTGCCTGAGACACTTACATATAAGCTAGTTGCCGATATTTGTGTCATCACTGAAATCAGTGTGCGACCTTTTCAAGGTTATTATTCTGAAATTTCACAAAGTTTATGCATTCTTCTGATTTCTTTTTACCTTTGGGCTTTTGATGTAACATATGCTGTTATGTTCAGCTTTTTTTCAGTGGGGTTCACCTATATATTCTGCCAAATCAGTGCGCTTTCGAATGGGTCATCCCAAAGCCCCAGTGGATGATCCCATGGGTGAGCCATGTGATAATTTTGCTGATGACAATTTCGTATGGACTTACACTTCACCTGAATTTGCAATGGCTCAGGTATGTTGTATCTATTTTCCTTGCAAATACCATTATATTCATAAGTGAGACGCAACTTATCTCTCAACAAAAACGTGCACCCTGACACTGGTCAACTTGCAAGAACTTTTCTGAGTATGATGATCATGAATGATAAGTTGGTATTTCTTTGCATTTGTGATAATAGAACAACAAAAATAATCAGAATTGCTATTTCTGCTGTATCTCTATCGTGTTCTATAAACTTCATAGAGTTGGCTTTATTTGTTGAAAATTCGTTAAACCCACATTGTTCTTTGTAAAGATAATACTTTTGATGCAGTTGATACAGTATGTTATGACGTATTGCATTTGGTTCTTTTTGTTATAGGGGATGTAAAACGAATAATTTATAATTTCCCCCCAAATGCTTCAATTCTTGATTGAATATTAATTGCCTAATGACTTTTACATGAACAGGAGAATCGCTTGCAGAAGTTTGAGCTTCCAGAGCCTGTTCTTTGCATAGGTGGAATTCTACAAGTTGAGCTGTTGGGTAGGGTTCAGAAACAAGAAATGGATGGTTTATTCTATATATGGTTGGTTCTCTGCGCTCCACTTTCTTGGTCTGGTTTGGCTTTCTGATATTCATAGGCTCCATAATTGGATCCTTGATCACATTAACAATGATGGTCTTTGTTTTGCTTATTTGTCTTGGTGCCAAGCCTTACACCTAAATGGTGTCTTATTGGCTTCTATCTTTCAGTGACATGCATGGATTTTCATGGCCTGTGTGCCAAGTCAGCCTGTTGTATGTTGTGAGAATGAGAGAAATTATTAAAACTATTTCATTTGTTTAGGTTCAATCTCTTTCCATGAAAAATGAACTCTGGAACAGGAATGCACCAATGAAGAATGAACTCGGACTTAACAACATTATTTGCAAATTGGGGTTTTTTTTTTTTTTTAAAATTTAAATTTGCCTACATGATTTGGTGCCTCCCTCCTTCTCATAAACAGCCTGCATTAGAATTTCTGAAAAATTTTAATCTTATGATAGTGCAATAATCATCCTGTACATTGCATTTTTGCAGAACTTTTGTTGTCCATCATATGTGATTTCTGCTTTTGATGTGCTTTTTTGTCATATTGCAGTGTCTCTCACGTTCAAGTTGTGGGCCGACCATTATCACCTCCATTTAGTGTTGAAATTCTAGAACCCTCTGGAAAGTTTGTCTTAAAAGCATCGAGCTACACACCACCACTCTTAGCTGAAAATGGATCCTGTCCAGGTCCTAATGCATATTTTGAGGGGCCTGCGAGAGATCTAGAGCAGATCTTGCACTTGCTGCGGGGAGAAGGTGTAGTTGTTGAGTATGATTGGAATGAAGAGGACGAATTAGATGACGAAATGGCTCTCTGAGCTTATTTACTAGAATAAATTTTAACTTTCCTGGTCCATGCTTTTGGGATGAAATATAAAATTAAAGTATGGACCTAAGTGAGAGTGGATCTGGGAACCCTTTTTCTGATCAAGATGTGCAGTACCTGTTATGCGGATAAACATCACTTCCATTTGTTTTCTTTGATTTTACTACCCACATCACCTTGTTGTCTCTGTTTCTATTTCTCTATTTCCTGGGGAATGAATGTATGTGGAACATATTAAAATAATGATGGGGCGGCAACGTTGGGTTTCCTGTTGCAACAAACCTACATATAGGAAAGTTTTCACATGCAACACAGAAGGGTTCTATAGTCGATTATAATCATACACATTATGCTATCTTATGCAACTTAGTAGGAATGTGGTTTTTATTTTGATTTGACTGTGTCCTAGTTTTTTAGTTACATTAATCATTAGATCTTTGAATGCTAAACATTGCATTCAATAAAGAGCTTTTCTCATGTATTAACCGTGTTTATATGCACAGGCATATCAAAAATGAAAAATCTTTTTTAAGGCTTTGCATCTTTTTTAGACGTTATTATTATTACCGTTAACAGTGATTTAACTTATATTTAATTTTTTTTACTTGAATTTTTATCTAATTCTTCATGTAAATTGAAGTGCGCAATGTTACAAGTGATGATAAAACCTCCAAAATTTATTGGCTTGCTTGAAGCGCCAGGAATTTGAACTATTATTACATGATGAAAGATGATGATGATGCAATTACAGGGCTATCTGAGTTTTATTGTTCGAAATTAAATAGAAATTAATTTCAGTGTAGTTAATTAAACCAAGAAGACACTTTAGTACAAGTTAGCTGATATATAACATAATCTACTAATGAAACAATAACCACAGCTTGGATAGAAATACGAACCAGAAATGACATCATTATAATATTACCATTGCAAATAAGCAGAACGAAAGGTGACAACAAAGATGCCTAATAGTTGGCTTTAAATAGTGAGGAACATCCAAGGTCACCTAGAATGCGGCATATAGCTCAAAAGTTTACACCAAAAGGGATTTTATATCACTAAGTTCAAATAAATATTTTAAATGACACGACTAGGCTTTATTGTTCCAATAATTATCACCTAGAACAGACTTGTATCTTTATGTGGTCTTGGCTTTTGGTCCAGATGGAAGCAACTGCAAACCAGAAAGCAGAAATCCATCAGTAAACAAACTATAACCCCATCCAAATTTTGGATAGCTTCAACCAATGAAAATCCCAATAAAATCTTCTAAAGCCCAACCTATAGTATATACGTATATATACCTGATAGCAAGAAATTAAAGAGGTAATAAATCCAAAGGCTCCTGTTACACGAGGGGTAACTTTCTTGGGTGCCAATTGAAGTAGTCCAACTGCAACTACGATATCCAGGGCTGCCTTGACCAAGGCCAGTGATCTCTCATTCGATTTTTGAAGTTTAGCACGGTATTGTTCATTCTGCATTGAGTGTACAATAACGAAGTAATAAAAATGGAATGCTATATATGAGCAATTGTAATGGTCAGCCTACAGTTATAACACATAATATACATACTTGATATTTATCACTGTTCTTAAGCTCCTTCACTAGCTTCTTCATTGATGCAGAAAGCCTTCCAAGCTCTCCAATCTGATGTAAAAAGAATGGAGCACATCGTAAAAACCATGCAAAGGCTTCTCCTTTCTTCTTTCTTCATCTCTCTCTCTCTTTTTAATTTTTCTTTATGAAAAGATGAGGCATGCAGGGAGGGTTAGGGATGATGGAATATAAACAGTTGAAGTCAGTTTTCACGGTAAAAAAATTAAAAAAAGAAGAAGAAGAGAGAGAAGTTACAAACCTCCACCAAGGTAGAGCAGACTGAGGATCCCATCCAACAGTAGAGAGATATCTGGCCAATTAGCTCAGCGTGTTCTTTATCCTATTAAAAGGGAAATAATAACTATCGCAGAATCCAAGAATGAATATACAAAACCAACATATAGATGAGCATTTAATACCTTGTAGATGCCAGATCTGCCAAGCCAGACGATTTGATCAAGAAATAAGAATGTTGACAATAAAGCATTTTTTGACTGAAACAAGCAGCAATTGATAGAGTCACCAAGAAGAACAAGAGCAAGATGAAAATTTATTTTAGAAAGGAAATATTAAATGTCTATCCATACCTTTCCCAAAAAAACAAGAGGAAGGGGAGTTTCTTGAGGGACAGGGCTAATAAGACCATGCAGATCGTTGACAAACTGCAATTCAACAAGACTACGAGTGTAAATCATGCTAGAAAGCAAACATAGAAGAGCAGTAATACAAGTATCAGATTCATTACACTGGCAGAATGAAGAATCTATTGGTTTATCTTTACAACATGAAAGACAAAAGACCGGAAAAAAAGAAGAAGCAAAAATTGCTCATTCATTCCATCCATTCTTATCAGGAAAAAAAAAATTAAGAATATAGAGCACTTTCAACCTCCACCAAGTGTAACATGCTTTTTTTTTTTCCCAAAGGAAAGACAAGAAACAAGTCTCTAAAAACATGAACTACAACAGGCACTTGGCTGACAAACAGCACCAGATGAAACACAACTTAACTAAAGTTTACTGTTAATAATTTGAACCTAACCTTAAGAAGTCGGAAAACTTTCCGGGCCAAGCTGGTTGATTTATCAACATTCTGAGCCGTACCAGGCTGTCCATTACTCAAGAATTTTGAACCATATTGAATTGCCCTACAGATCTTGTCTCTAGCTTCAGCCTGGTTCAGATACAAGACTAATAAACCAAGTTCTGCTCTAGTTGCCTCCAAGGAACTCATTTTTTATCCTGAAAACAACTATGAAAGTCAACATAGCCGTTGCTAATTATCCCAAGAAGTAACATTGAATAACAACAAGAACATATGAAAAACACCTATTCGAACATCAAAGAAATAGAAATTGATTAACCAAACCCAAAAATTTCAGCTTTAAGAAAGAAGCTGTGAGGCCTCCTCTCCCTCTTGGTTTCTGGAGGAGGAGAAGTGGAATACTCCAAACAGAAAATTTCGCCTACAGCATTCAAACGACGCTAAAATAGGCAAAATAAAAAAAACTTTTGGAATCAAATACGAATAATGTAAAAGTTACTACGGTTGTTCCACCTGACTTCTTTAGTCATAATAGTTAATATTGAGCAACCAAGGCTAATCCCCATAAGAAATGAATTTTTTACACCAAAAAATTCAGGTCAATTAAATCAGATATCCAGTAGAAAATCAGCAGATATAGGAAAAAGTAGAAGTTTTCTGAACTGCAAACAAAATGGCAAAATTTTACGTAAAATTAAGGATTGTGTATTGAAATAAAGTAATACTCTACTCAACTCAACTCAACTCAACTCAACTCAAACTCAACTAAACTTTTATCCTAAAAATTTATTAGGGTCGATTATATGGATTTTGTTTATCCACTCTAAACAATTTTGGGTTAAATCCCGGAAATGTGTCAGAAATGTATAATGTTTCTACGTCGTGTTATACTATTTTCCTTCAAGTTTAGGTTTACCCTTCTTTTTTTTCTATCCTCTAACACATTCATTCGATGTGCTTTAGTTGTCTAACTGTAGCCTCTCCGGCCTAAGCAGTTTGTGCTTAGCCGATCTCAAGCTCAGATAAATGAGGAGGGTTGTCAGCTTAAAAATTTCATTTATGGATTCTTGTTGGAATAAAACAATAAAAGATAAAATCATATACGAAAAATAACAACAATTTTTTTTTGTAAAAGAAAAATAAAAAACAATTTCCTCTACTTTCCCTGTTCATTTAGCCAGAAAGGAACAGATAATATCACAGCCATGAATAAAAACACTAACCAAACAACGAAATCCTAATCATGCAAAATTAATTAAAAAAAAAAACAATTTCCTCTACTTTCCCTGTTCATTTAGCCAGAAAGGAACAGCGAATATCAAAGCCATGAATAAAAGCACTAACCAAACAACGAAATCCTAATCATGCAAAATTAATATTCACAATCAAACATAATCGAGAAAAACTTGTAAGATTATGAGACTGTTGAAGAAATAAACAAACTTGGGAAAACCTGATTACCAACTAGATTAATCACGTACTCGAATTCCTCAAGAACAAAAGATAATACGCAGCAGAAAATATCAAATGAATACCAACGTATATACCTCCGAGAAGAGATCATCAATCCAAAGGTTAGGGTTCGTAAATTCAGTACACAAGAACAGAGAACAAGGATATATATCTATATATAAAGAGAGAGAGAGAGAGAGAGAGAGAGAGAGAGAGAGAGAGAGAAAGTACAAGAGTACCGAATGGAGTGCCCAATGGATTTAGCCTCGAAAACCACAATTTCCTTTCTTTTCTTCACTTTCTATATCTGAAAAAAAACTCTATATCACCCAAACGAGATAAAGTAAAATGACAGCGTCAGCAACCTCTGCCTCTTTTTCCTTGTGTGTAGAGCTAATAACGATAGACCCCCGATAAGGGCTTGTTTGGTTCTCTCTTTTCCCAACAACAAAACAAAACTGATTTATTTCTTTTACACCACCACTGCCACTGCGCTTCGCTTTTGTTGACCGTTGGTCTTGGTCATTTGCATCATCGGTCTCTACCGTTGGTTCAGATACGAAATATCATATCCAGTGGCTGTGGCTACGGCTTGGTACCGTTGTTAAGTGAAAGCGTCTGTACGTAATAATTTAGATCTGTTTAGACTAATGTTAAATGTAGCTGTTCACTGATGATAATAAATATATATTTTTTATTATTAAAATAAATATAAAATTATAAATTTATTATATTATATTATTTATTTTATTATAAAAATAAATATATAATTATTTATTTAATAATTATATTATTAAAAAAATATAATTATTAATTTATTATATCATATTTTTTTATTTTATTGTTGAAATAAAAAAAATTAAATTTTTTCAAAAAAATAATAAAATAATTTTAAAAATATAATTATAAAATAATAAAGTAATTATTATTATTAATAAAAAAATTATAATTTTAAGTTTTAAGAAAATTATATTTATTTATAATAAATAAATATTTTATATTTTATGTTATTAATAAAAAAATATTTTAATAAAATTATAATACACTAATTAATGTGTTAGATTGTAATTCTGATTAGAATAAAAGGGAATAAAAGAAGTTGAATTGTAATTCCAATTAGAATTTCTTGTTTTTTTTTTTTTTTTTTTTTTTTTTTAATGTTATCTATGGCGAATTTTGATGCATCTCTCTGTAATGCGGAGAAGGGACTTTGGTATGTTAAAATGTTTGTGCCGTGTATCTTGAACATTTGGATCAAGCAGAAGTTAAATTGTTTATCTTTCTGCTGCATGCATCACTTTGAAAGTGTAATTTCAAGCTATCCATGATTTATTTTATTGGTTTTGTGAGTAGAGTATCGAATTCTACTTTGTAGTTCTGTCTCAACAAGTTTCCTATTGCTTGTAATTGTAATTCTTGTTTATCTTTGTTCCCATTTTTCTACTCTTGCTTTTCTCTGTCTGAAACGTATGAATAATAACAATCATGAGTAACAAAAAGGTATTATTCTGACAGCAGATGATCTTTGTGCAATCAGCTTTTGATTTTTTCCTTGTGCATTCAATTGACAAATTTGGATAATGCTTCTAAGAATCAGTTAAGCGTCTTTTGTTATTACTTTGATGGGAAGAAATTAACACTTGTTTGACTGTATAATAGCTGTATAAAGTACAATTTTTCAAGCGGGTTGGACATTGAGTAGATGAAGCAAACATATATATCTTCATAAGTGGATTAAAAAGTTTCTCAAACTCGTTCCAAACTTGTATTTATGTTTTAGGCATTCCTGGTTTTGCTAAGAAGGCCAGTGGTAAGTAGCTGACAAATTGGCTTGTGGTGCAAAGATGGGCTCTCTTTTTTAAGAGTTAGAGAAAAAGATTGTTGTGATTGTTATGATTAGGTGACAAAACAGGGAGATGAAAAGTGGGTGGTGTTATGTTGTTTTTGTTTCAAGAATGATGTGAAGTAAAGGTGGCGACAGTGCCATGGAAGATGTTGGTAACATGTCAACATCTGGGAAAGAAAGGTCCATGAGCTTATCAAAAACCTCAAGGCATAGGTTTCTTGTTAGAAGATGGCAATCTTTCAAGTCATCAATTCCCCTGTAAAGGAGACTGTATTCTCATTCTCATGCTCATCATTGTTGGTTTCCCAATTGGGTTCCTGTTGCGTCAAATTGTCTGGCATAGGTGGAGCTTAACAAGCATTTACAGATCTAGTTGATATTGGAAAGATGCATTTGCAATCAAGGCATCCATCTCTAGTGCTAGAAAAAGACCACAAATTATTATTGAAAATGACAAAACTATTTGGTGGGGGTTTGTTGATGGGATGGCCATCGACTTCTTGTCCATTCCCTTTAATTATAACTTAATTATAGTGGAAGAAGAGCAACTTGAGAATCAAATTTCCTAAGTTTTATTGCGAAGAAAAGTTGATTCAAAGGTGATTTTATGGACCTTCGAATAATGGAACATATGCCTTGTCAGAGCTTTCAAGTATTCTTCTCAGTTGTTATACCAAACATCGAATAATAATAATAGTAGTAAGGAGCAGCTAAAAAAGGCAATTATCCTAGGCTGTCCATCCAATCATGATTGGCAAGGTGTATATGTGAATATAAAACGACATCGTTTAGCTATAAATGGACAAGAAAAGGATCCAATCATAATCCTATCCAGAATAAGTAATAAATGTTGAGAAGGAACAAAAAGGAGAGAAGCAGAGTAACATGCCCTGGAGATTCTCTTCTCTTATCTACTATTTTTTTTTTCTTTTTAAAAAAAAAAAAGAAATTCAGAAGAATGTTTGGTACATAATACCATCTATGGTTATTTTATTTTTATTAATGATAAATATTAATAAAATAAAATTTACTTTTGGTATATATACTTCTTACCGTTTTTAAGACTTTTTGCCGCCAAAACGGACAACCAGCCTCAATCACAACCGTGTGATATAAACGCTCTTAATTTTGTTGGGTCCCCGCTTTACTGTGGACCCCATTGCAGTGCAATTCCAAAGAGAAAGAAAACGAACCGTCTTCTTCTTTTCTTTCCACAGCTCTCCTCTCATCCCTACCATCCGTTCAATGGCCCCCTTCCCTTTGAATCAACTTTGAGTCCACCCAAAGCGATTAGGATTCCATGTGGGTTTTCAATCTTCTTCTTCTTCTTTTTGTGATTTAGTTTTATGCATCTTGGCATTGAACTATTGAAGAATAGTCATTTCTTAAAGGTTCCTGATCTGGGTCTTTGTTACTTCCCTGGTTTTCTGTGTCTTGCATCATCTTAATTGCTCTCGAGCTCGTGGGTCTTCTAATTCCCCTTATTTTTATTTGTCTTGGTCTTGTTGAAGAACTTGGGGTTATTTCTTGCAACTTGTATTTGCGGTTGGACTCGTGAGTACCCGTTGATTTTTGATAGTGAGCAGATGTTAGGTTCAGGGATGAATTTGATCACTACAATTATTGGGTTTGGGATGAGTGCCACTTTTATTGTGTTTGTTTGCACAAGAATAATATGTGGGAGGATTCGAGCGTCCGAATCGAGGCAAATGTTCGAGATTGAGTCTAGGATTGACCTTGAACAGGTATATTTCGTTCTTTGCTATTCCTGCATGTGATGTTATCTTCGAGTTGGCTATGCTTGCTGATGAAATCCTGTGATTTTAGCAGAATAACTTTTCTGTGACTAGTTTTCCACTCCATTAGTGTCTTGTTCACGTGCTACTGGGGTCTGGGGGTGAAGAGCTTTAACCTTGTATGCTAATAAGTAATTACAGAATATTGTACTTGGCTTGGTTTGTCCCTAAATATTGTTAAGCAGCTGTGCCCATTTATTCATTCTATTTTGGTTTTAAATTGATTGGTTGAATAGTAGAAAGAATGCGAGAGGTATAATACCAAAATTTGGAATTCTCATTTGGTATTGATTTGTGTTTGCTCTGCATTCAAATATGAAGAAAGGGCCACCAACAATCACCAATTACTAAATGGCCTTTGCATAGAGATTCCATTGTGTGTACATGGACATTTGATTCCATTGTGTGTACATGCTATTGCCATTAGTAAGTTCAAGCCACTATTTACAAACAAACCGCTTGTGAAATTGGCGATTAGCACATGCCTTCTCTGCTTATTAAGTTGCTCATATCAAAACTTTGAAAGGAGTATTAAGATTCTTTTTAACCTTCTATTTTTATCTGACAGCCAGAACATCGGATTAGTGGCCTTGAACCAGTGCTGGTTTCGGCTATTCCCACTATGAAGTTCAGCCGTGAGGCATTTAGTTCTGTGGAAGATGCGCAGTAAGTTTTGCCACCTTTAATTATGCACTATTTTTGGAGAACTACATTTTTCTTGATTTAGCATATATACTGTTTTTTCTCCTCTTATTGCTGAAGAAGATTTCAGGTCTTTATTAGCCAAATAGGTGTATGCGTTTTAATTTCCTGTTATATTTGTTGAAGATGGCGTTTAACCAGCCGTGCAAATCCTTTACATATTTACTTGAATTGATTTGATCCCTGAGCTGCTGATTTGAGATTCTGCAGCCACTAACAAATATTTAGAATTATTTTTTTCTTGTAATTAATTGTGTTTTTCTTCTTCCCCCTCCTTCATTCAAGTATGTATATTTTGCGTTGTTCTTTCTTCCCTGTTGTACTGAAGTTCCAAACTTGTGTATTCTGTTGTCATTAATAGTTGTTCTGTTAGCTTCATTGCTTTTATTCCAACATATGAAGAGAGTACAGGAACTCCTAATGCTTTTGACTTAAATATACTGATTGATACTTTCTTTCTTGAACGTGGATGAGACTGAGAATTGTCTACTTTCAACAGGTGCTCAATATGTTTAGGAGAATACCAAGAAAAGGAAGTATTGCGCATCATGCCCAAATGTGGTCACAACTTTCATCTGTCTTGCATTGATGTATGGCTAAGAAAACAATCTACATGTCCCGTTTGTCGGTTCCCAATACAAGACTCTTTGGAAACAAAACGTATGAGACAATCGACAATGAGTATGGTCCGGTCTATTGATAGTCCTGAGACCTCAACCGAACACTCTCGCCAATGGCTACTGCCTGGTTCTGAGCGATCAGTGGGGAATGCTAGTCACCAAGGGCATCTTGACATAGTTCCTGCAACTCCAGAACTTGCTCCAGGAGAGTCACAAACAAGGCATTGATAAAGAAAAGAAATTGGTTTAGCAATATATTCTCATCTTGATTCTTGAAAGCTATCATGCTTGTGCTTCAAGCCAATTACTTCACTTTTGGAGCATTGAATTTCCTTACTGGAGTAAGTATATACAACTTTAGATTTTGTGTATATCTGTACATAAAATTCTTCTGATCCTTTGTAGCATGGTACTGAGACCGAGTCCTACTTGTTGTGACACAACCATAATAATCCAGAAAAGTTAAGAAAAAAAAAAAAAAGATCAAACCATCTTTGTCATTTCTTCACACACAAGTGTAGGTAAGAAAAAACTCGTTCAATTTGGAATATTCTTACCCATACCCAGTTGTATTTTATAGTTTGATTTATACATATAATCAACAAGAAATCAATTGGCTATAATTTGAAGTAAAATTTATCATATTTTTGGATAGAATTGTTCATGATTTTAAATTATGTCAATTATAAATTTGAGGAGTATGCACACCTATAACGAGGCAATAATAACTTGAAAATTATTAGCAGCCTATATTTTGACTTCAGAAACACAAGATAGATGTTCTTTTGAATTTCTCCAAATATTTATCTGAGTCTGTCAAAATTTTGAACGTTAGGGGTAAAATCTAAATCTTTCCCTAATGATTAATTGAAAAAGATGATTTCAGCCATATAATTCAAAAGGATTACGCCATTGCTCTCATACTAGATTTATGCCTGGCCAAATGGCTGAATAAGGGATCATTTATAAACCAAAAGCCATGAAATTTTTCTGTTCCATATGAAATAAGATAACTCTAAATCCAATTTGACTTTTCACGTATTCACATATAGATGTAAAAACATCCATGACTTTCATGTTTCACAGCCACGATTATTTTTAAGAGACAAGGCGAACGAATGAACCTAGAAAAGAGTTTGTTACGTGTGAGATGGACTTATTCTAACTTGTACTGATAATTATTAAAAAATTAAGACTAATTAATTAGTTAGTTAGCCATTGTAATCTGTTTAATTCTGTGCAATAATAATTCTAATATTAGGAGAAAATTATGTTGCTTTATGAGTGTACGTTTGGAACTAAGTTGGTGTAGAAAGGCCAATGAAAAAATTAAGAAATAGTAATCTTTTCATTAATTATCATTTATTTAAACAAATGCCAATTTAACACGTCAAAAAAAAGTCTGAGCAATCTGGGAGTTGAAGATTGATTCAACAATCTATATACATACACCATTCACTTGAAGTTAATGATGCAATCAAGACAATGACTAAGAAATTATAGTTTTATTACTTGATATAATCGAAGATCAAAGGAAAATTAATTAAGGACGACAAGTTGTTAAGTGGGTTAACTAATAGGGAAGCATATTAATTCCCATTTCCCTGGATCATCATCATCAATCGAAAATTTCGCAATGGCTCTGGGCGAGGATCAGGTGACTCGAGAACGTGACATGTGTCATTCGGCACGTGTCTTAAGGGGAAAATCCACTCACTAGTTGACAAACTTCTCACTTCCATAGCAGGAGGAATGAAAGGTTAGGGAATCTAAGCCAACCCTTAGATGAGTATTGTCCCAATCTAAGGGCCACCCTTTTCCTTGTTAATACTAAAAACAATGTTTTAGATTCTACTCTAATGCAGCCGTTTGTACGTGTAATCAACGATTATTGGTGGACGTGTCAAACAATTATGCATTCGCTTATTAAGGCTATAGATAGATCATTTTGAATTTCTTTTTCATTAGCGAGCTCATTTTGGATTATTTTATTAGGTCATTCTAATTAATTTATGGATTATAAATTATTTTATATTAAATAAATTATTAGGGAAAATAATAATAAAAAGTAAATAAAACAAATAAATAATAAAATAATGATAGAATTCTCGCAAAAAAAAATGCAATTAATAAATATTTATGCATTTTTAAGGCAAATAATTTTAAAGAAAATAATGAAGATATAACAGGGAAAATAAAATGAAAAATGTGAATTATGTATTAATTATATTTTTTAAAATTTTGTGAGGACATAAATGTGAATTTCTTTTTTGGTAGAGAGGGAGTATAATATTTGCGTAGACAGGTTCACATTTGATTTAATTTATATAAATAATTATTTTTTTTAATAGGCAATTTGGTGGGGAAAATAAAACCAGGGGAAGAGACAAGCTATGGGGATATGGACCCCACAAATGAATAAATCATTCTATCTCCAAGAGCTAAACTCCAAGTTTAACTTCCACGTCACATTCTATTAAACTAACATTGGCGCCGGATTTTTAAAATAGAGGATCCAACGTTCCAAATCAGCCCTTGACTTACTAGCTGGCAAACTTGTCCGCCTTTTTTATGTCTGCTTCCCTCTGTATCTTTCCATAATCAAGCCGTTCTTCTGCTCCCAGCCCTTTTGATTAAGCCGTGGCTCTTGGGCTAATCACACGTTATTTGTAATTAAGCCAATTAAGATGTAGGCAACTGCTCTAGTTGATCGATAATCATGCATGCACGGATGCACCCAATTTGAAGATAAAAACAAAAGAAATAATTGAGATGGGTTTCCAGTATCTCCCAACATTAATTCATCATCATCATCACTTGTTGAAGTCACCTTATAAATAGTGTTAGACCTCCACCCTATTTCCCCCCATGTGGTTTCTACTTTCCACATGCAAGCATAAAACTATTCCCTCCAAGTTTACTTATATCCTCAATATTAAATCTTGCTTGCTACTAGTTAATGGCAGGAGTTGAAACACTAAAGAACCCTGCTGCTGCCACTAAAACTACCAACATGGGGCAACCCAAGAAAGCAACCGCAGCTGTTCGAAGATTTGTTGGAGTCAGGCAAAGGCCATCAGGAAGATGGGTAGCAGAAATTAAAGATTCATCTCAACGTGTAAGGCTATGGCTTGGAACTTATGATACGCCTGAAGAGGCAGCAAGAGCCTATGATGAAGCTGCTCGTGCCCTTCGCGGAGAAAATGCCAGAACCAACTTTGCTTCGGTTAATAGTAATAATAATAATAATAATAATAATAATAATAATAATTCCAACTCCAACACCCTCCAGTCTGGTTCTTCCCCTACAAACGGTGGATTCGTGTCAGAATCTGATGGGAGGCACAGTCTTAGCTTCTCTTCATTAAAGGCTAAATTAAGCAAGAACCTACAAAGCATCATGGCTAGAACAACAGAGAGTAGGTCCACAAAGAATAGAGTAAGCGATCACTTCACTTTCGCTAGTATATTCCACTTTAGGAGCCAACAATACCAAAAGCCAGTGGACATGAAGAACATTGAGAAAGTGGTGCAACCAAGCATCATTGTTCCCCATGTGGCAGTTGATCATCAGCATGAGCCCTCTTCATGGGAAACCGCCAGCGTTTCAGATTGTAGCAACGAATGGATGGGGTTCAGGCAACAGGGGCTCGATTCAGATGGATCGGATATTGGGGAAGTTAGTATTAGTGATCAAAGGCTTATGGACCAAATGATGGGTTGGATAGATGGCCCGGAGATTAGTGCCTGTAGCAGTGAAGGCTCAAGGAGTAAGAGGTTCAAGGTTTCCTCTTCTGTGGTGGTTCCACCAACTTTTAGTGGGTCTCCATTTGGCGGTGATAACTGAAGGCATGATAAACTCTTTTGTGTGGTATAGCTATATGGGCGTAAGCATGCAGCTGCTGTTTTTAGTGATTTTGAAGATGAAGTTGTTCTAAATAAGCATGTACAGTTAAGAGAGTGATAGAAGCTTGGAATATAATAATTAAGATCAATAATGGCTAATTAAGCCATGAGATGGTCTGTTTCTAGTTTCCATTGATCACAATACCAAAGCTTGCCGGTTGCTTGTGTAACTTTTGTTTTAAACAAAAATAGTCAACAAATTAATTTGATTTCTTGTATCGCTTTGGAGCTGGCTAGCCAGGAGGTTGCGGCGCTGCTTGTATTCAACTACATTTACTGTACTTCAAATTGTGCTTATTCAAGCTTAGATATTTAAAAATTTTGGAATTTACCGTATAAAGAAAATGGAAAGGGGCATTGTTTATTTTTATATGGATCCATCAATCGCAATCATGGTTAATTTATGGTAACAATCAAAAGATTGGTACTTTCAAAAACTATTATTATTATATTTATCAAAGATTTTGAGTAATTTCATAACCACATATCATACTTTTATGGGCTCAGAGGCCCATCACATCGATATATCTTAAGAGCAACATCGGGAGCTGGCCGAGCCTTCTATTAATAGGCTAAAAACGAAGCCCACCAAAATATTTAAGTCGCGAAAACAAACCCAACGGCAGTGCTAACGTGAGAAATAATAATAATAAATAATGTGTAACAAAATGAAAGGAAAAGAAAAAATGAAAATAAAAAGAAAATAGAGAAAGAAAAAAAACAGAAGATTATGGAATATTTTTAATATACATAAAAATAATAATTAAAAAAAAATGAAATTTATTTATGATAAAGTAAATGAATCTCATATAATGTATGGTATCCTAGGCAATGATATCCGGGAAATGGCTGAAGATGAATAAGCTAAAAAATGCAAAACCCGAAATTTTGTTTAAAGCCGACAGAAAACAGCGTCACGTTTCAGTCACGCGAGTCGCAGAGACAAGGCTATAAAAAGGCATACACGCGTCGCGTCTTGGTATTTTCGCTCTATCGCCGTCCGGCTGGAAAAATAAATTAAAAAAAAATTTCCTTCTCCTTTTTACCTCATTATTAATTATTTATTTACTTTTTTGTAAAACTCTGTTCCTCACTTTTCCACTGCTTTTCATTTTTTTTTTACATAAAAGTTTTTATTCAGAGTATAAATAGACATAAAATTCATAAAATAAATTACATTAATTTACTCCAATATTTATATTTATAAAAAAAAATTAAAGAATAAAAAGGCTACCCTTACAGAGAGAAATTATTGCCTAAAAAATTATAAAAAAAAATTATTAAATATAAAAATTAATTAATTTTATTAAAATAAAGATATTAAATAATAATTTTTTAAAATATAATAATTAACTAATTAATTTTATTAAAATAAAAAAATTAAATAATTATTTAATTAACATTAAATTTCATTACCTAACAAAAAATCTAACAATCACCCCCCTATTGTTTTATGCTTCTTTTTAATAAAAAAAATTAATGAAATAATTAAAAAATTTAACACATTTTCAAAATATAGAAACTTAAATAGTAATTTTATTAAAATGTAAAAAATAAAAAATAATTGAAAAAAAAACCTTTCTTCTATCATTAATGCTATGATTAAATGACTTTTTTTTTCTAAGTCCTAACAGATAATTTCGCGGATAATTTGAAATTAATGGTAATAATTACATTCATCTTTGTACCCACAACACAACTAAATAAAATCAAATTTAATTTCATATATAAAATATATACTTTCAAAATATTAATTATATAAATAACATTACTATGAATATTTAAAAATTTATTAATAATTATATTTCAATCAGTGTGAATATTACTCTATAGTGGCACTCCGTGAGGACCGCAAACGTCTAGCTGACACGTGCCGCAATGTCAACTGTAATCACTCATGCAAATTGTAACCCGTCCTCACTTCACACGTGGAACCAGCTCGCCACATCAAAAGCACATTCAAATTTCACCCGATCACAACGGTTGAATCCTCTGTACTACCCTTCATCATAGCCCTACGATCATCAATAATGTTCGACATTTAATCCCCCCTGTCTGTCCGTACTCCTCTCGCTCTAGTCTCTAGAAACACAGCAAAGTTAAAATAATGTGTTTTTCTTTCAGCTTTTACAGAATCTTGGCAGACAGGGAGCTCTGACACATCTCCTTCTAGGCGAGGAGATGAGAGAGAAATAATTCTATTCTATGGGGAGATTTGAAGAAGGTTTGATTTTTGAATGTGATTGTGATGGTCACTAAATTATGCATTCTGTGTCTGGTAGTTTTAAAGGTCGAATGGTTTTCAGTTGGGTTTTTCAAACTTCAGCTTTGCTGGGTCCTCCCGAGTCTTGTCTAATTTATTTGCTATTTTTTAAACTGATTTCGACCGTTGATTCTGCTTCTCTGTTGGGCAACAACAACAGCAGCTCATGGGTACTCGTTTAATTTGAGGATCAAACTGAGGCTGATTGCTGATTTTGGAGGTATTACTGTATTCTAGCTTAGAGAGAGACTGAAGTTTGAAGACAAAGCTGTAGGGGTTTGCTGATTCCTTGAAGCATCTTCTGGTTACGATTGAGATCGAGGAGGTCGAGAGGTTTAAAGATCAAGCTATGTGTATTACTTTCTGGAGAAAAGGACAAATTCTAGTTCCTGAGGCTTAAAGGTTGGTTCTCGACGTGGTTTTTGCTTGCATTTTATGATCCCTATTCATAAAAAAAGAAACTTTATTTTTATTTTGTTCTTATCTAACTTTACTTTTTGTATTTGGCCATGTTTTCTTCTAATCATCTTACCTGGTTCTGTGGTGATTAATTCTTTTTATTTTGTCTATGTGTTGTGTGTTTCTTATTGTAACAGAAGATGCTGTAGAGAGGGAGAGAGCAAAATGGAGGCCTTTATCAGGTTCTGGTGACTGTAAATGGTGAAGGGCGCTTTGAATGTTGAGGAAAGTCAAAGCAATTTGAGGTATTTTCTGTTTGGAATAGTTCTTTAATTTATCTTATGACATTGAGTGGGGTTGGTCCATTGATTTCATCTTGATAAATTTAAATACACTCGATATGTATACAACTGTTGATAGAGACTTGTGTCGTCTCTTCAAAGGAAAGTCTCTCTCTTTCTCTCTCTCAATCCATCTCTAGCTATATTTACGAGGATAAAAATGGCAATACGTCTAAGAATCCTGCTTTCATCCCAAAATTGTTCACCGTTGGATATGGATCAGGATGGTCTTACCAAAATCCAGAAGATAAATCTGATGCCAGGTCCTACCTTCTTCACAGTTGAAGAGTAAAGTTTTTCTTTTTTCCCTTCCTACCATGCCCTATAAACCAGCAAAATACCTGAGGTGATATTCAAAAGGGTATTTTGGGTATTTGGAAGAAAACCATTGGCCGACGTTTTTGTTAATGAAACAGCCGAGTTAAAAGTAACTTGCTTTGTTAACATGAGTGGATCCACGATTTTTTTGTTTTCTTTCTGAAAGTTGTTTAGTATCGTCATTATAGTAAATTTAATTTTGGTTGGCATTTAATGATCACATGAAAAAATGGATATTGGCATGACTCGTGTGGGCATCTTTATATAGTCCCTTTTTGATTTTGTTGGTCGGTTCTTGTTTTCAATGAAAACAAAGCTTTGTGTGATCATACAAGAATCTCGAAGCTCTTTGTTTTTTTTTAAACCAGCACCCTTTGTTTATAATTCATATCTGATGATTGCAACTGCTCCTCTGCTTTCGAATTTTCTATGCAAATATCACTTCTTTCTCTTTTCTTCTTAGTTGGGTCACCACGTTGGTTTTTTTTTTCTGTAATTCAGTTGGTGCAGCTTTCTTGACCAATCTGATCCGTACCATATAGAAATCATGGTGGAAGATAGAGAAAAAGAAGTTATAACAGATATTCAATCAGTTGAAGACTGGTTATCACATGCTCAAGAGCTTGTTCCCTTGGCACTTGATAAGGCCAAAGCTGTAAAGGGGTTTCCTGGCAGATGGAAGATGATAATTTCCAAGTTGGAGCAGATCCCCTCACATTTATCTAACTTGTCGAGCCACCCTTGCTTCTTCAAGAATGCACTTTGCAAAGAGCAATTGCAGGCTGTGTCAAAGACGCTGAAAGAAGCAATTGAATTGTCAGATTTATGTAACAGTGAGAAATATGAGGGTAAACTTAGGATGCAGAGTGATCTTGATGGTTTATCTGGGAAATTGGATTTAAATTTACGAGATTGCGCACTTTTGATCAAGACTGGGGTGCTTGGTGAAGCTACTTTGCATTTGGCTGCTGCTGGTTCATCAACAGAACCCGAGGCTGCCATTCATAGCAATATAAGGGAATTGCTTGCTCGGCTTCAGATCGGGCACTTAGAGGCCAAGCACAAAGCTCTTGACAGCCTCATTGATGTCATGAAAGAAGATGAGAAGACCGTTTTGGCTGTTTTGGGCATAAGCAATATTGCTGCTCTAGTCCAGCTATTAACTGCAACCTCTCCTCGTATCCGGGAAAAGGCTGTTACTGTAATCTGCTCGCTTGCAGAATCTGGGAGATGCGAGAATTGGCTTGTTTCTGAAGGTGTGTTGCCACCGCTAATACGGCTTGTTGAGTCAGGTAGCACAGTGGGCAGAGAGAAAGCTACCATCTCGCTCCAGAGATTGTCAATGACAACAGAAACAACTAGGGCAATTGTTGGACATGGTGGGGTTCGACCACTGATTGAAATCTGTCAAACTGGTGATTCAGTATCACAGGCTGCAGCTGCTTGTACTTTAAAGAACATATCAGTTGTACCTGAGGTTAGACAAAATTTAGCTGAAGAAGGGATTGTGAAAGTCATGATCAATCTCCTTGATTGTGGAATTCTACTAGGATCCAAAGAATATGCTGCAGAATGCTTGCAGCATCTCACTGCCAGCAATGACAATCTAAGGAGAATTGTTATTTCAGAAGGCGGAATCCGAAGCCTATTGACGTATCTAGACGGTCCATTGCCCCAAGAATCTGCAGTGGCAGCATTAAGGAATTTGGTCACCTCAGTTTCTATGGAATTGTTGGTGTCTCTTGGTTTCCTCCCTCGCTTGGTTCATGTCCTTAAATCTGGATCATTGGGTGCACAACAAGCTGCTGCATCTGCGATTTGTCGGGTTTGCAGCTCAACTGAGATGAAAAAATTGGTGGGTGAAGCAGGATGCATTCCTCTGCTTGTCAAATTGCTTGATGCTAAATCATACAGTGTTAGGGAGGTTTCGGCACAAGCAATTTCAAGTTTGGTGATCTATTCACAGAATTGCAGAGAAGTTAAAAAGAATGATAAAAGTGTGCCAAATCTGGTCCAATTGCTTGACCCAAGTCCACAAAACACTGCAAAGAAGTATGCTGTGTCCTGCCTAACATCTCTTTCTTCAAGCAGGAAATGTAAAAAGCTGATGATTTCCTATGGAGCAATTGGGTACCTCAAGAAGCTTACTGAGATGGACATCCCAGGGGCTAAGAAGCTGCTTGAGCGGTTGGAAAGAGGGAAATTAAGAAGTTTGTTCAGCAGAAACTAGAGGAAAAGTTGTACCCTTCTTTTGTATGATAAAGTTTTAATTTTTTTTTCCTCCATGTAATCTCTGTTTCATTTTCTGTATGAAACAATGTAGTGAGTGATGAAGATGAACTGCAGCTCATAAACTGCAATCTGTGCAATCAATCTTATATTTATATAAATATGTAAGACTTCCCAGTGTGTCTTCTTTCCTCTTAACCTGAACTCAAACGTCATTGAAATTGTTAGTTCGGTAATTGTGGGCCAAAGTTCTTCTATTTTTCTTGAATTTTGCAATGAATTATCCTGCTAATGATAGAATGCTGAACTACTTACTAAATTAAAATAAAGGTCAAATTTGACTTCCAACATTCACATTGGTGTTGCCTTGCAATTTATATATTAATAATGCAAATCATATGTCTATTTATTTAATATGATTAAAAATAAATTTATACATATTGAAACTTAAAATTTTTTAAAAAATGACATTTAATTAATTAATCTTAATATTTAAATATATCCATTAAGAATAGTTTAATTGATTTTTTTTTACTTATAATAAAAATCTTGAATTCAAATTTGATTGAATCTCCATTAAAAAAATTTTAATATTTAAATATAAATATATTAATTTAAATAAAAAAAATAAAATATCATACATAAAATGACAATACAAGTATGACTTAAAGGGTGTTTAATTCACCTTTTAAGTTGACAACTTTTAAAAAATAAAGTTATTAATTATAATTTGTATTAAGTCTATTTTTAAAATTATTTCTTATGAACTAATAACTGATTTAATTTTATTTTTTTATTTAGATCCTATTATCCTTTTTCATATTAATCAAAAATCAATATTATTAATATTATTTATTTTTATCTTTTTCATTTACAATCCAGTGAAAAATGCCAAAAAATCATTATGAAACACAACTAAAAGTCATTCAGAGTAGCATCAATAAACATTTTGAGCATTTTGAGTGGAATAGTTTAGTCTATTTTACAGAATTATAAGAAGGAATAGTCATTCAAATACACAACTCACCAAATCAGAAGCTCAGATGAGCAGAAAATGGATAATTGTACCAAATAGTTCATTTAGAAGTTGTACGTAAACATCCGGAGGACCGCCAATCACTTATTCTCAATTCAGTAAAATGCAGAACCAAGATTAAGAATCAGAGGAACACTCCACTGCTGTCCCAACGGGCACACGAATATCCTTATAGAGGCAAACATAAGGTGCATCACTTCCCACATAAGTCCCAGCCCACCTGCCCTCAGCAATGTAGCTTGCATCCCAAACTGAAGCATACAAGAACATGGGTTTCTCAGGAAAAGTCACACCGTCCTTTCTCTCCTCTTTTCTCACCACCTTCCCATCAACAAGCCACTCTATTGAATTTGGACTCCACTTGATTACATACTCGTGAAACCCATCAGAGCAATCAAACCCCAGATCGTGAATTTGTTCTCTGTTCCCAGTCCCTGCATATAACAAATTTTGTTTTAATCATAACAAGAACAATCTTTCTCCTTCAACGTGTTGCGATGCTATAAGAAGTCATATCCCCCTGAATAACAGAAGCATCAGGAAGTCCATAAATATTCATCCAAAACCATTACCATGAGAGATTAAAAATCGCAAGTTCGCCAAAATATAGTAGATTCGATTACGATGCCCATCCCAAATTGCCAATAGAGTTAATCTTTCAACAATATACAATAAATATTGTTAAAATATAGAATTGACTAAAATGCACACACGAAAAGAAGTAAAAGCTGAAGATTTGTAACCTGTAGTGAAGTAGTTAGTTTGCACAATGGTCTTGTCCTTGCCTAGGAACTCGAAGTCGATCTCGTCCTGAGATTTGTCACCTTCAAGAGACGAAAGATAAATGTTGAAATTGAGGCCACTGGTGTTGCCTTGAGGACATTGGATGAGGGAACTGAAGGTGCCATAGAGGAAGCGTGTGGTGCTGCGCCACCGAGCCCCACCGCGGTGATCATAGGTGAGGGTGATGGAGTTGGACACGGGGCAGTGGGTGCATGCCTCTGGGGTATAGTCTATGGCGATCTGCTTCATGGGTTGCGTCTCATGGTGGAGAGCTGGATCGGCCATTTCGATCTGTCAGTCGCGTCTCCGATCAGCGAATGATTGACCAAATTCTCAATTTGGGATTTCAGTTAAAAGCCTTTGGTTGTGGCTAAACGATGTCGTGCTGCAATCTCATTGGTCAGCAAGAAAATGGCGGTGAAATGGTCCTATATCCATTTAGGATAAAGTTAGTAGGTTCAAGCATTGGTTTACCCTAAGATAGGGTTACATGAATCCTATCACCAAACATACGCAATGCCACTGCAAGGTTGGTCTCTGTCTTTGTTGAAGTAGAGCCACTCAGAAGTGGACACCCAAGCGGTGGCGAGGAAAGGAATAGCGGGAAGAGATAATGGTGGCATTACACGTGGGCATTATCTCTTTCAATTCTTGCTTTCCTTGTCTGCCTGGTTCTCGTCTCCTCCGACTCCGCTTCACCAAACGCAAATCATCTTCCGGTAAGTAAACAATTGCCACTATATTTTGATTTCCTCAGCATTTTACGATTGTTAGGAAGGACTAGATTGTGGCTCTTAAGGGAACACTCCTCAGTCCTCAGTACTTCATGCCGTGGTCTTTTGGGCAATTAGTATTTGTAGTCAAATGGGTAGTTTACTTGTTTTCAGCTAAGCGGGTATTTTTCCAATTTTGTTATGGCCTCACTTGCGGCCCATGTTCGCTTGATTGGAACATGGGTTTATTTCATTATACTTGAAGAAGACAGGTTTGCCGATTCTGGTATGTCAATTTGATTGGATCGAGCTGTCATGGTTTCAATGTACAGCTTTTTGTGAAATGAGAAATTACCCGGCATGGATTTGACAGTTTCTTCTTTTTATCTCTGCTATCTTCATTTTTGTTGTAATTGATCTATTAAAAGCTATCTTGCTATGAAGTGGTCTGTTTATGTGTTTATGCTCTAAGTTCTTATTGTAGGACGATTTAAATTTATTGCTAATGCCCAAGTTTTTGATATCTATCAGTTGCTGCCATGAGTGAGGATCCAATCCGTGAATGGATTCTGTCAGAAGGAAAGGCAACTCAGATTACAAAGATAAGTTCTATTGGTGGTGGTTGTATCAATCTTGCAAGTCGTTACGACACTGATGCTGGTTCTTTCTTTGTCAAAACAAATAGGTATCTTACATATTTTATAGCATTGAATCTCATTATCACTCAAATAACTTCCATGGTAGTGCATTGTTGCTTTAGATTTTCATATGTCAAGTGAATTAGAACTTTATAACTGTTGAGATGCTGGATTAGGAGTATTGGACCATCCATGTTTGAGGGGGAAGCTCTTGGCTTAGGAGCCATGTATGAAACCAGAACAATCCGTGTACCTAAGCCATTTAAGGTGGGAGGGCTTAAGCTTATTCTTTTACTGTTGCCATTTTTCTTACAATTATTCAATTTATCTCATTCTTCACATGGGGAGATAATCTAAGTGTTTTATTAAGCATTGTAGGTTGGACCCCTACCAGCAGGAGGATCTTACATCATTATGGAATTTATTGAATTTGGTGCATTTAGAGGGAATCAGGTTGGTGGAGAAACTTCAGTTGACTGATCAATGGCGATTTTTAGTTTGACTTCTTAACTGTTTACCCATCCCCAGTCTGTCCTAGGAAGGAAGCTCGCTGAAATGCATAAAGCTGGGAAATCTGAAAAAGGCTTTGGATTTGATGTTGATAATACAATTGGCAGGTGCAATCGTTCAGAGCACTATCATTCTTATCATTGTTCACTTTTCTTGCATATTTTTAAAAATGATGGATAATAAACTTAACACTTGCTGAGTTATAACAAATTCAAATCCAATTTGCAGCACTCCTCAGATAAATACATGGACATCAGATTGGATTGAGTTTTATGGAGAGCATAGACTAGGTTACCAACTAAAGTTGGCATTAGATCAGTATGGTGATACAAGCATTTGCCAAAAAGGTTAGTTTTGTACTTTTCCTTGACATAGTTATCTTGTAACTTAATTACTTGTTTTAGATACATTTTCAGAGATGAGAAACATGCTAAATTGCTAATATGATTACCAGATAATTCATGAAAACAGATATGGTCTTGGATTGCAATTTATTATCAATTGTAACTCATTATCTTTTCTTTGGTGAAATCATGCATTTGCCTTTCTAATAAGATTTTGAAATGCGAAAGAAACTAATTTCAATGGCTGTTTGACTAATCATCTAAGGGAGGTCTTCCCTAAGGGGTGGCAATTCGGGTTGATGGGTCGTGTTCATGTCGTGTCAACACGCGACATGAATACAATTAAAGTCGACACAAACACGACACGATTAACAAATTGTGTCAAAAATTTAAATACGAACACGACCCCATTCTATTATACGGGTTACACGACACGGTATAATTAATATTAAATTGTATTAGATGTATTCAACACTACACAATTCATTTAACACGAAATGACCCATTTAACATGATTTGATACAACTTAACCCATTTAACACGCTATATGAGTGGGTTCATGGGTCATAGTGGGTCAAATGGGTTAGTAGGTCACGAGTTAACACGTGACATAAATATTGTATCGTGTTATAAACGTGTCAAATCAGATTAACCCGTAACACGACACGATTATAACCGTGCCATAAATGGGTCGACACGAATTCGACACGAACACTAATAAGTTTAACCCAAACCCTATATTTTTATGTCGTGTTCGTGTCGTGTTCGTGTCGTGTTCATGGGTCGTGTCTAAAATTGTCACCCCCAGTCTTCCCTCATAAACTGATGTCATTGAACCATGAAAATATGCTTTTGGATCAAGCACTTCTCATCACTCTTGCAATATTTCCTTGGATACTAAAAGCTGAAAAGTGAATTGTTTAGATTGAAGTGCCTTTTATTACGTGAAATGCCAGATTTTTAAGTAGTTTCTGAAAGTGACATTTGTTTTTTCTGGGATCATTATTTGATGTATAATTAACAGGACAAAGACTTGTTAAGAACATGGCACCTTTGTTTGAGAACATAGTTATAGAGCCATGCTTGCTTCATGGAGACTTATGGAGTGGGAATATCAGCTCTGACAAAAATGGCGAGCCTGTTATCCTTGACCCAGCATGTTATTGTAAGTTTGATATGCTATATCATTGTGTGGCAGGAGGGTTAATTCTAGAGTGTATGCTCACCCATGCACACATATGGATGTATGGTGTATGCATGCAATATATAATGCTTATAGATTACCATTGCTGAATTAGATTCCTGCTGCAGAAAAAATATGAAAGAAAATATCAGTTTCAATAACTAATAGCGATGAAATGCTAACTCAAGAAGATTAGAAATAGTGTTATTATTCTTAGATGCTATAACCGTGAATTTCCTACAAAAGCTTCTGCTTCAATGACTAATGCTTTGTGTTTGTTGCTTTTATTAATCTACAGATGGGCATAGTGAGGCAGAATTTGGAATGTCATGGTGTGCTGGTTTTGGAGGATCATTCTACAATGCTTATTTTGAGGTATATCTGTTTCCATGCAGATGAGGGCCTCATGAGTTATAAGAATATGGTGCATTATATTTTCTTTTTACCGAAAACCATTACAATGTCTCCCTCTTGTTAAGTGAGTAATAGACCTCGCCTGAGGCTCAACAACCATAATGCCTTGATCTTGTTTCTAACAGCCCTTCTATTCTAACCTCAACGCGAGGCATGCCTTGGCAGGGGTCTATGGTGCAGGCTAAGGCAGGCAGTCATACCTACCATGATTTTAGATAGGATTCACCATGATTTTAACTAATATGGCATTTGTAGATTGGACGGGTACATATTCCCGAGTGTAGATAAGTATTTTCTGGCAGTCATATGCATACTTGAGAAAAGGATAAAGTATTATAAATTTCTTCCCTGTTTAAAATGTCCAACATGGATGGCTTAAACTCCAATCAGGAGGCCCTGTTGTACTTGTACTGCCTTAATGTCTGTTTGGATTTGAATCATATTATCATTCTGATTGTGCTTATTTTCTTTTTACCAGGTGATGCCAAAACAACTAGGGTTTGAGAAAAGGAGAGATCTTTATATGTTGTATCATTACCTGAACCATTATAATCTTTTCGGTTCTGGATATAGATCATCGGCGATGTCAATAATAGATGACTATCTGCGGCTATTAAATGTGTAATTGGGTACAAGAGAAGTGTATGCATTTGTATAGGCTTTTTGTTGTTGAACTCTTGTTTTAAACAATTTCAACTCCATCTTTCTGTTTTAAGCAATATAATATATGCCCAAAGATCTTTACATTCTATCCCTTCTCTAAAGAGAATCCCAGCAATGTATTCTCGATGATAGGCTTCCAGGCACTGCCTCTGGTCTTCTTTTAAGTAAAAAAAAAAAAAAAAAAACCAAATATCTTCTTTTCTTGGAATTTTCTTTTCAGAAATTATTATTATTATTGAATTTTTTACTGATCGTGATTACGTTCAACCCTACAAATGAACAAGTTAAGATTAGTTTTTAAAAAGAATTAAAGAATGTTTAAAAAAATAAATGAAGAATGGATTTAAACTTTCTGTAAGTAATTATAATACAAACAATACAATTTAAGCCACGCTTGATTTCTTTTGGTCGGAAAAACCCACATGATTTCCAGAAATTTTAGATGGAACTTTCTAGAACCATTGATCCAGAATTCCCTTTACACAAATTAAAAGCTAAAATTTATGTAGAAAAAAAAAAGATAAATTAAAAAGAAACACTTTTGCCTGAGAGGACAAATCGTCCTCTGGTCATCCTCAGCCGAGTCCACTGTTAAGGAAAGGACAGGCCCAAAGAACATGGCATCAGAAGCGCCACCGGTCCCATTGCCTGATCTCATACTGTCTTTAGAGCAAGCAACACTCATGGCTAAACAACTCCCTTCCACCACTGACCCAACCCACCTCCTTCAAATTTACTCCTCTCTCCATCAAGCCCAGCACAATCTCTCTTCATTCATTTCCCAAACCCAATCTCCTCTCTTCCCTACTCCACCTCCACAAGCCGCGGCCCCTGAGAACTCTCTATCCTTAGCCACTGGAGCAGGCGGCGCCGCTGCTGAAGATGATAGGGACGAGCCGATGATGCAAGTAGGTGATGATGATTATGAAGCTGTAATAGAAGATAATTGTAAGGCAACAATTGACAAGGTGGAGGAGAAGATGAGGGATTGCTTTATCAAGAATAAGAGGCCCAAGCGGCGGCTTTCTCCATCCTTGGTAGAGGAGGAAAGGAGGTTGGTTGATGACGGGAATGCTAGATTAAACGGTTTTGATCCTCATGGGACCAGATTAAGGGCTCTGGATCTTATCTACCAGTTTCATGCCTGAAATTTCTTCTGGGTTGTGAAAAAACAAAGCACAAACAGAGGCAAGTAGCGTGTGACTTTCTGTTGTATGATTGATCATGGAGTTACAAATTATTTTTTGTTGAATTTTGATTTTTTTTTAATTTTTAATTTTTAATTTTCTTGTTTGTGCAGTTTCTAGGATTCTATATGAAAATATTAAATTTGTGATCCAGTGGAAACAAAACGTGACCTAATTTCGTTTATTCATAATCAGTAACGGGATTTAGTTCCCTGCTATAATACTATTATTATGGGTTTGGTGGACTAACGGATTTGTATTCTCTAGTTGGATACTGTTTATACTCTTCTAATATCTGCAAAACATGATTCGCCTCATGACCAATCTCATTTTATTTCATCCTCTGTTACATCTCATTTTCAATGATCTTTCATCCATGAATTATCACTGTTAAACGTTTATTTGCTTCAACTGATTGCTCAACTCTGGTTTTCATAAACCGTGTCTTCTGTTGTTGATCTCCTGCAACTTCAGCAATGAGGTATAGGAGACGGTCTCTACTAGCCTGTTTCACGGGGCATGTTCAAGAACTTGATTTCCAAAAGCCATGATATGGTGGTACCAGTTATACCCTTACAAGGTAAGCTCCTCTGGTCTTGACCACATGATGAGCAGTGAAATTGTTGAAGTCAGTACTTAAAACATAAAAGAAGTAACTCCTAACCTAAAGTGAGTGATAATTATCAGAAAATAAAACATAATATACACTGTTTACTGCATTTACAGTGGCTGAAAGACCAACATTTTCAAGAGCTTCTTCAATTTCAGGGGATGTGCATGTGTGCTGAAGTGATCTTCGCAACATATTGCGTTCCCATTAAATGCAGAATTCACCTATATCAAAGAAGGGGCTTGATTAGTGTAAGAGCCTAAAATGAATTCTCAATAAAAGATAGAACTTTTTCATGAGCCATGGTTAAAAATATCCCAAGTTAGGAAGGTGGTCTAGCAAGGAACTTCTATTTTACAAGTACAATAAGTTGTGAATTAGAAAGGAAACAACCATTGAGAAGAAGCTTTTAATAGAGGAAACTGCTGGATAATCTATAGCTTGCTTTAGTTTAAATGTAACAAAAGCTGCATCAATCTACCAAAATGAAAAACAAAGAAAGTAAGAAGGGGATGATTTTTAAAAACAAAGAAAGGAAGAGGAAGCTGATTAGTGTAAGGGCTACGATTTTTTCTGAAAGCTCAGAAGTGCCATGCTTGATAACAGACCATTTCAAACAGATTTTACATTGCCAAGGTACCTGAATAAAAGTTGACAAAGATGTTGATGTGTCGGTGTTCTGATGTTCTCAAGGATGATTCAACCAAACGCATAGCTGTCTCTCCTGAAATCATTAAATAATGCCAGTTAACTTTAGTAAAAGGTGTAGTTTATCCAGCAATTTGTCAAAGAGAATCCAATCTCATTTTATTCTTTGTTAAGAAAATATTACTAATTTTTTGAAACATTTAAGAATTAGGACTTTAATTCAAATAAAATTTTTAAATCTTCCCATAGACAAGTTGTTTTAATATTAGCATTCATCTTATTGTCCATTCCCTGCGCCTGACTGTGATCCACTAAAAGAACTGAGGTTAGAATTTATACTCCTCAAACACAGAGTGTCTACAAAATACCTCTTCTAGAGCATAACAATATGCACAGAAGAACGTTAGTCAAACTGTCAAAGATCCAGCGCCGGGTCCAATTTCAAGAACCAAATCTCCCTCTTGAGCGTTACCCGCACAAGCAAGTTGCTTGTTAACTTCAGAATTCAACATGTAATGGGTATACATGAATCGGTACCATTTCTTTTCCAGCTTTTAAACGTATCAAAAGAATTGTGGAAAGAGAGAGAGAGATTTATGAAAGGCGGAAAGAGGAATAGAAAGCCTGGCCAAGAGATTTGCTGCGTCTGCGGCCTCTGGATATGAGAGCTCTGAGTGTGGCGTGGTAATTGTTTGGGCTTCTCTTCGCGCCACAAGTATTGGTTAGCCTCCGTCTTTGTACGTCAGCTGTCCCATTGTACGCCGGGATTGAATGTTTCACTTTCACTCTGCCCCTGGGTTTTGGAATAGCAATTGGTCTTGTGCTCCCCGCATGACTTATGGTGCTCAAAATTTCTAAATCTAATGGCCATTTATATATATAAGGGCTTTATATAAAAATAAATTTAATAATTATTAATATTTAATTTATATAAAATCAATTAAATATATACATAATTAAAATAATAATAATATATAAATATATATTTAATTTCTTTAATTTAAATATAAAATCGGATTTATAGCAACATCATTTTTTATATAATTTAAATTATTTTAAATCCCACCTTAATATTTAAAAAGTAAAATTAATTTTCAAATAATATACAATTAAAAGAAAATAATCTATATTTTAATATTCACATTTCTCGATCTTTTTTACAATTTTTATTGATTTATTTACAATAATTTGATATCCAACAAGAACAAAATAACTATTACAACCAACAGCAAAACAGAATAACTACTACAACAACTGAAATTACATTCTAAAACAAAGATTGAATCTTTTTCTGCTCATCCCATGTCTAAATTCAAAATATCAGATTAATTTAGGCTGAATTATTGGTTTACCAGAGATCATTACAAGCCTTTGTCATGAAACATTTGATTAGGCCATGTTCCTGTATCAAACAGGCCACTTATTCCTCCTCTTTAAGCCCCAAAAATGTCATCTTCTTCTTGCTCCCATATCAGTGGTGGTGGAGAGAGTGGGCTCCAGGAATTGTTGATGCTGCTCTAAGGGATTCACCAGAAATTCTATGCCATCAGATGTGCTTTCGAATCCTGAATTTCCTTCATTTAACAGCTCGAGAAATACTTCCCCGTTATCATTTCTCATTTGGCCAAAGCTTCCCAACTCCTCATTAGTATTGATCCTAATTCTAACATGACTACAACTGGTATCAGTAAGGTGTATCTGATCATTCTGTGGAACCGGCTTCCCACATTTAGGAATTGAAATATAACAATGGTTTGAGGATACATGAAATGGATAATTTGCACAACCAAGGGAAGATAAGCACATGGAACCATTGAGATTCTTCTGATTCTGAACATGGCTTCTGAATCCTGGTTGACTTGTCTTCAACAATTGTGGATTCAGGAATTGGGAAGTTTCTCTCTGTAGATTGAATGATGAAAGATGGTAATCTCTGAGCATGGTCTTTTTGATTGCATCTTGTTCCCGTTTCAAATAAAGACGATATTTCTGGAAACAACAGCATTTGTAAGAAAATCAATGAAAAAAGGCATCAAACTTGAAATCAAGCGATGCCTGCACATGCACATCCTCCAGGAACAGGACACTGGAAGAACAAGATTTTCAAGAATTATTAACAGCGAAAAAAACCTGCAAATGGCTTGAAATATTTTCTTTCTTTAGCCCCGGGACATTCATATGCTTAAGTATTTTCCTTGGATGAGCACCTAAATTGAAAAATAAGATAAAAAAAGAGTTCAAATATCGTTATTGTCAAAAATTGAAGTTATTCAAGCATGAAAACTCTTACGATCAATGCCTAATATCCTGATGGCTTCCAAGAATCTGTCGTGCAGTTCATTAGTCCAAATTAGCATTGGCTTCTTTCGAACGGTTGACTTGACGCTATCTTCCTCCCTATCTTTATCCATGTCTTCTTGCTCTTTTCTTTTGCCTTTCTGGGCACTCTGTTCCCAAGCATCTAAAAACAATAGGCACTCTGAAGGCTTACCATTTTCAGATGATTCCTCTTGAAAGCTCTTTGATCCTTCTGTGGCTGCATTTTCCTCCAGCTTCTTCATAATTGAAAACTGCCAAAGGCTTTTTATATCGTTCATGGTAATCGGCTTCAAAAGATAAAAAACTGCCCCTTTGAACAGACAGCCTAAAATGGCATTCTCATTGTTATCTGCTGACAAAACTGCAAAAGGGATGAAACCCCAACCAAAATCTTACAGTGTCAGAGGATTCAAGTGCGCAATCAAAGAACGAAGAACGGTGACAATCAAGGATGTTACCTACCAACAATGGGCAAGCAGGAGATTTCTCCTATTGTTTCAAGAAGCTCAAATCTTTCCATATCAGGTAAGTGAACCTCTGTCAGAATGAGGTCAAGATCATTTTGTCTCTCCTGTAAAATCCTCAATGCATCAGTAGCTCGTGTAGCAGTCATGACTGCAAGTGAAAATAATGGATCTGTTAGAAGTGAATCTAAGACAAGAAAATGAAATGATCGCCATTACATACCTTTATATCCAAATGTATGAAGCATCCTTGATACAATTGCAAGACATGTAGAATCACAATCCACGACCAAGATGCTGATACATGTAGCAACTGTTTCAGTATTTTCGCAAGTGTGAAGTGACACAACCTGCTCATTAATCACGTTACGTGAACAACTTGATCTGCGAGAAAACATTATAATTTTAATTTGTTTGAACTCACACAACTTTGGGTGAGAGAGACGCCCTTTATTTAATGATTTTTCAGATTGTTAATGTTAGTTAAGTATTCTATTGCACACAGAGATGGTAAACTTCAATTTCACACCAGAAGGCCTTTTGTATGGAGAACCTCTAGTGTATTGGAAATTCTCAAGCATCTAAGATAACAATAAATGGTCTACGAAAGTCTACCACCTAAGATAAGAAAAAAAATCTGAAAAGGAGATACAGGCTTCATTACCATTAATAAATCTATGAAAGTCAATTAGAATAATTGACCTGCCATTTATCTTTATTAAGGCTGCCATATACAGAGTGTTGGATAACAGTCCAGATCAGTAAACAATAAGTTCCCATATAATCTTTCAAATTAGCCGTATAGACATAATCTTTTCATACATAGCACATACAGAAATGCCTTTAATAAGAGTCCAGATCAGTAAATAATAAGTTCCCATATAATCTTTCAAATAGGTTGTATATACATATTCTTTTCATGCATAGCATATAAAGAAATACCTTTAATAAATTACCTTCTATTACCTCAAATTACTCTGGTTTATTTGATGCCAATCCCTTTCTTGCATATTCGTGATATTAACCTGAAAAGAATGAGATCCATGCTAGCAAAGAAAGGAATGCAAGCTGATTGAGTGATTGATATCTCAAGAGTTTCAGACCTGTGTCAATCAATCATAGAAACAATGAAAAACAAAATCCATAACTAGATACGAATTTCTTTGTAGGCGAATGCAGAAGTTTGGCCAGGAGAGTAGGAAGGAATGGAACTTCCAAACATTATATATACATTTCATAACAAGGAATTGTAAACCATAATAATTTTTTATTTTCACCCCTTAAGGTTGTAAACTGCATGATCAAGACATCCCTAAACCAATACATTACAAAAACAAAAGGCTAAATTTGTACAAAAAGAAAATGGGTCTTCTATAGATCACCAAAAGCCTCTAAAGTTCATTAATATTTACTTACAAGTTACTCTTAAGCTTATACACAAAAAATAACTATTACTCTTCCCCAAATGTCCTACTTGAACAAAAGGCGGCGTCTCACAGACTTTGGATAGTTAGAACTCGAGACCTTCCTCTTTAATTTTGATCCTACACTGTCTTGATTTCCAGAATTATTAGCTACATCATCTTCTCCAGTGGCATGAACTGGTACTTTGGTGGAACGGTAAAATTCAGTTATATTCAGTTGAACAGCCCTTGACTTCACTGATTCTGACTTTCCATTGCGCCCTTCAGATGTTAAGCTTGAACATCTTCTTTTTGATTCATTCAGTTCCTGCCAGGATTCAACCACAAAAAAATAAATAACCATGTAGTGCATATAGAGGCAATCTCACTTCCAAGATCCTCATATGTGATAACACAAAACACAATGATAAACTAAAAACTTAAAACACAGTTGATATTTCAATGATCTGTAATCCAAGTTTACCAAACGACATATGGAAAACAGCCAAGTTTAAAAAGAACATATCCTCTGCTTAGTCAGGCCACCATATGGCCTCACCTCTGTTGTTATATTTATCAACAGAAACTATTATCCTCATACCAAAACACCATCTCCTCACAGCAGGCCATGTAGCCAATTTCTTTCAATATCTATTTAGTATGCATAAATTGACCATAGGATGCGCAAACGCACTTCTCTACCTCATCCACACTTCCCCCCTCCCTCAGCCATCAATATTCACTATTCCTAATTACAACTCATAGAAGGACTAGAATTATGACGACTGTACTGTTAACAGCAATATTCACTATACCTAAACAACACGACTCATTAACATGAGATATTCACTTTTTTGACAAGGGGTTGTACTTTGCTGAAATTTGAACCACAAAACCTAGCTAAGCTGGTGCACGAGGGAAACACCCGATTACAGAATATTTTGCAAAACAGTAAAAAATAAAAACAATTTAAAACACACGCGCACGCGCACACACACACACACAAAGAAAGAGAGATAAAACATACTTTCTCCTGTAAAAATCTGTCAACTGCATCTGGAAAAGCATTTCGAACAAGATCCATATTTTCATCAGTAAAAATAAACCAACATCCATCATCCACATAACTGTGAGGGACATTGTACTCTTCTAATTGTTCGACGGACATGGTCTCATCATTTTCTACAATCTCTTCTTGTTGCTTTTCCAATTCTTCTGCAGTGTTTGTATGGACATCACTGCTAACCATGTGTGCAGCTTTCTTCCACTTGATCACATAAGATTGGTGCCCATATCTTATTTTGACACGCTGAATAGAATCAAATTCATATTGTCCATATAACATTGTTTTCTCTAGCTTTACAGCAGCCTTTTCTCTCAAGTATATGGTGGACAACATAGGAAGCATCCTCAGCCTAATGTAAGATGGTTCCCAAAGCTGATGAAATACCAAGAAATCAACCAGCATATCTGTATTTGGGCTTTCCCATGATAAACGTGGGCCATCATCTTCTGTACATAGAAATAAACTCACAACTCAATATAGGATTTAAGAAAATGGAAAAAAGACTAGGTTTAAGGAAAGGAACTCCTTGTGACAGATTATGGCATCAAAGCTAAGAAACCTCATGAGGACTTTATATTGCATCCAATCCACAAGATTGGAAAATCTGCCAACTGTGTAATGCAGTCTACAGTTAATGGCTTACTAAGAAAACTGAAAAAGAAAACTCAAGAGTACAAATACCTGTAAATTTTCCATGATTACAACACAAATACATTTCAATGATATCATCATTTGGAAAATTTGGCTCCATTGCGATCTTGTTACAAACTTTTATCTGCCAATTTTCATGCTTTTGCTGCTCCTTTTCTTTACGATCCTGCAATGCAAGCATCATGCAATGCTTTAAACAATTGTAAGATTAATCATTTTGCACAATGTAAAAAAGTTAAAACTGCCGACGGTGCTAAAAACCTACAGGTTAATGTAAGAGCTGTGCAATAATTAAAAAGAGAAATATAAAATACACCTTATCACAGCAGATGCAATTACATTTAAAACCTTCTGGCTTTTTTTTGCAACCCTCACCATCGCTGGTGCCACAGACCTCACAAGAGGACCTAAAATGTGCTCTTTTGCTCCCAGGATGCCCACAAAGGGAACAATGAGAAGTCTTTGAATTTGCTGAGTCTTCATATGGATTGAGCATAACATTTTTGACAAGCTTTGAAGCACCCTGCAGTATGTGAGTATTACCATTGCCAATTTCACATAATCTGTGTAAAACAGTGATTAAACTTATTAGGTAATGATATAGTTCAATACTTTCCACTATGCAAAAGAAAAAGGAAAATTAAGAATGGATACAGAAGCAAACCCATTCAATATCTCATCCTCACTGAAAGTTTGAACAAAACGAAGAGCTGTATCAACCCCAATCCCCTGCACCCCATTTAGATCATGGTCGTTTCCAACCAAAAGAGAAATGGCGATCAAGTGTTTTCTCTTCAATCCAAGACCAGCTTCAATATCTGACAATTGGTAGCATTCAAATGGTTCCTGCACACAACGAGATTCTCATGCTTCCAAAAAATTGAAAACAACCAACAAATAAAAATTAGAAACCATATTAATGTAACGATTAAATTCTAGAATAAGAAATAAATTTACTTTTGTGTTAGGCCTGAAGCATTTAATCACACATTTAGCCCCATAGAGGAACGCATCACCATCAGCTGTGATACAAGCATCTACATGACCTTCACAATTTAGCTGGGCACACAAAGCTTCAGCTTCGCCATTTGCTTTCAGAACAGGCATTCCAAACAGTTCAAGCAACTCCTACAAAACCACTTCAATGAATGACTGGAAAAGTTCCACAATCAACCACCACCTAGACATCCATTAATGCAGGTTAACAAGAGGATATAAAAAGACGCAACTAACCACGCACTCTTCAACATATTTTGTAAACGCCCGGTTTCTCTCGACCGAAACACCTTCTTCAGCCACGGTCAGAGCCGTGACATCAATGCCGGAGGAGCGAAAGAACCGCCCAATCCTCGCCCGCGACTTCAGAGGCGACGGGGTACCATCAACAACAAAAACTGGAAACGCACCATACTGCAAAAATAATTCCCTTAAAAAAAAATCAAAAGCGCTTGTTCTAGCAGGCATAAAAAAAAATTAAAAAATGAAAACAGACCTTGGAGAAGAGGTTGATGGTACGGAAGAAGGTGAGGCGAAGATGAGGTTTCCGGACATAGGACTTAATTGCTGTCTCGTGCTGGACGACCCAATAGGAAAGATCAACGGCGACCCGTTTATCTCTCAAGAAATCGGGTCCTTGGGGCCGGGCGTAAGGTTTTAGTAAATCCCAGAATTTGCCTCCCACCCCCATAATCAAGAAATAGAAAACTGGTTGAGCCAAACATCAATGCAGAACATTATCAAGAGAGTTTAGGCAACAGGAAAGAAGAAAAGAAGATGAAGCCGTGGAGTGGAGTAATGGCGATTGGCGAGTTTTTGTGCCGTTGCGTCATTAGTTCGGTGAATGGGCCGACAGCCCGATACGCCGTTGGAAGAGGCCTTCAGCAATCCCATAGCCCCTTTTAGATAAGTTTTGGAAAAAGATAAAAGCCAAATGGGTCGATATGTCCGAGTGGTTAAGGAGACAGACTTGAAATCTGTTGGGCTTCGCCCGCGCAGGTTCGAACCCTGCTGTCGACGCTTTTGTTTTTTACGGTTATCTATGATATATGGAAACTTCGATGTGAGACATTTCTTTGTATCGAAAATAATTTCGATATAAAAACAACGAAAAACATGAAGGAGGTGTGTAGGTGTCATTTCCCCCAATATGGAAAGTTGGAAAAGCATTTCTATGTTTGAACAAGCGTCTTTTAAAAAAAAAAAAAAAAATAGAGGTCTTCGAACCGGCCAGAGGGCAACCGCTTGGAATAAAGAAGAAGAAGAAGAGTTTGAGACTTTGAGGACTTACCCTGCAACGCAATGCAAATAACTGGCTACAAAGGTGACTGGCAACAAACGTTTCTGCCTCGAATGATGGTCACTGGCAGCAATGATGCAGATTTGGATCTGTAAGGTTCCATGCTTTTCTTCATTAATGATTGGCATTTGAGTTTTTGTAAAAATTTTCATTTGCTCTAATTAGCATTTGCCCTGGATTTGGTTTCTTAATAAAAATTTTATCTAATTAATGGGTTTGATTTTTTAATGGGTCCAGATTAACTCTGATTAAATCTTATCCAATTAATTAAAAATTATTAAATGTATAAAAAAATTCCTATTAGTTTAATTTTATTCTATGATTTTATTCAGCAATAATTTTTAAAATAAAATTTAATATTTTAACCTGATAAAATATTGATTCTTTTATTTATATTATTTGATAATATAATATTTATATTAATATTTAAAAATTTAAAAAATTTTAAAAAATTGAGAAACATTTTGATTAGAATCAAAAGATATCTATTTAATTATTATATAAATAATTAATTATTAATAATTAAAATTTAATAATTAATAAAATAATTAAAAATTATCAAAATAATTAGCAACTATTACCAAATATGGCTAATATTTAAATATCCTTATTTATTGTTGGATATATTTAATTATATATACATGTGCGTTTTCCTACACATTTTCAAATATTTTAAAAATGTCATTTCTCTAAATCTGTTGTCGCGTTTTTCTATATTTGCATTTTCCGTTTCTATATTATGTAAACGCTAAATTCTCTTTCTCAATCATAACAATTTAAAATTAATAATTCTTTAATCCATGAACAAATTTCTCATAAGTTACAAATAATTTTATCTAATATAATTAAAATTTGCTATTGACATATTAATAAAATCAACAATACTAACACAAAATCAACCCCGATTTCACAAGCAAATTTCTGTTGAAGCCGGGAATTTTGTGGCAGTCTCTAAAATTCGAGCTCTCAATCAGAGAATTGAAAGAAAAAAAAAAAAAAAAAATCACACATGCTTTGCCTCGTTCTTCTGCTCAAGGGGATGTAAGTCTCACCAACAGAATTCAGGATATCTTCTCCAGGCATGGAGATTTTGGACGCATCAACCCCACTTGGAATTTCGTCCTCATCAAACACGTCCTTGTGTAGGAAGCCATCATTGTTCTTGAACACAATCTCTTCTCCGGGAGCCACAGAGAAGGTACTAGAAACAAAAGCCAGCGAGCCATCACCACCTCCAGGGAAGGAGATGGCGATTGAAGGATAGGTGGTAAAGAAAGAGGTGAGGGTAAAAGGTTGATTTATTATTATTTTTTAAATCAAATCTAGTTCTTATATATTATAAAGATTTTTATGTTTATTGAAGAAACTTTATATTATAAATTAAATTTCAATTAAACATGAGAAACTTTCTCATTAAACACAAATTCTCGTTCCATAAATGTTTCACCCTTGAATTTGAGGTCCCAGAGACAACATTCAGTTAGCAAATCCCAGAAAGGAAATGATAAAAGATGGCGAGATCACTCGTGCTGATACGCTTACATTATCCTACATGTGACAATTTACAGAATGCTAATATGAATAATTGCACCTGCTTTTAGTTCTCTGGTTAATGAATGTTCTAAATCATCCATGCATGCTGATTACTGAGACCAAAGAAAATGTTTAACCATTAATGAACATGCATATTCTCCTATTTAGAAATTAAAAAGAAAACTAGAAGCATCCGCGCTTCCACCTGTATGGCTTCTTCTTCATGTGTTGCACGAGCTTCTTACGTGGATATCCCAACTGGCCAGAAGTTACCTCCCTCTTTCTTCTCCTCCTCCTTTAAAAAACCTCACTCCTCACTTTCCATTTCACTCTTGCCAACTCCATCCCTCTGTAGTATATTTCTCAAAAATCAAACAATGGGTTCCTCTGTAGTATATCTTCCTTTAGAGCACAGTCCTCGAATGCTCAAAGATTTTCTCATTCAGCATGATTCAAATTCATCCTTCTCTAGCGAAAATGATCTTAGTGCTGAAAAGCTGCTTAAAAGTCGTTCAAGATCACTCTCTGCATTCCAGGCTATCATTAAATCAGTCAAGAACATCCACTTCACTGCTATCAAATCTCCATCAATTCTACCCAGAAGCCTTTCTCGAAGGCTCTCTAGAAGTAGAAGGAGCGCATACATGGATAGTGAAACTGAAAACAAACAAACTGAAATCAAAATTACAGTTACCATCAAAGACATCGTACGGTGGAAATCATTTCGAGACATTGTAGAAGAGAAATCACCTCCGTCGGATTTGGCGTCCTCCCCACATCACTGCACCACAACCACCACCGCCTCTACGCCCTGTAGCAGCTGCAGCAATAATGGATCAAGCTGGTGTGACAGTGATTTCACATCAGAGTACGGTAATTTTGATGAGTACGGTGAAAACGAAGTTAGCAAAGGATATTTACGGCGTGTCGGCGAGGATAAGGACTCAAAGGAGCAGACAACAAACTACACAAATACAGCAGTGGGGCTCAAGGTGAGGCATTATTTAGTACCTTGCATCTTCAATTAGATTTTTGTGTCTGCTGGTGAGGGTCCGTCGATGTCCTGAGTGGCTTACTTCCTGGTTTCAAAGTCGGTGATGGTGTCTTTTAGCGAGATTTGGTTGACCTTGTTTGTCCTGTACGGCAGCTGCTTGCCAAGACCGTGTAATTTAGCTTTTTTTTTTTTTGTCTTTTTCTTCACTCGTTGCCAGTAGCCACCTATTTTTTATACAATTTATGTTCTTTCTCTGATGTTTTTTCTGAGTAAACTATTGTAATTGTTATTAATTTGATTATAGGAGAAGGAGAAGCAACAGCCTAGCCCAGTTTCAGTAATTGACATCGAATTTGAAGAAGATGAAAAGTTAAGATCATTTTTTGATGTAGATGAAGAAGAAAAGGATGGAAAAGAGACGCACACCAGCTATGAAGAAGGAACTAGTGAAGTGGAAGAAAAGGCATGTCAATTACTAAATCTTGTTAAAAAGACCAATTCAGTCGTGGACTGCAGATTACTGCTGGATTTCTTTCGATGTGAATTGAAGAATCAAAGGAGAAATGATGGGTTTGATAGTGAGATGTTAAGCAGAGTAAAAACTTGGATAGATGGGGAACAGAGCCTATGGATTGGATGGGATAAGAAGCAGGCTAATGTTAGAGAAATGGAGAGGGAAGGGAAGTGGAGCAAGTTTGAAGAAGAGGAAGAAGAGGTTGCTTTGGCAATTGAGAATGGGATGCTTGATGAGCTACTGGTTGATCTGTTCTCTTGAATTTTGATGGATTGGCCCATTCTGCTACGGTCCAAAACGCATTAAAAGAACTGGAATGAAATTGGGCAAGACTAGAATCTATGGAAGAGACTCCTGTCTGCATCATGCACTGCCCATCAGTTAGGCAGCCGTGGCCTGGGCTGAGATTTTGTAGACGCATGTATATAAATAAAAAAAAGAGAGATGATCATAGAAATTCCTTATTTTTCTTAGCAACTTAGCGGCGGTCATTACTAACGTTGTGACTGCATAATTGGCATTTGTTAAATACTATAAATAGTTTCACGTTATGCTGATTTGGATTTTCCTTCAAAACTGACGCATTTCAATATTATTCAGTTAAAAATCTAATTTACTCTGACTTGATGTAGTAGCTAAAAACATATTTTTTATTTACATATTCAGTTTGAAATTCCCACTCCTCATACCCCTAACTAAGAAAAAATTGACCAATCTAATCCAAATTAACCTAAACTCTCTAGATAAAATATTAATTTAGCCATTATACATGGTATCAAGGCTTAATTAAACACAAAATAATTATCTCAAAACAAAACACAATTAATTACTATGAGTAAATTGAAACTGAACTTTAATAATTAGCTCATTTTAACACATTTTTATCCGTGAAATACAAACACCACTTGAGCATGAATGGAACATTTTATGAATAAGAAATAGATTGTATGAGAGAATTTGACCCATCTCAGCCATGATGCTCTCTCACTTGTTGTTCTTTAATTTAAGGGTAAGGCACTTATGTATAAGGAGTTCAATTCTAATTTCAGTGTTGTCCTTTTCTTATTGCAATTTGTTACCTTCTTTTTTTCATTACATGGCATCCATGACAAAAAATAAACAAATCCATTTACACGTCCTAGTTCGCGCATAAATCCTAGGTTTAATCGTATACATGCATAAAATGGAAAGGGGGAGAAGACGAAAACATGCTCGTGAAAGATCATTAAATGGAGAGTTAATAACAAAGTTTGGAGTTCCAAGAGCTTTAACTGAAGATTGAGATCCATAAAAGGCAAGGCATGACGTTGAAATTCAAATGGTTCATTCAGTTTCCTTCATTCAAAGAAAATTGCAAGGCATGCTCTGCTTCCTTAAGGAATAATCTGGTGAGTTCCTTCTGCCCTCGTCTATATACTACACTAGCCCATTTGTTTCTGCTCACAAACTTGAGTTGGGTTGAGCCACTTGCTAAGCTGTTCAATGGACAAGAAACACAATACAATATATTCAATTCCCATGATTCAATTCAAAGAGATAGTTTCAAAAAGGAAAAAAGAAGAAGAGATGACAGAAAATTAAAAAGAAGCATAACTTTCAACCATGGGAAAATGGTACGAGCACTGAGCAGGAAGAAGATCACTAGGTAAAACTGTACTACCTTAAATTATTGTCAGCACGTTGGGCCTTTTCTAGCAGCTCAGAATCATAGCCCTCTGTTCCAGAACTCTCTTCAAGATCCACCATCCTTGCATGCAGAAAATTAAAGCAAACATGATAAGAATCGTCTTAAATTGCATACATTATATTTTTTCTATATTATAAGATAGATTCCAGTGGTTACTTCGTTTGAAGAAGATCAAAAAGCAATTGCAAAGCTCCAGAATCCCCACAGGCCTCCCATACTGCTGCTCTAACTTCTGTATCTGTAGGTTGCCTTTCCCCTTCAGACCCAACAAGCTTTAAAACAAAAGAAAAAAGTTTTTATTGTGGCGAGGAAATAAAGACTGTAAATTGTATATACTGCACACTTTTTTAAGTTAGCTTATCAAAACCCCCCACATACTGTTCTATACGTATTTGATGAAAGAAAAGAGATTTCAAGAGAAACTAAACCTCTTCAAGCAATGAAGAAACCTTATATAGCTCATCTTCCTGCATGGCTATGGTCCTCAATGAAGTTAAAAAATCCTCAGGAAAGACCAACTTATTTATGTACGAGGGCATTTTGCGCTGGCCACTCCAACTGAAGTTGCAAACTTGATCTGCTTTGCACTTGCCATTTCTGTCATTGTTTGGAGTGCCTGCTGGAAAAAACCCATGATCCAGCAAGCTTTTAGGTAAAAGACACCGCATTTCAGCTTTCTGTGGGCAAAGCAATTAAATTATTATATAATTATATACATTATTGAGGAGTAAAAATGCAGACCTCTCCCTTCCCCAATACTAAAAAAGAAAACAAAAAATAGAAACTGACCTGTGCTTCCAGAAGCTGCATTTTGGAGTCTAAAAAGGGATCATTCTGAATTGCCTCTACAGGATAATGAACCTGCATACATTACACATGCAAGTGCCCACCTCTTGATCAGCTAGTACAAATCATTGGCTGTAATAGAAAATATGGTTCTTATATCCCTAGTTTCAGTAACCTGTCTTTTTCGCTAGTGAATAGAAAAGCAAATGCAGCAGCTGATTGCTTAGAAAAGCTTTGTATTACAAATGTTTTGCCTTGTAATTGGCTAGTGGCTGCTCCTCACAATTTGGAGTCATGTACTCTTTCCGCCCATAGGGCAAGTTAATGCAAATGAGATATTACAATTCAAAAAAAAAAAAAAAAAAAAAATCTGAAAAAGCCTCATGAATAAAATGGGAGATCCACTTCAACAACCCATATGGTCAAACAAAGTCACTAAAGCACAATTAAATATATTAAGAATCAAACTTGGTTCACAAGAGGCCAAGATAAAAAGTGATAAGCAATAAAATTCAAATTAAATATTAATAACATTACCATGAGATAGTCATCTGGATTATTATCAATGACAAATCCGTACAGGTACAGTAACTCCTGCATAAAAAATATAAGGTAATTTCTGCCACTTCCAAGGATAGTTAAACCTTAGAAGCTATAAACGCAAAATAATTGCCAGAAATATAAGCACAAATAAAGAAAGCCAACCTGTACTATAAAACAAAAAAAATATCTGAGTAATGGAAAGCGAGAAGATAGCAATATATATATATATATATATATATATATATATATATATATATATATAATTTTCTTTCAGTGCAAAGAATTAGGGTAAATATCACATGTAGTCCTCAATTTTATGAGTGTATATATATATATATATAATTTTCTTTCAGTGCAAAGAATTAGGGTAAATATCACATGTAGTCCTCAATTTTATGAGTGTTTCTATAAAAGCCATTAAACTTTAATTTATTTCATAAAAATCATTGAATTTGAATTTGATTTCATAAAAGTCACTGTGATTGAAAATTAAAGGTTTTCATATTAATTTACTGACTTGTCAATTATCTTACAAATAAAATTACATTGTTTTATTAGTTTCTTAAAAAAAAAAAAAAAGAAAATAGGATGAATAAAGCACATCCCGCTACCTTCCTCGCCGTCAAACCCCTCCCTTTTTTCCATTTCTTCCCCATCAGTAACCAATAGTTAGGTAATTTTATTTGTAAGATAGTTGACAAGTCATTAAATTAACCTGAAAACTTTTAATTTTCAATCACAGTGGCTTCTATGAAATCAAATTGAAATTCAATGATTTTTATGAAAGAAATTAAAATTCAATAACTTTTATGAAAAATTCATAAAGTTGAGTGGTTGCGTGTGATAATTACCCAAAGAATTATGGATGAAAAGGAAAATTAAGCACTTTATAGTCACTCAAATAGTAACCAAATTCAATAATGTTGGTGCCTTCACAATGAAATTCCCTACAAGGCAATAAGGATTTGGGTGGCTCATTGTGAAGGCACCAATAAGAAACAGGAAGGGTTGAGCAAAAATGTTGTAATAGTAACAGTATGTTGGCAGCAGACAGCTTAACCTAAAATGTGAAACCTAAGAGAATCAACTATCAAGACTAAAGTGGTACAGCTGAGCAACATTAATTCAGCTATTCTTCAATTGAATGTATCAAAGAATCTTCAAAAGGGGCACATCCAAAACAAAGTGAAAGGTCTAACAACATGTGTGCAACCAAAACAAAAGAAAGTATTAAGAATAAAAAAGTTAAGAATAAAAAAGATTCTTGGAGCAGGATTATCATGTATGCTAAAAGATGATCCAGAATATAAAGATGCTCCAGGCACTGTATGAATATACCATGATTACGAAGCGAATTGAGTGATAACAGCAATCATCTTGGCATGACAAAATTTCCAGAGGTGGTCAAAATATTCACAGAAAAGCCACAACTATTATACAGTCCACAATGAAAAGTTTTTGAATCTGTAACAAGGCATTTTCTCAGTGCCAAAAGAAAGTACCTCATTGCCTTTGTTCCCATAACTAATGGAAATCTCTTTCTCACTTTGGAGGGGAGTTTGTTCAGCTTTCCAATTAAGACAAGTAAAATATAATAAAGAAAACATGTAATCAATATAATCAGCAAGTTACAACAGCATAAAGATAAAGAGTTAAGACTATCTAAAACTCAAATTTGGTTTAAAGCTTAAATACAGATGAACCTATTTAAATATGAAAGAACGATACCAGAAAGAAGGTACATGGTGAAAGAAACTCCTGTTACCAAGCCAGTTCCATCAACCTCCCATGTTGCTGCCGCCTTTGTATCTACAGAGCCAGATTTGTAGAAAAGGACAATAAAAGACATAAAACCTTATAATCCACAGTAGAATTTCACATAAACAAAACAATAAGGAATAACTACAATTGTCTGTTCAGTAAATATTCATAAAAATAAACATAATACTTATTCTTGAGCAATTGTTAAGAAATTGCGACATTGAAAACAAAAATTCAAGCAACAACACCAAGAACCTGAAGTAAAATGCATAATTAATAATGAGTCAAATTTATGTAAGAAAAAAAATAGCATACCATGGTTGCAAAAATCAATGCCAGGAACAAGACCCTCTACCCAGATAGTATCCTTTTGAACTGATGTGGAAATTGCCTCATTCACTTTGCTGTTTTCTCCATGAAACTTAGATCCTGATATGAGACAGGTTGGATCTTGGTTTAACATACACCAGTAAATCCTTCAACTGCCAACCAGAAAAACCAGGGTGGAAATGATAATCTCACCTTTTTCATCCTTTTCATCGATTAAGTCTCTGCCAGAATTATATGAGATCTGAGAGTTGTTAATTGGAGAGTGACTGCCTTGATCCTCTTGAACTTGTGGGAATACATAAGAACGTGGAAAGGGAATGTTCAAAGCACGACTCCAAAATACAGAATTGGCCCTAGCATGTTGGAAAAAGTGCAAGATTGTCCAACAACAGTAGAATCACCATGAATGCACTTAATCAAGAAAATAAAAATATCAAACAAGGAGTAATATAGACGATGCCCACCAAAGGAAATCTTCAAAACACACCTCCCTACAAAAGAAGAAATAAAAAATATCTCAAATTTGCAGATAAGCGTTATCCTTCTTAAATCATGCTACATGCAATTTACAATAAACATTAACTCCATTGGTGAGGAATGCAATGCTGAACAGTGATTGATGATGTAAATTAAACTTGCCAAGTAATAAAGATTCAACTTCTATTGTGTCCCTGTTGTTGATCACTATGATAGTCTAATTATACTCAAGAAGGACGAAGGAAGAAAAGGCATGTTTGATAGAGAGAGGGAGTGAATACCAACTTGATACTCACCTTTCTGAATCCCCACTTAGAATTAAAAGTTTCTGCACCAAACCCTTTACTTTGTCATCATACAGAGACAGCAACTTTTTCTTCTGTAACATAAATCCGTCTTTGGTCACATATGCTGTGCAGTTAAGTTGAAAAAGCCCAATCAATTAACTATCATATGCATCAATGCCATCAATCATAGTGAAGTATTATGAGGAGCCACATAGAAAGAGAAATGATTTTTAAAGTAAAAGATCAGCCAATTGAGATCCATGTACATCCCATTCAAGCAAGAAATTACTAGTGTACTCTATTTTAGCTGCATAGGAAGCCCAACTTGCTTCTATACCATATAGTTATTGCAAGTCAAACAAAATGTTAGAGAAATGAATAAACACTACATGATTGTAATTTGTAAATCATATGTTAGGATATGCAACTTGAATTGCAACACTACTCTATGCATCATTCTCTGTGCAAAGCCGTTATCTTGGAAAAAGCCAATAATGTTGGCCATCCATTAGAATCGCAGTGAAAAATATTGGGACTGCTAAATGGCGAAATTCTAAATAACACCATCACTCAGCACCCATTCTCCCCAGTGGTAAAATTGTATAGGACGTTATACACAATCCGGATATACAGTTTTCTGAGACATATAAGGCAATAGAGTATTTATGATTACCTGCAAGTCAGTTGCCCGAAACAAAGTTGTCCCCTTCAGCTCCAATAGCTCCTCATCAGTAAACCAAAGTGGGTTTCCGAAAGTGGTAGGAAGCATATCAAGGTACCTGATATGATGTTTTAGCCAAAAAAAAAAAAAAAACTTACCCACCGATAAAAGGGGGAAAAAATATAAGGCAAATGCAATAGATACATACGGTTTCCAAGAAGAGTTCTTTCGAAGTCGCTCCAACGTTAGAAATAAAATTATCAAGAACCTGTCATCCACTTCTCCTTCTTCAAACATAGCTCTACACTCGGGTCCAATAAGAGGATCTTGCAAAACTCTCATGGGAGTTATAGCTAAATCCAATGGAACAACAAGCAGAACGTCTGACAAAATTTCCAGAATCTATTCTTTTAAGATAACGAACTTAAACCCACCAAACAAACAATTAACCTACGCAAGTAGAGATTGATGAAAAGGGTGATTAGAGATTCAATTACCATCAGAGACATTATTCGACGGAAAAATACCAAAGCCTTTATTTGGATCACAGTTCTTGATGCTGCAACCTCGCAACTCAACTTTATTCGCCTGAATTCGAATCCCAAAGATTGAAAGAAATGTAAAAGAGGAATGAATGCCAAAGAAATAATCTCTAACAATAATAATAATAATAATAATAATAATAATAATAATAATAATTTAATACTAATTAATTACTAAAAAGGAGCGTAATGGGAATTGTACATCAAGCCACCGGAGGAATCGTTCAAGTTTTGCTTCTTCTGATCCCGCCATTGTTGAGTTACTAGCTGAGTTGATTGAATTGTGTTGGTGCGTCTTTTTTTTTTTTATAGAGCTACAAGTAGGGTTTAAAGACAGGACTCAGGAATTGGATTATTCTTAAAATTAATAAATAAATATTAAATTTAATCAACTTTAGAGAGTAGAGATACAGAAACAAGGGCAGCAGAAAGGAGGAGGAAAGAAGACAAGGGCATATAAGTAATTACATAAATATATTAATTAATTTTAAAGACACCTTTATTCGTATGGCGGTATGAGTTGCGATCCCCTATAAATGTAACCAAACGCCAAGTCCTTTGCAATCGGTCTGATTTGTCGAAGCGCAACATTTTTTCTTTCTCATTCTTAACTTCTCTCAGAAGACTTCGAATTGCACAATACATCTCTCCACAAGCTATGATCTCCAAGGGATCAGTCGCCATGATGCTCAAATCCAGTTTATTTCTTTGTCCTTGGTCGATTTTTAGGGTTTTCTTTTTAGATTTTCTTTTATTTTTGGTTGCTTTGGCTGGAGGATCGGCGATTGGATATCCAGATTTTCGCTTTTATCTGGTTATGGAGTTTGGTCGTTTTGTTCTTTGATTGCGGCAATTGATGGATTTTCATATAATGGAATCGAGTGATATGTGGATTTTATTGTCTTCATATGCTTTCTCTGACCGGTTAGGGTTTAGTATTGATCGTGTTCTTGGTGTTAGAGAAAACTGATTGGGCCGAGGATGTGGATATTGATTTGTTAGATCATCTATATGGTATGGTCTGTTCATTCTACTATTTTGTTTTGTCTTTCTAGCATGGATGAGAAGATTCCGACCATTCATCCACGACTTGGAGGAGGACCTGCGCCCAGCAAAGTTGTTTGTTCTCACTGCAAGATGGGGAATTGCAATCGAAACCCCTGTAGGTTCATGCGCCGAGAATCTTCACCTCCTAATATTTACCTAAGAACATCTGAGCAACCCAATGAGGAGCTCTAGCCATGGCCTCAAAAATTCATTGGCTTTGAGTGATGGATCTGAAGTTAAAACTGCTCAGAATAGCACCAATCATGTTATTAAGGATCCAACTAGGAAAGCGCCAATCCTAGGAATTCTTTGGCTTCAAGTAATGGAGGTGGTGGGTATGAATATAAATGCTCTTGTGAGAGCTCCAGTTCCGGCATTGAGGCAGCGAATATGGCGAAGATAAAGCATCCTCTAATTCATCAGTTCTCATTGTTGAGGATAATGCTTCTGAAGATAAAACTATTAAGAGCTCAAAAAAGGCATGTGAGCAGCGTATGTCAGACAAATATGTTAAAGAAGATGGGTGCCATTCTTGCATTCATGGTCTTGTGGGAATTGGTTTTTTATTTTGGCAAAGCTCAAGGGCATACTCAGTTGATCATTTTGTTGAATTTTTCTTTGACTTTCTAGTAATCCATTCCTGTTTTTGGTGCAGGCTATTATCTGTGTTTTCCTCTACATGCAAACAATTTCATGTGCTACGAGTTAATCTAAACTTATGAATGATTGTTTCAATTTCATTGGTGACTTTTTGTATGGCAGGCTGTTTCTGGGATTGCACTCCCTTCAAGATCGGACAAGCTTTTTTTTCAGGTAGTAGTGAAGGAACAGTACGTGTTTGGATTGCTATACTAGTCAATCAACGAGTGTTATTAATCTTATTGACAAAAATGGGGCTTTAATCAGCGAAGGCCTGTGGATATTTGTAGGCTTGCCAAATATTTTTAAGTTTAGCTCACATCTGACTTGTAGTGCTTCATCTAGCTTGGTTGGTTTTCTATGTGATCTTGCAGGCATGGAATATTGAGACAGCTGTTGAATTTAATCTTAATGGGCCAGTTAGACAAGTTTACGCTATGGCTTTAGTTGATGTTGTTGATATGCTTTTTGCAGGGGCGAAGATAATTGCATATATAATTTTTTAAGTTGTTGACATATTTATCAATACAAGTGGGAACAAGAAGGTCCTTTCTTATTCTTCTAATTATGGGTAATTATCACATGCAACTGCTCAACTTTACGAGTTTTTCATAAACGTCACTAAACTTTAATTTTATTCATAAAAATCATTGAATTTCAATTTGATTTTACAAAAGACACTGTTATTAAAAATTAAGAGTTTTAAGGTTAATTTACTGACTTATCAACTATTTGACAAATAAAATTACCTAACAATTGGTTACTGATGGGGAAGAAATGGAAAAAGGGAGGGTTTTGACGGCGAGGCAGATAGAGGGATGTATTTTATTCATCCTATTTTCTTTTTTTTTTTAACTAATAAAACAATGTAATTTTATTCGTAAAATAATTGACAAGTCAGTAAATTAACTTGAAAACCTTTAGTTTTTAATCACAATGGCTTTTATGGAATCAAATTGAAATTCAATGATTTTTATGAAAGAAATTAAAATTTAGTTGACTTTTATGAAAATACTCATAAAACTGAGTGACCGCATATGATATTTAACCTCTAATTATTGATCCCTGATTGTGGAAATTTTGAGTTAATGCATTAGGTTTTTGCCATAGTATTATTATTTGTTGTTCTTAAATTTAAGGGTGAGGCACTGCTATAGGACAAGCTTTTTGTGTGCCCATACCTATGGTTTTTGGAAGTTGCTCTCTCATCAGTGGCAATTTGTTTAATTGTTATGTTGTCTTTCTTCTGCATGATTTTCTTTATCAGTACCACAAATATGATCTCCAAAAATGAAGAATTCAAATCCTTTTCTTTTTTGGGTTTGCAGGATGGTATCATTTTGGCTTGGAAAGGGAGTACTGAGAACCCAAACCCTTTTGAGCTGTCCTTATCTTTGGAAGGTCATACCGCTGCTGTTATATGCTTAACCGTTGGAGAAAAGAGGCTATACTCTGGTTCTATGGACAATACTGTAAGAGTAATGCTTGTAACCTTACTATTTTATCCTTTGTGTTGCGATTTTGTATAGAAGATAGGTCTGATACATTGGGATAGCCTACACATTGCTAAACATATGACTCAACACTATCAATAAATTAGATTAAGGCAATAAATTGTAATCATGTGAACTTTTGAAGCCGACATGTATATCTTTTGTATTGTATATGATTATGAGTGTATTGTTTTTGCCCTATTAACTCAGTGAAGTTGTTTTGAGGAACTGTAGTTTTGTATATTAGGTTTCTTTTAAATTAAATTTGTATATCAATAGTGCCTCCGAGTGATATATGGAAGAAATTTTGTTTCTTTTACGATTAGTTCTTCATGTTTTTCTTCTATATTTGATTTCTAGATACGTATGGTTGATTTTTTGTCATCATTTTTCCTTTTATCCCTCGATCGTCAGTTTTCCTTGTATCCCTTCATGTGCAAGAGGAGATGTATTTGTCTGTTTGACTCCACTCTCACCCTCCGCATTTTGTTTTTGTTATTTTTCTTTTAGGCATGGGACCTCAATACTTTAATACACTGAGTGGTCATAATGATGCATTCATCGTCAGTTTTCCTTTTATCCCTCCATCGTCAGTTTTCCTTGTATCCCTATGTGCAAGAGGAGATGTATTTGTCTGTTTGACTCCACTCTCACCCTCCGCATTTTGTTTTTGTTATTTTTCTTTTAGGCATGGGACCTCAATACTTTAATACACTGAGTGGTCAGCATGATGCATTAACATCTCTTATTTGCTGGGATCATTATCTACTGTTTTGTTCATTAGACAAGACCAGCTACTGAAGGGGGCAACTTGGAGGTGTTCTATACACATAATGAGGAACATGCAAATTATTTATTTCCAACTTCCAAGTGTGTATTGTTGTGCATATTTAAGTAGATTTTTTTCTTCTTGAATCTTAGGGCTGGATCTGTTTGAACCTTAGTTGCTATGTTATGACTGACCAAGTTTATTTGATAATGCAGCCCCTATATTTTATTTATGCTTTTTTGATAGATTTAATACATGTGCTTTTTTTTATTTTTTGTTTTAGAAAAAAAGAGTTGTACCCTGTTTTAAATATTTGAGTCAAATTAATTTTATTTTCTTTGATCTACAAAGATTTTATTTGTTAATGGGCTATGGCTCTAAATATTTGAATTGGAAGCATCTATTAAAAGTGCGGTTGTCATTCTTTATGGATCTTAGTTATTTGATTTCTCATCCTAGATTTCATAGTTATTTTATTTTATTATTTGATTGAAGGTAAAATGTTTATTTGTAACAGGGTGTTATTGCTCTTTGTGAGATGCCTGATGCAGAAGCAAAACCAATTTTGTTTTGCTCTTGCAATGATGATTCTATTTGCCTGTACGACCTACCATTGTAAGTACACATTAAATGACCAATAGCTATTTGTTTGAACTAATCTTTTTAGCGTTGGCACTGATTTATGAAAATAATCATTTTTCTTGTTTAGATTCAATGAGAGGGGCAGGATTTTTTAAGAAGAGAAGTGAGAACAATTCATACTGGTCCTGGAGGTCTTTTTTTCACTAGTGATGGAACAGGAATGATAGACATTTGGAAATTGGCAGAATCACATGGAAGAGTTATGAAAGTAGCATAATATCTCTATAACTACATGCCTTGCAGAATTTGGTCAATCCTATTTGAGTTCTTGTATATACAGGATACAAAATAGTATATGTAAGAATTCATCTTAAGACCCCATATTATTAGTTGTTGGGGTTTAGGTATATGTTTTGCTATTGTAGATTTTGGAGGAAAATTCTATTATTTATCCTCTCATTTTTTATGAAGCTGATTTTCTTTTCATTTCTCCCTTGTTGTATATCCCAAATGTTTTCTCATTATGATTCAAGAGGATTTTATATTCCCAAAACAGGATGGTTCTGAATGATAAATTGTGCAGAACACTAGTATATCTTCAGTTTTATACATGGATTTTATCGTTTGGTAATTGATTCCATTCCATTCAGAACCTACATAGATATTATTATACTATAAATATCATTTTACTAACGGGAAAAAAGGAATAAATTGACCTTTCTTTCTTTTTTTTTTTATAAGATACAATAAAGTGTGCTTTTAGACAATTATTTCACTAAATTGATCTTCAATTATTCACTGCAACAGGATAAATGGCATACTTTAGGCTTTAGATTTTCTGTCGAGGGAAAGGTAGGTATTTCACAAGTCATGTGTCTTAGAAATTAGCCGAGTCTGTACTCTCTGAAACACGAAATCAGCCACGCCACAGGACTAGTCATAAGTATCATGGAATTATCAAAAAGAAGCTACAAGAAAATGTAAGATTACAGGAGAAGCACAACTTCGAATTTGAGCATTTTACTTAGAATCAAGAATAGAAGCTCATTCCTGCAATGCTTAATGCTGTTATAAGAAGGCACGGCTTCCACTATTATCCATTGGCGCATTCTTGTAATGGAGAATCGCATCATCAACCAAACCCCATTCTTCGACCCATTAAGCCTTGGTGATCTCCTCTTTTGGCCAAGCACGCCTTCCATTGTTCCAGAGCTAGAGTTTTTTTCTTCAACTGGATGTGGAGAGCTGTACGAAGAGAAGATGTAGCCTAGAAAATCGATTATGCCTTTCAAGAAAATCCCGTCTAACAGAAGTGGAAAGCATTTGTTAATATTGGAGAGATTTGCAAGCCGTAGCACAAATAACTTTTGGTGGCAGAAAAATTTATCTCCAAAGATCAAATTCAATATATTTGATTTTTTTTAATTAATATTATTAAATATTTAAATTTTGTGATTACCTCTATATTTTATCTTTAAAGACATCGGATAATAAATTATTAATTAAAATTTTAATTGAATAGCAAAATTAGGACTTATAAGATTTTTGAGGTAATGAGTTTTATTTTCACTAATATTAAATTTTTTATACAATTTATTTTTTAACAAAGTAGTATTATTTGGTACGTTATACTATAAATAAATTTTATAACCAACAGTGCACTTTAGCAGAGTTTAGTTATCATGCGCCATCCCAACCGAGCTGGGCCAAAATCTATGACCGTGCCTCTATGCTCTGTTTCGAGCTCAAGAATCGAGAGAAAGAGAATTGGCGCAAGGAAGAGAATTGGTTAGCAAAGGATGGCAACAGATGATCTGGAGATACCTGAAGGATCGGTCCGGAACATACTAGACCAAGAGACCCTCAAGTGGGTCTTCGTCGGAGGCAAAGGTGGTGTCGGAAAAACCACTTGCAGTTCCATTCTCTCGGTCCTTTTGGCTAGGGTCAGATCCTCTGTCTTGATCATATCCACTGACCCAGCTCACAATCTTAGCGATGCGTTTCAACAGCGATTCACCAAGACCCCCACTTTGGTCAATGGCTTCAACAATTTATATGCTATGGTACTCTTTTATTTCCTAATTTTGTTACTTATTCGAAACCTTTTGATTTCTGGGTTTGCGCTTTGTTGTTGTTTTTATGTGAATTTGGGTGGTCACGAAGTGTTTTTATGATTGATTTGTCGAGAATTTTGTGTTGTCTAGGAAATTTATAAATTATTAGCCTTTTCATTGAACATTTGTGCATAATTTGGTAAATTTTGTTTCTTTAGTTCTCAGTATCCATGATTTCAATTCTGATTATATTGGATTTTGAGCCATCCTCTCATGGTCACTGTTATGTTTTCATTGTTCATGTTTTTTTTGTTTCAATATCTCAAGACCTTGTTGTCTGGTGTAATCTTTTATAGGAAGTCGATCCTAATGTTGAAAACGAGGACGTAGGCGGAAATGATGGAATGGACAGTGTTTTCTCTGAGCTAGCGAACGCAATTCCTGGAATCGATGAGGCTATGAGCTTTGCAGAAATGTTGAAGTGAGAACAATGTTTCCCTCGTCTAGATTATGTTGCAACATCTAAATGGCAAATGCATTTAGTGGATTAATAATTCCTATGATCTGAGAGCTTGGTGTTTACTTTTTGTTGAGATTGGATTTTTATTATTTCTCCCATTTTGATGTGATGGCTTTACATTAAAAGCTAATAGCTTTTAGCTTTTAGTGCACGTCTCTATGAGATACACAAGAATCCAATAAATTAGCCATAATAATGACTCAATTTCAGTCACAGTAGAGGTGTTTTATTGCGTACTTACAGAGGATTTTTTTATCATTGAATCATTGCCTGGACAGTTTTCAGAAGGTATTTTAGATGGTTTCTTTTACCATATTCAATAGCATAAATCGGTTGTAAGAGTGAACTTATCATTATCCATTTTATTATAATAAACAAAGTTCAACTCTATATATAAAGATTGGCATTGAATTCAGACAAATCCATTATGAAGTTTGGTGGGGCTTTTTCTGTGTTATTGACTCTTATGTATTTCTCATTTTAAGAAATACGGCCTGAGAGATACATGTTGATTACCTCTTTTGTAGACTTTGATTGATGTGGTGTTACCAATTTATTTTTTTTTTTAGTGATTATGCCTATGCTTATAAACAAATTATTTCCTGCAGATTGGTGCAAACGATGGACTACTCTGTTATTGTATTTGATACGGCTCCAACTGGTCATACACTCCGGCTATTACAATTTCCATCAACTCTAGAGAAGGGGCTGCAAAAAATGATGTCTTTGAAAAGTAAATTTGGTGGTTTATTGAGCCAGGTATGTCCTTGAATAATATCATGAGAACTCAAGTGGCAGTCATTTTTCGGGTTTCCCTTCCATTATTTTGAAGGTTTGAGATCTGGATTAATTTACCTTAGCTTAATATCCTTTTTCCTTGTTGTAGATGGTGAATTGATTTCAAAATTTTCTTTGAAACTCCATCTTACGCCTGGTAAAGTTGGTTTTTTGTACAAAATATAAGAATGTGTATATGAATCTAAATGCTGTGTTTGTCAGCTTTCAATCTCTGTTTACTCTATATGATGAGGTGGAGTGTGGTAATATCTGCAGTAGCACATCTTTCTTGGATGTCATATACTTCTATCTTCCACTCCAAAAACATCAGAATGATTTTCATGGCCAAAGTTTGAGCGAGACTATGCTACGCTCACTCTTTTGAGCCAATTCGTGTTAATCTCTCCTCAGTTAAAGTGGTTTATCTTTACAGTCAAATGAGTCTTGGAAGTCTATGGCCATCAACCATAAATATACTCTACTGGTTATGTCATAAGGTGTTGATTTCTATATCCAGTATCCACTATCTTCTATGTACCTTATTCTCACTCTAGCAGATATCTATTTTTGAAAATCCTAATTGATGAACTGAATTCAAAAAGTGTTGATTTTGTGGTGTTATTGCATTGGAACCATTAGATGGGCACATGGGCAGACCAAATTTATATATTATGCTGCCATTTATACTTTAGATTTGGACATTCTCACCTGCTATGACACATTAATACAGCTGTCACATTCAATTTTGACTGTGGATATCATAATCTAAATAAATTTAATTTTTAAAATCTCATTTGTATCTCTTAATTCTTGTGCCATGGACTATTAGCAATACAATTATTTATTTGATAAGAATTGACACTGTTCATTGCAGATGACTCGTGTATTTGGTATTGATGATGAATTTGGTGAAGATGCCCTTTTGGGAAGGCTTGAGGGCATGAAAGATGTGATTGAACGAGTGAATATGCAATTCAAAGACCCAGTAAGATCTTTCATTGCTGTGGTTTTCTTTTACCTCGATCCAGATGATCTCAATATATTGCTAAATTTTGCCACTATAAAATCTAGGATTCCTGAAATTTCTGATGTCTTGCATTGTCACTAAGTATGATTTACCTGACTTTTTTATATTCCTTTTGAATATTCCTGTTTTGGGGATTTCTTTTGAATTCTTTTTATGTTGCTGTATTCATTTATTTCTTAATGCGCATGTTTTCTTCTTTGTCAGGATTTGACAACCTTTGTCTGTGTTTGCATTCCGGAATTTCTCTCACTTTATGAAACAGAGAGACTAGTGCAGGAACTTACCAAATTTGAAATAGATACACATAATATTATCATTAACCAAGTACTATATGATGAAGAAGGTGTGTTTACAATGTTCATCATTGGTACTCTTCTTTTCGCGTTTTATAGTCTGGCTTATATGAGATGCTAAAAAAGTTAACTGTTAATTGGTCATGTTATTATCGTAGATGTCGAATCCAAATTGCTTAAAGCAAGAATGCGGATGCAACAAAAGTACATGGATCAGTTCTACATGTTGTATGATGACTTTAATATCACCAAGTTGCCATTGTTGCCAGAAGAGGTAAACTATATTGTAGCTTATGTTAATAGAATTTATTAAAGAATATCTTAATATTTATATGATTCAAAATCAAAATGCATAAATATCATTATTTATTTCTGTTTGTCTACAAGTTCTTTGATTAGTTTCCACATTTTGTGGTCAAGATGTGTTAATGTTTCCTTATGGCATACACTCATTGCACCAAAATTATTTTTGTTTGTTTCTATTGGTGCTACAAAGTTGTTGAATTTGTTTGGTTTCTTACCTCCAATGTTCTCTTGCCTTACTTTATCAATTCTTAAGCTGAGGAGATAGTGACATATGAGTTTACTACCCATTTAATTAGTGAGAGCTGGATCTGATAGGTTACTGGGGTTGAAGCTCTGAAAGCTTTCTCAAGTCATTTTCTGACACATTATCAACCTTCCACCAGTAGAGGGACAGTGGAAGCGTTGGAACAAAAGATAGATACCCTAAAGCAGCAATTGACAGATGCTGAAGAAGAATTAGAGAAACTCCGGAAAGGAAAGCAGATTGCCTAACCTAATTGCGTCTGTTCACCCATTTTTTCTGAGCATCCAACCACTTCAACTGCCAAGAGAAGTGGATCCTATATTTCATTTCTGAATGATGTCCTGTGTAGATTCATTGATCTATGATTTTTTATTTTTTTGTGGTAGATTTATTTATTTATGGATTTTTTGTTATTACCCCCTCTCTTCACAATAAGTGGGACATTTTTATTATTAGAGTGTATTACACTCGGCCATATCTCAGGCCTTTATTTTTGTAGCATTTAGACCATTTAATCAATCAAAGGGTCATTGACTTTGAAGGATCTTTACAACAGCAATTAATTTTCTTATGGATTGATTTCAACAGAACCTATGTCCGCATTTCCTAGTATGGAAACTTCTCTTCACTTTCATTGCATAAACTGTGTTTTGGGGTATTTGTTTCTGTACTAGTAAACTATGCAATGGATGGATAATTTTGGTCTACATCCTCCAGGTGGTGATAGTGCTCTGTCCTCTAGGCCAATGGTTCATGTCTTTTATTGGAAAAAAAAAATAAAGAGAAGCCACTTTTGTCTTTTTTTATATCCTCCATCCCCATTTTGCCTTTTGCTCTGGGTAAATAATACATATTTTGCTCCAAAAGAATAAGATGTTGCAAGCATCTATATACTTTCATCTGTATTGGGCTATGCCCCTACACGCACTGGAAAAGATTTCTTCTGCCCAATGGGACTGATGGCTGGATAGAAGAAGTCATTTGCACTTCGTAATAGGCTCCAAGAAAAGTGTTTTTGGGTCAATATGTAAGTGACGCTTTGCTAAAGGATAGGTCTTCAAACTAAATATTTATATAATTTATCTTCTTGTTCTTCAAGCATATGTTGAGATGGCCGAGTTGGTCTAAGGCGCCAGATTAAGGTTCTGGTCCGAAAGGGCGTGGGTTCAAATCCCACTCTCAACATTATGCATTTTCTTTTCTTAATTAATTATTTCTCTCTCTCTCTACCGCTTTCAATTACCCACTGTCTGATTCTTATCGAACTTACCACAACTACCCTATCAAAGAGAATAATGAATGGCAGCCTGGCACATATCACCCCTGAATTTTACATCAAAGAAACCCAGATCATAGTCCCAGAATTATAGTCCTCTTCTGGATGCTAGGGAATATCATAGTTTCGCTGATTTGAGAAATATAGCTTCAGGAGATTAGCTAAAAACGTTTATGGTAGTTCTCCAATGTCAGCATGTTGCATTTTTTTTTTCCTTAATTAATTATTTCTCTCTCTCTACCGCTTTCAATTACCCACTGTCTGATTCTTATCGAACTTACCACAACTACCCTATCAAAGAGAATAATGACTGGCAGCCTGGCACACATCACCCCTGAATTTTACATCCAAGAAACCCAAATCATAGTCCCAGAATTATAGTCCTCTTCTGGATGCTAGGGAATATCATAGTTTCGCTGATTTGAGAAATATAGCTTCAGGAGAATAGCTAAAAATATTTTGGTAGTTCTCCAATGTCAGCATGCTACAAATTATTACACAATGCTCAGCTACACAAGGACATCAGTAATAGTTCCCCTAGAGTGCCTCCAGTCAATGGTTGATCTTAAAAGATCAAAAAAAGAAAAAGGCAAATGCTCTTCTATCCTTTCATTTACTCAAAATTTTCCCCCTTCCAGAGAAAAATAGTACACTAGAATGAACAGCGCATAAAATTCATAATTGCAGCATAGAAAACAAGTGTTCACGACAATAATAGCAAAAAATCTCATATACTTCCTATATGCCTTAACATATGCTTTCACATAACATCTTTAATGGTGAAGTTCACAAATAAGACTACAATTACTTGTAATATGAAAGCAGCAACAATCTACTAGATACTATCCGCCATGCAAGGTTGAAATAAAGACGACCACATCCTTCTCTTCCAGCGTGGTATCAAGCTGGCCACTAAGCTCCCAATCACAATCATTCACGAGGACCAGGACGCCAGGTCTCCTGAGAGAGAAACCAAGAAATTGGCACAATTAACAAAACTGAAATGATGATAAATTCATCAGCCCTTTGTGTAAAATTTCTTTTCTTTGTTTTAACTAAACCAATCTCCAGATAATCCCCTTCTTGCACTGCAATAGAACTTGATTTAAAATAGGACTAATCTTGCATCACTTAGAATGAATTTGCATATGCATAAACAACAACAGGGCAAATGCTTAAAAACATACACAGAATCCCCTTTCATGAACATTTCAGGCCTCTCCTTGATTAAATTTGTGCGAACCCAAGCGAGCAAGTCTTTCATGGTTAACTGGGCAATGTAGAAGGGATCATAAAGAATAATGTCAATAACAAGTAGTGTACCACTATTATAAATTTTGGTCATTGAAATAAAGTTTACCTTCTCTACTCCATTTTTCAGTTGGACATTGACATTATGAATCTTCACTGAATTACAAAGGAGCTCTAGCCCTCCACTGCATCACAAAGATAACCCGATGAAGATTTGGTAATCGAGCGTAAAGCGAGAGAAAGAAGATCAGTTATGTACTTAAATAAAATCAAACATAATAACAAGTTAAATGCTCGAATATTTCATCAAATTCCAAGAGACTAGAATCTAAAAGCCCTCGGGACTTGAAATTTCTGCTCTCCATTGGAGCAAAAAAGTTAGTTAAAGAAAGGTAACGGGAGCGACATGAATTTCATATCAATTCCTTTGAAATAATCCTGAATGGGATCCCTAAATTTTCATTTCATAAAGCATAACAATTCATGAGAAAACCCCAAGCGCATAGAATTACACTAGTTCAAGCCTCCTAACGGACCAGAAATTCAACATGCCGTTTCAATTTGATGAAAAAGAAGCAATATTTGAAAAGATTAGAAGTCAGATTCCGCGTGGGGAAAAAATAGAAAGAAAGGTATTACCCGAATTCCAGAGTGAGTTGCATGTTCAATATTTCTGCAGAAACTGAAAACCCTAGACTGATGGAGGAGAGGAAACTTTTCCGAAATTGTCAGGTTGATAGATTCTGACATCTGTCACGTAAAAACGACGCCGTCTTTAAGTATTTCTTCTTTAAAAATATCTAGTCTGCATGGGTTTGGATCGTGTATAGGGAGGCCTATTGGGCTAGCTAACCTAACCAATAGATGGACAATATGCTTCACTGAACCAAAACTGAAATTGTATTAAAACATATTTAATGTAGCTATTAATTATGGATTTGAAACGAACCACCAAATTCAAAAGGAACGATGAAGAAGGAGATAAGGAAATGGCCTCTGATGATAAACAAGGAGTGAAAATTGGGGAGAAAGCAGCAACATCTACAGGTTCCGTGTACAGTCATGGGAGACCTATCATTAGGGCTGAGATCGAAAAAATTAATCGGATACAGAACGGACACACAGTTTGACGTAACATCCTACGGTCAAAGATAACAGAGTTATTAGCGTGTTCAACGGTTAAAATAAAACAAGAGTCACACCTTATCATATCTCCAGTACCCCTACAACTTTCTCCCAAATTTTCTGTTCGCATCCATACCTCTTCAAATCGAACTCTACGGACAAATTACCGAAAAGGGTTCCTTTTTGTGGGCGTTTCCTGTTCTGTATTCGGTGCTTTGGTCGAGAAATACCCAAGAGAGTTGCTCCTGGAATTGAGGATCAGGTTCTGGATTTTGATTCTGGGATTTGGAGAGCTGAGTCTCCCTTTCTGCTTTCTTGTTTTGGATAGAGACTTTGTGCCATGGAGGCTTATAAAAGATGGGTTAGGAGGAATAAAGACTACGTGCACTCACTGGAATCTCTTACCAATGTAAGCTGTATCATTATTACTATTTAATTTGCTTGTGTAATATGTGTACAGATTTGTGTGCATATGGAGATTTTGGCTTTGAATGTTTTGTTTATCGTTGTTTCTACCCAATTATTAATGGACAAAACTGTTGGAAAGTTGTTTTAATGTGAACTCAGGTTGATAGACTCTTTAGTTGACTATGGAATTCAATTGTCATTATTTCCTGTTGATAAAATTGATGCAATTATTGTTTATATAATTGGCTTGAATGGAACTAATTATTGATACTAATTTGGTGTTGTCTTGTCAAGTCTGTAAGGAGTGTGGTTCACCCGGGAGGGAAGGCAAATAAAGAATTAGGCCACTAGGGAGAACAAAAAATATAATCATGACTGCCAATCATGGCGTAGGGAGTGGGTAGGATTACTTCTAGCTGGGTACTTCATTGGTTATACACGGCTCATTGTGCATCCATTGAATAAAAAAAATCTATCTATCTATCTTTTAAGTTGTGCCAAGTTCTAGTTTTTTTTCCGGATGCATAAATCCGTGTATTTTATTTATAACTTTTATTGTTTGAATGTTCTGTCCAGCTGGTGGCAGAAGAAATGTAAAAGCTTTAATGAATTGGCTATGGAATTTGTTTGTATATTTGAGCAATCTGATTTGAGTATTGAAAATGTTTGTGCAGGGATTGACGTGGCTTCTTCCTGAGCGGTTTTCTGCTTCAGAGATAGGACCAGAAGCAGGTTTTGTTAAACTTTGGTAACATTTGGCTTCTTCTTTTAAGTTAAGGATTTGTTGGGGCATTTCCTTTTAAAAAATCATGGGAATGGTGCTCAACTAATATATGTGGTATATCAAATTTTGTGTTTTTATTTCAGTTCTGATTTAATGATTAATTAAAGTAAACCTGTGTCTGTTGGGTTTGTTGAATGTAATTTTGTTGTTTTCTCATACTCCAAAGGATAAGGAGTTTTAAGTTTCACATTTGAGTTCCCTTGCAGTTTCCATTTCTCCCTTCCACCAAATAACCAGGCTGGTTTATTAGTTCAATTTTTTTTTTCTCCTTCTTTGTATTGCCTTAAAATGTTGAATTGAGCAACTTAGTGATCTTGTGCAGTAACTGCTATCTTGGGCATAATCACTGCTATCAACGAGCATATAATCGAAACGACTCCAACCCAATGGCAGGCTGGCTTTGTAGAGCCATTTTCTTTCCCTTATTCATTGTGCATATCTGCGGTAAAGGACTTGGAAACACTAGTTGAAGTTACAGCACAACATTATTATGGTGAAGATAAGAAATGGAATTTCATAGCTGTTACAGAAGCATTGAAGTAAGCTGTCTTTGTAATAAGTGTGTGCTCCTATTTTATTCACTTGGACTGGAGTTTTATTCTTGCATGTTTATATTTGCCTAATAATTGAATATTCCTATACGTAGGGTGTTAGTTAGATTGGCGTTGTTCCGGAACAGTGGATATAAGATGCTTCTGCATGGAGGAGAGACACCAAATACTGAAAAGCATTCAAATTTATCTTCTCAGCAAACTGTTGGAGGTTTCTCAAAGCATGGAAACCATCATGGGCCTAGTCATTCACGATATATTAATGGACGGAATCCATGGAATCTAGAAGGGAGGGCATTGTCAGCATTGAGTAGGTTTGGAGAAAATGCTAGAATGGTATCTGACCGGGTATGGTTGGGTAGGGTTCAACATCAACATGCAATCATAGAGCCTCCATGTAAATATTTGTTCAACTCTTACAGAAGTTCATTAAATTTCTTGGTCATTGCCATTCATGTTTGCAATTATATCTTTACAGCTCCAGTGGTTCAGAGGATGACACTTGCCACAATATTGTCTGAGAAAGGTTTACATGGAGCACTATTTGTCATGGGAGAGGTGCTCTGTATCACAAGACCGCTTATTTATGTTTTGTTTATCAGAAAATATGGAATTCGGTCATGGACCCCTTGGTTTCTTTCTCTAGCTGTGGATTTTATTGGAATAGGCTTTCTAACCCAAGCTACAAAGTCAATGCATGGTGGAAAAGGGCAACCATTGCATCTTACTGTCTCTGAAATGGATGAGGTTCAGGATTTTATCCTTGTAGTTTTTTAATGCATCCAGTTCATTGGCATTCAGGATATATCTGGCAATGTTTTGTTAAAAGTATTTTTTTTTTCTGGGACCTTTTAGTCATTGGTTGATAGATTTGTTACTAAATAAGTGTTGATTTTATGTTTGAACCAGTTAAAAAGAAGAAAATTGTTATGGGCTCTTTACCTTATGAGAGATCCATTCTTTAGCAAGTACACCAGGTACTGATGTGTTTTGTGAATTGCTTTCTAATTCTTGCAATGTCTTGGTTGGAATAACCAAAGAAACAACATTATTGCTTGTTCATTATTTCAGGCAAAGACTTGAAAGCACTGAAAAACTACTGGAACCTGTTCCTATTATCGGGCTTCTAACAGGTATGTTTTGTTTGTTCTCTTAAGTTTTTTTTTTTTTTTTTTTTTGTTGTGTATATCTTTTTTTTATTAAAGTTATTTTTTAAAAAATTCTAATTCTTAATATGCATATCCTTTGAATGTGCAGCAAAAATTGTTGAGCTTGTTATTGGAGCTCAGACTCGTTACACTTACATGTCAGGATCATGAGACAAATCTGCAAGAAGTTAGTCTTGTGATATTTCTCAACCTTTTAGGTGAAGTATACGGCCAATTGTAGGACTTGAGAGTTTTGTTATCCTAGAGTATTCTGGACATGGTTACTGCTGTCAAATGACTTGGTCATATTCCATCCGTGTCATAAGTAGAAATTCAACGAAGCTTTGTTTGATGAAAACTAGGCTCAAATAGTCTAATAAGTTGAAAGATGCATAGTGCTCAAGAATTAGAGTGTTGTGTGCTCAAGATTGCTTTGGCGGTCTTCTTGAGTTTAGGCTATGTATATGTAAACACTATTACGTTGGTTTATGGAGTAGATGTAAATGGCATCAAGGGTTGGTTCAGAATCGGAATTGAACGAAGTCATTTCAAGATGATTGATCAAAATCAAATTAATTCAGATTGAAATAGGATTAAAATCAGCCTATTTGATTTGAAGCACAAACTGGATTTTTCAAGAAAATAAAATTTTGGGAAAAAAATTCAACCGTAGGAGTTGATCAAACTGAAGCTAAATTGGAACTAGACTGGAATGGCAGAATCAAAACTAGGGTGCCTGTGGTTTTGATTGGACCTGTTAATTTCAGTTAGGTTCAACTCGTTGGTAAAGTCTAGCATCAAGTGTTCGGCATGAAATTGGTGAAGTTACAATTCTGATTGCTTTCGTAGCAGTCGCTATCTATGTTCGACTCCAGCACAGTTAATCCTGGGAATTATGAAACTAGTTGCTGTTGCTTATCCATTTTGCCATACCGAGAAGCCCCAGTTCCACGTATGTGTTGCTTATGTATAATAAGGCTATACATATATCATGCAGAGCACGGTTGATCCTTCCCATTTGATATTCAGCTTGTAATGGTTGTAATCTTGACGAAAATAAATGAGGGTTCTTTAGTGTGACAGTCATGGCTCTTCTTAGGCTATGGCCTGAGGTTAGCAATTGACGTCTTTGATTTAGACGCAATTTTTTTTTTTTTTATTATATCAGATGCTTGTGAGTTGTGACCATCTAGCATTAAATCCCATATCTTAGCAGCTCACCATCTTTCCGTCCCAGTACCACTCTCTTGCTGCTTTAGCTTGTCCTCGTGGGATGTGGCCCCCCCTTCTTTTCGGCCTTGTAAATTTTAATAGTTCTAACCTTTTTATTAAGGATATGGTCAAGTCTAAAAAATGGGCCTGCCCTCTGGCCCCGTTGCCCTTCTAAGAAGCAACCATCAAAAATTATATTACCCTAAACGATGACGTGGTGAGCTACCATTAGCCAGTGGTGGTGCGCACTATACAAAGTTCATGCTGCTGTAAAAGCATGCGCTGGGGTCCATGTACGGCACAGACACACGTGGGATCCACCCAATGCGGTGGTCCCCTTTCTAAAACTGCTCTTAGGCCTCAAGGCAAGGGTCTGTAACCATACCCATCGTCAAGGGTGTGGTGGGACCCCATACCACCAAGAGATAAGGGCATGAGGTAATTAGGGGGGCCCTTCTTGGCCCTGCTGATCTTTCATCAGACCAGTGAAAATGGTGGGATCCACCACCACAATTCCATGGTAGGATTTGGGCCCACTTTTGAAGAATCTAAACCCACACAGAGATGGTGAGACAGAGAGGGCATCGTGTGGTGGGATACAGTAGATGAATGGTGGAGCCGTCAGATTGACAGATTGGTAAGGGGTCCCTTTAGATATATCGTTGCCGTACAATACAAGTTGGGGGTGCATTGCAGCCTTACATATGAGTCCCCATGATAAAGTAGCGTTTGAACTTTGGTTTTGTCATTTTCAATCAGCAGAACGTGATGCTCATTTGTCATTGAGCTCGACCGCACTTGATCCCAACTTAAACCTTACCATATACCTGCATGGAAGTGCACCCACCAAATCCCTTTTTCATTTTTCATATTTACTAAACCAAACCGAACTGATGTAACATTATTGAGTTTGTTCTTTTCACAACATTATTGGATCGTTCTCATCTCATTAATTATAATCCGAATTTTTGAAATTAAAATTATAAAAGAATTTTTTTTTTTTTAACAAAACTCTTAAATTTAAAAATTAAAAAATAAAAATAAAAGCAAGTGCAAAAGTATGAACCATCTATTGATCTGATCCGTACCCAATGCACTGTGAAAATGGCGAGTATCCACGTTCTTGGTGTAGGCTTCTAAAGGCTAATTTCCTCTAGCAGTTGGTGCGACGCATAGGACGGCTGTGGTTCATGTTACTAGATGCTGCTTTCAAGCAAACCGTATTTACTCTGATCTTTGGGGTGGGCCATTTGTAGGTGGGGTAGGATGCAACTACACAAAAGTTGTAACAAAAATGTCTTGAAGTTAAAATTTTTAACATAAAATTTTATATTTTAAAATTAAAAGAATTTTATTATATAATTTTAAAATTTTTATATTATATTTTTAAATTTAAATTAAAACGAATACATTATTATTAAAATTTATCAAATATTGTAATATTTGAATTAAAAGTTAATTAATAATTTAAATATTTAAATATATTAATTTTAAATTCAATTGAAATTTATTTAATGTTGCACATCTACTTAATAATTTATAAAAAAAATATTAGTAAAAATATATTTTTAAAAAATTAATAATTAAAAATATTTATTATCTGAACATATCATATTAAAATTGAATTATATACTTAAAAATAACCCATTCATTACCATCTACACTAGTAGATATGTCCCACTACGCTAGCATTAGTGGTGGGTCATTTAATATTGTCCTATCTATTAACAAAGCCAGCTTTATTTAATTTTCATTGCATTTTGTTCATATTATTATTTTCGCTTTTTGACCCAATATAATTAGTTAAATTAATAAAAATGGGAGTTTCTTTTATACTCTATTAATCAACATTCTAGAATTAAATATATTAAAATGATATAAAAAATATATTTTTAAGATCGTTTGAAAAAAAAAAAACGTTTTAATGTGTAAAAATTAAATAAAATTAAAAATACTTTGATTTGTCCAATTTGTTGGCATCGAGGGGAGGAGTGTGGGCAATGGTTCAAAACATGTGCCCCCACACTTGAACTGGCTGTGGAAAATGATTGAGAACTGTATTGTTTGGTTTCTTGTTTCTGTTCATGGATAATACATAATAAAAAGACATGATAAATTTCAATAATTGTGTTTAAATTTTAAAGGTTATAATATAATTATTCTTGAATTTAAAAATATAATACAAAAATTTTAAATTTTAAAATTTTGAATAATAAAATCTTTTTAATTTTCAATAGCTAATTTATAAGTAATATAGCGTTATCTTCTAAAATTAAAGTCCTTATAATCAGCGGTTATATATTTAGTGTTTTATTATTTCGTACAGTTGAGATTCTTTTTATGGATAACATATGAAGAAAATCATAGCTGATTTTACTACTATCATATATAGCAGAAATAATTATTCACGTTATTATTATTCTGCATTACATAAACCGACTATTAAAAGTTTGAAAAATTTTATTGTGTAAAATTTTGAAATTCAAGTGATTTTATGTTATATTTTATGGACAATCATATTACGACCCTTTAAAGTTCAGGGACAAATAAATATAATTTAGGAAAATTTAATTATTTTATTCTCATTTTAATAAATTAACTTTAATTAAATTATTTATTATTATTATCTTCCTTTATTTTAAAATCAATTCAAATAAATCCTATAATATTAATAACATAATATTTTCTTTTTATTTTATTTATAATTTAAAAATTTTGAATTGTTACGGGATATATTTAATATGAACTCGAATTCATATAAAAATGAGTTTAATAACTATTTAATTAAAATTTTTATATAAAAGTATATGTAAAATTAATTAAAATATATGTATAAAATATAAAAATTCGTGTACAAATATTTAATTTAAAGATGGCTAAACTTATTCCCATTTACAACTTGGAGGAATGCTATATGTCTTGGCCTTAGTGCATTTAAGCCGCGGGCTCTAACAAAGAGGAAAATGAAATATGCTTTTTGCTTAGGTTGAAAGGATCTTGCAATTATGCATATTAATTATTTAAATTAGTCAACGTATTAACATGTTTATGTTAGACCCTTGTTATGTACTTAATGATTTTTTTTAATTAAAAATTTACCCGTTTTATTTTTATATATAATAATATTTATAATTATATTAAGCTTTGAATAATATTTTTTTTTAAATAAGAATTATTTTGTATGCTATTTTTATATAATTAAAAGAAAAGGAAATAAAAAAAAAGAAGAAGGTATTTATTTAATTTTATTTGGATGCCAAATTACATAGATAAATGTAAAAGTGGGAAAATTATTTTTATTTTACTTGAATAAATAAAGATTTTTTTTATATAAAAAATAAATTTATCATACCTAAATTTAGGATAGATTTGCTTGTTTTCCTTTTATCCTCTTAAAATATTTAATAATAAGGAAAATATAAAATATATATTTTTATAGAAATTATCTTATAAATATTAAAAGGGAATTGATTATGATTCTTGATATATAGTATGAATCAAATTTAAAACGATGTTAAACTTAATATATGGATTTTTGAGTATGAGAAAAAGATAATTAATAGTATATTTGAACCGGGTTTGGAATCAATAATTTTAATTTAAAATTTGATTCAATTACGATTTGATTAAATTTAGCCATTGAATTTTTTTATATTTTTATTTTTTTAAAATTTGATCCGAAATCAAACTGATAGATTTCAATTCGATTTAAAATTTATTAGTCAACCTAATTTTAACCTATTTTAATTATAGTTCAGGATTAAATTATGTCAATTTTAGATTAATTTTGATTTTAAATTGATCATAAAATAGGTTTAAGTCGAGAATTATTTTCTTTCAAAATTTATGATTATGGATAATTTGAGATCAATTTTTGAACATCAAAAATTAAATTATTTCATCAAGTGATTTTACGGACATTCAAAATAAATAATTACGCAATGTTCTATAATAAAATTATTCCCTTTCTTTGTCACAATTTTCCTCAACAATTTGTTGGAAAATCCTGAAAAGAGGGGCGATGGTGGGCAAGGAAAATAGATTCCATATGGTATAAGGTACATGAACTCAACCTGACAATCACTTCAATCATCTTCGAATATAGGGAATAAATAAATTCATGCAATTTTAACAAATTTAGTGTTTTTTTTTTTTTTCAATTTCCTGAATCCAGGTTCTGAAAAAGAAAAATTAGGTAAATCAAAAGAATTTGTTATTTGGCTCATTGGTGGCATCACCACCATTGACCCTACCAACGGATAGGGATCATAATCGTGCGGTCTGGGACCCACCACGTGTCATAAGATAAACCGTAGATTTGATTTTCCGCTTCAAATATTAGGCTCTTTTCACTTGTATCACTATATAACTAGTTTTGTGCCTTGGCTTTTCGACGTGTAATTGCCCCAATTCAAACTGCCCTACTGTTTCTATTCCACGCTTAATTGCTTCCTTTCCTTCTGTGCTCTCTCTCTCTCTCTCTCTTCCCTTCGTTTCTTTCTGTGACGTGTGCCAAAACTTGTGACGCTTTTTTTCTGTTCTTCTCTTTCCTTTACAGAGATGGCAACAATAATCCAGAAACAAGAACTTGAAGAAGACGATGAGACTGGGAACGCTGATCTCAGAATCAGCGGCGCTGGAGATGCACACCCGGACAAGGTAGACCCCACAGCGAAGGAGGTTGCTCTAAAGGAAGAGCCTGACTCGGAGGATAGATCACCTGCGCCTCTTGGTGTTATGCCCGTCGCAGTCCATGTGCCGACGGCGATCAGGATGCCGTTGGCGGCTGCTCCGCCCAAAAGAGCTTCCACGAAAGACCGACACACCAAAGTGGAGGGTCGGGGCAGAAGAATCCGAATGCCTGCAACATGTGCTGCTAGGATCTTCCAGCTGACCAGGGAGCTGGGTCATAAATCCGATGGAGAGACCATTAGGTGGTTACTTGAGCATGCGGAGCCAGCAATTATAGCCACCACCGGAACCGGAACTGTTCCTGCTATTGCCATGTCAGTCAATGGGACCCTCAAAATCCCCACCACCTCTAGCACAAACTCAGAACCCAGCGACCCATCCATTAAAAAGAAGCGTAAAAGACCAGCTAATAGCGAGTACATTGACATAAGTGACGCCGCCGTTTCAGTCTCCGCGCCTCTTGCCCCTATAATAACACAACCACAAACACCACCACCACCACCACCACCACCACAACCCCCTCAACAAGCAGCAACCGCAGTAGTTCCTCAGGGTTTAGTTCCCATGTGGGCCATACCGTCTAACGCCGTGGTTCCTGGCGCGTTCTTCATGGTACCGCCCATGGCGGCATCCATTGCGGGACCTCCGAACCAGCCCCAAATATTCACGTTCCCTGCTGCGGCTACGCCTCTAATCAACATATCGGCGAGGCCGATATCGTCTTTCGTATCGTCCATGCAACAAGCTGCCAATATAGCAGTAGCTATGCCTGTCTCGAGTTCTACTGTTTCTGGTTCAAAGCCTGCGAAAGCTACGTCAGTTATGGCGCCAAGTTCAAGTTCTGCTCCCATTAGTAGTACTACTACAACAAGTACCACTACCACGCAAATGCTTAGAGACTTTTCCTTGGAGATTTACGATAAACAGGAGCTCCAGTTCATGACTCGATCTTCGAAACATTGAAAACACGAAAAAGTATTTTCGGTGGTTTTTTCTCCGTCTCTCGGCTCTTTTCGTTCACTGGTGACTTTTTTGGGGTACACTTTTTGGTCTATCCGCCATTAACGAGATCGTTTGAGCTCGAAAATTGCCTTGGCTGATGGGGGGATTGTTCTGGTGCGGTGGGGGGAGCACGTGCACTCGTGAGGATGGGCTCTAATTGTGCACGTGTAAAGTGGGGTCACTATTAGGCAATTGGCTGGGGTGTTGGGTCCACCATATGTGGTGGGTCAACACTCAGCCTAAAATGCAAAGGTAGACTCGGCTCCGTGGACCGTGCAGTGCAAAAAGAGTAGCATTTTTTTTTTTTTAAAGAGTGGGGCAGCCGCATGTGATGGGGCGCGGGCCCCAAAGGAAGTGGGCCTTATGGGACCGTTTGGACATCGTTTACGAGGCGGCCGCGTGGTGGTCCCCATTGGTTGGTTCGGTGGTCCGATCGAGAGCAGAGCAGTGGGGAAGTAATGCTTGAGGTAGAGAAGGAGAAGGGGACACGTATCCTGTGTTTATCTGTCGATGTGGGGCCGACCCTTTTGTATCTTGGAGGTAGGGTCCTTTTTTATGTGGGCCTTGATATGCAAAAGGAAAACGGGATGGTGATGAGGATGATGTTGGGCATTGGATGCTGCTGGCCTTTACTTGTCTTGGAATATTAGAGTTGGGTTACAACCAAATGTACATGTAGCCTGTAACATGTTAGCTTTCCTCTTTGACTCAGTTTTTAGTCAATTGAATTCCAACATCTCAGTCTTTGATGGTTTGTGAAGTCTAGTTTCATCAAATGGTGGGTCCTTGGTCCCACCACAACCACCCCCAGTTTCGCTCTTTATTATTATTATTATTATTATTATTATTTTATCTCGGGAATTATAAAATCATTTGAACTTTCATAAATTTAATAGTTGTTTTTTTATCATTTAATTTTAATTGAAATTCATAGGCCTTCAAAATAATTTCGATGTTATTAAATTAATATTTATTAAACTTGTGCACGGATATGATTTAATTGTAAAATATCAAAAGGAGTCAAATTACATTGTATATTAAATAAATTTATTTGATGAAGGTTTAACAGTTTATGGCCTATTAAAAAAAAAGGCAGAGTAGATGATAGATTGGCGACATCAATTAAAAAAAAATAAAAAATAAAAAAGACAGAGAGAATGCAGCGGATTAGTTACTTTACCGAGAGAGCCATCACGTTCTTTGCCTCCATTCACTCTTATATGCAAATTCTCTGCATCACTTGGTATGATCAGCGGACCCAGTGAATGAATGCCTTTTTTCTACCGTTGTGATTTTGCTATCAATGTTTGCAAAATTCATCTCTACATTACAAAAATAACATATTTAAATAATAAGTTTAAAATTAAATTTTCAAATATATACTAATTGGTTTTCACTTTTTCAAATCATCGTCTAAGTAGCGATGCTTTGTCCCATTCAATTCTTTCTCTTCATAAATGTCATTAGCTATCAAAGCTCAGCTACACGCTAATGATAGTTATCGTGCCTTTTCTTATGGTGAAAGACACAATTCTATCCCTTTCAGCATGTGGAGGCTATTTTCGTGAACCCTAGGACTTGCTCTGCAAGTAGCGGTGGATCATTTGGCATATTTCAATTACTTGGTGGAAGTTAGGTATGCCGTTTGCTTCACTCTTGTCATGATAATGGTTGAAGGTAATAGTGACTGCAAATTTCAAAAATAAATGATCGAGGAATGGTATTATTCTCTCTGCATAATTCTGTAAAAAAAGTTATAATTCTAATAAAATTAGGATCGTGTGTTCATCAGAAATCTACCGACTCTTCAAATATAAATACATATGTAAATTTATCTAATTTTAAACAAATATATAAGTGGAGAATCCAATGATATGATTATGATATAAGCGGAGGGTAGGAATTATTTTTGAATGTTGTCCTGTGTGTTACCATGTAGGGACGCAGTGTTGGAAAGCTTAAAATGTCCCATTTGCTGAAATCTGTCCGTGGACTAAAGTTCCGTGGCCCATTTTATGCAGCTCACTAGAAGGTGGGTCCGCACTACTTTTGCCAGCTAGACTTTGTAGAATCACTGCATTGGGTGGTCCACGTGTGCGGTCTTCGTTTCAGTTTAGCCGTGATATGAATGCGATGCTGCTTTCGGCCCCACTTACACCCTACGTGAGCAGACTTGGCCCGCGGGCCGCTCTGCTCTGATTTATCATCAGATATTTTGATTTTGATTTTAATTTAATTTGGCTAGCACACGCAGTATGCAAACTACTGGGTGTAGTTGTAGGGTCCCATTCGCCATTCCCACTCTCGCACCAAGCCACTATGGGAAAACAAGTGGGTTGGGCTACCCGAAGGACCGGGCATCGCCAGCGATTAATTGAGAGTGAGGCCCACCTTCGAAGGATGGAGATTGGGGCCCACGTTTTAGATCTTCAAATGAGGGTTGGGAAGGGAAATGGGAACGAGTAGGTAGGAGTAGGACCGCGTCCCGTGCACATCAAGACACACTTGTGATGACTGATGAGAGGGCGTTTGGCTTTACTACACACTTTTTTAACTTTTAATTTAAAATATATTTTTTAATTTATAAATTAATTTAAAAATAAATAAATTAAAAATAAAATAATATTAATAATTTTAAAAATTATTAAGATAATATAATACTTTATTTTGTCAAATAATAATTTTAAAATAAGTAAATAAATTATAATTAAAAATATTTTATTTATAATTTTTTATTTATTTTAATTTTTTTAAAATTTATAATTTAAATTAAATATTAATATATTTATAAATAAATTTTAATTAATTTATAAGTCAAATCAAATACTTATCTAATTCTTATAATTTTATTTTATTTTTTGTTAGAGGAGAGACGAAAACAATGAGTCTATGTATCACGGGATTAAAATGAAAAATTAAATTAAAATTAAAATTTATTGGAGTTAATAGATTCTAATTAAAAATTGGAAGATTGAATTGATTGTAAATAAAAATTTAAAAAAAAATTGAATTTATTGTATTGTAAATATTAAACTATTTTAATATTAAATTTTTTTAATTGAGTACTCTTAATTAGACACTACAATAAAAAAAAACATTTATTTATATAATATGTATATTTTTTTTTTATTTTCATTATTATAATGATTATTGATGGATGGGCGTAATTATATATGAATGATTGTTGGGTTTTTTCACATAATTGTGGAAATGCAATGGGCATGGTATGAGCTCAAAGGGTGAAGTTGGACCAACAATTATGCTAATCAACTAAATATGGTTAAAAATAAGCTATAATTTAATGATATTGAAATTATTTTTAAAATTTTAAAGCAATCGAAGTTAATTATATGAAAAAATTGTCAAAATAAGAAATCATAATTGACTTAGAATATCAAATCGGGACACTCTTGACCCTATCCGTGGATTGCAAATTTGCAATTATTATTTGTTTGCATTGATTTGCTTTTCTGCCAGTTGGTTTTAGAGAAGATTGGTTGAAGCTGCTTCTCTCAATGATATGGTTGGAGGAAGTTCACTTTCCCCAGCTATTCTTTAGATTATATCGTTTTGGTTAGTGATTCTGATTACAGTGAAGACATTAAATTCTAGTGGCGACCTTTTTTCAACAGAACAAGCTTATCTTCTGAGCATCGTATAAACGACTTAGTGGGTTTAACGTTTCAATTGGATTGGATCTTAAGATGGCGCCATGGCTGAGCTTGGTTTGAAATTATGAATTTTACTAAGAGGCTGTACAAAGGCTTAACTATCTGTTCTCGATTCTCTATTTGCAATTTTCTTCGAAATTATAGCCGTCATCGGGTAGTAAAATTGGGAAAGATAAGTGAAGTTTCCTCAAACCAACTGTTTCATATTCTGGATTTTATCATTATAAAGAATGGTGATCTGAAGACCTGAATGCCCCTGGGGTAGAAAAAGATGTCAATCATGAGAGTTTCTCTGATTCAAACGTTGGTTAACACTACATTCAGTACTAGCACAAAAATTGTAGGCAAAAAATCTATAATTCTTTATCTTCTTGTTGTATCTATACAAATTCACAAGATCAATCTCATTTTAGCAGGGCTCCTTTGAATACAGGTATGGTATGTAGAAGTTTTATAGCGAATTAACAACCTATATACTCAAGGGAAATGTTTGCTTTTAGGCATATCCCCATACTGTGCATTTGTAACAAGTCTATTCAGATGGTCAGATTCTCTTGAATGGCAAGAAATGAACCCACTATATTTCCACCCACATCAGGGAAAGTTTCACATCCAGGAATAGGCCTCACTTTTCCCTTCTTATCAACTTCAACTGGGTATTTTAGCAGGTGCCCTCTCATCTCTGTAACCTCGTCAGCTGTATATTGTCTCCAATTCATCTCCCCCAGTGTCCTAATTCTTCTAACACATTCAAGACTTGATGGCTTTGTGAAGCAGTCCTCAATAGCTCCAATATGTTCTGCCCATAGTGACATCCTATATCCATATATCTATGAAGTACATATTTGCAAAAAAACAGCAAATCAGTTGCATAATTGAAGAAAATAATCTTTCACAGAACAATGACAACTAGCATAAAGATCAAGATAAGTTGTATCCCAATTACCAACAATAATGCAAATATATATATATATATATATATATATATATATATATATATATATTAGGAACAGTTGAATCCTAGGAACTAAAAGGGAACAATATTGTTTAACCAAAGCTACCTGTCCATGTGGATTAGATTGTTTTCTTGCCCAGGTATGACGAGGCTGATATGCCCCCATTGCAATTTCAGTGTCTCTTGTGCCCTCCATTGAACGCTGGTTTATGTTTGCAGATCCCAATATTACATATTCATCATCCACTATCATCCCTTTTGAATGAACATAAATCATGAACCGCCGGCTGTTCTGACTGTTTGCCTGGAAATGTTACATTATACCAGTCATTCACAAGTATGCAGTGAGAACAGATCCACTCTTGAAAATCAAATCATCTATAAGATTGAAGCATCCAAGTGCGAAATTTTCATTATATAAATGGAATGCATAGAGGAACCTTCTTGCATTGGGATATTTATCCTGTTGGGTCTGCCAAAATCAAAGGTCCAAAGGAAAAAAATGTTGGTTTCAGGAATTAACATACCTGAGGAGTGTTTGCGGCAGTGGCACTTGAGATGCCTGAAGTGTCATGTGTGTCTGTCAACTCACGATTACCAAGACAGAAGAAGTTCAAATAATCCTGAGGTGAGAACGTATTCTCAAGTCCAACCTCCAACAAAGCCTTGTAAATTGTCTCATACATCATTTGCATAGTTTTATGCTGCAGCAGTTCATAAATTTCCCACATTAACAAAATGTTAATTTATCATCACCTGAGCTCATACAAACCACAAGTGCTCTAACATGGTCAATTACATATATTCCCCAATAAAGAGTCATATGCCTCAGCACTACATAATTAGTTCATTGTTCATCATCTTTCCTTAAGAGAAACACCTCTATTTGAACTCCTATAGATTCTTGCAGCAGCAGCAACAATAACAACAATGCCACAAGAAGTAGAACATGGTTTTAATTTTAATTTTAGTTTGCAGTTTAGCAGTAGCCCCCACCTGCCAAAATAGAATCCTTTGTGTAGCAGCACCAGTTGGAACACCCTCTGGCCACATTGGAATAACAATATACGCAGCAAATCTTTCATTTGCTCTGATTTTATCAGCAATCTTCAAAGCAATTTCCATTGGAATTAAATTATTAGCGCCTGCAAGATAGCATGATAATGGCTCAGCATTCACTACAGAACTTAACAATGGAGCAATAAAAACAGCTCTCTATACCAAAATTTGGTTCAGTTGTATTAACCAAGAAGAACATACTACAGCAGATGGAAGTTTATAAAGATCTTTGCCATCGTGTCAAAGTAACACACTAACACTGGTCAATTATAAAGATCAAAACATCATGTCAAAGTAACTAAGTCATAAAATGTTCGACATTTATGGCCCTATGACACAGGAAGAATCCAACTATAAAAGAAATTAAGCAAGCAGCGAATACCACTACGTATATGCACTAGTGAAACTGAGTAAAATCTTATCCTTTCAAAAACCACAAAACTAATATTTTTCCATATTGAATTGGAATGTCAGAAGATGAGATGCCACCTACAAAGCCGTGAATCTTCAAATAATTCCAAAATCAAAGAATGAATTTCCTCACCTAAATCATTATATGAACTCCAGTTGTATGAGGATCCAATGAAATATTGATTCTCTATATAAATAAAGTGCTGGGCAGCACGAATGGCCTTCACATAGGCTGTATGTATGCTCATGTCAATGAGGACATTCTTCCCACAGACCAGGTTCTGCAACAATGAACATACAATCAACTTCCACAGGCAGCTATTTTTTACCACAAAATAACAGACACTTACAAAGATGAACAGAAACAAGAAAATCAATTACCATTATCAAAGATTATCTGATCTCACCTTGCTTGTGGCTTCTTTGGGATCCTTTGGGAAGCCTCTAACAGAACTGGAATCTATTGAACGAAAAATCTGCATTTTTCAAAAGAGGCATCTATTATGGAAAAACAAACTTCAAAACTAAGAACAAAACCAACAGCATCCCACCTCAGCCTTGACTGGTCAAGGTTTAGATAAATTACCTGAACATGCCAAGCTTCAGGATCATTCTCACCAACAGAAGGAGCATCAAAAACTCCTACAATATCTGGAATTCTTTCAATCCTGAGCAGAGAATCATCATATGACATTTTTAGTTTTTTTATCCCATGGGGTTTTGCAGCCTTGAACCAGCGCTCCTCAAAGTTGGCTAGAACGTCATATGCTGCTGGACCATCAATTCTACAGTGCAAATCATGCCATGGTTCTCTTGGACAACCAGAAACGTTATTACCCTAATTGGGTAATAAAATTACGTAATTAGAAAAGAAAAAACTTATTTCATTTTTTTTAAAGCAACTACCATTAACACACTACCAATATGATTCCTGAAGTTCTTGTCACATTTTCTTCTCTTGTGTATAACATGTAAATGATACTTTACCACTGAACAATACACTTAATCACAATTGTGCATCCACTGAGATAAATAGAGTTTAAGAACTTACCGTGAAAGTAGGGTTGTGATAGTCATCCTTATGCACAGTTTGCAGTGTCCTAAATAAAGGATGATGTGGAGTATCATATCGTCCATCACATAAATCAAGTCCACCAACAAAAGCTATGATTTTTCTTCTGTTATTGCCAGCATCAGCATCTACAATTACATTCTTCTGATGGTGCGTATATATAGTTCCGACTTCCTGGTATTTAAAGAGTAAGAGGAAATTTAGCAAGAAATTTCTAGTTTCTGCATCAAATTCTAATAAAATAAAACATAATATGGAAAGCTTGCTTAGATGAAAGGAAAAAGGAGCTTCTCAGTATTTCTGATTGATCAAGTGCTTGCTGTTTCACTTTCTTGTACCAAAATAAATTTCATAGGATGTGAGAAAAAAAATACCATTGCTAATTTTATAGATATGAATACAATAGCGAACAGCAAGAAGTAGAGAGAAACTGATTTGCCAACCAGCATTGCCAAGAAAGTTATCATGAACTATAGCATAAACTATTTCCTAGAAAATAAATAAGAAAACAATAGTTCACATATAAAAATTGGTAATGATCATATATGCTTAGTGATCCCATATCATGTAGAGAGTTTCGGGTAAGGTTTAGTAGAGTTATCAAAATAATAATGGATCAGATATTGACATAAAAGAAAAAAGAGAGTAATATCTTTGTTTCAGAATTTAGAATGTGATAAAGGCAGTAGGAATTTTAGAGATCAAAAATCAACTAATGGTGCTGAATTAATCGTAGTGAGACGGTTGAATTAGCAGAAGCCAACAGGAAACTGAATACAATAAACCCCAATATTGCATTCATAAAAAAAAATGTGAAGCTGACCTGTATGCTGTTTTAGCACCTAATTCAGTTTGAAGGACGATGCAAAATAAGGGCTTTCATTATGCAAATTTTTTTGACAGGCTCACCATAAGAAGAAGAATATTTTTCTGCTTTGAGCATTAACATAGATTAAATTTCAGTTTTGTTAAGGAATAACTAACCCTTTGCTTGACCCAGCTATGTCTTTTTCCAGCAATGCGAGGACAAAGAAGCACTTGCACTGATGAGTGTTTGAAAAAACGGCGGGTTTCCTCATCATGGGTCGCCATAATTCCATCCTGCAGTATTTAATTTGAAAAAAGTTTTAGCAGAAAAATTATTTACTTTCAATTTAAAATCAGAATGCCAAATAATATATAGAGTAATTTAAGAAAAAATCAGAAGTCATGGATTAATTGAAGATACAATGGCCATGGAGCTCTTCCCAGCAGCCCACATAAAGCACTTAAAAATGCATAGAGCATAAAGCATACAAAAAATACATCAAATGCACAGTAGTCAACACATTTAACAAAGATAATAACAATAATACGCAGCAACAACTCCCTTAGTTTTCTTGAAATCCAGAAATCAAAATTATAGCCTTGTGTTCATCGTGTAGAAATGAAATTATGCAGGCTAATAATATATTAAATAGATTGTGAAGATGACAAGTGCAACCCAATAATACATCCAAGCACAGATAGCTGAATACAACACCAGCACGGTTACACAATTATATACAGAAAAGACTTACAGTTTTATATCCTAAGATACACCTTGAAGTAGGGTCATCCCAAACAAGAAGCAGCACTCTTACTCCTTCCTGGGACTTGGACCTCAGCAGATCCCCCAATGTGGCATCTGATGGATGACCAGCATCTCGAATCAGTCTAACTTTGTGCCATACTGACCACCCTACAATATAAATTAAGCGCCTGGCATGGCGTATTGCATCAAAGATATCATGCCAACACTTTCTATGCACATAAGACAACCTGTCATCAAGTTTCAAACTTGGAAGACACCCATCTGGAACATGGGCATCTTGGTAAAGAGTCACTGTTCCACCTTTCCTAAGAGGAAAATACGTGCCTGGCACACCTTGATAGTCAGGACCTGCCCCCACGCCTGGATGGTAAATGCTCAGTTTCTCCATTGGGGTATATTGAATTGAAATTTTCAATACAGCTCCAGGTTTACATGGTTTACCACTGCTATTCAAAACAGGGTAAACTCCCTCAACTCTAGCCCCTGAATATATTCGTTCAACTGGAATGGCAACAATTCCTATTAACTGTGAACCCACAACATCACTGTCTTTAACCAAAAATTGCACTTCAGCAGCATAATGTGCAACAGGAACATAAAAATGTTGCATCCAAACAGGATCTTCACTGTTGCTAATCACAAAAGTTCTCCCAATTACAGCACCAGCTACTGAAATTGAAACATATGGATCGCTGGTAATCTTGCGGCTCATTTTTCCTTCTACCTTGGTTCCTATATTTCCTGGTAATTTATTAAGCATATCACCTAGTGTCTTATGAAACATGTCCATGTTTGGAAGGTTCTTCGCAGCATAAACCCATATATCCAAATTTCCATGTAAAAGCAAAACCCGCAGAGATGCTTTACCATTCTGCCAAGGCACAATCTGCGTACCCTGGCTATGCTGTGAATCGTTAGAGGAACTTGAATGGGCATAAACAGATGTAGAATATTGACCAGAAGAATCAGCCTGGCCCAAATAAGCCCCCTCGTAATTACTTGAAAAGGAGTCATTAGGATAACCATAAAAGTCTTGTTTATATCCATGCCCCAAACTCAAACTATGAAGGCTAATAGAGGAATCAGGCACTGGTGGCACTGAAGGCGCTGGCGGGGAAGCAGGGGCAGAAGGGCGATTATTATCATTCAAATGCATGTTACTCAACAGATCATCCAAAGGTGGGTATGCAGAAGAGTGAGAATTGGCGGAATCACTATAAGTATCATGATTTATCGATGACCCAGTTCCCAAAGGAGGGCAAATATCATGTCTTTGATGAGAGGAAAGGGAAGCTCCTTGTGGGGTGCTATCATGGCCCGGTTGATGCTGATAAGGATACTGCGATAAACTGTAATCGAAACTGCCATGATGTGAAAGGGATGGTGAAGGAGAACCATGTGGAATTGGAGATGAAGGGTAAGGATACGAATAGGGAGGTGGTGGTGATGCGTACGCAGGTGGTGGTGATGCGTAAGCGTGTGGTGGATACGTATAATGAGCATAAGGGTATGGATAGGAAGCAGAGGGGTGGTATGAATCTGAATTGGGAGGAGGTGGATAGCCATGATTTGGAGGAGGATGACGATAAGGGTATGGACAGGGGTTATTGTACGGGTAAGAAGATGAAGACCCATAATTCTCCATTAAAAATCTTGTGTTTGCTTACATTGCAAATCAAATGAAGGATTGTTCACAACCAAATCTATACAGAAAGATATCAAAAGACTGATTCTTTTTTTTCTTCTTCTTAATAGGTTTCAAGAAAGAAAAAAGTGCAGAGAAAGGAGAAAATATCAATCTTTAATAAAAGAGAAAAGAATTACCTTGTTAAATGAATTGGGTGATGAAACAAAGAGAAATTGCAGGTCTAGGAACCTTCAAAGAAGAAGACGAAGAAGAAGACAGAAGGGAACTTTGTTCCATTCAGTTTCCGGTCAAGTACAAATCTTATACAGTTGTCGAATGTGTGACCAGATCTACTTTTCTAGGTTAAAAAGCTGTGTTTTGCTTGTTTTTTTGCTTTTTCCTTGTTATATAACTCAGAAAATTAATATTATATTACATGATATTTTCTATACTATTACTTTATTTTATTATACTTTATGTTTTATTTGTATTTTTAATAAATATAATATAAATTTTATTTAACAGCAAATAAATTATACGTTCTCTCTTTACTCAAAGTCCTCTCCCCTCTCTCTAAAACTAAACCCAGAGGCTTGGCGTGTTGGCCGTCCAACATTTTCCTCTCCCTCTTTCTTTTTTTATTTTTTAGCTTTTTTTTTTTTTTTTTTGTGTGCGTTAGTTTGTTGCAGTCTCCAAATTTGGAGTTTCAGTGCCCTCATAGGATGGGGCTTTTGATGGGTTTTTGTGGCCATTTTGCTTTCCCATCAGTTGATCTGTAGCCAACCTGCAAGAAGTCTATTTCCATGAGTCTCCATGCTGGCGGGTATCTTAAAGGAGGCGGTGGTTATTGAATCCTTTAGGCTACGTGTGATTGAGAGAGTCTGAGCTCTACTTAGTCTTTTCTCGGGTTCTTAGTAATTACTTGGATCTTTTCTCAATAAATTTATAGTTGCTTGTTCAACCTAACTTGCCATTTCCATGGGGAAATTGATTTTTTTTGGAAAAGTTGTGCTTAGTTTTGAATTGAAAGTTTAGATTCTACATGTAATGTGAATGAGCTTCCCTTTTAGGATGTAAACTTTCTAATAGCTACCAACGACTCCGAGTGGTGGAAGTGGATTGCCATGTTATGTGATGTTGGGTCTTTAGGATTCAAGTCTCCCACCCGTTGGATAAATTTCAGTGATTGTACTTGTAATAATCTGATTTATATATATATATATATATATATATATATATATATATATATATATATATATATATAAAATATTCTTAATTAGATTATTAATTTATTATTATTATATTCATAATGATAAATTAGTATTTTCATAATAGTAATATTTTTATTATGAATATTATTTTATGAGTATTATTATTACTGTTATTATTAAAGTTTTAATTAATTTAAATATAATGAAAAAATTTTAATTTTATTTGAATATACCTAAAAAGTTTAAAGACTGAAAAAGTAATTAAAAATAAAAAAATAGCAACTTTTTCTCTCTCCCTCCCCTCTCTCTTTCTTTTTCTCTTTTCCCCGTCACCTCCCTTCTCCCTCCCTTCTTCTTATGGCCAGTGAGCCTTCAGCCATCGAAGACGGCGGGTGAGGAGCCCCACCACCCAAGCGATGCCGGCGAGCTATCTGTCTGCTAGAGCAGCACTAGCAGCAGTGCAAATGGTGGGACTTTCTCCTCCAAAGCATGCGCAAGAGAGGGAAATTCTAGGTGCAATTTTGGCTTCATTCGAAGTCTGACCGGGACTTTTTTGTGGCATTAGAAAGCTTATGAAATAAGCTTTCTTTTGGGACTAATTTCAGTTCGTTTGGTGGCCGGATGAGTGAGAACAAGAAGAGAGAAGTTTCAGCTTTTAGTGACTTTCCGGCCAAATCCCAGCCAATCGGTGGTCAGTTTGGATGATCGAACGAGGCGATTGTGATCTACACTCCTTAAGCTTCATTTTAACACTAATTACGCCTTGATTGGAGATCAGACGGAGAAGATGCTCATCGAACGGCCTAAAATAAATCAGCCAATATTGGGCGATCGAAGCAAATTTTTTATGAATCATTAGCGGATCCATCACCAACAGCTCATGGGCATCCCGGATATGCACTAGGATCGATGATAGATCATCAGTGCCCAGGACCAAGTTTTCGGCCTGATCCGGAAGCCCAACGGCCCGTTTCAGAATATAGTTAATATTACAGTCGATTCCAGCATTTTTAGACATTCTGAACGCGTTCTAGGTAGCATAATTTATAAAGGTAGTTCCTAACTCAAGTTGTGTAGTTTATGTCTTGATTTAGTTAGCTGGTTGAATCTCTAAAATATTCCCGGCTTAGTAAAGTAATTTTAATTAATACAAGGACGATGTGGAGGTCCTTTAGGAATATTTTTATAATTTTTGAAGTGCTGAAAATAGTTATTTGGACTGTAGAGGAGTTAGGGACTCGAGCTAAAGTTTAAAAGTTTAGACCTAGATTAGATTTCTTATAGGCCCTAGATGGGCATTATAATTACTGTTGTAGGCCTAAGGCCATGTGTGCTGCCGTTGTTGAGTTTTTCTTGCAGGAGGTTAAGTCCAGTTATAGAAGAGGCACTGTCGAAATTTTAGCAAGACCTTAGGAATTATTTTTGATTCTTTAATTAAATTAATTGGTTAATTCTGCCAGTAAATTAATAGAGGTCAGTGTATCTGTATAGGTGATTGGTGCCGGTTAGCGTTTCTTCTCTCCAGTAGGACCAGTTGCAATTGGATTGACCAGTCTGTGAATTTGATAGTGATTTTATTTGTAATTTTAATATTATTAAATTATATTCAAGGCATGCTCATGAATTCACTTATATATATGTATATAATTAATTAAATGCTAGGCACGCTTCTTTGTTGTATATGTTATTGAATTTGTTTGTGGATGTCGTCTTAAGATAAATTAGATTTGTATGTGTGTGTGTGTTGGTGTAAGTATGGTGTGGATATGGATATGGGTAGGACGGGTAGTCACGGTTGGAGCTTGACTCGTTGGGACCCGATCCTTATATATGGATAAGTCAGGGTAAGCACGGCTTTGAGTTGATCTCGTTGCCTCCGCACTTGAATTTTGAAGCAAAAGTCTGACTTGAGTTGATCTCGCTGGCAGGTATTGGATTAAGAGAGCTATATAGGGGATCAACTCCTATATATGTATTAATGTGACACATTGAGTGCGTGAATAGTTTCAAATTATCTTCTCGTATGAATATTAAATGAATTATTGCTATATGTGATGGATGTGCATTTTATGGTAGGATTGCACTAGTTTTAGATAGTTATAGAAATTGCATTTATAATCAATATTTAAACTTTCTGAGTCAAATACTCATTCCTATTTAAATATTTTTCCCATGTTACAGGAGGAGCGAGTTTTTTTTTTTTAGTCTAACCTGCAATTTCTTCCGCAGGTTATGGTGCTTCTTAGTTTAATAGCTTTATTATTTGTTAAATTGCTAGAACTCCACTATGACATTGGTTTGTGAGTATATTGTATTAATTAATGATATTAAATGGTTTGTATAAATTGTATATCAAGGTTGAGCTAGACTCCCTTAGTAGTGAATATCTGATAGTTATTGGGTTGGGTTAGTATAAATAAATTTAAAATATTTTATTTTCATTTTGTTCGCATGTTGGGCCTTGATTTTGGTCCTGGTTAAAAGTTTGAAAACGGTGAGACTTACTATGGGCCTCAGGGGCTTTATGCTGATCCAGCCCATAAAATTGGGTTGTGACAGTCCTGAACTTATGCATTTGTAATAGTCCCTTAACTTAAAAATGTAACATAAAACCCTTTAAATCTTTAATTTTTGTACAGTAAATTCCATTTACCTTTAATCACTGGTTTCTCTAGTTGAATGTTGACGTGTATGATCTTATGTGGCTTTTCTCTCTCCTCTTTCCTGCCACATGTACAAAAATGATTCTCTCTCATCTCTTCTCACTTACCAAACAAAATCTAGCATCTTCCCTTATCTTACCAAACAACGAAAAATGAGTCTCTCCTACTTTCCACACTGAAAATTCAATCCCTTCTCAAATCGAACAATCAATCTATCCACTACTCTCCTCGACATTGATTGGGACTTTCTGCTCTCTAAAAACAATGACATCGATTGGGACTTGAGAGTTTATTGAAACATCAATTGGGGAAGCGACAACATCGATTGGAGATGGGAGTCCATTGTATCGTCATTTGGGACTTCATTACGACAGGAACGTGGATTGAAGCCTTCCATTGCTTCCTTTTTTTATTTTGTAGCCGATAATTTGAGACTTTCTCACAACTGTTGATTTTGAATCAATTAGGACTCAATGTTTGGGTTTGGAGTACAAAAGAAAAACTACAAGGAAGGAGAGAAATAGTGAAAAGTGAAGGTTTGAAATCTTGTGCTTCAGAAGATAGTGACAAATTTGAGTTGAAGGAAGGGGACCACAGACGAGTGTTGAGTGAAGAGACATAATGGCCCACAGCCATGGTTCAGGTGAGACATAAAAATCAAATTTTTATTGTTTTCCTTTTCTTTAATACTATTATAGGATGTTAGTAATACAAAAAAGACGGGGTTTTCTTAGGGTTTGGTGAAATTATAGATAAATTTTTACACAAGTTTGAGAAGATTCTACTAAAATAATTGCTGCCATGTAATTGCTATCTTGAATGCCATGTTGAGCTGTAATTGTTGCCCATGCCTACTATTCATATGTGAAAATGCTGCTGGAACATAGAAGTTGCATTTTGTTAGTGGCCTTTAAAAGTAAAGTTGGTGTTATTGCTTTTCTTAAAGATCGAAATCCACTATTATTTATTTTATATTACTTTTTAGATTCCTCTCTAAGAATATGGTACTAGTCAATAAAGTATTATTTTAGCTATATTTTTATTGCTTAGGTTCAGGTCACTTATTTATTGTTACTGTTACCACTAATAATGCTTATTACTTATGTTTATTGTAATACCCCAAAATTTTATTATTTATGAGTATTTTTGGTATTTTAATTTTATTTAAATTTTAGGAATTTTTTTGAGATTTTTCGGATTTTAAAAATCGGGTTCGATTTTCCGAAAATATAAACTTTGATGATTTTTAAAAATTAATTTAAAGACCACGTGGCAAAACTAAAAATATATTTGGAGTCTACGTATTTTTCTGAGTTTTATGGAATTTTTTCGGAATTTTTGGACCTCGTTTTCGGTCCCGAGGCAGAGTAAAAATTTAAAATTTTGTATTCTGAATCGAACCGGCCGAATCGAACCGGACCGGATTGGACCGATCGAATCGGACCGACCCTTTTCCTTCTTCCCTTTTTCTTCCCCGCGCGCGTCGTCCCTCTCCCTTCTCTCTCTCGTTTCTCTCTACTCCACCACGGCCACGGCCGTCGCCAGCCAGCAGATGCCGCGCGCCTCACCCAACACGCCGCCCGAACGTGGAAAATGCTGTAACGCCTCACTGCGTCGCTCCAGCTTCCTCGGCCAAATCCGGCCGATCCGGCCACCGATTGGACCGGGTCTTGTGTCCAAAATCATCTACTCGGCGAGAGCTTTCCATAGACACCAAGAACGCCGAAATCCATCGAGCGGTTTGTCGGATTTTTGCTCGGGAAGATTTTAGCCCATTTCGACTTTTGGACTAGATTTCTCGAAAACCGTGAATCCCACGAGAAAACCGAGGCCACCAGCACGCTCCATTCGTCGAGAGCTTCGCAACGACATAAATTTCGAATTTTTCCGACACCGTTTTTCGGTGGGTCCCACGGAACTTCGCAGTGTTTTTCCGAGCATTTAATGAGCTTAGAAAATTCTGAAAAATTTATGTACTAACTCCCGTGTTATGGGCTTCGTGTAGGTATCATCGATTCGCGGAAATTCGACAGTTGACCGGGTCTGCAAATTTCGGGCCAGACAGACCCGTTACCGGAAAAGTCTCCGGATTGGACCGAGGTTTTGGCTAGCCCCCCATTGTCAGACGTCCCGAGCGTTCTCAAGTCGGAATCGCAAAGGTAAACCCGAACCTTATTTTTTCGTAATTTTCTAGTGCTTAAATAGGATTAAAAATCCATAAAATATTCGTGGTAGCTTAGAAAATTACGATTCTTTTTGCAATAGCTTAGTAATATTGCTAAGGACCGCGGGGCAAAGTTTTATAATTTTTAGAGCTTGTTTGGGCAGTTTTTGCAAAAATGATCAATAATAAGGACTAAATTGAAATTTTGCGTATTGTGATGGATGACTGATTTGATGGGCCCAGGAGGGGCTGTGTGATATGATTGAACTGTGGATATATGGATTGTGAGTATAGAAGTGTGTTTTGAACCCTTTTGCAGGTTGGGTAGGTCCTAGGTATAGGGGAGACTCTGCCGGATTTTCGGCACGACTTAGGACGTAATTGGTCTTTTCTTTGTTTGTATTGAGTCAGATTGTATTAAATAAATGTAATATGATTGTCAGGTGAGCCGGGACAGCCTTCTTCCTCCGCCCAGCCGCCACAGTGATTGTCGTCAAGTCTGTGAGTAGAATATTAATTTTAATTGTAATTTCGATATTATTATATGTTCAGCATGCCCATGCATCACTTATATGCATATATTTATGTAGTTAAACTCTAGGCACGATTTATGATGCATTGATAAATGTTAAAGTGCCATGTGTGTTGTTGTGGTAATTTGGAGCAGTGTGCGTGCGTTGGCGTGCGTATGATGTGGTGTGGACTATGGATAGGACGGGTAGACACGGCTTGAGTTCTTCGCTGGGACCCGGTCCTTCGGGGTAGACACGGCTTGAGTTCTTCGCTGGGACCCCGATTTGGTATTTAAGTGGAAGTCCGAGCTGAGTTCTTCGCTGGCACCAGGTTGGATTTAAGAGAGCTGTATAGGGGATCAGCTCCCATATATTATGACTGATGTTACAGGGTGCGTGAGTGCTCCAAATTACCTTTTGATGTTATGATGTGAAAATGATGTGGATGTTGCATTTCACTCTACAGGGTGCATTAGATTTAGATAGTTATAGAGATTATGGTTAAAATTGATATTTTACTCTCTGAGTCGAACGCTCACTCCTGTTCAACATTTTTTCAGGCTACAGGAGGATTTTATTTGGTTAACCTGCTTTTCTCCCTCGCAGGTCATTTATTAATGTTTGTATAAACTTGTTAAATCTTAGAATTTTCGCATGTGTTAGAAATGTTTATCTGATTTGGGTCTGTAAACTAAATTATTATTTTGGGACCTGTAAACTTAATATGCTATGCATGTTTGATGGATTGGATGAGGGAGCTGAGCTCCCATTTATTATTATGTTGATGAGTATGTGGAGGGTGAGCTGAGCTCCCCAATTGACTATATATTGTGTTTACCGGTCGGGTGAGTCGAAAACTCCCCGTTGGTAAGTCCATTTTATGGCCGGACTCTGTCCGTTTGTTTTCTTGAAATTGGGTCCAAATGGGCCTTAGAGTTGGGTAAATGAATAGTTAAGGCTTACTACGGGCCTCGGGGGCTTTAGGCTGGCCCAGGTCCTAGTGCCGGTCCGGCCCATAGGTTGGGTCGTGACATTTATTTTATTTATATATAACATATTAGGCGTATTGAAGTCTTATTCTACACCTAACCTATCAATTTTATAATTTTAATAATTTTTACTTAAATAATGCAATAAATTTATAATTTTGTTGTAATGTTTTGTATTGTACATGTATTGTATGTAGGTACATATGATGGGAAATGGTTTAGTATTGCCTTGCATCACAGTGGTACATTGGGTAAGTGGGGCTATTATGATGGAATGGTTTGGAATGTGCATGACTTGCAAACTAAAACAATGTCATTAATTCCGATAGCTAAGATGTGTCTTAGTTTGAAATTGAAGGGGAATGTGAGATATTTTTGGAGACAGCTTGACAAGGAATATCATGAGGGTTTAAAACCCTTAAAATATGACATATATGCATTGCAAATGTGTAGGGAAGCTGAGGTAGTAGGGATGGTTGATGTGTATGTGCATCATCTCACTTTTGATAAAATTAAAAAAATTATCACTCTACTAGATGAGGTAGTTGGACATCATGCTACACTTGAATTGATTGGAGATGAGCAACCTATTTCAAAAAGAGGGGATGAAAGGGAAAAAAAAAGGGTAAAGCACATCAAGCTAGAAAAAGGTCAGGGAAGTACAAGAAATGTTAGGCAATTGAGTGGAATACTAGTGATGGGGTAGTAATTTAGTTAATGAGCCTAATTTTGATGTTGGACAGGGTGAAAATGAGTAAAATCTTGGTGATGGCTTAGTTAACGAGCCTCATTTTAATGTTGGGCATGATGAAAATGAGCAACCTATTTTGGTATATATGATAGATTAGGTTCATTAAATGTTAAGACAAGGAATCAAAATTACTGTGACTATGATTTTGATTCTTATGTTGAGGAAAATCTTGGTGAAAGTGATGTTGGATATTCTAATGATGTTGGGTTTAATGTTGGGGTTTCATATAATTTGGGGAGGGAAAACGAGGATGTTGACAATGTTGTTAATGATAATGGAGGGTTAGAGCAGGAGGAAACTATAGGAGTTCATAATGATGGAGGATTGGGGCAAGAAGAAACTGTAGAAATAGATAGGGCTAAAAAAGGAGGGTTAAAGTAGGCAAGAACTCAAGAAGCTGATTTGGTTGGTGAAGAATATAACATGGAGGCAGGTGATGAAGATGTCCAAACTATCTTGCAAGAGATTAGAAAAGGCCCTTTGGGGGTAGACCAAGGGGCAATGGAAAGAGGGTTCATAGTCAGGGTACAAATGGTGATGTGAATGTGCAAGTAAGTAATAAGGAATCAGATTATGCACCTTCTGATGATTTATGGGCAGATTCAGATTCTGACAAGGATGATAGGGTTAGGTACCTAAATTTTAATGCTAATCGGGATATGCAAGATCCTACTTTCGAAGTTGGAATGCTTTTTAAAAATAAGGATGAATTTAAGGAAGCTTGTAGAAGTTATGGCATTAAGCAAAGGTTTCAAATTCACTTGTGCTTGCAAAAATGTTACAAATCATGTGGATGAAGGATCTATGCTAGCAAAAAGAATCCTAAAGACACAAATGATCCTACTATGCAGATTAAGAGTGCCAACTTCACACATTCCTATGTAAAAGACTTCAATAACTTTCATGTCACTTCCAAATGGTTAGATCAAACTTATTTGGAGACTTTCGGGATAGATGCAAATTGGAGCTTGGCAGGGTTGGTACAGAGGGTGAGAGAAGATTAGAGTTTAAGCATCAATAGGATAAAGGCCTGGAGGGTAAGAGAATGGGCACTGAAAGCAATAAATACAGATGGGAAGATCAATATGGTAGATTTTATGACTATAGAGAGGAGACACTTAGAACCAACCCATATACTACATTTGAGTTTGTCACTGATAGAGGAGTTTTTAAGAGACTGTACATCTGTTTAAGGCCACTAAAGAAGGCATTTAATGTTGGTTGTAGAAATTTGATGTGCTTAGATGGATGTTGGCTTAAAGGCAAATGTGGTAGTTAACTGTTATTTGTTGTTGCCATAAACCCTAATGATTGCATATTTCCAATTGCATATATAGTTGTTAAAACAAAAAATTGTCAAAATTGGAAGTGGTTCCTTAAGCATCTTAAAAAGGACATGCAAATGCGCAACTGTGATAGCTAGACCTTTATGTCAGACAGACAAAAGGTATGTAAATGAGTTTAATCAAATGAGCACATTTTTTATTTGAGCAATTTCATTTTTATTCCTCATTTTTTTTTGCTATGTTTTGTATTATTTGCTTCATTTTTATGGATTGATATTGATGTGTTGTGTTATGTTAGGTTGATTATAGGGTTTTATTGGGGCTCTTGAGGATTTGTTCCCTAACTTAGAGCATCGATTCTGTGTGAGGCATTTATACACCAACTTTAGGCTCTATTTAGGCCTAAAGAATTGAAGGACCTCTTATGGAATGTTGTAAGGGATTCTTACACAGCCAAATTAGATTTCTGGTTGGGAAAGGTGGAAGAAAAAAATGTAGAAGCAAGGAAATGGCTGAGAAAGAGACCATGTGAACATTGGAGCCAAGCATGTTTTAAACTTGAAGCAAAATATAACATACTGACAAATAATCTATGTGAATGCTTCAACATGTACATATTGGATGCTAGGGATAAGCTCATCATTACCATGTTAGAAATTATTAAAACCAAACTGATAAAGAGGATGCTTAGGAAAAAAGAAGAGATATGTAAATTGAAAGGTTCTTTGTGTCCTAAGATATAGAAAAAAAAACTAGATGAAATGAAGGCCTTGGCATGCATGTTTCAACCTAATTTTTTTAGGGGACCCAAGGTTCAAGTGTTTGGATGTGGTAGTTAATTTGTTGTGAACATTGCAAATAGAACATGTACTTGTAGGAGATGGGATATAAATGGTATCCCTTGTGCTCATGCCTACTCAGTAATTTATGGCAATAATGAGCAACCTAAGCAATATGTATATGAATGTTACCATATTGCTACATATGGCAGGGTTTATAGTTATTATATAAACCCAACAAATGGGATGGACATGTGGCCTAAAGTTAACACACCACACAAACTCTTGCCTCCAGGATCATTGCAGAAAAAAAGAGGAAGAAAAGGCAAGGCAAAAGGAGGCCAAGGAAATTGAAAATGCACAGGCAACAGGCAAAATGAGCAAAAAAAGGTATTGTTTCAAAGACGTGCAGTGTTTGCGGGCAGGCAAGCCATAATAAAAGGTTTCGTCAGGATGTTACAACTATCCAAACACAATCAGAAAAGGTATTATCTATCAAATAAAGTATTTAATGTATTTATAGTACCTTTTGTTTTAAAATGCAATTTATTAGTACTTTTTATAATTTTTTGTGCCTAATATAGGGGAACCAAAGTATTGGGTCATCATATAGAATTCAAATAGAAAAGAAGAGGCAATACAATATTAAATCTCTACTTACCTTACATATTATCCTAATTGTGCTTATGTGTATGTGAATTTAATAAATATACTTTCTTTAGACGAATCATAGGAATGCAGGAGTGCAGAGATCTAAGATAGCTTCTTATGCATTTGTCCAACAAACTCCATTTCAGGGGCATAGCATTGTCATAGTTAGGTGGATGATGAATGTGAACTTTCTAAAACTACTTGTAGTTACAATTATTTTTTAAGATGTTGAGTAAACTCATTAAGTGACCAACTTAAAATGTATATAGGGAATAAGTCAAACTGTGCCAACTTCCTCAACACTTAAAGGATCTATTGCAACAGAGTTACATAGTGTAAGTAAATGTGATTAAATCAAATTACATTCATTAAATATATTCTTCAATCATATATTGTTTGCTATTTTTTTATTATTTTTTGTTTCAATGTAGGGTACACAAAGGCCTGCTACAGTTCAAATAAGAGTAAGGATAAGGGTTGCAAAGTCAAGCAAAGGTAGACAAGGGCCAGCTTGATTTTGTAGATATTTTGAATTTTGTTGTTATGCGTATGCCATGTTTATATTGGACATATGTTTAGTTTGTAATTATATCTAAGTATATAAGATAGGCAATTTGCTGGATATTGTGAGGGCAATAGTTTGATATAGGTATAATTTTGATTTTGAAAATATTGACACAGGGCTTGATGGCTTTATATAGGTTTAGGTCATTCAGTTTGTTTTTTTGTGCTTCAGATATTGAATCAAAGTATTACTGTTTTGATTCAATGTTGAGGCAATATTACACAGGGCAGTCAATGGTATACCAACTTTTAAATCTTAATGTATTATTTTGTTCTTCAGAGTTTGAAGCATGGGTACCTTTTAGACAGGTTGTAACAATTTATGGATATTTATATGGCAGACATAATGTTATTTTGGTTTAATTTTAATTCTAATATAGTATTTTTTATTATGTTTACTTTAAATATAAATCTAGTTGAATATCTCAAGTTAAAAAAAGTTATTAATTTTCATTGATTGTTGGTTGATAAGATAATCTCATCGAGTATATTGTATCTCTATAGTCACTCAAATTTTTCTTGTATAACAGGAACATCCTTCAACCTTATTAATTGTAACACAATTGTCCTTTGACTTTATTAATTGTAACACCATTATCCTTAAACTTTGTTAATTATAACACCACTGTCCCATAACTTACTGTAACGTAACACAATTATCAGATAATTATTACAATACATTAACACAAAAATTAACTTTTAGATCAATTCACACATACTATGGAAATAAAGATGCTAAGTTCACTTTCATTACATTGAAATTAAAATACATTCCAACTTTTCTTACATAAAAACCTAACAAGCACCAAAACATGAACACCATCAACAACCCAATATATCTAAAAAGCGCCACCTAAACTCCAACTGCATATGTTCTGAAAAACAACTACAAGAAGCAAAAAAACAAACAACCATTTCCATATATTGTATCCTTTCTCCGTCTTCAATTTTTCAGCTTCCCTTCCGTTCTCCATTCTTCTAACTAGATTTAGCAACCCAACAAGAACTGCATTAGCTTGGCTTGGGAACTTTGGATCAGCCCAATTAAAGTAATTGTAGCAATCACCTTTCCGCAAATAGGCATCAAGGTAATTGAAATTAAAAATATTTATGAATCCACTTTCATGCAATACCATCAAAATATATAACCTTGAGATGCTTACCCCAAACTTGCTGCACCCATAAAACCTTATTCCTGGATGACCATTTGTCCAAGACGTTGTCAATTTGGCTTCCTCATCACAACACAACGGGATCCCATTTGGTGAGAGCCTTTTGTGTGACATCTTTAGTTGGGTCCTTCAATGCTGAGGCCAAGTAGCTCCTTCAATGGCGACGCAAGGGAGCTCCTTTGTTGGTTCTTGTTTCAAACTCCTTCAATGGAGAACAAAAGAAGATGAGAAGGTAAGATGTGCAGTTTTAGAGAGACCAAATGTTTAGTGAGAGAAAATGTTTAGTAAGATGTACAATGTTTAATAATTAAATACTTATTTTACTATCTTTTAAAAATTTTTAATATATCAAAATAAATTTATAATTTTAGATATAATTTTTTGAATTTAAAATAAATCATCGTTTATCATATAATAATTAAATGAAAGGTGGTTTTCCCCACAATATATTTCACCACACGAATACAATTCTTACACTTTGTTAAACTTGACTTGAGCAATTCCCTGAAAGATTCCAGTGGAATCATTAATTGCTAAGTAAAATTCAAAGCAAAAGAGACAAGATAACATGGAGCTTATGGAGAAGGAACAGAGTAGGATACTTATATGGACCTTGACCAGGGTGATGCACTATGGATGTTTCCTCTGGTGGTGACTAAAAGTCTGCTGTCTTTATTGGGTTCAATAATTCTTCATTATACAATAAAAAGCTACTTTTTACTTTTATATCATAGACTTTGCCCTATTTGACAAAAACTTTTGAAATAATATTTATTATTTTGATCATATTTAAAATATTATTTTTTTATTTATATTATTTAATGACATAATATTTATAATAATATTAAGATATTAAGAGAGTAGTTTATGAAGAGTTACAATTTCTAACTTTTAGAGGTTAAGAGAGTATTTTAATCAAGGTAATAAGATAATACAATTATTTTTGTATTTAATAGTTATTTTTACCGAAGACTTCTATTTTAAATTATTATATAAATAGTTAATTACTAACAGCTAATATTTAATCATTAATAGCTAATAAAATAGTTGACAGCTGAACAGGACTTTAATTAAAAATTGAATCTTCTATATACTCGAGTGTATACATCTAATCAATTAATAATGACATATTAATTAAAATTACAATAAGTCTCATGAATAGTTTTAGAATTATGACTCAAAATCCTAGTAGAATTTGGATAAATATTTTCCTAATTTGAGTGAGAGAAATATTCCTTAATAGGATAGAGGAATATTTTTTATATAGAGTAGAACTCTTGTTTTAGTGTTAATCCTAAATTAAGTGGGACTCATAATCAGATTAGGATTAAGGAAATTAATACTATAAATAAGAGAATGATAAAAAAAAGTTATTTGCCTTTCAACTCATAGAATGAGGCTGTCGCCCATCGTAGAGAGGGACTTTGCCAATTGCTGAAGATTTAGCTTTACCCATTGATGAGGTGCTCCTGCCCATTGTAGTCCCATTAAGGAAAAGAGAGGTTTCGGCCTATAGTGGAGAAAGGACATAGAATTCAATAAAAGATTCTTATCCATTGGTGAGAGGGCTCTTGCCCATATAGTTGACAACACTTTATATGGTGTAATGTTATCATAGTAAATATATTGGGTTATATCTAGAGGAGATTGAGAGGGACTAACTAATATATTTACTATGAGTAGTTTGATGTAGTGTGAGTTCTCTTGGGTGTAATTGGATTTATGGGTACTATAACTTTGAGTTTGTAATGATGATTTATTATTATTGATAGTAGAATATGACATGCCTGTGAATGTAACCCTATGTTAAGAGGGTGAACCACATAAATATTGGTGTTTTATGTGTTTGCTTTATTTCTTTACAGTTTATATGATTCCGCAGTGCACAAAAAATTGGTATCAAAGCATGTGGATAATCTTGGTAAGTTTGATTGAATATGGAGCTACTGCGACATGTAAAAAGTCGCACATGCAACCATGGTGATGGTGGAGAGTTGAATTTAAGGAGGAGCTCTTGATATAAAATCAAGATGGTTGATGGTGCGAAAATTTTTTGAATAAAGAAGTAAGTTACACTCAAGATGAAGATTGAAGAATGGAGATTTGAAGGGTTCAAGATCAAGTATAGAGATTTGATGATTTGATGACACCCAAAAATTTGAGGTAAACAATAGTTGATGGATTTTGAGTCAAGGTGGAGATTATTAGAACTATAACTCAAAATCCGAGTAGGATTTGGATAGAACTTTTTCTAATTTGAATGAGAAAAATATTTATCAATAGGATAGATGAATATTTCCTATATAGAGTAAAACTCTTATTTTAGTGTTAATCCTAAATTGAGTAGGACTCCTAATCATATTAGGATTAAGGGAATTGATACTATAAATAAGAGAATGGTAAAAAAAGTTATTTAGTTTTCAGCTTATGGAGTGAGGTTGTCGCTCATTGTAGAGAGAGGTTTTGTCAATTGCTGAGGATTTGGTTTTGTCTATTGATGAGGGGCTCCTACCCATTGCAGTCCAATTAAGGGAAAGAGAGGTTTCGGCCTATGGTAGGGAAAGGACATAGAATTCAATAAGGAATTCTTGTCCATTGGTGAGAGGGTTGTTACCCATATAGTTGAAGACACTCTATGTGGTGTAATATTATAATAGTAAATATATTGGGTTATATCTAGAGGAAATTAAGAGGGATTAAATAATATATTTACTATGAGCAGTTTGACATAGTGTGGGTTCTCTTGAGTGTAATTAGGTTTATGAGTAGTATAAGTTTGAGTTTGTAATGATGATTTATTATTGTTGATAGCAGAAGATGGCATTTATGTGGATGTAACTCTATGTTGAGAGGATAAATTACGTAAATATTGGTGTTTTGTGTGTTTGCTTTATTTCTTTACAGTTTACACGATTCCATGGTATACAACACATAGTTTTCTTTTGGTTTAGGATTAAAACACATTAATATAGATGAGAATTTTCCTTAATTAAGATTAAAATTTAAAATTTTATAATTTTAAAAATATTAAAGTATCATCCAACATAGGCCTAGCACCAAGCATTTTTGTTGTTTTACTTACATTGGGTTGTTTCGCTTTCAAAGGAAAGGTAAAGCAAAAATAGATTTCACAAATATTTAAATACAAATTCCACATAAAAACTACACAGAACTTGATGTTAAGTATTTTTGTCTTATTTCTGAGCATATAAGAATGAAGCTGTAAACGATTTCTGCTATATCAAACAGGATTTGCGGCAATCCCAAAACTATTGCCAAGTTACTGCTATGGGACTTCTGACCTTGTACTTGTCTGAAATCCAAATTATAGATCCAAAAGAGTAACTTGCTCTGGTATCTCTTCCTCTCAACCTAACAAAAGTTACATTGTAACTCAGTTCCTCCCCCAGTTTTTGAAAACTCAGAATCTTAGGCTGAATAATTATTGACACCCCATTGGGTTCCTGGACTTGTACTGCATAAGTACTCTGCGATGTCCCTACATTTGTCACCCTTCTGTTGTATGTTTTGGTGATATTTTTAGCATTACCTTCAAAATTCACAGCAAAAGAAGGGTAGTTAAGGTCACCAGGCTGAAGAATTGTATTGTTAGGGCATCTGAAACTCCTTCTTGACACTAGAACTAATTGAGAAGATGTATAATTCAGGCTGCACAGATAGTTTAGATAGTCCTCTGTGGTGATATTATATATTAGCCCTGGATCAGAAGCACTTTCGGGGTTGACATGCCCTGAACCGAAAGCGAATGGCGTAGCTGATACAGAGTTTTTGGCTCCAAAATCAGCAATCGGAGCATTACTGTTGTCTAGAACATAAGCTGAAGTCATTAGTGCTGATTTGATTGCTGCTGGCGACCAGTCTTTGTGGATCGACTTGAGTAGTGCAGCTAGGCCACTAACATGAGGGCATGACATTGATGTTCCTGAAATTATATTGAACAGTACACTCCTGTTATCGCTCTTGAGTAGTGATGGGCTAGATAAAGGTGGCCAAGCGGCTAAAATGTTCAACCCTGGTGCAGTCACATCCGGCTTTATCACTTCCGGTGCCACTGAACTAGGCCCTCTGGATGAGAATGCAGCCATTGCTGGTGCACGATTACCATATGTTGTTCCTTTAAAAGTAATTGAAGCAGTAGGTCTTTTAGTTGAGTTGACATACTCTTTAATAGCTATCCCTGCTGAGGCTCCTAAAGAGGTGGCTGGCAGGACATGGGGATCAGCGAAATGCTCTTCACCTTGAGTGTTGATTAGTAGCATTCCTGCTCCACCTGCTAATTTCACTTGCTCTCCCTTTGCGGTTCGGCCGTTCATTCCTCTCTCACAGACAACAAGTTTGCCTCTAACTAGCTTCTTGTTGAGAGAGCCGCTAATGCAATACCTAGCTGATTGACCACCTGCAGTTCTTCCATATGCGATTGGCAATTTCTTGGTTGCTTTGCCAGAATACAGAGATGATCCAGAAAAAGTTTGTCCATTGCCAAGCTTGACAGTTGTTGAAAAGCTTCGATCAGTGTAGCTAGCAGCAACTGTCATGATCCATGGTGCGGTGTTGGCTACAGTTGAGCTAGATGGACCAGAATTGCCTGCAGAGCAAGAAACAAAAACCCCATTTTGGGTTGCCCCAAATGAGGCTGTAGCAAGGTCATCAGAATAAAACGGCTTTTCTCTTCCTCCCAAAGAGAGGGACAGCACATCAACACCATCCGCAACAGCTTGGTCCATAGCCGCCAATAAATCAGTGTTGGCGCAACCTAATGACCAACAGACCTTATAGACTGCAATTCTTGCTGTGTACTTCATTCCAGCTGCTGCGCCATTAGCCAAGCCAAAAAAGTTTGCTTGGTCTACAAGGTTTCCAGCAGCAGTTGATGCAGTATGTGTTCCATGACCTTGAGAATCCCGAGGGGATCGGTAATCAACAGTTTCATTGATTCTTCCTCTAATGGACTCATAACCTTTGAAGAAAGCTCTTGCACCAATGATTTTCTTGTTGCAATTTGACGGTGAAAACTTTGTGCCACTCTCGCATGCGCCTTTCCATCTGGATGGCACTGCAGATAAGCCTGTGTCCTTGAAACTAACATGCTCTGGCCAGATTCCAGTATCAAGAATGCCAACTATCACATCCGAAGCCAAGTTTTGAGCATTCCAAAGTCCTTTACCACTTTGCAGTCCAAGAAACTGAGGGGTGTGCGTGGTGTGGAGAGTTAGCATTTCGTCAGGAATTGCAGCGAGAAAACCATTGATTTTGCTCAAGGCTTCGACTTGTTCTTTAGAGAGCTTCGCAGCAAAACCAGAAATTGCCGTTTCGTAGACATAAAGGAGCTGGGGAGAAGCTGTTTCTTCTTCTTCTTCTTCTTGAGATGAGAATTCTGTGACAGAATTGATAATTGCTTCATACCATTGTTTGGAACTTCCTGGAGAGTGATACAAGGCAGGGATCTTGGTTTTGTCCATATGAATTACATATGTATGTTTGTCAATTAAAGCAGTGGACAGTGTAGCCGTTAAAGCTAGCAACAATAAGCACATCCTCAAGATCATGCTGGCTATGAATTCCAAAAGAAAAATCATATATCAGAAAAAGAATGCATGTAACAATCTAACAAAAAAGTTTAAGTACTTCATGAATCATACCTAAAATTCAAAAATATGGGAAGGTGGATCCTATTATACAAGTACCTTGCTTTGTGCCTGAATCCAAGAGAAGAATGCAGCAGGAGCAGGATGAAGAATGAGCAGTAGTTGAAGAGTATTTTATATTGGAAATTGAAATAAGATCATTGGGTGGCTTTAATGTGTTGATAGCATAAATTTGTTGTGCTCAATCAATTGCCGATTAATTATCATCTCCACTTTCCCTTTTTTTCTGTTGGAAAGTGCTCGCCTTGAAATGGATTCAATTGGACAAAAGTGCGCGCCCAAGGCTATGCATAAACCTCCACGAGCTACAGAAAGGTGGGGTGTGGGACGGGCTTAAACAGAGCTTTGACAATTATACTCCAATATCCCATATAAAACTCGGTGATTAAAGCTGCTTTTGAGAAAGTTACGTGTGTGTGTGTGTAGACATATATTTTTTATTTAAATTGAATTCGAACCGAATTGATGACGATTTTAATATAATTTAATTAAATATTTTTTTTAAATAATAAAAAAGTTTTAAAAAGTTATTTTATTATTTTTAAAATTTTTATTTAAAATTTTAATATAATATTTTTCTTATTAATGACTCAAACAACAATAAATTAATTTTTTTAAGATAGTAAAACGTACACACATAAAACAAGGAAACAACGAGGACCCACTTTTTATTATATAGTAGGAATGATCCACTTGAAGTACTATTTTTTAGTGCTTCTAGTGTACCTAATAATTAACCGAAAACAATATATTTTATCACAAAATTATGATTATTTTGTGATATGCATGCTCCACATTCAACATGAGATTTCATAAGGACCTATCTTCTCTCCAACAAAGTTAATAATGCAAGACGCCAACCCCACAAAAACGGCAAAATGTTTCTTGGTAGGGAGAGTTGACTTGTATCATCGAAGTGCTTTAGTTGGCACTTTCAACGGTGCTAAAGGCTGCATTAGTTGAAATTGGAGGGTTTATGAAAAGATGAGATATATCTTCATTCGTAGAATAAATCATAAAATCAAAATTATTTTGCATCTTTAAGTTTCGCTCATAATTTATTTCTTTGAAATTATTTTGCTACAACTTGTTGCAAATAAGGGAGAATGCATCTCAAAAGTAGTGTTGTTCACAAAAATAGAGTGTGTACAGAAAAATTGATAAGATTAACTCAATCTCAAAAGCTAATTTAAAATAAAGAGATTTGCTTAAAGTTTATATATAGCTGAAATACCTCGTTTCAAATCAATGTGGAACAATATAGAGCTTATTATCAATTAATTTTTAATTATATAAAATATATTATAAAATTATTTAAAAATTTTAAGAGTACTTATTCAGTTGGTTGATAAAGGAAGAAAGAATAGGAAATAATATTTTGGAAGAGGAGAAGCTTGCAATAATGGTCCTGGTGACGATTTTGTTGGTGGGGGGTATGGGTGATAGTGGGTTTGGCAGAAAGAAAAAAAAAAGCCATTAAGCATTTATTCTGGAATTCATGGCTTCTTTATTTGCAGTTTGCTTGCTTTCTGTGTAAGTGGAAATGGTGCTGTGTAAGCCAAGAAAAGAAATTGAATGGGGACCAATGCCATAGCAAGTGGATCACTCGATGACACCATCTGGCTCTGTAAGTTGTGAGGACTGGGGCATGATGAGGATCTTGTCACTGTTTTCTTTTTTTTAGTCCATTTTGACGTGTGCTGGGCGGAGAAATCAAACCAGTTATGCCCACTGGACCAAATTTATCAACTATCTTTTTATTTAAGTTTCCTTTGGGTAATTTTTTTTTTTTTGGTTTTCACTGTTATATTTTATAACGATGAAAACAAGATAGAAAAATTCATTTTATTTTATTTTTGTTTCTCTAAGAAAAAAAATTTAGGTGAGAAAGATTCTCAGTTTAATGTCATGACATATCACCTATCTTTTTTAAGGAGAGAGTTTACAGATCATTCATTAAGAATAACTATGAATAAGACTCAAACTCTCCATCTAATAGAAATTACCAATCGAAACAATCCTCATTGGCAGAAAAAATATTATTAAAATAATTAAATAATTTTTTAATTTTTTTAAGAGTTAATTATTGGCAATTTTTTTAAAAATCTTTATTGGGATTTCATTCCATTGAGTTAAAAAAAAAATTGTTATTTATACTGGAATAGAGATTTAAAATCTTGATATTCTTCACGTTTACTTTAAATAATGTGATATGCTTCCCTTTGGAAGCTTTGCTATTCTTCTATTCTTTCTCTATCCCCTTTTTTTTCAATTAATTAACTTATTTAGATTTTATTTTGGCATTGAGTTTCATAATTTAAAAGGTAATTTTAGAAAATTTATCATTTTATATTTTATTAAAAAAGCTATTTGGAAAAAGAATTATATTTTATTATTTTAATATTTTTATGACTTTATTGTAAAATTTAATTTTTAATATTCTTTAATTAATATATTTTAAAAATGATTTTTTTTTCTCAACAATAATTTCAAAACAAATCCTTATTCTATGTGTGCAACACACCATAATAAATTGAATAATATATTAATGAATGGTATTATAATTTTGTTAGAATTTAATTTAAATTGATCAGAATATAAAATTTGTCAAACAAATAGAAAATTTTCTAAAATTTACATTGTGAATATGGTATCATTTTATTTCTACATATAAATTAGACAATTATATAGATATACATACATGCAAGCATAAATGATTTCTTACAGTGTTTTTAGATTCAAACATGTTTCGTGCTGATAAAAAAGAAAATGGACACGATTGAAAATTGATGATAATCAAGGCTGAACCATGAATGGAGGTAGATCGGCGTTGTCTGTGGGTGTAATTTTGTGAGAAGTGAACATGAGTTTGAAGCTGTGAATGCAATGTATAATTGCAAAAATCGTAAAAGTACCAAAAAAAGCCACGAGAATTACAATAAATAAGGTAGCCGCTGCATGGCTTTCTGGGGCTTTGGATTCTTCCAATACCTTCCTCTGATTTATAATCCCAAGAATCATCAAAAGGGCTGCCATCGAAAACCCACACAAGGTGGCCAGGTTCCTTAAAATTGCATCCAAAAGACTACCACTTTCCATTTCTTCCTCAGCTTGTGTAATCATCCATCATAAACAAAAATGTTCCAAGTTGACAATTGGAACTTCATTGGATTTTCCAATTTGGATGCTATGAATGAATATTGATGTGCATCCTTAAGAAACTAAAAACTTGCAAGAAAGGGCCAGCTTGGAATGTAACAGGATCTGCCTCTGTATATGGAGCTTCTTAATTTAGTAAAGGAGGCAACTGCTTCGTTACTAATATATATAAATATATAATCTTGAAACTGAAACTGAGAGAAGGTTGTTATATTAGCTTTAAATTTGATTTAAATCACATAAATATATGCTCTTTTTTCTGAGTCTTAACAGTTGTAAATATTGTTGCAGGAATTGGTTCCATATATCCCTGTAACATTTTAAAGGAGCAAATTGTTGTGTGGCAAGGAAAGGATTACAAGCCTGCAGAAGATGAACTCTTGTCTACTGATAGAGATTTCTTTGATGATTCTGAGAGCAGTGTGGAAGTAGTTCTACTCTGGCGATGATTAGTAGTTTCTTTCTTGGTGCTTGTTAAGCTCCAGTTTCATATATTTTTGTTGAATTTGATGCTTGCGTTCTCCAATCTCGAATGTGAGAAGATCTAGAGGAGGCTGTAACACCTCTATATGCATAGCCTGGTATATTGCACTGTTTCGATGACAGGTGTCGGTCCGGACAATTAAGAGGATTAGAACTATGTTTAAGACACCTAGAAAAACTCTGAATGAAAATAAATAATGAGTACCAGATAGTGAAGTATAAATAAGAAAAACAAAGCATAAAATGTTAAATGAGCCGAGAGTCACAACAATGGGTGACCTTCCTGGGAATTGACTGCGAGGACAATCCTAACCCTACTTTTGAACGGGAAATTATGGCATCGTGGTCTTAAGGACTATTGCGAACCTAGTGGAAAAGAGAAAATCACAGAAAAGAGTTGATAAGTAGATCAAATAATTAGGTCAGAACTCTGGAAGAAATACCAGATTATTTGCAAACAGGATCAATCCGGTGAGGGGCAATTTGGTCAATTCAACCCTAGAGGTGACTCTTGACCTAACTGTCCAACAAAATTGGAGAAAGGAAAATTTTGGAATGTATAATTAAATTAAAGAACTAGGGAAAAATAAAGAAAAAGAAAAAAGAAAAGAAAATGAATTTTTACATCACCCTTGTAACATCACCCATGATGTCAAAAATAAAATTTAATTATTCCAATTTTTGACTAAGTCAAAAAGCAAGATAAATACATAAAATTAAAAGAAAAAAAAATGGTCATCTTCATTTCTCTCAAGCTAGCCAGTCCCTCGTCCCTCTCTCATCTCTCTCATGTTTCCTCCATTGAAGCTTGATTTAAAGCTTCATAAACCCTAGAATTTCCCACAAATTCCCCACTAAATTATGATTAAACTTGTTATTTCAACTTGAGAATGAGATTAGAGGAGATAGAAAAGGAATAAATTGAAGAAGTTGGTGAATTGGAAATCCAAAGAAAGGTTAGTAATTTGAACTTGAAATCTTTAGTTAAATTCATGTGTTTCTAGCTAAAGTAACTTAGAATTAAAGTGAAAATGAAACAAATCAAGTGTGTTGGAATTCTTATGAATTTTGGACAGCCTTTGGGGGAGTTGAAATTGGTTGAGTTTGATAAAATTAAAGGGTTAATGAAGTTGAATTAAGTGTGTAGATGTTGATTTTACACTTTAATCTCATTAGTTGCATGAATTACATAATTAGGGTTCTTGGCACTTAGGGTTTAAAGAAAAATTTAGAGAAAATTGGTAATTGATGTATTGGAACCTAATTGAGGTTTGAAATGGTCATTTTGAGTCATTTGGGATGTGTTTGAATGAGTGAAATTGAAGTGCAATTCAGATTAGTGAAGGGTCCCAATCTGCCAGTTTGACCTAGGTCCCTTTGAGGGACCAAAACTGAAATTCTGCTAACCCAATTGGTATGATGCCAATTTAGAATGAAATTAGATACATAAAGACACAATTTTCATTTTGAAACTATGCCCAGAAAGTGACTCTAAGTTAGTGAACAATTAGGTCAAATCCAGAATTGGCACACTACCATTGTACATAAATGACCAAATGAACAGTATGGCCATAACTTGGGCTAGATAGGTTCAAATGACCTGATTTTTGTGGCATTGGAAAGGTATGACATAGCATTACAACTTTCATGAAGAACACCAATCCAAATTCTACCCATAACCAAGTGAAATTACCACCCAAATTTAGTTGTCCAAAACTGCCAGAACTAATAAAGTGCCTAAAAATTCTGGGTAACACTAATCTGGCCAGCCCTATTCAAATGGTCATATATTGGGCTACAAAACTCCAAATGGAGTGATTCAAAAAGGGAATTAAAGATAAAACAATAAGGAACAACTTTGATGAAAGACACTTAGTCAAATTTCCATATAAACTAGACCAATGGAACAGTGTAAAATAGGGCACCAAAACTGAAAATTTGAATTTTCTCTTAGGAGACTTAAAAATTGAAATGGCAACCAAGGTCAACAAATTAGGCACTCAAAATGTGGTACGTGGGTGTAATTGGAATTCACATATCTATTAAGCATAAGAAAGTCAATAATTTGACCATAATGGTACCATGAATAGTAATCCCGAAATGCAAAGTTTAGAAAATGCCAATTTAGGCCTATGTAGAGATACAATTAAATAAGTATGAAATAAATTATTGGATTTGTTATGAGATAAGATACTGAAACACTATAAATTGCGTGTTTCAGCTGAAAAATACTTGAAAAAGGACAAGGCAAACTGAGTCAAGGTCTAGAGGCAACTCACATCAGGTTTGTACATAAAATTTCTTTTAAATTATAGTTTTCACATTGAAAATTGATTTGTTATATATTGTGAATGTGTTTTGTTCATTATGAATTTCAAGAATGTTGTATTGCCTATTTTATAATGAAAATTTAGAATAAAAATTATTTATTGATTTGTATGAAATATTTGAACAATATGGTTTTGAATTTGATTTTGGCCATGGGAATTTTATTTGAAAATTTGTGTGTTGCCTACTTTAGGAATAGAGATTTGAAATGAAGTTTGTTTGATTGTTGTATCAATTATAATTGAACATTCTAGTTTTAAATTTTTTTTATTCATACTTGGCATGGCAATATTACTATGTTCCTCCTCCACTTGTGGGGTTGAGTTTGATATTTGATCATTTTCCTCTCTTTTTAGCTTGCCAGTCTGAGGTGAGTTTGGATGAGTACTCATTAGCTAGTTAGCCACCTCCCTCATTGATTTCGATTAGTGGGGTGAGTTTACCTTGTCGTGTGTACAACACGGCATATTTGGAAATTTTGTGTCATGGCCTAAGTTGTGTTATTGATTGGCAACACTGTGTTTATTAAATTGTTTGATCAAATTTGTGTTATATTGATGCTTTGAAAATTGTAAAATATTTAAATTGTGATTTGTTATAAATGTGATTTGAAAATTATGAAATGTGATTGTGTAATGTTTAAATTATGATTTAGCAATGAATAGTTTATGTTCAGCTTTTTAAATTTTATTGTGCACCACTGACTAAAATTTACTCAACGATAGCTTTATTTTGCTGTCGCAGATAGGAAAAAGGATATAGCAGCAGAGTGAGCTGCTACAGAAATAGGGGAGTACAGTTTGAAGATTTTGTACGGGTATTTATCTATACCCTTGTAAATTTGACTTGATATAAATAATCTTTTGTTCATATGTATCTAAGTAGTTAGATAAACAGTTGTACATTAAAGTTTATAATAATATTATTTTTTATTTTTCTTTGTAAATTAAGACTTGTGTATGTAAATTTAATTTAATGCAATGTTCATGAGTTTATCGAATTATTTTGAAAAATTTTTGAGTTGTGAATTTTGAATTGAAATTTGGTTGAATTGTACTGATTTGAGAATATATTGGCGGTTGGGGTTGAAAAATGAAATTATTGAGAGTGTTTTCACAGGTTTTGAAGAACTAGTTTTTCCCAATTATAGACGGTATTCTGCCGAAATTTTTATAAAATTTGCGGAAACTTTAAATTGATTAAAATTTTGATATGTGGTTTAACTTCAAATAAAAGTTTTTAATTCCTACTAAAAGTGCTCGCCACCTTCAAAAAGTAAGAAAATTATTTTAAAATCCCTTGTAGTGTATTTAATGGGTTATCGGTAGTTGAAGTTTGGTAATTCATTAGGTATACTACGGGATCATGTTATGCCTTACAGAGGGGTAAGGTGTGACAGAGGCTCAATGAACAAAACAAAACAAAAAAAAATAGAGAAGAGCTACTGGGAATGAAGAGCCCAGTAGAAAGAAGAGATGAGGGGAAGAAATTATATTCTTCTCGTTCATGAATAACAGCAATGTACACCTGGTTCTTATATACAAAAGAATGGATTTCTCTAGAATACATACAGCTAAGCATGGGAATTCCCTCCAAGAGTAACAACCCGTAACAAACTATCTATTTCACTTTCCATGCATTTTCATTACTTTGGTTTGGACTCAAGCCTTAGCTTGCTTCTGCTGGAGATGGTGCTGTGCACCGTATCACTTAACCAAGTACTACACATCATTTTGCTGGACTCTATATTTCGGATTGTTTCTCTTTGCATAAATACATGGGCAAAGTCGTGTCAGCTGTTTGCATCTTTCTCATCACCCCCTCAAGCTGTAGGTTGGTGAGTGAGTAATCAACCAAACCCAGCTTTGAAATAAGTGTGGAAAACAAAGGACAACTGAGACATTTGGTGAACACATCTGCTAATTATGTTTTGGAGCTAACATGGTGAGGCTTAATAAACCCTTTCAGCATTTGATCTCGCACCACATGACAGTCAATGTTAAGATGTTTGGTGCATTCATGGAAGACAGGGTTGGAAGCAATGTGGATGGCAGCTCTATTGTCACAATAAAGGGGTATAGGTAAAGAAGGTTATAGTTGGAAAGTCTGAAGTAAGTACGATAATCATTGGAGCTCACAAACAGTCGAGGCCATACTTCTGTATTCAGCTTCAGCAGATGATCTGCTAACAATGGTTTGTTTCTTTGATTTCCAAGAAATGAGAGCACGTCCAAGGAAAACACAAAACCCTGTGATAGATTTTCTAGTATTAGTACAAGAAGCTCAATCTACATCACAATATGCAGTAAGATGAAGAGGGTTCTCCACAGGGTAGAACAATCCTTTACCAGGACAACTCTTGAGATATTTGAGAACATGGATAGCAGCGTTCCAATGTAATTGCCTTGGATATTGCATATATTGGCTGAGCTGCTGCACAGAGAAAGAAACATCCGATCTTGTAAGATTTATGTAGAGTAATTTGCCCATCAATCTTCTATATTTTTCTGGATGAGCAAGAAAAGGACTATCATCAGAGGATAATTTCATGCCTCTTGGAATTGGAATCTATGCAGGCTTAGCATTATTTAAACCAAGGTCAGTAAGAATATCCAGAATATATTTCCTTTGGTTGAGGTACATGCTTGAGGAGGATCTGGCAATTTCTAATCCCAGGAAGAATTTAGCATGGCCCAAGTCTTTGATAGTAAACATCTTATCTAGGAAATGCTTCAGCATCCATTATATCAGAATCACATGGACCAGAAAGTAAGACATCATCGATATAAACTATAAGAGCGAGGAAATAAGCACCTGACCTTTTGTGAATAAGCAATAATCATAAGGACATTGTTTGAATCCAAACTTAATAAACTTAGCAATGAATTCTTTGCTCCATTGTCTACCAGCCTGTTTGAGTCCATACAGGGATCTTTTAAGCTTGCAAATCTGACCTTGTTGAGCCTTTGCATAACCTGGTGGTGGTAACATATAGAGTTCTTCATCAATAAAGCCATGCAAATAAGCATTATTGATGTCCAATTGATGTATAGGCTAATTGGATGCAGTAGAAATTGCTAAGAATAGCCTTATAATCACTAGCTTTGCCACTGGATTAAAACTATCAGTATAATCAATACCCTCTAGCAGGTTGAAACCCTTGGCTACAAGTCTTGCCTTGTACCTCCCAATACCACCATCTGGTTTGTGTTTAATTTGAAACACCCATTTTGATGCAATAGGCTTCTTATGGGTTGGATAAGGTACCAATTCCCATGTTTGGTTGGCCTCCAATGCCTTTAACTCAAGTTGCATTGCTTTTACCCAATTTGGATCTATTTTTGCTTGTTCGTATGAAACTGGCTCATGAATTAAAGATACTGAGGCAACAAACTGCATGTGATCTTGATTAAAGGTAATATCATACAAGGTAAAGGGTGAGGTAAGATTGTTACCTGAGATGATCTCTGAACTAGGAGAACTAGTGCTATAATGTGGGAAAGATGGATCAAATGTGATATTAACCACAAAATCATTCAACCATGTTGGTCTATGATGAATTCTACTACTCCTCCTAGGACTAATAATAGTATTAGATGGAACATGAAGTTGGGATGATTGAATGGAGGAAGATGGTGTAGGATTAAAAGGGTTGGTGTATGCGAAATGAGATGGTGATTCTGTAGACTCATTTTCTGGCACAGGAACAGGACATAAATCAAAAGATGATGAAGGCCTTATGCTGAGGTAAGGAAAAACGTCTTCATAGAATTTTACATCTCTAAATACGTAAACTTGTTGTGTTTGTTTATTTAGAAGTTTGAAACCTTTATGACCTATATCATATCCAAGATAAATGCTTTGAATGGCTCTAGGATCAAACTTATTTTTGGAAGGATTGACATTTGTACCATAGCATAGACACCCAAAAGTTTTGATACTGTTATAATCAGGAGATTTATTATGTAAGATTTCATATGGACATTTCCAATTGAGTACTACAGTAGGTAGGACATTTATGATGTGGGTAGCATGCAAGATGGAATATCCCTAAAATTTATGTGGTAGACCTTATTGAAATAAAAGAGATCTAGCCACTTGAAGCAAATGCTTGTGTTTTCTCTCAACAATGCCATTTTGTTGGGGCGTATAAGTACATGATTTTTTATGAATGTTTCCTTTCTATTGTAACAATTTATAACATTCAGAATTAACAAATTCAGAACCATTGTCAGTCCTAATGAATTTGACAGATGCATTGAAATGATTATGAATGAATTGGAGAAAGTTGGTTATGGTAGAAAGAACTTGAGTTTTATCTGCAAGTAAATAGATCCAAGTGGTTCTACTATAATCATCAACTATTGTTAAGAAATAAGATGCACCTTGGAGAGATTTAATTCTATAGGGACCCCATAAATCCATGTGTAAGAGTTGGAAAATGATAGACGTAGAGATTGAGCTTTTAGGAAAAGGGAGTCTTTGTTGTTTGGCTAAAGGGCAGACATCACAAACAAAGTTTGTTGGATTATATTTAATTTCAGGAATTTGCACAAGTTTGGATTTGGAAGCATGTCCAAGTCTTGTATGCCATAAGAAGGAGCTAGCCTCATTTTCCTTTACAAACTAACTTGCATTATAGGAATTGATAGTATAACTACTAGATACTAATAGAAAAGGTACTATGACATTATTTGGGATTGACAAATATGCTTGAGATAACTTATATAACCCTTTATCCAACTTTCTAATAGCAAGTAGTCTTCTAGTCCAAAGGTCTTGCAAGTAACAATGAGATTGAGTGAAGATAACTATAATGTGTGAATCCTTTACAAGTTGGCTAACATATAGCAAGTTGTGTTTAAAACCAAGGATAAGAAGAACATTGTTCAATTTCAGGTTAGGATCAAAATAACAAGACCAGCGTGTGTAATGTGTTTGGTGGTGCCATCTGGTAGAGAAACAGTATTGAGGAAATGCAGGGGTTTTATTGAGTAAAAAAATGAATAATTAAAACACATATGTGTTGTTGCTCCACTATCTACAGTCCATACACCATGTTCATTTGAAACTTTCTCTAAATTAGAAAATCAGATCCATTGTCTGCAAATCCAGCAAAATCAACAGATCCAGCCTCATGTGACATTTTACCTTTCCACATTTTCATAACTTCTTACTGGACAAGATTAGTAATGCTGGCAATATTCCATTCTTCAAGTGGCTTTGCAGGTTCAATAAGATCTTAAAGTGGGCTATCCTTTATCTCTATATCTGCCAAATTAGTAGACTGTTTGTTCTTCTTCTGCTTAAACTAATTAGGATAACCATTAAGCTTGAAACATGTATCCTTAGTGTGTCCACCAGATCTACAATACTCTACCTGTCATCCTTCTTACCCCTTTCTTCTTTTTAAATTGATTTTTTGTACCACTGCCGCTTCTAATAGATTATTTCTTGTAGTTGGGTCCTTTAACCATCATAGCTATTGAGGACTCAATGCTGTCATTAGTGAAGGTATTCACCTCTCTTTGTTTTTTCACTCATAACCATTGAATAAGCTTTATTCACTGATGGGAAAGGATCCATCAATAATACTTGATTTCTGACATGGTCATAGGAACTGTTGAGACCCATGAGAAATTGCATCAACTTTGTGTTGTTTGCGGGATTAGCAACAGCTTTGGAAGCTCCACATTCACATATTGGAAATGGACTCAAATAAGCCATCTTATCCCATAATTTCTTTGTTTTGGTAAAATACACCACAACGGGCATATTGCCTTGTGTAAGAGAGCAGATCTTTCAGTTCAACTGATATAGTTGAGGACCATTACTTTCCTTGAATCTTTAGGCTAACTCATCCCAGAGATTCTTAACAGAAGTTACATAGAGAAATGCTTCAACTATTTCTTTTGAAATAGAGTTAAGAATCCAAGCTATAACCATACTATCAACCTTTAACCATTTCTCAAATTCATCAAAATCATCTTTAGGATTTTTCCAGTTGCCATTGATAAAACCCAGTTTATCTTTGGCCTTTAATGCAATTAACATGGATCTACTCCAGGTTAAGTAATTACTGCTATTGAGAGGTACACTTATGAGGGACATTCCAGGATGGTCTGAGTCGTGCAGTAACATCTGATCTCTGACTTGATTTGATGATTCAGCCATTTTAATGAACAACTTAGAATAAGCAAGGCTAGGGAGTACTATCAGAAACAATCACAGAGAAGCTATCGTCTGCTCTGATACCATGAACAAAATAAAAAAAAAATAGAGAAGAGCTACTGGGAATGAAGAGCCCAGTAGAAAGAAGAGATAAGGGAAAGAAATTATATTCTTCTCATTCATGAATAATAGCACTATACACCTGGTTCTTATATACAAAAGAATGGATTTCTCTAGAATACTACAGCTAAGCATGGGAATTCCCTCTAAGAATAACAACCCGTAACAAATTATCTATTTCCCTTTTCATGTATTTTCTTTGCTTTGGTTTGGACTCAAGCCTTAGCTTGCTTCCACTGGAGATGGTGCTGCGCACCGTATCACTTAACCAAGTTCTACACATCGTTTTGCTGGACTCTATATTTTGGATTGTTTCTCTTTGCATAAATACCTGGGCAGAGTCGTGTCAGCTGTTTGCATCTTTCTCACTCAACAATCCAAGAACCGCAGTGTTTAGCTGCAGTGGTAGATATTGGATTGGTTCTGCACATGGTTTGAGCCAAGTAAAATATTCTTACTTATATATAATTATTCTATCTTGCTTTGTTTAAGAGGGATGTTCTTGTTTAAATTCGATCCCCTATACACTTAAAATTCAAAAAATATGTTGATATTCACTAATTATCTGTCTAGTTTCAATTCCAACTTAGAATTAATATGCGCACATGTCTAATAGGTTGGAAGAATATAGGGGGACATTTATGGTAAAGATCTTTTGGATATGATTTTTGCAAAGATACAATTAATGTGATTACTATGATTTAATGGTGTGCGCTTGACAGCTCTTTTTATGCTTGGGAATGGTGTGTTGGTGAAAGTTGACATGGGATATGATTTTGGCATGTGGAGATGCTTACTTTGAGGTAATATCGTCTAGCTTTGTAGTGGGAGAAAATTTTAATTAAATTTCGATTACATATATATTGGAACACCCCTAGTTTTTACAATACTTATTTTATGTGTAAATATTAATATATTATTGTATTAAAATTTTGGGAATTTATTTGGAATTTTTCAAATTTTAAAAATCGGGTTTGATTTTTCAAACACAATAAACTTTGTCCATTTTTAAAACTTAATTTAAAGATCACGTGGTAAAACTACAAATATATTTAGACTCCATAAATTTTTATGAGTCTTCTGAAATTTTTTCTAAATTTTTGGGCCTCGTTTTTTTGTCTCAAGGCAGTGTATAAATTCAATTTGTTGTTTCCTGAATTGAACCGACCGAATCAAACCAGACTGGATTAGATCAATCGAATTGGACCGGTCTTCTTTTTTTTTTCCTTCTTCTTTCTTCTACACAACTCCTCCTCCTTCTCCCCTTCGTTTCTCTCTCCTCCCTCCTCCCTTAGCTAGCTGACCACCTCCCCCTCTACCCCGCTCGCCGGTGTCCCACCTGAGAGTCTTCCCCTCGCCGGCCACCGCTCAGATCACCGGAAAATATCCCATTTTCTTCTCTTTTTGTGCGGGTAGTGCCTCCCTCTTTTTCAGCCAAAATCTAGCCGATTCGGCTACTAATTGAACCGGGTCTCATCCCAAACACCTTATACTAGTTGATAGCTTTCCATAGACACCAAGATCACCTATTTTCATCGCGTATTTTGTCCAATTTTTGCTCGGAAAGTTTTAGCCCATGTTGACTTTTGGGCTAAATTTTTCCCAAACCGGAAACCCCACGGAAAATCCGAGAGTACCGCATGCTCTACATGACGAGAGCTTTGCGAGGATATAAATTTCCAAATTTTCCGACACTGAAATTTTGGTGGGTCCTATGAACTTCGTAGTGGTTTTTCGAGCTTCAATTGAGCTTAATTAATTCCGTAAATATTTTTTTCTAACTCCTGGTATTGTGGGCTTTATGTAGATACCCTCGTTTCATGGAAATTAGACAGTTGCTCGGGTTTGTAATTTTGAGCCCGGCAGACAGCCTGTCGAAAATACTTAGAATCGGGTTAAGAATATAGGCTACTCCATCATTTTCAAACACCCCGGATGCGTTCAAAGTGCCAGAATTGGCGTAGGTAAACCAGAAATCTAAGTTTTCTTAATTATCGAGCGCCTAATTTCGATTAAAAATCTATAAAATATTCGTGGTAGGTTATAAAATTATAATTCCTTTTGCATTAGCTTAGTAATATTGCTAAGGACCACGGAGCAAAATTTTAGAATTTTTAAATCTTGTTTAGGTGATTTTTGTTGAAAAGTTAGTTTCGGGGACTAAAATATAATTTTTTCAGATTGTGAGTTTTGACTGATTTGGAGGGTATAGGAGGGGCCATATGTTATTGATGTGTTGTGGTTGTGAGAAATTGAGAATTAGAAGTGTTGTTTAGACCTTTTTGTAGGATGGATAGGTTCTAGGTATAGGGAGAATTCTGCCGGATTTTCTGCAAAACCTTAGGGTTGTCTTTTGATTCTCTATAGCTTTGTTTCAAGTTGTTTATTGATAAATTTTGATATATTGTTTAGGTGAGCTGGGATAGCCTTCTTCTTCCGCCCAGCTACCGCAATGACCTTTAAAGTGTTGTGAGTAGATATTTATTTTATTTACAATTTCAATATTATTATATTTCTGGCATTCTCATGCATCACACACACACACACACACACACACACACACACACACACACACACACACACACACACACACATATATATATATAGTTAAATATTAGACATGCCCCATTTTGCATTTATGCTGGATGATACTGTTTTGATAATCTGGAACTGTGTGTATGAGTTGGTGTGTATGTCGTGTATATGGATATGGGTAGGACGGGTAGACGCGGCTGGAGCTTGACTCTCTAGGACCCGATTCTTATTATGGATAAGTCGGGGTAGGCACGACTTTGAATTGATCTTGCTGGCTCCTGTATTTGGATAATAAGAGAAAGTCTAGTTTTGAGTTGATCTCGCTAACAGAGGTTGGAATTAAGAGAGTTGGGTAGGGGGATCAGCTCCCCATATATGTATGTGTGAGTATGGACTTAACACGAGTGCGTGAGTGCTTCAGATTATCTTTGATGTGACATTACTTGGTTTGTATGACTTGTATGAAGATAATGCATTTCATTTCTAAAGATGCATTAGAATTAGATAGTTATAGAAATTATATGTAAAATAAATATTTACTCTCTGAGTTGAACGCTCACTACTGTTCACTATTTTTCCAGGTTACAGGGAGTTTTTCCCTTGTGTTTAACCTGCTTTCATTTTTCGCAGGTCTACTTGTTATTATTTTTATGTTTTGTACTATCAAGTATAAATTCTAGATCTCCACATGTGTATAAACATATCTTTTAGTTTGGGACTATAATTTTTATTAATTTGGGATTGTAATTTATAAAATTTACGTTTGTGTAGTTGTGTAGTTGGATACCTATGATGGATGAGGGAGTTTAGTTTTCATTGATTTTTATTTTGGATTGTAGATGATTGATGGGTGAGTTGAGCTCTCCAATTGGATTGGTTTGACATTACAGGTCGGGTGAGTTGTGAACTCCCCGTTGGATGGTTCTTTTTATGGCCAGACTCTGTCTGATTGATTTCTTAAAATTGGACTCAATATGGGCTTATTGAGGGGTTAGAGTTTAGTTAGGCTTACTACAGGCTTCAAGGGCCTTATGCTGACTCAAGTCCCAGTGTCGGTTCGGCCCATTATTTAGGTCGTGACATATATAATTTTGAAACTATATATTTATTAATTATTTTTAAATTATAAATAATATAATTTTCAATGACAAAAACAATCCTCACTAATCTTAAATTAAAGATTTGGAGCAAATTGATGATGTCGAATTGTTATGGGATTCTCTTATTTGGACGACAACTCAACTCAACTAAGCCTTTATCCTAAAAATTTGGGGTCAGCTATGTGGATTCACTTTCTCCACTCTAAACGATTTTGGGTTAAAACCTCAGAAATGTATAATGCTTCTAGGTCATGTTGTACTACTCTCATCCAAGTCAATTTAGGTCTACTCTTTTTTTTATTTCTATCCTCTAACATAATGTACTCTACTTATCTAATTGGAGTCTCCGTATGTCTATACTTCACGTGACCAAATCACCTCAATCTCCCTTCTCTCAACTTATTCTCAATTGACACCACTCCTACCTTTTCTCTAATACTCTAATTACGAACTTTATCTAGTATAGTATGACCACTCATCTACCTTAACATTTTCATATTTGCAACTCTTATCTTAGACGCATACGACTCATTCAGTGCTCAACACTCATTACCATATAACATGACCGATCGTATGGCTGTACGGTAAAATTTTCCTTTCAACTTATTGGGAATCTTGCGATCACATAAAACTCCCGTAGTACGTCTCTACTTCAACTATCCGGCTTTAATCTTATGACTAACATATTCCTCACATCCCCCATCTACTTGAAGGACTGAGCAGAGATATTTGAAGTGATTATCCTGCTTTCATCCTATGACTAACATCCTCTTCATATCCCCCATCTACTTGAAGGACTGAGTCGAGATATACTTGTATATGATTCGTCAATTTATCTAAAACTAATGTAAAAAGATAAGGACTTATAGCTGATATTTGGTGTAATCTAACTGAGATCGAAAAATCTATTGTATCCTTTCTCATCATGCGCACAATAATAATTACTCTTATTTGGACGACATTTGATCAAAAAGCTCCAAAGATCGATATGTATTTAATTATGTAATCTTAGATAGAACATTATAGTGATAATATTTAACAATGCTTGCTATTCTCTGGCAAGTTGGTTGGACCCAACACTTGTCTCCATTGTGGCCGGATGGAGGAGATCTGATGGGTTAAAAGAAATCGCGTTGTCGCTCTCTCTCTGCCCAACACATTTTACACGGCCTGCCAAGTGTCGCTGGAGGCTACCGGCGTCAGCTGCTTCGTCGTTCTTCTCGTTGACGCTAGTCTTGGCCTCTCACCGGAGAAGAGAAAAGGAGGAGGGAAGAGGGGAGAGGAAGCTTTAGGAAAAAGGGGTTTTTGAGGAGAAGAAAAATGCTGGAAGGACAGGATGTACGTGGATGCACTGGTGTTTTAAATATTTAAATTATTATTATTATTATAAATAACATTTGAAATATTATTAAAATAACATGTATTAATAAAATAATATTTTAATTTTAAAAATTTAATATTTAAAATATGGTTTGTTACACGCCTATATAAAAAAATACCTTAATAAATAATTGTCAAAAATTTCAATAGAAAATTTATCTAAAAAATAAATAATTTTATTAATTAATAATCATCCAATTGGGCATGAGAAGAGAAAGAGAAAAAAAGAGGAGGAAAAAGAAAAGAGAGAAATTTATTATGCAAGTTAAGATATTTTTTAAAATAAAATATATTTTTTATTTATTGATTATAATTATAATATTTATAATTATGCAATTAAAATAATACATGTTTTATTCCCATAAAAAAATGTTTTTATTTATGTAAACAAAAATATAAATTTAAAATCAATTAACCATTTAAATTATATAATTTCGTTTGTGTCATTCCATAACTGCGTCCTGCTTAGCATTTTCTTTCTGTTTTTAGTAACTCATCATCTTTAAATTTAGCAATAAGCTGATATTGTCTGATTCTTTAATGACCCAAAGTGTCAAATACGAAAGGAAAATAAATAATAATAATAATAATAATAATAATAATAATAATAATATTTCCCTTCTCATAAAGATAAATTCACGTAAGTTTAAGTGAAAGCTTAAGTGAAATTTTATAATTTTAAAGATAATTTTAATATTATTATATTAAAATTTATTATAAAATAAAAAATATATAATTTACACGTATATGAGAATAAATTTTGTTTAATCTTTTAACATATATAATGATGAATCCAAAAAAATATTTTTGTGATTAATTGTAACACCCCAAATTTTATTATTTATGAGTATTTTTGATATTTTAATTTTATTTAAATTTTAGGAATTTTTTTGAGATTTTTCGGATTTTAAAAATCGGGTTCGATTTTCCGAAAATATAAACTTTGATGATTTTTAAAAATTAATTTAAAGACCACGTGGCAAAACTAAAAATATATTTGGAGTCTACGTATTTTTCTGAGTTTTACGAAATTTTTTCGGAATTTTTGGACCTCGTTTTCGGTCCCGAGGCAGAGTAAAAATTCAAAATTTTGTATTTCGAATCGAACCGGCTCCCTTTCCTTTTTCTTCTCCCGCGCGCGTCGTCCCTCTCTTTTCTCTTTCTTTTCTCTCTCCTCCAGCGCTGCCGCTTCGACTTCTCCGGCCAAATCCGGCCGATCCGGCCACCGATTGGACCGGGTCTTGTGTCTAAAATCATCTACTCGGCGAGAGCTTTCCATAGACACCAAGAACGCCGAAATCCATCGAGCGGTTTGTCCGATTTTTGCTCGGGAAGATTTTAGCCCATTTCGACTTTTGGGCTAGATTTCTCGAAAACCGTGAATCCCACGAGGAAACCGAGGCCACCAGCACGCTCCATTCGTCGAGAGCTTCGCAACGACATAAATTTCGAATTTTTCCGACACCGTTTTTCGGTGGGTCCCACGGAACTTCGCAGTGTAATTTCGAGCATTAAATGAGCTTAGAAAATTCTGAAAAATTTATGTGCTAACCCCCGTGTTATGGGCTTCGTGTAGGTATCCTCGATTCGCGGAAATTCGACAGTTGACCGGGTCTGCAAATTTCGGGCCAGACAGACCCGTGACCGGAAAAGTCTCCGAATTGGGCCGAGGTTTTGGCTAGCCCCCCATTGTCAGACGTCCCGAGCGCGTCCCCGAAGTCGGAATCGGCAAAGGTAAACCCGAACCTAGTTTTTACGTAATTTTCTAGTGCTTAAATAGGATTAAAAATCCATAAAATATTCGTGGTAGCTTAGAAAATTACGATTCTTTTTGCAATAGCTTAGTAATATTGCTAAGGACCGCGGGGCAAAGTTTTATAATTTTTAGAGCTTGTTTGGGCAGTTTTTGCAAAAATGATCAATAATAAGGACTAAATTGAAATTTTGCGTATTGTGATGGATGATTGATTTGATGGGCCCAGGAGGGGCTGTGTGATATGATTGAACTGTTGATGTATGGATTGTGAGTATAGAAGTGCGTTTTTAGCCCTTTTGCAGGTTGGGTAGGTCCTAGGTATAGGGGAGACTCTGCCGGATTTTCGGCACGACTTAGGACGTAATTGGTCTTTTTCTCTGTTTGTATTGAGTCAGATTGTATTAAATAAATGTAATATGATTGTCAGGTGAGCCGATGACCTTCTTCTCCGCCCACCGCCACAAAGAATTTGTCGTCAAGTTTGTGAGTAAAATATTAATTTTAATTATAATTTCGATATTATTATATGTTCAAAGATGCCCATGCATCACTTATATGCATATATTTATGTAGTTAAACTCTAGGCACGATTTATGTTGCATTCATAATCGTTGATGTACCATGGATGTTGTTGTGGTAATTTGGAGGCGGTGTGCGTGCGTTGGCGTCGTGTGATGTGGTGTGGACTATGGATAGGACGGGTAGTCACGGCTTGAGTAATTGGGACCTGCCTTCGAGGGGTAGTCACGGCTTGAGTAATTCTGGGACCCTCGATTTGGTTATTAAGTGGAAGTCCGAGCTTGAGTAATTACCGGCACGGGTTGGATTTAAGAGAGTCAGATAGGGGATCACTCCCATATGTTATGATTGATACTACAGGTGTGTGAGTGCTCCAAATTACCTTTTGATGTTATGATGTGAAAATGTTGTGTATGTTGCATTTCACTCTACAGGTTGCATTAGTTTCAGATAGTTATAGAGATTATAGTTAAGATTGATATTTTACTCTCTGAGTCGAACGCTCACTCCTGTTCAAAAATTTTTACAGGCCACAGGAGGATATTTTGTTCTGGGTTAACCTGCCTTTTTACCTCGCAGGTTGTTTATCAATATTGTGTAATTTTAATTACTCCTAGAATTTCCGCATGTGTTAGCAGTAATTATTTGAAATTGGTCTGTAATATTATATTCATGTTGGACCTGTAAACTTAATATTTTAAGTCTGTTTGATGGATTGGATGAGGGAGCTGAGCTCCCATTTATTATTATGTTGATGAGTATGTGGAGGGTGAGCTGAGCTCCCCAATTGACTATATATTGTGTTTACAGGTCGGGTGAGTCGAAAACTCCCCGTTGGAAAGTCCATTTTATGGCCGGACTCTGTCCGTTTGTTTTCTTGATATTGGGCCCAAATGGGCCTTAGAGTTGGGTTAATGAATAGTTAAGGCTTACTACGGGCCTCGGGGGCTTTAGGCTGGCCCAGGTCCTAGTGCCGGTCCGGCCCATAGGTTGGGTCGTGACAAATGTGGTATCAGAGCTTAGGCTCCAGATTCCTAGGGAAAAGTTGTCTAAGTGTTGGGAAGAGTCTACTAGGAGTCACATGCGGAAAATTAGGGTCCATATTCGTCTTGCATTGTCATCTTTGCTTCTAGTTTCTGCTCCATATGTTATGTATGAATATGAGTCTATAGAGCTGTGCAATGTGCAGTTTTGAATTTTGTGGGCTAATGCTGCTGAATTTCAGGAAAATGCGTAGAAGGTGAGAGCCGCCATCGCACTGTAACAGATGTGCTCGACGAGGTGTCGACAGGATGAGGCGCCTGCCCCGAGGAGGCGGGGTAGGAGGCCTAGAGCTGCTCAAGTAGAAGAGCAGCTACCCACAGTTCAAGAACAGTCTTTCATGGCACAGGGTCCCATGGACCCCATGGCAGCTACTCTAGCTGGTCTGCAGAGAACCATCGACATGATGGCGCAGTATATGGTCCACCCTCCACAGCAGCAGCAGTCCACCGCACCAAGAGGGGAACCTTATAAACAGATCATAAATTTTAAGAAGTTGGTGCCTGGTACCTATGATGTGTCAGACGATGCATATCGGTTTTTGGATTCCTGCAGACAGCAGAAATGTAAGCTTGATCGATAGAAGATTGATAGAATGTATGCAGCACGTCATGGGGCCCATGCCTAGGCAATGGATGAATGACTACGTGTTACCCCGGATGGAGGGTTTGACATGGGCTCAGTTTGTGGAACTTTTTATCAATCGGTTTGTGCCAGAAAGCTTCAGAGATCAGAAGCAGTGGGCCTTTGAGGCCTTAAGACAGAATGGCAGGTCTGTAGATGAATATGCTACAGAATTTCTGAAATTGAGCAGATATGCCCCTACAGCAGATTCACTGAGAGACTATGAAGGTGAAAAGATTCCTAAAGGGGCTTGACAGAGGTATGCGAACTGGCCATGATGTCGGATCGATCTTTTGATGTGGTGGTTGATCGAGCTGCAGATTGAGATTAGCTATCTTGTGGATGACAATGGAAGAGCAAAGAAAACAGAGCAGAGGGTTCCTCGTGTCCCTTCCATGGGTACTCGGACGGTGGTGGCTGTGGTAATTACAGAGGAAAGGGTAGGAGCAAGAGAAGTGGTTTCGCATAATCGACCACGAGGATTGCACTGTGGTACGGATCCAGCAGTGGTAACAGTTCGGGGTACAGTAGTTCTGGGTCTGGTTCAGGATCCTCCTTGCCACCTTGTGCACAATGTGGAAGAGGACATTCAGGACCTTGTTTGATGGGATCAGGAGTATGCTTGTGTGTGGCCAACCGGTCACTTTGCTAGAGAATGCCCCATGTTCAGCGAGCCACAGATGGGGTCACAGGGTTCTTTTGCGAATGTTCCTCGACAGTTGTATCCGGGTGCTTCCAACATGGCAGTGCGATGGGTCACAACAGTGGCCGAGGACAAGGGGGACGTGGATTTGGAGGCAGATCAGGAGGTAGAAGTCGATCGTGGTTACGCCACTCGGGTAGGGTCAAGCACGGTTTTCACCCCGACCCACCAGGATGCTCAAGCTTCAAATGCGGTTGTGGCGGTATTCTTCCAGTCCATTCTTATGAGGCTCGTGTTTTGATAGATCCGGGTGCTACGCACTCATTTGTCTCCCCTGTGTTTGCCATGAGGTTGGGTAGAAACCCTACAACCTTAGAATGCCCTTTGTCGGTAGCTACCCCACTTAGTGACAACATAGATGTAGACATGGTATTTCCGGGTAGCCCAGTGGTAGTGGATGGAAAGATCCTCCCAGCAGACTTGGTTCCTCTACCAGTAATGGATTTCGATGTAATCCTGGGGATGGACTGGTTGGCAACTCATTATGCCACCTTAGACTGCAGGAACAAAAAGGTGTATTTCCACATACCTGGTGTGGAAGAGTTTAGCTTTGATGGTGACAGGAGTGTGGCTCCATATAATTTGGTGTCAGCAATTAGTGCTAGAAAAATATTGAGGCGTGGATGCCAAGGGTATTTGGCATTGGTGAGAGATACATCTGTAGAAGGTGTCAGCATGGAAAATGTTCCTGTTGTCAGAGAATTTATGGATGTCTTCCCAGAGGAGCTTCCAGGGTTGCCACCAGGAAGGGAAATAGAGTTTTGCATTGATGTTATTCCGGGTACAAACCCCATATCGATGCCACCTTACAGGATGGCACCAGCAGAATTGAAAGAGCTGAAGGAGCAACTACAGGAGCTTTTGGACAAGGGTTTCATACGTCCGAGCACTTCACCCTGGGGTGCTCCTGTTCTATTTGTGAAAAAGAAGGATGGGTCATTGAGGTTGTGTATCGACTACAGACAGCTAAACAAGGTGACTGTGAAGAACAAGTATCCACTTCCTCGGATCGATAATTTGTTTGATCAGCTCCAATGAGCTAGATTCTTTTCCAAGATAGACCTGCGGTCAGGCTACCATCAATTGAGAATCAGGAATGAGGACGTGTCCAAAACGGCTTTCAGGACAAGATATGGTCATTATGAGTTCTTGGTGATGTCTTTTGGACTCACTAATGCACCAGCAGCCTTCATGGACTTGATGAACAGGGTGTTCAAGCCATTTTTGGACCGTTTTGTCATCGTATTCATAGATGACATTCTGGTATACTCTCGGACCGAGGAAGAACACGTGTGGCACTTGAGGATGGTGTTGCAGATTTTGAGGGAGCACCAGCTATACGCCAAATTTTCGAAATGTGAATTTTGGCTAGAAAGCATCTCATTCTTGGGACACGTGGTTTCAAGTGACGGTATTCAAGTGGATCCCAAGAAAATTGAAGCTGTAACTGATTGGCTTAGGCCTACAACAGTCACTGAGGTGCGAAGTTTTCAGGTTTAGCCGTTACTCTGCGCGTTTTGTACAAGATTTCTCCGAATAGCGGCTCCCCTAACTAAGTTGACCAGAAGAATGTTCCATTCATTTGGACAGATGATCGTGAGGTGAGTTTCGAAGCTCAAGGAGTGTCTAACCACCGCCTGTGTTGACACTACACGTGAGTGGTGAAGGATACGCCGTGTCTTGTGACGCCTCGAGTTGGCCTAGGGTGTGTTTTGATGCGAGAATGGAAAGGTAGTGGCTTATGCTTCAAGGCACTGAAGAGGCATGAGCGTAACTACCCCACCCATGATTTGGAAATGGCGGTGTAGTCTTTGCACTTAAAACTGGAGACACTACATGCGGTGAAGTGTGCGAGATATACATCGACCACAAGAGTTTAAAGTACATCTTCCAACAGAGGGATTTAAACTTGAGACAGAGGAGATGGATGGAGCTTCGAAAGACTATGATTGCACCATCGGTACCACCACAGGGAAGGCCAATGTTGTGGCAGATGCCTTGAGCGTAAAATCTTCCAGCGGTTGGCGTACATTTCAGCAGAGAAAAGACCATTGATTCAGAAGTACATGAGTTGATGGATCAAGGTCTAATCCTAGATCTTTCAGATGAGGGTATTGTTGGCTCACTTTTCGGTGAGGCGGACTTGAGGGACAGAGTTAGAGTTTCCCAAACACGAGACCAACAATTGATGAAGATCATAGAAAGAGTACAAAGCAAGGTGAAGGTGGTGAGTTTGGATTTGCCAATGATGGCGCCTAGTGCAAGGTTCTAGGATATGTGTGCCCGATGTGGACAACCTCAGAATGAAATCATGCAAGAGGCACACTATACAGCATGCAAGATCCACCTGTGTTCCACCAAGATGTACCATGATGTGAAAGATAGCTACCGGTGGAATGGCATGAAGAGAGACATAGCGGACTTTGTGTCCAAGTGCTTGACTTGTCGAAGGTGAAGTTTGAACACGAGACCGTCGTGAAGCTGCAAGAGCTCCCTATCCCGTAATGGAAGTGGGAAATGATTACTATGGATTTTGTGATCGGTTGCCTCGTACCACGCGAGGATATGACTCGATATGGGTAATTGTAGACCGCTTGACCAAATCAGCTCACTTCTTACTCAGAAGATCGCATACTACGGGCACAAGGTATGCCCGGCTCTACATTCGAGAAATAGTCGATTGCATGGAGTTCCTGGCTTCCATAATATCCGAGAGGGCCCTAGTTCACTTCGGTTTTGGAGAAAGTTGCAGAGGCACTTGGCACACGCTTGAACTTCAGATGCCTTCCACCCTCGCAGACGGACGATCAGAAAGGACGATCCAAACATCGGAAGACATGCTTCGCATGAGTGTCTTAGATTTTGGAGGTCGATGGGATGAGCGACTAGCTCAGTGGAGTTTGCCTACAACAACGATTATCACTCCAAAGATAGGGTTGGCACCCTATGAGGCATTATATGGAAGAAAGTGTAGGTCTCTCTGTGTTGGACGAGAAATGGGGAAGCGAAAGTGCATGATGTAGACCTAGTGCAAGACACTTGAGGTAGTTCCTTTAATCGTGGAACGATCGAGGACTTTTTCAAGAGGCGTAAGAGTTATGCAGACACCAGACGGAGGGATGTGGAGTTTGCAGTAGGCGACTATGTATTCCTGAAGGTTTCTCCAATGAAGGGAGTCATGAGATTTGGAAAGAAGGGCAAGTTGGCACCTCGGTATATCGGACCTTTTGAGGTTACTGATAGAGCCGAGCAGCTTGCTCACGGCTGGAGCTACCACCCAACCTTTCTCACGTTCATCCCGTGTTTCACATCTCCATGCTCAGGAAATACATTCCTGATCCTTCTCATGTACTGCAGCCGGATGTGATAGAGCTAAAAGAGAACTTGACATTTGAGGAGCAGCCTGTAGCCATAGTGGACTACCAAGTGAGACAGCTGAGATCCAAACAGATCCCTATGGTTAAGGTTTTGTGGAGGAGTCAGTCAGTGGAAGAGTGCACCTGGGAGTCAGAGCGGGACATGCGTAGCAAGTACCCTTACTTGTTCAATGCATAATCATGTGTTTTATTCTGCCTTGTGTAAAAATTCGAGGACGAATTTTCTGTAAGGGGGGAAGAATGTAACACCCCAAATTTTATTATTTATGAGTATTTTTGATATTTTAATTTTATTTAAATTTTAGGAATTTTTTTGAGATTTTTCGGATTTTAAAAATCGGGTTCGATTTTTCGAAAATATAAACTTTGATGATTTTTAAAAATTAATTTAAAGACCACGTGGCAAAACTAAAAATATATTTGGAGTCTACGTATTTTTCTGAGTTTTACGGAATTTTTTCGGAATTTTTGGACCTCGTTTTCGGTCCCGAGGCAGAGTAAAAATTCAAAATTTTGTATTTCGAATCGAACCGGCTCCCTTTCCTTTTTCTTCTCCCGCGCGCGTCGTCCCTCTCTTTTCTCTTTCTTTTCTCTCTCCTCCCCTCCCCTGCGCGCGCGCGTCGCTCCAGTTTCTCCGGCCAAATCCGGCCGATCCGGCCACCGATTGGACCGGGTCTTGTGTCTAAAATCATCTACTCGGCGAGAGCTTTCCATAGACACCAAGAATGCCGAAATCCATTGAGCGGTTTGTCCGATTTTTGCTCGGGAAGATTTTAGCCCATTTCGACTTTTGGGCTAGATTTCTCGAAAACCGTGAATCCCACGAGGAAACCGAGGCCACCAGCACGCTCCATTCGTCGAGAGCTTCGCAACGACATAAATTTTGAATTTTTTCGACACCGTTTTTCGGTGGGTCCCACGGAACTTCGCAGTGTAATTTCGAGCATTAAATGAGCTTAGAAAATTCTGAAAAATTTATGTGCTAACCCCCGTGTTATGGGCTTCGTGTAGGTATCATCGATTCGCGGAAATTCGACAGTTGACCGGGTCTGCAAATTTCGGGCCAGACAGACCCGTGACCGGAAAAGTCTCCGAATTGGGCCGAGGTTTTGGCTAGCCCCCCATTGTTAGACGTCCCGAGCGCGTTCCCGAAGTCGGAATCGGCAAAGGTAAACCCGAACCTAGTTTTTACGTAATTTTCTAGTGCTTAAATAGGATTAAAAATCCATAAAATATTCGTGGTAGCTTAGAAAATTACGATTCTTTTTGCAATAGCTTAGTAATATTGCTAAGGACCGCGGGGCAAAGTTTTATAATTTTTAGAGCTTGTTTGGGCAGTTTTTGCAAAAATGATCAATAATAAGGACTAAATTGAAATTTTGTGTATTGTGATGGATGATTGATTTGATGGGCCCAGGAGGGGCTGTGTGATATGATTGAACTGTTGATGTATGGATTGTGAGTATAGAAGTGCGTTTTTAGCCCTTTTGCAGGTTGGGTAGGTCCTAGGTATAGGGGAGACTCTGCCGGATTTTCGGCACGACTTAGGACGTAATTGGTCTTTTTCTCTGTTTGTATTGAGTCAGATTGTATTAAATAAATGTAATATGATTGTCAGGTGAGCCGGGACAGCCTTCTTCCTCCGCCCAGCCGCCACAGTAATTTGTCGTCAAGTTTGTGAGTAAAATATTAATTTTAATTATAATTTCGATATTATTATATGTTCAGCATGCCCATGCATCACTTATATGCATATATTTATGTAGTTAAACTCTAGGCACGATTTATGTTGCATTCATAACTATTGATGTACCATGGATGTTGTTGTGGTAATTTGGAGCAGTGTGCGTGCGTTGGCGTGCGTGTGATGTGGTGTGGACTATGGATAGGACGGGGTAGTCACGGCTTGAGTAATTCGCTGGGACCCATTCCTTCGAGGGGTAGTCACGGCTTGAGTAATTATTGGGACCCTCGATTTGGTTATTAAGTGGAAGTCCGAGCTTGAGTAATTCGGCACCAGTTGGATTTAAGAGAGTCGTATAGGGATCACCCCATATGTTATGATTGATACTACAGGGTGTGTGAGTGCTCCAAATTACCTTTTTGATGTTATGATGTGAAAATGTTGTGTATGTTGCATTTCACTCTACAGGTTGCATTAGTTTCAGATAGTTATAGAGATTATAGTTAAGATTGATATTTTACTCTCTGAGTCGAACGCTCACTCCTGTTCAAAAATTTTTACAGGCCACAGGAGGATATTTTGTTCTGGGTTAACCTGCCTTTTTACCTCGCAGGTTGTTTATCAATATTGTGTAATTTTAATTACTCCTAGAATTTCCGCATGTGTTAGCAGTAATTATTTGAAATTGGTCTGTAATATTATATTCATGTTGGACCTGTAAACTTAATATTTTAAGTCTGTTTGATGGATTGGATGAGGGAGCTGAGCTCCCATTTATTATTATGTTGATGAGTATGTGGAGGGTGAGCTGAGCTCCCCAATTGACTATATATTGTGTTTACAGGTCGGGTGAGTCGAAAACTCCCCGTTGGAAAGTCCATTTTATGGCCGGACTCTGTCCGTTTGTTTTCTTGATATTGGGCCCAAATGGGCCTTAGAGTTGGGTTAATGAATAGTTAATGCTTACTACGGGCCTCGGGGGCTTTAGGCTGGCCCAGGTCCTAGTGCCGGTCCGGCCCATAGGTTGGGTCGTGACATTAATATATAATAAAGTATTATAAAAAGTACTTTTTAATTTTATTCAATGACATTTAATAAAGTTAATTTTAAATTTAATTTTATTAAAAAAATATAATAGTTAAATTTGTTGAAAGTCAATTTAAATAAAATAAATATTACATTTTTTTAATAAAAATAAAGAATTAATTAATTTTTTATTATAAAAATATATTTTTATTATTAAAATTAATATATATATATACAAACACACGACATACATAAAAATAATTAAAGAAAAAGACCAATCTTTTTTAATAATGCATCCGTTATCATTAATGTATTCTCAACTTATATTATTATTAGATTAAAATTAAATAATTCATATTATTAATTATTTTTAAATTTGTTAAATTTTTATTTTTTTATATTAAATGAAAATATATTAAATTTAATAAATAAATTATTATTAATAAACAGAAAAAATTATAGAATATATCGACTCATATAAAAATAATTATATTATAAAATTAAAAAATAAAACTCATAACTTTATAAATTAAGATACACGTATACAGTTGTGCCCAATAATTTATCAAAAAACGGCATAGAAAGCACGTGGCCAACACAATTAAACATTGCATTTTGCCAATTAGCTCCCTTGTCGCTTGCCGAGTCGAGTGCAGACTGCCCAGTCCCCGCAACAGCAGAAAAAAAAAAAGCCAATCTCTACCCTTCGCTTTCCATTCCCTAATCCTTCCTCCCCTCTGCTCCATTCAAACTCCATCAATGGCGGACCATGATCTCTCCTCCCCGCTCCTGCCGCCTCAACCCTCAGATTCCCCCCACCTAGTCCTCATCGTCACTGATAACGACTCCGGTCAGCGATCCTCCTCAATCCAATCTCATAATCACCACCACCAAAACAACAGCGGCAGCTTTAACAACAATCACAGTTCACATCTAAATCACAATTCTCGTAACCCGTTCGAGTTTCTCGGATCGGATGGGTTGTCCGTGCCCGGAGTGTCCACAATAGATCCATTCCTGAACAATACGCCCGATATTGAAGGGGCTTATGAGCTGTTGAAGATATTAGTTTGCTTGCCGATTGCTGTGGCGCGATTGGTGCTTTTTGGGGTTTGTTTGTTGTTAGGGTTTATTGCTACCAAATTGGCTCTCCTGGGATGGAAGGATAAACATAATCCTATGCCCAGATGGCGCTCTAGGTTAATGTGGGTCACCAGGATTTGTGCCCGCTGCATTCTCTTCGCCTTCGGGTATGTTGTTTTCGCGCTCTTTTTTATCCCCTTAAATTTTACGCTTATGTTCTGTTTGGTAGGTAAGAGAATAGAGGTCAATATGGGAAATCGGGAACTCAAATAAATAATTTCAAAAGAAATATCACTTGAGTTTGATGTGCCTAATGAGATTTTTTTTATAACTTTTTTATATTTCGTTTCACTCATTGAAATCGACTTCCTTTTTTGCACTTACTTTAGTTTTCTAACTACTGTTACAGCTACCAGTGGATAAAAAGAAAGGGAAAGCCAGCTCCTCGAGAAATTGCTCCGATTGTTGTATCAAATCATGTATCATACATCGACCCTATCTTTTACTTTTATGAATTATTTCCTACAATTGTTGCAGCCGAGTCACATGATTCTACACCATTTGTTGGAACTATTATCAGAGCAATGCAGGTAACTGTTGCTTATGCTAGGTCTCACATCTTGTTAGTGAATTAGCATGTAACAATGTTTTTGAGAGTCATGATTTTTTCTGGGATGTTTTCTCAGGTTATATATGTCAATAGGTTCTTACAGTCATCAAGGAAACAAGCGGTTAATGAAATAAAGGTAGAAAGTTTCTACCTTTTTTAATCTTTGCCTCTCTGATTTACTAATTATGTTCACGTCTTTCAGTTCAGATTTCAGAAATGCATTTAGTTTTCCCTAATATTCAAATACATGAGTCTGTTTGCCTTCTGAATATGTTGGATTCATCATTGCTCATGTTTGGAATTCAAACGTGTGCAATTGTTCATGGAATCGCTAAAGAAATTCAAATAGTTTTTGTCAATTTATAAGCCATTTGATACAGAAATGTGCTTTCAAGGATATGAATACAGAGAAAGGCTTCATGCAATAGATTTCCTCGAGTGTTATTGTTTCCAGAGGGAACAACAACTAATGGCAACGTCATTATTTCTTTCCAACTTGGTGCATTCATTCCTGGTTATGCAATTCAACCAGTGATTGTCCGCTATCCCCATGTTCACTTTGACCAATCATGGTAGGAGTCTCTCTTTCTACATGGAAATTCCTTCTTGGCTGCCTTTAATCTTGTCTTACTAACCTTGCTTGTTACGCGTTGCTATATTGCTTAGGGGGCATATTTCATTGGCAAAGCTCATGTTTAGGATGTTCACACAGTTTCACAATTTCATGGAGGTATTGCTATCCTGCCCATCGTACTTGATCCTTGTCGCTATGTAACATGGTGTTCTAAAAGTATGGTTTGTTTTGAATTAATTAGGGTCTTTTCTTCTGAACTGAACAGGTAGAGTACCTACCTATTGTTTCCCCTCTCGATAATTGGAAAGAAAATCCTGCTCATTTTGCTAAGAGGGTGAGTGACTGCTTTTAGTTAACTTCTTTCTTCCCCTTTTCTGCCTTCTCATTATATTGACATGCAAAGGGACAAAGTACTCCTTCCCATAATGGATCTGAATTGACAGTCTGAATAGGAGTAGTTACCCTTTAAATCTATTTTTACGTTTGTTCCCATAATGGTTTTTATGTGGATTGATTGATGAATATGGATCTATGCAGACTAGCTTTGCCATTGCAACTGCTCTTAACGTTGTTCAAACATTTCATTCCTATGGGGACTTGATGCTTCTTATGAAGGCATCCCAGTCAAAGCAGGTACACATTGCTTTGTCAGTATTTATCCATTAAAATGGTCTTGCTTGAAGGTATCTGCGCTTGGCCAAGTTATAAAGTGTTAATAGGTGACAATCTAAGTATGACATGTGCTAATAATAATAAAGGTTGACTAAAGAATATTGAGTTGGCTTATTGTTTTCTGGACCATCACAGGCTTTTAAATTCTGCAGGCAAAATCTTGGCCTTTGCAACTCTTTTCTGTGCTAGTCGAAAGTAGACAAATTAGAAAAATATAATATCTAAATTATCTTTATTTTGATATTTTCATATAACTATTTTCAACTGATAGACTTCAATCACATGTCAGATTCTTTCAACCAATTAACTCTGCTAGCAATTCTCCAACTCCTTAGTAACCATGTCTTTACTGCTTGGTTTTCATCTTCCATCCTCCCATTTGCGTATTGCAGTATATTTTCGTGTATAATGATAGTAATGATTTTGTACTGATAGCTCATTACTGTTATTACATTATTTTTGCAGGAGAAGCCGTCAAGTTACATGGTTGAAATGTCTATGGTGGAATCAGTAAGTTTTCACGATGAAATTCCATGTTGAAATGTCACTTTGTTGCAATAATAAGAGTAGTAAGAGTTTGTGTTTGTGAATCTTGGTATGCTGATGAATATTTTTTGTGATATTCTGCTTTTTATAAAATGACGAGAACACTGAGCTTTTCCCCTGCATCATGATCAAATTGTTCATACTTTATTTTTTTGGTAAACTGCGGCAAAGTCATTTATATGTATCAGCTTGTCAGAAGTAATGATGCTTTTCTAATCTTTTGGTTGTGATCATAGCCTAGATATTCTGTGTGTGTGAAAGCCTACTTAATTGTTGGTCTTCACAAGGAAAGAATAGCAAATGTATCACTCAGATAGACTGCGCATTACCTTTTTTCCACTTTCAGTAACATTTTCTTTAGAATTCTAAATTAATGCTTTTTCCATTTTTTTAAAAAATTTTGATTTATCAAATGTTAGTACAGGTATATATCATATCAAATTTCTGCAATGCAAGATTGTCTTCATATAAATTTTATAGTTTTCAAAATTAGGCCCTGCATATGTTAGTGGTGAAGGTGCCAGCTTATACTTTCATTGTCTGTATTTTACTGAATAACCAATAATGCCCCCCTTTTCTTTTCAGTTATTTCATATAAGCAGTTTGGAAGCTGTGGACTTTCTTGACAAGTTTCTCTCAATGAATCCAGACCCTAGGTATTGAATTTTTTCTTGCAAGTGGTTGGAGTTATTTCTTCGAGTTCAGCCGACCCCAAATTCTTGGGATAAAGGCTTAGTTGAGTTGAGTTGAATTGAGTTGAGTTGAGTTGAGTTTGAGTTATTTCTTGATTATGCATTTGAATAAAAAAATTTTTCACCACTTATATTCATTATTGTAATACATGCCATAGCTGTTTAAATTTGTGGCAAATTCTATTAAGAAGTTTTGGCTTAGGAAGTAAAAGTTTTTCAGTATAATTTATGCACTGGTGCTTTGCGTGCAATTAGCCCAATTGCTTTGCTTAATTTCATAGTGTTAAATTATGCATCTAAGTTGGTTCTAAATGCTTAACACTGAAAATTCAGCACCCATGGGCACTGTTTCTGGAATTAGTACATGAAAAATGCAAAATACAAATTCTGACATTTTTACTCTTTCTACAGTGGTCGTGTTAAATTCCATGACTTTTTGAGGGTAATGAGACTAAGAACTTGTACTATTTCAGAAGAGGTTAGTTATTCCAGAAAGTAAATATTATTTCCCAAAGTTTGCATTATGTTTTAGTTTATTCTCTCTTGACTGCATAATACAAAATGGTTAAAAGGATATGTTCTTGCTTGGTATGAATAATTGTGTTACATAGCAGAATCTCAGAACACCATAACACCAGAATTAGAAGAAGAGAGAGAGAGAGGAAATAACTATTGTATTGTTGATTTGATGAATCCTATCAATTACAATGCAAAGGGCTATTTATATCATTCACTGACTACTTAGTCATAACATTCCCCACCTCTTGAAATCATTCTTGTCCCCAAGAATGAAGAAAGGAACTATAATCAGCAAAAACATATTGCAATTATAAACCACCTGCTACAATTTTAAGTCCTCTAATGAACTGTAATGTTCAAAACTAATATACTGAAATTGTACTTTCTTTCCTCATATTTCCTTTTCTTTCCTCATATTTCCTTTTCTTTCCTCATATTTCCTTTTCTTTCTCTGTCTTCTCCATCTTTCAAATTCATCTTCTTTAAGAATTACAAATGCAGCTCTCTTCAAGATTAATTTCTTCTTCAGCCTTCTTGATTTCTCCCATTTATCCTCTATGGAAATTAGGAATACACAAGAATAGAACTTATAATCTTGGTCCTTTTGATTTGGTAAGATCAATTCATCCCCATTGCACCAAGAAACTGCATTTTCCAGCAAAATTTTCCTGAAAAGGCAGTTCAATAGCATCCCACTCCATTTCTTGAACTCCAACAACAAGAACCTCATTTTGGTTGGTTAACATATGCTGAAGGCCATGATGGAAATTTTGGACTTCCTTCACAACACAATGCTCAAGAAATTCTGAATTTCTTTCTTCAAAATTTTGTTCATGAACATCTTTAATCCCAAAATCAATGTAAATTGCTTCTTGGATTTGAGAAAACATTCCACAATCATCCTCAAGAAATTCCTCTGTTTCTTTCTCTATTTTTTGCTTAAATTTTCCTTGGTGATCTATCATGTCTTCATCAGCTCCAAGGGTTATAGATTCTGCACCCAGAAATTCTTCAACAGTAGCAATATTATCAATATTGCTTTGATCTTTCATTTGTGGATTAGCCGGATCCTTTGGAAATATTAGCAACCGCTACTTTCGGCTCCCCTAACTCCAATATCCTTAGTAGAGACCTCCTTGCCTTTTTCCCTTACAAATTTACTCACAAAAGATCTCAAATCCTTCTTCAATGCATTGTTATCAACAGAGACTTGATCCAATTTATCCACAATAGGGACCTTCTCTTTCTCCTTTACGAATGTAATCTTGAAATATCTCAAATCCTCCCTCAATGCATTGTTATCAGTGGAGAATTGGTCTAATTTCCCTTCCAACACATTAAATCTTTCCTCCATTGAATTAAATTTCCCATCCACATTTTCCTGCATAACCCTAATTCTTTCTCCCAATTCAGCAACCCTTACCAACTCCAAACTAACCACCACAGACACCATATACTAGTCTTTATTGCGACAGTAATGCAGTGAAACCTATCCGGACTTTCAATAACTTCAAGAAACAAAGAAAATCAAGAACATATATCTGATTCTTGGAAAGCAGAAATTTTGAGGAACAAAGAAGATTTCAAGAAATTGAAGAAAATACGAATTCCTAGCAAAACCCTAATTTCAGGGTTTGTACATTATAGAAAAGAACTGACGGGAAGAAGAAAGAAAGAAGAAATAGAGGGAAGGAAGAGAAGAAATTTTAGAGAAGAAGGAAGAAGAAATAGAGGAAGAAGGGAAGAATTCTCATGCAAAAAGGGAGAAGAAGAAGAAGGAGAAGAAGAATAAAGAGAAGGCAGAGATCTTAGAGAAGAAGGAGAAGAATTAGAGGGAAGAAGAGAGGAAGAGAGAAAAATAGAAGGAACCTGGTATTAAATCTCAGAACACCACAACACCAGAATTAAAAGGAGAGAGAGAGAGAGAGGAAATAACTGTTGTATTGTTGATTTAATGAATCCTATCAATTACAATGCAAAGGGCTATTTATATCATTCACTAGCTGCTTAGTCATAACAAATTGTTATATAAGCATGTATATTTTAACACAATTGCTTACTGATATGTGGCTGTTGCATCTGGCTACTCCTTCTCTCTCTCTCTCTCTCTCTCTCTCTCTCTCTCTCTCTCTCTCTCTCAGGTGATATTATCATTGTATTCTTTTGATATTTTAACATTCCATTATATGTGAAATGATTATGGTATTTTGCAATTAAATATACAGCATGTTTCCAGAATCCATTTCTTCTTTCTCCTGGATTTTATGTAGCGTTGTTCTGGGCTGCATATCTTAAGATTAAATTCTGTACTATTTGTCTGACTATTCACAGAATGGCTGTGAATGGTGATTATAACAAACTCCAGTTGCTGATTTTTAGAATTTGACCATGCACTTTCCTGATTCGTTATTTTTTATTGGATTGTAGATATTTGGGTTCATTGATGTGGAAAAGAATGGATCAATCACATTCAAGCAGGTAAGCTCCTCTTATGTGCAGTCCTGCACGCCTGCTTTTGTTTATAAGATAAAAATATTTTCGGAACACATCCAAACCAATTTGTCAACATATATATGGGAGCTTCTCCAGGTTGCAAGTACACACGTCTGCACTAGATTTACTGGTGGAATGGATTAATGGAAAAACATGTGGGTGGGTGAATTTATTATTAATAGGCTTGTGCATTTTTCATTGAACTTTGGAACCCATATCATTGGAGTTATAAAGTGTGGTTGGTGATGATTCATTATCTCTAAAATAAAAAGTTGTGATCCATGTCAGGGAAGACTTGGTCTGATTGATACTATGGTGAGTGGTACGGTGTGTGATTGTATTGTTTATTGCTTGCAGTTCTTATATGGATCAGCTCATGTCATGAAGCAACCATTATTCAGACAAACCTGTGAACTAGCTTTTAGCAATTGCAGCGATGGAGGAGATGGTCAAATTTCAAAAGAACAAGTATGTTGTTAATTGTTCTTTCCTTCGCCTATTCCCTATTCTTATTTAGGCGAATCCTGACTGACATTAAGGGTTTTCCAATTTGTATTTGAACCAGTTGGGAGATATCATTAGACTTGCAATCCCAGATTTGGATGATGATGAGGTAATTTATGACTGCAACCCTGCATTTGTTAGTCATTGCACTGTGATTGGACTTTATCCACCTGCAGCAAAAATTTTACTGAGAAACTTTGCTTTTAACATTTGCATAAAATCTTCCGCATATTTCAACTTTGATATTTTGCCCTATGGAATTGGAAAGAGAGAGAGAGAGAGGGGGGGGGGGGGGGAGGGGATGGTGGTTGGTGTGGATAAAAGTGGCGACTGTCATGTAACGGAACCTGTATCCCATTGATTTCTTGTAGATCCACGAGCTCTTCAAATTATTTGGTCCTGATGGTGATGGGAGAGTGAGCAAAGATAATTTCATGTCTTGCCTGAGAAAGAACCCTCTGTTGATAGTGCTTTTTGCGCCTTGTTTGGTGCGGACTGGCTCATCAGAAGCTGGTGATAGGATGTTGCAAGAAATTGTGTGATGTGTTTATTTCTGTATTTGGATGTGGGGTTGGGTTTTGCGTGCAATTCATACCCCCCTGATATTTCGGTTTTATTTCAAGAGAAAAGAGGGGTGGGCGAGGGTGTCAAAAGGGTTATTTTCAAACCTTTGTCACTCTTTTTAACATATGGTCAAGACATGGTTTTGTACTTTACTAATTAAAGTGTTAATTTTACATGCACAATCCTGAAATGCAATGCTGTTTTGTTTGTTAATTTGATTTTGACTTGATGTCGAATTCAAAAATTTATAATCGTAAAGATTAATTCTTTCTGAATGAGGCATTTTATTTACATGAAGAGGCTAAATAGCATTCGACTGTCATGTAAGCGTATGAGTCCACTATATGGGAGCATATTGAATGGTTTGCCTTTAGCAGGGTGTATTTAGCAAAATCGAATCAGTCATCAATCGAATTCCTTAAATGTTCATTTAATTCGCTTATTTAATTTTTATAAATTGGGTGTTAAATAGTCGAGAGAAAGCTCTCAAGTCAGTGTACTAAAAGGGGCTTGAACAACCATGAGCGGTTGTAATTAAAATATAAAATAAAATTAAATAAAATCACAACGGCCTAGGGAAGAGACCACACGGTTTGGTCAAATTCTAATAAATGAATGAAGGGAAGAAATATTTATTTTATTTGAAAGATCCTATGGATTTTGTATAGCATAGCACTAGTTGAGGATAAGATAAGATTGTGCGTTTCTTGCACCCACCTTTTTGATTTCTCTAATCATATAAATTTTCTACATACATCTGGTCGGCCATCCGGTACATTGATTTTAATTCAAGGATTAGAGTTAGATTACAGTTTCAATTTTAATTTAAATATTGTTTTCATTAAATTTAATGGTGTAAGGCAAGGGGGGGGGGGGGGGAAGGGGCGGGAGGCGAAATATCATCTATTGGAATTATATAAAATGTACCAGGTAATACTAGGAAAGACGGTGGAGTCACAATAGTCTCACTTAAGTACCACCTCTTTAGACAGCATTTCCTAGACATGCATTTCATACAATCCTAATAGAATCAAACCACTGGTAAGTATCGTCTTTCCATAATATTACCACGATACTAAGGATTTATGCCACGAAAGCATAGATAGACAGGAGTCGCCACTCGGGTAATAATCGGGACATATTCAGTGTTTCTTCCGAGGGTCATAGATAGTAACTTACTCCTTGCAGAGTTTCCACAACCGTCATTACCATAGCCACAATGTCTAGGTTCGGGATAGTGGGTACGTAAGGGGAAGGTGTTAGGCACCTTTTACGCCTAGTCTAACCTCGTTGATTCGAGTGCCAGTCCTCTACTAATGTTTATAGAAGTTTTGTTTATTATTCCTTTATTAAACTTTATTCTAAAAAATGTAATTCTAATACTACACACACAAGTAATTCACAAAAGGATTGTTATTTACACACAGTTTTCATGCATAAGTAATTTCTATCTATGGGGTTGCTAATTATTTAAATGATATTTACCATATGACTAAAATTAATTTATTATTGAGAATTTAATTTACAAACAAATTTAATTTCAAATAACCCTACGTTTCTATTTAATCTAATTAATTAATTTTCACCAAGTTACCCTAAGGATAATTGAACTAAATTAATTATGTACATGTATAATTTATTCTAATATCACATAAGGCCCAAACAATTACAACCTAATAAAGATTTCTAACATGCAAATTTATTTTACAATTACCAAGTATTAAATTAAATTTATTTATATGCCAATGTTAGTTTAATTTACAAACAATATTAATTTTAATTTACAAAGTATTTATTTAAATTAATTACATGTAAAAGTCAGTTAAATTTAAAATAAAGTTAATTTTAATTTACCAAATAAAAGTTCTATTATTACTACAATTTCATGCCAATGGTTATTCAAGAAGTTTAGAGCTACTTACCTGTTGATAAATGCAGTTGTCATTGGGGCAAGCTATCCTTCAAAAAGGGTCTTCTCTTCTAGTATAGCAATGATATCCCTGGCTTACTCCCGTTTAGCTCCATATAAGCTCCACGCAAATGCCTTCTTTGGTACTTACCTTAGGGCTACTTACCAATTTTGTTTATAATAAAAAATAAAGAAATTAAAGAAAATAAAAGAAATAAAGAAAATATTAACAACAATTTACATTGGATTCTAACTCTAGTCTCCTAAAGGGTTAAGATTCCTAATTAGTTACAACTACCTAATGGTCTAAGTCTTCTAACATGATTCAAACACTTCATAACACTTCTTGAATTAATAGAACACAGAAAAATAGATCAAATATCAATTAAAACCCAAGAAAATACAAGAACATGTATAAAATATACAATTTCTAAATTCTGGCAGATTAACGGTAGCAAGAAATTCGATTTTTTAAAAATAGTTATACATGCCTAAAAATCATAAAAAAATTATAGAAGACAGCCTACATATCATACAAGATCATAAAATTTATAAATCAAATAAAATCCTAGCTAAATGGTTTACATAAATCGTAACTTTTTTAAGTGACAGAATCGTATTATTTTTTTGTAAAATTCATAACTCATTAACCACAATAGATATGAATGCAAAACCAATTGAAAAAGATTCATAAGATTCTAAAGTTAATTTTAGACACTAGATTTATACAAAAATATTAATGAACAAGGGAGATATGGGCTCCACAAGTCGGATATCCTGCAAATCAGATTTTATAGGAACCCTAACTTCAAATAGCAAGCTTTTTTAGTGATTCTTGAGCCTAAAATTAATGGAATTTCGTGTAGAATATGAATATAATTTTTACAAACTTTTTACAGATTCAGAAAATAAAGAAAAATAATAAAAATACGAGAGACAGAAACTAAACATGTGCAGAGTTGTGTATCCACTCAAATTAAACATGATTACATGATCTCTTTGAACATATCAAATAAATTGAAGACAAAAAGCATAGAATTAAAATATTGTTTGGCATAGATCTTGAAAAAAAAAAAATAAAAACTGACCTTCCAGAAATCTTGTATGAAAATCTTATTGAATAAAAGAAAAAATAAGGAAGAACTCAAAGAGTCTTGAATATTTCTAAATTTACTATAGCTCTGAGATATGGATAAAGTGTTTCAACCAATAGGAAGAGAGGGAAAGAGGAAGGCACCAATAGAAAGTGAGAAAGAGGTGTGGTAGGGTTTGGAGTCTTAGGGTGATAAAGTTTAGATGACTTAAACAACTACGATTGCAGAATTCGAATAAGACTGGGATATGGGTGAGGTGTTTCAACCAATAGGAAGACAAGAAAAAATGGAAGTCACCAATAGAGAGTGAGGAAGAGAGTGGGGCCAAGACGGAGAGAGATATTTTATTATTTTAATTTTTAGAAAATAATTAAATGGGTCCCATTTAAAATTCCTAACTAGGCTTTCTTAGGCTCATGGAGCCCAATTAAACTTAGTTAGATTCATTTAAGAACTACTCACATTAAATTTAAATAAAATAAAATTTTATTTAAATTTAATTAAATTAATTTTCTCAAAACTTTATTATTATTTTTATTTTTTCAAGATCATGTCACGGAATTAATAATTCAGCTTCATGCCTCCAATTACATCTTACAGTCATATAATTCTTCATCATCGGGTTTACCACGACCTCAATGCACATACTCATCACAAAATAAGGGTCTACAAATGGTTAGAACTTTTTTTTTTTAATCAAAAACTGGTTTTCAAACCAAACTAAACCATTTACTTTTATCCTATTTAAGATTATTTTTTATCAATTTAAATTAATAGATTTTAATTTGAAATTGACCCGATTAGATTATGAACCGATTCCAGTTTGTAATTGTAACCCGACCAATCCGGTCCATTTATTTGTCGGAGGAAATCTAACTACAGTATTAATTTAAAAAAAAAAAATTGTGGTGAGTGCTGACGCAAGCTAAGCCACGGCATTCGGAGTGACGTCCAACATCAATTTGGATCGTTGGATCAAAATTATCAACTGTAGCATTTAAAATGAGAAAAGAGTTAAGGGAAAAAGAGAGAGGGACCCGACCACGTTTTCTGGTCCCCTTCACACCTTAACCTTAACCTTCTCAGTTAAGACTACCCAGTCCCACCGACCCCAAAACAACCTCAGCCAACTCCACAGACTGATCGACAAGCGACGGCTCTTCCCACGTGATAAATCTTATTAAATTTTGCTTCCTGTCCTGGGTCTGAGTTTCTGAAATTCTCCACACTCTTTTTATTTTTTTAATTCTTATAATATTAATTAAAAGAGAATATTATAAAAACACTTTTTTTATAATAAAATTACACAATTATAAAGCTTATCTATTTATAGAAATTAAATATTTTAGTATATTTAATAAATTTATAATTACCATTAAATTTTAAATTTAATGATGTTAGAATCACTTTTTAAAATCATAATAAAATTTTAAATTAATATTTTAATTAAAAATAAATAAATAAATAAATTTTAAAAAAGTATATAAAAAGAAAAAATCTTGGTACGCATCACTTTGGTTGGTGCCACAACGCTGGAGCATTACGAGGGGTTGCGGTCAACCCAGAGAAACATTAGATGAAGCGGACACCATCTATAATGGGACCTATTAAGATAAATTTAAATCGGTTTTATGAAAAATGTATTTTTAAATTTATTATATTTAAATTATAATAATATAATTTTTAAAATTATTTGTTAACAATAATTAAAACATTATTTTTGTGAAAAATATTTTTTTAATATTTTATCTAGACAGCTACCATCAACCAGGAAAACAAGGCCACCATTTTTCATCAACTTCCCTTTTCTCAAGCATATATGGATGAATTTAATATTAGTGTTGAAATTTGATTAAAAAAATATATTTTTTTAAAATATATTACTTAAGAAATATTAAAAATAATTTTAAATCATATTTACTAAGTTTTAATTATAAATATTAAAATAATAAAATAATTTTTTTAAATTATTTTTTAACACCATCTAAAACAATAATTTTTTTTAAAAAAAATTAATTTTAACATTCTGGCTCAACACCAAATAAATACAATATTGACGCTGCATATATTTGGAATTATGAGACATTATGAAAAACATTATGAGATTTTTTAAATAAATAATTTATTTTTAAAAAATGATACATTATATGTATATATGAATAAAAGAGAATTATTATTTATGTATCCAATAATAACTTTATAAGAAAAAAAGAAAAGGAAGCAAACATAAACACCGAACATGGAAGAAGGGGGAGAGAGAGAGAGAGAGAGGGAGTTGAGGGTCCATTAGGTCCTATAACCATGTGAAGGGAAGTTGTGGGTTTGACAGGAAAGTGGACGGATCACGGCCCTGTGTGTTTTCGAAACCTTATTGGTTATATCGCGTACGTATTTGTACGGACGATGGAGACTAGTTGCTAACCATGGAGACTAGTTTCTAACTATTTATACTTTTCCCATTTTTCATCTCATGGTTACAGTATATATATATATATATATATATATATTTAAAAATTTTTGTCGCTCATCGAGAAGAAGCCCACTGCTAAAAAAAGTAAATAAATAAAAAAAACGCTTTTCGTTTCTCTTACTTTCCTGGACTTTCCCTTCCATCCAAGTTTCTTGCTCTCTCTTAACAGTCGTTGATTTTTCTTTTTCTTTTATTTTTTAAAATGCTTTCTTTTTCATCTAAATTTGCTCTGTTTGGAGTTTGTCGTGGGTTTTACCAAAACAAGCAAGGATGAGGTTTTCTTAATAATAAGGTGATACATGGGTAAAATTTTGTTTCTTTAAATGGGTGGTGGGCTTCCGCTTCCAAGAGCTTTTTTATTCAAGGTGAAAGAGAGGGAGAGAGAGATGAATAAGGAAAGGTGGTGTGTGTGGGTGCTTACTGCCTTGGTTGTGACTAACAAGATAACCTAGAAATAGAATCAATCAATCACCAAGACATAAATAACATTAGATTTTGGGTTTTTTTCCTATTTGGTAAGATTTCCAAATCTCCCTTTGGCTCTTTTCTTAAATGGAATTGAACAGCATTTCTTATGGTTTTCCTTGTTTTCTCTGGATCAATCAACAACCACTCTTATCTCCATAAATTCTTATTGGGCTTTCTGGGTCTTGATAGGAATCCTCAGATTTCCTTATCCACCTTCCTTTTTTGGCTGATCTTCTTCATCTTCTCCTCCTTAAAAGCTTTTCTGGGGTTTTGCCTGCTGTTTGGTAAGTTTCCCTTGATCGTGTCTTTCCTCTGTCTTCTCGAGAACCACTTGACTTTAATAGCATTTCATAGCGTTAGTGTTTAGTATTCCTGAATTCAATTCATCACAACTCTTTATCACTGTGACAGGGTTTGCGGTGTTTGCTCACAAAATCTCAGATTTCTGTGCTTCCTCTCTTTACCTAAAGAGGCTTTCTGGGTAGCCTATTTGGTAAGGTTTTCTCATTCTCTCTTCAACTTTGAAAATCCTTTTACTTTGCATACGCTATCTTTGATAATTGATTATATCTTTACTGGTGACTGTAAAGAAATGGTGAGAGGAAAGACTCAAATGAAGCGCATAGAGAACGCCACAAGCAGGCAAGTCACCTTCTCCAAGCGGCGAAATGGGTTGCTGAAGAAGGCCTTTGAGCTGTCGGTTCTTTGCGATGCGGAGGTTGCCCTTATCGTCTTCTCTCCTAGAGGGAAGCTCTATGAATTTGCAAACTCTAGGTAATTTATATTTTCTGTTGCTTTTCTTTTTTTCTGTCTTCTCTTATTTATGGAATCCCTGTTTCTCTAGTCATTTACTCATTCTTTTTCATTCCAACTTCTCAATTCTTGCCTTCTAGTGATTAAAATTTGAACAAAATTTTTAATTGTATATGGGGCTATGTTTCTTGCACTATACTATCTCTCTCTCTCTCTCTCTCTCTCTCTCTCTCTCTCTCTCATAGGGCTTCACAGAATATACCTCCATACAAGAACACATTGAAGCCGAGAGCTTGGATTCTCTTGATGACGGTCTCTTGAACATTCATCCGTACAAAGCCTCTAGACTCCAGAGAAGAAACAAAATCTATTCTTGCCCATCATTTTGTTTGTTTTTGGAAACCCCATATTTATATATATGTATGAAAGAAGCCTCTCGCTCAGTTCCTTGATGACAATCTTTGGTATCTGATTTTCTTGGTGTCATCATCTTCACATCCCTAATCAGCCCAGCTTACTGCTGGGTGCTAGTTTAGTTGCAAGTTAGTTTCTTGGTGAGTGTAGGTTTCTTGGATCGAGGAAGTGGTTGATGATAAGTTAGCCTCGTGTTTAATTAGGGTCAATAAGAGTTATTTTTTCAGTCGTATACATCTAATCAATTAATAATTATCATTTTAATTAAAATTATGGTAGGTTCCAATTAAAAATACATGCAGATAGTTTTTCATTGGTTGGGTATTTATACACCTTGGTATAGGCAAGAAATTTTACAAGATGATACCATTATTTACTGTCAATTCAACAGCAATTTAGATTGAATATTTCTACTTTAAATCATTGTATAAATAATTAATCATTAATGACTAATATTTGACAACTAACAGATACTAAAATAGTTAATCCTTGTTAAAATAGTTAATGTTGTAGAATATAGCTTCCTTTGATTTTAAATTCATCTAAGTCCTTAGCTTACAAGGTTGAAGTGTAGTCCTTGGAGCAAGTGTGCTGAAAGCTGACGTGAGAGGGGATGGTGAGAGAAGATTTACCCATGTAATTAATCTCACTTAAAAGGATTTGAATTTTTTAGAGTGAGGTGCTATGAATAATGGAGTGATGATTTCACATTGATCATTGGACTTCATTCATGTTCAACTATTTATATGTTGAAATTAGCAGCAAAAAAAGGGGATTAGACTAGGCATAATTTAAACCACGATAATGCTCAACAGTTTGATGTAAAATCTATTAACCATCTGAACTTATTATCATCATTTCTTATTCATCCCAAATTTTGGAATAGATAAAAAGCAAAATGATTGTCCAAATTGAATATACACACACATCCACTATTTCATTTTCAATTTTCTTTCTCTTTTTTTTTTAATAAAAAAATTATTTTAATTGTAAAAATTTATCCTCTTTATGAACTATTCTAACAGTATTTCGTAACTAATGCAATAAATTTAATTTTATGAATGCCTATATGATAGTATAATTCTTATGGCAAATTTTAACATTATAATTGAGAGTAAGTTTTATAAAGTAATGGGAGGTTTTATAAAATTTTAAAATTATGTATTTGTGTTAGGGAAAATCGTATAATTTTTTAAAGTAAGATTTTTGAAAAACCCTAATTTTTTTTTTTCTAACTTGTAATTTTTCTTTTCAAAACCTTCAAATACTTTCAAAAATATTCATTTGATTGCTATTCAATTCCAAACATGCATGCACCAAGTTCTTAATTAGTGTTTGTGAGCATTAAATCATTAATGCAAGATATATATACTTAATCTCGAATGGATGTTTGATGTAGAAAATGATTATTTGTTGATTTGTTTTATTGCTTATTTGATTTTAACAATGAAATTCAAGTCAACACTTTAGAGTTGATAATGCTAATTCTTGTATAGAAAAGTTTTGAGGGAGCTATTACATCCCTTAGTCCTAAAAATTAATTAATTAATTGGAGAACTTAGTTCTTATTACTCATGCTAACTGAAAATTAATCAAATCCCATTATGATTGTTAAAAAAATTATTGTGTTAAATATTTAATTTATTTCAATTAAATATTATTACTGCATAAAATTAGTTAAAAATTATTAATAACAATTTCAATTTTGTAATTGAGGCTTTATTAGTTATAAAGAATGTTTAGTTTATCAAATTATCTGATACAATTAAAATACGTTGTTAGCTATTAAAATACTAAATAATGTTTATTCAAAAAGCTTTAAAATGGAGATTATTCTTAGTGTTATAGTTGATAATTGTTTTAATTTTATTTTATATTTAGACTAAGATACTTTATTGAAATTTATTAATAATAAAATAGAGTTTCCATAATAATTTTTATAAAATAAAATTATTTATGAATGCTAAAAATAATAAATAACTGCTAATTAAAAATATATTTATAGTAAGTTATTTTAATTTTTGATTTAAAATATATTTTTTAATTTATTAGGAGTAAAATTAAAAATAAGTAATTAATTGATTAATAAAATTATTTAAAAATAACTTTTAAATAGTTTAAGTATTTGGCGAAAATGTGTTTAAAAGTAATTTAATTGGCTAAAATTATAAAAAATGATGTGTAATTAAGTGTTGTGTTTGTTAAAAAAAAAAAAGGATAATGTTGATATTTTTAAAAAATTATTAGGATAATATATTTTTTTTATTTAGTCAAAGAGTAGTTTAAAATAAGTAAATCAGTAATAAGTAAGGTATTTTTATTTATAACTTTTAACTTATTTTAAGTATTTTTTGAACTTACAAGTTAAATCAAATACTAATTTACTTATAACTTTTACTTATGAGTAGATTTGATTGGCTTATAAACCAAATCAAATACCCTCTAAATATATTTTAAAAAAAAAAAAATCAAATATAGTATGTATAAAAACAATAAATACCAAATATTAGCATGTAATTGCAGTTTATGCTGTGTTTGAAATTAGATAAATATATGTTTTATTTTATTTATAAAAATATTTTATTGAATATGTATTTATTATTATATATCTTACATTTATTGCATAAGTCAACTAATTTGATAATTAACAATACAACAACTATTTCTTTTAAAATTTAATTGTAATTTTATTAATTTTAATAGAGTTTAGCTTAAATAAAGTCGGTGTGAAAAAAATTACAAAATATTTCAAATATTAAATGTAGATTTATAATTAAATGAATTACATAAAATTTATTAAATTATTTTATTTTAAAACAAATTTGATCTAGTTATTTTGAGAGATTAAATCCAACACATTTTCCCTTTCACCACCTTTGATCATTTCATAAATGTTCTTTTCTTCTTCTTTTTTTTTCGAAAATCATAGGGTTCTACAATTTCAAAAGTCTTCCAATATATTAATTAAATTTTGAAATGGTGTTGATTTCATCTCTTTGCTCTTTCAATCCTTTTAACTTTTGTTTTCTTTATTTTTTATATTTAAATACATTAAGTGTGAATTTTTAACACTGTAAAATATTTAAATTTAATACGATTTTCAAATTTTTTCACTTAAAATACAAATAGAAATTCATATCTATTTCAAATGTGCACCAATCTAAATGGAGCATTAAATTAATAATTTCTTGTTTCATAAAATAGTAGGATAAGCAGGAGCCATGAAATAAAGGATTCCATAAAATTTAATGAAAGTTATGTATAAATGTCTACTTAACATGTTTTATATATATTTAAAAATTTGTTTAAAATTTTAACATTTTAGATTTTAATTTTATAAATTGAGTAAATTTAAAATGAATTTTATAGTTAATTAATGTATAATATACCAAACATAAAGATTCATATAAATAAATCCTGTTCATGAAATCAAACAAATAATTTCATGTTCCGATATCAAACAACAAATTTCAAATATAAACTGATTGAGCTATTAGTTCAATGATGAAATACCTATCTTATAAGACATGAAATCAGAGATCTAAATGTCATATAAAACCTAGTGCATTATAAATTTGTATTGTATGAGACCTCTTGATAGAGGATTCTAGCCTTATCCTGGTTTTGAAACTTGGGTTTGCAACTTGTGAAGTGTATTGCCATAACCATGGTCCATGGTACAGTGATTTGTCTACTAATTTTGAATCTGACTAGCCCTATACTATGGTAGTTCTGCACCTACTGCATAAATTATTTAGCCTGACCCTTGTTAAAGCTAGCAAATTTATCTTGTTCCACCTCCACCCAATAATAGAAATTCTTTTGCTACCTCGTACAGTAGAAGACTTGTGAGTACATAATCTTGATCACATTTTCTTTTGTTAACAATTAATCTATTTAAAATTTGGTATGCTTTAGCAGAAATCCATGTTGATTTTTTAAAAAATATTGTATAAAAGGTTGAAGAGTTATAAAATTCAACCTTTTTTAGCTTTACCATTGAATATATATTCCTTATTTTTATATAGTATGTGCATATGGTTGATTGATGCGTCTTGAAAACTTTATTGTAAGTAATAAACAAAATTAGATCAGCACAAAGTTATTGAGTGAGGCTGACTTCATTAAACTAGCGTGATTATGAATATAAAATTTTGTGCAAACAAAGTAGTTAGTCAATTTTTCTTGGATTGTTTAGTTTTTTTTTCTCTTTTCTTTTCTTTTCTTTTCTTTTCTTTTGGCTTTAGGAACTCGAGTCTTGAAATTGTTTTGCAAAATATTTAGTGAGTAGTTGATTTTAAAATGAGTGTTAGACAGTTGAAACTTGCAAGGGATTTTAGCCTCCTACAATCCAAAAAATAAAAAAAATAAATAAATAAAAAGAAAGAAAAGGCCAAGAAGAAGGAGAAGAAAATCTTGGTACTCAGACTTCTTCACAAAGGAAGATGCTGATCTTCGTACTGAGCTAACAAATGGTGTCTGGAATTTGGAATTATTTGGCTAATTTGCTTAGAATGTAACAACTTTTTTAACCATTCTCTTGCTTCTTCTTCTTTTTCTTCTTCTTCTTCTTCTAGCTGCTCTTGCAAGAATGCAAGTTCAGCAATAACAGTGTTTTTGAACTTTTACTAGACATGATCATCTTCTGCTTCTCTATGAATAAGTTCTTCTGATTTTAATGTATACGATCATCTTCAGTTTTGAGTTAAAATGCCATGTTCTGATTTTTTATTTTAGACCTAAGGCTTATTCAATAGCTATATCTTTTATGAACTTCACTGAAAATAAACAGACTTGCCATCAGTTTTTGGCTTAGTTATGTTCTAAGTTGCATTCCTAATATTTGTGAAAACGGGGATGGAAACAATTATCTGAATGTAGTATTGAGGTGAGCCTCTATTTTACATAATTTAGTTTTGTGATTATGCTAATATAGCCTACACTTAGTTATTGAGTTAAATTGAGATGTTCTTCACTCAGTTTTCGTCCTGCTAAGGCGTAATCTTTGTACTCTTTGCTGCCTAGGAGTCTTATTATTATTATTATAACCCAAAACAAAAAGAAAACAAAAGTAGCTCTCATATAGTTAATCTTTTTTGAAAATGAAATTACATGATTCATTGTGTTATCATTTGGTTTTAGCATGCAGGAAACAATTGAACGTTATCGTAGGCATGTGAAAGATGATCAAATTGACGAGAAGAAATCAGATGAAAACATGGAGGTTAATTTCTATTTTCCCTTTCATCTATCATTACCAATTTATATCTCAAAATTTTTTTTGCGATGAAATGAATGTTTCAAGCATCATCTTTTACCCTAAACTGTGAATGGTATTATTTGGCACTATTGATTAATGGGGTAGAGTTTCTATAAGCTCGCCTCAGCTCTTAAATAAAATATTTATTGTAAAATTTATGCATGGTCAATATATTTATTATTTTAATTACGTGAACAACTTGATTAACCATTTACAAATTTCATACTAAAAGACTTGTTCTAATTACCACACTGATGTTGGTTTAAATGGGAAAATAGATTTGCTGCATGTCAAGAATCACTTATTACTGAAACGATATGGCCCTTATGCCTGCTTTTTGGAATGACTCGTGCTTGTTGAAATCTTGAAATTGCTTTCAAGACGGGTCTCAATAGAGCATTTAGTTACTTGGTAGCTCTCTACCTAGGCTTAAAACTTACTTGATCAACATATGGCCACCAAGAATATATTCGAAGTTCTCTTCTCTCTGTCATTTCTTCCACCAATGGATATCCTCTCTTGATTTTCTCACTCTTAAATTTGAAATGGCAGCTACTGAAGACGGAAGCAGCGAACATGGTGAAGAAGATAGAGCTCCTTGAAATTTCAAAAAGGTTTAAAGGCCTAGTTTAAACCCTTATTTTCTCTTTTCTCCTGAACTCATGTTTTGGAGCATATTTTCAAGATTAAAATTCAAATTCCTCAGGAAACTACTGGGAGAAAGTTTGGATTCCTGCACTGTTGAAGAATTACAGCAAATTGAACAACAGTTGGAGAGGAGCGTAAGCAGCATCAGAGCAAGAAAGGTTCATCAAAAACACCATTGGCTATGTGTTTATGCCTAAAATCTTATGGGACTTGCATGGTCTAAGATGCCTTTTTTTTTTTTTCTTCTTCTGTATCAGAATCAGGTTTTCAAAGAACAAATTGAGCGACTAAAAGAAAAGGTAAACATTTGGGCATCACCTTAATGCCCCATAAGAACTGGTATTGAAGAGAAGTTGACACTTAATTTTATGCAAAGACCTTGCGAGAAGATATTGAGAGATTGGAATTATACATAATGAGAGAACGCCATCATGTTCAGACCCAAGGGAAAGTGGATCTTGTTATTTATGGAATCAAGTTTTCTTTCCCCAGGAAGCAACTTTGCTTGTAGTAAGATTTTCCAAAGAGTTTTAACCAATTCATAGCCTTTGACTTTTTGTGCTTTATATTTATATTTCAGGAGAGCCAATTGGCAGCTGAAAATGCAAGGTTATCTGAAAAGGTTAGAATTTATTAATCGTTTCTCATTAGTGTTTTATCATCGGTTTTTCTGATATGTGCAAATATAATTTTTAATGCCTATTAAAGTTCATTTAATACAATAATTTTAATAACAAATGCACACTTTTTTATACTAATAGGATGTATTTATTTTTAAAATTGTAATTTTCCATACTAATAGAGTGCCTTAAATGAACTTTCATGGATGCATATTCGCCTGTTTTATAATTTATCATCATCAACAATTATACTGGGTGGATCATGCCATTTGGCAGCAGAAGAGAAAATGAGAAAATGTTAAAAAAAAAAAAATAAAAAAAAATGAATCTGACTATTTTCTTGGGATTGAATGTTTTAAGATCTAAAATCAAATTTTAAAAACAAAATGTGAGCCACCAGATTTATGTAACAGAAGCCAAGCCTGTAATCCAAGTTAAAGCAAGGCTTGTCACCGCAATCGGTAACACCGCCCATTAACTTTATGTGAACAGTATGTAAACCATTAATTTTATCTTTTGCAGTGTGGTGTCCAACAATGGGAAGGCTTGAAAGTGGTGGGAGAAACTCGATACTGTGAAGAAAGTAGCCCAGTTTCAGATGTGGAGACTGAACTGTTCATTGGACTACCAGAAACAAGAACCAAGCGCCATCCTCCAAGAAACTGAATGATGGTTGGCAAAACCATGCCACTACTGAATACAAAAGCATTAGTAACAAGCAACAATAAGGGCAACTGTATGGTAATGGTAATATATGTTATTTGTTGAAGAAACTTTGACAGGAACTTCATTGACGTAAAGGTACAAGCTAGCTACTTGAATTATATTTATTACATGTAATTACAGTTCTCCATATTCTTTCTGCTACCTTTCTTCTAGATACTACCGTGCTATTATCGGTATATATTAGAATTTTGTGTTTTGAACAATATTGGCAAACATAGAAGGTGCAGAAATCATCCTGCATCCTTGGATCGATCAAGCGCAGTGGACCTCAAAAGTTCTCGTTTCTTATCAGTGAAATGCCATAAACTACAAAGATAATAAACATGTTACTTTTTCCTTTAGTTTCGGGTAACTAGTGGATGCGGTCACCCAACTTTTGAATGTTTTTATAAAAATCAATAACTTTAATTTCTTTTATAAAATTTATTTAATTTCAGTTTAATTTCATAAAATTTACTTTTATCAAAAAATACTATAGGCTTATTAACTGTTTTATAAATAAATTTATTTTATTTTATTAACTTCTTAAAAGAAAAGAAAATAGGCCCATGGTCATTAAATTTTTTATAATTAGATAATTTTATTTATAAAATAATTGGTAAGTTAATAAATTAATTAGAAAATTTTTAATTTTTAATAAGTAAGTTTGATAAAATTAAATAAAAATTTTAGTGAATTTTATTAAAAAAAATAAAATTTAATAATTTTATTTATAATTAAGTAATTTTATTTGTAAAATAGTTGAAAATGTAAATTTTAAAAATTTTTAATTTTTGATTATAATAATTTTTATAAAATTAAATAAAAATTTAATAAATTTTATAAAAAAAAGTAAAATTAAATAATTTTTATAAAAATATTTATAAAATTAAATAATTACATGTGATCATTATCCTTCTGTTTCATGTTTCTTTGCTAGGATTGAAATTTACTTTGATATTTCTCGCCTTTTTTTTCTTTTTTTTAAATTCCATCGGTAAACCCCCGTCAACTGTTATCTTATGTCCGGTCGGACACTCTCTAAAGAGCCTTTGATTGTTTCACCTTAGGAGTTCTGGGATGGAACTTGTTCTGAATAGGAATAAGTAAAAAGCATCATCTAACGGATCCGAATACAAGAAATGCCAGAACATTTTCATTTCAAGAAGGGATTCATTGTGAAATCTAACATGCTCGGGATTCAACAAACAGGTGTATGCATACACACACAAAATAATGTGTTGTTTGCACACAGTTGCACGCGAATAATAGAATCGCTTGCCAGCTCTACCGTGAAGGTAAATGACTACAAATTATGGTGCCTAAGAGGACCAATCTATGTATGTGCCAATCGATGTCTCTTCTCAAGGAGTTCCTTCGGATAAAATTTTGAGGACTGCTGCTTTTGTGGGTAGCGAAGGAATAGCTCCTTTCTGGGTAACTGTGATAGCACCACAGGCGTTGGCAAAGAGGAGAGCTTCCCTCAACTTCTTTTCATCCTGTAATGGAAATTCAAAGTTTCTTAAGCATGCATTACAGAATATTATAGTTTTCGAAGAATGCATAATCACAAACAATGAATATTTTATGCAACTTTTGAATAAGAGACAGAACATCTGGTTTGGCCTAGCAAGAGTGAGGGAGGGGGAGTTCTTTTATGTTACTCATCCTGGCAAGAGTCTCAAGCATATGACTATTTACTGCCTTTTTCCCTCTCTGACTTGGAATGTCTCAAGCACTTTTAAGCAGCTTCAGATCAAAATAATCCCAATTTGAATTAATGAGAAACTTTTAAAGGATACAAATGGATGGCGAATGGACACATGGAATTGGACTAATATAGGACATAAAAGGTATCAAATCCATTTGAAACACATGGAATTGGACTAATATAGGACATAAAAGGTATCAAATCCATTTGAAACATGAAGATTGGATTTGGCAAAAGTATTCAATTCTCCGAGCAAGCAGATCAATGAACCCTTTTAACATAGTTTTTTTCCCCTTTTACCTCAGACATGTTCTAAATCATGCTCCAGGCTAATATGTAAAAATCATATTTTATACAAGTAATTATCAAAAGAAGCAGGACTATTGCCTGCTTCAATATGAACAATACCAATCTGATTAAGACATAGCTGTGTAATATGTTCTCAACTGCCCCTTTACCCTTACCTTCATAGTCTATAACTTAACAAACATCTGAGAAATGCAGTTGTAGAAGTAATCTGATCAGTGATGTAATTGTTTTCTGCTCTGATCAGTCAGGCAATTTGTTTTCTGCATGTTGGATGCAAGTATGCTAAACCTAATTTAAGGGACCAGTTATGCTATTTTTCTACAGTTTGAGTAATACTAGTATCTATATACCATTTGAACAAGTTCTAATTGCACTGATGCAATATTTATGATGGTGAAGGTCTTCTTTGCTTAACTGTATCAATATACCCATACCAGAAATAGAAAGAAACAAAACCATTGTCGTTGAATTACTTAGATGCAATGTCAAGCTTTATTCTACCTTATACAAATTTAAGTCTGAGGCCAATTTATTCAGTATCCCACCCACAAAGGCATCACCTGCACCAGTTGTATCAATCGCATCAACTTTTATACCAGTGACTTTACCCTTGAATGCCTACATTCACCATACAATGAGATGTTAAAGAAGAATAGAAACTGGTATGTTTTCCAATTGAAACAATGTAAGACATCAAACAAAGAAAGCCTGCTCTCATTTTAGTCTCATGAAGCAAATAAAAGCTGTTAAAAGCTTAGGGAAGTAATTTGAATGCTTAAAAATACTTCTGGACCAAAGAAAACCCTAAATCAACTTTAATCTTGACATCTGAAACCTGGATGCTAACCTTTGTATACTATCGGCATCCCTCTGAGCCTTCAGTGACAAGCAAGAGCTTAAGATTGGGATGGAAAAACTTTTCCAATACTACGTTATCATCAAATGGATCATCACCTTCAGTCAAGAATTCAAATTCTTCCTCACTTATCTGCAATTCCCAAGCCCCACACTTCGTATTTAATCACTCACAATATAAATGCATAAACTGATACTTCCTAACAGCAGAGTCTCTAAATGTTGAACCATGTACCTCAATAATGTCAGCTTGGTTCCATATGCTCATGATGCCGTTGCGAGCAGCTTCTGCAGATGGCCATAGTGGCAATCTCAAATTTGGGTCATATGAGAGGATACAACCAGCATTCTTGGCAATGTCCATGGCAGCTAGATGAGCTGACTTACAAGGTTCATTAATCAAACCAATTGATCCATAGTGAAATATACTTGCCTGCATCAGAAATAAAGAAAAATGAAATAGCATATCAACTACAAGCTATGATACTGAAGTGATAAACTGTGAAATCCTGAAAAGTTGCTTCATCTGAGCTATTGTAAAAAATGCAAACGGCATAGAACTATCTGAGGCTTCACAACATGTTTTGGAATAAGAGTCTTGGTCAACCACCACCCAGAAGCTTTTATGCAGAGAATTATTTATTTACCTTCTTTATTAGATTTTTATCAAGCTCTGTTTCACAGAGAAGCATATCAGCACTAGGATTACAGTAAAACATGAATTCACGTTCACCATCAGCTCTCAATGTCACAAATGCCAGTGCAGTCCTTGCATGGGAATCAAATCGATGCCAGAATTATCAACGTTGTTTTGCTTTAGAATATCAGCCAGCATGTATCCAAATTCATCATCTCCTACCTGAGATACAGATGGTCAAGAAATCAGTCATTAAATATAGACTGAGATAAGTGGCTGAAACAGACTATAAAACAAACAGCACAACTAAGAAGTAGAACATCAAGCTATATTCTATAAATATGATTTCCAGGATTGGACTTATGAGGCAGAATTAAGATAAACATTCAGATCACCTGACACATCATGCAAAACACACTATAAGAATCTCTGAATAAATTTATGTTCATACAAATAAACTGATTAATCATGGTTGTATAAAAATAGTACTTAACTGATTGCTCATGGCTGTTTAAAAATAGTACTTAAAATTTGAATGCATAAAATTATCCTAAACATTTATTTGGGCATTTATGTGGGTGTATCATCATACTTTCAGGGACTAGTTGCTACCATGAAATTATGGGAGAGAGTTGTGAAACATGGACTACGTCATAACACTTCTATCTCTCCCAATCAATTTGGCTTCATGCCCGGTCATTCAACTATGGAAGCGATCTTTCTCATTAGATCGCAAAATTCCCAATAAGTTGAAAAGAAAATTTTACTGTACAGCCATACGACCGGTAATGTTATATGGTAGTGAGTGTTGGGCACTAAAGTAGTCGTATGCGTCTAAGGTAAGAGTTACGGAGATGAGAATGTTAAGGTGGATGAGTGATCATACTAGACTAGATAAAGTCCGTAATGAGAGAGTATTAGAGAAAAGTTAGGAGTTGTGCCAATTGAGGATAAGTTGAGAGAAGGAAGATTGAGGTGGTTTGGTCATGTGAAGCCTAACATATGGAGGCTCCAGTTAGACAAGTAGAGCACATTATAGTATAGAAAGAAAAGAAGGGATAGACCTAAACTGACTTGGAGAAGAGTAGTACAATATGACCCCAGAAGCATTACACATTTCCGAGGATTTAACCAAAAATTGTTTAGAATGGAGAAAGAAAATCCATATAACCGGCCCAAAATTCTTGGGATAAAGGCCACCCAAAATTCTTGGTATAAAGGCTTAGTTGAGTTGAGTATATATATATATATATATATATATATATATATATATGTTGGCAAACTTGGTGTGTGGAAATAAGAGATAAAACGTTAAAAAATTTCAATAAGAAAATGGGCAAAGAAGCTACATAATGCTATGCAAGGAAGCAAGCTTAAACTTTAATGGTCACACCTTGCCAATAAAAGCTGAATGCCCTCCTAATCTTGCTATCCCAACAGCAACATTAGCAGGTGCTCCGCCTGGAGCTTTCTTAAAACCAGGTGCTTCTGCAAGTGAAACTGCAGCAGCATTTGGCACAACGTCGATTAAAATCTCCCCAAAGCAGACAACTGGTGGACTCTCCTCCTGGAGGACCTGGAATGATTCCTTTGCCCTTGTACTGGGATTTCTGGATGCCCCTATACAGGAACTCTAAGATTAACATAAAATAGCATCCAAAACATTCCATAATATCAATATCAAAAGAAATTTAATATGGTTAATGGTTGTCTGTCATTTACAATACTCAGGAGAACGGACACAGGTTCTTTGAATGGTAAAGTATAACAGAGTATAAACCCTGGGAGAGTCAAAATGTGCGGGAAAGAACAGAATATAGTCAATGCAGTGAACAAGACTGACTAAAACAAATAATTATCTCTAAAATGCTATCATTGGACCAGATAAAAAGAGGAAAATATTTGCTTTGAACACAAAATGTTAGCCCACCACAACTAAAACTCAACAAAAGTACATAATGCAGATTGAGAATTTTCTCTTCAAGAATGCCACATTGAGCCCAAAATTCAAAGAGGACATGAATCCTACAACATAGAACAATACCCACTTCAACGATACGTAAGTGGCGAAAGATGCAACAAACAAATAACACTTGAGAAGACAATTAAACCAAAGAATCAGAGCAATTTTTTTTTTCAAGAATGCTTCTCGTTGCTAAGAACAAAAAAACACCAACCATAAATTCTCTCAACTACTCTTTAAGATTGCAAGATATAGCCCCAGAATAAAAAATGTAAAAGAAATAAATTCAAAAGACGAATGCATATACCCTTAGAGCGACTCTCAGACAACTTATTGGAGGAAGAACTCCTAAGGGAGCGCTCAAGCTTAACGGAAAAGCAACAACCTACCATCTTCAGCTCTTCCTTGCTGTATAGAACATAAAATTGAATATGAAAGTCCATTTCTTCATCAATGCTTCCATTGTATAAGCTGTAAACGGAAAGTACCGACATCTTTGCTCCTTGTTTGACATCTTTTGCTTAGTCCACTTCAATTTTCTACTAACGTTCTCCGTTCTGTTTTTCCTCTGAAACCTACTCCCTTGGAAACTCAAATTATCTTGTAGGTGGGTTTTGACTTGTTAATCTCAGGCCCTCCTCCAGATTTTCTATTTTTTACCTTCTACCTTGGGCTTGCTTGTTTTCCTTTTCAGAAAACAGTCCATAACTGTTAACTCATATCTGTTAGCTGACGGTTAATAAATGGTGATAATTAATTTATATTAAGTATTTAATAAAATTATGATATATAAAATAATTTATAAAAATATATATTATATAATTTATTTTATTATTAAAATAAATATAAAATTATAAATTTATTATATTGTATTATTTATTATATTAGTAAAATAAATATAAAATTATTAATTTATTATATTGTATTATTTATTTTATTATTAAAATAAAAAAAATAATTAAAATTTTTTAAAAATAATTAAATAATTTTAAAAATATAGATAAAATAATAAAGTAATTATTATTGTTGATAAAGAAAAAATTTATAATTAATTTTAAGTTTTTATATATAAATAAATATTTTATATTTTATGTTATTAATAAAAAAATTTTAACAAAGTTGAAATGGGTAAATTAAAATGTTAAAATTATAAATAAAAAATATAAAAGTATTAATAATATTAATTTTTGAATTAAATAAAAAAGGATAATATGGTCAAAACTAAAAATAGACTTGATACAAAACTGCAGCTAATTTGTACCATATCAGCTATCCATCAACTATTAGCTTTATTTTTTAAAACTTACTAAACACTTCAGTTCACTTATTTTGGTGTCTATCAGCTATCAGCTGTATCCAACAAATAAACTAAACACCCTCTTAATTAGTATATCGAATGATCCCATTTAGTACATTCCTATAATGTCACCTTAGCAATAGATCTGTATCACTTTTTTTTTTTTTAAATGATAATACATACAAATGAAGGGTATTACTTTTTACATTTTTTATATTTATTATATTATTATAATTAATAAATAAAAAATATTTTTTGCTTTCAAAAATAATAAAAAATAAAAAAAATTTTGAAATCATATTTAATTCTATTTATAATAATATAAAATATTATATAATATATATAAATTAAATTAAAATAAAATTTTAATCATTCACTATATTGCATATTAATTATATATATATAATTAATTAAGTTAAGTAATATTAATAATATAATTTTTATTATTTATGACAAAAATGTAATTTTATAATAAAAATATTTAATTATAAATTTTAATTAAAAAATATAATATTAACAATGGTTAAAAAAATTAAATTAATTAATCCATATAAAAAAAATGAACATAATGCTATTTTTATGGTAATAGGTTTACCATATAAAAGTAACGTATATACGCATTGTTTTAAAATATTTTTTAATTATTAAAAATAAAATATTATAAATTAAAAAAATTAAATTTAAATATTTATTAGGCATAAATAAAATTTACACATTTAATAAATTAAAAACTTAAAATTGATGCATTAAAAATATTTATAGATATTATTTTTTTAAAATAATAATAATAATAATATCTTGATTTAGGCAAAAAAAAATTTCTAATTAAGAAGGCTGTTGGATGTCACGGGCTTGCTAAACTTCGGTTCCATTATTTATATAAATCCATTAATTATTTAATTATGAGATAAGAAAAACAGACTAGAAAGCTCTCTCATAATTTTTTTTAATATTGTAATTTATTTTGTATAATTATATAATTCCAAAAATATATCATAATAAAAGAAAATTTTTACAAACACTAAAAGTACATAAATTTAGTGGTCTCCTACTCATATAAAATGAATTTTCAATAAATAAGAAAAATAAATTATATTTTTATACAAATAAAGAATACTAAATGCAGTGAATAATTACTCGTAATAAACTATTTCAGGTTATTGTCATAAAGGGCTATTAATTATGGAAATATTTATGAATTTCCAGTCTCAATACATATCAGACTATATATAGTAAGCATTTTGATCATGTCTTGCACGTCTAAGTATATATGTTTATATATAAATCACAAATCCCAATAACACAAAACCATTTAGATATTAATCAAACATAAACGTATGGCCTATATATATATATATATAGAATCAAACACTACTGTTTAAAGGATCCATCCCTGCATGAAGTTAGTCTCAATAGCCATGCTTCTTGGAACAGAAGATCCTTCAGCTTGAACAAAGTGATGGTACCTGTTTTTGAAAAATCAAAATTTAAACCTGTTTTAGTAACATTAATTAATTCCCTTCTACATTAAATTTAATCCCTTTTTTTTTATCTTAAGATTATATATCCCACTGCTCAAATAAATTAGATACCCTATTTGTAGGACAGGTCCGGGGTCACAGTCCAAGGGGTTGGATTGAGATGGATGTATAGCGAAGTTGCTATTTCCGTCTGCTGCATCAGAGTTCCACAGGTCTTGGATGGCTAGACTTTGTCCTTCTGCTTCCAGCTGAAATTAACGTAACAAATTAATATATAAAGGTCATACATAATATAATATAATAATTAAGGATGTATGATTATCATGAGTGCTGATGATTACTGTTAATTTTAATCTTAACCTTATATTTCAGTTGCTTGTTTAATTCTCCAAGGTGACACTCCTGTCAAATTAAAGTAGAGCAGAAAGCAAGAATCATTAAAAGAACAAAATAGGGATTAGGATGAATTGAAAATTAGAAAATTACTGATAATAAATCAATTCAAATCAAATAATAGTGAAATAACCAACGGGAATCGCGAATTAACAATGTTAAATCAAGTGTATTTGCTATTGTCTATTATAATCTTTGAGCAGTTGTGCATATGAATGCTATCAATCTCCTGCTTAATTCCACCCCCCAACACACCAAATCTCCACCACCAACACCCGCGCGCCCCGCCCACCCACACCCCCCCCCCCCCCCCACCCCCAGCCCCACCTCTTCCCCCTTTGCTTTGCAACTTAATTAACACTCAGTTCTTGTCAAATCATTATACGTGAATTCACGTACCTTTTTGCGGAGGTCTTCCATTTGCTCAAACATAATCTGTGTCTACAATTAAGAACAAATTAAGTATAAATTAATATGAGCTAGCTAACAGTAGAGCATTATTCCTTTCTTACAGAGAAAAAAAAAATGAAACTTCATTACATATATATGTCATCACAAGTCAAGCAACAAGAAGTACCAGCATGAACACAACTTCTCCTAATACAAATTATATCATGAGAGGTTAGATTAATTGCAGAGAAATAAAGATGTACCTTTCTTTGCCTAGCTAGTGCAAGAGCTCCTTCAAGTTGTTTCTCAAGATTTTGCAGTTCCTTCACACTCAATGGCCCAAGATCTTCCCCGAGCAAATGCCTTACAGAACATCAAATAACTATTAACTAGTATATATTCCTTATAAATTGAGCTGACATGATAGCTCCAATACAACATGAAAGTTGTAGTAGTAAAGACATAATGAGAGAATAGAGACCTTTGAGTACGTTGAAGAGATTCATATTTTGCCTTCAACTTTGTCACCTCTTGGTACCAGCTCTGCATTTATAAACCAAAAACAAGACCCCCAAATGTGAGAAATAGTGCGGAACAAAAATCACAAGGCTAGTTAAGCTTCACTTTTCCAAGAACAACATATAGTACATTTCTTTTTATTAAAGAATTGCCAAGTTAATTGCATTAACTAAGAGATTTTATCAAACACAAACCTGTGTCTCACGTTCAATGCTGTTATCTTGAGGAGTGAAGCAACAACGTTGATACCGCTCAAGGGTTTTGGTTATACTGCCAAATAGAAGTAACAGGTAACATCAAATTTGATTTGTATGGCAATATAAACAGTGAGCATTAATATACTAGCTTGCATATTAATTTGAGCATATAAAACACAGGAACAGCTTTTTTTTTTTTTTTTTAGAAGAACACGTGAACTGCTTGCAACAAAGTATTTGCAAGAACCGATTCTATCATGCAGTTACTGTTGTCTTGCCCGTGTCTTTGTAGCTATCTAATTAGGGAAATAATATCTAAGTGCATAGCCTGCCTTGATCCAATGACTAAAAACATTTCACTATTAGGTTAGAGTCTTCAATCCCCTACTCAAAAAAAAAAAACTACTTCTATGTATTGTAAACTAATTACAATTTATTTAATCTATAGAGAGTGGAGACTAATAAACATTTCTTTTTTGAATTGGTCTAATTAACATTTCATATATTATCAGCAATAGGGGTGTGCGGTTTTGATTTAGTTTTAGGTCTGCCTAGGAATTGAAATCGAACTAAAATTTCGGTACTGTTTCGATTTGATTCTTCATCGTTTCGGTTTTGATTTGGTATAGTTCTCGATTCTTTGATTCTAATTCGGTTCGGTATGATTCTGGTTCGATTCTCAATTCTTAAAACAATTTTATGTAATTATTTCCTTAAAAAATCATACTTGAATTAACATTTAAGTTTTGAATTGGTTTATTAATATGTAATATATTATATAATATATCTTTTAGCCATTTTCAAATTATAAAATCTTTAACTATAAGATACATATGTAATTTAGGATTAAATATATTATATTATATAGTATAAGTATGTCTTATAATATACATTTTAATTATTTATTAATTATATAATATTTAATTACAAGATACAAATATAATTAAGAATTAATATATATATATATATATATATATATATATATATATATATATATATATATATATATAATATAAAGCACATTTATAATTAAGAATTATAATATAATTTAATATATTCATAATAAAATTATTAAGAAAATATAGAGAAATGATATATAATATTCGGTTGTATTTAATTCATAATTATATATACATATATAAATATATATAATAATATAAGGGTGTTCGGTTCCAGTTCAGTTTGGGATTTGCCTAGGAACCGAAACTGAACCAAAATTTCAAAATTTCGATACTGTTCTAATTCTGTTCTTCATTATTTCGATTTCAATTCGGTACAGTTCTCGGTTCCTGTTAGGTTCGGTACGATTCCAGTTCGGAACGAGGTTCTTAAAATAATTTTATGTAATTATTTTCTTAAAAAGTCATACTTGAATTAGCATTTAAGTTTTGAATTAAGTTATTAATACATAATATATCATATAATATATCTTTTAGCTATACCTAAATTATATAATATTTAATTATAAGGTACATATATAATATATTATATAATATAATAGTATATCATATAATATATATTTTAACTATTTATTAATCATATAATATTTAACTATAAGATACAAATATAATTAAGAATTAATATATATATATATATTAATATAAGATAATAGTATATTTATAATTAAAAATGATAAGGTAATTTAATGTATTTATAACTAAAATTATTAAAAAAATATAAAAAAATGAAATGTAATATTAAGTTATATTTAGTTCATAATTATATATACATACATAAGTATATATAATTATATTGAAAGTATATAATACATCTTTAAAAAAAAAAACATAAAAAAGCATATATATAAATTTAGTTCTCGGTTCGGTTCCTATTCAGTATGATTTCAGTTCAGTTTTTATACGATTCTGGTTCGGTTCTTAATGAAGAATCAAAATCAAACCAAAGTATCAAAATAAAATGGGTTCAGTATGGTTCATGTGGATTCGGTACGGTTCTTCGGTTCGATTCGGTTCCCCCAAGAACCATGCACAGCCCTATAATTATATTAAAAGCATATAATATATCTAAAAAAATGAAAAAATATATGTATAAATTCAGTTCTCGATTTGGTTCTGATGCTGTCTAGTTCTGGTTTGATTTCAATATGATTCCAGTTTGATTTTTAATGAAGAATCAGAACCGAACTAAAATATTAAAAAAATTTCAATTCAGTATGATTTCTATTGATTCGATACATTTTTTCGATTCAGTTCAACTCCAAGAACCATGCATAGCCCCATAGCCCCAATTTGTAGATACATAAAGTTTGATCTAGATCATCTTCATATATTGCCGAAATAACTATCTAACCTGTCATCAATACGCATAAATTAGACTCCACCTTTTTCATCTGTCCAAATAAGAGATCCTCCCATGGAATCTTGTATAAGTATACTTCTCCTGACAGAAATTAAAAGCTTCTTTTCCATTTTTTTTTTTAATCTTGGTTAAGGCACCCTTGTTTTTCTTTGTTGGAATTTTATTGCCTGTATATTCCTGGGAAAAACTTATTAGTCTATACCTTTTTTTTTATAACCCAAACTGTAATTAGTTTACATAAATTTTTTTTTTAAGGATTGGGAACTCAAACTTGAGTATGCAGTGATATGTTTTTAGTCGTTAAATCAAATTACTATATTTTCCTCTTATTAATTTATATGTATGAGTCTCTCCTATTTAACATATAAATCTTACTATCTATATTATATCTTGAACCCATGATAAATCAAATATAAGTTCCATTTCAGTTAATCACTTCTCCTATGGCTATAGATAGCTAGCAGACCCTTCTAGTTCTTTAACTTTATTTTTTTTATTCTCTAACTCCAAAGTTATTCATTTTCTTGGCTCCCTGGATCAAACTACTTACAAGTTTATATATAATAGCAATAAAATATAGAGTCTTAGCTGCAATTTTACTTTTAAACATGGATATTTATAAATAAAATGTGAATATTTAATAAACTTTATGAAATTATTCTGTTGAAAAAATAAGCAAAATCTATTATTTCAAGGACCAGTTATATACTATTGTCACCTAACAAAAACATCATATATACTTGAGAAAACTCTTAACAAATACGATGAATGATGGATTAAATCCAACTCAACATGCTGAGAATGAAGTTTATATTTACATATATATAGAAGATGAGGAAAGCTATATATTCCAATTGCAAAATGAGCAAAATTAATCAGTCATACTTTCAAAACTATCAGAAGTACTGGATTAGAGGAAAAAAAAATAAAGAAATATGTTGCATTCAGTGTAAATAATCACGAGAAAATCCAAAAAAAAAAAAAAAAAGGCTACGTTATTCGTCTTAAATTGCTGAATGAGCAAAAATTAATGGATGCATTTATATGTTTAAGCAGCTAGTTCAATTCAAATACATGGCATGAAGATCCTTAACTTCTCCGGGATGTGTGTTGCGTAGTGAGGGAGATTTTGACCCTAAATAATTAGCACTGACTTCGACCCAGAAAAAAAAATAAATAACACTGAATCATGATAACTTGACCTGATTCGCGCCCCTGGCGCATTTCAATTTTAAGCCTCATTTATCATGGCATGCAAGAGTACACTTCCTCTACTTGTTACGGTTTTTTTGGCAAAAAAAAAAAAAAAAAAATCTCTAATGCATTATAAATTCATGTGTAGGGAAAAATGGAAACTTGAAAAAGTAAATAAAGAAAGAAACAACAAAACAGCTTAAGATCAGAAATTTGGTTACCATCTGGCAGAGAAAGGGTGCAGATAATAGTCCAAAAGACTAGGATCTAAACAGGTGAAAATGGTTGAAGATGGACGTTGTTGATTTGCATCCACCAGTAGTCTAATCGATTATGGGGAAAAGCGAAAAGGAGAACTCATAAAACCAGAAGATCAAGGATCAGAAGACATGAAGACTACCTTCAGTCCTCATGGACCTTTCTGAATGATTGATTAGGGCAAGCTTTTTGTCTAGGAGATAGAAAACAAAAATCCAAAAGAAACAAGAAGAAAGGGAAAGAAAAGAAAAAGAAACCCTGGATCTTGCACAGAGGTCCGAGAGCAAGCTCCATCAATCATTGGGAAACCCAGAAGAGAGACAAAACGGTTTTCACAAAGGATCATGAAACGTGTCGATCTGGCATTGGGGAAGAACCTGAAACTCCAGAATTTCAATCGATCCAAACATGTGTAAAACTCAAAAGCCCACAAGAAATCATGGGAACAAAAGAACCGGGGTATAAAGTGGGAGATTTGAGAGAGAAAGAGATGTCAGAGTTAGATGATTGAGGAGAGATCGCACAAGAGAAAGCAAGCATAGATCACAGGAGCCTTGAGTCAAGGGGAAAAAAAAAAGCGTCTAGCGTGACAAGAATAAGAAAAGTGGTATCAAGAAGGCCAGAAAGCAGAAATCTAAAAAGAAAAAGATAAAATGCCTAACACACAAGAGAACACATCAAAACAACAGTGGAAATTATCAGGCCAGTTAGGTTATCAGAAAAAATGGAAGGGTTCTTTTTAACAAGGAAAAAGAAGTTTAAACAACAGAAATAGAAAAGTCTTTTTACTTTTTTGGACTGAAGTAGAAACCTCCATGAATCAAACGAGGAGGAGCCAAATATATAAGAACATTAGTTAAAAGATGGATCAGACAAACCAACAAAGGATCAAAAGATCGAGATAGCTAATAAAAAGAGAAATTAACATACCCAGCGCTACCAAATTCATAAACCTTGCCACGACTAGAGAAGATGATAAGGGCAACTTCAGCATCACAAAGCACAGAAAGCTCATAAGCTTTCTTCAACAATCCATTCCTCCGTTTGGAGAAAGTGACCTGACGGTTGATCTTGTTCTCTATCCTCTTCAGCTCCACTCTTCCTCTTCCCATTCTGTGTCTTGTGTGTGTGTTTGTTGAATATGTGCAGAGTATAAGTACTGTAACCGTGTCTTGCAGTTGGTGGGAGATTTGGTGTTATAATGGTGATATATAATTCTGAGAAGTGGAAGTTAGAGTCCTACTTCTTCATATATAGATATGGAACAGAGAAGCAACACTGGACCTTCTTTTTACAATAAAATGGAAACCAGCAATTCTCCTCTTTTCTTAATTCTCTTTTCCCATTTCAATTTTAGCAACCCTTTCTCTCTTTTCTCTGTCTCCATCAGATTATTTTCTACGCTCCTCTCTCACGCGTGACTGCACGCTCGCTCCCCCTCCATCAGATTATTATTAAATATCGATTTTTAATAATAAAAATTTTTTTTTCTAAAACATGGATTAAGATCTAATTAATTTTTTTTATCAGAAAGAAGACCTAATTAATTAAGTAATGCTAATTTAGAAGAAGAAATAAGTTGGAATTAATTCATAATTATTTTCTAATCCCTTTTGTTTATTTTGCAAAAATTCTTATTTTAAGTATTTGGGATACTCAGTAAATTGATCACCAAAAAATATTTTTCTAATATAATGAAAAATTAAGTTATTAGTTTGACAATAGCTTTTAGGATACTATAGCTAACTTTATCTCTCATGCTCTTAGCAACTTCAAATCTATTACAGCCCTATTAATAACATTTTTCAAGTTAATATTTAGTATTTTAACTAGAGTTATAATATTATCTCTCTTATTTATATTATTTAGTGACATAAGTATTTTCACTAATATTTAGAGATTGAGAAATAGATAATAAAACATCATGCCTGTTAATTTTTAAAGTTAATGTTTAGTATTTTGACTAGGGTATCATTATTTTTATATTTAATAATTAATTTAATAATTATTTTTATTAAATAATTTTATTTTAAATTATTATATAAATAATTAATTATTAACTGTTATTATCTAACTAATAATAATTAGTAAACAATTGAAAGTTATTAAAAATAATCCACGATTCTAGAATAACTAGTATTATTGAATAGACCTACGTGTATATTATATGTATTTTTTTTTTTTTTAATAAGCAAACGTACACATCATACATCTATATAAGAGAAAGGCAAGACCATGTGGATGCACTTTCTCAATGTCCACACATTAATTGTTGCATGATATGTTTTTTCCCCCCTTCAATCCTGTAAAAGGCAAATTTAATTAATTATACTTTTGAAATGCCATTATCATTAGTACAATTCATAAATAAGAAAAACGTTGCTAAAAAAAAAGGGTTTTTATTTCTACCTCAAATAAGATAAAAATATTGTTCCTTTTTTCTTAGAATTAACAATAATATATATATATAGTTTAAATAAAAAACAATAATATATATTATTTATTGAGAATATGCAAATGTGAAATTTCTATATTGAAAAAATTGTTGAGAATATGTAAGTGTAGAATTTTTACGTCGGAAAAAAATGAAATGAGTGAGAGACATATAAGTGAGAAAAACTCATAATTTATTGAATATGGTGTCAAACACATAAGTGTGTTGTTTCATAAGACCATCCAGAAATATTCCCTTTAAGTGCTTGAGGCTCCTCGATCTTTAACACAATTCTTGAACAATTATAAATAAATATTATTCTTCAATACATTGATAGCTTAAGCGAATGTATAAGTATGCACGTAGTTTGATTTTGGAGTGTTTATGATTTGATTTCTGTTTCAAAGTTAAAAGGATCATGAATCAAAATAAAATGTTTTTATTAGAGATAGTAATAGATAAGATATTCGTGAAAACCATTTTATTTAATATAAATTTAGTTATTATTCTTAAATTTAATAATTTCATAAAATATTTATTTAAGATAAAATTTATAAATATTATTATAAAATATATTTTACATTTAAATAATTATTTATATAAATTGATTCAAGTAATAAGTAGTGAACAAAACCTCATATAAATATTATTTTTTAAATCCAAGTCTATTCCCAATTCTAATTATATACCATTAAAACTTGTCTTAATAGGGTTTAATTGGATTGAGTACTTGAAAATACTTACTCATTCCCATCCCTACGTTCTATAATTTCAATTTTAGTTTTAATTTTAGTTTTTATCTGATTCAAATTTAGTTTCAGTTAATACATATTTGATCAATATTAATTTTTTGGGATTAGATTGGCTTGATTTTGGTTTTGAAGTGTGCCATAACTATGTCCAGTTTGATTGATATTTTTCAACTTAATTTTTTTTAGGAAGTAATAAGCTCTTTTTGTGGAGGAATTAATGAGAATCTCCATAAAGAGTAAAAGTAGCCCATTTGATTGTATTATTTAATTATAGTTTATTTAATTGTGAATGAGATAAATAAAATTATGGTTTATTTAATTATGAATGAATCATACTGAATGAAATAAGTTGATTTTGTATTATAATTAATTTTTTATTAAAAATTGGAAAATTAAATTGTTAGATTTATTAAAATTAAATTATCCAAAACTGAAATAATAAATGCTTTCTTTAAAATAAATTATTTTGAAAAATTTTAATTAAAATTTACAAAATTAATAATTATTTTTATTTATTTTAAAATTAATTTTTAAGTTAAAAAAATTAAACTTTTTATTTTAAATATAAAAATTCGATTGAAAAATTAATTTAATTGAATTCTTATAAAATTTTAAATTTCAAGAGGAAGGAAATGAACTCGGTAGCCAAATTCAGATATTCTTGCTTTTTTTATAATCTAAAGGTATACATACCCACACAGGTAACTCAGTGATAAGATACACCTCTTGATAAAATAATGACAATTTTATCAAGGCATGCTAACCCATATAAACCACCTATACATGCTATTCACAATCGATGTGAGATCCCGAAAGATCAGCTCTCTACGTGGTGGATCACTTGTACACAACTCATGTGTGAGGGGTTATCCACACACATACTGGCTCACCCTCTCAAGTACTTTGGTTTTTTTTTTATCTAAAGGTATACACACGCACACAGGTGATTCGGTGACAGGATACACTCCTTGGTAAAACCATGACAATTTTACTAAGATATACTAACTCATATAAACCATCTAAATACGCTATCCACAATCGATATGAGATCCCAAAGAACAGATATTCTTGCTTTGAGTGAACTAAAATCACTTATTTTAGATAGATTTCATATTTGAAACTGCAAACGACTCATGGAAGGCCAACTGGCTTAGGGCATTAGCTAACTCTCTCTCTCTCTCTCTCTCTCTCTCTCTCTCTCTCGTCAATAGATAGAGCATGCGGATGCATAGTTAATAATAGAAATGAACTGTTATTAAAAGCAAATTTTAACGGAGTCTTTATTCATATATAATCCACATACATGCACACTCCACATCTGATATGGGATCTGAAGAACCAATTTCTGGATACACCTAACTCACTTATAGACTTTAATCAGGACCACACCAAAAGACTACTTTGTTTTCACACAGGCAATAGCTAACTCAATCCATTAGTTAGAAATGATTATTAAATATTAATCTCATATAAATTTGAAGTTTCAGACACAGTATTAAAATTTTCTAAATTGAATATTAGACCTGAACACGTCCAATTCAAATATGATATTATATAACTCTTACAAAAAAAAAAGATTATAATTATTTAATGTAATTCATAAAATTATTTAATATTATTAAAATTTACATTTATAAATATATTAATTAAAAAATATTAATTTAAAATTAAACTCGAAACATTTAAATTATAAATGTATTAAAACAATTAAATAACTTTTTGAATAATATATAAAAAAGCATTTTCATAATCTTACTTAAACACTAGGGGTGTAAATGAATCAAACCGCTCGTGTGCTATTCGAGGTTCGGCTCAATAAAAGCTCGGTTTGATTTGGCTCGATTTCTAAACGAGCCAAACTCGAGCTCGAGCTCAACAGTATTTGACTTGAGCTCGACTCGTTTATAAATTTGTGAGCTGGCTCGTTGAACAGGTTCACGAGTTGGCTTGTTGAACAGGTTCATGAGATAGCTCGTTTACAAAAACATTTATATTAATTATTATAATTTTATAATATTATAAATATATTTATTTTGTTTATAATTATTTTTAAAATAATATATTCTTTAAAAATATGATATAAACAATATATAAATATATTTATAATTATATAGTTATTCATGCTTTAGATTTATTTTTTTTAAATAAGTTAATTTTTATATGAGAATAAATTTAGAATATTGGATAATAAATACATAAAAATTATTATGAAGTATTTTATCTATATTAAATTATTAAAGAAATTAAAATTACATACTTTTGACGTTAGTGTGATTTGAAACATGAAACATATCTCTCTCTCTCTTTTCATTCTCTATTAAAATTTTAAACTTTTAAAAGATTAAGCTTCAAAATTAACATTAATATATCTAACCATTATTATTACTTTCTTTCTATATGTAGTCTCACTTTTAATCTCTTGATTAGTTTTTTTTATGTGAACTTTAAACTTTTAAAAGATTAATATTCAATTTTAATACTAAACTATTTATTCATTATTATTATTCTTCTCTCTTTCTAAGCACTTTCTCTTTATGCATACTTTAAAATTTTTTCTCTCATAAATCTTTTCCTACTTAATATTATCCACTTATTCTCTAAAAATTAAATTGTTAATATGTTAAATTTAAATAATAATATTATTGAGTATAGTTAAGTGCCATGAAATTAGATTATGTGTGTATGTATATATTTACATTCATGTAATTGAGTTTATTATAATTATCATTAATATATTGATATCATATAATCTATTGTATTTATATTATATAGTAATATTTTTAATTAAATCATAATACTATTGAGTTTAGTCAGGTGTCATAATATTAGATGGTGTGTGTGTATACATACACATGTAATTGAGTTGATTATAATTATAATTAATATATTGATATCATATAATATCTTAAATTTGTATCATACTGTAATCTTTTTAATTAAATTATAATACTATTGAGTTTAGTTAAGAGTTATGAAATTAAATTAAGCATGTGTATAATATAAATATGATTTTTAATCAAATTTAAACCTTAAAATTTTATAAATGTAATAATAAATATGCTAAAATTTTAATTATACATTATATTGTGTCATTAGGCTTTTATTGTAGCAAACTATTTATATAAAATAAAAGTAAGTTAAAATTAAAAAATAAAAGTTAATAAATTAAAAAAAAACAAAAATCTGATGTGAGACTTGTCCCCCTTTTTATCGGATAAAAAGGGGTGGGGGATTGAGTGGCTTCCCTTAACTTAAAGCCACTCACCCCTCACCCCAACTTAAATGCTTTTTTTTGATTGGCTAGCAAGCCAACATGTGAGGTCCAAATGGGCTCTTTAGTAATTTTATTCAATTTTAAATTTATTTTAATTAAAATTAAATATATTTTAATTATAATTAATTTAATTTACTTTTATTTAAATTAAATTTTATTTTAATATAATAATATTAATGAGCTTGAGTTAAGCTCGAATTCAAACTTAAATTTAGTTTATAAACGAGTCAAGCTCGAGTTTAATTTGTTTATATTATAAATGAATTTGATACAAGTCGAGAAGTCGAGCTCGAATCGAGCTTGAGTTTAATATATATGTAACAAGTCGATCTCCAGCTTGAATATTAAAACTCGAATCGAGCTCGAGCTTGAAAACAAATATAACGAGTCGAGCTTGAACTATTCAAAGCTCAGCTCGGCTCAGTTCGTTTACACCCCTATTAAATACTAAAAAGACCTAGTGTATATTCTTACTGAAACTTGAAGTGGAATAAATCATTTACAGAAAAAATAATTTAAATAAAATTTCATATAATCATGTTTAATTTATAAAATTTTTTATGTTAAAAAAATAATTTTTTTATTATTTTAAACATATTTATAAAATTTTAGATTATTGTGTGGTTGGAATTTGCTCACAAGCTAAAACTTAAAGTTTACGTTTTGCAAAATTTTTTTAATGGGGAAAAAAAAAGGATTGGCATGTGCATGTGAATAGGCTTTTTCCTTGCTGTGATAAATACAGTTGTATGAACAGCTTAGCCATGGACCAAAGAACTAACTAGAAAGAGGAGCAAATAGGATAAAGGTTGAAAAAGAAAAAGCAATTATAATAGTCACAGCAGCATTGAAGTTGTGCATAATTTCCTTAGTGGATCCAACTACCTACGGTCTATGGACAAGGACAAAGCTGCAGGCTGCAAAGAGAGGGAGAAAGACGTAGTGGCTAGGGTTTACCATTTACAGAAAGCTTTGAATGGTGAGTAGGGGTCTTCAATGCAAATTTCTATTTATTGCAATAAGCTTCACTATCATCCTCAGCTTTCAAATTCAATGCTTTTAAGCATGCCTTATTTGTAATGAAAGGGGAACAAAGAGTACACAGTCAAACGGGAGTTGTTCATAATTATCCTTCGTCTCTTTTTCCAAATTCAATACTCATTTGATATTTCCCATATTAAACTTATATGGTGGTTGAAAAAATTATTAGGCCAATGTGAAAATATTTACCAATGGAAGAAATATATTTTTTTGTTCAGTATAGATATAATAGACTGAATAATAATAATTATTGAGCTACATAATGAGAGATAATTATTTTTTTTATTATAAAAATAAATTATTCCATAATAGGTAAATAAGCAAACTCGAATTCAAGAATAGATAAATTATTTACATCTTTAAAAATGTGTTTGATAAAAAATTAAAAAATATTTGAGATTGAAAATTATAAAGATATTATTAACCTTTTATTAACTTCTTACCAAATACTCTTTAAAATGAAGTTGGAATACCAACTAAATTACCGTAACCTGGCAATGGAAGAAATATTTGGCACTATATGATTGCCAGCATTGTGAACTTTGTTTGGATATTGAATGAGTCCTTTCATGGCACTGCACCTCACCATGTGGCGTCTGGTTTTAAATTTAATCTTCCCGGATTGTCGTCTAAAGTGGGTGAAGTTTTTCATTGCACTGCTAGGTTTTAGCAACGGATTAGTTTCAGAGGTTGTATAACTGTTATCCTGATTTATTAGAGGCAACGATTTAAAATTGCTAAATATATATATATATATATATATATATATATATATATGTTTTAATTATAAAAAATATAAAATAATACATGTATTTTTTATGTAAAAGAAAAAAGAAAAAATAATTTAGCTTAAACTTAATTAATTAATAATTATGATAATTATATATATCCTCTTGGATAGTGGATTACCAATGACTTTGCAACATGCGGTAGACAACGAGAGCAGGATTTTGTTGCTGTTTTAAGGATTGCGATCTTGGTTGATTTGATGTTTATTTCTCTTCGTTTTCTATTTCGTTTGCTGGAAGGGTTTTTTCGTCATAAGGGATTTTGATTGTAGGTTAGGTGTATGTGGTTCGGTCTGATTTGGATAATCTCGGTTGATTTTTCTCCTTTTGTTGATTTTAGAAAAAAATCTATTTGTTAATGATCTTACTTAATACAATATGTCAAATGTAGGCGTATTTATCCAGAATTAGGCCGACTACAGCTGTGCGTTTCTTTTTGGTAAGAATGGACCTTTTCGCCCCGATTTGATTGGGTTCTTTAAGTTCCCCAAACCAAGTTCAAGAATATCTGGCAGGCCCAACCCAATGCTTTTGTAGCAGATCTACCTGGAACAAGTGTCGACTACGACTCTCAACAATTGCACAATATAGCTCTCAATCCGAGGTTCAAGGCTACCGGATTCTACATTTCGGCGTTTTCTTGCGCGACGGGTGGGTATGGCGGGAGTGTCGGATGTGCAAAAGAGACCTGGAGGACGGCCTTTGGGCCCTCCTCCTAGAGGTCCTCCTCCTCTTCAGCCCGTTGATCGCGAAAAGGTATTGCATAAACATAGTTTTGTTGATTCATTGTCTAGGTTTTCATATGTTTTACTCCAAATAAGAAACTCCGCAATAACGTATTTGCTTGCGGCTATGCTATACATATAGCTCAAATTCTAGGGTTTCAAACCCTAAGTCTCTCTCTCTCTCTCTTCCCTCAATCAACAGCTGGTACTGATTTGTTAAAAATTTGTGAATTATTTTATTTTTAGTATTTGTTTAGATATTCTAATAGTAATACTCTTCTTTTTCCCTCGCTTATTGGAAATGCAGACTTGTCCTTTATTGCTTCGCGTTTTCACCAAGGTATGTTCACTAGTTCTTTGTCCAGAGTTTTTTCCTTTGAAATTTATCTTTTTCAGTTTGTGTTGATATACAATTTGTTAAACAAGTATGTGAGAACTGAGAATTATCATTAAGAAAAGGATATGGAACTGGGAACAATATCAGCTGCAGTGGTGAATAGTAGAATAATGTGAAAGAACTCGATTTTTTTTTTTTGGTCAAAGTGAAAGAACTCATCGATGACTAGTATAACTTTTAGCTTTTTCGCCGAACAAGACTCAGCATAGCTACCTAGGTTACCTATAGGCTATAATTAAGGCAATTACTCTAGACTTTGAAGTGTTAAGCGCCTCCATCAAAGGAAGTAGCTCTAGAATTGTCATTCTGGTTCCCCCTCCTCTAAAAGAAATCATTGTTTTTTTTAGATACTTGTTAATATCAATGCCATTTTTCTGCTTGTACTCATTGCTTAATTTTAATTGTTTGTTGCACAAGAAGTGTTGTAATGCATCTCTTTCATCATGTTTACCATTATTTTGAATTAAGTGTTGAATGTTATGTGCATGGTAGTTCTTGTGTAGATGTCAGTTTATATATACCAATTTTTATCGATTGTGATGTTGTTAATGTAGTTTTCTTTCTGGCATGTCCTTCTTGTGATGTATTTGTTAATTCTAGTGTGTCAGAGGCATTTGTTATTCCCCTGGTATTACAATAGCAGAAACTATAAAAATTTGACTTGTAAACAAATTTTCATCATCACTCTCTACTGTCAAAAAAGTTAGAAAGGATCAATCAGTTCTATTTTTATTTTACCTTGTAACGGTCCTCATGGATCATGGATGAATCAGTGTCTACTGATTTAAGGGATTGGTAAATTTTGTAAATACTGTTCCTAGAAGCTGTTGTGCCCCTATTTGAATGGAACACATTGCAGATGTAACGATAATTTGTTGTTTAACTCTTTTGTGTGGTCTGTATAGAAATTGTACCTGAAGCTTTGACAGTTTGACTTGTTCAATTTGTTGCAGATGGGGAGTCATCATTCCAAGGAAGACTTTGCAGTGAGAGGCAAGGAGCCCAAGGATGAGGTTCAAATCTATACATGGAAGGATGCTACACTTCGAGAGTTAACTGATCTGGTTTGTTGATATGATGTTCCATTTCTCTGTTTATAAACATGTGATGGGCAGTATTAAGTATTGCATGCAGGTTTCTATTATTTCTATTGACTCAGTAATGTGTCTGGTGTGTCTGAATTTATGATTACACTGGAACTGTCTCTGAATGCTAAAAACTTGCTACCATAACTGGTTTTGCTTTGCATGCTTTTGCCATAACATCTTTTATAAATTCTTTGTTTTTTTGTTTTTATAAATTTTATCTGGATTTTCTTTGTGCTGTTTTTGGTTACTGTCTTTTTGTCTCTATACTTAGTCTGGCCTCTTTCACAGGTCAAAGAGGTGGCACCAGCAGCAAGGAGAAGGGATGCAAGACTCTCCTTTGCTTTTGTATATCCAGACAAAAATGGTCGCTTTGTGGTGCGAGAGGTTAGTCACTCTCCCTGGCTCTCTCCCTCCTTTTTGTGTGAATGACTTTCATTGTTATATGATTATATTCTTTATCATGTGCATGTACAGATCCCCTAAATTCCCTCTCTTATATTCCTCCCCTGCTCCACCCAACCCAGGGAAAGAAATAAAAAAAAGAAAGAAAGAAAATAAAGAGGTCTATTAGGTGTGAAAATAAGTCTGAAGAGAAAGAAATTTCTTGTATTTCATAGAGATTAGATACAAATGTACACACTTCTTCTCTTATAATAATGCTACAGTCCCTACTAAATAGGAATACAAGACTACACAGGTAGGTTTGTTGACTCTTTATAACAAAGTCTTAATACAATACTTTGTTTATCATGTGAGCAAGCTGAGCTGGTTGAATTATTAATAACTCAAAGTTCTGATTGTGGAAAACTTTATTGCTTCATGAAGGTTGGAAAGACCTACTCTAACAGAAATGGGAAATTAGATGATGGCAAAGCATTGGCTGAGCTTGGCTTCCAGGTAGAAGAGGATACACTTTTTGGCAGCATGTTTAACCTAATTCGCATATTGGACTTTGAGACTAACATGCATTTCGCTTTTGCAGATTGGAGACTATTTGGATGTTGCAATTCTGTAGAGAGGGTACTTTTTCACAGTTTTTCTCTTTGTTTTAGGAATCGGGGCATCAGTAGGTTGATTTGGGATGTAAGTTTACGCCCGAGATGGAAGGGTCTATTGCTGAGATGGTTCCAGTGTTGTATGTACCGAACTTGTTATAATATTATATCATCATCCATTATATTAGAACATCATCCATGTGTTTTGAAATGAAGCGTGTGTTTGTTGGGAGTTCTATGAAGCTATTCAGGATCTAAGCTCATCTTGTTGCTTTTTCCATATATATATATATATATATATATATATATGTGTGTGTGTGTGTGTGTGTGTGTATCCTAAGTCACATCTATGCTCTTTATTAACACTTTGATAGGCATTCGATTTGGTTCAAAGGTAAATCGGCTTTCAAACATAAATTGTTTTTAATTTATATTAATCAATTTTGACTTAGATGTCACTAAAAATATTTAATAATTATTATTATTTAGCAAAAAATTTTTTGCTTATACTTATTACCATTAATATAAAGTAAATATGAATATATGTATTTTATTTTATTATACTCCTCTATTTGCATTTAAAATCAACTTAACTAAACTTTTATCTCAAAATTTTCGGATGATTAGTTTTCTTTACTCTAAAGGATTTTGGGTTAAATCCTCAGAAATGTGTATTGCTTTTAGGTAATGTTGTATTATTCTCCTCCAAGTAAATTTAGGCCTATCTCTTTTTTTTTCTATCATCTAATCTAATGTGCTCTACTTGTCTAACTGGAGTCTCCATATGTCTACGCTCTATATGACCAAACCACCTCAATTTCCCTTCTCTCAAGTTATCCTCAATTGGTACTACTCCTACATTTTCTCTAATACTTTCATTATGGACTTTATCTAGTCTAGTATGGTTACTCATCTACTTTAACATTATCATTTCTGCAACTCTTATCTTAGACGCATATGACTCCTTTAGTGTCCAACACTCACTATCATATAACATAGCCGGTCGTATGTCTGTACGGTAAAATTTTCTTTTCAACTTATTAGGAATCTTGCGATCACATAAAACTCTCGTGACACGTATCCACTTCAACCATACGGCTTTAATCCTATGACTAACATCCTTCTCACATCCCCCATCTACTTGAAGGACTGAGCCGAGATATTTAAAGTGATTACTTTGGGACAGTACCACTCCATCCAAACTAACTCATTCTCTATCACCAGTGTGGCATTCACTGAACTTGCAATATATGTATTCTGTCTTCGTTCTACTTAACTTAAAGCTCTTCGACTCATACCAACCCAACCATGAAACATAAAAGGAGGCCCAGAAGAAGAGCTAGCCTAAAAAACATCCAAGGCCTAAAGCCCATTACATAAGAAAACCTAAACTATCATTTGAAGAGTAGCATGTCATCAATGGTGCCCTGCTTCGACTTGGAAAAGGGAAACACAGCACCGAACTCTTGTTCCTCCCAACTCTAAACACAGCACAAGAAAAGCCTTCACAGTGCATATAAAGCATAGTCTTCCAAGATAACAAGAAGGGCCTCCAGAAAAAGCGCAAAAGTACATTCATCCTCTGTGATCGTAAAGAGAATGCATAACGTTAAAGGGTCAGTAAACTAAAGTTTAAAGTTTTGTTTGACAAAAGTACCGCTGAGCTACCATTCCTTATGGCAATATTGCACCCTCCCATTGGGTTATTTAGCCGACCATGTCTACCTCATAGTATTACCAGTCGAGAAACATGAAATGACCACACCTCTTGGTCGCTCATAATAAAGATCGTAAAGTCCCTCATGGTACTTTCTCATTGGATTTGCATACAAAAGTCACAAAAGCCAATATTTACACCCAATCTAGAAAATGGAAAGGGGGAATCTACTCTCACGGTTGGCATAGACGCACCCCCTACCAAAATGATGCAAGAGGAAGCTGCAGTTTAGCAGACTAGGAGGCCTAAAGCCTTGAAAATGAAGGAAGCTAAAGCCATGTCTTATCATCCAACAAGTTATTTTATCCCATCTATTTTATCCACTTAGTAAAATATATTTTATAATAAAATAAAAATAAATAAAATTAAAAAATTTTAATTTTAAAAAATTAAAAGATATGGTTAGGCCATGGGGCTTGAGGGGCCGTGGTCCACTCAGGGCTCCGCCCCTGCCTAGGGAAGAAAAATTTCTTCCTCCACAATGGAGAGAGGGAGAAACCTTTTTTTTCTAACAAGGTAGTTTAATTAATTCAAAAGTTGCGTAGTACTAGTACTTTGGCATTGATAAAGATACAGTGCACCCAATACTTCCAATAACACTTCTGTTGCTGATTTGATGGTTCTCGCGAAATCGTAATGCAACTGTACATTTTTACGCTCGAAAACGACGTCGTCTTCGTTGGAGGTCTAGTCCAGAAGCAGAATGCAGTGAAAACGACATCGCCTTTCGTCCGCGTGTTTTTTTTTTTAATTTTTTTTTAAAGAAAAGACTAAAAAGAAAAAAATCTGTAAGACAGTAACCAGGCTGGACTGGAGAGAGAGAGATAGATAGAGAGAAGAGAAAAAGAAGAGAGATACTCACAGACCACATATCTCAATTCATATCAGCGAGAGGAGAGCAGCAAAATCCGAAAGTGGAAAATCTCTGTTTACTAATCCTAATCAAACAATCTTTCTTCTTGTTCTACAATACAAAAATTCTCCTCCAGGAGTTGGCTTGGCTGCAATCATAACTAACTTTCTTTATCCATTTCTCTGCATTTACGCGTTTTCTTCTCTTACCACTTTGATTTCTGTCCTTATGGACTCTCGCTAGATCTCTTCTCAATTGCTCTCGTAATTCTCATTTCCTTTCTTTTTCTTTCTTTTTCAGTCCTTTCTTTCTTTGTTATATGAGTTTTAGGTTTTGATAGGCAATGGCGGTGAAGCGGGGATTATCCGGTGCCGGCATCCACAAGAACCGAGGCGGTGGATCTCGATTGCCTATTGCACTTGTCATTTTCTTCTCTGTTTTGGCGCCGTTGATTTTCTTTGTCGGTCGAGGTCTTTACACAAATGCTTCCATTGGTTAGTTCTTTACACCGCTTAACTGATTCATTTCAACATTTTAATCTGTTTTTAGTAGATCTCATTTCTCCGTTTGAATTTTAACTATTTCTGGTCGCTGATTGCTTTAACTTTGAAATTATGCTATATTTCCAAAAAAAAAAGAAATGAACTCAAGAAATATTTGTTTCAGTTTGTGTCTCGTGGCATTGATTCACTATAGTTTTGTTTTCATTATTGCTGTTGTTGCTTTTGAGGATAACAATATCCCCTGTAGCTATGAAATGCACCCGCAACGCTACTTGAAAGAGTATTTATCTTGCTCTTTTTGGCGATGGCATCCTGGTCTTCATGAGGCTGATTACTCGAGTTTCTTTTTTACTTTATTTTCCTTTGAACTTTATTTTCCTATCTCTATCTGCAGTCTGCACCTCTGCCTATAGTTGATATAGTTGTGTCATCCCTAGAATGTGGATAAAATGCGTATTGTTTGTTATTTTATGATCTTTTCTTACATTAAGATTTTTACTGTTATATGGTTTTCAATCTTAACTGTTGCAATATATATGGCCCTTCTCCTTCTTTGAAAGGCGGGACTTGATTGATTCTGGCATTCTTTTCTGGTCTATTTGCACGGCTATAGATTGTTTATTAAGAGTAAAAAAAAGAAGGCATGAGAGCTTCTTTCTTTTTTTCTCCACGATGGGCGACTTTTATGCATATTTCCTTCTTGACATGGACAGTTTACTATTTTTCCGTTTTTATTTTTGGCCATATGAACATCTTGAACAGGTTGTTTTTTTGCTCTGTGTCCTTAAGCAATTTGCTTTATGACTTGTGAGTCATTTCCAAGGACCAGTGTTCATTTCTGACTGTCCTGCAATGCTTTTATGCTTTTAATATATTGGTTTGTGTTTGGCACTTTTTAAAAAAAAAAAAAAAAATTGTAAGGGAGTTATTTTACATGAGAATATTTCTGAGTTAACTATAATAATCATCCAAGGGTTATGAAGTAAAGTGATTGGCAAAAACTAGTATGGTGAGAGAGGTGTATAGGGGACTTCCAAACCTCTTGCTTTTTGGAGAAAAGAAGTAGAGAAGGTGTTTATAGAATTCTAAAAATAAGGGCCAAAATTATTTTGGCAAAGAAAAATGTTGAAGGTGGTGGTCAATGAGTTCAGTGCCCTTTCTACAAATAACATTGGAGGGTGGATTGAGCCAGAAATTCTCTTATACTTTGACTGTGATCTATTGTCTGAAAGGAAAGTTTAGTGTTTTTAACGTACTTATGGTTTTCTATAGTTGGCAAAATAGTGTTAGTGTCAAAAGATGAATGAACTCTAGACTCTCATGTTTCCAACTTATATTTTTCCATGTTTTGGTATTCACATTCATTGCGATCACGATCCAGTTAGATTAGGATTTGGTACTCGACTAACCAATAAATTTGTCTAACATGTTATAATGAATTTGCATGTATTGTTGAATTCTTTATGTAATCCATATTCTTTGCGTATTCCTGGAAATGGGAGCAGGCATTTAAGTCTGCCTCATTTTCATCCTTTGAACTCTCCTGTCACACGTGTTCACATGCATGCACACACACCTGCACTCTCTCTCTCTCTCTCTCTCTAATGAACATTTATGATATGTAGTGAGGTTCATATGCTATTATAATTATGCTTCAACTTGTTTTGATTGCATAGCTATTATATGTCTAGAATTTCAGTTAAAATTATCCATTACCATTTAAACTACGGGTGTATGCCTGAATGTTCTTTTGTATTGCTGATTTCTTTGATTAGTGTTTGAGTCCTGTGATGAAATTGTTATTTCCTGTGCAGATCAAAGTAATATTCCAATTGCTTCAAGTAAGCAGGTAGCTTCTTCAAAATAGTGTCATCTTATAGTTGTTAAATCTTACATGGCAGGTAGTACCTGTTTTGTTATGTACTAATGGTAAAAATGTTAAAATTGATCGAGTGGTTCAGGACTTGGATTGGAGAGAGCGGCTGGCCTTGCAACATGTTAAATCCCTTCTTTCAAAAGACGTAAGTGCAAGTTGGCGATAATTCACTTGTGAGAAGTTTTTATATTCAGTAATTCCTTAAAGTGGTAGTGGCGCCCTTTTGTTTCAACATTTTAATCATGCAGCCTACTAATTTAAACCCATCTTTTAGGTCATTGATGTTATCACAGCCAGCACAGCTGATATGGGGCCTTTAAGTATTGATTCTTTCAGAAAAAACAATTTATCAGCTTCATGGAAAGTTACAGGGGTAGAGACATCAGTCAAGAACAATACCACTTCTGAGGTAAGGATAAGTATATAATGCTCTGGCTTCAATCTGATGGAAACTTCTATATCTTCTGGATCACTTTCGTTCTATCTTTCGTGTAAAATTCATTTCATCAGTCAGCTTGTTGATATTGATGGTTTTGGGTTGTCATCACCTTTATAGTCACAGAAAACAGCAACAGTTGCTAAGCAAGAGGCACCAAGGGGCAAAGGGGATGGCATCTCTGGTATTAGTGTCAATTAACTATTTGCAAATGTTTATGGATTGCATTTTGATCTGGTGCTAATCTGTTTGCCCCCTGCAGATGATCATTCTCAATTCATTGACGCACCTGCTAAACTAGCTCGAAGGGTAAGTATCATCCTCTTTTGCATTATTAGCAGTTGCCCAGGCCAGGCTATTCTGCAATCTTGCAAGTTTCTTAAGGCCTAGTGTAATCCATAGAGTTCAACACTTCAACTATGAAATTATATAACAATTTTCAAGTTAGTCATGGTTCTGCCTGTGTCTGAGATGTAAATCTTTATTGCCTTGAGAGATTGTGCAGCAATTGAGAGATAAAAGACGGGCAAAGCGTGCAGCTGACTTGGTGCAGCAAGATAATGAAGCGATTTTAAAGCTTGAAAATTCTGCCATTGAACGTTCTAAATCTGTTGATACTGCAGTTCTAGGCAAATACAGTATATGGCGGAAAGAAAATGAGAATGAGAACTCTGATTCAACAGTACGCTTAATGCGGGATCAGATGATAATGGCAAGGGTGTATATCAGTATTGCAAAGATGAAAAACAAGCTTGACTTGCACCAAGAACTACAGATTCGGCTCAAAGAGAGTCACCGTGCTGTAGGAGAGGCAATGGCTGATTCTGATCTGCATCACAGGTAGGACAATTTTGGATGTCACTGTCCATGAGTGTGTTCTACAATCTTCTTTTTTGCCCCCTTTTCATGTTGAATGTTGGTGGTTATGGCTTTTTTTTTTTCCTTCCAAAATTTTAATGTGCACTGCACCTGATTTACGTTTAGTGCTCCCGAGAAAATGAAAGCCATGGGCCAAGTTCTGACAAAAGTGAGAGAGCAATTGTATGACTGCAAATTGGTCACTGGAAAGCTTAGAGCAATGCTTCAAACAGCAGATGAGCAAGTTAGGAGCTTAAAAAAACAGAGCACATTCCTGAGTCAGTTAGCTGCCAAAACGGTACCCAATGGAATTCATTGCTTGTCTATGCGCCTAACAATAGAATACTATCTCCTCCCTCCAGAAAAGAGGAAGTTTCCCCGAAGTGAGAATTTGGAAAATCCTAATCTTTACCATTATGCTCTCTTCTCTGACAATGTCTTAGCTGCATCAGTAGTTGTCAACTCAACCATCATGAATGCCAAGGTGATTTCTGACTCTGTGATATGAGTGCTGTTCCCTTCCACATTGAGAAACAACAAATTGACTCTCAACTGCATTTCTGTTTTTCTGAAGGGAGATCTGAGTTCAAACACTTCACTTGTTTCTGATATTCAGATGTAATTTTGTTGCTTGCCTAAATATGCGTCTTGGCTGTACTGCAGGATCCTTCCAAGCATGTGTTCCATCTTGTTACTGATAAGCTTAACTTTGGAGCTATGAATATGTGGTTTTTGTTGAACCCTCCAAGAAAAGCCACTATTCATGTTGAAAATGTTGATGAATTCAAGTGGCTTAACTCATCCTATTGTCCAGTTTTGCGACAGCTTGAGTCTGCTGCAATGAAAGAGTATTACTTCAAGGCAAATCATCCAACCTCTCTTTCATCTGGTTCTTCAAACCTCAAGTATCGGAACCCAAAGTATCTTTCAATGCTGAACCACTTGAGGTTCTACCTTCCTAAGGTCTATCCCAAGTTAGATAAGATCCTGTTTCTTGATGATGACATTGTTGTTCAGAAAGATTTAACTGGATTATGGTCGGTAAATCTGAATGGAAAAGTGAATGGGGCAGTGGAAACCTGTGGTGAAAGCTTCCACCGATTTGATAAGTACCTAAACTTCACAAATCCTCATATTGCAAGAAACTTTGATCCAAATGCTTGTGGTTGGGCATATGGGATGAATATTTTTGATCTTAAGGAATGGAAAAAGAGGGATATCACAGGAATATATCACAAGTGGCAAAACATGGTGAGTTTCTAGAACTGCATGCAGAATTTGTGCTGTGTCTCTTTTGATATACACGCACTTTCATTTGTGGCATTTTAAAATGATGTGCTCTGGGTGAAACAGGAAGTGTCTGGTTCAATCCTACATATTACAATTTTAGTGCTGCTTTATATTAAATTGGTATTTTGGTTTTAAATTTGCACTATAATAATAATTTTATCATATTTTATTCTGTGAATTGAAGTAGTGAGTGACCCCTAGGCACATTTTTTTAATTTGTCGATTACATTCTGATAGACATACATTTGTAGGCTCTCTGTTTTGAACAGTCAAAAAGCAAATACAATCCCTTAAGTGTGAATTCTTTTTATCATTTTGTTGTATGTCAGAATGAAGATAGGGTACTTTGGAAGCTCGGAACATTGCCTCCAGGTCTGATTACTTTTTATGGTCTGACACATCCACTTGAGAAGTCATGGCATGTGCTTGGCTTGGGTTACAATCCAAGTGTTGATCGGTCAGAGATTGATAATGCAGCAGTTATCCACTATAATGGCAACATGAAGCCATGGTTGGAGATAGCAATGACAAAGTACCGGTCATACTGGACGAAGTACATCAAGTATAATCATCCGTACCTTCGCAGCTGCAATCTAAGTGAATGAGCTTGATCAAGTGCAACTAGGGTACAAACAAATGGTCTTCCCTTCTGCAAATTTAAAGGTCAGTTGATCGATTAAGCACATGAGAAAGTATGCAGTTGAATTTTCTGTGCAGCAATTCCTTCTTATCCCACATTGTTTATTCTTCTTTGTAATTCATTAAATTTGTTTTCAACTAGGTGATAGATTTTATGCATTGTTGACCTGTAAAAAACCCTACGTGCAGTTCTTTCCTTCCTCTCGCCTCTCTGCCTCTCTCTCTCTCTCTCTCTCTCTCTCTTCTGAGCCATGTTCAATTTTGGACAGGAATAGTAAACTTAATATAAATGTGAATGTTCTGTATTCTTTTGACAATGATAGACTAATATCATGGATTTTCTGCCTTCCAACATATTGTCAACTTCTAAGTCACGGCCCAAAGGGTGGAAGACTTCCTGCTAATTAGTTGCATGATCCGACTCCTTCAAACTAAATGCATTTTATCCTAGGTTCTCTCATTGGTCAGCTTAAATCAATTAGATCCTAATCTGAACGTGGGTTTGGTTTCTCAACATAAAAATTGTAATTATTTTTATGAGAAAATTATAAAAGCTTTTGCAAGTGGGGGCCTGTGTTTTAACTTGTGATAAATAGGTATTCTGTGGTTTCATGCTATTAGTAAAGTGAGGCCTTAACACCACCATTAAATATTGATGAAGTGGCATTAAATATTTAATTAAAAATATTTTACAATTATAATAGTGGGTCTTACTTAAAAAAAGAAAAATAAATAAATGAATAACTTAAATTGGTGTTGATTTTCTCTCATTATTTTCCTATTTTCAATGTTCATTCAGCTTCTTTTATTAATATTTCCTAAGCATCAGCAGCAACTAATTTTTATTTATTTGGCACTCTCATTGTGAGGGGTATGAAATCAAATGGAAAACATATTTCTTTGCACAACGTATAGATACTACAATTGTGGACAGCGGATGTTATTGCCACCATTGTATCAATAAATTACTCTAGATACAGTTCCAAAAAAAAAAAAAAAATCTGGGTACAATATCAGTGAGCGCAGGGAAACAGGCAGCCCTCATTGCATCTATTTCTTTTTTATTTTGCTCTTCTACCTGCAGTACAATAATGAAACGAGATGGCCGGTGTGCTATTCTGGGGACAAACATCTTTTTTTAGCTTTTGCGTAGCATATTACCTTGTATTATAGGTACAAGCTGTTAGCTCCTTCTGGAATTCATTGATATATTGGTTAACAATATTCTTTCCAACCATTTAGTTTTAACTTTGTGATCTGCGGCAACGAAGAAAAAGCAACCTGGGTCAGATATTTGTTCTATGATGCACTTTGAGTTTATTCATAAAGTTGCATGCTAATGTTAGTTGGCAACTTAAATTTATTTGAAATACCTTCTTTTACCATAATTCCCGTTATCTTGCACAGACGCCCTTTCTTTATTGACGCACTTCTCTAAAGCTCCCTTGAATCTTTCTATCTTGTTTGCACAATCAAAGTTATCATGATCGCTGCCCCCCATTATCTCCATTACTGATACCCCCCACCAAAAGGCACTGAATTGAATTCCCTTGCCAATCTAAGTAACATGTACGGAATAGCTTTGATATTTTTGGACAAAATAGTGTAAATAATTGGTTTGTCTCGAGAATCTAATTATTATAATTTTATAACCTGCTAGGTAGGCGGGAATCATGTGCTTCCCTACTTTTACTATGAAGGCTTGATTGGTGACAAGATCATCTTCTTTATTTGCTTTTGTATGATCTTGTTTATAAACATGGGGAAGATCCGGTTTGAAATCTAGCCAGTTATGCATCAGTCAAATTTTGGGACGGGATTGTTGATTGAACCAGAGTTCTAAATTAGTTCAAAATCGTCACTTTCAATAATCGAGCTCAATTTCTTTTTTGTATTAAACCTTAAATTGCACAGAACTAAATTGGAGATTTGATATAATTTTATTTTTTCTTTAAATTTCAAACGTTAAATTATTTCAATTTAAATGGAATTAAAATAAAAACTGAAATTTTCCTCTATCAAAATTAAAACTACCCAAATAAAAACAGTAAAAAATGGGTCTCATATTATTATGCATAGAAATAAAATCAGACTGAAACTAACCTATGGGTGCAGAGGCTCTACCTCTGTAGCTGTACCTGTCAATTCTCGAGCATGATTTGTTGGAAGACTTGTGTGGATTCATTTGGTAAATTCAAATTTATTCTTTTTTACCCCTCATTATGCTTGAGGTTGAGGTTTGTACCGTTTTCCTTTTTCCCTTTCCTAGCAACTGCGCAATAGCCAGATGACATACAGATAAAGTATTCTTCAACAGGCTAATGAATATTTTAAATTTACGGATTTTGACTGGAGGCGCCAATATATTCTATTAGCACCTCATGAGATATTTAATTAGGATTTAATTAGCCAAATGCTAAAGGAGTTGAAATTTAAGTCATACTCCATGGGATCATACATGCCTCTCTCAATATCAATACACTTCCGCGAAAAGAATCCAATTTATTTTTAAAGGATTTGCGATCTCTCTGATTTACATTAAAACAATTTTTTTTTTTTTTTTATCTTCAAAAAGAGCCTGCATGATCCTGATGCGATGTGGTCAATGATCCTCCACAGCCATGTCAAAAAGAATCTTTTAAATTATTTTATAGAAATGTGATTTAGTTTGATCATATAATGAAGCTAGATATATGTACATGATCAGTTATGACATGGGGGAAAAAGAAAAGAACTTGGTTCAATTCTTGTCCATGGAAATTGGATGCTCCCAAAAGTTTCAAGAATCCAAAAACAAAAGTGGCTTTACGCATAAAGATATACAAAATATCGACACAAATAATAATAATGCACATGCAAGGGCAAGAGCCATTTCTATCGCTATAGCTATTCTGTAAAAAAGTCCAGTAACATTGGAGTTTGACGTAGTATTTGCTTGTACAAATAAGGTTAGGTCTAGGGCACAGAACATGTCTGTCCCAGTACAACCAAGGTCGCTTTCAAACGATTAATGAGTTCAGTAAAAGATAAAAGCTTTCAAACATACTAATATTTATAAATTAGGCAGAAACCTGACCACCATTTTATACTCATTAACATATTATTAGGGTGGATGATTTACAGCTCTTCTTTTTGCAACTTACTTGCCATAGAAAATTACATAAGGATAGTTTTATTTTAGCTTTTTTTCTTTTGCATCTATACAGTGTTAGTAGGTATCTCTGCGAAAATCTAGAAAATAAACAGAGACTATATAATTTTTTTTTATAAGAAAAAAATTATTTTATTAAAATAATTAGGAAAAACATCGTATTTCACATAGTATTTCGATGCTCTAATTTTTGTATACCCATATATTTTATTTTATTAATTGAACTTGATACGTGTATCGATTTATTCTAAATATATACTGGTGTTCTGTAAAGATAATAATTCATTTATTCCACATGCTATGATGCAAGAATTGAGTGTTAGAATTAAAATCACACACTAAAACATATATAAGTGATCAAAATTCATATGCTTAGATTTTTGGGGTTAAAGGGATTGTTTCTCAAAAACATAGAGAGCAAGGAAGAAGAACGGAAGACAGGATATTAAAATAAAATATCTTTTTATTTAATTTCTGAATATTAAAATAAAATAAAATGGAAAGAAGTTGGAGCCCATTGACCTCTTTATTCTTACTATTTGCGCATTTGCTTCTTTTATTTATATTATTCGCTCCAACACTTACACAATACTATAACACCTAATCACAGATCAGCTGGCCTATTTTTTGGTGTTTGTGTTGCCTTTTTCCTATAGACCCACCATCTGTAGCAAATGCAAATCCCTGAACGTCACTTTCACAGACCTCGCAAAGATCATTTCACAATACCCTCAGTTTCAGCTGTTCTTCCGTTGCGCAGCCAGCTACTGAAGACATCTAGGGTATTCATGTCGGATCTGTAATGTTTCTGAGTGAATTCTAGCAGTTCTGACCATGTGAAGTCTGGGTATATCCTTGTATTGTTGGAGTCGATCAAGGCATTTGGTGGCTTCACCACCTTTTCCATGTTTGGACAGAGAAAGAAAGCAAGGGATCTCCTTACTGTTTTACTGTTTACCACTGCTCTGTGCAAGCAACTCTTGAAAATGCCATTTGATAGAGCCTGAAACACCACAAGCTTAGTAACGATTGCAACTAGGGTTACCATATGGGTTTAACTTAACCCATATTAAAGTGTACGTATGGAAAAAAAAAAAAGAAAGAAAAGAAAAAAATTTCAAGGCTAATAAGGATTGAGCGTAGCCAAATAAACTAAAAGTGTATAAGAAAAAAAGAAATTATTAGGCACACTCCATTCGATATAGATGAATTATCTCTCATAATCATATTAGGAGAGTGACTAGTATTGCTAAATTATCACACCTCAAGAGAATCACAGGTTGGGTCATGTGTTCTAATTCTGGATATATCATTACCTTTGTTATGACGTAATTGGTGCAGAAAGTATAGTGGTGATCTTACCATGAATGTGTCTCCGATATTGACAACAAAAGCTTGTGGATTGGGACGAACGAAATGCCATTTATCATCAACAAACACTTGAAGGCCATCAACATCATCCTGATGAAGGATTGTTAAGGATGTGGGGTCACAGTGAGGCCCGGTTCCGAGAGTTAAATCAGGTTGTTGGCAAGGAGGATAGTGATTTAATCTCATTATGGAATCATTTCCCTCAAAGAATTCTTTGAAGTATTCTCGGCCAGCTCCTAGACTGAATCCTAAAAGCTCCATAATCTGAAGGGCTAGAGTGTTCATTGCTTCACAGTATTCTTGGTAAACCTTCCTATTAAAAATGGAGGGAGAAAAACCTTGTGATAAAAAAAAAAATGAAATTTGAGTACAGTACTGTTAGTTTGTAATAAAATGGTACTCTGTTCTTACCCAAACTGTTTGAACTCTTCTCCCATCACGTTCAAAATATATTCTTGGACAATGTTGGAGAACTGATCTTCATCAGAATATCGAAAAGACAGTGTTTCTTTCCATGGAAGTTTAGAGGAGAACCTGCCAGTAAAGCTACTAGCATATCCACAGTGTTCTCCAATCTTTCTCTGAGCTCTTTGCTTCTCCGCTAGTGGCAAGCCAAAGAAATTGTCCATATATCCATGAGCTTTTTCTATAAGCCCCGAATCAACTCCATGATTGACAACTAGAAAGAACCCATGTTTCTTGCATGCCTCATTAATGAGCTGAGAAGCTTTCGAGGCAGCGTTAGGGTCTCCCGACAGAAAGCTTCCCAAGTCAATAGGAGGAATTACAAGCTCCGGGGAATCAAGGGTGGGCTTCTCGTGCTCAGGCCAAATGAACTGAGAGGGTACGTTGGTTTGGTGTTGAAGGATAGAGGCGTCGAAAACAACAGGTTCTTGTTGTTGAATTTTTGGCTGGGGATGCAATGCCATGTTTGAAGTGCAGAGATCAATCGACATTTTGCGTAATAAATTTTGCGGTTTGACGAGAGGAAAAAAAGGAGGGAAGCGACGAGAGTTTGATAAGAAGTTTAGAGGGGAGAGGAAAGAAAAGCCAAGGCCGCTTTTTGGTGAAGGAAAATATTGGAATCTAATTGTTTTAACTACTGTTGCGTCATTCTTCACTTATGCTGGCTAGTCTCATGCTTTGTCTTTCTTACTCATATCCTTATACTCCTATTTATATCCTAAAAATCTATACTAATTAAGAAATCAAAATCCTATCATTAATGACAATAATTTTTCTAATTAAAATAAACTCCAAATAATATATGAGGAATATTACATTAAAAATATATAAGCTATATAGCATTTTCCATGCGTATCTACGTATGTAGATATATAGCAAAATTATCTTTATTAGGAAATAAAAATCCTATTGGATTTAAAAATTAATAAATTTTCTTAAATCAAATTAAACTTTTCTAAATGTATTCAATATGCGTATCTGTAAATTAGAAGGCAGTAAAAAAAAAAAAACATTTTTATACTAAAAGAAATATTACAACTCAAATTTACCTCCTAATTAAAATTTGATATTTGTCTCCCTAATATTGATTTTAAAAAATAACAAATTGATAATTTAGTTTTTGTTCTCTTTACAAATTTTAAAATAAAGTGGATAATTCTATAATCATGTATATTTATTTTTTTTATTTTCTGAAAATTTTTATATATTTCTGTGAGTACTTATATTTATTTTATAAATTAATTTTCTCTCTACTCTTTAAATATAAAAAGAAATATCGATAATTTATTTCTTAAATTTTATTTTTCTTGCAATTGGGTAAATTATTGTTGTTATATTTGATTCTTAGAATTATTAAAAATCATGACATTATAATTCTTATGTTTAAGTTTTTTTTTTTTTTTACCTAGAATTCCCTTTTTTATATTGGTAATTCGTAATTATATTATTTATAATTTCGCCTTATCCTCCCCTTTAATAGTTAAATTAATAATTTGGCAATCAAACAACTTGACAAAAGATATTGTAGTCTTAATCAATTGTTTGGTAGTCGAATAGTTTAATAAAAAATATTATTATTTTACTTTTGAAGATATTTTAGAAAATAATGATAAATAAATTTCTAAATATTAATTTTTATCAATTATGAATGATATATAATTTAATTAAATTTCATATTTTAATATTAATTTTAATACTTAAATGGGAACAAACACCAAAGGATCAAATTCTTATTCTTTATTGAATTAAACAATTTGAAAAAAAAAATTCATTCCATTATTATTTTCTTAATTTTTACTTTATTTTTTATTTTAATTCTAATTTTGATTTTGGAGTTAAATCAAAACAGGCTCCTATAAAAATATATATATATTTTTTTCTCTTTGAGAGATTGCCCACTTCATTTCAAATATCTACCTAAATGAGAATTATCTTTATTAGGAAACAAAATCCTATTAGATATGGAAATTAATAAAATTACTTAAATAAAAATAAACCTTCCTAATATATATTCTCTACACTAATCTATTTCCTAAACAAAATTAAAAATGGAATCAATGAACTAACCAAAAACAAAAAAAATCCTATTATATATTAATGGGAAAAAAAATTAAAATTTTCTAAATAAAATAAACTTTAAATAATATATGAGCAACATTACAAGGTCAAAGCGAATTTATTCAATCAACCTATAATAAAGTTATAAGTGAGAACCATATAACATGAAATATTTAAATAATTTTCGTTATTATCAAAAATATATTTATAGTAAAAAATTGTTAACATTATCTACATTTAGCACTTTTCATAATATATATACACTTTTAAATATGTTTCTATTTTCCTTATAAGGAAAAAAATTCCTATTAGATAGAAGAATTACTACAATTTCTTAAATCAAAATTTACTTTCTAAATATATTTTCTATGCAATTATCTTTATTAGGAAATGAAAATCCTATTGGATACAAAATTAATAAATTTTCTTAAATCAAAATAAACTTTCCTAAATGTATGTATTCTGTATATACATGAGATTTATCTTTATTAGGAAACAAAATCCTAAAAAGTTATTAACTGAATAAAAAAAATTACACGTATTTATTCTTTAAATTAGAGAAATTTTTACTTACAGACTCAAAATATAAATGTATGACATCTATGCATTTAATAGATAGACTCAATCATATATTTTATATTTTATATTTATAATGTACCGTATTTAGATAAAAAAAAAAATCTAACTAAACAAAATTAAAAATATGCACACTTTGAATTTTTCAGATGAATGGAGTTACGTCAAGATTTCAACCTTTAATCTTATGTACTCTAATCATTAGACTATTAGTTTAATGACTCATGATTCTACTAATTTTTAATAATATTATCAATTGTTTTTCAATTAAAAAAGAAAAAAATAATTAAAATTTAAAATTTTATCTATATTAAAAGATATACTTATCATCAACGTAAACAATAAATTTTAATGAACCAAGAATAAATTAAATTTTATCATTTAATTTGACCCATTAACTGTACGTTGTACTACTTTGATATTTCTTGCGGCTTATAGAAGATGACAAAAGCACCATTGGTGTGAGATATATAAATAAATAAATAAATAATGATTAAAGAGAAAGTAATTTGTGTAACTATTTACAAATTATTAATGTTTATTTATCACATAATTAATTGAACAGATTATTAGTTAAATTAGTATAAACAGTTAATATATAATTTTAATTCATATTTGATTGTAGTAGCAAATAGTCAAGGATGATAAAATACGTTAGATATTTGAGGAGCTTAAAGTGTTTAGGGAAATTCTTTTTGATGGGCCTTACGAAAGAAGACACTCATAAACTTAATATTGCATTCAACTCAAATCTTTAAGCCAATAAATTTATGTATCTTTCTCACTTATATGTCTCTCACTCATTTCATCTTTTTTCGATATAAAATTCCACACTTATATGTTTTCAACAAAAAGAAAAATTTTGACTTTAAAACTCATAAAGCCTACCAACTATTAATTAATTAATTAGATTGATTTAAGAAATAAAATAAAAAATGATGCCATGGAACGAAGAAGATATATTTTTTGTCGCATCAAAAAACACCAAAAGTGAAAAGCTGGCAAACGACAGAAGGAGTGAGCAGATTTCGTTTCAAATCGAAAAATCGAATCGAATTGAATCAATTCAGTTCAATCAGTTCAATTTTAATTTTTAATTGATTTGGTTCGGTTTTATATTATAAAAATTTCGGTTATTTTGATTCGGTTCAATTTTGAAGAGAAAAAAAATCGGTTAAACCGAATCGAACCGAATTGTAATTTTATATATTCAAATCGAACCAAATCAAATCGAATCAATTTTTGAATTGATTTATTTTTATGAGGAATTTATGAATTATATTTAATTATATATATAAATTATTTAATTTCATTGATTAATGTTTATTAAGTTCAAACCAAAATCAAAATTAGACCAAATAACTTGAAAATTAAGACTAAATTAAAAAAATCAATCAAAAATCAAAACCGATCGGTTTGAACCGAACCGAAATAGAGCAATTCAATTCGATTCGATTTTTTATCAATTTCAATTTGATTCGATTTCTAAAATATATAATTCGGTTTTTATAATTTAATTCGGTTCAGTTCTGTTCAAACCGAATGCTCACCCCTAAACGACGGAGACCACATAAAAAAGCAATTTGTACTTCCATGCATGAGGTTTCAATCATAGCAATTTGCATATATATTGATATGACTCTCTATATCAATCATGCATTTTGCATATTCTCGTGGTCTATTTATTTAGCATGGATACTTTTGGTTGCCTAAAACACAAATCTAGAATGCTTGTATTAGTATGTACCTCTCGGCCTCTACCAATTGAAAGTTGAAAGGCCGCTCCACTTGACTCAGAAAATATGCCAATTTATATATAATATATATGACAAGCTAGATTGTGTTTAGGGGGGGAGGGTAGGCATTTCTTTAAACACGAATACGATGCTTAATTATGTTAAAATATATACTAACAATATCATTAAGACATTTGCATTTGGAAGTTTCTTTTTCGATATGCAGCAGCAGCTGCTGCAGTGGGCCAATGGATTGGACATTTGTCGTCTTAAACGAATCTGCAAACCAAAAACACTGTGCAAACCATTTTTTAATTATGTGGAATTAATGCTGAGTTCAATTTTGCACGCGCCACCTGCAGCTATCATCCTCAAGAGGTTAGAACTTCCCCGTCTCATTTTCAATTTATGTGCTTTGATGGGTTTTTTTTTCTTTTATTTTTTTTATTTTTAATCTTGTTAAATAACATTGTTGTTTCTAATCAACACTCTTAGTACATTCATATATATAATAATTATAAAAATATATATTTTCAGGCGTAATTAAAATTCTAATTGGTATTGTTGTATAATATGATGTGACATGCTTGATGTCAATATATATATATATATAAAATAAAATTGTTAAGGAAGATATTAGTTAACCTTCGTGCATGTTCTCATCAATTTATAACTCAGAAGCTAAAGAACGAAAGAAACAACAAAGATTGGATGCTTAGCGATTTCCACAAAGTTTCTCATTGACCACTCTAATCTCTATCCATACAACTTGATAATCCCTTAAAAACTCATTTTACAAGTATAAATCATGTATGCGATTAGTGTTTATAATGAGTTTTATATTAAAGGTACAAAACAAAAGCTACGGTTAATTGCCGAGAATAATTCCTTCATATATATATATATATATATATATATATATATATATAATTGTGGCATCGATTCCTCAAATCACTCTTCCTTTGTTTATTTTTATTTTTGTTCCCTTCTAATTCTCTATCTTGATATATATTTATATATTTTCACCTGATACAGAAGTTATTATTATTATTATTATTATTATTATTATTATTATTATTATTATTATGTGTTCCATCCAAGTTGGCAAAGCCCTAATACATCTTCTAACAAAAGAAATAAACTTGGTGATACTTTGTCTTGTTGATAGGGCACCATGCATGGCTTTATCATACCAAATATTATCAATGCTCTCTCTCTGATAATCAATAAACTATTCCTTCTGTCTGTAATGCCGACATTCTTATTATAGGCAAAATGATATTATTAAAAGGAAGCAGAAGATGGCAAGAAGAAGCATAAGAACAGTGCCCAATCCAACCAGATACCCCTACTGCGACCTGCCAAAAACCAGCAACCTCGTAACTATGCAGAAAAGTCTGGTCAACGAGGTCCTCATTGCCTCCTTTACTTGTAGAAAAATTATGGTGTGAAATCTATCTATATATAACGAATTTATTACAACCATTGATTATAATGAAATTCACTGCAACTAACAACTAGAACAAAACTGAATGTTTGATTTTTTGTTTTTTCTTGTTCACTGTCCATATACAAGCATCTTCCTCCCCTTTGAAGAGACTTAGCGCTGGTCTGAGTTATATAATCGGGCATTTCATCTGTTCTTCCTAATTTTCCTCTTTGTAGCCTGTCGGATATTTTTTAAGGGTACTTCAGAAATTTTTAAAGAGAATAGAATTGTCAGAATTTAAACCCCTGATCTTCTATATTAAGAGACAGACATTTGATCAGTAAGAGAATGAGCTCTAGATACTACAGAACTTGTTCCCCTAATCTTGCTTATAGTTCTAAACTGAGGAACTTTCACTGACAGATACTGTTCAGCAAACTCTACAATAGGATGACTGACAAAAAGATCATGGTGCATGCTACATTGGCCAAGTGATCTCAAAGAGATTTAATTTGTAATCACTTAACAGTAATTTCATACAAACACTACGCCCTTGGTTTTCAGAGTCCAACAAAGTATTCAGTGGCCTCACCACTTTGGACTCAAAAAACAGCAAGGAATTTCCTTCTTGTTTTGTTATTTACCACAACTCCTGTGCAAGCAATTTTAAAAAATGCCATTGGATGGAGCCTGAAAGACCACAAATTTTATCAATTGCACATCAAAAGAAATTGATTTGCAAAGGGTTTTAATAATCCTAGATGTGCCTGTGAATGCAGCTCTTCAGTGACCTGCAGTTTTTGTCTTATTGATTGCTCAGGTTCCATATGTGGGAACTGCATGTGAAGGTAATTCTTTTAGGACAACTATATCAATTTATAACAATACCAAGTAAAAATTTATAAACCATTCAAAATAACAACATGCAACACCGAATTCTACAGGTACTAGTTAAAATTTCAGCTAAAAGGAACGTTCTTAGACATGTATGCAGAAACTAATTGTCCATTAATAATAAATTGTTTTCTCTTTTTTTTTTTTTAATAAAATAGGGTATGTATTTTGTTCATTTTATTTTTGTGAAGATGCAGTTATAAATAGTATGAGAAAATAATTTTATTATAATATTTTAGAATAGTGATATAAATTTTGTTGTAAATTGCATATAATTATTTATAAATAAAAATTATATATTTGTTTTGAAAAAGTTTGATATTAATAAAATACCACAATCTTTTTCTTTTGCCAAAAATACCACATAACCAATTAAACAAATTATTATTTAATTTTTAATCCAAAGTGAAACGAGGTTTAAGAGTTCAAAGGTTATGTGACATTTTAATATTTTTTATATTTAAAATCATTAATTAAATTGAGCATCTAGTCATCTAATTAATTTGCATAACAATTATCCAGGTACATAACTCTGTTATAAGAGAAAAAAAAAATAAAATTCACTAAATATAATCCTAATTTCTCAAAAAAAAAAACATTTTCTTTTTAAAAGGGAAAATAATTTTTTATTTTTTAAATTTTAATAATTTTATTAAAATATAAAAATATTTATACATATATGATATAAATATATATAATTAATTTAATATTATAATTAAATAATAAAAAATATTTATATAACTTTTTTTAAAAAAATTTAAAAAATATTTTTCATACATAAATCACTGCAAAACAATCAAAACCTAAATAACATAATATTTAATTTCTTGTCAAAGGAATGAAACAATCTATCTTATTTATATTTCATATAAAAATTAATTAGAAATATATAATTGTGTATATTTTGAATTAAATTTGAGTATTGGCATTATTGATTGCATAATTAAGGATTTAATAAATTAGAAATACAAGAAACTAAAACCCCAAATTAAGTATTAATTGATTGCTATTAAATACCAAAAAAAAAAAGTATAAATTTTGACTATTGCTACGAGTCTACTATATCTATGAGGAGTATCTTTATTTATATTCCTTAATTTATTTTACATGAAAGTGTTTGAATACATGATAAATTAATTGAATGTAATTTTTTTCTAAGATTTGATGTATTATAAATTTAAAATATATAAATATACGGTGAAATTAACTTATAAATATATGAATATCATACGTCCCATATGTTTATATTGAACTAAATTTCGATAAATATCTTTCTTGAATGTAAATGAAAACTTTTTAATATATATATATATATGAGCATTAAAAAATATATCTATAATGATTTAGACAAAATTACTATTTTGTTGGGAAATTTTTTCTACCACTCCTATGCAAATACAAATTTCTAAATTTATAGGAGAATAATATCCAAATAAGACCCTATCAAATCGTTTGAAGTGGTCAAAAGAATTTTGCATGCACAAACTCAACTAAATAAGAACTTGTGCAATGACATTCAGAGTTAACACAAAATCATCAAACACCTGCGACCTAATTCCAATAGTCTCCACGCCAACAATGTCCAAATTCAACCCATACGAGCATATGAACATTAGACCCAATCCTGATGGTACCGTTACTCGCCTGCTCAACTTCCCGGCTGCTAAAACCAACGCTGATCCTTCCTCCGGCGAACCCATTCTATCCAAAGACGCGATTATCAACACTGAAAAAAATACCAAGGTTCGCCTCTACCTTCCCATCAAATGCACTTCCGCTATGAAACGCCTACCCGTTTTATTTTACTTCCACGGCTGTTCTTGGGTTCAGTTCACAGCTGACAACGCTGCCCTTCACCTTGAACGTCAATGGACTGCAGGCTCAATTCCTGCATTCATCATCCTTGTCCTTTATAGGCTCGCCCCTGAAAGCCGGCTACCCGGCCAATACGAAGATGCGGAGGACTCACTTCGTTGGTTGAAACAACAGGTTTTAGATCCCGATGGAGATCAATGGATTAAAGATTATGCAGACTTGTCGAGGTGTTTCCTTTCTGGGTCTGGTAACGGAGGGAATATCGTGTATAACCTTGGTTTACGTGCAGTGGATATGGATTTGGATCCAATAAATATTGTTGGGTTAATAATGAATCAGCCAATGTTTGGTGGGAAACAGAGGACAGGCTCAGAATTAAAGTTTGCGACGGATCAATTAATACCATTGCCTGTGCTAGACCTGGCATGGGAACTAGCATTGCCAAAAGGGACGGATCGCGATCATCGATACTGTAATCCAATGTTGGAAGGGCCACACCAGGAAAAGATAAAATATTTACCTCCATGTTTAGTCCTTGGTTTTGGGATGGACCCTTTGGTAGATAGGCAACAACAGTTTGTGCAGATGTTGTTGAATCACGGGGTGAAAGTGGACGCTCAATTCGATGAGGTTGGGTTCCATAGGATCGAGATTGTGGATGCTCGAAGGAGAGTTGGGTTGATAACTAATATAAAACAATTTATGAATTCGCAACTTACGAATTCGCAATATGCCAATGCTAGGCGTCCAGTTTGTAACAGTTGAAAACATGTGCTGCAGCTGCATGCATCATTTTGATATTTCTCCAGAGAGTATCCTCGGGGTATAAAATAACCAAAGGAGAGTGAGTTGTAGGGTAAATAAGACTACTTTCATTAGCAGATCAGAGAGACCGCTCATTACTTATCCTTATGATCCATCTGCTATTTTTGATGTGTTTCAATAATAAAGGGATCTTTGTTGCTAGAAATGGACAAGGATAACTTTATTGATTTTTTTATTTATAAATATGTAAAGTGTATAGAGATTTTGAATTCTAGAAAAAAATCTTCAACTCGATATGAAAATTTAATAATTTTTCTGTTTACATATATAAAGATATTTTCAACGATTGAATTTTGTATTTATATAGAAAATATTAATTTAAGTGTATCTAATAATTTCTTTAAAAAAATGTAATTTATGGTTGCTAAAAAAAGGCATAAAAGGATATGTAGTTTTTACTTAAAATGTCATTATCAATTGAAAAGATTTTAATATTCTTTATTATTTAGACAAAAAAAGGGAAATAAATTTAATACTTAAAACTAGATATGATCATTGGGTCAGTCCAGACCTATTTTGGGTTGGAATAGAGGCTTAGTTGTGTCATGAACCTTTCGGAGTTTTTCTGAAACGCTCCAAACTTTACAGGGATGAACAGAACGCTTTTGATGATGGTAGTGGGCAAGGGCCTAGGAGTCAAGGGAAAGTGGGAAACACTGAGCTATGCCTATATGTCAATCAGTTCATCTCTACCGAACTTGCAAGGATGATGTTACAGTGGAATGTCCGGAATGAGCCTGGAATGAATTCAGAAAAATTTTAAATCAAAATTGAATTGAAGCAAAACCATCTCCCTCCCACTTGAAACAAATTAGACGGTTTCAACTGACCTGACTCATACCCGCTTTTTTTCTTTTAAAACGATTCAGCCATTAAAGCCCTCAGTCCAGAACCAGCCAGTGGCCGGGCTAGCTGCCAAGATATTCTCACTAAAACAATCATCTCACATTCATCAAGCTTGAGGAACTCCAGAGAAGTAATTCATGTGCCAAAGAAAAAGAAGGCCAGTTTAAGCATGTAAGATATAGCCTCGTCTAAGGCCAAAAATAAAAAGGGGCAAATTAAATCAGAGAACTGTTCACAGAGTCAAAACGTTTTGGTTTGCTCTTGAGAAATAGCTCGCATACAGGGAATTAGTTACGAGCATCACAAGCCAACTTTAATGAAACAGTTAAAGCATACTGGTGATTGTGCAACAGCTTTAACGAATCATCATCAAAATTCTGAACTGCTATCATGTGAGCTAGTGAACATTACAAATGTAATAGTAATTCTCAATCAATAAAATGACATTAACATCCCATTTCATTGAGAAAAGGTAGTTTAAAGTGATGAACAGAAATTATGCTCCTCGCTATTGCTATTAATTAAGTGTAGAATCACATTTATTTAACTGAAAGAAGCATCAGATTCATAACATTAAATTCCATGGCATCATAGTACACAATTTATATATTGCAATATACTCCAAAGATGAGAATAAATTTAAATTAAAGTGATTCAAATTTTATCAGATAATGGAATTCTCTAAACTTCTTTATATGTCTGAAATGGGAGAACAAGTGTTATTTTGATTTTTTTTTTTTTTTTTTCTTCATCATCTTCAGTGTAACTGAGGTAAGCACAATGCGACTTAATTCTTGTTTCTTTTTTCTACATTTTTACTAATATGTGGAAGCCATATAATTTAAAAAAGCTTTAAAATATGTTATAATTTCAGCTGCATATGTGCTGAACTTGGAGACAAAATGAAATATCATAGTTCTCAGAAGGTAATAAATTGCAACAGTATTATGATTTTTTTTAAAGATGATGCGGTTAGTTCAGTGGATATCTGCGACAGATGATTCCGATGACATAATGGGGTAGAATATAATGCAAGGCCAACAGTAAAAGATCCTAGCCTTTCTATGCTAATGAATTTGCTGAGAAGAAAATTGTTCAGAGATGGACCACTAGCAGTGCCATTGAATTTGCTTCTTTAATGAATTAAGATGATTTGAAGCATCTTAGAATAACAAGTACACATAGCATTAACCTTAATTAATGTCACTTTTGATTAATTTGATTTCTAGGTTCAATTCCTTGTTGAATTTTGAATCCTCCATGCAACTGAAGACTTGAGTTGACACCAGCAAGTAACTGGATTGAAAATTCAACATTTTTCCTCCTCTATTTATCCACTTCCATTTTGTGTTTCTAAAGTTGCGTATAGGCCTGTTTATGTGAGAGTGTGCACATGCCGGCACATTTACAGGCGAAAAGATAGGACTGGGCCAAGATTGGTTTCTCAAGACTGAATTTCATGTTACTCGGCTCAAAAACGAGCCCACTTTTGAAGTCAGCAGACAAAAAGAATGAATATGACTACTATCTTCAGGGTCCCTACAGGTCCAAAAGTCGCAAAAAGCAAACTGCTCACTTCAGCATCAAGGGCACTTCAGCACTTCGGGAAATCTATTTGATTCAGAGCTTTATGGTGGGATCACAATATGGAACATAAAAGCTATCTCAAAATGTACATATTTACATCAACCATTTATCCTGGCATTCCTAAAATTCAACAACTTGGGGACCAAAAGTCAAGTGTCACTCAGCATAAATCACAACACTCAACAAGTCAAACCCTGAAAGCAGTATTTGTAGGCCCAATAAAAAAAAGAGTAAGGCCTACGACGCATAAAAGGACATCTATGTTAATTTTCATTTTGGAAACAATTTCCACAAACATGATAATTAGAAATGGCCTAAAACAACTACAGCAGTATACAACTCATGAAATGATGCATAAACTCACCGGGCCTTCTTCCGGGACTTGAATGGAAAATTGGACGGCGGCGATGGTGAAAATTCAAATGGCAAGTTAGGTGGTTCTGTCTCACCAGAAAGCAACCCCACAATTTCTTTCATGGTAGGCCGCTTGGTTGGAGATCTCTGCAAACAGAGTAGTGCAATTGTGATGCAAAGCAATGCCTGATCATTATCCAATGAATGTACTGAAGGATCAACAAGCTCCAAAAGTTTCCCATTGTATGCGAGTTGCCTAGCCCAAGAAATCAGATTAGCCCGCTCGAATTCAGACATTGGTGAGGCAGTTACTTGCAGAGGTCTCCGACCAGAAACCACGACAAGAAGCAGAACACCGAAACTATACACATCACACTTCTCTGATAATAAGCCACCACCTCCATACTCTGGAGCAATATAACAAACAGTTCCTCTCATACTAGGCGTGCTACTGACACCACCACTCTTCGGTATCTATCCACTTGCCAAATCGTGGCTATTTCTTCCCCCATTTCTCGATTCGCTACTGTACCCGTCCAACCACCAATTAATGCTGCCTCTGCTACTCTTGCTCTTCTTCCTTCTCTCTTGTACTATCACATCATCATCCTTCTGCCACCATAAGTCTTCGCCATTACTTGAATTATGTCCTCTTTTCTTCTTCTTATTCTTCTTTGTAAGCTCCTCACAGAACTCTTCCTTCCACCACTCTCTGGGCCTTCTATTCTTCTCCTTCTTTTGCATTCTTTGCTCATCTAAAGATGCCCACCATTCCAATCTTCTCTTGTGCTTCTTCTTTGCCTCAATCGTCAAGCTTGGATTGTTTTCAAATGAGCTAGGAGAGGCAATGCATTCACTTTTGGTTCTCTCCTTCTTAATATCACTCCCAATCCACTCCACCCCATAATCCTTCACTTCTCTGAATCTGACCCTCCTCCGTTGTCCTGTTTCCACCACCAATCCCTTCTCGAGCCACACTTTTTCCCTCCACTAACCAAATCATTCCCACCATAAACACAAAGCTTATCAAACCCTGCCTCCGAAACAGTTCCTTTATCCACTCCCATCTCCGGTGAAGCATCTGAATCTAAACCCCTAGCAGCAAAACTCTCCGGTGATCGATCAACGCCTATAGCCGTATGACTATCCTCGTCTCCAGTTACCACACTTTCCGTTTCCTACAAAATCGATCCATTATCCTCTGCAACTACATAAGTCTCCTTCTCCACAACATTCTCCTCAGTCTTCAATCTCGCAAGTACGAAATCACCAATCTTAGCATTAAAATTTGCGTCAAGCGATATGTTACTGGGTTTAATATCACCGTGGATCACAGGAGGATCACAGAAATGGTGCAGATATTCAAGTCCTTTAGCAACGTCAGATAGTACATCAAATCTTTTTCTCCAATTCATAAGTTCTTCACATTTCCGATCTAGCAGAGCTTCCTGAAGGCTCCGGTTCTCCATAAGCTCGTACACCAAAGTGAGTTTCCTTCTGCGCCGGTCCGAGGAGAATCCCAGGAGAGAGACAATGTAAGGGGATTGTAGAGATGAGGCGAGAGAGAGCTCGTTGTGGAACTCGCGCTTACCTTGGAGTGAGCAATTGAGGTCCATGAGCTTGACTGCTTATGGCTCGTTTGTTAAAGGGAGAATGGCTTTGTAAACCAAGCCAAATCCGCCATGACCAAGCCGGTTGGAGGGAGAGAAAGAAGCCGTGGCTCTCCGGAGGAACGAATAGGAGAAGCGGCGACATTGCTGGTGGTGGTGGCAGTGATTAGGAGATTTAAGGTCTGATGGAGCTGTACGGTTGCGCCATAGTTTGCGGTAAAAAAAGAAAATGAGGATAATGAAAGACAAAATAGTAAAAGTCAGGGCCCCGGCGATGACTGGAGGGAGGAGCTTCACGTCGTGGTGGTGGTGGTGGTGTTGGTGGCGGCGGCGGTCGGTGTTGTTCAGTGGAGGCGAGGCGAGGAGGGATGGCAGTTGGCGAGATGGCATAGTAGTAAATAGAAGTGAAATGGAAGGAGCCATGGGGTATTCATTAACTAAAACAGAAATAGCATTAGAAGGTAGAAGGAGACAGGAAGTAGAACATAGTGTGGACTGTGATGGTTGTTTCTTCAGCTACGGTTGTTTCGGTTTTCTTTTCTCGGGGGATAACGGAGGAGGAAAGCGCTGGTTTGAAGACGACGACGTCGTTAGATATCAATGCTAGTGTAACCAGTTGGTTCGACTTTTTCCCCTACTGCACTGCACGATTTCGATGGTCATTATCTTAATCTAACATTCGGATTTAGTCGTGATCTAGTGGTAACTACATTGAATTTGAAACTGGGAGGTACCAACACGCGCTATCTATTAGGCGTTCGAGACACAAGGGATCATGTGGATGTATGATCCTATGGCTGAGGCTACGCTCGCATACTTTTCAACCACGTTAGTTGGGTCCATGAGTATAAGAAGTGAAAGAACTGTTTGGATGAGCGAGTAGAGATTCTGTTTCATAATCGATGAATAAAAATTATAATTTAATATTAAATAAATACATTTTACTTTATTAAAAAATGTAAAAAAAAAAAAAAGTACCGTCCTAGACTGTAAATAAATATTGTAGGTGACTTGGTCAAGTAAACAAGGTGTGTCCTCAGTGCTGCTGCCTTTCAACAAATAGCCTTTTTTACCGTTGCGAGGGAAGCGAGCCAGAGAATAGAACAGGGGGGACTGAGATCATGCGAGTCCCTCCAGCCATCTCTCCCTCTCTCTCTTATTACGTGTCTATATTACGATTAGAGACTCAAAATTATTTTTCTAAATAAAAAAATATTATTTAAAAAAATAATTTAAAAAATTATTTTATTATTTTATTATTTTAATATTTTTATAATTAAAATTTATTAAATTTAATTTTAAATTATATTTTAATATTCTCCCATTAACACATTTAAAAAAATTATTTTTTCAATGTCAGTTTTATCAGTAATGTTAAATACAGCGAGTCTTTTGACCCACCCTTGTTGGAAGAGCTGACCCGGACCCTTTGGTATTTCCCAGACACCCTTCGATGATCTATTATAAGAATATGTTATTTTTATTAAATAATTATATTATGTTCAGATCATACGAAATAAACAAATAAATAAAAAAGGAAATTGACAGGCTTTCACCGGAAAAATGAGAATGAGAGAATCATGTTTGCTTGTACACGTTCACTTAAACATCTGCTATCAATTCAACGTATGGTAGAACATGAATTGGACAAGGAAAATGCAGTTGAAACTAGAATGGAGAAAGACATTCTGTGCCAAATTAACAGAGAAAATACTGGAAAAAACACTATGTAACAGAGCGCAAAATAACTCCTCTCAACCTAAGGTCATAGTAATGCAAACCAAAGTGTAATTCACATATAATTCTGCTAGTGCGCTACCGAGGCTTCGCCCCACCATTTTCTTGCACACTGTTCACTGGAGTTGTGGAGCCACTTCTCTTGCTGGATTGCCCAGTGAATGTCCTGCCCATGAACTTCCCTGCTTTGCTTAGGCCACTGCCAACAGCTCCAAGGCCACTGCCCACAGCTCCAACGCCAGTTCCCACAAGCCCGACTCCAGCACCAACGCCAGTTCCCACAAGCCCGACTCCAGCACCAATACCAGTACCCACCAGCGATGCAGCTCCATCAAGTGCATCCATTGTGCTCCCTATAGCTCCTGCTTCTTTTAGCTTCTTTCTTTCTTCTAGGATCCTTTTCTCTTCTTCTAGAGCAGCCAATTGCTCCTCCTTGTTAAATTCATGGTACAAGATCTGCAAGTCAACCCAAATATGTAACCCCAATATGCAAGGGGGGAGAAAGACAACAGTAATAGTTGAAGCACAGTATCTTAAGCATAAAGACAACAAAATATGATTGTTTTATTGTCTACCTTAATTGTAAGAGTTCCTCTATCCTTCTTATCCTTGATTTTCAACATGTCAAGAGATGGCAGCAGTCTTAACTCCAGTTCTTTCCAAGTTTCTGCTTCCAGCTCAATTAAAGGCACTTTTGTTGTTCCCAATCTCTTGTCTTGCCCAATATCCTTATCAAAGACCTGTTGGAAGAATTTCAACACATTATTTGCATAACGAATAATAAATCTACCATTCTGTTTCCTGAAACATAAACTATATAAAATCATAAACAATATCCCTTTCCATGAAACAAACTGATCCTCAAAGTGGAGTGTTGTCATCATGTCAACAAAATAAAGATATAGATATTCCATAAGGATGTACACAAGCATCACATTCTGAAGGAAAAATAGCATAGCATGAGCAGAAAGAGATGAGAGAGTATAAAGCAATTTAAAAACCTCAAGAATAAGCGACTGAGTCTCCTTGTCTTCAGCAATCAGCTCGAATGTTTGATTCCAAACAGGATTGAGGTTGTTCTCAACAACATTTGATTTAACCTTGAATACTGGCCGAATATATAAAACCACATAGGGATCGGATTTTCCAATCATTTCCATGTTCTTCAAATCTTTTGCTTTCACTACCATCACTGTAAGCTTTCCTTGTGGTTTAAGCTCTAATTCACTGCATAACATCCCCCAACCCCCCATTCACCCAAAAACGGGAGAAAAAATTAACATTTATGTAATAGAATGAGACATCCAAGTGGTAGCATGAACGTGATAGCGTAAAACTCTTTTATATGTAACAATCCAATGTATCAAGTTAGCTGCAATATTCTTCTACTTAAAACATCCAGTTAGAACTACAAGAACCTTTTAGTATGAAGTATGAATGCACTGAATTATGCAGTGAACACTACAAATGGAATAAAAGTGGACAATGTAATGAAGATTTTGGACAGTAGTGTAATGTGATATAATACAACCCAACTCAACTCAAACTAAGCCTTTATCCCAAAAATTTGGGGTCGGCAATGTAATGTGATATAATAACGCAATAATTTTTGAAACTGAGCAAAAAATCATAAGGCTCATTATTACCTTGTATCAACAGGTATACCACCAATTGGAACAACAATCCTGTGAGGCCATTGAAGCATATCTGTGACAATTGAATGCACGGTATCCTACCAAATTTGTGGTAAACAGCACAATGATAAGAAAACCAAATCAATAAGGAAACATTAAGTGAAAAGGTACTGCTCAGATTCCAAAAAGAGAACTCACATCAATCATATCTGATAGTCCGGGAATGGCTGTTAAGCTTCCACCAACAGCTTTCAGAACATAATCAATTTTAGGCTTCGGCTGATTGATGTATTAAGAATTGGTCATTTCCAAAACATTTGTAACTGGTAACAGTATCTACAATCATTTAACTAATGTCTCATCCAATTCATGGTGTACTAAACTTTTACTCCAATGGCTAGCAATATCACTACAAACATATTGCATAAACACATTATTCATCAATAGATAACATTTCAAAGGGACACCCTAACAATTTGAACTTGGATATCCAAATAAGATGTCTAAGGTTCAAATCCCAATGGGCTGGCATTGGAGAGTACCATAAGATGGGAGGGATCCCTTATTGATCAGCTTAAGTCACAGTGAGATAATGACAGACCAGAGAGATACATATAGGATATAAAAGCACCATGAAACTTTTCAAGATGTACCTCAGAAAGTAGAGCAACAACAACAGCAGAAATACATGGTATCTCCTCAGCAAGTTGGAAGATAACCCGAATAACAGTATAAACTTCAAGGTCTTTCAACTGTATTACATTGCACCATGGAAACATTGAGATAAATATTCTCATGAAAGATACAAGAGAATTAGGAGAAATCAACATAGTTTTGGTTATTATCAGTCATTTATGTGCAAACCTGAATGGGTATAGAAGCAACAAGTGCAGCTTCAACACCTAAAATGATGCTTGGATCACCGCCCCATCGGAAATCAATATCCATAGTGATTTGACCCTTCTTGAGACTCTGAACTCGGATACCTGCATTAACTAAGTAATTAAGCACAAATATATATATATGTGTGTGTGTGTGTGTGTGTGTGTGTGTGTGTGTGTGTGTGATTGTGTGTTTATAAGTGAAGTGCAATTCAATGGCAACATCACAAATGTGCCTAATAAATAACAATATTCCTATACATACATTCACTTTCGCAGTGTTTGAACATGAGCATGCATGGGTATGAGGATGGGTGCAACCCCTACTTACTTTCTATGGCATTACATTACAATTGAATGCTATTGAAATCAAGAAAAGTATTGCTGAAGTAATTACCAGATATCTGAAAGACATAAAAACACATCAATAAAGACAACTTGGAGCAATATACACAAATATCAGCAACGAAGAACAATCCATTGATTTGTACCTTCAATCTTGGGTGGCACAGTTCCAAGAGAAAATTTGTTGAACTTTAATGATGTAATCCCTGGTGGTCGATAGTCTTCCAATAGTGGTTCAACAGATTCTTTAACCACCATTGTAGCTGCCTGCATACAAACACATCCAACAATATCGACTTAATATTTAGGAAGCAGAACTTGCTTTATAGACCCATTAAAGTATTTTGAAATTTTAACCTACAGTCCTCTCCCCAAAAAAGAAGGAAAAAAAAAAACTCCATTTAACCTCCTGTCATTATCTTCCATAGCCAATAAGCTCTATTTCAAGAGACAGATGGACATATGGAATTTAACAATGACCAAATTTTTGCATGAATATGAACAATATCCACCTTTGTGTTGGACAAAAACAAACAATCCTACCAGCAAGAAGGATATCTCACAAAATTTAGCCTAGTCACATCTAATTGTATGCAAAAATGAGTGACAAGAAAAGCGAAAGGCTTACATCTGCAATGAATGGCCATAATTTGCTCAGCTGTTTGTTCAGCCATTTCACCTGCAAAATGCAACAAAGCATAACATGATAAGTTAGATCATGAATATGATAAAGAAAACTTAGTAGCAAGCGACATCTAATCACATAATTAGTCACTTTTCATATATAGAACATAACATCTTTAGAATTCATCAAAACAATTACAAGCATTCAAAAATAATACAACATAATGTTCAAACTTATATTCAATTGCCAAGGACAATGTGGTAAAGCAAATTCAAGGGGCTGATGGACGTTAGATAAAATAAAAATGGTTGCTCATATTTGACTCTAAATCTCAATGAAGAGGCGTATATTAAGAAACTTAGAAGTCAGACAACCAACCATGCCATAACTTTTACTGTCAAAAGAGGAAAAGGATAGGGGGGAAAACTCCATATTTTATATTTTAAGTTTATCACACCCTGTTGTTTATCATATACAATACTATACATCACGTTTAAGCAACCCAAATTTGACTTTAGCCCAGGAAACTGAAAAACAACATACCATAGGAAAGCTAAGGATTTCTCTGTATTCCTGCTTAACAACTAAAACATTATAAAAAATTATAGGCAGACCTGCTCAAAGACAGGAAATGATATCCATTCAGGAAAATTATCGCCACATATTTTCTTCAAATCATCCCTGTTTAGGGACCCAAGGAGTTTTATATCAACTGCCTGCAGAACAAAATTGATACAGTAAATAATAGGTGTTCAAAATTTTGAAACAAATTTCAATAGTTCATATGTAAAAAAGGCAATTTCATGGAATTGGGCTGCAAAACCACAAATGAACATGAAACAATCATGATGATGGACATGAGTTGGTAAGCAGTGATTATCTTGCTGATCTAATGATTACAGATTTCACTACCTTAAACTCTTCATTTTAAACTCTTCACTTAATGATTAAATATGCTTCTCAAATTTGCATGCTTTACAGATAAAACAACTTACAATTTTTGGCAATATTTTCTGTTTATAGACAAAAACCCTTAACACAAAGATAGCAATCCCGCTAAAATACCTCTTCATCAACTTGTGTACAATCCCTTCTAATGTAGATTGTAGAATCATTATATTACATGATTATGTGGAAGTAAGAACCCATATAGGGCAAGTTTAAACTACAGCTTCAAGATATTGTATAATTAAGTTGGTGATCTTGTGACTTGAAGAGATGAGAAAACAGTGGATATCAGGTTAAAAACATAGACATTATAGAAAGGAAAATCCTAAACCCCTAATACTGAATTCTTAAGCAGAAGTTGAGCTAGCCAATTAGCTAACCATCTCTCATAACACATTATTAAAAGACTTAACTATGCAACTTGTGAACACTTTGAACCAACAATTATTCAAGTTTGTATTGCACTCCTGGATATACTGAACAATTGAACATTAAAAAAAAAAAAAAAAAAAAAAAAGAGAACGATTCACCAAAATCTCTATAATAGTCCCAACTATTCAAACCCAGCTATGAGAAAGAAATGTTCAAATTATGATGCTGAATGAAGGCATTTTACTAATCAAATTCAATGCAGTTTACAAGCAACGTCGCAAAAGCAGTCTAAAAACTCTTGAGAACAGTTCAAAAGCTCTGACTCATTTAATAAAACAAAAAAGGAGCACAAATAAACTTGAATTCAGCCTAGATATAATATAATGCTGAATGAAGGCATTAGTATTCAAGGCATTTCACAAGCAACATGATAAGAGCAGTCTACTAACTCTTGAGACAAGTTCCAAACTCTGACTCATTTGACAAAACAAAAAAGGGAAACAATAAACTTAAATTCAGCCAAGAAAAAACGAATTAAAAAGCATCACAACAATAACGCACCTTGGAAACTCGCTTGGTGCTTCGGTACCTCATCATGTGCTTCCATCCCGCCATAACCGCTATCCCAAAGATCATCCCCAGAAAGATCCCAGAAACCAATCCCATTTTCCCAAGGAATACAAGTCAGAATTCTCCTGACAACAGGTAAAAGAAAATCAATCCATCAGGGATAAAAAAAAAAAAAAAATCTCAGCAAATTAACAAAGAAACGCAAAAAATGGGCAGACAACTTACAGTGAAATAGAAGAATCTATAGAATGAGAGAGAGATGAGGAAATTAAGATTTGGGGATCAGTTCCAAAAGAGGGAAAATGAAGGCATGAGTTAATGGCTTGTGTACAAAAGATTGGGAATTAAAAATCTGGAGTTTCTCTCTATAAAAAGAGAATCGAATTTCTCGCTGTAAAAGTCTCTATCAAACTTGTGGCGGTGTGGGCATTTGCACCACGAGATTGGAAAGCGAAAACGAAAAAGCATAGAAATGAAGGGATCGGGTAGGCCAGAGGAGGAGGTTGATTTCTCTCTCTGCATTCAATTCAATTTCTCGTTATAAATTTCTGTTCTGTCCGTTTCTTGGTTATGTCTAGAAACATTACATATATTTTTCTTAGAGTGATCCGTTAAGAATTTTCAATTTTCAATATTCTCAGAGAGCACGGCATTAAGACTTTAGCCCCTCGAAGTTGTTCTGTTTGGGCTACTTCCATTTCCTGCTCCTGTTCAGATTCTAGCTGTTTCCATTCCCGATTTGGTTATGTATGATAATGCTAGTACATCGTTATTAACGGTATTGTCGTGCGTGCCTGTCATATCTTCACACGTGCGTTATTGTTCAAATTTTTGTCAATAATATATATAATTTAGTGATTTAAAAATATTTATTATAACATTATATAAATATGATAACAGAAATAAATAATTATATAATTATTATAATTAATAAAAATATATAAATTATATTTTTATCAAACAATACTCACTATATTTTTATAAATGATATAATTTATTAACTTTAAATAAATAAAAATAACTTAATAATAAAGATTCATAAATCATGATTAATATTCATTGTAATATTTTTTTAACCATTAATTAGGGCATTAATTTTTCAAAAATTTGATTTATAATTTAAGAGTTAACTGTTAAAGTGTCATACAAAAAATTAAATTTGAGATTTAAGAGTTTAAATTTGTATATATATTTTTTAAATTAATTAATGTTTTAAAATAATAATTTCTAATTATTATAACAAATAGATTCAAACTCTATGTGAATATAAGAAATGGAGATAAATTTTTATATCATAAAAAATAATTTTTTAATATTTAATCTATTTTTATAATTGATAATAAAATTAAATTTTAAATATTAATTAGATAAAATTATTATTTTTAAATTTTGAGATACCAAAATTATAAATTTTATTTTTGTAAGGAAATTCTTTAATAAATTAAATAAATTTAAAATTTTTAAAATTTTATATCTAATATTTATTTTTTAAAATAAAAATAAAAAGCAATATTTTTTAAAAAATAAAAAATAAAACGTGAGTCTACCGCTACATGCTACATTTATGATAAAAACATAGAATAAGCAAATAAAAATTACTATTATATATAAAAAAATATATTATTTAGATAAAAATTATTAATTATTAAATATAAATATTTATTTTATAAAGACATTCACTTAATATGAATTTTAACATTTCTCATTAAAGAATTAATCTAGATTTTGTATTGTACTAAAGTTTTTAATCATCTTCAAAGAAAATTATAATATAATTTTTTTCCTATTATATTTTTATTATCCTAATTTTAGTATCTTACGTGAATTATAATTAAAAAATATTTTAAATTATAAATACTTCTAAACTTCAAGTTAACTTATTAAGTTAATTATTTTCAAACAAAATTGAAAAAAAAAATATTCGATTATAAGGTAAATATATTTTAGAAATAGATTTCTTTAATTAATATTATAAAACACACACACACACACACATATATATATATATATATAATTAACAATTTTAATTAGATAAATATGTATATAAGTAATTAATAAGAAAGTTAAGCATAAATTTTTATATAATTTTTAAATTTTTATTATAAATTTCACTTTTTCTACCATTCACTATAATTTATAATTTTCTCTCACTTTCATTTACTTATATTTAGATATATAGTTTATAATATTTTATGGATAGAATTAATTTCAAAATTATATCTTAGTGTGTTATTTCTAGACTGACAAAATCTTTATTTTATAAAATTAGCATATTAAAATTTTATGACATTATATTATTCATATATTATTTAATAGAATAATAGCATGACAATGATACCATTTGAAATAAAAATTTACTACGTTAGTATTATATTAGTTGATATTAATTTAATGAAAATGAAAACCTGCTCTTTTAAATAATCATACAATAAATCACATGGTATATATATTTTTTAAATTATTTATAATTTCTATTTATATATATATAATTTTGTTTTGCTTTATTTGTTCATGTTCTTAATTTAATAGAGGTTTTTAAGTATTATATATTATTTGTTTCAAAATAAAGTATTATATTTTTTTATACTATTTTTTATAGACTGTATATTTTTATGATGATTATGATTTATTAACATATAATTTTTAGTGTAATATTTTTCATTTTAAGTTGGTCAGTAGTTAATCATTTAAGTCTTATTATTATTTATTATGTTTACAATTAAATTATAAATTTAAATATAAATTTATAATTTAAAAACATATTAAATGATATTGTTGTGAGTATCCGAAGGCCAATCAGAATGACAAATTAGGTTTTTTTTTTTAAAAAAATCCAAATCAACCTGAAAACAAAGAAAACCATAAGTCGATGACCTATTTGCTACCCACTCTAGCACTAAAGTTAAAATTTGATCAAAGATAGAAGTATTGAATAATATAATGTTTCAGTAGTCAAATTAATAGAGTAAGTATATCTGATTAGTGTTAGTTCTCATAGTTGTAGACTAAATACTAAAGAACTGTTATATCTATATGTAATAATCTTTGATACCCAGTTAATACTCTGAAATTTCTACTTTCGAATCCACTATTATCATTGATTGATATCGCTAATGTTTAATAAGATTGATGCTCGGTCAATCGGGCGAGCATCCACACTTATTTTGATCTCTTATTCGTATTTGCTTGGCCCAACTACTTTGATCATTCTTTTGCTCGGTCTAAGCTGTCTGAGCCTTATCTTGCTTTTTTTTTGGGTGGTCCAAATCTTACCTTATTCGATATAGTTGATCTGGACCCCATGATGGTCGGTCTAGATCTTGGCCATGACTTTTGATTGCTACGTTGGATCATTTGATCGAGCACTAAGAATTTAACTCCATAGTATCATTAAAAAATATATGACTCACGTCCAACACACATGATCTCCCCATATGAAAAGGCTTAGGGACCATGGACTATTCATTACATTTCATATCACCTTGTCTTATTTGCATTGCTTGCAGGTTTCCATCCATTCGCTATTCAACTTTAGCAGCAAAAGTAATTCGCAATTCATGTCTTCAACATATACACAAACCAAGTTCTACAACTTCCATTCCTAGCTACCAATCCGCATAAAATCAAAAAACAAGCTTCATTTTTCCAAAATGACTCGAAGAGGAGATTATGCTAAATATTTCAAAATGGAATAGATCGTACCACTTCAATTGATGCAGGGCTGTCTAGCCTTTTTTTTTTTTTTTTTTTTAACGAGAACAGATATATTTCATTGAAGAAAAATATCAGTATAAGACTCTAGTCCAAAAGAAAAACTACACTACTTCAAACCCAAACCCATAATAGCAAGCCCAAAGCCCTGACTACATGGAGCCCTAGAAACCACAACTGGAGTTCGAGCTGCAGGGCTGTCTAGCTGATATCCCCAAACAATTCAGGCGAACATTCTCAATTTGTCCCTTGCAAATTACAATTATTGATATCAAGTACCTTCATTAGGACGCACAATATACATGTAAAAGCTTGAATTTACATAAAAATGAGTTTTTTAATTTATAAATTATATATTAATTAATTTTACATAAATTAGTTGTTTAAAATTTATAAATTCAATTCTATATAAAATATATTACATAAATAAAAAATTAAATTATAATTGGCTTCAAAGTAATAGAAAAAAGAAACTATGTATCCCTTTCATTTGTTTCAAGTAAAACATTAACAGGAGCACCGGTTCTGTAATCCATCCAGAGTATGATTATCTGTGGGAAGAGCCAAAAAGTGCCCCCTGCATTCACACGTCTACGCAAATTACCAAACAACACGTAGGAACCCCACAACTCTACACTGCGTGCGATGCTAAAGCCTAGAACAAAGAAAAGCTAGCAACACCAAACAGAAGGGCGCACGCAACACCACGCACATTAGCACCATCCTTAACCCCGGAGTTGCCAGGCGCCTGCGATCCTCCCGGAATAGTAATAGGCGGGGACTGAGCGGAGTCCGGACCAGGAGGCGCTATGTAAGGAGGCGGTGGCGGCTGGTTAAGGCTGGGCGGCAAGCCAAGGCCCTGGTTGACTTGGATCTCGAAGGCCAGACCACGCTGGCACTGAGTGCCGTCATCAGCATCGGAGAAGAAATAGTTTGGACCTTTGATAGTCAACGGCACAGGGATGATCAACGCTTCACCAAACACCATGCTGCCACCGTCGTACTGGATCGTATCATTATCCGATGCATCGTCCGTTGTGCAGCTCTTAAATGTGCTCTCGTTGTAGGTCTGGATCACCGTCTGATTCGAATTCGTGTTGAAAACTGCACAGATCCAATAAAAAGGGGGGAAATTTTAGACTCCAATTGAAAAGTATGATTACAAGAATTTTTTTTGAAATGAAGCTTACTGAGGAAGTCCCCTAGATTGAAGGTCTGCGTAGCAGCCCAAGATGAATAGTTAGCGGCGGAGATGTTAGTGGTGGAATTGAAGAACCAGCCGGCATTGCCGCCGACAGTATGGTTGGTATAAGCAGTTGGAGGCGTCTGCGATGCGGCTGCAGTGATCATGAGCGCAGTTACTGTTAGACACAAAAATGTAGCGACTTTCATGGCTATACGGTGCGGTTTGATGTGATGACTGTTTCGGGAGCTTGTCTGGGGTTTTGATAAACGGAGGCTATTTAGTTTTGAAGGACGCGGTGTCTTCTTTACTCGGTCAAATCATAGGCAAGGGAATGGGAAACAGGGGAAGCATTAGACCCTTCATGTGGGGCACATGGGGTAGGTGATAGGTCGACAAACGGTACATTTTCAACTTGCCTAGGCCGGTCGGCCCTTGTTTTGCATGTATGTAATGTGGCCGTGGGCTATGCACAAAGAACTGATCATTGGATATATGTTTCCATGAATACTTCGCAATGGGCTCAAGGCAGACTATAGTTAGAAATTTTTTTTTGATAATAAATGGGATTTCATTAAAGCAAAAGATGAGTTACAAATTCAGGAGGAGAGAGAGTCCACTCCATAGCATTCGGAAAGGAACGAGTAGCTTGAGCAAGGGCATGAGCCACCCCGTTCGCCGAACGGAAAACATGAGAAAACAGAATCTCACAACTAATCTCATTAATAAGAGATCTACAATCAGAAACAATACCACCCATCATAGAGAAATTTTCCACATTCATAGAATTGAGAACATTAACAACCTGCAAATTATCAGATTCCACAATAACGTTTTGCCAATTGTTGTCCTTTATCCAGCTCAAAGCTTCTCGTACTCCCATAATTTCAGCAATTGTAGGTGAGAATAATCCTACCATGCGCGAAATCTTACAAGCCACAAAACTGCCCATTTCATTACGAACCACCATTCCGATTCCTGTCCATCCAGAATTGACATTGGTAGCGATATCAACATTGAGCTTCACCTAGTTAGGGCCTGGCTTTTTCCATTCCTGTGGTGTAGGCAAATCTGCAGTCGGTGGAATAGCAGCCCGTATACTAACCAGAGCATCGTCCCATTCTCGTTTGAGACGAAGGCCTCTCAATCTGCAGGAGTTAGCAGCAGGCTGAGCAGATTTCCAAACCACTGAATTGCGTTCCTCCCATATAGACCAACATAGGTACGCCAAAGTTGCAGAGTCATTTGGATTGAAGAGAGCTAAAGCTCGCATTAACCAGTCTTGAAAGGAATGGGTTGAAGGAGAAAACCAACCAAGATGAGAGGCAAGCCAAACATGCCTTGCAAAGGAGCATTCAACTAAAACATGCTTTACAGATTCACAATCAACGTTACATAATGGACAAACCTCTGTGGTCGGAACATGCCGAGAACAAAGTCTTGATCAGTCGGTAGAGAACCGGATCTGACGCCAAAGAAAGTTTCGATTTTTGGTGCATTGGGATAGACCAAAGCTTCTTCGAATTTTTATTGCCAACGGTGTGTCGATTCTCGAGTTCAGAATTTGTAAGCACCGCTAATCGAATAAGCGCCTCTCTTATCATGTTTCCAAAATTGCAAGTCAATGCTAGAGCTCCTTCTTAAAGGGATTGACAGAATAAGTTTTCGATCCCTTTCATTAAACACACGATTCACCAAATCAATGTTCCAAGCACCATCAGTGATCAAATCCGAAACCATATAGACCCCAAAATTAAAGTCAAAGGTTGTAGTAACCATAGGGAAGGCAACATCCGGCGACCAACTATCTAGCCGGATAGCAATATCATTGCCATCCCCAACACGCCATAGAAGACCATCACGAATTAAACTTTGAGATTCTCTAATGCTTCTCCAAACATAGCTGGGATTATTCCCAATAGGAGCCTCTAAGAAAGAAACATTAGGATAATATTTAGCTTTAAGTATTCGCTAGCCAAAGAATTAGAGTTCATATACAAGTGCCAACCCATCCTACCAAGCATAGCGATATTAAATTGTCTGATCTTCTTGAAACTTAAACCGCCAAAATGTTTATGGCAAGCAAGGCGATCCCAACCCAACCAATGTAAACTTCTACTTCCATCAACCTTTGTCCCCCACCAAAATCTTGCCATAATTTGTTGCAAATCATCACATATACCTTTTGGGAGAAGGAAAAGGTTCATGACATAGTTTGGCAGAGATTGTAAGACCGTCTTTACAAGAATTTCCTTGCCAGCTCTAGACAAGGCTTTGTTCTTCCAAGAGTTGATGCGCCTCCAGAATTTGTCTTTCACAAATTGGAAGACTTCCTGTTTGTTTCGACCAATTGCTGTGGGAAGACCCAAATAAGAGCCCAGATTATCTTGTTCACAGACCTGCAAGATATTGCAAATATTCTGGCGAGTTTCATCATGCACATTAGCACTAAAACAAATCAGAGATTTGTCAATATTTATAATCTGTCCTGCTGCATTGGCATAAACATGAAGCACCTCTCTCAAGGCTAAAGCTTGTTCCTGAGTTGCCTTAAAAAAGAAAAGGCTGTCGTCTGCAAAAAATAAGTGTGATACAACCGGGGCCCCTCCACAAACAGCTACACCATTCAGACGACCAATAGCAACTCTGTTGTGAATTAACCGAGACAAACCTTCCATACAAAGGATAAAAAGATAAGGTGAGAGGGGATCTCCTTGCCGCAATCCCCCTTCCCGGCAAAATAGCATCCGTAAGCATCCCTTGATGAAGAACCTTAAAAGAGACAGAAGAAACGCAGAGATATAAGAACTCTACAAAATTTGTGTCAAAGCCAAGCTTCATCAACATAGCCGTCAGAAATTTCCATTCCAATCTGTCGAAGGCCTTGCTAACATCAATTTTTAAAGCTGCATAACCATCTCGTCCACGCCTTTTACCTCTCATGTAGTGTAAAGTTTCATAAGCAACTACAGAATTTTCCTGGATATTTCTACCAGGTACGAAGGCACACTGAGAGGGTGAAATGATAGAAGGAAGAACTACCTTAAGCCGATTAGCAATCATCTTGGAGATTATTTTATAGAGAACTTTGCAAAGGGCTATGGGGCGTAGATCCGACATACGTTCTGCGTGCTCCTTCTTAGGGATTAGGACAATAGCCGTATCATTCAGCTCGCTAGGAAATTCTCTATCTCTGATACAAGAGATGCAAAAATTAGATACCTGATCCCCAATGATAGTCCAATACTTCTGATAAAAACCGGGGTTGAAACCATCCAACCCAGGAGACTTATCGGCTTGCATACTGAAAACAGCCTCCCTGACTTCATCTACGGTGTACGGCTTCATCAAATCAACATTCTGGTCATCTGTGACTAGAGCCGGCACAAGATCAATAATATCATTAGACGAACCAGCATTAGAAGTGAAAATATTTTTGAAATAATCCGTAATCATTGCTTCCAACCCTGTCGACCAATCACACCAGTTCCCATTATCGTCCTTCAAGCGATCAATTGCATTTTTCCTTTGTCCGATAGTAGCTGCGATGAAAAAATTTTGTATTTTGATCGCCTCCTTCAACCAAAATTCCTTTGCTCTCTGACGCCAATAAGATTCTTTCCTGCGAAGAAGATCTAGAAATTTGCTTTTGGCCATCCTAAAGCTTTCTCGACTATGAGCATCTCTCTTACCCCTTAAGAGACCCATTACCCGCTTACAATCGTCAATCTCCTGCTTATAAAGTTTCCGCAGATTATCTCCCCACTCACCCAAACGAACACTGCAAAATTGTAACTTCTCCAAAACCGAACCCAGGGAAGGATCCGACCAGATTTCCTCAACAATTTCGCGACAACCACTCTCCGCGCCCCAAGTATTCTCAAAACGAAATAAACGAGGGGAATGGCGAGGCAAGAAAATACGAACCTGTAATAAGATGGGCAAATGATCAGATGAGCTGTAGTCGAGTCCAGATGACTTTAGACAGCGCAAATCGCCGCTTCCAATCATCATTGGCCAAAAAACGGTCAAGCTTGGCTTCCACCCAATCATCATCATCTCTTGCATTATCCCAAGTATATTTGTATCCATTCATGTTGACATCAGAAAGCCCAGCTTGAAGTACTGCATCTCTAAAGTCTTGAACCAAATAAGTAGGATAAAATTTACCACCCCTTTTTTCATCTTGGGTCAAAATGGCATTGAAGTCCCCACAACAAACCCAAGGGTAAGAGTATTGACTAGCTAATTCCCTCAAGAGAGCCCAAGAAGCTCTCCTTTCATTCCTATTGGGCCTGCCATAGAAGCCCGTAATCCTCCATTCACCCAATATAGCAACTTCTACTAACACATCTATATGCCAAAACGAGGAACTAAGTAAAGAAACAGTTTGAACAGATTTCCATAATAAAGCCAGGCCACCTCTATGGCCCACATTATCAACAGCCACACAACCATCATAACCCAAATTGTTTTTTATTTCATCAATTTTTAAAGAAGAAGAAATTGTTTCAACAAGAAAAATAAAATGAGGCCTCTTTTCCCTAATTATTTCCTGTAGGGTCTCCAACGCGCATGGGTTGCCCAGCCCACGGCAGTTCCAGCTTAAACAACTCATTGGGTTCGGCGGGTCCTCTCCTGGAGGCCCACCGCTGGTCCATTTTTTGGATCTGAAGAAGTATTGAGGTCCACATTTGATTGCTTGCCCAAGCTCATCCTTCTTCTTTTTGTATCATTAATTGTAATTCCCTCCTGTCCAATTTCACCAGGAATTAGATCATTAGAGTTTAAGTCTCCTTGACCCACGTCTCCATCCTTATTATCCTCCCCATTATCCCCTAATTTCACGCCTCCATCATCTCCTGATTTGACGCCCCCATTATCTCCTGAATCCACATCCTGATTAATGGGATGTCCAATTCCGGAGGAGTTTCCATCTTCGTTTCGTCTCCACCAACCTCCACCTTCCCTACCGTGAAACGTTCCATCATCATCCCGGAGCCACCGTGCACCTATGATGGATTGTTGTGAACGCGGTCCTGCACGCATTTCTGGACCAAAACGGCGAACCGGTTTCCCTTCTAGATGTAACAAGCTAGGACAAAATTTCTCTCCATGGCCAAGGATACCACAGATGTAGCAGAAGTTAGGTAACTTCTCATAGCGGAATTCCACCTTAAACCATTCTCCCCCCTTTTTGCGAAGATGGTAATCTGTCCACAATGGATTTCTGACATCCAACTTCACCCGCACTCTTGCATAAGATTTCCAGGAACTAGAGAAATTCTTGACCTTGGTGAAATTGTTTTCATCACGCTCCAAGCATTCTCCCATCGCATTGCCCAATCGTTCCACTACATGATCTGAGTTGAACCCTGGTTTCAAACCATGAATCTGTACCCAAATACGCATAAAAAGCAGAGGAACATCTCTAGCATCGTCATAGCCATCAACTTTATCAATGAGGAGTAAATGGCTATTAAACGTCCAGGGCCCCATATCCAGCACTCTATCACGATCAACAGCATGGTAAAACTTAAACAAAAACAGACCTTCAGCAATTTCCTTGGCACTCATCCCCTCGGTAGGCCTCCATAATGATGCCATGGTCTGTTTCATAAACTGGAAACGTATTGGACTGTCGGTAAGAAATCGCCCCACAAGGCATAGCGAAAAATCTTCCTCCACAGCCGCAACCTCATTCTCCTCAAACTCAATACCCTCGATTGTATCACCATTGACTGAAAGAGATGCCATCTCAACAGAGATATTATCATCATTATCTGACATCATTCAGAAAGAAAACAAGAACTGCAGGACTCAAGAAAGAAAGAAAAGAAACAAACTTGCAGAGCGAGAAGATAACAAACTCACAGAGCGAGACAAGAGATTAAAATTTGGTTATATTAAAATTTAATTTAATCCTTAAATTTATTAAAACGTCAATGTTCAATTAGTGTTTCCTTTTCACAATAGTCAATACTTTGCAATCTACGTTAATTTTTTCAATCGAAATAATTATTTTCTTGTTAGTCTTTTAGGATATGCTGTTGGAGGCAAAGACCCAGAGAACCATGATGTCTTATGATTCGGTTCGTCTTATTCTTGCCTTGGGCAGGTGGACACAGCGTAATGCATGGAACTAAAAATTTTTTCAGCCCATGTAGTTAAGTTGGTTGGATTGCCAAAATAATCCTAGCACAGCTCGTCTCGGTTAGACAAGTCGAAATGGATTCTGGCTCCCAGCTCAGTCCGCTTAGGGAGGACTGGTGGTGGAGTTGCAAACTTTGGGGCTCCTCAAGTCATAATCCAGAGATAATAGCGCATAGGGATGATGACAACCCAATCCGTCTCAATAGGAACCCGTTCTCGATTAGATGGGTCGAGAGCCTCGGGAGAAATTATATAATACATTTATAATTTTATATCAGAATTTAATATAAAATAATAAAATAATTATAAAAAAAAATTAAATATATAAAGATATTTTTAAAAAAAATATATATTTTTTTCTTAATACATAAAAAATAATTAAATTTAATGAGATTCAAAACAATTTAATCTTTATTATATAATTAATATTTCATATACATTTATTCACATGAAATATCCTACTCATAATATAGAGACCGATCGAGAACAGAATTCAGTCTACTGCCCTTGTTTGTCTCAATTTTTTTAATTAATAAAAAAATATATTTATATATCTAATTTTAAATTAAATAATTATTTATAATTTTATTTTATTATTTCTAATTATAACTTAATAATATATAAAATTTAGTATAAATTTATATATTATTTTATGATAATGTATAAAAAAATATATTTTTTTTAATAAAAATAGTAAATGAATGAGAAACCGAAACCCATCCCATCGACAGTCCGCAGTTTTCAAAATTATTACCTTAAAAAGCAGAAGAGGGCCACCATAATCCCATCCTAAATTATATGCTGATAATTACTTTAATATTTTCACCTTTTCAATTATTAAATTAAAATGATAAGAATCATTGTTTTAAATTACATTAAAATTTAACTATTTAATCAAAGAATACTAATTCAATGGTAGAATTCATTTAAATTTATGTAGAATTTTTGTTCTAAATTTTTTTATATAATTTTTATTCTTTTTAATTTTAATTTATGATCGTATGCCTGATTCTCCTTTTTTTTATATATATATTTTTTATAAACTACCGATAAGTTTCTCATCGATAGCTACTCTTATATAATTTTTCTTTTCTTTAATTATTTTTTTTAATAAACTCTTATATATGTATTCATTTGAGATAAATCTGAATTTCTTTTCTTAAATTTGTATTTTTTAAAAAATAGATATGAAGTTTAGAAATAGATATGAGGTTTTCTCTCTAATATTGAGATCATATTTTTCTCTCTACTATTTGGGTTTTGATCTTATCCCCTTAGTGATTTTTTTTTAATATTTAAATTGGCTATTTGATAATTTGAAATATAACGTAAATCGTTGATTTTTTTTTTTATTGGAGACTTAGCCATGAATAATTATCTTTTATCAATGGAGTCTGCTTATTAATTTCTTTGATCATCAAAAATAAAAAAATGATCATTTCCTGCCTGAAAAGTTATTCTCTTTTATTCAGATAATCTCTGAACATAATATTTTAATTATTTATGTTTATATTTTCTCTTATGAAAATATTGCATTATACTCATCTATTATTCTTATAATTTTTTTTCTAATAAAAACTTTAATGTATGATCAATATTAAAATTAAAGAAAAAAAATTTTCCTTTTTCAGGGTAGCGATGAAGTTTTGACATAAAAATTTCACTACTCAAAAACATTTAGAAACAATAAAATTCCGGACAGAGGAAGGCTTTAGGTTTGGTTCTCTGGTCTGGATCCGAGGGATAACCCTCCTCTACTAGGATAGTTGTTTCCATTGTTTCCTGGTGTCTTTGATTGCAACTTGGGTTGATTCAATGTCTGGGTTAGTTTGATTGTGAGTTCAATTTGCGAGTTAGTCTGAATAGGTTTAGGGTGGTTTGGTTACTGTTTATCATAGCGAGTCACTTTTCCTTTTCCTTGTTTTGTAAACCCAATTTGTAATCTTGCTTTTTAATGCAATGCTTCATTTAAAAAAATAATAAAATTAGGATGAGATTATGGGGCCCCTTCTGTTTTCTAAATTAATGCCAACTATCAAAAGCATAACGTGCCACATGATATCAGATGTTCTTTAGTATCCTATCCAAATTTTTCTGTGATGTATGTTCCTAGAATAGCAAATTCTTGTACTGAATGATTTAGCTTAATCTGTGAGAAAGGGGAGGTTGCAGTTGGGACGTATCACTAATCTCCCCTCTCCTTTAGCTATATTACTGGAAAAAAAAAAAGGTTGTAGTTGCCTTCTGATCATGAATGATTGTTTTTTTTTTTTTATAATTTCTTTAAAAAAAATAAGAAAAAAAAATCAGGAAAATGTAAGTAGTCAAACAAAAGGAAAGTTTGTCAATAACACATAATTTTGATTTAATTTATTATTTAGTTTAAGCAGTAAAACCAAACTACACCAGCCAATTTGGTTTTATTTAATTAAAGATTCATTAAATATAATTTTGATTCGGGATACAGAAAAAGGAAATGAAAGGAAAAAGTTTACTGTTTAGGTTTAATGGAGATGTGGGACTGCCAAGAGAGGCTCAGTCTTGCGTAATGTGAGGCCAAATGTTTCATTCATGTCCATGTCCTTAGCCTTCATCCCATTTGCCAGTTTCCACTCGAATGAATGTATAAGAGAAGCCAACATTAAGTGGACCATCCTGTGCGCTAATGGCAATCCTGGGCAAATCCTTCTTCCGGCTCCAAATGGGATTAGCTCAAAATCTCTCCCTTTCACGTCAATTTTGCTATCTAGAAACCTCTCAGGCTCGAAGCTATATGGGTTCTGCCATATGCTTGCATCTGTTCCCATTGCCCAGACGTTGACTAGTATTTGCGCATTTTTGGGAATCCTGAAGCGGCTTATCTCAACCTCAGATTCAGCTTTACGGGGCACCAGGAATGGAGCCGGTGGGTGCAATCGAAAAGTCTCTTTAACTATTGCTTGCAGATAAGGGAACTTGGACAAGTCAGCTTCTTGGACTACCCCCTCAAATGCTTTGAGCTCGCCTTTAGCTTTTGCAAGTTTTTCAGGGTTGTGGAGTAGCTCTGCCATTGTCCACTCTAATGTCCTTGCGGTTGTGTCAGTACCCGCAACAAAATAATCCTACATTGACAACAGAGAAATTTGTAGAATGGAATTCAAAATCTCTAACAATATGCTCAAACTTGGCCTAAAAAAAAATCATCTGGTGCATTATATATAAGAGAGGAAAGAGATAAAGTGCTCACCAAGAGTAGATGCTTTATATCAAGAAGGCTTATTTCGGAATTGCCTTCTTTGACAAGCATGAGGAGCGACTCGAGTACATCATGGCTTTGGCTTTCCTTAGATGTCATTCCTGAAGCGATCCGATCGTTGATGATACCATCAAAAAGTTTAAGTAATCTTTCAAAGTAAATCTTCGTGCGTTTGTAAGCACCTTGTGGATCCACTAAACTAAGGATGGGGAAATAGTCTGCAAGATTTGGCCTTCCAGTTTCTTCCATTATTTTAACTACAAGGTCATTAAACTCATGTGAAATATCAGAAGAATATCCCGCCAAATCAATAGAGAAGAAGGTGCTTGACATTAGATTAAGGGTTGTGGTGAAGGCAGCTTGACCAATATCAATGGCTTGATCCTTCTTGCAATTTTCATGCACAAAATCTAGCAATTGTTGCACCTTTTTTCGACGAACTTCTTGGCTAGCGTCGAGCCTTTGCACTGTGAACATTTGCGTCGCACCGATCTTCCTGAGGTTTCTCCAATGAGTTGATGAGGGCAACCACACCACCGAATTATTGTGGTGGTTATACGCGCGAATGTTTTCTGGAATTGTCCGGCTAAATAAGGCTTGGTCGTGTTTGATTAATGTTTCTTTGGCAAGATCAGGAGAAGATACGACTATAGTTGTTAAGCTACCTAGCTCGAGGGTCACAAGAGGTCCAAAAGTTTTTGAGAGTTTTGCAAGGTCTTGGTGGGGTTTGTCGCCGAGCTGGAATATGTTTCCGATGAACGGTAAAGGGCGGGGACCCGGTGGAAGGGACTTCCGGCGGCCAAGCTTATAATATGTGAAGACATGGATGCATGCCCATATGAAACAGAGCAGTGGCAGGAAATTGAGATAATCCATATCTGCTCCAGTTTACTTCATTGTCTCCAGATAATCTGCTGTATTTATAAATTATCAATAAAAACATAATTAAATATTTTTGATAAAATAACTGCAAATTAAATATTATCAAGAAAAATAATATAAATAATATATATTATTAATAAAAAAAATTTAACTATTTTGATTGTAATTTTAAAAATAATAAATTAATAATAAAAATAATTTTCAAACATTAATATTAAAAAACCGATTGATAATCAAATTATTATCTAATAAAATAACTGAATTTAATTAATGTAATTTTTTAATTATAATCCAATAATTTGTATCATTATTTTTAACTCTTAAACTTTATATATATTAAAAATAAATAAATTATTAGATGTATTCGATCTACTAAAAAATTATATATAGAGTACTCACATGAAAGCGGGGTAGACCTAAATTGACTTGGAGGACCTAGAAGTATTACACATTTCTGAGGATTTAACCCAAAATCGTTCAAAGTGGAAAAAGCGAATCCATATAGCCGACCTCAAATTTTTGGGATAAAGGTTTAGATAAGTTGAGTTGTAGAGTACTCACATGAAAGCAGTTGTATAATAAAATTAAGAGATTGAGATTCACTACTTTATGAGTGAAGATGTACATATATTGAATGCACTTAATAATTTATTAAAAAAATAATAATTTTCATATATTTATTACTCTTAATTCAAATTAATTATTAAAAAATGTAAAAAAAAAATTATTTAAAAATTTAATGTAAATTTAAAATTATTTAAAAAATAATATTTATTTAAGAAAATACTACTGAAAAAAAGAGTTTATTGACAGATCAAATCTATAACTTTTTATCAAAAAATACAATTATACATTTTTGAAAACACCATTTTCAGTGATATTTTTAGATCACATAGTCATATATTTTTAAAAATATCACTTTCAATAATATTTTCAGAAATACCTCAAAACTTAATTGTTTCATATTAAAAATATAATTAAGAATATTTTGATATTTTTACTGTAATTAATGATAAATTTATTAATTTACTCTAAAAAACCAAAAACACATTCAAAATAAAATAAAATTATCAATTTATCAATTAAGCGGAGTTTTTATGATATTATAATTATTTTATTTTTTATTTAATTTTAATTTTAAATAATTTTAAAATTGTAAAAATTATTTTATTTAAATAATTTTAAATATATTTTTTTTACATTCATTAAAAGAAAAATAATTAAATAACAATAAAAAAATAATAAAAATAAAAATAATAATAATGTAACACCCCTAATTTTTAAATTTATTATTTTTGGGTAAATATTGATAATTTATTTTATTTGAATTTTAGGAAATTATTTGAAATTTTTCAGGTTTTAGAAATCGGGTTCGATTTTCCGGAAAAAAAAAAACTTTGATGATTTTTAAGAATTAATTTAAAGACCACGTGGCAAAACTAAAAATATATTTGGAGTCTACGAATTTTTCTGAGTTTTTTGAAATTTTTTCAGAATTTTTGGACCTCGTTTTCGGTTCCAAGGCAGAGTAAAAATTCAAAATTTTGTATCTGAATTCAACCGGCCGAATCGAACCGGACCGGATCAGACCGGCCGAATGGGGCCGACTCCATCTCCTTCTTCTTTCTCTTCCCGCGTCGCGTCGCCTCTCTCTCTTTCTCTCCCATTTTCTCTCTCCTCTCACCACCCTTCCCCAGCCAGCTGCCTCCCCAGCCTCCCCACCTCGCCGGCGCGCCACCCCAGCCTCATCCCACCTCCAGCTGCCGCCTGAAACTCCGAGAAACGTCGCACGAAGCGACGCGCAGCGCAGCTCTCCGCTTCGTCTTCCCGACAGAAATACGGCCAATCCGGTCACCGATTGGGCCGGGTCTTGTGTCAAACACCATCTACACCTCGAGAACTTTCCATAGAGACTAAGAACACCAAAATCCATCAAGTGGTTTGTCCAATTTTTATCCGGAAAGTTTTAGCGCATTTTTAATTTTTGTCTAGATTTCTCGCAAACCGTGAACCCCACGAGAAAATCGAGAGTACCAGAGCGCTCCACTCGTCGAGAGCTTCGCGGCAATATAAATTTCGAAACTTTTCGACACCGTTTTTCGATGGGTCCCACGGAACTTCGTAGTATTTTTCCGAGCATTAAATAAGCTTAGAAAATTTTGTAAAATTTATGTACTAATACCCCGTGTTGTGGGCTTCGTGTAAATATCTTCAATTCGTGGAAATTAGACAGTTGTCCGGGTCTATGAATTTCCGGCCAGACAGACCGGCTACTGAAAAAATCTTAGAATCAGATCGAGATTTTGGCTACCCCACTGTTGTTAGACGTCCCGAGCGCGTCCCCAGAGTCGGAATTGGCATAGGTAAACCCGAACCTTGCTTTTTCGTAATTTTTTGGTGCTTAAATGAGATTAAAAATCCATAAAATATTCGTGGTAGCTCAGAAAATTATAATTCTTTTTGCATTAGCCTAGTAATATTGCTAAGGCCCGCAGGGCAAAATTTTAGAATTTTTAGAGTTTATTTGGGTAATTTTTGTAAAAATGGTCAATTATAAGGACTAAACTGTAATTTTACATATTATGATTGATGACTGTTTGGATAGGCCCAGGAGGTGCTGTGTGATATCATTGAGTTGTGGGTGTATGGTTGGTGGATATAGAAGTGTGTTTTAAACCCATTTGCAGGTTTGGTAGGTCCTAGGTATAGGGGAGACTCTGTCGGATTTTCGACACGACTTATGACGTATTTGGTCTTTTTTTAGTTTGTATTGAGTCAATTGTATTAAATAATTGTAATAAAATAATCAGTGAGCCGAATGACCTTCTTCCTCCTTCACCGCCACGATGGCTATCAAGTCTGTGAGTAAAATATTAATTTTAATTGTAATTTCACTATTATTATATGTTCAAGCATGCCCATGCATCACTTATATGTATATATCTATGTAGTTAAACTCTAGGCACGTTTTATGTTGCATTCACAACTGTTAAAGTGTCATGGATGTTGTTGTAGTAATTTGGAGTAGTGTGTGTGCGTTGGCGTGCGTGTGATGTGGTGTTGGCTATGGATAGGACGGGTAGACACAGCTTGAGATATTCGCTAGGACCCAGTCCTTCGGGGTAGACACGACTTGAGTTCTTCGCTGGGACCCCGATTTGGTTATTAAGTGGAAGTCTGAGCTGAGTTCTTCGCTGACACAGGTTGGATTAAGAGAGCTGTATAGGGGATCAGCTACCATATATGTATTGTTTGACATTATCGGGTGTGCGAGTGCTCCAAATTACCTTTTTGCTGATATGATGTAAAAATATTATTGATGTTACATTTCACTGTACATGGTGCATTAGCTTTAGATAGTTATAGAGATTATGGTTGAAATTGATATTTTACTCTCTGAGTCGAATACTCACTCATGTTCAATATTTTTCCAGGCCACAGGAGGATATTATCGAGGTTAACTTACTTTTTTCCCTCGCAGGTCATTTATTAATGTTCGCAGAATTCTGTTACCTTCTATAATTTCCGCATGTGTTAGAAATATTTATTTGATTCAGGTTTATAATATGTTGGACTTATAAACTTATTATATGCATGTTTGTTAGACTGGATGAGGGAGCTAAGCTCCCATTTATTTTATGTTGTTATGAGTATGAGGAGGGTGAGCTGAGCTCCCCAATTGATTATATATTGTGTTTACAGGTCGGATGAGTCAAAAACTCATCATTAAAAGGTCCACTTTATGGCCGGACTCTGTCTGGTTGAATTCTTGAAATTGAGCCCAAATGGGCCTTAGAGTTGGATTAAGTAATTGTTAGACTTACCACGGGACTCGGGGGCTTTAGGCTAGTCCAGGTCCTAATACCGGTTCGACCCATAGATTGGGTCGTGACAAATAATATATTTTTAAATAATTTTATTTTTTATTTTATGATATTTTAAAAATATTATTAAGAATAACATTTTAAAAATATTTAATTATATATTTTTAAAAATATCATTAAAGTGATACTTCTAAAAATATGTAGTTATGTATTTTTCAAAATATCATTAAAAGTAACAATTTTTTAAAATGTATGATTGTATTTTTTTGATAAAAAAAAAATATTAATTTAATTTATAAAAAACTTTTTTTTAATAACTTTTTGAAGTAAATATTAATTTTTAAACAGTTTCGAAAATATTTTTTATTTTTATATTTTTTTAATAATTAATCCCTTAGTTCCGGCAGAGGCCAGCGTAGTGACAGTGACTAATGCACACAAAGGGGCCTTCTTACCATGTGATTTTAGGTCTGATGTGATTTGTTTGGCCACATTGAATAGACACGTCTTCTACCTGTTTTTCTGACAAGTTGAAGTTGTACGCGAGAGCAATTTTTGGGTGAAGTTTACACCGTCTTTTATGATTGTGAACAATTTATTTTTTATAAAATTAATAATATTATTTTTTAATACTCTTGATATATTTAATAATTAATTAAAATTTATTCATTTAAAATTTTTTTTATTTATTATTATTTTTTTTTAATTTAAAGAAATTAAAAACAAAGAAAACAACAAGCTTTTTCATTGGTGATAGAAGGGAACACATGCCATTTATAGTACTTGTCTGATATTAAAATTAAAAAATTAAAATTATTTTTTAAACAAAAGTGTCATTTAGATGTAATTAAAAAAAATAGTATAAAAAAATCACTTTATCATTTTAATATTTTTTATTATTAAAATTTATTAAATTTAATATTATAATAATTTTTTAATATATAATTAAAAATAATTTTTTAAATAATTATTTTAATAATAATATCAAACACATTCATAATTCAATATAAATGTAATTAAGAAATAATAAAATAATTATAAAAGTAGGTAAATCTATCCAACTAAAAGGGTATTTATTTTAATTTATGAGTTTGTCAACTAAGCTTTAGATAAATTTATTTAACTAAAAGAGTGTTTTATTTTAATTTATGAATTGGTCCAATAAGCTTGTAAACTCTAAAATTATTATAACATATTTATTTATAATAATTTTTAAATTATAGATATCTCATTTTTTATTTTAATATTTATAAGCCTTATATTTATATATTAATTTAATTAAATATTTTATTATATTATATATTTTTTATAAATACATCACTCACTTATAAGTAAATATGTAACGATATAAAATTTTAAATATTTATAAATTTAAGTTAATTTATAAATGCTAAGTTGATTTTTACGAATTAAACATATAACAACATAATAACTTTAGAGAAAAATCATTCCTAACCCTCACTATATTTAAAAAAAAAAATATTGTGTATTTTTACACGCTACTCCATTATCAATCAAAAGGCACTGTTATTTTTTTTTCTTTACCTTTTTTTTTTTTACTTTCTATAACTTTTTTAAAAAATAGTTTATTTTTTTCATATATTTTCTACTGTCAAACCCCATCTAAAATATTAAGTCATTATAAAATTTATTAGTTGATTGATAAGTGATATTCTATTTTTTTTTATTATTAATAAGTCAAAATCAAGTAAATACTATATATAGAGAGTTTAAATTTCAAATTCTTTGATTTTAGGATTGGTTATATTTAATTATTTATCATTTGTATAAGAATGACAACTCATATTTTGACTAATCCAAGTTAAAATATTAAGTCATAATAAGATTTATTGACATATTAATTTCTATTTTATTTCTTGAGTCATTTCGCATAAAATTCAAATTTGAAATTCTCATATACTAAATTCAATCCCATTTTACCGTTTATGTGAATAATTTTTTTTTTAAATTTTTTAACTTTTAAAATTATTTTTTAAAAATTATTTATTCTTTTATTACTCACGATAACCGTACTTCTTTTTTTTATTTTTTACCATTTTTATATAAAAATGTTAGACCGTTCAATATTTTATCTCCGCCATAACTTCACAATGCACCTAAATAACTCTTTTCCTTAACTACTTTTTGCAAATTTTTATTTTATTTTATTTAAAATTTCCAACTATTTATAAATGATTTATATATTATATAATTTTTTTCATTTATTGTTTTTTCTATTTCATTGTTTTAGTGAATAGTATTTTATTTTTAATTTATTTTTTTAGATTATTTACTCTATTTGCATAATATACTAAAAAGATAATTACAGTTATCCTTCACATTATTATTTTTTTTTACTTTTAAAAATATTTTTTAAAATTGCTTTTACAAAATTACTTAGATATTGAGTGCTTTACAACTGAGCAATTTGTCGATTCAATTTAAATTAAATTAAATTGATTAAATAAAAAATTAAATTTTATAATATTTAAAATTAAATAAAAAATTTTAAAAAAATTAAATTAAACTAAATTGAAGTAATTCAATTAAATTCGATAATTTGATTTAGAGACAATCCACTGAAAACTTCTATCATAATTTCAACATCATCTGATCAATAAAAACAATATATTAGAAAACAACAAAAATTGCGGCTTGAGACCCAATAGCCCAGTTGGCAGTTGTCCACAGCAAGAGGAACGTTGGACTCCTGGAGGTTGTCGATTGTCCATGTTGATTCGTTGCATTGATGCTCAGCTGGAGGCTGTTGAGTCATCCGCGTTGTACCGGAAAGGGGCAATTTGTGAAGGTTGAAGCCATGGAGATGAGAAAGAGAAAAGAGAAAATACAAAGGTAGAGCAAATGAGCTGCCATGATTTAAAAAGAGAGAATACGAGGCTATTGCTAAATTACATAGGTATGTCTATGTACTCAAATTGCATAGCTGAGATTAAATGGAGTGGATGGTCATGATCATTTTAGCTAAAATCTATCTAATAAAAATGTTAATCGAACCTATGACCTATAGCTAATTCAAAAACAACGTGGATCACTAAACTACAAACAATCTCAACACATTTGTAACCGGTCAAAATACTTTATATCGGTTTGATTTAGTTTCATCAAAATCTTTTTATTTAAAATTAAATTGAATGAAATTAATAAAAATTATAAAAAAAATTAAACTAAATCAATTTAGTATGAATATTAAATTGAATTATCAACTCCGCCTCAGTAGTTTGCGCTTAGCCGGTCCCAAGCCTGAATAAAGGAGGAGGGTTGCGGTAGGTGATAACCAGCGTAAAAATTTCGTCACACCCTATGATATGGATTCAAATGATAAAATTTCGTCACACCCTATGATATGGATTCAAATGATATAAACGTTGAGGCGTCCTCTACTAACGACGCGCTACATCGGAGCCCGGGTGTAGTGAGAAATATGCAAGGGTATAGGGCGTTCACCGAAAGCGACGCTCTATGCCAGCGCCCAGGTGTGGTGTTAAGTGAGCAAGGGTTCCCACATCATGGACGGGTGTAGGAAAAGAAGTTAGTCCATATGATAGATAGTATAATAAATAGTGGAACAGAATACAAGATAGACATAGAAAACAATAGAAGATGTCATAGAAGGAGACCAATTAGGAAGTAGCAGGATAGGAGGAGGATCAGGGTTGGTACTTGGAATATTGGATCACTTACAGGAAAATTAATGGAGCTTGCGGATATCTTGGAAAGGAGAATGGTGAATATTGCTTGCATTCATGAGACTAAATGGGTAGGAGAGAAAAGTAAGGAAGTAGGTAATTCATGGTACAAACTGTGGTTTACCGAAAATGAGAAAAACAAGAACGGAGTGGGCATAATCATAGACAGGACATTGAAAGACGCAGTAATAGCTGTGAAAAGAGTAGGAGATAGAATTATATTAGTAAAGCTAGTACTAGAAGGAGAAACAATAAATATAGTTAGTGCTTATGCCCCATAAATAGGACTAGACAGTGAGAGTAAACAAAAGTTTTGGGAAGATATGGATGATTTAATGCAAAGCATACCGAATTAAGAGAATGTTTTCATTGGTGGAGATTTAAATGGACATGTAGGAAGTGATAGACAAGGTTATGAGAATGTTCATGGAGGTTTTGGTTTTGGCAGTCGAAATGAGGAGGGAAAAAGCATCATGGATTTTGCTATGGCATACGACCTAATACTAGCAAATACCTACTATATAAAAAGAGATTCATATTTAGTGACTTTCAAAAGTGGGCAACATAGAAGCCAAATCGACTTCCTCTTAACCAGGAAGATAAATAGAGCTCTATGCAAGGATTGCAAGGTCATTCCAGGAGAGGCTTTAACAAGTCAACATCGGTTGGTAGTCTTGGATGTCAAGTTTAGGAACAATTCAAGTAAGGTCAGAAGAAATAGTGTAGCTCGAACAAAGTGGTGGGAGTTCAAAGGATTAAAGCAAGTGAAGTTCAAAAATGGGCTTCTCGAGTCCAAAGTATGGAAGCTGGATATGGAGGCTAATGATATGTGGATACATATGGCATCAAAGATTAGAGAAGTAGCTAGAAAAGTGCTTGGAGAGTCTAAAGGACATGAACCACCCTCAAAAGAGAGATGGTGGTAGAATGAGGAAGTACAAAAGGCAGTGAAGAGAAAAAAGAAATGGTATAAGAAATTATCTAAATGTGATAATAATGAGGCATATGAACAGTACAAGATAGCAAATAAATAGACAAAAAAGGCAGTTAATCAAGCAAGAGCACAGGCCTTTGAAAAGTTATATGAGAAACTTGAAACTAAAGAAGGGGAGAAAAATATTTATAGATTAGCAAGGAGGAGAGAAAGGAAATGTCAAGATCTCAATCAAGTTAGGTGCATTAAGGATAAAGAAGGTGTGAAAGATGAGGACATTAAAGAAAAATGGAGAAATTATTTTAATGATCTCTTTAATAATAGTCAAAATGGTAATAGCGTGAATATAGATTATAGAACAATAGAAAAGAATGTGAATTATACTAGAAGGATTAGATCTTTAGAAGTAAAGGAAGCACTTAAGAGAATGAAAGTGGGTAAAGCCTGTGGACCCGATGAAATACCAATTGAAGTGTGGAAGTATTTGGGAGATATGGGAGTGGCATGGTTAACTAAATTATTTAATAAGATTCTAAACTCAAAGAAAATGCCTGATGAATGGAGAAAGAGTATTTTAGTACCTATTTTTAAAAATAAGGGAGACATACAGAGTTGCTCAAACTAGCACCAAATCATATTCAATTCAATTAACCCTTTTTACTTTTTTATTTACAATTTTTTATTAATCTGAATTTTTCGTAAATTTTATAGAAAATCCGGCATAGTACCGGCTGTAAATTGGAAAAACAGTTCTTCTGAATCTGTTAAAAACACTTACAATATAATTATAATTTCAATCTCAATCAACCACCAACATATTTTCAACAATTTCTCAAATCACTTCAGTATCTCAAAATTCAATTCATTTCTTATCACACTCAATTCAATGAGAAATGCTCACATTTATTACTGAATATAGTTCATAGATAATTATATCAAAAGCATATACTATGAAGTTGTGTGGGAGAGTTGTGGAGCATCGACTATGTCATGATACTTCTATCTCTCTCAATCAATTTGGTTTCATGCCCGGTCGTTCAACTATGGAAGCGATCTTTCTCATTAGAAGCTTGATGGAGAAATATAGAGATGTGAAGAAAGATCTACACATGGTTTTTATTAATTTGGAAAAGGCTTATGATAGTGTTCCAAGAGAGGTCTTATGGAATGTGTTAGAACAAAAGAGGGTATCTATTAGGTACATACAAGTATTGAAAGATATGTATGAAGGAGTAACTACTATTGTGCACACAGTGGGAGGGGACACAAGAGATTTTCTGATCTCAATTGGATTACACCAAGGATCAGCCATAAGCCCTTACCTTTTTACATTAGTTTTAGATGAACTGACGAAACATATACAAGAGAGTATTCCTTGGTGTATGATGTTTGCGGATGATATTTGTAGGAGCGGGGACGTGAGGCGAAATATCATCCATTGGAATTATATAGAATGCACCAGGTAATGCCCAGGAAAGATGGTGGAGTCACAATGGTCTCACTTAAATACCACCTCCTTAGACAGCATTTCCTAGACATGCACTTCATACAATCCTAATAGAATCAAACTACTGGTAAGTACCGTCTTCCCATAACACTACCACGGTACTAAGGATTTATGCCACGAAGGCATAGATAGACAGGAGTCGCCACCCGGATAATAACCGGGACATATTCAGTGTTTCTTCCGAGGGTCATGGATGGCAACTTACTCCTTGCAGAGTTTCCACAACCGTCATTACCATAGCCCAATGTCTAGGTTCGGGATAGTGGGTACGTAAGGGGAAGGTGTTAGGCACCCCTTACGCCTGGTCTAACCTCGTTGATTCGAGTGCCAGTCCTCTACTAATGTTTCCAGAAGTCTTGTTTATTATTCCTTTATTAAACTTTATCCTAAAAAATGCAATTCTAATCCTACACACGCAAGTAATTCACAAAAGGGTTGTTGTTTACACACAATTTTCATGCACAAGTAATTCCTATCTATGGGGTTGCTAATTATTTAAATGATATTTACCAGATGACTAAAATTAATTTATTATTGAGAATTTAATTTATAAACAAATTCAATTTCAAATAACCCTATATTTCTATTTAATCTAATTAATTAATTTTCACCAAGTTACCCTAAGGATAATTGAACTAAGTTAATTATGTACATGTGTAATTTATTCTAATATCATATAAGGCCCAAACAATCACAACCTAATAAAGATTTCTAACATGCAAATTTATTTTACAATTACCAAATATTAAATTAAATTTATTTACATACCAATGTTAGTTTAATTTACAAACAAGATTAATTTTAATTTACAAAGTATTTATTTAAATTAATTACATGCAAAAGTCAGTTAAATTAAAAACAAAGTTAATTTTAATTTACCAAATAAAAGTTCTATTATTACTACAATTTCATGCCAATGGTTATTCGAGAAGTTAGAGCTACTCACCTGTTGGTAAATGCAGTTGCCATTGGGGCAAGCTACCCTTAGAAAATGGTATTCTCTTCTAGTATGGCAATGATATCCCTGGCTTACTCCCGTTTAGCTCCATATAAGCTTCACGCAAATGCCCTCTTTAGTACTTACCTTAGGGCTACTTACCAATTTTGTTTGTAATAAAAAAAAATAAAAAAACTAAAGAACATAAAAGAAATAAAGAAAATATTAATAACAATTTACATTAGATTCTAACTCTAGTCTCCTAAAGGGTTAAGATTCCTAATTAATTGCAACTACCTAATGGTCTAAGTCTTCTAACATGATCCAAATACTTTATAACACTTCTTGAATTAAAAGAATACAGAAAATAGATCAAATATCAATTAAAACCTAAGAAAATACAAGAACATGCATAAATATACAATTTTCAAATTCTGGCAGATTAACAGTAGCAAGAAATTCGATTTTTTAAAAATAGTTAAACATGCCTAAAAATCATAAAAAAATTACAGAAGACAGCCTACATATCATACAAAATCATAAAATTTATAAATCAAATAAAACCCTAGCCGAATGGTCTACATAAATCGTAACTTTTCTAAGTGACAGAATCGTACTACTTTTTTGTAAAATTCATAACTCATTAACCACAACAGATATGAATGCAAAGCCAATTGAAAAAGATTCATAAGATTCTAAAGTTAATTTTAGACACTAGATTTGCACAAAAATATTAAGGAACAAGGGAGATATGGGCTCCACAAGTCGGATATCCTGCAAATCAGATTTTACAGGAACCCTAACTTCAAATAGCCATAACTTACAAAATATTAAAGCTTTTTTAGTGATTCTTGAGCCTAAAATTAATGGAATTTCGTGTAGAATATGAATATAATTTTTAAAAATTTTTTACAAATTCAGAAAATAAAGAAAAATAATAAAAATAAGAGAGACAGAAACTAAACATGTGCAGAGTTGTGTATCCCCTCAAATTAAACATGATTACATGATCAATATGAACATATAAAATAAATTGAAGACAAGGAGCATAGAATTAAAATATTGTGTGGCATAGATCTTGAAAAGAAAACAATAAAAACTGACCTTCCAGAAATCTTGTATGAAAAATCTTCTTGAAGAAAAGAAAAAAAATAAGGAAGAACTCAAAGAGTCTTGAATGTCTCTAAATTTCTTATAGCTCTGAATTTTATCTTCCTCTTTCCTCCCATCCTCTCCTTCTTCCTTTCTCTAGTAGGGTATTTATAGGGTTTTGGGAGAGAGGTGTGATAGGGTTTGGAGTCTTAGGATGATAAAGTTTAGATGACTTGAACAACTACAATTGCAGAATTCGAATAAGACTGGGATATGGGTGAGGTGTTTCAACCAATAGGAAGACAGAAAAAAATGGAAGGCACCAATAGGGAATGAGGAAGAGGTGTGGTAGGATTTGGAGTCTTAGGATGATAAAGTTTAGATGACTTAAACAACTACAATTGCAGAATTCGAATAAGACTGGGATATGGGTGAGGTGTTTCAACCAATATCTATCATGAAATGTTGTGGGTTCGTATTTAGGACCGCAGTCCTAAACTACCTACGTATCCCCCTCGCTATCCTGAGGAAGAATCAGACCCACTCGTAGTTCGACACTTGAAACTGTGGTGATGCATGTTCTTCTACGCCTTACACACCTACAGGTGACATGTTGATGTGTGTTCTTCTACGCCTTACACAACTATGTCGTGCGCCCTAAACAATGTCTAAGGACTTACCAAAAAACATTTGTCATGAAATGTTGTGGGTTCGTATTTAGGACCGCAGTCCTAAACTACCTACGTATCCCCCTCGCTATCCTGAGGAAGAATCAGACCCACTCGTAGTTCGACACTTGAAACTGTGGTGATGCATGTTCTTCTACGCCTTACACACCTACAAGTGACATGTTGATGCGTGTTCTTCTACGCCTTACACAACTATGCCATGTGCCCTAAACAACGTCTAAGGACTTACCAAAAGAAATCTAATTCGTGATTTGAAAAAAATTGGGATAACTTGATCTCAAAATTCTCTCTGATTTTTGTGCTTCCTGTATGCTATTTCCTATCATGAGAATGCAAATTTTATTGGAGATTCTATAAAAAACATAGTCCTCTGAGGGATCTCTTTTGCAAAAACTTTCTTTTAGCCTCAAAATTTTTGAGAAAAACCATTCACTAAAAAGACTTCCTTAAGGTCACAATACAATTTTCCTCTGATTTTTCTTTTTCTTCTCTCCCCCTATGGTTTCTTCCTTGACTCATTTCTCTTCCATGAACTCCATTCTCTGTGCCTTAACTTTTGCCTGGAATGCCTTTTTGGGTTTTCATCTCAGCGGGCTTGCTCTAACTTTTGCCTAAGCGGCCCTTTCGGGTTTTCCACTTAGCGAGCTCTCTTTTTTCTTTTCTTTTTCTTGTTCTTTTTCTCTTTTTTTTTCTTTGAATTTAGACAATCACCAGGATATTCATATCAAGCACCTATTCTATCATGCTCACAAGACAATAGGTTAAATCAAAACAATGCAGTTCAATTACTTAATCTTTTGATGTATCCCTCAAGACACAAACATTCACAATCATAATTAAATAAAACCTATTCCTGATTAATGCAATAAAAACTTCTTTATTTATTCAGGTACACCATTACTCCCTCTTACATTTAGTTTTGCTAAATTTCTAACCTTCCAAAGTTAGAAATAAGCTTTATAACCTGCTGAATGGCCTTTTCAGGTTTTCCATCCAGATCTTCTCTCATCTCTCCTTTTGCCTAGACCGCTTTTGCGTGTTTTCAATCTAGCATTTTTCTTTTCTTTTCTCTTTTTTTTTTCTTTTTCTTTTTTTCGCTCTTTTTCTTTGACCCTTACTTTTGCCTAGACCGCTTTTGTGTTTTCACTTAGCTGCCTGTCTCACACAAAGTACCATTTGAGCCTTGTCTAAATTGACTGGTTTTTGAAATTTATTCCCATCCAGGTTTGATATTCTTACAGTAGCAAGATCTTGTTGACTATGCATGGACCATCCTAGCTTGGGTAAACTTTCCTCTTAAATCAAAAGGGATGGGCCAAGCTTGTTTCAAAATCATGTCTCCCTCTTTGATCTTTCTTGGCTTTACCTTAAAGAGAATGGGGTCGCCCCCGTGAATGTCCTTGCAGTACTACGATAACCTTAAAGAACATAAGGGAGTTTTTCAGGCCTATCCTTATATGTTTCGAACATTTTTTTTTTCAACTAGAACCTTTCCATTTATATGGGGACCACACATTCCTGCATGTACTTCTTTCATTATTTGCTCAGCCTATTTTTCTATCACACATAAGAGTTAGTAGAATTGCCCCCCAGCTAAAGTAAATTGAGTGGCTAATCTATAAATTATTGCTCTATCTCTTTTGTAGGCTTATTGCGAGTATTCTTTCACTTCCAGAGACCTCCTTATGTCTTCATCATATCATTTTCCTTCTCTCTCTAGGTCCACATGTGCTACTATTAATCCTTCATAGCATGAAATTTTACTCCTCATTAGGATAACTAGCTAAGTCAACTTTTGATCACTCTTTTCCTATGGGGACACCAGCGTGGCTTGGGAATCGGCCATCTGATTTTAAGCTCGAGGCATGTGCTTCTTGGTACTTTGTTAACAAGGCTATAAATTTATCTCTTTCTTTTTGGGTTAAATCTTCAACTAACTTAATGTCTTTAGGATTATTTGGTGTACCCAAATTAATAGAGATCAATTTTGATGCATTAATAGAAACTGATTCTAAATGATTATAAATGCTATGCATATGCCCATTAGAATAAACATCGAACAAGTAAGCAAAAGGACTGGTCATGTTATTGATCTTTGCCTCAAAATCTTCATCAAGTACATTGAAAACATCAGTATGACTACTGTGAGCATTACAAAAGATAAACTCAAACTTAGGAGTGTAGCTTTAGGTTCTTGGCTTCCATGCAGTCTTTAGATAAATGGTGCTGATTTTCTGCTTTAATTCTTTCACATGTGGTAACCCCTAATCATATGTCAAGGTAATTGCCCCCTCTTTCAAGAACTTAGGAGGCTTTGGCTCTTCTTCCTCTTCTGTTGGCTCATAGCCCAACCATGACTCGTGATCTGCCCCTTCATCTTAAGAAAAGTCACCAGACCATTTATACTTTCTCCTAGGCCTATGCTAAGAAAAAACTTCATCTCTTTCTTTATAGTAGCCACTTTTAAATCCATCTAGTTTTCATATATCCCAACAACTTGAAGATCAGACACTAGTGGAACTGAACCATCTAGTTGTAATGTAACTATCTCCTCATCAGAATTAGTCTAAACATCCAAAGGACCCTCATCATAGCTAGAATAATCTCAAATGTCAACAACCATTTATAGACTGAGGTTCATTGAGCTTTTGGATGGGTTGGATAGGTTCACTGGGCTTTTGGATGGGTTGGATAAGTTCATTGGGCTTTTGGATGGGTTGGATAAAGTCAATAATTTTGTTAAGGTTATTTGGAGTGATGGAGATCATGTAGAGATCTGATGTAGGTGGAAATTTTGGCTTAGCATGGGGCTTTTGGGTTGATTTTCTGGGTCAATTATCTTTTTGGCATCAATTGGGTCTTAGATATCATGCTTAAGTTGAAAGCATCAGTCGGTGTCATGACTGTGGGCTTGGTAGAACCAGCGACATTGGTTGATATCACAGCTAGGTGGGAGTGGATTTGGTAGTGGTCTGGGTGCTAAGAGCTGTAGGAGGTCTTGAGCTTTGAGACACTCCAAAACTTCAGATAAGGGTTGGCTGAATTGGAAAAATCTCCTTGGGGTGTGAAACACAATTTGAACCTCAATAACTTTAATGCCACTTAATTGGCCTGCCTCGAGGCCTCTTTCTAAAGTTAACCACAATTGTCTCTTCTAGCTCAAACATCTTGGCATTCAATATTTCATTAAGCACGGCCATAGTTTCTTCCATCTTAAATAGTGCAGGTGAAATCCTTACTAGTCTCTTCCCTTCCATAACCTAAGTGACCTGATTGGAAGTCTCTTTGGTGTGTTTTGAGGCTATGTTTGCTCAAAAAAAATAGGATTTAAGGGTTAATCTAAGCATGCTATGTACATGAATGCAATGCATTAATGGACCATTTTTTTTTTTTGCCTTTACTTTTATAAAACCAAAATCAAACCATACCACTAGAACCAAAATCAAACCATACCACTAGAACCAAAACTGAATCAAAACCAGACCATATAAACTGAACTAAAATCGGACCAAAGACTGAATCAAAACCGAAAAAAAAAAATCTCCAAAACTGAATCTTTGCCCCCTTATACCTTCAACTCTCACGTGCAGGGTAAGAAAAAAATTCTATCCTAAGCTATGGTACACTGGACACACCAACAGGGGGTGGTCCAGGACGATCCTTCCCTCACAAACAAAGGATTTATATCCTTAAAGTTTAACCATAAGTAAGCATCCTCTTGCTTAACATGGGTTTTGAAATGGACTTGGGCCTATACACACATTGGGTTTATGCATAGGCCTAGGTTCATCTCAACTACCACTAGAACTTATGGTTTAAATAGTAAGGTTATAAATCCAGCACAACAAAAATCTACGGGGTACCTAGGGTTGAAATCTATAGCTCATGGGCTTCATTGGGTAGGAAAAGGGTCACCCATGCGAGAGCTTGTCCATTAAGCACAACGGCCGGAGCTGTGACTCTTTATATACTCGAAGGTGCGGGCATGGGGTGCTAGCATTCACCAATTCGTCATAGCTCGAGTAGAACTATGGTCTCCTTGGCTAGTACTAACGAGGCTAAAAGGGTAAGGGTGATCCGTGTGATAGTGTAGTGCAATACAAAAAATTTAACAAAGGAATAATATTAGACTAATAGAAACATGTTGGAGTAACTATCCATTTAATCCCCAGCGGAGTCGCCAAACTGTAGGGGAGGGGGGCGTGAGGCGAAATATCATCCATTAGAATTATATAAAATGCACCAGGTAATGCCCAGGAAAGATGGTAGAGTCACAATGGTCTCACTTAAGTACCACTTCCTTAGACAGCATTTCCTAGACATGCACTTCATACAATCCTAATAGAATCAAACCACTGGTAAGTACCGTCTTCCCATAACACTACCACGGTACTAAGAATTTATGCCACAAAGGCATAGATAGACAGGAGTCGCCACCCGGGTAATAATCGGGACATATTCAGTGTTTCTTCCGAGGGTCATGGATGGAAACTTACTCCTTGCAGAGTTTCCACAACCGTCATTACCATAGCCCAATGTCTAGGTTCGGGATAGTGGGTACGTAAGGGGAAGGTGTTAGGCACCCCTTACGCCTAGTCTAACCTCGTTAATTCGAGTGTCAGTCCTCTACTAATGTTTCTAGAAGTCTTGTTTATTATTCCTTTATTAAACTTTATCCTAAAAAATGCAATTCTAATCCTACACACGCAAGTAATTCACAAAAAGGGTTGTTATTTACACACAATTTTCATGCACAAGTAATTCCTATCTATGGGGTTGCTAATTATTTAAATGATATTTACCAGATGACTAAAATTAATTTATTATTGGGAATTTAATTTACAAATAAATTCAATTTCAAATAACCCTATGTTTCTATTTAACCTAATTAATTAATTTTCACCAAGTTACCCTAAGGATAATTGAACTAAGTTAATTATGTACATGTGTAATTTATTCTAATATCACATAAGTCCCAAACAATCACAACCTAATAAAGATTTCTAACATGCAAATTTATTTTACAATTACCAAGTATTAAATTAAATTTATTTTACATGCCAATATTAGTTTAATTTACAAACAAGATTAATTTTAATTTACAAAGTGTTTATTTAAATTAATTACATGCAAAAGTCAGTTAAATTAAAAACAAAGTTAATTTTAATTTACCAAATGAAAGTTCTATTATTACTACAATTTCATGCCAATGGTTATTCGAGAAGTTTAGAGCTACTTACTTGTTGATAAATGCAGTTGCCATTGGGGCAAGCTACCCTTAAAAAAGGGTCTTCTCTTCTAGTTTGGCAATGATATCCCTGGCTTACTCCCGTTTAGCTCCATATAAGCTCCACGCAAATGTCCTCTTTGGTACTTACCTTAGGGCTACTTACCAATTTCGTTTGTAATAAAAAATAAAGAAACTAAAGAAAATAAAAGAAATAAAGAGACAGAAACTAAACATGTGCAGAGTTGTGTATCCCCTCAAATTAAACATGATTACATGATCCATATGAACATATAAAATAAATTGAAGACAAAGAGAATAGAATTAAAATATTGTGTGGCATAGATCTTGAAAAGAAAACAATAAAAAACTGACCTTATAGAAATCTTGTATGCAAATCTTCTTGAAGAAAAGAAAAAAAAATAAGAAAGAACTCAAAGAGTCTTGAATATCTCTAAATTTCCTATAGCTCTGAATTTTCTCTTCCTCTTTCCTCCCATCATCCCCTTCTTCTCTTCTCTAGTAGGGTATTTATAGGGTTTTGGGAGAGAGGTGTGATAGGGTTTGGAGTCTTAGGATGATAAAGTTTAGATGACTTGAACAACTACAATTGCAGAATTCGAATAAGACTGGGATATGGGTGAGGTGTTTCAACCAATAGGAAGACAGAAAAAAATGGAAGGCACCAATAGGGAATGAGGAAGAGGTGTGGTAGGATTTGGAGTCTTAGGATGATAAAGTTTAGATGACTTAAACAACTACAATTGCAGAATTCGAATAAGACTGAGATATGGGTCAGGAGTTTCAACCAATAGGAAGACAGGAAAAAATGAAAGGAACCAATCGGCAATGAGGAAGAGGTGTGGTAGGATTTGGAGTCTTAGGGTGATAAAGTTTAGATGACTTAAACAACTGCGATTGCAGAATTCGAATAAGACTGGGATATGGGTGAGGTGTTTCAACCAATAGGAAGACAGGAAAAAATGGAAGGCACCAATAGGGAGTGAGGAAGAGAGTGGGGCCAAGGAGGAGAGAGATATTTTGTTATTTTAATTTTTAGAAAATAATTAAATGGGTCTCATTTAAAATTCCTAACTAGGCTTTCTTAGGCCCATGGAGCCCAATTAAACTTAATTAGATCCATTTAAAAAACTACCCATATTAAATTTAAACAAAATAAAATTTTATTTAAATTTAATTAAATTAATTTTCCCAAAACTTTATTATTATTTTTATTTTTTCAAGATCATGCCATGAAATTAATAATTCAGCTCAATGCCTCCAATTACATCTTACAGTCATATAATTTTTCATCATCGGGTTTCCCACGGCCTCAATGCACATACTCATCACAAAATAATGGTCTACATATATATATTTCGAGTGTTCTATTAGGTGTAGAATGGGATAAGAGTTATTATTGAACTGGGTTGTTCAGATTGCAGATATATATTTAATTTCAAAAATAATATATTTATATATCTAAAAATAAATAAGCAGACCATTTAATAAAATATATATATTTTTTATAAATATATTAAATTATTGTTAGCTAATTAAAATAAAATAATAATAAATAATAATTGTATATGGGTTTTCACATACTTCCCCCCTTAAAAAAAATTCGGTCCCCGAATTTGAATAGACAAAGTTCTAACCTGAAGAATCAAATAAGTAAGGATATTTGGCTCGCATTTCAGATTCTGCCTCCCATGTGGCCTTACTACTTGAGTGATTATGCCACAAGACTTTGACCAAAGCCACTTCCTTAGACCGGAGTTTCCTAATTTGTCGATCTAAAATCTTTACTGGTTGCTCCTCATATGACATATCATCCCTAAATTACATGGTTTGAGGTTGTAAAATATGAGATGGATCTGGTACATACTTCCTAAGCATAGAAATATGGAAAACTGGATGTACATGTGCAAAACTAGGTGGAAGGGCTAAACGGTAAGCAACTGCTCCAATTCTCTCCAAAATTTCAAATGGACCAATAAAACGAGGGCTAAGCTTCCCTTTCTTCCCAAACCTCATGATTCCTTGAGCTTGGTCTTGATGAATATTATCTATAATCTCACACAGCTGAGAATCCCTCTTTTGAGCAGCCTTAATTCGATCAATCAAGATAGGCCTAACTCGAAAATGTGCTAAGAATGATCCAGCTATGATTTCAAACTCTACTCCCTGATCTAGCAACCCATGTAATTCACCAATCAAAGGCCTCATCTTGGTAGATATATGGGCTAAACTACCAGAAGACTTCCTGCTTAGAGCATCAGCCACCACATTAGCCTTTCCAGGGTGATACTGTATGGTGCAATCATAATCCTTCAGCAATTCTACCCATCTTCTTTGCCTAAGATTAAGATCACGTTGGTCAAAGATGTATTTGAGACTTTTGTGGTCAGTGAAGATTTCACAAGTCTCACCATATAAATAGTGCCTCCAGATTTTCAAAGCAAAAATTACTGCAGCCATTTCCAAATCATGAGTTGGATAATTCTGCTCGTGCCTTTTCAACTGACGAGTAGCATATGCAATAACCCATCCATGTTGCATCAAAACACATCCTAAACCAATCCTAGAAGCATCATAATATACTACATAACCCCCTGATCCGGATGGAAGGGCTAACACTGGTGCTGTAGTTAAACGAGTCTTAAGCTCCTGAAAACTTTTTTCACAAGCCTCAGACCACTGAAATTTCACATTCTTCTATGTCAACTTAGTTAAAGGTGCTGCAATACGAGAGAAGTCTTGAACAAACCGTCTATAATAGCCTGCTAAACCTAAGAAACTACAAATCTCTAACACAGTTGTGGGTCTAGGCCAATGAAGCACTGCCTCAACTTTTTTTTCTTATCAACGCACACCCCATCCTTAGATACTGTATGGCCTAGGAAAGCCACATTATCTAACCAAAACTCACATTTTGAGAACTTGGCATATAGCTTGTGTTCTCGTAAGGTCTGAAGGATAATTCTCAAATGCTGTTCATGCTCCTCCTTACTCTTTGAGTACACTAAAATGTCATCGATGAACACTATAACAAATTGATCTAAGAAAGGCTTGAAAACTCTATTCATGAGATCCATAAAAGCGGCCGGAGCATTGGTAAGACCAAAAGACATTACAAGAAATTCATAGTGTCCATACCTAGTCCTAAAGGCTGTCTTGAGTATGTCTTCTTTCTTGACCCTCAATTGATGATACCCAGATCGAAGATCAATCTTGGAAAAATACTTTCCACCTTGAAGTTGGTCAAACAGGTCATCTATGCGTGAAAGAGGATACTTATTACACACAGTTACCTTATTCAATTGCCTATAATCAATGCACATTCTCAAAGACCCATCCTTCTTCCGTACAAATAACACAGGAGCACCCCATGGAGAAACACTAGGGCGAATAAACCCCTTATCTAGTAGGTCCTGTAGCTGCTCCTTCAACTCCTTAAGTTCTGTGGGTGCCATACGATAAGGTGGCATAGATATGGGCTCAGTTCCAGGAACTAGGTCTACACCAAACTCTACCTCTCGCTCCGGGGGTAAACCTGATAAATTTTCTGGAAACACATCAGGAAACTCCTTAACCACTGCAACATTCTCCAAACCTGCACCTTCTACCTGAACATCTCTAACATAAGCTAGATACCCTTTACACCTCTTTCGCAATAATCGTCTAGCACTCACTACAGAGATAAGATTACTAGAGGCAATACTGCGATCTCCCTGAAATTGAAATTCTGCCTCCCTAGGAATTTTAAAGAGTACAACTTTACTATGACAATCCCATGAAATGTGATCAGTGGCTAACCAATCCATGCCTAAAATCACATCAAACTCAAATATATCTAAAGAAACAAGAACTGTAGCTAATTCTCTATCTCCAATGTGAACCATACATCCCCTATACACCATATTAGTGCCTATTGCGTTCCTCATAGGTGTTGATACAGATAAAGGATACTCTAACAAATTAGGTGCTGTACTAAATATCATGGAAAAGTATGGGGAAACAAAGGAATGGTTGTGCCTTAGTCTTAGCCATAAGCGTCTGTTCAGATGTCTGATTAATAGTTTGAGGGGGTACCTCCCTTGTTGGATCAAGGTTTGCACCATTAAGACCCTTGGCCTTAGTTCTCCTCTTACGTCTAATAGACCCAGGCACCTATTTATTTTAATAAACAAGCATTAAATTTGAAAATGTGAGCCAAATTAAGATAAGTGAAAAAGTACGAAGGACGCAGATATCTGAAGCAATGATAAACTGAAAAGACGTTAAGGATCCTATACTCCGCAAGTTTACTAAACCTCAACCAAGCTCTGATACCAACTTTGTCACGACCCAAAATTCTGAACCGTGACCGGCGCATAATTTAAGTATTCTTAAATCATGCAAGCCTTATCAGAGTATCTTGAATAAATATATTGTCACTTACTAATCTCAAAAATAGACAAAATCCAAATAAACAAAATGCTGAATAAATATTATAAATATCCCATAGGTAAACTGCGGAGTCTCTACAGATTTCAATAAAAACTTAAGCTGTTTGATAAACTAAACTAATTATTAGCCCGAGAAAACATGAATTCGGGCATACCATGAGAACAAATCAAAGTTGTCCCTCTCCAGAAAATGGACCGAATATTTGGATCAGCTGCAGAATTCTACTGATCTGAAACAGATAACAGACAGAGAAAACGTGGTTTGAGCTAGATGCTCAGTGAATGATAATTATAGCACACAACGGAATAGGAACAGACAGACGCTTGATTAATTTCACAATAAATTTTCTATTCAATAAAATCATGCTCATGCTGTCAAAATCATTAATAAAATAACTTCACAAAACATATATATAAAAGAAATTCATTCAATAAAAATTTTATGGTACAAAGGCACTGGGTGATGATACCCCACATTACCAAAGGTCAGATGGTAAGCGCGCTACCAGATATCAGATACCTTCCTCCTCCTTCACAGATATCAATGCATATGATACTAATGCAAATCATAAACTGCAATGATGCATGACTCGACAATACAACCTAATACCGTGATAGTCCACACGGCGGGGCCAGATAACAGAAACAGATACTGGACACAGGTACCAATTCAAAATAGAAAATCAATTTGTACGAATCAATCAAAATCAATAAAAAATTTCAGATAGCAAATAATAACTGATAGTGCAATTCCAATAGTGTATTTCAATAGTTTCAGAAAGTCAATAAAATCAAATCAATCTCAAATCAATTCAGTAATACATCAGTAAATTTTATAGTCAAATATCAATCAATATAAATACATTAAAGGCCTGTTCCCGGAATCTTAATGGGTCTAATGCAGAGATAGTTGACAAAATCAATTATTTAATCAAAATCGAAATAAAATTAAATAATAAAATAAAACTCTAGAAAATTATATATAAAATAATTGTTAAAATATTGATTTAAAATTTCATTTAATAATAAATTTAATGCTAAGAAATTTTAAAAGGGACTAAAACGGTGCCATGTACTATAATTACCACTCACCTGAAATCTCCGAGACAATAGTTATTTTCAATGGACGAGAGATAATTTCAGCTGACAGAATGAATATTTGAATCTCATATGTACTCAAAATATAAAATAAAATATCAATAACTTATATATATATATATATATATATATATATATATAATAATTAATTATTGTCCAATAGCAATTATGATCAACCAATTCAATACTAATGATCAAAGAAAAAAAAATAAATTTCTAGGGTAGTTGTAACAAATTAATGAAAGAAAATAAAATTAAATTCACCCATCATTGAATAAAGAATGAGAATTTTTATCTTGAAAACAGAATCGAATGTGATGAATAGAGAAGTAAAAATTTAGGGATTCTCTATTTAGAGTATTTGATAGAAAAAGGAGGTGATAAACAGGTTTTGAGAGCAAAGTTTAGCAGAAGAGATGATTAGGGTATATATATATTTCGAGAGTTCTATTAGGTGTAGAATGGGATAAGAGTTATTATTGAACTGGGTTGTTCAGATTGCAGATATATATTTAATTTCAAAAATAATATATTTATATATCTAAAAATAAATAAGCAGACCATCTAATAAAAAATATATATTTTTTATAAATATATTAAATTATTGTTAGCTAATTAAAATAAAATAATAATAAATAATAATTGTATATGGGTTTTCACATTAAATATCTAGGCTCAGTCCTTCAAGTAGATGGGGGATGTGAGGAGGATGTTAGTCATAGGATTAAAGCCGGATGGTTGAAGTGGAGACGTACCATGGGAGTTTTATGTGATCGTAAGAGTCCCAATAAATTAAAAAGAAAATTTTACCGTACAGTCATACTACCGGCAATGCTATATGGTAGTGAGTGTTGGGCATTGAAAGAGTCGTATGCATCTAAGATAAGAGTTGCAGAGATCAGAATGTTAAGGTGGATGAGTGGCTATACTAATCTAGATAAAATCCGTAATGAGAGTATTAGAGAAAAGGTAGGAGTGATGCCAATTGAAGATAAGTTGAGAGAAGGGAGATTGACGTTGTTTGGTCATGTAAAGCGTAGACATACGGAGGCTCGAGTTAGACAAGTAGAGCACATTAGGTTAGAGGATAGAAAGAAAAAAAGGGGTAGACCTAAATTGACTTGGAGGAGAGTAGTACAACATGACCTATAAGCATTACATATTTCTGAGGATTTAACCCAAAATTGTTCGGAGTGGAGAAAGCGAATCCATATAGCCGACCCTTAATTTTTAGGATAAAAGCTTAGTTGAGTTGAGTTGTATTAAATTGAATTATCGTATTAAATCGATATGATAATCGATTATTTCGGTTCAAACTAATTCATGATTTTACTATTCACCTCCACACTTTTTTCCTTTGGGTAAATTTTTTTATTTTTTTAATATAATTTTAATTTTAATTTATTTTAATATATTTTTAATTTTAATTTATTTTAAAATTTCCAACCATTTAAATATAACTTGTATAATTATTTGATTTTTTTTCTAATTTTATTTTCCTTTTTGTTTAATTATTTGTCTAATTTATTTAACTATTTAATTTATTCTAACTATTATTTTTTTATTAAAATAACTTTAAAACTTAATTTTAGCTATCAATTGTTTTATTTTTATCATTAATTAATTAAATTTTATAATAATAATAATAATATCTAGTATAACTTTATATTATATTGAAAATTTTAGCAATGATTTATTTTATATTCTTGTAACTAATAAATGAACAGATTTCAATCAGCTATGAAATCAAAGCCCTACCCAATGAAAGAACTCCAAGATGGGCCTTGCTCTCATGCCTTCTTATGGGCCTAGATGTTGGCCACGTTTGCAAACCAGGCCTAAATTTCAAGATCTTTTTGTTTACTAGCCCAACTCTCCAAAGCATTTTTAATTTAATACAAAATTTATCAGTATTTTTTTAATTTAAAATAATAAATTATGAGAGTTTTTATGATTTTTTTTAAAGCAGATATTATTTCTAAAATAAATAATTTAATGTTTATAAAAAAACATTTTTTTTTTAAAATTCTAAACCTTCTGCAAGGTAAGATAGGACAAACAGTTTTCGTTAGGAAAAAAAATCCTTACAAAAAAAAAAAAAAAAAAAAAAAACAAAGCACCTTGGATTAAGCATTAAGCAATTAACCACTCCTTGCATTGTTTTTGACTGGGCAAGCACAGGCAGGGCAGGGCAGGGCATATTACTGGCCAAATCCACCTTCTCTCTGGCAACCAAATTGCTCCCTCTTTCTTCTTCTCCGATTCTCTCTCTCTCTTCGTCCATTTTTCTTTTGTCTTCTCTATTCAATCATCTATACAATTAGGTAAAGATTCAAAATCGAACCAGACCGATCCATTTTCCAAAGGTAAGCTCATTACATTTCTCTTGTCTTTCTCCACCGAACAAATGGTGATTGGACTCTGATCTGTCTACCATATTTTCTTTCGAAATTAGAAAGAATCAGGACCTTTTTTTTGGGTTTAATGTTCCATGTACGTGTAATATAGGTACTGATGTTATAGTTCGCATGTTAGTGTGTCAGAGACTTGATTGACCGGCTGCATTGGTCTATTTAAAGATCTTGGTTCGACGATTTAGATGAAATGCATTTTTTATATACATTAAATGAATGTATGTGCCTCATGAGCTAGATCCGCTAAGCCTTAATTGAGTACTTTACCTGTGTGATTGGCAGTTTTACCTCATGATCATCAATCGCTTACTCCCTTTGATTGAAAACTTAGTTTCTTCATTACAGTTTTTTTTGTTGTTGTTGTTGTTGCTGTGATAATGGAGGATTTATGTTTTCTCAGCATACTGTAATGGCGTTCAGTTTCATTTACTCTATATTTCTTTTGTAGGCGCTGGATATGTAAATATTTTGGATGAGTGTTAGTTAGCTATTTGTAATGGAAGAGGAGGAAGAAAAGAAAGAAACTGGAGAAATTTCTGGGAAGGATCCAGGAATTCCTGAGGTAGTTAGTGTTGTAGAAGGTAGTATCGGAACTTCTCATCTTGAAAATGTAAATCTCACTGGTAGTAGTGACATGGAGATAGGAAATAACAATGTAGTTTCCCAAGGGCTTAATTCTGGAGCTACAGTTATGGATGAAGACCAGTTTGAACAGGTATCTTTGAAGGATCAGGAAAAGGCAGCTGCTGGGGTACAGATTGGTCATGCAGATTCAAACCGATCATCCAATTCAGAGCATGAGACACAACTATCTGATGAATTTTATGAAGCCTCTAAATATTTATCTGGGACTTTTAGGGCTGAGCTTGGTTCTCCTCCACTGACTGAAGTTCGACATGATCGCTCTATATCAAGCCCTGGGCCTGAGAGACAGTTTGGTTCTACAATTAAACCATCGTATTCATCAACCAGTCTTGATTCTGCTTACTTCGGAGATGTTGGTTTTTCTGCCTTTGGTTCACCGCCAAGGCCTAAGCCAAAAGCTGTTATGCCAAATGTGTCTCCAGAGTTATTGCATTTAGTGGATTCTGCTATCATGGGAAAGCCTGAAAGCTTGGACAAGCTGAAGAACACTGTCAGTGGAGTTGAGAGTTTTGAAAATGGGGAGGAAGCAGAGACCATTGCTTATTTGGTTGTTGATTCGCTTCTGGCCACCATGGGTGGAGTTGAGAGTTTTGAGGATGGGGACAACAATCCTCCTAGTGTGATGCTGAACTCTCGGGCAGCGATTGTGGCGGGTGAGCTCATTCCCTGGCTTCCTTGGGTGGGCGATAGTGAGATTTACATGTCCCCTAGGACGAGGATGGTAAGGGGTTTACGTGCCATATTGCGGGCTTGCACAAGAAATAGAGAGATGTGCTCTATGGCTGGTCTGTTAGGTGTTCTTTTGTGTTCAGCAGAGAAGATCTTTGTTGAGGATGTTGATTCAACAATGCAGTTGAGATGGGATGGAAGTCCTTTATGCCACTGCATTCAACACTTGGCAGGGCATTCACTGAACGTTATTGATTTGCATAGATGGCTTCAAGTCATTACAAGAACACTTGCCACTGCATGGGCATCTCGCTTAATGCATGCCCTGGAGAAGGCAATGAGTGGAAAGGAGTCAAAGGGACCAGCATTTACTTTTGAGTTTGATGGTGAAAGCTCTGGTTTGCTTGGTCCAGGGGAGAGCCGTTGGCCATTTACCAATGGATATGCATTTGCAACATGGATCTATATTGAATCATTTGCAGACACATTGAACACGGCTACTGCAGCTGCTGCAATTGCTGCAGCAGCAGCAGCCAAGTCAGGAAAATCATCTGCCATGTCTGCTGCAGCTGCTGCCAGTGCGCTTGCTGGTGAAGGCACAGCCCACATGCCACGACTTTTTAGTTTCTTATCAGCTGATAACCATGGGGTAGAGGCATACTTTCACGCACAGTTTTTGGTTGTTGAAAGTGGTAGTGGAAAGGGAAAGAAGGCTTCCTTGCATTTTACTCATGCATTCAAGCCACAATGTTGGTATTTTATTGGTTTGGAGCATATCTGCAAGCCGGGGCTACTAGGTAAAGCAGAGAGTGAATTGAGATTGTATATTGATGGATCATTATATGAAACTCGCCCTTTTGAGTTCCCTCGGATCTCTAAGCCACTTGCATTTTGTTGCATTGGGACAAACCCCCCTCCCACAATTGCTGGTTTACAGCGTAGACGTCGTCAGTGCCCTCTGTTTGCTGAGATGGGGCCTGTTTATATCTTTAAGGAGCCAATTGGTCCAGAAAGGATGGCACGTTTAGCATCTAGAGGAGGGGATGTGCTACCTACTTTTGGTAGTGGAGCAGGACTTCCTTGGCTTGCAACTAATGACCATGTTCGAACTATGGCAAAGGAAAGTTCACTTCTGGATGCTGAGATTGGAGGGTGCATTCACCTTCTCTATCACCCCAGTTTGCTTAGTGGGCGTTTCTGTCCAGATGCTTCCCCTTCAGGTTCTGCAGGTGCACACATAATTTCTTAGTTTTTTACTTTGGACAATAGAATGCTCCTTGTTTGTTTTTTATGAACTATTTGGCCCACCCAGTGTGTTCACATCTAATTGTTCATGCATGTGCAATTTGATGTAATTTTGGCACCATGCTACTGATTACATCCTTATCTGAATGCATTTTAATGTTAAAGACTCCTATGCTTGTGAAGCATCCCTCTTCTCTCCACCTCTTTTGCCTTTTATTCTTATTATTAGAATGCCCCTTTCTCTCCTAATTATGTTGCCCAGTTTCATTTTTAGCAGCAAAATCATCAAAATATTGCGTCATTGGTCAATAAATTTATAAATCCACAGATATATTTATTGTTTGTAAAGGGGAACTATGGTACCAATTTTACTGTAACTTTTTTTTTTTTTCAATTTTTTTATTGATATCCTCTTCAATAAGGTTGAGAGGGTATAAAATGTTTCTTTTCGTAAAAGGCCAGAATAATTCTGTCATATTTATGCCTTTTGTGAAACTCTCTATTCATTATGATTTAGGCGTGCTGCGACGACCAGCTGAGGTACTTGGACAGGTCCATGTTGCAATTCGAATGCGACCAGTGGATGCTTTGTGGGCCTTGGCCTACGGAGGTCCTATGTGTTTACTTCCTTTGGCAATAAGCAATGTGCATAAAGATAGTTTGGAACCAGAACAGGGAACCCTTCCTTTGTCTTTAGCCACAGCTACTCTGGCTGCCCCAGTATTTCGAATTATTTCCATAGCCATTCAAAATCCAAGAAACAATAAAGAGTTGTGTCAAACTGGAGGACCTGAGATTCTTTCAAAAATCTTGAACTATCTTCTTCAAACTTTGTCTTTGTTGGGTACTGAAAAACATAATGGCATAGGAGATGAGGAACTTGTTGCAGCTGTTGTCTCCTTATGCCAATCGCAGAAGCATAATCATGCACTCAAAGTGCAACTTTTTAGTACACTGTTATTGGATCTCAAAATTTGGAGCTTATGCAACTATGGACTGCAAAAGAAACTTCTATCATCACTAGCAGACATGGTTTTCTCAGAGTCATTGGTAATGCGAGATGCCAATGCTATTCAGATGCTTCTTGATGGCTGCAGAAGATGCTATTGGACAATTCGTGAGAAGGACTCTGTGAATACTTTTTCAATGGATGAGGCAGTACCTCCCATGGGTGAATTAAATGCTCTGGTTGATGAACTCTTAGTGATCATTGAACTTCTAATAGGAGCAGCACCTCCTTCATCAGCTGCTGATGATCTCCGCTGTCTACTTGGTTTTATTGTTGATTGCCCTCAACCAAATCAGGTAAGTTACTTTGCCAAAGATTGTTTTAGATCAGATAAAATTACCTCAAGGAGGGCTGTTTTATAATATGTGATTTTATTTATGTTTGCGTTGTTTTTATTGTTAGTTTCCAATTTGCAACACATGTAGTTGAATTTTTTAACCTTTTTCTATCATGTTACTCGTATTGGCATTTAGGATGCTTATGAGTTGTTTCCATTTGCATACCTATTTTCAACATGTGAGCAATGTTATTAGAGCGAGAGGCTGTTAGGCGACAGGGTACCCTATAACCTTAGGCGAGAGGCGAGGCGAGGACTTTTTTAAAGCGAGGCGCTATAGCCTAAATTGTCTAAATTTTACACACACACACACACTCTTTTAACATAAAAATATCTTACTTTTAACTAGTTTAATAAGTAAAAAAGCATATTACATGACTTTTACAACATTTGGTAATGCCCAAAAGGAAGTTGTATACCACCATTGTGTTTACATTCAACATTTCACATCTTAAATATCTATGATCTTTGCAACAAAAGAAAAAAAAAGACTTTATAAAACATGCCACAATACCCATTTCAAATTGACAAAACTATTTGCAAATATAGATCAATTCTTTCTTAAGCACATCATATCACAATGGCCATTTAACAAAAAACCTATCAAAATCACAATACCCATCTAACAAAATGCATATCACAATAGCTATCTAATCAACAATGAAACAATAAATTAAAGAGAAACAAATCTGGTAAAAAAAAATTAAAATGAACAAAAAAATTACAAGTGGTGTTGTAAAAGATGGCGTGATGAGAGAATAAGAGAAGAAGAGAAAAAGAGAGGAGGAGGAGGAGTGAAGAGAAGGAAAAAAATAAAAAGAAAAAAAAGTGTTGTTGTGCTGATGTGGCGCGACGGAGAGAAATAGAAGAAGAGAAGATGAGAGGAAGAGGAGAGATGAGAAGAAAGAAGAAGGGGAGAGGAGAGAGAGAGGAAGGAAGAAGAAGAAGATGAAGAAGAGGAGAGAGAGAGAGGAAGAAATCAAGAAACACCTTATTGTTGTCTCAAGTCTTCTCCAATGTTGCTGCTAGCGTCATGAGACAGAGAACAAGTTAGGGCTTTTAACATTTTGCTGTTTTAAATCAAAAAATAAAAAAAAAAGAAAAATTACTGTTATTTTTCAGAGGCATCGCCTTTAACTCCTCACGCCTCTCGCCATGGAGCCTATGGCGCTCCCTTGTGGGATGCCAACTTGCCTCAGCCAGGCAAGGTGCCAGGGGATCTCCTTGCCTCGCCCGGCGCCTTTCCTCTCCTTTGATAACACTGCATGAGGGTAATGTTTATATGTAAATTAATGATGCTTACAATTTTTAAGATGATACAGTTACCATATTGTTTGAATCAATATTCAATTGCCTTAAATGGCTTGTATTTTATATAATCAACATACACAAATATAATGTTTGTTTCTATTACTATTTTTGCTCAATAAACTGTTTTTCTTTCATTCAGTTTAATATTTATATAGGTTTATGCTAAAGAGCATGGATAATACTGGAAAGAGTTAACCTTTTTTTTTTTTTTTCTTTTTCAAATGGAAACATCAGTTAAATGAAATTTGGGTCAATCAAGATAACTGTTATTATTAATAATATAAGGCCAAAATTCTGTAGTTGCACTAAAGATGGAATGTGGACATATATAATGCTGTTAAGTTGTGTCTGTACACCTCATTTGGGAGCATCAATGTTAAAGTTTACTGGCTTTTATTTCCAAGTGTGGATTAATCTTCTTTTCTGATGATGGCATGAGTCTTTATAATTTTATTCCAATTACAAGTTAAAGTCCCCTTTTTCCTTCGTATGATTGTAACGCATCGTTGGTCCAAATGGAGCTATAAGCACTTCTACTTTATTGAGCCAATCCTTATAGACTTGGGGGATTAAATTCATATTTTTCCAGGTCATCTCTCACTTGTATTCACTTGCTGTTGTTGCATATAAATTGAAAACTAGATTTGAGGCGTTAAGTCTATAAAGTTATGAAATACATTATAATAGATAGATGTATTCACTTAACTTTTATTTCTCTCTCTCTCCTGTCCTTTCGCTTTCTGTGAAGATATGAAATGTATTGTGTTCTACTTCCAAAGGTCCATAAAGCAACTTACATGATAGGTAGATTTGCTTTGCATCATTCAACAAATTTTGTAAACCACTCATGTTGTAGAGGCACATTAATTTCTGAAGATGTACATTCTATAGCTTGCAATAACAAGTTTTATTTCTTTCCCTCATATTTTTAGTTGTAGGGGTGGGGTGGGGAGGAATGAGTTTTCTTTGTGATCTTCTTTTGTCTTGGATCTTTTGAACTAGATAATGATAGGACCTGAATATTAATTATCAACAGTTTTCTTTGTGATCTTCTTCCAGATTGCCAGGGTGTTGCATCTGATATACAGGCTCATAGTACAGCCAAATACAGCTAGGGCTCACACATTTGCAGAGGCATTCATAACATGTGGTGGGATAGAAACACTTCTAGTTCTGCTGCAACGGGAAGCTAAAGCTGGTGATCATAGTATTCCAGAATTGGTGACAAAGAGTGATGATAGCTTGTCTGTTGAGGAAAGTGAACCAGATGGAGGCAATGAGGTTCCAGAAAAGAATCAGAATAATGAAGCAAGGAATTTTACTTCAAATGAGAAGGATTGTGAATCTGAACCATCTGAGGGTGGTGGCAGCCCTGCTGCTTCTTCCACTAGTAGAAGAATTGAAAGGGTGTCATCTGTGTCTGAAAATCCTTATATTAAGAATTTGGGCGGTATCAGTCTTTCAATTAGTGCTGATAATGCAAGAAATAATGTTTGCAATGTTGACAAAAGTGATGGTGTTATTGTTGCAATCATTGGGCTACTAGGTGCTCTGGTAACATCTGGACATGTGAAATTTGGTTTATGCGCATCCTCAGATATGTCAAGCAACTCTGTGGGTGGTGGACTGCAAGAAGGAGGTGGTTCATTGTTTGATGATAAAGTTTCTCTTCTACTTTTTGCATTGCAGAAGGCTTTCCAAGCAGCACCAAGGAGGCTTATGACTACTAACATATACACAGCTTTATTGGCAGCCTCGGTATTCCTACCTCAACCCTTCGTAATTCTCATCTATTCCAGTGAATTTGTTAGTCAACAAAAATTATGATCAATGCAAACTCAAACTATGTGTCCATAAATTGTTTTTCATTTGATTTTATTTTGGTCCTTTTTTAGGGAAAACACAAAAGAGATGATAATTCAATCATTGGTATAATTTGCTTTTCAACTCAAGTATATATGTATGAGTGAAACTTGTGAGTGAAACTTGATACTTTTTCTTTGCATAGGGTAATCACTTTGTGACATCAAATAGTTCACCCGATCATTGTCCATTTGAACTTGCTTACCATGTTGAATGAGTATTAGTTGTTTTCTGTAATTACACAATTTTAAAGACATGTTAATTTGCCTTTTTGTTTTCCTGCTGTGAATAATTTCCATGCTCTTTTTTTGGTTTAGTTTTTGGTGTATGATTTAGTTTGTGTATTTGAACTCTATTTATTGTGTTTTACTTTTGCTTTCTTTTGCTGCATCTTTGAATATGCAACGAAAAGTTTTGTGAAATGGTGTTATCTAGTGCCTAGCATCCATTTGTGCAACCTTAGGACTTGGTATAGAAGTCTCTGATTGTTGGACTTATGACATCTTGAAAATCTCACTTTTAAGGGGACATTCACATTCATTATTATTGAGCGATGCTGACTTCACTTTGATATCCTGTACCGATCAACATTCAGAAATATCAAAAGTTTAAATCCAGCCCTCATTTTTGTCAGATTAATGCTTCTTCAGCAGAGGATGGGCTGAACTTCTATGATTCTGGTCATCGCTTTGAACATTCACAAGTTTTGTTGGTTCTTTTGCATTCACTGCCTTATGCATCTAGGGCTTTGCAAAGCAGGGCATTGCAGGTATCATTTATGTTAATAATGCTTTGTATCTGCGTGCATATACTGTGTTGATGTCCTGTTCAGAAGTTGTGATACCTGTTCTTCATGGAGTTTTGAAAACAATTCACTCCTGTTTATGGCATGGAAATGAAAATCTTAATACCTGCATGATCATCACCTGTGAAACCGCTGTTGTACGTAAATTGTTTCATGTTGTTGTTTTTGGCTTAATTCTATGTTATCTGTGAAGGCTATCTTAAGTTAGAAAGGACTGCATATGTGCGTCAAATGTTTTCTTCTGAGGAAAGATGGGGCGAGTACACCTTATTTCATTATGTCTTGTTCCTCCCATTTATTTATGAGAAGAGGATGGGAGATGCAGCTGTTTATTTTCTGAGTGTGGTATTGGTAAAGAAGTTTCCTACTATTTTAATGTTATCTCAGGAAATTGGGTTTAACTCTGCTCATGAAAGATTTTATCTCAGTCGGATCAATCATAGCCAATTAGGTTGGCTTTCAGGCTGAGTTATCTTGGTAAAATGGATTTAAACCTTCAATAATGCATTCAGCAACTTAGATCTAGCAAGATATAATAGCTAGAAGAGTTATAATTGTAGGTGATATTCTATTTCTTGGTTTTCCACTTGAAGAAAATCAACTGGATTCTTTCCTCTATCTTATAGCATGGTTGCACCATGACACTTAAGCAATCAACTGATGGGAGTGTTTGTTATTGTGACTGATGTATAATAGGCAACTGGTTAATTTCATTTTGATCAATTTGTTTATATATGAGTGTTTGTTTACTGTAATTTCTATCAACAATTGCTTCAAGCTTAGTAACAGTAAATGCGAGTTTTCTTACTATTTACTAGAAGAAGCAGGCATCCTGAATTGGTATCCTCGCGCAATAAGTTAATTAATAATTCAAGTTTCTTTATAATTTGGCAATCTAATTTCCTGATTAGGGCTCTTGATATTCTGTTTTAATTTCTGAGCTGCTGCTTTCTATATGATTTCAGGATCTTCTGTTTTTGGCTTGCAGTCATCCAGAAAACAGAAGCAGCCTGACAGAAATGGAGGAGTGGCCGGAGTGGATTCTAGAGGTTCTGATCTCTAATTATGAGGTAATGTTAGACCTGGCCAAGTTCAGAACCGGAACTGGTTCTTTAACCTAGAACCGGAACTGGTTCTTCAACCCAGAACCAGAATGGGTCAAAACTGGCTTTGAATCAGACAGGAACTGGCTGGTTCAGTTCAGTTCCAGGCGAAAAATGGATTTTTTTTTTCTTTTTTAAAAAAATTAAAAAGTTGAAAAAATTTCAAGCATCGGATATATCGAACTGGCATTGAACCGGACTGAACTAGAACCACAGGGAATCCTGCAGTTCCTTTTCTGGTTCAGTTCAGCCCGTTGGCCACGCCTAGGTAATGTTATCTAACCTTGTTTTGGATTTTAATTTTTCAACTTCCCCATTTTTAAAAGCAAATAGAATAAGGGACATGGCATTTAGTTATGTTACAGACCTTATATCTTTTATAGAGAGCATAAGAGTTAATTTGGCAAGATTTTGAGGCTGTACTTGAATTCTTTGTCTCAATCATTTCAAATGCTTGTTTTTTGCAGAAGGGTGTGATGGTAGATTCTAATTTGGCAAGCTTAGGGGACATTGAGGACCTCGTGCACAACTTCTTGATTATAATGTTAGAGTATTCAATGCGCCAGAAGGATGGTTGGAAGGTGGATGTTTATATTTATATTTGTACACAATTTTAACTAAAATTTTCCCATTTGGGAGGCATAAGCATCCTTTATTTATACTTGTTTTCAAGTCCTTAAATGCTTATAGTTGCTTGCACATATCTGCTGGTTGTTTTTATGCATTGTCAGCTTTGAAATAAGTGCATATTCTGTTCAGGTCTGCAATGCAGTTGATATGGTCCCAACATGTTTGCAGGTTGAAAAGCCTGTAGAATGCCCCAGCAGATGTCCTTTCAATTATCTCTTTTTTCTCTTCCTCCTGATTCCTTTTCTCAGTGTTTAGCAAAATCCTGCATGTCTAACTAGCATTCGATGATTGTTTCATTATCATTTCTTGCTTCCCTGTTTTAAGTCAAGAATATCTTGTATTCACTATATCTTCAGAATTTTCTGAAGAAATGGAGGCACTCGGAAGAGTTAAGTTTCTATTTTAGTTTGCTTATGGAATACTTAGGCTCTGAATCCAAATTATATGTCACGACAACTTAACCTGATGCCTACGTAAAAATATGTACATAGCATATGTGAAATATTTTAAGTTATACTTGAAAGTTGAAGTACAGCTGAGAAAAGTGTATGAGAATTTTTTTTTTTTCATCCTCTGGAGGCTGGGCTTGGGGCTTTATTCTTGAGTTAACAAAACTGCATTCACCAAGAGTGATTTGTTGGTTTGGCTTGCCAATAAGAAAAATGATGCCTACTACAAGTTTTTTTTTCCTTTCTTTTTAATTATAAATAAATGCTTCTTGTTCATTTACATAATGTTTAGGTTTTAGTGGTACACATTTTTCTGCACATCCTACCTTCACTTGTACTATTATGGGCCAAGTCTATGTCCAATATGTTTTCCTACTTTATATTGGTCACATTTATTATTATTTGTCTTCTACAGGATATTGAAGCAACAATTCATTGTGCAGAATGGCTTTCTATTGTGGGGGGATCTAGCACAGGAGACCAGCGAGTTAGGTATTACTGTATCCAATTGGCAACCTTCTGTGATGTTTCTTTTCTTATTTATTTATTTTTTAAAGCTATAAATAGGATTATCATTGTTTAGTTTTAGTGATTTATATCATGACTGTCACTACTGTTGCTTAATTCTACAAAGACAATATCGCTTTCTATCTTCTTGTGTGTTTGGGGTTTGTATTTTGATTTTGGACAAATTGCCTGTTGACATATCAAATCTTTCTTTATCTTGCTTTAGTGGGTAAATATTTTGCTCCATATGTGACTTTTGCTATCTATTTTTAACTTCCTTATTATTCTCAAAGATACTGTGGTAGAATTTGATGCTGTTATCACTTCAAAACTGTTAAAATCAACTTTCTCTTTGCTGTCAATGTAGAATTCCTTGACAGTTTGCGGAACTTCAAAGGGGTGAGCATCGGTTGGTCCAGTTTGAAAAATTAAAAGAAAAAAACCAAATAAACCAAAACTTTTAGCAGACCAAAGTGAACTACACTGAGTTAGGAAGAAAACCGAACCAAAATGAACTAAACGAACTGAAATTTTTGGCAGACCAAACCGAACCGAATTGGTTTAGTTTGGTTTGGTTTGATTTAAGCTTCATCTTGGACTTGTTTTTTTGGACTCCTTTTGGACTCATTTTTGTTATTATTTCTATTTGTAACTCTAATAATTAATTAAAATATTAACTATTGGTTTGGTTGAACCAATTTTTTTTCTTAGAAAAGCAAACCGAATAAACCAAATTTCTTAAAATAAAAACTGAATAGAATCGAATTACCGAAAAAACCAATATGAATTTCTGAATTTAATCGTTTCTGTTGATTTTTCTATTTGAATAGAGCTCTGCTTACCCCTACAATTTCAGAGTTACGCACAAAAATAGGAATGCGTGATTGTACAATAGTGCAAAAGAGGACCTATTGTGATTGTGCAATAGTGCAAAAGAAACGGAATTATTTATCCAGTTGCTCTTTCATTTGCTCCTTAGCAAAACTGGTCTGGTTTTTTGCTTTGAAAATTTTCAGTTATGGTCATTATGCCTTGATTTATCAATCAATGGCTTATGCAATAGGCATTTGTTGGCCTACTAATGTTCGGGTGAATGGTGATAATGGTATGTGTCCAACTCCAACCTGGGTATGAAGTGGCTGTACAGAATACAGCCATGAATAAAAATATATTTAATATAGAATAGATACACTCATATACAGAAAGAAATGGGTAGAATTAAATGTATATAATTTTTCAATTTCATCTGTAAACTTATATTTGGATGATATGTTTAGAAATTCATGTGATCTGTTCATTTCCGATACACAGTAAAGTGCACTCATTATTTATTTATTTATTTATTTTTGAAATTTGTCTTCACTTTAGTGATTTTATTGTGGGGATCCTGAGGGGTGTCTGTGTGTAGAGTTGACATTTGAATTCCATGGAAGCTTTATGTGATATTTTATTCCTCTTTCTAAATCTAAATGTTGTGAGCAACAATTACTGTACCTTTCATCTTGAAGTCGTACCTAATTACCTACAAATTAATAATTGATTTCTCATTTGATTAATTTCTTTTAATTTCTTTGTGATTTGAAGACGTGAAGAATCGCTCCCTATATTTAAAAGAAGGCTTTTGAGTGGCTTATTGGATTTTGCTGCAAGAGAACTGCAGGTTCAGGTAACTTTTGATTTTCATAGTTTGTGATTGTGATAAATATTATTGCAGGTTGTTTTAATATATTCTGTATTCTCATTTTGGATGAGACATGAAATGTTGTAAATTGCATAAAACGATGCCATCCTAATGTGAAGAAGTATTCATGAGTGGCATGTCCTCAATCTAAAATGAAGCCAGTTGGAAAATGTGAATTACGACTTATAAGTGAAAGTAGTGCAGAAGAAATCCTCCAACTATAATTTGTTTATGCCTTTATTTTTGCTAGATAATTTTAAATGTATATGGGAAGTAGAAGAGACAGCTACTGAAAGTCTAATTCACACTCACAATTGAAAAGAAAGAACTAGGAGTTGAGAAATGATGCAGTTCTCTCCATTCTACATGCATGTGGTTTCAAAAATAGGAGAATCTGTGATTGGATAGAAGCAAATGCTATAATATTTGATTGTTTCTCCCTCTGTATTCGCAAAATTAGATATAACAACAATAGCTTTCAACTAGAAAGGGTTGACAGCGTCCAATCTTCATTGCTTGATTGCTTGCTCAACTCCCAACCTTTTCAGAGAATAGACTTTGCAATATGTTTTGGCATCTTTTAAGAAACCCTAAATTGGAAAGAATCTATGGATTATAAGATGCATTTTGTGTTGCATTATGCATTCCACTATTTTTCTTTATGGATCTATGGCTCAATTACATGTTAATTGATTAGTGCCATTTTGAAGTATTACGCCCAAAACTTCAAAGCAGCGTGTGGAGAGGCCCATATGCTATACAAGGCCATAATACCTTTATACTTCAACGGCCAAAACCTCTCTCCTGTACAGGCAACTTGTCTATTTGAAGGTAACGGCAAATGAGAGTAACACCAATATGGGCTTAGCAAAACAAATGAGCATAGCGTGCGGAGTTACAACAACAGGAAAAGTACAACAGCATACATTGTTAGCTATATACAATCCAAAAACTCATGGGCAGGTGGAGAGGGTAATATAACTATATAAATCTACATTAAACTTAAGCATTCCAAGGTTACTCCTGCATGTTTTTCAACACAATTAACCCCAAGAATTATGACAGTTAGCTTTATCATTCCAAGCTAGTCTTGAGGGGAAAAAAGTGCACTCATTAATACATCTAACCTTTTTTTTTTTTTTTTTGTAGACTCAACTTATTGCTGCAGCAGCTGCTGGTGTTGCGGCTGAGGGTTTATCACCAAAAGAGGCTAAGGCAGAAGCAGAAAATGCTGCTCAGCTTTCTGTGGCATTGGTTGAAAATGCTATTGTCATTTTAATGCTTGTTGAAGATCATTTACGGTTACAGAGCAAGCTCTCTTGTGCGTCACGTGTTGTTGATAGTTCCCCATCTCCCCTATCCCTTGTATTTCCCCTGAATAATCGTTCAAGTTCATTGACATCAACTGGTCGGGATTCATTTGAATCTCTAGGTGATCGCAGATCCAATGACTCTGGGGGACTACCTCTTGGTGTATGTATTGAAATTCTTATAGTCCTTTGATGTGTTTAGTAATAACTCTTGTCAACAGAAGCATTATGAATTTTTTGGTGGTTATTTTCTCCAAAAATTTTTGTTATTTTATATCTTATATTTCTAATGTAACTTAAATTTTGTTGGTCTATGTACTAACACAAGGTTTCTTTTAGGTCCTTGCTTCAATGGCTGATGCAAATGGGCAAATTTCAGCTGCTGTGATGGAACGACTCACAGCAGCAGCATCAGCTGAACCTTATGAGTCTGTTTCTTGTGCTTTTGTATCATATGGGAGCATTTGTATGGATTTATCTGAGGGTTGGAAATATAGGAGCAGGTTGTGGTATGGTGTTGGCCTTCCTTCAAAAACAGCTGACTTTGGTGGTGGCGGAAGTGGCTGGGAATCTTGGAGGTCTGCTTTGGAAAAAGATGCAAATGGAAACTGGATTGAACTTCCTTTGGTGAAGAAGTCAGTTTCCATGCTCCAAGCTTTACTGTTAGATGAGTCTGGACTTGGTGGTGGTCTTGGTATAGGTGGAGGATCAGGAACTGGAATGGGAGGAATGGCATTACTATACCAGTTATTGGACAGTGATCAGCCATTCTTATGCATGCTCCGTATGGTTCTTCTGTCAATGAGGGAGGAAGATGATGGTGAAACCAATATGCTCATGAGGAATGTAAGCATAAAGGATGGGGCGTCAGAAGGAACTATGTCTGTGGAAAATATTGCTAGAATGTCGATGAGAGAACCAAGGTCAGCCTTGTTGTGGAGGTAATGACTGTGTTCTCATTCCCCTAACACATGAACATTTCCCTTATTTCCTAAGACTTATTTTATAATTTTTGTTAGTTGCTGCTATCTTCTTATCGGACTAAGGGTTTAGGGAATTTGGACTTGGACATAATGATTATATGATTGCACTCTTATTTTCGTGCATTCGTGTGTTAATCATGATTATATGGTGTATAGATTGTCTCTAGTCTTTATTGGAATGTGTTTTCTAGTTTGCACTTCATGTTTTATCAATATTGGATTTACTAATTCAAGATTTTCACTTGCAGTGTACTTTCACCTGTTCTAAATATGCCCATTTCTGATTCAAAGAGACAGAGAGTTTTGGTTGCATCTTGTGTTCTTTTTTCTGAGGTTAGTTCTGCATGAAACTGATGTGGTGCTCCTTATCACTAAGTTATTATGTATATTGATTAGCTTTTATCTATTCTGATCTTCATTTGACTAAGATCTTGATGAAAAGTTCTGTTGTTGCTTTCTCTACCTGCTAAGCTGATGTGGTTGTGGGTTTGTTGATTCTTGCTTATTGTTTTTGTATTCATCTTAGTTTTGACTTGCTGTTTCAGGTATGGCATGCTGTTAGCAGAGACAGAAAACCTATTCGTAAACGCTACCTTGAGGCTATTTTACCGCCTTTTGTTGCTGTGTTGCGGAGGTGGCGGCCACTTCTTGCTGGGATTCATGAGCTTGCTATTGCTGATGGTTTAAATCCTCTTACTGTTGATGATCCTGCTTTAGCTGCAGATGCACTTCCTTTAGAGGTTGGCCAATTCTATATGTTCTTGTCATCCCTACCTTTTTGCTTACCACTATTGTTGCAGGAATTCATGACATGCAAACTAGTTATATTTGCTTTTTGATATTGACTTATGACTATTTGTGAAATGTGATATATTTTGGGCTCCTTCTTTTAGATGGTTGTTATGGAAGTCTTTTTAATGAGGAAGTCTACTCCAATTAGGAGATTGACTCCTATAGGATAGGATTCCTAATCCATGTAGAATTAGAGTGTTAATCCATATAGAATAGGAGAAGATTGTATACATATATATATATATGTGTGTGTATTAACACCTTTGTATGTATGAAAAATACCTCAATTACATGGTATTAGAGCTACAGGTCCCTGGTTCTAAAGCCCTTTTTCGTTGAAAATTTCCTCCTGTTCCCTGTTCTATTTCATTGGCATATTGTAACCTAGGAGGACTCCCTAGGACTATCAAGGTACCTCACAGCCAGTCTCAGAAGGAGACCTAGGTACCAATCGGCCGCCCTTGAAAGTCCGGTGACGGGACTTGGAAAGAGTGGGCTCCACGCCCACTTATGTGTTTCGGCCCCTGTTCCACGCGCCAGCGCGTGTCCGTGCGTGTGGTGTTTTCCGGCGACTTCTAACGGCCAGACATTCTTCCCTGGCGTTGTCCCGACGAGGTGATCCTGTCCCTACAGGCCTTGTTTGGTTTTTAGGCTGCATTCTTGGAAGTGTTTGAAGAATCTCCTTTCTCGGGTCACTGGATCTGCTAGTGTTCGATAGCTCGGGCTATTTGTGGACTTTAAGGTGCAATGGCTGAAGGTGAGACCAAGTCTATAATCACTGATGTAGTCCTAGTGATGACTAAAATCACTGAAAACAAACTTAATGGCTTAAACTACTTGGAGTGGAGCAAAACTGTTCAAATTTATTTAAGGAGCATTGATAAAGACGATCATCTTACAAAAGATCCACCGAATGATGATACTAAGCAAACTTGGTTAAGGGAAGATGCCCGTTTGTTTTTATAGCTTCGGAATTCAATTCATAGTGAGGTAATGAGCCTTATTAATCACTGTGAGTATGTTAAAGAATTGATGGAGTATTTAGAATTTTTATACTCTGGCAAAGGCAATATTTCTCGCATATATGATATTTGCAAAGCATTTCATCGATCTGCAAAACAAGACAAGACTCTTACAACATATTTTATGGAATTTAAACGTGTTTATGAAGAGCTTAATGTTCTATTATCATTCAGTCTTGATGTAAAGGTGCAATAAGCTCAATGTGAGCAAATGACTGTTATGAGTTTTCTTGTTGGTTTACTCTCCGAATATGAAACTGTTAAATATCAGATTTTCTCATGATACTTTTCCACGTGTCCTTCGTACAGAAAGCACTTATTTTTCACAACCTATTAACAGTGCTCTTATTAGTAGAAATATAAGTGGACAACAGGGAAATAGAGGAAGATATAGAGGAGGGATTACTAACCACAGAAACAATCAACATAATGTGGAGGCTAGGTCTAATCAGAACTCGGGAGGAGTCATTTGTTATTATTGCCATGAGCCTGGACACACAAAACGTAACTGTTTAAAACTTCAGAGGAAAAATCAGCGATCCCAGGCGGCAAATATGGTAAATGAAAATTCTACAGTGTCTTTATCTTCTGAGAAAACTATATCAGTGTTTGCAGAAGAATTTGCACAGTTCTCCCAGTATCAGGCATCTCTAAAGCTTACCAACTCCTCAATCACTGTTATCGCTGAGTCAGGCAAATTCACTACATGCCTTGTGTCATCCTCGTCTAAATGGGTCATTGATTCTGGTGCTACAGATCATATGACAGGTAATTCTGGTCTTTTATCTGATTTTCAGTCTTTTACCACTCCTTCCACAGTCACTTTAGCTGATGGATCTACTTCGTGTGTCATTGGTTCTGGAACTATGAATCTAACCACATCCGTATCTTTGTCATCTGTCTTATGTCTACCTAACTTCTCTTTTAATTTACTATCTGTTTGTAAACTCACTCGAAACTTAAATTATTCTATTTTCTTTTTTCCTGACTATTGTTTGTTTCAGGATCTTACGATGATGTAGATTATTGGTAAAGGGCATGAGTCAGTGGTCTCTCGATCCTTGATAAATGTGAACCGCGATCTATTGCTCCCTATAGTACCTTAACTCCTCTTGAAGTTCATTGTAGATTGGGCCATCCTTCTTTATCTACCTTGAAGAAATTATGTCCTCAGTTTCAGTCTTTGTCAGTACTAGAATGTGAGTCATGTCAGTACTAGAATGTGAGTCATGTCAGTTTACTAAGCATCATCGTTTACCTTCTGTGCCTAGAGTCAATAAACGGGCTTCGTCCCTTTTTGAATTAGTTCATTCTGATATTTGGGGTTTATGTTCCATTACTTCTAAACTTGGAGTTAGATATTTTGTTACTTTTGTGGATGATTACTCTCGTGTTATATGGTTATATTTAGTGAAGAATCATTCTTAGTTATTTTCTATCTTTAATACTTTTTGTATTGAAATTAAAACTCAGTTTAATACTTTTGTACGTATGCTAAGAAGTTATAATGCTAAAGAATATTTTTCCGAGCACTTTCAGAACTATAGGACTCAGAATGGTATTCTTCACCAGTCTTCTTGTGTTGATACACCATCTCAAAATGGTGCTGACAAAAGAAAAAATCGACATCTTCTTGAGGTAGCTAGGGCACTTCTTTTCCAAATGAAGGTACCTAAATATTTTTGGGCCGATGCAGTTTTTACAGCATGTTTTTTGATCAATCGCATGCCATCTTCTGTCCTTGATGGAGACATTCCTTATACTATTTTATTTCCATCTAAATCATTGTTTCCTGTTGAACTCTGGATCTTTGGTTGTACTTGTTTTGTGCGAATTGTTCAACTATAAGTTTTTAAATTGGATCCAAAGTCTCTTAAGTGTGTTTTCCTTGGATACTTGTGGCTCCAAAAAGGATACAAGTGTTTTTCTTCAACTCTTAATCATTATATTATTTCTGCTGATGTTACATTTTGGGGTCTACTCCATTATTTTCTCAAACATCTGTGTATGAGAATCAGGGGGAGGATGATGACCTTTTAGTCTACACTGCTAAACAAACACAATCTTCTCTTCCTACTCCTCTGACCCTGTCCCTGTCTCAGTCCAACCACCTGTTATTCATGTTTATTTAAGGAGATTGCAGACTCCAAACTTAGATCCTCCACCATCTTAGTCATCGGAAGATCCAATTACTACCACTGATCATGATCCTATTTTAGATTTTCCCATTGCTCTTCGCAAAAGTAAACATACATATACTTACCCTATTTCTTCTTTTGTTTCTTATAATCATTTGTCTTCTTCTTCTTGATGTTTTGTTACCTCTTTAGATTCTATAAAAACCTCTAAAACGGTCATTGAGGCATTATCTCATCCTGGTTGGTGTGCCGTTATGAAAGAGGAAATAGAGGCCTTAGATACAAATGATATATGGGAACTGGTGCCTTTTCCCATTGGTAAAAAGGCTATTGGGTGCAAATGGGTTTTTTTGGTAAAGACGAATCCTGATGGTTCTATAGCCAGATTAAAAGCACGTCTTATAGCCAAAGGATATGTTCCAACATATGTGGTAGATTACTCTGATACTTTTTCTCCTGTAGCTAAACTAGCTTCAGTTCGATTGCTCATCTCCTTAGCAGCTACACATGATTAGCCTTTGCACCAATTAGATATAAAGAATGCCTTCCTTCATGGTGATCTCCAAGATAAGGTATACATGGAGTAACCACCAGGGTTTGCTGCTCGGGGGGAGTTGGGTAAAGTTTGCAAACTTCGAAAGTCTCTTTATGGCTTGAAACAAAGTCCTCGGGCTTGGTTTGAGAGATTTAGTGAATTAGTACAAGATTTTGGTATGCAAAAGAGTAAGTGCAATCATTCGGTATTCTATAGGTAGTCTAAGGTTGGCCTAATTCTACTGGTAGTGTATGTTGATGATGTTGTTATCACTGTAAGTAATTCTGTAGGCATTTCATCTCTTAAACACTTCCTTCAGACCCAGTTTCAAACAAAAGATTTAGGCCTACTCAAATATTTCTTGGGTATTGAAGTTATGAGAAGTAAGAAAGGTATCTTCTTGTCTCAACGGAAGTATGTTCTTGATCTACTGATAGAAACTGGAAAATTAGGCGCTAAGCCCTACAATGCACCAATGACCCCGAATCTCCAACTTGGAGCAGAGGATGGTAAACTATTTGAGGATTCAGAAAAATACAGGAGGTTGATAGGTAAATTGAACTACCTTACAATAACTCGTCCTGATATTGCATACTCAGTCAGTGTGGTAAGTCGGTTTATGTCTTCTCCAATGTCTGCTCATTGGGAAGTTTTGGGATAAATTTTGTGTTATTTGAAGGGAGCTCCAGGGCGAGGCTTATTATATAATCATGGGCATTTGAATGTTGAATGCTTTTTAGATGTAGATTGGGCAAGTTCTAAGGCTGATAGAAGATCAACTACTGGATATTGTGTTTTTGTTAGAGGTAATTTGGTGACATGGAGAAGTAAGAAACAGAGCGTAGTCTCGCGATCTAGTGCTAAATTGGAATATTGAGTTATGGCACAATCAATGTGTGAAATAGTATGGATACTTCAGTTATTAGATGAGGTTGGCCTTAAGACCTCTTTGCCTGCGCGTTTATGGTGTAATAATCAAGCTGCTATCCATATTGCTTCTAATCCTGTGTTCAATGAACGGACCAAGCATATTGAAATTGATTGTCATTTTGTCTGGGAAAAGCTTCAACAAGGGATTATCTCAACACAACACAACAAAACTGGAGACCAACTAGGAGATTTGTCTACAAAAGCTATAAGTGGAGCTCGGGTTGACTACATCTGTAACAAGTTGGGCATGATTAACATCTATACTCCAACTTGAGGAGGAGTGTTATAGAAGTCTTTTTAATGAGGAAGTCTACACCTTTGTATGTATGAAAAATACCTCAATTACAATGGTAAAAATTTTTTCTATGGATATATGCTGATTCTTTTGCTATTTTGCTAGTTTAACATCATTTCATGTTCATTTGGCCTGAACCATCTAATGCTTTGCCCTTGGGAAGTTGGGGTTATATTGCATGTAAGGCTGAATGCATGGAATGTTGCCTTAAATCTTTTCATATCATCTTAATACCAATTTATTGATCCCATGTCCCAGAATGGTGATTGAATTGGGACCAATTTATTGCTCTCATATCCCAGAATGGTGATTGAGTTATGTGCTTGTTTATTAGTATAGGACTTAATATTTTAAGGTGCTTATAGGTCCGCATGATACAAAATCAGAGAAGAAAGGAGAGGTATTCGCCGCTGTATTTATTAAAGCATGTCTTGGTGGGTGGATACACACACAGTGTACATTTAATGTTATGCTTTAAAGCTGATAGATAATCTGCAGTGGCCTAATTTCTTTCTTAACACAGCAATAGTCAAGTTTGCATTTTATTTATTGTTGTTATCACACTTTTCTGGAATAAATATAACCAGGGACCTAAATGCTAAAGAAGTGCAGTGGAGGATTGTATGTTTGCCCCCCATGCATTTTTTCCTTTCAATTTGGTAGCCATGCCATTAAGTTGCCTCTTATTGCAAACTTTGGAAGCAAGTTAATTTCTCACTATCAGACAATTTCTTATAGTGTCAATAGTGTTTCTATATTTGTTTTTTTGAACATTTCAACTTTCTTTCTTTTAGGCTGCTCTCTCCATGATCTCTCCAGCTTGGGCAGCTGCATTTGCTTCACCACCAGCTGCTATGGCATTGGCAATGATTGCTGCTGGTGCTGCAGGTGGGGAAACCTCATCTCCAGCAACTAACACACAACTTAAGCGTGACTCTTCCTTGCTTGAGCGGAAATCATCTAGACTACATACCTTTTCAAGCTTCCAAAAACCTTTAGAGATGACCAACAAAACACCAAATATTCCAAAGGATAAGGCTGCTGCAAAAGCTGCAGCATTGGCAGCAGCACGTGATCTGGAACGTAATGCTAAGATTGGTTCTGGAAGGGGCCTTAGTGCAGTTGCAATGGCCACATCTGCCCAGCGAAGAAATGCAAGTGACATGGAGCGTGTGAAGAGATGGAATACTACTGAAGCCATGGGAGTTTCCTGGATGGAATGTATGCAGCCATTTGACACAAGATCAGTCTATGCGAAAGATTTCAATGCTCTATCTTATAAATTTATAGCAGTCCTTGTTGCATGTTTTGCTTTAGCTAGAAACATGCAGCGATCAGAGGTTTGAATAATGTTTGTCTCATTCTGTAATTACTTACCATGGTGACATGATAGAATCACTTATTTCTATATATAATTTTCTAGGTTGATAGGCGTGCTCAAGCCGATGTAACAGCTCGACATCATTTATCTAGTGGTATTCGTGCATGGCGGAAACTTATCCGTTGCTTGATAGAGATGAAGTGTCTTTTTGGGCCACTTGGGGGCCACTTGTGCAGTCCCAAACGTGTATGTACAGAGAAAGCAAAGCTTATTGTATCATATCTTAATTTTTCTCTAAATAAATTCTTATGCATTATCTTGAGGAGCTTTTCTTAAAAATGTAACGACATGTAGGTCTTTTGGAAGCTAGACTTTATGGAAAGTTCTTCAAGAATGAGAAGATTTTTGAAGAGGAATTATAGGGGGTCTGATCATTTTGGTGCTGCTGCTAATTATGAGGATCAAATTGAGAGGAAGAATGATCAAGGGAATGTTCCTGTTCTGGCAGCAGAAGCAATCTCAATGGAGGGAATAACTGAGGATGATGAACATACAGAAATTAATGTTTTAGATGGTAGCGCCTATGAAACAGAACTGAGTGAAGTGAGCCAGCCAAGACCATCAGGAGCAACTGATGAAAACCTGGAGCCATCTGCAGAATCAGGTGATGCTCAACATGGTGGCGACCAAGATTTAGAAAGTACATCAGCAGTTGCACAAGGATATGTTCCTAGTGACCTTAATGAAAGGATTGTTCTTGAGCTTCCATCATCTATGGTCCGGCCCTTAATGGTTATGCGAGGAACATTTCAAGTAAGTTTCTTAAGCGCAATGAAAATCTTCCTTTTATGCATGCATTGCTTTTTGTTCACTTTGTCTTACTTTATTCATTGTATGACATTCATGTAATGAAATTTTATAGTGGTTCCCTCATCAAATAAAAAAAAAAAAAAAAGATGCTTCCCGAACCAAATGAGTGAAAACTTGTCAAGTTATTTATCCATGAAGAGCTTGCTTGATTATCAAAATTTTGCAAACATATAGACTTGGAAATCTTTTTTTTTTTTTTTTTTTAAAACATGGGATGGTTCATTTTGCAAGCGTCTTGGTCATAACTAAGAGTGGAGACAACAATTATTGTGGAGGATCATGGTGTTGGGTGGCAAATGTTTGGGTTTGTATGGGTTGCAAATGACCCGTATACCCATTTGTCACCCATTTTAAGTTTATGCAGGCATCCATACCCGTTTAATTCCAATTAACCCTAACCCATTCATTTTACCCTATTAATGTTTAAATGGTGAGGGATAAAATACCCACCACTGTTACTCCTACATTGCCACTGCGACAACTCCATGGGTTTCAAATGAGTGGCAAATGGATTCTGATTATCTGATTTGAAAAATTTAGCTTACATGTTACAAATCCTATTCTGATTTGGGTTGATAATCCTCTTATGCTTAGTAAGTAAACCAGTTTTGCACTCATTATTCAGTTTGATCTTTTCTGCTTAATAACAGTGGGACCTAAACAGTTTGGTCTTTTTCAACAGATTGAATGTAAATGGGAGAACTTTGCTTGATTCCTGTTCTAGAACACGAGATTTGGAAAGTGATTCTTTGCCATTTTAATGTGACCAATTATTACTGATCACGGGAACCAATTATTTCTTTCAGGTAACAACTAGGAGAATAAATTTTATAGTTGATACCACTGAAAGCAACGCTGTGGATGGAATGGAATCTTCTGAATCAAGGGACGAAGAAAAAGATCGCAGCTGGTTGATGTCTTCCCTCCATCAGATTTATAGCCGAAGGTAAAGTTCTTACAGCTTTTATTAGTTTAATTGGGGTTGCATTTCTTTAGTAGTTTTCTCATTTAAACAATTTGAGTCTTACATTTTGATAATATGTCCAGTGCCTTAGTTTGTTTGAAGTAGGAATGAAATTGTAAATTTGCAGATTTACGATGATTCATAATGGGAAAGCTGAACTTCAGTAAAAGAGATGAGAATAATATTTGGTTTTACATAACTGCAGAAATTATTCTTTCTTTTTTACTACCAGCAGAAATGGGTTGATCGAGTGCAGTAGGCCATTTGTTGGTTGGTTTGATTTTAACGCCTGTCCTGACATTGGATAATACAATATTTGGTTTGGTTCTGGATTCATAGTTTGGATTGCAATCCACCCCGAGAAGCAAGTGCTATTTAGAGAGAGCTACTTTTTTAATGCAAAGTGGGTGTCATAATGGACTTCACTGGAGCATTTCATAGAGGGTTTGCCAGTCATTTTTTCACCCATCTGTAATCAGAGTATGCTGTCATAGTTTTAGCAATGTTTGTTGGAGGTGGAATGGTTTTGAGCAATGCCTTAGATAGTTAGTACATAGCAATGATGGTCCCTTATTATATTTTTGAAAGTTCTTTCTTCATCTTCTTCTTCTTCTTCTTGTAATTCATTGCCCTTCATTTGGATAAATTGTCATTTTGTTTTATTGTGTTCATGGTAATTGTTATTTTGTATCTTAATTTCATTGTTTCAGGTTCTGTTGTCATTTTTTTTTTTTTTTTTTTGATTTTCCTTTTGTACTGGTTTGTCTTTGTCACAGATATCTTCTTAGAAGAAGTGCTCTGGAACTTTTTATGGTTGACCGATCAAATTTCTTCTTTGATTTTGGGGTACATTATGAAATAAGCCTGACTACTTGTCACTTTGTTGCTTATATAAATAGTCTGACCGCAAACCTTTCTTTGTGGATTAAAATGTTGATTCCCAGAGTACTGAGGGGCGAAGAAATGCTTATCGAGCAATTGTACAATTACGTCCTCCTCATTTGAACAATATTTATCTAGCAACTCAGGTTTGCTGCTTGTCTTTTGACTTGTATATTCCTTCAACAACTTAACTCATTATTCATGTGCTTGTGTGCACATTGGGGTGTTTGTATGTGTTTGGGACTTAAGCTGGCTATTCACAAGTCTTTGATGTTACTTTTAAGTGTGTAATTTATTTTCCACTGTAGAGACCTGAACAACTTCTGAAGAGAACTCAACTTATGGAACGCTGGGCTAGGTGGGAGGTATAAAATGAATTTCAGTTGTTTCTTCAATCTCACTTACAGTTGTGACTAAAATGCTCATTTCCCCTAAATTGTGAATTTTAACCAGTACAATATAACCATTATGCAGATCAGCAATTTTGAATATCTAATGCAGCTTAATACTCTGGCTGGGCGTAGTTATAATGACATAACTCAGGTGGGTTTCACAGGTAACTACTCTTTGCGAGTGGAATTTTTCTGCATTTGCTGCTAAATTCTTTTTGTTTTCTTACAGTATCCAGTCTTCCCTTGGATTCTTTCTGATTACTGTTCAAAGAGTTTGGATCTTTCTGATCCTTCTTCATATCGAGATCTTTCAAAGGTAGAATAATTGGAATTTTTTTTTCACTTACTGTACATTGTCCCTTTTGCTATTGTCAATACAGTGCCTTGTGTATTTGCAGCCTGTTGGTGCATTGAATCTTGATCGGCTAAAAAAATTTCAGGAGAGGTATTCTAGCTTCGATGATCCTGTCATCCCGAAGTTCCATTATGGTTCTCATTACTCAAGTGCTGGGACAGTAAGTTCCTGTTGCATTTTATCATCTAAAGTTGCCGATTGTGTAGCAGTTATACATTTATGCAATTGGTCTTACAAAGTTGATGAATATCATTAATTAAAATTTTAAAAAGTTTATTTCTTTGAAAAATTGAAGTTGACGAAATATTCTTTTGCTGCTGAATATTTCTGGTAATTTTCTGGATATGGAGGCAACAATTTCAGTGTTATATTGCAGCTTCCACTATTCATTCTTGAGGACAAGAATGATTCCAAGAAGTGGGCAATGTTATGACTAATAAGGCGAACAAGGGGCTGTGATTGTATGTGAAAGCAATGAAATTATAGGGTGGTCTGTGGTACTTAGCTGAAGAACCGAAAGTTGTTAGGGAAGTTATATTTTGCGGGGACAGATATAGGAAGGGCTGTTAGCTGTGTAAATAACAACTATTGTATTTGTAACTGAAGAAGGGCATTCTGAAAAATATCAAGAATCTATTCAATTTCTTTCTCATCCTCTCTGTTCTCTTCTTCCCAAAACTTTATTTCTTTCTCCGCTTTATTTCTAGTCTTTCTGTTACTTGAGATCTTGCTGTTATGGGTTCCTATATCATAACAGTGTTGTTTGGATTATATATTTTTTGGTATGCTTTATTTTTTGTTTTTGTTTACAAATAATTTAAATGATAATTGAACGTGTTCTCTCAAATTATTGTCAGGTGTAAAATGTAGCCATTTTGGTATTATCTTATGCTAATTACTCATATTTCTGTCACAGGTATTATATTATCTTGTTAGAGTAGAACCATATACAACTCTTTCAATAAAACTGCAAGGTGGAAAATTTGATCATGCAGACCGGATGTTTTCAGATATTTCTGCTACTTGGAATGGAGTTCTTGAGGACATGAGTGATGTGAAGGAACTGGTATGTCTGATAATTAACATGAAGGCACTGCTTCATTTTACTATCCCCTAACTATTCTTCTTGTATCTTTCTAATCATTTGCACTTTGACGGTTGTATGTGTGTTTGGCTGTCTTAGGTTCCTGAGTTGTTTTATCTCCCTGAGATCTTAACCAATGAAAATTCAGTTGACTTTGGCATGACGCAATTAGGAGAAAAGCTTAGTATGTTTTTCAAACTATTTTCAATTTCATAAACGAAACATGGTCCCAGTAACAGATATCTTTAAAGTTATCAGTTTTATAACATTTAATTTTTCAGATTCTGTCAAACTTCCTCCTTGGGCTGAAAACCCAGTTGATTTCATCCATAAGCATCGGATGGCTCTTGAGAGTGAGCATGTATCTGAGCATTTGCATGAATGGATTGATCTCATATTTGGGTATGTTTCTGCATAATTATAATACTGTTCATCACTCATGTTCCATTCTTGTCTTTGTTTTGTTATTTTCAATCTGAGCCAGTTATTATATGGACAAGGATAATTAGTTACTGTCCTTTTCATTTCAAATGTTTGATGAGTTGGATTATGCAGGTATAAGCAACGTGGTAAAGAAGCTATACTGGCAAATAATGTTTTCTTTTACATTACCTATGAAGGGACAGTAGATATAGATAAGATCTCAGATCCAGTAAGTTTTCTCTGTTATTCTACAAGTGTTTTAATTTAGGATTCATTTGGATGGATAAGGATTTCCAATGAAGGGGAATTTGAATTTGACTTTGTACTGGTATAATAATTTTTTTCACTTGAAACTCAAAAAATCTACCTTTATTTGAAATGCTCACTTATTTGAATGGACCCTTATGGTATTGTTCCTTGTTTTCATGTTCTTTGTATCTATCCACAAAAGGTACAACAACGAGCTACACAAGACCAGATTGCATACTTTGGACAGACCCCATCCCAACTTCTGACTGTTCCTCACTTGAAGAAGAAGCCATTAGCTGATGTTCTCCATTTGCAGGTCTGATCTTAGCTAAACTTTTATGCTTTCCTGCCTGATAAAGCTTTTGGATACATGCATTTCTATGTGCATTTGGATTTGCACATGTTCAACTCATCCTTCCGTTGCCTAAATATAGTGTGGTGTAGTTTGCTATTATGGATAGTATTGCTTGAAAACTTAATGACAGAATTTCCCTTGACTATAATGAGAGACCAAAGAATTGGGAAGGCATTTACAGCTGATCCATCCCTTAGTTGTGGTGTGGATGTTGTAATGTCTTACAAAACTTATGGTGCTTTTTGATAAAAATTTAAGCTCCTTTTTCATTGACTCTTTATATAATAACTAGAGGTTGCAACTTCCTATTATCTTGTTTATGGAAGAGGATTAATTTATGGCACAGTACCCTGACATAATTTTCATGTCAGACTATATTTCGAAACCCAAAAGAAGTCAAACCATATGCTGTTCCAGGCCCTGAGCGCTGCAATCTACCTGCTGCTGCCATTCATGCACATTTGGATACCGTTATAATCGCTGATATAAATGCACCAGCGGCACATGTTGCACAGCATAAGTGGCAACCCAACACCCCAGATGGGCAGGGTGCACCTTTCCTTTTTCAACATGGAAAAGCTGCAGCTAGTTCTGCCAGTGGAACATTCATGCGCATATTCAAAGGGCCAGCTGGGTCAGGTACTGATGAGTGGCATTTCCCCCAGGCAATAGCATTTGCTGCATCTGGAATCAGAAGTACAGCTGTTGTTTCCATCACAATAGATAAAGAAATCATCACTGGTAAGCATTCAATTTATTCATGATCAGTCCTTGACATAACTAGATTGTAAAGTGCTTTCTTTCCCTTCTAAAAGTTCTAAGAAATCTCAAGAATCTAATTTTAGGATTTAAGGAGGACCCTTTAATTGCAATATATTGTGGTCAAATACCTAAGCGTACTTCAGATTGTTTCGAGTACTTCAAAAACTACAATCCCCTTTTCCTGGCTGGGTGGCGATTACTCAAATGTGTCTGTTTATCAATTTGTACTTAACTTTTAATGGAAAGGCAAGAAATTATTTTAAGGCTGCAGAAATTTAACTCAGAAAAGAGAAAGTAGTAATTAAAGTTGGACTTGTTGCAACTCTTTGGTCACAAAGTGATTTCTCTACCTCTCGGCAACATTTTCTGAAGGAGGGGAACCTGATATTTGAATACTTTGTTGCTTCCACGATGGAGTAAGCATCTACCGATGAGCTAGTGGCCAATTTGCAATCAAGTTTGTGTATTTTATTATGTGGTGTCTGGATTCAAAAATAGGAATTAGATTGTTGATAATTGACGTTATACTATTGGAGACTTTGTGATGCAAAACATGTAGGAGGGATTGAATAAAGCTCCAGTGTTGACATATTATAGTGGTGGAAGGCTTAAGTGATGCTCTGGTGAATTTTCAAAAGCCAAAGGGTGAGGTAGCACGTTTTGGATTATGGGGTAGCCATTGGAATCAATAAAGACAATCAGGATTTGGGGACTGGTAAAGAATCTATGGCTATGAGGTATGTGAACAGATCACGTGAGAACCAACCTGGTGCTGTCATTTAGCCCTTTGTGTATTTGTGGGCATTACTTCTTTGCCTTTTACCTTGTATGTTGTCCCATTCAGATCAAATTGCAAGGAGACATGGCCAAGAGAAAATCCACAATGATTTGAATTTTGAACATTCCAAGTAAATCAAACCTGTTAACAATAAGAGCTAATAATGGAAATACTTAATTGAAACTTGGAGAATTGATTATGTTGCAAAACTGATAGCATTAGTTTTAGGGTTTGTAAAACTCTTTAACAGAATAATGGTTTGCTCTCTCCTGACCTTCATGTGTTGGTTGAAAATATTTATCCCTTGATTGTTGGGCAAACATGTATTCTGGAGGATGGAGGGGGAGATCTATTTCAAAACTGTATACTTTTTACCCTTAATGTTTTTTGTTTACCTTAGAAGAGGACTAACCCTCTTTCTCTTTCTCTCTCGAACAGAACAGGAAAAAATTCTTTGTTTTTTGTGTGTTTCTGTAAAATCTTTTTTAATTAACTTGAAGTAAACAGTTATCCTTGGTTTGCTTCCTGAGAAGGTAAAAGAAGGTACCGAAGGGAAATCTTGACAGTTCTAGTCAACGTTCAAGCATATACTTATATAGGTTATAGTTTCGACAGTGTAATCATAATCTTCTTCTTCTTCTTCTTCTTTTCTTCCCTCCTTTCTACCTACATTTTTTGGGCTTTCCAGCATACTCAACAGCCTGCTTTTCATATTTGGTCATGTATTTTCTCAATAAATTAATATCCATTTTCCATACATTTGTGTACCTAGGTGGGCATGTGGATAATAGTATAAAGCTAGTGTCATCAGATGGAGCCAAAACCCTAGAAACAGCCATTGGGCACTGTGCTCCTGTCACTTGCATTGCTCTTTCCCCAGATAGCAACTATCTTGTCACAGGATCACGGGACACTACTGTATTACTCTGGAAGATACATAGGGCATTTACATCACATTCGAGCAGTATGTCAGAACCTTCCTCAGGTGCAGGCACTCCAACTTCAACCAGTAGTACTGCAGCAAATGTCTTTGCAGACAAAAGCAGGAGGCATCGTATTGAGGGTCCAATACATGTCCTTCGGGGTCACCACAGAGAAATACTATGTTGTTGTGTCAGTTCAGATCTTGGGATTGTTGTTTCCTGCTCTCTTTCATCTGATGTTCTATTGCATTCTGTGAGAAGCGGTCGCTTGATCAGAAGACTGGTTGATATTGAGGCCCATGCTGTTAGCCTTTCATCTGAGGGGGTTGTGTTGACTTGGAACAAATCTCAACATACTCTATGTACCTTTACTCTTAATGGGGTACCAATTGCTAGAGCGCAACTTCCTTTCTCTAGCATTGTCAGTTGCATAGAAATTTCTGTTGATGGGAAGAGTGCTTTGATTGGAATGAACACGTGTAACTGTAATAATAATTTCAGTATAAAGAAACCAGGAGCTGAGGATTTTGAACTGGAATCCGAGAAAACTGGGGAGGAGAACAGATTGGATGTGCCTAGCCCCTCAGTATGTTTCTTGGATCTGCTTACGCTGAAGGTATGAAAATCAAAGGATTATTATGTAATTGACACGCATTTTTATCATGCTACATGTTACAGCTAGTAGTGATTACTTTTTAACTATCATATGATGAAACATGTTCAATGTAGTGCAGCTGTGAGTTGGGAAATGAATTATACACTTCTTTAACCATGGAACCGCTAGGCCTTACTATTAATTGGTGATGCTTTACTAACAGTCCTGAAATGCATGATACTCCAGGTATTTCATGTATTGAAGCTTGAAGAAGGCCAAGATATAACAGCTCTGGCTTTAAACAACGATAACACAAATCTGTTGGTGTCAACTGCAGATAAGCAGTTGATAATCTTCACTGATCCAGCTGTAAGTTGAATTTCTTTTTTTGACCTTAATATTCGGGATTTTTAACCAGTTAATGATTCTTTGATTTATCATCTGCAATGTTTTTCAGTCCAGTTAGGACAAGTATGTGCTATGCATCTCCATGCAAATATTTGATTTGATTATGTTCATAGCTTGCTTTTGCTTGTATTAAATGGCCATTGTCGATTGATCTTTTCTGGCTGATATAAAATAGTAGTATTCTTCAACATGCCTGGCTATCTTTTGTGTTCTTAAACTTGCTCAAAACAAAGTGTAGTTTTATAGAAAATGTTGTGATGATGGTAATAACTCGTAAAATAATTCATGATGGTTAAGGAGCTGATATCGTGATTGAAATGCTTATTATGAAGTAAACCTTATCATGACTAGATCCAATTTCTTCTCGCAGTTGAGCTTGAAAGTGGTAGATCAAATGCTCAAACTTGGTTGGGAAGGGGAAGGGCTGAGGCCCCTTATAAAGTCATAGGTTTAGGCCGCTGCGGTTTGATTAGTTGAAGAAGGATTACAGGAGATGCGCAATACTACCAGGACATCAATAGAATGTACACGACGGAATGGATTACTCCAGTGCAGGTACCAAATCAATTGCTGAACTTACAGTTCACAGCGTGTGGGTGTAACATATGTATTTGACCAGTGGAACAACATTCTGTTCATAAGTGTCTTGTTTCCACTGGTAGTTACGGTTTTTTATTCAATTGAGTTGTAGTTTGCGGCCATTGAGATTGATGATGCGAATCTAAGCACTTGAGCTGTCCATTTTTTGCCTTCATTTTTTTTTTGTGTTTCTTTTTGATATAGTGAATTTAGTCTTGTAGTATATCATTTGTACATGTAGTCGTTCCACCGTATAAAATTAATTGTCTTGTACCAAAACTGAATATTTTTTTTTTTTAGAATGTCAAAACTGAATATGTTCAATTAGAACCAGCAGTTGCAATTCAGAATTTTATACAACAGTGCCTACTTGAATCTCTTAATAAAAATATTTAACTTTTATTTTATTGGATGGCCATAAAATTAGACTTTACAAAATTTTCCTGTCTTTTCTTAAATCCCATCCAAATTAATAAAATGCTAACTCTCTTTTCTTTTATACTCTATCCAAATTAATAACATATTAACTCCTTCACATGTGTTGAAGGAAAAATCTCTCTTGTTGGTAGAGAGAAATTTCTCTCATTTGGTTGCCTAGCTTTTTTCTCTCGTAATCGCCGAGGAGATTTTCTTCTAACTTTTCCTGCCTTTCGAGGCAGGGGAGGTGATTGATGTTGGTTTATACAATCAGGCATAAGGCTGCTCTCTCTTATCCCTGTTTCGGTATGCATAGTTTTAAGTTTGGCGTAAGGCGCAAGGGTTGTGCATGGTGAGAACGTATCTTTGGTTCTCTGTGTAGATTGAGTAATAGCCAACTATTGATATTTCTGTAGAAAGGGAATGTGGTATTTAGAGGAGTCCACCGGAATTACTTCGCACAGGCTGATCCAAGGCTACAATAAACTGAAACTCCTTGGACCTCTGCATTTCAGGCCATCTTCTTCCCTAGAAATGTTAGGGTCGATTGGTTTTGGAGACTTTAATCTGGCAGCGACTGAGTTTTGATTTGAATATTGGAGATCTGATGGTAGTGCTGTTGTTTTACCCTTGACGATCTTTATCTTTGTCCTCAGTTGCTGCACCAGCCAGCCTGGGATATCCAATGAGGCTGATCAAGTGCCATTGGTGGTTTTATTTTCCTGTGTGCTTTCGATTGGTGATTTTGCTAGCTGGCTGCACGATTTCCTAAGGCTAGTGGTTTATAGGTTTAAACTGATTTTTGGGGCTGGGTTAAGAGTTTTGACCTTTGTGCATTTGGCTACGAAGCTTTGTTATATATGCCCTTTATGGCTTGTATTGTTTTTGCCCATTTGGGACTTGTTGTTGCAAAAAAATGCATGTTCAAAAAACCAAAAAAAACTCCACATGTGAAAAACGAAAAAAATTTACCCTTTTTAATTTTTTTTTTTTGGGTGGGGATACATAAAGCCTTTCCTAGTTGAAATTTCTCTGTCAATATAACTTAATAAAATTTGATTATGTTAGTGATTTTTGCTCTCGCAGGTGAAAAAATTATAAATAAATTGGAAAAATTATATATTGAGGAAAAAATATAAATAATAAATATATATATATATTAAATAAATTTAATTTATTAATTTATCAGTAAATTTAATTTTTAATAATATTTATACCCTTATATAATTATAAATAAATATAAATAATATAATAATGTTTAGATTAAATCTATCTAATAATTATGTGAGTCCTTATTATTCAGTCCTTTCATGCAAGTTAATTTATATAATTATCTCCCATCGTTTTATAATTAAATTTTATAATTACTTAATTTTATTATAAAGTAATTTTATTTATTGAATAAAATTTTATAATTCATCTCATATAATTTTTGTAAATTAATGCTGTAAAATTGTTAATTGCAAAGATAAAATATCTTAACGTAATATATATATATATATATTAGAAAAAATCTAACAAATAAATTATAGACAATAATTTTTTTTTAAAATTACAGAAATAAATTACTCATTTATTAAAATAAATTAAATTAATCAATTACATTACATATAGTATTTGTGATAATTATTTTTTTATTAAATTAGTAACTTTTTTTAATTAATTACTTTGTAAAAGATGTATCGATTTATAAAAATGATTATAAAATTTTATTTTCGTTTATAATAAAATAAAGTAGTAATAATAATAATACCACGATGTCCCAGTGACGACTGATGAGGTATTTGGCGGTGGATACTGACAATGAACATGAACCATCTGATTAGTTGAACTGTGCCAGCTGCGTGCCCTTTGACCAACATCAGCGTAAAAAGAACGAGAGTAGGGTTAGCAGAAGGAAACAGACAACGGAGTGCAGATGGGAAGGAAAGGAAGAAAAAGGAGAGAGAAGAACTACTTGGCGGCGCATGGAGGCCACACCCGTCTTCCGCCGCCACCCAACCCCTCCCAAGTCGACGCTCTTCCCTCCAAACTTCGCCAGATCATGTCCTTCACTTCTCATCTTCTTGATGGTTCTCTCCCTCTCTCCGTCCCTTTTATCTTTATATATGCGCAGAAACAGTGTTTTATGCCGATTTGTTTTTTGTTTTAGGTTCTGCTAAAGAGAAGAGGAAACGGGGAGGCGGTTATGCAGAAAATGTAAGCGCTAATTCCTTGTATTTTGCTTCGTCAATGAGAGATTCAGTCAGGCTTTAATGTTTGTAAGACTGTTCAGAGTTTCTCTAGGCTGCGTTAGGCGTTTCACTGAATGAAAGAATTTGGATTGAACTTTTTGATGATGAATAACAAGTATGATATGTCTAGAAATTCCCTCTAGAGGATGCAATTACCTCAGAAGCTACCGTGGATGAAGGTGACGATGGGAAACTTTTAACGCCTGAACCTACAGATGATGGTGATGAGATTGTTCTTGATAGCAAGGATGAAAAGAGAAAGAAAAAGAGAGAGAGAAAGCAAGTCGATGATCTTCGGTTTGAAATGGAGAAGACAAAAACCAGTGAGAAAAGGCGGGAGCGCAAGAAAAAGTAAGCATCTAAGATGAGATGTAAATTTCTTATGCGATAGATTGCCCTTTCATCAATTGCATAGAATCTATTATTAGTGAGTAAAAATCTCTCCACTACACTTGAACCCTTGTGTATCTAAAATGTCTCCTCTGGATTGGAAAATTGGATGAAGAAGAAGCTAGAAACAGGGATTTCCCAATCCCCACAGATAATAGTGATGTTGCTCTGCTAATTCCTAGTATAAAGCATTAAAATGTTGTGGCACTTATTGGCATTGAAGTCTTCACTATAGATCGATCAATTAAGAACCTTTGCATTTAATGGGATCTTATCATAGATGGGTGGAGCTCTTTCTTATCAGAATTGCTCTTTTTTATCAGAATTTACTTTCCCTGTCTTTGTATTTATAATGTCCTTAAGATAAAAGGGACATCACAATTTTCTGCCAATTACCAACTACAAGAGGTTTGAAAAGGTCATCTTTCTACAGTGAGATTGAGCTTATCGTTCGTAACTTCCAATGGTATTTTTTCATAAGTATTCTATGATGTCTTCTTTTTGTGAATGCTATGCCTGGACCTGATTTTTATATCTTGTTTGTCTCTAATAGTTGCCCAGAATTTTGCAGTAATATTTGGTTGTTTATTATGATTTCATTTGGTATCTACAATTGCCATCTGCTGAAACCGTAAACCTATGGGCACAAGTCTTATAGAATTTAATAGCGAATTAGAGCACTTTTGAGGGGTCCATTGGAGCATGTGGCTCTGGTTTGAATGGGTTATATGGGGATTCATGTATCAGATCCAATGTAGTTGAATGTCTAGTCACTTGCTTGCCTGAATTACCCAAAAAGAATGCAAACTTTCTAGTGCTTCCTTTTCACAGACTCAGCTCAGGCATGCTTTTTGAACATCTGGATGATCACATTTACATTTTAAATTGATATAGGTATATGGAAGCAAAGAAGAAGAAACGCCAAAAATCCAAAACAGAAGAGAATTTGGACTTTCCTGTACGTGAACAGATAAAATTTGGAGATGTTGTCCAAGCTCCACCAAAATTGGTTGCTGTTCCTAAGGTAGCTCAAGTGTTGCGTGATATTTACATGATAGATTATTAACACAGTAGTTCAGACTAAGATGTTTCTGTTTTCTGCAGGTTCTGAAGAATGCCCCAGATGCTTCACAAGAAAGGGTTCGGTTACGGGCTATTGAGGAATACAGGAAACGCAAAGGATGGACCTCTAGACCAGGGCTTCAACTTCCTACTGTGACTGCTACACATTTGTTGTAATTGGTCGGATCCTATTGCTTCTTATGTCAATGTCTTTTTATGTTTGTAGGACCATCACATCTTAATTTAGGGTGTGATGCGTGAGGACTGTGATTGGCGGTTTGCTGTGCTTCAATTTTTTTTGTCAATTAAATGGTGAAAAATAGGTCCTTGATAGAGTATAAATTCCATTGTCATCCATATTAAGTTAGAACAGGCAAACTGGTTGATTTATTTCAAAGTCCAGCGACATTGTTTCTTCTGCAATATCAATGTGCATATTGTTGTAAGGTAGTGAATGTTGATGGGTTAAGACTACATGTCAGTTCCTTTAGCCTGCTGTTATTGTGAGCAAATAAACCATTTATCTGTGGCAATAACTTAGTTGCACTGCTTTGCATGTCAACAGGTCTCCAAGTGCCTCTTTGTGCATTTTATTTCGAATACCATGTTACTCCATGCTAGTCTTTGGTCTATTTGCAAAGATTCTACTGAACTACAGCAAAACGGTAACATAATAGGGTAGTAATTTACTTTCACTTATTCAAACTTACCTGCTTTTCAATTTCCACGACAACATTTGGTTAATTGGTTGGACAAGATATGGGTACAGAAAGAGAAGACAATTTTGTTAGTAAATAGTACCCAAAAGTATGGTGATATATGTATCTTTCAATTTAGACAAAGTGCCAAGTTCGAATCCCCTTCTCATCTTTTATATATATATACATGTATATATAAAGAAGTATAAGTGCGACTTTCATTTTGCTAAAGTTCACCTTATGTGATGATTATTTGCTTCATATATTCAAACATTTATAAGCGTGTCCTCGGTATTGCACGAAGATGGAGACCACCATCAATGTGAAGTGTGAACATAGTCCTATAAGTTGCTTTTTTGGTGTCATCAGCCAATTTAAAGCGGAAGAATCGGAGAAGGGCTATTGATACTATCTTCATCTGTCGGTAAGCAAAATCTTTTCCCAAACATATCCGAGGACCAGCCTGCAAGTTATGTAAAACGAGGTACCAAAAATTTTAAGCAGTAATGTATGATGAACTATATTTGCAACAACAGAGAGAGAGAGAGAGAGAGAGAGAGAGAGAGAGAGATTACGTGAAATGCTACGAATTTAAACGGCGATTCAGGTTGGAAAATCCCATTGCTGAGCCATCTTTCTGGCCGAAAATCCTCAGCATCCTTTCCCCAAATATAAGTCATCCTGCCCATGGCATAGGCCATGTAGTACAATCCATCTCCCTTTTTCATCCTAAACCCATCAGGAAGAACATCGTCTACTTCTGCACATCTCCCATCCTTGAGTACATTAAGGAAGTATGTTAACAATATTAAATTATTAATGGTTTTGCATAAAATTAAGAAACTATAAATAGTGGATAGTAGAGGCAAATTTACTATTGGAACTGCAGGGTATAGCCTCAGGGTCTCTGTCAATGTCGCATGAAGATAATGCATTTGCTCAAGTGTTGTATCAGTTATTTTTGCCATGAAATCTTCAACTTCAGTATCATCATCTTGACTACTACCTGTGACCTTTCTCACTTCTTGTGCAACTTTTTCCTGGACTAGAGGGTTCTTGCAAAGCATATAGAAGAACCAGGAAAGAGTATTTGCACTAGTATCTTTACCAGCAATCATAAAATTTAGAATAATATCTCTCAGATAACGATCATTCATTTTCTCTGGATCCTTGTCGCTTTCCAACAAAAACCTGGATAGTATATCCTCTTTGACATTCTTGAATTATCAGGAATTTGATCAGTTTTTTTATCATAAACTAATAAATCAAATTAAGAAAGATCAGAAATTTGCAAGAAATAAACCTGACATCGTTGCTCTGTAAACAGCTCTCTTCTGGTGCGGATAAGATTGCGTACAAAGTCGTCGATGATTTTGATATTCTTCTTAAGTGAAGCCTCACACCCAATACTGAAATACCTTTTGAGTTTCCAGAATGGATCCACATAGCGCCAATAGACCAAGGCATTCGAGTCATCGAAGGCCTTCATAAAAGCAGTTCCCTCTTTGCTGTAACCCTCCAAGCAATTTAATTCCACTCCGAAACCCACTTTGAATATGGAATCCAAGGTGCATCTCATCAGAACATCCTACCAATTATAACAGAAAAGTCATCAAATCATTAGTTAATTAAACAAAGTAAAATGATCCCAAGAAAAAAGAGCTAATTTCATCGACTCACTTGCATATCAAAAACCCTTTCAGCAATCGCAATCTCGGACATGAGTCTGACAAGTTTAGCAGCATTTCTTCTAAAAACAGAACAGCTAAAATCTCTAAGAATTCTCGTGGAGAATTCAAAACTAGCAAGCTTCCTTTGTTGTCTCCACTTATCTCCATCAACAGCGAATATACCTTCACCAAAAAGATCAGTCACGATATCTTGATTATACATCCCTTTGGAATATTTATCGAAATTCGTTTTCAACATATGCTCTATGTTTCTCGTATCAGTGGTGTACAGTTCGCTCTCCTCAAGACCAAGAAGCCTAAAAGTCCTCTGTTTTTGGGCCACTTCAGTTTGGTGGTCGTAGAGGTTGTTGAAGTAAAAAAGCTGGCCAAACACTGTGCCGTTTACTGGTGCGTAGTTTGGGTTTTTTATGTCTTTGCCGGTGTAGAGTTTGAGCATGAGGCACAAGAAAGTCATGAAGATTAGAAGAACTGGGATTGCTGTGAAGGTGAAGATGGTGAAGAGGATGTCCATTTTCCTATCAGAGTGCTAAAAAAAAAATTGGAAAAAGGGAGTATTTCAATGTTGATTGTGTCTATAGCCTCTAGGTAATAGATTATTACTTGATTACTCTGATAAGATAAACATTTGATGCTAAAAGCTAACCGTTGCTGACAAAACTTAATCGCTAATCCAAACCTCAAATTGTCATGTTGATTTACTTATTATTAATAGCTGATGGTGAATTAATCAACCCTTGATGGTGACAAATAATTTATGTAATTAATACATATAATTTAGACATTTATCGAATAAACTTTAGTAAATTTAATTTTCATTTAACCTCTAGCAATTCTTCTACGAGAAGAAAATGAAGATAGGATCTCTTTGGCAGTTTCGTAACAAAGCCGCTGAATATATCATAGAATTTGAAACAATATGCCAAAATCACAATTGTAGTTGGTTGAATGAAATAATTTAACGTGGGTTTGCGTTAAATTTGAAGAGAATATCAGTTGATTAAATTATTTTATATATCAAAATGATTAATTAATTTAATATTACATATTGGTCCTTTATTTTATATTTTTCTAATGTAGGATTCCAACAGTTTGCCTTCACTAACTTAGGTTGGATTGTAAATATCTCCATTTTACTTGGTTGCAGATTCGTGGAACACTAATGAAGGTTGTGATCTGCATTTTTTGTTTGTATGCCTTAATTGGTTGTGTGTTGGTGCAACTATGGCTCTGTGAGCTATGGAGAAGATGGTATCTCGAGGTCCTGACATTGGTGCTAGCTCTGCTTCTAAGTCACTGTTGATAGATCTTGGCTTCAATCTTTGGGAGCTTGGGGCGATGCACTTGACGATGGGGTTTTTATGCTCATATGGTTAGATCTTAGCCTTGCATGGCTTCCAGTGGCAGAGTTTTCCTTCGATTTTTAGCTTCTGGTGATTGCTCTATTTGCCCGTTGAGGCTGGGCTTTTTCTTAATAGCATAAATGGCACGGTGAAGAATCAATGATGGCAAGCAACGCTGTGCGAGAGACCCCAACATAGCTTAACCCCAGGGTTTTGGAACTGTGGGCTTTGGGCCTACACTATTAGCTAGGTTGTGTGAGCATTTTTTATTTTAGAATAAAGTCTAATTTTCTCCTTATATTTATTGAAAAGATTTAATTTAATTTAATTTTAATTTAATTTAATTTAAAAATTTTAATTTATGTCTAATTTAGTTCAATTTTGAGTAAGGTATAACTCACTCACCACATTGGTATGTGAGTTACCTTTTTTTTAATTTTTTAAATATTTTTAAAATTAATTATTTTTTAATATTAATTACTTAATTAATTATTTTTAATCTTAATTAATTAATTATAATTAGTTATTTTTATATTTTACTTTTTTAATATTAATTAATAATATGGAAAAATAATGTTTTTATATTTTTAGTTTTATTTAATTATAATTTTCTAATTTTAAATTAAAAGCATGAAGTACAAAAATCATATTTTTTCATTTAAATAATTAAAATTAATTAAAATTTTAATTAATTATATTAAAATATAAAGATATTTTTTATATTTTCAGTTTAATTAATAATATTGAATAATAAAAATAATATTTTTATTTTTATTTAAATAATTATATAATATTTTAATATTAAAAAATAATTAAATATTAAAAAATGACATATATTAATCAATTGGGTTAATTTGAGTATAAAATAAAACTTTGGATTAAATTCAACCAAAAGTTAAAAAAGAACAAATTGAGTTTTATTTATTTATTTTTTTAATGGGTCTAAGGCTTGATTCTATCTTTGTAATAGTCCATTGGACTCTTTTAAATGAAATTCTAACTTTTGACAGTGTATATATATATATATATATATATCAAATGCCCTGTACAACAGGGAGTTCCAAATTCATCATGATATTAATTCTAATCAAGCATACTTCTCATTAAGGAAGAGAAAATATAAATGAAAAACCAGGAATAATAACTTAGTATATTAATTTCTTATGGAGGAGGAACAAAAGAATTAAGACACTGATACACAAGAAAACAACCAGAAACTCAAAACTTATGACAGGCATATTCAATACATTCATTTCTGCTATTTTTAACAACCCTGAATAAATTCACACCAATAAAACAGAATCTTCTGCGAATACAAATCTCAGATATTGTTCTTGCTTTCGCATATGGCAGGATGGAGATGGTGCTCTGATGGGAAGGAAGAGATAACAACCTTTCCGCGGGCTCTTCCAGTTTCTAAATAACCAAAAGCTTGGATTACATCCATAAAATTATATGGACCGGTAGGATCAATCACAGCCTTGAGTTTGCCAGTCTCCAGAAATGGCTCAAGCTTCTCCAGGTTTTCCCCTGAAACTGTCAAGCTTGAATAAACAGCCCTTGGATTTGAGGGCGGCCAGGTTATGTCAATAATTGGTGCGCCATCCTTAGCTACCACAAAAGAATTCTTGGAGTCGCCTGAAGATCAAATTATAAATTAAGAGACATTTACAGAAAGAAACAAAACAAAATTATACTAAAATAATACCTCCATTTAATATTTTAATATGATAAAAAAATGCAATAGTTTTAGCAGATCAACAGAATTAAGATTCATCCATCGCAAAAGTTGAGGTTAATAGAAAAAAGAGCTCAATATGAAACACTTTCTCAGAATGGAAGCTGCAATCTACGAGGTCAAGTGGAAACATACCAATTGTATCGTAAACATAATCATATTTCTCCTCAATTTCCTCATATCTTGTCTTGGTGTAGTCAACAACTTCATCAGCTCCCAAACTTTTGACAAATTCCACCTTAGGAGTGCTACAAGTAGCAACAACATAAGAAGATCCAAATAAATGCTTCGCAAGCTGAACAACTAAACTGCCAACCCCACCACCTCCACCAACTACAAAAATATTCTCCCCCTCTTTAAAATCTGCAGTTATGAAACCTTCAATTGCAGTCTGAACAGCAAGTGGCAAGCTAGCAGCCTCTTCAAATGAAAGGTTTTTTGGCTTCTTTGCAACCAAACTCTCCTCCACGACTATGAACTCTGCCAGTGTCCCAAGCTGCTTTGGTTGTCCCTCTGCATTAAAGTCTTGAATGTTTCCATAAACCTCATCACCAATACAAAATTTTGTAACACCACTGCCTTTTGCTACCACCACACCTGCCACGTCACAGCCAGGGACCACCTGCACAGTAGTCATTATACATGTTATAATCGCATGATTCATTAGGAGAACAAAATTTTAAAGGTCTCATTTTGCATGCCCTAGTTATCTTCTTATTCAGTAACATTCTAGGAAGTTCTCAAATTTCTTGCAATGTCACCAAAGTACTATTTGAACATGTATCATTCTCAAAGAAATGGATTCACAATGATTATCTCACTCTCTCAGCACCCCACAATCCCACCTCTCCCTAAATTTATGTCTCTTATTATGAATTCCTACTCACTGGAAATTCTGAAGGACAAAAGGGTTTTTGACGTCTTTTGGAATCAATAGGATTCAAAGCAGCAGCCCGAACTTCAACTAATAGCTGATTGTGCAGTGGAGAAGGAATTGGGAAGTCTCCCAATTTGAGGACTTCCTTAGGACCATGCTCCTCATAGAACCAAGCTTTTTGCATGCTAACTTCTCTCACAAAAGCTTTTTCTTATCCCCGTTATATAGAGAACATTGTGAGCATTCGGTTCAAACCAAACTGAACTGAATTAAATTATGAAAGCCGAATTACATATTTTAGAAATTGAACCGAACCGCTCTATTTCGATTCAGTTCAAATCGATCGATTTTGATTTTTGATTAATTTTTTAATTTAGACTTAATTTTCAAGTTATTTGGTCTAATTTTGATTTTGGCTTGGACCCAATAACCATTAATCAATGAAATTAACAATTTATATATATATAATTAAATATAATTTATAAATTCCCCATAAAAATAAATTAATTTAAAAATTAATTCAGTTCGATTTGATTCGATTTGAATATATAAAATTACTATTCAGTTCTGTTCGATTTTATCGATTTTTTCCCTTCAAAACCGAACCGATTAAATTTTAAAACCAAACTAATTAAACCGAATTGATTTGATTCTGTTCGATTTTTTGATTTGAGCTGAAATATGCTCACTCCTAGAGAACAAGGCATGTTCAACTACAGAGTTTAGGGTAATGCTGAATGGATAAGTGCTACAGGATTTCGAGAGAGATGACAAATAAAGGGGAACCTCATAAATGAATGGATTTATTAATTTCTTGAAAATAATAAATAAAATCTCCATAATAAATGGAGATTACCTAATATGAAAATGGTAATGCATAATGCTCTGTTTGGGTGGGGGTGAGGAAAAGGTAAATAAGGGTAATAAGGGGTAAGTAATTACTATACCCCTGTTTGGGAAAGAGATGAGTTAGTAAAGGATAAGGGTAAGTAAGGGTAAGGCTTACCCTCCCTTATCCCTCAAATCTCAATTTTTCTTACACTCGAAATTGGGATGTAAGCAGGGGGAGGTGAGACCTAAAAATTACTTTATTTTTTATTTTTCTATTGTATCCTTAATTTTTTATTAAAAATCTAATCATACCTATTAAAAATAAACCTAGCGTACCACTAAAAATAAATGTCTTATCTCTCAAGTGGCCATACATAGTTTTTCTGTTTTCAATTATTTATTTTTAAATAGTTTACTACAATTATTGTACTTCAATTATTATTTTTTTATTTATTCTTTCAATAATTTGCTTCAATTATTATGCTTCAATTATGATTTTTTTTTCTAAATAATCTATTTTTTATTCAATCTTTGTTGGATTTGTGTATTATTGTTTTGATCTATTAATTTTATGATTATTTATAGTGGACCATTATTATTTGTAAATTTAATATTTATCATAATGAGTTTACTATTTAATAAATTATCTAATAAAAAATGGTATTTTTGTAATAATTATTTATCATTCTTTTACCTCTTTCCAAACATGAAGAATATACATTACATTTCATTACCTTTCCATTAATTCACCTCTTTTCAAACATCAAATTTTTTTTTATTGTAACCCTCTTCACCCTTGCCCTTCTTTACCCTCCCTTATCCTTCCATTAATTACCCTTCCCTCACCCCATCCAAATAGATCCTAAATTGTTTCTGATCTTGCTATTTAAGCTAATAAAATATGAGATATGCAATTAAGTCATGAGAAATAATTCTTTGTTAGCCATGGCTATTGAGTTCAGATCAATCACAAATCTGATTGACATTTTACATGACATTACTTGACAAAATACATGGGACGTCCCACCTAATAATAAAAGGTAAAAGTTGATACCTTACAATGTGATATTAGAGTTAAGGTTGTCATGCTGTCAAGTTAAATTGAGTTCAGATCAATCACAAATCTGATTGACATTTTACGACATTACTTGACAAAATACATGGGACGTCCCACCTAATGGCAAAAGTTGATGCCTTAACATGTGGTATTAGAGTTAAGGCTCTCATGCTGCTAAGTTAAAAGGGCCATACACCATATTAAGCAATATCATGTTCATACCTAATGAATGTGGGATTCCTGGTCCTCGGAGAGATCAATTAGTTTATCAATGAATGTAGCAAGGAATGTTGAGAAATTTAGTGAGACCATGACTCCTTTTCCCTTCATAGCTTCGCCATTGCATTTGCATCTTCAGAACTCACCAGATTGCTTAAGCTGAATACAATAGCTTGTGGAAATTAACCCATAGTTAAAATTAAAATCATTCTAAATGAGGAATGTATCAACTCTTTATTAAGGTGCCGATTAACATTATTGTTTGCTCAGACTGAAAGAGGAAATGGGGTTTGAGAAAATGCGTACCGTATGTAACTGACAGAGGATGAACATTCCAGCTAGCCACTTGCTTCATCTATGGCTATGGGAATTGATGTAGACAGAGAAAGCAAAATTTGATTTAATTTGCATGGATTTTTCAACTAACAGTCTATTCTTTACGCGCAAATAAACCTGACATTCAAAGAACATGTAGTTGAGCATCTCTTTCATAGCCACGGATAAGCCCTTCTTTCTTTCTACAACCTGCCCAGCATCTGCTACAAATCATAATAAATTGCCCGAATAACTAGGACCACATCCAAGCTAACTTTTCTCTCTGTATTCTTCGAATCAATCCAATCACCCTGAGGAATACAACAAAAATAATTCAACAAGAACCCTACTGTAACCGAAGCTTTAAAGTGACTGTAAATCTTCTTAGTCTTGCGATTATTATGAAATCAAGTGAAATCCCTCTTCATTTTATATAAAAAAAAATTATAAATAAATATTTAAATTGAGCATTTATCTAAACTAGATATTCGTGGATATATATTATTTTTTAAAATTATTAATAAATAAATAATAAAAATATAATTTTTAAATTTAAAAAATATTCATCATTGGCTGGGAGTTCCTAAACCTGAGTTAAGCATAATAATACTCATGTGGTGCCGAGATAACATAAGTCACCATGGCCAAATAAATCTCAAAACTTTACCCTTTTGTATTATTATACAGAACTAGATTTAGAGGATCATAGCAAAAGATCAATGAACTAGCATTTTCTAATACACAGGATCCACTAAGAGTAGCAAGCGTAGAGTATACTCATGCCTTAGTAGAGGATGATATGAATAAGATAGAATTCTTAACTTTCAGGAGAGGGAGAGAAACTTACAAAGCTATAAGATAAGATAAGGAAGCTGGAACGTTATTGCTTGGTAACTCTTACTACAAATAAAACCAAAGCTTCCTTTTTATAGGAGGAAAGCTGGAACTATTTCAACTACTTTTTATACAAATACATGTCTACCTAATAGTTAAGTGGAGACATCTAACAAGATAAGAACTAGTTAGATAGGCACATGACTCATACCTAACTCATACATAAAGACAAATGACTCATTTGACTAAGATTAATTATACAGAGGACTTACTTAACTAAAATTAATTATACAGATATATTTTTTTCCAGCTTCAGAGAGACAGTCTACTGATGGCATCTATCATGGATTACATGCTGTGATACTTGTGCCAGAATAGTCTACAGGCTACATTTTGGATTTTCTAGGTGTCTTTTGGTTTTTCCTGGAAGAGTTCTTCTTTAGAAGGAGTTCTGATTGGGACTCAAATTATTATTGTAATAAGTTGAGTCATCAGAATCAATGTCCTTGCCATAAAAATCTTTTTTCCATGAGCTACCAGGTTCACCAAAAAGCTTGGTGTCAATGTCCATATTTGTTGGATCTTGTGAATCTTGCCAAATCTTTGAACTATAGTCTGAGAATGCTTTAGGTTTTGCTTTTAGACCTATAGAGGTTGATTCCAAAATTTGAGCTTTAGGCCTACAATGGTTGAGTTCATGAAGATAGGTTGTAATTTTCTTCCTGAGGATAGTGGAGGTGTCTCTTGTGGTGATAGACTTGAAATAAGTTAGGTATTCATAGACTGAATTTTGAGTCCACAGTATCCCTTCAGGATTTCTAAAGAAAGGTCGATGCATGATGAATAGTGAACAAAATTTCTTACCATCGTCAGATGATCTACACCATAGACCATAGTGATTGATGATCTTTTTTAGGTCATTGCACCATTGAGGAATTGGCTTGAACCATTCAAGAAAGTTTCATATGATTTTTTTCTAATTGCTATTGTCATTTAGGAAATAGTACATGGGTATGGTAGAAACTTCAAAACCAACAGCATAGAGAATAATCATGCACCATAAGAACCATTCTTCTTTAAGCAGCAGGTCATCTGAGGGACTAAAATAGAATACTGTGAGGAATGGAGCATCTGGATGAAACTGAGTCTGATTGTCTTTATGTTGTCTGAGGACATTGGATAGGTTTTGAAAATGGAACAGATGGTTTTTTCCAAATTCAACAATTTGGGACAGGGTCATTGTTGGAGTGCATCAGGGTAGAAATATTTTTATTGCTGGAATGAGAAACTGTGATATCTGAGTTTTAGAGGAGCTGGAGGAGTCTGCCATGAAGATGAGAGGAGTTGTTTGAAAAAAAGTGAGTAAAGATATGTTTAGTGGTCTGGTGAGGAGGTCTAAAATGAGATTGAGATGCCCCTTTATATGTTGGATAGTGTAGTCATATTTATCAAACCAGCTTTTGAGCCTCAATAATTGTGGTTTTGAAATAGTCTTATTTTTTAAAATGAAGAACCTTTGAAAAAGATGAATTGTCCATTACTATCAGATAACGATGGCCGATAAGATGAAACTCAAAATTCTTGATTCCATTCTTAATGGCCAAGATCTCCTTGTAAATCGTGTGATAGTATTTTTCAGACTCTTTGAATTATCCACTTGCATGACCACAAATTTATTGCTTTCCATCAAGTTCTTCAAGTAAAATAGCACCCCAATATTCGTCACTGGTGTCAGTCTAGAGAATTCTTTTCCCTGTGCTTAGAATTTTTAGAGGAGGGAGGTTTTGAGCTATTTTCTTCAAAACTTTTACAGTTATGGTCTGTTCATTACCCCAAGTGGGGGCCTTCTTTTTTAGCATCTTGAAAAGCTGACTAGTGTATTTAGACACATGAGGGATAAATTCTCTGAGATAGTTGATAATTCTAATAAATTGCCGAATTTATTTGATAGTGAGATTTGTATCTAAGAATTTGAGCAATTCTTGGGCAATGTATGGTCCAGGTTTGTCACAACCCAACCTATCGGCCAGACCGGCACTAAGACCTGGGCCAGCCTAAATCCCCCGAGGCCCGTAGTAAGCCTAATTATTCCTTAACCCAATCCTAAGGCCCATTTTAAGCCCAATTTCAAGAATTCAATGGGACAGAGTCTGACCATAACATGGACTATACAACAGAGAGTTTTTTACTCGCCCGACCTGTAAGCACAATATATTATAATTTGGAGAGCTCAACTCACCCTCCACATACTCATAATGACATAAAATCAAATGGGAGCTCAGCTCTCTCATCCAGTCCAATACATGTATTTAAAATGCTTACAAATTCAATATAATATTATATTACGGTCCCAAATTGATTAAAATACTCCTAACATATGCGGAGTTCTAGAATTTAGCTAAATTATATAAAATACATTAAATATTACTAATTGACCTACGAATAAGAGGAGCAGGTTAGTCACAACAAAGAATCCTCCTGTAGCCTGAAAAAATAAGGTAAACAGGAGTGAGCGTTAGACTCAGAGAGTAAAATACTGATTTTAACCATAATTTCTATAGCTATCTAAAGCTAATGCATCCTGAAGATTGGAATGCAATACCATCAAAATTTTTATACAAATCACATCATAACAGTAAAAAGACAATTTGAAGCACTCACACACCCAATAATATTCAAATAGTAAATATATGGGAGCTGATCTCCTATACAGCTCTCTTAATCCAACCTCTACCAGCGAGTGTCTCTCAAGTCGGACTTTTGTTTGATAAACCAAATGCGGGGGCCAGCGAGATCATCTTGAGTCGTGCCTACCCCGACTTATCCATAAAGGATCGAGTCCCAATGAGTGTCTCTGAAGCCGCGTCTATCCGTCCTATCCATATCTAATACCACACACCACACACAAGCCAACGCACGCACACTGCTCCAAATTACCATATATTCATGGCACTTTATCAATTAAGAATTCAGTATAAAATATGCCTAGTATTTAAGTACATAGATACATATTTATAAGTGATGCATGGGCATGCCTGAATATATAATAATATTGAAATTATAATTAAAATTAATATTTTACTCACAGACTTAAACCGAGGTCACTGCGGTGGTTGGGCAGAGGAGGAAGGCTGTTCCGGCTCACCTGACAATTTCATTACAATTATTTAATATATTTGATGCAATACAAGTTTAGAAATGATCAAAGACACCCTAAGTCGTGCCGAAAATCCGACAGAGTCTCCCCTATACCTAAGACCTATCCAACCTGCAAAAGGGCTCAAAATACACTTCTATATCCACAAGTCACACATCCACAACTCAATCACATCACATGGCCCCACTTGGGCCCATCCAAACAGTCAACAACCACAATTTGAAAAATTATAATTTAGTCCCTATAATTAACCCTTTTGCAAAAACTGTCCAAATGAGCTTTAAAAATTCTAAAATTTTGTCCCGCGGTTCTTAGCAATATTATTAAGCTAATGCAAAAGGAATTATAATTTTTTAACCTGCCACAAATATTTTATAGATTTTTAATCGTAATCAAGCACTAGATAATTAAGAAAAAGTAAGGTTCGGGTTTACCTATGCCAATCCTGACCTTGGAGACGTGTCCGGAATGTTTGAAAATGGTGGGGTAGCCTATAATTTCAATCCCATTCTGAAACTTTTTCGATAGCCTGCTTGCCCGGTTTGAAATTGTAGACCCAAGCAACTGTTGAATTTCTGTGAATTAAAGGTACCTACGCGAAGCCCACAATACTAGGGGTTAGACTAAAATATTTATATTTACATATAAAATAATTATTTAAAAATTAGGGGTATTACAAGGCTGTTACATCCCATTTTCAAATTTCATTCCAAGGAATTCAATATCAGTTTGGGCCAGGTAGCTCTTTTTTTCAGATAGTATAATCCCATATTGTTGGACTAAAGAGTGAAATTGGGCCAAGAGTTGTTTATGGGCTAAACTATCTTTTGAAAATAGCAGAATATCATTAATGTAGATTAGGGCACTATGAAGAATAGGCTCAAAGATTCGAACCATAGGCTTTTGGAATAGTGAGGGAGCAACTTTGAGCCCAAAAGGCATTACGGTCTACTGATATTGAGCATTAGGAATGCAGAATACTGTTTTGTATCTTTCTGCTGGATCAATTCCTAACTGCCAAAATCCTACTTTAAGATTGAACTTTGAGAAGATATATGCTTCTTGTAAATGAGTGAACAGAGAACTGATCCTGAGAAGTGGAAATTTATCATCCATTAAGAAATGATTTAAGGGCTTATAATCAATGACCAGCCTTTTTTTCCTCGAATTATTTCCAATCTTTTTTCAACATAAAAAGCTTGACAGGCCCATCTTGAATTGGTAGGTTTAATAAGACCTTGCTGAAGCAGCTGTTGGCATTCTTATTGAGCTAACAAGAGGTCTGTTGGAGTCATTCCTAGATGAGTTGTTTTTATAGAGTTGGCATCTTCATTAAGCTTAAAGGGGAGCTTAATAAGAAATTTTTATTTTTCCATAGAGGTGCTGGATGAGAGAAGTCAGCATGAGATTCTGCACAAGATGCATGAGCAGCTCCTTGTATTTGATAAACTCTTCTGAAACTTCAGACAAGGAGAACAATTTTAGAACAGTGGTGAAGGTTTTAAAAGACCTTTTGTGTTTCAAACCAGAAGGAAGGATTTGAATATGTTGAGCTTGCTGATAGACATCAAATCCTATCAATAAATCTTTATCAGACAAAGTTGATCCAATTGCTTTTATCCATATGGTACAGTCTGGAAAGAAATGTATTTTAATGAGCCTTTTAGTAATGAGATTGGTGCAAAATACTTTCCCATATGTGATTTTGAAATATTCTGAATGAGGCATCCAGGCTTCATCAGGCAACACTACAAGATTCATCATACTTTTATGGGCACCAATATCAAGAAAACCAATGATAGAAATTGATCTTTCATATTTGAAAGGTAGGACATGAATATGCACCAATGGAATTGACATCAGGGGCTGTACTAGATGGCATGACTGAAGAGTATTAATACTGAGGTATTCGAAATCATCTTCTAATGAAGATTTTTCTTCATCTGAAAAGATCTCTTCCAGGGCGAAGACAGTTTTTTCATCGGCTTCTTCTTGTTCTGAAAACAGGGACTCAATGTCAACATTATCTAGGCCGAGATGCATACTCTGGTGAATTTATTGGATCAATTTTATTGCTTGTTTGGGCTTTTAAGGGTATTCTTTGGAGAAATGTCCCTTTTTTTCACAGATAGAGAATCTGTCTATTTTGAACTTTTTCCCCCTAGCTGATTTTTTCTTGAAAAATTGAACAGATCTTCCTTTATTCTTGTTCTTACCGTTATTGATTCTGTAATGCTTCAGATGCTTCTTCTTTTTGGATTTGTAGGTGCAATTCTTTTCTTTGCATATGATTGTGATATAAGATTTTTTGCATATTTTTCATAGAGACTTGTTATTGTCTAGCATGTCACTCAGAAAGTGCTGCTGATCACACATTTTTTCAAGAGTGGCTAGTATCATTTGATGAATTTCTCTTAGGGTTATCTGGGTCATGTCTTTGCGGTTGCCAAAATTGCTCGTTGTAATTTAGGTTGTAATTGTTTTGGCAAAGAAGCAATATAAGTATGTCTCGGGTTGACATTATTGTATCCGTTCAACAGGTAGTATCTCTGAGACATCCTTTGGTAATGAAACTCAATATCTTTCTTTTCTAAAGACCAGCATTTCATCTCGAAGTATTCTTGTTGCACCTGTCTGTTGTAAAGTGTGTAGTCTCCAATGAATTCCTCATAGAGAGCATTCATAACTCCTATGATCGATGCTTGATAAAACAAGAGACGCTTGTAATCTCCAAGACTCTAAAACCATTCTCTTAATGATCCAATGAATCTATAGGAGAATTCTTTCAAAACACTCGATAATATTGTATCCGGTTTAGACATTTGGAGACCAAGCCAAGTATGAAATTCTGTCATTCTATTTCTCCATTTGGCTGAAGGAATATCATCAAGAGTGAACCAAGGACTAGAAGTTGGCTTAGGGAAAACTTTGACTGGATTTTCTCCATCAAGAGTATCAGTTGGTTGCTCTACATGAGGTTCTATAATCCCATCATGAGAGCCTATTGAAGTTGGCATCAGTAAGTTTGTGATATCTGCCAAATCCTCTTCAGAATTAATTCCTGATGAGGAATCTGTCTCATTCGTTAAGGGACCAGCTGAAATTGCCATTTGTTGGAAAGGAGGATCACTAGCTACTTGCTGTTCTTTCTGGGTTTAACTTTACTTTCTCCATAGATTTTGAAGATGAAATACTTTTAGAGGGTTGAGCAGTAGATGAGGAAGGCTAAGCTTTTGGTTTAGGTTTTTCTTAAAAAGGATTATGGAATGGTGATTAAGGATAAGGGCTTGTCTAGTAGAATAGCTTATAGGTAGAGGGTGGATAAAATGAAGAAAAAGGATTATAATTAGAAGGGGAAAGAAACAGATTGTAATGATCATGGTTAAATGGTGTTTGTTTCCTTTTGCCCAAGTCAACTTCTATCTGAGTAATTTAAGCTTTTAACTTTTTAATTTTTGACTCCTTTTGCTCAAATTCATAGCCAAACCTTTTCTGCTGAAGTAAGGCTCTGAGGCCTTTATCAAGTTAATTGACCCTGGACTGAAGATCAACATAAAGCTTATTGACTTGGGCTGATAAATTATCAACCTTTGTTTCAGTCAATTGGGCTTGTTCGACTATTAGGTCTATTTTTGAGTCAATTTTTTCCAGGTAAGCATTTTGAGCCTTGGCATATAGAGTCTGCCAGTTGAGGATTTCTTTAGCATGAGTTAATAGCTTAGGTTATCCATCTGGGCTAACAACAAATGTTTGAATAAATGGCCTGGATGTACGCTATTGTGCTTGATCAATCCAGTGTCTGAGTGACAGAATATTCTTGTAAGAATATCATACAGGACTGTACAAGAGGAAGTATCGGAAGTAGTGGAGCGAGAATCCTTTTCTCTTTCTACCTTTCTTTTCTCAAGATTTCTAGGGCAAGTTCATAGATTGGTAAAAGATTTTTCCTTTGAACATCTTTATGAACACCAATCTAGGGTCCTGAATCTGGAGAGGAATTCCTTCTAGCTTTCAGGGTCTTGCAGGGAGAATCTTACTTCTTTTTCCCTTTCTTGCGACTACGATAACTGTTATCATCATCATCCCAGTGTTCTAGGTGACAGTCACATCCTTCATCGCACATTTTTGAACCTAGAGCATCCCAAATGAAATGTTCATGGATTTTATCTATATAGACTAGCCGTCCATCTGCCTGAAAGGAGTGAACAATAATCTTTTCTCTTTTTCCTTGTGTTGGAGAGATCATCATGGTTTGGAAGATTGCAGGAGCTTGTGAAGTGCTTCCTGGTTCCTTGAAAACTATCTTGACAGTGCCATCTGCTTGTCTGTGAAATGTGGGCTCTGTCACTTAGATAGATCGGGAATTATCATGCAACTTTTCATAGTTGGTAAACCATTCTCGTGGAATGATCTTTACCAAATGTTCTTTAGATAGTTATCGAGGAATCTAAATGATAGTGGGTGTGGTTTTTGTGTCTATAAGAATGAATAGAGCATCAGAAGATACTCTTGGCTGAGATAAATCTATGGCATAGTCTTGAAGCCTATAGATTATCTGGTGGTGTAAGGTAGCTACCATAGAGGAGATAGTCTGTTCTGCCTCAATAAGCTGGACTTGAACTTTCAGTGCCGTGGGAAGATTAAGGTCTTGAAGAGACATATTGTAGTTGGGGAAGAAAGTAAGAACCACACTTCTAGCGTGGAGAGTGGTTATACAGGTACCAATCACAAGATGTTTATAATTGAGGAACTGGTATCCAATAAGGATAATCTCGCTGTTACTGGGAGAACTCGTCTACTATGGAGGGTGAGCACAAAGCGAACAGCTCCATAATGGAGATGAGAATATCCCTGTCTTCCCCATGAAGGGATAAGGGCTGGAAAAATTTCAAGAGTCACATACTGTTCTGCAATTGTGGATTTAAGAGCACACTGATCCAGATATGAAGTCTAAACATACTCCTTGGTAGCCATTCTTCTGGAGGAAATGAGATTTCTAATGCCTCTAGTAAAAGATCCAGAGTGCCTGTAAATGTTATATGAACTTATCAGAGGAATAAGAGATTCTTCAACCTGTATGCCCATTAGGGATGTGTAAAATTTCAACCAGGTTGTCTATTTTAGTGGCTAAAGTTCATCTACAGGAAGGTGATAGGGATAGGAAAGAGATGAGGTTAAATGGATCAGAGGAAGAGGATGAAGAAGATGAAGCTAGCTCAATAATAATGTTTGATGATGATATTGGTGTTATGCAACTCATGGTTAACTTATTCTCCTTACCCATCTCAAATAAAACCTTATTCATATCAGAAAGAACTAAATTTAATAAAATTATATTTTTAATAGTAATTTCACATGGTATTCATTATGAATATATATTTATGACTATAATTTTTTATATGCTATGGTTACGTTCATTACTTCATTTTCATTTTACTTATCATTAATCTATTTATTTTTTAACATAACTCAGTTTTATATTGTAACCTTATTTCATAATTTAATTTTGTAACATTTATATATATGTCCTGTTAAAAATTAGGAAGAAATCGAAATATTATGTTAACAAGTGATTATTGATAATAAGATGACCACAAATTTGGTGAAATCAATAAATTTTATTTAACATGTGCATATTAATTATTAACAATTAATGATAAAATATAGTTAAAGCAGATATAAATAAGATGTATTAAAATTAAATATAGATATGTATTAATTTTATTTAATTTTTTATATTAAATATTAATAAATTAAAAAGTCACATATTTATTAATAGTATTAATAGGATTAATGAATTTTATTTAATATACGCATTAATTATTAGTAATGATAAAAAAATTTTTTATCTTTACTATTATAATTCCTCTTTCTATTTTTATTTGTCACAAGTTTTTCTTTTATTTAAAAATATTTGTCGCATTTAAAAAATTAAAAAGTATTAGCAATTTTTTTTTTAATTTTACCTTTTATCTCTACTAAATATAATAAATATTTACACAAGAAGTAATTAGTTGAAATAAAGAATATTTACTAAATTATTAGTATTTTTTTTATAAAAATGAGGTTATTCGATCATTATCACCGTACAAAACGTAAATGCGACAAATAAAAATAGAAAAAGGTAGATGTGTATTAATTTTATTTAAATTTTTATGCTAAGTATTAAGAAATTAATAAGTCATATTAATTAGTAATAATATGATTAATGAATTTTATTTAATGTACATATTAATAGTTATTATATTTAATTTAATATATACATATTAAAAATTAATTATAATTAGTGTAAAGTATATTTTATTTTTATCATTATAATTCATAAATATAGATGTATATTAATTTTATTTAAACTTTTTATGTTAAGTATTAAAAAATTAAAAAGTCATATGTTAATTAATGATAATAATAAAATTAATGAATTATATATATATATATATATATCCATTAAAATAGAATAAAAAACTTATTTTTCCTTAAAAAAGTCACATGTTAATACTAGTAATAACAAGAGTAATAAATTTTATTTAGTATATGCATATCAATATTAATTAATATAAAAAGATTCATATTTATATTTATTGTTATTATTATCATTTATAAAAATGTATTTTTTTCTAATTACGATTTATAAGTAGCCAATTAGATAAAAAAAAAGCCAAATGTTTATGTCAATTTGCATTTATATCCATAACTTTTAATTTTGTCGGAAATTGTCACACCTTTAAAATTTGTCACAATTATATCTAATGGAGTGAAATTGAATTTAAAAAGTTAATGATAAATTATAATATAGCACTGAAAAGTTTTATGTGATTAACAAATAAAAGTTTTAGATATAATTGTGTTTAATATAAACGTTTGACATTTTTAGTCTACTGATTAAGCTTTATATTTAAAAATAGATTTTATTTTTATATTTATTTTTAATGAGAACTTTATACTAAAAAATATTTTTATTAATTTCAATTTACATAATTATCTTTTTTATCACCGCAGACTAATCTATATTTCTAATTATAAAATGTAAAAATAAATTCAAATATTTTTACAAAATAAGTTTGAAAATAATATATAATTAAAAATAATATATCCTACATGAATTATAGCATCCTTTAAGTAAAATGTATATTTTATATATAATTTACTCTAATTAATATATGTATTTTATTTAATATATATTACATTTCATGATAAATTGGGCTTATATATATTTTTTTTCATTAATTTTTTACTAAATTTTTGAAAAACCCATTAATGATAATAAATTTTAATTGAAGAGAAATAAAAAAATCAATGCAAAAATATATATATATGATTCTACAATTTTATTCTTCTCTTCACAAAAAAAGAATGAAAAAAATGAAAAAAAAAAAAACAAATTCTATGAAAATTTGTGAAGAACTCTTATATTTTACTTTTTCATTTAAAAAAAATTTGTAATGTGAAAAACTTATATAAATTATATGATTTATATGTCTAAATATTATATCATATATTTTGATCACATGATAAATTTGGTCTACATATAAATTTTTCTTTTTCAATTATTACTCATTAATTCTTTGAAAAACTCACCAATGATTTCAAATTCTAATTCAAAAAAAAAAAAAAAAAACATACACACACGCGCGCGATGTAATAATATTCATGAAACTGAATTATCATGAATTGTAGCATCCATTTTATGAAATACTCATGTTAGCTAAAGTAAACTATATATAAAATACATATTTTATGTAATGGATCTTGCAATTCACATGGGATATATTCTTGTCAATTATATATTCTTTTCAAAATTACTTTTGTAAAAATGTATAAATTTATTTTTACATTTTATATTCAGATGTATAGATTTATTTAATTTGATTTAAAAGATAATTATGTTAATTGAAATTAATAAAAATATTTTTAGTATAAAGTTTTAATTTAAAATAAATATAAAACAAAATTTATTTTTAAATATAAATTTTAATCAATGGATTAAAAATACCAAACATTTATATTAGGTCACTATTATATGCAAAGCTTTTATTTGTTAATTAAATAAAATTTTAGGTACTATATTGTAATTTATCATTAATTTTTTCAAATTCAATTTCACTTCATTAGATAAAATGGTATAAAATGGTGATAAATTTTAAAGGTGCGGCTATTTCAGATAAAATTAAAAGTTATATATATAAATGTGAATTGATATAAATATTTAGCATTTTTTGTCTGATTGGCTTTTATAAATATAGATATATATATTAATTTTATTAAAATATTTATTTTAAGTATTAAGAAGTTAAAATATTAAATAATGGTAATAATAAGATAAGATTAAAATTGGCTACTGAAAAAAAAAATCTAATAAAGTGTCACTTCTCACTTTCTTTCAGATGAATTTATTTTAATGATCAATTTTATTATTTGCTTGTTTGATATTGTATTTAAAGGTTCAAAATTATTTTTCTAAATAAAAACATCATTTTAAATACCGTTACAAAAAGTAGTTTGAAAAAGTTATTTTATTAATTTAATATTTTTATGATTAAAAATTATCAAATTTAATTTTTAATTATTTTTTAATATTCTCTAACTAATATATTTAAAAAATAATTTTCTTAACAATAATACTAATAGATTCTATATTTATTATATAGATATAAACATAGATATGGATATCCAAATTTTGTTAGAAGCGAAATTAAAATGTCATTATTATTTTTATTTTACGGTCGGCGATGAATGGGCATCCAAATCCAGCCCAAGAAGAAGAAGAGCCCCCACTCTTACTCCCACTGCGATGCCAAGAACAAGAAGAAGAGACTTCAGTTGCGGCATCGATCTATTCTATTCATCTCTTGTTAAAATCTTTCAATTTGGAGATAAATTTCTCTGCCCTCAAAAGTTATCTCTGCAATGGCTACCTTCTCTCACTAATCTTAACAATGCTTTCCACTTCTGTTAAACACGAGTTCATTGAAGGGCATAATCCATATCCACCCGAAGAAGAAGACTCCGGACTTGTACTACTTGTATTCCAATTAAACTGAAAATAACATAATTTTCATCCAAAGCATACGATCTTGATACATCCACCAAGAACCCAACAGCTGATAACATGGACTCTTACACTTCATTCGGGGGAGAAGTTTTATGGCTATGGGAATTGATGTAGACAGAGAAAGCAAACTGTGATTTAATTTGCATGGATTTTTCAACTAACAGTCTATTCTTTACACGCAAATAAACCTGACATTCAAAGAAAATGTAGTTGAGCATATCTTACATAGCCACGGATAAGCCCTTCTTTCTTTCCACAACCTGCCCAGCATCTAGTACCAATCATAATAAATTGCCCGAATAACTAACCCTACATCCAAGACGCGCGCGCACACACACACACATCGCACAATCATATAATATTAAAATAATAATAATAATAATATAGATTTTAACCACACAATATAGAAAAAAAAAAGAAGAATAACACAGATTTTTAACGTAGTTCATCCGTAAGATTTACAATCACGGGCAATACATGAAAAAAAAATTTGGCTATAATAAAAAACAAGATACAATCACTCAGAATTCTCAAACCCTAACCCCATTATGTTTTCTGAATTTCTCACAACTCTCCCGCAAATGGCAAATTCGGGCCTGAAACCTACCACTAATCTCATTTTTTATTCCAATCATATCGCAGTGAGAAACTTTTGAAAGTCGGGTCACGATTTAAATATAAGACATTTAAAATTCAAGCCACATAAAAAGAAAATAACATCCAAGCTGACTTTCCTCTCAGTATTCTTCAAATCAATTCAATCACCCTGAGGAATACAACAAAAATGATTCAACAAGAACCCTACTGCAACCGAAGCTTTCAAGTGGCAGTGAATCTTCTTAGCCTTGCGATTATTATGAAATCCAGTGAGATCCCTCTTCATTTTTTATAAAAAAAATTATAAATAAATATTTAAATTGAGCATTTATCTAAACTAGGTATATATCTTATTTTTTAAAATTATTAATAAATAAATAATAAAAATATAATATTTAAATTTTAAAAATATTAAAATGTACAAAAATTATACATTTTAGAAACATACATATAAAAACTCTTATTTACCATATTATAATAATTTTAAATTTATATTAATTTTTTATTAAAATTTAATAAAATTATATTTTTAATAGTAATTTCACATGGTATTCATTGTGAGAATATATTTATGACTATAATTTTTTATATGCTATAGTTACGTTCATTAATTCATTTTCATTTTACTTATCATTAATCTATTTATTTTTTTATCATAACTCGGTTTTATATTGTAACCTTATTTCATAATTTAATTTTGTAACATTTATATATATATCCTATTAAAAATTAGGAAGAAATCGAAATGTTATGTTAACAAGTGATTATTGATAACAATATGGCCACAAATTTGGTGAAATCAACAAATTTTATTTAACATATGCATATTAATTATTAACAATTAATGATGAAATATAGTTAAAACAGATATAAATAAGATGTATTAAAATTAAATATAGATATGTATTAATTTTATTTAATTTTTTATATTAAATATTAATAAATTAAAATGTCACATATTAATTAATGGTATTAATAAGATTAATGAATTTTATTTAATATATACATTAATTATTAGTAATGATAAACAATTTTTTTATCTTTACGATTATAATTCCTCTTTCTATTTTTATTTGTCACAAGTTTTTTTTTTATTTAAAATTATTTGCCGCATTTAAAAAATTATGAAGTATTAATAATTTTTTTTTTCATTTTACCCTTTATCCCTATTAAATGTAATAAATATTTATATAAGAAGTAATTAGTTGAGATAAAGAGTATTTAGTAAATTATTAGTATGTTTTTTTTTATATATATAAATGAGGTTATCCAATCATTATTACCATACAAAATGCAAATGTGACAAATAAAAATAGACAAAGGTAGATATGTATTAATTTTATTTAAATTTTTATGCTAAGTATTAAGAAATTAATAAGTCACATTAATTAGTAATGATAATATGATTAATAAATTTTTTTTAATATATATATTAATAATTATTATATTTAATTCAATATATACATATTAAAAATTAATTATTATTTGTGTAAAATATATTTTATTCTTATCATTATAATTCATAAATATAGATGTATATTAATTTTATTTAAATTTTTTATGTTAAGTATTAAAAAAATTAAAAAGTCACATATTAATTAATTAATAATAATAATATTAATGAATTATATATATATATGTATATATATATATATATATATATATTTATCCATTAAAATAGAATTAAAAAACTTATTTTTCCTAAAATAGTCACATGTTAATAGTAGTAATAACAAGAGTAATAAATTTTATTTAGTATATACATATCAATATTAATTAGTATAAAAAGATTCATCTTTATTACTATTATTATTATTATTTATAAAAATGTATTTTTTTTTCTAATTATGATTTATAAATATAGATATATATTAATTTTATCAAAATTTTTATATTAAGTATTAAGAAATTAAAATATTAAATATTGGTAATAATAAAATAAGAGTGAAATTGGCTACTAAAAAAAATTATAATAAAGTGTCACTTATTACTCTTAGATGAATTTATTTTGATGATTAATTTTATTATATGCCTGTTTGGCATTGTATTTGAAAGTTCAAAATCACTTTTCTAAATTAAAGTATTATTTTAAATATTATTAAAAAAATAATTTTATTAATTTTATATTTTTATGATTAAAATTTATTAAATTTAATTTTAAATTATTTTTAAATATTTTTTAAATAATATATTTAAAAAAAAATAATTTTCTCAAAAGTAATTCTAACAATAATACTAAACAAATCTTATATTTATTATATAGATATAAACATATATATGAATACTAACAGGACATAATTTTAACTGTTGGGCTTATACCAAAGAAGCCCAATAAACCTACTCTTATGGCAAACCCGTAATTGGTAAACATGGAAGGCAACCTAAAGAGTCCAGGTCCAACACAAGAATGGCGCTGCCAATGCCCAAGGGTCACTGCCACTGGTATTTTCATGCCGGTGGGAACTGGTTACAGAGAGGATCAGCAAACTCTTAATGATTCTGGTTGGTGTAGGCTTTCTCCGAAGTGCTAGCGCATCAGTGCCCGTGGAAGCGCGTTTGGCTGTATATGGAATTGAGCCGCTTAAACGGTGCGTTTTAACTTTTAACGCGGGCGGGTGGGTCAAACTTAAAATTTCAAATTGCTCCTTATCAGAGCATTTTTCCTAAGCTTATCAGACCCAAATCCCCTCTTCAGATTCTCCTTTCCTTGCATTTGAGTTTCCACCTCTAAAAATATCAGGAAATGAATTCTGGATCACAAGAAGCTGAGAATCGAAAGAGAAAAACTAATTCTGGATCTCAAGAACAGGAAGCAAATAAACGGAAGAGGCAATGGTCCTTGCAAGACTTCGAGATTGGAAAACCATTAGGAAAAGGAAAATTTGGGAGAGTCTATCTCGCCAGAGAAGTAAAGGTATTTTCTTAATTCATTTCTGTTTGTTTACCAAGAAAATGATTAAAAACTGCCGATATACAAGCCATTGCTTCTCTCTGACCTCCATTTTGTGTTTTTCCTCATCGAATTTATTGATTTCTTATCTTTATTTGCTACTGTCAGAGCAAATACATTGTGGCATTGAAGGTAATATTCAAGGAACAGATAGAGAAGTACAGGATTCATCACCAATTAAAGAGAGAGATGGAGATTCAGACCAGTCTTCGCCACCCGAATATTCTGCGTCTCTACGGTTGGTTTCACGACGATGAGCGCATTTTCTTGATCCTCGAGTATGCTCACGGTGGTGAGCTTTATAGAGAGCTTCGGAAGAAAGGTTATCTCAGTGAGAAACAAGCTGCCACGGTGAAAATCCCTATCTCCAGTATAGACAGCTTTATGATGCTTTGATTCTAGTGCCTTTATTCCGTGTAAGCAAGGACTGACAATATGCCATTTTGTTTGTTTCTTATCAATTCAGTATATTGGAAGTCTCACAAACGCCTTGGCATACTGTCATAAGAAGGATGTGATTCACAGGGATATTAAGCCAGAAAATTTGCTGCTTGATCATGAGGTATGCCGTGGTAATGTTGCGATTTTAACTTCGAAGGGTATCGGTCTTTATCAACTTGGTTTTTTACCAGTATACACTTCTTGCCCTTTGTGCATAAATTAAGAAACTGAAGAGGAAAACGAACAAACTATTAGTCAAATTCATTGTACTTGCCTTTCTCTGGGATCAGCACTCTTAATTTTCTGATTAATCATCAACTAGAAGTTAGTGAGCTACTGAATTTAAGAGCGTGAATGTTGTTCTATTAAACATAATGACTATAAAAGGTGTAATGAGCACATATCCAACAAATTCGGTTACCGTACCTTAGCATTTGTGCTTAACATGGATTATCCTTTGCTTTAAGATCGTATGTTTTGACATCATGTTTATATCCTTTGCTTTAAGATCGTATGTTTTGACATCATGTTTATGTCTGTAGATAAGAGATGTTTTTCCAAGTTTTTGGAAGAGAAATTATGATTGAAGTTGGATAGACAAGTATTTATCTCTAGAATACTGAATTTGAAGAGGAAAAGGACCCAATGTTGGCTGGAAATATAATTTGGCTGGAAATAGGAGTTGGAGATGCATCCCATAATCTAGTCCTTAAATAGGGTTTCATTTGTAAATTTCACTATTAAACTAATTCTGCAATCTTCTTATTATGCTCGTCTGCAATTGAATTGATTTGCTGAACCTCCACTTGCATGATATCTTTTTCAATAAATTCAGGGTGTTTCATAATACCTGCAGGGTCGATTGAAAATTGCTGATTTTGGGTGGTCTGTGCAATCAAGGAGCAAGAGGCACACAATGTGCGGGACTCTTGATTATCTAGCACCAGAAATGGTGGAAAATAAAGCTCATGATTATGCAGTTGATAACTGGACTTTGGGCATACTTTGTTACGAGTTCATTTATGGTGCCCCTCCTTTTGAAGCTGAGAATCAAACGGATACATTCAGAAGGCAAGGAGTGTTGTTTGCTAAGCATTAGTGCAGATTAATTTATACTGTGAACTAGCTTGTAAGCATGGATTTGATTATGTGATTGCAGGATCATGAAAGTTGATCTGACTTTCCCTTCTGATCCTCCAGTTTCTGCAGAAGCCAAAAACCTCATTAGCCGAGTAAGTAACCATGTCATATTCTTGTGGGGTGACAAACAACCCTGGAATTTTTTAATGGCGTTCCTGAACATGAAATCTTACGCTTTGCAGCTTCTGGTAAAGGACTCTTCAAAGAGGCTCCCCCTTCAGAAGATCATGGATCATCCATGGATACTCAAGAATGCAGATCCTATGGGAATCTGCAAGTAGCATTATCTAACTTCGTATGTAATTAGATTTTGTATCTAATGTTATTTGGGGAAATTGAAGTAGCTTCTCAAGTTGATAAGCTCAAAGGTGGTCGATTCCCCCACGTGAAAACTTAACCTTCAGACTCATATCTAGCTAACTTTATTTCGTGTGCAACTGTGGATTAGGATGCAGATATTCAGAATTGTCCAAATATATGACCAATTATTTTTGTGCATTCATTTGAATTATCCAAATATCATCATCAGTGGTTAACAATTGACTTTGGACCTAACCGATCTCAGTTGATTAAATTTGCTAGTAAATGAAGACAACAAGCAATTGCAGAGTTTTAACTCATAATTCGTCCAAACTCTATTGCAATGTAAAGGCAGTTTCGACTTCCAAAAATCTGATAGCCTGTTAACGCTGGGTATATTTAGGAACAATAAGGTGCATGTACTATGAAGAAAGTATGCTAAGTATCCAGAATGATTTATCTGGATTAGAAGCTTGGCTAAGAGGAAATTGTTTTACAATGTGATAAAGATCATATTATATATATATATATATATATATATATATATATATATATATATATATATATATATATATATATATATATATATTTTTAATATATTTATACATATTTAATTATTTTTATATTAATATTTTTAATTTAAAAAATATTTTATTTATATTGATAAATTGGAAAATTCTTTACTTGAAATATTAAACCAAATCATTAAATAACTCTCACATAAAAATGTGAATAAAACAATCATTCATTGAGGAAGCGAATAGCAACGTGATTTCCATATATATTTTCTTGATTTCCAAATTTGTTCCTTGTTGATCACAAAAGCCAAAGTGTTAAAAAAATGCAAGTGTAGTCTTTGCTTAACTATTTCAGCAAACTTTCATCAACTATTTAGCCTCTTAATAGTTGCAAAAGTTAAATTCCCCACCAGCTAGACAAAGGTTCTTTAGTCACCGGTTAAATGTTTTCATATTAGATAAGAAACACAAGACTGAACATATATTAAGGTCGTACAGAAGTTGTAAGCTAAGAAGAAGAGTCTCCAACTTCGCAGGGAGCGATTATGGCGTTGCTGATGGTGGTGTCACTGCTACCGCTAATAGTAGTATCACTAGTATTATCATTAGTCACGAGTTGATTATTTGCAGAAATGGAGATAACATTAGTGGTTAAGTTTATACCATTCCCCTTCTCGGGCAAGACTGCAGTATGGTGCAGACAACCCGTAGTGGTGGAGGTATCAAGGGCGGCACTGAGAAGAGCGGGTGATTAGGGAGCTTCCACACGCTTCTTTGCACCCCTGTGCATGTGCGTCTTGCAATAATTCTCGCTAGGAACAATATCTCTGCTGCATCGCCGCTTCTTTCTATCTGTTCTTCTACACCTCCCTGGTTCAACATCTACATAACTTCGGTTCAAGCATGAGGTGCCACATCCTTGAACTGAAAACAAAGACAACAAAAAAGAAATCCAATTCTACACTAATCCAAGAATGAATTTGCAGAGGATTCCTGGAAGAAGTTGTGCAAAGTCTTCATGATTAAATTGTTCATAGAAATAATAGGGCATATAAATTAGGCATTAAGAGACCTGCTGGCGGCCTTACTAACTAGTCAAAGCATCCATAAAGTAATTGCAACTAGGGAATAATTACTAAAATGTAACCCACCCCACATCCAGGAGCACTTCCATTCCAATTGTACAGCACTCTGTTCTGGAATGGAACTAGCTAGAAATTGAAGGCATATGGGAGGTGTATTGAAATGAAAATAACAATAGCATCGTGGAGGTCTTAAGTCCTACCACCAGACAACCAAAATGTGGTTATTTGAAAAATCCTACAAAGTTATAAAACTTATTTTCATGATTCATTTAGACTATATGTCAATATAAAAATAACTTCCCAAAGCAATTTCCATCTTTGTTATACTCACACTACCTTGAAGAACACTCTTTGGTGAGAAGTTCAATCCTTGAGATGTGACACCTTTGGCATTTTTTATGTTTCTGTTGTTGCCTCCATCGATCAGATTCTTCAGACCAACATTGTTGCTACAATTGACATTCCTATCAGCAATACTGTTAGTCTTGTGACTGTTGCTACTTCCACCCTTGTTAGTTCCCACAGTTGCTGTGGTAATGGTCGTCCGTGGGAACACAGCTGTTGATCATGATTGCATTGGCATTTATACAGCCAGCAATGCCCCTAAGGTTCAAGCTCGTACTAATGCCTTTCTAGCAACTAACCACAATAACAGCTTTGGTTGTACAACCAATGATTTTGGCATCAACACTATTGCAGGCGTTGCCATAGTTTTTATGGCTTTTATGAGTGCCATTTGAGAGAACTGCAGTGGTTGAAGTGCAATCACTGGCGTTTGGATTCTGCGAAGTCTTGCTTGAATTTTTCAGTGGTGTTGCATTAGAAGCAGTGATCGTTTGGGAAGCTTCCACAGGCTTTCTTGAACACTGACGGCCACCGTGCTTATGCTGCTCACAATACTTCTGACCAGAAACCACATTTTTCTTACACCTCCATTTCTTCCCATCAGTTCTTCTACACCTCCCTGGTTCTGGGTCCATCTTATTTATATCAAATTCCTGAGGACTGAACCAAACCAAGAAAGACTATAAATAAATTTTCTTAAATCCTCTTTTCAAATTTATATGGACAAACAATTTCAATAAACATATACCTATCTGAAATTTGATAAGACGATGGATTATAAAACCAAGTAGAAGCGTAAAGAAGAGATACAGCTTGGATATAATCTACAGATTCCACCATTAACGAAGCCAAAAGATGAAGACACGCTCTTCCAAAAGGGAAGTACTTGTACAGGAAGTCCAGCTGCTGAGTACTTGTATATAATCACTTGTCGCTGAAGCTCACACAGCTGTGCCTCTGTTAGCAGAGCCTTCCCATGTCTGATCACGGGGCCACGATCATCATCGCAATACAAACCTTCATCGATGATGATGCTGCTCCTTCCCTTATCTGATGATCATCACCCTTCTTTACTTCCGTCACTAGCGTCCGTACTTTATCATCACTATTAAACGGTGCGTTTGGCTGTATATGGAATTGAGCCACTTAAACGGTGCGTTTTAACTTTTAACGCAGGCGGGTGGGTCAAACTTAAAATTTCAAATTGCTCCTTATCGGAGCATTTTTCCTAAGCTTATCAGACCCAAATCCCCTCTTCAGATTCTCCTTTCCTTGCATTTGAGTTTCCACCTCTAAAAATATCAGGAAATGAATTCTGGATCACAAGAACAAGAAGCTGAGAACCGAAAGAGAAAAACTAATTCTGGATCTCAAGAACAGGAAGCAGATAAACGGAAGAGGCAATGGTCCTTGCAAGACTTCGAGATTGGAAAACCACTAGGAAAAGGAAAATTTGGGAGAGTCTATCTCACCAGAGAATTAAAGGTATTTTCTTAATTCAATTCTGTTTGGTTACAAATAAAATGATTAAGAACTGCCGATATTCACGCCATTGCTTCTCTCTGACCTCCATTTTGTGTTTTTCCTCATCGAATTTGTTGATTTCTTATCTTTATTTGCTACTTTCAGAGCAAATACATAGTGGCATTGAAGGTAATATTCAAGGAACAGATAGAGAAATACAGGATTCATCACCAATTAAAGAGAGAGATGGAGATTCAGACCAGTCTTCGCCACCCGAATATCCTGCGTCTCTACGGTTGGTTTCACGACGATGAGCGCATTTTCTTGATCCTCGAGTATGCTCACGGTGGTGAGCTTTATATAGAGCTTAAGAAGAAAGGTTATCTCAGTGAGAAACAAGCTGCCACGGTGAAAACCCTTATCTCCAGTATAGACAGCTTTATGATGCTTTGATTCTAGTGCCTTTATCCCGTGTGAGCAAGGACTGACAATATGCCATTTTGTTTGTTTCTTATCAATTCAGTATATTGCAAGTCTCACAAACGCCTTGGCATACTGTCATAAGAAGGATGTGATTCACAGGGATATTAAGCCAGAAAATTTGCTGCTTGATCATGAGGTATGCCGTGGTAATGTTGCGACTCTAACTTTGAAGGGTACTGGTCTTTATCAACTTGGTTTTTTACCGGTATACACTTCTTACCCTTCGTGCATAAATTAAGAAACTGAAGAGGAAAACGAACAAATTATTAGCCAAATGCATTGTACTTGCCTTTCTCTGGGATCAGCACTCTTAATTTTCTGATTAATCATCAACTAGAAGTTAGTGAGCTACTGAGTTTAAGAGCGTGAATGTTGTTCTATTATACATAATGACTATAAAGGTGTAATGAGCACGTATCCAACAAATTCGGTTACTGTTCCTTACCATTTGTGCTTAACATGGATTATCCTTTGCTTTAAGATTGTATGTTTTGACATCATCATTATGTCTGTAGATAAGAGATGTTTTTCCAAGTTTTTGGAAGAGAAATTATGATTGAAGTTGGATAGACAAGTATTTACCTCTAGAATACTGAATTTGAAGAGGAAAAGGACCCAATTTTGGCTCTTGGCTGCAAATAAAATTTGGCTGGAAATAGGAGTTGGAGATGCATCCTATAATCTTGTCCTTAAATAGGGTTTCATTTGTAAAATTTCACTATTAAACTAATTTTGCAATCTTCTTATTATGCTTGTCTGCAATTGAATTGATTTGCTGAACCTCCACTTGCATGATATCTTTTTCAATAAATTCAGGGGTGTTTCATAATACCTGCAGGGCCGATTGAAAATTGCTGATTTTGGGTGGTCTGTGCAATCAAGGAGCAAGAGGCACACAATGTGCGGGACTCTTGATTATCTAGCACCAGAAATGGTGGAAAATAAAGCTCATGATTATGCAGTTGATAACTGGACTTTGGGCATACTTTGTTATGAGTTCCTTTATGGTGCCCCTCCTTTTGAAGCTGAGAGTCAAAGGGGTACATTCAGAAGGCAAGGAGTGTTGTTTGCTAAGCATTAGTGCAGATTAATTTATACTGTGAACCAGCTTGTAAGCATGGATTTGATTATGTGATTGCAGGATCATGAAAGTTGATCTGACTTTCCCTTCTGATCCTCCAGTTTCTGCAGAAGCCAAAAACCTCATTAGCCGAGTAAGTAACCATGTCATATTCTTGTGGGGTCACAAACAACCCTGGAATTTTTTAATGGCCTTCCTGAACATGAAATCTTACACTTTGCAGCTTCTGGTAAAGGACTCTTCAAAGAGGCTCCCCCTTCAGAAGATCATGGATCATCCATGGATAATCAAGAATGCAGATCCTATGGGAATCTCCAAGTAGCATTATCTAACTTCGTATGTAATTAGGTTTTGTATCTGATGTTATTTGGGGAAATAGAAGTAGCTTCTCAAGTTGATAAGCTCACAGGTGGTTGATTCCCCAGTTGAAAACTTAACCTTCAGGCTCGCATCCAGCTAACTTTATTTCGTGGGCAACTGTGGATTAGGATGCTGATATTCAGAATAGTCCAAATATATGACCAATTATTTTTGTGCATTCATTTGAATTATCCAAATATCGTCATCAGTGGTTAACAATTGACTTTGGACCTAACCGATCTCAGTTGATTAAATTTGTTAGTAAATGAAGACAACAAGCAATTGCAGAGTTTTAACTCATAATTCGTCCAAACTCTATTGCAATGTAAAGGCAGTTTCGACTTCCAAAAATCTGATAGCCTGTTAACGCTGGGTATATTTAGGAACAATAAGGTGCATGTACTATGAAGAAAGTATGCTAAGTATCCAGAATGATTTATCTGGATTAGAAGCTTGGCTAAGAGGAAATTGTTTTACAATGTGATAAAGATCATATTATAAATATATATATATATTAAGAATATAAATATAAATATACTTTTAATAGATTTTTATTTTTAATATATTTATACATATTTAATTATTTTATATTAATATTTTGAATTTAAAAAATATTTTATTTATATTGATAAATTGGAAAATTCTTTACTTGAAATATTAAACCAAATCATTAAATAACTCTCACATAAAAATGCGAATAAAACAATCATTCATTGAGGAATCGAATAGCAACGTGATTTCCATATATATTTTCTTGATTTCCAAATTTGTTCCTTGTTGATCACAAAAGCCAAAGTGTTAAAAAAATGCAAGTGTAGTCTTTGCTTAACTATTTCAGCAAACTTTCATCAACTATTTAGCCTCTTAATAGTTGCAAAAGTTAAATTCCCCACCAGCTAGACAAAGGTTCATTATTCACCGGTTAAATGTTTTCATATTTGATTAGAAACACAAGACTGAACATATACTAAGATCGTACAGAAGTTGTAAGCTAAGAAGAAGAGTCTCCATCTTCGCAGGGAGCGATTATGGCGTTGCTGATGGTGGTGTCACTGCTACTGCTAATAGTAGTATCACTAGTATTATCATTAGTCACGAGTTGATTATTTGCAGAAATGGAGATAACATTAGTGGTTAAGTTTATACCATTCCCCTTCTCGGGCAAGATTGCAGTAAGGTGCAGACAACCCGTAGTGGTGGAGGTATCAAGGCTGGTACTGAGAAGAGCGGGTGATTAGGGAGCTTCCACACGCTTCTTTGCACCTCTGTGCATGTGCGTCTTGCAATAATTCTCGCTACGAACAATATCTCTGCTGCATCGCCGCTTCTTTCTATCTGTTCTTCTACACCTCCCTGGTTCAACATCTACATAACTTCGGTTCAAGCATGAGGTGCCACATCCTTGAACTGAAAACAAAGACAACAAAAAAGAAATCCAATTCTACACTAATCCAAGAACGAATTTGCAGAGGATTCCTGGAAGAAGTTGTGCAAAGTCTACATGATTAAATTGTTCATAGAAATAATAGGGCATATAAATTAGGCATTAAGAGACCTGCTGGCGGCCTTACTAACTAGTCAAAGCATCCATAAAGCAATTGCAACTCGGGAATAATTACTAAAATGTAACCCAACCCACATCCAGGAGCACTTCCATTCCAATTGTACAGCACTCTGTTCTGGAATGGAACTAGCTAGAAATTTAAGGCATATGGGAGGTGTATTGAAATGAAAATAACAATGGCATTGTGGAGGTTTTAAGTCCTACCACCAGACAACCAAAATGTGGTTATTTGAAAAATCCTACAAAGTTATAAAACTTATTTTCATGATTCATTTAGACTATATGTCAATATAAAAATTACTTCCCAAAGCAATTTTCATCTTTATTATACTCACACTACCTTGAAGAACACTCTTTGGTGAGAAGTTCAATCCTTGAGATGTGACACCTTTGGCATTTTTTATGTTTTTGTTGTTGCCTCCATCGATCAGATTCCTCAGACCAATATTGTTGCTACAATTGACATTCCTATCAGCAATACTGTTAGTCTTGTGACTGTTGCTACTTCCACCCTTGTTAGTTCCCATAGTTGCTGTGGTAATGGTCGTCCGTGGGAACACCGCTGTTGATCATGATTGCATTGGCATTTATACAGCCAGCAATGCCCCTAAGGTTCAAGCTCGTACTAATGCCTTTCTAGCAACTAACCACAATAACAGCTTTGGTTGTACAACCAATGATTTTGGCATCAACACTACAGCAGGTGGTGCCATAGTTTTTATGGCTTTTACGAGTGCCATTTGAGAGAACTGCAGTGGTTGAAGTGCAATCACTGGTGTTTGGATTCTGCGAAGTCTTGCTTGAATTTTTCAGTGGTGTTGCATTAGAAGCAGTGATCGTTTGGGAAGCTTCCACAGGCTTTCTTGAACACTGACGGCCTCCGTGCTTATGCTGCTCACAATACTTCTGACCAGAAACCACATTTTTCTTACACCTCCATTTCTTCCCAACAGATCTTCTACACCTCCCTGGTTCTGGGTCCATCTTATTTATATCAAATTCCTGAGGACTGAACCAAACCAAGAAAGACTATAAATAAATTTTCTTACTTTTACAGCTATGAATCTAAATCCTCTTTTCAAATTTATATGGACAAACAATTTCAATAAACATATACCTATCTGAAATTTGATAAGACGATGGATTATAAAACCAAGTAGAAGCGTAAAGAAGACATACAGCTTGGATATAATCTACAGATTCCACCATTAACGAAGCCAAAAGATGAAGACACGCTCTTCCAAAAGGGAAGTACTTGTACAGGAAGTCCAGCTGCTGAGTACTTGTATATAATCAGTTGTCGCTGAAGCTCACACAGCTGTGCCTCTGTTAGCAGAGCCTTCCCATGTCTGATCACGGGGCCACGATCATCATCGCCAATCCCAATACAAACCTTCATCGATGATGATGCTGCTCCTTCCCTTACCTGATGATCATCACCCTTCTTTACTTCAGTCACCAGCGTCCGTACTTTATCATCACTATTACGGGGCCACCTCCGTCAAAAAAAAAAAAAAAGAAAAAAAAATACAAGGCAAATCATGCTCTGAAAAAACTGCCGGATAGATATATAATAGAAGCTTCAAGTCAGGTCATCAAGCCAGAAAAAGCTCAGGAAAAAAATTATTAACTGGAGGCAGAGCTCTAGAGAGGTTTAGCCTCCATGGCCTTGTCGATTGAAGATGAAAGAACTCAAGAAGAAGAAACAAGGGACGAATGTGTGATATTTATTCTTCAAAAAATGGAACACAAAAGCGAAGCAACGCCTATACTTGAACAAGGGGTCATGAAAGCAATGGCAGGGTTCTGACATTGTCAGCCTTTTCTGGCTTGCCCGCCCGCCGCAGGCCAACTTCAGAGAAAATGCGCGCATTTTTACCTGTATGGAAGATGAACGTCCCATTCGAAACTATAGAACGTTAACTCCACAATTTTGTTCGCCTGCTCCAATTGCCCAATTGCTCTGCTGACCTGAGCGCTGAAAATGGACTCCACGCTCCTCACCTCAGTGATGGATTTGGGGGGTAAACAGTGTGGAGAGGATGACACGACAAAGGCTTTTTCTTCTAGGTGGGCCTCGTTATCTGGCTTTAATAAGAGGGGCCATTTATGGACAGGTGGATCTGGGAACTGGCTGGGGACTTGGGATTGTCTTGAAGTGTTGACTTTCGAATGGATTGACTAAATGAAAAGGCCCAATTTATAATCCAAGGATCCATTTGATTCTAAATCTGAACCCAGTTCATGATTTCATCCCTTTTCCTGGTTTTGGGCCTTCCAATTAGAAAAGGAAAATTATTGAAATTATTGTTTCAATTATGGAATCATGATTTCAACCATGGAAGCTCACCTAGAGCGAGAGTGAGGAGTTTCGGATTTGAGTTCCCCTATCACCACACCACGCATTGGTTATTAAATTAGCATGATATGTTTAGGGAAGGTGATGGGCACCTTTTTTTTTAGTTCATATGTTATTGAGCCTTTGAACAAGAATAATAAAAGAACTACTAGTTTTGAACTTGAGACCACCTTCTCCACTCTTGTTGGCCCAAAACATTTGCAGTCTCGGCCCACTAAGTAGATCGACATTACAAGGATTAACGCAGCACCAATCTTCCCCTGGAAGCCTCCCTCCAACCGCAACAAGTCACACGCAAAATAAGTGGTTCTTCACACTGGGGATTCGAAATTCCCGCCATTTTCTTAGGCATTCTCTCTTTGTGTGTGAGAAGGAAAACTTTCTTTTATTCTTCTTCCGCAGAAACACTCTAAAAATACAGTAGTTGAATTATCCTATGAAACAAGATAAAAGTGTGTTGGGATTGGAATCCTGGTCTTCCTTGATCACACTCTCAATTCTACATTTGGTGGAGCAACCAATTTCTGCTTAAGAAGGTACATTTGGACTGTGAATCATTGATATAAATGTAATTATATAATGGACTAGTGAAACAAATGATGTTTGTTAGAATTTATTCATGTCATGATTTAGAACCCATGCATATTTAGCATTAAAGTTCCCTTTTAGTTCACCTAAAAGACTTTTGAAATGGACCCTCTTTTTCTTTTACTCCTTGCTCCACTTTGCCTTACATGTTCAAATCTTTCCATATTGTCAACAACCAATATGAACTGAGAAGCTCAAATATAAATCTGCTTTCCCACCTTGTTTTGGAATGTAAATTTTCTTACTGTTTTGAAATTTGTACAACTTTTTATTAGCATAAAACATTGCTAATTATGCTATCCAGTCCCAGCATTACAATTGGGTACCATATTGGTCAACAGGTTCTTATTAGTAGTCACCTCTAAGAGTCAAGAAGGGAACTCAAGGTGGGACAGATTTGAGTATGTTGTAATGTGATGGGAGTAATGGCAATTTAGTCGTTGCATTTAGCTGCAAAGCAGGGAGACAGCTGCGGGAATTTTATTCCAAAACTGAGGAAATATTAGTACCTTTTGCCAAGCAGCAAGAACAACTAAAGGCAATGCAAAAGACTTTGGAAGATGAGGAAAATTTTGAGAACACATCTGTAGATATTGACCCGAATGCACCTTTTATGAGAACATAAATTTCTCCTTGATCAGAGAAAAAGAAATGAAGGGGTATCCAAGCAACAGTGGTGCAAAGGCTGGCTCTGCTACTTCAGCTCGGAGATTTGGTAGAAATCCTGCTGTTTCAGGTGAAGCCTCAATGAGAAGCACGAGTGTGATATTAAAGAAGTCAAGGAGAAGGAGAAAATATTCAAGAGGAAGAATTCACAAGTGTGCCAACCGTCATGCTAATGGTGGCTTTGGTTCTGACATTGATGGGGTTGGCATAACAACCGTCTTGGAAGGAGATGCCATTGGAGCAGAGCCAGTTCTGGAAACAAAAAGCCCTGGAATTGGTGGTGATCGATATGAACAAGTGATGCTCATTAGCTGGGGACACTATGCAACTTGATGATGAAGCCCATGAAAGTGATGGGCGTGTTCAGACAACTTCTCGGGTTGGTTTACATCACTCCCAACCAGATAATCCCCTTTCCATGGAAGATACAGAACCGGAAGGCAGAATATCAGAACAGCTGACCTTTTACCTTCTGAGGTTGTTGAGAGCTGGGCTTGCAGCACTTGCCCCTTCTGTCCATGGTGAGAATGAATCTCCTAAAAGCAGAGACAATGATGAGAGATGCGGCGCAAGGATTCATGATTCTAATGCTCAGGTGGCTGAGAACACCAGCTTCTGAGTTTGTAGCTGGCAGACAGAAAAATGAACGTTGGACATGAAGATGAGTGGAATTGTTACTCCTGATTCCAAGGAGCAGTTTGGTTTCATGATAATGGTTGTGATGGAGGGAGGGAAAAACAGGGAGGGGGAGTAATTTTCTTTTCTTTTCTCCTCCCTGTACCATTTCTTTTTCCTTTTTAGTGTATATAAAACGGCCTTTCTTTTCTGGGAAACAGTTGCAGCAAAATTTGGAAGCCAGCAAAAGCATGTAAGCTGTAAGCATGCATATGTTAGGGAAGTGATAGATCCATATGCCTGCTGTAGTGGAAGATTATTTAGGCATTTAGGATATTATTCTTAATAATTAGAGACTTTTTGCCCTGAAAGAGTGCAGTAATTGAAGCTAGTTTTTCATTTGATTTTGCCTCGTTTCGAGCCTGCAATTTTCAGAGGCGTTGTGACTCTGTATAATTTGATGGGCGGGTGGGCTCCTAAAGGGACCTAACGCATGCTCAACCTCACATGTTTCTCCCTCCTGAAATTATGATTAAATAATTTAAAATTTTCTATAGCTGATAACAAATGTTTGAACCGACATCGTATCATTAGCTACGCTATTTTTTGACAACTCAAGCATTTTCGACTCATTCATTTCCTCTCTACCACAGTTTATTACACGTATTGTTGTCGTACAAGCCCACGAATCTCTCTTTTCTTAAAAACTGAACAACAATGCTCCAAATGGCTAACGATCCCTTTTTACTACCAGTAGGAAAAACTAAAAAAGACGTTCTTCCACGATGGTGTCGGTGTCTAACACTGTGGTTGAGCCACTCTGCTTTTACAAGTGACCTGTAGACACTTGTCTTTGATGTCATAGAAAAAAAACAAAATATGTATGCAAACTAGCATTATTATGCCCTCCAATCCCAATTTCAGTACCCACAGAACCGTTGAAGTACAAAACAAATCCAAAGTTGTGCAAGTATCTAAATTCCAAATTAAAAATTACATCAATTTTGAAAATAGAAAGACTTTCATTTCTTTGTTGACTATCTACTTTCGCAGTAGGGCTAGTACCTAAAGAGCATATGGGTGAAGGCTAGTAGTCCAACTCCTCATCAAATAACTCAAAACCATTTCCTCTTTGCATTCAAAGGGGGCATCATGAGATTAAGCCTCAACATTCATAATGTATGCGTTGTTCACATTTGGAAAAAAAAAAAAAATCATAATACAATCAGATAATGTATAAAATGATGGAATTCAAAAGGCCCAATAAAAATCACTTCGTTGATCAAAATATATTCATAATTTTCTCTATTTATGAATAAAAAATCTCCATTGCAAAATGGGCATTAGGCTGTGGGCTGGCAGGGAAGGCTTAAGTAGCCCAGTATCCAACTGGCAATTAAGGGACCATGTGAAGTGGGTCAGATGGGATTGGACCAAAACCCACTAGACCGTCATCATGGTGATAAATACTTATATCTATCTTGTGGGAGAGAGAGTGATGATGGCAGTGAAGAAGATGAGGCCAAAATGCGGTTCACTTTCCAAATAAATGAGCATGGCATTGGTACTCAATTACATGAAGAAAAGGGACAAAAGATGAACCTAACCACATTGACTCCTCTTTCTCCTTTTGAGTTTTTAATCCATCTTCGTCCCCCCTATCCATTTGTCCCTTCAATTTCTCCTTCTCTTCTTCCCTTCTCCTATCCTATCGCCCCACATTGTCCTCCTACACGTGATTTTCACGTGATATGCTTTTCTAGGATTAGGACATTTCCTGGTTTCACTTAAAAGCAAAAAAAAAAAAAAAAAAAAAAAAAAGAAAAAACTTTTCATCCAATTTAATTAAAAGTTAACTTTGTTAGAAATTAATCTATTATTACAAAACTTAACTTAATTCAATAAACGAAAGTATATTATTCACTTGATAAATTCAAATTCTTATTCCTTATCTCTCAATTCCCCAACTAATAGTAATAAGGAAAATTCGCACGTGGTAGAACTACTCAAGCAAGTATAGCATTAACAAGATTAATTAATATATATATATATAAGTATTCAGTTCAAACAGAACCGAATTAAATCATGAAAATTAAATTATATATTTTAGAAATTGAATCAAATTGAATCGTTTTATTTTGGTTTGATTCGATTTAATCCAATCGGTTTTGATTTTTTATTATTTTTTAATTTAGATTTAATTTTTAAGTTGTTTGGTCTAATTTTGATATTGGTTTGAATTTAATAATCATTAATCAATAAAATTAAACAATTTATATATATACATATAATTAAATATAATTAATAAATTTTTCATAAAAATAAATCAATTCAAAAATCAATAAAATTATTTAGTTCAATTCGATTTAATCGATTTTTTTCTTTTCAAAATTAAATCAAATCAGAATAACTAAAATTTTTATAATATAAAATTAAATTGAACTGAATTATTTTAAAAATCAAATTGAATTACTAAATTAAAACGATTCGGTTCAGTTAATTCAATTTGAACTTAATAATGCGCACCCTGTTTATATACATAGTCAGCAACATAATAACAAAACAATTCACTTTCTTTGTATTTTTCATGCTAATGCAAATGATTACGCATAATTAGCAGTAGAAAAATAGAACAATTTGTAACCAAAAAAAAAAAATTCAAATTGGAGAGATTTAGACGCAACAACTTTCTCGTCAATAAGAGATTAAAAAAAAAAAATGGAAAGATTGTGCTTACTTTTCAAACACGGGCTTTTTTCTTGTACACGACATGTGTAGGGGTTAATATATTAGATTTTTTTTTCTCCCTTAAAATTGACATCATAAATTTAAATTATAAATATATAAATTTTTCTATTTTATAAATAAATTTTATTATATATTTATAATAAATTAAATCACCCAATTAATAATTAAAGCTCTTAATTACTTAGTTAATATATAACTAAGTTGAATAAATCCCATATTAAGTTATAAGATTTGGATTTATTGAAGCATATATATTATCATGGTAGTTCTAGCTCTAGGCATTGACTTGCTAGGGCCACTAAATCTAAGCAACTATGATGAATGATCCATGAACTTAAACCTAATGTGTTGACTTCTTTTAGTGCCTTTCTTGTCAAATATGGTGAGCTTGCCAAATTTTGTTACAAAACTAATTATTACCCCATAGCTATAGGGAATATGCGTGTTTCCAAGCTAAGACAAACCACAACTTAATTTAAATAAGTAAATTTGAAGAAGAATATAATTATAAATAATTTAATTTATATGTAAATAAACTATTAAATTAAATATTTATATATTATATATTATATATATATTTTTAATTAATTTTATATATATTTCAATATAAATATTTAATTTAATAACTATTAAGTTCATTCTTAAATGTATTCGAATTTATATTAAATGCACTCTTATTATTTTTAAAAAAAATAATTCCTTTTATACGGTGAAATATTGCCAATAATTGGAAATTTTTTGGATATATCATAAAGGATTTATTTTGTTTTAATTTTAATGCAAATAATTTATTTTTTAAAATTTTAAATTTATTATAACATGCGAAATTTGATTCGTGATGTCAACTTATTATAATTTTTTACAACTAAACTTAATTTTTAAATCAAATTATATTGAAATCCCAAAAATTAATGAAATTGGATTTGAATTGTTTCTTGAATATTTTTTATTTAGTTTCCATTAAGGTTTAAATTTCTCATCTTAACCAAAACTTCAAAAACTAATCGATATTGTCTCCTAAAAGTTGATCAAGCATATATATATATATACACATGTATCTCAAAATTCTTACCCCTAATGGGAACCCCAGAGTGAATGCAGGAATGGTAGTTTGAAATCACACTGATCGATATCAAATATACATGATTATAGCACATGTGGGAGACGACTAACGTTTTCTTTGTCTTGGCAAATTAGGATCTTTAAGGTAACTAGCTTGTATAGAAGACACTGACGGCTTAGGAAACTGAAAGAGAAAGTTCTACAATTCAAAAAGTGACTTGACAAGTTGTAGGGTTATGGTCCTATTCTGTGTGCCAAATACCAATAAGCCCCCACCTCCAGCCAGCTGCTATTAGTCTTTTATTAGACTTTCTGAAACAGTAATCAAAAAGCCCAAAGAAAAAGAAGTGAGAAGCCATTTTCTTCCTTCATCTTCCTGCATTCTTTAATCTATCGCTGGCCATTGTAATAATGAGTCCTTTTGCCATCATTACCATGAAAAGCCCCTCTCTCTCCATCTTTTTAATTTTCTTTTCATATTTACAGATACAAACACATTTTCTCATCTATATATAACTCGCACCTTTTTTTTTTCTCTCATGGCTTCTATTCAAATCGCTTCAACTTTCCCTTCTTTCTTTATAGGTTCTTTTCTTGTTAATTACCACTAAAGATCAGCCCCCCTTCTCTCTCTCTCTCTCTCTCTCTCTCTCTCTCTTTCTTTCTCTCTCTCTCTCTCAGAGACAACAAGCGTTAAGTTCAGAGGGAAGCAAAAATGTATACGAACTCTTCAAAACTGAGCCCATGCAGTCACTTGTATATTGCTTTTAACAATCGTAAGTCATCAAGAGGAAGCAACCTCCCATATCGCCGGTTAATAAGCAGGTTAATTAGTTTCTGCAGCACTACACATCTCATCTCCCTATATCTCCCTCTCTCTTTAATTATCTCAAAGTTATTATTGTTTCATACTGTGATTTAGCAGGAGGAGAAGATCGTTAAAACAAGCAAAGGAGAAGAAGATGGCTTTCGTAAAGAAAAAGATGGAAATCAAGAACTTGAAACTGTACATGAAGAACAAAAGCATCATAGAAGAGAATGAGAAGCTAAGAAAGAAAGCTCTTCTTCTCCACCAAGAGAACCAAGCCTTACTATTTCAGCTCCAAAAAAGGTTCTCTGAATCCCATGACCATCTGCTGGCTGCTCTCAACAACAACCACGTACTATAATATATCCATTTTTACCTTATATATAGGTTAGTTATTCTATGTATGCAGAGAAGATGATGAGGAATAGAAAGAAAAGACAGACTATAGGTTCTTTGATCTTTATGAGGAAGGCTTATATTTATTGCTCTTTTAATCTTTTTCTACCCTATATAACTTTCTTTGTTTAACCTAGAATCTACAAGATTCACTTGCTTGTCTATAAGTTGAGAGGATATATTATTCTATTTCTTTTAATATTTTTTTTGGGTCTTTCATTTCTGCTTTCTTTTGAATATATATATATATATATATATATATATATATATATATATATATATATATATTTAATTCCGAACACAGCTTATCCCATTTAATTATTAATTGATAGTGTAAGTGAAAGTTAGTATAGTATGTCTTGTGTTTCAATGTGTGAGTGTGTCTTCAAAAGAAAAAATTAATCACAAGAGTAATTACTCCTTAATTCTTAATTCTTGCATGAAATCGTTAAGTAAAATCAAGAAAATTCTTGTCTCGATCAGTCTACATAGATCCAAAATATGTAATAGACTTACCTATACATCGAATCTAAGCAAGAAGAATACCAATTCATCTAATGGCTAGTTTTTATCCACATCAATCGTTGATGGCGGTCATTAATTTATTTTAGTGGACTGAATCTACATAGCAAGATGAACCCAGAGATATAAATGAAGCAGTTGGAGTGGGAGTTGAGGCCCAACAACAATATTGGTTTGTGATGGGTGAAAATGTCCGTTGTTCTGTGGGGACAATTCTAACGTACGAGAATTTTGGGCCTCACTCATCACCACAATATAGAGAGTCTCTGAGTGAAGATTTGGGCTTGTATGAGCTGGTCCATGTCGACATCAGGGTTTGTAGAAAAGCCTAAAACTACAGAAGCAAAGCTCCTTGGCAATGTTTGGCTTTGTCCAAAGTTTTTCTGAGACTGCAGCGAAAAATGCGGGAACACGTGGGGTCAACTGAACCATGAGCATTAAGCTGAATGTAGACCCACCTGGCTGAATGTACCCCATATTTAGATGGGATGGGCAAAACAGCAATGTTTCTTGTGCCTTCGATGAATTACTTTGCCTGGGCTCCCCAAAATTGGAAATCACTTTTTTCAGACAGCTTTCATATATCAGTCCATCATAAATTTGATTTATATATTTAATTAATATAATAAAAAAATTAATAAATTATAATTTTAAATAAATTTTAATATAATTTTAATAATATACAATTGGGTGAATAGTTTACTTGAGGAGTCAAAGATACAAAGTGAAAAAAAAAAAAAATTTTTTTTTAAAAAAAAAATCGTAAATTTCGAAGCCTGCCGCGACCGTCTCTGTCTCTTGCAATCATGACTTTTGTTTTGAGCTTGGAATCCATCGAACCGCAGACGCACTTCAAATCTGGGCAGCACTCTCCTCAATCATTCTCTCTGTAATATTAGTTTTTACCATTTCAGCAAGGAAGAAGAAGCGAGAAAGAAATGGCTTCGAGTACTTATAGAAATGGCACTCCAAAGGGAGCATCAAAACCAATTGCTTCAAATCTCAAATCATCCTCTTTTAAATCCAGAATCCATCCGTCACACTCATCGGGAGCCGTCCTTCGACGCAATTCCTTCAGTCCGAACGCCAACGCTGTGGGAGATGATGGAGGTTTACTTCCTTTCTAACATTTGTCGCATTAACATGTATAGTGTGCTGTTCTTGCATCGCGAATCAGTTCATGTTCAATTTGATACAGTGAACTATGCGATCTACAAGCTTCTTCATTACTTGTATTATTATTCGTGTTTATTTCGATAATGTGATTACTTTGGGCTTTCATTTATTTTAATTTTAGTTTAAAGTAGCCATTCTCTCATGTGAGAAAGGTCAGCATCAAGTGGTTCGTCAATACTTGCAAGTGATAGTGATTAATTCTATTTCTTATGCTGATTTATGGTTTGGGATAGTACCTGGAAGAGTACGAGTGGCAGTAAGATTGCGGCCGCGAAATGCGGAAGAATTGGTGGCAGATGCTGATTTTGCTGATTGTGTGGAATTGCAGCCAGAGGTGGCTTCGATCCCAATAATTTCCATTTTGTAGTCCGTACATGCTACTTATGATAGTTCTATTTTACATTTTCTTTTGAGCTCTGTGCTAGGGTATATAGCTTGGTTCTAGATGGGGTGCCCTTAATCATTTTATGTTTTTCCTTTGTCTCAGCTTAAGAGGTTGAAACTAAGAAAAAACAATTGGGACTCAGACACTTATGAGTTTGACGAGGTGCTTACTGAATTTGCATCGCAGAAGCGTGTTTATGAAGTTGTTGCTAAGCCTGTTGTAGAGGTTCGTTATTATTGGTATAGTTCTTATTAATAAGGGGCCAAGGGCATCCTTTTCTTCTAGCAATTTATATATTAGCTACATTGTAGTATCCTTTGTTGCTTTTTGCTAACTAATGTTAATGTTCATTCCACATATTATTGTTAGTACGCCTTATGAAGTCGCTTATGCCCCATGTTGTTCTTCTAAAGGATTATGTGCAACAATTTACTCTCTTTTTTTAAATAAATTTTTTAGAGTGTTCTGGATGGTTACAACGGCACTGTGATGGCATATGGTCAGACTGGTACTGGCAAAACTTTTACTGTGGGGCACCTTGGAGATGATGATACATCAGCTCGCGGGATCATGGTTCGTGCAATGGAGGACATTTTAGCTGATGTTTCTCTGGAGTCTGATTCTATCTCAGTCTCATATTTGCAGGTTGTTACCCTGTAGTATGGAAAAGATGATTGTGTTGCTATATGTACCCTTTTGTTTCCTCTACATACTTGTTTGGTTTAACCTGGCTAACACCCCTCCTCTTTCCCTTCCAAAACAGAAAGAGAAAGAAACTTATAATCTCCAGAATAGCCTAATGCTGTTCTTAACATATATGTGTAGCTTTATATGGAGAGCATCCAGGACCTTCTTGATCCAGCTAATGATAATATTGCCATTGTGGAGGATCCAAAAACTGGTGATGTTTCCCTACCTGGAGCAACTCTTGTAGAAATCAGGGACCGGCATAGTTTTGTGGAGCTGCTGAGATTAGGAGAAGCTCATAGAATTGCTGCTAATACAAAATTGAATACTGAATCTTCTCGTAGCCATGCAATTCTAATGGTGAGGAATTCACTCTCTTTTCTTAAATGCTTATTTGTCAACTTTCTGTGGTAGCCTGTTCGATGTATGTTTAAATCTGTTAGTGCAGGTTCACGTTAGAAGGTCGGTTGGAGGAGGAGAAGATACTTTCTCAAGTGAAATTGATAGTTCCTCTCACTTGGTCAAACCTGTGAAGCCACTTGTTCGGAAGAGCAAGCTGGTTCTCGTAGATCTGGCAGGTTCAGAACGTGTTCACAAGTCAGGTGAATATCATAATTTATGAAGTTTTAAAATTACCTTTAATGTTCGTAAGTCTTAAGTTATTGAAAACTGCCTTAACACATTAAACTTGTTTCTTCCATCTGCATGCCTGTGTGAGAGGTAAGAAAAGAAGATGAGGATAGTTATGTACGTGAGTCTTTGGTCCTTTTAAAACCTTGTGTTGTAGGTATCATCCTGAATTTGCCTGTTTCTTCAATGTTTCAATGTTGATTGGATATTTTCCTCTATTATGATCATAAGAAATGGGTGTCTTATGGGGTTGAAATATGCATTATTGTAGAATATCAATATTCCATTTTTTATACATTTCATTCTACAAGCTTCTGTTTATGATTGCATGATGTGGTTTTGTTGATCAATTTTCCTATTTACAAGTTATGTGAACTTCAATTCATTCCTTTAATTTTTTTGGCAGGAAGTGAGGGGCATATGCTAGAAGAAGCTAAGTCTATCAATCTCTCACTTAGTGCATTAGGGAAGTGCATAAATGCACTGGCAGAGAATAGTGCTCATGTGCCGGTTCGTGATTCAAAGCTTACTAGGTTGCTCAAAGATTCATTTGGAGGTGAGATGCCTTTCATGTTCATGCAAGTCAATATGTGCTTAGGCTTCAACATGATCTGACTGAATCAGTTTGTCAAATCAATTATCGAAATATGTGTTATTATATCATTAATCTATTAAAACTAATTTGCCAATGCAGAACACAATTTCTGCTAGTAATTTCTTATTCCAGGTCTTCATAATATTTTGTTTTATCACTTATGATTTGACCTTTTTCCCCTCTTCTGTCACTGGAGACAAGACCTATTTTGTAGAAGTATTATGCTTCTTATTTCATCATATTGCAGGCACAGCAAGAACTTCATTAATTATAACTATTGGCCCGTCACCTCGCCACCGAGGAGAGACTACAAGCACTATATTGTTTGGGCAAAGGGTGAGACCAGTTCTTTATAGTCTTTTAATGTTTGCCTTTGAGTGCTTATAATGAATGTATGTGGAAATTTTTGTTAGGCGTTACAGTTTGTGTCGAAGCCAGTTTGTATTTATGACTTCCATCTGTTTTAGGCTATGAAGGTCGAGAACATGTTGAAAATAAAGGAAGAGTTTGATTACAAAAGTTTATCTAGAAAGCTTGAAATACAAGTGGACAAGCTCATTGCAGAGAATGAAAGGCAGCAAAAAGCTTTTGATGACGAAGTTGAAAGAATAAATCAAGAAGCAGAAAATCATATTGCTGAGGTTGAAAGGAGCTTTGCAGAAGCCTTGGAGGTTAGTTATACTATTTCCATATTTCCTGTAACCAAGAGCAAAGTTTGTTTTGTGAAAATTCTAGTGACTTATCTGCATTCATGTTTTTATTCATTTGTAATCAAGATGTTAATAGCTGACTGTAATTCTTGTAGCTGGTTCTCTTTTGTTTATGTTGTCCTAAAATGATCTTATTTATTTGCTTTGGGGTTTATTTTAAATTCGGATCTTTAGAGAACATAAGAAATGAAAGGGATAGCTGTAAAAATGCATTAGCAAGGAGGCTATTTAGATCATTGGCCACTACCTTTCCTGAGATTCAATTGGAGCATCGGTGTTTCCACTAATTTTTTTTTTTTTCACACTTCCATGTTTTGGTATAACTATTTGCAGAAGGAAAGGCTGAAGTGCCAGATGGAATATGTGGAATCGGTGAAGAAGCTGGAGGAAAAGATGGTGACCAATCAGAAAAAGCATGATCATTATGACTTCATCAAGGATAAATGTAATGGAGAGGTACCGTTTTGTAGCTTATTTATTGTGTTATATATACCTGATGTGTGGGAAGCAATTTTTTTTTTTTTTTTGGTGGTTGATGACTATCAGGATTCAGATTTTTGCCAGAAAAGATGTTAATGTGGATCTCATAGCATCTCTCCATAATGTTTATGTGCTTATTGATGCATTTTTTTTTGGTGTTCTAATCATTGACAGGTTAAATTTTCCAATGTGACCACAACTTTTTCTCCATTTCCTTCCTATTTTCCAGGTGCCAGGTACTACTTCTGAGGAAGTTGATGAGATAAAAAAGTTGCTTCAAAATGAAACCCAGCTAAGAAAAACAGCTGAAGAGGAGGTCAACAAGCTTAAGAGTCAGTTAGAGAATTTTATGCTGTCTATGGTATGAATTTATGTAGATTATGGAGGGTCTTATATTATTATTATTGTTGTTATCATCTTGCTTCTGCCAATTTCTAAGTGTTGTATTCTTTTTTCTTATGACACTACCTCTCTCTGCCCATTTCTCAAACCTACAAAAATTAAAAGAAAAGTTCATGTTTTGGATTTGTGACATACAGTGGGTTCTTTTCATGCATCAGGCTGGTGGAGATACTGAGATTGTAAAGCTTCACAGAATTCTGGAGGATGAGGCTCATAATAAAAAGAAATTGGAAGAAGAAATTTTGATTCTACAAAGTCAGTTATTGCAATTGACTCTGGAAGCTGAACAGGTATTGGTTTAGGAAATGTTGAGCAGTTTTTGGCTTACAGTTGATTTTATGATAATTATTTATTTTTACTTCAAAACTGAGTGGTTTGAGCTTTTGAATGTGCATTTAGTTTTGAAGTTTTGGTATTTGTGATTGATTATGAGATTTAGAATATTTTCCTCTCCTGAGCCCCAGAACACAAGCAAAAATATCAAATTTTAAATATTAATTGTGTCCTTTGGTTGTTTGTTTGTAGACAAGACGACATCTTGTCAGAGGTGGATATGGAAATGGTTTTGCTGGTTCAGATTCTTTTGTATCTCAAATTAGGCACTCTCAGTTTAAAGACGCCGGGAATGGACAAAAGGCACCAATGGCCACACTTTTTGAACAAGGTAATAAAAATGTTTGCCCCAAATAATATCAAAATTTTAGTCCCCATGTTTCTTATAGGTTTTATGATCAACAAATTGACAGTTGGATTGCAAAAGATTTTGACATTGCTTGAGTCAGAAGATGCCAATACACGAATCCATGCGGTAAAAGTGGTGGCTAACCTTGCTGCTGAAGGTCAGTAATCCCCTTTCCCCATTAATAAAATTGTTTTGTGATTTCTGTTCCAATTTACTTTTATTTCGTCTCATGCATGCAAATTTTGGATCATATTATCATGCTTCTAACAATACACACGCGCACGCGTGTTTGGGCAATAGCTCAACTGTGATGAAATTTATTATTTATATGTGTTCTGTGAATGAAGCAGAAGCAAACCAGGAAAAGATTGTTGAAGCTGGTGGTCTTACTTCCTTACTGATGCTGCTTGGAAGATTTGAGGATGAAACTGTTCGCCGTGTTGCAGCAGGTGCAATTGCCAATCTTGCAATGAATGGTAATTATTATTGGTATTTTCTCGTCTTCAAGAGTGCAGCAGGCGTGTTCTATAGTTCATGGATTTGTCGCTTGAATTGTAATATTACTCCTTTTCTAACTATGTTGTGTTTTCTGTAATGTTTTTACAGAAGCTAATCAAGAGCTTATTATGACTCAAGGGGGGATCAGTTTATTATCTATGACAGCAGGTGATGCTGAGGATCCTCAAACTCTTCGCATGGTGGCTGGAGCTATTGCAAATCTGTGTGGAAATGGTACCCTGCAACCTTTTCTTCATCTTCTTTATTTTCCCTTATTTTATTATTTTTGATAATTTAATTCCTGTTAGTGTTCCTAACCATATAAGAAGGTTCACTTGGGGTGTGACATATTGGAACTGAAAAGAATTATGGAGACTTCATCAAATGGGAATATTAAAATGAAAATGAAAACTTTCAAGAATACTGTGTGATAAAAGTTGTATTTCTGAACCATTATCCAACTAGTGGTGCTTAATTAATATTTACAGTGCCATATGCTAATTTCTGAAGGGCATACATATGCATTAGAGTTGTTGTCAAGAGGGGGAAAAACATGTTTGCTGCATTTATTAATTTATCATTTTTTTGTGGTTGACGCCTCTACTGAAGACTATGTATTGAAGGTCTTAAACTGGATCCACACAACGTTTGCATTGATTTTCAAGTTGCTTTTTTTTTTTTTTGATATTGCATGGATCTTCTGTGCCTTGCAGATAAGCTACAAATGAAGCTGAGATCTGATGGTGGAATAAAGGCCTTGCTGGGAATGGTGAGATGCGGACATCCTGATGTTCTCTCTCAAGTGGCACGTGGGTTTGCAAACTTTGCAAAATGTGAGTCACGAACATCCATGCAAGGTTAGTCCTCTGTCTGATTCCTTCAATCAGTATGTTTTGATTCTTTGCTGAATCAACTTTAGTCCTGCTTGCCCACATAGTAGAAAAGCACTACAGTGGAAATTAATATGCCAATGATGCTGTGTGGCGGTATTCCATCTGAAAAATGGAAATTCATTTTATATGATTATGAGAATGGAGTAGACCTTTACTGTTATTTCCTTTCTGTTAGTTCTTTGCACGCTCTCTCTCTCTCTGTTGCTTTTTTTTCGGGTTTGAAAAAAATCATTGTATTTCTGAGAAATTGATCCTGGCCTTCAATATAGTCCACGGTCCATATCTTGCAGTTGGGTATAGTTGGCACGCAGCTAAAGGCTTAGTTGATTTCAGAGTGTTGAATTTAGTTTGCAGTTCCCCTTCGCAAATCATTGGAATAAATTGACTTCAAATTTACCCACTACAGGAATGAAAGGTGGCAGATCCCTCCTCATAGAAGATGGTGCACTTCCATGGATTGTACAGAATGCTAATAACGAAGCTGCACCAATCAGACGCCACAGTGAGCTTGCCCTGTGCCACTTGGCACAGCATGGTAAGTGCAGCATCCTCCTGTTCTGTTGAGAAAAATTCTTTTGGACGCGTCCCTTGAAACACCAGGTTTTCATAAATTTCAGAAGTAAATGCAAAGGACATGGTTAGCGGAGGTGCACTGTGGGAGCTAGTTCGCATCTCACGGGACTGTTCTCGAGATGACATAAGAAGTCTTGCTCGCCGAACATTGAATTCAAGCCCCACCTTCAGATCTGAAATGCGACGATTACGGATAGAGTGTTGACTATAGGATTAATTTCTGGCATCGAGATGCTAAGGAATCTTGCTTCACGATTCTGCAAAGCTTCATAAAAAAAACCATACTAACATCATGCTGAATGAAAAGCACATTGTTTAAGATGTAATCCTGTCAGCAATTTTTGTGCGAAGAGGCAAGGTGTGATTTTCTAATCTGTTATATCCGGTTTCTATGTCGAGCTATCAAATTAATATTCATTTCTGGACGACAAAAGAAAAGGCAGATGGTTTTGTAACTGGAGGAGCTAGGCGGAATTCTTTGCACGTCTTAGCTTAGATGGGAATCAGCTGAATTTCAGGCTTCAGTCAGCAGCTTTGTATATTGATCCGTAATAGTAACATCTTAATTTTATTCATCAAATTTAATAAAACCAACCCAGACATTGAATGGAAGTTCGCAGATCATTAGTCCGATGTGCTAATAGTAATGTTATTATTAGCAAAGAAGGAATTTCATTGGAGATGAAACTCGCATTTGTACAGATTTTGGGATCCAAAAACATTCAGAGCCAATTTTTTTAATCTCTGAAACTATAAACTCAAGTCCAATTTGGAGACCCATTACTCTAACCCAAAATGCTTTACTGTGTTATGCTTATTCGCGTCAACTCTCGGCCATTTTTACTCCCAAACCAACGGCTTCCAAGAATGTGAAGAGGCGTTACATCCCAAACTAATGCCAGCGTATAATTTCGATTTATTATAATAAATAAATTAAAATATAAGATCTATGATACCTAAATTTTATATATTTATATTTTAAATTTTATATATTTATATTTTAAATTTATAGTAGAAAAAAACTTTCATTTTACAAGTAATTAAGAATTTTAATTTTTTGTACTTTTTAAAAGAAAAAAATCTGGAGCTAACAATAATAATAAAAGTATATGATAGAAAGTAAACTTAATATTTCGTTTTTTTTTTTTTAGATGGAAGACATTGAGTCACTAATACATAAAAAAATAAAATCTTATTTTATAATTTCATTTTAATTTACGTCAGAAATATTGACGAATAGCTCAACACGAAATCATGGAAGTGATACTTGTTTGTACGAGAAATTATTCAATACAATCATTTTATATATATAATGAATAGATTTTAATCATCAATTATAATAAAATATATGTGAAATTCATTATAATTAATAATTATAATAAAATAATTATAATAAAATTGTTATGTACATATAAAGATAGCATGTTATGATTAGGACTGTGTACGATTTTTATATATCCTGAACTAAATCAAAGAACCTTATTGAACTGACAGAAATCGTACAGAACCGAAATTATTTTGATATTTTTTATTCGATTCTAATTTTTTACTAATAATCAAATCAAAACTGTACTGAAACTAAATTAGAATCTAATGGAAAATCAAATTTTTATATATATTTTTCTATAATTTTTAAGATGTATTAAATGCTGTTAATATAATTATATATATTTATATATGAATATATAATTGTAAATTAAATATAACTTAATATTATATTTATTTTTTTATATTTCTTTAATAATTTGTTATAAATATATTAAATTACTTTATAATTCTTAATCATAAATGTATTATATATATATATTAATGATTATATTTATATTTTATAGTTAAATATTACATAATTAATAAATAATTAAAATATATTTTATATGATATACTTATACTACTATATATACTTATTCATATATACTTACTTAAATTATATATGTACTTTATATATATTTTATAATTAAAATTAAGAATTATCTAATTTAAAAATAGTTAAAATATATATTATATGATATATTATATTTTAATAACTCAATTCAAAACTTAAATATTAATTAAGATGTGATTTTTTAAGAAAATAATTATATAAAATTATTTTAAGAACCGAGAACTGAATCATAATTATACTAAAATTTTGATTCGGTTCCAATTTTTAGATAAATCTAAAACTAAACCAAGACCACACATCTCTTATTGTAATAGCTCCACCCATCTAACTTGCAACATTAATATTCATTACAGTTTTTTTTTATTTCTTTTTTTTTTCTTTTTTAAAACATAATTACCAATTCTATATGGCAAAAATTAGTATGTGAAATTTTTGGTCAGATTCGCATCCCCCCCAAAGAAAAAGTTAACCTTTCTTCTGGCAAGGTGTGAGAGGTGGAAGAAATTAATTAGTATGTAAACCTCGTATGAATAATCAAAAAAATATGTTAAAATGGGAGTATTTCCATTGTGGAGCACTTATCATCTCATTTGGATTGAGATAATTCATTAACGAGATAGCTTGAATAATTGGCAATTTATACAGTATTTTTTTTTTAATATGAACATTAATTAGTTGCAAATATAAGAATGCACAAATCTTCACATCCACATCAAAACATGCATTTCTGTCCTCCCCATAAACGAAATTAAACCAACAACTGGTGCAAAATAAGACATAAATTGCAAAATTGAGATGGGCAAAAACGAATAATTTAAAAGCTGATGAATTACACAACGTGACATTAATTAATTCATGGGTTTTTCCATTGAAGTCATAAGAAAAGGTCCCCTATTAAAGGGACCTAAGAATTCAACAATGTAACACCCCCATTTGCATAGCCTGGTAGATTTCACTGTTCCGGTGACCGGTGTCGGTCCGGACAATTAATGGGATTAGGGCCACATTTAAGACAACTTGAGAAACCATAAACACAAATAATTAGTAATGATTAATTAGTTAACTATAAATAAGAAAAACAGAACATAAGAGGTTAAGCAGTAGAGTCACAATGATGAGTGACCTCCTGAACGCATCTGAAGTCATTTTAAACTCAAATTTCAACCGTAAAGTGACGCCGGTCCTTAGGACCCTTATGAACACAGATGGAAAAAGAAAATCGCGAAAAGAATCGTTAAGTCGGTCAAATAATTAGGTCGAAAAGTGGAAGAAATATGGAATTATTTGCAAACGGGATGAACCGTGAGGGCAATTTGGTCAATTGACCAGGAGTGACTCGACATAATCACAAATAAAATCAGAGAAAAGAAAATTTTGGAATCGGGAATTAAATTAAAAAATTAATAGAAAAATAAAAAAAGAAGAAGAAAAAGAAAAGTAGAAAAAGGTAGTGACATCATCAAGGTGACATCACCTATGAGGTCATAAATAATTTTTTTTATTTACTTAATAATTTGACCAAGTCAATGGAAGGATAAATATCCAAAATAAAGAGACAAAAATTATTTTGCTTCTTCTTCTTCTTGCTAGCCGAAATTCCTCTCTCCCTCCTCCATGGTTGTCCACCATTGATAAGTTATTCAAGCTTGAATAACTTGAATCCTTCCCATAAATTTAAACCTTGAACCCTAGAAAACTTCTAAATTACCATAAAAAGGAAGAATAGAGGAAAGAAAAAGGGAGAAATTGGAACAAAGATTGAAGATCAAAGACTTCACCTAAGGTAAGTATGCTAACTTTCAATTTTAATTCTTTAAATACATAATTAGTTGTGAAAGTGAGCTTAGAACTTGATTAATGTCACGACCCAACCTATGGGCCGGACCGGCACTAGGACCTGGGCCAGCCTAAAGCCCCCGAGGCCCGTAGTAAGCCTTAACTGTTCATTTACCCAATTCTAAGGCCCATTTGGGCCCAATATCAAGAAAACAAACGGACAGAGTCCGGCCATAAAATGGACTTACCAACAGGGAGTTTTCGACTCACCCGACCTGTAAACACAATATATAGTCAATTTGGGAGCTCAGCTCACCCTCCACATACTCATCAACATAATAATAAATGGGAGCTCAGTTCCCTCATCCAATCCATCAAACATGCATAGCATATTAAGTTTACAGGTCCCAAAATAATAATTTAGTTTACAGACCCAAATCAAATAACATTTCTAATACATGCGAAAATTCTAAGATTTAACAAGTTTATACAAACAGTAATAATTGACCTGCGAGGGAGAAAAGCAGGTTAACCAAAATAAAATCCTCCTGTAGCCTGAAAAAAATATTGAATAGGAGTGAGCGTTCGACTCAGAGAGTAAAATATCAATTTTAACCATAATCTCTATAACTATCTAAATCTAATGCACCCTGTAGAGTGAAATGCAACATCCACATCATTTTCACACCATAACATCAAAAAGGTAATTTGGAGCACTCACGCACCCTGTAACATCAATCATAATATATGGGAGCTGATCCCTATCTGACTCTCTTAAATCCAACTCAGTGCCGATGAAGAACTCATTTCGGACTTCCACTTAAATACCAAATCGGGGTCCCAGAAAAACTCAAGCCGTGTCTACCCGAAGGCGATGGTCCCAGCGAAGAACTCAAGCCGTGTCTACCCGTCCTATCCATAGTCCACACCACATCACACGCACGCCAACGCACGCACACTGCTCCAAATTACCACAACAACATACATGGCACTTTCACAGCTATGAATGCAACATAATTCGTGCCTAAGGTTTAACTACATAAATATATGCATATAAGTGATGCATGGGCATGCTTAAACATATAATAATAGTGAAATTACAATTAAAATTAATATTTTACTCACAGACTTGACGGTGGTCACTGAGGCGGCTGGGCGGAGGAAGAAGGCTGTCCCGGCTCACCTGACAATTATATTACAATTATTTAATACAATCTGACTCAATACAAACAAAGAAAAAGACCAATTACGTCCTAAGTCGTGCCGAAAATCCGGCAGAGTCTCCCCTATACCTAGGACCTACCCAACCTGCAAAAGGGTTCAAAACACACTTCTATACTCACAATCCATATATCCACAGTTCAATCATATCACACAGCACATACTGTGCAAATCAAATCAGTCATCCATCACAATACGCAAAATTTCAATTTAGTCCTTATTATTGATCATTTTTGCAAAAACTGCCCAAACAAGCTCTAAAAATTATAAAACTTTGCCCCACGGTCCTTAGCAATATTACTAAGCTATTTCAAAAAGAATCGTAATTTTCTAAGCTACCACGAATATTTTATGGATTTTTAATCCTATTTAAGCACTAGAAAATTACGAAAAAGCAAGGTTCGGGTTTACCTTTGCCGATTCCGACTTCGGGAACGCACTCGGGACATCTGACAATGGGGGGCTAGCCAAAACCTCGGTCCAATTCGGAGACTTTTCCAGAATGCGTCCGTTCGCCCGAAATTTGCGAACTTGGTCAATCGCCGAATTTCCGCGAATCGAGGATACCTACACGAAGCCCATAACACGGGGGTTAGTACATAAATTTTTCAGAATTTTCTAAGCTCATTAAATGCTTGGAAAAACACTGCGAAGTTCCGTGGGACCCACCGAAAAACGATGTCAGAAAAATTCGAAATTTATGTCGTTGCGAAGCTCTCGTCGAATGGAGCGTGCTGGTGGCCTCGGTTTTCTCGTGGGATTCACGGTTTTCGAGAAATCTAGCCTAAAAATTGAAATGGGCTAAAATCTTCCCGAGCAAAAATCGGACAAACCGCTCAATGGATTTCGGCGTTCTTGATGTCTATGGAAAGCTCTCGCCGAGTAGATAATTTTAGACATAAGACCCGGTCCAATTGGTGGCCGTATCGGCCGGATTTGGCCGGGGAAGTCGAAACGGCTTGCCGCAGGGCGTTCGCTGCGTTCCGTCCGTTTAGCGTGGCACTACCGGGAGGTCAAGGCGGCGCCGTCGGTCAGTGGGCGGTGGCTGGGGGTGGGGAGGAGAGAGAAAAGAGAGAGAAAAGGGAGAGGGACGACACGCGCGGGGAAGAAAAAGGGAAGAAGGAAAAGGCCGGTCCGATTCGATCGGTCCGATTCAGTCCGGTTCGATTCGGTCGGTTCGATTCAGAATATAAAATTTTGAATTTTTACTCTGCCTCGGGACCGAAAACGAGGTCCAAAAATTCCGAAAAAATTCCAGAAAACTCAGAAAAATACATAGACTCCAAATATATTTTTAGTTTTGCCACGTGGTCTTTAAATTAATTTTTAAAAATCATCAAAGTTTATATTTTCGAAAAATCGAACCCGATTTTTAAAATCCGAAAAATCCCAAAAAAATTTCTAAAATTTAAATAAAATTAAAATACCAAAAATGCTTATAAAATTTAAAATTTTGGGGTGTTACATTCTTCCCCCCTTACAGAAAATTCGTCCTCGAATTTTACACAAGGCAGAATAAAGCACATGATTATACATTGAACAGATAAGGGTACTTGCTACGCATGTTCCGTTCTGACTCCCAGGTGCACTCTTCCACTGACTGGCTCCTCCACAAAACCTTAACCATAGGGATCTGTTTGGATCTTAGCTGTCTTACTTGGTAGTCCACTATGGCTACAGGTTGCTCCTCAAATGTCAAGTTCTCTTTTAGCTCTATCACATCCGGCTGCAGTACATGAGAAGGATCGAGAATGTATTTCCTGAGCATGGAGATGTGAAACACGGGATGAACGTGAGAAAGGTTGGGTGGTAGCTCCAACCGGTAGGCAACTGCTCCAACTCTATCCGTAACCTCAAAAGGTCTAATATACCAAAATTTCTAAAATTTAAATAAAATTAAAATACCAAAAATGCTTATAAAATTTAAAATTTTGGGGTGTTACGATTAAATGAAACAAATATAGGGGAAGGACAAACTGAATTTTCGGCCAGCTTGAAGGGAGTATGAATTGCATGAATTTAATGAGTTTGAATGAGTTTAGAAACCTTCCCTAGTTGAATGATTAGCACTAAAACTATTAAGTATGATTAATTACAACAAAGTAGTGAAATTAGGGTTTGGAGGCCTAGGGTTAGAGGCAAATTTTGGAAAAATGCATAAATGATATCTTTGACCAATTGTGGACTGAAAAATGGTCAATAATGACCAAAGGAAATGTATGGGAATTATTAGAATGAGAGTCAAATTTGTAGGTCAAGCAGCATGACCAAACCTACTTTGAAGGACCAAAACGGGAATTTTACAAGCCCAATTGATATGCCACCAATTAGGGATGAAAATAGACATAAAATGGCACAATTTTCATTAAGGAACCATGCCCAAAAACTGACTAAAACTTGGTGAACCAATTGACCAAAGTGAAATGAGAGCAGGCTGCCACTGCACCAAACTGACCAAATGAACAATAACTGTTCATTTGAACATAATTCGAGCTAGACAGGTCAAATTGACCTGAAATTTTACCAGCAATTAGATAAGATATAGATCTAAAACTTTCATGAAGAACACCAACCCAAATTATGCCATTAACCCATTCAAATTATTGAGCAAAGTTGAGTTACTGTACCTACAAAACTGCAGGATTGCCATTTGAGCAGTAATGTTTGAATGGCTATAACTCTCTCTAGAAAACTCTGATTTAGGTGATTCTTAAACCGATGGAAACCTAAGACATAGTAGAAAATTTCATATGAAGAAAGTTAGACCAAATTATGAACTTAACTTGATCAAATTACTGAACAAAGTTGGATCAAAAACCTGCCAGAACCATAGTTGCAGTATGAGCGATTGCACGTGAGCAAGAATCGTATTTTGGCTATAACTTGAGCTACAAAACTCCGATTGGGGTGATCTAAAAATGAGAATACACTTAAGACAATAAGGAACATTTTCTATGAAGGAAGTTTTGCCAAATTCCAACAGTCGATTGACCAATAGAACTGTGCAATTTCGCAGCACCAAAACCGAAAATTGGCAATTTTGCCAAAATGACCTAAGCTTTGATAAAATGACCAAAACCAATAAGTTTAGTGACCAAAATGTGGTATGTGGGTGAAGTTGGAATTCCCATACCTATTACGCCTTAGAAAGTCAACTATTTGACTTGAATAGTATAGTGAATAGTAACTGAAACACAAAATTTAAAGAACGTCGAATTTAGCACGTTAGAGCTAGGTAATTGTGAAGCTAAATTTATTTTGGATTTATGTTAAGTTCTAGTACTGAAACATTATAAAATTGTGTGTTTCAGTTGAAAATAATATCGGGAAGGAACCCGAGGAACCGAGTCGAGGCTAAGGGACGACTCGCTTGAGGTTTGTGCACAATAAACCCTATTTAAGCATTTTATCCTTGAAAATTTGATTTAGTATGCATTATGAATTTATGAACTTTTGTGTTGCCACCTTGTGATCAAATTGTAACTTTGGAAATTGATTTGATTTTTGTATGCAATATTTGAATGAAATGTTTGAAATGGATTTTTGATTCACACTTAGCATGTGATTACTTATTATTCCTCCTCCATTTATGGGGTTGAGATCGTTTATTTTCCTCCCTCTCTGGCTTGCCAGTTGAGGTTGTAGATCGAATGAGTACTCATTAGCTAACTAGCCACCTCCCTCATTGATTTTCATTAATGGGGTTGAGATTGCTTTGTCGTGGTGTACAACGCGGCATTGATCGGAAATTTTGTGTCATGGCTTAAGTTGTGTATAACTTTGGCAATACTGTGTTTATGAAATTGTTTGACTAAACTGTGTTTAATAGATTATTTGACAAAATGATGTTATTATGAACTTTAATATTTGTGAAATGTAATTGAGAAACATTTAAATTGTGTTTGGCAATGAATGATTTATTTATTGCATTTTAAATCTTTATTGTGCACCACTGAGTATTTTTATACTCAGCGATGGCTTATTTTGCTGTCGCAGATAAGAGCAAGGAAAAAGTAGCAGAGTGAGCTGCTACTGAGTTGAAGATCACATCAAGCTTTTGTATGGGTATTATTTTATACCCTTGTAGATAATTTTGATGTAAATATGGAAATGTTGTATGTATCAATGTAGTTGAGCAGTTGTAAATAAATTGTAATAATATTTTTTGGATTTTCTTCTGTAAATTTAATATTGGTGCTTATGAATTTCTCATTTTATGCTTGTGAATGGAGATATTAAATATTTTGAAATGAGAAATCTTGTTTTGTATTCTGAAATTATTTTGAAGTGTGTTGAACTGAGTTGGTTGAGTTATTGAAGGTTGGGAGTTGTGAAATATTTTTGGAAGTGTTTTTTTTAGGTAATTGAAGAACTGTTTACTCCAGTTTTCAAACAGAACTCTGTCAAAATTTTTATAAAAATTGCGGCAAAATTTAAAATGGACAAAATTTTTACTAGTATTTAAACTTGAATAAATAATTTTTAATTCTCACTAAAATGCTCACCACTTCCAAAATGTAAGAAAATCGTTTTAAAATCCCTTGTAGGGTACTTAATGAGTTATCGATAGGTGAAGTTCGGTAGTTCATTAAGTATTCTACGGGATCATGTTATGCCTTACGGAGGGTTAAGGTGTGACATGTTTTAGTGGTATCAGAGCAGGGTTTTGCAATAAATTTTAACAATGCATGTGAATATTTCTTTGACAAGTACAACTGCTCAAGTGTCTTTAATTGATACATATGACATATTTACATCATGAATATGCACTAACGGAGGTCAACCTCTTTGTGTTTGATCTCAGGAAGTAGAAAATTTGAGAAAACGGAATGGAAGGAGGAGATCATTCCGAAGAACAATCTATTGAGGCTGAGGTTCAAAGTGAAGCCCCAGCACTCCAGAACGTGAGTGGGTCAGCCACTCTAGCTCCTGCACCAGCACCGCAGTTTCCTGCTCAATTTGTACAGCAGATGGCTGCGTTCTTCCAGCAAATGGCGGGTAATGTGTCACCCCAAGCTCAGATGCCAGTACCTGCAGCACAACCACAGCCCTCAGCTCGGCAATATGAAAAACTGATGAAATTTGGGGTCACTGAGTTTAAAGGCACTATGGATCCACTGGAGGCAGAACAGTGATTAAAAAGAATGGAACGGGTTTTTAGAAAGCTGCAGTGTACGGAAGAGCTGAAGTTCGAGTATTCAGTATCTCTTCTCCAAGGGGATGCATATGAATGGTGGAAGACCATCCCCCACAGCCTAGTTGAGCCACCTGTGCTGACATGGACATATTTTTTGAGGGAGTTCCGACAGAAATGGGTTTCCGATGCATATGTGGACATGAAGTTGTAAGAATTCCTGAGTTTGAAACAAGGGGACAGAACTATAGCAGAGTATGAGAGAGACTTCTCAAGGCTAAGCCACTATGCTGGAAGCTTAGTCTCCACCCCCAGAGACAGATGCAAGAGGTTTGAGTCTGGACTAAGGCAGAATTTGAGAATGCAAGTAGTGGGTTTCAGACATCAGAATTTTGCTGATTTGATCTCACAAGCCTTGGAATTAGAAAGGATAGAATCCGAAGGGGCAGTGAAGAAGGGTTCACAAGAGAAAGAGAAGGCTGAAAAGATTACTGGACAAGCATCTGAAAGTGGTTCTGGCAAGAGGAAACAGTTTGGGAGATCTAGCTCTCGTAGAGGCAGAGGCAAATTTTCTGGCCAAAGACCACCTCGGTCTGGTCAGCCGACCCAACAAGCTTCTCGAGGATCTCTATCAGTCCGGCAGTGTGAAACGTGTGGTAGAACTCATGGTGGGGTTTGTTTCAAGGCTACTGGTGCATGTTTTAACTGTGGAGGAAACGGACATTTCGCTAAGGATTGCACTAGTCCGCGCCGATCTGGATCTTTTGCCACATCTGAAGGATCAACCCAAGTCTCTGCACCTAAAGGGTCACCGTCAGTTGCTAGAGGTAGAGGCAGAGGTAGGGGTCCTGGTAACACCCCTGGAAGTCAGAGCACTGTTAACCACCCAGCATCCAGTGGCGCACCAGTTAGAGTGTATACCATGCGTCAGAGGGAAGAGGCTGAAACATCAGATGTTGTAGCTGGTATTTTCTCCATCCTTGACCAAGATGTGTATGTGTTATTTGATCCTGGCTCCACACATTCGTATGTTAGTGCTAGTGTGATGTGTCCTACTGCTATTCAGTGTGTACCAATGGACTATGATGTGCTAGTAACTAGTCCATTAGGCCAGGAGATCAGGGTAAATAGGCTATATAGGGACTGTCCTTTGGTGATCCAAGGACACACTTTTCTGTCTGACTTAATTGAAATGCCCTTCAGAGATTATGACATTATCCTGGGCATGGATTGGTTAGCCAGGCATCACGCCATGATTGACTGTAGACTGAAGACAGTCACTTTTGGCCTTCCTCAGTATGGTGATGTAGTAATACATGGGGAGAGACCGTTATTGCCTTCAAACATCATTTCAGCTGCACTGGCTAGAAAAATGATTAGAAAAGGGTGTGAGGCGTACTTGGCACATGTGATAGACACCCAAGTGGGGAGTCCAAAGACCGAGGACATTCCTATCAGATGTGACTTTCCGGATGTATTTCCTGATGAATTGCCAGGATTACCTCCAGAAAGAGAAGTGCAGTTTGAAATTGATGTTATGCCTGGTGTGGACCCAATCTCCATAACACCATACAGAATGGCACCAGCAGAACTAAACGAATTGAAAGTACAGTTGCAAGAGTTGCTTGACAAGGGTTTCATCCACCCTAGTGTGTCACCTTGGGGAGCGCCAGTGTTGTTTGTAAAGAAGAAAGATGGCACTCTCTGGTTATGCATTGACTATAGGCAGTTGAATAAGGTGACAATAAAGAACAGATACCCATTGCCCCGCATTGATGACTTGTTTGATCAGTTGGGGGTGCAGCTGTATTCTCCAAAATTGACCTAAGATCAGGTTATTATCAGCTGAAAGTACAAGAGCAGAGTATTTCTAAAACTACCTTCAGAACTCGCTATGGCCATTATGAGTTCTTGGTCATGCCATTCGGGTTAACTAATACTCCGGCTGCTTTTATCGATCTGATGAACACTATCTTCAGACCATACCTCGACCAATTTGTTGTGGTATTTATTGATGATATATTGGTTTATTCGAGGAATGCAGAAGAGCATGATAGACATCTGCGGATTGTACTACAAACTGTGAGGAGAAAGCATACGCAAAATTGTCGAAATGTGAATTTTGGTGAAGGAGATATCCTTTTGGGGCACATAGTATCGCAGAGGGTATTAAGGTAGATCCTAGCAAGATTGAAGTCGCCCCACTGGAAGCCACCCGAAATGTCACGAGATTCGCAGTCAAGTTAATGGATACTACCGTAGATTTGTGAAAGGATTCTCCATGTTGGCATCTCCATTGACCAAGCTACTTAGAAAGGATGTGAAATTTCAGGGGACGGACAAATGCCAGCAAAGTTTTGATGAATTGAAGAGACGTTTGACTGAGGCTCCAGTCCTGACTTTACCTACACCGGGTAAAGAATATACAGTTTACAGTGATGCTTCTCACAATGGGTTAGGTTGTGTGTTAATGCAAGATCGAAATGTCATTGCCTATGCATCACGCCAGCTGAAACCGCATGAGAGGAATTATCCGACAAATGACTTAGAGCTTGCAGCCATTGTGTTTGCTCTTAAGATCTGGAGACATTATTTGTATGGGGAGAAATGTTACATCTACACAGATCATAAGAGTTTGAAGTATGTGGGCACCTAGAAAGAGTTGAATTTGAGACAGAGGAGGTGGTTAGAGTTGATAAAAGACTATGATTGCCTGATAGACTATCAGCCAGGAAAAGCTAATGTTGTGGCTGATGCCCTAAGTCGCAAGACTATGGCAAGTCTACAAGTTACTCCTTTGTCTTTGGTACTTGAGTTAAGGTCACTGCATGCCAGCTTAGAGATTAATGATGAGGGGCAGACAGCAGTTGCATGGCATGTACAGCCAGTGTTAATTGATCAGATCAGAATGGCTGCTCAGAATGATGAAAGGTATCAGAAGCTGTTGGAAGAAGTCCGGCAGGGCAAGAAACCAGAGTTCTCAATTAGAGATGATGGTCTACTGTTACACCAGGGTAGAATGTGTGTTCCTAATGATGTTAATTTGAGGCAGATCATTTTGAAGGAAGCACATGAGTCTCCTTTTGCTATGCACCCTGGTGGTACAAAAATGTATAGAGGGCTAAAGAAGCATTACTGGTGGATGGGTTTAAAAAGAGACGTGGCAGAGTTTGTGTCAAAATGCCTAACTTGTCAGCAAGTAAAGGCAGAGCATCAAGTACCAACTGGGTTGTTACATCCACTACCAGTGCCAGAATGGAAATGGGAGAGAATAACGATGGATTTTGTAATGAGACTTCCGAGGACACAGAAGAGTCATGATGCAGTATAGGTCATTGTTGACAGACTGACTAAGTCTGCTCATTTTCTGCCAGTCCGAATGGACTACAGTTTGGACAGATTGGCCAGATTGTACATCGATGAGATTGTGAGACTGCATGGAGTGCTAGTATCTATCGTATCAGACGGAGATCCTAGGTTCACTTCTAGATTCTGGGGTAGTCTTCAGAGAGCCCTAGGAACTAGATTGAACTTCAGTACTACATTCCACCCACAGACAGATGGCCAGTCTGAGAGGGTAATTCAGATCTTGGAGGATATGTTACGAGCTTGTGTGATTGAGTTTGAGGGTAGTTGGGATACACACTTGCCTTTGATTGAGTTTGCTTATAACAACAGCTATCAATCAAGCATTGGGATGCCTCCATATGAAGCTTTGTATGGCAGAAAATGTAGAACCCCGTTGTATTGGGATGACGTGGGTGAAAGAAAAATGATTGGACCCGAGATTGTTCAACAGACTGAAGAGAAAATCAGGGTGATCAGAGATCGACTTAAAGCTGCATCAGATCGTCAAAAGTCCTATGTTGATTTGAAAAGAAGGGATATTGAGTATGCAGTGGGTGAGAAATTTTTCCTCAAAGTTTCTCCTTGGAAGAGGATTATGAGATTCGACAGAAAGGGGAAACTAAGTCCTCGTTTTATCAGGCCATATGAGGTATTGGAAAGAGTGGGTCCTTTGGCATATCGTTTGGCACTACCTCCAGAGTTGGAGAAGATACATAATGTCTTCCATATGTCGATGTTGAGGAGGTATCGATCAGACCCATCTCATGTACTACCAGTAGAAGAAATTGAAGTAAATCCAGACCTCTCATATGAAGAAGAACCCATAAAGATTCTGGCTTATGAGGTGAAGCAGCTACGGAACAAGCAGATACCATTGGTAAAAGTGCTGTGGAACCATCACTCGGGCCAGGAGGCTACTTGGGAACGAGAGGAGGATATGAGGAGACAACACCCACAGCTGTTCAGAGATTGATACCAGGTAAAATTTCGAGACGAAATTTATTTTAAGGGGGGGAGAATTGTAACACCCCCATTCGCATAGCCTGATAGATTTCACTGTTCCGGTGACCGGTGTCGGTCTGGACAATTAATGGGATTAGGGCCACACTTAAGACAACTTGAGAAGCCATAAACACAAATAATTAGTAATGATTAATTAGTTAACTATAAATAAGAAAAACAGAACATAAGAGGTTAAACGAGCCGAGAGTCACAGCGATGAGTGACCTCCTCGGGAACGACTGCGAAGTCGTTTTAAACTCAAATTTTGAACCGTAAAAAGTGACGCTGCGGTCCTTAGGACCCTAATGAACACAGTGGAAAAAAGAAAATCACAAAAAAGAACTGTTAAGTCAGTCAAATAATTAGGTCAGGGAGCTAGAAGAAATATGGAATTATTTGCAAACCAGGATGAACCGGCGAGGGGCAATTTGGTCAATTGACCCCGAGAGCTGACTCCTGACCTAACTGTCAAATAAAATCAGAGAAAAGAAAATTTTGGAATCGGGAATTAAATTAAAAAATTAATAGAAAAATAAAAAAAAGAAGAAGAAAAAGAAAAGTAGAAAAAGGTAGTGACATCATCAAGGTGACATCACCTATGAGGTCATAAATAATTTTTTTTATTTACTTAATAATTTTACTAAGTCAATGGAAGGATAAATATCCAAAATAAAGAGACAAAAATTATTTTGCTTCTTCTTCTTCTTGCTAGCCGAAATTCCTCTCTCTCCCTCCTCCATGGTTGTCCACCATTGATAAGTTATTCAAGCTTGAATAACTTGAATCCTTCCCATAAATTTAAACCTTGAACCCTAGAAAACTTCTAAATTACCATAGAAAGGAAGAATAGAGGAAAGAAAAAGGGAGAAATTGGAACAAAGATTGAAGATCAAAGACTTCACCTAAGGTGAGTATGCTAACTTTCAATTTTAATTCTTTAAATGCATAATTAGTTGTGAATGTGAGCTTAGAACTTGATTAAATGAAACAAATATGGGGGAAGGACAAACTGAATTTTCGGCCAGCTTGAAGGGAGTATGAATTGCATGAATTTAATGGGTTTGAATAAGTTTAGAAACCTTCCCTAGTTGAATGATTATCACTGAAACCATTAAGTGTGATTAATTGCAACAAAGTAGTGAAATTAGGGTTTGGAGGCTTAGGGTTAGAGGCAAATTTTGGAGAAATACATAAATGATATCTTTGACCAATTGTGGACTGAAAAATGGTCAATAATGACCAAAGGAAATGTGTGGGAATTATTAGAATGGGAGTCAAATTAGTAGGTCAAATGGTCATGCTGCTGGCAGCATGACCAAACCTACTTTGAAGGACTAAAACGGGAATTTTACAAGCCCAATTGATATGCCACCAATTAGGGATGAAAATAGACATAAAAGGGCACAATTTTCATTAAGGAACCATGCCCAAAAACTGACTAAAACTTGGTGAACCAATTGACCAAAGTGAAATGAGAGCAGGCTCCCACTGCACCAAACTGACCAAATGAACAGTAACTATTCATTTGGTCATAATTCGAGCTAGACAGGTCAAATTGACCTGAAATTTTACCAGCAATTAGATAAGATATAGATCTAAAACTTTCATGGAGAACACCAACCCAAATTATGCCATTAACCCATTCAAATTATTGAGCAAAGTTGAGTTACTGTACCTACAAAACTGCAGGATTGCCATTTGAGCAGTAATGTTTGAATGGCTATAACTCTCTCTAGAAAACTCTGATTTAGGTGATTCTTAAACCGATGGAAACCTAAGACATAGTAGAACATTTCATATGAAGAAAGTTGGACCAAATTATGAACTTAACTTGATCAAATTACTGAACAAATTTGGATTAAAAACCTGCCAGAACCATAGTTGCAGTATGAACAGTGCACGTAAACAGTAACTGTATTTTGGCTATAACTTGAGCTACAAAACTCCGATTGGGGTGATCTAAAAATGAGAATATACTTAAGACAATAAGGAACATTTTCTATTAAGGAAGTTTTGCCAAATTCCAACAGTAGATTGACCAATAGAACAGTGCAATTTCGCAGCACCAAAACCGAAAATTGGTAATTTTGCCAAAATGACCTAAGCTTTGATAAAATGACCAAAACCAACAAGTTTAGTGACCAAAATGTGGTATGTGGGTGAAGTTGGAATTCTCATACCTATTAAGCCTTAGAAAGTCAACTATTTGACTTGAATAGTGTAGTGAATAGTAACCCAAAACACAAAATTTAAAGAACGTCGAATTTAGCACGTTAGAGCTAGGTAATTGTGAAGCTAAATTTATTTTGGATTTATGTTAAGTTCTAGTACTGAAACATTGTAAAATTGTGTGTTTCAGTTGAAAAGAATATCGGGAAGAAACCCGAGGAACCGAATCGAGGCTAAGGGACGACTCGCTTGAGGTTTGTGCACAATAAATCCTATTTAAGCATTTTATCCTTGAAAAATTGATTTAGTACGCATTATGAATTTATGAACTTTTGTGTTACCACCTTGTGATCAAATTGTAACTTTGGAAATTGATTTGATTTTTGTATGCAATATTTGAATGAAATGTTTAAAATGGATTTTTGATTCACACTTAGCATGACAGTTACTTATTATTCCTCCTCCATTTATGGGGTTGAGATCGTTTATTTTCCTCCCTCTCTGGCTTGCCAGTTGAGGTTGTAGATCGAATGAGTACTCATTAGCTAGCTAGCCACCTCCCTCATTGATTTTCATTAATGGGGTTGAGATTGCTTTGTCGTGGTGTACAACGCGGCATTGATTGAAAATTTTGTGTCATGGCTTAAGTTGTGTATAACTTTGGTAACACTGTGTTTATGAAATTATTTGACTAAACTGTGTTTAATAGATTATTTGACAAAATGATGTTATTATGAACTTTAATATTTGTGAAATGTAATTGAGAAACATTTAAATTGTGTTTGGCAATGAATGATTTATTTATTGCATTTTAAATTTTTATTATGCACCACTGAGTATTTTTATACTCAGCGATGGCTTATTTTGCTGTCGCAGATAAGAGCAAGGAAAAAGCAGCAGAGTGAGCTGCTACTGAGTTGAAGATCACATCAAGCTTTTGTACGGGTATTATTTTATACCCTTGTAGATAATTTTGATGTAAATATGGAAATATTGTATGTATCAATGTAGTTGAGCAGTTGTAAATAATTTGTAATAATATTTTTTGGATTTTCTTCTGTAACTTTAATATTGGTGCTTATGAATTTCTCATTTTATGCTTGTGAATGGAGATATTAAATATTTTGAGATGAGAAATCTTGTTTTGTATTGTGAAATTATTTTGAAGTGTGTTGAACTGAGTTGGTTGAGTTATTAAAAGTTGGGAGTTGTGAAATATTTTTGGAAGTGTTTTTTTTAGGTAATTGAAGAAGCTTATCATAGCTTTTAAATGAACTCACAAAATTTTTATAAAAATTGCGGCAAAATTTAAAATGGACAAAATTTTTACTAGTATTTAAGCTTGAATAAATGATTTTTAATTCTCACTAAAATGCTCACCACTTCCAAAATGTAAGAAAATCGTTTTAAAATCCCTTGTAGGGTACTTAATGAGTTATCGGTAGGTGAAGTTCGGTAGTTCATTAAGTATTCTACGGGATCATGTTATGCCTTACGGAGGGGTAAAGTGTGACAAACAACCCCCATATGCAAAGGTTACAGATAAAAAGTGATGAATGAAGCATAGTTTTCCCCTATTTTTTTTTCAAAGTTTGATATAATGAAGAGAACAACTTCGAGGTGGGGATCAATTGCCAATGCCATGGCATAAAGACATCATTTTGGTAGCTCATTCTCATGAGATACCAACCTGAAAGGAAAGAAAAAGGCAAACATGATAGGAGTGGAGTTCTAATATTTTTTAGTTACATTTAATCATTAAAGAGTAGTTCAAAGATGTGTTAATAATGAAGAACTAGAATAGCATTTTCACAAAGTACAAAAGCTATGGTCCACCTAATTATCACCCTCCAACTTTTACAAGATCTAGGTAACATTAATATTATATTTTCTTCATTTAAACCTTGTACTCACTAAGTTGACAATAGGATATATACATACACAGTAAATAAAGAAAAGATAGCTTAATTTCAGATGCAACTGAAGCTCTGAGAAATTAAAAAAGAATAAGTTAATAGTTAGATTAACATTAGAATTTTATTCCTATAGAAAGACAAGAATTAAATGAACTTACAGATATCTTTTTTTTTTTCTGAAAGAAGTTATTACTATATATCTTATTGAAATTAATTTGAAAATGGAAGCAAAGGCGCACCAAAAAATATAACTTGACTGTTTGGTGAGAATGAAGATAATCATTGCAGAACAATGAAGCATAAGAAGAAACCTTTCCCCACATCATCAATAAAGTTAGGGTTAGTGCTAATGAATATCTCAAAGAAGCAAGAAATGAAAAATATACTAAGAAAGAAGACGACATGAAGAAGTAAATCAAATCAAATCTCAACAGTGATCACGAAGATCAAAGGGGACAAGAAAAAATATATATAAATAATTTAGTGCCCCCAACAAAATTTATTAGTAATAAAGTCACTCTGCTGCTACTACTACTGAGAAACCACTCTAGAAACTCTGAAGAAAGAAAAGAAACAGGTAAAACCAACCTATGAGAACCCAAAATAAAACTTCAATGAAGGGAGGATAAATTGATACTAGCTAGTAAAGTTTCAGTGAAAAGAAAAAAGACTAGGGTTTCAAGGTTTTGGATCAAGATAGTTTTTTTTTTTTTTAATTTAGATATATGAGAAAGGAAAAAAAAACTTACCTTGGCGGTAGATTCAGCGCCATCCTATGGTGTCTGTGACAGTTTTGGGGGGAGAGAAAGAGTGAGAAAGATAGGGAAACTTTAACGCTTGGGGTCTGTTTGTTCTGGTTGTTGGAGCCTTTTATATATATATATGGAAGCGTAAGTTTGCCTCGAAAAGGAGCTCCTACAGAGCAGCGCACGTGTAACCCAGTACCCAATGTTCATCTCAGCAGGGGCTTCCATAATGTTTAATAAAACCCTAACCAGTCAGAATTCGGAAATAAAAACAGACAAACAGAGAACCCTAAGCCCATAACTTCCCATTGCTCACTTTCTTCAAGTGATGATATGCCTTGTCACTTCCCCCTCACCAACCCTCAAAACACTCACCAACTTAAAAACAAACCATCCATTCTTCTTTCCATACTCGTCATAACCTTGATAATGCAACAATTTTACTATAATAACGCCAATTTGTGGAGCTTTGAAAGTAATTAAGGATGAATGTTGTGGAGGGAACACAATAGCTAGCTAACTGTACGCATCGGAAAACAGGATGAAGAAGTATTAAGTATGCATGCTATACATAAAATAGGTAGATTTCCCAACTTAAAAAATATGAAATCCTCGAAAACCTATGAATCCAAAACCTCGACGTTTGCTTCTTGATTTTATTCTCTACAAGAATAGAGAGGGGTTTGGATCGTGTAATAGAACCTGAAACTTGGTTTTTCTTTTCAAGGGAAAATCTAGGAAGAAAAAAATGTCAGCAAATCTTTTGTTTTCGTTTTTCATAAAAGAATGAACGATTAATTTATCTGGCAAGTTATCAGAAGTGAAACTCATGATAATTGAGTAGTGAAAGAATAGAAAAGGTCATCTCTGCTGCTACTGCTTCAACTTTAAGCTAAATCAAAGGAGCTGCTCTAATAAAAAAAAACCTAACCCACAAAAGAAAAAGAATATTCATAAATTTGTACATCCTTCTTCAATCAAAGGCAGATGAATACCACGATCATGAACATCTTAAACATACCCTAACTTTTCGAGGAGGAAGAGGAAGAAGCAGAAGAATGAAGATTGATGATTTAGAATTGAAGAAACAAAAGAAGAAAAAGGAGGTAAAAAAAAAAAAAAAAAAACACACACGCACAAGTTTCTATTCTTTTACTAATAAGGAGGGCGAGCAGTGCTCCAGTAGGCCTCAGCTGGCAGTTGCACTGAATTTAGTAGATTGGGTGGCAACCCTTGAAAAAGGGATGGATTTGGATCTTGCATTAGTTGCTGCTGCGGCTGTTGCTGTGGTTGCCCAACAATTCCAGGTGAGCCTAGGGGCCCACTTCCAGGCACAGGCCCCTGCCCCTCATCCTCCTCCAACGGCAGCCTCTCATATGCCGCATTACCAAAAGAGGCAGCCATAACCACTACCGGCCCAGATGCTAGAAGAGGACCCACCACGCTCCCTCCAACTACTTGTCCTTGACCACCGGCTAAATATATGGTCAACCCCGACGCTGCTGGTGGAGCTGGAGGTGGCAAGAACGACCCTGAAAGCGATAAAATCTCGAATCTTCCATGTAAAGTTACCACTGCTCCGGGTGAAGCTGGCTGCCTAAGAGTGACATTAGTTACCGTTCCAGTTCCACTCAAAATGCAAACCCCTCTTTGCCTCCGCCTAGCAAAAGTTGATACACTCTCCATAATATCGCAGCCGTTGGCGATTTCCATGACATGGGATCGAAGGGCATTGGCGCTATCCCTGGTGATTATGATCGGTGGTTTCGGCTTGTTCTTGGACCCGGCAGGTCTTCCTCGTGATCTTCTTCCGATCTCTCCATCTCCATCAGCAGGGATTAGTTCTTTGCCTTCAGCACTTTCGGTTGTGATCTCATCGTGCTCTCGCTTTTGGCCACCGTTTAAGTTCCCGTTACCACTTTGTTCGTCTTCAGAATTCTGCTGTTGGTGGTTTTGAAATTGATGGTGAGGATGTAAATGAAGATCTCTAGTGAGGAAAGGATGTGGAAGAGGACGACCATGTGCTGCAACTGGATCCATTTCTTTTTTTCTTGATATTTAACCTATATTAGCTCTAATATATAGAAGAACAACTAAATAGAGAGAGAGATTCTTAGTCTTCTTGTCTGTTTGCTTACTTGTTTCTTTCTTTGCTCTTTCTTTGGGGGTGTTCCGATAGATCAAATGCTACTGACCTTCAGCAGAGAAGGGAAAAAGAGGGACTTTTAAGCAACAACCACCAAAATTTGAGCTGAAGAGCTGAATCAAGCCCATGTTTCTTGTATCTAGCCTTGTTGTGAGTTAAGAGAGCTTGATCTTTGACAGGTTGTTTGAAGCAATCTCTTGGGATGAAGTTGTTGGTTAAAGGTTTGGGAGAAAATGAAGAAGAGAAAGGCAAAGATGAGAGAGAGAGAGAGAGAGAGATGGAGCTGCGGTAGCCTCTTCTTTTTTTAGCTTTTTGGGGGTAGTGCTGTTGGGTAAGGGTTAGGCCAAGGTATCGGGTCGATGAAGGGTTTAGTTTTGGTAAGATAGCTTGCGCATGGGCGGTGTATGGGGCCTACATTTCTCTCTCTTGTCTCTTACACTTTATGGGGCCCCAACACCCCATGTTCTTTCTCTCTCCTATCTCGCCTTAAAAAGCCTGCGGTACAAAATCACTTTGCCCTTGGTTTATTGCTCGCAGCTGAAAGACTGAAACGAAGAAAAACCCACATCTTTCTTTCCTCTTTCTACATATTTTTCTTCTTTCATTTCTCCTTTAGCCTGAACTCTGAAGCTTGTTTCGGCAAGCTCACACAAGGAATCGAAGTTAACAACATAAATCTACTACAAACATGCTACATAAATCTATTACAATCATGCCTGGCAACACACATAAATGTCCATTTTTGGAACCTTGGAGTTTTAGAATTAAACAGAAAGTAGACAATCAGTGATCTTTTGAGCATCTCTTTCAACTTTCTAGGGGTGTTACTGTTTCCTATCTACTTTCCTTATTAGGTCTGCCCACTCAAAAGCATAAAACTATATATATGTGCTGTTGTCGAAGAAGATAAACTGCTGATAGTCATCCTATAATTGATAGTTTTTGACTTAACTGAAAGAGTGCTCAGGAGGCAGTAAATTAAATGCATATGCCATATATATATATATATAACTTTCCATGAGACAAAAGCGTTATCGATATTCATTCATCTTAAAATGACAGGGAAGTTGAAGAAAAAGAAAGAAAAACCTGAAGGACTTAGACGTGTGTATCTCTCACTCTCAGCTGCATACAGCGGTTACAATGTTCTACATTCTTGTTACTTATCCTGAGATGGGGTGGTCACGCAAAATGGCATTGTGGTAATTCGGTGGAAGAAGAGGGTGAATTGTGGGAAATGGTGGTCATGTGGTGGGTCATGACCCGCCCGAACAAAATGGGTCAGGAAAGTCAGTGCGTGTCTTAAGGGCGACTCTCGATTTTAGGAATGCAAATGCATTGATGTTGATGTGTATGGTGTTGTGGGGTCCATTAAAGAAAAAATTATTTTCGCCGGTCATGACACGTGTTTCTTCCTCAGTTCCCTTGCCTCGCGGCCCTCCCCTCTTAGTCTTCTTCTTGTCATCGCCAAACTTGACAATTGTTCTCCATATTTTCAAGGTCTTATTTTCGTAGTTAAAATTCTTTTGCTATAATTACAATTTACAGTTGATTAAATATAATTTATATTTATTTAATATAATTTTTTATATAATTTATTATTAAATTTATAATTTTTCATATAAACGAGATATATTAAATAAGTATTAATAAATGCATGTTTACATTCATTATAAAATTTTATTAATTAATTATTAAATATTTCTAATATAAATTCAATTATATATAAAAATATATTTAATATAATAATTAAATCAATTATTAATATTAAAATTTATGTAAAATAATATTTAATTTAATAGCTCGCACTCTTGATTATTCAGATAATGGAACCCTAATATTTATCACAGGAAAACGACGGCCTTAACTCATTATTGACTGAAATTTCATCACTAATATTTATTACCACAATTCGTGTATTTCAGCTGTGCATAATTTCTCAAGACTTATTTATTTATTTTATAATTTATTTATTTATTTATTTATTTATTTTATATTCATAAATAATAAATCTCTTGTTTAATAATTTATTGAATTTTTCCCATAACTTTGGCATGTTTTATATTTTTCATTAAATTTTTATTTTACGTTTGATTTCGTATTTTATTGGATTAATCTTGCTTTAAGTAAGTTGAAGTCTATTATATTATAATAATAGTGCATGATGATCACCGTATATCAAGTGAATAATTATTTAGAATAAGATGTCTATTGTCCTGGTGTGTGTGTGCGATGAGAATTTATATCAAGCAAAAAATTCTTGGATGAAGTTTAAATCATAGCGTGTGTGTATATATATGATTCAAAATTTTAGTGGATTTGAAATATATTTTTTAATCATTTAAGTGGGAGAAATATTCTTTAATAAAATAGAGAAAATTGGTACTTGTTTATTGCAGTCTCATGGAGGGAGAAATGTTTCAGCCTAAAGAGTTGATGAGGGCATAATTCAAAAGAAATAGACTATTATCCATTATAGTTAAAGACATTTTTTGTGATGTGATAGTTAAAATAATAAATATATTAAATTATACTTAGAGGATATTAAGAGAATTAACTAATATATTTACTATAAATAATTTGTAAAGTTTTGTTAGATGTAATTGAATGGATAAGTAGATAGTTTTTAATTGAAAATGGATAAATTATTATTGAAAATATAAGAAAATATAATATCATTGGATGTAATCTTATATAAAAGAGTGAATCACATAACATTAGTATTTTATATATTTAATTCATTTTTTTATAGTTTATATATTTATGCTATTTTGTTACTTGTTTTTTTTATTTTCAAGATGAGAGTTATTTATATTATTTAAAAAGTGATTATTAATTAAAAAATATATTTTAATTTTAACAAAATAGTTACATAAAAGTTTTTTTTTTCCAAGTAACTACATAAAAGTTGATTCATATATAATTAATGTCTCTAATGAGGAATTATGCGATAGCAGCCATGAGAATTAAGCAACGAAGTAATGAGAAATACAAGCAAGTGTTTGATTGATTTTGGTTGCAGACAAGAAGAGAGAGAGAGAGAGAGAGAGAGAGAGAGAGAGAGAGAGAGAGGAGAGATTGAACTTGAAGGATAAATTTGGATGTATAGAAAAATTCCCAGAAATTGGAGATAGACACAGAGAGATGGATCACAGCCGTTGGCTGTAATTGGAAGATAAGGAGAAGTGGTCAAGAATGAGACTCCCCAGCAGAATTTATAATAGGACGTCAGGCACCGTTGGATTTTGTCCCCAGCTCGAAAGTTGAAAGCATCCAACTAATGCACACGTGCATCGCCACGTGCACGGAATATACCTGACCTGTCCACTCCCGGTGGAGTACATCTTTTCTGTCATTTCCTTCTCTTGCTTTCAATTCAAGTACAGTTTTTGCTCCCTCTTCTCTTTCCAATGGAACCACCTTCAATCCAAAGTCGTCTTCTTTTTTTTCTTAAAAAAAACAAGTAAAAATATGAATTAAGAGAAAAATAGATTAGTTTTATGCAAATCACTCAATTTTCATAACAATAATTATGAATTTAGCATATAATTAGTGCATCAAAATTGACATTGATTGGCAAATGAAGGTTGATTCGGTTGGTAAGTTAAAAATTTGAGCCTCACTAACAGTCCATTTTAGTGAATAATTTGTAAATTTTACCGTAATATATTAAAGAAATTGACAATATGTTCTGTACTTGGATTGAACAGTTTCTGCCTAAATTTTTTATTGAAAAAAAATATAATAATTTTATTTGGCTCAACAATAACATGTCCCAATTAACCCTAAAAGTTTCTAAATCCAAAACCTTAAAAATCTAAATTTTAAATCCTAAAAATCTAAATTTTAAAAATTTAAACCCTACACTCTAAAATTCTAAATTCTAAAACTCTAAAATTCTAAAATCTAAATTCTAAATTTTAAACCTTAAACTCTAAAAACCTAAACTCTAAAAATCTAAATTAATATAAAATTTTAGGGTTTAGAATTTAAGTTTATAGAATTTAGAATTTAAAATTTAGGGTTTAAAGTTTAAGATTTAAGGCTTATAATTTAGAATTTGAGGATTAAGGGTTTAGACTTTTAGAATTGGTGCATCTAATATAAGTTCGTACTCATATGAAAACGAGTTTAATAACTGTTAGATTAAATATTTGTATCGAGATATGTATAAAATTAATTAAAATGTATATATAAAATACAAGAATCTATATACAAAAATTTAATCTAACAGTTGATAAACTCATTTTTATATGAATTCGAGCTTTTTATAGCCGTTTTCTTTTAAAATTTAGGTATTGAGAGTTTGAAATTTAGATTTTTAGGATTTAAAATTTAGAGACAGTAAGTAGTTTTATTAAAAAAAATTGACAGTGATTGAAAAAACAAAATTATTGAGGAAAGAAAAGGAAGAAAAAAAAAAGGCAAGGTTGGGACATAATGGTTTAACTGTGTGGCTGAAAAGTGTAAATCAAGGCATGATCCCATAAAAACATGGTCAATTTACGATGTTTAGCATAATTATATATTCATGTAATGAATAGTGAAAGGCATTTAAATGGAATCTTTTGTGAATGTTGGACTTATTGTCAATGGACTATAATTCCAAAAGAATATCATATTAATGGAAGAAAATTGATTTTATTTGGGGATCCATCTTCTTCTTCCAAAAAGACGAATTTATATTTTTTCTTCCTTTTTTTTACATTTAAATAATTTTCACACCATTCCATATTTTTTATTTCATTTTAACTAAAATTTTAATTTTAATTTAAATTGTCACTATAAGAAATAATTTAAATCTTATATTTAACAAAGTTGATATGAATAATAAAAAATTTTATATTTCTAAGTAAAATTGAATATTCGATCTTTATAAATTTTTACTATGAATATTTCATCTTTACGAATAGAAAAAATCTCTATTGCGAGCATTTTATCCCTTTAATGACCTTCCAACACAAGCAAAATTATATTCAATTTAATGAGCCAAAGGACACCCATTATTTGAAAAAAAAATTAGCTCCTATACATGGATAAATAATTTCATATATATATATATATATATAATTAATAGACCTCCCCATTGATTAAACTGAATATTTGACTAAGGCTCCTTTAGAATTTGAACAGAACCAATTTGATTGAGGGTTGGAACCATCCTGGCCAGGTCTAGCTACTAGCATTAGAGGCAGGCTCTGGGAAAGGAAAAGAAAAGGAAGAAATTTTGACTGCATCGTCAAAGGTGCTGAATGTTGGAGAATGACAAAGCAAGGAGTGTGGGCTTAAATGAGAGAAAGACAAGTAAATATTTAGATGTGTGGGTGGCGCTGACACTGACATTGCGATACTATATGCGAATATTTGCGAGAACTGAGAAGAAAAACAAAACAGGAATCGAATACCATTGCCACCCACCCAAAAATGTTTTCAATGACAAACACTCACTCCCTATATTTTTGAGACAGATGTATATATATATATATATACGAGTTTCTTTCTACTTCTAGAGAACACTCTGCAGCATAAGCAGTGATTGTGAATAGTAGTGAGGGTGTCCCATCCCATCCCATCCCATCAGTATCAGCCCACGCCCTGAATCCCATGAGTCCATTTGATGCACTGTGTCGGCTCTCCTCTCTGCATTCAATGTACGTCCCCTTTGCCATTTACCTCTCACCTAACCACTCATTTAGATCACATTTCCTTCCTCTGTTTTTTTTAATAATATTATAAATAACAAAAAATAATCATAATTTAATCATCTTGGATTAATGTTAGGTTTAATAACAAATATATATTTTATTCATTTAAAGAAAATAGAAAAGGGTTGGTGATTAGAATCGAAGAAGACGAGTGATTGCTGCCGGGACAAGCGGTCCGCCATCTCCTAGTCGTCACGTTAGTTTCGTCCCTCTCAATTCTCATGGGATTTGTAAGCCAGCCTCTCCCTTGGCCACAAGCAACAAAGAAAACTTGCTATGTACATATTAAAAAATGTTTTAGTTATCATACAACCAACCTAACTAAGCAACAAAAACAAAAGCAATTAAAAATAAAACTTGAAAAATGTTCAAATGGGTAATGCATAACACAACAAACCATCGTTTTCTTAATCAGTCAACGCCTGCCCCCTCCACCACTACCCTCTACCATTATAGCTAGCTCCTAGGTTCTGAAATCCAGGTCCTCTCTTTCATTAAACACTCACCCCTTCTTGTGTAATTTTCTGTCATTTTCTCTATTTAATTTGACTGTCTAAATATGTTTCTTTTAATATTGTTAATTAATTAATGAACATATACCCTAATTAATGTAATAATTGAAATTGGTTAGATTCGAGGGCCAAGCTAGATTCCAGGTTCTACAAAGCCTAGCTTAATTAACCAAAACAATGTTGAGTTCACGGGGATGGTTGAAAAAAAAAAATCATTAAAATTAGTTCATTAAACATATATTCAAAAAATTCACAACATGTTGAATTTGGTGAAGATATAGCAAATTGGGTCTTCAAGAAAGACGGTCTTCCCTTCAGAAAGAAGAAAAATGGGAATGAAAGGAGGAAGAAACTGTTGCTAGCAAGCTAGCTGCATGCTTTGGTGCTAATGCAACAACAAATATATATTATATAGAGTAAATGCTTATCTAAATCAACTCTTTTTTTAATTAAAGAAATGAAACCCCGTTATCGTGTCCAAGTTAAACAAATAATTAAGTAAAAGCTAATGCATATAGTGAGTATATGGACCACATCAAAACACAGCATCACTTCCATGTGAAGGGCACCTTGCAATCCTTTGGAATCTTGCATAATGTTGCATGCATGATCTCTCACTCTCTTTGAGAAGCAAATAGCTTGCTAGCTTTTCTCTAACAAAGTGGGCTGAGATTATTGGACCCATTTGCCTATATCCTCCATGGAATGAGCACCCAATTAGAAGCGTTGAGTGTTTAATTGGTTAATTAATTAATTAATCACCCAATCCTAGAACATATTACTATTATTTAGACACTAAACAGCCGACCAAACTATCAGGTTCCCATGTGATTGATAGGGATGGGTATGGAATCATTTTTGTCATCCCTTTACCTGCTTGTGTGACCTGATCACCCTCTTTCAAAATTAAACCACTAATGCAATTGGTAATGGGTGCCTTAATGTCAACGGTTTCTTTTTCACTTTGATTTTTAATATATAATTAAAATGCAGGCCACTTATATTTTTCTACTTAATTAATAAAATGACTTATTCTCTAACACTTCTTATTTAATGCATTGCATTTATTGCTGGAGCTACCATTACCAATAATTAGGGATTAATTAAGCTTTTTTTAAATAATTAAGGATATTTTAATTTCATTAATGAGATTCAAATTTTAATACCCATTGCTAAAATTTTGACGTAAATCATTGCATAGACTCAATTTATCATAAATACAAGATATAAACATGTAAAATTCATACATTTGATAAGTGAAACCCATCATATATTTTATATCTTAAATCCATGATAGATTAGGTTTAGAAAAAAAAATTTCATAGCATCATCACTTTATAAAAATTAATTAATTGATTGGATTTATTTGAAGTTTTTATAGAACTAGATTTCTGTTGGAAACCATAGAATTTTTTTCTTTTTTTTTTTTTTTTTTTTCTCCCTTGGATCCTGATTTAACCAAAAACCTGGTAATGAAAACACTACGTACCCACTTAAATCAAGCAAATAAATAAGGGAGCTATGAACAATTAGCTGAGATTTTATTAACAAATTATAATTTGATCATCTACAAAATTTTCAAAAAAATAAAATTTCCATTCAATTAAAATTAAATGAAAAAGGGATTAGTTAAGATTTTGATTCTTATAAAATTAGTTCCTACATATTTGGGAGTGCCTGATAATTAATATATATAGAGATTGGAAACTTCCGAAACAATTTTATAAATTGGGCTGTAAACATTACAATTAGATCAAAGTTGGAGGAAGTAATAAAATTGATAATTCAACAATGGAAAGGCATCATATGAATGATGGAAGTTAAAATCTTGTAATATTCTAATGGGAAGGAGCAAAGAAAACAAAATGATTGCAATGGACATGTCCATTGCTTAAATTGAGGAAAAGTGTGTGGCAATTTAAAAATCTTTAAATAACACATTAAAAAAAAAAGAAAGCAAATTAAATTGGGATGTAAAAAATAATCAAACCCAAAAAGAAAAGGGTTTTATAAAAATGCCCAGAATTGTTTAAGCTTTTTCAATGTTTAAATTGTTTACTTTGTATATACAATTGTTCTTTGAGTTTAATTTCTTGATAGTCTTACGTGAATGAAAGAAAATTATAGCTAGGGTTTATTTAAAATCATTACTATTAGAATTTTCCTTCTAATTATATGTTGGAGTAACTACTACATCACAAAAAACAGAACTATATTATTAGCCAGGATAACAAAAATTCAATAACTGTGAGTTATTGAATTTGAATCTCAATTGCAGTTTATTATACTTAAAAAAGTAATGTAATGATAACAAAATTTTTTAATTTTTTTTATGATAAATATATTATGATTTGAGCTATTACGCTGTAAAAGTCAGAGTTACATCTCTATTAATAGTTTAAATTTTTAATACGGTGATAAACGCTATCGAAATTGTAAGTTTGAATTTTTAATAAATGCTTAGAGATTATTGACCCTAAATAAGATAGCGAGTAAGTATCTTATCTAAATTTCTTAGAAATATGGTGTTTGAGCTGTTAGAATTGGAAGGTAAATTTTATTTAAAAATGATCAGGCCTTATGTGTTGTGGACTTTCACAATGATCCAAATGTGCACGTTAAGATTTTATTTAGAGTCGAGTTGATTGGTTTAAATAAGTGTTTTTTATAATTATTGTAAGTTTTTTGTAAATAAAATGTATTTAATTTTTTATAATTAAAAAATATGAAACATATATAAAATATTTTTTTATAATAACTTTAATAATAATATGAAATAAATCTTAATAATTTCATAATATTTCCATTGCAATTATGAAGCTTAATTGACCGACACTCGCTAATATTTAATACTCCATTTAGGAGGTGATAAAGTGAAAGTGAAGATTTTTAAGATAATTAATTTAAAGTAAAATTTTTCATACTTTTAAAATTTCATAATTATTATTATTTGAAAGAAACTTTTTTTTTTTAAACAAATCTAGAGATTTAAAAAAATCTTAATTAATGAGTTAAAAAATAAATATTTTTAGAAGTTTTAAAATCTTACAGTAAGGAAACACAAACTCTCTCAAACATAAATATATAATTTTAAAACTTAATAAAATCTTCCAATATTCTATAAAACCATCTTCTCAATATATTATCTGTTTGGCATCGATTTTTTGAGGATCTAAACTGCTTTTTTTAATAAAAGTATTATTTTAATGTTATTAAAAAAAATAGTTTAAAAAGAATTATTTTATTATTTTAGTGTTCTTATGATTAAAATTTATTTAATTTAATATTAAATTATTTTTAAAATAACTAAAATTTGTTTAATTTAATTTTAAATTATTTTTAAATACTCTTTAAATAATATATTTAAAAAAGTAATTTTTTTATAATAATTTTAATAATAATACTAAACAAGATGTACAAATAGTTGAGGTCCATCTGCATTCAGCCAGCGTATGTGCATGCACATCAAAGGGATAAGTTTTTTTAATATTCATACTTATTTATTTCATAAAAAAAGGGAAAAAAAATAGCAAATTATAGGAATGCAACTGAACCAAATGCACTGAAACAATTTCTCGGAAATATAATTACAAACCCAAGTTTGCAGAGAAGACAAGAAAGCGGCTCCGTTCCATCATTCACATTTAAACATAAAATGTACCAGACTTGAATTTGGATTAGGCTTAGGGCCTGTTTGGATTAACTGTTGAATACAACCTGTAGTGATAGCGATCATTCTTTGTTAAATGATAATTGATAGCTGATGATAGCTGTTTTATATTAAGTGTTTGGTAAAATTATATTTAGCTGTTGCTGTTAATATGTGAAATGACTAATAAGGGTATATATCATATAATTTATTTTATTATTTAAATAAATATAAAATTATAAATTTATTACATTATATTATTTATTTTATTATTAAATAAAATATATAATTATTAAATTAATATATTATATTATTTAAATAAATATATAATTATTAATCTTTTATATTATATCATTTATTTTATTATTAAAATAAGAAATTAATTATTTTTTAAGATAGTTAAATAATTTTAAAAATATAAATAAAATAATAAAATAATGATTATTGTTAATAGAAAATTTTATAATTAATTTTAAGTTTTTGGATATAAATAAATATTTTATATTTTATGTTATTAATAAAAAATATTTTAACAAAATTAAAATACGTTAATTAAAATATTAAAATTACAAATAAAAAAATAAAAATATTAATAATATTAATTTTTAAGTTAAATAAAAAAGGATAATATGGTCAAAATAAAAAATAAAATCAGATCAGCTATCGGTGATGAAACATTTCTAAAAATAGAATGATACTAACCGCGGTGATGAGTATCATATCAGTTGTCCATCAGCTATCAGCTCTATTTTTTTAAACTTACCAAATACCATAATTTACCTGTTTGAGTGTCTATCAGCTATCAACGATAAACTAAACACCACCTCAATATGTTGAAACGATTTACCAATTAATCTGGTCAGCCAAACTTCCCGTCATCATTGATCGAAAATCTTCAAAGTCCACGAACCCATCACCATCACGATTTATGGGCTTGGGGCTTGTGCTATTTTAGGTATTCAGCTTTTCTTCTATTTTGTGCCCATTGTAATCGGCTATGGTCTACGTACTCTTTTTTCTATTCAATGAATCATCTTTTGCCTTTTTTTTTAAAAAAAAAAAATCAACCTCCATTGAGAATGGCAACGGGCGAGGATCGCTCTCGCCTCATAGAACTTCAGAAGCAGGGTGGGAAGAGGAACGAGACGAGACATATCAAGTTTTCCTGCGGAGAGGTTTTTTTTTATATATATTTTAATTTATTCATATATAATATAAATTTATTTATTAAAAATATAAATTTTAGATATTATTTTAATAACATATTTATATTTTTTTAAATTATAATATTTAAATATATAAACAAATTATTTTTTAATAAAAACTAATATATTATTGCACAAAACATATTACAACACATTCTCACCATGCAGAACTCCAGATCAGGATAGAATAAGAAAAATTTCGAGAGGCAAATCAGACTCGAAAACTTTTACCATCTCTAACCTCCATTCATTCATTCATCAACTACAATGATGATCACCACAATGATGAACATCGAGTTTAAAAAAAAAGCCAATGTAAAAATTCTGAAAATATGGTAAGTCCAAGGCTAAACGAAGGCCTTAATAATCAGAAAAGAAGGATCATCTATCAGTTCACGTTGAATAAGCACATTTTTTTTTACAGGAAATTATTGTTCTCAAACTTACCTACGGGGAAGAAGAAAGAAAATTTTGACTAGCATACAACAAAATTTCTTATGATATCTATTAACTCTGAACAAAGGAGCTTCCGAATAAACTACATGGAGTTCAGAAGCGCTCGACAATTCAAAACCATCACTAACTCTTTTCACACTACGGACTTCCATCTCCAATAACAATATAACGAAAATGAAGAAGATGAAAAAGATAAGATACCAAGAATAGAATCAAGTATGACAGCACAAAATGTAGCCTGATCTCACCAAGCTCAACATGACCGAAGCAAAATAGGACCCACTGATGAGCTAAGCATATCACTTAGAGCTACTTGGACCTCATTCGACCCATGTTCACAACTTATCAAGCCTGAAAGAAGGGGGAAGAAATGACTCAAGTTCTTTTCAAATGAAGCATCTCCCAAACTACAAATAGCCTGAAGAGTTGCAACTATAAGAGGTGCCCGTGAAGCCAATTCCCGCCGTTTCCCAGAGCCTACAGGAATCAGCCACTGGGGTTGTGCACTGGGAGCCAATTGAGATGTCTGTCCAGAGCGGGAAGTTTCAATATAAAACTGTAACACCTCCCGGCAAAGGTTGACAAGATAAGATTCCACCTCACACTCATCAAAACTTGGAGGCCTATGTTGTATGAGATTTTGTAAGAATGTGAGGCAAATTTGATAAGACTCATTTTCCAGGCGTAAAACTGGAGGGGCTTGCATTTGGGTCATGGAACCAAACTCTTGCAGCCTTGAACATAACACGCTATTAGTATTGATTTTGTGAGCATGGGAAGCCACATCATGTAAAGCATCAAAGAGGACCAAGGTATTTTTTGCCGAAAGGTGAGGCCGATAAATGTTGTATATTTCCATCACAGCCTGCCAAATTACAATGAGAAAATGTTCACACTTGAACAAACAACTCATTCCCATAAATAGTTCAGTTGATTAAAAAGAATAGTAGACAGCTTTCTGAATTTGCTTCAAGAAAAACTTAATAAAAAGCCTAATTCATTGGCCATTTCAGTTATATCACTCATGAACAATTTTATAAACTATTAAACCAAACAAGAAACAGACTTTTCTGGTTAAAATCAAAGGCCAACTGATAATCCAGAATCTAAATGATGAAAGCCTTGTAGAAACATAACATAGCAAAACACAGTATATGATAATCAATAGACATGCCTGTGTGATGTGTGCAGCATCCAAAGACTTGATGAATGTACAAAAACAGAACATACCTGAATCAATAAAAGTTGCACAGAAGCTCTACATTTTGCATCAGATATAGAAGCATAAAGACGACGGGTCCTCTGTCTCTCTGGATCTTCATCCGGAATGCCAGATCCAATAGACTCTCCATTATTTTGTCCATTTAATGCTTTGAGGCTTCTCACCATGGAATCTTCACTAACAAGGTAAGAGAAATCAGGAAGCGTTGCATTGGCCGCCTCTTTTAGTGACAAAACCACTTCCAGCCACTTTTCCTCTGAAAATAGATAACCAGCATTGCTCATCAAACGGACAAAAGCTGCAATACCAATACCAGCAAGGCTTTGGTGTGGACGCTTAATAAAGCTAACCAGAAGCATCAGCACCTTCCTCAGAAGTGGATTGACAGTATTGTAGAATCTGACAAAAAGATCTACAACCAGTTGGAGGGCCAACGTACATGTCTCATAAAGCCATGCATCCTGATCAAGTTCATCTGCATTATCATCAATCTCCTGCCCTGGAGAGTCACCCCCAGTAGGATCAATAGCATGCCTTACATAGTCAAATATTGGAAACAATACTGAATCAAATACTCGTTCCCATAGAGGTAGGGAAAAAAGATGGCCATGATTGCGTAAAGTATCAAAAAGCACTTGTAAGGCACTCTTCCTGATTTCAGGTCTAGGATCAAAGCTAAGTTCTGATAAACCTGCAAAAGCGAATTGTAGCAATTAAAATTGTTGAAATAAGCGCTTCCTAAATTCAAGAAGAAAATTGGCATGCAAGAGTGCATTAAACTCCACAACTAAAGAAAATAACAAATGCCTTGGGACATGGCAACCTATAACTTACACAATTCTCTTACCAGCCAACAAAGGGAACCAGAAATACAGATGATCTTCCTTATCTGTGATCTCCCCGTTTTCATGTTTTCCATCTTTTCCAGCTTGTGGTGAAGATGGAGAAAATTTTCCTGGGGCTTCCTTATCCTTATTCCTTGCAGAGGATCCCAGATCTCCTTCTGCAAGTTTTGTAGCACAGATCCGAAGAAAAGCTATAGCATTGAGGCTAATGTCTTTGTTGAATCGACTATTTGTGAATGCAATTAGGCAATTTACACAATCTGTAAAGGTGGTTGTTTCAGTCTCAGTGATGTATGGGAAGTAGTCTCGAATAATCTTTTCCATTATTTCAAAGGCCAAGAGTACAATGTTTTTGTGGTCGTCATAAGCCGCTGTTGTGAAAACCTGAATGAATATTTACAAAAATCACAGGTAAATGACTTGCAAAATAAAATTTACAGTCAATATTAAGATCTAAAACTAAATAATTTTGGATATATGATATTATGATTACAAATGAAAGTTAGAAATTAGCAGGTTTCAATACCATGAACATGCTCTTCCATCCTGATTTTACATTGTTGACACGAGATAAAACCATTTGCGAGACACATCTGATTATTAATTCTCTGATCTCAACGGCACTACTCTTACGCATGACAATTACAAATGGCTTCATAAATTCATTCTGAAAATTGTAGTTAGCCAACTCCTCTCGCTCCAAGAATTTCATTGATAATTGGCGCAAAGAATCCATTGCAAAAATTGCAATGGAAAGATTTTCAGAACAGCCAATGTTTACAAAGAAATCAGAAAGCACATGCCAGATGCTTGACCATACAAGCCGGATGCGATTCATATTATAATGCCTGCCAAAAGAAATTCAATCAAATTCACTACATAATTGAAGCAGTAGCAGCAGATAAATGGCGGTAAATCATGAGTAGAGGGGAAAAGGATCAAGAAGTAGGATATTCGTACGCAATCTCAACAATCTTTGTAAGGCTAAAGACTCGTGGGTCAGATGCGGACCGCAATTCCTCCATAGAAACCTTGCAGAGAGCCTTGACAAAGTCAATTATTGCCTCACTGTTTAGTTTTTGACTACGAGTGAATATGCGGTTCATTTCAGAGCTTCCCACTTGTTCCAACATGTTTAAATTAGAGACTAAATTGTTCATCTGTTCAGATGTGACTGTCCCAGAAGCACTGCCACCGATACCAGCACTATCATACGAACCTCTCATCACAGCAGCAGCCGCATACTGCATCCTACCAGGCCCCTTTTTTTTCAGAACAGGGAGGATTGTAGATTTGGTTTGTTTTGTCTTGTCTGATTCATTCTGAGGAAAAGCGAAAAATGTAGCATCTGGGGGAGCACCCTCACCCAATAGATGTAAATGCTCAAAGCGTGAGACACATGTTAAAATATGCTCCCAAGCTTCTTGCAAATGATTCCCATCCTCATCAGCAATTGTGACTATTGCCTATAAACAACGAAAATCAAAATCCAACATTAGAACCCCAAGTAAATGGCAGGTGGAGTAAATTTCAAGAAAACATTACTAAGATAATTGGAAATTAAATTTCCAAAGGTTAAAGGCTCATAGCATATGCATTGTATCTACTCTTACACACTTCATTTGAAACAGATTGCACAGCACAGCGTTCTGGACAAGCATTTGTCTGTGACACATGGATGCACCAGAAGACTTGCATAGACACAACTCCAACTATGCTCCTCTATCTATGAAGAATACCAAATACCTTTTCTCCTCACTATTAAATCATTCAATTTGAATATGAGCATTATGATCTGCATACCGAGAGCAGAAGCACTATTTACCCATCATGAAATGCAAATACATAAACAACAATCAAGCAATCTTAAAATGTCATGAATTAGAATGGCATATATTTAGATGACTGAAATTGAGGTTTCCAGTCTACCATTTAAATTTAGATAATAAACCCATGTAAACCTACTTTGGGTCGTTAGCTGCACAAAAGTCAACCATATGAGAGATGGAGTTCAAGGAAATAGCAAGCATGATCTTATGTGTAAAACTGCGTAGCTAATGTTATTGTTGAACTCAAATAATTGAAGCAATTGCAATGCAACACTTTTGGATGATATTGAAATATCAAAGATAATTGATAAGGATAACATTGTAATCCCACATGACATAACGCCATCTGTAAAGTAGCAGAATATAGAGTAAGAGAAAATACAATCCAAAATAATACAATCTTTATGGCATCTATAAGTACAAAGTGAATACCAACCTTGATAGCATCAACATTTTTCTGCTTGATATCAGCAGGAGAGTGGAGAGAAGTAAACTTTGCTAATGAACTAACAAATGCGTCTCTATGAGTCTTCATGGACATTACAGCAGTAACATGGATGGCATAACGGAAACCTTCAAGACACAAAGCTATCACCACTTCATCATCACTTTGGTCAATAGGCACACTGAAGGCAGCCAACATAGGAGCCCAGCATACCTCGATCATGAACCGAAGTATGACTACATCTGTTGCTGCATAATAAACTGACCTACAAATTACCAGGTTGGAATAGATAAATAAGAACTACAATATAGGTCCTTTCAAATCATAAGAATGACAATTCAAAAGAGTATGATCTAAAGTACAATTCCAACAAATTATTTTTCTTGACGCTCTAATCAGAATTCAACCATGTAGCCTAACCAGTCAACAGGAGCATCAAAATTCTCTGGCTTAAAAATAAAAAAGGCACTGTATACATATTGGGAGACCAGTAGAAACTATTCCAGATTATTACTGCTAGAATAGGACCAGTTTCAGGTACTGCTAAACAAAAAGATTCAGATGGAAACACAATAGAGTTTTCAAGCACAAGAAGGCCAGTTCTTCTTACTCAGATTTGCGAGCTTTTTCCTTAAATTGTTCTTGCATATGCCTGATAAGATCATCACTGGTTTCCATCTTATCTTCACCCCGCTTACGGATCACAATATTAAGGATGCTGTCCAAGCCTAAAATTCTGTTTGAGCTCATATACTGCTTTTGTTGGAGAGCCAAATCATCTTCTTTCATTTTGATCTCATTTCTTGATATGCGTTCAAACAATGACCTTAAGTATTCCTCAGGTAGATCTTTTCCATCGTCAATGCCACGATTGTTTCTTATAAAATCATCAGCCGACATCTGCATTTTTTTAAGGAGACGATGACAACATATTACATATCAACTATGCTACATGAAATAAGAAGGAAAATTTGAAAAGAAAAAAAAATGAACACACCTTGTTCTTCACCATGGGATTGTGAGCATCAGTATTGAGCATGATCACAGAGTAAGCAAGGACATAGGCCGTGTCAGCACTAGTAAAGACCTTCAGATTACATTTGCAGTAACGCTCAGCAAACTTTTCCATGATGCGATCAATCTTCTGAGCCTCACCAGGTAACCTGAAGCCTTGTAGGAAGACTCTGATAGCTTCATCAAACTCCATGCCATGAAAGTCAAAGGAATCCACATAGGCATGCATCACTTTGAGAGATAAATCCTCCCTCTCTCCTAAATAATCACCAATAAGGGTCTTGTTCAAACCAGATGCATTTTTAAGAAAAGCGGCTATCTCTTCAGGTGAATTTCCCACTTTATTTGCGTTGATAAGAAACTCAATACCTTTCTTAGGTTTCCGATTAAAAAGAGATATACCTTCCTGCCAGAAATCTTAAATCAGATTCCATGGGCTGTAGAGTATATAAATGCAAATAAATAGATCAGCTTGTGTACCAAGCATTCCACAATTACTTACCTGAAGTTCTAGCTTGTAAGCCCGGCGTTGCTCGATAGTTGAAACATCAGAAGCTTCAGTGGAGGCTTCAGAATGAGAATCTGATCCTTCAACTGGGTCATCTCCATTTCCATTTGCCACAGGAAGATTACCAGGTTCAGTAGTGTTCTCAGCTGCATCAAATTTCTTGGTAGAATGCAAATCTGGAATCTGTAATTGTTTGTTCATCCAGTCTCCCATCGATTTCAAAATGGCAACTAAGCACTTCATAGCTTCAAGTTTCATGGTCACTTCCTGTGGTGGCAAAAGTGTAGTGGTTGTACCAGGGGGGACACCTTGAGCAGTTTTAAGAAGTCCATTGACCATTCTGAAAGAATAAAGATAACAAAATAAAAATTTGACAACCAAATTAAAGAGTATTATTAATGAAAATGCCCTTGATAATTTCTATTGCCAATCTAAGCTTTACATAAATGAACAGAATGTACCTCTCAAATATATTTGATGAATTAACATCACAATCATAGTTAATGAAGATGTCCACCAGTATTTGTGAATCAACACATAGCTTATCCAAAAACCGAAGCACTGTCATCTTCTGTTGAAAATTAGGTTGAGCAACATTTTCCAAGACCCTAAGAACAATCATAGGAAAAAATACTCCAATCTCTGCTTTCAATCCAGCTCTAAACCTTGACACCAGACTAATGAAAATGGAGCAAGAAAGCTGGAAAACAATCATAAGACTTGAAGCACTGTTCTTCAACAGTGAGAGACATAAGTATTGCTTAATGGCACCTAAAAACCTGTTTCAAAGCAAATACATTCAACATATTAGGAGTTTATATTTAAAAAAAAAAAATTATATCAATAACATCACTCCCAAAAACAACTTGTAAGCGCATCAGTATTTTTTCACAAAGTGCACAGATTTGCGTAAAAACATAGCTCAAGCTCAAGCAGTCAACCCTCGCTGCAGTCAACATCAGGCTTCAGCCCACAAGCCCACACCAAACAAACAATAATTTCTCTTTTCATACATTCCACAAACATGCCTTCAACATCCAAATCTGGGCAGTTGAGCTACATTCAGCCAACTTTCTACTAAAATAACATTTACCAAGCCAAGAAGACAAAGTGAATGAATCAGTGATAAGAGTCTCCAGTTCTGCGTCATGGCTATCATAAAATAATTTATTCCAAATTTAATCTCAAAAGCCAAGACCCCCAATTATTCCATGATTCTTATTCAACATTTGCCTCCTAGGTATTCTACCATCTTTACCAGAACTAGCTACAACTAAAATGGCAACAGTCACAAGACAAGTTAACGTGTCCATGCTTCCCCGTAGGGCTCTGGCACACTAATCTTAAAAAGGAGAAATTATTAAAAAGAACAGTTCACCTACTGCCAAAGACAAATTGATTCAGCAAAAAAGCATTAGCTGCTACACATTACTGCCGCCAGAATATTATATGCAATGGTTAAACTTCCCAAGTTATCTTTTTCATAAATCTGTTAAAATTTCCCATCATGAAAAGCAAATCTATAAACGACTCCCAGAATGCTTAATATCAATGATCAAAAATCAAAATAACAGTATTTAAAATAAAATAAAATAAAATAAAATAACTCTAACACGTCAGCTTTAGCTGAGATCTAAAACCCTAAAAACTTTGGCAATGGTAAATACCATCTATCTAATATGACTTTACCCGTACATCTTTTGTTGGATGAATAAATTCACTATGTATTTTCCTGTCCCAAAAATAGTGCACATACTTAATAAATATTCCGAAAGCTTAAACAGTAAAACTTCCAACATCATTATCAAAATAAAGGAATTTAATTCATACAAATTAATTTAAGTTGAATTATAGAAAAAATTCTTTTGAACGGCACAAGAACCAAATATTCATGTGTCCATTAACATAAACGGCAAATTTGCAAATCAAGGATACCTGTCACTAGTTCTAAAGACAGCACCAGCATTTTCCAAAAGGATCTTCAACAACTCCAAGGCCACTATCTTCCCTCTCATCAACTGGGGATCAGCCAAGGCCTCTTTAGGAGGTGTTTTCATTGACAACTTGCAAAGAGCTCTAAAGACCAAAAATGCATCTCTCCGCAGTTTATTCCCAATCTGAACCTCTAAGTCCTCGTCTCTTTCCATTTCTCCATCAGCCAATTCCCCTTTCCTCCCCTCCAAAGCCGTCTTATACATGCTAATCTCCCAATACTTGGCATCCAACATGTCCTTATCCGTCGAATCCAACAAATCGGCAGGGTTAGTGGTCTCAACCGTGGTAGTCTCAAATGCCCCGTCGTGTGCTCCCAGAGAAACCTTACCCGGAGTTCCTGGATTCAAAACCCCATCAATGTCTTGCATAATTTTGGTTATGAAACCCTGCACAAACATCGTCATTGACCCATCTGCATCGGATTTCTCAACCGGTTCCATTAATTCAGCAACAACAATCGGTTGAATCGGCACTGTTGATGAATCTGCCTCCATTCTCCGAAAAACAATCACCAACATTTGGATCAACGATGCTTTTGCCGTTGTCTGGTTTACTACATTTTTGCTCCCTAAATAGATATCGTAACAAGTCCTCACTATCAGCAACAAGCAATCACCATGTATCCTCAACGAAATTGATGTAACAGCCGATAGAAGCGTCTTAAGCACCGAGAGCTCAATGGCCTCGTCACCAATATCGTAACATTTACAAACGGCTTCAATTAATTTCGACAAGAGTTGCGCCTCGGTGCCTCCGCTGGTGTCTGCCTCGCCGCGTAAGTAACCGTGGGCGATTAATTTCTGGATGCAATCAACGGCTGGATCAACGATCTTGAGGAAGCCGGTGCTACATGCGTTAATCAGAGGACTGAGGATGGATTCAGACTCCGCAAGGGAGTACTCAACGGGGCCGCCGTCGTGAAGCGGACCAGGAATCGATGCGTCAGATTCAGAATCGTCGTCTGGTGGCTGCTTCTGCGGAGAAGTGATTCTCTCGAGAACGGATTTGCATTCATGAGCAAGTTTAGAGTGTTTCCGCCACGAAGCGTTCTTGATGATCTTCTCTAGGGCTGGGGCTACGACTTGGCTTAAGCGGGAATCGGCTTCCGAAGAAGCCATTCCCGAGTCAGGACGAGCTCGTGACTGACTCGGGAGCTAGGTCAGATCTGAAAATGGACAGGAAATGCTAGGGCCCGTTTGGTTTCTTGGGATAGGATCGCATAAAAGATTTCAGAGAGGAAGAGTGAAATGAAAGAGAGAAAAAGTAAGAGGATGGAGAGCACGCTGTAGAACAGAGAGAAGAGGAGAAAGAGGAGGAGGGTTTGAGAGATTTAGATCGTTCCGATCTTGTCATGAAAGTCCAAGTTTGAAACTAGGTGACAGAAATGCCCTTAATTGCTGGCGGCGGTTAAAGTTCATAAATGGTAATTAAGAGATTTGCGTTGGGGTATATTGGAAAGTTGAAGTCTTCTTCTATATACTTTTTGTGGCTTTGTGCAGTAGAAACAGCGCTCATAGATGGGTCCTCCTGTGAAGATGGCCGGGGTACGTGGACAGTCGACTTGGGCGCCTTGCTGGCTTTATTTCTAGTTTTTTTAAGCCACCTCTATTTTGATACGGGTTAAATTAGCCAAATGGCATCTCTAAGATAGAAATATTATAACAAAATACTTCAATTTTAATTTATAATACTTAAAACAAATAACTATGCATCAAGGGGATTAATTAATTAAATTTAATATTTTATAAAAAAAATTAATTAATGAAAAATTATGTTTGGTTTCTTGGATTTTAACTTAACAATTTCAAATAACTATGCATGATCAAGCTTGTCTTCACCCTTTGATGACGGCCTTGATTGAAAAACAATTACTTTTTTTATACCATTCTCATAGATTTTACGATCCTTGCCCGTGACTTTCCAGTACCCAGCTTTAGTCGTCCTCTTTACCCTGCGGCCATTTAAGTACTTGTTGCGATGCGAGGGCTGAAGAAATGCCACTCTAGCTGATTTGGCGTATTAGATTTCACCTCTGGATGCTCCAAATCTGCATTGCAATTACTTAAAATATTGTGCAAGGAAAAACAAATAAATGAAGGAAAAAGATACATATTACTGCATATGCTTACAGGGCAACTCCCAAGCTTCATACTCCAATACATTAACCGCCGGATTTGTTGGACTTGATGATCATTACAAAGCATCTTGGGCATCAGATAATTAAACACCAATTCTTCATCAGTTGGATGGAATCTGTAGCCAATTCGACACTCCATCATTTCACTGTCTATTGTATAAAACTGTACAATTAGTAAAAGATAAAGCGTGCATGTATATCAAAAAGCGTCGATGGGCTCGAGTTTGAGAAAACATCCAAACAGCAGACAAGCCTATGGTTGAACTGGGCCCAGAAATCCAATTTTCAGCTGTTCCAGTTTGAGTAAAAACGTTATCGTTTTTCAAGAAGGAGGTCCACTAGGAATCGAACCGGGTCTTTCGGGTGAGAGCCTAATGGACGACGATATGAATCAGTCTTACTCCCTTACCGCCCCAACCATCTCCGCAAGGAACAAAGAACAATAGCGTATGTGTCTCCATTGTGCGGTCTTTATCTCCATATCTGCAATTAGCTTTGTTTTGTGCATTTTTTAGCTCAGCCCTGGTAATGGCACTTTGTGTGGATAACCTTCTCCCATTGCGCTTCCCAACTTGCCCACTAAATACTGAATCCACCAAACCCAATTACGCTCAATTCCTTAGGAGCTTGTTATTTCAAAAATCTGTAAACTTTTATAGATGTGAATCCCATATGCAACCTTTATTAGCTGCTCTCAGCGTGGAAGATATGGGAAAAATCGAAGTCAAAGAAGGGAAACCAAGGTTTAAGTGGGTTGAGATTGGCGCTAATGTCACAGAAGCACAAAAACAAGCTATATCCGAACTCCCACCAAAGATGACCAATCGGTGTAAGGCCCTCATGAGGCAGATAATTTGTTATTCTTACCAAGTGCAGAATGCCAATTTATCAGATTTGTTGGGTGCTTGGGTGAGGATTATGAAGCCTAGACGAACTGAGTGGCTTGCTGTTCTTAAACAATTGAACAAGATGGGACATCCTCTTTATATTCAGGTACTGTTTTTCCTATTTCAATCAAAAAGCTCCTGTTGATCTTTTGGGCGTTTCTACTTTCGACTGTTGGACCTTTTATGTGGTTTCAAATTCTGATCTTAGACAGCTTAATCTTGCTTCTTAATTGCCGATGTGTATTCTGCTTGTAGTGATTTGAATAACTAAGGTATTCATTTATTGAATTGAATTCGATCATATGGGAGAATTTGGTATAGAAGACAGTAACCTGCTTATTTATCACGGAGAAAATCTGCACTTTTCAATTTTTTTAATGTAGTTAAGTAAGACGTTTGAAAGAATATTTCATTCTATTGTTATATCAGAAAAGAAAAATGGAGATAACCCTTTTGTTCTTTGAAATTTCACATAAAGGTCAAAGTTTTTTGTGATTTGAAAAGGATGAGATGAATTTTGTTGACAACATTGTAATTTCTCTGGCTTACCATGCAAATTCTTGGAAGATATCTTTTGATGAGGTGTTTGGAAAAAAGAGAGCATGAAAAGATTCTCATGCTCGATGTAGTTTGAGAGATGTTTAAAGAACATTTTTTCTTTGTGGAGGTGGTTTCGGACAATCTTATCTGAATTCAGAGTTTCTTGCTTTTTTGTTAGGTGGCTGAACTAGCCCTGCTTGAAGAATCTTTTGAGGCCAATGTTCGTGATTACACAAAAGTAATTCATTTTTATGGGAAGCAAAACCAGGTTCAAGATGCTGAAAATGCTCTGCTTACCATGAGGAGAAGAGGCTTCGAAATTGATCAAGTAACCTTAACTACCATGATTTACATGTACAGCAAGGCTGGTAATCTTAAGCTGGCTGAGGAAACTTTTGAAGAGCTCAAGCTGCTTGGGAACCCATTGGATAGAAGAGCATATGATTCAATGATCATGGCCTACATCAGAGCAGGAATGCCTGGAAAAGGGGAGGTTTTACTTGGAGAAATGGATGGCCAAGAAATTTGTGCAGGAAGAGAAGTTTACAAGGCATTGTTAAGAGCATATTCCATGGTTGGTGATGCTGATGGAGCTCAGAGGGTGTTTGATGCAATTCAGTTTGCAGGTATTCCTCCAGATGTTAAAATATGTGGACTCCTTATAAATGCTTATCAAATGGGAGGGCAAAGTCAACAGGTGCTCATCGCATTTGAAAATATGAGGAGCGCTGGTATTGAGCCTAATGATAAATGTATAGCCCTGGTATTGGCTGCATATGAGAAGGAGAACAACCTCAAAGAAGCATTGGACTTTCTAATAGGTTTGGAGAGGGAGAGAATCATGGTTGGCAAAGAATCTTCAGAAATACTAGCTGGGTGGTTTAGAAGGTTAGGAGTGGTGAAAGAAGTGGAACTTGTCTTGAGAGAATATGTTGCAAAGGAAGTCAGATGTGAAAGTGAAATTCTTGCACACTAAATTATCTCCAGATCCATGTTGCACCCTTGAAAAATATCAGTTTTCCTATACATATATGTGCTTCTGATGATAACCAACAATCAGGAATCGTAGAGGCAGGGGAATTATCTTTCCCATGTTATGGCGGTAGCTTTGTTTTTTGACAACTTCTAATGTTTGCAGTTATGTATGATGATTTTCTTGATTCTGGAAAAGATCATTCTTGCTAACCATTGTCTATCTGTTGTAGCTTCTTGTACGTTGTAACATAAGACATTAAGCTCACATTTTTGCTTAGTGATATGCTGAGTGATAACTTGAACTCCAGGAAATATTTCTTCTACAATGACACAGCCCTCAATTTCATTAAATCATCTTTCTGCCTTTTGTGTTTTTGTTGTAACAATTAGATATCTCTGGGAGAATAGCAATTTGAATTGTGTCAAAATCAAAATAGCCGTAGTCGAGCAACCATCTGTGAACTTATATAACTAATTGGCAATTGGAGGAATCATGGTTAAAATAAAATGGACTGGTTTATAACTCTCGTTCTCTTACCAGTATGCACACTCTGCCTTTCTTAACTTCGTATGAATACTCCATCCAGCTTGCGGTTCTTTAATAGCACCACAGGCTTTCATGTAATGAGAACACCTCCTCCTTTTCTCCTTTTCCTCTTCTTTTTATTTAGGAAAATTTACAATTTGATTCCTAAGTTTTATCCTATATTACACTTTAATACCTAAATTTTCAAAAATTAATCATTTAATCTTTGAGTTTTGTACTATATTATATTTTAATCTCTAAATTTTTAGAAATAAATTATTTAATTCTTTTAATTTTAATATATAAAATAATTTAGTAGTGTAATTTTAATATTTTCAATAATTTCATAAAATAAATTAAATTATTGTAAATATTAAAATTATATGACTAAATTATAGGGACTAAATGATTTATTTTTCTAAACATAGGGACAAAGATATAACATAGAGCAAAAATTATGGATCAAATTGTAAATTTTCCATTAAATTATAGAAATTGATCGATGATATATATATATATATATATATATATATATATATATATATATGGCCAGCCCAGCAAGAATATATTGAATGCGTATCCCACTAGTGGATCTTTTCAGTATGCGGCCCACTTTTTCAATTGGGCCGGATTCAAATTCTAAAAATTATTGGATGCTCCGTGCGGGGCTGTTGACGTATTGTTGGAGATTGATTAAAAATATAGTTTTAAAATTGTCATTTAATTGCTCGAGAGTTTTTATGAATAAAAAAAAATTTATTAAAATATAAATTTAAATTAATTTTGTATATCTTCTAATTAATATATTTAATATGTATTTTTTTTAACAATCAATCTATAAGAGTAGTGTTAAATAGACCTTTAAATGGATTGTGAATATTGTGAGTTACATGAACACCATACATAGGAATAATCTTCCGTTTATATTTCAAACCATTAAAGTGATTTTTTTTTAATATAGTTTCTCTGAGCATTAAACCTAAAAATCCAGTATCAAATGTTTTTCTAAGCCTGGGAAAATAATAATTTAATAACAGAAATTAATTAATTAAATTAAAAAATTCTTTAAAAAATCTAATTTAATTGGTAAAAGGAATTAACATATGGGTAGAAGTTTGAAAATTTATATCAGTGTGGATAGATTTTAGATTTAAAGTTGCACAGCCTTATATATATATATATATATATATATATATATATATATATATATAATGGGGTTTTGACTATTGATGAATTTGTTAAGTGATATTGATTGATGCCGAGAGTATCATGATATGAATGACACGTGAATAGTATATGAAAAGGTATGGGTATGAGAATGGGAATACAAGTGAGTATTTAGATTTGGTTTGTGCTGTCTGAATGGTAAAGACCTTTATCTGATCGGATTAAATTGGTAAGAAATGATCTGTAATTTCTCCTGCAAGATAAAAAGTCATTAGAGAGCCAAAGGAAAGTTATTACCTTGGGCTAATAAAGCTTTATATATTGACTGTTAGATCAATAGTGAAGTGAAAAATGTTGCTGCAGGATTAGATAATAGTATTTAATTTTAATAGCATGAGATACAGAATTTGTCTATTGTGTCAGGTGCCTGCTATCATTACTGCAATTGTTGTACTGCTAACAATAATGACTTTAGATATACTTCATAATACTTTATTGGGTAGCTCATTAATGGGCTAATCTGGTTATACTACTCTTCAATTTTTTGTTTGGTCCTTCTTCAAGAGCTATCTTAACGTATCAGACTTAACAACGTTCAGACGATCTTTTTAAATTGTCCAATAATAAGTAAGATAACCTCTCTATCCGTTCGAGTAAAGATCATTGTCTTTGTACATTATATGGGTGCGATATACCACATATATGAAAGTGGCAATTACCATAGGCTCACGTATCATCAATATATTGAGTGTATATTTTTATGTATCACTAAGTATTAGTGTATAATGTTTTCTTTAGCCATTTAAAAAAATGGATTTAATAGATTGCTTCATATATTTTATATTTCAAAAGGTAAAAATTGAAAAGGCCAATGATCACAAAAGAAAAAGGTTTTCCATCTCCTAAAAAATAATAAGTTTCTTACATAAGAATTGTCTTTATACTTAATCAGTATAGCTTAATTAATTCTAATAAAATATATAACTATTCTATTATATATTTTAATATCATATTTTTATTAAATTATATATAATTTGTATAACACGTTCATATAATTTAAATCAAATTTTCATATATATATAAAGTAATTAAGTACTTATATTTAAAAATAAGTTATAGTTTAATTTATTTTAGGAAAATAATTTAATTTTAAAAAATATAAATAAGTTGTTTTAACTTAAAAGTATATATGTAGTTTTAATTCAAATAATGTAATTTTAATATCTTAGCTAAAACAATGCAGTATTATAATAAAGACTCAAACTGAGAAACGAGAATTAGAAATTGCAAGAATGAAAATTAAAGAATTAAAATCTTTAATTTCAATTTCAATTCAAATCTATGGAAAATAAAATAGTCCAAAGTCCATTTTGTTAGCGTTAGTTGTATAAATCTAAATTTGGACTATAAAGGCTTTCATTCCTTTTTTTTTTTTTTAATTTTAGTTGTGTATAACATCCTGAGGTCTTAAATTTAAACTTCAATAAGAGCCGATTTAAAAAAAAAAAAAAAGTGAAACTCAAATATTTATATCTTTAATTCACGATAAATTAAAATCAGGTGTGTTTTTCCTTAGAATAAAAATAATGTATGATATGATAGAGCAAGAGCAACATGAAACTTGAACAAAATATATGCATGAATTGCTGCAGCCACCAAGCTTCAATAAAGCAATATTGAATTTCACTTGAACTTTGAGAAAATGAATAAACCAAGGATTGGAGTAAAAATTGTAACCAATCATCAAACTGTGATTGTCCAGTGAAATTGTGTGAAAAATTAAGCACTTTTGGCTACCATCCGATGAGTACAAATTTTGTGGCAAGAACCAGTTAACAATTTAGGTCAGTCTCGTTTAGAGATTGATGGTGATGATAGGGAACCAGTACATGACATGGAACCTTGCGGTGGCGATCCATTTCTATGGAGGAGCTCACGTGCCAATGATTGAAGATCTCCACCACCACTAGTTGCTGATGATGAGCCTGTGCTGCCTCCAAATTGACGTGGATCCATTTGTCGCTGCTGCATGGCCCATGAAGGTTGTGTCATCGGATCAAAAAGTGACGACAAGTCGTATGTGGCGGGCACGGAAGAGGCTGATGGGAGGTCAGCTATTGAAAGAGGAGGCGAAGTCACTAGTGTTGCTGGTGGAGGCGGAGGAGCTGGTGGTGACGGAAGTTCTAATGTTGCTAGATGGGTCTGCAAGTATGAGAGCTCTGCTTGTAGATTCACCACCTGAAACAAATTCCCAAATTTTTTTTTAATTTTTTAAATTATTTTTATGCAAAAGAAGGAGAAAAACAATGTAAGGAAATTAAAGATAATGATAACATAAAGGATAAAGATTACTGGGGCAAGTTGAAGGCTTGTTATTGTCTTGTTTTGTACTTAACAGTAAAAGAATGCTTGAACTAGGTGCACTAGAACGTGGAGTTGCGAGCAAATAAAGATTTCTTTTGACAAAGGAATGAAAGAAAGCATAGCAATTGAACATGAAGATTTCTTCATCTGCATTATTGCCATTGAAATGCGAGAAGCAGAGACTGGTTATTCAACTTTGGATCACATACTCCACAATTATTTATTTCAAACAATCATATAATAAGTTATTAGTATATAATATATATGCAGTTTTTTCCCTTTGTCTAAGGAATAACATATATATTTTATAAACTTATGAAATATAATAAATATAAAACTTGATTATTTTATTTTCGTCCTCTTTTATTTTGCAAGCTAAATCAAGCTTTAATCAATAATTGTTATAATGTATAAAAAATAAATTATTTATTATAAAATCATTGCATATGTATCAATTTCACAGAAATTTTCTGTGCAAATGGGGTATAATCGGATAAAAAAGGTTATATATTGAACTAATTAAACATTTTTTTTTAGTAGGAGAATTGAGGAACTGGAGACTCAAACTTAATTTTTAGCCAATGGATTAAGTTAGATTAGACTAATTAAACATGTTACAATTGGCAAAAGAAGGCTTACGAAAAAAGGAAAAGCCAGCACCCAATTCTAAGGTTAATAGGCTGGCAGATCCCGGTAAACAGAAGGGTGTGTTCTGTCAAGCTAGAAAATAGAAAGGGAACTTAGAAAAACCAAAAATGAAACCCCATGTGTTTCATCATTTTATGGAAGCATACAGTATATTTTAATACTTGAATTACTTTCACATCCATTATGATATGACAATACTGCCCTTACAAATCCATATACTTGTGATTAAATACCCTTAATTGCTACCCCTGACCTATCAAAAACTCTTTCTTACAGGAACAAGGAAAACCGACCATATCCTTAATAACTGAAATATCCCACCATTTGCAGAAACTGCAGGCTAAGGCTATTCCATTCTAATAATATCATATGTTAATGATTAAGAAAAAGTTCTAGATTTCAGCAAGGCACAAAAATTATGCCGAAATAATCACAGCACAGAAAACAAAAACACTACATTGATGTCTCAGTGAAAAGAGAGTGGAGGAGGCTCTACCCCATCTTAGACCTCTCCTCATCAAATATATCAAAGGCCAAAGCTGCCCTTCTTGCCAAAGTTTAACTAAATCAACTTTTGATTCTTTTAAGAAACGCAGCCAAATACTTAGCTATTAACTTGTTGATCAATTTGATGATCAAAAGAACAGCGTAGTGCAAGATTCACAGAGCGAAACAGATAATTGTCCAAACCAGTTTGAAGTTTTTGTTTAGAAACAAACAATTAAGTGCAAAAGATGGCAATCATTTGTACTGGAAAAACAAAGGGTAATTAATTAGCTTAATTACCTGTTGCTGTAGAGCAAAGATGTGAGAGACGCAGCCATAGACTGGATCTCTTAGACGAGCCTGAGCCTCGTAGCAAACTGTAACCACCGCATCCAGTCGCTTGTGGACAGGAATATGTAGAAGAAGTTTTGACACATTACTTGCACCAAAAACCTTATGCACCGCCGCAAAATGGGCTGCACCTTGCTCTGAATCGAAGTAAGGCGCAAATATACACCCCGGCACACATTTCCTCCTCAAAAATTTGCACGCGCCACATGGCCCGCTCCCGCCACTGCTGCTACTGCTCCCACCACCACCGCCGCAGCTACTGCCACTGCCGCCGCTACTGCTAGGATTTACTGTTGCACTCATTTCTTTTCGTTCTATTTTTGAAAAAGAGAAAAGAAAACAAATAATATGGTATCACATAATTAGGGTTTGTTTGCACGGGTTACTTGAAGGAGGAGGAGGAGGAGGAGGAGGAGGAGGAGAAGAAAGGGTCCGGGTGGTCTAGGGTTTGGTTGGTGGGTGTTGCTTTCTGGTATTTGGGGTTTTTAATAGAGGACTTAAAACGCTAGATGAAGTCTTTAAAGCCACGCGACAGAGCAAACCCCTCCCCCATTTAGCTGCTTGCGTGAAGCAAACATGCGATAAGCCTAGTTATATTCTCAACTGCCCTTTGTTTTTTTCTCATTTATCTTTCCTTGTTCTCGTGATTTTTTATAACAAAACTCATGCTCTCTCCCTCTTTCTTTCTTTCTTTTTTTTTTTTTTCCTCTTAGCTAAAAGTTTCTTTCTCTGTAGTTATGTAATTGCGTGATGTATATCTTTGTTCACAGCTTTGCTTTTTATGCCATATATATGAATCTGGCTTGCAAATTAAAGAAATGGATTTTTACAAGTCGAAACGTGTCAATGGGTCTTGTCTTATATATATACATATATGCCACTGCGTGGTTTAAGCTGCGTAGATGGCAAAAGACAACTCCCCCATGGCCCCATCCCTTTTCTCTCTCTTTTTCTCTCTCAAATGTTGACAATGACTCAGCTTTTTCCATTCCCTTTCCCTTTGTATATAATACTCTAGAATAAACCCACTGGGTTTTGAGAATGACGTGAATGCCCACAGGTTTAATTATAGTTTTTGTCTTCTATTAGCATATTTAGTAACCCTTAACAAATGTATGGCTTTTCCAAACTAGGAAGTCAATTATTAATGCTTGAGGTAGAGGGATATTACATATAATGCCTGGTTTAGGGTTACAGAGACAAAGAAAGAGAGATGTTAATCAATGACATGAAAAGGTTAGGAAACTGGATCTATCTGATCTTATCATTCCTGTCAATTGGTGAACTGGCTAAAGTATTAGGTTATTCTCAAAATAGAAAGGCTGCATCACCCCAACTGCTCATAACTCAACTTATTAGTAAAAAACCTTGCAAGTAATCAATCGCTTTGGAGTTATTACAAGTAAGTGTACACAGAAAGCTCATTTGGGTGAATTGTTGAAGAGCAATTTGATCATGACAACAATGAAAATGATATTTCTGGTAATGATTAATTGCTGCGTGATATTCACCCATGGGTGGGTTTATGATCACTTATTATATATATATAAGTCTCATAATCTATATTAACAAAATCTTGAGTTTCCTTTGCCATCCTTTTCCTTTGTCTTTAATAACTTGAATGAGGTTTTCATCTTTCAGTTTCACTTTCACCCATATGTGGAATCTCTTTGAAATATGGATAAAGATATCTACACAACTATAGAACTCTCTTAGGGGATGATATACAAACATGGAATACAAGAGGAAAAAAATTGGAGAGATCAGTTAAGTGGATAATTAAGTTAAACACAAGCAAGCATGCTTTAATCGATTCACTGTAATTTTTCTTTTCCGATAATAAAATCATTGCCACAAATTAATGCCAATAGAATATTAAACGCATGCAAGCAAAAAATAATCTAGCTTTCACACAACCTAAAAAAAATCTGAAATTTTTTTATTTAATTTAATTCATTATGAATTAAAATATAAAATATATGATAAAATTTATATAATTTTTATATTTAATTTTTATAATTTATATATTTATTCATTATGAATTCATGTATTTCATGAAAAAAAGAATTTTGATATAATTTATTGAAGTTAATAATTAAAAAATTAAAAATAAAAATTAAGAGAGGAAGGGAATCATCGAGGATTAAATATAATAAATAAGAAAGAAAAGGAATTAAGGCAAAAATCAAAACAGCAAAACGAAGAGACCATTTGGTCATTCCATGGATGGCTAAAGGCGAATGAGAAGGTCAAGATCAAGTTCGGCGTTCAAAGCAGCAGCACGAGCCACTCCAATTTGAGAGCGCCACGTGTAAAACGGTGACTACGAACGTAACGGCCGGGTAAAAGATGACATCATACTAAAAGCGGGACCCATACGCCGTTCACTTAAAAAGAAAGTAACGTCTCTGTTCCCTGACTGTCTCCATCTCTAAAACAATAATAGCTGTCTTAATAAATTAATTAAAAAACATTTTGGGTAGAGTTTCTTTCTTTTGTTTAAAAAATTTAAAATTAGAAATTTGTAAAATCAATAACAGTTACTAACGGCGAGTCAACCGCGCCGTCCGATCCTTGTCCAGTCCGTGTGTTGTGAAGAGGAGGCAATGACAGAAGCCTTCAGTTCGAACAGTTGACCGACACGTGTCCCGATTTGAGGCGAACATAGGACTTGAGTGACCGGGTGCATACGTTGTAACAGTTGTTGTTGTTTCCCTTCATTGAGGGTTTTTATTTTCTGTCATGATGAAAGAATTTGATGCGTGCAACCTTAACCAAATATTAGTCTCCACCATTACATATATATATATATATATATATATATATATATATATATATCAGATATCTAAAGTTAATTTAGTGTAATTTAATTTTAAATTAAAATAAATTTAATAAATAATAATAATAAAATTTAACTATTTAATTAAAATTAAAGTTTATTATACTAAATAAAATTTGATAAAAGTCAATCTTGATTTCTTAAATTTTAAATTTAGCGATCCTTAATTATATATTCTCTTTTTATTTTTACAAAATAATAATTCTCATGGTATATTTAAAAATGCATAAATAATAATTAAATTTTAATTTAGTAATATTAATGTGATGGACATGACTATAAAATTTTTAATTCAAATTTTAATAATTATAAAAGAAAATTGGAGAAATAGTTTATTAAAGTTAATTATAAGATTTGTTAAAGGGTTATTCGACACCATAGAAGTCTAGTGTATGAAACACATAAAAAGGGCCGGCTATAATTGAGTCTCTAAGATTTAATAAACTTTATAACTTAATTTTTATATTTTTAAAATCAAATAATTTAATTACTAAAATTTAATAAAACTTATAATTTAGTACATACTGTTAAAATTTCTATTAAATTATCATTAATTTTAATAAAAATATTAAAATACCATAATTTTTAATTTTAATATTTTCATATTTAATTTCTAAAGTTTTATTTTCTTAATAATTTAATATCTCATATTTAGTTTCATTAATAATTTAATTCATAGATTTTTCAATTATGGATCCCATTAAATTAAAAAATTTATAAATTTAAATTATTAAAATCTGAATTAATTACTTTAAGGTCCTTAAAAATTTTGATTAATTATAAAATCATCCATATATTTTACAAATTAATCCTTAAGTATTACAATTATTTATAAATAAATAAATATATATATATAATATTTTTATAAATTATATTTTATTGTTATATATATAAAAAAAATATGAATATAGATGCAAATTGTTATTAAAATAAAACTTAAAGGGTTAAATTGTTTTTATATTAAAAATAAAGTTAAAAATATTTTAATTTTTTATTAAATTTAACAAAAAATTAACCATAATTCTAATGATAACGACTAATTTATAGGTTTATTAAAAATTATTTGGTTTTAAAAATATAAGGATTAATTTGTAAATTTAATCAAATCTTAAGGATTAAATTGTTTTCAGATTGAAAATAAAGTTAAAGACATTTTGTTCATTTACACTACAATTAACAGTAATTTAACAAAATTTATAATGGCAGAGACTAAATTATATATTTTATCAAATCTCTTAAATTAAATTATTTAATTTTAAAAATATAAAAATTATAAATTTTGTCAAACCTTATAAATGATTATGTATATTATAAACATACGTATAAAGTATTCTCTCTTATTTTCCTTCTTAATTACCACCCATTTATTTTAGTTAATTAATATTGTAAATTTTTTTTTTTCTACGCGAGTAGTCAAACTCTAAGATTATGAGTTCTCTTTCGCTGTCCATAGCATCAATTCTGAGCGCGTAGAGCTAGAAAAACAATACAAAACGGTGCAATATAATATTCAGTAGAAGCTAGCGAATAATATATAACAAAGAATTCTAATTCTTTTAATTATTTTTAAGACTGTTAAATTTAGAATTTGAGTTTTAATGTTGGAAATTTGAGCAACAATATGTTCCTACAAAATTTGAGAAAAGCCCACTTATCAGGAAACATGTCTAGAAAAAAGCACACAATATTTAAGTTTTTAAGGCTCTAGCTAATTACTGTGTCTCTTAAATCTTAATTAATCATGATTTGATGGCCTGCTAATCAATTAGGTTTGCCTAAACCTTTAGAAACTATAGTAATCAAGTTGTTACACTCGTGCGGTCAACACCTAGGAATCATAAAATTAGAAGAAAATTAGTATAAGCAATTAGTGTTGGAAGAAAATTAGAAAGATATAATGGAGATTAATTAGTATAAATTAACAAAGGAGTCAAAGAAAAATTTTGGACCACATTACAATAATTAATTATCAAATCTAAGGGCTACGTACGTAGCTTTTTATCACTTTACAAGTCCCCTTAGTCAAATCGTGTTGAAATTTATAATACTGTATCATACTCGAAATTTTTAATTTCATATATATATATATATATATGAATTAATAAATAAATTTTACTATATATATTTTATTTTATGTGTTTAGTTTATAATAGATCGAATATATATAAAAAAAATTATATATTTAGACGAAGTGAATGAACATTGTTTTTGAAGTATTTTATAATTTATCTTAAAATAAAATAGAAGGAAACAATAAAAAAAGGGGTGGACAGCCTTATTGGAGGTTGGTATGACCAAAATGTAAATCATGACAGATAAACCAAGAATTTCCAGCTTGAAGAGCAGCTTTAAAGAAACATGTATGACTGTAGGAGGCCCATTTTCACCCCATAAGATTGAAGCAATGTCTCCCCTTTCAAGCAAAGGTGAATTTCTTGGTAATGATTACTCAAATCTCATACTTTCGAAGAAAAACCTTCAATTGCAAATAGAAAATAACGCAAATTAATTAGCAAAGTACAAAGCATGTGCAGGGCAATTATCGTGTCACAAAATTAAGAATAATCACATTGGGCCATGATGAAGAAGATAAGATACATCTTCTGTTAAAGAACCCTTCAAGCAAATCGGCAATTCCTCATTTTGTCTCTCATTTTGCGAGCAAGGCTTGAATGATTTAGTCCTAGTTTAGCTTGAAGCCCACCATCATTGAGACCCTATAGAAAAAGGTGTATGCTTTTGCGGCCTTTAGGGTGGCATTGAAGTAGCCCATTGCTGACAAACATTCTGATGTTTTAGCTCTTTTCTTCAATTGGATGGTAGTAAATTAACCTGTCCACCGGGTTGATCCACTCTAATTTCAGGTCGAAATTACTGATTCTAATTCTTAAAAATTGAGTCAATTCAATCTGAGATCCTCTCGTCTTGTATATATTACAAATGCAAATTGCTCCCCAAGTTGTACGTTCTTGGAAGAACACGTTGATCTCCCATTTCTTTCCCTCTGGACATATGCCCGAATTGACAGTGTTCTCTTATTTACATAACGATGATCCATTACAGTACAAAGGACGATGTTTGATGATGACGATGATGAGAAATATTAGAGTTCAACAGAGAGAAATTATTTTATTATAACCATTATGTGAATAATGAATCAATTTTAATTTTTATTATAACAAAATAATTCATATAAATTTCTTATAATTAATAATTATAATAATTTTTTTATTTTTAATTTAAAAAAATTATAATAAAATTTTTATATAAAAATTATTATATTCTAAAGGGTGGTGAATTACAATATCAGAATTCAGAGGCACGTTTTTTGGTGATACTCAGTGTGAGGCTTAATTGATCGAATAGCCTGCCATTACTCTCATCATAAATCTTTGTCCGTACTCGTCTCTCTGTAATAAATTTCATGTCATTCAAATTTTTTGTTCCAATAATTTCACATGAGAAAAGTTCTTTCATAAAGCCCTTCCCCAATTTCTCTTTCTCTGCTTTAACATTTCCACCCTTTTTCATGTCTTTCTTCGTTAAGCAATTCTTCAAAATGATTGGTAGAAAAGGTGGTAAGGAATGGAGTTTTTGCGCAAAATTTACTTTTAATATCTCTGATTTTTCAAAAGACATTGAAGAGATTTTGAAAGTAAAATAGATTATTCCTTATAAATTCTGCGATTTGGGACAAAGACATGGAAGCATTGCAAAAATGGGATACTTTCTAGGGTAGATATCAAACGAGTAGGAATATGAAAATTGGATGGCCGAGAAAAGCTGGCCATGAGTATTAGGAGGACGGCTTGAATGGAAGTAATGAGCTAGATATTTTGTGGTCTAGTGAGGAGGTCATGAATGAAATTAAGATATTCTTTTATATGTTGGACAATATATTTATATTTTGAGAAATAATTCTTTAATTTTAAGAGTTGTGATTTTAGAAGACTTTTATTTTTGAAGTCAATGACTCTGGAAAAAGATAAATTATCCATTATAATAAGAAAGCAATGATTTATCAGATGGAATTCAAACATTTTTATTATATTTTTAATAGTCAAAATTTCTTTATAGATTAGATAGTACGATAATATTTTTCTAACTCATTGAACTCTTCAGTATTCATCCATAGCATTTATTTGCAATATCCCTTTTCTTGCATTAGGAATATTTAAAGGATGAGGATTATGTGCCACTTCCTTTATCTTTTTTACAGCTGCTATTTGCTCGGAAGTCCAGGCTGAGGCTTATTTCCTAAACATCTTTAAAAAGAGACTAATACATTTGGATATATTGGGAATAAAGTCACTGAATAGAGTCACTACTAATAAACTATTGAATTTACTTTATTGTCAAATCTTGGTCTGAGAATTTGAGAAGTTCTTAGAAAATATAAGAACCAAGCTCATATTTTCCATCTTGAAAATTCATCACAAGAAATTCAATATTTTTTTTTGTCCCAATTGGCTTTTCTTTTCAAACAGTATTTTGCCTTTTGATTCAAATTTAATTTTAATTTTCATTAAATTAATAATTATTTGAAAAAAAATCTTAAATTTAGATTTAATTTTCTATTAATGTCAATTTTAAATTAAATTGAATCAATTAGTAATTTAAATCAAATTGTAATTGAGTCTATTATTATCTATATAGACAATTGTAACAAAACGTGAATTTATCTTTAATATTTGCATATTTACATCAGAAAGGTATAAATATTATTGTGTTATTATATAAGATTTTCTATAACATAAGTATATAAGTTATTCCCTATATTAGAATAATTATTTATATATCAATAAATGGTTAAATTAATGACATGGAGTGATATTCAAATAGATTTTATTTACAGAATAAGAAAATTTGAATACTAAACTCGTAATTATTGAGATGATTTTATTTAAATAATATTTTAATTTAAATGTGAATTAATTCCGTTGTCAATTAGGATGTAGATATATTATGATTAATAAAAAAGAAAATATTTTCATCCTTAGAAACTATTAATAATATAATAAATTACCCATTGCATCAAAAGGTGATGGAAGGGGCCAAAGAAAAATTATTTGGCGGTGAAGTAGAAAAGTGAAAAAGCATGCAAGGCCTCTTATAGAATTGGGTCTGCCTTTTAAGTTTTTACAAGAGAGCAAGCAAGTGATTATGTTCAAGTTTTAACTCAATCCACCGCTCTACTTTCCTCTATGCTCTCCTCCACTCTGACACTCAAAACGAAAAAATAAGGTAAAAAGAAAAAGAAGTATATCTGTGCAAAACTGGCAGAGAACCCTGCCAATCTTCTTCCTCTCTCTACGTCTATGTCTCAATGGAGGGAAAGAAAGGGAGAGAAAAGATGAAATGGAAAAGACAAGTGAAAAGGCTGATTGGAAAAGAAAGGATGTTTGTCCCACGTGCAATTCGCACGTGGCCGCAACTGCGGCGGTTGGAAGTTGATACTGTCACTCACCGCATGAATGTTTGCTTCACGCAATCTTTCTCTCACTGCTCTCACTCTCTCTCTCTCTCTCTCTCTCTCTCTCTGCCGTGGCTTTAAAGCTTGAACCAAGTACACACCCCACCCTACTCACGCCCCTCCTCTGCTTCTTCTTCAAATAATTAAGGACCAAGCCTGTCCCTTCTTATTGCCCACCACTAAAAGCTTCGATTTTTCCTTATATTTATCAAACTAACTAATCGGCAAACCTATCCTTCTTTCTCTAATTAAATACCCATTTCTTCCTTCATTTCGTTTCTCTCTTCTCCCTTGCTAGTTGCTAGACCCCACCAGAATTTAAGAACACACAGAAGTGGATAATCTCTGTAGGAAGACATTGAAAGAGAGAGAGAGAGATGAGTGGTGCCAATAATGGAGGTGGGCCTTGCGGTGCCTGCAAGTTCCTTCGGCGAAAGTGTCTCAAAGGGTGCATTTTTGCACCTTATTTTGACTCGGACCAGGGCACGGCTCACTTTGCAGCAGTGCACAAGGTGTTTGGTGCTAGCAATGCCTCCAAGCTCCTCCTCCGCATACCTGCACACAAGCGGTTTGACGCAGTTGTTACTCTTTGTTATGAGGCCTTGGCAAGGGTTAGAGACCCTGTTTATGGCTGTGTTGGCCACCTCTTTACTCTTCAACAGCAGGTAAATAACTAATTAAGCTACCTCTTTCATGGTAATGCATGCCTTAAAGCTTCTCTTATAACGATCATGCTAATGCGCATCTCATATTTAAAGGGATTTATTGTCAAACTAACCTTATGCCTGTTTAAGATTGGTCGCATACCTTACCTTATGCTTGTTTTTTAATTATATTAGACTTTAATTTCTGAAGATTTCTTTTGTTTGACAAAGAAATCACAACCTTGTTGGTAATATGGGCGTGAAAATCTTGGTCGTTTGTGTATTATAATGATATGGGTAGATCTATCACATCATCTATATACCTATTGTGATGTGGCCAAAATTTTCTTGATGTACAGAGTTGTTGGAAACAAGATTAATTCAATGTTTCCTATTGAAAAGATTGCACTAAATAATAAATGTTGGTAGCCAGCCACTAGCCCGGCCAAGTATATACCACTTGAAGCAAATCCAACAATGCCTAACTTATTGTGAGGCAATTGGTATACAATTTTCCAACATAAATTGTTGCTGTTAAAGTTCATTTCTTGGCAGCAGTCATATATTGATATATACAAATTTGAGCCTAGCTAGATAATAGACGAAAAGTGTAGCAAGTTAGTGGTAAAAGTCTGGAGTTAGGTCAAGGTTTTCACTTTTCACATTTGCATTACTGTTTGTTTTGCAAGTTTGCCAGTTTTCTAGGCCCACGAGCACACGTTAAGGACAAGTTTTCCACTAGGGTTATCTTTTTCTCAGTCCTGGTTTTTCACTTCTCCGATATGGTAATAAATTACTGAAGTGAAAGAAGCTGGTACTATATTATATATCATTCACTTGCAGGGTAACAATCTATTCGTCTTCTGGGGTGTAGCAATCACAGGTTTTCCACATAATTGCTTGAAACTCCAGCTAGCTAACTTGTAATTTTAATGGTGTGTGGAAGGAAACCAGAGAGAGAGAGAGAGAGAGAGATTTGCAGCTGCTGGTTTGGTTGCCGCAGCTAGCAAGCAAATTTTAGCAGCTCGAGAAATATTGAAATATTTAAAGTTTTGACTTTGGTGGTCGACCTTTCTTGTAATCTGGAGGAGGAGACAAGGTAACCACCTTGGTGTATTTTATTACAGAGATTGAGAGATGATGAGCTTACAATTAGAAAAGAAGAAGGTTTCCTTGTGTCAATGTTTGTGGGACCTACCCACGTGTTGGTTCTCCTCCGAGTCTCCTGTGTTAAAAAATCTACTGCGCCCTTAAAAGTCTTAATAATCACATGGGATATGATTTACTTGTAATTATGATAACTAATTTATTAGAAGCTTATAGTAGTATATTATAATGGCACACACAGTTCTTCACGCAGTTTTTCATTTAATGGAGTTCAAATTTTGTGGCTTGTTGAGTGTTTGTGCAGATAATCATCACCAATTGCTAGGTGTTTGCTTTAATTAGGTAAAATACCATTAATTACCTTCTTAGTTTTTGACTTAGTTTGGATGCTTTCACATAGAGGACAAAACTTCATTTTCACAATTTGATTGGCCTACCACTTCACATAACTATAAGTCTTGTTTGGTTGAGGTAGTTTTAATTCAAAATTTTCAAGTTTTTAGAAAGTAATAAAATTTATAATTTATTATTGTTCTTGACTTTTCAGAAAATTAAAAATCTTTAAGTCCTTCACTCTTCAATAAAGCAACTTATTTACTTTTTAACTTAACCAATGCCATAGTTTTTATTTGCATCACATGTTTTAAGATGATAGACTATTTTTCTATTTACATAGGACAAATTTTTAGTTTATATATGTTGCAACATGCTTCTTCCGGGGAGCATCAATAATTATTTCATAGAAAATAAAAATTTATACAGATTAATTATGACAATTACTAATTAAAAATTGTGTTAATTAAGAATAAGCTTCTCTTGTGATTGTAGGTAGTGAATTTACAGGCGGAGTTGGCTTACATTCAGGCCCGTCTTTCAACATTGCAGAGGCTGCCTTTGGCGCAAGCACAGGCTCCACCAGCTCAAAGTCCCTGCCAAACAAGTATAGGATCAACTTCAGTGGTAGCATCTAATTCAAATGTATCAATGCATTTTGATAAACTACAACAGGTATCAACGGAATTCACAAGCCTCTCTAACCCATTGGATGATTTAGATCATCAACTTGTCAATGATGATGATCTTCAGGCCTTGGCTCGTGACTTTGTGTCTAGATACTTGCCAGGAGTCAGATTCAAGCCTCCAAGTCCAAGTTCTCAATAGATACTTTTTTTTACCCATTGTTGAACTGGGTTTGGCTCCTCTTATGTGTACTGCTAGCATGCATCTTGTATTTGATTTCAGGTGTTATGAAATCGTACTCTGTTTTAAGCATGGGCTTAGGCCTTAAGAGAATAGTTCCACTTCATTATATAGGAGCAATGCCTCCAAGGCTTCAACTTCCCTTTGGAGGCCCCTCAGCCCATGTTCCACTGTAAAACTATTATGCTTCTTAGCATGCATGCCCAAATTCTTGTAAGGAAAAACTTTTTTTTTTTTTTGGCCAAAGAAATTCTTGGAAGGCGATGGCCGGTGGAGTGGTGTAATCCACGTGCTACTTGGGCTTGTACTGATGATCCAATCCGACCCATGGTTGATTCTGTCCTTCCAAAATTCAAACAAGCGCATTCCAACAGTTGTTTTCTTTCTCAATTTTCTTAGAATCATGTTTTCATATTATAAGATTTTAAATTCTTAAAATGATATAGGTCTTCATACTTATGAAACTGAAATCTTTTTTATGTTTACGATCTCTAGTGTTTTAAGTGAAACATGTACAGCCAGAACAAATTGGGATCATCTACCTCAATCCACACGTCGTTCAAACACATTCAGTTGCTTCCCTGCTCACACACTATACCATTTCAAGCTTCAACAATAGCTTCCGAAACAATGTAGATGCCATGATTCTTTGGTTAAACATATGGAAGATTGAAAGAAGAAAAAACTACATTTAAAACAAGGATGAGGAATAAGAACATGATAGAAACGGGAAGGAAAAAAGAAAAAAGAAAAAAAAAAGATGAGGGAAAGGGGGGAGAGGGCTGTTGTGCAGCCAGCAAGAAGGAAACAATAGATTTCAGCATTAGAAGTAGAACAGCATCATTTATCCTGAAGATATCAAACCTCACCAAAGCATGATTTAGGTAACAGGTAACCATACTGTCTGAAGAAAAGCACAATCTTTTTCAGAAATGAACTATATAATCTTCAGGCATACCTTTTTATCACCTTCAATGGAATGCTGCTACTTACCTCCATACTGCTTCCAAATTGGATTTCTTTTGCCAGGTAAAATGGCCTTTGCAGACTGAAGAAATAACTCGAGCAATTATGGGAGTTATTTACTCAACAATAAAACATGCAACTAACAATTAGCGGGGACAAGAAAAAAGGGGTAATTACATTTAAATAAGCTTATTCAAAAAATATTAAAAAAAGAACACTCCCAATTACCACCCATTAAAGTACTTAAAGTACTACTTCTTTCAGTATCCCTAAACAAATCATAATTTTGAAAATAATGTAGGATGCAGCAAAAGCTTTAAATATGCATGGAAAAAGATGGGCGTAGTAGAAAAAGAATTAAACTATCCAAAACTAGTTGATCTCAAGGCGTCAAGAGAAACATGCCATCCACTTAATTGGCCAACACTATTAAGAATGTATTACCAGACAGCTAACATATGCACAAAAAATCCACAGGAATGGAAGGTCTACACTTAAAATATAAGAGGCTACACTATATTTAATGCCAGATGATAGAGCATATAAGTTCCAATTACACATACGCAGCAAATTACTACAACAAAAGACCTGCCACCTACTTACAGAACTTTGATCCAAATGCATCACAATTGAACCTTGAATGCTAGTACAATAAAAACACCAACAAATGGCTATTAACTGCTTGAATGTGGGAAAGAAAAGTGATCATGTAAATCAAACAAATGAACAGTTATCAAGACACTAGCACATAAGCCTGAACAAAAGATTTAAAAAAAAAAGAAAAAAAAAAAACAAGAAAAGTCCCGACGGATCATCTTGCAATGTTAGGACTGGAAAGTAGAAAGCAAGATTTAATATATAATACATGCAAGAATAACTGAATGACACGCATCATAAAAGGAACCACCTGAAAGTTATAAACGTCCAGAAAATGGTTACCACTAGTCATAAGTAAGGTATGTGCAGAAAGCCCAATTGGGCATACTTTACAGAACAACACACAACAAAGATAGCTAAAAGCATGTCAGAAGCTCCAATCTTCAGTATACATAAATGTACAGCCCACTTCCACCAGACAACATATGGATGGGCAAGATATAAACTCAATGACTATGTTAGAGTGGGTTAACCAGCTCTCAGGGCTCTAAACAATCTCCCCATGCCTGAATCCACTGTCCCCACAATCTGCACTGGAGTCTAACCCACAAGGAGAATCATACCATTTAGGATTCTCCTGATAGAAACTATCAACCTGTATAAGACCTACATCTGTCACTATAGCCTCATCATGTCTCATGGGCTTGGTTAGTTTAGTATCTTCACAGTCAAGTATGCTCTTCTCATCAAAATCGCTGCACTTCAACCACTTTTCAGGCTTACAAGGCTCACTCATCAGATCCTTGTCACTCCTACACTCTGTCCTCATCTGGTCCCAAGGAACCACATCCCCAAGCGTCCGTCCAAAACTATCTTCATCATCATCAATCAATTCTGTTTCCTTGCCATTCCCATATATCCTTTCGTGATGATTATCACTCCAGTGCGGCAAATCGTTATCACCAACTAGCACATCATCTGCATGAGGCTTGTGTGAAAGCAACCCAATTGTCTTTGAGCTGTCTTCCCCCATACTCCTAACTTTATTAACAACATCAAACAACTCCTGCGACACCAAAGCCAAAAATTCACTAGGAATTTTCCTTAATCTCCCCTCCAACAACCCAATTTCATTTCTTAACTCCTGCACCTGCTGCAAAACCGAAAGCTGCAAGTCCCCTTCATCCTTCCCCATCAACCCAAACCCCTCACTGTCAACATCATCACGCACACCATAGTCCATTTCTTGATCCATCATAAAGCTACCTTTACTCCCAACAACCCGATGCATAATCCTTGCATTCCCATCCAAGGGCCCTGGCTCATGGCCCGAATGCACTGCATATAGTTTGAAGACTGCCATCCCCTCTTCTTGATACACAAATGTCTTATCCTTCTCATTGTACTTGGTGATTGGCACTATTGCCCGAATCCTAAACCCACACCCACATCTCTTCGAAGCATAAGGCTCCCTCTTCAAAATCCTGGACTTCTTGGTTACGGGCTCACCAGCCCTATGACAAGCATAATCCTTAACCTCAGCCATAAAAGGCTTATACCTAATATACTTTTGCCTAATACAAAGCACAACCTTATGTTTGGCAGCCAATTGCTGTAGCCTATGCGGCACCTCCTTAGCAGGAACGTCAAAAGACTCGGTGTATTCAAAACGACGGCGTTTGTTCCTGGAACCAGAACCCTCAGAGGCCGAGCACACAGGGCAAGCAGCTACACAAACCCTAATGTAACTCTCGGGAATTCCATAAAACTTAGCCCCTACAGTCCATACTTGTTTAATTCTCTCTATGGTTTCTCTAAGCCCTAGGTGCTTTAAATCTGCATCCCCATGAAAGCTCATAACAATATCTTGCCATTGGTTAATATGAGAAACAAATTGTTGAGAGTTGTTCTTGAAGCAAAGAAATTCGTTACCAGAAGCTGGGTCAACGTGAGCCGTGAGCTTCTCCTGGATGCGCTTCCACCCGGTCACATAGGCGGTGTCCTCGTTGCGGTCCTTCCAAACAGCGCGCCACGATTTCAAGACAGAGCGCGGCGTAGCAGCGCGGATCTCGTCGGGAGTGGCGAGGCGGTGCTCGAGAATGCAGCTAATCATGAGAGAGTGAGACTCCACATTGAATGTGTAGAATTGGGAAGATATATGAGGCTCCGTGTTAATGTAAGCCGGAGCATGACTGCTATGAGAGGCATTGCTCTTGGGATTGGAGTGAGTCGGGTGAATCAACAAGTCATCGTTGTCGGAGGAGGACTGACTCGGCGATTCCGGAGAAGAGGAGCGGAAGAGGACAATTTCGGAGAGTGAGAGGTCGTCTTGAATGGACGGCCGGGATTGAGTTTGGTGGGTGGGGATGATCTGGGGAGGTGGGCCCAGATCATGGTGATGATTGTGGAAGAGATCGTGTTCGGTTTTGTGGGGATTCATGAGACAAATTGAAGAAGCAGAAGCAACAGCAGCAGCAGAAAGAAGAAGATGAGTGAAGTGAAGAGGGAAAGAGAAGAGGAAGGAGGTTTCCAAGTAACTTTCCTCGACTTTCTTAGTTTTTCCTCAGTTGCTATCTGACATTTTGGAATTCGTAAGGGTTTCTCTTTTTCTCTTTCTTCGCTAAATTTGGAAGAAAATTATAAAATAATTTTAAATAGTATATTCTTTATATTTATAAAAATTTATTTATTTTAAATAATATATATATATATTATAAAAAGCTTTTAATAGTTTTTCTATTATAGGACAGAAATTAAATAATTAAATTAACTGTTTTAGTATTTAAAATAATAACTATTATGTTTTTCTATTTAAAAAAATTATATAAATATATAAATGAGAGAAATATTGAAGCTAATCAAAATACCTTAATAATTTAATATTATTATAATGAATGGTTAAATTTAATTAGTTACTATAGTACTTTATTAATATTTTTTAATAATTCTAAATTTAATATAATTATAATTCTAAATTATAATAAATATGTATATAATTATAATTCAAAAAATCACGAGACTTTAAATTTTATTTATAATAACACATGTACATAGTTAAGTATAAAAATATATTAAATTTTAATTTACTATGTGTCGTATTTTTTTAAATAACGATTATTTAATAAAATAATATTTTATTAAAATTATTTTTAACAAATTCCAATTAAAATTACAATATAAAATTATAATTATAGATATAATTCTAATTTAATTATAATTTAAATTTTAAAAAATTAAAATTTGGTATAACACATTGATGATAAAAAAAAAATTAAATAAATTGTGTATATATTACAAAATTAAATTGATATAAACTTATTGTAATATTAGAATTCTTATTTCAATTTGATAATTTCTCTAAATTAAGATTACACTATTATAATTAATATTTTTATTTATTTATTACATATTAGTAATTAAATTTAATTATAACAGTAATTTTTCATAAAAATATAATCTAATTAAAGATATAAAAAATTTTAATTTAATAAATATTTTTATTTATAAAATTAATTAAATTATTATTATTTTTATTATTTTAATTTAAAGAATCAAATTTAACATTTAATATTTATATGTAAATTATAAAGAGAATAATTGAAAATGTATAGAGATAAAATTATTATTATTATTATTATTATTATTATGAATTAGAGTTTTCAGCTAAAAATTATTTTAAATTTTTATTATAAAATTTTATAAATTTAATATTTTAAAATGCTATAATTTAAAAAAAAATATTTTGAATATAGATGGCAATCTTTTACAAATGCCAACAACATAAAGTGATTTTGAGAATGAAAAGTTATTGGGTATACCTGTACTAATATTTTTTATTTACATATATATGGGATTCACTTAGAGTGTGTATTTTTCAGTTATAATCGAATAACTAAATTAGATTGTAAAATTTGATTATTTTAATAAAAATAAATTTAGTTTGATTATTAGTTTAGCTATTTTTGATTTGATGATCGAAATAATTAAATTTCTATTAATTAATATATTAATTACAATTTTATTAATAATATATACTATATAATTTTTATTTTTATGATTTTATAATATTATTTAACTTACAATATTATCTTATTAATATTAAATCATATTTTTTATTTTTTATAAATAAAAGATTATAAATATATTTTTATTAATATTTTATTAAATAATTAATAATATAAAATATATCACTTATTTTTTTATTAATTTCATTATAATTGATAACCAACCGAAAATTTTTTATTTTGATTGATTTTAATTTTTTCTTAATTTTTTTAATTTGATTAATATTATTAAAACCGATTAACAATTTGATTTAATTTAGTTAACTGTATACTCACTCTTAAATCCACCTTAAACCAATAAATTAACTAATTTTTATTTCTTAAGATCACTATTTTTTTAATATTTCTGGGTGAGTAAGAGAATTTTAATTTATAGCATATTTAAAAAAAGTTTAATTTTAAAATTTATGTTTACCTTCTATAATTACTTTATTTTTAATTTATTTAATTTCTATAATTATTATCAACAAAGTAAAATTTATTTTATAAAAATATAGTTATAGTGGAAAATCCCTATTATGGTTAGACCTTCTAAAATTTATAAAAATATTTTTTTTATTAAATTAGTTTATGTCTATAATTTCAACAGCTGTATGATGATTCAGTGACAGTTTTTTTTTTTTTTTTTACAGGAAATGTTAAAAAAAAAAGAACTAAATAATTCATCAACAATTTTTTGGGATAACTAAATTCTTGAATTTGATACAACAATACCCCAAAATAAACACTATCCATTTACATAAACATTCCTATTTATCTAAATTTCCAATTTCGCTATAATTAGACTTTTTTTAATATAAAAATTTATTGTAATTTCACTTTTCATTAAAGTAAGAGTTTATTTAATACTTATATAAAGAGTTAAAGTCAATTAATATTTTCTCTTATTTTACACGTCTATATTAGCAAAAAATAAAAAATAAAAAATAAAATGAGTCACATAAAATAGAAAATAAAAATTAAAGGAGAAAAATGTATTTCGCTTTTTATCATTTGAGTTTTGCTGATTTTGCACTTTCATGGTATTGCTCTGTTTTTTTTATGGTGATTCTCAGGTTTTCTTCTAATGATCTAAAAGGGTCATCTTCTTCACCCAACCCAACCCATTGGAAAGAATTTGATAGAGCTTGGGAGGGAAACGAAAATTAAAAATAAAAAAAAATTATGGAAAAGAAAATTCTCCTTTTCCAAAACATAAAAAAGAGGAAAGTGTTATTTTTGTTTTCCCTCCTTTCTAATATTCAAACATTGCTTTCCAAAACGCACACATCATCATGTTCTGGTTGAAATCCAAAATTAAACTAGTCTAATTTAAAACTGGATTAAAATCAACATAATAAAAATTAATTTTAAATTAAAATCAATCAATTTAATTTTGAAATATAAATTAAAAAAATTAATTATTAAATTTAATTAAAATGAAATGAAATTTAAATTAAAATTTAAAGATTATGTAATTTGATTTCAATCTCCCTGAACCATTGATACGAAATTACTAATGAGTGGGAAAATTAAAAAAGAATTGGCACGGGCACGGCACCGCACACACAATCTTCAATTGCGCACCAAAACGCAACACGCTCCTTTCCACGGCACACCAACGGAACCCCATTCCACAATGATGACGCGTCAATATCACGTTTGATAGACTGCTCTTTTTCCCGACGTAACGGTTCGTCCCGCTCCTTCCATTTCCCTCCCTCAATTCATCAAAGTCAAGCGTTACTTTGTGCCTTAACCTTTTCTCTTGCTCTAGAGCTTTACTTCGAGTATCAAAACTCAATTCCATATACACACTGTACATACTATTTCAAAACTCACTCCATCACCCAACACCCATCATTCCCACCTCCGGTGGCCGCATTTCCTAGTACTTTCCCCGTCGCGATGTATAACAATCAGAACGATCGCATCGCCAGCGTTGAAACAACTTGCGGATTCTTGCTAGTGGAATTGCAGGTTTTTCCCTCTTCTATCAAATTGGTTTTCTTTTGTTTGGAAGACAATGTGAATTTTGTTTTTGTTTGTTTTCGTGGATATCAGAACATGTGGGACGAAGTGGGAGAGAATGACGTTCGAAGGGATAAAGTGTTGTTCGAAATTGAAGAAGAGTGCCTGGAGGTGTATAGGAGAAAAGTTAATGAGGCTGACAAATGTAGATCTGAATTGCAACGTGAAATTGCTTTCGTTGAAGCGGAAATTGAGGGTATCTGCTCTGCATTGAGTGAGCAACCAGTAAAAGTAAGAGAAATTATGGTTGGAGAGTTCATATTTTTTTGGAAAAAACCCACCATTAAGTTGTTATTTTTATGTCCTCAGTATGAGCAGAAGGCGAGTGCAAAGTTAAAAGAAAAGCTTCACATCATTTTTCCAGTGTTGGAGGAATTGCGGAAGAGAAAAGCACAGAGGAAAAAGCAATTCCTTGAAGTTCTAGATGAACTAAAGAACATTTCAAAAGAGATTTTCGGTTCTACTACAGAAGATAATCTGTACGAGAAGGTTTTGGACGAGGACGACTTGTCCCTCAGAAGACTAAAAGAGTTGCAGAATCACTTACGCGAGCTTCAGAATGAGATGGTTTGCCTAGCTTCCTATTATGTGTCTATCTCAAATGAATTTTAGTATCAATTTTTTGCAATTCGACACTGCAAATGTTCAAGTATTATATGCCGTGGATTATTTTCTTCATTTACCGTTTTGGAATTGTGGTTCCCAAACTAGGGTAATCATGCTACAAATCTTTTTGTTCTCTGGCTGATTTAAATTATATCACCTGCAGAGCAATCGTTTGAAGCAAGTACTGTGTCTTTTGGACACTCTGAGCTCCCTCTGTGGGGTTCTTGGTGTGGATTTCAAACACAAAATACATGAGATCCATCCAACTTTGGATGATTCTGAAGGATTGAAAGACATGACCAACGATACAATTGAGAGGTTGACTTCTGCAATGCGAGGTTTCCGAGATTTGAAGATACAGAGAATGCAGAGGGTTGACACTTGAGCAAAATTTCTTCAGCATTGTTGCAATTTTTTATTTTCTTCTTTCTGCTTGGCACATCTAATCTTTTAAACTCAATCAGCTTCAAGGTCTTGGAACTGCCCTTCTGGAGCTTTGGGATTTGATGGACACTCCAATTGAGGAGCAACAAATGTTTCAGAACGTTACCAGTTTTATTGCTGCTTCAGAACCCCAAGCTACGGAGCCTAATATGCTTTCCACGGACTTCATTAACCATGTGAGTTGGTTAACCATTGGAGTACCAAAATAATGAGTTTTCCTATTCAATTAAGTTTCAATTGCCAATTTCAGGATAACAATAACATATGTTCCAAATACTCGCTCTTTTCTTCCACAGGTTGAGGATGAAGTCTCAAGGCTCAAGCAGCTCAAATCAAGTAAAGTTAAAGAGATTATTCTAAAGAAGAGGCTGGAACTAGAAGAGTTATGCAGGAACGCACACATGGTAACAGAATCACTTACTGCAGCAGAATATTCGATTGAGGCTGTAACATCTGGTAAGAGTTTGAGGAAATGTACAATCTAGAACTACAAGTATCCTGAGAATATTATCCATGGCGACCTCTGAATTTTTTGAAAAACCAGTGTCGATCAATGATGTTCCTGAAGGCCTAAAAGTGCTTTGATGCCAAAAAAAAAAATGATACATTTGATATCATTTGGTACATTTGGTGCATGCAAATTCTGGTTCCTGATGCGTAATGTTTTACTTCTGACACAATTTCAGTTAAATTGACAAGTCTCTGGGAAAAAAAAAAAATTATGTATCATTGGTAACCATACAAATGCCCGATTGTTATGTACTATGTTTTTACAGGAGTGGATCCTGTGCATCTACTAGAAGAGATTGAATTTGAAATTGTAAAGGTTAAAGAAGAAGCTTATAGGAGGAAGGAAATACTCAACAAGGTGGAGAAATGGTTTGCTGCATGTGAAGAAGAGTGCTGGCTTGAGGAGTATAACAGGGTTGAGCAACTTTTTTTGCTCTCACATATAAATTTCCATTCTACTTTCCTCAGTCCTCAATACAGTCTCATTATTTATTGTGATTTTCTAGGATGAAAATCGTTATAATGCTGGAAGAGGTGCGCATCTTACCTTGAAACATGCAGAGAAAGCTCGTACAGTTGTTAACAAAATCCCTGGTAACGATGTTGCCTTGTTCTATCTCAAAATTGTTCCACTCATGGAAAATGGATTTTTCTGTAAACCTCTCATACTTGAGAATAAAATGTTCTCCATATTATTGATAAAGATATTGATTTTGATGAGTTGGCATCTATTGTTTTGGTTGGTGGTGGAGCAGCAATGGTGGAGGCATTGACTTCAAAAACCAAAGTTTGGGAGAAAGAACAAGGAATTCAGTTCTTATATGATGGTGTAAGCACTTTCTTTCTAATCCAATAAATCTAGTTCTTATCCAAGTTGCACTGGATTGGATTTGATATTTCCATAATTCTTGATTTGGGCTTCATTTTTATTTTTTAATTAAATTATTTATCTCATAATTTTTTGTTGTACAGGAACGACTTCTGTCTGGACTGGAACAGTACAGCAACCTAAGGAAAGTGAAGGAACAAGAAAAGATAAGACAAAGAGTATGAACTTTCCTTCAGTTAGTTGTTAGCTATCTTTACAAAACATTCCCTTCTTTCTTTCCTCTCTCTCATATTTGATAGGATTTAACTTTATATAAATTTTTTTCTATATATTTTAGGACCAGAAGAGGCTTCAGGTGCAGCTGATGGCAGAGCAGGAAGCACTTCTTGGGGCAAAATCCGGTCCATCAAAGAGTGGAAGGAAGGCTTCTAGAACTTCAGTTGGATTTGCAAGTAACAGGAAACTCTCCCTTGGTGGAGCAATGCTTCAGAACACTAAAGCGGAAAAATCATCTCCACACATGCATCTAAATAAGAAGGGTGATTATTTCAGCCAAAATAGCTACTTGGGTTCCCAGCAAATTTGTGATTTTGCAACTCATACCTCTGGTATGTTTTTTCCTGAGTCAGGGCTCTGGTTTTCCGTGTACATAAGAGCAGAAAAAAAAAAGTTTGGTTGATTTGGCCACCTTAGATTTATAATCTATGTCGTATTGTTAAATTATATATTTTTGTAGTGGCTAGCAATTTTAGATGTTTTGATTGTTTGGGTAGCTGTAAGACTACGGAAAAATATGATGCTTTAGAATCAGGCAACTTTTTGTCAAACATTTGTAGGTAGAAGAAACTCAGAGATTGGTGGTCATTTCGTAAAGAAGCAGTCTTCTGCAAAGGCGTGTCCAAATGAATTGCGCTTGATCAGAAAGCCTCTCTCGCCAATTCCTGTAACGATGTCTTCTCAGGCCAACATAGCAAATTTCCCAGCAGATAAGGCAGGATTGCAAGATACTTTTACTAAGAAACCATTGGGGACACCTACCAAATCGATCTCTGGTGGAGATGAAGAGAACGGAACCCCAAAGACACTTCCAATTCTGGTGCCAACAACTCCAACAACGACTTCGGCTTCTATGCTGATGGCCTTAACACCGACTACACCTTATGTTTCTTCTGCAGCTATAATAGCAAAAAAGGTTGTGAAGCAAAATGAATACTCTTTTGAGGAGCTAAGAGCTGGATTTATCTGTCCAGAATCACAACTATAATCATTGTTGCAAGTTTGACATGTCAGTAACTTGAAAAGAATTTCAAACTGCTGTTTTGAATTTTGTCCGCGATCTGTTATGAGGTCAAATTCAATCCACTTGCTAGTTTTCTACACTCAGCACACGAACAAGGAACGTGTTGTGGGGTTCATTTCACCATTTCACAAAGGGGTGGGTCCAGTTCTTTTGGAAATGAAATGATTGAATACTAGATTAGAAGTTGGCACTTGTGTTTCGGAGAAAAAGAATGATGCTTCATATTAAATTGTGATTGCCTTCTATCAACTTTTTGTATTATATAAAATATACTAATGGCTGCCTTGTGCACATTCGAGTTCATTGGAGGTGAGGGGACTACATGGGGACGAGAGATTTTTAGTTAATGTTTCTTGCAATCAAAATGTCGGGCCCATTGAAATACTTGATGTGGGACCGGTTGGCATGTGCATCCTCGGACAATTGTAACGACTCATCTACCAACCCAGAATTTTTCTGACTGCTTTGCATGGGAAGGGAAGAACCTTTTGGTCAACACCCCCTCTGCCTGCCAATGGCGCTTTTGCAGGCATGGTAGATCACCTGTGACTGTAATCTTCTTTTTCTTCTTTTAAAAACCTTCCCATGGTACATCATCACATGACTTCTTTATATTAAATTCATTTTAAATTATACTAATTATTCATTATTTTAAATAAGTAAAGCTCTAGCAACAATCAAAATTTAACACATAAAATTTATATAAATTCTTTAAAAATATTTAATCTGACTTAATTTAATTGCTAAAGATATATCACTTTTACATTCAAGTTTAAATCCTTATATATGTATATATGTTGAAAATTATTATACAAGTTAATTTGTAATATAAAAACTCAATACACGGTCGTTTTTATTGACATCAAACTAGTGATAATTAAAAACTAAACAATTAAACATGAAAGCGAATAAAGAGATAAGATAAGATCAAAGCATGATATAAAATTGTAAGTGTACAGTAGTAAAATATTTTAATGAAAGGTTGATATGCCCGCTTGCCACTTTTTCTCAACCTGACGGCAGGTTCAAATCTACGGAAGGAAGAGATCTAAACCGAATCATGGTGATTAGATTTCAACGATTTTGATTTTGATGATTTCAATATTGATTTGATTAAAAATTTTTTCTTTAAAATGAAATTTGAATTAGATTGAACCTCTAATTAAATTGCTAATTTCAATTTAGTTCAATTTAAAATATAATGAGAAGAAGAAGGAGATCAATCTTTTTTGAGATGGTTTTGATTCAATTTGAACCAATAAATTATTAATTGATTCAAAATTTAACCATGCTGATTGTAAACACAATTCAAACCGTAGTTGGGTTCGATCCAATTAATATTTAATATAAAAAAAAATTATTTTCTCAAAGGAGAAAAATTATCACACGCGTGGTACTGCTATTGGTGCAAAAAGAATATCAATATGTTCCCATATCTCACACGGAACAAAATATTTTTATTGTTTTTTTGAAAGGCAATATTTTTTTTTAAACTGTTAAAATTTGTAATTTTGTTATTCGAAACTGGCTGAATAAGCAACATTTAATAAAGAAGAAAAAAGGGCCGACACTTACGCGTGCCATTAATAATTAGAGTATTTCACCCACACCTACACCCAGTCAAGAGCCGTTTCAAAATTAGAATCAAACCGATTTAAACAAGACTGAAACTTATTAAATCAATCTTTGACTCAAACAGTAAATGGATGGGAACGAAATTCAACTAGGATTAAATTAGACGGTTTTAAGTTGAATTTTTTTTATTTAAAAAATTAAAAAATATTAAATCATTTTGAATCAAATTAAACTTCAATCTTAAGAGTTCACAATTTCAACTTCAGTTCACCTAAAAATCAGTGGTTCTCAATCGATTTAAATTGGAATCAGCTCAATAATCAGTCTAAATACGCTTAAGTATATTTATTTAGTCAATTTTTAATTATTATTTTAATTAAAATCATGATGAATTTCATATTAAAATATATATCCATATATAAATATTTTATTAATTGAGTGTTTGTGAAATTTCCTAATGAATAACCGCAAATGCCAATCAAAACGAACCATAGAAATTCTAACCCTCACCTGCAGGTGACGCAATCACCATTTACTAACTCCAGCCCACATGCAAGCGCGCTATACTTCTGTAGTCCCCTTAAACTTTATACATTATAACCCGTAAATTTTTTTTTTTTTATGTGATAATAATAAAATTAATTATAATTTTTTATAGATTAATTATAAAAAATTTTAATAGTATAAAATAATAAAATATATAATAATTTATTAAATTATTAAAAAAATTTTACTTTAAAAAATATTATTTTATATTACCAATATTAATATATTATTTATAAATTAATTATTAAAAATTTTAAAAAAATTATTTTATAAATATTTAAATTTAAAAAAATTTTATGTTATATTTTTAAATTTATAAATAATTTTATTACAGCCCCTAAAATTATAACCGGAAATTGAACAAACACTAGGACACACAACAGTGGCACTTTTTGGTAATTTACGTCCATTTTAAGGACAAATGTTAGTATTTTCGACGAAATGGACAAAAGCAGATCAGCGGCAAGAAAAAGGCGGCCCTCCAACCCCTCTTTTGCAGCTCTTTTTTAAATATAACAAATTATTTTTAAGAAAAAGCTAATTACTTTTTCACCTTATTTCTCACACTCTTTCAAATTTTCCCCATAAAATTACTATTCTAATATTCTTTTAATTTGAATTTCAAAATTGTTTAAAAAAATTTGAATTTCAAAATTTTAAAGTAAAAAATTTTTATTTAATTTTTTATTTTAAAAAAATTAATTATTTTATTATTTTATTTTTAAAAAATTAATTATTTTATTTTTAAAAAATTAATTATTTTATTATTTTATTTTATAAAATATATTAATTTATCTTTATATTTTAATTTTAATTTTATTTAATTACTTCAATCGTTTTAAATATTAATTTTAATTTATTCCATTCATATGATTTAAAAAATGCAACTACTTAATTTTTTTTAATTACTTAGTTTTTATGAAATAATTTCTTTTATTTAAATATATTAATTAATAAAAAATTAATTAATATATTTTTAAAATAAAAAATGACTCATTAATTTCTTAAAATTTAAGAAATTAAATAATAATTTCTCAAAATTCAATTTTCACATAAATTCAGTTTTCCCCACGGATGTGAAAATTCTCTTAAATCAATCCTATTTATTGGGGTTTGCAAATAATAATAATAATAATAATAATTATTATTATTATTATTATTATTATTATTATTATTAAAATTCTTCATTTCCGTTTTTATCTTTGCATTTTTATTATTTGTTTTTCCGCTACCTCAAAGTGGTTTCTGTTCAGACAGGAAAAAATCGGCCAGTGGTTTTCCCGACACCTGGAAAGCTAAACGGTGATTCGGTTTTCTCGAGAAATTATTTTCTCAGGAAACAAACTGTTGCAAGAGAACTGTGATTTTTTTTTTTCTGAGCTCTTAGTTTTGAATGAGTGAAAATTAAGAGAAACTTCCATATACTGTTTGAGCTCAGCAAATGTGAAAAGGCCTGTTGCTGTTACAGGTCATGATCTTTCCTTTTTTTCCTTTAGCATTTACTCTTTTATCCGTTGTTGAGTTTGAGTTCGTTTCTAGTTTGTGAAAGTATTCTGTGAAGTTGGAGTTTTTTTTTTTTTTTTGTGTATATTGATAATTTTTCAGGGATTTTAAGTTTGAGCTTGAGGTTTTGATCATTGAAGATTGAAGTAAATGCTGAGCCTCGACTGTATATTCAACTATTTTTGTTGGATTTGTTCCTTTTTTATAAAAAATAAGAGTTTGATCTTGTAAATATTTGATAAAGCTTTTTTTCATCAAATTGTTTTGGTATATAAGCGCTGGTGTTCAAGGCTTGAAGTAAATTTCCATTGATATTCATTATGGATTTTAAGTCTTTTATATTTCTGATTTAGTTTGAATCATGAATGTCACTGATAATGATGCATTTCTATGTTACAGATGCTGGAATGAGGATCTAGATTTGGCAAAAATTTGTTGTTAGGTTTAGTGATTTTGAATGCTTGTGGATTTGTGCATGGAAACAAGAGAAGGATTAACTTCAGGGGTTACAGTGATAGGAGCTGAAGCTCCATCAACTTATCATGTGGCGCCAAGGACTGAAAATACTAGCCAGATGGGATTGGCCGGAGCTGTGTCACCGCTTAGTGTGGGATTGACTGGAACAACGGAGAAGAAGAAGAGGGGTAGGCCTAGGAAATATGGGCCGGATGGGACAGTAGCTAGGGCATTGTCGCCAATGCCAATTTCTTCTTCAGCTCCACCTGGTGGAGACTTCTCTGGCGGAAAGCTGGGTAAAGTATGGTTTGAAAAAAAGAAGTACAAGAAAGTGGGAACGGAGAATTCAGGTATGTTTTTCCCTTTTGAAGCCATTTTATTGATTCAAATTTAAGCATGTTTTGTTTAGGATTGTCCTATGTTACATATTAGTATGATGCAGTACTCAGCAGTGATGATTTTCATTTGTTTTTAATGAATGCTCGTTGATTTGTTCTGTTTTTGACAATGGAATGGGTCCATGCAGCTTTGCAATTGAGATTTTGGATTTAGTGTCTTAATTGGTTGGAAAAATTATAAGTTGCCTTGAAAGGTTCCTTCACTTCTTTATAATGGTTACTGGAACTTTATGTGGGACCTGGTGAGATGCTCTTGTTTAAATTTGAAAGAATGACTATAAATCTGGTTCTGAAAATAAAAAAGGTGGGCTTTTGTGGGAATGGTGTAAGAGTTAGAATTGTGTGGCTAATTTTTTGGTCTATGCCTTTTGTTCATGATACAGCAATACGCAGCAGTGACAGAAACAGTATGAAACTTATTGTGGAGAATTTAGTGATTGATGATGTCTTATGGCTATACTGACTTTAGTAGAAAATAGAAAACAAAAAGAGCTTTCTATTCCCGTCTTCCGTAGGACATTGCAATTTATTTGGATAGATTTTTGCTTTCAGAATATGATTGTTTTTATATCAAAAGTTTTGCTATGAAATCCAGTTTGTTGCATGTCAAATTTTACTCCTCACACAGTTGAGACTCGGAGATTGTTAATGCTTGTTTCCTAGTATGCCAACTTTGGCCAATATCTAAAGCAGCTCTCTGGATTTAAATAAATTTGACTTGCATGAATATATACTGTATGAGATAACATCTATTCCTTATGACATACTATCTATTCATTCCAAGATTTTTTTTTTCCTGTCGTAAATTATTTGTCAGGTTTCTAGTAAATTGTTGAGCTTTGAAACTCAATTTTACAGCTAGTAAATTCAAACTTTATATTGCTGTGCCTTTCATTCCAAATTAGATGTGGTTTAGCTTTAAATTTCAAAATCTTGTTGAAGTTTGGGTAGGCAAACCTAATTACAATTTAAGGAAGTTAGAATTGAAGCATCTATCAGATCATCACTGGTAAAACTTAAACTCTAATTTCTGTGGCTGTGGAATTAAAATGTCCAAATCTGTAGAAATTTAAAATGCTCAAAAGTATTGTTTCTGTTAAAAATAATGAAAGGTCTTGTATTTAGGCTTGTTTTTACAATGAGTCTTGTTTCTACTATGCAATTTTTTTTTAGGAAAGGGATTAATTTGCACTGAACATTAGTTGAATATTGAAAAAGACTTATCTATTTGGTTTCACATGGCTGCATGATAGGCAAGTCAATTGAAAATGTATTTCTAGATGAATGCCTATATCTGAATAAACAAGGGAAGTCTCTATTTTATCCATATAAATGTGTGTGAATGTGTTTTTCATTGGATGAGTTTGTTAGAAAAAAAGAATGTTATCATGTATGAACCACATACAGATTAAATTTATGAAAAAGTATTATGCTCACAGTTTTATTAAAAAGTATTATGCTCACAGTATACAAAATTTAAGATTTCATAATTTTGTTACAATTGCCTTTTTCTAATACATGAGGCTTACTTGACACATGAAGGTCTTCCACTTTCTTTTTGAAGCTATTTCTCTATAATTTCTTTGACTACTTTAATTGTTGTTCCTTTTCTGTAGTATAAGATTAAAAAGTGAAGTTTATCCTGTTTGTAGATGCATTAAACTAACAAATAAGGAAAAGAATGAAATCTGATCCTACGCTTTCAGACATATAGGTCTAAAAGATGTCCATATTAGAAGAATATTATTTGCTTTAAATGCCAACTTTTAAAATTAATGTTCCTTTGCTGCTATTTTGTAGGTGATTGGGCTTCTACTTCAGTTGGTACAAATTTTACTCCCCATGTCATCACTGTCAATGCTGGAGAGGTATACTTGATTAATGGGGAAAAATTGTAAAGTTTCGTACTCTGATTATGTTGATACCATTTCTGTTTTCATAAAAGAATTGTATTTTTAAATCTGGATGAAGCTTATGATAAATACATCTAAATTTATGCTGATTTTAATACAACTAACTAAAGGTATGGCATAAAACAAAAGGTTCTTATTCAGTGAATATAGTTTTTGTAGTGACTTGAGGATACTGTATATCACATTCACAAGAAATATCCCCAAAAAGGTTGAAATGAGATGCTTTGACTTTATAATAACTGTAATGGCCCTTATGCATTCCATATTTTTGAGTTTGAGAAGTAAAGCTAGTTCCTCTTCTACCATTTCAATGAGTATACTTTGTCTTTGTCTCCAGCATATAAAATGAGTTTTTCTTGCCAAGAATTTGTTTTTCTTGCTAATTTTATAAAATTAATGATGGGTATATAGCACTAATTTAAAAGTGTTAACTTTGTAAGTGGACCATTTGCAACTTTAATCTCTACGTTGAGCTTTATTTAACTTTGCTAGTGATTTTCTTTGGTTAAGGATGTTACTATGAAGGTTATATCATTTTCGCAACAAGGACCTCGAGCTATTTGCATTCTGTCTGCTAATGGGGTAATTTCAAATGTTACTCTTCGTCAACCAGATTCTTCTGGGGGTACTTTGACATATGAGGTATGCCATTTACAATAAAATTTTTAGATTTCTGTAGTTTTTAATTTTTAATTGCATGCAATGTCTATTATAAGAATGCTGATGCCTCCTCTATTATTGTTGTAATTTTTTTGCACCACAACAGTTGACCTCTAAGTATTAACACATGACATGAATTTGATACCACACGAAACCAAGCTCTCATTTCGTAAACCAGTGTTCTTGGCATGATAACTAAAATTCTATATTTTATCTATCAAATCTGGTTTGTAAGTCGTTATGTCATAGGATTTATCTGATACTCAGAATAAACTAATAACCTTCTACTAACATGAACTGAAACTGCAGTTAGCATCTATATAATATTTGTGCTGCTCCAACATCTATGATCTATGTAATACCTGAATTTAAGTGGGTTGAGAAAAGTGGGTGTCCAATGTTGGGTTTGTATATGTTCTGCTTATTGCAACATTAGTGGATATCAGCAAGTGCCAGATAACAATTTGTGGACATAGTTCAGTCAGCTGCTAGCTCTCTCCGCATATGTTCACTTCCTTATTCCTTGTCTTAATTGTGCTGTTATGGTTGTTAAAGTAAAGAAAGAAAACAAAAAAAAAAAAAAAAAAGGAAGAGAGATGAAGAAGAAATTTTTGGTTGAGCTTTGATATTAAGAGTAGAATATAGAGGCAATGATGCCTGAACTTTCACGTTGACTATATTGTGAATACTTTTATGTCTACCTAAACTCTTTCATTCCATAAAGTTTTATTACTGCATATCTTATCTTTATTTTGTAGGGCCGATTTGAAATACTTTCTTTGTCTGGATCATTTATGCCTACTGAGAGTCAGGGAACAAGAAGCAGATCAGGGGGGATGAGTGTCTCCTTGGTGAGCCCTGATGGTCGTGTTGTAGGAGGAGGTGTTGCTGGACTTCTAGTAGCTGCTAGTCCTGTGCAGGTAAGCTCCTTTTCTTTAATATAGCAGTAGGAAACTTAGTATTCAGCCTGTTTGTGATTATCATTAGAACTGGATCAAAGGATGTAACACAACAGTGTTGTTAATATCCCACATTAGTTTGGGATAGGGGTATAAGGTCCTGGACACTCCTTCCCTCATGAGTTAGCTTTTGGGGGTGAGTTAGGCGACCCATTTTCTTAAGAAGTGTCGAATGTGAATCACCAAAATAATTAAGCGCCATAATTTTTCTTTACTGGATTTTTCATTAGAGATTAGAAGTGACATGTCTTAAGTTAATCAGGATGTGGAATTTAACGTTTGCAATCCTTGGCTAAGCTCATTGATTGTGTGGTTGTGATGTTCTTGCTAGAATAGTAACTTAATCCCTGCTCCAAGTCTCCAAGAGTGGAAATGAAACAATGCTTGGAGTGCTTACCTAATCCTTTTGTTTCCAGGTTGTGGTAGGTAGTTTCCTGCCTGGTAATCAACAAGACCCGAAACCAAAGAAGCTAAAGATTGATTCAGTACCAGCTGCCACTACACCTGCGCCAGCCATAGTTGCTTCTCCTGTACCTGCTGCATCTAATCCAGAAAGAGAGGAGAATATGGGTGGAAACAGGCAACAAAATCCCTCTTCCTTCAGGAGACAAGACTGGACTGCCATGCAATCAATGCAAGACATGAGAACATCAGTTACTGATATCAACATATCTTTGCCAGAAGGTTGATTTCATTTGCCTTTGTGTGAGCATCTCAAGGTGTTTGACTGACTACATAGAATGACCATGGTATTCCACTCGGAGTTTTATGTTTCTCATATTTTCTAAATTGTCTGTAAGCTTATTGAATCATTGCTTTAGCATGAAGTAGAGGCTGGACTGGGAGATTTGATTGTTAGGCTAATTAAAGTAGGCCTCTTTTAGTTTGTGATGGGTAGAGTATTTGGATGTGAACAATGCTGGTTTGCCTTTTATATCTATTTCTTAGTGACACTTCTCTCAGATTAAAACCAAATTTTATTGATTTTTCGACTGATTTTTTTTATAAAAAAAAAAAAAGAAAAGGAAAAGACAATTCACTTTGGATTTTGGAATTTGTATGGCCTCTGCGTAAAGAACATGGATCCTAAATTATTCCCTATGAAAATTTGTTATTTGTTTCATCAACCATATTTTATCAAGGCAAAACCAGAAGGCTACTACGTGTCTGGGATTTTTGCTTCACGAAGAAAAGCGGACACTGCATATGCCTCAACTTGAACGGCATTTAACAGGCCGGTGACTGGTCACTGGGAGGCCAGCTTCTTCCTTCTTTTTTTGTTTAAAATTTTTTTAAATTAAACAAAATTTGAGAAAATTGCAAGGATATTATTATTATTATTATTATTATTATTATTATTAACTAAGTATCTCAAGCCTAGCTTTTGATCAATAATTAAAGGAATAAAATGTCATTGATTTCATTTGTTAGATATAAGTTCAAGTTATCATTCTCTTATAAAAAAAAAAAAAAAAACTAATTATCTCTAAAATAAAATTAAATTAAAAAATAAATTAATAAATTTATTACACTTAAGCAAATTACTTTCCTTGTGGAGAAGTTTACTTTTCAAAAAGTTGATTTGATAATACAAATATACAAATCTTTTTTCTAAACTTTCAAGGTTCCTTAGTTTACTTATCCCAATCAAACAAGCTTCAAAGGAACAAATATACCCCACCCAAAAGCAAAATAGCCATTGTTGTGAAGTTCTGTACGAGTCAGACGCCATAAGAACTCATCAGTGTCAACTACAGTGGCTTGAGAGCTTATGACTCTGCCCGGAGATGATTGTTCTTGGTGAGGAATTGTATCTATTAGTTCTATGGCTTTCCCCTTTTCAGTTGCTTGTGAGTATTGTATAGTTGGTGTTGGGCTTTGGGTGCTGGAGGGTTTAGTTGGGAGATTTCTGGGTTGGTGCTGGGGGATTAGCATGCACAAATTGTTGGGAAATCATGGACAGTGCCAAGCTTTCATGAAATTATTAAATTCCATAAAAGCATTCGCTAACTAGAGCAGCTTACAAATAGTTATGGATGGTGGATTGAATGCTTTTGGTGCTAAAATTGGGAGGGGATCTGTGGTAAATTAAGGTGGGTCTGTTACGAGTGGCGAATAATTTGTTACAGGTGAAGGTGGTGATGGCAAGAGGAAGATGTTCATTGCCCTTTCAAAATATATAGAACTTTCTAATTTTAACTAAAAAAAAATTCATAATTAAGGTTAAATACTCCAAATAAATTATTGATGGATGTGAGATCATTTTAATTACGTCTGAATGACCTCTGCTAGAGTTTAGGGTTTTATAAGATGCTTTTCTCCACCGCAAGCAAATTATTGTTTAGTAGAGAGTTTAATCCCATACAGCAAGGAGAAAGAGGGCACCCAACACACCAAGGGCAAATCCTTCACCCAACAAACCCTAAATTATTAAATTAAATAAATATTAAGTGAAATTAAAGTTCCCATATTTAATCATGAAATAATAACTTTTTAGCAAGGAAGATCAAATTAAATAAATCATTTATAAGACTTACAGCGTCTAGCATAACAAATGTGCAAATCCAAAAACATATTCAGCAGAACTTAAAGGAGAACAGATTGAATCACCTCTTCTTGTTCTCTAGCAGAACTCCTAGATAGAAGCTTTTCAAATCATCCTGAATCCTGATATCTATTTGTATCGCCAAACTACCTGATTATACTCGGGTGATCTCTCTCTTGTAAGTATTTCAGAGAAGGAAAAAAGAATGAAAGTCCAACACCATTGAATATGGCCTGCTAGTGTTGCAAAATTTGAAGATGGTGCTAGCTCCTGTATTTCTCTAAGGGAAGAGCAAAGTAAATAAACACTGCCACCTGAAGATTGGTGAGTAACAGCTCATAAAAGTAGAATCTATGTCAGTGCTTCACACATGGAACACTATTATCTCAATCTCTTGAAACAAAGCAGTATCATTAGATAACAGGCTGCTAAGCATATCTGATGGATCATCACATGATAAAAAAAAAAAAAAGAACCTGAATTACCATTACCGATGCCTTAACAGTAAATGACATTGCAATGGCAACAACCCTGCCTAAAACCACCACTCATTGCCATTGCCAATGTCCATATCACTCATATCACCCTAAATGATCTCCATCAATGAATTGTGATTCAACAATATCCAATTCTGATTATTCCAATTCTTCCTCAATTGTCCAAACAAACCTAAAACACAATTACTCAAATGAAATCAACACCCTAAATACTTAAAAAAAATCAGCAAAATACTGAGGTTTGAAGTGCAACTTTATCACATCACCAGAATAAACAAAGAAACAAAAGAATTACAAGAAAGCCAAGCTTAGAAAGCCAAGCTTAAAAAGCCTCTGCTGCTTTTCCCTATTCAACTCGTTATATATCTCAGTAACATCAACTAAGTGCCGTCTCTGCAATTGCCTAAGCATAGGTTTATAAATCATATTGGTAGAATCGATAACTTGGAACTATGACACCTAAAAAAGGATATTAAAATAGAACCCATTTATGGTCCTAACTTGCACGTTTAACCTACTTATTTCTATATGATGATTTTTTCTTGTAAATGATTGAATGGGTTAGTGATGGAAAAAGAAAACTTACAATCTGATATTGTTATAGAGGTAGGGAAGGGACAAGAGAAAGAAAAACCATTGTCCCTTGAATAGAAAGGTGAGGCATAGAAGTCCTTGAGCAAAATACTCAGGGAAAATAACCAAGTTCATCCGATACGCTAAATCGTATGGGTTCGTATAATCAAACTCCAGATCCATCAAGAACATGAGCTGAAACCAAATCAAATCTATTTATGCATCAAATTTATGAAATTAATTTAAATCAAATAAAAATAAATTAAACAGCAGAGAAAAGGGCGGAAAAAGGAGGACAAAAAAAAGACCTGGAATGCGATGATGCCAATTACAGATATAAGGAGAAAGAAATTCAGCAGCCATGCATAGAGGCTCCCCATTTGCTTCGTTTCCTCTCCTTCTCTCTCTCTCTCTCTCTCTCTCTCTCTCTCTCTCTCTCTATATATGAATTTCAATCCCTCTAGTTTTCGCTCAGCCATGCATGCATAGAACTGTTATTTACTCAACGACGCGTCGTTAACTGTGTTAAAAATGAACGGCGTCGTTCGACAAACCGTCCAATTAGATCAGGCTGAACTCTGATGGGCCCATGCACTATTTATTGAGCCCAACTATTTTCAATGGGCTTTTCTTAAGAGTTGAGTTAAAATTTTTAAAAAGGGCAAGAATTGACCCGGCCCGACTCCATGCACAAGATGACGCAAACGGCGCCGCATGATTGCAGACGTTTTTTGGGTTTTCTTGATGCCGAAGACAGATCAGATCCGGTGAAATAAAAGACTAGAAAGGCAAACCTTGGCAGCTCAAAGCTTTATTCTGCAATTTATTTGCCCTATCTTTCATCTTCTATTTGAATCTACATTTTTGCTTCATACGCTATGACTAAGCAACAAGCTAACTGGTCTCCATATGATAACAATGGAGGGTAAGTTTTCTTCTTTAAAATCTCCCTCTTCATCTTCGTCGCTGGCTCTTTATGTGATTTGTCATTGTTGATTTGATTTTTGATTGTTTGCAGATCTTGTGTTGCGATTGCCGGCGCAGATTATTGCGTCATCGCCGCCGACACTCGAATGTCCACTGGCTACAGTATTCTCACCCGGGAGTACTCCAAAATCTGTAAACTGTGCGTGTTTTTCAATTCTCGATTTTCGTTTTCTGTGTGTAGATTGAACGGCTAAGTGTGGCTACTTGTTATTGTCGTTGGGTTGTAATGGTATCTTGTGAGAATTGTGGGAGCTAATGTGGTTTTCGGGTATTTTAGGTTTTGAACGGAGTTCTTAGGGCTTCTGTTGGTTTCTACTAATTCTGAAAATGCTATACTCATTGAAACGGATTGATGAATGTCGTGCGCCAATTGGCTGTAAATTGGGTGCACAGCAGGCTATTTTTAGGTTTTTTTCACCCTTTTCAAATATTTGTACGCTTGCTAAGGTAAAGTATATGGCAGATGAATAACATGGAAATGAATTGGTTTAAATTTGGCATATATCTTGAGCATTGCAGTTGACGTCATTTGATTGTGAAATACAAGTTATACTTGAAGGCATAATCAAATTTAACTCAGTATTTTGGTGATCTTCTTGTTCTCAGAGCTGACAAAAGTGTAATGGCGTCTTCTGGTTTTCAAGCTGATGTCAAAGCCCTACAAAAGCATTTGGCAGCCAGGCACTTGGTGAGACTTCGAAAACCATAAATTGATTACTGATTTTGTCAAGTGGTATTTCTTCATTGCAAGTGATTCACAACAACAACTAAACCGTAATCCCAAACTGGAGTTCATTGGAAGTGATCATGTTGTTTTAATTGAATGTGAATCTAAGATTTTATTCGCATCATTTCTTTTGACTACATTATTTCCTGGATCAAACATGTTTGAGAATAAAATTAAAGGCATCACATAACACACACTCAAGTGAGAGGGTTTGACATCTAGTTGGAAGATTCTCTTGTGACAAACAAGGGACTCTTACCATTGACGGTTGTGGCAAGTCTGCAGCCATGTGGAGTCATTTGTATTTGATAGCCAATGGGGCCTGATATCAGAATAGTTGAGCCTACTTTTGTATTCAATGGAGGTGGACAGACTACGTATTGAACTTATCTTTATACATTTTTCATGTCTTCATCCATGTACTTTACTTGTAATTGCATTCATTTTAACTGCTTAAGTTTCAGTTTCATCGGGCTTGAACATATATTAAATTTTAAAATGACAATGGGGGAATAACTGATGTAAAATTATGTTGATTTCTTTAGATACTTGAATTTTCTATTATGAGTCATGGTCTTTTGCAGCAAACAATAGAATTTTTTTTTAGTGTATTTGTGTGCCTGTACTTTTGTGCATATGATGTACACCAAATGTAGGTGGATTGAATGGGTTGTATGTATTTTAAGAAGGATGGCTGTATGTCGTCAAATTTGTGATTATATGGTTTTGATAACGGCCTTTAACTGTGTTTGATGATTTGACACTTGTTCTTCTGCTAATGCCATCATTTATTTTTCTTTTTAAATTCAGATCTATCAACACCAACACAACAAGCAAATGAGCTGTCCTGCCATGGCTCAACTACTCTCGAACACTCTCTACTATAAACGCTTCTTTCCGTACTATGCTTTTAATGTTCTAGGTGGTCTTGATAGTGAAGGTAATAATAGAAGCTAGTGGTGTTGTTTTAAGCTCTTTCTTGGTTTTAACAATGCTTTTCTTATTCCCAAACTGTAGGAAAGGGCTGTGTCTACACTTATGATGCTGTTGGTTCCTATGAGAGGGTTGGATATAGTGCTCAAGGTTCTGGTTCCACTCTTATCATGCCTTTTCTGGATAACCAACTGAAGTCTCCCAGCCCTCTGTTATTGCCTGCCCAGGTATGCGCTTGGCCTATCTTATGTGTAGATGAATATTTTTCAGATATATCTTTAATATTTCGATTTTGAAATTCTATGAACTATGCAGGATGCTGTAACTCCACTTTCAGAATTGGAAGCTGTTGACTTAGTGAAAACTGTTTTTGCATCTGCAACTGAGAGGGATATCTACACTGTAAGTTTTTGTTTCTGGTACCATTACCATTATTTAATTTTATTTTATGTTTTCTTTTAATTATTAATTTGTTTAAGGAAGGCAAGATGAGGGAAAGTGCTTTAATTTTTCACACGTGCATGTGTACACATGCAGAAGATGCACATTCACCATGCAGACACAGAAATAAATGGGCAAATAGATATTCTCTATGCACTTGCTATTTAATGGTGTTTGTAGTTCATGTATGCCATTATCCTTTACCTTTCATGTTTGTTCAACAGGGAGACAAGCTTGAAATTGTCATCCTAAATGCTGATGGTATCCGTCATGAGTATATGGAACTCAGAAAAGATTAATCTGTCCAAAATCTTGTTGGTCCTATCACAAGTTACTGGAGGAATTGCATGGATTACCCCTTGGTTGACACTTACCGAGGTTGATGTTTTAGCTATTTAAGCATTTTCATCCTATTGATCAGTATAACTTTTAAATTAGTCAACTTGAACAAATGCAATTTTCTAGTATAGATGTTCAGTTATGATGCAATTCATGTTTTGGGACATATGCAATTGGCATTTAAATTGGCTTGTCCGAAAAGTTTGCTGTGGATAGAAATTTAATGCACGAAGTCCATTGTGCTCCTTTATATGTAGAAAGTTGGCTATTTGGAAATGGTCTCGAGAACCTGCTTCACATTTTTCGCTTAGCGCATAAATTTAAGTGCGTATATTTCCATTTATATTGATTTATTATTTATTATTTTTGTTAGTTAGTACATCAAACTATAGAAAAACATTTGTAAAATATAACTTATCCTGTTTTATGCTCACTCTTTAAGGAAGAATGAACCAATTTTTTTTTTTCTCAAACCACAAGGTGTTGAAATTTTATATATATATATATATATATATATATATATATATATATATATATATAATGGTTTGAATTTATTCCTTGTTTTAAATTCTTAATGATTTACAAGATGAGAGTTCAGAGAGTTCCAAGTATCAGATCAGCTAGCGAGCAGTGGCCCTCGAGAAGGCTTTTTCATTTTTTGGTTCCTCGTCAGAAGCTTTCAGCAGAAGCCCATCCTGTTTTCTCCAACTCCAGTCGCAATGTCTGTAATTATCCCAGGGTCGTTGAGTAAACAAATTTATACACAGGCGAGAGTAATTGAAAGAGTGAAAGCCAAAGTTGTAGGCAAATCTGTACCTTGATTCTCTTTCTATTGTAATCAAAATCGAAGTTTCCCAACCTCGACGCAGATCGATACTCCACAATGGAGTTGTTGCCCGGTGGAAACCAAAATTCAACATCATCAACTAACTGTTTCAAATTATAGCAGAATTCAGGATTACCACCATTTATTCAGTCACAGAATCGAATGATCTCAGAAGAGTTTAGACGTACCCCCAAAATGGGACTTTGATATTCCACATGCAAATAGTCTTCGTTCTTTTCTATAATCCGCGGTGTAAATTTATCGGGTTTTGTTGTCTTTATCTGCGAAAAAGGCAACCGATTTTAGGTTTCGAAAAGGCACCAGCTTCAGCTTATTTCACTGCATATTAAAAGGCCCAACTAGACCCAAAAAAAATAATAATATATAGATAACATGGTTAAAATAATAAATTTTATTTTATTTTTTATTGTATCTTTTATTTATATTACTTCAACAAAAATTAAATAATTTATATTATTAAATTATTCTTGAAACCAATAAATCTTATTTTAATAAGTTATTATTTAAAAAATATATATATATATATATATAAAAGAGAAAATAATCCTATCACTGTGGGATGGTTTCATCTATTATGCCATCCTTCTTTCGAAACAGTTTAGATGGGGTCTGAAAATAAAATTTTTACCACTTGAAGAAGCTCCTTCATTGCCACTTCTCTACTCACAGGCTTCTTTCTACTGCCATTGTAATTCCTATAAAAAAATATATATATATCAACATATCAATCACGTTTTCATTGACTGGACATGGTCGGCACCTAACACAAGCAAGAATAGTTGGTGGAAGTATAATTTATTCAACTCTGCCAAATTAAATTTCCATCTCCTTTTTCTTTTTTCAACGCTATTAACACAGGCTTTGAACCTTACCAAGGAGGGGCATAATGAGTAAGATCGCTGATATTCTCCGAAGTTGATATACAATTCTTGGTAGCTGGACACAAAGCAAGTGCTTGTTGGTTCTTCTGCACCCCTAAATATTCAGGCTTTTTTCCGCTGTAACCAATCACCAAGTCATCAATTTTATATAAATAACACTATCCTTCCACGAGATCCAAAACGGCAAATTATTTGTTTCGCTGTTTCTTGTGAATCGGTAAATGCAGGAATTTTAAGCGGTAATGAAATACCTGAGATTGAAAATGGCCCCATCTACTGCTAATTCGCTGCTCCTAAGTATAATTTCCCTTCAAATTCGTAACAATTTTGATAGAAAATTTCAGCAAGAGGATATTATACTGGCACATTTGAATTTACACAAAACAGATAGGGGGTACCTTCGAGCAATTTGGTCACTGGGTTTGTTGCTGTTATCTTCATCGTTTTGCTGATGAGAACGGAGGATTCGAGGACGGGCTGAACCGATATGGTGTTTGCTGCGAGTGTTATAATAATAGCCACAATAGGCGCTTGTTTGTGCTGCCATTGAAGCCATTTTTCAAAAGTTCAGAGCTCTGTTTTCTCGTGTCTCGACCTTTCCTGACTTTGAAACTCTGCGGGCTTTATATATATATATATATATATATATATATATATATATATATATATATCAGAGCGGCAGCCCAACTGGGAACTGGCAGCGGCTATGCTGTGTTGACGGTCTAATGAACGATCTCCTTTTTTGTTTTTTTTTTCAAATATATAAATTAACACTCGATATATATAAAAAAAATTCTTATAGCACCTCAAATTTTTAAAATGGAAACTTTTTTTGAAAAATTATAATTAATATAATTCTATGATCAATTTATCAAAGAACGTGTTAAAATGATGATTAATTGTTCAATAATTACCTTACACGTTTTGCGTCACAGTATAAAGAAAATTTTTTTATCTTTTTATTTTTAGTTTATAAATAAATCTTTTTATTTTTATTTAATTAATATATTATTATTAAAAAATAATAGACACTTCAAAAAAACTTTTCTACTCTTGCCTTCTTCTTCCTCCAAGTACCCCTCCCATCCACAACTCCTCTTCTCTCTTTGTAACTCTCACTTTTTACTCTAATCCAAATTGATTCGATTATCTCCCTCTCTCTATTGACGTCTTCTTAGGTTCCTTTTAATGGATGATCACTTCTTCAATTGTGGTCAACGCTTCAAAATTTCTAGGGTTTTTGAGTCTTGTATTGTGTTACATGAATGTTTAATTCTTGTTGAATGAATTGAATTTTGTAGTTTTCTTTGAATTGGTTCTTTGCGCTTAAGCTGATAATTTTTCAATATTCTTTTTTAATTTTTTCTAGCGGAGTGGTTTTTGGTATTAATCTATTTGGTTGATGTGGAAACTAAGAAAATCAGAAGCAACTATCATTTTTCCACAAAAAAAAAAAAAAGATTTTTTTTTATTTTTATTTTGCTGGTCCATCATATGAACTGATGATTATCCCCTATAATTTTCTAAGTGGCCAAATGTGAGTTTAGTTATTGTATTAATGGCTAATTAAAAGTTTTGCCCTTCTGTGGCTCTTATGAGACAGAATTGAAATCATGCCATGTCAAAGGCAGGATTACACAAGAATTGGAGGGCGGAGAAAAGTTCAAGCATGGGATTATACTGGTAGGGAAAAGAGGAGGCCTATCTACTCCATTGCCCACTTAGAGGCTTGAGTTCTTTTCTCTGGATGGAAATTGATAAGAGTAGCAACCCTGTTCAAGAATTCCTCAATGCCATGACCATCGTCTCTGCTAGAAAGCTATGTGCCAACCTTTGGGAGATTCAGTCGTAGCTTCAACTTTCACTTTCCAAAATGAGCAAGAATATTGGCTTTAGATGAGCTCGTCGTGGCACCACAAGACAAACAAGGCTTTCAAGCTTCACACTCATTTTGGTCCACCCTCCTAATAATTTACTTGATCAGTTTACCATCTTACCTTCCCTTGTAGCAAATTTACTTCGTCAAAGAGGTTTAGTGAGTGGGAGCTTTGAGGGTTGATGGGGTTTAGGATTTCTTGAATTTTTTTCAAGATTTTTTTTGTAATTACGTCTTTGTCAGTACCAACTTTAATTGTTTTTGTAGGTGCGTGAGTGGGATTTTACTTGCTTGATGCTTGTGGTTTTGCTTCCTTGCCTTTGCTCTTGTTGGTTAGCGTTGATCTTCGCCTATCTCTTCCGTTCTTCTTGTTTATTATTAAGTTTTTTTTTTTTTTTTTTATATATGTAGCCTTTTTTTTTTTTGTTAAGATGTCTTAAGTTTTGGACTTAATTATTGGCAACAGTATACTCTGTATTATTATTCAAATAATATTTGGATTCGTTTAATTTTATATATTTTAATTAATAATTTTTATAAAAATATTTTTAATTAATAATTTATATTTTAAAATTTTAATATTATAATTGTATAATTTCTATTTATTTAAAATATAATATATTTAAAAATATATAAATATTATTATAAAAATATATATTTTATATTAATTATTTATATAAATAGGATTACTAATAAATACCGAACAACAAAATCTAAATTTAACTTAAATCTGTTACATCTGAATTCATTTCAAACTCGATTATATATTATCAAAATATATCTTATTATAATTAATCATAAATATTCAAGTTATTATCATCCCTAATATATCATTTTTTTAAATTATTATATTCCTTCCTTGAAATTTAATTATTGTAATAATTATTTTTTAAAAATTCTCTTGAAATAATATATTGTTCTTCAACTTAAATTTATATTTTTGAAACTTTTAATTTTATATATAAATTTTTTCCTAAAACCGCAAGTTTCTTCATTTTCTATAATATAATTTTACATGTGACTTTTATCTCACACTTAAATTTATGTTTGAGAACTTTATTAAAGAAGAAAGAAAATAAGAGAGAAAAATAAAAGTGATATAAAAGTTATTTTTCTCTTTTTGTTTGGATATTAGGAATGAAATAAAAGGGAAAAGTAGTTTTAAATAGTAAAATATTTATTTTATTTTTTTAATTTAAAATTAAAATAAATAATTATAAGGATAAAATAATAATTTGATGTGTTTTTTATTTATATTCTCTTTAAAATGGAAAAAATTATATAATTTTATGTAGAATAATCTACATAAAATAATAAATTAATTAGAATTATATAAATAAATATGAGTATGTCTCATAATATTTAATTTTTTTTTCATGTGTTCACATCAATTTTTTTTTTTAAATAATAACTACCTATTATAATTATATATTATTTTTTAATTAATTTATCATTTTATGTATTAATTCTATATGAAATAGTAAGACCACCCCACAATCTCTTCCGCGAGAAAATAAATAGTAATATCTATTTGTTATTATCTTTTTTTTTTTTTCTCATACTTAAATAAGAAAAAGAAAAAGTACTATTATTTTCTTTCATAATTTTTCCTCCATCCTTATTTTCTTTTCATCCAAACATGGTATAAATTTATCGAATTACCAAAAAAATCATCAATTTATACATAGAGAGGCAGCTAAAGTGAGTGACATTCCTGTGTTTTGTTTTGTTTTTTTTTTTTTTTTTTTTAACTTGCCATGCAAGCACTTCAACTATCACTCAGCGGCCAACTTGTCACATACTTCAATTGTTGATTTTTTTTTTTTCAATTAAGATAAAATGTATTATTGTAAATGATGTTTTTAAAATGTACATTTATTTTTTAAAATATTAAATTTAATACACATATTATTATTATTATTATTATACTAAAATAAACAACTTTTTTACTGTTTATAAGAAACAGTACAATTAACTTTTCTGCAGTTTATAAAGAATAATAAAATATAATTTTATTCTTTCTTATTTATTATTATTATTATATATTAAATAAAAGTAAAGTGAAAAATCCTATCTACCGGTCTATCCCTCATTTACTTTCTTTTTTTTTTTTTTTTTTTGTTAATTGTGAAGAGATAAAAAGTTAATAGTGTTATTATTTCTATAATTTCTTATTATAATTGTCAGATGATAATCAATATTCATACATCAAATAATTCTCTTTCAAATAAACCTCTAGGCACAACGCCACGTACCAAGTATGGCTTGTCAAACACCTCATCCTGCTACTGAAACTGTTCTTCAGTCCCCTTCACCTTCTGAGATTGTCAACCTCACTTCTTCTCTCTCTTTCTCTTCACCACTACAAAGAACACTGTCTTCCCGAATTAATAATCTCATAGAGATAACTACCTTGCCTGAAGATGCTCAGGTTGGAGAATCTCTCTTACCACTTCTCAGCCCTTACAACATTTATAGACGATCTGGATCTTTAACCAGATCTATTAGATCTCTCATTTCTTCCAGAAGATCTTTATCAAAAGAATACGTTCAGGCTTCCATAATGGACCAATGCTCTCTTCGGAGCTCATCAGCTGAAAAGTATGTAACCCTAGAAATTCCACCCCAGTTGATTCCTAGACGGAGACAGGAGGGATTTTCTCATATACACTTCGAAGCTGTTAGACTCATCCTTAGTCTACATGGAAGGCGTGGGCTTCCAGTAACAACAAGAGTGTCTCTCCTTGACACAAGGTTCCTGCAATATGAACATGCAGTGATAAGGACATGTCTTACCACCTTGCATGCTAGGAGTGTGGTATTGACGTTCTTCCCTAATTACAATCTCTCCCTAAGAGATCCCCATCTTAGCATCGCCCTGAAGGTTCAAGTTCAACTCACTGGTGCAGCACAAGTCACATCCTCCATGATGGCTACGTTACACCACCAGATCATCTATAGACTGCAAGATCATGCAGTAGATCTGTCCCAACCATCTGTATCAAATGACGCCCTGCTCGTATTAGCAGATACTGAGACTACTCCGACGATAGTCCAAATACCTAGACAGCTGCCTAGAAATGAGCTTGAGCAACTCATCCCAAAGGATTGGTTAACCAATTATGAAAGGCTTCATTCAACTTCTAAACTAATCCAGATCACAGAATCTTCTTTCAGGAGAAATCCTGATGGAACAGTACAGACTTCCTTCCAGCCACCTCGGCATTCTACAGGATCTTTGCCTGTATTCCAAACCATGATGGTCCAGCCATTAGAAAATGAGCAAGAAGATTTTCCCATCGGAGCAGTAACACCTGACAATCATTACATCTATCCTCAGAAGATAGATGGTCACTGTCCCTGGGATCTCCCAGGATCTGGAATGTGTGATGAAGACTGTGACTGTTGTGATAACTACTGGGAAAATGAATATGACCATCCTTTGTCTGATAAAAACTGGATGAAGCTTACCAAAAGAACGAGGAAAGCCTATTACAAGCCTCAGCAAGTTCTTAGCAGAGACTATCCAGATAATAGCCCAAGGATTGGTATCCATGAGGAAACCAAGCAGAAAAAGCCTCTTCCCATCTATGAGCTTGCTCTTGAGATCATCAGAAAAGAAGGAAAGAAACTGCCCCCTCTTAAACCGGTTTCTTCCACTCCTCCTGCACTTCCCTTGGTGCAACCCTGTATGATGTTCTCACTTGCTTCTTATGAAGTAGATTTTCCCCCATTGACACAACAGACAGACCAGCTGACCAAAATCTCCACCAGACCTTTCATTCACTCAACTAAGGTTGATAGTGAAGGTCAGATAACCCCGATCACTCAAGCTGAAGAAGTTCTGAATTGGCAGACAAAGAATGCAGCTGTCCATAACAAAACATTACAACGAATTGACTCCAAGATTGATCAAGTCCTCGCCAGGACTCAACTTATTGATCAGAAGGTCGATTCTTTCACTGCATTTGCCCAGAACATGTATAAATACTTGCAAGGCAAGATTGCCCAACTTGACAAGGATTTAAGATCCTCAATCCAACAACGGAGGTTTGGCATGGAGTTTAACCAGAATGAACAGGAAATCAGAAGATTGAGAAAACAATTAGCCTGGGTTGAAGCAGACCTGCATAAGCCAACAGAGGCTCCTGTTTCTTACAGCCCATTTTCCACCCAAATGGCTCATAATCCTTTCCTTCCTACTCCTGAACCTATTTACTCTCCTTTTGGTCCTTTTAACTACTCATATGAACCACCTCCAACCACATACCACCCATCTCCTTTGTTCAGACCTGCTCCCACACCTACCAGATATGAACCAAAGAGCCCGTCTTCTTCGGAGGAATCTCATCCTCCAAAAAGAAAGGTTGATAAGGGAAAGGACAAAATGTACCCTGATCCTCCTCCTCAACATATGGTATCTATACCCTCTGAATCAGAAGACAACTCTTCAGATGACTCGTCTAGAGATGACAGTGAGGATGGACGAATGGATATCAGGACATTGCTCATGGCTGACCCTCAGCCAACTGCATCTCAAACAGGTCCTTCCCCAACTACAGACTCCACCAATGGCACTACAGGCCCTCCCACTGGGCCTCCTCAAGCCCAAGACCCACATATGGAAATCCCAGAGGATGATCCAATCCTGGACTTTAATTTCTAAGCCCAACAGCAATCCAGGCCCAGCTCAGTCCCATGATTCACACTAGATGACGTTCCTCCCTCAAAATGGAGATATCGTCTTGCAGAATTTAAGGCTTGGCTTGATGTTCAGATGCTTCGAGAAGGTGCCGATTCTCATGCTGTTCTTAGAGAATTTATCTCTCGGACTGTTAGCACATTACAATTCTGGTTTGCCTCAATTGGAGAATATCATAAAGCCCAATTTTGTCACCTGAATATTATACAGGCTGTCAATGCTATTTTTGCTGAGTTCCTCAGAGATGCCTCTTTATACAGCAAGAAGTTATGCCAGGAGTACTTTGATATGCGTTGCTGCTCTTTAAAGAGAACAGACATTGAAAGGCATTACCAGCTGTCGACACCATATTTTGGTCGATCCTCAAAATCAATAAAACTTCGAAACCGATCCCCAGTACTAAGTCTCCCTGTGACAGCTAATCATATTTCCGATCCCACTTTGATAGACAGTCACATTTCCGATCTCTCCTCACAAAGAATTGAATCAATGCTAAGTCCTCACATCAGTCAAAGCCTTACCGATCTCTCAAACCCATTGTCGAATCTCCGGACCAGTCAAGTATATTCCTGATCTCTGTTGACAAACGAAATGAACTGACTCTAGATTTTTTTTCTTACCAGTTTTATTGCCGATCTCCCTTTCAAAAGTTTAAGAGCTAAGGTTTTGGTTCGGTTTAATGAGGATTCCGGTCTTAAGTGTTCAAGTCAAATTTCCAATTTTAATCAAGTCCTGTTCAGCATTTCTTCCCTACCGATTTCATGCTTATTGTGCTTTCCGATCTCTTACACTTAGATTAATAATTGCATTTAGTTCTTGTTTTGCTATGTTCAGACAATCAAATACTTAGGCAATTCAGAGATTTTCCAATCACATCTAATCATTGAACAAAGGGCAATTTCATTTCATAACAACATTTGTACAAGTCATTCGGCGGGGGGATCACCCCCAGCCTGATCTACATTTTGCTCATTTTCTCTCTCACCCTCGACCTCCTCTTCGCTTTCCTCCTCGCCTCCGGGAGCCAGGTCGGCCATCCAAGAGAAGTCCTCCTCTGGGTAACGCTTTTGGAGCTCGGCCAAGAGATCCTGGTGAGCGTTCACATAAGCACCGGCTATTCCTGTCACCATCTCTTCATCTTTTGCCTTAAGCTCCTCAGTAAGATGAGCGACCTGAGCAGCTTCGTTGGCCCAGAGCGCCTGGACTTCTCTAAGAGCATGATCCCTTTCAACCAGAACATGAGTCTGCTCGGCCAGCTTATCCTCATAGTACTTCATACGCCCCTCAATTTGAGATATATAATCCTGAGCGGATGAGAGTTGGGATCGGAGGGAGGCCACTTCTTGACTCTTCTTCTCGACCTCCTTACCCAGGCGGTGAGCCTTTTCTCGGACTACGTGCTGGTTCACCAGGCACTCTACATTCAAACTCATGGATTAGGTCAGGATGTCGTCAAGATTGTCCGGAGACAGTCGGTCCCGATCCTCCCGAAGGCAGATGGAAGACCCCAAGACTTTGGCAAAACCTGGGTTCTCCCGAACAGTCCGGTTGTTCTCCAGGGAAGCGATCAGCACTTGAGCGCCACGAGAAGGGGGCCTCCCAGAAGGTTGAAAACGACCCCCTTCTGTGCTTGGAGCAACCGGAGGAGGTGGAGGCGGCTCTTCTCGTCGAGGAGGAGATCGGACAGCTTCTGTGATTGGCAGTCCCGAAGGTCGGGGCGGGTCTCCTCGTATCTCCCCAGGTTCATGGCCGGGTGTTTGACGTAGTGCCGAACGCTTCATCTCTTTTACCTTCCGGGAAATCTCTCTCTCTTTCTTCCGCTTCCTGGAACCCTCACCACCCGCCATACCTGCACAAAGAAGAGGTCAGTGAGATCGCTAAGGTCCTGAGATCTGAGATGTAGAAAATACCAATGCCGAGGTCAGAGAGCGGAAGTTCACGATCTTGGCCGGTGATCAGCTGTGTGGTCCAATGGTGCAGCTCGGCGGTCACCGCATCTAAACAGGAGAACTTCTGAGTGGCCGCCTGATTCTTCAGTTCCAACACTATTAAGCTCTCCTCCTTGCTCAGGGTAATACGCTTCGGAATCAAGGGCCCCTGATGCCACCAGCTACGGGGGAAGTCCTCAAAGCAGGTCGGATTTTTGCTCCTCAGAATGAAGAAGCGGTTCTTCCAATTCTTAAGGGAGGAGGGCAGATCGGTAAAGAGCCCACAATGAGGCTTCGCCTGAAAAAACCAGTGCTCATCGTCCTTTCGGCGAGTTAGCCTGTGCAGTTCGGCGAACACCTTAGCCGTAGGACTGATTCCCTTAGCTCGGCACAGGCCTCGGAAGGCTACCAAGATCCGCCACGAGTTAGGATGAACTTGAGCAATGCACTCGGTGATATTTTAGGACCTCCTTGAAGAAGTCATCCAGAGGGAACCGAAGACCGGCCTTTAACTGTTCCTCGTATACCATAACCATGTCATTCTCTTCAAAGAAGTGATCGGCTCGGTGATCGCCGTGACACCGGATAAGTTCGTACGAATCAGGATGAATATTGTACTCCTGGCTAAACAATTGCAGATCGGATTCTTGCAAGATCGATGGCAGCTCGTCCATAGGAAGATTCTCCCTCCTAAAAGAAGGTGCATGCCTTGATGGTGCGATCCGCCCCCGAGCTGGAACGGAGACCCTAAGAGGTTCTGGTTGTGCGCTTGGCCCGACCACCTCTTCCTCATCAGACGACCACGAGAACTGAATGGAAGGAGGGCTCGTCGCTCTCTGACCTTCGGCGCCGCTCATTTTCAAAGGAAATACAGAATTTAAACTAAAAGAAGATCAAAGCCCTTACAAGAGTCTGATCGGCATCGGAAGAACTTGAGAAAACGAGAGAACTTTGAAGTTGTGAGCAAGAGACTGAAAATGACATACAGGAGCAAATGGCTAACCCCCCACCCCTATTTATACTCGTCCGAGCATTTAATGCTCACGAGGTTCCAGGCAGTGCATCGGTTAGCGGGACTCGCCAGCTGTTCTGACACGTCTCACGCATATTCCTAAGATTCCATAAAGAGATCGGTTAATTATAAAGCGGCAGATCCGGGTGTTTCGAATTACGGATCGGATAAGTGTCATTCAGGTAAAGAATCAGATCGGATAATCATATTAGAGCTCGGAAAATAATTAATAAGATAATAATTGACAAAATAAAATCTTTATTTCCGAAAGATCGGATTACATCATTTGGGTGATCTCAAGAGATCGGAATACATTTCCAAAAGTCAGATTACATAATTTGGGCGATCTAAAGATAGGAATACATTAGAGATCTGATTACATCAAAAGGCCGATCTCTAAAAGATCAGCGGAACATCCTATCTAAAGAAGCCTGTGTCAATAGTCAACATTGTGACTGATCCAAAGGGGTGTCACCGACCAGAACCGAGGCACTGTCGGAACACCCAATGTGGAGGGAAGCCGCTGTCGGAACACCCAATGTGGTGAGAAGTCAAATAAACTTGGAAGAGCAACCGTCAAGGGTCGGCAGAACATCAACAATTTGCTCGGTCAAAATCGGTTCGCCGATTATGCCAGTTGAACGACTCGAGATCGATATAATCGAGGTCCGCAATCCAGATTGGTTAATTGATTTAGTTCTCTCACCATCATCAGATAAGGTCATCACGATTATTCGATCACCAGGGTCATGAGTTTTCAGTCGAGGAACAAAGAAGTCTATCGGAAAGGGTTCAAAAACCACAATCATGGCCGGAACTTCTGTCGGGGCAACTAGAACTAGAAAGTAAGAAGGAAAAGAGGGAAATCGAATGAAGGAAGTTTCTTCTGTCAGGGGGTATATATAGGGGGAAATCAAGCATTTATTGCTGAGCAGAAAACGAAGCGGACGCTTCGGGAATTGAGGGGAATTAATGCTTTGACCGGACCGGGCCTGGTTAAGGGAAGTATTGGAATAATAGAGATCGGAAGAGGGAAGATCGGCATGAAAGATCGGAGAAGGACCATGTTGAGAAGATCGAAAAGCAAGAGAGAACAGAAAACGAAAGGGCGCCTACTGCTGTCACCATAACAAGAACCGAGGTAGTTAAAAGCATTGCCAGGTAAAATCTCAATCGCACGCCCCAGAATCGCCCACGTTTCTGACATGCACTGTACATCCTAATCTCCACCGTTGATCCAACTTTTAAGGACGAGCTCAGAGCCCTTGGATCAAAGAGGAAGACGACAAAACCAGCGCCTTTCACTCCTAGCCCTCAGATCCCCCCGGACAAGAGAATTTGGGACCGTCAGATTAGAAGAGGAAAATGACAAATTTTCTAAAGAGGATCTCAGCCGTCCGTTCTGATCCTCTTTAATTCCTGAGCCTCAGATCATGTCCTTCGAAATCCTGACCCTCCATCTCCCTCAAAATAGATCCTGACCCTTCATGGGGAGCACCCGGTTCCTATAAATACCTGCATGAAAACTGTTCAAAGGGAGACGAAAAAAGGACGAAGAAAAGAAGGTTGTTAATATAGTGGAAGAACTCTGAAATTTAATTCAGATTGTTACTCTGCTTTCATAAGAAGAGCTTTTGGAACCAGTTTCCTGAAGTGCTTTCTTAAAAGATTTTGAACACTGGAACTTTTTATTTTCACTGCTCATTATCCAAAGAGCATTCCCATTTTTCATTCACGGTTATACGTATTTTTATTTCCGTCGTCCATGTTCAATCTCATTTAAACTCGGGTATAATTCTGAATCGATTGCATTTAGTGAAGTACTCTTTGTTTCAAGGCGGACCTTAGTCTCCCGGCAACCGACTTGCGATTTTATTACGTTCTGTGATTCTGTAGTTAGCTCACTAAATCCGACTTCTTACAGGTCAGTGTTCATATTGCCATTTTATTTAGTTCTTGTTTTACATATTTCTATTTTTTTTTTCTTTCTTTCTTTTTCATGCATGTTATTTTCTTTAAGGTCATATCACACTTGAAAATGCAAAGGTAGGTCGTGCTTCAGTTGGCTTCTGCGTCGGCTAAATCATATTTTTGTTGATCTTTATTATTTTGGAACGCAAGTCATTTAGTCCTGAATAATATATAAGTGGTTAGGATAAAATAGGTAACTGTATTTTAGGGGTCTCTTCGAAAAAGAGGGTCTAAATAACACATCAGGGGAAATAGCTAAATTGAATCACTAGGCTGACGTAGAAGATAGGCCGGCATAACACCATAAAACGGAATAAAGATCAAATCTCAGATGAGTAAAATGGAACAGAGGGAATACTGGTAAGGCGACCACATGGGAGGTCGGTAAAATTCGGTCCAGCATCCCTTATTTAGTCACAAAGTACCAATAAGTTAAAGGAAGCCTTATTACGACCCTTGGCATCTTTAAATACTAGAACTCTTAAACTTAGGCTCTTAAGATATATAGCTGTGATCAAATTTCGAAGAGATCGGAGGAGAGTTTTTATCCGGTCTCAACTCAAAATTTTAATAAATATTAAATAGAGATCGGAGGAGGGTTCTTATCCGGTCTCAATTCAAAATTTTAATAAATATTAAATAGAGATCGGAGGAGAGTTCTTATCCGGTCTCAACTCAAAATTTTAATAAATATTAAAGAGTTCGGAAAAGAGTCCTTATCCGATTCTTAAATTAAATTTTAATAAAATATTCCTTTCAAATAAAATTAACATACAACAATAATTTACTAAGGTTGTCTCATTTACTTATGTATCTGGGTGATCCGAATTTAGTGAAAAATTAAAATTTCCTTTTGACAAAAGGATTAACATTTCCTTCCGAGCCTTCCTAACTAATTTATGAAGAATGCGAAGTTAAATCTACTTGCCCTTATTGAGGGACGAGTTGGGGTGCCTAACACCTTCCCCACCCGTTTACGGACCCCGAACCTAGAATCTCTGTCTTGAAGTGGTTTCATTTCAATCTATTTTCACAAATGGTTTTCTTTAGTTTCCCTCAAAATTAAAGTGGCGACTCCTCACTCTTTTCCACTTCGGTGAGGGTTCGTTCAGGCGACCGCAAAACTCCTTGCGACACCAGCGAATGGCTCAGTGCTATTATTTACTAAATGGGTATAATGATGTCAATCTCAAGCATACTTACATTGCCTCTCTCCCTGAAGCATTACAACCTGAACTCCATAGAAGCATTGCTGCTACCAGAAGAGCAATGAATGCCATCACTATTGGAGAAATCCATCAGATGACCTTGGCTTGCTTGGACAAGATGTGTGAGCAGCAGAAGCTATTTAAAGACATCATTGACAATAGCAAAGCCTTGAAAAATGTCTATCAGAAATCCCACCTTGCCATCAAATGCAAGGAGAAGAATTGTGTATGCAAGCCAAAAAAGAAGCGACATTATAAGAAGTATTCTTCTAGGTTCAAACCCCCTTTCAAACAGAAAAGAGGAAAAAGGCCAGTCAGATATTTTCGAAAGAAAAGAATGGGTACACAGAAGTCTGATCGATGCTACATCTATGAAAATCATGGTCACTATGTCAAGAATTGCCCAAAGAATCCTAATAAGGCAGTTAAGCTTCTGCAACACATTCAACAAGCATCTCACGTCTCTCTGGAAAATGATGATGTTGAATCCCTGTTCTCTAAACAAAATGAACCAGATGAGGATACAGTCTTTGCCCTTGGAGCAGATACTGGTTCAGAACAAGACCACTCTTTCTCTTCAGAAGAATCAGGATTAGATACTGAAGCCCATTACCCGTCTTACCTGGCCCAACATATCCAATCCTCTCAATCAACTCACGGCCCATACACTATTCCAATTCCTTTAGTCCCGCTTCATATTCTTCCCAGCAAATATGAACGGCCCATTAGTGTCATTGGTTTCTTAGATACCGAGGCTCACAAAAGCATGATGAACCTAGCCATTTTACCTCCATAATACTGGGTCCCTCATGAGGAATACTTCAAGGCAGCAGATGGGAATGTTTTCAAAACTAGCCTCATCACCAAGCATCCCATTAAGATTCAGTTCTTCCCTACTTGTATCCTCTGGACCAGGGTCATCGGGTCAGATCTTCCTGACAAGGATTTGCTAATAGGTTTTGACTTGTATCAATAAGCAAAGCATTTGAAGATCCTACCAACAGGATTAAAATATAAGAGGAATTTTCAGCCATTCACCTCTGTCCCAAGGTTATATTCTTTGGCTGATGCCTCAGCTGAGTTCCAAAAACACAAGTAGCTCCTCTTAAGATCTTGTGCTGATTCCCATGCACATTTTCACCATCACCACCCCCTGTGGAAGAACCCAGAATTATTTGTCAACCTTCCGTTCAAATTTAATGAGGATATCAACTCGACAAAAGCATCACACCTGGGGATGAATCCTACAGACTTGGCTCTAGCCCAAGAAGAATGCAAACAGCTTCTCCAACAAGGTCCCATAGAACCCACTTCCTCTCAGTGGGCATACCAGGCCTTTTATATTAAAAAAAGATCTGAACGGTTAAGAGGAAAGAAACGACTTGTCATTGATTACAAGCCCCTCAATCATTTCCTTCAAGATGACAAGTTCCCATTACCGAAACCTGAAGCCTTGTTCACTCAACTCCATGAAGCCCATGTCTTCTCCATATTTGACCTCAAAGCTGGATTTCGGCAATTGGGTATTAACCCCTCTGATAGGCCCAAAACCACTTTCTGCATTCCTACGGCCCAATATAAAATGGACAGTCCTTCCATTCGGCCTTAAGACGACTCCATCAGTTTTCCAAAAGGCCATGATAAGGATATTCGAGCCCATACTTCACAGTGCTCTCATCTACATAGACGATATCCTACTTTTCTCCAAAGATGTTACGGCCCATAGGGCACTTCTCTCTACTTTTCAACAATTAGTGGATTCTTATGGCATTATGCTATTAGAAAAGAAGAGCTCATTGGCCCAAACTAATATCGACTTCCTTGGAATGAATTTCAAAGATGAAAAATACCAACCGGGACCTCACATTGCAGAAGAATTACTGAAGTTCCCTGATAAGAACTTGACAGTAAAACAAATACAACAGTTCCTTGGTATTATCAATTACATCAGGAAGTTTATTCCGCATGTGGCCACCTACACCTGCCAACTGTCAAAAATGCTTAAAAGGAATGCTCCACCTTTGAAAGAAGAACAGACATGTGCAGTCAAGGCATTAAAAGAAGTGGCTCTAAATCCGCCACCTCTAAAGATTCACAGCATTGGACACCGAATCCTTTAGACTAATGCTAGTGACACCCCCTGGGGTGCAGTCCTCATTGAAGAAATACAAGGAGAAAAGCATATTTGCGAACATGCTAGTGGGGAATTTCCAGAGCCTCAGAAACATTATCATTCGGTCTACAAAGAAATATTAGCTGTCAAAAATGGGATAAAGAGATTCGAATTTCATCTCATTGGCCACCATTTTACTGTAGTCATGGACAGCTCATCCTTCCCAAAGATTCTAGACTTCAAAAACAAGTCTCTTCCTGAACCGCAATTACTGAGGCTAAAGGACTGGTTCTCCAAGTATAAATTCGCAGTCCAACACATCAAAAGGAAACATAACTTGGTTCCTGATCTTCTATCCAGGCCCAAGGACCTCCACCTCATTCAATCTTTCTCTACACTCCCTTTGATCCTTATGGCATCATCATCGTCCTCTCCATATACTCCTTCTCCAATGCACAATTTCCTGATTCCTACTTCAGACAGTTTTCCTTCAGGATGCTCACCTAACCAGCCTATCACAAAAATGGCTAAGTTTGCAAGGGATCACCTGTTCCACTATCTAAGTGCCAGGAATAATCTGAGAGGATTACTCCCATCCTCATTTATCTTTATCCCTGATAACCCTTTCCTCGCCTATTTCAGTATCCATCCTAACAGAGAACTCACCCTGGAAGAATTATGGCTTCTCTGGTGCATGGTTACCCTCTATTCCACAGAGATAGAATTCCCACTCATGGCCTTGTACCAATATGTTATGTGCAACACCAATAGGACTCTCCTGTCCAGATTTCTGGAATGGTTCAAGCCCATTTCAGCATGGCGATACAGTCTGAAGCGCGTCATAGACACACATGGAATTGAAGACAGGCCCATCGAGACTCAGCCCAAATTAAGATCATATTCATCATGCACAGGCCTTTCTCTAGAAGGCCCGATGGACTCCTCTGGACCCAAAATACTGAGTACGAATGGAGAACCTATGTGGGATCAATCACTGAAAAGGACGCCATGGGACCCCTAAGGAAACAGCTAGCTGAATGTCTCTGCGAAATCAATGGTTATCAACATCTGGTGCTTCCCCATGTGAATTGTACATCACTTGGTTCCATCCAGTCTCTCACTGAAGAACCCATTGATTGGACTCATCCCATGTGGCAAGATTCCCAGGATCCAATGGACACTGAGTTACGGGATGCCATTCAGAGCGCTAGCCCACCATCACCTATACATTGACAGTGGCTAAAAGACTTTTTTGGAATCGACTCTAACGACTCCGACTTTGATACTCTTAACCTGTCTACCACCCGATGATAAAAGTTAAAGTATGTCGGTCAATAATGTAATGAGTGTCTTTTACTTTATCTACTTTAAGAGTGTCGGTAGCCAGTTTCTAACTGGTTGCCTGTACTCTTAAGAGCCTCCAAGTCTATATAAGGAGTTGCTCTCTTCAGTTGTAATCAGACTTCAGCCTCCTATGAAATAATATTTTGAGACTCTTTTCTCACATGGCTTTCTAAACTCTTATCTTTCTCTCCGAAAACCTTTGAACGTGTATCATACCCTTATAATCAGAGATACATATGCTCTACTCTTGTCTCTTTGAGAGAGGATCCTGTGTATCAGAAATATCTTTGTTTTGATGTTAGGTGCGACGGTCCCGTTATCACATGTATGATGTACAAAAGGCACAGCCAGAGAGTACCTATGGAGAGGGAATAGGCATAGCATGAGTACATTATATGTGTGGTAAGGGCTCCCGGCTCAACAAATAATATATATATATATATATCAATCAATGTAAATAATTTTTTCTCATTTCAATTTATATTTTAATTTTAATTTTAATTGCTTTCAAATTATTTATTTATATAGATTAATAACAATGTTATGATAATTTTTCCGATTGCATTTCTTTATTTTTAGTGTATTTTTTTAATTTTTATTTTATTATTAAAAATTAATATTTTCTTTTTAATTTTTATATGAGATATCTTGAATCTCTAGCCCACTACAATATTTTTTTTAATTAATTAAATTTTTTGAATTAAAATGAATGCTTGAATCTTTTTAAATTTTTATATAGATATTATATTTTATTAATTGAATTTTTAAATATTTAATTATTTATTTTTTTTAATATTTAAACCCTTTACATGTTCATAAATAAATTGATTTTTGTATAATTTGCTTTTTTATTTTTAATTTAATTGTTTTGAATTATTTAATTATTTAATTTACATTCATTATAATTGTTTTTCTTAAATCAATTTTAAGATTATATTATTTTATGATAAAATAAATTTTACATTATTAATCTATTTGAGCTTTATTTTTTTTTCCTGTAAACACTACTTTAAAATGGTAAAATTTTGATTAAAATTATTATTTTTTTGTTGTTGTAATAATAATAATAATAATAATAATAATAATAATAATAATAATAATATTTATTATCTTTTAAAATATTTAAAAATAATATTTATAAACTTATAATATCTATTTAGAGTTGTTAGTCTAAATAATAAATAATTAAATTTGTTTTGCTTATATTTAATTTATTTTTTAATAATTAAAAATATTTTAAAATAATATGCATATAAATTATTTTTATATGCTAAACCTATTACCTTAAGAATAATATTAGACATATTTTTATTACTTTTTTAAATAATCATTACTATTATTTTCTTTTATAAATATACTCTACAATTTTTTTTTTTGAAATTATATATTTATTCTATATATTATAATAAATAAATAATAAATATAATATTATTAATATTAATTTATTTTAAACTAAATTATATACACATAACTAATATATAATATAATGAATGATTAAAATTTTATTTCACTTGAATAATCTACACATAAATGATATGTAATATAATTTTTTATATATTTTTAAAATTAAATTTCATGTATTTTTAAGAAAAATATTTTTTTTATTAATTATATTAATATAATAAATATGTATACATAAAAAAAATATTCATATCCGCGTTTTAAAAAGCTTGTATATTACTTCAACTGGCAGATATTAATAAACTTAAATTAACTTAAATCTCATGGGTTTTTTGCTAATTCAGAAAAAATAAATAGACTTCCAGCTGAGAGCTGCGTGTAATTTGGCTGACTTGGTAACCCGAGGCGGGAAGAATCGAAGAGCGGAGTATAGCACTTGACCCATTTTAAACTCAAATAAAGCCCTCTTCCTGCACCTCCATTTTCAGCTTCTACCACAAGCTTTGTTCTTTCTGCCTCTGCAATGGCTCGAAACCGGGTAAAATAATATCTCTTGCTTATTTCTTTACCATTTACTTGTTTTCAATTCATCATTGTATTGTAGGGTTTGGGATTTTTCGGTCAACAGCTTTAACCTTTAAAATATTTATCTGCGATAAGTGACTCATAATACTGATCAATATCTGTCAGATTTTCATTATAGAAAACCATCAGCAAGGGATTTGTCTGAGAGAAAACGATACTTAAGGCTTGAATAGTTGCTTATTGCTTAAACCCCTCCTTACTAAATAGGGTTTAGCCTCCCCCGCCCTGCCCTGCTGGAAAATGGGTGTGGCTCGTTTTGTTTCTGGCCTGAAATCAACCGTTGGTCTGTTGGGAAACGAGCCTGAGTGCCTTGTTTTTTGGTTGAAATTTTGGGCTCGGTTGAAAAAGGGTTTGTTACAATTCACAAATTATCTCCTCCTAATATTTAGGTTAGGGTGGTTTTTTTTCCTAACTAGAGGTTTGTGGTGTTTACATTCTCTTTTCTTTTCATCGATGAAGAACTATTATTGGACGTTACAGAAAAAAAAAAACCCTCACATTTGTTTGAGTAGCTAATTTTAGATATGTTTATCTTTTGTATCTCTGGAAACAGGAAGGATTGGTATTGTTACTCGATGTTGGTCCATCAATGCACAGAGTTCTTCCTGAGGTTCAAAAAATTTGTTCCATGCTCATACAGAAAAAGGTATCATGCCTGCCTTCTGGCTTTCAACTATATTCTAAGACCTATTGTTAACTTTCTTCTTTTATTCAAGTTGAATTTGTAGATCTGTCTTGTTTGTGAAGCACAATATAGAGTTTCCATAAGTAATTTTGTTCCTTGTTGAGTGTTAGCTTAAGCTTGCTATACTTATTGCCTTGATTTATTCCATGCAGCTAATTTACAGAAAATTTGATGAAGTTGGAATTGTCATATTTGGAGCTGAAGGTATGTTTTACCTCTGCTTCTTACCGGCGACAGAGGTCCCTGTTTAGTTGAAGTGATAATTTTCAATGTAGTTCGCTGGTGATGATTTGCAATTGTCTAAGCTTATTTTATTTTTGCATATATTCATTCATTTTTGGCTGGATTTACCTATAAAGGAAGTATTGATCAATTACTTTCTCTTAAAATCTGCAGACACTGACAATGAGCTCACAATAGAAGTTGGTGGATATGAGCATGTTGTGGTTTTGCGAAATATCAAGGTTGTTGATGGAGATATTGTTGAAGCATTACAAGAACTTCCACGAGGAACTGTTGCTGGCGATTGTATCCTTAAATTTACTATTCTTGTTCAAGCGCACCTTCTGGTTCTCAATATGATATTTCATCCTTCTTTGTCATCAATTTGACGTTTTCTTTTGGTTCTAAATTGAAGCTATCAGGGAAATAATTATTGTTTAAAATCTAGTGGGTTTTGGGAATAAGTTATAATAAGTTATTAGTGGTCTGATATGTGCTTACTAATTTGGTGCCTTGACTTTGTTAGATCTTGATGCTGTTGTTGTTGGTATGGATATGCTGATTAAAAAGTATCAATTAACAAACAAAGGAAAAAAACGTATCTGTCTTATAACAGATGCACAGAATCCTATTAAAGATCCATACAAAGGAACCAAAGATGATCAAGTGAGCACTATTGCTGTTCAAATGGCTGCACATGGAGTGAGGATGGAGACCATCATTGTAAGGGGAAGATTGGGTGAGGATATAGATCAGAGAATAGTCGATGAGAATGACCATCTCTTGCATCTATTTTCAGAGAAAACATCCGCTAAGACTGTGTATGTTGAGAGTCCAACCTCATTGTTAGGTGCACTTAGAACTCGAGATATATCACCAGTTACAATTTTCAGGGGTGACCTTGAAATCAGTCCCAAGTTGAAGATTAAGGTGAGATCCTTGGTTTTCATGGGAGTATTTTTCAAGTGTATGGTGTTGACCTTTAAACTGTGATCGGTTAATATTTTTTACATATAGTATTTTTTTTCCTTCCTTTTATTGTGTTTTCCCTCTTAATACTAGAGATGCTTCAAATTAACCTGTTATAAAATGTAGGATCAAGACTTTTAAGGTTTTTTTTTTTGGGCACATTATTTATGACTAGGTATGGGTCTACAAGAAAACCTCGGAGGAGAAGTTTCCCACTCTGAAGAAATATTCTGATAAAGCACCTCCAACTGATAAATATGCCACACATGAAGTCAAAGTAGATTATGAGTACAAAAGTGTTGAAGATCCTAGTAAGGTTATACCGCCAAACCAAAGAATTAAGGGTTATCGATATGGACCACAAGTGGTTCCTATATCATCAGTTGAGTGGGATGCTTTCAAGTTCAAGCCAGAAAAGAGTGTGAAGCTTCTTGGTTTTACTAATGCTTCAAACATATTGCGGTATGGTATGCCTGCTTTAAGTTGAACGCATACAGTTTGACTTAGTTAATGTAGATTGAAATGATAACTTTTGATCTCACATTTTTCTTCTATCCTTTTCTTCATGTTAATCATCAAGACACTATTACATGAAAGATGTCAACATCTTTATAGCTGAACCTGGCAATGCGAGGGCTGCAATTGCTGTTTCTGCCTTAGCAAGAGCAATGAAGGAATTGAATAAGGTTGCAATTGTGCGATGTGTTTGGAGACAAGGACAGGGAAGTGTTGTTTTGGGGGTTTTGACACCCAACCTATCTGAGAAAGACAAGACTGTAGGTTTCAATATGAAATATTTTGGTTCCTTTACATCAAGTTGTTTGTCTCTGCATGCATTTTTGCTTTGGATTTACTTTCCCTAGCCAATGTTGTTTGTTGGTTTTCCTGGCAGCCTGATTCATTTTGCTTCAATGTGCTTCCTTTTGCTGAGGATGTCCGAGAATTTCAGTTCCCTTCTTTCAGCAATTTTCCCGCCTCATGGCAGCCGAGTGAACAACAGCAACAGGCAGCAGACAACCTGGTAATGATGCTTGACCTGGCACCACCTGGAAAAGAGGAAGCTCTTCTTCCTGAGTTCACGCCAAATCCTATTCTGGAGGTACTTTGCAATTATTTTGTGCACTCTGATTTGAGCTAGCTCCCACAAGAAATGTTAGGAAACATTTATAGATCCTTTCTGATACAAAACATTCAAGTTTATGGTATGACATTTGGTTTCTCGGTTCACTATTTTACCAATATATAGCAGCTTAGACAAAGTTTTCTAGAACTATTTTATTTTTATCTAAAATATTTAGATGAATGAAATGAAGATTGTATCAGAACTTCTATTATTGCTAATGATGGCAGAACATGCAGGCTGTTGCTTGTTTGAGTTGTAAACAAGTTAGGAGATCATTGCCTATTTTTTGTTAAGTAAGATGCCTAGTGCATGATGTTGAATTACTTAGGATGCTGTTGGATCAAAAAACATGGAGGATGTCCTGCATTGCAGTCATAGTGCATATATGATTTCTTTAATATTCTTTGAAACAGTTGTGAGAAAAGGCCTTCAAAAGATGATAGAAGAAAACATCTGCACGTGATCCCCCACCCTGCAAGAGTAGGGGATCTTTGTGGTTTTCTGACTGAAACTTACAGCCACATTATGTTTTTCAGCGCTTTTATCATCATCTTGAGTTAAAATCAAAGCAACCAGATGCAGCTGTACCTCCACTAGACAGAACACTCAAGAAGATAACTGAACCTGATCCACAACTTTTTTCTGAAAGCAAATCTGTTGTTGAAGCATTCTGTAAAAGCTTTGAAGTTAAGGAGAATCCAAAGGTCATATTTGCTAAGTCCTTTCATAATAAAAAAATTTGTTTCATGCTGCCTAGTTCATCATGGATATTAACAAATGTTATCTGGCTTGCAGCTTAAAAAATCAACCAGGCGACTATTGCAAGAGAAGCCTTCTGGCTCAGATGATGAAGGGGGTTATGGAGACACGTCAAATGCTCTAGCCATCAAGTCTGATGAAAGCCAACTCTTAGCTAAGGCTGATAAAATTGGGGATTTAACTCCTGTCCAAGATTTTGAAGCCATGATGTCCCGCAGAGATAACCCAGATTGGGTTGCTAAAGCAATTAAGGATATGGAAAATAAAATATGCAACATGGTGGAGAATTGCAAAGGAGGGGATAATTATTGTAAAGCACTGGAATGTTTGGTTGCCCTTCGCAAGGGTTGCATCCTTGAGCAGGTATTTCTCTTTTCTCTTCTCTTTTTGGACATGGTTCACAAATTTGTATAATTTAGCTTTATTTTCTTTTATAACTACCACTAAGTGTTATTCACCTACATTAGAGGCAATTATCCCATTTGCGACATATGGTCACTAACCTTGAAACAAGTTGGTGTAGTGACATCATCATGGAACATTTGCTGTGGCATGTATATTTGCCGTTGACACTGTTTTCTAGACTATCCGGTTCCCATGTTGACCATTAAGTGGGTTTTCCCAATGGTCTAATCTTTGATGAATTCGACATTGGAAGTAATTAGAGGGGCTTTTGATGTGGTGCTTTTGTGCAACCATACCCATCTTTTAATTGAGATTTTATTCCTAACTTTACAGGTTTGATCTGTGCTTCAGCTAAATTTTGATGAATTCTAAATTTTGTATAGTTACATGGGAGAAAGAAACAAGCATTGATTTGATCATTTTGCCACTGTTTCTTTGTTTAACATATTTTCCCATTGAAATGTTCATCTCACCAGTTCTGTAGAAGAACTCTGAGCATTATTTACATGAATGCAGTATTAATGCTTAATGTTAACCTAGCTGTTCCCTAATTGTTTGTTGATAACACCTTTGATGTATTAGCGATGTACCAGTCTTACCAAAGCCAACCAGTAATAGCTGGTTAATTTTTGGAAGCTTCTTCCTATGGCAGGAACCAAAACAATTCAACGATTTCCTTCACCATCTTTTCAGACTCTGCCAGGAGAAAAAGCTTGGCAATTTCTGGGAATTTCTTGCATCAAAAGAGCTCACATTGATTTCCACATCAGAAGCCATAGACAGGTTTTTGTTCGTAATCTTCTTACTTTATTTTTTTTAATTTTTTTTTTAATAGTTTTGTATAATATTGCGATGTTAGCTATTAATCTTGTGCTGCTCTATTTCCTTCAGTGAGGTTACGGAAGATGAAGCTAAAAACTTTCTGGTTAAAAAGTTGCCGAAACTCGAGTGAAAACATGAGTTCCTGGTGTCAGCCTTGAAATCCTGTGGCCATTTAGCGAACGATGGAAATTATAAATCATATGTACATATAGCAGACTCCTTCATTTTGGTAATGCTTCGATGTATATGTAAAATCGAATTTGTTTCAGTCATGGAAGGCTTTGCTTAGAAATGAAAAGAATCAGTTGGTTATTTTGAAAGTAAAGCGGCACCACTGGTTGGTCTTTTTAGGATCTTCTTGTCAAAGCGAATTTGATTATTTCTAATTCTGGACGGCTTGTAATAGTCGTTAGATTGATGGATCTCATATGTGAATTCCATTAATTTAACGGCGAAGACTTTTTCTTATATTAGTTGTCTTGCACAAACACAATTAGTATTTCAGTCTGAGGTTGGTGGACTTTGATTTAAATAAAAAAAAAATAATTGGATTAATTTAATTTTAAAATTAAATTTGATTTTCTCAGTATTTCAATTTGAGAAAATCAATTTATTTGATTTAATTTAATTTTTTAAAAAATAAAATTAATAGAATTGGATAGTTTTATTTTAATTAATTGTTATTAGGTATTAGATTAAAATTGAAAATATAACTTTAGTTCAATTTAAGTTTGGAATTAGCTTAAAATATGTAAAAAAAAATTAATTTATTCTCTTTTTAGTTTTCTAAATTAAAGTGAATGAATTTAGCATGTCTTGATTTAATGATTAAAAACATATCATTTATCCACGTTCGATCCTTCTTAAAAGAAAAATTGAAGTGAAGGGAGGTAACTGATCCTCTCTCTTATTGGCTTAAAATTCAATTTATTAAAAAAATTTAATTTAGCACTTTTTTAATTTTTTTTGTCTAATTTGATTTAAAAGTTTTAATTTGAATTCAATTTAACCTAAAAATTAAAAAAAAAAATTTCTTATTTTTTAACTTAAATCAAGAAATTTAACTTATAAATTTTAATTTTTAAGTTAAATTTAACTTAAATTAAAAATTATAAATTAATTTAAATAAAAAATTAAAAATAAATTAAATTAAATTTTCCTGATAAATGTAGATATTAAATTAAATATTTTGCCTTCTCTTATTATGGTGCCTCGCGCTAAAAGAAAATAATAATTTGAGTGCCGTTGGTGGAGTTAGCAACATCCCAAAACATTTTTTTTTTCTTATTTCAGAAAATTTTAACTATTTTTATTTTTACATTATTCTCAACGTATTCTTTATTAACCTCTTTCTAAATATAAAAAATATATATTAACTATTTTTATTTTTCATTAATATGTCTCTTCCCAAACAATGAATTTTCCTTTATTATAACCTATCTCACCCTACTCTCTTTTTACTCCTTTATATTCTTTCATTACTTAACTTTTTTTCACATCATCCTGATAGACCTTAAAGAGATAGAACTATTTTATTTCTAATACCCTGAAATTTATTTTTTTCTTACCTCTTATCAAATATAAAAAATATATATTATTTATCTTTAACATTCCATTAATTCTTTCTTCCCATATAATTTTTTTTTATTATAATTCTGGCTACCCTACCCCTTTATTATCCTTTTAAACCTTTCATTAAATACTCTACTTTCACTCCATCTAAACAGAGATTTAGGATATATTTGATAAAATGTTAAAAAATTAAGAATTAAATATTATTTTTATAAGTTTTAACGTTTAAGAAGATAATTATTAAATTAAGTCTCAAAATTAATATTTAACCTCTCAATATAAATATTAATGTGATTAAAAGTTAATTTATTTTTAAAATATTTAAATAATATTAATAATGTAACGTTGATTTGGGCTTTGTGATTTGGGGCTTGCTTCGCAGTTGTCTCCCAAAGCGCTCCCAAAGCGCGGGAGTGACCCCATGTGACCCGGACATCCCCTATTCTCCCATTCCGATTCATGGGTGGGGTCAGGCGCGGCGCGGCGCTGCGGCGCGCCCCACACCCCCATTACCCACCACCCCCCAAGGCCTCGCACGGCCACTGTCGACTCGAGGGAGTCGAGTCCTCGATACCAATTAAACCCACCATGCCCCAATTGATGTGCGCTTTGGCTTGTGGGCTGCCTTTGATTCCCTTGGGAGGTTTCGCCAAAAAAAAAAAGCTGTGCTTTTAGGGTGACCCCACATATATGGCCAGATTCCCTTCTCCCATTTCCGATGTGGGGGCGGCACTGCACTGTGCGGCGACGTGATCGTCCCCCCGACAAATTACAAATAAAATTAAAAATAATGTAACTCAACTCAACTTAATTCAACTAAGACTTTATTCCAAAAATTTATTAGAGTCAGTTATATTGATTCTCTTTTTCCATTTTAAACAATTTTGGGTTAAATTTTCAGAAATATGTAATGTTTCTAGGTCATGTTGTACTACTCTCCTCCAAGTCAGTTTAGGTTTACCCCTTCTTTTCTTTCTATCATCTAACCCAATGTGCTCTACTTGTCTAACTGGAGCCTTTATATGTCTATGTTTCACATGACTAATTTCTTAGTATTCAATTTGTTATTAAATGAAAATTTAAACTAATATTTTAATAATTATTTCACATGTAATTCTCTAAAGTTTTATTTTATTATTGAATTTTAATTTAATTTTGATTAAATAATTTATTTTATCAATTATCTCTGCATTAGAGCCATTAGGATTTCGAGAACAAGTCTTTAATGTCTTTTTATTGATTGATATCTGACTATGAAATTTACTAATGTGTTACACTGAATTGATTTAAGATTGATTTGTTCTTATTGATTCTTTGAAATTTTTGAAATAAACTGTTGGAATTGCACTATCAATTAATATTTGCTATCTGAAATTTTTGAGTTGATTTTGATTGATTTATGCAAATTGATTTTCTGTTTTGAACTGGTACCTGTGCCCAGTATCTGTATTTGTTATCTAGCCTCACTGTGTAGACTATCGTGGTATTAGGTTGCATTATTGAGTCATGCATCATTGCAATTTATGATTTGTATTAGTATCATATGCATTGATATATGTGAAGGAGGAGGAATGTATCTAATATCTGGTAGCACACTTACCATCTGGCCTTTGGTGATATGGGGTATCATCACCCTGATGTACTGTACCATAAAATTTATTTGAATGATTTTTTATATTTTTTATGTAATTATTTTACTAATGATTTTGATAGAATGAGCATGATTTTATTGGATAGAAAATTTATTGCGAAATTAATCAAACGTCTACATGATCCTATTCTGTTGTGTGCTGTTATTATCATTCATTGAGCATTAGCTCAAACCATGATTTCTCTATCTGTTATCTGTTTTAGATTATTAGATTTTTGCTCCTGGTCCAAGCATTCGATTGGTTTCTGGAGAGACACAATTTCTGGTCTTGTTTCCATGGTATGCCCGAATTCATACTTCCTTGAGCTAACATTTGATTTAACTTATTGAACAGTTTCAGTTTTATATGAATTTCACAGAGACTCCATAGTTTATCTAGGGGATTTTATTATTTGTTTAGTATTTAGTTATTTGGAGTTTGTATGGGCTTTCACTGTTATTTTCTTTAGATCAATAAAGGACTTTTTTTTTTAATTTTAATTTGTGATACTTTGATAAGGCTTGCATGGATTAAAAAAAAACTATAATTCATGCGCCGGTCACGACTTGAGTTTTTGGGTCGTTACATGAACCTTGGTGTAATCCAACTGAGATAGAAAAATCTTTTGTGTTCCCTCTCACTGTGCGCACAATAGTAGTTGCTCATTCATACATATCTTTCAACACTTGTATGTACCTAATATGTTACACCTTACCCCTCCGTAAAGCATAACATGCTCCCGTGGTACACCTAATGAATTACCGTACTTCGTCTACCGGTAACCCATTAAATATACTACAAGGGATTTTAAAACAATTTTCGATCATTTTTATAGTGGTGAGAATGTTGAATATTTAATAAAAAGCCTTTAATTGAAATTTTGATCATGGATCAAATCCTCGATTAAAATATGATGTTACGAAAATTTTTCAAAATTTTGGCAGAGTGCCGGTTGTATTTTGAAAAAACAATTCTTCAAAACCTGAAAAGAAAAACACTTCCAATATGTTTTATCAACCACAACTCCAATAAACTCAATTTCATCTCCCAAATTAGTACAAGCAACTCAATTCAATTTTTAAGTCAAACTCATCATAGAGGAAACAATTCATTAAGATAATAAAATTAATATTACAAAACTATACAGGTAAATAAAAATCTCAAATTTGCATTTAATTACATACCAAAATATTTTACAAGAGTTTTTGTACAACTGCTCAAATAAAATTACATACATATAATTACATGAATATATCAAAATCTAATACACTAGGGTATACTTATGATATACCCGGAGCTAGTCCCAATGTGTCTTCAAGGAATCTTACTCAGCTGCTCTATAGTCCTTTCACTTGCGATAGCATACAAAGCTATCGCTGAGTGATGAACTCAATGGTGCACAATTATAATTTGAAGTATATATAAAAAATATATATACGGTGACAATTCAAAACAAAAATTGGAAATATTGATTTCTTCAAAAATCATAAAATCAAGTCAATATTTTCAATGGTACAAATTAAATAATTAAGTGACCTTAGTCAATAATTAAAATTTTTTTCAATTGTAATTGGTCATTTGAAACAATTCCATCAACTATGAAAATAGTTATTACAAAATAAATAGTCTCTTTCAAATCAATTTTACTCAAATAACAGTTTAAAATCACCATTTCTCACTTTTCAAAACTATTCTTTATCTCACTAACTATGTCGGACTAATCCGAAAGGGCCATCTTCAAAGCGATTCTAACTCCCTATGGTCGAAGAGGTCGAATCGTGATTCTAACTCCCTATGGTCGGAGAGATCGAATCATCGTGCACATTGCAACACCACAACAATATAACTTCCGAAAGGGCCATGAGAAGCTTAGATCTAACCTTTAATAAGAGTAGAATCTAAGCATATGCACGTACCATGATAATCAAATAAAGCTAACTCCAGTGTCTCCTCAACAAATGAGGGACGGATAATAACCTAGTCAAGCATCTATAGTGAGTTATAAAACACATCATGAATCTCTTTGTCCTTTTTGTGAGCATAAATCACAATACAATTCAATTCAAAGTCAATTCCAATATCCAATAAATTTTTTTATGCCCATCACAATTCAAAATATATTTAATCCATTTCCCATGTTAAGTATAAACCATTTTTCAAATCAAATTTTCCATGTAAATGTAGTTCAATCAAAATTTTTCCGAAGCCAGTTTCATTCAATTCATAACAAAATAAAATCATAATTAATTTTATTTTCCAAAACTAAACTCATTCATACCATAACACATTTCAATAATCATTGAAATAAATTCAATAATTGGTAAACATTGTTGACCCCACAAGCTCAAAGGAGCATAGATTTTGATGAGATCAAAACTCAACTAGAATCAAACTAACATTGTTTTAAGTGTTGTGTATCTCAAAGAAAAAGACACAAGGATTTCATAATGGATTCGTGCTTCTGAAGAAAGGATGATATTCTAAGGATAACACAGGACGAATCAAAGGAGATAAAAGAAGAAAATGTTACCTTCCAAGGCTGCATTGAAAATCAGAATTGAAGGTATACATAGTATAGAAGTTAAGTTTTATTGATAGGATTACTTGTGAAAAGAATTGAGGAGTAAAAGTCAATGATGCTTATTTTCAATTCCTCAAAAGATTTTTCTTTTAAATATCATTATTGGCTTAAAAAGTGTTTGACTATGATTTGGTGTAAAGTTTTATAGTTTTGAAAGTTATGCAGAAAAGTTTTCCTGGTATGCTAACTAGTTTGCTACTTATTTTAGTATGCTAACTGGTTTGCTATTTTCTCAAGTATGCTAACTGTCTCAACTCTGCACAACATCGCAGAAAACGACAAAATAATGGCTATTTTCTTGAAATTCGTATCTGTAATGTTCAAATGAGTTCTCCAACGGTAAAAAATGTTCCAAAGCTATAAATACACCTACCTTTGGCCATTTTGCACTTAATGAAAGTCCCTTTACTGTTCAAAATCATAAAAGCTTTCATTCAAAGTGCTCAAAGTGTTTTATTGCTCATCATTGGCTTATTTACTCAACTCTTCTTTATAGATTCTGTTGTATTGAGTGAGAGTGAGTTTTAAACACATTATTATCATTTATGAGAGGTCATTCAAGCACCTATTCAAGCTTGGTTGTGATAAAGTGTTTGGGATAACACTTGGTAGAAGTGTGAAGCTACTTGTAAAAGCTTTGGTGAGAAGATTTGTAAAGGGCTTTTGTCTCTTGCCTTTAAAAGAGAAGAATAGTGAAGTGAAGACTCAAAGTGGGATCTTTGAGAGAGTGGATGTAGGCTAGTTGAAGCCGAACCACTATAAAAATTTCAGTGTTCATTTTCTCAACCCTTGCTCTTTACATTTATGCAATTTAACTTTATGATTGATATGATTTTGCTGATATGAAAGTTGAGGCCATTTCTTTGGTAATCTTGCTTTGAAATCGAGAAAATCGGTTCTTGCTAAATCTGCTTTTACTGCTAAATCTGCTGATATCTGATTTAATCTGCTTGTTGTTTGATGAGGCCATTTGCTGGTAATCTTGCTGAAATCTGAGAAAATCAGTTTACTGCTAAATCTGCTTTTACTGCTAAATCTGCTGATATCTGATTTAATCTGCTTGTTGTTTGATCTGCTATCAGTTAGTATATCTGATATACTGCTCTGGTTGCTGTGTTAAAAACTTATCCAGATTACTGATATCTCTGTAGAATGCTGATATAATTTGTTAGATCAGTATACTGATTGCATATAGCCTAACTTTGAATCAACTTGTCAATAGAGTTGTATTGTTCATATTTCACATTAGTCAATTGAGTTGAACCTAGCTGCAATTTTCAAAGGTTTGGAGCAAGAACCGAAAATTATTTTTAAAGTCCAATTCACCCCCCTCTTGGACATATTTTGGGACATCAATTTGGTATCAGAGCTTGTCTCTCTTGCTTGAGGATTAAACCCCTTAGAGTGATCCATACACATGGCTAGTTCATCTAGAAACTCACCGGTATACTCCGCCCCTTAGCTGAAGGTTATTCCATCACTAGACCACCACTTTTTAATGGCACAAATTACTCCTTTTGGAAAACTAAAATGAGAAACTTTATACAATCTGTTGACATTGATGCTTGGAGAATAATTAAAGATGGTCCTTATATTCCTTATAAAACCAGTGAAGGAACTGTACAAATTCCTAAAGCTGAAGTTGAATTTGATGATAATGATTAGAAGAAAATTTCTACAAATGCCAAGGCTATTAACATTCTTCATTGTGCTCTTGATATTAATGAGTATAATCGTATTTCAGGATGTCAAACTGCAAAAGAAATATGGGACAAACTAGAAGTCACATTTGAAGGAATTGATGTGGTGAAAGAGTCAAAGGCAAACCTCCTTATCCGTGATTATGAGTTATTTGAGATGAAACCTGGTGAAACTATTGCTGAGATGAGTACCAGATTTACAGATCTTGTCAATCTACTTAAAGCTCTTGGAAAGAGATTTGAGGAACAAGAACTTGTAAAGAAAATTCTGAGGTCTCTTCCAAAGACATGGGAAGCAAAGACTACTGTTATTCAAGACACCAAGGATTTCAGAAAATACACCTATGATGAGCTAATTGGTTCTTTCATTGCACATGAGATGATTTATAAGAAAGATGAGAAAGAAGGTGATCAAAAGAAAAAGAAAGGTATAGCCTTCATATCCGAAAAGGTAGATGAGAAAAAGAAAAGTGTTGCTCTTAAAGTTAGTTCAAGTGATGATTCAAGTGCTTCAAGTGATGATGATGAAGATATGGCTATGATAGTCAAAAGATTCAAAAGAGCATTTAGAAAAGGTGGAAGCAAATACAAGAAGTTCACAAAGAAATATGCTCCAAAGACTCAAAATCATTCAAGCGAAATAGTTTGTTATGAGTGTAACAAACCAGGCCACATTAAGCCAAAGTGTCCTACATTGAAGAAGAAAAACAAGTTTAAAAAGGATAAAAGCAAAAAGGCAATGGCAGCAACATGGAGTGATAGTGACTCTTCATCAAATGATGAAACAAGTGACAAAGAAGCTGCAAACACTTGTATGATGGCAATTGAAGAAAAAGGTGAAAGCTCACACATCGAAGATAGTGAAAATGAGGTAAATCTTGAACTTTCTAATGTTGATGAATTAGAACTTGCATTTGTGAAGACATATGATAAATATAGAACCTTTAAAAAGAAATGCAAAATTTTGGTTCATGAAAATTGTGCTTTAAGATCAGAAAATATATCCTTGAGTATGGCTTCAAAGGAAAATGAATTTTACAAATCTCAAATGAAATTATTTAAGGAAGTTAATGATGAGCTTCAAAGATCAAAAGAAGTGTGTGAACAACTTCTTGAGGCAAAAGTTGAGTCTTTGACAAGAGATTTAACTAAATTTACAAAAGGAAAAGAAACACTTGATATACTTCTTGGGAATCAAAGATCCACAAATAAAAAATCTGGAATTGGTTATGATGGATTTATGAAGTATGGAAAATACAAATAATTTTTTGTTAAAGCGACATCCTTTTCTCAACCAAGTATTACTTGCTTTTATTGTAATCATAAAGGTCATATGATTAATGCTTGTCCTATTAGGAAAGGAACCTTTAAGGCAAAGAAAGTATGGGTGCCTAAAGGAACCCTACCTAATGTTACTAACACTCAAGGACCCAAAGTTGCTTGGGTACCTAAGAACAGTTAACTGATTTCAGGTCTACCTAAGGAGTATGCTGGAAATAGAACATTGGTACATTGACAGTGGCTGCTCTAGGCACATGACAGGAAATAAAGGCAATTTTTCCTCTCTTACTTTGAAAGAAGAAGGTTATGTCAAATTTGGTGATAAAAGTAAAGTTAAAATTATTGGATGTGGAACTATTGGTAAAAATCCTTGCATTGAGAATGTTGCATTAGTACAAGGATTAAAGTATAATCTTTTAAGTGTTAGTCAACAATGTGATAATGGTTTCAAAGTCATTTTTACTTCTACACATTGTGAGATTCATGGAAATAATGTTATGTTTGCTGGTGCTAGAATAGATAATATTTACCTACTTGATTTAACAAGTCTTGAAGAAAATTGTGAAACATGCTTTATGACTTCAGATGATAATGCATGGTTATGGCATAGAAAATTAGGACATGCTAGCATGAGTACACTTGCTAAACTCTCTAGAAGGAACCTTGTTAGAGGACTTCCAAAGTTAAGATTTGAAAAAGAATTTCAATGCAAAGCTTGTGCACTTGGTAAGCATACAAAATCATCTTTTAAATCAAAAAATGTTGTAACTACGTTTAGACCATTGGAACTATTACATCTTGATCTTTTTGGTCCAATCACACCTAGAAGTCTAGGAGGTAAGGCATATATATTTGTAATTGTTGATGATTTTTCAAGATTCACATGGACTTTCTTTCTTGCTCATAAAGATGAAACCTTTGATATATTTGAAGCTTTTTGCAAAAGAACTCAAAATGAAAAAGGATATTGCATTACATCTTTGAGGAGTGATCATGGAAAAGAATTTGAAAATAATTTGTTTGAAAATTTCTGCTCTCAAAATGGTATTTATCATACATTTTCAACTCCTAGAACTCCACAACAAAATGGAGTTGTTGAAAGGAAAAATAGATCTTTGCAAGAAATGGCAAGAACAATGCTGAATGAAAACAGTTTACCAAAATATTTCTGGGCAGAAGCCGTAAATACAGCATGCTACATTTTGAACAGAGTTTCCATTAGAGCTATTTTAAAGAAAACTCCTTATGAACTATGGAAAGGAAGAAAACCCAATATTGCATATTTTCATGTCTTTGGTTGCAAATGTTACATTTTGAATAACAAAGACAGCAATCTCAAGAAATTTGATGCTAAATCTTGTGAAGGAATATTTCTAGGCTATTCAACAAATAGCAAAGCATATAGGATTTTCAATAGAAAAACATTAACCATGGAAGAATCAATGCATATACTTTTTGATTATGCTAACACTTCCTTGCAAAGGAAAGATTCTTGTGATGATGAAATTGAGCAGATTCTAAATTCAAAGAATTCAAATAAAGATGAGCTTGATTCAAAAGAACTAGTGGAGGATGATCAAAATGACAAAGAAGAAGAACTCCCTTGCTCCACAAATGTTGAAATTCAAGATGACTCCCAACCAAATGTGGAAGAACTACAAATTGAGGAACCCCAACATCAAGATATTCCACAAGAATGGAGGTACCATAGAAATCATTCCAAAGATGACATTCTTGATAGTCCATCACAAAGAATGATGACAAGAGCTCAACTTAGAAGATATTTTGGTAATATTGCTTTTGTTTCTCAATTTGAACCCAAAACATATAATGATGCTCAAAATGATGAAAATTGGCTTTTTGCTATGCAAGAGGAATTAAATCAATTTGAAAGAAATAAAGTGTGGACACTTGTTCCTAAACCTAAAAAGCATTCTGTTATTGGAACTAAATGGGTATTTAGGAATAAGATGGATGAAAAAGGGCATGTAGTTAGAAATAAAGCTAGACTAGTAGCTCAAGGATACAACCAAGAGGAAGGTATTGATTTTGATGAAACCTTTGTTCCGGTTGCTAGAATTGAAGCTATTAGAATGTTGTGTGCATTTGCATGTTTTAAGAATTTCATGCTTTATCAAATGGATGTTAAAAGTGCATTCTTAAATGGATATATTGATGAAGAAGTTTATGTAGCTCAACCTCCTGGTTTTGAAGACCCCCATTTTCCAAATCATGTTTACAAGCTTACTAAAGCTCTCTATGGTTTAAAGCAGGCTCCTAGAGCATGGTATGAGAGACTTAGTAAATTTTTGCTTCAAAATGATTTTAAAAGAGGAAAAGTGGATACTACTCTTTTCATTAAGAAACTAGGAAAAGACATGCTTATTGTGCAGATCTATGTAGATGATATTATTTTTTGTGCTACTAACCATTCTCTTTGTAAGAAATTTTCCAATATGATGAAAAGTGAATTTGAAATGAGTATGATGGGTGAACTTACTTTCTTCCTTGGATTGCAAACTAAGCAAGTGAAAGATGGAATTTTTATAAATCAGTCCAAGTACATAAAGGATATGCTAAAGAAGTTCAAAATGGAGGATATGAAAAGTATTGGAACTCCCATGAGCTCAACAATTAAATTGGAGAAAGATGAAAAAGGTAAAGAAGTAGATAACAAACTCTATAGAGGTATGATTGGTTCTTTACTCAACTTGACAACATCTAGACTAGATATTCATTTTAGTGTATGTTTATGTGCAAGATTTCAATCATGTCCAAAAGAATCACATCTTGTAGCCGTTAAGAGAATTTTTAAGTACCTCACTGGCACTCACAATATTGGCTTATGGTATCCAAAATGTGAATCATTTGATCTTATTGGTTATAGTGATTCAGATTTTGCTGGTAGTAGACTGGACAGAAAAAGCACTTCTGGAACTTGTCAATTTCTATGTCATGCATTAGTTTCATGGCACAAGAAAAGCAAACCTCATTGCACTTTCTCTGTGGTTTGAATATATTGCAGCTGGAAGTTGTGTTGCATAGATTTTGTGGATGAAACAACAGCTTGAAGATTTTGAAATTAAATTTGATCACATTCCCATAAGATGTGACAATACTAGTGCTATAAACCTATCAAAAAATCCTGTTCAACACTCTAGAAGCAAGCATATTGAAATTAGAAATCATTTTATTAGGGATCATGTTCAAAATGGTGATATTCAAATTGAATTTGTCCCTTCTGAAAAACAGCTTGTTGACATTTTTACAAAGCCACTTAATGAGGAAATTTTCTGCAAAGTAAGAAGAGAACTTGGTATGATTGATGCTCTTGATTAAGTTTTGATGCATTCTCATGTTTTTATATGAAAATGAAGTGATATATGTTGGTTTGTAGTGTTAAAAATGCATTCTGATATTTCTGGTGCAATTTGAAAAATTCTGGGTCTTATCAGATATGAACAGTATTCTGCAGAATTTGATCACAGTGGCATACTAGTTTGTTTGCTAATTTTCTTGATTGCTAAATGCTGTACCACTGCTCCTAACTTTTTGTTGGCAAACTGGAAGTCAGGTCTGATTGTACTAAAACTCTAAAAGTTTTCTTTCTCTCGAGCGCCTATTCTGCATGTTTAAAGACCATATTACTTAAATACCCCTCTATTTAGAGTATTGCGTCTCTATGCATTTTAAGGGGAAAACAGACTTTAAACATATTAATTAGCGCGGGACTCAAAATTTTTTCTGAACCGTCAATCTTCTCACTGCTTCTCCTCTGCTACACGCTACCCGTCCTCTGCAAATGTCTCCATTTGTGTCTTTTTAGTTTTAAAATTTAAAATCTCTTCTCTTTCTGTCGCTTCGTCTCCCAAAACCCGAACGAACGCGTCTTCGCTCCATCTGCAAACCCATTTTGTTCGCAACCTTCCAAGCCATCGTCTCCCTTCATCGTTCTTAAATATTTTCGAAACTCATTGGCTGTGAATCGATTAAAACGATTGTTTCAAGATAGAAAATCCCCAAAATTTTTCATTTCTGTTATTTGTCTAAATCTGCCAAAAGAAACCATTTGCTGTTGGATTTTTTTTTTGTGTCGCGCTTGATAACGATTCGCACTCTCTGTCTCTGCAAATCTCAGGTATTGAATCTAAAAATTTAATGGAATCGTGTTTTATATTTTTTGTGGGACTGTTCTGTTTGTTCTGCTTTCGCAATGAGTTGTTTATTTTTTTTTTGAATATTAGCATTACGTAAAAATGTGGTATAATCATAAATCGATTGCCATGGATTCTCAAAAACCCAATATCTCTTGCTGTCTGTTCTTTTTTTTACATTGTGCTAAGTTGCAATAGAAATATGTTGATGTGCTTCGAATGATTATATATATTGGTTGCTCACATCGTTAAATTTGTGAACTCAGTCATTTCGGCATAATTTTCTTCTGGGTTGGTTATGGCGAGGGAAAAAGGAAAAGGCAAAGCAAAAATCCCCACATATTCATCATCTTCGGACTCCACTGACGCAAGTGTTCCTGCGTCTCCTCCTCCACAAAAAGATGCTCCACTGGTAATTGGAAAATCAAAAGAAACGCCCAAGAAACGAACCAGTGAGCCTGTCCAAGAAAAAAGAACCAAAAAGAAAAAGACTTCAAAAGCTCCAGTTATACATATGGAAAGGGCCATTCATGAACCCAGGTATATCCACTGGCCTGCTTTTACAGAAGTTTTTGTTCCTTTACAATCCTTATTTGAATATCAAAAATGGGATAAATTGTGCTCTGACACTGAAGGAGTATATGTGGACTTAGTTCAAGAATTCTATAAGAATTTAAGGGTTGATGATTCTGACAAAGATGAGTCTTTTAAGGTGAAAATGAAAGGGAAAGTCTATGAAGTGACAGTAAAAAGATTAGCCAAAGCCCTAGGAATCCCAAACAGTGGGAATAAAATTTGTTCTCACAAAGATGTTTTTGCTGTTGGTGGATTTAATAAAAGAGATTTTGAGGCTGAAGTATTTAAAGGGGAAGTAAAGGATAAGACTAGCATTACCCATGCTCATCAACACATCAAAATTCTTCATAGTTTTATCATCTATGTGCTGAATCCTAGAACTGGCAGTCCAAACTATTTAAGTACCCTTGATCTCTGCATAATTTGGCATATTGTGAATCAAATTGAATTTAATCTTGCCTACTTTATGCTGAAGCAAATCATGAAATGGAAACCACCTTACAAGCTACCCTATGCCCATCTTCTAAATGGTCTGTTTAGAGACTTTGGGATCCCTCTGGAAACCGAGAAACTTAGGTCAAATATGATCTCAATTACAAGTCTGCAAAAAGTTGATGATGGCAAAAAACTTAGATTTGAACAAGGTGCTAGTTCCAAGGATAGTGCAAGTGGCACTATTAATGTTGAAGGAATTCTGGAAGAAGTAAACAACTTGAGGGAATTTGTTGAAATTGAACTTGGAGAGCTACAGAAATTTAGAGGTTTTCAAACTGTTCTTATGAATGCTCTTGATTCTAAAGTTGATGGCACTTTGATGTTAATGTATAAAATTATGGAAGAATTATTTAAAATCAAAGTTCATCTGGGTATTTCAAGTACTGAGGCTGGAGAAACCAGTAAAGCTGCTACTGGTTCTGTTCCTCAAGCTGAAAAAGAAAAAGAGGAAGAGAAAGAAGAAGAGGAAGAACAGGAAACAGAAGAGGAAGAAGAAGAAGAAACAGAAGAAGAGGAAGAAGAATAAACAGAAGAAGAAGAAGAGAAAGAGGAAGAAGAGGAAGAAGATGAAGCTGAAAAAGATGATTCTGATGATGGAAATGGTAATGGAGGCAGCAAAGAAGGAAGTGGGAAGGATATGAGTGACTCAGAATCTGAGGCAGAACCACAGACTCCTGCTCCTGCTGCTCCTGCAAAAGACAAGGCAAAAACAACCCAAAAGGAACAAAGAAGCAAGCAAAAAGAGGAAACTAGTAAACCTACTGGCAAAAAGACTAAAACTGGCAAAAAGTTGTGTGAGAATGCAGTACTCTGCTGCAATCGAGTTAGCAATGGACCTATTATTCCCTTGACACTGTGAATCGAAATGGTGAAATTCTTCAAACCTTGAGTGATAAACCTGTCAAGCCCAAAAAGCTGAAAATGGCTGCTCCAAAACCAATCAGAAGAAGCTCTAGGCTGAAAGGATAAACTAAATTTTAATTACATTTTGTCTAATAGTCTGTCACTTAATTTGCTACTTAGTTTGCTGCTTTTAGCTTTTCTGAACTTTAATTAGTTTGCTATATCAGTTACTGTTTTGACTGTTTATTCACTGCACTTAAACTGAATTTTGATTTATAAACATGTGCATGATTTCTCCCATATTCTTTTGATGCTGACAAAAAGGGGGAGAAAATGAATGAGTAATCTTGATGGTATAACTTGTTGATATAGTTTGTGATTACTTGTTGATATAGTTTGTGATTACTTGTTGATATAGTTTGTGATTACTTGTGGTTGATATAGTTTGTGAATAGTATATTGTTGATATAACTTTATGGTGTGCATATTACTGATATAACTTGTGAATGATATACAATCTGTGATTAGTGTGCATATTGTGCATATTTAGTTAGTATTTTTAGTCACACTTGACTCCTTGTGGAAATGTTTATGAATATTTCATTGAAATTATTAAGGGGGAGTTATTTGTGATTAATTGTTGATATAAGCACATACATAGGGGGAGTTATTCTCACATATACTTTCATACACATACTCACTTATTAATATTTACATGGTGATTCAATTGAGTTTTGTCATCATCAAAAAGGGGGAGATTGTTGACCCCACAAACTCAAAGGAGCATAGATTTTGATGATACCAAAACTCAACTAGAATCAAACTAACATTGTTTTAAGTGTTGTGTATCTCAAAGAAAAAGACACAAGGATTTCATGATGGATTCGTGCTTCTGAAGAAAGGATGACATTCTAAGGATAACACAGGACGAATCAAAGGAGATAAAAGAAGAAAAGGTTACCTTCCAAGGCTGCATTGAAAATCAGAATTGAAGGTACACATAGTATAGAAGTTAAGTTTTATTGATAGGATAACTTGTGAAAAGAATTGAGGAGTAAAAGTCAATGATGCTTATTTTCAATTCCTCAAAAGATTTTTCTTTTAAATATCATTATTGGCCTAAAAAGTGTTTGACTATGATTTGGTGTAAAGTTTTATAGTTTTGAAAGTTATGCAGAAAAGTTTTTCTGGTATGCTAACTGGTTTGCTACTTATTTTAGTATGCTAACTGGTTTGCTATTTTCTCAAGTATGCTAACTGTCTCAACTCTGCACAACATAGCAGAAAACGACAAAATAACGGCTATTTTCTTGAAATTCGTATCTGTAACGTTCAAATGAGTTCTCCAACGGTAAAAAACGTTCCAAAGCTATAAATACACCTACCTTTAGCCATTTTGCACTTAATGAAAGTCCCTCTACTATTTAAAATCATAAAAGCTTTCATTCAAAGTGCTCAAAGTGTTTTATTGCTCATCATTGGCTTATTTACTCAACTCTTCTTTATAGATTCTGTTGTATTGAGTGAGAGTGAGTTTTAAACACATTATTATCATTTATGAGAGGTCATTCAAGCACCTATTTAAGCTTGATTGTGATAAAATGTTTGGGATAACACTTGGTAGAAGTGTGAAGCTACTTGTAAAAGCTTTGGTGAGAAGATTTGTAAAGGGCTTTTGTCTCTTGCCTTTAAAAGAGAAGAATAGTGAAGTGAAGACTCAAAGTGGGATCTTTGAGAGAGTGGATGTAGGCTAGTTGAAGTCGAACCACTATAAAAATTTCAGTGTTCATTTTCTCAACCCTTGCTCTTTACATTTATGCAATTTAACTTTATGATTGATATGATTTTGCTAATATGAAAGTTGAGGCCATTTGCTGGTAATCTTGCTGCAATCTGAGAAAATCAGTTTACTGCTAAATCTGCTTTTACTGCTAAATCTGCTGATATCTGATTTAATCTGCTTGTTGTTTGATCTGCTGTCAGTTAGTATATCTAGTATACTGCTCTGGTTGCTGTGTTAAAAACTTATCCAGATTACTGATATCTCTGCTGAATGCTGATATAATTTGTTAGATCAGTATACTGATTGCATATAGCCTAACTTTGAATCAACTTGTCAATAGAGTTGTATTGTTCATATTTCACATTAGTCAATTGAGTTGAACCTAGCTGCAATTTTCAAAGGTTTTGAGCAAGAACCGAAAATTGTTTTTAAAGTCCAATTCACCCCCCTCTTGAACATATTTTGGGACATCAAACATAATACATAAAGAAACTAAAATCATTTAATCAAATAAAATATACAAAATATGAACAATTTAAAACTAGTTGTGCACAAATCTCTTTGTTGACTTAATTTACTCCAATTTTCGTTTTTCTCTCAAAGATCCCTTTCCAACTAAAACACATAAATTTAAAGTGCTTCAGTATCCCTTCTCAAATCATTTTTAATAACTAATTCCAATAATTTCATTTTTGCAGACTTATCCTACCCATTACGGTTTATAAATTCAAGTTCTCTATATTTTTGTTTATAGTGGCACTATTTATTGCACTATTTAAGTTAAAATATTGACTTTTCATACTTAATAGGTTTATTAATTCTAATTGCCCCCATATATCATATTTTGGGTGTCAAATTTATTGGCATTGATTGCCATTTCAAATTTAAACCTTCCTAAGAGAAATTGTAAATTTTTAATTTTGGATCACTATTTTCTGATATTCCATTGGTCTGATTACCATAGGAATTTGGCTAAGTACCCTTTATCAAAATTGTTCCTTATTGTCTTAGCTTTAATTCTCTTTTTGAATAACTCTAATTGGAGTTTTGTAACTCAAGTTATGCTTATTTTTCTAAGGCTGGCCGGATTAGTCCAAACCCAGATTCTGGGTACCAAATTTGGTTTTGGTAGTTTTTAGCAACCAACTTTGGTTGACAATTTGACTTGATTATAGGCAGAATTTGGGTTTGTATTCTTCATAAAAGTTTTAGTAATATGTCATAGCTTTCTAATGGTTCAAAAATCAGGTCATTTGAACATGCCTAGACCAAGTTATGGCCAAATGAACAAACACTATTCATTTTGTCATTTCTGTATAGTGGCAGTGTGCCAATTCCGGGTTTGACCTAATTTTACACCACTGTGTTCAGTTTTAGGGCAAGGTTTCTTCACTAAAATTGTTGCATTATTTCTTAATTTTCATCTCCAATTGGCATCACACCAATTGGAGCAACCAATTTCCAGTTATACCTATTTGAATGGGCAAGGATCAAGCTGTCCAGAATTAAACATCACATATTCACAATCCCATTTCAATTTTAACCATTCAAACACACCCTAATTGGTCCCAATTGACCACTTTGAGTCTCCATTAGGTTAATTTGTCTCAATTTCAAAAATATCTATTTTTTTTCCAAATTTCTAATTGCCATAAACCCTAATTTCACCATTAATGGAGGAAATTGAAAAGAGAGAGAAGAGAATGGGAGCCAGCTGAAGTTTGTAGGGAAGAAGAAAATGATTTTTTTTTTTTTTTTTGTCTTCTTATAATAAGATAATTATCCCATAATTAATTAATTAATTTTTAAAAGTTTAATTATGTCATGCATGAGGTCATAATTCAATTATATTTTGAAATTTTCATCATTTTTTTTCTTTTTAATTGTCTTTTAAGTCAAAATTATCTCAAAGTTTCTTAAATTAAAAATTATCATTTATTGGGTCATGCTTATGTAATAAGTGATGTCATAATCCCTTAAATTTAAATTCTTTTTCTTTTCTTTTTTCTTTTCTTCCATTAACCTCTCCACTTTGATTCTATTTTTTAATATTTTAATTTCCTACATTTTATTGGACAATTAGGCCAAAAGTCACCTCTAGGGGTGAATTGACCAATTTGCCCCTCGCCGGTCTGACCTGTTTTACCAATAATTCTGTATTTCTTTCGAAACTCTGATCTAATTATTTGACCTACTTTTCAACTATTTTCTGTGATTTTCTCATTTTCACTAGTTTCGCAATAATTCTTAGGACTGCGGTGTCACAATGCCCTGTACGAATTTAGGGTTTCAATTGACCTCGCAGTCACTTCCCGGTACAGTCACCTATCGCTATGACGCCCGGCTCATTTAACCTATTATGCTTTGTTTTCTTCATTTCCATTTTTCCTTCATATAATTGCTATTTATTTTTGTTCAGGGCTTTTCTAGGTGACTTCAATATAGTTCTAATCCTCTTAATTGTCTGGACTGACACCGGTCACCGAAACAGTGGTTTGCATAGGACTATGTATGTAGGAGTGTTACAATTCTCCCTCCCTTAAAAGAAATTTCGTCCTCAAAATTTTGCCCCCAGTCAGTCCTTAAACAGTCATATTGTCACGACCCAACCTATGGGCCGGACCGGCACTAGGACCTGGGCCAGCCTAAAGCCCCCGAGGCCCGTAGTAAGCCTTAACTATTCATTTACCCAACTCTAAGGCCCATTTGGGCCCAATATCAAGAAAACAAACGGACAGAGTCCGGCCATAAAATGGACTTTCCAACGGGGAGTTTTCGACTCACCCGACCTGTAAACATAATAAATACTCAATTGGGGAGCTCAGCTCACCCTCTACATACTCATATCCTCATAAAAATAAATGGGAGCTCAGCTCCCTCATCCAATCCATCAAACATGCATATCATTATACGTTTACAGGTCCAACATGATAATAATATTACAGACCATAATCAAATAAATACTTCTAACACATGCGGAAATTCTAGGAGTAAATAAAATTACACAAATATCGATAATCAACCCGCGAAGGAGAAAAGCAGGTTAACCAAAATAAAATCCTCCTGTAGCCTGAAAAAAATATTGAACAGCTCTATAGACTGCTCATTACACAGCTCTATAGACTCATATTTATACATAATATATGGAGCAGAAACTAGAAGCAAAGATGACAATGCAAGACGAATGTGAACCCTATTTTCCGCATGTGACTCCTAGTAGACTCTTTCCAACATTTTAGATGAACATTCCCTAAGAATCTGGAGCCTAAGCTCTGATACCACATCTGTCACGACCCAACCTATGGGCGGACCAAGCACTAGGACACAGGCGACCTAAAGCCCCCGAGGCCCGTAGTAAGCCTTAACTATTCATTTACCCAACTCTAAGGCCCATTTGAGCCCAATATCAAGAAAACAAACGGACAGAGTCCGGCCATAAAATGGACTTTCCAACGGGGAGTTTTCGACTCACCCGACCTGTAAACATAATAAATACTCAATTGGGGAGCTCAGCTCACCCTCCACATACTCATATCCTCATAAAAATAAATGGGAGCTCAGCTCCCTCATCCAATCCATCAAACATACATATCATTATACGTTTACAGGTCCAACATGATAATAATATTACAGACCATAATCAAATAAATACTTCTAACACATGCGGAAATTCTAGGAGTAAATAAAATTACACAAATATCGATAATCAACCTGCGAAGGAGAAAAGCAGGTTAACCAAAATAAAATCCTCCTGTAGCTTTGAAAAAATATTGAACAGAGTGAGCGTTGACTCGAGAGAGTAAAATATCAATTTTAACCATAATCTCTATAACTATCTAAAACTAATGCACCCTGTAAAGTGAAATGCAACATCAACATCATTTTCACATCATAACATCAAAAAGGTAATTTGGAGCACTCACGCACCCTGTAGCATCAATCATAACATATGGGAGCTGATCCCCTATACAGCTCTCTTAAATCCAACTCGTGCGTGAAGAACTCAAATCGGACTTTCGGCAATAAACCAAATCGAGGGTCCCAGCGAAGAACTCAAGCCGTGACTACCCCTCGAAGGATCGGGTCCCAGCGAAGAACTCAAGCCGTGACTACCCGTCCTATCCATAGTCCACACCACATCACACGCACGCCAACGCTGCACCGCCTCCAAATTACCACAACAACATCATGGCACTTTAACGATTATCAATGCATCATAAATCGTGCCTAGAGTTTAACTACACAAATATATGCATATAAGTGATGCATGGGCAGTGAACATATAATAATATCGAAATTACAATTAAAATTAATATTTTACTCACGACTTGTGGCAATCATCGTGGCGGTGGGCGGAGGAAGAAGGTCATGGCTCACACGACAATTATATTACAATTATTTAATACAAATGACTCAATACAAATCAAGAAAAGACCCAATACGTCCTAAGTCGTGCCGAAAATCCGGCAGAGTCTCCCATATACCTAGGACCTACCCAACCTGCAAAAGGGCTTAAAACACACTTCTATACTCACAATCCATATATCCACAACTCAATCACATCACACAGCCCCTCCTGGGCCCATCAAATCAATCATCCATCACAATATGTAAAATTTCAATTTAGTCCTTATAATTGACCATTTTTGCAAAAACTGCCCAAATAAGCTCTAAAAATTCTAAAACTTTGCCCCGCGGTCCTTAGCAATATTACTAAGCTATTGCAAAAAGAATCATAATTTTCTAAGCTACCACGAATATTTTACGGATTTTTAATCCTATTTAAGCACTAGAAAATTACGTAAAAACAAGGTTCGGGTTTACCTTTGCCGATTCCGACTTCGAGAACGCGCTCGGGATGCCTGACAATGGTGGGGTAGCCAAAACCTCGATCCAATTCGGAGACTTTTCCGGTAGCTAGTCTGTCTGGCCGGAAATTCACAGATCCGGACAACTGTCGAATTTCCGCGAATTGAGGATACCTACACGAAGCCCCATAATAATATATAAAAAATCAGGGGTGTTACATTCTTCCCCCCTTACAGAAAATTCGTCCTCGAATTTTACACAAGCGTAATAAAGTACATGATTACACATTGAGCAGATAAGGGTACTTGCTACGCATGTCCCGTTCGACTCCAGTGCACTCTTCCAGTGGCTCCTCCACAAAACCTTAACCATAGGGATCTGTTTTGATTTTAGCTGTCTCACTTGGTAGTCCACTATGGCTACAGGTTGCTCCTCAAATGTCAAGTTCTCCTTTAGTTCTATTACATCCGACTGTAGTACATGAGAAGGATCGGGAATGTATTTCCTGAGCATGGAGATGTGAAACATGGGATGAACGTGAGAAAGGTTGGGTGGTAGCTCCAACCGGTAGGCAACTGCTCCAACTCTATCAGTAACCTCAAAAGGTCCAATATACCGAGCTGCCAACTTGCCCTTCTTTCCAAATCTCACGACTCCCTTCATTGGAGAAACCTTCAGGAATACATAGTCGCCCACTGCAAACTCCACATCCCTCCGTCTGGGGTCTGCATAACTCTTCTGCCTACTGAAAGCTGTTTTCAGTCGTTCCCTGATTAAAGGAACTATCTCTGAAGTGTTCTGCACTAGATCTACATCATGCACCTTCGCTTCCCCCATTTCCGTCCAACACAGAGGAGACCTACACTTTCTTCCATATAGTGCCTCATAGGGTGGCATCCCTATGCTGGAGTGATAACTGTTGTTGTAGGCAAACTCCACCAAAGCTAGCTGCTCATCCCATTGACCTCCAAAATCCAAAACACTCATGCGAAGCATGTCTTCCAGTGTTTGGATTGTCCTTTCGGACTGTCCGTCTGTCTGAGGGTGGAAAGCCGTACTGAAGTTCAACTGTGTGCCAAGTGCCTCCTGCAACTTTCTCCAAAATCGAGAAGTGAACTGGGGCCCTCTGTCAGATATTATGGAAGCCGGAACTCCATGCAATCTGACTATTTCTCGAATGTAGAGCCGGGCATACTGTGCCACAGAGTAGGTAGTCTTTACAGGCAAAAAGTGAGCTGATTTGGTCATACGGTCTACAATTACCCATATCGAGTCATATCCTCGCGTGGTATGAGGCAATCCAGTCACAAAATCCATAGTGATCATTTCCCACTTCCATTCTGGGATAGGGAGCTCTTGCAGCTTCCCTGACGGTCTCTGGTGTTCAAACTTCACCTTCTGACAAGTCAAGCACTTGGACACAAAGTCTGCTATGTCTCTCTTCATGCCATTCCACCAGTAGCTATCTTTCACATCATGATACATTTTGGTGGAACCTGGGTGGACACTGTAAAGTGTGTAGTGTGCCTCTCGCATGATTTCATTCCTGAGGTTGTCCACATCGGGCACACATATCCTAGAACCATGCACTAGGGCGCTATCATTGGCAAATCCAAACTCACCACCTTCACCTTGCTGTACTCTTTCTATGATCTTCATCAATTGTTGGTCTCTGTGCTGGGAAACTCTAACTCTGTCCCTCAAGTCTGGCCTCACTGAAAAGTGAGCCAACAATACCCCCTCATCTGAAAGATCTAGGATTAAACCTTGATCCATCAACTCATGTACTTCCTGAATCAACGGTCTCTTCTCTGCTGAAATGTGCACCAAACTGCTAGAAGATTTTCTGCTCAAAGCATCTGCTACAACATTGGCCTTCCTGTGGTGGTACCTGGATGGTGCAATCATAGTCTTCGAGCTCCATCCATCTCCTCTGTCTCAAGTTTAAATTCCTCTGTTGGAAGATGTACTTTAAACTCTTATGGTCAGTGTATATCTCGCACACTTCACCATACAGATAGTGTCTCCAGATTTTCAGTGCAAAGACTACAGCCGCCATTTCCAAATCATGGGTGGGGTAGTTCTGCTCATGCCTCTTCAGCTGCCTTGAAGCATAAGCCACTACCTTTCCATTCTGCATCAAAACACACCCAAGGCCAACTCGAGGCGTCACAATACACGGTGTATCCTTCACCACTCACAGTAGTGCCAACACGAGGCGGTGGTTAGACACTCCTTATCCTCATCATTATAACTGACTCTATCGAGCTCTCTTCCTGTCCTTTGCATCTTATCCACTTCCCTTTTCCTATTTTTGGTATTGTTGGTATCTTTTCAACCTGCTGTACTTATTCCTTAATTTTAGTCCTATCTCATCCTTACACCTTTTCCTTCAAAGATGTCTATCCCATCATCAACTTTAACTTTCTTTTTATTTCTTAGTCTTATCTTGATTACTAGTTTCATTACTTCAAGAATTCTAACCCTATGATTTACTCCTACCAGCACATTCTTCACCTTATGTAACACTTATAATTACCCATAGAAAATTTTTCTTGTATCACCTTTTTTCCAACTTAACTATCAGAACATTATCATTCCCTACCAGCCTTAGTAGGAAATTGCTTATCCTGGATGAATATGAGCCCCATAAACTATAAGTTCCATCTGAACTAACACGGCTGTAGGAAATATGTGTCATGCCTTAATTCCAAACAAGATACTTCACGTGTTCATTCTCCTTAATATAATCATATATACTGCCCATAGCTTTCTAAACTTCAACCTCAAATTACCCATCAGCAACAATTTCATCTATTGAAACTCATCCATAAATAGTACTTCATCTAGCTCATAGTTTAAAACAGTCGCAAGCCTTAGTAGCTAACTCAATTTAACTCCTGTCATTACTCTGATCGTCCTTTCATACTTAACACTAGGTATGCACTTACTGTCATTCTCATATCAGGAAATTGTATATGAATTGGTGCCTATCAAAATCTCAAATAACTAGGTCTCCTTGCCTCAGTCTCTGCTCCTTATATAACGCTCTGGAATCAAAAACACGAGCTAAACTTGAAAAGAAAGGAAAATATCCTCTATATTCAACTACGCCCGATTGTCCATATAATAACGTTTAACCTATGTTTCTTAGTCTTTCTCTTCAAATTTCATCATCTCCTAGCACAATTGTGCTCTACCTATAAGGTATCATCTGCATGAACCCTTTACTGTACCATCGTCCTTCCTGACATAATATTTTATAATTTATTAACTTTACTTATACTCGACCTATGATTCATATCCATCATCGTTTATATTGTGCCCTTAACCCTTGTTGAATCCTGAAAGATTTCTCTCGCTAATCGATTCTTTCAACACTAATTCCACCCTTATCTATGGTCATTAATTTGATCCTTAAACTTTCTAGTGATTTATTACCATCCATACTTGTCACTTTTTATTCTACCCCCACTGTTTCTCTGTCGTTATTGCTTCACTGCAAAGTGATTATGTTGATCACACTAAAAATGTTTGCCTGACATTCATAACGAACCTCTAACTACCTTCTCACTATCTCAAAAGTCTAACCTAAAACCTATGTGTCATTATCTATCATTCTTTTCCTCTCATCATACCTATTTGATCCCTTAGACTGACTTTTATTCAACTTACTGCTTACTAACTTCTCTTTCTCTACCTATTTAGGTAGTCCGCAATACCATCGCACACCTTCTAACATTTACTCATTATTATTGTATTCCATACCTCCATCACTTTTCTCATTAATGTGGTCCCATTTTGGGTTTTCCATCCTTGTCATTCTCCTTGCCAAGAATAACACTTAGCCTATCCTATATCTTAACTTTGTTCCTTTTATTATGCGCTCTTTAGGTTGTCCTTTCATTTATTTCCTTTGTCTTACCCAAAATAGAACTTGACTATTCTATTTCTGGTTCCATTCTTCTTCCTAACATGACATTTGTACTTGCTAACTATATCTTTCAGAGTCTCTATCGCGTTATCATATGTCTGTGCTACTCAGATTTGGTCCTTTTACCACTCTAGCTAGTACTCCCACTGGCACTTAGATTATATTGCATCTGTAATCAATTATCCCAATTTATTATTATTATTATTATTATTATTATTATTATTATTATTATTATTATTATTATTTTCCATGTTTACTCAATTCCAAAACTTAAGATTTCGGGCACCCAAACCCGTCATCCAATTCAAAGGATTTACATCCATCGTGATCTGATTATATATGATTCCTATAATGGAACTTGTATCCTCTCCAGGATACCCGAGCCAACTACTCTCTACCACACTCTCCGGTCCATCCGGGCACTATTTTGTGGGTCACCATTATTAGTAATAACTTTCGATCCCTTCTGAAAAGATAGGACTATACCCTAACTTGCTGCAACAAAGGTACTACATTTACCACCTTGCCCAAAACCATGTCAAACTAATGTCTCTCTTATCATATCATAGCTCTGTAAATCATATATTCATAGTTTCGACCTTCTCTAGGTAGTAGGGTTGTACTTTATTCCATACTGATACACACAAGGTATACTATTCACACTAAGCTCTAAGCAAAATGTTTGTCATACTGCAAAAACCATCCAAAATTCCATACCGAAGACTAGATGGTCTCACTCTATAGGTGTCACCTTTACTTTGCAACAAGTCCGAAACCTCCGGTCTGATAGCAACTCTTACTGTAACTCTAGCTCATGCTAGGGTAACTGGGTCACTGACTCTAGTTACCACCCAACTGTGACCTTCGATATTCTAGCTCTAGACTCTTAACCAGGAGTTCCCAACTCCTCTGCAAATATAGAACTCTGTTCTGGCATAATTGTACCAAAACAGAAGCCATCCGCAAACACCCTCATTATGGAGCACCACGGGGATGCACGCAGCTCTATACAATAATCTCATGTCGGTACTGTAATCTGCAGCTTACAGAGCAGACATCGAGAACATTGTATAGTTACTACGATACGTCCGGACCGACTAGGCCTCCTAATTTCTTATCTCTCTCGAATCTTCTATTATCATAAACTTATTCTGACGGGGTCATCCACTGATGACTGCCTGCAGTGGTATCCTCATCCTTATCTAGGGCAACTGTACTTTCAAGACTCACGTTTATGTACTCGTGCCTTGCACGAAATGGGCACACCATTTAAACCCATACAGACAGAAACATAGCATTTCTTGGAGTACGTATCCTCATGATGGACCTCACATGTCTACTAACTCTATTTCACATTTCTGTGTACTCCACGAAAATCAAGACACTAACTGAGGTAATCTTATATTTCCCGAGGTATAACGTAGAATCTAGAAACAAAGAATTACAGGAAAAGACGAAACAGAATCCTATACTCCGCATGTGACTCCTAGTAGACTCTTCCCAACACTTAGATAATTTTTCCCTATGAATCTGGAGCCTAAGCTCTGATACCACATTTGTCACGACCCAACCTATGGGCCGGACCGGCACTAGGACCTGGGCCAGCTTAAAGCCCCCGAGGCCCGTAGTAAGCCTAACTGTTCATTAACCCAACTCTAAGGCCCATTTGGGCCCAATTTCAAGAAAACAAACGGACAGAGTCCGGCCATAAAATGGACTTTCCAACGGGGAGTTTTCGACTCACCCGACCTGTAAACACAATATATAGTCAATTGGGGAGCTCAGCTCACCCTCCACATACTCATAGCATCATAAAAGAAATGGGAGCTCAGCTCCCTCATCCAATCCATCAAACAGACATAGAGTATTAAGTTTACAGGTCCAACATGATAATAATATTACAGACCAAATTCAAATAATCACTGCTAACACATGCGGAAATTCTAGGAGTAAATAAAATTACACAAATATTGATAAACAACCTGCGAAGTAGAAAAGCAGGTTAACCCAGAACAAAATATCCTCCTGTGGCCTGTAAAAATTTTTGAACAGGAGTGAGCGTTCGACTCAGAGAGTAAAATATCAATTTTAACCATAATCTCTATAACTATCTAGTACTAATGCAACCTGTGGAGTGAAATGCAACAGCAACAACATTTTCACATCATAACATCAAAAAGGTAATTTGGAGCACTCACGCACCCTGTAGCATCAATCATAACATATAGGAGCTGATCCCCTATACAGCTCTCTTAAATCCAACCTGGTGCCAGCGAAGAACTCAAGCCGGGCTTTCGCTTAATAAACCAAATCGAGGGTCCCAGCGAAGAACTCAAGCCGTGACTACCCCTCGAAGGATCGGGTTCCAATGAAGAACTCAGCCGTGACTACCCGTCCTATCCATAGTCCACACCATCACACGCACGCCGACGCGACACCGCTCCAAATTACCACAACAACATCATGGCACTTTAGATTATCAATGCATCATAAATCGTGCCTAGAGTTTAACTACATAAATATATGCATATAAGTGATGCATGGGCATGCTGAACATATAATAATATCGAAATTACAATTAAAATTAATATTTTACTCACATACTTGACGGCAATCACTGTGGCGGCTGGGTGGAGGAAGAAGGCTGTCCCGGCTCACCTGACAATTATATTACAATTATTTAATACAAATCAAGAAAAGACCCAATACGTCCTAAGTCGTGCCGAAAATCCGGCAGAGTCTCCCATATACCTAGGACCTACCCAACCTGCAAAAGGGCTTAAAACACACTTCTATACTCACAATCCATATATCCACAACTCAATCACATCACACAGCCCCTCCTGGGCCCATCAAATCAATCATCCATCACAATATGTAAAATTTCAATTTAGTCCTTATAATTGACCATTTTTGCAAAAATTGCCCAAATAAGCTCTAAAAATTTTAAAACTTTGCCCCGTGGTCCTTAGCAATATTACTAAGCTATTGCAAAAAGAATCATAATTTTCTAAGCTACCACGAATATTTTACGGATTTTTAATCCTATTTAAGCACTAGAAAATTATGTAAAAATAAGGTTCGGGTTTACCTTTGCCGATTCCGACTTCCGGAACGCGCTCGGGATGCCTGACAATGTTGGGGTAGCCAAAACCTCGATCCAATTCGGAGACTTTTCCGGTAGCTAGTCTGTCTGGCCGGAAATTCACAGATCCGGACAACTGTCGAATTTCCGCGAATTGATGATACCTACACGAAGCCCCATAATAATATATAAAAAAATCAGGGGTGTTACACTTGGGTTGACAGACTATCAGCCATTTGTTGAAAGAAAGTGACCATTTGCTGGGCCATTTGTGCAGTAATTTGTACAGGTAGGGCTGGTACAGTCGGGCCTCCGACACTCTAAGGAGCTAGGGCCTCACCTTGTACTTCTACTGTCACAGATTGTTCTATTGTCTCATCATTCTCTTTCATATCTTTTCACAGGATTTTCTATTTTCTGTACAACCAACACAAGGAGATTTCTCCCCGTTAGTTCATATTTATGATGTAAATGTACTATATGTATCAAACATTCGAGCAGTTGTACTTACCGAAAAATTATTCCAAATTCACAATTCAAAATTTATATTAAAACTTGCTCTGATACCACTAAACATGTCACACCTTACCTCTCCGTAAGGCATAACATGCTTCCATAGTACACCTAATGAATTACCGTACTTCACCTACCAGTAACCCATTAAATATACTACAAGGAATTTTAAAACAATTTCCGATCATTTTTATAGTGGTGGGAATGTTGAATATTTAATAAAAAGCCTTTAATTGAAATTTTAGTCATGGATCAAATCCTCGATTAAAATCTGATGTTATGAAAATTTTTCAAAATTTCGGCAGAGTGCCGACTGTATTTTGAGAAAACAGTTCTTCAAAACCTGAAAAGAAAAATACTTCCAATATATTTTCTCAACCACAACTCCAATAAACTCAATTTCATCTCCCAAATCAATACAAGTAACTCAATTCAATTTTTAAGTCAAACTCATCATAGAGGAAACAATTCATTAAGGTAATAAAATTAATATTACAAAACTATACAAGTAAATAAAAATCTCAAATTTACATTATAATAATTTGCATTTAATTACTTATCAAAATATTTTACAAGAGTTTTTGTACAACTGTTCAAATAAAATTACATACATATAATTACATGAATACATCAAAATCTAATACACTAGGGTATACCTATGATATACCCGGAGCTAGTCCCAATGTGTCTTCAAGGAATCTTACTCAGCTGCTCTATAGTCCTTTTACCTGTGACAGCATATAAAACTATTGCTGAGTGGTGAACTTAGTGGTGCACAACTATAATTTAAAGTATATATAAAAAATATATATATGGGGACAATTCAGAACAAAAATTAGAAATGTTGATTTCTTCAAAAATCATAAAATCAAGTCAATATTTTTAATGGTACAAATCAAATAATTAAGTGACCTTAGTCAATAATTAAAATTTTTTCCAATCGTAATTGGTCATTTGAAACAATTTCATCAACTATTAAAATAGTTATTACAAAACAAATAGTCTCTTTCAAATCAATTATACTCAAATAACAATTTAAATCACCATTTCTCACTTTTCAAAACTATTCTTTATCTCACTAACTATACTGGACTAATTCGAAAGGGCTATCTTCAAAGCGATTCTAACTCCCTTTGGTCTGAGAGGTCGAATCATGATTCTAACTCCCTATAGTCGGGGAGATCGAATCATCGTGCACATTACAACACCACAATAATGTAACTTCCGAAAGGGCCATGAGAAACTTAGATCTAATCTCTAATAAGAGAAGAATCTAAGTATGTGCACGTACCATTGTAATCAAAATAAAGCTAACTCCAGTGTCTCCTCAACAAATGAGGGACGGGTAATAATCTAGTCAAGCATCTATAGTGAGATATAAAACACATCATGAATCTCTTTGTCTTTTTTGTGAGCATAAATCACAATACAATTCAATTCAAAGTCAATTCCAATATCCAATAATTTTTTTTATGCCCATCACAATTCAAAACATATTTAATCTATTTCTCATGTTAAGTATAAACCATTTTCAAATCAAATTTTCCATGTAAACCATGTAAATGTATTTCAATCAAAATTTTTTCGAAGCCAGTTTCATTCAATTCATAACAAAATAAAATCATAATTAATTTCATTTTCCAAAACTAAACTCATTCATACCATAACACGTTTCAATAATCATTGAAATAAATTCAATAATTGGTAAACATAATACATAAAGAAACTAAAATCATTTAATCAAATAAAATATTCAAAATATAAACAATTTAAAATTAGTTATGCACAAACCTCTTTGTTGACTTAATTTACTCCAATTTTCGTTTTTCCCTCAAATATCACTTTTCAACTAAAACACATAAATTTAAAGTGCTTTAGTATCCCTTCTCAAATCATTTTTAATAACTAATTTCAATAATTTCATTTTTGCAGACTTATCCTGCCCATTTCGGTTTATAAATTCGAGTCCTCTACATTTTTGTTTATAGTGGCACTATTTATTGCACTATTTAAGTCAAAATGTTGACTTTTTCATACTTAATAGGTTTATTAATTCTAATTACACCCATATACCATATTTTGGATGTCAAATTTGTTGGCATTGATTGCCATTTCAAATTTAAAGCTTCCTAAGAGAAATTGTAAATTTTTAGTTTTGGATTACTATTTTCTACTGTTTCATTGGTCTGGTTACTGTAGGAATTTGGCTAAGTACCCTTCACCAAAATTGTTCCTTATTATCTTAGCTTTAATTACCTTTTTGAATTACTCTATTTGGAGTTTTGTAGCTCAAGTTATGCCTATTTTTCTAAGGCTGGACGGATTGGTCCAAACCCAGATTCTGGGTACCAAATTTGGTTTTGGCAATTTTGAGCAACCAACTTTGGTTGACAATTTGACTTGATTATGGGCAGAATTTGGGTTAGTATTCTTTATGAAAATTGTAGTAATATATTATAGCTTTCTAGTGGTTCAAAAATCAAGTCGTTTGGACCTGCCTAGGCCAAGTTATGGCCAAATAAATAAACACTGTTCATTTAGTCATTTCTGTACAGTAGCAGTGTGCCAATTCTGGGTTTGACCTAATTTTACACCACTTTATGTTCAGTTTTAGGGCAAGGTTTCTTCACTAAAACTGTTGCATTATGTCTTAATTTTCATCTTCAATTGGCCTCACACCAATTGGAGCAACCAATTTCCAGTTATACCTATTTGAATAGGTAAGGGTCAAGCTGTCTAGAATTGAACATCACACATTCACAATTCCATTTCAATTTTAACCATTCAAACACACCCTAATTGGTCCTAATTGACCACTTTGAGTCTCCATTAGGCTAATTTGTCTCAATTTCAAAAATCTCTAATTTTTTCCCAAATTTCTAATTGCCATAAACCCTAATTTCTCAATTGACTATAATTCATGAATTATAAGTGTACAAGTCTTACTTACTTACTCAATCAAGCATGAGTACCTCTTTAATTCCAACAATTTCTATCAAACCCTAATTAATTTCATGCTTATCGAATTTCATAAAGCTTCATACTTGAGTGATTTCTTGAGTTTCTATGTAATTTCCTACTTATTCAAGCTTATTTCTATGCATTTTACTCAAATTAAGTTGGAAAGAGGGACTTACTTATTAAGCAAAATTTGTAACTCCAAATCTTCACTTCTTTTTTATCTTTCTTGTTTCCAATCTCTCTATCAAAGTCAAAGAGCAAGACCTTACTTTGGTGAGTATGAAATTTATGAATAAATAATAGGGTTTAAGAAGTTTAAATGACCATTAATAGAGGAAATTGAAAAGAGAAAGAGAGAGAAGAGAATGGGAACCGGTTGAAGTTTGTAGGGAAGAAGAAAATGATTTTTCCTTTTAATTGTTGTCTTCTTGTAATAAGATAATTATCCTATAATTAATTAATTAATTTTTAAAAGTTTAATTATGTCATGCATGAGGTCATAATTCAATTATATTTTGAAATTTTCATCATTTTATTTTTTTTTCTTTTTAATTGTCTTTTAAGTCAAAATTATCTCAAAGTTTCTTAAATTAAAAATTATCATTTATTGGGTCATGCTTATGTAATAAGTGATGTCATAATCCCTTAAATTTAAATTCTTTTTCTTTTCTTTTTCCTTTTCTTCCATTAACCTCTCCACTTTGATTCCATTTTTTAATATTTTAATTTCCTATATTTTATTAGATAATTAGGCCAAAAGTCACCTCTAGGGGTGAATTGATCAATTTGCCCCTCGCCGGTCTAACTCGATTTTTCAATAATTCTGTATTTCTCCCGGAACTCTGATCTAATTATTTGACCTACTTCTCAACTCTTTTCTGTGATTTTCTCATTTTCACTAGCTTCGCAATAATTCTTAGGACTGCGGTGTCACAATGTCCCATACGAATTTAGGGTTTCAATTGACCTCGCAGTCACTCTCTGGTACGGTCACCCATCGCTGTGACCCCCGGCTCATTTAACCCATTATGCTATGTTTTCTTCATTTCCATTTTTCCTTCATATAATTGCTATTTATTTTTGTTCAGGGCTTTTCTAGGTAACTTCAATATAGTTCTAATCCTCTTAATTATCTGAACTGACACCGGTCACCGAAATAGTGATTTACACAGGACTATGCATGTAGGGGTGTTATATAATAGATACCCTTTTTCATTCTTACACTCTCCATAAGACATCTCTTGGAACACTATCATAAGCCTTCTCCAAATCGATAAAAACCATGTGTAGATCTTTCTTCACATCTCTATATTTCTCCATCAAGCTTCTAATGAGAAAGATCGCTTCCATAGTTAAATGACCGGGCATGAAGCCAAATTGATTGGGAGAGATAACAGTGCCATGATGTAGTCAATATTCTATAACTCTCTCCCACAACTTTATAGTATGGCTCATGAGTTTAATTCCCCTATAGTTTAGGCAACTCTGTATGTATTCCTTATTTTTAAAAATAGGTATTAAAATACTCCTCCTCCATTCATCAGACATTTTCATAGAGTTTAAAATCTTATTAAATAATTTAGTTAACCATGCTACTCTCATATCTCCCAAACACTTTCACACTTCAATTGGTATTCCATTGGGTCCATAGGCTTTACTCACTTTTATTCTCTTAAGTGCTTCATTTACTTCTGAAGATCTAATCTTTATAGTATAATTCACATTCTTTTCTATTGCTCTGTAGTCTATATTCACGCTATTACCACTTTGACTATTATTAAAGAGATCATCAAAATAATTTTTCCATCTTTCTTTACTGTCTTCATCTTTCACCAATATTTTTCCTTCTTTATCCTTAATGCACCTAACTTGATTGAGATCTTGATATTTCTTTTCTCTCCTGTTTGCTAATCTATAAATATCTTTCTCCTCTTCTTTAGTTCTAAGTTTCTCATGTAACGTTTCAAAGGTCTGTGCTCTTATTTGACTAACAGTCTTTTTTGCCTATTTTTTTGTTATCTTGTATTGTTCATATGCCTCATTATTATCATACTTAGGTAATTTCTTATACCATTCTCTCTTTCTCTTCACTGCCTTTTGTACTTCCTCATTCCATCACCATCTCTCTTTTGAGGGTGGTCCATGTCCTCTAGACTCTCTAAGTATCTTTTTAGCTACTTCTCTAATTATTGATGCCATCTGTATCCACATACCATGGCCTTCAAATCTAGCTTTCATCCTTTGGACACAAGAAGCTCATTTTTGAACTTTACTTGCTTTACTCTTTTGAACTCTCACCACTTTGTTTGAGCTACAATATTTTTTTTAGCTTTACTTGAATTGTTCATAAACTTGACATTCGATACCACTAACTGATATTAACTTGTTAAAGCTTCTCCCGGAATGACCTTGCAATCCTTGCATAGAGCTCTATTTGTCTTCCTGGTTAAGAGGAAGTCAATTTGACTTCTATGTTGCCCACTTTTAAAAGTTACTAAATGTGACTCCCTTTTTATAAAGTAGGTATTTGCTAGTATTAGGTCGTACACTATAGCAAAATCCATGATGCTTTTCCTCTCCTCATTTCGACTACAGAAACCAAAACCTCCATGAACATTCTCATAACCTTGCCTATCACTTTCTACATGTCCATTCAAATCTCCATCGATGGAAACATTCTCTTCGTTCGATATGCTTTGCATTAGATCATCCATATCTTCCCAAAACATTTATTTACTCTCATTATCTAGTCCTATTTGTGGGGCATAAGCACTAACTATATTTATTATTTTTCCTTCTAGTACTAGCTTTACTAGTATAATTCCATCTCTTACTCTTTTCACAGCTATTACATCTTTTAATGTCTTATCTATAATTATGTCCACTTCGTTCTTATTCCTCTCATTTTTGGTAAATCACAGTTTGTATCTTGAATTATCCACCTCTTTACTTTTTTTTCCTACTCATTTAGTCTCCTGAATGCAAGCAATATACACCCTTCTCCTTTCTAAAGTATCCACAAGCTCCATTAATTTTCCTGTAAGTGATCCAATATTCCGAGCACCAACCCTGATTCTTCTCCTATCCTATTCCTTCCTAATTGATATCATTTTATAATATATTCTATTGTTCTCTATACCTATCTTGTATTATGTTTCACTATCTATTCTACTATTTGTCCTGTGTACTAACTTCTTTACCCACATACGTCCATGATGTAGGAACCTTTGTTCATTTAACACTACACTCGGGCGCTTGCATGTTTTTCACTACACCCGAACTCCGATGTAACATGTTGTAAGTAGAGGACACCCCAATATTTATATCATAAAAATCCATATAATAAGGTGCGACAAAAGTGGTACCACAAATAATTTATGACTCCTCCCTATTAAAACTTCATTTTAAATAAAAAAAAAATGGTTTCTCTTTCTCCTGTTGGCGGAAAATTGGAAGCACGCGTAAAAAAAAAAAAAAGAAAACAAAATAAAGTTGACGTGGCACTATAAATATCCTCCTCGTCCGCGCAGGTAGTTCGTGGTCCCCTTCAGCTTCTCACTCAGGCTACCATGGAACACAAAAGCCAGGTGACCCATTTTTGTCGTCTCTCTTAAATTAGGGTTAATTTGTTCTTAAACATTTGAATCTTTTTTTCCCTCTTTCGTTTACTCTTATTACGATTCATTTAGCAGAGAGACCTTGCAACTTCATCGCCAAATCTTGTCCTGTACTCCTACTGGCAGAGTTCCTGCGCATGGCGTGTCCGCTTTGCTCTAAACCTGAAAGGTATTAGTAATACTCAAGCAACATTTCTAGCTACATTTTTTTTTCGAATGTCTCTTCTTGTTTTTCCACAAGGGCTATATCCAATTTGATCTGCATTTCTTTTAATTGAATCTGGGTTGATTTTTCTTCGTACCTATATATGACTTGCAAAGATCGGACTTTATTTGACTGTTTCTGTGAATGGAAGTTCAGGGCTTTCTTATGAGTACAAAGCAGTGAACCTTGCAAAAGGAGAGCAGTTTTCTCCAGGTGAGCACCGAAATGATTTATATGCCGTTGTCTTACCTAGAATTAGAGAAAGTATAGGAAAAGTTTAAAGAAATAGATAAGTATGCCATTGGGTAGTTTGTAACTCCAGGGATTGATGACTGTTGTGCATGAGTCACAGAGTTTGAACGATTAAATCCTCTTCATTTTGTTCCGGTGTTGGTTGATGGTGATGTGGTGGTCTCAGACTCTTATGCGATATTGCTGGTTAGCGTTCTTCACTTGAAAAGTTAGTGCGTAACATCACTTAATGTGTATGGAAAATAAGGAACCACATTAATGCAAGATTTTGGTCACATTATTCATCTTCATTTCAATTGTGGAGGCATGCTATTTTTTCTTGCTCTAAGAAATTAATGGATCCTCATATGTCATGATAGATTATCTTGAATTCTTTTTATCTGGACATTTTGCTGTATTGTGTTGTTTTTACTAGTGCCTTTATTTTTCTGATATTTGAGCTAAAACTATTAATATTATGACTAGTATTTGGAAGAAAAGTATCCTCAAAAAGCATTGTTGCCAGATGATCCTCAGCGAAGAGCTTTGAATCTGCAGGTAAGATGTTACCCTCACTCTTTCTTTCAATCTGAAGTCTGAAATTATGAAATGCAAATATGAGGATGTCAAGATGAATATTTAAATAAGTGCATTAAGGAATTGGTCTAAGTCTCACATCCTTTAATGTGGCATGCAAATATGGAATCCCAATTTAAGTGATGTGATCTGATCAGTGATATTAAGGCAATAAGTCACACTAATGCGACAGTATAGGTGAGAGCCTTTTTGAAGTGAGGCGCCATATATATATATATATATATATATATATATATATATATATATATATATAACATAAAAATATAATATTTTTAACTAGTTTAATAAGTAAAAAAGCATATTGAAAAGAAAACAAACATGTTATTTGCACCATATGTAATATAAGAGAAATAGAAAGTAGAAAATAATAAGGTTATAGAAAGTAAATAAAACTCCACTTTATTAGAATTTAGGGAGAAATAGCAGAGGAGGAGAGAAGAGAAGCGGAGGAGAGAACCCTAAAAAATTTTTAAAAAAAAGTTACTTTGACAGAGGCTTGCCTCGCTTAGTGCCTTGCCTAGTGCCTCAGCGCCTTGGTGAGAGAGGCGCTTGCCTCGTGGAACTGAGGCACACCTTGCCTCTCGCCTCACCCGGCGCCTTTAATATTCTGATATACATGGCATGAATGAATCTACATGCGTTGGTCGTGTGAATGGATGATACGATTTAACTGGTAAGTCTTGAAGGTTTCTAAACTTGATGATTTCATGGCTTTTGAATTCACAAATTGCAAGGCCTGTTGACTTCATAAATTATGAAATTTTACAGACTCCTAGATGGCTTTCCTTCATCCTTAGAACAAAATATGAATCAAATTTGGGAAGTTATCATAAGTTTATTGATATTTATTTGCAAGCTTCCAAGGTTTGTTTTATCAACTCAATACTTCTTGTGCAACCATGATAATTGGTATGTCACGTCACAGGCTGCCAGCATCATCAGCTCTAGCATACAACCTCTTCATATGTTGTCAATGCTGGTTTACTTCTTCTACTTTATCCCTTGTTTTTGGCATGAGTTATTGGCGTTTTTCCTATTTTCACAAATGGATGGATTGACCATGATACTTCTTCATTTTTGTAGAAATACTTTGAAGAAAAAATGGGTCCTGACGAGGCATTATTATGGGGTCAATCTTGTGTAGAAAAAGGTTTCCTTGGTAAGCATTTTAATTACTGGCACAACTCTTTCTCTTTCTCTCTCTCATTGTTTTCTCAAGTGTTAATGAGCTGTATCCATTTCATTAAGGTTTTGAAAACTATATGATCCATATGCAAGTAAAAGAAATTGAAATTATTGCTAAATGGAAGTCAATCCAATAAAAACCACATGATTCAAAATTTTTAATAAATGTGCATTGCTTAAACTACCGGATGAAAACGGCCAATACTTTAGTAATCATAGTGGGGCAAAAGAAAACTTCAATAACAAGCATACTAATTCCAGAATCATTAAAAGATTCTTAAGTGTATTTCTGTGCTTTTTTTTCTTGAGTTGTCTTTTATGGTTATTTATTTTCAAATTATAGAATCTTGCTTATGCTTTCTACTTAATATAATTTTTTCTTTCTTTTTTCCAGCTCTTGAGAGGTTGCTGAAAGATTTTGCAGGCAGATATGCCACAGGAGAAGCAGTATTTATGGTCGCTTTTTAATATTCTGTTTAACTTTCATTGCACAGTCTAAATTCAATAATATCTTGATGCTCAAGCTTGCTTTTGAGGAGGCTTTGCTTTATTGATGCACACTCTTTGCAAGAGCTCGATTTATAGTTTCGTAATAGATACTGCAAGTGAAAATGTGTTTGTATCCTACTGAAAGGCATTTTGGATCCTCCCTCATTTTTTCTAGTTTTTTCCACAACAAATCATTCTTTAGTACTTTTTGAAGAAAAATAAAAAAACATGAATTCTAATCCATAATCACCCTAGGATCCGTAAACTTGTATCACCAGTCTTGAAATAACCACATACTTTTGGCATGAATTATGTCAATAATTCACTGTTTAAATGTACCTTGTAATTGCAGAATTAAATTGCTTCTTGAGTGTGTTGAGAGTTATTAACCAAGAACCAAATCCAAATGTGTATCCAATACACAAAAACCCTTTGCAAGCCTTTTTGTTCTTTTCTTTAGTGAAGAAAAACACTGCAGTCACTTGCACTCTTATGTTTCTGTGTTTGATGTGTCTCCAGATGAAGACAAAAACTTGGCTAATATTTGGTATAAAAATGAATTGGTCATATGGCCTTTTATACCTTTATGTTCACTATCTTCCTTTTTTTTCCCCTATTTTTTCATTTGAAAAATAAAAAGGGCATGAATCCTGATTGATCCACATGGGTGATCTGGACCTAAATTCTTTCACTTTTTGTTGATTTTTCCATTCAAATTTTATACCAAGCAAGTTTTTATTTAAATGCAAAGAGTTCTTTCTGGTTTGCATGCTGCACTTAAATATTAGGAGGAATAAATGATGAACACCTTGTAGAGTGAGCTAATTACTGGAGTGTTTTCTTTGGCAGGCTGATGTGTTTCTGGCCCCACAAATAGCTGTGGCTTTAATGAGGTTCAAAATTGATATGGTAAAACTTTTTCCTCAATTATTTCCCTTTTGTACCTTTCGAATTCCTTTCCATATCAAAGTAATACTAGTTCTATTTCACTGTTTGTGCTTCAGAGCTGCTGCTGCTGCTTGTGTTTCCTTTTGATGATTTTGCAGTGCTTATTTCATCTTTGTATTTGTTGCAGTTCTCATGTTTGTTCTATTATTTGTTCATTCAGGTTTCTTTGTTACTATGTGGTGCATAGATTGGAAGCACATTACATAATTTAGCATGAATGACTCATTAAAATCACGAGTCTACATCCCTAAAAATAAAATAAAATAAGGGTGGAAAAAATCTTTTATGTATGAGAGAGCTGTTATTATCAGGCTGCATATGATTTTGCAAAATAGTTACTGAGGGAAGCAAGAAGGCTGTTGGGTTTGTGGCTAAAATGGTGTGTAATCTTGAAATATTTTGCATTAAGTTCTGGTCGATTAATGCTTATGGGGATAATTCAGAATAATATCAATATGACTGAGGTGCATATGATCTGTGAAGGATTTTAGCATACAATTGGCTTAATAGGGTGTGTGAATCAGTGGAAAGAACTTAGTCCATGAGGGCTTGAGTCTTGTCATCTATTGGTTATAATCTTGAAAATATGACTCTTAGGCTAAGTAATGATGTTATTACCATATGTGGTGTTATGGATGTCAAAAGTTGTTCTTTTTGTTGCAGTCCAAGTTCCCAACTTTAGGTAGGATATATGAATCATGCAAGGGCTTACCTGAGTTCGTAGGTTCACTACCACAATCACAACCTGATGCAGAGCAGTAAGTTTGGTTTTCACCTTATTTACTGTTCCATTAACGCTGCACAATTGCAAATGACAGCAAACATTGTAATACTATTCAGCATCCAAGAATTGGGTTTGAATAATGATAAAATTTGCTTGGATTTACATTTCTCATTCGATGTAATGGCTGTAAAATTCTATGGTAAGGATATGTGCATTAATCATTTCTCTCGGTTGAGAAATTTGGTATCAAAGATCGTATACTTTCCTACCAGGAAAAGAAAAAAAAAAAAAAAAACCAAAAAAGATCGTATTAATATGTGTTGTAATTTTTGGCATCTTTTGTTTTTCAAATGGGTAAAAGAGAGAGACTCAAGCCATTTTAGCTGGCCTAAACTTACGAGCGTGCAGTATTTTCAATATGCTTAATAAATTTCATAATGGTCCCTGTTCCATTGTCTTCCCCAAAATTAATAAATAACTTGAAAAGGTTCCTTATTCTAGATTTGGCCATAGATTGGTTTCAGTTTTGGTTTGATTTGATTTGAGTCAATTTGACAGTTTGATTTTTTTCAACTTTTTTTTTTATAATAAAGGAAAAAAATTTTGATTTGAACTGGATCAGACCGGCCTAATTGGTGTGGTTTAAGGGAGAGAAATTATCTAATTTTAGTTCGCATCTATAAAGCTTCAATTTGATTTTAATTTTGAGTTAGATCAGACTGATTTTAGTCTGAACCGATCCGGGTGGGTCTATCATACTCCATCCTCTCCCAAGTGGGCAAAACACGTGCTGCTCCATCAACCATAATTGTCTAGAGTTTGGCATCGCACCCCTTTTTGGTATCACGGGTGCCGCCGCCGTCTATAAAGCAAGAAGGATGCGCCTTTTAGCCCTTGCCCTTTTTAGTTAAAGGGGAAGGGGAAGTGCATTCTTTGTTTGTTTTTTTTTTTCTTTAAAGTTTCATATGCAAAACAGTAAAAGGTAACAAATTTCCTAATATATATATATATATATATATATCTCCAATTAATTACATATTTTTTCTTAAGAAAAAAAAATTAAGTGTGACATTATCTTCAGGATTGAAGTCTCGAATTTAAAAAAAAAAAAAACAAAGAGCAAGGATGCTGCTAACAGTCTCATGATCCGAGTAAACGTTCTTGGCAATTGACGAATTGAGTTTAGAAGTGCTCTAAATGGGCCGGGACTCCGGAGATGCGACATCAAAAACATTGCACTGCTAGGCCTAACAAATCCATCAAAACCATCAAGTTTGGATTTGAACAAAGATGGTATTGTTTGCACCGCCATATAAAATTGTCCATCAAAAAAACAACACGCATCCAACCTTTTATGAGAATTTCAGTCAGATCACGCAGCTCTAGCCATACAAAAATCCTGTTTCTTAATTTCAAATTCGCAATCCTGCATTGAGTTCTGCATCGTGCCGCCGTGTTTGTTTCACCCTACTTTATCTTTACTGATAAATAATTATTTTATTTTTATTTAAAAAAAAATAAATTAATGAAAGATTAAAAAAAAAATTAAGGATAAATTTTATTTTTTTATTTTTTAAATCTTAATTTTTGTTAAGAGTAAAGATGAAGAAATAATAGTTATAAATATTTCTATTTCTATACCTTTAAAAAAATCTCTTCTACTTCTTTTCAAATATAAAGAATATACATATTACCGCTTCTTATCTTTTTATTAATTTTCTCTTTCCCAAATATGAAAATTTTTTTTACCCTTCTATTTTTTTTTTCCTTTTTTACCCTTTCATTTCTCACCCTTCCTCACCCATCCAATTCCATTGTAAGGCTCAAAACTCATGAAGCTAAGGCTGATCACAGCCTATTAAGATCAGAACCTCCTTGCCCTGGAATTGAAATTAGTTAGATTTTTTTATCCTTTAGGTTCAATGAAGTGGTGGAGCTGCCTGCAATTTCACTTTATTGTCAACACTGGCTGTGGCCTACACAAACGCCTATCCATTGCCTGCGAAATCAGGTCTTGATTAGAATACAGAATCTCTTCCTAGATGGATAGAGGCACGAGAGGTTCAAGAATTGAAATCCTCTAATTTTTAAAATCAAACATATATATGGTAAAATTAAGTGACAAACTCTATTTATTGAAGATGAATTACCCATTGTAATCCTCTTCAGAGCCCACGCAATCCATGTGATTTCACCTGCATTTTATAATGATGTTACTGCAAGTTTCACTAATAGATGTGTCAAGGATTTGATAGAAGCATGCCACTTATGATTCAATTGAAAGCTAAAATGGTTGTTGGAAGAAGAAAGAAACAAAGTAAATCCATAAATACCAAGATAGAACACAATTACATGCCATCATGGGCCTTGTCAGCTGTGTCCAGAACCTTCCCAGTTTCCACACACAACCACTGCAACGTTGAACAAATGGTTGCTGCCAGTATCTTCCCATCAGGGGTAAACTGAGTCGATCATAATGCAATGTAGCACCATGTGAATCATGAAGTGGAATTGGAAACACCGTTACAGTCTTTGGATCCTCATCAAGATGGTATTGAACTTATTGAATATCAATTAAAGGATCTCATCATGATGATCATAATTATATAGTTGTCAACGCAAGAAACAGGACTAGAAACCCATAAATCTACCTAAAATCCAAAAGCAAAATATGCAATGCTATTTATGTTGCCATGAATTTCTTTGACCAGTTTACAAGTGATGTGAGCATGTGACACAAGAAAGAAAATAGGTGAAGTTTGTGGCCTATTGCTCAGCCATTTCGACCCAAAAAGTCAGTGACTTGGTTGAGAGATTGAGAGAAAAATAATAAAATGCTGTAAAGAGTTGTGGGTTTCTCCAACATTTATCACCTTAAGATTGTTGGAGGTTTTTCCTGGAATCTGAAGATGTTCAATTGTGATCCTCAGATTTCCGGCAAGCATCGCGGGTTAGTTATCCAAGTTATCTAAATTGCTGAGCCAAATCTAGCAGACGCTTCATTGGACATCGAACCGAATGTTTGATCTATATGATGCTCAAGTCCCTTGACTAAGCATCTGAGCTATCTGATGATCAGGTGTCTTGACTGAGCATCCGAGCTATGCCAAGGGTTCAAGCATCTTTAACAACTTCTCCCTCTTGACTTCCTTGACCAAACTATGTCACTCTTTGGTGTTCCCATCAGCACATACCCTCTGAACAAGAGGCAATAATCGCACCCCAATCAGCACTTCCATAAGTTGCAGCAATTCCAACTATGGTCAGTTCCCATTTGATTTCTGGTAGAGGAATCTTAGATTGCTGCTTAGATTCATTAGAGGGTTTAGCCTTTTCTTCTCTGTACATATATAAAGATGCATTGGAGTGAGTTTCAGAAGCCACTACTACGTACATAAGATGCATCATCAGAAAAGGCCACTGCCACTGGATGACCTCCACCAGGTAAATTAATTCTCAGAAATCTGCAGAAGAATAAAATATATAATGAACATAATGGCAGGGATAACAACTAGCATCATCAATAGAAAGACAATATAGAATAATGTCTAAAGAGGACTTCAGGTTCATACTTGAAATTTTACTTGAAGCATCATCCAACTTAAATACCCTGACCACTCCATCTGCACAAGTTGTTAGCATAACACAAAATCATATCAAGCAATTAAAAGGGTGTCTCTTATATTAGCAAGGTGGCAAGTAGATCCTGCTCTAGTTGCCCAAGTTCTCAAAGCCCCAATTCTCTGATGATTTTGTAAATTTTTCCAGCTATCTGCATTGAAATAATCAATTAAGAAAACAAAAAGGGTAGCATCATGCTGAAGTAGTCCTTCAAACCATTCCTAACAACCCTTCTTGAAAAATTTAGCTTGCACAGGCAGACTACTTCCTTTGAAATCCCAGATTCCAGCTTCATATGCACATCATAGAGAAAATTTTCTTTTCCTGGTGTCCTATTTCTTTTTGTATTTTCCCTAATCCGGTGCATGTGACCTTGTGGGGAAAACTAAACTACTAAAGCATCCAAATATGAACTTAATTTCCCATTTTTTGGGTTTGCCAATTTGCACTTTGAATGGCTAGAGTCAATCATATTTTTCTGTGTAAATGCAAAGCCATATCTTTCAAGAAGAAAAATGAAACTTCAATAAGAAGAAGAAGAAGCAAACCTCAACATGAAGAGAGAGCTTGTCAACTTGTTCCTTATATTTTGGTAAAGCTTGAACAATTTTCTGCATATCTCTTGTCGAAATTTCACCACCATCTCTGCATAAAGTGAATTTCAGCATCAGAAGTCCATGGAGATGAAGCAGTGTTTGAATGATCCAGATTTTCTATTCAAGTCACAATAAAAGACACACCAAAAGAGCAGCAATGTAAAACAAGCTTTTTTTTTTATATATTTTATTATAAAAAGAGGCCATAAGTATCAGGGACACAGACAAATTTTCATAGAGAATAATAGTTTAAAACATGTCTCACGACCAGATTTTTCCATAACCCATGATGCTGCTTAATAATCTTTTATGACAGTTTGCTCCCTGCCATATTCATTTTGGTCATCGTTAACAATGTAAATGATGCCACGTTTAACAAGAACATTCACTATTAATGAAGGCTTAGTCCCAAAACAATTGAGGTTGGCTACATTGATCCATGTTCTACCAAAGACAGTATAATTCTGTGCTAATATATAACTATATGTTTCATTGGCTGTATATGCTGTCAAAGTCCAGGCACAATTTTCTATCACAGTTTTTGAGTCAGGCAAATTCATATGCAGAAACTGATAAATTTTCTTCAACCATCCATCCTGCCTCACTTCTTAGATATTATCTCAATTAAGTAACGATCTCAAACGAGTTTAGGTGGCTCTCTACATATCTTAAATATACACCAATATTCAATGTCACCCTGCTGGCTAAGACTCTGGCCATTACAGCACCATTTTTCTTCTTTTTCTTTTCAACTGGAGGATTAGTATTCCATATCTTGTCCCTCCACCTCTAAAAGTACAACATTGAAAATATCCAACTCCAAAGTTTGAATATAAATAATTGAATGAAACTTGGCCATACTGTTCTTTCAATTGGGCTTTTAGAGGATGACAGCATTCGTACTCAATTCTCTCAACAGAATAATATAAAAACATGCCATACATCTGCTATGTGAGCATGGTGAAGCTCAAGCCAGACTGGATCATTATCTTCTAGAAGCACTTCCTTTTTCTCAGGTTCACCACCCATTTTGCTAGGAACCTTGCATACAAATATTTCACCCACACACGAGAATACACAAATGATCAAAAGGAAATCCTTAAAACCCCTATAAAAAAAGTCAAACAAGAATACATACCTCAACCACATATTTATTTCCATCCATATCCAGTAAATCGTGGCACATGGCATCATAAGTCCATTCATGTATGACAGGAGAAATCTGAAATATTCAAGTCCATGAAATCACAACATTTTTTTTTTCAATGACAGACTAAAGAAAAGGAGTTGTCACAGGAAAGTTTTTGGTAAACCTGATCAACAGATCTATCCAGGATGAGCAATTTGCAAGTCTCAGTTTGTGGAAAGTTAGGAATGGACTTACACTTTGAAATATTGTTCCACACGGCAGCCGCAAGCTTTGTAGGAACTGTATCACGAAATGTTACTGCAGATGTATCTGGTGCCTTGGCAGCACGGTACCACACATGGGGAAATTCCTAAGAAAATCCAAGGAAAACAATTAATTTCAACAAATAGAAAAGAAAATAAAAGAATAGAAAGCCATTCACATCTGATGATATTTCAACATAGAAAGAAAATGTAATAATGTACTTTGGATATTATTGGAAGCAGCTAGACTACATGCCCAATACCTTGTGGCAAACAATTTTCCAGCTAGAGCCAAATAAAGAGCAAAGCCCACAGTTGCCAATTTGCATGAAACTGTTAGTCAAGTGTTTCTTAAGATGCAAATCCAAGAATCTAATGAATAAATTGTTATCCATTAATGAAATTTATAAATCAAACCCAATGAAAAAGTAAGCACTCTTTTTAAATATCTTTGTACTGTAAAATCAACCACAAGCCAGGTTATCTAGATTGATACAATGTAAAATTTCTAAAAAAGTTTCATAAATATCCATAATCTTAATATTTTCTAATTCAAATTCTTTACCTTCAATGAAGCAAAAACTGTTGCAATTCGAGTCGCCATCACTTTCAAGCAAGCATCAAATTTGCGAGAGTTCTCAGCATTTTCACCATATAGTTCTTGCAGTGCTCCTTCATGGTCAGTTGCAAAAGCCTGCATTAATGGATCTCAGAGGACAATATATTTTTAACGCATATTTCTTCAACAGATAGAGCAATGGATAGGAGTACAATGGTTGGAGATGCTTTATAGGTAAGTCTAATTGAAGGAGCAAATATTTCCTTAACATATTTCTTAAAACCAAACAAGTTCAATAAACCTGGATAAGATGAAGATAAAAATACTATCTGTTTATCTTTAAAGGTAACTTTTCACTATGAAAAGGCTAACTTTGGAGCAGAAAATAAAAGAAAGGAGCTTCATCCATGCATTTTCAAGAAAGAAGCTTTATAAGATATATTTACTCGACATGGAGATTCAAAATGAGGATAAAGCCCTCGCTAGAAAATGGCATGATGGAAAGGGCCAGATATAGTTACATACCTGACTGTCTAAAGGAAAGTATTCTAGATTCATCTGCACAGTAGCAAGGAAGAAGAAAATTATAAACAAAATGAATTCCATGGTCTATTCTCATTTCTCAGCTATCAATAAGGCAAAAAAATTTTAAATCTTGACCTCTCTCAAAGCACCAATGCAAGGTAACACACTTGTATCAGACTTTATGTGATTAACTAATTCCTTTGGGACCCGTGTACTGAAAAAACCAATGCTCTGGAAAGCAAGGCAAAGGTTCAAAAACATAATCAGAATTTTTTTAAAATGAAATAAACATAATATATTCAAGTAAATAAAGCTACAATTTGGGTAATCTATCATCTTTCACATACGTTTCGTATAAAGGCTCCCTTCCAGACACATCAGACAAGAACATGACAACACTGCATGCTAGCAAAAGATAGAATTAAAATGGGTCCAAACCTCCTCATCAGATAAGCTAACGTTAAGAAGGAGAAAATTCCACAGGAAATGTAAGACAAGGAGAAACTGTGGATGCATTTAAGCAAAAAATGCCAAAAACAGAGAGAGCATGCGAGAAACGAATAGGGGAAAATTCCAACAAACACTTATAAGTGCATCTAGAACTAATCCAAACAAATATAGTGCAATCAATTTGAAATTAAGCAATTTCTTAGGTGTATTCTTTCTGAACACAAAAGCTGTTATACATCATCCTAAATGGTTAAGAGACCTAAGGAACAGACACCTTAATAAGTCCAAAAAATTACAGAAGGGGAAAACTAATTAGTTTAGTTTATTTCCATCAAAATTCATTTGAATATTACTTGAATTGTAAGTCAAATGATCCATGTTTTGGCTGGCTTGTTTTCATTATATAATATATAAAAACTTAGTTCCCTTTATTTTACAGTAAACTTCCAATGCAAATTTTGCTTTACTTCTTCTGTCCTTTTTCTTGATTTCACTGAACCATATGTCAAGAAATTTAACTGGCCAAATAGAGAATCATAAAAAATAATAGGCCTGTGTTGTTAACCAGGCACAATATAGTTGGAGCACAAATTGGTCCAAATACAACATACCAACATTCAAGACTATGACTTTCTCAATACAGTATTCCACCAGGATAAACTAAAACCTGGGAATTGCCACGTAGGCATGTCTAATGGTCAAGGCTGGGATTTGAGAAATTAGGAAACTAATGAAGTAAATATTAAGGAAGCATTATTTTCATGCATATGAAATATATTTCATTTCATGTGCATTTTCACTCAAACGTAAGTGGAGAAACAACATTATCAAATAAAACTAAAACAGATTACTTTTCTTTTGATGGCTGGATAAAATATATAGCATCCATGGAAGGTAAAGGTTCCCTGCTCTTGAAAAGCCCTTCCACCGCTGAAATAAAAGCAGAATCTCTATCAGATTCTATTAGCAATTACCAGCACGTGTTGAAAACGGTGATTTGTAGCTCTACTGACACAGTAACAAAGAGAAAGGGCATGCTCCATTAGTCGAATGAAGACAGATGTCAAATAACAATTTGAGAACTACTATAGATCTTCTTTCCTAAAAGAATCAGAACCAATACACATTTCCTTTGTTTAGCCAACTTGGCTCGTATTGCACCAGGCACCAGCAAATATGAGATGCCAACAAAACAAAGTAAATTGACTTTGATCCTTACATGAAATTCCTTGGTAAATTAACTTCAATCCTTACATGAAATTCCTTGGTCTGTGATATCCGACATTTTACAGGAATGAGACATGACTTTCACTGTAACCTTATCCATGATAAGTACCTGTACAGAATCAGTTAAGGTTGACTAAAGCGAAACATAGGCAACATTGAAAAAGTTAAGTAGATATATATCACTGGGAACAGATAAAGGATATCTATCTTAGCACTATTTTCAACAAGCAATTTAAGGGATCGGAAATTTGAAGATAACTATTACATTAAACGTACCTTCCAGGTCGATCTCGAATCCCCGGTTCTTATTGATCCCAGCATTTCATTCAATAAACCTGAATATGCCAGAAAGAAAACACATTTCAAATAAGATATAGGCCACCAGGCAAGTCAATTTCTTGAGATAAGCTAAAGGTACATTTTCTAGATGATGCAATTATTAACCATGAAATAAATCAAGGAAAGCTAAAGTTCCAAGTCCACTAATCCAGCCAATAAACTTAAAATTCAGAATAACAATTCATGAATATGTGTGGGAACTTACATTCGCGGCTAGCTTGACGAAAGAATTTGTGCTCTCCGCCATGAGAAGAAGATTCAGAATCGGCCAATGACATTGCAGATTTGTTTTCCTTGCAAGATAAAGAACAAAATGATCTATAGATCGATCCCAAATCAAAAAAGGAGAGAGTCTCGGCGAAGCAGAATTGTGTTGTGTTGAAAAGAGGAGAGAGAAAAGAGTCGTGACTGAAAGGCCGTTATATTCATGCCCGAAGGCAGGTGCCTCGCGCCACTAAATGGACAAATGATGCCCTACAAGTTGACGTGTACGACATCGTATTAGCCCATTCGATGCTCTATTATTTTACGATAGTAATATTTAAATAGTTTTTGTTTTATTAATTTTACTTTGCTTTAAAATTTTTGTTTTTGTTTTATAGATAAAATATATTAAATTTTTATAGGTTAAAAAAGTTTTATAATTTTCTTAATTGATAGAAAAATTATTTTTTTTTAGTGAGCTTTAATGTTAGTATATATTTTTCATTAAATTTTTAATTAGTTCATATAATTACTAATTAAATCATCGCATTTAATTGATGTTTCAAATTAACCTTATCCTCAATAAATTATTAGTATATTTTATCATTACGGGAGAAGGTATATCATAAACCCCAAATTAACCCAAACTTATCCATTATAAAAGGTCACCATAGATTCTAATTCTACAAATAAAATCATTGGGATTGTAAATTTAGAAATTAGAATCTCTCCATATAAACAAAATTTGAACAAAAACAGAACACATTTCCATATCAAATATTGTGAGAACATCAACTCAAAAAATTTGAATTCCAATCATATTCTAGTTAAACAAAAAAAGAAAACCCAACAATTAAAATTTTAGTACAAATCCTAGATTCACAAAAATTCTCAATGATAAGTTTCTTTTACATCTGCACAAATTAAAAAACCAAAAAGGAATTTTTAAAAAAATTAAAAGTTAAAAAAAAAATTAAAAATCAGTAGCGATTAACCCAAAAAAAGAGCTTTGAAATATTGATTTAGAGCTATATCTTTCTCTTTTTCACTATCTAATTCATCACTACACTTATACACAAATTCAATAAGCCTTAACTAATCTTCTAAATACCTATGCAAAAGTCCAACTTCCTTTTCGTCATCTACTAATTGATTGCAATCACATAATCATTCTTCACATTGTGTAACTATTTTTAGTCATTTATCTCTTTTTTTCTCTGACTGCGGCAACAAGTGTGGATACAGATCCCGATTGCACTTAGAATTGGAAAGGAAACACAAAGGAAAGGGGGAAGAATAGAGGAACAGATGAGGAGAAAGATCTTAGATTTGTAAGTTGAGCCTTCACTTTCAGACATGATAATAAGTGGATTAGAAGAAGTTTTGAGAAGAAAAAACAACTTGCATGTATGTTAGGATTGAATCAGTGCACAAAGAGAGTAAGAATCAATTTTGAACAAGGAGTTACTTAGGAATTTCTTATAGTGGATAAGTTAGGGTTAATTTGAGGTTTATGATTTAACTTATCTAATGATGATATGGTAGCTGATATAGAATTTTTATTAAGTACACTAACGATTTATTGACTGTTAAGTCAATTTGAGATATTAATTAAATGTGAAAATTTAATTAATAATTATGCAAACTTCAACATTTAATAATAAAATTTGACAAATTTTAGAATTTTCTTTTGGTAATTAGCCCTTTAAAGTATTGTGTGCGATAAAAATGAAATTTTATAGATAAATATAGGGGTAGAGAATAAATTCATCACTAATAACATTGATCAGCAATGGATTAGTAACGAATTTTTGATACATAGCTAACTCATTCTAAAGACAAGAATTTTAATGATAGATTAAAATTTATTATTGAAAATAATTTTTTTGATTCAATAGTTGAAATTATATTTTTCACTCGATAAATTCATATTTAAATTCCCACACCTACAATTTTTTTATTAAAAAATTTATCCACTTTTGAAATTAAATTATTTTATATGCTTATTGGAATGGTTATATATAAAGAGTTGTGATAATCCTATAATATAAATTTTTTTATTTAATTTTAACTGAAATTTAAATTAAATATATCATAATTTTAGAAATTATAATTAAATTAAAATTTATTAGTTATAAAATATATTGATTAAAGAGTTAAAAGTATGTAATTTTTAATGAAATATGACAAGTATAAAAATAAAGTAAAAAATAAATTTTTGTAGTCTCTTGCATTTCTTTAATCCTGTACTGAATTTTTTTGAAACAAACATGGTGTCTAAGCCCAAACCCTCCCTCAAGAGTATACATATGGAGCGACCCCTGCCCAGTGCAGTCAAAAGCTACCACCCATGCCCACCCGGCAACCAATTGCACTGTCCAAAAGGCTAGTAGACTGGGCCAGAGAATCTTGAACGAGAGCCGACAACGAGAGAAGGAACCTAAGTCACTAGACCCGTTCCGTTGTGCACAGCAAATTCTATAGCAGCTTTTTATTTAACAGAATTTTACTGATGATTAAAAATTAAGAAAAAAATTAGCATATAATTTTTCATAATAAGAATTTCTTATCTAAATTCAATTTATTATCAATTTAAAAAATAAACTCTCACATATTTATTTTTTTAATTTATAGTGAAACAGGGATAGGTAATGAAAATTTAAATCCTAAATATATACTACTTTAACAATATTATCTAAATTGGGTTAAGAATTACAACACTAATTTTGAGGGTCAATACGATTGGTCGTTTGAGCTCTAATAGTCATTTAGTATTGATTTGCACAATACTATATAAAAATGGTCGGACTACTGGAACAACTCATGCAAATGTCGTTATTCTCGAAAATTTTCCCCTTTGAAATTGTCATCAAAGCAGCGTTGTATTATATAATAACTTACTTCAAGATTCTAGACACAGATTTCTTGGATTGATGGAACCAAAAATCCTCTGCAGTCTGCATCCCTTGGACGTCGATGTGATTCCAAGGGCAAGCTCTTGCATTGGTTCACTATAAAACTTGCCATTAATACATAAGCATTCAATAAAACACATCGAAATTAGGAGAGCAAATTCTGCATTCGCAAAATGAACTATAGATAGCCCTTCTCTTTGCAGCATTGGATAGCTTCGTCAAACATCTCATCTAATCCATACTTGAATTCAAAACCAGAGTCCAACAATTTCTTTGGAGAAACTCCTGGGGTTTTATAGCCTTCAATACCCTTCAGAGATCTATCAAAAAAATAAAAATTAGCATTCTTACTATAATTTTTCGCTTTCAGCGTTAAAGGAATAATATATGGGGAAGAAAAAATATGACTCACTCCACTGTTGGTATTGGGAACTGTGGATACTTGGCTGAAAGAAACTTAGACAGCTCTTCAATGGTTATGGTGTGTGAAGAACAAATATATCTCCCTCTTGCTTCAGGATATTCAAATAGAAATATGTGTGCTCTAGCCACATCATCTGTGTGCACCATTGATAAATTGAGAAGAAGACCATATTGCTCCCTCTCACCTAAATGAATGATGTTAATTTTATCAAGTGAAAGAATTTTATGTATTGCATATTCTTTGATGATGTTAAAAAAAAAAAGGTGTTGTCCCAAAATAGTCCAAGAGGGGGGTGAATTGGACTTTAACAATTTTTCGACTCTTTCTTGCAGCCTAATGAAAAATTGTGACTTTGTTCAACTAGATGCTTCTCTATATAAAATGATAGTGATACGTGTTTCAACAATGTGTTCCTAAGTTATAATTCAAGCCTCAATCAATATTTATGGCAATATCTAACAAAGCATACATCATATAATAGATAACTAATTTCTCAACTCACTCAATAAGTTTACAAATTTATCAATTCAATCTATTCAACCAATATTCAATATCATGTATAGAAAGTAAAATCTAAATTGCACAAAAATAAGGAGGTCAAGGTTAGAGAGATCAAACACAACGATTTTTATAGTGGTTCGGCTTAACTAGCCTACATCCACTCTCTCAAAGAATCCTCTTTAAGTCTTCTCTCTACTATTTGCTCTTTTGAAGGCAAGAGACCAAAAGCCCTTTACAACTTTTCAACACCAAGCTTTCACCAAGGTAGCTTGAAACCTTCACAATTGCTATCACAAGCACTTACTCTCTCAAGCTTCAATAGGTACTTGTACAACCTCTCTTAAATGCAATTTAATATTTCAACACTCACTCTTACTCAATACAAATCAAACTATAAAGAAGAGATGAATTGATTTGCCAATGGTAGCTCAAAGACTTTAAAGCTCTTAAATGAAAGCAATGAATGAAAAATCAAGATTGAAGTTCAAATGTAAGCTTTTATCAAGTGTAAATGAAGTAAAGAAGGTGTATTTATAGTTCCAAATCATTTTAGACCGTTTGAAACCCTTTTGGAACGTTATACACACTGTCCAAGACAAAATGACTGTTATTTTGTCCTTTTGTGCGAAGTTGAGCAGCTCTGATCAATCAGTAAACTAATGAAATATTGGTAGCAGTCAGCAAACTGGTTAGTAAACTAATTTTTTAGCAAACACATTAGCAAACTAAAAATTTTAGCAAACTAATTAGCAAACTAAGTCAACAGCTGCATGTCTCAACTTGCAATGTAAAATGATTTAGACCTTAGAAAATGTTTCAATAGTAGTGTCCAAGGTTATGATGAGAAAAAGTAATCAGAAAATAACGTTTCATTTTTGAGCTTCATTTGACTAAATTCTCATTTATTCTTTTCACAAAAGACCTAAGACTCAATCTCTAATATTATGCCTTTCATACCTTTTCTTTGAGTCTTGGCTTTCATAGTCTTGTTCTTTTCTCATTTTGGATTTGTCTTGAAATGCCTTTGAGTATCCTTTCTCTTTAGATGCAACTTCAAGAATTCTTTATGAATGAGTTTTGTTATCATCAAAATCAATGCTCATTTTGAGCTATACAAGGTCAACAAAAAGTCTAATAAAACTTGATTTGATACTCTATGATATAGCAACAGCAAATAAATTCTTAATGTTTTGGAATTTACCCAGTATCATAGCCATTGATGTGTGCACTGAGCCAGGGAACTTAGGACAAATAAAGGGACCGACAATAAAAGAAGGAATTACTGTCACAAGGTCCAATCCATGCTCTTCTGCAAATTCAAGAGCTATCTTCTCCGTCGATGTCTTGGAAATCATGTAAGGACCAAAAGTAAAGTAGTTAATGGACTTTATGTAATCCACATTACTCCAAAAGCCCTCATCCATTGTGTCCACAACCTTGTCACTAAATACAATTGTTGATGCACTGGAAGTGTACACAACTCGCTTCACTGTCTTGGAGTTCAAGCATGCCTTTAAGATCCCTAATGTTCCATCAATTGTTCTTTTTACAATCACTTCCTCAGGTTCTTTGTTTTCAAAATCAACAGGAGTGGCTACGTGAAACACACCAATACACCCTTTAATGGCCGATTCAAAACTTTCCGGGATACTAAGATCAGCTTGGAAGATTTGGAGTTTCTTGGACGCTCCTGGTAGGCTTGTCAAGAAGCTAACGTCCCTTTTGTGTTCTGATCATAATATCAAAAAGTAAAAATTTTATCCCTTTTATTGGACTTTGATCTGAGAACTATTGGTGATCTTTTCCCTAAAAAAAATAAAAAATAAAAAAATAAAAAAAAATAAAAAAATAAAAAAACTCTGAAAGAGATAAACCTTACCTGGGCCAGGTCTAACGGTGGTGTGGGCTGAGTATCCATGCTGAAGAAGCCTCATGATCAACCATGAAGCTACAAATCCAGTACCTCCTGTAACACATACCTTACCCTTATCTGCTTCCATCGCAAGCACTTGATGAAGATGAAGCGCACCTAATGCTCTCTATCCTTTTATTTGATACTCTTTCAATGAGAGCCATATGATTGGCACTGTTTATGCATTGTCATTACCATTTCGTCTTCTGACGCGCTATAATTGATAAATTATTTGATAAATATTTTAATAAAAATAACTTTGAAAAATAAAAAAATACTTTATTTGATAATAAAAAAATCAAAATAATAATGTAAAATAATATTTTATAAAATTAATGATAATGTGAAATAATTTTAATGCTTAGATTTTATTTATGCCTTTTTATTTTTTATAAATAGCTATATAAAATCAAATTTTCTTTATAATTTGAATTTAGGTTTTCAGAGTTATAATTAATTATAAAGAAATACTAATTTATGATTTTTTAATGATGCAATTTAAATTTGTGTAATTATAATTAATGATAAATAAATATTCTTTAAAAAAAACTCAATTGATCTAATTAATATAAAGAAAAATAAAAAAAAAATCAAAAACTAAAAAATAGAAGGTTAAACTCAATTTTTCATATTTCTATCTTCATATATTTATATATAAATATAAACAAAAATTATGTAGACAGATATAGAAAGATAGAGATATTTATATATAGGTCTCTTATTTTTCTATATCTTCAAGATGGTTTATATAGAAAGATAATCTTAGATATTTGAATTTAATTTATATATTTTAATTAATTTTATATAAATTTTAATATTAATATTTAATCTAATGATTATTAAATTTATAAATTTATATTAAATGCACCTTTTATTAATGACCACTTAATGAAAAAAATTGAGGGTGGTTTTAACTTTTAAATGTTTAATTATTAATTAAGAGGATTTATCATTATGAGAATTTAAAAAATATAATTTTAACAGTTTAAAATTATCCTTCGATGTATAATAGTTAAAAATTATAATTATATTATTAAAACTTTTTTATAAAAAAAAATTCATTATTAACATGGCAAACATTAAATTAAATAGATAGAGATAAATGCTTTTAAAAAAATAAATAGAGATAAATGCAGAGGGAGCTGATTATTTTAAATATTAATTATAATATATTTAATTTAAATTTAAATTAAAATTTTAATATTTTTTTACTAATATATTTAAAATAATATTCTTTTTAACAGTAGTTTTAATAATAATATCAAATATAGCTATATGTGACTTGTAAAAAAAATTAAGTGGTTGATCATTTTTGAAGACTAGCCTCCCAAATTAAAGAATTTATTTTAATATTATAAAGTCCAATATAAGTGAGTTATTTAATAAGTGATTTTTATATAATTTAATTTATTTATACGACTTTAATTTTTCAATTAGCCTTTTATTATTCATTATTAAGCATATATTATTATTTTGCAAAAAATGTGTGAGAACTTATTAATGATATGATGTAATTCTTGTAAATTTTATGCATATTATTTGATCGGATGTAATAATTTTAATTTTACTTTGATTTCTCAATATTTTATTTAATTTTAGATATGTCCCTATATTCACACTTTTGTTTGGAAGAGTTTATTATTTTTTTTTTTTTTTAAATAATGGGAGATTTTTCAAAAAATTACATATTTTTTTTAGCTCTTTAATCAATATAGTATATAATTAATAAATTTAACTTAATAGTGTTGAATTCATTTATAAATTATGAGAAATTAAGCTTAAATTTCAGTCAAAATCAAATAATAAAAAATATATTTGGAGGTTTAATACAATTCTTTATATAATCATTCCAGAAAGTACATAAAATAAATTCATTTCAAAGGTAGATGAAGAAGGTATTATGAAAAGCATGAAATCTATCTTAATTGACATAAATTAGAGGACATTAATCTTGATTTCAAATAAGTCCTTTTTCTTTGCAAGATTGAATTGCTCCATCAAACATATCCCCAAGACCGTGTTGATATGTGAATCCACAATCCAAGAGCTTCTTGGATGAGATGCTACAAATTTCATAACCTTTAATGTCCTTCAAGGAGCTGCAGATTAAGTATAAAATTAGAGACAAGGAAAAAAATAACTAAGAGTGGGTGCATATAGCAACTTTCTTTAGATTTAGAGGGTCCATGAAAATCCAGTGTAGGGAAGAAAAATCTAATTAAAGATTGGAAACTTACTCTGGTGTTGGAATTTGAAGATGTGGGTATCTAGCAGAGAGAAATTCAGACATCTCATTTAGTAATATTTCATCCGAGGAACAAATGTACCTTCCTTTTGCATTCGGACATTCAAACAGGAAGATGTGTGCCCTTGCCACATCATCTACGTGTACCATACTCGACTTGATAAGAAAAGAATACTGATCCTTGTTGCCTATATATATAAACATATATACAAAGTTAATCATAAAGTTAATATTCATAGTTGGTAATATTGTCAAAAAAATACCTAAAATCAAAGCTAATCCCATGTAGACAGAGCTTGGGACTCTTGAACAAATGAAGGAGCCAACAACGAGAGAAGGAACCACAGTCACTAGATCCATTCCGTTCTCTTCAGCAAATTCTATAGCAGCCCTTTCTGTCTTTGTCTTGGCAGCCACATAAGAAGTCGCCATCAGGTTTGCACTTCTAAATAAATCTACATCGGTCCATGCACTCTCATCTACCATCTCTTGCCCATTTCCGCTAAACAAAACAGCAGTGGTACTCGAAGTGTAAACAACTCTCTTCACTGTCTTTGAATCTATGCATGCTTTTAAAATTCCTATGGTTGCTTCTACGGATCGTTTGGTAACTGCTTCTTCTTGTTCTTTGTCAGAAAATTCAACGGGATGAGCTAGATGAAAGACTCCCGAACAGCCTTGAATTGCCTCATTGAAACTATCTGGTTTCTCAAGATCTGCATAAAAGATTTGAAGCTTCTCTGCTGCTCCTGGTAGGTTTGTTAGATAGCTGATGTCCTTCTTGCGTTCTGGCCATTACAAGTTAAAAAGATTATTCCAAGATAATATGATCTATATGAATTCATCATAACTTAAAATTTTTTTTCTCTTCAAACAGGCAAGAATTTTTACCAGGATCGGGTCTAACGGTAGCTCGAACAGTGTAACCGGATTCAAGAAGCCTCATAATCAGCCAAGAAGCAATGAAACCTGTTCCGCCAGTTACACAGACCAGACCTTTACCTCCTTCCATTTCTCACGTATGTATTTAGATATGCTGTGTTGATTGAGGTTCATGAACTAGCCATGCACCTTTCTTCTTATAAATATAGTGTGTAGCTTTGCCGGCTGGTGATATCAACAAGGTAAATGAACTTCAATTTTTGTTTTACGCCATTAAACACTTCTTCTCCCCATCAAATCATTTTGTAACAAGACAACTATATATTAGATAAGCCATCAGGCTTAATTAATTCTATGTATACATCAGTTTTAGAGCCTGTTTTGGACTGTCATTGTTATCTTGTATTTGTTATAGCCGCATTGCCTTGAGGAGTCCGATTCGAAATTGGAATGGTTCCAGTGGATGGGTTAGAACCGGTGGATCAATGATTCAATCAGTGAGTCTCTACACATTAATTAAATATATAAATTAATTAAAATTAATTAAAATTAATATTTATTAATATAAATAAATATAATTAATTAAATTTTAATTATTTACAATAAAATTTTAATATTTATTAAGTTATATTTAATAAATTTTGATAGTGTTCTTAAATTTTAGATAAAAATATTCAACTAATATAATACATAAATATATATATAATTCTCTTGTTTAATATTTATGAAATATTAAGTATATATTAAAAAATAAATATAATGAAATGGAAAACACATAGTTGTTAAATTAACTCAATTGATTTTCATTTTAAGGATTTTTTATGAGGTTTTAAGTTTAATTTTTTATATTAAAAATAAAAAAAAGAGAGAAAGAGATTCTATTAAGTAATTAAACCGGCATGATCAACTGGATCACACTAGTTCAACTACTGGGTCAATGGGTCAAGCCGATTATTTTTTTATCTAGTTCAATTACAAATTCAAATCAATTTAAAGATCAATTTACTAATTCACTAATTTAATTAATCGATTTGATCTGAATTTAATATCTATGAATATTTTCTTCAGTATGATTTTGTCTATGAGAGAAGCCTATTGATACCTTATGCTGTCCATTTTTCCTGAGAACAGTAAACAAGGGAAAAGGCAAATTCCATGCACTAAAAAACTGTCTTAAAAAAAAAATTCATGAATTATAAAATCTATAGTTGGGTCGTGACAATAAAATTCAATTCACATTGTTATGAATGATGATTCATGTACTGAATAATTTTTTATAATTAAATTGCTTATACATGACATATTTACAAAGTGTTGCTCTTATTTTCTTTACATCCTAATGTCATCCATTGAAGACTTTGATGATATTGCCACCATATATATTATATAATAAAAGCCAACAGTTTTCAATTATCTTTGTCTGATTACAGTAATAAAAATAGTAATTGTTATTATTATTTTGAGAGTTAAAAAAATCGCGGTATTAATAAAATTTAATAAGTTTAAAAAAATATTATGAGAAATTCTGCTCAATATTGTTATTAGATATGGTATTATAAAATAACTTTTTAAATATATTAATTATAAAGTATTAAAAATTAATTTTGAAAGTCAAATTCAAAAGCCATTTAGCAATTTTTTTATCTTTTTTTAATAATATTTTAAATAATACTTTAAAGGAATATTTTTTTTTGCCTCATAAAATTTCCAAAAGTTAGCATCATCAGCAATTATCCCCTTTTTAAAATAAATGTAATATTTAGGATGTAATATGACAAAATGGAGAACGGCAAGTTGACAAAATGAGCATCAAGAGACTCACTATTATTATTATTATTATTATTATTATTATTATTATTATTATTATTATATTAAAGTGATAGAAGGGTGGGTATTCAAATTTAAATTTATTAAATAAATTATACATTTTAAATTATTAGATCAAATTAAGTTAGACAAGACTCAACTATCTATATATTTTTAGAAATTATTAATTTTATTTTAAAATTTAATTGAACATTCGGCTCAATTTATATAATTATTTTAAAATATAAAAATGAATTTACTACTTTGTAATTTATACTTAATAAAAAAAGAAATTATTATTAAACTAAAAAAAATAAAGGGAAAGAAAAATCGAACTGAGTCCCATCAATTATAGTCTAAAGTCTAAGAGAATTTTTGTTTTAATTTGTAAACTTTAAAAATAAGTTTATTTATTTGTTTATAATATTTATGGACTTATAGGTTAAAAAAAAATAAATTAAGATTATTAAATTAATAATATGCATTTATATATATAAATATTTTTATATTTTAATAAAATTATTAAAAATTTTAAAAATGAAAATAATATTCCTTTTTTTTCTTAAAAATTAATCATTTTATCTACGCATTACATCAATTATTTATTATTTTAATAATATAAATTTATATATATTTTTATATTTTTATAATTGTATTATAAAATTTTATTAATGATAAAATTTTTAATTAATTATAATTTTATTTTAAGTGTGGATAAATAAATAAGTTGATTAATATATTGATTTTTTAAATTGTTAATAAAAGTTAACTATGATTTTTATGCTCTAGATATTAAATAATTTTAAATTTTAAATTTTTTATAGGAACATTTATTTTTTTAAGTACAATATATGTTTAAAAATTTGACATATAGTTAATTTTGAAAAAAATAATAAATAATTAAAAATATAATTATATAAAAAATAATTAAAGTACCAAAATCAGCTACTGAAAAAAAAGGGAGATTTTAATAAGTATTATATTAAATATTCAACAAAAATAAGAAACGAATTTATTTTTTAATATTAATAAATTTTATTAAATTTTAAAATTTAATAAATAATAAAATATTAGTATTTTTTAGTTAGTTTATATATATATATAAATTATTGGATAAAAAACAAAATCAATGTTGAATATTCTTTTTAATATTAATTTAAAAATTTAAAAAATAAATGACTCAAGTAAATTTTAAATAATAATTATTTTTATATTTTTATTTTTATATTAATTAATTAATATCTTTTATAATGCGATATATTAATTAATTAATATTTTTTATTAAATGATATTTTTTAACAATTGATTTACATAAATTAATAAATAATAATAACAATCGATTGACAAATGACAATTAATCAAAAAATATATATATTTTGATCGATCTATTACTTTTTTTTAAATACGAAAATTATTTTCTTTAAAAATAATTAAAATTTTTATTTAATTAAAAAAATATTTTTATTAACTCAATTTTTTAAATATTAAAAAATATTTTTAAATAAAATATCTATTGTAAAACAAAAGAGATAATATTTTTATTAAATTCTATATTTATAAGTTAGTTTTATAATATATTTTACACTAATACTTTCATTTATTTTTTAAAATTTTGTCATATATTTTATTTAATAATTTTATTAATAAATATATTTATAAATTATTTTTATTAAATATATTGACTATTTACTAACCATTTTGAAATAAAGGACCTGTGAATTAATTTTAGATACCTTTTAAATGCAAAGGCTTCTAGAGAGTAAGAAATGCAAGGAAACTTCAAAAGCTTAATTAAAAAAAAAAAAAGCAATTATTCCACTCTACCATCCTGTATTATTGCTCTATTTTATATTAATATAAAAAACAAAAATTCCCCCTGTATTCCATTTTGCTGCATAGACCTCACCTCTATGAATCCCAAATCAGATAAACCCTAGATTCACAGATCACAAATCACAACATCATAGAAAAGAAAAGAATTTTTTTCCCTTTTTCTTTCTCGAATTGCATTTTCTTACGGTATCTAACCATACTCTCAGTCACCTAAATCTCCAGCTTCAAGATCAACACTTTGGGATTTATCATTTTCTTCTCTTGTTTTATTTAGTATGCATAGATCGGGAGCCGCTATGGCTTGGAACGTATTCAAATTCTGTACGGCCCTACGCGGCTTGGGCTCGATCATGATCTTGTTGGTGCTTGGGGTTGTGGGTGTCACCTATTACGCCGTCGTTTTAACCAATTATGGCCCCGCTTTGTACGATAGTGGACTTGATTCTTTCACTGCTCTTGCTGTGTTGATCCCATTTCATTGTTTGGTGAGTTCTTTTTTTTTTTTTTTTTTTTTTAAAACCAAGACCTTTTCTTATCTTGGTTAAATTTTGTTTAAGGAGTAATGGAAATATGGTAGCCCTTGGACACTTTCCAATTTCGCAATTTTTTTGTAAAGGGAGTTGAGGATCTTATAATTTTTTTGGCTTCAGATAGTGTTATAACAGTATATGATTGAGTGTACTAAAAAAAATGGAACTAAAAGTGGAGGTTTTGTTTAAATTTGCAGTTGGTGATGCTATTATGGAGTTACTTTTCTGTTGTTTTAACTGATCCGGGTACTGTGCCTCCTAATTGGAGGCCTTCTATTGATGAGGAAAGAGGTGAGGTTGACCCATTAAATGCCTCAGATTTCAGTGGCTTGCCGGCCAATCCATCTAATGAAAGAATCCGGTATTGCCGGAAGTGCAATCAGCTGAAACCACCTCGTTGCCACCATTGCTCTGTTTGTGAGTTTCCTTGACAACTTTCTTTTTCTTTATCACCTTATTTATCAGGAAAAAATAATTGTCTATTTTGTTTCTTTCAGGTGGGAGGTGTGTGCTAAAGATGGACCATCATTGTGTATGGGTTGTAAATTGTGTTGGAGCATTAAATTACAAATATTTTCTTCTATTTTTGGTAAGTTGCGCTTTACTGCCTGTGCCCATATATCTCATGTTCTTTGTATGTATAGCTAAAGTAGGGAGCTGTCTCTTCATATATGCTTATATTCCAATTAATTTTTTGAAATGTGAAAGAGAAGAAAGCTTTTGCTTTTTGCAAATTATTTATCTATAAGATCCTGGAAAATATAAAATTAGATAAGAGGGCTTCCTAAAAGAGTGTATGAGTAAACAGTGTTGGCTCTGATTATGTGTTCTTAGGGATTGTGCTGTTACACTTTTGTGAATTACGTTTTCTCATAGTTTATTTTCAGTGTAATTTATTAGTAGGATGACACCTTTTCTTGACATTTCCTTGACAGTAATCTTAAATGTTAATGCAGTTCTACACATTTCTTGAGACAAGTCTTGTGACTTTGTCGCTGCTGCCACACTTTATAGCATTCTTTAGCGATGGTGAAATTCCTGGCACACCTGGGACTCTTGCAACCACATTTCTTGCCTTTGGTACTAGGATCTGCTTAGCCTGTTTTGTGATCTGTTTAATTAGTAAAGTCCATTTGTGTCTCTCTATAGCTAATGTTGCTCTTTACAGTTTTGAATCTGGCATTTGCATTGAGTGTTCTGGGATTTCTGATCATGCACATATCCTTGGTTTCCGCTAATACCACTACTATTGAGGTATTTCTTTGGCTTAACTTGTTCAACTGCTATCAGATATTATGTTTTCGCTTTTGTTTCTTTTAACATGAAGCAAGTCTCTTGTGCTTGGTTTCTGGATGCACAAAGGATCTCAAGCTTCTATGGTGATAATAAAAATTGGGTTCTTGTTTGGCATAATTTAAATCAACGCAGCGATGGACTTTTTGTGAATGACATTTCATGCTACATAATTGATTGGCTCCCTTATGAACTTATCTGGCTTTGAGTTTAGATGCTCAATTTCTCTCTCTCTCTCTCTCTCTCTCTCTCTCTCTCCTTTTTTGTGGAACTCTTGGTGCTCAATGTGAAGAGAATATATTAAATTATCGCTGCCATGATGTCTGTTAGGGATGCTCTACTAATTGAAATGCTATTGTCTTGTGATCAGGCATATGAGAAGAAAACCACGCCAAAATGGCGGTACGACCTTGGTCGTAGGAAGAATTTTGAACAGGTGATATTTTTATTGCAGTTTGTTGATATTGCTTCTTTATCTCTTTTCATGAATGTTCTGTATGAAATCCGGCAAATGATATGTAAAAATGAGTCAAAGTCACAGCTGTGCGCAATTCTATTCTAGCTTAATAAAAGGTTAAAAACCCTTGTCTTGAGGAACTATTACCTTCTGAATGCATTTTAGGCAAATTACATAAATAACGAATATGAAAAACCTCAGCCCAGGAGGTCTCTCATGGTTCATATACTTACTGATGCTTCCTTCATCTTCTTATGATAAGGACGCAGCACTCATCCTGAAAATGGGTAAAACTTCGTAGACATGTTTGACTTGAATAGGGACCAGATGGAAGTGTTTAGCACTGCTATGTCATCAAACTGTGTTTGAAATAATTGTTTTCTGCATGTAATTACTCCAAATAGGGTTCTTAATGTTGAGGTGAATAACTTTCTTGTACCATGTTGTGAACAAGAATAATTTTGACTTCATTTTGGTCAAGTATGAAAAGAGAATCATTCTAGCTGTTATATTGTTTGAGTAGCAGTTGAAAAAACCTGAATGATTAGACATGGTTTACGCAGAATGGTTTTTCCTGCTTAGCTTCCATGTGTTTGTATGGTTAGGCCAAAGCTATGAAGAGATACATGTGTTATTTAAGATGAAAGAAAGCAATGTTACAGGATGTTGAACTTTTTCTGGTAGTTACCTAAGCAATTGTTATTTGAGACTAAGGTTTAGTTGTTGCTGTTGTTGCGTAAGTAATTGTTGTTTGTCAAGTTATCTAGTCTTTTGTTAAAGCTATGTTGAAGCGATTATCATTTAATTTACATTATAAAAGTTCGTTGTGTAGTTGCTAAAACTACCTCATTTTCATTTAAAGCTCTATTAGTTCTCTATTAATCTCCATCCAGTATTGTTCTCTAATAAACATTTTGGTTTTTGTGTCTCAGGTATTTGGGGCAGATAAACGATACTGGTTCATTCCGGCTTATTCAGAAGAAGATTTGCGACGGATGCCTGCACTTCAGGGTCTTGAATATCCATCAAAGCCTGACTTGGATTCCCAAGAGTTCTAGGTATCAGTCATGTCATGGAACTGGAAAATTTTCTTTTCATAACAATAGATATGGAGCCCAGCCAAAATGTGCCACTATGTCCAAAACATTGATAAACAAATTGCAGCTAGTATGGGCTCCTAACCATTCATTCCCACGTCTTATTTGTGAAATAACTGGAGAGAGAGAGAGAGTTTTGAGAATCAGATGTTGAAGATCAAAATCTAGGTTGCAGAATACTGGGGAAGGCACGAAGGGCTGATATTTACTTGTTCTAATTGTGAGGAGGAATTTGGGAACAGCAAGAAAAGAAATGTAACGTTGTTGATGTCGTGGGATGCTGATGTTGATGTTCCTGTAGGTTTTGTTGTATATTTGATTGAATGGAAAATATAGAAAATGAGTCTCTGGCTTTTACCTGCCTCCGCAGAGGTGGCAGATCCCCGTCTATTCTTCATTATGATATCATGGAAAATTTTTCATTTTTGTGTTGGCCTTTCTTCTTTCTGAACGGGGCTTAGGCTGAATCGGTATCATTGCAATGGACAGGCTGCAAGGCTCTCCATTCTTCAATGTCAAAATCACATTATGAATTAAATTTGACTCATTGAAAAAATTAAAAGAAAAACTGATCGATTAATACTAAAAAATTAGATTAAGAATATGGTTACTCATAATTATGTCCTACCCACAACGGCTGATAGTTATAAAGATAATGATGATAATAAATTTTAAGCCTGTTTGTTACCAAAGTTATTTATCTTCTTGGGAAAAAAATATTTTTTACATATTAATAAAAAATAGTTTGAAATTATTTAATTATCTTTAAAATTTTATTTCAAATATACAAAATTTAATTTAAAATGATTTTTAATAATTTTAAACTAATTTATTGAAAATAATATTTTTAATAAAAATTTAAATAATAATGTTAAATAAAATTAATTTTTTTCAAAATAAGAGAAATTAAAAAAAATTATCAATAATTTGCGACTTTAATTATTATTGAGATTAAAATTTTAAAATAATGCAGTTCTTAACACTTCCTTTCACACTTCTTTTATAAATTTATGTTTTTATTTTAAAGGAAGAAGACCAGGACATTCTCGCTTAGCGTAGCGAAAAGGATCGCGTACGTGGCACTAACGCAGGTCATTCCAGTGCCTTCTTTCGCGTTTCGAGTCTCTGTGTCGCAATATTGCAGTCTCCAGGTAATTCGTTCAACTTTTCTTACCCATTTTCTTGCACTTTCTCTTTAGCCAAGCTGATTTACAAAACCTAGAATAGCATATCTGTGAAACCCCCAAACCACTCCTCCCCCTTTTAGCGTAGCTTTTAACATTTATAAGATATCTTTCCCGCTTTTACTCCGCAGCAAAAGTGGGACGTTTATGAGAACTCGATTTGTTTGTCACTTTGATGATTGTTGAACAGATGAAACTCAGGCATGCGCATAATTGTAGTGCACATGGTGGCTGCTGCTGTTCCTCCAATATGTGCATATCCTAAATATGCAGCTGGTGCAACGAATGGCATTCAATTTTTAATGAAATGGAATAAAATTCTTATGGGCTCTGTTTGGATAGGTGTGATTTGGATTTGTATTTCAAGTGAAAAATTATAAAATTTTGACATGATATCAAATTCAAACACTTCATTATTTGAAATTCACACCTATTCAAACGAAGATTGTATGATTATATGCCATTTTCATTCTGTTGCATTCTATTTCAGGTTATCATAGTTTATAACATGCACTTAGTTCATTGTTTGCTTATTATTATTATTATTATTTTGTGAATACTTGATTGTTTGCTTTTTTTTTTTTATATATCTTGTAAAATTCTGTTATGATCATTCGGAGTTTCTTCTTCCATTGCTGGGAAACATAGCAGTTTTTAAGGTAGAAATTTGTGAATCTTATTCTACAGTATTGAACACTGGATTTTCCTCAATTCATTTATTGTTTGTTGAGGTGTGTGATCCTTGAAAGCTTTTCTAGAGACCAAATTGATAGGTTTTTCAAGGGGATCAATTTTCAAACATTTGAACTTGTTTGAAGCGATAAATCATAGAAGATGCAGAGGAAAAGAGAAGGTAGAAACGATTTCTTTGGCATGGGCGACCCTTTTGTTAATTTCCGGGGCTTTGGCATGATGCCCAGCCTATTTGGAGGGAGAGATCCATTTGATGACCCATTCTTTACTCACCCATTTCGGAGCAAGTTTTCAAGTTCTTTTACTTGTGATGCATTGCATGCCAATGGAACAAAAGCAGTAGTTGTAGAAGAACTAATCTCTGATGATGAGGGAGAAAAAGAAAAAGATATACATATTGGTTCAGGCGAAGAACCATCTATTGAGCATCCTGAGGAAGATCTTGAAGGTAGATAAACTTCACATTGAGATTGTCATTTTTTTTTAGCTTTTAACGAATATGTGCTTGTAAACAATAATGGCAACTGTAACAGATCTGGCAGAGAAGAAAAGCAAGAATGTGAATCATAGGCGTGATTATAACAACATAGAAGGGACTAAGCCACAAGCTCATAATTTCAGTTTTCAAACTTGCAAAGTCACATATGGTGGTGTAGATGGAGCATATTACACATCTACAAAGACCAGAAGGGCAGGCAATGATGGAGTGAGTAACTTTAACTTTTTCTAGTTAGTATTATTTTTTTCCCCCAATTTCTCATGTTATGAAGCTGTGATTGTGTTTCAGGTGGTAGTTGAGGAGAGCTAAGAAGCAGACAAAGTTACGGGTCAAGCTAAACATAGAATCTCTAGAGGGCTTCATGATAAGGTTATTATCTTATTAATATACAATGAACCCATTGAAAGAACTTGGATTCTGATTCTAAACCATTAAAGAAAATTTATTAGGTGTTAAAATTTTTATTATATAAATGGTCTGTTATCAATGGTTAATGCTCTTTGGTTGACTTCAGTACTTCACTTCATCCTTCATATGTATTGTTCTAGTCTAATTGCAGCACTAGGTTAACTGTCAAGTATTGGTGATATTGACTTATATCTTTGTTTTTTATTTTTTACTTTTGGTGGTTTTTTGGAGAAAGGTTAACCTTTGAAAATTTTGTATTAACAAGAAATCCTCCAGCACAATTATTGAAGATGATGGGATTTGTTAATCATCCTATTGTCCTTTTGAATGGTATCTTTATTTCCATACCCATTATCTAGTTTTGTCGATCAATTGTCACCTCTCCTTGCACTTAGGTAGGCAGAGGAGTAAATAAGTGCTACCCCATTATTGCATGTGGCAATTAAAGAATTTTTTTTTTCCTTTTTTGGGGGGTATTTTGAGATGGTTGTGTGCCTTATGTAGGGCCATTCCATCACAAGGAAGCTTAATCCAGATAGCAAGGTGGATACAATGCAGACTTTACACAATCTGAATGAAGGTCCATTGCTGCTATTGCTACTGATTCCTGTGATAATTTAGAAATTAGAATATATTCAATTCTTGTGGTTAGTAGAACTAATTTTGTAATGATTTTCCAGATGAGCTTGCTGGGTTTGAAGAAGCATGGAATGGTAATGTCAAAGGACAGTGGCTTGGCTCAAGTAATCAATTTGATTTCAATGGTAATAGATGTAACCTTGGTTGCCTCCTTATGAGATGAGGTCCTTGGTTTAGATTTTGTTCTCCTTTTTTGGCTCTTGCTTGTTTTTATGTTCATTTTACTTGAGGATTACTAGATATTGTTGTGTCAAACACGCTAGTCTGAGAGCTGTATGAATCATCTTTCCCTTGGGTTCAGTTTGCCCTTTAGAAAGAACGAGGGTTTGAGTACAGAATCATGGACACACAGCATTAGCCTTTTTATTATTGTAAATTTAGTTGGTTGATTATTGCAAACTGCTTTTCCTTGCACCGCCATTGGAAATTAGTGGCATACCTTTGGTAAGCATATGACAATATGGGTCTGGACAGCACTGATGAGAGAAATTATCGACTGACCTAATAGATTCATTTCTGGGCATCTATGTGATCTCGAATTTTTTTTTTGAATTTTTATTATTCTTATTATTTTTTGTTTCTGCTTGTAATGACACAATTGAGGATGGCAATGTAGGTTCTAGCACCAGTGAACAGAAGGAGAGGGCAACTTGGGGCGGTTGGGCACTTCCAACAGTACAAAATCCCCGAAATACTGGAGCAACTTCTGCAGGAAAAGGCAAAAAAGTTATTAGGATCAACATTGAGTAATCGATTTGCATATTGCCTATAATAGAATTAAGCCTGGAACGGGGCATTTGTTTGGCGTGAGGCGCCAGCGTGGTGTAAAGCCATGGTGAATACCGAATTGATGTGTATCCTTGTACATAGCAGCCAGACATTCGATTATATGGCTTTAAAAATATATTCTATGTTTGAATTTCTCATGTCTTCGTTACCAAGTCGGATCAGGATGCTTATTTTTGCAATTTGCAAAAGACAAATTAGAGATAGTACAATTGAGAATTTATGGACTGCTAGTGTTAAGCCTAATGCTTTCTTTTGTATGTGGTTTATCATTTCCGGTACAATTACCAGAGAAATTACTGTATAATATATACACCGCTGAGTTATGCTTTGTATAAGGGGATAGTTTCAATTGGTGATTGATTTTGTGAGTCTTATTCTGCACTGCAAGTTCACCTGCTAATTTTTAAGACCTGAGGAATTCATAGAAAATCACAAAAATGTGCTCTTCTTTTGGGCGTAACTCGGGCTTAAAATTCCACCAATCAAATCATTTTTCAAGAAAGGCTTTGGTCGGTGTATTCTTTTAAGAACTCCAATCTAAGGCCCCTGCAAGGTCCTAAGTCCCGAAGCGTTTTCTTTTACACCATGGAATTGTATTTCTCTTTAAAAGCCTCATCCTATTTACATTAATTGAATAAAAGTGCATCTCACCACATTAAAAAAAAAATAAAATTAAAAAGAACCAAAATCAGAGAACGTTCATTTTCTATATTACAAAACATATCTAAGCAAATCACACCTATATATGACATTATGATAATGCGATATTTATTATTTTACATAAAAACTGATAACACCGTTAAATTTAACCGCGAAACACGTGTTCTTCACCTGACTTTTCATCCACAAACCTAATCCAACGGTTAGGGCTCCTCTTTGAATTCGCACCTCCACCACTACTCCCTATATTCGCAATATCCAATCCTTTCCCAACCGGCAAAGACACGGATCTAACTACACGTGTCCCTCTCTCAAGCACCCAATGCCATCTAAACCCAGAAAGGTTGCTCTGATAAGCGTTCTTGCGTACCAAAACAGCGCCTTTATGGCTCAACTTAGCGAACCTCAAAAACCTAAAAAAATCCCTCCTTTTACAATCCACCACCAAAAAATCCACCCCTGAAAGCCCCGCCATCACCTCCTCCACATCCCCTACGATCACCTCCGTCTTCGTCATGCCAGCCCCTTGCATGGATTTTGCATACTCCGATCGTGACCGTTCATCTGGGACTAAGCACACGTGTCTGCCGCAAGTGTGATTTGCAGCGACAGCTAGGCCGATGCTCGTGGCCGTTGGACTTCCGTGAGACCATGATTCTACTATGAGGGTGGCATTCCAGCCGGCAGCCAAGGCGGAGAGGAGCTCAGGTACGCCAGATTCTTTGAGATTCTCACACTGCACACATCAATCAAATAATCTGTATATATGAGTAATGAAAGTGAATGAAAGAGATATAGAAATGGGAAATATATAAATATAGTTATATATCTTACTGATTTAACAGTGTAAATATAAGCATTTAAAGCTGTATCTGGAGACCAAACCAGCTTCATATTTCTCTGCATATCACGTAGGTGCAGTGTTCCTTGTTGAAGGTTGGAGACCTGAGAATTAAGGGCTCGTCCAAGTGATGTAGGAGCTGTTTGGCTTTTAAATGGATTTGACAGAGGTTTGTTGGTTTTCTGCAGCCGTTGACATTTTTAACTGCGCATGCAATTGGATTTAATGTATGGCCCTCCATCCTATATATATCCTCATATATTAGGAAAAAATAAATAAATTTTATTCTTACACAATCTTATAACATACTCCCTATATTATTTTATTATATTTAAAATTTTTAAATAAATTCAAAGTAATTAATTAGATTAACTCTATTAAATTATGAATATTCTAATTTATTTTTAAAAAATGAGCGACGGAACTGAATGTCAACAAATATTATGATTTGATCGAAGATTCATATGGAAGGTGTACACTTGAAAGATGTGACTGTGATGTATGTGATATTTTCTCGTTCGTGTTTGTGGGGTCCCCCCCAAACGTAGGCTATTTTGGCAATATATTGTTATTGTCAACTGAAATCCTTTTCCTCGTTTTGTCATTGTCGTCTCCTTAATTACTCTCTGCTTTTTCAATGTAAATTCTAATTTGACAGTAACTTTTCCAAGGATCAATCAATAACAACCTATAACTTCTAGTTAATTCTACAAATTACTCTGATCTGCGAGCAGCAACTCATATGAAGGGGGTTACATGATGTGCAGGTGAATCATGGACTAATGGTGATAAAGATGACTTTGGTTTTAGATGTTCTGGTTTCTGTGGGTAGTCATGAATTGGATGCAATGTATTGAAAATGTGGGTCGATTGATTTGATGGTCCCTCCCAAGATGGTAAGGCCAGGGATGGTTGATTAAAACGGTGCGTTTAAAATTGTTAAAAAGTATTAAAATTGTTAAAAGTGATAAAATTATTATTATTATTATTATTAGGTCTTCAGAAAAAGCATGTATATAATATGAAAGTAAATAAAAAGAAAATAAATAAGAGGCATCATAATGATGTGTGCCACTTGCACTAGTTTCGTTCTTCACAGTTGTAGTTAGCGGTATACAATATATGGGCATATGTTACCAGTGCAGGTTGCAATTTAATGTTAACAACCCTATTTAATAAAAGGTTATATTATGTTTAGCAAGAGATAATATAATTTAATATTTTAAATACTTTATTATACTATAGTTTAATATTAAATTATATATTATAAGCAGGTCTACGTTTCTAATATCCCTAGCTTTGAGCTTATCTAAATTGACAACTGAAATTTGGATAAGTTGCAGAGCTTTTATTTTTAATATATGGAGTGCTTGCTTAATATTATATATTTGATTTACCATGCACCCTAAACAACTCAAGAGTTGTCAACTACCGGGGAGATAAATAAATTATTTTTCTGAATCTTTTCTTTTATTGTTGTGTAATTATGTATATCACTGAGATTTTATTGTTGGAAATAATTTGTTTTATTTGGTTTTATGCTCACAATAACTAAATTTACTCTCATTTAGAGTAAATATATCTGTATATATTTATTAGAGTTTTATATGTTTCGTTTAATAATAATGCAAAAAGATGAATATTTTTTTTTTAGGAGTATTTCTTATTTTGATAATTATTACATTAAAAGTTATAAGAAAATCATATAATCAATCGAACAATAATCAAATAAATTAAGTTTAAATTCAATTTATTAAATAAATAAATTAAATTAAAATAAATCGAATTTTGGGTAAATGACAAGCGACTTAGCTCATTTACCGTCATTTCGTTGATAAAACGAGCTTATCATTATTTAGTGAATTTATTATAACTAAATTTAAATTTTCAAATCAAGATAAAATATTTATATATTTTATTTTTAAAATTTATATGAAATCTATATATCTAATAATAAATAATTCAATGTTATAAAACTATATTATATTTTCAATAAAAACTTTTAATTTTATTTAAAAAAATAATAAAGCAGATATTTAGGTCTCAACTTTAATAAAGTCTCCGTCTCAAACGTCACCGTTTACTTGGATATTAAATTCTAATGGTCAATGCCTCCCACTTGCAGTAGAAAACATTTCTTTCAACCAAATCAAAATATTTAGCAAAATTTGTTAATCAGCAAACAAATTGTACAGGTTGTCTCTATCTACGATCACAATTTTATTAAATACATGAGTCTTGTATAATTATTTTTTAATTTATGATAAATTAAATTTAAATAAAAATTTCTCTTTTAATATGAATTTTTCTTGCTTAAACTTGATTTATTATAAATTTAAAATATAAAATATGTAAAAAAATTCACATATAATTGTATTTTGAATCCTTGGTGGAGTCTAGACGAAAATTTCTCTTCCGATATATATTTTAGTGTTGAACCACCTAAATCTATGTGCGGGCTTTTCTTTCATATGTATGAGAAAAATGTGTGTGTGTTTTGTTTTTTTAAGTAAATCTGATTATGTATTTTTTTATTCATTTAAGCTTAATTAAAATTTAAATTTAACAACTATTTTCAACTATTTTTGAATTGGACCAAAAGTATGATCCAAAATTTAAATTGTGTTTGGTGGAGGACTAAAAAATATTAAATTTTATTTTTATAAGTTTTTAATCTTCAAATAAGATAATTATTAATTAAGTCTCCTAAAATTAGTATTTAATTCTTTAAGAGAGTATAAATATTAATGAAAGATTAAAAGTTATAAGAGTAATAATTATTCTTATTAATTTCGTACCAAATGACTTCAAATTTATCATGAATACATAGAATTTAAACTAAATTTAAATTCATTTTCATTTACAATAACAAATTTAGTCCAAATTTAATTTTATAGATCAAATTTCTCAACCCAAAAATAGTATTAAATTTAATTTATGTTTAACTTATTTATTAATTTTATAAGCTTAATTTATATTTAATTTATTTATAAGCTCATAAATTTAAGTTAATTATTATGTTTATGAACTCAACTCGGCTCATTGAATTTAATTATTCAAATTATTTATAAATTAGCTTTTATTAATTATTATATAAAACACATTTAATAATAAATTTAATAAATTATAATAATTAAATTGAATTAATAATATCAAATAATCAAGTCGAGACAAACTCGATGAATTGAGTGTGGAGTTGCTTGATTTATTTGCACCCATACATATTTTGGTAGAGTATATATAATTAAAATTAAAATTATAAGATAAATTTCAATATCACCATAGATATTTAAAGTTCATAAATTTTATAAATGTCTAATTTAATACATTTATATAATCTCACTAGTTACGTTGATAAAATTCATAGAATTGAAATGATTTTTAAAATAAGAAAATATTTATAATTAAAATTCTTAATGGAATTTATGAAGTCTCACTTCATAAAATAATAATATATCTGAATTTGATATTATATTTACATTTACATATTTTTTTTATTTTAAATATTAAAATATAAATTCAAATCATTTTAAATGCAAATCTATCCAATAAAAAACTTAAAATATTCCCAATGAACAAATTCATGGATTATCCAATATCTTAAAAAATGCCATAGCAATTAGCAAAAACCAAAACATTCTGTCTGTCTTATGAACCTTTTCATTGTTTGGACTTGAGATAGATGCAATATTGGCCAAAATTGAGCGTCTCCTCTAAATTCTATTGTACAGCTGCATGAATTCAAATGGGTCATTTTGGTTAAGGTTAGGGTTTACTTTTCTGATATTGATACGGATTTAATATCTAACAGAATTAATTGGTGAAAAATGATTGATATAATTGATTCCTATAAGTTTGAAATTAAGGCTTAATTATTGTTTTCGTTAGGGTTCACTTTGCTTGGCACTTGCAAGCATCATTTTGTCCATTCATTGTTTGGCGTTTCTGGTTCCATAACAATGATGTAGGGGTTCTGCTGCACATTGGAAATGAAACGTTATGGGTGTATATTGCAACATTATTAGCAACCACATGACTTGCAAATCATAGTGCATTGGAACACGGTGCACTGGAATATGGATAGTTAAAAAAGAGCCGTGGAGACCAGTCGAGTGTTTGTCTTATAGTGCAGAAAATTTGAAATGTAATATGCTTACAACTCTCATCTCTTCTGAGAATTTCCATAGTACCAATCTCTTTTAAGAGTATCTCAGATGAAAAGAATCGGGATTATTCATAAACAGTGATCTCTATTGTCAACAAGGACAACTAAGAGTTGTTTTGTAATAGGGAAACCATAAACTTGGAACATAACAACTATATTCAAGTAGAGGTGGGATCAGAAATAATTGCGCTTAATATTAGTCTGAGTTATTGGTAACATTAATCCAAATAATTGCACTTAATATTAAAAAAGAAAAAATTTAATATAGACTATGGGTAACAGTAATCCAGTTAGGGGGCAGGGTCCCCTAAAATTCGCCACTGTATACAAGAAAACTTGTTCAGTTGAATACAACTCCCTACATATCATAACATGGCAGCAATCCTCAAGAAAGGACATGTCAACATGGTTAGGTAAAAATTAGCAACTGTGCTTCAATATCAGCTAGTAAGTAAAGGATCGAAGTCTTGCCTCTTGACGTTGAAAATTGAGGCAAAATGTCCACAATTCTGATTTCTGAATTCTTAAATATAAGTTAAGGAGTGACAATAAATTCACTTAGTTCCTCCAACACAGCTTGCATTGTGGGCCTGTGATTAGGAGATTCGTGAGTGCAAAGAAGTGCTAATCTCCCAAGTTTGGCAGCTTCTGATTCTGAGAACTTTCTCCCAAGATTTGCATCAATAAAGTCTTCCACCTTGCATGATTCCACTGCATGGCGAGCCATTGCAGTGACTATTCGCTTTCCACTGAGGATTTGAAGTACAATCATACCAAATGCATAAACATCACTCTTTTCAGTAAAACGACCAGTAGTTGTGTACTCAGGAGCTAGGTATCCCATGGCAGCACTAGCTTTGAGAATGGAGAAGACAACGTCATCTGCAAGGAGTTTGTGCAAGCCTGAATCCGAGAGCAATGGATTGTATCGTTTGTCAATGAGCACTTTCTCAGCTGATATGTTCTGATGGAACAGAGAATGTTTGTTTCCTTTATTACCGTGTAAATACCCAAGACCTGGTTAGGAAAGGAAACAACTGGAAAGATTATCAATTTGAAGAAGACTATGCTAAAAGCCTAAAAGTCATAGGATGAAAGCTTGTTTAAGAACTATAAATTAGGTGAGGAAACTATGAGTGATCACTATAAAAGTATGTTCATACGATTAGTTCGACTAGCTATTTGACTTGATCATATTTCATAATTGTTACCAAATGCACCTAAAATCTTCAGATACAACAAAAAGAAATGCAGGAGAGGCATGAAAGGCAAGCAGTTTTAAAAATTTAAGACAAATACATCAAAGCTAAAGAAATATCTTTAAGAAAAATTAAGGGAAAAACTTCGATGGCAAGCAGATACACTGACCTTTGGCAATGCCATTTATGATAGATATTCTGGTTGACCATTCAAGAATCCTCCCATTGCCCTCCTTTATGTCAAGATACTGCAACAGGTTTCCATTTGGGACAAAATCATAAATGAGAAAACACTCCCCCCTTCCTTTTGAACAACAAAAGCCTCTCAACCTCACCAGATTTTCATGTTTCAATGAGGTCAAAATCTTCACACCCTTCAAAAAATCAGCTTCATCAGATTTGCAACTTGTTTTAGTGATGCACTTTACAGCAACAATTGATCCATCTCTTAAATTTCCCTTGTAGGTGGCCGAGAAATTACTCTTCCCCAACAAATTCACCTCTGAGAAGCACTGAGTCGCTCGTTCCACCTCTTCTAAATTGAACATGAAGCTCTCAAGAAATTCCTGAGAGAGCCCATTTTTGCTCTGGCCTATGGCCAAGGGATCCCACCCATTGGAATACTCTAGGCTGATAAGTGGTGAGGCACTCTTCCTATAAACCTCCTTGAGCTGGTCAGTACTAAGCCGGCTATCTGAAGTATCAAATGCACTTCCAATTTTCTGTTTCTGGCGACGGTACCATGTGAATGTGAGAAGTCCAGTGACAGTTAATGCAATGAAAATTCCCATTACACCAAATATGACACCAAACTGCGGGTTTTTGGATGAATTTGAACAGTGAGTTTGGCTGCAATTAGAAGGTACATTTGCAGATTCTGGGATATCCTTTTGCAAAGCACCACTAGGTTTGAAAGGTTCAGATCTATTTGGGTTTAGATGATCAGAAGCTGTACACGTTTCCAAGTTAGGAAACTCAATTCCACATAAACCAGGGTTGTTGTCATACTGGAATCCACTATTCAGCCTCTTCAAAGCTTCATTTTTCATCAACAGGGAGATTAAAGAAGTAAGCCACCATCTCAATTTTCTTGTGATATCAACATAAGCAAATAATATAATGGAAAGCAGAAACTATATATCATGGTTTGGGAAATCATATAATTACCTGGAGGTACCTTCCCAGAGAGACTGTTGTTACGAATGTCTAGAGCTTGTAGCATAGAGGCATTAGCTAATTTTACTGGTATTGAGCCAAAAAGACCATTAAAGCTCAAATCCAGCCTTGTTAACAAACTCAAATCTCCCAAGCTTGCAGGAACTGCACCAGTTAAATGATTATATTGTAAAGCAAGGACATTAAGCTTCTTCAGAGAACCCAGTTGAGTTGGTACACTCCCAGTCAACTTATTGCAACACAGCTGCAAAACTGAAAGCAAAGAGTTCCCGATTGAGGCTCAGTTGGTAAAAATTTCCCATCTGACTACTGTTATGGCCTTTAAAATGTGACTGTTGCTACTTGCTCAGTAAGGTGCTAAAATAGAAAGGCCAATGTTAATTTTTTTTTTTTCCATGTTTTAAATGTAGCTCTCAATCGATTATTACTTTCTGGTATTGCAAAACACAGATCCCAACACGGTTAGCTCAAAAGATTGACCCAGCTTTAAGTCCCGACTGCCTAAGTAATAATGGAGGCAACTATTCAAGTAATCATTCAGGTAGATATGGAAGAACAACTTTTCCCCTATGCCTTCCGCCACTGATGAAGGAGAGAATTTTATGAAGTTGTTCAGCGTAAATGATAAACCACCATTATTTCATTTTGTTTATCCATAAGATAATTAATTTTAGAGAATTGCAAATAAATAAGACAATATAGATACAAAAATGAAAATAATGAAAATCGTGTAACATACAAGCTTGAAGCTTTTCAATGAAAAAGTTTCCGCCTTTCACATGAATTAAATAAACCCAAATGCAGCAACTTGCAGATACCAAGAAAACTTAACAACGAAACAGTAAATTTCTAAGAAAAGTAAACAAGCCAATAACACATATCGCAATTTTACTATGAAAACTGAATAACTAACCTTGAAGATTAGACATGCTGCCAATCTGAGGTGGAATCTCCCCAAACAGATTATTCACATTAAGATACAAATCAGTGAGATCAGTTAGCTCAGCTATCTCTTTCGGTATGTCGCCAGTAAGAGCATTGAAATGCAGATACAAACCAGTTAAACTCTTAAGCCTACCTATAGCCGGGGGTATCTGGCCGGAGAGACCCTTCCCCTGAAGAGAAATATTGGCCACACGGCGTTGCTCATTGCAAGCGACGCCTTCAAAAGAGCCAGCACAAGGGTCAGTGTTGGGTTCCCATGAGTTCAAGAACCGGTTATGTGGGTCGAGGGAGGCCTTGATTTGCATGAGCAGTTGGAGTTCTGCAGGCGAAGAGGAAGTTGGTGAGAGAACGAGGGAGAGAAAGACGAAGTAGAAAAAGAAATGATGCATGTTTGGTTTGAAGGAAAGTGGAGGAAAATGTATGGAGAAGTTTAAGTAGGCTAAAAAGAGAGGGATTCGAATCCTTGTTCATGGGCAAAGTGTTACCGATCACTTTTTTATAAGCAGAATTTTGAGACGGTGGGCCCCACACCGGTAGAGACACCATGCTAACCGTCAGATGCATCTCGTCTCGTGTGGGGAAGGGGAGAGTGAAATGCTCCAATACAATCAGCTTGACAGTAGATCTAACACCGTCATCAATATCTATTGTTGTTGTGGCACATGGTCAGGGTGTGGGGTCCTGCAATTTGCCAAACTCCAGATCCATGCGTAGACTCGGTCAAACGCTCACAATTAAAATCAATAAAAATTAAATTAGTTAAAATTAAAATTAAACAACTTAATTTTAATTAAAATTGAGAAATAGAATGTGATTATTAATAATTTTAATATACAAATATTTTTAATTTATAATTTTTTAATTTTAATATATAAAAATTAAATAATATCTTAATTTTTTACTACTTATTTTATATTTTATTTTTTTATATAATTATTTTTATATTTTTTATTTTTTATCAATTAAATATTATTTCATATTTTTATTAATTTTTTTTATTTCTTATATTTTTAAAGAAAATTTTATAATAAAAATATAATAATATAATAGAAACATTACTTAAAAATATAAAATTATTTAAAATTAGTTCAATTATATAATTATTTTTATCATTTTAAACTTTATATACTTAAAAGAAAAATATACAAGAATTAAATAAAAAAATATTATGTGATAATAGTAATATTATAAAAGAGAATATCGTGTGATAGTGGGAATATATTTTTACTTTATATATATATATATTAATTAAATTTTAAAAAATTAATTATTAATTTAATTAAAATTAAAATCAAAATTAAATTGGAATTAGAAGATTGTTCTTTTAAGTAAGAAAATTGCACAGCTTGGTTAATGGTCGGCACACTGCTGTGGTTGTCAAGAGTAAGAGTAAAGAGAACTCAAGAATTACAGTGCCAATTCCTCCATTGGTAAGTATCACTATATTATCAACGGATTCAGACCATCATTATTCCTAGAAAATTTATGAATATATAGAAAACCATTAATTTTAATTACTGCCTACGAAATTTTCTAAATTATATAGAAGCATCTGAAGTATGAACACCCCCTTCTTTTTGCTTGCTCCACTTTGAAATGGTTTAATTCATCAATACAATGATGGGTTGTTTCAATCTTTTTTGCAATGAAATTGAGAGTCGTTGGATTAGAATTCAAGCATTTATCATGCGGAAGAATAGTACTGGAGCCTAATTTTGTTGTCTTTAGCATGGAGTTGTATGAATTCTGAATGCAAAATGGTTCACGAGGTCAAAGCATCTTGTCCTCATAGCAAGTTACAAATGAACATGATAATGCAGAGCAGACATGGAAAATGAGAGCAATATTAGGAGATTGTCATTTTCAAAAGGAATTTGAAGCCAAAATTTGGAAGAAAATTCAGTGCTAAATAAATTTCCAATCATGTTTACTATATATTTATTTCAGTTTTCAAACCATTTCATAAAAATTCCCATTTTAAATATCTATTCACTAGCAAGAGTTGAATTCACATTTGAATTTATATTTTTTTAAATTGTTGAGAGAGGATAGATCATAGATTTGAACTCCAACAGGAATGGTGTCAGTTGATCAGATCTCTTTCCCACAATGCATATCCCATATACAGTTCTCTGTAAAATATTTTGTCCTGACAATGCAAAAGTTTAAACATGTTCTGCCTGATTGCCTGAATTTTTTTTGGGAGGTGGTGGGGGAATCGCATGAGAGAATAATTGGTATTTATCAATTAACAAGGTGCTTGATCTCCCAAAATTAGATCTTTCATATGTTCCTGAAGTGGTTGAACACTCCTGATTATGGACACATTGTTCAGCTCCATGTGAATTTGAAATTCATGTTTTCTTGTCTCCATTAGTAAAGGAAGTAGGACCCAGTCCTTATCAGAGCCTGTGAAACAATTATTTGTAAACAATCAAAGAGGACAGATTTTGTAGTTTCACCAGCTGTCCCTGATCATCTCATGGCAAAGATCAAGGCTTATCGCATAATGGGTACAAAAAATTGCAACTTCCCAAGTTTTTTTTATCTTATCATAAAACCAGCCATTTTTGTTGCATTCACATACCACATTTCTTATTATGATGATTAATTAGTTTTATTAACATTCCAGAGTATAGGCTAAGCATATTTGAGAATGATAATTTAACAAATTCCACATGCCAACCATGGAAAACAACTTGAGATTGACTAGTTATGATTGAAGATCCAATCTAGGGACAGAAATGATTGATGCGTCTCTTTTAGCCTTTTATCTGAAGAAACTGAGCTAAAGTCTCACAATCCTCGCTGGATTGCTCATTTGCTCTTCTTGAAAAGGATAGCCTTTTATTTCCATCTTTTCAGCTTTTAGAGCTCCCCTCTATTCCACCATGTGTACACATTGCACACCCATGGAGATCCAGAGGGGAAAATGAAAAAGCTACATTTGATACAGGGAGTGGTGGATTTGATACTTGGATTCTTTCCCACAAACAAAGGTTCATGTTTATGGCAAGATAATGTTAGAAAAGACCTATCTTTATTCTTTATCTTCACATTTCACACTCCCTAGTCCCACCCTCTTTTCTATGTTTGAGCACTTCAAAAAGGCCAGAACCTTTACTGTCTATGCATGAACACACAGGAAATAACTTAGTCCTGAAAGAAAAAAACAAAAAAAGAACAGTATTTTTAGTTTTTAGATCTGCTCATCTAATAAGTCTACATTTTCCCTACATGAGAGGAGAGCACGTAGCTCCTAATTCCAATCTCATTAGATAATCTTGATTTTTGTCCAAATCAAGTAAAATTATATTAACCTTTCACCCTCTTTCTCCATTCTTTTCTTCCCCTCCAACCAGAATCATTAATAACAATGGACCAACGCTCTAACAACATGAGCACTACTTGAACACCAAATCATCAGGATTGGGAATAGAGACCATAAACCCGTTAGTTTCCTCAATCAGCCGTAGCAAAAATTGATATGAGGCGAAAGATTACACTAATCACTTGCTTTAAAACTTCTGCTTTCTGCTAACTTGTCTGACCCCACTCTGAATATGAAAAGAATGAAGGTGCATTATAATGGGAATGCGAATGTTGAATAAGAATAATTTCATGAAATAATACTAAAGAAAATAGATAATAATAGAAAAAAGAGAGGGATTGAGCTATTGGATGGGCTGGGTTGCTAATGCGTTATGGGTGGTGAGGAATATTGAATTGGAGGTGTGGTCCATTTTAGGCCCAAATAATACTTTGGGCCAGGCCGATTAAGCATTCCAATTGCCCATTTACCATGCCACTCCAAATAAATAAATAAAAGGAATATAAATGTATAAAATCCCTTCTTCTGTTCCTGGCCTAGGGTTTGAAGGAGCAAGCTAAGCTGCTAAAGGAAGCGTAAATATCCTCAGTCCGCCACCATGGGTCGCATGCACAGTCGAGGGTGTGTATTAGTTTTGCGATACGATATCATGATTATTTGCAAGTGTGAAACGTGAAAGTCCATTTGATTTATTTGATTTTTGTGTTGTTTGCTTTCCAGTAAGGGTATCTCGGCATCTGCTTTGCCTTACAAGAGGACACCTCCCAGTTGGCTCAAGATTTCATCTCAGGATGTGAGGACCCCTAAACCTAATAATTTCTCCCCATTATTTGATTTTTCCCGAAGTTTTTTTTTTTGGGGTGTTGAATCCTTGTTATTTCAGGTGGAGGATAACATCTGCAAGATCGCTAAGAAAGGCTTGACGCCATCTCAAATTGGTGTCATCCTTCGTGATTCTCATGGGATTGCTCAAGTGAAAAGTGTTACTGGGAGCAAGATTTTGCGGATATTAAAGGCGCATGGTAGATGTTTATTGATGCTGTCTCTATTTTATTTATTCAAAAAATTTTTTTATCTAATTTGTCTATTATAATTTGCTAGGGCTTGCTCCTGAAATACCTGAAGATTTGTACCACCTCATCAAGAAAGCAGTTGCAATTAGGAAACATCTGGAGAGGAACAGAAAGGATAAAGATTCCAAATTTAGGTTGATTTTGGTTGAGAGCAGGATCCATCGCTTAGCTCGCTATTACAAGAAGACTAAGAAGCTTCCACCAGTATGGAAATAGTGAGTATATTCCCCTCTGCCTGAACTTTTAACTGATAATTTCAGCATGGATAAGCTGCGTTTACCTACAAATGTTAATCATCTTGGTATTGGTTATTCTGTATCCAGTGGAAAGATTTTAATTAACTAGTATAGTTATTGCAATATAATATTTTGCAATGTGCTGCTTCTTGCATCTTATCTGAAAAATATTTCAGATTCAGAATGGTGCATCTGATAGAAGTTGGCAAATGCTAAGGCAGGAATTCCCTGTATATTAGTTGGGATGGTACATGAATTAGCAATCAATTAATAGGATTTGATAATAGAGTGACATATTTCCATAATAAAAGAAACCAGTAGTTTCTTTATTGTTGCTGTACTAAGTCAACATTTGTTAACATGTTACTTTGTAGATGTATGTGTATGATGAATATTTTCCTAATCTTGGAGGCAAAATTGGAATTGTTACACTTAATTCAATAGGCTATTGTATAATTAAAGCTTTAAAAGGATTGGATATATCTGAAAAGTTTTATGTCTGTAATCTGTGTCCAGTATCATGTCTTTTAAGTATGGCATTTCCAGTGTCCTTCTGATCTTACAGAGAGCAACATTCACTTTTTTATACTAGTTTCCCCGACTTTGTTGTTTAATTGGATTCATGAATAGCCTCATAACCCCTTGTATGGTAATTTAAGTATACTGTTTCATAGTCCTCTTAGCTAATGGAGTTGCCTCTCTTTCTGCAGTGAATCAACCACCGCCAGCACCCTTGTGGCATAGTGAAGATATATTTGGAGTACAGCTCTTCCATGAACTTTCTCTTGGATAAGCTGATCTCAGTTTTTTGATGTTGGTGCGGGAATTTCATGTTTTAGATTGATCTATCTTTTGGCAGTCTCTGTTTTAACGTCCCAAACTATAAGTTGTCTTTATAATTTTTCATTGATTAGCTTGAGACTCATATGTTGCAATTTTTTGGTTATTTACTTTAATGATTTTAAATTGCTGTGATTATTAATTTTTCATTGTTCATCGTCATTGACAACACCTTTTATTCCCTAAAGATGTAATGCCGTACTAAGCATCACATTACAAATAAATTTTAAAAGAATTAATTGGATGATGGATGGACAACAGATCCATCGCTGATGTTCGGTGAGGTTAGCTAATAAGCAATTCTTCGGCTGTTTTGATTTGCTTTGTTAATCTGGGCGGTTGGAATTTACCCTATAAAAACCTAGAGGACTTATTAGAAAAAAAGGTGGAATAATAAATAAATTTATATTTTAATTTTCAAAAAAAATAATTTATATAGGAAAAATATTTTTTATGAAAATTATCTGTATGAAAATATTTTTAATTTATTATTTAATTATAATATTAAATTAATAACACATATAAATATTTTTATATTTTATTAAGATAATTGAAGTGGAGAAAATAAATGAAATAAGTATTATCTGTTAATTAACGTGTTTTCGTTAGTGTTTGAGGCAGTTGGGCTTTGGCTTTTTTTTTTTTTACTGTGGCTTTGGCCATCCTTAAACATTGCACGACTCGCGATAGAATTCTTATTTTCATTGAATTTAACAATCAATAAATAGCATTGGTTACGGGAGAAGTCTATCAATTTTAAAAAAAGTACGGAATACTAAAAAAGTATGAATAAAAATATAATTATTATTATACATTCGTTTTTATGAAAATAAGCATTTAGTTTAAAGGGTATTTAGGTTATTATAAACTCAATTTTACATAAAAATTGAGCTTATTAATTATTATATTAAATATTTATTATTTTAATTAATTTTATTTTATTTATTTTTTTATTAAATATTTAATTCAAAAATAATTAAATTTATTTTTATATTAAATTGATTTTATATTAAATTTAATCTAAATTAAATATGTATTTAAATTAGTATAATATTATTTGATATATATTTAAGTAATAAAATTTATTAACATATATAAATTTATTACTCACCTACCACAATTCAGTAATTAAGAATATAATAGATTTAAATTCAAGTTTCCTCTCCCTTATTTCTGACCAAAAAAAAGTTATTAACATATATAAATTTAATAATAAATATTTAATTTAAATATTCAACTTCTAAATTCTTAAAAAAAAAAAAAAATTGAAACAACCATTGTATTTCAAATAGGGCTAACCGATATCGATCAGGTCAGGCCCAACCAAGACAATTAAAGAACTCAAAAACGGATAAATATATATATATATATATATATATATATATTAAACATAGACGATTAATATACATTCACATTCACATTCATGGGTGTACTCGGCAGGTCACAATGATCTGCAACTGAAACATAAAACTTTTCTCATGCAAAACTGAAAATTGTACGGGCCCACATGATTTGGATGGTCTTGATACGCTCGTTGCCTGCAGAATGCGCTCCCTCCTACCAATAGAATACATACACCTATTACATTAGCACCTTCATCTCCATTAGTTTTTGCCGATTTCTCACCTCTGTTCCCTATGTGGGGTTGTTGTAGCTGCTGCAGAACTCGATTTCTAAGCTGCTTCCGAGCCTATCTCACACCTCGTCTTGCCAATTGTGGCGCGTCTTCTCTTTCCTTGCTCACTGAGTCTCCTTCCTTTCGTTTTATAGACAAGGAAAAGAGCATGAGCTCTTCTTTCTCTTCTTTTGCCCATTCCAGTAGAAGGTATTTCCCTTATCTATTCCTCTAATTTTTGTTTTCTAGAATTCTCTTACTCTTTGTTTGGATGTTTAATTGTGAAGTGGAAATAGAGAGAAATTAAGCAGGGAAAATGAAGAGAAAAGAAAAGAAGAGAAATCTAATTTACTCTCTGCTGTTTGGATTGCTTATTAGAATAGGAGAGAAATGTAATTTCTCCCTTAAATTAAAAGATGAAAATATCTTTTATACACTTGATAGTCTTCGCATATTGATCCTTGTGAGATATTTAACTGTGATTCATGAACAAAGTGTTGACTATTTTTACAGTTTTTTACCATGAAGTTTGATACCATTTTATTGGAGTAAAATACCTAAGAAGGTTTCTGCCTTGGTTCAGTCATTTGTGAATTTTGATTGACATAATCATCCCATTAAAATGTTTATGGTACACTGTTATGCAAATTAATGCACTCAAGACTTTTGAAAATTGAGAGTGCATTATTTTACAGACATTTTTCAGATGGATACCAATCAAATGAAGACTTATCAATAGCAGCTTGTGGTGTATCCTAAGTCTCAAAACAATAATATAACTAAATTGCTGCCAATCTATAGTCTAACATGAACTGGCACTATTGACATTCAGCAATACCCAGTTGTTTCATCTTTTGGGTAAATACTTTGCCTTAAATTATTGACAGTGCACTACGAACATAAGATTACATACTGGTTTAGCATTCCCACCCAATAAAAGACCAAATAATCAGATGTTATATTTTTATCAAGTTCTGATCACTTCCCTCTCCTTAAGCAGATTATTATCAAAAAAATCAACAGCTTTACAACATACAATGATCAATAACAAGTAGAGACAGCTCATAGAAAATAGTTTTTACCAAGATCTATATATCCATATGCATAATCAAACCCATTTCCCACTGTTAATCATCCATCCATAATGAAGAATAGAAAAAATTGAAAGAGAAAGCATTTTGACATACCTTTCTGCTGCAAAGAGAAGAGCAGTAACGATGAAAGGTGGGAGACACTCTCTAGAGCATAGAGGAGCAAATGACAGAGATGGGAATCGATTTTTCTATTGAAGTAATTTAAGGGTATTGAAGTCATTTTCACATAAACAACAACAATTTCCCTCCATTCCCCTCCAATTTGGAGGGAAATCGTTTGGGGCAGATGCAATGGGTGGAGAAATACGTTTTCTCCTCCTTTCTCCCCCTTTCTATCTTCAAATTGCTGTCCAAACAAGAAAATTGATGGAAACTAAATTTCATTTCTTTTCTCTTCTTCCCATTACTCTCAATCCAAACATAGGGTTAAAGTAAAATATAATTGTGCCTGTTTTATTTTTGGGTCAGTGGAAGAGGGTTGGAGATGGAAAACGATAGAGAAAGATCAAGGGGCCGTGGTGGTACAGGAGGCAAGGATAAAATTGATGCTCTTGGGAGACTCTTGTAAGCACCACTTTAATTCTATGTTGTTGATGCTATTCTTCTTGATTTTTTTTTGGGTTTAATTTTGGTATTTTCATCTCTTTAGTAGATTGTTTCATTGCATTCGAATTATGTGAATTTGGTGTTCGGACTCTCAAATTAGCTTTCTTCTTTCTTGTTTATATTGTTCTTTATCCAGTTGTTATTGCTTCTTTGTACGCCTGTTCGATATGGTTAATTGACATTGGAGTTGGACTGTGTTGAAAAGTGAAAGTCGCACTGAATTCCTCAGGCGGCTAGGTAAACTACAATGAAAATCTAGTTTTTGCTTGTACGGTGTTCCATACAATGAAAGCTTTCATACTCTTCGTTTTTCCCCCCTTTTTTTCTTTTGATAAGGGAAAAAAAAGGATGTATAATAACAATGAAATGTATACATTGATCTTTGTATTTAATTCCGTTCTGATGGACAATCTTTTCTCTTATTTTTTTTCCCTTTTCTTAATAAGCTAGAGATGGACAATCTTAAAGTATGTGTTTTCTTTAATATTTTTCAGGACACGCATTTTGCGCCATATGGCTTCTGAATTGAACTTGAATATGCGGAGTGATGGGTATGTCAAAGTTCAAGATTTACTAAAGTTGAATATGAAAACATTTGCCAATATTCCATTAAGGTCACACACAGTTGATGACATTAAGGAGGTTGGTTCAGTAAATACTTATCTTTCCTGACTTATCTTTATATCTCTAATGTTCATTATTGAAGTCCTTGCTTGGTTGAATTATGGTTTTGGTAATGAATGATTATGTAACAATTTCTCCATGTTTATTTTAAGTCAATATGATGTAAGGAGATTATAGAAAGCAATAATTTCATCATGGGTTTTCAAAGGATTTATTCTGTGTATTTTCATTCTTTTATTTCTTTCTGTTCTTGCATTTTTTGAGAGACTACCAGCACAAATTTATGACTCCTGTTGATGATCTTATGGTCATGATTGTGTTTGAACATTTGATTTTTCAGAAGTATGTAACTTTTTCCATGATTTGTGCTTATTTCTTAAATGTTGATGCGTGTTAGCTATCTATGTATTGTGTTAACGCTTAAGTGCTATAACTAATAACAAAATGCATATGCAATTACTACCAGGTCTCACTAGCGTTAATTCTTACCTGGCCATTTTTGAAAAGGATGCCATGCCACAGAAGTTTGACTAGATTACTAAAGCTATTGCCAGGCCTGTATAATAAGTTTCATTTGTCTGGCTTGTATTGCTTTCCCTTATTTGCTCTTCTACTTTCTCTAACTCACATAACATTTAGAGCTTATATATCTCATCTCTACATCTTTAATTATATCAAACTACACTTGGTTTTGTACTTTATAAGTTGACCTAGGATTACATTTTTGTTTGAAATTCCAGGCTGTTAGAAAGGATAATAAGCAGCGATTCAGCCTTTTGGAGGAAAATGGGGAGCTCCTAATACGTGCAAGCCAAGGCCATACAGTAAAGGTGATAAATCTTCTTGTTATAAAATGAAATATATATTCTGTTATTTGGTTGGACTTTTCAAAGTATTATCCTAGTGATAAAATTTTTGGAATTTGTTATGCTTGGACATTCATAAGTATGTGCTAAGTAACATATTTCATTAAAATGATATAACAAATTTGATTAATGAGCTTTTGATACCTTCAGGCCTTGATTGATTGCTTGGAGCTTTGAGAGCAAATCTAATTAGATTAGTTTGAATGTAGATATGTGTAGACTTTCTCAAGCTATAGATTGATGCCAAGAGAATTTGACACTGTTGATTATGCTTTAATTTTATTTGTTATATTAATTTGAACAAAATGCTGGGTTGGCTGGTAAACATCGACATGGATTATTTTTCTTGTTCTTGTGATTTTGTTAAGAAAGGGATGCTTTTTCTTTACCTTATATTTCACCATCTTGGGGGGATATTTTTTGTGCTCTAAATTTTGTGTTTGTATTGCATCCACATGATTTCCACCCCATAAAAAGAGAGTAAAATGCCATACTTTTTGCATTGAACATCTGTTTGAATGGTTTCTTATGAATGTGCAGACAGTTGAATCTGAGAGCTTATTAAAAGCAATCCTTTCAGCTGAGGAAGTTCCAGGTAAAAATATATGTTATGCAATACCTTTGTCCTTCCAAATAATATTTTTCCTTTTTCCCTTCTTTTATTTCTTATATATTAGGTTATTGTAATGTGTACTGCTCTTCTTTTCCTGTGATTGTAGTGTGTGTACATGGAACCTATAAGAGGAATATGGAATCTATATTAAAGTCTGGCTTAAAGCGCATGCAAAGAATGCATGTTCACTTTGCATCTGGCTTGCCAACTGATGGTGAAGTGATTAGCGGTAAGATATCAGATAATCTTCTTATTCATTACTCTTTTATTATTCATGACACTATATTTTGGAGATATGCTGTCATTATCTTCCACATGTTTCTTACTGAACTTAGAAATAGTATTTTTATTCCATTTGTGTGGATATTGGAGGGAGAACCAAATTGAGCTTTGTTTAGTTGTGGAAAACAGGATGGTTTTTCACAATTTATCCTAAGGAAATTGGAAAATGGAATTTGGTGTTTGGTTGTAAAATTTTTCTAAACAGAAAAATACTTTCCAATTTTAAACTACGAAACAAGTTTAGATAGTTTTCCATTATTCCCTTAAAAATTAGGGGGCGTCTGCTAAGGTGGAAAACATGGGATTTTCCACTTGTTATATGATTATTATATTCAACAACGATAAAACTAATTTAGTTAAAAAATGTCTAAAATAATCTTACAATGGAAAGATAGAAAATGGAGAATTTAAAAAGTGAATAAGTGAACATGTTTTCTTATTTTCCAGTTTTCCAATTGGAAAATGGAAAATTGGAAAATTAGGAAAAGGAGAAGAAAAATGGAAAAAGAAAACAAAAAAACGTTTTCTGAAACTTTACAGGGCCTTGGGTTTGTGATCTGCTAGGATGAGCTTTTCCTAAAAATTCATACATGTTTAGAAAAACTTTGTGGAACCATCTGAATTCTTATAAGCAGTCTTACTCACTTGATGTTCCTTCACTGTCTAATATTCAACTTGTCAAATTGGTGATCTATGCTAGAGCACATATTGAGCTCTAAAGTCAAATGATGCTAGTAAAGGGAAAGGGGAAGGAATGCTTTAATAGTTATAGGAGTATGTTATTTTCCCCGCATGTCACAGTTGTTTGTTTGGACACATGAATCAGGGCGTTCAATTGATGAAGCATTTAGTTCCATCAAAGATTAAGCAGTGTGGATATCTAATATCTTCCGGGATTTACTTGATTTGTCATCTTTCAGGTATGAGGAGGGATGTTAATGTTTTGATACATCTTGATGTCAAAAAAGCTCTGGAAGGTACAACATCCTATCTTCTTACCTTCCAAGCATATAATTTATTAATTGCATATGCAACCTGAATACTTATTCCATTCATTTGCTAACGAGTGGTTCATGACGAAGGCTGATGTATTTTCCCCCGGATCTTGTTCTGTTGATTTCAGAGGGAATGAAGCTTTACATATCTGATAATGGGGTGATCTTGACTGATGGTTTTGATGGTGTGGTGCCTGTAAAGTACTTCAAAAAGATTGAATCATGGCCAGATGGACAACTAATACCTTTTCAAACACAAATTTGATGATGAGTGGCCCTTTCTTTCGTGACATGCTAGCTTGGCGTGTATGCAGTTTAGCCTGAATGATTAGAAAAACAAAAAGAAAAAGAAAAAGTCGTCAAGAATAGAATTAAAACTTTTGTTTGGATGCTCTATTTCATTTTTGCGGGTAAAGTTATATTGAGACTGTAAAGAGTTACTTTATTCTAATTGGTTGTGTTGTCAAAGTTACGGAGGAAGAAATAAATGATCTATGAGAGTTTTGTTTGACGGACGTAATGAAATAGTATGATAAACTGAATCCTTATGATAATGGAATAACTATTTTTCAGTTGCTTTTTTTTAATAACAATTACTGCAAACTTAAAAATGTGAATAGAATAAATAAATATTAATTTTAATTTATAATACAAAATTATTAATTATTTTAAAATTACTTTTCCACCCTCCAATAAAAACCCTTACCCATGCCCTCCTCATCTCTCTTTTCCTACACCGCTAACCGGAAATTTCTGTCGCTCTATTCTGCTCTTGCTTTCAAAGTCAGGGTCACCGATCCCCGACGATTTTTGGTGGATTTGCAGGGATCTATACTGGAATTAGAATATTTTAGGCATAAAAATCAAAATTATTATTATTATTACTTCCATTTCGGTGTATGCATTTATAATTTGCTAATGGTTGGTCTAATCCATCGCTCTCTGAAAGGGTAGAGCACGAGGAATTAGCGTTGCAGCAGCAGCCCTGCATCTTTATTCATTGTTTTCTTTTTCTTTTATGCGTTGGCTATGATTATTGAGCTGTAAGATCGTTAGAAATATTAGTTATTGAGCTGTAAGATCGTTAGAAATATTAGTTTAGGCATGAGATCGTGCAGTGGATGGCGTCGTTTCCTCCTTTGTTTCTCTCTGCTACTTATCATTTTCCATATCTTCTCTGGTGAATGTCCTCTCTCTGGTTCTCATCATTTTTTTTGGCATTGTTTTGTTTTTTTATTATTGGGTACTTGAAATTAATTGTGGCTGAATTTTTTTATTGTTTTTTTGGAAGTTTTTGAATTTCATCCCAACTCGGTTATAGAAGCTGCCCCAAAGAAACGAAATAAAAAGTCTGATCATCTGGTTCTTGGTCCTGCTGCTGGGCAAGGCTTGCCTAATCGGTTGCAATGCCAAGGTTTCTTGTAATGTTCCTGTTAAGTTGTTACCTGATATGCTAATTTGTCATGCTGCTGCCCTTAAGATTTAGATTTGCAATTTCCATATCTTTGATATAGTTGGTTACTTTGCATATGAAACACTTTCCTGCATCTGAGTTCTGGTTTTATTGCTCTAATGTATTTATGTTTTTGATTGAAGCTCAGGCTCTAAAGCTCTCAACAAGTCCTATTTCCTAACCCCTTCCAATGCCTCTAATGTTGGAGATAGCATTAGCTTTGTCACTGTCTTTACCATTTACAGCACTTCATTGGATTCACATGCTGACGATAAATCATCAAATTTGGTTACTGTTGGAAATGTTTCATACACTAAGAAAGAGAGGTCAATGGCCATTTTGAATGTCTTCATTAATTTTATTCAGGTAATTTCTTGTGTGGAACGTTCAAGGATTGTCACCTTGCCTACATCTACAAGAAATCATCTGTAACATTCGCTTGAGATGTTTGGATTTTGATGTATAATAAGTCTAACTAGATTTTGGATGGTCTTGATACGCTCGTAGCCTGCAAAAGGCTCTCCCTCCTACCAATAGAATACATACACCTATTACATTAGCACCTTCATCTCCATTAGCTTTTGCCGATTTCTCACCTCTGTTCCCTATGTGGGGTTGTTGTAGCTGCTGCAGAACTCGATTTCTAAGCTGCTTCCGAGCCTATCTCACACCTCGTCTTGCCAATTGTAGCGCTCACTGGGTCTCCTTCCTTTCGTTTTATAGACAAGGAAAAGAGCATGAGCTCTTCTTTCTCTTCTTTTGCCCATTCTAGTAGAAGGTATTTCCCTTATCTATTCCTCTAATTTTTGTTTTCTAGAATTCTCTTACTCTTTGTTTGGATGTTTAATTGTGAAGTGGAAATATTGAGAAATTAAGCAGGGAAAATGAAGAGAAAAGAAAATAAGATAAATCTTAATTTACTCTCTGCTTTGGATTGCTTATTAGAATAGGAGAGAAATGTAATTTCTCCCTTAAATTAAAAGATGAAAATATCTTTTATACACTTGATAGTCTTCGCATATTGATCCTTGTGAGATATTTAAGCGTGATTCATGAACAAAGTGTTGACTATTTTACGTTTTTAGCATGAAGTTTGATACCATTTTATTGGAGTAAAATACCTAAGAAGGTTTCTCCTTGGTTCATCATTTGTGAATTTTGATTGACGTAATCATCCCATTAAAATGTTTATGGTACACTGTTATGCAAATTAATGCACTCAAGACTTTTGAAAATTGAGAGCTTTATGGTACACTGCTGCATTATTTTTGTCACGACCCAAAATTCTGAACCGTGACCGGCGCATAATTTAATTATTCTTAAATCATACAAGCCTTATCAGTATCTTGAGTGAATATATTGTCACTTACTAATTCCAAAAATAGACAAAATCCAAATAAACAAAATCTTTGAATAAACATCATAAATATCCCATAGGTAAGCTGAGTCTCTCTGATTTCAAATAAAAACTTAAACATTCAATAAACTAAACTAATTATTAGCGAGAAAACATGAATTCGGGCATACCATGAGAACAAATCAAAGTTGTCCCTCTCGAGAAAATGGGTGAATATTTGGATCATTGCGAATTCTCTTGATGCAAGCAGGATAATGCAGAGAAAACGTGGTTTGAGCTAGATGCTCAGTGAATGATAATTATAGCACACAACGGAATAGGAACAGACAGACGCTTGATTAATTTCACAATAAATTTTGTATTCAATAAAATCATGCTCATGCTGTCAAAATCATTAATAAAATAACTTTATAAAACATATATATAAAAGAAAATTCATTCAATAAAAATTTTATGGTACAGTGCACCAGGGTGATGATACCCCACATCACCAAAGGCCAGATGGTAAGCGCGCTACCAGATATTAGATACCTTCCTCCTCCTTCACAAATATCAATACATATGATACTAATGCAAACCATAAACTGCAATGATGCATGACTCGACAATGCAACTTAATACCGTGATAGTCCACACACGGGGCGGATAACGAAGCGAATCTGGCACGGTACCAATTCAAAACAGAAAATCAATTTGTACAAATCAATCAAAATCAATAAAAAATTTCAGATAGCAAATAATAACTGATAGTGCAATTCCAATGGTGTATTTCAACAGTTTCAGAGAGTCAATAAAATCAAATCAATCTCAAATCAATTCAGTAACACATCGGTAAATTTTATAGTCAAATATCAATCAATATAAATACATTAAAGGCCTGTTCCCGGAATCCTAATGGGTCTAATGCAGAGATAGTTGGCAAAATCAATTATTTAATCAAAATCGAGATAAAATTCAATAATAAAATAAAACTCTAGAAAATCACATATAAAATCATTATTAAAATATTGATTTAAAATTTCATTTAATAACAAACTTAATGCTAAGAAATTTTAAAAGGGACAAAAACGGTGCCATGTACTATAATTACCACTCACCTGGAACCTCCAAGACAATAGTTATTTTCAATGAAAGAGAGACAATTTCAATTGACTGATTGAATATTCGAATCTCCTACACACCCAAAGTATTAAAGAGAAATATCAAATAATAGTAAAATAAAATGATTTTTAATATATATATTTATATATATATATATATACACGCACAGGAATGCGTGCGAAGAGAAGCCAATGCGTGGGAAGAGAAGCCACCAAATATAATGCACAGGAATGCGTGCGAAGAGAAGCCAACAAATATATATATATATATATATATATATATATATATATATATATATATATATATATAATCTAAATTGTAGATTATTATCTCACAGTAATCATGATCAACCCAATTCAATACCAATGATCAAAGGAAAAAAAATAAATTTCTAGAGTAGTTGTAACAAATCGAGGAAGTAAAATAAAATCAAATTCACCCATTATTGAATAAAGAATTAGAATTTTTATTTTGAAAACATAATCAAAGGTGATGAATTGAGAAATAAAATTTAAGAATTATCTGCGCACATCAGATTATTTTATATATATACGTATAACAATAAATAAAAGATTATGAAAATACCTGTTGAAAGTATTGGGTAGGAAAAGGAGGTGACAAACAGGTTTTGAGAGCAAAGTTTAGCAGAAGAGTTGATTAGGGTATATATATATTTCAAGATTTCTATTAGGTGTAGAATGGGATAAGAGTTATTATTGAACTGGGTTGTTCAGATTGCAGATATATATTTAATTTCAAAAATAATATATATATATATATATCTAAAAATAAATAAGCAGACCATCTAATAAAATATATATATTTTTTATAAATATATTAAATTATTGTTAGCTAATTAAAATAAAATAATAATAAATAATAAATGTATATGGGTTTTCACAATTTTACAGACATTTTTCAGATGGATACCAATCAAATGAAGACTTATCAATAGCAGCTTGTGGTGTATCCTAAGTCTCAAAACAATAATATAACTAAATTGCTGCCAATCTATAGTCTAACGTGAACTGGCACTATTGACATTCAGCAACACCCAGTTGTTTCGTCTTTTGGGTAAATACTTTGCCTTAAATTATTGACAGTGCACTACAAACATAAGATTACATACTGGTTTAGCATTCCCACCCAATAAAAGACCAAATAATCAGATGTTATATTTTTATCAAGTTCTGATCACTTCCCTCTCCTTAAGCAGATGATTATCAAAAAAATCAACAGCTTTACAACACACAATGATCAATAACAAGTAGAGACAGCTCATAGATAATAGTTTTTACCAAGATCTATATATCCATATGCTTAATCAAACCCATTTCCCACTGTTAATCATCCATCCATAATGAAGAATAGAAAAAATTGAAAGAGAAAGCATTTTGACATACCTTTCTGCTGCAAAGAGAAGAGCAGGAACGATGAAAGGTGGGAGACACTCTCTAGAGCATAGAGGAGCAGAAATGACAGAGATGGGAATCGATTTTTCTATTGAAGTAATTTAAGGGTATTGAAGTCATTTCCACGTAAACAACAACAATTTCCCTCCATTCCTCCAATTTGGAGGGAAATCGTTTGGGGCAGATGCAATGGGTGGAGAAATACGTTTTCTCCTCCTTTCTCCCCCTTTCTATCTTCAAATTGCTGTCCAAACAAGAAAATTGATGGAAACTAAATTTCATTTCTTTTCTCTTCTTCCCATTACTCTCAATCCAAACATAGGGTTAAAGTAAAATATAATTGTGCCTGTTTTATTTTTGGGTCAGTGGAAGAGGGTTGGAGATGGAAAACGATAGAGAAAGATCAAGGGGCCGTGGTGGTACAGGAGGCAAGGATAAAATTGATGCTCTTGGGAGACTCTTGTAAGCACCACTTTAATTCTATGTTGTTGATGCTATTCTTCTTGATTTTTTTTTGGGTTTAATTTTGGTATTTTCATCTCTTTAGTAGATTGTTTCATTGCATTCGAATTATGTGAATTTGGTGTTCGGACTCTCAAATTAGCTTTCTTCTTTCTTGTTTATATTGTTCTTTATCCAGTTATTATTGCTTCTTTGTACGCCTGTTCGATATGGTTAATTGACATTGGAGTTGGACTGTGTTGAAAAGTGAAAGTCGCACTGAATTTCTCAGGCGGCTAGGTAAACTACAATGAAAATCTAGTTTTTGCTTGTACGGTGTTCCATACAGTGAAAGCTTTCATACTCTTCGCTTTTTCCCCTTTCTTTCTTTTGATAAGGGAAAAAAAAGGATGTATAATAACAATGAAATGTATACATTGATCTTTGTATTTAATTCCGTTCTGATGGACAATCCTTTCTCTTATTTTTTTTCCCTTTTCTTAATAAGCTAGAGATGGACAATCTTAAAGTATGTGTTTTCTTTAATATTTTTCAGGACACGCATTTTGCGCCATATGGCTTCTGAATTAAACTTGAATATGCGGAGTGATGGGTGTGTCAAAGTTCAAGATTTACTAAAGTTGAATATGAAAACATTTGCCAATATTCCATTAAGGTCACACACAGTTGATGACATTAAGGAGGTTGGTTCAGTAAATACTTATCTTTCCTGACTTATCTTTATATCTCTAATGTTCATTATTGAAGTCCTTGCTTGGTTGAATTATGGTTTTGGGAATGAATGATATGTAACAATTTCTCCATGTTTATTTTAAGTCAATATGATGTAAGGAGATTATAGAAAGCAATAATTTCATCATGGGTTTTCAAAGGATTTATTCTGTGTATTTTCATTCTTTTATTTCTTTCTGTTCATGCATTTTTGAGAGATTACCAGTGCAAATTTATGACTCCTATTGATGATCTTATGGTCATGATTGTGTTTGAACATTTGATTTTTCAGAAATATGTAACTTTTTCCATGATTTGTGCTTATTTCTTAAATGTTGATGCGTGTTAGCTATCTATGTATTGTGTTAACGCTTAAGTGCTATAACTAATAACAAAATGCATATGCAATTACTACCAGGTCTCACTAGCGTTAATTCTTACCTGGCCATTTTTGAAAAGGATGCCATGCCACAGAAGTTTGACTAGATTACTAAAGCTATTGCCAGGCCTGTATAATAAGTTTCATTTGTCTGGCTTGTATTGCTTTCCCTTATTTGCTCTTCTACTTTCTCTAACTCACATAACATTTAGAGCTTATATATCTCATCTCTACTTCTTTAATTATATCAAACTACACTTGGTTTTCTAATTTATAAGTTGACCTAGGATTACATTTTTGTTTGAAATTCCAGGCTGTTAGAAAGGATAATAAGCAGCGATTCAGCCTTTTGGAGGAAAATGGGGAGCTCCTAATACGTGCAAACCAAGGCCATACAGTAAAGGTGATAAATCCTCTTGTTATAAAATGAAATATATATTCTGTTATTTGGTTGGACTTTTCAAAGTATTATCCTAGTGATAAAATTTTTGGAATTTGTTATGCTTGGACATTCATAAGTATGTGCTAAGTAACATATTTCATTATAATGATATAACAAATTTGATTAATGAGTTTTTGATACCTTCAGGCCTTGATTGATTGCTTGGAGCGTTGAGAGCAAATCTAATTAGATTAGTTTGAATGTAGATATGTGTAGACTTTCTCAAGCTATAGATTGATGCCAAGAGAATTTGACACTGTTGATTATGCTTTAATTTTATTTGTTATATTAATTTGAACAAAATGCTGGGTTGGCTGGTAAACATCAACATGAATTATTTTTCTTGTTCTTGTGATTTTGTTAAGAAAGGGATGCTTTTTCTTTACCTCATATTTCACCATCTTGGGGGGATATTTTTTGTGCTCTAAATTTTGTGTTTGTATTGCATCCACGTGATTTCCACCCCATAAAAAGAGAGTAAAATGCCATACTTTTTGCATTGAACATCTGTTTGAATGGTTTCTTATGAATGTGCAGACAGTTGAATCTGAGAGCTTATTAAAAGCAATCCTTTCAGCTGAGGAAGTTCCGGGTGAAAATATATGTTATGCAATACCTTTGTCCTTCCAAATAATATTTTTCCTTTTTCCCTTCTTTTATGTCTTATATATTAGGTTATTGTAATGTGTACTGCTCTTCTTTTCCTGTGATTGTAGTGTGTGTACATGGAACCTATAAGAGGAATATGGAATCTATATTAAAGTCTGGCTTAAAGCGCATGCAAAGAATGCATGTTCACTTTGCATCTGGCTTGCCAACTGATGGTGAAGTGATTAGCGGTAAGATATCAGATAATCTTCTTATTCATTACTCTTTTATCATTCATGACACTATATTTTGGAGATATGCTGTCATTATCTTCCACATGTTTCTTACTGAACTTAGAAATAGCATTTTTATTCCATTTGTGTGGATATTGGAGGGAGAACCAAATTGAGCTTTGTTTAGTTGTGGAAAACAGGATGGTTTTTCACAAATTATCCTAAGAAAATTGGAAAATGGAATTTGGTGTTTGGTTGTAAAATTTTTCTAAACAGAAAAATACTTCCCAATTTTAAACTACGAAACAAGTTTAGATAGTTTTCCATTATTCCCTTAAAAATTAGGGGGCGTCTGCTAAGGTGGAAAACATGGGATTTTCCACTTGTTATATGATTATTATATTCAACAACGATAAAACTAATTTAGTTAAAAAATGTCTAAAATAATCTTATAATGGAAAGATAGAAAATGGAGAATTTAAAAAGTGAATAAGTGAACATGTTTTCTTATTTTCCAGTTTTCCAATTGGAAAATTAGGAAAAGGAGAAGAAAAATGGAAAAAGAAAACAAAAAAAACGTTTTCTGAAACTTTGCAGGGCCTTGGGTTTGTGATCTGCTAGGATGAGCTTTTCCTAAAAATTCATGCATGTTTAGAAAAACTTTGTGGAACCATCTGAATTCTTATAAGCAGTCTTACTCACTTGATGTTCCTTCACTGTCTAATATTCAACTTGTCAAATTGGTGATCTATGCTAGAGCACATATTGAGCTCTAAAGTCAAATGATGCTAGTAAAGGGAAAGGGGAAGGAATGCTTTAATAGTTATAGGAGTATGTTATTTTCCCCGCATGTCACAGTTGTTTGTTTGGACACATGAATCAGGGCGTTCAATTGATGAAGCATTTAGTTCCATCAAAGATTAAGCAGTGTGGATATCTAATATCTTCCGGGATTTACTTGATTTGTCATCTTTCAGGTATGAGGAGGGATGTTAATGTTTTGATACATCTTGATGTCAAAAAAGCTCTGGAAGGTACAACATCCTATCTTCTTACCTTCCAAGCATATAATTTATTAATTGCATATGCAACCTGAATACTTATTCCATTCATTTGCTAACGAGTGGTTCATGACGAAGGCTGATGTATTTTCCCCCGGATCTTGTTCTGTTGATTTCAGAGGGAATGAAGCTTTACATATCTGATAATGGGGTGATCTTGACTGATGGTTTTGATGGTGTGGTGCCTGTAAAGTACTTCAAAAAGATTGAATCATGGCCAGATGGACAACTAATACCTTTTCAAACACAAATTTGATGATGAGTGGCCCTTTCTTTCGTGACATGCTAGCTTGGCGTGTATGCAGTTTAGCCTGAATGATTAGAAAAACAAAAAGAAAAAGAAAAAGTCGTCAAGAATAGAATTAAAACTTTTGTTTGGATGCTCTATTTCATTTTTGCGGGTAAAGTTATATTGAGACTGTAAAGAGTTACTTTATTCTAATTGGTTGTGTTGTCAAAGTTACGGAGGAAGAAATAAATGATCTATGAGAGTTTTGTTTGACGGACGTAATGAAATAGTATGATAAACTGAATCCTTATGATAATGGAATAACTATTTTTCAGTTGCTTTTTTTTAATAACAATTACTGCAAACTTAAAAATGTGAATAGAATAAATAAATATTAATTTTAATTTATAATACAAAATTATTAATTATTTTAAAATTACTTTTCCACCCTCCAATAAAAACCCTTACCCATGCCCTCCTCATCTCTCTTTTCCTACACCGCTAACCGGAAATTTCTGTCGCTCTATTCTGCTCTTGCTTTCAAAGTCAGGGTCACCGATCCCCGACGATTTTTGGTGGATTTGCAGGGATCTATACTGGAATTAGAATATTTTAGGCATAAAAATCAATATTATTATTATTATTACTTCCATTTCGGTGTATGCATTTATAATTTGCTAATGGTTGGTCTAATCCATCGCTCTCTGAAAGGGTAGAGCACGAGGAATTAGCGTTGCAGCAGCAGCCCTGCATCTTTATTCATTGTTTTCTTTTTCTTTTATGCGTTGGCTATGATTATTGAGCTGTAAGATCGTTAGAAATATTAGTTATTGAGCTGTAAGATCGTTAGAAATATTAGTTTAGGCATGAGATCGTGCAGTGGATGGCGTCGTTTCCTCCTTTGTTTCTCTCTGCTACTTATCATTTTCCATATCTTCTCTGGTGAATGTCCTCTCTCTGGTTCTCATCATTTTTTTTGGCATTGTTTTGTTTTTTTATTATTGGGTACTTGAAATTAATTGTGGCTGAATTTTTTTATTGTTTTTTTGGAAGTTTTTGAATTTCATCCCAACTCGGTTATAGAAGCTGCCCCAAAGAAACGAAATAAAAAGTCTGATCATCTGGTTCTTGGTCCTGCTGCTGGGCAAGGCTTGCCTAATCGGTTGCAATGCCAAGGTTTCTTGTAATGTTCCTGTTAAGTTGTTACCTGATATGCTAATTTGTCATGCTGCTGCCCTTAAGATTTAGATTTGCAATTTCCATATCTTTGATATAGTTGGTTACTTTGCATACGAAACACTTTCCTGCATCTGAGTTCTGGTTTTATTGCTCTAATGTATTTATGTTTTTGATTGAAGCTCAGGCTCTAAAGCTCTCAACAAGTCCCATTTCCTAACCCCTTCCAATGCCTCTAATGTTGGAGATAGCATTAGCTTTGTCACTGTCTTTACCATTTACAGCACTTCATTGGATTCACATGCTGACGATAAATCATCAAATTTGGTTACTGTTGGAAATGTTTCATACACTAAGAAAGAGAGGTCAATGGCCATTTTGAATGTCTTCATTAATTTTATTCAGGTAATTTCTTGTGTGGAACGTTCAAGGATTGTCACCTTGCCTACATCTACAAGAAATCATCTGTAACATTCGCTTGAGATGTTTGGATTTTGATGTATAATAAGTCTAACTAGATTTTGGATGGTCTTGATACGCTCGTAGCCTGCAAAAGGCTCTCCCTCCTACCAATAGAATACATACACCTATTACATTAGCACCTTCATCTCCATTAGCTTTTGCCGATTTCTCACCTCTGTTCCCTATGTGGGGTTGTTGTAGCTGCTGCAGAACTCGATTTCTAAGCTGCTTCCGAGCCTATCTCACACCTCGTCTTGCCAATTGTAGCGCTCACTGGGTCTCCTTCCTTTCGTTTTATAGACAAGGAAAAGAGCATGAGCTCTTCTTTCTCTTCTTTTGCCCATTCTAGTAGAAGGTATTTCCCTTATCTATTCCTCTAATTTTTGTTTTCTAGAATTCTCTTACTCTTTGTTTGGATGTTTAATTGTGAAGTGGAAATATTGAGAAATTAAGCAGGGAAAATGAAGAGAAAAGAAAAGAAGATAAATCTTAATTTACTCTCTGCTGTTTGGATTGCTTATTAGAATAGGAGAGAAATGTAATTTCTCCCTTAAATTAAAAGATGAAAATATCTTTTATACACTTGATAGTCTTCGCATATTGATCCTTGTGAGATATTTAACTGTGATTCATGAACAAAGTGTTGACTATTTTTACAGTTTTTTAGCATGAAGTTTGATACCATTTTATTGGAGTAAAATACCTAAGAAGGTTTCTCCCTTGGTTCAGTCATTTGTGAATTTTGATTGACGTAATCATCCCATTAAAATGTTTATGGTACACTGTTATGCAAATTAATGCACTCAAGACTTTTGAAAATTGAGAGCTTTATGGTACACTGCTGCATTATTTTTGTCACGACCCAAAATTCTGAACCGTGACCGGCGCATAATTTAATTATTCTTAAATCATACAAGCCTTATCAGAGTATCTTGAGTGAATATATTGTCACTTACTAATTCCAAAAATAGACAAAATCCAAATAAACAAAATGCTGAATAAACATCATAAATATCCCATAGGTAAACTGCGGAGTCTCTACAGATTTCAAATAAAAACTTAAACTGTTCAATAAACTAAACTAATTATTAGCCCGAGAAAACATGAATTCGGGCATACCATGAGAACAAATCAAAGTTGTCCCTCTCCAGAAAATGGACTGAATATTTGGATCAATTTGCGAATTCTACCGATATGAACAGATAATGACAGAAAACGTGGTTTGAGCTAGATGCTCAGTGAATGATAATTATAGCACACAACGGAATAGGAACAGGCAGACGCTTGATTAATTTCACAATAAATTTTGTATTCAATAAAATCATGCTCATGCTGTCAAAATCATTAATAAAATAACTTTATAAAACATATATATAAAAGAAAATTCATTCAATAAAAATTTTATGGTACAGTGCACCAGGGTGATAATACCCCACATTACCAAAGGCCAGATGGTAAGCGCGCTACCAGATATTAGATACCTTCCTCCTCCTTCACAAATATCAATACATATGATACTAATGCAAACCATAAACTGCAATGATGCATGACTCGACAATGCAACTTAATACCGTGATAGTCCACACGGCGGGGCCAGATAACAGAAACAGATACTGGGCACAGGTACCAATTCAAAACAGAAAATCAATTTGTACAAATCAATCAAAATCAATAAAAAATTTCAGATAGCAAATAATAACTGATAGTGCAATTCCAATAGTGTATTTCAACAGTTTCAGAGAGTCAATAAAATCAAATCAATCTCAAATCAATTCAGTAACACATCGGTAAATTTTATAGTCAAATATCAATCAATATAAATACATTAAAGGCACATTCAGGAATCCTAATGGGTCTAATGCAGAGATAGTTGGCAAAATCAATTATTTAATCAAAATCGAGATAAAATTCAATAATAAAATAAAACTCTAGAAAATCACATATAAAATCATTATTAAAATATTGATTTAAAATTTCATTTAATAACAAACTTAATGCTAAGAAATTTTAAAAGGGACAAAAACGGTGCCATGTACTATAATTACCACTCACCTGGAACCTCCAAGACAATAGTTATTTTCAATGAAAGAGAGACAATTTCAATTGACTGATTGAATATTCGAATCTCCTACACACCCAAAGTATTAAAGAGAAATATCAAATAATAGTAAAATAAAATGATTTTTAATATATATATTTATATATATATATATATACACGCACAGGAATGCGTGCGAAGAGAAGCCAATGCGTGGGAAGAGAAGCCACCAAATATAATGCACAGGAATGCGTGCGAAGAGAAGCCAACAAATATATATATATATATATATATATATATATATATATATATATATATATATAATCTAAATTGTAGATTATTATCTCACAGTAATCATGATCAACCCAATTCAATACCAATGATCAAAGGAAAAAAAATAAATTTCTAGAGTAGTTGTAACAAATCGAGGAAGTAAAATAAAATCAAATTCATCCATTATTGAATAAAGAATTAGAATTTTTATTTTGAAAACATAATCAAAGGTGATGAATTGAGAAATAAAATTTAAGAATTATCTGCGCACATCAGATTATTTTATATATATACGTATAACAATAAATAAAAGATTATGAAAATACCTGTTGAAAGTATTGGGTAGGAAAAGGAGGTGACAAACAGGTTTTGAGAGCAAAGTTTAGCAGAAGAGTTGATTAGGGTATATATATATTTCAAGATTTCTATTAGGTGTAGAATGGGATAAGAGTTATTATTGAACTGGGTTGTTCAGATTGCAGATATATATTTAATTTCAAAAATAATATATATATATATATATATATCTAAAAATAAATAAGCAGACCATCTAATAAAATATATATATTTTTTATAAATATATTAAATTATTGTTAGCTAATTAAAATAAAATAATAATAAATAATAAATGTATATGGTTTTCACAATTTTACAGACATTTTTCAGATGGATACCAATCAAATGAAGACTTATCAATAGCAGCTTGTGGTGTATCCTAAGTCTCAAAACAATAATATAACTAAATTGCTGCCAATCTATAGTCTAACGTGAACTGGCACTATTGACATTCAGCAACACCCAGTTGTTTCGTCTTTTGGGTAAATACTTTGCCTTAAATTATTGACAGTGCACTACAAACATAAGATTACATACTGGTTTAGCATTCCCACCCAATAAAAGACCAAATAATCAGATGTTATATTTTTATCAAGTTCTGATCACTTCCCTCTCCTTAAGCAGATGATTATCAAAAAAATCAACAGCTTTACAACACACAATGATCAATAACAAGTAGAGACAGCTCATAGATAATAGTTTTTACCAAGATCTATATATCCATATGCTTAATCAAACCCATTTCCCACTGTTAATCATCCATCCATAATGAAGAATAGAAAAAATTGAAAGAGAAAGCATTTTGACATACCTTTCTGCTGCAAAGAGAAGAGCAGGAACGATGAAAGGTGGGAGACACTCTCTAGAGCATAGAGGAGCAGAAATGACAGAGATGGGAATCGATTTTTCTATTGAAGTAATTTAAGGGTATTGAAGTCATTTCCACGTAAACAACAACAATTTCCCTCCATTCCCCTCCAATTTGGAGGGAAATCGTTTGGGGCAGATGCAATGGGTGGAGAAATACGTTTTCTCCTCCTTTCTCCCCCTTTCTATCTTCAAATTGCTGTCCAAACAAGAAAATTGATGGAAACTAAATTTCATTTCTTTTCTCTTCTTCCCATTACTCTCAATCCAAACATAGGGTTAAAGTAAAATATAATTGTGCCTGTTTTATTTTTGGGTCAGTGGAAGAGGGTTGGAGATGGAAAACGATAGAGAAAGATCAAGGGGCCGTGGTGGTACAGGAGGCAAGGATAAAATTGATGCTCTTGGGAGACTCTTGTAAGCACCACTTTAATTCTATGTTGTTGATGCTATTCTTCTTGATTTTTTTTTGGGTTTAATTTTGGTATTTTCATCTCTTTAGTAGATTGTTTCATTGCATTCGAATTATGTGAATTTGGTGTTCGGACTCTCAAATTAGCTTTCTTCTTTCTTGTTTATATTGTTCTTTATCCAGTTATTATTGCTTCTTTGTACGCCTGTTCGATATGGTTAATTGACATTGGAGTTGGACTGTGTTGAAAAGTGAAAGTCGCACTGAATTCCTCAGGCGGCTAGGTAAACTACAATGAAAATCTAGTTTTTGCTTGTACGGTGTTCCATACAGTGAAAGCTTTCATACTCTTCGTTTTTTCCCCCTTTCTTTCTTTTGATAAGGGAAAAAAAAGGATGTATAATAACAATGAAATGTATACATTGATCTTTGTATTTAATTCCGTTCTGATGGACAATCCTTTCTCTTATTTTTTTTCCCTTTTCTTAATAAGCTAGAGATGGACAATCTTAAAGTATGTGTTTTCTTTAATATTTTTCAGGACACGCATTTTGCGCCATATGGCTTCTGAATTAAACTTGAATATGCGGAGTGATGGGTGTGTCAAAGTTCAAGATTTACTAAAGTTGAATATGAAAACATTTGCCAATATTCCATTAAGGTCACACACAGTTGATGACATTAAGGAGGTTGGTTCAGTAAATACTTATCTTTCCTGACTTATCTTTATATCTCTAATGTTCATTATTGAAGTCCTTGCTTGGTTGAATTATGGTTTTGGGAATGAATGATATGTAACAATTTCTCCATGTTTATTTTAAGTCAATATGATGTAAGGAGATTATAGAAAGCAATAATTTCATCATGGGTTTTCAAAGGATTTATTCTGTGTATTTTCATTCTTTTATTTCTTTCTGTTCATGCATTTTTTGAGAGATTACCAGTGCAAATTTATGACTCCTATTGATGATCTTATGGTCATGATTGTGTTTGAACATTTGATTTTTCAGAAATATGTAACTTTTTCCATGATTTGTGCTTATTTCTTAAATGTTGATGCGTGTTAGCTATCTATGTATTGTGTTAACGCTTAAGTGCTATAACTAATAACAAAATGCATATGCAATTACTACCAGGTCTCACTAGCGTTAATTCTTACCTGGCCATTTTTGAAAAGGATGCCATGCCACAGAAGTTTGACTAGATTACTAAAGCTATTGCCAGGCCTGTATAATAAGTTTCATTTGTCTGGCTTGTATTGCTTTCCCTTATTTGCTCTTCTACTTTCTCTAACTCACATAACATTTAGAGCTTATATATCTCATCTCTACTTCTTTAATTATATCAAACTACACTTGGTTTTCTAATTTATAAGTTGACCTAGGATTACATTTTTGTTTGAAATTCCAGGCTGTTAGAAAGGATAATAAGCAGCGATTCAGCCTTTTGGAGGAAAATGGGAGCTCTAATACGTGCAAACCAAGGCCATACAGTAAAGGTGATAAATCCTCTTGTTATAAAATCAAATATATATTCTGTTATTTGGTTGGACTTTTCAAAGTATTATCCTAGTGATAAAATTTTTGGAATTTGTTATGCTTGGACATTCATAAGTATGTGCTAAGTAACATATTTCATTATAATGATATAACAAATTTGATTAATGAGTTTTTGATACCTTCAGGCCTTGATTGATTGCTTGGAGCGTTGAGAGCAAATCTAATTAGATTAGTTTGAATGTAGATATGTGTAGACTTTCTCAAGCTATAGATTGATGCCAAGAGAATTTGACACTGTTGATTATGCTTTAATTTTATTTGTTATATTAATTTGAACAAAATGCTGGGTTGGCTGGTAAACATCAACATGAATTATTTTTCTTGTTCTTGTGATTTTGTTAAGAAAGGGATGCTTTTTCTTTACCTCATATTTCACCATCTTGGGGGGATATTTTTTGTGCTCTAAATTTTGTGTTTGTATTGCATCCACGTGATTTCCACCCCATAAAAAGAGAGTAAAATGCCATACTTTTTGCATTGAACATCTGTTTGAATGGTTTCTTATGAATGTGCAGACAGTTGAATCTGAGAGCTTATTAAAAGCAATCCTTTCAGCTGAGGAAGTTCCGGTGAAAATATATGTTATGCAATACCTTTGTCCTTCCAAATAATATTTTCCTTTTTCCCTTCTTTTATGTCTTATATATTAGGTTATTGTAATGTGTACTGCTCTTCTTTTCCTGTGATTGTAGTGTGTGTACATGGAACCTATAAGAGGAATATGGAATCTATATTAAAGTCTGGCTTAAAGCGCATGCAAAGAATGCATGTTCACTTTGCATCTGGCTTGCCAACTGATGGTGAAGTGATTAGCGGTAAGATATCAGATAATCTTCTTATTCATTACTCTTTTATCATTCATGACACTATATTTTGGAGATATGCTGTCATTATCTTCCACATGTTTCTTACTGAACTTAGAAATAGCATTTTTATTCCATTTGTGTGGATATTGGAGGGAGAACCAAATTGAGCTTTGTTTAGTTGTGGAAAACAGGATGGTTTTTCACAAATTATCCTAAGAAAATTGGAAAATGGAATTTGGTGTTTGGTTGTAAAATTTTTCTAAACAGAAAAATACTTCCCAATTTTAAACTACGAAACAAGTTTAGATAGTTTTCCATTATTCCCTTAAAAATTAGGGGGCGTCTGCTAAGGTGGAAAACATGGGATTTTCCACTTGTTATATGATTATTATATTCAACAACGATAAAACTAATTTAGTTAAAAAATGTCTAAAATAATCTTATAATGGAAAGATAGAAAATGGAGAATTTAAAAAGTGAATAAGTGAACATGTTTTCTTATTTTCCAGTTTCCCAATTGGAAAATTAGGAAAAGGAGAAGAAAAATGGAAAAAGAAAACAAAAAAAACGTTTTCTGAAACTTTGCAGGGCCTTGGGTTTGTGATCTGCTAGGATGAGCTTTTCCTAAAAATTCATACATGTTTAGAAAAACTTTGTGGAACCATCTGAATTCTTATCAGCAGTCTTACTCACTTGTTGTTCCTTCACTGTCTAATATTCAACTTATCAAATTGGTGATCTATGCTAGAGCACATATTGAGCTCTAAAGTCAAATGATGCTAGTAAAGGGAAAGGGGAAGGAATGCTTTAATAGTTATAGGAGTATGTTATTTTCCCCGCATGTCACAGTTGTTTGTTTGGACACATGAACCAGGACGTTCAATTGATGAAGCATTTAGTTCCATCAAAGATTAAGCAGTGTGGATATCTAATATCTTCCGGGATTTACTTGATTTGTCATCTTTCAGGTATGAGGAGGGATGTTAATGTTTTGATACATCTTGATGTCAAAAAAGCTCTGGAAGGTACAACATCCTATCTTTTTACCTTCCAAGCATATAATTTATTAATTGCATATGCAACCTGAATACTTATTCCATTCATTTGCTAACGAGTGGTTCATGATGAAGGCTGATGTATTTTCCCCCGGATCTTGTTCTGTTGATTTCAGAGGGAATGAAGCTTTACATATCTGATAATGGGGTGATCTTGACTGAAGGTTTTGATGGTGTGGTGCCTGTAAAGTACTTCAAAAAGATTGAATCATGGCCAGATGGACAACTAATACCTTTTCAAACACAAATTTGATGATGAGTGGCCCTTTCTTTCGTGACATGCTAGCTTGGCATGTATGCAGTTTAGCCTGAATGAGCTTTTTGCAGCTGCTGAATTAGAAAAACAAAAAGAAATAGAAAAAGTCGTCAAGAATAGAATTAAAACTTTTGTTTGGATTCTCTATTTCATTTTTGCGTGTAAAGTTATATTGAGACTGTAAAGAGTTACTTTATTCTAATTGGTTGTGTTGTCAAAGTTACGGAGGAAGAAATAAATGATCTATGAGAGTTTTGTTTGATGGACGTAATGAAATGGTAAGATAAACTGAATCCTTATGATAATGGAATAACTATTTTTCAGTTGCTTTTTTTTTAATAACAATTACTGCAAACTTAAAAATGTGAATAAAATAAATAAATATTAATTTTAATTTATAATACAAAATTATTAATTATTTTAAAATTACTTTTCCACCCTCCAATAAAAACCCTTACCCATGCCCTCTTCCTCTCTCTTTTCCTACACAGCTCACCGGAAATTTCTGTCGCTCTATTCTGCTCTTGCTTTCAAAGTCAGGGTCACCGATCCCCGACGCTTTTGGTTGGATTTGCAGGGATCTATACTGGAATTAGAATATTTTAGGCATAAAAATCAAAATTATTATTATTATTACTTCCATTTCGGTGTATGCATTTATAATTTGCTAATGGTTGGTATAATCCATCGCTCTCTGAAAGGGTAGAGCACGAGAAATTAGCGTTGCAGCAGCAGCCCTGCATCTGTATTCATTGTTTTCTTTTTCTTTTATGCGTTGGCTATGATTATTGAGCTGTAAGATCCTTAGAAATATTAGTTATTGAGCCGTAAGATCGTTAGAAATATTAGTTTAGGCATGAGATCGTGCAGTGGATGGCGTCGTTTCCTCCTTTGTTTCTCTCTGCTACTTATCATTTTCCATATCTTCTCTGGTGAATGTCCTCTCTCTGGTTCTCATCATTTTTTTTGGCATTGTTTTGTTTTTTTATTATTGGGTACTTGAAATTAATTGTGGCTGAATTTTTTTATTGTTTTTTTGGAAGTTTTTGAATTTCATCCCAACTCAGTCATAGAAATTGCCCCAAAGAAACGAAATAAAAAGTCTGATCATCTGGTTCTTGGTCCTGCTGCTGGGCAAGGCTTGCCTAATCGGTTGCAATGCCAAGGTTTCTTGTAATGTTCTTGTTAAGTTGTTACGTGATATGCTAATTTGTCATCTGATATGCTAATTTGTCACGCTGCTGCCCTTAAGATTTAGATTTGCAATTTCCATATCTTTGATATAGTTGGTTACTTTGCATATGAAACACTTTCCTGCATCTGAGTTCTGGTTTTATTGCTCTAATGTATTTATGTTTTTGCATGAAGCTCAGGCTCTAAAGCTCTCAACAAGTCCCATTTCCTAACCCCTTCCAATGCCTCTAATGTTGGAGATAGCATTAGCTTTGTCACTGTCTTTACCATTTACAGCACTTCATTGGATTCACATGCTGACGATAAATCATCAAATTTGGTTACTGTTGGAAATGTTTCATACACTAAGAAAGAGAGGTCAATGGCCATTTTGAATGTCTTCATTAATTTTATTGAGGTAATTTCTTGTGTGGAACGTTCAAGGATTGTTACCTTGCCTACATCTACAAGAAATCATCTGTAACATTCGCTTGAGATGTTTGGATTTTGATGTATAATAAGTCTAACTAGATTTTGTTGGCCTTTGAAATTTATAGCATTTGCCATTCTGTGTAGCGTTAGTAGAAATCAGTCTAAAAATCAATTGGTTGCATCTGTTTAATTGGCTATTGCATCCATATCCAATTGCTTGCAATTTTACATAATAGAGAAGCTATTTTGCAATCCTTATACCAAATGTACAATTTCAGGTGACAATGCCTCAGAGCAATGTTATCATTCTTGCTGATCCAGAATCTGATCTCTCACTGCAAAGAAATAAAGTCACTTTGTATCCGATTCAGGGTGAATATAATCGAGATAAGTTGATGCTTCAAAGAATAAGATCTTACATTGTAAGAGAACAACAAATTGATAAATAGGTAGATTGTTTCTGTTTTTGAGTAATCCCTCTGTTTCTTAAAGCATATTTCTTGAGTTTGTTCTTCCTGTTGGTTTTATCGTGCTCGATATTTTGCACAATTTTGCCTTGCTTCTTAACCACCAAGCCCAAAATGAGATTCATCAAAGTGTTTTTGTTCTGTTTTTCTCCTTGATATATTGGTTCTGATTGCATTTTTTTCTTTAAATTGTTGATCCCTCACTTTTGTGTCCTATTCAATTATTAAGAACTGCATATCTGTCTTCTATTTCAACTTCTATTGTTCAATTTCTGTGTTGCCTATATAGGCTTTTCTAAACACAAGGCTGAAGGAACTTGCTCAGAACCCAGGGCATACAAGTCATTACATCTTCACCGATTCAGATATAGCTGTGGTTGATGACTTAGAACACATTTTTCAAAAGTTCCCAAACTTTCATTTGGCCCTCACCTTCCGGAACAACAGGGAGCAACCTTTAAATTCTGGATTTATAGCTGTAAGGGGGACCCCTGAGTCAATTTTAAGGTACATAATTTGCAAAATTTGTCTTTGCTGATGCTTCCTGTTTATCTGTGATTAAGTGAATAAAAGAATAGTTTGGATTTTTTCTTGTTCTTTGGGTTGCCAAGATTCTTGAGATTCCAATCTTGGTCTTGCAGCATCAAATGGGTCAACCGGGGTAGGGTTTTAGATGAAGTCTTCTTGCGGATGGCTTCTTATTTCTCCGTGAGTATAGAACTCAAAAGAAACAATTATTCGTGGGTTCTTTACTCGTGTTGATTTCCTTTTTCTCAGAAAGATCAAGTGCTATTGTAATTGAAACTTGATTATGATATGAACTGGTTACAAAGCATCAGAAAGATCAAGTGCTATTGTAATTGAAACTTGATTATGATATGAACTGGTTACAGGGCAAAAATCTTCCTTCAAGACGTGCTTGAAGTCTATACTTTGAAGTACACGAATGCTTCTCGGATGCTTGGGGACCATTTAGCTCTTGCTTGGGTCATAAAATCTCAGCCTAATTTTGATTTGCGGAGATTTAGCAAGGCACAGGCCTTTATAGAAGAAATTGATGGTGCATCAGTGCTATTCCTACCATGTGCTACATATAATTGGACACCACCTGAGGGGGCTGGCCAATTTCGGGGAATGCCTTTGGATGTGAAGGTGTAATAATAGTTAAAAACTTCTCAGGATGTCCTTGATCAGTTACTGAGATTTAAATCCCTTTCATTTACCAAAGCATGGATTTTCACTTTGTAACCTGCTTCATTTCCTGTACGCAGGTGGTGCATTTTAAAGGATCAAGGAAACGCTTAATGCTCGAGTCTTGGAACTTCTTCAGTTCTGCTTCTGACATCTCTGATATGTTGTGCCTTATTCTAATGAGTGGGAGAACTCGGTATGATTTTTGAGTTCTAATGCAGCTTTAGGTTAGCGTATCTGGGTTACATGTGTATTGGGGAAACTACCGAGTACCGATTTCTTTGGAAGGAACTTATTAGGAATTTTCATTCTTCTTCTTGGAATTTGTAGTAATTTTTTTCATTCTTCTTCTTGGAATTTATAGTTATTTTCTTTCACAAACATACTACTTACCACCTAAGAAACCGTAGAATGGTTCTCTCAACTGAATTTTATCATTGATCCTATGTTCATATGGTGTTGGCAAGGTCCACTGATCAAAGTAGCTGTTCTGGCAGTTTAAAAGAGCTCGTTTGATCTATTATGTAATTATAACTCGTGAGAAGGACAAGCTATCATTTCCAAATATCACGGGATCTACAATTTTTGTGAATATTTGGTGCATGTACCCTACCAAGCACAAGTGTCCATACCGCATAGCGATTAAAGTAAAATGAGTGCATATAGTTGCCCCGTGAATCCATGTAGTCAAAATAATGTCCTCAAAGTTTCGTGTCTAAGGAAGAACAAGAGCACAAAATCGGGTACACCCACTTGAAACCTCTTTACATGACTCGGGCTTATGCACCTGTCCACGACCATATATCAAATTTTCAGCAAGTGGACAGGTTTCGTTTGCATCGGTTATGAATATGATAGATAATAGACCAAGAGATGGTTGGTTTGAAGACTGAAATGCTGGATAGGCTCTTTAGGTTTGCTATGTCAGTGACAAATGTCCTTTCATTGGCAATAATTCCTCTCTATAACCCATGTCCTTGCAATCAGCATAGTGGTATAGTTCAACATGTAGTGACGTAGGCCCCTGCCATAATGTCACGCGCTTCCAATGTCAACTGAACCCCGTGTGACTTTCCAGCTTGAAGCTACTATTCAGGCCATCAAAATAACAAAAATATGAATTCAACTAAAAGAGGAACTCCCATATGTACTATAATAAACTTCCAAAAGCATTACCTATGCCTGCTGATTCCCTTGCTTATCTATCATATATTTCCGAAACTTTTGTTTCTTCTTTTCTTTAACGTTCGATCTTTTCACTTGCTTGGTAACAGTTTCATCCTTACCAAGCAAGTTCATTGCATTCTCCGATCAGCAGGGTGGGGTTCCAAATTAAAAAGTTACAAGTTGGCTTTCCCCATGATAGCCAAGTGGATTACATTCGCAGATCTGCTCTTCAGTGACTTCTTAGAAGAAAATAACCAGGAAGGTAGTTGCTAAGCTCAAACACCTCCCATGGCATTCAAGAATAATTAACCTCCCAAGTTCAGGGTTTGCAACCCACATCCAGCACAACCATATTCTTGACGGGTTCTGGTACTCATTCCAGTTTTTGAAGCGCAAGTTCACACGCAAGTAATGAATAAATTTGCGAAAAGGGCAACCTGCCTTGTTGGTTGCCAGTTACATGAACATGCATGCAACTTTTCTTGTTGACATCTCGTGAAGTAGGCAAAATTCTATACAAGAAATTCAATTATGTAGCCTACTTTATTACAATTTTCTGACTTGGACTGAAGTCATGATAGTAGATGCTCAGAAAAGACGTGATTCTTTTTGACCCAATGGAAAAGAAAGGGAAAAATGAAACAAAACAGTCCCCTCCATTATTGGGTAGATTAAACAAATATTATTTTTTAAGTTAAAAAGATCCAGTTGTTATGGAAAAGGAAAACATTTCCACAATCAGAAGAAAGAGTAAATCAGCAGGGAAAGTTTATTTGCAAATTCATTGCTCGATAAACTCATCAATTTCCTGTATGATGAGTCAACAGCAAAATGAATGGTGAAATTCAAACAAACATTCATTAAATTGAAAATGAAAACAGTCCGTGGTCAGATTAAATATGCAAGTAGCAGTGAAGCTCAAACTAATCCACCTCATCTATTTTTCAGGAGACTAGAAACTAATAGAAGCTAACAGTCGTGATTGCAGTATTCTGCAGCTCATAAATTGCACTACTATCACTTAAAGTAGAACTCTCTTGCTTAATTCTAACTCAGCTGCTCTCAAATATAAAGTTTTAGATGATCTTAAGGAGGTTAAGTCTACCAAGGAACAGACAAACTAACATATTTCTAGATTGAGGCCAAGAGCAAAAAGGTAAATTTTAGGACCACAGAGTGTTGGAACAAACAAAATCGGATTAGTTAATGCCAGAACAGAACATGTGATCTCATAGCATAATTCTTACCATATGGTTAAAACTTGCAGTATATCACAAGTGAATATGAAAAATAAAATCTTTAAGTTGAAAAGTGAAATGAACTGGTAACTGTGACTGTAACTTCAAGCTATGATCCACAATTCACCAAGTAACAAAAATCAAAAGGAAGGTGCAAAAGAATTCTGAATCAAGAGTAAATTAACAGATCACTTGCAAGCTAAAAGCAAAATCTTTGCACTAAACAAAGGGATAAAGAAAGAGCAAATGCAGCAAAATAGAACATGAATATCCTAACAGAAAATTTGAGAGTAGATACATAATTAATTTCAATGAGCAAGAGAAGAAAAATGGCAGTTTTATTGAAATTGCATAGAATGTCTAACAATCAACATATTCCCTATCAGTCATGAATTCTACAATTCCGAAAGTACAACAGTTATTTAAAAAATAAGAATAGAATAAACTGAAGATTCTGTTTTACTTTTGATACAACTTTGGGAATGCCCATTGAACAATATCCACCAACCACAAAATCTTCTTCAACGTAGGATTTGTATTCCTCCTCATAGCATCAATTAAACGTACAAGGAAAGACAATAATCGTGCAATGATCGACCATAGAAATGTTAAGAAAAAACAATCACAAGAATCATGATGAACAATAAATTTTTTCAAGTACCCGAACACAGAACTGAAAGAATTAAATTCATCATGCATCTGCCTTCTTCCCTCCAACATGATAGTAACTGAGGTACCATCGCACAAACTTCTTCAACCCTGTCTGCAGATCTGTGGTGGGCTTATACCCAAGTTCGCTCTGAGCCAAACTAATATTGGCGTGTGTAAACTGAACATCCCCATTCCTAGGCAACTTCATAATATTCCTCTTGGCCTTCACCTTCAAAAGCCTTTCCAAAATGCCCACAAGATCAGTAACAGGTACAGGAGATGTATTTCCCAAATTGAAAACCCTCAATTGTGCTGGGCCCTTCTTCTTCCCTCCACTCCCAGTACTCTTCTCTGCAGTATCCAATGAAGCCAAGCAACCCTTCACTATATCGTCAATGTAGGTAAAATCCCTAGCAACGGTCCCGTGATTGGCCGCTTCAAAAATGGGTATACTCTTCCTTTTCAAAATATCTCTAGTGAAAAAAAAGTAAGCCATATCCGGCCTACCCCATGGACCATAAACGGTGAAAAATCGCAACCCAGTAAGGGAAAGACCGTAAATATGATTATAAGTATGCGCAATTTCCTCTCCAGCCTTTTTAGTAGCAGCATACAAACTAGCAGGTTGGTCAGTTCTATCTTTCTCAGAGAAGGGTACTTTCGTATTAAGGCCATAAACAGAACTAGAAGACGCCCATACAATCGCAGGCTGTGGATTTGCATTTTTACAAACTTCTAATAAACTAACAAAACCAGCAATGTTGCTATGCACATAAGAGCCAGGGTTTTCCATTGCATACCTAACCCCAGCTTGAGCAGCCAAATGCATCACATGTGTAAATTGCACAACTTCAAACAACTTCTTCAACAAGGCTACATCATTTATGTCTCCTTCCACAATATAAACCCCGGTACGTTCAAGAAGCGCTTGGCGAGCTCGTTTCAGAGATGGATCATAGTAATCGTTGAAATTGTCAAGTCCCAGAACGCCATCACCGCGGCGTTTTAAAGCAGCAGAAACGTGTGTCCCAACAAACCCGGCTGCGCCAGTGACGAGTACAGAGAACCCATTCCGAGAGCGGATTCTGGCGGATGCTCGTACCCTTTTTTCCCAGGCGGAGCCGCCCCAGGAACTCCGTAGAGAGCGGCGGGATAGATCGGACTGTGGAGGATTGATTGATGATGAAGGGGATCGATAAAAAAAGAGGAAAATCAAGCCAATAAAGACAAGAGACCAGAATGTGAGTTTAGCCAGAGATGAAGGCCACCTAACTCGGTTATATGGGTATGGAGATTTGTCCATCTTGAATTTGCCTGGCGTTGATGGAATGTGGTCAAGATGTGACATTTGCTTCATCTGGGACATTCTTGAGCGAAAATGTGGAGATTATCTTGTTTCTTCTTTTATGCTTGTGATTCTTGATTTGAGAGGTTAGGGTTAGGGTTCCAATCTCTGGAGATTGGTGGTGGTAAGAATGAAAGATTGTTATGGTTTTCTTGCTTTACAGCTGTTATTTCATTTTGGGTTCGGAAAGGTATAAGGAAAAGGAATCTCCTTTCTGGTTTCTTGGAAAGAGGGGCTGGTGATAGTTTCTGTTTTGGGTTTGTACCTCTCGGACAGGAACAGCTTTTCTGTTGATCTTGTTTAGTAAATGGAGATGAAGGCGTTAGGGATGGGGGGCGCACAGAATACACAGTTTTTAAATTTTGGGTATTGTGACATCAAAACAATTGGCTTGCCCTGCTTAAAAGCAACCATAGAAATGATCTTTTTAATGTTGAAAATTATCAGAATTTGGTATTCCAGAGCCATGAATTGTAAATACTGGTGCTGGCTAGTCAAGCCTGTGTCTCCATTTTCTTTCTGTTGGACTTCAATTTCATTGGTTGAGAGCACTTGACTCAGGGGCATCCAAATTCTCATATACCCTCCCTTTTTTTAGGGCATACCTTGTGTGGGATTTTCTTTATTTGGAGAGGAGTGACTAAATTTAGGATTTCAGGATTAGAGATGGAATTAGGACTTTATATGTACCGATTGGTTTGGACGGTTCACTGTATTTTATCAAATCAAATCGATAAAATTAATTTTAATAATATTTAAATTAAAAATAAAAAAATAAATTATAATTAATTTTTATATTATGTAGGTTGGATTTAGTTTTTAGACTTCTATAATTCAACTCTTATTAAATATTTTTTATATACATATTATTATATACTAATTGAAGAATAAATATTAATTCAAAATTATTATACAATAAAAATAAAAATGAAATAAAATTATTTACATGTTTCTTTATATATATATATATTAACTCAAAATTCAAATATTTATAATTATTTTTAAATTATAATTAAGATTTAAATGTATAAAATTGTAACGACTCAAAAATTTATACAATTGACCAGAGCGGTATTTTGTTGGCTTTGTGGGGCTCCTTTGGGTCCTTTGTTTGAGAGGAAAAAAAAAAGCCATGTATTTTTAGTTGGTGACCACATATATGGCCCGATTCCCTTCTCCCATTTCGCACCGCCCACCTCCCACGCACGTCCCCACCACGCACACACCCACGTCGCCCTCGGCCATTCCAGTACTCGACCAATCGTCCGTCGATAGGCATACATCTGGCTTCACAGCTTGCCACTTGCCTCTTAGGCTCCAGCGAATTCAGCTCGACCATTATGCGTTTTCCTTTGGACATTCAGATTCCAAGGTTATTGGCCTTCATCACGTTTGAGGCGCCAGCCGGTCGCGCCGCTCACGCCCATCGCATCACCCCATCCGTCCCACGCGCCCACTGCGCACCGCCATTTCAGCCACGTTCGTGCTCACCGCGCACCGCCATTGCCAACCCCAAAACCAACGACCGGCGGCCCACGGCCAACCAGCCCAAATCGATCAATACCGACGGCGCTGGGCCGGCGTCATGGCTGGATGGCTTCCTCCCCAGTGAAGGCGACGCATTCTGACGCCGGGGCGTGGGTTGGTTGTGGGTCCGGACGGACGGCGATACGACGCGCCGAGAGCGCCGGCTGCCTCCCCAATCTGGCTAAGGAAATGGGAGAAATATATATGGCATATATAATTAAACCTTAAGCTTTTGAAAGCTGCACCCGAAAAATCCATGACAACCACTCCAAACCAAAAAAATACAATATCGAAGGGGGCTGGTCGTTACAAAAATTATTAATTTTGATTTGAATTTATAGATTTGGTGGTTTTTTTACACAACCCTGGGATAGGCATTGATTGTTTACTATGCAATGCTATTATTTACACCATTGAAACGTGTGAGATATTTGTTCGGGATTGCAACTATGAATTTTCTCACGTGTGAGGTTCATGATCAGGAATTATTTGGGTTTAGGTAAGAACTTAATCACTTTGTTGCAGTAATATGGATAACACTCACACTAATCAAATAAGTTTCACAATTATCCTATCTGTGCGTTAATTGTGGGATCACTTCCTTATTTTTCTTTAAAAATAATCTTGGAAATTATAAGTGTATGAAACTATGACTTGCTTTTTGGTCTTTGATCAGCTTTTTATCTTTTTCATGCCCTGACATCCAAATAATTCAATAATCAGCAGGAGATTGTAATTATGTATTAGTGGTCAGCTTTTAGGCAACTATGTACATCACTCGACTCCATTTTTTAGTGGGCTTTTTTTTCAGAGGAAAAAAAAAAAAAAAAGGCAAACTTGAAATGAAGGCAAAAGCACCTTTCCAGTGAATCCTTATTGATATCTTAGATTGCAATTTATGTTAGGGTAGCAAGCACCATGTGATGTGGGTGGGTATATGTCCAGATTATTGTAGAATCACAAGCAAAAACCTTGTTTACTTACTCTGAAAGTTAAATGTGACTATAAATAAAGGAGTAATGCCAAAGAAAATGATTTAAAGTTTGTTTTTCCCCACATTATTTAACCTTTAGCTAATGGTGCTTCCATAAATTATGTCCTACCATTATTGCACTTCCCTTCAACAAAATCAATCAACTAAATATTTGACTTATCTACTGCTGAATATTTTCACTCCGATAATGATAATTTTCTTGTTTTTGCTCACTGGGTTTCTAGTCTATTTTGAATTATAATTAGGTGAACAGCAAAAATGGCAGTTACTTACATTTCCATCATGCTATTACAAAGTTGCAAAGACAAAGATTGCAGTAAATTTAGAACAGTACAGATACCAAGAACATTTCTTTACTTTAGATCATTGAAGCTTTTTTTTTTCTCAAAATTTAAACCCCAGATGACTCCAGTGTCGGTAAATTCATTTATTTCTAATTGAAATTTAAACTCAATGAATTAAAGCTTATTAGTGATCAATCAAACTTTTTTTTTTTCTCTTTTTCTTCCCTAACCAGGTAGATGATTAGTTTACATTTGAAGGAAAAGCAAAAGAAATAAATCTCTACAGCCACCTCCAACCACCAACCCATGTGACAATCTGTTAAAAATACACTGCACAAGGGCTACAAGTCTTAATAGCCCCTTCCCTTAATTATATATACATGCAACGTGTTCCATGCCTCAGGAATTAATGGCAGATGGGCCTGGAAGCATATGATTCCCCAGACTTTGAAGGACAGAACAGGCACCTTCCTCCTAGTTTCCTTGCCGGTTGGGCACTCACGTGAATTTCAAGGCCTTGCCTTCTAGGTTTGGCCTAAAAGTTTATAAGGAATCCAAGCCAATGACCGCAAATATACCCATCCGAAGGCTGAAGCTACAGAAAAACATGCAAACAAGCGGTTGATCGTTTTCCAATTTCGACTGTCTTACTCTAGAGGGCAGCATCCACTTGTTTCACAAGCCAATCAAGTATTGAATATCCTCTTATGGATTTAAAGAGGATAATTTCAATAGTTATGTTCAACTATTCACTCGCTAATTGACGCATAACTTCAATTAATTTGAGTACAATTTGTCTAGAATAACACTAGCCATGTAGAAAAGATAAAAGAACCAACAACACTCCTTCCTTTAATGATCCAAGTCTGGGGCACAATAACAATACCAACTCACTTGCATAAATTATCCAAGATTACAAAGATCATGGGAAAAAAAAAATTATATATAGGTTGCAACCGCATTGCCATGGTTGCAGTGATGCTGGCGGGTAAATCATATTTCTCCTGTATTAATTATGAATGTTGACATGTGGCTCAATGCTCAGTGAATCTCTCAAGGACTTCAAAGTAGTCGGGGAAAGTTTTTCTTGTGCAACCAGGGTCCTTGATTGTGACCGGAACATCCCCACAGGCGGCAAGGGAGAATGCCATGGCCATTCTGTGATCATCGTAAGTGTCAATTTCTGCGATATTTAGTTTCTCAGGTGGAGTGATCACACAGTAATCTGGTCCCTCTTCAACTGTTGCTCCCAACTGAAATTTGAAGCCCCAATGTCATTTACAGCAAAATATAAACCAAGGATTTTTTTTTTTTTTGGAATGTCACTTGTGGGAATATGTCCCACAGTAATTATTGGCAAACCAAACCAAAATGGGATGGAGAGCTTAGTTTCAAACCCAGTTCAGCTTGAAGCCTGCCTGTTTGATATTCACACTGGTTGGGTCTATAAATCTTAACATTCCCATAAATTCAGATGAGTTAAAACTGCCAGAAACGAACCTTTCTGAGCTCTGTGCAAATTGCAATCATCCTTTCAGTTTCTTTCACTCTCCAACTGGCCACTGCAAGCAAGAGAAATCAAGAGATTGGCAAAAAAGTTATCTAAAAGGAAATACATATGAATCCTGCAAATGCTTTGTGCAGATGAGAAGATAAAAATATTAAAATATTTTAGAACTTCAAATATCTAAGATTAAACATGGAAGCTCTAACAGTTATTCCTTCAGAAGCTTCATACTTCATGAGGTGAAGCTTCCTATTTATAGCCACTACCATTCCGTATTACTTGTGAAGTCCAAGACCCAAGAAATGGGATTTCAATTATTTAGAATCAAATTACATTCATTGCCATTTTCCATGATGAGAAGCCAAAGCCATTTCTAATGATCCACCAAATAACAATCACCAGTTTGTTGTTTATGTAGTGTGTGGTCATTATATTTAAAGAATATAAGACTAGAATTTGCAAAATTTTGCAGGACAAACTTTACCATCTCTGATGGCAGTACGGCCATCAGCGAAAAGTGCAACCACAGCCAGTGTCATAGCAACATCCGGCATTTTGTTCATGTTGACGTCAATAGCACGCAAGTGTTTTTTACTAGGAGAATTGCGTGGTGGTCCAGTGACAGTAACACTGTTCTCAGTCCAGGTAACTTTAGCTCCCATTTTCTCAAGAACCTCAGCAAACTTTACATCCCCCTTGATTTTCATAAAGATAAGAAGGCAACAGAGAGAGTTAGTTTGGTAACCATAAATGCATACAAAGATGTTTCAAAACTTCCTCTCAGGAGATATTGGGCACTAGGGAGCTATGGACTATGGAGAAGACTCGTACATATGTTGAGAAAAATTTTACAAATTTAACCATCAAAAAGTAATGGATGCAATAAGCACTTCCACAATGCCATCTTAAGACTATGGGAAGCAATAAGAAGACAATAAATTCAGAAGAAAGAAATACCTGCAAACTGCTTGTCCCACAACCTTCAACAGTGATTGTTCCACCAGTGATTGCTGCACCAGCCAGGAAGTAACTGGCACTTGAAGCATCACCTTCAACAAAAGAATTTCCAGGAGACCTGATTGATTTTTCAGGTTGTTACATTCAGAGAAAGAACAAGAGTTCACAAGCTTGCAGATCTATTTATACTGAAAAAACCTACTTGTACTTTTGACCTCCACGAATGAAGAAACGATCCCAGCTACTAGTGTGTTCTACAGTGACTCCATATCGTTCCATTAACCTCAATGTCATCTCAACGTAAGGAATGGATATCAGCTTATCAATAATCTCAATTTCTACATCTCCAAGAGCTAAAGGAGCTGCCATGAGCAAAGCAGTCAAGTACTGACTGCTAATTGATCCAGAGAGCTTAACCTGAAAAAGAAGACAGGAAATGATAATTAAGAACAACGCATTTCATTAAAAGTGAAGTTGACACAGAAATGAGACAATAAGTTCAATATATTTCCCTTCAAGCAGGAAACGAGATACAAAGTCAACACGACAACCAGGTTCATTACCTTTACCTGATATAAAAGCAAAAGGTTCAAGATTCCAGTTCCTTTATAAAAAATAAAAAAAAATCTTTAAAGAAAAAGAAAAAAAATTAAGAAAAAGAAAAGAAAAAAAAAAAAAGAAAACAAAAACTCAAGGTGGCAATTGAAGAACATGGATAAATTTACCAGACAAACGGAAAATGATTAACTTGAAAGATGTTTTAACCTAGGATAAATAATTAAAGAAAAAGCAAATACATCTACCTCAAATTTTTTTTCCAGTAAGACCATTTAAATGATTCTGATCATGAACAAATTGCAATCACTAGTTGCCAGCCAAAGTTACAACTTTTTATTCTATTGCTCCATGTAGACATAATCGGCAGTAAAGTTTATAGACACGGAGACATATAATCCTTTCTTACATACATAATATGCTGGCAGAACTTAAAGCTACGTTGTAATGATTACAGCATAGATTGCAGCATTATATATTGCCAGGAAAAGACAAGGGCATAACAGATGATCAAACTTGTAAAACAATATATTTATATATAAGATGATAGCAATAACACCTTTCCCCCAGGAAGGCCTCCTTGTCCATTTATACGAACAGGTGGACAATTTGTAGGAGAACATTCAACATCTGCACCAAGCTGCTTAAGACCAGCAACCAAGTCTCCAATTGGTCTCTCTCGCATTCGTGGAACCCCATCAAGTATGTAGCTGAAGTATTTTGAATGGTTAATTCCAACAGGGTAAAAAAGCAACATTGATAACTGAAACTATAAGGCACAGGAGGTGCTGGACACCAAATAGAACGGGGCATACCCTAAAAAACTAGATGACATCTGATTGTTGCACTGAACTGAAATATTATAGTTGTACAACACTGGACCAGTGATCCCAGAGACAATTTTCTTATATATAATGAAGTTAGAAAAAATTAGAAAAATGTTCTACCGGGCCTGCAACCTAAGAGAATCCCAAATTATTATGCTTATTCCAATAGTGTCACAGAGAATATCACATAAAATGGCAACTTTGTCAAGATGAGACTCCTGATCTACGCTTGAAACTTCCAAGTTGGTGGTGTAAGGCCTGCATCCCAATAAGATCAAGTTGCAGGTGTTACGGGGCGGGAAATTGCCATCCTTGCTATCTGCCATGCTGACCATGCCAAATAGGCCTCACCAAGAGAGATTAAAAAGCACGCTGATAGATTAGGGCTATATACGACATGAATTCCCAACCCAATAAGTTCTAAAAGAGAAATTCCATTAATACTTTTAGCAAGCTCAGAGTAGAATTTTTCCACATAATCTCTTAAAAGGCAAAATAAATAGGGTGGAAAGGGGAGTAAGATAAGAGATACCTTGAATTTCCCCCTGCTGCAGTAACAGCAGCTGTCAATGGACGCATTGCTGTTCCTGCATTTCCGAGGAAAAGTTCAATATCATTCTTTGATCCTTTACCCACTGGAAAATGACTGCCACAACCTTCTACAATGGCTCGTTTGAGCTCATTATTGTCTTCCACATGCAAGCCAAGCGTTCTCAGTGCACCAAGCATGTACCGAACATCATCACTATTCAGCAAGTTGTCAACAACAGTTGTACCCTGAATTATAGATGAAGACACAATCAATGATCACTCAAAGTCACTCTCTTTTGTTTGTGCTAAAGTTAGTACAGCTAAAAGTTGAAGCAATTTTATTCTACATTATGAATGACGCAAATGCCAACAAGCAACTACACAAAGAAAATCTTTCTGGAAATATTAGAAACTGAAACACAGTTAATGGTTGGAAGTTCAAATTTATAAGCACCTGAAAAAGAAAAATCAAACCTTTCTCTTTTGCCCCTCCTTAGTCCATCAAGTAGCCATTAATATAATGTGCAGGCACAGATCTACAACAAACTCGAATCATAATCTCGCTAGGAAGAAACTACTCTTTTCACTACTTATAAACTATAATTTGTCAAACAGAAAAACAGCAATTCAATCTCAAACACAATGCACCAACTAAATATTATTTTCATCAAGAAAACCTCAATCCTTCAAATTCTATTAAGCTCGCATCACAAAATGCAGCAATAACAATTAATTTAATTGCAAAATCTACAAAAAGAAAAAAAAAAAAGTTGCCTTCCTTCTCCTGATTCCTCAAAACTGAAAAAGAAAGAAATAGCTCAGACTACAATTCGAGCGTGTTCAAATTGCAATTGCCTACAAACACAGAATCATTCATACCTCAGAAAGAGCAGCGAGAAGGAGAATCCGATTAGACAGAGACTTGGAACCCGGCAACGTGACGGTACCGGAAATTTCTTTAATGGGTTGCAAGACTATCTCTGGTGCCGTTGAAGGCTTCTCGGATGTGGCGACTGAAGCTGAAACTCTAACAGGGCTCCTCTTAACTTGATCAACTGTACAATCAGGCTTTCTTTGGCAGTGCTTCAAACCCCTAGAAACTGAAGACCCCTTAAACTGTGATCTAAATGAAATTGAAGATAGATATTTCGGTGTTTGTAGTTTAGAGAGATTTGGGAAAGTGCAATTATGTTGAACCCCATTGCAGATTTTGCTCACTTGCGCCATTTCTCTGCGTGTACAAAAATTCTTCCTCCCTCTCTCTGTCTGCCTTCGCTTTGAAGAAGTTCTTTGAAGAAGATGATTTGGGGGTTATGTGTAACAGGATTTGTGCAGTGATACTTAACCAAAAGGGTATTCACCTACCAGTTGCTCTTTTGGGGTTTATATGTAAAGGAAACTTTGTTTGTGGATAGTTTTGAAATTTTGGATTTTAAGCGGCAGAAGGCTGAAGGGATGGGCTGGTGTCTCGGTGATAGTGATCTCAGTCAGCTGCAAAGTCCCTCACCATCCACGTAGACATAGACATGGTGACGTCCCAACCCCGTTGGGGATTCAGGGTTCAGCTAATATACAGACGATTTTACTAATTAACTAAACTTTCTACCAGTTGATTGATGCCAGGTCAGCTATCCAATGCGAGGGTGATGTTCGACTTGGTCAGTTTGTGCCCAACTACCATGAGTTTGGTTTGTTCAACACCAGAAGAGAAAAGGTGGCATTTTTTTTGGAGGGCCCATGTAAGGGCTGAGGTTTGGTAAGCCAGCAGCATCCACTAGGAATATGCCTGCTCCCAAACTAATACAATGATTATTTTATTAATTATATCTTATTAATATATCTGATAATTATTAAAAAAAATAAATATTACTTTATCATTAAATTTTTTATGAAGAGTTAGGTGAATTCCATAGGCATACAATTTAAGAATTGTTATAAATAAATCCACCAAATTTATTCAAAATTTTAGGATATGAAAATATAAGATTTCTGTGCAGCATAATAATTAAAAAAAAATCAAATTGAATATTGTTGAGAAGAAATGGAGACAACATGGTGGCCTGACTGATATCGGGCCTCGAGAAGCGTATAATGAAGGCTCGGCTGATTTCGGGCCTTGAGAAGCGTATAATAATAATGGCGTTAATATTCTTAATTTAATTATTTTTATTAATTTTTTTTTGAAAATTTATAAAACAAATTAATCATAAAATATTATTGAAAAATGATTTTTTTTTTTTTTTTGGGTTTATGATGATAGTGATTATCCACCCTTAAATTTCAATTCATAGAGCAAGCAAACCTTTATGTTACAATATTGGACATTGTGAATGTGTGAGAGGAGCAATAGGGTGCGAGTGAATAAGATATTAATATGAGAATTTTAAATTATTTTATTACATTTCCCAGTTCATGGTTTCGAAAAATAAAATTTTACTTTATTAAAAAATTGAAAACATAATTTATAGGCAAGCTCAAATTTTTAAATCAACTAGTGGTAGAGATTCATAAATTTAAATTTTGTTAAATTAGTAATGATAAAATGGCAAAATAGAGATGAAGAACAGAAGCAAAGACATGGAACATCAAAAAGAAAATAATCAAAATTAGGAAGAAAAAAAAAAGGATTTTAGATTACCTTTTCGAAATTTGCATGAACAGTCCGGCAATCCGAACCATTTCATCAATTATTAGGAATTGGATACAAAATCATGAATCCCATTTTTTATAAACATATTAATATAAAAAAAATTAAAATTTATGGCTAAAAAAGCACTAAAATTTAATTCTTCGGATGTAATTGCATAATTAGCTAACCTATATCTATACGTAATAGAGCAAATTTCCCCAAGCCTACCCTGATGCCTTGTGTTATTGGCTTTCTTTTTTTTTTAATTAATCATAACCAAACAATAGCAACGACTTAGAAGTTAAGTCGAAAGCATTGAAGCAAACAACACATGCTCCCAAGGCGTTGCATAAGAATGACAAGTCCATAAGAGCAATAGGGGCAAGAGAATAAGCTATCCTATCACAATTCCTATTATCAAAGTTGAAGGATATGGAATCGAAGGCCACAAATAGCAATTTGATATTCGAGATAATGCCCTGGACAAGTGGATAGCCATTTGATGACAACTTGCGAATCTCCTTCAATCACAACCTTTCTAAACCTTTGACTTTAGCCAACAAAACTGCTTCTCCGCGCACAATACCTAGGCCAATGCTTTTTTAGCCTAATCTAACATTCAACAAATTCACTTTCAAAACCCACCCCCACCTCCCACAACACAACCACTCCCTCTCTCCCCCCCCCCCCCCCAAAATCTAAATTATTTTGTAGTTGGCAGAACAACCACCTTCATGTAGAACACCTCACTAACACAACGGAAAATATAAATCATCAGGGCATTAAAGCAAAAACTAAAATGTAGTAAAGGAAAAATTCTCAACCTCACTACAAGTAAATCACAGCACATTACAAAACTCAAGAAAAGTCCAAGAGTTGTTTAACAAATTCAACAATTGTTTATAATCTAACTATCCTCTTCCCAACTATGTTGTAAGCAACAGAAGAAAATCTAATCTTGTATTATTCCTTTTTCCATTTTATTGAGACTAAGATACCTAGTCGTGGAATAGCAATCCCAGAAATGACCTCCTCATTGTATTCTCAACCCAAACCCCAAATTCCAAATAAAAAAGATATCTTCCAGCCTAACTTACTTCTTTGGCTGCAGCAATAACAGCTTCTGCAGTAATGCCAAACTCCTTGTATATCTTACCAGCTGGTGCACTTGCCCCAAATCGGTCAATTCCAATAGCCTTGCCTTTGGCTCCAACAATCTTCTCCCATCCAAATGTTGATCCAGCTTCGATGCTAACTCTAGCTGATACAGCTGCTGGAAGAACATTTTCCTTGTATGCATCTGACTGCTCATCAAAAAGCTCCCATGAAACAAGTGAGACAACTCTTACAGCCTTGCCCCCCTTTCTAAGCTCCTCAGCAGCCTTGGCAGCAATTTCCAATTCAGAACCAGTTCCAATCAAAATGACATCAGGCTTGTTTCCAGAAGAATTATCTGAAATGATATATCCACCCTTTTCGACTCCCTCAATGGAGGTTCCAGCAAGATTTGGCAGCTTTTGCCTAGAGAGTGCAAGGATAGAGGGTCTCTTGCGGTTGAGGACAGCAACCTTGTAAGCACCGGCAGTTTCATTTCCGTCGGCTGGGCGAAGCATCAAAATGTTAGGCATTGCACGGAAGCTCGCCAAGTGTTCAATTGGCTGATGGGTAGGTCCATCTTCTCCAAGACCAATTGAATCATGGGTCATAACATAGATAACTCCAGCCTCAGACAAGGCAGATATCCTTATAGCAGCCCTCATGTAATCAGTAAAAACAAAGAAAGTTGCGCAATATGGGATCAGACCAGGGCTGTGTAGTGCAATGCCATTGCAGATGGCTCCCATTCCATGCTCCCTGACGCCAAACCTGACATTGCGTTCTTCAGGGGTGTCCTTTTGGAAGTCCCCAAACATTTTCAACAAGGTCATGTTTGAAGAGGCAAGGTCTGCACTGCCACCAAGAAGTCCAGGGAGTACTTTTGCAAGTGCATTTAGGTTTGCCTGAGATAGATTTCTGGTAGCCTCTGCTGGGCTCTCTGGAGTGTATGTCTGGAAAATTGCAATAAAAAGTATTAAAATATTATCCAAATTGAAAATCTAACGTTAACAGACTATCATATTTCTTCACAGTGATTTGCCTGGTAATACTACAAATGGTGCATGCTGATGTTATAACCCTTTTTTGCTGCTTGAATTCAAAATATAAAAAATAAAAGAAATCAAAAAGTTAAATTTGCTATTAAAATTGTTGAACATGGTATCTAATGTCTATAAACCTTGCTAAAATAAACAATGCAAACAGAAAATACTCAAAATACCCTCAAAGATATAATCAAAAGCAATCAAGATGATTAAAGCTGTACTCACTGGAAGTGCTTTCTCCCAACCAGCCGGTAGTTCACCAGTGATGACAGATTTCAATTCTGCAGCTTCCTCCTTGTACTTCTTCTCATACTCGGCAAACTTTTTATTCCATTCAGCTTCAAGCGCAGCACCTACTGGAATATGGCGACTCCAATGCCTAAGTAAAAGCAAAACAGTCATGAATATTAAATCAATCACAGGAAACAAATAGAAACCTTTTCTGAATTTGCTTACTTCTTAACATCCTCTGGAACATGGAAAGGCTCATATGGCCATGCAAGGTTCTTCCTAGTAGCATCAACTTCCTTGGCACCCAGAGCACTCCCATGCACGCTGTAAGAGTTTGCCTTGTTTGGAGACCCGTAACCAATGGTTGTAGTAACCTACAGAGAATGGTAAAAGCTCATCAAGAATTAAATGAGGTTACTTTAAAATGCACTATGAATTTAAGCATGCCAATGCATTGTTCTGTTAGCGCCAAGCAAGAGGACTTTCTACTGATTTACGTTTTTTTAAAGTCACTTTTTCACATCACTTCAAAACACACCATAACAAGGGGCTTATATAACCTTGATCAAAGTGGGTTTGTCTTTCACAGCCTTGGCCTCCTTAATGGCAGCACGAATATCATCATAGCCAGTATTTCCATTCTTCACCCAGATAACATGCCACCCAAGACCCTCAAAACGTTTGTCCACACTCTCAGTGAATGCAATTGCTGTGTCACCATCAATGGAGATGTGGTTGTCATCATAGAAAGCTATCAGCTTTCCTAGTCCCCAATGCCCAGCGAGGGAACAAGCTTCATTTGCAATCCCTTCCATTTGACAACCATCTCCCAATATAACATATCTACAGAAAATAACAAATAGGAAAATATAACCATATAGTACAATGGTATAATTATATTTACATTTTAAACAGAAAAATAATAAGTAACAAGATCAAGAGAGTTATTATACGTGTAGTGGTCAACAATTTCATTGTCTGGTTTGTTAAAGCGAGCAGCCAAGTGCTTCTCTGCAAGGGCCAAACCAACAGCATTGGCAACACCCTGTCCAAGAGGACCTACAAAGAAAAATATTAAGATTTTTGAGATTTGAGTTTCAGAGACTACAAATATAGATGTAAACAAAGGAAGAAAAATGATTGAAATCAGAATGTAACCAGTTGTGACTTCAACACCAGGTGTCTCAAAGTTCTCAGGGTGTCCAGGGGTTTTGCTTCCCCATTGACGGAAATTCTTCAAGTCTTCTTCCTGTTGATTTTTACCAAAAACGAAAGACTTAAGTAGAAATGAACTTCAGCAAAAAGAAAAATAGCAAGCAAATGAAAATACAATCAAGAATGAACAAAAAACAGCATATACAACTACTTAGACCTGAAAAGACCAAAACAATGCTCTTCGATCAACTGACAGAGAGCTCGAGATTGAAAAAAAAAAAAATTATATATATATATAATCTGCCTATTCAGTTGCTGGCTCCTTTTAGCAAATGAACGTCCAGATCCATTTCTCATTATCAACCAAGAATTACACCTCAAAGCACTATGAATAAATTGAATTAAAAAACAAAAAAAAAAAAAAACCAACCTTGACACTACCGTAACCAGCGAGGTGGAGCAAAGCATACTGTAGCATACAGCCGTGGCCAGCAGACAAGACGAAGCGATCGCGATTGAACCAATACGGATTCTTAGGATTATATCTCATAATTTCATCGTATAAAATATGACCGATCGGGGCACAGCCCATAGGCAGACCAGGGTGACCTGAATTGGCCTTTTCCACAGCATCAATAGCGAGAAATCTAATTGTATTTACAGATTTCTCAACCAATGAAGTCTCGGAAGTTGCACCAAGGGTCTCAACTGCAGCTGCACGGATTCGGGTTTGTTGGAGCGTGACAAGGCGGCGGCGGAGAGAGGAGGTGGCTCGCGGGATGGAGGAAGAGGTGGACTTGAGACCAGAAAAGGAGGGAAGGGAAGGTGTAGAAAAAGAGAGGCGGTGATGGTCAGAAGACTGGGCTGAGCCATGATGGGAGATGGCTGGAGCAAAGAGGGCCTGAGATAGAGTTACAGATGAAGTGGAAGCCATTGTTTTCTACCCCCTTCAGCTACGCTCCCTTCTCTTCACTTTGCTTTGCTTATGGAGAGAGAGAGAATATTTAGGCTTCTATTTATTTTTTGAGAGAGAGAGAGAGAGAGAGAGAGAGAGAGGCTGCCAACAACTTTTGATCTTGAATTCTTGGTCTTCTCGCCTTCAAGAAGTGACAGGTGAGATGAGCTGACCGTTAGATTAAGAGGAGAATACGATCTCCACCATTGACTATGGGTATGATTCGTAGAAAGAAGGAAATGCCCTGCCTTTCATTTTATTATTTTTGTTTTCGTTTTTTCAATTTTATTTCTTTGTTATTGACTATCCGCTAATTGTTTGCCACGTAGTTTTCCAGTTTTTATACTTGCAGTGTTAGGGGGAAAGTCAAAGTCCTTTTCATTTTTGCCATTTCTATATTACCTTGCTTAAAAATTATAAAAAAAAAAAAAAAGAAAAGAAAAACAAACCTAAAACATTGGTTTCTCCTATCCTAACAACAAAATCCTTTTGTCTTTTCCGTAACAAAAAGGAGAGGGTGGAAAAGGTTGGGTAAGCACTTTTGCACATGCGACCAGCTTATCTTGCCATTGAATTTAATTGACTAAAGATAAATGCAGATTTTTTTTTACTTTAAAATTTATAATTACTATTAGCTAACATGGAAATCTAATAAAAATAGTTTTTTTTATTAGGAAATTAAATAATTCATCGTACAAATCTTGACCCAATGACCAGGCTGGGAGGTTGGGGCTGTTGACAAGTTAAAAGTGAAAAATAATTTGGTTGACGGACAGTCAAGATTTCAAGAACAGCAAGCAACTTTTGCTTCTTGTTGAAACATTGTTCAAATATTTATGGTTAAGGAAAGATACAGTTGAATTAATTACCATTTAAGTAAATCGCTTGAATTGAGATTTTATAACCCTAAAGATACTTTAATATCATTTATTCATTAGTTACTTTTATTATCTTCTCATATGTAATTGCTGAAAGATTTAGTTCAGCTACAAATTTAAATTGGTGATTGTGGGGCCGCTAGGTGAGATCCAGTTTGAATAATAAAAATAGCTTCATACTTTGATTTCAACCTTGAACTCAAATGCATTGTTGCACTCTTGACACACTCTTCCTGGTATAAATGAAAGGGGAACTGCTTGTTATGTTAGTTTTGCTAATTTAGCCAGCGCACTACCGTGTACTGTGGTCTAACTAGATTTCACGCAGCGAAATATATCAGCCAAAGCCTCCAACTATGACTATTAACTCACAGAATGGTGAATAGGACTGAGTTATTCACCTCGAAATTAGCTAGAACAAACAGCACAACAAACATGTTTTGAGAGAGGAAAGAGCTATGGGGGAACACATAATATTCGAGCTGCAAGAACGCACATTATTGGATCCACATATACAGAAAGAGTTTAAAGAACATATAAAATCAAAGAAATTCTAAATAACATAGTGAAAAAAAAAAAAAAAAAACAGTAGCATGGGGGTATACTGGAGCAATCCGTTACCTTTTCTCCCCCTAGCTATTGTCACCACAATCATACCTTCACATCATTTTTACACGTTTATAGTTTGAAGTAGAATTCCGGATCCCTCTACTGGTCACAGAGTATGGTGCCGATGCTGATCTAAGGGAAGGTGACTTGTCGATGTATGCACATCGCTCATTGCCATTCCAGTACAAAATTACGCGATTTGTGCAAGAATGTGACCAACTATCACCTAGTCAGTGTAATGAAACAACAAAAGTATTAGCTCTACAGAAGGAAACCGGGAAAAGAAAATACAAAATAAATAAATGAATAAAAAAAGGGCAAAATTCTATCCTACACCTGGTGTATAGGTAAGCTAACGAAAGCATATTTTACATAAATTTTTCCTCTAACTTCTATTTTACATAAATTATTTATTGGAAACAAAAGTTGCCACATTGATCTTGCAACACAGGTAGGTCCATCAACTAGGTGTAAGATAGATTTTTCCATGAAGACAGTATGAAGAAAAAGAAAGAGAGAAAATTACTTTTTCCATGCCTGCTGAAGTCCTCTTTCTTTTTCTTCATACTCTTCTTCATGGGAAAAACTAACTAGGAGGTTAAGAAAATTGAGAATAAACTTACCTAGTGCAAGACCTAATTGGAAGGAGCCTTCTGTGTGCTTGGTTGTTACCTGATTCAATAAAACTACCTGCACACAGAAAGAAAGAAATTAATCATAAAGCAATTGAAGAATGCCCATAGAACTTAAGATCAAATCCAGGGTTATCAGAGCACATAAATGGGCACAGATACAAAAGCAAAGTATTCAGTAAAAGAATGGATGCTCGCTTGCACAGATTATACTGAAAAGGTGAAACCAACTCTTTGCAAAAGCTTTGCTTAAGTTGTCCAACAACTTGTGTCCAGATATCTGATATGAGAATGATGGGGCTTCCAAAGAAGGAAGGAAGTTGATAATAAAAAAACGAAAATTGCACCCCAAACGTCAAAGTTCTTTTACTTGAAATGAAAGTGAGAAGTTTCCTCTGATTCACAATTTCAAAATTGACCAATTGAACAAATATTTCTTACCGCTAGGCTGAAATTTTTTGCAACCTTCATCAACTTTAATGCCATTCCACTGAGTACCCGTGTTCTGAGGGCTAAGTCATCAAAATCTTGGCGGAAGTGGAAAGTAATGCTATCAATTATAACAATTTTAACCTGATAAAAGAAAAAACAAGTTGTAAATTCAACAATAATAGCTTTTACAACTCATGTAAGAAAAAATTGGTCAAAGAACCCTTCGCTCACAGAAAGGTTGCGTTTGAGTATGAGATACCATCTTATGAAAGTATTAACAGATAAAAATTTTCCTTTCAAGCAATTAAATAGGCCTATTCATAATGACGTAGCCATTTAGAGCAGAGTACTGCACCCCACGGAAAAAGACAAGCAGACAAACCATTGTGTAGGCAATGTGGCAGTTGGCATAATTCTGAACCATCATATTACTTACATCTCTATGCTCTGTAATGAATTTGTCCAAGTAATTAACCAGAGCAATTTGCTCTGTATAACTGCAGACACGGAAATAGTATATATTCTCCAGGATATCTTTGCTTTGCAGTCCCACTTGAAATGTCTGCAAATCTTTGCGTAAAAACCTACTATATTCTGACATGTCCTCTATGCATGCTTCAGCAACCTGTAGAGCACGCTCCACCATAAAACTTCCTTCTGTATCTAAGTATTGCAAAAGTACAAGTACAACATTATAAACATGCAGACTAATGAAAGATCAATTCACATAGTAAATAATAACCATTAATTTACCTATATAAATAGCCCTTCCTCCAAGGCCACCACAATGTGGTGGAATTTGAACATTTACTGCAAGTTGAATCCTATGAATTCAAACAAAATTATGCTTCTCTAACAAAGGCCCAGCAAGCATACAATCATTTACATATGTTCCCATGCACATACACACATCAAAAAGAAAGAAAAGGTTAATGTTCCATACCCCAGCTGTGTTTTACCAATGCCTGGTACTCCACCTATAAAGAGCAAAAGTAAAATAGAAAAATGGCAACTATTAATGCTGAAGGCTCTTGGACAAACTGTACAAATTCCTCGCCATAGCAGTTTACAATAAGAAAAGGGAAAAAGGACAAACCAATTTCAGTCACTTCTTTACAAGATATTCCTCCTCCAAGAATGTTATCTAGATCTGCAGAAGATGTGGTAATGCGTGTCAAAGACGACTCCTCATGAAGCATGTCCCAGGCATTCTGTGCACCTGTAATTACAAAATACTGAATTCAATTCTATGAATGATGCTTCCCATTGACTGTTGGCAAGAGGTGAATTGCCAGCATTTGGTTAAATACACCAACAAATGAAAAAGGCAAACGCTATAGTAGATAGAACTTAGGCTTTAATCTAAATTTAAAGCCAACACAATGAAATCAAAGGCAATTGTTAAATATCATGCAGAACATGGTTTTTACCATTGATAATAGCATGGCTTCCTTCTGCATTGTCGGACCTACTACTGCGTGATGCAACATGCAGAATTTCAAGAGCTTCGCCATCTGAAATTTTCAGATCTGTTCAAGTAATGATTAATAAAGTTCAGCCACAACATTACGGAAATATTAGGGGAAAAATTGTTGGGAATCCCACATTGAAAGAATATGAAGCAAAAGGACAATATATGAGTGATTAAATTGCAACATTAAATTAAATTGGCTAGTTATTTTAATATTTTAACTTGTAAAATAACTCAATAATTTATATAAGTCTATATTAAAAAATGAATTAATATGTAATATAACAAGCACTCTCTCCTAATTCAACATGCTAATAGAAATCAAACTAGGTTGTGGATTTTAATTGCTCATAAGACTGTATAATTTGACTTCTAAAGCTATATAATTAGGTCCACATTATATTAAAATACTAACTTGACAATATAATTGTCAATTGACAATCATATAGTTGCATTTTACATTGAAAGAATATGGAATAAAAGGGTAATATATAAGTAATTGAATTGCAACATTAAATTGGCTAATCATTTTTATGTGTAAAATAACTCAATCATATCTATATAAGCCCATATTAAAAAAATTAATGAATATGTAATATAACAAGCGCTATCTCCAAATTTAACAAAAATCATAGAGATAAGATTTTTTTTATGAAGAAAGACAAGAAAACAATTCTAATTTAATGCAAAAACCACGGAACAAAAGTTTTACAAGTGACATTTTAAACGTGACAAAAAGTCCTGCAATAACAATTGCCATTATGGTCAAATCACTATTTCTATTCTCAAGCCAATTAGGTAAGACAAAAGATAACTTGGGTAACCAGGCCTCTGGAAATTCTTTTCAAATGGTAATAACAACAAACACTTGTAGGATCATTCATGCAACAGCGTCAAACCATCAAGCGACAATACCCAATCACGGAAAATCACCGGTATTTACACAGATCCTATACATGTAGTTACTAGTTAGAATGAAGGAAGCATAAGCTAACGATGGAAAAATAGAGGGACAAAAAGTAAGAAACTTGAAACGATAATAGTAATTATTAATGGGGGAATAGTAATTTACCACGAGCGAGATCTGAAGCGGAGGCAGAAGAAAGGGAAGAGAGAGAAGTATAGCCTGCTGATATGAGTTTCCCTCTCTGCGTCGCTGATAACGGTAGGCTGCATACTTCCATATCTCTCTTCTCTCCGGCCAAATCTTGATCCACTGAAAGTCGGTGCGTTTCAGTGTTTTGGCGCGCAAAACACTTTCATCAGGAAATTTATGGAATACCCTCAAAGCAGGTGATGTGTTCGTCGCGACGTGGATGATTGTGATTTGTCACTTAGATTTCAACTAAACCCACCCAAGAAGAGTGCTAAAAAAAGCCCATTCTCTATGAAAATAATTGGGCTGGGCTTTATTTTAGGGCTTTTTTTCTCAAATTGTTTTAGGGCTGTTCATTTACTAAGAATACAAGTTGACTTTTTTATTAATCATAATTTAATTTTACTAAAGAATATTTTATAATTATTTATTGAAAATACCTCTGTCCGTAAATTTAAAAAAAAAAAAAAAGAGAATAATAAAAAGGGAAATCAAAAAAAACATTCATTCACCGTCATTGCATATTGAGGGGGTCGTCCAACTTTGTTCACAGGTTATTCTCTGTACTGTCTGCATAAATTATGATGGCCGGCTCAACTTTATTCTCTGTACTGTCTGCATAAATTATGATGGTCGGCTCAACTTTATGAAGTGAGAAACACAAGAGCCCCATAGTGTAAAGGGGGGAGAATATGGGATATTTAGATTGTATATGATCATAACTTTATAGGGGCAAAAGGGATATTTTGTAATTTATTTTATTTTTGTAATTTTAGGGGGTGTGATAACTGAGACATAGTGATGTCTCTTCCTGCCAAGGGTGACTTTATCCCAAATGCTCCTTAAGGGTGAGTGACTGGTAGGCCTTAAGTAGGCAACTGGCCTAGCTAGTCACTTTGCTTGCTGAGTCTCGTCTTGTACTCCTTGTAGGTTTCCCCCCTGCCTACAATGGATTTGTTGTATTCATGTTATATGAATGAATGAAGTAGCCCTTTTTATGACATGCTTGTGCCTTTCTGTTTGTTGTGCCTTTTCTGTTTGTTGTGCCTTTCATGCTTATGATGCTAACTATGTGAAACCTCATTTGTATGAAATGCTTGTGATGACTCCTTAATTGGCCTTACTTGGCCCGATGCTAACCATGCCCCTGATTTTTCGTAGATTGTTGTAAGATTCTTATTGGCTGACTTGCCTTGAAGAGTTCAAACTAAGTGCCATACTGTCCTAATTGAGTGCTTTAGATGGGCTCGTGACAGTTGGTATCAGAGCTGTAATTGATCTGTGAGTGGAATCAAGGATGACAAACTTGGTTGATCATATTGATGCCCTTGAGAGAAGGGTTGACGATGTTTTTGCTTTAATTGATAATAGCCCAACATATGAGGCATTGACAAAGGAGCTTGAAGTTGCCCACCTCTCTCTGGAACAACAAAATAAGCACACTGAGGTGTTAGAAGGCAAAGTCGAACAACTTATGGCTGTAGTAGCCAAATTGATTGGGGGTGAGGATGAGCCAATAGAGCTCGAGGCCATCCAAAATTCCTTGCCAACAAATATTACCCGATTAGGAGATATGGACAGCAGAGTGCTCACATTAGAGGCAGAGGCCTCTCAGGTGGGGAATTGTGTAGAAAGCTTGAAAGCCCTCACCATTGCTCATGATTCCCTAGTGGGGAATGTGAATGACATGAAAGAGGACGTCACAGAAATGGTGAAAACACTTGAAGGAGAAATACAAGATTTGTAAGGAAAGGTGAACTTGCTAGTGAAAGCTACAAGCAACCCTAATGGGAGAGTTTTCGAGATGGGCAAGGCTAAAATTCCAAAGCCCAAAAATTTTGGAGATGCTCGCTATGCAAGGGAGGTAGATAATTTCATCTTTGACATGGAATTATATTTCGATACCACCAAAAATGATTCCAATGCAGGTACATTGAAGATTGCACCGATGTATCTGGCTAATGATGTCAAGCTATGGTCGAGAACAAAGGTGGAAGAAACTATATTAGGCCAGTGCTCCATTAGTACTTGGAACAATTTCAAGAATGAGCTGAAGGCCCAATTCTACCCTGAAATTTTGGCTTATAATGCACGATGTAAGCTGATTGAGTTACAGCATAAGGGCTCCATCCGAGAGTATGTAAGAAACTTTTCGACACTCATGCTCTACATCAAGGACATGTTCGAGACTGATAGACTGTTCCACTTCCAAAAAGTTTTAAAATCATAGGCCAAAAATGAACTAGTAAAAAGGGGAGTAAAAGCCCTCAGTGTCGCCTTAGCCATAGCTGAATTTCTTGATGACTACTCTAGTAGTGCACCAAAGAGAAAATTTAACTCCACTCCGACTGCTGATAATCGCCCTAACAAATGGGGTTGAAATATGAGTGGGGGAGCTGACCGGGGCAATACCACTTTCGGAGGAGTGGAAAGGAAGACATGAAACTCGGGATCGAATACAAACAAGTAGATAGACCAAGGTAGGGAACAAGGCAGTACTAAACAATGGGTTAATCGACCACAAGGGTCAACGTATACAGCCATTAATAAGCCAAGACCGCCCCTGAAATGTTTCCTTTGCGATGGACCACATCGAGCTATGGAATGTCCAACAAAAGCAGCTTTGAATGCCTTGAAGGCCCTTCAAAAGAATACAAGAGGGCTCGAGGAAGAAGGTAGAGGATCAAACGACCGCATTGCACCAAGTGATCGGGATGCTTCAGTAATGGGAGCTCTTCATTTTCTTGGAGCCCTGGAAAAATAGAAACTGAAACCCATCACTAAAAGGGGGTTGATGTATGTTGATTTGCTAATTAATGGAAAAGCAACAAGGCTTTAGTGGACACAGGAGCCACTGATAATTTTGTGGCAGACACTATGATCTCTCAATTCAAGCTAACAGTACAAGCGGACGTAGAGAAGATAAAGGCCGTGAATTCTCAGGCACTGAACACAGTGGGAGTAACTTAGAGAGTATCCTGTCAAATGGGACCCTGGAGAGGTGAAATGGATTTTACAATAACCCCTCTTGATGACTTTGATGTGGTGATTGGGATGGATTTCCTCAAAAGGGTGTGAGCCATTCCAGTCCCAGCCGTTGATTGCATTTTGGTGATGGGAGATAAGCCTTGACGATTCCAATAACTTTTAGTCCCATTCTTGAGAAGAAGTTGATATCGGCTCTCCAATTCAATAAAGGTGTGAAGCGTAAGGAGTCCACATATGTAGTCATCCCCATTGTGAAGAAAAGCATGGAAAAGTCACAACCTGCACCCCAAATCCTAGGCCTCATGTCCGAGTTTAAAAATGTAATGCCGAATCGACTGCCTGTGATCCTACTTCCCCATAGCAGCATAAATCATGACATTGAATTGATGCCAGGGACGAGGCCTCTCGCCAGGGCTCCTTATCGTATGGCTCCCCCTGAGTTAGCTTAGATGAGAAAATAGTCAGATGAATTATTAGAAGTTGGATTCATTCGGCCTGCAAAAGCTCCCTTTGGGGCTCCTGTTCTATTTTAGAAAAAAGCAAGATAGAAGTTTGAGATTGTGTGTTGATTACCGAGCCCTTAACAAAGTCACTGTGCGAAACAAATATCCAATTCCTTTGATTGTTGATCTCTTTGACCAGTTGGGTCAAGCGAAATTCTTCACTAAGCTAGACCTCCACTCTGGCTATCATCAAGTCCGTATCAAGGTAGGGGATGAACCCAAAACCAAATGCGTAACTCGGTATGGTGCTTTTGAATTTCTAGTTATGCCTTTTGGATTAACAAATGCTCTGGCTACCTTTTGTACCTTGATGAACTAGGTATTCCATGATTATCTTGACATGTTTATGGTGGTCTACCTTGATGATATCATAGTGTACAGTTCTACTTTGGAGGAACATAAGGAGCATCTCCGTCTTATTTTCTATAAGCTGGGGGAGAATAAACTCTTTTTGAAAAAGGAAAAATGCGCCTTTGCCCAAACTCAAATCAAGTTCTTGGGCCATATAATTGAACAAGAAAGAATTCATATGGATCCGGCTAAGGTAAAAGCTATACAAGAATGAGCGGTACCCAAAAGTGTGACCGAGCTCAGATCCTTCTTAGGGTTGGCAAACTACTATCGGTGGTTTGTTCAAGGCTACTCTCAAAAGATTTGCCCCCTGACAGAATTGCTAAAGAAAGGAAGTAAATGGCAGTAGACCAAGGAGTGCCAAGCAACATTTGAGAATCTGAAGAAAACTATGATAGCAGAACCAGTCCTAGCCCTCCCAGACATGACGAAACCATTTGAAGTGCAAACTGATGCATCTAACTTTGCACTGGGAGGAGTCTTAATGCAGGAAAGTCATCCCATTGCTTTTGAAAGCCCAAAACTGAAAGATGTCGAGATTAGATATACAGCCCAAGAAAAGGAGCTATTAGCAGTGGTACATTGTCTTCGACCTTGGAGACACTATTAGCTAGGGTCCAAGTTTATCGTCAAAATAGATAACACAGCAGTAAGTCACTTCTTTTCACAACCCAAGCTGACCCCTAAATAAGCCAGGTGGCAGGAATGTTTGGCCGAGTTTGATTTCCACTTTGAATACAAGCCGGGAACTCTAAACAAATTTGCAGATGCATTAAGTAGGAAGTCAAGGGGGGAGATTCTTCAGCAATTGGCACAGTTGTCCAGTGGCAAAGTGGCTACTACATTACGGGAGCAGATCCAAGATAACTTAAGAAAGGACTCCTAAGTAGTGGCTGTAATGCAACTAGCGGAGGAAGGGAAGACCAGACAATTTTGATTGGAAAATGGTATCTTGATGACCCAAAAGAATCGAGTGTATGTTCCGAAAGCAGGAAACTTGAGAAAATTATTGTTGCATGAATGCTATGACACTTTGTGGGCAGGACATCTTGGCTGGCAACGCACTTTAGCATTATTGAAGTAGGGCTATTATTGGCCTCATTTAGAAGAAGATGTAAGGGAATATATTAAGACTGGCTAGGTGTGCCAGCAAGATAAGGTAGATCGAAAAAAACCCGCAGGATTACTTCAACCATTACCAGTTTCGAGCCGACCCTGGGAGAGTGTTTCCCTATATTTCATCGTAGGTTTACCACGAGTGGGGGAGTATGACCATATCTTGATTGTAATAGATAAATTCTCCAAATATGGGATATTTATACCAATGTCAAAATATTGCTTTACTGAAGACACCACAAGGGCCTTTTTCAAACACGTGGTGAAATATTGGGGAGTCCCAAAGAGTATTGTCAGTGATAGATATGGTTGATTTGTGGGCTCATTCTAGTCAGAACTCTTTGGTTTATTGGGTTCAAGATTGGATATCTCCACTAGCTTTCATCATCAAACAGATGGCCAGACTAAAAGATTTAATGGGTTGCTAGAAGAATACTTACTACACTTTGTGAATGCCAGTCAGAAGAACTGGGCCTCTTTACTTGATGTAGCACAATTCTGTTTCAATTCCTTAAAGAGCTATGCTACTAACAAAAGTCCTTTTGAGATTGTTACAGGACAACAACCATTGGCACCTCACATGTTAAATGATCCTTACATAGGCCGTAATCCCAAGGCTTATCAATTCACAAAGGAGTGGAAACGAAATGTAGAAATTGCAAGGGCTCAGTTGGAGAAAGCATCCAAACACATGAAGAAATGGGCAGATGAGAATCGAAGACCACTAGAGTTTGCAGTGGGAGTGATGGTGAAGCTACTACCAGATTAACTTCGATTTCTCCACAATCAAGATAAAAAACTAGTTCACAAGTATAAAGGACCAATACCAGTTGTGGCCAGAGTTGGCCAAGTTTCCTACAGAGTAGAGCCACCAGTATGGATGAAGATTCACCCAGTCTTTCACATCAACAGATTAAAGCCCTACCATGCAAATCAATCAGATGCCAGCCGCAACAAGTATTCCCGACCAGCCTTCAATCACGCACCACCAGTCAACCAAGGAGTAAAGTAGATCTTGGCAGAACGAGTCATCAAAACAACTAAGCGCCCACCATAAAAGGAGCACCTAGTCAAATGGAAAGGCTTAAGTGCAGAAGAGACCAACTGGGAGAAGGAGATAACCCTCCATGATCATGTGCAGAAGATTCAAGAGTTCTTACAAGCCCAGTCAATGGGGACGTTGACTCTTTGAGTGGGGGAAAATGTAAAGGGGGGAGAATATGGGGTATTTAGATTGTATATGATTGTAACTTTATAGGGGCAAAGGGATATTTTGTAATTTTAGAGATTGTGACAATTGAGACATAGTGATGTCTCCTCCTACCAAGGATGACTTTATCCCAAATGCTCTTTAGGGGGGAGTGACTGGTTGGCCTTAGGTGGGCAATTGACCTAACTAGTCACTTTGCTTACCGAGTCCCATCTTGTACTCCTTATAGGTTTCCCTCCTGCCTACAATGGATTCGTTATATTCATGTTATATAAATGAATGAAGTAGCTCTTTTCATGACATGCTTGTGCTTTTCTGTTTGTTGTGCATTTCATGCTTATGATGCTAGCCATGTGAAACCTCGCTTGTATGAAATGCTTGTGATGACCCCTTAATTGGCCTTGCTTGGCCCGATGCTAACCATGCCCTTGATTTTTTGCAGATTGTTGTAAGATTCTTATTGGCTGACTTGCCTTAAAGAGTTCAAGCTAAGTACCACACGGTCCCAATTTAGTGCTTTAGCTAGGCCCGTGATAAAATATTTTTATTAATTAGAATTTAATTTTACTAAAGAATATTTTATAATTATTTTTTAAAAATACCTATATCCATAAATTAAAAAAAAAAAAGAGAATAATAAAAAGAGAAATCAAAACAAACATTCATTCGCCGTCGTTACACATTGAGGGGGTCGTCTAACTTTGTTCATAGGTTCTTCTCTGTACTGTCGACATAAATTATGATGGCTGGCTCAACTTTAGGAAGTGAGAGACACGAGGGCCCCATAGAGTTGGTAGGGTATACTTGATTTTTCAAAATTCTATATCAATTATGAAATAAATATATAAGTAAGTTAAATAAAAATAAAAATTTTATTAAAATTATCATAATTTTAATAACAATGTATTTTTACATTAAATCATTTGTGAAGAGCGCGCGGGTCCACTAATGGACCGTTTGTCCCCGCATAATTATTTGTCCCCATAAATGTATATCCCTATGGCCTATTGGGGCCAAATTTTTTCCTTGGTGGTTCGGCATTCTGACAGAACCCTATCATATAAAGGTTTTAACAGCGATGCAATGCTCGGAAGATTCTCTTTTTAAAAAATATATATATATAAAAAATATATTTTTATTCATTTAATTTTGTAATATATATATATATATATATATATATATATATATATCACATGTGTGATTAGATTAGTGTTTTAATAGATAATTTGGAGAGATATTTGTCCTTAATTAGAACGTTTTCTTAAGAGTTGAGAGGTACATATATTAAGATCACATGTGCCATATTTGTATATTTATCTTAATGAAATCAACATATTTTAATTTAATGACATTACAATTATATTTAAAATGATAAAATTTCAAAATTTAATTTTAAATGAAATTAATTAAAAAATGATTATTTAATCTTTAAAATGTGATAAAATTAATGATTCAATCTTTATTTTTTAAAAATTAAATTATTTATATTTAATTCTGCTAATATTTTAGTATCTTTGTTTATTTTTTTAATCTTTTTGTTATTAAAAAATTAAAATATTATGTAAAAGACCCTATACTGATAAAAAAAATTTCCTAAGAATCCTTTTTCTTTTTGAAAAAGAAAAGACATTTTTCTAGGAAAAAAAAATCGAAGAAATTATTTTTAGGAAAAAAAATTCCATAAAAAATTCAAAAAGATTATTTATTTCGATAAAAATTTTAATCCTATTTTAAATATGCATGCTTAATGCCGAAATAATAAAATTTTTTAGTTTTGGAAATTTCTTTTAAGAAATTCTTCAAAATAATTTTTAGAGAAATATTTTCTTAAAAGCAATTTTTTTCTAAAAATATTTGTCTTTGAATTTTTTTCTCGTAAAATATTTTTTTACAAAAAATTTATTTGAAAATTAATTTTCATTAAATTACTTATTAATTTTGTTAAATTTATAGACTAAATAATAATTAATTTTTTTATGTGAAAAATGTATCCTCTTAAGTAAAAAGACTAACTCATTAATAAATTTAAAATATAAATACTATTTATTGAGTCTAAAAATTGTAAAAACTAAATCATTACATGAGGGACAGTCACGAATCCTTAAAGGATTAGTTTTCTAAGGATCATATAAGGGACGTGAACGATATCTGGTATTGATAAAATTATAATTTATCCAAATGTATAACATATAATGAATGCAATTTATATTTTTCTCTATACCTAAAAAAAATTGCTGCTAAATTTTACCCTCCATCCTTCAACTTTAAGAGTTGTATCAGTGATGTCCCTCAATTTTAATTTGTATCACAAAAATTCTCTAACTTTAATTTAATACAACTCAAAGTTCTTCAAACTATTTTTTGATGAAATTCCCAGCCAAAAGCTTTGGTGGATATGCTATGTTGACATTTTACAATAAAAAAAATTCTTTCTTTGCTACTAATAATCTTTCTCTTACTCTGTCATCTATGTCCTCCCTCTCCCTCTCTCTCAATTTGATCATCTCAATCCTCCCTTCCTCTCTCCATCTGATAAACCAAAATCAACAATGAAATAAAACAATAATCCATAAACTAGTTCGTCAAAACACTTAAAACCTCAACTTCAAATTCATTAACAGTTTAAAAAATCTCTATATTTTTCATTGCCGTCCATTTGTCTATCCATATAAAGAAACCATTTTCTACCTACATATATATTTCTTTTTTTCAAATAATTTTTTTATCTCTAGCTCTTTGGTTTAGTTCTTTCATTCATCTTCCGCAAAAAGCAACTCATTTCAAGGACGAACCTAATAATCAAATCAAATCTCCATTTCAAATTTGAAATGAATTAAAATCAATGGATTCATGAATTTTTATGGGTAGGATTCAAAAATCTCCTTTTTCTTTCATAGTCAATATAATTAATCTAAATTCTTCCTCAACTCATCTCTTATTTTCCTCCTCTTACTACTACCATGGTTGCAGCACTCTCCCCCTCCATTCTCACCTAATAAACCAAATCTTAGTGGTGTATTGATGGACATCCTCACCAATCAAAACTAGTAACAGCAATAATCGCTTCCCTCCACCAATCTGACCATGCCCTTCTCTTCCCTATCTTCTTCATCGGCTATATCCAACTTTAGTGTTCCCATCCCTTTTACTCTGCCTATCAATTTAACATCTCCAACTCCTTAATTGCAACAACTAAACCCAATGCATGTGATTGGCTACCCAACTAAACCCAATGATGCTCAGCAACAAGCTCTTGATTGGCTACCATACATGTGGTTAGAAGGGATTCTTATGGGTATGGCTTTATGCTGACCTTAGGAAGATGGAGATGTAGAGCCATCTCAACACTAGAGAGAGAAATGTGAAGTAGGTATGGTCGAAGGAAGGTAGATTAGTATTTTTGTACATGAAATGAAATAACTCATTGGCAAGGATTGCAGTGAGGAATTGCTGGTGGTTTCTCTCTTTGTTGAAGATTTTTTGAACATCCTATAGCTCAAGGCAATGGTTGTGGCAACATTATTGATAATAATGGAGTAACCGATGGTATAGGTTTGGGCATAGTGTGTGGGTATGATTTTATATAGCGTGTGGATATGATTTTATGGTTTTTATTGTTTCTAGGTTTATTTATGAGTTTGATGATAAATGGAGGGTGAGAGTAGAGGTGGGTCTACTTGTCAAGGGTTTAATGTGTGGACCTGAATAGGGAGGAAGAGAGGCATGAGAGAGAGTAAGAGAGACCCCCGCTTTCTTAGGAAAGAGAGAAATTTTTAATTGTTAAAATATCACGTGATAAAGAGAAAATTTTTTATTATTTTTATTCCATCTAGGCATATCCACCTAAACTTCTGGCCAAAAGTTCTATCGAAAAGTGGCCTGAGAGACTTTTAATTATATTAAATTAAAGTTTAAGGATTTTTGTGATACAAATTAAAGTTGAGAGATATTGCTGAAATAACCCTCAAAGTTAAGGGACATTGAGTAAAATTTAACAAAAAACTGCATACGATACCTGGCAGGAGACAAGCTTTCCATAATCTGCATCAAGAATTAAAAACTAACCTGTGTATTTATATATAATCAAGCAAAGTTACAGCTTATAAAGGCAAAATTAGATCACTACACTTTATAACTATTTTTGGATAGAAAAGTTCTTAATTAGTAGTCGCTGTGAAGATAGGTAGGCAAGCATTAAAGGCTGTAGACTTCCCAGGAAAACCATATACCTGAAACTGAAACCCTGCAGAAAGTAAATGTAAAACTCCTTACGAAATATTTCACATATTAGATTAACATTCGCAATATTTGTTTACAGTGCAAATATTAATAATAACCAGGAGGACTAGGGCTTACATATATATATATATATATATATATATATATATATATATATATATATATATATATATATATATATACTGGCTTGCTTGCGAGTCATGGCAAGTAGCCCAAAATGGCCCCGAATAGCTTGATTGACTTCTTCACTTCAATCTTGTATTTTGCACCGGTAGCTTCGTCTTCTTGTTCATAAAAGATGATTTTATCACCCGCATCAAGATGTTTGCTGGAAGCAAATTTGCGCCAACCCTTGGTAAGAACAGGTTTGGGGTGGTTTTTCTTGCGAATGATGCAGCGAAAGGTCCAGACATGCCCACTCTCATCTCTTACGTGCAAATCTAATGCATGGCCTATCCCAAAACAGGGCAAGTACTTGAGAGACTTGGTTGGAAATGACAATTTTTTCGTAATGTCAGTCTTGGTTAGTGACTTGGAAAAGATTGCCATAAGATAATGAGGGCGATCCAAGTGATTTTCTCTGTGTTTGAGTGTTTGTGCTTGCTTGCAGGTATCTTCTCCCAATATTTCCAACAGGTTTTAAAAGGAAAAATTCGTTAGCCCTCCAGGGCTAGGTCTTGTGAAAACTGAAGAGACGACAAAAATGAAAGTGTCATCCTTGGTGAACACCAATGAAGTGGTGTATAGTGTCTTATAACAAAAAGATGAAGTGATATGTAGTGAAATCAATTGGCCGACAGGCGACAACCCCTTCCTTCCAAGAGAAAAAAGAAAAACAAAATTGTCTTGGAAAATCTAAGCTGTTTCTAGCTTTAAACTCCTTAAAGTGAAGAGCACTCAAAACCTTCAATCAATAACCCAACTTCTTTAGCGCAGTGCATGAATGTGGAATTTTGGAGATTCAAACGGTAGTCCATTTACACGAGGGATTAGAAAACTCTCTCTCTCTCTCTCTCTCTCTCTACCTTCTTTTTTTTTTTAATTAGTGCTTCTATCATTTTCAACAGGAAATACACATCACTCACATTAATTCTAATTATAATTATGTGCTCTCCCATTTAATAGCCTTACTCTGTAATACCAGCTACAATTTTAATTTAACGAGTTTAATAATTATTAAATTTATATAAAAATAATTAATTATATATATAATTAAAATAATAAATATATTTATCAAGATACTAAATCTTATCTCTAAACATTAGTATATATGTTTTATCTATTAAAAAAAAATAAATTTCAAAAAAAAATATATTTAATCTAAAAATTGGACTCATTCTCACGCCCAAATGTTAATTGGTCTACCATAAATCCACCCACGAAAAGAATAAGAAACAAATAAACTCTGCACCCGATCGAATGCCATCAATCGTCCCCCGCTAACTCACCTTCTTTTTCTCATTGTACCATGAAAAAAAGTTGATAATGATCACCCTCTACCCCATCACAAGCGTTCATGTTCACTAAACCCTGGGTTAGGGCCGAGAAAATATTACTGAGATTGCCTGTCAGCCAATCCATACCCTGTGAGGATGAGGATGCTTTTTCTTTGTTATTGGGTTTTAAACTTATTGAGTGCTTCTTGAACACGGTCTCTCTTTCTTTCACAATATACAGAACCCACTACCCTTAAAATTAAGAAACTACATATAAACAACAAAATCCTAATTCTTGTTAGTCGTCTACCGTTACAACAATGATTCCAAGTTTGAAGCTCGGATATCAGTGGCTTCTATATTGAAAGTTGAAGCCCAAATTGAAAATGTTAAACAAGAATGGAGCACTGTAGAACTATATCAACTTGACCCATATCAACTTGACCCATACATGCATGAAGCTGCAGGTTTCTGCAGCCACATTTTTCTTATAGAAGTAGAAAATACGCTTTGCCAGCTAAACCTAAACATGTGTATACAGCTTGCTACCATTGTTGCCCCTGAATCTAACATGATTTTTAAATTTGCCTCCTAACTTTTTCCCTACTTGCTGACCAATATTAGACATGCACCGGATATGAGAGTAAGCGAAGCTGGCAATTATAGAATGACTTCAAAGTCAGTACCATTTAACTAACGATTTCTTCCAATGACTTTCCTACTTCCAATGCATTTATAAAGACAATTTTTTTTTTTTTTGTTCCTAACGGTATGGAAATGAATATAATAATAATAATAATAATAATAATAATAATAATAATAATGAAGTTTGTTTTAAACAAAAAATATTTGGTAAAATGGCTTAAAATTTTGTATTTTTCTCATCCTGTGTTATGTATACAATTTAAATACAAGAAATGCCACGCCAATGGCGGGCTAAAATGTTTGAAACTACAGCAAGACTTTGGACACACGCATCTACGGTCTATGGGACACAGGAAGAATCATAAGCCCAGCTTGAGATCTCAGCCCCCAGTACATTGGGTTACAGTGATGCAAATGCAATTCACTGATTTCCCCGATTCCCCTCAGAACATTAACTCACTCTGATTATTCACTTTCTGAGTTGGTCCCAGGTCTGCAAACAATGTCCTCTCTACCATTCAAACTAAGTTCAGGTTAAGAAGGTCATCCATTAAGGTCCTCAAGCGTCACTCAAAATGAGCTCAACCAGTGAAGCCGTATAAAATGACCACGGAGAGTTTGGAGATAACAGATATCAATGCTCTTGGAGAGATGCTTGAATTAAAGATGTAAGAGATGGATGAATCCTAGCTCTTCTCACAGAACGAGCATTGCTTCTTCCTTCAGCATACTCCTCTCCCAGTGGCCACCTTGGTCGTAGATCATACTAATACATAAAGCAAACATTGTTAGTCAAGATTGCTGACGGTCTAGATAAAAATAGACACCTTAAACCATTATCTAATAATTCAAAGCCAAATAAAGTCAGCATAGATGTTAAAAGTGGCGCACAACTAATTGAAAATCCTCCTACAATTATAAACAAGGTTGTAAAAGTTCATATCAAAGATCTATTGACTGGTTCCTAAATTTTGTAATCTTGTTTATGATTCCAAAAAAGTGCACTCAAATAGAAAAAGGGATGGGGAGGAGGGAACAACAAATGACAGTCATGACTCCTGAGCACTGAGAACAAACCACAAAATCTTCTGCTTCATCTGCAAGCGGTGGAGGATCAAATCTTCCCATGCAGAAGTGCTCAATTCCAGTCCAAGCCACCATTACACCTAGTGAGATCAAAATCAAGGCATTAGTTATTTAATTTTCCTGGAGGTGATAGCCGGTGTACTTTCCAAAGAATATATTAATATAAATTGTTATCTTGCAGGTCTGCACAACTTCTGCAAAACCTGTCATTCTGTTAGCTCTATATGAGAATCAATTCATGCCAAACTACCTTTTGTTCCGCAAATTGAAGGCTGTTACAGTTAATTTGATTGAAATGGAAATCTCTTCAGCAAGCAAAAGGTAGTTTGAGCTTTGAGTTAAAACTTCTTTTCATTAGCACATGGACTTTTCAGTATCACAAAAGTGTGCATATGCGTATGTGCATACAGGGGCCATAAATATTGGATTAGGGATTATGCAGACAAGTCCTCATTAGCATGTCAAAGAAATGAATAATCCAACCATGCTATTCAGGGGTGACATAAAACCCTTTGAATATGCCTGTAAACTTCATTTAAATTTTTCTTTTGTCTTTCTAGATAAACCCAAAATTAAATTGCTTTTATTATTTCAAATTATGTTCTAAGGAACTGGTCTCATTTTGTGCTGTGATGTTCATGTCCTACAACATTGTATGTTATTTAAAGCTCTAGAAGACCAGACCTTACCATTATCAGTACAAAGACTTGAAGGAGGGCATACAAGTTTCAGGTTCTTCTTCTTCACAATCAGATCAAGCCGGGTTCGGACATATTGATTTGATGCAACACCCCCAGAGACCACCTGCAAAAGATGAAAGAAAGGATGGATGTCAGGCACCGATACATGTCAAGGATGGATGTCATGCACCAATACATGTCAAGAAATTAACGAAAAGCATTCACAACAAATCATGGGGAATGGAATAAACAGAATCCAAAATTGCAGTTCACACCAAATATTTGATAGAGGGCTCAATCTTCCTTGCCCATTCAATTGCCCGTTCACACCTCTCCTCTAAATGTAGCACTGCAACTCGCTGCAAGAAAAAGTCTCAGAAAGAGCAAGGCACATCAAAAAACGGTATTGTGTACCCTCCAAACTATATGACAGATTTGGAAAAGAAATAACTGAAAAAACCTGAAAAGATGCAGCAATATCAGCTCGGCAGCTCCTGTCTTGGCAACTTGCAGAGGATATGGGAATTTCAGCATTGCTAGGCATAGCCCACACACGCATCAATCAGAACAAAAAGGTTAACAGAAAATTAATTGGCTTATTCCTAACACTAGCCACACACATATATTTCGATGTTTTCTACATACATATTTCTGGATTCAATTGCCAGTCTCACTTGAGTCTTCAGTCCAGCATACGAGAAATTGCAATCTTTATGTTGTTTCATTGGAGTCTAAAAAACAAAGCAACAAACATTTCAGATTCAGACTCTAATAAAACAGCAGAAAGATAGTACTCTTGTATCACAAATTTCACCAAAATACACATTCTAGCAAACATGACTAAAATGAGAAAAAATAATAATAATAACTAACCGAAAATTTGATTGATTCTGCATCACCCACTTGAGCAAGTTCCTCAAGTGCTGGCCCACCACTTCTCCTCATATCTAGACCAAGCCATTTTGCTGTCTTGTCATATGCCTCACCAATTGCATCATCTATAGTAGTCCCCAGTTGTATATATTGGCCAAGTTCACGAGCCAGAATAAGCAGATTGTGTCCTCCTGAGAATCAAAGGCAAAGTGAAATTTTCAAAACATGTGCAGCAAGAAGAACCTAAACCCTCAAGAGGGTAAGGGAGATGGAAACCTAAATAAAGTACCATCAAGTTAAATTTGGTTTGCAGCATTAAGTTTGTCTTCAAAATATATATTACAATGCTGACATAAGTACGCAAACAAGGGATTGCTCAGAATTGAGGCAATATTTGATATTTAAATGATTGAAGTCACAGGACTACAGTTTCTTGAATCCATGTTCTCCAGCCAATATGTTCATTTATTGGCATTTTTTGTCTCCTAAAATTAGTTGAGTCATTCATATAATGCCTTGTTAAAATACAAGAAGTGAACAGAGGTGGCCTATTTTGCAGGCACCATTTGACTTCGAATGACAATATTTTAGCCTTTCATGTTTATGTTTGATAATGTAAAATCTTTGAACATCAACCATCCTCTCATGAACGTGCATAACTCGCTAAAGAAAAGATAAGAACATGTAAATGGGCAGAAGTATATCTGCTTACCAGAAATAAGCAGGGCCATAAAAGGAAAATGCAACTCTTGTTCAATTAACCTAGAACAAGAAAGGTATGCATAGACACAGATAAGCATTTTAAATAACACATCAATCCAATAGCTTAGGATGGCCGAAAGAATATATCAGCCTTTTTAAAGAATAACATACAGAAATAAGCTTTTTGTACTATTTTTAGTGAATTCTATTCTATGTTTTTCTACACCAGGGTGCAGCTATTCTTTATTCTGCAATTTGTAGGTCTTGTTACTTCCATACCTGGCTACTAGAGCATGAGCCTCCATATGATGGATACTGATGATTGGTAGATTGAAGCTGCTGGCAAGTTTATGAGCTTTCTGCACACCAACTGCATTACAAATGTACAAAAAAAAATCCCTAAGGAGCATTTACTTTTCACTAAACAATAATATTTCACTTCAACACACAAAGTAGCATGAATTAAGACAGGTTAATGTAACCTTCCCCTTTTTTTTCTTTCTATAATACAAAGGCAAGTATCCAGCGTACACCTTACAATACAGCTAAGAAGTTGAGCTACATGGCTGGACTCGGTAATATGAAGAAACCCAGTTGTCCAAAGTTAGTGTGTACATGTTTTCTGGGCAAAATATGTCTATCTGTACACTGTATAATGCATGGAGTGTAAAGGTTGAGCATGCAGGTTGGATATACGACTCTTTAAGCACAAGTAAAATCTCCCCTAAATGGACTTTTGACCAGAGTCAAGAAGACCGTAAATTGGGAATAAGAATTTATTGTTGGTTTGTTCAAAAAGAAAAAGAAAGATAAATTACTCAAGCTTACCACGAAGACAAAGGCTTAAACCAGGACCAATGGTTACAGCAACTGCAGAGACATCCCTCGCAGTTAAATTAGCTTTATCAAGCGCTTCCTGTACAACCTGCAATTGAGAATAACAAATTTAGTCCCTATTGATTTACTGCCAGTAAAGCATTAAAACTAGAAATTATATGGGGAAACCGACGACTCACCGCTCAAGGAGAACAAAAGAGTTGCAAATTACTAAAACGGCGAATTCAGAGAACTATAATGCGATATAGAAAAGAAAAGAGAGTTGAGATCTAGTAGACTTAAAATATCTATATTATACCTGATCAATCACTTGCAAGTGTGCTTCTTCTGCCATTTTAGGAGCAACGCCTCCATATCGTTCGAGCAGGTCTGCCTTTAGTGAAAGCTTACAATGAGCTAATGACATGCACTACAAGCGAAAGAAACAAATTACCAAGCTAAACTTCAGTATATATACTATCTACCTGAGAAGACACCACCTGACTCAGAATTTCACCATTACCTCTCACCTGAAACCACACAAAACAACCAGCCCATCAATATCATTAGAAAATTACAGATACCCAGGTGAAAAACGAACAAAAAAACTAAATTGCATACAACAGCGGCTGCGGTATCATCGCAGCTAGTTTCGATGCCGAGAACAACCAAATCATCTTTAGAGACAATAGTTTGCATCTGGGTTATGGGGGAACTGGAATTCTCCGAAGAGGAAAAATGAGCAGATAGAGAATAGAGTGAGGAAGTGCGAGGTGACCAATTGGGTCTTATTTGTTGCTTGTGGGATTTTGGGGCTTTGAAAGATGATAAAGCATAATGGAGTGAAGGTTTCGGGCGACTATTTAGGCGGGAAATGGCCGAAGACAGCGTTAATAGCGAAGACAACATTTTTTATGCAGAGAGACCGCTTGACAGCACGACTATGGAAAACCATAACCAGTCCCCAAGCTGGTGGCTAAAGAATAAACTCCTGTGGATTACTGAATTTTGCAATTGCAACGGCACCGTTTAAAGATCGTCACAGTGCACCGTGCCCTGTTGTGCTTCCTAAATTTTCAGACATATCAACATGTTCCAAATTTTTATTTTACCGTATATTTTTACTTTTTCAGTTATTTTTCTTAATTTTATTCGTAATGAAAAAAAAAATACAATACTTTAATCTTCTTTAAAATAAATTATTATTTTATTTTAAAATTTTATCATTCTAAAAAATTCATATTTAAATTTTTATTTAATATTTAATTTTTCATTAACAACTTTTAATTTCTTAATTAAATTAATAAAAATGAATAAAAAAGTATATGATAAATTTAATAAAATTTTATTTAAAATATGTAAATTTAAAAATTAACTATAATATAATATAATAAATAATAAATTTTACTAATTAAACTTTTTCTTTGAAGAAATAGTAATTCAACTTTAAATCAATTAATTTATAATAAATAAGCTAGCTCCAATTTAGCATTTTGTGAGTTTTGGGCTGCAGCTGCTTCACACTGACCCATTATATTGAAGCTAAGAAGCGATTGAAAGCATATAGTTCATTTGGTAAAATTAGATTCCAATTTTCATTTTTTCAATTTTTCTAATAAAAATAATTATTTTTTATATTTAAAAAAACTATTTTTTTATGGATATAAATACATTATTTTTTAGTGCAAACAAAAAATAGTATAATTTGCTAAATATATACACTCAGTTTCCATTAGATGTCCTTATGGCAAATGGTCAAAATTAGGCTTAGGCTTTAGGGACATAGTCACATTTAAAAATCTTGGAATTTATTAAATTTAATAAAAAATAATTTTTAATAGCAATGTTAATAGACCTAATATTGGGAGTACAGAAATTTCTTGCAACTTTGAAAAGAATTCATCTGCATCTGCATGATCCTTCCTTTAAATGGAGATATTATATTTACTCCTTTAAATGCTCCCCCACCCTGAGATTCTCTCAGTGTGTATCTTTGAAGATTTCTTGAACATGATGGAGACCAAACAAGACTTCACAGGAGGAGCTTCTTCCCACACTAATGGCTTTGAGGTAAAATGTTTTGAAAATCTCCTTGCATGCTTATCACTTTTCTTTCTTTTTTTTCTCTCTTTTTTATTTTCTTCTTTTCTACCATTCAAAAAAAAAAAAGTCTCCTCTTCTGAAAGAGAAATATATATGAAGAGAGAGAATTCTACAGATTTATTTGACAATTAACATCTCCCAATTTTCTTTTGATGGGATAATCAAGTTATGAGATTAGTTCCATGTCCATTTTTAAAAAATAATAAAGAAAATAATGAAAAAAAAGGAAAATTAATTAAAGAACAAGCTGCTACCACTGCACAAGTGTTTCTATGAGCTAGAGTGCCATTTCAGCTTTCCTTTTACATTCAAAACAATCCATCTTCTGCCAAAAATCTTCAAATATATTCATATGGATATTCTAGTTTCTATGGTTTTTGTTTTTTTTTTTTTTTAACCCTTTCCTTTTGTCTAAAGTTCTTGCTTTTTGCAAAGCTAATAAGTGGCCTAGGTACTGCACTTGCCTCTTGCGAAACGTAGGCTTTGAAAGTCTTAAAATTAGATATTTGTTCCAGTTTTCTTTTGTCTCTTTCTTTTATGAATGAAATTATTTATTCCCATAGGAAAGAAAAGAAAAATGAAAATTCTACTTAGTTTGTCAAGTTGGTAAGTGTAATTGATTGCACATCCTGCAAGATTTTCTGGTTTCAAAGGCTGGGAGAAAGAGGATATTGCTTACATATGAAGTCTCTCTCTCTCTCTCTCTCTCTCTCTCTCTCTCTCTCTAGATCTGCATTTAGCAGGCAAGACCTTGCTTCTCTTTTGGACAGGTTGAACCATAAATTACAGAGCAATATCTGCATTCATTTTATGTAGCCAAAGCCATTCTCTCCGTGTTTATAAAGAATTTAAACTATGATAATGGATGAGTAGCCGATTGAGTTAGACATGCAAAAGACTCAACGACATCATATGAAAAGTTAATGATGGACTGAATCATTAAGTCAAATTTTAATATCAAAGCCCTAAAAATTTTAAAAATATTAAAAAAAAAATCCAACTCAACACTTATCAATTTTAAAGGCGATTCCAGCACCATTGAATTAAAATTGAAGGTTCAATATCGACGTATAAATATGCACTTTGCTTGTATGGAAGATGATTGAGCTCGGACAACCAAATGAAAGCCAAGGGAGAGTTTGTAATGGATGCACGGGAGACGGATCACTCGATAGGCATGGCAAACCTGCTCTAAAAGGGGCAACTGGCGGATGGAGATGTGGAATTAAATTATTAGGTACGTATATTCTTCTTCTTAGTAATTAAAATGAGGCAAAAGAAAATGTTGGCAAGCAGCAACTCTGTCGAAATATTCATTGAATTGAATTGAGTCATGCTTACTGAAGATTACTCACACACTTGTAACAGATTTTTTTTTTCATTTTTTATTGGAACAGCGAATCAAGGACTTGTTACTCTGGCATACGTTGGAGTGGAAGTGAATATGGTTCTTTTCTCCAAATCTGTACTAAAACAGACCAATGCCGAGGCATCAAATACATTTAGCAGATGGATGGGAACCACCTATCTCTTCTCTTTAATCGGTGCCTTTCTTAGTGACTCTTATTTGGGAAGATACCTCACTTGTGTCACATTTCAAGTCGTCCTTATCATTGTAAGTTACTCGTTTTGATCCCTTTGAGAATTGTGACCTGCAACCAGAAAAATGTCCAGAAGAAGAATGCATTTAATTGGTTAAAAAAAGAGATATTTTTCGATGTTGGTTCTTGCAGGGACTGGCAGTACTATCCTTTTCAACACAAGCATTTCTGCTTAAACCCCATGGTTGTGGTACTACAGAAGTGTTATGTGAAGCTCATGCATCCATCGGAGTGGCAATATTCTACGTATCAATTTATCTGATTGCTCTCGGAAATGGAGCCCCTGAACCCGCATTAGCAATATTTGGTGCAGACCAATTTGATGAAGAAGATCCTAAAGAACAGCAATCTAAGAATTCATTTTATAGCTACTTCTATGTTGCGTTAAACCTTGGATCCTTGGTTGCAGAGACAGTTTTGGTTTATTTAGAGAATATGGGGTACTGGGTGTTGGGATTTTGGATATGTGCTGCTTGTGCTGTCGTTGGATATGTGTTTCTTGTAAGTGGTATTTTCAGATATAGGCATTTCAAGCCTTCTGGTAATCCTATCTCTAGATTCTCTCAAGTCATAGTGGCTTCATTTGGGAAAATGAAGCTTCAAGTACCCCAAAATGGAGAAGGGCTTTATGAAGTTCTAGGGAGGGAGGGTGAAATAAGCAGTGCAAGGAGAATACTCCACACTAATGACTTCAAGTGAGTACGATTCACTTGACTTGAATAATCGAACAAATTAATCTAGTCAGAAAGATATCATTAGCGCAATGTATTAAATCACCTGTTTTTTCTTCCCCTGACTAGCAGGTTCCTTGATAGAGCTGCCATTATCACCCCAAAGGACATGAGCTTGGTGCAAGACAAAGGCCAAACTCCAAATCCATGGCATCTTTGTACCGTCACTCAGGTTGAGGAAGTGAAATGTATACTGAGACTATTGCCAATTTGGTGCTGCACCCTTTTGTCGTCTGGAGTCTTTGTACAATTGCTCTCTCTCTTTGTTGAACAAGGAGCTGCAATGGACATGACAATTTCCAAGTTTCACATTCCTCCTGCAAGCATGACTGCGTTTGATATTGTATCCTCGTCAGTTTTCATTATATTATATGACAAGTTCATTCTTCCCTTAATCATCAAGGTAACAAAAAGAAAGCCTAAACCTCCAAGTGAGCTACAAAGGATGGGCATTGGGCTAGCAGGTGTAACAGTAGCCATGATAGTTGCAGGCATTGTCGAACGACAAAGGCGTATACATGCAGCTAATAGTGATAAGGAGACGAGTTCATTAGGGATTTTGTGGCAGGCACCACAATACATCCTTATGGGAACATCTGAAGCTTTTGTTTATGTTGCACAAATGCAATTTTTTGCATCGCAGACCCCGGATGCATTGAAAAGCTTAGGGATCAGTTTGTCCATGTCTTCAACAGCCATTGGCAGCTATATTTACAGCATGATTTTGACACTAGTGATGGCAATCACAGCAAGAAATGGGAAGCCAGGTTGGGTTCCTTCGAATTTAAATCATGGTCATCTAGAAAGGTACTTTTTTCTCTCAGCTGCTTTGATAGCACTGAACCTGGTACTGTTTGTAATAAGCGCCAAGCGGTTCAAGTTCACATCATTTGAGAAGCCAGATCTGGAGGCAACTAATGCATCCACCTCTCTTTGAATTTAATATGGCTTTTGGGAGCAGCAATCTAAATTATCCAAGGGTAAGAATTAAAATGTAATACTTGTAAGAAGGTAGTAGCAGAAACAGATTTTAAAAATAAAGGGTTTCAGCCCTTAATTTCTGTATTACAAGAGACGTAATTATTGGCTAACTGATCAAATTGATTTACTAGCTGCCACTGTTGAGGACTATGATTTCCGACATTTGAGCGGTAGAATGCATGCTGTAAACAACTACGCTTGAGATGAGGTACAAATAACGCATCACAATACTATTTTATTTTACTCGGGCGTTGAAAGGAAAGATTTCATAATTCCTTGTAGAGAATCCTTTGCGGCTGATGAAAAAATTTGCCCATTCCAGGAGCAGCAAGGAATCCCAAATTTGAGAAGTTTATCATTTCGATATCTTTGCAGTCAGTTCTCTTACCAGCTTGGCAGCAACCATTGCAGTCATCCCACCAACAGTGTCGCGCTGTGGATTGAATTCAACCACATCTGCTGCAACAACGTCAGCTTGAAGGTTGTGGAGAATGTTGAGAACATCACGGAAAGAGAGACCGCCAGGCTCAATGTGAGATACACCAGGAGCAAAACCAGGGTCAAGGCAGTCCACATCTATCGATATATAAACACCCTTTACACCTTCCCCTAATTTCTGTTAAAGGAAAATCCCAATGTCAAATTTATATAGCTCATTCACATGTACGTGCAAGCATGTGTGTGTGTGTGTGTGTGTGTGAGAGAGAGAGAGAGAGAGACCAAATTTTCCAAAAGCTGGCGATCTCTTGAGAAGGTTCTCATTTCAAATTGCTCCACTCCAAACCTTTTGCCCTGCTCACGGCCTTCTTTTGTGATTGATCTGATACCCACCTGAAAAGGACAGCTTTCAATTTCATTAGAATTACTGAAATAGTGAGCTCTCATTGTAGTCTTGGCAATAGGTGATGGTGGCCATTCTCAATGTTAGAAGTTTAAGGGCCAGTGGGAGGAGAGAGAAAGAGAAAAGGAACTACAATTTTAATACCCTCATAAACTTGTGAATAAATAAATAATAACTACACAAATATTAAAAACATATTATATGCTGTACATAGATTCATAACCTAAGCCTTCGAGTAAAGGAAATGATAAGGAAAAAATGAAGGTGATAAGAGGATAGCATAATTGCACTAAAGGGTCTCAAAACCCACCACCAAATTAATAATGAATTCAAAAAAAAAAAGAAAAAAAAAAACAGATGTAATCAATGTCATGTTCATACTCTATTGACAGCATTGTTCCAACAGAGGACATATTTGGGGTAAAGCTGCTGAAACTATACACAACATAAAATGGATGAAATAATGTAATAAGATTTCAAATAAAATATTTCAGTAAATCAGTACAAAATATCAGAGCAGTGAAAAAAATATGAAGAGTACAGGACATACTTGCAATAGCCGCCGCGCATAACCACCTTCCATTATTCGGGCAAATGGCGATGCATGAGAATATATATTTCCTTCAAAAGCATGATATATATCCGGATGAGCATCCAGATGAAGAATATCCACAGGTCCGCCAAGCTTCTCAGAGACAGCCCGTACCACAGGAAAAGATATTGAATGGTCACCACCTAAAACTAATGGACGTAATGGATCCTGGAAGAGCAAAATATCAAAAGGATTAAAATTAAAATGCTCAAACCAAAATGTAGCATGGAAATACTTAACATCCATTGAAAAGCCGAATCCCATCAGAGGCTAAAATGGTAAAGCTTTAGGAAAAATGTTCTAGGCCACAGTTATTTAGAACCGTAACCAGACAATTTTTGAATTCAAGATCCTCCAGTAGTCTAACTTAAAAAATAATTCAGTCAAAATACGATTTCCCCCACTGATTGGGTCAACACTTAAATATTCTGCGTCATTACACAGGACACAGATTAAATGGTTCATTTTCAGCTAGCTAATTCATTATCTCAGCAAAGTTTTGGACATTTGACAGAGTGCCAACACGGAGCAAATGTGACCTTTCACAGAGGCAGGATTTCATGTGCAGAAAGATATGAACAATGCAAAATCTAATGTTGTATTCTAATAAATTCACCTTGAAAACTGCCATAATACCTCATCAAGGAAGAAACTGTATGAAAGTTAGACAGAGCAATAATGAACTCATGAACAATAAAGATATAATGCAGCAAATCAAGCCAAGAACATACTGGACCAGGATGGATTGATCAACATGACCCAATAGTTCAGGATCATTAGTAGTGGAATTTTCTTAATCCTCTAGGGTACAAGATAAAGTTAAGATAAATTTCACCTCACATATAAAGACTCTCAGAGAGCTTTCGCATGTTTAAGCAAGCAAGGATTGTAGATTACAGACAGCAAGGTAAAAAATGAAACTGCTTTCTGCTTCACAGGTATGAAAAAGCAATTTCTCCATTTAAATAATTCACCAGTGCCATGAAAGAACTCTCAAAATTCCTTATAAAGGAAAAATTCACTTAGCTGCTATTTTCAGAAAATCTAACATAACAGAAAATTGGGAAGGCAGATGAAAAACAGCAGTCACCTCTTCCATCACTGGCTTGACGGACTCACTTATAACATTCATCAATCTGTCATCATCTACACCACAATCTCGAATTTCTTGGACAGGGACATCACCAACATCAGTTAGAACCCGAGGGTCATTTAATTCCTTCCCTGCACACAGCCAATCATCATCCCACAATAAGCATATGTGCTCAACATTATTAGAGTAAAGCACAAAAACAGCCAGATATGCAAAAATGGGTAAGAGATTCTTGGCAATTAAATATCTAGGTACCATCTTTTGATTCTTTTATCACTTGGCAAAATCAGAGTAAATATTAATATTATAATTTCAGGACTCCCTCGTTATAGTAATGTTTTAGCGCATCTTGATAAATAAATTGAAAGGCACAAACTTCAGAAGCAAGCTCTAGGAACTTTTACATTTGCAAATACAGTGCTGGTCTGTTTGATAACAAATTCAAATCCGAAATTCATTAATTATCTGAAATTATTACATCTGAGGAGGAACTACCATTTCTTAATTACTGTGTTTGCCAAGAAAATAGATACATTGTGCAAATAAATCTTATAGCATGCTATTCAAATAGTTGTCTAAGAGCAGGGTACTTTGGCTACCTTCTTCAGTTGCCGAGTTAGTGCTACCACACCAGATGGCCTCTCTAATTCGAGGAGGAGCAAACGCTGGGCCCTGAAGAAATGATGAGTTATGTCCCAGAGGAACACCAAGAAGAGATGAAGATGCTACAACACCTCCTAGAGCGCGCACAAGCTCTCCCTGGAGAACACCATGAGTAAATGTCAGATAACTAAACCCTTTAACAGAAGCCAGAAGGGGAGAAGAGATCATAGTCTTGACATTTTCAATGCAAAATTCGACCTAACAATCATATAATTCCTTAAAAAAAAAGAGGGGGGGGGGGGGGGTGTGGGGGGGCGCGGGGCTTCAATGAGTAAAAGTGGCAAATAAATCCCCCGAGACACGAAAAGCTTTGCCACATAATGAATGCTACGAAGAATCATCCAGAGCCATTTATTAAAAGCTTTGAAAGCTGTACCTTAAGCTTTGCTCTCTCGCGAATAAGAGTAAGAGAAGCATCAATAACGCGATTTTGGCCCTTCTCTATCAACTCAGCAGGGATGTTCGCAGCTTTTAGTTTCTGCAAGTAATGAATTCCTCTATGCCCTACAACCGACATCTCTGAAATTCAAACTAAGAAAAACAGATCACAAACTCACATAATTGCAAGGCGAAGAAATTATTTTGACGATAGCTATCTTTGAACATGAAAAAATTCCAGGAATACTCTACGAGGTAGAGGAAAGAAATAGACGAGGCAGATAGCGAGTAGCTACTCGATGCGGCAATGCCTCCTAGACAAAGATGAGTACGTAGGCTGGTGCTAACAAATTTAAGGCGAAGCAGTCATGCAGCTTTTTAACTGTCACCTGTTGGGTTGTAGATTATAGCTGAAAGGCATTTAAATAAATGAATTTGGATGTTTGGAAAGTTTGAAAAAATAAATTTGATAGCTAATTCATAGTCGATATAATATTTATTAATTATAATTTATATTAATTTTATTTTTAAAATATTTTTTATTAATTAATAACGGATTTGATTTTATTTTTTATTTTGATAGTATTATTTTTTTATTTAATTTAAAAATTAATATTATTAATATTTTTATATTTTTTATTTATAATTTTAATATTTTAATATACGTATTTTAATTTTATTAAAATATTTTTTATTAATAATATAAAATATTTATTTATATATAAAAACTTAAAATTAATTATAAGTTTTATACAATAATAATTATTTTATTATTTTATCTATATTTTTAAAATTATTTAATTATTTTTTAAAATAATTTAATTATTTTCTTATTTCAATAATAAATAAATGATATAATATAATAGATTAATAATTTTATATTTATTTTAATAATATAATAAATGATATAATATATTATTTAATAATTATATATTTAATTTAATAATAAAATAAATAATATAATATAATAAATTTATAATTTTATATTTATTTTAATAATAAAATAAATTATATAATATATACTCTTATTATTTATTTTATATGTCAATATTAATAGCTAAATATGATTTTATCAAACACTTAACATAAATTAACTATCATTAGCTAACAACTACAGTTAAATTAAATAGACCCTAAAAATAACGATGCGTGTAATTTTGATTAAGAATGAAATTTTGAGTGGTGATTTGGGCACTCGCGTTGTGCCGAATTATGGCTCAATATAGAAAAGACGCTATTATCCACATATGATGTTTCATTGAAGGTATATTTGTCCGGTTAAGTTGGGGAGGGACAAGGGAGTGCGTAATTATATGAAGGTGGGTGGCGATAATATAATTTATGACGACGTAGCACCAGGCAATTTGCTGAGTCATGAGGCAAATCGAGAAATTAACAATCGCTAAGTAGAAATTGACGTCATGCGCTCCAAGAAGAATTTACCTAACGCTTAGAGGGCTACAGAATAGATTGCACCGCCGAGCTCATTAGTCATCACGCACCTTGGGTGCACTTGAGATCAAAAGAACAGGAACATAGAAAGCGATTGAATACGTGAGTGACTTATATGATAAATAAATTCTATTAACATTTTAATAATTATTTTCGTTATTTGAATTATTTGTGTATTTTATATTTATTAAAAAAATATATTTGTTAAAAGTAAGAGCGTCTTGAAGTTTATGTGATATGTGAGTTGAGGTTGTAATTGAATTAGGTCTGTCCCATTCACATTATTTATGAATTAAGTGTGTGAATAATTTATATAAAAAAATAAATTTTATTAAAATTATTATGATTTTAATAATAATTTATATTCATCATTAAATTATTTGTCTTATGTCAATATAAAAAAAAAAAAGTCCTTAACAAATATTAAATTAAATACATTAAATTAAATTACCTTATAATGACATTAAATTATAAGGTAATTTTATTTTTTATAATTTTTTATTTAATTTATAGATTAATCAAGAGAAATTATATATATATATATATTATCTCTCATAATTATGAAAAAATTATTATTTTCTTTTTTTTTAAAGAAAAATTTTAAATTTATGATTTTTTAAATAAAATTTTCAAAAAATTTTAAAAATCTCCTTATTTTTTTTTATTCCAAACACTAAAAATTATAAAAGTATCAAAATTATGAAAAACTTTATTTTTAAAAAAATTACTTTACTTTTTTAAACATAATATTCATATTATAAAGAAAATTCATCATTTTGTGGGAGACAACAGTATTTTTATACATGTATAAAGTATTGTGTAAGTTTTCACCAAACAAACACTCCTTAACGACATTTTTGTTTGGCCAAGTAAAAAGCGATAAGTTTTGTTATGAGATAAAAAAACTAGGTAATAATTATTGTCCCTAAATTTTGATAAGTGTTTCATGTTGGTCTTCAAACTTTAATTTTTTTCCCATAATTATAAAAAAAATTATTATTTCTTTTTTTTAAGAGAAAATTTTTTAATTTATGATTTTTTAAATAAAATTTTCAAAAATTTTTAAAAATCTCCTTTTTTTTTATTCCAAACATTAAACATTATAAAAGTATCAAAATTATGAAAAACTTTATTTTAAAAAAATTACTTTACTTTTTTAAAACATAATATTCATATTATAAAGAAAATTCATCATTTTGTAGAAGACAACAGTATTTTTATACATGTATAAAGCATTATATAAGTTTTTCACTAAACAAATACGCCATATTCGTGCTGAACGATATTTCTGTTTTGCCAAGTGAAAAATGATAAGCCTTGTTTTGGGCTCAAAAACTAAGTAATAACTACTGTCCCTAAATTTTGATAAGTGTTTCATGTTGGTCTTTAAAATTTAATTTTTTTCCCATAATTATAGAAAATTTATTATTTACTTTTTTTAAGAGAATTTTTTTAATTTATGATTTTTTAAATAAAATTTTCAAAAAATTTTAAAAGTCTCCTTATTTTTTTTATTCCAAACATTAAAAATTATAAAAGCATCAAAATTATGAAAAACTTTATTTTAAAAAATTACTTTACTTTTTTAAACATAATATTTATATTATAAAGAAAATTCATCGTTTTGTGGGAGACAACAGTAATTTTATACATGTATAAAACATTATATAAGTTTCCATCAAATAAACACACCTTATTCGTGCTGAATGACATTTCTGTTTTGCCAAGTGAAAAGCGATAAGCCTTATTTTGGGCTAAAAAACTAGGTAATAACTGTTGTCCCTAAATTTTGATAAGTGTTTCATGTTGGTCTTTAAACTTTAATTTTTTTTATTTAAATTTTAATTTTGTTTCATAAATCATCCTTTACTTGCAATAACAATCCATTTTCCCTTTTTTTCTCCTTTCATTTATTTATTTTTAATTAATATATAATTATTAATTAATAAAATTATTTTATTTTTCATAAATTTTTGTTTACTAAAATTATTAAAAAATTAAATTGAATTTTCATTTACTATTTATAGTTAAACTTTATTAACAGTCAAATCTACGGTGACAAGGGTGAAAATGAAGTAAAATTTATAGTTAAATTTTATTCATGTGCACTCAGTGAAATTAATTTTATTTTATCTTCACTTGTAAACTATTAATATTAACTCCGACTAAGTAGTTTGCACTTAGCCGGTCCCAAGCCCGAATAAAGGAGGAGGGTTGCGGTAGGTGACAACCAGCGTAAAAATTTTGTCACACCTTATAATATGGATTCAAATGATATAAACGTTGGGGCGTCCTCTACTTACGACGTGCTACATTGGAGCCCGGGTATAGTGAGAAATATGCAATGGTGTAGGGCGTTCACTGAAAGTGATGCGCCATGCCGGCGCCCGGGTATAGTGTTAAGTGAGCAAGGGTTCCCACATCATGGACGGGTGTGAGTAAAAAAATTAGTCCATAGGACAAATAGTATAACAGATAGTGGAATATAACACAAAATAGATACATAAAACAATAGAAGATATCATAGAAGGAGACCAATTAGGAAGTAACAGGACAGGAGGAGGATCAAGGTTGGTACTTGGAATGTTGGATCACTTACAGAAAAATTAATGAAGCTTGTGGATACCTTGGAAAGGAGAAAAGTGAATATTGCTTGCATTCAGAATACTAAATGGCTAGGAGAGAAAAGCAAGGAAGTGGGTAATTCAGGATACAAACTGTCATTTACCAAAAAGGATAGAAACAAGAACGGAGTTGGCATAATCATAGACAGGACATTGAAAGATGCTGTAATAGCTATGAAAAGAGTAGGAGATAGAATTATACTAGTAAAAATAGTACTAGAAGGATAAATAATAAATGTAGTTGGTGCTTATGCCCCATAAATAGGACTAGATAATGAGAGTAAACAAAGGTTTTGGGAAAATATGAATGATTTAATGCAAAGCATAATGAATGAAGAGAATGTTTTCATTGATAGAGATTTGAATGGACATGTAGGAAGTGATAGGCAAGGTTATGAGAATGTTCATGGAGGTTTTGGTTTTGGCAGTCGAAATGAGGAGGAAAAAAGTATCATAGATTTTGCTATGACATACGATCTAATACTAGCAAGTACCTATTTTATAAAAAGAGAGTCACATTTAGTGACTTTCAAAAGTGGGCAACATAGAAGCCAAATGGACTTACTCTTAACCAGAAAGACAAATAGAGCTCTATGCAAGGATTGCAAGGTCATTCTAGGAGAGGATTTAACAAGTCAACATCGATTAGAGGTCTTGGATGTCAAATTTAAGAAACAATTCAAGTAAGATCAGAAGAAATAGTGTAGCTCGAACAAAGTGGTGAGAGTTCAAAGGAGTAAAGCAAGTAAAGTTCAAAAATGAGTTTCTCAAGTCCGAAGCATGGAAGTTGGATATGGAGGCCAATGATATGTGGATACAGATGGCATCAAAGATTAGAGAAGTAGCTAGAAAAGTACTCGGATAGTCTAAAGGATATGGACCACCCTCAAAAGAGAGATGGTGGTGGAATGAGGAAGTACAAAAGGCAGCGAAGAGAAAAAGGGAATGGTATAAGAAATTACTTAAATATGATAATAATGAGGCATATGAATAGTACAAGATAACAAAGAAAGAGGTAAAAAAGACAGTTATTCAAGCAAGAGCACAGACCTTTGAAAAGTTATATAAGAAACTTGGAATTAAAGAATGGGACAAAGATATTTATAGATTAGCAAGGAGGAGAGAAAGAAAATGTCAATATCTCAATCAAGTTAGGTGCATTAAGGATAAAAAAGGAAAAGTGTTGGTGAAAGATAAGAACATTAAAGAAATATGGATAAATTATTATAATTATCTCTTTAATAATGGTCAAAATGGTAATAGCGTGAATATAGACTATAGAACAATAGAAAAGAATGTGAATTATACTAGAAGGATTAGATCTTTAGAAGTAAATGAAGCACTTAAGAGAATGAAAGTGGGTAAAGCCTGTGGACCCGATGGAATACCAATTGAAGTGTGAAAGTGTTTGGGAGATATGGAAGTAGCATGGTTAACTAAATTATTTAATAAGATTCTAAACTCAAAGAAAATGCCTGATGAATGGAGGAGTATTTTAGTACCTATTCTATAGGGGAATTAAACTCATGAGTCATACTATGAAGTTGTGGGATAGAGTTGTGGAGCATCGACTACGTCATGATACTTCTATCTCTTTCAATCAATTTGGCTTCATGCCCGGTCGTTCAACTATGGAAGAGATTTTTCTCATTATAAGCTTGATGAAGAAATATAAAGATGTGAGGAAAGATCTACACATGGTTTTTATTGATTTGGAGAAGACTTATGATAGTGTTACAAGAGATGTCTTATGGAGTGTGTTAGAACAAAAGAGGGTATCTATTAGGTACATACAAGTGTTAAAAGATATGAATGAATGACCAATTACTATTGTGCGCACAGTGAAAAGGGACACAAGAGATTTTCCGATCTCAATTGGATTACACTAAGGATCAGCTATAAGCCCTTACATTTTTACATTAGTTTTAGATAAATTGACGAAACATATACAAGAGAGTATTTCTTGGTGCATGATGCTTGCGAATGATATTGTTCTGATAGATGAAACGCGAGAATGAGTCAATAAAAAGTTAGAGCTCTGGAGAAGTACTCTAGAGTCAAAGGGCTTTTAAGTTAAGTAGAACAAAGACAGAATACATGCATTGCAAGTTCAGTGAAGGCCAAACTGATAATAGGGAAGGAGTTAGTTTGGATGGAGTGGTACTGTCCCAAATAATCACTTTAAATATCTCGGCTCAGTCAAGTATATGGAGGATGTGAGGAGGATGTTAATCATAGGATTAAAGCCGGATGGTTGAAGTGGAGACGTGCCACGGGAGTTTTATATAATCGCAAGATTTCCAATAAGTTAAAAGAAAAATTTTATCGTACAGCCATATGACCGGTTATGTTATATGGTAGTGAGTGTTAGACACTGAAGAAATCGTATGTGTCTAAGATAATAGTTGCGGATATGAGAATGTTAAGGTGGATGAGTGGCCATACTAGACTAGATAAAATCCGTAATGAGAGTATTAGAGAAAATGTAGGAGTAGTGCCAATTGAGGATAAGTTGAGAGAAGGGAGATTAAGATGATTTGGTCAAGTGAAGTGTAGACATACGGAGGCTCCAGTTAGACAAATAGAGCACATTAAGTCAGAGGATAACAAGAAAAAAAATGGATAGATCTAAATTGATCTGGAGGAGACTAGTAACAATATGACTTGGAGGAACTAGTACAACATTTTCTGATGATTTAACCCAAAATCGTTTAGAGTGGAGAAATCGACTCTATATAATCTCAAATTTTTTAGATAAAAATTTAGTTGAGTCGTGAATAATTTTTAAAATAAAATTAAAGTTAAAAAAAAATTATAATAAATCAAAGTTTAGATGCTAATATGAAATACCATCAAAGTTCGGGAAGATAAGTGCAAATATCCCTCAAAACGCCAGTTGTTTCCGCCAAACACCCGCAAGATAAAAAAGAAGTCGTCGGCTTAAGACAGAGCCGCTGCCGGTTTAATGGTAATTGGTAAATGACCAGTGGATTTTCATCATCTTAACGAAACACTGGTAAAAACCACAGACGTGAACGGCTTATCTTATCAACAAATGAGGAATTAATTGAAAAAATAAAAATATACATAAATATAAATAAAATGGAAATCGTTTTTTTAATTTGAATTTTAAAAAAAATAAAATAAAGGAAATTTATAAAATAATGACGACGAATAGAAGCATCAGAGTCATGGAAGTACGAGGTTAAACACTGCTGGCATTAAAGAAATGCCTGCTTCTAATAACCAATATTCCTCATCATTTGCTTCTAAAAGAGGGGAGAGCAACTTGACAATACTATATTAGATAAAATGGAGGAAGAGAGATAAAGAAGGGGAAGAGATTCGACGATTAGACTGGCCGGCTGAGAATAGCGGTCGCTGAATGATGGGTTTCTTCAATCTTATATGGCAGAAAAGAGCCCTAGGGTTAAGAGATTTTAGGCTAATCATAGTGCAGCATTGCAGCATTTCGAACAGAGAATATCATTGGCCCAATTGCACCAGGCTTTTCCAGATTTGGGTTGGCCCAGTAAAAAATTTTAGTCCATCTGTGCTGGACCCATTGATGAAAGATTTTTTTGTTCAAAGAAATCCATTAAATCCAAAAAAAAACTGTTATTATGAAATATCTTTCTTTATTTTTAAAAATATTTTTCTGAAATTTTTTTTTGTATTTTTTAACATTTGGCCATTTAAGAAATAAGTTAATAAAAATATTTTTTAATAAAAAAATTAATTATTTTTTTTTAAATTAACAACCTTATTTTAATATATAAATAAATAAAATTAATTTAATATTATAATTAAACAATAAAAATTATTATTATGAAAAATATTTTCTCGTAAATAATAAATTTTATGAAAATTATTTTTTATATATAAATTATTTTTATAAAATAAATAAAATTTAATTGGTTTTTATAAAAAAAAACTCTTTCATGAATCATTTAAAATCCAAAAAAATATTCAAGAAACACCAATTTTAATAAGCATTATTATCAGCAATTTGTCTTGTAAAGACAGAAAATGCTTAAGCTAATTACATTGATATTATATTATTTTAATAAATAATTTTTACTTCACATTGACTTGTTATTTTTATATTATTTTAATAAAAAATTCACCGTCTTTGCCTATTCAAAATTTCTTTTTGGAGTTTGATTGATTATATTTTTTGGATTAATATTATACGCAATCACTTAATTTAATGAGTATTTTCATAAACATCGATTAATTTTAACTTATTTTATAAAACTCATTTAACTTTAATTTAAATTTTTAAAAGTCGTTATGAGCAGAACTGTCTCGCACATTCAACCTCCGTCCATCCTCTATCTTTCTCCTACCCTTTTCCTCCTCCTCTATCATGCTCAATTGCCCAAAATGTATATAAAAAAAGTACAAGACATATCCAGCCATTAAAATTCTATCACTTGGAAACTCAAATCAATAAATCTACCATTCAAAATTAACAAAAAAATATTCAACAAATCCAAAATAAAAAAAGATCACATAAATCAAATGGAACTTGTACTATAAAATCAAACAAAGCTATCATGCCAAATTGTGTGCTTTTTATTGCTTTTCAAAGGCAAGTTGAAATCGAAGTTTGGCAATTTTCCCACTGGAGCTAGGTTTAAAACAGTAAAATCCAATTGGAAAAATAGATCAGTAGATTAATACAAAATGAAACAACTCATTTGATTATTCTCTGTCATTTTCAAGCGAGAGAGTGAGGAAGGAATAAGACCATATACAAGGGAGTGGCAGAGTAGTAAACGGCGAGAGGAGGTGAGAATCGCACAGTTGAAGAAGTAAAACAACGGCATCTTCATCTTCACTTTGTTAACTTTTTCTCTTCAAAGCGAGCTGCATGCTTGTAGAGAAAAAAAGTCAGAGCACGGAAGCAACACTGTGTTCCTAAGTAGACAATACAACAATGATTTGGAGAAACCTTACGAAGATTAGGCTACACATGTTGGGCCACTTTAAGCAATCAATGACACTGAAATATAAACCTAGAGGATAATCGAGTGCTAAATAGCTCGTCCATCTACTGTTTAGGATTCTTGGAAATCTAAGCCTAAAAGCTTTTGGTTGACATTCATGTTCCTCTCCCTTTCCTACCACAATGGCTACTGTTTGACACCACTTTACTACTTGCCAAAATCACTGAAGAAGGGGGATGGGTGGGGATGGAGGCTCACTGGCTAGCAGTTGTTAGTGAAGAAGAAACTGGGATAGGATGGAGATTTGACAACAACGGAGTAATTGAATGTGTTCTTATAAATATTATTTCCCTTTTGTTTTTAAGAAAATAATAAAAGACTGACATAGCCATAATAAACCCCTAATAAAAAGTTCTCTTCGCAGTCAGATCGATAAAAAGTTAATTAAAATATTTTTTTTATAATTCAAAGTAAAATTTAGTATGCTTTTTATTTACATAAAAATTTTTTAATTTAAATAAATTAAAATTTATTATTTATAATTTTTAATAATATATTAATTAAAATTTATTATTATATAAATAAAAAGAGGTAAAAGTAATATATATATATATATATATATATATATATATATAAATATAAAATTCAACTCGCACTCGCTGTGTCCAAATTAGAGTAATATATATATATATATATATATATATATATATATATATATATATATATATATTTGTTATAGAACGAGAAATAAAAAATAAAATGCTTTTTTTTTTTTCTTAAGAAAAAGGACAATTCCCAGCTTAGGGTTTTTATTTTGTCACAAGTAAGCTATAACTTTACCAAACTTCGGCAATCCATTGGTTTTTTGCTTTCGCTGATCTTCAGCGATTCTCCGGCAACATTTCCGATCAGGTATATCCTCTTCCTCCTCCTTGTCGTCTGCCTACAAATCAAGGGAAATTGCATGAACGTTCGCAATTGTAAGCTAGCTTAACTGATTCTAGAGCTCTTTATCACTTTGGCTTTAAAGAATTCAAAGTTTCCCTAAGAAACTCTCTTATTTCACTTGGAGTGAACTAAGAAATTCGAGTATTTGGCATCAAATGGGCGTTTGATTGCGTTTGTATGCCTCTGTATGGTTGTGTTTAGTTAACTAGGAGTTTGATCTGCCTTATCAGTTGATACAATGGGAGTGCAGATTTGGTAATCAGCTGTTCTTAGCTCATTACTATCAATTATGGGGTTTAGATGGAGAGAATCTTTGTAAATTTTGGAGACTATGGGTCTTAGGTTGTAACTTCCCCCTTAATATGGTTCTAATTTTCTGAAATTTTAGTCCTTGATGTGTGATATATTTTTATTGCCTCATAATCATCCATAGTTCTAGGTTGTAGCTATCAAACACAAAAGGGAATCTTTTCATAGTTAATATTTTGGAAGTTGTGATGTGTTGGAGATTTGGTAATTGTGTGCAAGTTGTCTAACTAGTGTTGGCTGCTTCACTCACAAATTTTCTTCCTACATTGGCATTTCTTGAGAAAGATTATACATTATTGGTTCTTGGGAACTCACCAATAATATTAGGACCGTCAAAATAATATAATTTCTTTGATTTCTCTTTTTAGGTTGGAGGTATTATGTTTGCTGGATACATTCTGAGGGTGTTTTGTGATCTTTGTAGGTAAGAATCTCATATTAAACTCTTTTTCTTGTTGTGCATCATGAGAGTAGTTATTTTGGGCTCTTGTTTTGTTTAAGCAGTATTATTTTGTCCATCAACTTATCTGTTCTACATATCTATTGTAATGTGAGTAGTTGTTTGTTTTGGAGGAGATTAGGATAAACTTTTGATTCCATATATGCAAAAGATTTGTTCTGGGTTTTCTAAGCACTGGCCATTTACAGTAGCAACCGAGCTCCTTTTGTAATGGAAATTGTTGTAAATCTGAATTGGTTGCACTGTCTGTGTACATGTCATTCTGCATTAGATTTCTTAAAGATTGCTCTTTTGAGGCAAAAATAACTGTTCCAAGTTGTGATTGCATTTTCCGAAATCAATTCAATAGCTTTTATGTACACATCCTTGAAGTTGCAACTTGCAACACCAACTCAGCTCAACTAAGCCTTTATTCAAAAAATTTGAGGTCAGCTATATGGATTCTCTTTCTCCACTCTAAACGATTTTGGGTTAAATCCTCTGAAATGTGTAATGCTTTTAGATCATGTTGTACTACTCTACTCCATGTCAGTTTAGGTCTACCCCTTCTTTTCTTTCTATTATCTAACCTAATGTGCTCCACTTGTCGAACTGGAGCCTCCGTATATCTACGCTTCACATGACCAAACCACCTCAATCTCCTTTCTTTCAATTTATCCTCAATTGGCACTACTCATACCTTTTCTCTAATACTCTCGTTACGGACTTTATCTAGTCTAGTATGGCCACTCATCCACCTTAACATTCTTATTTCCGCAATTCTTATCTTAGACACATACGACTTCTTCAGTGCCCAACATTCACTATCATATAACATGGCCGGTCATATGGCTCTACGTTAAAATTTAGTGTTGGTTTTGGTCTGTTGTTGACATAAAGTTAGATCTGTCCATTGTCTGGTTCAGAATCGGAAGTGGACCAGTCCAATCAGCAACTGAAACTGGTCAAAAGCAGTTTGACCAAAACTATCCTTGAACCAGACTGGAACTGTTCGGTTTGATCCAAAACTGGATTTTTTTTTACCTTTTTAAAAAATTAAAATTTTGAAAAAATTTCAAATGGTAGCTTTGATCAAAATCAGAACCAAGGGGGACCCTGTGGTTCCAGTTCTGGTCCCCTTGAACTGGAACTGGCCTGGTGGCCACTCCTACATAAAGTGTTGCAATGTCTGGAAGTTCAAAAGAGGACCAAGCTTAAGAAAGTTAATATATATGAAAATTGATCTCTCTCTAAGGTTGGACCCTCTTAGAAGCAGTGTTATTGAGACGAAAGGCGACAAGGTACCTTGTGGCCGTAGGCAAGAGGCGAGGACCTTTTTGAAGCAAGGTGCCATAACCTAAATTACCTAAATTATATATATATATATATATATATATATATATATATATATATATATAGAGAGAGAGAGAGAGAGAGAGAGAGAGAGAGAGAGAGAGAGAGAGAGAGAGAGACACACACACACACACACACACACACATGCACACACATTTAACGTAAAAATTCATACTTCTGACAAAAAACAATATCCATCTAACAAAAAAAGCCATATAGAAGAATAGTCATCAGTAAAACCATCTATATAGATTAAAAACCACCTTACCAAACAATACCCATCACTAAAATTTCAATGGCAGAAATATGAATGATATATTAATGGTTTTAGCATATACAATTAGGCAACATATAGAAGAATTCATGTCAAATTTGAGTTCAATGGACACATAAACAACGGTTAAGGTTGTCCCAATTCAAAACACATAGAAGAATTTATGTAACAGCAACAACAACCATCAATGTTGTCTCAATTCAAACAAATAAGAAATAAAATATTAAACAATTGATTTTTTTTCAATAATTTGTGCTATTACACTACATCATAGCAAGAGTATCAATACCCATTTAATAAAAAGATGTCACAATTCACAATACCCATTTAATAAAAAAACCTTTCCCAACAATACCCATTTAATAAAAAAGTATATCACACTAAATATTTAACAAATTTAACAAAAAAATTGAAAAGAAAAAAAAGTACTGGAAGTTGTACAGTGTGGAGAATAAGAGGAGGCAAAAAAATAAGGAAAAAAATAAAAAATAAAAATAAAGGGCTGGAAGTTTGGTATGTGGCGCAGCGTGAAGAATGAAGAGAATTACAGAAGAAGGAGATAAAAGAAGATAAAAATTAAAAAAAAAAACACTGGTTGCAGCAGCGTGAGATTGAGAGGAGAAGAGAGTAGAAGAAGAGTAGATGAGAGAGAGAGAGGAAGAAAATACCTGTTGTGTGCTGGTCTGTGACTGCTTTGCTCCGTTCCTCTTACGATGAGATGCTAGTTTAGTTTTTTTTTTAATAACTTTTTATAGGCTGTTTAAAAAATTTTTTCGATACTTTGAAGAGTCAGCACCTCGACGCCTCTTGCCTCGAAGGTATGAGGCACTTGCCTCTTCTCCGTTGCCTCGCCTTAGCCGGGTGAGTCGCCAGGGGCTAGCCTCGCCTGGCACCTTTCATCGCCTTTAACAATACTGCTTAGAAGTGTTGTTTGCCAGATAATATAATACAAATGTTAGGATCATTACTTTTGATGCTTAAGGAAAACATTTTTGGCTCCATGCATGGCAAAAGCTAATATTTGTAAGAGCTTATGTTCCTGTTGTCAAATTTGATTTTCAAGAACAGATATGGTTTTGAAGCTTTTGTTCTACATCATTCACATTTTTGAGGATTTAACCCAAAATCATTCAGAGTGGAGAAAGAGAATCCATATAGCCGACCCCAAATTTTTGGGATAAAGGTTTAGTTGAGTTAAGTTGAGTTGATTTGTTCTACATCATAAAGTCTTACCTGTTGTGATCTAGATTAGTTATCAACTCATGTTGTTCTAATAGTTCCCTAATAATGTTAGGGTGATCAAGCATTACACCTTATTTAGCAATAGGGATTGTAATTTTTAAGTTTTGTATCAAATCAATTCAATGATGGGAAGAACCTTGGCCTCATGATTCTGTGCTTATAGAGGGTGGAGTGATGATAATCCTACCAATTGTTTTGACACCAAATTTGATCTTTTGTATGGTTTGTTTTCTGTTGGCATAATTTTCTTCAAAATTTTTGTTACTAATAGTGGTTGGGTTGTTCTTATACTTTGTGTTTAGAATTTCACATAAAGACATAACATTTGAAGTATCATCATGCTAGCTTCGATTTAAATCTATTAGTCAAACATTCATGTAACTATCACAATGGCATTTGGTGTGAAAAGGTTATGGCATCTTCACATCTTTAGATTATATTATAATGATTCATGAACAATGCAACGCAAGTCATTGAGACAGATATTTGAAAATAATAACTTATTGCATATGGATTATTTATTTATTTTTGAGAGTTAGTTTAGGTCTTATGCACACAAACACTCCCAGACATCAATTCCACTTTATCATATTGTTGATGCGCTATATTTCACTAACTAATCTCTAGAGTTTTCAGGTTGTGCTATATTGGTGCTATTTCTGAAGGAGTCCTATTTGACCACCCATTCTTTAGCAGTAGCTATGCTACCCACTGGGTTGAAAGATAACCAACTCCGTGAGAGCAACAGCCAAAAGGTCCACCCTCAACCTATGGAAGAGTCTATTAATCAAAATCCTGAAGCTGTGGAAGCTTTGATATCCAAAATATTTACAAACATCTCCTCCTTGAAGTCAGCATACATACAGCTTCAATCTGCTCATACTCCATATGATCCTGAAAAAATCCAGGCTGCTGACAAACTTGTAATTTCTGAACTGAAGAACCTATCTGAGCTCAAGCATTTTTACAGGGAGAACTATCCAAAACCAGTATGCGTTTCCCCTCAGGACTCTCGCTTAGCTGCAGAGATTCAGGAACAACAGAGCCTTCTGAAAACATATGAGGTAATGGTGAAGAAATTCCAATCTGAAATTCAAAATAAAGATGCTGAGATTCTTCAGTTACAGCAGCAGATTGAGGAGGCAACTCAGAAGCGAGGGAAACTGGAAAAGAATCTTAAGCTTAGGGGCTTGTCAACCAAAGAATCTGAAGGTTCTGGAGATGAAAATGGATTTTTTCCGGTGGATCTCACGCCTGAGCTCTTCATATTTGCTGTGGAAGCAGCTTTCAAAGCCATTCATGATTTTTCTAAGCCTTTGATCAACATGATGAAAGCAGCTGGGTGGGATCTTGATGCTGCTGCTAACTCTATTGAACCTGATGTTTTTTATGCGAAGAGAGCTCACAAAAAGTATGCTTTTGAATCTCATATATGTCAAAGAATGTTCAGTGGGTTTCAGCAGGAAAGTTTTTCTATAAAATCAGACAATGTGACATTCACCAAAGAGAGTTTCTTTCACCAATTTCTTGCACTAAGGGAGATGGATCCATTAGATGTTCTCGGTCAGAACCCAGATTCCATTTTTGGTAAATTTTGCAGGAGCAAGTACCTGGCAGTGGTTCATCCAAAGATGGAAGCGTCATTCTTTGGAAATTTCGATCAGCGAAATTATGTAATGGGAGGTGGGCATCCAAGAACTCCCTTTTATCAAGCTTTCTTAAAATTGGCCAAGTCAATCTGGCTTCTGCACAGTTTAGCATATTCTTTTGATCCTAATGTCAAGGTCTTTCAGGTTAAGAGAGGTAGTGAATTCTCTGAGGTTTACATGGAAAGTGTTGTGAAAAATCTGATAATGGATGAAAACCAGAAGCCTATCGTTGGGCTAATGGTCATGCCTGGTTTTTGGATAGGAGGCACTGTGATTCAGAGCCGCGTTTATCTCTCAGGTGTGAAGGTTGCTGAATAATAAACAAATAAATAATCTTTGACTTAATTCTATGTTGTGTGTTTCGATGTATTGTACTCCCTTTCGATAATAGCGTGATGTAATATTTGTAATGATTGTAATGTTAAAGTTTTATTCTGTAGTATTAATCTCGTGTGCATTGGACTATTTTTAAAGAGCAGTTCAAAATCAGGGCCAATTACTTGATTTTGTTGGTGTTTTTGGCTTTTGCTATATGCTCCATTAATGGCAATATGGCATGCATAAATGGATTCAGGAAATGTTCCATTTTTTTTTTTATTTTTTTATTTTACACTGATGCAATCGTTGTAACTCTTGAATTCTTTCAAGTTCCCTCAGGACAATGAAATTTGTAAAAGGTTATTGCTCCTTGACCAGGGTTTTCAGGGAAACTCATAAGGAAAGCTAACTGGTTAAGTACCCCGTTAATGATCAGTTCGACTATCATAGGTCATAAAAGATTCGAATCATGCAATTTTGAAATTAGTCCTTCGCAAAATCTTATGAGTTTATTTTCGCTGAAAAGATACTCATACACGCTCAGTCCCACGCCCACCCACGTGATCGATGGGGTGTCATCACTGGCAATCCATTTTGAATAATTTATTCTCTAACATGCAAAAAGATTATTTTGGCATATAAGATCTTAAAATGTTTTAAGTATTAACAAGTCCTTTAAGTTATAAAAAATAATTAAATAAGTCTTTTAAAAATATATTATATAAGAGTTTTTACTATTATGAAAATAAATAAATTCTTTAATTTTTAAGAATATATAAAAAAAGTATTGAATTATAATTTGATTCTAATATAAATTTAAGTAAAGCTTTGTACGAAAATCTTATAGTACATGAAATTCTCATCTAACAATTTTGTGTATATGATTTACAACATTATGATAAATATCTATTATATATTAAAGCTGATTGATAAGTTGTTTTTTGTCGAATGAATCAAAAAATTTATCATCTTTATCTTAGTTTCTGTAAAATCATTCTATAAAAGCAACTTAGCAGATTTAAAATGGCATATTTTAAATTAGATATACATGATTACTGATGAGAACTCTGTGTATTAGAAGATATTCATATACGTCCTTAACTGGATTTATATTAGAGGCAAAATTAAAGTTCAGTCATTTATTTATTTTTAAAAGTTAAAAAGGGTTTATTTATTTTCAAGGATTTATTTGATATATTTTTAAAAATTTGAAAAAATTATTTTATCTTAAAAATTAAAAGATTTATTGAATCCCAAAATACTTAAAGGAATTATATGACTATTTAGCAAAATTTTAAGAGTCTAAATAAGCTTTTTGCCTTCTCTAAAACTATAAGTTTGAAGATTTCTTAATTTTAATTGTTGAATATAATTGATAATTTTTTATATTAATTGATGGTGATAACCACTTATTTATATTATATATTTAATAAAATTTATCTAACTATTATTAGTGATATATAAAATGATTAATAAGAATATGTAATATATAATTTATTTTATTAATAAATATATAATTATTAACTTATTATATTATATTATTATTTTATTATTTAAATAAATATCTAATTTTCGTTTATTGTATCATATTTATTCTATTATTGAAATAAATAAGTTTGAGAGAGAGAGAGAGAAGTTTCTCTCGTACATATAATTATATATGTAACATCCCGTCGGTGGTCCTCCTTGGTGCTGCAAGAAGAAACAGCCGCTTGGTCTTTTTCTTCAACCTAAGATTTTTTAGTAGGAAATGGGCTGTGTTATCTGTGTATGAGTAAAATGCTCAATTAGGTTTTGGGCGTCCTTTCTTTTATTTTGATTGTAGACTCAGTGTTTGTAGCTTCTCCTGTTGGACCTTAGTAATGCATTAATGAATTGTATATTAAAAAAAATAAAATTAAATAATTTGAAAAAATAATATAAAAATATATATACACATTGAGAGAGTGTAAAATGGTATTATTATCAAGAAGTTAGATGGAAATTTAATGAGTGCATCTGAATAAAAAAGAAATTCGGTTTTCTACATATATGATTATATGAATGGATTTGTTACAAATGCCCCATCTATTTCATTGGTTCGGAATTAATGACTTATTTGAAAGGAAAAATTTTAAAGTTTTATCATTATCCAAAATTTTTATTATTCATATCCTTCTCAATAAATTTTAAATATTATATATCCATTCTTATTTAAATATATTTTCAAAAATGAAAATATATTTCTATACACAATAAAAGTATTTTAGTAAGTTTTATATTTTATAATATATTACAAATTATTACTAAATCATCATTTATAATACTTCCTCAAATAAGATGAGATTAAATATTTTATCTTATCTTGCTTTTAAAAATTATCATATCTTATCACACTATTCTCAAATGATTTAGCATGAAATTAATCATCATTAGATTAAATTGATTAGTTGGTTTGTTTGCTCTCAATATGTCAATTTTCGTTCTTAGTCCATTTTATTTAAGTAGTTTATTGTTTGGGCCTTTTTTTCATAATTATATTTCTTTTTAGAAAATACAATTAACCGATCCATTCTATTGTAGTCTAGTCGGTCAGGATATTCAGCTCTCTCCTAAAAGACCTGGGTTTGATTTCCGGCAACGGAATTTAATCTTTTGGTTTTTGAAGGAGAGGGTTTTGCAAAAGTACTTCTCGCAGAAATGGAAGGTTCACTAGTCCCTCCTCGACGACATCGTTTCCAGTGGCCGCGTCTCCCATCCCTCCTCCGCCCACAAAATTGGATCCATTGTAATTCACTTCTCTTTACATTATCTCTATCTGTTTCAAGTTTGCTTCATTTATGAGATGAAATCACACATATCGATTTTTTTTTTTTGAAAAATAAGCTGAATTTCATTACTATAAAACAGAAGTCAACCAAGGGTGCAGAGCTTCAAACGGTTCTACCCATACAACCATATGATCAAAATAAATAGAATATCTAGCTAGCCTATGAGCTACACAGTTGGCCTGTCGTGGGACTCAATTTATAGAGACATTGGTTCCTTGCTGAATGATCTGCTTACAATCTCGAACTAAAAAGCCCCAGTCCGAGTAATTTTCTTCCCAAAAAAGGATACCCTGCACCAGCTCCTTAGAATCCACTTCTACTTGAATATTATGAAAGTGCTTGCTGCTTAACCAAGACAGCACTGTTCTAAGCCCAAAAGCTACTACCACCTTAAGAGGAGAAAGACCCTTTTTCCAGCCTGACCCTGCTTCGATGAAATGGCCTTGGCAGTCACGAACCATGTACTCGAATCCCACTTTAGCTTGATCTTGAAAAACAGCACCATCCACATTGCATTTAAAATAACTACTAGGAGGGGGTACCCAATGAGAGCTCCCACTTGCCAGTGTGGGAGTTTCAGAGGGTTGATGCTGTGTTCTGGCATTAGTCCAGTCTTGAATAAACTCCATACTATAGCTGCCATTTTGCAATTAAAATCAGAACTTTCATTCTAAAATAAATGCATAATCCAATCTTTAAAAAGAGAGGTATGGTTATGATCCACTCCAATGCCAAGTTCTCTCCAGCAAGAAGCAGCCATTGTGTAACACCCCAAAATTTTAAATTTTATTATTTTATGAGTATTATTGATATTTTAATTTTATTTAAATTTTAAGAAATTATTTGAGATTTTTCGGATTTTAAAAATCGTGTTCGATTTTCCGAAAATATAAACTTTGATAATTTTTAAAAATGTATTTAAAGATCACGTGGCAAAACTAAAAATATATTTGGAGTCTATAAATTTTTCTGAGTTTTCTGAAATTTTTTCGGAATTTTTGGACCTCGTTTTCGGTCTCGAGGCATAGTAAAAAATTTTGTATCCTGAATCGAACCGGCCAAATCGAACCGGACCAGATCAAACCGGTCGAATCAGACCGGTCTTCTTCTTTTTCTTCCTCCTCCCAGCGCGCGTCCGACCCCTCTCCCTTTCTCTCTCTTTTTCTCTCTCCTCCCTCCTCCCCTTGCCACGCCGCCACCTCTCCTGCCACCCCAGCTCACCGGCGCGCCGCTCCACCCCTTCCCCACTGCCGGCCGCCGCCCCAAATGGCCGGAAAACGAGCGCGAACGCCCCTCCCTTGCGCGCGCGACCGTTCGTCTTCCCGACCAAAATCCTGCCGATTCGGCCACCAATCGGACCGGATCTTGTATCTAAACTCATCCACTCGTCGAGAGCTTTCCATAGACACAAAGAACACAGAAATCCATCGAGCGGTTTGTCCAATTTTTGCCTGGGAAACTTTAGCCCATTTTGATTTTCGGGCTAGATTTCTCACAAACCGTAAACCCCACGAGAAAACTGAGAGTACCAGAGGGCTCCACTCGCTGAGAGCTTCGCGAGGATATAAATTTCAAAATTTTTCGACACCGTTTTTCGGTGGGTCCCACGGAACTTCGCAGTGTTTTTCGAGCATTAAATAAGCTTAGAAAATTCTGAAAAATTTATGTACTAACCCCCGTGTTGTGGGCTTCGTGTAGGTATCCTCAATTCGCGGAAATTCGACAGTTGTCCGGGTCTGTGAATTTCCGGCCAGACAGACCCGCTACCGGAAAAGTCTCCAAATTGGATCGAAGTTTTGGCTACCCCCCCATTTTCAGACGTCCCGAGCGCATCCCCCAAGTCAGAATCGGCAAAGGTAAACCCGAACCTTACTTTTTCGTAATTTTCTAGTGCTTAAATAGGATTAAAAATCCATAAAATATTCGTGGTAGCTCAGAAAATTATGATTCTTTTTGCAATAGCCTAGTAATATTGCTAAGGACCGCGGGGCAAAGTTTTAGAATTTTTAGAGCTTGTTTAGGTAGCTTTTGCAAAAATGATCAATTATAAGGACTAAATTGAAAGTTTACATATTGTGATGGATGACTGATTTGATGGGCCCAGGAGGGGCTGTGTGATGTGATTGAGTTGTGGATATATGAGTTGTGAATATAGAAGTATGTTTTGAGCCCTTTTTCAGGTTGGGTAAGTCCTAGGTATAGGGGAGACTCTGCCGGATTTTCGGCACGACTTAGGACGTATTTGGTCTTTTCTTGATTTGTATTGAGTCATTTATATTAAATAATTGTAATGTAATTGTCGTGAACTGACCTTTCTTCCTCCGCCACCTCCACAAAGGACCGTTGTCAAGTCTGTGAGTAAAATATTAATTTTAATTGTAATTTCACTATTATTATATGTTCAAGCATGCCCATGCATCACTTATATGCATATATCTATGTAGATAAACTTTAGGCACGGTTTATGTTGCATTCATAACTGTGAAAGTGACATGTATGTTATTGTGGTAATTTGGAGCAGTGTGCGTTCGTTGGCGTGCGTGTAATATGGTGTGGACTATGGATAGGATGGGTAGACACAGCTTGAGATCTTCGCTGGGACCCGGTCCTTCGGGGTAGACACGGCTTGAGTTCTTCGCTGGGACCTCGATTTGGTTATTAAGTGGAAGTCCGAGCTGAGTTCTTCGCTGGCACAGTTGGAATTAAGAGAGCTGTATAGGGGATCAGCTCCCATATATTATGATTGATATTATTGGGTGTGCGAGTGCTCCAATTTACCTTTTGATGTTATGATGTGAAATTATTGCTGGTGTTGCATTTCACTGTATAGGTTGCATTAGTTTTAGATAGTTATAGAGATTATGGTTAAAATTGATATTTTACTCTCTGAGTCGAATGCTCACTCCTGTTCAATATTTTTTTCAGGCTACAGGAGGATTTTATTGTGGTTAACCTGCTTTTCTCCTTCGCAGGTTATTTATCAATATTTGTGTAATTTTATTTACTCATAGAATTTTCGCATGTGTTAGAAATATTTAAATGATTCGGGTCTGTAATATAAATTGTTATGCGGACCTGTAAAATTATTATATACATGTTTGATGGACTGGATGAGGGAGCTGAGCTCCCATTTATCTTTATGTTGATTTGAGTATGTGGAGGGTGAGCTGAGCTCCCCAATTGATGATATATTTTGTTTACAGGTCGGGTGAGTCAAAAACTCCCCTTTGAAAGGTCCACTTTATGGCCAGACTCCGTCCGGTTGATTTCTTGGTATTGGGCCCAAACGGGCCTTAGAGTTGGGTTAGTGAATAGTTAGGCTTACTACGGGCCTCGGGGGCTTTAGGCTGGCCCAGGTCCTAGTGCCGGTCCGGCCCATAGGTTGGGTCGTGACAAATGTGGTATCAGAGCTTAGGCTCCAGATTCTTAGGGATTGTTTGTCTAAAGTGTTGGGAAGAGTCTACTAGGAGTCACATATGGAAAATAGGGTCCACATTCGTCTTGCATTGTCATCTTTGCTTCTAGTTTTATTGTGTGTAAACTTGAGTCTATAGAGCTATGTAATGTGCAGTTTTGAATTTTGTGGGCTAATGCTGCTGAATTTCAGGAAAATGAGCAGAAGGTGAGAGTCACATCGCACTGTAACTGCATGTGCTCGACAAGGTGTCAGCACAGGATGAGGCCCCTGCCCCAAGGAGACGAGGTAGGAGGCTTAGAGCTGCTCAAGTAGAAGAGCAGCTGCCAACAGTTCAGGATCAGTCTTTCATGGCACAGGGTCCCATGGACCCAATGGCAGCTACTCTAGCTGGGTTGCAGAGAACCATCGACATGATGGCACAGTATATGGTCCACCCTCCACAGCAGCAGCAGTCCACCGTACCAAGAGGAGAACCTTACAAACAGATCATAAATTTCAAGAAGTTGATGCCTGGTACTTATGATGTGTCAGATGATGCATATCGATTTTTGAATTCCTGCAGACAGGCAGGAACAGAATTATAGTTGACTGATAGAAGACTTATAGGGTGTATACAGCATGTCATGGGGCCTATGCCTAGACAATGGATGAATGACTACATATTACCTCGGATGGAGGGTTTATCGCGGACTCAGTTTGTGGAACTGTTCATCAATCGGTTTGTACCAGAAAGCTTCAGGAATCAAAAGCAGTGGGCCTTTGAGGCCTTAAGACAGAATGGTAGGTCTGTAGATGAATATGCTACAGAATTTATGGAACTGAGCAGGTATGCCCCCACAGCAGTAGCTACAGAAACTATGAAGGTGAAGAGATTCCTAGAGGGGCTTGACAGGAGGTATGCAAACCTGGCCATGATATCGGATCAGTCTTTTGATGTGGTGGTTGACCGACCCAGACAGATTGAAATTAGCTATGCGGTGGATGACAGCGGAAGGGCAAAGAAAAATAGATCAGAGGGTTCTTCATGTGTTCCCCACATGGCTACTACAGATAGTGGTGGTCAAACTAATTACAGAGGAAGAAGAAGAAATAAGAGGAGTGGTTTTAGACACAAATCCCGAGGGTTCGCACTCAGGTACGGATCCAAAGAAGTGGTCACAGTGCAGCCTGGTGCAGTTCAGGATCCTCCTTGACACCTTGTGCACAGTGTGGAAGAGGACATTCAGGATCTCGTATGATGGGTTCAGGAGTATGCTTCAGGTGTGGCCAACCAGGTCACTTTGCTAGGGAATGCCCCGTGTTCAGTGAGTCACAGATGGGGTCACAGGGTTCTGTTACAAATGTTCCTCGTCAGCTGTATCCGGGTGCTTCCGGCATGGTAGGCAGTAAGTTCAGTGGCCAACAGGGCCGAGGACAAGGGGTACGTGGATTTGGAGGCAGATTAGGAGGTAGAAGTCAGTATCAGGGTTCTGCCACTCAGGGTAGGGGTCAAGCTCAGGTTTTCAGCCTGACCCATCAGGATGCTCAGGCTTTAAATGCAGTTGTGGCAGGTATTCTTCTGGTCTGTTCCTATGAGGCTCGTGTTTTAATAGATCCGGGTGCTACGCACTCATTTGTCTCCCCTGTGTTTGCCATGAGATTGGGTAGAAACCCTACAACTTTAGAATGCCCTTTGTCAGTAGCTACCCCACTTAGTGACAACATAGATGTAGATATGGTTTTTCTGTAGCCCAAAGAGTATTGGATGGAAAGATCCTCCCAGCAGACTTGGTTCCTCTACCAGTAATGGATTTCGATGTAATCTTGGGGATGGATTGGTTGGCAACTCATTATGCCACTTTAGATTGCAGGAACAAAAAGGTGTATTTTCACATACCTGGTGTGGAAGAGTTTAGCTTTGATGGTGACAGGAGCGTGGCTCCATATAATTTGGTGTCAGCAATTAGTGCTAGAAAAATGTTGAGGCGTGGATGTCAAGGATATTTAGCATTGGTGAGAGATACATCTGTAGAAGGTGTTAGCATGGAAAATGTTCCTGTTGTCAGAGAATTCATGGATGTCTTCCCTGAGGAGCTTTCAGAGTTACCACCAGGAAGGGAAATAGAGTTTTGCATTGATGTTATGCCGGGTACAAACCCCATATCAATGCCGCCTTACAGGATGGCACCAGCAGAATTGAAAGAGTTAAAGGAGCAACTACAGGAGCTTTTGGACAAGGGTTTCATACGTCTGAGAACTTCACCCTGGGGTGCTCCTGTTCTATTTGTGAGAAAGAAGGATGGGTCATTGAGGTTGTGCATTGACTATAGACAGCTGAACAAGGTGACTGTGAAGAACAAGTATCCACTTCCTCGGATCGACGATCTGTTTGATCAGCTCCAAGGGGCTAGATTCTTTTCCAAGATAGACCTGCGATCAGGCTACCATCAGTTGAGAATCAGGAATGAGGATGTATCCAAAACGGCATTCAGGACAAGATATGGTCATTATGAGTTCTTGGTGATGTCTTTTGGACTCACTAATGCACCAGCAGCCTTTATGGACTTGATGAACCGGGTGTTCAAGCTGTTTTTAGACCGTTTTGTCATCGTATTCATAGATGACATTTTGGTATACTCTCGGACCGAGGAGGAACACGTGTGGCACCTGAGGATGGTATTGCAGACTTTGAGGGAGCACCAGCTGTATGCCAAATTTTCAAAATGTAAATTTTGGCTAGAAAGCATCTCATTCTTGGGACACGTGGTTTCTAGTGAAGGTATTCAAGTGGATCCCAAGAAAATTGAAGCTGTAACTGATTGGCTTAGGCCTACAACAGTCACTGAGGTGCGAAGTTTTTTGGGTCTAGCTGGCTACTATAGGCGTTTTGTCCAAGATTTTTCCAGGATAGCGGCTCCCCTAGCTAAGTTAACTCAGAAGAATGTTCCATTCATTTGGACAGATCACTGTGAGAAGAGCTTCCAGAAGCTTAAGGAGTGTCTAACCACCGCCCCTGTGTTGACACTACCTATGAGTGGTGAAAGATACACCGTGTACTGTAACGCCTCCAGAGTTGGCCTAGGGTGTGTTTTGATGCAGAATGGAAAAGTAGTGGCTTATGCTTCAAGACAACTGAAGAGGCATGAGCAGAACTACCCCACCCATGATTTGGAAATGGCGGCTGTAGTCTTTGCACTAAAAATCTGGAGACACTACCTGTATGGTGAAGTTTGCGAGATATACACCGACCACAAGAGTTTGAAGTACATCTTCTAACAGAGGGATTTAAACTTGAGACAGAGGAGATGGATGGAGCTTCTGAAAGATTATGATTGCACTATCCAGGACCACCCTGGGAAGGCCAATGTAGTAGCAGATGCTTTGAACAGAAAATCTTCTGACAGTTTGGCGCACATTTCAGCAGAGAAAAGACCGTTGATTCGGGAAGTACATGAGTTAATGGATCAAGGTTTAATCCTAGATCTTTCTGATGAGGGGGTATTATTGGCTCATTTTTCAGTGAGGCAGACTTGCGAGACAGAGTTAGAGTTTTCCAGCACAGAGACCAATAATTGATGAAAATCATAGAAAGAGTACAACAAGGTGAAGGTGGTGAGTTTGGATTTGCCAATGATGGCACCCTAGTGCAAGGTTCTAGGATATGTGTGCCCGATGTGGACAATCTCAGAGATGAAATCATGCGAGAGGCACACTATACACTGTACAGTGTCCACCCAGGCTCCACCAAGATGTACCATGATGTGAAGGATAGCTATTGGTAGAATGGCATGAAGAGAGACATAGCAGACTTTGTGTCCAAGTGCTTGACTTGTCAGAAGGTGAAGTTTGAACATCAGAGACCGTCAGGGAAGCTGCAAGAGCTCCCTATCCCAGAATGGAAGTGGGAAATAATTACTATGGATTTTGTGACTGGGTTGCCTCGTACCACGCGAGGATATGATTCGATATGGGTAATTGTAGACCGCCTAACTAAATCAGCTCACTTCTTGCCTGTGAAGACTACATATTCTGTGGCACAGTACGCCCGACTCTACATTCGAGAAATAGTCAGATTGCATGGAGTTTCAGCTTCCATAATATCTGACAGAGGGCCCCAGTTCACTTCTTGATTTTGGAGAAAGTTGCAGGAGGCACTAGGCACACAGTTAAACTTTAGTACTGCTTTCCACCCTTAGACAGACGGACAGTCCGAAAGGACAATCCAAACACTGGAAGACATGCTTCGCATGAGTGTTTTGGATTTTGGAGGTCAATGGGATGATCAGCTAGCTTTGGTGGAGTTTGCCTACAACAACGATTATTCCAAAGATAGGGATGGCACCCTATGAGGCACTATATGGAAGAAAGTGTAGGTCTCCTCTGTGTTGGACGGAAATGGGAGAAGCAAAGGTACATGATGTAGACCTAGTGCAGTACACTTCAGAGGTAGTCCCTTTAATCAGGGAATGATTGAAAACAGCTTTCAGTAGACATAAGAGTTATGCAGACCCCAGACGAAGGGATGTGGAGTTTGCAGTAGGCGACTACGTATTCCTGAAGGTTTCTCCGATGAAAGGAGTCATGAGATTTGGAAAGAAGGGCAAGTTGGCACCTCGGTATATTGGACTTTTTGAGGTTACTGATAGAGTTGGAGCAGTTGCTTACCGGTTGGACCTACCACCCAACCTTTCTCATGTTCATCCTGTGTTTCACATCTCCATGCTCAGGAAATACATTCCAGATCCTTCCCATGTACTACAGCCAGATGTAATAGAGCTAAAAGAAAATTTGACATTTGAGGAGCAACCTGTAGCCATAGTGGACTACCAAGTGAGACAGTTAAGATCAAAACAGATTCCTATGGTTAAGGTTTTGTGGAGGAGCCAGTCGGTGGAAGAGTGTACCTGGGAGTCAGAACGGGACATGCGTAGCAAGTACCCTTATCTGTTCAATGTGTAACCTTGTACTTTATTCTACCTTGTGTAAAATTCGAGGACGAATTTTCTGTAAGGGGGGAAGAATGTAACACCCCAAAATTTTAAATTTTATTATTTTATGAGTATTATTGATATTTTAATTTTATTTAAATTTTAAGAAATTATTTGAGATTTTTCGGATTTTAAAAATTGGGTTCGATTTTTCGAAAATATAAACTCTGATGATTTTTAAAAATTTATTTAAAGACCACGTGGCAAAACTAAAAATATATTTGGAGTCTACAAATTTTTCTGAGTTTTCTGGAATTTTTTCGGAATTTTTGGACCTCATTTTCGGTCTCGAGGCAGAGTAAAAAATTCAAAATTTTGTATCCTGAATCGAACCGGCCGAATCGAACCGGACCGGATCGGACCGGTCTTCTTCTTTTTCTTCCTCCTCCCCGAGCGCGTCCGACCCCTCTCCCTTTCTCTCTCTTTTTCTCTCTCCTCCCTCCTCCCCTTGCCGCGCCGCCACCTCTCCTGCCACCCCAGCTCAACCGCGCGCCGCCCCACCCCTTCCCCACGGCCAGCCGCTGCCCCAAACAGCCGGAAAACGCGCGCGAACGCCCCTCCCTTGCGTGCACGACCGTTCGTCTTCCTGACCAAAATTCGGCTGATCTGGCCACCAATCGGACCGGGTCTTGTGTCTAAACTCATCTACTCGTCGAGAGCTTTCCATAGACACCAAGAACACCGAAATCCATCGAGCAGTTTGTTCAATTTTTGCCCGGGAAGTTTTAGCCCATTTTGACTTTCGGGCTAGATTTCTCACAAACCGTAAACCTCACGAGAAAACCGAGAGTACCAGAGCGCTCCACTCGCTGAGAGCTTCGCGGAGATATAAATTTCAAAATTTTTCGACACCGTTTTCAGTGGGTCCCACGAAACTTCACAGTGTTTTTTCGAGCATTAAATGAGCTTAGAAAATTCTGAAAAATTTATGTACTAACCCCCGTGTTGTGGGCTTCGTGTAGGTATCCTCAATTCGCGGAAATTCGACAGTTGTCCGGGTCTGTGAATTTTCGGCCAGACAGACTCGCTATCGGAAAAAGTCTCCGAATTGGATCGAGGTTTTGGCTACCCCCCCCCCCATTTTCAGACGTCCCGAGCGCATCCCCGAAGTCAGAATCGGCAAAGGTAAACCCGAACCTTGCTTTTTTGTAATTTTCTAGTGCTTAAATAGGATTAAATTCCATAAAATATTCGTGGTAGCTCAGAAAATTATGATTCTTTTTGCAATAGCCTAGTAATATTGCTAAGGACCGCGGGGCAAAGTTTTAGAATTTTTAGAGCTTGTTTAGGCAGCTTTTGCAAAAAGATCAATTATAAGGACTAAATTAAAATTTTACATATTGTGATGGATGACTGATTTGATGGGCCCAGGAGGGGCTGTGTGATGTGATTGAGTTGTGGATATATGAGTTGCGAATATAGAAGTGTGTTTTGAGCCCTTTTTTAGGTTGGGTAGGTCCTAGGTATAGGGGAGACTCTGCCGAATTTTCGGCACGACTTAGGACGTATTTGGTCTTTTCTTGATTTGTATTGAGTCATTTGTATTAAATAATTGTAATGTAATTGTCAGGTGAGCCGGGACAGCCTTCTTCCTCCGCCCAGCCTCCACAGTGACCGTTGTCAAGGCTGTGAGTAAAATATTAATTTTAATTGTAATTTCACTATTATTATATATTCAAGCATGCCCATGCATCACTTATATGCATATATCTATGTAGATAAACTTTAGGCACGATTTATGTTGCATTCATAACTGTGAAAGTGCCATGTATGTTGTTGTGGTAATTTGGAGCAGTGTGCGTGCGTTGGCGTGCGTGTGATGTGGTGTGGACTATGGATAGGACGGGTAGACACGGCTTGAGATCTTCGCTGGGACCCGGTCCTTCGGGGTAGACACGGCTTGAGTTCTTCGCTGGGACCCCGATTTGGTTATTAAGTGGAAGTTCGAGCTGAGTTCTTCGCTGGCACAGTTGGAATTAAGAGAGCTGTATAGGGGATCAGCTCCCATATATTATGATTGATATTATTGGGTGTGTGAGTGCTCCAATTTACCTTTTGATGTTATGATGTGAAATTATTGCTGGTGTTGCATTTCACTCTACAGGTTGCATTAGTTTTAGATAGTTATAGAGATTATGGTTAAAATTGATATTTTACTCTCTGAGTCGAACGCTCACTCCTGTTCAATATTTTTTTCAGGCTACAAGAGGATTTTATTGTGGTTAACCTGCTTTTCTCCTTCGCAGGTTGTTTATCAATATTTGTGTAATTTTATTTACTCCTAGAATTTTCACATGTGTTAGAAATATTTAAATGATTCGAGTCTGTAATATAAATTGTTATGTGGACCTGTAAAATTATTATATGCATGTTTGATGGACTGGATGAGGGAGCTGAGCTCCCATTTATCTTTATGTTGATTTGAGTATGTGGAGGGTGAGCTGAGCTCCCCAATTGATGATATATTTTGTTTACAGGTCGGGTGAGTCAAAAACTCCCCGTTGAAAGGCCCATTTTATGGCCAGACTCCGACCGGTTGATTTCTTGGTATTGGGCCCAAACGGGCCTTAGAGTTGGGTTAGTGAATAGTTAGGCTTACTACGGGGCCTCGGGGGCTTTAGGCTGGCCCAGGTCCTAGTATCGGTCCGGCCCATAGGTTGGGTCGTGACACGTTGGGCAAGTAATGAGTGCGTGGACAGTGTCTTCAAGTCTACCACATGTCAGACAATTCTCAACCACATCCAAACCACGTCTTCTGAGATTTACTTTGGTGGGAAGGATGTCTTTGTAGGCTCTCCAAAGGAAATTCTTTATTTTAGGAGGTATTGCCAGGTTCCACAACTTTCGCCAATGATCATGAGGGTTTCTTCCCTCCACACCTCCCCTCATATCTCTGGCCACATGATAAGCCGATTTCACTAAGTACTTGCCTCTTTTATCAAAATGCCAAATCCAGGTGTCTTCCTTATCAAAAATACTAATAGGCATGCTGCTAATGACCTCCACATCTCTCCCTTGGAATATTCCTCTTAGAAGATTAATGTCCCAACACATACGAACTGGGTCTATCAGCTCTTTAACTGTCATGTTCTCTCTTTCTTGGAGTGGGAATGATTCGACCCAAAAATTATCATTGTCATTTATCTAGGGATCATGCCAAATCCTAATGTGCGTCCCATTCCCAACATTAAGACTACAGCCTCGTTTCAAAAGCGACTGGGAATGCAAAATACTCTTCCAAACATAGCTTGGATTTTCCCCTTCCGTGGCCTCCAAGAAGTTACCCCTTGGGTAGTATTTGGCTTTGAAGCATTTACTTAGAAGAGATTCTGAGTTCTTTAGTAAGCTCTACCCTTGCTTTCCTAGCATTGCTGTATTGAAGCAATGAAGGTCTCGAAAACCCAGTCCACCATTGTCTTTCCTACAACACATCCTGTCCCAAGACATCCAATGAAGATTCCTTTGTCCAGTTTTTTTCCTACTTCATTCTATGCATCTCCTCACATAATGAAGAGGGAAGGTGGAAAATGCTCATGCAGTAGGCTGGTACAGCTTGAGCCACGAATTTTATAAGAATTTCCTTTCCTGCTCGAGATAGAAGCTTCTCATTCCAATTTTGATTCTAGTCCATAACCTGTCCTTTAAATAAGCAAAAATCTGTCTCTTGTTCCTACCAATAAGGGAAGGGAGGCCAAGGTATCTCCCATGGTTAATAGGGCTGTAGACTCCAAGGATATACTTAATCTGGAGCTTCAAATCATATCTGACATTCCCACTGAAGAAAATACCTGATTTTTGATAGTTGATGGCTTGACCAGAAGCCTTCTCATCGGTATTCAAAATTTCCTTAATTTTCTTGCCCTCAAACTCTTCAGCTCTGAAAAAAAGGAAGCTATCATAAGCAAAAAGTAGATGGGAGATAGGCGGGGCTTTCCTGCAGATGCGAACCCCATGGATATGACCTAGTCTTTCCGCTCTTACTAATAAAGTGGTTAGGCCTTCCATGCAGAGGATAAATAAGTACGGTAACAACAGATCCACTTGTCGCAGGCCTCTCCCCGGCTTCACTGGACCCACCTCCATACCATTAACATTGATGGTATAATTAATTGTGGTAACACAATTCATGATTAATTTTACCCACAACTTATCAAAACCTAATTTCAAAAGAATAAGATGCAAGTAAGTCCAGTCCACTCTGTCATAAGCCTTATTAATATCAATTTTGAGAGCAGCTTCACATTTCCTTCCACTGCACTTTCTTTTCATAAAGTGGATAATCTCAAAAGCAACAAGCACATTATCAGAAATAGCACGACCAGGTGCAAAAGCAGATTGACTAAGAGCAACTACTTTGTGAAGAATCCTTTTTAGTCTGTTGGCAATAACCTTAGAGATAATTTTGAACAGCACATTGCATAAGGATATAGGTCGTAGGTCCGGCATCGACTTCGGCTCTGCACCTTTTAGAATCAACACAATGATCGTTTCATTGAATGAGGGAGGAATCTGACCCGAATTAAGCCAAATTTGGCAGTTTCTGACTACCTCATCACCTATCAAATGCCAAAATTCTGGAAAAAAGCTGGATTTAGCCCATCTGGCCCTGGGGCTGTATCTGGGTTCATTTGGAATATAGCTTTCTTGAATTCGCAAGCCTGGAAAGGACTGAGTAGCATCTCATTATCTTCTTTAGAGACCTTCTCTGAAATACAACTGAGGGCATCCTCGTACTCGCCTTTGCTGCTAGCGAACAGAGAACTGAAGTACTCCAAAGCCACATTGCCCATTAGAGATGTTTCGTAGACCCAGTTGCCATCTTTATCCTGAAGTACTCCAAAATCACACATATCGATTGATTCTTATGTTTCTCCTTTGATGTCGATTTTGCGTACTAAAACAATTGAATTAGGGGTTGCTTAAGTTTCCGATTTGGAACTCGGATTCTCTCTCTTGGAGAAGTGCCATGCGACTTCTTTGCGGCAGGAAGGTTCAGGAGGGATGGAGCCAAAATGTGTGACACTCCTATGGCTTCGATTCTTTTATTAGTTCCATTAAAAATCTTCTGGCACAGATGATGTCATTTAGTTGCAAGTTTTTATTATCATTCTATTGTGCTCATCTATCTATCAGAGTTCACTGCTGGGTTTCTTTATTTGTTTATTCTTCACTTTCTCTTCCCTTTTTTTCCCCCTCTCTGTTTTTTGTTGGGGGGAGGGAGGGGTGGTTGAGACGCACTGTGGGTTTACTTGATGCCCTACATATCATTTATTGTGATATGGCGGGTAGTCGGAAACTGTTGATGGATGTTGGTCTGATTGTTTGGAATGATGCGTCATGATTGGGCTAGTCTGGTGCTGCAACTCGTAGCCCTTTGCTTCATAAGTACTAGGTGAAGTTAAATCCGCGGATGGGACTGACTTGCCACCCCCATCGTCCACCAGCCTGGTGTTAAGTGGTTAGTGTTTTTCAAATTTTGACATCTTGTTTTGAACTTCATGCATTTCGACTCTGTAAGAATTTAGGGCGATAAATGCTATTTGAAGATTACATAACCATCTTTATGTTTTAAAGTTTTCTTTAATGAATCTTCTAAATATGAAAGTACTGTGTTTGGGACATCAATCTAGTGATGTTTCACTGCCCCGTGTATGATTTGATGTCATTACATTGGATGTTGCTAATTCACAAATCACAACCCTTCAACTTTTCTACTTGGAGATGCCTATGGAGATTTGTTGGGGATATGAAGAACCCAGCTGTACTGTGTGTTTCTTGTCTTGTGATTGCTTTGCGTCAAGTGGATAGAAGTCCATTGCGTGGTATGTGTTCTCTCGCTTTATAAGCTGCCATAAACTGTAAATATTTTATTTTCTATCATTTATTAGTTTAAAGGTAAAAAAGATGGAGTTTCGGTTGAAGGAACCTGTCTTGGAAGTACTCTCTTAATGGAAGTAGGAATGTTATCTTATGCTCTTCTTTTCCATGCTTTCAAATTTGCTGTGCTAATTAACTATATTTTCAGAATGAAGCCATACTGAAATATTATACTTTTCCAGGGTGATGGTTTATGGCATGGAGTTTGTTTAGCATTGGTTGACTAGCACGTAGACGGTTGCTATTGCCTGTCAGTCTTCCCAAAGCTATAACTTTTGCTGTGAAGGTTGTAACATTGCATATTGATTGAAAACTTTACCATTTCACTTTGCTGTTCGATAATTTGTTGAACCATTTTAAATTGTATATGCTTGATTTTTAGTTTTTTATTTTCCTTTTTCTTAATATGTTTAGAATATCTAAATAATATATTTAGTTCAAACCTCAATCTATAGAATTTAGATCTTAAATTTTATTGATCTATCTATATATATGAAAAAAAAATAAAAATAAAAATAAAAAAATAACCCGATAATTTATGAAAAGAGTTTTATGCACTTTTTCAAATATCTTGTGTCAGAACTGAAAATTTTACTTGAATATTTAGTATTCTCTTATTTATTATTTGTGTATTCTTTAGGCACTTGTTTAGAGAGATCATAATAAACGATTTTATAGCCTCTTTTGAATGCAAAGTTATGACGCTAACTGGGATTTCAAATTTGGGCCCATGAGGCCCAAAAGCATTTCAATTAGGCCTTTTGTTCGGTTGTTGAGGCCCAAAAGACTAACAGGTTTTTGAGTTGGGCCTTTGAAACCCAATACCATTTTGGGCTTTCATATTTTGGGTCCAAATGACTTCATCTGAGCTTCTAATTGGCCCCTAAGGCCCCAATCACATTCAAACGGATCAATTTTCGGCAGATTTACCACCAAGGCACTTTAGTTCAGCCTTTTAATTTGGGTGTTGCAGCCCAAAACACTAACCGGGCTTTTGAAGCCGAATACCATTTCAATTGGGCTGTAGTATTTGCGCAGTTAGACCCACTTCCACTTCATCTGTGCTTCCAAATTTAGGCCATTGAGGCCCAATACCTTCAATCGTGCTTTCATATCCGGCTTAAGGCCCAAAAGTACTTTAATTGAACCGCAGAATGGATTTTAATTTGGGCCGCCAAAACTCAAACCTTTCGTTGGACTTTAAAGCGCTTCTAACTTGCGCAACTAAGGCCCAAATTCACTTTGCCATTTGAGTTTGGGCTGCCAAAGACTTCAATTAGGTTCCAGATTAGCAGCCAAGTCCAAGGCCCCCAGCTCGACAGGGCTCCTGCTGGGCTGCTGATGACAATAGGCTCTATCTAGAGTTTGATTCCACATAGACAAATCTACAAGAAATAAAAAAAACCAATGAATGAATGAATTGCGTGTAAGCAAAAATAGTTATTTTCCCTCATTTTTATCTCTTTATTTTAAATACAATTATAATTCTTTTCAAATTCAATAATCATTTCTTATTTGTAAATTATCCATTGGTTCATGATGTAAAATTTGTTAAAAGCAACACTCTTGCAATAAAAAATATCATTAATTACTTATATGAGTTTTTTTTTTTTAAAGCAAAAAATAAAATTCCCTAAATTGTTTCAAGCATGATATTCTCATCCACTTGAAGGGTCCATTGCAGCAGGTTCCTCGCGAAATTACGGAAAGATAAGATACATATGATAACGTTGTGAAAATACTTGAAAGGACCAATCATGCATTTAGCCATGGGAAGACACTGGGTGATGAGGGTAGCCGTGCTGTCAGAACCTCAACTCCAGTTTCTGTCACCTGCATAACATATCCAGAACATAAGAACTGACGGTCAATATATTTAGCAACACAGCAGACAACAATATCAATTAGATTCAGAACGATGAACAAGACTATGAAGAGAGCACATTTACCAAAAGAGTGTGCTCGAACTGAGCACTGCGTTTGCCATCCGTGGTAACAGCAGTCCATCCATCAGGCCACATCCGATCACGCCAAACCCCTATTTAGCATAATAAAATATCAGACGTCATACCAAAAGAGGAAACTGTCTACCTCACCAATTCAAACAATCAGTAAACTACCTGCATTGATCATGGGTTCAATGGTAAAGGTCTGTCCAGCCTTCATCACACCAACAGCTTTACTCCCTGATTAGGTTAAGGTGTACAAAGCATAAAGGGCCACAGAAAACCACAAAAAAAAAGGGGGATAAACTTGCAATTCTCTCATCATTATAGATTATGCCCTGTCAAAGTCTTATGAAAATAAGTGCATTCTCATTACGAAAAATATTGGATTTAAAAGTTTTGTTTACTCAGGATACTTCCATAATGGGGAATATTTGGTGCACAATGGAAGAGCTCCCCAATACCATGACCGCAATATGACTTCACCTGTTTCAACAAAACAACAATCAACACAGCCAACAAGCTTACACAAAGTGCACAAATTTTGGCCTCAGGTACATTACCACCGATAAACCTGACATTGTAGCATGACGGTTAATAACTTCTCCGATTTCACGAAATCGAACTCCAGGTTTCACTAACTCAACATCAAACAGGAAAAAAGATGAAGTCAAGATATTTTCTCATAAATCATCAATAAAGGAAGAGCCCAGTGAACATCCCATCTTACAGAGACATTTTGACACTGGAGATTGTTGCTAACAATCCATAATATTGCTGAAAAAATTAAGCAAAAGCAGAATAACCAAGATACATTTCTGAGTCTCTTTCAGAAAATCATAGTTAAGGCAATTCCCTTGACATGCAGCTGTCCCTCATGCTTTAAAAAGTGCAACCAAGAGAACAAATGCTCATACATAAAAACAAATGCACAGAAAAGAGCAAGAGCACAAATATAACATATACCAATGGATATTGCTTTCTCCAAACACTCATAAGTACACTGGACCAACTGAAGAGATGCTTCATCAACATTTCCCACAAAGTATGTTTCATTGAGATCACCTGCATAATGTGTTGATCAACGTTTAACAAGCATCTTCGAGTTTATTAGATTTTTAAACAAAAAAAAGAAATGTCAACACAGAGTTGAAGAAATTTGTACCATGGACACCTTTGTAGTATACAGTCACATCCACATTTACAATATCACCATCCTCTAATTTCCTGGTGCAATGAAAACAAATTTAGTTTGAATTCAAACACTATTACAAAGACATTGGACGACGGTCAAAATGACAAAACAATCACATTAGAACGGTAAAATTGAAAGGCACACACCCATGCACAACAAACTACATAATAGCATCATATCATTTTTTCAGAATTTAGATATAAAAGCAAGTTTCAAGTGCTTTGGTGCAAGAAAAATTTTACATGATGGAATTAGTATGCACCTGGCATCAGGAATTCCATGGCAGATTACTTCATTAACTGACCTGCAACACATTTAAATCTGCCTGATTAATATATTATGCTCCAAAGCAAATTTATAGAGAAGGTACACAAAAGGACAACCTACGTGCAACATGACTTTGGGAAGAAATGATAATTTAAAGGAGATGGATATCCTCCTGCAGTAAGTTACAATAAATAAATAAACAAGCTTTAGAAGATCATAACTAAAGCAGCTAGTCACACCTATGTATCCAGAATCTGATGAATCGTGAACTAATCTCGTTATAAAACATGCAACTGAAGTAATGAAAAAAAGCACTAAAATCAACATACCAGCTGCAATAGTTGCCTCATGAACCACTCGATCAATTTCATCAGTAGTTACACCCGGACGAATGACCCGAGCAGCTGCATCCAAAGCCTCTCTTGCTATCTGAGAAAAAGGATTGTTGCAGAGTATTGTTCAGTGCATGGATGGCAGAAGGCCACCGCTTGTTGGGTAGACCAAGGTCAAATGTGCCTCCACATTTTTTTATGGATCAAAAGAATGAAAAGAGAACTGGGCCAAATGGAGTTTCTAAGTTTTTCCACGTGGTCACAATTATTTTTTGATCACACAATCACAAGGAAGACCCAAAGTAAATAGAATGACAAGCTAAAACTGAAAAATGCACTATCACCTGGTATAAGCTATCTCAGAAGGTTTTACTTTTCAAACATGTAAATCTTACAATAAGTGACATCAAATAAAATCTTTCTAGGAAAAGCTACTTTTGTTGCAACATGGTCTCTAAAGATCCAAAATTGCATCCAATTCTACCATTCTGCAAGCATTGGTTACCTAAAGCACTTCCATTCTGACAGTCTGTGACCAGGATCTCATAATAAAAATACTTTTTTTTCCAATAGAAATTCCTGTCAGCAGAAGCCATAGCTACTGCTCATGAAATGCTTAGTTTTCTAATAATAAGATTCCATCTCATTATGAAAATTTATGCATATGTAGCACATTGAGTTCCTTGCACACACATGTGAACACCATTTAGATAATAATACAAAATTGGCACGCAACTTATAAGGTAAACAAGGCAGGAAAAACACACTTATAGAGTACCTCAATGGAGGTGGAGGATGGAGGATAACTTACTTTACAAGTTTCTCGCATTCTTTGAATTTGATCTGGAGTTTTGATCTGCATCATATGCAATTGAAGATAAGAAGGGAATTTAGAACTAGAAGGAATTAGCTTAAAAAATAAGTCCAACATAATCATGCATCAATTGAATGTAAAGGGAAAGCACCAAGAAATTAAAATAAATCTACCTCCACAACACGCTGCAATTCACTGTTGGGTTCAATCTTTGGGATTCCCTGCAAATTATAGCACGAGAAAAGTATGTCTATAACTGTAAAAGAAAAAGGAAGCTGGTAGGGATGGAAATAAAGAGAATTCTAGTATTGGGGCAATGTGGTACAATATTAGGTTGTAAAGAGACAATAAGAAAGACATGGAATTAGGAAATGAAGACACCCATTTCTATGGACAACAAAAATATTATTACAATAAATGACTTAATGATATTCATATTATCATCTCAAATTGCTTTAAAATAAAAGAACAAGTAGAAGCTGTATGTCAAATTTAGAAAGAAGTTATTGAAAAACTTACATCAACTGCCCAGTCAGGTTGATCAATGTGAGATGGAACTACTCGCATGGGAGATATAGGATAAGGTCTTAGTTTCCTGTGCAAAAACAAACTCCATTATGCTTTCATAAAATGAAGAAACAGTGCTGCAGTCTTATTCCAAAAAGGAAAAATGGGAGATTTTAGAATGTAAAATACTTCTACTTTTATGAAATAAAACATGCCTCCCAGAATTTCAGTAATGACCAGGTTTATCAAAGATGTCCCCTACAACTGGGAAGCAGCTCTTTACCAAAGTCAGTTTCTATATTTTCATTATTAATATGTATATTTAATCATTTATAAGTGGTTTAGTTAATTAACAAAATTCAACAATATCATGTCTGATCGAACATTCTTTAAAGTCACGTAAGCATAATATAGAGATATTGTGATCCCTCACGCTACCAACCTTGTCAAAGGAGAATGAAATGTCACCAAGATAAAAGAATGAGATCAGAAAAGCAAAGGTAGAGAGGCAATCCCAGAGAAATACCCTGTCCAATCAAAATGAGGAAGTTTTGGAGTTCGAGATTGTCCTCTCCTTAAGCAATATTGCCAACCTTCATTAAGTACACCTAAATCTTGTTCACCTGTAGAACCAGTCCCAAGTGAGGACAATTTTGCCTTCACATGAACTGATTTATGAGAGCTCCAACAAGCCTTAAAGCAGTCCTGTGTGCTGATAAGAAAAAACTTCATCAATATGGGAATGATAAATAACATAGCTTTAACTTGATTTCAACAAATATTTATGATATAAATTTGTTAGGAAGAGTCAATCAATGAAATATGCAAGAAGATTGAAAAAATTCCAATTGCATCCAATGCAAACTAACATAGAGAGAAAACAACTGGATCCTTCATAATTTAAATAGGAATTAACTACGATGATTTGAAAAAGTGACATAGAGACATCATCATATTCAATTGAAATAGTAAAAAAGATTTACAGCAGTAAAAAGATATCTACAAAAATATATAAATGAAGAGTTCCAGGTCTGCACAGCCCATGATATTTACAAGAGCAAATGTATAAATTTTTCTGTTGCGACAAATAAATAAACAAAAAGGTTAAGATGAGAAAAAGAAACAGTTAAATAAATAGAATGGTAACTAGAAATTTCAAACTCTTTTCTGTTCATGTTTAAAGAGACATGAATCAAGTATTGCATATGATTCCATAATATCCAAATAATTCCTCAAATTCTTCATTAGGAAGTTATATTTCAGACTGAAAACCACTAGACTACCAGGGTATGGCCATTAACAAATTAAACAAAAGGCTAGCAAAAGCCAAATACAATAATTACTGACATAGGCAACTAGATCTCAACAATTAGGGCTAAAATAGGGTTGATTGTGGTTGGTACAAAAGAAAAGATATATACTGATTTCTCTACCAGCAACCCTATTTACACTAGTTAGGATAAATCCTAGCTATTGACTGAAAACTAATATTAATCTAGCAAGACTTAATGGACAAGAATCCTAAATAAAGATGGTAAAAGAAAACTTAGAAAACTGAAAAAAATCCCATTGCATAAGACTTTGGATGCTTCTGCATTAATTACATACCAGAAAGCAGCACCTTCACGAGGAAGCTTTAATTCCATGCACTTTGGGCACCTGCAAATAATAAAATGTTGTAAAAGAATGGGAAATCTGAGGATAAGAGAATTGGAAGCATACAAGTGCACTAATTGAAGTTTCAAATCAATTGAAAAGTATATGAATCAATTAGAACCGAAGAACAAAATCTCAATGTCATTAAGGAAACACACGTAATAAGAAAATGTAAGCCAACTGCCGCAAAGTTACTATCATGGTTGAGTTATACCAGTTCGATTTCAATATCAGATACGTTTATTGAAACAAATTCAGAACAAAGAATCCAAATTAAATAGATGAAAACAGCAAATTACATACTGAAGATGCGCAGGCTTCCCGCATTGAACACACGATAGGGCAGTTGCTTCCGCCACATCAGAGCCGCCGGCCATCGAACCCCACAACTCTCTCCCTCTTTCTGTCTCTCTCAACAGCTAGTAGTCCAATAATCTGCAAATCGATTGATCACCATCAGCGGCCACAAAGAAAAAATTTTAAAGAAAGTCGTGCCATTTGAGTTCAGATTATTGAAGATGATAAAGAAAACGGACCTCTGGTTGATTGCGGGTTGTCGGAAGGAGGATTTAGAATCGAAAGGATTGTGTAAAAGAGAGCAAGGGAAACAAAATTGGGCAGGAGCAGCTAGGGTTTTCAGAGAAAGGCGGCGAACACGATGACCGTCGCAATCGAAGATGTAGTCTAAATGGCGACTTACAGCACCTGTCTCAATTTTGTTACCCCTATAATTTCAGTTTTCCATTTGGCAACAAAATATTAAAATTAAGAATACATTATTTTTTAATGTAATTATTATTATATTACGTATTTAATCATGTGATTTGATAATACAAAAAACTTAATTATAATAAAATGATAATGATAATCTATTATACTTAAAAAGCAATATAATGATTATTATATATAAAATTTAATTTAATTATTATTATTATTTATTTTAATTTTTTTAATTTATTATTAATATCATCATTTGTATAATCATCACTGCTACAATGGCCACCATAACACCATCACTACCTGACGGCTACCATTATCGCAATCCTCACCTTGCTATTATCACATAATCATTATGTTCATACACTATCACTACTACTGCTTAGCTATACTAATACTCAATTATTTATATTTATAATTCATATTATAAATAAATTAAATATTAAAATAAAAATTATTATTATATTATATTACTTATATTTTTAAAAATTTAATATTATATTGTAATTTTAACTCTACTTAAGTAATTTGTATTTAGCCGATCCTAAGCCCAGATAAAGGAGAAGAATTGCAGTAGGTAATTGCCAGTGTAAAAATTTCGTCATACCTCATGATATGGATTCTTATGATATAAATATTAGGGCGTCATCTACTTACAACGCGCTACATCGGAGCCCGGGTGTAGTGAGAAATATGCAAGAGTGTAAAGCATTCACCAAAAGCGACGCGTCATGCCGGCGCCTGGATGTGGTGTTAAATGAGCAAGGGTACTTACATCATGAGCTAGTGTGGTTAAATAAGTTAGTCCATAGAATAGACAGTAGAACAAATTGTGAAACAGAACACAAGATAGGCATAGAGAACAATAGAAAATATCATAGAAGGATATTAATTATGAAGGAACAGGATATGAGAAGAATCAGGATTGGTACTTAAAATGTTGGATTACTTATAGGAAAATTGATGGAGCTTGTGGACACCTTAGAAAAAAGAAGGGTGAATATTGCTTGTATTCAAAAAACTAAATGGATAGGAGAGAAAAGTAGAGAAGTGGATAATTCAGGATATAAACTATGGTTTACTGGAAAGAATAAGAACAAGAACGGAGTGGGCATAATTATAGATAGGACATTGAAAGATGCCGTAATAGCTGTTAAAAGATTATGAAATAGAATTATACTAGTAAAGTTAGTACTAGAAGGAGAAACAATAAATGTAGTTAGTGCTTATTCCCCGCAAATAGGACTAGATAGTGAGAGTAAACAAAGGTTTTGAGAACATATGGATGATGTAATGCAAAGTATACCGAATGAAGAGAATGTTCTCATCGGTGGAGATTTGAATGGACATGTAGGAAGTAATAGACAAGGTTATAAGAATGTTCATAAAGGTTTTGATTTTGGTAGCCGAAATGAGGAGGGAAAAAGCATCATGGATTTTGCCATGGCGTACGACCTAATACTAGCAAATACCTACTTTATAAAAAGGGAGTCATATTTAGTGACTTTCAAAAGTGGACAACATAAAAGCCAAATTGACTTCCTCTTAACCAGTAAGACAAAGAGAGCTCTATGCAAGGATTGTAAGGTTATTTCGGAAGAGATTTTAACAAGTCAACTTGGTTAGTGGTCTTGGGTGTTAAGTTTAGGAATAATTCAAGTAAGGCTAGAAGAAATATTGTGGCTAGAAGAAATATTGCAGCTCGAACAAAGTGGTGAGAGTTCAAATGAGTAAAGCAAGTGAAGTTCAAAAATGATGGAGCTTGTGGACACCTTAGAAAAGAGAAGGGTGAATATTGCTTGTATTCAAGAGACTAAATGGGTAGAAGAGAAAAGTAGAGAAATGGATAATTCATGATACAAACTATGGTTTACCGGAAAGAAGAGGAACAAGAACGAAGTGGGCATAATTATAGACAGGACATTGAAAGATACCGTAATAGCTGTTAAAAGAGCAGGAGATAGAATTATACTAGTAAAGTTAGTACTAGAAGGAGAAACAATAAATATAATTAGTGCTTATGCCCCACAAATAGGACTAGATAGTGAGAGTAAACAAAGGTTTTGAGAACATATGGATGATGTAATGCAAAGTATACCGAATGAAGAGAATGTTCTCATCGGTGGAGATTTAAATGAACATGTAGGAAGCGATAGGCAAGGTTATAAGAATATTCATAAAGGTTTTGGTTTTGGTTTTGGTTTTGGTAGCGGAAATGAAGAGGAAAAAAGCATAATGGATTTTGCCATGGCGTACGACCTAATACTAGCAAATACCTACTTTATAAAAAGGGAATCGTATTTAGTGACTTTCAAAAGTGGACAACATAAAAGCCAAATTGACTTCCTCTTAACCAGTAAGACAAAGAGAGCTCTATGCAAGGATTGTAAGGTTATTTCAGCAGAGACTATAACAAGTCAACATCGGTTAGTAGTCTTGAGTGTTAAGTTTAAGAATAATTCAAGTAAGGCTAGAAGAAATATTGTGGCTAGAAAAAATATTACAGCTCGAACAAAGTAGTGAGAGTTCAAATGAGTAAAGCAAGTGAAGTTCAAAAATGATGGAACTTGTGGACACCTTAAAAAAGAGAAGGGTGAATATTGCTTGTATTTAAAAGACTAAATGGGTAGGAGAGAAAAGTAGAGAAGTGGATAATTCAGGATACAAACTATAGTTTACCGGAAAGAAGAGGAACAAGAACGAAGTGGGCATAATTATAGACAGAACATTAAAAGATACCATAATAGTTGTTAAAAGAGCAGGAGATAGAATTATATTATTAAAGTTAGTACTAGAAGGAGAAACAATAAATGTAGTTAGTGCTTATGCCCCACAAATAGGACTAGATAGTGAGAGTAAACAAAGGTTTTGAGAATATATGGATGATGTAATGCAAAGTATACCGAATGAAGAGAATGTTCTCATCGGTGGAGATTTAAATGGACACGTAGGAAGTGATAAGTAAGGTTATAAGAATGATCATAAAGGTTTTAGTTTTGGTTTTTGTAGCCGAAATGAGGAGAAAAAAACACTATGGATTTTGCCATGGCATACGACCTAATACTAGTAAATACCTACTTTATAAAAAGGGAGTCGTATTTAGTGACTTTCAAAAGTGGATAACATAAAAGCCAATTTGACTTCCTCTTAACCAGTAAGACAAAGAGAGCTCTATGCAATGATTATAAGGTTATTCCGGAAGAGACTTTAACAAGTCAACATCGGTTAGTGGTCTTGGGTGTTAAGTTTAGGAATAATTCAAGTAAGGCTAGAAGAAATATTGTGGCTAGAAGAAATATTGTAGCTCGAACAAAGTGGTGAGACTTCAAATGAGTAAAGCAAGTGAAGTTCAAAAATGAGCTTATTGAGTCCGAAGTATGGAAGCTGAATGTGGAGGCCAATGGTATGTGGATACAAATGATATCAAAGATTAGAGAAGTAGCTAAAAAAGTACTCAGAGAATCTAGAGGACATGGACCACGCTCAAAAGAGAGATGGTGGTGGAATAAGGAAGTACAAAAGGCAATGAAGAGAAAGTGGTAATGGTATAAGAAATTACCTAAGTGTGATAATAATGAAGCTTATAAGTAGTACAAGATAGCAAATAAAGAGATAAAAAAGGCGGTTAGTCAAGTAAGAGTGCAGGCCTTTGAAAAATTATATGAGAAACTTTTAAGTAAAGAAGGGGAGAAAGATATTTATATATTAGCAAGGAGAAGATAAAAGAAATGTCAAGATCTCAATCAAGTTAGGTGCATTAAGGATAATGAAGCTTATAAGCAATACAAGATAGCAAATAAAGAGGTAAAAAAGGCGGTTAGTCAAGTAAGAGTGCAGGTCTTTGAAAAATTATATGAGAAACTTTTAAGAAAAGAAGGGGAGAAAGATATTTATATATTAGCAAGGAGGAGATAAAAGAAATATCAAGATCTCAATCAAGTTAGGTGCATTAAGGATAAAGAAGGAAAAATATTGGTGAAAAATGAGAACATTTATGAAATATAGAGAAATTATTTTGATGATCTCTTTAATAATAGTCAAAGTGGTAATTGCGTGAATAAAGATTACAGAGCAATAAAAAAGAATGTGAATTACACTAGAAGGATTAGATTTTCAGAAGTAAAATAAGCACTTAAGATAATGAATGTGGGTAAAGCCTATAGACCCAATGGAATACAAATTGAAGTGTAAAAGTATTTGGGAGATATGGGAGTGGCATGGTTAATTAAATTATTTAATTAGATTCTAAACTCAAAAAAAATGCCTGATGAATGGAGGATGAGTATTTTAGTACCTATTTTTAAAAATAAGGGAGATATACAGAGTTACTCAAACTATATGAGAATTAAACTTATGAGTTATACTATGAAGTTGTGGGACAGAGTTGTGGAACATCGATTACTTTATGACACTTCTATCTCTCTCAATCAATTTGGCTTTATGCCCAGTCGTTCAACTATGAAAGCGATCTTTCTCATTAAAAGCGTGATAGAGGAATATAGAGATGTGAAAAAATATCTACATATAATTTTTATCAATTTGAAGAAGATTTCTAATATTGTTCCAAAAGATGTCTTATAGAGAGTGTTATAACAAAAGAGGGTATTTATTAGGTACATACAAGTATTGAAAGATATGTATGAAGGAGCAACTACTATTTTAGTACCTATTTTTAAAAATAAGGGAGATATACAGAGTTGCTCAAACTATTATTAGTAGTATGCCCTAGAGCATATCGTTTAGTATGTATCTTGTATATGTTTTTATTAATAAAATATATTTTTATTTTTCCATTTATATAACATATTTATGTGTAATAGAAAAGGTCCATTGATATTTTGTTAGAAATTCTATTCTTAAGTTGTTAAGAATATGAGTGACAGTGTTTCTAGCACAAAGTATCATAAAGTGGTTCACAATCGAGAATACTTCACAATAAGGACATGATTCATCCAGAAATATTGTAATCATGTTTGTTCCCAAGTTATTTATATGAGATGTAAATAAGAAAAAATGGTGAGTCTCATGCCATATAATAAACATGATAGGCACTTATGCATGATAAGTAGGCCGAACCAGTGACATTTATGACAAGCACGTGGAATTTACTCTTGTCAATGCATTGTCATAAATCATATCAGTGCATATAATCTTTAGACCTGAGATAGCACAGTTATCTTATATATATATATATATTTTGAGTTTGATACTGCTTTTATACTTGTACTGTGTATGAGTATATGGGCATGTGTTAGCTCCTATCAGTTTTATATGGAGATAGGTGTTGATCAAGATTGAATCAGTTACCCTAAGTAAATAGGGATAAAATTCTATGTTCATTTAATTGTTCTTGATATTTCAAATTCTTGGCCAGGACAAACAAATTTAATCAGAAAAGAGTTTCTGATGAGAAAATCTTTTTAATCAAGAACTGGAATTAAAAGAGAACATAATATTTATAGCAAATAGGATTTGACATAAACTATGACTCCAACTTGAATTGGGATTTCGTAACAGAGAGATTCTAGTGCATGGTAACATATGATTATAAGTTCATTTAAGGTATTCCTTGTTACTGATTGGGTAGCCATGGCATGCTATGCTGGATGTTAATAATAGTCTATGAGGTGCCTAAAATAATTTAGAGAAATAATTTATGATAAGAAAAAGTTCTGGTGTTATTAAGAGTTGATATCATATCTCATTGTCAATTAGTGATGAGCCTAGTGAGTCACACAAATACACAAGTAATCACCAAGTTAAATGTGATTTAATTAATTAATTAAAGAGTTTAATTGATTAATTAAATATGTTTGATTTGCAATAAGATTGCAAAGTCCCTAACATGGCTTGAAACCAAATCTAGGTTATTGGATGTATAGTATAAGTTAAATTTATATTTAAAGTGTTTAAATATGAATTTAATTATGAGAAATTAATTAATAGAGATTAATTAATTAATTTATATTTGATATAAATTGATTAGAAGAGGAAAAATAATGATTTTGGGTTGAAAGCTCAAAATTGCAACACAAGGTAATTTAGTCATTTCACAGGGTATCATGTGGCACCATGAGATGGTGACACATGGCACCATATAAACTTGCCATTTGTCTTCTAATCATGTAAGATTATTAAAGTTAAGATTAAATATAACTTTGACACTTGGCATAATGTGATTGGGTCAATTAAACTAAGATGCAATCAGAAGATGATATGTGGCAAGGGTTTTGAGTGATGACCTAATTATAAAAGGGAAAGAATGAAAGAACAAAATAACAATCTGATTTCTCTCAAAGGTGCCGCCACCCAAGAGGCTCTCTTCCTCTCTTCTTCTTCTTCTTCTCTCATTAATTCAAGAGAATTGCCCATATTCTCTTGAATTAAAATTGCTAGAAATTGTTTCTAGTGTCCTATATACATCTACAACCTCTCTAAAGGCAAATTCCTAATTTCTAATTGGTTGGCAAGGCTTTAGAAGCTATTCAAAGGGCTACCATTGATGATCTTAGTGTGGACAAACTAGAGGGATAACATTTGGGTCCTAAGTGCTTCCCAAAGGCACCAATCACATCTACAGTGCATCAAAAGGTTAGTGCACATGTTCTTGTATTAATCTAGGGTTCTAATGAATTAATTTGTTAATTCTAAAATCTTAAATGGCAAATGTAGATCCGAATACATATTAAAAGTGTTTTAATATGCAATTGAACATTGAAATCAATTAGGTACATAATGAATCTTGCATGATGCATGAGACCCTAGATGAAAAATTTTGAATTCAATATTCTAATCTAACAATTTTCATATTTCTGCTCCTTCAACTATATGGAAATTAAACTTATGAGTTATACTATGAAGTTGTGGAACATCGATTACTTCATGACACTTCTATCTCTCTTAATTAATTTGGCTTGATGCCTGGTCTTTCAATTATGAAAGCGATCTTTTTCATTAGAAGCTTGATAGAGAAATATAGAGATGTGAAGAAAGATCTACATATGGTTTTTATTAATTTGGAGAAAGTTTCTAATAGTGTTCCAATAGATGTCTTATAGAGAGTGTTAGAACAAAAAAGGGTATTTATTAGAAACATACAAGTATTGAAAGATATGTATGAAGGAGCAACTACTATTATGCGTACAGTGAGAAGAGAAATAAGAGATTTTCCTATCTCAGTTGGATTACACCAAAGTTCAACTGTGAGCCCTTACCTTTTTACATTAGTTCTAGATGAATTGACGAAACATATACAAGAGAGTATCCCTTGGTGCATGATGTTTGCGAATGATATAGTCCTAATAGATGAGACGTGAGAATGATTCAATAGAAAGCTAGAGCTTTGAAGAAATACACTAGAGTCAAAGGGCTTTAAGTTAAGTAAAACGAAGACAAAATACATATATTGTAAGTTCAATGAAGGCCGAACTAGTGAGAAAGAAAGAGTTAGTTTTGATAGAGTGGTATTACCCTAAAGTAATAACTTTAAATATCTCTACTCAATCCTTCAAGCAGGATGGTTGAAGTGGAGATATGCCACGGGAGTTTTATGTGATCACAAGATTTCTAATAAGTTGAAAGGAAAATTTTATCGTACAGTCATACGACCGGCCATGTTATATGGTAGCGAGTGTTAGGTAATAAAAGAGCCATATGTGTCTAAGATGAGAGTTGCGGAGATGAGAATATTAAGGTGGATGAGTGGCCATACTAGACTAGATGATGTCTGTAATAAGAGTGTTAGAGAAAATTTAGGAGTGATGCCAATTGAGGATAAGTTGAGAGAAGGGAGATTAAGGTGGTTTGGTCATGTGAAACGTAAACATATAGAGGCTCCAGTTAGACAAGTAGAGAATAGAAGAAAAAAAAGAAGGGGTAGACCTAAACTAACTTGGAGGAAAGTAGTACAACATGATCTAGAAGCATTACACATTTTCGAGAATTTAACCTAAAATCGTTTAGAGTGGAGCAAGAGAATTCATATACCCGACCACAATAAATTTTTAGGATAAAATCTTAGTTGAGTTGAGTATATTACAATTTTATTCTGTTATATAATTAATTACATTTATTTTGTTATACTAAACATACTCTTTATCATTCTTTAACTTAATCTCTTTTTACAAACTATAAAAATCAACTGTTGCGTTAAAAAATACAAGAAAATTTCCCTTTTTCTCCTCATTTGATATTTAATTTTGAATAGAATTTAAATCCAAAATTCTTGAAAATTATTTTAATTTATTAATATTTTATTTTATTATTAAGAAATGGCAAAATGCATGAATTTTGTAGGCCCAGAATTAAGCTTATAATGTGGACTGGGCTTGAAATTCTTCTAGTGCTTAGGTTCCAGAATTTGGGGCATAAAATGAAATTGTATCTTAAGATTGAATATTCTGGGCCTATTCTCTTGCTTTTTCTTTCTTGAGAGGGTCATGCATCTCGTGACTGCATATTCAGAAAATGTTCCTTCACTGGCTGGTCACCCATGTAAAGAAGTATTATTTTAATATTTTTCCTTTACTTTTTCAAGCCTGTGTCTGTCTATATACATTCACGAAGGTAAAAATCAATTTTTCATACTCTTTAAATAAAGTCAGGACAAATGAACGTGATATGTTTCCAATTCTTTCTGAAAAATTATTTTGTAATTAATATTTTCAAATTAATTTCCAAACAACCTTGTTTTAAATAATTAATTAGGTTAAAAATATTTCTCTAAACACTTAAACTCTTAAAATTTAAATTATTTTTTCTACGACACTTTAATTTTTCACTCCAAATTTTAAATAAAAATCTTTAAAAATTAATCTATTAATAAACGAATAAAAAAATAAATACTGCAATAAGTATTAACATGATTTATGAATTTTTTTTTTATTAAATTTTTTTGTGATTATTTAAATCTAATAAAATATATAATTTATGAAAAAATAATGAATATTAATTATTGTTTGACGTAAGTGTAATTTATAATTTTTTTTATTAATTATAATAATTATACTGTTTACATTTAACCTCCTCCATTTCTAATTAGACAGTTAACATGAAAGCAACTTGTAATATTTAAACAAATATTGTTATGTTAATAATTGAAAGACATATTCCAACAGATGATATCTGAAATTAAAAAGAAATATCGACTATTATTATTCATATTATGAGTATGGCATTCATTAGGCATGGAATACTTTGAGAAATTTTGACTAGATTGGTTTGCCAAATTAGCAAATAGTAGTTTAAAAAAAATAAAATAAAATAATTTTAATTCTTAATTCCTTACCTTAATGATGATGTAATATTTAGATATAATTTTTTATTAAATTAATTATGATTGTAATAATAGAATTAGGCGCAGCTCAGAAATGGTCAGGGTCAACTATAAGCAGTGTCTTAGGGAGGATAATTTTATTTAATCAATAGCTAAATATTCTAAAATCCTTTTCATATGACCAAGAATGTGTTTATATATATTAAAATTCAGAGGTAAAACTTTAATCTCATAAACAATGAATCCCAATACACTTGTATAATTGAAGTCGTGAACTCCTAATCTAATAATGTAACCGTGTCCATATAATTTAATATAGTCAACCCTCAAGAACATTAGGCCATTCTCAATTTCTCATTGGATGATAACTGGATTAGGCCAGATGTATGTTGTTTCTGTTTCAATCTCATCTGGTTTGTGTTAATACTACTGTACCATAATAATATTCCCATTAGATTTCATTACCATTTTAAATATTTTATAGTAGTATTTTGATTCATGCAAGCCACATTATTTAATATTTTTGAAATTCAGATGATGAATTAACGGTCCAAAAACATTTTTCCTTTGAAAAATTATCCTAATTTCATACAATTTATATTTTTGCTTTTCTTGCTCTCATATTTCTTTGATAGAAATGGTGAATTAGATTAATGAATAATTATTAATTAGCTTGCCTTTCTCCTCCTTGGAAGTCTAATAAAATATGTCTCAAATTCCCTGAATTGTATACAACTACAATAACCTAATTATATAGCCTGCTCAGCTTCCATAATGTCTCAATTATTAATTTGATCTCATCATCTCAAAAAAGTCAATAACTATAGGGTAAGGCCTCCTACCATCTTCAACTAGTACATGGTTTCAAACTTGAGGAATTTTAAGGTCTAAAAATGAGATTAGAATAAGGGTGGGTGGGGGATTACCTTGTGCAAGTAAGCTGCTGGCTTTGAGACTTAATCGTGGAAGATGTTTTGTTCATCTGGGAAACTGTTACTTACCTTCATCAATTCAATAGAGATTACGCGGAATTATGTATAATGATAATTCTGGGTTCCTTATCTTATCACTTTCTTCTTATTATTGTTTTCCCCCTTAACTTGTTGCTTCTTGGAAAGCTACAAATGGACTAGATAACAAAAGTCCTTCCCTGGACCAATCTTAATTAGTTAGCCTGGAAAGTCACAAATCCCACGTCTCTTATATTATATTTGATAGAGCATAATGTATGATAAAACAAAATCAATTATGTAATATAATCAAAATTGTAATATAATTATAATTACATTCATCTGTTTGATTGTAAAATAAAAATATAAATAGTGAAATGTAATAATAAATTTTATTTTAATATTTAATTAATTTATTATATTAATAATAAGTATTAATTATTGCAGTAATTGGTAGTTAAGTGATAATGGTAGCTAAGTAGTGGTGGGAGTGACAACAGTAATAGATGATAGTGATGACGGCAAGGTGAGATAGTGTAGTCAAGTGATAATGATAGCGATGATAGTAACAAGATGGTGGTAGTTGTGGTGATGGTGATAGTAGCAGTGATGGTGACTATAGTATTGACAATAAATAAAAAAAATTAAATCAAATAATTATTATTACATTCATTTTTATACATAATGATGATTATGTCATTTTAAGTATAATCAAATTCTATTACATTTTTGTGTTGCTAAACAATGTAATCAAATTTATAATATAATCACAATTACATTACAACTTTGATTACGTCTATCAAATATAACTTAATTTATTAGGAGCTTTTAGACATGGAGAAATAAAATGCCTTGAATGTGTCAGGGAATTTTCCAAATCATAATAGTTTATTGCAACGTTCCATATTGTTATTATTATTATTCTGATGTTCGAAGAGAATTAGTAAAAGTCATACCACTAATCCACTGTTAATCATAAACCATCCAAATGGATCAATAAGCAAATTATAGTTGACTAAGTGCAGATCATTTTGTTCATTATAGGGGCAGGTGACCACTGCTCACATAAGATTACATTAATTCTATGCACAAGAGTCTAATAATGGAAGAAAATGTCCTATTCAAAGGAAAGCTGAAGAAGAAAGTGTCAATAACGCTTTTCATGCCCCTTTGAGTCAAATGCAAATTAAAATGTTCATATAAATTTTCATTTTTATTCAAGTTATGTATTGTTAAAGAACTAGTTGCACATTATTTGAACTTCTTCCCTTGTAGCAATACATTTAATCATTTTTATAATTTTTTAAAGCAAATGATGCAAAAATAAATTAGAAATTAAAGAAAAGAGAAAGTTGTGCAAGTATTGCTATCCAATCACTAGCTAATAACCTTATCAACATGCACGACCATGAATTCTATATAAGGGAACCAAATTTAGGACATGACCCCCACACCAACTCTCCGAGCCCTAGCCTTTCCATCAACCATTTCATAATTAAGAGACGTCCATATTTGCTATTGGATACCATCGGTTACTCGATGGAGCTTCGAATTCTGCTAGTACTTACCTTTGCTCCTCTTCTTTTCTCCCCTACCATTATGGGGTACGATCACAGAGAGGTGAAATCCTGGTGCAGCAAAACACCAAACCCAGCACCATGTGAATACTTCTTAAGCCACAACCCGAAAGACGCTCCCATCACACAAGAATCTGATTTTTTCAAAATCTCCGTGCAACTAGCTTTAGAACGTGCACAGCATGCACAAGTCAATACCTACTCACTAGGCCCAAAATGCAGAAGTGAGCGTGAAAAGGCAGCTTGGACAGATTGCCTTGAGCTCTATGAATATGTGATCCACTGGCTCAACCAAACCACCAGCAGTAAATGCTCCAAATTTGATGCACAAACATGGCTCAGCACAGCCCTAACCAATCTAGAAACGTGCCGAACTGGATTCATAGAGCTCGGAGTGTCAGACTATGTTTTACGCTTGATGTCAAATAACGTTTCCATGTTAATTAGCAATAATCTGGCTATTAACAACGTACCCTATGCTGAACCAAGTTACAAAGACGGGTTCCCTACATGGGTTAAGCCTGGAGATCGAAAGCTCTTGCAATCATCTTCACCAGCTTCTCAAGCAAACATTGTGGTGGCACAAGATGGATCAGGAAATTACAAGAAGATTAAAGAAGCAGTTGCGGCGGCATCAAAAAGGTCAGGATCAGGGAATTATATAATATATGTGAAGGCAGGGACCTATAAAGAAAATGTTGAGATAGGAACGAGCTTGAAGAATATCATGTTTGTGGGTGATGGCATTGGGAAGACTATTGTCACAGGAAACAGAAGTGTTGGAGGAGGCAGTACAACTTTTAAATCAGCAACCTTTGGTGAGTTTAATTCAATTATCAACAAATTATTGCACTTCTCTCGTTAACTTAATAGATATTTGGAATTGTTAAGTGCATACACAAATTTCTTGATAAATTTTCACTAATTAGAAAACGACACTGTATATCATCTAAAAAGTGGCAACATTATTTACATAAAACATGACTGTCACTCTGTCATTTCTGTGACCATACTATCTACAAATAGCTATCGGTGGTCATTGACTTCAAAGGGGTGGCCAATAGGTTTTTGATTGCTTTAAAAACCAAGTAATGATATGTATATTTATTACACCATTAGTAAGTCTCTCTCCTCGAAACTTATTTATAACCATTCACTTTACGTCAATGCTACTAATGTTGTCGATATCTCAAATTTTAATTTTATTTAAAATTAAATAGATTAAAAAAATATTTAAGGGTATATTTTCTTACAATAATTTAGCACCATCTTTCATTTTATTGATAGAACTAATTCTGTTAAATTAAAAAAAATAATTTAAACAATTTGAAAAGTGTTATATTTTAATTTGCTAGCATATAACAATTTTTTAATTAGAGATTGCTTATTGCAACCATAATGGTTATTATTATTATTAATCATTTAATCAAGTTCTAATAATTTTAATTTAATAAAGTGATTAATATGTCTATTATTGGCGCACATATATATTATTTGAAACATGAGGTTTTTTTTTTATATTGCTTGGATTTCAGCTACTGTTGGAGACGGGTTTATTGCACGGGACATGACATTTAGAAACACAGCCGGCCCGCAAAATCATCAGGCAGTGGCTGTGCGTTCTGGTGCAGATCTCTCGGTATTCTATAGATGTAGCTTTGAAGGATATCAAGACACTCTTTATGTCCACTCCCAAAGACAATTCTATAGAGAATGTGACATATACGGGACGGTGGACTTTATATTCGGCAATGCTGCAGTCGTTTTCCAAAATTGTAACATCTATGCACGCAATCCTCCTAACAAGGCCAACACTCTTACTGCACAAGGCAGAACAGACCCCAACCAAAACACTGGAATTTCCATCCATAATTGCAGGGTTACAGCAGCTTACGATTTAAAACCAGTCCAAAGCTCTGTCCGGACTTATCTTGGCAGGCCATGGGAAAAATATTCTAGGACCGTTTTCATGAAAACATTCCTTGATAGCTTAATCGACCCAGCTGGTTGGATGGAATGGAGTGGTAACTTTGCTCTTAATACTTTATATTATGGAGAGTACATGAATACTGGACCTGGTTCATCCACTGCAAATAGAGTTAATTGGAAAGGGTATCATGTGATCACCAGTGCATCTGTGGCATCACAATTCACAGTCCAAAACTTCATTTCGGGAAATTCTTGGTTGCCAGGCACCAATGTCCCCTTCACTCCTGGTCTTTAATTAAATTTTTCCAGCGGTATTGGATGTCACATTGTTATTTTATGGGTACGAACTCACTTCCTTGTGGAACTAAAATAAATTCCCACTGTCCAAAACATAAGAAAATAAGGGGTTGGTTGTGGGATTTTTATTGTTGGATTTTGTGGAATTGTAATTAAGTTGAAAAATAATGTTAATTGAATGGATGAAATTTTGAGGTTATTCTTAATTATCGACGTATTGCTCTCATTCTTATGAATAATGGTGGGACAATATGTAAATGTGGAATTCTCATATTAAATTAAAAAAAAAAAGATGAAATGAGTGAGAGATATATAGTAGAAAAAATTCATATACTCATGGCCTTAAAGTTTTGAGTTGAATCATAATGCTCATCAAAAAGATTCTTCTAGACAGCTCTCCAAATCACTAACTGATAATAATTTAGGAGTGAATTTTGATTATAATTAATTAGTTAAGATACCAATATGATTATCAATTCATCATTGACCCTTTAAATAACATGTTCTATCATCCGTCAATAGCTTGGTCAATTAGCCTACTAACTATTATATATTATCAAGTGATATATGTTGAAAAAGAGAATTAATCAAATCCCAATTTTTTTTTGGTTAATTTTCTTTAATTCCAATGGGAAATTTGATCGATAATATTGGTCATATATGTAAACAATTGAGAAAGAGAGATGTTGTTGCTAGAACTCGATGTCAACGAATTTGAGATCACTTCATTTTTTTTTTAAATATCCTTGTCCTAATTAAGGTGTTGTCAACCTAGAGACTATATTATACTTATTTTCTGATTTTATTTTGTACATTTTTTTTCCAAAAATAGCTTCTACTATATCAACGAAATGTAAAAATGACAATCCATATTGTATGAATAAATTAAACACTAATTTTTAACATAATAATAATAATAATAGTAATAATAATAATAATAATGGGAAATTAAGTTTTGCATAATATAAGAAGAATATAGATTGCATTTTCTGAAAATGAGTAGGATTGTGTTCCAGAAGATAAAGACACTTCAACAGCTAAGCTAGGATCTGAAGCTGATGTCGGATAGGCAGTTTCTTTACTTGGCCTAATTGACTCTATCCTTGGCTCCTAGTAGTCCTGAGTCTAATTAAGGGAAAAACTTGCTCACATCCATTGTATTATATAATTAAATTCATAAATAACTATCACAAATTTTCAATATTTTATATTTATTTACTCATGCAGCAAATTCATTTATTAATTTAATACACTGATTATTTTTCCTAATGAATTTTCATTTCTTTACGTGTCATTGTCAAGGACATCAGAAAATTGACTCAGATTTACCTCAACTTTTACTTTCGGATATCATATTCGAATCCTCCTTCTTCCCTAACTTAAATAGATGAAACAAAAAAAAAAAAAAAGAGTAAGTTGGGTTCACAGGGTTAACTAATAATTTTCAGAGGCATTAGGCTCAGCCCTTTGGGCGGCAAGCGGCCTGTCACTACTGGGCCAACAATCACCCCAAAAATGCTAAACGGAGATACTCTCTTTTTTTTTTTTTTTTTCTTTTGGTGGAATTATTCGGAAGGTTAAAATTGCAGGGTACTAGCTTTGGCATTTCTCTTTTGAACTATATGCTCCCTGAAAATTACGAAGAGGTTTTGAAATGGAAATTTGAGAAAATGAAATACTTCATTATTTCAATCATGTTAATAAGCAAGAGAACTTCAAATTAAGATGCAACCATAGCTTTAATCATAGAAACCTTGCAATTATAGTTAAAATCCTGATATGAAGAATGATCGGCTAGTTTGATTTCGGAATTGATTTGGTTCTTAGAATATTATTTGTAATTCTACCATGTTTTTTCACTTTGGCCGCCATTAATTTTCAAGAGTATTAGGGTGGTCTAATGGTATAAGTTTAATCAGTTTTGTAGCAAAAACTAATTTAGAAATCTAGCTTTTAGATAAAAATAATGATACTAAAAAAGAAGGATGGGTTTTTGTTGGACAGGACGAGGGGAAGGGAATCAGTAGCTCTTCTGAAGTTGATAGAGATGATCAGTGGCAGTGCCACTCATAGCAGAGGATAACAAGCACCTTCTTTTGTGCAAAAACTGCTAGTCCATTAAAGTAAAAAATTAATTAAAAAAAAAATAAAGCAGAAAGCATATATATCTTTCACAGGAATATCAAGATAAACATTCCGGACGCTTCCATGATAACTCATATCTCTATCTCCTTATCCTGCATGCAAGAAACCCACCAATAACCATCAATAAGTATCATCACCGTTTTCTTGGTAATTAAGGTTCTTTTAAAGAATAGCTTCAAGAGAAATTTACCCATTGATTTCCGGCAAACTGAGAGAAGAACTATTATAACAGCTATTCCTGCTATTATACCAACGATGATGGCTACTGTTTTTCCCACTTGATCCTCGTTGGAGGAATCTGATACAAGCATCAAAAGCAAATTAAAGCAGTGGAATTAGTCCTACTCAAATGCCTTGACAAGAGACTTAACAAAGCTGCCACTACCATATAGAATTGCTTCTTAAGGCTTTCTCTGTCTCATGCTTTTAATTTTCTATGATAATCCTTGTTAAAATTTAAAATAAGAAGAATCAAATAAAAATTTAAAATAAGAAGAATCAAATAATTAAGTGAAAGAACAAAATTCCCATTTTGAGTGGTACTGATAGACACTTTTGTTCTTTCTAGTTAATTGAATGGTAATAAGACAAAAGGAAAACTAGATTCTTTAAACAATTTGGGCTTGGAATGATTATCCAAATATTCCAGCTCTCTTCTTTATGGACATCTTATCAGCCATTGATATGGAACTTTCAATGCAAATCATGGGGTTCAATTCTGCCAATTGCATAATTGAAATCACCAAAAATAATGGAATCAAACAACTTTTTTATCCACCAGACAGTTTAATTAACAATGGTTAATGCAGAAAAAAAAATAAAAAGTTTAAAAATGCTGTAAAAAAATAATAGGGGGAACAAAGCAAGTTACAAGACAGGAAAGATATTAAGGGATGGGAGTGCCTAAAAGAAAGCAACCAAAGTGCTGATGACCCTTAATACCTTACTTTGTGAAAGGAAATACTTGTTGACTCCTCGAAAAGAAAATTTCAAATAGCCCTCTCTGTCTCTACAGAAAGCACTAAAGTGGCCAATTTGGTGGTTACAATGTTATCTTAGTTCATCTACAAATGACATAAAGCTTGGAATGAAGACCTGCATTATGAAATATTACTGATAAACTCAAACTTTAATACCGCTGGGTATACACTTAATTTATTTCCTTTCGAATTAATTAACAATCATGAAGTAGTTAGTAATTAAGAAATATGAACCAAACCTGAGGCGAAATCATAGTAGCCCGATGCCCAGTATCGCGCATAACACTGCCCCAAGAACACATCGGCAGCTTCAGCTGATCCGCATAAAGTCTTTAACATCCCAACAGCATCAGCGAGGCAAGAAGAGCAATCACCTGAATTTAAATCCCCCAAACACTGAGCGTAACCTTCTACCAGACCTGAACTACTGACCTTAAATCCCATAGCTGTTTGCAAGTCAGCAATAACATCATCTCTTCGCCTAAAGAATTCGGCATCATTGTTTATACTTTTACTGCACTTCTTGTATCTCAGACTCGTATCAAGCGTCCCCAAGAAATCATTATGCTCATATCTTACATAGCAGCCTTCTAGTTGCAAAGCAGCCCCATAAGAGTATGGACAAACAAGTCCTATCTGGTTAACTGCGCTTTCCATGCATCTTGAACAGTCAATAGTCTTCAAATCACCCCTGCACTGATGCAAGCCATATACGATAGCCTCTGCTGGTATTGAGGTTCCATTTCCAATAGCAAAGCTATTGTAAGACGCTTGAGAGGATGAACTTACAACAGAGGTCAAAAAGGAGTTGAGATTGCCTTCAAAGGGGGAGTTGGGTTGATACTTCTCTTGAGAGCAACCTGCATAGATAAAGACTTGTGCTTGGACGAGGTTGCGATGGTTACTGAGAAAAATGAAGAGGAGAAGGAAGAATGAAGTGAGCCTGAGAAGTAGGATGGTTTTGTGAGTGGAGTACATGTGATGAAGGCTTCTCATCAACATTTGTTTTTCTTTATTTTTTTTTTTTTTATTTTTCTCAGTTTAGGCTTTGCTTTCTTTTGAATTTGTTTTGTGGTTTGCTCTCATGGTGAGAAAATAAGAATGTGGCACTGTTTTTTGATATTCCAGAAATATAATTTCACATGAAGTCTTTTGCACCAAGAAAAGGACCCATTTGGTCCTCATGATCTATTTTTGTAATATTAACAGCATTATCTTTTCTACACTTTCACTTCAACCAAAACAAATAGCCATAAAGATTAGCATATACCATTTCTTTTAATTCTAGCAAGGGCCTAAAAAAGCAAGCACTTCCCAGTAGTAACTCTGAATGGGGTGGGAGAGTCAATCAGGTTTGCTTTAGACAAAAGAGAAAAGCACTCTTCACGACTAACTTAAAGTCTCGAACGATTAGCACAGTAACAAAGACCTGCACTGATACAAGTCAATCAGCTGCAACTTTAAAACTACTTTCCATCAGAATTTTGCTGTATATCACTCGAAAGTCGAAAGTAAGATTTCCACTTATAACAAATATATATACAGTGAAATTAAAGCACTGCAGTTTCTAATGACTTGTGCCTTTTTCCAATAACTTCCATTCATGCAAGGAATTGAGTCCATTATAAGAATAAATTTCTAAGCGGGACCATGATAATTCCATGGCTTATGGAAATCAGGGGATAGCTTTCGCAGTCAATCAATGAGCTTCATAAGAGACAATGAACTATGAAAGCTAGTCATGTCCACTGGGTAGCCAACAATTGCAAGGAATAGTTGGCGAACAAAGTTTTTGGTTCTGAGCTAGGTGTTCTTAGTTAGGGGATGCTTCTTAATGTGCCCAAAAAAAAGGGATGTTTCTCAAGTAGTTTTGTCATGCAAAAATTTTAATAATTTATGACAAACATTTTTCAAATGCAGTTAACATGGGAATGTGAAACAGATATGTTCTTCACATTCACTCCGAAGACCTAGCTATTTATGAACAGGCCATGCTCCCCCGAACGGGAAGGAGAGGGTTTTTTTTTTTTTCCACTCTGGTTCTTTCTTTCCTCTAGGACTAGCTTCTAGTCTTCTGCCGTAGCGTCGGCCTTTCCCTACCCCTCTGGGCATGAGGGCCTTCTTCCACCTGACCCGGCAGTCTCACTTTCGATGTTGGAATGTAAATATTGATTTTGGTTTGCGTTCAAGCAGCTACGCAATCTAGCTAAGGGTTACTGCTTTATATCTGTGGTTATGTTCTGTTTCTTGTTGCTTCTGTGTTTGGATATGGGGAAAGTGGCAGGGAAGGAAAATAAGCTGTGGAAAATAAGGGAGTATTCTCAATTCTTTTTTTGTTTGGAAAGGGAAGGACAAATAGAAAGAGGAAGGAAAATAATAATTATTTTACTCAATTTATTTTTTTTTAATTTAGAGAAAAAATAATAAAAATAAAAAAATTATGTATTAAAATTTGTGTGATTATATATATATATATATATTATTTATTTAATTTTTTATTTGTGTCCTCGTTGAGTAAAATGATAAATGCAATTTATAAATTAAGAGTAAAATAATAATTTTAATTTTTTTTTCACCCTTTTTTTAATAAAAAAATAAAATTATTTTTCTTTCATTCAAGTACAAAAAGAGAAAATAAAGGAGATAAAATAAAAATATTTTTCCTTTATGTTATTTTCCTTCCCTTCCCATGAATTATCCAAACAGAGCTGTGTTTCATAGGTTAAGACAAATTAGACATCGGTGTCAGTTCTTGGATTTTTATGGTGAGAGGATGTTCTAAGTTAAGGTCGGTATTTTGTTAGGTTCTATGTAGCCTGTAAGGCGCGAGTGGATCGCCGAGAGCTCTGGTAATTCCTTCCTTCGCCGATTGTTAGGATGTTCTGAGAGATTATACTTTCTGTCGGCCTAGGGTTTTTTGAAATCGCTTGGAACCACGTAGATCCAGAAGAAGATGTCCATGTTTTCTTGAGATTTTCTTTGTTCTTCAGTTTGAATCTAAGCATGCATGGCATATATAGGATAGAGGTCATCTGTTTTCTCCGCCAACTGACAGTAACACTTGGGGAGCGGAGTTTTTCATGGCTGCCTCTTCTTGGCTATCGGGTCATGGGTATAGTGATTTTACCCGTTACATATTAGGGTTTCTTCACAAGACTGTTTGGGTGACCCTTGTTTGTTACTCTTAATTTGTTTCAATGTACTCTCCTTTGTATTGGGCTCAAGCCTTTTTAATCAACGAAAACTCTATCTTTAAAAAAATATATACATTTATGAACAGGTCATGCGCATGTAACTCTTTAATTTTTAGACCTGGTGGTTGGGTTTAGGCACCGTTTGTCCATTGGTTTGGGCTAAGATTTCAGGTTCATTTCTATTGAGCCAAAACAAAGCCCTATTTATGATGTTTCTATGGCTGCCTGTGCCTGTGGTAGGCATGAGCCGAAGAAGAAGAAGATAATTGTAGCTGCAGAATGATTCAACCAAAATGAATGGAATGCTGAGGTCTATTCTAAGCATCAAATTTTGATAATGACAATACCCTCCACACAGAAATGGTTACGGCTGGATTCAAAACTCTCTATTATTATTAACTAAAACTATCAATTTCAATTTAAAATCAGATCAAAACCAGCCTGTGCCTGGGACTCCATCGACGTTGCTACTTCTGAAGATGTCAAGCCACGCATACTTCAACAGATGGCTACACCAACCAGAAACCTTTATTACAGGCAAGGACATTGCTGGCCACTTTAAATAGTGTTTCCCTAAAACTCAGTCTTGCACTTTTTTTTTTATTTAATAAATTTTTGTTCGGAATAAAGATAGTTTTATTTCCTATATTTATTAGGAAGATTTAATTTAATTTATTTTTAATTTTTAATCTGATTAGTATAATACTCATGTTATGCATGAATAATTTATAATTTTTATTTTTTTAATTTTATTTTAAATAAAATAAGTTATTACTATTAAATTAATTTTAAATTAAAATTTCTCTCTTATTTAATTTAATTTGAATAAATTTTTATCTATCATAATAATAAATTTTTAATTAGTTTATGTTATAATTAATTAAAAAACCTATTTAATTCTTTTTATATATTTATTAAGAGTAATTTTCATAATTATTTTATTTAAAATGTAATTAAAGTGCTTTATTTAAAAAATAATTTAAATTTCATAAAATTTTTATATTTTATCTCATAATTTATGTAAATCGATATTTATTTTTTATAAATTATAGAAAATACATTAAATTAATGAGAAAATAATATTATTTTTAAAATATATAAATATAATATTTTTTTATTATTAATATAATAAAAAATTATCAAATTGCTAATGATGAATTGAATTATTTAATTTTAGTAATAATGAAAATATATAATATTATTATTAATTAAAAATAACATTCTATTATATTATTTTTAAAATTACTACATTTAAACGTAAATTTCTTTAATTAATCTAAATTTTTTTATAAAATAATTATTTGACAAAAATAATTATCACTTTACATAAATTTGTAATATAAAATAAATACAGTTCATAAAGTTATACTTTTAAAATGTTATAATTTTCTATTATTAAAATAAATATTATAAATACATACTATTTTTCAAAAGGTAGATTTTATGATTATAATATTGTAACTTTAATTATTCTTAATCATCTTTATTTAGATCTAAATTTTTAATGTTATTATATTTACAATTTATCTTTAAAATTCTACTTCTATATAAAAATATAGTTAAGAGATAATTTATGCACTAAGATATAGATATTTAATTAAAATTTAAAAATAATTTTGATGAAAATTAATTATAATAAAATATAGATAATCAAAATACTAATTATAATTTTATTTGATATATAATTATAATGAAATAAGATATTCAAAGTTTAAGAAATATTGAATAAGAAATTTTAAAAAATTAATAATTAAATAAATATTAATTATATATATTTAAATAAATAAATTTTGAGAATGATAATTAATAACTTTGAAAGAAATAATAAAATATAAAAAATATTTGAGCACATTTAGATTAAATAAAAATACTTGGTGAATAAAGAGTACTTGATATGTATAAAAAATCTCATATGATACTATATATTGACAAATAAATGAAAATCATTTAAATAAAAAATAATTTATAACTAAATATTATTGAATTGAAAAATGTAATAAAAATATTTAAATTCAAATTTTTAAAAGTAAAATATTTCTTATTTACTTAGTAATTTCAATTAAATGGCCATAATGATGATGATGATGATAATAATAATAATAATAATAATAAGCATTAATTAATTTTAAGAAAGTAAAATAAAAATAATATTAAATTATTAACATAAAAAATAATATATACTAATTATAAATAAGTCAAATCTCTATATTTTATTTTTATAACTTTTATGTAGACTATACTTTTGTCTCTTAAATTTTTTAATAAAGATTTTATAATGAAAAATATAACAATGCAATAAAAATATTTGTTAAATATATAAAATAATTTAAGATTGAATTATATGATAGTTAATTATTAGATCACAAATTAATGATTATTTTTTTTAAACTAATGGCCATAAATGATCTATTATTATTATTATTATTATTATTATTATTATTATTATTATTATTATTATTATTATGGAGGGTAACATTTGGTAAATAATATTTTTACAAAAATGAATTTATAAAAAAATAATATAAATAATTTTTAAAAATTATATTTAATCATAAAATATCTTAATTTTTAAAAATCAAAATAATAATAATAATAATAATTATAAGAGAAATAAAAATAATAATAATTAGTATTTATAAAATAATATAAATAATTTGTAAATATTACATTTAATTACTAAATTTTTTAATTTTTAAAAAAATTGTAATTTGAATAATAAATGCTAAGGTTATATTATAAATAATAATGATAATTAAAAGAAAAATAAAAAATTAAATAATAATTAATATAAATGAGAGTATTTATGGTTAATTATGAAATCATAAATTAATAGTCAATATTCCTTAAATTAATAGTCATCAATTATCTTTATTATTATTATTATTATTATTATTATTATTATTATCATCATCATCATCATCATCATCACTAAACGTAACATGTGATAAAAAAATATTTTATATAAATGAATTTATAAAAAAATAATATAAATAATTTTTAAGTATTATATTTAATTATAAAATATCTTAATTTTTTAAAAATCAAATTTAAAAAAAAATAATATTTTAACTAATAAATGTTAAAGTAGTATTTTAAATAATAATAATTATTAAAAAAGAATTAAAAATTAAATAATAATTAGTATTTATATAATAATATAAATAATTTATAAATATTATATTTAATTATAAAATGTCTTAATTTTTAAAAAATTAAATTTTAAAAAATAATAATTTAAATCATAAATTTTAATGTAGTATTTTAAATAATAATGATAATTAAAAGATAAATTAAAAATTAAATAGTAATTAGTATAAAAAAATATTTACAGAAAGTGACACGTGACAACTTTTTTAATGAAAGTTTTACATGTCATTTCCCTGTTAATACATTCCTACTTATATATATAAGGATTGTATTTAGAAAATTAAATTATATAATAATTATATATTACAACTTTCAAAAAATATAGAAAAATAGTAATTAATAAATTTAATTAAAAATTATCAATTGGTATAAATATGATAGATTTAAAATCTTAACTCCTCTTGAATTTCTTTTATAAAAATATGGACCACTTCTTTATCAGAAAGTGAAAATAAAACATATATAAAATTAGTATATGGTTTTATTAGGTAAAATTAATAAGTTAGTTTAATTAGTTCTTAATTTTTTCTTTCTGTAATTAAATTGAACCTTTCATGTATTTATAATAATAATAATAATAATAATAATAATAGCTATTTATTATAGTATTAAAGTGTACTAATTAAATAATTTGTATCTTATGTATGCATAATTAGAAAATTAATAACTTAATCAAAATTTAAAAAAATTATATAATTAATTAATAAAAAATAAAACTTCAAGGGGGCAGGTATATATATATATATATATAATTTTTCTAAATAATAATAAAATGATATAATATGATTAATACTAATATTAATTATTTATTAATTATACTATAAAGAATATAAAAAAATAACGAAAATTTAATATTAAAAATATATTTTTATTAAATATGTGTTAAAGTAAAATAAAATCAAGGTAAATTAAAATTTATTAAATATTTAAAATAGAGAGAGGATAAATTATTTAACTCTATATGATAGAAGGACAAAATATTTAATTATATGTGATATTTTTTATAGTATAATTCTAAATTGTTTTATTAATTTTAATATGTATAATTCTTTAATTTTTATAATTAAATGAAATAATAAAAAATTAAGAATCCTTAAATTATAAATTTATAAATTTTTAAAATATATATGTTATTTTTAATTAGTTAGCCATCAAAATTATGGTAATAATGGTAATAGTAAAGATATTTAAAAGAAAATTAGAATTAAATAAAAATAGAATTAAATACTTAATATAAAATACAATAATTACTTACATTAATTATTATATTTGTTAAATATAATATAGTAAGTGCCACATAGTAGCACTAAAATTTAGAGTAATACGTGGCAACGATAAAAGAAAATCTCTCTACTTTATATATATATAATTAGTATATATGGTAATGCAATAAATTTAATTTAACATTGTCATTTGGTATAAATGTATTGGTTTTAGAATCTTATATGGCAGTCCAGGAGAAAACTTGACTATTTTAAATATTGCCATGTGGCATAAATATGAAAGTTTTAAAATCCCATGTGGCAACATCAAGAAAAAAATTTGTCTACTTTATATATATATATATATATATATATATATATATTTAGTTCATAAGTTTTGATTTTAGCTCAAATTAGTCTAATTTTTTTTATTTAATTATATGCTCATTTTTTTAATATTTAATTATTTTTTATTTTTAATGTTAAAATGTTAATTTTATATTATATAATTAATTAAATAAATAATAATAAATATTATTTTTATTATTCATTATTATTAATTAAATTGAAAACATAAAAAATATTATTTTTGTATTTTCATATAATTAATTAAAATTATAACTAATTTTAATTATTTAAATTAAAAATATTATTTTTATATTTTCATTTTTTTAATTAAAATTATAAATAAATAAAACTAAAAATATAAAAATATTATTTTTTATTTTCATATTATTAAAAATGAACTAATTATAGCTAATTAATTAACAGTAAAAATAATTAACAAAGTAAATAACATTAAAAAATAATTAACTAAATAATTAACTTTAAAATATTAAAAAATATATATGAAAAAGGTAAATCACGCATTAAAATGGTGAGTGAGTTGCGCTTCTTAAATTTGGGCTAAATTGGTCATAAATTAAAATTTTTTAACTAAATTAAATAAAAAATTAAAAATAAGTTAAATTAGACGTCCCTAATAAGTATAGGGGGCAAATTGAACTTTATTCTATTCTTGTTTTTACAAACATTCACTTTATTAATTTTTTTATTTTATTCATTATAATTTAGTTTATTTGAATAAAATTACTCATCTTTATTTTTTTTTCACTAGCAATCATTTACACCAAAATTTAATAGAATCTCGATAAAACTCCTATGTGATGTATATTACGTGCTTTGAAATCATTAAAAAAATATACATCTTTGTCGAGTTAAATTAATTTTTTTTTTGTCTAAAGATATGGATTAGTAAATATAATTAGTATAAATATATTTATTTTTTTAATTTTTTAATTTAATCTAATAATAAAATAAAATTTTTTATAATTTAAAATCAGGTGAGACAAGTCATATAAAAGTTTTACCTAAAATTTTACTGAATTCTGATATAAGTGACTATTAATAAATAAAATACTCACAAACTTGGTGTGCGACAAAAACATTTCTTTATTGTAATACTTATAATTTTTAAATAATTATTATATATATAAATATAAATATTTTAGTCTAACCCCAGGTATTATGGGTTTTGCTTAGTTACTTTCATTTCATGGCAATTTGGCTGTCGCCCAAATCTATAATTTCGGGCCGAGCATATAAGCTGTTGGAATTACTTTAGAATCAGGTCAAGATTATAAGCTACCCCACTATTTTTAGACGTCTCGGATACGTTTCCAATATCCGAATTGGCATAGGTAAGCCTGAACCCTAAGTTTTCTTAATTATTTGGTTTCGAGTTTATATTAAAAATCTATAAAATATTCGTGGTTGGTTAGAAAATTATAATTCATTTCGTATTAGCTTAGTAATATTGCTAAGGACCGCAGGACAAAGTTTTAGAATTTTTAGAGCTCAATTGGGTAGTTTTTGCAAAAGAGTTAGTTATAGGGACTAAATTATAATTTTTTAAATTGCGATTGTTGACTGTTTGGATGGGCCCAAGAGAGGCCGTGTGATGTGATTGAGATATGATTGTGTGACTTGAGGATATAGAAGTGTATTGTGAGCCCTTTTGCGGGTTGGGTAGGTCCTAGGTACAGGGGGAACCCTGTCAGATTTTCGGTACAACTTATGATATATTTGGTTCTTTTTAAGTTTGTATTGAGTCAATTATATTAAATAATTGTAATGAAACTGTTAGGTAAGCCAGGACAGCCACAGTAACCTCGGTTCACATCTGTGAGTAAAATATTGATTTTACTTATAATTTCAATATTATTATATATGTTCAGGCATGCCATACATCACTTATAAATGTATATTTATGTAGTTAAATACTAGGTACATTTTATATTGCATATTTATTCGATAAAATGTTATGAATGTTGTTTTATGGTAATTTGGAGCTCTGTGTGTGTGTTGGCATGTGTGTGGTGTGTGATAATGGATATGGACGGGACGGGTAGACGAGACTGAAGCTTGACTCACTGGGACCCGATCCTTTTATGGATAAGTCGGGGTAGGCACGGCTTGAGATGATCTCGCTGGCCCCCGCATTTAGTTTATTAAGTGAAAGTCTAGCTTAAGATGTACTCGCTGGCAGATGTTGGATTAAGAGAGCTGTATAGGGGATTAGCTTCCATATATGTACTGTTTGAATATTATATGAATGTGTGAGTGCTCCAAATTACCTTTTTGTTATTTATGATGTAATTTGTGTATGAAAACTATGAAGGTGTTGCATTCCACTCTTTAGGATGCATTAGCTTTAGATAGCTATAGAAATTATACTTAAAATCGATATTTTATTCTCTAAGTTGAATGCTCACTCCTGTTCACCTTGTTTTTCCAGATTACAGGAGATTTCTTATTGAGTTTTAACCTGCCTCTCTCCTTCGTAGGTCATTTAGTGATATCGGTTATGTTTTGTATAACTTTACTAAATTCTAGAACTCCACATATGTTAGAAGTACTTTATTTGATTTGGGTCTGTATTATAATTGCCACGTTGGATCTGTAAATCTATTAAATGCGTATATGATTAGATTGGATGAGGGAGCTAAGCTCCCATTTGATTTTATGACATTATGAGTATGTGGAGGGTGAGCTGAGCTCCCCAAATTATTATATATTTTGCTTACAGGTAGGGTGAGTCAAAAACTCCCCGTTGTATGGTCCATGTTATAGCTAGATTCTATCTGGTTGAATTCTCGAAATTGGGCTTAAAATGGGCTTTAGGATTGGGTTAAGAAATAGTTAGGCTTACTATGGGCCTCAGAGGCTTTAGGCTGGCTCAGGTCCTAGTGCCGATCCAGCCCACAAGTTGAGTCATGACAAATGTGGTATCAGAGCTTAAGCTCTAGATTCATGGGAAGTATATATCTAAAGCTTTAAGAAGAGTCTAATTAGGGGGTCACATGCGGAGTATAAGATTATGTTTCGGCTTCCTCTGTAATTCCTTATTTATAGATTCCGCATTATTTCTTGGGTAGTATAAGAGTGCTTCAATTTAGCACCTCGATTTTGTGAAGTATATGGTGATGTGAAATAGATTTAGCAAACGTGTTGAGGTATGCCATGGTGTGCCTATCTAGTGTAAGGCACCTCCAAGAAATACTATGTTTCTATTAGTATTGGTGTGCCTATCTAGTGCAAGGTAAGGCATGATGACCTAAAGGTGATTTTTAGCAGTATAGCTGCCCTAAATGAGAGTGAGGATATTATTGCAGGCAGTCATCAGTGAATAGCCAGTCAAAGTAAGTTTATGGTATCAGTGGAGTCAGGATAGATAAAAGAGTGAGAAATCTAGTCTGTTGGAATGTACCGTAATAACTATGCAATGTTTTCAAATTTTGTGTTGTAAGCTACAGATTACAATACCGACATAAAACTATTGTGTAGAGTTGCGTGTTTCCCCGTGGTGCACCATGATTAGGGTGTTTGTAAACAACCTCTATTTTAGTACAGTTATGTCAAAACAAAGTTTTATTTCTATAAAAGAGTTAGGAAAAATAGAGATTGAACACCAAAGGTCGCAGTTGGGTGATAACTAGAGTTAGTGACTCAGTTATCATACTTTGAGTGTAGAGTTAGGGCATAAGTGGCACAAGACTAGAGGTTTTTAGTATGATTACAGTGTAATGGTGACACCTACTTGGTGGGATAATCTGGTTTCCGGTATGAGATCATTGGCAGTGTTGGCATTATAGTGGACGTATTGCCTAAAGTTTAATGAAGATAGCACCTCCTTTATGTGACATTGGAGCGTAAGTACGACTCTACTCCCTAAAGGAGATTGGAGGTTATGAATAATATTCGTATCCTGCAAAATTACATTCTAGGAAGGTTGACAATACAAAAAGAGAGCAAACAACTTTATATAGTTGTGGTAATGGGGTTGAGATAGTACCTCTCTTGCAGTCAGTTATACTGTAGAGTATGGTAATGTTTTCTAAGGAAAGACAGAAGAGTACCACTAATATAACAATATGTGGAATGATATCCTAAATGGGACTGTAGTGTAATAAGAAATAGTGGCTCCGATATCCCCTTAGGGAGAGTATAATTTTCGTTGTAATGATTATAAGAGATCAGATCATGATGGATGCAGAGCTTTGGAGTAGTAGGGGAAAAAAAAAGGAATCCTGTAGATTCCCTCCTTGAGGTATTAGAGGGTAGTTTAGAGTTAAACAGAGGAAAGGACAATGACTGCAAGTAAGCAAAAATAAGTTATAAAATATCAGTAGATAAAAGGAAATATAGAAATGAAAATTTGGATAGTTGGTTTTAGATGCAACAGGAGAGAAATTCGAATGACAGTGGAAGTACCAGCTAGAGTGGTTAAAGCACAAATTTTGAGTAACATCAAGGTGTTGATAACTTGATAGAGACAGTGAAGGGATATAAGTTCCTGACATCATAGTCAGATCCAGAAAGAGAATAGCACTAAAGTTCTACTTTGGGTAAGATAAAAGAGATGAATTAAAGAGAAAACCAAATAGCCAAAAATAGGACAAGGTAAGGAAGATCAAAGTGTGATATAAGGTATATAAAGTGTCATTCTGAGTAAGGTAAATAGGATGAACTGAAAGGAAATATTAGAAAACCTAGAACGAGGGTACATGAGTGAGGATAACTGTCAAGATATAGAATCCAAAAGTGTAGGACTTAGGGCAAGTCATGGTTTAGGCAGTGTCAGGAGCCAAAACATGGGGTTTAGAGTTGCAGGATATGGATCAAACTCTATCTATTCCTGTTTCCAAAATGGAGTAGGTAGCAATGGGATAAGTCCATTTAGACTTCTAACAGTATAAGGAAAGTTATTTGAGGAATGTAACTAGAGCAAGTAAAAGTTATAGGATGTGCAATAGTGTCTTGAACTGTCTTATCAGGCAAAGGAGTGAATTAATAAGTAGTAAGTTAAATAAAAGTAAACCTAATGGTTCAAATAGGCATGACGAACAAAAATGATGGTGAAAAATGGCACATAGTCTCAGGACCTGAGTAGAGGTGGTGAGATAGCAATCATGGGGTCTGCGATCAAGGATTAGGTAAGCATTTTTAGTATGATCAATAGGGTCACTTTATGAGGAAACATGAATGAAAATGAGTGACAAAACTACAAAAGGAGATAAAGCAAAAAGAGATATGTATGAGTGACAGTCACAAGTCACTGAGAAGTACAAGGATAAGAGTTATGACAGTAAGCATGATTGGAATCCATTTTGGAAGAGTTTATTAGTGAGAGGTATCTTCTTGAATACAGTAAAATATAGGGATGCAAAAGAGTTAAGGTAGGCATAAAAAGGTAGAAATGGAGTACAAGTGGAGATAGAAAATCTTAAGATGATATATCAGGCAAATCGATGGTACAATGGAAGGATTGCTGTAGTTGATATCTTATATAGCGATGATGAAATTTCAAGGAGAAGACCAAGAGACATGAATGGTGTGTTGATGTCAGTAGGAGGAGATTTCTCGTTCTCTTCAAGTTTAGATCATACCTTTGGCTCTAGATGTCTATATAAGCAAGGGAAATAATGTTGCTATGACCTAGTATTTAAGAACTTAATAGGCACCAGTCTGTACACATTCTTCTTAAAAAGAAAATGACGGTATGCGTGTACCTGATGTTATGTATGAAAGGACGATCAGAGTAATGACCAGAATTAAGTCAAGTTAGTCACCAGGGCTCACAAACCTTCTGAACTCTAAGCTAGAGGAAGAGCTAGCTGTGAATAAGTTTTAGTGGATGAAATTATTACTGATGGGCAGTATATATGGTTATATTAAGGAGAATGAATACGTGAAGTATTTTGACTGAAATTAAGGCATAGCACACATTTTCCACAGCTTTTTTAGTTCAAATGGAACTTATAGTTTCTGGGGCTCCTATCTAACCAAGATAAACGAGTTTCTACAAAGGGTGATAAGGAATGGTAATGTTCCAATGGTCAAGTTAGAAAGGAGATACAAGAAGAATTTTCTAGGGTCAATTACAAGGGTTATATAATGTGAAAGATGTGCTGATAGGAGCCAATCATAAGGTTATAATTTTAGAAGTAATGAAACTAGTAATCAAGATAGGATTAAGAAATAAAAGCAAGGTTAAAGTTGATGATGGGATGGACATCCTTGAAAAAAAAGGTATAAGAATGAGAGAGAACAAAGGATAAAAAATAAGTATAGTAGGTTGGATAGATGTTAACAATAGTAAAATAGAAAAAGGAAGTGGATAAGATTCAAAAGACAGGAGAAAAGCTCAGTAGAGTTGGTTACAATTATGAGAATAAGAAGAATAAGCATGCTAGGGACACACTAAGGCATGTTTAAAACAATTTATGGTGAGATGATAGATTTAAGGAGTAATGGAATCACGATTTAAGTGTTAATATGTCAGGAAGTACGTCACATAATAAGAAGTTTTAGAAAGAAATCAAGATATTTCCATTCCAGAGGAGGAGTGGGAAATGATAAAGTTGCATGAACTGGGCTGTCAGGGAATACAAATACTTTTATCATATGAGAGAAGAGACTCAGTTCACTTTCCAATGTTGATTGATGGTGTAGGGTACATTTGGCACTTAGATAGAGCTCTATAGGACTAGATGCATAAGATGGACAGGAATTGGTTTAAGGACCTTACTAATGACACAAGGTAGATTGGAAATTTAAAGTGTTATGGGAGTGAGAAGATGCACAGGTATTGACCATTGAGGTCATGAGACAAGTAAAGATGTCGAACAAGATACCTATGATAGGTGCTACAGGAAAGTATCTCATAGGATACTATAGGATAAGGAACATAAGTCATGTCTGTAGGAAGCAGAGATTGTTGAAATAGAGGTATGGGGACTGAAGTCACTAAGAGATACGTTAGGGCACAATGAAGGAGAGGTAAGCACCAAAGCTGATGGAAGTTATGAGATATCAAGTCAAACACAATGGAGGTATAATGAGTACTGAAAATGTCAGAAAAAGATTAAGGAGTGGTTTGAGGTTTGAGTTACACTGTGAAATGACAATGATAGCTAGAATACTACAGCAAGCAAAAGAGTTATGCTGATCCTAGGTGAAAAGATGTAGAGTTTGCAGTGGGTGATTATGTATTCCTAAAGGTCTCCCCAATGAAAGGAGTCATGAGGTTTGGGAAGGAAGGCAAGCTGCCACCTAGATACATAGGACCCTTTGAGGTCATTGATAGAGTTGAAACAGTTGCTGACCAGTTAGAGTTACCAATAAGCCTTTCTCACGTCCACCCAGTGTTCCAAATTTTCATACTTAGGAAGTATACACCTGATTGTTTCCATGTGTTACAACCCGATACAGTGGAGTTGAAGGAAAACCTAACCTTCGAGGAGCAGCCAATAGCCATAGTGGACTTTCGGATGAGGCAGCTATAATCAAAATAGATTTCTATGGTTAAAGTTTTATGGAGGAGCCAATCGGTAGAAGAGTGTACCTGGGAGTCAGAGCAGGACATGCACAATAAGTATCTGTACTTGTCCACTGTGTAATCTTGTAATTCTTTATTCTATCTTGTGTAAAATTCGAGGGCGAATTTTCTGTAAAGGGAGAGGGGGGGGGGGAGGAGAATGTAACATCCCTAATTTTTAAATAATTATTTTATATAAATATTTTAGTCTAACCCCTGGTGTTGTGGGCTTTGCGTAGGTATTTTCGTTTCATAGCAATTCGACCATCGCCCGGATCTATAATTTCGGACCAAGCAGACAAGCTACCGGAATTACTTCAGAACCGGGTTAAGATTATAAGCTACTCCATCATTTTCAGACGTCTCAGATACGTTTCCAATATCCAAATTAGTGTAGCTAAGCCCGAACCTTAAGTTTCCTTAATTATTTAGTTTCTGGTTTATATTAAAAATTCATAAAATATTTGTGGGTAGTTAAAAAATTATAATTCCTTTTGTATTAGCTTAGTAATATTGCTAAGGACCACAGGGCAACGTTTTAGAATTTTTAGAGCTCAATTTGACAGTTTTTGCAAAATGATTAGTTGTAGGGACTAAATTGTAATTTTTTAAATTATGATTGTTGACTGTTTGGATGGGCCCAGGAGAGGCCATGTGATGTGATTGAGATATAGTTGTGTGACTTTGTAGATATTGAAGTGTATTTTGAGTTATTTTGCAGGTTGGGTAGGTCCTAGGTATGGGGGGAACGCTGCCGAATTTTGGACACGACTTAGAATGTCTTTGATTTTTTTTAAGTTTGTATTGAGTCAATTATATTAAATAATTATAATGAAAATGTCAGGTGAGCTGAAACAACCTTCCTTCTTCGCCCAGCCGCCACAGTGATCTCGGTTCACGTCTATGAGTAAAATATTGATTTTACTTATAATTTCAATATTATTATATATATTCAGGTATGCCCATGCATCATTTATAAATGTATATTTATGTAGTTAAATACTAGGCACGTTTTATATTGCATCTTTATTCGATGAAATGTTATGAATTTTGTTTTATGGTAATTTGGAGCTGAGTGCATGTGTTGGCATGCGTGTGGTATGTGATAGTGGATATAGACGGAATGGGTAGACGCCGCTGGAGCTTGACTCGCTAGAACCTGATCTTTTTATGGATAAGTCGAGGTAGGCACGACTCGAACTGATCTCGTTGGCCTCCGCATTTGGTCTATTAAGCGAAAGTCCGGCTTGAGATTTACTCGCTGGCAAAGATTGGATTAAGAAAGCTGTGTAGGAGATCAACTCCCATATACATACTGTTTGAATATTATATGGATGTGTGAATGCTCCAAATTACCTTTTTGTTATTTATGATGTGATTTGTGTATGAAAACTATGAAGGTGTTGCATTCCACTCTTTAAGATGCATTAGTTTTAGATAGCTATAGAAATTATACTTAAAATCGGTATTTTACTCTCTGAGTCGAACGCTCACTCCTGTTCACCTTATTTTTCCAGGTTACAGGAGATTTCTTATTGAGTTTTGACCTTCCTCTCTCCTTCGCAGGTCATTTAGTGATATTGGTTATATTTTGTATAACTTTACTAAATTATAGAATTTCGCATATTTTAGAAGTACTTTATTTGATTTGAGTCTGTATTATAATTGCTACGTTAGATCTGTAAATCTATTAAATGCATGTATGATTAGATTGTATGAGGGAGCTGAGCTCCCATTAGATTTTATGACATTGTGAGTATGTGGAGGATGAGTTGAGCTCCCTAAATTATTATTTATTATGCTTACAGGTCTAGTGAGTCAAAAAATTCTCGTTGTATGGTTCATATTATAACCAGACAGAGTCCGGTTAAATTCTCAAAATTGAGCTTAAAATGAGCTTTAGGATTGGATTAAGGAATAATAATACTTATTACGATCCTCGGGAGTTTTAGGCTGACCCAAGTCTCAATACTGGTCTGACCTATAGATTAAGTCATGACATTTATTTTTACAAAGGCCAACCCCACCTCATGCATATTTATTAAAACACTCTTACGTACTTAAATATAATTTAATTAGTTCATGTATGCTTTTAAAGAATTTCCAAACATTTTTTAAAATAATAATAATAATAATATTGAAGCCAAATAAAATTATTAGAATATAATGAAAATTTTTTAAAAATAATTATATATTTAAAATATAAATATATAAAATTATATTTTTAATAATTAAAACTCATTATATGTCCTGTCTTTTGTATTTATTATAAACAATAATTTTCCGCATCTCAACATTATCAAAGGACCCATAAGGCCATAACTGGAAATCAAGTTCGACCATTGGCCACTAGCCAACACCAAAGTTGATTTCTACGGTAAGATTCGCCACTACCACAGCAATCAAAATGAGTGGGTGGTAGGAACGACAAAGGTCACCAAGACAGGGACGGCAAATTATTTTTATTTTTAATTTTTGAAATATTTAAAACTTAAAGAACAGAATTCTAATACTTCTTTGAATCATCAAGGGCTAAGGCACCAAATTTCCACCTGAAAATCAACCATTGAAATTGTGCCGTAGAACTAAGCTAACCTAACCTAACATATGTTTTTGTTACATGTCTGGCTAGTAGACATCTCTATTTCAAACTAAATTACTAAATAATACACATCACAATTTTATTTATAAAAACTATTTATTTTTATTTATATATTTTTTAAAAAAATATTTAATTTAAATTTAAATACCATTCAAATCATGTAATCGTACCATCAAACTAAATGACAAAACCATTCATCAATTTACAACCACCAGAGAAAAAAAAAAGAAAACAAAAGGAGAAGCCTTTGAGAAGTTATATGTATATATTACATTGTTAAAAATTATAAACATCACCATCACCTACGCATATTATCGTCATCATCTGATAAACCATCTCAATCATGGCTGCGTTTCCACGCCAGCTTACGCCCACCCGACACTGATGCGATCCGGGTTTGGACGCTCTCAAACTCCGAATATCGGCAGGGAATCGTGATCCCACCTTGTTGATTGAACCCATACTCATATTCTGCTTCTCTCAATAGCTCGCCAAACAGTGGATGGTTAATGTAAATCACGGGCACCAAAATTCTGTGGAAATCGCCATCCTTTTGCCCCACATAGATCGCCAAATGTCCCTTTGGCACTTTCACCGATTTTTCCTGAATAGGATCCTCGCCCACAGGGATGTAACCCAACCCGGGTTTCGCGGAACATAGTGATTTTGCTCCTGCTGTCAAGCGGCGACCCCAGTTGATAAGCTTCGCTAGGGGCTTGGGCCTGCATGTTTGTACCGGTGAGCATAGCCGATTGTAACTGGATGGGCTACGGGTCCGTCGGAAGATCCATTTGGAGATCCTGACCACCCGTTTTCCAATCTTGAAGCCTCTTATCTTTCTCATGACTTGCCTGGGGAGGGAGAGAGATTATAATAAGAAAAGAGTTTTTTTTTTGTATATGAGTGGATTTTTTTCCTAAGCTTGGCAAGCAAGATCTCAAAGGGCTTTTGTTAGAAAGGTTAAAGAAAAAGGCCATGGGTCAGCGATAAACATGGTTAAACGGAAGAGAGTAAGGCATACTTCAGAGAGAGATGTAGGTATGTTTGACATCTTAATCTCTATTAATATACAAGAATTCCATTCGAAATTGAGCAAGATATACCCATCAAAAGGTGTATGTTCTTCCCCAAGAATCAAGGTGGTCGGCGGCGCGGATGCTGGTGGTAGTATTAGTGGCGCAGTTGCTGGGGTGGAATAGAGCCTCATGTTGCTAGGAAGGCGAGCTTTATATAAGGATATTATGGGAATATAATAAAGGAAAAAAAAAATGGGAAACGAATGAGAATTTTAATTTTTTAGGGTCAAAAGACGAGCGAAATTAGACAAAAATAAATAAAATTTTGATATGGTAGGCACGCGATTCTGATTTCCTGGAGGGAAGAGGTCAAAGGTCAGACAAAGGAACGGTCAGACGATGGCAGCTGGATTTCAGTTCTCATTTTTTATTGGGCATTTATGAGTAGGAACTGGTATTGCAAGTCAATTTAGCATCGCTCAATTCCTATTGGAATGGAATTGAAACTGAATCTGGAGTCCAAACAAACACGTTCCTTCCTGGAAAATGATTAATTTGCCACGTAAGCTAATTATTTCGTTGAACCAAACTCAAATGGTTTGGTTTTTGCTTGGATGACTAATTATATCTTTAATGTAATAAAATAAATGATTTTATTTAAAAAAAAATATAAAATTTTAATTATACATGCTCATATATTTGACAATTTAAGTAATTAACGATGCCATATGGCTGGCGTATCATATTATCAAAGCTTCAAGGAAATAAAAACTAAAATATGTCAAGTAGATGGTAAATTATGAACAGTCAAATTTATATAGTTTATTTTTTATAAAAATAAAATTTATACTATTAATGACTATATTTAGATGCATTAATAATATTTAATTTAATAATAAATATATAAATAAAATAAATTAAAAAACAATTATAAAAGGACACAAAAGGCTGTTGACTATATCAAATAAATATTTAAATCTTTTTTTTTCTTTGTTATATATATATATATATATTGAGGTTAAAATATGGAAGAAAACTCTCTTTTTATTTAGCATATTATTTTTTATATTTATTATTATAATTGGATCAATTGAAATTTTTAAATTTAAAATGTTAAGATTTATTTATTATTAATTAAAATTTTAAAAATTTAAATTGCATCATCAATATTTATATTTTATTTTATTTTATTTTTAAAGAAATTTTATTTTTTTAAGAAAATTCATTATGTAAATTTGCTCATTGTATTTTTTTTTTAATTTTTAAGTTTTCTTTTTAATTGTTATTAATATTATTTTTATAAAAATTTAGTATAAAATATTTAAATTTTTTTAATACGTGTGACTTTTTATTTGAATAACTTTATTATTACAAATCATTTTTACTTGTATTCATTTTATAATATTAATCTTTCTAATTAATTTGTATATATTAATAATAAAATAATAAATATTTATATTATATATATAATCATAAATAAATTTTCTTAATTTTACACTTTTTATTTTTCTTGTAATATTCATAATTTTGTCCGCCATGTTTTTCATATATCATGTGAATTAAAAAAAAAAAAAATCTCTTGGACCAGCCTTTTGGGTCCTCCTACAGGTGCCTCAGAAAAGTCCAAACACTATTATGTCCGTACATCTCGGCTTGTACTTTGTGGTATATATGCCAAAAGTGGGGCCGTCCGACCATTAAGTGATGGGCCCAGATTTGCCAAGTGCACAGAAGTTTCTGGCAACGCGTGCTTTGATTTTGAAAGTTGTGGTTCCCGCCACGATATTATCTGGCCCCACAAGTTAGGTGGCCGGAGAATTATTGTGATGTAAGGCAAAAGTCTTAATTCTGGACAATATCTAAACGAGTCATTGTAATATACAAAAAATCCTCTAGAAATTGTTCCTTCACGTAAAGTCCACGCATTCATGATGTTTTATCTATTGCACCATTGTCTTGAGTTTTTTTTTTTTTTTTTCTTGTGAAATTATTTGAAAATTATAATTAGCTTTAATTACATTAAAAAAATAAAAATGTTGTTTAGTTGTCAAAATTCTTTGTGCTGACAAGGTACCTGCCTCGATAAATTTTTCATACTTTAAAAAAAAAAAAGAAAAAACCTTTTATGGAGCAACTTCATGATAACAGAGGCTCTGATTGGTTTTACTATTTAACGTAATAGGTAGTTGGTAGCAGATAATTATTATTATTAATTAAAAATAATTAATTTATATTAAATATTTAATAAAATTATATTTAATTATTATTTATATAAAAAATTATTAATAAAGATATATTTATATAATTTATTTTATTATTAAAATGAATATATAATTATTAATTTAATATATTAGATTACCTATTTGTCACGACCCAACCTATGGGCCGGACCGGCACTAGGACCTGGGCCAGCTTAAAGCCCCCGAGGCCCGTAGTAAGCCTAACTGTTCATTAACCCAACTCTAAGGCCCATTTGGGCCCAATATCAAGAAAACAAACGGACAGAGTCCGGCCATAAAATGGACTTTCCAACGGGGAGTTTTTGACTCACCCGATCTGTAAACACAATATATAGTCATTTGGGGAGCTCAGCTCACCCTCCACATACTCATTAACATAAAATAAATGGGAGCTCAGCTCCCTCATCCAATCCATCAAACATGCATAGCATATTTAGTTTACAGGTCCAACATGATAACAATATTACAGACCATAATCAAATAATTTCTGCTAACACATGCGAAAATTCTAGGAGTAATTAAAATTACACAAATATTGATAAACAACCTGCGAGGTAGAAAAGCAGGTTAACCCAGAACAAAATATCCTCCTGTGGCCTGTAAAAATTTTTGAACAGGAGTGAGCGTTCGACTCAGAGAGTAAAATATCAATCTTAACTATAATCTCTATAACTATCTGAAACTAATGCAACCTGTAGAGTGAAATGCAACATACACAACATTTTCACATCATAACATCAAAAAGGTAATTTGGAGCTCTCACACACCTGTAGTATCAATCATAACATATGGGAGCCGATCCCTATACGACTCTCTTAAATCCAACTGGTGCCAATTACTCAAGCTCGGACTTCCACTTAATAACCAAATTGAGGGTCCCAGAATTACTCAAGCCGTGACTACCCCTCGAAGGAACGGGTCCCAATTACTCAAGCCGTGACTACCCCGTCCTTTCCATAGTCCACACCACATCACACGACGCCAACGCACGCTGCTGCTCCAAATTACCACAACAACATCCATGGTACATCAACGATTATGAATGCAACATAAATCGTGCCTAGAGTTTAACTACATAAATATATGCATATAAGTGATGCATGGGCATCTTGAACATATAATAATATCGAAATTATAATTAAAATTAATATTTTACTCACAGACTTGACGAAAAATTACTGTGGCTGCTGGGCGGAGGAAGAAGGCTATCCCGGCTCACCTGACAATCATATTAAATTTATTTAATACAATCTGACTCAATACAAATAAAGAAAAAGACCAATTACGTCCTAAGTCGTGCGAAAATCGTGAGTCTCCCTATACCTAGGACCTACCCAACCCGCAAAAGGGCTAAAAACGCACTTCTATACTCACAATCCATACATCAACAGTTCAATCATATCACACGCCCCTCCCGCCCATCAAATCAATCATCCATCACAATACGCAAAATTTCAATTTAGTCCTTATTATTGATCATTTTTGCAAAAGCGCCCAAACAAGCTCTAAAAATTATAAAACTTTGCCCCGGTCCTTAGCAATATTACTAAGCTATTGCAAAAAGAATCGTAATTTTCTAAGCTACCACGAATATTTTATGAATTTTTAATCCTATTTAAGCACTAGAAAATTACGTAAAAACTCGGTTCGGGTTTACCTTTGCCGATTCCGACTTGAGGGCCTTTCGGGATGCTGACAATGGGGGGGTAGCCAAAACCTCGATCCAATTCGGAGACTTTTCCGGTAGTGCATGCTGTAGGAAATTCACAGATCCAGGACAAGCTGTCGAATTTCCGCGAATTGAGGATACCTACAAGAAGCCCCATAATAATATTTTAAAAATCTTGGGTGTTACATTCTTCCCCCATTACATAAATTTCGTCCTCTAATTTTACACAAGGCAGAATAAAGTACATGATTACACATTGAACAGATAAGGGTACTTGCTACGCATGTCCCGTTCTGACTCCCAGGTGCACTCTTCCACTGACTGGCTCCTCCACAAAACCTTAACCATAGGGATCTGTTTTGATCTTAGCTGTCTCACTTGGTAGTCCACTATGGCTACAGGTTGCTCCTCAAATGTCAAGTTCTCCTTTAGTTCTATTACATCCGACTGTAGTACATGAGAAGGAAGGATCGGGAATGTATTTCCTGAGCATGGAGATGTGAAACATGGGATGAACGTGAGAAAGGTTGGGTGGTAGTTCCAACCGGTAGGCAACTGCTCCAACTCTATCAGTAACCTCAAAAGGTCCGATATACCGAGGTGCCAACTTGCCCTTCTTTCCAAATCTCATGACTCCCTTCATTGGAGAAACCTTTAGGAATACATAGTCGACCACTGCAAACTCCACATCCCTCCGTCTGGGGTCTGCATAACTCTTCTGTCTACTGAAAGCTGTCCTCAGTCGTTCCCTGATTAAAGGAACTACTTCTGAAGTGTACTGCACTAGGTCTACATCATGCACCCTTGCTTCCCCCATTTCTGTCCAACACAGAGGAGACCTACACTTTCTTCCATATAGTGCCTCATAGGGTGCCATCCTATCTTTGGAGTGATAACTGTTGTTGTAGGCAAACTCCACCAAAGCTAACTGCTCATCCCATTGACCTCCAAAATCCAAGACACTCATGCGAAGCATGTCTTCCAGTGTTTGGATTGTCCTTTCGGACTGTCCGTGCATGCGAGGGTGGAAAGCCGTCTTGAAGTTCAATCGTGTGCCAAGTGCCTCTGCAACTTTCTCCAAAACCGAAGTGAACGGGGCCCTCTGCCGGATATTATGGGCGGAACTCCATGCAATCGACTATTTCTCGAATGTAGAGCCGGGCATCTTGTGCCACAGAGTAGGTAGTCTTCTGAGGCAAAAGTGAGCTGATTTGGTCGACGGTCTTCAATTACCATTATCGATTCATATCCTCGCGTGTACGAGGCAACCTTGATCACAAAATCCATAGTGATCATTTCCCACTTCCATTCTGGGATAGGGAGCTCTTACAGCTTCCCTGACGGTCTCTGGTGTTCAAACTTCACCTTCTGACAAGTCAAGCACTTGGACACAAAGTCTGCTATGTCTCTCTTCATGCCATTCCACCAGTAGCTATCTTTCACATCATGATACATTTTGGTGGAACCTGGGTGGACACTGTAAAGTGTGTAGTGTGCCTCTCGCATGATTTCATTCCTGAGGTTGTCCACATCGGGCACACATATCCTAGAACCATGCACTAGGGCGCCATCATTGGCAAATCCAAACTCACCACCTTCACCTTCTTTGTACTCTTTCTATGATCTTCATCAATTGTTGGTCTCTCATGCAGGAAACTCTAACTCTGTCCCTCAAGTCGGCCTCACTGAAAAGTGAGCCAACAATACCCCATCATCTGAAAGATCTAGGATTAAACCTTGATCCATCAACTCATGTACTTCCTGAATCAACGGTCTTTTCTCTGTGAAATGCGCCAAAGCGCGTAAGATTTCCTGCTCAAAGCATCTGCTACAACATTGGCCTTCCCAGGGTGGTACTGGATGGTGCAATCATAGTCTTTCAGAAGCTCCATCCATCTCCTCTGTCTCAAGTTTAAATTCCTCTGTTGGAAGATGTACTTTAAACTCTTATGGTCGGTGTATATCTCGCACACTTCACCATACAGATAGTGTCTCCAGATTTTCAGTGCAAAGACTACAGCCGCCATTTCCAAATCATGGGTGGGGTAGTTCTGCTCATGCCTCTTCAGCTGCCTTGAAGCATAAGCCACTACCTTTCCATTCTGCATCAAAACACACCCAAGGCCAACTCTGGAGGCGTCACAATACACGGTGTATCCTTCACCACTCACAAGTAGTGCCAACACAGGGGCAGTTGTTAGACACTCCTTATCCTCATCATTATAACTGACTCTATCGAGCTCTCTTCCTGTCCTTTGCATCTTATCCACTTCCCTTTTCCTATTTTTGGTATTGTTGGTATCTTTTCAACCTGCTGTACTTATTTCTTAATTTTAGTCCTATCTCATCCTTACACCTTTTCCTTCAAAGATGTCTATCCCATCATCAACTTTAACTTTCTTTTTATTTCTTAGTCTTATCTTGATTACTAGTTTCATTACTTCAAGAATTCTAACCCTATGATTTACTCCTACCAGCACATTCTTCACCTTATGTAACACTTATAATTACCCATAGAAAATTTTTCTTGTATCACCTTTTTTCCAACTTAACTATCAGAACATTATCATTCCCTACCAGCCTTAGTAGGAAATTGCTTATCCTGGATGAATATGAGCCCCATAAACTATAAGTTCCATCTGAACTAACACGGCTGTAGAAAATATGTGTCATGCCTTAATTCCAAATAAGATACTTCACGTGTTCATTCTCCTTAATATAATCATATATCTCGCCCATAGCTTTCTAAACTTCAACCTCAAATTACCCATCAGCAACAATTTCATCTATTGAAACTCATCCATAAATAGTACTTCATCTAGCTCATAGTTTTAAACAGTCGCAAGCCTTAGTAGCTAACTCAATTTAACTCCTGTCATTACTCTGATCGTCCTTTCATACTTAACACTAGGTATGCACTTACTGTCATTCTCATATCAGGAAATTGTATATGAATTGGTGCCTATCAAAATCTCAAATAACTAGGTCTCCTTGCCTCAGTCTCTGCTCCTTATATAACGCTCTGGAATCAAAAACACGAGCTAAACTTGAAAAGAAAGGAAAATATCCTCTATATTCAACTACGCCCGATTGTCCATATAATAACGTTTAACCTATGTTTCTTAGTCTTTCTCTTCAAATTTCATCATCTCCTAGCACAATTGTGCTCTACCTATAAGGTATCATCTGCATGAACCCTTTACTGTACCATCGTCCTTCCTGACATAATATTTTATAATTTATTAACTTTACTTATACTCGACCTATGATTCATATCCATCATCGTTTATATTGTGCCCTTAACCCTTGTTGAATCCTGAAAGATTTCTCTCGCTAATAGATTCTTTCAACACTAATTCCACCCTTATCTATGGTCATTAATTTGATCCTTAAACTTTCTAGTGATTTATAACCACCCAGGCTTGTCACTTTTCGTTCTACCCCTACTATTATCCTGTCGTTATTGCTTCACTACAAAGTGATTCTGTTGATCACACTAACAATGTTTGCCTGAGATTCATAACGAACCTCTAACTACCTTATCACTATCTCAAAAGTCTAAACTAAGCATATGTATCATTATCTATCATTCTTTTCCTATCATCATACCTATTTGATCCCTTAGATTGACCTTTAATCAACTTACTACTTACTAACTTCGTTTTCTCTACCTAAGTAGGTAGTCCACAATACCATCGCATACCTTCTAGCATTTACTCGTTATTATTGTATTCCATACCTCCATCACTATTCTTGCTAATATGGTCCCATTTTGGGTTCTCCATCCTTGTCATTCACCTTGCCAAGAATAACACTTAGCCTACCCTATATCTTAACTTTGTTCCTTCTATTATGCGCCATTCAGATTGTCCTTTCATTTATTTCTTTTGTCTTACCCAAAATAGAACTTAACTATTCTATTCCTGGTTCCATTCTTCTTCCTAACATGACAGCTGTACCTGCTAACTATATCTTTCAGAGTCTCTACCGCGTTATCACATATCTGTGCTACTCAGATTTGGTCCTTTGACCACTCTAGCTAGTACTTCCACTAGCATTTAGATTATATTGTATCTGCAATCACTTGTCCAAACTTTCATTCTGTACTTTCTCTATCCATTGGCCTTCTATAATTTATCTTTGCTAATTTATTACTCTTAACACTATTATAATTAGATTATACTATTGTTTTGAATAATATGAATTCAAAAAGGAACTCAGGAAGTTACAGTCATACTTTTATCGTATGATTTCTATTCTTATCCTTTAGCTTACATAATACCTTTACTACCTCGAGAACTGATTCTGCAGTAATTTTATTTATTTGTTATTATTATTATTTTCCATGTTTACTCAATTAGCCAAAACTTAAGATTCCGGGCACCCAAACCCGTCATCCAATTTAAAGGATTTACATCCATCGTGATCTGATTATATATGATTCCTATAATGAAACTTGTATCCTTTGCAAGATACCCGAGCCAACTACTCTCTACCACACTCTACAGTCCTATCTGGGGCACTATTTTATTGGTCACCATTATTAGTAATAACTTTCGATCCCTTCTGAAAAGATAGGACTATACCATAACTTGCTGCAACAAAGGTACTACATTTACCACCTTGCCCAAAACCATGTCAAATTAATGTCTCATTTATTATATCATAGCTCCGTAAATCATCAATTCATAGTTTCGACCTTCCCTAGGTAGTAGGGTTGTACTTTATTCCATACTGATACACACAAGGTATACTATTCTCACTAAGCTCTAAGCAAAATGTTTTTCATACTGCAAAAACCATCCAAAATTCCATACCGAAGACTAGATGGTCTCACTCTATAGGTGTCACATTTACTTTGCAACTAGTCCGAAACCTCTGGTCTGATGGCAACTCTTACTGTAACTCTAGCTCATGCTAGGGTAACTGGGTCACTGACTCTAGTTACCACCCAACTGTGACCTTTGATATTCTAGCTCTAGATCCCTAACCAGGAGTTCCCAACTCCTTTGCAGATATAGAACTCTGTTCTGGCATTACTGTACCAAAACAGAGACTGCCTACAACATCCTCATCATAAGCACTACAGGGAAGTACGCAGCTCTACACAATAATCTCATGTCGGTACTGTAATCTGCAGCTTACAGAACAGACATCGAGAATATTGTATAGTTACTACGATACGTCCTGGCAGACTAGGTCTCTTAATCTCTTATCTCTCTTGAATCTTCTATTATCATAAACTTATTCTATCTGGGTCATCCACTGATGACTGCCAGCAATGGTATCCTCATCCTTATCTAGGGCAACTGTACTTTCAAGACTCACTTTTATGTACTCGTGCCTTGCACGAAATGGGCACACCATTTAAACCCATCTTGTGAAAATATAGTATTTATTTGAGTACGTGTTTCCAAGGTAGACCTCAATAAGTTTGCTAAATCTATTTCATGTTTCTATGTACTCCACGAAAATCAAGACACTAACTGAGGTAATCTTATATTTCCCGAGGTATAACGTAGAATCTAGAAACAAAGAATTACAGGAAAAGACGAAACAGAATCCTATACTCCGCATGTGACTCCTAGTAGACTCTTCCCAACACTTAGATAATTTTTCCCTATGAATCTGGAGCCTAAGCTCTGATACCACATTTGTCACGACCCAACCTATGGGCCGGACCGGCACTAGGACCTGGGCCAGCTTAAAGCCCCCGAGGCCCGTAGTAAGCCTAACTGTTCATTAACCCAACTCTAAGGCCCATTTGGGCCCAATATCAAGAAAACAAACGGACAGAGTCCGGCCATAAAATGGACTTTCCAACGGGGAGTTTTTGACTCACCCGACCTGTAAACACAATATATAGTCATTTGGGGAGCTCAGCTCACCCTCCACATACTCATTAACATAAAATAAATGGGAGCTCAGCTCCCTCATCCAATCCATCAAACATGCATAGCATATTTAGTTTACAGGTCCAACATGATAACAATATTACAGACCATAATCAAATAATTTCTGCTAACACATGCGAAAATTCTAGGAGTAATTAAAATTACACAAATATTGATAAACAACCTGCGAGGTAGAAAAGCAGGTTAACCCAGAACAAAATATCCTCCTGTGGCCTGTAAAAATTTTTGAACAGGAGTGAGCGTTCAACTCAGAGAGTAAAATATCAATCTTAACTATAATCTCTATAACTATCTGAAACTAATGCAACCTGTAGAGTGAAATGCAACATACACAACATTTTCACATCATAACATCAAAAAGGTAATTTGGAGCACTCACACACCCTGTAGTATCAATCATAACATATGGGAGCTGATCCCCTATACAGCTCTCTTAAATCCAACCCGTGCCGCCAATTACTCAAGCTCGGACTTCCACTTAATAACCAAATTGAGGGTCCCAGCGAATTACTCAAGCCGTGACTACCCCTCGAAGGAACGGGTCCCAGCGAATTACTCAAGCCGTGACTACCCCGTCCTTTCCATAGTCCACACCACATCACACGCACGCCAACGCACGCACACTGCTCCAAATTACCACAACAACATCCATGGTACATCAACAGTTATGAATGCAACATAAATCGTGCCTAGAGTTTAACTACATAAATATATGCATATAAGTGATGCATGGGCATGCTGAACATATAATAATATCGAAATTATAATTAAAATTAATATTTTACTCACAGACTTGACGACAAATTACTGTGGCGGCTGGGCGGAGGAAGAAGGCTGTCCCGGCTCACCTGACAATCATATTACATTTATTTAATACAATCTGACTCAATACAAATAAAGAAAAAGACCAATTACGTCCTAAGTCGTGCCGAAAATCCGGCAGAGTCTCCCCTATACCTAGGACCTACCCAACCTGCAAAAGGGCTAAAACGCACTTCTATACTCACAATCCATACATCAACAGTTCAATCATATCACACAGCCCCTCCTGGGCCCATCATATCTATCATCCTTCAGAATACGCAAAATTTCAATTTAGTCCTTATTATTGATCAATTTTGCAAAAGCGCCCAAACAAGCTCTAAAAATTATAAAACTTTGCCCCGCGGTCCTTAGCAATATTACTAAGCTATTGCAAAAAGAATCGTAATTTTCTAAGCTACCACGAATATTTTATGAATTTTTAATCCTATTTAAGCACTAGAAAATTACGTAAAAACTAGGTTCGGGTTTACCTTTGCCGATTCCGACTTCGGGGACGCGCTCGGGATGCCTGACAATGGTGGGGTAGCCAAAACCTCGATCCAATTCGGAGACTTTTCCGGTAGCTGGTCTGTCTGGCCGGAAATTCACAGATCCGGACAACTGTCGAATTTCCGCGAATTGAGGATACCTACACGAAGCCCCATAATAATATATAAAAAATCAGGGGTGTTACACTATTATATTATTAAAATATAAATATATAATTATTGATTTATTATGTTATATTATTTTTTATTATTGAAATAAGAAAATAACTTTAAAAATGTAATTATAAAATAATAAAGAAATTATTATTATTGATAAAGTTTTCTTGTGTAAATAAAAGTTTTTTTTATAATAAATATGTATTTTATATTTTATATTATTAATAAAAAATATTTCAACAAAGTTATAATGTGTCAATTAAGATATTAAGATTAAAATGAAAAAGATAGAAACAAATGTCTCTAAAAATATTAATTTTTAAATTATATAAAAAAAGATAATATATCTAAATAAAAAATAAAATCAAATAAATAGCTTCAAAAATAGAATTAATACAAGTTATAGTTAATAAGTATTATATTAATTACTTGTCAACTATTAACTTTATTTTTTAAAGTTTACTGAATATTTTAATTTATCTATTTTAATGTCTATCAATTTTTAGTTGCGAAGGTTAACCTTTGACCACGATACTTCTACTTTGTAGCAAAATAAGAAACATTTGATGGGAAAATCTTTTTATAACTTAATTCATCATGAGCATTTATGGACGAATAATTAATATAAAGCCACTTATATTGTCATGACCTAAACTATGAGTTAGACCGACACTAGGACTTGGGCTAACATAAGACCCCTAAAACTTATAGTAAGCCTAATTGTTTTATAGCTAAACTATAAATCTCATGTTTTGAACTAATTTTCAATAAAATAACTGGACAGAGTTTGACTATAACCTAGACCATCCAACAAGGAGTTTTAGCTCACCCGATCTGTGAACACAAAATATATATATATACGAGGAGCTCAGCTTATCCTAACAATCTTTAGTCAATCAATTTAATCAAATGGGAGTTCAACTCTCTCACCCAAAATATATATATTCACCTCATTCAACCAAACATGCACAATATTAAATTTATAATTTTAAAATAATAATCTTTTATAGTTTCCAAACTAAATAGAATACTTCTAGTACATGCGGAGTTATAGATTTCAAATTGATAACATAAATATTGTTACTACAACTATAGACCTGTGATGAAGAAAGTAGGTTAATCACGAGAAAAAGACTTCCCGTAACATGAAAAAAATAGGTTGAACAGGAGTAAGCATTCAACTTATACAGCTCTCTTAATCCAATGCCTGCCAGCGAGATCAACTCGAGCTGAACTTTTGCTTAATAATTCAAATGCGAGAGTCAGCGAGATTAACTCAGAGCCGTACTCACTTTGACGTACCACAAAAATGATCGAGCTTCAAGCGAAATTAGCTCAAGCCGATTTGTTCGTCCTACTCATATCCATTACCAGTACACCACACGTATGCCGACACATGCACACAGCTCCAAATTACCCAAAAGTGACACACACATCTAAATTGTCACGACCCAACCTATGGGCCGGACCGGCACTAGGACCTGGGCCAGCCTAAAGCCCCCAAGGCCCGTAGTAAGCCTAACTGTTCATTAACCCAACTCTAAGGCCCATTTGAGCCCAATATCAAGAAAACAAACGGACAGAGTCCGGCCATAAAATGGACTTTCCAACGGGGAGTTTTCGACTCACCGGACCTGTAAAACATAATAAATACTCAATTGGGGAGCTCAGCTCACCCTCCACATACTCATATCCTCATAAAAATAAATGGGAGCTCAGCTCCCTCATCCAATCCATCAAACATGCATATCATTATACGTTTACAGGTCCAACATGATAATAATATTACAGACCATAATCAAATAAATACTTCTAACACATGTGAAAATTCTAGGAGTAAATAAAATTACACAATATTGATAAACAACCTGCGAAGGAGAAAAGCAGGTTAACCAAAATAAAATCCTCCTGTAGCCTGAAAAAAATATTGAACAGGAGTGAGCGTTCGACTCAGAGAGTAAAATATCAATTTTAACCATAATCTCTATAACTATCTAGTACTAATGCAACCTGTGGAGTGAAATGCAACAGCAACAACATTTTCACATCATAACATCAAAAAGGTAATTTGGAGCACTCACGCACCCTGTAGCATCAATCATAACATATGGGAGCTGATCCCTATCTGACTCTCTTAAATCCAACCTGGTGCCAGCGAAGAACTCAAACCGGACTTTCGCTTAATAAGCCAAATCGAGGGTCCCAGCGAAGAACTCAAGCCGTGATTACCCCTCGAAGGATCGGGTCCCAGCGAAGAACTCAAGCCGTGACTATCCGTCCTATCCATAGTCCACACCACATCACACGCACGCCAACGCATCTTCGCTCTAAATTACCACAACAACATCATGGTACTTTAATATTTATCAATGCATCATAAATCGTGCCTAGAGTTTAACTACATAAATATATGCATATAAGTGATGCATGGGCATGTTGAACATATAATAATATCGAAATTACAATTAAAATTAATATTTTACTCACAGACTTGACGACAATCACTGTGGCGGCTGGGCGGAGGAAGAAGGCTGTCCCGGCTCACCTGACAATTATATTACAATTATTTAATACAATCTGACTCAATACAAATAAAGAAAAAGACCAATTACGTCCTAAGTCGTAGAAAATCGGCGAGTCTCCCCTATACCTAAGACCTACCCAACCTGCAAAAGGGTTCAAAACACACTTCTATACTCACAATCCATATATCCACAGTTCAATCATATCACACAGCCCCTCCTGGGCCCATCAAATCAGTCATCCATCACAATACGCAAAATTTCAATTTAGTCCTTATTATTGATCATTTTTGCAAAAACTGCCCAAACAAGCTCTAAAACTTTGCCCCGCGGTCCTTAGCAATATTACTAAGCTATTGCAAAAAGAATCATAATTTTCGAAGCTACCACGAATATTTTATGGATTTTTAATCCTATTTAAGCACTAGAAAATTACGAAAAAGCAAGGTTCGGGTTTACCTTTGCCAATTCCGACTTCGGGAACGCGCTCGGGACGTCTGACAATGGGGGGGCTAGCCAAAACCTTGGTCCAATTCGGGGACTTTTCGTGCAGTGCATGCGGCGAAATTTGCGAACTTCGGTCAATCGCCGAATTTTCGCGAATCGAGGATACCTACACGAAGCCCATAACACGGGGGTTAGTACATAAATTTTTCAGAATTTTCTAAGCTCATTAAATGCTCGGAAAAATACTGCGAAGTTCCGTGGGACCCACCGAAAAATGGTGTCGAAAAAATTCGAAATTTATGTCGTTGCGAAGCTCTCGACGAGTGGAGCGTGCTGGTAGTCTCGGTTTTCTCGTGGGATTCACGGTTTTCGAGAAATCTAGCCCAAAAGTCGAAATGGGCTAAAATCTTCCCGAGCAAAAATCGGACAAACCGCTAGATGGATTTTGGCGTTCTTGGTGTCTGTGGAAAGCTCTCGCCGAGTAGATGATTTTAGACACAAGACCCGGTCCAATTGGTGGCCGGATCGGCCGGATTTGGCCGGGGAAGCTGAATCGACGCGCGCGCAGGGGGGCGTTTCGCGCGCGTTTTTCCAGCCGTTTGGGCGGCGGCCGGCCGGCTGGGAGGGCTGGGCAGCCACGGCCGATCGGGGTCAAGGTGGTGGCCGTACTGGGGTGGGGAGGAGAGAGAAAACGCGAGGAAGAGAGAAGGAGGAAGGAACGCGCGCGGGAGGAAGAAAAAGAGAAGAAGATCGGTCCGATTCGATCGGTCCGATCCGGTCCGGTTCGATTCGGCCAGTTCGATTCAAAATACAAAATTTTGAATTTTTTACTCTGCCTCGGGACCGAAAACGAGGTCCAAAAATTCTGAAAAAATTCCAGAAAACTCAGAAAAATACGTAGACTCCAAATATATTTTTAGTTTTGCCACGTGGTCTTTAAATAAATTTTTAAAATTCATCAAAGTTTATATTTTCGGAAAATCGAACCCGATTTTTAAAATCCGAAAAATCTCAAAAAAATTCCTAAAATTTAAATAAAATTAAAATACCAAAAATGCTCATAAAATTTAAAATTTTGGGGTGTTACATTCTTCCCCCCTTACAGAAAATTCGTCCTCGAATTTTACACAAGGCAGAATAAAGCACATGATTATACATTGAACAGATAAGGGTACTTGCTACGCATGTCCCGTTCTGACTCCCAGGTGCACTCTTCCACTGACTGACTCCTCAACAAAACCTTAACCATAGGGATCTGTTTTGATCTCAGCTGTCTCACTTGGTAGTCCACTATGGCTACAGGCTGCTCCTCAAATGTCAAGTTCTCTTTTAGCTCTATCACATCCGGCTGCAGTACATGAGAAGGATCGGGAATGTATTTCCTGAGCATGGAGATGTGAAACACGGGATGAATGTGAGAGAGGTTGGGTGGTAGCTCCAACCGGTAGGCAACTGCTCCAACTCTATCAGTAACCTCAAAAGGTCCGATATACCGAGGTGCCAACTTGCCCTTCTTTCCAAATCTCATGACTCCCTTCATTGGAGAAACCTTCAGGAATACATAGTCACCCACTGCAAACTCCACATCCCTCCGTCTGGGGTCTGCATAACTCTTCTGTCTACTGAAAGCTGTCCTCAGTCGTTCCCTGATTAAAGGAACTACCTCTGAAGTGTACTGCACTAGGTCTACATCATGCACCTTCGCTTCCCCCATCTCTGTCCAACACAGAGGAGACCTACACTTTCTTCCATATAATGCCTCATAGGGTGCCATACCTATGCTGGAGTGGTAACTGTTGTTGTAGGCAAACTCCACCAAAGCTAGCTGCTCATCCCATTGACCTCCAAAATCCAAGACACTCATGCGAAGCATGTCTTCCAGTGTTTGGATTGTCCTTTCGGACTGTCCGTCTGCCTGAGGGTGGAAAGCCATACTGAAGTTCAACTGTGTGCCAAGTGCCTCCTGCAACTTTCTCCAAAACCGAGAAGTGAACTGGGGCCCTCTGTCAGATATTATGGAAGCCAGAACTCCATGCAATCTGACTATTTCTCGAATGTAGAGCCGGGCATACTGTGCCACAGAGTATGTAGTCTTTACAGGCAAGAAGTCAGCTGATTTGGTTAGACGGTCTACAATTACTCATATCGAGTCATATCCTCGCGTGGTACGAGGCAACCCAGTCACAAAATCCATAGTGATCATTTCCCACTTCCATTATGGGATAGGGAGCTCTTGCAGCTTCCTTGACGGTCTCTGGTGTTCAAACTTCACCTTCTGACAAGTCAAGCACTTGGACACAAAGTCTGCTATGTCTCTCTTCATGCCATTCCACCAGTAGCTATCTTTCACATCATGGTACATTTTGGTAGAACACAGGTGGACGCCATGCAGGTGCAGCATGTGCCTCTCGCATGATTTCATTCCTGAGGTTGTCCACATCGGGCACACATATCCTAGAACCTTGCACTAGGGCGCCATCATTGGCAAATCCAAACTCACCACCTTCACCTTGCTGTACTCTTTCTATAATCTTCATCAGTTGTTGGTCTCTGTGCTGGGAAACTCTAACTCTGTCCCTCAAGTCTGGCCTCACTGAAAAGTGAGCCAACAATACCCCCTTATCTGAAAGATCTAGGATTAAACCTTGATCCATCAACTCATGTACCTCCTGAATCAATGGTCTCTTCTCTACTGAAATGTGCGCCAAACTGCCAGAAGATTTTCTGCTCAAGACATCTGCCACAACATTGGCCTTTCCAGGGTGGTACTGGATGGTGCAATCATAGTCTTTCAGAAGCTCCATCCATCTCCTCTGTCTCAAGTTCAAGTCCCTCTGTTGGAAGATGTACTTCAAACTCTTGTGGTCGGTGTATATCTCGCACACTTCACCATACAGGTAGTGTCTCCAGATTTTTAGTGCAAAGACTACAGCCGCCATTTCCAAATCATGGGTGGGGTAGTTCTGCTCATGCCTCTTCAGCTGCCTTGAAGCATAAGCCACTACCTTTCCATTATGCATCAAATCACACCCTAGGCCAACTCTGGAGGCGTCACAATACACGGTGTATCCTTCACCACTCACAGGTAGTGTCAACACAGGGGCAGTGGTTAGACACTCCTTAAGCTTCTGGAAACTCACCTCACAGTCATCTGTCCAAATGAATGGAACATTCTTCCTGGTCAACTTAGTTAGGGGAGCCGCTATCCTGGAGAAATCTTGTACAAAACGCCTATAGTAGCCAGCTAAACCCAGAAAACTTCGCACCTCAGTGACTGTTGTAGGCCTAAGCCAATCAGTTACAGCTTCAATTTTCTTGGGATCCACTTGAATACGGTCACTAGAAACTACGTGTCCCAAGAATGAGATGCTTTCTAGCCAAAATTCACATTTCAAAAATTTGGCATATAGCTGGTGCTCCCTCAAAGTCTGCAACACCATCCTCAAGTGCCACACGTGTTCTTCCTCGGTCCGAGAGTACACCAAAATGTCATCTATGAATACGATGACAAAACGGTCCAAAAATGGCTTGAACACCCTGTTCATCAAGTCCATGAAGGTCTTTGGTGCATTAGTGAGTCCAAAAGACATCACCAAGAACTCATAATGACCATATCTTGTCACGAAGCCGTTTTGGACACGTCCTCATTCCTGATTCTCAATTGATGGTAGCCTGATCGCAGGTCTATCTTGGAAAAGAATCTAGCTCCTTGGAGCTGATCAAACAAATCATCGATCCGAGGAAGTGGATACTTGTTCTTCACAGTCACCTTGTTCAGCTGTCTGTAGTTGATACACAACCTTAATGACCCATCCTTCTTTCTCACAAATAGAATAGGAGCGCCCCAAGGTGAAGTGCTCGGACGTATAAAACCCTTGTCCAGTAGCTCCTGTAGTTGCTCCTTTAACTCTTTCAATTCTGCTGGGGCCATCCTGTAAGGTGGCATTGATATGGGGTTTGTACCCGGAACAACATCAATGCAGAACTCTATTCCCCTTTCTGGTGGCAACCCTGGAAGCTCCTCTGGGAAGACATCCATAAATTCTCTGACAACAGGAACATTTTCCATGCTGACACCTTCTACAGATGTATCTCTCACCAATGCCAAATACCCTTGGCATCCACGCCTCAACATTTTTCTAGCACTAATTGCTGACACCAAATTATATGGAGCCACGCTCCTGTCACCATCAAAGCTAAACTCTTCCACACTAGGTATGTGGAAATACACCTTTTTGTTCCTGCAGTCTAAAGTGGCATAGTGAGTTGACAACCAATCCATCCCCAGGATTACATCAAAATCCATTACTGGTAGAGGAACCAAGTCTGCTGGGAGGATCTTTCCATCCACTACCTTTGGGCTACCGGAAAAATCATATCTACATCTATGTTGTCGCTAAGTGGGGTAGCTACGACAAAGGGCACTCTAAAGTTGTAGGGTTTCTACCCAACCTCATGGCAAACACGGGAGACAAATGAGTGCGTAGCACCGGATCTATCAAAACACGAGCCTCATAGGAATGGACTGGAAGAATACCGCCACAATTGCATTTGAAGCTTGAGCATCCCGGTGGGTCGGGGTGAAAACCCGAGCTTGACCCTACCCCGAGTGGCGAGAACCACGACATCGACTTCTACCTCCGACCGCCTCCAAATCCACGTCCCCTTGTCCTCGGCCTGTTGGCCATGAATCGATCGCTGCCATGTTGGAAGTACCGAATACAATCGGTGAGGAACATTTGCATGAGAACCTGTGACCCCATCGTGGCTCATGAAACGGGCATTCTCTAGCAAAGTGACCGGGTTGGCCATACAGAAGCATACTCGATCCCATCAAACAAGGTCTGAATGTCCTCTTCCACACTGTGCACAAGGTGCCAAGGAGGATCTGAACTGGACCAGGCTGTTGTACCTGAGCGTGACCACCGCTGGATCTGCACAGTGCGAATCCTCGAGGTTTGTGTCTAAAACCACTCTTCTTGTTCCTACTTCTTCCTCTGTAATTATTCTGGCCACCATGCGGAGTACCCATGGAAGGGACACACGAGGAACCCTCGCTCTGTTTTCTTGGCTCTCCATTTGTCATCCGCAGCATAGCTGATCTCTATCTGTCTAGCTCGATCAACTACCATGTCAAAAGACTGATCAGACATCATGGCTAGGTTCGCATACCTTCTGTCAAGCCCCCTTAGGAATCTCGTCACCTTCATAGTTTCTGTAGCTATTGCTGCGCAGGGCATATCTGCTCAATTCGAAATTCAGCAGCATATTAGTCTACGGACACGCCATTCTGTCTTAAGGCCTCAAAGGCCCACCGCTTCGATCTCTCGAAGCTTTACGCACAAATCGATTGATAAAAAGTTCCACAAACTGAGCCCATGTCAAACCTTCCATCCAGGGTAACACGTAGTCATTCATCCATTGTCTAGGCATAGGCCCCATGACATGCTACATACACTCTATCAATCTTCTATCACCAATCGTAATTGCATTTCGCTGCACAGAATCCAAAAACCGATATGCATCGTCTGACACATCATAGGTACCAGGCACCAACTTCTTGAAATTTATGATCTGTTTGTAAGATTCCTCTCTTGGTGCGGTGGACTGCTGCTGCTGTGGAGGGTGGACCATATATTACGCCATCATGTCGATGGTTCTCTGCAGACCAGCTAGAGTAGCTGCCATGGGGTCCATGGGACCCTGTGCCATAAATGATCGATCTCAGATCGGGGTGGTGCTCCTCTACTTGAGCAGCTCTAGGCCTCCTACCCCGCCTCCTCGGGGCAGGCGCCTCATCCTGTGCCGACACCTCGTTGGGCACATCCGTTTACAGTGCGATGGCGGCTCTCCGCTTCTACGCATTTTCACGAAATTCAAGACATTAGCCCACAAAAATTCAAAACTTCTCATTACACAGCTCTATAGACTCATATTTATACATAACATATGGAGCAGAAACTAGAAGCAAAGATGACAATGCAAGACGAATGTGGACCCTATATTTCCGCATGTGACTCCTAGTAGACTCTTCCCAACACTTTAGACAACATTCCCTAAGAATCTGGAGCCTAAGCTCTGATACCACATCTGTCACGACCCAACCTATGGGCCGGACCGGCACTAGGACCTAGGCCAGCCTAAAGCCCCCAAGGCCCGTAGTAAGCCTAACTGTTCATTAACCCAACTCTAAGGCCCATTTGGGCCCAATATCAAGAAAACAAACGGACAGAGTCCGGCCATAAAATGGACTTTCCAACGGGGAGTTTTCGACTCACCCGACCTGTAAAACATAATAAATACTCAATTGGGGAGCTCAGCTCACTCTCCACATACTCATATCCTCATAAAAATAAATGGGAGCTCAGCTCCCTCATCCAATCCATCAAACATGCATATCATTATATGTTTACAGGTCCAACATGATAATAATATTACAGACCATAATCAAATAAATACTTCTAACACCTGCGAAAATTCTAGGAGTAAATAAAATTACACAATATTGATAAACAACCTGCGAAGGAGAAAAGCAGGTTAACCAAAATAAAATCCTCCTGTAGCCTGAAAAAAATATTGAACAGGAGTGAGCGTTCGACTCAGAGAGTAAAATATCAATTTTAACCATAATCTCTATAACTATCTAGTACTAATGCAACCTGTGGAGTGAAATGCAACAGCAACAACATTTTCACATCATAACATCAAAAAGGTAATTTGGAGCACTCACGCACCCTGTAGCATCAATCATAACATATGGGAGCTGATCCTATCTGACTCTCTTAAATCCAACTTTGGTGCGTGAAGAACTCAAGCCGGACTTTCGCTTAATAAGCCAAATCGAGGGTCCCAGCGAAGAACTCAAGCCGTGACTACCCCTCGAAGGATCGGGTCCCAGCGAAGAACTCAAGCCGTGACTACCCGTCCTATCCATAGTCCACACCACATCACACGCACGCCAACGCACGCACACTGCTCCAAATTACCACAACAACATCATGGTACTTTAATATTTATCAATGCATCATAAATCGTGCCTAGAGTTTAACTACATAAATATATGCATATAAGTGATGCATGGGCATGTTGAACATATAATAATATCGAAATTACAATTAAAATTAATATTTTACTCACAGACTTGACGACAATCACTGTGGCGGCTGGGCGGAGGAAGAAGGCTGTCCCGGCTCACCTGACAATTATATTACAATTATTTAATACAATCTGACTCAATACAAATAAAGAAAAAGACCAATTACGTCCTAAGTCGTGCCGAAAATCCGGCAGAGTCTCCCCTATACCTAAGACCTACCCAACCTGCAAAAGGGTTCAAAACACACTTCTATACTCACAATCCATATATCCACAGTTCAATCATATCACACAGCCCCTCCTGGGCCCATCAAATCAGTCATCCATCACAATACGCAAAATTTCAATTTAGTCCTTATTATTGATCATTTTTGCAAAAACTGCCCAAACAAGCTCTAAAAATTCTAAAACTTTGCCCCGCGGTCCTTAGCAATATTACTAAGCTATTGCAAAAAGAATCATAATTTTCTAAGCTACCACGAATATTTTATGGATTTTTAATCCTATTTAAGCACTAGAAAATTACGAAAAAGCAAGGTTCGGGTTTACCTTTGCCAATTCCGACTTCAGGAACGCGCTCGGGACGTCTGACAATGGGGGGGCTAGCCAAAACCTTGGTCCAATTCGGGGACTTTTCCAGTGCTGTCCGTCGCCCGAAATTTGCGAACTTCGGTCAACTGTCGAATTTCCGCGAATCGAGGATACCTACACGAAGCCCATAACACGGGGGTTAGTACATAAATTTTTCAGAATTTTCTAAGCTCATTAAATGCTCGGAAAAATACTGCGAAGTTTCGTGGGACCCACCGAAAAATGGTGTCGAAAAAATTCGAAATTTATGTCGTTGCGAAGCTCTCGACGAGTGGAGCGTGCTGGTAGTCTCGGTTTTCTCGTGGGATTCACGGTTTTCGAGAAATCTGGCCCAAAATTTCGAAATGGGCTAAAATCTTCCCGAGCAAAAATCGGACAAACCGCTCGATGGATTTTGGCGTTCTTGGTGTCTGTGGAAAGCTCTCGCCGAGTAGATGATTTTAGACACAAGACCCGGTCCAATTGGTGGCGGACGCACGGATGGCGGGGAAGCTGAATCGACGCGCAGGGGGCGTTGGCGCTTTTCGGCCATTGCTTAATGCGTGGCCGGGCTGGAGGGGCTGGCGCGCCGGCTTGGGGTCAAGGTGGTCGTGGCCGGGTGGGGAGGAGAGAGAAAATGCGAGGAAGAGAGAATGAGGAAGGAACGCGCGCGGGAGGAAGAAAAAGAGAAGAAGATCGGTCCGATTCGACCGGTCCGATCCGGTCCGGTTCGATTCGGCCGGTTCGATTCAAAATACAAAATTTTGAATTTTTTACTCTGCCTCGAGACCGAAAACGAGGTCCAAAAATTCTGAAAAAATTTCAGAAAACTCAGAAAAATACGTAGACTCCAAATATATTTTTAGTTTTACCACGTGGTCTTTAAATAAATTTTTAAAATTCATCAAAGTTTATATTTTCGGAAAATCGAACCCGATTTTTAAAATCCGAAAAATCTCAAAAAAATTCCTAAAATTTAAATAAAATTAAAATACCAAAAATGCTCATAAAATTTAAAATTTTGGGGTGTTACATAAATCATCCAACAATTAATACAACACAAAGCGTGCCTATAATTGCTGAATACATATATTTATAAGTGATGCATGGGCATGCTTTGAATATACGGTAATAATATTAAAATTATAATTAAAATCAATATCTACTCATAGTATTCCAAAAGTCACTACGGCGGCTGGGCGAAGGCAGAAGATTGACTCAGCTCACCTAAAAATTATATAATAAATTTATCAATATTTATTTAAAATAAACTTTAAAGAGTCAAAGGATAACTTAAGTTTTATCGAAAATCGAGCAGAGTTTCTCCTATATTTAGGATTTACCCAACCTGCAAAGTGTTTTAAATAACATTTTTAAAGGTCATAATCTCACGTCCACAACTAAACATCAACACATGGCTCCTCCTAGGCCCTCCAAACCAGGCAAGTCTCGCACAAACCAACAACTCAATTATAAGGCTTAAAATGGACATTTTGCAAAAGTCATTTAAACTAGCTCTAAAAATTCTAAAATTTTATCTGCAGTCTTTAACAATGCTATAAGGCTATGCAAAAAGAATTATAATTTTCTAAGTACCCATGAATATTCTATGGATCTTTTATTCTAATCTCAGTACTAAGTAAATAAGGAAACTTAGGGTTTGGGTTTACCTATACCGATTTTGAAGCTTGGAACTCGTTTGGGACATCTAAAAATAGTGGGAAGGACCATGATTTTGACCCGATTCTGAGACGACTCTAGCAGCTTGTTTGCCCGGCCCGAAAATGCAAATCTGGGCACCGGTTAAATTTTCATGTAACGAAGATATCTATGCGAAGCCCACAACACTAAGAGTTAGAAGAAAATATTTATGAAATTAAATAAGCTCATTTAAAGCTCGAACAATCACTGCGAAGTCTATGGGACTCACCAAATTTTTAGTATCTGAAAATTTTAAAATTTATATTGCCGCGAAACCCTTGTCGAGTGCAGCACGCCGGTACTTTCAGAATCTCCATGGGGTTCTCGGTTTGGGAGAAATTTAGCCCAAAAATCGAAACGAGCTAAAACTTCCTAAGCTAAAATCAGACAAACCGCTCAATAAAAATTTATGATCTTGGTGTCTATAGAAAACTCTCGAGGTGTAGGTGATGTTTGGGACAAGACCCAGTTTGATTGGTGGCCGGATAGGCCGAATTTTGGCCCGAAAGACTAAAAGTTGCGCTGCTCATGGAGGCTTCTTTTGGCTCATTTTCAGGTGTCCTGAGGTGGAGGCCAGCAAGGCGGAGGTGCCCAGGTGATGCGTCGGCAAGCTGGAGAGGGTGGGATAGCGGTTGGCTGGTGAGGGGAGGAGAGAGGAGAGAGAAAACGAGAGAGAAAGGAGGTTGGTCAGGTGACACGCGAGAGAAGAGAGAAAGAAGAAAAAGGGGACTAGTCTGATTCGACCTATCCGATTCGGTCCAGTTCGATTTAGTCAGTTCGATTCAGGATACCCAAAATTAAATTTTTTACTTTGTCCTGAAACCCAAAACGAGACTCAAAAATTTCGAAAAAAAATTGTAGAAAACTCAAAAAAAATTTTGGAGTCAAAATATATTTTTTGTTTTGCTATGTGATCTTTAAATTAATTTTTAAAAATTGATAAAATTTATTGTATGTGGAAAATAAACTCGATTTTAAAAATTTTAAAAATTTCAAATAAATTCTCAAAATATTTAATAAAATAAAATATTAATATTTATATATAAAATAATTATTTAAAAATTTAGGGTGTTACATATATTATTTGAGTAAAATAATATTTTTGTAGATAAGTATATGCAGCATGATATAAATGGTTAATTTTATATGCTACGTGTAAACAGGGATGATAATGATTAAATTATATATATTTATATATAAAATAAAAAGTAAAGCTTTTATTAAAGGAAAACACAATATAAATATGAAATCACAATAATTTATATAAAAAATTTAAGACAAATCACTTCTATAAAATAAAAAAAATAATTATCTTATTTAAATGATTTAATTATATTGACAGAACATTTGATTTGATAATTTAGTGAGAAACAAGTTTTACTCATTGGTAATTTATTATAAAAAAGAAAAAATCATCGTAATTGGGGTAACAATAAATCATCATAAAGGATAAAATAAAACTCAGATTTATTAATAAGAATAAATTGAGGAGAATTACATATATATTTTAAAATGATATAGATCTAAATATTATTAGAAAAAAATATAAAGAGAAATACAAAATAGAAAATAAAAGATTTACCGATAATCACCCCAAAAATTTCACAAGGAGAAAAAAAAAAAAGAAGGCTAATCAAGAGAAAATTAATTCACCACAAAAAAACAATTGTTTCAGAGATGGAATTTGCGACGAAAATAAATCCATCAGGAAAAATTTCTTTTAGCGATAAACTTTTCAACGAATTAGTGACGGGTATCAATTTAAGGGAACAGTGACGGATATTAAATTAATTAGCGACGGGTTATAAACGAAATTTGTGATGGATAATATTTTCGTCAGAAATCTGTTATAAATTTTAGATTTTAAGACTTAAATCCCTAATATCGACAGCCACATTTTATCATTTTTCTTTCAAAATGCGTCTTCCTCTCTATTTCTCGACAGTAAGGAGTTGCTCCCTCTTTCCATTTGTGACAATCCACCACCGTCGTTGCCATCGCAGGTCACCATTGTCGATTGTGCACAAAGCCCAACTATCATTCTCAAGTTTCGGCTTCTCGATTCAGTACTTAATAGGTAAATAAGTTGATTTTAATTTTGTTTTGATTTTAGTTTTAGATTAGACTAGTCTGATTTTTAATTGGATTAAAATTGAATTTATATAGTTTGTATAGGCATTGGAGTTTTCTCTTCTACAATTTAGAGTTGGTTCTTTGATAATCCAATTCACTGATGATTTCGATTGCACTCTTGCTATTAAGCATTTTTTGTTGTGGAATTAAAAAATGTGCCTAACTTGAATGATCTATGTGAATTTGATTATCCATTATATATTAGAATGGATATTACGCTGTGTTTGGAGTTTTCAGATTTTCCGTTGTAGATAGACTGACTTCTTGTATTTGGGATGGCATTTAAGGAATCAGTTTTTTATCCTAAATAATGTTCAACCTCTTCTTTTTCTGGAAACTTGTTCAAACTAAATAATTAGCTGGACGTATCATTGTTAGACTATCCCTAGTTCTGATAGTAGGAATTGCATATAGGGTATTGGGCTTTTGGTAATTAGTGGAAGTAAATTTCATTGAGGTTTCTTAGCAGTAGGTAAACAATTAAAGAAGAAGAAGAAGAAGAAGAAAAAGAAGAAGAAGAAGAAATGAGGGAGGGTAGTAAAATAATTAGCCAGGAGTAAACTGAGATGTCATAACTTAAATTTCTGTTCATGGGTAAGGGTCAAAATTACCAATAGGTATGATTACAATTTGTTTTTTACTAGACCTATTTTGTCTCATTTTATAAAAATCTGCACCATATTAATTATGGATAACTAGAATAGATAGATGAATACTTAAGTACAAATAATCAGTGAAAAGCATTTGATCAAAGAAAGCTTAAATCACTGGATAGGCTGCACTACAACCTAACTTATTTTCAGATGTCACATGGATAGCAAGTCATGAAAGATGGCTATTTCAAAATCCAATATATCAAACTTATAGAGCATGCCATACATAAGTATCTAGTGTCCTCAAAGCAAATTAATTTAGGTTTGTTTTCTAAGGAAATAAAATATAGTAGAATGTCTAAGATCACAAGGAAAGATCTAATTATTGCAACTAGGAATATGTAAGTGGTAGAGGTGAGTATTCGATTCAAATCGAACCGAATTAAATTATGAAAATCAAATTATATATTTTAGAAACCGAACCGAATTGAAATGGATAAAAAAATCGAATCGAACTAAACTGCTCTTTTTGTTTTAGTTCGGTTCAAACCAATCAGTTTTGATTTTTTATTGATTTTTAAATTTAGACTTGATTTTTAAGTTATTTGATATAATTTTGACTTTGGTTTGAACCTAATAAACATTAATCAATGAAATTAAATAATTTATATATATAATTAAATATAATTCATAAATTCCCAAAAAAAAATAAACCAATTCAAAAATCGATTCGATTCTATTTGATTTGATTTGAATATATAAAATTATTATTCGGTTCAATTCAGTTTAACCGATTTTTTTCTCTTCAAAACCGAACCGAACTAAAATAACTGAAATTTTTATAATATAAAATCAAACCAAACTGATTAAATTTTAAAATCGAAATGATTGAACTGAATTAACTTGATTCGATTTGATTTTTCGGTTTAAACCAAAATCTGCTCACCCTTAGTAAGTGGTCAGGAGGTAGCATTACAATAGTGGCCATGCTTTATAATCATAAAGAAACAATATTCAACTTAACAATTTGAACTATTACACCTGTTGGAGTCCAGTACAAATCCGTAGGATTTTGCAACCAATAAATTTTCATGTCTAGCATTATCAATAAGCACTACTGGATGAGACGCGAGTTATACTAGTTGCAACAATCTTTAGCACTCTGAATGATCTGTTTTACCAGTAATTAAAAATTTCTCATTTTATATGTCACGATCCAAAATTTTGAGCCATGATCGGTGCATAATTTAATTATTCTTAAATCATGCAAGTCTTATCATAGTAACTTGAATAAATATATTGTCACTTACTAATAAAAAAAAAAAGACAAAATCCAAATAAATAAAATACTGAATAAACATCATAAATATCCCATAAGTAAACTGTAAAGTCTCTACAGATTTCAAATAAAAACTTAAACTGTTAAATAAACTAAACTAATTACTAGCCCGAGTAAACATGAATTCGGACATACCATGAGAACAAATCAAAGATTGTCCCTCTCCAGAAAATGGACTGAATATTTGGATCATTGCGAAATTCCACCGATTCAAAGCAGGATAATGCAGAGAAAATGTGATTTGAGCTAATGTTCAGTGAATGATAATTATAACACACAACAGAACAGGAACAGACAGACGCTTGATTAATTTCGCAATAAAATTTCTATCCAATAAAATCATGCTCATGCTATCACAATCATTAATAAAATAATTTCATAAAACATATAAATAAAAGAAATTCATTCAATAAAAATTTTATGGTACGGTATATCAGGGTGATGATATCCTACATTACCAAAGGCCAAATGGTAAGTGCGCTACCAGATATTAGATACCTTCCTCCTCCTTCACAGATATCAATGCATATAATATTAATGCAAACCATAAACTGCAATGATGCATGACTCGACAATGCAACCTAATACCGTGATAGTCCATACGGTGGGGCCAGATAACAAAAACAGATACTGGGCACAGGTACCAATTCAAAACAGAAAATCAATTTGTACAAATCAATCAAAATTAATAAAAAAATTTCAGATAGCAAATAATAACTGATAGTGCAATTCCAATAGTTTTTTTTTTTTAATAATTTCAGAGAGTCAATAAGATCAAATCAATCTCAAATAAATTCAATGTAACATATCATTAAATTTTATAGTCAGATATCAATCAATATAAAGACACTAAAGGCCTGTTCCCGGTAGAAAATCACATGTAAAATAATTGTTAAAATACTGATTTAAAATTTCATTTAACAACAAATTTAATGCTAAAAAATTTTAAAAGGAACTAAAACAGTGCTATGTATTATAATTACCACTCACTTGTAACCTCAAAGACAATAGTTATTTTCAATGGAAAATAGATAATTTCAACTGACAGATTGAATATTCGAATTTCTTACACACCCACAATATAAAAGAAAATATCAAATAATAACAAAATAAAATAGCTTATATATATATATATATATATATATATATATATATAATCTGAATTCAAGGTTTTTGTCTCATAATAATCATTAGCAACTCAATTCAATTCCAATGGTCAAGGAAAAAAAAATAAAAATAAGTATCTAGAGTAGTTGTAACAAATCAAGGAGAGAAAAATAAAATCAAATTCACCCATTATTGAACAAAAAATGAGAATTTTTACGTTGAAAATATAATCGAAGGTGATGAATAGAGAAGTAAAAATTTAGAAATTCTCTGCGCACATCAAATTATAAATCGTAAATAGGTATTTTCATCATCATTTATTTATTGTTATATAGTTTTATATATATATATATATATATATATATATATATATATATATATATATATATATATATATAAAACTATATAACAATAAATAAATGATGATGAAAATACCTATTGAGAGTATTTTGTAGAAAAAGGAGGTGACAAACAGGTTTTGAGAGCAAAGTTTAGCAGAAGAGATGATTAGGGTATATATATTTCAAGAGTTCTATTAGATATAGAATGGGATAAGAGTTATTATTGAACTTGGTTATTTAGATTGCAGATATATATTTAATTTCAAATATATATATATATATATATATATATATATATATATATATATATATATATATATATATATAAATAAGCAGACCATCTAATAAAATATTTTTTTATAAATACATTAAATTATTGTTAGCTAATTAAAATAAAATAAAATAATAATAAATAATAAATATATATGAGTTTCTACATTATAATTCTAGAACAACTTTCAGTAACACAAAGAAAGATGATAATATGCAGACAGTTCCCATTATAAATCCATTATCATTAAATTACAGAAGCATAAAAATACAAATGCATAATAAATATGATTTCTCCCATCAATAATCTCAAATGGATTTAGACAGTTCCTTTCTTTTCTTTTTCTTTGGGTTGGGACAATGCACCCTCTTGATCAGCATCATGATCATTACTGGCAAAGACACAGAACCTTGGAGCTTAATATGATTTGACACCCTGATATACTAATATGTACACGAATTGAGTAGTTTAACATTGTTCAAAATATTATAGGGACCTGTGCCATCTAAAGTAGTTCCAAAGTTATTTAGTGGTGATTTTTACTGTTCTTTATTTATACACTACCATGTAAATTGACTGTTATAATCAAACATGATATGCTTCATTCAATTGTAGCTTAATTGGTAGAGAGGAAGATTATGGCTATGCTATGCATGCGAAAAAAAATTTTTAGTGAACGAATTTTGATAATAGAATATGCTATTTGTTTCTTCCTTTCATTCATTATATGGTTGTTTATTATGATTGTTAACTATTGATATATGTTAGACAATGTAGACAAAGAGTTGTTTCCATCCATTTTAACATTTCTTGTTAAAAAATATTGTGTTATATTAAAAAATCCTGTTTCCTGTATTATTAAGAATAGCATTTTTTTTTTAATGGTGATAAGTCAATTTAATTTTGGCATTTGCTTAATTCAAAAAACAAAAAAATACTTGAGGTTAGGAAACATACTTCTATAGTTAAGCCTTGAGGGCTCCTTTTGAGTTGGCTTTGTAATTTTTATGTGCCTATTTGGTGATATAAGGTCTGTCTGGCACTGGTAGGTTGCTTTTCGTAGCCTGTGCTTGTTAGACCATGTTTTTGGAAAAGCTAGATTTTCCAGCTTTCACTAAATCATCGTCCACTAGCAGCAATACAAAAAAAAAAGTAAAAATAAAAAAGCAATTTTGATGAGCAACTGAAAATATAGTGCCAAACAAGATTTTGTGGCAGAGTAGTGACTGATTTATTGTGAAAAATAGCTAGGTATGAGATATATGGCAATGTTTTTTTTAATCATTTTAACATGTCATTTTCATTAATAAGGTTTTCTTTTAAATGATGAGGAGCTTGAAATGTTGCCGGCATAACTCTTTGTAGGTTTTACACATTTTTACTGTATATTAGATTGATATCAGTGATATAATTTGGTCCTCTGTTTGGCATAAAACTAGTTAGTGTGGCTTATGTATTTGGTTTTTCACACCATGTAAGTTTGCTTGATAATTCTTGAATAGAAGTGGAAGAACTTAAAAATATAAATAAGAATTTCATTATGTGCAAATCTAATACCATTTAAGGTCTAGTGTATGAGAAAGATGATTATTGAACAAACAGGATGGTACTGTTTGTGAGTTAACATGCAAAGGAAAAATAAAGATGTGTCTATGCATTTCTTATTACAAAAAGCTTTATAATGGGAGGAAATATACTTTTATTCTGAAAAAGCATAAAGTTCTTAAATTTGCTATTTGTGCCTATCATAATGCCAAGGTATTAGGCAGTCATACTCATATCAAACAAAAAGATGTTTAAATTGAGATTTAGCTATGTTGTTAATTAATATTCTTTAAAATTTATTCACTTAATATTTCTATCATAGTTAATGCAAGATGAAGGAAAGGAAGATTAATTTTCCTTGACGATTTGGAACTTCTGCACTTCCTTGGAAAAGGATTTTGACTCTCGTAATCTACAAAAGTGGGTAAAACTCTTGGTTGATGGGTAATACAAAAGATAGATCAATTACAAAACATGCTGGTGGTTCAATCAAAATTGAGATTTATGAGGATCGATTGGTATAATTTTTTAATTTAAGTTATTTTTTTATTTATAGTTATGGATTTTGTTGGTTGTAAAATTGTTTAGTATGTATTTTGTTGATTACTCAATATGATAATTTTTATTTTGTAGACAAAGAAGTTAGGTAGGCCACCAAATAAGTTTGAAGTATTTTGAGCAACTTGCACCAAAAAGGGTACTGATGGTGTATTCATTGATGGCAAATCACAACGGGTCGATGTAAGTTTTTTTGAAAATATTAATTTTACCACGATATTTTTCTAATTTAATTTCATTGTTATTAAGTTGTATTGGACTATAATGTAAGGTTATGTGTGTTGACTATTCATTTAATAAGATATTACTGTATTACATGTCTTTAGGAAGATTATGCAAGTGCAATTATAGAGAAATATGGTTCTAATTCTGAATCCCCGCCAATATTTGATATGGATAAGTGGATAGAAGTATCTGGAGGTTTTAATAAAGGAAAGGTGTATGGTTTTGGATATTCTGCAAAATCTCAAACAAGTGGATCATCTACTTCTCAATCATGTACATCTGCTTATCCTGGGTCATCTTCTCAGCTTGTGACGACACAAGAGGAAATTCAACAACTTATAAATGAAAAAACATCATGAATGAGGGCAAAGATAATGGCAAAAATACTTGATCAGGTATGAAAGGAGTTAAAGACTACAGGTGGTACTCAGTTTGCAACATCTTCACATTCGACCACTTCAGACTCCACAAATCCATAGAATAATATAGATAATTGACTATACTATTTATGTTTCCATTTAAATATATTATTATTTGTGGAATATTAATAGTACTTTTTCTGAATATGACTGTATTTTAACTTACATTATGTTAATATTAGCTACTTTGTACGGATTATTTTACAACTTTATTAATATATGCATTTTAATTATGTTGATTAGGAAAATTATAATTAATATATTGTATTTATTTATAGATTTTTTTATTTATTCATTATATAGGAATAACATAATAATTAAAAAATAATAAATTTAATGATAAATAATATTATTTTTTTGATAGATTCACGACGAATTAGCGATGGAATTTTAAAATTATTTAAAATTTTAAAAATTATTTATTCATTATTGACGAACCATATGACTTTAGCGACGGATTTAGTGACAAAATTAAACATAGATTTTTTACGGATTAACGACGACATTTTTCTGACGACACTAGTAATAAAAAATTAATTCGGTTTCATTTATATTAGTGACGGTATATTGCGTCACTAAATGTTAACGACAGTTAGAAATTTTGGTCGCAAAATTTCTGACGAGTGTTTTAACGACGAAAACTTGTCCGTCGTAAATCAGTCACTAAAGTCTTTTACGATGAAAAATAACCCATTTGCGACGGATATTGTGGTGATAATATTATATTATGGATTGTATAAAAATCATTTTATTCCAATTTAATTAATAAATTTAATATTCGATTCCTTTTAAATCCTATTATTATTCTAAACTAAGTTTCAAATTTAATAATCATTATTTAAATACTACTCAAATTTGTTTAATTTTGTAATATTTTAATAAATAATTTATATAAAATATTATTAATAATTCTATAAAAATATTTATATTTTATTTATTTAAAATATAATATTTCAAAATTTATAAACATTACTATAAAATATATATTATATTTAATTAATTATTTATATAAATAAATTTAAGTAATAAATATTTGATAATACAAAGCTTAAATTTATTTTTTTAATGGGTATTAATTATTATTATTATTATTATTATTAAATTTCAATTTAAATTTAAATTCAATTATTTATTACTCAAAATTATCAAATTATGACCAGATACTGGAAGAAATCTGACTCTGCCATAGTCGGTGGTGAATAAGAGTCACACGAGTTTTCCCTCATTTGGTGGGTCGCTGATGAAAAGCTCATGCAAGTATTCCCTCATTTGGTGCGAGAGTCGGTCCATTGGGCCATCTGTATACCTAATCATATTAATGAGGTGATCATATAAAATTAGTCCCTGTTAATATTATGTTTCTGTTGAAAAGTTGCTTGTGAACTCTTCCTATGGTTTAATTATATAAGTTCTAAGAGAATATATTAAGAAAATAAATTGAATTTAATTCAATTTCAAAAATTAATTTAAAAAAAAGGTATTTAAAATCACATAAAAGATATATTATCCGTATCTCAAATCAATATGAGATATTAATATATCCTCTCGCACTCAAAATCGTATACTTATGTGAGACCTAATATTAATTGAAGAGATTTTGATATTATTTTAAAAAAATAAACCAATCCTAATTCAACCCCAAAAATTAATTTAAGAAAGGGTGAGTGCAGGCACATTATTTATATGTCAAATCAATATATTTGGATGTGTGTGAAAAAGCTCAAACTTAATGACCAATGTGAATAAATATGGTACGAGAATTTTTTCTGGTTGAGTTTTTGAATGCACGGCTTACTTTGATGCTAGGGTTCCTATTGACAACTGCGCTATGTATGGAAACCCATTAACTACATTTTAAATTTATTCCATTATTAATTAAATATAAGAGACAACCGATATATATATATATATATCACAAATTAAGTCAATTGTTTAAATAAAAAATTCAATTTAAAATTTTTTGATTTCAAAATAAATTTAAAATGTGTTAAAAATTAGAGAAGGATTTGAATTGCAAAGAATTTATTCAGTATAATTATTATATCTATATATATATATATTAATTTTTAATTATGTAGAATCTACTATAAATAATATTTAGAATAAAATTATTATATACATAAACGGGTGTACTTTTATTGGGCCATGTTTAGGGCTTGGGTAAGGTCACCCTCTATATGGGCCACTGAGCAATTTTAAGGCCCAATAGAAACTGCACAGTGCATCCTTTTTAGTGAAATGAAGACTATGACTACATGGTTAGATTACTACCATCTACCAGTGACAACTGGCAAGATCGACTGTGTCAGTAACCATTTTAGATCACAGAATCTGGAATCCATTTCTTGGAAGATCCGAAATGACGGATCCGAGTCTAGAGTTGCAGGAGTCGGGTTGGGAGGAATTGAGGAGAGAGGCTAGAAAGCTCGAAGGAGATCTTGATGTCAAGCTCTCATCTTATGCCAAGCTTGGCGCTAGGTTCACCCAAGGAGGTTCGATTTTTCTCTTTTGCTAATTTTACATGCGCATTTTGGTTATTATCAACTCTAGAACTGGAATTAGTGATTTTCATTCCTTGTTAGTTTGGATTTGGAAAGATGCTGATCCCAATTTAATCATGATTTAACTGTGTATGAGCTATTTTGTTCTAAATTAACGATTGTCTAAGCTAGAATTAAATTACTGTGTCAAAGAATTTTTTTTTTTTTTTTTTGTTGCAAATCACATTTCAATAAGCGTTGTCTCTAAGCTGTGTGGATAGTGCAAATTTCCAAAGTAGATTACTGGGTTGATTAGGTTCATGATGAATGGCGTGATTGATACCGTTTACTCCGCTGAGTTGAATTTCAAGGGAGAAGGTGCTCAGAAGTTGGTTTGGAAACTGGAAAGGAAGAAACGAATGTGGCTTCTAAAAATAATTGATGACTTACAAATCCATTCCCCGTTAGATTTTTGCAGTGTTTTCCTTTCTTTACATCACCACAAACCTGGTCGTATTTCTGACTCTGAAGTTAGATATGCGGTACAACACTGTGATATTGCAACCTTATCTGGCTTGGTTTATCTTCATTGCTTTGAAAACATATCATCTGACATAGTTGCATTACACGGGGTGTACATTGGATACGCTATGGTCGGTGATTGCTCTAGGAGATGAATATGATGTGTCAAAACTAGAGAAGATATCATCTGTCTGCCCACTGTATTGCTGTAATCTATTAGTATTAGTGCCTTCCTTCTCTCAAACTGGATTGCCATCTTAGCAGTTAGGTTACATATTCATCATATATATTTTCAAATACTACTTTATCATTTCTTTTAGTAATGCAGTAACAGAGCAACATTACCGGCCATTCAACAAAATTGTTTTGTATGGCAATAACCTGTCACAACCTCTTTGTGCTTCTTGTCATTTTTTGATTTTTTCACTTCTTTAATATGCATATAGGTGTTGCCCTCATGTTCACCAAGTTTATTTTGTATGCATAAATCTCTTTGGAAACACCAATATCATATTCTTGGTTGGCATGTTCTTACTTACTCTACTACTGAGAATGCAATAATTCCGTATACTACTAGAGAAGCAGTGAGGACATGTCCTTTACTGTTTATATATTGTAAATTCCAACAGTTACCAAATCAAAATATACTTTATTTTGCAAATTGTTGCTTGTTTATCTAGGGTGAAAGTTTGGTTGCCAATGTAGCGAACAAATTTTAAGGCTTTAATTGTTATTGTTCTGCTGCTGCAGAACTGATATGTCATCTTAGATAATTATTCTAGTTTTAGCTTTAACTTGTTGCACTTTCATGGTTTTTATGGCAAATAGCTTGATAAGACTGTCTTGGTTCCTCATGATGTATGCTTTAGGTTCAGGTTATGTAGACACTGGTTCACCAACAGTTGGATCCAGCAGGTCATGGAAGTCCATGGAAATGGAAATCCAGTCACTGCTTGAAAAGTTAGTAGATACAAATGATGCTATGAGTAGATGTGCTGCATCTGCTGCACCAACTACATCAGTTACTCAAAAGCTCGCAAGGCACAGAGACATACTTCATGAGTTTACCCAGGTTTCCCATGAGTTGCTATGATTTCAATTTGTAGCATTTTCTGCATCTAGTTGCATTTGAATTTCATTGCATTACTTTGATTTTGAATTATGTCTTATGTGACTCTAGTTGCAAGACAGCATTGAACATTGCACTGACTATTCTTGAATTGGCTATTTGGATATAATTACATAACATTAACTTCCCAGTGGATTATCACAAGATCTTGTAACATTTGTCATTGAATTTGTAAACATTTCTCTTTATATCATTTCTCTTTATAGTTCATGCAGGCTAATATTCTATCTGCTTAGCTGTTTTGAATGTGGGTGTCTAAGATCAATCTAGGATCCCAGTAAGCAAATTTTTTTTTTTCTAGTCAATAGCACTTACATTCTTTTTGCTGCCTGTTGGTATTGCGGTTGAATGGTTAGTCCATTATAGCAGCTCTTATGTGGATACATAATTGAGAAAAAGAATTACACTATGAAGGCAGATGCTAGTCATAACAGGAATTTTCATGTAGTTTTTATTTAAACAGTTTTCCCTGCGTATGTACCAGGCATCTGCATTCTTTTTCTTTCATGTGGATGTGAATTCTGTATTAAGAATTGTTCTATCAGTGCTTCTGTCTCATTGGAAAAAATAGAATTTGTTAATTTAGGAATTCAAACGAATCAAGGGAAACATAAACTCAATGAGGGAACATGCAGAACTTCTGAGTTCAGTCAGAGATGATATTAGTGAGTACAAGGTAAGCTTTGTTCAGTTCTTAGATATTGTCATTTGACTTTATAATCTATTCTTGTTTATCAAAAGTTGAGGTTTTGTTGTCTACCTTCATACAGGCATCTGGGAGTATGTCTCCAAGAATGCTGTTACTACGAGAGAGAGCTGCCATCCATGGAAGTATTTCTCATGTAAGACTTTGCCTTTTTTTTTTTTTCACATTTCGTGTCAGATGCTTTGGGAAAAAGCTTTTTCAAAATGCATTTCTTGCAATCATATGGCACAGTAGGCAAAGAAATGAGGAAATATAGTGAACCGGCAATATTGGAATGGATAGAATAAAAGAGCAATTTTTGCCAGTGAAGACATAAAGGTGGGGAAAAATTTGGAGAGGACAAATAGAAGTTTTTTAATTAAGTTCAAAGAGCTACAAGAAGTAGAAGCACCAAAAGGGTGTCAGTGCAGTGAAGAATTTGCAATGGACTGAGTTTATTGCCTATCTGGCCTTGAGTACTGCTGACAGCTAGGTGGTAGAAAGTTGTTTGTGTTTCTTATTTTAAATTGAGGTGGTTTAAAGCTTTCTGAATTTTGTTTTAGTAAATAACAGGTGCCATTTATTTGTGTTGGTTGTCTATTGCATGATATCATGGTAACTTTTTGCATGAATATTGACCTAACATGGGTTTGGCCGTGGCATTTTCACTTCTGGGTGTGAAGTGGGCGTGTGGCATTCTTGAAGCACCCTACATTTTAGATTTGTTATGATCTATATTTCAGATTAAAAAACAGTTCATTTAAGTGCTAACTTAGTCAGCAATGGCTTCTCTGATTGCTAGCCAATTGACTATGTTAGAGTTGCCTTTTTGCAGATAGATGATGTTATTAATCAAGCTCAAACAACAAGAGCTGTCTTAGGTTCTCAAAGGGCTTTGTTTGGAGATGTTCAAGGAAAAGTGAAGCTTCTAAGTGACACGTTTCCTATTATCCGTGGCCTGCTTGGTACTTAATGAAATGATTAGTATTACAGAGTTTACTTCTTGATGTAGTTCAGATTCAGTAGTGATGCAGTACTCTTTTTTCATTTTAGGTTCTATCAGGAGACGGAGATCAAGAGACACCATTATTCTGTCCACTGTCATTGCTGCTTGTACGTTGTTTCTTATTATCTATTGGCTCTCAAAATGACAGGTGTGATTTATCATACAGAAATTACAAAATGATGATGGTCTTCAAAGGAATTTTTCTGTAATATGTTAGGATGAATAATGGATCAAGTTCTCTGTACCATAGCCTGTGGTGCCTTCATACTGCCATTGTGCATCAAGAATATCTTTTTTTTTTTTTTAATTTTTTTTTCTTTTTTAAAATGAAAATTTTGTTGCGTGGCCAAATATAGGTATTGCTATTAGAGAGTGTTTAGCCAACAAAAGACTCAGGTTATTATCAGAAGAAAAGAAAGTGTCTATGTGTTGTGGTTGTGTAGTGTTCCAATGGTTTCGTGGTAATGTCCTAAAGTCGAATTCTCTTCTGGTTGCATAGCCTTGTCAACAAATGGAGTTTGTTGATCAGCTTGTGCTAAAGTGCAATGAAGTATTTTTCCTACGACATGGCCAAATGCTCAATTGTTTTGCTGGGTAGTACATGTGAGTGCTAGGCATTTTGCCCTCTATTAGTGTTCCCTTTTTTTCCCGCAAAATGAAATTGTCCGTCCAGGTTGTGGTCCAAACGGGATGTGATGTGGCCCAATCGCAAGTGCACGGGTCGTACAAGTAGTATAGAAAAAGATATCGTTCCCACGAGGAGTTGTGTTAATGATTGAATTTTTGATATAAAAAGTTGACTAAATTGAACTATCTTTGAAATTAAAGTAACAAATTGATGGGTATTTGAGTATGAAATTTATATGTGCAAAATTAATAATCTATTAAAAAATATATTAATTAAATTAAAATTGCATCAAATTGAAATAAGTAAGTTCAAATATGGTAATATTTAAAATGGTAAGTAATAAAATTCAATTAGAAATTGACAATGATAAAAAGGCGATTCCGGAGTTCGGGATTTCATATTCAAGCTATTTTGGGATTTTTAAATTGGTTATCCAATCTTGTGGAACTTATGGGTTTTAAGGAGATTAATTCTTAAATCCTTTGAATACCCTTTCGAGTGAGACAAAAAGTGCCTTAATCAATCTAATCCTACTTTCGTGGAGTTAGTTAATTAAGACCCATTAGGTTCTTTAATTAATCTGTGAATCCTCTTAATCCTTAGTCTATTTCTAGATCTAAGTTAATTAAGTCCAATTTCTTGATTATCTATCACAAGGCCTTCTCCTTTCGGTGCCTCAACCATGGATTAAGAACATCACTTAATGGGATCCTACATTAAGCATGTCATTGAGCACACAAGAAATGAATAAAACTCATTAAGACCACAAAATATGGATTACCCAATCAAAATTCACAAAATATCTCAAATATTACAACCCTTACTCCAGAATCTAATTAAACTACTCACTACCCATAATGCTTACAAGATATTCTAAGTTTAAATGGAAATAAAGCTTTAATCTAGGCTAAGAAACAAAAAAACTAAACACTAGAAAGGTAGGAAAAATGTAAGGAAAGAAAGAAATCTCCAAATCTGGTTGGAAATGGTGTGGAAAATGAATATGACTCTTCAGCTGCTCCTGCTCCTCTCCCTTTTTCTGCTCTCCTTCTTGTCTTGTCCCCTCTTCTAAAATGGGAAATGGGGCTATTTATAGCATTTTCTGACATGGAGCCCTAAAATGATGTGTTTTAGGAGGAATTTTCTGAGGGAATCTTCTGCCGGCTCATTAATGAAACCTTTGTGGGACTGCATAAGTTATGCAGTCCTTTATGCAGTTTTCGGCTGTTTCTGGTTCACTTATGCGAAACTGCATGACTTGGCGCATAGTTTATGCACAATTCCGTGAGACTTGCATAAGGGAGGCGTGAATCTGCATAAGCTATGCACTCCCCTTATGCACAATTCGGCAGGTGTTAGAACAGTGTTTCTTCTCCTTATGCAGATCTGCATAGCTTATGCGGCAAGTTATGCGCAATTTGGTCAATGCATATTTCAACTTGAAAACTTGTTTTTGACATCTTTGGCTGTAGAAGTCACTCCTCAATGTAAAATTTCTCTTCAGTCCTTCAAAAACACCATTTTTCCTACAAAACAAAGTAAAAATTATAAATTAATCCAAAATTGACAATTATGAAAAACTAACTAAATAACTAATGAAATTAGCTAAAAAATGATTAATAATCAAATAAAATGGCTATGAAATTAAACCTAAATGATTGTGTAAAATGTATGCATCAAATACCCCCAAACTCAAGCTTTTGCTTGTCCTCAATCAAACTTTAAAATGTGATGCAAAAATTTTTAGGAGTGCCTTATCCAAAGAGCTATGAAAATCACCTATTAAAATAACTTAACACACCTTTAGCCATACCAGCAATTCATATACCATCCTTCAAAATGCAAAGAATCTAATGCTTATCCAAGCTTTCATCGCTTAGCCATCAAGTCAATTATCATTCAAAATCCCCAAACCAACCAATCAAAAGAGAGAGTCATGCTCAAAAGGAATTCTAGGACAATCAATAACCAAAGTGTCTCTATATAGAATGATGGAATTAAATGAATGAATGGATAATTTTCCAATCCCATAGGCAAATTCCCTACTCCTATCTCCTCTAATGTAGCAAGTACGATCAAGAGATCAAAGGTCTTTTTAGGAATATAATGGGGCTATGGGGTTCAAAATGAGGCTAAGAAGAAAAATGGGTAAAAAGGGTTCAAAGCATGAGAATATTTTCAATTTTGAGACATAAGGTACACTTCTTATTTTATTATATTTTTTTCTTTTTTTATATGGGGGAGAGAAATACACAATGAGGATTGTCAAGTGCTAGCATAGTTTACAAAGCACATAAACATGGAGGGACATTTTGATTCTTTAAACTTGTATCTTGCATTTTCTTTTGATGATTGTCCCTAAAATTTGCCACCCCCAAACTCATTTCTTTTAATACTTTGGGTGGATTTCTTTCATTTTGAATGACAATGGTGAAAAGCATATATACTAGCACTTTTACAAGATGACAAGTATTTCTTCTCCCTTTTATTGAATTTTTTTTTTATGTACCTAATATTGTAAATAATTATTCTCATGAAAAGGGTTAGAGTGTTTTGTTCATTGGCTAGGTAACAATAAGGATTTCAAGAAAAATTAGGGATAAAAAGGCTCAAAGGGGTTTGCAAGGGTCAATTTTAATTAGGAAAAGGGCCAAAGGTTTAAAATGAGAAGGTTTAAATCAAAGAATGCCTAATCATCTCTCTTTTCAAGTACAAGCTGGTATTTCGCCTTGAAAGGTTTGGAAAATTTGTTCTAGGATTGGTGAGACATCATTTGACTACCTTATATCCAATAACTCCCTCTAAACATTCCAATCTCTAAATGACTAGTTGGGTGGCTTTTTGGCTAAGAAGATATAGGCAAGGGATAGACACTTCAAAACCTTGCATCTCTTAGGAAACTTTCAATCCACAAACCAAACTAAAGGTAAGTCAAATCACTCTCATAGGCAACTTTTCAATACTCAAGGGATTTGGCAAAAAATTTTAATGCATGATGCATGATGCATGATTCCTAAAAATGAGTAATGCATTAACTAAATGGAGGAAATCTATTTGTCTATTTGTGTGCAATATGTACAATTTCTAAGTGATGTATAATGTGTGTGTAAATGTGTTATGTATATGTATGTATGGATGTATATGTAAAATATTTACAGTATATGTAAATGGAATGGGATGAGATGCTCTTATACTCAAAATGTGAAAAATGTAGCAAAAATTAAAATGTGCACCCCCAAACTCAAAATTAGACATTGTCCTCAATGTCTCAAGCAGTGTATTACCAAAACTCAAAGCAAATAGTAATTACCATGAATTGTGAAATTTAAGAGCAAAAAGAAAGAGTTACCTGATATAGAGCAGATGAGAATTCAAGAGATAATGGGAATGCATAAGAAGCTGCACATGTTATGCAGAGTAAAGTGCTGTCCAGAACAGGTGCATAAGTAGGGTGCATAAGCCGTGCGGTGCTGCATGAGTGGCAATAAGGACTGCACAGGCTATGCAGAACATTTGCATAAGGGTATTCATAACCTGTGCAGTATATTCAAAAGCTGCTGCATGATGATGAGCAAGGGAAAAATGTGCAACCACCAGTAGAAGCATGCAAATATATACAGAGTATGGACAAATATGCACAAAAGGGCAGTAAAGGCAATGAAAATCAAAGAAAAACTAATGTAATAGCCATCCAATAAAACTTCAAGAAAAACAGAATTCAAAACAAATTAAAATTGTTTCAACATATCTACAAAGAAAAAGGCCTACAAGTTTGAACAAAAGTAAAACAGAAACTAATCTAATTCTATTGTTTTGCCCTTGTCCAAAGAAGTTGCTAAGGGGCTGGTTGCTGCTGGTTGCTGTCGAAATGATGGTGCTGGAGGAGGTGATGGAAGTGGAGGAGGCATTCCCAGAAAAACCATCAGTTGCTTCATCATCTCCTTTAATTCTTTCTGCTTGTCTCTGGTTTCCATGACAAAGTCAAATAGTTGATCATGACGATCCTTGAGGGTATCAAGACCAGTGTCAAGCTTCCTATCCACAAAGTATATATCATCACTAAGCCTTTTAAGGTAGGTGAATAAGGCTTTAGTGTTGAAGGCAGGAGGGGCTGTGGATGAAGAGGGTTCAGCTGCAGGAGGTGTGGGCTATGCAGAAGCTGCTGGGGTGTCCTGTGCAGACTGAGGGGGTGGGGTAGGTTCAGCAGAGTGTTGTTGGGCTGGTGGAACAGATTGTCCCTCTGGTTGTGCAGTGGGTTCAGTTTCTGTTGCTGGTTGTGCAGTGGCAGAAGGTGGCAAGTTGAATCCTGTTTTGGATAGGTGTGTAGCATCAAAATATAGGGTGTCTACAAGTGCTGGTATTGGATGCTCTTCCGGATTAAAACCAAAATGCTTGGCTATGACAGTTATAAGCCCACCCAAGACAATGTCACCTATGGATTTGGTGGCAATATGCAACACATGCTCACAAAAGAAGTAACCAGGAGAAACCTTGACCTTGTGAAAGGCACACCATAACATGAATAATTCAGATTTCCCAACAGCACTAGAACTAGTCCCTTTGCCCAAAATAGTGCTAGCAATAAGCCTATGGATAAACCTAAGTGCAGGGTCTAGTATTTGAGAGGTTTTGGATCTGCCAGTAAAAAAAGTCTGAGGTTGGTGTGTGATAATTCTCCAAAATTGAGCAGCATTCCAAATAGCTTTGTTTGCTACCTCTACCCCAGTATATGGTACTCTAAATAGCCCATCAATTGCAAACCCAAGAATGCTATGAAATTGGTCCAATGATAACTCTCTATTCTGCCCCAAACATCTAAATTTCATAGTTGGCTTAAAATCTACATCATGCAATTTCAGGGTGGCAGAGAATGAGGAAATGAATTCCAAAACTAAAGCTGGATAAATAATTTCTTGCTTGTGCACAAATTCCATCCAACCCATACCATCAAGATAGGCAATCACATTGTCAAATAAACCAAGTGATTGGAGAGAGTCTGCAGAAATATACCTAGTGGGTTGCACCCTCCTTTCCTTAAGTCTCTTAAAGGTTGCCTTGTGAGTTGTATCATGAAGGGACCATGGTAGTTTTGAGACCTGTGAGGTTGCTGACATTTGCTTTTTGCTGGAAGAGGGTGATTTGGCTTGTGTGGAGGCTGAAGTTTTTGCGTTTTTGGGTGGAGATTCTGACATTGGGGTGGTGGGTGGTTCTTTGCGTTTTGAGAGAGGAGGTGCAGAGGCAATGGGTTGCGTAGATTTCGACCTAATTTTTCTCTTGTAAGTGGCTGTGGGGGGTGGAGGAGGAGTTTCTTGTGGAGGAGAATCGGGGTTGGGAGGTCGCATGGACAATGGCGAAACTTGGAAAGGGGAGGTTGGAGGGGAATGGGGAGGCGATTCCATGGGTTCCCGATAGTGTGGATGGAGGAGATGAAGGCGAAAATGAAAAATGCAGGGAGAAATTAGGGTTTATACGACGAAAATACGAGTGAAGAAGAAGGGGAGAGGAAGAGGTATGCCGGAATAAGGGTCGTGGGGGGAAAAAGGGAATGAACAGGGATATCGGGAAGTGGAGGTGGGAAAAATGGTGCCAAAAACAAATTTTTGATTTGAACAGGGCATGTGTTAAGGCTGCATAAGTGAAAAATGAGTGTGCATAACTTATGCACTCTCTTATGCATGTTTCGGTGGGTGATAAAAAGTGTGAAAAACTGATTATGCAAGAGTGCATAGCCTATGCACTAACTTATGCAAGTTTCGGCCTGTTTTGGATTTCAGAAAAATAGGTCATGCAGAAGTGCATAAGTCATGCACTCTCCTTATGCAGGTCTCGGTAAGTTCTGGAATTCAGGGAGAGCGGTCATGCAGAAGTGCATAAGTCATGCACTCCTCTTATGCAGGTCTCGGCAAGTTTTGAATTTTTAAGGGTTCGGTCATGCAGAAGTGCATAAGTTATGCACTCTGCTTATGCACCTCTCGGCAAGTTTTGGAATTTAGAGTTTTTGGTCATGCGGCAGTACATAAGCTATGCGCTCTCCTTATGCAGATTTCGGCAGAGAGAGAAAATGCAAGATTTGAAGTCATGCAGAAGTGCATAAGTTATGCACCCTGCTTATGCACCTCTCGGCAGGTTTTGATTTTTGGAGAGTTCGGTCATGCGGTAGTGCATAAGTCATGCACTCCCCTTATGCAGATTTCGGCAGAAAGAGAAAATGCAGGATTTGAAGTCATGCAAAAGTGCATAAGTCATGCACACACTTATGCAAGTCTCGGCAGGTATGAAATTTGACAAAAATGTGGCTATGCAGAGTTGCATAAGCTATGCACCTCCTTGTGCAGTTTGCAACAGAGATGAAAATGGCAAGAATTGTGGTTATGCAGGATTGCATAAGCTATGCAGTTACTTATGCACAATTCAATAAGATTGAGAGAACAATTGAAAATGATTTGCAAGTGTGAAAAATACCCTAGAATGAAGAAATATAATTCTATGAAGCATAAACCATGAGAAATTTTCACCAAAAACACATCAATATATACAAAGTCCATCAAAATTGCATCACACAAGCTTGTAAAAATGAATCCTGCATAAAAGGCCTTTGTTAACCATGCCATTTTGACTCAAATTCTGCAAATCAACATTTAGCACATTAAAACTCAATAAAATCTGCATAAAGTTGCATTTATCCACAAATGAGAAATGAACTCTCCAAGTTATGCCAAGAAAATGCAATATGTCCACCTTGAATCTCACAACCCAAATAAGCTCAAAACTACAAAGATGACCCACTTACCACCATATTAACATTATAAGCACAAATACTTAAAAATTACACACACAACCTCACCAAGAACATAAGTCATCTGCTGTAGACCCTTTTTTGCTGTAGAATTTCATTTTTTTTTTCTCTCTGCATAAACCAGGTAGCAAACCTGCGCAGGTTATGCAGCAAAAATCAATCAATTTTGGGAGAGTTGAAGGATAAAATATTAGCTAAGGATCACTCCCCAGCAGTTCATCAGCCTTCCTCCATTGAAATACATCTACAAGGGACAAGATTCAACAATGTCAAAAATTGAATTTGGGGAGATTTTAGATAAAAACAAAAGCAATGTAAATAAAAGTAAATCAACAAAAAGGAAAATAAAAGAACTTGGGATGCCTCCCAAGAGCGCTAATTTATAGTCCTTAACTGGACTCTTTTCATGTTTCATGATGGCTGAAATTGGAATTTATTGCCTCTGTTTCCAATAGGTGCTTCAATGAATCTATACTTCATTTTCTTTCCATCACATGAGAAGATCCTTGTTGCTTTGTCTAAAAATCCAACCATTTCTTTCTTGACAACCTTTGGTGCATCTTTTTCTTTGAGAGATGGTTACTTGACCTCACTTTTCTCCACTTGTTTAAGTTGAAAGATTGGTGCCATATGACAAGGTGGATTACTCTTCAAATATTGTGCAAATACAGCCTCTTTTGTATTTTCATTATTGATAGTCCCTTCATGGACAAGACAACTTTCAAGAGAAGCCTTTGGATAGCTCTTTCTAAAGTTCTCTTTTGCTAACTCATCAACTATATCAATTCTCGAACAAGAGTCTACATCTTCATGTTGCTTCTTCTTCTCATTACCAATATTGAAAACTAACTGATCCTCTCCGACTCTAAGAGTAAGCTTTTCACCTTTCACGTCAATCAAAGCACCAGCTGTAGCTAGGAATGGCCTCCCCAAAATGATTGGGATATTAGAATCCTCTTCCATGTCCAAGATGACAAAGTCAACAGGTATATAGAATTTCCCAACCTTCAGAGGCACATTCTCCAAAATTCCTTCAGGATACTTAATTGATCTGTCAGCTAACTGAAGAGAAATGTGGGTTGGCTTAAGATCTCCCATATTAAGCTTCTTATAAATGGAGAGGGGCATAAGGCTAACACTAGCCCCTAGATCACATAAAGCTTTTGTAGAACATGATTCCCCAATGTGGCATGGAATTGAAAAACTCCCTGGATCCTTGAGCTTTGGAGGAAGTTTCCTTTGGAGGATAACACTACATTCCTCAGTTAAGGCTACAGTCTCATAATCTTCAAGTCTTCTTTTGTTTGAGAGAATTTCTTTCAGAAACTTAGCATAAGAAGGCATTTGGGAAAGAGCATCGATAAAAGGCACATTTATATATAGCTTCTTCAAAACCTCTAAGAACTTCCCAAATTGCTTATCAAGCTTGGCTTTTTGAAATCTCTGTGGAAAGGGAAGCTGTGGCTTGTAAGGCTCTGGAGGTATGTATTTCTCTTCTTTCTCTTCAACCTCCTCTTTACCTTTTTCTGCACTCTCTTGTTTTTCATCTCCCTCAACATCTTTCTCATTTTCTCTCTTCTCAACTTTTTCACTCTTCTCAACTTTTTCACTCTTCTCATTTTTTTCACTCTTCTCATTATTTACAACTTTCCCACTTCTTAAAGTAATAGCTTGACACTGCTCTCTTGGGTTTTCTAGTTGACTTGGAAGTTTTCCAAAAGACTTGGTATCTGAGGAAGATGCTTGTTGTGCAATCTGATTTTCCAGCATTCTGTTATGTGTTTGTATCTGTTCTAGCCTTGCTTTCATCTCTCTCATCTCCTCATCATGCTTAATTTGGTTAGCAAGAATCTGTTGTAATAAAGTTTCTGTGGTGAAACTTTGTTCTTGTTGTTTTGGTGGAGGATTCATATTTTTCTGCTGAAAATTAGGCAATGGTTGGCTATTTTGCTGAAATGGAATTCCTTGTTGCTGTTGTGGTTGAAAATTCTAATTTGAAACTTGACTTTGCTGATTTCCCCATGAAAAGTTGGGATGATTCCTCCAAGTTGGATTATAAGTTTGAGAGTAAGGATTCCCCATTTGTTTGTTTCCATAATTACCAACATATGCAACTTGCTCTCCATAATCTACTCCACAGCTGGTAGTTCCTTCTGCATAAGCCACTTGTTGTGAACTTCCAGATGATGATGATGAACTAACCAACATACTTAAATCTTCCATCTTCTTAGCCAAAACATTTGTAAGTGCATCAAACTTTGCATTAATCATGTTGAATGGATCAAGATCATACATTCCAGCAGCTTGCCTCTTTTGAGTTGGAGCTGGTCCTCTTGGACTACTCCAAAGATGAGTATTCTTTGCAATTTTCTTCAATAGCTCATAAGCTTCATCTTCATGCTTCATAATAAATTCTCCTCCTGTTTGAGCATCAATAATTCCTCTAATTGCAGGAGTGACATTGGTGTAAAAATTCTGATTTATCATCCATTTTGGAATTGCATGATGTGGGCATTGTCTCTCTAATTCCTTCCATCTCATCCATGATTCATAAAGAGTTTCATCTTCTCTTGGTCTAAAAGCTGTCATTTGATTCCTCAATTCTTGAGTTTTTCCAGGTGGAAAATATTGTGCAAGAAATGCATCAGTAAGTTGCTCCCAATTTGTAATGGAGTTGTGAGGTAAGGAATCAAGCCAATCCAATGCTCTATCTTTCAAAGAGAATGGGAATAGCTTCAATCTTGCTGCATCATCAGACACTCCAGGTTGTTTTTGCATATCACAAATCATAGCAAACTTCTTTAGATGTGTGTGTGGATTTTCAGAAGGATGTCCCCCGAATTGGGAATTTTGAATCATTTGAAGAACTCCAAAATCCATCTTGTAACTATTTGCGTCAATTCTTGGTCTTGCTATGCTTTCTCTCAAATCATCAAAACGAGGAAAAGCATGATCCATCATACTTCTCCTAGGCACATTAGCATTAACAACTTCTTCACCTTGGGCTGCATTTTCATTGTCTCGATCATTTCCAGCATTACTTCCAATTCTAATTCTTTCATCAGCCATGTCTGCTTCAATTTCAGTTTCTCTCAAGGCTTCTTTCCTTTTTCTGATTTCTTTCTTGTTGGCTTTACAAAATTTCTCTATTTCAGGATTGAACAATAAGGATGTGTCACTTGTGCTTCTAGCTCTTCTCATAAAAGATTAAGAGTACCTGAAAAAGAACAAACAAACACAAAAAATGAAAAGATAACAAAGATAAAACTAAAAAACAACTAAAATAATCAAGAATTCAATATTAAACAAACAACTCCCCGGCAATGGCGCCAAAAACTTGATGTGGCCCAACCGCAAGTGCACGGGTCGTACAAGTAGTATAGAAAAAGATATCGTTTCCATGAGGAGTTGTGTTAATGATTGAATTTTTGATATAAAAAGTTGACTAAATTGAACTATCTTTGAAATTAAAGTAACAAATTGATGGGTATTTGAGTATGAAATCTATATGTGCAAAATTAATAATCTATCCAAAAATGTATTAATTAAACTAAAATTGCATCAAATTGAAATAAGCAAGTTCAAATATGGCAATATTTAAAATGGCAAGTAATAAAATTCAATTAGAAATTGACAATGATAAAAAGGCGATTCCGGAGTTCGGGATTTCATATTCAAGCTATTTTGGGATTTTTAAATTAGTTATCCAATCTTGTGGAACTTACGGGTTTTAAGGAGATTAATTCTTAAATCCTTTGAATACCCTTTCGAGTGAGACAAAGAGTATCTTAATCAATCTAATCCTACTTTCGTGGAGTTAGAGTTAATTAAGACCCATTAGGTTCTTTAATTAATCTGTGAATCCTCTTAATCCTTAGTCTATTTCTAGATCTAAGTTAATTAAGTCCAATTTCTTGATTATCTATCACAAGGCCTTCTCCTTTCGGTGCCTCAACTATGGATTAAGAACATCACTTAATGGGATCCTACATGAAGCACACAAGAAATGAATAAAACTCATTAAGACCACAAAATATGGATTACCCAATCAAAATCCACAAAATATCTCAAATATTACAACCCTTACTCCAGAATCTAATTAAACTACTCACTAACCATAATGCTTACAAGATATTCTAAGTTTAAATGGAAATAAAGCTTTAATCTAAGCTAAGAAACAAAAAAACTAAACACTAGAAAGGTAGGAAAAATGTAAGGAAAGAAAGAAATCTCCAAATCTGGTTGGAAATGGTGTGGAAAATGAATATGACTCTTCAGCTGCTCTTGCTCCTCTCCCTTTTTCTGCTCGCCTTTTTGTCTTGTCCCCCCTTCTAAAATGGGAAATGGGGCTATTTATAGCATTTTCTGACATGGAGCCATAAAATGGTGTGTTTTAGGAGGAATTTTCTGAGGGAATCTTCTGCCAGCTCATTAATGAAACCTTTGTGGGACTGCATAAGTGGACTGCATAAGTTATGCAATCCCTTATGCAGTTTTCGGCTGTTCTGGTTCACTTATGCGAAACTGCATGACTTGGCGCATAGTTTATGCACAATTCCGTGAGACTTGCATAAGGGAGGCGTGAATCTGCATAAGCTATGCACTCCCCTTATGCACAATTCGACAGGTGTTGGAACAGTGTTTCTTCTCCTTATGCAGATCTGCATAGCTTATGCGGTAAGTTATGCGCAATTTGGTCAATGCATATTTCAACTTGAAAACTTGTTTTTGACATCTTTGGCTGTAGAAGTCACTCCTCAATGGTAAAATTTCTCTTCAGTCCTTCAAAAACACCATTTTTCCTACAAAACAAAGTAAAAATTACAAATTAATCTAAAATTGACAATTATAAAAAACTAACTAAATAACTAATGAAATTAGCTAAAAAATGACTAATAATCAAATAAAATGGCTATGAAATTAAACCTAAATGATTATGCAAAATGTATGCATCAAGATGCCGCTATACCATTTAGGGCTATGATCATGCAAACTTTCTTCTCGACTTGTTCTCGCTGTTTAAAGCTTCTTATAGCTACCTAATTGAAACTCTTAAATTTACCTATCTCGGCCTATTTCCAAAAGCCATTTGTGTGGAGAGGTGGGCCAAATGTTCCAATAGGTTATAGTAGGTTCTGGACGTTTGGTATACGGATGACAAAATGTGGCCTCTCGGGATGTGCATATTTGCACCAAGTGCAGGCCCGGCTAAATACAGGGCTGGGTCGGTGGTTCTCGCTTGATGTTTAGCCTGTTTTAGTTGTTTTGGAAATTTGCTTCTTTACATGTAAAACGCGCATTTCTTGAAGGTTGAAGCCAAGCCATTGGGAAACATTTAAAAGGACTTTCTTAGCTGCCTCATGAACTGCCTAAAAACCTACCTTAACGTTAATTTTTATCTATGGGATTTTTCTGTGTCTTTGTGTTGTTAATTCCTTTTTTTTTTTTTTTTTAAAGAATGATGAGCATTAGAGAGGAAGTCAAAATCGCCACGTGAAGCTTTACACAGATTAGGCAACATTGGACTTGAACTACCGGCCTTCAAGCATTAAAGCTCCTGATACTCGGAAAAAACTGTGGTCCCCCTTTCGACCTACCAGAGATGATAGCTGCTGATCAAATATCAAATCAAGCGATCGAGTCAATTTGAAAATGGGTGGCGGTGATCTCTCACGATTCACAACTCATAACACATCCCCAATGCACATGCACTTAATTCCGACAAATGTGCCCGCTCATTCAGTTGTCTCTTTGTTGGATGCAAATCGTTTCCGCTTTCTTGAAAATGAGAGAAATACATGTATCAGTATGTGTGTGAAAACGTAAAAATGATGATAATAACAATGGCTTGTCTCTTGCCTGAATAAGAAGGAAAATACTTGATTCAATCTCGCATTCTAGTTTTTAAAGCCTGGCTCGCATGTTTAAATATTTTGAAGTGTTATTTTTCTTTTAATTTCAAATTATAACAGCTTTCTTGTTTTAATATTTGCTATAAGGTTTGCAACTGCTATCTGCTGTTAATTTAAAGGAGTGTGATATTAATCAGCAACAAGTCTATCAAAATGTATTACAACGACATGGATGTATCCCTTCAATTGACACTACGAGTAAGATGACCATTAGCAATTTCCTTTAAAAAAAATATGGCTTACCATTCTGATTATATATTATCAGTTGGTTTATTTATTTGGTTTTTTTGCTTTGTAAAAGATAAAAAAAGGGTTTGATAATGTAACAAAACCATGGCCAGCATCTTTATTGGTGGGACTTGGCTGCAGTGAACCCCATTGGCAGCTGAATTTATACCATTTATGGAGAATCAGAAAACGTTGCAGGGCTGTACAAAAACAAACAAGAAATGGATCTTACTTTCATGCCTTTTGCAAGTTGCCTCGAGGTCACAACTCGAGAAAGAGCCAAGTGGGGCTCATATATACATCTATGTATAACACAGGCTTAGTTAGCTCTACCCCCCAACCCACCAAGTACTTCATGTCACAGTAAAATTCGTACACTAACTCAAACCCTAGCTACTGCTTAGAGCTTGAGATACCAAAGAAACCGAACAGCTCCATAACTACCATCTTTATTGGATTTCTACCCCATTCCCACCGAGGAGGAGGGATGGATACAAGGGAGTTCTTGGTTCTTACAGGCTTTTTTATTATTATTATTATTTTTTATTTATACAAAGATAGCTATACAAGTATCCGTATATCTTTATGTATGTTTCACGTTTGCTTGCTTTTTTTATGATCTGGTTGAATAATTTTACATAAGAGAATTTATATATTCTGTGGTAGTTTATAATTTTTTCTTTTTTAGATCTTAGATATATTTGCTGGGTAACTGGGTGGCTTTGCTGTAAAAAACATTCAGATCAGCTTAAGTCATTGTCAAGTTACCTCATAGTACACTTCCATATTTACTCTTCCTGCACATAGCTGCAGTGCTCCAACTCCAACACAAGCCTCCCGCTGCTAAACAAGACTAGCTAAATTAAACATCTTAATTTTACTTGTTTTACATTCTTAAATTGTACATATCGCAACCAACATAATATTCAAATCACGTTTTATGATTAGTTCCATAAAAAAAAAAAAAAATTCTAAATGGAGTTATAAAATTATTTTTGAAACCCTCTGTATAAATTTGTGTCAGACTTTCTTAGTTTATGTTAAAGATATAAATTTAAAACCTTCATTTACAAGCTTGAATTTAAATTGAGTGATTTCTTCAACAATTCTCCTAAGGCTTTTCTCAACCACAAAGCACTTGGTATGACGCTTTTAACTAGGGGTGTGCAAAGGTCGGTTCGGTTTCAAACCGAACCGAACCGATAAAACCAAAAATCAAAAATAAAAAATTTTAAAAATCAAATCAAACCGATTAATAAGAGAAAATCGAACCGATAAATATCGGTAGGGTTTGGTTTTAAACCGATCAAACTGAAATTTATAAAATTTCATATTTTTAACATTAAATCTAAATAATAAAACATAAAAACAAAAAAAAAATAGAAATCAAAACTCAAAAATCTTAAAGGTCGGTTCGGTTTTCTTTGATTTCGGTTTGGTTCGATTCAATTTGGTTTGATTTTCTTTGATTTCCTATATATATTAATAATTTTGGTTCGGTTCGATTTTTTTTAATTTTTTATAAAAATAACCAAACCGAACCGATTTACCAAAATTATCAAAATTATAAACCAAACCGAATCGATTGAATTTTAAAACCGAACTGATTGAACCAAATTGAATAGGTTCGTTTCGATTTTTCAGCTTAAACCGAAAACTGCTCTCCCCTACTTTTAATATGATACATAGGTTGTTCATATTTTCTATTAGCTAGTGATCACATTTATGACAGAATTCAAGTGGTCGGCCCCCGTGATGGCAAATTTACTAATAGATGTTGTTCCATCGATATAAAAATTGTAATTATATAAAATACGAATGAGATGTTGTAAGATGGAAGAAATTAACGTCCATGAAATCTTGCAAAAGAGATGTCAAAAGAATGATACGAGAATTGGGGAAGAAACGAAAGTGATTTTTATCTCGCAGAAAATAAGCAGGGAATGGAAGGCATACTATCAATTATATACATGCGTCTCAGTCTAATCTCCTTCTAATTTGTCCCACAATTATGAACGAGTACGAAGACGCTGATATGTTCAGATCTTTATTTCATCTAATATATGTCTGCATTTTGTCTCCTATATCTTATAACCTTGTTCACATGTGACGGTGTAATAACAGATTTTTGAAGATCAATTATTGTTTCCACCCCTTATTTATTGAATCAACTACTCCCAACCTGGAAAGAAACCTGCTTTTACTATTTCCATTACTTTTTCTTCACAAAAAAAAAAAAATAATAATAATAATATCACCTTGTAGACGAACTAGCTGTCAACGGTCATATAACAAGTAGAAGCTAATTAACAACACAATAAGATCTTTCAAAATTCAAATACCTCAGTCCTGGAAGACTGGTATAAATTAATCAATTTATTTCAAAAGAGAAGGGGAAAAATCTAGGGGCAATCTGTTTTGGAAATGGGTATATTTCTCATCACAGTTTCATGAAATGAGGTATTTTCCTTTCAAGTATTTTAGTTTTTTAAATTTTATTGGATTATCTACCTATCTCTATCATCATCAAGTTAAAAAATGTATTTATGATACCAAGTGTAAATAGAGAGGGAGAAGGTTGAGAGTTCACTTACATAAATAAATACTCATTTCGTCTTATAAAGATAAATTTACTTTTTTTTTTCCTATTCGTTCTAAATTACAGGTCACTTTCCTTTTTAAAATAGTAATTTACTAATATGCTCATTTTTAATATATATTAAAAAAAGTAAAATTTATTAATTTTAATAATAATTTAGTCACATGAATAATTTAATTTTTAATAGAGCAATATGAATGAAGAATATATTAAAAAATACTAGATAAAATTTATTATTTTAATCATATTAAATACATTTTCTTCATACATGTGAAATCAAAACAAGCCCATCTTTGTAGCACAGGAGAGTATTATTTGTGTATTTCTACAAGTAAGTACAAATTTTCCCATAACTATACAACGGTTAAATTTTGGCAATTGGCTATAATAAAATCTAGGACGATTTATCATAATCAATTTTCAACGGTTGTATAATAAAATAGCATTTAAAAATTATTTGAATGATTTAAAAAGAAGGCTACTGCGATTTGCAACCGCGTGACTGACATTTTTACCGAAGTGAGAAATTCTGACCGTTTTGCAAACAAAAGGGTGGATGGTGATAGTTTTCAAAAATGTTAGGGAAACAACAGGCATCATTTTCAGCAAACATATATAGGGTTACAATGCAGCTTTGTTGCAATGAGGGAAGTAGTATATCGAAAGGGAAGACTGGTAGCCTAAGGTACAGAGAATGTCACATTCAGCTGGTGTGAATGCGTAGTTGGCCTTTGGCCATTGAAACCCATTCTTCCCCTTCGTCTTTTCTTGTTTTGTTGCTTTTAGTTGCTTCCTTTTCAGAATAAGGTTATCTGTCTCTAGTTTTGGAGATCTATTACCACTATGGGGTCTAGTTTTAACTTAAGGATATGAGGGAGGGAGCTTTTGGATTCTTCTATATTTTCCTTTTTGGCTAAAGGAGCTCCGTTTTGAGATGTTTCAATGGTTACTGCCAAAATTATAATGCGTGATCTTGTTGTGGCAGCAAGCAATAGGCCTTTTCCAAAGTTCCTATCTGGTGGAATCACCAGATACCAGTTACATCTCCGATCTTGCGTATGATGGTGGTTTAAGGGTGTTGCAGCATTTTCTTCCATAGAGTGTCGAGGATTTCATCCTCCTCCATTGGTTGCTAGACAAACTCAGTTTCTCTCCATGTTAGAGTATGCTATGTTTGATTGGAGTACATAGGAAGCTGAGTAGAAAAGGGCTTGAAATCTTTAGAAGCTCTCATGGCAGCGGCAGATCTTCCGTGGCATCTCTTTCATTTTTGCTCCTGATGGCTAGGGTTGAGTGGGTGGTTTTTTTTTTTTTTTTTTTGGACTTCTTTTTAGTGGGCTAGGCTTGTAATGTCTCTGCCTTTTGAAGCTTTTTAATGGAAATAAATCCATTGCTAAAAGAAAATGGAGGGAGTAGTAATCGCTCGACAGAGTACAGAACTCATATATAATGTTGGCACTTGGTAGAGCCCTAACAAATTAAACAAGCTATGACCAGCCCCTACTGGCAATCCAGGCGTTCGAGGACAAGGAAAAGTAAGCTAAATTCAATTAAAGGACCTGTGTCTCTTCTGTCGTCGCTGACAACTACGAATTCCTGTGTACATCTGAGTGGTCAAATCGTTAAAATATATAAAGCTTAATGCCTTTGGTTTGATTTTGTTATAATTGTGACAATAATTTGATGGTGAACGCGCACATAATATATAATATGAAGCCAAAAGCATCTTTTTGATATATGAGCTTGATGTGAAAGTCACAATCATCACTTGTGGTAATATTTATTTATCTGAAATTTATAAAAATATAATAATTAAATCCCTGAATTTAAAAACCTTTGAAGCTTATAAAACTGTATTATCATGTGCCTGCTCTCGGCCATGTCCTTGTGCCTTTATTATTTAGTTTAATCATTTCTTTCTGGCAGGTGAATTTGTATTATGTGGGGAGAGATTATTAAATACATTCAAAGTATATATATATAATTTTTTATAATTATATAAAATTTATTTTTTATATTGTAAAGAAAATTTATTTTTTTAATAAAAAAAAACTATTACTTTCATATGTATCAGAAATATTTTATAATCATTCGTAGCTGGTAATAAAAGGATTTTGGACTAATCATTGATCGATGTATTGCATAGTTGAATAAAAGGAAAGAAACAGGGATGAATCAATTAAGAATTAACGAATTAATTAATAGCTATCTTCGATTAGCCAGTTGACATTAATTAACTAGAGCAAGAGAAGGGTCAGAACTGATAAACGAAGGTTTATCAATGCACTTAGCAGCTTAGGAAACAGTCGCCAATGAAATCAGGGCGACTTTTGGGCTAGAACAACAACACAGCAGTGAAAAGACAGATGAAACCATAGCAGATTGGCTTGGGACAAAATAGGAGCTGACAAAAGCCACAAGGCAAAAAAAAGAGGCGTTATAGAGGATAGGTGCCCGCTATTTAGGGCTTTTATTTAATCAAAAGAAAGTTAACTAGTAAAGGTTGTGGGGGTGAGGCCTGGATGGAATTGTAGTGAACCAAGAAAAGGATTTCGCACCTCCCCCCTCCCTCCTCTTAACTGTGAAAACAACAGGTGAATGAGCCAAAGCCCATGCACACGTCCCTTTCTCACTCCCTCCCCTCTCCCCCACATTGCTCTCTCTATCTCTCTCTATACACACAAATCCATTGGGAATGCCAACCATTCATCTGCTTTCTCTCTTTAACTTCGACCGTTTATGAATTAACTTACCCCCTATATCTCTCTCCACTGTCTCCTTGCTTATGATACATTAACAAATTGTACAAATTCCAAAACATGTATAGATATATATATTAACAATAAAATATTATAACAAGATGCGGATTGAGAAGGAACACTTTCCGCTTCTGCTCATTCTCCTACTACATTAGTGGTATTTTCCCCTTCTCTTTCTCTTTCCTCTATCTCTCTCTCTTTCTCCCTTTATATCCATCCTATAGTATAACAACTCAACAATCAAGAAGATCAGATCCAAGAAGAGGATCATCTGTCTATCAAAATATACGCTGATCAGTCACTTCATCAATCAAATCAAGAATCAAAAAGATGTCCTCCTCATCAGCTGCCTTTACACCGGACCACCTCTCTCCCTCCGAGCAGCTCTGTTACGTCCATTGCAACTTTTGTGACACTGTCCTCGCGGTATCATTTTCTTTCTGTCTTTTGTCCCCTCTGATCTTATACCTAATCTACATGTGCCTCTGAAATATTGTTCTTCTTCTTCTTCGGTGACAAATCATAAGGGTTCCAATTGTATTTTTTGTGTCTTAGGTGAGCGTCCCTTGCTCTAGCTTGTACAAGACTGTCACCGTTCGATGTGGTCACTGCACCAACCTCTTGACCATGAACATGCGTAGCCTGCTTCTTCCTGCGACTAACCAGCTCCACCTTGGCCATGCCTTCTTCAATCCGCAGAATATCCTGGTATATCAAGAACTTAGGGTTTCAAACAGAAAATAGCAATGCTTGATCAATTCTTTTAAACATTCTTTTTTGGGTATCGATACATTTCCAAAATTAGGGTTTCCAAGCAAAAAAAAAAAAGGAAAAAAAAATCAGACAAATATAGTTACAATTCTATTAAACGAGTTCTAATTATCTGTATAAAAGTGAATTCCATGTATAATTCTCACGTTTACCGGGTGATGGTATTGATAGGAGGAGATCCGGAGCGCAGCACCACCAAATATGCTGATAAATCAGCCCAACCCAAATGAGCCAATAATGCCGGGGCGAGGAGGAATGGAGGAGCTCCCTAAGCCACCTGTGGTTAATAGACGTGAGATTCTTCAAATTTTTTTTATTATTTATTTAACATGGCATCTGGCCTTTTAAATTGCAAGAAAAGCTACGCTCACGTTCAACATTTTTAGGTCAATGGTAGACCTTTATGTTTTTTGAAGACGTGAAAGAAAGTCAACACCCTTGACTGTTTCTAGCGTTCGCTCGATGCAGTGGTCTATTAACTGATTGAGAAAGAAAGCTTGTATAGGCCTTTATAATCAACAGTGTTTGAGTTTTCTTGGTTTATATCACGAAGCAAGAATCTTTCGGACACTTGTCTCATGTCTAGCTTTCTTCTTCCTGTTGTTCCACTTTCATAGGTGACTACCAGAAAGCCTACTTCAGATCTGCGTGTATAGCTCATCACATAATTACTTTTTAGAGACCCCATGTAGCTATACCCTATATGCAACATTATTTTATTTACCACTTTCTAGTTTCTTCTTGTGTTCTTCCCAAGTCCCATACTTACAAAGAGAAGCTTCCTTAAAAGTCGCTTTATTCTTACTCGTCAAATGGATTCTTGAATTCCCGTCATGCATGTTTCATTTCATTATCAAAATGCATAAGGTATTAAGGTTGGTTCTCTTTGATAATTTTGTGTATTTGTATGTAAATGAAAGAGTTCTTTCTGCCCCGGAAATATAGATGGGGAATCAATGATTGATAGACCAGATACATAGATCGTTAGAGATGATGATGAATAGAGAGAGAGAGAGAGAGAGAGAGAGAGAGAGAGAGAGAGAGAGAGAGAGAGGGAGAAAGAGAGAGAGAGAGAGATAATAAATTGGTGAAAAATCTTTCACAAAGTCAGCGAATTGAATTTTAATATCTTTGTCCGTTTGTTTGTCTTTGTGATGTCTGCTTATTCATATCCAGCTCCGGAGAAGAGACAGAGAGTCCCATCTGCCTACAACCGCTTTATCAAGTAAGCAATCTTTAACTTAATTAATTAAACACTATTTGTTTTATTTATTGTGATATACACAAAAGATTTGAAAATTAAAGCTTGAATTAATAATTACTGCATAAAATTTATATATGTTTCATTTCTTTTTTTATTTTTGGCTTTTCTTATGTTAATTAATTTAACTACGGTGAGGAATTTGTATGTTTCTATGAAGCATATGAATGATCTTGACATACCTACCAATCTGCAGGGACGAGATCCAACGCATCAAAGCCGGAAATCCTGATATAAGCCACAGAGAGGCCTTTAGTGCAGCTGCAAAGAATGTGAGATCCAAGAAAATTCAACGAGGGTTCCATTCAATATATTGTGCAACTAAATTAGCTAGGATATGATATCAATTGATAAATAAATAAATTAAATATGTATTTGTCTGTTTGTTTCAGTGGGCACACTTCCCACACATCCACTTCGGACTCATGCCTGATGATCAACCCGTGAAGAAAACTAATGTGCTCCAACAGGTACGTACTAACTTTTGAAACCCTAAAACTAAAAGTTCTTTGTTTTTACATTGTCATCCTTTAACACTGTGTCTTGGTTTTGTGTAGGAAGGAGAGGACGTTCTCATGAAAGATGGATTATTTGCTCCTGCCAATATGCCCTACTAACAAGTGTAACTATTAGGGTTTCTTTTTCACCTCTCTCGCTCTCTATCTTCTCTTCTCTTCAAAATATTAGGCTACTGGTTTTAAGCTTTCTTCCCAGGAGACTACTAAAAACCATGGGTTATTATTGGTTGGCTTATGTTAGCTAGTAATTGTGTTTGGGAGAGCATTTTCAAGTTCAATTAACTACTAATCTCCCTACAGCCATAAGAAAGTGAAGATCTCTAATGTGGGCAATTTGGAATTCTTAAGACATTATTTGCTGAGTAGTTTTGCTGAATCTAACTATTCGATCTCTTATCACTTTTTTTTTCTCTTAAAATTTCATTTATTTTGTAAAAAATAATTTATACATGAAAAATATTTTCTATAAAGATTATTTTTTAAAAAATATTTTCTATGAAAATATTTTTTTATTATTTGATTGCAATATTAATTAATAATGTATTTATGTAACATATGTATAAATATTTTCATATTTTAATAAGATTGTTACAGTTCAAAAAATAACTTCCCCTTAGCTTAATTTTCCTTTTTATCAAGAAAATATTTTATATCGATTCAATAATTTCTTAAATGCTTAAAATATTGGAAAATGTGAATAATATTTTTAAAAATATATATTTTTTGTAAAACAAATAGAGCCCTAGTGTTCATTGATTACCCCTTCCCCCCCTCATTCCCCCTTCTTTTTTTTTTTTTTTTTTTCTCTGGGTAAACTTAAAATTCTGATTGATAAATCCATTTAAGCCATCTTCAACCAAAATTACATTAAGATCCACATGCCAAAGCAATCATAAGATAACATTGATATAATCAACTCCCAGTCTGCTTTGTACGACGGCGGATGGTGCTTCTGACGATAATGGCACTTGCAGTATTTAAGGAGTACGTCACTTTGCCATAGTCTTTGCATCCCCAGATGACAGCGTCTCTTCTGCACTCTTTTCTCCCTCGTTCTGCACTTTTACAGATGCGCTACATAACAAATTTGGAAACAGATTTATATATTTCTTTGTTAGTTAAGAGTATCATATAGGTATTTAGTTAGATTCATAAATCAGATTTTTGAAATGCATTCATTTGTATTATGGAAAATCATGGATAGTGAAGTATAGAACAGGTTTCGAGGTTACATATACATTTGAATTTATCAACAAAAGGAAGTTTCTGTTTCTACAGACGGAATATGGAATGATTAACTAGCTAGAATCTTATAGGTATAGCTAGAAATGGTTCTTTGCATGTTTTGTGGTATATTGCCACCACAGTGCACAGAAACTCTCCTATGCACGTCTGCATGTATATCATCAAGTTGATTCATCTATTCATTTTTAAATTTAATATTGCTAATTGAGAATAAGTTGAGAGAAGAGAGATTGAGATAGTTTGGTCAAGTGGAGTGCAGACATTCGGAGGCTCCAGTTAGACAAGTAGAACACATTAGGTTAGATGATAGAAAGAAAAAAAGGGGTAGACATAAACTGACTTAGAGGAGAGTAGTACAACATGACCTAGAAGCATTACATATTTTCGAGAATTTAACCCAAAATAATTTAGAGTGGAAAAAGAGAATCCGACTCTCAATTTTTGAGATAAAGGTTTAATTGAGTTGAGTTATATTTATAATAAAAATTATTTATAAGAGAAGATTATGCGCGCTAGGTGACAACCAGCGTAAAAATTTCGTCACACCTTATGATATGGATTCAAATGATATAAACGTTGGGGCGTCCTCTACTAACGATGCGCTACATCGGAGCCCGGGTGTAGTGAGAAATATGCAAGGGTGTATGGCGTTCACCAAAAGCGATGCGCTATGTCGGCGCCCGGGTGTGGTGTTAAGTGAGCAAGGGTTCCCACATCATGGATGGGTGTGGGTAAAGAAGTTAGTCCATAGGACAGATAGTAGAACAGATAGTGGAACAGAACACAAGATAGACATAGAAAACAATAGAAGATATCATAGAAGGAGACCAATTAGGAAGGAGCAGGATAGGAGGAGGATCAAGGTTGGTACTTGGAATGTTGGATCACTTACAGGAAAATTAATGGAGCTTATGGATACCTTGAAAAGGAGAAGGGTGAATATTGCTTGCATTCAGGAGACTAAATGGGTAGAAGAGAAAAGTAAGGAAGTGGGTAATTCAGGGTATAAACTGTGGTTTACCGAAAAGGAGAGAAACAAGAATGGAGTGGCCATAATCATAGACAAGACATTGAAAGACGCAGTAATAGTTGTGAAAAGAGTAGGAGATAGAATTATATTAGTAAAGCTAGTACTAGAAGGAGAACAATAAATATAGTTAGTGCTTATGCCCCATAAATAGGACTAGACAGTGAGAGTAAACAAAAGTTTTGAGAAGATATAGATGATTTAATGCAAAGCATACCGAATGAAGAGAATATTTTCATTGGTGGAGATTTGAATGGACATGTAGGAAGTGATAGACAAGGTTATGAGAATGTTCATGGAGGTTTTAGTTTTGGCAGTCGAAATGAGGAGGGAAAAAGCATCCTGAATTTTGCTATGGCATACGACCTAATACTAGCAAATACCTACTTTATAAAAAGAGAGTTACATTTAGTGACTTTCAAAAGTGGGCAACATAGAAGCCAAATCGACTTCCTTTTAACCAGGAAGACCAATAGAGCTTTATGCAAGGACTGCAAGGTCATTCCAGGAGAGGCTTTAACAAGTCAACATCGGTTGGTGGTCTTGGATGTCAAGTTTAGGAACAATTCAAGTAAGGTCAAAAGAAATAGTGTAGCTCGAACAAAGTGGTGGGAGTTCAAAGGAGTAAAGCAAGTGAAGTTCAAAAATGAGCTTCTCGAGTCCGAAGTATGGAAGCTGGGTATGGAGACCAATGACATGTGGATACAGATGGCATCAAAGATTAAAGAAGTAGCTAGAAAAGTACTTGGAGAGTCCAAAGGACATGGACCACCCTCAAAAGAGAGATGGTGGTGGAATGAGGAAGTACAAAAGGTAGTGAAGAGAAAAAGGGAATGGTATAAGAAATTACCTAAATGTGATAATAATGAGGCATATGAACAATACAAGATAGCAAAGAAAGAGGCAAAAAAGGCAGTTAGTCAAGTAAGAGCACAGGCCTTTGAAAAGTTATATGAGAAACTTGGAACTAAAGAAGGGGAGAAAGATATTTATAAATTAGCAAGGAGGAGAGAAAGGAAATGTCAAGATCTTAATCAAGTTTGGTGCATTAAGGATAAAGAAGGAAAAGTGTTGGTAAAAAATGAGGACATTAAAGAAAGATGGAGAAATTATTTTAATGATCTCTTTAATAATAGTCAAAATGGTAATAGCGTGAATATAGACTAAAGAACAGTAGAAAAGAATTTGAATTATACTAGAAGGATTAGATCTTTAGAAGTAAAGGAAGCATTTAAGAAAATAAAAGTGAGTAAAACCTGTTGACTCGATGAAATACCAATTGAAGTGTGGAAGTGTTTGGGAGATATGGGAGTGGCATGGTTAACTAAATTATTTAATAAGATTCTAAACTCAAAGAAAATGCCTGATAAATGGAGAAGGAGTATTTTAGTACCTATTTTTAAAAATAAGGAAGACATACAAAGTTGCTCAAACTATAGGGGAATTAAACTCATGACTCATACTATGAAGTTGTGAGAGAGAGTTGTGGAGCATCAACTACGTCATGATACTTCTATTTCTCCCAATCAATTTGGTTTCATGCCCGGTCGTTCAACTATGGAAGCGATCTTTCTTATTAGAAGCTTGATAGAGAAATATAGAGATGTGAAGAAAGATCTACATATGGTTTTTATTGATTTGGAGAAGGCTTATGATAGTATTCCAAGAGATGTCTTATGGAATGTGTTAGAACAAAAGAGAGCATCTATTAGGTACATACAAGTGTTGAAAGATATGTATGAAGAAGCAACTACTATTGTGAGCACAGTGGAAGAGGACACAAGAGATTTTTGGATCTCAATTAGATTACACCAAGGATCAGCCATAAGCCCTTACCTTTTTATATTAGTTTTAGATAAATTGACGAAACATATACAAGAGAGTATTCCTTGGTGTATGATGTTTGCGGATGATATTGTTCTGATAGATGAGACACGAGAAGGAGTCAATAGAAAGCTAGAGCTTTGGAGAAGTACTCTAGAGTCAAAGGATTTTAAGTTAAGTAGAATGAAGACAGAATATATGCATTGCAAGTTCAGTGAAGGCCAAACTGGTGATAGGGAAGGAGTTAGTTTGAATGGAGTGGTTCTGTCCCAAAGTAATCACTTTAAATATCTAGGCTCAGTCCTTCAAGTAAATGGGGGATGTGAGGAAAATATTAGTCATAGGATTAAAGCCGGATGGTTGAAGTGGAGACGTGCCGTGGGAGTTTTATGTGATCATAAGATTCCCAATAAGTTGAAATGAAAATTTTACCGTACAGCCATACGACCGCCTATGTTATATGGTAGTGAGTGTTGAGCACTGAAAGAGTCGTATGCGTCTAAGATAAGAGTTGCAGAGATGAGAATGTTAAGGTGGATGAGTGGCCATATTAGACTAGATAAAGTCTGTAATGAGAGTATTATAGAAAAGGTAGGAGTGGTGCCAAATGAAGATAAGTTGATGGAAAGAAGATTGAGGTGGTTTGGTCATGTAAAGAGTAGATATACGGAGGCTCCAGTTAGACAAGTAGAGCACATTAGGTTAGAGGATAGAAAGAAAAAAATGAGTAGACTTAAATTGACTTAGAGGAGAGTAATACAACATAACCTAGAAGCATTATAAATTTCTGAGGATTTAATCCAAAATCGTTTAGAGTAGAGAAAGCGAATCCAGATAGCCAACTTCAAATTTTTGAGATAAAGGCTTAGCTGAGTTAAATTTAGAAATTCCATTTAAACCCTTAACCTGAATTTAGATGATAATGGCATACTTGCATATCACAGAATATTTAAGCTGTTGTTAAAGAAAAATATAATTTAAGAAAAAATTTTAAATTCAATATATTTTAGTTTTAAAAATTTCCAAATATTAAAATAGCTTTTCAACTTTTTCTTAAATTAAAAAAAAACTTGTAAATGTACTTTTCAACTTCTTAATTATAAATTAAATCCAGCTTAATTTTTTTTCCTTAAAAAAAAAGGGCTTAAATTTACATTTTTCTTTCAGTGGGCCAATATCATTGGCCCATCGGATATATAGTTGGACTGGAACAGCGAAGTTGGACAACATAACATCGCCTTTTGGCCCCAAGTTAATTAGGTGTGGCCGTTCCTTCGTATCTACTTGATAAAGAGTGTATTGAATCCTTTTCTATACAAAATAGCTAGTAGGAATACTTGAATTCAATGGGACTTGATTAGACTTTGCGTGAACTATTTTCTAAAGCCTTGAGACTAGATCTCTGCTACAAATACAAGGACCATTTATCCTAGGAAGTGGAGCATGGATGCATGAGGATGGGCATCTGCAAGGATAACAAGTAAACAAATATCGAAAGCTTCCGGAGCCCCAGAATGACTAAAAGCCCACCCGATACTGTTCCAACAAAGTGGCGGTGTCGGAGATGCAATTACGCAGTATGCAATTTGCTTACTCATTTTGTTAAAATCACATGCCTTTTCTCACCAAGCACTTCAGCAAGAATTTCCCCTTATGAGAAGAACAACATTCTTTGAACAATTTACAATTTGCCAAATCTAAAGAAATTTTGTTAACTCAGTATGTCATCAATAAAGAACCAAGATAGAATACCCTGATTTACAGCCATCTCCATATTCCATAAGCACAAACTAATTTGACAAGATAGACCAACTAAACCAAGCAGCACATAAGAAAAATGCAAACTAGTAGCCTTAGATTCTGCATTTCACAGAATTTGAACCCATCAGGAACAGACAGATGAAAATGTTATCTTTATTATCATTGAAAGAAAAAAGAGTAATATCTGCAATAGCAAAATTGTTTTTCAGTCCAAGTCAAAATAAATCTTACGGAACTGCTAATTCTGCAAGACAGACACTAAGGCAGCTAGTCTCTACCAGAAGCAGGAACATAGGGTCATGCATCCAAAGCCTAAAAAAAATCCAGAAGTGCTTGATTAATATGAAAAGAAAATGCTACTCAAGCCATTTATTTAATACCTGTGACACAACTTACTTAGCATAAATAGAATCATTAAAGCACAAGTTTCTATTCCAAGTTGAATTGTTATGTATCCAAAGGAAGCTAATGTGGATACACAGTTTCCAGACTTAAAAAAGAGAAAAAAACAAATATATGGATACACAGTTTGGTAATGTATTTTTTTGTTAGAAGGGAGCTTGCAAGCAAAATCTTTTAAGGGAAAAAAGCAAAACACAAAAACTCTACAGCAATTTTTATATAGCACCGGCCATAAGGAAAAGAAAGACAAAAAGAAAAGGTAAATTCACAACCAAGATGGAAGTGTAACTACACATCACAAGGTAACTGAGAGCTGTATACCACAGTTGCTCCAAGTGCCTAGCACAATTATGCAGAAAAGAGCTGGCTTCTCCAAGTGTTTTATATCTCGGATTCCTTTCTCACCATATTTAACTGGGGCACCCATTAAGGATTCCTATATTGCTGTCATTTACTCACAATGATTGTGGCGCAGAGTCTTAAACCAAAAGCAAGATATAAATTATGTTGCTTAGGCTGTGTAACTCCTAATTCCCTAGATGATACAACCATGAACAACTATTCTGTACATTTCAAGCCGCATAAATAGACCTGGGACTGAACAACTATTCTCCCAATCTTAAATCCTGGAACTACTGTGAACCCCACCTTCATCCGGGTCTTAGCTGGCAAGTTGCATCTTCTAGTTATATCTTCCATATATACCATTGAAAAATCAACCCCTCTTTCCACCTGGAAAATCTCAAAAGCAGGATCAAATGAGATCGCCAGTTTATGAAGCATCCATACTGCACTAGCCATGTTAACAAATGACTCATAGAATATACGAAGTGACCTCCATGAATTCAAAACTTCTTCATTTTTATCCAAATTGCTGAAAATTGATGATTCCATTGTTGGATGAACAAGTTCTTGATACTTCTTTTCACAAAATTTTGAAAATTCACAGTTGGGATTCCTATGTAGCAACTCCACAGGACTACAAGACACATGCTCAAGCAACTGCTTCAATGAACTGTGAGTCTTAACAGAATCAGAAACATGCCCATTACAAAGGATTTCAGTATCACCCTCATCCAAACCAAACTTCTTTAAATCAAAACCTCGAAACATGCCCAAACAGACATATGAGAGAAAAGCATAGCGATTATGCCCTGTTTTTGCATATTCAATATCAGCATGAACTGAATTCGCTGCCAAATCCAAATCCCACCCAGCTTTTCTCATCAAATCTATCAAAATCTTAGTGAATTTATGTGTAGCCCTACAAGCATCATTTAACACAGAATCGAAAACCCTAACAGACAACAAAACATCACAAGATGAAGGCAAATTCAAATTACCAGATAACCTATTTGCCAACTTGAAATTAGACTTTTGTAAGTCGACCAATTGCTTCCTTAAAGCCGAAACCTCGTTATCCTTTCGATCAATTCCTGCTTGTAAATGGTCCGAAGCAATCCCCAGAACTCTCAGCTTGCTTTGATTTTCCTGTACTTGAGCTTCCAAGCACGACCCAATAGGCAAAGCTACCCCGACGTCAGGATTCCTACAAAAATCCCTATAGAATTGCTTGAAATCAGATAAACTCCGAAGATGCGAAACCAGAGCTTCATCCGCCGCCTTTATACTCTCTTCATTGAAAGGCAGATGGGCAGTCTGCAGCTGCAGGTACGAAGCTTCAAATGAAGAAACAGTCGCAAATATGGAAGAAATCAACATTTGAGCGGACTGGGCATTTAAAGCCTTGATCTGGGTCTGGTCCGCAGGCTTATTTATCGTAGATTGGTGAGATAATTGTAGAGGCTCCCTCGGTGGAGTTGGAGAGCTCATTGAATTTTGATAGAGGGGTTGATCAGGCTTGAGGATAATAACTTTCTGATCGGAAATGAAATCTTCGGCTGAGTCGAGGAGGGAGAAACCGTCGACGTCGGAGGGGTTCTCGGCGGCAGACTCATCAGCGAAGAATTCGAAGGTTTTGGTCTTGAAAGCAAGGGCGAATTTCTGGAACATTTCGGATATTGGTGGGGCTTTGGGAGTTGGTGAGGTGCCATCCATCATTTCTGTCATGACAAATTGAGGGAATTTGTTTCTCTTTTCTCGTAATGGGCTGTTAAGAATGGGATTGAATTCCAACTTTTTCTTTCCCCTTCCCTGAATTTTGTATCGGGAAGATTGATCAGAGAGGAAGAGGAAAGAAAGAGAAAAACTGTTACTTTTTCTTCAGGGTTGTGCTTTGGATGTCTTGGAAGGAAGGTACGCGTATGCGTGGGTGGGTTTGGCTTTGCTGACTGCTGCTGCGCTTCACTCTTTTCTTTTTCTTTATTTTTTTGAAAGAAATTCTTCTAACTCCTCGTTCCGCTGACTTTTTCATTTTGCTAAACGTTAATAATAAGGAAAACGTCTAGTGGACGGAGCATTTTGTGATTCTATATCACTGACCAATAATTTTATCAGATAATGCGTCAAACGGTCAAAGTTAGTGGTTAGAATTTGAACCTAAACAAAAGTTTATGAGCTAAACATGTGTTTAGTATTATTATTATTTTTATAATAAAAGGAAAATTAATATTTAGCATTTTTATTTTAGGAAAATTAATTATTTAATTTTTAAAAAATATATTATTTTATTATATATTTTATTTTTATAAAATTATTTAATTTCTTTATCAAATTTTTTATTAATCTTATTAATCAAACTAATATTTAAGTTTTTTATTTTAAAAATATTAATTAATTAATTCATATATTTAAAAAAATTATTATTTAATAAATTTATTTTAATAAAATTAATTGTTAGTTCATATATTTTGATAAATATAATATTTTAAAAAATATATTATTAAATAAAAATAAAAATTTTATTATATAAAGACTAAATTTCAATTTAATTTTTTTTTTAATTTTTAATTCCTTAGATATTTTTTTTGTATTTTCTCTATTAAAAAATAATTTTTTTTATAAATAGTTTGTACCATTTTATTAATAAATAAAAACAAAGAGAATAATGAAAATAAAAGTGTGAGTGTAGAGAATAAGAAAATAAAGAGAGAAAAATAAAAAAAGTATAAAAGATAAATAAAGAGGTAAAAATTATAATAATTTAGATATAAAAAATAATTATAAAATTAAATAATTAATAGAATTAAGTTATATGAACTAATTAATATATTTTTTAAAATATAAATATTAATTAATTAATTTTATTAAAATAAAAAAATTAAATATTAATTTAATTAATATTAATTAATAAAAAAATTAAATAATTTAATAAAAATAAAATACATAAGTTGACCCCTCAAATCATTAGTAAGAATCCATACACAGTTCAGGCACTAAAATAAGTGAACTAGTGATGTTTGGTGCTACTTCATTTTCACTAATTAAATACTTGCAGAGGAATTCCACTTTCTCACTAATATTACTTATCTTAAGTAGCATTAATGAGGTTGTGTTTCCACTACCTAATCAATAAAGGGACATTATGTATCTTCTGTCTTGGGGTCATTTGGTATCATTAAATTGAATTTATTTTCCTTTTGGGTATTGAAAAAGACAAAGTAGATAATAATTTCATTAGAGAAATGCTTATCCTGACATGTAAGTGTTGTTGGCATTGGAATGGTATATTTTTGTATTGAGATAACTAACAACCATCTCTGTCTCAAAGTAGTTTTTGCATGCCCTGTGTGTTTTATTATTGACAACTCTGTCGTGCTATCTTTATATACACCTTTAAATCATTTGTGACGCTTTCAACCGACATATTTTAGTGGCAAACAAGACTTAACAAGCTCAGAATCAGGGACTGGGCCTTGAATTCATATGAATAAAATTATAAGTCTTATATGGAATTGAGTTTTCTAATATTTTTGCAGATAAAATGGCAGTGCAATTGTTTCAAGCGGTAGGTTTGCAACTGCCAACCTAGAAAATCCTTTAGAAGTATGTTGGATTCCTTGAGGTTGTAAGTTGACTCTGTGCAAGACAGTAAGCCCACATCAGGATGATTGGTGAAATTTGTGGCCATCATTTTTGGGGTGAGTGGGGGTGGGTGTTGGGGTGTTGTTTTGCATAAGTCAAAGCATACTATGCGCTTTGATAATTACCATTTTTCAGATTTTTTTTTTCTTTCCTTTGTTAAAGATATATTTGATTTAACTATTGGTGATAATTAACAATTGTTTGCAGTTAGCACCTAAATGATAGCTAGTAGAAGCTAATAATTATTAATTATATGATAAAATTTAATAAAAAATCAAATACCCTCTAAATCTTTAAAAATTGAAAGGAGTAACTCTACTGTTAAAGATTAAAAAAAATCTCTATTTTATTAATTAAAATTTAATTTTATTGCCTAATATTTTCGGACTAATAAAATTGAACCAACATAAATATACTTCATGGGCTGCTGGGCTCCAATTAATGGGCATCTAGCGAAAAGTTGATTAGATAAAATAGAATTTTAGGAGAATTGGACGTCAAAGAACCGGTATATATGGAAGTTCTCTTTCAACAATTGAATTGGTTTCTATGATTTAGAAAAGTATGAAGCCAAAATCGAAGAACAATCGTAGAAATAAGAAGAATGAGACTGCTTCATGTTTTGATTTAACAAATCTCTCTCAGGCCCTTGATGTGGTGAAGGAACCTAAGAAGAAAACCAATTCCCCCTATGACCTTACGGAGCTCTTGAAGGCGCTTTCCGTTGTTGAAGAGAACGAGAAGAGGAGGAGGAGGAGGAGGAGGAGGAGGAGAAAGAATAAGAAGATTAACAGAATATCAGGATTGAAACTGAAGGTAACCTGCGGTGAAAAGCAGAAGCTTTCCAATATTGATGAGCAAGATAAAACAATAGCCTCGATGTTATTGAACGCGCGATGACACTCTGAGTCGAAGGTGAGATCCGACAGAAACATATGGTTGAAATTCGGCCGCACTTAATAGGACGTTGAATAGAAAAGAGAGATTTTTGACTCTGATTAACTTCGTTTGTAGTATTTTTGGCTATGATTTCGATTAGTTTTTAAGTTATTGGAAACACTGCTACTTCTTCTATGGTATAATGACTTTATGAAAATTGGTGTTTATTTTGCTATAATATTGTTAGATTATCACCAGATTTTTCAAATTATTTGCCAGCCCTTGCTCAATTTTTTCTTCAACTTGGTAAATGCTCCCTGTTTGATTTGATTTATGGATCTTTGTGTTGTATGCAAACTCACCATTATATCATGTGAAGAGGTGAAAACGTGAAGCTGAGGAGCACTGGATGGAAATGGTACTGACATATCAATTTTCATTCCTACTCCTGTTTTTATGTTTGGTCTTTAGTTATCTGCGTCACTATCTTATTAATTTTAACGTTTTCTAGTTGTAGGATTTTGGTAATTGGCGCAGGCAAATGCTAGCCTACAAATATAGAGCCATGAATCATGATCTGTAGACCACCTTATTTTGTCTTTGATACAACAATTTTAATACTTCCATGTTGAATTCTTAATTATGACAGATCTAAACTCGGGCACGGTAGATTAGTAGTTAACTTAGTGAGATAACTTTATTGTACCTCAATTTGACTCCCACGTTAATATTTGATGATTAATTATCGTCTCTATTTAAAAGTGTGAATGAGGATATTATTCAGGATTCGGTGATAAATCACTTGTTAGAGTCCAAGTTCGATTAGAATTATAAATTAGGAATTACAATTAGTTTAAATAGTTTATTAGAATTTAAATTACGAAATTTAATAATTAGAGTGCTAAAAGAATTATATTTTTAGTGACTTATACATATGAATAATTGGTTGACCTTTCTATTATAGAGAGCTCACGAATTGGAGAGATGTATTGAATTTCATGAGTTTTATTTAAGTGATTTTGAAGGTGAAAAAAATAATTAATGTATGTAATTATTTTTCCTTAATAGTTAATTTATTTAGTGAAATAGGCTTATATCAAACCACATTAAATTTTGTATTTTTTAATTTGTGTGGTGAGATATTCACAACAAATAATATCATAATTATGGTTCTAAATGTCAAATATGGAGAGTATAAAATTTGAGGTGGAGCCTTTTGATGGAAAAAATAATTTCAATTTGTGATAAAGCACCGTGAAGAATGTCCTTGTGCAACAAGAATTAATAAAAGCATTAAACAAGAAGCAACCGGTGACCATAAAAGATGATTGGGAAGAACTTTAATAAAGAGCAATGAATACGATTCAATTAATTTTAGCCCCTGAAGTAAAATACAACATCTTGGAAACGATTTCACTAGTTATTTTATGAAAAAAATTGAAGAGTTTGTATATGTTAAAGTCACTCACAAATCGCTTGTACTAGATAAGGAGTTGTATCAACTCAAAATGGAGGAAGTTACTGATGTGAGAGATTACCTTAATGTTTTTAATAAATTAATTACCCAATTGACTAGTATTGGTGTGAAAGTAAATAATGAAGATAAAACCTTCTTGCTTCTAACTTCTCTTCCACAACTTATAAAAGCTTGACGACAGCCCTAACAGTTGAGAAAGAGACTTTGAAACTGAATGAGGTTACCGCAATTATCTTGAATGATGAGAAGTTCAAGAAGACAAGTAGTAGCAACGAAGGTAGAGTTTTTGTTGTTGATTTTAGTCGTGGTAGAGCAATCTACATAAAAACAATTGGAAAAGAATTAGTAGATCAAGTTTGAGACCACGGGTAGACCTTGAATATAGAGAATGCTACTACTGTCATGAAAAGGGCTACATTCAATACCATTGTATGAAGATGAAAAAAGATTTTACAAAGTTTAAACAATTAAGAAAGAGTTGCGAAAAAGAAAAACAAAGAGTTACTGCAATTACAATTGATAATGGTGTTGATGATAAATATTTGAATATGGATGATGATAAGAAAAAGACAAAAGATCCATTACAAATGAGTTATTGATGAATTCTATTTGTCCATTCCATATTTACTCAAAAATGAAATGATTTGATATGATTGAAGATAAGAAAGGAGAGAAAGTGAACCTAATTAATGGGAAAAAGATGAAAGTCAAAGATGTAAATAGAATGAAAATCAATTTACATGGTAATCGTATGAAGTTATTAATTAAAGTGAGAAACGTTCTTAAATTTGAAAGTAATTTAATTTTCTTGGGTAAGTTGGATTTTTTAGATTATAGATATTCAATTCGTGGTGAAATCATGAGAGTTAATTCAGGTGCTCCTATGATCATGAAGAGCAAGAAAATTGATATAAAAAATATCTACAAATCGGAAAGAAGCACATTGATTAAAAAAATGCAAGTTAAGGTACAAGACAAAATCAATAATCAATAGTGTAAGGAAATACTCAAAAGAAAATTAACTTTTAACTCCATTGGACTTGGAGGTGGACATTGTTAAAATTTAAGTTTAATTGAAATTATAAAGTATAATTAGTTTAAAAAGTTTAATAAGATTTAAATTATGAATTTAATAATTAAAGTCTCAAAAAAATTATATTTTTAGTGATATATATATATATATATATATATGAGTAATTGATTGATATTTGTACTATAAAAAGCTCTTATTGAGTTTTATAAGTTTTATTTAAGTGATTTTAAGGATAAAAAAAAGTTATTATAGGTAATTATTTTTTTTTTATAATAAATATATTTAGGGAGTTAAACTTATATTTAGTGGGATAGACTTATATTAAATTATGTTAAATTTTATATTTTTTAATTTATATGAATAAAATATTCACAATACCATTGTTATAGAGTTAGATTAAATTAAAGATATTAAGAAGTTTCGATCATCATCCTTAAAAAAGCTCTCATTTTTTCTTAAATAAAAAAAAAGGGAAAAAACACATCTAAAAACGTTGAAGTAGAGAGAGTTTTTTTTTTTTTTTTTTTTTATGCGTCTAGAGAGGCTATCCCTCTTTTAAAGATGATAATTATTCTCAAATTCGATCAAACCAATTCAAACCTGTTCAATTTTTTTTTTATCTCGCTGCATCCTGCATTCCTATCACTCACCCATAATAATAATATATTATTATTTTTTGTATTAAAAATAATTTATTTAAAAAATAAATAAATTATATTTTATAATAAATAAAAATAAAAATAAAAAATAAAACCCCACGGCGAAATCTGTCTTGCTCCTTTCTCCAGCGGGAAGACAAGGACGAGGAGAGCAATACTGACCCGTGGTTTGGTAGTGCTTTTGTGGTGGTTCTTGTCGGTGAAGAGCTTTATTGAGAGGGATTTGTTGTATTTGGTTCAAAGGTGTTTTCTGAGGAGATGAGATGATAGGTAGTCCGCTTGAGCGTTCGTGGTTACGAGTGGGAAGCTGTGAAATGTTGGTGGTACCTCATTAGGGCTTGAAGCTAGTATCCAAACGATGACCCATAAGGTACGAGTGAGACACTGAATAGCACTACCGTCGTCACCATCTGCTGGTTTCTACGACGATCTTGGTCCTTTGTCCCATCTTTGCCTGAGATGGTACTGATGGTTTTGGGGGGTCTTTGCCTCTTCTCAGATGAGTTGCATGTCTTTGTCAGATAGAGATCTTCCCTAGTTCTTTTGAGCTTCTGGGTTGTTGAAGCCACTCCCACAATTGGGTGTCCCGATGAACCGACCAACGCTGGGCACCAGCTAGGTCTTCTATGTTATGGACTTGAGCCTATCTTCTGGGTTTAGGTGATTAGGATTAGCTAGGTTCTATTTGGTGTAATGAGCCTTGGGCCCCTGTGCGTACTCAAGCTATTATCAATGGAATTCCTATCTTTTAATTTAAAAAAAAAAAAATTACGGCAAATCTACATTTTCCACAAGTTGTGCTTTATTAGCTTGTGTGTTGACCAATTGCACTAGTCTTGGAGCCATTTTTCTCTGCCTGTCATCTAAGTTCAAGGCCCCATTTATCATCTGGGCATGCCTTATCAATTTCCATGCACATATGATATCACAACTCAGAATTTCTACTAGGATTGATAGAAAACATGCTCACCTATCTTTACTTTCCACTAATTTTGATTTTATTAAATATTTAATCCCATGTAGAAAAGTGCATGGCCTACAATTTAGTCACAGACAAAATTTCACTGGGTGATAGTCGGTTTTCATTTTAGCTTGCTAAGGTTTTCATTTTAGCTTGCTAAAGTTGAGTATCAATATGAATGATGTATAGATTATAATTTTATACTTAAAAAGTTAGATGTGATATTTATATAAATTAAAATTATTAAAATAATAAAAAAATTTTATACTAAAGAAGAAATTAATAATAGTAGTCTTAGTATTTAATAGAAGCATTAATGAATGCGTGAAGACTGAGCTTCCTATGAAGAAATTATTCAGTAGACGCCTTAGATGCCTAGATTATTATCACTCGCGAGACGATGTAAAAACTAAGGGCGGGTATTATTTGATTTAAATTAGATAAATTAAATTAAATTATTTTAATTTGATAATTTAATTTAATTTTTAAAATAATTTAATTTAATTTAATTTAATATTATAAAAGTTTTAATTATTTTTATTTGGTTCAAATTTAAAGAACAAAAAATTAATTAAATTAAATAATTTTATTAATTTTTGAATTAATTTATTTTTATAAAGAATTTATAAATTATATATAATTTTATATATAAAAATTATTTAATTTATTAAATTGAAATCAAATTTAAAATTAAATTAAATAATTTAAAAATTAAATTTAAATTAAAAAATTATTAAAAATTTAAAATCAATTAATTTAAATATAATCGAATTAAAATAAAATAATTTAATTTAATTTTATATTTATTTTAATTTAATTTAATTTTTATAATTTAATTTAAACCGAATGCCCTATAAAAATTGGGTTCACAAATGCATGATTCAGTTCAGATAATAATAAAGAAACTGGTAAATATCTGAAGGGAGGGCTATAGTGGGTGGAACTGGAAGGGGATGGGTGCGTGGATGCAAGCTGCTCACCACTGCGCTCAGAGATGTCCTATATAGCTGCTGTGTTCTGATACTGCTTGCTAATTCGTACGGTTCTGCACCTCCCTTGTCTACAAGTGTATTCCTTTCCTTATTTTTCTTGCTCTCACAGGCTGTTTGGCCTCACTTATAAGCTCTAAAATGCCAAAACCATTGCTTGATATATATCGTGAGTTGTGATATGCTTCCTTGTAAAATTCACCATCGTTAGTCAGCGATGGGATCAGGCTATCTTACTCATTTGGTTTCTCATTCCAAGGCTAGGGAGGGAAACTTTTGCAATATAAATAAAACTCTCTTTGGGTGTCTTATTTTTTAGTCCAGAGTTACCCTCAGACTGTAATTTAAATGGTTTATCAAGAGAAAAGGCTTTTATTCAAACACAGTATCTGATATGATATAAAATCCATGATATTGCCACATTGACCTCTAGTTTGTTTTATTTCCCAGCAAACCATAACATGAGACTGAACAGAAGCTATGAACTGCTCAGTTTATTTGCTGATCATAACATAAAATCATCACCTAAATTACTGTTGCAATGGCGAAAAAGTGCATACAAATTAAGCAAAAAAGAAGCGAATTTAAAAACTGAGTTTCATAGATGTAGATTTTCTTTTCATCTTCCTTTTTATTCTTTTCATGGACCTGGTTTGACATCATGAACTGAAGAATCCGGTTAGAATCAGTCCATATTTATGAAGCAACCTTAAATAATTGTACGCTCGCAGAGGAAGTTGAATGGAATCAACGTTATCATGATGTTTCACAGCATACGCAAGCTAAAAACTTCAAACTTTTTGTTCATAATACAATTTATTTCTCGCTTCAGTTGAGGAAAATATGGAATCACTCTATATATATAGTACTGTTGCCCAACCAAATATACTATTCTACTGTTAATATACTCGAGGAGAATTTGGACTTATCCTCGAAAATTTTTGATATTTTCCTGCCAAAGTATATAAAAATGGGGACTTTTGAAGACCCAATGCGCCACCTGCCCCACCCTTACCGTTTTCCACCGAGAACTGAGAAAAGTGGCTGTTTCTAGTCTTGTCATGTAGCACTAGCTTCACAGCGCGGAGAGAGAGAGAGAGCGAGGCTCGGCCATTTACAAAGAAGCAAATGGTTAGAGGTTTAGGGTTTTTGGGGGACGGGCGCATAGTAAACAGCAATAGAAAAGGAAAGTTTATTTTGATTCGGGTTGAAGAAATATTTTATAGTTTTCCTTTATCATGTAAAAATTTGTCTGCTTTTCTTTATTTTTGTTTCATTTTCCAAGCTCCATTACACTAAAGTGTAGAGCATAATAGTCTAGTGATACAAACACAAAACCACGACACTCACACACTCTCCACTCTTTAATGAGCCCAAACCCCACCCACCCCCCCTCCTCCTTCTCTTTACTGCTCTTTCATTGGTAACAGTAACAGCACAGCATGGCATCAGTTGACAGGCGCCGTTTCTCTCTCTCTCTCTCTCTCTGTCTGCTATCATAGTTAGTCCACCTCTATCTTTATAAACCCTGGCCAAACACTCCCTGTCTCTCTCATCGAAATTCGAATACGAAAAGAAATCATGGTGGGATTTTTATATGTTCTCTTATTCTTTTCTTTTCTTTTCTTTTCTTTGTCTTTTTTTTTTATTTAATCTTTTTTCCTTTCTTGCTAGAATTGATTGAATTCATGTTTTGCATACAGCTGGTTTCTTCACATCTACTTCCTCACTGGCTTCAAGTTCTTCTCACAGAGAAGTTCTTCAACGCTTGTATAATTCACGAAGAAGCAAAGAAAAATGAAAAGAACATATTTTGCTTGGACTGTTGCATCAGTATCTGCCCTCACTGCTTGTCTCCTCACAGCTCTCATCGACTCTTGCAGGTTAATTTCCCCTTGAAATTCACCTTTAATATCTGCGAGGGGATCCATTATTTCTGGATAACAAATAATTTGGTGAATTTTTATGTTTTCTTTTTGTTTCAGATAAGAAGGTATGTATATCACGACGTTATAAGGTTGGGCGACGCTCAGAAGCTGTTCGACTGCGCTTTTGTTCAAGTAAGTAAATTAAGTTTTCTGATGGTAATGAAATTACAGAAATACTCGGAAGAGCTTGTTAAAATTGCACTCTCTTTATAGTTTACCTCTCTTGCTAATTTTAATGGTGCAAACTCTTTACTGTTTGTACTGACATATTGAGAGAAAATCTTAGACAACAGCCTTGTTTGTCTAATTGTTTAATGTTGGAGTTTTGAAAGAAAAATTAAAAGCCAGAAATGCAAAGACCATTAACATTGGAATTTTCCTGTTTTGGAACCCATTGGCCTGAATCGAGTTTCATTTTCCCTTTCTTGCCAGTCCTACACCACTAACAGTGCAAAAGTGATATTTTTAAACCCGAGGCCGCAAACAAGACAATTCAGAGGCTCCGGCAATGTCTGCGGCAACTGTGACAGAAGTCTACAAGACCCTTATCTCTTCTGCTCTCTTTCCTGCAAGGTCCCTTGCTAACCTTTCTTTTATAATTCTCTCAATTACCCATATCATTTTCCCACTTCTCTAATCTGGGTCTCAGTTTTCTAATTGTTGCAGATCGATTGTATCGTTAGAACAAAAGGTGTGGGTGGGCTTTCAAGTTTCCTCTTTGATTGCAAGTTTTTGTCCTTGCCCGAGTCGGGTTCAGACGACGGTTTTATGACTCCAGACTCGGTGCTTGAACCGGCTGCCTCAAACCGGACATCTTCTAGTTCAGGTGGGTATGGTGGGGTTGGGTGCAGGACAATTGCTTGCACTGCTACAACTGAAATTGTGAGAAAGAAAAGGAGTAGTTTATCGGCTTGCCGGCCAATATTCCCACGGATATCTGAAATATCGGCTGGTTTGATGAACCGAAGAAAGAAGACTCCAAACCGGGCTCCGCTTTATTGAATAGCGTAGAACGGCGACCAGGCGAGGGGGATAGAGAGAGCGGATGGTTGGGGAGGAGGTGGTAGAATTGGTATTTTATTGTTTATAGGAGGGTAGTTTGGGGACAAGGGATGAATCCTCCCAAATTTTGTCTAGGAGTTTCTCTCTCATGGTCTAGGGGTTGGTTCTGGCAAATCAAATTATTCAATGGCTCTTTTTTCCTTCTTTTAGCAGACTTTGGCAACTGTAATAGTGACCAGAGGACCCTGTTTTGCTCCCTTTTCTTCTCCCCCTCCCCCCTATTGATTACAAGTTATTGAATTTTCTGTACCTTTTCTAACCTTTACATTTAAATATTTTAACTTATAGCATATATATCAAATGCTTAGTTGATGATATTTATATTCCACGAATCTAGCCAACCCTAGAAATCATTTTTGATACTCTTAAGCTATGTTAATGTATCACTCTCTTCTCGTTTCATTTAGTGGCTGCATTTTTTTTTCAGGGAAATTCTGGTTTAACTTTCTTTTCTTCTTTCCAAGGTCGCAATAGAGGCAAAATTACTAGCCTTTATTATTCTATTATTTGTTGATTCCTCTCCCAATGTACTCTGTATTTGAAATGAGAGGCTCTGGATCGTATATTATATTCTAAGCTTCAATTTTATTCGGAACTTGTGATATATATATATATATACTGTAATTATCATGCATGTGAGAATACCATGGATTACTTTTTATAGATCATAGTTTCTCTTCTCATTAATAAATTTAATAATTCAATAGGTGTTGAAGAAAATTATTTTTTAGTAACATGAAAATTGAACTCAGGTTTATCATACCACAACTTTGTACTCTGTCGTCAAAGCAAGCATGCAAAGCGTCTAAATACTAACATTCACGTTTAATTAGATGAAGTAAGATACACCACATATGGAGGAGGAGATGCTCGGACCACACCCACCAATGATGATGGAGAATTAAATTTAGCAGGATTTATTTAGCGTGCTGCAATGGAAAAGCGACCATGGGACATGAAGTTTCCCGGATAAAATGAGAAAAAAAGGGAAATGTGGATGAGCTTTCATGAGAAAAAGATGTACTTTGACAGTGACGGATAACAAGGGGATTGAGAAAAGCATTTAATTAATTAATTGATTTAGATATGGGGGACCGACTAGGCCTTAACATATAAGAGACTTGATAATTGATATCCATAGACCAAATCTTTTGAGGGGACTAGGAAGATATCCACAATCTTCCTCTCTACTTGTCCCTTCATCTTTCCCAATTCCACAGGAATCAACCTTGATGGAAATTATTAGCAAACGAAACCATGTCCCTGGATGGCGGGTTCAATGGCAGTTGAGTTTGAGGTGTAGCAAAGCAGGAATGGTTGTAATGGCACGTTTTTAACTCTTCACCTGAAATGAAGACAGAAGTGTGTGGGCAGGAATTGATGAACGCTGATGTATGATTTCTGTAACCAGGACATAGCATTTGCCTTTAGTTATGTCTGTACCTGGAGCAGACATACTTTGTACTATCGTTCAGTTGGCAGCCCTGCTAGCTACCAGTCCAGCATACCCATGCATGAATTATAATTAACCAACAACTATCCTCACCACTTCTTTACTTCCAGCTGTGTTTTAATTTTAAACTACGGGACCACAACCACCGTTCGCTGCCTAAACCTCCAATTCCAGCTTCTGAATTTGTTATCAACGGTACTTTTATTTGTTTTCCACAAAGATATGAAAGAAAAGATAAAAATGAAATCTCTATGACACGAAGTTAATCAATACATTTGTATGGTAGCTGATTTTCTTGGCGTTCACACAACCTCATCGGGGTCCTTGGATAGTTGGACCACATTCATATCGGTCCCTTGTTTTCTTCAGTTCTGGGTCTGTCAATATCCCCACAATTCAAACAACAATAATTAACAAAAGCTGGATAACTGATGAGCTTGGTAATTAATATGTTAAAATTTTGTCAAATGATGAAAATTAACAGAATCGACATGCGGAATATGTACTTTTTTCAATACTAATTTCCTTTTTAGACTGGAATAATATTTAAATTTTCGCACGCCATTGTGCCAAACGAAAATAAAAAATAGGAAACAGCATTGAGAATGACATCATTCAAAGAAATAGATCACCAATTTCATAAGATTTTACTGCTTCAGGGAATGAGCAATCACGTAAATATGGTCTCCTTTTGCAGGGCGGAGAGGCCAGAGCAATAGCATATCATCTTTCACTAATCATAACAACATCCTTGATCACTGATCAGGTCTCTCACAGACGCAGTTGAAAAGCACCAATGTCAGGTTTCTCTGTGTGATCAAACATTTGGACATCTGCCACATTTGCTGCAATTTCATTCATTCTCACTAATGCTTTCAGGGGAGTCTACCTCATCAAGCGTTGCCTCCAGTTCATCCAGCACCAATCTTCTGGTGGCTTGAACCATAAGATGCGCACCCTTCAGGCACCAGAAGAATTAAACAGGGAAACCAGACTAGAAATATTGATCATTCACAGGACAACATATATAACGAAGCTATGAATTTCCAAGGAGCAGCTATTCATCTCAATCATATAGATACAAGAACAACAGAAAGAAATGACACCACTCATAATGGAAGTAGAGAATACGATTAATAAGATAATACCTGAATAGCATCAACAATGAGAAGGGCAAAGATCATCTCGCAAAAGCGCTTGTCCTCTTCTGCATTGCAGGCTATATATGCGCTGGCGATACGAATAGTTAGAAAGTAGTATTATCTCTTTTAACTTGGCAATGGCAAGTGCCAGTTCGAGCAGCGATCGCCGAATTAGATGAGCATTGAAGCTCATTCGAATTACCAGCGCAGCATTTCTCTGCTTGGCATTCGCCACAGGCTTACAGCCGCTGCTCTCTTGTTGAAAGCCTTTCCTGATAACATGCACAGACAACGTTGCTGCTCTCTTGTTGAAAGCCTTTCCTGATAACATGCACAGACAACGTTTTCAGCACCTTCAAGCCTTCAAGGTAGAGCCATTATTATGTTAATAACGACACCGTTTTCATGACTGGCACAGTGGCAGACGCAGACAACCTGTAGATTCTACCACGACCAAACCAAGCTTTTTACTTTTTTTTTTTATTTTTGACATTTTTCTTTCCCTTTCTCAGATACGGCCCCCTGATCAAGAGGCTCTTTAATCTCAACCGTACGCGTGGCCTTCCTTCCATCAACTTTCCCTGGAGCCCCTCAGCACACTCCAGCGACAGATTTCGGCCTCTTGGTCTTTAGCCAATGTTTGGAAAGTTTATTAGAGAGAGAAAAAAAAAAATAAATAAGGAAAAATAAGGAAAAAAAATAAAAATAACGTAAAAATTAATTTTTTTTTAGTAGTAAAAGAAAAAAAGGAAAATAATTTTTTAAATAATAAAATATTTATTTTTTTATTTAAAATTAAAATAAAATAATTATAAAAATAAAAATAAAAATATAATTTTATTTATTTTTTATTTATTTTTTATTTATTTTCTTTTTAAAATGAGAGATAACGGATAATAAAATACATTTATTATAATTTATCTTTATTTTTTATTTTTTATTTTTTTTATTTTTAAATAAAAAAATATTTTTATTTTTTTCATAATTTTTCTTATTTTCCATCAAGCGTTTTAACCTCAGCGATCCACTTGTATTTAATATCAATCTAGTCTTCACCGCGGTCTCAATCTGAGCCGTCAACCCGTACCCGCGAGTCACGAGTTTTCCCAGCCTTAATTTCAGACGACAATCTGTTCTTCCAGTCAAGCCACTATATTTGATCTCAGTCGTCCACGTGTCTAACTTCTTCCTTTGCAGCGTCAGCAATTGTGATCTCCAAAGCAGAACCAAATTTCGCATGAGCTGCTAAAAAAAGGGAAAGGATGTGGGTCTCGCCTGTAAAACTTCCAAACAACTCAAAGATGAAGAAAATGGCATCAAATTGAGTTGGGTATGGTGGAATTGTAGAGAATGCAATGCAGCTCGTACAGAAAAGAGGGATATCTGATACTGTAAAGAGAGATGCCGAGGCTTCAAGAGTTTGAAGCTTTCTGAAGAGAGAAATTGTTGTGTTGTGGGCTCTCCTTTCGCACAGAGAGTTTGCAGATGGAAGCCAAGGATTAGAAAGGTAGGACTATTTTGAATAGGGTGCGTACTGTGTCCTGTCAGTGGTATCAATTAAGTAATATATGGGGAAGGGTAAAATGGATATTTTTCGACAATGCGGAGCAGCTGGCGATGGGACTGTACGCACAAGATTCTTTGAAAAGCCCTGTGATCTTTTACCCCGACATTACAATTTAACTTCTAAAAGGGTAGGGATGAAAAATGACGAAAAAAATAAAAATAAAGAGAAAGAAAATTAAAATTTTATTATAATTATTATATTTCGTTCAATTTACTAAGCAATATGCATCGAGCCGAGCATCTTTTCACCATATGTGAAATTAATTATTAAAGAAATAAAATATGTAAAATTAATTATTAATAATGAAAATTAAACGTGTTGTGTATTTTTTATTTCAAATAAAAAATATATTTATATAAAATATTAAAAAATTATTCACATTATTTGACATTTTAATTATATTAATTGATTTGCTTCTTTATTTTAATTATCTAATTTTATATATTTAACTTAATTGCATTGGTTTTCTCTTTTTTTGGTTATGTTAATTTTCTAAATTTATATTAGTTATTTTTTCTAACAATGTTAAATTCATATATTTCGATTAATTATATTGATTTCCTTTTTTTAATTATTTTAATTTTTATTAAAAAAAGTTATTTCTTTAATTATTGATTAAATTTTCTTAATTATATATTAATTATAAGTAATGATTTTTAATTGGATTTAAGTCAAATTATTAAGTTAAAATTATGATTAATAAAAAACTTTTTTTTTCTTTTAACAGTTTGCATATAATTATTATCATTTTTCAATTCAATTTTTTTTTTAATTTTCACTATTAAAATAAAAGTGATTTTAGCAAGACTTCGTTTTAGGATGGCGTTTGAAATTAAAGATGGCAATGGGTTATAATTTTGTAAGTACATAATTTGACTAAATTTTAATAAAATATGCTTATATAGTATATAATCAAATTTAAAATGAATTTAAAATTAAAAAATAATACTCATGGGAAGTTTGATATGGGTTTGAATTTTAAATATTGAACGTCTGTTATTCGAATTCATTTATATAAATATTTAACCAAATATAAAAAATATATATTTTTATAATGATATTTATAAATATTTATATATTTTATTTTAAATAAAATGAAATTTAAATATTTTATGAAATTATTAAATATAAATTATTAATAAAAAATATTTTTTATATAAATTATTAATTAAAATATATAAAATTAAATAAATTTAAATATTTTTCTAATAATAATAATTAAATTTGAGATAAATTTAATAATCAAGATAAATTTAAATTTTAAAAATATTAATATGATTTAAATTTAAATAAAATAATTTTGGCAAATAACATCCTAAATCAACATCTCTTATAAAGTAATACGATTATGGGATAAATTTTAACAACTATCCATAAATTTATCTAGTTGTAACATTACAATTTCTTAATTTAAAAATGTAATATAAAACACCATCAACTTTCACATTTTATATAGTAAAGTCTCTCTAATATTTAATTACTGATTTTTTAGCTAGACGCTGATTTGAACAGCTTCAATATGAAACTTAGTCAATATTTCTCTTTTTTCTCTTATGTCATATGTAAATTGAATCACTCTACTCTCTATAGACAGAATAATTTTTCATGTGTAAAAAGAACAGTTTTACACTTTGCATAAAAGAGGAGAGAAAAATATTGATAAAACACTATATAAGAGCTGTTCACATTAAATTCTAACTGAAAAATTAATAATTAAAAGTCAGAGAAATTTTACTGCATAAAATTTTAAAATTTAAGGTATTTTATATTATATTTTAAAGTTAAAAAATTATAATATTATAACCATATAAATTTAAAAATATTTATTAAAATTTATCCAACGATCATGGTCTAACTTGCAACCATAAACCATTAATAAATTTGGGCCTCAAAATTTAACCAATTTGATTTTAAATCTGTATCAAATTGTGCAATTTTGGTCACTTCGAAGGCCATTTTGGTTAATCCGGCAACGGTGGAATGTACTGGATCCTCCGATTCTCAGCCCAAAGGGAAGTTAAGCCCTCATCACAGATGTTCACGTTCCCAACATCACAGCCCATTCAAGTTGAATGCCTTCACGAGGACAAATTGTTTATCCTAAAGGGCCCACTTTCTTCAAATCCAACGGTGCCAATTTATCTCTCTAAACACATTGTTTTCACTTCTGCCTTTACCAATTTGAAAAACGTTAGAAACGCAAGAACTGTTTTTTCTGCCATTTCTGTTTCCAGTCTCTTCGATCACACTCAACTTAAAGGGCTGAACAAGTTATTCCTCCACCACAACAAACCCTAATCTTCATACAGATTTCAGTTCTCATAATATTAACTGATTTTCTGATTGGAAAGTCATGACCACCGGAGATCTTCTCAACATTCAACCAACTGAACTCAAATTCCCATGTAAGTTCCCCAGTTCTTTCCTTTTCCCTGCTTGCTTTCTGAAAAGAATTGCTCAAAGAAAGATAATGTATTAGGTGAGGATCACATTCAGTTAAGCCAAATAGCTGATGGCTGAGATTTTATGTTTTTTCTCTAGGAAATCAAGGAAAATAAGTGAAAAGGAAGATGGAAGTTGAAAGATTTAGATAAAAACTTTATCCTTTTTTTTCCTTTGGGCAAGAAAAAAAGTCTAATTTGTCTGTTTGGTGTGATTGTTTACTATTTTTGTTACTGATTCTCTGGCACGCAACGAAGTTGAATTGAAGAAGCAGAGTTCATGTTCTATGCAATTGACTAACAAGTCAGATAAGTACGTTGCTTTTAAGGTAGGTTGTCTTTTGTCGTTGTCCATATTAATTGGGGTTGATTACGATTTTTATTGCCTAACTAGTCAGTATGCAACTTGTGAACATTGGAATTGAGTAGGTTAAAACGACCAATCCCAAGAAATACTGTGTTCGTCCCAACACTGGCATCATTTTGCCTGGGACTACTTGCAATGTTACAGGTAAATATTCAGTAATCACTGGTAGTAAAAAAATTTCTATTCATGGGTCACAAATTGCTTGCTGATGGTTTCTTGCATCTCATCTTTAGCTGGTATTTGCTTACATATGATGCAATTCTGCATGTAAATTATTTGTAAATTCTACTATTTTTCTTAAAGCAAAGAGGATCTTCTTTCAGTTATTTTTAAATGTTAAACTATGTATTTTCTTTTTCTTTTTGGTACCATGAACTCTTGTAGTTGCTGTTCATATTTTTCCTTAACAAATTAACTTATTTTGGAGTGGATCCTGGCAGTTACAATGCAGGCCCAAAAGGAGGCACCCCATGACATGCAGTGCAGGGACAAATTCCTTCTTCAAAGCGTTGCTGCTTCTGACGGTGCAACCACAAAAGATATAACTGCAGATATGGTGAGAATGGATAGCTTCTCATTAGCTCTCTTTTTCTTCTCCCATTACCCCCTTCTCAACAGTTTCATGTTTTCCTTTTTAGACTGAAGGTGGCATTAATTGGTTTTGCAGTTCAATAAGGAGGATGGTAAGGTTGTTCAGGAGTTCAAACTGCGTGTAGTCTATATCCCCGCTAATCCTCCCTCACCTGTCCCAGAAGAATCTGAAGAAGGATCGTCTCCGAGGGCTTCTGTGCTTGAGAATGATAATCAAGATGCATCGTTGTTTGAAGATGTAAGTAATTTTCCTTGTTGCTGCATGCACATCTGTGAAGATAGCCATATCGCTGCATATGTTTTAGCATAAACACTCAACATAATGTTATAATTTTCAGGTATTGAGATCTTTAGAGGAGCCTAAAGAGAAATCTTCGGAGGTAAGTTGTCTTTTTACCTTTTGCTGAAATTTTGGTAACTTGATTATTTTGTGTCTTGCATTTTAATATTTCTGAGTAGGTCAAGTTCTTCAACGGCTTCAATATTTCTGAGTCGGTACTTGGTTGAGGTGAAATGAAAATTTAAAGGCTTCTTGACTGTGTTTAAAATGTTTCACGCCTTAAATGTGGACCGATATCCACTAATTCTATACTTGCAAAATTTTTTCTACAAATTGTGATTTTATGGAGTTTGCATTGCTTGCGTGAATGAATAGAGGGTTTCATATTTTTTTTACTTGGAGATCGGAAGTAATCAACACTGTTCTACTTACATTTTGATAGTATTCTCATTGAAGTGCTTGATTATGATATTTCTTAGGGGCAATCCTGTAGTTTGCTTGATGAGTTCTTGAAATTGCATATGGAAGTATAAAATCTACTTCAATGTCGATGTGGTTTCTTGATGGCCAAACTTCTAAAAATGATATAACCTATAGAAAGTAGAATGTTGATTTTCTGACAAATACTCAGTTTTCAGTTCTTGCATAACTGGTTATTTTAAAAAGTGATTCTTCATTGTGTATTAATATCTAAAGGTTTTGGAAGAACATGTAATTACTTTTTTAGTTGTGCTCTAACTTGAATGGACTCATCGTAGAGTGTGTGCTAATGTAGTCAAACATTGCACTTATGAAAGAATTATCCTTGGAAACTGAAGTTTAATTTGGAGGTTTCTGTATTATCCTCCATGGGAGGTTTCGGATTTACCCTTGGTATTCATCTGACTTCCAAGGGCTTCTAGTAGGGTGCAGGCAATTGGCCCATTAATCATAAAAAGCAGTGGGAGCTTGTCTCTCTTTTTAGTGAGAGAAACCTCTTTTCTCTCTATCAGTTTTCTTCAGTTAAAGGCGTTTGTTGCCCTGGGCAGGGGATGGTCCCTTCCCTCATCAGTCACTGGGTCCTGATGGGTTAGGCGAGATTCAAAGCCTAAGTTTGCCTTGCTTTCCCGGCTTGTCTGGCATCTCCTTGATGTTCTCTGGCAAATCCATGGTTCTTAGCTTTGTTTCTATAATTGCTTGATTCCTAGCCGATCCATCTACAAGGATGGATATGATTATTTCAAGAGAAATCTGTTTGGATGTGGGTTGGCTATTTTTGGCCTTGCATGGTCCTCTTTAAGTTCCCCTGTGTTTTGCTTAATGAGCACTGCTTGTAGTCCCCTTTGGTTGATGGTGGTTCCCATGCTGGTGGTGTTGGTGGTGATTTGCTTTGAAATGTTGTGCTGGGTCATTGGCTTCAGGTCAAACACCTATTTGTCATAGGGTTCTGTTGTAATGGTCTTGGACCATCTTTCATGAGCTTGGGTGTTAGTGTTGACCTAGTTTTCTTGTTGTAGTGGGGCTTTAATCCATGCACATTTGCTTTCATCAATGAGATCTTATTTCTGATATACTAAAAAAAAAAATTAGGATGCAGGCCAAATAACCATATTTGTCACTATTGGAACCATATGCAAATTGCACCATGTGTTTGGGGGAGCATGTAAAATATCAAAATTCTCTTTTATCTTTTAAAGGGTCCACAGATAACTGAGGTCATATTATGAGCCCAGCAAGATAATGGCCATCTAATATTTATGTGTTTCTGTTGTCAAGGAGGCTTGTAGAAGTTAATCTGCGTCAGTTTTTATCGTCATCGTCTTACCAAAATTGAATGTTTTAATTTTCTTTTTATGTAATTTCACAAAGCAATTTTTATTGATTTTTCAGGAATGGTCTACCATTTCTAAGTTGACTGAGGAGAAAGCTGCTGCTCTGAAGCAAAATCAACAGCTACGGCAAGAACTGGTATGATATTTTCGCCGCCTTAGATTTGATAGGGAAAGGTGGGATGGGAAACTTTACTTTAGTTATTGCAAACTTGTTGCTTCTTTACTTGGGTAGTTTTGCTGCTACTTCTCAAATGGCTACTCTTTAACTTTCTTTGGTCTGGGACCTGCAATACAAAACTTCTGCTGTGAAATGAAGTTAATGTTATGAAAAGTTCCTTTCTGCTGATGATATTCTGAAAGGTGTGGAAGTGGGAAGGGTGTTTTTCTGTTGTAATGTGTTCTATTTTACCTTCAATAATCTCTCTATTGATGTGTCAGTGAATTTTGACTATGTGTACTCATGCTGATTAGTATAATGCTTTAGGCCCCGTTTGGGGTTGAAGCTGAGAGGCTAAAAAACTGTTAAATTTGGGGAGTGTTTGATAAATTAAACATTAATTCATTTTAATATGGGCATATGAGAGATTGAGTTGCTTTACATATCAAAATGATTAGCCAATTTAATGTTACAATCCAGCTATATATATTTTGCCCTTTCATTTCATACTTTACCCATGGGGGATTTCCAACAAAAATGCTTTTTGAAAAGGTATCGTTTTAGATGTTTAAAAAAAAAAAAAAGCCATTTAAAGAAGTTACAGTTGTTTTGGAGTCTTAATGATTAAAACAAATCAAAATTTTAATTTTAAATTAATTTTTAATATCTTGTAACTAAAACGACAATGTCAGGCGGACCCTTACTGTTTAAAGTTGTTTGTTAATGTTATGCTTACTAACTTTCTTGCAATTATGTGCTAATTACTTGCTACAGGAACAGATGAGAAAACAAGTAAGCAAAAATCGAGCGGGTGGCTTCTCTTCATCGTTTGTGTTACTGGTTGGTCTATTTGGTATCCTGGTTGGCTATCTTGTGAAGAGAACATAGAAAACTACCAATGAACTGGTATTTGTGTGGTAGGGGTGCTGAATTTATTTTTCAGCCTTCCCCTAGTTTTGGAACTTTTTAGGACTTTCTTATTAGTTTGTAAAGTCATTCTGATATATTATCGGCACTTCCGGTTATTGATTTGTCCGATGTTTGAACAAGACTAGCGCAGCCGGTGATTTGTGTTTGTGGCACAGTTAATGTTGTTTGTTTCATGAATGAATTGATTCACATGTCCATTAATTGCTGCTCTGTATCCTTTGATCAAAGGATGGTGACAGGCATTTGGCACAGTTAGGTCCTAAACTGTAAACGCGATTTAAGATAATTCAACAAGCTGTTTAATTGAATCGATCTCAATTGTGGATGACAATCAAATACAAGATGAACCATTTAACATGGATTAAGCAAAAAAGAATACCGAGTTACATGGGATACTGAAATGGCGATGGGTGATTCATTCTGAAACGTCGTCGTTGTTACTGGGAGTTGGTCTGCGATAGGTCTCTTCGATGTATCTAGCCTTAGCAAGGACTGAGTCGCCGAGTTTTCTTATGTTAGGTATGTTGTAGTTTTGAGCGATGTAGGCTCCGCATAATGTTCCTAGCATGAATGAGAAGGTTTTCCTTGTTATGCCCATTCTGCCTCTCTCAATAATGGCTAATTGGTCGATATTGTTGAGGGGATAGAACTAGAGAGGTTTGTGCAAGAACTTATACTATCTTGTGTCGTGATATGCAAGAGTTATTATTATTATTATTATGCCAAAAAATTCTGACTCCTCTTCCAAGGGTCAACCCCACTTGCTCAAGTAACTTTGGGCAATTAAAAAATCGGATGGCGGCCATGACAAGGAGAAAAATAAAAATAAAAATTGGACTAATTTGATATTCAAATCTAATAAGGGTTAAAATCAAATTGAATAATGAGATAGAATTGAATCAAATAGAACTAATTTAATTTAATTCTATTTTGAGTTTTATTTTTAAATTAAAATAAGGAATATAATCATATTTCTAAATTATAAAAGATGGTTGTTTTGAAGAACTTTGATTTAGTTTTTTTTTTTTTTATAAAAAAAAAACTGAACACAATTGAATAAACTGAACCTTCTATATTTTTTAAGTATAAACCAATTAAATAAAATAAATCAAATTAAATTTTAAATTTAAATTATTTAGTTTGAAATTTCAATTCAAAATGAATGGTGTTAAACCTTAGACTTGTCAACGAAGTTAGAATATGACAGAACTAAGAAGATGATGTAAATATTACAAGATTAAAATAAACTTTTTTTTTCCTTGAAAGGAACTTAAAATAACTATGGTGTGACAATTTCTGAAAATTAATTTAAATTCTATGTTTGATTTTAAATTTCTTTTAGTTGAATAATAAAGTAATGAATTTTAACTTCTTGCATTTTCAATTATTTTTAAATTTAAAGATAAAGATATAAATTTCTAAGTTTAAAATTTCAATTTAATATGAAAAAATTTATCGGGACTTGCAGTTATTGATTTGTTAGATGTTTGAACAAGACTAGAACAACTAGTGGTTTGTGACACAGTTAGCGTTGTTTCTGCCACGAATGGATTAATTTACATGTTAATTACTCTTAATATAATCCTAGATTTTGAGGTTTTTAATAATTGTATTTCAATTTCTTTTTTAATAAAAATAGCCTGAACTTTTAACTTGATCACAATTGCACCCTCCCATTTATTCTCCCATTAATTTTAGCAGTTTTTGCCACGTCAGTATATTTAACCTCCAAATTATAAAAAAAAAAAAAAAACTAATTACAGAGATTTTCCTTCCCACCTTCCTTCAGGCGTTCCCCTGTCCAGAGCAAAGCCCTTCCAAAATGACATTGCTACTTCCACATTCTCAGTTCACTATTCCTCGATAGTCACCTCCCTCTACTTCAATCCCATCTCCATCGCCTCATTCTCATACACAATAAACCAAACTTTAACACCCATTTCGATGTTGTCTTCAACATCACGTGCATCACCATCTTCGCCTTCACAGTTCACACAACAACCTAATCTCACGCCAAGCCCGAAATCAGCTTCCCCCTACACCTATGCAACTGCTTCAGAGAGTTGGTGGGTTTTGAAGAACTGCTTCAAGCGTGAATTGCTTTAGAGAGTTGCGATATACTATGAGAGAAGGAACTGTTGAATGGGTTTTGTGAAGGCTTGATTGAAATACAGTGAAGGGGAAAAGGGATGGCTTTTAGTGTGGTTGCTGGAAAAAAAGAAAGAGATAGAGGGTGACTAAATCTATGATACAATACAAAATGGATCTTGATTGAAGAAATAGGAACTACTGATTTGATTATGTCAGCGTTTAATTAATCTATTGGAGGTAGCCAATGTGTATTGAAGCAAAAGAGTGAAATGGGCCTTAGTTTGAGGATGATGACAATATGTGGGTGGAGAGGGAGAGGAGTTGAGATTGTACTGATGTGGAAGAGCATTAGGAAGACTGTGGCATTGCGTTTCTACCCAGGAGTGAAGGGATGCTTCTTGAAGGGTAGTGACCCTTTGTCGGCGTGTTTGCTACAAGTGCTGGTGAGAGAATAGTTTAAATAGAGCTCTATGAATGGTCTTTGGTTGTAACGTTGGCCAAGGATTGAGATGGTGCTGCCCAATGAAGAAGATGAATCTATGTTCTTGGTGGAAGTCAGCTCGTTTTGCTGAAATAAATGTCTTTTTTACTTTTTTTTTTTCTTTAATAAAGAAAATAGTAGCGAATGTGATTAAAGGTAATAACTACTGATTATGGAGGCTGATCTGGCATCAACTGTTAACTTTAATAGTTCTATTTAACAGTAGGGTGTAATTGTTTCAATGTCATTAGTTTGCAGTATTTTTGTTAAAAAAAAAAAATTTTAAATACAATTATTAAAAACCTCAAAGTTTAAAATTTTTTTTAGACATTATCCCATAAATATATAAAAATAATTTATTTTTTTTAAAATTTATTTAATAGTCAAAAGACTCATTCATCTCTGCATATTTAATATATGCATAGATTATTAATATATATATGTAAATTTTTTAATATGAAATTACAGTTATATAATATAATATCTCCTTTTAGGAGTACATGCCCATTCTCGACCAACTAGCCAATAGATTCTGGAACTTCGCAGGAGTGGCCACCGGAAATTTTAAAGCAAGGTGCGTGGCCACCGGCCTAAAATGCTAATGTGGTGGGCTGGATAAAATATCGCATGTCGTTTTGATTAAAAATGTAAATAAAATATTGCACGTCGTTATGATGTGACATTTTCTGAAAATTAATCTAAATTCTATGTTTAATTTTAAATTTTCGATAATCTCTTCGTCCAATCATAAAGTAATGGATTTCAACTTCTTGCATTTGAGAACATAAAATTTCCATAGTGAGTGTATCGCTATCTCTCATGTTCTTGATAATCTGCAATTTTATGCTGAATTGAAACTCTTTTCATGTTGAAAACAAAAAAATTAAGAGCGTAAAATCAATGATAAATGAAGGCCAATGGGTTATACAACTTTTGGAAGAAATTTATTTTGCATTGTTTTTATTATAAAGCTTCATAATTCAACACATATAGAGCTCACTGCAAAATTGACCATATCAACACATGACTGAGTATCAGGAGCTCACAGGTGCTGGCTCTAATCACCAATAGTCATGAAATCATGATGAGTGTATCAAGAATTTCATTTACTAATAATCTTGCCTGAAAGCTTGTGGAATTGGGAAGGCTTTTTTAGTTTGAATTAATATTTAACCTACATATGTATAAAGAACAAAATCAAAACTGAGGAATTGAAACTAAAGAGGGCAATAATACATGAATAATCATTTATTCGGAATACGAATACAAGTACAACACAACATAATACTATGTGTGAACGATGGGCGCAGACGCAGTGATGGTCTGGTCACCTGGATTCTTCTGCGCTTGGGGTTTGAGAGGACAAGTCCATTTTCCAGCATTTCTTGCTTGCACTCCTCGTGCTATGAACGCCCCAAACATGGCCCCAAAAACAAACGGAACAACTGGCTTCATTCTGTTCATTGAATTGGTTTATAAGACTAACAATCAAGTACAAAATTGTTTAAGCAAATATGGGATTGCACATTTGGGAGTTGGATAGCAGAGGATTTATAGGATCCGCGTTCTTTTCAGGTACGTGATGGCCAAGCTTTGCTGTAGCGCAACAGCGACTGTAGGGTTTTGCTTATCCTGCACGGCACTCCACTTCGAGTGTCAAATTTATTTTTTCAAAGAGAAAAATTGATGATTTTTCCAAGAACCCAATTGTAAAAAGTTTATTAACTCAACCCAAATAACTCTTTAAGTTTATGAGAATATATTATCCTCCTTTTTACTTTAATATTTTTTAAATATTATATTTATATTAAAAAAAATTTTATGTCATTTTTATTATCACTTTTTACTTTACTTTTTAGAAATTTAACATTCAAACCAAACCATATAAATAACTTCTCTAGAAGTACAGGTTATTACACTACTAAAAAATAGACTATTTTCAACCAAGAGGCCCTAGTGTAATATTTGAGATCATTTTCTTTATTATTGTTATAATTCACCACAGGAAATTGGGCTCACTCCTATGGTTTGTTGAACCCAATTTCTTAATTGAAGAATTTCAAGTTCAGAACAAAATAGCCCAATAAGCCCTGTTTCTCTTCATGATTTAGTCAAGACATACAAATCCCACAATTCCATTTTCTACTCAAATTGCTTATTCTTTCTATGGATTTATATCTTCTAAATTCAGATAAGTTATTAATGTCATGGCTGGACTTTTCTTTGTTATCAACTGTTATGGCACAAGGATTATCTTTATGTTGATTAATCCTAGCTAGAACTTAATAAAGTAGTCATAGCCATGCATTTAGTAAATGATGTTATGAAGTAACTATCTTTTTTGAAAGGAAAAAAAATCTGGAATCTGCTTCCAGGGTGGAAGAAGGAACACAAGTCAGTGTTAAAAGCTGTTAGCTAGGGACCTTAAATTATATCTTTTGGATGTTTCTGCCAAGATTAAATCTAAAGGATAATACATACAATATATGAAAGGTTCTTATAAGCTATAGACCCAAAAGTTTGGCTGCTTCAGGCAATTAATGCCATTCGCACTCCACATTAAAAATCTAGCTTTAACACTTTTCATTGCTCAATGCTAGCCACAACTGCCATGCACCCAGACCACATGGGGGTCGCTGTTCTTTCATAATTATGTGCTATAAAATCTACAAGATCTTTCTTCTTTCTTAATTATTCCATCTTAATTTTCTTGACAATACCGTGCAGCTACTGTTAAATGGGTTCTAAAGCAGGGGCTCTTTTAATTCTCCTTAATCTCAAATTTCTCGCTTGCGTTTCCTCACACAAGGTACCAGCATGTTCTCCTCCAAAAGTGCCGTCGCCATCACCTCCCACCGTACCAAAGAAGCAGGCCAAATGCCCCGCGGATACCCTGAAGTTTGGTGTTTGTGGCAGCTGGTTAGGGTTGGTTCACGAGGTTGTAGGGACTAAACCAAGCAAGGAATGCTGTACCATCATTAAAGGTGTCGCGGATCTTGAAGCTGCATTGTGCTTATGCACTGCTATAAAGACTAATGTACTAGGAGGTGTCAAACTTCAAGCACCTGTTGCTATTAGTTTGCTTCTTAGTGCATGTGGGAAACAGGTTCCTGAAGGCTTCAAGTGTGCATAGAATCTCTATCTTTCCCTATCTATTGATCTTTAGTTTCTGAATTGAAATATGTAGGACAATATATTTCCTACTCCAAGCTCTGTTTTCCTTTTAATAAAATCCATGCTATGCGATTGTGTTTCCATTCCTGATAACAATGACTTTCATTTCCACATTTAATAGTTTTATTGATATTGAATGTCCTATTTTGTTTTGTATTTAACAATAAATTAAAATAAGCTTAATATTTTCAAGATCCCATAGGTGATGTTTTTGCATGAATTCTTCATAATATTAGCAAAACGGTTATTCGTGTAATTGTGTGGTTTAATAATTTTGAGGCGTTATCCTCTTTGTAAAATAACAAATAAATAAAATACACCCTCATTACTTTAATTTTTTTTTATGAAATATGCTTTTAATTAATAATATAGAAGTTCAAAGATTATATACCTTTCCTGTCTCGTGTGTACATATGCTCTTAATCAATTAAAAAAAATATAGAACCCAATAAAATGAAAGAAAATAAAAACTAAGTTTCCACTTCTTATTATTCTTTAACCAAATAAGCTTTAATTATATTTATTTAATTTTAATTAAGATTTAAATTTAAAATTTAATAATTTTAAAAATAATTTAATAAAGTTAAATTTTTTTATAAAATTATTAAGTACATTTGATCGTTAAATTTTAATTTTTCTTCCATAAATTATAAAAAATAGATCCCATTTGAGGACATATACTCCATGTGTATTTTAGAATTTGCCATGTTTTTCTATCGGTTGGCTGGCTGCCTCCTAATCACACTTGAGACTAGCTAGGAGGGACATTGGTGCCGCACGTGCTTAGCATGGAATTAAAGCGATTGAGGACATTAATGAAATCGAGTCCTAGTAGATTCCCATTCACTTTAGGAAGAGTGCAAAGGCAATTTTCCAAGCCCATGAGTGCCGCCAAGACTTTGCAGGATGCTCCTGTTGGTGCATCATGGCCCATTTGTTTATCGAACAAAGGGATACACGCGTATAGATAAACTTAAAAGGATCAATGGAGCAGCGTGTGGAAGCTCGTGGACTTGGATTTTGATTGCTAGGCCTAGGAGCTGCTGTCTCAGGGGCCGTGGGCAATGTGTTATGGGCTGACGCTTGATTCCTCATGTTGCTCTGCTGCTTATGAGAGCAAACAAGATCGCGTTGATCTAGAGGAAAGGAGCGTAGTCGGGATGGTAATGAATCAGACTTTTGTGCGTATCTGATTGAATTAAATTTTAATATGATGAATTTAAATATTATATAATTGGGTTTATAGTGGGTTTGGATTTAAAAAATAATATTTTTGATAAATTTTAAATTTTACATATTAGATATCTGTTATCCGAACCGTTTATATAAATACTTAATATAAAATAGAATTTAAATATTTTTTTAAAATATAAATTATTAATTAAAATAATTTTTTATATAAAATATTAATTAAAATATATAAAATTAAACGAATTTGAGTTTTATTCAGGTAATAATAATCAGGTTTGGAACATATTTGGATAGTTAAGAATAAATTTTAAATGAATTTTGAATGGATTTGAATTTTGATAATATTAATCGCGTTTGGATTCGAATAATTTTTTAGGGTACCCGTTTTTATCTCTAAAGCAGAGGGAACGGTCTTGAATGACATATGTATTCCTTTGTTGGGCCTTTCATTACTCATTCTCTCTTATTAAAATCATAAATTAATGAGAAATTATTATCATTAATGACATAAATATAATTAATCAATAAAAGTAGCAGGTATACCTAATAATTTATCGGAAATTACATATAATTAAGGAAGCAAAGTGTTGTGATGTTAATTGTCTGTTTATGAAGGTGAATTGATTCCTGCAACAAAAGACACGTTAGCTCCAAGTTTTCTTTGGTGTTTAACTCCAAACTAAAGTTTTTGTAGACAGAACCCGTGAACTTTCATTTTTATTTAAATAATATTTTGGCATAGTTAGGGTTCGTGTCTCATGCAACAACAAGAGATATCATGTAAATTTTCTTCTTCTATTGTTGATGGCACAAATCAACCACAATTTGAGTATCTTATTTATTTATATTCATCATTTGATCATTGAATTTTCGCTGAAATAATAATAATAATAATAATAATAATAATAATAATAATAATAATAAAACAATCATTTACATATTTTTTCGAATTTTGTATTAATCTATGTTTTCTCATAATTTTAAGTTTAACCACCAATGAATTAGATCAAATGAAAATGTGAGCACTTAAGGATGCAATAAGTCTAATTAGATTTAGTTTAAAGGCTGAAAACATATTTTCAGAATTAAATTTGAATTTCAACTCTCTTAACTCCGATTAAAAAAAAAAAGACAATAAAGATATGAAAACATCTTCGGGCGCTTAAGACTTTTTAAAAGTTTTATAATTTGAAGATTATAGATCAAATGATAAATATGGAACACTCTTAATGGTACAATAAGTTTAGTCTAGTTTTGTACAATAGCTGCATTCATTTGTCAAAGTTTGATTTGAATTCTCACCTCCTAATTTTCAACTTAAAAAAAAAAAAAGTATAATAGAAATATGATAGTATCTTTAATCCACTTGTGATTCCTTTAATTCATTTGAAGTTGAAATTAGAATGACATTTTTTATAGCTAAACTACAATGATAGTTTTATAATTTTATTATTAAGAACTTAAATATAGAGTTTTGAATTTTGTCAATTTAATTAATTAATTAAGACCTAAAAGTTTTATAACTTGAAGATTATTATTAAATTTTATTCAATTACCTCGTTCCAAATTGCACAAAACAATGTATCAAGAATGAATAAACAGCGACCAATCATAAAAGAAATATATTATTTACATTTGAACTTAAAAAGCAGCAGAAGAAGAAGTACTAGAAATAAACATCCCCGTTAAAGCATAAATAAAATGGATACAGACATTCTGTTGCATTTCGAATGGTACACATTAGTTTTGTTCATAGCCGAAAAGACTGAAGAATTAAATATGGTGACAGAGATGTCACCTCAAACCCAAATATATAAATAAGCATTCAAACTCCAAAACAAGCCATGAAAACAAATTAAATCAACAAGGAATAAATTAAGAAAACCAAGAAACGCTTAGGCGCACTGGAATCCTGCAGGAACACCCTTTCCACAGTAATTCAAGAGCAAGCTTAAGGAGATAGGCACATTAAGATGGATGCCCAAAACATTGGCCTTAAGGGCAGTGCAAAGGCAAACGGCGGCTTCAAGGTCAGCAAGACCTTGAATGAGAGGGCAACATGGTTTCTTTGGCGGGGTTCCCACTACCAGATGCAGCAAATCGTTTAATAAGTTAGCGCATACTCCTAGCTTTAGAGTGTCTTTTGGGCAAGTGGCTTTAGGTGTTGCTGGTGGTGGTGGACAAGGGACCTTATTAGGATGAGTTGAGCTAACCAAAGTGAAGAAGAGAAAGTTAAGGGAGAGAAGAAGAGCAATGCTTGCAACACTAGTGTTGGAAGCCATTATTTGGGTATTAGATGGTGCTCGTATTGAAGTGAAGTAGCTAGGCTAGCTAACTAAGGTTTATATAGATGGAGATTAGTTATTCGCTGTTTAGGATTAAACGTTAGAAAAGATACCCATGTGAGCACATAGCATCGAAATCGAATCAAACCCACTCCCTAGCTGGCAATTTAGCTATTTGGGCAACAGGCCATCTTCATTTCCTTGGAGGCTTGTGCATTTGATTAACTTGCATTTCAACTTGTTAACATAATTACAACGATTAGCATGATTATAGGAGATTTATGTAGCATAATTTTAGCAATTATTATTTTTGTCTAAATTAGCTTATATTCTCATGTATAAATAGATGTAATATCTCTGTAAATAAGACACAGATAAATACACAATTATTTCCTTCATTACTTGTATTCTTTCTTTCTAACATGGTATCAGAGCCTGGTTAGCTTTTATTTCTAGTTTCTGGGGTCTCTCTTCTCTCTCTACAATCTGTTCTGGTTCATTCTTTCATTCCTGTTATTATACCATTTTTTTTTCTCCTCATCTTATTATCAATGGAGAAATCTGATATTTCAAAACCTACTGCAACAGTTCTGACTGACTGGTTCCAACTATAATATTTGGGTTCAAGGAATGAAAAGTTTTTTGATAGGTCGCAAGCTTTGGCGTATTGTTACCGAAGATATCACTACGCCGACAAGAAAGAACGAATGATTATAGGAGATTTGTGTAGCATAATTACAGTAATTATTATTCTTATTTAAATTAGCTCATATTCTCATATATAAATAGATGTAATATTTCTCTAAATAAGACACAAATAAATACACAATCATTTTCTTCATTACTTGTATTATTTCTTCAAACATAACTCTAAATAATTTTAATTTTAATACGTATTTCTCTCTCTTCCACTTACATATTACAAATGTTATATTTTCTGTCATTTTGGAAATGACAAATCCGAGCTAGCATGCTTTCACAAAAATAGCAAAACGGAGTTGCATTGATGATAATGAAATCGTAATACACCCCACATACAGGTAGCCCACCAGTAATATGGTGAATTAGTATCTCATTCATTAAATATTAGTCTGATTTGTACTCCTCCATCTTTAAAGATGCATGTAGATTTCGATTTTGAATTTCTTTATTCACTTTTTTTAAAAATTATTTTTATGATAATATTTAATGTATATTTCACATGATTTATTTGTATCCAGTCATTTATTTCATATCCAAAAACATGTGAGATTTATAATGGAATAGCTCTTCTATTTTAATGGTTTTTTATTTTCGTTTTAATGAAATTCAAATTTGGAAGAAAGAATCAAAACTTGTTATCAATATCATATTTCCTATAAAATTCTAGAGTGTAATTAGAATTAACCCAATTTACTTTTGATCTAAATAGAATAAAGCTATCCAAAACCTTCAACTAAATCTATGAAACAAGCAGCCGATAGCAGATGAATTAAAATTAGAATTAACCCAATTCACTTTTGATCTAAATAATGCTATCCAAAACCAATTAGTAAGTGATTAACGATTAAGTAGCTCAAAGCCTCAAACAATCCCAATCAGCTTCTTTGAGAACAGAGGAAAAGTAACAGATGCGACCAAGGTGACGAAGAACCTGTAAAGTATCAGAATGCAGAAGGATGACATCTCACAATTTATGAATTGACATAAAAGCTATTAGACATCCTATGTTATCATCCTATGAGCCCTCAAACAGCAGGCAACAGCAGCATAAATTTCATAGAATTGTTTTGTTCCATTTACTCCCATATACGAACTATAATTGTTCTGTTAGAGGTCCATGCTAAGTTATGGGAAGCTCTGTACTTAGAACCCGCATTAGCTTGAAATCTCCAAGTATGCTACTAATAACTGAATGTCCTTGATCTTACTGGGGCAAAAAATTTCTATCACCTAATGAAGGATTAAAAAGAAGCTTCAATTTAGCTTCAATGTTGGCCCTTCGATGTCATTTTCAAGGAAAACGTGTTTTCCCTTTTAATTTTCTTTTCTTTAAGTTGGTGCTCTTCATCTCATTTTTGCAGTTTCATTAAAAAACTCTAAAAATTGGTGCACACTCATAGAATCTAGTGAAAGTTGAGAACCATTAGGACTGCATAGGAAAATGTTACATTGAAAGAATGGTGGCCTCTATTAAGGGTTCGAGTATGGGATGTCTGTTTTCTTTACAACAAGATCTGTGTAGCAATTCTCTTGGGATTTTAATAAAGTAGTCAATGTCTCTTTTGGAGACAATCTAGGAAATGATGCATCTCATGTTAGATAGATCCAAAACAAGTCTTGGTGCATCGGCTTACACAATTAATATTTAGCTTATACATTTTTCATTCTTCTGGCAGAGCAATGCAAATTAGAGGATCAAAAGCTTACACAATTCAGTGCGTTAATCAAAAGCTTCCAACTAGTTAGCTAACATATATAAACTTACTGTAGCAAGGCCTTCGTAAACAGCTAAATATTCAGCTTCCAACCGAGTACCACGTCCAATTTTTGTTTCCATTTCTTTATTTATATATATATATATGGAGTAAAATTATTTAATACCTTGACATTGTATATAGCATATATTTGCAATTTGCAAATGCATGCGGCGATTTTTATACACTCAACTTCTGCCTTTTATCAAAGGCAAAAACTGGAGAAGATTGGCAGCATGCATTCATGAATGAAACTATATATTTGTTTATATGTTCATTGCGAATAACTACTTAAATGAATCATGAAATTATTTCTGCTCACATACTATTAACTACAGAGCTCTAGCTCTGCACCAAAACCAGTCAAAATCTATCTAGTGGTCCCTAGCTAGCTACCGCGATTGGCTATGGCTTAGGCCTAAGAGACTAATTACATTTCAATTTTCCAATTAATACACTCCAATTACTTATAATTATTGATCACCTACCTTCCGAGGCAGACATTTAAAGTACAAACAAACCAAACCAATGTGAAGGGTGTGCCATGTAGGTTTTGATGCAATTGTCCAATCTGGAACTGGATGGAAGCCGGAGGAAAATGAGACCGACCCATGTCCTGCATCTCTCCAGCTGTGCTCATGAGGAGAGTCGGTAGAAATTAGTAAAAATTATGGGGAAATGATAAAATTTAATTAATAATGATACTACTCGTAATAAAAACTAGAAGATGAAGAATTGACTGTATATTTCGATTGTTCATAAACCAAGTAAAATATCATTTTGATGTACATCAATCAGAGGCATGGTAGTACGTTAATCCACGAGAACCTGCGTGTGTGTGTGTATATGTACGCTGACAGTGAGCGTTAGCACCCTGGGGGTGTTGTCACACAGACCCTTTGAGTTCTTCATTACTCTCTACTTGATGAAAACTTAATTTCCAGATGATACGTAAGAGTACTCTTAAGGATCATATGATTCAGTTGTGCGAAGGTGGGTGTGTCTTGGGTGGTGAGTAGTCCAAGTTGAAACCGGGATGCTTTTTAGCTCCATGTTTATTGTGAGGCACGCGCCAGGGAACTGAAACAAGGGACTCTTTTTTAGTAGAACCTGAATGTTTTGCATTCTCTTCTGACATTAAGCTCCGAGTCTCTGGGATGCTCTCTTCCTTTGCAGCTTTTGCACGTTCATTTGACGAAGAAGACTCCATTGGTGCAACTGAAACTTTCTTCTCATCATTCTGTAATATATAGAACACATAGACAATTTTAGAAGTGTAATTAAATAAAAAAAGTTGGATGATGCTTCTCCAAGAAATTAGACAAACAAGAAAAAATAAATGCATAAAGCAGTAGAAGATTTAGTTTTCAATGAGAAAAAGCTAGCTGCACCAACCTGATTGGAGATGTGAAATTTCTTGAGGAGGTTCTGATCAGCAGAAGCAAGTCGTCTGGCACTACGTGCATGCAAAGGAAGGCATAAAAGTAACAGAAGAAGACAAGATACGACCGACATGTTAAGAAGGACAGGTCTAATTAAGCTAGCTTAGCTTGGGCCTTGGTGAGGGTAGTAACAATGTAGCACTGCTTGTGGTAGCTAAGGTATTAGTGTGGTAATGGTGGTATTTGCAGTAAGAAATTGCAAGTATCCCGGAAGATTAAAGGCTTTCTAATTGGAGAACATGCAAGTGCAAGGGTGAGGAGAAATTAGGAGAAAATACGAAGATATGGGTGGTTTCTATTGTCCCTTCTCTTTCAAATTTCCAATCAATTGGGTCCCAAGACACAGAACCCCACCAGGGGAAAGCAGCTTAGAGCCCTTCCTATGGACATAAGGGGAGAGAAGAAGAAAGTACAAAAGAGAGATTTTCCTTCAAAATAATATAACAATAACAATTTTTTTTTTGGAAACGAAAAAAGAAAAAAACCGCATGAAATACTAAACACTAAACAAAATCTAGAAAAGCTTATGTATTTTCATTGTTTCCACCGAGGAACTCCAGTCCCTGTTTTGGTACTAAACTTTCATCACTTGCATATAGTTTATGCCTCCTTGTTTTCTTGGCCTTGCGTGCTTTCGAACTTGAAAATCTTACCTTGAAATTTTTTTTATGAGTAATATAATATTGTATTATTAGAGAAAAGTATTAAAAAATCAATTTGTTATTTAAATTTTAATTAATAATCAAAATCTTACATTTTTAATTAATATTTAATTTGACATTTAATTAATATTTTGTTATTTACAGCGAAAGAAGTGTTTAGTAAAAATAATTATTGAATTAATTATTAAATATAAAAATAATAGTATAATCTTTTTTATAATAATTAAAATACTAAATTCTGTCTTGAAAAGCTAAAAAAGATAATATTATATGATCTATTTTCTTAAATTTTAAACACTAATATAAATATTTATTGTACCGAATACCATAAATAAGAGAACTAGATTAACACCATTTTAAAAGTTATTATCAAATATAGTCTTAATAATTAAAATAAAATAAAATTCTTAATTAAGGGGAAAGACAATAAGCATGTAACAACCCAACTTTAGTGGTCTCAGGGATGTTTGTTAGGTTTATAGGCTTTTTTTTTTTTTTGCAAGTGTTGATGGGGTCATGTGAAGTGAAGTGGTGGTGATGATCGACGGCGGGGTTTAAAGGTGGATAGGTATTCGGTCTCGCCGTTGACGATTGGCCCATCTCGATGTGTATTGTAAAAGTTGAGCAGTCTCGGTAGGATCGCTCCGCTGTCTCCACGGCATCTTGTATTCTAAGAATAAGAAATACAAGGTTTATTTACTTGTCTGGCTAGATATTAAATAATTTATCCTAGAGAATAGAGATCACTTAAAACTACTTTTTATGAAGCGTCCCATGTTAGTCTCTCTTTTTTTTTTTTTTTCAAAGATAAAGGATTCATTCAAGAACTCCACCATCAAGGTGGTAGGAAGTTAAGAACAAAGTCCATCTATGCAATATGGATGCTTGGTTACATCGACATTTGACTGCAGAAAAATGAACCTCCTGCAGCCGCTTCAAAAGCTCCAAACCATCTGCTACGGTCTCCTGGATAGCAATAGGAATTGGATGGCCCCTATATGAGTAAACTATGACTGAATCGCCTTTTACAAATTACTTTCGAAAACCCCCTACTTCTTGCAAAGATGAGAGCTTCACGGCATGCTCAGCTTTCCAACAGCAAAGGATCTTCAATGGATGGCCACAGACAGCAGCACCAGTCCAGTATTTTACCATAAGGATCTCGTCCAACCACATCAATAGCACCCATTCCTATTTCTATCAACTTCAGCATCAACATTTAGTTTAATTATAGACTGGGGAGCTGGTAACCATCTTCCTATTTGAATTATGCTAGGCACAACATTCAATCGCTCGATGGAGTTGGCCTCCCTGAAGTCCTCAAGATGCTTATGCACTGCCACTAGCACTCCCTGATAGGGAATATTTTGTTGATTGAACCGTAAAAGAATATATACAAAATATAACTGCACATGAAAGACAGGCAAGGTCAATGAAATTAGATATGACACTAGAACTGTTCAAGGCATGGAAAGACTTGCACAGCTTTTGCCAAGTCATCATGAAGATGAGAAACTCATGAACGCATCACAAAGAATGGAATGCGCTAAAAGTACTTGAGCTACGGCAGCATCTGCTCCCAAATGTGTTCTCGCCACTGTATGCGACATACAGAAATCCATCTGCATCCTCCTTTTCATCATATATTGTAGACATTACTGCCCCTGCAACACATTAGAATTGAATAATTAGTTCATCATTCGTTATCAAATTTTACAAACTGCAAAAGCCCAATATTCTAACCACCAGGTGCTACAAAGTATATATTCAAACTGCAGATAATCTGATATGAAATATAAAATAATGGGTTTTACAGCACCCATTATATTAACTACAGATCTTACACACATAAGATACATTGTGAATTTACAAATTTTTTGAAGAACTTTCTCTAAAAATATGTCAGAATTACTTAACCCACTTTCATATGTAGTATGTACGTACAAACCAGATGGGAGAGAGATTGTTACCTGTTGGTGGAAGGACATTGTCCACAAATATGAAGATTGCCTTTTCTGCACTCAGTTTAATTCTCTTCCGGATTACATACACAAACTGACCCACAGTCAGGTCATCTTAAAATTTTAAACCAATGTCAAAATGAAGACATATCATCATGCATTTCAAGTCTAATATCCATCAAATGAAGATTCAAAACAAATTCATGGTAAATACAAGAAATTGATGGGGAAAAATTTGCAGCATGAAATTGAGTCTTACTTTTTCTTGTCAATTTTGGGGATGTCACTTCTCTCAGCCTTCTCCACAATTACCTAGAAATGCAGGAGTCGATGAAAAATAGAATCAAACTGAGAATACAAAGGTTCAAGACAATGCTACCGATGGGAAAAGGTAACCCACTGCATAATGAATGCAATAAACAACATAAAGCTTGAGCAAAAATTAACAGCCCAGCAAGCAAACAATTTAATTCACAATCCTCTAAATGAGTATTGTTTTCCTTTCTTCTTCCCTTTTTTCTGTTGGAAAGAAGGGGAGAAAGAGGAGGTGGCACCTTTGACAGGCTCTACCTTCAACCCAATAAATAATAAAGCTTCCACTATTATAAACCCAAAATGCAAGAATATTATTGAATCTTATCAGCAAAAGATCTTTTCAAATGGCTTTGGTTGAAAAAAGATGCAATAGCAAGCCTCTCTGTTTAGTTCAGGCAGGAAATTTCTTCCACAAAAGATAAAAATAACAAAACATTCCATTAAAGCCCCATGCAGCATTTGTTAAAGATGACTTATAAAATCTACTAAATATGCTTTCTATTCACTGAACTCAAAATGTAAACGGTAAAATTGAGGCAGTTTCTATTCATACCAGAAAACTAGCATGAAAATAATGTAGATGCTTCTTTATATGAGTATTAGACATTCAAGGCATCGTCATTGAAGTGAACACATTCCCATAATCCTTTTCTTATCCTACCTTAGTTGCATTAAATTATTTCAGTTCATCCCCAAAACACAACATCAACCTATAAACTGGTTCACAATTGTAATCATAAATTCTAATCATTCAATTTGATTGCATATGAAATAATTCATTATCAACTCTCAGAGTCAGAGCTCATTCAGAAATCAAGTAACAAGCCCAAAGTCAACGATCAATTGAATTCTCACCGGAATTCTACCTGGGTATTTCTCCCTAATTCTTGCAGCCTCAGCGCGCCTCTCCTCTGCAGACACGATATTATTTTCAATCAGAAACATAAAAACCAATAAAAAAACAATTAGGGATAGGAAAAACTAAGATAAAATCACCTAAAAAAAAATCATGCTCTAGCTTGAAGCAGCTCTTTGTCATCTTTCTTCACAATCCTGCGAAGTATCAAAGACATAAATTCAGGGCGCAAGTAAATAAGTTAAACATATTAAAGGCAGCAGCCATTAAAGGCTTACAGGTAAACTGGAGTATGAGACGAGATTTCGAAGGCAAGGCAGTAGTGTTTTTGGTGATAAAGACGGGAGAGAATCAATTAATTAGAACATAAGCTATTGGAAACTATTCACCGGGAAAGCTTCTTCGATAATTATATAGGACATTTTTATATATTTTTTAAAAACTATATTTTTTTATTAATATTAGATTTTTTTTTGTAATTATTAATATATTTTTATAAAATAAAATTTATTTAAAAAAAAAATTATAGTAGAAACTCCTTAATAATGGAAGTTTCGATTTTGAATTTATATATAACTAATCTATATGAAATAATAAATTGGTTAAAAATTAATAAATATATAATTAAAATTATTTAAATAAGTAATTATTATTTTATTATATATTTTTTTTATTAACTTATTATTTATATAAATTATTTAATATGAAATCAAAATTTTAGCACATATGTTCTAATACCTTCTCATATACGATGAAGTTACCAATGAAAACTTGCCATGTCAAATAAAGCCTATAATTTATTTAGATAATGGATATGGCATTGAAATTAATATTTAAATCATGTACCATTATAAAAAGAAAATATTATATAAATCGAAAGCACTCTCTGAAAAATAAAAAAAAATTAACAAATTTTTTCTTAATTTAGAAAGAAGAGATTTTTATTTTCAGATAAAGAATATATGTGCATTCAATAATCCCTCTATTACAAGAGCACTTCATTTGAAAGAATATTTTATGAAATAATAGAAAGTTTTTAAAAATGAAAATTCGTGATTTTATAAAGTTTAATTCTTAAAATTTTTTTATTTAATTTATTAAATAGGTGAGTTAAAAGTATTTTCTTCTTAAAATTTTAAAAATTGTTTCATTTAAATAATAAAAATATAAACTTTTAAAATTATAAAAAAAAAATTTATATTTACTTTATCTTTTTCCAAACAAAGCGTGAAGGATATAAGGCAATCAAATTGCTGGCAAAACGGCTATAGGCCACAACTCTCAAAGTGGCACGTTTATAGTTTGGGCTCACCAACATAGCCTAGGCTCACATTATAAGCCTTTATTCTTTTACCTCTTTATGGTTTCACTTTATTTTATATCCCAAGTCACCACCATCACCATATCTATACCTCTTTATTTTAATCTACATTAACAATAGCTTCATACAAAGTATTAAAAAAAAAATTAATTAACATAAGAACGTATAATATAAAATATGAACCTACCCTAAACATATTGGGAAGGGTAAATGTGCTTAATTCTGAGAGAGAAGAAGATTTAAGGCTAGATTTTGATAAACCAATATATATTTAAAAAAAAATATTATTTGATACATTAGATATATTAAAAAAATAGAGTTTTTTTATGTTTACATATGTGTAGAATTTTTAATTAATTAAAGTAATTGACTTATATTTATATAAATAAAGAAATAAAAATAGATATGTGGAAGAAGTTGTCGGTTGCTAGAAATATGGAATTTGATAGACAACTGGCGTTGAATGTTAATTGTGAATACAATGCATGTATGGGCTTAATTTTATAGTTATTATATATGCATGATTTTCTAGTGTATTCCAATCATGGCATGTTGACAAGAAACAAAGGTAGAAGCTTAAATGATAATTAAAGCCTCCACTAAGCTTATGGGAAGGTGGGTAGGGTAGAGTTTCTTAATCCCTTAATCTAATAACTTATTAATCATAAGAAACCTCCAACCATAACATGAAGACAAGACCAATAAGAAGAGGTAGAAATGGTTTTTAATCTCGACTTTAAGTTGAGAGTTAAGAGTTTAATATTTAATTAAAATTAAATCAAAGTTGAACCGAATCATAACATAAAATTCTATATAATAATATTATTAATTTAATATAAATCACCATATTTAATATAAATATCTATAAATAATATTTTACAGTATATTTAATTAAAATAATGAAGATAATGTAATTATCAATATAAATTATATTAATAATAAGTCATCATAATATAATAATAGCTTAAAAATTAAAAAAAAATAAAAGGGTTGAATACTTAAGTTGTATTTTTTAATATTTTGAAAGTAATAATTTAACAAAACGATATCATTTTAATTAAATTGGTTGAATGAAAAAATAATAACGAAGATTTATCTGAAGTATTAAACTCGCAATGAATCGAACAAGTTGATGGGTATTTGATCGATACATTAAGTTATTTTTTTTAATTTTAATAATGTACAAGTTTTTAAAGTAAACAAAACCATTTAATGAATTTATTCACAATTTTCACGACTCAATCGGTGGAATTAATTCGGATTTCAAAATCATGCTTATTGCGGGATTGTGAGTTAGTTTGTATTTGTGTTGGCTTGAGGGGGTAGGTAGGGTGTCTTGAGAAGAGAGAAAAGAACTTAGATAACCCTCTTTTAGGCAACAAAGAAACAAATATTGTGCAGACAAATAAAAAAAGAGGGATAATAAAAAATTTGAATAGAAAACTCAAACAAGGGAAGCAAAGTGCCTTTGATTTAGGTCACTTTACACTTCATATGAGGGAGAAGAAGGAGAGAGTTGTTGTTACTTGTTAGGGTTCACATGGGGTTGAAACTCTAAAAATGCTCTCCTTCCTGTCATGTCCAAATCATGGTTTCCCTAAACAATTCAACACAGACCTAAGCATGTCCCTTCCCTCCCACTTCCCACGTCATTACCCAACATTACAATTTTATCTACACAATTAATTAATTAATTAAACTACTCCCTTCTTCTACTTCCCCAAAATGCCCTTTTGGGTTTCCATTATCGGCTCTCAGCAGTAACTCTACGTCCACTTTTCCATCATCATCCCATTCACTGGAAAGTATAAAGGACACTCCATTTATTGTGCCTGCTGCTTACATATTTAGAACGAATCCATCTTGAATCTAAGAGATGCATTTAGAAAAAATAGAAAATTGAGAGCAACATTGAAATGAGAACATGTAAAAACAAGGCCATCCTGTAGTGAATGCAACAAGTTGAACCTGTAAGTGGCTCTGTTTTATGTCCACCCTTTAAAATGCTTTGTTTCCTCATCATATGATTTGACTGATAGTAACACCTTTTGTTTTGCCTACTGCACAAACTAGTTTGCTTCTTGCATCTCAGTGGCCAGTGGGTGCACACTGCACAACTCATAGGATTTTCTTCCACCGAAAGATGGATTCTTTTTTGGATTTTCCAGTCTCCTTCTGCTGCTTGAAATATCATCTAAATTTTCAAGCAGCAGAAGGAGACTGGAAAATCCAAAAAAGAATCCATCTTTCGGTGGAAGAAAATCCTATGAGTTGTGCAGTGTGCACCCACTGGCCACTGAGACGCAAGAAGCAAATTGAACTTGTACGAAATCCCAAGGGATAATGTTTTTTGCTCGAATTACAGCAGCAAACAAAACTAATCTCTATCGTGTTTCGTTGGAGTTTGCATAATTGAAAATGTAAAGAGGTGGTGACCTGTTAATTTTCTCCGTATTAATTCGATTGTCAAGGCTCAAAACTCTCTTCATTCATTCATGTTCTCTAGGCGAATGTTCCTTGGTTTCTATCACAATTCACAAGTGGGTGTTTGACAAAATGATGGTTTTTTTCTGTCCAAGTTCCAAGGGAGAGAATTTGAGTAAAGAAAATGACTACTATTAAGACAATTGCTCTAATTGGACTTGCTCAGTTCAATGCCAGCCAAACCCAACCTTACCCACATGGAATTTCTTATACATAAATTATTTCATTATCACCCTAATTATAATAAAATAGAAAACTAATTAAATATTATCCTAGTTACTTTGGCTTTTTAGGTTTTTAACTGGGAGCAGAAAGGGACAGTTGATCCAACGAACCGAAATCCGTTGGTCAAGAAGAGCGGAAGTGGGCTCTTTCTATTTGGACCAAAACTCAATTTCTTTGAACTGTAGATCACAGCCATACACTTTTCTCACCTCAAATATCTCAACCGTTGAATCTGCCTCCAGTGTTGTGTACCTCCTAAAAGCCTCGCTCATTATCTTGGCTCGTCAGATTCAGTTTCGAAATCCAGGTCAGCAGAACCTGTTTCTCCATCTTTACTATAGTACCCCTCCCTTACATATGGATTAGTTTGAATACTCCGTAAGATTAAGGGGCTTGCTAGGAATTTCATGTAAATTACAAATACAATCCCAGACAGATAACCTTTTCTCTGTCTCGTTGGTCACTGTAAAAGAAAATAATTAACAAAGGAGTACCCAGAATGCCAACCCCACGTGCCTTTCAGGAGCGTTTCATATACACACCAGCAGATTTAATAAATTTTAAATTAAATATTTATATTATATACACATAACATAAATATTTAATTTATAAAAAAATATATATTTAATTTAAAAATTAATATATTTATTTTTAGGTAAAATTAAATTTATAATAATTATATTATTTAATTATATTAAATAACTAAATCAAATTAAATTAAAAAATAACTAATATTGACAAAAAAATATTGATTCAATTGTATTATAGATTAATAATTACTAAAATTCTTATTTGATTATTTTTATTTAATAATTAATTATATTTAATTTAATTTTTATGTTAAATTAATAAATAACAATTTATTATAAATATATTTTTATTAATTAATAATATAAAATGCATATTATATTTTTTTCCCTTATAATTGATTGAATATATTTAATTTTCAATAAATTTAAAATTGTCATTGTTAATTTAATTTCATTTAATTTTAGAATTAATTGAATTATTAATTATTTAAAATTTTAACTTAATTTAATAATTAATTAAATTTAAACTTCTAAATTGGAACATAATTTTATTGTTGGGGAAACAAATATTTTTAGCTGATTTATTGTTCGGAAAATTTTCTACGTTTTTAAAAAAGAAATTTTTGTCTCGTCAATCTGACTATTCAATATTAATTGCGGGGAGTTGTTAAAACGCGTCATCAAATTGAGCGTGGGATTGGCTTGGAGAGAAACCCTACCGCGGGAGATAACTACGTCCATCGACAAAAGCCGCATATTAAAAAAAAAAAAAGTTAAATAAAAAAAGGGAAAAAATTAGAGAGAGAAAAAGAGAGGAGCGAGAGAAGGAGAGGGAGGGGGGGGATTGAATGGCACTTTACCACTTTTATATGTTGCACGCATCCATAGCAGGAAACAGAAGGAAAACACAGTACTAAAAACTTCAGAAGAAGAGAAGAAAACCTACCAAAGTTAAACCACAGAATCCAGATAAGATAAAAGATGGTTCCAAAATGAGTTCTTCCTTCCATGCAGTACAAAAATTAGAGAGAGCAAGATCGCCAAAGAAAGAAGCAGCTAAGGTGTGTCCCAAAATGGTTTTTCCCTGACTTCTGCATGCATTTAAACAACTTTCTCATCCAAATAATCTAATTTTGTTTTCCCATTTAAAGTGTCCAAATTTAGCCTCTTTTTTTTTTTTATATTTAAACTAATATTTTTGCTTCTGTAAGTAAAACTTTTGGGGTGGTGGGTGGTTCTTGATTTTGGAAACTGGAGAGTTTTGGGTTCTTGGGTTTGTGGGTCTTTCCGTTCTCTTTGTTGATTTTCTTGGATGAAGGCCATGCCCCTGCCCTTTGAGGATTTTCAAGGGAAGGGGGTGTTAGGTTTCTCTTCTTGTTCTTCTTCTTCTTCTTCTTCCTCTTCTTCCTCTTACCCAGATTCTTTCTCTCATCTACCACCACAAAATCAGCTTCAACAGCCACAAAAGTGGCAAAACAGCAACACCCAAGAAAATTGCTGCTATGTGGGCAGTGAGCCCACATCTGTGCTTGACGCTAGAAGAAGCCCGAGCCCACCAACATCTTCTTCAACACTGTCTTCTTCACAAGGGGGCAGTAACGGCGGTGGTGGAGGTGCCTCCACCGAAACCACCACCGGCGTGGCAGCGGCAGTTTCCGGGTATCCCTCTGTAGATGTAAGTACTGAAAAATGTGGGCAGCTTGGAATGGAGGACTGGGAGGGCGTGTTGCCTGGGTCTCCTAGTCATGAACAGTCAATTTTGAGGCTAATTATGGGTGATGTTGAGGATCCATCTTTGGGATTGAACAGGCTCTTGCAAGGTGGAAGTGGGTCACAAGATATGGAGTTCAATGCGGGTTTTGGGGTTGTAGATCAGGGTTTCTTCTTTGAGCCTATTCACAGTACCACCTTGGTGAACAGCATTCAACCTTCTGTTCATGGAACTTCTTCCGAGTTTCCTCTTCTTAGCCAAAATGCCAGGATTGGTTCCGTATTGAGCCAAAACCCGAACCCGGTAATTTCTACTTCAGCTGGCAACATATTACCGGGTATGTTTCAACATCAACCACCACCACCAATTGAAGCTGCAGAGGAGAAGCCACAGATTTTCAATCCACAGGTGATAACTCACCAACATCAAGCACAGTTCGGCCAGAATCCTGCTATGTTCATGCCGTTGTCATATGCCCAATTGCAAGAGCATCATCTCTTATCCCCACCGCCAACTAAGCGCCTTAATTCAGGGCCCATTGGAGCCAACTGTCAGTTGCCAAAGGTTCCGTTTCCCGATTCAAGGCCGGAGTTATTTCTCCAACGACAGCAACATCATCTTCAAATTCTTCAACAGCAGAGACCAGCAATGATGAAGCAAAAAATTGTGACGGATGAATTGGCGGCCCAGCAGCTTCAGCAGGCAATATTAAACCCAATATGCCAGGCAGCAGAGCTGATCGAAACTGGCAATCCGGTACTCGCGCAAGGGATATTGGCGCGGCTCAATCACCAGCTCTCTCTTTCGATCGGCAAGCCTCATATTAGGGCTGCTTTTTACTTCAAGGAAGCCTTGCAGTTGCTTCTTCACATGAACAACAGTACCAACCCATCTACTATGTCCGCTTGTAGTCTTATTTCCAAGATTGGTGCTTACAAATCTTTCTCTGAAATCTCTCCGATCCTTCAGTTTGCTAATTTTACTTGTAATCAAGCCCTCCTCGAGGCGTGTGAAGGTTTTGATAGAATTCATATTATCGATTTTGATATTGGTTTTGGTGGGCAATGGGCTTCTCTGATGCAAGAGCTGGCTATGAGGAATGGGGGTGTCCCTTCTCTTAAAATCACTGCCTTTGCTTCTCCTTCCTCACATGATGAGGTCGAGCTCGGTTTTACTCGAGAAAATTTAAGAATCTTCGCTAGTGAAATCAACATGCCATTCGAGCTCGAAATTTTAGGCCACGAATCTTTAAATTCTGGTTCTTGGTCATTGCCTCTTTGTGTATCAGAGAAAGAAGTAATTGCTGTGAATCTTCCAATTGGGCCCTTCTCTAATTATCCATTATCCCTTCCTGTGGCACTTCGATTGGTGAAGCAGCTTTCACCTAAAGTCGTGGTCTCATTGGACAGGGGCTGCGATCGAACTGACCTGCCATTCGCCCACCATGTAAATCATTCTATTCAATCTTATTCAAGCCTGCTTGAATCTTTGGAAGCTGTGAATATGAACCTAGATGCGCTGCAAAAGATTGAGAGATTCTTGGTCCAACCAGGTATTGAAAAAACTGTATTGGGTCGTCATCGCCACCCTGATAGGACTCCTTCTTGGAGGAGTCTGTTTCTGCAGTCTGGGTTCACTCCATTCCAATTCAGTAACTTCGCCGAGTCACAAGCTGAGTGTTTGGTGCAGCGAACTCCAGTTAGGGGATTTCATGTTGAAAAGAGGCAGTCTTCACTGGTTCTTTGCTGGCAGCGAAAGGAGCTCATCTCAGCTTCAGCTTGGAGGTGTTGAGGAATTAGAAATAGCATTTCAGATATTGGTTCCACCAATTAGTCATTGTTTCTGAGGTTCCTCAATAACTTGCTAGTTTAATTTCTGATCTTTCTGAATTTTTGAATTCTGCGGTTCTCCTATGCTAATTTTCTCCGTGTCCTAGGGTTATTGTTTCTGATCGAGAAACCAAACATTTTAGTAACTGGATTGCTGTGTACAGCTCTTGTTTCCTGTCACTTTAGATATTGCTTGTAACTGTTATGGTGCAATGCCTGTTTGAGGTGGTGATGGTGTTCTCTTGTACACTTGAAAACAAGATGTGGAAACCAGAATTAACATTTTCAAAATTAAGTCTCTTCTGCTTATTGTCTATAATTTTTATCCTTTCTTCAATGTTGTCTAAGCTTTTCTAGTTTTCTTGCTGAGATATCTTTAGGTCTGATTGTAATTACTGTTTGGTATTGCAATTGAAAAAGTTTTAGTTATAAAAATGTTAAAATAATAAAATAATTTTTTTAAAATTATTTTTTTAATAATATTTAAAATGATATTTTTATTTAGTTATTAAATTCAATGTCATTTTGCAGTTGTAGGCTTAAGAAAGGCATTAGGCATTGAGAAGTTAATGCTTCAATGATTCTTTGTCTGCTACAATTAGCTGCAATATGATGATTATGCTTTGTGCCACTCATAATTTACTTCCAGCCTCCAATATTTATTAGAATCTGAATTTACTTTTTCATATGCTATGCTTTGAGAGTGAAGACCCACTTTGGATTGAAATTTTGTGTAGACATCTTTCTGCTTCTCAATTATATAAATTTTTGCCGCCTTTTCAGCTGGGACACATAACAAACTTTTGAATGCAATTATGGTGTGAAATGGCAATTCGTATAATTTTTTGGAGGATTGAATTGGACATTTTGGCTACAATTGCAAAACTGCCTTTAGATTGATTTTTTAGCATCTTTTTTTCCCCTTTAGAATTGATTTTGTCTGCGTGTCCTCACATGAAGTGTGTAGGGATAATAAGGATAAAGTAATTCCTTTAGAATTTAATAAATTCTTTCTTTTAATTTAATTTTTACATTACCCACAGGTGTTGGTTGTTGAAGATAACAACCGCTCAATATTTGCCTTTAGACTGAAAAAAAATAAAAGAAAAGCAAAAGAATGATGAGACAATGGCGTTCCAGGTTCATGGATTTTGGGCATTGGAGTTCTCAATTATAGGATGTTGGCCTGAATTTTTCTAGTCACTAATACATGCATTAGTATAATATTAGCCACCAAATGTGTATTAAGGTCAGATAAATTTATTTATTAGCAATTGACCCTTTTTGATAAATATATAAACACTTGTATTATTATTATTATACATTGAATCCACTAGTGTTTGATTAGTTTTTAAATGCATGCTTTGATGAAAACACATGGCTCTTGTATCATTGGACCCCTTGCTTGATTATCTTAGATGCTTTCTACCTTGGATGTTCATTCACATATAATTTTTAAATTTTATTTTACTCACCCTTTGTTGAACACCATCAAAATATTATAGGACGGAGGCCTTCTCAGGCTCCATTTTAAAAATTTATGCTAGTACATACTAATAATAATAAGATGGCCTAAAACGTCGGCTCCATGGGTCTTAATACCTCTTGTTTTCACTATATAATTCATTTGCTCGGTCTTGCTTATCTGAGTCACCTTGCCTTGTCGGTGCAGTTGAAATGATTTTTTTTCTTTATTTTAACTTTTTGATCGAGTATTAACACTTTCTCATTTGAAATTTTTTATTATGCACTGATTCTTTATCTTGATTGGAGGCTGGTAGCATCAATAATTATAATATTTAAATTATTATTAATTTTTTTTTATTAAAAATTTTAATTAGCAAAACCTCAAATCCTCCGGGGCAATGCAATATGAGCTTTGCTAACCTGCAATTGGCTAATTGGAGAGAACGAGTGAGTGAATGAGGCGTGGGATGCAATGATTGGAGGAGAAGCTAAGTGAGACCGAAAGACTTCCAAGTAGAAACTCTTCAAATAAGAGAGGAGAAAGTCTCTGATTACAGTGTACGAAAGAGCGATCCAACGATGGAGACTTGTTCTCATATGGTGCAATTGCTGGGGATAGCGACATCGAAAATGACAAGCGGATAGGTACATATCTTCCGCTCTCTCGAGTCTCAAGCAACTTACGAAGTGGGGCACAAAAAGCAGAATGAATGGTCATTATCTTAGGTGGTGCCACGTGTACGGTCAATGCTAATGTAAGGCTTGACGATTGCACGTACAATTGGATGATTGCGATCCAAATTTCAACGGCGGGAAAATGGAAGAGCGGGTGGGACCAGCCTTCCATGGCCTGCGAGATACAGTATATGAACATGAATGATGTCATCTATGATGATATGTCAGGATCAAGTGATCCTGACCGTTGGATCAATGCAGTTTAAGGGTTACTACTGCGTGCCTGTTAAAAACTGGATGGTACAATACAAAACGCGTAATTGAATTGAATGTGAAGACTCGAAGAGTGATTTTAGAAATCTGTAATGATAAGTCACATTCGATTAATTTAGAGTATTTTATTAAATTCGTATTCTTATTCTTGAAAAATAGAAAACAAATCATCCCAAAATTCCCTTGGAAACTGGAATTTTTCACTTTCCTGGGTTGGTTGAGATGCTTGGCTGCTTCATTGCAGGTTTGTTTTTGGGGCGAGCGGGTATGTGTTTTCTTGCAAATTCTTTTCATGAGAGATTCTAATTTGTCAAATATTACAGGAATTAATTACTTCAGAGAATTTCTTAGGGAATTCTTTTTTCATTGATATATCTGATCATGGGAACAATTTTGAAGTAGTTTATTTTATAGAGTGAGAATTTGAAATTAAAATCAGTAACAAAAGGAATTTCCTTATCTGCAGATAACAAAAGATTGAATGTATAGTCATTGTCGGAGCAGTTTTTGCTGGCCTTGTTCTATTCTTTCAAGTCTTAGATGGAGTGTTTAAAGGAAGTATGTTGACCTGAATTTAATTCAAAGTTTATTTTTAAAATTTAATAAAAATTCTCGAAGAAAAGATTGTGGGAGGGGGGGGTGGTGGTGGTGGCCGGGCAATGCGAGTAGCTAGTGATGATATTTGAGGGTTTTTACGTGGGGAGAAGAAAGGGAAAGAACATAAGCAAATATACAGAAAAAGAGGCTTTCCTTATTCTCCTTGAATCATTCTCACAGAAAACCAAATTCAAAGCCCTTGCCCTGTTCTTGGATGGACCTGCCAACGCCACATTGTTTGTTTTGCCTTTAGTCACTTCAATCAATATAGCCCAAAGCAGATTCTCATGCACACAGACAGGGAGAGGGAAGAGAAAGAGAGAGAGAGAGAAAGCATCTTCTAGATATGGGAAGCCCATAAAAAAGTTGGACACTTTTCTGAAGATCTAGAAAATGGCTCTTCCTCCTCAGAAAGTATAATCATAATCAACTTTTTATTAAGGAATTGAGTAAGCACTTTTGTCTTGAAGAAGCATCCTAGGACTCTGGAATTCTCTTCAATTTCTACAACAAATTATGTAATTATAACCTAATAGACCTTTCCAGCTTTTGTCATCTTCAAACTTCATAATTGCTCACTACCCAAATAAAACAGCTACTGATGACTTGCTAATTATAATCTTCATCATCTTTTTGAAATCACTTAATGATGTATTTCGTCCTTGGTTATTTTTTGAAACTTAATTACTTATTTAGGTTTAAATTAATCCAAGTTTTCAAGAGTTCATAGCAAGAATCATATTCCTTGGTAGATTGTGGTAGGCACAAATTTGGCCGCAAGCTACGTGTCTCACATGTTTCCTTAGTAGTGAAGCCATCTATATATTTATATATAATAATGTGTTTAGATCAAAATATAATATATTATATAGAATTTAGATATACTAAAAATTATATAAAGAAGTTAATAATTAGAAAATAAAAATATATTAATGTTTGCATCACAATTTAATTTTTATATTATAGATTTTTATTTTTCATCAATCATTTAAATTAGAAGGTAGTCTACTACATTAATATTACATACTCAGAATTTTATCGTTCCTAACACACAGATGTGAGGAAAAAAAAACCATACTTACTTTTGACACTCAGAAAATCAATCTAGCATGAAAATAACTAATTAATTTTCTTTTAAATAATAATAATATGTAATTAAATTAGGGTGAATAAAAAGAGGAAAAGGCTAAAATCGATAGCTGGGGAGCATCCAACGCAAATAGCAAAGAAAAGTAAGAAAAAGAAAAGCAAAAGGTTGAGTGAGTTGGATTGAGAAACATTAGTATAGGTGGTGCAAGAAATTACAAAAAGTTCATATTCATGCGAGTTGCGAGATCTCTCTCTCGCTCTCTCGCTATATACTTTAAAAGATGCTTGCCCACCATATCTTCTCCATCTCTTCTTTAAGTTTCCTTCATTGTTTCTTTTCCTCTCTCCATTTTCTTAGTCAGCTTAGAAACTACGCATTCGGTGCATTCCACCCATTTTTATTTACAAATTGTGTTGCTTTTTTTTTTTTTTTTTTCCTTCCCTATCTCTCTTTATGTGCCAAAAACCCAAAAAGCAAGCACTCATTCTTGCGAAGAGCCACTTATGGTAGGACCTCCAATAACTGAACAAACCATTTCCCATTGGCTCTCCCATCGCTCTTCATCTTCAAGACTCTCTCTGTCTCTGGTGGAGATTTGGTTCCACACCACTTTTGCATGGATATTTTTGTTGCCTAGTTTCCGAACCAAGAGTTTTTGTTTTTATGGTTTTTGGATTTTATCTCATCCATCCAGGCCAACCTTACATTATCATGTATGTCTTTTTCTTTTCTTTTCTTCTTTTTAATTATTTTGCCTTATGTATACTTTCTTTTCTTCCCCTTCATCCAAAGGTCCCAAAAAAAAAAACACATTAAGACATGCCCTGGCCTGCACTTCCAGGAGTGCAGTGTGTAAAAATTATTGGGAGGAAAGATAGTTATTAGACCCGGCCATGGTACCTATGGATTCGATAAACAGTTTAAGATTTTAAATTGAATTGAAATCAAGAATATCAATAGCTAAGCTTGATTCTCTTTTTCTAAGATTGTGAGCTGGACCACAGTAAATCGAAATCAGTCCATGGCCAAGACTTAATAATAATAATAATAATAATAATAATAATAATAATAATAATAATATTATTATTATTATTAGTTAAGTGTGATGCCAACATAAGGCCAAAGAAGAGAAGTTAAAGAAACAAGTCCACGTGAAATTGAAAGAATTTGCAAATGTAACAACTTTGGACCATGTCTTTAGGTGGTAGTTGCCTCGAGAAATAATTGGTCACCTTCTCCTTGAATAATAGTCCTGTCTTTCGGTTATGGGATAAGAATGTGACTTTTCTTCAATTTTTATCATAATTTGGACGGCACTAGAAGGTTGACAACTTATTATGATAGCTTCATTTTTGCTATCGAAAACCACTTGACGAGCGCTGGTTGGTGAGATTTCTCTTTTCTTTAGCTTGTGGACCTCTTTTGCCTATGGATTAAGGTTGAAAAAGCCATATTTCTTTCAATCATTTTAAATGGATTAAAATGCAGCCAAAATAATAACAATAATAATAATAATTGTTGGTCAACTTGAAGAAGTAGCTTAGTGACATAAATGGTGCAATTGAGAATATAGAGAGGCCATTGTCATTTAGTTGGAATTTGGACAATTTGTGCAATATATATCGTGTAATTATCATAACCACCATGATTACTTATGATAACATCATAATTTGAGACTCCAACATGTATTACACAACAAAATTATAATTGAAGTGTCATCCCATTTGAAAATAAACATTCAGAAGAAGCAAATACGTAACCATCCCAAAATAAGGATTATGTATTTGAACCTCAAGCAGATGTCTAATTAGTCTGGTCTCATCAGACTCCTGAGTAAAAATTTCCCATTTCTAAGACTGATTCCATTTGAAGGGACCCTTTTGTATAATGCTTTAAGGGAAACACAAATATCCGCCCCTTTTTTTCAATCGCCGGGCCAATTTTATAATAATTGGATACTTGTCCCCCAAACATTTCAAACCCTTATTTCTCCCTTTTCCCTTTTGGCACAGAGTCGGGAATATTGTACCCCAATCACCTGTGGGCTTCATATCCACCTTGAATGTGAAGGCTAAGCTACGAGGCCAGAACAGCACTCTGCAAGTTGCAGAATAGGTTTTCGCATTTAAGTGGTTTACCGCAAAGTTATTTGTGTGTACCAATGGTGATACGCACAAACTACATCATGGAATCGACCCAAAAGCCCACTGCCTCGGGAGAAGAATAGAATTCCCTTGTGCCAATATGCACACAGCATTTGAATGTGTGTTACCCTCCCAATCTTATCTTTCTGTAGATATATGCAACTGCTGAAAAAAGTAATGACCAACAGATTTTCTACAACAATCAAAGCAATCATATGACTTGGAATGAGAAGGTAACATTTCCTCGGTAAGATCAGACTTGCAAAAAATGAATCGACTTTGCATTTACTATTGCAGCAAAGATTGAACAGCAATATGTATAGCAAATTAACACTGGCAAGCTGACATGGGCTGTCGCATGAAATAATAAAATGTTCACAGCCAACAAAGGCTCTACCTCAACTGTAGTTATCATCATTAATCCATGTTATCTCAGAGGACCACCACATCTGATTAGCAAGCAAAGCATAATTGACCTCACGCAATTCCACAAAGGATAAAAACAAGGCATTAACGTGTTTGCACTTGATGATCAGGCAAACATGGTAGAGTTGCTTATGCAGCTTCAGTGCCCTTCTATGAGATTTTTAGAAGAAAACTTTTCTGTCTGCCCCATAGATGCTCCAACTTTAATCAAGTATTTGCTCGTTTCTGGTTTAGCTTTCTAGAATGAGGCAAACTCAAAAAGTTCAGTCTTTCGTATTTTTTTCTTGCTATTGGTCAATGGTTTTCACGTCAAACTCCATAAAGTGGTAGGAAAGTTTTGACAAATGAGTATGCAAGTGCACCCGTGAAAATGTAGCTGTCCACTCGGTCCAGTATTCCACCTGCACGCCAATATTAGAGAATAAAAAAAGTGGTATTTAACTCAAATGCATGATAGACAAGGATACCAATTAAAGATAAAAAATATACCACAAGGGAAAAAAAGTTTTATCGGTGTATTGGCCCAGTCTGTCAACTTATTGTCCAACGGTCAAACAAGGTAGCAGAATTCACATTATAGAACAAGACTAAAATGTCTTAAGGATGTATGCAAAACTATAATGGATTAAATCACCTTACATTATCAGCCTGACAAATAAATTGATAAAGAACAAGCTTTCACAAAGAGCAAATCCAGTACTGATACTTTTTATCTTTAACATGTTAAAAAGAATGGTCATGCTAGCCTGCAGGCAGGACTTGTTTCCAAAGAAAAAGTACCTGATCATTCCATTTTAATCTTTGATTTTCAGGTGTTTGAATCGGCAAGTCAGGAGCATCATATAGAACAAAAAAGAGGGAGTACACTACAAAGGCACATTCACATCCACCATAGTCCTTTCATACAAAAAAAATTTTGAAGAGGAGGAGATGGTGAAGAAAAGAAAATCAGTACCACTGCATTTTCTCTAACTGTTTACCCTTCAACCTAACATTTGCCTTTATCCTTTCTTTGCCAAGTACCTGGAGTTAGCATGTTCATCTCCATGCCTCCTCTTCTGAAGACATTTCTTTTTGCGTGTTTTCTCTAGTTTCATTCATCAATAGAATTGGAGCACATACAACAGGGCCTTGTTTAGGGTTTTAAATTATATTCAGAAAGTATACTAAGAACATTGGAACACAGACAAAATTCAGGGTTCTAGTAACCCTAATTAATCACCTCTCCCTTTTCTCTGGGCACGGGTGTTACGAAGCAGAGTTTTGAAGACCCAAACCTGCAGAAGAAGGATATCGAGAAAGAAGGGAAGAGAAAGGGAGAGAGAAAGAAGTAGAGAGAGAGAAGAATAGAGAGAACAGTGCTTTGTATTATTCAATTTAGGGGTGAGCATTCGGTTCGAACCGAACCGAACCAAATTAAATTACCAAAACCGAATTACTATATTTTAGAACTGAACCGAACCGAACTGAAATAAATAAAAAATCGAATCGAACCGAATCACTTTATTTCAGTTTGGTTCGATTCAAACCGATCGGATCCGAATTTGCTTATTTTTTAATTTAGACTTGATTTTCAAGTTATTTGATTTGATTTTAAATTTAATTTGAACCTAATAACCATTAATCAATGAAATTAAGCAATTTATATATATAAAATTACATATAATTCATAAATTCCTCATAAAAATAAATTAATTCAAAAATAAAAAATACTATTCGGTTTGATTTGGTTCAAACCGGTTTTTTTTCTAAAAAACCGAACCGAACAGAAATAATCGAAATTTTTAAAATATAGAACCGAACTGAACCGAACTGAATTATATCAAAAACCGAACTGAATTACCAAACTAAGGAGGTTCGGTTCAGTTTTTCGATTTAAACCGAATAGTGCTCACCCCTAATTCAATTCTTGGCTGACCCTCATTAGTTACAATGCTCCCTATTTACAATATTTTACTCCTATACATTATCATAGCTCCTATTCTCTTCATTATCATAACATTCCCCACCTCTTGAAATCATTCCTATCCTCAAGAATGAATATGAAAAGGTTCCATGAAAAAAAGAAAAATTCTTCTGTTCAAGCATCTTGAATGCTAAGGTTAAAGCTGCACTTGAATGCTAGAACTTGATTGGTAGAAAGCATTTATCTGGACTATATTTCCCTTCCAAGTGTAATGTGTTGTCTTATTTAGCCATTGCACATTCTCCCTCCAACGACAGAATCTTAATTTTGATTTTATTTCTTTGCCACTTCTCACACACTCATCCTCTTTGAGAAGTAAAATCTTAGAGGAACCAAACTCCAAATCATAACCATGAAACCCAAAACCAACCTCTTCAGCAACCTTAATTACCTTTAAGTCGTCTAGCTTATATCATGTGGTTGGAAAGGCCTGCATGTAGCAAAAATAATGCCCAGACATGTAGCAAAGGTAATGCCCACAAGTGGATAAAAATCCATTATGTACCATAGTTGCTTAAAGATGAGACTTCAAATGTGCTTGACTGTCATTACTCCCTTGACTGCCATTGGTGTAGGGTTTCAAGTCCAATCTAATGGAAACTCTATATGCTTGCCAATCTTCTCAATAAATGATGATCCCCTTGCCTTGTAGGAGCCTGGTCTATCATAAATTGTCGCTCCTCTTCCTCCTTACAATTGTCACGTCCAAACTTTGTTCCAAAATCTGTAATTTGGTACATCTTGGTGAGAGATTCTAGAGCATCTTGAATAGTTACCAAATCCTCAATTTCCACACTCAAGTCAATCAGAAATTCATGTTTATTAAAACAGTGACATAGTTGCAATATAGCAGCGATCCATCAATATATGCTCTGTCCAATACTCTGTAGAAATTTGTTTTTGATCGCCGGAGATCTGTTTTTCCAACTTGGCCTACAACGGTCTTTCCTCGAATTGGCAATCCCAATTCACCTCCATTGTTCCAATTCTCAAAACCTAGATTATTCTCACCATTTGCACCATTTATATCAGCTTCAAAACTTTGAAATTCCTGAACAATCTCCTCTGAATATTCAGGTTGAAATTCTTGAACAGTCTTCTCTTCATCACTAATAATATCAATCTCTTTAACATCAAAATCCCTTGTCTCTCTGTTTTGAACCAGCAATCCCATTTTACAGCCATTATTCCAAGAATTCTCAATTACACAGTTGTTGGTTTCTGCATCTTAAATTGGCTTCTAAAACGTTTCCCATCTCCAATCCCTTTTTTCTAAAAACTCATTTTGTCTTTTAATATTTCTTTGCAAACGTTCAATCAGACCCAGAATGATCTGTTGCCGCCAAGGTTCTATTTCCATGGCCTAATAGTAAAAGGGCTTAGTGTGGGTTACAACAAAAACAGAAGGGAAAGATTTATTTTCAAGAAAATTGGGTAAAAGAGTTGAAAATGAAAGGATTTGAAACAGAGAAGAAATTCAAGAAAGAAACCCTAATTTCAGGTTTCTTGGGAAAAGAAAGAAATTAAGGAAAAGAGAAAGAAGACATTGCAGAGAATTAGAGAAGGAAGAAAGAAATATAAAGAGAAAGAAATCTGGATTTCAAGAAAGAAAAAAAGAATGGAAGGAAGAAGAAGAGAATTTCAATAAAGAAGGAGAACAAGAAAGAATGAGAAAGAAGAAAGGAAGAAAAAGGAAACAGAAGAAGAAGAAGAAGAAGAAAGAAACCTGGAATTTGTGAAGGTAGCCCCTGATCTGGAATTGTTTGCGACTCCAACAACTCATTTGGAAGCAAAGCCCATCCTCGAACAGGGCTCTGATACCAATTTGTTACTTAGGAGAGTTTGGGAGAGAGAAAGAAGGGTAGAGAAAGAAAGAAAAATAGAGAGAGAAGTGCTTTGTATTGTTCAGTTCTTGGCTGACCCTCATCAGTTACAATGCTCCCTATTTATAATGTTTTACCCCTATACATTATCATAGCTCCTATTCTCTTCATTAATAACAACAGGCAGAGCAGAACCTACGTATTCCAAGGATTCCATGCAATCCACAAAATTATGATAAGACTACTGTGATCTTCAAAGGAAAGCCATGAACTGAAGAAATTACCATACAGCTATAATCACTGCATTCATTGAGCATTCCTTCTTCATAACAAAAAGCCCTTAGCTACAGATGTCCATTATGTTTTTTGACCTTCTTCATACTTCGATTGTTTCAAGTCATATGGAAACAGTGGGAAGGGCTGAAAATGAATACTAAGAGAAATTTTGGTGACGTCACAATATCCAAGAGGATGATGTAAACCAAAAAAAAAAAAAAAAAGCAACTACAAAGATTTTCATTGAGCACACAAACAACATATTAAACTAGCTATGTATCTCCAAAAAAAAAAAAAAAAAAAAAAAAAAGATAAAACAAGTATCATATGAAAAAAAAATTCTTTCAGAAAAATGTCTGATCTGAGAAGTTTAACATGAGCTGGAAGTCATTACCGTGTCCAGGTATGAGAGAACCAGAGTCCTTGACACCTGCATCTCGTTTGATCATTGATTCCGTAAGATCACCAAATATTGACCCAAAGAAATTCAGAAACCCAAAAGCTATTGCACTGGCAGCCATTGAAAAGCAAATGTCAAATTCCCTTTGATATATTCCAAATCAATAAATAATGTAAGTTCACATATTTCTTATCTTTTAAAGGACGATTCAAGTTGTTCCAACAGAAGATAAAACCAGATCAACAAATATTACTTTCCAAGATTTTCTAATTTCTAAATAGATGAAATGATTGACTTTGTATATGCCAGCACATTACCATATCATGACTTCCATTACAAAGTCACCTATTTATTTCATTTGCTTAACAGAAAGAAAAATAAATGATTAAACTCACTAAGCATTTCTTCTGCAACTAACCTCAGCTACTTAGAGGGACATTCTTAGCATGCAAAGCATGCATGTGAAAATTAAAACAGGATAACACATCATAATACTGCATTAAAATCGGTATTGAATCCTTACAAAGAAAAATTAATAAATAAATGCACGTCCAACATTCGACTCTTTCAGTGCAGCTATCAGGCATGCCTGACAAAGCATGAAACAATTTGCTGAACAAAGCAGATGAAAATATGTCCCTAGTTTATTTGCATTGTATGTAGGTTTACCCATTGGTAGTAGAGATTAAAAGCTCTTGGACATTGAAAAGGTTTGTACATGTTACCCTATTTACACATATAGAGTTATAGACACACCACTGAGACATTTACGCATTAATAGTTTAATAACATACATGGTGCAATATTTTCTTATTATTATCCAATTCCACTGGATATTTTAGCAAACTGCAAATTTTGCATTCATAATGGGCCTGCTTATATTAATGCTTCCTGGAATAATTGACCCACAAAATTTTATTGATAAGAAATATGCATTTGTTTGAGTGTGTGTCTGTGTGAGAGAAAATATTTTAGAATGACTTGGTACCATGCCAACAACGATTGAATACCTTAGCAATGATGTTGGCCAGGACAAAATCTTTGATAGTATCACAGAAGTTGCTATACAGCCACCCAAGCCTGCAATAGTCCCTTCCCATGTCTTCTTTGGACTAATACTAGTTAATGGTGTCCTCCCAAATGCCTGCATTAGACTAGGAAAACTGTCTCATACTATTCAACAATAGGATGAACAGGGAAAGAGAATGAAGATGAAAGTGATATAAAAAAATTAAGAAGAAGAATAAAAATGTATTAGAATGACAAGAAGAATATGATGATGTCAATGCACCATAGAAGAATATGATGATGTCAATGCACCATTTCTTAACCAGATAGCCTAATTCCACAATCCAGCAACCATGTAAATTGAATACTTGGCATGTTCATATAACTCAAAGAAGAAAGGAATTCTGTTTTCCAATGCATTAATCATATTTCATCATTATCCTTCTATTTCAGAAAATAGCTTTGGCTGTTGATACTACAATTTCAGTTTAAATTTACAGTGGAAACCATTGCGATGATCATTTTTGTTATGAATGATAAACTCAATAATTAGGGGGACAATTTTCAATGAAAATATTTTAAAATTGAAATAGGCTTTAGGAATAACAGATTTGACCCAAGTTTCCTGAAAGGTAAAGAGTCAAAATGAGCCATAATTTTAGTACATTTTGCAAATTAATGGCTAGGAAAAAAATTATGTGACAAAAGCAGGAGATAATATACATGTACATAAGCGTGTTTGCATATTTGCAGATGCATGTTTGTGATTTGGATTAATATTCCTTTTCCTTTACATATATCATCAGACGTGATAATTATTGCTTCTAGTATACTGAATATCTAGAACTATTTCAAAAGTCCAAATACCTTGCCACCTATAAAAGCAAACGTATCAGCAGCTATGATGCAGCTAAAACAAATCAGGGTTGCCACAAGGCCCACAGTCCAATGAGCTTGGCCTCCAAAAAGAACAGGCCATAATGCTCCTATTCCTGCCAAACAAAAAGCAGACAACATTAAATGGGATAATTTTGATTTTAATTTGAAAGAAATAGCGTTAGAAAATCCAGCCCATCATCTCCATGCATCATTTAACATCATACCATATTTCATTTAGAGAAAATGAGATTCTCATCCTTAATCTCTTCATATGCAGGTCCAACAGAAAATAAAGGAAAACTGAAACAGAGATAAGTACAACAAATGGGATTGATGCGTTGGATTTAGAAATTGCTCATTCTTATTGGTTAGAGCATCTTATCTAAAAGCTCGAGTTATGATTGAAAAACTCTATATGTTACATTAATCCACATCATATTTCATACACAATTGACTTAAATTCATGCTCTCAATAACCAAAGAACCATTGCTATGATACTGCAGAATCATTATTTTTAAACGTGTGAACACTGAACACATGAAATACATGAATAGGCCAAATTTCATCAGCGTTTCATACATTATAATTTGCTAACCATGAGTGAAATGAGAGAAGGATGTTATTGCATGACAATATTAGGCAAATCAAGTTACCCACCAATTATGATTAAAAATATATTCTTACTAGTGTTCAAGGCTGGGACTGCCAACCCACACCGAAGCTTGACCCAGAAACAAGGAAGATAGCCGCAATAAAATAACCCAAACATAGTACTACTAAGCTGAGCAAAGCGAGGATTCCCTCTTTGCAGAAGCAATGACATTGCCACAACAAAAGCAGCAAAAGTCACTGGAATGTCAATCTGACCAAAATACCTGACCATGTATTAGAATATACCAATCAGCAACTAATATAAGATATGCCCTTAAACCTAAGAAAGAAACAGCTCAGAAAAGTGACAGTCAAGAAGCAATGGATTCTCAGTTGAGTTAGCACAAGAATTTAAGGCAAGTTGCCAATCTTACAAGGTAATTAGAGGCATGACAGCACATATAACAGAGCAAACTCGTGAGGCATAACGAGGAGGAGGTGTCATCCCTGCTGCAATTCCACGACTTCTAACCAATTCAAAGTACTCACGAGCACCAACAAATACAATAGCTGCGAAGGCCAAAGTGAAAACCCATCCTCCAGCCAAGACAACACCTCCAGCAGAAAATCCAATCCCAAGCCCAAAAACAATTCTTTTCCTCAACTGACTCCCTTTCTGTTGAGGCTCTGAGACAATTCCCTCTTTTTCCGGTAATTTATAGCCATTGTCGACTTCCTACAACTAACCCCATTTCAGTAATCCCATTCAATTATCAATACATACAAAGGAACTAATGAAACAACATATGTAAACTGCATGTACTGAATTATATTAAGCGCCATCGTGATTCCAAGTTAACAATCTTCATCAATCACTTCAACAAATACTGGTAAAATTCGCTTTGTCTTATACTCAAAACCGAAATTGAAATGGTGAAAACATCTTCCTACTCTTTAAGCACAAGTTCCATATTGATATATAGTGAATGCCAAAAAATTTCCAAATGGGAATTTAATTGCTATAACTAAAACATAATATGAACCGCAAGAAGCACCAATTATATTCACTATGAGGTTATATGAATGTAGATGAAGTTAAAAGTACCTCTTTAACGTCTTCCTGGCCAAGCCTATCTGGCTCAGATCTGGCAACGGCCGAAACCAAGTGGCGCATCGCTGAAATGCTGTTTGCGTTGACCGGAAACGTAGCCTTGGATCCATTCAAGACCAGCTTGAGGTTTAATTTCGAACATCGTCGAGCATGAATTAGGGTTTTCTTCGATAAAGGACGGCAGGGGCGAGCACATAGACAAGTCACTGAGAGTGGTATCAGATTGTACCTCTCAATTTCCACAAGAGAAGCCATGGAAATCAGCGAGCAGGCAATAATGATAGTAATAATAATAATAATCGAAAATTGGTCAGCTGAATTTTAAAAGCATGATGATTTTGCACAAAAGCTCTGCAATTTAAGAAAACTGGTTTTAATGGTCGTCTTGTGGATAGCAGATTTTTTCTTTTTCTTTTTCTTTTTCTTTTTCTTTTTCTTTTTTGCCCTTTTTTGGGTGGCTTTTTATGGTAGGGTCGTTTCTTGAGAGAGTAGCTCAAGCTCAGAACTGCGACCCACGCACCTTGCGATGCGCGTGGCATTGTAGACACCGAATGTAGTTTCCATTGCGATAGGGTTCGGATTGGATGCAGCTGGAGCATTTTTTTATTCATAGAAACATTTTTTTTTTAATAGTGAAAAGCGAATTTCACAATTATCTAAGCCAAGAAATTAGGTGTATCCTCTAGTTTGTATCGGATTATGCGCCTCGGGAGAAGCTCGCTATCACAGTGTCTCTAAAATCCAATCGACTATCAATCCCTTAATCCCGCGAATAGCAGCAGCAGAATCTAAATAGCAAAACATGACAGATCAGATTCAGAACTCGAAACAGTGAAGTTAAGCGAAATCGAAGAAGAAGAAGAATAAGTGGACGAGCCTGGGATTCCCAACAGGATTGTGATGAAGCAGGGGATATCAGAGTCCCAAAAACAAAGGCTATTGAGAATCGCGGAACACGAAATCAGAATGGATTCGGCTCAGAAGTAGAGTCAACCGCGGAATTATCATTTTGAAGAAATGAGGAATTATCATTTTTATGTGTGTAGTTTGAAACTTTTCAGTTTTAATGCATTATGTTTGTTTTGTATTCTGAAGGTCATTAAGAGGGTTTCTAGCAGTAAGAGATCTAGAGAGAGTAGCAGCTGCTCATGATTTTACATGGACTGACAGGGAAATTGACTGATATGATACATTGCTTTGATAGTGACGGAGATGAGAAGCTCGGTTCTTGCTCTTCATTTTGTTCAGTTTTCCTTAGTTTTATCAATTAATATAATGCAAATATATTATTACTGGTTAGTCTTAATGGTACATTGGAAAAGGATACAAAAATGATCATGGTTGATCAGTGATTGTGACTCTGATTATTTGTCTGGATTGGTCTTGTCTAATGACCAAATGTAAGCTTGATGTGCTTCAGGAATGTGTTCAGGCTCTGGAATGAAGTTGGACCATCAATTCCCACCCTCCACAAGTGTTTCTTTATTTTTTTTTCAAAAGCCCTTCACGGGTGTAGCAAATGTAACATAATGATTATCCAGAGGCTCCTTCTATTGAACCTTTTTGTGCTAATGCTTGGCCGGAGTCTCACATATTTTGTAAATTGAATTTGCATCCTTCTGGGAATTAATTTTTATCTTCAACAATATTTGTCTGTTACCTAACATGCCCTTAATTTAAAAAACAAAATTGTGTTCAAAGCAGTAATTTCCAGAACCAAGAAAAGTACTTCTCGTCTTGCTAAAATGCTGAAGCAATTCGCAGCTCTGCAAGAAACATGAGCACCGAGGCAGCACATGAAAACTTTGGGGCCTTAAACTTGGCTCCAGCAAATAAAATCAAATAGCCTAACCCCAAGGTTGGGGCTGACCTGACTGCAAGGCCCTGTAAGCCATCTTGGCGCAGCTCTCACACGGCTCATTATAACATGAAAATTATGAACATGTACATCCATATGAGGACAAATGTACGCGAGAGAGCGTTGAGGGAAAAATACTCACCAATAAGTTTTGCAAATCACAGAACCTACATTAAAATAGTGAACAACAATTTCATCTTACCAGTCATAACATTTGACATGTTTCTCTAAGGTCAATACAGACCCATAAGTTAACATTCCACATTCCAATTTTTCAGCAAGGATGTCAGGCAATCATTGACAGGCAACTTGACCGGTCATGTCCCTTTCATGAGGTATCCCAATATGATGCCAATCAAACCAACAACAATAACGTATATATATGGGATACCACCGCGACTTCTGGATTGATGCATCAACAGCTCCTGCAATGAAATTGTGCAGGCGTTCAGTTTTAAAATAGGATGGTATTTGGGTTGCAATTTTTTTTCCTTTTTTCAACAATAAACATATCATTATCACATTTTTGGGTGTCAGTAACAGGTAAATAATTAAAAGCAAATGCTAATATCACAAAAAGCCATTTCATGAATTTCTTAATGGATGCAAAAGAACTGTATAACCAGTCTTTAGCATTTGCTAATTATGTTTATATTGTGTCTACTGATTTGCAAGGTGTTTATTTAGAGAGCACATTTTTCTAGTCTTTTCCATTATTCCATACCTTTTGTTAATACCAGTAACAAAGATCTCAAAAAAGGTAAACGATTGATAGCTGTTTTAGTAGCATTACAGCACAAAACCTTGCATAATAAAAAGTGCATTACCAGTTCTTCTCGAAGCTTCTTGTTTTGCTGAATAGCAGAATTTTTCTCCTCAGTCAGCTTTGAAATAAGAGTCCTTGCCTGAAAATACAAGTATTACTCCAAGTAAAAGCGTCAGTTACTCTACAATAGCACAATGATCTATCAAGTTCATTCAATGTTTGAGAGATCAGCATTGAATTTCAATAGACCATAAGATGCTTTTACAAAATTTATTGTTTTCCATGCAATTGCAATGATAAGAAACGAATTACACAGGAATAAGATAAACAGATTACAATGCCAAATACCTAAAAGAAATACATATTATCATTAAAACAATAACTCATCCATGATATGCCTCAAAATGTGGCAAATTTGAAGGTCTCAGCCCTCATTAATTCCATCAAACTGGTTCATGGAAGGTCCAGGCTAATGGCCAGATCCTAGCTGTGCATGCAGCATGCCATTATCAAAGATCGAGTAATAAAATCAACAAATGAGATGGATCAGTAAATTACCCAAACAACTAATGGCAAAGGTATTTCAGATTCTAATATGTTGCAGAACTACCTAATTACCAAACCATTAAAGAGATAGTTTGACCAATTTTTAAGAAATTCCAAGATATTAGCTTAAAATTGATCAGAAGATTTATCCAGACTCGAGTAAAATGCAATAATCTGTGAGTGGGAAGGAATGTTATCAAAAAGACTATATACAAGAGATCTTTTTCTGAACATGTGTATGACAAGATCATATCACTCATCATACCATGAACTGTTCATATATATATATATATATATATATATATATATATATATATATATATATTTGCTTTCAAAAGTAAATGAATTACAAGTCAAAGCAAACAAAAGAAACAATGAGAAATTAGTGGCACACAAGAGGTCATCACAATTTTATCATTAAATAGTTTTTCTGTCAGTTATGAAGGACTCCAAAATTTGATGGTAAAGTGAAAAAAAGAAAAGAAAAGAAGTTACCTCAGATGAGTTATCTTGAGGCTCGTGTCTCTCAACATGAGTTCTTGAAACCTATAGGCACCAGTTGCACAGTCACAACAAAATCCACTAAAATGTAATGGGAAAAAAAATAAAGATCAAAGCACGAAATAAATGAATTCAAGAACAAAGACATCAAAAACTCACAACTGTTCGTTCAGAGGTGCTCAGACTCCCATCGTCAGACACAGAAGCTCTGGGTGAAGAACCTTCCTCCGATCCTTCTCGAACCGGTGATGGAGGTCTAGGAGGAGCAACATAAACAACCATCAATTTGCACTCTTCAACATGATGTCCTGCCTCTTTATTGAACTAAGAATCAGAAAATAGAAAAACCCATTAGTGAAAGCCATAAATTAAGTTGATTGGACCCAAAAAAAGGATAAAAGAGTGCTTGTACTATTACCATCTCTGCATTGACATCCTTTGCGGTAGCTCCAGGACTTGCAACTACACTCTGAAGTAAAAACTTGTCCTTGCATTGCATATCAGGAGGCGCCTCCTTTTGTGCTTGCATTGTAACTGATTTAAGTAAATTGACAATCAATCACCAAATAACTTAACACAGAATGAGTAACCAGGGCTGATCAGTAAATCAGACACTAATGAAAGAGAATGTCATCCAACACAATGAGGTAATTGGAAAAAGACGGAGAGAAAAGGACCTATAACATCACAAGTGGACCTTGGCGACACAACCCCAGTATTAGGCCTAACACAGTACTTTTTTGGATTCGTCGTCTTAACCTAAAATTACCAGCCAAATGAAAATTACAAAATTCTAGGGCACAAGAAGTCCCAAAAAAATACCGAAAGGATTACAATAAATGCATGAAAATTTTGAAGCTAAGATTAAATTACCTTGAAAGCCACATAATTGTCGCTCTTATTTAACAGCTGTAGGGAACAAGAGATCTGCTTCCTCAATTCAACTTCTCCGAAGAAAAAGATAAAAAAAGACAAATTTAGAAAAAAAAAAATCGAAACAGGAAAAGCAAAACCAAGAATCTGAAAACAGAGGGAAGCAGGCAGCTTAGCAAGGCAAAACTTAGTTGTGAAGGAGCTTACATGGAAATTGGAGCTCCTGAGGCTCGACGCTGAGAAGGTAGCCGGCACTCATTCCGTTGCGGTCGGCGAGAAAGCGACGGAGAGAGGAAGGGATCCAAGTGAAAACGAGAGAGGGAGAGAGAGACGAAACAACGCGCGAGACAGTGTCCGACTCTGATGTTAAGTTGGTGTTCAGTGCGTGTGTGTTTTTTTTTATATAATTAAAATAGTGGTTTAATGGTCGATTTTTATCCTACACATCTTGGATTCAATTTAGTCAATTTTTTATTTTTTTTTAAATAATTCAAAATTTTAATTTCAACTTAATTTAGCATAAAAATGATAAAATTAAATTTTTTTATTGTTAATCAAATAAAAAATAAAATTAAAAAATTAAAATTTTTAATTTTTATCAAATTAAAAATTTTGATTAAAAAATTTTAACTTTGAATCAAATTGAAATTTTTAAATTAATTTAAATAAAATAATAAAAATAAATTAAATTAAATATTCCAATAAACATACAGGTAAAATTAAATATTTAACCTTAAAAAATATTGGTGTTTAATTGGATGTCACGTTTGCAGGTAATTTACTGTTTAGTTTTTATATTTTATTATTATTAATATTACAATAATAAAACACTAACTACATAATAAATTACTCATTTATTTTGTGGCATGCCAATTTTTATGCTTCTTGATTCTAAAATAATGTAAGGTATTTTTGTCTGTAAAAAAAAAGGTATTTAAAAAAAAAGAAAATTTTCTAAAATTAAAATATAATTTTTGTATTTATAAAATAAAACTACAAGTAGATTTTTGTATGTTTAATGGGAAATAATTTAATCACTGTGATATTTTTTTCATGAATAAAATGATAAATTTAACTATTTAAATTCATTATTTATTGTTAATTAAATAAATTTAATATCAATTTTTTGCTATAAAAAATTGATAAAATAATTAAGGTTTTTTTCAATCTCTTCTTTTGGTTCAGTGGTGGGTTTACGGGTGATTACTCCACATCAATTTTCTTTATTTATTAATTTTTTTAACTTATTTTATGCTTTTATAAATGAATTGTCCATATATATATATATATATAGGCAAAGAAACACTGGAAAGAGCAATGGAGGCTATGAACTTAATGGAGGCCATTAGCTTGCTCATGGTATGTATTCAAGCAAGTGGAAGCATAAGTTATGGATGCGCTCACAAATATATCAAGGTCTCCCATATGATGGAGCTCTGTGACTGACTCTAAGAGACTGTCCACTGCATCTGCATCACTAAATAATAATTATACATATACAAGTGTATACAGCTTGAAGGTTACTAATTTCGTTAATTTGATCATCATGACCATTAATGACCTTGATGTTCTTGGCTATACTGGTTCATCAAAGTGGCAGCTTTTACTTGCATCTTTGGGTGTTTTATCACGGAGTTCGGCAAGAAGAAGAAGTATTGGATACATAGAACAGGAAATTGGAAAGCCTTGAATCTACACCATGGCCTGAAACTTGAAAATACACTCAATTTTTTTTATAATAATAATAATAACAATAATTTTTACATTTTTAATAAGAAAATACTGATCAAAATTAGAAAATTAATAAAATAATGATCAAACATAACTGTTGACCCCACAAACTCAAAGGAGCATAGATTTTGATGATACCAAAACTCAACTAGAATCAAACTAACATTGTTTTAAGTGTTGTGTATCTCAAAGAAAAAGGACACAAGGATTTTATAATGGATTCGTGCTTTTGAAGAAAGGATAACATTCTAAGGATAACACAGGACGAATCAAAGGAGACCAAAGAAGAAAATGTTACCTTCCAAGGCTACATTGAAAATCAGAATTGAAGGTATATATAGTATAGAAGTTAAGTTTTATTTTTAGGATTACTTGTGAAAAGAATTGAGGAGTAAAAGTCAATGATGCTTATTTTCAATCCTTCAAAAGATTTTCTTTTAAATATCATTATTGGCCTAAAAAAAGTGTTTGACTATGATTTGGTGTAAAGTTTTATAGTTTTGAAAGTTATGCAGAAAAGTTTTCCTGGTATGCTAACTGGTTTGCTACTTATTTTAGTATGCTACTTGTTCAACCACTGAGGCTGGAGAAACCAGTAAAGCTGCTACTGGTTCTGTTCCTCAAACAGAGAAAGAAAAAGAAAAAGAGGAAGAGAAAGAAGAAGAAGAAGAAGAAACAGAAGAAGAGGAAGAGAAAGAAACTGAAGAAGAAGAAGAAAAAGAGGAAGAAAAGGAAGAAGAGGAAGAAGATGAAGCTGAAACAGATGAAGATGATTCTGATAATGGGAATAGTAATGGAGGCAGCAAAGAAGGTAGTGGGAAGGAAATGAGTGACTCAAAATCTGAAACAGAACCTCAGACTCCTGCTCCTGCTGCTCCTGGAAAAGGAAAGGGAAAAACAGCTCCAAAGGAACAAAGCAGTAAGCAGAAAGAGCAAACTGGTAAACCATCTAGCAAAAAGGCTAAAACTGGCAAAAAGTTGACAGACCGTACTCATCACAGAATCGAGTTAGCGGTGGCCCTATTATTCCCTTGACACCGTGAACTGAAATGGTCTTTGAAATTCTTCAAACCTTGAGTGATAAACCTGTCAAGCCTAAAAAGCTGAAAATGGCTGCTCCAAAACCAATCAGAAGAAGCTCTAGACTGAAAGGATAAACTGAATTTTGATTGAATTTTGTCTAACAGTCTGTCTGTTAGTTTGCTACTTAGTTTTTCTGAACTTTAAATTAGTCTGCTATATCAGTTACTGTTTTGACTGTTTACTCACTGCATTTAGACTGATTTTTGACATGCATGATTTCTCCCATATTCTTTTGATGCTGACAAAAAGGGGGAGAAAAGTAATGGATGAGTAATCTTAATGAGTAATCTTGATGGTATAACTTGTGGTTGATATAGTTTGTGATTACTTGTGGTTGATATAGTTTGTAAATAGTATATTGTTGATATAACTTTATAGTGTGCATATTGTTGATATAACTTGTGAATGATATACAGTTTGTCATTAGTGTGCATATTGTGCATATTTAGTTAATATCTTTAGTCACACTTGACTCCTTAAGCAAAAGCTTATGAATATTTCATTGAAATTATTAAGGGGGAGTTATTTGTGATTAATTGTTGATATAAGCACATACATAGGGGGAGTTATTCACACATATACATTCATACACATACTTACACTTATTTACATTTGCATGGTGATTCAATTGAGTTTTGTCATCATCAAAAAGGGGGAGATTGTTGACCCCACAAGCTCAAAGGAGCATAGATTTTGATGATACCAAAACTCAACTAGAATCAAACTAATATTGTTTTAAGTGTTGTGTATCTCAAAGAAAAAGGACACAAGGATTTTATAATGGATTCGTGCTTTTGAAGAAAGGATAACATTCTAAGGATAACACATGACGAATCAAAGGAGATCAAAGAAGAAAATGTTACCTTCCAAGGCTACATTGAAAATCAGAATTGAAGGTACATATAGTATAGAAGTTAAGTTTTATTTTTAGGATTACTTGTGAAAAGAATTGAGGAGTAAAAGTCAATGATGCTTATTTTCAATCCCTCAAAAGATTTTCTTTTAAATATCATTATTGGCCTAAAAAGTGTTTGACTATGATTTGGTGTAAAGTTTTATAGTTTTGAAAGTTATGCAGAAAAGTTTTCCTGGTATGCTAACTGGTTTGCTACTTATTTTAGTATGCTAACTGGTTTGCTATTTTCTCAAGTATGCTAACTGTCTCAACTCTGCACAACATCGCAGAAAACGACAAAATAACGGCTATTTTCTTGAAATTCATATCTGTAACGTTCAAATGAGTTCTGCAACGGTAAAAAACGTTCCAAAGCTATAAATACACCTTCCTTTGGCCATTTTGCACTTAATGAAAGTCTCTCCACTGTTCAAAATCATAAAAGCTTTCATTCAAAGTGCTCAAAGTGTTTTATTGCTCATCATTGGCTTATTTACTCAACTCTTCTTTATAGATTCTGTTGTATTGAGTGAGAGTGAGTTTTAAACACATTATTATCATTTATGAGAGGTCATTCAAGCACCTATTGAAGCTTGGTTGTGATAAAGTGTTGGGATAACACTTGGTAGAAGTGTGAAGCTACTTGCAAAAGCTTTGGTGAGAAGATTTGTAAAGGGCTTTTGTCTCTTGCCTTTAAAAGAGAAGAATAGTGAAGTGAAGACTCAAAGTGGGATCTTTGAGAGAGTGGATGTAGGCTAGTTGAAGCCGAACCACTATAAAAATTTCAGTGTTCATTTTCTCAACCCTTGCTCTTTACATTTATGCAATTTAACTTTATGATTGATATGCTTTTGCTGATATGACAGTTGATATTGTTTGCTGATAATCTTCCTGCAATCTGAGAAAATCGGTTCTTGCTAAATGCTTTTCTCGCTAAATCTGGCGATATTTGATTTAATCTGCTTGTTGTTTGATCTGCTGTCAGTTAGTATATTTGGTATACTGCTCTGGTTGCTGTGTTAAAAACTTATCCAGATTACTGATATCTCTGCTGAATGCTGATATAATTTGTTAGATCAGTATACTGATTGCATATAGGCTAACCTTGAATTAAATTGTCAATAGAGTTGTATTGTTCATATTTTATGTTAGTCAATTGAGTTGAACCTAGCTGCAATTTTCAAAGGTTTTGAGCAAGAACCGAAAATTGTTTTTAAAGTCCAATTCACCCCCCTCTTGGACATATTTTGGGATATCAATTTGGTATCAGAGCTTGTCTCTCTTGCTTGAGGATTAAACCCCTTAGAGTGATCCTTACACATGGCTAGTTCATCTAGAAACTCTGCTGGTATACCTGCCCCCTTAGCTGAAGGTTATTCCATCACTAGACCACCACTTTTTAATGGCACAAATTACTCCTTTTGGAAAACTAGAATGAGAAACTTTATACAATCTGTTGACATTGATGCTTGGAGAATAATTAAAGATGGTCCTTATATTCCGTATAAAACTAGTGAAGGAACAGTACAAATTCCTAAAGCTGAAGTTGAATTTGATGATAGTGATTGGAAGAAAATTTCTACAAATGCCAAGGCTATTAACATTCTTCATTGTGCTCTTGATATTAATGAGTATAATCGTATTTCAGGATGTCAAACTGCAAAAGAAATATGGGACAAACTAGAAGTCACATATGAAGGAACTGATGTGGTAAAAGAGTCAAAGGCAAACCTCCTCATCCGTGATTATGAGTTGTTTGAGATGAAACCTGGTGAAACTATTGCTGAGATGAGTACCAGATTTACAGATCTTGTCAATCTACTTAAAGCTCTTGGAAAGAGATTTGAGGAACAAGAGCTTGTAAAGAAAATTCTGAGGTCTCTTCCAAAGACGTGGGAAGCAAAGACTACTGTTATTCAAGACACCAAGGATTTCAGAAAATACACCTATGATGAGCTAATTGGTTCTCTCATTGCACATGAGATGATCTATAAGAAAGATGAGAAAGAAGGTGATCAAAAGAAAAAGAAAGGTATAGCTTTTATATCCGAAAAGGTAGATGAGAAAAAGAAAAGTGTTGCTCTTAAAGTTAGTTCAAGTGATGATTCAAGTGCTTCAAGTGATGATGATGAAGATATGGCTATGATAGTCAAAAGATTCAAAAGAGCATTTAGAAAAGGTGGAAGCAAATACAAGAAGTTCACAAAGAAATATGCTTCAAAGACTCCAAATCATTCAAGTGAAATAGTTTGTTATGAGTGTAACAAACCAGGCCACATTAAACCAAAGTGTCCTACATTGAAGAAGAAAAACAAGTTTAGAAAGGATAAAAGCAAAAAGGCAATGGCGGCAACATGGAGTGATAGTGACTCTTCATCAAATGATGAAACAAGTGACAAAGAAGCTGCAAACACTTGTATGATGGCAATTGAAGAAAAAGGTGAAAGCTCACACATTGAAGATAGTGAAAATGAGGTAAATCTTGAACTTTCTAATGTTGATGAATTAGAACTTGCATTTGTGAAGACATATGATAAATATAGAACTTTTAAAAAGAAATGCAAAATTTTAGTTCATGAAAATAGTGCTTTAAAATCAGAAAATATTTCCTTGAGTATGGCTTCAAAGGAAAATGAATTTTACAAATCTCAAATGAAATTATTTAAGGAAGTTAATGATGAGCTTCAAAGATCAAAAGAAGTGTGTGAACAACTTCTTGAGAAAAACAGAATTCTTGAGGCAAAAGTTGAATCTTTGACAAGAGATTTAACTAAATTTACAAAAGGAAAAGAAACACTTGATATACTTCTTGGGAATCAAAGATCCACAAATGAAAAATCTGGAATTGGTTATGATGGATTTATGAAGTATGGAAAATACAAACAATTTTTTGTTAAAGCTACATCCTTTTCTCAACCAAGTATTACATGCTTTTATTGTAATCATAAAGGTCATATGATTAATGCTTGTCCTATTAGGAAAGGAACCTTTAAGGCAAAGAAAGTATGGGTGCCTAAAGGAACCCTACCTAATGTTACTAACACTCAAGGACCCAAAGTTGCTTGGGTACCTAAGAACAGTTAACTGATTTCAGTGTCCTAAGGAGTATGCTGGAAACAGAACATTGGTACATTGATAGTGGCTGCTCTAGGCACATGACAGGAAATAAAGGCAAGTTTTCCTCTCTTACTTTGAAAGAAGAAGGTTATGTCAAATTTGGTGATAAAAGTAAAGCTAAAATTATTGGATGTGGAACTATTGGTAAAAATCCTTGCATTGAGAATGTTGCATTAGTACAAGGATTAAAGTATAATCTTTTAAGTGTTAGTCAACTATGTGATAATGGTTTTAAAGTCATTTTTACTTCTACACATTGTGAGATTCATGGAAATAATGTTATGTTTGCTGGTGCTAGAATAGATAATATTTACCTACTTGATTTAACAAGTCTTGAAGAAAATTGTGAAACATGCTTTATGACTTCAGATGATAGTGCATGGTTATGGCATAGAAAATTAGGACATGCTAGCATGAGTACACTTGCTAAACTCTCTAGAAAGAACCTTGTTAGAGGACTTCCAAAGTTAAGATTTGAAAAAGAATTTCAATGCAAAGCTTGTGCACTTGGTAAGCATACAAAATCATCTTTTAAATCCAAAAATGTTGTAACTACGTCTAGACCATTGGAATTATTACATCTTGATCTTTTTGGCCCAATCACACCTAGAAGTCTAGGAGGCAAGGCATATACATTTGTAATTGTTGATGATTTTTCAAGATTCACATGGACTTTCTTTCTTGCTCATAAAGATGAAACCTTTGATATATTTGAAGCTTTTTGCAAAAGAACTCAAAATGAAAAAGGATATTGCATTACATCTTTGAGGAGTGATCATAGAAAATAATTTGAAAATAGTTTGTTTGAAAATTTCTGCTCTCAAAATGGTATTTATCATACATTTTCAGCTCCTAGAACTCCACAACAAAATGGAGTTGTTGAAAGGAAAAATAGATCTTTGCAAGAAATGGCAAGAACAATGCTGAATGAAAACAGTTTACCAAAATATTTCGAGCGTGTCAGAATACAAAGATGCTACATTTTGAACAAAGTTTCCATTAGAGCTATTTTAAAGAAAACTCCTTATGAACTATGGAAAGGAAGAAAACCCAATATTGCATATTTTCATATCTTTGGTTGCAAATGTTACATTTTGAATAACAAAGACAGCAATCTCAAGAAGTTTGATGCTAAATCTTGTGAAGGAATATTTCTAGGCTATTCAACAAATAGCAAAGCATATAGGATTTTCAATAGAAAAACATTGACCATGGAAGAATTAATGCATATACTTTTTGATGATGCTAACACTTCCTTGCAAAGGAAAGATTCTTGTGATGATGAAATTGAGCAGATTCTAAATTCAAAGAATTCGAATAATGATGAGCTTGAATCAAAAGAACTAGTGGAGGATGATCAAAATGACAAAGAAGAAGAACTCCCTTGCTCCACAAATATTGAAATTCAAGATGACTCCCAATCAAATGTGGAAGAACTACAAATTGAGGAACCTCAACATCAAGATATTCCACAAGAATGGAAGTACCATAGAAATCATTCCAAAAATGACATTCTTGATAGTCCATCACAAAGAATGATGACAAGAGCTCAACTTAGAAGATATTTTGGTAATGTTGCTTTTGTTTCTCAATTTGAACCCAAAACATATGATGATGCTCAAAATGATGAAAATTGGCTTTTTGCTATGCAAGAGGAATTAAATCAATTTGAAAGAAACAAAGTGTGGACACTTGTTCCTAAACCTAAAAAGCATTCTATTATTGGAACTAAATGGGTATTTAGGAATAAGATGGATGAAAAAGGACATGTAATTAGAAATAAAGCTAGACTAGTAGCTCAAGGATACAACCAAGAGGAAGGTATTGATTTTGATGAAACCTTTGCTCCGGTTGCTAGAATTGAAGCTATTAGAATATTGTGTGCATTTGCATGTTTTAAGAATTTCATGCTTTATCAAATGGATGTTAAAAGTGCATTCTTAAATGGATATATTGATGAAGAAGTTTATGTAGCTCAACCTCCTGGTTTTGAAGACCCTCACTTTCCAAATCATGTTTATAAGCTTACTAAAGCTCTCTATGGTTTAAAGCAAGCTCCTAGAGCATGGTATGAAAGACTTAGTAAATTTTTACTTCAAAATGATTTTAAAAGAGGAAAAGTGGATACTACTCTTTTCATTAAGAAACTAGGAAAAGACATGCTTATTGTGCAAATCTATGTAGATGATATTATTTTTGGTGCTACTAACCATTCTCTTTGTAGAAAATTTTCAAATATGATGAAAAGTGAATTTGAAATGAGTATGATGGGTGAACTTACTTTCTTCCTTGGATTGCAAATTAAGCAAGTGAAAGATGGAATTTTTATAAATCAGTCCAAGTACATAAAGGATATGCTAAAGAAGTTCAAAATGGAAGATATGAAAAGTATTGGAACTCCCATGAGCTCAACAATTAAATTGGAGAAAGATGAAAAAGGTAAAGAGGTAGATAACAAACTCTATAGAGGTATGATTGGTTCTTTACTCTACTTGACAGCATCTAGACCAGATATTCATTTTAGTGTATGTTTATGTGCAAGATTTCAATCATGTCCAAAAGAAGCTCATCTTATAGCTGTTAAAAGAATTTTTAAATACCTCATTGGCACTCACAACATTGGCTTGTGGTATCCAAAATGTGAATCATTTGATCTTATTGGTTATAGTGATTCAGATTTTGCTGGTAGTAGACTGGACGGAAAAAGCACTTCTGGAACTTGTCAATTTCTAGGTCATGTATTAGTTTCATGGCACAGTAAAAAGCAAACTTCTGTTGCACTTTCATCAGGTTGAATATATTGCAGCTGGAAGTTGTGTTGCACAGATTTTGTGGATGAAACAACAGCTTGAAGACTTTGAAATTAAATTTGATCACATTCCCATAAGATGTGACAATACTAGTGCTATAAACCTATCAAAAAATCCTGTTCAACACTCTAGAAGCAAGCATATTGAAATTAGACATCATTTTATTAGGGATCATGTTCAAAATGGTGATATTCAAATTGAATTTGTCCCTTCTGAAAAACAGCTTGCTGACATTTTTACAAAGCCACTTAATGAGGAAATTTTCTGCAAAATAAGAAGAGAACTTGGTATGATTGATGCTATTGATTAAGTTTTGATGCATTCTCATGATTCTATATGAAAATGAAGTGATATATGTTGATTTGCAGTGTTGAAAATGCATTCTGATATTTCTGGTGCAATTTGAAAAATTTTGGGTCTTATCAGATATGAACAGTATTCTGCAAAATTTGATCATAGTGGCATACTAGTCTGTTTGCTAATTTTCGTGATTGCTAAATGCTTTACCACTGCTCCTACTTTTTCGTTGGCAAACTGGAAGTCAGGTCTGATTGCTCTAAAACTATAAAATTATTTTTTTTCGAGCGCCTATTCTGCATGATTAAAGCCCATATTACTTAAATACCCCTCTATTTAGAGCATTGCATCTTTATGCATTTTAAGGGCAAAATGGACTTTTAACACATTAATTAGCGCGGGACTCAAATTTTTTCTGAACCATCAATCTTCTCACTGTTTCTCCTCTGCTACACGCTACCCATTCTCTGCAAATTCCTACAGTTGTGTCTTTTCAGTTTTAAAATTAAAAACTCCTTCTCCTTCCGTCGCCTCGTCTGCCAAAACCCTAACAAACGCGTCTCCACCTGCAAACCCACTCCATTCGTAACCTTCCGAGCCATTGTTTCCCTTCATCGTTTTCAAAGATTTCCAAAACCCATTGGCTGTGAATCGATTAAATCGATTATTTCAAGATAGAAAATCCCCAAGTTTTTTTTTTATTGTTGTCATTTCTCTAAATCTGCCGAAAGAAATTATTTCCTGTTGGATATTTTTTTCTTGAATCGATTCGCACTCTCTGTCTCTGCATATCTCAGGTATAAAATCTAAAACTTTAATGGAATCAAGTTTTACATTTTGTTTGTGCTTGTTTTATTTATCTTGCTTTCGCAATATGCTGAGTGATTTTTTTTCTTCTGCTTTCACTTGTTTGCTCTGTTTTCGCACTCAGCTGTTTATTTTCTGGGCATTAACATTTCGTAAAATTGTTGTATATAACAAAATCATGAATCGGTTGCAGTTGATTCTTAAGAACCCGATTATCTCTTGCTGTCTGTTCTATTTTTGTGTGACATTGTGCTCAGTTGTGCTAAAAGTATGCTGATATGCTTCGACTGATTATATATATGAATATATATATATTGACTGCTCACATCGCTGAATTTATAATCTCAGTCTTCACTATCATTTCGGCCTATCTTACTTCTGAAATTGGTTATGGCGCGGGAAAAAGGGAAAGGCAAAGCAAAAATCCCCACATATTCATCATCAGACTCCACTGACGCAAGTGTCCCTGCGTCTCCTCCTCCACAAAAAGATGCTCCTCTGGTAATTAGCAAGTTAAAAGAAACACCCAAGAAAAGAACCAGTGAGCTAGTTCAAGACAAAGGAACCAAAAAGAAAAAGACTTCAAAAGCTCCAGTTGTGCATATGGAGAGGGCCATTCATGAGCCAAGGTATATCCACTGGTCTGCTTTTATTGAAGTTTCTGTTCCTTTACAATCCTTGTTTGAGTGTCAAAAATGGGATAAATTGTGTTCTGACACTGAAGGAGTATATGTGGACTTAGTTCAAGAATTCTATAAGAATTTAAGAGTTGATGATTCTGACAAAGATGAGTATTTTAAGGTAAAAATGAAAGGGAAAGTCTATGAAGTAACTGTTGCTAGATTAGCCAAAGCCCTAGGAATCCCAAACAGTGGAAATAAAATTTGTTCTCACAAAGATGTTTTTGCTGTGGGTGGATTTAACAAAAGAGATTTTGAGGCTGAAGTGTTTAAAGGGAAAGTAAAGGATAAGACTAGCATTACCCATGCTCATCAACACATCAAAATTCTTCATAGTTTTATCATTTATGTGTTGAATCCTAGAACTGGCAGTCCAAACTATTTGAGTACCCTTGATCTCTGCATAATTTGGCATATTGTGAACCAAATTGAATTTAATCTTGCCTATTTTATGCTGAAGCAAATCATGAAATGGAAACCACTTTACAAGCTACCTTATGCCCATCTTCTTAATGGTCTGTTTAGAGACTTTGGGATACCCTTGAAAACAGAAAAACTTAGGACAAATATGATCTCAATTACAAGTTTGCAAAAAGATGATGATGGTAGAAAGATTAGATTTGAAGAAGGTGCTAGTTCCAAGGATAGTGCAAGCAGTACTTTTAATGTTGAAGGAATTTTGGAGGAAGTAAACAACTTGAGGGAATTTGTTGAAATGGAACTTGGAGAGCTACAGAAATTTAGAGGTTTTCAAACTGTTCTTATGAATGCTCTTGATTCTAAAGTTGATGGTACTTTGATGTTGATGTACAAAATTGTGGAAGAATTGTTTAAAATCAAAGTTCATTTGGGTATTTCAACCACTGAGGCTGGAGAAACCAGTAAAGCTGCTACTGGTTCTGTTCCTCAAACAGAGAAAGAAAAAGAAAAAGAGGAAGAGAAAGAAGAAGAAGAAGAAGAAACAGAAAAGGCAGAAGAAGAAACAGAAGAAGAGGAAGAGAAAGAAACTGAAGAAGAAGAAGAAGAAAAAGAGGAAGAAAAGGAAGAAGAGGAAGAAGATGAAGCTGAAACAGATGAAGATGATTCTGATAATGGGAATAGTAATGGAGGCAGCAAAGAAGGTAGTGGGAAGGAAATGAGTGACTCAAAATCTGAAACAGAACCTCAGACTCCTGCTCCTGCTGCTCCTGGAAAAGGAAAGGGAAAAACAGCTCCAAAGGAACAAAGCAGTAAGCAGAAAGAGCAAACTGGTAAACCATCTAGCAAAAAGGCTAAAACTGGCAAAAAGTTGACAGACCGGTACTATCACAGAATCGAGTTAGCAGCTGGCCCTATTATTCCCTTGACACCAGGAACTGAAATGGCTGCTGAAATTCTTCAAACCTTGAGTGATAAACCTGTCAAGCCTAAAAAGCTGAAAATGGCTGCTCCAAAACCAATCAGAAGAAGCTCTAGACTGAAAGGATAAACTGAATTTTAATTGAATTTTGTCTAACAGTCTGTCTGTTAGTTTGCTACTTAGTTTTTCTGAACTTTAAATTAGTCTGCTATATCGCCATCGCTTTGACTGTTTACTCACTGCATTTAGACTGATTTTTGACATGCATGATTTCTCCCATATTCTTTTGATGCTGACAAAAAGGGGGAGAAAAGTAATGGATGAGTAATCTTAATGAGTAATCTTGATGGTATAACTTGTGGTTGATATAGTTTGTGATTACTTGTGGTTGATATAGTTTGTAAATAGTATATTGTTGATATAACTTTATAGTGTGCATATTGTTGATATAACTTGTGAATGATATACAGTTTGTCATTAGTGTGCATATTGTGCATATTTAGTTAATATCTTTAGTCACACTTGACTCCTTAAGCAAAAGCTTATGAATATTTCATTGAAATTATTAAGGGGGAGTTATTTGTGATTAATTGTTGATATAAGCACATACATAGGGGGAGTTATTCACACATATACATTCATACACATACTTACACTTATTTACATTTGCATGGTGATTCAATTGAGTTTTGTCATCATCAAAAAGGGGGAGATTGTTGACCCCACAAGCTCAAAGGAGCATAGATTTTGATGATACCAAAACTCAACTAGAATCAAACTAATATTGTTTTAAGTGTTGTGTATCTCAAAGAAAAAGGACACAAGGATTTTATAATGGATTCGTGCTTTTGAAGAAAGGATAACATTCTAAGGATAACACATGACGAATCAAAGAAGATCAAAGAAGAAAATGTTACCTTCCAAGGCTACATTGAAAATCAGAATTGAAGGTACATATAGTATAGAAGTTAAGTTTTATTTTTAGGATTACTTGTGAAAAGAATTGAGGAGTAAAAGTCAATGATGCTTATTTTCAATCCCTCAAAAGATTTTCTTTTAAATATCATTATTGGCCTAAAAAAAGTGTTTGACTATGATTTGGTGTAAAGTTTTATAGTTTTGAAAGTTATGCAGAAAAGTTTTCCTGGTATGCTAACTGGTTTGCTACTTATTTTAGTATGCTAACTGGTTTGCTATTTTCTCAAGTATGCTAACTGTCTCAACTCTGCACAACATCGCAGAAAACGACAAAATAACGGCTATTTTCTTGAAATTCATATCTGTAACGTTCAAATGAGTTCTGCAACGGTAAAAAACGTTCCAAAGCTATAAATACACCTTCCTTTGGCCATTTTGCACTTAATGAAAGTCTCTCCACTGTTCAAAATCATAAAAGCTTTCATTCAAAGTGCTCAAAGTGTTTTATTGCTCATCATTGGCTTATTTACTCAACTCTTCTTTATAGATTCTGTTGTATTGAGTGAGAGTGAGTTTTAAACAAATTATTATCATTTATGAGAGGTCATTCAAGCACCTATTGAAGCTTGGTTGTGATAAAGTGTTGGGATAACACTTGGTAGAAGTGTGAAGCTACTTGTAAAAGCTTTGGTGAGAAGATTTGTAAAGGGCTTTTGTCTCTTGCCTTTAAAAGAGAAGAATAGTGAAGTGAAGACTCAAAGTGGGATCTTTGAGAGAGTGGATGTAGGCTAGTTGAAGCCGAACCACTATAAAAATTTCAGTGTTCATTTTCTCAACCCTTGCTCTTTACATTTATACAATTTAACTTTATGATTGATATGCTTTTGCTGATATGACAGTTGATATTGTTTGCTGATAATCTTGCTGCAATCTGAGAAAATCAGTTTACTGCTAAATCTGCTTTTACTGCTAAATCTGCTGATATCTGATTTAATCTGCTTGTTGTTTGATCTGCTGTCAGTTAGTATATTTGGTATACTGCTCACGGTTCTTTGTGTTAAAAACTTATCCAGATTACTGATATCTCTGCTGAATGCTGATATAATTTGTTAGATCAGTATACTGATTGCATATAGGCTAACCTTGAATTAAATTGTCAATAGAGTTGTATTGTTCATATTTTATGTTAGTCAATTGAGTTGAACCTAGCTGCAATTTTCAAAGGTTTTGAGTAAGAACCGAAAATTATTTTTAAAGTCCAATTCACCCTCCTCTTAGACATATTTTGAGACATCAAGAACTGATGTTAATTATGCGGAAGGCCTTGAGACCTGTTTAGTTGTTGGTATTTTTTTAATCTCTTCTTTGGGTTCAGTGGTGGGTTTACGGGTGATTACTCCACATCAATTTTCTTTATTTATTAATTTTTTTAACAAATTGTCATATATATGTCATTTAGATTATATTTTGTATTCATTAGATATAAAATTTGAGATTTTCTCTCAATATTGAGTCCTAATTTCTCATTAATGAGTTTTATTTTCTTTTTTAGTAGAATTTTATTTTATTTTTTATAATATTTAGTTGGGCGATGATTATTTATTTCTTTTAATCGAAGACTTTTAATCTTCAAGATTGATTAATAATTTTTTTAAAGAATCTTTTTAATTGTTGAAAATAAGAAAAATGAACTAATTACTAATTTACTCTGCTACATTGATTTCTTATTTATATTTTATTTCTTTTAAAAAAAAAGTATATTATACTTATTTTATGCTTTTATAAATGAATTGTCCATATATATATATATATAGGCAAAGAAACACTGGAAAGAGCAATGGAGGCTATGAACTTAATGGAGGCCATTAGCTTGCTCATGGTATGTATTCAAGCAAGTGGAAGCATAAGTTATGGATGCGCTCACAAATATATCAAGGTCTCCCATTTGATGGAGCTCTGTGACTGACTCTAAGAGACTGTCCACTGCATCTGCTTCACTAAATAATAATTATACATATACAAGTGTATACAGCTTGAAGGTTACTAATTTCGTTAATTTGATCATCATGACCATTAATGACCTTGATGTTCTTGCCTATACTGGTTCATCAAAGTGGCAGCTTTTACTTGCATCTTTGGGTGTTTTATCACGGAGTTCGGCAAGAAGAAGAAGTGTTGGATACATAGAACAGGAAATTGGAAAGCCTTGAATCTACACCACGAGCTGAAACTTGAAAATACACTCAATTTTTTTTATAATAATAATAATAATAATAATTTTTACATTTTTAATAAGAAAATACAGATCAAAATTAGAAAATTAATAAAATACTGATCAAACAGAACTGATGTTAATTCTGCGGAAGCCTTGAGACCTGTTTAGTTGTTGGAATTGTTCATGAAAGTGAAATTACTGTGTTTGAGGAAAGATAAATTTCTAAATATGTGAAGGTTTGCCTTTATTTTCCCATTTATACTTTTACTTTACAAGTATGAAAAAGCATAACAGAGACATTCTTTAGAGAATGGGTATGGGAGAGCTGAGTTGTAATGATCGAATAATATCAGAATCTGACAAGTTGAGAGGAGGCAGAGAGAAGTGACTGTGAGTAGAGCTGCCTCTTCTAATTTCTTGCATGGTCAATAGAGCTGCAACAGTGTTCCTAAAAATTCCCTCTCCTTCTATTGTTATAGCTTCTCTTCCCTCTCTTTCCCTTTCTTCTTCCTCTACAGGAAACACAGCATCTATCGTATTCTCGCATTCCTTGACAAGCTTTGATATAAGATCTGTTGTAAAAAAGGGTTGTTGCAGCACCTTCTGAATGAATGGCAGCCGCAATAACGCTCCTGTTCTCTTGTCATACTTCTTCAGTATCTTGCCCAATCCTACAAGATTTTTAGATTTCAACAGATGAATTTAATACCCTTTTCAAGATTATCAAATTCGAGACCTTTCAATGAAGAATTAAAAGATAATGGGCTCATTATTAAGTACCTGTGTAATTGATATTGCTATAGTTCTCTAGGAGCACCATTTCGCCATGGAAATTGACAATGTCTTTTCTAATCTTGCCCATCTCCTTTTTATACTCTGCTTCAGAAGGTTGACTTCCATTTGGCCCCCAGGAATCAATAACAATCTGAATCCTTTGCTTTAATTCCTGAATTCACACGTTCTATGGTTTTAAGTCGTGGGTTGTGTTTGGAATTGATTCTCAATTTTGAATTTTATATCATTTCATACATAATATAAATATTTTTGATAAAAAGTTATTCCCTTAAGCTTAAAGTTGTACACTCTCTCCTCACGTTCAATATTAATTTAATCAAAGAAACTGCATTGGGTAATGCTGTACCATATTAATTTATGTTTTTATCAGAGATACGCAAATTATAATTGAAAAATGCAGCATTGGGTCAACTCGGTTAAGTCGTCATGTACTCAACTGAGTTAACTCGTTGACAATGGTTGATCTAGTATGCTAGTAGCCTCTGACACTGGTTGATCTGGTTCATCTTCTCTCTATAAAACCCATGAAGTGTACAGAGAGAGAAGAAGAAAAGCTTACCTTATGTCGGATGATGAAATCCTCTTCCTGTTCAATGAAAAAAGAATTGAACTTGTCGATCTCATTGTTCAGCAAATACACGAACTCAGCTTCGGCTTTTCCACACTCAATTGATCGAATCGACGACAGGGGAGTAGAAGAAAGTAACCGAACAAGCTTTTTCAATTCCTTGTACGACAAGAATTTGTCACGCCAATCCGGCAACGTTTCTTGCATTTGTTGCTTCAATCTCTTCCCAAACTTCATTTGCAACTCTGCTCTAGCCACTTTCAGATTAAGAAAATAAATGAAAGAGCCAACCCAAGAATTGCTGCAAGTATAAATTAAGAGAAGGTAGCAATAGGAATAAAAACGAAGGGTTTTATTAGCAAAAGATTATTAGAATATTAAAGAGCATATGCTTGGAGTGATGGAGTGGCGGTTAGAAAAGGAATAAAAGAGTCGTTGAAGCAAGTGAAATCCTCAGCATATTCGGTTAGTGTTGTCATTCCTAAGAACAAGGTTTTGAAACACTTGACTTTTGTGCAATGGGCGGTGCCATATTAAATCCTAGCAAATGGGTAATTAAACGAAATAGGGGATTTTTCATTAGTGTTGCTGAGTGCGTCTTGCAAGCTAACTGTTGATGGAAGAGAGAATGCATGGTAGGTGACTTTTCTACAGGAGGAGAAGGGGCTTGGGGAGAGGATGATTCTCAGGAATCTCCTTAGAATCTCTTGCTGAAATGGAGATGGTGTACTAGAAATGTAACCTTGGAGAAGGTTTCAGAAAAAAAACAAATTCGGGAATATTTTCTATCTGCACTAGAAAATTTCATTTTTTTAGGCTGTATAAGATTTAAAAAAAAAAAAAACAGCCTACTTCTCCATGTATCCCGTTAGATTAACATAACTTTTACTGTTTTTTTAGCAGCAAAAAATTTGATGGCTGAGATCTCCGTTAGGGCGCTGGCTTAAACCTAATGGCAGAAAATTAAGCACTAATTGACAAGAAAATCTGCAACTGAAGACCTTAATTAAAAAAGTGTAGAAGCCTATAATATTATCATGGGGTACAAGGGCGTCATATAAAATCAGGAAAGCAAGTATCCCCAGGCGCGATCCTAAAATTAAATATTTTAATCTTATAATTTATTATATTTTTATTTTTTAAAGGATAAATTAGAATTTAATTCCTAAAGTGTTTGATTTTAAAATTATATAGACTAACTTATAAGTTTAGTAAAATTTCAGAGATTAAATTACTCAGATTGAAAATAGACTTAAGATTATTTTAGTCAATTTTAATAGAATTAATGATCATTTAACTTAAATTCTAACGTTATAAATTAAGTTATAAGTTTTATCAAATCTCATGATTAAATTATTTGATATTGAAAGTATAAGGATTAAGTTATAGGTTTTATCAAAACATAGGATCATAACATTTTAATAAATTTATAAGCTAGTCCCTACCATTAGAATTATGGTTAATTGATATATATATATATATACTCTTAAAATAATAATGACATAAATAAAATTTTATAAAATTATAAGAGCTCATTTATACATAGTTATAATTTTTAAGAAATAATTTGTAAAATATAGAGATAATTTTGTAATTAATCAAAATTTTTAAGGACTTTAAAGTAATTTATTTATATTTTAATAATTTAAATTTAAAATTTTTTTAATTTAATAAGACTCACATTTTAAAAATATTTTAAAAGTACACGAATTAAATTATTAATAAAATAAAATTTTAGGAACTAAATTATAATAAAATAAAAACTCATGTATTAAATTATTTTTAAATTGAAAATGCTATTAATGATTTTTTGATTATTTTACTAAAATTAATAATAATTTTAAAATAATTCTAATAATAAAGATTAAATTATAAATTTTATCAAATTTTAAAAATTAAATTATTTATTCTGAAAATACGAATACTAAATTATAAATTTTATTAAATTTGAGCTTTCAAATCCTTTAAATTATTAAATTTAAAATAAATTTAAATTTAAAAACTTATTAAAATGAAATTTGTATTTAATACATAGATACCCAATTCTCGCGAAACTCTAAATGAAGTTGTTCCTTACTGATCTTATGAATGTTGTTTTCTTTAGAACATGTTCCAGCGAGCAAGTTCCGAAGAATCCATTGACTGGGCTCCATGCTGTTCTTGGCGTGAAATATGAAACATGAAGAAGTCTCGCCATTTGAAACACGCTGCCCAACCATGGCAGGTTTTATTACGGCGACGTTTATTCAAAAAGCAGGCTTGCCGAGGCCTCACGATCGCCACCACACATGCACAAACACACATGCATGGGCAAGCCCTAAATTGCTCCTCCAAGGCCCGAACACTGGAAGCCCATCCATGAAGGTATTATATAGAATTTAATATTTTTTAGATAATCTCTATATCAAAATTTAGTCTCTTATTTAAGATGCCGATCCATTTTCCTTAGTTAATTAGTATGATTTTGCAATTGAAATTTTAATTAAATTTCAAGAGAGGGTTAGTGAAAGTTTTCACAAACGATTTTGAGCAACATTGAAATTTAGTTAATAGGTGAAATTAGTGATTAAATATTTTTTTATAAGGGAATTTAGAAAATGAAATTCAAACTTGACATTTATCGGATAAATTATATATTTTAATCATTAAATTATATATATATCTTATTTAAAATTTTTAAATTTTTTTTTCTTGAATTTTTTTTTCAACATAGATATCATTTTAATGAAATTAAAAAGATATATTAATCATGGCAAAATAAATCTCAACTATTTAATTCAATAAAGATTCAAGTTTATTTAAATTTGTCTTAATGAATTATTATTATTATTATTATTATTATTATTATTATTATTATTATTATTATTATTATTATCCAGATAGAAAGATTTGATTAGAATTTATAACATGTATTTTCTAACATGTGATTTTCTAACATGATTTTGACACCAAAACTTTACCTTAAAGAACTTTCCTTTTAAATTGAATTGAATAAGACGTGGATGTCTAATGTATAAAATATAATACGAGGACGTTTTATACGTCTTTTATTTTCCTTACACCTTCTCAGAAAAAGAGCAACACCCCAAACTGTGCCTACTTAGATTTTACCACTATAAAACCTGAACCGAGTCATCTCATCACATCCATTATCTTAGCAGGGAAAGAAAAAGAATCAGGACTACAGAAGAGAATGAATATCGGCCAAACAACAAATCGTAGCTCTGAAAGGTTAGTATGAATCTATATATTCCTCCATTTTCCTCTCAGTATCATCACCTTGTTTTTGTATTTCAGGTTTCAGTTGAAAAACCACATTATCCAGAACCAATCATTAGGCATTAACCATTGCTTTCGTGCCTTTGCTTGTTCATTTATTTTAAGTTTCAGGTTCTCCATCAGTAATCTTTTATTCATTTTCATGTCTCATGATAATTCTTTCTTTCTTTCTCTCTTTTTTTCAAGCCATTCTGTCAGTGCAACTTGAACTCCATAGACTGGTTTTCTACTCTTCTTCTTCTGATGATAGTTTTAGGTGAAATCATAAGGTGAACTTTGATGAATTAAGAGATGGGATTCACATATTGATCCCACAAGTGTTCATAATGCTTGAATTGGAGTTTGCTAGATCTGTACCGGGTAAAGTCCTCTGTTTCGGGGACAGAGGGCTCTGTCAAGAATCAAGGATTCAAAGGATGTTAGTTTTGGGACACAATAAACATAACCCATTTGTGAAGATGCAAAATTGTTTTCAGTTAGTGGATTTTGCTATTGTTTAATGATCTAAATCCATAATTGTTTATTCTGGTGATGACAGATCAAGTGAGGGAGTCCTAACTCTTTACACTGGACTGCACGGAGTTTTGTTTTCTCTAATTATGACACTGGAAATCCTACTGCAAGTGAAGTACCAATCTGCCAAGGAATCCCCATTTGAAACACACAATGTCATTATCTTGACATTTATCGTTGATATGCTCGTATATGCAGTGGCCCTGATGCTGGAACTTTTCGTCCGAACTCACAGCTCAACTTACTGTGCAATCATTGGCAACATTAATATACTAGTTGGAGGTCTTGCAGCAGTCTTACTCCTAATGATCCTGGTCCCAATTGTTGGGTGGACACTCTTGGCCATTTGGGTTCCTTACTTTGTCAGAGCAGTTTGTGGCTCGTACAGAGAAGTATGCAAATTGCTATGTCAAGCAATTCATCAAGCATTATTATTATTAAATATGCGAATGGCACGCCGCTTCATGGATGAACAGAATAGATTGCCAGTGTAGGAAGCTTGTTATTTATGTATTCAACTGTTTTAGGGAAACATCTTCCTTAATAGGCTACGATTGTATTGAGAATAACTGAGCTTTTTGATGGTGTAATTATTAAAAAAGAATTGAATTACTTACTATTTTTTATTATTAATTTCTTAATGGGTCATTAGTAAATTTTAATGAAATCTTTCATAGTTTATATATATAATTTATTTGGGCCATAATGAAATTATGATAATCAATCTCCAGTCGCTGAAATAATAAACCATATAAAAAAAATAAAATAATAAATCCATCAAATTTCACAAAGAAATCTATCAACCAAAAAAAAAATCACAAAAGGAGAAAAATAAAAATAAAAATAAAAAGCCCAAGGAAGTGGCACGATAACAAATTAAGAATTCCCGAGCTTGAGTCTCCCCCTGGAATTTATCTACAGTGGCACCTCGGTTGCAACTTGCAAAGAAGGTGGAAATGCATATTTGCTCATGACCATAGCAGCAAATAAATATGAGATCCCATTCTTGTTGAAATTTTGCGAGACCAAACACAATTAAAATTTATTTTTACCTATTCAAATCCTCTCAAATCTAGTTATTTTTATTTGAAAAATATTCAAAATCATTTAATTTTATATATTTTAATTAATAATATATAAAAAAAGATATTTTTTAGTAATTTATATTTTAAAATTTTAATAATTTAATAAAATACTTAAATTTTATTTATTTAAAATATAATATATTTAAAAATTTATAAATATTATTATCTATTCTAAACTCAAATATATATTATTAAAAATTATCTCATTAGGTTTGTTAAGTTGAGAATTTACAAATACCTGGCAAAAATATGATTTGATTTGATTTAATTAATTTATTTTTTAAAAATTAAATCAAATTAAATAGATTAAAATGTGTAAAATAAAATTAAATAAAATTAAATTTTCATAAAAATTAAAATTAAAAATTAAAATTAATTCAATTTGATTGATTTATCCCATTTGCAGTGAATAATGATGAGACCTGTAGGTGAAGGGCTCCCGAGGGGAGGCCCGAACACCGGGAGCCCAGCCAGACAGTCCACATTGGGAATATTATGGAAAGCTGCTGAGAAGTTTTAACGTTGCCGCTTGCCAGGGTGTAAATATGAAGTGAAATTTTAATATTTAATGCTTTTTCATTGGAGGTGATATATTAAGAGAATAAATCCATAAACTTTAACTAAATGAACTAATAGAATATTAATTACACTTTAATAATTTAATTTGATTATTCAGGATGATTAATTATTTAAATATATTAATTTATTTTAATAATTTAACTTTTAATAGAAATATATCTATATAAACATTAATTAGGTGTGCTTATTAATTCATACAAAATGATACTTTAAATGATAAAAATAAAAGTAAATCCGTTGGTTGACGATAAACTTTTATTCAACTATAGTTTTTATTATTAATTGGATTGACTGTGGAAGAGAGCCTTGAATAAAATCAAAGAGATGGAGGAAATGTGAACAGAGGGAAGGGGTTGTAGCTACGAAGCGCAAGTATAATACGAAAAAGGACGCGTCCCGTTCTTTTGGCTCCGCACGTCAAAGTCAGTGTAGTGAAAGAAAAAAAAAGGTATTTGGATTTTGGAGGAGTCAGCGAGCACAGTGCGTCGGATAAAGAGTAATTGGAACAGACGTTTAATACGAATTTTGATTTTAGTACGTCCTTTTTGTCTTTCATAAATGACAGAGACAGACGAGCAAGCCCCAAAACAAAGTGGTTTTTCCCTTTATTCTCTCGTCTCCGTTCAACTATCCGAAAACAAAGCACTCTGCACAATTTGAAGACAGGGAAAACCGAAAAGATGCCTCTCAACCACTGGACAGATCTTGGCATTGAAAGGTCTGTACGAGTCTCTTTTCTTGATTATAGATGCACGTTTTCAACTTCTAAGTTTTCTTAATCACTAACGTGGAGACTTCGTCTTCGTCTTCTTCTTCTTCTTCTTCTTCTTCTTATCACCCTCTGCCTTCTGATTCATGAATCAAAGTCATCTTACTACTCCTATGCACACCTATACGTGGCTCACCACCTATGCACACAATCACAAACTCACAACCTCAGATTCAATTTCACATTATCACAACAACATAGCCTAATCCCGTCACCATTTTGAATTCATAATTTCAACAATCGAGAGGAAGATACCCAACTAGTGTTGCTTGCTGGATCAAGAGGAAACGAGGCAACAAGAACAGAGGTTACCAGCAAACATAAAAAGAACAGAGTAAAGACCCTCAAATGGAAATCGCGGCAACATTTTACATTTTTTTTTTAAATATTTTTGTGGATAAAACGACATCGTATTTACTATTGATCCAAACTCAATGGGGCTCAATAACTTTATTGGATACTGGGCCTGACAGGTGACCACGATATTCACAGGCAACTAGATTGCCCTAGAGTTGGACAGTGTAGGGCTGGCCACTGCCCACATTTTGATTGGGCCGTAATTAAAACCACATCGATGATTTTGGTTCCAAGATTAGGAGGATCGAAGGGTTGTTTTCTGAATTCGATTTCGATTTTATTCAAATTTTGATTTCAGTTTCAGTCTTGATTTGATTTTAATTCAATATAAATTCTAATGATATTTTTCTTTTTTCTTGTTTAAAAGGGGAGAAATTTAGTTTTTGCTTGAAAATAAGTAAATAAATTTTGATTTGATCCCGACAATAAATCGAAAAGGTTCCATGTGTCCTCAAGACCAGCTTGACTCGATCAAACAATGTCTCAACGTAGGTTGGGTTTGAGGTATATCTGTAGTTGATGTTTTTGGCCCAACTCAATTCAGCCTGGTCAAAATATTTCGTGTTTGGAAAGTCAATTATTATTATTATTATTATTATTATTGGAATTGCAAAGAAATCATTGCATTATAAGGTCCTGAGGGCAGTTCAATTAAATTTAATTTTATTTTTAAAAAATTAAAAGTTATTAGAATTTAATTGTTTGTAATTTAAAAATAAATTATTAAAAAAAAAATGAATTCTGCAGCATGATGTAATGAAAATTATTTATTAAATATTAAAACACCCTATTTAAATTGTATTTATTTTTTTTTATAAATAAAAATAAATACACTTATATAAACGAAAAGATTTTGGCAGTATAATTACACTTATTTGGACTTGCATATTCAGAAGTAAGAAACTTAGTGCTAAAAAAAAAAACACTTCTAACGTTATATTTTCTTGAAATGACAGGACAAGGGAGCAAGCTCTGCAGTTGTGCGTTGCGTTGCACGGAGTTCGCTTTTCTCTGATTATGGTATTATGTAATTTAATACAAATCAAATACCCCTCAGAATCAGCCAAAGCTTCTCGACTTGACATGCAGAGTGGCATTATGGTGGCATTCTATGTGGCTATTCTAACCTATGTCCTAACTGCGGTGGCGGAAATTAGATTCCGAATTCAAAACTCCAATCACTATGCAATTATTGGAAAATTAAGCATGTTTTTGGGAACTCTTGCAACGATTTTGCTTATATCGATTCTCATCCCTTGGCTTGGGTGGACCTTTTTTGCAATATGGTTCTGTTGCTTTGTGATAGCAGCACATGGCTCCTATGAAGAGTGTTACAAGTTGCTACGTGATGCTGCTGCCCAGACATTCGACCTGCTCAATACGCTAATGGATTTTGGCTCTTCTCAGGAGCTTCGGCCAACTATATAGGGTCTTTGTTTGTACTTCAGATAGAGCACTATATTCTAGTATTTATGAAACCAGATGAGCAAATTTACTTTTTCTTTTTTTTAAGATGAACATGTCACTTGTTGTTGTTGTTGTTGTAACAATTCAATCGGGTAATAACAAAGTAGGGCCTTAATGTTCTGCTGCTAACCATTTTCTTTTCATCTTCCACCCTACCAGCCTAAAAATCTAGGAGGTGGAGAAAGGCACAAGGCCTCCCAATCAACCAAGCAAGTATTTGGCAGCATAGCACAGAGAAATTTGAAGATCTTTTTTACTCATGAAAGCAACAGCTGCAGAATGATGAAATGGTAATGAAAATTAACAAGCTCGGGAAATTCAGTAGGGATATGAATCAAATTAGAAACGATTATTGCATTCTTATCAGCACATGTATGTGGAAGGGGAAACTGCATGATTAAAGCACAGAAATGAATTGGGAATGGAACTCTTATAAAGAACAAGAGGTGACTGATGTATATCAGATTACGGAAGCAAGTAGAAAACCTAAGTGCCATAGAAATCAGGGACCTTTAATTGCGTCAAAACCATCACTATTTCCAAAAATAAAGAAAAGTTCCAGTAGAAAGAGTATCACTCGAGAAGACAAGGGAGAATAGTTGTAAAGTTCTCTACCATTGCATGCCAAGCTACACATCTATCCTCACTTTGCGCAGCTTACGCTTATTTTTTTCTTGACCATGAAATGAACAATTATCTTCTTTTATAAGAATTGAATGGAGATGATATTGCATTTGGTATGTTGAGATTACCACAAGGACTCCACTGATCGACACAAGCATACATAAACCACTTTCTAAAAGATGTAGGTACTAGGCAGCTCTGTTTTTGTTGGGCCAAACCCTAGAGATTCCATTAAAAAAGAAACAAACTTGTGAGATTCCCTACATATAATGTTCTTCTCTCAAGCTAAATAAAGTCACATATGATCATGTAAAGTTCCTTTCAAGTGAAAAAAACAAAAAGGCTCTCCAAATCCACTTCAAGGGCAACTCTACTCTGAAAAAATAGCAAATCCTTTCATGAGGCTAACTTTAATAAATAAAGTTACAAGCAGTTTAAAGACTACATTTCAAACAGATAACCTCTACCAACAATTAAATTCCCTCGATAAATTAATACTTGGGATGATTTTAGGAAGCAGTTTGTATTGCGATCTTGAACATGCATCAGCTTCATCAGGAAGGGATATAAGCTCATCAGCTTCAAGCGTTCTCTCCTCCTTGATCCACCTAGCGTAGCTCAACCTGCTCTCTCTGACTTCATGGCCAACAAGAGGCATCGAAGACAATGGCAGAGATAGATCCTTACGAAGTTAAAAAGTCAATACCAAAAGAAGATTGACCAGTGCGAAGTATTGTCGAGCACCTTGCTTGCATTGTAAGAGAGAGAGTTAACTTGACAAACCAAAATTTCTTGATTTCCCCTTACTTCCATCTCCTCTCTCTTTTTCAAATTTTGACTTTCATTATTTGATTCTTTGATGCTTTTAAGAGATTGCAATTTCGTAAGTAGCTGTGATAGAAAAAAAAAATCATCGTAAGTATGATTACTATGCAAATTAAATATTAATCCTTAGGATAGATAGAGAGAGAAATAGAAACAAGAGGATAGAAGAAAAAATAGAAATGAAAGCCGACGATAAAATGAGAATTATAAAATATTTTTTTATTAGATTACATTTTAGTTTTTAAAATGAATTGAAATACATGGAGGGATATAATTATTGATGAAATAGATATTAGAGACTAAATCATCTATTTTAAAAATTTAGAGATAAAAGTATTAATTATAATATAATATAGAGACTCAAAATAAATTACCCTTTATAATAAAATACATAATATATTAATTTTTTAATAATAGGAAAAAGTTACACTTTAATAAATACTTTGAGTACATATAATTTATTTTATTATAATTAAAGACAAAAATTTTATTATCGTTAACACTTTAAGTGCAAATTGTGAACAGTGTTAAATGGCGCTAACGTGACATATTGATGTAGTATCATATATGACACAGTGGTAATGCAATGTTATGTGTGACTTGGATGTTAACACGTCATGTATGATATGGCGGTAATATGGTATATTAATGTCTCCGCTGCATCAACAAATTTTATGGTATTTTTAATTTTTTTGACTTAAATGCAAAAAAAATAAAAGTATACATCCTGAATTATAAAAAAATAAAGTAAAAATAAAATTCAAACTCTAAATGCTGAAAAGTGTGAAAATTTTAAAAGTATATAAAAAATAAGAAAAGAAATATAGGAATGGGAGAGAAAGGGAGAGATATAGAGAGATAATGAGATATAACAAAAGAAAAAGGGAGAGAGAGAGATAAGGAGAAAAAAGGAGAGCGAGAGATGAGGAGAGTAGGAATGACAATGGGGTAGGTCAATGGCAGAGATCGCTCCTCTCATCTCTGCTCCGTAGGAGTTTGGGGTCAGTGCGGGAAATTTCTTGTCGAGGTGCAGGGCAGGGTGGGTTTTTCTGCTGAGAATTTTCTTTTTATTTTTTATTCTTTTTATTTTAATTTATTAATATATAATATAAATTTATTTATTAAAAAATAAAATATAATTAGAATGCAAGTTTTACATATTATTTTAACAATATATTTATATATATTGTTAAAATTATAACATTTAAATTTACAAATATGTAAAAATAAATTATTTTTTAATAAAAAAATAATATATTATTATACAGGCTCGGATTACAGGGTTTTTAGGCAAGGAGAATGTCTTTTCGTCCCCGCCTTGCATAAATCAAGTCGAAGCAGGGCCGGAAAAAATTAATTGGATTTGGGATGGGTCAGGTCCGATCGGGTCCGGGAACTTTGCCATCTCTAAAGGAGAAAAGCATGTGAAAGACATGCTATCTCTATCTCTCTCTATATCTTTCACTGTCTCTCTCTCTCTATGCCTCTCTCTTCCTATTTGCCTCTCTCTTCATCTCTCTCTACCTCTCTCCCTCTATTTTTTAATTTTTTATCCAACTAACTCTCTCTCTCTCTCTCCCCTAATTTAGGGTTTGAACTTTATTTTTTATTATAATTTAGAACATATACTTTTAGTTTTCCTACACTTAGTCACAAAGATGAATTATGGCATAAAAATACCTGATGCGGCGCTGATGTTAGCATACCATGTTAGCACCATCTCATATATTGTAACACCCCGAACCTCCGAGTTGTGAATAGTACTATTTTTGGTATGTGACTAGTACTATTCAAAAACACCTTGAGGACAAAAAATAAATAGAAAATTAATGGAGATAGACACAATAAAAATTTAAAAGACCCAAAAATATAAGGATTCACCGAGTATATTGAAAAAGAGGGATTATGAACCGATGAGGGGCATTTTGGTCAATTCACCTCAAGAGTTGACTTTTGATCAAAATGTTAATTAATTTAAGTGAAATTAATGAATTGAATTATGGAATAATTTTTTTGAGGAAAAGAATTCAAGTATAAAGTGAAAGGAAAATAAAAGAAACAAAAATCTAGAATTTTAGGTCCATTTTGACCCAATTAAAATTTTAGGACCAATGGACTTTGGACAACTCAATAAAAATTAATTAAATAAATAAATAATTGGGATAAGTATAAAAGGAAGCCATCTTCCTCCCTCCCTCATTTAGTTGGCCCCCACACACCTCCTCTCCCTCTCTTTTCTTTCTTCTCTCTTCATTCTTCCACTTACAACCTCTCTCAACCATTGATTTTCCCCACTTTTTCTCCATGGGTTTTCTATTTAATTAGTAGAAAACATCAAATTTGTCTTTCATTGAGAGATTAAAAGCTAAGAGAACAAAAGAGTTAGAAGAAATTGAAGATTAGAAGTGGTCACTTGAGGTAAGTTTCTTTTCATGTTAGATTAGTTGTATAAGCCTTGAATGAAGTTAACTTGTGATGAAATTTCATGAGAAATTGAAAGGAAACATGCATGGAACCTAAACTAGGGTTTTAGCCAACTTAGGGAAAATTAGGATTTTGATGTATTTTAGTTAAATTGATGATAAATCTAAGTTAGATTGAGGTAGTATGCATGATTGGGAGTAGTAAGATTTCATAGGATTGCATAAATTAAATTATGGAAGATTAGGGTTCATGGGAAAATTGGGTTTTGGTGCTAGAGAGTGAAATTGGTGTGTGTAGTATTAAATTATGGTCATTTGAAGTTTATTTAGTTTGAATTGATATTGGGTTGATGAATGGAGGTAATGAAATGGTAGGATTAGGGAAATTGCAAACTTTGGTGTTTAAAAATTGTAGATTTTGTGCTAGGAAGTGCCATTGATGTGTTAATGCTAAATTATAGTCATTTTGGGTAAATTAAATGTGAATTGAGGTTGGTTAGTGGAAGTAATTGAAGAAATGAAAATTTTAACTTATGGCAGAATTTTGCACACTAAATTCAGTGTGTTTGGAAGCCCATAAATTAAGCTACACAACTCCAATTGGTGTGAAACCAATTGGAAATGAAACTTAAGACATAGGGCTAGAATTTTCATGAAGATACCTTGCCCCGAAAATGACCTTAAGCTATCCGAAATGAGCCTTGAACGTGGAGACAAAGCAGAATTTGACCATATGAACAGTAAACTTTGCATGGCCATAACTCTCTCTAGAAAACTCCGATTTAGGCGATTCTTGAACCGATGGAAACCTAAGACATAGTAAAACATTTCATATGAAGAACTTGAGGCCAAATTATGGACTTAACCCACTCAAATTGCTGAGCAAATTTAAATTACTGAATCTGCAGAATTGCATATTTACCATATGAACAGTAAAATTTGCATGGCCATAACTCTCTCTAGAAAACTCCAATTTAGGCGATTCTTGAACCGATGGAAACCTAAGACATAGTAGAACATTTCGTATGAAGAACATTAGAGCAAATTATGGACTTAACTTGATCAAATTGCTAAACGAATTTGGATCGATAAATATGCCAGAACTAAATTTGTAGCATGAATAGTGACGTGAACAGTAATCGTGTTTTGGGCATAACTTGAGCTACACAGCTCCGAATCAGGCGATTCAAAAAGGAAAATAAAGTTAAGACCTAGATGAACAATTTTCATGAAGAACACCTCACTAAATTATGATCGAAACTAGGTAAAAATTGGATTCAAAGATTGGAGCACCAAGTTGTCCAAAACCAAAATTTTCAAAAATTTGCAAAGCTAATTTGGGATGCATTAGACATTCATGTAATGAGTTCTTGGCAGTAATTGAGATGCGTATTGAGACATTCTATTTGTGTATTTTCAGTAGAGAAAGAGGTTGGGATGGACAAGGAATAGTAGGTAACAAGGAAGGAGAATTATTGAAGGTTTGTGCACAACTAACCTTTTCTTCGTTTTTTAACTTGTAAATTGTTTGGAATGTGTTTATTTGAATGAGTTTGCTTTGAACAAGTTTACTTTGACTGAAATATGGTTTTTCTCTTGCATTTGAGAAATTTGGGTGTTGCCACATTTATATGGATATTATGATGAATTTGAATGTGTTTATTGGTTTATAAACGTGATTGTTGAGTGGAAAATTTTTGAAAACTATTTTGAAATCACAGTTAGCATGACAGTCCATTTCGGAACTCCCCAGTAGTAACGGCTACTTGGAGTTAATAATTGATATTGATTATGTCTCCCATTAATAATGGTTAGTGGGGTAAGACTACATGAGTACTCATTAGCTAGCTAGCCTTTCCCTCATTAATAATGTTTAGTGAGGCTGAGGTTGAGATTGCTTTATCGTGGTGTACAAGACGGCACTGATCGTGAAATTTTGTGTCATGACCTAAACTGTGTATTGATATTGGCAACACTAATGCTTTTTGAATTGTGATTTATGAAGTGTGATTTCTCATTTGAAATGTTATTCCAATAAATAGCTCTTATGGACTTAGAACTATTATGAAGTTTTCATGTTTAAGAAAAATGTGATTTATTATGCTTTGACAAATTGTATTTTACCTTAAGTTTTAAAGTTATTAGTTGTGCACCACTGAGTGATATACTCAACGATAGCTTCTTTATGTTGTCGCAGGTAAGGGAAAGGAGAAGGCTACCGAGTGAGAGACTTGGAAGCAGCATTTGGTATTGATTGTGGGTATATATCGTAGGTATACCCCTGTAATTTCCTTTTGATGTATTTTGTACCTATATGTATGGATGTACGGACATTGAGCAGTTTGTATTTTAAAGCACGACATTGCTATCACATTTTGAGTTTGTAACTATTTCGTATTTCACTTTGAGACTTATGAAAATGTAACTTTTACAATATTTATTCTATCATTTTTTCCAATGAATGTTTATATGGAATTTTAACTATTCTCATGCAGTTTTTCGCAAAAGAATTGATAAGATAAAAAGCTATGGTTTGTATTAAAATCCTTTGTAGCATAACTAATGGGTTATCGGTAGGTAGAGTTCGGTGATTCATTAAGTATGCTACGGAAACATGTCGTGCCTTACAAGGGTTAAGGTGTGACATATATGATGTCAAGTTAGCGCCACGTCATAGATGACGCCACATAACATGCTACGTTAGACATGATGATGATATTAGCAGTGCCATGTCAGTAATACTTAATGTTGTTAGCTTTTTTGTCTTTAAAGTGCTAATAACAACAAAGTTCCTACACTCATTTGTAACGAAACAAAGTATACATGCTCAATACTAAAAGTATCAAAGTACAAGATATTAAAGTGTATTTTCCTTTATTATTTATCATTCATATTAATTGGATTTATTTATTTTTAACTAAAAATTATAAATTAAAGTAATTTTTTTAACTTACTAAAACTTAAGAAATTTAAAATTATTTAATTTGAATTGATTGAATTAAGTGGTTAGTAGACGGAAGATTTTTAAAATCTCTAAGATTCATGGTTCGGCCGCCTGGAGATGTTGTTAAGGTGTTGGGCCTTATCATAGAACTTGAGTAAGAAAATAGGGCCACCGGGGCCCAAGTTTGAGAGGATCATATAGAACAATTAAGGTGTTGGAGAATCATTTACAAAAAAGAATTTAATTAAATTATTACATAATTATGTTTAATTTTTATTTTTTAAAATAATTTTTTAAATTGAATAAAATTTAGAATCTTTTGTATTAATAAAAAAATAAATTTAATTTAATTCTTATAAAATTATAATTTTAAATAGGAAGAAAATATTTTATAAATCTATTTCGGTATCTATTTGAATCTTCCTTTTTATAAGAAAAGACAGATTAATTGAAGATCATGACAAGAAGTTGATTCACGAAACATATGAGGTGGACGAGTTGCGTCACAGATGAGCTAGAATGTGGATTGCTGATACTAAAGCAAGCAAATGAACTTGACGTGATAATTTTTTTGAGCAAAGTAGCAACATCATTAGTGGTAGGGGCGGCTACGGTCTGATATCAAATCGAAATAAAATTGAAATCGGTTTGATCAATACTAAATTGAATCTGATCAAAATCGAAATTGATTTTGAATTGAATTGAAATTATCGTTCTTTCAATTGATTCAGGTTCATTTTTTTCAAGAATCATGAATCGATGGTTCCAAATCGAATTGAACTGACAGTTTTAAATTAGATCAAACCGACAATTTAAATACAAAAGAATTCAATAAATATTAAATAAAATCGATGATTTAAATATAAAAGAATTAAATAAATAAATACTTTACTTCACTCCTAATTCATATATATATATATAATTCCCTGCACTCTCTTTAATTCTTAATACTCTTTCAATTTCTCACAAATTCTTTAAACAATTATTTTATACACTTCTTTTAATTTTAAGTACTCTTTTAATTTTCATACTTTATTATTTTATATACTTATTAAAATTTTCAATATTATTTCAATTACTATGTTATTATTTTATATTATCAATAAAATTTTCAATACCCTCTATTTTATTTTTTTTTCTCTAAATCTTAAAGGGATACAAAGTTAAAATTAAGTTCATGCACATTTTTCTACATAAAAAAAATTAGCTCTAATTTTTTAATAAAGTTAAATTCTTTACTTATTAATTTTTTTCTTAAAGGTAAATTATTTTTATTTTATTTTTATTAAAAAATTTTTAAAAAAAATTAAAATATTTTTATAAATATAACTTAAATTCTAAATCAATAATATTTTCATCTTTTTTTTTGTCTAAGTCGTCCTTAAAACATTCTTAAACTACTTTAAACTGTCTTTTAAATTGTCTTGAATTGTTATTTTTCAAATCGTCCTTTAACCCATTTTAAATCGGGACTTAAATCGGAATTAGGAATTTAGGAATCGTCTTCCAAACCGTCTCATAATAACTTGATTTATATTTATAATTTTATTAAACTTGAACTGACGATTCAAAAATCATAATTAGCGGATCCTGAATTATGACCACCCTAATTAGTGGGATTGCTAGCTAGCCAGCTTCGATTAATTTAGTGTTCGAGAATTTGGAAAATTCCCATAATAGTAAATTATATTAATTTTTTTATTTAATTTAATTTTAAATAATATATCAAGCATGAATTAAATAAATATATATAAATTATTGGGCTCGTGAATAAATTCTTTAAATAAATCTCTTTTGTTTTTCTATCAAACATACACGTGCTGCGAGTATATGCGAAGTATATATATAGTACTCTGATAGAAAAAAGAGACAAAAGTCTAAATTCTTTAAAAATATATATTACACTGGCTTCTGGGCATTTTACATGATTCGATCGTGAAAGTACAGCACATATACATTACATTATATTAGGGCTGAGCACAATACGGTTCAAACCGAAAAATTGAACCGAACCGATTCAATTCGGTTCAATCGGTTTGATTTTAAAAGTTAATCGGTTCGGTTCGGTTTTAATTTATAAAAATTTCGGTTATTTCGGTTCGGTTTTGAAGAGAAAAAACCGAATCAAACCGAATAGTGATTTATATAGTCAAATCGAATTAAATCGAACCGAATCGATTTTTGAATTAATTTATTTTTATGGAAAATTTATGAATTATATTTAATTTTATATATATTAATTATTTAATTTCATTGATTAATGGTTATTAGATTCAAATCAAAGTTAAAATTAGACCAAATAACTTGAAAATCAAGTCTAAATTAAAAAATCAATCAAAAATCAAACTGATCGGTTTAAACCGAACCGAACCGAATTAAAGCGGTTCGGTTTGATTCGATTTTTCACTAATTTCGGTTCGGTTCGGTTTCTAAAATTGACGGTTTGGTTTTGATAATTTAATTCGGTTCGGTTCGGTTTGAACCGATTGCTCACCCCTACATTATATATATATATATATATATATATATATATATAGCATGCAAATTGAAGATATTTAACAGTTTCCTGCCACTTTCTCCGTTTATTTATATTCGTGCCTTACAAAGAGAACTGCGGAACATATCACTATCAGAGACCACTTAGACATTGAGTGCCATTGGAGCACCACCATCACCTGCTGCTTGTTGTGCAACCGAATAGCGTTGAAATATTGATCGGGATACATAGTTTAGCCCCTCACATACGAAATTAAACACTTGGGAAGCCGACTGACGAAGCAAATGGGGAATTAAAGGGAACCAAACATGTATAATATTGTTGTATAGCTGATGGAGTGACTGGAACAGTGACACGAAGTCCCTTGCTGCTGCTTCATATGCTAGATTTGCTGCATGGTAGAGCAACTGGTGAATCTGGTGGTAGGATCCAATTAATATTCTCACAGTTAGGAGTGCACCCAAGGCAAGAATGAAGTACCCAAATGGAGGGGAAAGGATTAGGAGAAGTGAGCCACAGGCAAGCGTTCCAGAAACCAGAGAAATTTGTTTCAACATGGGAAGGTAAATTGTGTCATGGCTGTTGTGGATTAGAATTACGGCTGAAAGAAATGATACAGTGTAGATGAATGCAACTACAGTGAAGCATACCATGATAGCTTGATGAGTTTCAAAGGGAGAATCTTGCTTATCTTGGTACTCTACTTGCAAAAGAGTCAGAAGCACCACAATGAAAAAGCCTACGCCGGTGTGGATGTTGGAACTGAACCGTTGTTCATAATCACTTGCAAAACCAGAAAGAAAAAAAAAAGGAAAAGGGAATGCTTCAGATTATGCATGCAGAGCAAAATGGAAAAGAAACCAATCGTCCAATAGTAGCTAGGTTAAACTAATATGATGGGTAATGTTTAACGATAATTTATTTCATTATTAACAAGGAAACATGCATGAAAATCTAACATATAGACAGTATTTGAAGCTAGGAATATAAGATCTATCTATAGGAACCTTTCTTGGATATTATGAACATCATTGACCTGGACGTCAAATGACATTTTCTTGGCAGGATATGTCTTAATTTTCTCTGCAGTTGGACGATTTGGTATCCTCAACACTCAGCAGGCGCTTAACACATCTAATTGTTGCTCTCTAACCCAATTAAGCTCCTTAAATACTTCTTCTTCTACTTCTTTTTGGTTATTAATTTATTAACGCATCTATATCACAGATACTATATATGTCTTTACCTGGCCCTGGTTATGGGCATATCCTTGGTATCCACTAATTAAATTAACTGGCCACTGGATGAGGACCAATGAAAAGGTTTCCTCCAAGTATGCATGTCTCGTAAAGTCGTGAAAATTATAAAATTAATAGCACCAAGTGCAGCAGATAGCGCAGCACGCCTAACTCTCCAGAATCACCACAATCTCTTTAAACTTTAATATAAGAAAAATTTACAGTCCACTAGTATAAGAAAAGATGTGGCCGCTGGGATTCGAGCCCAGGTCTTCACGGCCACAACGTGGAATTCTTACCACCGAACTACAGGCTTGGAAACTTTGGCTCAGGCAAATTTACATAGATAATCATACTAAACATCAATATTCACAATTTCTTTGGGCTCTTTGGTTTTCTTTTTTTTTTTATTATATTTTTTAAAATATAAAGCTCTATAAAATGAGGCTAAAATATTATTTTTATAAATATTATAGAATTTTTTTTAGTTTAAATTAAACGCTTGATGATTGGGTATGTAAGCCCAAGTCCAAGTTTCTAGAGGTTACATGAAAAGCCTGGCCTAGCTTATGAACGTGTATAAGATTAGGAATTTTTTGATATTATTATTTAAATTATTGCTGAGAAATTATAATTAATTAAAATTTAATTTTAATATATTTTAATTATAAAAAATTTAAAATAATTAAATTATTTAAAATTATAATATTTTAAATAACATTTTTTTTTCGATAAACATATTAAAATCATCACCTTCCTCTCCCAAGAGCTCTTTCCATGACTCATCTAATTAATTATGCAAGCTTTCAATTTCAATTTATATATTTTGGACTAAATTCCTGAAATCAATTGAGTTCAAAACGCTAATGAGAATTTAACAAATTTAATTTCAATCTTTTTTTTTTTTTTTGTCTTCATATCATTTTAACAAGGAATCTATTTGTTTATGAACATTAATGTTAAATATTTTGTTATGTATTATGGTGAAATTTTTTACTTTGTTTCAATGATAGAGTAATTAATATTCATAAAATAATAAATATTAAATTACTAATAAAAGTAATTTATATATTAAGTTAATTAAATATAATTTACATATTTTAAAATAACATGTCATTATGTAATTAATATATGGTGTCTTAATTTTCAAAATTAACAAGTAAAAGCCCAATAAATGGCATTGCTTCATCTGCCTATACAGACGGGTAATTATATAGTGAGGCCGTTATTCCATTTATGCAAATTATATGGAATGATAGACATAGATAAATATTTAAATAATTGAATAGTTATGTAACATCCTAAATTTTTAAATAATTATTTTATGTAGGAATTGATTGGTTTGGCAGGCTCAGGAAGAGCATTGTGTAGTTGTTTTGTTGTAGACATGAAACCTTTTGGATTAAAAAGTGTTAGTTGAGTTATTTTGTAAATTGAGTAAGTCTTAAGTATAAAAGAAATTCTATTAGATTTTCGGCATAAACTTATGGTGTCTTAAGCTCTTTAGTTCTTTGTTTTGAGTTAACATTGATAAATTTATTGAATATGATTGTTAGGTGATCGAAGTCAACTTTCTTTATCTTCTCAGCCGCCTTAGTGACATTTGAATAATTTGTGAGTAGATATTAATTTTATTTATAATATCAATATTTTTATATATTTAAGACATGCCTATGCATTCACTTATAAATATATTTATGTAATTAAATACTAGACACGCCTTATATTGCATTTTATTTAATAAAATTATTGTGGATGTTGCCTTAAGGTAATTTAGAACTGTGTGCGTGTGTCGGCATGCGTTTGGTGTGATTATGGATATGGGTAGGACGGGTAGTCGTGACTGGAGCTTGACTCACTGGGATCCGATCCTTAGGGATCCGATCCTTATATGTGGATAAGTCGGGGTGAGTAGGCTTTAAGTTGATCTCGCTAGCCCCCGCATTTGAATTATTAAGAGAAAGTTCGACTCGAGTTGATCTCGCTGGCAGGTATTGAAATTAAGAGAGTTGTATAGGGGATCAACTCCTATATATATATATATATATGAGCTGATCCCCTATACAACTCTTGACGTGACATATGGGCGTGTGAGTATTCCAAATTATATTTTATGCTAATGTTGTTTGAATTGTTTGGAAATATGTTTGATAGTTATAGAAATTGTATTTAAAATCAATATCTTACTCTATAAGTCGAACGCTCACCCCTGTTCAACTATTTTTCTTCATGTGACAGGTAGATATTTTTGTGAATAACCTACTTTCTTTCTTATAGGTTTACCAGCAGCAGCTTAGTTATATTTCATTTTCTTGATTTATAATCTAGAATTTCGCTTGTGTTAGTAGTATTATAATCTTAGTTGGAATTATAATAATTTATTTATTTGAAGTTATAAACATATTATAAGAGTATGTTGAAATGTTTGAGATGAGCTTGGGTGAGGAAGCTAAGGTCTCATTTGATTATTTATTGTTTCGAGGGTTGTGAGGATGAGTTGAGTTTCCCAAATTGAGTTATTTTGTATTTACAAGTCAGGTGAATTAATACTCTCCGTTGGATATTCTAATTTATGGCCGGATTTTATCTATTTGTTTTCTAGAAATTGGGCTATATTCATAAGCTTTTGATTAGGTTAGGAATGGTTAGGCTTACTATGAATTTCGGAGACCTTATACTGACCTAAATTCTAATGTCAGTCCGATCTAGAGTTCTAAAATTATTATTTTAGGACTCACTATAAAATTGGGATCCATTTATATATATTTATTTATATTTTTTTGGCTTACCATTTCATTTAAAGCATTGTACATGGAATTACAATTTTATTTTATAATTTCTCCATGCCGACTCAGCAGAGAACCACACAAGACTTCTCTTGGAGAGCACTTACAAGTCAATGCCCGTTTCAAAATTCATTCGACAATTAGCGACGACTCTCTGTAAAATCATAATGATTTTTTATTATAAAATTATTATGTATTTTTTTTTTTTTCAACTGTCTCCTGCGTTCACGGAATGCTCCTTAAACTTCAATGTGAAGGGAAGCATTGCCCACCGAATTGACCATTCTAAATTTCTAATTCAAAACACAGACAGACTAGTAGTCAACATTTCCATTAGACTATATTAATTTTTCCAATGGAAAGGTTTGAAATATTTTGTCAGGAATTTATTGAGGCAGGACCCTAATTTGTAGGACTGAAAATTTTCAACGTTTTTATTTTTTTCTCAAGGAAAGTTTCAATCTTGGAAATATATTTTTGTTGAACGAAAAATTAATGCTTACAAGGGTATAAGAAGACTGCAGGGAGGAGGAGTTTGTAACTTGTAAGCTTACAATTAATATTACACAGAGAGGGTGAAGTCGACAATAAGAATAGCAAAAGCAAATCGCAATTGAAGTAGAACATAAATTAGGAGCGGGTCAGCAAATAGAGTTAGTGGGATCAATTTTTTTTATAATTTATTTATAAATAAAAAAATATTATGTAGAATAATAAAATTATCTATTGAGAGAAATAATAATAATAATAATAGTATATGAAAAATTTTTATTTAAGTAAAAATTAAAATATATATATATATAATTTCACAAAAAAAAAATTTTTGTTATAAATTTAAATTTATAATTATTATTGACGAGTTTTTATTTTCTGTAAGTATTGCATAACTTTTTCATTATCAATTCTATCAAAGATATATTTCTCAAAAATTATTAAATAATTTAATTGATTCCCAATTCGATTTAGCAGTCAATTCTTCATAATTTTCTTTTCAAGAAATGTTATTTTAATACTTGCAGTTATAAATATATAATATTAATATCAATTTTACAAGCAAGTAAATTAATGGATATATATGAGATTTTTCGTTGTTATTTTTCATTTATTAATTTAAAACATATCATTTGCATTTCTTGCAAAAATGGAAAAGAAAAAAGATAAAATCAATGGATATAAAATGAAAAAATAATTAAAAAATAGAGATGAAAGTGGAGAAAAAGTTATAACTCTTGTGAATATGCGAAAAGAGAAAGCCATTAAGAATATTTTTAAAAATTTTAATTGACTTAGAATTTTACACAATGTATAGAAAAAAATCTTTTAAATTTATCTTTATTTTATTTGAATGGATAACTTTTATTATTAATTTTTAAGTGGGTCAATTATCATTTTTGGATGAAATTTTTTCATATATCTAATTCTTGGTTTCAAAAAATAAAATAAAATTCTGCATAAATTCAATGGTGTCAATTGACCCACTATTATGCATATAGATTCACCTTGCTGTCAATATTTTTTTTTAATTGTATGTTTCATTGCATTAAAGTTTAGAGGGTAGATTACACAAACAAGGTCATGGCCTGAAACCTAATTGCACTTCCCCTACCCGAATAGCAAGCCCTACAAAAAAGGTTCAGATCCTAACAACAACCCTAGCTGAAACTCACAATTAGAAGAGACACAATTTGCAGCGTTGCCGTCACTAGATCCAAGCGAGAGCAAACTCATCGGAGCCGGACATTTAGAGACCTTCCTCCAATGACTAACCGCCATAGCTAAAGAAAACAACTCCCAACATTTAAGAACAAATCAAGTCAAGCTTTTCCAGCAAAAATACAGGCTCACTATCAACGCTCTGTAAGGAAAGAAAACTAAGGGCCTCGCAGTCTCAAATGGCCATGGGATTATATCATTGTTAACATGACGTCAATTAAGTTCTTGTTTATATCATTTTTAACATGAAGTCAAATATCTAATCCATTCCTGTATGGGCATCAACTTGTTACGGCCGACATGCCTCCAAGGGACAAAATTAAGCTTAAAAGCAAAAATAGTAATAATGACTTCATGAAATTTAAGTGTACACACGGCGAATTCCATTTTGAATATATATATATTTTTTTATTTTTTTAAAAGCAACCAAACTGAAATTATTTATTTGAGGAATTATGTCTATGGTCGTGGCTTTGTGGGTGAGATGGTGAGGGTCAAGGCTCAAGCTGCCGAGGGAAGAGATGATTGATGGTGGTGTTGTGAGTCATGACTGACGGTGCATGTGGCCTGGTGTTATTATGACTCTGGGTATTCTGGTTCGTAAGTGAGTTGAGAGGAACGACAAATGAGAACATGGTGAGAACTAAGAACCAATAAAGAAATGGGGCTATTTAATGAATACTTAATGTATTAAACAATAATTTATGAGCTATACAATAAAATGTAATTTTCTTCAATTTTTTACGAAAAATAATAAATTTTAAAATAAATATATATTCGAATTATTTTCATTCTACCAATTACGCTCATCTTTGATTGGCTTTTTTTTAAAAAAAAAAAAAAATAAAGGGATTAAAAGTAAGAGTGCATGTGCAATAATGAAAAGTTGAATTTCAACAGTAGGCAGCTACTGCCATCTTCACAATATTCTCCGCTTCTCGTGTCACACGCTCTGCGCGTGCTCTTATGCCATGACCAAGCTAGGAATGAGGACATTTTATAATGGGACCATTGGTGGATTTGTGAGCAATTGTGAAGGAGAAAGACAGAAAAGGAGTAAACCAAAGCGTGTCCGAAATGGGTAGTTGCCGTGAGTGAGCAGCTTGGATTGGTTTGGAGTTCACATGTGAGACACAAATACCACTACCACCACTAGTACTGCTACTACTTGGCAGTGGCTTTTTTTGAGTGTTAATGACTTATATGGCTTCTCTGTTGCGTAAACCATGGGTAATCCCCACATTTTGCATGAACAAGGATAAAATGAGACACACTCCTTAGGAAACAAAACATGTGTGCTACAATGCAACCCAAAAATAAAACGCTTTTCTTCAGGATAAGCTGTCTTCCATGCCCCAAGTGGGTGAAAAGTCTTTTTTTTTTTTGGTTATAGGACACAACCCAAGCCCTTGGAGTTCTAATTCTTGTTTGTTTGCTGAGAAAGTCAATCATCAAATTTATCATTTTCTTTTTTATTCATGACAAGCAATTACGCGCATCGTCTAACGCAGCTAGGCTCATTCCAATTCCGAGCTCAGGGGGCCAGGATGACATTAAAGGGTATGAATTTTCTTAGGTTTGGCAGTTGGGGACTTGCTCACATGTTGGGTAATAGGTACAATTTCAATCCTCCAGCAATAGAAAATGAAGGCCTTTTCTTGTTGTGGTAGTTAGGATATAATTCACTTGAATTTCATATCATATCAATGGAGTTTAAATAAATAAATAAAAAAATCAACAGTTAAGGAGTTTTATAAGGATATGAGGTAAAATACATCACCACTGTATATGGTTGCACAGTTATAATTGAACCTATTTGACTATTTTGTTACTTTGTCTTGCACACAATTAGTGGCCAAAATTGAGACAGCATGATGACGACTCTTCATTTGCATTTGTCTTTCATCTAAATATTCTTAATTATTGCTTCACGTTACCAAGGAATTCCTTCCCTTAATTTTAATCTTTTATTAAGTGTTGGAAAACTTTAAAGTGTAAACCGAGACCATTAGAACACCAATATTCTATATATAGCAAAATATATGTTACCCCACAAGCAAGTATTATAACAATGATTTTAAAATAAAATAAATAAATAAATTACCTAGACCTTGAACTAATCTGCAATGCCAACAAATGCACATGAAGAAAGCCATCCCATGTCTATTGTACAAGTGCTTTTCCTAGTACCTTTCAACTATTTAGAGGTTGACGATTCCTATTGTAAAGTCCATACCCTTAAATATGATGTCTTTCTCCCAATAATTTAATTTATAGTAGCAATTAACTAATGCTAGATATTTAATTATTATATTATGTAAATGTTCATATATATTCCTTTTTTCTAATACTTGACTATATAAAAAATTTAGGTAAATAAAATTTAAAAATATATAATATTGAAAATCACAGAGTAAATTACAGGGGGAGAGTGGGGTTGAATGGTGATAATGATGATGATCGCATTGTTGACTCTTTTCTTTTGGGGCTTTTTGAAGTCTATATAAGCTGGCAAATTAAGGGTCATTTTGTTTGTTTCTCTTTTTAAATGGTTCAAACTTTGCATATGTACCACCCCCACCACCACTTACTTGGCACTCACTCTCACAAGTCATAACCTTACCCTTTTCCTTTTACCTTCTTCTGCAGTCCCTTTTTCTTTCTTTCTTTTTTGATCTTTTAATTTGATGGCACCGACTCTTCTGATGATCAACTTCTCAACTATAAAGGCCAATCTAGCAGCCCTAGCTGCCCCCCCTGCCTGCCCATTTCATGATTTTTGTTTTCTTTATTTGACAGGGATCATACACACATATATATATATAACTTAAAAGTCGAAATCTTCCAATAAAAATGAGGAGACTTAAGCTATTTTTTCTGATGTGTTTTTTGCCCCATTAGGTCAGCAATAAAGATAAGAAGAATCTTAAAATAGTGAGCGAAAAAGAGTGTTCCTGGTACATCATGGAGAAAAGTAAGAACTCTATGAATTTTCTTTTCCTGGAATGGTTTCCCAAGTCCCATTTGAAAAGGTCTTCTTCAAGAGGACATTTCCTTTTTAAATGGGCAAAGAATCAAGGGTACTTGTTCATTGGAAGTTCAAAATCCATTCCAACTATGTATCTTTCTCACCAAATATTAATAATGAAGTTCAAGAAAAATTGGATGGTTAAGAAATAAACTGCATAAAAAATTCTTTAAATAATATAATAATTTTTTGCATTTAAACAAAATTATTTGGAATATGGTTGATGCCCGAATATATTAGGCATCACACTAAGAATATGATAATGTGATAATTAATTTTGACCTACATTAATTGTCATGGCTAAAATTAATGGGATTGGGATATCTAGTAGAATATTATGGCAGTCTTAACACTCCACATGCATTAATATAATGCAATATGTAGAGATTCATTCTAATCTTGCAAGGCTTTCTATAATAATAATAATAACTATTCCTCTTCTCCCTGTGTATTAAGTAGTCCTATCAGATTAACTTCATTATGATTCCTAATATATATATACATATAAAGTCATGTTAGGAGGTCTGGACTCTCATGCATGAAGCCATGTGATAGAATTCTAAAATCTATTATCTATATGTCTCCCTTAGGGATTGGAGCTTGCCTGCCTAGGATATCACTTAGAAAATAGTTATAACGAATATAAAGTAAAGCGAAATAAGCATGCTTATAATTAAATAAATATATCTCAGCAAATCATCAAAACTACTTTCAAGAAATCATTGAGATTTAGGTTTAGTTATACTGAAATTGTTGGTGTACATAGAGTTGATATTAGGTAGATTTTACTTATAAAGTTATGGGTTCAAATTATGAAGTCATTCTCGTTGAAAGAATTATATTTAATTACTATTTAAAAATAATATGCATTTAAATAAAAAAATATTATTTTAAGACTATGAAGATTTAAATTTAAATCTTAACCGAAAGTATTTATAACAAAAATAAAGAAAAAAAAATCTTTTATTTTTCAATTTAAAGGCAGTTGAATCTAAATTTATATACAAAATGCAATATAATTCTCTTCATTTATGTGAGATCTCTCTATTCAAGCTGCCCTTTCCATAACGTATAATTTTGCTTTTTAACTCTAGATAAATACATTTTGTTAATTTTGTCTAATCACAATTATCAATGAATAAGCATTAGAAATTAAAGAATTTACCTTTTATTTTGCATAGTTGATTTTTTATAATTATTATAAATTCAATTTTATATACAAAAAGAGTTTAATAACTCTAAATTAAATATTTATAATAAAATTTATGTATTCACCTTACTCACAGAAATATAAATAATTAATATAAGAACTATCTGTTCCTTTCATATAAAATTTAAAAAAAAAAAAAAAACAGAGGATTTTACCTTTTTTTTTTTTTTTTTTCTTATCAGCTTTTCAGATTTCCAACATATGGAAAAGTATTAATTCAATTCGTGTTATTAGAAGCTATTTCTCCCTCTAATCTCAGCTGGTGCAGCAGATCTGTTTGTAGAATTAAAGCTGAGAAGCAGCAAGAAAAATGCTGAGATTAGAGCTAGCGAGAAAGTAAGAAAAAGAAAAAGAAAAGATATCATTGAAAACAAAACAGTGGCAAAAATAAGGGAGAATTTGCTTCTTCTTCGCGACCTATGTACAATGCCAGTAGTGACAGGTGGTGGTAGTTACTTTTTCTATTAATATAATTACACGGTTTTGATCAACTTATTCTGTTTAAAGAAAACGACCTGCGAAACAACTTAGCTACACCAGCTGGAACGTTGAACAGTACCATTTCCGAGAATTCTTAGCACTTAATTAAAGATCAAATCTCTATAATTATTTATTTTTTCCTTTTACAAAAAGAAAAACCCAGAAATTCTTTAATTGTGTTTAGCGAAGCATAGTAAATATATTCATGGCTTGTTACAGAAACAGGACGAGAGACAGAACTTAGAAATGAATTACAGTTAGAATCTGAACCGAGAAATAGTCTATAGATAAATTAATAGGAACCACATAACTCAATTGAAACTAACAAATTCGAATGATTTTAGATCCCAAAACGCAAAAGTAGTCAAAAGTTTTTTTTTTCTTTAACTTTTGGATCGAACCTTCTTTTTCGAATATCATGACAGAGTAAGCAAACACTCACCTCTTGATGTGGTTGACAAATTCTGCATCGGATACTGCAGATAGCTCAATTTGGCTAAGATCATCAACATCAATTGGAGCTGGAAGATTGAGATCTATTAAATTCATGTTGTCTTCGATCTTTGAAGAACTCCTAGCAGGAGTAGTTGCTAAACCAATTATATGAGTTCTCTTGTGACCTCCCAGAGCTTGCCCAGATGAAAATACTCTGAAACAATATGGACATTCATGAACTTTCTTCTCTGCAGTGGATGTTGAATTTCCTGCATTCTCTGGCTCCAATTTTAGTTCCTTCCCGGGTGTATAAACTTTGAGTTTCTTGTGACTTGCCCTGTGTCCACCCAGAGCTTGATAAGATTTAAATACCTTCTTACATGTTTGGCACTTATACTTGCCTCGAGTTCTTGACTCGCAAAATTTAAACTCCTCTGATTCATCGGTTTCCTCAATGGACTTTTCAGCTTCTGCTTCCTCATCTTGTTCTAGTTGATTTTGTTGTTTCATCCTCTTCCATTTGTCCCTTGAAAGCATCATAAGACAGAAAGCAACATCTTCCTCTGTGGTGGTCTGAGAGATCGAACTCACGGCTTCGGGTTCAGCCCACAACTCGGTCTTACTAAATTTGTTAGAATTAAGCTTCTTTATGTTGTTCTCTTGCTCTTGTCTTTGTTGTTGGTGATGATATTGATGCTCTAACAATTTTTTAGTGCGTTTGGAACGTCTTAGAGTTGGGTTCTTGGACGATTCAGTCTCGCTTTCTCTGTCCTGAAGAACAACAGATGCAGCATCCACAGCAAAAGAGAACTCAGGATCTACGAATCGAATACTTCTCTTTGGATTCTCCCTTAATCCATAATAAAGACCCTTATCATCTCCCTCTGCTTCTGCTTCTGCTTCTGCTTCTTCCTCTGAAGATGAAGATGAAGCTGATTCGGTGTCTTTACCGAGTTGAATTTGTAGGTCTTCTTCTACTTCTTCTTCTTCTTCTGGTCTTGGAGGAATTGGAAGATTTAACATATGAGACCTCATGTGACCACCCAAAGCTCTTCCATTAGAAAAGATCTTGAAGCAAATCTTACACCTGTGTCTCTCCATTTACCCAGAAAGAAACAGAGTTATCTCCGTGAAAAGGTTGTGCCTTGTGAAATTCTCTTTTCTTCTGTTTTTTTCTTTCTGGGAAAGAGTTTTAAAGTTGTGAGAGAGAGTGGAAACTAAAAGGAGTAGGCGACAAGCATTCCTCCACCAAGAGATATATACGGGAGGTTAATTTTTTTATAAAAAAAAAAAAAAAAAAAAAACTCAGAATTGATAACCAGAAATGTAATTTTGATTCGAGAGTAATTAATTTTTTCTAAACCGCAAAAAATACAATTAATAAAACTTAATAAAAGCGTGTGCATGAAGGCAGACAGAACGACATGTAACATGCGAGGCTTGCCCGTTTCTGTATTTATTCCCAGCCATTCTTTTTATCTTTAACCACTCTTTTCTTTCCCATATTAACCCCCTCCTCTCCCGAGTAGAAAATTCTGTTCTCTTTTTATTCATTTGGCAATAACGTGAAGGGCATTTTAGTAAATAAATTGGAGGTCACCAGAATAAACCGGTGGCTTAGTTGTACAAGTTTAGAAAACTGCTGGGTTTGTTGTAACGACGACGCACAAATATAAAACAACCAAGGCGTCTTCCATTCAGAAAATGACCCCGCTGGTTTAATTTCCTTTCGCTGTGACATAAAATCATACACAACCAAATCAAATCAGTACACCTCACCAACTCATCCACGTGTCATGCACCATTTCCGGATTTGCTGATTCTACCCTAATTAAAAAAAGGGAGATTCTGTGATTCTGTAAACCTTTTGGCGGTGACATTGGCGACAGACAGCTGTGAGTGTGAGTAGCTTTAGCATGCCGGCTGGACCGGCTACAAATTTTTTTTAAAAAAAAAAAATTAATTTAGCGATGAAAAGAGGTATTTTAACTTTATTTAGGGTAAGTTAGCATTAAAAATGGATCCTTTTGTTGAAATGTCTGATAGGAAATGAAGGGTGAGAAATGAGCAGGAAAGTAACAACCTCCTCCTTCCTTTGAGAAAGGAGTTTCTTCCATGAGGCAGTAGTAAATGCCGTTTTGTTAGGGGTTGGTAGACCCAGTCCTCAGTGCTATCCACTGATTTCTCATTCTTACTATTTCCCCACTTACCCGTAATAAGTTTCATTCATCCAATTAAATACCATGCATCTCATAATTATTAATTTCAACCTCTCCCATGGCCTCATAATTTCAACCTTTTGAGTTTTCTTCGTTCATTTTCATTTTCGAATAACAAGTCAAATTCATGACTTTCCGCGTTATCCTTAGTATATGTGTTTAATTGCTAAAGCATGTTTTTCTTTGTTTTAATTCTCGAGGCACTACATATCATTTCTGTCAAAGGCTCAAATCAAATGGGGAAAAAAAAATAATCATGTTTTTAGTATGTAATTATGTCTTTAATTAGATAAGATTCGATGACGTGTTGGATCTTTGGATTATTGAAATTCAATTTGCTTTTATTGTTATAATCAAGATACTAATAGCATGTCGAGCATATCCTTTTGAAATTTATAAAAATAAAATTCAATTATTTTATTAAATTATTTATTTAATTATATTCTACATAAGGTCATGATTTTATAAAAAAAAGAAATTACGATTTCACTGTATATATAATTTATCCTTTGTAAGTAAATCACAATGAATAAATGGTTAGCTTGTACGTTAAGTTCAATATTGTCTTCAAGACCAAAGCCAAAAATCTGAAGGATTTGCCTGATATCTCTTTTGCAATTGTCGGGTTTTTGGAAATCTTGGCTGTTTTTGGGAAGCATGTGGACAAATTTGTGCTTAAAATAGTTTATGCATATATATGTATACTGGTACGCCTTGCACCATCCAATTTCACAAAAAGTGGCTTTTGGCCTCTTGCAATAAGTTGCTTGTAGCAATCCAAATCCACCCACCCTATTTGATGTTTGAATGGACCAATTATGGCGTGAACTAAAGCTTCTAAAATGCAAATCTAATGGTGGGATCTAGATCATTCTTTTCGTTTTACCTTATATATCCAAATCTGATTCACCATTGAACCTCTCTCTCTCTCTCCCTCTCTCTCCCTATATATATATATATATATATATATATATATATATATATATATATATATATATATATATATATATATATATATATTTATTGCATTAATGCCAATTTTCCCATCCTACTTGTGCTCTTCTAAAATCCCAGATGTCAAAGAACTAAGAACGTGACTCAGCTCCCACTGAGAATGGGCTTCCAGTGCATGTGTGTATGCATCCATATTGAAGCCGACCACTTGGGTTCTCCCTACCAGAAACGATATATATATAAACCCTTATCATATGTGCCTAATGACTCGGCGCATAAAAGGGAGAAAGCCTATTGATCATTCTTGGGTCCTTGTTAGGCTCTGTTCGAGCTCCTAGGTTTGTTGCAGTGGTGGGCCTCTTCCTGGAACACTGGTTTAATCATGCATAGCTCTCGGTGTGCTTCCCGTGGCTTCTCTGTCTCCCTTGGGTTTGCTTCGTTTGACGATGGTTACGTCCTCTTCCTCAGTCAGGTGGATCCATTCACTTGGATCGAATCTCAGGCTAGGATTTTTATTGTTTGAGCCTTGGGCCTTCTTTTTTTAGTTTGGATTTAAGCTGTTAACTAGGACCCTTGTTTTTTAAAGCCATGGTCTTATTTTTATAGACTTTGGTTCCCTAACTTGTATCGGCCCCAGGCCTTCCATCTATGGATTGCTACCTTAAAAAAAAAAAAAAAATGCAAACCTCCTCCTCCTCCTATATGTATATATAGTCTTTTTGAGGTCACTCTTAAGTCTATGACCGTATATGGTAATGGAAAAACGAAAGATTTGAAAAAAAAAAAAAAAACATTGAATTATCAGATGAGAAATTTTAGAATACTCTTCTTATTTTATGAGGATGTATAATATGAAATAACAAATTAATCATAAATTCATATATAAATAATTATATATATATATATATATATTTTTTAAAAAAATTATTTAAAAGTTATAATTTTTTGAATACGATATTTATTATTGGCTTGTTATTTTATATAGATAATATTAAATAAATTAATTTTTTCAACGAGATTAGTTCATCGGGATCTGCCTTGGCACAATAATTTGGAAATTAAGAAATACATGTCAGAAAAAATTAAATAATAAAATCTGCAAAGTCAAAACTTTAAATCACTAGAATTTCTCTCTCTAAATTTTGCTTCTACCCAGCGGTATCAAATTTACAAGAATTCTATCAAATTAAATTTTTTTTTTTATCAATTTTTATATTAAGAATAAATAAATTTAATTCTTTAATTTTTATTTTAAAAAATAATATAAAAATTTAAATAATTTTTTTCTTACAAATAATTTATTTTAAAAAATTCTTAAACCTGTGAAACTTCTTTTAACTCTAAAAAATCCACGGTAATACTTCAGCCAAGAAATACGCCTTCCCTTTCTATAAAAGATGGGATTCTTCGTTTTGCTTTCTTCTCTATCTATCTAATTATAACACCCCAAATTTTTAAATTTATTATTTTGTAAGTAATATTAATATTTTAATTTTATTTAAATTTTAAGAAATTATTTGAAATTTTTCGAATTTTAGAAATCGGGTTTGATTTTCTAAAAATATAAAATTTTGATGATTTTTAAAAATTAATTTAAAGATCACTTGACAAAACTAAAAATATATTTGGAGTCTACAAATTTTTTTGAGTTTTCTCGAATTTTTTCGAAATTTTTGGGCCTCGTTTTTTATCCTAAGGCAAAGTAAAAATTCAATTTCGGGTATCCTGAATCGAACAGACCGAATCGAACCGGACCGGATCGGACTGGCCGAATCGGGCCAGCTCCTTCTTCTTCTTCTTTTTCTTCCCGCGCGCATTTCCTCTTCTCCTCTCTCTCCCGTTTTCTCTCTCCTCCCTCACCCCCAGGCCACGCCGCCACCTCCCCACCTCGCCCACGCGCCGCCCCAGTGCCTCCCCACGGCCGGCCGTTGTCCCAGGTGGCCGGAAAACGCTCGCGAACTCATTCCCTGCGCGCGCGTGATGCTTCAGCTTTCCGACCAAAATTCGGCTGATCCGGCCACCAATTGGGCCAGGTCTTATGTCAAACACCATCTACACCTCGAGAGCTTTCCATAGACACCAAGAACACCAAAATCCATCGAGCGGTTTGTTCAATTTTTGTCCGGAAAGTTTTAGCCATTTTGACTTTTAGACTAGATTTCTCGCAAACCGTGAACCCCACGAGAAAACCGAGAGTACCAAAGCGCTCCACTCGTCGAGAGCTTCGCGGCAATATAAATTTCAAAATTTTCCGACACCGTTTTTTGGTAGGTCCCACGAAACTTCGTAGTGTTTGTCCGAGCATTACATGAGCTTAGAAAAATTTCATAAAAATTATATAATAACCCCCGTGTTGTGGGCTTCGTGTAGGTACCTTCAATTCGCGGAAATTCGACAGTTGCCCGGGTCTGTGAATTTCCGGCCAGACAGACCGACTACAGAAAAAGTCTTAGAATTGGATCGAGATTTTGGCTACTCCACCATTTTCAAATGTTCTGATCACGTTTCAGAAGTCGGAATCGGCATAGGTAAACCCGAACCTTGCTTTTTCGTAATTTTCTAGTGCTTGAATGGGATTAAAAATTCATAAAATATTCGTGGTAGCTCAGAAAACTATGATTCTTTTTGCAATATCTTAGTAATATTGCTAAGGACCACGGGGCAAAGTTTTACAATTTTTAGAGTTTATTTGGGTAGTTTTTACAAAAAGGGTCAATTATAAGGACTAAACTGTAATTTTACATATTGTGATTGATGACTGCTTGGATGAGCTCAGGAGGGGCTGTGTGATGAGATTGAGATGTGGATATATGATTTGTAGATATAAAAGTGTGTTTTAAGCCTTTTTGCAGGTTGGGTAGGTCCTAGGTATAGGGGAGACTCTGCTGGATTTTCGGCATGACTTAGGATGTATTTGGTCTTTTCTTGGTTTGTATTAAGTCAATTGTATTAAATAATTGTAATATAATTGTCAGGTGAGCCGGGACAGCCTTCCTCCTCCGCCCAGCCGCCACAGTGACTGCTGTTAAGTCTGTGAGTAAAATATTAATTTTAATTGTAATTTCGATATTATTATATGTTCAAGCATGCCCATGCATCACTTATATGTATATATCTACGTAGTTAAACTCTAGGCACGTTTTATGTTGCATTCACAACTGTTAAAGTGCCATGGATGTTATTGTGGTAATTTGGAGCAGTGTGCGTGTGTTGGAGTGCGTGTGATGTGGTGTTGGCTATGGATAGGACGGGTAGACATGGCTTGAGATCTTCGCTGGAACCCGGTCCTTCGGGGTATGTAACACTCCTATTTGTATAGCCTGGTATATTTCACTGTTCCAGTGACCGGTGTTGGTCCGGACAATTAAAGGGATTAGAACCATACTTAAGACAATTAGATAAACCATAAACACAAATAATTAGTAATGTTCAAGTAGTTAAGTATAAATAAGAAAAACAGAACATAAGAAGTTAAACGAGCCGAGAGTTACAGCGATTGGTGACCTTCTCGGAAATGACTGCGAAGTCGTTTTAAACTCAAATTTCGAACTGTAAAAAGTGACGCTGCGGTCCTTAGGACCCTTATGGACACAGTGGAAAAGAGAAAATCACGAAAAAGAACTGTTAAGTCAGTCAAATAATTAGGTCAGGGAACCAAAAGAAATATGGAATTATTTGCAAACAGGAATGAACCGGCGAGAGGCAATTTGGTCAATTGACCCCAAGAGCTGACTCCTGACCTAACTGTCAAATAAAATTTGGAGAAAAGAAAATTTCGGAATCGAGAATTAAATTAAAGAACTAATAGAAAAATAGAAAAAAAAAAGGAAAAATCAAAAAGTAAAAAGGTGATGACATCATGCATGATGCCATAACTAAACTAATTAATTTAATTAATTAATTAGAAATTTTGTGGTCTTCCATAACTAAAATAAATAAAGAAAATAAAAGAAAAAAAAAGTAAAAATCACTTCTTCTTCCTTCCATCTTGCCGCCCCATTTTCCCCATATTCCCTCCATGAAAATTTTTCATTAAAGCTTGCATTCAAGCTTTAATTTCTCCACTTGATCCTAATAACCCCCTTAAAATACTCCCTAGAGCTTGTTATTATAATTTGAGAAGAAGACTACAAGAGGAAAGAAGGGCTAAGAGAGAGATTTGAAGCTTTAAGTTGAGGTTAGTATATTAAACTCCTTATTTTTCCATTTAAATGCATAATTAGTGGTTGAAATGAGCTTAGAATTTATGAAATGAAATAAAAATATGGGGGAAGGACCATTGCTGAAATTCGGCTAGCTTGAAGAGGGGACATCAATTGTATGGCTTGAGGGTTTTGAATGAGTTAAGAAACCTTACTTAGTTGAATGATTAGCATTAAAACCATTAAATGTAGTTAAATGCATGAGATGAATGAGTTAGGGTTTGAATGTTAGGATTTGTGAACCAAATTTTGGAGAAATGCTTAAATGATGACTTTGGTCTATTGTGAGATGAAAAATGGTCAATAATGACCAAAATAGATGTGTGGAAATTGTGAGAATGGATGTTAAATTCGTAGGGCAAATGGTCATGCTGCTGGCAGCATGACCAAGCCAATTTTGAAGGACCAAAACGGAAATTTTACAAGTCCAATTGATATTCCACCAATTGGGGATAAAAATAGACATAAAATAGCACAATTTTCATTGAGGAACCATGGCCAAAAACTGACCAAAACTTAGTGAACCAATTGACCAAAGTGAAATGAGAGCAGGCTGCCACTGCACAAACTGACCAAATGAACAGTAATTGTTCATTTAGTCATAACTCGAGCTAGGAAGGTCAAAATGACCTGAAATTTTACCAGTAATTAGATAAGATATAGATCTAAAACTTTTATGATGAACACCAACCCAAATTATGCCATTAACCTAATCAAATGATTGAGCAAAGTTGAGTTACTGAACCTGCAAAACTGCAGATTTCCATTTGAACAGTAAAGTTCCAATGGCTATAACTCTCTCTAGAAAACTCCGATTTAGGCCATTCTTGAACCGATGGAAACCTCAGACATAGTAAAAAATTTCTTATGAAAGAAATTAGACCAAATTATGGACTTAACTTGATCGAATTATTGAATGCAGTTGGATCAAAAATCTGCCAGAACCTAAATTGCAGCATGATCAGTGACGTGAGCGATGTCGTATTTTGGCTATAACTTGAGCTACAAAACTCCAATTGGGGTGATCCAAAAATGAGAATACACTTAAGACAATAAGGAACATTTTCTATGAAGGAAGTTTTGCCAAATTTCAACAGTAAAAGGGCCAATGGAACAATGCAACTTGGAGCACCAAAACTGAAAATTTGACAATTTGGCCAAAAGGATTTAAGCTTTGAGAAAATGACCAAAACCAACAAATTTAATGACCAAAATGTGGTATGTGGGTGAAGTTGGAGTTTCCATACCTATTAAGCCTTAGAAAGTCAACTATTTGACTTGAATAGTGTAGTGAATAGTAACCTGAAACACAAAAATTTCGAGAACGTCGAATTTAACACGTTAGAACTAGGTAAATGTGAAGCTAAATTTATTTTGGATTTGTGTTAAGTTCTAGTACTGAAACATTATAAAATTGTGTGTTTCAGTTGAAAAGAATATCGGGAAGGAACCCAAGGAACCGAGTCGAGGCTAAGGGACGACTCGCTTGAGGTTTGTGCACAACGTATACTTTTTATAATTATCTTCTGCATACTGTTTTGAACAATGTGAAATATTGAATTATGGCATTCTTATGATGTTTGATTTAAATTGTGAAAGTTATTGTGTATATTTGAAATGACAATGTTTAGCAAATTGTTAAGATAAGTTTTGAAACCACAGTGTCATGACCATATATTTGAACACCTCACTAGCACGACTAGTGGGGGTAATTAGTTTCGAATTTTGATTCCTTCTCTAGAAAAGTGTTGAGGTGTGCCAGTAGAAGAGGATGTGAATGGATATCCATATATTTGAGCTAGCTAGCCTTGTGATGTGATTTCTCTTTAGCCTCTGGCTATTGAGATTCTATTTGTTTCGAATGGCATGATTTAACTGTGGGTTTTATGAAATGTGTTTTGATACTTCGAAATGAACGTGGTTTGCATTAAAATCTCATAATTCATGTTTTGTGTTTAATGCTCATGTTTAGTCAAATTTTTGAATAAATGTGATTTTATTTTTGCATAAAGATTATTTTAGTATGTTGTGCACCACTGAGTCCTAGTACTCAGCGATAGCTTTTATTGCTGTCGCAAATACAGAGACTAGAGGAGCAGCAGACTGATCTGCTAAAGATTGAGGATCATTCAGCCTAAAGTCTTCGGGTATAATTTATACCCTAATTGTAAATATTTCTTTTAATGTATATATTGCACATAAATGTATGGACATGTAAAAATGGGTCTTGAGCAGTTGTATAAAATTTGTATAAAGTTGTAATATATATATTGTAGTTTGAAATTCTCTTAATGTAAATTTTGTAATGATCTATTTAAATTATTTTGTTTCTAATGAAATATGAATGGAACTATTTTATTTAATTTAAATGAAATGGATTAACTCCGCCTAAGTAGTTTGCGCTTAGCCGGTCCCAAGCCCGGATAAAGGAGGAGGGTTGCGGTAGGTGACAACCAGCGTAAAAATTTCGTCACACCCTATGATATGGATTCAAATGATATAAACGTTGGGGCGTCCTCTACTAACGACGCGCTACGCCGAGCCCGGTGTAGTGATAAATATGCAAGGGTGTAGGGCGTTCACCGAAAGCGACGCGCCATGCCGGCGCCCGGGTGTGGTGTTAAGTGAGCAAGGGTTCCCACATCATGGACGGGTGTGGGTAAAGAAGTTAGTCCATAAGACAGATAATAGAACAAATAGTGGAACAGAACACAAGATAGACATAGAAAATAATAGAAGATATCATAGAAGGAGACCAATTAGGAAGGAGCAGGATAGGAGGAGGATCAGGGTTGGTACTTGGAATGTTGGATCACTTACAGGAAAATTAATGGAGCTGGTGGATACCTTGGAAAGGAGAAGGGTGAATATTGCTTGCATTCAGGAGACTAAATGGGTAGGAGAGAAAAGTAAGGAAGTGGGTAATTCAGGGTACAAAATGTGGAATACAGGAAAGGAAAAAAAACAATAACTGAGTGGGTATAATCATAGACAGGACATTGAAAGACGCAGTAGTAGCTGTGAAAAGAGTAGGAGATAGAATTATACTAATAAAGCTAGTACTAGACGGAGAAACAATAAATATAGTTAGTGCTTATGCCCCACAAATAGGACTAGACAGTGAGAGTAAACAAAGGTTTTGGGAAGATATAGATGATTTAATGCAAAGCATACCGAATGAAGAGAATGTTTTCATTGGTGGAGATTTGAATGGACATGTAGGAAGTGATAGGCAAGGTTATGAGAATGTTCATGGAGGTTTTGGTTTTGGCAGTCGAAATGAGGAGGGAAAAAGCATCCTGGATTTTGCTATGGCATACGACCTAATACTAGCAAATACCTACTTTATAAAAAGAGAGTCACATTTAGTGACTTTCAAAAGTGGGCAACATAGAAGCCAAATTGACTTCCTTTTAACCAGGAAGACAAATAGAGCTCTATGCAAGGATTGCAAGGTCATTCCAGGAGAGGCTTTAACAAGTCAACATAGGTTGGTGGTCTTGGATGTCAAGTTTAGGAACAATTCAAGTAAGGTCAGAAGAAATAGTGTAGCTCGAACAAAGTGGTGGGAGTTCAAAGGAGTAAAGCAAGTGAAGTTCAAAAATGAGCTTCTTGAGTCCAAGTATGGAAGCTAGATATGGAGGCCAATGATATGTGGATACAGATGGCATCAAAGATTAGAGAAGTAGCTAGAAAAGTACTTGGGAGTCTAAAGGACATGGACCACCCTCAAAGAGAGATGGTGGTGGAATGAGGAAGTACAAAGGCGTTGAAGAGAAAAAGGGAATGGTATAAGAAATTACCTAAATGTGATAATAATGAGGCATATGAACAGTACAAGATAGCAAAGAAAGAGGCAAAAAGCGATTAGCCAAGCAAGAGCATGGCCTTTGAAAAGTTATATGAGAAACTTGGAACTAAAGAAGGGGAGAAAGATATTTATAGATTAGCAAGGAGTAGAGAAAGGAAATGTCAAGATCTCAATCAAGTCAGGTGCATTAAGGATAAAGAAGGAAAAGTGTTGGTGAAAGATGAGGACATTAAAGAAAGATGGAGAAATTATTTTAATGATCTCTTTAATAATAGTCAAAATGGAAATAACGTGAATATAGATTATAGAACAATAAAAAAGAATGTAAATTATACTAGAAGGATTAGATCTTTAGAAGTAAAGGAAGCACTTAAGAGAATGAAAGTAGGTAAAGCCTGTGGACCCGATAAAATACCAATTGAAGTGTGGAAGTATTTGGGAGATATGGGAGTGGCATGGTTAACTAAATTATTTAATAAGATTCTAAACTCAAAGAAAATGCCTGATGAATGGAGGAAGAGTATTTTAGTACCTATTTTTAAAAATAAGGGAGACATACAAAGTTGCTCAAACTATAGGGGAATTAAACTCATGAGCCATACTATGAAGTTGTGGGAGAGAGTTGTGGAGCATCGACTACGTCATGATACTTCTATCTCTCTCAATCAATTTGGTTTCATGCCTGGTCGTTCAACTATGGAAGCGATCTTTCTCATTAGAAGCTTGATGGAGAAATATAGAGATGGGAAGAAAGATCTACACATGGTTTTTATTGATTTGGAGAAGGCTTATGATAGTGTTCCAAGAGAGGTCTTATGGAATGCGTTAGAACAAAGAGGGTATCTATTAGGTACATACAAGTGTTGAAAGATATGTATGAAGGAGCAATTACTATTGTGCGTACAGTGGGAGGGGACACAAGAGATTTTCCGATCTCAATTGGATTACACCAAGGATCAGCTATAAGCCCTTACCTTTTTACATTAGTTTTAGATGAATTGATGAAACATATATAAGAGAGTATTCCTTGGTGCATGATGTTTGCGGATGATATTGTTCTGATAGATGAGACACAAGAAGGAGTCAATAGGAAGCTAGAACTTTGGAGAAGTACTCTAGAGTCAAAGGGTTTTAAGTTAAGTAGAACGAAGACAGAATACATGCATTGCAAGTTCAGTGAAGGCCAAACGGGTGATAGGGACTGAGTTAGGGTGGATGGAGTGGCCTTGTCCCAAAGTAATCACTTTAAATATCTAGGCTCAGTCCTTCAAGTAGATGGGGGATGTGAGGAGGATGTTAGTCATAGGATTAAAGCCGGATGGTTGAAGTGGAGACGTGCCACGGGAGTTTTATGTGATCGTAAGATTCCCAATAAATTAAAAGGAAAATTTTACCGTCTGACCATACGGCCTATGCTATATGGTAGTGAGTGTTGGGCACTGAAAGAGTCGTATGCATCTAAGATAAAAGTTGCAGAGATGAGAATGTTAAGGTGGATGAGTGGCCATACTAGACTAGATAAAGTCCGTAATGAAAGTATTAGAAAAAAGGTAGGAGTGGTGCCAATTGAAGATAAGTTGAGAGAAGGGAGATTGAGGTGGTTTGGTCATGTGAAGCGTAGACATACGGAGGCTCCAGTTAGACAAGTAGAGCACATTAGGCTAGAGGATAGAAAGAAAAAAAGGGGTAGACCTAAATTGACTTGGAGGAGAGTAGTACAGCATGACTTAGAAGCATTACACATTTCTGAGGATTTAACCCAAAATCGTTCAGAGTGGAAAAAGCGAATCCATATAGCCGACCCCAAATTTTTGGGATAAAGGCTTAGTTGAGTTGAGTTGAGTTGAGTAAATGAAATGGATTGTTAGTATTTTGATGATCATTGGATACTGGATTTGAAATTGAAAGTTGATAAATGTGTTGAGAAATTATTTGAGATTGAGTTTGAAATTGAAGCAGTTGTTGAGAAAATTTTTAGAAGTGCTTTTTACAGGTATTTGAAGAACTGTTTTCTCAAAATACAGAGGGAACTCTGTCAAAATTTTCATAAAATTTACGAAAAAATAAAATGGGCTAAAATTTCCAACTAGCTTTCAACTTAATTACATGTTTAAAATACTTATTAGAAATGCTCACAACTTATTAAAAATAAGAAAATTGTTTTAAAATCCCTTGTATGGTACTTAATGAGTTATCGGTAGGTGAAGTTCGGTAGTTTATTAGGTATTCTATGGAATCATGTTATGCCTTACAGAGGGGTAAGGTGTGACATGTTTTAGTGGTATCAGAGCAAGTTTTTGAAGTATGTTTTAACCTATGAATTTGTGTCTTTTCTTTGTTAAGTATAACTGCTTAATGTCCATAATTGTTACATACAGTGCATTACATCATGAATATGAATTAACGGAGGGAAATCTCCATATGTTACTTGTTCAGAAGATACCCTACTCCAGACTGTTATGGAAGAAGGGGATCGCTCAGTTGAGCAGTCTGTTGAAGCTGAGGCACAAGGGGAAGCCCCAGCTTTACCGAATGTTAGTGTGTCAGCAGCACCAGCCCCACAAATGCCGCAATTCCCTGCACAGTTCGCACAGCAGATGGCTGTGATGTTTCAACAAATGGCTGGGGGTATGCCTCCTCAAGCTCCACCCCAACCACCTGTGGCACAACCACTGCCTCCAGCCAGACAATATGATAAATTACTGAAGTATGGGGCTGCAGAATTTAAGAGTACAGTGGACCCTTTAGAGGCAGAGCAATGGCTTGAAAGAATGGACAGAGTATTTAAGAAGCTACATTGCCAAGATGAACTGAAGTTTGAGTACTTTGTGTTGCTACTGCAAGGGGATGCATATGATTGGTGGAAGACCATCTCCCACAGCTTGTGTGACACCCCTTAATCGACTACAGTGTAGCCGAGCAAGTTATGCCACTCAGTGTGCCGGAGCACTCTATTTTATCTAATTTCATTACAGTTCTTGATTTATTTATTCAAAAACTTTATTGAAGATTTAGGCTATTTTTACTTTTATCAAAATCTAACTAAATTGGAAATTTCAAAAATTTTAACGATAATCCGACAAAGTGTCGGCTGTAATTTGGACTAACAGTTCTTCTGAACCTGCCAAAGACAATTTCAATATATACTCAATTTCTCAAACTTAATAGTCTCAAAAATTTTCAAACATAATGTATCTCAATACGATTATCCAGTTTCTCGAAATCTCATTAGATTTTCAATATCTCAATATTCACAAGTATAATCTCATTATAACTCAAATTCAATTCACATACTAAAATACTTACTTTGAATAGCTTCCATAATTCATAGGTTAATTACATGAGTTTATTTTGTACAAGATATACAAATAATTTACAATGTGCTAGGAATGAACAATATACATAACATGTATAAAATGAGCCCTATCTACATGCATTCTTTGAGTAGGTGACAATCTTGAACTCTTCGACACTTCGCAGATCTGGACTCCAAAAATCTCAATGATAGTCTCTGGTTTTACCTTGATTACTGGCGAGGAAACAATTCCATCGCGCTAAGCATTTCTGCTTAGTGGTGCAATAATATAACCAGAAATAATATATACAAGTAAAGAAAGAAATAAATGATAATTCAGATACTCAAGAATTAATTTAATTTGGTATGTTATTTCTAGTATCAACGATCTTATATACTAGTTTGTTCCTCTTTGGAAGTGCTTAGTTTATAACTTTTCAGTAATACTAGCAGGTATATAATTTATTCTATCTGTATTGTATTTCAAGTGCATGCAGTTACGCAATTTATATTTTTGTTATGTTTCTTTTGCTAATCTCTTTTGCTTATTCATTCAATACTTAATTTAAGCATCGATTTTCATTATACTTAACTTAACTTAGTTGCCTGAATTGAATAATACTTTAATTGACTGCCCAAGTAACCTATACTAGACGACTGGACTGGATAACGGGTCGTTGGCACTGGACACCGCGGTGCCTCGGGCCGTCATACAATGGGACGCAAAACGTCAACCATGTATGCAGTCAGTATGGCTAAAAAGCCATGATATCACATAATCGGGCATAAAAGCCATGCATACGGGCATAAAAGCCATGAATACGGGCATAAAGCCATGAATACAGGCATAAAGCCTTTCGCAGTACTGCTAAAACAATACCCTATTGGCATGCCAAACTATCCAAACCAATCTTGTTAGGTATACTAGGGCATTTGATATTTTAAAATGTTAATATATTGTGCTTTATGACTTCATTATTTTATGATAAATTTCAATCATAATTCATACATTCATTTGATCATTTATATGATCACAATTCACATCAATTATTCTTTTATACCATTGTACTCAAAATACTTCTCCTCTTTACAATAATGAGAACTAATGTCTCATTCATACATTAATATGGTTTATTTATCCATTCATTATGTTATTCATATTGATCACAATTCTAAACAATGGTTCACATGTACCATTGTATTCAAAACATTTTTCCTTTCTCATTTATACATTCAAGAATCTACTTATGTAATTACAAATTTTATATTTCAAGTTGAGTTACTAATATTTTATGAATTCTATTTGTGATGGGCATATATGCCCTAACTATCTATTCACATCAATTAGGTGACTTATTTTTCATGTTTCAAGTAATCCATGAATATTTCATGGATTTCAAATTTATGGCCTAAATTTCTTTTTAACAATTTTGACTAGGATGCATAGTCCATATTTGTCATACAATTCTAAGCATTTAAGCTTAGAATTGGTTCTAGGTCTTCATCTTAATTCACTAATCATTTTGATTACTATTCACCATACTAGTCAACCAAAATGTTGACCTATTATACTTAATGGATATATTAATTCTAATTACACCAAGATCCCACATTTTGAGTTTTACATTTACTAGTATTAATTGCCAATTGCAATTTAAAGTCCCCTAGATGCATTTCTAATTTCAAATTTTGAATTTCAAGTTTTGGTGTCACTATTCACCTCATTGGTCAACAAAAATGTTGACTTTTGCATAGACAATAGGTACATTGGTTTTAACACTCCCGATGTACCACATTTTGCATTTAAAACTTGTTGGAATCAATTACCAAATCCATTTCCAAGCTTATTTCAAGTTTTCATGTCACTATTCACTTCATTAGTCAACTAAAATGTTGACTTTTGCATAGAAAATATGTACATTGACTTTGGCACTTCAAACATACTACATTTTTCATTTAAAACTTGTTGGTTTTGGTCACTTTCTCAAAGCTTAGGTCATTTTGACAAAATTGCCAATTTTCGATTTTGGTGCTCCGAAGTTGCACTGTTTCATTGGTCGATTTACTATTAGAATTTGACAAAACTTCCTTCATATAAAATGTTCCTTATTTTGTCTAGTTGAATTTCTTTTTTTGAATCACTCCATTTGGAGTTTTGTAGCTCAAGTTATGGCCAAAATAAGTTTACTGTTCACGTGTACTTTATTCTGCTGAAATTTTGGGTTTTGGCAGATTTTGGTCCAACTTTGGTCAGTAATTTGACCAAGTTAAGTTCATAATTTGGTCTAACTTTCTTCATATGAAATGTTCTACTATGCCTTAGGTTTCCATCGGTTCAAGAATCGCCTAAATCCGAGTTTTCTAGAGAGAGTTATAGCCATCCAAACATTACTGCTCAAATGAAAATTCTGGAAATCTCAGTACAGTAAACTTCACTTTGCTTAATGATTTGATTTGGTTCTGGTCATAATTTGGGGTAGGTTTCTTCATGAAAGTTGTTTGTCTATGTCTTAACTTATTGCTGTAAAAATTTCAGGTCAATTGACCATATCTACAGTGAGTTATGGCCAAATGAATACTGTTCATTTGGTCATTTCTGCAGGTGCTGTTGCAGGGTGTCCGGATTGGGGCGAACTTTTGGTCCTCTTGCTTTGGTCTTTTGGGCATGGTTTCTTCAGCAAAAATGTGCCATTATAAGCCTAGTTTCATGTCCAATTGGCCAAACACCAATTGGACCAACACAGCCAAAGATATGGCAGTCCAAGTGGACTGAAATTTCAGTCACCCTACTGCACTCATTGGGCAGCCTTCCATTTCAGTTTTGCCATGCATTAACTCACTTCAAATTATGATTAACTTGCCTTAAATGGTCACTAATTGACCACTAGAATGTCCATTAATCATTTAAACACAATATCTCCAATTTTCATACTAACCCTAATTGATCAAATCTCATTCTCATACAAACTCAAAAAATTCAACTCCATTAAACTCCAATTCATATATATGCATTAATTGACATTAATATACCAACTTAATTGCAATTAAACCATCAATACCCTAACCCTCTCTTGGCTGCCACCATTCATACATACTCCTACATAAGTGTTTTATTCAATTTCTTAACAATTTCTTATTCACTTGAACTTCCTAACATGGAATAAAAGAAAAATGTAAGAGTTAGCACTAACCTTTTTTTTTTAGCAGAATTTTCCCAAGCAATTCCTTCACTTTCTTGGCTTTTCTTGGCTGCCAAACACTCCTACAAGGTGTGGGGGTAATTTTTATTGAAGGGATCTAGGGTTTTTGGTGCAAGATAAGCAAGGTTTCCAAGCTTGGAAGCTTGAACTATGGTGGAAACCCTCTCCTCTCTTTCTCTACGTTTGGCTGCCCAAGGATGAAGATGGGAGTGCAGATTTGGTCTTTCATTTTGTCTCTTTTCTCTTGTACTTGGGCTTGTTGGGTTGTGATTGGTGGAAGCCTTCCAAATGACATCATGTGATGTCATATTTAGGTTTTTCTTTCATTTTCTTTTCTTCTTTTCTCTACTCATTTTCACTTTAATTTTTAGTAATATTTATTCATATTTTAGATCATAATAATTATTTACTTAACTGGACAAGTCGGTCAAAAATTGTCTCTGAAGGCGAAATGACCAAAATGCCCTCCGTTTGGCTTAACGAGTCAAAATTGTCTGTACTGATTGAAAAATTTTTCTAAATATTTTCTTGGCATTCTAATGCCATAGGAACCTCAATGACCCTTCTCTGGAGTCCCAAAAATTATTTTATAATTTTTCCCCCGGGTCTAGGGCTCTTCATTGCGAGAACCGCAACTTCCCTCTGGGTTACCCATCGCTTGGGAACCGGCTCATTTGACTTAGTTGTATTTCATTTCTAAAATTTTTACTAAATTTTTCTTATTAGTATTTGAGTTAATTATAGTTCTTCACTTTAGTTTAAATATTTTTTCGGAGGTTCTAGCTGTCCGGACCGACACTGGTCACTGGAACAGTAGAATGTACGGAATTGCTACCGGGAGGATGTTACAGCTTGGCTGAACCACCAGTGTTGACCTGGGATGACTTCATCAGGGAATTCAGACAGAAATACATCCCAGATGCATATGTTGACCAGAAACTGCAAGAATTTTTGAGTCTGAAACAAGGAAACCGATCGGTGGCAGAGTATGAGAGGGAGTTTCCCCGCCTGAGTCACTATGCGGGGAGTCTCCTTACTACCAGCAAGGCAAGATGCAAGAGATTTGCGACGGGTTTGAAGCCCAGCATAAGGATGCAAGTTGTGGGATTCCAATACAACAACTTTTCAAAGCTCATGTCTCAAGGACTTGAGTTGGAAAGAATAGAATCAGAAGCAACCCCAGTGAAAGAAAAATCAGAGAAAGCTGAGAAATCAGAGAAAGACAAGGGGGAAAAGTCTGTAGAGCCGAGTTCTGGTGGGACTTCTGGGAAAAAGAAAAAATTTAGCAGACCCAGCAGGGGTCAAGGTGAAAGATTTGGTAGGGGCCGATTCTCCGGACAAAGACCCCCTAGGTCTGGTCAGCAGTCGAGCAGGGGTTCACATTCTGCCCGCCCATGTGAGACTTGTGGCAAGATTCATGGGGGAAGTGCTACTGGGCCACTAGAGACTTCTTTAACTGCGGTGGCAAGGGCCATATAGCTAAAGACTGTACTAGTGCTCCGAGATATAATCCAGCTCCTACTACTGCCGAGGGATCTATTCAGAGTCCTGCTCTCAGAGGTTCACATTCAGTTGGCAGAGGAAGAGGTAGAGGTAGAGGCACTACTTTAGGCAGTCAGGGCACAGTTGGTCAGTCAGGACAAGGAAGTGCTTCAACCAAAATTTATACAATGAGACAGCGAGAAGAGGCTGAGACTTCTGACATGGTAGCTGGTATATTCTCTATCTCTGATCAAAAAGTATTTGTATTGTTTGATCCGGGTTCAACTAATTCATATGTTAGTGCTAGCATAGTCAGTTCACTTGTTGTTCCATGTGTGCAAATGGGTTTTGAAGTGCTAGTAACTAGTCCGTTAGGACAAGAGGTCCGGGTCAACAGAATTTATAGAGACTGTCCTTTGGTGATCCAAGGACATGTTTTCCCGTCAGACTTGATTGAAATGCCCTTCAGAGAGTATGATATCATCTTGGGCATGGATTGGTTAGCCAGGCATCATGCCATGATTGGTATGGCGAAGACAGTCACTTTTGGTCTCCTTTATACGGTGATGTGGTAATACGGGGAGAGGCATTTATCGCCATCAAATATCATTTAATTTGTACTAGCGGAAGAATGATCAGAAAGGGGTGTGAAGCATACTTAGCACATGTGATAGACACCCAAGTGGGGAGTCCAGCACTAAGGGACATCCCTACTGTATGTGATTTTCCGGATGTATTTCCTGATGAATTGCCAGGATTACCTCCAGAAAGAGAGGTGCAGTTTGAGATTGATGTTATGCCTGGTATGGACCCAATCTCCATAACACCATATAGAATGGCACCTGCAGAATTAAAAGAGTTAAAAGTACAGTTGCAGGAGTTGCTTGACAAGGGCTTTATCCGCCCTAGTGTGTCACCTTGAGGAGCGCTAGTGTTGTTTGTAAAGAAGAAGGATGGCACTCTCCGGTTATGCATTGACTATCGGCAGTTGAATAAGGTGACAATAAAGAACAGATATCCATTGCCCCATATTAATGACTTGTTTGATCAGTTGAGGGGTGCAGCTGTGTTCTCCAAAATTGACCTGAGATCAGGTTATTATCAGCTGAAAGTACAAGAGCAGAGTATTCCTAAAACTGCCTTCAGAACCCGATATGGCCATTATGAATTCCTAGTCATGCCATTCGGGTTAACTAATGCTCCGGCTGCTTTTATGGATCTGATGAACACTATCTTCAGACCATACCTCGACCAGTTTGTTGTGGTATTCATAGATGATATATTGGTCTATTCGAGGAATGCAGAAGAGCATGATAGACATCTGCGGATTGTACTGCAAACTTTGAGGGAGAAACAACTATATGCCAAATTGTCGAAATGTGAATTTTGGCTGAAGGAGATATCCTTTTTGGGGCACATAGTATCAGCAGAGGGTACTAAGGTAGATCCAAGTAAGATTGAAGCTGTCCTTAATGGAGGCCACCCAGAAATGTCACAGAAATTCGTAGTTTTCTGGGTTTAGCTGGATACTACCATAGATTTGTGAAGAGATTCTCCATGTTGGCATCTCCATTGACCAAGCTACTTAGAAAAGATGTAAAATTTCAGTGGACGGACAAATGCCAGCAGAGTTTTGATGAATTGAAGAGATGTTTGACTGAAGCTCCAGTCCTGACTTTACCTATTCCGGGTAAAGAATATACAGTATATAGTGATGCTTCTCACAATGGGTTAGGCTGTGTATTGATGCAAGATCGAAATGTCATTGCCTATGTATCACGCCAGCTAAAACCGCATGAGAGGAATTATCCGACACATGACTTGGAGCTTGCAGCTATAGTGTTTGCTCTTAAGATCTGGAGACATTATTTGTATGGGGAGAAGTGCTACATCTATACAGATCATAAGAGTTTGAAGTATTTGGGCACCCAGAAAGAGCTGAATTTGAGACAGAGGAGATGGTTAGAGTTGATAAAAGACTATGATTGTCTGATAGACTATCAGCCAGGGAAAGCTAATGTTGTGGCTGACGCCTTAAGTCTCAAGACTATGGCAAGTCTACGAGTTACTCCTTTGTCTTTGGTACATGAGTTAAGATCATTGCATGCCAGCTTAGAGATTAATGATGATGGGCAGACAGTAGTTGCATGGCATGTACAGCTAGTGTTGATTGATCAGATTAGAATGGCTGCTCAGAATGATCAGAAGTATTAGAAGCTGATGGAAGAAGTCCGGCAGGGCAAGAAACCAAAATTGTCAATCAGAGATGATGGTTTACTATTACACCAGGGCAGAATGTGTGTTCCTAATAATGTTGATTTGAGGCAGATTATTTTGAAGGAAGCACATGAGTCTCCTTTTGCCATGCACCCTGGTGGCACAAAAATGTATGGGGGGCTAAAGGAGCATTACTGGTGGATGGGTATGAAACGAGATGTGGCAGAGTTTGTATCCAAATGCCTAACTTGTCAACAAGTAAAGGCAGAGCATCAAGTACCCACTGGGTTGTTACATCCACTACCAGTGCCCGAATGGAAATGGGAAAGAATAACGATGGATTTTGTGATGGGACTTCCGAGGACACAGAAGAGTCATGATACAGTATGGGTCATTATCGACAGACTAACTAAGTCTGCTCATTTTCTGCCAGTCGGGATGGATTATAGTTTGGAAAGATTGGCCAAGGTATACATCGATGAGATTGTGAGACTGCATGGAGTGCCAGTATCCATCGTGTCAGACAGAGATCCTAGGTTCACTTCTAGATTCTGGGGTAGTCTTCAGAAAGCCCTAGGAACTAGATTGAACTTCAGTACTGCATTCCACCCACAGACAGATGGCCAGTCTGAGAGGGTAATTCAGATCTTGGAGGACATGCTACGGGCTTGTGTGATTGAGTTTGAGGGTAGTTGGGATACACACTTGCCTTTGATTGAATTTGCTTACAACAACAGCTACCAATCAAGCATTGGGATGCCTCCATATGAAGCTTTGTATGGCAGGAAATGTAGAACCCCGTTATGTTGGGATGACGTGCGTGAAAGAAAGATGATTGGACCCGAAATCGTTCAGCAAACTGAAGAGAAAATCAGGGTGATTAGAGGTCGACTTAAGACTGCGTCAGACCGTCAGAAGTCCTACATTGATTTGAAAAGAAGGGATATTCAGTATGCGGTGGGTGAGAAAGTTTTCCTCAAGGTTTCTCCTTGGAAGAGAATTATGAGATTCGGCAGAAAGGGAAAACTGAGTCCTCGTTTCATTGGGTCATTGAGGTTCTGGAAAGAATGGGTCCTTTGGCATATCGGTTGGCACTACCTCCAGAGTTGGAAAAGATACATAATGTATTCCATGTGTCGATGTTGAGGAGGTATCGATCAGACCCATCTCATGTACTACCAGTAGAGGAAATTGAAGTAAATCCAGACCTCACATATGAAGAAGAACCCATAGAGATTCTGGCTTATGAGGTGAAGCGACTCTGAGAACAAGCGGAATCTAGTTGGTAAAAGTGCTGTGGAACCATCATTCGGGCCAGGAGGCTACTTGGGAACGAGAAGAGGACATGAGGAGACAACACCCACAGCTGTTCAGAGATTGATACCAGGTAAAATTTCGAGATGAAATTTATTTAAGGGGGGGAGAATTGTAACACCCCTATTTGTATAGCCTGGTATATTTCACTGTTTCGGTAACCGGTGTCGGTCCGGACAATTAAAGGGATTAGAACTATACTTAAGACAATTAGATAAACCATAAACACAAATAATTAGTAATGTTCAAGTAGTTAAGTATAAATAAGAAAAACAGAACATAAGAAGTTAAACGAGCCGAGAGTCACAACGATGGGTGACCTTCTCGGAAATGACTGCGAAGTCGTTTTAAACTCAAATTTCGAACCGTAAAAAGTGACGCTGCGGTCCTTAGGACCCTTATGGACACAGTGGAAAAGAGAAGATCACGAAAAAGAACTGTTAAGTCAGTCAAATAATTAGGTCAGGGAACCGAAAGAAATATAGAATTATTTGCAAACCGGGATGAACCGGCGAGGGGCAATTTGATCAATTGACCCCGAGAGCTGACTCCTGACCTAACTGTCAAATAAAATTTGGAGAAAAGAAAATTTCGGAATCGAGAATTAAATTAAAGAACTAATAGAAAAATAGAAAAAAAAAAGGAAAAATCAAAAAATAAAAAGGTGATGACATCATGCATGACCTCATGCATGATGCCATAACTAAACTAATTAATTTAATTAATTAATTGGAAATTTTGTGGTCTTCCATAACTAAAATAAATAAAGAAAAAAAAAGTAAAAATCACTTCTTCTTCCTTCCATCTTGCCGCCCCATCTTCCCCATATTCCCTCCATGAAAATTTTCTATTAAAGATTGCACTCAAGCTTTAATTTCTCCACTTGATCCTAATAACCCCCTTAAAATACTCCCTAGGGCTTGTTATTATAATTTGAGAAGAAGACTACAAGAGGAAAGAAGGGCTAAGAGAGAGATTTGAAGCTTTAAGTTGAGGTTAGTATATTAAACTCCTTATTTTTCCATTTAAATGCATAATTAGTGGTTGAAATGAGCTTAGAATTTATGAAATGAAATAAAAATATGGAGGAATGACCATTGCTGAAATTCGGCTAGCTTGAAGAGGGGACATCAATTGTATGGCTTGAGGGTTTTGAATGAGTTAAGAAACCTTACTTAGTTGAATGATTAGCATTAAAACCATTAAATGTAGTTAAATGCATGAGATGAATGAGTTAGGGTTTGAATGTTAGGGTTTGTGAACCAAAATTTGGAGAAATGCTTAAATGATGACTTTGGTCTATTGTGAGATGAAAAATGGTCAATAATGACCAAAATAGATGTGTGGAAATTGTGAGAATGGAAGTTAAATTCGTAGGGCAAATGGTCATGCTGCTGGTAGCATGACCAAGCCAACTTTGAAGGACCAAAACGGAAATTTTACAAGTCCAATTGATATGCCACCAATTGGGGATAAAAATAGACATAAAATAGCACAATTTTCATTGAGGAACCATGGCCAAAAACTGACCAAAACTTAGTGAACCAATTGACCAAAGTGAAATGAGAGCAGCCATCACATATTAAATGACCAAATGAACAGTAATTGTTCATTTGGTCATAACTCAAGCTAGGAAGGTCAAAATGACCTGAAATTTTATCAGTAATTAGATAAGATATAGATCTAAAACTTTCATGAAGAACACCAACTCAAATTATGCCATTAATCTAATCAAATGATTGAGCAAAGTTGAGTTACTGAACCTGCAAAACTGCAGATTTCCATTTAAACAGTAAAGTTCCAATGGCTATAACTCTCTCTAGAAAACTCCGATTTAGGCGATTCTTGAACCGATGGAAACCTAAGACATAGTAGAACATTTCGTATGAAGGAAATTAGACCAAATTATGGACTTAACTTGATCGAATTATTGAATGAAGTTGGATCAAAAATCTGCCAGAACCTAAATTGCAGCATGATCAGTGCACGTGAACAGTAATCGTATTTTGGCTATAACTTGAGCTACAAAACTCCAATTGGGGCGATCCAAAAACGAGAATACACTTAAGACAATAAGGAACATTTTCTATGAAGGAAGTTTTGCCAAATTCTAACAGTAAAAGGGCCAATGGAACAGTGCAACTTGGAGCACTAAAACTGAAAATTTGACAATTTGGCCAAAAGGATTTAAGCTTTGAGAAAATGACCAAAACCAACAAATTTAATGACCAAAATGTGGTATGTGGGTGAAGTTGGAGTTACCATACCTATTAAGCCTTAGAAAGTCAACTATTTGACTTGAATAGTGTAGTGAATAGTAACCCGAAACACAAAAATTTCGAGAACGTCGAATTTAACATGTTAGAACTAGGTAAATGTGAAGCTAAATTTATTTTGGATTTGTGTTAAGTTTTAGTACTGAAACATTGTAAAATTGTGTGTTTCAGTTGAAAAGAATATCGGGAAGGAACCCGAGGAACCGAGTCGAGGCTAAGGGACGACCCGCTTAAGGTTTGTGCACAACGTATACTTTTTATAATTATCTTCTGCATACTGTTTTGAGCAATGTGAAATATTGAATTATGGCATTCTTATGATGTTTGATTTAAATTGTGAAAGTTATTGTGTATATTTGAAATGACAATGTTTAGCAAATTGTTAAGATAAGTTTTGAAACCACAGTGTTATGACCATATATTTGAACACCTCACTAGCACGACTAGTGGGGGTAATTAGTTTCGAATTTTGATTCCTTCTCTGGAGAAGTGTTGAGGTGTGCCAGTAGAAGAGGATGTGAATGGATATCCATATATTTGAGCTAGCTAGCCTTGTGATGTGATTTCTCTTTAGCCTCTGGCTATTGAGATTCTATTTGTTTCGAATGGCATGATTTAACTGTGGGTTTTATGAAATGTGTTTTGATACTTCGAAATGAACGTGGTTTGCATTAAAATCTCATAATTCATGTTTTGTGTTTAATGCTCATGTTTAGTCAAATTTTTGAATAAATGTGATTTTATTTTTGTATAAAGATTATTTTAGTATGTTGTGCACCACTGAGTCTTAGTACTCAGCGATAACTTTTATTGCTGTCGCAGATACAGAGAATAGAGGAGCAGCAGACTGAGCTACTAAAGATTGAGGATCATTCAGCCTAAAGTCTTCGGGTATAATTTATACCCTAATTGTAAATATTTCTTTTGATGTATATATTGCACATAAATGTATGGACATGTAAAAATGGGTCTTAAGCAGTTGTATAAAATTTGTATAAAGTTGTAATATATATATTGTAGTTGGAAATTCTCTTAATGTAAATTTTGTAATAATCTATTTAAATTGTTTTGTTTCTAATGAAATATGAATGGAACTATTTTATTTAATTTAAATGAAATGGATTGTTAGTATTTTGATGATCATTGGATACTGGATTTGAAATTGAAAGTTGATAAATGTGTTGAGAAATTGTTTGAGATTGAGTTTGAAATTGAAGCAGTTGTTGAAAAAATTTTTAGAAGTGCTTTTTACAGGTATTTGAAGAACTGTTTTCTCAAAATACAGAGGGAACTCTGTCAAAATTTTTATAAAATTTGCGGAAAAATAAAATGGGCTAAAATTTTCAACTAGCTTTCAACTTAATTACATGTTTAAAATACTTATTAGAAATGCTCACCACTTATTAAAAATAAGAAAATTGTTTTAAAATCCCTTGTAGGGTACTTAATGAGTTATCGGTAGGTGAAGTTCGGTAGTTCATTAGGTATTCTACGGGATCATGTTATGTCTTACAGAGGGGTAAGGTGTGACAGGGTAGACACGGCTTGAGTTCTTCGCTGGGACCCCGATTTGGTTTATTAAGTGAAAGTCCGGCTTGAGTTCTTCGTTGGCACAGGTTGGATTAAAGAGAGCTGTATAGGGGATCAGCTCCCATATATTTATGATTTGACATTACTGGGTGTGTGAGTGCTCCAAATTACTTTTTTGCTGTTATGATGTGAAAATATTGCTAATATTGCATTTCATTCTACATGGTGCATTAGCTTTAGATAGTTATAGAGATTATGGTTAAAATTAATATTTTACTCTTTGAGTCGAACGCTCACTCCTGTTCATTATTTTTCAGGCTACAGGAGGATTATTGTTGTGGTTAACCTGTTTTTCTTCTTCGCAGGTTGTTTATTAATGTTTGTGTAATTCTATTAACTCCTAGAATTTTCGCATGTGTTAGAAATATTTATTTGATTTGGGTTTGTAATATAAATTGTCATGTTGGACCTGTAAACTTATTATATGCATGTATGTTGGACTAGATGAGGGAGCTGAGCTGCCATTTATTTTTGTGACATTTGAGTATGTAGAGGGTGAGCTGAGCTCCCCAATTGATTATATATTATGTTTACAGGTCGGGTGAGTCAAAAACTCCCCGTTGAAAGGTCCATTTTATGGCCGAACTCTGTCCGGTTGAATTCTTAAAATTGAGCCAAAATGGGTCTTAGAGTCAGGTCGAAGAATAGTTAGGCTTACTACGGGCCTCGGGAGCTTTAGGCTAGCCCAAGTCCTAATGCCGGTCCGGCCCATAGGTTGGGTCGTGACACTAATGACCTTAATTTTCTTTTTCCAGAAATACCCACTTCCAGCTATTCAAAATTTGAATATATTTTATATAATGATGGAGATTTGTTATCATATGAAAATTTGGATAATGTGAGTATGAGGATTTAGTATTACACAACCACATGAGATTATTAATTAAGCTGCAAACTTGTAGTGGGAGGCACTTTATATGAGGATTCTACTCGAAGACAAAGGAAATGCTATGAGACTACGACGCTTCGCCTCCATAAAAAAAAAAGGCACCAAACAAGAACCATTTCTCTCTTCCTCTCTCATGAGTTACGCAAAGCCTAATGTTGTCACGTTCATTCCCTTTTTTAAGCTGCCCTGTGGGATTGAATTGTGAAAAAATATCAGTTTCATTTATTAACAAAGTTATTACGCAGAAAAATTAGTCCTCAATGCGATTAATTAGATTCACAGGAAAAAAAAAAGTTAATTTTAAAATTATTTAAAAATATTAATTAAACTTTTATTTAGAAGAAAATTTTTTAAAATAATGAGAAGTTTTTTTTTTTAAGATTTAAAAATTTGAACTTGTGACAAGCCACTTTTGCTCAACTCTGATAGAGTGATTTAAATGTGCCACAGAAGAGGTAACATAGTAGATGTAAGCATCTGAACAAAATAATCATGAAACCAAATACTACGTACTCCTACTGATCTCAATGATCAAGTATATATTTGTTTATTAAAAATATTTTCCTTAAGGAATTAATATTTCATGGGAGTTTCTATCATCTCCACCCCAAAATAAAAAAAATTACAGTAAATGGTGTAGAATTATAATTATGAATCTGTTGCTGAGTCTGTAATTACAGTTTTTAAATACAAAAGTGCACAAAAAGAAAATTAAGCGGAAAAGAGAAGAATGAGAGAAGAAGAGACCTTCATATCGCTTCACAAAAATTTTTTTATGGGTTAGCGCTCACATCAGTGGTTGGCCCAATCCCTACCTGCAACCATGGAGATGAGCTTCCATTCATGTTCATATCTTTTAATTCGCTAAGCTTTGCTAACTTCACCTTACTGTCTGCTTCATCATCCACATTCTGTATTGAACCATTACAATTAGTGTTATTGTTGTTGGTGGTGGTGTTATTCTTGTCGTTATCATCCTCTTTTTGATGGTGATGGTGGTGATTTTCATCCTTTTCTTTGGCTTCAACCCCTTTCCAAGTTTGTAAATAAATCTCTGTAGAAACTTCAATGCTAGGTGGGTTTGCAGGGGGTTCCCGCCGCTCATCAGCCGGAGCAGGAAGATTCAGATCAAGCGTAAGATCAAGCGTCTCAGGATTGTTAATAAACTTAGGTCTTTGTTGAATTTGCTCAATCTGATCTTGGAACTGATGAAACTTAGCCAAAGAAGATGCATCTGGTGAATTTGAAGTGATCCAATGACACCTTTTATGTCCACCTAAAGCTTGTCCCGATGAAAATACACGATGACATATGGAGCATTCATGGACCTTTGATTTCCTTTTGGAAGTAGAAGCCAACGGAGCATTTGAACCGTGATCAAACTGGAAAGTTGACGTTGTTTTTGTTGGAAAGAATTCTTCATGTGTAATAACATCTTCATCGGCTAGATTATCATCTAGTCCTTGATCAAGACGGGCTGCGAAACACCCTTTAACCTTCTTGTGACTAGCTCTATGTCCACCTAATGCTTGATGGGAATTGAAAACTTTCTTGCATGCTTTGCATTCGAACATTCCTTTAGCAACTCCCTTGGCCTTGTCCACGGGTGCCCTAAAAGCCATCGGAGCTATAAAATTCATCGGATTCCTTCTCTCCTCTTCTTTGCTAGCCGAGGCACATGACTCCTCTGGTTCCGCTACTAAAGGGTCAAATGTTGCATTAGATAACATCATAAGGCAATTTGCGAGATCTTCCTCTTCACTGGAAGGGCAATTTGAGTTAAAATTACCCACCTTAGCTCTCAGTGATCTTTTTCTTTTAGACCAACCGCAGCCTCTCCTTGGCGTGCCGTCCTCCCCGTCGGATCCTGGAGAGGACACAAGCGACTCGGCATCCTCGGAGCTGCACTTGCCGTGTTCAAGAAAGGATTTCCATGACAAAAATTCTTTGCCACAATTTTCACAAACCCGACAACTCTTTAATCGATTGGGGTTGGTTCTTAATGCATACATCCGCTTGTTACTAGGGGGCACATTCCCTCCCAATTTATCTTCCCAATCATTTGCAGGGTCTTCATCGTCCATGTTACCGTTCTCGTCGCCAATTCCATGAGCCCTCATGTGTCCTCCAAGAGCTCTCCCACAAACGAAACCTTTCTTGCAAATTTTACAGAAGTGCTTGAAGTTTGATTGTTGATCGACAATCAAAGCCATACAAAGGAAAAAAAGAGAGAAACAAAAAATTTAAAGAAAGAAACAAAGAAAGTAAAGGAAGTGGGTAAATTAAGAATGGAAAAGAAAAGGGTTGGAGTTGATGCTCTTGTAGTGAAAGTTGTTGCAGGGTTGTATGGTGAAGAGGAGTAGGAGTCCTAGTTTTTAGATGTAGTAATGGTTGTTTTTGCGGATGAGGAAGAGAGTGAAAAAGAGCTAAATGAGTGTGGTGACAAGTGGTAGGAGGGTAAGAGGGTTAAAGACTTTTTCTACGACTTTGTGCTGGTGGCGCCGCCGGTCAAAGAAACCAACGGAGGTCCGTGCGTCCAGTGTGTGTTGTGTTAATCTCTGTGCGTAGAGAGAGTGAGTGAGGAAGTGAAAGGAAGGAGAGTGGTTCTAACTGCCATACCTATTCATATCCCTTCAATTCCAAGCCAAGAAAACTAACCCATGCTTCTCCTTGTCTGTCGGTTGGTTCAATCTGCTTTTCCACACAAATATTATATACATGTTACTTAACTATTATTGTCATTAACCTTAAATATTTCATCAATTATCTCCCTCTTTATAATTTGTTGGCTGTGTTTAGTCCACTTCACCACACTCCAAACACATATTCTTAATTTTGGAAAATCTCTCTTTAATTTCCAATACATTTTTTAGTATTTCCAATCCATATCATCAGATTTATCTCCAAATAAATAAAGACAATTTTATGTGATGAAACTTAAATATTGTTTCTTCAATCATCTCTCTCTGCTTGTCCTTTATAAAATAATTAATTAGGCCTAATGATTTCTTCCTCCAGTAATTTTTTTTGGTGGTTTCTCTTGTAGGTTTGTATTATTTGATTATTATCGAATAAACAAACTGAATTGATAAAATTCAGTTATTTGGTAAGAGTAAGTTCAATTTAATTCTTTGACAACAAAAAAATTTTCATTGTTATTTAATATAATAATAATGATTATAATTTTTTTAAAAATTATTTTGATGCCATAATTCTTTGACAATTGCCACAAAGATGTTAATTCAAATATCAATTCACAGGCTTTTCTTCCACAAACATCACTGCATTTAAATACACAGCACCTTTTCCTAACAATATATATTTTCATTTTAATTAAAGGTGGAGAATTTCCATTTGTTTTTGTTCTTGAAGATTTCAGAATTCATGAGTTCAAATAATATTAGTCAGTGAAATGCCGGCTAAGCAAATCCATGAGTAGTGCAGTGGGTTTTAGTCTGCAATCAATCAATTATATCATAATTTCGCTTGGATTTAAAGCGTTCCCAAAGCCAACTAGTTACTTAAGTAGTGATAATGACAAGTAAAGAGCTCACTTGTTGTTTAGTTTTAGTCCGATAAGCTACCAGTCGATTTTTACTACATATCTCAGTTGCCATAATGGCCATAGCAATTTTTTGCTTAGTTGTGGATAATATCTGCTACCCACCACTTCACCGAATGACAGTATTACCTTATGACTTCTTTAATTTTTGCTTTTTATGGCCAACTACAAGGTGACCCACTTCATTTTATGTTTGCCTGATTTAGAAATATTAATATGATGATCATTACCGCCATAACCCTTTGTAAGAGTTAATTAATTAAGGTGCAGCGTTGCATTCTATTGGTGCAGCAACTATTTCATTACCTGTTATGATAAAATTAATTAGGTTTTCTTTGCTGATGGGAGAAAAAAAAAAAAAAAAAGAATCTACCAACAGAAATTATAACCTGTGAGTTTTGTTCATGCAAATTTGACGCAGAGAAAATGATTGCTTTTTTGAAGAGTAGTTGACACTGATTGCATCCACATATACAGTCCCCCACTCTCCTCTTTTGTGCGTGTAATGGGGATGATTCTTTTGAAAGATGTGCTTTGCTTACTCAGGAACAGTGTCTCTCGTTCATGGTTCACTGCTAATATTATTAACGCTTAATTATCAAAGCTTCCATGATGATTTTAATTTGATTCCCAATTGGAAATTTTCACTTTTACCAGAAATTAATGGGTTAACGACTATGAAACGCTCAATTTCAAGCCAGATCTACCCAAGTTCTTTTAAAATAAAGCTGATATTCCATCTCCATAGGCTCTGCTTCATATATATATATATATATATATATATATATATATATATATATATATATATATATATATATATATTTCATAAATCCCATGGATTTTTCCACAGCAAGTCCTTGTAAAATAAAGCTGTAATAATTTCCCGCAATCCAAGCGACAGGCCAAAGTCTTTAATTTATATGTTCTTACAATTCAAACCCTCAACTATGTAAATTTTTACGATTGACGAATCTGTTTGGTATCCATAAATTGGAAAAATAAAAAAATATATATTTCAATAAAACAAAAAATTATTACACTCTCTCAGTGCACCATATCACAAGCTTGATATCGTGTTTCCATATCTCGTGGAATCATAGCCCGTTTCAGCCCAGCTATTCAGAAAACATAGCCCATTCTTTATACATTATGGCACAATTGAAACCTAGCCCATTCCACTTAACGCCAATTTGTATACAAAACTGCCTCCCAACCCCATTTAGGGACTGTTTATCATTGGCAGTTTGAGAAAAATAATTTTTTTAAAATATATTAATTTAAAATATTAAAAAAATTAATTTAAATTTAATATATTTTAATTGCAAAGTTTAAAATAATTACATTATTTTAAAATTATTTTCAAATGTATTTAATTTAGTTAAAATAAAATAATCTACCAGACGCGAACTAAAATGTTTCTCCTTTTTCTTTTTTTTTTTTTTATTCAACAACTGTGGATAACATATATATATATAGAGAGAGAGATGGCGACCAGGCTGATATTTAATTCCCTCCCTTCTATTTTTAATTAAAAAAAATGAACATGCTAGTGAACATGACAGCAAAATATGAACTAAAATAGATTACGTGGTCTTCTAACCAATAACATTTTGTATGAAAATTTCTTTAAAAAAATGATATCAAATTTTAAATTCATAATTTTTTATATTATAATGTGCCACAAGTTTTTTATTTTAATAATAAGGTTATTGACAAGTTGAGAGTTTGATAGTCAAAATTATCTGAGTCATCAATTTTAAAAAAATCTTTATACATAATTTCAACACCATCACTCTCAATAAAAAATCTAGAATTTTATCATAACAAAAATATTTTTGGAACACAGGATTTTCTGACGAAATAGTGACAGACTTATCAACAAAGTAAATACAGTAATTTTTAGAAAATTTATTTATAAATCAATCTGAACATCTTCATATAGGTATGATAACTATTTTTATAAAATTATCAATAATGAATGTAATATGCTTTTTATAATTTATTAATTTTATAATATTAAAATATTTTTAAGAATATGAGATTTTAAATTTTAATTTTACTTTAAATCAATTGAAAAAAAAAATTACATTCAAATGAATAATTAATATATTTAAAAATATATATATATTATTCTAGATAGGATGCTGCACAGAAAGTAAGGGTAAGAGGTTACTGTTTAAAGATGTGGTTGTCCCCATAGAAAGTGATAGTACTAAACAATGATGGCACCCACCCAAGTATTCAGTCAAAGGCTAGTAGTTTAGGCTTTACGGTACAAATGTCAAATCCTCTATTTTTTATGAAAATAAAATATATTATAAAATTACAAATGCTAAATTTTAAAACATTTTGTTTTTATTGAACAGACCGTATCAAAGCCAGGATTTGCCTGTCCCATTTGAATTTTGACATAATTTTACTTTTTCATAAATTAATTTTACTTAAAATAAATTAAATTAAACTGAATTTCAATTAAAATAAAAATGAGAGCCAACGGATCAAAACATCTTTAATTTCTTCTAATTAATGTTAAAATTGTTTAATGATTCGTAATTAAAATCCTTTTTAAATTTATAAGTATTAAGGATTTTTTTTTATATAAAATTTAAGTACAGCCATAAAAGAAAATATAAATATAAATGATTAAAATATTTTATTTAAATATAATAAAATAATTTTTCAAATAATAATTAATTATTTTTATTTTAAATAACTAAATAAATTTTTTATAATACTATTTTTTAAAAATTTATAATCTCTGTGGCTCACATATAATATTATATTTGAGTCTTTAATTAAAAAAAATTAACGATTAATGCTTAGTAAAGCATGTATAATATATCAGCACCAAAATATAATAGAATTAAGAGATTGAGTCACAAGTGACAACTTAGAGATCATTAATTAATTAATGGATAATTATTATTTAATTTTCAATATATAATAAAAATTATAGTATAGTTTTTATACATATAAAAAAAAAACTAGTGTTTGAAATATAATTTTTAAATTATATATTTTATCCTATCTTAAAAATTAAATAATAAAGTCATCCTGTATGAATATATGTAATAAAGACATGTTGCTGGGGAACAGGCTTAGTTGTATTATGAATAAAGTAAGGGGTTGAAGGCCTAGAGGTTGAAACTCCAAAGTGTGCTTGTCCTTTATGAAAGTGGTCGGTAAGCTCATTGTTTCTTTCATGACCTAAAATTTTCAACCACAATGCTCACTCACTTGCCTTTTAAATAATTAAAAAGAAAATAATGATTAATTGTGCTTATTTTTAATAAAATTAATTAAAATTTAATTTTGAACAATATTAAAAACGCATTCTTCTATATTAATTTAATATATTTGAAAATTATTAGTAAAATTGAATTATAATTAATAAAAAAAAATGAATTTATTTATATATTTGTAACAATTAAACTATTATAATGTGATTCCAATAAATTTGAAATTAAAAATAATAATTATGGGCTCCCTCCGATTATAGAATCAATCCACCATCAATCATTTTCCATTTCCTTATCTTAGGGTAATCCGTACATCAATCATCAACTAAAGTTGGAGAGAGTTGCTCCTTTTCCTCAATCACATCATCTTTTATATAATTAGAAAATGGTTGGATTTAGCTCAAAAATAATGCATAAAGGTGTAAATTATAAAGTGCTTTTTTCATAAGCGAAAGAGATGAGCATTATTAATTAGGTAACTCATGGAAAGTGCTTGCCAACTTGTGCAATTTGATTAATTATTCCTATTAGCTCAAGGAGTAATAAGGACGAGTCCGCCTCTCAGGAGAAATAAGGATGCCGTGTTTTTAGGCTTGAGTAAAGGAGTGATAAGGTGAATTCTGTAAATATTGTATATTTGAATGAGTCTTTGTGGTTGAGATTCTTTGGGTAATTCGTTCCCTTTCAAGTGATAGTCTTCATTATTTTTCTCCTCTTTTTCAGCAACCTCTGTTATTATTCTTTTTATTTAAGCTGAATGTATACTGTCAATTGGATTATTGAGGTTTCACATTAATAAAATTACATCTTCTTCACTTTGTTATCTTGGTATCAGAGCCTCAACGATCTGCTCACCATGGCTTCTTCTCTGAATGTAGCCAATTTTGTTACCTTAAAGCTCAAACAATCAAACTATCCTCTGTGGAGAGAACAACTTTTGAGTTTAGTGAAAGTCGGAATTGTCGGATCATTTGGTTAATGGCTTTCACGAAGATCGAAAATTCGTTACCCCTCCCAATCCAATTCCAGAAAACTATCAACCACAAGAATCGACATCTTCAAGGCGTGGCAAAAGTCGATAGATTACTTGTGGGTGGATCTATGGCACCCTTAGTGAGGAATCACTCGGACTTGTCATCGGACTAGAAACAGTTCATACTATTTGGAGTGCATTAAAAGATGCATATGCACAAGATTCTCAAGAGAGGGAATTTACCCTCAGACAGCAATTGACCTATTTTCGCAAAGATGAAAATCGGTCCATCACTGAACATCTGCGTTTGTTTAAAGAACTCTGCGACAGTTTAGCCGCTATCGGGAAAAAAGTACCCGATGAAGAAAAAGTCTTTTGTCTCCTTACGATGCAGGACCGATGCGAAGCGTTTACTACGACGATGCTTAAACCACCGCGACCCATTTTTAATGAACTGGTCTCTCAACTTAAGAATTTAGACCAGCGACGAGTGTGGTTTTCCACCTGAAACGAATCTGGTCTTGATCAAATTTCGCATGTGGCTTTTATGGAAATCAACGAATTCATCCAGTAATTCCGCGACTCGGCGTCCTAGATTTAATTCCCAAGGGCGTGGTTTTCAACCCCAGCCAACGCAACACCCCTTTCCAAACACAGAGTCGTATTCTTTCCACCGCCGACCTCCCGGTGATCGTAGAAGAATGACACCGGTGAACGAGTTGTATAAGAACGAAGTGTGTCAATACCGCAATGAGATGGTCACATCGCGAAGATTTCTCGGTGGATTCCACAAGAAAAACAAAGCGACCACTGCTCAAGCTCTTTCGGCACTCACATTGGATCACGATGTTGTAGATCTCGATGGGTTGCGGACTCGTGCATCGAATCATATGACAGTAACAAAAATCTATTCCATAAACTTATCGACTATTATGGACTGATTCCATAACCATCGCGATGGAACGTTTCTATCCATCGATGGTGTTGGAATGACGTCTATAGAAACGAAGCAAAAATTATCACTTTCAAATGTCTTTTCTGCTTCTGCTCTAAAAAGAATTTACTTTCGTAGGCCACCAATTAGATGATTATCCCGTGAATTGTGAATTTTCTAATGTTTCTATTTCATTAAGGATCGCATGACGGATGTGCATCAAGGGCCACGGAAAATAACCTTTATATCATGTCGTGAATTCGAAAGCATATTTTTCCAATCGATTTAGGTCCGGAGCAATGGACATATGGCATCAACGATTAGGACACCCTCAACCTTCTGCGATTTCTATGTTGTTTAATAAGAACCTTATTGAGGTTAAAGGTTCCTTGCATTCTAAATTTTTATGTGATAGCTGCCAATTAGGCAAATTGAGCAAATTTCCATTTAGTTTGTCTTCCAATAAAAGTACCCTTGTATTTGAAAAAGTTCATTGTGATTTATGGGGACCAGCCCCTGTTTTATCTTTTGCCAAATTTAAATATTATGCTTGCTTGGTAGATGACTATTCTAAATACTCTTGGCTTATACCACTAAAGAAAAAAACGGATTTCTTTGTTGCTTATAAAGCTTTTGAGCAGTTTGTGCTAAGACAATTTGGGAAGACCATCAAGGTTTTCCATTAGATGGAGGAGGTGAGTTTTTGAATAATGCTTTATCTACACATTTTCTTTAACAAGGTATAAAACATAAACTGTCGTGTCCTCATACACCCGAGCAAGCAGTCTTTGTCGAGCAGCGACACCGTTTTATTCGTGAATTAGGATTGACGATGATGTATCATAGTCATGTGCCATTGTCTATGTGGGTCGATGCTTTTCAAACCGCTGTTTTTTAATAAATAGGTTGCCTATACGTGCTATGGAATGAAAAAACATATTTTAAATTGCATGGAACTCATTTTGATTATAGCTCCCTACGTGTCTTTGGTTCTAAGTGTTTTCCATATATATGGGACACAAGAGGTCATAAGTTTGATCCTAAGTCTTGTTTATGTGTTTTTATAGGGTATAGTGAAAAACACAAAGGTTACAAATGTTTCAATCCCAAAACTAAGAAAATAATAATATCTCGACATGTGAGCTTTGATGAAAATGTTTTTCCGTATAAATCTGCATCTCCTAATAAAATGTTTGTTGACAAGCTTATGGATTCTTGGTTACCATCTGCGAGATTCTTGATTTTCCACTAGGTTACGAAGAAAGTGCAGTCCGGATGTATTACAGTTCCTATACCAAAGAACACATGACAATCGGACTATAGGAGATCATGAAACAGAATCCGATCCTACAAGTGAGTCTCCACTAGCGACTCATCATTCACACTCGATCTTTATTCAAGATGACGGATGCATCTAGAACAGTGAGCAGAGCAAATTGTCTCCACCTCCATTGTTTTTGTCAAATAGAGTTGAAGACACAGTTCAAAATTCCTTAGCAGCAGAGGACGTTGTTGGTAAACAAGTTGCTGCAATTGAATCAGACTCGGTGTTTTTGTCATCTCCAACTAATACTCATGTACCTGGTACTTCTATGATTGATGGTACTGTAATCAGTCTACCAACAGTTCATACGGATCAAGAAGAGTTGCTTCTCAAGTCCTGCTCATCATCTTTGGCTGAAATATCAGCTGAACAAGTTCAGGACGAAGCATTGCAGCCTCGACATTCGATGGTCACCAGGTCACAGTCCGGAATAGTTAAGCCAAACCCAAAGTATGCTTTACATGTGTCTATATCTCCTGATATACCTCCTGAGCCTAAAACTGTTAAGAGTGCTCTTGCACATCCAGGTTGGAAACAGGCTATGATAGAGGAGTATCAAGCTTTACAGTCAAACCACACTTGGGAACTTGTTCCTAGACCAGCGCATGTAAATATAATAGGGTGTAAGTGGGTTTTTAAAGCTAAAATAAATTCTGATGGGCATTTGGATAGATTGAAAGCTAGACTAGTTGCCAAGGGGTTTCATCAACTAGATGGTGTTGATTACACCGAAACCTACTCCCCTGTTATTAAACCAGGAACCATACGCTTAGTTCTTTCTGTGGCTTTAGTGAAAAATTGGCCAATTCGCCAATTAGACGTGAAAAATGCATTTTTGCATGGATTTATAACAGAAGATTTATATATGGATCAGCCACCTGGAATGAAAGATCCTAATTATCCTAATCATGTTTGCAAATTACAAATGAGCATTGTATGGTTTAAAACAGCTCAGAGCACTGGTTTAATAGGTTGAGTATGTTTTTAATTGATTATGGTTTTTTGCGCTTTAGCTGATCCATCCTTGTTTGTCATGCATACATCAACAGGTGTATTGGTTTTATTAATTTACGTGGATGATATGTTGTTAACAGGATCGTCTATGGCTCTAGTTCAGAATTTTTTGCAGGTCTTAAGCAAGGAGTTTTCCATGAAAGACCTTGGGCCATTGCATCATTTTCTAGGCATTCAAATTCAATCGACTGACTCTGGGTTACAATTGAATCAAACCCGTTATGCCTATTCAATTTTGGAAAGAGCTCAGATGGTGGATTGTCAACCGATGCCCACTCCACTTGTTCAGCGACACGAAGCTCTTACAGACACGACACCAGTAGCTGATCCCACCTTCTTTCGAGGGCTTGTGGGTTCGTTACAGTATTTGACACTAACCCGACCGGATTTGTCCTATAGTGTCAACTATATTTCTCAATTCATGCACAGTCCAACTTTGTCTCACTTAAAATATGTTCGTCGTATATTACGATATCTCAAAGGAACAATACATTTTGGCTTATTTTTTAAAAAAGATACCTCACTTGTTCTTAGTGCATTTTCTGATGCAGACTGGGCCGGATGTCCAACCACACGACGGTCTACTACAGGCTACTGTACTTTTCTTGGTTGCAATATCATTTCCTGGTGTGCCAAGAAACAACACTGCTATGCTGCGTTCTAGCACCGAGGCCGAGTATCGTTCCATGGCTCACATCGCAGAGCTTACTTGGCTTGGATATCTCTTACAGGACTTGCAAATCTATCCCAAGCAGCCGCCTATTTTATATGGTGATAATCTTAGTGCACTACATTTAACAGTTAATCCAGTATTACATTCACGCAGTAAGCATGTTGCTATTGACTATCACTATGTTAGAGAGCGTGTTGCTCAAGGGGTTTTGATCACAAGATACATTCCCTCAGCATATCAAATCGCTGATATATTTACGAAGTCCATGACAAAGGCTCGCCTAGCACAATTTCGACGCAAACTATGTCTCCACCCTGGACATAGTTTGAGGGGGGATATTAGCTCAAGGAGTAATAAGGACGAGTCCGCCTCTCAGGAGAAATAAGGATGCCGTGTTTTTAGGCTTGAGTAAAGGAGTGATAAGGTGAATTCTGTAAATATTGTATATTTGAATGAGTCTTTGTGGTTGAGATTCTTTGGGTAATTCGTTCCCTTCCAAGTGATAGTCTTCATTATTTTTCTCCTCTTTTTCAGCAACCTCTGTTATTATTCTTTTTATTTAAGCTGAATGTATACTGTCAATTGGATTATTGAGGTTTCACATTAATAAAATTACATCTTCTTCACTTTGTTATCTATTCCTTCCTTTCTCTAATCTTTAACATGCCATGCAAATATTAAGTAAATTTGTGGGTAGCCAAGTCCATAATTGATGTGGGTATACATAATAGTGCTCTCTCCATTATGCCAAATCCTAAGAATCAATTTCGTCGGTTGGTAATGGACACACTTCTGTTAATTAAATCACAAATGCATAATTAGGCTGGGCATTAGGCACTTTCCTTCTAACCAATTATCTAATCTAATAAACTCCAGTATGTTTCTTTAATCAACAACTTGTTTACTGTGGTTTCCAGTTTCCAGTTTCCCGTTTCTTTCCTCCTTCCTCTGCTTGAGATGTCTTCTGTTGGTAATACATTATAATTTAGTTTAATCTAACCTTTGAAAACAAAAGGAAACAGCTAACCAATCCGCACAGAAGGGTCAATTTACCTCTATTTTATTTGTAATGAATGAATCCATCTCAATCTTAGCTTGTTTCCCATTCACAGAAATTTAAAATGATTCCATGAGTTAGCTATGCAAGATGAAATTAAGGAAAAGAAATGTCAAGAGGATGCTGGATAGTAGAGAAGCCACATTGGTTATAAGCAAACATTTCTTCATAAAAACTCAAATACTGTTATACATCACTCTGTATTGACTAGCAAAGCCCAAAATCCCAATAAACCATCACATATTTATACATTTCAATCTGTACAGAAGAATCAAACCTCTCCTATACTGGCAGGCAGAATTGCCAGAAGAAATATTCCTCCTCAGAATTTAATCTACAGCATAATTCGAGTAATTTGATTAATATATCTCTTCTCTTCGTTTTGCCCTGACTTGATTTCCTCTGCACATCTCAAAGTCTTCTCTATCTGATAGCCTCCTCCAATGCTCACTTCCCTTTCTAAATGGCAACAATAGCTTTCGAAAACACTTACGTTCACATGCAATTTGAAACCCATCAAGAACAGAAATTCAAGTTCCAACTTATTCAGCTCATTTGTAGTTAATCCCCCAACTCTTGCAAAATAAGAATTCCTGTAATTCCTGTTCAAGAAATTGGCAAGATTCTTGAGAACTTTTTCTTTTTTCAAAATAAAACCAAGAAAATAAAAGAGATAGGAGAAAGAATACAACATACATGTCCTCTACATATTTGGAAGCCACCATGATGGTCGTAATGAGAAGCCTATGCACATTTCTTGCATTGATCCTAAACCCAGGATTGGCCTGGCAAAATCGATCAATATAGGCATAGGCAACAACGTAAATAGAGGGGCCGGCTCGAGTGTATCGGAATATTCTCTCAAGATAGGATTGAATTGTCATATCTGGTGTCTCGAAGCAATCAAAGACCCTAGTTCTAATGTCCTTTGATAATGCCCATGAACAGTTCTTGGCGATTCTCTCATTTCTAGCCATGGTTCTTTCGATTAGAGAAGCAAGAACAGATATTACTAATGGGGTATGGGAGTCACTTTGGTATGAATAGGAGTATAGATCTGATCGGAGCTTTCTCGGAGAAATTGCAAGCGAAGATGTAGCCATTCGCGAATCAAGTTGAAAGAGAGAGAGAGGGAGAGAGAGGGAAGAAGATAAGAGATGGGGTTTTGTTGTGAAAAGTGGTTGTCTTGAAAAGGATTTATGCCATTTTGTTGTGAAAAATGGTTGTCTCGAAAAGGATTTATACCAGAAGGATTACAAATTTGATAGGGAGAGGGAGAGAGAGTTGTTGGGTAGTTGCTACTTGCTAGGAACGGTGAGGTTTTAGGAGCATTTATAGTGGGGGGAGATTTAGAAGGTACCCCATAGGAAATAGAGGAGACTTGGTAAGTTCCGTGGCCGGAGGGATAGTTGCAGCTGTGAAAGTGAATAAAATGAAAGTGAATAAAATAAAATAGGAGACATTGGTTTGGGCCATTTGGAAGGTGGTTGGAAGCGAACATAATATCAAATTATAAAGATTTGAGTGCCTTCCTACAGTCCTATGTATGTGTAAAGCCAATCTCACTCACTCCCTTCCATTGTATTGTATAATACTATTATATGGTACAAAGTCTCTAGAGTCCTCGCTCTTCTACAACGGAGGTCGCCGACAGTGGGGTTGTAAGCAAGGGCGGATTTATGTGGAAGGCAGTGGGTTCAATTGACCCCACTGACTTCGGAATATAAAATAATAATTTATATAATTAATTTTTCTTTTTTAAAAAATAATTATATAAAGGTTAAGTACTATTAAATAAAAAAAGACAAATTAAAAAAGATTTCTTGTATTTGGATGGAATTTTAAATCCATTGAAATAATAGAAAATCTTAATATTATATTTTAAGAAAAATTTTATTGCTCTTTTCGATTTTTTTTTCAATTTTTTATTCTCATATTCATAAAAATTACACTATTTTTTTCATCTTTTTTATTTTTATTATTATTTTTTTTATTCTCTATCTAATTTATTTTGTCTTTTTTTTATTATTTAATAAATTTTTGATGACATATATTAATACAAATATTTTTAATAGTATTAATAAAGAAGCAATTATATGATACTTTATAAAATAAAAATTTATTTAAAATAATTATAAATTTAATATTATTACAAGAATTTGTTATTTTATAAAATTATTTTTATTTATTTTTTATTTTATTCTTTTTATATATAGAAAATTTATATGTATTAATTTTCTTGTTCTCATTAAATAATTTATTATTCTATATAATATTTTTTATTTAAATTGTGTGAAATAAAGTTTGTCTCACTGACATAACTTTCTACATCCGCCCCTGGTTGGAAGGGTAAGAAAATGGGCATGAAGGGAGGGGAGAGTTTGGACCCACATAACAAGACGGCATTTTTGCAAGAAGATTTTGAGCATGAGAAGTCCAAAGTGGTTCCATCTTTGATCACACGTGCAATGGCTTGAGCTATCTATTTCATCAAATCTTCGCCGCATCCTTCATTTTGTCCTCCAAAGGCTATGGTCAATACATCAAATTTAAGATGAGGATTATTATTATTATTATTATTATTATTATTATTATTATTATTATAAATTCAATTAATAATTTATATTAATGAATTTAAATATTAAATGTCTGGTAATATATTATCTGAATTCATCATATTATAATCAAATTAAATTATACATTCAAAAAATACCCAACACATTAGAATTATGAGTCAATCATCACAACAGTTAATGTTTTAAAGAATATGACTAATACGAACCTCCCCATCCTACGAACGATCAATCAAGAATTTATAAAAGGGGCAAAACCATTCACTCACTTCAATCTTTAGACATATGGGAGCATAGTCGAGTTTAAAAGCAAAACATCTAATTGATGAAGAAATGGAGATAATCCCACTGCCACTCAAGTAGAAGCCCAGCTCATCATGTCTGGTTAATCAAAGTAAATAACTGTTGGATATCAGAGACTCAATATCTCAATTGAGCCTACTTTCATGTGTGTCCAATAAGCTTGGCCCAAATAGGAAGTTCTGCAACAGTCCAACAGGAAGCTTGAGGTCTGGAAAGGGCTGAGACATGTTCCAACGAAGCCAAGGCCCAAGACCAAAAGAAAATTATCTGCTCTCACTCGAAAAAATCCAAGAAGTGAGCTGAGCTCAACCCATAAACAAACTCACCATAAAAGTGATATTTAGTTTAGCCCAACTAACAATTATTTATCAGTGCAATTGGACTAGGTGAGATTTGGAGTTATCGTTGAGAAATTACCATTTTAAATATACGTTAAATAATTAATTTAAGAATTAATTTTAATATATTTTTAAAACTTTTTTTTTCAAAAAAATCTAAGACGGCTTTTTTTTCCTTAAATAATGAGACTTTAATCACATAAATTTTATTTCGGTCCTCCATAAATTTAATCATGAATATTCAAATTTAATAAATTTAACCATGAATATTCAAATTTTACAAAATTTTATAAATTTGATATCAAATTTATATATATATATTTTTTATATTTTTTTAAGATATATTATATACTTTCAATATAATTATATATACTTATGTGTGTATATATAATTATGAACTAAATATAACTTAATATTACATTTTATTTTTTTATATTTTTTAAATAATTTTAATTATAAATACATAAAATTACCTTATCATTCTTAATTATAAATATATTATTATCTTTCATATATATATATATATATATATATATATATATATATATATATTAATTTTTAATTATATTTATATATTATAATTAAATATTATATGATTAATAAATAGTTAAAATGTATATTATATGATATACTATTATATTATATAATATATTTAATCCTAAATTATATGTGTACCTTATAATTAAATATTATATAATTTAGGTATAGCTAAAAGATATATTATATATTATGTATTAATAACTCAATTCAAACCTTAAATGTTAATTTAAGTATGACTTTTTAAGAAAATAATTACATAAAATTATTTTAAGAACCAAGAATTGAAGTGGAATCATACCAAATTGAACTGAAACCGAAGAACCGATAACTTTACAGAATTGAAACCAAAATAATGAAGAATCAAACCAAAATCTTACTGTCACAACCCAACCTATGGGCTGGACCAGCACTAGGACCTGGGCCAGCCTAAAGCCCCCGAGGCCCGTAGTAAGCCTAACTGTTCATTAACCCAACTCTAAGGCCCATTTGGGCCCAATATCAAGAAAACAAACGGACAAAGTCCGGCCATAAAATGGACTTTCCAACGGGGAGTTTTCGACTCACCCGACCTGTAAACACAATAAATACTCAATTGGGGAGCTCAGCTCACCCTCCACATACTCATATCCTCATAAAAATAAATGGGAGCTCAGCTCCCTCATCCAATCCATCAAACATGCATATTATTATACGTTTACAGGTCCAACATGATAATAATATTACAGACCATAATCAAATAAATACTTCTAACACATGCGGAAATTCTATGAGTAAATAAAATTACACAAATATTGATAAACAACCTGCGAAGGAGAAAAGCAGATTAACAAAAATAAAATCCTCCTGTAGCCTGAAAAAAATATTGAACAGGAGTGAGCGTTCGACTCAGAGAGTAAAATATCAATTTTAACCATAATCTCTATAACTATCTAAAACTAATGCACCCTGTAGAGTGAAATGCAACATCCACATCATTTTCACATCATAACATCAAAAAGGTAATTTAGAGCACTCACGCACCCTGTAGCATCAATCATAACATATGGGAGCTGATCCCCTATACAGCTCTCTTAAATCCAACCTGGTGCCAGCGAAGAACTCAAGCCGGACTTTCGCTTAATAAGCCAAATCGAGGGTCCCAGCGAAGAACTCAAGCCGTGACTACCCCTCGAAGGATCGGGTCCCAGCGAAGAACTCAAGCCGTGACTACCCGTCCTATCCATAGTCCACACCACATCACACGCACGCCAACGCACGCACACTGTTCCAAATTACCACAACAACATTATGGCACTTTTAACATTTATCAATGCATCATAAATCATGCCTAGAGTTTAACTACATAAATATATGCATATAAGTGATGCATGGGCATACTTGAACATATAATAATAGTGAAATTACAATTAAAATTAATATTTTACTCACAGACTTGACGACAATCACTGTGGCGGCTGGGCGGAGGAAGAAGGCTGTCCCGGCTCACCTGACAATTATATTACAATTATTTAATACAATCTGACTCAATACAAACAAAGAAAAAGACCAATTACGTCCTAAGTCGTGCCGAAAATCCGACAGAGTCTCCCCTATACCTAGGACCTACCCAACCTGCAAAAGGGTTCAAAACACACTTCTATACTCACAATCCATATATCCACAACTCAATCATATCACACAGCCCCTCCTGGGCCCATCAAATCAGTCATCCATCACAATACGCAAAATTTCAATTTAGTCCTTGTTATTGATCATTTTTGCAAAAACTGCCCAAACAAGCTCTAAAAATTATAAAACTTTGCCCCGCGGTCCTTAGCAACATCACTAAGCTATTGCAAAAAGAATCATAATTTTCTAAGCTACCACGAATATTTTATTGATTTTTAATCCTATTTAAGCACTAGAAAATTACGAAAAAGCAAGGTTCGGGTTTACCTTTGCCGATTCCGACTTCGGGGACGCGCTCGGGACGTCTGACAATGGGGGGCTAGCCAAAACCTCGGTCCAATTCGGAGACTTTTCCAGAACGGTGCATCGCCGAATTTCGCAGACCGTCGAATTTCCGCGAATCGAGGATACCTACACGAAGCCCATAACACGGGGGTTAGTACATAAATTTTTCAGAATTTTCTAAACTCATTAAAGGCTCGGAAAAACACTGCGAAGTTCCGTGAGACCCACTGAAAAACGGTGTCGGAAAAATTTGAAATTTATGTCACCGCGAAGCTCTCGACGAGTGGAGCGTGCTGGTACCCTCGGTTTTCTCGTGGGATTCACGGTTTTCGAGAAATCTAGCCCAAAAGTCGAAATGGGCTAAAATCTTCCAGAGCAAAAATCGGACAAACCACTCGATGGATTTCGGCGTTCTTAATGTCTATGGAAAGCTCTCGCCGAGTAGATGATTTTAGACACAAGACCCGGTCTAATTGGTGGCCGGATCGGCCGAATTTTGGCCGGGGAAGCTGAATCGGCAGCGCGAGGGCATTTCAGCGTTTCGGCCGTTTGGGCGTGTGGCCAGGCTGGGCGCGCGTCGGTGAAGTGGGCAGGTGGTGGCCGGTGGGGGTGAGGAGAGAAAACGCGAGGAAGAGAGAAGGAGGAAGGAACGCGCGCGGGAGGAAGAAAAAGAGAAGAAGACTGGTCCGATTCGGCCGGTTCAATTCGAAATACAAAATTTTTGAATTTTTACTCTGCCTCGGGACCGAAAACGAGGTCTAAAAATTTCGAAAAAATTTCAGAAAACTCAGAAAAATACGTAGACTCCAAATATATTTTTAGTTTTGCCACGTGATTTTTAAATTAATTTTTAAAAATCATCAAAGTTTATATTTTCGGAAAATCGAACCCGATTTTTAAAATCCGAAAAATCTCAAAAAAATTCCTAAAATTTAAATAAAATTAAAATACCAAAAATGCTCATAAATTTAATATTTTTGGGGTGTTACATTCTTCCCCCCTTACAGAAAATTCGTCCTCGAATTTTACACAAGGCAGAATAAAGCACATGATTATACATTGAACAAATAAGGGTACTTGCTACGCATGTCCCGTTCTGACTCCCAGGTGCACTCTTCCACTGACTGACTCCTCCACAAAACCTTAACCATAGGGATCTGTTTTGATCTCAGCTGTCTCACTTGGTAGTCCACTATGGCTACAGGCTGCTCCTCAAATGTCAAGTTCTCTTTTAGCTCTATCACATCCGGCTGCAGTACATGAGAAGGATCGGGAATGTATATCCTGAGCATGGAGATGTGAAACACGGGATTAACGTGAGAGAGGTTGGGTGGTAGCTCCAACCGATAGGCAACTGCTCCAATTCTATCAGTAACCTCAAAAGGTCCGATATACCGAAGTGCCAACTTGCCCTTCTTTCCAAATCTCATGACTCCCTTCATTGGAGAAACCTTCAGGAATACATAGTCGCCATCGCAAACTCCACATCCCTCCATCCGGGTCCGTGCATAACTCTTCTCTTCATCGAAAGTCATCGATCGTTCCTCGATTAAAGAACTACCTCCTGAAGTGTACTGCACTAGGTCTACATCATGCACCTTCTCTTCCCCCATTTCCGTCCAACACAGAGGAGACCTACACTTTCTTCCATATAATGCCTCATAGGGTGCCATCCCTATCTTTGGAGTGTGCTTGTTGTTGTAGGCGAACTCCACCAAAGCTAGCTGCTCATCCCATTGACCTCCAAAATCCAAGACACTCATGCGAAGCATGTCTTCCAGTGTTTGGATTGTCCTTTAGGACTGTCCGTCTGTCTGAGGGTGGAAAGCCGCATCAAGTTCAATCAGGTGCCAAGTTCCTCCTGCAACTTTCTCCAAAACCGAGAAGTGAACTGGGGCCCTCTGTCAGATATTATGGAAGCCGAAACTCCATGCAATCTGACTATTTCTCGAATGTAAAGCCGGGCATACTGTGCCACAGAGTATGTAGTCTTTACAGGTAAGAAGTGAGCTGATTTGGTTAGACGGTCTACAATTACCCATATCGAGTCATATCCTCGCGTGGTACGAGGCAACCCAGTCACAAAATCCATAGTGATCATTTCCCACTTCCATTCTGGGATAGGGAGCTCTTGCAGCTTCCCTGACGGTCTCTGGTGTTCAAACTTCACCTTCTGACAAGTCAAGCACTTGGACACAAAGTCTGCTATGTCTTTCTTCATGCCATTCCACCAATAGCTATCTTTCATATCATGGTACATCTTGGTGGAACCTGGGTGGACATTGTACAGTGTGTAGTGTGCCTCTCGCATGATTTCATTCCTGAGGTTGTCTACATCGGGCACACATATCCTAGAACCTTGTACTAGGGCGCTATCATTGGCAAATCCAAACTTACCACCTTCACCTTGCTGTACTCTCTCTATAATCTTCATCAATTGTTGGTCTCGTGGCCGGGAAACTCTAACTCTGTCTCAAGTCCGGCCTCACCGAAAAGTGAGCCAACAATACCCTCATCCGAAAGATCTAGGATTAAACCTTGATCCATCAACTCATGTACCTCTGAATCGGTGGTCTCTTCTCATCTGAAATGTGCGCCAAATCGCTGTAAGATTTTCTCGCCAAGGCATCCGCCACAACATTGGCCTTTCCAGGTGGTACCGGATGGTGCAATCATAGTCTTCGTAAGCTCCATCCATCTCCTCTGTCTCAAGTTTAAATCCTCTGTTGGAAGATGTACTTTAAACTCTTGTGGTCGGTGTATATCTCGCACACTTCACCATACAGTAGTGTCTCCGATTTTAAATGCAAAGACTACACCGCCATTTTCAAATCATGGGTGGGGTAGTTCGCTCATGCCTCTTCACCGCCTTGAAGCATAAGCCACTACCTTTCCATTCTGCATCAAGACACACCCTAGGCCAACTCGAGGCGTCACAATACACGGTGTATCCTTCACCACTCACTGTAGTGTCAACACAGGGCGTGGTTAGACAATCCTTAAGCTTCGAAACTCACCTCACGCTTATCTGTCCAAATGAATGGAACATTCTTCCGGTCAACTTAGTTAGGGAGCCGCTATCTGGAGAAATCTTGCACAAAACGCCTATAGTAGCGGCTAAACCTGTAAAACTTCGCACCTCGGTGGATCGTTGTAGGCCTAAGCCAATCGCCATAGACTTCAATTTTCTTGGGATCCACTTGAATGCCGTCACTAGAAACCACGTGTCCCAAGAATGAGATGCTTTCTAGCCAAAATTCACATTTTGAAAATTTGGCATATACCGTGCTCCTCAACGCCCGCAACACCATCCTCAAGTGCCACACGTGTTCTTCCTCGGTCCGAGAGTACACCAAAATGTCATCTATGAATACGATGACAAAACGGTCCAAAAATGGCTTGAACACCCTGTTCATCAAGTCCATGAAGGCTGCTGGTGCATTAGTGAGTCCAAAAGACATCACCAAGAACTCATAATCACCATATCTTGTCCTAAAAGCCGTTTTGGACACATCCTCATTCCTGATTCTCAATTGATGGTAGCTTGATCGCAGGTCTATTTTGGAAAAGAATCTAGCTCCTTGGAGCTGATCAAACAAATCATCGATCCGAGGAAGTGGATACTTGTTCTTCACAGTCACCTTGTTCAGCTGTCTGTAGTCGATACACAACCTCAATGACCCATCCTTCTTTCTCACAAATAAAACAGGAGCGCCCCAAGGTGAAATGCTCGGACGTATAAAACCCTTGTCCAAAAGCTCCTATAGTTGCTCCTTCAGCTCTTTCAATTCTGCTGGTGCCATCCTGTAAGGTGGCATCGATATGGGGTTTGTACCCGGCACAACATCAATGCAAAACTCTATTTCCCTTCCTGGTGGCAACCCTGGAAGCTCCTCTGGGAAGACATCCATAAATTTTCTGACAACAGGAACATTTTCCATGCTGACACCTTCTACAGATGTATCTCTCACCAATGCCAAATACCCTTGGCATCCACGCCTCAACATTTTTCTGGCACTAATTGCTGATACCAAATTATATGGAGCCACGCTCCTGTCACCATCAAAGCTAAATTCTTCCATACCAGGTATGTGGAAATACACCTTTTTGTTCCTGCAGTCTAAAGTGGCATAGTGAGTTGACAACCAATCCATCCCCAGGATTACATCAAAATCCACATCGGTAGAGGAACCAAGTCTGCTGGGAGGATCTTTCCATCCACTACCATTGGGCTACCCGGAAAAACCATATCTACATCTATGTTGTCACTAAGTGGGGTAGCTACTGACAAAGGGCACTCTAAAGTTGTAGAGTTTCTACCCAACCTCATGGCAAACACAGGGGAGACAAATGAGTGCGTAGCACCCGGATCTATCAAAACACGAGCCTCATAAGAACAGACTGTAAGAATACCGCCACAACCGCATTGGAAGCCCGAGCATCCCGGTGGGTCGTGGTGAAAACCCGAGCTGACTTCTACCCCGAGTGGCGTAACTCGACATCGACTTCTACCTCCAGACCGCCTCCAAATCCACGCCCCTTGTCTCGCCCTCATGGCCATCGAATCGATCGCTTGCCATGTTGGAAGTACCGGATACAATCGCGAGGAACATTTGCAATGTAACTCGTGACCCCATCCGTGGCTCATCAAAACGGGCATTCTCTAGCAAAGTGACCGGGTTGGCCACACCAAGCATACTCGATCCCATCAAACAAGGTCCCGAATGTCCTCTTCCACACTGCACACGGTGCCAAAGAGGATCTGAACTGCACCTAATCGCTGCACTCAAATGTGACCGCTGCTGGATCCGTACCCTGGTCTAAATCCTCGTGGTCTGTGTCTAAAACCACTCTTCTTGTTCCTACTTCTTCCTCTGTAATTATTCTGGCCACCACTGTCTGGAGTACCCATGGAAGGGAATCCTGAGGAACCCTCGCCTGCTTTTTCTTGGCTCTCCATTGTCATCCGCAAAGATAATCGATCTCTATCTGTCTAGCTCGATCAACTACCACGCCAAAAGACCGATCGACATCATGGCTAGGTTCGCATACCTCTTGTCAAGCCCCTTAGGAATCTCTTCACCTTCATAGTTTCGTAGCTACTGCTGCAGGGCATATCTGCTCAATTCCGTAAATTCAGAGCATATTCGTCTCTGCACTGCCATTGTCTTAAGGCCTCAAAGGCCCACCGCTTCGATCTCAAGCTTTCGCACAAACCGATTGATAAAAGTTCCACAACCGAGCCCATGTCAAATCCTCCATCCGGTAACACGTAGTCATTCATCCATTGTCTAGGCATAGGCCCCATGACATGCCGCATACACTCTATCAATCTTCTATCACCAATCAGACTGCTCTCGCCGCCTCAGAATCCAAAACCGATATGCATCGTCGACACATCATAGGTACTGTGCACCAACTTCTTGAAATTTATGATCTGCTTGTAAGGTTCTCCTCTTGGTGCGTGGATCGCTGCTTGTGGAGGGTAGACCATATCTCGCGCCATCATATCGATGGTTCTCTCGCAACCCAGCCTAGAGTAGTCGCCATGGGGTCCATGGGACCCTATGCCACAAAAGATCGATCTCGACGGTGGCACCGCTCTTCTACTTGAGCACTCTAGGCCTCCTACCCCGCCTCCTGGCAGGCGCCTCATCTGTCCGACACCTCGTCAGCACATCCGTTCTCGTGCAAGGCAGCTCTCCTACTTCTGCTCATTTTCCTAAAATTCAGCAGCATTAGCCCACAAAATTCAAAACTGTACATTACATAGCTCTATAGACTCATGTTTACACACAATATATAAAGCAGAAACTAGAAGCAAAGATGACAATGCAAGACGAATATGGACCCTATTTTTCCGCATGTGACTCCTAGTAGACTCTTCCCAACATTTTAGATGAACATTCCCTAAGAATCTGGAGCCTAAGCTCTGAAACCACATCTGTCACAACCCAACCTATGGGCCGGACCGGCACTAGGACCTGGGCCAGCCTAAAGCCCCCGAGGCCCGTAGTAAGCCTAACTGTTCATTAACTCAACTCTAAGGCCCATTTGGGCCCAATATCAAGAAAACAAACGGACAAAGTCTGGCCATAAAATGGACTTTCCAACGGGGAGTTTTCGACTCACCCGACCTGTAAACACAATAAATACTCAATTGGGGAGCTCAGCTCACCCTCCACATACTCATATCCTCATAAAAATAAATGGGAGCTCAGCTCCCTCATCCAATCCATCAAACATGCATATTATTATACGTTTACAGGTCCAACATGATAATAATATTACAGACCATAATCAAATAAATACTTCTAACACATGCGGAAATTCTATGAGTAAATAAAATTACACAAATATTGATAAACAACCTGCGAAGGAGAAAAGCAGATTAACAAAAATAAAATCATCCTGAATCATGAAAAAAATATTGAACAGGAGTGAGCGTTCGACTCAGAGAGTAAAATATCAATTTTAACCATAATCTCTATAACTATCTAAAACTAATGCACCCTGTAGAGTGAAATGCAACATCCACATCATTTTCACATCATAACATCAAAAAGGTAATTTAGAGCACTCACGCACCCTGTAGCATCAATCATAACATATGGGAGCTGATCCCCTATACAGCTCTCTTAAATCTAACCTGGTGCTAGCGAAGAACTCAAGCCAGACTTTCGCTTAATAAACCAAATCGAGGGTCCCAGCGAAGAACTCAAGCCGTGACTACCCCTCGAAGGATCGGGTCCCAGCGAAGAACTCAAGCCGTGACTACCCGTCCTATCCATAGTCCACACCACATCACACGCACGCCAACGCACGCACACTGCTCCAAATTACCACAACAACATTATGGCACTTTTAACATTTATCAATGCATCATAAATCGTGCCTAGAGTTTAACTACATAAATATATGCATATAAGTGATGCATGGGCATACTTGAACATATAATAATAGTGAAATTACAATTAAAATTAATATTTTACTCACAGACTTGACGACAATCACTGTGGCGGCTGGGCGGAGGAAGAAGGCTGTCCCGGCTCACCTGACAATTATATTACAATTATTTAATACAATCTGACTCAATACAAACAAAGAAAAAGACCAATTACGTCCTAAGTCGTCAGAAAACCGGCTGAGTCTTCCCTATACCTAGGACCTACCCAACCTGCAAAAGGGTTCAAAACACACTTCTATACTCACAATCCATATATCCACAACTCAATCATATCACACAGCCCCTCCTGGGCCCATCAAATCAGTCATCCATCACAATACGCAAAATTTCAATTTAGTCCTTATTATTGATCATTTTTGCAAAAACTGCCCAAACAAGCTCTAAAAATTATAAAACTTTGCCCCGCGGTCCTTAGCAACATCACTAAGCTATTGCAAAAAGAATCATAATTTTCTAAGCTACCACGAATATTTTATGGATTTTTAATCCTATTTAAGCACTAGAAAATTACGAAAAAGCAAGGTTCGGGTTTACCTTTGCCGATTCCGACTTCGGGGACGCGCTCGGGACGTCTGACAATGGGGGGCTAGCCAAAACCTCGGTCCAATTCGGAGACTTTTCCGGTAACGGGTCTGTCTGGCCGGAATTTCGCAGACCCGGTCAACTGTCGAATTTTCGCGAATCGAGGATACCTACACGAAGCCCATAACACGGGGGTTAGTACATAAATTTTTCAGAATTTTCTAAACTCATTAAAGGCTCGGAAAAACACTGCGAAGTTCCGTGGGACCCACCGAAAAACGGTGTCGGAAAAATTTGAAATTTATGTCGCCGCGAAGCTCTCGACGAGTGGAGCGTGCTGGTACCCTCGGTTTTCTCGTGGGATTCACGGTTTTCGAGAAATCTAGCCCAAAAGTCGAAATGGGCTAAAATCTTCCCGAGCAAAAATCGGACAAACCGCTCGATGGATTTCGGCGTTCTTAATGTCTATGGAAAGCTCTCGCCGAGTAGATGATTTTAGACACAAGACCCGGTCTAATTGGTGGCCGGATCGGCCGGATTTTGGCCGGGGAAGCTGAATCGACAGCAGGGGGCATTTGCGCTGTGCCGTTTAGCGCATTACTGGTCATGGCGGTCATTTACCGGGGTCAAGGTGGTCGGCTACGGGGTGGGGAGGAGAGAGAAAACGTGAGGAAGAGAGAAGGAGGAAGGAACGCGCGCGGGAGGAAGAAAAAGAGAAGAAGACTGGTCTGATTCGACCGGTTCGATTCGGCCGGTTCGATTCGAAATACAAAATTTTTGAATTTTTACTCTGCCTCGGGACCGAAAACGAGGTCCAAAAATTTCGAAAAAATTTCAGAAAACTCAGAAAAATACGTAGACTCCAAATATATTTTTAGTTTTGCCACGTGGTCTTTAAATTAATTTTTAAAAATCATCAAAGTTTATATTTTCGGAAAATCGAACCCGATTTTTAAAATCTGAAAAATCTCAAAAAAATTCCTAAAATTTAAATAAAATTAAAATACCAAAAATGCTCATAAATTTAATATTTTTGGGGTGTTACACTTACCAAAATTTTAATTTAATTTTGATTCTTAAGTAAATCCCGAATTAAACTGTAATTGAACACCCCTGCGGGTGATGGTTAAAATTGTAAGTAATTTTGGTCTGATTTTGAGGGAAACTGAGTTTTTCACCGTCGAGGGTCTTTTATAGCTACCTTGCTAGGTTTTATTTTTATGTCCCTAGTTTTCCATTGTTTTTTTGTTTTCTTGTGTTATGTTTGTTGTAGCTTCTTGACCATAGTCTCTAAGTGTCAGCTTTTTTTTATCAGAGATTGCACCAGGATTTAATATGGCAAACAAATTGGAGCAATTCCAGAGCATTGTGTCCGGTTGGAAAATGAAAACTATACTTGGTCCTATTTAATCCTTTATCTTCTGTATTATGAAATACTTATTCCATCAATAGGAGATAAATTTTAACAATCGTGATTATAATATTATATTCTCTCAACTTAATTAAAAATATAATATAATTTTTTTTAATTTTTAAAATTTACACAGTAAAATTTTTATAATTTTCAATAACTGATTTTTTAGCTAAATTGTTATAATAAAGCACTTAATCAGTATTTCTTTTTCCTCTCTCAAGTCATATGTAAATAAAATATTTCTTTTATCTAGAGAGAAAATAATTTTAATTTTATATTGTGCATAAGAGAGGAAAAAATTATGTTAACTAAGCAACACGCTGAATATATTCATCTTAATATCTAACTGAAAAATCAGCAATAGAAAGTCAATGGAATTTTAATTATGCAAAATTTGAAAATTTGAAGAAGTTTTGTGTTATACTTTAGAATTAAAGACTATAATATTACAATCATATAAATTCAGAAATAATTATTGAAATTTATCCTATTAATGGGTTACTAACTCATAGGATGCTATTGGATCAAATTCTATATTGAAACTGACAATTTCAGTTTAAGTTTTATAGGGACAGAAACCGGACTTGTGATCTCCATCCATTTTTGTTTTTATTTTGATTTCAATTTTAATCAAATTTAATGATTTTTTTAATTGAAAAATAATTTTAATTTAAAATCAAATCGAACCGAAGCTATCAATTTTAACCTAATTTTAATATAATTTAAAGTTAATTTTAATTTTTAATTGAACAAGTCTGATTTCAATTTATAGACGATGACCAGCCGGCTCTACTAATAGCTTCTCATATGTGCGTTGCTAAGCATGTGATTTCAATTTCAGTTTTATATACAAACTATATATATATAATTATAAAATGCCTGAACTTGAATTCTTTTTACATATTAATTCAAAATATAAAAATTGATCTTAATTTTATGTTTTATTAATTGTAATGGAAATCAATTTATTAGAAATTATTAAAAATAATACTTTACATATTGTTAAAATTTTTTTGATAAAATTAAGTCAATTTAATAGCATGTGGCGCTCGCCTCTGGAGATCAATCGCCATAGCCATTGCAAAAAGCTTTGACTGGTACGCTCGAGCCATACCATATAATGTCTTGTTACCTGTGACTTTCCTTTGGATCCATCAATAATGGTGGTGAGAAAAATATCTCAAAAAGCAAGTGAGCCTTACCCTTTGTTTGATTCAGGGGTTATAATGGTAAGGGAAAGTAAGGGATGATTTTAAAGAATTTTTTACTTATTTAGAATGGAGAATTTAGGGATAGGAAGGGTTTTGGGGGGTTGAAAACCTTCAAAAATCTATTATTTATTATCAACGCCATCCAATTAAGTAAAATAAGATTATAAAACTTTCATTTACATTACTTCCCTTTCAAATATAAATAAAACTATTATCTTACTTTATCGTATCATATTTTTCATTACCGTACTTTACCTTATTTTATTAAACCTCTCAATGCCCCATCTAAACAAATCCTTAATCTCATTAACCACGCTTCTCATTTGATCATTAAAAAAAAGAGAATCCTCTGATATTAAAATGGGAAAATTAAGCTAATGGGATTAATTTACGTGGAAAAAGATTAATATACGTAGAAAGAATCCCTTTCATTGAGCAGATGGAAGACAAAATCTGGTGAGCCAAAAAGCCAAGATTTTAAAGGAAAAGCAAAAGCAAAGCATGTGGTTATCTAATAGTCCAAGCGTTCGTTAGATAATCATTTATCTTTTTTTTTTTTTTCTTATATATTTGTGAATATTACTGATCAGCACAAAATCACACAAGTGGGTAGACATCGCATTCGCATCCAAACATAGAATCAATACTGGTGGATGTTACAGCCAGTCTTGAAAGTATGTTGGCTTTCTATATAATTTTTTATTAAATTAAAAAAATAATACTATTACATTACATCCACTTGGGAAAGAACCAATGACAAGAATGCATATATATATCGGTGATATGTATATATACTTGAAGAAATCAAAAGGAACATGTTAATCATTAATCCAATAATTATTAAAATGAAAATAAAATATATAATAAAAATCCAATGTATAACACAGAATTCTTTGGGTTCCTGGACAACCGCGTGGCATCCAAGTTGACAAATGAGTGTCCAATCATTTATATGTTTATCTTTTTGTAAACATTGCATGTTAGATGTTCCCTTGTAATAACAACCAGTGCATGCATGACTTTTTTTTTTTTTTTAAATAGATTCATGAATGAAAGAAAGAATCGAGATATATATATATATATATATATATATATATATATATATATTCTATATTCTGATTTATTAAAAAAAATTAACTCTTTTCACAATTATTTTTTTTCATAAATTACATATTAATAAAATAAATCACTTTAATTTCATTTTAAAAAATATCTTATTAATTAAAAATTTCCCAATGTGAAATTTAACACACTTTTCTCACATACAAGACTAGATATTTGGAATATAAAATTTTAAAAATTGAATATTTGCTGGTGAATTAATACTAGGGTTAAGATTCCATTTAATATCAGGTTAATAAATGAACATGATTATTTAACTCTATTTTAAAAAATAGTATAATGTCAAAATCATATATAAAATATTTTTACCCAAAAGTGGACTTGATAATACATTTAAAGACATAATTATAAATAAAATCTAATATATATATATATGGTTTTAAAAAATAAGATATATACATTGTCATTAGAGGGGAGAAGTTTAGAAAACAAAAATGGTACAAACGCACTAAATAGGCCGCAGATTAATGAATGAAAAAGAGGGGAAAAAAAATACAGTAGTGTTTCAGGTTGTATCGATTGTTTACCCACAAAGAAGCATCAGCAAGAGCTAGAACACAGCCACATGATGCTATATATATTTGTCTGTGGCCAGCAGCTATACGCAGATTTTACATATGGCTTTGCATATTAACACTTGGAGCTAGAAGCAGGAGGTTGCTGTTGTAGCTGCTGGTATATGGCAACCATCCTACTGTAAGCATCTATGGGCATCGGCTGCAACAAATTAACACACATACCTCATTAACCAACCATAATTCCAAATTGTAGAATTAAATAGAAAAAGAACTACTGTATATAATGCCTACCTGTGACTGGCATGCAAGGAATGCAGACAATGGATCCGGCATAACTGTGCCTGAAGGCGCAGATTGTAAGCGGTCACCGGAGCCATCCCACGAAGTCATGGGCACGAAAGCAGTTGGAGGAAGCACTGAAGAGAGACCAGCAATATTGGGACGAGCAACTGAATTCATGTCCATGACATTGACACCGGCCATTCCCATTCCTACACCCATGCCCATGTTCATTGGAGCCATCATAGACATTTGGAGTTGCTGTTGCATTGCCATTGGCAAAATCAATGGCTGCATGGTCATTCTACTCATCATTTGTACTTGTGCTTGCAATTGTTTCAGATATTCTATCACTTCATCCAGCATCGATGCTTTGTCCGTCTACAAGAAGACAGGAAATTAAAAAGGGATAATAGGGACTCAAACTTATTTAAAATTAGAAAACTTAATTCATAATAAAAAAATATATTTTAAATACAATTTATCAAATAATAGCTAAAATAATTATTATGAGATTTTTCATTTTTTTCTCTCACACTGGCCAACCATAACTTTAAAGGAGAAAAATGTCCATTAAATTTCAAGAAACACAAGGGCATCAGGGCCTGAAAGGGAGATGAGTTTATGTGGCAGCAGATGATTGTCTCCACACCCAACAACCTTCAGTCAAGTTGTCCCCATGGCCAATTGGGTATGTGGACTATAACCACTGAACCACTCCCAAGATACGCACAACCATTTTAATGCAAAAGAATTTGGACCACTACATTTTTGCCTTGTTTTTGTCTAGCGTGAGCATTCGGTTAAATTGAAATGAATTTTTAGCTAATTAAATTATTAATCAATTTTAAAATTATTAATTAAATCAGATTAAAATTGAGAAAAAATTAAAATTAATCAAAATCGAAAATATTCGGTCGATTATCGGTTATAACCGAACTAACTAAAAAAAATAAAATATATATTTTATATTATTAATTATTTAATAAAATATATTTATATTTTTTATTTATAAAAAATAATAAATATAATTTAATATTAATAAAATAATAATTATAAATAAAATATTATTATAAAATCATAAAAATAATAATTATAAATAATATAATATTAATAAAATTATAATTAATATATTAATTAATTGAAATTCAGTTATTTCAGTTAGTTTTGTTATCAAATCAAATATAACCGAACCAATAACAAAAAACCGAACCAAACTGAATTTATTCTTACCAAAATAATCGAATTTTATCAATTCGATTTAGTTATTCGGTTATAACCGAATGATACATACTCTTAGTTTTGTTTGCTATCCAATTTGGGCATTTATGATTAGGGCAATTCTATAATGATATTACCTGCCTAAAGTTGAGTGAAATAATGAACATTCGGTCAAAAAATCCAATGTTAGAATCAAAATGTTAGCGCTCAATCAAAAATTAGAGCAAAGGGGAGGATATCATTAGGAGTTGGATTGATCATCACATGCCTTGTATTAACAACATTGAGCAAGTGAGGTATGAGTGATGACAAAGCAAGTTCAAACGCTTGCCCTACAGGCTGAATGTCAACCATATTGAGTATCAACAATACCAGTCAATGGTAAGGTTAGATCTTTAGAAAGAAATCTCAGAATATTAACTAAATATCCGAGATTCTTACAGATAGTTACAACGTTTACTTGGTTTATAGTTTATATATATGAGAAATAGACATTAATTAGATATGTTTACTCTATCAAATTAACTACAGAATTTTTTATTATTCACTATTACTATTTTCAATTAACATCTTTAATTTGAGCATTGGAGTGGCCGGTCAATTGACCACCAATTTCACCACTTTTTTTATTTTCAGTCTAATTTGACACCTTTAACTGGACGGAGAAAACTTGCGGGAGCATCATATACGTAGGTATGTACTATCAAATTAATTTTACAGGTAAAGGTAACATTTCTTCTCTCTTTTCTAATGTCACATACAATTGATGATAAAACAGTAAATCCATATACACTCCAACATCAACTTAATTCACTTGCTGGCAATTTGTCCCTACAAATGGGAATAATTGAAACTGGATGATGCCGACACTCATCCACTCTACGCAAGTGACTCGTTGATTCCTATTTGTTACAATTTTCCATCCTGTTCCAACCTTTCAATAGATTATTGAATATATCCGATATTATTAGAGAAATATTTAATTATATTTACATTTTACAAAGTATTTAGGTACATTAAAAGAAAAGAAAAGTAGCTATATCTACTATGGATAAGGAACTCCAAAAAAATATGCAGATTCTTTAGTCCACAACTTAGAATCAATTATGATCAAGTGGGATCGTATGACGATAGATATATATCTCTTTCTTCTATTGCTTTTGTTCTTTCTTTTATTACTTTATAGCTTTGTTTGTGCATATTATGATGATGTTAGCTCTCCTGTATCATTATACTTTTCAATATATATAAATATTTTACTTTCTAACAAGGGATCAAGAGATTAATTAACATAAGAGTAATATCAACTAGTGTTGTTCACTTATTTGCAGATTATAAGTATTCTGTAAGTTTAAGTCAATTCTAGTTACCACAAATAGTGTAAAAATGAAAGTAAAAATAAAAATAAAAGGCCAGTATTCAACTTTTCAATATGGAAGAGCAAGTTTGTACCACAATAAATGGAAAGATGAATGAGCAACTGAAATAATTATTGTGGCTATAAAATTAATGCAATATAAATCAAATCTGATAAGCTAGTGCATACGGCTGCAGGGATAAGATTTGCAGGCTTTGTGTCGAAATGAGAACATTTATACATAAATATATATATATCAAACTCCGTACCTTACTGGAATTTGGGACCAGCTTCTGCAGTGTCTTCATCCTTTGGTTTATCTTATCTCTCCTTTTCTGGCAATAAATGAAATAGGTGAGAAGTCAGTGAACAAAAAAGGAACAGTACAAGCAATGTAATTAATATCAAAATCAAACACTGTAAAAGCACCGCGATTTTTAATGGGCCAAAGTATATAATTCCATCAATTACATAGTTGATAGAATCGAGTACTAATACTGTACTAGCTAGTAGTAGAGGAAGAAACATACGCCTCCATATTAGGTATGAAAGGCAGTAGCCCTACATGACTACTTTAAACAATATTTAAAGTCGATCAGCCTCTAGCTAGGTCCTTTTAGTACTCTATATTCAATCAGAACAATTACTACAAACGTTGACCATGAAGAAAGGATCATTTTATTAAATTTATAGCTTAATCAAATCGTTTGCTCTTGGGCTCTTCTATATTTTTTCCCCGTAATTTCGTTTCTTCACAAACCAATCATACAATAACGTATTATGAAGACAACAAACTGAGAGGGAGACAGAACATACACGTTCAGATTGATTATGAATAGCAGCAGCCCTACTTCTCTTAGTTGAAACTGAGGATTTCCTGTTCCCTTTCTTCTTCTCCTCCTCATCACCTGCCTCCCTCTATTGAACAAGAACAGCATAAAATCAGTGTACAAGTTTATTACCCGATTAGATTATTGAATAAAACAGAGAATTAAAAATATTAAATCATAACTTGCCTGTGGTCTACTGTGACAAACTGAGTCATTCTCGTCTACGGTGGCCGTCTTGGTTCCAGTCTTACAGCAGCTGGTGTGTTCCTGCGACCCAAAAGAAGTGGAAGTGAAACCCCCACCCAGGTCCCTCTCGCACGTGTCCAGCGTCACGTGCTGGCTATCCCTCCCAAAAGTTGCGCTTCCACTCACGCTTTGCCTGCTGCTCCATTCAGGTGCCACAGGGACACGCGCCACCCTCGGGCGTTTCCCGTTGGGGAGAGCCTCCTCATCTTGAGTGGCGGCTGGGCCACTGCACGACCCCATGAGAGTGGTACTACCCACCACGCAATTGCCCTTCACGTGTGCTCTACGTTCGTTCTTCCGGTTCGAGCAAGGGACCAAGGCGTCCATAGTCATAGTAGATGAGGCGGCTGGTGCTGCTGCCCGGTTGTGTTCGAACCATGGGACAAGCTCTTCACCACATCCACTATTCTGCAAACCAGGCTTACGTTGGGGCAAACGAGTAGCTTGATTGACTATGGATTCGAGGGTTCCATTGGCGCGTGGCTTGTCCCAGCTGTTGTACTTGGAAGGAGAGGTGGAAGCCATGGGTTTTACAGGCACTCGAGGTGGACCTAGTCCGTGCATGGCTAATTGGCCGTTCTCCCATGTCAGCTCTGCTACCTCGTAGTGTAACCTGAACAAAAACACCACAAGTATAATCAACATCCATCATTTGGACAACTTAAAAATGTGAGTTGCATCGAATCCAAATTAAAAACAAATATATATCATCAAACACAAAAGATGATTTAGAGAGAAGAGGAAGAGATTTAATATACATAGGGACATCAGGTGCGGTTGAATTGGAGTTGGAACGAAGGGATTGCTTGGCAGGAGAGGGATACTCATCGAGATCCCAGCTAGGAACACACTGGCTCATTCTGTTAACGAAAGAGTAGTACGTAGTTGCGTTAAAATGGAAGAAGAGAGTGTTATTATTCTTCTGGGTGTTCAAATTGATGTTTGTTTCATAATCATAAGCTTGAAATGGAGTTGCACTTTCAGGTTGTGGTTATGTGGGAATGGAATCATCATAGGATAGGAAGAAGGTGTAGGTGTAGCCTGCCCTTTACTGTGAAAGATAAGAACATTTTGGAGAGAGAAGGAGAGGCTGCAGACGCTCTGGTCCAGATGTGGTAAAACTGAGAGACTTCCGGTTGGGGTATTGAATGAGGACGAGCTAGCTGATGGGCCTAGCTGCTGCCTCCGTCCAACCATTAACAACCACCGTTCCTAATCATAAGATGACCATAGATTAATGATCTATATGCTATACCCCAAATCCACATACGCAACCTCATGCATTTACTTGATACTTAATGCATTATATCAAATCAATAAATAAGTATTAAATTTAAATGAATAACAGTAAAAATACCTAATGTAAATATTTTCCTGAATTCCTATATAGGTAAAGGAGGTTATTTATGGAGAAATTTCTACATAAATTCAATCCATTAAATGTATTTGTGAATTAATTATTAACATAAAGCCATGCATGCTTACCATGTAACACATAGATTAACCATTTATATCATGTTACATATATGTATTTTTCGAGTGAAATGAGAATTTAGAGATAAATACAAATATAAAATTTTTATATAAAAATACAATATATTTATTATCTACAAGAAAATTATAAAATATATAGGAAGCAATATTGTTTACTCACATAAATATAAAATTTATTCTCTATAATTTATAAAGAATCCATTTACATATAAATATAAGAATTATTAAAATTTAATATTTTTAATGCAATAAATAAATAAATATATATATATATATGACATCTAAAACAATTATTATGCGAAAATTGAGAAGGAACTCTAATGTCGGTAAGAGAATGATAAATGAAAAAATTATAGTAAAAAAAAAAAAATCCAAATAATATGGAAGCTAACTTCTCTTATTATTATTGTGGGTCAATGTTAAAAAGATTTCTAATTACTAGTGTGGGCCCTAGTCTCATAGATGGAAGTGATTTGATAAGGAAATTTCCTACTCACATGAGGTGCATGCGTCAATTACAAAATAATTTTTTTTTTTTTATTGTATGTCCTGCTATATTTTAAAATACGATTCATTATAAATTTAAATTAAATGTTAATTTCCACTTAGATGGTGTATATAATTAAATGGGTATAAGAATTTCTCAATTAAATAAAAAATTAGATGCGTATAGATGGTGTATTATCCTCTTATATTTCATGTATGAAATAATAGTAATAATTTTGAAAATTACAATATAAACAATGTATTATTGAGTTAATAATTTAATGGTGAAATGTTTGGAAATGAAATCAAAATATATATCCAATAAAAAGAATCAAACAAGTGGGGCCATGAATATTCAAATTTAGTGAGCAGCTTTCTGATGCCAGTTGGAGAGCCAAAATGGGTGAGGTTCACTTCTCAAATAAAATGATGAGAGCTCTCATAAATGTGAATAAACCAATGATTGAACATTAGTCCCAATTTTACATACCTCCAAATTTATTTCCTGTTTTATCTATGATGAGACACTGTCGAGGAATTGATTTCTTTTCTTTTTTCACGTTAATATCCTATAAATATATTATTTGATTTTGTTTGAAATTTAAATTTAAAATTTAATAATTATTAAAGTGATTTTAATATTTTAAATTAACTTATTAATATTAATTTTATTATTTTTAATATAATGAAAAGATAAATTACACATGTCAATTTTAATAAATTATTAGAAGATCCTCCCCCAAATTAGATGGTCGGTCGACAAGGAGGGGGTCCTGGGTTTGTTGTTAATGGGCTTAACTCCGAATCATCACACAAGGCACGACAACAGCGTAGCTCAATTATTACCAGCCGATTCGGTCCAACACATGCTCTTGGGCCTCAGCGAGGAGAAGCAACACATAACTGTATTTATTTTACATAAGGCGCACACACACAAATTGGTTTGATACCATTTTCTATACTATTTTGGTACAATTTAAATTTAATTTTTAATAAAAAAATAAATTAAAATTAAAAAAATAAAATAAATTTAATTTAATACAATTCTAATAAATTTTATTTGAAATCTCAATAATTATACACACTCCTAATAATTATGATTATAAAATTATTAATTAATATACTATTATATTCTTTAAGAGTTAAACTAATTGTCTTTTAATTTAAGTGATTATTTTATTTTAATTATTTAATTTTAATTCATTAAAGTAAAATCTATCTACTTTAATTTTGAAAAATAACACTAAATTAATATTTATCAAATAAATCTATAAATCATTATTTATTTTTTTATAAAAAACTAAAATATTAATAAAAATGTTATTTTACAATTTAAAATTTATTATTATTCTTCCAAATTGTTAGAAAATAAAATTTAATTAATAATAAATAACATATATATAATTAATAATTTTATTAAAAATTTTAGTTAAAATAAAATAATTTTATTTATAATAATTATTAATTATTTTAACATAAAATAAAAGAAAGAGAAAAAGAGGACAAATCAAATTATATTATCTTTAAGAAAAAAAAAATTCCTAGCAGGATGTTGAAAGCAAATTTGAATTCTAACAAGTCCAAGATTTATTCACAATACTTTTGAGGTGAATTTTGTTTCATTCTCACTTCTTTTGTTTTGTAGTAAAAAAAGAAACTCCGTCGTGATTCGGATACGAAGTGTGAAAAATGAAAAATCAAAATGAATTAAATTAAAATTAAAATAAAAAATTATATAATTTTATTTAATTTTCTTAAATTACTGAAATAAAAATATTCAAATCGGATTGCCGTAAGATCCAGAATAAAGGTTTGAAACTTGAGAGGATTTTTGATAAAAGAAATCCTTTACCTTATCCGTTCACAAAGTTGTTTGTGCCTTAACAGCATCAGGAACTACTGGCTTCCGTTGCCACAATTCACAACCTCACGTAAGACAGCTTTTCGCTATTTCTGTTGGTACCTCATGAGACAGAATTTAAACGTTTACAATGAACCCTAACTTAAAATGTGGGGAAGGGAAAGCTGATTTGATTTCGATCATCGTTTCAAGCTTTTGAAATAAAATCCACACGGTTAAAAGGTCCCAACTCCCAATCCACTGCAGCAAGCCACTATCTTCCATTAGGAAAACACCCAGTGAAGTTGCACCACGTCACTGAAATCGTTATGATTCCTAGGAACCAGGTGCAAAAACCACACTGAATCATCACTAGTGCAAATAAAAATCATTAGCAGATGAAATGAATGGGAAAAAACAATCTACTGATTTGGTTTGAAATTTAGAGAGCAGTAAAAAATGGACGCAGTGATGCAGATTTGACATTAACAGCAGTCAAAATTGAAAGGCGGTGGGGTGGTGCAGGAACCCTATTCCCAATCCCTGAAATAAATGTCACATTCACCAGATAGAACCTCAAGTCCAAAACCTAAACCGAACCCTAATCCCAGTCCAAGGCAACCTACATCTTCAAAACGGAGGAAAACTCTAAGCTTACCAGACGCATGGTTTAATGACCAATCGCTGAAGCATGCGACTTTGAAGATGCATCTCAGATCTCTCTCTGCTGCCCCATCAGCATCCCCTCCCTCTGACACTGACTTTTCATTATTAACAGGATTTCAATATCTAACACTGGACCCTCCTGGGCCCGATTACACCTCCCTCCTCTCCGATGAGCTCCTCCTCCAAATTTTCTCCAGGCTTCCAATCTCTCATCATGTCTCAAATTCTCTCGTCTGCAAGCGCTGGTTTTATCTTCATGGTCGCTTGGTACAATCCCTCAAGCTCATCGACTGGTCCTTTCTTAATTCGGGTCGGATATTTCACCGCTTCCCTAATCTCACCGAGATTGACATCGTTAACGCTTGTATTAGAACGCCTCCAAACTCCGGTATTTTGTTGAGTCACAGGAATTTGTCAATTCATATTGGTACCGAACTCACGGGGACGGAGTTTATCGAACAGATTGATCTGTTACCATCGGATTTGGTTGATAAAGGGCTTGAAATGATTGCCAAACGGTACCCTAATTTGAGGAGAATTTTTGCAGTTGGCGCAAGCGAAACTGGGCTTTTGAGTATTTCAAATGAGTGCGAGACATTGCAAGAATTGGAGTTGCATTGTTGTGGAGATTTATCGTTGAAAGGCATTTCGAGTTGTAGGAATTTGCAAGTAGTGAAATTGATTGGTTGTATTGATGGGTTCTATAATTCGGTGGTGTCTGATATTGGATTAACGATATTAGCGCAAGGATGTAGGCGGTTAGTGAAGCTTGAACTGTGTGGATGTGAAGGAAGCTATGATGGGATTAAAGCAATTGGACAGTGTTGTCAAATGCTTGAGGAGTTGACTTTCTTTGATCATAGGATGGATGGTGGGTGGTTGGCTGCACTGTCATTTTGCGGCAATTTGAAGACTTTGAGGCTGCAGTCCTGCAAGAGCATTGATTCAGATCCAGGTCCGGATGAGCATTTGGGATCCTGTCCTACTCTTGAAGAGCTGCATTTGCAACAGTGTCAGATGCGGGATAAGCCAGGCGTGAAGGCTTTATTTTTAGTTTGTGAGGCAGTCCGGGACATTGTTTTGCAGAACTGTTGGGGATTGGAGGATGACGTATTTGGTTTTGCAAGCCTTTGTAGGTATGGGGCTTTGTAATTGTGGTTTTCATGATTAAATATTCAATTGTTTTTTCATTTCTAACTTTCTTATGATATTGGTAAATGAATGAGATGGATGAAAATGAATTATATCACTAGAGGGACAACTAAGTCATTGCTAGTTCATTTTTTGTGTTGGTTACAGTGTTTGTTCTTAGCTTTATTTTTTTTTTCATGATATATAATCATTTGTGTTCTGCTTTAGATTGGTAGTTGCCATCTTGGAAGAAAAAGTCAGGAATTTTAAAATGTACTCAAAGTGTATGTCCAAGCAACTTTTTCTTTTTTCTCAAAGTGCTTTCTGTACCTAACAATTCCTTCAAGTCTTAAATGTTTACTTATTGCGCGTTAGCATTCTAGCAACAGTACATATGACTACAATCAAATCAAGCTGAAGATGAGGAACTGATAGAATTGTTGAAATCATTCCGCACTTTCATAACCTTTATGCAAATAATGCACCTGCTTTAATTATATGGTTTATTTCCTCGAGGGGTTCCCATCCATTTGTAAATAAAGCATTCTTTAAGAGGAAAGTTAAGTTCAGTGTATGTTCTTGCATTGGAATTACATTGGGCAAGTTGACATACTTAACCAAAAAAGAAAAAGGGAAAAAAGAGCATAAGTATTTAAATAGGTGTGCGTGTTGATAATAATCCTTGAACCTTGAACATGAGTCTGTAGCCATTTGGTTTAACAATCTTGTATAATGATAGGTGTGCGTGTTGATAATAATCCTTGAACCTTGAACATGAGTCTGTAGCCATTTGGTTTAACAATCTTGTATAATGAATGCAGTACATTACCTTGGGAAATACTGTGATTCACTGTTCTGATGAACCTTTTCTTTTTGTTTCTTGATAGGAGGGTGAAGCTTGTATCACTAGAAGGATGTTCATTGCTGACAACAGGAGGTTTGGAGGCAGTTATTGTTAATTGGAAGGAGCTTCAAAGATTAAGAGTAAATTCAAGCAACAAGATCAAGGACAGTGAAGTGAGTCCTGCCCTGGCATCTCTGTTCTCTGTTCTCAAAGAACTGAAATGGCGACCAGACTCCAGATCTCTCCTTTCCTCAAGTCTTGCTGGGACTGGAGTGGGCAATAAAGGTGGTAGATTTTTCAAGGGATTGAAGGGTTGAATCTGGGCTTCAATTTGGTGAACGTTTTTGTGATTTACATGGTAGCTGCAAAATGTTTTGGTGGTATACTACTCTTTAGATATCCTCTATCATCATCTTATCTAATTTAGATGATCAGCCATCAGTAGCAGAGGAGGATTTGCTTTAGCTTTTCACTAAGAGCTTGCCAATGGGGGCTATCGTATGAAGCATATCATTACTCAATCACCCCTTTTAGTTTATGTGGGTGATTTGTAAGTTGAGCTAAATAAGCTGTGTTACTGTATTTTAAAGCTAGGGCTGTTTTTTTTTCCCTAACCTTGAACTAGGTCAGATATTCTAATTCTGTTATCTAATAGTCATCTGACTTTTTAGGAATAGCATAAGTGTAAATCTCCACTTATTTCCAATTACAGTCAGTTAAATTTGCATATTCATTATGCTTTCATGCACCTGCTATTGCACCTGTTGAGGAGGTTCTTTTGTTGCTTAATTCATTTTCTATGCTTGGAAAACTATGCCACAAATACATGATCATGCTAGATGCCTTTCATCTATCATACAATATTACTGGCAAAGCTACAGCATCAATAGAGATCCTATGTGCTTTCTTTATTGAATTTTGTATCAAATGCATCTTTACGAGGAAATTTATTATTTCGTGAATTCTAAATTTGTTTGTAACTGTGCGGTTTCGTAGTACCTGTTTTTCTATCATCTCTTGCAATCTTGTTAAAAGCATGCTCAATGGAAAATATTGGTTGGATTTTTGGGAAGATATAGATGATTTAATGCAAAACATACCGAATGAAGAGAATGTTTTCATTGGTGGAGATTTGAATGGACATGTAGAAAGTGATAGACAAGGTTATGAGAATGTTCATGGAGGTTTTGGTTTTGGTAGTCAAAATGAGGAGGGAAAAAGCATCATGGATTTTGCTATGGCATACGACCTAATACTAGCAAATATCTACTTTATAAAAAGAGAGTCACATTTAGTGACTTTCAAAAGTGGGCAACATATAAGCCAAATCGACTTCCTCTTAACCAGGAAGACAAATAGAGCTCTATGCAAGGATTGCAAGGTCATTCTAGGAGAGACTTTAATAAGTCAACATCGGTTGGTGGTCTTAGATGTCAAGTTTATGAACAATTCAAGTAAGGTAAGAAGAAATAGTGTAGCTCGAACAAAGTGGTGGGAGTTCAAAGAAGTAAAGCAAGTGAAGTTCAAAAATGAGCTTCTCGAGTCCGAAATATGGAAGCTGGATATGGAGACCAATGATATGTGGATACAGATGGCATCAAAGATTAGAGAAGTAGCTAGAAAAGTATTTGGAGAGTCTAAAGGACATGGACCACCCTCAAAAGAGAGATGGTGGTGGAATAAGGAAGTACAAAAGGCAGTGAATAGAAAAAGGGAATGGTATAAGAAATTACCTAAATGTGATAATAATGAGGCATATGAACAGTACAAGATAGCAAAGAAAGAGGCAAAAAAGGCAGTTAGTCAAGCAAGAGCACAGGCCTTTGAAAAGTTATATGAGAAACTTGGAACTAAATAAGGAGAGAAAGATATTTATAGATTAGCAATGAGAAGAGAAAGGAAATGTCAAGATCCTAATCAAGTTAGGTGCATTAAGGATAAAGAAGGAAAAATATTGGTAAAAGATGAGGACATTAAAGAAAGATGGAGAAATTATTTTAATGATCTCTTTAATAATAGTCAAAATGGTAATAGCGTGAATATAGATTATAAAACAATAAAAAAGAATGTGAATTATACTAGAAGGATTAGATATTTAGAAGTAAAGGAAGCACTTAAGAGAATGAAAGTGGATAAAGCCTGTGGACCCGATGAAATACCAATTGAAGTGTGAAAGTGTTTGGGAGATATGGGAGTGGTATGGTTAACTAAATTATTTAATAAGATTCTAAACTCAAAGATAATACCTGATGAATGGAGGAGGAGTATTTTAGTACCTATTTTTAAAAACAAGAGAGACATACAGAGTTGCTCAAACTATAGGGGAATTAAACTCATGAGTCATACTATGAAGTTATGGGAGAGAGTTGTGGAGCATCGACTACGTCATGATACTTCTATCTCTCTCAATCAATTTGGTTTCATGCCCGGTCGTTCAACTATGGAAGCGATCTTTCTCATTAAAAGCTTGATGGAGAAATATAGAGATGTAAAGAAAGATCTACACATGGTTTTTATTGATTTGGAGAAGGCTTATGATAGTGTTTCAAGAGATGTCTTATGGAATGTGTTAGAACAAAAGAGGGTATCTATTAGATACATACAAGTGTTGAAAGATATGTATGAAGGAGCAACTACTATTGTGCGCACAGTGGGAGGGGACACAAGAGATTTTCTGATCTCAATTGGATTACACCAAAGATCAGCTATAAGTCTTTACCTTTTTACATTAGTTTTAGATAATTGACGAAACATATACAAGAGAGTATTCCTTGGTGCATGATGTTTGCAGATGATATTGTTCTGATAGATGAGACACGAGAAGGAGTCAATAGAAAGCTAGAGCTTTGGAGAAGTACTCTAAAGTCAAAGGGTTTTAAGTTAAGTAGAACGAAGATAGAATACATGCATTGCAAGTTCAGTGAAAGCCAAACTGGTGATAGGGAAGGAGTTAGTTTGAATGGAGTGGTATTGTCCCAAAGTAATCACTTTAAATATCTAGGCTCAGTCCTTCAAGTAGATGGGGGATGTGAGGAGGATGTTAGTCATAGATTAAAGCTGGATGGTTGAAGTGGAGACGTACCACGGGAGTTTTATGTGATCGTAAGATTCCCAATAAGTTGAAAGGAAAATTTTACTGTACAGTCATACGACCGGCTATGTTATATGGTAGTGAGTATTGGGCACCGAAAGAGTCGTATGCGTCTAAGATAAGAGTTGCAGAGATGAGAATGTTAAGGTGGATGAGTGGCCATACTAGACTAGATAAAGTCTGTAATGAGAGTATTAGAGAAAATGTAGGAGTGGTGCCAATTGAAGATAAGTTGAGAGAAGGGAGATTGAGGTGGTTTGGTCATGTGAAGCGTAGACATACGGAGGCTCCAGTTAGATAAGTAGAGCACATTAGGTTAGAGGATAGAAAGAAAAAAATGGGTAGACCTAAATTAACTTGGAGGAGAGTAGTAAAGCATGACTTAGAAGTATTACAAATTTTTGAGGATTTAACCAAAATCGCTTATAGAGAAGAAAGCGAATCTATATAGCTGACCCCAAATTTTTGGATAAATGCTTAGTTGAGTTGAATTGAGTTGTATAGTGGGTTGCTATATTTTGAAATAGAAAAAGTTAAAATTGGTAATCAGTTAAATGAAGTGATGGTACCTATCCTAGTCCTTGCAGAGAAGGAAAGATGTGCTATGAGTTCCTCTTGTCTTGTTATGAGGGGGTGTGTTCCCCACTTGTGTTGATTTTAGCTAAAGCAATTGTAAGGTAGCCAATCAAGGGAGTGCTTTATGGCTTTTTCTCAAAAGCTGCTACCACGGCAAAGGTAAACAGGCCTGTAGGCATTAGACACGGAAGTGATTGAGAACGGAAAGTATACTTGAAACTTCATCATGGACAATGTTATCAGGTGTTTGAAATTTTGCTGGGCGGTGATTAGAAGGACTTGATTTACTGTGCTTTTTGTTGATGCTGTTCTTTCGTAAGTTGTCATTGAACATTGAAATACAGATATTCAGGTGGCCACGAAGATAAATGCCTGCTTCTGTTATCAATAGCTCACAACTTTCTTTGAAGGATTGGCCGATTAGCGTAGACGTAGCTGCTGCTTTTGAGAGGTTATGAAGGAACCCATCTTTTAGACTAAGAGGTAGTCATTAAATAGAACTTTCTTGAGCAAATCTCTTTTTAATGTGTTTTAGGCACTCATTCATTGGAGGCTTGGAAGGTGTTTTCTTGGCCTTGTCCTATTACAGCTTTGTTGAGTTTTAGCCCTCTCATGTACAAAACATATTCTTGGTTTCCAAGAAATTTCAAAGAATTTATTTTATTTCCTTTTAATATCAAAATCAACAAAAAGACATAATCTATAAAAACTAAAAATTTATTCAATACATAATTTTTTAATATAAATACTAGTTTTATATCACATTAAATAATAATAATAATAATATACCACATACAAATAAAATGAAAAAATAAATTAAAGATTCATGCAGCATTATATATAAGAACATAAGGAGGGGGTAGAAATCTTGACTGTAGCGCACCAGGGCTTTTAGATTTGGTGTCGAGCTAAAACTGCGTATTTTAAAAAATATATATATCATTGTAAAATTTGTTTAATATTATTGTTAGAAATATTCTTAAAAAATATATTTTTTAATATATTAATTAAAAAAATAAAAAATTTATAAAAATTAAATTTTATATATTTTAACTATAAAAATAAGGGATAAATATATTAAAATAATAAAATAAATTTTTTAATTTATTTTTTTAATTTCATTTAAAATAGTAGTATTTTGTTTACAATATTGCAGGCTGGGTTGAATGCTAACTTGTTTCAAATCTGACGTGGCTGATATCGATTGGCTGATTATGCGTGGAGAAGAAACGTGTACAAATAACCCCGCCATCTATAAACTGAAGATAAAATAACAATCGCAGTCAAATTCACTTTTCCCATCTTCAACACTTGCCGATCTCTGAGTTCTCCGAGTCGATTCAGGCGAGTTCTTCATTTCTCCTCTTGTATTTTTATTTTATTCATTTTTACTCTATGCGATTTTGATAGATCTATTTTTCAGATCCTAATAGGTATGCCTTCTTAGTTATCGAATTCTCGTTTTCTGACGATTCAGATCTAACTCTCTCGAACCTTACATGGATCTGATTTTCTTTTTTTTTTAATTATTATAATATATTACTCAATTAGGTCTGAATTAAGCCTCTGAATTAATTAGTGGTTATCACGCCGTAATTAGATCATCTTTGGGGAGATTTTTTAGCCGCTTCCTTTTTTTTTTTTTTTTTAATTTGGATACATATAAGATCTTTTTTCTGTGATCAATAGTTTCTCCATTTTTTGGTTATAATTTCTACAATCAATTTTGATAGTTGTGGAAAGTTATAAGAAATTGGTTAAGTAGATCCAGGTTGATGTTATCATTTTTGTTTTTGAGGTTGGTGGATTTTGATTTTGAAAAAAATAAAGTTTCATCACTTGTAAATAAAATAAATGTTGATTGGAATTTGTGACTGTTGATTCTAGTCTAGACATCTCATTGTATTGCTGTTCGGCTCAAGTGTTCGTGTGTCTTGCATATGGGTTATTTTGGGTTCATGTGGGCTAATTAAAGTACATAACATCATCATGATTCATGAAGCTCGAAAAGGGTTTCACAAAGCTATTTGCAAAATTGCAAACAAAACAAGCAGTTTTTGTTTGGATATGAAAATTTGACGAGGTTGATGAGTTTGTGCTTTTTATTGTTGGACATGATACCTCATGATTCTTCACACAGTGAATCACATAGTTTTTAATTAGTGAGTCAATTAATCATATAGTAGCGTATTTTTCTTGAGCTCATGAAATTTGTGGGATGATTGCGGATAAGCTTCATCATCGAGAGGGAATAGTGCTTTGACAAAGTCTAGTTGAGGTACAAATTTGGTGGTTGTATTTTGTGCCTTATTTTGTTTTGAGTGGATGAATTGTTGAGGATGAGCTGCCAAAAGGCAACCATTATTCTGGTTATTGATTGTAGGTACTTTCAGAAGATAAATGTGCATAAACATGAATCTGAACTATTTCAATTATTGGTTGTTACAGAAATGGCTTTAGGCGGAACAGCTCCCCCAAGAGGCAGCGCAGCAGCAGCTGCTAGCATGCGCAGGAGGAGGACAACGAGTGGTGGGGCCTCAGGAGGAGCAGCTGGGACTATGCTTCAGTTCTACACTGATGATGCTCCAGGACTCAAAATCTCTCCAAATGTTGTACTAATAATGAGCATTGGGTTCATAGCTTTTGTTGCGATTCTTCATGTTGTGGGTAAACTCTACTTTGTTCGTAGAGAGGCTTAGAAGTGTCGGTCACTGAAATGAATTGGAGTCGGTTGTTACTGAAATGAATTTGAGTCAGTTTGTCTGTTGGATATCCATTTTCAATTGTTTTTATAATGATGGTTGAAACATCAGTAATATTGATAACATTATACTTTGTTTGGGAGAGATAGCTGATCATTTCGTAGGTCCATGGCGTTTTTCTTTATCAGCATTTATTACTTCTGGATATTGCCCAAAAGATTCGTTCCAGAATTTTCATCAGTCTGTATGCACAGCATGTACATGAATTTCAGTTTGCCTTAAGCTATTGGTTCCCACTTGTTTGTTGGCGGACGGTAGCAGCCAAACGGTGATAACGTTACAATGATAACGTTGCAATTTTGTTTATGAAATCATTACAAACGATAACAATAAGCGATCATGGTGCCGCTTAGGGATAGCAACTTTGTACATATATATATGTATATATATATATATATGATTCGATTGTGTTTCTATTAAAACTGATTTGATTGAATTCTATCGAAAAAAGATTCGAATTTGGATAAATAAATAAAGAATTATAAAATAATTTTTTTTAATTATATTCATAATTTTTTATGTTATGTTTTAAATAAATGAAGCTTAAATATTTTATAGAACTATTAAATTTTAAATATAAATAATTAATAAAAATACATTTTATATGAATTATTAATTAAAACATTAAAAATTAAATAGATATAATGTAATCAGACTATGACAAATTTGATAATTTAGAATAAATTATTTGATATGAATTCAAATATTGTATATATTACAAGTATAGGATGATTTTTAATAATATCCCACTCCCTGCGGTCTGCGATAAATGCTTTATTTATTTTTTTATTTTTTTAAGAAGATGGACTTCATTCATTAAAGAATCAAGCCCGATGAAACAAGCATTACAACCATGAATCCAACCTACAATAAAACTCGCGTTTTAAAAGAGATATCTAAGACATCTTAGAGTCATTCCTATTATAAAACCCAAATCTGACTCTAAACCTAACTAGGGCAAGAACACTAAAAGCCTGTTGAAATTATTGTTGAAAAAAAAATATATTTTTTAAATATAATAGTTAAAGAAAATTAAAAAATAATTTAAAATTAAATTTAATAAATTTTAATCATAAAAATATTAAAATAATAAAATAAATTTTTTCAACATTTAAAATAATATTTTTATTTATTTATTTAAAAAAAAAAAAAAAAACAGTTCAAGCCCTCTGAACTCAATGCCAAATAAAGACTTTACAACTTATGCCGTCATTGCCTTCATTAACCATCACGGGTGAACTTGAACACATCGGGTGAGGAACAGAACCATACAAGGCTAAAGCCCGAAAAGGAGACCCATAACCATTCAAGGTGAAAAACTTAGGCAGGCAAAAATCCCGGATAAACAACAAAAATAGAGAATCATGAAAGGACAAAGGCCAGCAACAAGAAACGGAGTCGCGGAAACACAAAGTAGTCCGCACCATTGGTACTGTGAGGGCAATGATACTTCTAATTGACAAACGTTCTACTTATGCCATTCCCTCTCAGCTACCCTCTCAACAAGCAGAGATCAAATACTCGCGCCTCTAAAATGACGAACGTCCAAGCTGGCCAACAATGGATACTTCTTTCATTCAGCACAGACAGCAGGCAGACTTCAATCAAAGAAAACCTTCCCTTTTGACGCGCACAACTTGCATGCAACACCACAACAAACCAAAACAAACATATACAGTTAATTCTACCCAAACCCTCTTAGATCTGCTGATTCAAAAGCTTATTTATACACACAACCTTGCCCAGACGCAAGGAAGATACATCCACTTTTGAGACTGAAGAGATCGGGCAGGGAAAATCACTGAAAAACGGTGAAAGCGGCCAAGTACCTCAAGGTAAAGAGACTGGACGAGAGGAAAAGAGAGAGAAAGCAGCCCAAATAGAAAATGGAGAGATAGAAAGACTGGTCCCTTATCATACAATTTCACTAGGTTACATTCCCCACCATTTTCACTTTTTATTTTGCACTTTTTTGGAGGGCAAGCTCAAGAATTAGGCACAGCCAGTCGGACTAACTGGCGAGGAACAAAGGAAAAGAGAACCTAGCTAAGATCAGCACATCAGCTGCCACATAGATACAAATAGGATTAGATGACACGAGGCACCAATAACTCAATATGGCATCAGTACAAAAATATATTGAAAAAACAAATCGTAAACTACAAAATAATATGTACATTACACGAGGCAGAAAATCACAGGCATGCAAGAAGCCTCAGTGTGCGCCCTCAGACACCCAGCCTGAGACCATACTCTCATCCATAGGCTTTAAGCCACCACATGATCTTGCCACTGATTCAAAGAGCTTTTCAATCTCAGGTGCACATCTTATGAAGGATCTATTCCAGAAGTTGTACCTAGGATTCTGAAAGAAAATAGAAATCAACTTATATTATAATAAAAAGAAGAAGAAAGTCATTGTTAACTCTGCAGCGCAACATCCCAACAAATGTTACCTTGATGAGTTCAATGAAAGTAATCAGAAGGCCCCACGGATGTGGTCGATTAACGATTAAGCGTTCCAAAAGGACTCTTGTGATCTGCTCCTGAATAATTTCCTGCCCATGGAAATGTGAAATATAAGCAACACAAAAATTTGAGATTATCAAACCGAACCATCGCATCAAAGATCAATTGCTTGAGGCAATTTCCACTGGTAGTCAAATACATGTAAACAAAGACCTCTATCACACCTTTACCTTGACATCCTACAAGCAAACTAACCCCAAGCATGCTAACGATGAACCCAAAGTAAATGAGAATAACATTTCCGGTATTGAAGAATCCATAACAGAAGAAAGTAGATGTAACAAAAGTTAAGGTAACAGGCTTATCCATGAGATTCGGCAGATTTCACAATTCAATCTCTGATGTTGCAAATTGTTCCAACAGAACAAAATCGGACTACAGAAAAAGGAAAATAATTGTCTAGTTTCAGTAATATAAGCAGATGCCCAACATACGTGATATAAAGTTCTACCTGGTTTGATTCTGCAAATAAATGAAGTAGGACAAACGAGAAGTAATGCGTATGGTTGTTAGGATAGCGAAGTTGGTTGGAAACAGCATTCAGAAAGAGGTATCGTCCTTCAGTGTCCAGTTCCAGCATAAGTGTCTGGTAAATATCCAAAGCAGCATCCACCAATAAGACAGCTAGAGTAGTGTTTCCTAGTGACTGTGCATGAGGTGTTCTTGCTTGCAGCTGCTGGATGGCCTGAAGTTCAAAGGGAGTTTCAAATCAAACAAGAAAAACAATAAGAATACGAGGGGAAGTACAATATCATTTGATCTTGTAGAAAAGACTAATTAAGTGAAAAAGTACCAGCATTATCAAGTTTTTAGAATATTCTCCTAATAAGATAGTATTATATGCACTGGAAAATTCATGGATATTTATTGGCATCAATATCCAAAAAACACTGTTAATTATAACAGGCTCAACTGATGGGAACCATAGAAACATGAACAATGAATCAATGCTCCCGAAGATACCTGCATTCCAGCATAAAGCACAAGGGAGTTGATCAATGGCACATTGTATCGAGTACCAGCAGAGGCAGCTTCACTTGTTGAAAGTAGTAGTCTCTGCTTCAATTCAGTAAGGAATGAAGAACCCTGCTGTCTCGTCTGCAGAAAATTACCAAATAAAATTTAAGAAGATATTGCTAACATAATAACAAGAATTAGATCTGAAGAAAAATTTTAGTGGTGAAAGTAATTCAGAAATGAGGAAGCAGTTGCCTAGCATCAGATCCATAAACAAATTAGGGAATAACTATGAATCAGAGTTTTCATCAAATTAAGAATAGAGCCTGTATATACAATAAAGGTATAAAGACAAAATACCTTGAGATACTCATCCACGTCAGCTTTCATTTGCTTTTCTTTAAGAGCTGTATCAACCTCAGAAAGAATGTGAGGAACCTCCCTTATTTCTGGAAGCAAATCAATCTGCAAAAGTGATACATGAACCAAGTCCTCCAGTATTAGTGATTTATGAGATTTGTTATACAAGTAGCATCACATTAATTATAATGAACACCTTCAAGTTGGGAGTAGATGGATCCGGCAGCCTCATATTGCGGGGGAATGCACTGAGTATAATATTCCGCATTTGTATGCAGCTTGGAGGAATCACATCACAGAAGGTGAAATGATAATCACACAGGAATTCTGGGAAATCATGAAGCAGAACCAGCAGCACCCTTAGTGTACCTTTATACAGAAAGTGAACCTGCATACACACAACAAAAACACTCAAAGCAATAAACACATTAAGTTCTACTGAGCTGCAAACAAGTAATAAGTGAAAGAGGCATACAGGAATTCCTAGTTCAGCACTCCTCAAAAATGGCTCCAGGAACTGGAACAAATCTACTAGCAAGCGTTGGACATAGGGCCACCCCTTCTGAGCATTTCCTGTGAGCAATTTTGGCATAAAGCTCCTGTGACTCACCATCTCAAGCCACGCAAAGCTGAACAATTTTAATCAAGTTAGGCATTAACACAAAAGGAAAAGAAACTTCAAAACCCAAAATAATTCCAGATTTAGAATGTCCAGGTCACAAAAAGTGAAATCCAATTAACTGCAACAACTTTTTAATGGCAAATAAGAGCAATTATCTCTCTGCATCATATTTTTGGGCCAAAAGAGGACTACCAATGGTTTGGGCAGTTGATAGAAGAGTGTTTCTGCAACATTAATGAAAAACAACTCCAAACCCACTAGCAAAAAATGAATACGAGGAGACATTACCTCATGAAAATGCCCCCTGCCCCCCAGAGCACAAAAATTTATTGCATAGAGAAAAGGCAAGCATATATGCTTGAATCACATCATTTGAACGTATTAAATGAATACCATGGAGGCATTTTACCTTCATAATTGTGGTTTTAAAAAGATATGATTCATATGAACTTTCCACTTTTTTTTAATCTCATAAGTTGTAAAGAAAGAAAATTTTTAACAAAAATGCTTTCATTTGATACATTCAAGGACGTGATTCAAACAACAAATTCCTGGCTGGAAGCAATAACTTGCAGACTAGGAATTGCATCTCTGTATCCCATTTACCAGCACAATTTCATATCAGTAAGCTAAATGTACCCTTAATTCATGCACAATGCTAACCTGAACAAAGGAACTTTAAGGGGCTGCAAATTATGGAATGCACCAGCAAAAGCTGTCAAGATCTGTATTAAATGCAACTACTGTTAGTCGAGGAAAAATAATAAAGTCAAAACTAAATAAATAAGAGCCGCACCCGAAAGTTTGCACCATCAATAACAGGATCTGAGGAGACAAGGTCCAATAGCCAGTTCACAAACAGTCGGAAATATGGTCTTGGGTTAAAAGATGTTTTCTTCTCTTCTGAATCTTTTTGTATAAATCTCAGAGTAACAGCCAAAATCTGTTTATAGCCATAAAGTATCCATATAGATCACATCATGAAAGAAAATTAAATAAATTAAAAAAAGAACAGTTTTAGATTAAGATTCACCTTTGACAACAGAAAGAATCTACTTGATCCCTGCTCCACCTAAGAATTTAAATTATATATATCATTAGGGAAGTTGCCACATGAAAACGAAATTCAAGAAAGCTAGAAAATGCATCTCCCAAGCACAAATGTATACCTTTAGGATTGAAAAAACAAGTTTTGAATATATATCAATGGCTAGGAAGGACAAATTCTGCCCTTGCTGAGTTGATTGCAGGGCACTAGAATTAATCACCTCAGAAGATAAGCAATGTGCAACAGAGACTTCCTGAAATGATATCAAGGGATTATATTTGCAATCTTCAAGATTATGCCCCAAAAACAAAGTTAAAATAAATAAATAAAGAAGAAGAAAAGAAAAGAAAAATCACCGTAAGAATTTGGAAAAAGTGATCTGTCATGTCATCCCCCTTCAATAGTCCATTTTGATGCAATTGTAAGATAAAATGAGTACAAGCAGCATCATTTGCACCTGGAAGTTCGCAAATCCGGTACCATTCCACAAACAGCATGGAAACCTATATAAAATGGTGAAAGTATACATAGTTAAATGGACTGTCAAAAAAGCATTCAGAATAAATTGCACACACTCTAATCAATCCCAATATCAACAAACAACGAGAAACAAGAAGATAGATATACTACTCCGAAATATGCGCCGGGGGAGGGTTGTGTGGGTGTACATGACCATATTTGTGACTCCGTGTATGCATGTGTTAGTGTGAGAGAAGCAGAGATAAAGGACGCTATGCAGTTCTGGTCATTCTCTTCTCAGAAGAATTACCTCTGAAAACGTCACCGAATAATTTTCCAATATCATGAACTAAAAAACTTCTTAACCACATACTACAGATAGAAAAAATTATATCAAAATTTATAAGTGCATAGAAACGATCTTTCAACTGAAAAGAGCAAGGCATCTGAATCATCAATGTTTTGAATGGCATTGAAAAATCAATAAAAGTCCTCAGCATCAAACCATCTAACAATGTTGATCTGATTTGGTATAAGATACCAATATACTCAATTTAGACAAACACTTGTAATGCAATTTAAGCTATACCTTCTCACGCAAATCAGCAGGATCTGGTTCCACAGATTCAGCATTGCTATAGTCTTCCCTCTTAGCAATAGGCTCATTCACAGCCTGTTTCAACAAAAGAGAAGTGTCAAAACCTGAATGGGGAAAAACCTGACTAATTATAGCATCTCTGCTGACCTTTTTATCTCTATATTGTCTAGTCTTATCCTCTTTTCCCACAGTAAAACCAGACAGCACAGCAGAATTAGCAAGAGGATTCCGTACAGTCTCAATCAATTGTTGTAATGACTCAAGAGATCCAGGTTTTGTAGCAAGCTGCAAGTCAGAATGAATAAGAAATGCACAGATGAAACAGCATGCAAACACTCAACCAAAGAAAAGAAAAGAAAAGAAAAAAAGAAAAAAAAAGAATGAATAAAGAACCTTAGCCAATGCATCAACAAGATTGTGGAGTTCGGAAATAACTTTTGATTCTTCAATAACTAGTGCTTGGATAAGAGAAATAGCAAACTCAGTTGCACTCTCTGCACAATACAAGCAATTAATCAATTGCATCAACTGCAGTGGTATAGATTCTAAACCATAAAATTTTCACTATACATACTATTTCTTCCCCCATCAATAAGCTTCGCCATATGCACATTGTACTCTGCAAGATTGAGCAATTCACTGCATATAAGGCCAACAGTAATATCTTTGTTGAACTTTCGCTCCTCGTCTGAGTAAATCACCTGCAGTAAATAGTTGGAAACCAAAAAATTAGCAAACAATCTTAATAACTACAGAATTAGCGAACATTTTGATGCATTCAGATGACAATGATTTTAATAACCACAGAATTAGACAACCAAGTGGGCCAGTAAATTCGATGCCCAGTTGCCCACAATGTATATGCATTTCAAGGAACCAAGAAAGCAAAACATGACGTACATTTAGTTCAAAGAAACAATGAAGCAATAATGAGATAATTACATTGTCCCTTCAGGAGGATCAGTAAAACATACCCAGCTAGTGAGTTCTTTAACCACAAGCTTGCAAACGTCACGAATAGCAGCCAGAATTGCAAGACAAGCATTAACATGAAAATTGTTTGATGCATTTTCATATAAACCCTTGAAAACCTGTATGGGGAATTAAGAAAGAACTCGATGCATTAACTGATATAAAAGAATCTATAATAAAAGTTGATCACTTCAATGGCTAAACTGGAATTAACAGAAAATTAGAAGCAGCCAAACAGATAACCAGGCAATAAAATTATATATATATATATATATATATATATATATATATATATATATATATATATATATATATATACAAACTGGCAAATGAAAGCACACCTTTTGTGCCACAGCTAAGGCAGCCTCGTCTCGACTGATACATCTAAGTATGATTTCAGGAACCTCCACAATTAGTCCCTGAATAAAATTTATACATGTTAATGCATTTTTATTTAAAAAGGGTAATCAGAATCAGAAAAGAACTAATAGAGATGGAGGAAAGGATCCCATATCTTTATTCAGCAATACAAATCATGGCAACACATAAGAATAGGAAGGCAAAGAAACAATACCTGGATTTCTGCTTCTCTAGCGTCACTATTAACCAAAGCCTCCAACTGAAACCATTTTAAGATGACAAGTTAGCAGAAGAATATGATCATATTTATGCAATAACAGCTAAACCAGAGTAAAGGAAATAACAGCAACGCTTAATAATATAATGCAATGGACCCAGTAAGCAGTGGCCATGAGAATCAATTGAAAGGGAAAAAAAAAAGAGAGGAATCATATATATAAAAAAAAAACATTGGGAACAAATGAAGGGAAATGCAAAGGGAAGAAAAACAAATGCACAAGGTAAGGGGTTCAAAAAGAAACCTTTTGTGCGACAATCTGATATTTATCCAATGCATCACTTGTATTTAATGAAGGTTCTGAAATGCCACTCCCAAGTTTCTCAGAAGCAGCTGATGAAGATATTTGTTGTGAAGTCAATTCCTTTCAATAGATTAGAAAAACATGTTAATAATAATGAAGAAACTTAGCAGCATAAAACACAGAGAGACAACTTTCCCTACCTTCACAGCATCAGAGGAATCCCCTGGCTGAAGTTCAGGGGCTGGAGCAGTTGAAGGAAATGAAGCAATGACAGAATTGTTTTCAGAATTCTGCTGGGTAACGCCATCAGTTGCCCCAATATGGATAGATGAAGAACTAGAACATTACACAAAAGTTAAAACATGTTAGCAAATTAAGTTCTGAAGAGTGGAGAAATAAAAACTGAAAAATAAAAATAGAAACACCTAAAAACTGCAGCTGAATTAGATTCAATAGCATCAGAAGATATATCCAATGTCCGAGAGGCTGCTTCAAATCCTATATTGCCTGGAGTAGATAAGTAGCCTGCATTAAGTTGTTCCGAACCTGAACCAAATGCACTAGCCAGACCAGTAGCACCAGAAGAAGACGATAAGCCTGTAGGAATAGAATGTGAGCTCTGGCTAGATTGGTTTTGCCATGGAAGCCGAACAAAGTCCTGAAAATAAGAACACGAAGGTGGAGACATTAGGTGCTATATTCTCATCACCAAAATAATACCTTGGAGGCAAAGATCAACAGGTATATACCTCATAAACTCGCTGTTGAGAGACAGAAAGGTGACCAGGTTTAGGGCAGAGCGCCTCAGGTAGAACACCCATAGAACCTTGGGTATACATGTTGGCATCAAAAAATGTTGAACCAACACTATCCCGATGCTTCCTTCTTAAAGAAAGTTGTTGAGCTATTTCCCCATCAATGGTTTGTATTGCCTACATTTAAGAAAATGCACCATTGTGAAAGAAATTCAACTCATTGCTAAAAACTACAAAATCCATGTCAATTCAAGACTATTGTTTCTAGCAGAAATATAACCTTAACCATAGAGCACAAGTATTAATGATACTTTTTTTTTAATGTTTTCCTGTTTAGTGTTTACAAGAAAGTTATAAACCATTTCAACTTGCATAGACAGTGGAAGCGTTAGTACTATTGGGGTCATCCAGCCTAACAAATATATCAAGGATCTCTCCAGTTCACTACCAATGTAGGATGTGGGTCATGATAAACGTAGCCCCAATTTCAGTATCAACCTAAGCACAAGCCCAAACAGAATCACACCCAAGCAACAAGACACATTGGGTGGTTAAGATACAAATGGACAGACCACCTAAAACTTATAAATGCCAACTGGATTGGAGTGGAATTTAGTATATTGCAGATAAGCTACAATAGTCACTCCTAACTAGCATAGCTGCAACACCACCAACCAAAATACCTCCCCCACCCCCCCTACCAAACCCAAAAAAAAAAAAAAAAAAAAAAAAAAAAAAAAAACCTTCCCACCAATGTTTCTTAGTTTCAAGTGACTCGAACGTCCGTTGCTGAACTCAATTCCTTACCCACAATCACCTGTCAAAAAAAAAAAAAAAAAAAAACCTTCCCACCAATGTTTCTTAGTTTCAAGTGACTCGAACGTCCGTTGCTGAACTCAATTCCTTACCCACAATCACCTGTCAAAAAAAAAAAAAAAAAAAAACCTTCCCACCAATGTTTCTTAGTTTCAAGTGACTCGAACGTCCGTTGCTGAACTCAATTCCTTACCCACAATCACCTGTCACTTCTTACGGTCATTGAAGTGGCATATTGCTTCTGATTACACCCTAAGTAATTCTGTAACTTGTTAACTTTTTCTGCCCGAGCTCATTTCAACACTGATATATCAGTATATCACTCTCCCCAGACACACACACACACACACTCAGAGGAAGAGAAATATCTTGACCTTAGTATTTTTTTTTCCCTGTGCACATTACTCAACTAAAACATCATTGAAAGGGGAAAATTGGAGTATTTATACATCAAAACTGGAAGTAAAACCTTATCTGTAGCAGCCTGCTCAATTATTGCACATCCAAGATCAAGGTTATCATTTGTAGCAAGTTGCACAGCATGTTCCAGAAGTTCACTTGCAATACTCAAACCTTGAAGTGAGTTCCTTAGTTGAGTTGAAATCGAAGTACGCAATGGCTCCTGGCAAACCACAGACAAAACATCAGTCAACAACACTAAGCAGGATATAACATATGAAAGGATTTGCTTCACAATGTGAACAGCCGAACAGGAGAAAGAAACACTGATGAGTCCCGTGATACCCAAAATAGAAGGGGGGAAAAAAAAACCTTGCATGTCACATGAGCTAAGCTTCCAGCCAAACTTGCAACCATCAAGTGTGCTGCATTATATATTCGTGTCTTGTCGGATTCCATGGCATAATCCTGTCATTTCAGCACATTACGAGGATATGGATCAAAAGAGGTCCACATGAAAATTAGACCAGTGACAGCTTTCATAGAGTAGTGACTAAATCAAAATGACGGTGCTACAACAATGAAACATATGGATGACAAAATGAGCAAAGACAAGAAGAAATAATTAAGACAATAAGGCACAAGAGACCACTACACGCCACAATAAAGCTTTCAGAAACTAAGAAAGGGGACCTAAAACTTGAATCATTTCAGCTAGCAAACCTTCAAAACAAGTTCCTTTGTTGTCTGTGTAGCTATAGAAACACTACGTTGAACGATGCCAGACACTATTTCTTTGATTGCCCTATCCATTACGATAGGAACCACCCTGTAAAAAGATAAAGGAGATGTATATTATCATATTATAGACAAATAAACTCATTAAGAATAAAATATTATTATAGCAAAAATTTCAAACCTTTGAAAATGCAAGTGCAAGCCCCAAGAATTGAGCTTTGGGTTGATGATAACATGAGTTCCAATGGTGGGTATGGCAGTGGGAAGCTGCATATCACATGATAACTGGAAAGTCAGTAAAACATAAAATCTCAATTGACAATTGATTCTTACGAGGGGCAGGCGCGGGGTGGAGGAGGGCAGCCAATACACCTGACTGACAGAAAAAGGCAACCGGGATGGATTAGCTTGAAATAGTCCTTGAACAGGAGGAAGCTGATCAGACAAGCCTAATGCAGCTAGTTTTTCCTCCTCCATCAAAGTCCCAGAAGGAAGATGAACAGAAGCAGCATACTAAAAGCACCAAACAGATTAAGCATGATATGTGTTATAAGACAACTCTCAGCAAACAGTAAAAGAACAACTGGATATAACCTGAGATAACAAATGTGTATGGCCACCAGAATTAGGTGGATTGGCAACCTCAAGTGGTAACTCAGCATGACTTAGTGGAGAGATTATCCCAGACTTGACTTCAGCAACAATCTGTGGTTGGGATGCTCCAGCATCTTTATTAGAGAAATCAGGGTTCCCTTCAATTTCTCTTTTCCGATCCTTCAGAAGAGAAGTGGGTGCTATGTCCTTCATATCTACACCAAGGTTCTTGAATAGAACCTGAAATGCCAAAAGAATGTCGGACAACTTCTCAAATGAAAATTGTTCATAAATGAGAGCTAAACAACATATCTCCATACCTCTATGTCAAACTTAAGATTCATTTTCAAGTTTGGTATTGAATAAATTTCAGCAAGCAATCCAAGAATACTCATTGTCCAAGGATTAGGAGGTTGGTATGCTAGACTACTTTGGCACGGCTCCAGGATCTATAGTAAGTAATGAAATTTAAGTATCACGCAATGCTAAAGTTCAGAGCAATGCATTATCATCAATTTAATTATACCTTTGAAGTAAACGGAATTACAGCAATCATCAGCCCCTTCTCATAAGCCTGCACAATCAAGAAAGAATTCTTAAATGAAACACCCAACCAGTAACATATAATCCTCCAAGAACATATGAAATATAAACAAGCAAAGTTTAAAGAGGATTAATAATATTGCACAACACTGCATTGGACTAAAATTACCTCAATAATCAAAGATTTGGGATCTATCTCACGAGCCCTTAGAACTTGATTCCTGCCAACTGTTAATTTCCCAAGCCAGCTTCCCAGATTTTTTAGCAATGAACGCTCCTCTGAACTTGATTTTATAAGCTCTGAACCTAAGAGAACCTGAAATGACACAAGAAAATAAAATATAACATGCACTTCAATTTCTCAAAAGGCTGTTCCATCACCAAGCCCAGTTTGCAGGCAGGGTAGTAAGTAATAACACAAACCTTGCAGTTCTCATAAGTGGCCTGGACAATCTCCTTATGTAAGGCCTTCGAATTAACTTTATCAAGAAACTTCAAGTACAAGTCATGAAAATTGGGTTCAATGCTTGCCCTGTGAAGACATGAAGTATATTTGTCATACATGAAAGTATAAACGCAAAGTACAGATGTATTTGTTCTACACAATAGAGAAATGAAGAGCACAAATAATAAATATATCACACAAAACTCCACATAAAAAAGAATCTTTTCACATACAACTAAAAAGTTGCATGTATTTTGTACTTAAGTTATCCAAATTCAAAGAATAAGTGTCAGAAACACATTTGGGAAGGGGAAAATCCTTAAGGCTTGAAAGGCAGCTGACATAAATCCCCCAACCTTTCTTGTTCTCACAGTGGCTCAGTCATTGGCTGATAGAATCAGCAAAGATGAATATATTGTACATACAGGGACAGGAAGAGGAGACAAGAGAAGACAAACAAGTGTTAGAAAAATTCACTTGCAAAGTACATTAAAAGGAAATATGTAAATCCTCTGACCTTTTCATGACCATATACTGGGCAAACCAGGGAGAGTACTGCTCTTTCAATATTTCAGTAAATTCTTTTGCTTTAGCTTCAACATTTGCAGCTGAAATATTGTTAATGATGAACGATATTTTATCCTGAATCTCAGATGCTGGAGCCTGTAAGCAAAAAGAAGAAATAGGCCAGTTATAATGTATAATCTAAAATGATACACAAAAACAACCTAGGGCCTGTTTGGCATTGAGGTTCTGTGCCAAAAAAACACTTTCTAGAAAAAGCATCATTTTAGATGCTGTTAAAAAACGCAGTTGAAAAAAGTTGTTTTGCCATTTAGGAGTTCTCATTACAAAAATATATAAAATTTAATTTATATAACATATTTAAAAATGTGTTTTTCTCAATAGCAATTTTAACAACACCACCAAACAGAGCTCTAATGAGTAAACCATGCATTAATAATTCCTATATACGCTTAGTGAAGTGGAGATTCTTGTTTAGACAGTGCACAATATCCTCCAGATTCTCAATCTTCATTTATCCAGGCCAATTTTTTGGAAGATGGGCCCAAACAAAGGCAGCCACCATAAATGAATAAATAAAGCAGCATCAGTATGCAACAAACAATCTTTGCAGACTTGACAATCATCAAATGACAGCTAATGGCTGAAGATCATGAAATCTCTAAGAGAATGAAAGGCAAATGCAGACATGTGCTTCAAACAATCTACACTTCAAATTTTAAGGTCAAATGATAGGGATACTTTTAACTATTAGCACAAATAACACCAAATAAGTCCGCTCTAACTTGATAATAAAACATTGTGAATTTTGCACTTATGGATGCCTACATAAATATGCTTAACAAGTAATAGGCGTAAAATCCATTACTTGACAATCTGACATCCATCAACGCCTACATCAAATGTACTATCCATTTGTGCAAAAGGGGCATAAGGATATAATACCTCTATCGGTGTTTCCCTTCTCTCAGCAGCAGCTACAAGTGTTTCAATGTTCAAAGCAGAGCCAAACCCTACACAAAAACAGGTTCTGCAAGTGATGTATATATGAAAAGGCATTAAAAGATAAAGGCATGACAGCTCAATGTAAACTGCACAAAAATCCACTAATTAGCAATAGGAATTTACTAGCAGAGGTAGCTCCTCGAGAAGGACGATGGAAACCATGAGAAGAAGACAGCATAGCAGGAGTACTGACCACACTCTGCATTTGAAACGTGAAAAATACAATGAAAGACAACAATAATGAAAATGAACATAACTACATCACTTGTAATTAGCCGGGAAGGCATACCTTCTGAGTACTCGAATTATCACCTAAAGGAGCAACCGAAGATTGCCCTCCAGCAGATAAAAGAGATTTGGTGTCATTAGATGAAGCCACAGCAACTTTATGACGATCATCAAGAGGACTTTCATGTCCCTGTTGAACATGAAGTGCAGAGGAAAGTTGCTGCATAGGCTGTGTGGTGTTAACACTATTCAACTGCAACATCAATCCAGCATTAGAGAGCAAAAGAACAGTAATTGCAAAGATCATTAATTAATTTAACTAATTGATTTACGTCCTACATTTATAAGATTGTAAGAGCAGGTCACTATGGTAATATGTGATAATTAGCCATCTATAAACATTTTCAGCTTATCTGTGCCTACAAAACCTAGAAAGTAGTGCTTCCACAAGTTCTCATATAACAGCCCTTTCTCAATGCAACATGGTAAAGTAGTATCCAAAACAGAAATGTATCTGGTAGCACTAAGATGTAATGCAAGTAGTCACATATCAATAGCATATTGCACCACAAGTGAATCCAGAGAAACAATAGTAGCTGATGAAGTGGTGACAGCAGAAGAAGACCCACTCTGATGGCACTTACTATGAAATGCAAGTAACAATTTCTAAATCGACTTTAGTTGCTCCTTACCTCAACTCCAGCTTCTCTACTCTTTAGGATGATAGCATTTAGAATAGGTGAACAAAATAGTTCGGAGAATTAATGGTTAGTAGTTTGAAGAAACAGGTGCAAGTTATGAATTTATCTGGCTCAAGACAAGCGCATAACTGAAATGCTTCACTGTTTTAACTGATGCTTGAATAAGAATTAATGATCTAAAGATTATTGTATTTCATATAAGGTAATGTGTTATGTGTGTTCATGTATGCATGCACAAGCCACTTGAAAGTACCAAAAAAGAAAAAAAAAAATCACATTTCCAGAAGAAGTATTTCTTATACCATAAAAACTAAATTTTCTGGCAAATTTATTTAGAACATCTTAGGTCTAACCCTGGCTAATGACATATCATTGCAACTTAGTGCTTGTTTGGCATTAAAGTTAGAGAGCCAAAACTGCTTTTTATGGAAAAAAAAAAAAGCACCATTTTTTGTTATTTTAGTATTCTTATGACTAAAACTTTATCAAATTTAGTTTTAAATTATTTTTTAATAACTAGTATATTTAAAAAAGTGTTTTTCTCAACAACAGCTCCAACAGAAATGCCAAACAGCCCATAACTAGCCATAAGTTCAAATGCAAACAACAACATGAAATACCTCTCCATTCCCTAAGCTAGCCTGAGATAAACCATGATGATAAGCAGCAGAAGCATTGTTACTTCCATCGGATTCCAAATGACCTGATGAAATCCTGGCAAGCGCCCGTTCAATGAAAGAAACAAGCTCTGAATGAGTGCCACGCAAATGAGATATCTGCAAGATATGGTTACAATACTGTGGCCACTCAATCAGGCGATCCACAAACTGCTCCAAAGCCTTGGTTCCAAACACAAACATCTGCAGGTGGAAATGCATCAGCAAAACTATACAACAAAAAACAATTAGAGGACACACAAATAGATAAACAAACTTTGGAATCTGGGGGTTTTCTTAGTGCATCTAAAACACCACGCAAGGCAATCCCCAGTGTCAGATGAGTTACGAGCTGGTGCTTGATAACAGAACCTGAAATGATATTCGCAATCAAATTTTCATAAATCTGCTGAAAAATTGCAATATCATTTGCATAATTGCACAAATTTCAAAACCATTTGAGAAATAAAAAAGCAAAGCACTCCTGAAACATTATCGACTATGTTCATGTTGCATGTATTATTGGCACAGAAACAAAGTAGGCCACAGAAACAAGTCAATATCAAATCTACTATTATAAAACCTCTCCTTAAAGCATCTGAATACTCACAAGCCAGAGTAAAACTTACCCTATTCTATAATTAATACTTACCAAATAGAACAGCTGCAATTTTTAGTTGTCTTTCAGGACACTTTGGGAAGAATCTATACTCCTCAAATAGATTGCCAATCATACATTCAAAAATTAACTGCTCCCTGTCAATTATTGCAGCAGATCATCAGTATTACAAGTGAAATTAATATATATATATATACACATACGCACACACACACACACGCGCGCGCGCGCATATATAAAAAATCCTCTAACCAGTTGCAACCTGTTAACCAGACTACCTACTAAGAAAACCACAATCTTCATGAGCGCATTTTCTTTTTAATTTTGTTACAGCACAGAATAACCAAAAAAAAAAAAAAAACTCAGTAAGGGAGTTGAGTCAGTTGACTACAATGGTAAAAAGCATTCTACTTTGCAAAGCCACCAGTATAAAGAACCAGAATCATTTGTTCACGTGATTTAAGGAGATAGAGAAAACTTAAGATGGACTATGTGCCAAGTGTAGGACTGAGGAGGAAAGAATGAGACACTTATTAAAATCAAAGTTTAGTTTTTTACATACAACTTCCATTGCAAAATGTATATTATGATAATATACAAGATAACCTAGGAAAAGGTTCTAGCGCAGACTAAACAGATGAAAGGACAATAAAAACAGGCTAAGCTTTGAAAATGTGAAAAAGCTTTGACATCTTACCTTCTCACAGGCGATTCCTTGAATCGAGAAAGCATTTGAACAATCGCATCAATTGTCAACTGACTAGAAAACATTTTATGGAAGTAAGAGTTTGCTTCTGCCTCAACATCATCTGAAAACCCATCAGGGGTAGATGAATCTGCAGAGCCACCATTTTGCAGCTGAGGATTAGAGCCCATAATTGTTAGATTTAACCGTTCCATTTCCTCAGAAAGTCGACTGGAGACAATTAAGCTTGTATGGGCTTTAAGGACCTGTAAATAAACAGTGTAGGAAAACAACTAAGAGATGGAAAATGATATGCATTGAGATAGGCTGGACTAACAAAAAAGGCGTAATTGCAGAACCTTCAGAAAGGTAGAACTAGTCTCCATATAAATATTTGTTGTAGAACTAGTATGATACAAAGGTTTAGCAGAAAAATCCTGTGATCCGCCAAGTTGGACCTCTTTCAAAAACTTGAGACATTCCTGAGAAGTTGCACAGTGCATTTCAGTAAATCATTTTTTGCCATTATTATAAATTAAATAGAGTAACAATAGTTAGATTCCCAGCTTGCAAAAAAATTAGAGAACTTAATTAACCAATAGAACCTTGATGAATGAGAAATGGCAGGACAAGCAAACATTACCTCAAAGAAAAAATCCTTGTATGTAATTAAATTAGTAGTCAGCCACTTCTCAAGGTCAACAAGTTCTTTTCGTGAAGCTAGGGCTGCCAATCTGATGCCTGAAGGAGAAGGAATCATGTCTAGCACTGATGACAGAATCTGCAAAACAGATAAGAAATAGAACTATAGAAGTTAAATGAAAGAGAAATACACAAAACCAGCCATAAAAAAAAGCACATATTCCAAAAGAATTTGCAGAAAAGAACAATAAGGACACCAGAAGTTCCAATAAATTGCCACTGTTCTACATACCGGATACAGTGGTTCAGTGGAACCAGTGCCTTCGTTTATTTTAACACATTGCAAGATAGTTTAAAACAAAAATCAATTTCATTCTAAATTTTACCTTCAGCTCTCGGCATATGTCCAATATCTTGGTCATGAGGTCTGGTTCGATGTTGTAAGCATCTACAAATCCCCGCACAACAAGACTGGGATTTATGTGCCAGAGATAATGAATCATACCACTTCCTGTGCCGCTTTTGATTATCATAGGAAAAACCATAAAAGACACTTCATATTGGAGAAGGTTATAAGCAGTCTGCAGTGATCGATAAAAATTTTATCAACCAATATAAGTTTGTGGAAAATAAAATGGTAAAAATCATTTGAATTAAAAATAAAAATAGAAATACATTGATATGTGACATCCCAAGAAGTAAGATTTCTGGACAGTTCTTCAGAGGATATTCAAGCATTGATTGAATAGAACTAGAATGACCCATCTCAGCTATTTGGCAGAGCACATCCAAAAGATCAAGACACAACCATGCATGATTTGCATGTCCAAGTTGAAGCTTATAACCATGTACTGCGTCATGATAGACCTGAGTGAACAATCATTAACTAGTTACAATCTAACATATTACATGTTAATGGAAATAAAAACAGGATAGAAAATGCATCAACCAGCAGTCTTCCAGAATGAGCAAAGGTAAACACTTCTGGTGGGGCCAATACAGCATATTTGAGAAGAGATAGCTGACCCTGAGTATTCTTCCACAGGGATCCACAAATAGCATGGAGAGGGAAAGGATCCTGCACAAAGAAATCAAACAAACTCAAAACTAACTAGAAAGAAACCTCTTCAACTCAGAAACAGATACTGAAACATGTGGTTTGGCATATTAACAAGACAAACCTGGCAAGCATGTCTATATACAGACATGAAGAAAGAGAATGCTTCCTCATTAGGGATGTAAAATCCTTCATGATCCATATTTTCTATCACTTGTATCCAGTTGGTACCAGGAGCCTGCATTCAGCATTCGTGAATGACAATAAAGTGCACTTTGCACCAGGGCGGGGGGTGGGGGGATGAGAAATGGCCAAATTCAAAGAAGTGGCATGAGAAAAAGTGAACTCACTAGTTGCTTAATAGTCATCACAAGAATGTCAATATCCCAGGAGCTTAAAAGTGGGAGATCAGAGGAAATGCTGCATCCAAGTGCTATACCAAAGTTTGAAAATGTGCTTTGGTTGTCTTCGAGGCTAGCATGGCTGCGTGCAATAGTTCCAAGTATCTTCGAGATAGTAGTCTCAGTCAGTGGTAAGAATTGAGACAAAATCTCTCTGCAGTGTGAGGCATCAAATGTGCATCCATAGCCCAATTCCTTCACGATATCACCTGCGCTCATCTCCTCCTCCATTTCAGCTAAAAGTGCATAAAATTCATTTTCCTCACATTCATGGTACTGATCCCAATTCCTGCAATGAAAAAGAAAGCCATTATGATATTAAAAAACATGACAACAAAATAAACATGGAATCAATCATGCAGATGAAAATAAATAAGATAATTAAAATGGAACAAAAGATTGGAATAATTAAAATGGAACATAAGATTGGAACCTCAAGAAATTGGCCTCGCGCATTTCATCTGAAAGCAGTGGACTTAAAACAAATGAAAAGGGCTCTTGAGGTTGCAATAAGGACAATATCTGCAAAAGGCGGTCTACATGCTTGGAAAGGCCTTCAGACCGCCGAAGGAACATAACAATATTCTGAATTTGCTCCACAGAATTCACTGAAACTGGATTCGCACACAATTCCTCAATCTGAGCCATGCAAAATTTCTTTGCTGGAAACCAGAAAAATTATTTAACCGATATGTGAGAAAGTAGAAGCCCAAGAAAAACAAATCATAACGAACAAACTACTTAAGAACAAATACTCACCACTCATTCTGGTTTCAATGATCTCAGACTCAGACAGAGCAAGACCAATGCCAATTTTTTCAGACAGAGATAAATGTAACATGTTAGACAAATCCTCTAGGAATTCATCATTAATAGCTGCGCTTCTTAGTGACTGACAAAGCACCGTGCTGAAATTTGGTTTGTCCAAAAGAAATTTGAAAACTGACACAAGAAATGGTTCCAGCTGCAAGTTTTGCAAGTCTGTCCTGTGGAAATGCAGGTGTTCCAAGCAGGTTTGGAGCACCAGAACACTTTCCTCAACTCCATATTCAATAAACTGCCAGCAAGAAATTCAGTTAATGCATAAATCGATGAGAAGCAACAAAAGCTTATCTTGAACTGCGAACCAACTGTTCACATTAAAGAACATGCATATCAAGAACTAATGTTTTACTATAACCAAATCACTGAGAGAATCATTTATCGCGTATAGTCATTTGGGCTTCTGCTATCATGAAATCATCCAATTGAATCCCAGTCTCTTTCCCCTTGACTTACTAACTTAGTTAAATCTAACAATTAAGTCAACTCTCCCTTTGCACCCAACGTAAGGACCAAGACTGGAAAAACTTTAAAAACAAGAATGGGGAAAAAAGAAAGAAAAGAAAGAAAGGACAACAAAAAAAAAGAGAGAAAAACTTCAAGAATTAGAGAGAGAGAGAGAGAGAGAGATCGTCAAGTCTTTAACCTAAGCTCATGTTAGTCAAAATAAAGCGAAGATCAAAACATCCATGTGGCAGAAGAAAACGAGATGCTAGGGTTTCAATGGTGAACATAGTAACTGAGAATTGATGATTAGTGCTATAAATTAGGGGCACGAAAGTATTCGGATTAGACAAAGAGAAAATACCTGACAGAGTTCTCGGAAAACAGAATCGACGTTGGCCTCGTTCAAACTCTGAAGCAAGAACCGAATCTGATTCCGAATAGTTGATGATAACTTAGGCATCGCAACTAGAGACGCTAAGAGAAGGCTTTGTACCTAGAGAGAGAGAGTGCTTGTAGGTTTCAGAAGCAGAGATAAAATGGCGTATGGAGGTTGGGGTATGCGGGAAAAGAGAATAAAAGAGGGCGTTAGACCCTGAAGCCGTATCTCAAAGCAAGACAGGTGCCTCTGTGGGGGTCACGCGTGACTTGCCCGCGGGTCATCTATGATATATGCACACATTTTTTTTGTTATGTCTTTTTGTATGTCACGTGCTCAGCGGACATACAAAAAATTAAATATGAAATATGAAATATCATAATATTATTCTACCTTTTAAGATATAAATATTTTAACAATCAGCTATAAGAAAATGAGTAAATATTAATTATTTATGATAGGTGAGCTTATTTCCATAATTAAAATAATTAATTTCATGATTTTTTAAATGTAATTTTAACTATTAGACTAATTTTCTTTCTATAATATGATTCATATAATTATTTTTTATATAAAAATATAAGACATTTACATTATAACTATAAATATTTTTTCATTCATAAATTAATTAATTATTCACATTTCACAAATAAATTTTTAAGATGGTATCTATTTAATTTTTATTTTTCTAAAGTTGCAAAATATCTCACTAAATATATTTTTATTTTTCTTGCAAATTAAAATAAATTTCTTTTAAATCTTTTTTTTTCTGATGTGAATATTGTCAATTAATTTATAGTATATATTCTCTTTTTTTTAACATGCTATTTCATTTATATTTTTTCTAGAAATTCTACATTATGGTTATGCAAGATTTTTTTGTTAATGCATGGACAAAATGTTAGTCTAAGGTGATAATTGTGACTAGTTGCAGCTCTATAAACAAAAATTTGCACAACATCTAATAATGTACAAAAGATGGCTATAAATATATTCATTAGTCATCAAGGTGAGAAAAAAATAATATGAAATAAACTAAAAATATAAAAAAATAAAACTATCAAAATTTCTATACATATTTTAAAGAGATTGTATAAAAACATTCATAGTATATAGGGTTGTGCACGGTTCTTGGGGGAACCGAACCGAACCGAAAAATCATACCGAACCGACAGAAACCGTACTGAACTGAATTTATTTTAATACTTTGATTCGGTTCTGATTTTTCACTAATAATCGAATTAGAATCGTACCAAAACCGAACTGAAATCGAAATCAAATATACTATTATTTTATATTAATATATATATATATATATTAATTTTTAATTATATTTGTATCTTATAGTTAAATATTATATGATTAATAAATAATTAAAATATATATTATATGATATATTATTATATTATATAATATATTTAATCATAAATTATATATGTAACTTGTAATTAAATATTATATAATTTAGGTATAGCTAAAAGATATATTATATGATATATTATGTATTGATAACTCAATTCAAAATTTAAATACTAATTCAAGTATGACTTCTTAAGAAAATAATTACATAAAATTATTTTAAAAATCGAAAACCAAACTGAAATTGTACCAAACTGAACCGGAGCAGAAGAACCTAGAAATATACCGAACTGAAACCGAAACAATAAATAACCAAACCCGAACAATACCAAAATTTTAAAATTTCAATTCGGTTCTGGTTTATAGGCAAATTCCAAACTGAACTGAAACCGAACACCCTTAATAGTATACTGTGGAGCATTTCTATTTTTTAAAAACGAAAATTAATGTTGTTTAATTTATTAGGAGAAAAGATTGTTTAGAGCATAAATTGAAAGATATTAATATTTTGCTCTTGATATAATGAAAAATTATATTAATTTTTCTGAATGACATTTTATGAGGGTAATAATAAAATTGCATTTAAGAACTTGGGGTCATTAGCTATTTTAGTTTTGAAAATAGACCAACCCTTTTCCTATTTATGTAAATTTTTTTGAAGGAAAATATTACATTTGATAGAAAACTAAAGTCTGGTTGGTCGGAATTGATGGCAAAACTAGGTAATTTTTATATTTTAAATTTATTTAAATTAAGGGTTTATTTAGTGATACTGACTGTTTTTTTATTTTACCAATTATTTTATTAATTAGATATTTATGATTAGAAATTAGTTATTTATATAATAATTAAAAGTAAAAGTATTCAATAAAAATAATTATTAGTAAAAATAGCCATTAGCTAATTCAATAATTATTTTTTATTAAATATTTATATTTTAAATTATTATATGAATAATTAATTAGTATCTAATAATTAATAAAATAGTTAATTAATAGTTATTATAATAATTAATATTATTGAATAAATATAAATATTATCTTAAAAACTAATTAAGACGTATAAATTAAATAAGAGATAGTATTGTAGATATAATCAAATACTAAATATCACTTTAATAATAAATAGAGTCTAAAATTTATTTATATTTTTTAAATTATGCATTTATATTTTAAAAAATATTTTAACCCGCCATATCCATTAGTCCACTATTCCAAAAATTTACCATTCAGCTCGCATCATTATTGGCTCTCGCTACGATTAAAGTTAAAAAAATTATTATTTAATTCATAATTTTAATAAAATTAATTATTCAGTTATTATATTTTTAAAAATATAATATTTAACTATTATTTTTTATTTTTATTAAATTATTTAATCAATTAATTAATGTTTTTATTAGTAAATACTAATAAATTATTATTTATTTTTTTTATTTTAATAAAATTAATTAATTAATTTATACGGAAACCAATTATTAGTGCTGTGAGAGAAATGGATTATATAGTAGTTTTACAAAAGTTATTTCTTGTATTTTCCTTCCTCTGGCTATTTTACTCCTTGTATCCAAACAGGAGAAAGTAGGTTCCTCTGCTATTTAGCCTCCCCATTTTGAGCTGTAAAACTGAGGCTAAGGTTTTATGAATTCTACATCTTGATCGAAAATACCAGTCTCTGGCTAAATGGCGACAGTCACAGACTCATCTTCATCTGAGGGGAAGCCAAGCCTAACGCAACCCAGCGAGTTCCCTTCTACGATCGGATCCAAAACCCTAGAAGAAGTTTCTCCATGGATCGACTACGCAGTTCAACAAGCTCTTATGTACCAGAAGACCATCAAAGAAGCAGTCGATGATACCACTAATGCTCTCAGATCTCGCTTAGCGGGAATTCGTTCCACTTCTTCCGCTCACTTCCATCAAACAATGGTAAAGTTCCTAGAATCTAGCTCAGTTGCATATGTTAATGGCCACTAGGAAATTTTGATTGATTGGTACATGTAGGATTCTCTGCAAGATGTCAAGTCTGAGCTTCTTGTTTACGAGGATATGCTTTTTGGAAGGATTAAAGGTATTCCTCCTATGCTTGCAGTTGACAAATGTTTTAAAGGATTAAAGGATTAAATAATTCAGAAGTTCATATTTTGGCATGATTACTGCAGAAGGCGTCAAAATTGCAGCTTCATATCCACTTGTTACAGGAGGGGTTGCTGTTGGATTGGGATTCGTACTACTGAAAAGTATGGTCGTTGTATCTGTTATATTGAATTAAGCAATGTATCTACCTTTTGCGTTTCGGCAATTGCAAGCTAGATTGCTGTTTCTGTTTTGCAAAGAAGTGTCAATACTTGATCAAGTTAACATGTAATAGGCATATTCCCTCTCCACTTTCTGTCTCTTAGGCGTTTGATTTATAATTTTCAGGGCCGAGACGCTATTTGTACTACAATACCTTGCGCCTTTTTGTGAGTGAAGAGGTCAGCTAAATTACTCTATCTGCTCTTACCTTGTAAAGTTGTAATTGGTTGATTACAAACAGCATAATCCCTGAGCTAAGCTGCCATTGCTGCTAACATTATTCATTTTTTATGCCAGTCAATAGTTCCGAGTTATACTACAATGAGAAAAAACCCTGTGTTTTATTATATTTATAATATATGGAGTAAGAGTCGTTTGGTTATTGAATTTTTAGATTTTTAAAATGATATCTAATAAAGATTGTGCCTAATATGTTGTCATTTATGTCATGGAGTGTCAAATAATTTGTTGTACTCTGATTTTACTACAATGAACTAGAGAAAGGAAAATTAGTAAGAAGATTTTGTTAAAATAAATGAAAATGATCAATCATTTCCTAGGTTGTATAATAATATTTGCAGCAAGCAATTAAAGTAAACCCGAAAGTTGGTAGCATTGAAATGAAAATGATCAATCATTTCCTAGGTTGTATAATAATATTTGCAGCAAGCAATTAAAGTAAACCCGAAAGTTGGTAGCATTGAAATAGTTTCTGGCGAATAAGTAGCTGGTTTGAAATGTTCTGTGGGCATATGGCAAAAATGTATGCGTTATGATATGCTTTCTGCTAATCAATCCTAGATCCGACTGTGTAATCTAAATTGGAAATTCAAATTCTAAGTGGATGATCAAATTTGACTGATATTGTGTCTTTGGTTGCTTTATGTTTTTGAGAAGCACAGTTATGGGACACAATGGGCTATGGATGCATGTATAGATTGCCTGGAGCATCATGTATGCATTATTGCATAATTCTCACGCTAAGAATTAAGTTATGTTTGTAAAACTTTGAAGTGAATGTAAATGCTCTTTCCGGCTGCAGTCCCTACTTTCCCGAGCAGATGCTAAGGTAAAGGAATTGAGGCAGTCGATTAGCCTTTTGAAGGCCGAAAGCGAGAAGTTAGAGGTATCTTTCATTCTTCTCTTATTTTAGGTGATGATTTAGAGTCAGTAAGACAATGTCCCGAGTGCTTTCTTTTTGCTTTTATAATTATTTTAGAAAAATAATTTCCTCTTCAGTTTTGCTGTGATTAATGAATAGCAATCTACCAAAAATGTTGATTGTTTTAGAGCAAAGAATAAGTTGTGATGTCAGTTGCGCACTTTTGCACTTGTTATATATTTATATTTAGGAATAGTATATAAAAGGGAGTTATTTCGGTGAACTATGGTTTACACATCTGGAAGGTCGAACACCAGAGATAAGGAGGACAAATGGGAAGGTGAAATCTGGATTTTTTAGCATCATGGAAACCTTCCCTTTTTATTTTTCCTCAATAATGTCAGGTTGATAATGAGCAATTATACTGAAGTCTATCTGTTCTAACCTTTTGCAAACTCCTCTGCTTCCCAAAAGAAAAGAGAAAGAAAATGTGATGCATCAAGGAAGATTCAATTCAGGAATTAAGTTGGTTTAATTTTTCGTCATAAAATTCAGAAGTTTAGATTTCTATTATTTAGGAATTTTGTTATTATTTAGGAATATTTAAAGAGTTTTAGTAGGTTTATTATTTTTCTAGTTAGTATTGATTTAATATTTTCTTATTTTGGGATTCCTAATCGTAGTAGTAGTAGTAGCATTCATAATTCTACTATGAATGCCTATGTCCTCTAGGTATTTAGGTAGACTTTTATTATTGATAATTTGACAATTGATATTGAGAATTAATAGAAAATTTGAGATTTGTTTTCTCATCCGTTCTCGTATAGTTCAAAAATTTAATCCTGTGGAAAGGTTATTAAGCTCACTGTAACTTGGGATTGTGCTGAACTTCCGTTAGTACATTCAGTTTTAAATCACACATTCACATTTTTTCCCCTTACATCAAATTATCATTTCCATCCGAGCATTTCTTGGGATACAAACCATGACATATGATTATTGTTTTTCAGAAGAGGGCATCATTAGCAGAACAGGAGTTGATTCGTGGAAGAACAAAACTCAGGTTTGTGTGTTGGAGGAAGGTATTCTCTTCTTGTTACAGTTTGTTGATTTTTCTGTCCAAACTTGTTTCTATTGTTACAGACAAGCAGGAAAGCAGATTCAAGGCGTGATTCGGTCAGCTTATAAGATTGAAAGACAAGCAACAGGTAATGCAACTATTACTTCTTGCCTATTGTCTACATTGAGCAAACTGAACTTGTATGGACATGCTCATTTTCTCAAATCAAATTTTTATCCGCTGCATCAGGCTTGAAGGAAATTATTCGGGAATTGCCTAGCAGAGAAGCATCTAGATTCCGGTCACAAGTAAGTCTTTTTGGATTAACCACACACAATGTGTTGCCTTAAAAAAATATGAAGGACTTGAACTAGCATAAATTTTGGGATTAACATTTTGACATAATCACCTCCCTACCTATGCTGTTGTCCTTTTGTAGCCTGGGGAAGGAAACTGCTGGTAGATTTATTTAATTTTATCTCATTAATCAATGGCATATGCTCTTGGGCATGAGTGGAGCTCTGATGCTACTGTTATTTCTATGTTCATGCATTTACTGGGATGCACACTTACAATGATATTTCTCAAATGGTTCGCATACTGTTGTAATTTGCATGCTGAATTACAAACATGGTCATATTTTATTTGCAAATTTGTATCAATTAATTTGCTCATATGGAACAATTTGACTTGCAGGTTTCCAGCCTTGCTTCTGAGGCAAAGCGAGAAAAGAATGCCTTGACTAAGGAGGTGACGAAAATCAGTAACTATGGAATCTCAGTCTGAAAATGCTTGCATTCCAATTTTTTTCGCTTGGGCGCTTTGGATTTAAAATCGCAGTTGCATATTTAACATATAAGAGATGGCTTCTGTTCTTAGAGTTCCAAGTTTAAGATTTTGAATTGTGTTAAAAGTGAAAACAAAACCAATGCAAAATGATAGTTATTTATTGGCGGGAATACAGAGAGGCAAACCAAAGCAGGGACTGATTTCATTATTTACCTATACAGTCAGTGAATAATTAGCGTCAAGAAAGAGTCGTGTTGTGGATGGATTAACAAGAGCAGGTTGGCTGATGCACTCTTTTAGTTTTTATTTATTTATTTTGCTCCCATCTCACCTCCCTCATCCTTTTGCCCTCTTTCCCAAAATGAAGATTATAGATTTGCATAATATTATAAATAGAATACTTTTTCAATGCAGATACACAAATTACAAAGGTGTATTAATTAAGGGGCATATATAATTATTATTTATATATTTTTAAAATACTAGCCTTGCCCTATTCGGGGTTCGATACATCGGTTTTCTTCAAACCCAGTTCCCAATCGGGAGGGGCCACCATAAGTAGCACGAATTTAACCTACTATATTAATCCTGATAGGACGTGGGCAATTCAAAACAATTCGCATATTGAATGGGCATAGGCAACTCAAACAGGCAAACGATTACTCCATTTCTAATTCTAGGCGGGCTATGTATTAAGCTCAACTTTGAAATCCGTAAAGAAAAATTTAAAGCCGGTATATTTGTTTTGGCAAGCTGTTTGTACGAAGCCAGCAGTGGTCCAATCCAGTTAAAGAAAAATAAAATCGCTGATTTTTTTGTTTATCAATTGATAAGAGTTTATTGCATAACAAAGGCCTAGGTTTAATTACATAGAGTATTCATTTAGGGTCTTGGGTTACATAAAAATTGAGCCCGAGCCTCCAACCTTAATCTAACATGAAACAAATAGCACAAAGGGTCCAAGTTAAAAAAAAGTCTGATTGAATCCAAACTCAGCATCCTAATAGGATCTAAAGCCCAAAAGACAAATCCCAGGCACATTGGATTTTCAACCCATTAGACTTTGACTCGGCACTCCACAGAAACACCAAACCTTCAGCGCTGCCATTGTCGACCAACCTTTCCATCCTTGGAACTACTCAAGACTTAGATTAGCACCATAGAAAAAAAAAATCGAACAAGACATCAACCATGCAAGCTCTTTCTATAGGACCATGCTCGAAGATCTTCTTAGACACATCCCAAGGCTTCCAGGCAGTCCAAACAACATAAAAAAAAAAAAAAAAGCTAGATCTTCCAGTGGTGTAGAACATCGATTGGAGCAGAGGACAAAGACAACAACGGTGTTCTTCGGCATCTCATCTACGCTGTCTGGGCCAGTCTCCTGATCAGCACTCCACAACCCACCATCGGTACTTTTACTCACCATGCACCGCTGGAATTGTAACCTGACACAGACAATTAAATACCAAAAAGAATCTTTAACGGGTCGAATAGAAGCCCTCTCAATGTATATTTAAAGACCTATTACAGAAATAAACACAAAAACTATTTATAGTCCCTACCCTAATGAGAGGAGGGTTAAACCCACAACTAGATAGGGAAGGGAAGCTCCCCTCTGTCTGAAATGCGTAGAGGGAAGCCACACATCATCGGCAATTGAAGGAAACTCGCTCTTAACAAACAGAGAGAAAACACAAAAATCGCTGGTTGGATCATAGGAACTAAAAGCATGCGCATGATTGAAGTATTACAAATACTTAATCATCGTTGGAAGTTCTCCCAGCCAGAACCAATCGATTGATTGTCCCTAAAAAGATAAATAAAGATCACTCACCTTCACCTATAGTAACCAATGTGACTGAACTGCAAGCTCTTCTTCTTCTTCTTCTTCTTCTTCTTCTCTCCCTTGGTTTCCATGCGACCAGACACTTTTTATATGGAGAGAGGCAAGGGATTTGAAGAGAGAATTTTGGCTTAGCCCTCATTTCCCTTTCCCATCCCACAAGCGTTACTCATCTCTCTCTCTCGCTCACACACACATTCAAATTTTTCTTGAGAATTGTGTACTTACCTGGGGAGGAAATGGCAGTTGAAACGTTAAAACACAACAGAATGTGTTTAGTTAGTAGTATTTTCTGTTTTGTTTAGAAATAATCAAAGAAAACTAAACGGAAAACTAGAGTGTTCGATAACACAACGTCACATTCTAGAGTAATTGTACCTAATTCACAAGATTCAGATTGCAAATCGTTGGCATACTGCAAAGTCCTGCTTGGGGCGGTGGTGAGGATGGTAGACATGCTGTTCGTCCTGCTGCTACTTCAACATCTCCTTCTGCCTCCGGAGCTCCAATACCTTCCGGTGAGAGTTTGAGTGTTGAGTCAGCACGAACGTCGGGCTAGCCGCGGGTCTATATTCGGGAACCAGCCGACCCAATTTATACCTTACACCGCAGGCATTGCACAGCGTTTTTAAAGGGTCGATTGGAGTTGTTCTTGCAATATATCTCTACCTCAGCATATTCTATGATATTCCATCATAGACACATGGTTACACATGCTCACCATCAGTAATACATAGGTCTCCTCAGCATAACAATAGCTCTTATTGCATTTAGCATCTAGCATTTACAACTGCTTACATCTGTCTTTACCGTCTGGTATTAACATTTAAAAGGGAAAAAAAATAGAAGAGGAAAAAACATTGCCAGCCGGATCTAGTTGACTATAGTTTTTAATAAAACAAAGAGGATTAGGAGCAAGAAGGGATAATAAAAATTTGAGCGAATGTAAGCGTAATGGAATACGGGTCGTTTCTTCCTCTATTCTTTATTATACATATTGATGCTACTATAAGCCTGTGTAGAATAGTCCGCGTGCTACGTGCGTTTCAAGTGGAGCCTGTAGACAAAGAAATAGTGAAGTCAATGCCTTACAACCAGCCATTAAGTGTACCTGTTTAATGCCTATTTCTTATATTTATAAATTAAAAATTAAATATATGTTGTAACTATTTGTTTGAGTTACATAAATCTCAGATATGAGATGGATATCTTAAAATTCTCTCCTGATATTCTGACTTTATCAGATATTGAAGTTTTTATTGTTCAAGATTGGCAATATTCAATTTGCCAGGCGAGCAATAACTATTTTTCCTTAGTAGTTTTTGGCTCAGTTCAGATTGCCCTAACAATTTTCTGCTTGGTCTGATTGTTTGAATCTTCTGCTTAGTCTTACTGTTTCATCGAGCGTTGATACTTTAACTGTCATATTATATTATTTACTCAATCATTGACTATTTGACTTAATTTTAATTGACTATTTAACTTAATTTTAGATGAGTAATACCACATCTGACTAATTTTATAAAAATTTTAATATAAATATATTAAGTATATAAATTTTAATATAAATATACATTTTCTTGTTTCTAAACTCATTGTTGTGCTTGCTAAAAGGAAAACAATATAAGAAGAAACTTCATAATAATTTAATTTAATTTAATTTAAAATGAAACAATTTAATTTTGACTTTAAAAAATTCTTTCTCAAGTTTAAACTCGACTACACTCTCAAAGTAAGTTTGAAATTTCATTCGATTGAATTTAATTTTTAAAATTAATATTCAAACTCAAATTATTTCAATTCAATAGTTTTAAATATAAGTTCAAATTCCAATAATTTTAATTGGATTCCAATTAAAAATTGATTAATATTTATTTTTGAATTATAAATAAATATATAAGGGTACAAGTGTAAATAAATTTAATTAAAATTGCAATTTATTCATAGCAAATATTATGATATTAAATTAAACTTGCAAAATTATTCGAACAAGTCAATTTATACTCGATTAAAATTTAATCAATTTCTAATATTACATTTAAATGATTCACAATTAGTTTAACTAATTTACATTCCTACCATTTGTTGCCCGAAATCTAAAGAAGCTGATACTTCAGGTGGAAAAAGAGGGCTCCTTCCAAAGCAAAGAAATTGGAGGAGTTTCACCAAGATGTGAAAAATACTACTGCTGAGTAACATCCTCTGATTAATTTTCTAACATAATTGCACGAGAATATTTTCTGAAAATTTTCACGAAAACGTTAAAAAAAAAAAAAAAAAATCCTCTCATTTATGATGTATCATGTTTAAGAGGATTTCCTTGACTGGAACAACTCCTTCCAATACCTTTCTTGAATTTTGCTCTTATTTTTGTTCCCGACTTGTGCAAATGAATTAACCCCACTTTTTGTCATATAGTACAGTTGCTAGTAGGACGTCATCGCTTCGCAGGTTAGTGCGCTATAACTTACTAGGTTATAATAGACCATAAATAAGCACGCTTGAAGGAGTTACTTTTGAGTTTGCTATAAAAATTGCTCCAGCAAGACATACATCCTTGCATTTCAAGGGCAAAACAAATAATCAACTCAAAACCATACTCTTCATCGCATCAACAACACAGGCCACAGAATAAACGGCCACACATATCCCATCCCCTTCCCCCCTTACCAGAGACTACAGTTAGAAATAACTGAATAAAAGATCCCAGCGCATCATCAAATATACTGACCCTATTACTCATCATTTTGGCTTTCATCTTTGACGAGCTTGATCATGTCATCAATTCGAAGAATTGTTATGGCTGCTTCAGTGGCAAACTAGCAAACAGGAAAAATTGATTAGAACATTAGATTACTTGGCCGCATGAATTCCATAAATTTCTGCATTTGTATTTTCCACAGTTATTACCTGAATTATCTTCACTTTGCTCATTGCGGGTTCAATAACTCCAGCTTCTAAGTTGTTTCGAATGGTGCCCTTTGAAAGGTCTAGTCCCATGCTGCAACAATTTTAGTAGAAGCTGAATATAATATGAGACGCTGAGGGAAAACAAGTAGAGCTAATGATTTCTTTTTCTTCCACCAAACCCAAACCCAACACCCCCCCAACAAAACAAAAAACACCAAAACAAAAAAATAAAATAAAATAAAAATACACAAACCTTTTTTTAACACTTCTGGTTAAAAAATACAAGTGATAAAGAGATCATGCTAACTATCTATACCTGTTAAAACCAAACCCAAGCAGTAACATACTACTAGAATTAACTGCCCTCTCACATTTTTATTTTCAGAAGAAATGGAGTAGCAAGTAAGCTGAGAAAAGGACAATGGCAAACAAAATCAGTTACAATGTTCAAAACATATACCACAATACCTCGATAAATGTTTCTTATCAGCCTTTGTTTGAGCAGTGTGGTGGTAAGCCCGTAGTTTTGCTACTAACTCAGTGGCATCCTTAGCAGCATTAACAGCAAGTACCTGCACCGAATGCGTCATTATTACAAGTAACTTCATATTGGGAGGGGATATGGGAAGGGAAAAGTCTCATATGCTGTGCATCAATATACTATGCTAAACCTTTGGTATGATAAGTAAAGATTCAGCAAACTCAGCAATTGCCAACTGCTCTCGTGATCCCAGAGTTGTAGCAAGATACTCCAAATACACAGACAAGGCAGCCTCAACTGCACCTCCACCTGCTACTACCTGTAATACAGGCAAGTGAATAATGAACAAAACTCGAACAATCAACAATCATTAAAGTAGTCCCATACTGTTTTTTCTTAAGATAAAAATAAAGGCACTTGATAAGTTCTCATAATCCCAAATAATGACAAAAAGGAATAGTTAAATCCAATAATCCTTTCCTAATTTATTTTTTTTCAAAATTTACTTCAAATGCCCCCCTACAACTGCAATGGCCTTCGTATTCCAAATATTTCTGGCTATTTTGGGAGTAGAATAGTTATGGGTTGGGTTCAGGGCCCATTACCCTCCCATCCCAGCCAATGAAAATATTATTAACCAGGTTATTCTGTTTTCCGACTTAAACGTGGCAGGGTCCAAAATACAATCCCTGCAATTGGTTGGCCCATCAAGACGGTTGACATGTCTAACAACAAAATTTTCAAATGTTTCTGTTTTACAACCGTCATGGTTCAATCTTGCACATTCAAAAACGTTACTACCCTTTCCCACTCATAGAGCCCAAACTTAATATTATTTATTTATCCATTAATGCCAAAATATGCATCAACATATGTGCCCCAAGCCATCCAATTGACAATCTACACCATTCTAATTAGCTTATGACATTAGCAAAGCTTCTTACTCTGCTGACAGTGAAAAAGAAACAAAGATCCGGGGCATTATCATTTTAAAATTTCAAGACAAAAACAAAACCTAGTAAAAAGAACAATAAGCACGCATTTTTTTTTATCGAATTCTTCACTTGTCATTATAATTGCATAGAGGAATTAAATAAAGCTCCAACTAAGGCAGCATTATCAATTCCAATTTTCAATTGATTTCAAAATTTCACATAATGCAGAGAATGTAATGAGCAAGTGTCTAGTAAAAAGAACAATAAGCACGCTTTTTTTTTTTTATCGAATTCTTCACTTTTCATTATAATTGCATAGAGGAATTAAATAAAGCTCCAACTAAGGCAGCATTATCAATTCCAATTTTCAATTGATTTCAAAATTTCACATAATGCAGAGAATGTAATGAGCAAGTGTCTAGTTTACCGTATTAGATTCAAGGGTCCTTCTAACAACAGATAAAGCATCATGCAGAGCTCTCTCCATCTCATCCAGCATATAGTCATTTGCACCTCTAAGGATTAGAGAAACCTGAGCATACAATAAATCAATCAGAGAACTTGGGGAAATCATGAATGCCATTCACACTCTACAAACATTATGTACCAATTAGAAAAAACAATAATGTGGTGATCCAAATCTGCTGCTCTTCAAAATCTCAACCTCTTTCAACTTTTAGCATGCACGAGTATGCTAGACCTTAGCAAAAGACTACTGCACTTACAATATATGATATCATACTTTTTCATGAACATAGGAGTTCTATTGATTTAAAATTTAGGTCTAGAATCAACATTGTTAAATGTGTGAAACGTAAAGAAAGCAAATCACACACCGCACTAGTAGATTTTGTCCCCTTTATCATAATCACATCATCATCAGCAATGCGTTCTTCCACAACTTCATCAGCATATCCAACAAGCGATTGATCAAATGTTTCCTCCCCTTCCATATCAGCAAAAGTTGAAACCTAGAGGCACACCAAAGCAGGCATATAGACAGTTAACATGATGACATGAATACTAGAAAGTAGTAGGAAGCAGTGGATAACAAAATACAGAATGTAGTAAAAGTAACTGACCCGATTCAAACAAAAAAGAAGGCAGAAAATATAGAAAAAGTTATTCCCCTTCCAAAAGGAGACAAAAAATTATTAATAAGGGCGATGTAACAGTAAACGCTAATGAAATAATGCAATAGGTGAAGCCTTTATTTTGAAGTTCAAATGATACAGCAATATGTACATCTAAATCAATTAGATGCTAGGGGACAAGAACATTGAAAGATTAAGATGTCCAAATTTCACATGGTGAAACCAAAGCTAAACTGCATATACTCAACAAGGATGAGCAATCCCTCCTTGAAACAGATAACCAATATTGATGATTACAATAATCACTGCAGGGCTAGAAGAATTACCATGGTTGCACCAGTCGCCTTGGCAACGTGACGCATATCCTCTTTCCGAACACGTCTCACAGCAATAGCCCCAGCTTCCACAAAATACTGAAATAATGGTAAACAATAAATTAGCGTAATTAAAGCAGATTGCATGCTTAGAAAATCCAAGCAGCTCATGTCAGCCTGAGCTTATTAGAAGCACAGCTAATATGTAATACTGAACAAAGTGGATATGCAGTACTGAGTGGCTATTGCAGAAAAAGGTCATATTGTTAGACAAATCTGTTAAGCAATGGCAAATACAAACTGCCTACTGCTAGAGCAAGGTCTGAACAGTGTCGTTAAAGGCGCTCTGAGGCGCCAAGCGAGGGGAGGCAACCCTCTAGCACCTCGCCTGGATGTGCCTGGCGTGGGTTGCGAGAGGTGACTGCCATAGGGAAAAAGACGCAGGGTGCAGGGCGATGGAGGTGATGCCTTTGTTATGCAACAATTATGTAACAATCACTTTTTTTTTATTTGTTGTTTGAACAGCAAAAAGCAAAAAACCCTAAGTAGAGGCTCTCATTTCACGCCACAGCTGTTGGAAAAAGGACCTGGTATGTCTCTCATGTCTTCTTCTTCTTTCCGCTCTCTCCTCTCTTCTATTCTATTCTTCTCTCCTCTCTTTCTCTCTTCTTCTATTCTTTCTTCTCTCACAGTCACGCCATTTTTAATCCAGCAACGGCAGTTCTATTTTGCTGCATGTTCCTTTTTTTTTTCTTTTTACTTTTTTTTTCATCTCTTCTCTTCTCCTTCTCTCCTCTTCTATTCTTTCTTCTCTCCCAGTCCCACCATTTTTTGATCCAGCAGCAGCACTTTATCTATCTTTTTTTTTGTTTCCTTTTAATTTTTTGTTTCATTGTTGTTAGATGAGTATTGTGATATGCTTTTTTTAAATGCGTATTGTGATAATATGTGCTTAAGATTGAGATGTGCATTTGCAAACGGTTTTTTCATTTTGAAATAGTTTAGTTCTTATTAATTGGAGACTTGAAGCATAGATTTGGTTCTGTTTCTCTTATATTACATATAGACATAATATGCTTTTTTCTTTTTAATATGCTTTTTTACTTATTAAACTAGGTAAAAGTATGACATTTTTATGTTAAAAGGTATATATACATATAAAATTTAGGCAATTTAGGCTATGGTGACTCTCACCCTCACCTTGCCTCTCGCCTAAGGCCATAGGGTATCCTGTCGCCTTAGCGTTGCCTCTTGCCTTAATAACACTGGGTCTGAAGCAGGTGGAAACAGCTATAACAGGGGCTTACCTTAAGAGCCATGTCATCAATTCCTTTTGTAGTTAAAACAACATTTGCTCCAGCTTTCAAGAGTTTCTCAATGCGTTCCTTTGTCATATCCGCTTCTCTGTTAAGCACAGATATCATCAAAGCCACATTCACAAGCGCATCACATGATGAATCATCTTATTATGCCACCAGCAAAAAAAAGTAGGGAACAAAATGGAACATGGGACAAGGAAGTATGAGAGGCAGAGGTGTGGCTAAGCTTGTGTACCAAGCACATCGTAAACTTCATAAAACTATGAACTGATTGCTACAATGAAAGTGCAGTAATGGAAGAAACTGATAACCAAAGTGTCCAAGGCAACCTAATTAGGACAAATAATTTTCAATGAAGTTTGAAGTCTATGATATGGTCACCTTTGACGAATTTTCTCAAGCTCCCTGGGATCAGTAACTAAGACTTGTATGCCCAATTGCATCTTTGTCTTCTGAAGATTAAAGTCAAGGCATGCAATTCTTGCAGGTGCAACTCTTGTAGGCATTCCTTGTGCAGCACGACCAGTATTTAGAGCATACCCATTCAATAGGTAGCTATCTTTTGCACTTTTTCCATGAGCTTTCAAAATATTGATGCTCTGGAAGATCAAACAAGCAACTAGGGTATTAGAACACCCACCATGCAGGTTAGAGGAGCCATGCCAATTTGATGAAAAATTTTGGAGACAAAATATCAATCTATAGGTTTTTAAACTGTTTGACACAGGAAGCTGATCATCAATATGACGAATTGCCACGAATACCACCTACATAATCAGGCACAAGAAATTTTTATGGCCAACATATTGAAACCATAGAGCCACTAACCTTGATCGGGTATTTGACTTCCCCTCGTACATTGGTCATCTTTACTGCTTGTACAGCATCTACAACCTATGAAGAAATTCAGTGAATAAATTAACAGGCAAACACACACATGAAAGTTCCTCAGGAACTCTGTCTAGAAGCTAGAATCTGGTCAAAATCAAAACTAAAAATGCCTACGTTTTTGTACAATTCCATCAATAAACCGATTATAAAATTCAAAAGGAAAAAACTAAGAAATATAAGGAAATAAAAATGATGGTGACAATAGTAATATCTGATAGAGCTAACAGATGCAGCAAACTATAGTAGCAAGTATAACACTAGCAGCAGAATAGAAAGGGAAACATAGATTTCAAAAGAGTACAACTAAGCCAAAGGCAGAAGTTAATAATTTTGTAGAAAAGTTATGACTCAGAGATATCATTACAAGAGTTTGGAACCTAAAACTGCTCGAATCATCCAACTGATTGAGAAACCAAATACAGTTACAAACATGGTTTTATAATTTTTTTACTCATGAACACATATCGGTTAAATGGTTACAGAGGAATCCACCCAGGGCAATAAAGTTATACTACTTGCCAACGATAAACATACCAGATTCGCAAAAAAATCGCTGTCACTAGCTATCAACTTCGAGGACATGCTTGTCTTAGCACAATTTAGAAGAGAATCTTTTCCAAGTTTTTCAACCTATGAAAACAATAAAAGACACTAGTTAATGACATTAAAAATTTAGTAGATCAGGCAATGCATTGCAGTAGCAGATAAAAATATGTCGCATAAAATCCATAACCAAAAGTGCACAAGTAAAATAGAGACAAGAAATATTCTAATGTCCGTATGCCACAAAATTCTTTTGCTTCACATGAATTCTGAACCATTCCTGAAAATAGAAAGTGTAAGACCAATAAGCTTCGATTTAGTTGTATTGAAGTAATTTCTAGGGTTATGAGACCTCAAGTACACCCATTCAGAGCCAAACCAACCAACAAGCCAACAGTGTACAAGTAAAAAAGAGAGCCGAGAGATCTATTCTAATGATTGTATGCTACAAAAATATTTTGATTCACATGACTTCTGAACCATTCTTGAAAATATAAGGCGTAAGAACAATGAACTTCAGCTCAATGATATTGAGATCTTGAGTGCACCAGTTGAAACCAAATCAGCCCCCGCCCTTTCCTCTCTCACCCCCCCCCCCAACCCAAAAAAAAAAAAAAAATGAAGTAGAAGGAGGGATGGGTGACACAGCATGTAGTGTGGAAAAAGATCGACACACGATCAAACCCTTGAAATAGACAAGATTCAATCCAGAATCCAAGGATAAAATAAAACAAACATAGCTTTATTGAAGGGAAAATTAGTAAAATCTCTAAAATAAAAGAGTAAATGGGTACTTATAGAAATCTAATCTCCTAATTCTAATAGGAAAATAGATCTACTATTTAAGAATTCCAGATGAACTAAAATACAATAAGAAATCAATATAAAATAGGAAAACAAAATCCTAGATGAAATAGAAAAACTAGAAACTAAATCCCAACTAAAATAGAAAAATTAAACAATTAATCCTAATTAGAATAGGAAAATAAAATAAACTAAATCTAGCCAAAATAGGAAGTAGAAGTGTGTTTGGAATGCTTGTTTATGCACCTCGTCAGGGGGGGTGTTAAGAGAGGCATTGAGTACAATACCATATCAGGTATAACGGTGAAAATCTATCAAGTATGACTTGTCAATGTTGATATATCAAGTATAGTCATGAAAATCTTGACCAATCCCCCATATGCCACTTGGAGCTACTAAATTCATAACATTTCAGACACCATAATTGTAAATGTTTTCTCTATGCCACACAGATAAGTGATAACACAATTTTACAAGATTGATGAAACAGATTATAAAGGGAAAATTCAACTCAACTCAACTCAACTAAGCCTTTATCCCAAAAATTTGGGGTCGGCTATATGGATTCGCTTTCTCCACTCTAAACGATTTTGGGTTAAATCCTCAGAAATGTGTAATGCTTCTAAGTCATAAGTCATGTTGTACTACTCTCCTCCAAGTCAATTTAGGTCTACCCCTTTTTTTCTTTCTATCCTCTAACCTAATGTACTCTACTTGTCTAACTGGAGTCTCTGTATGTCTACTCTTCACATGACCAAACCACCTTAATCTCCCTTCTCTTAACTTATCTTAAATTGACACCACTCCTACCTTTTCTCTAATACTCTCATTACGGACTTTATCTAGTATAGTATGGCCACTCATTCACCTTAACATTCTCATCTCTGCAACTCTTATCTTAGACGCATACGACTCTTTCAGTGCCCAACACTCACCACCATATAACATAGCCGGTCACATGGCTATTATAAAGGGGAAACCATGAGTATAATTATCAAAAAAGTTCTTTTGAATAGTAAATCGAACAGAGCCTTACCTTCACAGCCAATTTTTCATCAACATACTTACATGCTTCCCTCATAGCAAGCTGTCCACAAATAAAAACAATTTCAGGAGCCAAACCAGTCAGGAAAAAAAGATCCAGTAATAAAACCATGCGAGGTCTTTGGTTGTCTGCATACATATGCAGTTGAGGAGTGTTATATAACAAGAGGGTAAAAAAAAAAAAAAACTCACTCTGTATCCACTGATTATTGATGTTGGGTGAATCTTATTCCTCACCAGATCATTTGCTCTCTGCAAAAATTATGATCCAATCATGGATTTCCATTCTCATTAGGACATCATGGAGATTAAAATACCCATCTGAGGAAAAAAAATAATGAACTCCAAGAATAATCCAAGGCCAAAAAGACACAAGCTGCAAGTACCTTGAGCAACTCTGCAGCAACAATAACAACTGAAGTTGTTCCATCTCCTACTTCTCGGTCTTGAAGCTCTGCCAACTCGACAAGCACCTATATACCTCAAAAATGAAAATTGACAATCATGAGTAAAAGAAGCTGCAACTAATAACTCTAGTTTAATATAATACTACTAAGGCATAAAAAAGAGCAAAAAATGAAATTATGTCCACCTTGGCAGCTGGATGCTCCACTTCCAACATCTTGAGAATAGTGGCACCATCATTGGTAATGGTTACATCCCCAATATCATCTACGAGCATCTACAATAAGTAATCAATAAACATTTAAAAAACAAAAATATTTATGCTGCATAAATTTGACAAGAAATTTGTTGATCATATATTTTTGGCACAAAATTCCATTTCAATCAACAAAAATAATGATAATACAAACAAGTGAACAAGTTTAGCGGGAATTTCAGCATTTATAAATGCAATTGTTAGGTCCAAGCAGCCAAGCGATTGTCACTAAATAGGTAAAGGTCGGCGTTAGATCATCGTTTCAGATGAAACTACGAGTTTTGAAGAGAACTAAACAACAAATTGGACTACCTAAGAAAATAATAATAACAGTAGAGAGGAGGAATACCTTGTCGAGACCAACAGGACCAAGCGAAGATTTGACGATGTTGGCTACAGCTTGACACGCCACCACTAACATGCCATATCCCCAACAGATAACAGGAAAGCAACAAATTATTTTAGTCGAACCGCTAGAGCACAAAATGTAGAAGTATCCAGCGAGAAGGAAAAAGAGGAGAATCGGGAAAAAAAGAAGAAGAAGAAGAAGAAGAAGAAGAAGAACTTGAGAGAAGAGACATAACCATTTTGAGTACGAACGTCCTGGCCGGATTGTCGTTCACCTAGAATGTCAGGAGTTTGTGCCGCGATTGCCATTTCTGCTTCGCGCGTCGGAAACGTCAAACCCTAGGTCGGATCTGCGAGTAGTGGTGGAGAAGGGCCGTTCGTTTTCTGGAAGTTCAGAGGAAATGATGAACTGCAACCCCCAGATTATGAAAAATGTGTCTCGAATTTTCAGATGGAAGAAGACGCCTCAGCTTAGCAGGAAGGGTGGGGAGTGCCAGATGATGTCGTTTTGTTGTGTTTGCATTAAACCCTAGTACTACCACTAGTCCTAGTATAAACTAGAAAGGCGCTAAAAATTAAAATGCTGGAGGTCCATTTTAGCCTGCTCCGGCCCAATATATTGGTTTTATTGGCTAATGACAATGGCCCAAGTTACAGTCAACAGAGCAGGAAAATGACTGGGGAAAACGAGCTGCCGTTTCATTGAAAAAAACGGTGGGTTCAAATAGCGATCCCACAATTTTTAAGCTGATTAAAAAATGGCCGATAACTCTCAACCGCCATATTATTATCCCTTCTGCCGTTACCCACAAGCCCATGGCGACGTGCTTTCTTCTACCAATTCACTTGAAACCGAAGAATTCCCCCAAACCCACCTCCTTCCACAGTCCTAAACTCACCTGCTCGTCCGCCACAACCCAATCCCAATCAGCTAAACAACATCTCCTCAGCCTCATCTCCGATCAAGACCGAGGCCTCAAAACCCAGAATGACCCTGAAAAGCGAGCCTCAATTATCCAAGCCATCGATGCCATGGCTGAAAAGGGCAAAGGTACGGTCACCACAGCTAATTCACTATCCGCCACGTGGCGTTTGCTCTGGACGACAGAGAAAGAGCAGCTCTTCATCATAGAGAAGGCGCCGTTATTTGGTACCAAAGCTGGCGACGTTTTGCAGGTGATAGATGTTGAGAAAAGGACTCTCAACAACGTGATCACTTTCCCGCCCTTTGGGGTTTTCTTCGTCAGGTCAAATATCGAAATTGCTTCATCTCAAAGAGTGAATTTCAGGTAATCATGATTGAACTGAAATGATGCTACCATATATAGCAGGAACTTCAAATTAGTTGTTATTGCCTTTGTTGATTGGAGATTTGATTTGGTTGATAACTAATTTTTAGTTGTTTCAAATGTCATGGTTCTGCAGATTTACGAGTGCTGTTCTGAGAGGGAAAAGTTGGGAAATTCCTTTGCCTCCGTTTGGACAGGGTTGGTAGGTGACTTTATTTTGTAATTGTCGTTTATATGTGGAAGAACTAAATAAGCAATGATCATAAATTAGCAAGTTAGCAATTAAAGGCAACGAGGTCTGTCTTACTAAACTCTTAAAATGATGAAATTTGTGGTTTTGAATAGGTTGAGTTTCTGAGTGTTACAGAATAGGTTTTGTAAGCATCTTATTCATTTCTAGCTCCAGGATATTGGGCTAGAAATTTTTATCTGTGAAAAATATGTTCTCATGGTTCTCCTAAGTGCCGCAAGTTGGTTTCCCTTTATACTTATATGCCATCTAATGAAGCCATCTCTTTTACCTTTAACTGATTTTATAAGGTCTACATTGCGCATGGCTAACCATTTCGGCTAGTCTTCTGCCATGTTATGCTTGCTTGATTCAATGTGTATTAAAAATGTAATTTGAAGGGCTTCTTGAGGGACAAAGAGGTTAAACTTGACCTCTCTTCTTCTAAAGAAGGATTAGTTTTAATATAATTTTAATGCACTTGTATAGCAACTTGTAATCTTCATGTAATTTTTATTTTGAAAAGCCTTTGACTGATAAGTTTCGTTTCAAAATTGTGCTGCCTATTGCCTTATGTTGGTCATATGCATTCCTTATGACAATTTACTGCTCCAGTTTGCACTTATTTCTTTATATCTCTAACCTGGTTTGCATTTTGCACTTTGATAGAAGGCAATAGGGAAGGGATGGTTTATTTACTTCTGCCATGATTTTCTATACTCTATAGGTTTAAGTCTGTGTACCTTGATGATGATATACGTGTAGTGAAGGATATCAGGGGAGATTATTTAGTTGTTGACCGTGCGCCATATGCTTGGAAAGAATGAAGAGCAAACATGGTGCTTTTCTGAATTATCATCCATTATTGGATACACTGTGAGTTCACTTATGATAAACTCAACTAATAAATTGGACTACCGGCATATCACCTTCTTTCTCTCTCTCTCTCTCTCTCTCTCTCTCTCTCTCTCTCTCTCTTCTTCCCTCTTGGTTGACATGTTTGTGTTACATTGCTTAAGGTAGATGTTATATTCAACCTAAAAGCTAGCTATTCTCACCCTTCCATCCTGCATGAATGAACAATGGGGCGTGATCAAACAGGTTTCTGTAGGAAGTGATTTTTTCTAAACTCAACCCATGTAATGGGACATGTTCTATAGAATTTGTATTATCTTTAGGTGTGTTCTAAGGGGTGAGTTAATCCTTTCTTTGCACTACTGGTGGGTTCCTAATAGACTTGAAAAAGGTGGTCTTCACATGGATCTTGGTTCAAGACTTCCAGTTGCTTCTGTTGCTGTCTTTTGGACCCTTCTTCCCTTCATTGCCCTTTTTTCCGGATGAAAATGCTTTTGGGACCTACATTTCAATTGCCATTTTGCACTTTCTTCGTTATGGCTTAGCATGTTCGTTTCTCCATCATTATCCTGCCGGATGTTTGCTTGTTGATTAACTTTAGTTCAAGTTGATGGCATCTCAAGGACTTTTTCACTAAAATTCTCTCATGGACTTTTTCACTAAAACTCATCTATGATGATTCACATTCAAAGAGGTAAAGTACACCGTTGTCTTTTACCATTCTCTGGCAGTCTTGTTTGGTCCATTCAAACTGAAGCATGTAGTAATGAGGGATAAGGTGGAATTATTGGAGATTTAAATTTTAGTAAAGCTTATTTTGGAAAGAAATTTAGGAAATTTATTTAAGTACTAGTATTTTATTTTTTTAGCAAATTTAAGCTGGTTTAGCATTTCTACTTAGTATTAGCCTCATATTAATAGGACTAGTTATCATACCATAAATGCCTATGTCATCTAAGTATTCTAATAGAGCTTATTATGATTATTGTTGACAATTGAGAACTAGTAAAAATTTTATTTTCTATTATATATATAAAAAAATTAATAAGAATTTTGAGAATTCTATCCTTTTTCCCTTTGTGTGTTATTAGTTCTACGTCAAGTTATAATACTAAAAAAAAAATCTCTCTGTCTCTCTCTCTAATTTTGTAGCACATCTTAATCTTAACATTATTTGTTGCATATTTTTGTCTTGCCATTGTAATATGAAATGCATAGTATCCTAAACATGCAAAGTGTAATTTTCAGGTTCAAATCTGTTTACCTAGATGATGATTTGCGGATTGCTAATGATGTTCGTGGAGATTATTTAATAGTTGCACGTGCTCCTTATAATTGGTCAGAGTGAAGGGTAACAATTTGGTAATTCGCCACTTGTATGAAGCAACTTTCAAATGCATAAAATTATATTTACTTCTATGAAGGTCATCTCATACAATCATTGTGAATCTTAGATTTTATTGTGCCACTGTTATGATCATCTACACATTTTAGTGAATATTCCGTCTGTATATGTGTATATCTTCCTCTTCACTCATTTTGTGGCCTTCTCTCAGATGGTGCATGTAGATCGCTGAACTCAACACCTCAGAGCATCCTAAGGGTTGTAGGAAGTATCATGTAACGTGATTTTTGCCTTTTGGCCATTGTACACCATGTATTAGCATTAAGGCCAATTCAATAATTTGTTGTATGTCCACGGAAGCTCTTTCCTGTAAATATTTTATGTTTTGGGTTTGTGAACATGTCTTGGGATTTGCTTAAGCTGTCAAAACTGAGGGTCTAGGAACTTGGCCATTTTTTTTCCCCGTCTTGCATGGTGTTGGAATTTTTTTAGATGCCATTGAAAAAAAAAAAAAAAGCTGAAAAAAGACTTTATTTTGGAGTTTTTATTAGTAACATATAAAATTTGATATTAATTTAACTTTTAATATCCTTAAGCTAACAAATTTAATAAGTTGCTTTTTTCAACAACAATTTTATTGATAATATTAAACGGGTTTTATATTGATTTGAGGTGGTATTATAATTATTAGAAGTTCAAGGCGCATCTCAAGGATCCTGAAGTCTGGGCACAAGGTGTAAAGGCGTGCTTATGAGTCAGGTGAGGTGTAAAAATAAACTAATTTATAAAAATAAATTATAGGTGCTGTAAATTTATTTAATATATATATATATATATATATATATATATATATATATATATATATATATGAGTGAAATTATTATTAAAATGTATTATGTTAATTTTACTTCAATAAATATAATACTGAAATGATGATTTTAATTTTCTATTATATTATAATTTTAATTTTTACTATATATTTAATTTAATTACAACTTACTATATAATTTAAAATTATTCAAATTAAATCCTGTAAATATATTACAAATAATTATGTATTCAATATTAAAGTGATTTATATTTAATATTTAATTTAAAAAAAATAAAAAATATATAAAGAAATACTAAAAACCACTAACCCATTTAAATCATCAATTAATTTAAACCACCAGCCCATTTAAACGTTGGCCCAGAATAAGACAAGCCACATGTCAGCTGCCATCCTAAAAAGGCAGTCGATTTCTACAATGGTGGAGCTGACCATGCTGGGGAGCGGCTGGGCGCGCCTCAATGAGGTCACCCGCCTTTGAAGGTTTGAAGCGATGTCCTCGGATCCTGGTGCGCCACGAGCCTGAGACGTGCGTGATATTAGTAATTTGTGATTTATGATGACAATTGTAATGTTTTTATCAGCATAGGTTTGTATTATTCTCGTAGAAATGCCATAAACTTGTAAAAGAAGAAAAGTACGCGAACAGTAATGGATCTTAATTTCATAATCTAAACTACCCCCGGACGAAATTTTAGTTGACTAATGAATAGTGACTTTTCTCACGTTTAGAGCATCTGAAGATGACGTTTATAAAAATAGAATCTTCTCCTCAAGCCCAACGAGAAAAAACGAACATGAGACCAAATGGGAATTTGGGTGTTTTGGGCGGCTGGCTGTGGCCTGTGGTCACTGTCCAGGTTTCTGCTAATTTTCCATTAACGATTGCGTCTTTTACTGTCATACTTAATTTTGAACAGCTTTCTTAACGCACATTATTTGAATGGATTTTGTAGTTTTTATTTGATCAAATAATTAGATTTTATTTGAATTCATTGCTTCTTTTTTTTTTTTTTAAATAATAGTAATTCACGGTTGGACACTACCTGGATACAGAATAATCGGGCCTAATAAAAAGATAGCCAACAGAACGAAGCTCGTGCACCGCAAATTGCACGGAGAATCCGGGTCGGACCCAGATATGCATTAACCCAAATCCAGTGGGGCCCCACAAGCGATAAAGGATCCACATGCATTGCGGGTTGGCCCAGTGTCGAGAAGAAAACCATTTCTGAATTCTGATGATGGAGTTGGGTATGGAGGACCCCACTAGTAATCCATGGATACAAGGTGTACCATAGGGGTTGGAGTACGGTATAATTCCCGGAAATGGGTGGGACTTGGGAGGGACAAAAGGTCTGGCTAGTGGCTACTGGACTTGTGGGCACATGATGGATGGAAAAGCAAAGGCAGCAAAGGAACCTTTTTTTTTTAAAAAAAAAAAAAAAAAAAAAAATCAGATGAGGCCAAGGCAATTAGGCAATGGTGGGTGGAAGTAGGCCTGAGCCTTGTGTGTTTTAGGATTTTGCGTGGGGCTGTGAAGTTTCTTAGCCTCAGGTTTGTTGGGCCCAATAAGTAAATCCGTGGCATGTTGCAATATTTTTGACAGCGACACAGATCCACCCTTAATTATTTTCGCGTTTGCTGTCAAGTTACGTAATGTCGGCGACCTCCCATTCAGTCACCCTTCTTCGCTCTTCCTATTTTTCTTTTCTTCGTTTCAATTGCCTGCACGCAGAGGTGGCCTTCTGTCAGTTAGATACTATTTGATATCAAAAATTCTTATTTTATTTTTTATTTCAACTGAATTTTAAAATTTGTCTCCTAAATAATTGAAATAGCTTCTTGATAATATCCAAAATTCCATGGATGTTTTGATTAAAGGTGGTCTTGATGAGGTCTTTAATTAAGAAGTCAAATGAGCTGGGCCAATGACTGTGACGTTGCCAGCATCATGAATTTAGTTGTCAATTGCATAATTGAAGAACTTTCCTTGTGTCCATTATATTTCATGACTTTGTTGCTTCATTCCACTCAGCACAGTTTTGTGTTCTCCAATTCCAACATAGTTGTACCTATTTCAACTGTTTATTTTGGGAATTTTCTTTTTCCCATTTTTCTACACCAACAACCCCACTCATATATTATTAATGTATCAATTCATAGGTATGATTGAGCCTTTATTATCATGTAAAAAATTTTAATTATTAATAAAATATAAATTTATTCGTATAGCAGCTCAAATATCGTGAATTAAAAAAATTTAAATAAAATATTATTTCACTTAGTTATTTTTATTCAATGCAAACGGTTTATATTTATCATATTTATAAAAAAATTATTTTCTTCATAATTAATTTTTAATAGAGTTTTAAATTTAATATTTTAAATGATTCTAAAATTATTAAGGTAAAAATAATTAGTTTTTACATCAAATAAATAGTTAGTTAAAAGAATTAATTTTAAAAATAATAAATTCAAATTACTTAACTTTCCAAAATAAAACTACGGTAGTGGGGCAAAAATTGACACTTGGATTGGGATCAAATGCAGTGAAGCTGAAGTTTTTTAGACGATCGGCTCAAATCCAACAAATTTGATATGGTTTAATTGAGTGGTTGAAATTTAATTTTTAACTGCTAATTTAAAGTATCACTTCACCGATCAACTCATTTATTATTTAAGATTTTACATGATAATTAAATAAGTAATTAACATAAATTACAATAAAATATTATTTAATTTAATTAAATTACTTTTTGTTTTTTATTATTAAAAAAATTAAAAAAATATAAATAATAAATGTGTTTAATAGAGATAATAATAAACTTTAAAAAATTAATTAATACTATTGATTTTCTCAAAATAAACAAATAAAAATAGACAAAAAATAACAATATAATTTTAAATATACTAATTAGTTCAAATAATACTTAATTGTTCAAATTTTATTTAAAAAATATTTAAACTCAATCTACTTTAGAAACAACCAAATAAAATCTATTATTATCGGCATTATTAAAATCAAACCAATTCATGATTTTTTAATAATTGCTTACTCGGGCTAATTATAATAAAAAATTAATTATATATTAATTAAATATTAATTCCACCTTAATTAGCTTCAAATTTTTAACCCTCTATTTTCAAATTTTCAGAAATTGGGGATTTTGAAAGCTTTGTTGAAAATACATGCACACTTAATTTAGTAATAAGAATAAATTATTATCAAAATTATCATAAATTTAATAAAATTTTTATTTCCATATAAATCAAGAATACATACTTTATAAGTGATGTTAGACGCTTAAGAGTCGGCCCAAGCTAACAGGAACTCTACGGTCGTCTACCCGTCAGATTTTTTTTTTTTTTTATATAAATAAAAGCACACACCAAATTTAATGATAAAAATAAATTATTATTAAAATTATAATAATTTTAATAAAAGTCTTATTTTTATATAAATTTAACACACGCTCCGCACAATCTTTATGAAATGCCTAAGCGCGATTTTGGAAGCCTTGTTTATTACTCAATTTCAATGTCTTCTGAGTTGAGTCGGTGAAAAATGGGACCACCATAGAGGTCTGCTACACCAGAATTCCACAAATAGCCTGCTCCACGGAATGATCTAATCCACCCACTTTCATCCTCTCTACCCCACAGAACCCTTCACCGTCCACGTGGCTTTTACACTCATCACACAATTTTAACAACTTGTCGTCTCAGGAGTGAAGCAGTGAACTATGTTTACGATTACGCACGACTTGATCACAGCTTTCACTCTCAAATTCTTGTTAAATAAATTCCATTATTTACAAAATTAAATAATTAATTTATATTTTATTTGATAGATTAAGTTGCTTTGTCCTATTGTACATTTCATGCATGTCTTATTGTTTTAGTCTTCTTCTTGTAGTTGTACGCATGATGTGTGAGTCATAAACCTTGTTCGTATTCTCTTCTGATAAGCAATGTCTTCTTTCTGCCTTTTAGTGCCTTTCTGACATGCAGACTAATGGTCCCCTCCCTTCACTTCAAGGATGGGGAGATTTTGGCTTCTCATTAATACCCACACATACATATATGATCATATGTCATGTTAAAAGTTTTTAAGGTATCTGACGTATGAATTAAGCATATGGGTAGTGTATCCTTTATAAAAACTTAATAATTGTCTCTCTGGAGCTAGCCTTTAAGATGAGTTACAGTAGATTTCTGGAGAAGAAATGTGATTGTGATATTAAGTAGCACCAAACTCCAGCAAAAGTGCTGGACAGATATTAGCTTTCGTATAAAATGAATTCTCACCCGTTTTAGTAGGTAAATTAAGTCTAATTTATTTGGCTGCATTAGGGTTAGATCACATCAACTTTCCACCTTTCGGGTGGATCATATGTATTATTTAAGAAGCAAACATTGAGCAAATTAATTCAAAGGAGATTGTACATTAAAATAAAAGAAAAATGTATATAAGAGAGACGCAGTAATCTCTTAGTTGGGTCATCTCCATTCTCCAAATGATCGTTGCTGGAGTTCGAAATGGAGGCCCGTGACGTCCTCGTTGCGTAGCAATGGTGGAATTTTAGCACACCTCACTTTGATAAATTCCATGTCAACTTTTATATACCAATAATTTTCTGAAAATATAATTATTTAATTTATTTTAATTAAGAAAACAAATAAATAAAAATTCGCAGTAGACATTCATGGTCATGACAATGATTGAAGCATTCCTCCTGGGAAATGAAACAAATTTTAGATATGGACGTTTCGTTGAGAGTCCCTGAATTTTTCCATTCTTTCTTCTCTCTCTGTCTCTCTTTCTCTCTCTCTCTCTCTTTATCTCGCCACATTCAAAACTTTGTGGTCGCAGCAAATATAAATTATAGAGACATGATTTGATTATATTTAGTAATAAAGAAATGACTTCAATTGGAATTATTTAATTTGATTTGATTGATTCATGAACACGTATACTGCCAAATTACTGCAGCTGGGCTGCTTTGCAAACAACTGCAGTATAGCACTTACATCAATTAAGCTTGCGATTGTGATTGGGATAATATCTAAAAAATAATTAAAAAAAAGTTATTTAATTATTTTAAAAAATTACTTTCTTAATAGTAGCTCCTGCATAATACTAAACTTGTCCTTAACCTAACGAATACTAAACATGTCCTTAACCTAACGAAAAATATCCTTAAATAATGATAGAAAGAAACCTTAGGAGCTAATTGGAGTAGAAATAATTATAGCTGAGTTAGTTAACAATGATGGGTGTATTAGTTTGGGCGATAATAGCAATAGGTTCAAGTTCTAGTTGTAAATCATCAATCCTGAGGCCTAACCCCCCAAAAAGGCAGATAATTGGTAGCTTTGCCAAACCCACCTAGGCCTCTATCAGCCCCCATCACAATCACCACCATCTCTATGTATCAGCCTTGCTTGCATTTTATGTCGATTTTGCATCTACACAACTTAATCTAATGAGCCAATTTCATTCAATGGAATATTCAAAACGTTCTTAGATATGTAAACTGAGCAAATGTAAAAATAAATCAAAATTCTGGTCAGAGGAATTTGTTAGAGCACAAGAACCTAATCCTGACTCTTGCTCTATACTCTTTCCTCCTCTACAGGCAATATCACTAGAATGTGAGTCATAATTTACATAAAAATATCCTCTTGAATAATATTTTTCCCATAATGATTTTAAATTTTACCCTAAAAATCTTCACGTTAACTCAAAATCTACTAACCATGCATACATCAAATTATTGGATCTTTAGTAATCAAATCTTCATTTTTAAGTTTCAACCTTCAAATTTTCAATTTTCACATTTCAACTCACTTTGGACGTATTTACTTATTTCTTCATATTAATTTTCACTTCATTGACTTCACATATCTTACTTTCGGTTCTCCACAAGTTTTAAGCTTGGGATTGTAATTGTACACGCAATTTTCTTTATACTATAATAATTTTTCCTTCAACCGATCTTACTAAGATTATTTATAAATTCTTATGCCAATTATTATAATCAAAATCACTTTATAGAGATTGTGAGAGTCATAACAAAGCAAATAAATATAACACAATATTTAAAAAAGATTTATATTTTCATCAGGATACTATATTCACGTACAGTCATTATTATTTGCCGCTATCAATTGAATTAATTATAATAACTATATATATATTAATAAAATTTTGAGCAACATAATGAGAAATGACGTTGGATGTCTATCAATTTCATTTCATAGTCAGCTCAAGATCCTAATTAATAATTAAGTATATAGATTAAACATCTTCTTTATAAGATTAAGATTAAAAAAAAAAAAGTTATAAGGTGACATATGCCACTTACTTTTAAAAGGGGTCTAAAAGGCAATGGCATTGGCATATGCCTTGCACGCTATGAATGCCAAAAGAGAAGGAGATTTGGAGTTGGAAGTGATGTGATGAAACCCAATATTTAAATATTAGATATGGCACATAGACGCCTCAAATCTTATAATTTAAGCCAAACAAACAGAAGTTAATTTGGAGAGTTGACTATAACCTTTTTCTCGAACTATCTTAATTAATTAATTAATTAATTAAATCCTTCCACTTATGCAAATTGCACATAAACAATTTTAATTCACGGCTTCCATTAAAGCTGAATTGTTTTTATTAAAAAAAAATATATATTTTATACATCAAAATATATATATTAAGATAAAGATTTATTGCTATAAACTTTTATATTTAATTATTTATAATGATAAAAAAAATTAAGATGTTTATTTTTATAGAAGGTTAATATCATCTCAACACCACCATATGAATATTATTATACATAATCGAGTCTTAGGGTTCACGGCCAGTGGTGATAAATTAATGGTAAAATATTCAATTTAATCTTTATATTGGGAAAAGTTTAATATAATTTATTTGTAATTTTTTATTTAAATTAATTTAAATTTTTTAATTTAAGCATAATTTAGTCTAAAAATAAGTTTATTGATTTAAATAAAAAATTAAAATGTTTAATTTCTTAATTTTATGACTAAATTTCATAATTTATTAATTTAAATCTAAAAATCAACTAATTAAATCAAATTTAAATTGAAATTTTAAAAAGTTAAAAACATGTTAAATTGAAAGTATAAGAAAGTATAAAAGTGTAATTAAGCTTTAATTTATATATTAATAATAATAATAATTTTATTTTTTTATAATTATAGTTTAATTTTATTAAAATATATTTTTAAATCATTTATTTTGAATATATATATATATATATATATATATATATATATATATATATATATATATAGAAAGCATATATACTAATGCTGGCATGGGATGAGTAATTGGAGGAGCCCAACTGACGAGAATTCTTAAACCAAAAGCAGATGGAAAGACTACCGGCCCCACGTGATGCTTATCAGCTTTATCGTGTACAAACAATCTTATGTATCACACTGCACCATTCCTCTTTGTCCTAGTTCATATCCACCTTTTGTTTTCACTTTTTAACTTTATTACTATGCCTTTCACTCGCACTTAATTCTATGTATACAATTTCTAATTCTTGATGCATAGGCCAAAAGCATAATATAATATATATATATAGATATTTTAAAATACATTATATGAAAATTAATCTTAATATATTTTAATTATAAAAAAATTTAAATTTATTAAGGCTTTGATGACGGTCCAGGGAAGTGATCAGAAGCAATAGAAATGGAGGTGCGAAGCAGGTTGGTGTATTTCTCTTTTGATTATGGTGTTGTAGACTCGGTTTAAAGGTAACTAGTAACCGTGGGTGCTGTACTATCAAATGGTGAGATTCCTGAATTACCCTTATACATTCCATTTAATGACAACCTTATCCCTTCCTTGTTATAGCCACCAACAGTTACCATCTGCTTTTACCACTTTACGCGTCCCAAGGAAAACATACTCATTCTCTCCAATAGCGCGTGTAATTACTCGCCGATTCAAAATAATTTAATTATTTTAAAAAATATTTAAAATAATATTTTTTAAGAAAATTCTTTTAACATTTTAATCTTTAATTTCAAACAGAGTTTATTAGAGGAGGATAGGAATGTATGGTAACACAAGTAAGGGTCACGCACCTTTGAGGAGCGCGAGGGAACAAATTGTAACTGCCAAAATAAATACATGGCAGAGGCAAGAACCAGAACAAGACAAACAAGGAAAAAAGAAAAGGCAAGAAATGAAATAAAGGAAGCTCAGCATGGGACACAACTGTCATTTCACTCATCTAAAATTTTAAGGTTCACAACTCTCTCTTCTAACTGAAAACGACTGCAAGCAACCTGTGGTTAGCTGAGTATATTTTTCCCTGTGTATTTATTATTTTCTGTGGGATTTATACACCGACTCGAAAACCATTGCCAGTTCTTTATATATATATATACATATATATAAGCGGGGGAGAGAGATGTCGCTTTTGTGGTTATCCCTCTTCTCTTGTTCTTGGGTTGGGTTTTTCTCTCACTAGTATATATTTATATTCTCTCTGTTTAAGGAAATTGAAAAGCTTCTTACCTCCCATCAATGGTGGATCTTCAAACTGTATGTTGCATGTGCGGCGACGTCGGTTTCCCTGACAAGCTCTTCCGTTGCAGCAAATGCCGCCATCGCTTTCAGCACTCGTAAGCTTTTCTCCTCCATCATCATCACTCGCATCATGGTCATCATCATCTTCCATATATACAGAAACACGTGTTCATATAAATATATATCATTCTCGGCTATCCTCATCCTGATCGTATTTGATAGCCACCCATAACTGAATTCATCTCTTTCTCATCAAAGGAATATATTTTTCCATATCCACCAAGCTCCGTGTCAACCACCACCACCATAACTCTTGCCGCAACCATACAAGGGAACAACCAACTTAGCGTCGCTGTCTATATGGAGAAACACTGGCTAATCATCCTATAAGATCATGTTTATGTTTTTATTTATCTCGCCATCATCTTGCTTATGCAGTTTTATTATTATTTTCTTTTAATCTTTAATTCATATTTAGGTATTGCAGCAACTACTACAGTGAATTCTCGGAGTCAGTTGAGCTGTGTGATTGGTGCCAGAGCGAAGAGAAGAACGCCAGAAATGGAAACTCTTCGAAGAAATCAGCAGCCGGACATGATAGTGGAGGAGTTACTAACCGATCGGAGTACTCAGGTGACAAAATCAAGCAACATGATCGTGAAGAGAGCACCGCCGAGAAGGGAAAGAGCTCGAGTGGTGTGCCTTCTCCAAGAACAGCTACTCGCAGGTACAAGCTTCTCAAGGATGTGATGTGTTAAAACGTTAACGGGGGAGTTGGTGTCAAAACCTTTTCTTGGGTGTTCATAGTAGCAAATACTAATTATATAAGCTGTTTCTTTTGGTGTTTTCTTTTGAGTTATGGATGCGGTTTGTTCATGCTATGTTTTGATCAGTTAGTTGTTAATAAAATAATGCGACTTTTTTCAATACGATCGGTGGCACAAGCTCTGAAGCTTGTAATTTTTCCAGAATTCCAGAATTCCTTCGTAAATTACTGTTGTAATTTACTTCTGTTATATTTTGGCCTCTCATAGTAAGGATTTTACTAGATATATAGGTTTCGTGCCAGAAAAATGGTTGAGCTAGCCATAGGTGACTTGTTACTCACCAAAAAAATCCAATTCGGTCGGAAAATTATCTTTAAGAATTATATGCATACCGTGCTCAAGACAAAACAGTTGGATAAGGATTGAGCTATACGTATATAGTTGGTGGTCTCTGAAGAATATTAACGGCTAGCAGTGGAGATTGCTGTATGGGTGGGTACACTAGCTAGCTTAAGGTGGTTTGAAGTATGTTGCAAAGCTTATAGGGTTTGTCAGTGTCACAGCAGGGTTCCTGGGAGGAGTTGCACTCTCTCATTTTGCTTTGTTGAGTCTCTTAAGAAATTAAATGCAGTCGGGTACCTTTTGGCCAAAAGAAAAGAATTCTTAGTACCTAAACCTGCAAACTTTTACAGATTCATTGAAGACCTTTAATTGCTAGGCCCCCCAAGGTCATCGTTGGCGGAAGGAAACCAGAAAGGGTAAAAAAGGAAGAAAAATAAAAGAAAAATAAACATAAATAATATATAAATAGATAGATGTGTTGGTGGGTGTGTGGATCATGAAACAAGCCAGAGACTTGGAGAAGAGTTAAAGTCGTTGTGGTTTCTTGGCCATTCATTCGAAGTCATGAGCTCTTGATATTTTCTTACATGCTTTTGTACTGTGTTGACCCCATAGTTGTAACTTGTGTGAAATGAAATATCTCCAAAGTACAGAAGCTTGGTAATAATAAGGTCCACTGTATCTGTTTTGACCATTTGCGATAACTTACAAAGCTCCTTCTCATTAGGGGTCCTGAAATGACAATGAAGCCACGACCTTTATCTTCGAAAATCAATTTTCTTTTCTTTCCTTCCTTGGTCGATCTTGCCAATGGGATCACTCGCCATTTTATTTCTCCGCCAAACTCTCTCTCTCTCTCTCTCTCTCTCTCTGTCTCTACCCAGGGCTTGTCTGATCTTCATGTGAACCTAATTTGCAGATGAAGGGAACTCAGCTCTATCTGTCTACACTTTCCTTTATTTCCAAACTATCATCAAGAGGCACATGGTTGCTTGGTTTCATGCTCTCCTCTTTTTCATTAACAAACAACTCGAAAGTTATGCTATACTTATATACATAAATCTCATCACATTTGCTATTTGTCTTAATTAATTTATTCTTAATCTCCTAGATCATAATTCTCTGTCACCATTAGATGAGGTTTTTTTTTTCCACCTTGGTAAATGCAAAAAAGTTGTCTAGAGTCAGATGATCATGATCTTGGAAAAGGGTTGGTTTTCATATATAGTTTGTCATAAATATATAATTCCTTACTTTGTATGGTCATCATATATAGTTTTTAATACTTGATTTGATATATATATATATATATATATATATATATATATATATATAGGGACCGTTTTGCTTTACGGTTCTAGATCAGTATTCATCTGTTTGACTCCACTAATATGTTCCAACTTCAGTAGTTTCTTTTTCTTTCTTTTGGAATATAAGTCAACTTTTATGACATGCCTGAATGAAATAATAGATAGAATCAGAGACAACAGTTCACATTATATAAGATGCAAGACATATCATCTCTGTTATCTACTCGAGGATAAGGTTAGCAAAGATCTCATTCTAACTATTCTAACAGGAAATATATCTATATAACTGGAAAACTGTATGTACAATTGTACTCAATAAATAATATAGTAAATAAAAGCATTCTGCATGATCATTGCTCGTTTGTCTTCCGGGAAAAGTAGAAATGGCTTGGTTAATTCAAGGTTGTAATAAGATATTGATTATGAAATCATGCATATCTTATTGATAAATCAATAGAAACAAGGATTTTTCTTATTTAAATTTAGTTCATTATGATTTAAAATTGTGAAATTCATTCATTTAATTGATGGATTTCACATATATGTTATATTGTTGGTTCATTTTGAATTGGGATTAGACAAAAATTTCACAATAAACAAAATTTATTCCAAGTTTGCATAACATGAAGTCGTGAAACTTATTCCATCAGACTTCGATTAGCTCCAATGAGGCTTTCGTAGAGGTGGGGTATTAACTGCCTGCAGGTTGCAGCCACGATAAGATGTAGTTAACTAACATACACAGTTACTTCATTGGGTTGACCTATTTGACTAGCCAAGACACGCAAGCTTGTGAGATGTTGAATAATTAAAGATAATTAATTAACGAAAACAAAGTTTTCCAATAATCTCACTCAGATAGGGATGGTAAACACAAGGATGATTATAACGATGCTAAGTTTGGTTTCCAAAACAATAAATTATTACTGGAAGGTAGTCAATAGTCTTTAGTCAAGGCCTTGAGCATTTTATGAAGGTTTTTTTTTTATTTTTTTTATTTTTTTTATAAAAAGCAAGTCTATGGCGGTCGTTTTATCCTCGCGTGCTGTGTCTTGTGCAAGAGAAGGAAGAGGGAGCATTAATGGTGTGGTCGCAGTTCCCGAGGAAAGGCTGAGTTTTGCAACTGTAAAGAGCCTTTTGCCATGTTACCGTTCCCAGAAAGAGCTTAGTAGTTGGGAACGTTGCCAAAAAAAGAAGAGACTTGCGACCCCACCCTTTAAACATGTGGCGATTTAATTTCACTTCTGTCGAACTTGGCAACTATACGGGTAATTTTTATAACCTGTTACGTAAATTTTATCTCGTGATTATTTTTATTTTTGAATTTTAATTTATTATTGAAAGATTATTAAAATTTAATTTTATTTTGAAAAAATTATTTAATTTATAATAGCAAATTTTTTATTTTAAAACTCTTTAAAATATAATATAATATTTATAAATATAATTTTAATGATTTTCGATGAAAGATATATATTTTTTTATAAATAAATTATCATGATAATATTGATATTTTTATAATAAATTTAAATAATTAAAATGATCTATATTTTTTAAGTGTAATAAAAAAAAGTAAAAATATAATTTTATTTTTTTAATTAAAAAACCTGTTAGAGTAAATTAAAATAAAATTAAAATTAAAAATTTTTTAATAATAAATTAAAATTAGGAAACAAAAATAAAAGACACAGTAAATAAAAAATAAACCATACATATGCTATCATTCTGTTCAAATTATAAATTATTCAGTCATTTTTTTCTTCTTAATAATAATTTTAGTAGTAGAGGATTCAGATGCCAATTACATTTCTTCTGCATCTCCTAATTTCTTTAATTTTCATTTTTTAAATTAAAATTAAAAAACAAGAAAATATGTTAATTCAAAACTTTCAATTTTCCATATTATTCTCAATTTGTAAGAATTTTTTCATTAAATTTATTTTATTTAAAATATAAAATATTGTGGTGTAATCGCATAAAAATATATTTTTTGTAATTCAAAGATATATTATAATTTTAAACCACCATAATAATTGAAATAAAACTATTGTTTATTACGTATTTTAAATTTAATATTGAAAAAATATATTAATAAGCAAATTATTGGAAAACTTTAATGTTTAAAAAAAATAATATATCAACATTTTATATTATAAACAAAATAAACTTGAAAATAATGTTAGAAAATAATGGAAAATAGTGTTTTCCGAATTTTGCAACTTTCTTTGCAAAATATTAATATATAAAAATAATTTTATAAGGACTAGTATCAATTTAAAATTTAAAAAATTAAAATTTGATTTTCTATTTGACTAATATAAATAATTCAATTATTCTTATGAAGATAAATAATAAATATTTAATAAATGATAAATTATTCCGTACATTTAGTTATATGGATCATAAAGGCATGTTTCTTTTAATATACATATTTATATTCAGGAAAAAAAAAAAAAAAACTGAATCTGTTGACAAAATCTGTCGTTAAATCCTTGACAAGACAAAATCAGTTGATCAAGTGAACGGTTAAATATTTGACGGAATAGTTGAATTATGTGAAGGCAATAGACACGTTTGAATTACTTTTGACCAATAAGTCAACTAAAACACTTTAATGGGTCAAAGTTAAGTCAATTAACGAATCAATTTGTATATGTACAGATCTAAACAAAGAGCACTTCTTACTTATACCACGATATATATTCTAACTCAATTAATAATTGATATATCATAAGTTATATTACAAAATGATGAATTTCATTATAAAATATGATTTTTTAAAATTTTATTAATTGAATGTATAAAATAATTTATTTAATTTAATATATTTAAGAAACTTCCTTAACGAAAAAGATTTTATAAAAGCATACTCCAATGATAATTATGCAATCATGTATAACTTGAGAGATTCAAATTTAACTTTCCTCTCTTAATATATGTAATAATAATAAAAATATTTCAGTAAAAAAAAATTTATTAAAGATGAAACTATAAAAAAATTTTGTTAAAGATGAAACTATTATAAGATTGATTTTATAAGAGAATAAATTAAATAATTATTAAATTAAATATTTACTTATAAATTCATGTATTTAATTAATTTTACATAAATTCTAATATAAATATTTGATTTATCAATTATTAAACTCATATTAATATGAGATTGAAATTATATTAAATGAATAATCATTTTATTAAAAATTTACTTACTTATGGAACCAACACAATTCAACATAATATTTTTTTGTAATATTATATATTAATCCAATTATTTTTTTTTAAAGCAAAGAGGATGTGAATATTAATACATTTAATTTCAATAAAATTTAATGAAAGAATAATGTAAAAGAAATATTAAAATTTTAAGCTAACACTTGAGATGATTGTGATTATAATTAAAGAAAAATTTTAAAATATTTAATAGTAATATTTATACAATTAATTATTATGACTCTTTCATAAAAAAATAGAAATTTTCTACTATTTTATAAACAGAGAGAAAAAGCTGGCACGAAGGATAGAAATGGGTATCCACGAATCTTTATGAGCAAGGAAATCTACAGTAACATTGTAAATTAATCCCCAAGAACATTTCACAGGGCAGGGCATTGCTTAAAAAAAAAAAATGCACAGGTGAGTCCATTTCTATTCAATTGAACAGGTCACCCAAATTATTTTGAAATATATAATTTTTTATTTAGTAAAAATTTAATAAAATAAAATAATAATTATAAGCTACATAGCCAAAAGTAATAACTCTTTAATTTTTCAACATAAATATAATAAATTTTTAAATAAATAAATGATAATATTCAAATCCAATAACTTGTTCTCTCAATCAATCAAATTATCTTTAACTGATATATATATAAAAAAAAATTTTAGTTAAATTTTATAATTATTTATAAATATTTTCTTTTGTGTGTGCGCGCCCATGTGTATATATATATATATATATATATAAAACAAAGAGTACATACATTATATATCAATAGATCACTATAGCCTACAGGAAGTCATTACTAGGGAGAAATTGAGAAAAATGATCACGATTTCCAATTGATAATCATTCTGAGTTTGGTGCTGTTTGGTAGGCCAATGATCATTCCAACCAGGCAACCACCCCGATATGGGGACGAGTTTTTTGCTTTTCAGGGGGCTTTCACACACATCAAATTTTATCACCCTACATAAAAAAAACTGCCCATGCATTGAAATAATTCTCAATCCAGTCGAGCTTCATCCATAATCAAAGATTATTCGAAGGGAAATTCATGCGTATGGATTAATCACGGTTTTGTGATCACATTAAGAACTAATTAAATATTTAAAATCAATTAAATGGTAATTATATATGCTATTATTGTGGCATATTATAGAATTTGTGAATGCCATGGAAAAAAGTCATATCCAATTCAGTTATATATAGTTGCTTGTCAATGACGTGTAAATCAGTTAAAAGTCTGGATAAACTTTAACTTTCTTCATATAACTAACAAAACTAGCTAAGGTTGCTTATATATGAATCAAGTATTAATTGAAGTAGGTGTGTTCAGATTCTCATGTCAGGTTGTGCTATTCAACTTTAGCTTCAAACCAATGGCAATCGAGTCCTTTGGATCGATGTGTGTGTTTTACGAAACACTTAATTTTTGATTTGCCACTTCTAATACTTATGCTAATTGCAAAATCAATTGAATAATTAGGAGGCATGAAATTAAAGTAAAAGACATTAATTAACGATTAAACCATACATTAAAGAATATGCAAACCCTAATAATCATTTAGAAAAAAATAATCAGTATATGAATGTTATGATTTTACATAGTGGGTCGAGTCTGTGTATGGAAGGGCCTGTGGTGCATGCACTGGAGAAAAGATTTATGGAATGATCACCATCAAAAATTACATGCACAGATAAAGCATCAATGTTAAAGCCGCAATCAACGTGGGCCACTTGGAAGATCTGAGTCTTGGATGAAGGGCATGATTTGTAGAAATATCAGACTCTAACAAGGACCCAAGGGTGAAATTAGGGTTAGATCCATAGAGAGCTTGGACTCCTTGTATGTCATCTACACTCAAATCCACCTTCTTTTTCCCAGGCTTCAAGCTAGGGTACATCACTGCTTCATTAACTGAAGAGTGGGCTAACCCTAACAAGTGTCCAATCTCATGTACAGCCACTGATTCCAAATCTACCGCAACCTTTGATTTCTCCGATTCGAAATCAACGGCCCACGTTTCCGCAGCGTCCAGATGAAACCTGCCGCTTTCTGGTGAAAATGAGTGGGCCAGCACTCCTAAAACCCCATCGAATGGTTCTCCATCTCCATGATCCCCACTGTAAAATCCTATTTTAATATCAGCGAAACCATAATCATCTGTCTCTATAAAGCTCACCGGAATCACCGATCCCCATCGAGCGAAAGCGCGTTTAAACACCTTCTTTATATCGGATAAGCTCAAGTAACTTATCAAATTCTCCGGCGAGAACGCGTACGTGAGATTCATCGGTATGTGGCGACTCCACCGAGGTTTCCCTGGAAAATAAACGTAATTTCTTGAAGCATGCAGTTTTTGAACCGTATCGGGTACCCCGCATCTCGGTGCCATTATTTGCGAGAGGGTATCAGAATCGAGCTTACCGGTTATAGGGAGACCTACTTTTGCTTGATACCGAAAAACTGCCGATTCGAACCGAGCATCGAAAATATCTGTTATGTTATCGAAATCTCTTAACTGGAGATAACCGAAATGATGGAAGTATCTTTTGAGCTCGGACATGCCGCTGACGTGGCTGCCCCTCCCGGCATTGAGGAAGCTTTTGAAGTTGTGCCACGTGTAGTTGTTATAGTCTTGGGTGGTTTCCACTGGCTGCGTTAGTGCAAATCCCGGGTTTCCTCTGGAGTCGATGCATGACGGGTTGTGGAGGAGAAATATGACAAGGAAAGTGCAGAAAAGAGATGGAAGCATGGTGAAGTAAAGGTCATAGGTGTTTGAGACTTTGCATTGCAGGTGTAGAGTGAAGCTTTATTGCAAAGAAAAGGTTAAATGGGTAAATTTAAGATGATGATTAATTAGAAAGTTGGAATGCATAATACACATATGATTAGGGTAGGACTTATCACTGAGAGAAATCATGGAAGTTAGAAAGACTTTTGTAGAGGTGGTCGTTTGGATGAAGTTATATATATTATATTCGATGAATTATTAGGTGCATCGGGTGCACATACACCTTCTCTCACAACCATGCGGGACCCACTTCCTATATAACAGGAAGGACCAACTTTCTGTGAGAGATGGAGCACTATTTTTTAGTGCTCCTGGTATACCTAATAATTAGCCTATTTTATGACATTTTCAGGATTTGATGATGATTAATCCATTAATCTCTTTGATTTTGTTGTTAAGATATCTCACCGTAAAAACAGTTAATCATTTTTAAATCTTAATTGAGGTTTGAAATAATGCTAATAGAAAAAAAAAAAAAACGGATATGCTACCATTTGGTGAAATTTGTTATCCTGGCAACGTCATTGCATGAACTCTAAAAGTTAAGTTGCCTCTGAATTAATTTTCTGTGCATAGCTTTTATTTATTAAATAATATTTTAATTGAGTAAAGAGCGGAAAACTCAATTAGATGGATATTAATGATAGAGTTTTGGTTGAATGCGTTTAATCTAATTTTTTTTTATAAGAAAACTCAAACTTTGACCTATGCCAAATGAATAATATATCTTTAATTACCAGATAAAACCAGGCTAAGTATATACTATCTAAAACTAAGTGATGATTTTTATCAGACTTGATAATATATGGATAGAGCTTGATTATATATTATATAATGGAACACATGAGGAGTACTTAATCTCCCCGTAATAATATGATGGAGTTGAAAAACAATGATGCATAGTACGAAGAGAAAATAAAAAAAAATTGCATGCAATTTGGTAGATAATGCATGGATGTGCAATTAGGAATGAAGAAGTCTTTTGGCTTTGGGTTGAAGAAGAGGATAGGGAAAGTAGGAGTGGCGGTGGTTAGGATATATGATTGTTGCCGTTCTTCTCACTCTCTCTCTGTCTAAGTTGTTTCAGACGTGTGAAAGACTCAATGTGCAGAGTCTGAAAAATGCATGCATGAACAGCCACTGCATATTTCGAACGCGTACAAGACTCTCATCTTCTTTCTTCGAACAACGTAGCTTTCTTCTCTTTTATGATCAAGAACCGCATTCGGTGATTTCTCTTGGCTCTAGCCTATATCAATCCCAAGGGTCAGCGAATTTAATCTCTATCACTTGGATATTGAACCGGGTTAGCTAAGGCCTAAGCACATTTTTTATTTTATGGATAACAAGTTGACAGCCACGTTGCAACTATCTACCTCGAGCCCTACTTGCCATGGGTTTATATTGGGACCCAGAAACCAATCTATATATACCTCAAAAGGGAAAAACTTATGCAATGACTTTTTTGACATTGAAGTTAGAGAGTGAGAATTATTTTATAAAAAAAAGTATTATTTTTAATGTTGTTAAAAAAATAGTTTAGAGAAAATTATTTTATTATTATAGTATCTTTATAATTAAAATTTATCAAATTTAATTTAAATTTTTTTAATATAATCTATCTAATATATTTATATAGGTACTTTTTTAAATTGTAGTTTCAACAATAATACTAAACAAACTTATAATTTGAATTTATTATGGACTAAATATATAAACATGTAGATTTCATCTATTTTATAAATGAATTTCATGATATATATTGTATATGTAGTGGTGGATATGTATATGAAAAAAAGAGGATCAATTGACTCATTTTCTTTTTAAATATATACATATTTATATATACCGATCTCTCATAAATTTAATTATTAAATCTTGTTTTTAATAAAATTTAAAATTATTGGAGATAAAAAAGTTTGTTGTATATATTCAAAAGTTTATTATCTTTTAAGATTTTACTATAACTTTTCAATCATGATCTTTATAAAAAAAATGGTATAGTTATATGTGTGATAAATTAATAAACTATTTTAATTACTTATATAGAGATATGTATTTGATGGTATTAATAATTGTAATTTTTTATTATTTATTGAGAAATTTATAATTTAGTCCTAGGATTTCGGCCCTATATTACATTTTAGTTTGTGGATTTTGAGAAATTAATTATTTAGTCTTTGAATTTTATATTAGATTACACTTTAGTCCTTAGATTTTTGGAAGTTAATTATTTAGTTCGTGAATTCTGCACTATATTATATTTGAGTCCCTATAGTTTTAATATATAGAACAATTTAGTCATTCTATCAACAAATGAAACTGTTTTAAACATTGAAATTATAGGGACTAAATTATTTTATATATTAAAATTAAGGGACTAAATAATTCATTTTTCAAAATCCATGGAATAAAATGTAATTACATAACTCATGGACTAAATAATTAATTTTCCAAAATTTAGGGATTAAAGTATAGTATAGGGCAAAACCTAAGGACTAAATTATAAATTTTCCTTATTTATTTTTTTATATGTTGACCTAAAAATTTTTTTCTATACATACCACTATGTATATTGAGTTAAAGAGAACTTCTTACCTGCATCAGGGTGTATATATCCATTCAATAAATAATTGACATATCATTAAAATAATGGTAAATCCTACTACAAAACTGTGAGAGTGGGGGCGTGAGGTAAAATACTGTCAGAATTATATAAAATGCATCAGGTAATGCCCAGGAAAGATGGTGAAGTCACAATGGTCTCACTTAAGTACCACCTCTAGACAGTATTTCTTAGAAATGCACTTCATACAATCCTAATAGAATCAAACCACTGGTAAGTATCGTCTTCCCATAACCCTATCACGGTACTAAGAATTTATGTCACGAAGGCATAAATAGACAGAAGTCGTTACTCGAGTAATAACCGGGACATATTCAGTGTTTCTCCTTAGGGTTATGGATGACAACTTACTCCTTGCAGAATTTTTACAACCGTCATTATCATAACTCAATGTCTAGGTTCGGGATAAAGGATATGTAAGGGAAAGGTATTAGACACCCCTTACGCCTGGTCTAACCTCATTAATTTGAGTGTCAGTCCTCTACTAATGTTTCTAGAAGTCTTATTTATTATTCCTTTATTAAACTTTATCCTAAAAATGCAATTATAATCCTATATATACAAGTAATTTACAAAAGGGTTGTTGTTTACAAATAATTTTCATGCACAAGTAATTCCTATCTATGGAATTGCTAATTATTTAAATGATATTTACCAGATGACTAAAATTAATTTATTATTGAGAATTTAATTTACAAACAAATTCATTTTTAAATAACTCTAAGTTTCTATTTAATCTAATTAATTAATTTTTCGCAAAGTTACCATAATAATAATTAAACTAAATAACCTAATAAACAATGTGTAATTTATTCTAATATCACATAAGACCCAAACAATTATAACCTAATAAACATTTATAAGATGTAAATTTATTTTATAATTACCAAGTATTAAATTATATTTATTTTACATACCAAGATTAGTTTAATTTACAAACAAGATTAATTTTAATTTATTAAGTATTTATTTAAATTAATTACATACAAAAATTAGTTAAATTAAAAACAAAGTTGATTTTAACTTACCAAATAAAAATCTAATTATTACTACATTTTCATGCCAACAATTATTACAGTTGCCATTGGGACAAGCTACCCTCAAAAAAGGGCATTCTCTTTTAGTATGATAATGATATCCCTGGCTTAGTCCCGTTTAGCTCCATGTAAACTCCACGCAAATGCCTTATTTGGTACTTACCTTAGGGCTACTCATCAATTTTATTTGTAACAAAAAATAAAGAAAATAAAGGAAGTAAAGAAAATAAGAAAATACTAATAACAATTTACATTGGATTCTAGCTCTAGTCTCCTAGGTGGTTAAGATTCCTAATTAATTATAACTATCTAAGGGTCAAAGTCTTCTAACATATTCAAAACACTTCATAACACTTACTTGAATTAAAAAATATAGAAAAATAGATCAAATATCAATTGAAACCCAAGAAAATACAAGAACATGCATAAATATACAATTTTCAAATTTTAGTTGATTGACAATAGTAAGAAATTTAATTTTTGAAAAATAATTAGAAATGCCTAAAAATCATGAAAAAATTATAGAAAATAGATAAAATATCATACAAGACTACAAAATTTATAGATCAAGCAAAATCCTAGCCGAATGGTCTACACAAATCTTAATTTTTCCTAGTGACAGAATCACATTACTTTTTTGTAAAATTCATAACTCATCAACCTCAATAGATATGAATGTTAAACCAATTGGAAAAGATTCATATGATTCTAAAATTAATTTTAGACACAAGATTCAAACAAAAATATTAATAAGTAAGGGAGATATGGGCTTTACAAATTAGGTATACTACAAATCAAATTTTGCAGGAACTCTAACTTCAAACAGCCATAACTTACAAAATACACAAGCTTTTTTAGTGATTCTTAAGCCTAAAATTAATAAAATTTAATGAAGAATATGAATAAAATTTTACTAAAATTTTTACAGATTTATAAAATAACAAAAAATAATGAAAACATGAGAGATAGAAAACTGAATATGTGCAGAGTTGTGTATCCCCTCAAATTAAACATAATTACATAATCCACATGAACATGTAAGATAAATTAAAAGATAAATAACATAGAATTAAATATTACATAGCATAGATCTTAAAAGAAAACAATAAAAACCAACCCTCAAGAAATTTTACATGAAAATATTCTTATAGCTGTAAAATATCTCTAAATAGCTATGAATTTACTAAATATTTCTCCCCTCCCCCTCTTTTTCTTCTCCAATAGGGTATTTATAGGGTTTTGGGAGAGATGTGTGATAGGGTTTAGAGTCATAGGGTGATAAAGTTCAGATAACTTAAACAATTAGGATTGCAAAATTTGAGTGGGACTAGGATATGGGTGAGGTGCTACAATAAATAAGAAGAGAGGGAAAGGCAGCGGCACCAATAGGGAGTGAGGCAGAAAGTGGAGCCAAGGAGGAGAGAGAGTTTGTATGGGAGAGGGATAGAAAAAAATATATTTTCTTATTTTAATTTTCAGAAAATAAGTTAAATGGGTCATATTTAAAATTTCTAACTAAACTTTCCTAGGCTCATAGGGCTTAATTAAACTTAATTAGGTCCATTTAAGAACTAACCATATTAAATTTAAACAAAACAAAATTTTATTTAAATTTAATTAAGTTAATTTCCCCAAAAAAACATATTATGATTATTATTATTATTATTATGATTATTATTATTATTATTATTATTATTATTATTATTATTATTATTATTATTATTATTATTATTATTATTATTATTATTATTATTATGCCATGAAATTAATAATTCAGATCCAGGCCTCCAATTACATCTTACAGTCATGTAATTTTTCATCATCGGATTTTTTACAGCCTTAATACACATACTGATAACAAAATAAGGGTCTATAAAAACTGTAACAACCAGAAAAAAAAATGGAAATGATTTGACTTTGGCGTGTGACAGTGGATTTCCACTGTCACTGCCAACTTTTTATATAAAAAAAAAAAAGTTCAAAAAAACGGGAGGAGGACCCCCCCCCCCCCATTTTCCCTTCTCTCCTCTCCTCCCCTCTCTTCTTCTTCTTTCTTTCTCCGGTGAATGGCCGGCGACCTCCCAAGCGGCTCCCCACCCGGCCGGCAACCCTCCGGCGACGGCCAGAACCACCAGAAACGGCGGCAAGAACCACCAGAAAACGCGCGCACAGTGAGCAGCGGCTTTCCGGCGTGATTCTGGCTTCATCTGACATCCGATCGAGGTGATTCAGGTGGCGTTGGAAAGCTTGTTCTGAGAGCTTTCTTTTGATACCAATTTTGCAGCAAATGGAGGTCGAATGAGTGAGATATGGAGGAGAGAAGTTTCGGGTTTTTTAAGTTTTTTCGTCAGATCTAGGACGATCTAATCGTTGGATCGACGATCCGAGACCACATATGGACTGAGGAAGAGGGGAGGAACATGATGGTATGATCAGATCCGGCAAATGTCGCCAGCGGCCAGTGGCCGGCCACCGTGCGCGGTGGTTCCGGCGGTGGCTACGGTGGGCTATGGAGATGATTCAACTTCCAGAGGCTTCCTAATAAATTTTTGGAATTTTTGAGACACAGATAAACTTCGGGTAAGACTATTTTTATTATTTCCCTGTCTGTAGAGCATAAATACAGTGTTTCTTAAACAGGAAAAATTGGAGAAAAATTCTAAGAAAAATATATGATGAAAGTAAAATTATTTGGAGATATTCTGTGGTGTTTGTTGAATTTTTGAGTGATTGTAGAATATTTTTGAAAAATATAGATGGATTTTAGTTAGATTTTTAGCATATGGGCATATAAGATTATTTGAAATTAAGATATTTAAATTTTATATAATTGGTTGAAGTTTGAGGATGGAGGTTTAAATATGTGAATGTTGAATTGGGTTGAATTAAGAATATGTTAGCTGTTGGAAACTTATGGAATCGAGTAAAATTCTTGAATAAAATATTTGTGGGTGATTAGAAAATTACAATTCATTTTGCAATAGCCTTATAATATTATTAAGTACCACGGGACAAAATTTTAGAATTTTTAGAACATGTTTGAGTGAATTTTTACAAAATGTTAATTATAGGGACTAAAACGTAATTTTTAAAGTTTTGAGTATTGGTTGGTTTGGAGGGCCCAGGAGGGGCCATATAATGATGATGAGATATGAGTTAAATTTAGAAGTATTATTTGAGCTTTTTTGCAGGTTGGGTAGGTCCCAGGTATAGGGAAAACTCTGCCGGATTTCCGGCATAAATTAGGCTGTCTATTGCCTCTTTAGAGTTTTATTCTAACTTAGTACTAATAAATTTATAATTTAATTATTAGATGATCGAGGTCAGCTATTTTTCTGTATCCAGCAGCCACAATAGTCATCGGTGTACTGTGAGTAAAATATTAATTTTAATTGTAATTTTGATATTATTATATGTTCAAGCATGCCCATGCATCACTTATATGTATATATCTATGTAGTTAAACTCTAGGCATGTTTTATGTTGCATTCACAACTGTTAAAGTGCCATGGATGTTATTGTGGTAATTTGGAGCAGTGTGCGTGCGTTGGCGTGCGTGTGATGTGGTGTGGACTATGGATAGGACGGGTAGACACGGCTTGAGATCTTCACTGGGACTCGGTCCTTCGGGGTAGACACGGCTTGAGTTCTTCGCTGGGACCCCGATTTGGTATATTAAGCGAAAGTCCGGCTTGAGTTCTTCGCTGGCACAGGTTGGATTTAAGAGAGCTGTATAGGGGATCAGCTCCTATATATTATGATTGATATTATTGGGTGTGTGAGTGCTCCAAATTACCTTTTTGATGTTATGATGTGAAATTATTGTTGATGTTACATTTCACTCTACAGGGTGCATTAGTTTTAGATAGTTATAGAGATGATGGTTAAAATTAATATTTTACTCTTTGAGTCGAACGCTTACTCATATTCAATATTTTTCTAGGCCACAGGAGTAGACATTTTTTCAGAATAACCTGTCCCTTTCCTCTTAGGTTATGAAAAGATTACTTAATTGTATTATTATTCTCCAAATTTGAAATTTAGGATTCTGCATGTACTAGTAGTGGTATTAATTCTGTCAGGGACTGCGTGAATTTAAGTTTTTGTATTAATAAATAAAAAAATTTTATGAGTTTTAAATAGTTTGAAAATGATGTAACAGGGTTGAGCTGGGCTCCCCTAATTTCAGTTTCTGGTAATTACTGGATTAAGTTGGCCCGAAATGAAATTATAACAGTTTGATTTAAATTATTTTATACGCATGTTGGGCTTAAATTGTGGGCTTGGTTATGGATTTGAGGACAGTAAGGCTTACTACAGGCCTCGGGGGCTTTATGCCGGCCCAGGTCCTAGTGCCGGTCTGGCCCATAGATTGGGTCATGACAAAGTTGGTATCAGAGCTTAGGCTCTAGATTCATGAGAAATAATATAATTGGGAGTGTAAAAGGAGTCTTGTTAGGATGTTACATGCGGAGTATAGGATTCTGTTTCGTCTTTTTCTATAATTCTTTATTTCTAGATTTTCCGTTATACCTCGGGAAATATAAAAGTGCCTCAGTTAGTGTCTTAATTTTCATGAAGTACATAAAAAGGTGAAATAGAGTTAGCATACATGTTGAGGTCTATCATGAGGATACGTACTCCAAGAAACACTATATTTCTATCAGTATGGGTCTAAGTGTTGTGCCTATCTAGTGCTAGGCACGGGTACATAAAGGTGAGTCTTGAAAGTACAGTTGCCCTAGATAAGGATGAGGATACCACTGCTTGCAGTCATCAGTGGATGACCCAGTTAGAATAAGTTTGTGATAATAGAATATTTAAGAGAGATAAGAAATTGGGAGACTTAGTCGGTCAGGACGTATCGTAGTAACTATATAATGTTCTCTATGTCTGCTCTATAAGCTACAGATTACTGTACCGACATGGGATTATTGTGTAGAGCTGCGTGCATCCTCGTAGTTGTAACACCCTAGGCAAATCCCACATAGACAAAACACGGGAGAGATGCTGAGTTTATAAGTTGATGGTTCGTAACCCCTAGTGACGCGTTTTAAAACCGTGAGGGCTTCGGCCCAGAGCGGACAATATCACTAGTGGGCCGGGCCATTACATTTGTGTTATCAGAGCTGCTCCGCATGCAACCTTGAACGATGGTGGGGCAAACCTCAGCGAGGACGCTGAGTCCCATAAGGGGGGTGGATTGTAACACCCTAGGCAAATCCCACATCGATAAAACACGGGAGAGATGCTGGGTTTATAAGTTGATGGTTCGTAACCCCTAGTGACGCATTTTAAAACCGTGAGGGCTTCAGCCCAGAGCGGACAATATCACTAGTGGGCCGGGCTATTACAGTAGTGCTCCATAATGAGGGTGTTTGCGGATGGCTTCTGTTTTGATACAGTTATGCCAGAACAGAGTTCTATATCTACAGAGGAGTTGGGAACTCCTGGTTAGGGGTCTAGAGTTAGAGTATTGAAAAGTCACAGTTGGGTGGTAACTAGAGTTAGTGACTCAGTTACCCTAGCATGAGCTAGAGTTGCATTAAGAGTTGCCATCAGACCAAAGGTTTCTGACTAGTTGCAAAGTAAATGTGACACTTATAGAGTGAGATCATCTAGTCTTCAGTATGGAATTTTGGATCATTTCTGTAGTACGACAGACGATTTGCTTAGAGTTTAGTGAGAATAGCATACCTCGTGTGTATCAGTAAGGTGTAAAGTACAACCCTACTACCTAGGAAGGTCAAAACTATGAATTGATGATTTATAGAGCTATGATATGATAAAAGAGTCATTAACTTGACATGGTTTTGACAAGGTGGTAAATGTAGTATCTTTGTTATAGCAAGTTAGAGTATAGTCCTATCTTTTCAGAAGGGATCGAAGGTTGTTACTGATAATGATGACTTATGGAATAGTGTCCCAGATGGGACTGTAGAGTGTGGTAGAGAGTAGTTGGCTCGGGTATCCTGGAGAGGATACAAGTTCCATTATAGGAATCATATATAATCAGATCATGATGGATGTAAATCCTTTGAATTGGATGACAGGTTTGAGTGCCCAGAATCTTAAGTTTTGGTGAATTGAGTAAACATAAAAAAAAATAATAATAATAATAAAATAAATAAATAATAATAATGATAATAATAATAACAAATAAATAAAATTGCTGCAGAATCAGTTCTCGAGGTAGTAAGGGTATTATGTAAGCTAAAGGATAAAAACAGAAATCACACGATAAAAGTATGACTGCAATTTCCTGAGTTCCTTTCTAACTTCATATTATTCAAAACAATAGTATAATCTAATTATAATAGTGTTAAGAGAAATAAATTAGCGAAGATAAATTATAGAAGGCCAATGGATAGAGAAAGTGCAGAATGAAGGTTTAGACAATGGGTGCCAGATGCAATATAATCTAAATGCCAGTGGAAGTACTAGCTAGAGTAGTCAAAGGACCAAATCTGAGTAGCACAGATATGTAATAACGTGGTAGAGACTTTAAAAGATATAATTAACAGGTACAACTGTCATGTTAGGAAGAAGAATGGAACCAGGGATAAAATAGTCAAGTTTTATTTTGGGTATGATAAAAGAAATAAATGGAAGGACAACCTAAAGAGCGCATAATAAAAGAACAAAGTTAAGATATAGGGTAGGCTAAGTGTTATTCTTGGCAAGGTGAATGACAAGGATGGAAAACCCAAAATGGGACCACATTAGTAAGAATAGTGATGGAGGTATGGAATCTAGTAATGTGATACTCATAGCATGATGTAGTTGAGATAGTGACATGGGCAAGATTCTTTTAACTTGTTAACAGTATCAAGAAGATTAGGCGAGGGAAACAATAATAATGAGCAAAAAGTAGAAGGTGTGCGATGATATTGCGGACTATCTAATTAGGCAGAGAAAGAGAAGTTAGTAAGTAGTAAGTTGAATAAAAGTTAATCTAAGGGATCAAATAGGTATGATGAGTGGAAATAATTATAGATAATGACACATAGGCTTTAGGTTAGACTTTTAAGATAGTGAGAAGGTAGTTAGAGGTTCGTTATGAATGTCAGGCAAACGTCTTTAGTGTGATCAACAGAATCACTTTGCAGTGAAGCAACAACGACAAAACAACAATAAGGGTAGAACGAAAAGTGACAAGTATGGGTGGTAATAAATCACTAGAAAGTTCAAGAATCAAATTAATGACCATAGATAATGGTGGAATTAGTGTTGGAAGAATCTATTAGTAAGAGAAATCTTTCAGGATTCAACAAAAGTTAAGGGCACAATATCAACGATGATAGATATGAATCATAGGTCGAGTATAAGTAAAGTTAATAAATTATAAAATATTATGTCAGGAAGGACAATGGTACGGTAAAGAGTTCATGCAGATGATACCTTATAGGTAGAGCACAATTATGCTAGGAGATGATGAAATTTGAAGAGAAAGACCAAGAAACATAGGCTAAATTTTATTATATGGACAATCGGTGTAGTTGCATATAAGAGGATATTTTTCTTTCTTTTCAAATTTAGCTTGTGCTATTGGTTCTAGAGGGTTATATAAGGAATTGAGACTGAGTCAAGGAGACCTAGTTATTTGAGAGTTTGGTAGGCACCAATTCATACACAATTTCCTGATATGAGAATGACAGTAAGTACATACCTAGTGTTAAGTATGAAAGGATGATCAGGATAGTGACAGGAGTCAAATGAAGTTAGCTACCAAGACTTGCAACCATTTTAAACTATGAGCTAGAGGAAATACTATTTATGGATGAGTTTCAATACATGAAATTGTTGCTGATGGGTAATTTGAGGCTGAAGTTTGGAAAGTTGTGGGTAGTATATGTGATTATATTAAGGAGAATAAACACGTAAAGTATCTTGTTTAGAATTAAGGCATGGCACACATTTCCCACAGCCGTGTTAGTTCAGATGGAACTTATAGTTTCTGGAGCTCATGTCCATCCAGGATAAGCAATTTCCTACTAAGGCTGGTAGGGAATGATAATGTTCTGATAGTTAAGTTGGAAAAAGGGGATACAAGAAAAATTTTCTATGGTTAATTATAAGTGTTACAAAAGGTGAAGAATGTGCAGGTAGGAGAAAATCGTAAGGTTAGAATTCCCGAAGTAATAGAACTAGTAATCAAGATAAGACTAAGAAATAAAATGAAAGTTAAAGTAGATGATGGGATGGACATTCTTGAAGAAAAAGGTGTAAGGGTGAAATAGGATTAAGATTTAGGAATAAGTGCAGTAGGTTGAAAGGATATCAACAATAGCAGAAATAGGAAAAGGAAGTGGATAAGATCCAAAGGATAGGAAGAAAGCCCGGTATAGCTAGTTATAATGATGAGGATAAGGAGGAATAGGTATGCTAGAAATACACTAAGAGATGTTTAAAATAAGTTATTATGAGATGATAGATTAAAGGAGTAGTAGAGCCTCGATCTGAGTGCCAATGTGTCAGAAGTAGGCCACATGCTGAGAAGCTATAGGAAGAAGTCTAGATATTTCCATTCCAGAGAAGGAGTGAGAATTGATAAAGTCGCATTGGATTGAGTTGTCAGGGAATATAAAAACTTTTGTTACCTAGAAGGAGAGACCCAGTTTACTTTCCAATGTTGATAAATGATACACTTGGCCCTTGGAGGATACTCTACCTGACTAGTTACATAAGATGGATAGAGGATTGGTCTAAGTACCTTAGTAATGACACAAAAGAGATTAAAAATTTGAAGTAGCATGGGAGTAAGAAGATTTATAGGTGTTGACCACTGAGGTTATAATAAGAGTGAAGATCTCGAACAAGATGCCTAGATTAGGTGCTACAGGAAAGCTACTCATAGGATACCATGGAATAAGGAACATAAGTTATGTCATTGGGAAAATAGAGATTATTAAAATAAAGGAATGATGACTAAAGTCACCAAGAGACATGTTGGGGCGTAATAAAAGTGAGGTAAGCACCAAAGTTGATTGAAGTTATGAGACATCAAGTTAAGAACAGTGAGGTATAGCGAATACTTGAAATGTCAGAAAAATGGTCAATGAATAGTTACAAGATAAAAGCCCTCTAGAAAGAGATGATGACAAATAGGACACTATAGTAGAATCACGGAGCGGTAGAATGTCATATATAATATATGAAGAGTTTGAAGAATAAATGTTTTACCAATCTCTGCATAGCTGAAGGAGTAATGATTGCACTTGTTCTCATAATCTTCTTTTCCTTATTTCTTTGTTTATTCAAATATTCGAGGACGAATTTTTCTTAAGAGGGGAAGAATGTAACAACCAGAAAAAAAAAATGGAAATGATTTGACTTTGGCGTGTGATAGTGGATTTCCACTGTCACTGCCAACTTTTTATAAAAAAAAAAAGTTCAAAAAAACGGGAAGAGGACCCGCCCCCCCCCCCCCCCCATTTTCCCTTCTCTCCTCTCCTCCCCTATCTTCTTCTTCTTTCTTTCTCCGGTTACCGGCAGGCGACCTCCCAGGCGGCTCCACACTCGGCCGGCGACCCTCCGGCAACTGCCAGAACCACCAGAAACGGCGGCAAGAGAGGGAGAAGAGAGAGAAAACTCGCGCACAGTGGGCAGCGGCTTTCCGGCGTGATTCCGGCTTCATCCGACGTCCGATCGAGGCGATTCAAGTGGCGTTGGAAAGCTTGTTCCGAGAGCTTTCTTTTGATACCAATTTTGCAGCAAATGGAGGTCGAATGAGTAAGATATGGAGGAGAGAAGTTTCGAGTTTTTCAAATTTTTTCGTCAGATCTAGGACGATCCGACCGTTGGATCGACGATCCGAGACCACATATTGACTGAAGAAGAGGGGAGGAACATGATGGTATGATCAGATCCGGCAAATGTCGCAGGCAACCGGTGGCCGGCCACCGTGCGCGGTGGTTCTGGCGGTGGCTCCGGTGGGCTATGGAGATGATTCAACTTCCAGAGGTTTCCTCGAAAATTTTTGAAATTTTTGAGACAGATAAACTTTGGGTAAGACTATTTTTATTATTTTTCTGTCTATGGAGCATAAATACAGTGTTTCTTAAACAGAAAAAATTGGAGAAAAATTCTAAAAAAAATACATGATGAAAGTAAAATTATTTAGAGATATTCTATGGTGTTTGTTGAATTTTTAAGTGATTGTAGAATATTTTTGAAAAATATAGATGGATTTTAGTTAGATTTTTAGCATATGGGCATATAAGATTATTTGAAATTAAGATATTTAAATTTTATATAATTGGTTGAAGTTTGAGGATGGAGGTTTAAATATGTGAATGTTGAATTGGGTTGAATTAAGAATATGTTAGTTGTTGGAAACTTATGGAATCGAGTAAAATTCTTGAATAAAATATTCATGGGTGCTTAGAAAATTACAATTCATTTTGCAATAGCCTTATAATATTATTAAGTACCACGGGACAAAATTTTAGAATTTTTAGAACATGTTTGAGTGGATTTTACAAAATGTTAATTATAGGGACTAAAACATAATTTTTAAGGTTTTGAGTATTGGTTGGTTTGGAGGGCCCAGGAGGGGCCATATAATGATGATGAGATATGAGTTAAATTTAGAAGTGTTATTTGAGCCTTTTTGCAGGTTTGGTAGGTCCCAGGTATAGGGAAAACTCTGCCAAATTTCCGGCATAAATTAGGCTGTTTATTGTCTCTTTAGAGTTTTATTCTAACTTAGTACTAATAAATTTATAATTTAATTATTAGGTGATCAAGGTCAGCTATTTTTCTGCATCCAGCAGCCACAATAGTCATCGGTGTACTGTGAGTAAAATATTAATTTTAATTATAATTTCAATATTATTATATGTTCAAGCATGCCTATGCATCACTTATATGTATATATCTATGTAGTTAAACTCTAGGCACGTTTTATGTTACATTCACAACTGTTAAAGTGCCTTGGATGTTATTGTGGTAATTTAGAGCAGTGTGCGTGCGTTGGCGTGCGTGTGATGTGGTGTGGACTATGGATAGGACAGGTAGACACGACTTGAGATCTTCGCTGGGACCTGGTCCTTCGGGGTAGACACGGCTTGAATTCTTCGCTGGGACCCCGATTTGGTATATTAAGCGAAAGTCCGGCTTGAGTTCTTCGCTGGCACAGGTTGGATTTAAGAGAGCTGTATAGGGGATCAGCTCCCATATATTATGATTGATATTATTGGGTGTGTGAGTGCTCCAAATTACCTTTTTGATGTTATGATGTGAAATTATTGTTGATGTTGCATTTCACTCTACAGGGTGCATTAGTTTTAGATAGTTATAGAGATTATGGTTAAAATTGATATTTTACTCTCTGAGTCGAACGCTCACTCCTGTTCAATATTTTTCCAGGTCACAGGAGGAGATATTTTTTCATAATAACATGTCCCTTTCCTGTCAGGTTATGAAAAGATTACTTAATTGTATTATTATTCTCCAAATTTGTAATTTACAATTCTGCATGTACTAGTAGTGGTATTAATCCTGTCAGGGACTGCGTGAATTTAAGTTTTTGTATTAATAAATAAAAATTTTTTTATGAGTTTTAAATAGTTTGAAAATGATGTAACATGGTTGAGCTGAGCTTTCCTAATTTTAGTTTCTGATAATTACTGGATTAAGTTGGCCCGAAATGAAATTATAACAGTTTGATTTAAATTATTTTATACGCATGTTGGGCCTAAATTGTGGGCTTGGTTATGGATTTGAGGACAGTAAGGCTTACTACAGGCCTCGAGGCTTTATGCCGACCTAGTAACCTAGTGTCGTTCGGCCCATAAGTTGAGTTGTGACAAAAACATAGTAAGTTTCACTAAAAAACATGATTTTCTTTTTTAATTTTTAATTAGTTGAGTGTATAAAATTATACACCTTAGTGCAACGAAGAATTTTCTTGGGGGAACTTACCTAAAAAATAGGTAAATGAGACCAACGACACTGTTGGGAGAGGATTTAGGATTGAAAGTTAGTAACTACTTTAAATTGCCTTGTATAATCCAGTGCATAGAGTGCGTGGTCCATAAACTATATAACTATTTTCAAGGTGGAATCAAATACCATGGGTGTAAGTATTGATTATTCCTAATTAATAAATAAAATCATTGATTAAATATAAAGTACTTCTCTATTTTATTTTAATGTTTTTTAAGATTTTTTGTATAAAAATTAAAAAATAATTGAATAACTTTATTTTTATAAAAAGAATATATCAATAATTAACTAAAGCATCTTTATAGCCAATTCAAATAAAAAAATGTGATAAAAAAATAAACATATTAAAAATAATAAACAATAATAAAATTAAAAAATATATAATTAATATTTTTTTTAATTTTTTAAAAAAGAAAGTGAAACCAAAAAGTTAAAAATATCACTTGAAATGAGACGAAAGGAATATTTAATTAATATATATGATAATCATTTATCAAGCTAATATGATACAACTAGTACATTTAATATAAGCTTAATTTTATATAAAAATAAAATTAATAACTATTAGATTAAATATTTATATCAAAATTTATATAAAATTAATTAAAATATATATAATAAATACATAAATTTAAAGATAAATATTTAATATAATTATTGCTAAACTCATCCTTATATGAGTTAGAATTTTCTATAGCCACACTAAAATACGATATAATACACAGCGTCAGATTTTTTTTTTTTCCCTACTAATTTTAATGTTTGTCAATGATATTAAAGTCATGTTAAGTCTCAAATTTAAACTTCAATTAAAGCCAATTGTACTAAATAAATAAAATTCGAAAAAAAATGAAAATAATGTTGGCTGACCCAGGCGTTAAAAATGTATCCTAAAATTGGATGAATGGGAGAATGTTGCAGGGTCGTAAGTTTGGTAGCCTCAATAAAAAAATGGGCTGAGAAATTGCCTGAATTATGGGCTGTCTCTAAATGCAGGGCCTGAAACAGAGCCAGTGGAGTTGATGGACCCAAAAAAAAAAAGAAAACAGTGTGAATCCCATCCGTTGGATTTAATGAGTTGACTTTTTGGAAAGAGTCCCTATCCAATATCCATACCTATGATCTTACGGGTAAAAAAGCATTTCCCTGGTCGGGTGATGACAGGGAAGATTGGCTGGGACAGATGGGCTCAGAACCGCTAGTACAGCTGATGAGTTGGACCAACCAGGGCACAGGTCTCTTTATGACTTCACTGCGATAATAAAAAAAAAAAGGAAAAAGACTACTCCATTAAGTGCTTTGGTTAAAGTTTATTGTTTTAGCGAAGGGTCTTAATCAGCTTAAGCTTTTCTCACACTTAAAGGGAGCCGTCAGTATAAAGGATAAAGAATAATTTTGATTATCTTTATAATTGCTTTTTAAATTTTGTATTATTATACTTTTTGCCATTTCCCTTTTTTCCAAGAATTTATGGCTTTCTATCAAAAATTTGTTACAGCATATAAAGATTTAATTTTTATTTTTTTCCTTTGCATGAAAAAATGTTCAAAAGCACAAACCTCAAAAATTCTTTATATTATAAAAGAAAGATTTAATTCCAAAACTACTAATTTAAAATATAACAATGCTTTCATAGTTTGTATGTTCGCCATGGTCCGCTCTCATATGTTCCCAAAAATTAGAAGCTGCAAAAAAATATCAAAAATGGTCCTCTCTTCTTATGAGTGTGGTACGGTAATCTTTTGGGTTGTTTCATTCTCCAATATCCCAGCTCACTCAGTAGCCCAAATTCTGTTTCGGTACGGCTCCAGAATCTGGAATCATTTTGCCAGTTTACACGTGTCAAGCACCCACTTAAGCTACTACAAAGTCATAGCGTCCCCCAAATCTCTAATAAATTCTATTAGAGATTTGTTAAATTATTAATAAATAAATAAATAAAATTAAATGACTATCAATAAAATTTATCCCTTCCTACTTTACGGAAACTCCTCAACTGTCTCATGTCTGCTTTCGCTATTTTTATTCAATCATAAAGCGTAGCCATACCATTCTGACCGTATACGTGGCTGATCTTTGGGATAAAATGGGTCCCACTACATTGGATACCCATGCCCAACGCGTCAATCTTTACTCCGAACCCAGACTCTGCTTTTCTTTTTTATCTTATAAATAAAAGGGGCTCAACAATGAAACTAAATATTTTTTCAAATTCAAGCACGCACATAAGCGCGCATATATATATATATATATATATATATAATGAATAAATTATTGAATACGCTTAATATATTAAAAAATAATATATTATATATTTATATAAAAATAATTATATAATAAAAATTAAAAAATATTATTTTATTAATAAAAAATGTATTTACCGAATACATTTAATAATTTATCTATAAAGTATTACTGTCGATGATATTGTCGCAAAGTGATGAGTTGTAGATCAGGGCTCCACTCAATCTACACCACATGTCCATCAGCAATCTGATTAGGGGGTCCATCATTTGGATCCTCATCATCCCCACAATAGGGTGCCGTCATTAATATTTATTATTACACCCATTGAAAAACTTTATAAGTGCTTAACAGAATTTGTTTAGAAAATCTTAATTTTTCTAATTTAAAAAAAAATGAATAAAGTGCTTTTATAAATTTGGTAGCTTGTCTTATAATTAGGTGAATTTATTTTATATATGTATAAAGAGATATTAGTAAATGCGAGTGACGTATGTTGCTGCAATTGAGAAATGACTTGTGTCCATCAATGTCAGGGAGCGCTTGTCTGCCTTTTCACCTACAGTCGGTAAACTGCTTAAATAATAAGGAAATTTATAAATTATAAATTTATATTATCAATCCACAGTTCCATCCCTTTATGAGCGCGTGCGCAGCATATAATTTTTTTTCCCCTTTAAGAATTTTACCGTGACTTTTGTTTTTTTACCATTTCCACTACAGGCAAAAGGGTTGATACCTATATTTAATCAGGGCACGACTTCTTTTTGCTAATTGCCAGCTTTTTTTTTACTTGCAAATTAGTCGTGACCTTGTGGACAAGCTCAGTAAAATTAGACTTTCTTCCCTACAGCATTGCCGATAGGGACTAAGCAAGAACAACTATCGTAAGCCATAGAGAATTCTTCCACCAAAGGTAATCAAGACAAGCAAATCCATAGGAACAAGATGAACCGCCCCACAGCCATCACAAGGCAGACCAGTTCTTCCAGGTAAAAACCAAAGGGCTAAATGATGACAATCATTACAGATAGAAAAAGCAAGGCCACGTAAGGCATTCTTAATCTCCTCTACCTGTGGGATTTCGGTGGTAGCCGCTCTTCAAACGCCGGCTTTACAATCCTTAAGCAGCTTTTTGAAAAACCTCTCCCGTGGCCGAATGAGGTCCACCCAGCAGAGGACCACCCCATTACTCAGGAAGTAGCAACATAAAAACTTAGCTTCTTAGACTACAGTTCCCATAGCGTATCTTCGCTAACCGCCTGTTTGACATTATGCTTAAAGGCCCTGCTTTTTTAAATAAATATATTTTTTAAGATAATGTTAAAAAAATTAATTTTAAAAAATATATTTTATTATTTTTATAATTAAAATTTATTAAATTTAATTATAAATTATTTTTAAATATTTTTTAATTAATATAATTTAAAAAATAATTTTCTTGACATTGTTTGAATGATAATACTAAATAAGCCCTAAATCACACTCTCCATTAAATAACCAAGATCTAGGCAAGGGGGCCACATTTTTATTAATTTTTTAACAGATATATTAAAAACTATTTTTTTAATTAATTGATTTCAAAATTTTCTATTAGCCTCTTCAAATATTTATAAAAAAATCTTAAGTGTAGCAAAATTTTAATTTTTTTTTTGTTATTTAACCCCCACAAATTTTTATTAATCCTTAATCATTTGTAATTTATTTATTATAATTTAATTTTAAGTATTAAAATTACTTTATTCTCAGTTTAATTAAAAATTAATTATTCAAACATTTTATATTTACAAATTATTTTTTGTTATTTAAAAAATTAAAATCAATCAATGTAATAATTTTCCATCATATTATTTCAAATCATATGAGATTTTTTCAATTCACATTTTTGTTCTCCCTCCCTTTCCATGGGTATAATATAAAAAATTTCTTTATCTTACATCTAATTTAGCTTTTTATTCTTTATATCAATTAAATTTAAAAATTATTTTATTTATATACATACAAATAAACAAAACTAGTGAAGTTAACTCTCATGTAAACTTTAAATTAATTATAATAAATTTACATTTATTTTATTATTTAATCTATAACTTTTTAATGATTATTATTATTTTTTAATATTATTATGCCATATATTCTAGCAATATAATGTATACTTATTTTTGGTCTTTGATCTATAACTTTTATGCAAGGATTTAGTATAATAATTTGATATCGATTAATTATTTTAATACTATTTAGTTTATAATTGTTCTTCCATTAATAATAAATCATATTTACTATTTCTTATAAATAAAAATGATTTTAAATAAATAATTGATTGGATTAGCATTTTAGAATCGATGAAAATTTTGGTTAATAAAAAAGAAAGAGAGGAAATATAATCTAGATGAAAGAGACGCTTTCCTCTGACCACCAAGAATTATCTCAATTAAAATAAGAAAACAAAGGAAAAACATCAAAAAAAAAAAATCTAAAGGACTTTCTCTCTCTAGAAATTTAGTGAGAGAGCTAACACAGGCCTGTTGCTCTGCTTCGTGAGGTGCTCTATTCCAGGCACCTATTTCTGTCGAGCAATTTTTTCAAATGATTTAGACCCATCCGTCATTAATCTGTAACTGTGCATAAATTGAATATTTTTGAATGTATCATTGAATTAGTAAGAAGATTCAAATTCTATAAGGCTGGTCTTAACTTCATTCCTAAAAAGGAATGAAATCGTAAGACCAGATTGTAAAATGGGGTTTTGTTTTCTTTCCACTCAAAATTTATTATCTTTAAAATAAAAACCAACGAAAAATAAGATTATACTCCAGCCTTTTTTTTTTTTTTTCTCCCTTCCATCCCTTATTTTCCACGTTTGACTTTGTCAAGTTAAGTTTGTAAAGAAAATTTCCAATAAGGCACCACAACAGTTATGAAAATGGAATATTGATAAAATTAAGTTCTAGGAATTAGAGAATAATGCGAAGGTGTGGTCACGATCAAGCCAATCTTGGCAATCTCAAGACTCAAGAGGGAGATCTTAGGTGGAACCCACTGGGCTCCGCGTGTTATATGGACTACCCCAATTCAGCACTGCACCAAAACTTTACAGACTGCGTTGCATTAAATGGAGCATGGAGCCATGAATGTACGTGAATTCTTCACTGCTCCAAACCCACACAGTAGGATTTACTTTTTTTTCCCCCTCCTGAAAAGTTTAGATAGAAAAGAAATTTGGAAGAACTGATTTGGATTTATCATCTTTTTACCCTTTAATTTTAAATTTCTCATACTTTTTTCTTTTATTTGTTTACAATAAGTTTAAATATATTTTTATTCTTTTATTTCTATTCATTTATCTTTATACGAAGAGTCTTATTCCCCTTTGTTAGTATTATTTTTATATTTTTAATTAATTTTAAATTATTAATATTAATTAATTTTATCAAATAAATGTGGATCTCTTAAAATATTTTAATAATTATAATTGAAAGCTTTATTTAAAAAAAAAAAGAGCTTGAGACATCAAATCAATTAAAGAGTGATGCATGATACATTATGAATAAGTTCGGAATAAGTAACCTAAGTAAGACACACGAAGCGAAAAATACCTATGTGCATTGTATCATGTGCTCGTATGTGTGTGAAGTGGGCCTTATACCTCGTACACTGACAATTCCGATTTGTTTGATTAGCTCAAGTCATTAACGGCTCGGTATAATCACACAAGTTAAATATTGAGTTAAAGTCATATATGACGAGCTAATTCGAAAGTCTAGGAATCGCTCTAAGAAAATAATAGACCGTTATATTAACATAATAACCAAACCAACAACTAGTCGGAAGATATGAGTGCTCATCGCGTAAAATAGCCGAAAGTATTAGGCCCAAGGCTAGATATAAAAAAATCCAGGTCCCTACCCGAAGGAAATCGGAGAGTCTAAATACTTCACAATGAATTCATAAAATATGATGTGATCAAATTATGAACATGATGAAATCTTAAGATCGGATAAATTATGTCAACCCTCTTATTCCTTATAACCCCAAAGGTTGATATAAACCTTAAAGGTATATCCAGAACTGGAAAGAAATCCCACTCCTAATCTGCCAAAGTTTTGACGAGTTAATAATAAGATTGTCTATATTAACAAGTCTGTCAAGTATATCTATCCCTTCCCAATTGGTTAGATAGCCGGTATATCGACCTGTTGATCGGTTAATTCATTCTGCTCAAACTTATCAGGGTTGTCAGAATAATAGGGACAATTGATTTGATCTTATGATAGGTGATCTTAATTATAATAGCCCACTTGTGAGAAACTTTACACATCCGGTTCAAATTGGCTCCTCAATTCTATAAATTAAGAAAGTCCTTCAATAAGAGGGTCAGATTGATTCTAGCCCATATTCTACCCAAGCTAGTTCACTTATAAAGATTCATCTAAAAGATTCACAACTAGGGCTTGTATTCCAAGCTCAAAACCTCCTATCACTTTTCTCGTACACTAGTCCAATCCTTGTATCAATATTACGAGTATCAACCGAATCTCTTATCATTAGATATCAATGCAGAATGAATGTTATGTAGTATTGTAAAAAATTGTTCTATTTTGTATCATAATTTTTTGATATTATTATTAATGGTAGATGCCGTAATGAATATTTTGTTAATCGGATGACAATTTCCTTTTAAAAAAATAGATTTTTCTAATATTTTCCACCACTTGAAAATGCTGCACGTGATAATAATAAATAAAAAAATTATTGTTAAACCTTAATTAAGTTTTTTTTTTATTGATTTCGCAATTTTTTCAAATATATTTATTTTTACCTATTCAAAATATCATATTTCATAACTAACACTTAGATTCTTGAATTAAAAAAAAAAAGAAAATATCCCTAAATTTTAAATTTTTCATACACTTTCATTCCTACAGTTTTATCAATTTAATCATTTATCAAGGAATTAAAAAGATTAATGAGAAACAATTATAGAAGTGTTAAGATATTTTTATTAATGATAAAAGATGAGAGAAATAGATGGAGCAATGAAAATGTATGACAGGCACTATTGAAAAAGAAAGAAAGATGAGATGACCATCAAAATCGTCCTATAAAATCTTAAAATATTTTTATCTTGTTTTAAATGTAAAGTAATAACGTATTAATTATGGCATAATAAACTAATTTATCCATTTAAAAACTAAATCAAAAGTAATTAAAACAATGTCCTCAAATGCATATTTAGCAATATATATCAAATTAATTAGGAGCAATTATTAACGAAAATGTGACTTAAGATCAATCAAGTGGAAAGTTACAGAACATATTTAATACATTATACATATAAACATAATATATTATATATTCATAAATAAGTGAAATCCTCCTATCCTATATAAATATAGAGAAGAGGTATATGAATTAAGAGCACTGGATAATTTTTTAAGTTAAAGATGCACTGAATTTTTTCAATTAAGATGTATTAATTATTTTCAGGTAAAAAACAAAATTCAAGAAACGAGAAAATGGAATATGGATCAGAAATTTGATTATATATTTTAAAAAATTAAAAAGAAAAGAAAAGAAAAAGTATATGGAGAAATTTTTTTTTTCCAAAAGATAATTTTATTGCATAAAAGATCAAAGGCTTAGCATATAAGAGGATTTAGCTAGATTCAATTATGCTATAAGTTCATCCTAGCCAAAAAAGCAAAAAAAATCATAAATATAGCCCATAACTAGATGGGTCAAGGCTTAATTAAAAGGGTCCTAAAAACTATCCCAAATTAGAACTAGGAAAAAAGATTTAGAGGCTTAAAAGAACGGAATCCTAGCTCTGAAGCAAAGAGAACTAATGTCAACGCTAAGAGTAGGCTTAGCAGTATTCCATCTAAACTAAAATATTGAATTGAATTGAGTCAATTCAGTTTAATTGGTTTAATTTTTTTTATATAATTTGATTATAAATTTTTAATAAATTAATTTTTTTTAATTTAGTTCGATTAATGAAATAAAAAAACCGAAAAAATCAAACCGACCAAAATATAAACCTATGTCATTTTGCCATATCGTCTTTGTTAATTCTAATTTATTAGTAATTTATAGCTTGCTGACCTATCCATTTATGAGAGAAGGCTTGGTGAAGAAAACCGTTGCACTGAAGGGTGGCTACCGTGATTTCATTATAGGAAGTTTTGAGCTTGGGCGCTTGAGTTCAGCCTTTCTCCCGTCCATCTATATGAAAATAACAACCATTATTTGACCCTATCTTTAACGATTCTCTTTCCCCCCAAATCATCATGCACTATGTAATATATGCCTAAATGAGCTATAATTTACAATAAACATTAAATGGAGATGTTCAACAGCCCTTTTTTTCTAAATATGCATTGCATACTATTATTTTATGTGGAAAACAATATCGATTGCCTTACAGCTTATAATTTGCATGAATGTGCCAAATACTGACTATATCTCATAATTTACACTCTGACTTCTAAACCAGATGACTATAAGAATTGACTCTACTTTACTCAATTTTGTCAATTTTATAGTTTTTCTTGCATGTACCTGAAAGATTATAGAAGACACATTTTCACGTTTTGCGGTTGCTAACAGTTACTAGTAAACTCTCTTATAATTCATTGAAACTATTATTAACCTCCTTGACCTCAGTAATCACTAAATAACTCTCAATATGTTTATCTAATAATTATCTTAAGTCATAAATTAATTAAATTAATAAAATTAATTTTTAAGCCTAAAAATATTAATAAATTAATTAATTAATTTAGTATAAACAACTCTAATAGACTTTATTCACTACTGCATTTTCCTTCTTTCTTCTTTGTTAGGTGAAAGATGTGGCCACCATACTATATTGGAAGATCTATGCATTATATAGAGGTCATTCCAGCTAAGGATGAGGACAATCTCTTCTTTTTTGTTTCTTGAGATAACATATGAATTAAGTGGGTTGTGTATACTGATATAAGACCCTTATATCAAGAACGGGAATTTCTCAGGCCATGTTTTCTTCCTTTTTCTGTATTCACCTTATTTAATTATATACGAGTTACTATGAACTAATGCACATGTTAGTCTTTAACTAATCTTTCAATTAACTATTATAATCATAATTTATGAAGAGACTGATAATATTAGCGATACTTGAGGGTTAATTTATGCTAAGCATCATAAATCATTTTAAATTAAAATTAACTCCACAATACATTTTTTTAGTGCTTGAATATATATATATATATATATATATATATATATATATATATATATATATAATTGAACTCTGTAATTAAAAGTTCTGCCATCCGTCAATGTATAAGGAGAAGATTTGATTGCATGCTCAAACTTACTATAATTTGAAGTGAATGGTAGGTAGCCATTTATCCACGCTGGATTTCTAATCCACCTGCTCCGATGGCTGGTGTTACGCTTAAGGATAAGGTGTATGAATGATATTCTCATTTTCTGTATTAAAAAAAAAAAAAAGAGGCGATTCTACATAAATATGGCAGGAAAGGAGGGAATATTTGCTCTCACCGTCCAATGGAGAGCGTGAAATGCACGCTCATTTCGTGCAAGATGATTTGCCTGTTGAACGTAACATTGAATACTGGAAGGCCCCGTTCGGAGATTACGTGGAAAATGCATGCAAATTACCTGTTCAGGATAGTGTTGTACACGACCTTTCCAACTGCGTCTGGATTTAGTACGGCAATCATATTCTGTACGCGTCCTTTTCCATAAAGAGGAAACCGGTGGGTGGCGGAGAGGGGAAGAGTCTCTCCACAGAATACAGAGGACATCTGATCTTCTTGACTCTCTCTCTCTCTCTCTCTCTCTCTTTCTCTTGGCCACTTTGCCACTTTGTTATTATTGTTTTGTTTTTTTGAAAGATGTTATTATTGTTATGATTAATATTATTTCAGTTCTTGCAGAGTCACAGAAGAATCTTCTTAATCAAAAATCACTTCAATCCACCTGGAATGGCCACCTTCAGTATTCCCACGTGTCAATCCTCTCTCACACGTGCCACCCCGACTCTCTTCAAATAAAATTGCAGCTTTTAACTAGAGCTCCCATGCCCCATTTGAGTGCAACAAATGAGGAGCAGACATTTTGATTCACTGCTCTCTCTCTCTCTCTCTCTCTCATTTTTTTTCTTTTTTAATACAAGCAACCAATAGATCCCTACTGGTTGGAATCGTTGCAGGCATCTTTTTATGATCAAGAACAGCAAATAAGCTACCTATTCAACGTAACTGCAGTACAAAGAGAAGCAAGTTCTAGAGATGGAAAATGGCGCAAACTTGTACACTGCTCACAGCAATCGAGACAGAAGCCAAAATGCCAATATTGTTTGGGAGCCTAATTCTTCAAGATTCGACTGGGGCAATTCCACCAATGGCAACAGCACGTTTTGCACAGCCGTCGTCGCCCCCGCAACCACCTCTGCAGCGGATACTATCTGTTCCACACACCCAGAAGCTACTTCTGCCCACGCGCTCATGTTTCAGCGTGAGAGTCTGTACCCCTACCACCATCACGACCAGGACTATCAGCAGCAGCTCTCTTTTTACGGCGGAGAAGGGTCCCACTTTCACTGTGACCCACATCTAATGTGCTTGAAGCTGGGCAAGCGCCACTATTTTGAAGATACTATCCCCGTGGGTGACCGGCAGGTAGGCTTCTCCATAAGCAAAAGAGGCAAACTCTATCATCGCGTCGTGGGTAGTCGTGCGGGACAATACTCGTCGGCAGCGGGAGGGGTGGCGCCTCCGGCGAATGTACCGAGATGTCAGGTGGAGGGTTGCCAAGTGGCTTTGGTGAACGCTAAGGATTATCACAGGAGACATAAAGTTTGTGAGATGCATTCCAAGGCTCCCAAAGTAATCGTTCTAGGGCTAGAGCAGCGTTTCTGTCAGCAGTGTAGTAGGTAACTCTCTTTTTATCCCCTCTTTTTTTTTAAAAAAAAAAATTATTTTAATTAATGTGGTTCGACTAATAATTTAAAAGAAATATTTAAATTCCATTTCTTTCCTTAACTTTTATCTATCTTTATTATTTTTACTTCCTTATGGTTAATGAATATATTTAAAAATAATAGAGAAAACGTAAAATAGCTAGGCTGATGGCTGGGAGTCCGTGTTGGGGATAGGTTTCATGTAGTGTCAGAGTTTGATGAGTCGAAGAGGAGCTGTAGAAGGAGATTGGCAGGTCACAATCAGCGTAGAAGAAAGAGCGCTCGCGATTCTGATTCCAGGAACTATTGTCAAGGTATATAATATATCCTTTAGTTTTTTTTGGCAATCCTAATCTTTAATATGAGAGGAATCCTTTGTCTGTTTTTTAATAACAGATTTGTGGAAAGCAAGTTAATTAGCATGTAAATTAATTTCATAAGCTTTATACTTTACGTCATCCTTCATGCTCCTCTCAATCAAGCATTTGAGCACTTTATCAATTTGGCTTGTGATGATTCTCTTTGTCCCAGTTTATAGAGTTTGTTGTTGAGTCATTGTTGCTTTATCTGCGTTTAATCATTCCGATAATGCAATAATTCGAGGATATGACAAATTAACAGCTGCATGCCTCAAATAGAACAAACTTGTCCATTGGTATTGAAAATGATAAGTGAGGATATTATAAGCTTAACTGTGTGCACTAGTTAATAGGATTCTTTTCAAAAAGAAATTAGGCTCAGAAAAATTTTTATAGAAAATATATTTCTTATATATTTTTTAATACTTGCAACATTTAAAAAATGTAAATAAAAAAGATTTTTGATGTCCCAAATATGTCTTAAGAGGAGGGGCGAATTGGACTAATATAATTTTTTTGTTCTTGCTCAAAACCTTTGAAAAATTATGACTTAGTTCAACAAAGTATTCTAATGTGACGTGTGTGTGTTAAATAGCTCAAATTAACTATATTTGCAAATTTAACTCAAACCATGCTCAACATACTGGTCAAACAGAATGTGGCAGTATTCAGCAAACAGAACAATAAACTTATGCAAATCACAGCACAATAATTTTAACTTGACCAAAAAATAAAATGCTGAAATTTAAAGAGTAAGAGTTAAGAAAATAGAATATTGAACTTTTATAGTGATTCGGCTTAAATAGCCTATATCCACTCTCTCAAAGGTGTCTCTTTGAGTCTTCACTTCACTATTCTTTTCTTTTAAAGGCAAGAGATAAAACATTTCGCAAATCTTCACTCCAAAACTTTATAAAATAACTTCAAACTTCTCCCAAGTGTTATCCCAAATACTTTACACTATCAAGTTTCAATAGGTGCTTATCAAACCTCTCATAAATGCTAATAAAGTTGTTTAAAACTCACTCTCACTTATTACAATAGAATCTAGAAAGAAAAGTTGAGTAGGTATGCCAATGATAAGCAATAAAAGCAAGTGGGAGCACTTTGAATGAAAGCTTTTAAATAACTTCAAAGAGTTAGGAACACGATAGCAACTTTCATTAAGTACAAAATGGCCAAGAATAAGTGTATTTACAGTCCCAAACTGTTTCTAACCGTTTGAAAAGCCATTGGAACGTTATAAATTCAAATTTCAAGAAACTAGCCATTATTTTGTTGTTTTCTGCGATATTGTATAGGCTTAAGTTTGTTAGCAAACTAGTTAGTATGCAAGGGACAGTAGCAAATCAATTAGCAAACATGTAAACTTTTTCTGTTCAAATTTGAAAAATTAAAAACTTTGTATCAGATCATAGTGAAATACTTTTAAGCCATTCAAAACTTAAAAACAAGTTCTAAAAACTTAGGATAAAAATTTGAGGGATTAAAAGTTAATTTCATTGGCTCTACTTTCCAATTCTTTTAACAAAAACTCTTAAGATGCTTAAATTATACTCTAAACTATGTACTTTCACTTTGATCTTCAATATAGCTTGGAAGGTAGCTTTATCTTCCTTGTCTTTGATTCATCTTGAGTTGCTTAAGGATGTCATCTTTTTTAAAAGCATAATTTCACCAATTCATGAATCTATCTTTAAATTCTTAAGAAGAAATATCACAACACTTAAAGAAAAGTTAGTTTGATTATAATTGAGTTTTGCTATTATTAAAATTCATGCTCCCTTGAGCTCATGGGGTCAATAATTTTTGAAGTCAATTTTCGAACTTTAATAATTTTATTAAAATGTGAAAATATTTGTACATAAACACATATTATTAATTTAATATGACAATCAAATATTAAAAAACATTTTCATGAAAAATATTTTTTTAAAAAAATAATTTTCATAAATTTTTTATATATAAATTATTTTTCAGGAAACAAATAAACACAAAAATTAATAAAATTAAGTCCACGTATAGAAAACACTTGGAGCCCTTCCAAGAGTCATTGCCAAATTATTTCAAATATTTTAAACAAGTTTCTGCTTTTTGCTTGCGTGATAATTAATTTACATTAGGCATTAGTTATTTCCATAGAAGTTAAAACTGTTTATTTCCATAGAAGTTAAAACTGTTCTCAAAGTGGTGTCACTCACAAAGTCAATCTTGGCTTTAAACGAAATCTGCTTATACAACCTGAAAAGAATGATCAAATTATAGAAATTGTTAGAGAGCGGAAAGGAAGGCAAAAATTTGTCATCCTATGTTCTTGGGTACTGTTAGAGAAATAAAATTATCATTGAAACTCTCACATATAAATTTTAATTTTTAAATTCATTCTCATTTATTAATTAAATATTTTAACATAAGATAAATTTAGCGAAATTGATTCAGCTTCAAATTTAATGAATATTCACATGCGAAGTATTTTACCAACATTCACTGAATCAAATAAAAAATTATTTATTTGGCTTGATTTTTCAATTTGGGCTGCTTTCTAGAATTTCATTCTTATTGTAAAACTTGTTGGGGGTGTTTGTGGACAATGAATCGATAATGCAGATATAATATTGAGAGCTGTAGATATAGAGATGCTTGTGATCTTGATTTTGTTTTTCTGAATTATAGCTTAGTTGTGATTAGCAAATTAGCAATAGTAGCTTTTGTAGATTTAGCTCAAGTAGAACAAATAGCATAGAGATTCTTCATGCAAAATGCAAATAGACCTTCTAAATCAAAATTTTGGTCATCTTAGTATATAAATACTCATTTCCAAATTCCAAAACACCTAAAGAAAATCAAAGATGAAAAAGAGCAAAGCATATAAAACAATTGGAGATTTAAGATAATAGCCATCAAAGGTGTAGAATTCTCACTTCGTTGAATTAACTAGAGGTTACAACTATATACATATATATATATAGCAGCTACTGGATATATAGAGGAAGTGCAAGATATACACGTAAGGTTATCCTAAACTATTGGAGATAGAGATAACAACAAATACTATCTGTTACAACAAGATATCAGCTATAACCATTGGATAAACCTTATCACACCCCCTCAATTCGAACTGGGAAGAGGTTGGATTGACAAAAGCTGACAAAGTGCGACATGTCTTGAACATGAAACAACTTTAGTCAAAAGATGAACCAGTTGATCCTTAGATGCAATGTATCGTATCTGGAGCTGCTTTTTAGACACAAGATCACGAACAAAGTGGAACTCAACTTCAATGTGTTTGGTCCAGGAATGAAATACGGGGTTACTGGCTAAATATGTTGCTCTGACATTGTCACACCATAATGTAGAGCAACTAGAGGAAGAAAAACCAATGCCTTGTAAAAGAGATTGAAGCCAAAAAACCTCCATTGTAGCTACTCCAACTAACTTGTATTCTGCTTCAATGGATGAGCAGGCAACTGTGGTCTGTTTTCGGGTTGACCAAGAGACAAGGTTGGCACCTAGGTATATCGCATAACTAGAAACAGACTTGCGATCTTCTGGATTCGAGGCCTAGTTCGCATCAACATAAGCACTAAGTTGAGGAGTGGAAGCTTTATGAAGGAACAAACCATAGTGTTGAGTATGCTTTAAATAACGCAGAATGCATTTACAAGTTGACCAGTGATTTTCTGTTAGCTCATGGAGAAATTGAGAGACACGGTGGACGGCATAAGAGACATCAGATCTGGTCAAGGATAAATATTGAAGTCCGTCGACTATGGTGTGGTATAAATGATGATCAGTTGCCGGATTGGAATCTTGTAAGTGTAACTTGGTTTTGGGACATGCTGGAGTAGAGATACCATTGCAATTCACCATATTTGCTTTCACCAGGAGATTATTAATATATTTACTCTGAGTGAGTAAAAAACCTGTTGCCAAATGATGAACCTCAATCCCAAGAAAATAGTCCAACTGGCCCATATCTTTTAATATAAAGTGCTGTTGAAGAGCATTAATCATGTCTGAAATAGCTTGTTCATTATTCCCTGTGATGATGAGGTCATCAACATAGACAAGACACATCAATCGTGTAGCACCAAAAGTGTAATGGAATAGAGTAGTATCAGTTGTGGATGAGTTAAAATGTAGGGCAAGTAGTGCTTTTTTGAGTTTTGCATGCAATTGATGAGGCGCATATCGAAAACCATATAGATTGCGATTTAGCTTACACACATAATTAGCTTTATCAACATCCACAAACCCTTGCGGCTGACTCATGTAAATTGGTTCATGAAGATCACCGTGTAGAAAAACGTGTGACACATCTAGTTTTCGAAGAGTCCAGCCATGCGACACTGTAATTGATAGCACAATTTGAAATGTTGTGGGTTTGAAAACTGGAAAGAAGGTTTCAGTGAAGTCCACCCCCGGGCGTTGATGGTATCCCTTGGCAACTAGCCGTGCTTTAAAGCGGTCAATGGAGCTGTCCGATTTTTGTTTAATGCGGTACACCCACTTACAACCCACAACATTCTGTGCTTCTGTTTTGGGTACCAATGTCCAAGAATTGGTTTGAACTTGTGCATGTATTTCATTAGACATTGCACTTTTCCAGTTTTCATCTAGTACTGCTTTGGAGTAGCATGTGGGAACAGGTGGTAGAATAGTTACAGCTGTAAACGCTTTGGGTTTTAGTTGTCTCGTTTTGCTATGTGTAACCATGGGGTGAGTATTTATTGATTGAGGTAAGGGAGGGTCAGGTGGAATAACAGACTCAGATTCGGGATACGAAGAGAGATCAACAACGAGAGGTCGACCAAGTGTGGAAGTAGGTAGGGATGAGGTGTAGCGGGATAAAAGACGTGATGGAGACGGTGATACACTGTTGGTTGGGACAGATGACGTGACTAGAGGTGGAGGAGAGGGTTTGTTCAGTGGTCAATTTAATAAGGACTGAGGTGGTGATGATGTAGACGAGACATGTGGTTGTATTAGATTTATTTGTGGAGGTGGGCCTAATATTCTAGCTGTAGTGTTTGGCAAAGAAGATGGGCATGATGAATTGGTGGAATTATGCATGATAGTATTTGGTAGCAAGGGTGATGGGTACGGTGGAGTAGTGGTGTCACTGCCATGGATTGTAGGTGCAACTTCTTGAATATTCTTGTAAAGGAACACTTGTTCATAAAAGAGGACATGTCGTGAGATATGGAGCTTAAATGAAACCTAATCTAAACAAAGATAGCCCTTGTGCAACTTACTGTACCCTAAGAAAATACATGGACTGGATCGAGGAGATAATTTATTTGGAGTATACGGTTTTAACCGTGGGTAACACAAACACCCAAAGACTCTTAATTCCTTATAATTGGTGTTTAAATAACAGTTCATACCGGTAATTGATCCAATAGGAATAGAAGGCAACTTATTGATTGTGTATACAGCTGTTTCGAAGACATAATGCCAGTATTTATTTGGGATAGCTGAGTGAAGTAAAAGAGCACGACCTATCTCTATAATATGACGTTGTTTGCGTTCAGCACACCCATTTTGTTTAGGGGTGTGGGGGCAAGATACACGTTGCCTAATTCCATTATGCCGCAAATAACAGGTTAATGATTGAAATTCTCCCCCTCAATCAGCTTGAAATGGCTTAATGGTAAGCCAAAATATCATTCGACAATGTGATGAAATTTAATGAATATATTTATTACCTCAGATTTCTATTTCATAAAATATATTCAGCAATAACTAGTAAAGTGATAGTAGAAAATCACATAATAATGATGTCCATCTACTGAAGGTCCAGGAGATAGACCCCAGACATCAAAACTAATAAGTTGCAAGGGCTGAGTAGCACAAGTGGTTGACTCAAAGAAAGGAAGTTTATGACTTTTACTAATTTGGCAAGAATTATAAGGCAAATCAAAACCAGTTTTATTAATAGGCAAATTATTTGAAAATAAAATCTGATTAACAATTCGAGCATTAGCATGGGCAAGCCGATCATGACAGACACTGAATTGCACAAGATGAGCCTGCGGAGATGACAAAGGGCTGGTTTGAAGAGGTAGCTAGTGGAGACCATTTTCACTCTGACTTTGGTAAAGAACCTGTTTGGTGGAGGTATCATTCACAAGAAATTTGTCAAGATAAAATTCAAGAGAACAGTTATTTATTATAAGCAGTAAAAGCTGAACTGAGAGTAAATTACGAGCTATTTGGGTTGAGAGCAAGATATTTTTAAGAAAAAATTTGCGATCATGAATATGAGTAACAGAAGAACCACAGTGAGAGATAGGTAAGGAGTTACCATTGCCAATTGTTATGGTATCTGGACCGGTATGAGAATGAGGGTGACCGATGTTCCCTTCATCAGCTGTGATCTGAAAGTTTGCACCGGAGTCAACAGTCCAAGCTTGAGTAGGATGAGATGTGTTGGAGACAAAATGAGACTGAGGGTTGAGTGGTGGTATAGTAGAAGACATTGTAGCTTTAAGTGTGGGACATTGACGGGCCAGATGGCGATGACCGTTTCAGTAGTAACAAATAGTAGTGGAACTGGGAAAAGCTGTGGTGGGAGAGACAGGACTAGTTCATCCACGTCCACGTCCTCGACCCCTAGAGAAACCTCGCCCATGAGAGGGGGCAGCAGCAACTTGTACCGTGGACCACAGTAAGTAAATTAAAAAACGAAAAAAAGCAAAGCATGTAAAATCACAGGTGCATGTGAGCAATTCCCTATTTCATATTTACAAATCTCTTTCTTTTTAAGTGATTATTTAACTACCTCAAGCAGTTGTTGTAAGTGGCGTTAGCATCAGGCTCTAATATTCTTTCAAATATACGTTTCAAATGGAAGTAGCAGCGGTGATTATACGTAAATATTCTGCTGTTATAAATGGTGAATTTTTTTTTCTTGGACATCTGAAATTAGGGATATGCTTAAGTTTGAACTCTTAAATTCATGCATTATGATGTAGACTGTAGACAGTTGATGGTCGAGTTATCAGCTTAATAGCATTACATGAAATATGTAGGCAAGAAAATTTAAATGCAGTTACAACTAATGAACTGTTTGAACTTTGAACAATTTCCTCCTCAACATACAAGCTGATGGCAGGGAAATTTCCATACGTAGCGTCAACAGCAGACCGTGCTCTCTCTCTTCTGTCAACTAAGGCTGATGCTTGGATTTCATCTGATCTCTCTACAAGATCCAGTGCTGCATTGCGTGAACTGATTGCAGAACACCGTGCTGTAATCTTGGCTAGACAGGAACGACACCTGCAACATAGTAATGCAATGGAAAACTTTGGTGATCATTCCCACCCTAGCTCCAACAATTCCTTCTTCCCTTATGATCACCAGCTTCAAGTTTCATATGAGCCACACAATTGGGACCGCTTCAATGACACTACAGGCACACGACTCACTCTGGACCTCATGCAGGCTCCGAGTTCAGCTTTCTGTTTATTGTCTACCAGAGGGAAAAATAACAAAGAAGAGGTAGAAGAATGTTCCGTGTTATGGAACACCTGGGGAGGAGCCCATGTAGTTTAAAGGTTGTACTTTTTAACATGCAATTTCTTTTATAGACATTAGACCGTCTTGTAGTGAGTTATTTATAAGTTTATTTGAACTCCCAAGTCTCCCGCTTGATAGGTAATTAATTCTTTTTTTTTTTTTTTTGTATCACAAGTATGTACAATTTTGATTCAATTATGTAAAATTTCATTTGTTAATGGATTTGGAAGAAATTAGAAGGTGTACAAATGCAGGGGAAATTTATTCTTCTGTTGGATACTCAGTTATTCTTGCCCTGGTTTCATTAATTCTGCTTCCATGGGTTAAATTTCGAACAGATGATACCTACCCAAAAGCCCAAAAGCAGGAGAAATTTGGATACTCACGTTGTGGCCTTGAAGCATATGCAACTCTCGAGAGAAACATTGAACTCCTCATACACTGCTAAATTTCGATTGACCTATCATATTGCAAGCATATATATACTCAAAGACATCAGTGTTTTCTTTGGATTAATTCTTTTATATGTATACAGAAGGTAACAAAAATCATGAAGGAGCTTCAAACAAATTAGAGATATAAAATAATCAGGATTGTTTTTATTAATAATATTATTTTATTATGGAATAATTTTTTATAAGAAATCTAAGAACATAATACATAGGCGTTGGCGCGGATCAGTTCCAATTTGTCTTTCAAGTCAAATTTGGACCCAATCTTATAGATTCAGTTTCATACTATTTTCGATATGGGGTATTTTGATCCTGGACCTCATCCAGCGTGTTTTCAGGTTTTCTTTTTTATTTATTTATAATTCAAAATTTTCAATTGAAGTCAAATCGAACCAGTGATCAATTTGACGGTTCTAGTCTAATTCGATTCAAAATTCAGGAAATCTCTAAACTAAGATCAGCCCTACACTACCACAGGTTCGATTTAATCTCAAAAACCATTAATCAGTTCTAATTTTGATTTTGACTAGTTTGGTTGCGATTTCAAACCGAACCCATGCGTGTCTAATTATATGCTAGCTAGCTTATATAGCTGCAGTAGGCTCGTGGGTGAAGTAAGTCGCAGCAGAAGCAGCAAAGGGCCTGCTGAGTCAGAGGGCCAAGATCGTATCAAAGGCCGAAAGGGAAGGGTGAAACTTGAAGGGCTTAATCTGGAAATGGAAGCACAAAGAGGAAGATAACAATGATCACGTGCAGTGAACGTGAACCTGACAAAGCCACATGTCCAAAAATCAGGAGCAACCCCACAATATCAGGCAAATACTATCCCAAAAGAGAGGCTCCACGTGCAGGAGGTTTGAAAAGTAATGCTCCATGAACAGTGGCAGCGGAGTTAGTAGTTGCATTTAAAAGAGGATGGGCTCCACATCCCTCCTTAGTGGAGCGGTTTTTTTTTTTTTTTTTTGTCAAAGCCCTTAGTAGAGTTTATGACCACCAAATGTAGGACCCGGCATTTATGAGAGGTGAAAAACTACAAAGAATATGTGCGGGGACCCATCAAAACTGACGACTGGGGAGCTAAGCCGAGCACTTGTTCCACCAGTCATTTCCACCTTTCACTTTCATTTCTCTCTCTCTCTCTCTCTCTCTACCTGCCTAACACTATTTATTTTCCATTATTCTAATGATTTTTCTTAGCAAGTAAACAAATGATTAATACCCATTGTGGTTAATTACTTAAGTTTAGTATATTCTTCAAAAAAAAAAAAGGAAAATTTTAATTAAGGAAATGTACATTAGAATCAATGCAGCCAGAGACTATTGGGTACCCAAAATTAAGATAAATAAATGAATTGGAAGCATGTATGCATGAATCTAATCCTAGTAGTGATGATATTTCTGTTCTAATGAAGCTATAGTGTCGTAGAAAAAATGTAGAGGGGCAAGGGACCAAGCAGGGGACAGCAATTGGCGGTGCAAGGTACGAGACAGAGACTTTTCTCCAAACATTTTAGAGATCTGATCCAAGCCACTAGATTTTTGTTTGGTGACTTTAAGGAAATATCAAATTTACAGATGGAAAAAAGGTACGATATATATATATTCATTTGATTTCGAATTCCTATAGCTTTTAACAATGGTTTCTTGTGCCTGATAGCCAATATTGCTTGAGGCTTGGATATAACCATAAGGTTTGCTATCCATCCCTGTAGGATTCGTGTATTAGCCAGGTGTGGGTTCTAAGTAACGCATGACAAAGTTGGCCACCTTTGGACGCAGCATGTTAGTGAAAAACTCTCAGCCTCAGGCAGCTTCATGAGACATAAGTGGAATTTAGGGTTGTTTCATTACCATACATTTCTCAAATAAGAAAAGGAAGAAGATTAAAAAAAAAAAAGAAGGATACTTCTCTGCTTTGCTAGTGGGTCTGTGCAGCATTATGAAATTCGATATTGATTTCTTGATTGAAGGATAAATTAAATACCGCACCTGTTAATATAAGTAAATAAATTTAATTAAATTCTCAAAAAAAATTTAATTAACTACTTTTTATTTTTTTTAAATTAAAATTTGACAGTTCATTAAATTATGTTATATAAACTTTAATGGTGTTTTTAAATTTTAAATATTGTTAATAATTGTTTTAATATTGAAAGAAAATTTTGTAATAAAATAATTATTTTAAAATTTTATATGTGTATAACTATAAAGTTAATTCAATTGTTTTGTTCTTCAAAGGTCTCCCAATCTTGACTTCAAGTCTTCTTAAAAACACTCAAAAATCTATTTTTCTTAAAGATGAGTGACAACTTTTATTGACCGGATCAATTTGATGTCTATTTAATCGGATCAACCCGACTGATCCGGGTTAAAAACGCTTGGAGAATAGACAGGTGATCAGAATAGGAAATTTCCTGCTGTTCTCATATCCAAATTTTGCTCTGTTGTAAAAACAGACTTCATCCGGTGGAAGTTTCATGGGGACATTCCTCGACGCTGCGAAAATTTGGATTCACTCGGGTTGTGTAGCTGGGTTGAGTGTACTTGAAAATTTTACCATGTTGTTTCGTACTAACTGAATAAAAATACGCACAGGCCAGGAATTTTCCTAATTTTCTGGAAAAATGAGAACATGGCATCCATGGTAAAGTGTTTGAGCATAAAAGATCTGAAAAATCTTAGTTCTGTTAATTTGTGTTTCTCCTCTGATAACCAAAAAAAGGCTGATTATTAATTTAGTCTAAGACTCCATTTGTTTCGGGTCATGAAAATATTTTTTATTATTTGATGGTAATGTTAAATTAATATTATTTTTTATTTATATTTATAAATATTTTTATATTTTAATAAAATTATTAAAATTTATGAAATGAAAATAATTTTATATTTCAAAAAGATGGGTATTTTTTCTTAAAAATGATTTAAATTTTTTTTATCAGAAAAATATTTTTTATTAATTATTTTTTGAGTGTTTAAATGCTAAAAAATTATTAAAAAAATTTAAATAAATATTTTACGTGCCTAAATTAAGACCATCACAAGCATGTAAAATAAGAACAAATTAAACTTATAAAAAGGAGAAAGACCCACAATTAATAAAATTTCGAGGAAGTTGCACAGAGGCATTCTAAACATTACAAGGAACATTCGTAAACTAACCCACTAATATTTTTAATGTATGGATACGTTTTTTTTTTTTTTTTATAAGCCAAATTATTATTAATGAAATGAATTAATTATGGATATGTTAGATCTTTTTTTTTTTAATTTTTAATTAGTAAAATTATTATATATATAAAAGTTTAATTATTATACATATAAAATTTTAATTATAATAATTGATTATAGAATTTATGTAAGATTCATCATAATTAATGGTTACAATGAAGCTATTGTATGTATATAAGAATAAAACAAAGTGAGATTTCAACATTATCTTTACAGTTATCCATTGTTGTACAGTGAGTGCAAATTTTGTCTGAGGATGTAATATGATATGTCCATTCCAGTCTCAATCATCAAGAAGATATAAAGAATACGTCAAGCTAATTAAATTCCATAATTACATGATGTATATGAGATCATAAGATCCCAAATCCCAATTTATAGCAACTATAATAGTAGCTAATTCAGGAATTATATTAATTTCCACTAGCAATCCCTGCGGAATGCATATATCAATCTATTAATTATTTCCACTTCCTCGCAATGTAGAGACCAAATTATTAATTAAAAGTGTGGATTTGTGTTACCCCTGCTGCTGATATTTTCAAGTTCGCTGGCAAATCCTTGCATAAACCGCACTATATTTTCTTTGGAGATAATAAATGAGTGCAAGTTTATAAGCAAAGCTGAACTTTACATGGAACTGGTTTTAAAAATCAAACCAGACAAGAACTTTCAGCGACCTAGACTAGACGAACGCCTTCAGCTTCTTGAAAACTAGTCTTGTTTAAGGGATAAGCACATCCATTAAACATCACAAGAATAGTTCTAATTCAATTAGATATGAAAAAACATGCAATTGTTTCAAGTTTAGAAGCAGATCAACTTTGTACCTAACAATACCCACTAATTCTAGGACCTTCATTTGAGAAGAAGCCAACATTACAAAACAACAGAAGGCATCCAATCTAAATTAAGCAGGACACTTGCAATTATGAAACTAAATTGATTTTACTTAGAATTAAGCTTGGGCAGAAAGCCAAAGACATGATGAAGTCTCCGCAACATTTTCACTGCATTCTACTCCCATCTGAAAAAATGGAAAAAGGCCAAATGATAATGACAATATCTTCGGGGAGAGAGACGATATAGGCTATTTGTTGATTTGGTCAATAAAGATGCTTATTACAGCCTCCATGAAGGAGACAACTTGACAGATCCATGTCTTATCTAACGATTCCAAGAAAATTTGTATTACGTGGGTCATTGTGAAGGAGAAATTATAGGGAACTCCATTATTAAGTTTGTTACGTGTTTACCGCGTTAATCTTATTTGGCGGGGAAGTTACTGGAGCAGACAAGGGTGTAATAATGCAATGCCATAAATGATAATAATCCTGCACTCTCGCGCCTACGAAAGCCATTTCTGAAACCAACAGTCACTTGTATCGGAAAAGTCCAATTTTCACGCCGTGAATTAACTTAAATTATTAAAATTTTCAGACAGAGACTGAGCGTGTACACGATGGATATTTGCTTCTTCAATAAGAGAGGGAGGAAAAAGAGTACATTTAAACATATATATATTGGTTGATACTCCACTTGATGTTATAAATAACACCAATTCAAGGGTGAACATCGAAATATAAGGGGGAGAAATTACAAAAAAAAAAAAGGGAAAATTAGACGTAAAGACTATGTTATTGCTAAATAAGCCTCCTTAAATTTTCAGTGGCACTATGAGTACTACCCACTTGAGAAAAACAGTGAACTTGATGAGGCGGAGGAAGAAGATGCAGTAGCCTGATATGGTCTATGCTTGAAACAATCCAAAAAAATTCGAGGCGGCGATACTGCCACAGTCACCGAGGACGAGGAATTATGAACTGCATAGTCGGGTGGAGAACCTATTTCAAGAAATTAAAAATCAAGTCATGCCTAGCTAAATAATAAAACATTAGCAAAAAATTTTGCTCACTTGTGAGATTCTCAGAAGGAGAATTGCGGGCATTTTCTGCCGATTGTGACCTGTGATTTTCTTGATTTATCTGGTGTGATTTTCGGCGGCGGCGATTGTGATCGGCCAATCTCTTTCTGCAACTGCGCTTTCCATTATCGAATTCTGAAAGGAGATGGAATCTGGGAAACAATCTTGTCACTAATAGTTTAACATTTTTAGAATTCTTCTAATACATAATTATGCACATAATTATCCAACTGCACAAGACAGCTACGGCAAAAAGGACAGTTAAAAGAAATATTAATAATAATAATTAGTATACGGACACAAATGCCCTCGGGATTTCCACATGTACGGGCTACCCAATCATTGGCAACAAAAACATAATTCGAGGGGCATTATCGTCTGGTGGGGATTGTCCGACCATGTTCGGAGATGAAGGCAGAAAATGATGGGCTTTTTGTTTTGTTTCTCGCCATGGATGCATCAGGGTGAAAATATGAATGAATGTGGTGGGCGTTTTGGTAATTACAAGGAAGCCCAGGCAAACTAGGATAAATATTATAATAATAATAATAATATAAAATCATGTCACCATAATAAGAAGCATAAGCAGAAGAGATTAACAAAAAAAAAAAAAAAAAGGTACATTAACGGAAAACGGAGGAGAAGTTTACGGACACAAATGCCCTCGGGATAATCACATGTACTGAAAATCAATGATTGAAGGAACAGGGGCATTTGGGCCAATTCCAACACTTGCCAATCATCTTCTTTCCGGAGGAGGGTTATGAAAATAATAGAGCATTCATTGATTGGGAATGAAAAAAACGTGAATATGAGAATGCATGGGAAGGGCGTTTAGTTGATTTTCATTGAACCTGCTACATTGCTGGCAGAATCGTTGAGTCAAACCGGCAGCTATGACGGTAGACGCTTTTGAGTGAAATTCGCAGACCTTGTGGCGCCTATGGTAGTGCTTTGCGTGGGTCAGATCGGCATTGCACCCCTCAGCTTGGCACCTGGGTGCATTCGACGAACCGGCCTCCACCGGTCTGGACCGGCGATAAAGGCGATTCACGAAATCATCCTCCGATGAAGAGAAGTAGGTCCGACCGCCCAAATTCAGCCCAATCCTCGCCGAATAATCTGAGGGTCGAGAGACCTCCTCGCTCTTTGGAACGAGGAAATATGAGGGACCGGCTCCTGCGGGGTTGGGGATGGGGTCTACGGAGAGGAGGGAAGGATGGGAAGGTGTGTAGGAGGTGGCGCTGGCGTAGGCTCGTGGGTCATAAAGACAGTTGACCTGATGTGTTGTTGGGTGGTGAAATAAAGCTGTAGTGGGTTGGGGAACAAGGTTACCGTTGAAGGATTGAGCAGTGTAATGATCGAAAATCTGGCGGTTCTGGTCTGGGTCTTGGGTGGGTTCGTCTCCAGAGAGCATCATCGTTGATGGGTTTCCCCATTCGTATTCCAGCATGTTTGCAGCGAATTACAAAGTTTCTTTTCCGGTGAGAGTGGAAGGAAGCTCTTTTATCTGCACCCAAAAAGAGAAGTAAGGGAGAAAATTTAGAGTTAAATTAGAAAAAAGAAAATGAGAGTTCAAAACTGCTAAAGGGTAATATGTCAGCTTTCAGAATAGATAATTGAGGAAAGAAAAGCTGCTGGAAAAGCTTTGATTTTGCTGTTTGTTGCTTTGAAATAAGGTTGCATTATTATTATTATTATTGTTATTATTATTATTATTGTTTTTGCTTTTTGAGATATATAGGAATTGCTCTTGGGACATGTAGGTGTTGAAGGGAGTTAATGGATAGACAGTTAAACTCACCTATGGCAGTATGGAACTCAGTGAAGCGATGGAGAGAATGCGAATTTCGAAAACCAAAACCCTAACTTTGCCATTTGCAGAGTTAGACTGTTGCTTTCTCCACTGTATTGGCGTGCACATTAAGTTCTCTTTCTCTCTATCTGTAAGCTCTCTTTCTTTATTTAGCTGCCTGCCCGCCCAGAATACTCTCTATTTCAGCTAGGCTCCTCACTCCTCTCTCTTTCTCTCTCAAAAGCCCACGCCTTTTTCAGCTTTCTGTCTCTCCCTAGCGAGTCTGAGACAGAGAGCAGAGTTATGAGGCGGCTTGAGCAGAGGTGAGCAACAAAAATACGATTTTACCCATGTGATAGTTACATAATTGTGACAAGGCCACTGCTGTGGATTTCTGTGTAAAAAGCAGGAAGGAATGAGATAATAGCAGGGGACTTTCGCTCTCTAGTCTCTCCCCAACTTGTAAGGATTAGGGCTCTTTCTTCCCTTACGGTAAATGCCAATGCTATAACCGTGTTCTTTTAGGGTGAAATAAATACCCTGGGCCCCACTTGCTGTATTTGCCGTGTTCTGTACAAATTTGAACATTTTTCATTCAGTTTGTCATCACGGCTACATTAGTTTCTGTTTCACAATTTCCACCGAGCCTGGCAAGGGCCTATTCAAACCGTATTTAAAAAAAAAAAAAAAAAAATTGTGGTTGATATCTAACATAAGGTCTTTTAATACACAAAATTATTATTTTTAACTTAAAATAGAAGGTATTTAATTTATATATATTAAATTTAAAAAATAATAGTGAGTTTCCTGGATAGGATGAAAAAGGAAGTGCAAGTATAGATGCACATACCTGTAGGCTACCTTAAAATGAATAAAATGTTCTTTTTTTTTTTAATGCAATCAAAGTTTGGTTGATCTGGCATAATTGCAAGGACAAAGGAACAGCATAGAATAGGACTCGGGGGTGGGGGGGTGGCTGCTGCCTTAGTGTCAAATCAGTGTTCTTAGAATCGCTCCACTATTCAATTTTAACTTGTGCTGACCACTATCAGAAGTTTATAGACATGTAAATTTGCGGTTCTACAAACTTCATTGTGTAATGTTTAATGTTTTTGATGTTAGGTGTTGCCTTGATTGAGGACGAGGAATATTTATATGAATCAATGTAAATCCTAGTTACAATATATGGGCAGTTAGCCTACGTATTGTCTCATTGACCCATTTGTCCTTAGTCAAGCAAGGCTTTTTTTTTATTTTTAAGTGAGAGAAAATTTTCTATTTTAATTGGTTCAATGAGATTTGATTCGTATTTTTGCAATCGATTAGTGGCCATCCCCTATTCCAGAGGAGTAAGGGATGACTGCTACCCAACCCTATCCTTCCCCTCTCCATAATCAAGTTGAGCTATGAATAAGTAAGTTGCATGTGTGTTGATTTTTGTTGGCAAATTTTGTTTTAGTGTAAATATGCTTTGGTAAAATTTTAGTAGTTTGACTCTAGAAATTCCTGTATTGGTTGATAACTTAAGGAATGTGATGGTATCGATCCAGTCGTTAATCAACAACTCCCTCTTAATTATATGAGAATGAGATGCATGAACTCTGCTATATATTCCCCCGATTTTTTTAGCACCTGGTTGCTAGTTATTTTATCTATCAGCAATTTGATCTCTAGCTTACTTGGAGCTCAGCTTGTTGAAGCCGTGAATGTCCTATGAAGTGGTGGAGTTGTCCCTATTTGTGCTTTCATGAGTCTTTGAAGTCTCCCCCATGTGGGAGCTGGTGCTCTTGGTGTTGATGATGATGGTGTTGTTTCCCCCTTTGTTTGGTGAATCTTTGGTTCGGGCTATACAACCTGCTTAGTCTTAGGATTCTTAGTCATAAGGATCTTTGTCCTTTTTTTTTTTTTATGGGATTGTGGTAATCTTTTTTATACGTGGGCTTTGAGTCATGTATCTCTGTTTTATTCAATGAATTCTAATTTTTTTTTTTTAAATTGAAAAAAACACAGGCGGTGCTTACTTTTTCAATTTCACATAATTAATTTTTATGAACACTGTTATCATTCCTCTCAACATCTGCATCGTTGTGACACACCCATTATGCATCCAACTTATTTAATGCCATGAAAGAACTTTCTTTTAATTATTTATAAGCAATTCGTTTTGAACAAATAAAAATAATAAATAAATGAATTGATCATATAATACTCTATAGATTGAGCTAATTCAAGTTGATTTCTTTTCTAAAAAAGAATCGTACATCATGCAGACACAATATAAATCTTTGCCATTACAAACTTGTACATCATATTTAATAATTAGTTTTTCTCTGACTTCATGACTAACAAATTTTTACAACATTAATGAATTGTATAATTTGTCATAATTAAATATCATTCTCAATAATAGTCATATATAATATGTCATTTATTGAACGGCTGAATACATAATTTTATATATATATTAAAAAAATTTTTATGGCATTCAAAATTTTTAAAATATCTCATAATATATTTAAACTCCTACAAAATAAATAATGTGAATTCTAATTGCGCTGACATGATAATCTGATAACGAGGATTTAAATAATATTTTAATTCTATTTTTATAAGAGTTAAATTATGTTATGAAACGTTTTAAAAGCTTAAAGTACTATGAAATTTTTTTAAAAACAAAGTTTAAAGATAAATTTATATATTTAATTTTATTGAATTAATTTAGTCCGTAATAAACTTAATGTTAATAAGATAATTTTAAAATTAAATTTAATATATTTTAATTAAAAAATTTAAAATGACTAACTATTTTTTATGAACATTAAAAATAATATATATTTTTAAAAAATGTTGATGAATATGATAGATGTAACTAAACATATATGATAGATGTAACTTAACATATTAATAGACATACAAAGTTCACCTAATTTAAGCTTGAATGTCTTAAGTACAACTGATAATCACATCAGTCTTTTTGATTAATCATCATGTGGTGGTCCACCCTTATCACCCTAATTAATCGTGGCCCATTTAGCATTATTATGTTCTGGCTTTGGTTGTAAATAAGACGAAAAGCCAAGGGTATAACAGTAAAATAACAAGAAGACAGAGGATGAGACGATCGAATCCGCAACGTACGATGTATTATTCGGTCTTGTAACTAGTTTGTTTATATAGAGCCAGTTGTTTGCGTACTCGCATGTCTCCGCTAGACGTGTACTCGCTAACGGAGAATGGAAGACGTTCGGTTAAGTAAGTGGACGTAGAATTACAAAAATAGCCTTCGGTTGACAGGTGTCGAGAATATTTAGCGACTTGAATGAAAGTCATAGAAAGGGGAGAGTGCGAAGTTGGGATGCAGAAGTTGTAGACACGTAGTCGGTAATCCAAAAGAGAGGAGAGTACAGGCTGGTGGCATTTGGTGAAAGGCTGACAAGACATTGACTCATATGTACGAAATGTCTACCCATTAGTCAGACACTAGTTTTATTAATTAATAAAGAAAAATAATAAAATAAAAAATAATTTATAAAAAAATTTTATTATTTAATTCAGATTTTATTATTATTAACTTCATTTTCATAATTTTAATAAATTTAAGTAACAAAATAAGATTTGAAATAAAAAAGAATATTTTTTATATTTTAAAAGAATATAATTAAGTATTTTATAAAATAATTTTAGTAAAAATACGTTTTATATAAATTATTAATTAAGATATATATAATTAAATATATAGATTCAAATAATATTAAATTTTAGACATTTTATTCATTGTTATTTTTATTGTTTAGTGGTTCTGACAGACACATGCTTTATGACCCACCACAAAGTAATTAGACTCATTTTCCGCAATTTCTCGAGCGCTGATATTAAACAGAGATAATCTGTAAAATTGAAATTTCAGTTGTGAGCAGAGCACTAATGGCGTCTTCTTCAAGGAAGAAAACAGAAGTAAATATTTTTATTTTTGCGCTGCATTTGCATTCAAATTATTCACTTTTTCCATTTCAGGACAAATATCAAAGAAAGTCGGACTGAATGTAGATAAATATATTAATAAGGGAGTATTAAAAAAATAATTTATAATTAAATTTAATATTTTAATCTTAAAAATAATAAAACCAAAACCATTCTGGGCAAAGAAACAATGTGAAATCTCCTTTGGTAACCTACGAAGCAATCGGCACTTCAAAACTTTTTTCTTTGCTCAATTCTAATTTAAGACATGATAGTAACATAATTGCATTTCAATTTTGGAATGCCGATTGTGCATGGCTAATGCCAAACATCATCCAAAATTTTCAACAACCACAAAGAAGAAGCGAGTACATTCACACCTAAAAGAACGGCTACGCAACAAAATGAAAATGAAAATGTCATGGCATCTATAATATCCCTGGGTCTGTCCTCTCTTCTATCTTTCGTCTTTGCACATGCAAAGGGATAAAACCCACACGCCCATAGGCTCCAGGCCTTGTCAACATCTTACAATGTCCATTGAAACAAATGAGCAATACAGCATCAAAATTAAAAGGGTTATGCAGGTCTTAGCATCTCCAAAAAAATAGCCACTTGATTTAGTACGTGAAATATTTTTGCCCCAACTACAGATGGGGAATTTGCTGCTTATAAATATAGTTGGTTTTAAGCAGGGAAATGGGCGTATTATAATCAGTATTTTATGGTAGCTGTATGAAATTCAGTGGGTTCCCTGTTAAATCGGATGCATCCCTGCATTGAGTCTTCAGCAGATGCCATTATCTACAAAGAGTAAAATTAATATGTTGTATGATAAATACGTTAAAGTATACATTGGCAACTAATAACAAACAGTTATATAGGAAAACAAACGTGGCATCTGAAACAAGCTCCTAGAGGTTTATCATGCAAAGCGCAGACATAAATCAATCACAGATCACCATATTATTTACTTATTGGCAAAGTGAAACAAAAAAAGAGGGAACATTTTTCAAATGTCCATCCAGACCATGTGGAAACTTTTGGTAAAATGGACCACATAAAAACAAGATGACAATGGTCTTTCATGGTATCTTAAACTGTTTCAGCAGTCCCCACAAAACTTCCATACTATTTAAGTGAAAGGATAAAACTAAATGGACCCTGAAACCGACACCATTCTTTTCTGACAATTAATTTGAGCACAAAGGAAGACAATGAGAGGTAAGAAAGAAAAGAAGAAGCCATAAATTGTTATATGGTCGCAGACCAAAATGACCGACTCCAGAAGGTTAATAGATAAGCAACTCCAAAAAATCTAAAAACCAGAAAATGGTTTTTTTTTATCTACCTACACATATGATAAACAGAAGTAATTATGTGAATTTGGTGAGGCAAGAATTACTTAGGTTTGTCTGTTAAGGTGACCAGAGATCTGAGCACACCAGGACAAATCTTGTCAGCAAGAGCACCTTTTTCTGAAATAAAAAAAGACTTCTCCTTTACATAGCTTTGTAATTTTTTTGCCTCATAGTCAAGTCGTTCTTGATCTGCATTGCAACAAAGATAAGATTTGAGGAATCCGTCATTCAAAAACCATTAACATCATGGAGAGAAATTTAATACAGTAGTGCTTTGTTATGATAACTAAAAGTGCAAGGGAATGGAAAAGAAAATTAATAAGAAAAAAGAAGGGAAAAGAAAATAAATGAGATTGCTTTTCTCTCATATAGTTTGGGTTTTTCATAGAATATTGAAGGAAGTCAAATTGCCCTTCTTTAGTTACATGCAAGAAAATGAAGAAAATGTTCTTTTCTTCATTTCTTTTGGTTTCTCTCCAAATTGGAGGAAAATGTTTTCTGGCTTTCTTACGAAATTGGAAAATAAAATTTCATTTCCTTCCTCCTCTATTCCCTTCCTCATTAGTACCCAAAAAAGGAAATGACTGAAACTTTCACTTCAATTCCTTCAAAACAAACAAGGCATAAATGATTTTTTTGCGAGGAACTAATATTTATGTTTCAAAAATCATAGTTTGTGACTTTTGAAACCTATATAAATTAAGCTTAAGAATATCATCTTTATATAATTAAGCTTAAGCATACCATATTTTCTATTAAAATTTTGACCACAATTTGAAAAAGCAAGGAGATGTAGAAAAGGAAAATAATAGCTCATGCTGAGACGCTTAATAATTTGCAATGCTCTATTACTATGAAATGAGAATCTTCTAAATTCTAATACTTTCAATTTCCATTAAAATGTGGTTCATTTTTTTGGGGAGTCTATGCACAGATGATATAATGAAGATAATGATGAATGCCAGTCTATGCCATTGCTACTTGCTAGGGTCTTCATAGTGCACAAGGCTCTGCTATTTGTGGGTTAGAGGGGGGTCATATATTGTACACAGCCTTCCCCCTGCTTTTTGCAGAGATTGTTTCCACAGGTCATCCCCTGATGAATGCCGCCAGTCTATGCTATAGAACCTCAACTTCCATTGAAGTTTCAACCATATACAGTTCTTTCTATTGCTACATAAATGTGTAGCATTCCACAAACAAAACTTTCCAAATAGTTCGGCTTACAACAAGATGTCCATCTCTTCTGCTTTTGCCACAGTGAGGATTAATTCAATTCAGCCACCTGATGTATTATGAACCCTTAAGTGGCTAACACATCAATATCAGTTGTTGATCCAATTCATGCTTTAATCTCCAAATGCTCAAATTTCACTTTCTTAATCGATTGATACTTTTAAAATCTGTCTCTTCCAAGTGCCTTGAATTCACCATCAAGAGCTTTACCAGAGTAAACATGAAGGTACATGTTGGTTACATAACTGAAGAAAAAACCACATTCAGTTTCCCTTGCTTTAGTCAGATAAGTGCTGTGATCAAATATCTAGGTGTTGATGCTCCTAAAAGATCACATTCATGCCATTCTTGCTGGCTTAAAACAGACAAAGGAAGAATTTGGTCAATTAATCCTGAAATATTAATTTGATCCTGAATTGGACAATTTGAAGTAATATGACTAGCTGCCTGTTAAAGGGCCACTGTCACATCATAGGAGTTCCTAACAGAAGCATACCTCCATAAGCTTTCTCATGATGTAGGTGATAGTCTGCATTAATTGTTAAGACTCTTAAGGGTTTCTATTTTTTTTTTTTTTCTTTTTCCTGCTAAGGAAAGGGGGCGAAACCTATATTTTCTTTTCATTGCCAACACTCTTGTTTCCGATTAAGGGTATTACTAGGTGCAATGTTAAAGTCTTAAATTATGATTGAGTTTGCGAGCTATCACCTCCTGCAAAAATGTGAATTTGAAGGACAAAATACAGAACTCCAAATTATTCCTCTTCACCCCGGTTCAGTTGGGGCATGGCTGATTAATGGCTTTACTTAACAAATTCCTAAGTAGGCAGCCTACAAAATACAAACTGCCCTAGTCAAGGTGGAAATGGGAGAAGTTGAAATTTCCATGTCTACCACGCGGTATATAGTAATTTTAGCAATATCTCAACTATTCTGCAAGGACTCCTAGTCCCATCACTATTTCTGACAGAACTCACACATTTCATATGTTACAACATATATCTAGTTAAAGTAGTATATCGATCAATTCACACATAAATCCACCAAAATTAAAAGTTCTAGAGAAAACCTGCATCCAAGATGGTGTGAGCAGCATGAAATGGCATACTAGCAAAGACATCAGTTCCTTGGAACATCATCCATGTGCGCTCATCTGGGTCATGGTTGCCACATGTTGCACATACCTCCTTCACCAAAGGCCTTGATGCAGACCTCCCAATATCCTTCATGATCGACTGATAGGGTGAAGGAACACTAGTTTTTGTTGTCCGAGCTCTCCTCCTCAGCGCCGTAAGTGCTTCCCTGTTCCCATTCCTCATTTTATCATTTTCAACCACCTGCACATTTATTGCCAAAGGCCACATATAACATTGTTTCTGACTAAACTAAAGCAAAAGAAGTAACATAAGTACCATATCTATAGAAATATGCCATCTTAATTTTAATAAATTTGACCATGCGAAGTAACTTCAACAGGCTCAATTAAACAGAAACTTAAATTTCACAAATTTGTTCATTTTCTATTCCCACTTCTCACAACCTTCTGTATCTTCCTGTAGCCTCAATTTCTGCCTTTATTTTTTCTTGACTTACTCAAACGGGCCAAATGGAGAATTTTCTTTTCCCTCACGTTTTGCTAGCAAACAAACAAACTTGTGAGATCATAAAGTTAAAAGGGTATCAATAACCTGATGCCGGGCTAAAAGGAGGTGCTCAGCTTCGGTTTCAAGCTCAACCAAGCTTTGCTGAAATTGCTTCATAGTCTCATCCATCTTTAGGATGCTTTTATAAGAAAACACACCTGAATGTATCATTTAAACATGTACGAGATCCAATAAAGCCAACATTATCTCATAATCATAAATCGGATAGGGTCACCCACACAACCAGAAAATTAATCCCAACGAATCAGCGAAACATATCAAATAACACCTTTGACATAACTCAGGAAACCCTAATTAACAACTATCTAAAACAAAATAGAGCATAATTTACACTTTCATGCTTTGATCGGGCATGAAATCGCTTACAAAAGCCCGTAGAGTCGAAGAGAAGCGAGGGAATCTGAAGCTTTGGAGAGGCATTTCCAAAACAGAAGCACAAGGATTATTTAAATTAGGCTATGGGCTTCGACTGAACAGAATTTCAAAAGGAAAAAAGTTTAAATAAGCCATTGTGCTTTCTCCTATATTAAATAAGCCCAATATTAAGTTGGGCCCAAAGCTCTCATTTGGGCTAAGGCCTACACAGCTCGCCCAAGAGAGAAAATGTTAATTTTATAATAATCAATAAAAGAGAAAAAATATATATATTCTATTGGCAAATTTGGCGCATAAATGGGAAATAAATATGAAAAGTAAAAGAAAGTAAAATTACAAAAGAGTATTTATATGGTTTTGGATAATTTTTACTTTAGAATCTAAGATTTATTTTGTAATAAAATAATTCTTTATATTTATTGATGAAGTATGTTTTTTTATAATTTCTCCCGCAACAAATCTAAAGAACCAATTCTTTACTTCTCTCTCTAATAGGAGACCATTTCACATACGAGCTGATCCTGCCTATACATCATATAAGATGTCTGGTTGTGTACCTCGAGTCATGGCTTCCTCTGTGGTTGGTTCGAAAGCTAATTTTTCTACACGATCTTTTATCTACCAATGAACCTGTTGCATTTGTTGATTGGAACCAGGCGAATCTCAGGGAGCCTGATATGAAGGTGTTGGATGCATCCTGGTACATGCCAGATGATCAGAGGAATCCATTTCAAGAGCGTCATGTTGCTCACATTCCTGGTGCTCTTTTCTGTGATGTAGATGGGATAACCAATCTAACAACAAATTTGCCATATATGGTGCCATCTGAGGAAGCTTTTGCAGCTGCTGTTTCTGCTCTGGAGTTGAGAATAAGGATGGGTTGGCTGTTCATGATGGCAAGGAAATTTTTAGTGCAGCTGGTGGATGTTTCGAGTGTTTGGGCATGACAAAGTTTAGGTGTTAGATGAAGGCCAGCCAAGATGGAATACATCAAGTTATGATGTTGAATCTAGTGCTTCTGGCGATGCCGTCTTGAAAGCCGGTGCTGCCAGGGGGCAATAGAGAAAGCATATCAGCCAGGCAGTTGGACCAATCACATTTCTGACCAAGTTTCAGTCACATCTTGTTTGGACTCTTGAGCAGGTTAAGAAAAACATTGAGGACAAGTCTCACCAACACATAGATGCCCGATCAAAGACCAGATTTGACGGAGCTGCACCAGAGCCTCGAAAGGGAATAAGAAGTGGTCATTCACATGGCAACAAGTGCATTCCTTTTCCCCATATGTTAGATGCATGCTTCACAGACACTCTTTCCAGCTGATGTACTTAAGAAACGATTTGATCAAGAGGGCATCTCTCTATAAAGCTTCGTTGTTACTTCATGTGGGACTGGTGTAACTGCTTGCGTACTTGCTTTGGGTCTGCATCGACTTGGGAAGCAAGATGTTGCAGTCTATGATGGATCATGGACTGAATGGGTAGCTCATCCTGACACACCTGTTAACACTGTAGTAGTTAAACTTGTTTTAAATTTGTTTTATTTATTTTTTCTTATTATTGCTTGGTCAATAGTTAGTGCCTATTTTGTAGGAGTAATTGCTGTTTGTGCAGATATGGAGCAAATCTGTTGCAACAGATTACTGCTAAGTTTTTTCTATATATTGCTGTGTATTTTAGAGGTTAAATAAAAAAATGTAGTTAGAAACTTTTTTCTCTATTCTGTTGTGTTGGTCTCGATTTCTGCTGTTTCTCTTTTGTTTAGTTTGATATTCTAACAATTGGTATCAGAGCCTTAAGATCAAGGCCTACACAATGTCTCATTTGGAGATAGAGAGAGCTAGAATATTGAGAGAGAGAGAGCAGAAAGAACGAGAGCAAAAAGACAGCGAAGAAGCCTCTAATGAAGGAAATTCCTCTACAGTTGAAGGAGGCTTGTTTCCCGAAAAAGAAGGTTCTGTTACCTTGAAATATCCCATGCTGACGAAGAGTAATTATGCGGCGTGGGCTATAAAGATGGAGGTCTTTATGATGGCTCAAGGTGTGTGGGATGCAGTTGAGTCACCAGGCGCAGTTGATAAACGCAGAGATAAGATGGCGTTGGCGGCCATTTACCAAGGTATAGGAGAAGATACCTTGCTTCAATTGGGAGCGAAGAAGACTGCAAAGGAGGCATGGAACATGCTGAAAACCATGAACCAAGGGGCTGACAAGGTTAAAGAGGTGCGAACTCAGACGTTGTGGAGGGAGTTCGAAGCCTTGAGAATGAGCGATTCCGAGAATGTTGATGATTTCTCAGGAAAGCTTACAATTATCGATAACAAATTGAGGAGCCTTGGGAATACTGTAGAGGACGAGAAAGTGGTGAAGAAATTGTTGAGATCAGTTTCGTCAAAGTTTCTTCAGATTGCGTCCACCATTGAAGAGTTTAGTGACCTAACCACCAAATCGATTGAGGAGGCGATAGGTTCACTCAAAGCTCATGAAGAAAGACTGCTTAGCTATGGTGGGAGATCTAACGAAACAGTTCTTCTTACAAGAGCAGAGTGGAAGGCGAGGGAAGAAGCTAAGAAGAACAAAGGAAAATAAAAAGAAACCACCAGCTCGAGAGGCGGACGAGGAAGAGGACGTGGGCGAGGCAGGAACAGTGGCAATCATCAAAGAAAGGAGGAAGAACCACAACAACAAAGGAAGAAATTTTATAAATCAAAGATCAAATGCTATGGATGCGGAAAAATAAGACACTTCGCATCAGAATGCTCATTGAAGGAGAAAGAGGAGCAAGCAAATCTGACCGAGAGAGATGATGAAGAACAGTCCCTGTTGATGATTGAAACTTGTGAGCTGAATGGTCAGAGTTATGGTCAGATTTGCTTTGAAGAACCCTCCTTGATGATGATTGATGCTGTCAAATTGAATGGGGTTCAAGGAGAAGCATATGTTGCTGCCACGAGTGGGTGTCTCATGAAAGGGGCAGGTTGGTACCTCGACACAGGAGCTACCAATCATATGACAGGTGATAAACACTGTTTTGTTGAAATTGATGATTCTATTTGTGGCAAGGTTAAGTTTGGTGATGGTTCTGTAATTGATATACAAGGGTTTGGGTCAGTTATGTTTCAATGCAAAAATGGTGAACATCTGACCCTAACCAATGTATATTATATACCAAAATTAAAGAGTAATATTATTAGCCTTGGCCAAATTGATGAAAGTGGAGGTCGAATACTCATTGAATGTGGAGCCTTGAGGGTCTATGATAACTCAAATAGACTCATAATCAAGGTGAGAAGACAACAAAACAGATTGTTTATTGCAGATCTACAGATTGCCGAAAAAGTATGCTTGATGACAAGCATAACAGAGCCGAGTTGGCTATGGCACGCGAGATATGGTCACTTAAATTTCCAGGCGTTAAAGAAGCTGTCCAAAGAAAAAATGGTACAAGGTTTACCAGACATCTCGCTCCCAAATCAAATCTGTGATGGTTATACTGTGGGGAAACAACATCGGAAAGCCTTTCCACATGTTGCGATGTATAGAGCAAAAGAAAAACTTGAATTGGTGTATGGAGATCTCTGCGGCCCAATTACACCAACAACTCCAGGAGGTAACAAATTCTTTTTGCTTCTAGTTGACGATTATTCACGATACATGCGGGTTTTCTTGTTGAAAGGAAAACATGAGGCTTTCCAAGCGTTCAAGATATTTAAGAAGACAGCTGAAATTGAAACAGAAAAGAAACTGAAGTGTTTCAGAACAGATCGAGGGGGAGAGTTTCTCTCAACCGAATTAAAAAAATTTTGTGATGAAGAAGGAATCAAAAGGCAATTGACAGCGCCATATTCCCCACAGCAGAACGGAGTCGTAGAAAGGAGAAATCAAACCGTTATGGAGATGACGCGAAGCATTATGAAAAGCAAAAATGTGCCAGCAAATTTGTGGGGTGAGGTGGTAAGAACCTCTGTGTTCTTATTGAACAGGTGCCCAACTAAGAGTGTTGAAGGAATGACACCCTAAGAAGCTTGGTATGATAAGATACCAAATATACAACATCTGCGTGTATTTGGATGCCTTGTTCATATCAAGGTCATGTCATCTCATGAAACGAAGCTTGAAGACAGGAGCTTAAAGGGAGTTTTGCTAGGTTACGAAGAAGGTTCAAAGGCGTACAGGGTGTTTGATCCTAGAAAGGGGAAAGTTCTCATAAGCAGAGATGTAGTTTTCGAAGAAGGAGCAAGCTGGCCATGGCAGAACAGCAAACAAAAAGAGGAGTCTGATTGTACTGAAACATTTATAGTACAAGTAAAAGAATTGGGGGGTGCTGGTATACCCGAAGCAGTGGATGCGTTTCGCACTCCATCTACGCCATCCTCTTCTTCAGGTATACCAAATTCAGAAATTAATTACCCTCTAATTCAGTCATCTTCTTCGAACACTACAGGTACAGGTTCAAATTCGAGTTCAACTCCACCACGAAAATTTCGATCATTGCAAGAAATTTATAATGAGACCAGAGAAGTAGATGACGAAGTCGGGTTGTGTTTCTTATCAATGGAGGAACCAACAAGATACGAAGAAGCAGTTGGTGACGAAAACTAGAGACGTGCGATGGAGTCTGAAATTGATTCAATTCAAAAGAATGGAACCTGGGAACTCTCTGATTTGCCGAAGAACCAAAGAGCAGTGGGACTCAAATGGGTCTTCAAGTTGAAGAAGGATCCAAACGGCAAGATTATCAAACACAAAGCCTGTTTGGTGGCGAAGGGCTATGTGCAGAAATATGGTGTTGATTATAAGGAAGTTTTTGCTCCTGTAGCAAGAATAGAAACTGTTAGAACTATTCTTGCTTATGTAGCTCAAAAACAGTGGAGAGTTCACCACCTGGATGTGAAGACTGCGTTCTTAAACGGAGAATTAGAAGAGGAGGTGTATGTGAGTCAACCAGATGGTTTTGTCGACAAAACAAATCCACAGAAAGTGCTGCGGTTACACAAGGCATTATACGGCTTAAAACAAGCACCTAGGGCCTAGAACACCAAGTTAGATCATAGCTTAAAGTCATTTGGTTTTCATAGGTGTCCTTTTGAGCATGCTCTTTATATGAAGAAGGAAGAGGATGACGTTACTGTTGTGGGAGTTTATGTCGACGACTTAATTCTCACCGGCTCAAATGGAAAACATATTGAAAGATTTAAACAAGAGATGATGAGGATGTTCGAAATGAGTGACTTGGGGCTGCTGAGTTATTATCTTGGGATTGAGGTAAAACAAACTCCAGATTGTATATCCATTTGTCAAGCAGGTTATGCGAGCAAGATTCTTGAAAAAACAGGGATGCTTAATTGCAACAGCAGCCGTGTTCCAATGGAGCCGAAATGTAAGCTAAAAAAAACAAGATGGTGAACCATTTGTTGATGCCACTGAGTATAGAAGAATTATCGGCAGCTTGATGTACTTGGTAAACACACGTCCTGATCTTGCGTACTCCGTTGGTGTTGTCAGCCGATACATGGACACACCAACGGTGACACATATGAGTGCTGTGAAACAGATACTGAGGTATGTGAGAGGCACTATTGGAATGGGAATTGTCTACAAAAAGAATCAAGAAAAAGAAGAACTTGTAGGCTTTAGTGATAGTGACCTTGCAGGAGATACGGATGACAGGAAGAGTACTTCAGGGATTATATTTTTCTTTGGAGAAAGCCCGATCACATGGGTCTCACACAAGCAAAGAATTGTTGCGTTATCTTCTTGTGAAGCTGAGTACATAGCAGCAACAGGTGGAGCTTGTCAAGGGATATGGCTCAAAAAGATAATTGCAAAATTGAGAGGTGATGATAAAGTTAAACCAGTGTTGAAGGTTGACAACAAATCAGTCATATCACTAGCCTATAATCCGGTTTTTCACGATAGAAGTAAGCATTTTGACACAAGAATTCATTTTATTCGTGATTGTGTTCAACGTGGAGATATACAGCTTGAATATGTCAAGACTAAAGTACAGGTTGCTGATTTGTTAACAAAGCCGTTAGCACGGCAGAGGTTCAATGAGCTGAGAGATAGAATTGGTGTTAAACAAGTTTAAGGGGGTGATTGTAGTAGTTAAACTTGTTTTAAATTTGTTTTATTTATTTTTTCTTATTATTGCTTGGTCAATAGTTAGTGCCTATTTCGTAGGAGTAATTGCTGTTTGTGCAGAAATGGAGCAAATCTGTTGCAACAGATTACTGCTAAGTTTTTTCTATATATTGCTGTGTATTTTAGAGGTTAAATAAAAAAATGTAGTTAGAAACTTTTTTCTCTATTCTGTTGTGTTGGTCTCGATTTCTGCTGTTTCTCTTTTGTTTAGTCTGATATTCTAACAAACACTTCATAAATATGGAAGCTTGGCAGCCATGTACGTGGCATGAGGTCTGCCTTGTGTAATTCGATCTGATTGTGATGAAAGAGTTTGTACCTAAAACAGTTGGTGCCATTTTTTAAGAACATTTTTGAGCTGTACTTCCTGTCGAATGTGAAAATTTTATCACCATTAACCCCTCTATCAAAATAATGGTAATAATAATAAAATAAGCTGCTGCCATGAATTAGAGAACAATTCCAAGAACAAAGTATTCAGCTACATAAAATCGTGTAAATCACTTTTTTCAAGCCTTCGGTCTGTTTCTTATGGAGAAACAGGTTTATATTTATATAATATTAATTCTGTTATTGTTATTATTATTACTCATTCTGAGCTTCTTCTGGTACCGGGGAAATTGCAGTAGATCAAACATTTAATCCCTGTGTTTTATTGTCTATTTGTTCAAAACATAAGAATTAAATAATTAATTTTTTTTTAAATAAAAGAATTGAATAATAATTTGAATAATATGAATAATGAAAAATTTAACGGAAAAATTAAATTATTTAACGAAAATAAAATATAGGATAAATAGTATATTTTTTTAAAATATAAAAATTAAATAATTAATTTTATTAAAATATAAAAAGTAAATGATAATTTTTCTTAATAAAAATAAGAGCATTTTCAAATCTCAATTGAGACATGAATAAGCCAACGATTTCTCTTAGATTAGCTCTTTCGCTGTCGTGTCCATCTTTGCCCTTGAAAACTCATCAATCTTGAGCCCTACCATTGTAACAATACAATCAGAGAACTCAATGCACTGAACATTGTCTTGTAAACCAATTAGTAGGAAATTACAAATGAAAAAAGCACTTACCTTGCACTGTAGACCGCTTTCCTTTCTCGCATGTAACAGGAAAAGAGTAAATAAGACCCGGCTGGATCCCATAAGATCCATCAGAATACACTCCCATAGAAGCCCATGTTCCCTGAAAGCAAGATTCAAAGCAAACAAAAAAAAAGAAGGTTCAAAACACTGTTTGCTACTAGTTTTGCAAGATCAAATAATATTCAAGATAACAAGAATTAATCGTAGGTGTCCCTAGAACCCAATCACGCATGTGAAACTGTGGTGATGAAATCACCATTTAACCCGTGGGGAGAAAAAAAAAGTGTATCATTTGGAGACACGTTGGCCAATTATATTAAACTAAAATTGATATGATTACTGACAATTACAATCTAAAATATGAATTGCCACCCCTACCATTTGTCATCAACAACAAGTTCTCTGACAGGCTTCTCTCCGCCGCTGGTGTTGACAGTTGCATGGTTGACATCCGGACACTGAGTTGAAGAATGATTTCCCCATATGATGACATTTTTCACATCACTAACTTGAACATTTAGCCTTTCTGGGACTTGGCCTGATGCTCATGATCAAGTCATGTAAGACGTGATGTTTTTCTCCTGGATTGAAGGTGCAAATTCTTTCAGATGAGTGCATTGGCATTTGCAGGATTAGTCACCGCTAGCACCTGCATAACAAAAGAAATGAAAATGAATCAACATAAGAGAGTACTCAACTCAAGTCAACTTAACTAAGTTTTTATCCTAAAAATTTGGGGTCGTCTATATAGATTCTCTTTCTGCACTTGAAAATGTGTAATGCTTCTAAACTATGTTGTACTATTCTCCTCTAAATCAGTTTAGGACTACTGCTTATTTTCTTTCTATTCTCTAATTTAATGTGCTCTACTTATCTTGTCGACACCATATTTTGACCGATCCCCAGAATCAATAAATTTCAAAACTGATCCTAAGTCTCCTTTTGCCAGCCTATTACATTTCCGATCTCTCTTTACCGAACAATCACATTTCCGACCTCTCCTCAAAAGGAATCAAACCAATACTAAGTCCCCATGTCATTTAAAGCCTTGTCGATCTCTCAAACCAATTGTCAAATCTCCTGAATAATCAATTACATTCCCGATCTCTCTTGTCAGACGAAACTGAACCAGCGCTAGATTTTCATTTTAAAAGTTTAGGAATAATCAAGTTAAGGTTCCAATCCGGTTTAATGGCAATCCCGATCTTAAGTACTCAAGCCAAATTTCCAATTTTAAATTAAGTCCTGTTTAGCGTTGGTTCCCTGCCGATCTCATGCTTATGGTGTTTTCCAACCTCATGCACTTAGATTAATAATCAACTTTAGTTGTTTTTAATATGCTCAGACAATCAAGTGCTTAAGTAATTTAGAGATTTTCCGATCACATCCATTCACTGAACAAAAAGCGAGTTTCATTTCATATTAAAGTTTGTACAAGTCATTCGGCTGGAGGATCACCCCCAACCTGGTCTACATTCTGCTCACTTCCTCTCTCACCCTCAGCCTCCTCCTCGCTGTCCTCACCTTTGTCTTGGGGAGCCAGGTCTACCATCCAAGTGAAGTCCTCCTCGGGATATCGCTTCCTGAGCTCGGCGAAGAGATCCCTGTGGGCATTCACATAAGCACCGGCCTCTCTTGTCACTATCTCTTCTTCCTTCGCTTTGAGCTCTTCAGTGAGGTGAGCAACTTTGCCAGCCCGGAGCGCTTGGACTTTTTCAAGATCATGATCTTGCTCGGCCAGAACTTGAGCCTGTTCGGCCAGCTTATCCTCATAGAATTTCATTCGCCCCTCAATTTGAGATATGTAGTCCTGAGCGGGAGAAAGTTGGGATCGGAGAGAAGACACTTCATGACCCATCTTCTCGACCTCCATACCCAGGCGGTGAGCCTTCTCCCTGACAATGTGCTGGTTCACCAAGCACTCCACGTTTAAGCTCATATATCAGGTTAGGATGTCATCAAGGTTGTCTAAGGACAGCCTGTCCCGATCCTCCCGAAGGCAGATAGAAGCCCCCAGGACCTTAGCCAAACCTGGATTCTCCCGAACAGTCCGGTTCTTCTCCAAGGAATGGATCAGCACTTGGGCACCGCGGGAGAGAGCCCTTGGGGTAGGCTGGGAAGGACCCCACTTGATTCTTCCGCACTTGAAACGACTGGAGGAGGTGGAGGCGGCTCTTCTTGACGAGGAGGAGACCGGACCATTTCTATGATCGGCAGTCCAGAAGGTCGAGACGAACCTTCTTGTATTTCTCCGGGTTCATGACCGGGTGTTTGAAGCAACTCGGAACGCTTCATCTCCCGTACCTTCCGGTAGATCTCTCTCTTCCGCTTCTGGCTCTCCTTGGAGGCTTCGCCGCTCGCCATACCTGCACGAAGAAGAGGTCAGTGAGATCGCTAAGGTCCAAAGATGTGAGATATAGAAAATACCGATGCCGAGGTCAGAGAGCTGAAGCCCGCAATCTTGGCCGGTGACCAGCTGCATAGTCCAATGGTGCAGTTCAGCCGTCACTGCATCCAAGCAAGAGAACTTCTCTCTGGATGCCTGTTCTTTCAACTCCATCACCATTGCACCCTCTTCCCTATTTAGGGCGATGTGCTTCGTAAGCAAGGGACCCTGATGCAGCCAGCTCCGAGGGAAGCCCTCAAAACCATTCGGAATTTTGCTCCTCAAGATAAAGAAACGGTTCTTCCAATTCTTCAGGGAGGAAGGCAGGTCGGTAAAAAGTCCACAATGAGGTTTTGCTGGAAAAACCAATACTCGTCGTCCTTTCGATAAGTTAATTTATGTAGTTCGGCAAATACCTTAGCTGTGGGTCGGAGTCCCTTAGCTCGGCATAGGCCTCGGAAGGCTACTAAATCCGCCACGAGTTCGGGTGAACTTGAGCGATGCACACTTGGTGATATTTTAAAACTTCCTTGAAGAAGTCATCCAAAGGGAACCGTAGACTGGCTTTTAATTGCTCTTCGTATACTATAATCATGTCGTTCCCTTCCAAGAAGTGATCAGCTCGGATATCTCCGTGACACCGGATGAGTTCGAATGAATCAGGATGAATGTTGTATTCTTGGCTGAATGATTGTAGGTCGGTTTCTTGAAGAATTGATGGTAGCTCGTCCATGGGAAGATTTTCCTTCCCTGAAGAAGGTACAGGCCTTGATGGTGCTGCTTGCCCTCGAGCTGGAACAGGGACCCTAGGAAGTTCAGATCGCACGCTTGGCTCGACCACCTCTACTTCATCAGAAGACCATGAGAACTGAAGAGAAGGAGGGCTCGTCGCTCTCTGACCCTCGGCGCTGCTCATTTTCAAAGGAAACAAGAAATTTAAACTAAAAGAAGGATCAAAACCCTTACAGGAGTCTGATCGGTGTCGGAAGAACTTGAGGAAATGAGAGAATTTTGAAGTTGTTCGCGAGAGACTGAAAATGACATAAGGGAGCAACTGGCTAACCCCCACCCCTATTTATACTCGTCCGAGCATTTAATGCTCACGATGTTCCAGGCAGTGCATCGGTTAGCGGGACTCGCCAGCTGTTCTGACACGTCTCATGAATATTCCAAAATTCCATAAGGAGAGATCGGCTAGTTAGGGATCGATTAATTAAGGCAAATGTTTGGAAGTGCGGATCGGATAAGGGCTGTTTAGTTAGAAACCAGATCGGATAAACACACCAGAAATCAGAAAATAATCAATAATAATAAAGTGATAATTGGCAAAATAAATTTTATTTCCAAAAGGTCAAAATACATCATTTGGGCGATCTCTGGAGATCGGATTACATTAAAGGTCTAATTACATCATTTGGGCGATCTCTAAAGATCGGATTACATTAAAGGTCCGATTACATCATAAGGGCGATCTTTAGAGATCGGTGGAACATCCTATCTAAAAGGCCTATGTCAAAGCCTAGTCTCGTGGCTGAGTCAAAAGATGTGTTTGACCAGGAGACCGGCTGGGGGGACTATGACTCTCATGAGAATGAGAGAGGTCGTCATCAAAATTACCGCTCGAAGCCGAGCCGCTGTCAGAACACCCAGAGTGGAGAGGAGCCAGATGAACGCCAAAGAGCAATCACCAGTGTTGAGGGGAATATTAGCAGTCTTCTCGCCCGAAATCGGTTCGCCTATTAAGTCAGGTGAACGATTCGAGATCGGCACGATCGAGGTCCTCGATCCAGATCGGTTAATTAGTCCAGTTCTTTCACTGTCATCAGACAAGGTCATCATGATTTTTCGATCACCGGGATCATAAATTTTCAGGCAAGGAACAAAGAAGGCAACCGGAAAAAGATCAAAAGTGGCCACCATGGCCGGAATTGTTGCCGGGGCGGCTAGAACAGGGAAAATGAGGAGAATAGGGGAGAAAGTCAAATGAGGAAGGGCTTCAAGGTTGAAGGTATATATAGGGAAAATTCAAGCATTTATTGCAAGCAGAAAACGAAGCGAACGCCTCGAGAATTGAGGGAAATAAATGCTTTGACTGGACCGAACCTGATAAAAGGAAAACCGGTGTGGTAAAGATTGGTAGAAGGGAGACCGACATGAAAGATCGGAAAAGAGCGCGTTAGGAAGATCGGAAAGGAGGGGAGGTCGGAAGACAAAGAGAATAAGACAACTCCTGCTGATTATCGTCATAATCAGGGCCGAGGTAGTTAAAGCGTTGCAAACGAAATCTCCACCTCACACTCCAGAATCACCCGCATCACTGACATGTACCAGAGTACGTTAGGATAGCGCTGTACATCCTAATCTCCACCGTTGATCTTACTTGTAAGGACGAGCCCGGAGCCCTCGGATCGAAGAAGAAAACGACAAGATCAGCGCCTTTCACTCCTAGCCCTCGGATCGCTCTTGACGAGAAATTTTGGGCCGTCAGATTAGAAGAGAGAAAAGGACAAATACTCCAGAAGGGATCTTAGTCGTCCATTCTGATTCTCTTTAATTCCCGAGCCCTTAGATCATGTCCTTCAAATCTTAACCCTCCATCTCCCTCAAAACAGATCCTGACCCTCCATGGGGAGCGCCCGGTTCCTATAAATACCTGCATGAAAAACTGTTCAAAGGATAAAAAAAAGAGGAAAAATAGTGAATATAGCGGAAGGACTCTGAAACTTAATTCAGCTCGTTACTCTGCTATTTTTGAAGCTTTCATAAGAAAAACTTTTGAAACCCATTTTCCAAAGTATTTTCTTGCAAAGGATTTCTGAATACTAAAACTGTAACATCCTCCCGGTAGCAATTCCGCACAGTCTACTGTTTCGGTGACCAGTGTCGATCCGGACAGCTAGAACGTCCGGAAAAATATTCAAATCAAAGTGAGGGACCATAATTAACTCAAATATTAATGAGAAAAATTTAGTAAAAATTTTAGAAATAAAATACAGTTAAGTCAAAAGAGCCGGTGCCCAAGCGATGGGTAACCAGAGGTAAGTTGCGGTTCTGGCAACGAGGAGCCCTAGACCCGAGGGAAAAATTATAAAATAATTTTTGGGACTCCAGAGAAGGGTCATTGAGGTTCCTATGGCATTAGAATGCCAAGAAAATATTTAGAAAAAATTTTCAATCGGTACAGCAAATTTTGACCCGTTAAGCCAAACGGAGGGCATTTTGGTCATTTCGCCTTTAGAGGTGATTTTTGGCCGACTTGTCCAGTTAAGTAAATAATTATTATGACTCAAAATATGAATAAACATTACTAGAAATTAAATTAGAAATGAGTAGTGGAGGAAAGAAAAGAAAATAAAGAAAAAGGCTTAATAATGACATAAGGTGATGTCATTAAAAAGCCACCACCAATCACCATTAAGCTACCATTTGACTAAACCATTAAAAGACATAAAATGAAGACCAAATGGACCAAAACCAGCAGCCAAAAACGTAGAGAGAGGAAGGAGAGGGTTTCCACCATAGCCACCTCCATGAAAGCTCTTTCAAGCTTTAAATTCCATGCTTCCTCACCCTAAAACCCATAAGTCCCTTCATCAAAAATTAATCCCACACCTTAAACAAGCTCTTGGCAGCCAAGAAGAAGAAGGAAAGTGAAGTTCTCTCAAGCTTGGATTGGCATACAACAAGGTTAGTGCTCTATATACTTAAAACTCTTTCATTTCATAAATAGCAACTTGAATTTAGTGAGAAAATGTAAATTAAATGAACAAAAATTCTTGTGAAGGTGTACATGAATTTCGGCTGCCCTAATTATGGAATAGGAGGGAGTGTTTTTATGAGTTTGAAGTGAATTAGAGTTATGTTGGAAGTTTGTAAATACAAGAACAATGATTAAAAAGCTAACTAAGACATATTGTATAAAAACATGAATTTGAGTTAGGGTTTTGTGAGAAAAATGTAACTTGGTTTAGGAAATTATAAGAGAGCATTTTAATGGTCAATTAGTGACCATTTTAGGTAATTTGACCAACAAATGGACTGAAGAACAAGGTTGCAAAGAGGGGTTGCAGGCTGCCCTAGGACAGCAGCATAGGGACTGAAAATTTAGTCCCTTTGCACTGCCATAACTTGGGCTGTGTTAGTCCAATTGATGTTTGGCCAATTGGACATGAAACTAGGCTTATAATGGCACATTTTTGCTGAAGAAACCATGCCCAAAAGACCAAAGCAAGAGGACCAAAACTTGGCCCCAATCCGGATACCCTGAAACTGCCTCTGCAGAATTGACCAAATGAACAGTAACTGTTTATTTGGCCATAACTCACTGTAGATTTGGTCAATTGACCTGAAATTTTTACAGAAACAAGTTAAGACATAGACAAACAACTTTCATGAAGGAACCTACCCCAAATTATGGCCAGAACCCATTCAACCAAGTGACTCAAGTTACTATTCATGCACTGTAGATATGGTAAATTTCTGCAGAATGCATATCCGGACAGCTTGGGTTTTTGAGTCATATATGGAGCTACAAAACTCCAAATGGAGTGATTCAAAAAAGGAAATTCAACTAGACAAAATAAGGAACAACTTTCATGTTTTATATTTCTTCAAATTCCAACAGTAACAGTGTCCAATGGAACAGTGAAGTTGACTCACCAAAACTGAAAAATCTGCTCCTTTGGTTTAATGCTTGGAAATGGTATTAACACTTAATGCCAACAAGTTTTAAACACCAAATGTGGTATGTTGGGAGTGCCAAAGTCAATGTACACATTTTTATTCTAAAAGTCAATATTTTTGTTGACCAATGAGGTGAATAGTGACACCAAAACTAAAAATTGGCAATTTTGCCAAAATGGCCTAAGCTTTGAGAAAGTGACCAAAACTAACAAGTTTTGAATACAAAATGTGGTATGTTGGGAGTATTAAAACCAATGTACCTATTGTTTATGCAAAAGTCAACATTTTAGTTGACTAATGAAATGAATAGTGACATGAAAACTTGAAATTCAAAAATTGTGAAACTTAAAAATGCAAAATGCCCTAGTAGGCCTAATGTGATTGGTTTGGATAGTTTGGCATGCCAATAGGGTATTGTTTTAGCAGTACTGCGAAAGGAAAGGCTTTTATGCCTGTATTTATAGCTTTATGCCCGTATCCATGGCTTTTATGCCCGTATTCATGGCTTTTATGCCGATTATGTGATATCATCGCTTTTTAGCCATACTGACTGCATACGTGGTTGACGTTCTGCGTCCCATGGTATGACGGCCCGAGGCACCGTGGTGTCCAGTGCCAACGACCCGTTATCCAGTCCAGTCGTCCAGTATAGGTTACTTGGACATGGAAAAGTATAACTGTAATTGAACTGATTATTGAAGAAAATACGAAAACTAAATATCAGGAATGATTACGATAGAATACAATGAAAACTTAAAATTCATGAAAAAGTTAATATCATAAAACGTAATTAGCCCTCGACTAAACACTAAGTTGGTAATTATTCAGTTCTTATGAACACAATGGCTAATAAATTATGATTTTTATATTGCATATTATTTCTTTCTATTTTATTATTTGCACCACTAAGCTTTATGCTTAGCGCGTCGCTTTTGCAACGCGTAGGTCGAAAGATTGACAGAGCGCCGATGAGACCACAGTTCGTAAGGCGGTTCACGCTCAGATAGTGTTTGTGTCACCTCACTGTCAGCAGTGCATTGGTAGGACGCTAGATGTCATTTTGGTATTTTGTAATTGATTTTATTTTCTCATATGTATTTGAAACTTATGTAATGTATTTTGATATTCATGTAAATAATGAAAAGTGTGGTTGTAAATGGAAAAGTGAATGTTTATCTATGATTTATGCATGGTATCATATGAGATGGATGAATGAGAACTGAGACTGAACATTGTTGAGAATTTGATAAATGGAGTTGAGATGATGGAAAATGAATATAGGAAGTGTTTTTCACAGTTCCAAGAACTGCTTTCTCCATTTTTAGCCAAGACTCACGATTTTCTATAAAATTTTCGGAACCTCAAATAAATAGTAATTTCGATAAATGGCTTAAAATGAATTATATTTCACAAGTTATATTCAAAACTATGGTAAAAATGAATTAAGATAAAATAGAGTGCTCCAGCACACTGAGTGGCATAACTTGCTCGGCTACACTGTAGTCGGGTAAGGGGTATCACAAAAACTTTCCATTTTTAGTTCATTCATTATCCTGTGACACTCTCACTTTCTGTCTTTGTTATCTTTATTCTCACCTCCGTTGTCCAAGTTCAACTTCATTCATACTTGGTTATAATATTGATCGGACTGCATTTTAACAAGTTATTCTCCATTTCAAGGCAAACCTTACTCTTCAGGTTACCAGCCCGCGGCCCCCATTACGTTCTGTGATCCCATAGTTAGTTCAATAGACCCGACTCCCCAAAGGTGAGTGCTCATATTGCTTTTTTTTTTATTAAGTGCTCATTCTTATTTTATGTATTTCCTTTATTCTTTATATATATTGATGTGACTAATTCCGCAAGTATACGGGTCGTCTCAAGTAATAAAGTGATGAATCAAGTATCGTTCCCACGAGGATTTGCTGTTTGATTACTAAACTATGAATGAAGCGATTATTTGGGCTAATGATTAATGAATAAATGGTAAATGTAAATGAGCAAGGTAAATTGATTAATCTAATTGAAATGGGTAAAGAGCAAACAAATAAATTCTAATTCTAGTTCGCAATTAAACTAAAATTAACAATGGGTAATTTAAATGAAAGTCTAATTATGGTAAAAGTGATTCCAGAGTTGGGGGTTTATGCATAAATTAATTAGGATTTGTCTTGGGCATTCCAATTTTTAGGGAAAAATAGAGTTTGAAGGAAATTGATTCTAAATCCCTTTGATATCTTTTTCAAGCAAATCAAAGTGTATTCTAAAATAACCAAACCTACTTTCGTATGTATTTGATTACTTTAAAACCCATTAAGTTTTGTAACCAATAATTAATTCCTCTTAAAGTCCTAGTTTATTTCTAAATCTAGGTGATTTTAAGTTCCAATCCATGATTACCCATCAATGACTTTCACCTTTCGGTCCTTCAATCAAAGATTAACACAATACCCAATGGGTACCAACATTAGGCAAGTAAATCAAGCACACAAGGAAGGAATCAAAACTCATATTCATATAAAATAAAGAAATACCCAGTCCAAATCCACAAATTAATCTAAGACATATTTCCCAACTCTGAAATCTAAAGAAATTACTCACTCATGATGGTATTTACAAGAAATATAGATGGAAGAATAAAGAATGATAAAAGGACTGAAATAGGAAAACTCAGGTGGAAGAACCAAGGTCTCTGGTTTCTGGAGCTCTAAACTCGTGCAGTAACTCCTCTTCCAAGAGAGAATGGCGCATCCTCTCTCTCTTTCTATTAAATTTTTCTTTCCTTTTTGTTTTTCCTCCCCTTCCTCTTATTCTTGTGGCAAAAACTAGGAAATGATGAATTTATATGGTCCCAAAAAGTTGCCCTAAAAGTAAATAAGAGCCAAGGAGTGGATAGGAAATGAGGTGTAAAATTATCCAAGTCAGTAGCACTATTCACGTTCTGGGCAGTCTGCTTAGGGTTCGGCTTAACCCTAAGCAGCTTTTTAGCAAATTTCAGCTTCTGGTCACACTGTCTGCTTAAGGTTAAGCAGACCTTCAGCAAATCTCGGCAGACTTAGAGTAGAATGAACTCTTCTACTGGTGCTTGACTTGTGCTGCTCCTTAGAAATCTGCGCTTTACCCTAAGCATGACCTTAAGCAAAGTCTCAAGCAAATTTCGGCTAGTTTGCTCTTTCAAGGCTTGATTTCTTCAACTTTCCTCCATGCTTAAAGAACTTCAAATCTCTTCAAATTATTTCCTATTGCACTCATTGATCTTCGATTTTACCACAAAATCCTATCAAAACAACAAAAATTACGAAAATCAAATATAAAGTATCTAAAGATAATAAATAAACTAAAATAAAGCTAAAAACATAAAATATACTAAAATATAAGGGCAAAATGGATGCAAAACTACCCTAAAATGCCTATATGAAGTGAGTGTAACAAATTCCCCCAAACTCAAACATTTGCTTGTCCTCAAGCAAATTAAAAACAATTAATACAATTTGGGGTACCTTACCTTAAATTTATGAAAATTACTTATCCAAACTCTCAAGCTTACCTTTAGCCACCAACAAACCATATACCCACTTTCAAGATGCAAAGAATTTAATCCTTACCAAAGTTATCACCGCTTAGCCTTGGGTTAATTATCCATATCATCAAGCCCAAACCAATCAATCACAAGAATAATCGTGCCTAAATAGACTATAGGGTAATCCATAAGCTAAAGTATCTCAAATAATGATGGACGTAAATGAATGGATTAATGATATCACAATCCCATAGGCAATTTTCCTATTCCAATCTCCACTAATGTAGCAAAACACTATCAAAAGATCAAAAGGACTTTCAAGGGTTGTAATGGGGCTAAGGGGGTGATAATGTGGTTAACAAGAAAGGATAAAGGTAACAAAATATGAGAATAATCAAATTATTGAAAGATCAAGATACACAAAATATTTTTTATTTTATTTTATTTTATTTTATTTTTTTTAAATCAATTGGGAGAAGGAACTTTACAACTTTTCACTAATGCTAGCATATAATTTTGAAGCTTTTAGAGGGACTACATAAATATCATTGACTTGAATTATAATTGTCCCTTTCAATTCACCCCCAAACTCATTTCTTTGTGTACTTGGGTGGTGAATTACTTTACATACCATAATTGAATTTGCTAGCTTTTTTTTATTTTAATTACTTCTCCCAACTAATTGTTATATATATTATTATTATTATTATTATTATTATTATTATTTTTTTTTTTGGAATCTATCTCTTTAAGAATTATTCTCATGGAGGGTAGGTAAGTGTTTGGGTTTATGGCTAGGTATTAATGTGGGTTCCAAAGAAATAAGAGGGATAAATGTAGGCTCAAATTGGTTTCAAAGGAAATTTTAAAGTGAGGTTGGCTAAGGCTAAAATATGAGTTTAAAATTCAAAGAATGCCTAGATCATTTCTTTTTCAAGTGTATGCTATGATTTCGCCTTGAAAGGTTTAGAAAGATTGTTCTAGGATTGGTGAGACATCAATTAGCTACTTCTCACCCTAGAGTTTTCTCTAAGCACTCAAAGTCAATGCAATTGATTGGGTGGCCCTTGGCTAAGAAGATATAAACTAAAGCAAGAATCTAATAACTTTGCACCTATCTAGAACTTTCAATCCATCAAACCCTTCTAAAAGTAAGTTCAATTGCTCTTCAAAGCAATTCTCAATCCTCTAAGGACAAGGTAAAAAAAAAAAAATTATTTTTTATGATATGCATGATCCTAAAATGAATGCATAAATCAAATTAAAACTAGGTGTAATCTATATGAAAACTATATGCAAATGTATGTATATGGGTATAGACATGTGTGTGGTATATGTATAAGTGTATGGATTATCTATATATGGATGAATGAAATGCAATAAATGAATGAATGAAAATTTTTAAAAATTTTCATTCATTTTGCCCTCACCCCCAAACTCAAATGAAACATTGTCCTCAATGTTTAAAATGAATGCAAAGATGGACAAAATTGTGTGAACTAATCAATTAATGAAATATATACAATTGGGGATTAAATCAATATAAGCTCAAGTATTTCAAAATTAGCTCAAAATGATATTAACAATGAAGCTTTAGAGAGAAAAAATGTGAAAAAGTATCCCAAATGTATGGATTTACACTGCTTAAGATATTGCTTAACCTGCTGCATAGGGTAAAGCGAAAGCATAAGCATTGGTAACATACCATAAGCTTAAATGGTGTAAGGGAAGTTGTTACCTGCAACTGATGTGGAACAGGTGTGGCTCAAAGAAAATTTGTGCAACTCATCAATGTCAGCAAAATTAGGATTGAAGAAAAGATAAAGTGCAAAAATAATGTGCAAGAAAATGAAAAAGTGTAAAGAAATAAAATCTAATAGTTAAATAAAAAATTAAACCAAAAAAAACATTCACAGAGTATCTATGTCCATAGCAGAAAATAAAATAAAATAAAATAAAATAAAGGAAAGAAGTGCAAGTATAATCATAAAAACTAATTACCAAAGTATTACAACTAGTACCAAAGTTCGAAAACTAAAATAAACAGATTACAAAATAAACTTAAAATGTAAATTAAAGCTGCACTCGATCAAGCTCGCTATCAAGTCTTTGTTCTTTGCATCGGATCCGCTTAGTTCCGCAGAGGTTTATTGTAATCCGAAGCTTCAGAAGCAGTTTCCAAATTTTCTGTGAGGTCTTTCATTTCTTGAAACATGGCTTGGCCCCAATGATATAAGTTGTTGTAGGATTGGGCCAGTTTGTTGTAAAGCTCCAACATTTGAATTTGATGTTGCTTGCTTTCTTTTAAGAGATAAAAATCTCTTTTTAAGTTTCTTTTCTAGCTTCTTCTTTTGGTTAACCTGCTGCTGACCCATGGTTTCAATTTTGATTTCTAAGTTTTCAAGGTAGCAAGAATTTCTGTGTTGTCAGGTGAGGGAACAGATGGTTGGACAGTGAAACTAGTTAATTTGGATTCCGAGGATCTTAAGAGGGATAAAATGTCTCAAAACAGTGGGGTAGTGGTTGGTTGTGGTTACTGCTGGTGTAAAGGTAGTGGGGTCTGTAGTACCAGTGGTATCAGGATGCTGCTGTAACATAGTATAGGTATGGCCTATTTTCTCACAAACATCCATATGCAGCAACATTGTGCTGTCTATATATGATTCCCCAAAAGCGCAAGAATTTATATAGACTAGCATCAAAGCTAAATGAGTTTGCTATAGCGATTATATACCCCCAAAAACTATCCTACCTTTAGTATGATTTGTGAAAATTAATTTCCAATGAGTGGCTATGAAATTTTCTTATCTTACATCTTTTCTCTCCATCAAGCACCACAAGAGAAACAAGACACCAAAGACCCACAATATCATATCTTGTGTCCCTCCCTAAAACAGTGTAAGACATCAACCGATGGAGGTATTTCAATACATGGTCAACTATCCTTGAGGCTTTTGCAGTCTTCTGTCTATAATAACCCCCAAAAGGTGCAATATCCTTCCAGAATTGAACAGGGTCATAAATAGTTTGCTGCCACTCAATGTTTTTATACCCCGAATCCTGAAAACCAAAAATTGCATTCATAGCAGCCATGTCTAACTCCCTATCAATTCCAGCACATCGAAAATATATCATATCTTTATGTTCAGGCACTGTTGGTTTGAAACTCAGCCTTAGGGAACTCAAAAATTCCAGGGTTAAATCCTTGTACACTGGTTCCCTAATTTTAGCAAAATCAGTCCAGCCAACAGCATTCAAATAGGCAAATACAGAGTCATAAATGCCTAATTCTTTCAAAATTTGCTCATCCATATACTTTTTTGCCAAAAAAGTTTTAGAAACTAATTTCTCATAGGCCTTTTTCATATCCATATCCCTAAAAGCCCAAGGTAATGGAGAAATTACCTCCTCGATATTATCTGCAGATGATGCAGGTGCTGGAGAGTGTATGGGAGACTGAGTTACTGGTGTTTGGACCGCTGGTGCTGGGGTTTACGAGGAAGACCTGGTTCTTTTGCTGACTGGTTCAGAGGATGGCTGAGGTGGTGAGTTTAGGTCGAAAGGAACAGAGGGTACTCGTTTCCGTTTTCCGACAGGGGTTTCCTTGGGTCTACCTGTGGCCCTTTTTGTTTTGCCTTTTGTTTTTGTTTGAGTAGGCGCAGGTTCGGGGGAATGGGTGTCGAGAATTGGTGTTTCATTTTGCGGCTCGGATTGCGGCGAGAGGGGAGTCGGCGGAATGAGAGGTGGTATTTGGCTTGGGGGTAGTGGCGGTGACTGAGGTGGTGGCGATTGTGGCAATGGCGGCGTTTGTGGTGGTGGTGACTGAGGGAGTGGCGGACTGGGGCTGGGGTTAGGGTTTGTGGGCAATGAGGATGGAGTACCCATTTTAGATTTGACAGAATGTCGAAATCTACTGAGTTTGGGTTTGTGGGAAGACCACATTTTAGTTCTTACCATTTTAATGAAAGGAAAGAAACCTTTCAGCTTCCTGTAAAGATTGCCGAAAGAAATGGCGTGGGAAAGGAGTTGACGAGGTTTATCGGGAGTGTGGGCGAGGCTTTTGGAAAATTTGGCGGACATCTTAGGCTATTTTAAATTGTGGGGCATACTTGTTGTAAGATGGGCCATGCTTGGGGTTAAGCATAAGGTTCAACAAAATTTGCTTAAGACTCTGCTTGACAAGCAATGTCATCAGCAACTTTCGGCAGGTTTTGGGAAAAATTGTGGTTTTGCTTGCCAAAAACAGTCCACAAGCTATGGATTTCTATATGACCCTCAGCAATTTCCAAATACATACAAACACCATAAAATTGAGGGATTTAAGTTCATCATCTCTTAGCACTCATCAAACACAATATATTCATTTAGCTTATGCAAGCATTTTTCAATTTAGGCACCAATTGTGACTACCTTTTTGCACATTTAATGAAATGGTCTCCTTTCTAAACTTATACCAAAAGCATATTTTCAGCAGCATTTGAGACAAGTTCCAAACATTCAAAAATTACAGAAAAGAGATAGAAATTGACCTTTTTAGCAGCATGAACAGTAGCATGAACAGTAACAAAAATCTGCAGATTGCAAAAAAACTAGCAGCAATTCAAACAAAAACATGTAAATTCCTAACAGACTACAAAATTATATATACACTAAAAGGTAAAACTTAACAAACACTATTTTTGCACTTCAATAAAGCTCTCATCAGTCCTAAATATCAAAATTGATCCTCATTCAAGTTGCATTTCACAGAATTTACACAAAACACAAAATCAAGCATGTGCTATCAAGTAGATTGCAATATCAGTAATTTAGCACAAGTTTAAAGGTGTTACTGTTCACAAGCACTGGATAAAGTGCAGAATGTTGCTTATACTTGCTTCCCTTCAATTCTTTGTTTTTGCCACAAGTGTAAACTTGCCCAATCTTCATGAATGGCCTACAAAAGATAAACAAATGTCACTTTTGAGATTAATGAGGGTGAAAACTGAAAGTGAAATGAAATGGAAAATTAATGAACTATAAAAGGATACGCTTGGGTTGCCTCCCAAGAAACGCTTGTTTAGGGTCTTAAGCTTGACCTTCCACTCTAATTCTAAGCATCCCTGATTGGGGAACTAAGCCATGAAACCTCTATGACCCTTTGCGTGGGTTCTCCAACAATATAATGCTTTAATCTCTGCCCATTAACTTTGAAAGTCCCTGAGGTTTCATTGCCTATCTCAACAGCTCCATAGGGGTATACCTTTATAACAGTGTAGGGTCCTGACCATCTTGACTTTAATTTTCCTGGAAATAACCTTAGCCTAGAGTTGTATAGAAGAACAACATCACCTTCCTGAAATTCCTTCCTCCTAATATGCTTATCATGCCATCTCTTAGTTCTTTCCTTGTAAAGCTTGGCATTTTCATAAGCATCCAGTCTAAGTTCCTCAAGTTCATTTAGTTGCAGCATTCTTTTTTCTCTTGCAGTTTTTAAGTCAAAGTTCAGTGTTCTTATGGCCCAATATGCTCTATGCTCCAACTCCAAAGGTAAATGACAAGCTTTCCCATAAACCAATCTAAATGGGGTAGTTCCAATAGGGGTTTTAAAAGCTGTTCTATAGGCCCAAAGAGCATCATCTAACTTTAGTGACCAATCTTTCCTTGAACTATTCACTGTTTTTTCAAGAATTCTTTTCAGCTCTCTATTGGAGATCTCCACTTGACCACTAGTTTGTGGATGGTAGGGTGTTGCAATCTTATGTTTCACTCCATATTTTTGCAATAATCTTTCAAATTGATGGTTGCAAAAATGAGAACCTCCATCACTTATAATGGCACGTGGAGTTCCAAATCTTGTAAAAATGAACTTTTTAAGGAATTTAATCACAACTCTTACATCATTAGTTGAAGATGGTATAGCTTCAACCCATTTGCTCACATAATCTACTCCAACTAAAATGTATTTGTGTCCCAAGGACGATGGAAAAGGTCCCATGAAATCAATGCCCCACACATCAAATAATTCCACTTCCAGTATATTTTGGAGGGGCATTTCATCTCTCTTTAAGATATTACCCATCCTTTGACACCTATCACATGCATTTACAAACTTCCTCACATCCTTAAACATGTGTGGCCAAAAGAACCCTGTTTGAAGAACTTTTTCTGCAGTCTTTGTCGCACTCATGTGACCCCCATAAATTGAAGAATGGCAATCTTTGATAACATTCCCTATCTCCTCATCAGCTAAACATCTTCTAATCAGCCCATCTCCACATCTCTTGAACAAAAATGGCTCCTTCCAATCATAATCCTTCACATCAAAAAGAAATTTCTTCTTTTGCTGCCATGTTAGATCAGGTGGAAGGATTCCACACACTAGATAGTTCACAAAATCTGCATACTAAGGGGTTTTTGCATTCATGATTACTAACAGTTGCTCATCAGGAAAATAATCATCTATTGGGGGCTCTTTTCCCAGATTGTCTCCTTGTTCTTGCCTCAATCTAGATAGATGATCCGCTACCACATTTTCTACTCCTTTCTTATCTTTAATTTCCAAGTCAAACTCTTGAAGGAGTAATACCCACCTTATCAATCTAGGTTTAACCTCTTTTTTTCTGAAGGAGATACTTGATAGCTGCATGATCCGTGTATACTATGACCTTAGACCCCACAAGATAGGACCTGAATTTGTCTACTGCAAATACTACTGCCAAAAACTCTTTCTCTGTAGTAGAGTAATTTATTTGAGCATCATCTAAGGTCCTACTTGCATAGTATATTGCATACACCTTCTTATCTTTCCTTTGTCCCAAAACAGCCTCAATGGCATAATCACTAGCATCGCACATTAACTCAAAAGGTAATGACCAATCGGGTGGCTGCATAATAGGAGCAGATATCAAAGCTTCCTTTATCCTGCAAAAAGCATTCATACAATTAGTATCAAAATTAAATTCCACTTCTTTACTCAATAAATTGGTAAGAGGTTTAGAAATCTTAGAGAAATCCTTGATGAATCTCCTATAAAATCCAGCATGCCCCAAGAAACTCCTCACTCCCTTCACAGATGTTGGGGGTGGCATTTTCTCAATAATTTCTATCTTTGATTTATCCACCTCAATACCCCTGTTTGACACAAGATGTCCCAAAACAATTCCTTCTTGTACCATAAAATGGCACTTTTCCCAATTCGAAACTAAATTGAACTCTTCACATCTCTGCGAAACCTTAGACAAGTTAGATAAGCATTCATCAAAAGATTTACCATACACAGAAAAATCATCCATGAACACTTCCATAATACCCTGAATCATGTCAGAAAATATGGACATCATACATCGTTGAAATGTAGCAGGGGCATTACATAGTCCAAATGGCATCCTTCGGTATGCAAAGGTACCATAAGGACATGTGAAGGTAGTTTTATCCTGATCATCTGGGTGAATAGGGATCTGAAAGAACCCTGAATAGCCATCCAAATAGCAAAAATAAGAATGATGAGCTAGTCTCTCAAGCATTTGATCTATAAATGGTAATGGAAAATGGTCCTTTCTAGTTGCCTTATTCAATTTCCTATAGTCTATACACATTCTCAATCGATTCTGATTCTTGTAGGTATTAGTTCATCATTTTCATTTTTCACCAGTGATGCCCTCTTTCTTAGGTACAACATGAATCGGACTTACCCAATTCTTTGTCGAAACAGGGTAAATAATACCTGCATCAAGCAATTTCAAGATCTCCTTTTTCACAACCTCTTTCATATTTGGATTCAATCTCCTTTGTGATTCTCGAGAGGCTTTATGGTCATTTTCCAATAAAATTCTATGCATGCACACAGAAGGATGTATTCCTTTAATATCATCAATGGTATAACCAATTATCCTTCTATGCTTCCTAAGAACTCTCAATAATTTTTCAACCTCACAATCAGTCAATTTAGCACTAACAATCACAGGATATGTAGAATTTTGCCCTAGAAAAGCATACCTGAGATTTGTTGGAAGAGGTTTCAACTCTACCTTAGGTGCTTCACTTTTCTCAAGCTTTGATGATGAAGTTGTATCTTGCTTCAAGTTCCCAATCTTTTCAATATCAGCCATAGGCAATGGTGGATTTCCTTCCAAAATTGTAGCATATTCTGCAGCTTCTTCAATCTCATCCCCTTTTTTGATGTTATGAACCAAACAAGCTTCTAAGGGATCTTTAGGATGTTGCTTTTTAAGCACTTCTCTAACCTCTTCATCTATCACATCAACTCTCAAGCATGAGTTTGAATCATCTTTCTTTTTCATTGCTTGAAACAAATTGAATTCTACTTTCTCTTCCCCAACTTCTAATGTAAGCCTCCCATTTTTTACATCAATCACAGCTCCAGCAGTAGCAAGGAAAGGTCTACCAAGAATAATAGGAATGTGTACATCCTCCTCCATCTCCAATACCACAAAATCCACTGGTATGAAAAATTTCCCAACTTTCAGAGGAACATTCTCAACTACCCCAATTGGAAATTTAATAGACCTATCTGCTAACTGTAGTGATATGGTAGTAGGCTTCATTTCTTCAATCTTCATTTTCTCATAGATAGATAATGGCATCAGACTAACACTGGCTCCAAGATCGCATAAAGCCTTATCTATACTGATATCCCCAATGTGACATGGTATGGAGAAACTTTCAAGATCTTTCAGTTTGGGTGGAAGCTTATTTTGCAAAATAGCACTGCTTTCTTCCGTGAGAGCTACAGTCTCAAATTCCTCCAATTTCTTCTTGTTAGATAAAATCTCCTTCAAAAATTTGGCATATGAAGGCATTTGTGCTAGGGCATCAGTGAAAGGAATAGTCACATGCAAAGACTTCAATACCTCCAAAAACTTCCCAAATTGTTTATCCAATTTTGCTTTCTGAAACCTTTGTGGGAATGGTAAAGGTGGTATGTAGGCTTTAGGTGCAACGTATTTGGGCTCTTCTTCTTTGCTCTCCCCCTCCTTACTTCCTTTTTCTTCCACTGAATTTTCTTTCTCAGCTTTAATTCTAACTTCAGCTTCGGTTTGTTCATCTCCTTCTCTGCTTTTCTTTTCTTCAACTTTCTCTTCAATCTTTTTATCTCCATCTTTCAATATTTTTCCACTTCTCAATGTAATAGCCTTGCAATGCTCCCTTGAATTTTCTGGTTGGCTAGGAAGCTTCCCAAATGCTTTATTACTTGAAGAGCTAGCTTGTTGAGCTATCTGATTCTCTAACATCTTGTTGTGTGTTGCCATTTGATCCACTTTAGATGCTAATTGAGAAATCATTTCTTGTTGACTTTGATGGCTCACAAGTAGAGTTTCAATCATAGATTCCAATCTAGCTGTCTTGTCTAGTTGTGCTTGTTGTGGTAGAGGTGGAGCAGGTACATTTTGAGGTTTAGAAATTCCAGGAGGGGGGCCTCTATTCTGCTGAAAATTCTGATTTTGTTGATATCCAGAAGGTTGCTGAAAATTCTGATTTTTCCCTTGTCTACCTCCCCAAGAGAAATTGGGGTGGTTTCTCCATGCTGGATCATAAGTTGCAGAAAATGAGTTACCACCTGGTCTTTGATTGTAGTTCCCCATATAATCCACTTGCTCACTTGAAAAATCTTGATTAAGTGCAGAAAAATCTGCTGCACAATTGACATTTGCAGCTCCAACTTCTACTGAATTACTAGAACCTCCAGCTGAAGAATCTACTTTCATGCTCAGCTTGTCCATCTTCCTTGTTAAAGCATCAAACTTAGCATTAATCATATTCATAGCATCAAGCTCAAACATACCAGCTGGTTTCTTGATCTCATTCCTCTCACAACTCCATTGGTAGTTGTTATAAGCAATTTTATCAAGAGCGGAAAAAGCTTCATCTTTAGATTTCTCCATAAGGTCACCTCCAGAAGATGCATCAATCGTACTTCTAATAGCTGGTGAAACTCCATTGTAAAAGTGTTGAACAAGCATCCACTTAGGAATCCCATGATGTGGACATCTCCTTTGCAAATCCTTGTACCTTTCCCATGCTTCATACAAGCTCTCATCATCTCTAGGTTTGAAAGAAGTCAGCTCATTTCTTAGCTTAGCTGTCTTGCTTGGTGGAAAATATTGAGCTAAAAATGCTTGAGAAAGTTCATCCCATGTTGTGATAGAACCCGGTGGCAAAGAATGTAACCACTCTCTAGCTCGGTCTTTCAGAGAAAAAGGAAATAATCTGAGTCGAATTGCATCATCAGAAACTCCATTTATCTTCAACATATCGCTGATCTCAAGAAAGTGTGCTAGATGCACATGTAGACTTTCACTTGGATTTCCTCCAAATTGTGCTTGTTGTACCATTTGACAGAGTGCAGGCTTCAGTTCAAAATTATTAGCTTCTACTCTTGCTCTTGTGCTCTTTCTTGTTGTTGTTGAGCTTTAATTTCAGCTTTTCTCCTCTTAGATTCTGCTCTTAAAGCTTTTGCTGTCTTCTCTATTTCTGGGTCAAAGAATAAATTGATTTCTTCACTTTTTGTCCTTCTCATAAAATAAAGCACCTGAAAAACAAAAATAAACAAATTCTCAAAGTAAAATGGTAAAAAGAAAATAAAATAAAATAAAGTGCCCAAATTAACCAAACAAACAATTGTTCAATATCAAACAAAAATCAAATCCCCGGCAACAGCGCCAAAAACTTGATGTGACTAATTCCGCAAGTATACGGGTCGTCTCAAGCAATAAAGTGATGAATCAAGTATCGTTCCCACGAGGATTTGCTGTTTGATTACTAAACTATGAATGAAGCGATTATTTGGGCTAATGATTAATGAATAAATGGTAAATGTAAATGAGCAAGGTAAATTGATTAATCTAATTGAAATGGGTAAAGAGCAAACAAATAAATTCTAATTCTAGTTCGCAATTAAACTAAAATTAACAATGGGTAATTTAAACGAAAGTCTAATTATGGTAAAAGTGATTCCAGAGTTGGGGGTTTATGCATAAATTAATTAGGATTTGTCTTGGGCATTCCAATTTTTAGGGAAAAATAGAGTTTGAAGGAAATTGATTCTAAATCCCTTTGATATCTTTTTCAAGCAAATCAAAGTGTATTCTAAAATAACCAAACCTACTTTCGTATGTATTTGATTACTTTAAAACCCATTAAGTTTTGTAACCAATAATTAATTCCTCTTAAAGTCCTAGTTTATTTCTAAATCTAGGTGATTTTAAGTTCCAATCCATGATTACCCATCAATGACTTTCACCTTTCGGTCCTTCAATCAAAGATTAACACAATACCCAATGGGTACCAACATTAGGCAAGTAAATCAAGCACACAAGGAAGGAATCAAAACTCATATTTATATAAAATAAAGAAATACCCAGTCCAAATCCACAAATTAATCTAAGACATATTTCCCAACTCTGAAATCTAAAGAAATTACTCACTCATGATGGTATTTACAAGAAATATAGATGGAAGAATAAAGAAAAACATGATAAAAGGACTGAAATAGGAAAACCCAGGTGGAAGAACCAAGGTCTCTGGTTTCTGGAGCTCTAAACTCGTGCAGCAGCTCCTCTTCCAAGAGAGAATGGCGCCTCCTCTCTCTCTTTCTATTAAATTTTTCTTTCCTTTTTGTTTTTCCTCCCCTTCCTCTTATTCTTGTGGCAAAAACTAGGAAATGATGAATTTATATGGTCCCAAAAAGTTGCCCTAAAAGTAAATAAGAGCCAAGGAGTAGATAGGAAATGAGGTGTAAAATTATCCAAGTCACAAAGACTATTCACGTTAGGCGATACCGCTTAGGGTCTGGCTTAACCCTAAGCGACTTCTTAGCAAATTTCACTGGTCACACCGTCGCTTAAGGTTGCGGACCTTCAAAGAAATCTCGGCAGACTTAGAGTAGAATGAACTCTTCTACTGGTGCTTGACTTGTGCTGCTCCTTAAGTACTGCCGCTTTGCCCTAAGCATGACCTTAAGCAAAGTCTCAAGCAAATTTCGGCTAGTTTGCTCTTTCAAGGCTTGATTTCTTCAACTTTCCTCCATGCTTAAAGAACTTCAAATCTCTTCAAATTATTTCCTATTGCACTCATTGATCTTCGATTTTACCACAAAATCCTATCAAAACAACAAAAATTACGAAAATCAAATATAAAGTATCTAAAGATAATAAATAAACTAAAATAAAGCTAAAAATATAAAATATACTAAAATATAAGGGCAAAATGGATGCAAAACTATCCTAAAATGCCTATATGAAGTGAGTGTAACATATATATAATTTTCTCTAAGTTTATATTGCGTTAAAGAACACGAAGAAGGTCATTTTCGAATTTACTTCTGCGTTGGCCGGTCCATTCTTTTATTAATCTTTGTTATTCCTGAACGTAAGTCTTCTAGTCTCGAGTAGCATATAAGTGGTCAGATAAAATGTAGGTAACTGTATCTTAAGGGTCTCTTTAAAATAATGAAAGGTCTAAACAATAAGTCGAGGAAATAGTAAGGCCGAATCACTAGAATAATGTAAAAGATAATTGAGTAAGACGACACAAGGCAGAGTAAAACCGAACCTTAAGATAGATAAATGGGATAGATCGGGTATCAAAAGGTACTTGTAAGGCGACCACATAGGAAGGTCGAAAAATTCGATTTGGTATCTCCTGACTAGTTACAAGGCACCAATGAGTTAAAAGAAGCCTTATTCCGAGCCCCTGTATCTTTAAATGCCAAAACCCTTAGTTCTAGGATTTCGCGACGAGTAACTGTAATCAAGTTTCGAGAGATCGGAAATGTCACACCTTACCCCTCTGTAAGGCATAACATGATCCCGTAGAATACCTAATGAACTACCGAACTTCACCTACCGATAATTCATTAAGTACCCTACAAGGAATTTTAAAACAATTTTCTTATCTTTGACAAGTGGTGAGCATTTCTAATAAGTATTAAAAACATTTAGTTGAAATTAAAACTAATTAATATTTTTGACCATTTTAGTTTTCTGCAAATTTTATAAAAATTTTGACAGAGTTTCCTCTGTATTTTGAGAAAACCGTTCTTCGAATACCTGTAAAAAGCACTTCTAAAAGTTTTTCTCAACCACTACTTCGGTTTCACAATCAAACTCAGTCAATTTCTCAAAATTCACAAGTTTAATAGTTCTCAAAATACTGTCAATCAATGTTATTCATATTTCATTTAAAATAAAATAATTTATACACAACCTTACAAATTTATATCAAAAGAAACATAAACTAAACTTTATTACAAACTTCATACAAATTTGTGTACAAGCTGCTCAAGACCCATTTTTACATGTCCATACATTTATGTGCAATATATACATCAAAAGAAGTATTTACAGTTAGGGTATAAATTATACCCGAAGGCTTCAAGCTGATGACTTCACACACTTCAAAGATCTGCTGCTCCTCTAGTCTCTCAGATCTGACAAAGAATAAAAGCTATCGCTGAGTACTAGGACTCAGTGGTGCACAATATACTGAAATAATCTTCATGCAAAGCTTAAAGCACATTCATTCAAAAATTTGGCTAAACATAAAAATTAAATACAATCATGCATTGTGAGATTTTACATGTAAACCAAGTTCATTTCAAAGTATCAAAACACATTTCATAAAACCCACAGTTAGATCACGCCATTCGAAACAAATAGAATCTCAATAGCCAGAGGCTAAAGAGAAATCACATGAATCTCAATAGCCAGAGGCTAAAGAGAAATCATATCACAAGGCTAGCTAGCTCAAATATATGGATATCCATTCACATCCTCTTCTACTGCCACACCTCAACACTTCTCCAGAGAAGGAATCAAAATTCAAAACTAATTACCCCCACTAGTCGTGCTAGTGAGGTGTTCAAATATGTGGTCATGACACTGTGGTTTCAAAACTTATCTTAACAATTTGCTAAACATTATCTTTTCAAATATACATAATAACTTTCAACAATTTAGATCAAACATCATAAGAATGCCATAATCCGATATTTCATATTATTCAAAACGATATGCAAAAGATGATTATAAAAGTATATGTTGTGCACAAACCTCAAACGAGTCGCCTGTTGGCCTTGACTCGACTCCTCGGGTTCTGTCCCGATATTCTTTTCCACTGAAACACGAAATTTTCCAATGTTTCAGTACTAAAACTTAAAATAAATCCAAAATAAACTTAACTTCACACTTACCTAGCTCTAACGTGTTAAATTCGACGTTCTCGAAATTTTATGTTTTGGGTTACTATTCACTGCACTATTCAAGTCAAATTATTGACTTTCTAAGGCTTAATAGGTATGGGAACTCCAACTTCACCCACATACCACATTTTGGTCATTAAACTTGTTGGTTTTGGTCATTTTCTCAAAGCTTAGGTCATTTTGGCAAAATTGCCAATTTTTGATTTTGGTTCTCCGAAGTTGCACTATTCCATTGGTCGATCTACTGTTGGAATTTAACAAAACTTCCTTCATAGAAAATGTTCCTTATTGTCTTAAGTGTATTCTCATTTTTGGATCACCTCAATCAGAGTTTTGTAGCTCAAGTTATGGCCAAAATAATTTACTGTTCACATGCACTGTTCATGCTGCAATTTTGGGTTCTGGCAGATTTTGATCCAAGTTTGGTCAATAATTTGATCAAGTTAAGTTCATAATTTGGTCTCACTTTTTTCATATGAAATGTTCTACTATGTCTTAGGTTTCCATCGGTTCAAGAATCGCCTAAATCCGAGTTTTCTAGAGGGAATTATAGCCATCCAAACATTGCTGCTCACTGAAAATTCTGCAGAGTTGCAGGTTTAGTAATCTAACTTTGCTCAATAATTTGAATGGGTTAATGGCATAATTTGGGGTGATGTTCTTCATAAAAGTTTTAGATCTATATGCCCTCTAACCCCTGGCCAAATTTCAGGTCAATTTGACCTGTCTAACTCGAGTTATGACCAAATGAACAGTTACTGTTCATTTGGTCAGTTTAGTGCAGTGGCAGCCTGCAATCAATTCACTTTGGTCAATTGTTTCACCAAGTTTTGGTCAGTTTTTGGCCATGGTTCCTTAATGAAAATTGTGCTCTTTTATGTCTATTTTCATCTCCAATTGGTGGCATATCAATGGGACTTGTAAAATTTGAGTTTTGTTCCTTCAGTGGGTTTGGTCATGTCACAAGAAGATGACCATTGACCTACGAATTTGGTTTAATTTCCTACCATTCCCACACAACTTATTTGGTCATAATTGACCATTATTTCATGTCACAATAGGTTAAACATGCCATTTATGTATTTCTCTAAATTTTGGTTCATAAACCCTAGCATTGAAACCCTAATCTCACTAACTCTTGCATTTAACTACTTCTAATGATTTTAATGTTAATCATTTAACTAAGTAAAGTTTCTAAACTCACTCAATTGCATCATATTCATGCAAACCACACTCCTCTCAAGCTGCCCGAAAATTCAGTTTAATTCTTCCCCCATATTTGTTTCATTTAAATCAAGTTCTAAGCTCACTTAATTACCTAAACATGCATTTGAATGGAAAAATAGTAAGTTAGCATACTAACCTTAACTATTTTGCCAATTCTCCAATTTCTCTCCTTCTTTCTTCTTTCTTTCTTGTGCTTAAGTTGAGATTGCAAGGTCTAACAAGGTTTTTATGGGATTTATGAAGATTAAGTGGAGCAAATTAAGCTTAAATGTAAGCTTAATGAAGGATTTTTCATGGGAGCTAAGAGGAAGAAAATAGGGCGGCAAGATTGGAAGGAAGAAGAGAATTTTCTATTTTTTTTTTGTTTTATTTTCCTTAGTCTTATCCCTTTTTAAAGACCAAAATTCCCTAATTAATAAAATAATTAAATTAAACCTTTATGACTTCATAAATGATGTCAACCCTTTGACTTTTCCAACCTCTTTCCTTTTCTTTTTTTTCTATTTATATTTTTTTTTCTATTAGTTTTTTAATTTAATTCTCGATTCCGAAATTTTTTTTGCTCCGATTTTATTTGTGATTAGGTCGAGTCACTCGGGTCAATTGACCAAATTGCCCTCACCGTTCATCGGTTTGTAAATAATCCAATTTTTCTTACGGCTCTCGACCTAATTATTTGACCGCTTAACAGCTTCTTTTTGTGATTTTCTTTTCCATTGTGTCCATAAGGGTCTTAAGGACCGCAGCGTCACTTTTACGGTTCGAAATTTGAGTTTAAAATGACTTGCGATGCGTTCGAGGAGGTCACTCATCGCTGTGACTCTCGGCTCGTTTAACTTCTTATGTTCTGTTTTTCTTGTTTATACTTAACTAATTGAACATTATTAATTATTTGTGTTTATGGCTTCTCTAATTGTCTTAAGTGTGGCCCTAATCCCAATAATTGTCCGAACCGACACCGATCACCGGAACAGTGAAATATACCAGGCTATACCAATAGGGGTGTTACAATTCTCCCCCCCTTAATTAAATTTCATCTCGAAATTTTACAGTATCAATCTACGAGCAGTTTGTGGATGTTGTCTCCTCATGTCCTCCTCTCATTCCCAAGTAGCCTCCTGGCCTGAATGATGGTTCCACAGCACTTTTACCAATGGTATCTGCTTGTTTCGTAGCTGTTTCACCTCATAAGCCAGAATCTCTATGGGTTCTTCTTCATATGTGAGGTCTGGATTCACTTCAATTTCCTCTACTGGTAGTACCTGAGATGGGTCTGATCGATACCTCCTCAACATAGACACATGGAAAACATTATGTATCTTCTCCAACTCTAGAGGTAGTGCCAACCGATATGCCAAAGGACCCACTCTTTCCAGAACCTCATATGGCCCAATGAAACGAGGACTCAGTTTCCCCTTCCTGCCGAATCTCATAATTCTCTTCCAAGGAGAAACTTTGAGGAAAACTTTTTCACCCACTGCATACTCAATATCCCTTCTCTTCAGATCAATGTAGGACTTCTGACGGTCTGATGTAGTCTTAAGTCGATCACGAATCACCCTGATTTTCTCTTCAGTTTGTTGAACAATTTCGGGTCCAATCATTTTTCTTTCACCCACGTCATCCCAACACAATGGGGTTCTACATTTTCTGCCATACAAAGCTTCATATGGAGGCATCCCAATGCTTGATTGGTAGCTGTTGTTGTAAGCAAACTCAATCAAAGGCAAGTGTGTATCCCAACTACCCTCAAACTCCATCACACAAGCCCGTAGAATGTCCTCCAAGATCTGAATTACCCTCTCAGACTGGCCATCTGTCTGTGGGTGGAATGCAGTACTGAAGTTCAATCTAGTTCCTAGGGCTCTCTGAAGACTACCCCAGAATCTAGAAGTGAACCTAGGATCTCTGTCTGACACGATGGATACTGGCACTCCATGCAGTCTCACAATCTCATCAATGTACAACTTGGCCAATCTTTCTAAACTGTAGTCCATCCGAACTGGCAGAAAACGAGTAGACTTAGTCAGTCTGTCAACAATGACCCAAACTGCATCATGACTCTTCTGTGTCCGCGGAAGTCCCATTACAAAATCCATTGTTATTCTTTCCCATTTCCATTCCGACACTGGTAGTGGATGTAACAACCCAGTAGGTACTTGATGCTCTGCCTTCACTTGCTGACAAGTTAGGCATTTGGATACAAACTCTGCCACATCTCGTTTCATACCCATCCACCAGTAATGCTCCTTTAGCCCCCTATACATTTTTGTGCCACCAGGGTGCATGGCAAAAGGAGACTCATGTGCTTCCTTCAAAATGATCTGCCTCAAATCAACATCATTAGGAACACATATTCTGCCCTGGTGTAACAGTAAACCATCATCTCTGATTGAGAATTCTGGTTTCTTGCCCTGCCTGACTTCTTCCAATAGCTTTTGATATTTCTGACCATTCTGAGCAACCATTCTAATCTGATCACTCAACACTGGCTGTACATGCCATGCAACTGCTGTCTCCCCATCATCATTAATCTCTAAGCTAGCATGCAATGATCTTAACTCATGTACCAAAGATAAAGGAGTAACCCGTAGACTCGCTATAGTCTTGCAACTTAAGGCATCAGCCACAACATTAGCTTTTCCTGGCTGATAGTCTATCAGACAATCATAGTCTTTTATCAACTCTAACCATCTCCTCTGTCTCAAATTCAGCTCTTTCTGGGTGCCTAAATACTTCAAACTCTTATGATCTGTGTAAATGTAACACTTCTCCCCATACAAATAATGTCTCCAGATCTTAAGAGCAAACACAATAGCTGCAAGCTCCAAATCATATGTTGGATAATTCCTCTCATGCGGTTTTAGCTGGCGTGATGCATAGGCAATGACATTTTGATTTTGCATCAATACACAGCCTAACCCATTGTGAGAAGCATCACTATAAACTGTGTATTCTTTACCCGGAATAGGTAAAGTCAGGACTGGAGCTTCAGTCAAACATTTCTTCAATTCATCAAAACTCTGTTGGCATTTATCCGTCCACTGAAATTTTACATCTTTTCGGAGTAGCTTAGTCAATGGAGATGCCAACATGGAAAATACCTTCACAAATCAACGGTAGTATCCAACTAAACCCAGAAAACTACGAATTTCTGTTACCTTTCTGGGTGGCCTCCAATTAAGGACAGTTTCAATCTTACTTGGATCTACTTTAATGCCCTCTGCTGATACTACATGCACCAAAAAGGATATCTCCTTCAGCCAAAATTCACATTTCGACAATTTGGCGTATAGCTGTTTCTCCCTCAAAGTCTATAGTACAATCCGCAGATGTCTGTCATGCTCTTTTGCATTCCTCGAATAGACCAATATATCATCGATAAATACCACAACAAACTGGTCGATGTATGGTCTGAAGATAGTGTTCATTAGATCCATAAAAGCAGCCAGAGCATTAGTTAACCCGAATGGCATGACCAAGAACTCATAATGGCCATAGTGGGTTCTGAAGGCAGTTTTAGAAATACTCTGCTCTTGTACTTTCAGCTGATAATAACCTGATCTCAGGTCAATTTTGGAGAACACAGCTGCACCCCTCAACTGATCAAACAAGTCATCAATACGGGGCAATGGGTATCTATTCTTTATTGTCACCTTATTCAACTGCCGATAATCAATGCATAACCGGAGAGTGCCATCCTTCTTCTTTACAAACAATACTGGCGCTCCCCAAGGTGACACACTAGGGCGAATAAAGCCCTTGTCAAGCAACTCTTGTAATTGTATTTTCAACTCTTTCAATTCTGCAGGTGCCATTCTATATGGCATTATGGAAATTGGGTCCACACCAGGCATAACATCAATCTCAAACTGCACCTCTCTTTCTGGAGGTAATCCTAGTAATTCATCAGGAAACACATCCGGAAAATCACATACAGTAGGGATGTCCCTTAGTGCTGGACTCCCCACTTGGGTGTCTATAACATGTGCTAAGTATGCTTCACACCCCTTTCTGATCATTCTTCTGGCTAGTGCAGCCGAAATGATGTTTGATGGCAGTAAATGCCTCTCCCCGTGTATTACCACATCACCGTATAAAGGGAGACCAAAAGTGACTGTCTTCAGTCTACAGTCAATCATGACGTGATGTCTGGCTAACCAATCCATGCCCAAGATGATATCATACTCTCTGAAGGGCATTTCAATCAAGTCGGACAGGAAAACATGTCCTTGGATCACCAAAGGACAGTCTCTATAAATTCTGTTGACCCGGACCTCTTGTCCTAAAGGACTAGTTACTAGCACTTTAAAACCCATTTGCACACATGAAACAGCAAGTGAACTGACTATGCTAGCACTAACATATGAATGGGTTGAACCCGGATCAAACAATACAAATACATCTTGATCAGAGATAGAGAATGTACCAGCTACCACATCAGAAGTCTCAGCTTCTTCTCGCTATTTCATTGCGTAGATTCTGGTTGAAGCACTTCCTTGTGTTGATTGACCAACTGTGCCCTGACTGCCTGAAGTAGTGCCTCTACCTCTGCCTCTTCCTCTGCCAAATGACTGTGAACCTCTGGGAGCAGGACTCTGAATAGATCCCTCGGCAGTAGTAGTTCTAGTTTTAAATTTCAGCTTTAAATTTTAGTTTTAAATTTGTTCACTTATACTTTTCATCTTTCTATTGTTGATTATTTGTTGGTGGATTTTGCATGACTCATTGCCCTTTTTGTTAATTTTAAGATGAAATTTTTCCAAATTTTAACATCTTGGTTTAAAAAGAAAATTATTTGAATATGGATGTGTGAATTGGTGCTTTAAAATTTTTTTTTTATGAGTGCTTGATGAACATAACAAGTTGAGCAATTAGAATTCATGTTATGAAAGTCTAATCACTTGAAATCTAATTTGTTTTAATTTTTCAGGTACTGTGTAATTTTTTCAAATTTCGGTAGCAGATTTCACAACCTGTGGCACAATCTATTTTGGTTGTGTCGTAGCTTGTGTTCACTGGGCACAATTTAGGTAGAATATTTCACAACCTGTGGCACAATCGATTTTGGTTGTGTCGTAGCTTATGTTCACTGGGCACAATTTGGGTAGAATATTTCACAACTTCTGGCACAACCTCCATCCTTGTGTTCTAACTTGTGTCATTTATTTTGTTTTGCAGGTTGACAACCCAATTCACCAGAATGGGCCCGCGACCAACCCCATGCTAAAAAGCCCACTAACCCATGATTAAAAAAAAAAAAAAACCACTAACTAACTAAACCAAACCCATGGCCCATAGCCCATTTAACCAAACCCATTCCCAAAAGTACCACCACCTCCACCAGATGGCAAGGGCAAAGGAGTTATCATTCATGACTGACCAACTTCTATTTTCAGTTTATATATTTCATGTCTTTATTTTAGTTGCTTAATTAATTAGTATTTTTAGTAACTTATTTAGTTAATATTTTGCTTGTGTTACTTTTCTTTTACTTGAAACATTGCTTATTCAGTAATTTTTTTTTAGTTACTCATAAGCACATTTTTCTTTTGAATCTTTAGTGCTTTGCTCACTTGCTTTTAATATGCTAATTCGGAATTTTACTTCATGGTTATATTTTTGAGCTTAACCTCTTTATTTCAACTTTTTTAGTTTAATTGCTTTAATGGATTTCATTCCACTGTTTCTTTTGCAATGAGTGCAACAGCTGTCCAAATTTTATTTAATTAAATTAGCTGCACCTTCAATGAGGTAACAATTCTTATCTCAGCTTGAGTCATTTTCAGCACAAGTTGTGCTACCACTTATGAAATAGGGTACCCCTTATCCACTTTAGGCTTACATATCCATTCTTTATGCACATATTAGCCACTTATTTTCTGCACAATATTTGAGAGAATCCATTGCATTGATAGCCAAATTATCCCATTCCTTGCAATCTTTTAACATTGAGGACAATGTTCATTCTGAGTATGGGGGAGAGGGTAAATTTGTTGCAAAAATTATTTTTCCTTTTCACTTGCATATAGTGACATACTCATTAATTCATACTTGTACATATTCACATATATATACTGCATATAGCTTCATACACTCAGTTATGCATACTTAGTTACATATAGGTTGATTATACATTTATACATTCATGCATTTTATTTATTCATTTAAAATTTTTGGATTTTTAAACCAGTCTTTGAATTCCAGAAGCTGCTTATCCAAGCAATCCAACTTGCCTTTAGATGGTTAGTGGAATGAAAGTTCCAGCTGGGTACAAAGTCTTAAGCATTATTCTTTCTCTTACTTAATAGCTGAAAATTAATATATTTATCTACGTATGCAGATTCTGATTAGTTATTTTGAGTTTTGAGTGTCTGAATAAGCCTTTAAGGAAGAAAATGGTCATTGTCGTCTCACCATTCCTAGAACAAGCATCTTAGATCTTTCAAAGAGAAATTTTTAACTTGCATTTGATAAGAATATGATTTAGGCATTCCTTCATATTTTTAAACCTCAAATTTAGCTTTAACCTACCTTAATTTCATTTCAACCATTGCAAAAGCCCCCCTTGAATCTTAATTCCCTAATTTCTTTGGAACCCAAATTATTTACCGAGCCATAAAACCTAAACACTACCACCTATTTATGAAAATAATATTTTAGCAATTAAGTGCATAAAAAAAATAATAATAAAAAAAACTTGGAGGATTGAAATATCTTGAAAAGTGCTAGAGTAATTGTGAAAAGTTGATAAAAAAAAAGGGTCACCAAAATATCCCAAAGGTAATTTTGGGTGTGACATGAAATAGGGACACATACAAAATTAAAAAAATAAAATAAAATAAAAATATAAAAAGTAGTCCCTTTATATAATCATTATGATAGCACTTGAGATTCATTGTAAATTTCTTTCCTCTTGATTTAAAAGAAAACAAAATTATACATAAAAAAAATGGAAATAAAAAAAAATATTGGATGCACTTTGAGTTTTATGATTAATATTATTCTGATATTTTGTTTACCTTATTCCCTTTATTTGTTAACCATAATTTTACCCTATTTGACCCCATTACAACCCTTAAAAAGACCTAATGATTCTTTGAAAAATGCTTATTATATTAGTGGAGTTAGATCTTTTATGCTTGTATATGGGTTTCGCAATATAATCTTCCATATATTACTCACCATCTATTTGAGACACATTGGCTATCTATTTCATTTAGGTTTGTTTTGGCACAATTGACTCTTGTAGCTGGTTGGTATTTGTTGCTTGGGTTGATTGGTTAATTCTTAGCTATTCTGTAATTGTTGAGAGTGATTGCTTCATTCTTTGTGTTTCGCTGGTGGGAATTTGGAATGTTGGTGGTTAGAGGTAAGTTGGTGGTTTGGATTAGTGATTTTTGTATTTTCAAAAACTGATTCTATTCCCTTCCAAATGAGTTTTAATGAAATTTTGCTTGGGAACAAGCAAGAGTTTGAGTATGGAGGAATTTGATGCATGCATTTTATATCATTATTTAGGTATAATTTTTATACATAATTTACCCTTGTTCATAGCTATTACTATAGATATTAGCATATATTTAGTCAATTTTGTAATTTTACACTTCTTAGTTTAATTTTTGAAATTTATTTGTTTTGTAGGTTAAATTTGGAGAAATTTGGTGTATTTTGATCAGAGCAGCTACTTGGAAAAAATTAGAGTTGAATTACAAAAATTTTGAAGTTGAGTTAAAGAGGCCGAAAGTGACACAACCTGCGACACAGCTTGTGTTACAGGTTGTGTCAATTGTCAGATATGCAGTTTTTCTCAGGCAGCAGGTTTCACAACCTGCAACACAACCCGCGGCACAACTGATTCAGCTTGTGTCGTTTTACTGAAAATGGCTGATGTGGCATTTTCGTTCCTCTGATTTAATACATCACTTTCTCTAGAATCTTCTGCCTTTTTACCCATTCTAGGGTAGACCTCTAAACCATATAAAAGCTCCTTTATCTCTTTCTTTCTATAAGGAGAAAAGGAGAGAGATTTTGCAAGAAAGAAGGAGAGGAAGAGCAGCTCGTGAAGTCTGGTTTTGTAGCAGCAGCAACAGCAGCCATTTTCTGCAACTTTCCAGCAGCAAAATCTTTATCATTTTACTGGGTTTTTCTATTCCTTAGCTTATATTTTTATTATTTCTTCATTTCTATACTTGGGTTTGTCTTGAAACCATGATTTGTGAGTAGATATTTGAGATTCTAGAGATGAGTTTGTAAATATTGCTTTGTATTGTGGTTTTTGAACTGATTTAGTCATTTAAATGAGATTTGCTACATTTTGATTTATTGCTTATGAGCTTGTTGCCTTACTTGATGAATGGGCCCTCATTAAGTTAAGTTTTAATCCTTGACAGATGGACTGAAAAGTGAATGTTTGGGATAGATAATCTTGTAATAAACTTAGTTTTCTTGGTGTTAGAGATAAGCTAAGAGGATTAAGGGAACTTTCCAAAATCAATTAGAGCTTTAATTGGGTTTTTGTTAGGTTTGAAATACCGTGAAAACATGGTTTGATTTAATGAATACCAACTTTAAAATGCTTGAAAAAGGTTTCAAAGAACTAAGAACTGATTTCCCTCAAAATTGCAATTCTCATGTGTTTGGCTAAATTAGGGATAAACCACATGCAAACAATGTTGAAAACCCTATCTCTAGAATCACTTTAATTTTTATTGAATTTAGATTTAATCCCTCCCAATTTCATAAATAGAAATTTCAAATTAAATTTTGGTAATCTAGTCTAATTAATTTAGTTAATTGTTTGATTTAGTTTAAATTCCTCAAATACCAATCTTAAATTTTAAATTTCACATTTTTTATATCTTTAAATTTTACCATTCTAATTAGCTTATCCTTTTATTTCCAATTTAAGCACAATTCCCTGTGGGAGCGATATTATTTTTAAAACTATGCTACTGTGACCCATGCACTTGCGGAAGCTACTTCACAGCTAGCACAATCACCTTCCTCTTCATACCTTCCTTTCGGGGAAATCCACCAAACATAACCACAATATTGACACCTATACACACTTTAATAACATCAGTAGTAGCAATAACTCCAGCCAATAAGATATAAGATGAGGTTTAGGAAACATGAAAGGTGAGAATTATAAATATATAGCTTAAACTAGTACCCTAATGTTTTGAGGGGTACCTTTAAGTAGAGGAAAGGCAGCATCTATCAATTCCAATTTCACCCCTTCAAAGCTTCACCTGCAGGTTCAATTGCAAAATTACTGGCTGATCAGTGCCTAGCATGAGCCCCTTTGCAACCATAGGAACAATCGCATAGCCTAAATGCGAGAATCACATGCTTACAGCTAAAAAGGCTCACAAACCCAAAGAACACTTCAGAATTTGTCCAAATATTTGGAAAACATAAAATCACATTATCCTGATTTCTTTTTTCAAACAAGAATGATATATATTAATTGAGAAAAAAAAATTAAACTAAAACATAATTTGGCTTGCCTACAGCACCAATTACCAATACTCTCACAGGTTCCTTTTCCACTTTCAAGAAATTACACCTATATCTAATTATCTTCCAAGACAGAATAAGGACAAATAAAGCAACCAAAATCTTTTGAAGTAGCACAACACAATCCAAATCCATCTCTTGCCATTGCTGAAAATATTGGCTGTCCAGATATGAAGTGTTATTTTTGATGAGTTTGAGAAAGAGAGAGACAATGGTGATGGAAAGGGAGATAAAGGTTATATATAGGAGAAGGGAATGAGAATGTCAAAACTCGAGGATAGAGATAACCGCGACGAAGATGATGAGATGCGCTGCTTTTATCGTTAAAATGGGACATGTTTCCATGAAACCTATGAATCTCTTGGTTGCAAAATGACCTATTTCTTTGGATCATTATTATAAATCTATTTGAGGCCAACCTAAATTATGTATTGATTTTTTTTTCACAATTTATAGAGTACACTTGGTGAATTAAAAAATAATGCATCATATATTCACATGAAAATAGTTATATCATAAAAATAGGAAGATAAAACCTACTATTTTGTGAGTGAAGGTACACATGCATCGAGAGCACATAATAATTTATCATTTTTTTAAATTTATAGAGTACACTTGGTGCATCCAAAAACTAGTGTATCGTATATTCACATGAAAATAGTTGCATCATAAAAACAGAAAGATAAAACCTACTATTTTGTGAGTGAAGGTACACATGCATCCAGCGCACATAATAATTTGTCATTTTTTTAAATTTATTGTATAGATCTTGTAACACCCTCCCTGTAGCAACTCCGTACATTCTACTGTTCCGTTGACCAGTGTCGGTCTGGACAGCTAGAACGTCCGGAAAAATATTTAAACTAAAGTGAGGAACCATAATTAACTCAAATATTAATAAGAAAAATTTAGGAAAAATTTTAGAAATAAAATACAACTAAGTTGAATGAGCCGGTGCCCTAGCGATGGGTAACCCAGTGGGAAGTTGCGGTTCTCGCAACTAGGAGCCCTAGACCAGAGGGAAAATTCATAAAATAATTTTTAGGACTCCAGAGAAGGGTCATTGAGGTTCCTATGGCATTAGAATGCCAAGAAAATACTTAGGAAAATTTTTCAATCGGTATAGACAATTTTGGTCTGTTAAGCCAAACGGAGGGCATTTTGGTCATTTTGCCTTCAGAGGTGATTTTTGGCCGACTTGTCCAGTTAAGTAAATAATTATTATGATATAAAATGTGAATAAATAATGCTAAAAATTAAATTGAAAATGAGTAGAGAAGAGAAGAAAAGAAAATGGAAGAAAATACCAATTATGATATCATATGATGTCATTAAACACTTACCCACCAATCATATTTAATCGACACTTAAATTAACTAATCAAATGTGGATAAGAATACAGCAAAAACTCAAAAAACTCAGCAGCCATCACCTTCACAAAAATTCAACCGTATTCCCCAAACTCAATACCCATTCCACCATTGAAAACTTACCAAAGCTTTATAACCCACCCAAATCTCACTTAAAACCCTAAGTCCACTTCAATAAAATTTTTCTTTACATCTTGAGCAAGTGTTTGGCTGCCAAGAAAGCCAAAGAAAGTGAAGGAATTTTGAGTGAAAAAATTCTGCTCACAAGGTTAGTGTCCAATCTCCTCCTTTTCTTGCTTAATTCATGTTTAAGGCCATGAGTCAAGTGGAAATTGTCATAAAAACATAATATAATTTATGTGTATTTATCTATACAATTTCTGCAGCTTAGGGATGTTAAGGGTTTCATAAATTTCCTTGAAACAAAATGGTATGTGAGCTGCCTTGACATGAGATGAGTGTTTAAACATTTAAGTGCAAGTGAAGTGTATGTATGAAACTAGAAAAGTTGGAGACTTGAACAAAATTAGGTTTTGCTCATATAATGGTATATGAAAATTTTAATGGACAATTAGTGACCATTTGACTATATGTGAGGAGAAATTGAAGTGATTTAGGACAATGGAATTGAGGTTAGCCAAGCTGCCCTTGGTGACCTGCAGGGCTGGGCATGAGTCTAGCAGGTTTGGGCAGCAATAACTTGAATTGTAGAGGATCAATTGGTGCAAGGCCAATTGGACATGAAACTAGACACATAATGGCACAACTTTGGTGAAGAAATCATGCCCATAAAACCAAACTAAGTGGACAAAAGCTTGCCCTAATCTGGGTGACCTGTAGTCTGCCTAGGCAAAATGACCAAATGAACAGTGTTTGGTCATTTGGCCATAAATCAATGTAGAAAGGTCCAATTGACCTGAAATTTTACCAGCAATAAGCTGAGATATAAACCAACAACTTTCATGAAGAAACCTAACCCAAATTATGACCAGAACATATTCAAAAAGTGAGTTGAAGTCACTGTTCATTACACTATAGATATGGTCAATCCAGAAATTCTGGACAGAATTTCAATCCGACTAGTTATGATTTTTTGACCATAACTTGAGCTACAAAACTCTAAATGGAGTGATTCAAAAAAGAAAATGCAACTAGACAAAATAAGGAAGAACTTTCATGTTGATCAGTTTGCCAAAATCCCACTGAAAAATTGACCAATGGAACAGTAAAGATAAGGCATAAAAAGTGAAAATTCTGCCCAACTAACATTAAGCTTAGAAATGGTATTGGCAACCAATACCAAAAAATTTTGAATGCAAAATGTGGTATGTTGATGATATTAAAAATTAATGTACCTATTGCCTATGCAAAAGTCAACATTTTTGTTTGTAACGATCGGGCTCCCACCACTAGAGGAATTGTCCGCTTTGGCCATAAGCCTCACGGTTTTGTCCCATAGGTGGAATGGAGAACTTCCCAGGAGGTCACCCATCCTAGGATTTCTCTTAAGCAAGCACGCTTAACCCTGGAGTTCTTTCAACTCTCCAGGCCATTCCACCAAAAGGTGCTTCTTGTGATTACCGTTACATTTGTGGTATCAGAGCCGCTTCGTGTGCAACCTTGGGCAATGGTGGGGCAAACCTCAGCGAGGATGCTGAGCCCCATAAGAGGGGTGGATTGTAACACCCTAGGCAAATCCCACATCGGAAAAACACGGGAGAGATGCTGGGTTTATAAGTTGGCGGTTCGTAACCCCTAGTGACGCGTTTTAAAACCGTGAGGGCTTCGGCTCAGAGCGGACAATATCACTAGTGGGCCGAGCCATTACATTTGTGGTATCAGAGCCGCTCCGCGTGCAACCTTGAGCGATGGTGGGGCAAATCTCAGCGAGGACGCTGAGTCCTATAAGGGGGGTGGATTGTAACACCCTAGGCAAATCCCACATCGGCAAAACACGGGAGAGATGCTGGGTTTATAAGTTGGTAGTTCGCAACTCCTAGTGATGCGTTTTAAAACCGTGAGGGCTTTGGTCCAGAGCGGACAATATCACTAGTGGGCCGGGCCATTACATTGTTGACCAATGAATGAAATAGTAACACTAAAACTTAAATTCCAAAAATTGTGAAACTTAAAAGTGTGAAATGCCCTAGTATACCTAACAAGATTGGTTTGGATAACTTGGCATGCCAATAGGGTTCAGTTAGCAGTATTGCACATGGCATTATGCCATTCTGTGATTTCATGGCTTTTAGCCATTCTGACATTGTGTTGATATTTGGCCTTGTGCCTATTATTATTATAGCTTATTAGCTGTTCTGTTGCACATCGGGAGATGCATATGTGACTAATGGTGTGACGGCCCGAGGTACTAGATACCCAGTGCCAGTTTACCCATTTATCCAGTCCAGTCATCTAATATAGGTTACTTAGGCACCCAAAATTGAAAGTGAATAAATTTAATGAAATAATAAATAGAACAAGTACATAATAAATAAGATTACCAATAATGAAAAAAAAATTTGTCTGCATAAGACATCAAAACATGCACTGCATATTTACTTCCTGTTATTTCTTTTTATTTTATTATTAGCACCACTAAGCATTATTGCTTAGTGCGTTGCTTTGCCACGTGAGGTTCCGAGATATCGACCGAGAGCCCAAGAAACCACGCATCGGTGAGAACTCCTGCAGCTCTGCATAGTGTCCGTGTCACCTCACCATCTTCAGTGCATTGGTAGGACACTAGGTTTCATTTTGGTATTTTTTAACTAACTTTTATTTTCTCATGTGTAATTGAGACTTATGTAATGTATTTTGATGTTAATGTAAATAATGAAAATTGTGTTTATGAATGGAAAATTGAGTATTTATTTATTGCTTGTATATGAATACCATGAGAAATGAATGATTGAGAAATGGAAAGGTTGTTGAAAAATATTGAGATTTTGATGATGAAATGGAGTTTGGGATTGATTGAAAATTTTGGAAGTGTTTTTCATAGGTTCCAAAGAACTGTTTTCTCTATTTTTAGCCGGCACTCTGCCGAATTTTTTAAAAAAATTTGCGGAACCTCAAATAAATTATAATTTCAATGAATGACTTAAATGAAATATATTGTACTTCATAACTATGATAAAAATAAATTAAGAAAGAATAAAAAAATGATTGAGATAAAATAAAGTGTTCCAGTACACTGTGTACTCGGCTATACTGTAGACGGGTAAGGAGTGTCACAGATCTTATTAAATCTGTTTAAAAAGTTAATATAAATATTTAATTTCAGTATTTGATTTGCATATAACACTTTGTTTGGAGCAAGTTTTTGGAGGTAGTAAAAATTTTTTTAATATAATTAGGATAAATGCACTTGTTTGGGGGGAGGTTTTATGGAAAAGATGAAATTTTTTTAGGGTTTTTTGAGGTTTTAAAAACCTCTAAAACCTTAAATTTCTCAACTCACTAAATTAGGATGTTGAAAATATTTTTTATAAATTAAATATTAATTATAATCAATTTTTACATTCTCATATAAGTTAGTAAACCATTATTTACCTTATCTTCCTTCTAAACAAAGTAATATTAAAAAATCTTATATTAGTTTCCGTTACTTTTTCTTATTTTATTTAAAAAAACTTTACCTTACTTCTTTATACCTCTGTCAAATAAAAGTAAGTGTTATGTTTGTTAAAAAAAAAAAAAAAACCTTAAAACTTTTAAATCTATATGTAGGTTTTACTATCCAAAGAATCTTTATTTTTTTATATTCGTGAAGAAAGTATTTTCCCCAATTCCAAATTACAGATTTTTTATTCATTTAGTTATATATATATATATATATATATATATATATATATATATATATATATATATAACAATGAATAATTATATAGCGAGTAGGACAATAAATGCATGAAATATTTTTCAAAGGGGATATTTTAAAAAATATATTAATATTTAGAAAAAAAATCCTCTCAAGGTGGAAAGATTCTAAAATATATCAGAGTATTAAACAATAATGCCTATAGAAAGAAATAACAAATAGTTTCTTCATCAATTTTAAAAGGTAAGCCTTATATGTTATGTGAGAGATGGTGTATAAAAAAATATAATCAGTTTATTACTTAATTGTTTATTACTTAATTTTAGAAGGTTAGTTTCATATATTATGTGGGTGAGAGATATTAATATTATTAGATGCATTCAATAATTTCTTTATAAGTTATATTAAATATTTTAAAAAATTCTTGTATATACCCGAATGTATTTAATATAATGTGATATATATAATTTAGTTAAATATATATATCTGAGTGTTGATAAAAATCACTCAAATATTATTTATGTTATTTGGTGGAATATCATATTTGAGTTTTTATTTGCCCAATCTCTTGTAAAAAAATTACTTACCATATATTTATTTGAAATAAAAAATAAATTCAAAATTAATGGCTAATATTTTATTATTAAAATTTATTTATTTATTTTATAAATTTTTATAAATTTATTTATTTATTTATTTTCTGAATTTTTAAAATTAATTTTTAATAAAATATTAACTACTCGCTTTGGAAAATAATATATCTATGTTTAAGCGGAAAGAAGGAAGAACTAAGAACCATAACACTTGTCAAGATAACCCCGAGCCCCCTAATAGCAGAGCAGAGCAAGGCAAGGTTCCGTCCAATAGAGTTGGAAACAGTAATGCCGCGACTGAAGGCAGCAGCAGCCTTACTTGTAAGGCGGAGTAGAAGCTGTTATTTCCATTACAGAAACCTCTCTTCTCTTACAAGCAATTCCTCAATCGATGATGATCCCGATAATCAAGTTGTTATTTTTTCTTTTTCTTCATTGAATCCCTATTTATTTTGTGTAATTAGCACTTTGATCTTGCTTTACTGCCTTATATTACACAGGTATTAGTTGAAGGCAAAGCTTGTTCGAGAACAGCCATTCTCAACAGACCCTCTGCCCTCAATGCACTCAATACTAGCATGGTTCTCTTCTAGCTTTTTCCTCATCATTTCTTCTTAAATTACTACGTTTTTATACTTGTCGTATGAGAATTACTTAATTGAATTTTTTTTTTCAATAATAATATTAGGGTGCGCGATTGCTGAAATTGTATAGATCTTGGGAGGATAATCCAGATATTGGTTTTGTGGTGATGAAGGTAAAATTCCAGCGCTTGCTTATTATTTTAAAAAAAAAATGTTTAAATTAATTTCAATTTGTGCTAAGGGACTGGGCCTCGTTTTGAATCTGTGAAGGGCAGTGGCAGGGCATTTTGTGCAGGTGGAGACATTGTTTCTCTTTATCACTTGATAAACCAAGGTAAAGAGACAAGGATAGTATGCCTCCGCTAACACCTACTTGACAAAGTTCTCATTTCAGCCGATTCTATTGTTCTTTATCTTTGAAAAAAATTAAAATGCTTGCGTAAGTTTATCCATTGAAGTTAGCATGCTGTTTGTTACTGTCTATGCAGGCAAGTTGGAAGACTGTAAGGAATTTTTCCGGACAGTATATAGTTTCATATATGAACTAGGTACATATTTGAAGCCGCATGTGAGTATTCACAATTCTCAAATTATTAACAACTTTGCAGATTACTATCCTTTCTGGTTTTTTATATCTAGAAACAAATGATTGAATGTCTTCATGTTTCTATGCATAAATATTCCTCGTATAGCAGACCTTTCGTTGCAATACCAATGAGTTTTATTAGTTTCAAACTACCATTTGTTCTGGTATAATAGTACTTTTGTTATTTTTTAAACTTGTGCATTGATAATCTTGCTGTAGGTGGCTATTTTGGATGGCATTACCATGGGTGGTGGTGCTGGAGTTTCAATCCCTGGTACATTCCGAGTTGCAACTAATAAAACTGTATGTAACAGAAAAATTATGCACCATATTACGTTTTGAACATGTTGGTAATCGTTATTTTTTTCCGAAACTGTTCTGAATCTTTTTGTTATTTTTTGCGAACATCATTTTTCAGGCTTTTGCCACCCCTGAAACTCTTATTGGATTCCACCCTGATGCTGGTGCATCCTTCTTTCTCTCTCATCTGCCTGGTCACCTAGGTATTCTTGCAGTATCATATTCTCTTCTTCTCCCCCTCCCCACCTCTTTATTTTTCTTAAGGACTCTGATGTGCCAATGCGATGTGTTTCTTCTTTGAAAGAGTGAAAATGAAGGTGAGAATTATTAAATGAAGATGAATGGTTTATTCCTGCAAGATATCTTTTTAATTAGAGTGCAAACCTTTTGGAATCCTTTTCCGCTTCTCAGTGTCTCTTGAGTTGCTTTGGCAACCTTCTCTTAAATGAGTGCTTGATGGCTCTTGTAGTTGCTTTGAGGGATATTGCACAAATTACACATTCAGCAGGTGAAAATTTATCATTTGAGTTAGTTGTCAATTCCTAACTATTCTTGAATTTGTTTTATGTAATAGTTGTTCTCGGCAAAAATAAAGAGATGGGCTCCATTTTCTGCTACAAGATGTGACTATTTTCATGATCATTTGGATTAAAATGGTTGTTTGAATGGCACTTGTTTTGTCTTTTATTTTGCAATATAGCAGATTAGTCAGCTACCATGAAGTCAGAAATGAAAGTGTCAGAATGTATTTAATGAAGCTAGTTGTCTGAGACACTCACACACATTATAACATGTCTAGTAACAAGAAATTGGAGTATCAGCTTGCTATGGTTGGGAATTGATGAGGGCTGTCAGTTTTCTTTAATATTATTCTGATATGAATTTGATTCCTGTTTGTAGGGGAATACTTAGCTTTAAGTGGAGAAAAACTCAATGGCGCAGAAATGATTGCTTGTGGCCTAGCTACACACTATTCATATAGTGAAGTTAGTACTGATGGACCCTTATCTACATTTTCTTGTTCTATTTTGTCTTTCCTTGTCTCAGATCATTAATATATCTTGTTTATTTTGATCTCATAGAGGCTTAAATTAATTGAACAACAGCTTGGGAAACTGTTCACAGATGATCCTTCTGTCATTGAAGCAACTTTAGAAAAATATGGTGACCTTGTCCATCCAGATAAGATGAGTGTAATTCACAGGTTTGTTTTACTATGTGAAACAACGAGTCATGGACATTGTAGTGATAGGTTATTTTTGGAAACAAACAAATTGGTTTTCGTTTACCTTTCACAGCAGACAAAGAAAATGTCTAATCTTTTTAACTTGAAAATTACACAGAGCATAACTAATTTATTGATATAATCATCAAGTTAACTGATCCCTTGTCTCATTTATTTAGGATTGAAACTGTTGATAAATGTTTCAGCCATGACACTGTTGAAGAAATATTTGATGCTCTGGTAAGCATATATTTTGATAGTCTCACTGTTTTTGTTAGTTTAGATTTCAAAATCGCAAACCCGTTTATATGTGCATAGTATATTTTCCACAACATTTATTTCAGAAGGTTTTGATCTTTCTATATCTTTCCCATTGCTAACAAAGAAAATGAGGGAGTGGAAACAAAATATTCTCCACTGGAATAGCATTCAGTTTAGGAGATTCCGGTTAAGGGGGTGGTAATTTTCTCATCAGTTTAGCTGTTTACCTTGTGGTGTTTCACATTCATGACAAGATTGGAACAGATTTGGAGTCTTGGATATTTGTGCATTGCCTTGTTTTGACACTTTCTGGAGGACTTGATAATCATGGGATGGAGTCAACTCTACTTTTAGAAATGCGTTCACCAAAGTAGTAAGTCAAATCACCCTAACATCATAACAAGTTGTTTTGCTGAAATAACCACTACTTTTAGGAAAGCGAGGCTTCTGGAACCAATGATGCATTTTGCAATTCCACTCTAAGAAGACTTAAAGAGGCATCACCATTGAGCTTGAAGGTTTCCTTAAGATCTGTGAGTCTCCTCGTGTTTCTAGGCTCTCTTCTGAAATGAATCAGCCTTAATCATGTTTCTTAAGATCTGTGAGCTTGAATCAGCCTCTCCAGTCCCATTCTTAGACCTGAACTGTTGCCATTGATTGTTCCAGATAAGAGAAGGTAGATTTCAAACACTCGATCAATGCTTGGTTCGTGAATATCGAATGTCCTTACAGGGAATATTCAAGCAGATCTCCACTGATTTTTGTGAGGTATAAAACTTTTTAATTCATTAATCAATAGAAAAACTATCCACTATCTTTATCACAATATTTTGTTTTTGTAATTCCTTAGGGTGTTCGTGCACGAATGGTGGACAAGGACTTAGCACCGAAGGTATGAATTGTCTGTATTATGAATGGTGATTAAAAAGAAAGCAAGTCTGTATCACAAATGGACAAGGACTTAGAATTAATGGTGGCATTTGACAATCTAGATTAAAAACTCCAATGTTTAAGTGCAGAATGTAGCTGCAAGATTAGCCTAATAATGTATACTTCTGATAGATAATTGAAATAAGCAGCGCCTAAATACAGGAAGTCAGCCATTTTGGTCGTTAAAAATAAAATAGCAGTAATTATAATGCCATTTCTTGGAAAACATGCAGTGGAATCCTCCGAACTTGGAACAAGTGTCAGAAGACATGGTGGAACATTATTTCTCTCCTCTCAGTGAACTGGAGCCTGATCTAGAGCTTCCCACCGAAAAACGAGAAGCATTCACCTAGTTGTTACTAAAGGTCTTCCATTTGATTTTATTTTTTTTGAAAGATAAAGAATAAGTACATGCAGCAGGCAGATGAGAGGAAATTGAATTAACGGGTGAACCTTTCATTGTTAGGGGTTTCATGATACAAGTGTTTTCGGACAGTGGAAACGGGATAAAAATAAATCATCATTATTATTTTTTTTCTGAAAGCATCGACTTATTTGATCCTGATTCCTGATGTGTTGACATAGACTTATTTTACAAGTTGAATAGCGTCAAAGTTGGAGTTTCTACTTAGTATCATTAATCACTGTCATGAACATTTTATCATTTTTTGAAAACTTTTTTTTTTTTTAAATTAAAAGTGATGAATATCGCTGCTACAAACCCCCTACTCCTCATGCTGCCATAGAACATGGTTCTGTCATTTTGAATGAATAATAAGTATATGTTGCGTCCTTGCAGTCCTTCGAATTCCCTGTACAGATCAGTATTCCAAACAATCTGCATTATATTATGCTTTCCCTCCACTTTTATGAACCTTTTCAAAAAAAAAAAAGGCATCTAAATTTCCATATTTATCTCAAATTTGTCATACTATAACCTCATCCCATACAAGTTTGAAATGGAAATCTCCAAACAATCTAAAATGCAATTCAACGGACACGTACCATTGTGAGAAGCAAAATAATCTGATCACTATAAACTAACTAAACTTTGCCGTTGTGTGCTAGCAACCTCCAAAATTCCTAAATAATATGTTCAAGTTCAAAGACCCACGAAAAAGAAACAAATAAACTAAAAATAAATTGGTGAATTATCAATGCTACACTGGCTGTATCTCTAAATTGTTGTGCGCATCATTTCTAGTAGATTGATCATCTGATGCAGATTCTTGGCTCTCACCAAAGTTCATCTGCTGAGCTGGTGGTGGATTAACAACAGTCATCTGCATAGCAGCATTTTCAGATAGATTGTTCTTCATCTCTCTGTGCTCCTGACACAAGGCACACCAATGCAGGCAACAGTGGACTGGGCATGGGTCACATGGTGAATTCTGCAGAAGAGTTTCACAATAAAGTCAGCAAATATCAATCAGCATTTAGCATCAGATTTGTCCATGAGCCAGCAAATAGGATCAGAATGGCCCATCAAATGCTAGACGATAATGTTGATAACCGATATCAAAATTTAATTGCAGAAATGCACTAAGGTCATGTTTAGTATAGCGTAATCAAAACTATAATATAATCGTGATTACATTGCATATTTAATTACGTTGTTTGGTAACACAATATAATTTGACACAATGGAATTTCAATTGTATAATTATTATCCTGTTACCACAATCGCTATCACCATCACTTGATCATGGTTATGGCCACTTAGTTATTATCACCTCTACCACTACCTAGCCACTACCACCATCACTACCTTATCTTACCATTACCATTACCACTATTGCTGTTGCTATACTACCACTTAACCATCACTATTACTTGACTATCAATCATAGCAAGTATTACTATTTATTATTAACATTATAGATAAATTAAATATTAAAATAAAAATTATCATTACATTATACTATTTATATTTTTATTTTGTAACCAAATAAATGAATGTAATGATAATTATATTATATTACATTATAATTTTAATTGCAGCATATAGTTGATTGCATTGCATTAAATTATGCTCTGCCAAATGTAACTTAAGTGTGAAAGAGTCCAAATTTTGTGGGTACAAGATTTTTCAGAAAAATCTTTAGACAGAAAACCATTATGATACAAAAACTAAAGCATTTCAACAGTGCATGAATAATTACATATCTTCTGAGATACTATGTGCGCAATGTCAAAAGTACACGAATACTCTTGTACAAGTTGTTATACTGAATTTAACAAGCAATGAACACAACAAACATGGAATTCAAAAATTACCTTGAGATGATATTTCTTCTGCAATAGTGCAATGATTGACGAAAAACACCAGTGTATATCCCACACATCCACCATGTAAATAACAGACCCTCACAAATGAGAAAAGAAGTCTTAGGATCAATACCATAGAAAAATAGAGTAGCTGCTGCAAGCGCCATTCCACCTTCAACACACATGGCATGACAAACGCATCCATGGGTCCAAGGAATATCATCTCTCAATGTTTCTATATTATGTCCAAACAACACACATGGGCAAAAGAGGCCAGTGCGGCCTGCAACATGCGGCCTGCAACATACGTAATGATATTACTTTAATACGACAATCATTGGAAGAAAAAACTAACTTTCAGTACCTATTATTATTTTAAGCAATCCACTAGAGGTATAGGTCTTTGCATAATAACCTTTCTGCTTTCTTACTCCTAGCAACCCAAAGGATTCCCCCAAATTTACTCTCTCAAATGCGAAATGTAAGACCCTCTGATTGAAGCATCATAGGCGTGGAAAGTTTAATTTCTGCCACTGCATCTTGATTATCTTTCACTGAATATCCTTCCCTCTATACACAGCTTACTATGCCTCCGCAACGAGTCTCAAGAAATAATTCTCAGAAGGGACCAAACTTCTTGAAAAATTTAGAATATCAAACTGAAAAGATTAATATTTGCGCAAGCAAAGAACAAATTGCCTTCCAAATTCCAGCATATGAAAGAAAAGATTAGCGTCCTAACTCTTTCCATGGATGTTTCAGTCGAAATGATGACAAAGTCAGAAAAATTAATGGCCAAAAAAAAAAAAAAACATAGATGTGGAGTCTTACAACTCTCAGTGTCATCAGCACAGCCAAATATTCCGGTTGTCCAATCTTCATCGGCAGGAGGTTCATAGCTTTCAGGTAGAGCTTGGCCGCATTCAGCACATCCGTGTATAATTAACTGTAAAAAAGGCAATAAGAGATGCTGAGGTGAAACAGTAATAAATATGCTGATAACAGGATAGAAAATCCTTAAGAAATCCCTAATTGGAAGCGCATTTTCACATCCATCCCAATCCCATGGACATTGTGTAGATAAAAAGAAAGATGAAGAGAAAGAGACCTGAGGAACTGGAATCGGCTGATTGAGTTCGCCGGGGGTGATATCTTATGCCGGCGCTTGCTCCTTCGTTAACTTCACGTACCTTGACTGCACATTACCGTCCTCCATCTGATCCAAAACCTTATCTAATTAATTACCAACTGTATATACACATGCTTTATTTAGATGCATCTGGGGATTAAAAGAAATTCAGAGCATGGAAACGAGAAAAAGCTCAAAGGATAAGATTCTAACTATCACATGATACCAAAACAAAAAGATATATGCAGCGTTCGTTTCCAACCCTCAATGTTGACATTTTTCAAAGTCTTTTTTTGTGCACCTGATGCTCAAGTATGGATTGCTTCAAAAGGGTTTACTTCGAGGAAAAGGAGCAAACATCATCATTAACAAGAGAAAGGAGAGACAGATTTATCATTTATGCCACAGCAATGCCCTTTTCCTCATGCCAACAATTAAAATTATAGCAGTGAACCAAATGTTTACATTCGGCATTGACCAGAAGAGACAATGAAGAACCATTCAGAGGATGATGGCTGATGGCAAAACAAAGCATTTGCGACTGATGTATAATCTGATCATCTGACTCATGGAAATTAGAGAAAAACATTAACAGGATAATAGCACAACTAGGTGGATACTCGTTGTAGTTATTGGCAATCAAACAAGAAAGCATCATGACGTTATGAATGGCCAAATTAAATTTTTATCTACTACCAAATTTAGATAAAATGGTAATCACATATGGGAAAAAAATCTAGGAGCTCAACAGGCTAACCAAGCAATAATTAAGATCTTCTCTTACCCGCAACAACTAATCAAGTGCCGTCTCAACCAGAATTGAAAGATAAACTGATTTTGGTCTTGAGAGAAGAGAAAGGGCAGGGGTGATTTTCTCGTTGATTTGCAAGCATGCTTATCTTTATACACAAACCAAAATCCCTTCTATAAGATGACAATAACATATATTATAACTTAACCAGATCTGAATGATAAAATGAAGAGAATTTTGTGATTGAAAACATGGTACCTCCTGTTGATGGGTCTCAATTAACTCCAATTGTCGTTCACCACTTTTGCCACTTCAATCTGAAGAATAATTTATGCATGAGATAATAAAATGAAAAGATGATTAGATAATAAAAAGAAAGATGAACATAAAGAACAAAAACAATGTGATTTTACTATTTCCTTCAATTCTTTGATACAAAACTTGATTGGCATATTCAGAGTGGTGAACATGGACCAAGAAAATCAATCCAAGACATCCATGATGAAAAGAGTCATTTTTTCTCGCAACAATGAAGAAGGCAGAAGAACCAATGCCTTGATATATCTACAAGGAATGTAAAGATACAACAATTATGCCTTCAATAATATCTAGGGGAGAGCAGTTTTCGGTTTAAACCAAAAAATCGAACCGAACCAATTGAATTTGGTTCAATCGGTTCGGTTTTAAAATTCAATCGGTTCGGTTCGGTTTATAATTTTAATAATTTTGGTTAATCGGTTTGGTTCGGTTATTTTTCATAAAAAAATTAAAAAAACCGACCCGAACCGAAATTATTAATATATATAGGAAATCAAAAAAATCGAATCGAATTGAATCGAACCAAATCGAACCGAACCAAAATCAAAGAAAACCGAACCGAACCTTAAGATTTTTGAGTTTTGATTTCTAATTTTTTTTGTTTTTATGTTTTTATTATTTAGATTTAATGTTAAAAATATAAAATTTTATAAATTTCGGTTTGATCGATTTAAAATCGAACCGAACCGATATTTATCGGTTCGATTCGATTTGATTTTCTCTTATCAATCGGTTCGGTTCGGTTTTTAAAATTTTTTATTTTCGATTTTCGGTTTTATCAGTTCGGTTTGGTTCGGAACCGAACCAACCGTTTGCACACTCCTAATAATATCTACAAGGTAAATGATGCAATTAGAACTAAGCCATCTCATCTTACAATTCAGTCTCTTTTACCAACCAAAAATAACTATAATTACCTCAAGCCTAGAAAGAATATCGTGATTGCGCAAGATCCTCTTATCCCATTCAACTATTGCAGTAGCTTGCTTGTGAAATTTCCAAGCACGCCTCTTGCAGCTCAGCATTCCCACTATTTGTAATCTTCAATCAAAACAGAGTACATTTAGGTTTAGATAGAATAAGCAGAATGACAGAAATCAAAAGGCAGAAAATATATAGGCCAAATCACAGAATAAAGACAAGGCAATGATCAGGAGAGAAGGTGACTGTTAGCATAATTACAACAATTAACATGATTATATAAGATTTGTGTAGCATAATTACAGTAATTAGCATGATTATAGGAGATTTATGTAACATAATTATAGCAATTATTATTCTTGTCTAAATTAGCTCATATTCTCATGTATAAATAGATGTAATATCTTTGTAAATAAGACACAGATAAATACACAATCATTTCCTTTATTACTTGTATTCTTTCTTCTAACATGGTATCAGAGCCGTAAAGCTTTTATTTCTAGTTTCTAGGGTCTCTCTTCTCTCTCTACAACCTGTTCTGGTTCATTCTTTTATTCCTGTTATTATACCATTTTTTTTTCTCCTCATCTTGTTATCAATGGAGAAATCTAATATTTCAAAATCTATTGCAACAGTTCTGACTAGTTCCAACTATAATATTTGGGTTCAAGGAATGAAAAGTTTTTTGATAGATCGCAAGCTTTGGCGTATTGTTACCGGAGATATCACTACGCCGACGAGAGAGAACGATGAAACTGATGCAAAATTTGCTGACCGTCTTGAGGAGTGGGATAGTAAAAATCATCAGATCATCACCTGGTTTCGCAATACCTCTATCTTGTCCATCCACATTTAATTTGCTAATTATGACTCTGCAAAAGAAATCTGGGATTTTTTTGCTAATCGATATCAGACCATTGGACTTGCCCACTATTATCAGTTGTGGACTACTCTTCATAATCTGAAACAAGAAGCAGGTCAATCTGTGAATGATTTTCTTGCCCAGGTCCAACCCATTTGGAATCAAATATCTCAGGCCAAAATCAGTGAAGATCATCTTCATCTCATGCAAGTTCTAATGGCTCTTCAATCAGAATATGAGGCCGTTTGAGCGTCCCTACTACATCGAAATCCACTCTCATCATTGGATACTGCTATTCAAGATATTATTTTTGAAGAGACTCGTCTCAGTTTGGATAAAACTCCTCAATTTGAAACTGCTCTTGCAACTACTCAATCCTCACATCAGAAATCTGGCAATCAACTCTGTAAGAATTGTAATCAAATTGGTCATGCTTTTGCATATTGTCCTACTATAGAATGTAGATATTGTCATGGTTACGGTCATATTCTTGAACATTGTCCCACACGCCCTCCAAGACCAAAAGGAGGGCATTCTAAATTCAAGAATGTCTCAAAGCCTGGATCTTCCTCTGTCACTGCTGTTGCTGCTACTGAGGGTTCTACTGCCATCACCATGAGTGATCTTGAGGCACTATTCAAATAGGTTATCTCTTCTAATTCTCCTGCTGCCATGTCTGTCACTTTGGGTAATTCTTATTGGCTTTTTGACTCTGCATGTTGTAATCATATGACCACTAATCTTAAATTCTTGTCTTTTGCAAAATCTGTATCTTCCTTACCACCAATCCATACTGCAAATGGTACTAAAATGAACATCACACATACTGGTCATGTGTCTACCTCAAATCTTCATCTCCCTGACACCTATTATATCCCTAATTTGGCACTCAATCTTATTTCTGTTGGTCAGTTGTGTGAAAAATGACTAAATGTTATTTTTTCTCCCCATCGTGTCCATGTACAGGATCCACAAATGGGACAGATTCTTGGGGAGGGTCGCAGAGTGGGTCGATTATTTGAGCTTGCATCTTTACATCTTCCTTAGAGATTTGGGTCTGCAGCTACAATCCCTAATTCCTTCATTCACCAATGGCATCTTCGTCTTGGTCATGCTTCTGCCAGTAAAATTCAACCTTTAATTTCTCGTGGATTATTAGGATCTACTAAGTTTGAGTCATTTAATTGTTTAAATTATCAGCTTGCAAAATAACCTGCAATATCTTTTTCTCATAATAATACTACTTTAGACACTCCTTTTGGTTTAATTCATTCTGACATTTGGGGTCCTTCTCCTATTTCTTGAATGAATGGTTTTCGTTATTTTGTGATATTTATTGATGATTATTTTCTGTATACTTGGATATATTTTTTGAAACATCAATCTGAGTTATCACAAATTTACATCACATTTGCAAAAATGATTAAAACTCAGTTCTCTTGTGACATTAAAATTCTCCGAACAGACAATGCCATGGAATATCGGGATTCTTCTTTACTTCAGTTTCTTAGTCAACAAGGCACCGTTGTTCAACGTTCTTGTCCTCAAACCTCTCAACAGAATGGGCGAGCCAAATGCAAGCATCGCCATATTCTTGATTCTGTACGTACTCTTCTTCTTTCTGCCTCATGTCCAAAAAAATTTTAGGGAGAAGCAGCTTTTCATGCTGTTTATATTATTAACCGTCTTCCTACCTTGGTTCTTCATAATTTATCTCCTTTTGAAATGTTGTTTGGACAACCTCTTGACTATTCCATTTTTAAACCTTTTGGATGTGTTTCTGTTGTTCTTTTACAACCTCATGAACATACCAAATTAGAACCCCGTGCTCGTCTATGTTGTTTTCTTGGTTATGGCATTGAACACAAAGGGTATTGTTGTTGAGATCCTGTTTCTAATAAGTTATGCATCTCTCGTCATGTTACCTTTTGGGGCAATACTATGTTCTCTTCTCTTTCCAAATTTCATCACTCTGTCAATACTGACTCTCTATTTTTCACTGACTCCTCCAAAGAGCTATTTCTAAGTCCTGATCCAGGTGATTGTGATGTGCTCAATATTAGCCCAATTACACTTGCCTCTGTTGAATCTGCACTAGTTATTGATCCAGTACCTGCGCTTGCATATCCTCCTAGCACTACTCTTCGTCGTTCTACCCGTGTAAGAGAAACTCCTCATTATCTTTCTGATTTTCACTGTTACTCTACTATTGCAACCCTTCATGAGCCTCATTCTTATTGTGAGGCAAGTACTGACCCTCTTTGGCGGCAAGCTATGACTAACGAACTTCAGGCTTTAGAGAAAACTCATACTTGGGATTTAGTTGATCTTCCACCAAGCAAGACCCCTATTGGTTGCAAATGGATTTACAAAATCAAGACCGTTCTTATGGAACTATTGAACGCTACAAAGCTCGCTTAGTAGCCAAAGGGTACACTCAAGAGTATGGTATCGACTATGAAGAAACTTTTGCTCCAGCGGCTAGATTAACATCTATTCGCAGTCTCTTAGCTATTGCTACAGTTCGTAAATAGAAACTTTTCCATATTGATGTCAAAAATGCTTTTCTTCATGGTGATTTAACAGAAGAGGTTTATATGCATCCTCCTCCTGGTTATCATTCTCCTCATAAGGTTTGTAAACTTCAACGAGCCTTATATGGATTAAAACAAGCTCCCAGGGCCTGGTTTGCGAAATTTAGTTCCACTCTTGCTCAACTTGGTTTTCTCTCTAGTCCACATGATTCTATATTATTCACTCGCTGAACTGATAGTGGTATTTTCTTCTGTTGCTTTATGTTGATGATATGATAATAATAGGAGATGATTCATCTGGTATTTTAGAGTTACAACATTATCTCAATCAGCATTTTGAAATGAAAGACCTGGGTTCTCTCAGTTATTTTTTGGGTCTTAAAGTTTCTCAAAATTCTAATGGCTATTATCTATCTCAAGCCAAGTATGCATCCGACTTACTTTCTCGAGCAGGCATCACTGATAGCAAAACAGTATCAACCCCATTGGAGCTCAATTGCAAACTTACATCTCTTGATGGCACTCCTCTTGATGATCCTACTTTATATCGACAGCTTGTCGGGAGTCTTGTTTATCTCACAGTTACTCGACCTGATATTTCATATGCTATTCATCTGGTCAGCCAGTTTATGTTTGCTCTCCGCTCAACTCATTTCTATGCAGTACTTTGAATCCTTCATTATATCAAAGGCACTCTTTTTCATGGTTTGCACTTTTCTGCTACCTCCTCCCTAGTATTATCTGGCTACTCTGATGCTGATTGGGCTGGTGATCTGACAGATCGTCGCTCTACAACTAGTTATTGTTTCTTCTTAGGTAATTTTCTTATCTCTTGGCGTAGCAAAAAGTAAACTGTTGTTGCACGTTCTAGCACAGAATCTGAATATTGTGCTCTTACTGATGCTACATCTAAATTACTTTGGTTACGGTGGTTATTAACTGATTTGGGTGTCACTCATTCTTCTGCCACAATACTTCATTGCGATAATAGAAGTGCCATATAGATTTCTCATAATGATGTATTTCATGAGCGTACCAAACACATCAAAATTGATTGTCATTTTGTATGTCATCATGTTGCTCATGGCACCATATGTTTGATTCCTGTCTCCTCTATCATCCAAACTGCTGATATATTCAGCAAAATGTATCCTCCTACTCGCTTTCAGGATCTCTTAAGTAAACTCAAGTTGGTACCTGTGCTACCACCTTGAGTTTAAGGGGGGGGGTGTTAGCATAATTACAATAATTAGCATGATTATAGGAGATTTGTGTAGCATAATTACAGCAATTAGCATGATTATAGGAGATTTGTGTAGCATAATTACAGCAATTATTATTCTTATCTAAATTAGCTCATATTCTCATGTATAAATAGATGTAATATCTCTGTAAATAAGACACAGATAAATATAAAATCTTTTCCTTCATTACTTGTATTCTTTCTTCTAACAGTGACTTTCAGCAAAGTGATTGGTTTCAGTAGCCATGTCATCCCAAATTGAATTAGATCTGCATGTATTTGCTATTCTCTCTCTCTCTCTCTCTCTCTCTCTCTCTCTCTCTCTCTCTCTATACACACACAAAAAAATTTTATATTGTGGAAACCCAATATTTATCTATTTATTTATTTATTTATTTTAATTAGCTAACAATAATTTAATATATTTATCTAAAAAAATGAATATTTTATTGGATGGCCTACTTATATATTTTTTTATATATATTATTTTTGAAATTAAATATATATCTTTAAACTGAACAACCCAGTTCAATAATAACTCTGATCCTATTCTACACCTAATAAAACTCTTAAAATATATACACCATAATCATCTCTTTCTACTAAACTTTGCTCTCAAAGCCTGTTTATCATCTTCTTGTATATCAAATACTCTCAACAGGTATTTTTCATCATCTTTTATTTATTGTTATATATATATATATATATATAAATGTACGATTTATATTCTAATGTGCACAGAGAATCTCTAAATTTTTACTTCTCTATTCATCACCTTCGATTATATTTTCAAAGAGATTCGAATATTCAATCTGTCAGTTAAAATTGTCTCTCTTCTATTGAAAATAACTATTGTCTTGGAGGTTCTAGGTGAGTGGTAATTACGGTACATGGCACCATTTTAGTCCCTTTCAAAATTTCTTAGCATTAAGTTTATTATTAATTGAAATTTTAAATCAATATTTTAATAATTATTTTACATGTGATTTTCTAGAGTTTTATTTTATTATTGAATTTTATTTCGATTTTGATTAAATAATTAATTTTGTCAACTATCTCTACGCCAACTGATGTGTTACACTGAATTGATTTAAGATTGATTTGATTTTATTGACTCTCTAAAATTATTGAAATAAACTATTGGAATTGCACTATCAGTTATTATTTGCTATCTGAAATTTTTTATTGATTTTGATTGATTTGTACAAATTGATTTTCTGTTTTGAATTGGTACCTGTGCCCAGTATCTGTTTCTGTTATCTGGCCTCACCGTGTAGACTATCACGGTATTAGATTGCATTTTCGAGTCATGCATCATTGCAGTTTATGGTTTACATTAGTATCATATGCATTGATATCTATGAAGGAGGAGGAAGGTATCTAATATCTGATAGCGCGCTTACCATCTGGCCTTTGGTGATGTGGGGTATCATCACCCTGGTGCACTGTACCATAAAATTTTTATTGAATGAATTTCTTTTATATATATGTTTTATGAAATTATTTTATTAATGATTTTGATAGCATGAGCATGATTTTATTGAATAGAAAATTTATTGTGAAATTATCATTCACTGAGCATTTAGCTCAAACCATGTTTTCTCTGTCTGTTATCTGTTTCAGATCAATAGAATTATGCAACTGATCCAAATATTCAGTCTATTTTCTGGAGAGGGACAATCTTTGATTTGTTCTCATGGTATACACGAATTCATGTTTTCTCGGGCTAATAATTAGTTTAGTTTATTGAACAGTTTAAGTTTTTATTTGAAATCTGTAGAGACTCTGCAATTTACTTATGAGATATTTATGATGTTTATTCAGCATTTTGTTTATTTGGATTTTGTCTATTTTTTCAGGATTAGTGAGTGACAATATATTCATTCAAGATACTTTGATAAGGCTTGCATGATTTAAGAATACTTAAATTATGCGCCGGTTATGGTTCAAAATTTTGGGTCTTAACAAAGTTGGTATCAGAGCTCGGTTAAGGTCTAGTAAACTTGAGAAGCATAGGATCCTTAACGTCTTTTCAGTTTATCATTGCTTTAGATATCTGCGTCATTCGTACTTTTTCACATGTCTTAATTTGGCTCACATTTTCAGATTTAATACTTATTTATTAAAATGAATAGGTGCCTGAGTCTGTTAAACATAAGAGGAGAGCTAGGGCCAAGGGTCTTAATGGTGCAAACCTTGATCCAACAAGGAGGTTACCACCTCAAACTATTAATCAGACATCTGAACAGACGCCTATGGTTAAGATTGAGGCACAACCATTCCTTTGTTTCTCTATACTTTTCCATGATATTTAGTACACCACCTACTTTGTTAGAGTATCTTTTATCTGTATCAACACCTATGAGGAACGCAATAGACATTGATATGGTGTATAGGTGATGTATAGTTCACATTGGAGATAGGGAATTAGCTACAAATCTTGTTTCTTTAGATATATTTGAGTTTGATGTGATTTTAGATATGGATTAATTAGCCACTTATCACGTTTCATTGGATTGTCATAATAAAGTTGTACTCTTTAAAATTCCTGGGAAGGCAGAATTTCAATTTCAGGGAGATCGCAGTATAGCCTCTAGTAATCTTATCTTAGTAGTGAGTGCTAGCCGATTATTGCGAAAGAGGTGTAAGCGGTATCTAGCTTATGTTAGAGACGTTCAGGTAGAAGTTGCTGGTTTGGAGAATATTGCAGTGGTTAAGGAGTTTCCTAATGTGTTTTTAGAAGATTTATCAGGTTTATCCCCAGAGAGGTAGAGTTTGGTATAGACTTATTTCCTGGAACTGAGCCCATATCTATGCCACCTTATTGTATGACACCCGCAGAACTTAAGGAGTTGAAGGAACAGCTACAGGACCTACTAGATAAGGGGTTTATTCGCCCTAGTGTTTCTCCATGGGGTGCTCCTATGTTATTTATGGGGAAGAAGGATGGGTCTTTGAGAATGTGTATTGATTATAGGCAATTGAATAAGGTGACTGTGCGTAATATGTATCCTCTCCCATGCATAAATGACCTGTTTGACCAACTTCAAGGTGCAAAGTATTTTTCCAAGATTGATCGTCGATTTGGGTATCATCAATTGAGGGTCAAGAAAGAAGACATACTCAAGACGACTGTCACGACCCAACCTATGGGCCGGACCGGCACTAGGACCTGGGCCAGCCTAAAGCCCCCAAGGCCCGTAGTAAGCCTAACTATTTATTAACCCAACTCTAAGGCCCATTTGGGCCCAATTTCAAGAAATCAACCGGACAGAGTCCGGCCATAAAATGGACCTACCAACGGGGAGTTTTTGACTCACCCGACCTGTAAACACAGTAAATACTCAATTGGGGAGCTCAGCTCACCCTCCTCATACTCATATCATCATAAAAACATACGGGAGCTCAGCTCCCTCATCCAGTCCATCAAACATGCATATCATTATACGTTTACAGGTCCAACATGGTAATAATATTACAGACCAAAATCAAATAAATATTTCTAACACATGCGGAAATTCTAGGAGTAGATAAAATTACAAAAATATTGATAAACAACCTGCAAAGGGGAAAGGCAGGTTAACCACAATAAAATCCTCCTGTAGCCTGAAAAATATTGAACAGGAGTGAGCGTTCGACTCAGAGAGTAAAATATCAATTTTAACCATAATCTCTATATCTATCTGAAACTAATGCACCTTGTAGAGTGAAATGCAACATCAACAATAAATTCACATCATAACAGCAAAAAGGTAATTTGGAGCACTCACACACCCAGTAATATCAATCATAATATATGGGAGCTGATCCCCTATACAGCTCTCTTAAATCCAACCTGGTGCCAGCGAAAAACTCAAGCCGGACTTTCGCTTAATAAACCAAATCGGGGTCCCAGCGAAGAACTCAAGCCGTGTCTACCCCGAAGGACCGGGTCCCAGCGAAGATCTCAAGCCGTGTCTACCCGTCCTATCCATAGTCCACACCACATCACACGCACGCCAACGCACGCACACTGCTCCAAATTACCACAACAACATACATGGCACTTTCATAGTTATGAATGCAACATAAATCGTGCCTAAAGTTTAACTACATAAATATATGCATATAAGTGATGCATGGACATGCTTGAACATATAATAATAGTGAAATTACAATTAAAATTAATATTTTACTCACAGACTTGACAACGGTCACTGGGGCGGCTGGGCGGAGGAAGAAGGCTGTCCCGGCTCACCTGACAATTACATTACAATTATTTAATACACATGACTCAATATAAATCCAGAAAAGACCAAATACGTCCTAAGTCGTGCCGAAAATCCTGCAGAGTCTCCCCTATACCTAGGACCTACCCAACCTGCAAAAGGGCTCAAATCACACTTCTATATTCGCAACTCATATATCCACAATTCAATCACATCACACAGCCCCTCCTGGGCCCATCAAATCAGTCATCCATCACAGTATGTAAAATTTCAATTTAGTCCTTATAATTGATCATTTTTGCAAAAACTGCCCAAATAAGCTCTAAAAATTCTAAAACTTTGCCCTGCGGTCCTTAGCAATATTACTAGGCTATTGCAAAAAGAATCATAATTTTCTGAGCTACCACGAATATTTTATGGATTTTCAATCCTATTTAAACACTAGAAAATTACGAAAAAATAAGGTTCGGGTTTACCTTTGCCGATTCCGACTTCGGGGATGCGCTCGGGACGTCTGACAATGGGGGGGTAGCCAAAACCTCGGTCCAATTCAGAGACTTTTCCGATAACGGGTCTGTCTGGCCGAAAAATCACAGACCTGGTCAACTGTTGAATTTCCGCGAATTGAGGATACCTACACGAAGCCCACAACACAGGGGTTAGTACATAAATTTTTCAGAATTTTCTAAGCTCATTTAATGCTCGGAAAGACACTGCGAAGTTCCGTGGGACCCACTGAAAAACGGTGTCGGAAAAATTCGAAATTTATGTCGCCGCGAAGCTCTCGACGAATGGAGCGCTCTGGTACTCTCGGTTTCCTCGTGGGATTCACGATTTGCGAGAAATCTAGCCCGAAAGTCAAAATGGGCTAAAACTTTCCGGGCAAAAATTGGACAAACCGCTCGATGGATTTCGGTGTTCTTGGTGTCTATGGAAAGCTCTCGACGAGTAGATGAGTTTAGACACAAGACTCGGTCCGATTGGTGGCCGGATCGGTCGGATTTTGGCTGGGAAGATGAACGGTCGCGCGCGCGCGTCGCTCCACTTCGGGCGCCGTTTTCCGGCGTTCCAGGCGGCGGCCGGTGGGCTGGGACGGCTGGGGGTGGGCGCCGGCGAGCTGGGGTGGCAGGGGAGGCAGCGGCGCGGCAAGGGGAGGAGGGAGGAGAGAGAAAAAGAGAGAGAAAGGGAGGGAGGTCGGACGCGCGCGGGGAGGGGGAGGAAAAAGAAGAAGACCGGTCCGATTCGATCGGTCTGATCCAGTCCGGTTCGATTCGGCCGGTTCGATTCATGATACAAAATTTTGAATTTTTTTACTCTGCCTCGGACCGAAAACGAGGTCCAAAAATTCCAAAAAAATTCTAGAAAACTCAGAAAAATTTGTAGACTCCAAATATATTTTTAGTTTTGCCACGTGGTCTTTAAATAAATTTTTAAAAATCATCAAAGTTTATATTTTCGGAAAATCGAACCCGATTTTTAAAATCCGAAAAAAATCTCAAATAATTTCTTAAAATTTAAATAAAACTAAAATACCAATATTACTCGTAAAATAATAAATTTAAAATTTTGGGGTGTTACATTCTTCCCCCCTTACAGAAAATTCGTCCTCGAATTTTACACAAGGCAGAATAAAGTACAAGATTACACATTGAACAGATAAGGGTACTTGCTACGCATGTCCCGTTCTGACTCCCAGGTACACTCTTCCACCGACTGGCTCCTCCACAAAACCTTAACTATAGGGATCTGTTTTGATCTTAGCTGTCTCACTTGGTAGTCCACTATGGCTACAGGTTGCTCCTCAAATGTCAAGTTCTCTTTTAGCTCTATTACATCCGGCTGTAGTACATGGGAAGGATTTGGAATGTATTTCCTGAGCATGGAGATGTGAAACACGGGATGAACGTGAGAAAGGTTGGGTGGTAGCTCCAACCGGTAGGCAAGTGCTCCAACTCTATCAGTAACCTCAAAAGGTCCAATATACCGAGGTGCCAACTTGCCCTTCTTTCCAAATCTCATCACTCCCTTCATCGGAGAAACCTTCAGGAATACATAGTCGCCTATTGCAAAGTCCACATCCCTCCGTCTGGGGTCTGCATAACTCTTCTACCTACTGAAAGCTGTTTTCAATCGTTCCCTGATTAAAGGAACTATCTCTGAAGTGTACTGCACTACGTCTATATCATGCACCTTCGCTTCTCCCATTTCCGTCCAACACAGAGGAGACCTACACTTCCTTCCATATAGTGCCTCATAGGGTGCCATCCCTATGCTGGAATGGTAACTGTTGTTGTAGGCAAACTCCACCAAAACTAGCTGATCATCCTATTGACCTCCAAAATCCAAAACACTCATGCGAAGCATGTCTTCCAGTGTTTGGATTGTCCTTTCGGACTGTCCGTCTGTCTGAGGGTGGAAAGCCGTACTAAAGTTCAACTGTGTGCCAAGTGCCTCCTGCAACTTCCTCCAAAATCGAGAAGTGAACTGGGGCCCTCTATCAGATATTATGGAAGCCGGAATTCCATGCAATCTGACTATTTCTCGAATGTAGAGTCGGGCATACTGTGCCACCGAATATGTAGTCTTCACAGGCAAGAAGTGAGCTGATTTGGTTAGGCGGTCTACAATTACCCATATCGAATCATATCCTCGCGTGGTACGAGGCAACCCAGTCACAAAATCTATGGTAATCATTTCCCACTTCCATTCTGGGATAGGGAGCTCTTGCAGCTTCCCTGACGGTCTCTGATGTTCAAACTTCACCTTCTGACAAGTCAAGCACTTGGACATAAAGTGTGCTATGTCTCTCTTCATGCCATTCCACCAATAGCTATCCTTCACATCATGGTACATCTTGGTGGAGCCTGGGTGGACACTGTACAGTGTATAGTGTGCCTCTCGCATGATTTCATCTCTGAGATTGTCCACATCGGGCACACATATCCTAGAACCTTGCATAAGGGTGCCATCATTAGCAAATCCAAACTCATCACCTTCACCTTGCTGCACTCTTTCTATGATCTTCATTAATTGTTGGTCTCTGTGCTGGGAAACTCTAACTCTGTCTCGCAAGTATGGCCTCACTGAAAAATGAGCCAATAATACCCCCTCATCTGAAAGATCTAGGATTAAACCTTGATCCATTAACTCATGTACTTCCCGAATCAACGGTCTTTTCTCTGCTGATATGTGCGCCAAACTGCCAGAAGATTTTCTGCTCAAAGCATCTGCTACTACATTGGCCTTCCCAGGGTGGTACTGGATAGTGCAATCATAGTCTTTCAGAAGTTCCATCCATCTCCTCTGTCTCAAGTTTAAATCCCTCTGTTGGAAGATGTACTTCAAACTCTTGTGGTTGGTGTATATCTCGCACACTTCACCATACAGGTAGTGTCTCCAGATTTTTAGTGCAAAGACTACAGCCGCCATTTCCAAATCATGGGTGGGGTAGTTCTGCTCATGCCTCTTCAGCTGTCTTGAAGCATAAGCCACTACTTTTCCTTTCTGCATCAAAACACACCCTAGGCCAACTCTGGAGGCGTCACAGTACACGGTGTATCCTTCACCACTCATAGGTAGTGTCAACACAGGGGCGGTGGTTAGACACTCCTTAAGCTTCTGGAAGCTCTTCTCACAGTCATCTGTCCAAATGAATGGAACATTTTTCGGAGTCAACTTAGTTAAGGGAGCCGCTATCCTGGAAAAATCTTACACAAAACGCCTATAGTAGCCAGCTAGACCCAGAAAACTTCGCATCTCAGTGACTGTTGTAGGCCTAAGCCAATCAGTTACAGCTTCAATTTTCTTGGGATCCACTTGAATGCCATCACTAGAAACCACGTGTCCCAAGAATGAGATGCTTTCTAGCCAAAATTCACACTTTGAAAATTTGGCATATAGCTGGTGCTCCCTCAAAGTCTGCAACACCATTCTCAAGTGCCACACGTGTTCCTCCTCGGTCCGAGAGTATACTAAAATGTCATCTATGAATACGATGACAAAACGGTCCAAAAACGGCTTGAACACCCTATTCATCAAGTCCATGAAGGCTGCTGGTGCATTAATGAGTCCAAAAGACATCACCAAGAACTCATAATGACCATATCTTGTCCTGAATGCCGTTTTGGACACGTCCTCATTCCTGATTCTCAACTGATGGTAGCCTGATCGCAGGTCTATCTTGGAAAAGAATCTAGCCCCTTGGAGCTGATCAAACAAATCGTCGATCCGAGGAAGTGGATACTTGTTCTTCACAGTCACCTTATTCAGCTGTCTATAGTCAATGCACAACCTCAATGACCCATCCTTCTTTCTCACAAATAGAACAGGAGCACCCCAGGGTGAAGTGCTCGGACGTATAAAACCCTTGTTCAAAAGCTCCTGTAGTTGCTCCTTTAGCTCCTTCAATTCTGCTGGCGCCATCCTGTAAGGCGGCATTGATATGGGGTTTGTACCCGGCACAATATCAATGCAGAACTCTATTTCCCTTTCCAGTGGCAATCCTGGAAGCTCTTCAGGGAAGACATCCATGAATTCTCTGACAACATGAACATTTTCCATGTTGACACCTTCTACAGAGGTATCTCTCACCAATGCCAAATACCCTTGACATCCACGCCTCAACATTTTTCTAGCACTAATTGCTGACACCAAGTTATATGGAGCCACGCTCCTGTCACCATCAAAGCTAAACTCTTCCACACCAGGTATGTGGAAATGCACCTTTTTGTTCCTGCAGTCTAAAGTGGCATAATGAGTTGCCAACCAATCCATCCCCAAGATTACATCGAAATCCATCACTGGTAGAGGAACCAAGTCTGCTGGGAGGATCTTTCCATCCACTACTACTGGGCTACCCGGAAAAACCATATCTACATCTATGTTGTCACTAAGTGGGGTAGCTACCGACAAAGGACATTCTAAGGTTGTAGGGTTTCTACCCAACCTCATGGAAAACACAGGGGAGACAAATGAGTGCGTAGCACTCGGATCTATTAAAACACGAGCCTCATAGGAACAGACCGGAAGAATACCTGCCACAACTGCATTTGAAGCCTGAGCATCCTGATGGGTCAGGGTGAAAACCCGAGCTTGACCCCTAGCTGAGTGGCAGAACCCTGATACTGACTTCTATCTCCTGATCTGCCTCCAAATCCACGTCCCCCTTGTCCTCGGCCTTATTGGCCACTGAACTGACTGCCTGCCATGCTGGAAGCACCCGGATACAACTGACGAGGAACATTTGTAACAGAACCCTATGACCCCATCTGTGGCTCGCTGAACATGGGGCATTCCCTAGCAAAGTGACCTGGTTGGCCACACCTGAAGCATACTCCTGAACCCATCATACAAGGTCCTGAATGTCCTCTTCTACACTGTGCACAAGGTGCCAAGGAGGATCCTGAACCAGACCTAGAACTGCTGTACTCGAATCGTGACCACCGCTTGGATCCGCACTCGTCCGAACCCTCGGGATTTGTGTCTAAAACCACTCTTCTTGTTCCTACTTCTTCCTCTGAAATTACTCTGGCCACCACTATCTGGAGTACCCATGTGGGGAGTACCCGAAGAACCCTCTGCTCTGTTTTTCTTTGCTCTTCCGCTGTCATCCGCAGCATAGCTAATCTCTATCTGTCTGGCTTGATCAACTACCACATCAAACGACTGATCCGACATCATGGCCAGGTTTGCATACCTCCTGTCCGGCCCCTTTAGGAACCTCTTCACCTTCATAGTTTCTGTAGCAACTGCTGTAGGGGCATACCTGCTCAACTTAAGAAATTCTGTAGCATATTCATCTACATACCTGCCATTCTGTCTTAAGGCCTCAAAAGCCCACTGCTTTTGATCCCTGAAGCTTTCTGGCACAAACCGATTGATGAACAGTTCCACAAACTGAGTCCACGACAAACCCTCCATCCGAGGTAATATGTAGTCATTCATCCATTGTCTAGGCATAGGCCCCATGACATGCTGCATACACTCTATTAGTCTTCTATCACCAATCAGACATTTCTGCCGCTCGCAGAATCCAAAAACCGATATGCATCATCTGACACATCATAAGTACCAGGCACCAACTTCTTGAAATTTATGATCTGTTTGTAAGGTTTCCCTCTTGGTGCGGTGGACTGCTGCTGCTGTGGAGGGTGGACCATATACTGCGCCATCATGTCGATGGTTCTCTGTAACCCAGCTAGAGTAGCTGCCATGGGGTCCTTGGGACCCTGTGCCATAAAAGATTAATCCTGAACTGTTGGCAGCTGCTCTTCTACTTGAGCAGCTCTAGGCCTTCTACCCCGCCTCCTCGGGGCAGGCGCCTCATCCTGTGCCGACACCTCGTCAGGCACATTTGGTTCTGGTACAGTGGCAGCTCTCCTGCTTCTACGCATTTTCCTGAAATTCAGCAGCATTAGCCCACAAAATTCAAAACTGCACATTACATAGCTCTATAGACTCATGTTTACACACAATATATGAAGCAGTAACTAGAAGCAAAGATGACAATGCAAGACGAATGTGGACCCTATTTTTCTGCATGTGACTCCTAGTAGACTCTTCCCAATACTTTAAACAAACATTCCCTAAGAATCTGGAGCCTAAGCTCTGATACCACATTTGTCACGACCCAACCTATGGGCCGGACCGGCACTAGGACCTGGGCCAGCCTAAAGCCCCCAAGGCCCGTAGTAAGCCTAACTATTCATTAACCCAACTTTAAGGCCCATTTGGGCCCAATTTCAAGAAATTAACCGGACAGAGTCCGGCCATAAAATGGACCTACCAACGGGGAGTTTTTGACTCACCCAACCTGTAAACACAGTAAATACTCAATTGGGGAGCTCAGCTCACCCTCCTCATACTCATATCATCATAAAAACATACGGGAGCTCAGCTCCCTCATCCAGTCCATCAAACATGCATATCATTATACGTTTACAGGTCCAACATGGTAATAATATTACAGACTAAAATCAAATAAATATTTCTAACACATGCGGAAATTCTAGGAGTAGATAAAATTACAAAAATATTGATAAACAACCTGCGAAGGGGAAAGGCAGGTTAACCACAATAAAATCCTCCTGTAGCCTGAAAAATATTGAACAGGAGTGAGCGTTCGACTCAGAGAGTAAAATATCAATTTTAACCATAATCTCTATAACTATCTAAAACTAATGCACCCTATAGAGTGAAATGCAACATCAACAATAAATTCACATCATAACAGCAAAAAGGTAATTTGGAGCACTCACACACCCAGTAATATCAATCATAATATATGGGAGCTGATCCCCTATACAGCTCTCTTAAATCCAACCTGGTGCCAGCGAAGAACTCAAGCCGGACTTTCGCTTAATAAACCAAATCGGGGTCCCAGCGAAGAACTCAAGCCGTGTCTACCCCGAAGGACCGGGTCCCAGCGAAGATCTCAAGCCGTGTCTACCCGTCCTATCCATAGTCCACACCACATCACACGCACGCCAACGCACGCACACTGCTCTAAATTACCACAACAACATACATGGCACTTTCATAGTTATGAATGCAACATAAATCATGCCTAAAGTTTAACTACATAAATATATGCATATAAGTGATGCATGGGCATGCTTTAACATATAATAATAGTGAAATTACAATTAAAATTAATATTTTACTCACAGACTTGACAACGGTCACTGGGGTGGCTGGGCGAAGGAAGAAGGCTGTCCTGGCTCACCTGACAATTACATTACAATTATTTAATACACATGACTCAATACAAATCCAGAAAAGACCAAATACATCCTAAGTCGTGCCGAAAATCCGGCAGAGTCTCCCCTATACCTAGGACCTACCCAACCTGCAAAAGGGCTCAAATCACACTTCTATAATCGCAACTCATATATCCACAATTCAATCACATCACACAACCCCTCCTGGGCCCATCAAATCAGTCATCCATCACAGTATGTAAAATTTCAATTTAGTCCTTATAATTGATCATTTTTGCAAAAACTGCCCAAATAAGCTCTAAAAATTCTAAAACTTTGCCCTGCGGTCCTTAGCAATATTACTAGGCTATTGCAAAAAGAATCATAATTTTCTGAGCTACCACGAATATTTTATGGATTTTTAATCCTATTTAAACACTAGAAAATTACGAAAAAATAAAGTTCGGGTTTACCTTTGCCGATTCCGACTTCGGGGACGCGCTCGGGACGTCTGACAATAGGGGGGTACCCAAAACCTCGATCCAATTCAGAGACTTTTCCAGAATAGTGCATTCGCCGAAAATCACGCATCTTGGCCAATTGTCGAATTTCCGCGAATTGAGGATACCTACACGAAGCCCACAACACGGGGGTTAGTACATAAATTTTTCAGAATTTTCTAAGCTCATTTAATGCTCGGAAAGACACTGCGAAGTTCCGTGGGACCCACCGAAAAACGGTGTCGGAAAAATTCAAAATTTATGTCGCCGCGAAGCTCTCGACGAATGGAGCACTCTGGTACTCTCTGTTTCCTCGTGGGATTCACGGTTTGCGAGAAATCTAGCCCGAAAGTCAAAATGGGCTAAAACTTTCCGGGCAAAAATTGGACAAACCGCTCGATGGATTTCGGTGTTCTTGGTGTCTATGGAAAGCTCTCGACGAGTAGATGAGTTTAGACACAAGACTCGGTCCGATTGGTGGCCGGATCGGCCGGATTTTGGCCGGGAAGACGAACGGTCACGCGCGCGCATCGCTCCACTTCGGGCACCGTTTTCCGGCATTCCAGGCGGCGCAATGGACGGCCGGTGGGGTGGCGCGCCGCCAGGCTGGGTGGCAGAGGCAAGCGCGCGCAAGGGAGGAGGAGGAGGAGAGAAAAAGAGAGAGAAAGGGAGGGAGGTCGGACGCGCGCGGGGAGGGAGAGGAAAAAGAAGAAGACCGGTCCGATTCGACCGGTCCAATCCGGTCCGGTTCGATTCGGTCGGTTCGATTCAGGATACAAAATTTTGAATTTTTTTACTCTGCCTCGGGACCGAAAACGAGGTCCAAAAATTCTGAAAAAATTCTAGAAAACTCAGAAAAATTTGTAGACTCCAAATATATTTTTAGTTTTGCCACGTGGTCTTTAAATAAATTTTTAAAAATCATCAAAGTTTATATTTTCGGAAAATCGAACCCGATTTTTAAAATCCAAAAAAAATCTCAAATAATTTCTTAAAATTTAAATAAAACTAAAATACCAATATTACTCATAAAATAATAAATTTAAAATTTTGGGGTGTTACACGACCTTTAGGATGAGTTATGAACACTATAAATTTCTTGTAATGTCTTTTGGTCTTACCAATGCTCCAGCCACTTTTATGGATCTCATGAATAGAGTTTTCAAGCCTTTCTTAGATCAATTTATTATAGTGTTCATCGATGACATTCTAGTGTACTCAAAGAGTAAAGAGGAGCATGAGCAGCATTTGGGAATTGTCCTTCAGACCTAACGGGAACACAAGCTATATGCCAAGTTCTCAAAATGTGAGTTATGGTTAGATAGTGTGGCTTTCCTAGGCCATACAGTATCTAAGGATGGGGTGTGTGTTGATAAGAAGAAAGTTGAGACAATGCTTCATTGGCCTAGGCTCACAACTATGTCAGAGATTCGTAGTTTCTTAGATTTAGCAGAGTATTATAGACGGTTTATTCAAGACTTCTCTCGTATTGAAACACCTTTAACTAAGTTGACACAGAAGAATGTAAAATTTCAGTGGTCTGAGGCTTGTGAAAAAAGTTTTCAGGAGCTTAAGACTTATTTAACTACAGCACCAGTGTTAGCCCTTCCATTGGAATCAGGGGGTTATGCAGTGTATTGTGATGCTTCTAGGATTGGTTTAGGATGTGTTTTGATGTAGCATGGACGGGTTATTGCATATGCTTTTCGTCAGTTGAAAAGGCATGAGCAGAATTATCCAACTCATGATTTAGAAATGGCTGCAGTAATTTTTGCTTTAAAAATCTGGAGGCACTATCTGTATGGTGAGACTTGTGAAATCTTCACTAACCACAAAAGTCTCAAATACATCTTTGACCAACATGATCTTAATCTTAAGCAAAGGAGATGGGTAGAATTGCTGAAAGATTATGATTGCACCATACAGTATCACCCTAGAAAAGCTAATTTGGTGGCTGATGCTCTAAGCAGGAAGTCTTCTGGTAGTTTAGCCCATATATCTACCAAGAGGAGGGCTCTGATTGGTGAATTACATGAGTTGCTAGATCAAGGAGTAGAGTTTGAAATCGTATCTGGATCATTCTTAGCACATTTTCGAGTTAGGCCTCTCTTGATTAATCAAATTAAGGCTGCTCAGAAGAGGGATTCTCAGTTGTGTGAGATTATAGATAGTATTCATCAAGGCCAAGCTCAAGGGTTCATGTTAAATGATGATGGAGTTCTTTGTTATGGCACTAGACTTTGTGTCCCCAATGTTGATGAGTTGAGAAGAGAAATCATGGAGGAGGCACACCATTCTGCTTACACAGTACACCCAGGTTCAACTAAGATGTACCGTAATTTAAGGGAGCATTATTGGTGGGGTGGCATGAAGAGGGATGTTGCAGACTTTGTTGCTAAATGTTTGACTTGTCAATAGGTTAAGGCAGAACATCAGAGACCATCTGGGTTACTTCAGCTGTTGCCTATTCCCGAGTGGAAGTGGGAGCATATTACCATGAACTTTGTTGTGGGTCTACCTAGTACACGAGGTGGTTATAATGCAATCTGGGTGATAATGGACAGATTGACAAAATCTTCTATTTTCTTCCTGTGAAGACTACATATGACTTTGCTAAACTTGCACAGTTGTATATAAACAAGATTGTTAGTCTTCATAGAGTTCCAGTTTCCATTGTCTCTGATCGTGGTACTCAGTTTACTTCTCGATTTTGGAAGAAATTCTAAGAAGCTTTAGGAACACGAGTAGACTTTAGTACTGCTTTTCACCCTCAGACGGATGGACAGTCAAAAAGGACCATACAGACATTAGAGGACATGCTTCGTGCATGCGTTATGGATTTTAGTGGCTGTTGGGATCATCATTTACCTTTAGTGGAGTTTGCTTATAATAATAATTATCAGGCAAGTATAGAGATGGCTCCATACGAGACATTATATCGTCGAAGGTGTAGGTTATCGATTTGTTGGGATGAAGTTGGAGAAATAAGGCTTACTAGATCAGAGTTGATACAGTTAACTTCAGAGAAGGTTCGACTAATTTGTGATAGAGTTTTGACTATTTAAAGTCGACAGAGAAGTTATGCTGACCCTAAGGGTAAAGATGTAGAGTTTATGGTTGGTGATCATGTATTTCTGAGAGTTTCACCTATGAAAGGAATCATGAGGTTTTGGAAGAAAGGGAAGCTTCGCCCTCGTTTTGTTGGTCCATTTGAAATTTTGGAGAGAATTGGAGCAGTTGCTTATCATTTAGCCCTTCCACCTGGTTTTGCACATGTACATCTAGTATTCTATATTTCTATGCTTAGGAAGTATGTATCAGATCCATCTTATGTTTTGCAGCCTCAGACCATACAATTTAGGGATGATATGTCATATGAGGAGCAACTAGTAAAGATTTTAGATCGATAAATTAGGAAACTTCGATCTAAGGAAGGAAGTGGCTTTGGTCAAGGTCTTGTGGCACAATCACTCAAGTAGTGAGGCTACACGAGAGGCAGAATCTGAAATGCAAGCCAAATATCCCCACTTATTTGATTCTTCATGTTAAAATTTTGTCTGTTTAAATTCGGAGATCGAATTTCTTTTAAGGAGGGAAATATGTAGAAACCCAATATTTATCTATTTATTTATTTATTTATTTATTTTAATTAGCTAACAATAATTTAATATATTTATCTAAAAAAAAGGAATATTTTATTGTACGACCTGCTTATTTATTTTTTTATATATATATTATTTTTGAAATTAAATACATATCTGTAATCTGAATAACACAGTTCAATAAAACTCTTATCTCATTCTACACCTAATAGAACTCTTGAAATATATATACCATAATCATCTCTTTCTGCTAAACTTTGCTCTCAAAGCCTGTTTATCATCTCCTTGTATACCAAATACTCTCAACAGGTATTTTTCATTATCTTTTATTTATTGTTATATATATATATATATATATATATATATATATATATATATATATATATATATATATATATATTTACAATTTATATTCTGATGTGCACAGAGAATCTCTAAATTTTTACTTCTCTATTCATCACCTTTGATTATATTTTTAAGGAGATTCGAATATTCAATCTGTCAGTTAAAATTGTCTCTTTTCCATTGAAAATAACTATTGTCTTGGAGGTTCCAGGTGAGTGGTAATTATGGTACATGACACCGTTTTAGTCCCTTTTAAAATTTCTTAGCATTAAGTTTATTATTAATTAAAATTCTAAATCAATATTTTAACAATTATTTTACATGTGATTTTCTAGAGTTTTATTTTATTATTGAATTTTATTTCGATTTTGATTAAATAATTAATTTTGTCAACTATCTCTGCATTAGAGCCATTAGGATTCCGGGAACATGCCTTTAATGTATTTATGTTAATTGATATTTGACTATAAAATTTACCAATGTGTTACACTGAATTGATTTGAGATTGATTTGATCTTATTGACTCTCTGAAATTATTGAAATAAACTATTGGAATTGCACTATCAGTTATTATTTGCTATCTGAAATTTTTTATTGATTTTGATTGATCTGTACAAATTGATTTTCTGTTTTGAATTGGTACTGCGTGCTCTGATTCGCATTATCCGCCTCACCGTGGACTATCACGGTATTAGATTGCATTGTCGAGTCATGCATCATTGCAGTTTATGGTTTGCATTAGTATCATATGCATTGATATCTGTGAAGGAAGAGGAAGGTATCTAATATCTGGTAGCGCGCATACCATCTGGCCTTTGATGATGTGGGGTATCATCACCCTAGTGCACTGTTCCATAAAATTTTTATTGAATGAATTTCTTTTATATATATATATTATGAAATTATTTTATTAATGATTTTGATAGCATGAGCATGATTTTATTGAATAGAAAATTTATTGTGAAATTATCATTCACTGAGCATTTAGCTCAAATCACGTTTTCTCTGTTTGCTATCTGTTTCAGATCAGTAGAATTCTGCAGCTGATCCAAATATTCAGTCCATTTTTTGGAGAGGGACAATCTTTGATTTGTTCTCATGGTATACCCGAATTTATGTTTTCTCGGGCTAATAATTAGTTTAGTTTATTGAACAGTTTAAATTTTTATTTGAAATATGTAGAGACTCCGCAGTTTACTTATGGAATATTTATTCAGCATTTTGTTTATTTGGATTTTGTCTATTTTTTTAGGATTAGTAAGTGACAATATATTCATTCAAGATGCTCTGATAAGGCTTGTATAATTTAAGAATACTTAAATTATGCGCTGATCACGGTTTAAAATTTTGGGTCCTGACATATATATTATACACTTATATCTAACACGTGTATGGTTAGTTTGCTGATCATACAATACACTTAGTATGATAATATGACCTAAGAATAGATGGACAAAAAAAAAGTCAGAAATATATCCATAAAGTACCTCCTCAGCTGTCTTCCCTGTAATCTCATATGGTAATTTTGGTGTAGCAGATACAGCAGTAGTAACACCTGAACTGAGATATTGCAGCTACAGAAGTAGTAGGGACACCTGCAGAATGGTTTGTGTGAAAAGTAAGAACTTAAATCCTGAACTTGATCTATATTCCTTGAGATCCAAACAAGAAGCAACCACAATAAATAAATAACTAAATCTCAAATATTTAAAACACTTGAGAATTGCCCATAATGTTGAAGATATACCGGTAAAAAGAGAGAAAAAAGGAAACTGTAAGATTTTTAATAAAGAAAACTTGCAATGGAGGTGCTATCACTTTGCTCCATGTGATGTAGAAAGCTATTATTCAACATTTTTTTTTTATTTTAACTATATTTTTATCTGGGTCAATTGATTAGATGCTAGTAATAACACAATATTGAGCCCGCAAAACTAACAGCGCCAAAACAAATTCGTGCTTTTGTTGCATTAGAACATAAGGGACAAAAGAAGAGTTCAGTACCATTTTACTGGGCAAGAACCTCATATAAACGAGTGCCAAAGGGCATAAAGAAAAATAAACTACATTGAATATAGGAAACACATTTTTGTTTTCATCCGTCTTGAGTGCAAGCAACACACATCACTATTAATCAAAATTCAGAAGATCCAGATGACATTAATCAATATGAATGATAATTTACAATATCCATATGGAGAATGTCCAGCATTGCTCAAAACCCATATCCTAGAACCCTTCTATATGCAGGATAATTAACAGACATTATATTCGACGCATACATGCATCAAGCCATAATTTTATGTTAGCAATTTCACCAAAAGCACATTTGTGTGATTTATAATCACAAGGATGTTAATCCCTTCATCAGCACCAAGCCTGCATCATGGTATACCAAAACGAAACAAACTAGCTAATTTAACCAAATATGCTGTCTTTTTGCTCGCAAGCAAATTGATGCATAATTAACCTCGCATCAAGACTCCCCGAGTCCCTGTAATCAAATAACACTTGAAAAGCAAAATCTTTGATAAGAAAGCCAATATAACTACACTTCTACTTTATTCCGTGGCTCAGAGTCAGAAGCTTTTTCCAGTGGACCCTCAAGTCCCTTAGGCCAAACATAAATTAGGATTCTCAAGAATTTCAAGAGAAAAGTTGTTGACTGGTGGAAAGAACCAATCGGATCAGACATGTGTCAAATGTCAACTTAATGCATTTTCTCAAGGTTTACCAGTACATGGAAGGTGAATAAAGACGGCTAAGTTGGTTCCTGCAGGCCTAGAAATTTAATATTGACCTTAAGTTTTGCCCAAAAGTCAGTAGGAGTAGGAACCCCTAGATCCCACAACAAAAACACAGCTTCGGTAGCAGTTTCTTCAAATTCTCTGAACCCAAAGGATGTACAGTAGGCAAGCTATCGTTAGCTGTTGCTGCAAGGTAACTTAATATGCTAAGTCTATCCATTTTCTGTGTTTGAAGCAGAAGATTGATGCCATATCAAGAAAATTTTACACATGCTTCAACAAATTAAATTTGTTTCGTCAATTTCCTTCTTCATTTGAAAGATAGATAGAAACAGTGCTACTACCATCCCAAAAGAGAAGAAAATCAACACCAAAGGAGAATGAGAAGAATGAAAACAAGACTTAATTTCATTAAACAGCAAACTTATACACAATGTCAGGAGATGACAACAAACCAAATATATGAGGCATGAGAAGTAGGGAGGGAGAGAAACAAAAAAAAAAAAAAAAAGGAAGAAGAAGAAGATAACACTAAACAAAATATCTGTTATTCATAAGTCTCAAAACAACAGCCCTTCGCCTAGAGCAGAGTAGCCAATGCTCTTTCCTTCCGTTCCAGTTTTGATTGCATCAACTTCATTTGATAAAGCTATATGCCTCTGCTCCATCTCCATCAGATATTTCTTTGCAGATTGTATTTGTTGGCCCAATTCATCCAACTCTGACTGAATGGCATGATATTTGGAAGCTGCTGTGACTTCATCAACTCTTTGTTGCAACCATTCCACATTGAAACCAACAGCAACAGCATCTGCAGTTTGTGACTCAATTAGTCGTAATTCATGTGAACTAAGCGTTTCCATGGTATTCTTGCACAGTCTACTTACAGTATCAGCTACTAGTTCTAGAATTGTTAACTTAGCAGCCATAGACTTCAAAATGCTTCCTTTAGTAATATCACCATACTTGCTCAATATAGATTTGATAATTGTGCGATTCCGAGGTGAATGGACATATCTATCCACATCATCATGAATAGAAGTTAAAACTTGGTCCCTAACCATACTGACTACTGCTTCGCTTGGTGGGCAGGCAACGCTACACAAGAGAGAGCAAGCCTCTCCAAACTCCTGATTTAGTATAACTTCCCCGACACTGTCCACAGTAGTAAGGTCTGCCTTGGTCATAAACAAAGGAGATGCCATTGGCATAAAAGCAGCAGAAGAGCCTACTGTTGGAATAGAACTTGTAGCAAATGATACTTTGGATGCTCTATCCTCCGGTAGACATGTCATTTTAAGCTCAACCTCTGTCCCATCATCTTGATCCTCTACCTCCTTTTCCCCTTCCACAGCATCTGAGCATATTGATCCATTCACTAAGTCCTCCTTGACCGGCTGCTCTACCTCCTTTTCCCCTTCCACAACATCTGGGCGTATTGATTGATTCACTAAGTCATCCTTTACCGGCTCACTGTCACTCTCATCTCCATAGTCAACATCCCCTAAATGAACCCTTAGTAGCACAGAAGAAGAACCCAAACAACTTTCACCTGAGGAAAGAAGGCATCCTAAAAAGCATCAAATGAGAGGGAACTTCAACTCAACTAGACAAACATATTGAACTGGAATTTTTCTTTAATCTACCCACTAGTTGTCACATATAATGAAATAAACACTAAGATTCTGCTAGCTTTCTAAAGGCACAGCAATCAAGAATTAAACTTAGTTACATGTAACTCCAATTGTTATAACCAAAAAAAAAAAAAAAGACCAACATCTGCTTCTTTTAGTAATTTATTAGAAATCCACATATCTAATCATAAGCAAGCAAAAATCATATACACATCATTTCAGGCATACAAAAATTATCTTAAAAGGATAGAATATCTCAAGCTGGAAGAAGATCTTAACACACTCACTGAATAAGGGTGCAGCAGTAGTTGATTGAGTTTGTGATGTTGGAGCGGGCACTGATGTCCCCGATGAAGCAGCTGTAGTGACCACACCAAAACCAATAAAGGAACTTGTAGTCCCAGAAGAAGCAGCTGTACTAGCTGAAGTTGAAGAAAAAAAACTCACACCAGGTGCAGGTAAAGTAAGCGTTGAAGCTGCAGCAGAAGAAGAAGCCACTGGAGCACCAGCAGCGGGAGTACAAGCATTTGTGGTTGTGACTGTAGAAAACAATGGCGATGGTAATGATGGTTCTGCAGCATGGGTGGTGGAGACAGCAGAGGCAGATGAAGAAGTTGCATTGCTAAAGCTGAAGGAAGATTGCGAAGATGCAGAAGACGGTGTCCCAAATGAAAAGCTAGAAGCGCTTGCTGAAGATGCAGAAGATGATGTCCCCAAAGAGAAGCCTAAAGAGCTAGCTGATGAAGATTGTGTCAAAGAAGGAGCTGCTGTAGATGCAGTAGTAGTTAGTGTTAAACTTGTACTGCTTTTGGGGGAGGAAAATCCTGATGAATCGGTAGAGAAAGGCAAAGCAGAGTTTGAATTTGAAGAGGAAGTTGAAAAGAACAAATTAGATGACAATGTAGTGGTTGAAGCTAATGTAGACGAGATAAACAAGTTAGATGTAGTAGTGGCAGTTGAAGCGCCAGATGACCCAAAAAGGGACGACCCAGAATTTGCAGTGGATGAAGCCGTCCCAAACAGGAATGAAAATGAACTTGCAGAGGATGACGATATACCAAACAGGGATGGCCCAGAACTGGCCGCAGACGAACTTTTTCCGAACAAAGATGGGGCAGAGCTCGCCGCCGATGAATTGCCAACCAGAGGTGAAGGAGAACTCGCAGCAGACGAAGTAGTGCCAAACAGGGGCGAAGGAGAACTTTCTACAGACGAAGCAATGCCAAACAGGTAACTTGCTCCTAATGAAGTTGATCCAACTAAGGATGAAGCGCTTGTTCCAAACAATGGTGAAGAAGTAATTCCCCCAGACAAAGACGAGCTGGTACTGGCTGCCACCGGTCCCGCTGTACGGAATGGAGGCAAGGCAGTACTTGACGGATAAGAAACATTCCCAAACAGAGGAGAAGCAGAACTCGCGACAGAAGAAACAGTCCCAAACGAGGGAGAGGCAGAACTCGCAGCAGAAGAAACAGTCCCAAAACTGTTGGAAACAGAACAAGCAGGGCAGGATGAAAAGGCAGAGAATCCAAAACCAAATGAAGAGACGGGAGGAGCGTTAGAATTTGACGAAGTGTTGAAGGAAATCGATAATGGGGCGGAGAAAGAAGAAGATGAGGGCCTAGGGCTCTCCAAAGGGGATCCGAAAGGGGAAGCGGATGATGAGAAGGAAGATGAGGAGGATGAGAAAGAGAAGCCTGACATTGTGGCGGGTCCTTTTAGCGGGGTTTTTCTTGTTTTGAATAGAGGTTGTCTGGAGGGTTTGTTTCTTCAATTAATAAAAGGATCCGAGCACGGACCAGTAATGAACCAGAGTGGTCGATCCCTTGGCTCTGAAAAAGATGGTAGCACGTAGAAAGCTCACTTTTTGAGGTGAGTGCCAGGCAGAGAAGACCATAATTTTCCGAAGAGGAATCATCTGTCCCAAGTCTAGTACTCGTAGATTATTATTTTTTTTTTTTTAATTTCAGGTTACTTTTTCTTTTACATGTATTAAAAAAATATAATTATTATAATTAAAGTAATAAAATTCAATTATTTTCATGCATTAAAAACAGTTTTTTCTAATAAAATATGACTGTTTATTTTAATAAAGTGTTATTTTATGATTTATTTGTTATTCAATGTATTAGCGAGTTCACTATAAAATTAGGCTCGATTAGATGTAAGAAGTCAAGCGGGATACCTGAAAGGCGACTTGCTTCGCTGTCTGAAAATGCTGCAGCACAAATAAAAATTTGTAATCCAAAAACGCGGCCACTAATATCTATATTTTCCAATGTTAAATAGCTGCTGGAGACGTGGGTATAACAGAAATGGATGCAACTCTCAGTATTTTGATTTTCGAAGGGTCATTGAAATAATATGAAAATATGGCTTGGTCTGAAAATTCCATGAATAAACAGAATGGGAAGTAGTTAGGATTAATTATTTGTTTTAATTACTGTTTTGCCAATAGTTTAGTGCATAGATAATGGTGGGCTAAAGTGGTTTTTGTTTTTGCTTTTGCTTTTGCTTTTGCGTTTGCGATTGATAAAGAAAGTACTGGTACGTGTAAGGGAAAAAGAATTGCATTAATGTTTAATACTCACACATCTCTCTGGAGCTCAGCCTCTCTATCTTGGTGTGGGTTTGACTCTCCACTCGCTGAGTAGGGAGTGTAAATAATTTTTATGGCATTTTTTTTGGATCAAATGATTCACGGATTTATTTTGAGTGGACTTTTATATTCGACCTGTTATAGTTTCTTCTTGGTGTTTGGTCTATGCTTATTTTAAACTTACTGGTTACTTTTCTAGTGGTGTATGATGAGAAAAAGCGAAAGAGATGTTGAAGAACACCGTCACTATCTTGTTCTCTGTTCTAATCAGTTTTCTACACCACTGGAAAGTTCGATTTTCAACTCTGTTTTGGACTATCTGAAAACCTTGGGTTGCGTTTAACAGGAGAAGATCTTCTGAGCATGGGCTTGCGTTCAGAACTTGCATGGGCATCGGCTTGCTCAAGGATTCTTTCTCTGGAGCTAATTTGAGTTCCTTGACTGGCTTCGAGGTGGAAAGGCTGGTCAACGATGGAGGTTTTCATTTTTGTGGATTCTCGGGTCAAGTGCAACTGGGTTGAAGAACCCATGTGCCTAGGGTTTGTTTTTGAGCTTTAGCCCACTATTTGAAAGCTAGTTTGGATTAAATCAGACTTTAATTTGGTTTGGACTTTATGTGTTTCTTGTTTAGAATAAGTTTAGAATTTGGGTCATAGTTTAGAATTTACATGCATTCTCTCTATCTAATGGACCCTTTCCAATACGATTAATTATATCTACTGATAAAAAATAAAAAAAAAAACAACCACAAATCAAATTATTTTTACATGATTTATTTAATTAATACATGTATAATAATAATAATAATAATAATAATAAATTATCTATTCATTATAGATTTAATACAGTAACATATGAATTTCACATCTTTTATATATAAACTTCACTAGTATATTATGTATTGAGTTAACAATTAATTAAGTTTAATTAAGAATTTTTCATAAATGACATTTAAAATAATTACTTTTGTAAATTAGGCATGTATAATTTTGTTGATTTTCTTGAGATTTATGAATAAATAATAAAGTATTTAACTATTTATTAAATGTGGATTGCTGGAATCTGAAGAGCATATCTTCAACTCAAAAAGAAAATAAAAACTCAACAATGCCCTTGCAGGACTATGGAGACTTCCAAATTAGGAACATTTCGCATATGCTATCATGGATGGGCCTTGTATTGTAATCGAAACTATTTCTATACTTGGAGTAAACTTCATTTGATTTAGTGCTTCGCAATTTCTATATATCTTGTCCGTTGTATTAATACTTCCAGTAATTGTGCTTTGCCATTGTTTTCACTATGGGATTGGGGAAAGCTCTAGGCAACGGTTACCAAATAAACTCGATCCTTAGGAGTGTCACGATCCCCCACAATATGCTTATCTTCCTCAAGTTTTATGCAGAATAAAGGAAGGTAAGTTGGAATTGGGTTGAGTTCATGTTATAAAATGGTTATTATAAGGGGATAAACAGAAAAAGACAAGCAGGAAAAGATTGCAACCCATTAAAACACTCATGCTTCCAACCATAAGAACCCAAAAAATTACCAAACCCCAATGAAGTGTTCATTATTTTATTTTTCATGCTAGTCTTTCTCAACACCAACTTCTCTCCAAGAACAAGCCAAGTTCTCATTTATATTCCCCTACTTTCTAATAATTCCTCCATTAAGTCATCTTCCTACCGAATTATCTTCTAGCTATTACTCTTGAAGATGTCAAAAACTGACAACAATGGTGCTTTAGGGCACTATCCTATTCTCACTAGGCGCATTCCTACCACAGGGAAGGCAACGATTCTTGCATTAGGCAAGGCCTTTCCTAAGCAACTTATTCCCCAGGATTGCCTAGTCGAGGGCTATATACGTGACACCAAATGCGAAGATGTGTCCATCAAGGAGAAATTGGAGCGGCTTTGTAAGTGAATTTTACTTCTATTAAAACTATATAGCTTAATTTCATTTGTTGGGTTCATAAAGGATATAACTAAAATTTAACACTTCAAAAAGGCAAACCTGAGATAGCTTTGTAATTATACAGTCAAAAGGGCTTAAGACACAATTCTATTGAAAAGGAGAAAAGAATTCTTATCTTGATAAAACTGTTGTCCAAGAAAATACTTGTACCTTTGTTACTTGCTGCAGCTACAGTCACCATGGATGTATTTCTCTGTCTTTTGCTAGGTAAAACTACTACTGTGAAGAGAAGATACACAGTCATGTCGAAGGAGATTCTGGACAAATACCCTGAACTTGCAACCGAGGGGTTGCCAACGATCAAACAAAGGCTTGAAATAGCGAATCCGGCAGTTGTTGAGATGGCAAAGGAAGCAAGCCTTGCTTGCATCAAGGAGTGGGGAAGGCCAGCAGAAGATATCACCCATATTGTGTATGTCTCTTCCAGTGAGATACGCCTACCAGGTGGCGACCTTTATCTTGCCAGTCAGCTTGGCTTAAAGAGTGATGTTAGTCGAGTAATGCTATACTTTCTAGGCTGTTATGGTGGGGTGACTGGCCTCCGAGTTGCCAAGGACATAGCTGAAAATAATCCAGGAAGTCGTGTTTTATTAGCCACTTCTGAAACTACTATTCTTGGTTTTCGCCCCCCAAACAAGGCACGCCCTTATGACCTTGTAGGAGCTGCCCTTTTTGGCGATGGAGCTGCAGCTGTAATCATTGGAGCCAACCCTGTAATAAACAAGGAGTCTCCTTTCTTGGAGCTCAACTATGCAGTTCAGCAATTCTTGCCAGGTACGCAAAATGTCATCGATGGACGCCTTTCTGAAGAGGGTATAAATTTCAAGCTTGGAAGGGACCTTCCTCAGAAGATAGAAGATAACATAGAGGAATTCTGCAAGAAGCTCATGTCAAAGGCTGGATTAACTGATGAGTTCAATGATTTGTTCTGGGCCGTTCATCCTGGTGGACCTGCAATACTTAACCGGCTCGAGAGCACTCTGAAGCTAAACAGCGGGAAGCTAGAGTGCAGCAGGAGGGCTCTAATGGACTACGGAAATGTTAGCAGCAACACTATATTCTATGTTATGGAATACATGAGGGAAGAATTGAAGAGAAAGGGCGGGGAAGAATGGGGACTTGCCTTAGCGTTTGGGCCCGGCATTACTTTTGAAGGCATACTTCTTCGTAACTTGTGATCGCATCCTACAGCAGCTACTTCAATACTTCTTTTTTTCTTGTTTTCATTAAGTGTTTTCTGCTTGAATTATCATGCTGCATTTGAAATTAGTAATTTAAAAGAAATGGAAATAAAAATTTCTATCAAACTGAAACTTTAGCTTTTGTTTGGAATAAATTATTTATAAAAAAATAATTTAAATAAATTCTCACATAATCATATTTAATTTATATTTCTTTAAAAATATTTTTTAAATTAAAAATAATTAAATTTTATAAGAATTATAAAAAATAATTAAATTAATTTTTTGTAAAATTATTCCAAATAAAGGTTAAACTGTTTTGGCTGAGGATTATTAGTTGCAAGATCCATTCTACTACATTAATTACTAGATAATTACTATAATTTGACCTTTAATCATAATTTTTTTTCATTGTTTTTATTTTATGAATTATACATATAAATTTTGATAATTGAAACTAAACTAAATTTAGAAAGCAGTGTTATAACCGAATTAATTGTTAATATAATATGTATTTTTATTTAATATACCATACTTAAGTAAAAAAAATTCAAAAAAATATTAATTATAGTTTCTAAAATTATTTTTTTGATAACACTAAATTTAAAAAATATTAAATATTATTTAAAAATAAAAATTTTTATATTTTTACATTTTTTTCCTCTCCTTCTATTTACAAAATTGACCAGGAAAAAAATTTAAAAAAAAAAAAGAAAAAAAAAAACAGAGGGGAAACATTGCACGAAAGCAGAATTATTGTAGAGAATCTCTAGATTATGCATTTAAAAAATAAATTCTTCTATTCTATTTCACCGCTAATCCTTAGCCCTCAAGATTTCTGATTCTCTCCGTCTCTGATTTCTGAAGAAATGAATATTTTGAAACCCTAATTCGAACTTCAATTCAATTGCGAATTATCTGATTCACAATTCTAAATTTGCCCATTCTCCTGGTAAGTAACTAATCCAACTTTCTAATTCAGGCCTTCTTCTTTCTCAATTTGTATAATTTTGTAAGATCATTCATTGATTTGTAATTCAGTTGTTTTATTTGATCTTACAATCATTCCTTGCGTTCTATGTCCTGGAATTGCTTATGTATATAGTATATGCATTTGGATATGATTATGTAACGTTGGTATGATGGACCGTAGCTAGAGGGCCAATTTTAGAATTGTTCGGTTATAAAGAACTAAAGGCAGCATTGAAGGATCCCAGTTTCTTGCTTTCCGTAAAATGAAGAGAAACTTTGTGATATTTGGGCATATCCGTTGAAAAACTAATTTGTGTTGCTTTTGCCTATGTTTTAAAGAAGGTCTCGATGGGGGAAGCCGGAAGTCCTAGAACAAGTAGAGAATCAAACACCTCATTGATGGTTAGTATTTACTTGTTTTTCGATTCTGCTGTTGTTGGTCCAATAGGCAGTCTGAATTGTATAGGTAGGGGCTTATGGTTTTTGTTGAAATAGAATTCATTGGACCTATATACTTGTTTATTTGATAGTTTATCAATTGGTAAAGACGGGGTTAAATTATGCATGACAGCATGAATACTTATGCTAAAAATGGTTGATAGCTTCTATAATAGCATCAGTAGATGCAATTTTAAATTTAGTTAACCCATATAAGGACAGTTTTCGTCAATTAATTATCTGGAAAGGTTCACATTTTCTCTAACAGCTGTTCTTTTTTCAGGCACAGAATGACGATCTGGGAAATGATATGTTCATTCCTCAACTATTTACTGGAGTACCAGTTCTCAGTGAAGCTGCATCTTACCTTGCTCAAACAACTTCATTGCTAACTCGCTGTTTCTCTGATTATTCTTGTAAGCTTGTTATTACTTGCTTGGATACTTCTGTTGTTAACATGAAAATATTTTATAAGCTTTAGCTTCTATATTGTTTACTTTCAATTCTATTATTACATGAAATATGATGTTACTTCATATATATATATATATATATATATATATATATATATATATGCAATTATGTAATACAATAATCCATAGCAGTAATTGCAGCCTTCCAAGAAAGCATTTATTTGCTTTATCTTTATTTTATGCTCATCATTTTTTGTTAGTACTGAATTTTGCATCACTTGATTAGAATTATTTTGAACTGGTACAGTGGAATATTCTTCTAGAGATTCTGGGAATTCAATTACTCATGCACAGGAATTGGTGACATTTTCTTCTGGACAAACTGAGGAATATCTGGATGATGATTTCCCATCTTCAAGTCAAAGCCATTCAACGTTTTCAGAACCATCTACATCTACATCTGCCACTGCTCCCCCTCCTATCCGTGATGGAATAACAAGAACCTCTTTGGAAAGCCCATCCCAACATACGAGTGCAATTGTATCATCAAACCATAGTGGCCAAAATGGAATTTCTATTTTTCAAGGGTATTATTCTCTTCATTGCTACTAATTGAAGATGTATCATATGATACATAAATTTCAAAAAATGGGATGTTAATTGTGTTAGATACTAAGTTGTGCTATTACTATATTTTTGGTACTGTTAAGTCATCATAATGAGTGAGTTTCATTATGGGGAAATGTTGGGTTCTAGGGGTGGGAAGGGGTTGGAGACGGACCCTTGGTTTGAACTTAGCAGGTAGAAAAGGAAAGAAGTGAAAATTTTGGTCTGAAATGGTGAGGTTTTTGGTTTCCTGATGGTTTTAAATTTTGGCCAATAGTTACTATATCAGCTGATGTCTATTCAGTTTTAGCATATCAAGAATCAACATTGCAGGACAATAAATTTTGGACTCGAACCATATTGGTTTTTCTCCTATTTTGGGAAAATACTTATCTATCCAATATACTTATGTGACCAATAAATAACAGTTGAAATGGCTTTTACGTTAATTTTGGGAAGAAGGGAGAGGGGAGAGAGAAGCAGGCATGCTTGGGACTATGCTTGGCTGATTGGGCACTCTTTTCTTTTTTTCTTTTTTAATTTATTTTTGTTTTATATTTTAAATCATAGTATAATGGACATAAATTCATATGTGGGAACCCACTTTTAGATAGAAAAATGTGGAGCAATAACTTTCTATCCTTACCTTGATTAGGAGTGTAAATGAGTCAAATACTTATGAGCTACTTGGATTTGTCTTGGAAAATGCTCAAAATCAATTTGATTAAGAGCTCAAGAAGCTTGGCGAGTCAAGTTCAAGTGCCATAGTGCTCAACTCAAATGGCTTGCAAGGCTAATCGAGCTTGTATAAAATTACAATTTTACTCCTATATATTGATGTATAATTGAAAGAAATGTTAATCATCTCTAACTTGAGCTCAATTGAGCTTATTTGAGTTTGTCTTTTGGGATTCTAGACTTCTAGTTATATAGATTGAGTTGAGCTGAGTTGATCTCGAGTATTGTAAGGATCCTATTGTGTCAAGTTCGAGCTCCAAAAAATAAAGCTCGACTGAGTCAAGTTTCAAGCTTCAAGTTTTAGAACTGAGTCGAGTTTGAGTTTGGCATTGTATTGACTCAACTCGGCTTAATTACACCCCTAGTCTTGATGGTTTGTTAAGGGTAGGGGAACAACATTGTGAGTTCCTCTGAATCTTTACCCTTGTTGCTTGCTAATTTGTTGATCACTCAGAGTAGTTTTCTTTACTTGTCTTTTCAAGTTGTGATGATTGCTTTCAGGCTTATTGAGAGAGCACGGAGGACTGTTCGTGGATCTGCTGATGATATAGGATGGATGCAACGTGCTTTATGGATGCCTGCAGTTGAAGATGGCACTGAAAGGTTCATGGAAATTCTTGATAACATCAGGTAAATGAGCATATTTTAATCTTCAATATGCTATTATGTTTTTTTTTTTTCTCAGTTAATCATTCACATGTTTTTCCTTTTGTCAGGCATGGTTTGCACAAGTTGTCAAATTCAGTGGTTTACTTGTTGGTTCCAGGTAGCAATTGAGATATGAAATTTTGAATGCCAGGCTGACAATGTGAAAGTTTTTGTTCATTTTCTGCCAATATTTCAGGCATTAGATCATCATTGTTGCATCCTGGATACTGCATATGAGATGCCCTGTATTTAGTTTCATGCATCACTGAGAAAATGTACTCTTTTCAGCAAAATTTCTTGTGAATCATACAAAATAATATCAGTATTAGTCTGTTAACAGGTTTTAGTAATCTGTTAGGTCACCATATTTAGAGATCTTGAATATTGCGTTGACAAAAACCATTGGTTTGGAGTGACAAAAGGCAATGAGGATGTCTGAAACTAATTTTGTGGCAATATAACAGTTTCTCCATCATTGTTGGAAAGAAATTTTAGTTTACAGTGTGTATGATTGTGTAATCAGTCGGCTATATTATTATCTTCTTCAGGAGGCTGCTTGTTGGTTTTTGTAACTAAATTTAAATGACAGAGCCAACTAAACTTAATGGGTTTGCAGTTCTGATTTACTCGACTATACAGTTTTTGCTTTTCTATTTATTTTCTGAAACTCAAATGATGTATGTAATCATTTATTTTGCAGGTCTTTTCAGTAATCATGGACCACTTTATTTTGTTAATACAAAAGTGAGATTCTCTAAGATGGGACTAGCCTGTCACATTGCCAAGATTCACAGTGAGGTACCCTTGTTTCTTTTGCCAATTCCGCCCTTGTATAATCATGTTCCAATCCTTTACTGAGCTTCTAAAATCACTAAACAGGCTTCAGTTGAGAAAAATGCCAGAGAGATAAAAGAGTACATTGAGGAAATCTATTGGGGTTCAAATAAACGTGTCATGCTTCTTGGACATAGTAAAGGAGGAATAGATGCCGCTGCTGCTTTATCATTGTATTGGTCTGATTTAAAAGATAAGGTAGCTGGGTTGGCATTAGCACAAAGTCCTTATGGTGGTAGCCCAATAGCTTCAGATATTTTACGTGAAGGACAACTTGGTGATTATGTTAATGTGCGCAAGCTTATGGAGATTATAATCTGTAAAGTGATTAAGGTATGCCTGAGTTCTATTCATTCATTTTTTTTACCCAAAAAAAACTCAGGGATTTGTGTTTTCTTTGTGTGAATCCTGTTTGAGAAGTTCCGGTTAAGAGATTCATGATCTCTTTTATATATAGCAAGGTTTTCAAACTTAGTTTAGTCATTGAACCAGTGAAGGCAAAAGGTTAATGGTTCAAAGTTCAATTAGGGTCGAATTGAAGTTTAACCGGTATATTGTGAAATAAATATTATAAAATTAATAATAATGCCTATTATGATTAATATTTTTATATATTTTATAACTAATTATTAAAATAAACTTAGTTAAATTTTAATATGCAAATATTTTTTTAAAATAATTTAAATATTTAATTAAAATTTTAAATAATAATATTCAATTATTTATAGTAAAGAAATTTTTAAAATTAAAATTTTTATAATAAAAAAAATTATTCATATCAACAAAAAATAAATATTAATATATTAAAATTATATAAAATAATAAATAAAAATTTTATATACTTTTTATTTTATAAGAAATAATAAAATAGAAAAAATTCAATAATTCAAGTTAATATATTAGTAAAATAATTATTGACACTATTACTTATTAAGTAGCAAGTGTGTGAAGTTAAACTTTTTTTATTTTTCTTTGCAATTGTTATAGGTTAGTAATTATTAATTATTTTATATTAGTAAAATATAATTTAAATTAATAAAAGAAATAAATTAACATATTAGATTTTATATATATTTATAATGGTAAGATAATTGCAAATTCAGTTCACCTGTTAAATGGTCCCAGGTTGCATATCTTTGGTCGTAGGTTCAAATCTCGGGAGTGCCTCCTTGCTGATTTTTTTAATTGAATAACTGGATTGCCTGGTTCAAATCTTGCTGGGTTGTCCCGTTCAACTGGGTCAATCCCTGTTTCAAAAAGAGAAAAACATGGGTTTATGTTTGAACCAAGCCGGCTGTTGGTCCAGTTCCTGGTTAAACCAGTCCAGTCCGGTTCTAACAACCAGGATATGTAATGAAGACCTACAAGATCATTTTATGATTTTTTATGGTAGTTCTGGGGTAATATCTTTTTGGCGTCACACCTTCCTCAAAAGAACAAGAAACTCGTGTTTGTGAATAAACTTTGTTAAGAAGCATGAATTACAATAGTCAATCCTCCGTAATAGTTATGCCTTTTTTTTTACATGGCACATGAAATTGTAAATAGTAACTTAATAAACAATACCTCGGATATGGTTAATCATTAATGTGCTTAATTGACTGCACAGAAAGCAAACTGTGTACTTAAGTAGAATGCCTTGTTTAGATAGAATGGTTTCAAGACAGGATTGCAGAAATATAAATGAATGAATGCTTTTATGGAGATCTTGTTATACCAACTGCAGTAATTGCTGATCAATCTGCGTAGTTAACCAGTTATTGCCCTGCTAAAGGGCTAAAGTGGTTTCTTGAGCAAGGGGGACCAGAATGGAAGAAGTGACAGAGACAAAATGATATCTTATGGTTTAACAATGAATATTCAAAATATGAGAGACTATATGAATGATGGAGCCCTAATGGTTAGGATGTGCTTTTGATCAATGTGGTGATGATTTTTGTTTTCTGAAATAATTTTCCTTGCAAGGATTGAATTATTTGTTTTATTGGAAAATTGTTTTATTGTCTCCATGGAGTTATTAGATTGTTGAGTATTTTTTCCCCCTGCTAATTTTTAGTTTTATTTGCAATACTGAAGGGTGATCTACAAGCTTTAGAGGACTTGACTTATGAGAGGAGGAAGAAATTCTTGATGAAACATCATTTGCCCAGAGAACTTCCTGTTGTATCATTCCACACAGAAGCTGGGACTAGCCCTGCAGTTCTAGCCACGCTATCTCATGTTGCTCATGCAGAGTTACCATTGGTGGGTGAACCAGCGAAAGTTCCTGTGGTGATTCCCCTTGGTGCTGCAATGGCTGCATGTGCTCAGCTGTTGCAAATTAGGTATGGCGAGAAGAGTGATGGGCTTGTCACATGTCGTGACGCAGAAGTCCCTGGATCCATTGTAGTGCGCCCTAAACGCAAATTGGACCATGCTTGGATGGTCTATTCCTCATTAAATGACGACCCTTCTGAAGCAGATGCTTCTCAAGTGTGCGAGGCTCTATTGACGTTGCTTTTGGAAGTTGGACAAAAGAAGAAACATGAACTTGCAATGAAAGACGAGTGAGTCTCATGAGATTTATGCCTTTCCATCTGATTGTTGTTATGCTACTCCTGTACACATGGAACCCTTAGTCACCAAAAATGATTAAATGTTAGATTTTATTTTTTTCCTTTTACTAGCTTCTACATTATCTTGGTAGTTGATTGAATGGGACTTGATTCACTTTATTGGGGAAAAAATATAATATAATATAATATAATATAATATAATATCCCTATGCTGGTTGATATGATTATACAATTTGAATTGTTGATTGATGGGATTTGCATTAGTGGTCCAGATTATGCACTAACTTATTGTCACTGTGATTACCAGACTTAAAAGAAAATAGCTCTGAATTTTTTTTTTTTTTTGGTGGGTACATTATTGTTGGGATTTGGGAAGGTGGCTTGTCTTAATTTTGTAAATCGAGAAACTAAGTGCATAAAATAAGGCGATACTCTCTATGTTTACGTCTATCAGAGTCTGCTACTCAGGTTGCTTATTAAAATAATAGAATGTTGCCCTGGAATCTCAAATCTTTACACATTAGTAAGACCGGAGAAAGAGAGCAAGTACTGGCCGGAATTGACTCACTAAAAGGTAAGAATTAGACAGGGAAGAGACAAGTAAATCTAGCCTTTGTTTTCATATCTGCCCCTCGCGCCAGGCTTTGCTGCTGCTGGAGTACTTCTATAGCGGAGATTCTTCTTTTTTTTTTTTCGAATATATTGTGTCATTCCTTTTTTCTTCACCTAGCTGAAATTCACAGATTCGGACAATTGTCGAATTCCTATGAATTGAAAATACCTACATGAAGCCCACAACACGGGGGTTAGTACATAAATTTTATGAAATTTTCTAAGCTCGTTAAATGCTCGGAAAAACACTGCGAAGTTTCGTGGGACCCATCGAAAAACGGTGTCAGAAAATTTCGAAATTTATATTGCCGCGAAGCTTTCGATGAGTGGAGCGTTTTGGTACTCTCGGTTTTCTCGTGGGGTTCACGGTTTGCGAGAAATCTAGCCCAAAAGTCAAAATGGGCTAAAAATTCCTAGGCAAAAATTAGACAAACCGCTCAATGGATTTCGGTGTTCTTGGTGTCTATGGAAAGCTTTCGACGAGTAGATGGGTTTAGACACAAGACCCGGCCCGATTGGTGGCCGGATCGACCGGATTTCGACCGGGAAGACGACGAGGCGCGCTTGTGCGTTGCGTCGCGTCTCTTCGTGCGACGATTGCCGGCGCTCCAGGCGGCGGCCGGCGAGTTTGGGCGACTGGGGTGGCGGGGGAGACGACTGACCGGCGGGCTGGTGTGAGAGGAGAGAGAAAACGGGAGAGAGAGAGAGAGAAGAAGGAGAACGCACGCGAGAGAGGAAGAAAAAGGAAGAAGAAAGACTGATTCGATTCGACCGGTCCGATCCGATCTCGTTCGATTCGGCCGGTTCGATTCAGGATACAAAATTTTGAATTTTTACTCTACCTTGGGACCGAAAACAAAATCCAAAAATTTCAAAAAAATTCTAGAAAACTCAGAAAAATTTATAGACTCCAAATATATTTTTAGTTTTGCCACATGGTCTTTAAATTAATTTTTAAAAATCATCAAAGTTTATATTTTTGAAAAATCGAACCCGATTTCTAAAATCCGAAAAATTTCGAATAATTTTCTAAAATTTTAAATAAAATAAAATATCAATATTTACCCAAAATAATAAATTTAAAAATTAGGGGTGTTACAATAAATGTAATATTGCACTTATTAAAAAAAATTCTTTAATCTTTTATTTCATTTTAATTGATGTTTTATTTTTTTATCTCATTTTATTTGCTATTTTAAAAAATCAAGGAAATATTAACTTTTTTTAAATTTTACTTTTATTTATTGTTATTCCTAATACATTTATTTATGTTTTGTCACTTTTTAAATTTTTTATATTTTTCTTCATCCTAATAAATATAATGATATTTTAACTAATTATTAAAATTTTTTAATAAAAAATTAGGTTATTCAATCAGCAAAAATTTTCAAATGTTAGAACATTTGAAATGGAAACGGGGAGGAGAGAGTATTATTTTAACTATATTAATTATTTTTTAAAATTTATATAAAAATAGAAACTTATTGAAAGGAATAATAAGTTTGTGAATATTTTATTATTACTTAGTTTTATACAAAGTATAATTATTTTATTATGAAAATCAGATAATTTTTCATATATTTATCACTTATCTTCTTAGATTTTTGTAAAATATTTTTTTTTCATAAATTTATTAATTACAAAAATTTTATTAACTTAATAAAAAAAAGTATCTTTAAATAAAAAAACACATATAATATTTTTTAAAAAAATTTAAAAAATGAATTATAAATGATAAATTTTGTTAAAAAATTATAACAACAAGTTTAAGTTTATTAAATATTATTTATTAACTTTTTAAAAAATATTATATATTTTTTTACATGAAGAATTTTGTTTTGTTATTACTTTACAGAAAATAATTATTTTACAAAAAATTTATAAATAAGTTTACATAAAATTATTTTATTTTTCATAATAAAATTTGCACATTACTCCTCAGATTATCCCGAATTAAATTACTGTTCTAATAAAATTACTGTTCTAATTAAACTGTTCTAATTAATTAAATTGCACATTACTCCTGAGAGGGAAAAATGTAATGTCATCTAACAGCTATGGCTCACACGTGTGAACATCTTCATTTTAATTTACTGTATAAGCAAAATTAAAATGAGCAAGCACGGCACTTTACATTCTTAGGGAGTATTTTGTTTACTTGTTGGGTGCAGCTGATAGCTGATGGACACCCAAACAGGTAAATTATAGTGTTTGGCGAGCTTAAAAAAATAGAGCTGATAGCTGATGAGCAACTGACATGATACTCATCAGCTGCAGTTTATATCAGCTCTATTTTTAGGGCCTGTTTGGATTAACTGTTGAATACAATTGATAGTGTTAGCGATAAATTTATTCTTGTTAGTGATAGGCGATAAATGATAGTGATGATAGTCTTTTATATTAAGTGTTTGGTAAAATTATATTTATTTATTCTTTGTTAATATGTGAAATGACTAATAAGGGTATATATCATATAATTTATTTTATTATTTAAATAAATATAAAATTATAAATTTATTACATTATATTATTTATTTTATTATTAAATTAAATATATAATTATTAATCTTTTATATTATATCATTTATTTTATTATTGAAATAAGAAAATAATTAATTTTTAAGATAATTAAATAATTTTAAAAATATAGATAAAATAATAAAATAATTATTATTGTTAATAGAAAAATTTATAATTAATTTTAAGTTTTTGGATATAAATAAATATTTTATATTTTATGTTATTAATAAAAAATATTTTAACAAAGTTGAAATACATTAATTAAAATATTAAAATTATAAATAAAAAAATAAAAATATTAATAATATTAATTTTCAAGTTAAATAAAAAAAGGATAATATAGTCAAAATAAAAAATAAAACCAGATCAGCTATCAGCTGATGAGAAACACTCTAAAAATAGAGCTGATACAAATTGCAGCTGATGGATATCATATCAGCTGCCTATCAGCTATCAGCTCTATTTTTTTAAACTTAACAAACACTACAATTTATCTGTTTAGGTGTCTATCAGCTATCAGCTGCACCCAACAAGTAAACCAAACACCCTCTTAGAGGGTGTTTGGTTTACAAGTTTAAAAAAATAGAGCTGATAGCTGATAGGCAACTGATATGATACCCATTAGCTGCAGTTTGTATCAGCTCTATTTTTAGAGCTGTTTCTCATCAGCTGATAGCTAATCTGGTTTTATTTTTTATTTTGACCATATTATCCTTTTTTATTTAACTTGAAAATTAATATTATTAATATTTTTATTTTTTTATTTGTAATTTTAATATTTTAATTAATGTATTTCAACTTTGTTAAAATATTTTTTATTAACAACATAAAATATAAAATATTTATTTATATCCAAAAACTTAAAATTAATTATAAATTTTTATATTAATAATAATTATTATTTTATTATTTTATCTATATTTTAAAAATAATTTAATTATCTTAAAAAATAATTATTTTATTATTTCAATAATAAAATAAAATGATATAATATAAAAGATTAATAATTATATATTTATTTAAATAATATAATATATTAATTTAATAATTATATATTTAATTTAATAATAAAATAAATAATATAATGTAATAAATTTATAATTTTTTATTTATTTAAATAATAAAATAAATTATATGATATATACCCTTATTAGTCATTTCACATATTAACAACAACAGCTAAATATAATTTTACCAAACACTTAATATAAAACAGCTATCATCAGCTATCATCACTAATAAAGAATTTATCACTAACATATTATCGATTGTATTCAACAGTTAATCCAAACAGGCCCTTAGAGCTGTTTCTCATGATAGCTGATTTGGTTTTATTTTTTATTTTTATCATATTATCCTTTTTCATTTAACTTGAAAATTAATGTTATTAATGTTTTTATTTTTTATTTATAATTGTAACATTTGAATTAACGTATTTTAATTTTGTTAAAATATTTTTTATTAACAACATAAAATGTAAAATATTTATTTATATCTGAAAACTTAAAATTAATTATAAATTTTTCTATTAACAATAATAATTATTTTATTATTTTATTTATATTTTTAAAATTATTTAATTATCTTAAAAAATAATTATTTTCTTATTTCAATAATAAAATAAATAATATAATATAATAGATTAATAATTATATATTTATTTAAATGATATAATATATTAATTCAATAATTATATATTTAATTTAATAATAAAATAAATAATATAATATAATAAATTTATAATTTTATATTTATTTAAAAATTAAATAAATTATATAATATATATACTTATTAGTCATTTCATATATCAACAGTAACAACTAAATATAATTTTATTAAATATTTAATATAAAACAACTATCATCAGCTATTAGTTATCGACTATTAACTAACAATAACAATTATCAATTAACAGCTATCAGTTGTATTAAGTGGTTAAACCAAACAAGCCAAAAGTCCCAACTCACAGAGGAAAGTCCCAATTCCTGTTCGCTTATTTCTCTCCCCTACCGGTCATTTTATCACAACCTCAGATTCCTCAAAGAAGTGTGCGCACAGAAACTTGTTCGCATTTAATACCAAAACTACCCTTCTAACATTCACGAAATTTCAAGCTCCTTATGCAAATTACGTTTTTTTCTCCTTCTGCGGCTCTAACGAGAGAGAAAAGGTAACCGCCTGCTCAGACACAGAGAGAGAGAGAGAGAGAGAGAGAGAGAGGGGAGGGATCGAGCTCTCAAGCCCAGGCAGATACAGATACAAATTTATGGATATATAAATAGAGACGTTTGGATTAGGTTTCGAAGATTAGGGTTTTGGAGGAAAAATAAAGAAAAAATAAGGACTGTTTGGGTTTTGAATTAGGGTTTTGAAGAAATTAGTTGTATAGAGTTTGCTATGTTGAGTAGCCCTTGTGTTTTCTCTCCTATTTTTGGATTGTGTTGAAATTTGGTGTGCCCTAATGTGACTGAAGCTGTTGCCGGGTGAGGTGTCAGGGGTTCAATGGGCAGCACCGGGGAACCAGACCGAAAACGGCGTCACTTCAGCTCCATATCACCTACGGCTGCCATGCTTAGGAAGCAGCCTTTCTCGCACTCATCTGAGGACAAGAAGGTGTTAGCTTTTTGCTCATTTGGTTTCTAATTAACCAAAAAATTAACTTTTTATTTTTTGTGATTAACAAATTATGTAGGCTTTCTTTGGATGGTTAATTTTGTGAATTTGGTGTTTTTCTGATCTGATTTTGCTTCATGTGAAATTTAATGCATCTGTCGTTAATTTAGCATGTCTCGCTTTAAATAATTAGTTGTCTTCAACACTAATATGCCTCACACTCTTGCATTGTTGCATTTCTCAATAAGATGGATGCTTATGGGTATGATAACTCTAATTCTTGTATACGTTTGGAGTTTTGTTTGTTGGGGAAGAGAACTTGTACTATTCTGTGTTGTTTTTTTTTTTTTTTTAATTTGGATATTATGCTTGTTAGTGAATTCAGATGCATGAAGCAGAATGGAAGTTATCTCTTTCATGAAATTTTATATGGGATTGACGGTGGGACACAATTATAGGAGTAAAGTGGAAGAAACACAGTTACCTAATTCGTTGGCCCCCTTCTGAGTACCATTCCAGAATGCACGGTCCAGAACGTGAAAATTGACTATCCAAATTTTATCTCTTTAATACACTAATTCTATTTAGATAGGCAGTTATCCAATGGTTTGTGGTATTTGGTTACCTTAGAACTCAACATCTTTATTCACAATGTTTATTTAATTAGAATAGGTTTCCTTTTATTTAAAGTTTTTCTATTTAAGTCGCACTCTACTTCTTAAACTTTTAAAATTACGTTTTTTTTTAATTTGGATATTATGCTTGTTAGTGAATTCAGATGCATGAAGCAGAATGGAAGTTATCTCTTTCATGAAATTTTATATGGGATTGACGGTAGGACACAATTATAGGAGTAAAGTGGAAGAAACACAGTTACCTAATTCGTTGGCCCCCTTCTGAGTACCATTCCAGAATGCACGGTCCAGAACGTGAAAATTGACTATCCAAATTTTATCTCTTTAATACACTAATTCTATTTAGATAGGCAGTTATCCAATGGTTTGTGGTATTTGGTTACCTTAGAACTCAACATCTTTATTCACAATGTTTATTTAATTAGAATAGGTTTCCTTTTATTTAAAGTTTTTCTATTTAAGTCGCACTCCACTTCTTAAACTTTTAAAATTACGTTCTAATAGACTAAAATTTCTTGAAAAATACTATACATTCAATAAATATATTTATCTTCCATAATTATTGCCCAAAAAAGCCAATATCGAAGTATATAAACACCACTAATGATCCGAATCAATGTAATCTACCATACCATTACTCCATATAGTGTTCGTAATCTACCATACCATTACTCCATATAGTGTTCCGACTAAGCCTACGCCTTATGTACCTTGTAAATAGGAAAGTACCGTATCTTGTACCATACCCATCCTGCGAACCAAAGCAAATTATGATCTGGGTAACACCGGGAAGAACTCTCTATATAATTTTTATAACATTTTTTAGTATTAGAATTATATAATCTCTTCATATAACTTTGGGAGTTGACTACCCAAGTAAATCTGTTCAGTCATTACCTTCTGCTATTTCTTTTGTTTTCTGGTTCTGGTGGTTGAGTTTTAGATTATTTGGTTATACTGCGGTTGGATTTCCTCTGTTCTTTGTGGTGAATACCATCCTTTTAGACGATGGGTTCCGTCTCTGCCTATGATTTTACTTTGCATTTGTACTGATTGAAGATCCCGTTCATTGATCTGTGCATGGTTGCTGTCCTTGTAAGTTGACTAGAAAGAGAAAATAACATGCCAAAGTTTACTGAGCAAAGTTCTAGTTGTGACTTAGTGATGTCGTTGGTTAGACAATTCCTTTTGATTTTTCCTCCTAATGATATTCCTGTCCAATAGCTGGCAGAAATGCCCATTTTCATTTTGATTTGTTGAACATTTAATCTATAATGATCCATGTTACATGGTTCTTCTTTAGCTTGATTATGATGGTTGTACTGCTTAATTCTGTTTTCACTTTTTGAATACTGGGATAAATGCCTCTTTTGGAAACTAGCTCCAATTTTGGAATTGGAAATTATGAAAATGCTTCTTGCTCTGGCAGTATCTGATATTTAAATTGCTAAGATGTATTGTCATTAAATTATAACTTGTTTGCTTTGAGCTCATGCTTTAAATTTTTGATGATGTAGCTTGATACTGCTGTTCTTCAATTTCAAAATCAAAAGCTTGTACAGAAGTTAGAAGCTCAAAAGGTTGAGTATTCCGCATTAGAGAATAAGTTCTCACAATTAAAGGAGAAACAACTGCCTTACAATTCCACATTGAAATCTGTCCATAAGTCTTGGGAATCGGTAATTTCTCCGTTGTTTATTTTATTTTTTTTATTTTACGTTCTTTTCTTTTCCCCTTATTTTCTTAAAAAAGGGGAAAAAAATGTGCTATCTTTTTATTTATCCATACACTATTGGATGTTACTTTCTGAGAAATTGGCTTCATTTTTTTACAATAGCTGGTTACCGACTTGGAAGCACATTCCACCTGCACAAGAGAGTCTAGCATTGGGCAAGAAATTAGATGCTTATCAATTACTGATGGTGAGTAGATTCCCCTACAGCCCAGCCCCACCACACGCACACGCACATCATGAACTACTTTATTCTTGTGGAACTGAAAAATATTAAAATAAGGACATCATTTATTTCTAATCCAGTAATTTGGTGTAAGTAGGGGTGGGCTTGGTTTGGGGTTTGGGAAACCCTAGAACTGAATTGAACCTCTTTTTTTTTTTTTTTTCTCCCCCTCCTCCCTCGGAACTGGAACTGGAACTGAGGATACTTAGAATCAAAACTTGGTTCTTGGTTCGGTTTGGTGCTTCCGTTCCGGTTCAGGTGATGACTTCATTTATAGAGTTTTAAGTTTTGTTAAGTTGACAAACCTCAATTATGTAGTTTTGTGCTATAACTGTTTAGTTTAAATTCTAGAATTAAATTAGAGTTTATTTTCTTAAGTATAAATACCATTTAAATTTTTAATATAATGTACTTTAGTCAATTATTTGTATTTTTTTTTTAGTAATGTGGTTATTCAATCATTTTCTTAATCCTTGTGCAAAAACCTTAAAAAGCACTTGAAATGAAATGGAGAGAGTAACACGTTCATTCAATTTATAGTTTTATTTTCATTACCAATTTACTTTTACCACAAAATAGATTTAGTCAATTAATTTTAATAAATTTAATTATATAATTTAAATGTGTTCAAGATTTGCAATAATAGTTTTGTAATGTTAGATATCTTACCATGATATAATAATCTTTAACTATGAATAAAGTAGTCTAATTAAAGATAATTTTAATTTAAATGGTTTTACACTTTATAATTATAAGAGAATAAGAAATGTTATGTGGTCTAAATATATTTATTTTAAATTATATACAAATATAATCGTAATTGTGTGTGTGTACATTTAGTTCTTCAATTTGGTAGAGGTTCTGTGCAGTATGTTTCTTGATTTGGTTATTGGTATAGAATCAGAATCATACAAAAATAGTAATATAAGTTTGGTTTGGTTCAATTCCTACATTGTCATTTTTTCCAGTTTTGATTCTTTCCATTTTGGTTTAGGAGTGTTGGGATTATATATCCCACATCGGGAAAATAGAAAAAATTAAAGGGTGAATATAAATGAATGGGTTATAATATTAACTTGGCTAGCCATTTTGATTTGTAAAGCAACTCAATCACTTATATAAACTCAAATTAAAAATGAATTAATACATAATATGTCCAGCACTCTCTCCATAATTTAACATGGTAGCAGAGTCCAATTTGAGTTGTGAGTTGTAGCCGCCCATAAGACTGTATAATTGGACCCATATTGGGTTAAATATTAACTAATTGTCAAGTGACCAACTGTGGGATTGCACTTGAGTGCGGAGTGCTAGGATTATATATCCCACATCGGAAAAATAGAAAAATAAGTGAATGAGTTGCAACATTAATTTGGCTAATCATTTTAATGTGTAAAGCAACTCAGCCACTCATATAAACTCAGATTAAAACAGTGTTGTTAAAGGCGACAAAAGGCGCTAGGCGAGGGGAGCTGTTGTCAACTCGCCTGGTTGAGGCGAGTCAACTTGAAAGAGGCGAGCGCATGAGAGTGCTGAGGCAAGAGGTGTGGGGTGACCAAGGCAACGCCTAGTGAAATAACGTCAATTATCCCTTTTTCTTTATTTTTTGTAAACAGCACAAAAATAAAATTAAAAAAAAAAAACCCTAAACTAACACTTCAACTCACGCCACCAGCAGCCTCGGAGCATAACCAGGTATTTCTTCCTTCCTTTCTCTCCTCTTCATCTTCTTTCCTCTTTCTCCTCTACTCTTCTTTGATACTTTTTCTCCCCTCCCTCCTGCTCATCCACTTCTTCTCCTCTCTCGCCTGCGCATCAGTCATGCCATTTTTTCTCCTCTTACTTATTTTCCTATGTTTTCTTTTTTTTTTTTTCCTCTTCTCTCCTTGTCCTTTTCTCTTCTTCTATACTTTATTCTTTCACAGATACTGTCATGCCATTTTTAATTATCTAGCAGCAACACTTTTTTTTTTTTTTAATAATTTGTTGTTTCATTGTTTATTATATGCGTATTGTATTGTGATATACATTTTGTTATTGTCAATTATGATATGATTTTTATTAAATGAGTTTTGTGAATCTCATTTAGAGTGGTTATTTAATTAAATTTAATTTTAAAATGGTTTAGGTCCTATTAATTGGACGTTAGATATGCTCCACTTGGTTTATGATAAATGGGTATTGTGTATTGTCCATTGCGATATGAATTTTATTAAATGGGTATTTTGTATTCGCAAATTTTTATTTAATTTTAAAATGGTTTGGTTCCTCTTGGTTTAGGATAAATGGGTATTGTCAATTGTGATATGATTTTTATTAAATGGGTATTATGTATTTGCAAAGGGTTATTTAATTTTAAAATGGTTTAGGTCCTATCAACTGAAGGTAGACATAGTGCAAATAAATTTTTTTAATATGCTTTTTTTTTTTTTACTAATGAAACTAGTTAAAACTATGAATTTTTATGTTAAAAGAGTGTGTGTGTGTGTGTCTCTCTGTGTGTGTGTGTGGCACCTTGCTTTAAAAAGGTCTTCACCTTGCCTCTCGCTTAAGGCCATAGGGTACCCCGTTGCCTTTCGCCTTAATAACACCGGATTAGAAATGAATTAATACATAATTTGTCCAATGCTGTATCCAAAATTTAACAAGGAGAAACAGTAACCACGCATACCCCTAGCTGTGAGGGCATGGGATTGGGTAAGCAAGGTTTACCTAGGAGGGCTAAAAATACCCCTGCTTGGCACAACGTACAAAATAATTTTTCAAATTTTTTTCTTGCACTGTCTTTGCTTAGTGGTTCTTGGCCTTGAACATATTTCTATTTTGCCTTATCCGTGTTACCTTGTTGTTCTTGCTCATGCTTTGAGAGGAAAAAGTACCTTGTCACTCTTACATGAAAAAACTCTGTAATATGTAGGAAAGCTCATTGTTGAGGAATTTAGTTTAAATGTGCCATCTTTTGGTAACATTGCATATGTTCTTGTATAGATATACATGAAGTGGCAGTTATATATCGATTGTGAGCTTTCAGCTCTCCATTATTAAAGCACATCGCATTTTCTGATAGGGGTGTTTCAAATTGCTTGTCAGATGGAGTTTCATCTTCGTTTGAGGAAGCTTTTCGTAGCCGGCTTGTAGAAACTGGTGCAACTGAAACTTCCTCTGCAAATGATTGCCTCAATTCAATGGAAGAAGATAAAGGAAATGCTTCTGAAAAAATTAAGAATATTTTAAGTAATATAGTGGCTGCAATCAATGACCTTTGCCGACTAAAGGATGGATTGCATGCAATTGTTTTGAATAAAATTTCGGAGCATGGTAAGAGTTTAATTTGCTGGTGAATTATAGATATTTTTTGTGGCTGCCTCCTTTTGATTTTTCTCTCAGTGTCCCATGTGTACTGCTTCTTTTGCTAGGTGCAGGTACGCAAAAGGAATCTTGTGAGTTGGTGGCAGAGGTTAAAAACTTGAGATTAGCACTAAGTGACCTCCATCTCAAGCACAAATCTCTTGCAAGGGAATTGCAGAGCTGTAGAGACATTGATGCAAAAAGTAAAGCTGAGCTTAAGCAGTTAAAAGGTAACATTCCTTTGTGGTTTTGAGCAAGTCTAAATTTAAAGACAAAGCCCAAAGTTGTCACCCCTACTTAAATCAATGTACACATCCCATTTAAGATGCATGAAAACTCATGTTGTGCCATTTGCTTTTATATCTGTTTATGCGTCTTCACAAATATGCAGATGCATATTTATATCCAAATGCATGACTTAAGGTTTTGCACATGCATGATGACGTGTAGCTTTTTTAAAGCCGTTCTTTTTTGTTTTTTTCTTTAATTTTTAAACTTCAGACTTTCTTTTAATATAATGATGAAATTTTGTTTAATTTTTAAAATTTTTATTCTCTTACAGTGTACTGTTTCCCCTAATGCTTGAGAGTGTTGTGAATTTTAAGAAGTAATTTTGTTTTGCTAACGTGGGTATATGACTGATCAAATAATGTAAGGAGTGTTATATACTGTTTTTTTTTGTTTTTTTTTTTAATGTTATGGAGAGTTTTTCTTTTTCTCTTCCCCCTGTGCATCTGTAAGTTTTGACTTTTTTTTTTTTTGTTCCAAAGGGGAACTGGAGAGTGCTGTTTCTGATTTAGAAGAGAGTAATTTGAAACTGGCAACTCTTAAAGCAGAAAGAGATGCAACAAAAGGGACATTTTTCCCTGTCTTAAACCTTGGAAGTAAGCCTGTTCCTGGTGATAGAGCTAGAGATAAACAAAAGAATTTGCAAGAGATGGAGTCTGCTCTCAAAGAGCTTCTAGTAAGTTTTTCCTTTTTCCTTCACCCTTTTCTGTGTGGGTTATTTGACCTGGAAAAGTACAGGTATTAACCGATTTGAGCTCCACAGGATCAAGCTTCTTCCCGACTGCTGGAATTGAAAGGTCTTCACGATGAAAGGATAAAAATATTGCAAAAGTTATCCAATTTGCAGGTTTTTCTTTTTGGAAGACTATCAATATTACTTCTTATTGTGAATGTAGTCTTAGTTTTTCTTCTAAATAATTGTCTAAAGAATTGAACCCTGATAATTCAATAATATAAATAGAATGGGGGTTTTTACTGCACAGAACTCATTGAAGAATGTGAAGCATATTTCTTCTTCGCAAGTCTACCTTTTGGTGAAAGATCAAGTAGAAAAATCAAAATCAGAAGTTTTCCAGTATCAGGCCTTATATGAGAAACTACAGGTTGTAACTGGTCGGTAGTTTCATTTATGCCTTAGACTGCCATTTTATTTATATGGATATGGTTCTAATACTGACCATACTTATCTCCCTTGGAATCTCAGGTTGAGAGGGATAACCTTGTCTGGAGGGAGAAGGAATTGAACATGAAAAATGATTTGGTTGATGTTTTTCGAAGATCGTCTGCAGTTGTGGATTCTAGAATTGCTGATTTAGGGATAGGGATACAGAGACAGATCAGTGAGAGAAATATGATCAAGGCTAAGCTGGAAGAGGCATCAGGAGAACCTGGTAAGTAACTACTTGATGCTTTCATATGATCATCTTGCAATAATGTTGTCTTCTTACCTTCAGTTTTGTGTCTAAAGTCTGATGGATTTACTCTCTGTTTCAGGAAGAAAAGAAATTATTGCTGAATTCAAAGCCTTGGTTTCCTCATTTCCTGAGGAAATGGGAAATATGCAACGTCAATTGAGTACTTACAAAGAGGCTGCTTCTGATATTCATTATTTGCGGGCTGATGTGCAGTCTCTTTCTACTGTTCTTGACAGGAAGGTGGGTACTGTATGGTGTGTATGCGCATTTACATTCCTGTCTTCAGTTGAAGGATTCAAAAGCTCTGTTTTCTGAAGCAGGTAAAAGAGTGTGAAAATTTATCTACGAGATCCAAAAACCAAGTTGCTGAGATACAAAAGTTACAATCTGTGGTATGTCATGTTTTTACTCTTGCATGTTATTTGAATTTATCGCACAATTTTAGGGGATTTTTTTTGTGTGTGCAAAGCTTGCTTTTGATTTCACACAAGAATTGTCAAGGCCTGGTTAGCATGGGGAGTTAAATTTGAACTGAATTTCATTTCTGTTTAGCAAATTGCGCATATATAGTACTGGTGGGCCTATTCTCTCATTGGTCAAGGAGTTAGATTTTGTTGCTCGCCACTACTTTCCTAGTGTGTGTATTGCAAAATGTATCCATTTTATGTTCTGAAAAAAGTTGACCAAATTTCATGATTCTTTTTTGTTGGAATCATGCTTATCTTTTAAGAGATACTAGATTATTGGTATCTTCTGGTTTACTGGTCTGACAGCTGGTGAATAACTGCATTTCCAAAGGGTAAATATTGTGAGGTGACAACTTAATGGGAAATATCTCCTTTTATATAGCTGGTCCTGCGTCTTTCTTTCTGGGGATATAATTTACAGAGTTTTGGTTTATAAATTCACCTTTTTCTTTGGGTTGCAGGTCCAAGATCTGAAAGAATGTGATCTGGAGTTGAGGCTGATTCTGGAAATGTATAGACGTGAATCCATTGATTCTAGGTTAGAGCTGCTTATCCCACTTCACCTTGTGAATTGATGGCCTTTATCTGATTGAACTGACTTTTGACATTTCCAACCAAAATGCAGATTGTTATTGTTCAATCTGCCTTCTTGTGTTGAATCTATAGTTATTTTTTTGTGTGAATTAATCTGGGGTCATTAGGTTTTGCCATTATTCTCTATTTGGTCCCTGGATTTTGACAATTGTATTAGTTAGTCCCTAACTTTTTATTCCATATGCTAAGTTATCATTCCATCCCATTTTAAAGCTTTTTGCTGCTAAGTATAATTGAAAAGACTAAAATAGCCTCATTTCCATTAAACTTTGTCCTCTTCCTCTCCAGTCTCTTCGTCCCTCTCCTCAAAGCCTCTTATGTGCGACCCACCCACCCAACTCAGCAGATTTAGCTTTCTAAGCTTTGCTTTTTGAGCACTTTGCACATTTGGCTAGATTCTCTTATGGTATTACCATTACAGTTAATTGAAAAAGAAGAAGAAAATAATTTGTTTCTTTCTTCTCCATCATTTCCTCTCCTTCCCCCAGTTTCCACCCTCCCAATTTCCACCATCTCTCTCTCTTCCTTTTCTTTTTTTGAAACATCATTTTCCCTAGTGAATCACTGGGTCAATTCAAGTTTAATCCATTGAAGAAGTGATTATGAAAGCAGCGAGTTCACTACCGCTCCCTCTCTCAAACCTACCCCACCCCCTCCCCAAATCCACCAGTTGCACAGCAATGTCAATCACCTATTTCCTCCAGGCTCCAAGTCCCTTCTTCCCTTTAGCCTTTCGAGCATTACCCATCTCTGCATTTCCTTTCTCTCCTCCTTCAGTGACCGCAATTGTGCAAGGTGAAGCTCCTTCAATGGTCATTGTTACCTCATTTGGATCCAGATTTTTTTCTGTTATTCCAATAAAAGTTTCTAATTGCTTGCATGTTTGATCCGAGCTATCTAAGGCTCATTAGAATTTGTTTACATAATTTATTGATTGAAATTCTGCAATTTGGTGGGAAATTGAAATTCTTCTCTTGGAATTTTTGCAATTTGTTGATTGAAGTTCTGCAATTTGTTAAGAAATTGATTTTTTTTTTTTTTGTTGGAATTCTGCAATTGTTGAGTTTGTAAATTCTACAATGGGGAGTGAGAGAGAGAAAAGGAAATGGAGAGAGAGAGAAATGGGGAGAGAGATACACCAGAGAGACAGAGGGTGAGAGATATAGGAGAGACAAGGGAGACAAGGGGAGAGGGAGAAAAGAGACAGGAGTAATATTGGAATTAAAAAAAAAAAATCTCATTAGACCATCTTTCACAGCATTGTCTAACAGCAAAAATTTTTGAAATCGGACAAAAGGACTATTTAGTAGATGGAATAGAAAGTTAGAGACTAATTAATGTATTTGTCAAAAGCTAGGGACAAACTAGTGAACAATGGCTAAACCTAGGGACTCCAAAGTAGTTCAGCCTTTTTTTTGTTGGAAATTGAATAAAATGAACTCTGGAGCTTCAAGTAAGTTGGCCTTCTGATGAATCTTCTTGTCATGGTTGGTTGGCTTGATGATGTGAAAACCTATATTGGTTTAGAACTTTATTCTGCAATTGCAGGGATGTTGTGGAAGCCAGGGATGTTGAATACAAGGCTTGGGCTCAAGTTCAAAGTTTGAAATCCTCTCTTGACGAGCAAAATTTAGAATTACGAGTTAAGAAAGCAAACGAAGCTGAGGCCATATCCCAGCAGAGGCTTGCCACGGCAGAAGCTGAGATTGCTGACCTGAGGCAGAAATTGAAAGCTTCCAAAAGGTTAAATTTAACTTCTTGTGGAAAAGTGAATTCTATTTTGATTCTGTCCTCTGATTAGATGCTTAAGTGGCATGACATTTGAATATGATTAGCATGAATTTCTTTTCTAGCATGCCGTTATACGTGTTCAAACCTGCTGTGTGCACTTTTTTCTGATAAACCTCTTAAAGATATTTACCCCCTCTTGATAAAAACTTCCTCACAATTTTTTTTAACCTTTTTAGAAAGCAAACAAATGGTTTTCTTTTCTAGATGATTGAATCAGTTGGACTTGTCCATACCAATGTTTGTTAATAAATTTCTCAAGGGCTGAAGTATTGTTGTTGAATGAGCACCTTTTCCATTTATAAGCCTGTTGTTTCCTTTGTAAAATTTTTTATGGTTTTCTGGATGGAGCTATCATATGCTCTTTATCTTGTGACATTTATTTATATGAGAGATCTGAAAATGTTGTTTTATTGCTATTTCAGGGATATGTCTAGACTTTCTGATGTTCTGAAATCCAAAAATGAAGAAAATGAGGCCTACTTATCTGAAATAGAGGTTAGTTCACAGTTAATGATTATGGACCTTTCTTCTCTGCAATCATAGCATTCGATGAAAATAATTAATCTGGTTTTGCTTCAGATGATTGGACAAGCATATGATGATATGCAAACTCAAAACCAGCATCTGTTGCAGCAAATCACAGAGAGGGATGACTATAATATTAAGGTGATTGCTTATTTGAGAACCCATCTTCTGAAATTTGTTAAGCAACATTCATTTTTGGATAACTGTGAATGCTTTAGCTTTGTGGTCTTCATTTATGGGTTGCATGTTTGCTTTTGTTCTCTGGCATGGAATTGGTATTGCATTATCATTTTTCTTTTACATACACACACGCACACGCACGTATGTCATGGGCTTAAAATTTTGAATTTCAATGCATGCACAAGTTCTTAAACGTAGTTTTCTTTTACAGATTGCATGTGTTAGTAGTTTTTGTATATTTCTCAAGTGATTGATTTCGTACATTGTATTATTAGAGGAAATTAGCATCTTTATTTGGCTTGTTTTCTTTGAAAGGCTAGTGGTCTGGTGTGGTGTCTCTATTGTATTAAATCCTTGGACAGGCAAGTACGTTATTCACTTTCAAATATTCAGCCAACGGTCATTTGTCAAATATTTTAGATGGATATGACCCTAAGAAATAGACAATAATTAATAATTTAGGGGTGTGCAATTCCAGTTCGGTTCGGAATCTATTTAGGTACCAGAACCGAACAAAAATTTTGATTCGGTCTTTGGTTCTGATTCGGTTCGGTAGTGTTTCAATTCAATTCTCAGTTCTTAAAATTCCTTAAAAAGTAATACTTGAATTAGTATTTAAGTTTTAAATTGAGTTATTAATGCATAATATATTATATATTGTATCTTTTAAATATTTATAAATTATATAATCTTTAACTATAAGGTGCATATATAATTTAGGATTAAATAGATTATTAATATAATTATGTTAGTATATCATATAATATACATTTTAACTATTTATTAATTATTAATTATGTAATATTTAACTATAAGATATAAATATAATTATGAATTAACATATTATATATAACATAATAGTACATTTATAATTAAGAATTATAAGGTAATTTAATATATTTATAACTAAAATTATTAAGAAAATATAGAGAAATGAAATATAATATCAAGTTGTATTTAGTTCATGATTATAAATATACATATAAATATATATAATTATATTGAAAGTATATTATAGATTTAAAAACATAGAAAAGCATATGTATAAATTCGGTTTTCGGTTCAAGTTCTGGTTCAATACTGTTTTAGTCGATTAGGTACGGTTATTCGGTTCAGTGCAGGAACCCCGAGAACGTGCACAGCCCTAATTAACATTATCATCTAAAATAAATGAATTGCCTTGGATAAATTTGAGAAATAGCCTTGGTATGTTTAGCTATGTGTTAAATCTTTTTTAAGAATGATTAGGGTGAAATAATGAAAACAGCCAATTTCTCTTCATTGTAAATACATTGTTCAGTGTCCTTTTTCGCATCCATGTAGACAACTGTTTGCTTATGTTTTCTTCCAGGGCTTACTATCAGTTCATTGTGGGGTTAACCTAAAGAAAACATTTATTTTATGTTGATTTAGTCATCTTTCTGTTTCAGCTTGTTTTGGAGGCTGTGAGGGCAAGACAACAGCAGGACTCTCTACTCATGGACAAACGAACCATGGAAAGGGAGATTCAGCAAGCTAATATTTCGCTTGATTTCTATAATGTAAAAGCTGCAAGAATTGAAGATCAGGTATTATTTTTTATGACATTTTTGTGGTGGAATCTCCTTGGATGGATTGTGTTTATGTATTGAGTATTGACTAATGAATGCCTCTGTCTTGTAGTTAAAAATTTCTTTTGACCAGGTTCATAAACTTACAGAAGAGAAATTTCAAAACACGAGAACATTGGAAAATACTCAAAAGAGATTGTTAGATGTAAGAAAATCATCTAATCAGATAAGAGAGTCGCTGGAGGACTCACAATCTGAGGTTGAAATAAGTCGAGCAGCTCTTTTGGAACTGCAGATAGAACTAGAGAGAGAGAGGTAAGGAAAGATATTTCTTTCCTTTTTTTCCAATTCGTTGCAACTGCAGGCATGATCCTTCATTTTTCATTTGTCAGGTTTGGCAAGAGAAGAATAGAACAGGAATTGGAAGTAGCAAGGAGAAAGGTTTCAGATCTTCGAGTACAGAGCGAGGGGTCATCAATTGTAGAAAAGCTTCAGCAGGAACTTAAAGAATACAGGGAAATTGTGAAGTGTAGTATCTGCCTTGAAAGACCTAAAGAGGTAAGTAAATGTTCCCTGTTTATTTTATGGGTCTGGTATCACATGTTTATTGTGGGAATTATTTATTGTTGATGAAATTACAATAAATTAAAATAATAATTAAAATATAAAGAATAAATTAACAAGATTGATAAGCCCTTTGCGGTGGGCAATGCCCTTAAACTGATGCAGCAGACATTTTCTATTGAATTGTCCCCTCCAGGATACAATGGCCCGACAATTTCGTCGTATAATTGACACCAACTTTGCACTAGTTGTTAAACCCAAGCTCCACCAAGAAACACCTTTATTTGACTTTTAAACTCTCTTTAACCTTTTCCTCAGTGTTTTTTATTTGTTGTAAGATGGTTGGAAGCTCATCTATTTATAGATAACTTTAGTAGAAATATAGATGCTTTTTAAGTTAAACTTGTTAAATAACTTCAACTTACTTTATTAAATAACTTAGTTACTTAATAAATGGTTAGTTAAATAAACTTAAGTTATCTTAATTAATTATACTTTATTAATTATGGGGATTAATATTAAAATGTTCCAACAGTTATGATATTGTTATATCTTTTGAATAGAGATATTGTGAAGGTTTCTTGATTCACTGATAGGTAGTAAGTTATGTTTACTTGTGGAAAATGTTGGGGATGTTCCTTTGCTCATTGAAAAAAGTATTCCAATTTGATGGTTTTCTAACATCTATTAAATTAGAAAGGAGAACATAATATTCATTTTTCAATGGAAATACCAATTGAGTAATTTGACATTTTGTCATGTTTAATTCTTTATGCTACATTGCTTAGAAGCTTCTTTTTTGCCTCCATCAGGTTGTCATTACAAAATGTTACCACTTATTCTGCAATCCATGTGTACAAAGAATTATGGGAAGTCGTCACCGGAAGTGTCCAGCGTGTGCCACAAGTTTTGGGTCTAATGATGTGAAGCCTGTTTATATCTGAGATAGAGAATGGTTGAAGGGGATAAGTTGTCCGGGTCTTCTTGTTTATGAGATTCAGTCCCGAATTTGGGTTCTTAGATGCCTGTGTGCGTTGATTAAAGGCTTGAGCTATGGATCCCACAGGTTCATGCCTGTTGTGTTAGAATTTTGTTGAGAGAAGAATGATGACACAGGATACAGTTCTGCTTCTGTCTAATTATCAAGCCGTGCAAATCATCTTTAGATTGAGTTTAGGTTGTGACTTTGCTTAGTTTGACTTCACTGTGTTTACAATTCTTGTTTCTTCGTGTAACTGCATAGAGCCACTGGAATCTTTCAATTTATTATTTGCAGATGTTCAGAATGGATGAAATGCTATTGCCCAAAGCATTGGATTTGGAGGTTATGCAACTGATAAGAGTGGCAAGTGATGTTGTAAGCCTCATGGCGCACTGCATTGCTATTTGATGTCAGTTTTTCTCCACCACTGAAAACATGTGGAGTGTTAACCAAATTTTTGGGTGTACAGGTTTTAGTAAATGCATTAGATTTTTCAGAAAACATCAGTTTATGTCTTCTTTGTTTTACAAACTAGGACATTTATAATAATAGTTTTTCCAAGATGTACACAGATATGTATAGTTTTATTTAATTATTTTTAGTTATATATAAATTCTACTAGGTAATTTTCAGATATCTATATTTGTTTTTCAAGTGAATTAAAGAAGGCCTTTACCCTCAGGCTCCCTTTTTCAGTTTTTGAAGGCAGGCAAGATGCATTGTTCGAACAATGTGGAACAAAATCTTGTAATATTTTTTGATTTGTGTTATTTTACTATTTCTCATTATTTTTCATCTGTGTGAAGGGCCTGATTTGGAACCCACCAGGGCTGATGTCTGATGGAGGTTTTCTGGAGGCCACGTGGAAATTCTGCAAAACATGATATTTCATCATAAAGGCATTATGGCATTTCCCACTGGCCCCCATTCTCATTTGATATGATTCAAATATAAACTTTTTTAAAGTGCTCTGCGGTTTACAGTGGATGAATTTATTTCAAAAGCTGAATCAACTTCATTGTTTGAATGGTCGTCCTTTCTGTTAGTGAACCTAACCTTGATTGCTCTCAAGAAGGCACTTAACTGGCGAGAAAGGAAGGATCATACACCAAATTGTCTTTGCATTTGTGGTCCTCCATCTCAATCTGAAGCACGTAAGCCCATGCTTCGTTGTCTTTTTCATTCTTGGAAAGCTACCGTCTGTCATTGCCCAATTATAATTAGTGACAACTAAAGTGTTCGACAAATTGGTTTTTAAAATTGTAATATCTCGAATCTAAGTCTCAATTAAAATTAAATAAACAAATAAGTCCGGAAGAAGCAAACAAACGATGATAAATATGCAAAACCAATCGTCAAGCTATTCCTCGCAGCCAAGTTGTCCCATCCAAAAACAATAATGTCTCTTTATCTCTATGTTGTCCTCTTCAGGGGCCATGAACTGTGATTTTGATACATGTGTAATGTAGAATAGTACAATAATAATTGTAGTTTCCAGACACAGACAACACGAACATTGGATGCCTCAGTTCTCTTCCCTATGATTTCATAATATTCGAATAAAACTCCACTGTCTCGACTATTCAAAAGAATCAATTATTTTCGTTTTTCCTTGTATATTTCTTTCTTTTAATCTTCATGCATTTATTTCTCCTCTTCCTCACTTTGTCTATTTCTCCTAATTAATAATGTCATGGCTAATTCAACATTAGAGAGCACTTTATGAATCATATTCTTAACTGTAAGCACTAAAAAAATCATAATTGAATTTAGAAAATTAATTTATATTTTTATATATTAAAATATTATATTTGATAGGCTATGAATTCTTTTTAGGGTTATATTTACGAAGCTAATTAAAATGGATGAATTTACGTAAGAATTTGTGTTTTTTTTTTTTTTCACTGCTCTTTCGATATTCATCATGTAAACTATTGGTTTATTGATGCTAATTACAAGATATTGCAAGATTTGATTAGATATCATATGCTACCTCTAAATAATAATCGATCCTAAAATCTTGGCTACAAGGGTACCTCATGATTTAATTCTTTTCACTGCTCTTTCCTTGTATATTCTCTCTCTCTCTCTCTCTCTCTCTCCAATGCCCATAAAAAGGAAAAAAAAATTAAATAAATAAAATACATGCATCAAAAGCATACAAGGGTACCTCATGATTTAATTCTTTCCAACTTAAAAAGAAAAGTTGGATTCTTGGCTCTTTTCCCCACTTTCTACCCCATAAATTACGGTTCCTATTGTGCTTTAAAAATAGATAATGATTTACAAAATCAGAATATAAAAAAGTTAAAATAATAATAAATTTTGTTTTTTTTCTATATATTATTAATTATTCTAAAGTGTAATTACAAAAGGGTATAATTATAAATTTAAAAAGTATATATATATTTAAAAAAAAAGACTATTATTATGAGACGCTAAGAAAAGAAATGTCAACTATATTTTTTTTTATGGAGGGAGTTTTTTTTTTTTTTTTATTAACTATTTCTTTAATTTGATGTGCTAATTATTGCATACTCACACATCATTGCCCTTCATGTTCGATGTTTCTTTCTATTATGATCCGACAAATATGAGACGGCGACGTATCATGGAAAGCGAAACCCCTAAGATTTTATTGTCTATACGTATATATTCAAATAATTATGGTGCAATCTCATACGTACTAATTTCATGACGATTTCTTTAATATAAAAAATGGTTGGTTAGAGCTATATTTATTATTATTATTATTAAATTTTCACCATATTAATTATTTTATTTTAATCATTATATTTTAATTTATTTCAATAAAATCACTATTTTTTTTATATTTTTCATTAACAACACCCATTTTAGAACTTGACAGAATTTTTAATAAAATTTCTATTACGTGATTTTAAATTATAAAAAATTTATTTTTCAGATCAAATTGAAAAAAAAAACTTTAAATTATAAAAAATTTATCTCTTAAATCAAATTGAAAAAAAAAATCTCCGTACTATTTATTATATTTATTAAAAATTTATCCTCATAATACTTATTATATTTATTAATTCCTATTTTTAGACTTAAAAAAAATTACACAGAAAAATAAATTTCAATTAAATCTAATAAAAATGTAATTTTTTTTTTAATTTAAAGCTAAGTAAGATATATCATATAAGAATTTTTGTCAAATATTTTATTAGATTTTAGTATGAATCAATGAAAAAAATATAAAAAATAAATATTTTTTTTAAATAAATTAAAATATAATAAATAAAATTAAATAATTAATAAAATTCAACGACCGCAGGTTAAATGAGAAGGAAGGACTTCCTACATCTAACTAATGGGTAATTAATGCGTTTCTAGATAGGGCCGAGGCTTGAAAATTACGGTTCATACGTACACGAACATGATTACGCAGGACTGCAAATGCCATTGTGTTGGGAATATCTATAATTTTTTATTTTTTTTTCTGTTGGTTATAAATACAATATATATTATGTATTCAATCATTTTGAAATAGGTTGATTTAAATTATTTATTAAATTATTATAAAAAAAATTTCAATTAATTTATATATTACATATAATATCAAGTTGAAGTTTTTATTAAAATAATTTTATTTATTTTATCAAAATTTGAGTTAATTTAGTAAATTTAAATTAGTAAATTAATTTCATATTAAATTATACGAACTGCTGAGTTCATCTCTAATTTTAATTTGCAAAATTTTATATAAATTAAAATAAATTATTTTAAATTAACAGATTAAATTAAAGTTTATCATATCAATTTTGTCTTTTATCATTCTGAAATTAGCTATTCGGTTTTCTTAATTTCACTTTTCCTCCCTTTTCCAAATAAAGAGAGGAAAAAAAAAAAACTTCTTTTTATTTCCCTGATTTTCTATGTATTTTCCATTCACTCAAACAGTTGGTGTTGAAGTAAATGCTTTGCGTACCTTCCAAGAACTTGAGTTTGATCGCTTTACAGTGTGTCGGACGTAGCTGACACGCCCAGTCCTATAACTGAGTTGTTGTTCTTGAATGATTTGTTTTTCATTTTGGAACATTTTTTTTTTCTTTTTATGTATATATAATAAAATTCTGATTAATACTCTAATATTATTAAATTAAAATTTATTGATAGAATAAAGCATCATTTTACTGTCATTATTAATATATTATGGAGTGGCTAAGCTAGCTCACATACTGAGTTCGTTTCTTGTTTTTGTCTCTTCCTTCATCGTATTATTTAGGAGCTTGCTTGATTAGTGAAAAATATAGAATAATATGACATATTACAAAGGAAGCATAATATAAAATTATTATATTAATTTGTTACGAATCCAAATCAAAGTTTAATAAGATCTTTATAAAAGAAATTACTTACTATCATAAACAATACGGATAAATTTAGAAATATTTCCTTTCAAGAAGCTAAATGCACCTACAATAATGAATCCAATACCCAATTCAGGTAAACTTTCTGATGATTTTGCAATTAATTAGTGGGATCAATAATTGAAAATGGGAAGATATGATAATTTTGTCAGTTCTAAAATATTGGCCAATAAAAGAAGGAAACGTAAGAAAAATGATGGGGCAATAGAATACAAAGGAGACATTGCTGGTGAGCTCAATTGTCACTAATAATGCATAGTGGAGTGAATGAGTCTGATGGTATATAGGGCCCTTTGCTTTTCTTATTAATTGGATAACACTTTCTCTAAAGAAAGTTCCAAAAAATAAAAAAAATAAAAACTTTATTTAGATGGTGTTGTCACCTTATTTGGGCACCTACAGCACATACATGTCCACACAGCTTGGGAATCTTCATTAGTTTCTTTTGGTCTAATCATGCAAGAAAAAGTAATGTTGGCAAATATAGATTCCATCAAGATCTTTCTCTGATATAAACACACTAATTTCTTTTATCTATCTTTGTGATTAGAAAGAAAAGAAAGATGATAAAGAAAAAGAAAGCAAAGAAATGAAAAGCTTCTAAAGATATCATTACCACATGATGCAATTCAATCTTTGGGTCTCTTTCTACCAAAATTAATCCATGAGTATCTAAACTTAGCAAGGTGGGTTTACTTTAAATTTATAGTCAATTGCATTAAAGTTTCATTTTACGAAATTTTTAGTGTATATCTAATAAATCTATCTAGCAATAATTTTTTTTTTTCCTCCAAGTCAATTACACCAAACCCCAGATGAGAAATCCTCAAGTCCCAAGTCCCAACATGGTCACAAGAAAAAAAGAAGCTAAAATATGCAAAGAAACAGCAACTTGCTCTATATATATATATATAATAAAAAAAAAAAAAAAAAACACCTCCATACAGGTAAAGAAAGCTGTGCTCTTATATTACACAGGAGTAAAGTTTCAATGCCCTTGGTGTTGTTTCGATGGGACAAACAGGGAAAGTGTAATCTTTCTGCAATTCCAGAGCTAACCGAATTAGGACAGACACTAAATTCTGGATTCAATTGAGACTAATTTCCCCAATTGGGTTTCTTTCTGTTGATAGAATTAATGCAGCAATTTTTGTGGCTAAATGTATCCAATTTCTCTAAGTTATTTACTTAGTGTCAAAAAGAATATATCTAATAGTACTCCCATAAGTATGGTTCCTCCAACCGGAAGCCCGTATCTGCTGCACACAGTTGCCATGATGAAGAATATTGGCAAAATCCATTCCTTTGATCAACACCGTCGATGAATAGATCCGGCAGGTCAAACAATTTGTCATCAGAATCAGCGGAAGGAAAGCTTGTTGATTCTTGTGTGTTGTCCAGGACCAAAGTGTTCGATATGTGCTTGGCTTCAGCTTGGCACTGAGCCCTTGCGGGGAAAGCCGCGGTTGCTGCCTTGGCAGCGGCAGCTTGAATATCTTTGGGAGACTTGGTGGCCGGACGAGGAAGTTCGTGAGCCAGTTCGGGGAAATTCAGGAAAGCAGAGCTCCCTTTGATGGCTAGAGCTGCTACATCGTGAGCTCGAGCAGCCATTTCTGCTGTAGGGTATGTTCCAAGCCATATTCTTGACTTCTTCCTTGGCTCTCGGATTTCAGACACCCATTTGCCCCAACTCCTCATTCTTACTCCTCTATATGTTGGATGCTTATTATTATTTCCATTCTCAACATCAGTCTTCTGCCTTTTGCTACTCTCATCATTGCCATTTTCCAATTCTTGAGCTTTTCTTGATTCTTTCGGAGCTGCACGCGAGTTATCTTCAGTTTTTGAGCATGAAAAGGTTATCGAATAAGAAGAAGAAGAAGAAAAGGAGGAGGAAGAGGAAAGAGAAGTGGTGGAAGATGAAGCAGGGAAGTTAATGCCTTGAGCATCAATCTCTAGGTTGATATGGTTTTCCATTTGGGAAGCCTGGCTGTGGAAGCTAAAGAGAAATGTTGAGTGATTGGCACATAAAATAGAGGGAGGCATGCTGCCATCGCTTTTATTATTCTTTCATAAATTTCTCTACGTTAAAGAAAAAGGACTAAAGAGAAAAAAAAAAGTTTTGGGGTCCATATAATTTAAAGTTTATGTACAGTTCAGCTATTTTGTTACCATGTGGCAATTGAAAATATAATTTATAATGTAAATATTATATAGTCATTTTAATTAAATTAATAAAAAAATCATAATAGACTGAATTTAAACAAAAAAAAAATTCAATTTAATTAATATCTTCTTTAGCATTTACCCATTTTGTTAACATTAGTTCCTTTACTTATTCTTTTGTGAAATTGTACCTCTATGTACATATGACTAATCATTTTCCATTTTTATATCTATGTAGTTTTAGACTCATATTTTTTATGTTCCCTTCTTCACTTGAGGAATGGCAGGCCATCCATGTATGCTTGGGCACCCTTTCTCGGGGTCCTCCATAACTTTTTTTCAAAAGAAAATTTCATTATTTTAATAAAAGAAATTATCTTTAATGATATACTTTAACTATTAGATCAAATTAGATTATACAATAAAAAAAAAAAAACAATTTAACATTAATCAATGAAACTCGAATTTAAAGAATTTTAATGCTAATTAACCACCATACCAAGACTTACGTTGCTTAGTTTTTCAGGTAAAGCTATATGGGACATGGGGCAATACATATTTTTTTTATTTTTGGTGTTGATGTAAACGTAGATAGCATGATTCATATGTAAAATTATAATTTATAAACATGAAAAGCAAAATTAGGGCATAGGGGTGAATCGGTGTTTAGGCTAATTGGTTTGGAAAAGGAATAGCAAAATATGAATATATGAGGGAAATCATATCAAAGTAATTCAGGCTTTGTTGATACGTCCACTTCAACTTGACCCAATAGTCACAGATTTCAATACATGGTGATTTCTTGTGGTGATTAAACATTGGATTATATATAGCAAAACTGATAATAAGACAAAAAGTAAATTGACCAATTGAAATCTCGACTGTGATTTTGTATGGAAGAAAAACAAAGCAATAATAATAGAGCATCAAACTGATTAAGCAGAGAGCTAGGCATTAGGAGGGTAACAAGTGGGCTTGAGCTGGAAGGGAAGAAGACAATTGATGCAAACGCATAAACACATGAAGAAACAGCGACATAACCTCATTTTTCAAATAAATAATCACTGAAATCTACATAACTAAATTAATTTTCCATATAATATTATCTCACTAAGCACTTATTTGTTGAAATTTTTGACAGGAATACGAGTCATCAAAGAAGAGGTATATATTTCTAAAACACACATCACAATCTTACACATGGATCACATGCCAATGTGTCTCAATGCCAGATTTTCTGGCTGCCCAATGGATCAACTGTGCAAGCATTTCTTCCCCCTCTTGAGGGTGATTCTTCTTCTTCTTTATTATTATTATTATTATTATTATTATTATTATTATTATTATTATTATTATATGTAGGGCAAGGGGTTAAACCTAGTTACTCAAATCCAACATACATATAATTATTATTACTAGATTGGGAATCCGCTCTTTTTCTCATTCAAAGATCAGTTTTTTATCTGTGTTTTCAAATGGGGGAAAATGCAGCTCATTGTGATTGTATCCCCGCAAATATATGCCCACGAGTCTTGAAGAAATCAAGAACATTTCAGACCTTTGCGACCAGCTACGTCACCTCCAAGTGTGTCCTGCAAAGGACATGGTCCACTTCTTACGCCACTCAAATTTCCTATTTCTGTTGATACCTCAGGAACTTGCCTGGGCAGTGACTTCATTATGGGACCTGTAGTGATTACCTTCCATATGAGAGTGAGCGTAAGTGGGAGGTGACTTCTTGTCTCATTCTTACCAAAACAATAGGAGCTATCTCCATGTGCCCCAAACTTCTGGAGATCCTTTCCTGGGAGCTCCCACTAACACGGGTACTGACAATAATGCAATCCAAAATCAATTCATCCAGTACCCTCCAAAAGTTTTTTAAAAAAATCTAAACCTAACTTTGGGCCACCCCATTTCTAACCCACTAAATCCTGTTTGCCGTGAAACAATCTCTTTTTGCACTACTTGAATAAATCTTTTTTTAATGATTAGATTTAAATTTAATATTGATATCACTAAATTAAAATTTATTAATATTTAAATAATATTGTTTAATTATAATACAATCACTTACTTAAAACCCTAATTCAGTAACTCCATGTCCTAAGGGCTTAATTCAACCACCTTACTTATTCTTAATGGTCTTTATATATATATATATATATATATATATATATATTAGTACTGTGTTGCCAATTGGTCAAGATTTAATTGGCAATTTCTTGACCTAATTCTTGTAAAGTTGTACTTAACAGCAATAAGATAAGATAGGTATCTTTGGCTTCAAGAGCCTTCATGGAAGTAATAATTGCAACCTAATATTTTCTTATTTGAACTACTTGCTTATGGTTATAAAAAAACCACGATTAATTCTAATTAATCATTTAAATAATACAAATAAATGTCGAAAGACATTTTCCCTAGCCTGGAAAAATAGAAAATTACAATAATAAACTTTAATTAGTCATTTTCAATATATTTAAATTTAATGACATTAAATCGACTTTAAGATTGTGATATCAAATTCAAGTTTTTAATTAGAATTAGTTATTAAAGAAAATAATTATTGGCAAATTGCCTTTGTTTTTGGTGTAATGGTTAATGACACCAGTTAATTATGCGCATGCAGCATGCTGCCAAACAAGCTCTGAAGAATTAGCAGTTGTAAAGAACCTTTTTTTCTTAATTTTCTTTACAAGTTGTTCCTAATCAAAGTAAGTAGTAGTTATAATATTGTTATTATCCTGTTGGAAATCTAATGAATTTCGGCTGCTTAGGTGTTAAACTAAATAAGATTCTGCTTCATCACAATTTTTCTTTTTTAATATTTCCCTATTTTATGTAAATTCAATCAAACTTTCACATTCTATGAACTTTACCAAACTTTTCTCATACCAAATTAAAGGAACTAATTGTTTGTAAACTTATCAAACTCTCTTCCATGGCTGTTCAGCTATCTCATAAATGATTCCTTCATCAAGGTTTAAAATATATATATATAGTAGACTCCACTGAAATGTATAATCATATGTTGCAATATGGTGGATGGATGGTGTAGATGAGAATTATTAAATTGTAGAAAGGAAAGGCCAAGCTGGAATCCTCCAATTCATGGACGATTTATTTGTTACCTAAGTGGAGTTCATTGCGAAGTCATAATCCATGCCTCTGTAGCTTGACTTTTGGATACAAAGAGCTTGGCCAATTTATGATTCAGTTAGCACTCTAAACATGTGCAAAAACAATTGATTACCCACCTCATGTTGAAAACAATCAAAAAAAGGAAAATTCATCAATGAAGAGAGGGAAGAGATGTTTATCACTATTTTTGAGTTCGTGAAAAAGAAATTTCACCGAGCGTGCACATTTTATAAAAAACACCTACCATTTTGTGTAAATTATATATCAAGTCCCACGCGCCAAGCGTTGCCATCACAATTTAGAAAGATAATTTCAAGATTTACCATAATTTTTCCTTTTCCATTATTAGTTTGCATCAACAACAGTGGGAAACTAGCAGCTATCGGTTCCATTGCGCTTGCTTTTAACTACAGCATTCACGACTCGGCTATAGTGTTATTATCACAGTACCCTCGTCATGTCAGTATGTTTTAACGTTTAGTCTACAGATTTACTAGTTTATATCAGGTAGGCTTTCCCACAAAAAATATTGTTACTTTGATTTCTTATTGTCAAATTCTTTTTCAATGACATTGATCTCCAATCAGAGTTTTTGCTGGTGAACGATCCGCCATGCGAACATATATATAGAACTCTTGACAATGTGGAGTACTTTAGATTTTTACTACTGATGTTACCAAGCAAATCATGTTTACAGAATGAAATTCTGCTAATGGCATCCCTGCACCAATGCAGTAAAGGTTAAAAGCATCTCGCAAGCCCTTGAACATTAGGCTATGCACACGAATTCAAGCCTTCGCAACACACCGGAGCGAAAACAGATTAATGGCAAATAAATATCGACAAGAGCAAAATAGCAAATCATTTGAGATAACTCAAAAGCACATGCAATAAAACATATAGAACCTGAAATATACCATCATACTCGTAACAAATGGTGACAAATAGCGCACAAACCATATGCAGGTAACTATAGGTGAAATTATATATGTAAAAAGAATAAAACTAGGCAGAATCCAAAACGCCGATCTGTGAGGATAGTAATAAGCTGATGTAGCTACCATTGCAAACAAGGCAGTCTTTCACTTACTGCTGAGCGCATTGTACACCTGACATTGATGGCTCATCATCTTCATCATATTCATATGCCTCATATCTCTGCTGCTGTTTTCGCCTCTTCTCCTCCTCCGCCATATTGACATCATGCAAAATAGTCTCTTCACACTCATCAAGCTCCATGTCAGACAAGTGCTTTCTTGACCTCAAGGGAAGTATGGTCTCTATAGTATGGCACTGCTCAGGGGAAAGAATCCTAGAGTCGGGGAAATCCACATTAAAATGGATATAAAGCTTGCCTTTCATGAAGGGCCGACCATGCTGTGGCATTCCCTCATCATTGATTGCTTTGTATTGACCTGCATTCAAACAACTGAAGTGAACAAACCAGGAACAAGATTATGAAAAATGAAAGTCAACACAAATAAACCTAATGAAGCCCAAGTAATACCAGGCTTTATGACCTCGCCAGGATTTGATTTGATCAGAAGTTGCCTGCCATCAAGGTGAGTCAGGACAAACTGAAATCCACAGAGCGCCTCTGTTAAATTGAGGGTGCGCTCCACAATGAGATCATCAACCTTCCGCTCAAACTTGGGGTGATCCCTCAGTTGCAATACAAAAACAATATCTCCAGTAACCGTATCAGGCTGCAAATTAAATTAAGAAAGATATAAGGATCTTCAAGTCATTGCTTAAAACAATGTTTAGATTGGAGCCCTTTCAAAATATAAACATCATCATTATATTGTAGAAGTGGATTTTTGTGTAAATAGTTAAGGCAACAACTAACCTGTTCAGATGTGTACCAAGATTACTGTAAAGTGTTGACAACTTCTAACTTAGTACAGATAAAAAAGCAACCTTTTTGTAAGCAAATACCCTCAGCTAACATGAACGTCAAGGGCTGGTCCACTTAGAATGATAACTTTTCTGTCTTATTTTGCTTTTGCCACTCATTTTTCATCATCACATCACAATATGTCCACAAAACTAATCCAAAAACTAGTATGCCATTTCTGTTCCATATTTCACACTTTTCATACTGAATTTCAGTTGGAAAAAAAATACTATTAAGACAAATTAAACCAAGCTAATAAAGAAAAGCACAAGCTAAACCCAATTTAGATATCATTTAGCTTACCGCTTCATCAGCTTGACCCTCAAAAACTATTTTCTGGCCATGATGCATCCCTTTCTCAACATGTACCTCCAGCACTTTCTTTTCTTGAGATACTTTTTTTCCCCTGCACTGTGGGCATTTATCCTTCTCACTGATGACCTCACCTGCACCAACAATAGGTACAATCCAGAAAATACAGCCAAAATGAATAAGGTGAAATAAGTTGGTTCCATTTACCTACCTGAGCCTCTGCATTCCGGACAGATATGTTGCATCTGCTGAATCATGCCCAGGCCAATCTGTCGTGTTGTAATTTTCATTCCTGAACCTTGGCATCCATAACACATCCCAGAAGCTCCACTCTTTGAGCCCTTCCTGAAACATTTAAGAAGTAAATGAAAAAAGATACAAGAATCAGTATTTTCATTTTCCAAAAGTCAGTCAAGGTGTGTTTATGAATAAATTTCTCCATGCATGGCAATAATAACTACACAGAGAGAGAGAGAGAGAGAGAGAGAGAGAGAGAGAGAGAAGTAACAACGTGTTTGGATGGGGTGAAGGGGGTTTTTAAAAGAATGTAAAGTAAGGTATCAAAACCGTGAAAAATCTTACCATCCTTTAAAAAAATTCCTCCCAAACAAGCTCAATAATAAAAAGGAAGTATAAAGTGACAAGAACATACCCTTTACATTTAGTACACATAAAATTTCTAGAAAGAGAGAGTTTCTTGGTTGTTCCATTATATAAGTCCTCTAAGGTAACCTTCAGAGTTTGTACTACATCATCACCTCGCTTCTGCCTTCTTCCTCTTGAGCTGCCTCCCCCTACAAGATTCAGACACTAGTGACCTTCCAATCTAATAGGTTAACAGAAATAGAGGAATGAGAACGGCATAAAGGAAGTCCAAGGGAGAGAGAACATAGAACAAAAAGGCCAGGAAGCCATTTCTTACCACCAAAAGATCTGCCAAAAAGTGATTCAAATATATCAAATGGGTTATGAACACCACTCCCACCTCCTCCTCCCATTCCCTCTTTAAGTGCATCTTCACCATATTGGTCATAAATATCTCTCTTCTCTGGATCACTAAGAACTTCATAAGCATGAGCCAGCTCCTTGAACTACAGACAAGACCAAAGAGGAATTTCAGAATGATGGAGGAAACAGAGATAGTCGCACAAATCCATTTCAATGTCAGATTGAATCGTGCAACAATGCTGCCAGCAGATTTTGTAAAATGCTAATAGTAACAAATCACAGAAAATTGAATGCTTAGTTAATTTTATCCACCATTATCTTGATAGTGAATGAAGTTGATGAAAGGGAATCCAGCATAAATCCTAATCACCTACTCATTTAGAACCATCATGGTACAACTGACATGTCATACCATGAAAACACCAATGTCTTAGCTAGCCAAGACGCTCAAGACCCATAGGCCTTACCTCTTGTAGCTGGATACCAAACACAATTCTTACATGATTCTTTGGCAAATAAATAATCCAAAATAACCTTATAATATAGAACTATGATGAAGCAACTGATACTCTACCTTCTCAGGATCTCCACCTTTGTCAGGATGATTCTTTATGGCAGCTTTTTTATAAGCCTTCTTCATTTCATCTTGACTAGCATTCTTTGAGACACCAAGAATCTCATAATACTTGGTGTTATCACTCCTTCCACCATACCCAAACATGATTCAGTCACTTAAGCACTGCTGATACAGAGGTATAGATTTGGATCAGTAATTGAACAACAATCAGTAAAGTTATAGAGTTTGGAATTTCCTGTCTGACATCATAAACTAATTGTTTGAAGGAAAAAGGGAAATTTTCTAAGGTGATCAATAACCAATAGGTCGACATTTGAAGGGGTAAACCTATATGTACAAAATAGCACACATGAATGTAGATGAAACCCTCAGGACTCTGTTTTCACCCAAAATTCCAGAAAAGCTTCATGTTCCATCTAGCCCAGAATTCGTCTATGCTTACATAAAGAATAAATAGTTAATATTTCTCTCATTCAAAATGACATGACTGCTCAATAACACGGATGAACATTAAGCATAAAGACAGTTAAATCTATTATATGCTTAGTTGCTCAATTGCAGAGACTAACAAAACTCTAAATGTTTCAAGAATCTAAGCACTGTGATGCAAAATTGCAAATGACATGCTACCAATAGGCCAAGTCCTCAGTTGGCTATCTTGATTTTCCCATGCAAAAAGAATCCACAGGTTTCACTTATTGGCTTCCTTTGGAAAAACTCATTTGCAAGAAAAGAATTCAATTCAATTCTTCAACAATTATATCACTTTTAACGTAATTTCTATTTCTTTTAAAATAATTTTTTCCAAGCATAAAATAGTTGAATTATTTCACAAATTCCCCCTGTTTGGAAACCAAAATTTTATTATAATTCAATTCAATTGATTTCTTTTTAATCAATTCTAATGTTTGGAATTAAAAAAATGAATTATTTTTAACATAAAAAAAATTCATTTTAAAATAAAAAGAAATCAAGCCTGATTATGCATTCTCTTATAAATGATTTATTCCAAAGTGAAGCCATTAGATTTCCAATCATGAGAATTGATAACAAAAAAAAAAAGAGTTTAATTGAATTTAATTCTTGTAAAATTCTAGTTTCCAAACAGGCTGATTAGAAAACCAAAGAGCCTCTTTGTAACTCAGTAACAAATGAAATAGAGTAGAAAGCTGAATCTAATTTTTCCGTTAGTGAACATACCAAAAAGATGCAAAGCACTCCGAACTGGACATATAAATAGCTACACAAGCATAGTTCAGAAAACACGAAAATTCCGAAAAGTATATCCAATCACCAAGCCTTCCAGTAAGCTCATGTTAAATTAAAAATTATAAAAAAAAATACTCGGAATTAACAAGGGAGAAATCGAATCGATCAACAAAAACCCTAAAATTACATATATTTTCAAGCGTCCAAAATTGAAAAAACCCTTAAAAGGGATCCAAATAGAAAGCTCATAAAGTGAAAAGGAAAAAGGAAACTTCACTATTAACAGCATCAGAATGGAATCTGAAACTTAACTATTAATAAAAATTAGAAAAGGGCAAAGAAAAAGAGGAAATATTTGAAGTCCATCTAGAGAATCTCAATCTCGTTAAATTAAAGCACAATACGAAGATCTATCTAAGCAACACACGAACAAATAATTACTCAAATAACTCTTTAGAACAAAAAAAAAAGTATAGAAGAGCAAGGCACATAAGATTTTAGGGAGAAAGATAATTTACGATTTTTAAGGTTTGATTGTGGAGCTCAGTCTGCAAAGAGAGAGAGGGGAAGCTGTATGCTCTTCCTCAAGTCTCTCCTCGCAACGCAAAACTAGTTTCCCTTGTGTTGAGGATCTGGTTGTGCATGTATAGTAGTGGGAAAAAGGAAAGTTAGTGGTGCCACGCTTCTCTTTATTGATTCCAGTCCTGTATAAACCGCCTTATATTGGATTTCTTACTAATGAAGAAAGGAAGTTGCCAAACGCATACCTGAAACAGCATTTCCCACACGGGAAGGGAATACGGCCGGCACCCGCCTTAACTAACGGTTGATACGGGGCGTGATCTTAACCGTCCGGTCTAAATATCCGACGGTTTATAAGTGGCTAAAGCCCGCAAAGCGTTACTGGTGCCATGGTGCGCGATAGCTGGCAGCGGCGTTTGGTCTTGGTCATAGTTGATGGCTTTTTCTAAAAAAAAAAGGAAAATTGATGGCTTTAGGTAAAAACGATGTCGTCTCAACTGCCCTCCTTGGCCCAGCGAAGTGCGTCAGTAGATTAGTCAGTCTGTCTACGATTGGCAACGGCGGGTAAGATCGCTCCCTACTCCGTAGATATTTAAATTATATGTATATTTAAATTTAAATTATAGTATTTAATGTGGGAGGGAGGGGTGAGGTGAAATATCATCCATTAGAATTATATAAAATACACCAGGTAATACCCAGGAAAGATGGTGGAGTCACAATTGTCTCACTTAAGTACCACACTGTTTTCCCATAACACTACCACGGTACTAAGGAGTCGCCACCCGGGTAATAACCGGGACATATTCAGTGTTTCTTCCGAGGATCATGGATGGCAACTTACTACCATAGCCCAATGTCTAGGTTCGGGATAGTGGGTACGTAAGGGGAAGGTGTTAGGCACCCCTTACGCCTGGTCTAACCTCATTAATTCGACTGTCAGTCCTCTACTAATGTTTGTAGAAGTCTTGTTTATTATTCCTTTATTAAACTTTATCCTACAAATGCAATTCTAATCCTACACACGCAAGTAATTCATAAAAGGGTTATTATTTACACACAATTTTTATGCACAAGTAATTCTTATCTATGGGGTTACTAATTATTTAAATAATATTTACTAGATGACTAAAATTAATTTATTATTGAGAATTTCATTTACAAACAAATTCAATTTCAAATAACCCTACGTTTCTGTTTAACCTAATTAATTAATTTTCACCAAGTTACCCTAAGGATAATTGAACTAAGTTAATTATGAACATGTGTAATTTATTCTAATATCATATAAGTCCCAAACAATCACAACCTAATAAAGATTTCTAACATGCAAATTTATTTTACAATTACCAAGTATTAAATTAAATTTATTTTACACGCCGATGTTAGTTTAATTTACAAAGTATTTATTTAAATTAATTACATGCGAAAGTTAGTTAAATTAAAAAAAAGTTAATTTTAATTTACTAAATAAAAGTTATATTATTACTAAAATTTCATACCAATGGTTATTCGAGAAGTTTATAGCTACTTACCTGTTGGTAAATGCAGTTGCCATTGAGGCAAGCTACCCTTAAAAAAGGGTATTCTCTTCTAGTATGGCAATGATATCCCTGACTTACTCCCGTTTAGCTCCATATAAGCTCCACGCAAATGCTTTTTTTGGTACTTACCTTAGGGCTACTTACCAATTTTGTTTTTAATAAAAAATAAAGAAACTAAGGAAAATAAAAGAAATAAAGAAAATACTAATAACAATTTACATTGGATTCTAATTCTAGTCTCCTAAAGGGTTAAGATTCCTAATTAGTTACAACTATCTAATGGTCTAAGTCTTCTAATATTATCCAAACACTTCATAACACTTATTGAATTAAAAGAACACAGAAAAATAGATCAAATATCAATTAAAACCCAAGAAAATACAAGAATATGCATAAATATACAATTTCCAAATTCTGACAGATTAACAGTAGCAAGAAATCCGATTTTTTAAAAATAGTTATACATGCCAAAAAATCATAAAAAAATTACAGAAGATAGCCTACATATCATACAAGATTATAAAATTTATAAATCAAATAAAACCCTAACCGAATGGGCTACATAAATCGTAACTTTTCTAAATGACAGAATTGTACTACTTTTTGTTAAAATTTATAACTCATTAACCACAACAGATATGAATGCAAAACAAATTGGAAAAGATTCATAAGATTCTGAAGTTAATTTTAGACACTAGATTTACATAAAAATATTAAGGAACAAGGGAGATGTGGGCTCCACAAGTCGAATATCCTGCAAATCAGATTTTATAGGAACCCTAAATTCAAACAGCCATAACTTACAAAATATTAAAACTTTTTTTTTTATTCTTGAGCCTAAAATTAATGGAATTTTGTGTAGAATATGAATATAATTTTTACAAATTTTTTAAAGATTCAGAAAATAAAAAAAAAATAAAAAAAATACGAGAGACAGAAACTAAACATGTGCAGAGTTGTGTATCCCCTCAAATTAAACATGATTACATGATCTATATGAACATATAAAATAAATTGAAGACAAAGAGCATAGAATTAAAATATTGTGTAGCATAGATCTTGAAAAGAAATAATAAAAACTGACATTCCAGAAATCTTGTATAAAAATCTTCTTGAAGAAAAGAAAAAATAAGGAAGAACTCAAAAAGTCTTGAATATCTCTAAATTTCTTATAGCTCTGAATTTTCTCTTCCTCTTTCCTCCCATCTTCCCCTTTTTTTTTTTTATTAGTGGGGTATTTATAGAGTTTTGGAAGAGAGGTGTGATAGGATTTGGAGTCTTAGGGTGATAAAGTTTAGATGACTTAAACAATTACAATTGCAGAATTCGAATAAGACTGGGATATGGGTGAGATGTTTCAACCAATAGGAAGACAGGAAAAAATGGAAGGCACCAATAGGGAGTGAGGAAGAGGTGTGGTAGGGTTTGGAGTCCTAGGTGATAAAGTTCAGATAACTTAAATGACTAGGATTGATGAATTTGGATGAGACTGGAATATGGGTGAGGTGTTCCAACCAATAGAAAGAGAGGGAAAGGGGTGACACCAATAGGGAGTGAGGAAGAGAGTGAGACCAAGGAGGAGAGAGATATTTTGTTATTTTAATTTTCAAAAAAATAATTAAATGGGTCCTATTTAAAATTCCTAACTAGACTTTCTTACGCCCATGGAGCCCAATTAAACTTAATTAGATCCATTTAAGAACTACCCATATTAAATTTAAATAAAATAAAATAAAATTTTATTTAAATTTAATTAAATTAATTTCCCCAAAATTTTATTATTATTATTATTATTTTTTCAAGATCATGCCACAGAAATAATAATTTAGCTCTATGCCTCAAATTACATCTTACAGTCATATAATTTTTCATCATCGGGTTTTCCACGACCTCAATACACATACTCATCATAAAATAAAGGTCTATAGTTTGCCTCCCACTTTGGCAAAAGTTGAAATAAATGCGAAAGCATTGCTCAAGTTTCGTCAAAGTGAAACTCAAATTTCTAATAACTATGAAACATTGGCTATGAGGATCAAGTATATCTTGCTCGGTCGACATACTCTATGTTATGAGACTAGCTACGATCTCATAATAATAATAACTGTGTCATGTGAAAAATGAGTGTATCTTGCTTTGTCGATACACTCTACGTCATGAGAGTAGCTACGGTCTCATAACAGTGATAACTGTGTCATGTGAAAATTGAGTGCATCTTGTTCTGTCGATACACTCTGTGTAATGAGACTATCTACGGTCTCATGACAATGGCAACTATGTGATTTGAAATGTTGTAGATTCGTATTTAGGACCGTAGTCCTAAACTACCTACGTATCCCCCTCGCTATCCTGAGGAAGAATCAGACCCACTCGTAGTTTGACACACTTGAAACTATAGTGATGCATGTTCTTCTACGCCTTACACACCTACAGGTGACATGTTGATGCGTGTTCTTCTACGCCTTACACAACTATGCCATGTGCCCTAAACAATGTTTAAGGACTTACCAAAAAACATCTGTCATGAAATGTTATGGGTTCGTATTTAAGACCGCAGTCCTAAACTACCTACGTATCCCCCTCGCTATCCTAAGGAAGAATCAGACCCCCTCGTAGCTCGACACTTGAAACTGTGGTGATGCATGTTCTTCTACGCCTTACACACCTACAGGTTGATGCGTGTTCTTCTATGCCTTACCTAATTATGCCATATAACCTAAACAACGTCTAAGGACTTACCAAAAAATATCTATCATGAAATGTTGTGGGTTCGTATTTAGGACCGCGGTCCTAAACTACCTACGTATCCCCCTCGCTATCCTGAGGAAGAATCAGACCCCCTCGTAGTTCGACAATTGAAACTGTGGTAATGCATGTTATTCTACACCTTACACACCTACAGGTGACATGTTGATGCATGTTCTTCTATGCCTTACACAACTATGTCATGCGCCCTAAATAACGTCTAAGGACTTACCAAAAAATATATAATTCATGATTTGAAAAAAAAAAAATTACGATGACTGGGTCTCAAAATTCTCTCTGAGTTTTATGCTTTCTGTATGCTACTTCCTATCATGGGCATGCTGATTTTACTAGAGATTCTAAAAAAACTTAGTCCTCTAGGGGACCTCTTTTTGTAAAAACTTTCTTATAGCCTCAAAGTTTTTTAGAAGAACTGTTCACCAAAAAAAAAACTTCCTTAAGGTCACAATACAATTTCTCTCTGGTTTTTCTTTTTTCTTCTCTCCCCCCATGGTTCATTATTCTAACGCCATTTCAAAATTTTGTTCTGCCTTGACTCCAATCTCTTCCATGAACTCAATTCTTTATGCCCTAACTTTTTCCTGAAATACCCTTTTGGGTTTTCATCTCAGTGGGCTTGCTTTAACTTTTGCCTAAGCGGCCCTTTTGGGTTTTCCACCTAGCGAGCTCTTTTTTTTTTTTTTTTTTGAAATTGGGCAATTGCCAGGGCATTCATATCAAGCACCTATCTTGTCATACTCAGAAGACATAGATTAAATCAAAACAATGCAGTTCAAATACTTAATCATTTGATGTATCCCTCAAGACGCAAACAATCGCGATCATAATCAAATAAAACCTATTCCTGGTTAATGCAATAAAAGCTTCTTTATTTATTCAGGTACACCATTACTCCCTCTTACATTTAGTTTTGCCAAATTTCTAACCTTCCAAAGTTAGAAATAAGCTTTATAACCTGCTGAATGGCCTTTTCAAGTTTTCCATCCAGATCTTCTCTCATCTCTCCTTTTGCTTAGACCACCTTTTGCAGGTTTTCAATCTAGCATTTTTTTTTTCTTTTCTTTTTTTTTCTTTGACCCTTACTTTTGCCTAGACCGCCTTTTGTAGGTCTTCAGCCTAGCGAGCCTGTCTCACACAAAGTACCATTTGAGCCTGTCTAAATTGACTGGTTCTTGAAATTCATTCCCATCCAGGTTTGATATTCTTATAGTAGCAAGATCTTTTTGACTATGTATGGACCATCCTAGCTTGGGTTAAACTTTCCTCTTAAATCAAAAGGGACGGGCTGAGCTTGTTTCAAAACCATGTCTCCCTCTTTAATCTTTCTTGGCTTCACCTTCTTATTAAAGGCCTTAGCTATCTTCCTCTGATAAGCCTGCATATGACACAAGGCTCACATTCTCTTTTAATCAAAGCTAGTTCTTCATATCTCTTCTAAGCCCACTCATTTTTTTTAGGAGCTTAACTTCTAGCATCACTCTTAAGGATCTAAGCTTTTACTTAATGGATAGCATTGCTTTAGTCCCATACACTAAAGAGAATGAGGTTGCCCCCGTGGATGTCCTTGCAGTACTACGATAACCTTAAAGAACATAAAGGAGTTTTTCAGGCCAATCCTTATATGTTTCGAACATTTTTTTTTCAACTAGAACCTTTCCATTCATATGGGGACCACACATTCCTGCATATACTTCTTTCATTATTTGCTCAGCCTATTTTTCTATCACACATAAGAGTTTGTAGAATTGCCCCCCAGCTAAAGTAAGTTGAGTGGCTAATCTATGAATTGTTGCTCTATCTCTTTTGTAGGCTTATTGCGAGTATTCTCTCACTTTCAGAGACCTTCTGATGTCTTCATACCATTTTCTTTCTCTCTCTAGGTCCACATGTGCTACTATTAATCCTTCATAGTATGAAATTTTACTCCTTATTGGGATAACTAGCTAAGTCACCTTTTGATCATTCTTTTCCTATGGGGAGACTAGCTTAGCTTGGGAATCGACCATCTAATTTTAAGCTCGAGGCATGTGCTTCTTGGTACTTTGTTAACAAGACTATAAATTTATCTCTTTCTTCTTGGGTTAAATCTTTAGCTAACTTAATGTCTTTAGGATTATTTGGTGTACCCAAATTAATAGAGATCGATTTTGATGCATTAATAGAAACTAATTCTAAATGATTATGAATGCCATGCATATGCCTATTAGAATAAACATCAAATAAGTAAGCAAAATGAGTAGTCATATTAGTAATTTTTGTCTCGAAATCTTCATCAATTACATCAGAAATGGAAACATCAGTATCACTACTGTGAGCATTACAAAAGACAAACTCAAACTTAGGAGTGTAACTTTAGGTTCTTGGCTTCCATGCAGTCTTTAGATAAATGGTGCTGATTTTCTGCTCTAATTCTTTCACATGTGGTAACCCCTAATCATATGTCAAGGTAATTGCCCCCTCTTTCAAGAACTTAGGAGGTTTTGACTCTTCTTCCTCTTCTGTTGGCTCATAGCCCAAACCATGACTCGTGATCTGTCCCATCATCTCAAGAAAAGTCACCAGACCATCTATACTTTCTCCTAGGCCTATGCTAAGAAAAAACTTCATCCCTTTCTTCATAGTAGCCACTTTTAAATCCATCAAGTTTTCATAGATCCCAACAACTTGAAAATCAGACACTAGTGGAACTGAACTATCTAGTTGTAATGCAACTATCTCCTCATCAGAATCAGTCCAGACATCCAAAGGACCCTCATCATAGCTAGAATTATCACAAATGTCAATAACCATTATAGACTGAGGTTCATTGGGCTTTTGGATGGGTTGGATAGGTTCATTAGGCTTTTGGATGGGTTGGATAGGTTCATTGGGCTTTTGGATGGGTTGGATAAAGTCAATAATTCTGTTAGGGTTATTTGGGGTGATGGAGATCACGTAGATACCTAGTGTAGGTGGAAATTTTGGCTAGGCCTGGGGCTTTTGGGTTGATTTTCTGGATCAATTATCCTTTTGGCATCAATTAGGTCTTAGATATCATGCTTAAGTTGAAAGCATCAGTCAGTGTCATGACTGTGGGCTTGGTAGAACAGGCAACATTGTTGATATCATAGCTAGGTGGGAGTGAATTTGGTAGTGGTCTGGGTGCTAAGAGCTATAGGAGGTCTTAAACTTTGAGACCCTCCAAAACTTCGGATAAGGGTTGGCTGAATTGGAAAAAATCTCCTTGGGGTGTGAGACACAATTTGAACCCCAATAACTTTAATGCTACTTAATTGGCCTACCTCGGGGCCTCTTTCTAAAGTTGACTACAATTGTCTCTTATAGCTCAAACATCTTGATGTTTAATATTTCATCAAGCACGGCCATAGTTTCTTCCATCTTAAGTCGTGCAGGTGAAATCCTTACTAGTCTCTTCCCTTTCCTAACCCAGGTGACCTGATTGAAAGTCTCTTTAGTGTATTTTGAGGCTATGTTTGCTCAAAAAAATAGGATTTAAGGGTTAACCTAAACATGCTATGTACATGAATGCAATGCATGAATGGACCATTTTTTTCTTTTTTTTTTCTTTTTGCCTTTACTTTTACAAAACCAAAACTGACCCATACCAACAGAACCAAAACTAAACTAAAACTAGACCATATAAACTGAACTAAAATTGGACCAAAGGCTGAATTAAAAAAAAATCTCAAGAACTGAATCTTCGCCTCTTTATACCTTCAACTCTCACGTGCAGGGTAAGAAAAAATTATATTCTAGGCTATGGTACACTGGACACACCAACAGGGGGTGGTCCAGGATGATCCTTCCCTCACAAACAAAGGATTTATATTCTTAAAGTTTAACCATAAGTAAGCATCCTCTTGCTTAACATGGGTTTCGAAATGGACTTGGGCCTATACACACATTGGGTTTATGCATAGGCCTAGGTTCATCTCAACTACCACTAGAACTTATGGTTTAAATAGTAAGGTTATAAATCCAGCACAACAAAAATCTATGGGGTACCTAGGGCTGAAATCTATGGCTCATGGGCTTCATCGAGTAGGAAAAGGGTCACCCATGCGAGAGCTTGTCCATTAAGCACAATGGCCGGAGCTGTGGCTCATTTACATACTCGAAGGTACGGGCATGGGGTGCTAGCATTCACCAATTGGTCATAGCTCGAGTGGAGCTATGGTCTCCTTGGCTAACACTAGCAGCGCTAAAAAGGGTAAGGGTGATCCGTGTGATAGTGTAGTGCAATGCAAAAAGTTTAACAAAGGAATAATATCAGACTAATAAAAACATGTTGGAGTAACTATCCATTTAGTCCCCAGTGGAGTCGCCAAATTGTAGGGGCAAGGGGGGCGTGAGGTGAAATATCATCCATTAGAATTATATAAAATGTACCAGGTAATGCCCAGGAAAGATGGTGGAGTCACAATGGTCTCACTTAAGTACCACACCGCTAGACAAAGATTTCCTAGACATGCACTTCATAGAATCCTAATAGAATCAAACCACTTGTAAGTACCGTCTTCCCATAACACTACCACGGTACTAAGGATTTATGCCACGAAGGCATAGATAGACAGGAGTCGCCACTCGGGTAATAACCAGGCATATTCAGTGTTTCTTCCGAGGGTCATGGATGGCAACTTACTCGTTACAGAGTTTCCACAACTGTCATTACCATAGCCCAATGTCTAGGTTCGGGATAGTGGGTACGTAAGGAGAAGGTGTTAGGCACCCCTTACGCCTGGTCTAACCTCGTTAATTCGAGTGCCAGTCCTCTACTAATATTTCTAGAAGTCTTGCTTATTATTCATTTATTAAACTTTATCATAAAAATGCAATTCTAATCCTACATGCTCAAGTAATTCACAAAAGGGTTGTTATTTATACACAATTTTCATGTACAAGTAATTCCTATCTATGGGGTTGCTAATTATTTAAATGATATTTACCAGATGACTAAAATTAATTTATTATTAAGAATTTAATTTACAAACAAATTCAATTTCAAATAACCCTACGTTTCTATTTAACCTAATTAATTAATTTTCACCAAGTTACCCTAAGGATAATTGAACTAAGTTAATTATGTACATGTGTAATTTATTTTAATATCACATAAGTCCCAAACAATCACAACCTAATAAAGGTTTCTACCATGCAAATTTATTTTACAATTATCAAGTATTAAATTAAATTTATTTTACCTGCCAATGTTAGTTTAATTTACAAACAAGATTAATTTTAATTTACAAAGTATTTATTTAAATTAATTACACGCAAAAGTCAGTTAAATTAAAAATAAAGTTAATTTTAATTTACCAAATAAAAGTTCTATTATTACTACAATTTCATGCCAATGGTTATTCGAGAAGTTTAGAGCTACTTACCTGTTGGTAAATGTAGTTGTCATTGAGGCAAGCTACCCTTAAAAAATGGTCTTCTCTTCTAGTATGGCAATAATATCCCTGGCTTATTCCCGTTTAGCTCCATATAAACTCCACGCAAATGCCCTATTTGGTACTTACCTTAGGGCTATTTACCAATTTTGTTTGTAATAAAAAATAAAGAAACTAAAGAAAATAAAAGAAATAAAGAAAATATCAATAACAATTTACATTGGATTCTAACTCTAGTCTCCTAAAGGGTTAAGATTCCTAATTAGTTACAACTACCTAATGGTCTAAGTCTTCTAACATTATCCAAACACTTCATAACACTTCTTGAATTAAAAGAACAAAGAAAAATAGATCAAATATCAATTAAAACCCAAGAAAATACAAGAACATGCATAAATATACAATTTCCAAATTCTAACAGATTAACACTAGCAAGAAATCCGATTTTTTAAAAATAGTTATACATGCCTAAAAATCATAAAAAAAATTACAGAAGATAGCTTACATATCATACAAGATTATAAAATTTATAAATCAAACAAAACCCTAACCGAATGGTTTACATAAATCGTAACTTTTATAAGTGACAAAATCGTACTACTTTTTTGTAAAATTCATAACTCATTAACCACAATAGATATGAATGCAAAATCAATTGGAAAAGATTCATAAGATTCTGAAGTTAATTTTAGACACTAAATTTACACAAAAATATTAAGGAACAAGGGAGATATGGGCTCCACAAGTCGGATATCCTACAAATCAGATTTTACAGGAACCCTAACTTTAAACAGCCATAACTTACAAAATATTAAAGCTTTTTTTTCTGATTCTTGAGCCTAAAATTAATGGAATTTTGTGTAGAATATGATTATAATTTTTACAAATTTTTTACAAATTTAGAAAATAAAGAAAAATAATAAAAATACGAGAGATAGAAACTAAATATGTGCAGAGTTGTGTATCCCCTCAAATTAAATATTATTACATGATCTATATGAACATATAAAATAAATTGAAGACAAAGAGCATAGAATTAAAATATTGTGTGGTATAGATCTTGAAAAGAAAACAATAAAAACTGACTTTCCAGAAATCTTGTATAAAAATCTTTTTGAAGAAAAGAAAAAATAAGGAAGAACTCAAAAAGTCTTAAATATCTCTAAATTTCTTATAGCTCTGAATTTTCTCTTCCTCTTTCCTCCCATCTCCCCCTTTTTTTCTTATTAGTGGGGTATTTATAGGGTTTTGGGAGAGAGGTGTGATAGGATTTGAAGTCTTAAGGTGATAAAGTTTAGATGACTCAAATAATTACGATTGCAGAATTCGAATAAGACTGAGATATGGGTGAGGTGTTTCAACCAATAGGAAGACAGAAAAAAATGAAATGCACCAATAGGGAGTGAGGAAGAGGTGTGGTAGGGTTTGGAGTTCTAGTGTGATAAAGTTCAGATAACTTAAATGACTAGGATTGATGAATTTGGATGAGACTGGAATATGGGTGAGTTGTTCCAACCAATAGAAAGAGAGGGCAAGGAGGTGACACCAATAGGAAGTGAGGAAGAGAGTGGGACGAAGGAGAAGAGAGATATTTTATTATTTTAATTTTCAAAAAAAAATTAAATGGGTCCTATTTAAAATTCCTAACTAGGCTTTCTTAGGCCCATGGAGTCCAATTAAACTTAATTAATTCCATTTAAGAACTGCTCATATTAAATTTAAATAAAATAAAATTTTATTTAAATTTAATTAAATTAATTTCCCCAAAACTTTATTATTATTATTATTATTTTTCCAAGATCATGCCACGGAAATAATAATTCAGCTCCATGCCTCCAATTACATCTTACAGTCATATAATTTTTCATCATCGGGTTTTCCACGGCCTCAATACACATACTCATCACAAAATAAAGTTCTACATTTAAATACTTAAATATATAAAATAAATATTTAATAAAAATAATTATTATTATGGTGGATTATGAAAATTTAGAGGTGAATTATTGATGTCGAGATAAAATTGAAAAAAATTAATTGAATGTGAGACAAATTGAGATAATTTTGAGGATAATATATAATTTTTATGATTGTCTCTATTTTTTTTTTAAGTTAATTAATAATATCAACTATTATTAATTGAATTGTTATCCATCTTGTTTGTTAAATTTAAATTTTAGAATCAAATTATAAACTCTTCAGTCTCATGGGAATGATTTATTTTTGATAAAATTAAAAAAATAAATTTAATGCGAATGCCCAAAATTTATCTGTGATACTAATTTATTGTGATAAAATATCAATTCAATTTTAGATAAAGATATATAAATGCATATCATCAGATTTTTTTTTTTTTAAAAAAATTGGGCTGTTTCTATTGAATGAATTAGCATTAACGAATCATGCACCGGCGTATTTAGAATATGTATAATATATGGCTAATAATACAAATGAAATGAAAATGTCAAGTGATCGAGAATCAGGTTCTTCCATGTTTGGTTTCTGGAAGAGAGAGGCTCTATTTTTTTTTTTTCAGAAACTTTTTTTTTCATATTTTTATTATTTTTCTTTTTTTTTTTCTCTTTTATATATTCTTTTGGATGGTAATTTATAAGTTTTTACCCGTGACTATTTTCAAATTATTTTTTTAATAAACTTTATATTTGTGTTCGTTTATAATATATCTTAATTAAAAGATTATAGAATACTTCTAGTATACATAAAAGTAGTAATATCTCCTTATAAAAAAGTAAGTCCTCCTTGTAACATAGAGAATAAGTTTCACGTGATTATGATAGATAGTGCAGGTATACCTAATAATCTCTCATTTGGTTAAGGATAAGTGAGTTAAGCAACTTGAAACTTTTATGAAGTACAAAAAAATTAATTTATTTGATTTGAAGTAATTAATGGTCAATTTTCTAAGAAATGAAAGGCCATATTCACTCCTCAAGAAATAAGTTATTTACTTTAAATTAGATAATATGCTTCCTATAAAATAAAGTTTCTAAGAAATAGTTCAATTGAATCAAATAAGGCCTCAAATTTGTGTACGTTAAGAATGTATATGAAATTATAGTGTTTTACTGTCTTTATTATTCAATCCCGTACCTCTTAATGAATTTTATTTTATTTTATTTTTTGTTTCTTATAATAGTTGATGACTTTTTTAACATTTCAAAATATAATATGTATTGTTGATTCATCTAGGTTAAACACTTTAGATTTTCAAGTATAATTAATGATGATTGATCTAATAATACAATCTATTCATCAATTGAATTTTAGTGATTTAATCTCTTATGCGAGTTATAAAAAAAAAAGTTTTTAAAATAAAAAAAGCCTAATTATTATCTAAAAATTATTTTCCTCTGCGCGGTAGAAGTGTTTAATTGTTTATGTTTATACTTTTTTTTTTTCTCTTAATATGAAAATATTATGTTCTACTTACATTATAATATTTATAAATGAATTGTCAAATTTTTTACAAACAGAAATATATGGCTAATAATGAGTGGATGCACGTAATAATTAATTATATTATAATTGTATAATGTTTATAACTTAACATAGTGGCATGGGTAAAATAATAGTGTTTTATTTATATTAAAAAGTTGCGTAGTTGAACTTCATAGCATGGAGACCACCAACTTATAAATAAAAACGGATGGAGTTAATATAAATTCGGTTTTATATAAAAATAAAATTAATAATTATTAAACTAAATAGTATATTAAAATTTATATAAAATTATTAAAAATATTATTATTATTTAAAAAATTAAAAATATATTATAATTCAAATATAAGTATATAAATTTTAGTATAAATATTTAATTCAAAGTTATTAAACTTACTTTTACATAAAAATCGCTGTTATAATTAATAATGGCATCCAATATATGGAGGAAAAAATGCCACCTCTCATGTATGATGAATGATATGCGCTTTGGAAAACTATAAATTTCCCAAACTCCTAGCCGTTGCAACCCTGCGTAAAGATTTCCTTACAAAGGCACTTTCCTTGTAAATTTGTTCATGAACCATCACAATCTTTCACTATTCTTCGGTAGAGATATGGACTCTAAACTTCACTCTCATTTCTCATCCCCATACACAGTTTAACCGGTCCACATATATGTAACATACAGTGCTATAGTCTCTCTTCTTCACTTGCATGGCTACATTTGAGGCTCTTGCCGCTGTCCATGAGCATGCAAGGTCTGTATTTTGCCGCTTGATGGGTATTGGAAGGGTTGCTGAAGAGTCCTTGAAAGTCATAGCCTTCTGGATGTGGCTAGACTGTCGAGGGTTTCAAAATATCATTACAATGCTCTCTTCTCGCGATGATAAATTCTTGTCTCTTGTCTCTGATGAGGCTGTGGCCGTTTTGTCCTCCCTACAGATCACCAACTCAACCATTTCACCAAATCTCATGCGTATTACTCTAACCTTAGCACCACGATTCTTATCCCCCAGTGTCATTCTCTCTGACAAAGAAAAGGTCTTGAAGGGCATCAACGATATCTGTAGAGAAGCCTATTGTGTTCTTTTCTACGGCTTCCTGAAAGAGAGAGGCTTTGAATTCGGTAGGGGAGGAGAAGAGGAGACTGTAGAAGAGATAACTGAGTGGCTTGAGCCTTCTGGAGAAGGTTCGAGCAATGAAAAGACGTTATTTAGCGGCGTTGATGATAACTGGAGCCCTTATTCCGCAGGAGAGACTGAACGTTCTTTACCATTACTACCATCTTCATCTGTTGGATCCAATTTGAACCCTTTTGCCAAAGAGTGGAACCCTATAACCGAACGTGCTTCAGAGGAGGATCGATGCTTGTTCTTCACGTTCTCAAAGGGATATCCTCTTACTGAAAATAAAATCATCGACTTTTTTACAGCGTAAGTATTAGACTTTTGCATTCGCATCGATCCATTGTATGATTTTTTTTTTTTTTTTTATTAACGATAAGTGTATTGAGCAGGAAATATGGGCCATGCGTGGAAAGGGTATACGTGCACTGGCCATGTCCCAGGAGGCGGAATAGGATGTCAGCACTGTTTGGGAAGGTTGTCTTCAAGGCGTTTTGTGTGGCTTTCGTGATCTTAAGCGGAAAAAATGAAGCCAAGTTCAAGGTTGATGGGAAGCCTCTCTGGTGCAAGAGGTTTGATCCAAAGAAGAATATTGCGAGGAATTATTAACTCTTTTTTTTAATTATTATTATTATAATTTTGAACAAGTTATTGGGCTTTCAAAAAATATAAATTTCTGACATGGTCCAGATTCTGGAAGGCACTCGGCCCATCTTTCCTTTAAATCCTAGGGGCGGGCATGGGCTGCGGCTATTTTCGGCTGTTCATAATCCCAACAATGTGAAGGCTTTTCAAAGTCCCCCATTTTATTTTATTTTTGAGTTGAATTCATCATCATTTTTAATTCTACAGGCTTAATCAAGGTGCGTAATTGGATTAGTAGTTATTTCTAAAGACCAAGTCTTGGTCTTTCATAATCAATCCAATGCGATCATGCGTCAGCCTCCATAGGGATAAGATAAACAAGAATTTGCCCTATTATGGTCTAAATTAAATTCCATCATATACATAATTTAATAATTAAATATATATTTTAAAATACAAAAATTGTACATTTCAAATTTGTATCTTCAATAAGTATAAATTGCTATATATATATATATGTTATAAACATAAAAATCAAGTTCATAATTGCAAGATGAAAGTTCATTTCTTCCATATTGAATGAAAATTATTATTATTATTATTATTATTATTATTTAAAAAGTTAGGTAGATGTAGAAGGAATTTTATGTTTTGCATGTCAATAAAGTAATGTAGTTGATTTTTCTTTAAAAATAAAAAATTTCAAATTTAAATCTTTTCGTTTACACAATTTAAGATAATTGAAAGAGAATTTTATAATTTTACCTAAATAGTTTGTACTTAGCCGATTTTAAGTCCGAATAAAAAAAGAAGATTGTGATTGTGTAAATATATAAAGACTCTAATTAGATAAATAGAGTACATTAAATTAGAGGATAAAAAAAAATAATAGATTTAAATTAATTTAGAGAAGAATAATATAATATAATCAAGAAATATTATATATTTTTAAAAATTTAATTTAAAATTATTTAGATTAAAAAATTTATATAATTATTTTTAATAAATATTTAAAATAAAAATTTAATTAAATTGAATTGAACGGCTGCTAATTTGATAATTTGTGCATAAAGGAAGAGTTGTCCCAGTCTTTTTATGTCGGTTTCTCAATTGATGAATAATAATAATAATAATAAAAATTGTGCTTCTGGTAAACGGAGCGCCGTACTTTAAGTCCTGTATGACTTGCTGGGAAATGACATGCGAGGATACAAGAAATGTACTGGAATAAACAATGAAGGTCCGATCACGCTATCTTATTCGAGTCTTCATTATTTCGTTCCAAGCTCTCTGGCTTGTATATATTTGCTTCGTTCCCCTTTTCGTTCCCCATCCTAATCCAACCAATGGACTCCGCCATACCAAACTCCAACGGCGAACGCCATGAATTCTATCAAAACGTCGTCGTATTGAGGCACGGCGACCGTATTGACAATTTTGATCCTGACTGGGCGACCACTGCCGCTAGGCCCTGGGACCCACCCCTAATTGAAAATGGTCGTGTCAGGGCATTCTGCACCGGCGGGTGCCTAAATTCGCGTCTCGGTTTCCCGATCCACCGCGTCTTTGTTTCCCCCTTCCTCCGCTGCATCCAAACCGCTTCTGAGGTTGTTTCCGCTCTATGCGCCGTCGACGACTACCTCGACGTCAGTTGCGGCGACGGTGTAGCAATCGATTCCTCCAAAGTCAAGGTCAAATCACTTGAGCTCCATGTGTATAATTGCGGTTTGCATTTTCTTTTATTGTCTCTGAATCCTTTTTGTGGATAACATTCTGTATCGATTATGGCTTTACAATACTCTGCTAATGGGAATTTCTGGATCGGAATTTTTTTCAAATTGTACTAAAGTTAATCCTAAATTACAACATATTTTAATTTGTTTTCATTTGGGCAGCTATTAACTTACAGGCAACTCTTTCTCTTCTTTTTCGTGCTTACTGCATTGCAAGTGAATCATTAAATTTCATTTTTTTTCCATATTAGATTCATCTTGTTTATGCAATTTTCAGGTTTCTATCGAGTATGGATTATGTGAGATGTTGAATGCGCAAGCCATTAGACATGATGTTGCACCCAAAGATGGGGATTTTGGTTTCATTATCTCCGAGCTTGAAGCCTTGCTACCAGCTGGGACAGTGGATCACACAGCAAAACCAGTTCATGAAGAGGTATAGGTTATCACAATCTTTTTTAAAAAAAAAGACATATTTAATGTTTATATATATGCACAATAATCTTCCTCGTTTCTGTTGCATTTATCTTTTATTCATTTTCCCCGAACTCTAGCTGCCACGGTGGGAAGAAACAGTAACAGATACAAGATTAAGATATGAACATGTTTTTAAGGCACTTGCGGATAAATACCCATCAGAAAATTTGCTGCTTGTCACACATGGTAAGCTTCAATTCTGGTTACAAATTCATCATTGGTTGTCACAGTTTTAAATGATTTCCTGGATACTCACTTCTATTTACACATTGCCCTTGCACTTGATTACCTTTCCTGCAAAATATTTAGTTCCCTTGATATGGTGATGAATCTTCCAAATGTCACCTCCAGCTGCTATATCATTGTGCTGGTGCCTTCTAAGAAGCCTGCATATTAATCTTAAACTCTTCTTTTGAGGTTAACAACTCAACATTTATCTTTTTTATCAATTTTTATATAAATTCAGGAGAAGGAGTTGGTGTTTCAGTTTCTGCATTCCTGAAAGATGCAACAGTGTATGAAGTGGAGTATTGTGCATATTCACAACTAAGAAGGCGGGTTTTCCAGGAAAACCAGTCATTTATAGCTGAAGACTTTGAGGTGCGTACTAAGAGTAATCAAACTGGCGTCAGTTACTGCTCGTCAATCGCTACACCCAATGGTGCCATGGATGATTCTGCATGAAATTTCCACACTAAAATTGATTTAACTGCGACATATTCAGCCCATTATTTGGGTGCTTTTGTTCCCCCTTCCCCTCCCCTCCCCTCTCTTCCTTTTGTTTGTCTGTGTGTGTTTACACAAGAATTCTTGTAGCAATTCATGATTCACAGCTAATTGATTGTACGAGTCAGATAAATACAGGTATTGCATCATGGCACTTCCTCATTTCTACATTGATTTTAGCAAATGGGAAAGAAAATTGGTGCAAGGATCCTTCTTTGGGATTTTGTAATAAGTCAACATTGTTCTGAAAGCTATGAATAAAGTTAAATTGAACTTCGACGGACAAATGAACATGGCTAAAAAGGACTTGGCGGTTACAATTGACTTGACATATGAGGGTGATTGGAGGGATTTGATTTCCCCTGATTTCAAGCGAGAGGATAGCTTTGCTATAGTCTTTCAAGCTTCTTTTCATACACAGCTTTCGATCACCGAAGACAAAGATGGGTTTTTATGTGTGGTTCAAGACATTCCATAGTCATTAAAAGGGATATTAAATGATGGTACCACTACAAAAAAATGATGTGTGTGATAGAGACATGGTGATGCCAGCTGCCTCCCCGACATTGCAATTTGCAATTACATGATTCGTGGTAAAATCCATCCTATTGTTGGAGTGGAGCAGCAATCCAGCTCTTTTGTTAGTTGGTGTTTCTTTTCCCCCTTCAAATGACAAAAATATATTTCCTTCCATAAACTTAAACAACTCCAGCATCTTGAGCCTTGTCCAGGAAAGGCAAGCCCAAGATAATGGGCTAACAGCAAACAAATCGCACGCAAGTGTCATGTACCTTTTTCTTTTAAATTTATTTCTCTAAAACCTCAAGATGTTAACTTAGAGATTATGGGACCCTTTTCCATGCGAAGGACAATAATTTATAATTTGGCATATTGTTTAAAAAGAAGTCGTAAAAAGTTATATACTGGCGGTTAGTACAAAGAATAGCATTCACATGCACAACAATTTCATAAGAAATGCAACTAAAGAAATTAGTTAAGAGTTGATCATCCACCATCGAGATGAAAACAGCTACGTGACTGACACACTGCTAAGGGCTTGGAAGTGGTACAATGTTGTCAAACATGTCCGAAGGGAAGTCATCGAAGAAGGTACCACGAGTTGCAGGATTCCTTACTTCCCTCGCACTATTCATGCAGCCTGGAACCGGATCAAACAATGGCGGCCCCAGGGCAAGCTGTGGTTCAAGTTCAGGCTCATCTACTGCGCCAAACACATTGAATAGGTAAGGATCCTCAAGTCTGGCTAGCAGTTCCTGGCTTTCTGGAGAAAATGTAAGGTCTGGTTGGTGTTGTGAGATTTGAGGGAAAGGATTTTGCGTTTGGGCCTCCAATTGAACAAGATTTGTATCATAGCTAGACAACTCGATCTTAACAATATCTGGATGGAATGGCAATGGCACCATAGAGATTGGCTCAGGGGTTTCAATGTAGGATGTTGAACACGACTGTGCCTTTGTAGATGATTCTTCCTCCATTGGAAAGTTGAACATTGGAACCTTAACAGGAAAGGAAAAAAAGAAACACCAAAAACGTCAAAGAAGATTTTAAATTATCATTTCATGCACAAGATTGAAACCTTAAAACATTAAGGATTACGATTTCTTTTTTTTTTTTTTTTTTGTCCTTCATATACTTGTAAGGGAATTTGTACTGACCTTCATTGAGTTAACAGATAAATGCTTCCTATAGTCCACTAAAAACAGAAAACAGAAAAACAAATTTTCCCAGAATGCTTTTTGATTCTCCTGTGTCCTTCCATTAAAAGTCCCCACTTAATATAATTTAGAAAATTAAAGTGAAAATAATCATTACCCAGAGGTAGAATTTAAGCCCAAGTGATCCATTTTGTTTACCTGCAGAGTGGGAACATCACGAAAAGGAATTTCCTTTTTAGCCTTCCGTGGCTTGGAGTTAGAGGAGGAAGAAGTGGAAGGAGTCGCCGAAGTCTGTAGAATCCTTGCTAGCCTTTTCTGTCTGCTACTCCAGAAATTCTTCACATCATTATCAGTTCTCCCTGGCAAATAAGTCGCTATTTTGGCCCATTTGTTCCCAAACTGTGCCTGCAACTCTATCACAACCCTCTCTTCCTCCACTGAAAACTTGCACCCACTACACCAACGACACATCCATTATCATAAACATGTATGTGAATTGGGAAACGATAACGCAAATTTGGAGAAAACAGCATGATCAAAATCTTATAAAATGATTGCATGTGGAGACAGGGAGAGTAGCGAATTAATTAATTACTTCTTCAGATTGGGTCTAAGCTTGTTGACCCAACGGAGGCGACAGGACTTGCCGGTTCGCTGCAAGAGGCCTTTGGATCGAATGGAGCTCCAATCACGAGCGCCATATTTCTTCACATGGTTTCTGAGCACCTCATCTTCCTCTGCTTTCCATGGCCCCTTCCTCATCTCATCTTTCTTTCCTTCCATTGTTTATTCTTTCTCACTTCGAAGATGAAACAGAGCAAGGTTCACTTCTCGTCTATCTTTTGATTTTTCTCTTCTCTGTGTTATTTTTATTTTTATTTATTTTTTTATTTTTTTTTTTGGCATTGACGGTTTAGGCGGTTACTTCCACTACCCTCCACTAAAACGCCCACATTCGCAAATTTCTCCGGCTCAAAATTTATGTGAAATTACTTTTATATCCTCTAAACTTTTTACACTATTTATAAAAACATATTATGACTTAAAAATATATATAATCTATATAATATATAAACGTGTGAATGAAGAAATATTGGCTTTGATTAAATTGTTTTTTATTATTTATAATATTTATAATTATATTTTTTAATATTTAATTTAATTTTAAAATTTATATAAAATTAAAATTTTTAATCTTACTTATATTTAAAGTTTATTTAATTAAATTTTTATTATAAAATAATTTTAAATAAAATTTTATGAAAAAATTTTCGTAATTTATTTTATTTACAAAAGTAGAAAGATATTTTATTTATATAATTCATTTTTTAATGAATTCTAATAAATTTTTATTTTTATGTTATAACTATTTATGAAAATTTATTTTAATACAATTATATTTGAATTTACATAGAAGAACAATAAAATAAATTAGTTTTTATCCTCAAAACATATGAATTTTTTTATTAATATTTTTAAAATTTTTATTTAATTTAATTTCTTATAAGTTTATTAAAAAAATATTTCATATAAAATAAATTTATATTTTTCTTAATTATAGATATATTTTATATATATAAAATATTTAATTAGTATGTAATATATAATATAATTATATGACTTTAAAATTTTTAAATAAAATTACTTAAGAAGGAAAAAAATAAATTATATATATGACAAAATATTTAAATAAATAAATATATATTATTTAAAAATTAATAATTAATAGAATATGTTAAGCTTAAATTTAATTATAAAATCAATATAATTAATAAGGTGATTATAATTTATAATGTGGATTTTTTTTATTTTAAAATATACACTATTAAAGTTTAAAAATATTAATGTTTATATATATATATAAATATAATATTTTTTAATATTATAATTTTATATAGAAAGAAGTAGAAATCATATTTTAAATATAAAAATATTATTTCAATTTAATAAATTTATATTTAAATATAAATACATATTAATAATCTTTTTAAAAAAAGTTACAATTTTCATATGAATATAAATATTATATCATTTAATAAAATTTTTATTTATTTAGATTTAATAATTTTTTTATTGATATTTGACAGTTACTTCTAGAAAAATAATTAAGAATTTCTTTTATTGATATTTGATGGTTACTTCTAGAAAAATAATTATAAAACATTTAATTTAAAAAATATTGTAAGTTAATTTGGTAAAATATTTTATTATAAATCAAATAATTATTTATATTTTTTTCTATAATTATTTTAATTAAAAATAATAATATATTAATGTTAGTATTTTTTTATTATATTAGCATCCCTTTTTCTATTTTTTTACAATAAAGAATATTTTAGTTATTAATTTATTATTTATCAATAATTTATTAATATTAATATATTTTTCATTTTTTTTAAATTTTTTTCCACATTATCAAAAAATTATGTAAAATATTATATATCAAATAAAAATTAATAATATTGATACTTATTGATATGGATATGTATAATTAATTTTATAAAATAAAATTAAAAAATCAAATTAAAAATAACAAAAAATAAAAAAAAAATCAACATTACGTTATACTAAATTAAATTTATTTTTTTATTATATCTAAAAATTTTGAATTAATAATAAAAAAATTTTAAATTTTTCACATTAATTATATATATTTTATAAAAATTATAAAATCATAAAAATTAATTAATCTCGATAAACTCAATACTTATAAATTAATAAAATAATAAATAATTAAATTTATATATTTATATAATAATAATAATAATAATAATAATAATAATTAAATTTTCATTATAAATCTCATTTCTATAATTTTTTATTTCTATTGTTATACTTTTATTTTTATTAACCTAATATAAAAATGATAAGTGGATATATATTTCATGAAAAAAAAATATTTTATAATAATAATTAATATATTATAATAATAATATTTTATATAAAAATTAGTAAAAAATAATATATAAAAATATTAAATTACGAATATATATAATAAGTGTAAAAATTGTAATATATGAAAAAAAATTAATACTTAAAAATATATAAAATAATGATCTCACCATTAAATTTTAATTTAATAATATTAAATTACCTTTAAAAAAACGGCGTGTAATTTCTTTTTTCTCCCCACTCTGTGTGTACGCAGAGGTTAAGAAAAGCTCATCTAATCTATTAATGGGCCAATTTTGGACTTTGTATATGGGCCAAGTTTTCGCTAAAAAGTCCAGTATAAACAGAAACGGATTAGACTCGTATTGAATTGTCGGGTTTCTTGTACGTGCGGTTTTCTGATGGCACGTGTCTGCAATAGAACCCCGAACCCAAAGTGCTTCGTGCTGTTCGGTTTTGGGTTTACCCGACCGTTGTCGTCTCTGTCGCTCTGAAAATCTGATTTCTGGGTCTTGAATATTTGTCGATTTTAATTTCTGGGAATCCTGTAGTTCACTGGTTGAACCCTCCATGTAGCGAAATCCTTGGGCTGTATAGGTCCTGTTATTTGTTGAGTTAGAGATTTTTTTTTTAATTATAATTTTCAGTTGAAAATGGACCTTCTCAGGAGATCAGCAATGTCGCTTAGGAGCAGCAGATGCATTGGTTTCTTGGAATGCCAATATGGGTTGTCGTCATTTTTGGAGCGGAAGCCTATAAAGCGTGTATCTGATGTGGGTTTGGCTTCTTTTTCATCATCCATGGCTACGCGGAAAACTGCAATTGGTAATTCGACTAAAAGGGTACGTTTTTTTTATCCTGCGTATGTATGAGACAAATTGTGATTTGTTCCTGAGGTTGATATTTCTACTTTCAAAGCCTCCTTGCCTTTTCCGAGAAAACCATTCTTGCTAGTGCTATGCGTATGCAGTTGGCCACAAACTAATGTGCTTATGTATGTTTTGTTGTAAAAGATTCTAGGACTTACTGCAAACTTAAACCTTTTTTAGTTACCATAGAGTTGAAGCTGGATATTACAGTACTTTTTGTGATCTTAGTTGAGTTCGACTATATTTGTGTGTTTATGCAACTGTTTAAGACAAACTGACAGTAGTTTGATAGGGCTTAGGTAATAGTTGGCTTTAATTTAGATAAATGCTGAACCAAAGTACTTGCCCTTTTCCTTTTATTTTCTAGTGAGACCCCCTTCTCCCTTCTCTTTCTAAATCCCCTATGGCATTTCTATGAGACTAATAATCCAACCGGCTGTCATAGGTATTCTTTTAACTACTGGTTGTCAAAAGTAGTTTTTTCCTTGTGCAGTAATCCGTTTATTTCGAGTACGGTAGTTAACTGTGGTGTAGTAACAAATTTGAGTTACTCTGTGGTGTTGATATAGTTGCTAGTTGCATTTAAGTCAGATTATGGGAGACAACCTACTGCTGATGCCAACCATTGGTCTATGGTAAGTTGTTTGTTCTTGGGCACTCTCATTTTACTTCAACACATAAATGGAGACTGATTTTCTCTCTTTTTTTTTTTTTTTTTTTTTTTTTTCCATTTTGTTCTGCAGGAGATATTCTGTCCTAACGGTTAGTAAATGATTCATAATCCCCACCTAGTATGGGGATTATAACTCACTCTTTTATTTGCACTCTTAAGAAATTTTTTACTCTTTATTAGGTCCTTTTGCAGTTAGTTCATTCTTCGTGTACCCCCTTCAAGGTTTCCTTTCATGATCATCCATGTTGCTTGTTGGAGACATCAGATATATTTAGATTGGCGCTTTTCAATATGTTTGTTTCTTTTTGGATTATTCATTTGTTCATTTTTGCTCATCCAAATTCAGTTTCATCTTATCTCTTTTCTGGTGAGACTAAGAGTCATACTTTCCTGCCTCTGAAAGGGATGTTCAACAGAGTACTGCAGGTTTTCAAAAAAATGTTATAATCTTCTCCTATGATTTTTGTTGATGACTAGGTGTTTTTATTGGTTTGCTGCATCGTTGTGAAACTTATACAAGGGACAGAGATCTTTTACACTATGTTTGGATTTTTTTTTGAGAAAGAAAAAAAAAAAAAAAAAAAAAATTTTTTTTTTTTTTTTTTTTTTTTTTTTTCTCTCTGTTGTTTGGAAAGAAAAAAAAAAAAAAAAAAAAAAAAAAAAAAAAAAAAAAAAAAAAAAGAAGATAATCTAACTTTTTTTTTTTTTTTTTTTTTTCTCTCTCTCCTCAATACTCAGAGAGAGAAAGAGAAAAAAAAAAAAAAAAATTTATTTTCCTCCCCTCCCTTATTTTCCCTCTCTTATCCAAACAAGGGAAAGTGTTTTTCAAAGTTATTTTCCCCTAGTTATTTTCTTTCCTCCCATTTTCAACCTATCCAAACATAGTGTTAATATTCTTATGCTTTTTGGATTACTTGGTATCATTTTTATTGTAGCAAATAAAATGAGGAACTTCATTCCTTCCTGCTCCTCCCATTCAGCTTTCTTTTAAATTTCATAATTTTTGTTAAAAAGTAAAAAAAGGAATATATGTTGTCTGTCCTCTTGTTTTCTTCTTAGTTTATGCAACATTGCATATCATTTGATATGATAGGGTCTTGTAGTGCATGCCATAAGCCACATTATTGGTCTAAGTTCAGCATGGCCTTATGCCTTGCAGTTTGCACATTTACCAACTGAATCTCTTATATCGCATTGACCTTTGGAGTCATTTTTAATTTTCTTTTATAAATAGTAAAGACGGAAGTCATTTATAAACGCCAAAACTTGGGCCAATCCCTATACCCAAGGCAACTATGAAAGAGCCATTTCACTAGTTATCTACTTATAATATATCTTACAAACCTTCATCCTTTCTGATAGGTTAAAATTAATTAAGGAATTTAGTTAAAAGATCTAGAAGAAAGCAATCTAAGATATTCTTTTGATGTAAGGGCCTATTAAAACGGAATGAACCCAACAGCCTTTTAAAGGTGTGGCCCTCTCCAAGATAAGAAGGATTTGTAGCCAGGGAAGTCAAATTAGACATTATTTGGTGCCAAAAGTTCAAACTGGCATATATTGTCAAGCATGCATATTCACTGGTTTGCAGCGATAGTAAGAAAGTAATTTTATGTTGATATGTTTCCCTTTTCACAATTTATTTCTTGACAGTAATGTTTGGCAGGAAATACTGTTCTTTGTGGAGGGCACCTTGGTAAGGAATGCATGGTTGGCCTTGGATCACAATTCCAACTCATGAAAATCCATGGAGCAAGCACTATTAATGCTTGCTTTGCTAGATCATTTGCATCAAGAGCTTCAAAGCAAACGGAGCAAAAAAAATCCGAGGTTTGAATTCAAATTGAAGTTAAAGAACTCTTATGTTTGTGTTGCACATGTTCTTAGCAGGTCAGCATAGCCATTGGAGTAGATATTTGAATACAATTCTGCCATCTTGATCCATATTTCTGAATAAATCACTAAATGAAGGCATTAATTGATAAAAATAAAATATGGACTTGTTTTCTTATTAAACCAATCACTTTATGGTATTTAGATTTTTTTTTTCTTTCTCATTGTTGAAGCAAAAAGTGTCTTTCTATAGGGAAATTATGAAAATTACTTTGTGCAAAAATTAGGTTCAGTTATTAAACATGAATACATCTGTATCATTCTGATATGATTTCACTCATTTCCCTTCACATAATAGCTGAATTTTTTGTTCTCTTGATTTTTACTTTTCAAGTCATCTCATATCCTAAATTTGTTACATGTATTCTTCTTCCATAGGAACAGACTAGAAAAGAGGTATCTACTGTTGAGGATCCCTTCGATGCTCCTACATATAATATTCCTGAGAAGCCTGTGACTTTTACGGAGGGGGCATCCTACAGTATTATAATTCTTGCAGGTCTTGGAGTTGCAGCTGCTGCAGCTTATGCTGTTTTCAAGGAACTGATATTTGAACCAAAAGAGTAAGAACTAATTTCCTTAATTATATTATGTTATGGTTTGAATTTAGGGATTTAATTTTTGCGTTCTTCTTTGATTCCCACCTGATTTGAAAAGTGGTCTATAGGTACAAAATTTTTAACAAGGCTCTGAAAAGGATTCAAGATGATGCTCAGGTTTGTAAATTCAGTAAATATTTGTCTTCAACTTGCAATATTTCAAATGACAGTCTCTCCGGCTAGTTTAGTTCGCCTAAAAAGAAGGCCTATGTTGGGCTCCAGAGCTGGTTGGTGAAAGCGTCCAAACAGGAGTCCAAAGAGCCTTGAATGAACAAAACAAAAGAAGAAATCAAAATTGACTGATTTTGCAGTAGTGATATATGCACCTACATAATCACCTGTATCACATAGCTATTAGATGCAAACAAGTAGAGGCACTGCAGATTGGTGCAGTTGAATTATACAAAACTGAGATGGTTGGTCATGGCTGATTGGTTCAAAGTTCTTTAAAATTCTATCCACAACATCATCAAGAATATCATAGGCAAGAATTTGGGAAATCTAATATGTGATTTGCATGGCAAATTGTTGAGGTTGCTCTGATTTGCATTTATTATCCTGTAATCTGGTGCTATGGTACTAAAAAGCAGCATCAGCTATGGTTAATATTTTTATTACAAGTCTTGGGTTCACTTGCTTTTACAGGTCAGAGTGAGGATTGGATCCCCTATTACAGGTTATGGTCAGGAAAGCCGAAATCGTGCTGCTCGCCAACGTATTCCCAATAAGGTCTACACTGATGAAGATGGCGTGGAGCATGTTCTGGTAACAGAGATCAGAATTGATGATACTATTGATGTTTAACAACCATGTCTTCAGTTGAAGTGTAATTCATGTCTGCTTTTTTTTTTTTTTTGATAAGCATTCATGTCTGCTTTATCTAATTGAATGTAGGTTAATTTCTACATTCGTGGGCCACATGGAGCTGGCAAAGTTTCTGCAGAGATGTTTAAAGACAAGGTGGACAAGCAATGGAAATATACATACCTGATTGTGCAGATTATGCAACCTTCCCAATCGCAACTGATTCTAGAGTCTTATATGCCAGCCCCAGTACCAGTGCCTTCGTAAAACATGTATACAAGCATTCCAAGCTTACAAAGGTTTCTTTGTGTACCAAGTTACAACACAGTATATCCATGACTAATTCCCACCAACAGTCATGCAAAATTTCTGAATTTTTCTGTATAGTAGAGATTGTCTTAGCTTTCTTGAGTTCTAGCATTTTGACCTTAGCTATTGAAAATAAATTCACTTTGTGTTTGCGTAAGAATTTTGGAACATTGTGGATTTTCCTTTGTTTATTTGTCATTGCAACATTGTAGAACTTTGAATCTCAATGCACCCTAAATTCAATATTTCATGTCTTCTTTTCATGCTAATTGGTCAACTATCTGATCTCTTAGATACTGACCTAATGGCAAAAAACAATGAGCGAAGGGTGTTATGCTAAAATATTGAGAATAATCCAATGGGTGTTATCGCATTAATATTAGAGTTATCAGATGTTGAATTCGAATTAAGAAATCTAAAAAACAAAGATAAAGAATAAATTTTGAATCTTTACATATTAAGAAAGCAGGTCTCAAGTCTAAATCAAGGAAAAACAAGAAGAATTTTTAACATTATACGGACTGCAGAGTACAATACAAAATCCACGGCCATTCAACTAAATTAAAGACCTACCACTCATAACTCTACATTCTTGATGCTTCTTCACTTGGTCACATATTCCAAAGATAAAGAACCATCTGCTTTCTCCAAGTGAAGTAAAAAGCTGTCTTCTTCGCTTATTAAAAATGGTAAAGACCATCTGCTTCTTAAAGCCCAGTACCGTCTGTAACTTTGAGACTTTCCTCAAAGATCATCTACTCTTCTGTACGAAAAAAAAAAAGGCAAGCAATGATAAATTTCTACATAGCAAGTACCAACTCAACAAAGGGTATAGTACGAATATGGAAAGAACACTTACTCCTCTCTTGCCGTTGGAGGAATACCAAGTCCGGTCCTCACTTTAGTTCCCATTTCCAGAAGGTCCTCCACCTGCAAAAAGTTATGCATTGAGCAATCCAACACGAAATTATACAGAAAATGTAATCAAATTGGAAATAACATATATAGACGCCAAAAAGCAAGCACACAAGAAGAGAGAGGTGAGACCTTGTGGATGCCGGAGGCTTGAAGGGCAGCAACGGAGGCAGAAGCAGCGGAGCTGACAAAGAGAGAGGCGACCGCGAAGGCTTTGAAAGGCATTAGACGAGAGTCGCCGGCGTAGCCTTTCCGATATGATGACATACCCCACACGAATTGCGTACAACTGGCCAAGCCCCACCAGGACCAGCCCGGAATGCCATGGCGGCCGTTCCCGTTCTCGTCCATTTTGGTCATCGAGAGGGAGCCATCTAATGGGTCTTTATTTTCGAGATTGCTGAATATAGATGCAATTATTGCCGGCCCGACCCAATTTATCCTGAACCTGAGTAATTTTCTTTGGTATCGTCTCGCTTCCAAATATTGCGCCGGCGGAGGAAAAAAAAAGAAAGTTTACTGTCCCTAATTTTCAAAATCCATCTTAATAATAATATATACTTAGATATTATAATTTTAATATATTATATTTTTAACTTATAATTTTTAATGAATAAATTTATATGGTATAATAATAAATTAAAATAAAAAATTTGATATATAATTTATTTGTATATAAATTTAATATTTTTATATGCTAGTAATAATGCCGGAGTCCTCATAAAATGTAACTGCATTGAATTCCCTGATTCCTTCACACGGTTTGTTAATCAAATCTACCGCCGCTTGGTTGCTGCCTAGCCCGTTTACAAGAGTTCCAGCCTCAACAAACAACTCCAATTAACAGTGTTGATTAGATTATCCATAATGAAAAAGTAATTGCAGAAGTAGCTTTCAAATTGATTATACTTATAGAGCTGTTCTGATGCTATTATGCTTATTCTCATTGTTATTGATCGCTGCAAATTTCACCATTAAAGTCTCCAATTAATTCCAAATTAAATCCTTCTAATCATAAAGAAAGGCATTAGCAATCAACATATTATTCATTAAAAACTATTTCAAATGTAATGAAAGAAATTAACAACAATCTTAAAAAACTTGTACTCCCAAGTCCTAGAACCCTAGAAAAATAAGCCCTCCAACGAAAAGAATAATAAAAGATTAATCCTTCCTCTTACGAATTTTGTACGAAGCAGGAGTTATCGACGACAACCCCAGACCAGGAAATACGCTGTCAAGCTCTCTCTGGACATTCGTGATTCTCTTCTTCTTCTTCCTCCTTGGCAATTTGGCTCCAATTATGGCCAAAATATCCTTTTCAATCTCCTCTTTTGGAAGTGTAATACCGAAACTTGGTGTCATCTTCTTGTTCTTGTCCCTCTTATCTACCTCTACTTGATCAACTTCCCTTTTCTTCCACGCCGCTGATCTATTGGGCCTCAGATTCCAATTCTTTGGCGATGCTTTGCCATCTATTTTTCTGCCAATTAAGTTCTGATCATCCCCAGAATCAAACTTGGTGTTGTTAGTAAAGGAAGGCAAAATCTGTGACGAAGACGACTCACTTTGGATCGGAAAACTCAACGTTGTTGGATTATTCCGTGTGTCGTTGAGTGAGATAGCTTTGGCGTGAGTTGGTAGAGGCATTTGTGTAAATGATAGATGCAAACGATGGGGGTTAGGGCGGTCGGCTACCCACCGAACCATGAAGGAGAAATTCTGCTGTAGAGATTGCTCTTCTGAAGAGACTTCTGACATCATTATCGAGGGGTTTGAATACTGAATTGTGAAAGTAGAAAGAAGAAGGCAATGATATATAAATATATTTACAAAAGTAAAGATATTAATAATCCTATATTAAGTAGAATACTAACCCTTTTAATAATCCAAACACAACAAGGAAATTGTTTAATAATTAAATTATTTATACTATTCGTTAATGCTTGTTTAATTTCATAGTAATTAAGTTAGAGCCTATAGGTTATAGACAAAAAAAAAAAAAAAGTCAAGTTTAAAAAATTTAAATAAATGGTTTATCTCAATTAGTAGCTTATATAATAAATAATTACGAGTTGCCACATATGTTGTGGGTTGGTGCTACTTCATATTCTAGATGGAAAAGATTAGAGAATCAAATTTTAAGTGGTTTCATTTTTTTTTTTTTTTGGAAATAAGAAAAATGCAGTGATAAGCTTTGGAGAATTGCTCATCTCTATCTATTATCTATTATCGTATGCTTATAACAGTATTACACAACTTGATTAAGCTATAGTTTTATCCTTGCTAGTGACATAAAATAAAATATTAATAAAATTGATGAAGGATTCTCGAAATCAGGAATTAAAAAACGTAGATAACATGAAAAGGATAGGTATGCGATTTGCCATCGAAGCAGTTGTTGGATCTTGGTTCGCAAATGATTCAGAAGAAGGACCTTTGATCTTCCGAGTTTTTGTTGGTGGGGTAATATCACTTGATAAGTGAAAACCATATCATTAAAACCTAACTCAACTTCTCATTATCACATGCAAAGGTTACAGGCAATACTCGTTTAATTTATTATCAATGGAAGAATGATAGAAAGCCACGGAACAGATAATAAATCACTTTCATTTCATCACAATTTTTTCAATACATTTATACAAATATCATTACGGATGATTATTTTTTTATGGTTATAAATGTTTAACATTTAAGTTGAGAACGAGAAGAAAAAAGGTGGCAGTGGGGGAAGGATTAAAAATGTTACCGAGATACTTTTTGAAAGGAACTTCCACCTAAGTTTTTTTGTGAAGAATGTGAAGGGAAATTTCCGAATAGAACAGTAAAATAAAATTTCAAACAGATGCAAGCAGAGTCTTTCATTGTTCCAAAGAAAGCTTGACAGCATCATTTTTAGTTCACCCTTTTTGTAAACAACAGTAGATTCCCAAATACCGCATGCATCCTGTGCTTCAGACGTCTACATGTGACTTTGTGAAGCTCCCAGCCACTGAAAAATGGCAAAGCAATATGCTATTAAGTGCAATGCCAAACTAATAATAATAACAGTAATAATAATAATAATAAACTCACATGTGAAGATGACGATAACCAACATATAAAGAAAGCTTTAGCACCTCAATTCCCCTCCACAGCTTGTCAAAGCAACTCAAGTAGAGTTTATTCTTAATTTGCATCTAGATTACATCCCTTAAAAATATATCAGCAAATTTTCGAATAGAAAAGGTGAACTACTTGGCAAATAAAAGCATATGCATTCACCGTTATGTTCCACTCCTGAGCTGAATAGCTCCAACCTTCAACCATCACACAGATGCTTTATTTCTGTAATTAACATAATAATAATAATCAAGTTCAAACCCTTCTCTGTCTGCAAAAATAACAGGATCCATGGAAAAAATGAATAATTTTTCATGCAAAAAAACTGCATGCCTGAAAACCATACATTTAACCCCATGGCTGTTAAGACTTAAGGCCCTAAGATGCAAATTCATTGTTCTTCAGTTTTGCAAATGAATGGGGAGCTTATACACAGACAAAAAGCTTCTCCACAAACTATGATGGATCAGAACTCCCAATACCATGCAAGTTATGCGAAACAAATGAGTAGTGAACATCAAAAGTACTTGTTCAACCCAGTTCCCAACACAGATGATATAAAATTTTTTTGTTTTAAAGCAGATCAATAAGTTGACATTGTAATAAAGAAAAACCAGACCAAAACATTTACAAAGATTTTCACAATAACCCCACCCCTTTTATCACCTATCTAATATGTCCCAAGATTAGAGATCATGAGACCTTCATGAGTGACCTCCAGGATTGATCTAGAAACATAAGATTTGATCACCATATCTAATACAGAATGTTCTATCTTACAAAGCAAGCAGAGAAGTTGAGAAAATATGTAGAAGAATAAAACTATGTCAGAAAAATTCACATAAAAAAGTTTTTGCATGCTCCAAATTGGTAAGGAGTATGCAAAAACAAGTCCTCGCCTCCAATGCTTACTTCCATCGGCTCATTTTTCTCATCATTAAATTATCTAGTTCAAGGCTAATTCTTAAAATTTAACAATAATCTGCACTTATCAAGTAGACTATTTAAATGACTGTTGCTCAGATTCAGGACCAATTCTATGATCAATTGCTGTTCTCATAAGACTTTCGTACTACCCTGTGATCTAGATTGCAATTGCAGTACTCTAATATCTGCAATAAAATTTCTTTTTTAGTACTTGATTTATCCAGTTGCATCACTCGATTGTACACATCTCACCAATAACCATACTGCACATATAACTCGCACATCTTTCAAATAAGGAAAGATAAAAGGCCAGTGACTTTGCATTTTTCAAGAAGAAAACAACAGAAATAATAAGTACATAAGATAGCCATGTCCAGAACTAAACAAAGTTCCAACACAGTTCACAATGAATTCTGTGCGTGCATCAATTTGCAAATTCTGAAAATTCTTATTATCATGAAAATCTTAATAGTTGTAATTCCATAGGAGATAAAAATTATAGTACAACTATATACAATGCCTTAGATTGCTGTGCAAAAAACTAGTGCGCTTACAATTCTAACAAATAAAAAACTCAACTTTCAAATGCCCGGCTATTAATAGCAATATTACACAAGATCGCACATACCTCAAATAACAACAATATCGTGCATGGCTCTTGAAGTCGACCAACAATGGCAATAATGCATTTAATTATCAAAGGATCATACTTTCCTTGAATTGATTAAGAACTGGTAATCTAATCTTTTCCTTTTTCTCTTTTTTGCTCTACTAGATGCACATTTGGAAAGAAAAATAATGCAGATATGAAATATGGAAGTCAATCAGAACACCACACGCCAACTATTTGGGATACAGAGATATTTCAACGTGTCAGCTAACAAGGAAAAAATATCTTGTGAACTATCATGCAAAATAAATGGTCTAGAAAAGCATTTGATTTCACATTAACTGCAAAAAACAAATGCTGATATTAAAATCTCTACCCATTAGATTGATAGTTCTTATGTACAAAGGCAGCTACTTAAAACACGGACCATAACATTAACCCTTCAAACTTGCAGTGAGCTCCTTGCTGTATAGAGAAAAGGCACAAAAACAAGATACATTCGTTACCCTTTCATCTTTACAGGCTCATAGTGTTTTACACTTTACGCTGGTGTCAACAAGTTGGGCAGTCATTCACCTTCAAGTTCCCAGTTTATAAAAATGGATCATCTATCCCTGTATGAACAGCAAAATTCAAACATCAACTCCACAAAAAGCATAAAAGAATTAACTTGTGATGAAAAGATAGTGCAAATGAGAATTCCATGATCACATGCTTGTTATTGCTTAAAAATCCATCCAATCAAGTAAGCCACCTTCTCTTCTTTGATGTTGTTTGTCTTCTTTGTCCTTTCCTTTGCTAACAAGAGAGCTTCATAGAGATTAAGTTTCTCAACATTTTTTCAATAAAAACAACATTTACCCAATTTTCTTCGCCTTTCAATGGCTTACTCAGGTACCGAACCAAAAAAAGTAGGGAACACAAGAAAGAAAAAGTTGACAGTTCAGAAACATCAATATTGGACCTTTGGAGGAGCATCAGAAACTTTGTATACATCAGGCGTGATCGAAGACAGCCACAATCCAGGAAACAAGCACTGCAAAACCATCATAGAAACAATGATTCATTAGCTACTCGAGACTTCAGTAATCTTAAGAACAATTATCCCATAAGGAGCTGAATTTTAACGAACAAAACGAGAATGTAGAAACAAGGAAAATTGACTCACATCAAGTTGTTTCTGCACATGCTTCGGTCTCTTCTTGGGCCTCCTCGCAGGCTTTGACCCAGTCAACGCATAGACATCCTCTTCGATTTCCTCTTTGGTAAGCGGGATCGAGAGCTTTAGCTTCTTCTCCTTCTCTTTCTCTTTCTTCTCAGCCACCTTAGCATCGTTAGTATTCCGTGACCGAGTCAATTCAGGGCGACTCGGCTCCTGAGCTTTGGTTTCCGGCGCGACGGCTCCACAGATCTTCGGTACACCTCCATTCCCATCAGAAGCCTTAATCACGGCTCGTCTCGGCCTCAGATTCCATGTCTTCGTTATCGTTTCCTCCGCATCGTCCACAACTGAGGTCTGATCCCCTGCATCCACAGAATCGTCAGCGCACTTGCTACTATTAGTCCTGATGCGAATAAAGATCTTGGATTTCCTGTCGGAATTGTCAACCGCAGTATCCGAAGGCCCCAATTTCTTCTCAGATTTCTCGGTCACCCGATCAGGAGACGCGACGTAGTTCCCAGTTTTCACGCCGTCAGACTCGGCGGTGTCGCGTTGGGGGGATTTGTGAGAGGAATCAGCAGCAAACTTGCGAAAGCGGTGGTTATTGGTGTGGTTCATGGACCATTTGAGATCCTGTAATGGAAAGTTATGGAGAGGCTGATGAGATTTAAGAGTTGAAGAAGCCATGTCTGCGTATTTGGTAGCGTCTCTATGAGGAGAAGTTTGGTGGGTTTCGGAGGCTGAGCGAAACACCATTGATCGAAGGGAAAAGAGAGAAGCTTCTCTGCTTTCCGATCGTCCTTTGAATGTTGAATGAAGAAAGAATTTGACGACCTTACAAAGACCAAAAAAAAATGAATGAGAAGTTGAGGCAGAGACCGGCTTTGATTGGATAAACAGCTGCAATGGAGGAAACTGAATTCTAAAGAGTAGAGAGAATCGAAGAAGAAGAACATACAGAGATGAATCTAAACCCTAAGGCCAAAACCATGAATGAAATTTGAGAGGAAGAGAGGCAAGAGCTAGCATGCGTCTGTGCGTGCGTGCGTGCGCACTGTAGGGGAGAAGCAGTTACTTTGTTGTGCCAACACCTCCTCAACTGGAATCAAACCGAAGAGCCATATTTCCATTTTTATTTTTTTATATGACGATATTGCCCTTTCTGTGGATTTTTATTAGTTGGGCGTATTGCGGTGGCAACTGTCTGGTTATAAAATTTTTCTCTGTTAATATGGATTTCTTTCGTTTGGTGAGGAAAAAAAGAGGGAGAAAAGAGAATCTATACATAGAAAGAGAGAAATTAGAAAACCATTTGATGATCGCCAACAGAGTTTGAGCAAATGTATTTATCCATCTGAATTGTCCAAATTATGTTATCATCATTACCTGTGGTATAGCTGATGGATTACTTGAGTGATTGTTACTTCTTTAGAAACAATCTACCAAGACAGAATCCTCAATGGAAGGCAAATCTGAACACCATGCAAGGATAGTATCTTCGACCTTACTTGCAGAGAGTTGGGTTTATTATTTGTTTCAGCGCAAGAGAACACTGCAAGCCTATAACTTGTAAAATTTACTCCAAATATTCATCTTTCCTGCCACATGAATTAGGCCTAAATGATTTGTTTTTGCCATATTCAGGAATAACATGCCAATATTAGAATTTAAAACTTGAGACACTTGGGAATAGATTTTAAGGACCTATTTGACATTATAATTAAAGATGCTATTTTAAAAAAAGTTTTCCGTATAAATATATTAGCTAGAAAATTTTAAAAAATAATTTAAAATTAAATTTGATAAATTTTAATTATTTAAAAAAAATAAAATATCTTTCTCAATTTATTTTTTTTTAACATTTAAAATAGTATTTTATTTTTTTAAAAGCAATTTTGGTATCAAACTATTAAGGACCTATTTAGTATTGATGATAGTATTACTATTGAAAATAATCACTTTTTTAAATATATTAGATAAAGAGTATTAAAAAATAATTTAAAATTAAATTTAATAAATTAACATAAGTATACTAAAATAATAAAATAATTTTTTTCAAATTACTTTTTTCAATAATATTCAAAATAATACTTTTATTAGAAAAAAGAAAACAGTTTGAATCCTGTAAACTCAATACCAAAAAGCCACTAACACAGTCACATAACTAAAAACACCTTTTATAGAGGATGTCCAATTTGACTTATAACTCAATCAAATCTACTTGTATTTAATTTAACTTATAAGATAAAAAATCTACTTAAAATAAGTAAAAAATCATAAGTACTCATGACTAATTTATTTATTTTAAAACTACTTTTTAACTAAATAAAAAATTACATTATCCTAATAATTTTTAAAAATATCATTATCCTCATTTTAATAACTACAACACTTAATTACATATTCTTTTAATAATTTTAATCAATTAAATTACTTTTAAACACTTTTTAACTAAATTATTTAAAAATTATTTTTAAATAATTTTATCAAATAATTAACAACTTATTTTTAATTTAATTTATAAATTAAAAAATATATTTTAAATTAAAAATTAAAAATAAATAATCAAACCAATCAATCTCATATGCAGAGTTGCAGCCAACACACAGCATCAAGCAAAAATAAAATAGCTATGAGGACACAAATAGGCCCATGTAATAACTGTCGTCGGTCTATGCTAGTTATTGTTTAACTTTAAAGAGGTGAATCTGTCTTGAACGTTTTCTCATTGCCATTATGACAAACTGCTTGCAATATCAGAAGCATGGCCAGCTGCTGCTCAAAATTGGTATGAATTTTGTAAGGATATAGCTCGATATAGGAACCGATACATACAGTGCCACAAAGGCCAGGAAGGAGGATCCATGGAAAACATTTCTTGCACCAGTCATGGCTATTAATAAATCTAAAAATACAGTATGTCAATCCAGGAAGGTTTAAATGATAAATTTCTATATACTGATTCCATAATTGTAACAAACAAATTCCCTGTCCACACTGAAGTGCTAATAAGCTGCATTGACCAAATCAGTGTCTAATGCACTTTTCATTCATCAACTGGTGTTTAGTATGAGAAACATTCAAACCAATGTTTTAGAGCAGCTGGGTGAATTCCATAAATGCGAGCAACAAAATTTTTTTCGCTAGTTGCAACAATACTTGCCATGGAGTACTTACGTGTACACAAACCTTTATCTGTAAGCCACATATGGAATCTGCACCTGGGTTTAATTCGGCTCTCCAAATTAAAACACAGATATGCTGGAAATATATCCAGTTCCTGCAATGAGGATCCCAAATCCTGGCAGAGGAAGTTCACTTTCTGCTCTAGCATTTCTGGCTTTTGGTTTAGGATCTTTGGCATCGTTCTTATCATCATACAGAGCTTCGAGAATGCAATCCCCAAATGAAGAAGGCAATCAAATCGCTCCTGCAGTTCACTACTAGTACCATGCATATGGGCCAAGACCTTGGCAGTTAAAGCATTTTCTCCAAATCCAATTCCAAGCAAAAAATCCACTTTGTACATTGTATGAGTAGGGGTTCTCGAAACTCGAATCCTCTCCAAGCTATCACTAAATTCTTTATCCAAATCTTCATCAGGGTCTCTCATTGCATAACTAGCTATTAATTGATGATTTCCATCCTTGATTTTATTGAAAAACCACACATGCAAATCCATAGCTCTCATCACGTGAGGTAAATTTGCCATTTTATTTCTGCCCAATACATGAGGGTACTTGTGGGCAATAACTATTACCTCTTCATCACTAAATCCAAAATGTTTAAGTAATCCTTTAACTGAAATCAAGGGCTTTTCCATATCATAATTCCAAATTTCCGGTCTCTGAAGTAGCAACAGGCCAACATCTTCATTTCTAACACCAAATCTACCAAAAAACTCAGCCTTTTGCACAAAAACCTTCACTGGATAATCGACAAAAATGCTTTTACTCTTACCTATCAAATCCCCTAGCTTCCCCTTCTCAAAACCCAAATCATAGAACACCCGAATTTTCATACAAATCTCATACCAAGCATCCACATTTCCTTCAACGCAACTCCCCATATCGAAGTCTAAAAAGAACCTTTTCATATCATCAAATAAAGCATCAATTTCCCCAACCAATTCACCACTCAACACGTAAGGAAAAGCCAGACAAATACCAATCACTGAAATATTACTAAATCCATATTCCCTAAACCCATCAAGCCTAGAGGATAACTCCTCCGAACCTCTACTAAAAATAGAACTCTCCTCCTTATACAAGTTGCCTAACTTGTTCCATGGAAACCCAAACCCAGCAAGCGCACAAGCTGCACTTAACACACTTCCATCCTCAGAAAAGAAAAAATTTTTTGTGGGCAAAAACCCGTGAACCTCATTGTAATCGATACCAATGCTTTCATAAAAGAACTCGAATTCGTTGATGGGATGGTACCTGAGGAATTTTCTCACGGACCTGGAGAAATCAGAGGCCGAGAAGTCAATGCTGGCAATGAGATTGGAAAGAGAGACGAGGGAATTCTTGCTAATGTGCTCGGCGTAGGCGAACGGCAATAACCTCGTGGAGTGGAGGTAGTCTGTGAGAGCCTGCTGAGCTTCACGGATTGCTTTGGGCCTATACTTTGAAGGAATTTTTGATAAGTTTCGGAGCCCTGGAAGAGAGCTGAAGTACCGGCATAGCATAGTGTTGAGAGATTTCGAGATGGGTATGGTAAATTTAGGGTTTTAGAAGAGAAGATGGTCTTGGGGCATGGAAGCCCATTATTGGTAGCTATCCTTGGAATCGGAAGCAAGTACTAGCAGAGCGTGTGGGTCCCAATCCGAAAGAGAGGCTATATTTGTAAATTCATATTAGTGGAGCTACCTTAAAACCCTCCGCTGGAAATTTCTTTCTCAAATTGACATTTTTCGCTTAGACATCAATGTATTTTCCCTACCCTTACACGCAATACTATCCCCAGCCCACATCGACAATAATGGCCCAATCGGGCGAAATTCCGATGAACCCTGCCCCACCGGTCACCCTCCCCCACCCTGTGGTCTCAGCTACGGCCAAGCGCCGCCGTGATGAGTTTGACGTTGCAGCGGCCTCCGCAGCAGGTGAGATGGAAGGATCGGCCCCAAAACGGGCCAAATCGCAAGACGTTATATTTAGGATCGTAGTGCCGTCGAGGCAGATCGGGAAGGTCATTGGCAAGGAAGGGTGTCGTATTCAGAAGATTCGAGAAGACACCAAAGCCACTGTCAAAATCGCAGATGCAATCGCTGTACTCACCGATTTTTCATTTCCAATTTCCTTTAGTTAGGGTTTCCAATTGGCAATTTTTTTATTGAAGACTAAAGCATGCATTTTTTCTTCTTTTTAATCTTATTTGTGCAGCGACACGAAGAGCGCGTAATAATCATTAGCTCCAAAGAGAGCGATAATTCCTTTTCCGATGCCGAGAATGCGCTCAAGCAAATTGCTACTTTAATTCTAAAGGTGATATTGCAAGAATTACCCTCAATGGATATGAGTTTGATTAGAAATTTCACTTTGGCTTTTTTATGTGGCGCACTTTTTTTTTCCGGTCTAATGTATATATATATATATATATACAGGAAGATGATAGTCCTGTGGAAGCGTCAAAAGTTGTTGGTGCAGGGCATGTGGCTGCAAACACTATAAGGATGTTAATAGCAGGTTCGCAGGCAGGTTCTTTGATAGGGATATCTGGTCAAAACATTGAGAAATTAAGGAATTCATCTGGTGCCACTATCACAGTACTGGCTCCAAATCAGTTGCCTCTCTGTGCTTCTGCTCATGAATCTGATCGAGTTGTGCAGGTGAGCTTGGTCTTCAATTTTAATTATCTTGCTGTAAGATTAAATGGGAATCAAATTCCTGGTTGATTCAAAGCGCTTTAAAGAGTTTTACTAGAAAGAATACGATTATAATTCTGTTAAATTCAGATATCAGGAGATGTACCTGTTGTGCTTAAGGCTATAGAGGAGATTGGTTGTCAACTCAGGTAGGTTTTTATTGAATTTTCTTATTGATATTATGTTGTATACTTTTTTTGGACAAATATGTGAATGGGATTATTTATGCTTCTTTGGCATTTTGTTTAGGGAAAACCCACCAAAACAAGTGATTTCTATCAGTCCAACATACAACTATGGCGCAGTTCGACCAACCCAACCATATGTTGACCCAACTTCAGGTTATTCTATGTTTCATATTTTAGAACTATCCTATCTTCCAACTGCTACGTTATGTGGCTGTATCAAGTTTTAATATTTTGTGTTATAACCACATCATCTTTAGGACAAAAAATCTTGCAGCTGATTATGTAACCTTGGAGATGATGGTCTCGGAGACATTGGTTGGTGGCTTGATCGGTAGATGCGGCTCCAACATATCCAGGATCAGAAATGAGTCAGGAGCAATGATCAAGGTAGGTGGTTCATCAATTCTTAAGCTGTAACCAACTTATTGATCTGTTGCCATGCGGCACTCAAGAGTAACAAAGTCATATCAAAACAGCCTTGGCTAATTGAGAATACAGATATTTATGGACTTTTATCCGTTCAAAGTTATCAAATGCCTTGATTTGGTTTTCAGAACATAGCTAAGCTTCTATTATTATTATAGTTGGGCCATCATAAGTGATACATGAATAAAAATTACATTTAGCTTGTTCTTTTAACCCTTTTTTCCCCTGCTGGTTTTCTGTGGTTCCTGTGCAGGTTTATGGTGGAAAAGGTGAACAAAAACATAGGCACATACAATTTGGTGGCACTGCTCAGCAGGTTTGTTATTTTTTTTTTTCAACGGTTGATTTGAGAAGTTGGACAGAAGTGTGTAATGAAATGTATGACATTAATGTTGGTTTGAGACTTCAAGTGTTGCGGCTTGGAGCAGTCATTTTTCTGTAATTATGACCTGTGTTAAAAGTCTGTCTAAAATACCTATACTGGGAAGTTAAAATTACATAATAGGTAAGTTTGCTAAAAGTTTGTCTAAAATAGTATTTCTTCAGGTTATTTTATGTTGGATCTCTTAGAATTAATGATGTTGGTAAAAGGCGCTGTTGGATTTTAAGATGAAACTTTTGTTTTTTTTTGTGTTTTTTTTTTTTTTTCATGTTAATTGAAGTCGTTCATTGTGTAACAGGTAGCATTGGCAAAACAGAGGGTAGATGAATGCATTTATTCTCAATTGGTACAAGCAGCTGGTGCTCAAGCTCAACAGTCATTGTGAGTATTCCTCACTTTATATGCTCTTCGTGGTCTCAGGGAGAGTGCTTAGTGTATGCTACTAGAATTTTCCATACATATTCCAACAATGTTGTGGGAAAAACCATCTTGAAAATGTGGATCCAATGTGACAGTTATAACTTCATAGGTTCAATTACTGACAGTTTCTTTTAATTGTCTTATGGGTTTATGAGACATGTCCATTCTGTTTCAATTATTAAAATAATCCTTTCAGAAAAACTTTTAGTTTGCTATGTAGTGCTGATTGTCATAAAGGCTGAAATCAGGAAGTGAAAATGAGCCTGCCTACACATCTAGCATATTTCTTAAGATGAGCATGTCAGAAATTATATCGCGGAGACATGAAATTCAGAGAGATTGATGATGCATATCAAAACAATTAGAAACATGCATCAAAGGCCAAATTGCATAGAGCATAGTGATTCCATTCTCTTCCTCACCACCCACAACACAAACACCCCCCCACCCAAAGAAAAAAAAAAAAAAAAGAAAGGAAAAAAGAAAGAGAGATAGATGATAGCTGCACTGCATTTAGGTACACTTACTAGAATAGAAGCCATTTCTGGGCATTATTGTAATAACTATGTTGTTCTCAGTTTGCAGAGATGATGATGGTGGAATTTAAGAACTTTTATGGAAATTCACTGCCAGTGGTAACTCGCTCACTCAATACTTCATTTTATGAATGTTGATATAATGGTGAGCCATGTAGGTAGATTATTTATGCTTCTTGTTGCAATGATGTGCGAGATCTTTTAATATTAGTGCTTAATGAAAAAGAGTATCCTAGTATTGTAATGATTGATTTTGGATACTTGAAAGTTAAATTCTTTTCATATGCAAGCATGAGTTTTTATTTGGAATCTGCATGCTTTGGTAGAACAAGCACTTTATGAGGCTTTCTTTCTTTTCTTTTTGCACCCCCCTCAGGGTTTTGGGTCAAACAAAAGAGTCGATTGTGGTGTTTTGAGTATTGGTTCTGCCAACTGTGCAAGCACTAGAAGAGAAAACAAGGATCAGTGCTGGCATGTTGACAAGGTTTTGTGGTAGTGGTATTCTATTCTACGCGTCTCGAGGATTTGCCATCGTGTTCTAGTTCCATATCATATGCCTTTTGAGGTATTGAGCGCACAAAATCATGTTCCCATGGCAAATGCAAATGCCAAAAAAAAAAAAAAAAACAAAAAGAAAAAAAGTGACATTGTTAACTTTCAGTCTTTATGGAATCAGAACTTGAACATAATCCAGTCCATACGGAGTTCAGAATATATGTTGCATTTGCTTTGGGCGAGATTGCTCATCCAGCGTCAAAGACCCTACTTATTAAGGCTCCGTGCGGCATTAGATTTTAGGATTGAAAAAAATGTTATTTTAGACAGTTAAAAAAATTAATTTAAAAGAAAAATTATTAATAAATTTTATTTTTAATACATTAATTAATATATTTAAAATTTTTAATCAAAGTATATTTCTCAATTACTTTAACAGCAATAGGAGGCTAATATTCATTCCTATAAATTCCTCCCTCATTCATGTTGGCATATGATTAGCCACGTAACTGGATTACAAGATTAATGAATGCTGGTTTCTATGCTTAAGGGTTGATTATGAGGGCTAAATTGAACCTTAAAATCCTTTTAATTCCAATATACTGGATACCATTGGATTCTGGTGATACAATATTCTAGCAAAATGAACTAATCATGGTTAAGGCTGTACACCAAAGGTCATTCAAAAATGCTTATAAGAATGGTACTACAATACTAGAATAGTAAGATTTCAAGTTCAAGAAATGAATCCAAAAAATTAAGCATTGAGGATCGGTTTCACTCATTAACCCTATCTCTCAGCGAGAAGTAGCTTGCGAAGGACACTTTCAGTTACAAACTTACAATACTATTAAAAGTTTCTATCATAAGAACAAAAACAACATGAATTTTAACCTCGATTCAACTCCACAAAATTGAGCCCACATGATGTATCTAGCCGCGATACTAAACAGCTGATGCAGGTTGGTGGCTCTTAAGTCCAAACAAATTTGCAAACAACTTGGGAGCCATAGGAGGAATGTTCATGGGCTGTGGAGCCATGAAATTGACAATCTTCTCATGGACATTGTACCTAAAAGAACATTGCTTAGGATAAATGAAATAGACTAGGCTAAAATGGTGACCCAAAAATAAACAAGATAATCGTTCAAAGCTACTTTTACAACATTATTTTCCACGGGTACCTGATCTTCCGACTCTTCGAGGCACGCCGATCGACAATCTTTCTCTTCTTATTTTGCAATTTTTTCAGAGCATAAAAAGCCATTTCTAAGGACAACAAACAAAAGAAGATTTAAAACAATTGATAAAGCTAATGGTTAATGCATAAAAATTTAAAATAAAAATTCAGCTGAAGTTCATTGTGGAAACCGCGTTGGATTCTTCATCAATATCCTCAGAGTTGTTGGTTGTGAAACTAAAAAAGGTCCATAAACCATTGAGATTCATGGATTCATTTTCAGAACAAATTTGGGTAGTAAAAAGAAATTGGTTGAAAATGCATCTGCATTTGCAAACAAAAAGATAAAAATGGTACAAAATACTAACCAGAGGATGTGGGGTCGATTGACTCAAAAAATTCTTTCAGTAATTGCTGATAAAATTCCGTGTCATCAAGAAGTTCAGGGTCAACATCAGGACTTGCTGCCTAGTCAAAAGTTAAATGATTTAACAAAATTCCAGTTAGATTGAAAGAAATCAACCTTCAATATTATGTCCACAAGTTGTAATGTGATCAGCACTAAGATTATTAAATTTTGTACAATTCTTCATACAAATGCTTTATTTGCACACAAGTGTGAATTAATACTATCAAATGCTCTCATCCCAAGGCTTGACTTGGTACTTTTATACCAAATTAAAATAAACAATACTTCAATTTTTTCAGTTTTGCTATAGGCACAGATGCTGAATTACCTCTCCCTTGGCATTTTCAAGCTGCTCAGAAACCTGCCCAAAAGTAGTGCAGGTATCAGTATATTTGTTTTTTTATTTTGGGAAGGAAGTGGGGAGAAGGGCCCAAAAAAAAGAATGAAGGATTATCCAACTCATCATGCCATGAGTTTTGGATTATTTTTTGAAACTAAACTTGAAAGAAGAGTAGATTGACTTAACAGTTCCAAATATACTGACTGTTGATCTACTTTGTTGCATTTGCTTCATCATTCTACTTGGATCCCTCATATAAGAAGCAACTTGTTCACTTATATTCTGTGATTGCAAAAGAAAAATCCAGTGAGGTTAATTATACTCCCAGTGGCAAATGCACTTCAGTTAAATATAAAGCGGCAAACCTGATTAAAAGCCTGCAATTTGCTTTTAATAGCAGCAGCACCAGTTGTCACTTGCGTCTTTCTCTGCCATTTATCAATTGATTTGTCTCTAAAAGGAGCTATTCTACAAAATGAAAGTAATGAAGGCTCGCTTATATCAGATTTTCCATACCAACAACATTTTTTACATATTCCATGCAACTAAAGTAAAGCAAGGAATTTCAGGTTCCAATTCTAGCACATTTAACCCTTAGTTCCCAACAGAGAAAGGAGACTTCCCAGTTAAGGTTTCCTTTTGAACTTTCTATATCACCAATCATTGGTTTATGCTCATAAAAACATATGCCTCTGTCTATTTTGGCCACCATTCTTGAGCCTACCTACTATGCATGTGAGAAATTCTTAACCATTCTTCATCACTTTCCTCATCTGATTTCTTAGAATCTTTCGGAAGCTTCTTTGCAGATTTCCCAGAATTACCTTTAGAAGAGAACAAAAACAAGAAAATCATATTGAGCTCCATTAAAAAGTGTGTAATGTGATTTGGACAAGTATTAATGGAATTTAAAGATGAAACAATTAATTAACCAATTTTTTCAACACAAAACTACAGCACAAGGAAAGGGGAGAAAAACAACCTAATGAAAAATGGAAATTTATCCGACTCATATTCAGATATATTTAGACAGAGGACCAGTGATGCAGGGGCTGCTTATACCAGAAATTTTAGGTTTATGTATTTTGGAAAGAAATTTAGGAAATTTAATTAAGTAGTTGTATTTTACTTATTTAGGAGTTTGTGTTGACTTAGTAAACCTAATTATACATCAACCAGCTTTGCAACAATATTGCAATCGCAGATCACCAATAGAATCACCTAGCATATAGCAAGTGAATATAGAATCACTGCGACAAAGGGCAACCACAGCATTTAACACATGCTTAAAATAATTAAACAATTCCATAAGCACTTTGAAATGTGGCAAAATGTTTGCAACATACCATTGGAAGATTGATATATAGATGGATTATTCTCGAGTAAAGCCTGAAAAGCAACAAAAACAAAATGCAATAAAAGGAAACAGATTGTGATGGAGTAACCACAATAATGAGGCATCATAATAGTTTATTCATGTTAGCTACTATACCTCCTGTAATTCCAGCAGTGATTCCAAAGTCTTCTCAGATGAGGCAATCAGATCAGTATAAGCTGTACTAACTCCTCCATCTGAATCACAAAATGACGACCTAACTGGTTCCTGCAGGCAGTCCCTCAGAATTACACCATAATGCTTCAAAGATGCTATTCAACAAAACATATAGATAAACAAGAACTTAAGGCCAGCATACCTGTGGCAATCTATTTGAACTTGAAAATGCTTTCTGAAGTAAGAACCTAAACTCAAGAGTCTTGTCCCAGAGAGCCTTCAATAAAGATTGAAGAGAAGTTTAGAAATGTTTGCAAAAGCAGATAAAAAAGAGGAGTAAGAGAAGATGGCAAAAACTATAATGAATTAAGCATTCAACAAATGTAGAAAATATATCTGAAAAGTATAAAAACTCATTAATGAACCAAAAGTAAAGTTTTACCTTTTGGTTCTTCACTGCTTGACCTTTAAGAAGATCTTCATCCTTATGGCGTTTGAGATTCTTCAATATATCTCTGAATGAAAAAATAAGTTAATACAACCAGATCTACTAGTACCATGACCTTTTTCTTCTTGTGAGTGTACAAATCCGCTATGAGTAGAAAAGGTTTTGAAAAGTAATGATGTAATCATTCTCCTGACTCAAGCCACAACAGTAATTCCACACTCCCACTTGTTCTAATAATCCATATTTCTCATTCAAATTTTATCTAGCACTATCACAAAGAAGCATGAAAATTACAAACATTCACATCGCCCTTCCAAGATATTGACATTATTTAAAAAAGAAATATAAAAAAAAAAATCAGAAAGGGAAGTCTTACTGCTCTTGGTTACGAAGATGCATGTATTCTTTCTCAAGTTCTTCCATCTCAGCATCTTTATGGCTATCATTCTGCATATCTCCCTCCCCTTCACTCTTATCTTCCTCCTCCTCCTCTACTTCTTCCTCTTCCTCTCCCTCTCCCTCTCCCTCTCCCTCTCTCCCTTGTTGCTCATCTACTTCCTCCTCCTCCTCATCATCATCATCATTATCAATATAATCATCATAATTTTCCTCTTCATCCATCTGCATCATCAATCCTTTTGAATAAATAAAACCAAGATATCATCGTATGAACAACATATAAAAACCAAAAACTGACTAACCATCAGCTTCCCATTGTCCAGGTCATCGAAATCTTCCAAATCACTACCTCCAGTTTTTCTCGACTGCTTCTGTGACCCCATTTTGAACCCTGAAATTAAAATTCAAGGAACCAAAATTTTATTGGCCTAATTGCATGCAAATACCTGAACTTTGACCCTTATTTTTCTGAAATTCTATAATGGAATTTGTATTTTTTTCAACTCTTATCTCTGATTAAAATCTTAGGTGAAATTAGTTCTTGCGATTTCTGACATGGCAGTCAACATTAAATCAGAATGCCATGATCATTATAAAAAATGCCACATACATAATTTATTAATTTCTTCTTCTTCCTCACGTGAATTTGTGCAGAGTTTTTCATTAGAATCGTTAAAAGTAAAACTATTGCAATGACATAGGGAATTAAATAAAAACAAATAACGGAATATAATTTTTAGACTATATATCCTTTAGCAATAACATTCAAGGACATCAATGCTATGGTTAATATAGAAGAAATGGGGAAATTCTTTTGTTACTTTGCTTAAAACAATGTAAATATACTTTGTAGATAACCATTAACCACTATTAGATGAATTAATAATGGTTCATCTAATAATAAAAGCAACAAAGTGTAAATAAGGATAATACAAAAAACAAAGCAATCATATAAGGCACCAAGGAAATTATAAATTCAGCACAATACAATCACAAGTTTGTTTATTACTTCTGATATGTGGAAGAATTCCATAGTTGCAAATTTTACAACTTAGGATATCGTTGGGAAATTTATGCCATTGGCAGCAAAATTTAATCGCTTGCTTCTGCTTCACCAGACCATTAAAATTTAAAATTTAATGCCATCAGATGTGTGTACGGGTTTGCACAGTTCGGTTATCCCCGAATTGAGCCAAACTTCAGATTTTTTTTCTTTTTCAGTAGGAACGAAGTTACTGAGCACCGAACTCAGTTGGTTCTTCAGTTCTTCACCGTAACCCACCGTTAAAAGACCCAATGTTCTCCACCAGCTCCCCTATATCTTGGTTATTCCGAAATCTCCAACATCAAACTCATGCTTCATGCTTAATTTGAAGCACAAATACAATTGCAAATAACAACAAATAACAAAAAAGAGCTTAGGTTCCCATATGAAAACCATATAGCCGAAACCCACAAATCCCGTTCCAAGGAAAACATTACCAAAAAAATATGGTGACCACAAAATAAATCTTGTAATGATTTCAAATTACACAAATCCAACCACAACTGCCCAATCCCATTGGGCAGTTGCTGATCACAAGAGCAAAACAATAGATAACGCACCTAAGGTCGTGATGGACAAAAGCAACTTTAAGAATCCGAAAGGCAACTTCGTGAAGGACAGCAGCAGAAAGATATCGAGAGCAGCAACACAAGGACTCAAAGTCAAGCCATAGCAGCAGCTATCGTCGACGGCAAGACAGAGGGCATGGAGTAGTTCACCACGCGTGACTTGCCGAAGGAATCAATAGTAAGCCAAAGAATCCGAGAGGCTGAAAATAAAGGAAATAGATCGACGGGCTGGGCGGCAGTGCAAAAAGAGAGCAGGGGGGAGAATAAAATTTGTAGGCTTTTAATGTTTTAGTTTTTAGCCGTTCAAAACCACGTAGTTTTCAATTGAAATCATATTGTTTAGGTTTTTAAATTTAAATTACATTTTATTTTTTTTAAATGTAAATTTATTAATAGTTAAGCTTGAAAAAAAATTAAATGTTAATTTAATTAATAATAGAATCAAACAAATATTTAAAAATAATAATAATAATAAAATCTAATAATTATGTATAAATAAATATAAAGAGAGGGTAACGAAAATGCACTCCTCAATAAAAACCCAATAACAAAGGAAATTTGAAACGTTTTAATCCATCTCTATTGCAAAACCCTAATTCATGGAAAAGCAAGAGCCATACCAAAACGGTGCGTCGCAGCTCTTATTGGGCCAAAATCAACCATGTCCTCCCTGCTATACTTTCAGCCCGAGCCAGTTTATTATATATATATATATATATATATATAAAATATGTCTCTGGTATAATTGGGTGTGATCCGCACGTGCATTATGGCGAGATAATGAAGACAAAAGTCTCCTTGCAATCATCAGCTATGGTGGTGTTCTGTCTCTCCTAACTTTCTATGTGATGCATTTTCTTTAGACTTAGTTTAATGATTGTGGTTGGTTAAAAAAAAACAAAAATCACCATCTGATAATCTTTGGTTTCGTTCTTATTTTTTAAATATAAAAGGTCTCTTATTAATATTGACTAATTTATTGAACTGATTAATATAATAAATTATGTTTGAAGTATAACATTTACATACAAATAAAAAATTTAATATTATTTAATTAATATAATATTTATCTTTAAAATTTTATTATTAATCATAGAAAATATAATAAAATTATTTTAATTATTATAATTTCAAATTTATTTTATCACGTGTATATATATGTATTTTAAAATATTATTTCTAATATTTAGAATAATTCAAAAATAATATTTTAATAAAATTACATTTATTTTATTTTAAACGTAATAAATATATATTATATTTTAAATATTATACATAATTATTTTTTAAATAAATTAACTATTGTAAAAATAATATTTTACTTGTTAAAAAAATTATTTATTAATTTTTATATTTTTAGGTCAAAAAATAAATTATAAATAATTTAAATCATTATTAAAGAGTTTTATTTAATGATAATAATAATAATAATAATAAGAAGAAGAAGAAGAAGGGATTGAATTGATTGGTCATTAATTCAACTTATAGATCATTAAAAAAATTAATTAAGTTTTATACTTATTAATATAAATAAATTATTGAACTGAGAATTAAGCTTTCAATATTTACTTAACTACATTTACGTATATCTGAACTATATTTTTAAATTTTATGCAAAATATTAAAATATTTTTATTTTAGCTTTTATAAGTAGTATATATAGAATAAAAATATTTTTATGAATGAGCAACTATTTATGAAATGTTAATTTTATATTAAAATTAAAAATAAATTTATCATTTTATGTTAGAATAAAAATCTCACATTGAAAAAATATAAATATAAAAAAGTAAATATAAATGATTAATTGATTTGATTAATTATTTTAATATATAAGTAATCCAATCATTTGTATAAATCTGAATTAAAATGAATTAAATTATAATTTAATCAATACTCTTTTTAAATTTAATATTTTATAAAATTATTTTATAAAATTTATTGTAAGAATAATGGTTAAATAACATTTTATTCATTTTATAAAATGTTTTAGTTTACTCCTCTCTCCGCATCAAAGGGAAGGTTGTGAAGATTGGGGATTTGAAAGGAACTGTGATTTAAAGAAGAATCTAGTAGGATACGAAGACCTTGTTGTCACAACCATGCACCTAATCAATTGCCTTTGCAAATACGACACAAGTAATTCATGTCCTCCCTTTCCTGAATCGCCAAATAATTACAGGGTTGGTTCGTTGGCTGTTACTCGCTGACTATATGATTTGGAATTCAAATTTTATCTTATAACTATATATATATTATTAAATTAAAAATCATTAATTTATACATAATATTTTCTTTAAGATTAAAGTTTATTGAATTTTGTTTTTTTTTTTTATATGAAAGAAAGGCTTAAAATAATTCTATTTCTACTGAAAAAACAAATGCCACTGGTAGTAACTCATTCAATTACGGGAAAACGTAAAAATGCTTGCATGCTCGCCCATGCAAAATTTAATTTCCCCCAATCGCAAACCTATAGATAACCTATCAACCTCTGTGCCAAAGCCTCCACGTGTCTTCATACGCTCTCGTTAATAAATGATGATGCGTTATTTCATACTGTCACGCTGTACAAAAAGAGAAATTATAGAGTAAAATGGATAACGGAACATGTAAATATGCGTGAGTTTTAATAAGTGAATCTTATAATTTTATAATTATTTTATTTTTTTTATCAAAAATATAATTATATTTATATATTTATTTAATTAGTGATAAATTTAAAAAATAGTTTTTATAAAAAATTATTTTTTTATAAAAAATTTAAATTATTTTTACCTTATTTAATTAAATAATATATAAGAGTGGGTACAAAAAATTATAGCAATTAATTAAGCTGTTAAATTTTGTTAAAAAAATGATGACTATATATATATATATATTAATTTGTAATTGGCTTATATATTTTTTTACATTATGTTCATTAAAAGCCTTACATAGGTTATATTCCCTTATAAAATAATGGATTTACTCTAAATTTTCTGATATCGAAGGGGTCCCTCCGCAGGAGAGATGCTTAAGCATATCATTATCTGATGATTTTATGCGCCTGCTCACACGTAGCGCGTGGCAGCAGCTACTTTTGTTACCTCCAGTCAACGGTCAACTCCAGAGAAAGCCGCTTTTTAAGCGAAGCTAATAAGAGACCTACACAGAAGACTTTTACTCTGGTTAAAATATCTTCCTAGAGGCATTTATCATTCCGCTATTAATAAAGCAAACTCAATTAGAAGTTAATATCAGCAAGGTCAAATAATTTAACCATGGAAAAAGGTGAAATGTCAATAACTTAACTATAGGGTGAAGTCTAGCGTATAAATATATCATGATTTGAACCAATAGAGGGCACTGACACAAGTCATGATTGAATCTATACCCACCTGCTACACTCTACTTTCTCTCTCTGTATCTTTTTATATGGACTAGTCGCATCCTTTCACTGTCCTGCTAAAAGCGAAAGGCGGTGACACCTCTGGCTGCAAGAACTCATCCATTTTCTACCACTCTTTCCCACTTTGCTTTTTAAGAATCCTCTTACGTTACAAAAGTTCTCAAAGTATCGCACTAATAACCCGGAGAAAAGGAAGATTATTGCTTCTTCATTGCTTTTTTTTTTTTTTCTTTCAAAGAGAGATTTTTCTTTTGTTTCTTTTTGTTTTTGTCTCAGAGGAAGAGATGGGGGAGAAAGATGATGGGTTGGGTTTAGGTTTGGGTCTCAGCTTGGGAGCCGCAGCTCCACAGAATCAGCCCTCGTTGAAGCTAAATCTCATGCCATTTCCTTCAGTGTTTATGCAAAATAATCACAAGACCTCCTTGAATGACCTCTTTCAATCATCTGGTACTTTTTGTTTTTCCTTTTTGTATTTCTACTTTGAAATCATTTCTGAGTGATTGTTACAAGAAAGAAAATTCAGTGAAATATCCTAGTTTTCAATTCTAACCTATGTGGCTTCAGTTAATTACAAGATTTCCACTTCCTAATTCATGATGAAACGCATGGCAGATAGGAACTCTGATGCGAGGTCGTTTCAACGAGGGATTGACATGAATCGGATACCATCAGTGGCCGACTGCGATTACGAAACCGGCGTTTCCTCTCCGAACAGCACGATTTCAAGCATAAGTGGAAAGAAAAGCGAGAGGGAGCAGATTGGAGAGGAAACTGAAGCGGAGAGAGCATCGTGCTCTCGCGGGGGCCGTGTCAGCGATGACGAGGATGGCCTTGCCGGCGGAGACGCTTCTAGGAAAAAGCTGAGGCTTTCAAAGGAGCAGTCCTTACTGCTTGAAGATACCTTCAAGGAGCACAATACTCTGAATCCTGTGAGTGGTTAATCTATGATCAGGCGAGGCTATTTTCGTGTTGTTTGAATCATGGATTTAATGACATGCAGTGCTTTCTGGTTACAGAAGCAAAAACTGGACTTGGGGAAGCAGTTGAATCTCAGGCCTAGACAGGTGGAAGTGTGGTTTCAGAACAGGAGGGCGAGGTGAGATTATTTCTCTCTTTGATAGGGTTATTTTTGTCTTTTTGATATTGGATTGATAAGGGAAAATTATAATATATGCATAATAATCTCTCTTGATTTACTATGCAAGGACAATTGTACCCTTGTATATGGGGAAATATTTATAATTTTATAAAATTCATATTAAAAAAAAAGGTGCTTTGGAATTTGGATATTCATTAGAAGGGTAAAATGGACTTTTTACATTTCTCAAACAAATTAAAGTTATTTTCTCTGCACTTTCTTTTTCTTATTTTCTATATACATTCATGTTCTTTGCTCTCATCTTCTCTCTCCTTACTTCCTTTCCTCCCTAATTTAAATGCCTTCAGCTTCAGGTGCATCTCACATCATGTCTAGTACAGTGAGGAAAAAGAACTTTTAAAAGTACAATACAGCCATTTTTGCTCTACCTGAACATGACTTTTTACAATTTTTGATATGAACATCTGAAAAACTGAAGTTTGATGATTTGTTTTCGAACTGCAATGCAATTTAATTAATGGCCGAGAACTTAATTAACACAACCCACAAGGATTTATGTCACTGATTATGTAGAAGTCAATGGGATGACATAATTATTATTGTTTCCCTTTGTGTATAAATCCTCTTAGAAATTTGCAGTAAAATTGGTGCAGGACTAAGCTGAAACAAACTGAAGTTGACTGCGAGTACCTAAAGAGGTGCTGTGAAAATCTAACACAAGAGAACAGGAGGTTGCAGAAGGACGTTCAGGAGCTTAGAGCATTGAAACTATCCCCCCAGTTCTACATGCCCACCACCCTCACCATGTGCCCTTCATGTGAGCGTGTTGCAGTCTCATCATCATCCTCATCTTCAGCTACCACAGCTGCTCCAACTGCCACATGCAGCCACACGGGGAATCCCCAGCCCCAACGACCCGTGCCCATTAAGCCTTGGGCAGCATTGCCTATCCACCATCGACCTTTTGATACGCCTGCTTCGAGGTCATAATTATGGCAAAGGGAATAGATTTTAGGATACGGTACTCAAAAGTCTCCAACTATATGAAGATAAAAATCAAAAGGGAGGTGGTTAGGATGCGATTTTTTGTTTAAAGAGTCTTGGTTGGGATAATTATTAGATAATACTAAAAAATAATATTTTTTCTCTTATTAAAATAATAAATTCTCTTATATTATAAAGAGTGAATTTCACATTACAATGAGAAATGATAATATATATGCTCTAATTACATCTAATAATTTCTCTCGTATAAAATGAGCTTGCTTATTGTTTATAAATAGAAAAGAAAACTAGGATAACTTTGAATGATAGGATAGGGCAAACGAATCTGAATATCTCTTGGCTAATATTACTAATTGTTGGGATTTGATGGGACAAAGTGGAATTTACAATTTAGCCTGTTGGAATATGGCAGCAATTATTCTAATCAAGGAACGGAAGATGTGGTCTCTTTTTTGTATGTAAATTGTTGACTATTGTGGTTACAAGATTCCAACCGTTACGGCGATTCTATGAATCTTTTAGTTAGGATACGAAAGGATTAAAAAAAAAAAAGTTTCAAAGGCAAAAACGATATTTATAACGGTAGAGCTACACAATAATATTTGTATAAATAATTTTTATTTTAAATTATTAAATTTGAAAATATATGAAATTATTAAATTAAGTCTATTATTCAATAATTAAAAAAAACAGTAAAACATATTTTAAGAAAAAAATGAATTAGAGGTATTTTTATTTTAAATTAAGAATAATGGATGAATAAAAAATGATTAAATTAACATAAAAAGGATTTAATTATAATTTATATTTAATAATTAGATTTATATTTACTTAGAAAATTTATATATTATAAAAACATTTATATATTAAATACGATTTAAAAAATTTCTAAGTACAAAAATTTAAAGGCTCCAAACCACCCGTTGATGCAACTGTAAGGAGCCATGAGCCTTGGGGGGACATTTCTAGTCTTATTAAACAAGCCTGCATCATATAAATACTGTATTTCGTCTCTAATTACTATTATTATGTTTTAAAATGCAAAAAAAGAATCGTCCATAATTACCATTATTATGTTTTAAAATGCAAAAAAAAAAAAAAAAAACCACATTCTTTAATTTTATTAAAAAGATGCTGAAAATTTAATATTCTGATAAAATCAGTTTTGGATATCCCAACTGGAACTTTATGAGCTAGCTAGTCAGATGGGGCTAAGTCACATATGCCATCTAAAACTGATCAGTAAGACTCATGAAAAGAAGTACCTATAACTATACAAGCTAGCCAGGCCATGCAGCTGCTCATGCCCAAGTGTAGAAGAGAGTGCATTAATAGCATAAATAGCTGCCGTGCTGTCTAATTCCAGGGTCGGATAGCAGACCAGATAAGTACTAGGGCGGCCTGCCTGCAATGACAAACCCTTTTGATGATTTTTACGGGATATAATACCCCCCTTATAGCATATCCTCATCCCTCGAAGAGGATCCTATACTTCTGTGTTTAATGACTTCTCTCTCATAGTCCAGACTCCAGAGAAGAGCAGCATCAGATCTGACAGACAATAAGCAGGCAATAACACAAACTGTTGAACCCGTTACCCATACGGGCCCATCCAATTATCAATTTCCCAACAACTTTTGAATCGATGTAATTGAAGATGAAAGGATAAGTTTTGTTTCCTATATTGAAATCATTAAATTTTAATTTGTTACTTCTAAATCACTTAACAATATGTCTAAAGCTTGGGATATCATTCCAGCTAGACCTCAAAAAAATTCACAAAGCTTTTCTACAAGTTACATTATCTCTTGGAGAAATTTGAACTTCAACAAATAAATAAATGAGAAATTACAAACAATTAGTTGTCAATACCAAATTTTCAATTATTTAATAAGAGCAAATGGCAAACCTTGTTTTTTCGAAGGCAAAAGATTTGTTAGAAACAAAATCTTTAGATGTAGCGGTTAAGTCAAAAAATATTCACAGTGTCTGCGAGGGCGCGCAGTGTGCAACCCAAGCCAGCTTTCTCTGTCAGCTTTTCATGTATTCGGAGGCACTGGTCGCATGTGTGTCGATCTGCGGCATACAAACCCCTATACAAGTACCTGTATATCAGGATAGGCAAAAATAATTAATTGAACTCGTAAGGCATTACTCGTAGAGGGAAACAATCATAATGCATACAAATTACTGGACTGACATTAAAATTTCCTTAGTCACTCCCTCGGTATGTAACATGGAAACGAAACGGAAATCGGGAAATGCAAAAACGGGCATTAAAACCGCGTTTTCAAATATATATATATATTCAACAATAAATAAAGTCTAAATTTTGAAAAGAATTTTTTTACCTTCCTTTTTAAATGGCATATACATTTAGAGAATATGACAAAATTGGAATAATTCATGTAAATTTTTTTTGTAAATTCATTTTAGAGAGAAATTAAAAAAAAAAAGGAAAATAATGAATAAAATAACATGCAAATATCCTCATAATTTCTTCCCCATATAAATCATAAATCAAATGTCCAAACCAAACCAGATTCAAAAACTCAAAACAATCAAAATCCATTCCAATATAAAACAATCAAACAATCAAAGAAATAACCAAAGCATCATAATAGGCGAGACCATGAGGTAGGCAAGTCAGTGCTGATGGAATGTAGAAAGTTAAAGGCGAGACCACGAGAGGCAGAGAAGAGATCCCTCACCTATGCCACCACTACCGTTGCCGCCGTCTATCACCATTGCACCGCACTGCCACGTAAGTCCTTTGATCATCTCCTCCTCCTCCTCCTCCTCCTCCTCCTTCTTTTTCTTCTTCTTCTTCAATGTGCTGTGACGCGGCGTGAGTCATGCAGTTTGCGTTTTTAACTTAATTACTATTATTATTATTATTATTATTTTAAAGAAACACGTGTTCGTGGCCGTAAACGCATGTTCAATTTCCAGTATTTTCAGAAACAGCCCGAAAACATCTCCGAGCCTGTCATCTCATTTCCGTCCCAGTCCTCGTTTTCCGTTCATCACAGTGAAAGTTAAATTCAAAGGTGCAAAATAATAGAGATAACCAGAAAGTTTTTAATAGCTAGAAAGGGTGTGTTTTGTTCAGAAGTTGCAGCAGGCCTTTAGTGAACTATTACACTATAAAAACAAATAGCCAGCAATGGAAAATTTCAAAATTTTAACTGCCCAAATGCTGATCAATGGAAAGCAAATGCTCAACCAGGTACATTTCAACAGAATAAAAATGTCAAATTCAAAAAGCCTTGGCTTGATTTTTACTTTTGAAGTCCACAATAATAGCATTTAATCTTTCAATATATAACCACATGTCCTGAAGGATAGAGCAGATATCAACATAAACAAAAGCATGGTTTGGTAGGCAAAGTGCAAAAAACAGTTACAAATGTACATAAACATCCATGATCAGATAGAGCAACTGAACACATCTGCTCAGCTGAGATATGGCAATGAGTATTTTATAAAATAAGTTCTAAAAGCAGGATCATGACTGATGGGCTAAATCTGTTTCTTTCTACCTTTTTTTTTCTTTTCTCATGACGGCTAAAAGTGCCAAGAACACCATAATAAAAAGGTCTTATAGAAATGATCTGCTGTTGCAAGAGGAGTACTTACTTCATAAGAATATCGTAGTACTCAGGGTCCAACAAAGAGAACATCCCATCCACATCCTTTATAGCCATGATCGCTCTATGCACCACTATCCAATTCGCAGACTGCAAGAACTCCAAATCAAATTTCCATCATTTTCGCTTAAGGACAAACAATTGAATTAATGCACGACCGAAGCTTAAGAAGCGACAAAAAGGAGATCCATTTGGAAAAACAAAGAAAGAATATTTAAGGACATGAAATACCTTGCATCGCTCGTCTCGGGTCTTGGGAGGCGAAACTTCAAGGGCGGTTTTGAGAGCTTCCACAGGTTTGAACCTGTGATAGAAAATGCGTTAGGGATCTAGAGAAAGAGACAAAGAGAGAGGGGAAGAAGAAAAAGAAGGAGCTGATGATACTGTTTAAGTAAGCTTTCGATCTTGCGAGATTTGTGTTCGATTCTGGCGATTATGACCTCTGCATTATCTGCCTCCACAAATTCCTCCGTTCCTGCCATCGGAGCTGTGCTCTTCCCTCTCTCTATCTCTGTACACAGACTAACGGTGCCGTATTTCTATGATAATAGTCGCGCCCTATACTGTTATGCCAAGGGACAAAAGGCAAGGACAATTCTGTCTTTTAAACCAACGGTCAAAATTAGTTAATTACGACGCTTGAAAACAAAAAAAAAAAAAAAAAAAGTCCATCTTACACCAAGCCCCATTTCTCAACTAAGGACTTTCAAGCGAGCCCATCTTCCATCGCTAGACACAAATCCTACTCTCACATCCTCTGTAAGTCTCTCATCTTTCTCGTCTTTCTTATTGCTATTCCTATGTTCCCTTCGCAAGTTTCTAACTTTATCAATCACTCCATGCTCACCAAATTCTGGGAACTTGTTCAGCTTTTCATCATTAGCGTTGCTGTTTAGCCGCAGAAATGTTGAAGTGGACTTTGAAAATCACTCCAATAACTTTGACGATTCACGATCATCGTGTTTAGGATTTTTCATGTTTTCTTTATTTTTGAGGATGGGTATGAAAGTGCTTGTGGCGCCAATGAGAAAAATGTGTACCAGTCATGAAATTCTCAGTTTTATAGGGTGGGGGAGTCTACGGTTAGTGTTACTAATAGTGGCTCTGTTATCGATGAACAGTGTAAAACTGAAGCGACCAATTATGAGAATGAAACTGAGGTTTCACTTAAACAAGATGAGAATAGCTTGTTCAAGTTTGGAATTCTCAGTATTTTCAGGGTGAATCAATGGTTATATTGTCCCAAACAAATTATGTAATTGGTGAATGGGAGAAACCTAGGCAAGTAGCTGGTTGCAACCCTTAAAGATTACCACTTAGGAGTTTAAAATCAAAGACTAGAAACCTAGATAGTGCTCAATTTAGTAATGGAAGTGAGTTTATTTCAAGCTTAATTGTTTCTTCAGGTAGTTCAGGAAGGATCATGGATGGCAAATATTTTTTTAGCGATATGGGCTCCTCAAAATTGGAGGAGCCCTCTCAAATTCATGGCAGGATTTAATTGTTACTGATTTTGATATGACCCGTTTGAATTTATCAATTTTATCAGATCTTGATATCGAAACTGTGATGGAAAAAGGTCGACATATCCGATTTCCTTTTTGCATTTTTTTTTGTTTTTTGTCTAAAGGTAGACTTTCATTAAAAGTCAAGAAACGGTGAAAGAGATAACAAAGTTATATTGCACCAAAGAATTATAACAAAATGAATCATCAAGTAGATTTTTCCTAGCTAACACATAAGCTGCTTTGTTTCTGATTCTATTCTGATTGGAGAATGGAGATATCCTGTACGATGCCTTTAATACTGATTACACTTGAGGAGCCACTTTGAGCTGCGGTAATCACATTAAGGAGCATTCTTTCACTATAATTTGCTTGAAACCTCTCGTTTTGATTAGAATTAGAGCCCCCTATATGCTAATGCGTCTAAAACAAGAGGATCTGTAATGTTTGGGAATCGTTTGCAAGACTAACTGCAAGACTTGCTCCATCAACATTGATCTTAACATGATTATGAGGGGGCGACCAATTTATAAAAACCTAATGGGTAGGGCTGAGCACTATTCAGTTCAAATCGAATTAAATGAACCGAATCGCCTTATTTCGGTTCTGTTTTGAGAGTGGTTCAATTCGGTTCGGTTTTATTTTTTTAAAATTTCGGTTATTTTGGTTCGGTTCGATTTTACTGATCAAAAAGTTCGATTGAACAGAACCGAATCGAAATTTATTAAAACACAGCGTTTTGGCCTTGGGATTTAGGGTTAAGTAAATATCTATTGTTAACTTCAGTCCCTTCCTCTAAACTTGATCGCCGCGCGATTCTGATTCTCCATAGCAGCACTTACTTATTCAGTCATTCGATTCTCACTCAATCGTCTCGTCAGTCTTCACACTCCTCACTCATTCCTCTCCTCTCTTCTCTCTCGACTCATTCTTCTTGCAACCTGAGGCTGTCGTCGCTGTCTTGGAGTGCTTTGTCTCTCGCTGTCATTCTCTAGTCCACGGTAGGTTCAACTCTCCTTAGTTCTTTTCTTACTTTCAATCTCAAATACAATTGAGTAGTTTGAATGTTTGATACACGATACTATAAATTTATATCTACTGCATGTTCAATTAAATGCTTGATTTATACAAAAAATTCTCTATGATTATTAAAGGGAATCATCATATATGTTGTTAAATTGCTCAATTTTGTTTGTTTTTGTAGCCCAATTCTCAAATACTGTTGAGTAGTTTATTACATGATACTATAAATTTATATCTACTGCGTTAATAATTTCAATAATTAACATGACGCAAAATGGGTGTAGTGTTACTAGTATTTGATTATGATTTCAATTGGGGAATTACTAGTCTATATCCATTTCAAATGACGGTCTCCTGGAGTGTAAACACAACAAGTAGAGATACATTGGTGGTTTGAGCATGCTGATAGCTTCTAGGACTATGCATATCAGTAACAGAATCAACATTATTTTGTGTTAATCTAATCTGGTCAATATATAATTAATATTGTTTTACATCATATTGACTGTTAATATCATTATATATATTAATATATTTAGTCTCACAATATTTAGATTATAGAATAGTAGGATAATAGGAGTATAGGACTGTGCATATCAGTAAGAAGCAACACTAGGAATAACTTTCAACCTTGAAAAGTTGAGGAAGAAAAAAGGTATGATGGGAGATAGCAACATTAGCATATTTATTAAAAAAGAGGTTGTGATATTAAATTGATAAATGTTAAATTCATTTGATGAAAGTTTTAAAATTTGTTTGCTTATTTATTCATTTAATGAAAGTTTTAAAATTTGTTTAGTTTTAAATTCCATGCAACCAATAAAGCTTCAATTTTCTGATAATTGGGACTACTGCACTTTGTGGAAAATATCTTATAATTGGGCACATTGTAGTCCTCTTTCCATTTGCAGAAATCCTGTCTCATAGACCTCTGGACTATACTTCTTTGTTCTCAGCAAACTTGTGCTCCAGAATATAACATATTTCATTATAACATATTTTCAATTTCTCATAAAGCCAATGTCCATAGATTTTGTAAAATTTTGGTTGCTATCTTGATCCAAAGTGTGCAAAAATTGCAGGATGTTCTTCATAGCTGATCTGCATTCAGTTGCATATAGGAATCTTCTTTAGGTGCTCTTGTTTCCTTTTAATTCCCTTACATTTTATGCCTATTTGACCATCACTACCTGGATATACATATGAAAGGGTGTTTGGATATGTAAAACCAGAATTCAATTTTACAGTAAGTGTAGCTCATGTAGCACTATGCATAGCCTGGATATATTAATGAGCTGAAATATATATATATATATATATATATATATATATATATATATATATATATATATATATATATATATATATATATTTGTCTTTGATTAGATTAATGAGCTGATTTTTAGTAGATAAAATGATACAGGATACAAGATTGCTTGTTCTATTGGTGAAAACAGTATAACTTTCAATTAATTATTTACCTTTGATTAGATTAATGAGCTGATATATATATATATATATTCAATTAATTATTAATAAAATGACCTAGGATGCTAGATTGCTTGTTCTATTGATGAAAACAGTATAACTTTTAATTACTTATTTGCCTTTAGTAAGATTAATGAGCTGAAATTCAATTAATTATTAATAAAATGACCTAGGATGCTAGATTGCTTGTTCTATTGGTGAAAACAGTATAAATTTCAATTATTTATTTGCCTTTGATTAGATTAATGAGTTGAAATTCAATTAATTATTTGTCTTTGATTAGATTAATGAGCTGATATATATATATATATATATATATATATATATATATATATATATATATATATATATATATATATATATATCAGCTCATTAATCTAACCAAATGCAAATAAGTAATTGAAAGTAATTGAAAGTTATATTGTTTTCACCAATAGAACAAGCAATCTAGCATATATATATATATATATATATATCAGCTCATTAATCTAATCAAAGACAAATAATTAATTGAATTTCAGCTCATTAATCTAACCAAATGCAAATAAGTAATTGAAAGTTATATTGTTTTCACCAATAGAACAAGCAATCTAGCATCCTAGGTCATTTTATTAATAATTAATTAATTATATATTTATATATAAGTAGATGTATTATGTTTAAGTTTCATTCCTTCATAAAACATATTAAATGACATGTAATTGTATATTATATGTAATTATATATTTTTATTTCATATGTAGGTTAATTTTTAAATTTCAAAGATGGCACAACAAAAAATAACAAATGATCTTCTTGTGGAACCCTCTCATCCACCTCCAGTTGCTTCAAGTCAAACCGAAGTCAACCAAGCCACTTCTAAAATGAAGAGGAAGGGCATGAAGCCAAGATCAGCTATTTGGGACCACTTTTCAAAGTTTGTTGATGGTAGTGGCATACAAAAAGACAAGTGTAATTACTGCTATAAAGAATTTTTCTGTAACACAAAAAAAAATGGAACTACTGCACTTAGAAATCACATGTTTGAATGCATAAAGAACCCACATGGTATGACTACTAGGCAATCACAATTGTCTTTACAACCATCTTCTAGTATACAAGAGGGAGGGGGAAGTCATTGTGGTACACTAAATACTTGAAATTTTAATCAAGAGAGGTCAAGGCGGAACCTAGCTAAAATGATAATTGTTGATGAGCTCCCATTTATGTTTGTGGAAGGGGAAGGGTTTAAGAAATTTATGGAAGTTACACAACCTAGGTTTCGAAATCCATCCCGTTGGACAGTTTCAAGGGATTGTTATGACTTGTACATAGAAGAGAGAAAAAAATTGAAGAATTACTTTCAAAATTCTAATTAAAGGGTTTGCATTACTACAGATACATGGACTTCATTGCAAAGAATCAATTATATGTGTATCACTGTACATTATGTGTCACGACCCAACCTATGGGCCGGACCGGCACTAGGACCTGGGCCAGCCTAAAGCCCCCGAGGCCCGTAGTAAGCCTAACTATTCATTAACCCAACTCTAAGGCCCATTTGGGCCCAATTTCAAGAATTCAACCGGACAGAGTCCGGCCATAAATTGGACATTTCAACGGAGAGTTTTTTGACTCACCCGACCTGTAAACACAATATATATCAATTGGGTAGCTCAGCTCACCCTCCACATACTCATAACAACATAAAATAAATGGGAGCTCTGCTCCCTCATTCAGTCCATCAACATGCATAGAATATTAAGTTTACAGGTCCAAAATAGCAATTTATATTACAGACCCAATTCACATGAATATTTCTAACACATGCGGAAATTCTAGGAGTAAATAAAATTACACAAATATTGATAAACAACCTACGAAGGAGAAAAGCAGGTTAACCACAATAAAATCCTCCTGTTGTCTGAAAAAAAATATTGAACAGGAGTGAGCGTTCGACTCAGAGAGTAAAATATCAATTTTAACCATAATCTCTATAACTATCTAAAACTAATGCACCCTGCAGAGTGAAATGCAGCATCAACAATATTTTCACATCATAGCAGCAAAAAGGTAATTTGGAGCACTCACACACCCAGTAATATCAATCATAATATATATGGGAGCTGATCCCCTATACAGCTCTCATAAATCCAACCTGTGCCAGCGAAGAACTCAGCTCGGACTTCCACTTAATAACCAAATCGGGGTCCCAGCGAAGAACTCAAGCCGTGTCTACCCCGAAGGACCGTGTCCCAGCGAAGATCTCAAGCCGTGTCTACCCGTCCTATCCATAGTCCACACCACATCACATGCACGCTAACGCACACACACTGCTCCAAATTACCACAACAACTTCCATGGCACTTTAACAGTTATGAATGCAACATAAATCGTGCCTAAAGTTTAACTACATAGATATATACATATAAGTGATGCATGGGCATACTTGAACATATAATAATATCGAAATTACAATTAAAATTAATATTTTACTCACAGACTTGACAACGGTCACTGTAGCGGCTGGGCAGAGGAAGAAGGCTGTTCCGGCTCACCTGACAATTACATTATAATTATTTAGCATAATTGACTCAATACAAATAATGAAAAGACCAAATACGTCCTAAGTCTTGCCGAAAATCCGGCAGAGTCTCCCCTATACCTAGGACCTACCCAACCTGCAAAAGGGCTCAAAACACACTTCTATATTCACAACCCATATATCCACAACTCAATCACATCACACAGCCCCTCCTGGGCCCATCAAATCAGTCATCCATCACAAATATGTAAAATTTCAATTTAGTCCTTATAATTGATCATTTTTGCAAAAACTACCCTAACAAGCTCTAAAAATTCTAAAACTTTGCCCCGCGGTTCTTAGCAATATTACTAGGCCATTGCAAAAAGAATCATAATTTTCTGAGCTACCAAGAATATTTTATGGATTTTTAATCCTATTTAAGCACTAGAAAATTACGAAAAAGCAAGGTTCGGGTTTACCTTTGCTGATTCTGACTTCTGGAACGCGCTCGGGATGTCTGACAATGTGGGGGTAGCCAAAACTTCGATCCAGTTCGGAGACTTTTCCGGTAGCGGGTCTGTCTGGCCGGAAATTCACGGACCCGGACAACTGTTGAATTTCCACGAATTGAGGATACCTACATGAAGCCCACAACACGGGGGTTAGTACATAAATTTTATGGAATTTTCTAAGCTCATTTAATGCTCGGAAAAACACTGCGAAGTTCTGTGGGACCCACTGAAAAATGGTGTCGGAAAATTTTGAAATTTATATCCCCACCAAGCTCTCGACGAGTGGAGCGCTCTGGTACTCTCGGTTTTCTCGTGGGGTTTACGATTTGTGAGAAATCTAGCCTAAAAGTCAAAATGGGCTAAAATTTTCCGGGCAAAAATTGGACAAATCGCTCAATGGATTTCAGTGTTCTTGGTGTCTATGGAAAGCTCTCGACGAGTAGATGAGTTTAGACACAAGACCCGGTCCGATTGGTGGCCGGATCGGCCGGATTTTGGCCGGGAAGACGAACGGTCGCGCGCGCGTGCGCGTCGCTTCAGGAGCCGTTTTCCGGCGTTCCAGGCGGCGGCCGGCCGTGGGGGAGGGGTGAGGCGGCGCGCCGGCGAGCTGGGGTGGCAGGGGAGGTGGCGGCGCGGCAAGGGGAGGAGGGAGGAGAGAGAAAAAGAGAGAGAAAGGGAGGAGGAGAAACGCGCGCGGGAGAGGAAGAAAAAGGAAGAAGAAGGCAAATCCGATTCGACCGGTCCCTTCCAGTCCAGTTCGATTCGGCCGGTTTGATTCAGAATACAAAATTTTGAATTTTTACTCTGCCTCGAGACCGAAAACGAGGTCCAAAAATTTCGAAAAAATTCTAGAAAACTCAGAAAAATTTGTAGACTCTAAATATATTTTTAGTTTTGCCACGTGGTCTTTAAATAAATTTTTAAAAATCATCAAAGTTTATATTTTCGGAAAATCGAACCCGATTTTTAAAATCCGAAAAATCTCAAATAATTTCTTAAAATTTAAATAAAATTAAAATATCAATAATACTTATAAAATAATAAAATTTAAAATTTTGGGGTGTTACATTATGTTTATGATAATTGGACATTGCATAAAAAAATTCTTAATTTTTGTCCAGTTACTAGTCACAAGGGTGATGATATTGGCATGGCAGTTGAGAGTTGTTTGCTAAATTGGGGAATTAAGAGAGTGTTTACAGTAACTGTTGATAATGTAAGTTCAAATGATGTTGCTATTGCCTATTTGAAAAAGAAAATAGTTGGTTGGGGGTTTAGCATTTTAAATTGCAAGTATCTTCACATGAGATGCATTGCACACATATTTAACTTGGTTATTGTTGATGGATTGAATGAAACTAATATTTCAGTGAAAAGGGTTAGGGAAGCAGTGAGATATATTAGGCAATCTCCTGCTAGATTGTAAAAGTTTAAATCATGTTGTGAGATGGAGGGGATTGAAAGTAAAAGTTCTTTATGCTTAGACGTGTGCACTAGGTGGAATTCTACTTATTTGATGTTAAATGCTACACAAAAGTTTGAAAATGCATTTGATAGATATTCTACTATAGATCCATGCTTTAAATTTGATCTTTAATCAAGTGATGGTTTGCCAGATAGTTTGGATTAGGAAAATGTTAGGAGACTTGTAGATTTTTTGGGCCACTTTTATGATCTTACCTTGAGAATATCAGGATCTCGATATGTCACTTCTAATATATTTTTTAATGAGATTAGTTCAGTTGATTGTTTATTGCAAGAGTGGCAAGGGAGTAATGACATAGAATTGGCATGTATGGGTGATAGGATGAAGGTGAAATTTGATATATATTGGAGGGATCCTGATAAGATGAATAAAATAATTTATATTACAGTGGTAGTTGATCCTCGATATAAGTTAGAATTTATGGAATTTGCTCTTTCAACTGTGTATGAGAAAGAAAAGGGTATGGAATTGGCAAAGAAAATTAAATTGACTGTATATGAGTTGTTTGATGAATACAAGAAAACATATCAAGTTGAACATGGATGTGGTAGCAATGTAGCTGGGAATACAAGTGAAAACAATGAAAGTGAAAGAGCAAAAAAGAAATCACTGTTGAATTTGGGGATCAATTCTTGATACATAAAATAGAGACTGGAGAAGCTAATAGCAAGTCTGACTTAGATTGCTATTTGAATGAGGGCATTAAAGTGGTGGATGAAAAAGAAGAATTTGATATATTAAAGTGGTGGCAACTTAATTCTGGTAGGTTTCCCATCTTTTCAATCATGGTAAAAGATATATTGGCAATGCCTATATCTATAGTTGCTTCGGAATTAGCCTTTAGTACTGGAGGTAGAGTACTTGATCTTTTTAGAAGTTCTTTAACTCCTAAAATTGTTGAAGCATTAATATGTGCACAAGATTAGTTGCAGAAGTCCCATTACTGCAAATCCATTGAAGAGAAAATTGCTGACCTTGAAAGGCTTGAAGAGGGTATGTGTTTCGATTAATTTGCTTTTATTTGTTTCTAATTTATTTGCCAAATTATTTTTTATTTATTTTTCAGCATTTTCAGTTTGTGAAATAAGTAGCACCAATGATAACACTGTGAAACTGGATAGTTGATATTATAGGTAAATATTGCTATAATTGTTTAGAGTTATTATTATTTATTTTCTTTATTTTTAAATTTTTTTTTTTACCAATTCTAATCCTTTTCATGTTTGCATATCCATCAATTGGTATTTGAAGCATTCAAGCTTGCTAGTTGGAGACAAAGTGATGGAACTATTGTAATATTTTAATTTGTAATTGTATGACTTTTTATGTTGAACACTTGCTTATTTGCTTTTATGTTTGATGTATTTTATGGAGTTTGTTTAATGTGGACTATATAAGGACTTTTATTTTATTGGTTTGGATGACTTTCATTTTATGTATTTAGATTGTCAAGGACTGTGACACCCCTTATCCATCCACAATGTAACCGAGCAAGATATGTCACACAGTGTATCGGAACACTATATTTTATTTCAATCATTTTTATTCTTTCTTAATTTATTTCTTTATGGTGATAAAATGCAATTTGTAAAATTTGACTTATTTAAGTCATTTATTGAAATTATAAATTCATTTAAGGTTTCAAAAATTTTATATAAAATCCGGTAGAGTACCTGCTAAAAATGGAGAAAACAATTTTTCAGGACCTGTGAAAAACACTTTCAATAATTGTTCAAATCACAACTCCAATTCTCACATCAATTTACAACAATTTCTTAATAATTCCTCCATTTGTCATTCATTCATTTCACATCATCATCATGCTCAAATCATAAATAAATTCTCATATGTTATTTATAATCACAAGTTACAAATACTTACATTAACACAAAATTATATTACATTTGTTTCAAATATACGTGATAAAATAAGAGTTTAATTACAAAACTTACAAAAATCACAAAATACAAAATGAGACCTAGTGTCATACCAATGCACTGTAGCCTGCGAGGTGATACGGACACTATACAGAACTGTGAACGGCCTTACCCAGTCTGTGGTCTACTGGGCTCTCTGTCCAAATCTTCAGTATCTATGCGTTACAAAAGCGACGGGCTAAGCATAAAACTTAGTGGTGCCAATAATACAAGAAAATATAATATGCGAATAAAAATAATAATTTTCTAGTTATTGTGTTCATAAAAAATGAATAATTACTAACTTATTGTTTAGTTGAAGGCTAATTATATTTTATGATATTAACTTCTTCATGCATTTTGTTAATTGTTTTCTTGATGATTTTGAGCTTCTTTATTTTATTGTAATCATTATTGATAATTATCTTGATATTTAATTTCTTTATTTTCTTTAATAATCAGTTCAATTACAATTATAATTTTCCATGCCCAAGTAACCTATACAAATTGACTGGACTGGATAAATGGGTAAACTAGCATTGGGTACTAGATATCTCGGGCCATAACACCATCGGTCACAATGTGTCTCCCGGTGTGCAAACAGAATGGCTAATAAGCCATAAAAGCAATAAGGCATAAAACCAAGTTAACATCATAATCAGTATAGCCATAGGCTATCACATCACAAAATGGCATGAAAACATACATTATATGCAGTACTGCTATCAGAACCCTATTGGCATGCCAACCTATCCAAATCAATCATATTAGGCCTACTAGGGCATATTACAAAGTCATTTCTTGAATATTTGTACTTTACATGTAGGGTTACTATTCATTTCATTACTCAATTAAAATGTTGATTTTTTCATAGATAATAGGTATATTGGTTCAAATATCACCAACATACCACATTTTGCATTCTAAAATTGTTGGCATTGATTGCCAATTTCATTTCAAAGCTTAGTGTTAGTTGTTCACAATTTTCAAATTTCAAGCATTAAGTTTACCGTTCCATTGGTCATTTGTACAGTAGGAATTTGGCAAAATTGTCTTCATGATAGTTATTCTTTATTGTGTCTAGTTATATTTCTTTTTATGAATCACTCCATCTGGAGTTTTGTAGCTCAAGTTATGGCCTAAATACCATAACTGGCCGGATTGTAAATTTTCAAGATTTTATGGACAGAACCAAATCTATAGTGTTTTATATACTGATTGCAGGTCAGTTTTTGAACATGTTATGATCAAAATTTAGGTTTGATTTCTTCATGAAAGTTGTAGGTCTATGTCTCAGCTTTCTACTGGTAAAATTTCAGGTCAATTGGACCTTTTTACACTGAGTTACGACCAAATGAATGAACACTGTTTATTTGGTTATTTTGCCCAGGCAGAATGCATGTCACCCAGATTAGGGCAATTTTTAGGTCAACTTGGTTTGGTTTTCTGGGCAAGGTTTCTTCACCAAAATTATGTCATTATGTGTCTAGTTTCATATCTAATTATCCTTGCACCAATTGAACTTATACAACTCCATTTATAGCTATCCAAACCTGCTGGACTCACAACCAGTCCTACAGGTCACTAAGGGCAGCATGCCTAAGTTCAACTCCAACATCCCTACTCACTTCAATTCCACCTCACACACATTCAAATGGTCACTAATTGACCATTACAATGTTAACATACCATTACATGAGCAAACCCTAATGTTGTTCAAGTATCCAAATTTTCAAGGTTCATTCATGCTTTACACTTGCATTTCACTTACTCTTACATGATCAATCACTCATTTCATGCTAAGGGCAGCTCATAACTACTTTGTTTCAAGTAATTTCATCTAACCCAAACCACTCCTAAGCTACCTAAATTATAGGGATGGACACACTTAAGTTTTCTTTTGTTTTTCTTACATTTTCTACTTATTTTATGCCAATAAACATGATTTAAATCAAAGGGGTAGGAGATTAGACACTAACCTCTTTTGCTAACTATTCCAAGTCTCCAAAACTTCCTTCTTCTTTCTTCTTTTTACTGGCTAGAGGATGTTCAGGTTGCAAAATTAATTTTTAATGAAGCAAGGTTGTGGTTTCAAGGTGATTTAGTGAGTGGTTTCAAGGTGATTTGGTGAGTGGTTTCAAGCTTACATGAAGCTTCCATGGAGGTTTGGGTTGGGAGAGGGTTTCCGGCTAAAGAAGAAAAAAAAGAAATCTGATTGTTCTTTTGTTATTTTATCCCTTTTTAAGTGTTTTATAAAGGCTTGGGAAGTGGTGATTGGTGGGAGCACTTTTAATGATATCATATGATGTCATAATTTCCTATTTCTTTCATTTTCTTTCCTTTTCTCTTCTACTCATTTTCAATTAAATTTTTAGCAATATTTATTCATATTTTAAATCATAATAATTATTTACTTAACTGGACAAGTCGGCCAAAAATCACATCTAAAAACAAAATGACCAAAATGCTCTTCATTTGGCTTATTTAGCCAAAATCGTCTGTACTGATTGAAAATTTTTTCTAAGCATTTTCTTGGCATTCTAATGCCATAGAACCCTCAATGACTCTTCTCTAGAGTCCCAAAAATTATTTTATGAATTTTCTCCCAGGTCTAGGGCTCCTAGTTGAGAGGACTGCAACTTCCCATTGGGTTACCCATTGCTAGAGCACCGGCTCATTTAACTTGGTTGTATTTTATTTCTAAAATTTTTTCTAAATTTTTCTTATTAGTATTTGAGTTAATTATGGTTCATCACTTTAGTTTAAATATTTTTCCAAACGTTCTAGCTGTCCGGACCGACACCGGTCACCGAAACAATAGAATGTACGAAATTGCTATAGTGAGGGTGTTACAGCTCTTCCCCTCTAATTTAAATTTCGTCCTCGAAATTTACCTAACTTAAGTAATCGTGGAGTTGCTACCTTCTTGCTTCTTCACTTCCTTGTATTGCCTCATCAATGTCTGGGTTTGGCTCCTCCTGAGCTTCCATAGCATATACTTGTGGTGCCACCCTGACTCCGGGCCTTTCGACTGTCTCCGAAACAATTCTCTGTGAAATGTCAACTGTCTTTGCTCTACCCAATCTTTTACCCCTTTGAACTGTAGGGGCAGGTCTATCAACTTGTACTGGAGCTATTGAACCACTCCTCTGAGGGCAATCTCTTATGAAATGATCCGTAGCCCCACACTTAAAATACTCTCCAGTTAACAGTCGACACTCAACTCTGTGTCTCCTACCACAGTGCATACATTCAGGCACTGGAGCTGATCCCCTTGTTATTGTGCCTGGGGAGCTAGCTATAGATATTTCAATCTGGCCTCTCTAGCCTCTCTGGCCCTGTGTCGGATCTTGTGAACCAGAACCCTTAAACTTCTTACTATCAGTCGATATACTTGACTACCCTAGTCCAAATTCCCTCTCCCTGGTCTAAATTCCCTCTTACGCTGCCTATCTTTCCTATTCTGTTCACTTAGTCTGACCCTTTCCACTTTCAGTGCGGCTTCAACTAATTTTGTGAAGTTCGTAATCTCCAAGGCAGTGATCATTATTTTAATGTTGTCATTTAGCCCCTCTTCAAACCTTCTGCACCTCTCTGCTTTTGTGGGGACTATCTCTCTTTTGTAGAGGCTTAGTTTGACAAACTCCTTCTCATACTCCGCTACTGATAACTGCCTCTGCCTCAGACTAATAAACTCTCTTCTCTTGTCTTCCAGGTACACACTTCCCACATACTTCTTCTTAAATTCAGCGAGGAAGAAATCCCAAGTTATCAACTCTGGCCGGACCTCACTAGATATGGTGTCCCACCACTGATAGGCATCATCTTGAAGTAGGAACACAGCACCCTCCAAGTTCTACTCTGGGGTACAATGCAGTTACTTCAATACCCTTATGGTGCGATCTAGCCAATTCTCAGCTGCCACTGAGTCATATTCTTTCTTACCAATGAAGTCCACAACTCCAAATTTTCTCAGTTTTTTCAGATGGGATTTCTGCTGTGGAGGTGGTGGTGGCGGCGGTGGCATAACCCCAGCCATCTGTCTGAAGAATTCAGCCATTTGCTAAAACATAACCGGCAGAGGTTGTGCAGGCACTGCTGGTGCTGGTGTAGCAGGTTCTCCTTGGCCCCCAATCTCAGCTGCAGGTGGAGCATGACTCTCTACTTCCTCATTTACTACTCTCTATAACGTGGGGTACATATCCTAATCAAAATAACAAAGACAAACAGATCTGCATTAGTATCACCTCGACTCTTATAAATGCAATGCATGATATGGACTCTATCTAGACCCAGAAACGCCTAAATCGTGCTCTGATACCACTAAATGCGACACCCCTTAGCTGTCTACAGTGTAGCCAAGCAAGATATACTACATAGTGTACCGGAATACCATATTTTATTTTAATCATTTTTATTCTTCTTTAATTTATTTCTTTATGGTTGTAACACCCCTAATTTTTAAATTTATTATTTTTGGACAAATATGGATGTTTTAATTTTATTTAAATTTTAAGAAATTATTTGAAATTTTTTGGATTTTCAAAATCGGGTTCGATTTCCCGAAAATATAAAACTTTGATGATTTTTAAAAATTAATTTAAAGACCACATAGAAAAACTAAAAATATATTTGGAGTCTACGAATTTTTCTGAGTTTTCTGAAATTTTTTCGAAATTTTTGGACCTCGTTTTCAATCCCAAGATAGAGTAAAAATTCAAAATTTTGTATTCTGAATCGAACTGGACCGGATCGGACCGGTCGAATCAGACCGGCCTTTCTTCTTCCTTTTTCTTCTCCCCACGCGCGTCCCGACCTTCCTCTCTCTCTCTCTCTCTCTCTCTCTCTCTCTCTCTCGTTTTCTCTCTCCTCCCGCCAAACCCGCCGGCCAGCCACCTCCCCCGCCATCCCAGCCCGCTGGCGCAACCCCCAGCGCCCCAGCTCGCTGGCCCCCGCCTGTAGCGCTGGCAAGTGTCGCATGAAGCGAAGCGACCTGTGCGTGCGACCTTTCGACTTCCCGGCCGAAATCCGGTCGATCCAGCCACTAATCTGACCGGGTCTTGTATCTAAATCCATCTACTCGTCGAGAGCTTTCCATAGACACCAAGAACACTGAAATCCATTGAGCGGTTTGTCTAATTTTTGCTCGGGAAGTTTTAGCCTATTTTTACTTTTGGGCTAGATTTCTCACAAACTGTGAACCCCACTAGAAAACCGAGAGTACCAGAGCGCTCCACTCGTCGAGAGCTTCACGGCAATATAAATTTTGAAATTTTCCGACACCGTTCTTCGGTGGGTCCCATGGAACTTCGCAGTGTTTTTTCAAGCTTTTAATGAGCTTAGAAAATTTCGTAAAATTTATGTACTAACCCCCGTGTTGTGGGCTTCGTGTAGGTATCTTGAATTCATGGAAATTCGACAATTGTCTAGGTCTGTGAATTTTCGGCCAGACAGACCGACTACCGAAAAAGTCTCCGAATTGGATTGAGATTTTGGCTACCCCACCATTGTCAGATGTCCCGAGCGCGTCTCCAAAGTCGGAATCGGCATAGGTAAACCCGAACCTTACTTTTTCGTAATTTTCTAGTGCTTAAATGAGATTAAAAATCCGTAAAATATTCATGGTAGCTCAAAAAATTATGATTCTTTTTACATTAGCCTAGTAATATTGCTAAGGACCACGGGACAAAGTTTTAGAATTTTTAGAGTTCATTTGGGTAGTTTTTGCAAAAAGAGTCAATTATAAGGACTAAATTGAAATTTTACATATTGTGATGGATGACTGTTTGGATGGGTCCAGGAGGGGCTGTGTGATATGATTGAGTTGTGGGTGTATGGTTGGTGAATATAAAAGTGCTTTTTGAGCCTTTTTGCAGGTTGGGTAGGTCCTAGGTATAGGGGAGACTCTGCCGAATTTTCAGCACGACTTAGGACGTATTTGGTCTTTTCTTAAGTTTGTACTTAGTCAAATTTATTAAATGATTGTAATAAAATTGTCAAGTGAGCCGGGACAGCCTTCTTCCTCCGCCCAGCCGCCACAGTAATTGCTGTCAAGTCCGTGAGTAAAATATTAATTTTAATTGTAATTTCAATATTATTATATGTTCAAGCATGCCCATGCATCACTTATATGTATATATCTATGTAGTTAAACTCTAGGCACGTTTTATATTGCATTCACAACTGTTAAAGTGCCATGGATGTTGTTGTGGTAATTTGGAGCAGTGTGCGTGCGCTGGCGTGCGTGTGATGTGGTGTGGACTATGGATAGGACGGGTAGACACGGCTTGAGATCTTCGCTGGGACCCGGTCCTTAGGGGTAGACATGTCTTGAGTTCTTCGCTGGGACCCCGATTTGGTTATTAAGTGGAAGTCCGAGCTGAGTTCTTCGCTGGCACAGGTTGGATTTAAGAGAGTTGTATAGGGGATCAGCTCCCATATATTATGATTGATATTACTGGGTATGTGAGTGCTCCAAATTACCTTTTTGATGCTATGACGTGAAATTATTGCTGATGTTGCATTTCACTCTACAGGGTGCATTAGCTTTAGATAGTTATAGAGATTATGGTTAAAATTGATATTTTACTCTCTGAGTCGAACGCTCACTCCTGTTCAATATTTTTCCAGGCTACAGGAGGATATTTTTGAGGTTAACCTGCTTTTCTCCCTCGCAGGTCGTCTATTCATGTTTGTGTAATTCTATAAACTTCTAGAATTTCCGCATGTGTTAGAAATATTTAATTGATTTGGGTCTATAATATAAATTGTTATTTTGGACCTGTAAAATTTTTATCACATGCATGTTTGATGGACTGGATGAGGGAGCTGAGCTCCCATATATTTTTATGTTGATATGAGTATGTGGAGGGTGAGCTGAGCTCCCCAATTGATTATTTATTGTGTTTACAGGTCGGGTGAGTCAAAAACTCCCCGTTGACAGGTCCATTTTATAGCCGGACTTTGTCCGATTGATTTCTTGAAATTGGGCCCAAATCGGCCTTAGAGTTGAGTTAAGGAATAGTTAGGCTTACTACGGGTCTCGGGGGCTTTAGGCTGGCCCAGGTCCTAGTGCCAGTCCGGCCCATAGGTTGGGTCGTGACAATGGTGATAAAATGCAATTTGTAAAATTTGACTTATTTAAGTCATTTATTGAAATTATAAATTCATTTAAGGTTACGAAAATTTTATAGAAAATCCAACAGAGTACCGGCTAAAAATGGAGAAAACACTTCTTCGGAACTTATGAAAAACACTTCCAATAATTGTTCAAATCACAACTCCAATTCTCACATCAATTTACAACAATTTCTTAATAATTCCTTCATTTGTCATTCATTCATTTCACATTATCATCATGCTCAAATCATAAATAAATTCTCATATGTTATTTATAATTACAAGTTACAAATACTTACATTAACACAAAATTATATTACATTTGTTTCAAATATACATGATAAAATAAGAGTTTAATTACAAAACTTACAAAAATCACAAAATACAAAATGGGACCTAGTGTCCTACCAATGCACTGTAGCCTGTGAGGTGACACGGATACTATGCAGAACTGTGAACGGCCTTACTCAGTCTGTGATCTACTGGGCTCTCTGTCCAAATTTTCAGTACCTACGCGTTGCAAAAGCGACACGCTAAGCATAAAGCTTAGTGTTGCCAATAATACAAGAAAATATAATATGCGAATAAAAATAATAATTTCCTGGTTATTGTGTTCAGAAAAAATGAATAATTACTAACTTATTGTTTGGTCGAAGGCTAATTGTATTTTATGATATTAACTTCTTCATACATTTTATTAATTGTTTTCTTGATGATTTTGAGCTTCTTTATTTTATTGTAATCGTTCTTGATCTTTATCTTGATATTTAATTTCCTTATTTTCTTTAATAATCAGTTCAATTACAATTATACTTTTCCATGCCCAAGTAACCTATACAAATTGACTGGACTGGATAAACGGGTAAACTAGCACTGGGTACCAGGTACATCGGGCCGTCACACCATCGGTCACAATGTATCTCCCGGTGTGCAAACAGAATGGCTAATAAGCCATAAAAGCAATAAGGCATAAAGCCAAGTTAACATCATAATCAGTATAGCCATAGACTATCACATCACAGAATGGCATGAAGCCATACATCATACGCAGTACTGCTATCAGAACCCTATTGGCATGCCAACCTATCCAAACCAATCACATTAGGCCTACTAGGGCATATTACAAAGTCATTTCTTGAATATTTGTACTTTACATGTAGGGTTACCATTCATTTCATTTGTCAACTAAAATGTTGACTTTTCATAGATAATAGGTATATTGGTTCAAATATCATTAACATACCACATTTTGCATTCTAAAGTTGTTGGCATTGGTTGCCAATTTCATTTCAAAGCTTAGTGTTAATTGTTCACAATTTTCAGATTTCAAGCATTAAGTTTACCGTTCCATTGGTCATTTGTATAGTAGGAATTTGGCAAAATTTTCTTCATGAAAGTTGTTCCTTATTGTGTCTAGTTACATTTCTTTTTTTGAATCACTCCATTTGGAGTTTTGTAGCTCAAGTTATAGCCTAAATGCCATAACTGGCCGGATTACAAATTTTCTAGATTTTTTGGACAGAACCAAATCTACAGTGTTTTGTATACTGATTACAGGTTAGTTTTTGAACTTGTTATGATCAAAATTTGGGTTTAGTTTCTCCATGAAAGTTGTAGGTCTATGTCTCATATTTCTACTGGTAAAATTTCAGGTCAATTGGACCTTTCTACACTGAGTTACGACTAAATAAATGAACACTGTTTATTTGGTCATTTTGCCCAGGCAGAATGCATGTCACCCAGATTAGGGCAATTTTTAGGTCAACTTGGTTTGGTTTTCTGGGCAAGATTTCTTCACCAAAATTATGTCATTATGTGTCTAGTTTCATATCTAATTATCCTTGCACCAATTGAACTTATACAACTCCATTTATAGCTACCCAAGCCTGCTGGACTCACAACCAGTCCTACAGGTCACTAAGGGCAGCATGCCTAAGTTCAACTTCAACATCCTTACTCACTTCAATTCCACCTCACACACATTCAAATGGTCACTAATTGACAATTACAATGTTAACATACCATTACATGAGCAAACACTAATGTTGTTCAAGTATTCAAATTTTCAAGGTTCATTCATGTATTACACTTGCATTTCACTTACTCTTACATGATCAATCACTCATTTCATGCCAAGGGCAGCTCATAACCACTTTGTTTCAAGTAATTTCATCTAACCCTAACCACCCCTAAGCTGCCTAAATTATAGGGATGGACACACATAAGTTTTCTTTTATTTTTCTTACATTTTCTACTTATTTCATGCCAATAAAACATGATTTAAATCAAAGGGGTAGGAGATTGGACACTAACCTCTTTTGCTAACTATTCCAAATCTCCAAAACTTTCTTCTTCTTTCTTCTTTCTTCAAGTTGCAAAATCAATTTTTAATGAAGTAAGGTTGTGGTTTCAAGGTGATTTGGTGAGTGGTTTCAAGCTTACATGAAGCTTCCATGGAGGTTTGGGTTGGGAGAGGGTTTCCGACTAAAGAAGAAAAGAAGGAAATCTGATTGTTCTTTTGCTATTTTATCCCTTTTTAAGTGTTTTATAAAGGCTTGGTAAGTGGTGATTAGTGGGAGCACTTTTAATGACATCATATGATGTCATAATTCTCTATTTCTTTTATTTTTCTTTCCTTTTCTTTTCTATTCATTTTTAATTAAATTTTTAGTAATATTGATTCATATTTTAGATCATAATAATTATTTACTTAACTGGACAAGTCGGCCAAAAATCACTTCTAAAGGCGAAATGACCAAAATGCCCTTCGTTTGGCTTATTTAGCCAAAATCGTTTGTACAGATTGAAAAATTTTTCTAAGCATTTTCTTGGCATTCTGATGCCATAGAACCCTCAATGACTCTTCTCTGGAGTCCCAAAAATTATTTTATGAATTTTCTTCCGAGTCTAAAGCTCCTAGTTGCGAGGACCGCAACTTCCCACTAGGTTACCTATCGCTAGAACACCAGCTCATTTAACTTGGTTGTATTTTATTTCTAAAATTTTTTCTAAATTTTTCTTATTAATATTTGAGTTAATTATGGTTCCTCACTTTAGTTTAAATATTTTTCCAAATGTTCTAACTGTCCGGACCGACACCAGTCACCGAAACAGTATAATGTACGGAATTGCTACAGTGAGGGGTATTACAAGGACTTATCCATTTTCTTTATGATATTTTTTTTTTCAAATGATTTTATTTTTATAGAGATTTTGAGTACTATATGTTTAATTTTATTGATTAATGTGAAATCAGGTCTAAGTAGGGTAAAAATCAATTCAAAAAAGCAAAAATCAAGTTCAAGTAAGATGAAATCGGGTCCAAAACATAAGTCCATTTAGAACCCAAACTGATTAAACCGAATCGAACCGAATTGAAATTGTTTAGTTCGTTTCAGTTCAATTTATTATATATTTCGATTCGATTCGATTCATAATATTATGTAATTCAATTTATTCGATTTTCTTAATTCGATTCAGTTCAATTCTATTCGAACCGAATGCTCACCCCTACTAATGGGTGTTTTTGGGAGGATGAGATTCCTACGGCGAATAGAAATCTTCAAACAAGTAGATTATTTGTTATAGGTCTCGATCCGCATATAATATATTATTTATTAAAAAATTAATTTAATTTTATGTATTTATATATTTTAAATATTATAATTTATAAAAATATAGATGTAATATTAATATTATATTTAAAACATATAGGTTTAATTTTTAATTTTTTAATAAATAAATTTATATTATATAATAGTAAATTAAAATAAAAAAAAGGATTAAAATGAAAATCCAAATCTGCCCCCGCCTGACAAGATCTCTTGTGGGACGAGTACGGGAGACCTATCCCCGCCTGTTGCCACTCCTATCCATGGCGCTCTAGATCTGGAAGGACAGAAATGCGAGGGAAGTAGATCCTGTTGCTGGTGGTTCTTCACATTTTAGGCCTCTCTCAGTTGATAGAAACTCAAATTGAATCTCTCAAATCACAATCTTTCAGGTCTACAGCTTCTTGCTCGTCCCAAGCTCGTTCAATGTAAAATTCACCAACCAGGCTCTCTCCTTCACACTCTGTTTCTTCTGATTGGCCAAATTCAGGAACAGAAGAATCAGAGAAAAAGAAGGATTTCCATGCATCATATCCTCCTTCACAATCACCACAAACAACAATGTATAGTAAAGCTCCGCTGAATGCATTTCATTTAAGGAGATATAGTAGCGGCTCTTTGTTCCAAAAAGATTTGCGTGGAACCTCAAAAGATAATTTGAAGCGAGCGGCAGAAGAGAGGATTCATTGGGTAGTAAAGAGTAAAGAGTATCAGCAATGATTGTTAAAGCTACATCAAGGGAAAAAAAAATCTGTTAGGACTATTAGTAGTGGTGTGTATACTGCAGAGGTAATAAAAGGCTGGAGAAATGAGTAAAACCCACATTGATGACCAGGCTGGAAAAGGATCTAATGAAGCAAAAGCAGTAAATGTAGGAAAAATGAAATGAAAAGAGAAGGACTTGATAACATTTCATTTTTTTTTCTGATAACATGTCAATGAGTATCAGCAAGAAGTAAAATCTTGATACTCAAGGACTTGATAACATGTCAATTGGTATCAGCAAGAAGAAAAATCTTGATACTCACTGTGATGTGCATTGCCAACATATGTAAAATATCAGAAGAGAAAAAAGGAAGAATGTATGGGGAGTGTTGCCGTGGACTCTGAAAAAGACTCGGAAAGTGAGACCAACAGTGCTCCGGTGGGTGATGCTGACGCAGGGCATGACCCTAATGAGGTTGATAAGAAGGCTGGTGAGTTCATAGCCAAGTTGACGGAGCAGATTGAACTTCAGAAAGTGGCATCTATTAAAAGAACAAGAAGGATGCGAATGAGTGATAAGCACTAAAGGTGAAGCATAAACTTTTACTGCTCTAACAAGTAACGGTATGAAGATTGAAGGTGGACTCCCTCCCATTTCTTTTTAAGATTTAATGTTCCATCTCTACTTGTATTAGAGGTGAAATTGTAGTGAATGAGTGAATTAGGGAAAGACATGTGCATCGAGGAACCGAAGGATGGGGAAGTGGGGAGGTGAGAAGCGTTGAGGACACATCGCGAGATGATATGGATGGTTCTTGCAGTAGATGCAAAACGGGTTTTGGTAGGAGCAGGGGCTCGTTATGTTTTTTGCTCAACTCTCTTGTGTTCCGAGGAACAAGATTCAATCAGAGTTTTGGTGGTGGGATAGGGTTCATGAGGTATACCCTTTTTCCCCCTTCTTTATTGCTTGTTTCTTGCTTTTATAAAATGCAGTAGAGTTTGTGATTGCAGTTTCAGAATGTAGTGGAACCACAGTTCGCAACGGATCCTAATCCTAATCTTACTAGCTGTGCAATTCCACTGTGTAACTGTAAACGTGAGAAACCTCATGTTATGTGGTTATCTTACAAGTTTATGTATGTACTTTTGAAACAGTGAGCTTTTGATATATTCTCTTGTTAATTGATGCAAGGTGTGTGAAACATTTTTTGTTTCACAATTTCTCCAACACTTAATTCTTCGCTCTCGCCCTCTGTTTTCTTTCTTTCTTTATGTTCATATTGTTAGGTTCCTGTTGTGAATGCTGAAGTTTCAATACTCACAACAAATATGTTTCGGTACAACTTTATGTGATGTATTTACAATGGATAAGGAGAAATGTGATGTATTTATATTAGACTAGGACATATGATACATAAAGGACATTGAGTTGCATAGGTACATCGTCTGAGGCAATTACAACAGCTTCTACATATGTTCCCTTCATGGTAAGCATATTAAAAATGTTCCTTTCTGTTTTGATTTGCAACTATCTTTTGTTGGGTTTTCTCCCTCCTCTTGTAGAGTATGATTTATGAATATTCTTTTTTCTTTATCTTTTTTTCGAAGAAAATGCATCCCATGGAAAGATGAACATAAGTTCACTGTAAGGCTGGTAGGGGGCGCAGTACAACCATTTTTCTCTGCTAACTTGCAGGTTTGATTCAAAATCCAACTAATTGATTAACTGCCTTTATTACCATTCTTACATCCTATTTGAGATTTGATATTCTTCTCTCTCTTTAACAGGTGCAACACAGGCACATGACACGCAATGCTGCATGTATGAATATGCAAGGTCAATCAGGCCAAGAGTTCTTTTGGCTTCATCCCAGTGGCAGGAATACTTCATTTGACCTTGCACTTTTCTTTTGAACAACATGTGTTGGAATTCCTATTATGAAGTCAAGATTGATGCTTGAAGGTCATAAACCAGTAGTTTGTAAATGTGCTGACCATATCAGCAGCGAGTTTTCACTTCTGCATGACTTCAAATATTGCTCAATACACCTCTCTCTCTCTATGTTGTATCAATGATATAATAATCATTACATAGTTTAAATAAACGAGTTTAATTGGTGGAAGAGATGGAAATCCTTTTCCTGTTAGGAGTGGTTTCTTCTCTGTTTTGAATTTCAATTGAAGTTTATTGATTTAACTGACATGGAATTCTAATGTAAAAGGGGATATGATGCCAATTTTTTCAAATGTCTGTTTTCATTACTTTTAGGATAGAATGGAGTTGTTAAGGTACACATTATTTTTGCTTTAGTTTTATTGTTAAGGTACACCAATTTCTTTCAGAACCACATTAGCCTTACCTAACTGCTGTTTCTTAATCTGATTACAATCACGCCATTTAAGTCCATATCAAGTGTTCTGTCCGCCCACAAAACAAAGCCTGCAACTCAGTCATGCCATTGAAGCACTCTCCAGCAATATAGGAAATCTCTTTGTTTTTCAGCACAATCATCTCTGACAAGTCTGGCTCCTGCTTTCCTAAAATACCTTTTTTTACTTTGCCATCAACACCTTAAGTTAATTAACCCTCTTCCAGATAGGACCAAGCACAAATTTTGAGACTTAAAGCATCTCTAGCAAATTGGGTTATGAATGGCATTGAGTTTGCTGAGACCAATAAATAGGACATCGGTGGTATTTCCATGAAGCTTTCGCCTAATTCTTGAACTTGTTCTGTGGTAATCATGATTCATGAAATACAGTTCAAGATGGATACAATGTTTAGATGTTCTATCTCTGAAGGAGACAAAGAGGACACAGCACTGACAGCAGCCTCTGATGATAACACATTTTTGGTGGTAACAGAATCAGATCTTGATGGATACAATGTTGGTTGTGAAACTGGTGTTGTGGATAACAAGATGCTGTGAAGACTTAGCCTGGATTGCTGGGATCAATTTGCCAGTGAGGCAGCTATTTCCAGACTTTCATGCCTGTGGCTTGGGTGCCATGCAAACCAGAAACGCTCTAGGAAAAGACTTGGAAGCTCGCTCAGGGCTAATCAATTGAGAAGTGCAGCTGTTGACTTCCAAGTTATTTGAGACATCAAAATCTGCTGGGAGTTTTACTCCTGGAGTTTTATTTTGTTTTTCTTCCCTTTTTTTGTCAACACAGGAAAAGTGAATATTTTATGAGAATGGTTTCTTTTTTTCCTCCTCGCAGAGATTTTTGCTGGTTTGGAGAGGGTATCAGTAGGGCTATGAAGGAGATTGTAGTATCCCTTCGTCGTTGTGATGATGTATAGATGCTTACAATGAAGCAGCAAAGAAAAGGCTGTTGTTTTAGAAGGCAACAATTCCAAGATTGTACATCCTTGCAATCAAGGTACCTTTTGTTATTTTTATCATTAAATAAACTATTATTAATTTATTTATTAATAATTATCCATAAAACAAAATTTACTTTATTAAAATAAAATGACCATAAAATTTTCACACAAAGATAGATTTATGTCTATTTTTATATAAATTAAAAAATTTTTATTATTTATATTATTTTATTAAAAATTAAATAATTCATGTTATTAAATTATTCTTGAAATTAATAAATTTTACTTTTTTAAATATATATTAAATACAGATATATTAATAAATTAATAAAAAAACCCTTTTTATAATTGAAATACATTATGTTAAACTATCCATAAGAGCTATGTTTTGACTTTTTCTAAAGAATAATCAAGAATAACTTCTATCAAATGAATAATATATTCAAATTTAAAAAGTAACAATTCTTTTAAATAGGCACGAGTAATTAAATAAAATAAAATTTTATTAAATAAATAATGGATTAGATCTCAAAAGTAACAATTTTTTTAAATAGGAATAAGTAATCAAATAAAATAAAGTAGTCTAATAAGATCTCGTACCTATAGTTGACATTATATAAACTAATTGAGACATTGTGGAATAAGTTAAACTTTTTTTAATATCTTTTTAAGTAAAAGTTAAAATAGCTCCTAAAAATATTATTATCATACCTATTAGATTTATTATGAAAGGTATAATTATGAAAAGAAAAAAAAGGGTGAGCTATAAGAAAGATTAACATGTATCAAAGCTGAAATAGTAACAGGCCTTTCCATGGCATCTGGTAAGAATCTAAAAAAAAATTATATAAATTACTATTTTAAAAGAAAATTGCTCTACAATTTTGGATAAATTAAAAAAGAAGATAAATCTATTTTTTGGATTGGAAGAAGTATAATTTAAGAATAATATTTTTTATAAATACAGAATATATTATTTTTAATATATCGAATATCTTTTATAAGTTAGCCTGCATATGTTTTAAAAAAGAAATAATTTAGCGGATGTAAATGTTCATAATATCGAAAATTGAGGTTAAAAAAATAAGATATTTAGATGTCCTTTCCAGAAGCCAAATTCAAGATAACCGGAGAGGAGTTGAACACTTCAAACAGGAAAAGGCTGTCCTTTGCTTCACAAAAGCGATGCTGATGAGTATGCTTTCGTCCTCTCCTCCTTGTAAGCAACTTCCGCTGTCTCCCTCTCTACATCTGTCTGTGAGATGCTCCAATAGGGGATTCTTCGCATTTTCTGGGCTTACTGGTATTTGAGAAAAATTTGATCCCATTATCACTCTCTTTCTAGATAAAATTCTGACGACCTTATTTCTTCTTTTCTTTCACTAAATCCATTGTTAATTCGTCTAAATTCCATGGAACACTAATTTCCGAGTTGCTAATTTCTGGTGTTTATGGTTTTCTGGGTCTGTACAACAATGAACTATGTTTCAAAATAAGGAACATGGTTTATTTTTCCCTATTCATATCATATGTTGAGATACTTACTTGCACTTTCCGGCAGATAGAACCCTTTCATCTTGTTCCAATTTAGGAAACCTCTTTGCATCAAAGAAGCATATAGTGCGTTGCTGTCACAATTTCAGTGATAGAAGGTGAGACACTAAATTTTTCTCTTTATTTGTTCATATTGTTAACAGTGTTTGGTTTCTCAAATGAACATCATATGAATACCCAGCATGCAGAATGGACATGAATTACATTTTGAAGAGAAATGCAGGCGTAGGATCATCCTTTTCTTTTCTGCCTCATCAGGCTTGTTTCAAACTTTGCCTTCTTTGGGAAAGACAAAGAGTAAGAACCCATATGATGAAAAACGTTTATTAGAGCAGAACAAACGGATGCAGAAAGAAAACAATGCACCTGCAGACTTTCCAAATTTTATTAGAGAAGGTATGTGTCTTGCTGTAATCGCAATCTGATTTTCTTTGAGGATATCACAATTCTTGAATAATTGAAGATGATCTTTCATCTTTCTTCGAGAGTTTTTGGCAATGCTATTCACTCTATCATGTCTAAACAACATGTGGAATCGAGGTTAACATTTGGAATATGATTCAGGTTTTGAGGTTAAAGTAGTGGCATCAGAGAACTATATAAAGCGTGACTCTGGGCTTATATACCGAGATTTTGAAGTTGGTAAAGGTGATTGCCCAAAGGCTGGTCAACAGGTTTTTCTTTCAAAGTCACAGCTTGTTTCCCTATTCTGTATTTGGATTTGGTAATCACAAAACCGTTTAGAAAATGAGTGCTAGAGGTAGAATAGTTGCCATTTTGTCTAATGCAATTTGAAATATAACTTTTCTGAGGAATGAGGTGCCATTTGCTTCTTCATTGCACTTGTGAAATTACAAGCATAATTTCACTCTATATATTAAAAAATGCAGCTTAAATTGTGAATCATTCCTGGAAGAGTTTTAGTGACATATAAAGTTTATTGCTTCAAATGATGGGAACACGTAAATCCTTGGATTTGCATTCCGTATTAGCAAGGAAGAATGTAAACTAGGTAGGTTTTATAGTTGCACAGATGCATCAAATATCTTTTATAGACATTTTTTTCGGTAAGACTTTCATAATTTGTAACCAGTTACCAATCAATCTGCAACCCACACTCTCTTTCCCGAATAAGGTGTACCTTTTTCAAGTGAATCTGTAAAATTTCTATCTTCTATTCTTGAGCTGGAGTTGACTTAATAACCTTTGCAGGTGACTTTCCACTATATTGGATATAACGAGTCAGGCCGTCGCATTGACAGTACCTACTTACAGGGCTCTCCTGCCAAAATCCGCATGGGCACTAACGCATTAGTTCCAGGTGAACAGACATTCTAGAAATTATTATGGTTTTGTCTACCTTCTTTCTGGACTACATGATAAGGAGCTTCGTTACACTCCTCCCCTAAACCTGTTTTTCCTTTTTGCATATCAAAGAAATGTATACAATGAAAGTAGTAGATGAAAGGAAAAAATTTATGCAGGATTTGAAGAAGGAATTCGAGATATGAGGCCTGGGGGGAAGAGAAGAATGATCATTCCTCCAGAACTTGGACCGCCGGTCAGTTTATCTTCAATATGCCACACACCACTCTCCCCACCCCACCACACCCACCGCCACACCACACCCCACCCCCCCACAACTGCATTTTGTCTCTTTCAACATTATTATTGTCAGTCTTCTTTTTTCACTTTTATATGTTAAATGTTTTGTGAAAATATTGCATGCACTGCACATATTACTTAAAGATTTTTCTTTTTTATTGAGAAATAGAGAATCCAAACTCCAGTGATTTCAAATGGTTGCTAGGACACAGAGCAACACTGATGATGCTTCTATTGTAATTGCTGCTTGGCAAAGGCCTAACTTTCCCATAAGAACAGCCATAACCCTATTTACTTCTCCAGTATGAATAGGAGTTGTTTTGACAATTTTGTAACTTGCTGTTTTGACAATTCTGTACCAGACCAAGTCCAACACTCATCGAAATGATCCCGTGATACAACTCCTACCCCACCTTTAATGTTTCACAATAACCAATTATAACTTGTTTAACCTTGCAGGCCAGATTGGGAGAAAACATAGATTTGGTCGTATTTTGTATTGACAAGAGACTGTTTTGTTTATCTGCAGGTAGGACCTTCCACATTTTTCAGTTCAAAGCAGTTCGAAGTGTTTGATGTGGAACTTCTCAGCGTCCAGGATTGCCAAAGGAGGACTATAGCATTCTATTCCGATGTTGTATGCAATTGACAGGCCTTTTTTTTTTCCAATCAAAAAAATTCCTTTTGTTAGTCTGAGATAATTATTATCTGACAAACAGAGATTTTGCTTGGAAATTTGAATGGCAAGTATATCAATTGAATGCAAATTATTTCACCTTTGGGATGCTTGCCTTTTGCTTTCAGTTGTCATTTGATAATCTGATGGCCCTAATGTTAAGGAATGGCACAAGTAGGCCTGAAAAGCTGGCTGTAATTAGAGGCAAAATGAACATTCAAGAATTTAATTAGACTTTCATTAATAACATTGAAGAATTTAATTAGACTTTTCATTAATTCAATAGAAAATTTATTTTCTAACTAAAAGAGATTGTATTTTTTTTTTCTTAAGGCAGGCAAAATAAAAGTTTTAGGAAAATTATGAAGGGATGAATAATAATAAATGATAGAATTTTCATATTAACATATAATATTCATGAATGGTTTTCTAAAATGATGCTGGGGACGATTGCTACTTTTTCTCTTGTAATCTATCATTGGTGAATATAATTAAATTAAAATGATTATGCTATATTTGAATATCGATTGGATTTCAAATAACACTATCTTATTTATTCAAACCTTTTTAGAGTGTATTTTAAATAATATTATTTCATAAATTATTTTAAATTCACACTCAAGTAAGATAAACCTGATTTGAATTCATAATTCTAATCAATTCCATATTTTAAATTTTCTATCCAAATGCAGGTAGTATAATAATAAAACAAAAATTATATTTAAAAATAAAGTAAATCAATTTAACTAGCTAGCACGTGCAAGTCATGTGCTTTCACAACTAAAGAATTTTGTATATTCTTTCTATTTATTATTACAATAATTACATGCTATAATTACATATATGTAACATTCCATACCATATGCATCCTTAGTTTGGGCTTTAGAGGAATCAAAATTCATCATCTTATATAAAAAAATCACATCTTCATGTGATATTAATCATGTTTTTAAAATTATGAAATTTAAAATTTAAATTTTAATTAAATCCAATTATATATATATAAAATTCACAATTTTAACTGAACCTCATGTTTATTAAAGAGAAAATAAAAGGAGCTGGAAAAAAGCATGGTAAACAAGATACAATTTTTTATAGAAAAAAGAAAAATTAATTAGAATACATGTATTAAGCAATGGAGGTGAGGTGATTGCCATATGATACTGCCTTAATGAGCTGTAGTTTCACACTATTTCCTTCACAACCTCAATGCAGTAATTCAATCTTATTATTTATTCTCTCCTCTCTTTCCTTTACGATTGTTGCCCAACAGGAAAAAAACTGGAGGAGAGAGTAAAAACATAAATGTTTTGAGGGTTTCCTTCTTTCTTCTCCTCTCCATTGCCCACCTGAATTCTTCTAATATCATTCCTTATAGTTTTGTTTTTGTTTTCTTTTGTTGGGTTTTCTCTTTGCAATCTATTGAAGCTCCATTGACGCTTATTCTATGCAGTTCCTTTGAAGGCAACTGATTTAATTCACAAGCTTCAAGATTTAAGGGTTTACACGCAAGCTTATAAAGCTCCAGCTCCAAGGTTTGAGAAAGCCGTGATTGCTTTCTCTGCAATGCATTTGTAACTCTAAAGACCTTATTGGGCTATCAACATCGGTGGCCTTTTAAGGTGACTTGTGTATTGCAAATCTTTAATCGCGTGTGATTTATAAACGCAATTCTATTACTTGGCTGAAGATTAGGGTTTTTGAGTTGAAAGAGTATTGATTTCCTGGTCTCTTATCTGGGTTTTTAAGTTTAAAGGGTATGTTCTAATGGGTCATTGTTTGTTTCTTGACTGGTTATAGGATTTAGGTGTCTGGGGTCCTAAGGTATTAGTACCTTGTGCTTTTTTATTTGATCGAAATATGAGTCGTAGGGTGCGGCGCAAAGTGGCAAAGAAGGGACAGGAGAAGGTGGTTTTGCCTAGTTTTCCTGAAATTGAAGATGAGGTTTCATGTTCTGATAGCAATGAGGCTGTTGATTGGACTAGCTTGCCTGATGACACAGTAATTCAACTATTTTCCTGTCTGAATTATCGTGACCGTGCAAGCTTGTCATCAACATGTAGGACATGGAGGGCTCTAGGCGTTTCCCCATGCTTGTGGACGTCATTAGATCTCCGTGCCCACAAATGTGATGCTGCCATGGCGGCGTCACTTGCTTCTAGATGTGTAAATCTTCAGAAGCTTAGGTTTCGTGGAGCAGAGTCAGCTGATGCAATAATACATCTCCAAGCTAGGAATTTGCGTGAAATAAGTGGTGATTACTGTAGGAAAATAACAGATGCAACTCTTTCTGTGATTGTGGCTCGGCATGAGTTACTTGAAAGCCTCCAACTTGGCCCTGACTTCTGTGAGAGGATCAGCAGTGATGCTATAAGAGCAATTGCTTTTTGCTGTCCTAAACTAATGAAACTTCGGCTGTCAGGAATTAGGGATGTTTCTGCTGATGCCATTAATGCCTTGGCCAAGCATTGTCCGAATTTGATTGATATTGGGTTCTTGGACTGTCTTAATGTTGATGAGGTAGCATTGGGAAACGTAGTATCTGTTTGTTTCCTCTCAGTTGCTGGGACGTCAAATATGAAATGGGGTGTGATTTCACATCTTTGGCATAAGCTGCCTAAACTGATTGGGTTAGATGTTTCAAGAACTGATATTGGTCCAACAGCTGTTTCTAGGTTGCTATCATCATCTCATAGCTTGAAGGTTTTGTGTGCATTGAATTGTTCAGTTCTTGAAGAAGACACCACCTTCAGTGCAAATAGGTACAAAGGCAAATTATTAATTGCCCTTTTCACCGATGTTTTTAAAGGACTAGCTTCTTTATTTGCCGATACTACAAATTCAAAGAAAGGGAAAAATGCATTTTTAGATTGGAGGAATTCAAAGAACAAGCACAAAAACTTAGATGATATCATGACTTGGCTAGAATGGATCCTATCTCATACACTTCTGCGTACTGCTGAGAGCAATCCACAAGGTCTGGATGATTTCTGGCTAAAGCAAGGTACAGCAATATTGCTTAGTTTAATGCAGAGCTCACAGGAAGATGTGCAAGAAAGGGCAGCCACAGGACTTGCAACTTTTGTGGTCATTGATGATGAAAATGCTAGCATAGATTGTGGAAGGGCGGAAGCAGTTATGCGAGATGGTGGTATACGCCTCCTTCTAGACCTTGCCAAATCCTGGAGGGAAGGTCTTCAGTCAGAGGCTGCTAAGGTGATTTTCATAGCCAATTATTTTGTGGTCCTGTCATTTTATATAATGTTTAAATTTTCAAAATATTAAGCAGCTTAATCAGATACAGGTTATGATTTTGTATAATATCCACTGCATTATGCTATGACTCACGTAACTCCTGAGCTTGATTTGCTGTGGAAAAGTTGGAATTCAATTGAATATGTTGATTTGTTAAATTATGTAGGCTATAGCAAACTTGTCCGTGAATGCAAATGTTGCAAAAGCTGTTGCAGAAGAAGGAGGAATCAACATTCTTGCTGGGTTGGCAAGGTCCATGAACAGGCTGGTGGCTGAAGAGGCTGCTGGAGGACTTTGGAATCTCTCAGTTGGAGAAGAGCACAAGGTTGAAAATGCCATGTGTTTTATCAAATCTATTATCAAATGACATATGCACTATACTTCTAATTTCATTTGTTTGAAAACTATTACCAGGGTGCCATTGCTGAGGCTGGTGGAGTAAAAGCTTTAGTTGATCTTATATTCAAATGGTCCTCTGGCGGTGATGGAGTTCTGGTCCGGTCTTTAATAACCTGTGCAACATTTTAGTCATATGAAATACTTCAATTGTGTGCATTATTTTTTTTCTTTTGCATGCAATTCTAGTAGCCATTGTATGATAACTAATTCTTGTGCTGGTTTCCATTTGCATGTTTTTCAGGAACGTGCAGCTGGTGCTTTGGCTAATTTGGCGGCTGATGACAAGTGTAGCATGGAGGTTGCTCTGGCAGGTGGCGTGCATGCTTTAGTGATGCTTGCTCGTAATTGCAAGTTTGAGGGAGTGCAAGAGCAGGTGCGTCAATTTGCATTTTAAGTTGCAGGTGAAGAAAAAGTGCATGATGAGAAATGTTGCAATAAACAGTTGGGACTGTGTATTTGTATTAGCTGTCACACTTAATAAAACAGTATACCAAAATGAGATAATGGAAAAGCCTAATTTGAGAGTAAACCATATTCAAATTGCATGATTATATAGATTGCGCAAAGCTTTATTAGAAAACAAATGTTTGGCTGTGATAATATTTCAATAAGGTTCAGTTTGTGGGTTCTGATAAGAACCTGCTCTGATATTAAGTTCACATGTGTTTCCAGTTTGAGTGAGTTTAGTTTTCAGTTACGGTAGATAGCTGATAGAGCTATAGTTGACTTCAGTGTGGGGATTCCAAAATTCTAGTTTGAAATTTGAGACGTTCTACATCTTTCCTGGAATACTTTCTTTGTTATGGTATGTTTTATTATGTGTAATGTGTTTGCTTTTGCACTCAGCAGTCTGCCACTTATTGTACAATATGTGATCTAAAATAACTGTTCTCTAATCATGCTTGCAAATTCTATCCGCTGTCATGGTTCCTGCTTAAACACTGATATGTTGATGTCTGATGATTTTGTACTCTGTATTTTTGTGTGTGTGTGTGTGTGAGAGAGAGAGTTTTTTCCCCTTTTTTGTTGGGGGAGCTGGGAAATGTTGTTGAGGGATTGATCTGTTGCATTTTAATTGGTCAACTTGGGTTTTGCCAGGCTGCTCGTGCCTTAGCTAACTTGGCTGCTCATGGAGACAGCAATACTAACAATGCTGCTGTTGGACAAGAGGCTGGTGCTCTTGAAGCACTTGTTCAACTTACACGTTCACCACATGAAGGTGTCAGGTAGTTTATTTATGCAGTCCTAGCTTATTTTGCTTACATGAAGGTGTCTGGTAGTTTATTTATGCAGCCCTAACTTATATTACTTACTTGAGCAGCTTTCAGAGTGAGTTGCAGTAATTATTTTTGATATTTGTTCATTACGTATCATTATGTAATAATTCTTAGCCTTTGTTCCTGGCTTTCAGCCATGTATTAGTGAAAAACTATATTTGTTCCATGTATTTGTAAATTGTAGTTCATTCTGTGGTGTTTTGTTGTCATGTCTAGTTATATTAGACATATAGAATTCTACTCATAGGGACTCAACTCAACTAAGCCTTTATCCTAAAAATTTAGGGTCGGCTATATAGATTCGCTTTCTCCACTCTAAACAATTTTGGGTTAAATCCTCAAAAAATTTTAATGCTTTTAGGTCATGTTGTACTACTCTCCTCCAAGTCAATTTAGGTCTACCCCTTTTTTTCTTTCTATCCTTTAACCTAATGTGCTCTACTTGTCTAACTGGAGCCTCCGTGTGTCTACGCTTCACATGACCAAACCACCTTAATCTCCCTTCTCTCAACTTATTTTCAATTGATACCACTCTTACCTTTTCTCTAATACTCTCATTACGGACTTTATCTAGTCTAGTATGGCCACTCATCCACCTTAACATTCTCATCTCTGCAACTCTTATCTTAGACGCATATGACTTCTTCAGTGCGCAACACTCACTACCATATAACATATCACTACCAAGCCCGGATAAAGGAGGAGGGTTGCGGTAGATGACAATCAGCGTAAAAATTTCGTCACACCTTATGATATGGATTCTACTCATAGGGACTACAGTAGAAAATTGCTTGCTGTGGGACAATTGTAGTTTAGAAATATGGACCAAAACTTTTAATGCATGCAAGCAAGATTATATTATTTATTAGCAGATTTATCCAATATATGATATTTAAACTGCTCATTCAACAGGCAGGAAGCTGCTGGTGCTTTGTGGAACTTATCTTTTGATGACAGGAATCGAGAAGCAATTGCAGCGGCTGGTGGTGTTGAGGCTTTGGTATGATATTTTGACTGCTAAGTCTTGAATTTTTTTACCCTTCGAAATTGATAGTCTTAGCTTGATTTCACACAATAAGAAGTGCTTTATGGGATATGCTTGTAGAAGACGACAAAGTGCTGTTCAGTTGACTTACGTGACTAGAAGGTCTAATGAAGCTCTTTATCTCATAACTATTTTCTTAATTACTAAATAAATGATTTATTCCTTATCGAATAAAAATATCAATTTTGTCTGAGTACAACACTAATGACAAGTGATGAGTGATAAGAATTAAACAACACTAGGGATTTTTGTTTTTTGGTTTAAGTTGATGTGTTATGATATGAAATTGCTGGTTATTGATTCATCAAGAAGAAAGGTCTGTTTTTGTTAGGGAATATTTTCTTTTTGCTTGTTGAGGTAAAGAATAGTGAAACTGGAGATGATAATTCATGATTGGAACAAATGAATTCCACAAAATTTTGTGCGTGTTTTCATGTTTGGAACCAGGAAAAAAAAGCAGAATTCAATCCTGCAGAATTTAACATAATCAAATAAATTCCATCAAAATAGAGGGAATTTCCAAATGAATTCCATAGAACTTAACTAAAATGTATTAAATCATGTTCATGGCATCATATATGTAAAATCTTGCTTAATCCAAGTCTTGTTGAGAAATATTTATGCCATGTCAATTTTTTTTTTTAATGGCGGTTATTGCTGAAACCATTTGAGATATTTCTTTATGTGTTTGTAATACCGCCAATGGCCAAGTTCCGAGATTTATACTATCATTTTTTGGCTTTACAATTTTTCCTGTAGAATTCATATGATTGCAATTGCCAGATTTTAGCATGTTCAATGTAGTTGAAAGTGCCAGTGCATGTTGAAGGTTTGATCTTATGTGGCTATTCAGGTTGCTCTTGCTCAATCCTGTTCAAATGCCTCTCCTGGTCTACAAGAGAGGGCCGCTGGAGCTCTCTGGGGATTGTCGGTGTCGGAAGCCAATAGGTATGTGCAATTAGTTTTTTCTATTTGTTTTTCCGTTTGTTAGAGATCATAATAAATCTTCTGATTGCCCAGTTAATATATTTTATATTTGCTTTTTTTATTTGTTCAACCAAAGAAATCCAGTTCCCTCCACCCCATTGTGTGTAGATTCTTCAAACCAGAGTGATCTTCCTGGTGGAAGGCAGAGATAAACAGTGGCTGCATAAAGTGGGTGCCTGAGTGGTGTGGCCAAGATTTTAAATAATGGAATCAGAATCAGAATCATAAACTGATTGAATTGGTCTGTTTCGGACCCAATCGTCTGCCACCATGAATTTCTTTTAACCATGAGCAAAATGGCTAAGTCAACATTAAATCAAGGATTGAACTAAATATCACAGCAATATTGTATATCCAATAATTTATAGTAGAAAAAGGAAAAGATCAAAGACACAATTTGAAAAAAAAAAAAAACTCTAAATAAAAAATTTAAATTAACATTTCAATATGGGGCTGAAAGCAACCATATAAAAGAAACTCTAGTATGTATTAAGTTTAAAAATAAAAATTAAAACCCCAGCCCATGTTATATATATATTAGGTCTTTAAAAGGTAACTTTAAAAAGAGAAAGAAAAACACTCTCTCTCACCGTCACTCGTCCTCCCCTAGTGGTTGCAAAGGTTTCACAATGAAAAAAAAAAAAACTTCTGGAATTCTATCAACAGTCTTGCCATTAGACTAGGTACACCCCCTCCCCAAATTCTCTCTCATCCTTTTCTTCTCCTTGTTCTTCTTCTTCTTTCTTCTTCCCCTTCGTATCAATAGAACCAAAGACTCTCTCAATTCTCCAAAAAAGTAGGAATTTATTTTTTTTAATTGCATCAGTCTTTGCCTAGTGCCTAAGGACAAACGACACTAAACAGCAGAGAACAAGGCAAGAATTTCTAATTTTACACAGATCTGCCATATGTCATGTCGCTTATCACCCATTGCACCCATCTCAGACTGATACAGGACTGTTTCTCTGTGATTTCTGATTGGTACATGAAACAACCAATATCAGATCAGTCCCCTCAAAATCTGTTACATATTGTGCAATATGTAATGGATGATGTTGTTCTCCTCTTCTGCGGGTATTGAGTGCTGAATCTGGGAATTGGATATGCAAGACAGGAAATGAAACACTGGATGGGTTAGTTAACCATCGCTCTGATGCCTAAGTCAGCAATGGGAATTGGACTATGAAAGGATAAGCTTTGGTGTAGATACCTGTTAAGATTAGGAGTTGGTAGTTGAGTGGGACTAGGAGTCATCCTGTCTCAGAGTCCTGATGTGAACAAATCTTTAGTTTTGGCAAATATCTCGAGATTCTTATCTTGTAAAGTGATCTGAGTATCGTGCGTAAGGTTGGGTGAGTAACCCCTTTTCCGAGTATCCGAGTATCCCATGGTTACTCGGTTCAGGCATCTAAGTATCCCACAGTTACTTGTTACTGGGTACCCATTTTGGTGACTGTAGCATCAATGGATGATAACCATAAGTATGGGGCATATGGTTTGAGAAAATGAATTTGCAAGTAATCCACATGGCGTCTAACAATTAACATGATTGTTTCAAGGATGGAAGATTAATCCCTCCAAAAAAAAAATGTAAGAAAAATGTCCATTTAATTGATCTTAATTTGCTAACATCTGATCATTATAAAGCTAAATAAGGTTGGCATTCCTGCATCATCAAAATGACACACCTGACATCTGTACTTGTATGACTGGTTCAAATTATTTTTGCCCTTTACAGACTGCTAATTGCTTACATATTCTTGGTTTATCTTCAATCCTTGTGATTTTTATATTATTGTTGTTCTTGGCACAGTACTTGACTACGTGTATATGCAAATACTGTAGGAAAAAGATTTTATTTTATTAATCATGTTTGAGTATATGTGCTAATGTTATATATATGCTTGTTGGTCTTTATTAGCATTGCCATTGGACGAGAAGGAGGTGTTGCACCTCTAATTGCTCTGGCACGATCTGAGGCTGAGGTTAGTATTTTGATTTCTTAGTGGCCAATGTCTATAAATTTTCTAGTCATCTCAAGCATTGCTCTGAGAGATATGTTAATGAGTGCATCATTGTACATTTTATTTATTTATTTTCATGTCATGACAAATAAGTACTTACATTTTTTTTGTTCTAATTTTTAAATTTTATTGTCCCTTTTTTTTAACTTCAATATTCATTTATATAGGTGTTTAGAGTCTTCAATTCTTAAATAAGTGGATAAATTTCTAGAAACTTGACAACTTTCCTCTTGTTTTTCCTGTTATTTGTAGAATGTGACTGAAGCTCTATTTATATTTTCACTTTTAGGATGTCCATGAAACTGCAGCAGGGGCACTTTGGAATCTTGCTTTCAACCCAGGTAATGCTCTGAGGATAGTAGAAGAAGGTGGAGTTCCTGCACTCGTGCATCTATGTTCTTCATCAGTATCAAAGATGGCGCGCTTCATGGCTGCATTGGCATTGGCATACATGTTTGATGGAAGGTATTAAGTCCTTTGAAATCCCAATTAGGTTCTGGTCTGTAGGTTATCTCCTTTCTGCATGCATGGATATCATATACATACACATAGACCGGAATAGTCTTTGGGGGGTTGGGGGAGCCCCTGTCCCAGTCCCTCCCCCCTTGAACTGGACTGGAATCAGTGGTTCAGCCCGATCCGGTCCAAACCATTTTTTTAAAAGAACAATTTTCAACCTTTGGATTGCCTCAATGCAGATTGAACCAGAATCGTGGGGAACTGCCCCCCTGCAGTCTGGTTCAAGTTCCTCCCGTGCATGAACTAGAACTGCTAGATCAGACTCAGAACTAGCCCACGGCCAGCACTACATATCTTGATATTCCTGTGAGTTGTATTGACCATATTTGTTGAAGTTAATCCAAAATTGCGGTCTCAAAATATAATTGAAGTACTTTCTCTGTTCTATTATAGTCCGTGTTTCCTTTTATTATGGGATGTCCTGTAATATCCTCAAACAAAACAAAACTCAACTTAATTCAACTAAACCTTTATCCCAAAAATTTGGGGTCGACTGTATAAATTCTCTTTCTCCACTCTAGATGATTTTGGGTTAAATCATCGGAAATGTGTAATAATTCTAGGTCATGTTGTACTACTCTTCTCCAAGTCAGTTTATGTCTACTCCTTCTTTTCTTTCTATCCTCTAACCTAATGTGCTCTACTTGTCTAACTGGAGCCTCCGTATGTCTACGCTTCACATGACCAAACCATCTCAATCTCCCTTCTCTCAACTTATCCTCAATTGGCACCACTCCTACCTTTTCTCTAATACTTTCATTACGGACTTTATCTAATCTAGTATGACCACTCATCTATCTTAACATTCTCATCTCCGCAATTCTTATCTTAGACACATACGACTCTTTCAGTGCCGAACACTTACTACCATATAACATGGCCGGTTGTATAGTTGTACGGTAAAATTTTCCTTTTAACTTATTGGGAATCTTGCAATCACATAAAATTTTCATGGCACGTCTCCACTTCAACAATCTGGCTTTAATCCTATGACTAACATCCTCCTCACATCCCCCATTTACTTGAAGGACTGAGCATAGATGTTTAAAGTGATTACTTTGGGACAGTACCACTCCATCCAAGCTAACTCCTTCCCTATCACCAGTTCGGCCTTTACTGAACTTGCAATACATGTATTCTGTCTTCGTTCTACTTAACTTAAAGCCCTTTGACTCTAGAGTACTTCTCCAAAGCTCTAGCTTTTTATTGACTCCTTCTCGTGTCTCATCTATCAAAACTATATCATCTGCAAACATCATGCTCCAAGAGATACTCTCTTGTATATGTTTTGTCAATTCATCTAAAACTAATGTAAAAAGGTAAGGACTTACACCTGAACCTTGGTGTAATCCAACTGAGATAGGAAAATCTCTTGTGTCCCCTCTCACTGTGCGCACAATAGTAGTTGCTCCTTTATAAATATCTTTCAACACTTGTATGTACCTAATAGATATTCTTTTTTGTTCTAACACTCTCCATAAGACATCTCTCGGAACACTATCATAATCCTTCTCCAAATTGATAAAAACCATGTGTAGATCTTTCTTCACATCTCTATATTTCTCCATCAAGCTTCTAATGAGAAAGATCGCTTCCATAGTTAAACGACTGGGCATGAAGCCAAATTGATTGAGAGAGACAGAAGTATCGTGACGTAGTCGATGTTTCACAACTCTCTCCCATAACTTCATTGTATGGCTCATAAGTTTAATTCCCCTATAGTTTGAGCAACTCTGTATGTCTCCTTTATTTTTAAAAATAAGTACTAAAATACTCTTCCTCCATTCATTAGGCATTTTCTTTGAGTTTGGAATTTTATTAAACAATTTAGTTAATCATGCCACTTCCATATCTCCCAGCCACTTCCATATCTCCCAAACACTTCCACATCTCAATTGGTATTTTATCGGGTCCACAGGCTTTACTCACTTTCATTCTCTTAATAGTTTCCTTTACTTCTAAAGATCTAATCCTTCTAGTATAATTCACGTTCTTTTCTATTGATCTATAGTCTATATTCACGCCGTTACTATTTTGACTATTATTAAAGAGATCATCAAAATAATTTCTCCATCTTTCTTTAATTTCCTCATCTTTCACCAACACTTTTCTTTCTTTATCCTTAATGCACTTAACTTGATTGAGATCTTGATATTTCTTTTCTCTCATCCTTGCTAATCTATAAATATCATTCTCCTCTTATTTAGTTTCAAATTTCTCATATGACCTTTCAAAGGCCTGCGCTCTTGCTTTACTAATTGCCTTTTTTGCCTCTTTTTTTGCTATCTTGTACTGTTCATATGCCTTATTATTATCACACTTAGGTAATTTCTTATACCATTCCCTCTTTCTCTTCACTGCCTTTTGTACTTCCTCATTCCATCACCATTTCTCTTTTGAGGGTGGTCCATGTCCTCTGGACTCTCCAAGTAATTTTCTAGTTACTTCTCTAATCTTTGATGCCATCTGTATCCATATACCATTGGCTTCCATATCCGGCTTCCATATCTTCGGACTCGAGAAACTCATTTTTGAACTTCACTTGCTTTACTCCTTTGAACTCCCACCACTTTGTTCGAGCTACACTATTTCTTCTAACCTTACTTGAATTGTTCCTTAACTTGACATCTAAGACCATTAACCGATGTTGACTTGTAAAAGCCTCTCTCAGAATGACTTTGCAATCCTTGTATAAAGCTCTATTTGTCTTCCTGGTTAAGAGGAAGTCAATTTAGCTTTTATGTTGCCCACTTTTGAAAGTCACTAAATGTGACTCTCTTGTTATAAAGTAGGTATTTGCTAGTATTAGGTCGTATGTCATAGCAAAATCTATGATGCTTTTTCCTTCCTCATTTCTGCTGTCAAAACCAAAACCTCCATGAGCATTTTGAATCCACATCATGAGATGTGACGAAATTTTTACGTTGGTTGTCACCTACCGCAACCCTCCTCCTTTATCCAGGTTTGGGACCGGCTAAGTACAAACTACTTAGGCGGAGTTCTCAAACAAAACAAAAATATTAGTAAAATTGGAAAATTAACTTTAAACCCATATTTCTGTGAATGCTATTGCATTCTCTAGAATAACTGGTCTATTAATAGGACTGCTTTTATGGGATGTAGTAATTATATATGCTGAGAAAAACATCTACTGTTAAAATAATAATAAAATTGGAAAATTAACTTAAAACATATGCCTGAATGCTATTGTATTTCTCTAGAACAACAAGTCTATAGGACTGTTTTTATGGATTAGGAAGTACCTGATTACATGGAATCATAATTAGTAGGAAATGAAGCTTTTTCCCTCCCAGTTAGCCAAGCATCCCCCCATTATCACCTCCAAAAATAGAAAAGGGAAAAAATTCCTATTGTATCTCTTTTTTTGATATAAAATTTTGGAAAGGGCATGCTAGTCACCCCAGAATAATCCAAATGTTAAGTCTTTACACTTTTTATACATTCAATTTCCAACTCCTATATATATATATATATATAATCCAATAAAATACTTCCGAGAGTAGGCAGAAAATGCACTTAATTGCTTGATATCATTCTCTATCACCTCTTATTAGAACTTGTGCTATTTATGTCTGTTTTCAAACATTTTAGAAACCTCATTACTTCATACTTAAATCCTCCAAAATAAAGCAAATTTTGGTTAAAATAATAATTTGTATTTTCTCTTTATGCAGAATGGATGAATTTGCATTGATAGGAACTACGACAGAAAGCACTTCAAAGAGTGTGAGCTTAGATGGGGCTAGAAGAATGGCTTTGAAGCACATTGAAACTTTTGTTCTGACATTTTCTGACCAACAAACCTTTGCTGTTGCTGCTGCATCATCAGCTCCAGCAGCCTTGGCACAAGTAACAGAGAGGGCTCGTATTCAAGAAGCAGGACATCTCAGATGCAGGTTATATTTCTCTCCCTCTCTCTCAACTTCCTTCTCCCAAAACCGTCATTAAGCTGCAAAATTCTCTTTTCTCATGCTGCATCCCAGTTTCCTGGAGATCTTTTTCTGTTCAATTCCTAAGGTTATGCTGAAACCTAATCAGGCTATCATGTCTTTTGGCATTCTTGTCTTCTGGGGATTGCACTACACAAATATTCTTCATTTCATTCTAGGGCCATCTAATCTTCTTCATAGTTGTTCCTTGGTACATCTTCTCATGAATGAATTCACATTTACAGGTTCACTGTTATTATTTATTTATTTATGTGACATAATACCTACTAGTCTTTGTTTTGATATTCCTGACTGGTTTCCCTTTCTGCCCTGCATTTCTTTTTCGGTCTTAGTGGAGCTGAAATTGGAAGATTTGTTGCCATGCTACGAAATCCCTCTTCCATACTCAAGGCTTGTGCTGCATTTGCTCTTCTCCAGGTATTAATTGCATGCTGGGAGCCTGAAACCCCCTCTCCTCAATATCTCTGAAAGTTTTCACTTCCAAGCTCTTTGAGCTCATTATTGTTACTATTTCTCTTCCTATAAGATTATTGAATGAATGTTCTTTTCCTAAAGATTTATTATGTGAACTTGATCCTTCCTGCAGTTTACCATTCCTGGAGGCCGGCATGCTATGCACCATGCAGGTCTTATGCAGAATGCTGGAGCTGCACGAGTTGTGCGTGCTGCAGCTGCTGCAGCAACTGCACCACTTGAAGCCAAAATTTTTGCAAGAATTGTACTGCGGAACCTTGAGCACCACCAGATAGAACCTTCACTTTGAAGACGGGTACCGATCCTAGCCTAGAGTCATTGTTGGAGCCCTATTCACACACAAAGCACAACTTCCTTCGCGAAGGAATTGGAATTCTTCTGTTTTATGATCTCCATGTAGAGAGCCAACCGACGTGCTGCTCAATGTAACTTTCTCCGATGTAGAGGGTGTTTATTTGGTTTTGAGAGTTTTTTTTTTCTTCTTATTGTAACATTCCTTGTCATATATTAGAAGTACTTTTGGTGGGGGATTGATCTAGAATAATTATGTCTCTTTTCTTCTGTTATCTGTATTCGTTGTGACATACATTCCATATAATGATATTGAAGCTGTTTGAGACTTGTATTGAGGCTCAATGCTCGACATCTTCGAGAATCCTCTGGATTCTTGGTTGCTGTGCAATTTGCATTTGCTTATGTAGCGTCACCACTTCCATGGCATGAATTCCAGGCCATGTTCAAAATTGTACTTTACAATGGTCAATGATTATTTATTTATTTATTTATTTATTGTTTTTAAAGTTGAGAGAGCTTTCATTAATGGGAAACAATCATACATGGGCTACAATCATACATGATTTTAAGGTCCATTCTATATACAACCTAGCCCAAGAAAACTAACCCTAACCAAAGAGGCACAGAAGAAACCTGCCACCAGGCCAAGGCAATCACCAGAGATATGTCAATGGGAAGAGCAGCAGGGTCAGTGTAGCAAGGCTATATCAAAGAACCAAAATTAGTCTCTGGTTAGTATTAAAGTTGCCAATCCTGGCAATGGTACAAAAAACTTAATATGCATTCGCAAGTGTATGGAATTGCATAAGTAATATAATAGATTGTCTTTAATTATCAAAATTTATATTGATTTCATTAACATTTAGACTGTCGAATTAACTTGAAATAAGTAAATTAGAAACAACTTATGCTAAGATTAATTAAAATTAAACTAAAATTGACTTTAATTGAGAATTAGGTAGCAAAACAACAAAGATGACAATTAAAACTAATGAAAATAAGGTTAGAGATTTCAATTGACCCATCATGCAATTTTACTCAATTTTGTTATATAATCAATTTAACTATCCTAACAAGAGCAATAACACAAATATATCTAATAATCTTTACCAGACATTATTAAACCTTTCAATTAACCAAAATAACCCAATTTTACCAATAAGAGTTATTAGTTAACCAAAGCATTGAAAACCCAAGTTATCAAAAATACTTCATGGTATTTAGCCTTGGTTTCCACTCTTAGCTAAATAATCTATGTTAATGGTTGTTAAAATAAGATTCATTATATGCTTTATGGCCAAAACATGAATAAAGAACATTCAAGTATTATTTCAAACACCCAAAATCATTAAAATAAAAAACAACAGTTAATTGCTAAAATAGAGAAAATATATCAAAATTGATAAAATTCTTTTGGTCAATTTACATCAAAATCTCTAGCTAAAAGATTTAACTACTCATAATATTAATTATCAACACAAACTTAACAAAATTGTATCCAAACATCATAATAATAAATGGGTATTTGAATAAAATAAAATAAAAAAAATAGATGAAAAGAAGAAAAACTCTTAAGTTTATATAGAAAAATTACTCCTAGCTCCAATCTCCCTTAGAATTCCTCCTCAAGAAGCTTGCTCTCCCTTAAAAATAGAGTTTTGTAGAGCATATTAAGGGCTAAGAGACATTCCCTCTGCTAGAAAAGAGAAAAGATGCTTTAACTAACTCCTTTTTGTCCTATTCTCTCTCCTTGATGTGTTGTCAAAAACTGGTTGGTGAAGAAAAGCTAAAAAATGCATCCCACACCCTGTCTGTGCACCTGACTCCATCTCACAAACAGGTTGTGGGATTCATTGCCTCTTTCATTTCATTCTCTTATTCTTCCCACAACTTGGGTGTGTTACCTCTTTTGTTTCCATGACTTGATTGTGGGATTTATTGCTTGAAAACTTCATTCAACTTTTAACTTTTATTTTTCTTAAATTCTTCATCATCAAAAAGCACTTTTAATCTCTCATTGCACAAAAGCAATAAAAACTAATCAAATTAAAAAAAAAAAATTTTAAGTTAATTACTTTTAAGAAACACAAATAAAATTTAAGACCAAAAATAATAAAAATTAACATTGATAAAAACTATAAAAATAGCAAAGCCAAAAGCAAAGCCAGGAGCCAATCTCGCACAAATGGCAGGTCATGAAGGCACCGGAAGGCATGAGCAAGGAGTTGGCATCACAGCGCTCCATGGCATGTCAACCAATGAGAGTCAGCCACATCAATCGGTGGGGAAGTACTCCAGAGGTGTTGATCGCCGAGCATCAAACCTCCAAGAAACCCAACAACCTTAAACCTTATTAACACCAATCCTAGCATTACAAATAGGAGTGTGCGATACCGGTTCCGTTCGAGATCTGCCTAAGAATCAGAATCGAATTAAAATTTTAATACAATTCTAATTCAGTACTTCGTTGTTTTGGTATAGCTTCGGTTCAGTTTTCAGTTTCAGTTCGGTTTGATACAGTTTTGATTTAGTTCTTAGTTCTTGAAACAATTTTATGTAATTATTTCCTTAAAAAATCATATTTGAAATAACTTTTAAGTTTTGAATTGGGTTATTAATATATTATATATTATATAATATATCTTTTAATTATTTATAAATTATATAATCCTTAACTGTAAGGTCCATATGTAATTTAGGGTTAATTATATTATATAATATAATAATATAAGTATATTATATAATATATATTTTAACTATTTATTAATTATGTAATATTTAACTATAAAATACAAATATAATTATGAATTAACATTTATATATATATATATAGTGTAATAGTATATTTACGATTAAAAATTATAAGGTAATTTAATGTATTTATAACTAAAATTATTAAGAAAATATAAAAAAATAAATATAATATTATGTTGTATTTAACTCACACGCACACACACATATATAAAATCATAGAAAAAAATATATATAAATTCAGTTATCAATTCAGTGTGATTTTTTAGTTTGATCTAGGATTTGATAACCGTGCATAACTCTAGTTACAAAGTAAACGGAGATACAATAATCCCCTCAAAAAGATAGACATCACTAGGTTGAAAGACGTAATTTCATTGAGCGAAATCAATTGCAATTGACACTATTTAAAAAAATAAAAAGTACACTGAGAGAAAACATGACAATATCTTAAAGAATTTGCAAATTGCATTAGAAACCCTTGCCATGAAGCCCTCAACTTGCATGCAAAAACCCAAAAAATAAAAAAAGGTTTGTATAGTCTTGCTCGGAGGTACAAGGAAGAGACCCACTTTTCGGGCAAGGTAGGAGGCCATCTCTTGCGTGGATAGGGCAGAGGATAGCCAATGACTTCGGCAGTGGAAAAGGACTGAAGGCCCGTGTGATTTAACCTTTGGACAAATAATTTATAGCTGTTAGTTGATAATTGATAGTAACTGATTTATATTGTAACACCCCGAAATTTTAATTTTTATGAGCATTTGGTATTTTAATTTTATTTAAATTTTAGGAATTTTTTTTGAGATTTTTCGGATTTTAAAAATCGGGTTCGATTTTCCGAAAATATAAACTTTGATGATTTTTAAAAATTAATTTAAAGACCACGTGGCAAAACTAAAAATATATTTGGAGTCTACGTATTTTTCTGAGTTTTACGGAATTTTTTCAGAATTTTTGGACCTCGTTTTCGGTCCCGAGGCAGAGTAAAAATTCAAAATTTTGTATTTCGAATCGAACCGGCCGAATCGAACCGGACCGGATCGGACCGGTCGAATCGGACCGGCCCTTTTCCTTCTTCCTTTTTCTTTCCCCGCGCGCGCGTCCCTCTCCCCTTCTCTCTCTCTTTTCTCTCTCCTCCCCTCCCCTGCCGCCGGCCAGCCGCCTCCCCTGCGTCCTCCTCGCCGCGCCTCACTCGGCCGTCGGCCAGTACGGCCGACAACGGCCGGAAAACGCGCGCGATCTCCCCCCTGCGCGCGCCGCGCCGCTTCGACTTCCTCGGCCAAATCCGGCCGATCCGGCCACCAATTGGACCGGGTCTTGTGTCCAAAATCATCTACTCGGCGAGAGCTTTCCATAGACACCAAGAACGCCGAAATCCATCGAGCGGATTGTCCGATTTTTGCTCGGGAAGATTTTAGCCCATTTCGACTTTTGGGCTAGATTTCTGGCGTGAATCCACGAAAACCGAGGACACCAGCACGCTCCATTCGAGAGCTTCGCGCGACATAAATTTAATTTTTCCGACACCGTTTTGATGGGTCCCACGGAACTTCGCGATGTATTTTCGAGCATTAAATGAGCTTAGAAAATTCTGAAAAATTTATGTACTAACCCCGTGTTATGGGCTTCGTAGGTATCCTCGATTCGCGGAAATTCAACAGTTGACCGGGTCTGTAAATTTCGGGCCAGACAGACCCGTTACCAGAAAAGTCCCAGAATTGGATCGAGGTTTTGGCTAGCCCCCATTGTCGACGTCGGCGCGTTCAAGTCGGAATCGGCAAAGGTAAACCGAACCTTGCTTTTTCGTAATTTTCTAGTGCTTAAATAGGATTAAAAATCCATAAAATATTCGTGGTAGCTTAGAAAATTACGATTCTTTTTGCAATAGCTTAGTAATATTGCTAAGGACCGCGGGCAAAGTTTTATAATTTTTAGAGCTTGTTTGGCGGTTTTGCAAAAATGATCAATAATAAGGACTAAATTGAAATTTTGCGTATTGTGATGGATGGTGATTTGATGGGCGGGAGGGGCTATGTGATATGATTGAACTGTTGATATATGGATTGTGAGTATAGAAGTGTGTTTTGAACCCTTTTGCGGGTTGGGTAGGTCTTAGGTATAGGAGACTACTGCGGATTTTCTACACGACTTAGGGCGTAATTGTTCTTTTCTTTGTTTGTATTGAGTCAGATTGTATTAAATAAATGTAATATGATTGTCAGGTGAGCCGGGACAGCCTTCTTCCTCCGCCCAGCCGCCACAGTAATTTGTCGTCAAGTCTGTGAGTAAAATATTAATTTTAATTGTAATTTAGATATTATTATATGTTCAAGATGCCCATGCATCACTTATATGCATATATTTATGTAGTTAAACTCTAGGCACGAATTATGTTGCATTCATAATCGTAATGTGCCATGAATGTTGTTGTGGTAATTTGGAGCGGTGTGCGTTGCGTGCGTGTGATGTGGTGTGGACTATGGATAGGGCGGGCGATCACGGCTTGAGTAATTCATTGGGACCCGATCCTTCGAGGGGTAGTCACGGCTTGAGTAATTATTGGGACCCTCGATTTGGTTATTAAGTGGAAGTCCGAGCTTGAGTAATTACCGCACCAGGTTGGATTTAAGAGAGTCAGATAGGGATAAGCTCCCATATGTTATGATTGATTCTACAGGGTTTGTGATTGCTCCAAATTACCTTTTGTATGTTATTATTTGAACATGTTGTTGATGTTCCTTTTCTCTCTACAGGGTGCATTAGTTCTAGATAGTTATAGAGATTATGGTTAAAATTGATATTTTACTCTCTGAGTCGAACGCTCACTCCTGTTCAATATTTTTTTTTCAGGCTACAGGAGGATTTTATTTTGGTTAACCTGCTTTTCTCCCTCGCAGGTCAATTATTACTGTTTGTATAAACTTGTTAAATCTTAGAATTTCCGCATGTGTTAGAAATGTTATTTGATTTGGAGTCCGTAAACTAAATTATTATTTTGGGACTGTAAACTTAATATGCTATGCATGTTTGATGGATTGGATGAGGAGCTCCCATTTATTATTATGTTGATGAGTATGTGGAGGGTGAGCTGAGCTCCCCAATTGACTATATATTGTGTTTACAGGTCGGGTGAGTCGAAAACTCCCCGTTGGTAAGTCCATTTTATGGCCGGACTCTGTCCGTTTGTTTTCTTGATATTGGGCCCAAATGTGCCTTAGAGTTGGGTTAATGAACAGTTAGGCTTACTACGGGCCTCGGGGGCTTTAGGCTGGCCCAGGTCCTAGTGCCGGTCCCCCATAGGTTGGGTCAGAACAAATGTAGTATCAGAGCTTAGGCTCCAGATTCTTAGGGAATGTTGTCTAAAGTGTTGGGAAAAGTCTAATAGGAGTCACATGCGGAAAAATAGGGTCCATATTCGTCTTGCATTGTCGTCTTTGCTTCTAGTTTCTGCTTCATATATTGTGTGTAAATATGAGTCTATAGAGTGTGCAATGTGCGCTTTGAATTTTGTGGGCTAATCTTTTGAATTTCGTGAAAATGCGTAGAAGCGGGAGAGCCGCCATCGCACGAGCGGATGTGCTGACGAGGTGTCGACAGATGAGGCGCCGCCCCAAGGAGGCGGGTAGGAGGCCTAGAGCCGCTCAAGTAGAAGAGCGACTACCCACGGTCAGAGCAGTCTTTCATGGCACAGGTCCCATGGACCCCATGGCGCCTACTCTAGCCGGGTCTGCAGAGAACCATCGACATGATGACGCAGATATGGTCCACCCTCCACAAAGCAGCGATCCCACCGCACCAAGAGGGGAACCTTACAAGCAGATCATAAATTTTAAGAAGTTGGTGCACGGTACTTATGATGTGTCGACGATGCATATCGGTTTCGATTCTCGCAGACGAGCAGAATGATTGGCTGATAGAAGATTGATAGAGTGTGTGCGGCATGTCATGGGGCCCATGCCTACAATGGATGAATGACTACGTGTTACCGGATGGAGGGTTTGACATGGGCTCGTTGTGGAACTTTTATCAATCGGTTTGTGCGTAAAGCTTGAGATCGAAGCAGTGGGCCTTTGAGGCCCTAAGGCGAATGGCGTGTCCGTAGATGAATATGCTCTGAATTTCGAATTGAGCAGATATGCCCCTACTGGCGGGCTACATAAACTATGAAGGTGAAGAGGTTCCTAAAGGGGCTTGACAGGAGGTATGCGAACCTGGCCATGATGTCGGATCAGTCTTTTGATGTGGTGGTTGATCGAGCGCATGCATTGAGATCGATTATCCGTGGATGACAATGGAAGAGCAAAGAAAAGCAGAGCAGAGGTTCCTCGGTGTCCCTTCCATGGGTACTCCGGGCGGTGGTGGCTGGGTAATTACAGAGGAAAGGGTAGGAGCAAGAGAAGTGGTTTTGAACCGACCACGAGGATTGAGACAGTGCGGATCCAGCGGTGGTCACGATTCGAAATGCAGCCTGGTCCAGTTCAGATCCTCCTTGGCACCTTGTGCACAGTGTGAAAGAGGACAGTCTAGACCTTGTTTGATGGGATCAGGAGTATGCTTCAGGTGTGGCCAACCGGGTCACTTTGCTAGAGAATGCCCCATGTTCAGCGAGCCACAGATGGGGTCACAGGGTTCTCATTGCGAATGTTCCTCGGCTTGATTGTATCCGGCGCTTCCAACATGGCGGCGATCGATTGGCCAACAGGCCGAGGACCACGGGGACGAGGATTTGGAGGCATATCAGTAGGTAGAAGTCGATCGTGGTTACGCCACTCGGGGTCAAGCTCGGGTTTTCACCGACCCACCAGATGCTCAAGCTTCAAATGCGATTGTGGCGGGTATTCTTACAGTGCATTCTTATGAGGCTCATGTTTTAATAGATCCGGTGCTACGCACTCATTTGTCTCCCTGTGTTTGCCATGAGGTTGGGTAGAAACCCTACAACTTTAGAGTGCCCTTTGTCGAGGCTACCCCACTTAGTGACAACATAGACGTAGACATGGTATTTCCGGTATCCGGTGGTAGTGGATGGAAAGATCCTCCCAGACTTGGTTCCTCTACGATAATGGATTTCGATGTAATCCTGGGGATGGACTGGTTGGCAACTCATTATGCCACCTTAGACTGCAGGAACAAAAAGGTATACTTCCACATACCTGGTGTGGAAGAGTTTAGTTTTGATGGTGACAGGAGCGTGGCTCCGTATAATTTGGTGTCAGCAATTAGTGCTAGAAAAATGTTGAGGCGTGGATGCCAAGGGTATTTGGCATTGGTGAGAGATACATCTGTAGAAGGTGTCAGCATGGAAAATGTTCCTGTTGTCAGAGAATTTATGGATGTCTTCCCAGAGGAGCTTCCAGGGTTGCCACCAGGAAGGGAATTAGAGTTTTGCATTGATGTTGTGCCGGGTACAAACCCCATATCGATGCCACCTTACAGGATGGCACCAGCAGAATTGAAAGAGCTGAAGGAGCAACTACAGGAGCTTTTGGACAAGGGTTTTATACGTCCGAGCACTTCACCCTGGGGTGCTCCTGTTTTATTTGTGAGAAAGAAGGATGGGTCATTGAGGTTGTGTATCGACTACAGACAGCTGAACAAGGTGACTGTGAAGAACAAGTATCCACTTCCTCGGATCGATGATTTGTTTGATCAGCTCCAAGGGGCTAGATTCTTTTCCAAGATAGACCTGCGATCAGGCTATCATCGATTGAGAATCGAGGAATGAGGACGTGTCCAAAGCGGCTTCGAGGACAAGATATGGTCATTATGAGTTCTTGGTGATGTCTTTTGGACTCACTAATGCACCAAAGACCTTCATGGACACGATGAGCAGGTGTTCAAGCCATTTTTGGACCGTTTTGTCGTCGTATTCATAGATGACATTTTGGTATACTCTCGGACCGAGGAAGAACACGTGTGGCACTTGAGGATGGTGTTGCAGACGTTGAGGGAGCACCAGCTATATGCCAAATTTTCAAAATGTGAATTTTGGCTAGAAAGTATCTCATTCTTGGGACACGTGGTTTCAAGTGACGGTATTCAAGTGGATCCCAAGAAAATTGAAGTCAGAATCGATTGGCTTAGGCCTACAAATCCACCGAGGTGCGAAGTTTTCTGGGTTTAGCTGGCTACTATAGGCGTTTTGTACAAGATTTCTCCAGGATAGCGGCTCCCTTAACTAAGTTGACCAGGAAGAATGTTCCATTCATTTGGACAGATGACTGTGAGGTGAGTTTCCAGAAGCTTAAGGAGTGTCTAACCACTGCCCCTGTGTTGACACTACCTGTGAGTGGTGAAGGATACACTGTATTGTGACGCCTCGAGTTGGCCTAGGGTGTGTTTTGATGCGAGAATGGAAAGGTAGTGGCTTATGCTTCAAGGCACCAAGAGGCATGAGCAGAACTACCCCACCCATGATTTGGAAATGGCGGCTGTAATCTTTGCACTAAAGATTTGGAGACACTATCTGTATGGTGAAGTGTGCGAGATATACACCGACCACAAAAGTTTGAAGTACATCTTCCAGCAGAGGGATTTAAACTTAAGACAGAGGAGATGGATGGAGCTTCTGAAAGACTATGATTGCACCATCCAGTACCACCCTGGGAAGGCCAATGTTGTGGCAGATGCTCTGAGCAGAAAATCTTACGCGATTTGGCGCACATTTCGATAGAGAGAAGAGACCGTTGATTCGGGAGGTACATGAGTTGATGGATCAAGGTTTAATCCTAGATCATCGGATGAGGGGGTATTGTTGGCTCACTTTTCAGTGAGGCCAGACTTGAGGGACAGAGTTAGAGTTTCCCAGCACAGAGACCAACAATTGATGAAGATCATAGAAAGAGTACAGCAAGGCGAAGGTGGTGAGTTTGGATTTGCCAATGATGGCGCCCTAGTGCAAGGTTCTAGGATATGTGTGCCCGATGTGGACAACCTCAGGAATGAAATCATGCGAGAGGCACACTATACAGCATGCATGTCCACCTGTGTTCCACCAAGATGTACCATGATGTGAAAGATAGCTATTGGTGGAATGGCATGAAGAGAGACATAGCAGACTTTGTGTCCAAGTGCTTGACTTGTCAGAAGGTGAAGTTTGAACACCAGAGACCGTCAGGGAAGCTGCAAGAGCTCCCTATCCCAGAATGGAAGTGGGAAATGATCACTATGGATTTTGTGACTGGGTTGCCTCGTACCACGCGAGGATATGATTCGATATGGGTATTTGTAGACCGCTTGACCAAATCAGCTCACTTCTTACCTGTGAAGACTACATATTCGTAGGGCAAAGTATGCCCTCTACATTCGAGAAATAGTCGATTGCATGGAGTTAAACTTCCATAATATCTCGACAGAGGGCCTGATTCACTTCGGTTTTGGAGAAAGTTGCAAGAAGCACTTGGCACAGTTGAACTTGATGCGGCTTTCCACCTCGAGACAGACGGTCAGAAAGGACAATCCAAACATCGGAAGACATGCTTCGCATGAGTGTCTTGGATTTTGGAGGTCAATGGGATGAGCACTAGCTTTGGTGGAGTTTGCCTACAACAACGATTATCACTCGGCATAGGGATGGCACCCTATGAGGCACTATATGGAAGAAAGTGTAGGTCTCCTCTGTGTTGGACAGAAATGGGGGACACCAGGGTGCAGGATGTAGACCGAGTGCAGTACACTTCTGAGGTAGTTCCTTTAATCGAGGAACGATCGAGGACACTTTCGATGAAGTGAAGAGTTATGCGGACCCAGACGGAGGATGTGGAGTTTGCGATGGCGACTATGTATTCTGAAGGTATCTCCAATGAAGGAGTCATGAGATTGGAAAGAAGGGCAAGTTGGCACCTCGGTATATCAGACCTTTTGTGGTTACTGATAGAGTTGGAGCAGTTGCCTAACGGTTGGAGCTACCACCCAACCTTTCTCACGTTCATCAAGTGTTTCACATCTCCATGCTCAGGAAATACATTCCGATCCTTCTCATGTCTTTGCAATGGATGTGATAGAGCTAAAAGAAAATTTGACATTTGAGGAGCAGCCTGTAGCCATAGTGGACTACCAAGTGAGACAACTGAGATCAAAACAGATCCCTATGGTTAAGGTTTTGTGGAGGAGTCAGTCAGTGGAAGAGTGCACCTGGGAGTCAGAACGGGACATGCGTAGCAAGTACCCTTATCTGTTCAATGTATAATCATGTTCTTTATTCTGCCTTGTGTAAAAATTCGAGGACGAATTTTCTGTAAGGGGGGAAGAATGTAACACCCCGAAATTTTAATTTTTATGAGCATTTTGGTATTTTAATTTTATTTAAATTTTAGGAATTTTTTTTTAGATTTTTCGGATTTTAAAAATCGGGTTCAATTTTCCGAAAATATAAACTTTGATGATTTTTAAAAATTAATTTAAAGACCACGTGGCAAAACTAAAAATATATTTGGAGTCTACGTATTTTTCTGAGTTTTACGAAATTTTTTGAATTTTGGACCTCGTTTTGGTCCAGGCGAGTAAAAATTCAACATTTTGGATCCTGAATCGAACCGGCCGAATCGACCCGGACCGGATCCGACCGATCGAATCGGACCGCCCTTTTCCTTCTTCCTTTTTCTTTCCCCGCGGCGTCCTCTCCCCTTCTCTCTCGTTTCTCTCTCCTCCCCTGCTGCCGGCCAGCCGCCTCCCCTGCGTCCTCCCCTCGCCGCCGCCTCCCGCACTCGCCCCGGCCGTGAGCAGCCGAAAAACGCGCGCGATCTCCCCCCTGCGCGCGCCGCGCCGCTTCGACTTCCTCGGCCAAATCCGGCCGATCCGGCCACCAATTGGACCGGGTCTTGTGTCCAAAATCATCTACTCGGCGAGAGCTTTCCATAGACACCAAGAACGCCGAAATCCATCGAGCGGATTGTCCGATTTTTGCTCGGGAAGATTTTAGCCCATTTCGACTTTTGGGCTAGATTTCTCGAAAACCGTGAATCCCACGAGAAAACCGAGGCCACCAGCACGCTCCATTCGTCGAGAGCTTCGCAACGACATAAATTTCGAATTTTTTCGACACCGTTTTTCGGTGGGTCCCACGGAACTTCGCAGTGTATTTTCGAGCATTAAATGAGCTTAGAAAATTCTGAAAAATTTATGTACTAACCCCCGTGTTATGGGCTTCGTGTAGGTATCCTCGATTCGCGGAAATTCGACAGTTGACCGGGTCTGCAAATTTCGGGCCAGACAGACCCGTTACCGGAAAAGTCCCCGAATTGGACCGAGGTTTTGGCTAGCCCCCCATTGTCAGACGTCCCGAGCGCGTTCCCGAAGTCGGAATCGGCAAAGGTAAACCCGAACCTTGCTTTTTCGTAATTTTCTAGTGCTTAAATAGGATTAAAAATCCATAAAATATTCGTGGTAGCTTAGAAAATTACGATTCTTTTTGCAATAGCTTAGTAATATTGCTAAGGACCGCGGGGCAAAGTTTTATAATTTTTAGAGCTTGTTTGGGCAGTTTTTGCAAAAATGATCAATAATAAGGACTAAATTGAAATTTTGCGTATTGTGATGGATGACTGATTTGATGGGCCCAGGAGGGGCTGTGTGATATGATTGAACTGTTGATATATGGATTGTGAGTATAGAAGTGTGTTTTGAACCCTTTTGCAGGTTGGGTAGGTCCTAGGTATAGGGGAGACTCTGCCGGATTTTCGGCACGACTTAGGACGTAATTGGTCTTTTCTTTGTTTGTATTGAGTCAGATTGTATTAAATAAATGTAATATGATTGTCAGGTGAGTGGACAGACCTTCTTCCTCCGCCACCGCCACGTAATTTGTCGTCAAGTCTGTGAGTAAAATATTAATTTTAATTGTAATTTCGATATTATTATATGTTCAGCATGCCCATGCATCACTTATATGCATATATTTATGTAGTTAAACTCTAGGCAAGAATTATGTTGCATTCATAACTGTTAATGTGCCATGAATGTTGTTGTGGTAATTTGGAGCAGTGTGCGTGCGTTGGCGTGCGTGTGATGTGGTGTGGACTATGGATAGGGCCAGGCGATCCGCTTGAGTAATTGGTGGGACCCGATCCTTCGAGGGGTAGTCACGGCTTGAGTAATTCGCTGGGACCCTCGATTTGGTTCTTAAGTGGAAGTCCGAGCTTGAGTAATTCGCTGGCACCAGGTTGGATTTAAGAGAGCTGTATAAGGGATCAGCTCCCATATGTTATGATTGATACTACAGGGTGTGTGAGTGCTCTAAATTACCTTTTTGATGTTATGATGTGAAAATATTGTTGATGTTGCATTTCACTCTACAGGGTGCATTAGTTCTAGATAGTTATAGAGATTATGGTTAAAATTGATATTTTACTCTCTGAGTCGAACGCTCACTCCTGTTCAATATTTTTTCAGGCTACAGGAGGATTTTATTTTGGTTAACCTGCTTTTCTCCCTCGCAGGTCAATTATTACTGTTTGTATAAACTTGTTAAATCTTAGAATTTCCGCATGTGTTAAAAATGTTATTTGATTTGGGTCTGTAAACTAAATTATTATTTTGGGACCTGTAAACTTAATATGCTATGCATGTTTGATGGATTGGATGAGGGAGCTGAGCTCCATTTATTATTATGTTGATGAGTATGTGGAGAGTGAGCTGAGCTCCCCAATTGACTATATATTGTGTTTACAGGTCGGGTGAGTCGAAAACTCCCCGTTGGTAAGTCCATTTTATGGCCGGACTCTGTCCGTTTGTTTTCTTGATATTGGGCCCAAATGGGCCTTAGAGTTGGGTTAATGAACAGTTAGGCTTACTACGGGCCTCGGGGGCTTTAGGCTGGCCCAGGTCCTAGTGCCGGTCGGGCCCATAGGTTGGGTCGTGACATATATTAAGTGTTCGATAAAATTTAATTTAATTAATATTACTTGTGTGTAAAATAACTAATAAAAAGTATATATATATATATAATTTATTTTATTATTAAAATAAATATATAAATATTAATTTATTGTTTATTTTATTATTGAAAAAATAAATAAAAATTAAATAATATAAAATTATATGAGTAATATATATTTCTAATAATATAGAAATATATTACTAAAATGAATTTTTTATTTTGAAACAGTAACAGCTAATTGAGAATAATTTTAATTTCATAACTTTTTGAAATGCAACAATGAGTGTATCAGTTGAACAATAATAATTTGATACTTTTACCAAATGGATTTGGAATAGTTGGATATGAAACCTCCGTCGTTTGGTACTTTTACCACACGGGTTAATAGTAGTTGGATATGATATCTCTATCAGTTATTCTAAACCTATAATCTAAACACCACCTAAGTATTAGAGAAAGAAACTGATAAAGAAAGTCTCGCACTAGAACAACTAGAGAGAGAGCCATTGACAGATTTGAATTCATAATTCTTGATTGCGTGGATAAATTTGAAATTTTATGTATCAAAGGCTAAACTCAAACATTAAATAAGATTGTTTGGAAGATCTGGTCAAGGGAAAGAGAAGGCCCCAACCCAAATTTCTTCTAAATGGGGTGAGCTTTTCAGCTCCAATTTAGTGTTTGCTTAAGCTAATTAAACTTTTCGTTATTTTATTTTGTTTTTTCTTTTTTATGTTTAATTTGATTCAATTCTTGGTACTTTAATTTTGATTTAGTTTAATTTTAAAATAACTTTATATAATTATTATCTTTTAAAATAACTTTATATAATTATTATTATGAAAAGTCATATGTAAATTAATATTTAACCGTTAAAGTTAATTATTAATAATGTTATATCATATGATATATCTTTTAATTATTATTATAATTTTCAACTATAAGATGCATATATAAATAAAAATTAAATATATTATATAATATATTAATAATTAAGAATTATAATGTAATTTAAAATATTTATAATTAAAATTATTAAAAAAAGTAAATGAATTAAAGATAACATTAAGTTTTATAAATATATAATTTTAATTGCATAATATAGATAATTGTATTGAAAATAGGTACTAAGATACTTCTTCTCCATTCATCAGGCATTTTTTTGGAAGTTAGCACCAGTGAAATGTATAATTTCACTTCCATATCTCCCAAACACTTCCACCCCTCCCAGGCTTTACTACTTTTTTTCTCTCTCTAAGTGCTTTTTACTCTAAAGATCTAATCCTTTTCAAGATAATTTCACATTTTTTTATTGTGTTATATAATATACTCACTCTATAAGATGCATATATAAATAAAAATATTAAAATGTAATTTAAAATATTTATAATTAAAATTATTAAAAAAAGTAAATGAATTAAAGATAACATTAAGTTTTATAAATATATAATTTTAATTGCATAATATAGATAATTGTATTGAAAATACACAGGATTTTTTTTTTTTTTTTGGAAGTTACGCACCAGTGAAATGTATAATTTCTCCATACCAACCCACCCACCACCCCCCCAACCCAAAAAAAAGAAAAAACTAATTCTGGTGCAAATGCTGGTGCTTACAGAATTTGCAGCAAAGCTTGATCCTCGGTAAGCCCAAATAGTCCAATAAAGAAGTTCCTGATTGATGAAACCCATCTATAAGATGGAGGTTCTGTTTTTATGTGCTGGCATGATGCTTGGTCCTCCAAATAGGGCACTATATACTTCTTCATATCATTCTGAGAGATGTCAAGGTGATTCCCGGAGACATTTACGAATTTAACTTTTCCTGCTTCATCTAGTGTTTTTAACCCAATCCAGTCTTCAGTGTAGAGCTTAGTCTGCAACAAATACAAGATGCTAAAAAGAATTACAAGCTGTCATTAAATGAAATTAAAGGGAAATGAAAAATGAGCCACAAATGCTACATCAAAATGCGACTAGGTGAAGACACAAGAATAACCTACAATATGGAATTAGAAGCCCAAGATCCAACTTATTTGTCCTGCAACATAAGCAGGATTATGCAAATGATGAATTTTCATTCCTTTAGCATTTACATGAAGACTTGCTCTTAGGTCTTGAACCTTTTCCTAATGGCTGCAAGCCCAAGAACTCTACTGTCATGCTAGATGATGGATCTTTCAGTGAAATATAAAATGTCAGCAAGACAAATAGCTGCTGAAATTTGGCCTAAAAGACTTCTGCAACTATACATTCTTATTGCCATCAAAATAACTATGATATTAACATATATCTCGTGAAAGGTGATGACCGATACTACTTGGCCTACTGCAAAAAAAAAAAAAAAAGAAGAAGAGATCATGCATCTCTCTCTCTCTCTGCGCACAGGAATGTGTTTTGCATGGACTCCAACACCTATTTAGTAATGTTCTTTTTTTCACAATGATTGTGCATTCAGATTCCAAGAAAATCCAATTTGTCAATTCCTTGTACCACGGAAAAGGAAGAATTAAATGATACTTTTTTGTCATTCTGAAGTATATAAAGAATGCAGCAGCCTAGCTCTGACTCTTTCCATATCAGGTATTATAAAGGAATGAGAGAATTACTTCTTGTGCAGGCAGAACAGGAGTAAAGGCTCCATCTGGATAATACCCAAACCAGGAGGTTTCCTTGGGTATCAAAACTGCGTCCTGATCAAACTGATAAGCATAACCAAGCTAGTCAAAATAATTGTTAAACACATTATTTGAATTAGATAAAAAGAATGTTACAAAAACAAAATGACTTAACTGACCATGATTAAAATCAAATTCTCTAAGCTAGCAAAACGTTCCTTGTAAGTAGAATTTTTTGTGATTTCATTGTTAAGTTTGGGAAGAAACTTGCACCCTTTTAGATAGTCAGCAATGTCCTGCAGAAAGAAATAGTTCTCACTTTTAAAAACACGGTTTAAGAAAATAAATTCAAGTGAAAATTATTGAAACATGATAAAGGAAATGCAAAAGAATTGGCATCTTGATCCAGAAAGCAATGAGATGACAATACAAAACAAATTGTAGGGAAGTAGCCATATGTGATCTGATACAGTAATGTTTTTCTTTTCATTTTTTTCTTTAACATTTATCTTTTTTCTGAGCAAAGGTGGGACTAAAGTCTACTGAAGATTGAAGGTCAAACAACTAGGAAGAGAACCAGCAGTAGATCAGCACAATTAAGTGGTAGTCTGATAGACTCACAGTTGGGATTTTGATATAACCACTGGGAGCCAAGTGTTCCTGCAATGTCATCACAGATAAGCAACTCAACATGAACTCAGTGCAAAGGTTACAGAATAATTAAGGATAAAAAGAACAATGAAGTCACCTGTCCATGGTAAGAATGAAGTCAAATCACAACTAGTACCAGAGCATGTGATTTTACCAAGAAGGCAATAAATTATGCCCTTTACTTCCCATTTCAATACATCAACATTCATAAAGTAATTTATAAAATTTACCTGAACATAGCTGCTGTAGATCTCTAATCGGATTAAAGCATCCACAAGAATGCATACAAGGCCAGACTGCAAAAACAGGACATTTCAAACTAGACAGCACAGAAGACAACAGATCCAAACAAACATTTCTGGGTTCCTGTTTAGCTAGTAGGCTTTATTTAAAACCAAAATAAATTAAATGGATCGCTGAATTGAGTAGGATTAAGAAACCAGCACTTACTCCACAGAATGGAACTGAAGCAGTACCAGCATGGGGACCTGCCAATGAAATCAAATTCTTAACCTGTTACAGACACACATGCACACACAAGGGACATTATAAACAAAAACAACAATGATGAAGTGTAGAAGGGACATTACAAACAATGACATGACAAGATGACTAGATAAGGGAGAACAATAAGTTAGACATGGGATGATTCAAATCTGTTGTGGAACATAATCTAATTTGTAGGGCCAGAGACCAGACATGCAGAGATGAAAGCGAAGATATAAGTTTTTTACAGATTAGTACTTACAGCAGGTCCTCCTTCACAAAATTCAATAATTCCTCGACCAACCATGTTACCCTGTAAAGTAGAATGATTATGACAAGTGTTAAAAGATAGGTATGAAGGAGCAACTACTATTATGCGCACAGTGGGAGGGGACACGAGATTTTCCTATCTCAATTGGATTATATCAAGGTTCAGCTGTAAGCCCTTACCTTTTTACATTAGTTTTAGATGAATTGACAAAACATATACAAGAGAGTATCTCTTGGTGCATGATGTTTGTAGATGTTATAGTTCTAATAGATGAGACGCGAGAAGGAGTTAATAGAAAGCTAGAGTTTTGGAGAAGTACTCTGGAGTCAAAGGGTTTTAAGTTAAGTATAACGAAGACAGAATACATGCATTACAAGTTCAGTGAAGGTTGAACTGGTGATAGGGAAGGAGTTAGTTTGGATGGAGTGATACTGTCTCAAAGTAATCACTTTAAATATCTCGGCTCAATCCTTCAAGTAGATAGGGGATGTGAGGAGTATGTTAGTCATAGGATTAAAACCGGATGGTTGAAGTGGAGCAGTGCCACGGGAGTTTTATGTGATCGCAAGATTCCCAATAAGTTGAAAGGAAAATTTTACCGTACAGCTATACGACCGGCCATGTTATATGGTAGTGAGTGTTGGGCATTGAAGGAGTTGTATGTGTCCAATATAAGAGTTGTGGAGATGAGAATGTTAAGGTGGATGAGTGATCATACTAGACTAGATAAAATTCGTAATGAGAGTATTAGAGAAAAGGTAGGAGTGGTACCAATTGAGGATAAGTTGAGAGAATGGAGATTGAGATAGTTTAGTCATGTGAAGCGTAGACATACGGAGGCTCCAGTTAGACAAGTAAAGCATATTAAGTTAGATGATAGAAAGAAAGGAAGGGGTAGACCTAAACTGACTTGGAGGAGAGTAGTACAACATGACCTAGAAGCATTATACATTTCTGAGGATTTAACTCAAAATCGTTTAGAATGGGAAAGAGAATCCATGTAGCCGACCCAAAATTCTTGAAATAAAGACTTAGTTAAGTTGAGTTGTTGATTTTTATGCTAATTGTAAAACAGATCCAAGAGTTGAACAATGGAAACTAGAATGACCATGAAAAGGTGAACCAATAAAAAGGAAAGCAAAAATATTTCCAAATCTCCCCTTCAGTTAATGCCAGCAACAAATAGAACTCATATGTAAAAAATTATGCATGAGGGATCAAGCATATCTCATCAGAGTGCAAGGCCTATTAAAATGCATTCAATTTACAAAATGGTGAATCAATAAACAGATCAATTTACACATACACATTAGAAAATTAGAGAAAGAAAAATAAGAAAAGAGAAAATTAGAGAAGAAAAAGAAGAAAAGATGAGGCTAGATGATGCTCCATAAATGCTCTAGGAGGACATAAAATATGCATGCATATGGCACACAATCAAGTAAAAATCATGCAATATGAAGCAAATGAAATTTTAGCTTCTTAATCACCTGAGAAAGCCCAACTATGCTGTAACCATTAGCGAGCTCACTCATACTCTTCACCTGTGAATTGAAATATAAATCTTGTTTGCAGACAAGATAAAGTTGAAGTGGCGAAAGAAAATAGCAACATTAAAACTATTTCCCAATAGCTTTTACCACCTTCTCACAAGCAATTGCAGTCTGCAATCACAATTTTAACAAAATACCATCAGATTGTGAGATACGGCCCTTTCAATGACATGTGCTCAAATTATAGTTTCAAGTATCACCTGCTCAAGAAGAGGCATGGTCCAAGAATCCCATGATCCATCTCCAATTTCTCTGCAGAAAGGAAATGAAAAACGAACACTACATTCAGGATATGCATTTTGAATTCTGCCTTGTGTATAAGCTTGATCAAGAAGACATGATTCCAGGTGCACAGATGCATAGGAATAAACAGAACACATTACTACAAGCACATGTGCATGCACAAGTAAACAAACAGACAGCAACAAGCAAAAAACTTTTACTGTCAGTACGATGCTCGAAAAAAATATTGGAATGCATGTTTATCTCTCCTGACATTGCATATTGTTGTAAAAAGATTCACTCTGTGATAGGTGAGGACACCTCAAGAACAAACTATAAGGAAAAATTTACATCTTAAATGGCCTTCAAAGAGCTGAAAGGAGAGAAGGGGCAGGGGGAACCAAAGGCATTCAACTACGCGACAAAACCACTACATGGGTGTTTGGCAAAGTGGTTCAGGCCACCTTTGCACCCTAAGACGTAGGTTTGTTCCACTTTTGATAACAGTATCAATTAAATGCTTTTCCTAAAGATAGGTGACCCATGAACTGTGTTCTCAGGGCCTACAAGAAGATGAAAATGTAGTTGATGGGTAGCTTATATTTCTCAACTTTGGGTAGGTCACCAAATAGATAAATTATATTTAACAGTTGCCAATTGTGAATTTGTGATTAACATAATGATGCACAAGTTATAGCATACAGGCAATATCCTGGAGCACCGGACCAGTTGCTTAAGAGCTCAGTGAAGCGAGTGACCCCTCGATTACTGCATTTATCACCAATACCTGACACAAAAATGAATTCAAAACATCAGTGTAGTATGATAAACTTGATGCACATACTACCGTCTAAGGTTCCCTACATGGAATCCCCAACTTCATGCTATTGTTTCGGTGTAAAATGTTCCTTACCAACTAGTTTGAGAGTTCAATTCAGCATTGCTTACATCTTACAGCCGGAGTTAAACCAAATCATAGTTTTGTATTAACCAGAAGAGCATATATCTAACAAAGTTACAGGCAGAGTTTAACCTAATTAGAGGGCCAACAAAATAAGAAGAGAAAAAAGTTTACTCTTCTAATCCTAAAAGGCAGGAAAAAGGCCAAATATTTCCAGGACACAAGGTCAATCACTAGCGTAAATATTCGGTCACGTGTAGATTTCCTGTTTCCCAATACCCAAATGAAGAAAAAAAATACAAAGTCCTTATGTCATTTTCTATATTCTTCTTCCCTATAATTATATGACAAACCAACTTAGGAAATGGCAGAATAATCCAACCAAAATTGCAGCAAACCAAAGGACAGAGGACAGTTACATGTGATTCAATGAATTACTTCATTTCTCATAAGGAACTCCAAGAAACTATATTGTAACAGAAAAAGGTTTCAAAAAATTGTGAAGATGAACACATGATTTACAGGCTCGCTTCCATGAATAGAAACTAATGTAAATGGGTCAAGTAGCGAAGCGAACACGACAAAATCTTGAAGAGAAAGGAAGAAACACAACTCCATAAGCTTGGACACTAGAGATAAATAAAAGGGAGAGAGAGAGAGAGAGAATTACCGTGCAAAACTATAAAGGGAACAGAGTGTGCGAACGAGATGAGACTGAAAGTGAAGAATATTATAATAAAGGAGGTTGGAAGAAGACCCATTTCTGCTTGAAGGCTTCTGGAAGGCCAGCACTAGGATTTATAAGTTGAGAGATATTCCTGGGACTTGGGAGATAACAGAAATCTCAGCTAAGGGGATTGACGCCTGGCCTGGGGGCATGAACACGAGAAGCTTGTAAAGGGAGAACAAGCGCCAAGTCCAACCACCCTTCCTGAAGTTAGTAGTTGACGACTGCTGTTAGGTATGGGTTTTATTTATAATAAATTTCAGTTTCTTATAAAAAAATAATATAAATATTTTCTCTTGAGATAATTTTTTTAAAATTAATAAGAATCCTAATTATAAAATTAAAATAAATGAAAAAAATTCAAATAAACTTAGTTTATCACTTTTTTTATAAATTAACAAATAAAATTCTTTTATATTAGTATAATTATGAATCCATATGTGCTTTATTATTAATTAATTTTAAATTATAAATAATATAAAATAACATAATTATTTATTATTAATCATTCTGATAATAATATAAAAAATTCAAAATAAATATATCAAATTTTATATTTATTTTATTTTTAAAATCTCACAGTTTTAATTTTTAAGCGGCAATAATGCTTTATCCATTATAATGATGAGGATTAGCTTCCTTAACTTTTGTTCTGATTTCACCAACTCGGCTAGTTCCTGACTATTCATGATCATTCTTTTAAGTTCTACAATTTTGTGAGAAAAATAATGTTTATAATTAAATTATATTAAATTTTTGAAGTCATATTTTTTCAACTACAGTTAAAATAATAAAGTCACACAGCGCACCTACTATCTTTCAAAAAGTTAAAAATAGCCAAAAATATGTTTTGTTTCCAACTAAAAGATACACCTTTTTCTCCCTTTGTCCTTCATTTGCATCAACAGCTGCCCCAGGACTGATTGTATTGAATCCCATTGTGGGTGTTCTGTACCCCCAGCTATGAACTCTGAAACTCTACCGTCAACCTCTATAGCACTGCTACCTGCCTCTTTCTTTGCCCCATTTCTTCTCATCAATTGCTTAATTTCTTCTACGTCTCTCCATCGTTGCTGCATGGCACACAAGTTCCTCAATATAACATAATTTCCATCATTCAATGGCTCCATATTAAGAGCCTCATTTAATACTTTCTGAGCCCTCATAACATCCTTAGAATTTGCACAAGCAAATAGGAAAGAGCTAAGAATTATTTCATTGGCCTCATAAGGCATACTCTTGATCAACTTGTCAGCTTCCTCCAAGAGCCCTGCCCTCCCCAATAAATCAACCATACATCCATAATGCTCAATTTTTGGTGTCAGCCCAAACTCATTCATGGCTTTAAACCATCTCTTCCCTTCCTCTATCAGACCACCATGGTTACATGCAGACAAAACACCAATCATGGTTATATCATTTGGTTTAATCCCTTCACGTTGCATCTCCAAAAATGCTTTCAGTGCTTCATCACCACACCCATTAACTGCATATCCATTTATCAAAGCATTCCAAGAAGCTTGTTCCTTCTTAGGCATATTGTCAAAAACTCTTCGTGCTTTAAAAATTTCACCACATTTTGCATACATATGGACAAGTGCAGTCGAGACTTTGGTTGCTCTATCAATTTTCTTCATGCAAGCAAACTGATGAACCCAACCTCCCAATTCCAGAGCACCCAAATCAGCTATAGCTGGCAGGATGCTTACGATTGTCACTTTATCTGGTCCAAATGACGTGCTTGTCTGCATTTCATGAAACAATCTCAATGCTTCATGGGGTTGTTTATTTTGAGAATATCCGCTAATCATTGCATTCCAAGAAAAAAGGTTCTTCTCTGGCATGGCATCAAATAGAGATCTAGCAGATAAAACATCACTACTATTGCAATATCCATTTATCATACTGGTCCAAGAGATCACATTCCTATCCGGCATCTTATTAAACAAACTTCGAGCCGAGTCCATATCTCCCACTTTAACATAACCGTCAAGCATTGCATTATATGCTGCAGAATCTTTGGTAGGCATCTGATCAAAAAGCACCCTTGCAGTGCCCATATCTCCGGACCTAACGTAACCACCAATGAGAGCCGTCCATGACACCAGATTTCTCTCACTCATTTCATCAAACAGTTTTCTAGCCATACCCAACTCCCCTAACCTTGCATACATGTCAACCAATGCTGTTGAAACGTACAAATCTAAACAAAACCCAATCTTTACAACATGACCATGCATCTCTAAACCTTCCCAAACGGCCATACTCAAACCACAAGACTTGGCCAACACAGTAAATGTGAAATTATCGGGGAGGAAACCTGTGCCCCTCCTAAGATCCTTATAAAGAGTGAAAGACTCAGCAAATTGGAGCATACCCACATGGGCTTTGATCATGGAATTGCAAAGGAAGGTATCGTCTTTGTGGGGCCGACTATCAAACATCAGGCGAGCATGGCGGATAATTGCGAGTGGTTCAGGTATGCAAGCTACAAAAGCAAGAGAGGCAGAGGTAGTGATGAATTTTGTGAGAATGTTAACGTTGGTTTCAATGGCGTTCCGAAGCATAAGAGCGTGGATTTGCAGGAGGGTTTCCCTCGTCTTTGTTCTTTGAAGAAGAGAAAGGCATTTTCTTTCTACTGGACTCCAGAGAAGCTGCTGCTGCCGCCCCTCCTCTAGCATTGGTTAATATAAAAACTTCCTCCCGGTCTCTGGATCATAGAGATCGTTCATCTCATCTCTTCTGAACGGCGTTTGGACAAAGAAAATCTGCCACATTGCTTCTGAACGGCGGTTTTCCTCTGCGTCGTTAGAGTTAATTGCAAAATAAATATTGAATTGGACAATTTTTTAATTTTATTAAATTATTAATTGAACAATTAGAATTACTATTAGGTTTCATTTTCGTTTTTTATCAAAAATAATGATTGTGTTTTAATTCAATCATGTTAAAATTATTTTTAAAATTATAAATTAAAATTTTAATTAAAATTAAATAAAAAATATGCATGTTTTTAATAGAAATGTTTTCTAAGTCGATAAAAAATTTATATTATATTGAAAGTTCATATTTAATAATAATAATAATAATAATAATAATAATAATAATAATAATGATAGAACGAATTTGATAACTAATTATTATAATAAGAAGTATATTATTTAGCGTTAAACTTTATTATTAATAATAATTTAATTTTATATTTTAAAAATTAAATTATTTTATTATTTACGTATATGCCTATGAGATCTCTCTTTTTAAATTTTATCTTAAATAAATTTAAATACGTCTTTAATTAAATTCATTTATTAGGTATACATATATAATTTCTCATAAAAATTTATTTATTATATTATAAGGTGGTCCATTTTTACGTGAAAATGAATGTATATATGGAGTATTTTATAATATTTCTAGAGAAGAAGATGCATGACTTTTGGCTTAGAAGTAAGTTGGCTTAGCAAGACAAGGAGTACATAAGCAGGAGAAGAAGATGAGTAAAGCAAAAGTTAGCGTCTTTAAGATCATTGTCAGAAGTGAAACTGTGGGTTTGTTTAGCCTCCTCTGGAATGGTGGAAAGTAGTAAAAGTAGCAAGATTAGTGATTGAGATGAGGTATGATATGAATCTGATTTTAAGTAGGATGCGTTGAAGGTTTTGTAGGAAATTAATGAAGAACAAAGAGAGTGTAATCAGGAGATATTCGAAGGAAATGAGTGGGTTTGGTGACTTTTATATGAGATGTCTTAGAAGGCATATGAATAATGTATAGAAGCAAGCAACAACAACGAAGAAAAGGGAAAGGAAATAATGGCGGAAAAATTATGCATTTTTGGGACATATTTATCTCTCCTCCTTTCATCTTTGAATATTCAATAAGAACTAAGAAATGAGATATTATGGACTCATCATGAACGACCATGAGACCAATGCAAAGCCGAAATGGAAGAAGAACAACTGTGTGCTAACTGTTAACTGCAAAGTGAAGCTCCAACCTCACATACCAGATTCATCCCTCATCGATCTGTTATTATTGGAAATAAAAGTTATTCGTTGGTTGACTTGATAAGAAATGGCGTGAAGGATTTGGCTGCTTGCATTTGCATAACTGGTGTCATTTTTTAGGAATTATTAGGTGCATCAGGTGTATATATACCTTCTTTTATGTGGGATCTACTTCCTATATAATAGGAATGATCCACTTTCTATGAGAGAGGTAGCACTATTTTTTAGTGTATAAGTGTACCTAATAATTAGCCATCATTTTCTTTTCATTTGAAAAAATAAATTGATTAGTCTCTTTATATTTACCCTTTGGAAAGGATTAATCTTTCGTTAACAAAGTTTAAAAAATAGAATACACTATTTCATTTAAAAAATTTTTTTATTAATCTCATTTTAAAAACAATAAATGGTTATATTATTAATCTTTTAAAATTTATAGAAAAATATCTTAATTTTAAAATAGACGAAGGACTCAATTTTGACATAATAAAAAAAATTAGAGAAATTAATTTATTCAAAATTATAATTAATGGTACTAGAAATTAACTTGTAAATTTCCCTATTACAATAAATGTATAAGAAGTGTGAGGCAAGCTTTTGTATAATTCCGCCATATGATTATGAATTGAAAATCAACGCAAGACTGAACAAGGAAAGGCTAGCAATTTAAAAAGGGAGAGAGAGAAAAATATTTACATATATATTCAGACGGTGTAGTGCTGGTTAATGGCGTCGATATCCTACCCCCTTAACTTGGCAAATGATTCAACCTTTCCTTTGAGTGTGTGAAGCTCCCTCATCCTGCAGCACCACCGTCACAACTCAGAATCAAGAAAGAAAATATGTCAGGTATTGAGTGGGATGGCAAATTTCTAAATTCAGAGGAGACTGACCTTGCAATCTCTGCACGCCTTTTAGCTTCTTCTGCCATGATACTGATGTCCCTAAATACGGGCCTCTCTGGAAACATTTTTGTTTCAGCGGACTGAAGGCCATTCAGTGTTCGCTGCTCAGCCGCCCACGCAGCTTCACGTGCTTCCTTACCAAAGTCCTTGTTGGTGAATGCAGTCTGGTAAATTGCAAAGATTACTTGATTAGTACCAACACATGAATGAGGACTCAGGAGCTGCAGATGACTTTAATTTTTTTTTTAATTAGTATTTCAATACTTACCCTTTGCTCGACCACCAGACCCCAGGCTTTTCCACTGAGTGCATAGCGCACAGCAAATTTGATAGGATCAAGAAGGACGTAAGTCAGAATATTGTACAACCAAATCACACCTGTCCACCCTCAACCAACACTTCTGATTCCAGCAAATTCCCAGTTTGTATGGGCCGATATCAAGGTTGCTATCTGAATTGAAATCAACATAAAGCTTTCCATGAATAAAATTGTAGGGTTGGTTGATGGATTATTTAAAATGTAAAATGATAGGATTTCTAGGACTCGTTACCATTTGGGCAATTATGAAGGCAGCAATAAGCAGAAGGCCTGGACGTTCTGTGAATGACCAGCCCCTGGAACGCGTCACAAATATCAAGGCCTGGCTAATGGTACTGACTTGAAGGTATATAGCTGATGCTAATTGTTCCTTAAGCTTATTGGCAATTGCTTCATCTTTCATGTTAAAATGGTGCTGGTTGAAGCTCCTGACACCAAAATGTTTCTGCAAAGTAATGGAAAGTTTAACTTCAGAAGAAGTATGGAAATTTGAGAAAAAAATTTGATGAATGTTAGGAAACAAAAGAAGGGAATTACCGGAAAGAATTTAGTTTCATAAGCTGCCCAGAAGAATATGACTGTCATTAGAGCCAGGTAACAGCCAAGGACAATGCCAATTGCAAAAATTTCACTGAGCTTCCAATTGTCAGGAAGAGGAGAAGGCTTGATTTCGTCTTTGGATATGGTCATTATGGTACCTAGAAGCCAAATGGTAGGCTAAATTGATGAGGAAGGAAGAATAATGTGCATAAAAACACAAAAGGCATGCAAATACTACAGACAATAACAATGGGTAGAGAAACTAGAAAAGCTAACCATCATTAAGAATGGCAATGACTAGAACCATGAAAGGAGGAAAGTCAAATTTCCAGCAACAATTCAGCAACATAAAACCAAGCTGTTAAAGGAAAACCAACTGCAAATGAGAAATAACCGAGGGTTGGGTGCATTTCATAAGTTTCCATTCATAAAATTTCAATATGTGAGGGATTCTTACCACCATACGTATAGTGATAGACACTGCATATATCTGGCAAGCCAAAAAATAACTTTAAATTTCTATTCATATAGTTAAGCTTTTGCTGATAATTTAATCATAACTTGGGGATTGTAGCTAATTAAAGATTACTGTGTAATTTTTCATTCTCTGGAATATTGCACGACTTGTTAAGACAGCGCTAATGATTACACTCAACCCAGGTTCTGTTAGAACGATGTCAGAGGCACTTCTGGCAGCATCCGTGGAATCTGCTACAGCAATTCCTGTGTCAGCTTTCTTCAAGGCAGGTGCATCATTTACTCCATCACCAGTCATTCCACATATGTGTTTTCTAGTTTGTAGTCTCCTTACAATCTCATATTTATGTTCTGCAAATGAAATAATGCAATCAGAATTAAACAGTTAATTGACACTTGAAAGAGTTTTCGCTGTGCACAATAGAACTAGCAGATTTACCAGGGAAGACACCGGCAAAACCATCAGCTTTCTCAATGAGCTCGTCAATTGGAAGTGATGCAGCTGCTTCATTCTTGCCTTCACCAAGCAGAGATGAAGATGGATACATATTTGTGCCCATTCCAAGCCTCCTTCCAGTTTCCTTGGCAATTGCTAGTTGGTCACCTGCAGATATCTTATTAGACAATATTACAGTAGAAAAAGCCCTTTTCAAAAAAAAAAAATTTCTTCTGATATATTAGGAGGTTCACTGGGACTTGGACTACAAAATAGGAATAGGCCGGACCAAAAGGTACATGTCACTGTATATTTTTGTTTATCCATATGCATACAGAGATATCTAGAAAGTCAATTTTACCATCTCCCAGAAAGTTGTTGAATATAGGCAAAAAATAAACATTACCAAATCACAGAAAAACCACAAACGTTACTACCAATTTTTGCCATGAACCACTACTAATTACTATCAATGTGGAAGCAGCTGACTTTCCTAAACATTAATTTGAACCTATTATAGATTAACCAACTGACACAAACAGGATGGCTGATAGACACTGATGGTAACAAGATAAACCTAGTCCCCATAAACGGATAGACATTACAACATTTCAGGTTTAATGCACATATATATCACTTCCAAATAATTTGACAGTAGCGAATGGAGAGAAAAAAGTAAAGCAGTTAATCACAAGAGGACAATAGCAATGGTCTCTCACCTGTGATCATTTTAACACTAACTCCAAGATCCAGAGCTCTTCTGATTGTTTCAGCACTATCATGGCAAGGAGGGTCAAATAGAGGAAGCAGCCCAACAAATTCCCAGGGGCCACCTGGACTTTCTTTGGTGCCTGCAGGCACTTCCTAGAGAAGATGAAATTGCAGATTTTCAGAAAGTTCATACAGAAAAGCATGCATATACTAGATGAAGACGTGTATGTTAGTCACCTGGCGTGCAACAGCAAGGGATCTAAGTCCTCGTTCTGCAAATTTGTCGATTATTGCATGTACATTCTTTTCTATTTCCGATTTATTATGTGCCAGATTGAGAATTTAAGTGGAATACATGCATAAAAGCTCAGAAATTACCCTCTATGGTCAACTGTTCACTTTTGTAATCTTAATGCTTAATGACATTATACCTGCTCTGGTGCACCTTTGCTGACTCTATGCATTTTACCAGCGGAATCGATGTATGTAAGTGCAGTCCTTTTGTCAGTTGGATTAAATGGGAGGAAGTGAACTTCTGTGATTCCAGCCCGAGCCTTTAGAAAGAAATACTAAATAAAAATTTGCACAAAAATCACAGTAAAAAAGACAATCAGCCAATAAAAAACTACAGATATTATTATATTGCAGATACTTCTCATAATGGGTATCAAGACATTTGCAATGTGAAACTGAAAGCATATGTTCATCATTTTTTAGCATGATGTAAAGTTGTGCAAAATTCTTAGGAAATCATAGTTTAATGAAAACTAACTAGAAGCATTTCCATAGCATCAAGAGAAATTATTTGCCTAACATCAAAGCATTATCAGATACCTCCTTAGGCTCTGCCAACATTGAAACAATTGCAGCATCAATAGCATCCTGATTCTCCAACCTTGAGGCTCCTGCAGCCATAAGCACAACCATATCCTTGTCAACACCTTTCGTGAAAACCTGACAAACATATAGATAATGCCTCTGACTTTTGTACACTAAAAATGAACGGCATTTCATATATTGTTACTAAAAAAAAGTATATTCAGTTCAGAGATTGATTGGATGGGACATCAAAACAGTTCCTCTTATTCCCTTGGGCAACAAATAGATCAAATGATTTTTTTGGATTTCTATGTAACCAAATTTTCCATTAATCTCCAATATGCAACAACTTTGGGTGAAAGAAGAATTTTATCTTAAAAAAAGATTAATGATTTGTACTTCTGCATGAGGGAATTTGCAATTGTAATTCTGAAGGTGCTGGTTCTTTTCCTGTGAGACTATGTATACTGTATTGTGATGCTATAACAGGCAGATTGAAAATAAAGAAATCAAGAGTAGGACCTCAATCATATTTTTATCCACTGTAAGTTTGTTAAGAGTCAATGTGCCTGTTTTGTCACTGCAAAGCACATCCATTCCAGCCATTTCCTCAATGGCAGTCATTCTCTTTGTAATTGCACCCTGCAGAAAACATAGACGCTGATTATTTGAATAATTTTCTCTATTGTGTGTACTTATTTCAATTATGCTGACTAATTAAAATTGCATATCTGAAGATCGTCTTTCTTTTGAGGCAAATAAAGGCACAGATGAGTTTCCACAGACCTGTTGAGACAAGCGATGGGAACCAATGGCCATTGTAACAGAAAGAACAGTTGGCATGGCAATTGGGATGCCACCAATCAATAGTACAAGTAAGTTATCAATACCAACACGGTATTTCCTCTGCTGAATCCCATATATCACAATGATTTCAATAAGCATCCCAAGTGCAATTGAACAAATGCAAAAGTTTCCAATTGCCGTTAAAACCTGTAGACATCAAACAAATTTAATAACTAATTATGGAGTGATATCATAATAATTTTCATTCACACACAATATGTACTTTAGTCATTAACTTTCCAGTGATCACAGATGTTGCAGAAGTCACGCATGAGATTAAGATTCTCATCTCTTTCCTAATTATGTTAGGCGGAGAAAACAAAAGGGCTCTTAAAATAAACCTTCTGGAAGTGTCCAACATGATTTGTGTTTTCAACAAGATGAGCTGCCTTCCCAAAAAATGTGTGGACACCAGTTGCAATGACCACTGCTTCAATTTCACCTTGCTTGCATGTTGAACCTGAATAAACTCCATCACCTGGATTCTTGGTTACTGGAAGTGACTCTCCGGTAAGAGCAGACTGCAAGTGACAACCAAATTATCAAATCCAGAATTATAATGTTTGTAAAAGGTTATGCTTCATTAAAATTTTTACCGTGGAATCAAAATTGAAAACTATTAATAAACCCATGCTATTACAGTGAATAATCACCTGATCAATCTTTAAAGGGTCTCCTTCCAGAAGACGTGCATCAGCTGGAATGATATCACCAAGTTTTATGCTAATAATGTCCCCAGGCACCAACTCTTAGGCATCTTCCTCGCTCCACTTTCCGTTGTGTAGGACCTGGTAAGAGTAGACAGAAAGTCAAAACTAAGGAACACTTGAGAGGTGATGTCTTGGGGCTTTATGGAAAATTAAATAACAGATAGAAGTATCTTTAACATACCTTGGCTTTTGGGGCCAACCGAGCCATAAGGGTAGCAGCTGCATTTCCAGCATTGTTTTCCTCTATAAAACTGATGGTGGAATTAATTAGAAGTAAGATCAGGATGCCAAAAAAATTATGGTAGTCTGCATTCTTGCCCTGCACAATAAGTTGTTGTCAACAGCATTTCATCAAACACTCATCTTACATTAGGTTCATTCACCTCCTATAGTAGTTGACAATTCTGATCTTTTGTCAAAACAAGTCATATTGAACCAGGAAACAACTAGCATAAAACTGGAATCAAGATTCTGGTGATTCAAGTGCCATATACCATATTTATCCTATAAAAGAGATAACAAGAGTTGAGATATAGACCTACCCCTCCATGTGCAAGAGCAATCGCCATGAGAGCTGCAGCTTCCATGACCCATGACAAAGGATTCCACATAAAACCCAAAAACTTTAATATTTTATTTTCCTGTTGAAGAAAGAGTAAATGAATCAATCAGGTACAGAAATATAAAAAAGCAATAAAGAAAGTGAACATGATGCACAATGGACCCCTCCTTGCTAACCTTTTTCTCTTCAAGTTTGTTGTATCCAAACAAATCCAGCCGCTCTTGAACTTCATCAGAGCTCAAACCTTCTCTCGTACATTTAATCTGGTCAAAAACTTCCTCAAGGGGCATGTTTTCCTACAGGAAGCCATTATGAAACTTAGCAAACAGGCATTGCGCCTAAAACTTCCAGAATAGAATGTTCACAAGATCACCTTCTCCCTACTTTGACTTTCCTTGTTTATTCACCTCATAAAAATTTAATCATTATTAACAAGTATCTTTGACAAGCATATTTCATTCCTGTTACTTATCTTCAATCTAAGGACTAATATTCAGGAATCAGGAGCAGGTTTGGTGGGAAGAAGAATTTATATCATGCAAAAGATTTGAAGAATTGAACAATTTTAAACCTTTATATCAAAAAATATGCGAGTCATTAACATTAGACTTATTTTTCTAACATTAAGCTATAAAGAGGATTCTTTAGATGATAAGCAAACAAACCATGCCCATGATGTTAAAATTGGATAAATAAGGATAAGCAAGATAAGCACATACCAGATCAACAGCTTCCTTGGAAACAGCATCGAGTTCAACTGACCAATGAACCATTGTAGATGCCCTTCAACTTAGAATCTCTTTTCCACAAGTCCTGGAAGAGATTCTGCACGGCCAAGCACTTCCTGTCAAGCCATATACTGGTCTCTACCAAATTTGGTAAAAAACCAAATTACTCATTTCAATCTTAAATATTGCTTAATTCATTATTTAAAAGTTTTTTTCCATAAAATTCTATAAGAATTATTTACCTCCTGCTGAAACAAGAGCAAATGTGAAGAAAATAGAATAGACATGGAAAAGGAAAAACAATGGTTCACATTAAAACAAGCAAATTCAATCGCATTAAAGGACATTAACTACATGTTCGAAATTAATCAACACTGACCTATATATTGCAACACTAGCAATCAAAATTCTTCAACATAAAAATGACATTGGCAATTGACCAAGATCTCTGGATGTTCAAGATAGTGGAAGCAAGTAAACCTATAGCATGCACAAAAAAGAATATACATGTATGTGTATATGTATGTATAAACCAACAAGAAATGAACCTATCAACATCAAATTGAAATGGGCGAAGTGGCACACGAGAAGCAAAAAATAATAAAGAAATGATTAAGAGAAACATATGGAAATAAGCAGGAGACAGATGGGTGCAGACATGGGCGTAGAAATGGAGGGATATGGTCGATGAACGTGAAAGCTCCATTTTGCAAGGAGACGATGGGCTTTGCTTGTGAAGATCCGCCGGCCAGTGTCAGTTGCTGCTGTCTAGGACCAACTGACACATTCAAATTTTTGACAGCCAGTAAAATTTGCCGCTATGTCTTTCTTCTTTGAATTCGACGTGTGGTCGTCTACTTCCGTACTGTACTTTCCAAAAATCGCATATTTTAGGCCTATGTGCTACCGAACAAAAAAGAAACTTAAATCTCATTTGAGATTATTACAAATTATTAAAAAAAAATATTATATTTCTTTTGGGTGATAAATTATATTAATTGCAACTAAATTTGATATAAATCCTTAAGATCAAGTTCCGGCAACTTTACCAATGTCTCTAGTAGTTGCCATATAGCGGTGACAGAAGACTGAACCTCAGAAGACAAATGTGCAGACTGCAATAAATGAATAAAATTGTAATGGATTTTGTTTGCATTTTGCAGTGCCCACCTGCCAAATTATTCTCTCCATCAACATCACCATTTCTGTAAAAATCCCATCTTCACCAACTGTAAGCTACAGCTTTTCCAAGGTCCATTTCGATACTCATTTGTTTTTCCAGGCTTCAACCATCTCCTATTCAGAGGACGGCCTTTGTCCGGCTATTATCCCACTTTTAAACCAGGAATATGCCCCTAACATTCATTATTCCCTCCTGCAAATCCACCATCATCAGAATAAACAGAACGAAAAGAACATAATATTTTTGTCAAGTAAAGGAAGATTTTAACGGTTGATACTTTAGCGATGATATTTTTAGCAACGGATTTAAACCTGTAGCTGAAAGTCATAATTTAAATTATCTACAAATTAATGATACATTGTCTGCCTTATAAGCATTAGTTATGGGATGAAAATAGGAAAGATTATTCAATGATCTGATATATATATATATATATATGTATTATCTCTTTAAATATATAAATTTATCTTTATAAAAAATAGTGTTACCGGTATATATAATAATTTTTTAAAAATATATAAGACCATATTTTAAAAATGCGCACTAAATCATGTGACAATTTTTTTTTTAAATTTCCCCATTAATTATTTATTAAATAAGTATAAGATTTTTAACATTGATTAGATTTGAGTTTTTTCTTTTTCTTTTGGGTCATTTTCCCAACACGTGACTTTGAGCAAATGAAAATGACTATAGGGCAAATGATTTATAGCCCAAATCGTGAACCTAATGAGCCCAATGGAACCAATAGCAGCTCTCTCGATCCAGGATCGAGTAGCATGGAATGTGCTTCTCGCTCATACCGATTCGTTGCACTCGGTAAACATCTGCTTATGCGCCACTTTTGTTGCTTAACTAATCGCGCCTGTTTTCGACTAGAAATGGCGAACTTAGCAGTCTTCGTTCTTTAATTGTCTACGGAAATCAAAGTTTATAACTGCAACGGTCGGCACGTGAGGTGTTTGTAAAAATTTCCACCTGAATTCCTTCAATTGCATCTTCATCTACTGAAAGAAACTCGAGCACCATACACTTCTGAGGTAATTTTTCTGTATCTTTGATGTGAATGTTTTTAAATATCTCGAAGATTATTATTTATTAGTAGGAAGGTGTCTATTTAGGTGAATATGGGTTACAGATATTGTAATGATGGAGTATTGGAGAGGTGTTCTAAAGGTTCCGGTGGATCCAACCAGCAGAAGTTACTGCAGAGTTGGCGTGTCTCTCTGCCTCTCACCAAGTTCCAAATCATTAGCTGTAAGTTCTTTTTGCTTCAATTGTAATAAGGCAATGCCTTTATCCTCTGCAATCACTGCTGTAAATTACTAAACTGTTTGTTTCGCCATGCACAACTGTTTGTTTCGCCATGCATTTCTCTTATTGGAGACGGAGCTTCACCTTTCTTGTCTCTAAAACAAGCAATTGCGTTACTTCTTTTTCCCAATTGGGTTTCGATCTTCCTTTTATACTTGAATTTATACATGCTTGTTCAACACGAACAACTTTGTTGTGGTTTTATATTCCAATTCCTAGAAAACTTTCTTTCATCTCTTCAACACCATGACATATGCGTGTGAAAGGTAGGTACCTTCTGCAAATGCCATCTTCTTTTCTGGGGATAGAGTTGAAGGGACCAGGAATCCTATGATTGAGAGGCTATCTAATCTGCAGAAAGTTGCTGAAATTCTGGTCTCTAAATTTGGCGGTTCTGTTAATGCTTGGGTTATTGAGGCTTCCATTTTCAATGGGCCTTTCGCCGTTTATAGAGATTTAATTCCATCAGTAAATCGGTGGGGGGAACCAAAATCTTACAGCCCAGCTGGATTCCCTGCTTCTACCTCAACCATCTCTCTCTTATCAAATTGCCTAAAAGAGGTATGTAATTTCATCTATTTAACTGCTATCTATCGTATTCATCATGTTTTGCTTGATAATGTTTCATGAAGGATAAGTACTATGTCTTTCATTGCATGTAACTATTATCATAAATCAATAAAATTCTCTTGAGTTGATTGAATTCACACTTGAAAAAAGAACGTTGCATCTACACTTGAGGGATTGTTTTTACTTACAAAAAAATTTTGGATGGCAGTAGCAAGGGACATTGAAACTGATCAAAACCCCAAATTGTCCCTGGATTGAACAATTCTAATATTCTACATTGCAAATTTATCAATATGGCAGGCAAAAAAGGTCATTTCAACAAAAGAGAAAGAGCCATTGACCACCAGAGTATCATCTTCATCTTCTTATGAGCCCAAAACATACATCCTTGGATTTAGTAAAGGCGGCACTGTACTTAACCAGCTAGTAGCTGAACTGAGCATTTCAGAAGTAAAATCAAATTCAAAGGAAAAACATAGGAGCAGGGAATCTTCTGAAGACGATTTCCAAATCATACCACATAGTAAAGAAAGCCTTCTAAACAGCATCACAGAGATCCATTACGTGGATGTGGGTTTAAACTCTGCGGGTGCATATATAACTGACCATAATGTGATTGAAAGAATATCCAAACGTCTCATGCAAGGAGCTCCAGGAATTCGTTTTGTCCTTCATGGAACACCGAGGCAATGGTGTGATAGCAGGCGAGTTTTGATACGTAATGAAAAAGACAAATTGGTTAATCTGCTCGTGTCCGAAGCTCAAAAGAGTGAAGGGAAACTAGAGGTGTGTGAGAAATTATATTTTGCTGATAGAACTCCAGATCTGCCGATGCACTTCGAAATTATTGAAAGTATGGAGGTTAGGTGAGTGTTGATTTGCAAATTTTGGTTGGCACTCTTAATGCTGTAATTATACATGCAACTTGAGGAAAATATGATGAGATCCAATTTGTTCTGTGCAGTATGCTTGAAACTGAAGTGATTTCTATTTACTTTTCTTGTGCTTTTAACTGATGAAATATTGCAGAATAAATTTATCAGTTCAGCTGCAGCGCATAAAAGAATCCGGCACTGCAGCATCAGATAAAGATTCGAGAAATACCACAATGATTTTGCTAGAACTTAGAAAGTGTATAATTGTTCTAGGTTCAAATTGTAATATTTCTCTTCTGTACGTATTCTTTTCACATGCATGCACTAAGACAAATGCACAAGCACGCAGATACAAGGGAGGGGTGGGTGAGTAATTTATAGCGAAACAAGTTTTCCTTTATTATTACAGCATCCTCAGTAAAACAAGTTGTAGTAGCAGATTAACATAGAAGTAGAAAGACCCTTTAGTTAGATATAACTAATGCAAATAGATAAGGCGATGACAACCCCCAATGCTCCTAATCTTTATTTCTCAATTCCCACCGCGATTCTGCTTTCATCTTAGTTGATGCTGAAGCAAGAAAATGGAAAATACATATTTGTGTTAGAATTTAGAAAATAACTCGCCATTAAAACAAGAAATGGAGCAATGAGAAAAACTTACCTCTGACAATCAGTGGTTTTGGAGATGGGAATATTCAAACTGAACCCCACACTTCTGAGGGAGGGAGGTGGCAGCAGCATCCTGTATATTTGGGTAGCGAGCAGCGGCTGTCTTTACACACTCGCGTGCAGCTCTCTTATCTGCGGTAGTTGGAGCAAGTGCCTGCAAATTCTTGATTCCTGCGCAACATGCAGGCGAAGGAGAAGCATCCCCTCCCGTCAAGAAGGGAATGCAAGGCGCCAAGGAAGAGTTCACTTGCCCACAATCAACTGCCTCTCCTTGCATCCCCATAAATTGAACCAGAGCAACCACAACCAACACTGAGATGACTATTCCCTTCATTTTTGCTGGAGGTTGTGAACTTCCTAACTGAGCCTTAAAGCTTGAATTTCTTTGAGTGTGATGAGGTACTGATTGGAGAGGCACAAATGTGAAGTATTTATAGCCTCTTGAGAGATTATGAAGTTAAAGTATGTGGGTCATGGACTGATGCATGAACATATATTATCAGTTGTCTTATTTGGCTTCTTATCTACTTTGGAATGTCACTTATTGCTCTCCCTTAACAGCAAAGAGGATGAACTTGTCAATCTTTTTTCAATATCCCAACAGTTCCTGAGGATCTTGCCAGTCTTGATGACAAAATGCACCACCCATTTCAATGTCCAAGCATTCCATTAATACCTAACTGTAATGCCTCTTTCGATAAAATTAAATAAACAAAACAAAATCTCACTATAATGCCTGTGAGAAAACCAAAATGCAACCTAGCCATCTCTTCCAGGCAGTTACATATGATCAACATATTCATATATGTGCACTACAAAGGATTTTGTAGAGCAAATTTAGAAATTAGGGAAATAAGGAACAATTATCCTCTCTTCCCTTTTAAAAGAGAAATTCCTCTCCATTTCTTTCCCTTTCCTCCATTTATCCTAGCAATGTGAATGTGTGTAGCTTTAAAAGGATTGTAACACCACTAATTTTTAAATTAATTATTTTATAGGTGGCTATTAATATTTTATTTTATTTAAATTTTGAAAAATTATTTGAAATTTTTCGAATTTTGGAAATCGGGTTCGATTTTTTAAAAATAAAAACTTTGGTGATTTTTAAAAATTAATTTAAAGACTACGTGGTAAAACTAAAAATATATTTAGACCCTATGAATTTTTCTGAGTTTTTTAGAATTTTTTCAAAATTTTTGAGCCTCGTTTTCGATCCCAAGGCAGAGAAAAAAATTTAATTTCGGGTATTCTGAATTGAATCTACCGAATCGAACCAAACCTAGTCGAACCGGCCCTTTTTTTTCCTTTCCTCTTCTCCCTCGCGTGCCAGACACCCTCTCTTCTCTCTCTGTTTTCTCTCTCCTCTCTCCTCCCCTCATCGGCCAGCCACCACCCCAGCCTTCCCCGGTCGCCGACGCACCTCCAGGACGCTTCTCTGCTGCCGGCTGACGCCCCAACTAGCCGAAAAGTTGCGCCAAAGTTCTCCCTATGCTCGCGTGACTCTTCATCTTCAGGCCGATCAGGCCACCGATTGGATCGGTTCTTGTCCCAAAACACATCCACACCTCGAGAGCTTTCCATAGACACTAAGAACACAAAAATTCATAGAGCGGTTTTTTCAATTTTTGCTTGGAAAGTTTTAACCCATTTTGACTTTTGGGCTAGATTTCTCGAAAATCGTAAACCCCACCAAAAATCTAAGAGTACCAAAGTGCTCTACTCGACGAGAGCTTCGAGGCAATACCCATTTTGAATTTTTCTGACACCGTTTTTCAGTGAGTCCCGTGAAATTTCACAGTATTTTTTCGAGCATTAAATGAGTTTAAAAAATTTCGTAAAAATTATATACTAACCCTATGTTGTGGGCTTTGCATAGGTACCTTCAATTCACGGAAATTCAACAGTTGCTCGGGTCTGTAATTTGGGACCGAGCAGGCAGGCTACCAAAAAAGTTTCAGAATTTGGTCGAAATTATAGACTATTCCATTGTTTTCAGACGTTCTGGGTAAACCTGAACCCTACTTTTTCTTAATAATCTAGTGTCTGATTTTGATTAAAAATCTATAAAATATTTGTGGTATGTTAGAAAATTATAATTCCTTTTGCATTAGCTTAATAATATTGCTAAAGATAGCGGGGTAAAGTTTTAGAATTTTTAGAGCTCATTTGGGCAATTTTTGCAAAAGGGCTAATTGTAGGGACTAAATTATAATCTTTCAAATGGTGGTTGTTGACTGTTTGGATTGGCCCAGGAGGGGCCATGTGATGTGATTGAGTTGTAGATGTGTGACTTGTGATTATAGAAGTGCATTTTGAACCCTTTTACAGGTTGGGTAAGTCCTAGGTATAGGGGAGACTCTGCCAGATTTTCGGCACGACTTAGGGTGTCTTTGATCTTTTCTAAACTTGTATTGAGACAAATACATTAAATAATTATAATAAAATTGTCAAGTGAGCCGGGATAGCCTTCCTCCTCTGCCCAACCGCCGCAGTGACTTCGGTTCAAGTCTGTGAGTAAAATATTAATTTTAATTATAATTTCAATATTATTATATGTTCAAGCATGCCCATGCATCACTTATAAATATGTATCTATGTAGTTAAATACTGGGCACGTTTTATATTGCGTTCTTAATTGATGAAGTGTCATGGATGTTGTTTATGGTAATTTAGAGTAGTGTGCATGCGTTGGTGTGCATGTGGTGTGCGGTATTGCATATGGATAGGACAGGTAGACACGGCTTAAGAGACACTCACTAGGACTCGGTCCTTTATGGAGAAGTCGGGGTAGGCACGACTCAAGGTGATCTCGCTGGCCCCAGCATTTGGTTTATCAAGCGAAAGTCTGGCTTGAGAGACACTCACTGGCAGAGGTTGGATTAAGAGAGTTGTATAGGAGATCAGCTCCCATACATGTATTGTTTGAACATTTTTAGGTGTGTGAGTGCTCTAAATTGCCTTTTTGCTATTATGATGTGATATGTATGATAATTTCGATGGTGTTGCATTTCACTCATTATGATGCATTAGCTCTAGGTAGCTATAGAAATTATAGTTAAAATTGGTATTTTACTCTCTGAGTCGAACGTTCATTCCTGTTCACCTTATTTTTTCATGCTACAGGAGGATTACTTATTGTGACTAACCTGCTCCTTTTATTTGCAGGTCAATTAGTAATATCTAATGTATTTTGTACAATTTAGCCAAAATTTTAGACTCCGTATATGTTAGTAGTATTTTAATAAATTTGGCACTGTAATATAATATTATGTTGAATTTGTAAGAACATTAAATGCATGTATGTGTGAGTGTGATTGGATTGGATGAGGGAGCTGAGCTCCCATTTGATTTATGACATGATGAGTATGTGGAGAGTGAGCTGAGCTCCCTAAATTATTATATATTATGTTTACAGGTCGGGTGAGTCAAAAACTCTCTGTTGTATGAGCCATATTATGGTCAGACTCTATCCAATTATATTCTTGAAATTGGGCTTAAAATGGGCCTTAGGATTGGGCTAAGGAATAGTTAGGCTTACTACGGGACTCAGGGGCTTTAGGCTGGCCTAGATCCTAATGCCGGTCCGGCCCATAGGTTGAGTTGTGACAAATATAGTATCAGAGCTTAGGCTCCAGATTCATAGGGAATATGTGTCTAAAGTTTTGGGAAGAGTCTAATAGGAGTCACATGCGAAGAATAGGGTCCACATTCGTCCTTTTATTGTCATCCTTGCTTCTAGTTTCTGCTTTATATAATTGTGTGTAAATATGAGTCTATAGAGCTGTGTAATATGCCGTTTTGAATTTTTGTGGGCTAATACTGTTGAATTTCAGAAAAATGCGTAGAAGTAAAAGAGCTGCCACTGCACCAGAACCGGATGTGCCAGACGAGGTGTCGGCACAGGATGAGGCGCCTGCCCCGAGGAGGCGGGGTAGGAGACCTAGAGCTACTCAAGTAGAAGAGCAGCTGCCACCAGTACAGAAACAATCTTTTGTGGCCTAGGATCCTATGGACCTAATGGCAGCTACCCTAGCCAGATTGCAAAGAGCCATCGATATCATGTGCTACAACTGGATACAGTAGAGCTGAAAGAAGACTTGACGTTTGAGGAGCAGCCAGTAGCCATAGTTGTCATGACCCAACCTATGAGCCCCGACAAGCACTAGGACCTGGACCAGCCTAAAGCCTTCGGGGCCCATAGTAAGCCTAACTATTCCTCAACCCAACTCTAAGGCCCATTTGGGCCCAATTTCAAGAAGTCAACCGGACAGAGTCCGACCATAAAATGGACCTTTTAACGGAGAGTTTTTGACTCACCCTACCTGTAAATACAATATATAATTAATTGGAGAGCTCAGCTCACCCTCCACATACTCATAATAACATGAGGTCAAATGGGAGCTCAGCTCCCTCATCCAGTCTAACATACATGCATATAATAAGTTTACAGGTCCAACAGGGCAAATTATATTACAGACCCATATCAAATAAATATTTCTAACACATGCGAAAATTCTAGGAGTTAACAGAATTATACAAACATGAATAGATGACCTGCGAAGGAGAAAAGCAGGTTAACCACCACAATGATCCTCTTGTAGCCTAGAAAAATATTGAACAGGAGTGAGCGTTCGACTTAGAGAGTAAAATATCAATTTTAACCATAATCTCTATAGCTATCTAAAGCTAATGCACTCTGTAGAGTGAAATGCAACATCGTCAATATTTTCACATCATAACAGCAAAAAGGCAATTTGGAGCACTCACACACCCAACACTGTCAAACAATACATATATGGGAGCTGATCCCCTATACAGCCTCTTAATCCAACCTCTGCCAGCGAAGAACTCAAGCCGGACTTTCGCTTAATAAACCAATACGGGGTCCCAGCGAAGAACTCAAGCCGTGTCTACCCCGAAGGACCGGGTCCCAGCGAAGATCTCAAGCCGTGTCTACCTGTCCTGTCCATATCCAACACTATACCACATGCACGCCAACGCACACACACTGCTCCAAATTACCACAAACAACATCCATGGCACTTTAACAGTTGTGAATGCAACATAAAACATGTCTAGAGTTTAACTACATAGATACATACATATAGGTGATGCATGGGCATGCTTGAACATATAATAATATCAAAATTATAATTAATATTAATATTTTACTCACAGACTCAACCGCAGTCACTGTGGCAGCTGGGTGGAGGAGGAAGGCTGTCTCGGATTACCTGATAATTTTATTACAATCATTTAATAAATTTGACTCAATACAAACTAAGAAAAAGATCAAAGATGTCCTAAGTCGTGCCAAAAATCCGGTAGAGTCTCCCTTATACCTAGGACCTACCCAACCTGCAAAAGGGCTTAAAACGCACTTCTATATCCACAAACCATACACCCACAACTCAATAACATCACACAGCCCCTCTTGGGCCCATCCAAATAGTCATCAATCACAATATGTAAAATTATAGTTTAGTCCTTATAATTGACTCTTTTTGCAAAAATTACCCAAATAAGCTCTAAAAATTCTAAAACTTTGCCCGCAGTCCTTAGCAACATTACTAAGCTAATGCAAAAAGAATCATAATTTTCTGAGCTACCACGAATATTTTATGGATTTTTAATCCCATTCAAGCACTAGAAAATTAAGAAAAAGTAAGATTTGGGTTTACCTATGCCGATTTCGATCTCTGGAACGTGCTCGAGATGTCTGACAACGGTGGGGTAGCCAAAATCTCGACCTAATTCTGAGACTTTTTCGGTAGCCTGTCTGTCTAGCCGGAAATTCACAGACCCTGACAACTATCGAATTTCCGCGAATTGAAGGTACCTACACGAAGCCCACAACATGGGGGTTAGTACATAACTTTTACATAATTTTCTAAGCTCATTTAGTACTCAAAAAAACACTACGAGGTTTCATGGGACCCATCAAAAAAAGATTTCGAAAAATTTTAAAATTTATAGTGCTGCGAAGCTCTCGACGAGTGGAGCGCTCTGGTACTCTCAGTTTTCTCGTAGGGTTCACAGTTTGCGAGAAATCTAGCCCAAAAGTCGAAATGGGCTAAAACTTCCCAGGAAAAAATTGGACAAACCGCCCGATGGATTTTAGTGATCTTGGTATCTATGGAAAGCTTTCGAGGTATAAATGGTGTTTGACACAAGACCCGGCCCAATCGGTGGCTGGATCGGCCGAATTTCGGCCGGGAAGCCAAAACGGTGTGCTGCGCTTTGTGCCTCTTCGCGTGTCGTTTTCGGCCGCCTGGAAGGCTGGCCGGAGGTGGGGGAAGGCTGGGCCGGCGCGCTGGTGAGGTGGGGAGGGCTGGGTGGCGGCGGCGCGGCGTGGGGAGGAGGGAGGAGAGAGAAAATGGGAGACAGAGGAAGAGAGGTTGGGGACGAGTGCGGAGGAAGAAGAAAAGGAGCTAGCCGGTTCGATTCGACCAGTCCGATCCGATCCGGTTTGATTCGATCGGTCCGATTCAATACATAAAATTTTGAATTTTTACTCTACCTTGGGACCGAAAACGAGGCCCAAAAATTTCGAAAAAATTTTAAAAAATTCAAAAAAATTCGTAGAGTCCAAATATATTTTTAATTTTGCCACGTGATCTTTAAATTAATTTTTAAAAATCATCAAAGTTTTATATTTTCAGAAAATCGAACCCGATTTCTAAAATTCGAAAAATTTTAAATAATTTCCTAAAATTTAAATAAAATAAAATATTAATATTTACTCACAAAATAATAAATTTAAAAATTATGGGTGTTACAATAGTGGACTACCAAGTGAGGTAACTAAGGTCGAAACAGATCCCTATGGTTAAGGTGTTGTAGAGGTGCCAATCAGTAGAAGAATGCACTTGGGAGTCAGAGTAGGACATGCGTAACAAGTACCCTTATTTGTTCAATGTGTAACTTTGTTTTTTTATTCTTCCTTGTGTAAAAAAATTCGAGGATGAATTTTCTGTAAGGGGGGAAGAATATAACACCCTTAATTTTTAAATTAATTATTTTATGGGTAGCTATTAATATTTTATTTTATTTAAATTTTGAAAAATTATTTGAAATTTTTCGAATTTTGGAAAATCGGGTTTGATTTTTCGAAAATATAAAAATTTGGTGATTTTTAAAAATTAATTTAAAGACTACGTGGCAAAACTAAAAATATATTTAGACCCTACGAATTTTTTTGAGTTTTCTATAATTTTTTCAGAATTTTTGGGCCTCGTTTTCTATCCCAAGGCAGATAAAAAAATTTAATTTCGGGTATCCTGAATCAAAGCGGCCGAATCGAACCGAACCAGGTTGAACTAGCAAAATCGAACTGGCCCTTTTCTTTTTCTTTCCTCTTCTCCCTCGTGAGCCCGACACCCTCTCTTCTCTCTCCGTTTTCTCTCTCATGCCTCCTTCCTCCTCCCCTTGTCGGCCAGCCACCACCCCAGGCTTCCCCAGTCATCGGCACACCTCCAGGATGCCTCCCGGCCACCGATTGACTCCCCAGCTGGCTGAAAAGTCGTGCCAAAGTTCCCCCTATGCGCGCTCAACTCTTCATCTTTCCTGGTCGATTCCAATTTTTTCTCGAGAAGTTTTAGCCTATTTTGACTTTTAGGCTAGATTTCTCGAAAATCGTAAATCTCACCAAAAATCCTAGAGTACCGGAGTGCTCCACTAGACGAGAGCTTCGAGACAATACCCATTTCGAATTTTTTCGACACTATTTTTCAGAGGGTTTTGAGAAACTCTGCAGTGTTTTTCGAACATTAAATGAGTTTAAAAAATTCCGTAGAAATTGTATCCTAACCTCGTGTTGTGGGCTTCGCGTAGGTACCTTCAATTCGCGGAAATTCAACGGTTGCTCGGGTCTGCAATTTCGAGCTGAGCAGGCAAGCTATCGAAAAAGTTTCATAATTGGGTCAAAATTATAGGCTACCCCATCATTTTCAGACATTTCAGGCACGTTCCCAAGGTCGGAATTGGCATAGGTAAACCCAAACCCTACTTTTTCTTAATTATCTAGTGCCTGATTTCAATTAAAAATCTATAAAATATTCATGATAGGTTAGAAAATTATAATTCCTTTTGCATTAGCTTAATAATATTGCTAAGGACCACGAGGCAAAGTTTTAGAATTTTTAGAGCTCATTTGGGCAGTTTTTGCAAAAGGGCTAATTGTAGAAACTAAATTGTAATCTTTCAAATTGTGGTTGTTGATTGTTTGGATGGGCCCAGGAGGAGCCATGTGATGTAATTGAGTTGTGGATGTGTGACTTATGGATATCGAAGTGCATTTTGAGCCATTTTGCAGGTTGGGTAGGTCCTAGGTATAAGGGAGACTCTACCGGATTTTTGGCACGACTTATGGTGTCTTTGATATTTTCTAAACATGTATTGAGACAAATATATTAAATAATAGCAACAAAATTATCAAGTGAGCCGAGATAGTCTTCCTTCTCTACCCAGCCGCCGCAGTGACCTCGGTTCAAATCTGAGTAAAATATTAATTTTAATTATAATTTCAATATTATTATATGTTCAAGCATGTTCATGCATTAATTATAAATATGTATCTATGTAGTTAAATACTAGGCACATTTTATATTGCATTCTTAATTGATGAAGAGCCATGGATGTTGTTTCTGGTAATTTAGAGCAGTGTGCGTGCGTTGGCGTGAGTGTGTTGTACGGTATTGGATATGGATAGGATGGGTAGATGCGGCTTGAGAGACACTCGCTGGGACCCGGTCCTTTATGGATAAGTCAGGGTAGGCACGGCTCAAGATGATCTTACTGGCCCCCCCATTTGTTTTATCAAGCGAAAATCCAGCTTGAGAGACACTCGCTGATAGAGGTTGGATTAAGAGAGCTGTATAAGGGATCAGCTCCAATATATGTACTGTTTGAACATTATTGGGTTTGTGAGTGCTCCAAATTGCTTTTTTGCCGTTATGATGTGATATGTATAAAAATTTCGATGGTGTTAAATTCCATTCCTTAGAATGCATTAGCTCTAGGTAGCTATAAAAATTGTAGTTAAAATTAGTATTTTACTCTCTGAGTCAAACGCTCACTCTTGTTCGCCTTATTTTTTCAGGCTACAGGAGGATTACTTGTTGTGACTAACCTGCTACTCTTCTTCACAGGTCAATTAATAATATCTAATGTATTTTGTACAATTTAGCCAAAATTTTAGACTCCGCATGTGTTAGGAGTATTTTAATAAATTTGGGATTGTAATATAATTTTATGTTGAATTTGTAAGAACATTAAATACATGTATGTGTGAGTGTGAATGGATTTGATGAGGGAGCTGAGCTCTCATTTGATTTATGACATGATGAGTATGTGGAGGGTGAGCTGAGCTCCCCAAATTGTTATATATTGTGTTTACAGGTCGGCCGAGTCAAAAACTCCCCGTTGTATGATCCATATTATAGCTGGACTCTGTTCGGTTGAATTCTTGAAATTAGGCTTAAAATGGGCCTTAGGATTGAGCTAAGGAATAATTAGGCTTACTACAGGCTTCAGAGGCTTTAGGCTAGTCCAGGTATTAGTACCGGTCCGGCCCATAGGTTGGGTTATGACAAAGATAGGTTATTTTCTTTCTCTTTTAATAACATATTTTTCTGATTTGAAACATTAAAAAATTTTAAATAATTATAAAATATTTCTCATTAGAGTTAAATTCTGATTTATAAAGAATATGATTTTCATTCTTATCAATTGAATTAACTCTCTACATGTTCAGTCATTAGAAAAACGATTATCTCATTTGATTTAATTGGTTAATCTCAAAAGTAGTGAAACCTATATAGTATTTCTCTAATTAAAGAACTAATATTTCAGATTAACTCTATAACTTAATTGCTTATTTAATATATAAATTATTTTAAATAATTAGGGTTTACCATTGTTTCTTTTTAAGTTTGTGTGAACAGAAAGACCTACTTTGGTACTTTAATTTCACACTGCCATTTATATCTTACAGTTTGTTGACTTGTGAATTTCTGGACAATTTTTCTTAATTAATGCCCTTTTTTTTTCCTTTTGCTTTGATAATTTGCATTTAATTAATTATGTACGAGGTCAAATATTCTTATTAAGTAATAAAAGAAGATCTCTCACTAAATATTTTTTTCTTCTTCTTCTAAGAATACGAAGTACGTATTGTTAATTGGCTTTACTTCATAATTTGATGTTTAAATTAAATGATATACTGATATTTTTATATATAAATATCATTCTCAACGAAGAAAGGACAAAAGAAATTAATCGGGAAATTTTCATAATTCCATTAATGGACTAATTAAAACTTATAATTTATTTTTCATATTTAGATAACAAGCAATAGTTATCTTAAAGTAATGGTGTGCATGCTTATAATTTTCAGAAACTAATATTTTATAATCTTAAAAATGATTAATGCCATTAAATTAGAGCTAATCATCGGAAGTTAAGTAATAATTTTGGTGAATAAAAATTCAATCTTTATAGTAAAAAATCTCATAAATTTTCAAATAATTGTTAAAAAAAATAAATTAAATCGTTATAAATTACATGATTAGAGAATATGTGTACCTGAAAATAAGCTTATATTCATGGTTTTCTATGAACAATGAAGAACGGAAGCGAAATGGTAGGTTCACAACTCTCAGTATAAATTCTAGCTGATATTAAATGGGGTTATCAAAAAAAAAAAAAAATATATATATATATATATATATATATATATATATATATGACTGAGAGTTGGAGCTTATTCTTTAGTGGGCTTATGAATAGTCTGACCCATTACAGGCTTGTCCAATTATATGATATAATCCCACCAGTAATGTAACACCCAAAATTTTAAATTTTATTATTTTATGAGCATTATTGGTATTTTAATTTTATTTAAATTTTAGGAAATTTTTTGAGATTTTTCGGATTTTGAAAATCTGGTTCGATTTTCCGAAAATATAAACTTTGATGATTTTTAAAAATTAATTTAAAAACCACGTGGCAAAACTAAAATTATATTTGGAATCTACGAATTTTTCAAGGTTTTCTGGAATTTTTTCGGAATTTTTGGACCTCGTTTTTGGTCCCAAGGCAGAGTAAAAATTTAAAATTTTGTATCCTGAATCGGACCGGCCGAATCGAATCGGACCGGATTGGACCGGTCGAATCGGACCGGCCTTTTCTTTTTCTTCCTTCTTCCTCCTGCGCGCGTCCTACTTCCTCCCCTTCTCTCTCTCTCTTCTCTCTCCTCCCTCCTCCCCTTGCCGCGCCGCCACCTCTCCTGCCTCCCCAGCTCGCCGGCGCCGACCCCCAGCCGTCCCAGCCCACCGGCCGCCGCCCCAAACGGCCAGAAAACGCAGGCGAACGTCCCTCCCTCGCGCGCGCAACCGTTCGTCTTCCCAGCTAAAATTCGGTCGATTCGGCCACCAATCGGACCGGGTATTGTGTCTAAACTCATCTACTCGTCGAGAGCTTTCCATAGACACCAAGAACACCGAAATCCATTGAGCGGTTTGTCCAATTTTTGCCCGGGAAGTTTTAGCCCATTTTGACTTTTGGGCTAAATTTCTCGCAACCGTGAATCCCACGAGAAAACCAAGAGTACCAGAGCACTCCACTCGTCGAGAGCTTCGCGGTGACATAAATTTTGAATTTTTCCGATACCGTTTTTCGGTGGGTCCCACGGAACTTCGTAGTGCCTTTTCGAGCATTAAATGAGCTTAGAAAATTCTGAAAAATTTATGTACTAACCCCCGTGTCGTGGGCTTCGTGTAGGTATCTTCAATTCGTGGAAATTCGACAGTTGCCCGGGTCTGTGAATTTTCGGCCAGACAGACCCGTTACCGGAAAAGTCTCCGAATTGGACCGAGGTTTTGGCTACCCCCCATTGTTAGACGTCCCGAGCGCGTCCCCGAAGTCGGAATCGGCAAAGGTAAACCCGAACCTTGCTTTTTCGTAATTTTCTAGTGATTAAATAGGATTAAAAATCCATAAAATATTCGTGGTAGCTCAGAAAATTATGATTCTTTTTGCAATAGCCTAGTAATATTGCTAAGGACCGCGGGGCAAAGTTTTAGAATTTTTAGAGGTTGTTTAGGTAGTTTTTGCAAAAATGATCAATTATAAGGACTAAATTGAAATTTTACATATTGTGATGGATGACTGATTTGATGGGCCCAGGAGGGGCTGTGGGATGTGATTGAGTTGTGGATATATGGATTGTGAATATAGAAGTGTGTTTTGAGCCCTTTTGCAGGTTGGGTAGGTCCTAAGTATAGGGGAGACTCTGCCGGATTTTCGGCACGACTTAGGACGTATTTGGTCTTTTCTTGATTGTATTGAGTCATTTATATTAAAAATTATAATGTAATTGTCAGGTGAGCCGGGACAGCCTTCTTCCTCCGCCCAGCCGCCACAGTGACCGTTGTCAAGTCTGTGAGTAAAATATTAATTTTAATTGTAATTTCACTATTATTATATGTTCAAGTATGCCCATGCATCACTTATATGCATATATTTATGTAGTTAAACTCTAGGCACGATTTATGTTGCATTGATAACTGTTAAAGTGCCATGGATGTTGTTGTGGTAATTTGGAGCAGTGTGCATGCGTTGGCGTGCGTGTGATGTGGTGTGGACTATGGATAGGACGGGTAGTCACGGCTTGAGTTCTTCGCTGGGACTCGATTCTTCGAGGGGTAGTCACGGCTTGAGTTCTTCGTTGGGACCCTCGATTTGGTTTATTAAGCGAAAGTCCAGCTTGAGTTCTTCGCTGGCACCGGGTTGGATTTAAGAGAGCTGTATAGGGGATCAGCTCCCATATATTATGACTGATACTACAGGTGTGTGAGTGCTCCAAATTACCTTTTTGATATTATGATGTGAAAATATTATTGATGTTGCATTTCACTCTACAGGGTGCATTAGTTTTAGATAGTTATAGAGATTATGGTTAAAATTGATATTTTACTCTCTGAGTCGAACGCTCACTCCTGTTCAATATTTTTCAGGCTACAGGAGGATTTTATTGAAGTTAACCTGCTTTTCTTCTTCGCAGGTTGTTTATCAATATTTGTGTAATTTTATTTACTCCTAGAATTTCAGCATGTGTTAGAAATGTTGATCTGATTTGGGTCTGTAAACTAAATTGTTATTTTGGACCTGTAAACTTAATATCCTATGTATGTTTGATGGATTGGATGAGGGAGCTGAGCTCCCATTTATTTTTATGTTGATGAGTATATGGAGGGTGAGCTGAGCTCCCCAATTGAGTATTTATTGTATTTACAGGTCGGGTGAGTCAAAACTCCCCGTTTGTAGGTCCATTTTATGGCCGGACTCTGTCTGGTTGATTTCTTGAAATTGGGCCTAAATGGGCCTTAGAGTTCGGTTAAGTGAATAGTTAGGCTTACTACGGGTCTCGGGGGCTTTAGGCTGGCCCAGGTCCTAGTGCCGATCCGGCCCATAGGTTGGGTCGTGACAAGTAACGTCCATCGAAGATTCCAACCCTTAAAACAGAACCTAGTAATCATAAACCAAAGGACCACAAATACAGAATAAGCCATTTCACCAAAGTTAACAAGGGTTGGAAGGAGCTACATGCAACCATTTGCAGTAACAATCGGCTACACCAACAAACAACAATACTAAATGGCATAAGAAGTAGAAGCAAACACAGCCATCAACCTTAACAAACAAATCCTAATGCAAGCATCCTCTCTTTCAAGAAAATTGGATTTGTGAAACCAAAATCATGGACGAAACCATATATACAGCCCTATCCCAGTGAGGGAAGGGTGAGAAACCCGCATTATTGGTCAGGGAGGAACCCTCTGCCCGTAAGTGGCAGGGGAGGCCGAAGTTGGTGGAGGAACGGAGTCGAGTGCTCCGAGAACTAAAAGACTACAAAAAATGAAAGAGTTCTTTGTCTAGATAAAAATCAGAGAGAGAGATAATTAAAATAATAAATTGTGTCCATATAATGAGAGTACTTTCAAATAACAATAAATGTATGCTTGTTCAGTTCAATTTAATTTGAAAAATAAAAAATAAAAATAAATTAAATTAAATTGAATTAAATCATTTAAGTTTAGTTTGTTAGTTTTAGTTTTATCAACTAATTTTGAATTTATTTAAAATCTAATTTCAATTATATTTCATAATTTTAACTCTAATTTAAGATAATTAAAAAAAGTATAATTTAAAATATAATAATAATTAATTAATTAAAAATATAAATTATTCAGTTTGATTTTATGAATTCTTTACTTAAAAAATTAAAATGAACCGAATAAATAAAATTATTTAAAATAAAAATTGAATTAAATTAATTCACCGGAAAGATGAAACTAAATTTATGAATTAAATCATTAATTTTTTCAAGTTTGAATTGAATTCTTCTGTAACATCCCTAATTTTCAAATAATTATTATATATATATATATATATATATATATATATATATATATATATATATATATATATATTTTTTTTTTTTTTTTTTTTTTTTTATTCTAATCCTAGTATTGTGGACTTCGCGTATGTACTTTCATTTTGTAGAAATTCGATCGTCGCCCGGATTTGCAATTTCAGGCCAAGCAAATAAGCTGCTGGAACTATTTCAAAACCGGGTCAAGATTATAAGCTACCCCACAGTTTTCAGACATTCTGGACGCGTTACAGTTGTCAGATTTGGCATAGGTAAGTTTGAACTCTATATTACTTAATTTTTGCCTTGTACTGAGTTAGAATAAAATTTATAAAATATTCGTGGATGATAAAAAAATTACGATTTCTATTGCAATAGCCTTATAATGTTTTTAAGGACCGCGAAGCAGATTTATAGAATTTTTAAAGTTAGTTTGGATAGTTTTTGAAAAATATTAGTTTTGAAATCTTATAATTGAGTTGTCTGATGTTGTGATTATTGCTTAGTTTGGAGGGCCCAGGAGGGGCCATATAATGATGATGAGATATGGGTTGAGTTTAAAAGTATTATTTGAACCCTTTCGCAGGTTGGGTAGGTCATAGGTATAGAGGAGACTCTGCCGGATTTTCGGCACGACTTATGACATCTTTGGTCTTTTCTTAGTTTGAATTGAGTCAAATGTATTAAATAATTGTAATAAAATTGTCAGGTGAGCCGGAACAGCCTTCCTACTCCACCCAGCCTCCACAGTGACTTCGGTTAAGTCTGTGAGTAAAATATTAATTTTAATTGTAATTTCGATATTATTATATGTTCAAGCATGCCCACGCATCACTTATAAGTATGTATCTATGTAGTTAAACACTAGGCACGTTTTATATTGTATTCATAATTGTTGAAGTGTCATGGATGTTGTTTGTGGTAATTTGGAGCAGTGTGTGTGTGGCATGCGTGTGGCGTGCGTGTGGTATGATATTGGATATGGACAAGACGGGTAGGCATGGCTTGAGAGACACTCGCTGGGGCCCGGTCCTTCAGGGTATACACGACTTGAAAGACACTGGCTGAGACCCCGCATTTAGTTTATTAAGCGAAAATCCGGCTTGAGAGACACTCGCTAGCAGAGGTTGGATTAAGAGGGCTGTATAGGAGATCAACTCCTGTATACGTATTGTTTGACAGTGTTGGGTGTGTGAGTGCTCCAAATTGCCTTTTTGCTGTTATGATATGAAAATTATGACGATATTACATTTCACTCCACATGGTACATTAGCTTTAGATAGCTACAGAGATTATGGTTAAAATTGATATTTTACTCTCTGAGTCGAACGCTCACTGCTGTTCATCTATTTTTCCAGGCTACAGGAGGATTATTTGTTGTAGCTAACCTGCTCTTCTTCTTCGCAAGTCCATTGATAGTATTTAATGTATTTTGTACAATTGAGTTAAATTTTAGACTCCGCATGTGTTAGAAGCACTTATTTTTATTTTGGGCCTGTATTATAAAAGTTATTTTGGACCTGTAAAATTATTAACTGTATGCATGATGGGATTGGATGAGGGAGCTGAGCTCCCATTTGAGTTATGATATTTTAATTATGTGGAGGGTGAGCTGAGCTGTCCAATTTATTATATATTGTGTTTACAGGTCGGGCGAGTCAAAAACTTCCTGTTAAATGGTCTATTTTATGGCTGGACTCTGTCCGGTTGAATTCTTGAAATTGGGCCCAAATGGGCCTTAGAGTTGGGTTGAGGAATAATTAAGTTTACTACGGGCCTCAGGGGCTTTAGGCTGGCCCAGGTCATAGTCCCGGTCCGGCCCATAGGTTAAGTCGTGACATCTTCTCATTCCTACTTTCAATTAAATCTTAAGGCTTTTAATACCAACTAATTTAAATCTGTAATTAACCTCCACATGTAAATATCAAGTTTTAATTTCATTGATATTTCAGTAATAATTTTAGTAAGTCTTTTAAGAATTTTTTTTTTTTTATAAAATTATGTGTTATAAATTATAATCTTCTCGTAAGTCATACATACAAGTGAATATATCATTTCATTTATGAATAATATATTATATAAAATTATGATAAGATAAGTCTTTTTTTAATAATTAAAAATATTTTTAAGTGTATAAATCAAGTTATACATTCAGTTGTAGGTAACAACTAATTTTCTCAAATCATAGTATTAATTTTGATATTAAGGAAAAAGATTTTATTTTATTTTATTTGTTTATATTCTTCATACGAGCATACATGCAAAATTATTGCAGGCAGCCAACAGTTACAGGAAAATATTGAACTATATATGATAACGATACATGTAAAATATCTAATTGTAGGCTCACAGTCACAACTCACAAGCTTTAATCATCAGCACAGAGCATGTTCGTCAATACACTTGCACCGCATCGTATACTGCTAACAATCAATCGATCATCAAGAAATACTGGTTCCACGCCATTTTACAACTCTTTTACTGGAATTCTATTAGGCATTGAGCAGTGTACTGTGTACACGTGTGCTCTTTCTCCGCTTCGGCGACCCACTTTCTGAAGAGGAAGACTCAGGCGAACGGCGCCTGTGGGTCACTCTGACAGTCTCTATTTTCTCGTCTGAGCCGATCAAGTGAGGGAAATTAAGCTTAGCTTTTGAGCCGCGCATCTTATAAGCAGCTCGGTCGTATGCCAGAGCCGCATCCTGAGGCGTCTCATAAGTCCCTAGCCATAATCTAGCACCATTCCTCTTAGGGTCTCTAATCTCAGCCGCATATGTCCCCCAAGGTCTTTTCCTGACACCAATGTAATTCCTCTGCCTCGGCGGCATGTGATTCTCACGTACAAGCGCCACTTGACTTGCTACATATAAATGCAGAGGTTCCCGTTTCACCATCGTCACAGTGGAGTCAAGCTGAAGAGAAGGAAACAACTCAACGTTAAAGGGGTCACAATGGGAACCACTGGCACTGGCGATGGTATCAACTGAATTCGTGGCAGCAGTTTCAAAATCATTGGCGAGGAGATGCTGCCGAATCGAGTCGAGAAGAGTGAAGATAGATTCCGAGTTGCCCGGTCCGTTCATTTTCCAAGCAAAATTGAACAACCAGGTTTTGTTGCTTAGCTTAGGGTTTTGGTGTGTTGTAATGGCTTGGGACTATGTAATATATACACAATATTATATTTAATTAATTGAACTAATATTTTTAAATATTATTTATTTAATATAATATTATAAATATAATATCCCAAATGAGAAAATAAGACAATAGAAATTCCTTCTCTTTTAATCAGTTATTTTGAATTTAAATTCTATGTACAAGACACCTTTAAATTTTAAGAGGGGTGTTTTACCCTCTTTATGGACTTATTTAACGTGAATTTTGATTAGTCGGTCTAATGAACTTTGGATATAAATGATTTCTATCAAAAAAATTACAAATATAATAAAATAATTTACTAATTAATTTAAGGGTTTGAAAATTCTAAAGAATGTGAAAGAGGATTGGTACGTTGTAGTTATATATTTCCATGAAATTTCATTGGTCAGAGTGGAAATCACGTGTGGTGGACCTTGCTATATTTTTATTTTTTTATAAAAATTATTTAATATTTTTAAATTATCAATAAAAAAACTTTTAAATTATTCAATACTTTTAAAATATATGTATTTTATATTTTATAAAATAATTAAAAATTTATAAAAGTAAAATACATTTTTTTATTTTATAAATTTCCTAGATTTTTGGTTGGTACTGAAGTCTAAATAAGACTGTAGTAGTCCACGCGCGTCTTCTTCCTTTTATCCTTGGACAAAAGAATTGATTAATAAAATATAATTAAATTCAAAGGAAATAATTAACACGAGTTCAATTAGCATTGCATATGCAATGATGACTTTGTTCCTTTCTGGAACTTTCCATGTCTCCGTCATTTCAACAGCAATATGAATTATGGAGGACATATGTGAATTAATTATCTGACTTTTTTAATGTAATCTGACTTTTATTATATATATAAATATATATATATATATATAATTAAAAATATATAAAAAAAATAAAATCTACATAGGAGTAATTATTAATGAAAATATATACTCCAGCAGCCATCGTGAGACAGAATAAATTGCGTTTGCCCATGTGGAGCTCTTGGCAGTATTAGGTGGCCAACGTGCTGCCATATCTGCAAGGATCATCCTCAAATTTCAAAAAATTATTTAAAAATTTAAATTTATAAATATTTCTGAGAATGAAATATTTAAAATAAAAAATATTAATTAATAAAATGCACGTGATAAAGCCTTGTATCCTGCATGTTGCAAGTTCCATTAAAAAAAAAAAAAACTAGAGTGATGACATTTGAATCGGATTAAAATTTGTGCTAAATAATTTTAAATTGACAGAGTTAATTATTTAATTTATTAATTTTAAATTAAATTCAACTATCTGTATAGATTTCATGAGATTTAATCTTCAAATTTATTAATTTAATTTCTTTATTTAATTCAATTCGAAATCAAATCATCGCATTGCACAACCCTACCTGGAGAATAGTAGCAACGAACACGCGTCATATGCCAGCAGCCGAAATTATCAAAACTAGGACTATGATTTTAATCAACTGAGCGAACTTATAATAAATATGTTAAATTATATATATAAGAAAATAATTTTATTATAATATTTTAAATTAAAAAATAAATTTAGTGCAAATTATATAACTTTATTTATATATAAAAAAAATGATCTCTTTACTAAAAAAAAAATAATAATTCATATCACACAATACAAATGATTGAACTAGACAATAAATAATTTTAAAAAATATATATATATTTTTAGAAAGATTTTATTGTAGCACTACAAACATGTGATGAAAAATTATTTCTTAGGACTCCACACACCTTAGTTGACACTCATTAAGAAATCCTCGAAGCTACATAATATAAACAGAGTTAAGTAATGGAAGGTCATTAATATATCTCGCATAACACAAGTTTATTTGCCGGCAACGTTTTAACGATTATGATTTGCTTGCCTACGCTGTTACGTTGCATTGACAAATAGATAATCCATAGGAGGAAAAAATAAATAAATAAATCAAAATATTAGCAAATAAATTATAAGTAAATAAATAAATTTGTTGATTTTAACGTGTGTAGTTCGATGGGAGAGACTTTTTGTTTTTGTTTTGTTTTTATTTATCTTGAAGATTATGTACGGTCATGGAAAATTCGCATGGACAATTAATTTTTTAATTTTATTATATGAAAATAAAATTTAAAATTTTTATTATTATTCAAAAATTTTTAAAATATATCTAAAGTACTAAAAAATAATACTTTTTAAGAAAATAAAAAATAATTTCTTTCTTAATTTTAAATGATGAGTTTTATATATTTTTATCAAAGAGAGTTTACAAACAATGAGTGCATCCAATACTTCCTCTTATTATTTACTCTTCATGTGGGTTATAAAAAAGTTAATCTTCTTGATAAGTGCGTTTGCTAAAAAAGTTAAAAAATTAAAAATTAAATATTATCTTTGTAATTTTTAATTTTTAAAAAAAATAATTATTAATATAAATTTCAAAATTAACATGTAATCTTTAAAGAAGATATAAATTTTAAATTATAATTTTTTATATTCTAAAATAAACTTTTAACTATTAAACTATTAAAAAAATTATATATCAAAAAGTAAATTTATTTGACTATGTGTTTGATTAAGTGAGCCAAGGCAGGCACGTGCATCACATGGGCCATGGGGACACCATCCCACCAATATCCCGCGTCTAATGCTAAATTCCTTTTTTTTTTTTCAATTGTCATTTCTTATTACTAGAAAATTGCCCGTATTTATGGCTATTAATAATTTATATGTATATATATATAAAGATAATAAGATATTTTAAATTTTATTAATTATTTTATAATTTATTTTTATTATTTTTTATGTTTAAATTTTTTAATAAAAATTTTATAATAAAAATAATTGAAATCTATCTATATATAATATAGATATAAATATATGTAATAAGTATAAATATATGTTAATATATTAAACTTATAATAATGTCTACTCATTATAGTATTAAAAGAGTAATTATTATATAATTTTTATATAATAAAAAATATTATGTGATAATACTATAAAAAAGAATATTACATATCAACTCTTTAAAAATACATATTTATTTTATATATAAAGAGAGTTAAATTCGAGCCGCATTCTCTAAATTTTTCAATTAAATTTTAAAAATAATTTTTTTACACAATAAAAATTAAGAAAATACGAAAAGAAGAAAATTATCTACAAGACCCATAAATATATATTTATCCAGCAAATATATAAAAAAATCTTCATAAAAGGTAAATACTAAAATACCAAACCTATAAATCAAGGCATCAGTAATAAAATTTATTTCTTTTGAATAACTATCTCTGAATCGAAATTTCTAAATCTTAACAATAGATAGATTCTTGAAATATATATGAGATGCATAAAATGGGTGAAAAACTTGTATTATATTATATTATAATTAATTTTAATTGGATTTAAATTTAAAAAATTTATAATTTCTGAAATAATTTTAGTATTATAAAACTAATTATAAACTAAATTATTAAAAATATGCAAAACTGTCATTGGCCAAGAAACATCAACGACTAGAATCTTGACGAAAATGTAGGAAATTTAATATCTTGCGGTTAGACTTCCAACCAATATATATACAAGAGAAGTTGATTTTCCCCGGTATATCAACATGTGTAACCCAACAATTTCTTTTTTTTTCAGCATGGTAGGTAACCGTCCAAGATTCCAAACCCTTAGCAGTACTCGCTTGCTCGATGTAGGTTTGAATTGCAATTCCTTCAATTTCTTTATTAAAAAAATAATAATAATAACTAGTAAGATTTTTACGGTTTGTCCATTGTCTAAATTATACTCTCTTTGTATTTTATTTGGTGTCTGTTATACTTTTTTTTTTCTTTTATTATATATGTTACTAGATTAATTATTGTTAATTTATTTGTTTATTTATTAATAATTCTTATTATTTAACGTACAAAAATTTATTTTATTAAAAGGGAACTCATAGAAAGAATTGCAGGCAAAAGTTATAAATTTGTATTTTTTTATTTAAATTTAATTTAATATAAATTTAAAATATAAAATATTTAATAGTTCACATATTAAATATATGAATTTTATGTGTTTATATTTTAAATTCATAATAAATTAGATTTAGATAAAAATTTTCTTACAAAATTTATATAGACAAAGGCAACTTACATAATACATACTCTCTCTCATGAAGCAAAGTTGCATGAAGGTTAGATTTTAGAAATCAAGAAGTCTCGTATTATATATATTAGCTTTGTATTTAGAGAAAAAATATAGTAAATTAATATATGGGACATCATTTAAATTAATAATAATTTAGCTAACACATCGCAAATAATATATATATATAATGGTATTTCTAAGAAAATACCACGTGATACATTTCTTGAAAAACTTATAACGTGCCACCTTCCATTAATAACTTTCTTTTATATTTTTTATAATAATTATTATTTAATTTTTTATTTTTCTTTTAATTATCAATATTATTTATAATTATATTTTAATATTTATGATTTAAATTATTTTTTTAATTTAATTTTTAAAAATTAAAATATTTTGTGATTAAACATAATATTTAAAATTATTTATATTATTATTTTTATAAATTTATTTATATAAAAATATTATTTATCACATATTACTCTCCATTGTCACCATAATAATAATAATAATAATAATAATTTAAAATAAAAAATAATTTAACAACAACAGTAATAATAATAATAAAAGGTTAGTGATGACTATTAACTTAAAGAAAATTGACCATTAATTTCTTATCTCATAATCAACTATCATATAATTTAATCAATATTAAATTATTTCATATCTTTAATAAATATTTTTATTATATTGTTATATTTTTTATTATTTTTATTATAAAATTTTTGTTAAAAAATTTGAGAGATAAAAATAGTAATATACATAAAAAGTTATAAAAATAAAATATAAAGATTTGACTTATTTATAATTAGTGTATATTAATTTTTATGTTCATAATTTATTTTTTTGTTTCGCTTTCCTATAATTAATTAATTAATTAATTAATTTTTATTATTATTATTATTATTATTATTATTATTATTATTATTATTATTATTATAGTTAACTTATGGCTATTAAATTGAAATGATAAAATAAATGAGAAACATTTTACTCTTATAAAATTGAATTTAAATGTTTTTATTATAGTTTTCAATTAAATAATATTTAATTATAAAATTAAATTTTTATTTAAATAATTTTCATTTGCTTGTTCATATATAGAATATCATATGAGATATTTGATATATATCAATCACTCTCTTCTCAGCAAGTATTTCTTTTCCCCTAAGTGCTCTCAAATTTTTTTATTTTTTTATTTTATTTTTTTATTATTTCTTTAAAAAGTTATTGATTATTATTTTTAAAATTTATTTATTTAAATATATTTAATTAATATTTATTTAATTACTAATTTTTTTTTATAAATTTCTTATTTAATATTTCTTAAACTAAGTAATATTTTATTTCATTATAATTATATATCAAATACAATCATAACTAATATTTTGCTTACTTATATTTTATTACCATTAATTTTCAATAGAAATATTTTCAAATTTTAATTAAATATTTAAATTTGTAAATTATGTTTTAATTATATTTTTATATAAAAGTAGAATTTTAAAAATAGAATACAAATATGATTACATTAAAATTTTAACCACAAGTAAAGATAATTTAAAAAATTAAAGTTACAATATTAAAATTATAGAATTTATCTTTTGAAAAATATTAATTATTTTTAATATATATTATATTAATAAAAAATAATGATATTTTAAAATTTTAATTTTTATGAAATATATTTATCTTATATCATAAATTTGTGTAAAACGATAATCATTTTTATGAAATAATTATTTTATAAAAAAATATATCAAATTATTAAAAAAAATTTTACACTTTATAAAAATTTAAAGATATAATATTTTTAAAAAATAATATAATAAAATATTATTTTTAATTAATAATAATATTATATATTTCATTATTATTAAAATTAAATAATTCAATTCATTATTAGTAATTTTTTATTATTTTTATAATAAAAAATTATATTTATATATTTTTTAAATAATATTATTTTCTTTTTAATCTAATATATTTCTGTAATCTAGATACATAAATTATGAAAAAAAATATAAAAATTTCATGAAATTTAAATTATTTTTTAAATAAAATAATTTTATTATATTTTAAACTAAATAATCATACAAATTACTATTAATATATGTAGAAAAAATAATTAAATAAATATTTTAATTAATTATATTATAAATTAATTAAAATTTTATTATTATAATAGATAAAAAAATTTAAATTAATTTAATAATAAAAATTTATTTTATTTAAAATATAATTAAAAATTAAATTAAAAATAAAAATTATAAATTATCGATATATGTAGAGGTATTGTGCTTAGTTAAAAGATATAAACTAGTGCAATTAATACATATATTGAGAACGAATATATTATTGATGATGCACGCGTTACAGCTTTTATTTGTTTATCTAATTAATTAATATTAACAAGTAGAGAAAACTGATCTGTCTCATTTTTTTATACAATTTTAAGGCTTGGAGTAGATTAAAAAAAATAATCATCTTATAAAATTACTATGTCTCCTTAAAAAATAATTAATCACGCAGGTGTCAATCTCTAATCTTTAAACACTTGGGGTCCTACTCCAAATCCAATCGCCGCCTTTGAGATTCCAAACTTAATTCATCAAATAATGATAATAATAATAATAATAATAAATTAATAAAACCACGTGAAAATAGAAGATGACCCAAGCAATTTTAGGGAAAGAACCTAAAATTATTTGTGAGAGGAGGAGGAAAGCGACTCTAAAGCCTCGTATATATATATACACACACATGAACATCACCATCATCAAGCTGTAGCAATTGCATATTCCACAACACTAAGCCATACGTTTATATATCCACACACAACACAACCACCAAAACCTCTTAATTAAGCAAATGTGGGGGGAAAATACCTCGTTGCCTGCTCTCTTGGAGTCCATTCAGCAGTATCTCCTTGAAGATGATTTTGAAACCCAAGCCACTATTCCGCCACTAAATTTCTTTGACGATTTAAGCTTCGATACTCTCTTTTCCGATGATTTACCCTTCAATGTTGATGATTTGCAAGACAGTACCACTTACAGTGATCTTGGAACTAGCTCTGGATGGACTCCTGTATTTCAGTTCGATTCTACAGTTGCAGAAACAGCAGTGCCGAGTACCATTGACTTTGAATCTCCAAAAGAGGTTGTGGTGCCGCAAAGCAGAAATGCTCCTTCTAAAGGTTGGCAATACAGGGGTGTGAGAAGAAGGCCTTGGGGGAAATATGCAGCGGAGATTAGAGATCCGAAGAAAAATGGAGCGAGAACTTGGCTTGGTACTTACGAGACACCCGAGGACGCGGCTGTTGCTTATGATCGAGCTGCTTTCAAGATGCGTGGCTCAAAAGCCAAACTGAATTTTCCTCATTTGATAGGCTGCAGCGACTATGAGCCAGTTAGAGTGACTAATAAGCGCAGCTCGCCGGAGCATTGCTCATCATCATCAAGTTCATCGTCATTTTCGTGGGACTTGGAAGATGGTTCTCCTGAGCCTAAGCGGAGAATATGAAATTGAGGATTTGAAAGTGAATCAATCACTTGCTGTACATGTCATTTGATTTTTTCTATAGCTTTAGAATGGTTAATTTATTTCTTTTTCCTTCCATTTAAATTTGAAACTTTACTTGTCTATTGGTTTAGTTCAAGTCAAGTACTACTCTGATTTTATCATAGATCACTTCCGATCAAATTAATGATTTATTTAAAATATTTTTCACATAAAATTATTTTACACAAAATAAATACAACCTAAAAGATAATAATAGTGAATTTTCCATCTTGAAATCATTATGAATATTGATATTAATTATTGGTGGTGCAAAATGATAAAAATTTAAAATTTTATCACAATGAGATATAATTAAATAATAAGAGAATTTCAGGTCAATGATTAAAATCACTAATTAACATTGTCCACATCCTTTGAAAATGAGCAAGGGAGGAGAAATAAACCAATAAAAGGTGCAACTAATATAGGAATTCCATATAATACAAAAAGTTTAATTTTGTTGTTATCTTTATATTTTGAGTTATTATATATGAGCTTTAGTTTTCCATATTTGAAATGCAGTGCCTAGTCTGATTCTTTACGAACTTTGCTTTTAAGAATTTAAATGATAGTCCTGATTGGAAATTCTATTTTATTGAAGAAAAAAAAAAGTTTGATTAATCACTTTATTAAAATTTTTATTTATAGTCAAAATATTTTCAAATCAACATTTGTATTTAAAGATTAAATTTCTTTTTCATCATCGAAAGATTTAATAAAGATCGCACTGATCATCACATCGATGTTATACATTTAATATATACAATACTATTTTTAAGGAAATTTTTATCTATGTTCGATCTGTTATGAATTCAAAACACAAACATATAAAATTTATAAATTTTTCTTGTTTAGATCCGATTTATCATGAACTTAAAATACAAGATATGTGGTGAAACCCTTTCATTAAATAGATGAGTCCCACATGATTGTATATCCATGATAGACCAAGTCCAAATAAGAATTACCTTAAAATTCATATATTTAATCCTTTCATTAATTTTTTTGTCTCATGTTGAAACGGTTGCTTGAAGTTTTTTTAAACAATTTATATTTCCAAAACTCCAAATTAATGAACATAAATATCCTAAAAAAATAAACACAATCATAAAAGCAGTTTTTGCTTCTTCATCGGTCATCACTGATTACTTCTCCAACGCACTGATAATTTATAATATATCAACTTCCACGTTAAGAAATGTAAAAGAAAATGTTTTAGATCTAATCTGACATTTTTTTTTTATTATCTCCCCCCTCCCATCTCTAAGCAGGGACTTTAGGTGCAACGCAAGTTAATTTCATGGAAGATAGGAGGGATCCAGAGAGTTAGGAGCACCATGCATTGCATGTGCTCTTGGGTAACCATAATATATGCATTTCTTTTCTTTATGCAAAGGAATACATATACATATAATTACCTGTATAACTCTTTAATTAATTGAATCAAGAAAAAATAAATTAAAAAAAATATATATCGATTCTCTTCTAACATATATTATATATTTCACTTGAATTAAGAAATTAAGTACCATAAACTCATGTCAGTCGTGCACAGTATAGATAAATGAATTACATAATCATCTGATATTTAATTTGATCAAGTGACATCCTAGGAAGGAAGAACTGTTTATTTCTATATATATATATATATGTCGACACATGGAGCCCCGATGAACCCAACACGAGCATCAACCCATGACTCATCGAGAAATTAATTAATAAATAATAAACATATCGTAAAACCCACGTGAAATGAGGTACTCGATCACTCCTCAGGAATGCAATTTCATGGAAAGAACACACAGTTGGGGATTTTGAAATGTATATATAATTATCATTAAGCAACCACAATCCACAAGCCAAAAATCATACAATATCATCAAGCAAATGTGGAGTGAAAATACCTCAGAGGTTGATGATTTGACTCTCTTGGAGTCGATTCAACAGTATCTTCTTGACTATGATAATTTCAAAACCCTAACGAGTATCCCACCACCGGTTAATTTATGGCAAGAATATGGCTTTTCTAGTGATTTCCTCTTCGCTGATACCGGCACTAATTTCACCTTCGAGGTAAACGATTCAACTGACATGAGCATTTTCAGTGCTCTACCCGATCAGGGGAACAATGGATGGAGTACAATAAATCAATTTGATTCAACGGCCATCAATCCGAAGGATCGTGATGCGGACGCTAGTCCAGAGGTTCTGGTCACTAGTCCAAACGTTGTGGTGGCGCGCAAGAATAATGTAACAACTCAAAAAAAAAAAAAAAATATATATATATATATATATATGACTTTTTTCGTGTGGCAGTGGAACTCGTGAAGTAAAATTTTAGAATTTTTAGCACTTGTTTGAGTGGATTTTTATAAAATATTAGTTATAGAGACTAAAATGTAATTTTTCAAGTTTATGACTATTGTCTGATTTGGAGGGCTCAGGAGGAGCCATATAATATTGATGAAATGTGATTGTGGAAATTGAGAATTTAGAAGTGTTATTTAAATCTTTTTGTAGGTTGGGTAGATCCTAAGTATAGGGAAAATTCTGTCGAATTTTCGGCATAAATTAGGATTGCCTCTTTAAATTTATTTTTATCTGAATTGACACTAATAAATTCACAATAAAATTACGTAGATGATCAGGGTCAACCATCTTTCTTTACCCAACCTCTACCGTCGTCTCTGGTATACTGTGAGTAAAATATTAATTTTAATTATAATTTCAATATTAGTATATGTTCAAGCATGCTCATGCATCACTTATAAATATGTATCTATGTAGTTAAACACTAGGTACATTTTATAATGCATTCTTAATTGATGAATTGCCATGGATGTTATTTGTAGTAATTTGGAGCAGTGTGCGTGCGTTGGCGTGCATGTGGTATGGTATTGGATATGGACAGGACGGTTAGACACGGCTTGAGAGACACTCGTTGGGATCAGCTCCCATATATGTACTGTTTGAACAGTGCTGGGTATATAAGTGCTCCAAATTGTCTTTTTGCTGTTATGATGTAATGTGTATGAAAATTTTGATAGTGTTGCATTCGATTACTTAGGTGCATTAGTTTTAGATAACTATAAAAATTGTAGTTAAAATTGGTGTTTTACTCTCTAAGTCGAACGTTCACTGCTGTTCACCATATTTTTCCAGGCTACAGGAGGAGACATTTTTCAGAATAACCTATTCCTTTCCTTACAGGTTATGAAAAAAATTATTTAACTGCATTATTATTATCTAAATTTATAATTTAAAATTCTGCATGTACTAATAGTAGCATTAATCCTGTCAGGAACTGCATGAATTTAAGTTTTTGTATTAACAAATGAAAATTTTTATGAGATTTAAATAGTTTGTAAATAATATATAAGTGTTAAGCTAAACTCTCCTAATTTTAGTTTTTGATAATTATTGGGTTAAGTTAGCCCAAAATAAAATTATAACAGTTTAATTTAAATTAATTTATATGCATATTAGGCCTAAATTATGAGCCTGATCATGGGTTTGAGAACAGTAAGACTTACTATGGGTCTCGGGGGCTTTATGCCAGCCCAGGTCCTATTGCCAGTCTGACCCATAGGTTGAGTCGTGACAAATAACGCTCAGTCCAAAGCATGGCAATATAAGGGTGTGAGGAGAAGGCTGTGGGGGAAGTGTGGGGGAAGTATGCAGCAGAGATAAGAGACCCAAAGAAGAATGGCGCTAGGGTTTGGCTTGGAACTTACGAGACAGCTGAGGATGCGGCTCTAGCTTACGACCAAGCAGCTTTTAAGCTGCGCGGCTCAAAAGCTAAGCTTAATTTCCCTCACCTCATCGGCTCGAGTGATTATCGACCTCCTGTAAGAGTGAGCCCCAAGCGACAGTCACTGGATCCCACCGCAGCGTTACAAAATAAAATGAGCAAGCCGATAGAGTAAGATATAATTGGTTAAGGCAAACGTTGATTAGAGTATGTTAGGCGATTTTATTTGTAATTTGTTGAAACTTACGTAGGATCTTCATTTCTGTTTTGTTATTGCGGAAATAGAATGTTTGACTCTGTATTCGTTCATTTTGAATGGATTCTTAGAGTTGAGCTATAAATTGATGACTCGATCTTTAATTGCATGTAGAAGTTGTAGGACAGCGATTGATAGGTCTAGTTTTGACATATTTATTGTGAGACTAATTCGTGGGTGAATTAATTAAAGAGGTGGTTTTTCAGAGAGTTGCTTCTTATTAAGCTTTATGTTTATTTTATTTCCCTTACATTTTCCCAAAAAAAAAAAATAGCGTTGGAAATAAATCTGATTTCCTCGACCTTATGCAGGGAGGAATATGAAATATGAAATCTGAATTTAATAAAATTTATATTTTATTTAATTAATTAAAATATAAATATATATTACACTTGTAGATATGAAGAGCATCTCAAATGGATTTATAAATATTATTTCAAATTTACTCTGAAAATTCTTTATTTAAAATTTATAATTTATTAATAATTTGCATATCCAAATATAGATTCCCTCACTTGGAATATAGGCCTATTCTGGCTAAAGCATTCAAGGTATTGCCCCATATTCCTAGAGGACAAGCCCAAGCTTGCAACTCAAATTTATGAGTTACAATTTCCAACTCATCACCATTGATTCAAGAACAAAGGAAAAAAACTAATACAAAGTGCATTCTTCATGATGCCATAATTAATGCTGTTAAATAAATATATTACTGAATTTCAGAGATCTGCAGATTTCAGCTAACTGCATTTGAGACAAAAGATACCACTCATCAGATAAAATTCTCAACTACTAAAGCCTGCGGAAGACATTTTCCAGGAAAATATTTTCCTTGTTTCCCATTGTTTGAAGCAGCTATAATACATTATATGCAGCTATTTTTGTGGCCAATTGAAGGGCAAGCATCAAAAAGGATTATAGAAAAACATAAAATTCAGATTCTGACCCGTTAAATTTTCAGCCGCACCACCAAACCTGGTTCCATCCTTTCTAGATCAATATGAATAACAGTAAGTTCAAGAACATGGTAACAGTTTTGAAATATCAATCCAAATTGACAATGAAAACTTCGCTGTCAGAGGAAGTATCATCGTCCCTAAAAGCAGAAATCATCTGTTGCTGGAATGCTATGAATGAAAATCTGGAATGTATCCAATGAGTTTCCTGATCTATCTATACCTTCAAGATATTGGATGCCGCCTCCTGCAAATTTTCCAAAGTCACTACTCACCAGTCAAAAATTATATAAAAAAGAAAAAACTTTTCACCAGTCAAACATTAAAATGATAACAGTGTCAATAATTATCCAGACAAGTAACTACAACACCATAGTCCCTTTGTAGAACATTTACTAACTCTATCTACCAGAAATTCAAACAAATAAAAGTATAGAACAATCTGAGGTCAACAAGTTGACAATGCATTTAACCTTAAGGAGGAAATGAGTTGCATCATAATACCTTTTGGGTCGGCTTCGGTCTTCCTCATAGTCCATCACTCCACCAGGCTCAGAGTAGATCTCCTCGTGCCCTCTGAAGTCAATGTCGGCCTGCTTACAGTGTGTAACTTCTGCCACAACGTAAGTAAGACACATCGACCGACATATCCCAGAAACTGAATATAAAGTCTATTATCTACTAACATTATGGATATCATAAGATCCAAACTGCCCAACTCAAGAATATCATCCATCAAAAGCAAGCAAACCTATATTAGTTCAATGTAGTTTTGCATTGGTCCATTGGCATCTTTTCAAGGAAAATTTTGAAACAAGCAAGCAGTGATAATCTAATAAATCATAAATAAAGACAATTAAAAATGAGATGCCGTTTAATTCTTCCAGCCAAACTTGCCAGCATGCAGATTTACCACATCCCCAAGAAAGAGAGAGAGGGAGAGAGAAAGGGAGAGAAGAGGGGTGGAGGGGTAGGGGGAGGGGTCTCTCTCTCTCTCTGTGCCTGTCACAAGCCCTGCCCCCAACACTCATCTCCCCACACCAAAGAAAAAATATGTGCATGGAATAACCCACTAAATTAATTTGTTGTCAAATAAATTGAACTAGAAATATAAAACTGGAATCAACTGACCTTGAGGGAGAGGGACTTCTTTACATCTTCAACCCTATCTTCCACATCCTTTCGGTGCTTCTTGTCCAATTCACTCATAGTATCAGCCCATTTTATCTTCTCTTGAATCGATACAAGTAGATTCTCCGATGTAGCCAACCTAGACATCCATTGGTATAAAGTTAGAAAGATAATGCTGACACCTAAAGAATTAACAGCAATTCTTCAGTATAATAATAATAATAACAACAACAACAACAACAACAACAACAACGAGAACAAGATAAAACAGCTAGGAGACTAGAAGGCAAGTTTTACTAATAGCACATAAGATCTACAAAACAGAATACTATAAAAATACTAGATCATGAGTAACTACCAATTAACTTGAATCCACCTGCTTGGTTTTATATAAAAATAAATAAAAAATAAAAAAACTAACAATTGCAGAAGAGACAAAATATAGTTAGCCCCAATACTTGAAAATCCAAGAAATTCAACACATAATTATGGCATTGTTTGGCATCATATGAGCATTATGGTTTCTATAGACAGAATTGTGGTTATAGATATAGATAAAACAGGATTTTCCTCTCCTCAATTTATAATAAGCTGTTGTTTGCAACTAGGGATAAAAATACACTAAGGTAAGAAAAAATTATGACAATACCACTTGAAACAGAGATCTTACCAGTTTGATAGTGTTTGTAACATATTCCCAAGTTGTCCAGGTCTCAGATCCCTCCCAGCTGCAAATTGAACCTGTATATTACAAAATACCAGAAATATTTCAATATGCTCAAATAGGAGACAAGGAAGGGCGATGAAACAGAAGCAGCATTGTGATCACAAAATTCCAGACCTCAAAGCACCTTCGTAGCTGATCCAACTTTCCTCTCACTATCCCCTAAAATAACAGGAGTGGGAAAATAAAATGCAACAATCAGTATCTTCTTCAATATTGTTTCTCAATTAACCAGTATAATTAAAGAAATTCTAATCTTAACACCAACCCTTCCCAATGAAAATGATGAAAGCAAGTGAAAATTAAATTCCAAAATAGCTTTCTGGATAAAAAGGTTGCTAATAAATTCAACTTTTATCTACTTCACTTGCACAATTGATAACCTTTTTAGGAAAATAAAAGTAATAATTGAAAAAAGTGTGCTATCATGAAAGGGGCAAGAATGAAATCCAGACGAAAAAAACATACCGCATACATGCACTCATTGATAAGAAAATCCTCAAGTTCACGAACATTTGTGACATCTAGCTCTTGCATTAGTTGATCATAGGGTAGAACCTGGAGAAGTAATAAGATCAGAACAAGCTCAGGGGACAGGTCAATTAAGTTATCATGAATTCATGAATCTAAGTGAAGAATGTCTGAATGTGACAGATAATCATATAATATCCAAAATTCAAATTGGAATGCAGAAATGCACATAATAGCCAAAAATATCAATGTTCATCAAGATACTCCAGTCAAAGAATATAATCCACTGATTAACCATGACATATAGGTGCCACTATTTAATCACATACATGTTCATGATTTGATGTGACAGCCAAGATCATGCTTTGACTCCAAGTATTACCCATTAATTTTCAAAATTGGACCATAATTTGACTAGACTTTCCTTTTCTGCTTTAAATAAATGAGTTTGTCATTAAGTTCTAGGGGACAGGTTCCATGATCATCAGACTGCAGATAAATCAAATACTCAGATATACATAATTATTTGCTAGTAACGTGGAAAGGGCTCAGAATCCATAGAAAGATACCTTGTTTGTTTCAGCAAGTGTAAGCACAGTAAGTTGTTTAAGCTTGAGGACTTGATCAGGAATCAGTTCAGGAAGACAACCAGCATTATCTGTGAAGAGATAGGTTTAGTTTCCCACTTCATTATAATGTATCAAAAGAAAGTAAAACAAGGATCAAGAGTAAGGAATTTATTGTTCAGTAATCCAACTGAATAAACAAATAGTCCCCTAGCAACAAGACAAATTGGGTACCTACATATCAATGCCGCTAACTCTTCACCACATATTTCTTTTATAGATTTCCTTCTTCGGAAGGATATCTCCCGCTTATTTCTTGTTTCATTTTCCTTCCAATAAGCAATCCTCCAACACCCACCCACCCCCTCCTCTTCTTTCTTGTTTCATTTTCCTTCCAATGAAGCAATCCCCACCCTTCTCTTATACTTGCTCCAAATGCCTTTTGACTTAAATTTGGTCCTTTGTAAGCACAAATAAAGAATAGAAACCCCACCCAAATTAAGTTATGACTATCTAAAAATTATGTTCTCTCAAACATACAAACATTCCAACAATAATGATGTGAAGTCTGAAGCATCTCATTCAGAACATAAGATTCAGGCAAGCTACACTGCATACTACACATTTCAGAAACACATTTTCATGCCAATCACCCATTCTTGCACCTAGCATCAGCAGACTTTCCAGATTAATTCAGGATAACAGAAGAGGCAAAGAAGTATGGAGTCGCCTGTGACTGAAAAAGAAAGCCACAAGCCACTGTAGAAGTGACAAATTTACTGCCAATGTGTACCAATCTGAACATCAAGAACATAATCTAAGACATGCCCATGAATCCAGAAGGGTCACTTGTTATGCTCAAAATTCAAAATCCAGCTTCCTATGAAGAAATTGGCTTTTGTCCTACTCATTACTGTCAGCGATAAAAAAATTAAAAAAAAAACCCTAGATTAACTAGGTGCAATCACGAGACCCACTTCCAGCGTAATAATCTTGTAACTGTTTAACAGCTCAACAATATTGTCACATGAACAAAGAAAAAAGCGCATCTAGCATGAGTTTTCTTTGAGAATTAAGGCAAAGCAAAAGCTTTAGATATCAATATCCTATAATCAAGTCCATTCACGGAATGCGAAACTTTTCCCCCGTCAAAAACAACCTAATGCATATCCACAACTATAAAGCAACGTGAAACCCATATAGAAGGAAAAAAATAAAATAAAATAAAACGCCATTGAGAAACAGACGCCTGTAAGCTTACTCTTATAATCAGTCCATGTGCCATGTGCAAACAACCGAAGCACATCAAGGTACCCGGAATTTTCAGTTCCTCCAAGCTGCAAGAATCCATTTGTCAATACCAGGAAAAAAAAATGTCTGAAAATAATTTTTTGTTACATTGAAACTCACAAAACAAATAATTTCTCCCATAATATCGATAGTAAGAAATCAAATGAAATTACAAGATAAGCGGAACTGGCTACGATTCTGACCTCAACGACGCTGGGTACTGCGAGAATCTCAGAGAACGCGAAGAGGGACGGGTGAGAAGTGGCCTCAATAATAACGGGGTCAAGGATCGTGCCTTTAAGAGCCGATGCTTTCTTGACGAAGTGATCGATTAGTTCTGCCTGTTTTTGCTCGATGTCCATCTTCAGAAACACACAAACTGCACAAGCCCTAAACAAATTCAATGGGAATTAAGAACTCAGGACATTGAGACAGACGAAGAGAAAGGGACTTGAAACTTGAAAGTAGTAATTTAGAAAGGGATTGTGCCAATTTTAGAGCGCAAAGGTTTAGGGCTTAGGTATTTCCTGTGAAATTTGTCGCTTTGCAATTTGACGGCAGAAGAAGTAGGAGGTTGCCCGATCAAACGCCTGGTTTACACTTTCTGTAGCCATTTTATGACGTGGATGTGTTATGTATTTTTTTTTTCTTTCAGGTTATATTTCAGAAAAAAAAAAAGAAAATTATTATTGTTATTATTATTATTATTATTATTATTATGCCGAAGTGTTTTTTATTTAATTAATAGAGTAATAGTTGAATGATTATAAAATAAAATTTAGTTTTTTCTATTCTTTTAAATATAAAAGAAGATTTAAATTTGATATTTTTAATTATGTATTTTTTAATATTTATTATTTTTGTAATTATTGATAAAATATAATTTTTTTACATAACATCGATGCCCAGTACATTTGAAAATCAGTACCTAAGTTGCGCAAAATAAAGTCATGAATGAGATTTGATTTAGCAAAAATTATTATTTAATTTTTATATTTTAATAAAATTAATAATTTGATTTATATTTTAAAAATTTATGATCTTATTTTTATATTTTATTTTCATTAAATTTGTTAACTTTTGTTAAATTTTATGTTAGTTAATAATAATAAAATTATTATTTAATTTTTTTATTTTAATAAAATTAATTATTTAGATCTTATATTTTAAATAATACTATTATTTAGTCTTTATATTTTAATAAAATTAATTAATTTGTTAATATATTTTAAAAAATAAATATTACTAGATAAACAATGTAAATTTTAATGTATTGAGATGAAACATGAATATTCATTTTTTTTTATTGTTTAAGTATTTTTTTTCAATTTTATATGCATTATTTTTATATTTTCTCTATTAGAAAACAACTTTTTTGAATTATTTTCTTTATAAATTAGAAATATATGAGAACCGATTAATCTTTTTGTGTAAATAATTTAAATAATTTGTATAGTTTTCTATTGAAAGATGAATAATAGAAATGGGAAAAGAGAAGAAGAGTGTGCATACACAGGGAAAGAATACATAAAAAAAGATAAATAAAAAGTGAGAGGATCATATAGTTTTAATATAAAAAATTTACTAAAATTATTAAATAGTTAGTGGGATTAAATTATAAAGATTAATTAATATGCTTTTTAAAATATAAAAACCAACTAATTAATTACACTAAAATAATAAAGGTTCTAAATGTAACACCCCTATATTTATTAGTTTCGTACATTACACTATTCCGATGATCAGTGTCTGTCCGTACAGTTGGAATGTATAAAAATATATTTAAGTCACCTAGAAAAGCCATGAATGAAAATTAATAACAATTACATAAAGGTAAAATAGAAATTAAGAAAATAAGGCATAATGGGTTAAATAAGCCGATGCCACAGAGATGAGTGATCAAACTGGGAAGTGACTGCGAGTTCAGTCGCTGCACTATTTTCGAGTGAGACCTTATGATACCTCAGGCCTAAGAATTATTGCGAAACTAATGGTATTATGAAAATCACAGAAAAGAATTGAGAACTAACTCAAATAATTGAACTAGAGTTCCTGAAACAATTTAATGCTATTGGAAAAATGGATCAAACCGGTAAGGGGTAATTTGATCAATTCAGGTGACTTTTGGCCTAAATGTTCAATAAAATGTGGGAAATTAAAATTATAAAAAATGGATTAAAAGTGGAGAGCTTAATGTAGGAAAGGAAAAAGAAAAGAATGGGAAAATGTGAATTATGACATCACCATTAGATAAGCATGGTGTAATAAAAATTTATAAATTATATTTTTGAAATTATGGGATAATTACTACATAAAGGGACAAATAAAAAAAAAATTAAAATTTTCATCTTCTTCTTTGGGTTGCCGTCCACTTCTCTCTTACCTCTCTCTCTCTCATATTTCTTCCTCCATTGATAAGGGTTAAAAGCTTGAATTTTCTTAACTCCCTCCCATAATTTCCCTAAATTTTAATACCACAATCCATCCTTAAACCTAGATAAATTATTTGGGAACAAGAAGGAAGATAAAAAATTGAAGAATTTGGAGCTTTGGAAATTCAAGAAAAAGGCAAGTAAATCCAAACTTTCTTTTTGAATAATTGAGTAAATTGAAGTGGAAATGGATGAATTTATATTGAGAAACTTGAAAAAAAAATGCATGATTGGGAGGGGAAGAAATTCCGGCTATCCTTGGATTTGAGGGGAATTGAAGTGTCTCAATCTAATTAGACTTGTATTCATACCTAAAGGACTAAGTGTAGGTAATTAGTATGCTTAAATTGAGTGAATTGTGACAATTAGAAATTAGGGTTCTTGACAATTGGGAAATTAGGAAAAATTTGGAGATTTTAGTGAATTGATGCCCAATTGACATAATTGATGCTTAAATTGGTCAATAGGTGTGTTTAGGAGTGTGATTGAATGCATGGAATGAATTGAAGTGTGAATGTGGTAATGTCTAATTATGAACAGCTTTACCTTAGTCCACTCAAATGGCCATAATTGAAATTTTGTTGCTCCAATTGGTGTGAGGTCAATTGGAGATGAAAATTAAGACTCAAAGCAACAATTTTCATGTATAAACTTTGCCCTAAAACTGACCATATGTTGGTGTAAAATTTGGTTAAATCCAGATTAGGTACCCTGTCACTGGACAAAACTGACAATGTGAATAGTACATGTTCAAATGGTCATAACTTTGTGTAGAAAAGTCTAAATGACCTGATTTTTATACCATTGAAAAGCTTAGATATAGTAAAACAACTTTTATGGAGAATACAAACCCAAATTCTAACTATAACCTAGTTAAATTGCCAGCCAAAATTAGGTCACTAAATATGCCAGACCTAAATTTGCTCAGAATTTCTGGGTTTTGATCAATCCGGCCAACCTTAGTAAAATTGACATAACTTGAGTTACAAAATTCTAAATGGAGTTATTCAAAAAGGGAATTAAAGTTAAGACATTAAGGAACAACTTTGATGAAGAAAATTTAACCAAATTTCTACTGTAGATTGATCCAATAGAATAGTAAACTTAGGAGACAAAATCTGAATTTTTAGAATTTCTTCCAATGAGTTTTGAATTGAGATTAGCAACTAATGCCAACAAATTTATGACCCAAAATATGGTATGTGGGGGTAATTAGAATTAGCATACCTATTAAGTATGAGAAATTCAATATTTTACCTAATTTGTCAAATGAATAGTAATCATAAATATACAAAATATAAAAATTCAACTTAGAGGACTATATAAATAAAGTGAAAATGTAAATTTTAATTGTTGGAATTATTATTAGAAGTGATATTGAATGATTACTGAAACACTTTAAATTGTATTTTTCAGTAAAAAAAGAGACCATAAAGGATAAGGAAAAAGTGAGTCAAGGCAGAGAGACGACTCATTAGAGGTTTGTACGCAACTAATTTTATTTAATTGATTTTAATTTTGTAAATAGTTTTGAATGAATTATAATTATAAATGTTTTGGTTGCAATTATGATTTTCTCCTTGAATTTTATGAATTATGTGTTGTCAACCCTATAAGGGTAAATTTTTTAATGATCTGTGTTATGTGAATTAAAATATAATTATTTGAATGAAAATTTTATGAAGTTGTTTTTAAATCACAGTTAGCATGACAATCCTGTTCGAAACTCCCCAGTAGTAACGGCTATTAGGAGTTTGACAATTAAAATTGCTATGTTTCCCATTAATAATGGTTAGTGGGGTAAGACTATGTGAGTACTCATTAGCTAGCTAGCCGTTCCCTTATTAATAACGGTTAGTGAGGCGATTTGCTTTGTTGTGGTGTACAACAAGGCATTTATCGTGAAATTTTGTCTCATAATCTAGACTCTGTGTTCTTGGCAACACCTTTTTCCTCAAGGTTTGTGAAATATGATTGAAATGATGGTTTTTAGTGATTTGATAATTTGATATGTTTCATTATTATGAAAACTTTGATTTATTATGAATTGATTTATTTTATTTTATAATATTTTGTTTATATTAGTTGTGTACCACTGGGTGAAATTACTTAACGATGGCTTTTCTTACTATCGCAGATAGGGTAAAAGATAAAGCATCAGAGTGAACTGCTTGGAGCTAAGATTAGAGTTTGTTTTAGACTTATTCCGGATATATCAGTTATACCCCTTTGTAATTTTTTTTTAATGTAAATTAAATTGTATGAATCCATATGTGATCATTAAGCAGTTGTATAAAAGATATACTGTCATTTTGATTAATGTAAAATTTTGTAATATAAACTTATTTATTTTTTTTATAAATGCAGTAGTTAAACTTCTTTGAGAATTCTATAAATTGTGGTTTTGCTTGAAATTGTGTTGAATTGAGAATGGATGGTGATGAGTACAAATGGAGTTGTGGGAATTATAAATATTGTAAGTGTTTTTTAACAGGTTTTGAATAACTGTTTTTTCCATTTTTAATCGGTACTTTGCGAAAATTTTTGTAAAATTTTCGAAAAACCTAATTTAATAAAAAATTTAATTAATGACATAAACTTCAATTAATGGTATGAATAAATATTCAATATTACCCACTATTTTAAAAATGAATGAAAATTGTTTTGAAATCCCTTATAGTATATTTAATGAGTTATTAGTAGGCGAATTTCAGTAATTTATTATATATACTACGGGATCATATTATGCCTTACGGAAGGGTAATGTGTAACAGTAAATAATGGTTTAACTAACATTAAAATCTTTTACAAATGAAAAAAAAATAGTGTATAAACTAAATAGTTTAATGAATTAAAAAAAATAAATAATGCATTTTTCAAAATAAAAAAACCAATTAATTTAGTTTTAATAAATACATAAATTAAATAATAATTTATCTATGGTTTAAAAAATTTTAGGTTTTTCACTTATTGCTTTAAAATAATGATTAAATAAAATAAAGTGTTTTGAATATATTAAAAATTATTTTTTAAAATTTTCTCATAAAACAATATATATTTTTTTTGTTATCTATGGATATTTATATTTTTATTATATTTTTTTCCAAGAGTAAATTAAATAAATATTCCTGTCAAGTAGGAGATACTCTCACATTTAAAGTATAAAAAGTGAAAAAATTTTGAATTCAAATTTTCTCATATACTAAAAAAGAAAATAATTATTACTTATGATCATGTTATTTGTTCATTAGACTTCCATTGAAAAAGAAAAAAAATTCATTATTACATTTTATGTTTATATACCATTCAATTATTATTGAATGTCATTATTACATTTAATTTCATTTAAATTTAAAATTAAAATAGAAAAATATTTCGGCTCTAAACTACTATTATGTAGATTATATATAATTATTAAGTGAACTTGATGAGTATTATATCTATTTTAATTTTTATATTTTATTTAATTTTAATTTATATTTTTATCATTTTGAAAATATGTTAATACTGTTGATTAAATATAAAGTAAAAAAATTGAATTCAAATAAAAATATATTTAATCAATTTAATTTAAATTTAAATTATAATTTTCCTATAAATCAATTTGTTTCAGCTTTTAAATTTAAAGAATTAGATTTGTTTGGTTTAGTGTATTTTTAAGAAAAAAATTGGATAGAATGAAATTGAATTGTTTATTTTTAATTAATTATTGTCATATTTTAAATTAAAATTTAAATTAAAAAATTGATATACATAAAATTGAGTTACGAATGCATACCACTTAAACTAGTAAAGTTACTTAAAAAATCGCTATGTGGTACAATTTCTTTATTGTTTTTATTTTTGTATTATTATATAAAAAATTAATTTATTATATTATATATCAATTGTTTTTAATTTTTTTTTAATTTCAACTATCAAAATTTTATATCATACTATCTAATTTTTTTTACAATATCCTTTCAAAATTTTAAACTTTTGAAATTTATAATTTAAAGTGTTAAAAAATTTATTATCACCTGAAATAAAATTATAATAAATTAAAAATTTTACCATTAACATAATTTTATAATATAATTATGAAAATATATATTAATTTATATTATTAAAATAAAATAATAAATAATTCATGTAATAAGTGAATAAAATAATTAGTTATAATTATAATAAGTCTAAAATAAATATTAAAAAAAATTAAAAATAAAGTTTAAAATAACAAATTAAATTGAATAAATAAATTTTGTTTCAATTCAATTTAATATGATTTGAATTTTAATTTATTTATTTTTTAATTTTTTAAATTTAATACTAGCCATAAATTTATAAACTTTTTTTTTCATTTATTTTCATTTCCTTATCCAAATATAAAATCAAAACAGTGAGAATCGTTCTCTTCTTAGGCTATATATTTCTTATAGATAAATTTTAATAATTGTCCTTGAACTTATATAGTTATAATATTACAGTCCTTCAACTTTAAAATGTAACATAAAATTTCATAAACTTTTAAATTTTGTACAGTAAAATCCCTCTGACTTCCAATTATTGATTTTTTAGTTAGAAACTGATGTGAACAGCTCTCACATGCGCGCTTAGTCAATATTTATCTTTCCTTTCTCATGCAATTTATTCTATCTACACAGAGAATAATGATTTAATTTATACATGGCTTGAGAAATAAAAGAAAAATACTGATTAAGCTCTATACTATAACTGTCCAGATAAGCGTCTGACTGAAAAATCGGTAATTGTATATTAGAGAGATTTGACTATGTAAAATTTGAAAGTTGATGAGGTTTTGTATTATATTTTTAAGTTCAGACACTGTAATGTTATAATTAGATAAATTTAAGGACAATTATCAAAATTTATCCTATTTCTCACCTCATTTTGGATTCACTTTTTGGCTTTAGCGCTTAAGAACAGACTCAGAAGTGTTCACGCTACACATCAGACCTAATATCAGAGCTTGTTTAATTTCTTGTAACTAGAATTAGGGGTATTCGGTTTCAGTTCAGTTCAAGATTTATCTAGTAATCAAAATCAAATCGAAATTTTAAAATTTCGGTACGATTTCAATTCAGTTATTCATTATTTTAATTTCAGTTCGATACAGTTTTCGATTCTTTGATTCCGGTCGGTTTGATACTATTCCAGTTCGATTCTTAATTCTTAAAATAATTTTATGTAATTATTTCATTAAAAAGTCATACTTGAATTAGTATTTAAGTTTTAAATTGAGCTATTAATATATAATATATCATATATTGAAAGTATATAATGCATATAAAAAAACTTAGAAAAATATATATGTATAAATTTAGTTCTCAGTTCGATTCCTGTTTGATACAGTTTTAATTCAATTTAGAAATCGATAATTCAATTTCCATACGATTTCTATTCGATTTACAGTGAAGAATCAAAATCAAACAAAAATATCAAAATAAATTCAGTTTAATATGATTCTTATCGATCCCATGCAGTTCTTCATTTTGGTTGGATTCCCTAATTCGGTTTGGTCCCCAACAACCATGAACAGCCCTAGCTAGAACAGTGAACAGAAGAAATTGTCTAGTTAGCTATGTGAACTGAAATCTCCGATCAACTTGCAATTGCATCTTGGAAATCCTCTCTGTATCGGTCCCTTCACATCGTTGAGCATATAAGGTGTGTTTTTGAGGCTCTCCTCTCTCACAAGAGGCAAATTAACGATGGCGAGTCCCGTGGCTGATTCGCACAGCAATAAAGCAGCAGTTCAAGCCGCAAACGACGACGCTTCAGTCAGTAAATTGTGCGTAATGTTTACTTCGAATCTCTTGTTTCACCTCTCATTTTAGTTTCTAGTTTTCTTCGTGCTATTTTTAATTTCCTATTGCATTCTGTTTGTTTGCTGAGAAAATAAAAGAATATGGGAGAAAATTCTGTCCAATTCGTCGTCTCACAGCTTGTGAGGTTTCAAGTTTGAGTAGGTTCCAAATGAACCAATAAAAATTCTGTCCAATCGAAGAGATCATTATTGTTTTTGTTTGAGTATGGGCTTGTGTGCTGAATGATGCTTTATGTAGTTTGATCTTAGAGGTCCTGTGTGAAGAAGGGATACATGAAAGATGACTATATCCATTTATTTGTAAGACGACCTGTGAGGAGATCCCCAACAATCAACCTCGGTATGAATTAGTTATTGAAACTACATCACATTTTTGACGTTATAATCCTTTCTCTATCCATAGTTAGTTTTTCTTAATTTGATGCTTTTTATTTCTTATAATTGAGGCTACTTTGCGCGATGGGCTGCTCTTCGGAAGCTTCTATATCAGTTTCTTGATTGTGAAATGAATGCTGATGAAGAAGGGCACATCAAGAAGCAGATATTGTCAATTGGAGCAGGTTTTGATACAACTTACTTTCAGTTGCAGGTGAATCACTGTATTTCTACCTTGTGATAAAATTGAGCGCGCAAATGAGAGTTGCTTCTGCTTCATTACTTTCCCATAAAATCTATCTTTTTGCTTTTCAACTTTCTGTGTGACCACATTTTTTTCATGGGAGCAATTTGAATTGTCACTGGAAATAAAATAAGAAAAAGAAAAATAAAAAAGGGGAGAGGAAGAACACAAGCAAAGTATAAAATCAATTAGTTGTAATGAAATTTGTGCATGGTACAAAATGAGGTCAAGAACCTAATAATGATTCTTAGGAGCCTGAGATCATAAATACTTGTCAAGAAATGGGGTGTTACAATCATAACTAGGCATTGCTTATATTATAGTTCTGTGCTAAATTATAGATATTGGATGGCTTATCGGAATTGTAACACTTTCTGTTACAGGATGAGGGAAAAGCACCATCTTTATATGTGGAGCTGGATTTCAACGAGGTCTGAGTTTGAAACATGCATTGCTATCCTATGAGTTAATCTAGCAGTGTACTAGCATATTTCTGTGCCATGAGGTTACAACTATATTAACCTATTTATGTTTGCTGGCCCAAGGTTTAGCTGTTTCCTCTCAACTTACGTAAGGGCTTTGTTAGGTAACTAGTAAAAAGGGGGCAATTATTGAATCCTACAGTCATACAAAGTTGGGGCTACAGCATCAATCTCACGAGGTAAATTCATAAATTTCTGTTCTTGGAATCCTGAGGTGTGTGTAGCACTGGCACCTGTTTCATGTTTGTGACGGATGTTACAATCTATGATGTATTGATGACATGATTTGAAATACCTCACTTTTAATTTCTAGTTTGCATTACTGTCTTTTTTTTCTTTACAGAGAAAGGAGAAGTGCTCAGTGATCATTACAAGCTACTACCAGTTGACCTGCGCGATATACAAAAACTAGATGAAATCATAGCACTGGCTAATATGGACCCTAAGTATGTATAGAGAGTTGATTTTCTTTCCCTTTTGTTGATCAAATTTCATTATCTTACTTCTATGGTGTTCTTAGGTAATTTAAAATCCTCATTTCTAAGAAGTGATTGTGATGGTCTTTTGGTCACTATTTGCTCCTTTCCATGCACTCCAACCTGTCAAGAGGAATATGTTTATATGTATAGCTTTTCAGTACCATCTCGTTTTGCTGAAAAGTATCATTGTCTAGGTTTTCCCTTATAATTTTCCCATTATTCATCCTTCTTGCTCTCATTGATATGCAAGAAAGTATGCAAGTTTACTGAATCAAATGGCTTTTTTCTGGATGAAGAATTTCTCCATGTTGAGTTTTCCCTTGTCATTTTCTTTGTGGAGGCTGGTTATATCTTCATGATGAGGGAACAATGATTTGCTTTGCTCTGATACTGTTATCAGCTTGCCAACTTTTATAATTGCAGAATGCGTTCTAATATACTTGGATCCAGATTCAACCTGTGCGATAGTTGGTTGGGCATCAAAGAGATTTTCAACAGCAGTTTTTTTCTTATATGAGCAGGTTATAAGCCTTCTTGGGCCCATTGATGTTATTATTTGTGAACACATTAATTACCATTTTTTCATATATTTTTTGACTTCATTGGTTTGTAATCTTCACATGGTTCTTTTACACAAAAAGACGATCATTTACATTTCACAATGATGGTTGCAGATCCTCCCTGATGATGCTTTTGGACAGCAAATGATAAAAAATTTGGAGGTTTGGATTTTTCTTCCTTTAATTTACACTTCTATGAATTCGGCTAATTCTTTTTAGTAATTTGGATTTATTTATGTGTCTCAACTATTAAAGGGTACAGTTCTGCGTTACTGCTTACTTGCTGTCTCTTTTTATTATTTATTTTAATATGTTACTGCATTCAATTAATTTCTGGTGTTTATCTTCTTCTTGTTTTGGTCCCTAGAGTCATGGCTGTGCACTATTGGGGATTTATGCTACACCAACTTTGCATGCAAAGGAAAAAGTTTTTCTTGATCAAAGATGGCAGGTATACATGAAGGAAATTTTCCTGGGAATGAAACTAAATTCCTTCTTGTTTTCTTCATAGGAAATCAAGACACGAAATTGTTCATGCATATAGTGGGTTTCAGTACATAGATTATCAGAGTTTACACAACTTTCTTCTTGTTCCAGGTGCTTAATGTGGGGATTACAAATGTCTTGTTATAAAAATAGTTTTGATCAGCAATTGTAATATATATATATATATATATATACACACACACATACATATCAAACTATAATTTTAAACAAAGAGATTCTAATCAATTAATTTTGGGCACAGAATTTCTTCCCTCTAAAGGATTGCTTGAATGGTGGACTCAATATTATTTTTGCTACTTGCAGCTGGAGTTGAAACATTCAAACATGTTTTATTTGTTAAAATAGAAGTCTTATTGTTGAGATTAGAGAGAATTGAAGAATTTCTTGATGTATTGCACAGTGTTACATTGATTCAAATTTATACACAAAGGCTATAGCCTTAATAGGAAAGAAAATCAAAGCTAATAAATACAAATATCCCTAATATCACTAATTTACATTCTAATTTACAGCTAATACACTAATTAAGGGATTTTAACACATTCTAATTTACAGCTAATGCACTAATTAAGGGATTCCAACACTCTCCCTCAAGTTGGTTCATGTATGTTGCACATGCCTAACTTGCAAATTAGGGTATAAAACACCTTACAACTTAACCCTTTAGTGAACACATCAGCTAACTGATCTTTCGAACCTACGTAAGAGACACTTAAGGAACCATCTGCAATTTTTTCTTTTATGAAGTGTCTATCAATCTCTATATGTTTGGTTTGATCATGCTGAACTGGATTATGAACTATACTGATTGCAGCTTTGTTAACACAAAACAAAAACAAACCATTAGTTTCAAACAATTTTAATTCTTCCATCAACTTCTGTAACCACAATAACTCACAGATACTTTGAGTCATTGCCTTGAATTCGGCTTCTGCATTGGATCTAGCTGTCACATTTTGCTTCTTACTTCTCCAGGTGACTAGATTACCACCAACAAAGGTACAGTATCCTGATATTGATCTCCTATCATCAAGAGACCCAGCCCAATCTGCATTTGGCTTTAATCTGAAGGTGACTATGCTTTGAGAAAAGAAGTCATTTCCTAGGTGTAGATTTTAGGTATCGCAAGATGCGGAAAATAACCTCCGAATGAGATTCACGAGGATCATGCATATACTGGCTCACTCGACCAACTGCATATGCTATGTCCGATCTAGTGTGCGAAAGATAAATTAGTTTGCGAACCAATCTCTGATATCTCCCTAAATCCACTGATTTCCCAACTCCAGCTTGCAATTTATGATTGGTCTCAATAGGAGACTCTGACGGTTTATAGCCCAGCATTCATGTTTCTTCTGACAGATCCAAGATATACTTTCTTTGAGAAATAAAGATTCCCTTATCTGATATGGCAACCTCTACTCTAAAAAAGTACTTGAGCCTTCCCAAATCTTTGATTTCAAACTCCTGTGCTAGGCGCTCCTTTAAAAGAGCCATTGCTTCCTTACCGTCACCAGTTACTACAATATTATTCACATAGACAATAAGTAGTGTGATTTTGCCTCTACGATACCTCATAAATAAGGTATGATCAGCATTGCTTTGGTAGTATCCAAAGGAGATCTTCGCTTTATTGAACCTATCAAACCATGCTCTAGGTGACTGTTTTAGACCATACAAAGCCTTTTTCAATCTGCAAGCTTTCCCTCTGGTCTTCTCACCCTCAAACCCTGGAGGAATTTCCATATACACTTCTTCTAAGTCACCATGTAAAAAGGCATTTTTAACATCAAACTACTGCAAGTCCCATTTAAGATTCGCTGCACATGACAACAGAATTCTGGTGGTATTAATTTTGGTAATAGGAGCAAAGGTCTCTTGGTGATCTACTCCGTATGTCTATGTGAAGTCTTTTGCTATCAGTCTGGCCTTATACCTCTCAATTGAACCATCTGCTCTATGCTTCACAGTGAACACCCACTTGCATCCAACTGGCTTCTTTTCCAGTGGGAGAGTAACCACTTCCCATGTGTTATTTTTTGCCAAAGCTTTCATCTCCTCCACCATAGTTGCCCTCCATTTTGGATTGAGGCAAGCTTTCTTCCAATCTTGTGGGATAGAGATAGAGGAAACGAATAGTAGAAAGGCTCTGTAGGATGAAGACAGAGAATTATAGGAGATGAAATTAGAAATGGGATGTTTAGTACAGGTCCTAACACCTTTCCGGAGAGCAATAGAAATATTAAGATCATTATCAGAAGAAAGAAGAACAGACTGAGAATCAAAATTAGACTCATCAGGAGTCAAAGGAGTCTCATCACATACCTGAAGATGTCCAAGAATTGAATCTGGGGATTCCGGTTGATCAGCAGTCTCCTGCTCGATGGCTATATCTGTCTTTTTTTGTCGAGTATATGTTTTTAAATCTGGCCTTTTCAGTCTTTCTTGAGATTTAGGTGACTCTCCCTGAGTTTCATTGTTAGATATAGGCTCTAAACCCAGATTCTCCCCCTGAAATTGAAGGTTGGGAGAGGATGAGGATGAAGGAAAATACACCTCTTCCTTCCTATGCTCCCCCTGAAGAGGTGGATGGAAATAAGATTCGGATGATAACACCTATATCCCTTCTGAGTGCTAGAATAACCAACAAAAATACATTTCAGGGCTCAGGGTTCTAATTTCCCACTATTAAGCTTATGAACAAAGCAAACACAACCAAATACCTTTGGAGGAACGGTATATGAATTTTTACCCTGCAAAATCTCTAAAGGACTCTTAAACTCCAATGTCCGAAGAGGCATCCTGTTAATAAGATATGCAGCAGAAAGAATAGCATCCCCCCAGTAAGGTTTAAGAACATTCATGGTAAATATAAGAGACTTAGCAATCTCAAGTAAGTGTCTATTTTTTCTCTCAGATACCCCATTTTGTGAACTAGTATTAACACAACAAGTCTGATATAAAATTTCATGTGCCTTCAAATACTCTTGTAAGACTCTATTTATATATATTGTACCATTATCAGTTCTCAATATTTTAACATGAGCATCAAACTGTGTACTAATCATTTTATGGAACTGTTGGAAACAAGAGAAAACTTCATTTTTCCCTTTCATCAAATATACCCAAGTTAACCTACTGCAACAATCAATAAAGGTCACAAACCATCTGTAACCCAATAAAGTCACAGTTTGAATAGGCCTCCATACATTAGAATGGATAGTCATAAAAGGAATTAAAGCCTTATTATTTATTGCAGGATAAGATTGTCTAGTATGTTTAGCAAACTCATAAGCATCACATACTAACAATTCAGTTTTGTATTGTTTAAACAGAAAAGGATAAAGTTTTTCTAACACAGTAAATGAAGGATGTCCTAGTCTCCTATGCCACATGATAATTTGTTCCTTAGCACCCATAGATTGCCTCAACATGGCCTGGCTAACATAATTATTCAAGAGATATAGCCTATCTTGCAGTCTACCACTGCCAATCGTTCTCCCTGTCGTCAATTCCTGAAATACACAGTGAGTTGGGAAAATTCAATTTTGCAGTTTAGAACTTTTGTGATTGAACTGACAGACAAGAGGTTAATAGGAAAGCTAGGCACATGTAAAACAGAACTAAGACTTATATTAGGGGTACATTTAACAGAACCTGTTCCAGAAATACTACATAAGGATCCATCCGCAATGTGAACTTTTTCTTTTCCTAAACATGGAGAATAGAATATGAATTTATTTGAAGAGCCTGTCATATGCTTGTTTGTTCGAGAATCTATAACCCCAAAAGAATTATTAAGACTGGCAAGAAAAGCATTACCTGAGTTGACGAAGTTAGAAGAGGCAACTGTGGTGGATTGCGATTCAAGTTGTGATAGCAAACGCCTTAGAGTCTGTACTTCTTCATTGGAAAACATCTCAGTGGTGGTAGTATCTTCAGATAGATTCACAGCCTCAGATACATTAGCTTGTGGTCTAGTAAGGCCCATCCTTTTTCCTTCACGCCTTTTAGTAGGGCGTCTATGCAATTTCCAATAGTGTTCCTTAGTATGCCGGTTTTTTCCATAATAGTCACAATGTAGTTGATCCTTATCTGATGAACCATGTGACTGTTCACGTGAGGAATTAGCAACTAACCTTGTCTTATCAACAGACATAGAATGAATCATGGCACTCCTCTTGCTTTCTTCCTGCTGAACATAAGAGTATGTTTGTCTTAAGTTAGGTAAAGGATCATTCCCAAGCACTTGGACCCTAATTTGATCATATTCCATATTCAACCCAGTAAGAAAATCATAGATCCGCTCTTTCTCAACCAGCTTCTGAAATTTAACAGCATCTTTAGGACATGAGGCCTGAAAGTCCTGGTAAAAGTCCAGTTTTTGTCATAGACCACTCAATTCTGCATAATATTGAGCAATAGTTAGATCACCCTGTTTCATATCATAAACCTTGTTTTGAAGCTCATACACTTGCACATCGTTCCCAACTTGAGAATAGGTCTAAGAAATTGCACTCCAAATGGCAGCTGCACTATTCAATAGTAAATACCCATGAGCTATATGTGGTTGCATGGAATTGATAAACCATGACATGATAAGAGAATTTTCTGACTCCCATTGACTATAGGTAGAAGCAGACTTTTCTGGTTTTTGCTTATCTCCAGTAAGATAACCCTGCAACCCTCTAGCTTGAATAAAAAGGAGACACGATCTAGACTATGTAAGGTAATTTGTCCCATCAAGCTTTACGGGGCTAATAATTAATGAGGGATTTTCAGTTGTAGTAGTTATTTTCCCTTCAACTACTAAATTTTTTGCATCAGACGTGATTCAGAGAACTGATTAAAAGAAACAGTAGGCAAAAGATAAATACCCAAAAATAAAATTGCAAACCAAGAGATAGGAATGGGTTGGGCAGAGGCACGGTACACTAGGAATGTCATCGAAAAAAAGAAGTACAGCCGGAAAAACTGACCAGGAACAGGCTCACTACCTGGCATGTGTACAAGAGCCGGAAACCTTCTGTCGACGCGTGGGATCATGTATCTCACTAGATGGCAGCGAGAATCCAGGCGAGGACCAGCGATGAGGTTTTCTTCCTTCCTAAAGGGGCGGTGACAACTACCTCCCTCAACAAACCCGCTTTCAAGGCTTACCCACACAAACCCTAACTATTTCTCACTGTAAAAAAAAAATTGCCAGATAAAATGGCTTAGGCTCTGATACCATGTTGAGATTAGAGAGAATTGAAGAATTTCTTGATGTATTTCACAGTGTTACAATGATTCAAATTTATACACAAAGACTATAGCCTTAATAGGAAAGAAAATAAAAACTAATAAATACAAATATTCTTAATATCACTAATTTACAGCTAATGCACTAATTAAGAGATTTTAACACATTCTAATTTACAGCTAATGTACTAATTAAGGGATTCCAACACTTATTCTTAAGGTTTTTAACCAAAACTGTTTTTTCCTTTTCTTTATTTAATTCACTGATATTTTTCTAAAAATTTAAATGCTTTTTTTCTTGCACATTATGTGAGGTGTCAAAGGGCTATTGCCTGGGACATGCTGAGAGTTTATAGTGATTTTATTGAAGCTCAGGAAAGGCACAGGTATATATTGAACAGTCAACAATAGTTCATAATTTCATATAGACCTAATGATTAAAAAATTCAAACCTTTTAATGAAATTGCAATTTAATCCAATAATTTCAGTTTTGGCAATTTAGGCCAATTTTAGCATACTTGTTGCAATTTCATCCAATTTAGCAAAATTAGGCTTCAAATTTTGAAATAAAATTATAGTAAAGGGAGAGGTTGATAATTGTAAGCCGAATTTTGGTTAACTAGATAAAATTGGAGGCCAGTTTCTGTCAATTTGATAAAATTGCAACAAATATGCTAAAATTGGCCTAAATTGCCAAAATTGAAATGATTGGATTAAATTGCAATTTTGCAAAAAGGTCTGTATTTTTTTTTTTTGATCTGGCCTTCCATATATTATTTTTTTTTCCTTTTTATTTTCTTTATGTTGTTAATTTGATTCTAGAGGTGAACAATGACTATTATTTTATGTACTAGATGGGCATTGGGCATTATTTACTACTTCAGTTTTTCCTAACTTCATAATTTATCTGTCATCAAGTAATGTCAGCATTGTATCAGAATGCCATGACCCAATCCTTGCAATATCTGTTATTTTTCCACTTTGACTATAACGCACTCACACACATACTCTGTAGATGATCTAGTGAAAACCAGCTTGCCAGTTATGCCTTTTCAGTTCTCATGGTCTTGGAAGCAAGACTTCTCATTGTATTATTTCTATAGATGCAATTATACATGCTTAAGGGTGCATTTGCAGTAATCATTTGAATGGCAAGCAAACTGAATCTAGCAGCATTGGCTAGTTGCACATGCATTTTTAGCAATCTGAACCCAAGTTGTAATTGTATTATAACTACATTGAGCATGTTTATGCCTAGGTGGAAAAGATGCCATTGCTGACTGCCTGAGAGTGTTCCTGAAATTAGAAACTTTAAGAAGATCATATATTAGTCCAAAGAAATATGATGAGACTGGATAGATTTCACTGCTTAGTTACGTGACTGCCTTTTGAGGTTCTGCCCTTTTGAAAGGAGGAATCCTTATTGTCTGTCTTTTTAAGATTCTGACACGCTGATTGTAGAATGATATAAAAGGAAATTCTTTTTCCTGTTTGGCTGTTCACCCTTTTTCTTTCTCTCACTATTTTTCTTTAATAAATATTTTTATGATCTGTTTTCTGCTGTTTAGTTTTTCCTTTCTTCTCTCTTTGCCCTTTTCTTTAGCCCTGAAATACATTATGGGATGTTTCTCATCTGTTGTACAATGTTCCTTAGGATTGAATGGCTGGAATTATTTGATGAGTTTGAAGAGTGGCACATGATGCAGGCAAGCTAATTCCTCATTTGTATTGCAAAAAGAAGTGTCAAGTGCATCGTTATTTTTGCTGATGTTGTTAGTTCTCATTTTTGTCCTTAACTGCTATTTTTCAGGAGCACTACTGTGTGACTTGCGCGATAAATGATGCCATGGTATGTACACATGTTAGCCCAATTCCATTTTGGAATTCTCTCATCCTTAGCCATGTTATTTTCCATCATAGCAATGTGAAATTACATTGTAGTAAATTTCACAATTCATTTGCATTTCCTCATGTTGGTAGATGTTGGTTAATTCCTCTTATCGAGTGATAGTGTAAGACCTGTCCATATTTTCATCTTTTTTTTTTTTTTTTTTTTTTGTCAGAGGTGGGAATACAAGTACAGATCTTAATCATATTAATTACTACTGAAATTAGTGAAAGTGCATTTGTAAATGCAAAGTAAACAGTAAAATACAGCAACCCAAACCAGCAATGGTGGAAGCTGAACTTAGGATCTCTTAAGTCTCAAGGTCTCATGGGCCATGTTCAGTTTTTTCATTATAAGTTTTGTGTTTATTGGCTGAATTGTGTCAAACAAGCAATAAGTAGCGAATGGTGTCCCCATTCTTTCTCTTTCTCTTTCTCTTTTTCTTTTTCTTAGAGATGGTATGATGAGATTTACAAAACCACTTTATTTTGCCAGAGATGCTTAAGCTATTGTTTGATATCCCCAACGATATCAGCGTCACGGTTTACTTTTCCATGACACAGGGGCTCTTTAGGAATTTCGGTTTTCCTACCCACCAGCAGCACGTGGTCAATTCCCCCTCAACATCTCCATGAAAGCCAAGGCGAGACCGGACCAGACGTGGCTGCTGTTGCCGAGTTTGGTTAAACAAACAGTTGCAGAGCAGCCTTTGTGACTGGCTCGTGCCACTTAACCAGGTTAAGAGATTGTCAAGTAAAGCGGCCTCTCAAGCTAGTAGTCAGTCTTTAAGTAAATTCTCCATAAGGATTGATGACTTGTGTGGATGAATCCCCCTGTGCGCAGTTTGTCTGACTCTAGAAGACGGATTTTTTTTTTTTTTGCTAGCTGTTTGGCAAAAGAAATCGTGGTGGGACCCTACAGAACTGGACTCTGTCATACAATGCCTTTGGGGTCCATGTCATGTGGAAATACACGGGCATCGTTGGTGCTTTTAAATGTATTCACTCTATAATTTATTTTCCTTTGCTCCCGTTTTTTCTTTGCATGCCCTTTTTTTTGGGCTTTCCCTAGATGACCAAAGTGCCAGTGTAGCTAAATGTTGCAAAAATCAATGTGAATATGTGACCATCGATTTGCCATCCTAAGAACAGAGACCTGACTCGTTAGGCAGTTTGCTCGGGGTGTGAGGTTAGTGCCTGCGTTCAAAAAAAGAAATTGATGGATTTTCACATTAGGACTAGATAGTTTGAGCTAGGAGAAAAAGAGAAATTTAGCACTTTTTTTTTTGTGTGTTAATAATCCCATTTCTGAAGATCTCGTTTATCCCAATCCATCTTACGTGTATGTTCGATGTCCAAATAATAAATTAGACATTAAAAGAAATGATTAGGGCCCACAAACGAAAACACTAATGTTTTATGATGAATATATAGGCTGGATGTGTATGGTCCACTTTGGTTGGCTTTATGAAAGCGAACAGTTCCATCATTTTCTTTGGATTGCCGCCTACCACGTACTCTGTTTGTTTCCTGCTACTTTATGTAGTCCGCTTGGATATTTGTAACACCTAAATTCAGTGAAATTTTAGGGTTGCAGCTTTTGAGTGACCTTCTTCGTTTACAGTTTGAAGCAGGATATCTTGTGATCATCTGTTTTTCTATTGAGAAAAATGAGAAACCATTATTGTTCTGGAACCTGGTCTTTGTACAAGTAATTTTTGTCGTACCATGGACATGTGCTGAATGCTGCGGTATGTGCATCTCAATCTAGCCTATCATCATAATCGCTCATACTATTATGGTGGTCAATTAGAGGATTAGGTTGGATTCAATCGCCAGTTTAGAGAAATAGTTAGGAATAGGATTGTGGCATTTACTGATACTGATACTGATCTGAGCATCACCTCCCAATCCCCACCCAATTCAATATAAAAGATAAGAGGATACTCTTTTTAAGATGCCATTTGCTAAAGATTATGTTGAAAGGAACATCTCATTTTATGAAGAATCCGATACTTTCCAAATGACCGTGAGGATAGGGAGAATCCAAATTGAAGAAATCATCTTTCATACCGTTAAGTTTTACGGTAAAAAAAAATGCCTTTTTATTTTTGTAGAAACGCATCAAACATTAATAAAAGGAAGCCTGTCTATGGTCGAATCCAGCACATCAGGATTAATGTTGAGCTGTTTAAAAAAAAAAAAGAAAAAAGGAACTTTCACCGTTTTCAACCTCAGTCTCTACTTTTCATCATCTACTTTTCCATGAAGGATCCCACTTATTGCGGAATATCTATGCTTTTGCATTGCTTTTTTCTCTAAAATTTATTTTTTTCTTTACTATTCCTAAGTCATCATAATTAAAAAAAAAAAAACTCATCTTTGTAGAATTAATTGGATGAACAATATAAATTGATGTGTGCACGATTGAAAAAAAAAAAACAAAAATTAAGATGACGATGATAAGAACTGTTGATGACCCAAAAGAACACAAGCAGATAGCATACAAAATAAGGATAATAATTGAGAAATAATAATAGGACAAAAATTAACATTATACAGGAAAGAAAATCCAACAAACTCAGTAGCTTAGATCAGAGGCATCAACTCTTCAATAATTCTATGGCCAAAAAATTCAACTTAATTATTAATTCTCCGGCCCACACCAGCTTTCCAAGGATCCACCCTTATCTTCCATCTCTCCCCTCCCACCTCACCGGCTCATCCCCAGCAAAGCACCAACATGCAGCCTTGTGCTACTCTATTATTTAATTACCCTACAACCCTAAACAAATGTGATTAATTATAAAGAAAACCATTAATCAAACATGATCATCATACGAATTATTTCAATATCACTTTGAAAAAAAAAAAAAACTGAAAGAGAAGTGGTCAGTGTGAGACTCTAAGTCAATGCTATGGTCAGTACGGAGAGAGTAGAGAAAAGAGAAAAAGGCCAGAAAACGCGAGCACAGATGGGACGCCAACAGTGGAGAAAAGACCAACTATAACCCTCCACCTGTCACTCACTTACTCTTTTTTTCTACCGCTCAAATCGGGCGCCACCACCTAAAAACGCGCCATCCACTCCAGCCCTAAACACCGCTTTTGTTTTTTTACATGGGTTGTACAGCTTCGAAGCTCGACAACGAGGACAAGGTGAGGCGGTGCAAGGAGCGCCGCCGCCTCATCAAGGAAGCTGTCTATGCGCGCCACCACCTCGCAGCTGCTCACGCCGATTACTGCCGCGCTCTTCGTGTTACTGGCTCAGCTCTTTGCTCCTTCGCTGCTGGCGAAACACTTTCCGTTTCCGAGCAAACTCCTGCTGTTTTCCTACACTCTTCAAACCCTACTCCATCGTCTACTGATTCTATACCTCCACGTGTTGCTCCTTCTCCATCACCTTCCCTCCAACCACATCCACCGCCGCCTGCGTTTTCCCCTTCTCCTTCTCCCACAATTGCTAGTTCTAAGATGCCCCATATCCTCTCCGCTTCAAGCCTTAACTCTGCTTCTAATCGCCGCCGTAAACCTCCAAAGCTCCCTCATATACTCTCCGAATCGAGCCTTCCCTCGTCTCCTCGAAGTCAGAAATCCAATTTCACTGGAAATTTTGAGTATCCTACGGCTTATCAAGCGAATTCAACGTACTCGAGCACAGCATCACAAGCTTCCTCCGTTTGGAACTGGGAAAATTTCTACCCTCCCTCGCCTCCAGACTCCGAATTCTTTGATCAAAAAGCCCAAAATCAAAACCAAAATCACCAACATCGCCAGCAACACCACTTAGACTTACAAGACGAAGAAACCGAAACCGAGACCGAGACTGGGTACGATTTTTTTCAATTACAAAACAAGAAGCACAACTACCACCATATCAATGGCAACACCAGTAACAAGCAACACAGTACCGCCGACGAAGAGACAGAGAGAGAGGAGGTTCAGTGCAGCGAGTGGGAAGATCATGATCATTATAGTACAACTAGCTCATCGGAAGAAGGGGAGGAGGATGAAGATGGAGAGTCCAGATCCGAGATCGGGACCCGACCGAATTTCGGGTCATCGGTGCGGGCTGAATCATTGAAGCGGCAACCAGTTTACGGCAATACGGCTAAGTCTGATGAGGCGGGGTCATCGGCGAGTTTCAGAACTGGAGATATCTCCGATTTGAAGATGGTTGTGAGGCATAAGGATTTGAAAGAGATAGCGGTGGCTATTAAGGAGAATTTTGACAAGGCTGCAACGGCTGGAGATCAGGTCTCGGAGATGCTCGAGATCAGTAGGGCTCAGCTTGATCGAAGTTTCCGGCAATTGAAGAGTACGTCTATTGGATTCTCGATTTCTTAGCGAATTTGGCATTTTTTTTTTAAATACAGATTAATCAAAATTACGAGTTACTTACTGCTGAAATGTATTTCATTTGATTTTTAAAACTAATATTACGCTTGCTGATTTAAATATGAATTTTGATTTAATTTGGGGATTTCATGTTTATTGCAGAGACGGTGTACCATTCTTCTAGTATGTTGAGCAACCTGAGCTCTAGTTGGACCTCAAAACCGCCATTGGCTGTTAAATACCGGCTCGACACCGGTTCGCTCAACGAACCGGGCGGTCCCAGAAGCCTTTGCTCCACCGTGGAACGGCTGCTGGCTTGGGAGAAGAAACTCTACGAAGAAGTGAAGGTATTCTTTTTTTGATTTTATCTTTTTTTTTGTATAATAATTTAAAATTTTATTTATTTTCTCTCGAGGGAACAAAATTTTCAAATTTGGCACTATCTTTACACTGTGATTGAGACTTTTTTTTTTAAATCCCTTTCAAAAAGGGAATGAGTAGGATAGGCACTAGTGTCGGAGATTGCGTAAGTCAACGGCAGTGCCCAATTTACGGTCCGTCTGATAGAGGGCTTTCTTAATTAAACAGTGGTTTATCTTTTAATTTATATTTTAAAATTATTATACTATAAGATAAGATATATTTTTAATATGATTTATTGTAATTTTATATAATATAATAAATACAAATTAAATAAGTATATACATTCTAGTATAATTTTTTTTTGAATGTTTTAATTTTTTTTCTTTAATCTTAATTAAAACTTAAATTAACTTTAGCGATTGCTCCATTATTGTTGGGTTAAACCATCTTTATATGATGGGTGTCGCTGTCGCTAAAAATTATCTTTCACTGAAGTTGCCTTATTCTTCCCTTGATGTCTTTTTTATCTTTTTTAATTCACAGACCTATATGCCCTCGACAAACTACCAAAATGACAAGAACACCTAGTGTTTATTTTAGGAATAAGGTTCAATTTGTCCATGTACTTAACTTTTGGTCTAATTCTCAAATTAGTCCAATTAACAAAAATATTATTTTTTTAATATTAAAATATAATATAAAAATAATTTATTTAATATTTTAATTATACAAATTATACAATATAAAGATAATATTTTAATATCATTTGAAAAATATTTAATTATTTGTTTAAATAATATTAAAAATGACTTTTGTTAATATTAAAATATTATTTTTATATTGTATAATTAATTAATTAATTAATTAATTTTTTTATATATCAAATAATTTATTTAAATAAATTATTTAATATTTAATTATTTTTTAATATTAAAATATTATTTTTTTATATTGTATAATTAATTAAATAAAAATGTTATTTTTATTATTCAATATTATTAATTGGAATAGTAATAATTTTTAATTTTAATTAATTATGTGAAAATATAAAAATATTTTTTTATATTTTCAGTTTAATTAATAATATTGAATAATAAAAATAATATTTTTATTTTTATTAATTAATTATACAATATAAAAATAATATTTTAATATTTAAAAAAATAATTAAATAATTACACATTTTTGTTAATTGGGCTAATTTGAGCATAAATCAAAACTTATGAGTTAAATTTAATCAAAAGTTAAAATAAGCTAAATTGAACCTCTCAAACAAGTATATGGGGGGCAAATTGAACCTTATTCCGTTTATGTTAAAAGCAAGTTAGCGGTCAGTCTTAAAAAAAAAATGTTTGTGGTCACTACACCCAACTAATAAGAAATTAAGAAATTATGTTATGTAGTGAGACCTACCATGTTTTGTGATGAGACCCATGTTTTATAGTGGGATTGATTATTATTTTAATGATAAGCCTGTTATTAATTGAATGAGTATATACAGTAAGAAGTCCTTGACAAGCTAAGACTCCTGCAGTCATGCACTTTTTCACTTGCTTTCTCATTAGATTTTTTACATAGTAGCTCCATATATATATATATATATATATATAGAGAGAGAGAGAGAGAGAGAGAGAGAGAGAGAGAGAGAGAGAGAGAGGTCAATGATCTAAATCAGTTTTCTCAAAGGTTTTAAAAAAAAAAAATTGAGTTGGATCAGTTTTAAAAGAAGACAATGTGGTAGAAGACCTTCAAATTGACAAGTGCTAATGCAGAAAAAAAAAATGTTCGATATATTATTAGGCTAGAGAAGGTGTAATGATTGAGCATGAGAAGAAGCTGTCAACACTACAGAGTCAGGAGTACAAGGGAGAGGATGATGCAAAGCTAGACAAGACCAAGGCTTCAATAAAGAGGATGCAGTCTCTAATTATTGTCACATCCCAGGCTGTTTCCACCACTTCAACTGCTATCATTGGTCTTAGGGACACTGATCTTGTCCCTCAGCTGGTTGAACTGTGTCATGGGTAAGCTGTTTCTTTTTATGGAACTCTGATTAGATTATTATGCTTGTGCATAAAAAAAGTTAATGTTAGCTCCAATGAATAAACTATGGTATGGTATAAAATGTGGTTGGAGGTGACCTATTTGTCAACCATCAATTCATTATCATAAAAGATGAATGATATGAAATGTTTTGCCTTTCCAAATTTACCCGTCTAGGCCCACCTCCTTCTTCCCCTATTGTTAGAATTGGTGGAATTTTTATCAGGCTATATTTAACTTTAACATATTCCAGATACTTGTTTTGTTTCCTTGTTTAAATTTTGCAACTTTAATCTCGAATCATTTGGGGGAAGTCGCTTACTATTGCATTCCCATATAAAACACACAAGTTGAATTTTTGAGCTACTTCTCTATTCTTCTTCATATACATATATATATTTTTTGGAGGGGGATAGGGATACCGTTTAATGGCTCTTCTTTTTGCAATTTTTTCTTACTTATTGTTGTGTCAAATTCTAATTTTTATATGCAAGTTTTGCCACTTAAAATTTATAGTTTATATGGCTGTGCATTTTTCTTTGGTAATGAAGCACTACAAAGCATTGCTTTGCTGTGCCATTTGATTCATCTCATATGTAACCACATGTGCACTGTTGGCATTCACTTTCCAGTTGCTATCCACTTCTTAAGATCAAAGAGTTGGAAGGGAAGGGAGGGGGATGGTTAGGAATGGCCTTGAAGACTGCATATTTGCAATTTTTTCTTAGTTTATGTTGTTGGATCAAACCCTAATTTTTGTCACATATAACATTTATAATTTATATTGTTTTGCATTTTTTTTGGATAGGTGAAGCACTACAAGGCATTGTTTTGCTTTACCACTTGTTTCATCCAATGCATAACATGTTCCTTGTTGTTGTTGACTTTTCAATTGCTAACGACCTCTTAAGATAAGGGAGTTGCCCTAACTCTGCTTCTCTCCAATGATTGTGTTGCATCTGATCGACTGTTGAGGCTAAAGTTAATTGATGGGAGAGAGTTAGGAGCATTAGACTTTACCATGATGACCCACCATTGTCTGTTTGTTCATTGGTTGGTAGGTTATATTTTGTGGTAAACAACAGTTGACTTTTGATGGTATCGATATAAAAGAACAGTAGTTAGCTGGGACAATCAAGTGGTAGTTGTGCATAGGTAATAGGGCGATGATTGCATAACGACCATTCTACGAAGATGGTTTTGTTGGCTCTAAATCCATGTTCATTATGTTCGTTAATATCTGTCCATGCCAAACATGTACACTGATATGCTGAAGCTGGGGCTACTTGAAGAAGTTTAGCATATAATAGTGGTTTAGAGGAAGAGGAGAGAGAGAGAGAGAGAGAGAGAGAGAGCTTGCATCAGTTTTTGGGAAGGCGGTCATTGATAGTACTTAAGATGTGAAGCCAAGGCGTCCAACCTCTTCATTTAGCTTTTAATCTGAAAGTAAATCCAATTATTGCTTTCTGTGTTTCTGAATCATGACAGATATGTGAATATGACTGGAGTGAATATACTCCATATGGGTAATAAATGCAGGCATGCATTATTAAAGGATGAAACTGAAGTTTTGTTTGCACCACATATCCACAGCAATCTCCTTTGTCACTATGAATTTGAAACAGTTTGATTGTTTAATTGATGTCCATTAAACCATTTAGGGAGTTACTCATCCAAAATACTCGATGCAGATTCATGTACATGTGGAAATCAATGCATCAGCACCATGAAGTTCAGAACAACATCATACAACAAGTCCGTGGCCTTGTGAACCGATCAGCCAAGGGTGACTCAACATCTGAACTGCACAAACAGGCAACTCGTGATCTGGAGTCAGCTGTATTTGCCTGGCATTCCAGTTTCTGCCGCCTTATAAAATTCCAGCGGGACTTTATCCAATCTGTCCATGGCTGGTTCAAGCTCACCCTTCTTCCTGTGAGCAATGACAATGTCAATGGCAATGTGGAACACTCTGATTCATATGCCTTCTGTGATGAGTGGAAGCTTGCTCTTGACCGTGTACCAGATACGGTTGCTTCTGAAGCCATCAAGAGCTTCATCAATGTTGTTCATGTGATATCTGTAAAACAGACTGAGGAGCTGAAAATTAAAAAGCGAACAGAAATTGCATCAAAAGAGCTAGAGAAGAAGGCTTCTTCTCTTCGGAACATTGAAAGGAAGTTCTATCACTCTTACTCCATGGTTGGTATTGGGCCCCCTGATACTGGACCTGATAACGGGCAGGTATTGGATGCTCGGGATCCACTGGCTGAGAAGAAATCTGAGCTTGCAGCCTCCCAGAGGCGGGTGGAAGATGAGATGCTGAGACATGCCAAGGCAGTGGAAGTGACAAGGGCCATGACACTGAATAATCTTCAGACAGGCCTGCCAGGCGTTTTCCAGGCATTGACTAGCTTTTCTTCCTTATTTATGGAGGCACTTGAACTGGTATGCAACCGTTCCTATGCCATCAAATAGTTATACATTATTTTTCTTGTTGGATTTTTGAGGTAAGTTGGAGTTCATAAGGGCTGGGATTATTTGGCTGTGGGCTCTTAAGATATTACTTTTTGGGGGATATTTTTGATATGTAAATATGTGGAGCCTTTTTGCGGTTTTGTCATCCTTCTTTAGACCAAGGGGAGGGAAATGTCTCTGTATAGGAATTTGGTTAGATTGTTGTATCAGATTTCAAAATTTCAGCATGATGAATAAATTATACGCATTCTACTTTTAAAGGCTTTATATTGTAAAACTTCAGATGAAAATGTGGAATAATTAAAGATCCGCGAACGTAAAGAGGAACCAGTTGGCCTTCTGGGGACCAGATGATAATTCATCATTGATATGTGGGCTCCGTTTGCAATTGCTAAAAGCTTTGGATCTTTTTGGAATCGTTAACTGCTTTGCCCTTTTCTTTAATTCATTTCCATGGTAGTAGCAGAGTAAGCTATATTATCAATTGAGGCAAAATTTTTACTTATTTATCACTTGTTTGTTTCCTAAAAAATAAGTAAATGATGAAAGGGGAAAATCTGTATTCTCAATTTAAAAAATAAAAAATAAAAGAAAGAAAGGCAAATAACGTAACCCTTGTGGTGGACGGGTTTATAAATAATTCTTTGAAAACACAGATGCAGGACCAAAAAAAAAAAAAAAAACACCAATGTTCATTTTTAATTCCCAACTAACGGGGAAACTATTGTAATTGCAGAGCGGTCTGTGCTTGTCAGGCTGTTGCCCTTCCAATTAACTGCCTAAAATGGGCTGCAGAGTAGGATCTCTTCCCTGACATTTCATATTTAAAAGCACAATTATGGAAACGACCAATGCTATTTCAAGTAGATTTCACATGAAGGGCCTTTTCATATTCTTAACTATCTGTTAAATCATTTGGGATTTCAAAAGCAAGGGCATCGATTCATTAAGGTTCACCACTTCCTGCTCCTTTGTCCATCTCACTCCATTATTGATTTGTAATTAGGTACCATATCCATCCATATGAATAGATTTGTATCCGTTTATTTTAGTTTTAGTTTTAGTTTATCTTGCATCGGTAATTTTTTATTTTTTTATTCAATAGGCTAGTTATAACTAATAGACTACACAGTAAAAAGTATCCGTCTTGTATTGGTTTTTGTTCTTTTATTTTTGGTAGAGTACATTAAAATTTGTACAATGTGAAGTGGCTTAAGTGGAAGTGGGAATGTTCCGAGGAAATGATGAGTAATTTTTCTTCATAAAATAACGGCATTAGTTCATTAGTTCTTGTATTTTAAAGACAGCAAGTGAAACATAAAAATACTCGTGTATCCAATTGATAAATTTTTCCTCCTACGAGGCAGGCGAACTGAAGTTCATTATCACAACAGAATACAGACATATTCTTGTAAAGATCCACTAAATACTAATACACCACAAGAAGCCTGTGCTAGAAGAACTCGAAGTCCAGATACTTACCCCCAGACTTCATGTCTGCCCCCACCACTCTTTTACTGCTGCTGTGCACCCCAATTGGATCAACTGCCCCAAATTTCCCAGGTAGCTCTGTCTCCATGGGTCTTGGCACTTCTGGAGGTGTGCTGCACCTTATTAGAGCCCAATTTACACCTTCAAAGAAAGCGTGCTGCTTGATCTCAGTTGCACCCCTCTTCACTCCCAACCTGTTCTGTGGTTCCTTCACCAGCAACCCTCGGATCAAATCTCGGCTAGCGTAGCTGGTTGCTGGAGAGTCTGGGAATCTAAGCTGTTGCCCCACCACATTGAACAGCGTAGCACGATTCCCTGAGCCTTTGAATGGGGTCTTTCCATAGAGTAGCTCATGCAAGAAAATGCCAAATGTCCACCAATCAACAGCACTACCATGGCCTTCTCCCTTGATAATTTCAGGGGCTAGGTATTCATGGGTTCCAACAAAGGACATGGACCGGGCTGCAGTGGGTTCTGCTACAAGCTCAGGAAGTGCACTATTAGGCAGTCCATGCTCTGCTCGAGGATTTCGAGTCTTATTCTTACTTTTTTGAGGGAAGATTCGAGGAATGAAGCATGCAGGCTGGACACATACAGATGAGGGCTCAACACAGGCAGGCTGAACACAAAATGCACCCCCACCAACTCGTTTTGAAGGATCAGAATCAAATGAGATTTTTATCAGGGTGGGTGAAACTGCACATCTAAGGGAAAGATCGAAATCTGAGAGCATTATGTGGCCATCATCACGGACAAGAACATTTTCAGGCTTCAAGTCCCTGTAGACAACTCCAAGCATGTGGAGATATTCAAGTGCCAACAAAACCTCAGCAGCATAAAATCTGCAAGAACAAAAACTAAGATTATATAGCTGGAAAAATATTATAACACTAAAAGACATTCAAATAGATATTTCACAACAGTATTATTTTTGTTATCCATATGGAAAGATAAAACTCGCATTTCAAACACATTAGAAAATCACCAGATCACCTTGTCTAGTATTTCAGCACTTACTATTCAAGACAAGAATAGTGGATAGAAAATCAATTAGAAATACAGTAATTTTAGTTCATTATAAACACAGTATTAGCATAGTTGCTGGTTAAAATATAAGTGGTCTAGGGGACCTTTTTCATAATTCTAACGGTAGCAGATGAAAGCTAGTGTCACAGGTCACAATCCTGAAGATAGGAAAGCAGGAGGGCAAGGAAAAGGACAATTTGCTACATCAAAGAGGAACACGAAGAAGGAGATTGTAAATATGATATTAATGGCAACCATTTGTTGAGGTAGGAAAATCCATCTTCTGTAACTTCTGTAGGGGCTCCAACTGTTCTATACTTAATCTGGAGTCACTGCTTTTTTACATGCGAGTGAGAACCTTAAAACCATTCTGCTGTTTTGATTTACACACCTAAGGCTTGAGATAGTGAGATTGATAGTATTGACTCTTCCAACTATAATCAGTTCCTTCCCAATTAATAACTATAAACCTGGTCTGAATGAAATTTTTGTTAAAAACTCATAAAGATGTTATCCAATGCATAAAATAAGGGATACAAAGTCAGAAATGAGTTAAGAGAAACGAGGAAGGTGGCAGGGAGTAACTGAAGGCACAAATACAGAATGTCCAGAATTAATGAATCTTCGAATGCTCCTCCAAACTTCTAAAATTAGTGAACTGTGTCCAAGGAATTACAACAACATGGAAAAAAAAAGGGTTCTAATTCTTTCATAGAAGTTGGAGCAATGAACTTAGAATTGATGTTTCACAAGCACTCAGAAGATACATTCATGTAATTACCGCCAGTTGGTTGCCAAAAGTGATGAAAGCTGAGGTAGTACTGCACATACAACCACATGATAGATATACTATCGACATGCCACACTTTCTGATTCAAATATCAAATCCAAAACTCACAAAATGTCATGATCAAGAGGATTCACTGGAAAGAAGCCCTTTTCAGGTGCTAACTACTCCAAATGCAGAGCAAAAATTATGCAATTGACCCTTAAGGGACATTACAGCAAACAACATGAAAGAAGAAAGCCAAAAAGGGGGTTGGCTCATAAGGATACAGGAGGTATATGCTGAATATAGAGGAAAGGATGATGTTAGAATAAAAAGTTAAAAACATTGGAAAGGATCATGTTAGAATAAAAACATACCTTGCAGCATACTCAGAAAAATGTTTCCCAGGTTGCCGTTGCCTCAGAGTGTGTAGATCACCCCCTGGACAGTATTCCATGACCAAACATGAGAATCTGTCAGTTTCAAAATGCGTATACAAGGTCGGCAGAAATGGATGATCCAACAGCTGCAAAATCTCCCTTTCTGTCTGAGCCCTAGTCAACTTCTTCCTGCTTGCAAGAGATGTCTTGTCCATTACTTTCATTGCAAAACAGGAACGAGTTCCACTCAGTTCTGAAAGATACACACTACCAATGTCGCCACAACCAAGCTGTTTTAGCAGTCTAAAGTGACTCATGCCTAAAATTCCATCTCGTGCTCGGATGGCAAGAATAGCTTTCCACCTAGGATCATTTCCTTTGTGGGGCTTGTTTGCACTCCCAGTAATATTGCTCCAATTGCTGTCATCACTGAGGCCACTGCTATCACTTGCACGGCTAACACTGGTTTTTGCACTCTCAAGTGAATCTCCTCTAACACTAATGCTCCCCTTTGTACTTTCACAGTTTCTCTCCATAATCAATATACCATCACTTGTAATGACATCACTTCTACATGTACTGGCACAGCTATTAACAATGCTCATGGCTGTGACAACACCAGTACTTTCAATGCTACTATGTGGACTTACATTACCACTTGGAGGCAAAGAAGCATCCCACACACATTCTTTCTCCTCTGAATCATGCGGGAGGAGAGAGTTTTCTCTATTTTGAGATGCACGAGGAACTGAAAATGGCGAAGACAGAGTGACTAAGTCATTAGGTTCTTCAACCAAATTTTCTGCTGGTGAAAGAACAGGTGGGCTTGGTTTCTTAGGTGGAACCCTGATTGAAAGGTCTTCTAGGAAAGGCCCCTTCACAGACATACTCTTCATGAGGCATCCAGCCTCAGATTTCTTCTGCCTTATTGGTACATACGTCATTGTTTTCATTAGATCTGTATCAACTGGCTCAGGTGGATGACTAGCCCCAGAGAAAGAACTTGGGCCACCTTCATCAAAGGAATTACTGCTTCCCTTAGAAGTAACAACATCATGCATTAACTCTTCTTGCACAAGCAAAGTGTCTTTTCCCTTCCATGGTCTTACAAGTTCATTAGAGTCAGTAACTTGGGAGCCTTGTGCATTAAATTGTCCCATTACTTCCCTTACCAAGCTTGTCTGCAGCTTTGGTACCGGACCTCCTTCTCTCCCCAAGGCCACGCGTGTATTTGATACCTGACACAAAACAGGTAATTTACCAGGAAGAGCCTTTGATTCTGGTACTCTCTCCATATCCAGTAACCTCATAACATTACATGTAATTATGTTTCAGTGAAAACCCTGCAAATGGAGATTGGAGAATTCAGTAGGTGCTTCATTTTACTGTAGATCTTAATCACCATCAAGCACTTATCATTCATTATTTTCCTAATAAATCCACTATGTCCATTTATAGTTCTGATGTGATCAAGGAGCATAAAGCCATTCAGCACCTCCCATCCCTTTGCCGCCACCAAAAAAGAAAAGAAGGATCATGGAGCCATCTAGTAAAAAAAGGATATCATCTCTCACTTTGAAACATTAAAATAGAAAGTATGGGGATGGGGGTTAAGGCATCCATGAGCCCATTACAGCGTAAGCTTCCATTTGGTTGCCAATGAATTTATCTACAGTATAGAATAGCAGAAAAATGTATTTCGTTAATTTAGTTTGCTAAATTATTAGATACTGTACATCATAGCAGTAGTAGCAACGCTTAAGATATTTGGGCTTAAACAAATAAAGAAAATCGAACCATCCTAGCCTCGGATTTCTTTCTTCTGCTAACATTTTCAGACCAAAATAGCGAAAATGGTTGGACCAATATATATATATATATATAAAGCAATTAGTCACTAACCGTCTTCTACGAGCGGAACGCCCTGAACGACAAAAACCCCTGTGCAGAAAACCCTAATTGGCAAAACTCAAACTCCTAGAAGCTCAGTGGATCAAACAACTAAAATCCACGAGCGACTCACCGAATCCTTAACTTCACTCACAATCAAAGGGAATACTAGTACGAGCTAAAAAAGCAAAGCCTCAAGTTCAGGAAAGCGAGAAATGCGAAATTCCCCGAACATACTGTATTCCCATTAGCATCCCTATCCTTACATAACCCTTCAGTTCCACAGAAAAGAAAAGGCAAAAAAGAGACAAAAACAGAGAATCCAAAATTCCAAGGCAGCGAAACAGAAAGAGATATCGGAACCCAAAAAAAAAAAAAAAAATTCCAACATAAAGCAGAAGGAACTTCAAACAGAGAACAAGGAAACGCGCTAAAAAAACGCACCAGTGAAACGAAGAATAGGAATCTGTACGGAGTATTATGCACAAGAATCTCAGGGCATGTGTGAGGGTAAAGCTTGAGAGTTCGAATTGCTTGCTGTTTCTCTCTCTAGAAGCTTTGAAATAACAGCAATTAGAGATTTGTAGAGCCCGAGCTATCAAAGCTCGAGCTCCTCCTAGTTCCTTCTCTCTCTGTCTCCAACATTTGCAGTTTCTATCTCCTAGGGTGGCTCTGTAACTAAACAAGCTTTTGTTGATGGGCTATTGGCAGCTTTTGCTTTTTCTTTTTTCTCTTTGCTTTGTCTGGGCAGTTTGCACTTTAGCTGAGAGAGAGAGAGAGAGAGAGAGAGAGAGAGAGCTCGCAGGCAGCGAGGACTGAGGAGGATTGCAAGAAAAGAACACTGTTGATTGAGATTGGTGGGGCCCGTAGTCTTGTGGTGACCCACATGTGGGATCCACTCTATTCCTTCTCTGCATGGACGTGTGGAAAGTAAAATAAATTTTAAAAAATTTAAAAAGCTAATTTAAAAAATTTCCTAATTATTTTTCAATTTAATTAGTTTTATATTTATTTAATTAATATATTTAAAAATATATTTTTCTTAGCCACAATTCTGATGACAGTATAAATTAAAATTTTTAAATAAATTATAATTAAATTCTTAAAATATATATTAATACCTAATTTATTTTTAATAATAATTTAACTCTCAAAATTAAATTCATTCGATAAATTAATCATTACCATTAATTGCTATTTAATTTGAAATTATTTAATTTTTAAAATTTTATTTTATTAATAAAATAATTTATTATGTCAAATTTAATACATAATTAATAATTTATTTTATATTTAAGAAATATCATATTTTATAAATATTAAATAATGTATTTTTCAAAAAATTAATTTGAATAAAAATTTAATTTAAATATAAATTTTAAGAATATTTATAAATTATAAATTTAAATGGGATATGCATAATTTTTTATTATCAAAATTAATTATATTAAATCATATAAATATAAAATAAGTATAATATATTTAATATTCATAAAATATATATTATTTAAATATAAAATAAATAATTTCTTAAATATAAAATTTAAATATGGGAACTATTTTATTAACAAAATTAAATTATTTTAAATTAAAAAATAATAAAATTAATAATTAATTTAGATAGTAAAAATTAATTTATTAATAAAATTTAATTGCTAATTTAAATATTAAATTATTATTAAAAATAAATTAAAACTTGATATACGAGTCTTACTTATATCTCATGGTTAGTTGTAATTTTTTCAAAATCTCAAATTTTCTCAAAAGTTGGAGGAAAATAAATGAGAAAGCGAAAATAACTCTTATTTTGCGTTGTTAGTTTTGTTGGTGTTGGAGAGAAAATAAGCAAAAAAGTGGGGAAAGTGCATCAATTTTTCATTTCAGATTCTTTTTTGTGTTTTCCAGCCAACCAAGAAGATTGGAAGAATGGTTCATTACGACTCAAGTAAGATTTAGTCGAATTTAACTATAAGTAGAAAATTATAAATAGAGTAATATTTGATTCAATTTATAAATTAAAAAATTTATTTAAAATAAATTAAAAATTATAAGTATATTTATTTTAAAATTACTCTTTAATAAAATAAAATACTATATTACTCTAATAATTTTTAAAATTATCAATATAATTTTTATTATAGTAATTATAATATTTAATTATATATTTTTTTATAATATCAATTAATTAAATTAATTTTAAATACATTTCAATTAAACACTTAAATTATTTAAAAATTATTTTTAAATAATATTATTAAATAAATATTTATTTATTTTTAATTTAACTCATGAACTCCACCTAAATAGTTTGTGCTGAGCTGGTTCCAAACCTGGATAAAGAAAGAGGGTTGCGATAGGTAACAACCAGCGTAAAAATTTAATCACACCTCATGATATGGATTCAAATGATATAAATGTTGGGGCGTCCTCTGCTTACGACAAGCTATATCGGAGCCCGGGTGTAATAAGAAATACGCAAGGGTGTAGGGCGTTTACAGAAAGCGACGCGACGCGCCACGCTGGCGCCCGAGTGTAGTGTTAAATGAGTAAGGGTTCCCACATCATGGACGGGTGTGCGTAAAGAAGTTACTCCATAGGACAGATAGTAGAACAGATAGTGGAACAGAATATAAGATAGGCATAGAGAACAATAGAAGATATCATAGAAGGAAATCAATTAGGCATGAACAGGATAGGAGGAGAATCAGAGTTGGTACTTAGAATATTGGATCACTTACAGAAAAATTAATGGAGCTTGTGGATACCTTAGAAAGTACAAGGGTGAATATTGCTTGCATTCAGGAGACTAAATGGGTAGGAGAGAAAAATAAGGAAGTGGGTAATTCAAGATACAAACTGTAGTTTACAGTAAATGAGAGGAACAAGAACGAAGTGGGCATAATCATAAACAGGACATTGAAAGATACTGCAATAGCTGTGAAAAGAGTAGGAGATAGAATTATACTAGTAAAGCTAGTACTAGAAGGAGAAACAATAAATATAGTTAGTGCTTATGCCCCACAAATAGGATTAGATAGTAAGAGTAAACAAATGTTTTGGGAAGATATAAATGATCTAATACAAAGCATACCGAATGAAGAGAATGTTTTTATCGGTAGAGATTTGAATGGACATGTAAGAAGTGATAGGCAAGGTTATGAGAATGTTCATGGAGGTTTTAGTTTTGGCAGCCGAAATGAGGAGGAAAAAAGTATCATGGATTCTACTATGGCATACGACCTAATACTAGTAAATACCTACTTTATAAAAAGAGAGTCACATTTAGTGACTTTTAAAATTGAGTAACATAGAAGCTAAATTGACTTCCTCTTAACCAGGAAGACAAATAGAGCTCTATGCAAGGACTGCAAGATCATTCCAGGAGAAGCTTTAACAAGTCAATATCGGTTAGTGGTTTTGGATGTCAAGTTTAGGAATAATTTTAGTAAGGTTATAAGAAATAGTGTAGCTCGAACAAAGTGGTGGGAGTTCAAAGGAGTAAAGTAAGTGAAGTTCAAAGATGAGCTTCTCGAGTACGAAGCATGGAAGATGGATGTGAAGGCCAATGATATGTAGATACAAATGGCATCAAAGATTAGAGAAATAGCCAGAAAAGTACTTGGAGAGTCTAAAAAACATGGATCACTTTCAAAAGAGAGATGATGGTAAAATGAAGAAGTATAAAAGGCAGTGAAGAGAAAGAGGGAATAGTATAAGAAATTATCTAAGTGTGATAATAATGAGGTATATGAACAGTATAAGATAGCAAAGAAAGAGGGAAAAAAGGCAGTTAGTCCAGTAAGAGCGCAGGCCTTTGAAAAGTTGTATGAGAAACTTAAAACTAAAGAAGGGGAGAAAGATATTTATAAATTAGTAAGGAGGAGAGAAAAAAAATGTCAAGATCTCAATTAAGTTAGGTATGTTAAGGATAAAGAAGGAAAAGTGTTGGTGAATGATGAGGATATTAAAAAAAGATAAAGAAATTATTTTGATGATCTCTTTAACAACAATCAAAGTGATAATAGCATGAATATAGACTACAGAGCAGTAGAAAAGAATGTGAATTATACTAGAAGGATTAGATCTTTAGAAGTAAAGGAAGCACTTAAGAGAATAAAAGTGGGTAAAGCTTGTGGACCCGATGAAATATCAATTAAAGTGTGAAAGTGTTTGAGAGATATGGTGTCACACCTTACCCCTCTGTAAGGCATAACATGATCCCGTAGAATACCTAATGAACTACCGAACTTCACCTAACGATAACTCATTATGTACCCTACAAGGGATTTTAAAACAATTTTCTTATTTTTGACAAGTGGTGAGCATTTTCTAGTAAGTACTTAACACATTTAGTTAAAATTAAAACTAGTTAATATTTTGGTCCATTTTAGTTTTCCACAAATTCTATAAAAATTTTGACAGAGTTTCCTCTGTATTTTGAGAAAACCGTTCTTCAAATACCTGTAAAAAGTACTTCTAAAAGTTTTTCTCAACCCCTACTTCAGTTTCATAATCAAACTCAGTCAATTTCTCAAAATTCACAAGTTCAATAGTTCTCAAAATACTGTCAATCAATATCATTCATATTTCATTAAAAACAAAATAATTTATACACAACCTTACAAATTTATATCAAAAGAAACACAAACTAAACTTTATTACAAACTTCATACATATTTGTGTACAAGCTGCTCAAGACCCATCTTTACATGTCCATACATTTATGTGCAATATATACATCAAAAGAAGTATTTACAGATAGGGTATAAATTATACCCGAAAGCTTCAAGCTGATGACTTCACACACCTCAAGAAATCTCACGCTCCTCTAGTCTCTCAGATCTGCACAAAGAATAAAGCTATCACGAGTACTAGGACTCAGTGGTGCACAATATACTAAAATAATATTTATGCAAAACTTAAAGCACATTCATTCAAAAATTTGGCTAAACATGAAAATTAAATACAATCATGCATTGTAAGATTTTACATGTAAACCAAGTTCAATTCAAAGTAACAAAACACATTTCATAAAACCCACAGTTAGATCACGCCATTCGAAACAAATAGAATCTCAATAGCCAGAGGCTAAAGAGAAATCACATGAATCTCAATAGTCAGAAGCTAAAGAGAAATCATATCACAAGGCTAGCTAGCTCAAATATATGGATATCCATTCACATCCTCTTCTACTGGCACACCTCAACACTTCTCCAGAGAAGGAATCAAAATTCAAAACTAATTACCCCCACTAGTCGTGCTAGTGAGGTGTTCAAATATGTCGTCATGACACTGTGGTTTCAAAACTTATCTTAACAATTTGCTAAACATTGTCTTTTCAAATATACAAAATAACTTTCAACAATTTAGATCAAATATCATAAGAATGCCATAATCCAATATTTCATATTATTCAAATCGATATGCAAAAGATGATTATAAAAGTATATGTTGTGCACAAACCTCAAACGAGTCGCCTGTTGGCCTTGACTCGACTCCTCGGGTTCTATCCCAGTATTCTTTTCCACTGAAACACGAAATTTTCCAATGTTTCAGTACTAAAACTTAAAATAAATCCAAAATAAACTTAACTTCACATTTACCTAGCTCTAACATGTTAAATTCGACGTTCTCGAAATTTTTGTGTTTCGGGTTACTATTCACTGCACTATTTAAGTCAAATTATTGACTTTCTAAGGTTTAATGGGTATGGAAACTCCAACTTCACCCACATACCACATTTTGATCACCAAACTTGTTGGTTTTGGTCATTTGTTTAAAACTTTGGTCATTTTGGCAAAATTGCCAATTTTCGGTTTTGGTTCTCCGAAGTTGCACTGTTTCATTGGTCGATCTACTGTTGGAATTTGACAAAACTTCCTTCATAGAAAATGTTCCTTACTGTCTTAAGTGTATTCTCATTTTTGGATCACCTTAATCGGAGTTTTGTAGCTCAAGTTATGGCCAAAATAAGTTTACTGTTCACGTGTACTGTTCATACTGGTATTTTGGGTTCTGGCAGATTTTGATCCAAATTTGGTCAGTAATTTGATTAAGTTAAGTTCATAATTTGGTCTAACTTTCTTCATATGAAATGTTCTACTATGTCTTAGGTTTCCATCGGTTCAAGAATCGCCTAAATCCGAGTTTCCTAGAGAGAGTTATAGCCATCCAAACATTACTGCTCAATTGAAAATCTGCAGAGTTGCAAGTTTGCTAACTTAACTTTGCTCAATAATTTGAATGGGTTAATGGCATAATTTGGGGCGGTGTTCTTCATGACAATTTTAGATCTATTTATCTAATTTCTGGTAAAATTTCAGGTCAATTTGACCTTCCTAGTTTGAGTTATGACCAAATGAACGATTCATCGCTCATTTGGTCGATTTGGTGCGATGGCACCGCTCTCACTTCACTTTGGTCAATTGTTTCACTAAGTTTTGGTCAGTTTTTGGGCATGGTTCCTTAATGAAAATTGTGCTATTTTATGTCTATTTTCATCTCCAATTGATGGCATATCAATTGGACTTGTAAAATTCGAGACGAAATTTATTTAAGGGGGGGGAGAATTGTAACACCCCCGGTTGCATAGCCTGGTAGATTTCACTGTTCCGGTGACCGGTGTCGGTCCGGACAATTAAGGGGATTAGGACCACACTTAAGAAAACTTAAGAAGCCATAAACACAAATAATTAGTAATGTTCAATTAGTTAAGTATAAATAAGAAAAACAGAATATAAGAAGTTAAACGAGCCGAGAGTCACAGCGATGGGTGACCTCCTCGGGAATGACTGCGAAGTCATTTTAAACTCAAATTTTGAACCGTAAAAAGTGACGCTGCGGTCCTTAGGACCCTTATGAACACAGTGGAAAAGAGAAAATCACGAAAAAGAATCATAAGCTACCAAATAATTAGGTCAGGGAGCCAGAAGAAATATGAAATTATTTGCAAACCGGGATGAACCGGCGAGGGGCAATTTGGTCAATTGACCCCGAGAGCTGACTCCTGACCTAACTGTCAAGTAAAATCGGAGAAAAGAAAATTCTAAAACATGTCACACCTTACCCCTCTGTAAGGCATAACATGATCCCGTAGAATACCTAATGAATTACCGAACTTCACCTACCGATAACTCATTAAGTACCCTACAAAGGATTTTAAATCAATTTTCTTACTTTTGTTAAGTGGTGAGCATTGTCTTAATAGGCATTTAAAACATTTAGTTAAAATTAAAACTAGTTAATATTTTTGGTCCATTTTAGTTATGGCATCATCCATGATGTCATAACTTTTGACTTTTTCATTTTCATCTTTTTTTTTTTTACTTTTTTATTAGTTCTTTAATTTAATTCTCAATTTTGAAATTTTCTTTTCTCCGATTTTATTTGACAGTTAGGTCAGGAGTCAGCTCTCGGGGTCAATTGACGAAATTGCCCTCGCGGCTCATCGGTTGCAAATAATTCCATATTTCTTCCGGCTCCCTGACCTAATTATTTGACTGGCTTAACAGTTCTTTTTCGTGATTTTCTCTTTTCCACTGTGTTTATAAGGGTCCTAAGGACCGCAGCGTCACTTTTTACGGTTCGAAATTTGAGTTTAAAACGACTTCGCAGTCATTCCCGAGGAGGTCACCCATCGCTGTGACTCTCGGCTCGTTTAACTTCTTATGTTCTGTTTTTCTTATTTATACTTAACTAATTGAACATTACTAATTATTTGTGTTTATGGCTTCTTAAGTTGTCTTAAGTGTGGTCCTAATCCTCTTAATTGTCCGGACCGACACCGGTCACCGGAACAGTGAAATCTACCAGGCTATGCAACCGGGGGTGTTACATATGGGAGTGGTATGGTTAACTAAATTGTTTAATAAGATTCTAAACTCAAAGAAAATGTTTGATGAATGGAAGAGGAGTATTTTTGTAACACCCTCACATTGGACACTCCTGTACAGTCTACTGTTCCGACGTCTGATGTCTACCTGGACATTCAAGACGTATGAAGTTATATTTGTGATATCCAGAAAAGTCATAGATAAAAATAAATAACAAGTATAAGAAGGAAAAATATAAATAAGAAAAAAAAGTATGAAAAGTTAAATGAGCCGGAGGTCACAGCGATGATTGACCACACCGGGAAGTGACTGCGAAGTCAACTGTAACCCTAAATTCGCATGGGACATCATAACACTGTAGTCCTAAGAAAAATTGCAAAGCTAGGAGAAATGTGAAAATCACAGAAAAAGGTGCAAAACCAGATCAAATAATTAGGTCATAATTTCGGAAGAAACACTGAATTATTTATAAACTGGATCAAACTGGTGAGGAGCAAATTGGTCAATTCATCCCTAGAGGTGACTCCTGACCTAATTGCCCAATAAAATCGGAGAAATGAAAATTTTGAAATATATAATTAAATTAAAGAACTATTGAAAGATAAAGGAAAAAGGAAAAAGAAAAGAAAAAGATTTATGACATCACCTTGGTGACATCACCCATGATGTGAAAAATGGAATTTAATTTCTCTAATTTTTTACTAAGTCAAAAAGCAAATAAATACATAAAATTAAAAATAAAAACTTATTGTCTTTCTCACCATAGTTGCCTTCCACTTCCTCTCTCTCCCATCTCTCTTCCAAAACCTCCATTGAAGCTTGATTTCAAGCTTTACAAACCCTAAAAATTTCCCATAAACTCCCCTAAATTATTGAATTTCCTTACTTTGGCAACTTGAAAAAAAGCTTGAAGAAGAAAGGAAAGGAATAAAGTGAAGAAATTGAAGAATTAAAATCCAAAGTAAGGTTAGTGACTTAAACTTGTGATCTTTAGTTAAATTTATGTTTATTTAGTTGAATAGACTTAGAAATTATGGAAAATGTAAACAAAACTATTATGGGGGACTAGTAGTGAATTTCAGCCAACCTATAGAGAGGTAGAAATTGCTTGAGTTTGATAAAATTAAAGTGATAGGGAAGTTGAATTAGGTATGTAGATTACGATTATGCACTTTAATCTCATTAGTTGCATGAATTACATAATTAGGGTTCTTGGTACTTAGAGCTTAGGGAAAAATTTAGAGAAAATTGGTAATTGATGTAATGGAACCTAATTAAGGTTTGAAATGGTCATTTGGAGTCATTTGGGATGTGTTTGAATGAGTGAAACTGAAGTGCAATTCGAATTAGTGAAGGGTCCCAATCTGGTAGTTTGATCTAGGTCCCTTTGAGGGATCAAAACTAAAATTTTACCAATCCAATTGGTATAAGGCCAATCGGATATGAAATTAGACACATAATGCCACAATTTTTGTGTAGAAACCATGCTCAGAAAATGACATTAAGATAGTGAACAATTAGGTCAAACCCGGAATTGGTACACTGCCACAGTATAAAAATAACTAAATAAACAGTATTTGTTCATTTGGCCATAACTTGGTCTAGGCAGGTCTAAATAGCTTGATTTTTAAACCATTAGAAAGCTATGACATAGTACTACAACTTTTATGTAGAACACCAACCCAAATTCTTCCCATAACTAAGTCTTTTTGCCACCCAAAGTTGATTGTCCAAAACTGCTAGAACCAAAAACCTGCCCAGAATTCTGGGTAGATACCAATCTGGCTAGGCTTAGGAAAATGGCTATAACTTGGGCTACAAAACTCTAAATAGGGTGACTCAAAAAGGAAATTAAAGATAAGACATTAAGGAACAACTTTGATGAAGGAAAGTTGGCCAAATTCCTATTGTAGGCAAACCAATGGAACAATACAAATAAGTGACCTAAAACTGAATTTTTAGGATTTTACTTAGGTAGTTTGAAAATTTAACTGGCAATCAATGCCAACAAAATTGACACCCAAAATGTGATATGTGAGTGTAATTATAATTAATAAACCTATTTAGTAGGAAAAAGTTAATATTTTGACTTGAATAGTGTAATGAATAGTGACCAAAAATGCAAAATTCAAAGGATACTAATTTAAGCAAATTTAAGGCTACAATTAAGTAGGCATGAAATAAATTAATGGATTTTTTATGAGATATGGTACTGAAACACTGTAAACTATGTTGAAAAAGAGACTGAAAAGGGATCTTCAAAGAAAAACCGAAATTTAGAGTAAACTAGTCAACAAAGAGGTTTGTGCACAACTAGTATTTTTATTAGTTATATTTCTTCATATGTCTTTTGACTAAATCATTTTATTTCTTATTGTATTATATTTATCGAATATTGAATTTATCTTAATAATTATTGAAATGTGTTATGATATGAATGAGTTTAGTTTTGGAAAATGAAATTAGTTATGATTTTATTTTGTCATGAATTGAATAAAGTTAGCTTTGAAAAAATTTTGATTGAAACATACTTAACATGGGAAATGGATAAAATTTGTTTTGAATTGTAATGAGTATAAAATTATGGGATATTGAAATTGACATTGAATTAAATTGTGTTATGATTTATGCTCATAATAAGGACAAAGAGATTTATGATATTATTTTATATCTCACTATAGATTCTTGACTAGGTTATTACCCTTCTCTCTCATTTGTTGAGGAGACAATGGAGTTAGCTTTGTTTTGTTTTGAATACCATGGTATGTGCACAGGCTTAGATTCTCCTCTTATTAGAGGTTAGATCTAAGTTTTTCGTTGGCCCTTTCGGAAGTTTCATTATTGTGTTGTGTACTGTGCACAATGATTCGACCTCCCCGACCATAGGGAGTTAGAATCGCCCCGAAGATGGCCCTTTCGGATTACTCTTGCAGAGTTAGTAAGATAAAGAATGATTTTTGAATATTAAAGAATTGTGATTTCAATTAGGATTTATGTATACTTGATTTTATTGAAATTAATATTTATTTCCATAAATTGTTGTAATTACTTTAAATGTTTAGTTGTGATTGATAAATTGAATTTCTTGATTAAGGTCAATTTAACAAATGATTTATAGTATTGGGAACGAAGATTTTGACTTTTAAAATTTTGTTGAATTTCAAGACTTTCAAATTAATTGTTATAATTTTGTCAATGTATATTGTATTATATTTTAAATTATAATTGTACACCACTGAGTTTACCACTCAGCGATAGCTTTGCATGCTATCGCAGGTGAAAAGAGCATAAAGCAGTTGAGTAAGCTTCCTTGAAGTCACATTGGATCTAGCTCCGAGTATATCATAGGTATACCCATGTACTTAAATTTTGATGTATGCATGTAATTATATGTATATAAATTATTTGAGTAGTTGTACAAGAACTTTTGTAATGTTATTTTAGTGTGTAATTGAAATGAAAATTATTTGTAATGTTAATTTTAGTACTTTAATGAATGTACTATTTAATTTCTTCTTGAGTTTGAATTTATGTATGGTTTCATTTATGATGAGTTTGGGTTGAAAATGAATTAAGATAGTTGATGTAAATGATTTATACATTCTTGAGATTGAATTGTGTTGAGAAATGATTTGAAATAGAGTTATGATTGAGCAAAAATATTGGAAGTGTGTTTCTTTGTAGGTTTTGAAGAACTATTTTCTCAAAATACAGCCGGTACTCTGTCGAAATTTTTGTAAAGTTTACAGAAATTTTAATTACCAAAAAATTTGATTTGTGATTTAGTGCCAATTAAAGGTTTTTAAAATTTATAAAAAATTTACCACCAAAAAAAAAATGAATGAACAAAAATTGTTTCAAAATCCCTTGTAGTATATTTAATGGGTTACCGATAGACGAAGTATGGTAATTCATTAGGTGTACTATGAGATCATGTTATGTCTTGCGGAAGAGTAGGGTGTGACAATTTTAGTACCTATTTTTAAAAATAAGAGAGACATACAAAGTTGCTCAAACTATAGGAGAATTAAACTCATGAGCCATACTATAAAGTTGTATGAGAGAGTTGCGGAACATCGACTACGTCATGACACTTCTATCTCTCCCAATCAATTTGGCTTCATGCCGGTCGTTCAACTATGAAAGCGATCTTTCTCATTAGAAGCTTAATGAATAAATATAGAGATGTGAATAAAGATCTATACATAGTTTTTATCAATTTAGAGAAGGCTTATAATAGTGTTCCAAGAGATGTCTTATAGAGAGTGTTAGAACAAAAGAGGGTATCTGTTAAGTACATACAAGTGTTGAAAGATATGTATGAAGGAGCAACTACTATTTTGCACACAGTGGGAGGGGACACAAGGGATTTTCCTATCTCAATTGTATTACACCAAGGTTCACTATAAGCCCTTACCTTTTTAAACTAGTTTTAGATGAATTAACGAAACATATACAAGAAAGTATCCCTTAGTGCATGATGTTTGCAGATGATATAATTTTGATAGATGAGACACGAGAATGAGTCAATAGAAAGCTAGAGCTTTAGAGAAGTATGCTAGAGTCAAAGGGTTTTAAGTTAAGTAGAATGAAGACAGAATACATGCATTGCAAGTTCAGTGAAGGTGAAACTGGTGATAGAGAAGCAGTTAGTTTGAATGGAGTGGTATTGCCTCAAAGTAATCACTTTAGATATCTCGGCTCAATCCTTCAAGTAGATGGGGGATATGAGGAGGATGTTAGTCATAAGATTAAAGCCGGATGGTTGAAGTGGAGAAGTGCCACGAGAGTTTTATGTGATCGCAAGATTCCCAATAAGTTGACAGGAAAATTTTACCGTACAGTCATACGACCGGCCATTTTATATGGTAGTGAGTGTTGGGCATTGAATGAGTCGTATTTGTCTAAGATAAGAGTTGCGAAGATGAGAATATTAAGGTGGATGAGTGGTCATACTAGACTAGATAAAGTCTGTAATGAAAGTATTAGAGAAAATGTAAGTGGTGCTAATTGAGGATAAGTTGAGAGAAGGGAGATTGAGGTGGTTTGGTTATGTGAAGTGTAGACATACTGAGAATCCAGTTTGTAACACCCCTATTTGTATAGCCTGGTATATTTCACTATTCCGGTGATCGGTGTCGGTCCGGACAATTAAGGGGATTAGAACCACACTTAAGACAACTAAAGAAGCCATAAATACAAATAATTAGTAATTGCTAATTAATTAAGTGTAAATAAGAAAAACAGAACATAAGAAGTTAAAAGAGCCGAGAGTCACAGCGATGGGTAACTGTCTCGGGAACGACTGTGAAGCCATTTTAAACTCAAATTTCGAATCGTAAAATGTGACGCTGCGGTCCTTAGGACCATTACGAACACAGTGGAAAAGAGAAAATCATGAAAAAGAACTGTTAAGCCAGTCAAATAATTAGGTCAAGGAGCCGGAAGAAATATTAAATTATCTACAAACTGGGATGAACCGGCGAGGGGCAATTTAGTCAATTGACCCCGAGAGCTGACTCCTGACCTAACTGTCAAATAAAATCGGAGAAAAGAAAATTTCGGAATCGATAATTAAATTAAAGAACTAATAGAAAAATAAATAAAAAAAAAAAGAAAATAAAAAAGTCAAAAGGTGATGACATCATGCATGACCTCATGCATGATGCCATAAAAATAATAATTAATATATTAAATTAAATTAATTTTTGGTCTTTCATAAGACATAAAAGGATGAAAAAGAAAAAGAAAATTTCAAAAGTTATTACATTATGCTTATCTCACCTTTATGACATCATAATTGATTTTTTTTATTTCCCACCAATATTGACCAAGTCAAAAATTGTTTAAAAAAGACAAAGTAAAAAAAAAAAAAGGAAATTTTTTATTTTGCTCTTCTTCCTTACCGTGAGTTCTCTTCCTCCTCACCCTCTCTTCCAATTTCCTCCATTAAAACTTATTATTAAGCTTTTTAAACCCCAAATCACACCATAAATCTTTTGTGAAAAATAGTAGAAACCTCAAATTAAACCTCAAGAGGAAGATTAGAAGGAGAATAATTGAAGAAAATTGAGAGAAATAGAAGATAAAATTCTGCTCACTTAAGGTTGATATTCTTCCTTCATTCTCTCTTTGAATTTATGTGTAAGTAGTTAAGTTACACTTGTAATTAACAAATAAGTGAATAAAATCAAGCATGGTGGACCAAATAGAAATGTGGGCAGCTAGGATTTAGGTTTGAGGATGAATAATTTTGATACAAATTATGAATTAGTTAAGTGTGAATGAGTGTATAAATTCCAAATATGCATGTAGAATTTAACAAATGAGCTAAACATGGAAGTTAGGGTTTTGGACCTAGGGTTTAGAGACCAAAAATGTGAGAAACTTATAAATGGTGTCTTTGACCTAATGTGAAGTGAGAAATGATCATTTGTGACCTAATTAAGTGTGTTAGAAGTGTTGGAATTGAAGTCAAATTCAGAGGGAGTGTGGTCATGCTGCTGCAGTATGACCAAGTCAATTTTGAAGGACTAAAAATAAAAGTTTACAAGTCCAATTGATATGGGAGCAATTGGGGATGAAAATAGGCACTAAATGACACAATTTTCATTTAGGAAGCATGCCCAAAAAGTGACTAAAACCTAGTAAACAAATTGACCAAAGTTGAAAAATTGCAGGCTGCCCTGCACAAATTGACCAAATGAACAGTGTTTGTTCATTTAGTCATAACTCGAGCTAAGCAGGTCAAAATGACTTGACATTTTACCAGGGGTTAGATGATATATAGATCTAAAACTTTCATGAAGAACACAAACCCAAATTATGCCATTAACCCAATCAAATTACTGAGCAAAATTGAATCACTGAACCTGCAGAACTGCAAATTTATCATATAAACAGTAAAGTTTCAATGGCTATAACTCTCTTTAGAAAACTCCGATTTAGGTGATTCTTGAACCGATGGAAACCTAAGACATAGTAGAACATTTTATATGAAGAAAATTAGACCAAATTATGGACTTAACTTGATCAAATTGCTGAACGAAATTAGATTAATAAATCTACAGAATTAAATTTTGCAGCATGAACAGTAACCGTAATTTGGATATAACTTGAGCTGCAAAACTCCAATTGGAGTGATTCAAAAAGGAGAATAAACTTAAGACAATAGAGAACATTTTCTATGAAGGAAGTTTTGCCAAATTCCAACAAAAAAGTGACTAATGGAATAGTGCAACCTTAGACACCAAAAACTAAAAATTTACAATTTTGCCTAAAAGACTTAAGTGTTGAGAAAATGACCAAAACTAATAAGTTTAGTGACCAAAATGTGGTATGTGGGTGAAGTTGGAATTCCCATACCTATTAAACCTTAGAAAGTCAACAATTTGACTTGAATAGTATAGTGAATAGTAACCCGAAACACAAAAATTTCAAGAACGTCAAGTTTAGCACATTAGAGCTAGGTAAAAGTGAAGTTAAATTTATTTTTGAATTTATGCTAAGTTATGATACTGAAATACTGTGAAACTGTGTGTTTCAGCTGAAAAAAACTTGGAAGCTCTGAGAGACTGAGTCAAGGCCTAGAGGCGACTCACGTTAGGTTTGTGCACAATAAACCCTATTTGAGCATTTTGTCATAAAAAAATGGATTTAGTGTGATTTATGAAAATTTGAAGTTAATTATGGTGTTGCCACCTTGCGAATGAAATTATGACTTTGGAAAGTTATTGGATTTCTCATGAATCATTTGAATAAAATGTTTGAAATTGATTTTTGATTCACACTTAGCATGACAGTGTCTTATTATTCCTCCTCCATTTATGGGGTGAGATCGATTATTTTCCTCCCTCTCTGGTTTACCAGTTGAGGTTGTAGATCGGATGAGTACTCATTAGCTAGCTAGCCACCTCCTTCATTGATTTCGATTAGTGAGGTTGTAAATTGCTTTGTCATGGTGTACAACGCGGCATTAATCGGAAATTTTGTGTCATGGGTTAAGTTGTGTATTAATTGGCACCACTGTGTTTCTTAAATTATTTGACTAAATTGTGTTATTATGAGTTTTGATAATTTGTGAAATGTGATTGAGAAATATTTAAATTATGTTTTGGCAATGAATGATTTATGTATTATATTTTAAATTTTTATTATGCACTACTGAGTATTTTTATCCTCAGCGATAGTTTAATTTACTGTCGCAGATAAGAGCAAGGAGAAAGCAGCAGAGTGAGCTGCAGGATTGACAAGAACTTCTTGATCCCTTTTGTACGGGTATTATTTTATACCCTTGTAGTTATTTTGATGTAAATACTGTAATGTCATAAGTATCAATGTAAAGTGAGCAGTTGTATAATAAACTGTAATAATATTATTTTTGGATTTTATATCTGTAAAGTTAGTTTGTGCATACAATATTGATGTAATGATATGAAATAATTTGTTTTGAGAATTTTGAGATGTATTGACTTGAGAATATTTGGAGGTTGGGAGTTAGGAAAAATTTATTGGAAGTGTTTTTCACAGGTTTTTGAAGAACTGTTTTCTCAAAATATAGATAGAACTCTGTCAAAATTTTTATAAAATTTACAGTAAAATTAAAATGGACAAAAATTTTTACTAGTTTATAAGCTTTGAATAAATGATTTTAATTCCTACCAAAATGCTAACCACTTCCAAAATGCAAGAAAATAGTTTTAAAATCCCTTGTAGTGTACTTAATGAATTATCAGTAGTTCATTAGGTATTCTACGGGATCATGTTATGCCTTACAGAAGGGTAAGGTGTGACACAGTTAGACAAGTAGAGCACATTAGGTTAGAGGATAGAAAGAAAAGAAGGGGTAGACCTAAACTGACTTAGATGAGAGTAGTATAACATGACTTAGAAATATTACACATTTTCGATAATTTAACCCAAAATCATTTAGAATGGAGAAAGAGAATCCATATAGCTGACCTCAAATTCTTGGGATAAAGTTTTAGTTGAGTTGAGTTGAGTTGTTGTGATTTAACTCATGATTTTAAAAATACATTTCAAGTAAAAAATCTATATAATATATAACTGTGTAAAGGGAGCATTAGCTTTACCAAAATTGTTATTTATTCTTAAAATTAATTATAATTATATTTTTATTATTTAAATTAATTTTAAAGTTTATATAAATTTAAAATTCTTAATTTTACTTATATTTAACTTTAACTAAATATAAAATTTTATAAAATTATCTAATATTTATAAAAGTATAAAAAAACATATTTATAATGACATATAAATAATTTATATCAAATAATGCATATTAAAGACAATAACTTGTAGTTAATCATATAAATTCATCGCTAATACTATTTAGTGATAAAAATATATGTTGCTAATAATTTTAGTAATTAATGCCTTTTACACATTATCGTCGCTAATTTTTTAATGATTGAAAATTTATCACTAAATTCTTTATGATATTAATTCTACAATATGCTATATTGTCACTAATAACTTTTAGCGACGAAATATTTGTTACTAAATACTTAATGATTTTATTTTTTAATATTATAATAATTAATATAAATTAAAATTTTAATATTATTGTAATAATAATTTGACTTGTACTAAAAACATATTATAACTCTTAGTAAATTTTATGTTACTTAACTCTAAACTCTAAACCCTATTAATTGAAATTTAAATACATTACTGTTACACCCTTAATTTAATATACGGTCTACTATATATATATATATATATACTTTTTTTCATCAGTAGTATTCTATATATCTGGAGTGTTTTACTTTGGATGTAACTAAAATTTGTTAATTTAAATGATGTAGGCCGATTGTTGTTAGATTTAAATACATAAAATGAAAAAATAGCACAAAGTAAAAATTAAGAAAAATATTGTTTTAACTAAATAATGTAAAAATATTTTCAGTAGAACAACAATTGAGTGTCTATCTTGTAATATAGAATAATAGCAAAAGGATATTGAGAAAATGATTATATAATTGATTAACTATAATTTTTCCTAAAATAATTCAAAATACTTGTTAAAAGAAATTGAGAAAGTTCTCTTAGCACTTTGCCCATGGTCCCTTTTATATATAATGAGAATCAGATTTCCTTTATCGAATCTTTTAGACCAATCAATTCTTATGTGGAAAAGGCCTTAAAAGAGTTATCTCTCTCTCTATTTGGTAGAGAGAGAGTTTTTCTCTCTTATTCCTGTTTTGTCATCTAGGGCTAGGCCCTCGTCCTTGTTGCCAGTTGGTCTTCCCCTAACTTGACATGGTTTTCCTCCTTTCCCCGTGTTGGGTTGTAAGTATTTGATTTTGGGTATCTTTATGAAGTTAGGTCAATATTGTTGGAAGGTTCTTTTTGAGTTGTCTTGTTTTCTATTTTTCTGTTCTACTTGGGTAGATGATGCAAGTCTCGTAAACTTAGGCATCAATGCCTTATCCTATTTCAAAAGGGAGAAGAGATATTGTTTGGAGAAATGGTATCTCACTGGGTTCGATGTGAACTTGTAAGTTGTGAATGGGCAGTCAATAAGCTATGCTATCTCCTTTCTGAAGGAACAGAAGCGTGAAAAACACAAGTTTATACCATTGAATTAAAAAATTTTCACCTAGGGTCACATGCATCATGCAAGATATATTTTTATCTATTTGATTTCAATGATAAACAACATATTAAAACTCTTTTAATATGTTTTTGGATCTGTATTTGCCATTTAAGATTTTAAAATTAATCAGATTAATTTTAAAACCCTAGATTAAATCAAGAACGATTACACTAACCTCTTGATGCACTGCAGCGTGTTTGCGCCTTTGAGATTCGTCTTCAGGACACCAGATGTTGTCCCTCTAGCTTGTCTACACCAAGAACACTTATGGCAACCCTTGAACAGCTTCTAAAGTTTTTTCTATTAATTATAAATTCAAGTTCTGCCTTTTAAGAGATTAGAGATGTAAACAGGACACTAGAAATAATTTCTAGTGTTCTTAATTCAAGAGATTGATGGCTAATATGTTTGAATTGATGAGAGATGAAGAAGAATAGATGAAAAGCCTCAAAGTGGCGTGACAAAGGAGAGGAGTGGCTGCTGGTTATTTTTTTTTCATAACCACACTTAAATAGCTAGGTTAACACATTAAACCCTTGCCACATGTCACTCTTTGATTAGCTCTAGGTTTAAGTGACCCAATCACATTGTGCCAAGTGTCAAACCTATATTTAATCTTGATTTTAATCATCTTACATGATTAAAAAAAATATTTGGCAAGCTTATGTGTAATCCCATGTGTCACCATCTCATGGTGCCACGTGTCACACTGTGAAATGATCAAAATGTCCATGTGTCTTAATTTTGAGTTTTTAACCCAAAATAATTATTTTTCTTCTTCTAATTAATTTATATCAAATATAAATTAATTAATTAATTAATCTCTATTAATTAATTTCTTATTAATTAAATTCATATTTAAACACTTTAAATATAAATTTAATTTATACTACACATCCAATAATCTAGATTTGGTTTCAAGTCATGCTAGGGATTTTGCAATTTAATTAAAAACCAAACCTATTTAATTAATCAATTAAACTCTTTAATTAATTAATTAAATCATATTTAAATAGGTGATAACTTGTGTATGTGTGTGACTTACTAGGCTCATCACTAATTGGCAATGAGACATGATATCAACTCTTAATATCATCAGAACTCTTTCTTACTATAAATGATTTCTCTAAATCATTTTATGAACCTCATAGACCATAGTTAACACCTAGCATAGCATGCCATGGCCACCCAATTAGTAATAAGGTTTACCTGAAATGAACCTATAATCATATGTTACCATGCACTAGAATCTCTCTGTTACAAAATCCCAACTCAAGCTGGAGTCATGGTTTATGTCAAACTCCATTTGCTATGAATATTATGTTCTCTTTTAATTCCAGTTCTTGATTAAAAAGATTTTCTCATCAGAAACTCTTTTATGAATAAATATATCTGTCTTGGCCAGGAACTTGAAACATCAAGAACAATTAAATGAACATAGGATTTTATCTCTATTTACTTAGAGGAACAGATTCCATCTTGATCAACACCTACCTCCATATATAACTAGTAGGAGCCAACACATGCCCATATACCCATACATAGTACAAGTATGAAAGCAGTATCAAACTCAAACTACGTGCTATCTCAGGTCTAAAGATTATATGCACTGATATGATTTATGACAAAACATTGACAAGAGTAAACTCCATGTGCTTGTCATAAGTGTCACTGGTTCGGCCTACTTATCATTTATAAGTGCCTATCATGTTTGTTATATGGCATGAGACTCACCATTCCATCTTATTTATATCTCATATAAATAACTTGGGAACAAACATGAATACAATATTTCTAGATAAGTCATGTCCTTATTATGAAGTATCCTTGATTGTGAACCTATTTATGATACTTTGTGCTAGAAATATTGTCACTCATATTCTTAACAACTTAAGAATAATATTTCTAACAAAATATCAATGGACCTTTTTTATTACACATAAATATATTATGTAAACGGAAAAGTGGAAATGCATTTTATTAATAAAATTATATACAAGATAAATACTAAATGATATGCTCTAGGGCATACTATTAACACTTTCATCACTGGATCTATGATGCTCTGAGGGTATTGTGTTCCTTTGGCTCAAGGATAGAGCAATCATTTGGTTCCATAGTGTTTCGAAAGATGCCAGTGGTGAAGAGGCTTTATTGTTATTCAATTGGTCTCTAAGTCATTCTTGGAGATAAAAGTCGAGAGATCCTCTGTATTCACCTTCTTGACTCTGCGCGTTGTCTCGACATTTATTGAGGGGCGGTCTAGTTATAGTAAGTATACCAAATACTTATCTAAATGTGTGTTTTCTCTTCATAATAAACAGTCAGGGCACGAGAGAGAAATCAATATATCAATTTCTCTGGTCAAATTTCAACCATCCAACACTAGGAAAACAATTTAAAATCCTCATTTTAAAATTAATATACCTTAATTATGTTCCTTCACCAGATGGGGATTATTCAAAGAAAATAGAACAAGTCATGGTTGTCGAAGCTTCCCACGCCTGAGTCACAATCCCAGAATTTTTATCACCTCTAATCACTAAAGAAGCCTTTACTTCAATTGTTTTCATTGAAAATGTGAAGCAGGGTTATGAGTTCTAATTCAAGAGATTGAACCTCTATCAATTCAGGTTAACGTGTTTTGTTTTTTGGGTTTTATTTTATTTTTTAATAATTATCATTGATTTTTGGATTAGAGATCGGAGGCTTTGGGTCTTTCTTAGGTTGCATTCTCCATTTCACTTTCTTTGAAAGATTTTTCTAGGTATTTATTGGTTCGTATCATTTATCCAAACAAAAGTCAAGGTACAGAGCTTCTCTCCTTGCCCCTGCGTCTTGACCTAAAGGCATTAACTAGCTTTTCAGGATCGGGTTGGGACAATAGGAACAGAGTCGCATCACTGCCCGTCTGTCACTCCTATTACGAGGAGCTCTCTTTTTTTTTAGTTTTTTCACAAAATTCAATAATTATATTTTATAATCATTATAATCATAATACAAAATAGCTACATTGCTAGCAGAAATACACAAATAATAGTAAGGTATGGTCCATCAAATGATTCGGCCAAAAGTGGACCTTAGATTCTAAGAGCTTAATCATTTTGACTTTTCACCGTAGGCCTTATATAGTGTTGGTGTGAAATGCGCGGCAGGGTATGCAGCAAGGTTACAAAAATTTTTAAATGATGCTATTTTTTTTTTAAAAGAATCTTATTTAATTAAAATAATTAAACACTTAATTTTATTTAAAAAAAATAAAAAATTTTTACCACTCGTATTAATTTCATTAATAAATATTATTACTATTTAAAAAATAAATTTTTAATTACATTCAACATCATAAAAATAATTGAAATCTTCATAAGATATTTTACACTAAAGATTATACTAATTATGATAATACTTTGAATTAAAATGAGATTATTTTAGTTTAAAATTAAAAGTTAAATTAAAATAAAATCAACTAAAATAAAATTTTCATAATCAACTTCGAATTATATTAGAATTAATTAATTTGATTTATTGTTAAAATTAAATTGAAAAAACTTTGTAATCTGATTAATTTCCTAAATTTTGAATTAAACCAGTCAATTTTGATAAAAACAGAAACTGATTATTATTAGATTGCGTCTGCTACGGCTAAAATTCGTAATGTGTAATGTCAAAATAGCCCTTGTAAGGGCCGGCAACAATGCAGCTGCAACGATGGTTATTTTTGACCTTATCAAAAAAGGACAGGTACGCGTGCACGCGTAATAACAATGTCTAGCGTGGCAGTCAATAGCGGACGAAAAGCATTCTTGAAGATGGTTAAAGGACTAATAACTAATTAAAGAGAGTGAGTAAACAGAAGAAACAGTCAGCGAGTGGTCAGCCTCTTCTACTGGTGATGGTCCAAAGTGTTGCCGATGGTTATACTGAGATTGATTTCAAAATGTTTTAGGATTTTTTTTTTATTTTTTTATGAAAAGATAATACTTATGATCGTGATAATATATTCAACTTAAAATTTATGATAACAAATTTATGATTCTTTTTTATTTATATATTATTTATTTATTTTATTATTTAATGTACGATTTTATCTTACTATTTATTTTTATATTTAATAAATCTATGTTATTTATTCATTCATGTTTATGATTTCTTAATTTTTTAATATTTATTAATTTTAATTCATCGTTAAGAAAATTAAGTATGACTTAATTGTAAATTAATATAAAAAAAGAAAATATAAATTTAAATAAAAAAATATATTTAATTTAATATAAATACCTTATATGTTTAATTTAATGTAAATACTTTATATTAATATATTTGATAAGTTATATTTAAATATTTTTTTAATGTTAACAGATAAAAAAAATTAAAAAATAAATAAAAACATATTATTTTAATATGTAAATATAAAAAATACTATATATTATTAAAGTTATACTCTCACATAGCATTTATATGAAATAATTTTCTTGATAATATGGTAGAATTAAAAAACTTAAAATTTAATTGATAATTTTTATAATATAAATAAAAATTTTAAAATTACATTTTTTTTTATAATTATTCCCAACTTATTTTATACATATTAAAAAAAGGATGGATGACGTGGATCATGATCGGGAAACTTTATACATGGAAGGGGGTGACGATCAAATGGACAAGTTGTCAATATCATGTGAGACTCCAATCCCGCGAAAGGTATAGTAGGTGATTAAAATGATTAGGCCAATATTTTAGCAGTGGATGCAAAATCCTCACACCCACATTTCCCAAAAAGAAGCATTTTGTAATCGACATATGGTTTGTGGGCCTTGGCGTTGTTCCCTTGCTTTTTGAAAAAGGGGCAAAATTAGAGGTTTGAAAGTGTGTGTTTAGAGTATTGGAATTAGGAAAAGGGAGACATTCTACCAAATGTGGGTTCTCTCCTGATCATTTCTCACTTATATTTGGTCCACCAACATGGTGGAGCTTCTTTGATTTTGGAGCATAAGCTTTACTTCTTTTTCTTTTTAATGTCCTTAAGGCTTCACGTAAACTACCGATACTATTTTAAGATATAAGATGATTTGAAGTGTCAAGCCCATCAAAATTTGCTCCTTTAACTTCAATATCAAATCAAATTTTAAGTACACTGGCTGAGTTTAAGCTAAATTAATAATTGTAATTCATCTTTCAAAGTTAAACCGGAATCTAATCTTATAGATTTGGTTTCATATAATTTCAATTTTGATAATTTCAATTTTATTCTAACATAGTTCAAAGATGATTTCAACTTAGTCTTCGATGCCACATGATACGTTCTAAAGTTGATTTTTATATTTAAATTATATTGAATCAACAAACCAAATTATTGATTCCAGTTCGCTTTAAGGTGCAAAAAACCTCCTAATGGGGATTGATTCTACGTTACCACAGATTCGATTTGACTCGATCTTCAAAATCATTGACTATTTCCGATTCTAGATTTGACTCAGACGACCGCACCGGCCCATATTTGGCTTTGGTAAGCGCTGAACAGAATTGTGTGATAATCCTCAGAGTAAAAAAAATAGTACTGACAGAGCTATTAAATATGAAAAAAGGCTACATGGGCCACCTTCAAACAGCGAAGCAATTCAAATGATTTGATTTGTTTGGGTCTGAAAGTCCATTGTTCCTAACTGGGGCTATTAATTGTCAAAGGAACTTAGACATAGCAGTCCAGCCCTTGAGCAAACTCCAATTTTTGCCAATGAATGAACTTGCTTACTGCCAGTTATATGCGTTGCTCTCTGCATTCTATAGCCTTCAAACAACCCTGTACAGTATAGATGGGCGATGAGATTAAGATGAGATTACTTTGGTTGATAAACGATGAGATTTCATTATTACGAATTAAATTATTTATATTAAGTACTTAGCCCATTAAATATGAATATAGTTCACGCAAAAAAAATATATTATTATATATTATTTATGAATAATTTATTTTAAAAAATATGGAGTTACCCTGCCTTGCGGCCCCTCCTAGTGTCCTTGCAAATTGACCCCTTCCCGTCCCTCTCTTTGGTGGTGGTGTTGTTGTTGCTTTTCTTTCCATCGACTTCCTTAGTTTTCCTCTGACCTTTGTCACATTCGAAATCAGAATATCTACTCAATTGTCCTTCTTATTTAGCTTTTTCATAGATGTATTAATCTCCTTATCATTCATGCTCAAATAATCGACGTGTCGTCAGATTTTTCTTATTTTTTATTGGCGGCACAAAATTTGAAACCATCGACTTCACAATGTTTGTCTTTATTATTGTTGTTTTTAGTTTACTTGATTGAAGAATTGAGTTTTGAGTAAGGAATTGAATTTTTAATTGAGGAATTTGGAATATTCGACATACATTTTTAAAATCAGTAATGGCGTTACAACTCTCATTATGGGGTTTACAGCATTCATTTGATGTCATTAGTAATAGGATTTGCAAATTAGTAATTTACAATCTATCCTTTTTTTTTAAATTTTAATTTGTGGGTTTGATTTATGGTATATAGTTCATGATTTTGTGATATTTGTTGATTTCGTTTGTCATTATAGATCTCTCTCAAGTTTGGATATGATGAGGAGGTTGAGATAAAAGGGAAAAGAGAATAAGAGAGTGAGAAAAAGATGATAAATAGATGTTTTAGAAAATATATTATTTGTGCACTGTAGTCGATGTGTTGATTGTAGGTGTGATCACTTAGTTATATGTTAATTTTAATGTGTATTAACGAATTTTGAGTAAAGATAAATGCCCTGTTTGACATTGTGTTTTGAGGCATAAAACTATTTTTTTGAATAAAAACATTATTTTAGATCCTGTTGAAAAAAGTAATTCGGAAAAAAAATTATTTTGTTAATTTAGCGTTCTCATGACTAAAACTTATCAAATTTAATTTTAAATTATTTTTTAATACTGTTTAATTAATATATCTAAAAAAAGTGATTTTCTCAACGGGCCTAAAGTTTATACGACTCTTATGCATCGTAATGGAAATTATAATATGATTATATTCATGAGATTCCAATTGCATTATAGTATTATTTTAAAATGTTCCTGAACATTGATCTAATTGTGAAAACCAATATACGTTACATTTTTTTTTTTATGAAAAGAAGTAGCAATTCTCATTAAGTTAAGGTATGAGAGACATCCAAAACCAATATGTAGGTGCTTGTAGCGACAATTTTATTGAATTAACCCGCACGATAATTCTATATAGAAGTTTACTTATGTCTATGGAACGACTTACGTGACAATTGTGTAAATGATTCTTTGACTTGAAATACTAAGTTATCTTGTATATGTTTGATATTGCTCACATGTCATCGTTTTATATGGATAGTAAATGTGGCTGCTATTAGATATAGTATAAATTGTATGGAGATTTTTAATTGTCAATATAGGATTCATTGCCATAGGCAATTAGAGGTGATGTTCCAAGTATTTTTGGCTAGTGTGAATTGTTAAATCATTATACAAAGTATAATAAGATTAATCTTATTTAGAATTTTATTTAATTAATCAATCACACTATAAGAACAAAAATAATTTACATATAGCAGATACATTCCATGTATCAATGTATAAATCAGAATGTTATGATGAAAGATATTAATTACACTGATAAATTGCTCACTGAAAGGTTTGTCAAATTATCTTAACAATTTCTAATATTTGGATGATTATTATACATTAATAGATGTCAATAATGATCTACAAATATAATTTAATCACAAATAGATTGTTATTGGATAATTAAAATGGGTTATTAAGTTGGACTTAATTGAAAATGTCAATTTATAATTAGTTAATTTAATGTGTTAAATTATAATTACTAAAACTTGACGCATACAAAAAGGTGTTAGTAATAGAGAGAAAATATCTTGTGAGACTTATTGGAGAGCCAAAATAAAGTTCCTGCAATTCTTTCTACTCAACTATCACAGAGATTTAGGACTCTCACTTTCTCTTACCCCTTTTTTCAAGGTGGTCTTAGAGATTTCTTCACTTTGATATTAGAGGCTGGACAAACAATTGATCATTTACTACAATACAGCTAAGAGAAATTGGTTATCTTAATTCAAGAAAATTATTAAAAGTGTTCTAGGTAATTGACTTCAACTTTTTGCTTGTTGTCTTCCTCACTCCATAAGTTACTTCAAGTTAATCCTTCTCTTGGGTTTGAAAATTTTATTGTTTCTACTGCTCTTGCATGTTATAGTAAACCTAACATACATACATACATATAGAGAGAGAGAGACAGAGAGAGAGAGAATAGGAAGAAACTTTGGGTGAGAGAGCGAGACAATGTGAACAGAGAGAGAGAGAGAGGGGGCAAGTGAAAGGCGCCATTAAAATGCTTTTGCGAGAGAGGATGGAGAAATTTTGGCGAGAGAGAGAGTGTGTGTATGGAAAAATATCAAGAGAGGGCAAAAAATAAAATGAATATTGTTGATCCACTCATCGATTATCTTTTTTTTTTTTTTTATGAAGAAATTCATATACATGTGATTTTAAAGAGCATTAAAATTATATATTTCGAATAAACTTAATAATTTTTTAGGAGTGGAGAGATTAATTAACTAGTATCATAGAGGGTATATTTTCTAGTGACAAATTGAGCAGAACTTGATTAGAATGAGTAATTTATAAATGCAATTAAATTTTTAAAAATATTTCTATTTTAAACTAAAAGTGTATAAAAAAATTAAGCCTATTAACTAAAAAAAAATGCTTTCAATACTCTATTTTTTTAATAAATTTTATTTTCAAAGTTATATTAACAAATAGAAAAAAATATTATTTAATTTATTTATTTTAATAAAACTAATTATATGATTCTCTTATTTAAAAAAAAATATTATTTGATTTATATAAATTTATTTCATTTACTCTTTATTTTATTTGTTCAGTTTAAATTAAAATTTTTATTAATTAATATATTTAAAAGGAAATGAAATTATTATTATTGAAATTAAATAATTTAAGATTTAAAAAAATAAAAAGTTAAATAATTTAAAATATAAATATAAAAGGGAGACTATTATATTTTTCAAATTATATGAATGAAATTTTAATTAATAATTAAAATATTAGAAAAATTAAAGAGTCCCACGCCAGCCTACTAAAAAAAAAAAAAGCGTGTTCTTACGCCAACAGTTGAGATTAAAAAGAGTTTCTTGTCTTAACGGCAGGCCATATGGGAAGTCATGGCTCATGGGCAGCGAGCCACATGTTAATGGGTCAACGTCCCGCAATAAGACTTCTTTGTGCAGTGGGATTGACTGCAACGGCGGCTTAAACCGAATATTCCACCGTTTGGACGTTGGCGAAGAGCTGGGAACACCCCCAACCACCTCTCACTCTCTCTTCGATCAAATTTCATTTTCCTTTCTCCAAGCTTCCTAATTCTGGAATCAAACTCCCATGGCAGTGGCCTCAGAAACCGCAGAGGGGATTGATCCCCTGCCAATGGAGCCTTCTGCTTCAAAATCTACTTCTGACTTGCCTTCCGAATTGTCTTCCCCATCTTCTCTTTTCTCCGCTGCCGACACGCCTGATCTAACCGACCACTCCAATTCTTCTCCAAACCCAAACCGCGATGGCGATATTCAGGTACTTCTCCTTCAATTGGACGCGTCGAGTTTCCTAATGTGTACTTACCTAGCGGTTGATTGTGTTTTAAGTTATAATCTAATTTCGCATTTTAAATTAGATTCTTTAAGATAGCTGCAGTTATGCTAATTTTCTTTAATCTAATTTTATGATGAGAAGAGGATGCACATTATCAGATTATGTCTGCCATTTTAGATATAATCTCATTCAAGATGATTAGAACAACATTTTTTTATGAAGCAAAATGGGGGACAATTAAAGTACTGAGGACTTGTTTGGTTAGGGTAGGAATTGAATTGCATTCACTTATGAATAGTTCTTTATTTTTGTCCCTGTTAATACTCGGTTAGTTTTACACAATCCTCTCTCATGCGTGGTTGTACATTGCATAAAATGATTACAGAACAGAGATTGTCTTCTAAAATATTTTAGGAGAAATCATAAAGAGTAAAGATCTCTGATGATTATTTAATAATTTTAGTAATACGTTATATAGTTATGAAATATTGTTAGTTTGATCCGTAATTTGTATATTTATGTCTGCTTTTTATATGCTATTATTGGTATGAAACTGAGATAATTGTCAGATTGTAAAAACTTGTCAAATCTAGATGGGAATAGCCTGTACCTCAGCTTTGATCAGAACGTCTTTGCCAGCTTTTGACTGAGCTTTTCCTTCTACCCTTGAGCGTCTCCCATACCTGATCTTGGACACTAATCTTCCCTTGTTTTTGCTCTTTGTACAGCCGTTGGCATTATTGAGGAGTGAAGAGTACCGACAACTTTTCCGTCTTCCATCTGAGGAAGTAAGTGATTTTAGTCTATGGATGATAATGTTTTCTACATGTTTTATTCCTTGGAATTCAGTGGGATTGCTCATCTTAAATTTATCCATTCAGCTCCGTTTACTTTGCACTTACCTGAAATTTTTTTTAGTAAGTATTATTAAGAATTTTTATAATAAATAAAATTCATTAATTAATTTGAATTGAAATCTAGGAATATTTGAAGGTTCATAATATTTTAGAAAAACTATGAATTTTCTTTTTAATGATAAAGTAGATGAATCTATTAAAAAAGAAAAGAGAGAGAGAGAGAGAGAGAGAGAAGAAGAAGAAGAAGAAGAAGAAGAAGAAAATTGATGGAAGTAATAATTATAGCGTGTTAGTGTGTGTCTGTGTGCAGATGTGATAGTTTGAGAGAAAAGAAGAAGAAAATTAATGGAAGTAGCTATTATGGTGTGTTAGTGTGTGTCTGTGTGCAAATATGATAGTTTGCTGACTGTCATCTTAAAACTGTTACAACATCTTCACTATGGAGTTAATTGCTTATTTGATTTTGATGCCCTTAATTTTATTTGCGTTTCAGTGATGTGTGTTTTTGTGAATTATGCGTATTGAACTTATTATACCTTGCATTGAAATATGTAATTATGTATAACAGTTCTCAGGGTTAACAATTCTTATTATGCCTTTAATTGAATGCATCTGCCTCTCAATTTCTCCCTCAGAATATTTTTGACTTAACAGTTCTGAAGGGTTTTCTTTATTCTTCTGAAGACTTGTCTAAAGTTTTCCTTTTTGTCTCTTTTTCTTATAGGCCCTTGTACAGGATTTTAATTGTGCATTCCAGGAGAGTATTCTTTTTCAGGTAATTCTAATAATAATAATAAGGGGCGATGTTGCACTATTTTTCTGACTATTCTACTGGATCTTAACTTTTGGTTAAGGACATACTTGGGTAATGATGGCATACTGAGTTTGTGCTACAATTTTTGCCCTATAGAATCTTTTAACTTTTCTGGAGAGAGGCTTACTGCATTTCCTATTATTTATGCATTAAGTAGTTATGTATGTGCTGCAGGGGCATATGTATCTTTTTACGAGCTATATTTGTTTTTACTCCAACATTTTTGGATTTGAGACAAAGGTGAGTTTGAACATTGATTATATTTCTAGTTTTTTGACTGGTCTATGTGCTTTTATAGTTTTTATTCTCACTTTATCATTATGGCAACTTTTGATGAGTTTGTGCTCCAGAAAATAATTCCCTTTATTGAAATTACAAGTGTGAAAAGAGCCAAGACAGCTGGAATATTCCCTAATGCAATAGAAATATTTGGCGGAGGGAGAAAGGTACTGCCAAATCTGGTGTATGTATCCTTGGTATTACATCTGCAATATCTGAATGCGGTTATTGATTTGGCAGTACTTCTTTGCGTCATTCCTATCCCGTGATGAAGCTTTCAAGCTCATCAATGATGGATGGTTGCAGCATTGCAATGGTGCTAAAGCAATACCAGAACATCAGGTGTTCTAATCTTTGACAATTTCTCATTTTTTATATTGTAATACATTTATTGATAGATTCCAACAGAAGGTGCTGTACCAAGTGACGCTGCAATTAAACAAATGAGCACCAGTGTAGGAAAAAAATTAAAATCAAATATCAGACTGCAAAGCTTAGAACTGCAAAGTTATGCCAATGTCTCATCCATAATAAATAAGATCATGAATGAACGCAAATATATAGCTGCACTTTTGAGAATTCTCTCTCTCTCTAATTCCTTCAGCTGAGAAATTAGAAAATATCACACTCAGTGAATCACTCTGATTCCATGAAGGCCACATTTCTGGGAATTTGTAGTCTTCTGGATTTGAGATGAAGGAACAAACATTTGACTCTTTAACAGACCTTATAAGACGACATTAAACACTATATAGCTATTGCGTGGATTTTTCTTCTGTGCATAATTGGACGATGAAACTTGTAGTTGACTGTTGAGTTTTTTTTTTTTTTAAAAAAAAAAAAACTTATTTTACATCAGGAATCAATATCTGTGTCTAATGGTCAAGATGATGGACTTGTTGTAATTGAAAAGGTGGATAGCTTTAAAGAAGTCAATGAATTGGATTCCAGTGCCAGGTATTTTATGAGCTATATAAATATATACTAGTCGTGTCTGATTTTTCTTGAAGAATTTATTATAGATCAACTGCATTCATGTGATTCAGGGATAAGGATACTTCTCCTTCAAATGACTATAAGCTTTCACCCCCTTCCTCAGTTGAGAATGACAGTGTCTCAGTAACACTTACAGAGACACAAGATAATGTGGAACGGGATGTTGAACGAGTTGGATATATCGACTCTTCATCTTCAGTTGAAACTTGGACATGGAATGAGGAGGAAACTGATGCACCTGAGAGTTAGTCAACTTTTTCCTGTAACTTTTAATTGTGGCTTTTGTTGTTTTCCATACAAAATGCTGGATCATTTTGATGGCTATATTGTTTTAATGATCATCATGGTTGTCAGGAATATGGTTCGTCTCCATTCTCTAGTTTATTGTTTCTTGAAGTTGTACTGCAAAAAATTGGAAATTTCAACACTAAGAAGTTTGTAGCGTTTAGACTTACCAGATTTTTTTAATGTGTGGTGGAGGTTTGGAAATGAAGAGGGTACACTATGAAGGAAAATTGTAGTGGCTCACAGCAATTGTGGGATGAGTGTTCTGCTATAGGGCCCTTTGGATATGGATCATGGGGTTGGATAGCTAGGTTTCCATATAAAGCATAAATGTTGCTTCTTTGGGTATTGATTGATGTTGAGAGTTTTGATGATGATTTGTGTGAGCCTACATTTTTTGTTTTATACATGTCATATTCTTCATCATTATAGGTGTTCCCTGATAATCTGAACTGGCTGTTTCTGATATGCAGTTCGAAAATCATATACAAGAGTAGGGGAAACAAAATTTCCGGTATTGTTGCAATTATGTGCTATCATTTTCATTTCTAAACATACTTTTGTATAATTACTGATATAAGATCCAATAACAATTGCCATGCTGGTTTTTTTGGTTGCTGATTTTACTTTATTTCATGGACTGCAGATAAAGATAGAGGAGTTTTTTAATTTGTTCTTTTCAGATGGTGCTAGAAAGTTTGTTGAATCTTTCCATAAAAGATGTGGAGATAAAGGTAACGCTTGAATTTGGATGAGTATGGTAGATATCCTAGAGATGTAAATTTCTATTGCATCTTTAGTTTGTTCAGTAAAAATTGTACTTTTCAGAATTCAGGTGCTCTTTGTGGTACCCACAGGAGAAGTTTGGGCATACTCGTGATGTGTCATTTCAACATCCAATAAAACTTTATTTTGGTATTGACCTGCATTACCTGTTTATTTATTTGTTAACTTGAAATCTAAGTTTGATATATATGGATTGATGTTGTTATTTTTCATGAACTGATTATATTATCATTAATTTGTTATGTTCATTAAAAGGTGCAAAATTTGGCAGCTGCCAGGAGGTCCAGAAATTTCAAATATACAGAAACAGGTTCTTATTTGTTATGGCATATATTTTGTGTTTGCATTGTTTTGTCATTCCATCAACCTATGTTTTTAAAATGGAAGTAGAGGAGCAGTACAATAGGGAAATAATCTTAATGGTGTAATGGCAGCATCTTCTTTTTATGGTCTGGATTAGGTTTTCTGAACCATTGAAATAGTAATTTGTCTTATTGAGACCTGAAGTTGAGACTACTGTGTTCCTCACTACATCAAAAGAGCTTATCTTGTTTCACTCAACTACTGGATATGCAGAGAAGGGTTTTTGAATGTCAATTTTCTCGCTTAACTACTGTTTTATGACTTGAGTTAGCTGGCATGTTGTTGATATAGGATGAATGAAGGTTTTTTAGAACTTGATGTGATAAAATGTTTATGAATGAACATTCTGAAATGTTATAATGAAAAATCCTTGAAAGATTTAAATTTCACCATGCTTTTTGTATGAAAAGATTTAAAATCTTTGAAGACTCTAATTGGCTTGGTTAATTCTTTTGAAGTGTGCATTTTTATATCCAGTGGAGGTGATGATTCTTGAATAGATGGCCTTGGCAATTTGGTTGTCCATTGTGATGGTATAAGAATGATGGTGCTGTAGTTAGATCCCTTGGATAAGTTATGCAGAGACAGAGATATATGGCCCTAGGGATGAGCTAATAGATCTCATGGTTTGATAAATTCAGCAGTTAGTTTTGAATTTTTTCCACAATAGCAAACCCTACACCTGAAAATTTGGAATCTAGGTTTTCTCTGTACATGGACCTTGAGCACATGCTGATAGTTTGTGTGTTGCCACTTTTGGGTTGAGTTGCATGCGATGAAATTACTGATCATGTGTGCTTATTAACTCCATAACTAACATTTACATCTTTATATTATGTTGGTCGATGTAAAGTTGGTTGAAAGTAATACTGAAATTGTGTGGGGAAAATTCTGCTAGTTTGTTTGTTGTCCTTTTCAGCATAGGTATATGTTATGATTACATGTTCTGCCACAACCACAAGACTAGGAATGGTGATGAGGTGTCGGCATGTGCTGAAGTATTTGCTGCAAACTAACTGCTTTGGTTGCATTATTGTCAATTATTTATGATGTAGAATCCATAATCCCATACTAAAGCAATTTGACAAGAAATGTAAGGAGGGGAAAGGAATGATAATAGACAAAATTAGGGTCAGAGTCCTACTTGCTGAGATTCTGGTAAATGCTGATAGATTCCAAGTAGCAAAACAACTTTTGTGAAACAAGATAAACTTACAAATAGAAAAATTGGTGAGAAAATACCAAATTATCTTTCTACTAACCTCCTCAATCATAAATTTTTCATAATTATGAATTAAATTGAAAAGAACAAATCATTGACATCTTGTCCTCATCTGCATCAATTGGCATCTGTAATATTTTTGGAGGCTATGTGCTTTATGATTTATCCTGTTCATTTGCTCTGTTTTACGGTCTACTTTTCTTTGTTTTTGCCAGTCATTTGGTTATTGAGACGTCACAAGAGATCAATGATGTACCATATGGAGATTATTTTCGTGTTGAGGTACAATCTATTGCTGAGCCATTGTGACACATAGTGAATGCATATAATATTTTGGCTTCTCTACTTTTCAATGTGTTTACATTTTCAAAATGTCCTATCATTTCAAATATGTATGTTATGTATTTAAGAAATAGAATATGACTATACGAGTCATGGCATTGTTTTTAATGTTAAGGATTAATGGACTATGATGAAATGAGAAATGTTTATCTGTTTATCCATTGGAGTTTGAATGTTGAGGTCTGAGGTTATTGAGATGTGTTGGGACTTTGGGAATTGGCAAATCGTGGCATAGCCAAGATTCTATAGCGTCATGGTCGCTGATTTATTCATGTATGTAACAAGCAGGTGTGATAGAAGGATACTGTTTTCTTTTTCCCTTCCCCACCTTTTCATTTTCTTCAATCTCTTTCCTCGCCTACTTCCTTCTTCCAGATTTGATGTGAATTATTTTAGGTTCATCAGACGGAGTCTGTAAACAGTCATACCTTGCAGTAATGGAAATTAACAAATGTTGAAATCTTTGTGATTAAGCAATTTAAACAGTATAGTTCCTTGCAATTTAATGCATTCATTAAACTGAAATTAACATTCTGAAAATCTAGTGGAATTCTGATGTGATATGGTATCTGGTTTAATAGGGGCTATGGGACATAGTTAAAGATGGTGATGAATCAAAAGAAGGCTGTATTTTGCGGATATATGTGGATGTGGCATTCAGCAAGAAAACTGTTTTCAAAGGTTTTTCTTTTTCTTTTTTCCATTATTACCTGTTTATTGATATGGATCTTCTTGATTATTTTGGTCCATAATTTTCATTCAAATATTATTGGATTACTATATGCTGTTCTTTCACTGCTGATTATCCTTATCCTTTTTCATTGTGTGCCAAATGTGCTTCTACAAAATAAATTTGCGTAATGGAGCTGCTTTTGACATTATAAACTCAGGGAATCCATAAAAACTGCTTTGTTGTTCTGTGTGGTCATCACTGTTAACTGTCCTAAAGGATTTGGAACATTGTTTTTTGTATTTAAAAAGGACTAAAAAGTGAAACTTTTAAAAATGAGAAGATAAAAAAGTCACTCTTCAGTATATCATTTATTTTCTACGCATACCCATAAATATGAAAAAGTTTTGATACCAAGCGTCTCCACACTCGTACAGGGAAAATAGTGCAGTCTACCTTGGAAGAGTGTCGTGAAGCTTATGCATTATGGATAAATATGGTAATTTTGTCATCTCTCTTGGCGTATGTGGCTGAAATTTCTCTTTATCTTGGTTGGACTATGTGTTGAGTTTGCATATTGACTATTCTTTCAGGCACATGAATTGTTGAAGCAGAAGAACCTTGAAAGACGAGAAGGTTGAAAGGGCGATGATTAATTTAAACAAGCTTCTAATGTGCTTGATATTTTGTGCTTTGGGATATATTGAAGAGAATGCAATCATTAACTTTTGATAATGTTGTCACTTACTTGAGCAGAAGGTCGTGCTACTAGTGTGATTCAGAATCGTGAAGTGAATTTGGAAAGTGAAGTGAAGACTGGGGAAGCCTTGGAAAGGTCAACAAGCCAGTTAAATGACCATGGAAGGCTGGCACATGTGTCTGGTTTATTGGATGTCAATGAAAGGGTTGGTAACCTCGTGCAAGGAAACTTCATGAATGCTACATCAGATGCATCTTTGTTAGGAGAATATGTGGCAAAATTCTGTAAATATTTGAAAAGCCAGAGCCAAGTTACCATGATCTTAGTTGTTGCATTCGCTGTTATCATCCTGATGCAGGTACGCAAATACGTATCATTCCTTACAGTGATCGGAGGATGTTTTAATACAGTTGTACGGTTTAATGAAAGAATGTGGCATGATGTTTTCTACCTTGTTGGTTCTGTGGCTAAACTATGTCATGTGCCTTATGCAAAGTTATTTGTGCTGCTTAGTCTTACCCCACAAACTTTAGCATTGTTCAACAAGCTCCTTCGTCCAAGAAGGGGTTTTTATTCCACATCTCACTGGGCTAGGCACTTGTTGTTCTATGCAATCAGAGACTGGATTCCTTATACGAGTCACTACCTTCATAATTTGAAATGACCAGTAGTTGTTGCAAAATAGCTTTTTCCTGTGCTCATGGTTTTGTGTGTAAATTATCTGACCCCGTCTTATCATTATGACAGTAGCCTTCTATTGAGCTCAATTTTTGATTTTAGGTGAGCATACTTGTCCTATTGAACAGACCCCAAAATGTTCATGTGGCTCCTTCGGGAAACTATTACATAGGCAGCATGGGTGGTGGAATAGGCGAAAGATCAGCTGAAGCTGTGGCTTGGTTAGAGAGGCGGATGCACCACCTTAAGGATGGGATGTTTATGGTTGAAGCGCAGCTGGAAAGATTGCGGCATGAGCACAATTGGTTGAAAGCACAGTTGAAAGATCTTGATAGTCTTAGAAAGCGTAAATAACCCAATTTGTATACATCACAATTTCTTGTTAGTAAATGTTCTTTTTGCTTTTCATTTTTTCCCTCAAAATTATCTGGTTTTTTATTTGGACAGTTTACAGTAAATAATTGACGGCCAAAGTGAAACTCTACTTGTTTTTTTTTTTTTTTTTTTTTTTTTTTAAATTCAGAAACAGTCTCAAATTTGACCCAGAAGTCGCAGTTTTTGAAATTTTGTTAACGGTAGCCTGATTTTGTAAAATTATTCAATTAGTTAATTTGAAATTCAAATTATTATTTTCTTCTTGGTTTAAAAAAAAACAAAAACTTTAATTTTATTTTAATTTCATCTCCTCTCCTACTTGAACCTCCCACGTTGCACCCTCGAACCTCTCACTTCATCGACCCTCTCTCCAAAAACTTTATCTATTTTAATAGAATTCAATATTGTCATACTGAATTATGTAACGCTGAATTTGCATAATTGAAATTTATTTTTTTTGATTCAAATATGAAAATATGGAATTGTAAATAAATTTTACAAATTAATACTAAAAAACTGGGATATTTTTTTTTCTGTCTACTCATTGCAACTTGGAATTTCGAATATTCCTACTACTGTGTAGTTCCCTTTTCAGTCAGAAATTAGAAGTTCCGCATGATGCAACGACCCAATAATTGATCATAATTATGCAACGACCATATAAGTCTATTCTGTAGGCGTGGATTTATAATATTCTATTGAAGTTTGTTGCTTTGAGTTAGTAGATTTGAGGGGTTAGGTAAAGTTAATAATTACTACTTTTGAATATAAAGTAAATTGATTTTTTGTATGGCCATCTCCTTACATTAAATACCTTTTCGATCTTTATCTATAACTTTCATGTCATATGTTCTTAGTAACCATTTGAGTGTAAAACTCACTCCTAAAAATTTTGGGGGAGAGTATCCAAACGAGGGTATGATTGGTCTAAAAATCGCATCAAGCGGATACTGCAAGTTTCAATTGAGGAAAAGATGAAAGTGTCAAATAGTGTGGAAAGATCCGAAAGCCAAATATTTTGACAAAAAATTTTCGAAAATGGGTTGAAGACGACCACCGACTCTGATGATGATGGAAAGTGGAAACACGGACTGCGGCTATAAGGAAGTTCTATTACCCATGCATTTTGAAGATTCTTGACAGTGATTGGAGGACCTCTTATTATTTAGTGGGACGGAGATAGAACCACAGAGATATCAGCTCTTTCCGTTTCTGCTTCTGCTTTGTGCTCCGCTAAATCACTCTTTCATCCATCTAGATTTTACAACCCATGTTCCACATTTTTTTAAGGCTCTATTTATTTATTTTTTAAATTCAAAATTCCAATTTTTTTTTTAATAAAAATATAAATTAATGGGTTGGATCCCATTTGCAATACAATAGATATGGAGATATAGGTCTCATTGAGATTGAGATTGAATTTGCAATATCAAAATAATATCTTTTTTAGAAATTTTTTTTTCAACTTTTATAATTAAAATATTAATTTTAATATTCTCTAAAAAAACATATTTATAAAAATATTTTTAATAATAATATTATCAAATGTTAATGGACTTATAAAAAAATCTCTCCATTTTAATTTTTTTTAAAAAATAAAAATTTTACATAAAAAATTTAAGACAAATTACTTATACAAAATATAATAATAATTATCTTATTTAAAAACAATAACACACAAACTTAGGCCACTATTTGATTTATATATATATAAAGCAAAACTGCAAATGCAATATACTGCAAGATGTTGCCTCTGGCCCCTCAATTTTCTTTAAAAAATTAAATATATTGGAATAATAATAATTATTATTTTATGGAGTTAAGTTATTATTATGTTAAAAAAATAGTCTAGAAGTGAATAAAAAAAATTAATTAATTACCATAAAGTGTGAACATCTCTTTAAAATACTCTAAAAATTAAAAAAAAAAAATGATAGTGGAAGTAGATTGCCATGTATTTGATAGTGAGGATTGGTCAGAATTTGATAAGTTATTTTGAATTGTAAATTTTTTTTATATTAGGGTTTTAATGTATTTCTGGTTTTGGTTGGGCAATAAATTAAAAGGCTGCTCAAGCCTTAATTAAAAAGTGCAATTTTGTTACACGTTAATCCCATATTTGGGAGGAGCCATTCTTATTTTATGTGTTTTCACTTAACATTTTAGTTCTTATATTGAATGTATGGGGTGAGTGCTAATCTAAGGGTATTATAAACCTCTTCTGTTATTTTTTTTTTTTTGTAATTATTTAAAATTAATAAATATATAATTTATAATTAAAAAATATATTATTTATAATAAAATAATGAATATTGAGTGTAATTTATAGGTCATAGATACACGCATTCTAACGGTCGTGAAGAAGTCTCTACTCTCTGCCCTTATTTTTCTACTTCCTTTGATTGCAGGTGGAATTAATTATTATACTCCAAACATGTCTAATTAATTTGGTGTCTGAATCCATACGTTCAGACATAATTCTTATCATCTTTACTTATAGCACATTACAAGATTATTATTATTATTAACGTAGAATTAATTTTATAATTTAACAAAAATTACACATATCTAATTAAATTAATTAATTATGATAAGGTCAATATTATACAACACATATATTTATGTTAATTATTATTATAAATATTATCTTTCATTATTAAATTTTTAATTTTAAACAACGGAAACTCAATCAAGAACCGTTTGAACTCATTTGAAAATAATTTTAATATTATAGATTTAAAATTTTATGATTAGTACGTAAAAGGAAACTCTAACTTGAGTAATAATAATTAAAGGAAAAAAAAAATTTAGCAATTGCTATCATAAACTGATATTATTTAAGGAAGATTATGAAAAAGATTTGAGATAGTGTCGTGATAGACTTTTGTGGTAGAAGTGTCTGAAATAATCAATATTGGCAGAATATTCAGAAAACTGGGAGTTGCTACATCCTCCTCTGTTCATTATAATATGGTGTTTTCCACGTTATGTAGAAGTTGTCGCACGTCTCATGGATGGCCGGAGAGAGACTTGTACACAATCTTTAATATCAATCCAAATTTAAAGAACACGAATAACGATTAATTTAGATTTTTCTTTTATTATCTAACCAAAAAGAAAATAAATATTACATGTGTCTTTCTGCAGATATATCAATTTCCACGAGTCTTTTTTGCAAATATACGCTACAAAAATAGGCCAATATATATAGCCATGTGTGGGATATCAAACTTACTCAAGAATCTAACACTGTTGTCTTCTTCCTATATAAACACAGCCGCTTTTATTTTTTTTCGTCCTTCTTAGTTCCAAAGAACGGCTAACAACCCTGGAAAAGCAGGCGAGAAAAAAAAAAAAAAAGTGATAAAAAATCTTGACATGTCAACCCAAACCCTAAAATTATTATGTGTGATGAGATTTAAAAAATGGTTTTGAATAGTGGCATATAGCAATCCAGTGCTAAAGATATTATGTTTCTGCTATATATATCTACACTTAATTTGACTTTTAATTAAGCAAAATAATTAATTATCTAATTGCTCCTAACTTTTCTCTGTGATGTTTATTTAGCATTTTCTTTGCTGTGCTTCTGAATGGACACGAGGAGCTCACAAATCCGTTAACCAAATGCAGATACGTGCTCAGCTCGTGACACGTGGCAATATCTCTTTTGCTTAGATACGGTGACTCCTTGCTGCTCAGCCGCAGCTCTCGTCCCACGTTAGCATACACCCACTGCGTGCTCTCCACGCGCTTCTGCACCCAGCTTGGTAATCCTGCCATCTGGAAGGCCTGGCTTTCTTCTGACACGTCATTGTTGTCAATCACAAATCCTGGTACTTTTGTAATGAGGTCATCTGAGTTCACTATTCGCAGTATCTTTGTCCCTCCATTTTCCAGCTGGCATCTGAAGCTTCTATTACCTACACGTGGCCCACCGAAAGAAATTACCGTCACCATTGGTGCATTTCCACAAAAACTAGACTTTATATCATAAGCTGTTAGTGTCGCTAGTGCAGCACCCAAACTGTGACCGGTGATCGTAAAACTCAGCGGCTCATCACCGTACATTTCCAGGACTCTCGCTATCTCCTCCCTCACCATGTTTTGTAGACTAGGACCCGTATCTCTACACGATGTGTAGAGACTCAAAAATCCACTCTCTACCATCGGAGCATTGCTCCCTCCACTACCGTCCGGTAAACAACTTAGATTCGCGCGTAAATTCTCAAGCCATTCCAAGCATGTGGCGGTTCCTCTGTAAGCAATAACCACGTCGCGGCGGCCGAGTCTGGTAATCTCTTCCTTGTCCTGGCAAACGGCGACGTATCCAATCCAGCTGGATTGGGTTGACACCCAGCTTGGAGCTTTGTCAATCCAACGGGGAAGCTGTAGCCCACACGTGGCACGGAGATTTTTTGTCATGCGATAGCCGGTTTCGCCGAATCCGGTCTTAGCCAAGAGTGAGTTTCTGGGGAATTTAGAGGTGGCATAAGTTGGGGAAGAAGGGTTGAAGTCAAAGGAGCGATAGGCCGCTTCAACAAATTGACCGTAGCGTAAAATCTCGCGTCGCAGATTATCATCAAGCGGGTCGAGCAAGCCTTCCCAGTTGTTGATTCCTTGATATTCCATCCATTTCTTGCCAAGTTTGGCAGAGTTGGCGGTGAGAGCGCAAACATAGAACGAGTACTGGTTCTTGGGCTGCCGGGAGCATCTGAGCACTGGAAATTTGGTATTAAGCAAACTCCGAGGCAAATGGGAAGTGGGAGAGTGAAGTGTACCGACTTCCAGGTGTTTTGAAGCAGAAGGTGAAGTGCATGGCCTAACAGCTCCAACTGGAAGCCTCATTTTAATTTGTAAGGTTGTTGTTGTTGTGGGTTGGAGGTTTCTACTTAGCTGCTTGATTTGGCAGGACTATATGCGGACATTTATAGCAAGATCCAGGAGTGGAATATTGCAAGGACTATAGAGAGAAAAATGGACGGCGGTGCATGCACAATAGTGAAAATGATTAGCCGGGGAAGAAGTGTAGATTGGTGACAGGATCACTATAGAAGGAAAGGTGGGGACGATCTATCGCTTATTTATATTTTTTATGACGATTGATTTGATTGAATTAAAATAACAGGAAAAACGGCTGCCCTCTTCATTGATGGGTCTCACATCCACATATTAATTAATAATAATAATATATAGGATGATTGGACATCAAAACTTAGGTTGAAGAAGATATTGACTTGGGACCCACCACCAAAACACTTTAGGAAATGACAAACTTGTCTTTCTGACCAATATAACGAAGCGTGCTTGCTGGCACGTGACTTTCACGGGCCGCGTCCCTCCTCTCCCTCTTTTACCTCAGCTTTTCAATGTTAGCTCCTCGGCTAAGCTTCCTCCAGTGGGAGCCCCATTATTTTTTTTTTTTTTTGGCTGACACTGGAAAAGCAGAGCCTCATACATTATCCGTAGATCATAAGTGCCTACGCGGAAGATGCCTACGTTACGTACCTTCCCCCCGGCCCGGCGCGCCCCGCCCCCCCGGCGACTTGTGCTCTATATTCAAAACTCCATATTATCATTTTAAAGACGAAGATACTCTTGATAAAAGATTAAAAAAAAAAAGATGCTCGTAACATTATGAAATTTAAATTTATTATATTGGATATAGTATTATTTAAAAATTTACATCGATTTTTATTTATTAAACTCACATTATTTAATATTATCAAATAAAGAATAGATGTAGCAAGAAGATAAGTTGAGCAGCGGTGATCTGATACTAAGCGTTATCAGTTTCGAACACATAAGAATGATTAAAAAATCCAAGTATGATACGGTCAAACTAATCAAGACAAAATTTGGATAAAGGTCAATTTGATAAAAATAGGCTCTATCTAACGTGGACAGAGGACAAGCCATTATAAATGACAAGCGAGATCACCGCTGATAATCATGTTGATAAGGTACGTTTCCAAAGTGTATGACTTGACAGTTATCAATTGAATTCCAGTAATCGCGTTAGAGAATCTCTTATCACCTCATAAATAGACCTAGTGCCTAAACATGTATGTTTTAGTACAACTCTAGCTATTACTCTATTTCATTACTCTTAGAATACATTTTGTTAATTATTCTTTAATTTGAGCGTCGAAGTAGCTGCAACCAGGCCACCAATCCCATTTTCTTTGTATTTTTAGGCAATTTACTATCCGACTATATTCATTGGGTCACTCGAGAATAACAGATAACATCAATATTTATTAAAATTAGTTTAATTAATAAATATAAGACTTTTTCAATTAAGAGTAGCCTTAAAGAGTGGGAGAGGTCTCTAATTTGAGTTTCATCACCTAACTCTTCTAAAATTGCAACTGGCACATTGTGACTCAATCAAATTTAAAAAACAAATAAATACAAGGTTTTCTTTTAAGAGGTTTGGGTTTTTTTTTATCTCTATTTAAATGTTTGCTTTTATCTAAAATGGGATTGTAATTTTTTATGTTATTATCATTAAAAATTTAAGTATTTATATGAATATCATTTTGATTTTTAAATTGAAAAGAATTCTTCAAATTAAGAACTGCACATGCCATTAGATTAAGCAATTAAGAAGATAAAGATCTTTGAATTTAATTTAAAAAGGAAAAAATTGTGTTGAAGAATAATAAAAAGATTCAACGTATGAAAGATACCTAATGGTAGCTAATTTAGGCAAGGGATGACACATTTTAAGGATACATGTAAGGTGAGTTGGTACAAGTTATTTAGCCTCAGTGCCATCATCCAAGACGTGTGCAAATGTCACTTTTTGTAATAATTAATCAGGAAATGAGTTTTGTATTAATCATCTCTTTCTCTTTACATATATGGGGTTCAATGTTTACGGCGGGTGGAATTGGATAAGAAAGAAACAGAATGGATCAAGGAAGCAATGGAATAAAGTGATGACCAGAATCATTTCTTAGGTGTTTGAATCACATCCGATAAGATGGGTAAAGATCCTGTCTTATCTAATCAATCACAGCTTGTTTCCACTAATTAATGGTGATTAGGTGGGATTAATTAAATTTTATATGCAAAAATTGCATTTCGTAACGGATCTTAATTAAGTAGAGCCATATATTGTTTTAAGCCAAAATTCACAGCTAGCCCAGCCAAGCCTATACATAAAATAGTATGTTCACTACGTCATGCAAATCACAGAGAAAAAGGAATGCATATCATTCAATTTTTCACTGGAGCACTAAGATTCAAATTCTTAATTTATTTGGGACCAAATTGAAGTGAGAGGCAGCTAGCCTACAAGCGAAAATTAAAATAGAAAAAGCAAAGCCAGAAGTGACAGTGAAATGCCTCTTATCGAACTTGAAATGTGGGCGTTAATGTGTTCCTCGTGCACTTCTCATAATCTACCCAAAAAAATTCCATGAGAAAATGGGTTTCGATATTCCAAAGATATTCTTCATTTTTCACTCTCTTCTTTCCTTATCATCTTAATAAGGTAATTATCTTGAGAAGCTACCTCTAATTTGGCATTAGAACAAATGAAACCCAAGAAAGCTTGTCCTTGCACATCCATTTCTCTTCTTACCAATTGAAGCTTAACACGTGATCAATATGACTGTAATGGAACGTACAAGCATAGTGGGATACCTCACATTATTTGTGGTTTGAGAGAGACTTTATTTGGAGAAGAATATACTTTTTTTTTTAATTTTTGCTTTTGGTAGATAACTTTTTTCTCTTTTTAGCATAGAAATAAATATCTGAAAATTTCAACACAAAGAAAGCTATTGAGAAACCTTATTTGGTGATAGATAATTGGGGTTTGTGTGCTGTGTGTTGTTTTGTGTCCCTTGTGGTGTATCCTTTAATTTGCAGTGTTATCAAATCTGGCCAGTAATGATGAATTGAATTCGCTTGATAAATCTGGACTTTGAATTAAGTCCAAACCTTGTTATTTTTTTTTTATCATCTACTAATTAAAAGATTGATTGAACGATTCTTCAACCGAGTAAAGATGAGATTGGGATCTGATAACACTAATTCTTGGGCTCATTCAACCCAATATACCACGTGGCACTTCTTTTTACGCGGGAAACCTTTTAATCTCTCGCAGACAGATTGTGGCTTAATCCAACTGGTTGGTGAATAGTGAATGCCAAACATTCCCTTGCCACTAAAATCTGTGGGACCACCTCTTTTCTTTACTTCATTTCCTGATAACAAAAAAAACACCTTTCACTCCAATAATTTCAATTTTTTTTTTTAATAATTAATTTTCAATGAAATCGGATTCGAAATCTGACTTATCCTAAAGACAACTCCACTCCACCACATATATTCATTTGAAAAATAGATTTTCTATGAGAAAACTTTAATTTTTATTTTTATAAATATATTAATAATAAAAAATAATTTTGTAATTTTAAAATGTATTCTTATTTTTCATAATGAATTTCCATTATCCATCTCTCTCTCTATCTATATATATATATATACTGAAATTCCAGAAAAGAATGTTACTATATATCACAGTAAAGCATATGTATATTACGGAAAAATGGAATGTTCATATAAAGTTAAAATTATTTACTACATTCGTTGGATCAATATCCATATGCTTATTTAAAATTGTTGAAATTATGAAGGAATAATTTGAAAAGTCAAGAGTTCATGTATAGTAAAATTATTTACTACATTGGATGTATCAATTAATAGGTTTTTGGTACAAAACACTTCATCTTTATTATTATTATTATTATGCCAATCATGAAAAAGAAAGTTTAGCTGCCCATGTTTTCTTTGAGTCATTTGATAATGTGATAAGCTACACTGTCTTTGAAACAAAAGAAGAGGAAAAAAATAAAAAAATTTTCAATTGATTGATCCTTTGATTTGACATAATTGAAAAGTTCACTAGCAGTATTTTTAACGTGCAAATTTCTTGTCCAACGAATTAGGACTAATAATGGAGTTAGTTTCAAACTGATCAATTCAGTTCTAACAATTTGGTATTCACACTCCTGTATTAATCGAACTAAATTCAGGTGATTCATGGGCTAATCCAATGAATTAGTCAATGTAAAAGCGGTGAAGAGCTAGCTAGATGCAAGTTAGATAAGCCACCAATGCAATTGCAAGTCAGAATTGGGCCTCTAAGCCTAAGTTGAATCTAGTTAGATTTTAAAAATAAATTTACTTTTTATTAATATTTTCAAAAAAATAAACTGATAAAAACAATATTCAAAAAATCTCCTGAAAATAAGATTTTCAAATTTTTTATTTTATAAAAAAATAATTCAAGAGGAACTTTTATTTTAAGGGAAAAATTTATTTTTCAAAAAAATTATTCGAGTAGTAATTCTAAATATTAAAAAGAATTAAAAGTATCCTCGCAATAAATTTATCAGTAATCAATTGTTTTGCAGGATTAGCGAATGCGCTTACTTCCCCTTTCATCCTTTAGGGTTGGATGTTATATCAGACTCAAAAATAAATGTTTTAGCTGAAAACATCCTATTCTACGCTTATATATATATATATATATACATATCATATTTAACTAAAAAAAAATTTAAGGAAAAATCTCGCATGATACATAAACCCTAATAATCTGGCGGACATGAGATAAGAAGGTTCATTCTTACCTGTTTTACAATCGAGTTTCCTGCTCCAGTGCTTCAGCAGAGGCGGGTGCCACAGCGGAAATGGCTGCTCCTGAAGAAAACATTTGCTGCTTTGAAAAGGGGTTGTTTAATGATCGAAATAGAAAAAAACAAGACAGAAATATGTGGAGTCTTCTCGATCACGATCCTGCCTCACCAAGAAATTTACAGTGAAACCCCACATCGTTGATCATGTTAATCTCAACCCATCTGATGTTTTATATAGAGACAGTAATAAATAAAGGCAGGTTGGGAATGGTATTTATTTATTTTTATTTGCCGACAAAGGTTCTGATTATATTTTCCTTCACTTGTAATTTTATTATAAGGCGATATACTAATTTATTTTGTCTCCCGAAAATATTTGAAAATTGATATTCATGATTCTGATGAGTTCAATTGATTCGGAAGGATAGATTAGAATAAAAATTTTATTAATTAAATTAAAATATTATTTATTTTTTTTTATTACAAAAAAAAAAAAAACTCGAAATGAACATGGGTCGGCTGAAGGGGTACATACTAGATAGCCTCCTTATGATAATGGAGAGAGATGCGATAGGATATTTATAGTGTAATTCCACTTCACGCCACGCAAGACGCAACCGTCTAATTTCAAAGGGGTGTCCCGAGTGAAACCTAAGAGAAATGGGAAAGGCAGCTGATGAACCCTAGTTAGGCAATTAGGGCAAAGCAGAATAAGGTATGTCCCTTTAAATCCGATTCTCTCTCTGTGCTTCAATTTCTTTTGATGAAATTTTTGTGCAAAACATGAATTATATATGAACAGATCTGAATAGTATTCGACTATTACCCTTTAGTTTCAATCATGATACTACCGAAGATTCTCTTGAGTATTTAATAATAAAATAGTTACTATGACCTTTTACGATTGCAAAAGGTTAAGTGTTTTCTCTTCTTCTGTTTGTTTTTCTCAAAGTCTTGGTCAGTGCTGCAGCTTACAACCTCTCTTTGCTCGACACTTACATCGCTTTCTGCCTTTTTTTTTTTTCTCTTTGCCCAGTCATATGCTTAATATTGTCTGTGGGATTACCCCCTCAGTGCTGAATTATGGAGTCCTACAAATTTCCCCATGCTTTCTTGTCTCTCTCTCTTGTTTCTTTCAACAAGTTGATATGCAACGCCTTAGGTTAAAGATTGATTCACAGGCTTCAATTCAGGGGACTTCTTAGCAACACGTAGCTTTTCGAAGCAAGTGGCAACTGAGGGTAAGACCTTGCACTGCCCTTAATATTACCACTTTTACCAACACCTGCTTCGAGCTACGCTATTATTTATTCACTTGATTATTTCCATCACTGAAAATTTTTACCCTTTCTGTTTCTAATCACAATTCTTAATAAATCATTTTTATAATTAAATTATTCTTATTTTACTAATAATATTTGAATTTAAGTATTCTACATTTTGTTGGAGGACAAAAAAGTTTGAAAGAAAATGAAAAGAATAGATGAAAAGGGAATTTTGGTTGTTCGGGAATTTGTATGAGTGGAGGGAGCTATCATAGCAACCCAATAAAAAAATATCTTCTCTATTTTTTTTTCCTTTTTTTTTTATTCTTTTCCAAAAAAAAAAAATCAGATAAAATATAATAAAAATATATGCTTTTTACTTTTCTCCTCAAATTGTCGCAATCCTCATAGAAATGTTTCATTAAAATGTATTTTTTCCTTCCCCTTCCCTCCGGCCCTCTCTATCCAATCCATACATGTTCCCTCTCCCCTCCCACTCCCAAACAAGGTGTTAGTTTTAGTGACCTAGGTAATTCATTTTCTTTCAAATTTCTTCTTTTCTTTTCTCCATCACTTATACAATAAAATATTCTTTCTCCAGCCCCTTTTTCTCCTTATTCCCAAAAAGATGATATAGCCCATCAGCCCACGTGTATGATATCTCTAAAATGTATGATTTCTGTAGCCTCTGCATTTATAGTCATTAAGTTTCATTCTTACATTTAGTGCATTAAAATTCTTAACTATTAGTGATTTTGTTTGTTCACTTTCTCTTCTCCATACCATTAAACCTTATCATATATATATATATATATATATATATATTTAAAACCCTAAAACATAACTTCATTGGTTACTAATATCAAAAGCTAATACATCAACAAGGATATAGAGGGGGAATAACACCACCCCAATCAACTACACCAGAAATTAAAAACAGCAACCCTTGCAAGAACATGGGTTACCTGAACGCTTAACAAAAACACAACTACAGTTATGAAGCTCGCTGAGAAGAGCTTGAGAATCACGAACAACTTGACCAAAATCTTATCATCATTTGATGTCCTATAAATATTAAAATGAAAGTTCAAAGGTATTGGTGCTAGCGACAATGGCATAGAAAATCCGAAAAATGGAGTATTTGGCTAATAAACATTGAACGAAATTGCAACAATATTTGATAAATTAGATAAAATTATTAAACTCAAAATTTTAAATAAAATAAAATAATGAAAATATTTAGCTTTTTGTGGCAGTAGGCATAATAATATTAAAAAAAAAAAAACTCCTATGTTCTGTTACACTTACGTAATTCTAACTTTCTATCAAATCTTAAATGATTTTGTCTGAAGAGATATTTTACATTTAATTAGCCAGAAATGATGCAAAAAAAACCCGGGGGAATGGTCACCTCTGCAATGTTGAATTAGTGCTTCTTTGATTCTTAAATTGAAATTTCATTTATTTCTATTGTTTAATGCTTCTTAATTTAAAACAATTTAGGTTTAAAAGTTTATTTCATTGAAAAAATAATTTTATATTTTTATTATTTTATATATAAGTAATTATGAATATATAATTATTTAAATATAAAATGAAGAATTACTTAAATATAAAATTTAAATGTAGGAAACTATTTTGCCAATATAATAAAACTTTTATGTGTTAAATTGTTTCAATTTAAAAAGTAATTAGTTAGGTCAATTTAGATGATATGGATTAATTGATTTATAAAATTTAAATTTAGAGATCAAATTGTCCTTAAAAAATAAATTAATTAAGAACTGATTTATGAATTTTATTTTACGTTAAAGACTTAATTTTAATTTACCTTCATTATTATTATTATTATTATTATTATTATTGGTAAATTATATGTATGGGCTTCTTTCTCTTACTATTGGACGAAGACAATTGGCTTAAAAGTACAAAAAGGATAATTATTTTTTTCCTTTCATGCACACCATAATTAATGTTTCATGTATTGTGCATGATATTTGATAATTCATTGCACCGTACAATTTATATTTACACATAATATTAAATAATTTATCAAAGATATTCCTGTCAAATAATTCTAATGCTATCAATGAAAATTAGTTTAATTAATAAGACTCACTCAGTGCTCTTATTCATTTAAGAATAATTTGAATTATATCAACCGTCATTATTGTTAATAATTTATAAATTTCACTATGATATAATTTCCCAATGAAGTTGATGAAATGCTTTGATTATGGACTAGAAGCCTTCTTTGATAAACTTTTTGTTATAGAAAAATAATCATAATAATAATAATAATAATAATAATTCTAATGGCTACCGATTGTTTAGAAATTAAAAAGCTTTGCTTAATTTCGTTTTATAGATTCTTAGATCAGTTGCTCTATTTCTATTCTAAAATTCAAATGATCTCATCTCAATTTCTGCAGGGCTTATCAAGTTTCAATTCCATCCACTGATTTCCAGGTACTTTTTTACACATGCATACTAGAAAATGACTTTTTGTTATTAATTTAAAATTTAGTAGTTGATTTCATGACTTCTTCACACATAAAAAAATAATAATAATAATAATAATATAATATAATCCTTCTTCACACCAAAAATATTGAGACAACGATTGGGATGAGGTATTAGTCTAATCTAACCCCCTCCCCCCACCACATGCATGCATGGTATTATTAGAAGTTATTTGATCTCCTATATATCTATTCTATATATATAGAGAGAGTTGTACGCGAAGAGGAGATATGTGGTCGTGGGAAGGGTGTATTTATGATATTAGTCCTTTTTTTTTTATATACAAATTAATATTAGGAAAATGACTTATTTCATTATGTTAAATATATAGTTGATTGCATGACATGAAACAATAATTGTAATGCCATATTTCAATAATTTAGGGGTCCTGGTGGATCCTTTGTACTAGAACTTGTTTTACCTCTTGTTATATATAGAGTTGTTGAGAGGAAATTTGTGGTTGTAGGCAAGTGTATTTATGATGTTAGTTTTCTTTTATATGTATTAATAATATCAAGAAAATGACTTGGAGCTATTGTTGTCACCTCAATTTTCTCCTTAGCTCTATATATAGGGGATGTTCAAGAAATGCTACACTTGCATAAAGAGTGAACCTAATATATATATATATATAACTTTTATGATATATTAAAATATAAAACTATAAGGTTTGTTAATATGACTGATCCAAGTTTTCTATAATTTTAATTAAAATCAAACTAATGCGTTTTCTGCTTTTGTTTCGTCTGCCCAAAAATTATATCTTCTTTTGTTAGTAAACAATTGTTTAAGTTGTGAAATTTTTTGAATGTCGTTCTCTAATAAAAATAATTATCTAATAATTTATCTTTTACAACTCTTTCTCTCACCTCCGCATTCTTCCCATCCAATCCCTCTTGTTTCCCTTTTATTGTTATCGCAACCCACAACCTGCCAGATATTATCGCCAACCGCCCACTAGCTGACAACGACAAGTATTAGTTAGTGGCGATCACCAGCGGCAGCAACAGTAGGAGAGAAGGCGTCGAGGGATTTGCTGAAGAGAAACTATTAGAAATGTAAATCCAATCTTAAAGTTAAGATTAGAAAAGTTAATCAATAAGATCTATAAACATTTTTCTTCTTTTTTTTTTTGTATTAAATTTGCATTTATATGTACATTTTATTCTTTTTCATATATAATTTTTAATATATTGGCACCATATAAAACAAAGAAAGGTAGATTTAGATGGGCAGCGGTTTTGTTCTCTTCTGTTTTGTCCTTCAGCTCTTATGTCCTTGGAATGCTACAGTTGCTTAGCTACGCATGGGAAGTTATTGTCGCTGTCACTATCTCTGCCAAGTAATAAAAGTAGTAGAAGAATCTCATCTAGTGGCTCTTGTAGTTTTCTTCAATATTTTTCATGGATTATTTCAGAGACTTGACAACTTAATTGTAATCTTGGCGTGTAACGTTGCAATTGATAGGAACAACCCATGGACAATTGTTTGGCTTAAATCCTCACTGGTTTATAAAAACATCAGATCATTTTCCAGCTGATATTTTAGGAAATTATTAACAAGTAGGAGTTGTGTTGTGGCTTAAGCTAATAAAAAGAGGATGCACATGAATCACATTCCAAATGTCTTTTTAATACGATGGGTAGCAAATATAATATGTGGTGCGTCACAGCTAAGTGAATTATTTTTCATCTTGTTACTCTGCTCTATAATAGAGGTCCATCTCCTATGCAGGGAAGGATTGAAAAATGAGAGGGACCATCTTTAATTTATTTGATTGGTTTGATTTGCAGTCCTTTTAACTGAGACAATGAAATTGGGACTCGTATTAATGAATCAATAATTTCAAGCTTTATCAAATAAAATACGCATGATTTTAGGATAAAAGGCTTTTATTTGGGTGTAAGAAAAAAAAGAGTTAGGTATGGTATGAACGCCTGCAATGTTGTATGTTAATGTGAGTGTCTTTGTAGAAAGGATATGTTCTTCTGTTATACGTGTTATTAGATTTGATTGCGAGTGTGAATGTGAATGTGAATGTGATATTCCAAAGTGAAGCTCTGTGTTGTTTGGCAGTGATGATTAAGAAGACCCAAATGCCAATTCATATCTTTGAAGCCGCAATTTGCCTCCTGTTTTCTTGCAGGAAACACATCTCGCCTTTTTCTTCTCCAATTCATCAGCTCAGCTAAGTCACTTTTTTTTTTTTTTTTTTATTCATAGCTGCATTGCATACTTCATATTGAAAAGAAGTAATAGATTAATATTAAATAATATTTCTTGTTTAAGCATTAAAATAAGCCTACAAGATTATATTTAGGTCAACACAAAAGAATACGTTGACAAATGCAATTAGCCATTGGTGAGCTGGAGTGCATAGGCAGTGACAAACGTACAGATGATAGGGGGCCAGCAGCCAGCAGGGTTTGGCTCCTCTAAGCTAAGAATAATATATATTGATTTTTTTTTTTTTTTTTGGCCGGCCCCTAAAGTTTGATTATTCACTAACTCTTGCTTAGGGCGCATAGCTTCGTTTGAAATTTTGAGTTTTTATTTTTACTTTCCATATAATGTGCTTTTCATACACTTTTATTTTATTAGAAAATAAATATAATTATAAAAGTTTTGGGATTTTTAATTTTTAAGAGTATGGTAGTAATTTCTTATAAAATATTATTTTTATACTATTATATATTAAATTTAGATGGGTTATTTGTTTCCATTATTTTAGAAAGTTTTAGGGTTTGTTAGTAATTTTGCAATTAGAAAATCCAAATCTTTTGCTGTTCTATTGAAATAATAATATTAATAAAGAAATATAACTTTTTCTTTTAAAATTAATTTTTTCATTTTGTCATAAATATATCTTAAATTTAAAAATTCATAATATTTATTATATTTTTAAATTAATAGCAATTCTAATTATATTTTTAGCAAGATAATTTTATTTTTTTAAAAAGCTTACCACTGACTTTTATTTATTTATACATATTACTTTTTTACGAGATATATATTTTAATTATGCTCTCCCAAATTATATTCAAGCATCCGTACTGGCGTTCGGACAATTAATCATAGGTTATATAACCAATTAAGTTTCAATGGATGAATTATTATTTTATTTAAGAAAGTCAAAATTATGGTTGAGGACTTGAGGAGCTAGTGACACAATCACATTACCCCATTGCAAAATATTAATTAATAAATTAAACAAAATAATAATTATATATCAAAAGGTGATCATTTATTAGAATTACGATTAATAAAAATATTTTTTAAATGTATTAATTAAAAACTAAAATTAACGTATCTTAATGATAAACTATTTTAAATAATTAAATAGTTCTTCAAGAATTATTTTTTGAATAATATTTAAATATTTTTTGACAAAGATCTCTTTTAATCTTTTATAAGAAGTATTAAATTTATATATTCGACAAAGATAAAGGTTTTGCTCGATAATTTTAATTATTTTAATAACTATAAATTATCTCTATAATTGTTAATTATTAGTTATTAGATATTATTAATTAACTATTTATATAATCACTAAAATAAAAATATTTAATAAATATAATTATTAAATTAATTAATTATTAAATATAAAAATAATAATATAATTTATTAACTAATTATTAAAACGTTCTTTAGCTTTTAAATAATAATATAAAAATTATGTTACCGTATAAAAAAAGAAAGATAAAAATTGATGTCAAAATATATTCTATCCACGACAATATTTAGTAGAATAAAGAAACGACGTGGGCCAGTCAAATTAAGGATGGACACGTCGTAGGAAAATCCATCATGAATTCATGATCATCGTATCTCATGCGGCTAGCGTATCAGCGTCGAAAACGATGGGTTGGATGGTTACGGTTGCTGCGCCCAATGGCCAATGCCATGCTACAGACTTAGCCCCCTACTACTAGTCGTATATATGACTTTCTTCTGTGGCCGGAGGTGGTGGCGTAGATCTTGCGTAGCGAATTAAACCCCAGCAATTTAGGAATATCTGAATATGAAAATTAGTCAAAGGCTAGTGAATTACATTTTTGTTTTTGGATCTTGTGGCTCAATTTCAACAAACTATTCTTACTTTGAAATTATATCATAGGCAACAACTATGAAAGTAAGTTGCCGTCAACATTAAATTAGCTCTTATTGCCTTAATGATTAATAATGACTAATTAATTAGGGGTTACATATTTTCAAATTCAATTTTAAATAAAGAGTGAGATCTTGAAAAATTAGTCAAGAGTTCAAACACCCAAAAAAATTAAATTTGAGATTAAAATTATTCACTGACTGACATGGTTGGAATCAAATTAGAAAAAGGTTACGTTTGATTTTTTTTTTCTTTACGTGATTGTTAATTTCTTTAAAAAAAAAAAAATAAAACAGCCCTAAATTAAAATTGAATCATCAACTGGACTAGCAAAAATTTTTAAGGGTATGCTGAGCATAGTTACAGTTGATTACTGATATTGAATAATTTAGATCATTAAGTGATGTTAATCTTATTGTATAATTTGAAATGCACACTAATTAATAGTCAAAAATTGCATAATCACGAGTGACGCAAGTCGGTTAGAGAGCCAGCTGACTTCCCGAATCGCACCACGTCATCACATTGGAAGGGTGGTTGGATTTTAGTATGCATATTAAGAAAATAAATATATATATAATAATTCAATTAAATTTCTGGACGGTTAAAGCTTACAAGGATTGTCAAAGAAGAAACTGAATTTAAAGTCACGCATGGCAGACCCCATCTCACAACTGTCCAAACCTAAGATGTGGATTAAATGAACACCTTTAAACACTCATTGTATGTTTTTCTTCCTGCTTGCTCTCCTTATCGTGAGTTTGAATATGCCCCCATTGATTGGACTGGCAGGGCCTCGATCGGCCTCTGTTGTTTACATTCTGATTTAATATCTGCATGAGAATCTTATTAATATTTAGAGATTGTGTTATTAATTATAGTATTTAAAGAATAATGATGGATTAACTAAAATCCTAGCTAGTTAATTAGCTGTTTTTATTATCTATTGTGGTAACTAAGAACCCTCTCGGCCGTGGCTCTGAACGGACAAGAGGAACTCACAAATCCATTCACCAAGTGCAGGTACGTTTTCAACTCGTGACAAGTAGCAAAATTGACGCTATTTAGGTAGGGAGAGTCCTTGCTACTGAGTTTGAGCTCTCTCCCAACTTCTGCATAAGCCAACTGGGTTTCCTCCACCCGTTTTTGGATCCAGCTAGCGAGGCCAGCAACGTTCAAATTCTCTTTATTATTTGCTACCTCATTGTCTCCGTCGATTACAAACCCAGGTACTTTTGTTATTAGATCATCCGAGTTAACTATGCGTAGAACTTTTGTGCCTTGTTTTTCTAGATGTTGGCGAAAACTGCGGTTTCCTACACGTGGACCACCGAAGGAGATGACGGTCACTATTGGGGCATATTTGAAGGTTGTTTTGATGTCATAGGCGGAGAGAATAGCGAGGGCAGCGCCCAGGCTGTGGCCTGTGATTGTCAAGCTAAGAGGCTCGTCGCCGTAGGATTTAAGAAGTCTTTCGATCTCTTCACGGACCATTTCTTGCAGGCTTGGGCCCATTGTGGTTCCAGAAGTGTAAAGGCTCCAAAATCCACTTTCCACCATGGGTCCGTGCCTTTTAGGACCTTTGTCAGAGTCTACTTTTGGGAGGTGAGACAAGGTGGCGCGTAGATTTTCCAGCCACTCTAGGCAAGTTGCAGTGCCTCTAAAAGCTATTACCACGTCCCTTCGTCCTAGTCTCGCAATCTCATCCTTGTCCTGACACACGGCCACGTAGCCTATCCAACTAGACTGAGTAGCCACCCAGCTTGGCGCTTTTTCTATCCAATGTGGTAGTTGGATACCAGACGTAGCACGGAGATGTTTGGTTAGCCGGTAACCAGTTTCAGGCAAACCGGACCTCTCCAGCAATGTGTTTTTGGGGAATCGACAGGTGGCGTAGGTGGGTGAAGAAGTATCAAAGTCGAAAGACTTGTATGCGGCTTCAACAAAATCTCCATATCGAAGAATCTCTCCACGTAAATTATCATCCAGCGGGTCCAGCAAGCCTTCCCAGTTCCTGACACCTTGATATTCCATCCATCTATCGCCTAGTTTAACAGGTCTGTGGGCGGGGAACCATGACGGCATTGAGTCGGCGCTATCAACTGGGTGCAGTAGACGTTCCCATTTCTTCAGAGGTTGGTTTTCTAAAGGCTGCTTCCTATTGAGCCTTATGGGTTGAGTGTGAGTGAGGGTACAACACTGTATTCTCGAGTGTGTTGATGAGGATGTTGAAGGGAGTGTACATGGCGATCCCAGGGAGAGCCTCATTTTTGAGACTATGTTACACTTGGTAAGTAATCTTCTCGTATAAAGAGCAAGGGGAAGGAGGAGTGTTTTTTTTAGGAGGCAAACTGGGTGGGATGCAGCGATGAGTAATATAAAGGAGTGCTTGAAGGCTTGAAGGTGCTGATGATTGTTGCTTCCAGAGGATTTTGAAGGGGCAGCTGTAGCATTTAAAGAAGAGAAAAGGTGTGAAAGAGAAGGTGTAAAGGGTTAACTAAAAGCTGAAAGAATGGATAGCTCCTTAGTAAAATTACTGTAATTTTACCAATATGTGTTAATCTTTACAACCCAACACAGGTAAACATTCACAATTAATGTAAGATTTGGATACGCTGTGGGCGCGCTTGACACATCGACATGTAAAAATGTTGAGAGAGAGAGAGAGAGAGAGAGAGAGAGAAGACTTATTGGGCACAGACAGTTAAGGATGCAGGGGCAATCACACACACATGTAGCCGTAGGGCCTATGTAATAAATCTTAGTTGTTTTAAATCTTTAAACTTTTATGTACGTCAAATCCATGACAGACAAAAAAAAAATTATATATGTATATATATGATTTATTATAAATTAATTTAATTAAAAATTTCCTAATAATATTATGGTAATATAATTTGATATGAATAATTTACTTAAATTTAATTTATTATATATGTTATATATATTACTTAATTATACTCTGCTGAAACATAAGTTGATTGAAGGAGGAAAGTAAATTTTTGTCCTTGAATTTTTTTACTATATTAAATTTTGTTCATTTTTAAGTTTGTAGTCCAATTAATTAAAATATTTAAATTTTAGTTCAAATTAGCCTTTTATCCTATGAAAATAATTAATCCATATTTTTTTATTAATTAATATTAAAAAAACTTATATACTAATTTAAGCTTAAATCTAAAAAATTTAGCTAAATTGAAAATAAAAATTTAAATGACAAATTGATTATACATAAAAAAAAAATTCATAGATAAAAAAGAGTTTTCATCGTCGATTTAGTATTTCAAAATTCCACTATTACCCTTAAAAAAAAAATCACCGTTACATGTGGGGCCATTGTCAGTGACGTAGTGAAGAGTTTGTTCTCCGCTGTTTTTAATTGTGTTGTATTAATGGAAAGTCCCACCGCATTTACGTTTCTCAATTTCTTTGGTCTTTTTCAAATTTCCTTTTCTTGGTAATGGAAGGTTTCTCTTAAGCAAGAATTACCAAATCAACAGTAGAAGAGCTTACTAAAATATTCTCGCAGCTACTTTCAGTTATCTTAATTCTGTTTTTCTAACGAATTAATGCCATAAATTTTGTCTTAATTTTGATGTGATAAATTGTGAATATTTTTTGTAATTACAAATTAAATTATTTACAATAATGATATTGAGATCAATTTTTTTTCCAATTTTGATTAAATTTTAAATTAAAAATTCACAATTTTACATATAATAATAATAATATTTAATTAAAACAATGGTGAAGAAAATTAAATCAATTTTTTTTAAGTATATAATTTGATTTAATTCAATAAAATGAGAGTTCGAGTGAGTAAGTATGTAATTGAGTTTATGATAAGTTTAGATTTAATAATAATATTTGTAATGGAATTGGATTAACTAAATTTATATTTAATTAAATGTGAAAATATATAATAATATTTATAAATTTTAAGATATTTTAAATAAATAGAAATGAAATATTTTATATGATTATTAATTTCTTTGAAATATAAACACATTTTTATAAAAATTATTAAAATTAAATAAATTTTTAAACAATATTTGAATAATATTAATTATGTTGAAGAAAAATGCGAATGATTTGTAATTAAATTTAATATAAATGTAAATATTAAAATTATTAATAATTCTCATGGTATTTTAATTATCAATCGACATCTCTAGGCCACGAGGCCACAACACTTGTTTGAATAAAGAAGGCAGCAAAACATGCTTGTTGTATAAATATGGTTTGTTAGTTTATTTTAAATAGGATGAGTTACAGTTTCATCACATTAATCTCATGCTTCAAAATTCATTTTTTTTTTCTAAAAAAAAAAAATAATTCTCTTAATGCCCTTTTGAGAATTCGCCCATAAATCCCTTTTTTGTGTGTTTTCTTGCCTAGCTTTTCCTTTTCTGTTTTCTCATGTTTGGTAAGTAACCTTAGTGTTTTCACTTTTCAGATTATCTTTTAATTTTCTCTTTGTTTTTGGCATAAATGCTTGTTTATATAGTTATCAATTTGGCTTCCAGTCAATTCAACCTGTAGAAAATCCACTTCTGAACGTGGGTGATGAGCTTTTTGTGATACAATTTGGTGAATGGTGATAAGGGTAGTGTCTTTGATGATCGACACGTGGATAAGGTATCAGGGTAGTATTTAGGAGAATACAGGTGAAGTACAAGTAATCAAGATGCTTTTATGACTCCTTTTGGGTACTCGAATGGACTTAAGATCAATCTACGACCTTTCCCTATGCAAGACAATAAAGAGTTAAAGGGTCAAAAGATATTTCTCACTTGGCACTCTAATGATAAAATTAGTACAAATTAGAAGAGTTTAAGAGGGAAAAAAAAAAAAGCAAAGAAGGAAGTCAAAGTATAGGGAGTATGAAGTTATAGAGGTCAAGGAATATTTTACTTTAGGTAGTAAATTCCTATATATACCTCTATTCTACCAATTAATAATAGTTTACCATATGGGTATTTATTGCTAAGTGGCTCTACTCTATTCAGCTATGCCTTTGTCAAGGGCTAGTAAGATAGCGAATGGTCACCCTTCAAATACTTATAGTCGACTTATCTCATTTAGTTACTAACAAGATTAACTGGTGAGATTAACAAAGTTTATGACCGGTCACGGTTGAGTGGTATGCATTCAACTTGCTTATTTGTACTCGACTATTATACCGGTACCCTAGCTATACATAGTGGAATAAATTTTTTAGAAACATTGAGAGGTGGAATGATTTATATTGTACTACAATTAATTTCGATTATGATTCAAATTAAATTTCAAAAAATATATAAATTTTTAAAATTAATTTTATTCATAATTATTAAATTATTTATTTATAAATTTAAAAATGATCAATGAAATTCAATTTGCATTAATAGATATCATTGATTCAAAATTTATTTTTATATATAAAATAAATAAATAAATGGATGCGTATTTATAGATTCTAGCAACCAAACACTATCAAAGGAAATGGGATGTAGTTATTGCAAAAATGAATACAACAAATTATAATTCTTTCATTTTCATATCAATCTAATTTTTAACTCACAATAACTAGCTGGAATGAAGTAGGCAATGAGTAAATGAATTAATATGGTGTTAGAGAGGGGTTGTAACTCTCCCTCTTATTTATTTGGAAATGAAAGCATAGGCAAGCTTTTGATTTGGTCATAAATTTATAATAAAGACAAATATAAAAAATGAAAAAGATAAATTTAAATAGAAAAGTAAATATGGTATACGATAGTTGAAATTAATTGCAGTGGTTGGTCGGACATATCTTTTTGGGAAACGGAGGCCTACTGCCCACCTTCTTTATGCGAGAGATCAATTCTGTTAAAGACCCGGAATTATTGAATAGGTCTTCCATTTTACATATGACAAATTTATTTAAGAAGAAGAAAATGAAAGAAATAGTTTATTTTCGGAGGAGGAGATCCACAATGCTCTGCTCTTGTGATTTGTGTATAAATCTGTGGCTGATACTTTTTTTTTTTTTAATAACAATTTTTATATGCCATTATGGTAAAATTTATTCACTATTATATTTTAAAATTTATACACCATTATGGTAAGGCGTGGATGCATTGCCTTGCTGTTGCTGCTGCTGCGCATGCATGGAGATTTGTCTTTACATTTACAAATGAAGAAGGTCGTTCCCTCCTACTGAATTGGAAGTGGCTACGGTTTCAAATTGATGGGGACATTGGGGACTTCTTTTACTATCCATTTGCATCTTTTGTTTCACTTCACCAATTTCTAGTCAAATGGAATTACCCCTTAATTAATCTTTTTTCTCTTTATGTGAACAAAAAAAAAAGTTTAATTAAATGAACTTGTAAAAATAAATTTCCTCATGAAATGATCTTTTCACCTAAATCATATTTTTCAGTATAATGACAATTTCACTTGCAAAATTATGTTATCCTCCATTTCCTTTTTTTTTTTATGAAAACATATTATTTATGTCGAAATTGCTTGAGAAAAAAAAAAAAAAGGCCCCGTTTGTCAAATCTGTAAGGCTTTACTTTTTGTATTAATAAGTAAAAGGCATTGGAAATATATGGCTTGTCGGTATGAGCAATATAAAAATTATAATAAGATTTGTCGGCATAGCGTTAGAAGATTAAGATATATATATATATATATAGTCTAACGATTCATATACTTTGGATATCATATTATATAATAAATATTTAATTATTACACTAATAATAAAATAAAATGTCACCCATGAAAGAAAGAAGGAAAATAAATGAAGATGAAAGCTTCCTCACATTAATGGTTTGAATTTGGAATTCAGATTTCAAGTTGCACGTTTATAGCTCATTGGAAGGAGATTTTTACCAAATGGAAGAAGGATTTCTTGTATTTTAATTTTTATGAGTTTTTCAAAATAATAATAAATTAAAAATATTTTATTATTAATCACCATATCTTCCATTATTTACCAAAGGAAAGGATTTCAATTGTGAAAGATCAAAATCAAAATGATAGAAAGTAGTCCATTTTCTCTCTTACAATCATAATCACAATCTATTCATCCTCTTTGATATGCACCGCGGAAGCGTGTAAACTGTAAAAAAACAAAGCAAACATACAAAAACACAAATATTTACGTGGTTCACATTCTCAATAAAGGACTACTTCCATGGGCATGCCATCTTCCATTATCAACAATAAATAAATCATCATTACAAGCTCATAGCTATACTATACATCAACCCAATTACACTTAAGAAAACTCATACTATATCAAACTGCTCATAGTAAATACATTAGTTAGTCCCTCTTAGTCTCCTCTAGACATAACCCAATATATTTACTATTATAACACTACACCACAAATGGTGTCTTCAACTATATGGCAAGAGCCCTCTCACCAATAGACAAGAATCCCTTCCTCTTGAATTATATGTCTTTTCTACATCATAGGCCAAAGCCTCTCTCTACTGCAATTGGCAAAAGCCCCTCATCAATGGGCAAAGTCAAATCCACAACAATTGGCAAGGCCCCTCTCCATAATGGGCAACAGCCTCACTACATGAGCTGAAAGCCACTCTCTTCAATGGGCAAAAGCCCATCATCAATGGGCAGAGTCAGATCCGCAGCAATTAACAAAGCCCCTCTCTACAATGGGTAACAGCCTCACTTCATGAGCTGAAAGCCAAATAACCTTGTTCACCATTCTCCTATTTATAGTGTTAATTCTCTCAATCCTAATCTAATTAGGAGTCCCACTCAATTTAGGAATAACACTAAAATAAGAGTTATACTCTATATAGGAAATGTACCACCATCCAATTGAGGAATACTTTTCTAACTCAAATTAGAAAAAGATCTCTCCAAATCCGACCACAATTTTGAGTCATAATTCTAGCACTCTTTTTGTTCTTTAGCATAATTTTATCCCTTAATTAAATTCATACCATATTTGGGAAAATGAATGAATTGAAGCAACATGCCAAAAGTGAATCTTTCTATCCCTCTATTTCAATTATCCAATAAGGTGATTATCCATAATAATAAAATTCTGGCAATTTTATCAACCAAGTACAAGTGATGATCCACTCGGCATTCCACAAAAGTTGGTAAATAGTAATAATGACACGTTCAAGGTTTTTTTTTTTTTGTTCTATTAATTAGACTAGTCATCAGGAATCAAATGTTCAAATATATTCAAAGTTGTCTGCTTTTAATTGAAACTAGTTATAATTTAGAGCTGCTTTCAATGTGGATAAACAAGCACCTTGTTACCCTAAACTTAAAGGAAATTATGTCTATTTCATGTCTAATCAAAGATGTCATTTTCTTTCAGGAAGCCATCTTTTTCCCCTGGATCAGCAAAACATTAATTGCTGTTGATTTTACCATTTTAATTATTCTGAACTGTCCAATCTGCGAATGCAGGGCCAAACCAGAATTCCCAAGCAATGGTTGAAATTTACAAGAACCCATCAAAATTATCAACCAGCCAGTAGTGTAAAGTTGTGTGGTTATTATGGTGAGACAGGAAAAAACATGCTTAATGCAGATTAGTTCCCCCATTATATATATAATTACTTTTTGAACCCAAGACCATTTCCGTGCTTTGCAGATGTGGGATTTGCCTAAGAGACCTTTCTCCCCCGCTTTCGAGACTCAGCGTCCTCGCTGAGGTTTGGCCCACCATCGCCCAAGAGGACACGTGAGTGGCTCTGATACCAATTGTAACAGTCGGGCTCCAACCACTAGAGGAACTGTCCGCTTTGGCCGTAAGCCTCACGGTTTTGTCCCACAGGTGGAATGGAGAACTTCCAGGAGGTCACCCATTCTAGGATTTCTCTCAAGCGAGCACGCTTAACTCTGGAGTTCTTCCAACTCTCCAGGCCATTTCACCAAAAGGCACCTCTAGTGATTAGTTTTCCCATTTTATATATAATTACTTTTTGAACCCAAGATCATCTCCGTGCTTTGCCGATGTGGGATCAGGTCTCTCAAGCGAGCATGCTTAACCCTAGAGTTCTTCCAACTCTCCAGGCCATTCCACCAAAAGGCGCCTCTAGTGATTAGTTCCCTTATTTTATATATCATTACTTTTTAAACCTAATACCATCTCCGTGCTTTGCCGATGTGGTATTAGGCAAATCCTACATCAGCAAAACATGGAGATGGTCTTGGGTTCAAAAAGTAATGATATATAAAATAGGAAAACTAATCACTAGATGTGCCTTTTGGTGGAATAGCCTGAAGAGTTGGAAGAACTCCAGGGTTAAACGTGCTCGCTTGAGAGAAATCCTAAGATGGGTGATCTCTTGGGAATTTCTCCATTCCACCTGTGGGACAAAACTATGAGGCTTACGGCCAAAGCGGATAATTCCTCTAGTGGTTGGAGCCTGACCGTTACAGGCCTATTATATTTAATGCTCAACATGCATGCAAGTACAGGATCATTTTATTACCGAGAATGGTAGAATTCCAACAAAAGTTTCAAACTCTTTGCAAAGTTAGAAGAAATAAAGCCTGAAACGTGAAGAAACTCATTCAGCTGCAACATCAATATGCAAGAAGGATAAGAACAAAAATCAATATGCAAGAAGGAAACTCTTGAAGAACCACTATTTTTGTGCTTAGACTACAGGATTAATTGACGCCGAGAAATCGAAGACTGGCTAATCCCTTAAGCTTCCACTTACATATCAGCATATACCCTAAAGTCTATGATTGGAGCTTTGCATCTCATATCTATAGAACTGAAAATCTCCAATCAAACTAGACTTGGCGAAGAAATTAAGATCTAAAAAAATAAGGACTCATCTAGAAGCTGAGGGGGAGAAACTCAAATCTAGTATAAAATTCCGGGGGAGAACAAAAGAAAAAAAAAATGTAAAAAGTAACAAGGGGTGCCAAGGGCTGGAGACAGTTTTTTGGTAGAAAATCTAGAGAGAGAGAGAGAGAGAGACTTTAGTGAGAGAGTGTTCCCAGGATTTCTACTTTATTTTCTTTAATTTCTTTGTCCCTGGCACTTAAAGGATTAAGAACATGATAGATTATGTCTAAGTAATTTTTTCTAAAAAATTTAAAATCTCAAAATTTCCAATAGTAGCGCTTCTAACCCCACACTCAAGAGTACGAACTTATACTGTGCTCTTGTGCCTAAAATACATAGGGTGTCAATTTCTTAAAAGATTATTTTTCTGTAAGTATGAGTTGTTGGGATTTATGGACATATACATACGTATATATTAAGATTACCAATAATTGTATATTATGTCTATCATAAAAGGCTTGGCCCAAACAGTAAAAGTGATATAATTTGATTAAAATTAATATAGCCCTAAATTATGTAATAAAGTATGAGTTTAAATGTATAGATACTCTATGTATAATTTCTAATTTTATGATGATCTAAATTAGAAATGGGAAAAATATATCAAAATATAAAAGGGTTATGGTCCTTAAATTATAGGCACGATTCTTTTTTGGCACCCCATTATTAGCAAATATAGAATTATCTCTCTTGATCATACACATTAATTTAGAAGACCTAGAACCGCAAGACCACAAAATTTTATCAGTATCATGGATTCAGGTACGCTTCCACATCTAATTTAATTTCTTGATGATTTGGCATGATAAATTATGGCAAGATGAAACCTAGGATTTTTACAACATGAGTTCCATTATATTTAGTTTGCATGCGCATGTCCTAGAAAAGTGTAGGGTTTTGGTGCGGGATAAATGGATTCAGAAAGTAGAATTTCTCGACAAGTACGATAGTTCAACTTTCTTTCCATGGAGAAGCTACTTGTAAGGGGGAGAGTTGAGTTGCATTTTCTGAATAATTTAAAGAAAAGAAATTTCCTTAGGAAATGTACACGTGAACTAAATACAATTGAAGTCATACTTTTTTAATCAATGGTATTTAAAAAAAATTTATAAAATTTCAATTTCGAATTTAAATACTAATTAGAATCAAACCAACGAAAATGAAGTCATATTTTTCTGAGAAATAACTTGTTAGTCGATTAATTGCATCCATCCTGGTAAGTACTTCCCACAGTTATCCTTTTTAGTTTGTGATTTCATGTAAGGAATCACTGCTATAGGATTTGATAGTACAATCTTCCTAGAAAAGTCCCACTTGAGCAGGAGGCCTTAAAGCACGGCGCTCCATAGTTTCGCCAATTATTTATGGCCTAGTGGACCCTGCACCAATTTGCTGAACAGAATCGTCACTGGAATAGCGGCCCAATAAAGACGTGGTCTTGGACCTCTTGGTTTTTCACTATTTTAAGAGCAATTGAGACCTCTTAAACTCCTTATTAGTCCAAGGCAAACAAATTTAATTTGACTAACTCATATCAGAGAGGTCAAATTACACCAATATCCCATGCTATACAGAACCCAGAAAGGAAAAGAGCTACATGCACAACCAAAGTTTAGGGTCCTTGACAAATAAGAATAATCTTCCATGGCGAATCCGTCGATTACTTGACCGATAAAGCTAATTTCTGTCATTATCCTCCATAATCATCTCTGCACACAAATGAATAGTATAAAGAATATTTTGGGCCATCACATCTTTAATACTAAGAATCGAAAAACACATCAATAAGATGGGAAGATGACGTAAAGGATTCGTATCGCAAAAAGATTATATTACTCCATTGAATTCAACGGGCGAAAACGAATGTTATTTTGTCATGGCAATCCTCGCGCTTTTGTCATCTCCTTTCTAAAACCCCAAACTAGTACTATTCGCCTCTCCTTCCTCCGCTTATCCGGTGGACCAAAACCTAGCCGCCTCGGCTTCAGTCGCCGCCACTTCACCAGAACCTCTATCTCTGCAATCGGCACCTCTGCATTTCTACTACATTCGTCTGCTGACCCCAAAAACGAGCCCCAAAATCGTCCGTCCCTACGTTTCAACAAGCCATTCAGTGACTCTAGGTCAAATTCTTAGTCTCTCTCTCTCTCTCTCTCTCTCTCTCTCTCTCTCTCTCTTTTCAATTTTAATTATTCATCAGTTCTCTAATTCTTCTCTTTCTTCATTTTTTTTATATTAATTTTTGTAGGAATATTGGACTTCGGTTGGATGTGCCATAATGCAATGCAGCAACATAGAGGTAATGTTTAATGATTGCCTCCACTTCACAAGATTAATTCTTTCCTTCCATTTAGCTATTTTAATTTTTTTTACTGATGGAATTTATATCCATTGCTTGTACCTAGGTTGGAGCTGGGACTATGAATCCTCTGACCTTCTTGAGGGTTCTTGGTCCAGAACCATGGAATGTAGCGTAAGTATGCCTTATATGCATTATGCAAGTTTTGGTGAATATTGGTTGCAGAAGATAGTTCTCTGAAGTTCACCATGTAACTGCTTTTGGAGTTTTTAATGACAGGTATGTGGAGCCTAGTATCCGTCCAGATGATAGTCGTTATAGGCAAAACCCAAACTGCCTTCAGCGCCATACTCAATTTCAGGTTAAATTGGATTTAGTTGATGCAATTTTTTAATATTGATACGGCTTTCTTTTGGAAATAAATTTATAGCTCGTTTGTTTCATGGAAATTCTGGCGTTTGAGGAATTAAGAAAAATTGATCAATGAAAAATATTTTTTTGATAAAATGAAAATTAAGTCATTTCTTAGAAAAAAAAACTTTTATTTTTCAAAAGAAGAATTGATTTTTCGTTTTTTAAATTTTAATAATTTTATTAAAATATTAACACACTTATACATGTATGTGAAATAAATACATATCATTATTTTAAATTGTAACCAAACAACAAAACATATTTTCATAGAAAATAGTTTTTTGAAAAATAAGTACTAGTAACCATACTTTCATGTTTCCTACTGAATATCAGTTTCTGCTTTCTGCTGTATTCTTTTTAACTGTACTTCTTTCTTTGTTGTTCTTTCCATTCTTGCAGATAGCAGAGGCCTTGTTGGAAATCACACTTCCTAGATTTTCTGGAGATGTGCTTCCAAAGACTGCAGTGGGGATATCTTTGGCGGTTGCTGACAGGTAAAATTAAGTCACAACTGACAACTTTTTTTTTCTATTCTCTCCGGAGTGAAATTAAAATATCATTGTGAATTTGTGATACAAGGCATGTAGACTATGTAGGTTGACGTTTTGCATGTACATATTGAATTTTTTTTTCTTCTATTGAATTGTAAATGCAAACAAATGGAGAAGAGGTGAGGCACGTGATAAACTTCTGCCTTCTGAAGATTGAGATGTAGAATGCAGCAAGCAAATGTCTGAAACAGAAAACCTTGAGCATGCAAAGCTTACACAAGTATATTTACCCTATGAACTCTGAAGTTACAACTTACAACTAAGAAACCATATGCAATTGTTTAAGCTTATTTTCTAGCCAGTTGATATTGACGCTCGAATGATCGTTCAAAAAGTGTTAGATTCCTTTTCTTCTGAACTACCACCAGCTATTAAAGAATTGAATAATGTAAAGAATGCACATTGGTTTTTCTGTGTGAACTGGACTGATCTCTTTAATGTGCTATTAATGGGAAAATTATCTTGCAGATTAGATAGCCTTATTGGCTTATTTGCTGCCGGTTGTCAGCCTAGTTCCACTAATGATCCATTTGGCCTGCAGAGAATTTCTTATGGCTTAGCAAGTTAATTGATCAGTTGTTGCGAGCCTTTGAGTCAGCCAGGATTTTTAATTTAATGCTGCATTTGTTTGTTTAGGTTCAAATATTGGTGGTAAAGGATAAAAATTTGGATTTGCTCCAGGCTTTAAGACTTAAAGCTGACAGCCTATTAAAGCTGATGCCTGCACAATAGATGATATAAGAACAAGTGCCTTTTGAATTATTATGAATTTTATTTTCTCTGTCATCAAGTCCATTGTTATGATTAATTCTGAACACAACTTCCAAAAGCATCCTTGGCACTATGATATTATTTCCCTAGCTGATCCCCCCTCCCCCTCTTCATAACATCTCTTCCACCAACTTTTCATAACGGACTCCCTTAATGAGAGATACACGCATATCTATCTACCAGCAAACAAAAAGTAGATCATCAGCAAATTGCAAATCTCTTGTTCATTTGAGGCATCATTTTCAATGAACTTTTTTCCGAGCCAAATTCTTATATATTAGAATATGAGATAAAGTCAAGCATATGTGCACATAGAAAATGCACAGAAAAACACACACACGCTGATAGGAGTATGAGCTTGCCACACCACTTTATGTTTAAACTTGCTTCATGAATGACTACAGAATACTGTGCAGATGGATTAGATATGAGACTGCCCATTCTGGTTGGTCTCCAAATAATACACCTCTTTTTGGCCACATGCTACCTTAATTTCTCTTAATCCTGTGAAAATCACGAAACATTAGAAAGCAAAACCTTTCTCATAATCATCTTCTGATTTCTCAGGTTCTTCATTCAGTAGTGTTAGATTATGTTGCTTGCCATTTGTTATATGTTTACTTCCTGGTTCCATTTAGTATTATTCTCTTTCTTTGCTTATCATTGCATCACATCATGTACTGTCGTACACATATATTTCCCCCCTTATATTTGGACTCTCATGCTTGTATTTTTTTTTTTTTTATTGTTTATGAAATATGGTAATTGAATGTGATGATTGAAATCCTCTTTTAGGTATATCTATTTGTTACTTGAAGACTAGAGCAATATCTGGTAAGTGTGCCCTTTTTTTGGTATAACTGGCTCCAACCGGGTAACTGTGCCTTTGACATCAAAGAGTGCTAAGCTAGTTTATTACTTGGTGTATTTTTCTACTTGATTTTATTATGAGATTTTGAAAACTAGGGGTGTGCAGTCAGTCAGTTCTGTTCCAAACTGAACCTAAATAACCAAAAAAATTGAATAATAAATAATAATAAATGAACTGAAATATGGGTTGAACAAAACCAAACTGAAATTTTTTGCTTGCTTCGGTTAGGTTTATTGGTTTGGGTCTATTTTATTGGGCCTTTTGAATTTTTATTTTTTGGGCTTACTATAAATTCCATAAATTACACATTACATAAAAGCCCATAAAAATTAAAAAAAGGTCATAAATCAGAAAATAGGTTGGCTCGGTTTTTATTTTCTTTTTTAATATGAAAATAACCAAACTAAACCGAAAACTGAACTTTTTAAAAAATAATAACTGAAACACAAAATTAAAATGGTTCGGTTCGGTTTTTCTGTTATAATCGATTTTTTCTCTACCCTATTGAAAACAATTACTGGACAAAAAAGCTGAACAGAAAAATCAAAGTTACATCACTTCTCATTTAATGCTTTATCTGCAGAGTATGATGAAGTGCAAATCTTATCAATAAGAAAGGTAAAGAGAAAATGAAGGCAGACAGCAAAAGGGAAAAAAAAAAAGGGTAAAGAAAATCTAAACTGAAATAAAAATTGCTGAACAAACTGTATCAGTCACAAGTTCCGAGCAATTCAAGATGGTCTCCTTTTAATGTCATTCTTCCATTTGTTCCAAAAATTGATGACAAAAGAGTTCTGTGGGAAAGTGAAATGTAGGCCTCTAAACTATTCTCAGTTTTAGATTTTCACATATTACAGGTGGTTGTCTGCATCTTTTCTCTTTTTATGCTTTATGGTTTCTGGTCATATAATTCATGCAACTTCAAAGATTGTTTAGTTGCTGTTGCATAATGATATTGGTCAAGATAACAGTGTTATGAGAATATCTTATTCATATTGGGGTGTTTCCAGGTGGATAAGGGAATAAGTCCAGAAATTGTTGTGTCCCTGCAGAGCATGCATCCTTACCTTGTCTAGCACCAAAAACAGCATATAAAGTAAGCGGGCTTCATTCTCCTTTTAGTTTTCCATTTACTGATGAAAATTTTGTAGTTGCAACATTGTTTCACTATTTCTCAGCATAACACAGTGCATTATGGAAGTGAAATTTTCATATTGCTTTTTAGTTATTGGGAAAAATTGTGACAAACTGCAATATCAGAGAGATCAACCAAATTGTATTCCAAAAGGAAAGGAACTGAAATGAGTTATGCAGATAATGATATGCTGCAAATTGCCATTAAACTCTCATGATCTTAGTAGTACTAGTTTCTATCTCACTACAAAATGGTGAATGGATGGATGACTGACTTGTATGCAGTGATTAATATCTCAAGTTTAAGATAGTTTGCAATAAATTGCTATCCTCATGTTATCAAGTGGTATGAGCATTCCCAAATCTGTGTTCTGAATAGGCTTTTAGCCAGGAATTTCTTGGTGCCTCTCTGTATGGCTTTTTAAAATTTTTAGAGGATGAAAGTTATCAGTATGAGAACTTGTTCTGTGAAACGCATGAATGATTCTTTTCGTGTTTAATGAGCATGGGAATAAAGAAACAAAAAGATGATGTTATATCTCATTTTTTAATTGTTTTGAATAATGTATCAATTTCTTGACGTAAAAATTGGTTTCAGATGGAAGCCTTGTCAAGAGGTGATATGTTCCCAAAAGTAGTTGAAGCTTATTCTCATCCTAGGAGAATTGTCCGTGAAAAGGATGTAGCCAGGAATTTCTTGGTGCCTCTCTGTATGCCTTTTTAAAATTTTAAGAGGACGAAAGTTACCAATATGAGAACTTGTTCTGTGATATGCGTGAATGATTCTTTTCGTGTTTAATGAGCATGGGAATAAAGAAACAAAAAGATGATGTTATATCTCATTTTTTAATTGTTTTGAATGATGTATCAATTTCTTGACCTAAAAATTGGTTTCAGATGGAAGCCTTGTCAAGAGGCGATATTTTCCAAAAGTAGTTGAAGCTTATTCTCATCCTAGGAGAATTGTCCATGGAAAGGATGTGGACTTTGGTGTGGAGGTATGTTTTTGTCTACAATGAATAGAAACCTTTTTCTTTTAATTCAAACCCAGAATCATCTAGTTCATGAGGTTTTGGCTTGATTGAAGTTGAAATTGTTCTTCTCATTTCATTGTTCAGTTTTTTATTTGGTCAAGAATGCATAATTCTTAAATATATTCAAACTTGAGGTAGCATATCTCCTTATGATGGTTTAAAATTATTTACTTTGGTAGATGAGGCTGTATTTGAGATAGCTGAAGAGAGAGCTTTATAGAGCATCTTCTTGTACGCAAAAGGCAAAATTTATCCTGGTACAAAAATTTTCTTCATTACATTATTATTCTTCGCTAGGATTGAGCAGTAATTTTTGTAAGGCACATTGCTTTTAGAATCTAAATGGTTACCATTATCTTTTCAACCTGGAAATTGACCAACCTTTATTACAGGCATTGAGGTAGATGAGTTTGTTGAAATATCTTCAGAACTTCTACAGCCACTCGAGGATTTCTTCAATAATGTCGTTGTCATGGTGGTGTGTCTTTTGCAGAACTAACTTTCCCATTAAAAAAAAAAAAAAAAAAAGAAACTATATCTGTTACTGGAGATTACAATTCGGAACATAATGAGGTTCTGGTGATCGTCTATTCTATGGCCTGACCTGATGTTAACTGCATAGTCGTATCATGCATGGATCCATATTTGGACACATAATCGTTTTTCATTTGTGCATTATTAGCCACTCAAAAGAATTTTAGACCAACTTTTTTAACTATTCATTTGTGTAAACCATGATCGGTGAAAATCCATTATTTGAGCCTTTATTTTAATTGGATTGAATATCCTAGCCCAAAATAAGCTGCTTGTAGTTGGAGTTTGAGCAATGCAAGATCAGACCAAGTCTTTATCCACCAAAATTAACCTGAACTTTTACTACATCTACATGTTAATGATAGGTCAACTATGATTATTGTCATTAATGCCTGTGGGCCTGTATTGGGATTGTGATATGCAGGACTTACCCAGAACCAGTCTCTACTTATTTTGGGTTCCTATCAACTTATATAATGCAAAGTTCACAAATTCCCCAACACGCTATGGCTAGCAGTCATAGTTGTTTAAAATCGCAAGTTGACTCGTACGATTTTACAAGTTAGAATCACTAAAACGAGTCAAAATGCATGTAAAAAAATAAAAAAAATCCATTTTAAAAAATAAAAAAATTAATAAAAAACAACATATTTTTAACATTATGATTTATTTTTTTTTTTTTTTTATAATAAAAAAAAAAAATAAAAAAAAATTTTTTTTTTTTAAAATCAAATTTTTTTTTTTTTTTTTTTTTTTTTTTTATATAAATATATATTATATTATGCTAATAAATTATTATATATTATTATTTTATTTTTTTTTTTTTTTATATATTATCATAAATATGATATATATTATATATATTATATATATATATATATATATTATATTTTTTTTTTGAAAAAAAAAAATTATACTACTTCTTCAAGTATTTAGTTATATGTATGTTTATGTAATTTTAATTAATATTTTAGTATTGACAACTTAGTGAATAAAATATTTTATTTAAAATTAAATAATTTGAATATAAGACTCAATAATATGTTAGAAAGCTTTTTTGTAACTTCTTATACTTGAATGTACGTGAAAGTTTATTTATGTATTTATATAAATATGATTATGTTTTTTTTGAAAGGTAATTTAAATAGGTTGTAAATTCTTATGATTTTATGATATGATTTTACAGCTCTCTTCACCGATTCTAGGTTAACGAAGCGAGTTTGAAAACCTTATCAGTTCTAGGAAAGGAACTAGAACTGATGCTTTTTTATTATCACCATATCAAGTGGACCGTTATTATTTTTAGGATTCAAAGAATGTTAGTCATGCAAGGTTGTCGAGTGTTCATACAAATAGAATTTTAGATGCTTGAATGTTGGATAAAGAATAAAATAATAATAATCTTACCTTATGGAAAAGAACAGTTCAGCATTCTTTCAATTATAAATCATTACCCATCTAATAGTGTGGTGTATGATGAGTAGATGAATATCATATAGAGTTATGATTATTTATATATTGAGATTTGAAGTATTTTACGAATAATATATATATATATATTGAAACAACAAACTCTTTATCATATCTTGGCATAATACATGTCCAACTTGAAAACAAATACTCCATTAATTAGTTTCAGTTTCATGCAAACTCTAATATCAAATTTTAACTGTATAAATATTCAATTACACGTAGAATAAATGCCAAATAAATATGCAATGGATATGTCAAAGTTAGGAAGTTGTTGCAACTACAAATCCAATCATAAATAGAAAATTTTACAAAGTAGTATCATGTTGATTTTTAAAATTCACAATCTAGCAATTATAAAGATTACCTGCAGTACAACTTTAACAGAAACACATGACTCCAAGTAAAGAAAAATTTATAATAAGACAAATTAAGAATATCAATTAACTTATAAGAGTAATGTCTAAAGTTGTGACATTGTATTGTTGGAGTTTTTGACTTCTATAAAAACATTAGATTTTAATGGATAATAATGTAGTGTAAACTTGACAGTTTATGCACAAAGGATGGTTAAAGAGGAGAGGTTAATGGATGCAGTTGACCTCTTGCTAAAAGAGAAAGTGACTACTATATAGTTTGAGACCAGGAATGTATTGGGATTTTTAATTTTGGGTTGTTTGGAGAAAAAGAGGCATAATAGGCCATAAAAGAGGTTTCTAAAGAAATTGAATATATAATGAGTATTGGAACAACAAAAAATATGTAAAACTAGCTCAACTATTCATGGACCAAGCATATGAACATTGATTGGGATCTAATTATAATAATGTAATATTTATAGTGATGAAATTGCATATGTTATAGGGCTTAATTTCATTGATGTACATATATTGAGACATAACTTATGGTTTCAAAGAATATTTTGTAACCATTTCCAATTTTAATGAGTTCGACTTTTTGTATTATTATATGAGTATTCAGTCATTATATTACACTTAATTTATTGGGATAAAGTTAGACAAAATTATAAAAATAAATTGGTTTTAAACTTTTATTTGAAATTATTAAAGTTATCTAATGTGTAATTACTAATGGTTATTGAAATAATTCTTTTATATATTTTAATTATAATTAATTAAATTTTATTGAATAAAATTGTGATTGGATTTTAAAATCATAATAAAATCAACAAAATTATAAAATTTTGAATAAAATTATAAAAACAAATATTTAAATGAAATGAAATTACAAAATTTTAATTTTTTAGACTAAATTATTATAAAATATAAATCTTTATACTCAATTTCGAAAATAGGCAAATCAAACCTGTGTTATGATTTTTTTTTTTTTTTTTAATGTTCTAATGGTAATAACTTCTCTGTTCTTTTCAACTATAAATTTATGATATTATAATATTTAAAAAAAATTATAAAGCTATAGAAAAAAATATAATTTTTAATTTATAATATTAAATTATCTTTATATTATTAATTTAATTATTTTATATAATAAAATATTTTTAACTAGTTATTTATTATTATTATTATTATTATTATTATTATTATTATTATTATTATTATAAGAGAAATTAATAAAAACATTATTTATATAAAAGTTTAATTATGAATATGCACAAAGCAGCGTGCACATTGCAAGAAAACCAAATAAAATATATAATTAAAAATTGTCAATAATAATAATAATAATAATAATAATAATAATAATAATAATAATAATTTAACATTATGATAACAAAAGATTAATTTTATTTTAACAAAAATAAAATTAATTATACATTAATTAATAAAATCTTAATAAAAAATAGGAAGTTTAATAGAACTTTAAGCCAATTTCCACAGAATTATTTAATATATATGTTTAATTAATTTAGCATTTTAGTACACCATTAACATTTTAATTATATTTTAACTAATTTTTTTAATTTAGTTCAAAATAGAATTCTATTTATAGTTTTATATAATATTTCTTATTTTATATAAGTTTTTATTTTGAAGTTTGATATATTGATAAATTTTTTCTATATTCAAAATTCATTTTATTTATTGAATTAACAGTTTTAATGATTAACTTAATTAAGGACTATTTAATTACTTTTTTTTTCTTTTTTTTTTCGTTTTTTTATACCTTTTTATATTACATTTAAACTACATTAGCATGAGTTTATAAATTAATTTACTTATATATTTTCTTCTGAAACAATTCTCTTATATATTTTAATAACAATTAAATAAATTTTATTAGATAAAATTGTGATTGAATTATAAAATTATAATAAAATTGATAAAATTATAAATTTTATATAAAATTATAAAAATAAATGCTTAAATGGAATAAAATTGCATAATTAAGTTTAATTATGAATATGTACTGAAGCACATTACAACAAAATCAATTAAAATATATAATTAAAGATTAGTAAAATTATCCACAATAATTTAGTATTATGATAATAAAAAAATTTATTTTATTTTAATTGGTTAATAAAAATTAAGGTAATTGATACATTAATTAATAAAATCTTAATAAAGAATATGAATCCTAATAGAATTTTAAACCAATTTTCACATAACTAAATCTGTAAGTTTTAAAATCACAAATATGTATGAGATATATGGATTAGCATATTTAGTTAAAATTATCATAGTTTTGACTAAGGGTGTATCGTGTCTCTGTCTGTTGTGCGTGTGTTAATCAGTTTCTATAAAAAAAAAATCCACAAATATGTGTAAATTAAATATAACATAAAAAATAATAAAAGAAAAAGAAAAAAAAGTAATTAAACAATATTTAATTAAGTTAATCAAAACCATTATTTTAATAAATAAAATGAATTTTAAATTTGAAAAAATTTCAACAACATATTCTTAAGAAAATAAAGAAACAAATTTACAAAATGTTTTAATATTTACTAATTAATTATTATGAAATTTTTTATAAAATTCTATTAAAAAAATCAGTAGTTACAAGAATACAATATATAACGCATATTATAAAAAAGCTAGTAAAATATTAAATGAGACTATTATAATCATCTGTTATAAATTTTAACGATTAAATTTAAAATAATTTTAATAAAGTATAAAATATTAAAATTTGAATTAAATATAAAAAATAATTTTTATTAAATTTATACATACATAAATATTTAGCTTGTATATAAATAAAACTAGACATCATTTAAAGAAATCAAAATGTATGATTGGTCCAATTGTCCTAAGAACACAGATTTTGAAAAACTAAACCGGAGTATTATTGAAGGCCCATATTTTTTGTTGGGCTTCTGCCTTTAGCACCATTCTAATCGTCAACCCACATAGTGAGCCTCAATTATCTGACTTCCTCTATTATCTCAGAAATTTGTTAATTTTGGTTTAAGGCTTGAAAGATGATGCAGTCGCCATGTCTCCACCTCTGCAAGACCTCTTTCACCGTCAATCATCGACTGGGGTTTCACTACACCCTCAAATCCCTTTCCACCCGAAATCTTTCACTTGCCTGTAATTTTCAAAAACTAAACTCTAAATGTCTCACAACCCAATGCCAGAACAAACCCCGCCACCGCCAAAATGCAAGTCCCAGAGAGGGAGTGAAAGTAAAGGGGAAAAAGGAAAATGTGTGGAGCATTGACAATGATATGGCGAAATCCGCGGCGGAGAAAGAAAAGGGGAGAACCAAGCCGAGGAGGAGAGGGAGGAGAGTGGTTAGACGGAAGCGGAACAGAGATGGCAGAATCATGGTCTCTGGTGCTATGCTAATGGAGGTTGAGACTGTTCTTCAAACTCAGGTATGTCCAATATTATTTTTCTCTTTATGTCGTGTTTGATTGAAATTGCGAAGAAAAACAATGGTAATTCATGCTTCAATTTTGACCTGAGGAATGTGAAGTTTATTTTGTTGATAAGTTTATTTAATTATATTGGTTTTGGTTAATATCTAGTTGTAACAAAATCTGAGAATTTTTGGAGCATTTTATGAGGCAATTAGAGCTGGTAAAGATTGACCTTTGTTTCTTCATCACAGTTATCGTTGTTGGGCGTTCTATCGTGTTCGGGGCATTTGCTTTCTATTATTCATTTATAGTGTTCTTCTGAATATGAGTACTCTTCTGTTTTCCTGCGAGAGCAGTTACTTCTTATGCTTTATGCAACTGCAAACGCAAGCAAGGTATTTCTTATATCTGAAGTGATGACAGAACTGATATCGATAGTTTTCTCTCAGGAACCTGTAATAAGACCAGCATGGAATACATTTGCAAGTAGTGTAAGTGGGATATGGAAGGGGCTGGGAGCAGTATTTTCACCCATCACTGCAGAAATGGAACCCATTGACATTGGAAGCAGGAATGAACATTTATATGACTGCTATACTCTTTCTCACATCGAAGTAGTGTCACCCCCATCTGAAGGACAGATATCGCAAATCCAAAGGAAGATAAATTGGGTGACTTTAAATCCTTATGGCGAAGTGCTGCAGCATGTTGTAGGCAGTAATAGAATCAAAGACGAAGACAAAACTGTCAATGCGTCTTTACCTCCAAACCAAAGGGGTGATCTTGGTACAAGTCGTATTTTGCCTGATTTCAAGTCTTTTGACTTTGAAAAGAGTGATTTGCTGGAAGAAGATGCCATGGGCAATGAACCAGGGCTTGTTTTCTTTGAGGTATGATCTACCTGAGCAGAGCTCAATTAACATAGTAAATTGGGAGAAAGTGATGACATTGTAGCATGTTGGGGACGAGAGAACTGAATTGTGAGTGTGTATGTGTGTAGCTTAGCTTTTTATTCCAATGCCATGAGAGTTTCCTTATTTTAATTGTTTATTCTTGTTTTTATGAATACATTTTTTACTAGCAATCATTTTATTTGAGAGCTAGTAGAGGAGTTACTTCAAACAATTTCATTTGTCTAGTTTCAATCAGTGGTTGCTTCACTAGCAACCACTGATTTCAGATATATATCACTAGTTCTTTTCTGATCAATGAGGTCAGACTGATTTTGTCAATGGATTGTCAGGATGGATCGTATTCTCGGGGTCCAGTTAATATTCCGGTTGGTGAAGTAGATGATTCCAAGTATTATCTCACTCCAACTTTTAAATTTGAACAAGTAAGTTCAGCATGGCATGTTAGTGCTATGAAGCATTTTTAATTTGGCAGACCTGTTATTCAGCTTCTTCTCTTAAATTAGGAAAAATGGTTATGGGTTTCTTAATGTTTTCCTCCTTAGTGTTTGGTCAAAGGTTGCCACAAAAGACTCCGTATTGTTCATACCATAGAATTCAATAATGGGGGTTCAGACATACAGATAGTGAGAGTTGCTGTTTATGAAGAACAGTGGGTCAGTCCAGCAAATATCCATGATCACAGGTACTTGATGCTTTATTCTCATTTATTAATGCAGTTTCACAACACTCAATAGTTATGTGTCCTATTATTCAAGTATAAAATTGTTTATATTCATCTTCTATTGCCCCTTGGCTTTTGGGTTAAAAGTGTTAAAAAGGGGTAAAATAGGGAAAATATCTCCAATTTCCCTCGGTTATGGATTTTCCTTCTCGCTTTTTTACTTTCAGTCTTTCACACGTCTGCTTATTATCATACGTCTCCCATCTTCAATATCTCCATCTTCCTTGTCCGTTCATGTGTGTTTTCCTGCCTTCCAACTAAAAAGATGAAAAGTTTATGCCTTCTACTGCAGACTAATTTTACGCCTGTTATGATGTGAACAGTGATCTGGAGTTTGATCTAAAGCCATTTTCTCAGAGGAAACGTACCCAGCCTTCAGAGCTGACTGGGTCGTGGAAAGTTTTTGAGGTGAATGCTACTCCAGTATTTGGAGATGAGATGGCAACTGAAGATAGCAATAGTGCCCCATATGTTTACCTTTGTACAGAAACCTTGAAAAAGAGGAGCTTGCCTGAAAATCCCAACTACTTTGGGGAGGAAGAGATGGTAGACATGCAAGATGTGACTGTCCTTTGGCTGCCAGGTGGTGTCACAGGATATGTTGATGTTAACAAAGATGGTATCCTTTGCATTGGAGTTGGGTGGTACTCAGACGAGGGAATCAACCTTGTCATGGAAAGGGATTATGGATTGGATGGGATGCTCAAGGAAGTTCGGTGGAAATCTGAGTTGAAGAGAAGATGGTCTGATCCGCACCTTATGTAAAATTTCACTTCTTGTGTATTGGTCTGTTAATATAAAAGGTTTTATTTGTATCCTTCGCATTCAGGATCTATTACATACATGGTTGAGAGATTCCAATAGGATCAGGGTAGCATAGAGTTTAATCATTTTTAGCATGCAATTCCACACATCAACCTGGCATACTAGTTTGTATTATTCAAGGTTATTAAAGATAGTTTGACAATGGATTATTCATTAGAGCTCTTTGTGAGAGAGTTTTATTCAGATTTCCTAGTTTAGCACTCTGTGTTATGTTTTATTTTGTGTTCACATTGTAGGGTTGATTGTTTGGATTTGATGCTATTATTAAACCCATTCGAAAGCAATAATTCAACTCTATGATCAATTATGGAATTAAGGTTTAATTGTCGTATGTTCAATTATAATTTTGCTTAGGGGTCATAATATCCTCCAGGATTTAAACTAGAAATACAACTTGCAGTAAGGACCATGCGCAGTAAGATTGGAGATGGATGGAGTTGATCAATCTCCGAGGTCCAATGGAGGTTTTTTGTTTTGTTTTTTTTTTAATTAAATATTAGGATGTACACGTTTTGGGCTCAGAATGAATAAAATGTATTTTATTGTTTTGATTTAATTTTGATTCTTTATTAAAAACTAAATTGAAATTATATCAAACCTGTATGGAATCAAGATTAATTTTATACATATTTTTTTCAATGATTTTTTTAAATATATCATATATTTTCAATATAATTATATAAAATTATAATTATATATATATATATATATATATATATATATATATATATATTTAATGATTTTAGATATAAATACATTAAATTACTTAATAATTCTTAATTATAAGTATATTAATGTTTAATTATTAATTGGATTCCAATTGAATTCCTAATCATCCTACAGTTGGGTATAATTGGTTCAATGCGATTTGATTCTTTCTTATTTTAACTTCTATTTTACTGCCACTGAATTTTCAATTTACTTGAATCCTTTTTCTTTGGAATGCATGGTTTAGGTATTGGTTTGGCTACTGAACTCATTCTATAACACTATAACGCCATCAGAGCTTCAAACGGAAGAGAACGTTAAGGGAGAACAAATTTAAATTTCAGAAGCCATTTAATATAAGATTGCAAATATCTGGACGTGGCATGAGCTGATCGATCTGAGGTTGGAAACTCCCACCACATCTATCTGGGTAGCCTAGCAATCAAAAGACAAAAAGGAGAGCAGAGCAGAATTTTTTCGACCCAACTTCACTTGCTGCAGCGAACTCCTTCACGTTACCTCTAGCTAATTCGCACTTCTTAAACCTTTCTCATACTCAATAAAACAAATTATTTACAATAAGTAACTACAGACCGCCCATATGTGGAGCAATCTGGGCTTTAGGGCAGAAAATTTACCATGATCAGAATAAATTTAACTTCTGAATCTCTTATTCACTTTTTTGATTTTGGAAATTGATACTGCAAGGTTTTTAAAACATCAATTTATCTTGGGTGGGGTGGAGAGTGACTGCACAAATGATCAAATACTGTGATAATGAAACGTAAAAATTTCATAGCATTAGCATTTCCGTTTCATGAAATTACTCCTCAATTGAGGAACCATTATGCCCATACAACATTACACAGCTCAAACAGTTCCTCGAAAAGCAACAAAACTATCAAGTCATGCAAATAACAAATCCCACAAGCAAAATTCATTTACACAAAAATAACCCCTTGATACAAATTGAGTGATCAGCATAAGGGCACTTAAATAGGCTTGATCTTGAAATGTAGTGAGATGAGGGAGAAAACAAAGCACTTCAAGTCCTGCAACCACATAAAACGCCAATAAGAACCAGCATTATACTAAATGCCCAGTGTTTACATGATGACCAGTGATCACAATGTAAATAACTACACTATGATGACCAACACATCAGATAAAATAAAAAAAATCAAAACATTACTTCCATATGAACCTCACCAACCTTGCAAAGAAAACAATCTGTGCTCTCCCTTAAGTGACAGAGTAGCCATCTCACCTTAATACATGAAAACTGCTATACTTTATACAAAAGATTCAAAGACTAGTGACCACACTACAACGCTTCATTTGGATAGAGGATTGGAAAGAAAAGAGTCAAGGGATAAGAATTATCCCTTGTTTGGAAGTTTAATGAGGTTGGAGAAGAAAGGATAAGAGAGATTAGTAATCTCATCCCTTCCAACCTCACTTTACTTTCCCATCAAAATAGGGAGAATAAGACTTATCCCTCCCTTAATATCAAAATTATCTTTTTTTTTTTAATATGACCATTCTACCCTTAATGGTTAAAATCTTTTCATATTCCTTGAAACTTCCAAACATGGATTTTTCTTTTTCCTATCAAATGGATTCAAACAGAGTATAATTTCTGAATAGCTGGAAGTGATCTACCTTAAACATACACTAGCCACCTCACCTTAAAAATATACTTTCCATATGATCACAGCTCACAGACATATAAGGAACTTGGAAGAAATGAAAAGAAGAAAAAAAAAACAATAACACTCTTGAGTCTGCATTTAATTAAATTATCTTCCATAATGAGCATAACCATTTCAAAAAACTAGAGTTCCTTACCACGAGCATAGTCTGGAAATGTTCGCCATATTCATTTCTCATGATTGCATTCTACAATATATTTTTCTTTCAAGTGTGAAAATACAAATCTGTCTTATGCGTCCATTTAAGCAGAATTAGCACCACAAATCAGGTAATAACATTGGCAATCTTTATACGCTATCTATTCATCTAAAAGTTCTCTTAATGCAAAATTAGGCTCGCACTCTACTTATACAATGCTAAATACTTGTTCAAGAAAAACTTATGTCTACCCCTAAGCCACAAAGGAAAAGCACACAGAAAAGCAGAGTATAAATGTAAAAGTAGCTGACCTGAACAAGGTAATAGAAAATACGAAGTCCTTCAGGATCCTTACTACTCTGGACATCGACAAGTGACCCAATCTTTGAGGTAGTGAAGGAGATATGCTCGTTTCCCATCACAATCTCAAGCTCTTGTCGCCCAACCCTGTCTGGTTCTGGCCAGTTGGCATCATCTTCCTTCATGATCTGAGAAACCCAAATCATTTGAACCAACTCAGAAATCACATATCCACAAAAACTGCAAACAAAAAACTGCTCCAAATGCAAAACAAATTAAATCAGGAATTCAGAAGAAGAAAAAAAAAACGCAATGCTATTATTAAGCTAAAAGCCTTAAAATTCATCAAACAGACCATTGAATTGATTTCATAAACAAAAGAATTTAGTGCAAAAAATATAAGATTAGGTTTCAGTTAAGCTTCGAAGCAGAAGAGCAGATTTTGATTTTACAAAAGAAACCCTAGCAGAGAAAAAGCAAGATTTTAGAGAAAAGGCAAAAGTGGAAGGAAAAAGAAAGAAAACCTCGCTCTCGGAGATGATACGGCGGCACTCCCTAACGACGGCAGGGGTGAGGAAGACTTCCTTGCGGATCATGGTGTCGTTCTTGTAATTGGAGTTGTTGGCATAACGAAGCTTGCCATCTGGCCTGAACTCGAACTCAAGAAACTCGTGGCCGAATTTCCCCTTGTGTCCCACGTAGTATCGAAGGTAGAACTCATCATCTTCTGCTGCCATTGCCATCTTTGCGAATTAGACTCTCTCTCTCTCTCACAAACGCAAATTGCAATCACTTCCCCGAATTCACTTCCCCTTTCAGTTGAATTGAGCGCTGCCCTAGTTCCAGGGCTCTACATATTTATACTTCTAGGCCGCTTCCTAATTCAACACCGACTCTCAAGACTTGTAATGGGCTCGGTCCATTTGTGCTTCTTTTATTGGGCCACTCGTGGTTCAAAAATGTTCTTACTCTATAGTTTGATCCCTTAGGACCTTTTCTAAATAATAATAAAACACCAATATTTAAAAATTATTTACTAAAAAAATATATTTTAATTTAGAATTGGTTTTGCTAGTAATAATAGGAGCCTCCTTTCTTTATCGATTAGAGCGTATGATTCGCGCATGATAACTCATATAAAAGGCCAAAATTGACCCTACCTCTTGCCTGGTGTGCACTACAATACAGAGTGAATTAAAGCATAAGAATGTGCATAAAATGCGCCTGTTGAAGCTTGTGTCAAAGACCTTGATGCCTCTCCATAGTCCATACTATGTCAAAGACTTCGCCGTTTGTATCCTCCTGTTCTGTTGCTCTCTAGAGCATATAAACGTAAATATTTCTCCATAATAATTTATTTTTATTTATGTTCTGTTGATCCAACCAGAAACTTGTCATTAAGGAGGTTAGGATTTTCTTTTTCGTTGTTGTTTATCACATTTATATTATTAGTACAGGGAAAACCTAACCCATATGTTCGACGACCATTTAGAAAGATGTAAGCCTATCAATTGAAGGTGCAGGCAGGTGCTTTTTCATGGCATATGCATATATAGTTCCGATTGGCTTCTGCCATAAAAAATAATTATAATCAAGTTGGTTTTTGGTCATATATGTACACAAATTTAAGCTCTCAATAAAAATCAATTATTCACGAAATATGATCATATATAAAAACAGAAAAATACGTACATAATCGATCTCTTGTCCAATAAAATCACACAAATTCAGAAGAACAATAACAGCACTGCCTCTCCCCTAGCCAATCAATGCAAGTGCAAGCAAGAAACTAAGCAGAACAAAACTATTCATGCTATAAAAAATGGTAGCAGCTCCATTTTTGGCCGGCGGTGGAGGTGATGCTTTGGTGGGTGTGGTGCCAGAAGAGGGGGGAGTGGAGCCAGATGGAGGAGCAGGGGTTGTGGAACCTGATGAAGGGGCAGGGGTGGTGCTGGCGGCCACAACATTGATAGATAACTTCATGCCGCTGCTACAGTGACCAGCAGTAGGACAGATGAAATGCATAGAACCAGTCTTGGAAAGGGATATTGTGGTGCTTCCATCGCTGTAGGTTTGGATGGCATTGCTTGCGCTGCAGCTGTTGTAGTCGCTTTGGGGTACTTCAGCTACTTTGTGTGTGGAACTATCATAGTTGAACACTATTTTTATTTAAAAAAAAAAAAGTTAAAAATATATGGGTTAATTTTATATTTTACTAAAAGAATGACAAATATCATAAATACTAGAAAGATGTACCATATAAACTCACCAAGACTGTCGCCCACGGTGAAAGTTTTACCAGAGGCCCAGGTGCCGTAATCTGATCCAAAATTGGTCCATCCAGCGCTGTCACCCACCACGTACTGCGTAGCGTAGGCTGCCGGAACGCTCAGTAGAAGAATTAGGAAAGCAGTTGCAGTTGCAGTTGCCATGTATTAATTAAGCTGAAGCCTTTATGGATGGATATGGAAGAAGGATTATTGGTGTAGCTGCTGCAGGTGGCAAAGGGCCTTTTACATGTACATGTTATATATAGACACAAATGCAAATCGTTAGATGCCCAAATTTTAATTATTTGCACATATTTAAAAAAAAAAAGAAAAAGAAAGTCGTCTCCAAATAATTAAGCCTTAATTATTATTATTTTTTATCAAACTCTACCAACTCTTCTATTTGTCTCTGTATGTCTACCTAATGCATTGAGAAATTAATTTACAGGCTATAGCTGGCTTCTGTCTGGGTCAGAAGAAATGGCTAATTAAGCAAAATCTTGATGAAAATTTGTTAAACAGTAATGTATAAGTTGCTTAAATTACTTACTCTCCTTGGCTTGGCTTGGCTTGGCTTGGCTTCCAAGTGAATAAGCTGAGCTGGAGGGGGGGAAGGGAACACGTATATGTAAATATTATTATAGCCAGAATGTTCATTTTTATACAATTTTTTAATGTGGCCACCTAATTCAAAAATAAGAAACATGATATTATCATGCATCGTGCAAAGATTAGGTTAGCATGATCCCACTTTTTCTCCTTCTCATACATAGAAAATTGCGTTAGTTATCCTTAAGAAAATGATTGGCATGCATATATATTAGTATATGTATGGCTTTGAATTCTCAAGGAGTTGGTTGGGTTGTTAAAGCGTGGCACTAATTAATATATTATCCTTGGCCAACCAAAACATGGATTATGAATTAGAAAAGCGTAGCCATCACCATTCACCAAGTAGTTCAGCGCAAGAAATTCATTCATTCCATTTCACTGGAGAATAAGGATACGTCTGTTTGTCAACCATTGTTCTGTCCCTCCTAGAAACTGGCCTAATCATTTAGGTTTATGTCAAAATCAGAAGATGCATTAAAGAATACTAGTAGTAGTTTTTAAAACTACTCTTTTTTTTGGTTTAATCTATCCTTCCCTCTTAATTTATTGTGTGTAAAGAATCATTTGCTTCAACTTGAATATATATATGTTCTGACGACATATCATGCCATAAGTTTTGAATGGTAATTAACAATATTTTGAATGTCAAATAAAATATGTTAATTAATTTAATAAATGAAATACTTGCGTGTGCATGTAAAAACTCAACCACTAAATTGAAAAGGTTAATTTTCCATATAAAAATAAAGACTATAAACGAGAAGATGATTCAGCAATTACCATAGTAGGTGCATCCCTAGCTATAAGCTTTGGTTTGACCATGGCTAAATAAATTAAATCTGGTGGAGAAAGAAAACATCATGGAATCCCAATGGAAAGGAGACAACAACATTAACAAGCAAGAGATATTGGCTTTTCGAAATATATGATAGAACCGAATTTTCCATTATAGAAGCAGCAATCTCCTGATTGAAAGGAACAATTAGCTAAGACAACCTGGGGGGTCTGGTATACAATTTCTTTTTAGTGTTTCATAAACTAAATCCATTGCAGAATATTCACTTTCACTTAATAATGAAAGCATTAAAGAGTTCAAATTGTTTCAGAGAGTCTCTGTTCTCTATTCTTTTCACGAATTGTTTTGAAAAGAAACATTATATGAAAAAATTGGCACTTGGCCAGTGGCCGCCACCCTCGTCTTTCTTGACCATGTGCAGTGTACCAATGGGAAAAACGATCCATCAATTATTTGTTTTTGTTGTATCTTGTTATTGATGATTACGTGAGTTCTTGTAGTTTCGTGCTTCGATGGGCAGTGCAGCTTTGGTCAATCTAGATTGACAAATGGGTTTCCCCAAATGATGAATAGATCACCAGAAACCAACAGTAATTGTAAAGAAAAAGAAAATTTTATAAGTTCACATAAAAAATCATTTTTAAGTATTGGTCTAATGATAAAAATGTGTTCATTCACCTATTTAATTTGAACTTGATTATGCTTATTTCTATGGTACACATGATATCTAAACATTGATTTTATTATTTAAACCAGATTCAGAATGTTCTTTTAACAATATTCGTATGATCGATGCTATACAAGTTTCTTAAATTGTGAACGATAACTTGACAAGTGGCTTCAGATAAAACTAGGCCATAAAAATGTTAATGATTCTCAATCAAAGGAAACAGTATCTACACACGCTAAAAAATTTTTTTGCCCACGCCAAAAGCAAATAGCTAGTTTCAAGCCTTCAGGTCTTAAAGTGATGTGATGTCCCAATGCACCCACCGGTGAACCCAGAATATTGGGCCAGCTAGGCCTGGATAACAAAACAATAACGGGGGGAGTTTGCATGGCGGTGGAGGCACGTGCATTTGGTGTGGAAGGAGCCGGAGCCCAGGGGTCATCGAATGACCCAAGGTTTCATCACAGGGTCACAAAACCTCCGAAGCAAAACCATTTCTGTGGACGTCATCCAAGAAACTATTCTGCTGGTTTTTACTTTGGAAGCCCATATTATCTTCATCTGGTTTTCAGCCTGAGCTCATCTTGGAACCAAGCAGCAAGCACCCGTAGAGAAACGAGTAATGCTTGTGAGCTTTGACCCGTGATGTATTGTCTCACTCGAAAGTTTGTTTCTTCTTTTGAGCAACAGAAAAGGAGTTCTCGTCCAAACTGTAGAAAAAAAGGTCCCCAATTACTTTGCACAAGCGGGAACGAGAATTCTATGTTGGGTGGGTGATTTTTTTTTTTTTTCCATAAAATAATTAATTATAAAAATTTTATTAACTTAATCAAAAAAAAAATTATTTTCAAAAAATACATATAATATTTTTTAAAAAATTTAATAAATAATATTTAATAAATCTCAAACCTCCTCTTACAATTTTTTAATAAAATTTACCACATAATTTATATTTTAAATTTTTAAAATAATATAATGTGTTATTTTATGTGATTTTTTTTCATTAAATTAATAAATTTTTTTATAATTAATTATTTTACGAAAAAAAATATATAAAAATCTCACAAGATAATTCAAAAATTATGTTAAATTGTTTCGAAATAAAGTAACCTAGAGTACACCTTTATGTTGTTCAGAATTCCTCATTCATCAAAGCCAAATTTTTATCAATAAATAAAATGATGGATGGAAAGATCCCCCTCCGAAAAATTACATGCTGCAGCAGTAATTTCAGATAGACTTTCACCTGAAATGCAACACAGAGTCTACACTTAGTAAAACCACATATGCTCACATAAATTTCAGGAATTGGAACTGGAAAAGACAACCATATAGACCAGCGTTTTCCTAGAAGATGGAACAGTACTGAACTAGCAATATTGGCTGCACAATGACATTCGATAAAACTAACTACTGAAAAATTCCGGCCTCTTTTTCCCCAAATCTAACTGGTGCTAATATTGCAGCTGATTGCCTCGAGAAGGCAGCCAAACGTGATTCTTGCCCTCAGAATTTGGTGTAGCTGACGCCTTGCTTCCTTAAGCCCTTTGTGTACTCTGATTTGAGCAATTGTGATACGTTTTCTTCAATCAATGAAGTTTCAGATTTTATAGAAGAAAAAGGAAAAAATAAATAAATTTAAGATCTGTTCAATAATTAAAAAATGAGAGTAACTTTCTGAAAAAATTTTATAAAAAAACTGACAAATAAATGAAAAAAAATAAAATTTCATATTCACTTGTTTTTTAAAATTTACTAATGATTTAAAAAAAATAATTTACAATAAAAATTTGTTTTTCAAGAACAACCACTACTCAACTATCAACTTTTTACAATTAAAATTGAATAATTATTTGCAAATTACTTATTTAAAAATAATTGCATTATTTTAAAATAAATAAACAATATATATTAAATTTTTAAAAAATAAAATAAAATTTTAAATATATTTTTATAATAATTTATTGTTCAATTATAAAAAAATATAAAATTTTTAATTTTTAAATTAAAAAAAATTATTTTCTGCTATTAATTAATGAACGAATTTTTTTACTTTCTTTATAAAAAAAATAAAAATAAAAATAAAAATTTTCTTTAAAAAAAAAAAAATTAAATAAGTTACCAGGCCTTCAATGTTTCAGCAGAAATAAAATATCTCCGCGGGACAGCGAGAGAATAAAAGAAAAAGGTTTGTCCTTTTGTGCACTTTTGCTTGCGTACCTGACGTGAGAAGTGTAGGAATGGCAGGGAAGAGAGAGAGAGTTTCAATTTTCCAATTATTTGGGATTCTTGGCAGCCAATGGGAGTTTTTGTTATGTATTGACGATTATGTCCTGGAAGTGGTCTCCAAGTCACGTGTGTTGCTGTTTAGCAGATCCTAGTTGGAAAGACAAGTGCTTCGACATTAGCTTTCGTCGCGCGGACAAGTAAATTTCTTTGTCGTCCTACTGATAGAGTTAAAACCTTTTTAGCTGGCCATCTCGCATCTGCATCTGTCTGCTACTCGTAGTAGCTCCCACTCCCAGCTCCAATTTTGGAACGTGCATGTCATCCCCAATTTGCACATATATTATTCATTTTTTCCTATGGTAAATCAAGTTCGGCCATCTCTGGCTCATGGGTCCCTTGCTACCAGGAATATTGCACCACTACGTTAGACTTCTTTCATCTCGAGACTGCAAATTGAGGGGACCACTTGCTCTGTTTCTTCCTTCTCTCCAACGAACACTTATGAACAATATCAATGTTTGGACTCTAGATCATTAATTTTGCCTCCTAGACAATGTAACTGTACACGAATTATATTCTCATCCTTACGGAAAATTACTGAAATTTAAACTTATAAATAGGGCAAGCCAGTCGGTGTGTCAGCAAGATCATCAACTGAACAAGAATAAGAAAGAGTGAAAATGGAAGGGAAGCGAGAGAGTTCACATGCTTCATTTACTAGTGCAATGAATCTCACCAAGTCAGGGGCACCTAATGTGCCTAGTCGTTACATTCTTCCTCGATCAGTTAGGCCAAACGATGGTCTGACCCCCTCTACAACCCTTCCAGTTGTTGACCTTTCCATTTTATACCATCCTTCTCTTAGGTCTCGTGTTATAAATGAGATACGAAGTGCCTGCAAGGAAATTGGATTCTTTCAGGTATAATTGGCACAGTAGCCAAGCAATTTTAATGCATACGTCAGTAAGGCATGTCCATTGCATCAAGTAAAGCTGTGTATTATGTATTATTTTATGTAAATAGGACAGTGTTCCTACCATATCAATCTTTATACCACCAAGCATAAAGTGTCATGTCAAGGGATAAAGGGGAAGCAAGTTAATTATTTAAGTATGTAGAGAATTCAAAACCCCTAGACCTTGATTGACATGATGCCGCCACTGTGCCTAGAGTACCATAAAGAATATAAACATAGATGAGTTCATTCATTTAACAGTTGCATCCTTCTTTTGCGTATACTATCAACACATGCATGCATATAGCTGCCATGAATTTTTTGAATTTACGTCCAAGCTTGCATGTTTTCAGGTGGTAAACCATGGAATCCCTCTTCATGTGATGAAAGATGCTCTAGAAGCCATAGTGGGCTTCTTTGACCTGCCTCTCGAAGGGAAGATGCTTCTGATGTCAGACAATGTCCATGCCCCTGTAAGATATGGCACCAGTTTAAATCATGCTACGGATAAAGTTCATTTTTGGAGAGACTTCATCAAGCATTACTCTCATCCTATCTCAGAATGGATTCATCTATGGCCTGCAAATCCTCCAAGTTACAGGTAAGTAAATGAAAATGGTAAAGGATAGTATACAATGAAATGGGATCAAACTTCTAGATGCTTTCTTCTGTTGTGCCCTAAAAATATGCCCTCTTTTTCTTTTATTACACAGGGAGAAAATGGGGAAGTACGCAACAGCTGTGCAAAATTTACAAAAACAACTAATGGGAGTAGTTCTAGAAAGCTTGGGGATGAACCCTAATTACTTAAAAGATGAAATTGAAGAAGGATCACAAGTGATGACCATGAATTGCTATCCAGCATGTCCTGAACCACAGCTCACATTAGGCATGCCACCACACTCAGACTATGGATCACTAACAATCTTACTTCAAAGCTGCACTGGTCTACAGATCATGGACCAGAACAAGAATTGGGTCTCAGTTCCATTGACTGAAGGAGCACTACTGGTTCAGTTGGGAGACCAGATAGAAGTAATGAGCAATGGCCAATATAAGAGTGTTGTTCACCGAGCAACTGTTAGCCCTGGGAAGAAGCGTTTTTCAATAGCAAGTCTTCACAGTCTAGCTTTAAACAAGAAAATGGGGCCAGCACTGGAGCTTGTTGATGAACAACACCCAGCATCCTACAAAGAGTTTAGTTTCAGAGATTTTCTTTATAATATATCAAACAACGCTATATTAGGGTTTTTTTTACCGAACCAGTATATTACAGGATAAAAAATATGAGGAGAAAAGGATTTGAAATAGTGAAATTACTAAAAGAGTGTGAATCTTCCACGTTGAAACACGGGGACGCCACTCATATTAGCGTCCAGTGTCGGGATGTTATCCATAATAGCGTGCAGGGTGTTTTGCTAATTGGGAAGTTAATTAAACTGGCATCCTGCACGCAGAACGCCGGTTTGAGTAGCGTCCTGATGACACCCTCTTTGCAACCTTTCCATGTCAGCTCAATTCACCCATTTCTCGTAATTTTTTTTCATTTGCACCCTTTTCTCGTAATTTAAGTTGCACAGTATCCTTGTATGGTCATATTCCCGATATATTACAAGGAAGGTTTATTGACACACCGAAGAAGAATCAATAAAAAAGTGGTGCAGCAGGGTTATGGGTAGCGTATTATGTTGCGTGCACGGTTACTACCACATTGCATGTACTAGGGAAAGATGCACTAAATAAAATTATCATGTCTTCTTTACTTTTGCTTAACATTACTGCAGGCTCTAATTTGACCATAAAAATGTTAATAAAACAACAATAATATTCTTACTTTCCTTGTACATGATCATTGACTCAAATTCAATCAGGCAAAGTACCAAAATTAAATGCAAGCTTCAAATAAAAAAAGTACAGGTGCATGGCTGCTCATACGTAACTAAGCTGCTGTATGGCAGCCAGATATCATCTTTGGATTTCCTTATAGTTCATGAGAATCAATGCCCAATGTATGTCATATAGCATATATTTAATTTGTATCTTACATGGAACAACAATATGAATCATCATCATGAATAAAGATGATCAATTGTCAATAAAAAGTCTTTCCATAACACAAGAAACAGTTTATTTTATAGAAACAACATTCTATCAGTGTGACTTGCAAAATATCCATCTTGCTTCGTTTCAAGAAGTTACTATTTTTCAAATTCCAATTGCATTGAAAGGATGAAAACGTTCCTAAATTCAATGGTTAAGCACAGATAACTAGCCGTTGTAATCTTCAGTGCAGTCAAGATAAAATTCGATAGGATTATTTGAAACTTTACCGCTTCAATTTCTAACTTGAATAAATATAAATGAATCTCTATATTTAGAAAAAAAAAATCTTAATTGAGAAAAAGGGGGAAAAAAAATAACAGTTCATTCTCTCAGTCCGCAATATTGATAGAACAATTAAAGCCTTTGATGACTTAATGATTATAAATAATTATCAGCATCTAGATCTTTGATTTTCAATGAAATCAAAACAATCAATTGAGTATAGTTCGGTAAAAAAAAATGGAATTGAAATGCCTAAATTCGGAATTTGTAAACCCATAAAGGATCAGGAAGAGGAGCCAAATTAATCATCGAATTGGAGCTAATCAATTAAATATCATGATGCACTTGTATAGATATTAACGACAATTTAGTTTTCGATTTAAGGAAAAAGCTCAATTACATTGAGTAGTCTCCATCTCAACCCAAAATTACGAAAAAAAAAAAAAAAAAAAACCTAAATTGAATAGTCTCTTTCAAGTATGCGACAAGAAACAATTACTTACCGAATATTAAAAAAAAAAAAAATCCATAATCGGCCACTTTCTCTGTGACGCCGTACCTTCCCTCTCCCTCCATTTACAGACGTTTACTTCCGGATCCGGTTACAAGTGGGGATTTTGGAACGGAACGTTCTGCGCTTCTCTGGATAATGTCTATAATAATCGGACGGCTGATTTCATCAGGGCCCATAATAAACATCTTATGGCCGCCCCATATTTGTTTATGAAATTTTCTACACGGAAAATTAAAATTACATTATATGTGCGCTTGTAGATATGTAATTAAAATTATTCCTTTAAGAGTAATGAATTTCATATTTTGTGGGTAAGGAAGCTTATGTTTGAGAGCATATAATAATTTCTCGTTATTATGTATATTTTTTTATAGTTTTTTTTTTTTACAATTTTACAAATATATGTAACATATATATTTAAAATAAATAATTTTAATGTGCTTTTTAACAAAATAAAACTTTAATTAATAAAAAAAGAGCTACTATTTGTATAAATTAAATTAATATTGTTTGAGTTTTTTTTTTAACTGTCATTTTTTTCCTTATAAAGCATAGGGCAATATATATATATATTTTTTATGTCGTCATAATTTGGTTCGCATATCAATTTTTATATATTATATTATATTTATTTTCTTTATTCAATTAAAAATAAATCATTCTCAACAGTAATTTTTTTTTTCACATTATTTAGTGTCGGATCTATGTTGATCAAATTAAATAAATGAATTTAATATGGTTCGCAATTAATTTATGATGCCACTTATTGTAAAAAAAATATATATATTCACATTATTTAAATAAAATTTTACTTTCATAATTTAACTATAAGATATAAATAATAATAATTAATAAGATATAAAATAAAAATTTTTATAATTAACCCATCATTTGCATTGCAACAGCAAGAAACTTTATAATCCATATCATAATAGTTTAATCGTATTCGTGAAACCAACTATCAACACTTGGTTGCTTTTAAAAAAAAATGCATCACTCTATTTATAAGGAAATGTATTGCGGACATCTCGAAGTTCTATTGTGTCGAAAGTGTACGCATTAAATATTTATTTTTTTAAAAATTTTATTTAAATTTAATTTATCATGATTTTAAAATATAATTATATGAAATTTTTATTTTTATTTAATTTTTTTAAAATTTTTCACTTGATGAAAAAAAATAGTAATTTTACTACATTAATTCTTGAAATTATATAAAAATATATATTTTATATATATATATATATATATATAAGTTAAACTTAAAATTTGTCTAAAAAATTGAAAAAAGAAAAATATATTCTCAATAAATAAATAAATGAATATAAAATAAAAATTAATCATGAAATGTTATTCCTTTATATTAGTTTTCGCCTATGGTATAAATCCTAATCAAATTGAATTAATTAATCAAGATACATCAATTCAGTTTATAAATTCAATTTAATTAAACTAAAATTGATTATAATAATATTATATATGCATCTCAATATATAGACGTAAGATTTTATTTATTTATTTTTAATAATAAATAATAAACTAAAAGAGGAGGCTGTGAGCAGAGGTGACTACCATCTGATTCGGAGTTGAACTTATTCAATCTGAAATCAAAACACGATTAAATTTGAAACGATTAAAATCAGACTTAAATAAATAAGACAATTTTATGAAGTATTTTTGACAATATTAAAAAAAGGGATATGCTACTCTTCCTTCTTAGGCCAACCAGCAAACAAAATAATTATCTTAAAATAAATAAAATTATATTATTGGAGGTATTTAATCATTTTTACATTCCAATGAAAAAGAATTTTTTTTTTTTTACCCCAATGACAAACAATTAAACCTAAAGATAACAGAGCAATAAATGGTAGAAAATGGATATACAATTATGAAAAGACAAAGCTGGTTGTGGATGGCAAAAGACTCACCTGCTGGCTTCATACATGTATATATATTTTGAAAGCGGCTCTTCAAAATGCACACAGAAAACAGAACACTGTATATGTGAGACGATAAACTTATTTATATCCAGATATATGCAAATAATTATCAGGGATATGTTACAATTTGCATGTTTTATTTGATGGAGCAGAAAATATATGGGAAGGAATTCATCTTCTTCCCAAACACAAGCACTCGCAATAACAAGTCGCAGTGCCTGCCTGCCTGCCAATAGTTGACATGAATTTATAGCATGTGAACGCGATGAAGATGATGAGGTTCGTAAGTGGCAACTGGCTTAGCTACGACAAAAACTACCATTATTTGATGGGTTTTGTCATAGTATGTTGTATAAGAGCTGGCGGCTTCTTGTTTCCAGCTAATTAAAAGAAGCGTACATTTCTGAGTCACATGGAGGAGCCTTTTGCTTACATGAGTAAAACCCGCCTACTTTCTCAGACGCCAAAACGACTGCACGCTTTAATGGTTTTGGAGAAACTGCGTGCGAACGAAGCATCCCATTCCTACTCGGTCAACCATGTGATGATATGATATGCAATAGTCAACAGTACAATTTTGCTGTAACTAATTAAATCTTAATTCACATTCATGTTTCATAAATTGCGTCATTTGGTGAGAGACACCGTGCCTGTTCTCTTTTACTATGACAACTTTAATATGGCGGTTAATTCAGACAAATGAATACGTAATATACATAAGATCTCTTAAGACGTTTTCATTCAAATTATTGTTGAGAAAAAAAAATTATTAAATATATTAATTAAAATACTGAAATTTAATTTTAAATTAAACTTAATATATAAAATTTTTAAATAAATTTTTAATAATATTTAAAATAATATATTTTTTTTATAATCCTAAATATATATACCGTCGCGATATGAAATAGGACTCATTTGCTGGTAGTCATAAAAAGTAATAATTGCAAGCCGCACATGAATTTTCATGCCATATATATATATATATATATATGGCAGATAATTTTTTTTAATATATTATTATGTGAACAAATTTAATGTTATCTGCGACATTTACTTTGAAGAATATCACTAGTACTTAAAATTTTTCTCTCTCTCTCCTTTTTATATATTAATAAATTTTAATTTATTTTAATGTAACTTTAATTTTATTATTTTAAAATAATTTAATAATAATAATAATTATTATTATTATATCTTAGTGTTATCACATGACACTAACTTTATAGAGTATTATTAACATTATTATATTTTAATTTTTTAATATCAAATTTAATTATAAATAAAAATTATATCATGACAAGTAGTCACACAGAATACTTAAAAGTTTTCCTTTTTTAATATATTTAATAAATTTTAATTTACTGTAATGTGACTTTAATTTTATTATTTTAAAATAATTTAATAATAATAATAATAATATTTATTGTTATTATTATTATAAATTAAACAAGTAATAACTTATGCTTATTAAAAAAAATTATAATCTTAATTGATTTGAAAGTAATTATCAACTTATTTAGTCAAAATTTATAACTAACATTTTATATTTTTAATATTTTAAATAACAACATTAAAATTATTTCAATTAGAAATAATATTTTTTAATTAATAATGATTTAATAACCTAGTTAATTCTAATATAAATTTTATCTATCTTTGCTTATAAATAGTTAATAATTTTTGTTAGATGCACTAAACCTTCTTCTTCTCGCCAAATATTCTTTTTTATCTAATTATTCTTAAATTTTTTAATTTCTTTTTTTTTAACTGAATCATTAATGTCTTTCATACTTGATTTATTGTCACGACCCAACCTATGGGCTGGACCGGCACTAGAACTTGGGCCAGCCTAAAGCCTCTGAGGCCCGTAGTAAGCCTAACTATTCCTCAACCTAACTCTAAGGCTCATTTGAGCTCGATTTCAAGAATTTAACCGGACAGAGTTTAGCCATAAAATGGACCATTTAACGAGGAGTTTTTGACTTGCCTGACCTGTAAACACAATATATAATAAATTGAGGAGCTTAGCTCACTCTCCTCATAATCAAATTATCATAATTCAAATGGGAGCTCAGCTCCCTCATCCAATCCCATCATGCATGCAAATAATAAATTTACAAGTTCGCTATAACTTTTATAGTACAGGCCCAAAATAAAATAAGCGCTTCTAACACATGCGGAGTCTAAGAATTTAGCTCAATGGTACAAAACACATTAAATACTATCAATGGACCTGCGAAGGAGAAGAGCAGGTTAGGCACAACAAAAATCCTCCTATAGCCTGAAAAAAATAGATGAACAGGAGTGAGCGTTCGACTCGAAGAGTAAAATATTAATTTTAAACATAATCTCTATAGCTATCTAAAGCTAATGCACCCTGTGGAGTGAAAATGCAACATCGTCATAAATTTCATACAAATCACATCAAAAAGGCAATTTGGAGCACTCACACACCAAACACTGTTAAACAATACATATACGGGAGCTGATCCCCTATACAGCCCTCTTAATCCAATCTCTGCCAGCGAAGATCTCAAGCCGGACTTTCGCTTAATAAACCAAATACGGGGTCCCAGCGAATGTCTCAAGCTGTGTCTACCCCGAAAGACCGGATCCCAGCGAGTATCCCTCAAGCTGTGTCTACCCGTCCTATCCATATCCAACACCATACCACACGCACGCCAACGCACGCACACTGCTCCAAATTACCACAAACAACGCGCATGGCAATTCATCAACTAAGAATGCAATATAAAATGTGTCTAGTGTTTAACTACATAGATATATATACATAATAAGTGATACATAAGTATACCTGAACATATAATAATATTTAAATTATAATTAAAATTAATATTTTACTCACAGGATTAACCGCAGTCACTATGGCGGCTGGGCGGAGGAGAAAAGCTGTCCGGGCTCACCTGACAATTTTTATTACAATTATTTAATACATTTTATTCAATACAAACTGAGAAAAGATCAAAGATGTCCCAAGTCGTGCCGAAAATCCGGCAGAATCTCTCCTATACCTAGGACCTACCCAACCTGCAAAAAGGCTTAAAACACACTTCTATATCCACAAACTATACACCCACATCTCAATTATATCACACAGCCCCTTCCGGGCCCATCCAAACAGTTATCCATCACAATATGTAAAATTACAGTTTAGTCCTTATAATTGACCCATTTGCAAAAATTACCCAAATAAGCTCTAAAATTTCTAAAACTTTGCCCCACGATCCTTATCAATATTACTAAACTAGTACAAAAAAAGAATTATAATTTTATAAGCTATCACAAATATTTTATGAATTTTTAATCTAATTCAAGCACTAGACAATTAAGAAAAAGTAAGGTTAAGGTTTACCTATGCCGATTCTGACCCCGAGGACGCGCTCGAGATGTCTGACAATGGTGGGGTAGCCAAAATCTTGACCAAATTCCAAGACTTTTTTAGTAGCCTGTCTGTCTGGCCGAAAATTTACAGACCTGGGCAATCATTGAATTTTCGCGAATTGAAGGTACTTACACGAAGCTCACAATACGAGGGTTAGTACATAATTTTTACAGAATTTTCTAAGCTCATTTAATACTCGGAAAAATACTACGAAATTTCGTGGGACTCATCAAAAAACGGTGTCAAAAAATTTTGAAATTTATATTGCCGTGAAGCTCTCGACGAGTAGAGCGTTTCGATACTCTCGGTTTTCTCGTGGGGTTCACGGTTTATGAGAAATCTAGCTCAAAAATCGAAATGAACTAAAACTTCTCGGACAAAAATTGGGCAAACCGCTAAAGGGATTTTGGTGTCTATGAAAAACTCTCGAGGTGTAGAAGAGTTTTGACACAAGATCCTGTTCGATCAGTGGCCAATCGACCGGTAAGGCGAAGCAACGCGTGTGCGCAGGGGAAGTTTCGCGCGCTTTTTTTTGGCCACTTGGAGCATTGGCTGGCGGCCGGGAGGGACTAGGGCGGCGCTCTGGTGAGTGGGAAGGGCTGGGGTGGTGGCGGCGTGACGAGTGGAGGTGAGAGGAGAGAGAAAGCGGGAGAGAGAGAGGAGACGTCGGGCGCGAGCGAGAGGAGGAAGAAGAACAAGAAAATGTCAGTCCGATTCGTTTGGTCCTGTTCGATTCGGCCGATCTGATTTCAGATGCAAAATTTTAAATTTTTACTACGCATTTAGACTGAAAACGAGGCTCAAAAATTCTAGAAAATTCAAAAAAATTCGTAGAGTCCAAATATATTTTTAAATTTACCACATGTTCTTTAAATTAATTTTTAAAAATCATCAAAATTTTATATTTTTAAAAAATTGAACTCGATTTCTAAAATCTGAAAAATTTTAAATAATTTTCTAAAATTTAAATAAAATAAAATATTAATATTTACCCATAAAATAATAAATTTAAAAATTATGGATATTACATTTATAATTTAATCACTTACTCATTAATGACTAATTTAATTATAATTTGAAAATATACCATTACATCTCATAATAAATTTATTTGGTTAATGTAATTTTTTTTTTCTCAAAGTTGAGCTACCTTTCAAGTTTTTATTAGCAGTTGCTTTTTCTATTTTTTTTATTTACTTTTTTTTTGCATTATATTATTTTTTTAATTTAATTAAATAACTATATTTTTTTCAACCAAAAAATGTTAAAGATACATGAAAATTAAAATTACATAAAAAATTTAAATAAAAAATAAAATTACAAGAAAATTTAATTATAAGTAAGAACAATTGAAAACCAATTCAAAAAATAGAATGTATATAAAAATTTGATTAATAAATTAAATATTAAAATAATTTAAGTTTATAATGTTATCAGGTAATAATTTAGTATCATTCAATTTATTTAATCAGTAACATCAGTAAATTTTAAATTATATTTATAAGTAAAATAATTTTATTATATTTTAAATAAAATAATTATATAAATTACTATTAATTTATGTATAAAAAAAATTAAAGTGTTTTTTTAAATAATTATGCTATAAATTAATTTAAAGATTATTATTAAATTAAAAGAAAATTATTTAAATTAAATTAATTAAGTAAAAGTTAATTAATAATAAAAATGTATTATTATTTTTAATATATATATATATATATATATATATATATATATATATATATATATATATATATATATATATATATATATGCACGCACACTACCATATACGGCATAAATATTCCGTTGGTTATTAAATATGTCAAGAAATTATTAGTTTATTATTGATCCAGCCGGATGCATGTCTGCTTTGGGTTTATGTTTTGGGCCTATGAAAGCCCTAATATAAGTGTGGGCTCTAACCCAAATTAGAGCTTCCCTCTTCGATATTAGTGATCATTTCGCACCTTCTTTTCACTGTCAACTTCCTGTTCTTCGTCTCATTTCTTCATTGACCGGCTGTAATCTCTAGGATATCCTCTCACTGGAGAAACATCTCGCTCCGGCTAACTAACATTCAGTTACCACATCGCGATAATGACTCCAGAGTAGTAAGTTCTAATGCAATAATCATATTATTGTTTCTTAGCTGAGCCATACAAAATCTTAGGTCTCTATTTTGTGCTCTAATTGAAGATTAAAGATTAAACTGATACTTTGTTATGGATTTGATACTCGATTTAGCTTGTCACCAGTAGTTGTGTGGTAGATCTGTTCATTGAATTAATTCTCATCTTAAGGAAGTTTAGATGTTTGATGGCTATTTCCTGATAAATTCTTCTTGTGTTTATAGTTGAGATTTCAGTGTTATGGATCCTGTTTTGTTTAACTAAGGCAGTGATTTCGATTTTGTTGTGTTTTTATGTTTAATTTGTTTTATGGTTTAAGTAGGGCAGTGATTTCGATTTTGCTGTTCGCTGCTAAAAAAGTTAAAAAAAAAAATTATAAATTCCTGTTACATAATTTCTGATGATAAGGATCCCACATGGAATGATGTGTTTTTAAGTTTTGCAGATTATACTTCAGAAATTTTTATAATATGCTTTTAAGTTACGGATTATAATTCAGAAATTATTATAATATGCTTTTAAGTCATCGCAAGGTCAACTTTATTACTATTTCTAGACAAGCATTAATTTCATTCATGGATAGCACATAACTAATCAGTTTGCAATTAGCATATGACTACAACTCATTTGAATCCATATCATAAGGTGTGACGAAATTTTTATGCTGTTTGTCACTTGCCGCAACCCTCTCCTTTATCCGGGCTTGGGACCATCTAAGCGCAAACTACTTAGGCGGAGTTAATTAGCATATGACTAGTGTTGTTAAAATTGGTTGTTTGAATTTGCTACCCCTAAATCTGATGATTGGTTTTCTAACTTTTTATTGACAAATGATATGGTCAAAATTCTTGAGGTGGCAATCACAGGCGGACATTAAGCACATCTGTATTAATTGTGTGTGTGTTTTGATGCATGCATGCTTTAGTTTGAAGCTCTGGATATCTTAGAATCTTATGACATGCCCGTTCTTTTATAACTCAGCCTTTTCATTGATGCATAGGGTTTAATTAATAAATTAGGCTTAAATTTTTTTTTTCCTTTCCCTTCTTTTGCAGTGATTACCTGTTCAAGCTTCTTCTCATTGGAGACTCAGGCGTTGGCAAATCCTGTCTTCTTCTGAGATTTGCTGTAGGGTTAAAATCTGCTGCTGAAATTTTAGGAACATATGTTGCACTAACTAAAATGCCTATTTAAAGAAAACTAGTAGTTTAACTGAATTTTCAATATGCTCTCAACTCATCAATTCTATCAATTGAATTCCCATACTTTCTTAGTGAAGTAATGCGGCTTCTATAATGAAGCAGGTAAAGGTGACATTCAGCATTATGGTATGCGTTGTCATGCGACTACCTAATTTTTGGACACAAGCTTTTTTTTTCGCCCCACCTCATCCCTCCCTTGCCAATTTTTCTCTTTCCTTGCGTTTTTAGGCCTTTTTCCTACCTCTAATTAAATCTTTCAACCTTAACCTTAATCTCCTCCTCCTTCACCTTCTTCCAGGGGCAGAGCTAAGGCTTCACTGGTGGGATCAATTGGCCCCACTGAAATTTCTAAAGTTTTAGTAGTTTTATTAAAATTGTGTGTGTGTGTGTGTGTGTGTGCGCGTGTGTGTGCGCTGAAATTTCTAAAGTTTTAGTAGTTTTATTAAAAAGTGTAAGTGTGTGTGTGTGTGTGTGTGTGTGTGTGCTGGAATTTCTAAAGTTTTAGTAGTTTTATTAAAATTGTGTGTGTGTGTGTGTGTGCGCTGAAATTTCTAAAGTTTTAGTAGTTTTATTAAAAAGTGTGTGTGTGTGTGTGTGTGTGTGTGTGAAATTTCTAAAGTTTTAGTAGTTTTATTAAAAAGTGTGCGTGTGTGTGTGCGCGCGCTCGCTGAAACTTCTAAAGTTTTAGTAGTTTTATTAAAATTGTGTGTGTGTGTGTGCGGAAATTTCTAAAGTTTTAGTAGTTTTATTAAAATTGTGTGTGTGTGTGTGTGTGTGCTGAAATTTCTAAAGTTTTAGTAGTTTTATTAAAATTGTGTGTGTGTGTGTGTGTGTGTGTGTGTGTAATCCTCCACTGAATTTCAATGCCCCATTGAAAATTTTTTTCTTCTAGTCTGTATAAAATTTAATAAATGAGACCACCAAAAATTTGATCTAGAATATATCAAAAGTCTTATAATTATTTATTGAAAAATTAACTTGAAAATCTTCTAATGAGATTATTATATTTAACAATTAATTAATTATACTGTAAGAGCTAAAGTAAAAAAAAATCATGTTTATTATGATTTATTAATACATTACTTATATATTTTAATTGATTGATAATTACTAATATTTGTATCTAATATATAATTAAAGATAATATATTAAATAAATATATAACTATTTTTTATCAAGTTTTCATGACGCTATAATAAATTATATAATTGAATATTGTACATTTCATCTCAAGACAAAGTTTAATAAATTAAATGTTAACATAATTATATTTTATAATGTTAAAATAATTATATTTTATTAAGAATATATTTATTTATTACTAATGAGTCAATATTTTATAAATAAAAGAAAATATAATATTTTATAAATATAAGAAGATAAAAAAAATTTTGCCCTCACTAACCAAAAATTCTCGCACCACCATTGCCTTCCCAGTTATCTACTTGCATCAATTGTCAATTCCTTGTATTAATTGCCAGTTATCTACTTCCACTCAAGTGTTGCAATTCCTTGGTTCTTAATTTATTGAAAATTGTAACAACCACAATTTTGTTTTGATGAAGTTTATATTCATGTTAGAAAAGTTTTGGTTGTCTTAGAGTTTAAATATCAAAATTTTCGTCCATGGAATAGTTTATGCTATAAAGACGATACATAAGTTGGAACCTTGATGAAAAAACAATATAGGCAAATGTATTTTTTTTAAAATTTTTTCTATTGACACATGCAATTTGGAGTGTTAATCTTTAATTGGACAAATTCCTTGGTTTCTTTGATGCAGGATGATTCATATATAGAGAGTTACATAAGCACCATTGGGGTTGATTTTGTAAGTAAATACCTCATGGCCATATTCATTTTCTTTGACAACATTATTACTAATTTATTATTTATCTTCTTTTATTTTTTATGGTAGAAAATACGTACAGTGGAGCAAGATGGGAAAACCATAAAACTCCAAATTGTATGAGCTCTCTGTCCACCTTTGCAGATATTCAATTTGGATATTGTTATATTGTTTACCTATTACCATTTGTGTTACTCATAAGGCCAACCTGCAACTTTTTCTGGCACTCAGTGTGACCTTGCTACAGTTTCTTAACAATTTTTTTGAGCACTCAGTTTGCATTTTGTTCAACATGCAGTGGGATACTGCTGGGCAAGAACGATTTCGGACAATTACCAGTAGCTACTACAGAGGGGCGCATGGTATCATTGTGGGTGATCTCCTTTAATTTTACTCTTGCTTGTTTGATTTACCCTGTATTGATTATCCTTATGACAAATATCTTCCTGGTGGATTCCTTTGTAGGTTGTTTATGATGTGACAGACCAAGAGAGCTTCAACAATGTCAAGCAGTGGCTGAATGAAATTGATCGATATGCTAGTGATAATGTCAACAAACTTCTGGTTGGAAATAAGTGTGATCTTACTGCAAATAAAGTTGTGTCCTATGAAACGGCAAAGGTCTAGCTAGTTCCTGTCTCTTGTACTGATTTTTCTGTATTAAAAATTGAAAATTGGTAGTTGAACTTGTCTTTCTCTTCCCCTCACTCCCTCCATCCCATAGCTCATCTCTTTTACTTTTGCCTTGTCTCTTTTAGGCATTTGCAGATGAGATAGGTATTCCTTTCATGGAAACCAGTGCAAAAGATTCTACTAATGTGGAACAAGCTTTCATGGCGATGGCTGCTGCTATCAAGGATAGGTACTGTTGTAATATTCATCATACTATAAAAACAACAAGCACGATAACAAATTTGGAAGCAATAATGCTTGTGGAAGCTGTATTTAGAAGTGAGATTGCTTCTCAATTCAATTATGCACTTAGCTTGTCAGCTGTGGAATGCACCAATGGCTAATGTTTCCATGAGAAAGTCAACAGAAGGCCAGCTAGAAGTATGAATTATCAATTTGGCAAACCTCTAAGATCAAACCCTATGTAGTTGTCATGAATTATCTAGCTGGTAAACCTTTACGGTCCCTATGCGGTTGTCAATTGCAAGCCAAATGAGCAGATTCAAATAAAATTTTAAATATGATTATTTGTGAACCAAGATATCAGACGAAGCATTGATGAGGTTTCTCTGGTTGATGCATACTGGGAGCTCCTAATCTTCCATTCTTGTAATTTTTAGTTGAACTCTGAAAATACTCCATTTGAAAGTTGCTTAAGCTTAATTTCTTAAAAGATTGTTGATTACATTTTGCGTTTGTATTTATCTTGGAGTGTTATTATGGTTGCAGAATGGCAAGCCAGCCAGCTTTGAATGATGCAAGGCCGCCAACAGTGCAGATCCGAGGACAGCCTGTTGCGCAGAAGAGTGGCTGCTGCTCTTCTTAGGCCAAAAGAAAGTGCTTGTGACTTCTGCTAGATCAGCTTATCCATGGCTTGTAAGATTACCAATCTGTCTTGATTCTCTTGCAATTACAAAGCTGTTCCTGATGAACCATCCTCATCAAAATTGCCTCTTTTAAAATTATTTATAGAACCTTGACAATATCTGTTTGAATGCACATGGTCTTGTACAAAGTAGAAATGCTAAAAGATATTTCATATCGTTGCTTGTGACCCATTCTTTTAAATTGAATGTAGTCTCTACTCTTAACTCCTTATTCGTGTTTCATTTCCCTGGCCTGTGTGAGGTTCTAGCAAATGCATGATACGTGAACCTTTTTATTTATATGACATGGACATATTCAGTTCACTGTTTATTGTCTATTGTGCTGGGGACATGGCTGCTGTCAATGTGGAGACGCGTACCTATGACACTGTGCCTGCCCAGGCTTGAACCTGGTACGCGTAAAAAAAATTCGCATCAAGAATTGGTTATGAAAAAAAAAAATATTCAAAACGTTGTGTTTTGATAACATTTTCCCCAATGAGTCTTGGGCATTCTTGATTATCTACCTGCTGAGAGTCTGTAGCTATTCGAAGTATCCTTGTTCAAGTAACTGAAGAAACAAAAACAAGGCAACTCTGAAAACATCAAATGGTTGGTTTTGCTCCCTCTACACCACCGCTATCAACATTGATCAACGTAAAGGTGGAATGACATCGACCTTCCATCACAACTTCCTTGAGACCCACGTCTTGAGCTGCCTTAATGAACCCACCCTGGCGTTAAGGGCTGAAGGTTTGCCATTTGTGGGCTTAGGGTTTTGCCTTGATGACTCATCTGTTCAAATGTTTTCAGATTTTTTATTTTTTTCAAAAAATGAAAATTCCAATTTAATCCAAAATCATTCAAAATTCAAGACAATTCTTGTCAAATCTAGAACCTGATGAGCTCCAGTTCAAATTTGGAAGTCTACCAATTAACAATTTCTAGTCATAAAAAACACATTTCATACGCCCCGAATTCTCAAAACAGCAAAACAATGTCATTACCATTTAAAGGAGGCTACAGGGAGGGGAGGAAATGAAATGCCTGAAATATACATTTTAAAGCATAAAATTAAATAGTTTTTTGAAATACAGGAAATAACATTATTGTAGTCAACTTCCACCCAAAAATGGTCAACCAACAAGATCTTATGTGGGGTACTGAAAAATCTCATTTGCCACCCAAGGTTGGGAACTGCCCGCGGTCTTCTATGGAAGGGGCTGCCACATTGCTCATTGTATCTCTGTTGCTGAACCCTCTGGCACCACGGCCACGCCCTCGACCACGACCACCTGGGCTATAGTACCTTTCCCCTTCAGCAGGCTTCAAGAACTCGTTAATGCTGACAGACTAGAACCATCAAAACATTTCAGCTCTACTGATCAGTATTTACTTGTAGACAGGAACAATTAATAATAAAATAAACAAGGAAAGAGTCGTTATTCCAGTTCTTACACAAGCCAGTACTAACAGACTCCTATATTTAAAAAATAAGAGCAAACAAGAAGCCTCCATGAAAGTTTGCGAATCATTGTTCATGCTCCTCATGAGCACAATAGAATAGTAATGTAAAGAAGTGCAAGGCACTGACGATTTCAATCTGCCTATTTCAATACAATCACAATATTGCTGAAAATAACCACATAGAAACAAAATAAACATTTAACTAATATAACTGAAGATATACAATTCTGGAATGCAAAAACACGATGTAAACATAGGGAAGAAGAAGAAGGAAAAAGGTTGGGGTTGAAGGGTAGTACCTTTTTAGCTCTCTCATCCTTCTCAAAAGCCTCTTTCCGCTTATCTTTATCAGAGCCCTTGAAAATGGACATTAAAAGAAAAAAACATTTAATTTATTTGCTGAAGGCTTCACACTATCAATGGATACTGGATAGTTAATAACTAAAAAGGGATCACAATATAGTTCACCAATTTAATAAAGATGTCATCATTCTCCTTCTTGCTTGAAAGCTGCTGCATGGATTCAAATGCTTTAGCATCCACCTTTCTTTCCTCAGCCTTGAGTGCCTGCAGGGCCTTCCTCTTCTCTTCCAGTACCTTTTCATACTCTTCAAGAGTCATTTCCTAAATAGAATGAAAGAAGTACCATAAGCCATAAACATACAATATGCTAGAACTTGCTACTGCTTGACAAAAAGAGAAAGAAGTTGGATTTTTTATTCCCAGAGTTACATTGTTACTTTAATAATTAGGCAGTTAGCAGCTGGAGTTCATAGACAATACATTTTAACATTTATAAACACGAATCAGTCCAAGTACTCTGACTTTAGGTTCTGAGCCCTACTAAGAACACATTCTAGAGGCTTTTAAGACAACCCCACAGCTTCAGAACAGCAGTCCAAGACATGAATGGATATTAAAAGAAAGCTTTCACTTGAACTAGATAACCTGAGGATTGGAAACTCAGTCTGCCACATTTAGAACTTTTGGCAGCAGAACAAATATGGCTATGGATAAACCTTGAACTTAGCAATTACAAATTGTCCAACTACTACTCATAGAAAGCAACGCCTAAAATGTAATCTTAATGGCATTTGTTTCATCCTCATAACAACACATTTTAAGAAATGACAATCAGGAAACATTAAAAGATCAACCTTTAGGTAATATGCGTCCTCTTTTGGATAAAAGAAACCAAAAATAAAATAAAAAGCAATACAGGCAAATAAAACATCTTTGATAACTTAATATGTAAGAACATTCACCTTATCTTTGGGTTCCTTTTCTTCAGGTTCATTAGCAGCACCCTCCTTATTAGAATCTACTGTTTCCCCCTCTCCAATGGGCTTCTCATCACCCAAGTTTTTCTCACCCTCATTGACAGCTTCCTCTGTCACCCTAAAATAGCAAAAATAATAATTAATCACTGCCCCCCAAAAAAATGCAAATATCAAATAGGGTTCTAACTGTTTATGAAAAGTTCATCTATAGTCACTAACTGAGCAAGTTCATCAGCCTGGTTTCCCCAGTTCCCACGACCAGACCCCTCTCGTTTGATCTCATTTCTGCACTTTGAACTAGGTCAGGTTAGATGAATAAACACATATGACACACAAAGATAAATTGTCAAAAATAAAAAAATCCACCCGCGTCCAGTCCCACTACGGCGTTCAAATTGCCGGTGAGGGCGATCTCCATCGCCAACTTCCCCATTAGTGAAACCACCACCACGACCACCACTGCGGTAACCAACACCACGAGTTCCACCATATCCCCGCCTTTCAGAGGGCTTTGCAGCATCTCCATCTTCAGGGGCACCTTGACCAGCCGGTCCTCCAGCATTACTGAATGAATTCTCATTGTTGGCGTCCCGACTGTATCCACCACGACCACGCCCATATCCGCGTCCCCCACCACGACCTCCTCCACGGCCAGCTTCATTCTTTGCCTCCCTCACTTTGGAAATGAAAATAAAAAAACCTTAGCGCACAGGGAAGAAAATGCTTTTAAATACTATGATTGTCTTTCATTCCAATGGGATGCGTGAAGCCAGCAATAAATTTTTAAGTGCATCCATTCCACTTTTAGTACGTTATGATATTCCAATATCAGGTTAATGGTAGAATTATCATTAAGCATACAATACCACTTTGCAAGAGAGAAAATTGAAGCTGGAAGTACCAGCGTGACTTGAAGTCCCCAAGAACAGACTTTCTTTCAATAATGTAAACAAACAAATAAATTGACATGTTTTGAAATGCTTTAAATTGCACCCAATTTCAAAGCTTTTGGGAGGTTCAGAAGGTACGGCTTTTTCTAAGAAACAAGCACATCACATAAATGTTTTCCAAGTATGATACAATCTAAACAATTGGCCAAGTAACCATTTTTTTTTTTTTTTTTTTGAAAGGTAACTTAGCTTAACAGAAAGAAAGAAGATTTGATGCAGAAACAAACTAACCAGTAACAAACCAACAAATACAATCAAGCATATTTGCAAATACTAGTAATCGCTATATGCCATATAATGTGCGTTGCATGTGCATGTCATCCCTAGCATCGACACAAACAAACTAAAATCTTTCCACACACTGTGGAAATACATAAATCGAACCCATCTTCCATCACTCCAAAAAAAAAAAAATGAAGCTCAGAATAATCATTTTCCAGCAAGTAAATAGCAACAGGGGATGGAGGCAAGTCAAGAACAGCTCACCAGCCTGAGCCGGAGGTACGGGCTTGGAGGGGAGCTTAGACGACTGCTTGGCTAGAGGCTGAGGCTGAGATTTCTTAGGAGGAGCGGCGGCGGCGGCGGCCTTCAGCTGCTGAGCTGCGATCAGCTGCGTAAGGTCCTCGGCGTCATCGTCAACCAACAAATCGAAAGGGTTCAAAGTCGCCATTTGAGATGAAAAAATCAGCGGAGAAGAGCAAAACGCCCAAAACACTCGAGGATTCTACTTGGAAAGGCGACTAGGAAACCCTAAGTAAACAAGTCCTCCATGGTAAAATTACACACAGAGATCTGTAAACAAGAGGGGATTGGATTGAGTTAGAGAGAGGAAAGAGAATAAGGTAGAGAGAGAAATAGAGAAACCCTAGCCGCAATAGAAGAGTGAGCTAGCGAGTGAAACCTAATCTCAATTTATCGTTGTTCTAGTTGCTGCTGTTGCCTGTTGCTCTCTACAAGAGCTGGCGTGGCGTGTGATTATAATATTCATTAGTTTTTTTTTTTTTTTTTTTTTTAATAAAGAAACATGCCAAGGTTTAGTCTTATCTTTTCAACAATTAATAATTGAATAATACAAATTTTAACATTAATTATTGTATTGGATTGCGAATAATAATTGAAAAATAATGTAATTAAAATACTATATGCAATGCTTCAAGTTAAAGTTGTTTTAATTTTGTTCCAAGTTTTATTAAACGATTTTTTCTATGAATATAAATATAAATATTATTACAATCAGCTTATAATTAAATTCGCCTGTCCTGCATTTATTTATATATATATATATAATTTAAACTCTAAATTTTACCCCTAATCTTCAATTCTTAAATCTAAATTCAAATCTTAAAAAAAAAAAAAAAAAAATTGGCAGGATAAAGGTGGGACATGTTATTAGCGGGTCATTTAGCATTTTTCATTAGATATACATTAATTAAGGTTTATTTATTGATAAATTATATAAAAATTGTGTTAAATGGATGCAAATCATTTAATGAACTGAAAATTATAATTTTTTACACAAATATATCGTATTAAATAGATTTTAATAAGTATCATTAAATAATGATTAGTCATTTTGCCTTTGTTTTATGTGAATTTACATCAATAATATAATTTAATACATATTTTTTCATATTTTATATTTTTATTATTATATTATAAAATTTTATTAATGTAAAAATTTTAGTTAATTGTAATTTTATTTCAAGTATTAATATATAAATTTTTTAATAGTAATCCATGTAATTTTGAATTTGATAATGCATCATTTAGTTTTAAATTTTGAAATAAGTTGATTGATAAATTATTTTATATTTTTTTAAATTAGTTGTCATATATTAATAAAAAGATAAATAAAATAAAAAAAAATACATCCTATTGTCATTTTTAAATTATTATTATTAAAACTCTTAAATTTTAAATATAAAAAATTTTAAAAAAGTTTAAATTTCTTAAATAATTTTTTACTAAAAAATTATTTAAATATATATCTTAATATATTTATTTAAAAATAATTCACACTTTCTAATTTAATTGAAATTTTAATTAAATATTTTCTCAATAATTATTCTTTATAGTATAAGATAATATTTTAACAATTGAAATTCAAAAATATTTAAACGCAAAGTTGATTTTATTTTTAGTAATTGATATAATTTTATATTTAATAATATTTATTTATTTTTAAATTTTAAAATAAGTTAATTAATATATTATTTTTTATTTTTTTAAATTAGATAATTTTATTTCATATATCGATAAAAGGATAAACAAAATAAAAAAGTATATCATATGACAATTTTAACATTATTATTATTATTAAATTTCATAAATAATATTTTAGTGAATATATATATATATATATATATATATATATATATATACACATGGTGGTTAGTCTGCGGTGTTTCAAAAGAAATTGGAGATGCAGCCCTATACTGTAATACTGCATCAAACATTTGGAAGGAATTGGCCTATCATTTTGCTGGTAACAATGCAACCAGAAATTTTCAACTGAAGAGGCAGATACATCTCCTTTCACGAGGTAGTGATTCAATTTCCACTTATTATGCCCAGCTTCGAAAGATATGGGATGAATTGAACGAACTATTTGTTGGAATTAATCGAGCTCAAGGTTATACTGATTTTGATCAGTGTATGGAGTTTCTAATGGAGTTAAACGGGTCTTATAATGCTGTGCATAGTCAGATATTGCTTTTGGACCCACTTCCATCTGTCTCACAGTTATATGGAAAGTTAGTTCAAGAAGAATCTCAAAGAGTTATGAGTGCATCTCCATCACAAATGTCATCAATGTTTGTTTCTTATTCTGCACTTAAGGCTAATTTCAGAATTGATCAATATGAGAAGAATAAAAAGAACATTGTTTATGAGTTTTATAACAAGCCGGGGCATAAATGAGACTCTTGCTTCAGACTAATTGGTTGCCCACCACATTTCAAATTCGCAAATACTAATACTAATAAAGGGAAGAATACTTCTTATTCACCAAGGCCTTGTTCTCCACAAGCAGCACAGGTTACACATGATTCTAGCACTGAAATGCCAGTTCAACAAACCTCTTCTTAATCTAATGTTTCTACTGTAATTGGTTTAGCAGTAGTTCAACCTCTAGATTGTCTTACTCCAACACAATTGCAGCAACTAGCCATTTATATACAATCTTTGAATAATACTGCTACTTCTATGTCTCAGCCTTCACTTTCTCATCAGACAAATAATGTGATTTCCAATGGTAATTTTTCTTCAGAAGATACTGTATATTCCATGGCTTGTTCGCAGATTATCACTCATAATTCATCTGCGTTTGTTTCTATTTCTTTTTTTCAAAACTCAATTAAACTTCCATACGGTACACATGCCCAAGTAACACATATTGGATATGTTTCATTGACTTCTACTCTTAAACTTTCCAATGTTCTTTATTGTCCATCTTTTCAATTCAATTTACTTTCAGTTTCAAAGCTCTGATACCATATTAAATAGAATATCAGGATGAGATAAAAGCAGAGAGAAAAATAAATTTGCTAATTATAAAACTACCATAAAATGGAGAACAATAGGCTTTATATAGTTCCTAATTTACAATAGTGGTTACTAACTATTTACTTACTCATTAACTACTTTCTCTCTACAAACAAAATTAAGGAAGTGCATTTGTGTTTGGAAGTTGGGACAAAATTCCTTGGAATTGCCTCTATATATATTATTGTGGTTTCAGCCTGTAAATGCCACAAGTCATGGCTAGAAAGAATGCTTGTTCAAAATTATCTCTAACATTATCTATGCCCATGATGAACAAGCTATAATCACTTAGAACTCTCAAACCTAATTTCAATGTGTTTTTCGAATATCTCATAATTCTATCGATCCGTGTCCTCCGCTACCACCATAGATCTCATTTTTTATCCCAATTAGTGTCGCAGCGCAAAACTTGCAGATTGGGTGACAATTCGAGTCCATAAATACATATCCAAAATTCAAGCAACATAAAAATAACAGTCAGTAACCAACAAGGATGGCCAAATTATGCTCATTTTCTTTGAAAACCCAATTCCAGGCTTAATAATAATCCTCCAACCTGGGATACCTGATAATTTTGCTTCTGCTGTATGTGAGCACAGCTCAAGATTCACATTGCAGACTCACTATTCTGCCTGGTTAATGGATCTACTCTCATGTGCTTTGCAAACATCTTCACACTCCAGGATCTCCTCTCAGTTCTCACTGTTATGCAGGTTTGATGGGCAACAACTGCTTGAAGACAAAATCAAGGTCATCAATTTTTTTTGAGCTAAGAACTACTAGTTCAATTCACATGGGTTATAATGATCGTTGAGGACAAAATCAAGTTCATCAATTTTTTTTTCTTAATGATAATTGGTATATTGAACTCAAGGTGATTATAATAGTTATAACGATAGCTAAAACTTGATATATATGTATATCCTAAAATCATTTCCATAACAAGAAAAAAAAAAAAAAAACCCTACTTACTTTTTGTTGGAGATGACACATGCAACTCCTATAAATAGAGAAACGACAATGGGTGTAATAGAAACTGAGTGGTGGGGTGATGGCTGTCAAATCCACTAGAAATTAAATTAATTGAAATTACCAGTTTTGAAATATTTTATGTAGTAAGTGGTAAATCCAGGTTGAATCATAAAGACTGAATTATTAAATTTCGTGCATTTGTATAATGAAAAAAGAAACAAAGGTGGGGGGTGGGGAGGTAATTCGCAATCCAAAGAAGAAATCAAAAATAAAAAATTAAGACATAAAATTAAATAAGAAACTCTCAAATTAAACAAACTTTAGTCCATGGTGATTCGCATTCCAATGCATTGATTCGATTATAGACAAAAGAAATACAATTATCTCTTATTGAATATTTAACGTAGATTTACCAAACAGTGAGGTAAAATCCCTAACTTCCCTATACTCATCAATTCGAGCCTAGCACTCTTGTTGACTCTAATTATTAACTGAATTGGTATTAAGCAATCCTCATCAAATTAATAACTGCTTTAAGAAGAGGAAGTAGTTAAGCTGAACAATAATTTATGAAGCATAAATTATTTAATTCACCCTATTGTTTCCTTAAGTTATTATCAAAAACTGGGATCATAATCAATAAAACCTAATTGCTACTCACGTTCAATCTTACACAACAATTATGGATTATACAGATGAACTAGCAATTAATCACATCAAATAATTAACTAATAGGCATTTTTAGCAAATCATTCAATAGATCAAAGTCAATGAAATCAGAAAATAATAGATATTCAAAAAGATATAAATTAAATTAAGAACCTGATCTCACAAATCATGCAAAAGAACTTGAATCCCTTGAACTAAATTAAAAACTTAGTCACTCATGTTCATGGCTTACAGAAAATTAAAGAAGAAAATTGAAGAATTATAGAATGTGAATGGAGAACGAAGGTCTAATCCCTTGTGTCGACTGCTGCCTTTTCTATTTATAATAAATGGCATAGGGTTAGGTTTTTAAAGTCCCTGAGGTGTTAAGAGTCTTTCTCTTTGTCAAAAACTGCAACTGGAGCAAAATTAGGAAACTGATTGTCGACGGATACAAGGCCTGTGTATCACTACACGGCCCCGGGCCGTGTAACTTACTAGAGCTGAATGGGTATGTTTTGCATTGGCACAGAAGGTTACACAGATCTCCAGGATTTACACGGGTCAAGTTATACGGTCTGTGTACTTTGTTTCTTCGTCAGTTCTCTAGATTTCTTCTGGCAAAATGTTACACGGGTCCGTGGTTGTGCTTACACGACCCGTGTACTTTGTATTAATAACACTTCTCAATCCTTCGACCTTTCCAAGCTTTCTTCCACACTTCTATGCTCTGGGACTTACCAAAACCCTGAAAATATAGCAAGAGTCAAATTAATGCCAATGCTAAAAATTTCTCCATTTAACACAATTATTCCAATAACTCTCTAAACATATGCCTAATAGATAATTATACTTTAATCAACTGAATTATGCATCAAGATACCCTAGAAACACTAAATATGATGGGAGTAAAATTAATAAATTATGCACTTATCAAATTCTCTCACACTTATTCCATGCTTGTCCTCAAGCATGACTTAAACTCTCAATCAACTACACTTAGAAGTTTCTTAACTTCACCCTATCACAACATTCTCTAACAAAAGATTAAAAGTTTGAAAGAAGAGGCAAGTAAGGTAATAACCATCATAATAAATTCCATCAACAGCATACCAATATATCAACAATTCTCCAACACAAAACAAAAGGCTTGAAATCAATTAAGTTCACACAATTAAAGTTCCATAAAATTTTAAATCAATACACACCAAAACACAAGGCTAATTTATCAAGACACAACAACTATAGTTCTTTGCAAATTTTAGGGGAGATAGAAATGAACCATTTTTTTTTTATATTTGAAATTGATACTTCTCTCTTGTCACAGTTACTTTTTTTTTTTTTATTTCAACCGTCACCTTCAGAAAAGTACCTTGCTCATATTCTAACTAGCTTTTGGCTTGAGAATCGACATAGGGTTCATGAAGACCCCTGGTTAGTTTGCTTAACTAAATAGCGAAGCAATTTTCAAGTTCAGCTTTTTTTTTTTTCTCAATTTATGTATCTACATATTATAAAGTGCCCTGATAGATTAAACAAAATTTTGAAATATGCATGACACTAGTTTAAAGCACACATAACTAATCATTTCACCATTAAATCAAGCCTAAATGATTTATGCAGAGAAAAAAATTGTTCTATGGTATGGAGAAGAGGGAAAATCCATCATTAAAGTTACTATTACTTTGCCTAAAATCTCAAAAATTCAACCTAAAATAGAAAAGTCATTTCAAGGACAAAGCACTTATCTCCTAGAGTTAATATAGAATCATGAATCAAGCTTATAAGAATAAATTTTATTTTTTATTTTTTTATTTTTATTTTTATTTTTATTTTTTTTTCAAAAATTGCAGCAACAAATTTCTCCTCCCCCACACTTAAAACTTACATTGTCCCCAATGTAAAGCTCAAATGCAAAAGAAAAGAAAAAAATAAATCCTAGAAAATAAAAAAAGACAAGGGAAAGAAAACAAATCTGATTGTGGCTAACAAACCACCCACGGGTTGCCTCCTAAGAAGTATTTTTGTTTATCATCGTTAGCTCGACATGGCAAAGCTCCTTAATCCACATAAATTGGGTTACTCAATTTGAGCTCCTCCACTGTATGCTCCTGAAACCCCTCATAAAATGGCTTGAGTTTATGACCGTTGACCTTGAACACCTTGTTAGTTCCTAAACTTTGAATTTCAACTGCACTATAAGAAAACACATTAGTAACAACAAAGGGTCCAATCCAACGAGAACACAACTTACCAGACATCAGTTTCAATATAGAATTATACAATAAAACTTTTTGCCCAATCACAAACTGCTTCCTTAGAATTAGTTTGTCATGGAATGCCTTAGTCTTTTCGTTATAGATCTTAGAGTTTTCATAAGCCTCAAGTTAAATTTCCTCTAATTCCTATAATTGTAATTTTCTTTCCACACTAGCAGTATCCAAATCCAAATTACAATGTCTAACAACCCAATAAGCCTTATGTTTTAACTCAACAAGAAGGTGACACAACTTACCAAATACCAATTTGTAGGGGGACATACCTATGGGTGTCTTATAAGCAGTCCTGTAAGCCCACAAAGCATCATCAAGTCTAAGGCTCCAATCTTTTCTATTTGGCTTCACTGTTTTTTCCAAAATAGACTTGATCTATTTGTTAAACACCTCTGCTTGCCCACTTATTTGAGGATGATAAGTTGTAGATACTCTATGGAAAAAACCATATCTCCTCAATAATGCCTCAACAGTTTTATTGCAAAAATGTGTGCCCCGGTCACTGATTAAAGCTCTAGGAACTCCAAACTTGCCAAAAATGTTTGACTTAATAAAACCTACAACAGCTTTAGAATCATCAATCTTGGTGGCTTTGGCTTCCACCCATTTCGAAACATAATCAACAGCAAATAATATATAAACAAAGCCAAAAGAAGAAGGAAATGGACCCATAAAATCAATGCCCACACATCAAAAATCTCACAAACAAGTATTGGATTCTGAATCATCTCATTCCTACAGGTTAAACTTCCTGTTCTTTGATATTGTTCACAATTTTTGTAAATCAAATATGAATCACGAAATATAGTGGGCCAGAAAAAACTACAGTCTAATATTTTTCTACCTGTTCTCTTGGGTCCACATGCATAGGCATGACAAAAAGTAAGAATAGATTGAATCTCATTATCAAGAATACATCTCCTAATAATTTGATCTGAACAAAATTTCCACAAATACGGGTCATCCCACACATAATACTTAGCCTCACTTTTCAATTTCTCTTTCTTAGCTCTACTTAAATCAAAAGGCACAACCTTAGTAACCAAATAATTCACCAAATCAGTATACAAAGGGATCATACCTTGCAATTTAAATAACTGCTCATCAGAAAAAAGTTCCTACAAAGGAACTGGATCTTCTTGTGTCACTAACCTGCTCAAATGATCTGCTACCAGGTTCTCAGCTCCTTTCTTTAATTTGAAGATCAAATTCTTGCAGTAAAAGGATCCATTTAATCAACCTTGATTTTGCTTCCTTCTTTGCCAAGAGATACTTCAATGTTGAATGATCAGAGAAGATAATTATTTTAAAACTAAGCAAATATGATCAAAATTTATCTAAAGTAAAAACTATAGCCAAAAACTCTTTTTCGGTCGTAGAATAATTGCACTGAGCTGAATTGAGTGTTATGAATGCATAATAAATCATATGAAAGAGCTTTCCAACACACAGCCCTAAAACTGCTCCCATTGCATAATTAGTCGCGTCACACATAATTTCAAATGGTATAGTCCAATCAGGAGCCTAGATAATAGGGGTGATGTTAATACAGATTTCAATTTTTCAAAAGCCTCATTGCACTCTTCACTGAACTCAAAAGAAATATCTTTTTGCAAGAGTCTAGACAAAGGCAATGCTATTTTAGAGAAATCCTTAATGAACCTACGATAGAAACCTATGTGACCAAGAAAAGAGCGTACTTCCTTCACAGTTGTGGGGTAGGGTAAGTTCACAATTAAATCAATTTTAGATTTATCCACCTCAATACCCCTATTAGAGACAACATGACCCAAAACAATCCCCTATTCCACCATAAAATGATACTTCTCATAATTTAAAACAAGATTTTTCTTAATGCATCTCTCAAGAACAGAAGTCAAATGATGTAAACATACATTAAATGAATCACCATATACAGTAAAATCATCCATGAACACCTCAATGCAATTATCAATGTAATATGAAAATATGCTCATCATGCATCTCTGAAATGTGGCAGGTGCATTACAAAGCCCGAAGGGCATCCTTCTAAAAGCAAAAGTTTCAAAAGGGCAAGTGAAAGTAGTCTTATCTTGATCCTCCGGTGCAATCACAATTTGATTATATCCAAAAAAGCCATTGAGAAAGCAAAAATAAGACTTACTTGCTAACCGCTCAAGCATCTGATCAATGAATGGCAGGGAAGTGGTCCTTCCTTGTTGTTAAATTCAACTTACGGTAGTCTATACACATTCGCCATCCACTCTAAATCCTTGTTGGAACAAGTTCAATATCTTGATTTGCTACCACAGTGACTTATGATTTTTTTGGCACTACTTGGACTGGACTTACCCATTTGCTGTTTGAAATTGGGTAAATAACTCCTGCATTCAGTAGCTTTAAAATCTCATTCTTCACAACCTCCATCATCTGTGGGTTGAACCTCCTTTGAGCTTCTCTACTTAGTTTAGCCTCATCCTCCAGTAAAATCCTGTGCATGCACACTGATGGACTTATACCTTTGATGTCAGCTATTGTCCATCCAATTGCTTCCTTGTGTACCCTTAGAACCCTAGTCAATCTTTCTTCTTGAATCTTTGTCAAATTGCTTGAGATGATAACTGGAAGTCTCTCACTATCTCCCAAGTAAACATACTTCAAATGCTCAGGTAAAGGCTTGAGTTCAAGAACTGGTGCCTGCACCACAGAAGGTAATAATTTTGTGTGAAATATAGGTAAGTCGATCTTTGATACTCCATACCTTTTTTGAACAGGAGGTAATGACTGCAATGCTATTACTGCATCTTGAACAATGGCTGATTGGTACTGACTTCTTGAATTCCTTAACTAATCACCACTTCTAACTCATCCTTTATGTTTAACTCAAAAACATCCTGCACAAATGTATCAACAACATCAATAGAAAAAATAGAATGGTCATCCACAGGATACTTCATGGCATCAAAGATATTAAATTTGACAGTCTCCCCATCAAACTCCATAGTTAAGGTATCATTATCCACATTAATTTTTTTCTTGGTAGTTTTTAGGAAAGGTCTTCCAAACAAAATCAAAGCTGACTTTGATGTGGGAACACTATCCTCTATATCCAGAATGTAAAAATCTGAAGGAAAAAACAATTCTCCAACCTACACCAACACATCCTCAACTACTCCCAATGGGTAAGCATTAGAAGGATCAGCTAATTGAATAATAACACTAGTTTCTTTCAAAGGACCCAAATTTAAAGTTTGAAAAACTGAATTTGACATAACATTAATAGATGCTCCTAAATCTGCCATTACACGTTCAAATTTAGAATCACCTATTCTGCAGGGAATAGAAAATGAACCTGGATCCTTACATTTAGGGGGTAATTTTTACTGAATTAATGCCAACACATTTTGTAACACCCTCCCTGTAGCAATTCCATACATTCTACTGTTCCCGTGACCGGTGTAGGTCCGGACAGTTAGAACGTCTGGAAAAATATTTAAACTAAAGTGAGGAACCTTAATTAACTCAAATATTAATAAGAAAAATTTAGGAAAAATTTTAGAAATAAAATACAACCAAGTTAAATGAGCCGGTGCCCTAGCAATAGGTAATCTAGTGAGAAGTTACAGTTCTCGCAACTAGGAGCCCTAAACTAGAGAGAAAATTCATAAAATAATTTTTGAGACTCCAGAGAAGAGTCATTGAGGTTTCTATGACATTAGAATGCCAAGAAATAACTTAGAAAATTTTTTCAATTGGTACAGACAATTTTAGTCTGTTAAGCCAAACGGAGGGCATTTTGGTCATTTCGTCTTTAAAGATGATTTTTGGCCGACTTGTCCAGTTAAGTAAATAATTATTATGATATAAAATATCAATAAATATTACTAAAAATTGAATTGAAAATGAGTAGAAAAGAAAAAAAAAAGAAAATGAAATAAAACTCAAATTATGACATCACATGATGTCATTAGTTAACTCTCCACCAATCACAATTAAGCAAACTCATTAAAAAGGGATAAAATGAGTTAAAATTGAAAACACAATCTGCTATCCATCACCTTCTTCCCGTTAAAACACACCTCCGTCTCTCTTCCTCCATTAAAGCATCTCCTAAGCTCCATTTCTCACTCAACTACACCATAAAACCTCATAACCTCTTTATGAAAAATTGATCTTACACCTTGGGCAAGTTAGAGGCAGCAATTTGAAGAGGAAAAAGTGAAGGAAAAATTGAAGTTAGCTAAGGAAAAATTCTGCTCAAAGAGGTTAGTGCCATATTCTTTGCTTTTAAATCTTTCTAAACATGAATTTGAGCTAAGTTAAGTTGAAATTTTGATAAAAATTGAATTAATGAGGCATGATTATGTTCCATGAAATTTTGGCAGCCTTGACATGAGTTAGGGTTAGGAGAATTCTTTGATTTAAAGTGACATATTAGCTACCCCTAGTATAAATTATATGATTAGTATAGCAAATTAAGAGTAAGATGCATGAATTGGAGGCTTGGTCAATTAGGGTTAGGGTTTTGAAATTTAATTTTGGTGGTGAATGAAAATGGACATAAACTAAAGTTGTAATGGTAAATTAGTGACCATTTGGCTATGTTTGATTAGGAAATTAAGTGATTTGTGCAATGGGAATTGAGGTTATGTATGCTGTCCAGTGTGCACTGCATGTATGGATGTGAGTTCAGCATGTTTGGGCAGTCATAAATGGAGTTGTATAGGTTCAATTGGTGCAAGGTTAATTGGACATGAAACTAGACACATAATGGCACAACTTTGATGAAGAAACCCTGCCCAGAAACTAAACCAAGTTGACTTAAAAATTGCCCTAATTCGAGTGACTTGCATTCTGCCTGGGCAAAATGACCAAATGAACAGTATTTATTCATTTGGTCATAACTCAGTGTAGAAGGGTCAAATTGACCTGAAATTTTACTAGCAGATAGCTGAGACATAGACCTACAACTTTCATGAGAACACAAATCCAAATTCTGACCATAACCTAGTCAAATTGTAACTAAACTTAGGTCACCAAATCTGGCAGAACCAAATTGCCCAGAAAATCTGGGTATAGGTCAATCCGGCCAGTTATGGTAAAATGACCATAACTTGAGCTACAAAACTCCAAATGGAGTGATTCAAAAAAAGAAATGTAACTAGACACAATAAGAAACAACTTTCATGAAGACAATGTTGCCAAATTCCTACTGTACAAATAACCAATGGAACAGTAAACTTAGTGCTTGAAATCTGAAAATTGTGAATAACTAATACTAAGCTTTGAAATGGTATTGGCAACCAATACCAACAACTTTAGAATGCAAAATGTGGTATCTTAGTGAACTTAGGTTCAACAAATTTATTATGTATTAAAAATTCAATAATTTGAGTGAATAGTGATGTGAATAGTAATACAAAGACACAAAGTATAAGAATTAAATTGGTAGAGAAAATTAAGGCATGAAATTTGGAATCCATGAAATGTTTATGAATTACTTGGAATAGGTAATTGAGATTTATACTCCCACACCAATAGAGTTCATAATATATTAGCAATACAACTTGAAGTATGAAATATACTTGACATGAATAAATTGTTGAATGAATAAATGAGATAAAAGTGTCATTTGGGATTTAGGTTCCCATCAAGAGAGAAATGAAAGATGTTTTGAATGTGAATGGTACATGAGATCAAATGAATTGTGATCAATATGAATGATGTGAGGAATGTATGAATATTATGATGAATGTATAAATTATGAAATTTGTCATGAAATAATGAAGTCACAAAACACAATATATATTAATATTTAATGATATTATGTGCCCTTGTATTGCCTAGACATGTGTGTCAGATTGGATAGATTGGTATGACAATGGGGTATTATTTTAGCAGTATTGTGAAATGCTTTATGCCTGTATTCATAGCTTTATGCCCGTATTCATGGCTTTTATACCCGTATTCATGGCTTTTATGCCCGATTATGTGTTATCATGGCTTTTTAGCCATACTGACTGTATACGTGATTGACGTTCTGCGTCCCATGGTATGACGGCCCGAGGCACTGCGGTGTCTAGTGCCAATGACCAGTTATCCAGTTTAGTCAGCCTGTTATAGGTTACTTGGGCAGTTTAATTTATTAAAATAAGTTACGAATATTAGCAATTAAAAATGCTTGAAAACAAATAAATGAATTTGAAGTTCTGAAATAAATTAGATTAGCACCAAAAATTTATTTCTTAGAATGGTCTGAAGTAAATGATATTAGTTCTAAAAAAAAAAAATAATAAATATTACGAAATGATTGTAAACAACTTAGAAAGTATCAAGGAAGTGATAAAAAGACTAGTAGGAAAATTATAACTTAATAACATTACAAATGCGACTTATATAAGAATATAAGTATGAGTTTAAATTTTAGATTATTCGTATATGGCACATTATTAATGCAAATTTCTGAACTGAGCACCTCCAAAGAAGAACATGGCAGGATAGAGGACAGTTAATATTAGAAACTAAATTAATTATAAATCTAAATTATTCGAACTATGGTTTATTTCTACTTTTATTTGTATATTATTTTCTTGCTATATTATTGCACCACTAAGCAGCAATGCTTAGCGCGATGGATTTGTTTCCTCGCACAGGTACTGAAGTTAAAGCCCAGCGAATACTAAACAGAGATTTTGGAGTTCTGATCTGCAGAGTGTCAAAAGTTGTCACCTCTTCAGCAATGCATGTAGATAGGGCTCACATTAAGCATATCATGTATTTTGTGTATGTTATTTATTTTTTATATTGTAACATAAATTAGCAAATTGTAATTAATTTGTATATCGTGTAAATTAAGGATTTATGTAATTATTGCAAATCATGTAAATTAATGCAAATTTGAGAATTTTACTATAAGAATGGAGCATGAATGAATTTGTACAAATGAGTACAGATTTGAATTAAATAATAATTTTTGAAATGATGATATGAGTATGGATGAGATTATTATTGGAAAATATTATTGAATTTTCAAATAGGTGAATAGTAAAACACGTCAAACGATAATAAAATAGGGGAAACTCCGTTAGTTTCTCCGTCGAAAAATAATCGATATTAAATATAATGAAAACAAAATTTTTAAATAAATAAAGTGAGATAAGTTAGGGTGCTCTGACACCGAATTGAGCACACTTCGCTCGGCTACACTATAGCCTGGTGAGGGGTGTTACACATTTTCTCCCACACTGATCTTTTCATTATTCCTCAACTTGCGCTTTGTAGTACATAACTCCTTAAGGAATTTAGCATACTTGGGAACTTGTTTGATCGCATCAAGTAAAGGTATATTAACCTCTACCTTCCTGAAAGTCTCCAAAATTTCTTTCTCTTGTTCTTCTTTCTTCGTCTTGGCCAACCTGCAGAGGAATGGAGGAAGAACGGAATTGTTAACCTTATTCAGTTTAGGCTCAGTATTTACCTCAACTTTAGGAACTTCAGACTCTTTTGCTCCTTGCTTATTCTTTTTCATTGCCTCATGTGGAGTCTACTTTTCAACTTCTTTCCCACTCCGCAACACTATAGCACTAGCATTTTCTCTGGGATTCATGACTGTTTGTGATGGAAGCTTTCTAGAACCTTAAGCTTACAGCTTACTCACAGATGAAGCTAACTGACCAATCTGCCTCTCTATATTTTGAATGCTATTTCTGGTCTCCTGTTGAAACTTTTGTGTATTGTTAGCCAAAGCCTTAACAATTTCATCAAGTGACATACCTTGATTTAAGGGAGGCAGAGGTGGAGGTGGTTGATTCGCTTGTGGTCTTTGCTGCTGGTATTGGTTTTGAACTGGTTGATTCCCATAACTCAGATTAGGATGATCTCGCCCTACAGCCAACTGCCTCACCAAAGAAGTTAAATTAGAAATCTGTTTCTCAATGTTAGATGTACTTACCTCATTAACCTTCATCTGTGTGTGATCCATTCTCAATCTAAACTGCTGAGAATTTGCTGCCATGTTAGCAATTAGCCTCCTTGCTTCTTCTGGTGTCTTGTCAATCAAAGCTCCTCCACTAGCAGCATCTATCATACTGCAGTCCATTGGTAGAAGTCCCTCATAGAAATACTGAATCAAAATCTGCTCACTTATTTGATGATGGGACAACTTGCACATAGTTTCTTAAAGCATTCCCAATACTCATACAAACTCTTTCCATTATACAGCCGGATGCCACAAATTTCTTTTCTTATGTTGGCAGCACATGAAGTAGGAAAATACTTCTTCAGAAATATCTGTTTCATCCCATTCCATGAGTTGATGGATCCAGAATGAAGGTAATACAACCAATCCTTAGCTATTCCTTCCAGTGAAAAAGGGAAAGCTCGAAGCTTAAGCTCAAGGAGGAAACTCCTTGAGGTTTCATGCTGGAACACACAACATGAAATTCTTTTAAATGCTTATGTGGATCCTCACCTGCAAGACCATGAAATTTAGGCAACAAATGGATTAATCCAAATTTTAACTCAAAAGCAACATTTAAAGCAGGGTATTGAATGCACAAAGGCTATTGGTTCATATCAGGAGTAGCCAACTCTTTCAAAGTTCTAGCAGCCATGGTTTCATTTTCAGAATTTGAATCTGAATCTGAATCCGAACTTAACTCCCTTAAAGATTGGACTCCTTCAGATATACTCGAAATATGTCTAGCTTGCTTAGCCAATTTTCTGAACTGTTTAGCTGTTTTTTCTACTTCTGGATCAAAGGTCAACTCACCAGATTGAGAAGTTCTTATCATAAACAAAAAAAAATCAAAGTAAAAACAGAAAAATGCCTCAAAACCTTAGAAAACGATGGAATTTGGCCTCAAGAGGGTGGGGATTTATTGGTCTTGATCAGAATGTTATTTTCTTCAAAATAGGTATGGGCCGCCCTCCTAATTAAACCAAAAATCTACCGATGAATAATAACTCTGTAATTTTTTTTCCAAAAACCTAAAAACAGCAATAGCTCACAAACAAAATTAATAACAGAATATCCTAATACTAAAAACACAAAATTCAATAAATTTCAGTTCTCGGCAACGGCGCCAAAATTCTTGATGGCTGTCGAATCCACAAGAAATTAAATTAACTGAAATTATCAGTTTTGAAATATTTTCTGTAGTAAGTGGTAAATCCAAGTCGAACCCTAGAGACTAAATTATTAAATTTCGTATATTGATGTAATGAAAAAAGAAACAAATGTTGGGGGGGGGGGGTAATTCACAATCCAAATAAGAAATCAAAAATCAAAAATTAAGATCTAAAATTAAATAAGAAACTCTCAAATTTAACAAACTTCAGTTCAAGATAATTCGCATTCCAATGCATTGATTCGATCATAGACAAAAGAAATACAATTATCTCTTATTGAATACTTAACGTGGATTTACCAAATAGCGAGGTAAAATCCCTAACTTCCCTATACTCATCAATTCGAGCCCAGCACTCTTGTTGACTCTAATTATTAACTGAATAGGTATTAAGCAATCCTCATCAAATTAATAATTGCTTTAAGAATAGGAAGTAGTTAAGCTGAACAACAATTTATGAAGCATAAATCATTTAATTCACCCTATTGTTTCCTTAGGTTATTATCGAAAACTGGGATCATTATCAATAAAACCTAATTGCTACTTACATTCAATCTTACACAATAATTACGGATTATGAAGATAAACTAGCAATTGATCACATCAAACAATTAACTAATAGGTCTTTTTAGCAAATCATTCAATAGATCAAAGTCAATGAAATTAGAAAATAATAGATATTCAAAAAGATATAAATTAAATTAAGAACCTGGTCTCACAAATCATGCAAAAGAACTTGAATCCCTTGAACTAAATTAAAAACTTAGCCACTCATGTTCATGGCTTACAGAAAATTAAAGAAGAAAATTGAAGAATTCTAGAATGTGAATGGAGAACGAAGGTCTGATCCCTTGTGTCGACTGCTGCCTCTTCTATTTATAATAAATGGCCTAGGGTTAGGTTTTTAGAGTCCCTGAGGTGTTAAAAGTCTTTCTCTCTGTCAAAAACTGCAACTGGAGCAAAATCAGGAAACTGATTGTCGACGGATACACGGACCGTGTATTACTATACGGCCCAGGGCCGTGTAACTTACTAGAGTTGAATGGATATGTTTTACATTGGCACAGAAGGTTGCATGGGTCTCCAGGATTTACACGGTTCAAGTTACACGGCCCGTATACTTTGTTTCTTCCTCGGTTCTCTGGATTTCTTCTGACAGAATGTTACACGGGTCCGTGGTTGTGCTTACACGACCTGTGTACTTTGTATCAATAACGCTTCTCAATCCTTCGACCTTTCCAAGCTTCCTTCCATACTTCTATGCTCTGGGACTTACCAAAATCCTGAAAAATACAGCAAGAGTCAAATTAATGCCAATGCTAAAAATTTATTCATTTAACACAATTATTCCAACAACTCTCTAAACATATGCCCAATCGATAATTATACTTTAATCAACTGAATTAGGCATAAAAATACTCTAGAAACACTAAATGTAATAGGAGTAAAATTAATAAATTATGCACTTATCATGGAGATATTATGTGAAGTTATGCTATTCGAAAATATTCACCACATTCCTTCTTCAATTTCCTAATGAGATGACATAAGCCATCCCAACCCTTGCCATTCCTACATCATCACCGTATCAAACATTACCTAAGCCTGAAATGCCCAATTTGGAATTAGCAGATATCTCTCCTTTGAAGACGATTCCTTTTCCACAAACTTAAATGGCACTGCCATCACTTATTCAACTCAGACAACTTTTTGTACTAATCTTTCCTCTTTAAACAAGGGATTGAGATCCTATCAACCATCCATTTTATTCTTTTAAACCAACCTTTGAAATAAATGTTACAAAATTTTTACAAGGCTTGTGATATCCAGAGGCTTTATGTACAAATTGAAAGAAAAAGAGAGAAAATAAAAAAAGAAACCTGCAAAAATCTCCCAAATTAGTTGCATATTCTTTATCTTATTCTCTCTCACCCTTCCTTCTCACCTAAAAGTATGCTTTACTGATGAATGGTTGACAAAATCTAGAATCCAGGCAAAACTGAGAGGTCCGCTATGCCTCTTGGCAGATCTGAAATTTTCTTCAGCAAAACAAGCTTGTTCTTCCTGATTCTTTCATCTTCCTGCTTGCAGGCAAAAGCAATGTTAAGCTGTACTTCTGTACACATCATATGATGTAAAAGATGGAATATATCAATTGCTTACCATAAAATAAAGTTGTCACAAAATTAAAATGAAATAAAGCAATTGATGTACAAAAAACATGAATAAATAATAATAATCAATCTCAAAATCTTGCATAGGTTAGGTTTTCCTTGTACTAATAATATAAACGTGATAAACAACAACGAAAAAGAAAATCCTAACCTCCTTAATGACAAGTTTCTGGTTGGATCAACAGAACATAAATAAAAATAAATTATTATGGAGAAATATTTACGTTTATATGCTCTAGAGAGCAGCAGAACAGGAGGATACAAACGGCGAAGTCTTTGACATAGTATGGACTATGGAGAGGCATCAAGGTCTTAGACACAAGCCTCAACAGGCGCATTTTATGCACATTTTTATGCTTTAATTCACTCTGTATTGTAGTGCACACCAAGCAAGGGGTAGGGTCAATTTTGGCCTTTTATATGAGTTATCATGCGCGAATCATACGCTCTAATCGATAAAGAAAGGAGGCTCCTATTATTACCAGCAAAACCAATTCTAAATTAAAATATATTTTTTTAGTAAATAATTTTTAAATATTGGTTTTTTATTATTATTTAGAAAAGGTCGTAAGTGATCAAACTATAGAGTACATTTTTGAACCACGAGTGGCCCAATAAAAGAAGAACAAATGGACCGAGCCCATTACAAGTCTTGAGAGTCGGTGTTGAATTAGGAAGCGGCCTAGAAGTATAAATATGTAAAGCCCTGGAACTAGGGCAGCGCTTAATTCAACTGAAAGGGGAAGTGAATTCGGGGAAGTGATTGCAATTTGCGTTTGTGAGAGAGAGAGAGAGAGTCTAATTCGCAAAGATGGCAATGGCAGCAGAAGATGATGAGTTCTACCTTCGATACTACGTGGGACACAAGGGGAAATTCGGCCACGAGTTTCTTGAGTTCGAGTTCAGGCCAGATGGCAAGCTTCGTTACGCCAACAACTCCAATTACAAGAACGACACCATGATCCGCAAGGAAGTCTTCCTCACCCCTGCCGTCGTTAAGGAGTGCCGCCGTATCATCTCCGAGAGCGAGGTTTTCTTTCTTTTTCCTTCCACTTTTGCCTTTTCTCTAAAATCTTGCTTTTTCTCTCCTAGGGTTTCTTTTGTAAAATCAAAATCTGCTCTTTTGCTTCGAAGCTTAACTGAAACCTAATCTTATATTTTTTGCACTAAATTCTTTTGTTTATGAAATCAATTCAATGGTCCGTTTGATGAGTTTTAAGCCTTTTAGCTTAATAATAGCATTGCGTTTTTTTTTTCGTCTTCTGAATTCCTGATTTAATTTGTTTTGCATTTGGAGCAGTTTTTTATTTGCAGTTTTTGTGGATATGTGATTTCTGAGTTGGTTCAAATGATTTGGGTTTCTCAGATCATGAAGGAAGATGATGCCAACTGGCCAGAACCAGACAGGGTTGGGCGACAAGAGCTTGAGATTGTGATGGGAAACGAGCATATCTCCTTCACTACCTCAAAGATTGGGTCGCTTGTCGATGTCCAGAGTAGTAAGGATCCTGAAGGACTTCGTATTTTCTATTACCTTGTTCAGGTCAGCTACTTTTACATTTATACTCTGCTTTTCTGTGTGCTTTTCCTTTGTGGCTTAGGGGTGGACATAAGTTTTGCTTGCACAACTATTTAGCATTGTATAAGTAGGGTGCGAGCCTAATTTTGCATTAAGAGAACTTTTAGATGAATAGATAGCGTATAAAGATTGCCAATGTTATTACCTGATTTGTGGTGCTAATTCTGCTTAAATGGACGCATAAGACAAATTTGTATTTTCACACTTGAAAGAAAAATATATTGTAGAATGCAGTCATGAGAAATGAATATGGCGAACATTTCCAGACTATGCTTGTGGTAAGGAACTCTGGTTTGTTGAAATGGTTATGCTCATTATGGAAGATAATTTAATTAAATGCAGACTCAAGAGTGTTATTGTTTTTTTTTTTCTTCTTTTCATTTCTTCCAAGTTCCTTATATGTCTGTGAGCAGTGATCATATGGAAAGTATATTTTTAAGGTGAGGTGGCTAGTGTATGTTTAAGGTAGATCACTTCCAGCTATTCAGAACTTATACTCTGTTTGAATCCATTTGATAGGAAAAAGAAAAATCCATGCTTGGAAGTTTCAAGGAATATGAAAAGATTTTAACCATTAAGGGTAGAATGGTCATATTAAAAAAAAATATATTTTGATATCAAGGGAGGGATAAGTCTTATTCTCCCTATTTTGATGGGAAAGTAAAGTGAGTTTTGAAGGGATGAGATTACTAATCTCTCTTATCCTTTCTTTTCCAACCTCATTAAACTTCCAAACAAGGGATAATTCTTATCCCTTCACTCTTTTCTTTCCAATCCTCTATCCAAATGAAGCGTTGTAGTGAGGTCACTAGTCTTTGAATCTTTTGTATAAAGTATAGCAGTTTTCATGTATTAAGGTGAGATGGCTACTCTGTCACTTAAGGGAGAGCACAGATTGTTTTCTTTGCAAGGTTGGTGAGGTTCATATGGAAGTAATGTTTTGATTTTTTTTATTTTATCTGATGTGTTGATCATCATAGTGTAGTTATTTACATTGTGATCACTAGTCATCATGTAAACACTGGGCATTTAGTATAATGCTGGTTCTTATTGGCGTTTTATGTGGTTGCAGGACTTGAAGTGCTTTGTTTTCTCCCTCATCTCACTACATTTCAAGATCAAGCCTATTTAAGTGCCCTTATGCTGATCACTCAATTTGTATCAAGGGGTTATTTTTGTGTTAATGAATTTTGCTTGTAGGATTTGTTATTTGCATGACTCGATAGTTTTGTTGCTTTTCGAGGAACTGTTTGAGCTGTGTAATGTCGTATGGGCATATGGTTACTCAATTGAGGAGTAATTTCATGAAACGGAAATGCTAATGCTATGAAATTTTCCCGTTTCATTATCACAGTATTTGATTATTTGTGCAGTCACTCTCCACCCCACCCAAGATAAAAAAAGATAAATTGATGTTTTAAAAACTTTTCAGTTTAATGGAGCATTAAAATGTATCAATTTCCAAAATAAAAAAAGTGAATAAGAGATTCAGAAGTTAAATTTATTCTGATTATGGTAAATTTTCTGCCCTAAAAATAATTTGTTTTATTGAGTCTGAGAAAGGTTTAAGAAGTGCGAATTAGCTAGAGGTAACGTGAAGGAGTTCGCTGCAGCAAGTGAAGTTGGGTTGAAAAAATTCTGCTCTGCTCTCCTATTTGTCTTTTGATTGCTAGGCTACCCAGATAGATGTGGGAGTTTCCAACCTCAGATAGATCAGCTCATGCCACGTCCAGATATTTGCAATCTTATATTAAATGGCCTCTGAAATTTAAATTTGTTCTCCCTTAACGTTCTCTTCCGTTTGAAGCTTTGATGGCGTTATAGTGTTATAGAATGAGTTCAGTAGCCAAACCAATACCTAAAACATGCATTCCAAAGAAAAAGGATTCAAGTAAATTGAAAATATCAAATCCAAACAATCAACCCTACAATGTGAACACAAAATAAAACATAACACAGAGTGCTAAACTAGGAAATCTGAATAAAACTCTCTTACAAAGAGCTCTAATGAATAAACCATTGTCAAACTATCTTTAATAACCTTGAATAATACAAACTAGTATGCCAGGTTGATGTGTGGAATTGCATGCTAAAAATGATTAAACTCTATGCTACCCTGATCCTATTGGAATCTCTCAACCATGTATGTAATAGATCCTGAATGCGAAGGATACAAATAAAACCCTTTATATTAACAGACCAATACACAAGAAGTGAAATTTTACATAAGGTGCAGATCAGACCATCTTCTCTTCAACTCGGATTTCCACCGAACTTCCTTGAGCATCCCATCCAATCCATAATCCCTTTCCATGACAAGGTTGATTCCCTCGTCTGAGTACCACCCAACTCCAATGCAAAGGATACCATCTTTGTTAACATCAACATATCCTGTGACACCACCTGGCAGCCAAAGGACAGTCACATCTTGCATGTCTACCATCTCTTCCTCCCCAAAGTAGTTTGGATTTTCAGGCAAGCTCCTCTTTTTCAAGGTTTCTGTACAAAGGTAAACATATGGGGCACTATTGCTATCTACAGTTGCCATCTCATCTCCAAATACTGGAGTAGCATTCACCCCAAAAACTTTCCACGACCCAGTCAGCTCTGAAGGCTGGGTACGTTTCCTCTGAGAAAATGGCTTTAGATCAAACTCCAGATCACTGTTCACATCATAACAGGCGTAAAATTAGTCTGCAGTAGAAGGCATAAACTTTTCATCTTTTTAGTTGGAAGGCAGGAAAACACACATGAACGGACAAGAGAAGGAAGATGGAGATATTGAAGATGGGAGACGTATGATAATAAGCAGACGTGTGAAAGACTGAAAGTAAAAAAGCGAGAAGGAAAATCCATAACCGAGGGAAATTGGAGATATTTTCCCTATTTTACCCCTTTTTAACACTTTTAACCCAAAAGCCAAGGGGCAATAGAAGATGAATATAAACCATTTTATACTTGAATAATAGGACACATAACTGTTGAGTGTTGTGAAACTGCATTAATAAATGGGAATAAAGCATCAAGTACCTGTGATCATGGATATTTGCTGGACTGACCCACTGTTCTTCATAAACAGCAACTCTCACTATCTGTATGTCTGAACCCCCATTATTGAATTCTATGGTGTGAACAATACGGAGTCTTTTGTGGCAACCTTTGACCAAACACTAAGGAGGAAAACATTAAGAAACCCATAACCATTTTTCCTAATTTAAGAGAAGAAGCTGAATAACAGGTCTGCCAAATTAAAAATGCTTCATAGCACTAACATGCCATGCTGAACTTGTTCAAATTTAGAAGTTGGAGTGAGATAATACTTGGAATCATCTACTTCACCAACCGGAATATTAACTGGACCCCGAGAATACGATCCATCCTGACAATCCATTGACAAAATCAGTCTGACCTCATTGATCAGAAAAGAACTAGTGATATATATCTGAAATCAGTGGTTGCTAGTGAAGCAACCACTGATTGAAACTAGACAAATGAAATTGTTTGAAGTAACTCCTCTACTAGCTCTCAAATAAAATGATTGCTAGTAAAAAATGTATTCATAAAAACAAGAATAAACAATTAAAATAAGGAAACTCTCATGGCATTGGAATAAAAAGCTAAGCTACACACATACACACTCACAATTCAGTTCTCTCGTCCCCGACGTGCTACAATGTCATCACTTTCTCCCAATTTACAATGTTAATTGAGCTCTGCTCAGGTAGATCATACCTCAAAGAAAACAAGCCCTGGTTCATTGCCCATGGCATCTTCTTCCAGCAAATCACTCTTTTCAAAGTCAAAAGACTTGAAATCAGGCAAAATACGACTTGTACCAAGATCACCCCTTTGGTTTGGAGGTAAAGACGCATTGACAGTTTTGTCTTCTTCTTTGATTCTATTACTGCCTACAACATGCTGCAGCACTGCGCCATAAGGATTCACCCAATTTATCTTCCTTTGGATTTGCGATATCTGTCCTTCAGATGGGGGTGACACGACTTCGATGTGAGAAAGAGTATAGCAGTCATATAAATGTTCATTCCTGCTTCCAATGTCAATGGGTTCCATTTCTGCAGTGATGGGTGAAAATACTGCTCCCACCCCCTTCCATATCCCACTTACACTACTTGCAAATGTATTCCATGCTGGTCTTATTACAGGTTCCTGAGAGAAAACTATCGATATCAGTTCTGTCATCACTTCAGATAAAAGAAATACCTTGCTTGCGTTTGCAATTGCATAAAGCATAAGAAGTAACTGCTCTCGCAGGAAAACAGAAGAGTACTCATATTCAGAAGAACATTATAAATGAATAATAGAAAGCAAATGCCCCATATAACGCCCAACAATGATAACTGTGATGAAGAAACAAAGGTCAATCTTTACCAGCTCTAATTGCCTCATAAAATGCTCCAAAAATTCTCAGATTTTGTTACAACTAGATATTAACCAAAACCAATATAATTAAATAAACTTATCAACAAAATAAACTTCACATTCCTCAGGTCAAAATTGAAGCATGAATTACCATTGTTTTTCTTCGCAATTTCAATCAAACACGACATAAAGAGAAAAATAATATTGGACATACCTGAGTTTGAAGAACAGTCTCAACCTCCATTAGCATAGCACCAGAGACCATGATTCTGCCATCTCTGTTCCGCTTCCGTCTAACCACTCTCCTCCCTCTCCTCCTCGGCTTGGTTCTCCCCTTTTCTTTCTCCGCCGCGGATTTCGCCATATCATTGTCAATGCTCCACACATTTTCCTTTTTCCCCTTTATTTTCACTCCCTCTCTGGGACTTGCATTTTGGCGGTGGCGGGGTTTGTTCTGGCATTGGGTTGTGAGACTTTTAGAGTTTAGTTTTCGAAAATTAAAGGCAAGTGAAAGATTTCGTGTGGAAAGGGATTTGAGGGTGTAGTGAAACCCCAGTCGATGATTGACGGTGAAAGAGGTCTTGCAGAGGTGGAGACATGGCGACTGCATCATCTTTCAAGCTTTAATCCAAAATTAACAAATTTCTGAGATAATAGAGAAAGTCAGATAATTGAGGCTCACTATGTGGGTTGACGATTAGAATGGTGCTAGAGGCAGAAGCCCAACAAAAAATAGGGGCCTTCAATAATACTCCGGTTAGTTTTTCAAAATCTGTGTTCTTAGGACAATTGGACCAATCAGACATTTTGATTTCTTTAAATGATGTCTAGTTTTATATATATACAAGCTAAATATTTATGTTTGTATAAATTTAATAAAAATTATTTCTTATATTTAATTTAAATTTTAATATTTTATACTTTATTAAAATTATTTTAAATTTAATCGTTAAAATTTATAACATATGATTATAATAGTCTCATTTAATATTTTACTAGCTTTTTTATAATATGCGTTACATATTGTATTCTTGTAAATACTGATTTTTTAATAGAATTTTATAAAAATTGTCATACTAATTAATTAATAGATATTAAAATATTTTGTAAATTTGTTTCTTTATTTTCTTAAGAATATGTTGTTGAAATTTTTTCAAATTTAAAATTCATTTTATTTATTAAAATAATGGTTTTGATTAACTTAATTAAGTATTGTTTAATTACTTTTTTTATTTTTTTTATTATTTTTATGTTATATTTAATTTACACATATTTGTATATTTTTGTCAATAGAAACTAATTAACACACACATGAAAAACAGATATACGATACACCCTTAGTTAAAACTATGATAATTTTAACTAAATATGCTAATCCATATATCTCATACATATTTGTAATTTTAAAACTTACAGATTTAGTTATGTAAAAATTGGTTTAAAATTCTATTTGTTTATTTTAATTTGTAATAAACAACTTTATTGAGTGGAAAATAAATAGAATTTAAGTATAAATAGAATTAATAATTTTAAATTTATATAAAATTTAAATTAATTTAAATAATAAAAATTTAAAATAAATTAATTTTTAATGGTCAATTAAATTTTGTCTCATTAAGGGTATTTTGGGTAATGCTAATATTCCCCCTCCCCTTTATACATTTATATATAATATAGATCTTTAACATTTATATATTTAATTCAATTTTTAATAAAATTACATTTTTTTATCACTTTTATAAAATAATAATGATAAATTACAAATCAATAAAATTTATTATTCTATTTTTTTTAAATTATAAATTTGACATAATTAATTGAAAAATAAAACACTAATATAATAGCATTACTTTAAATTTTAATAATTTGCTTTTTACTAAAATTATTTTGAATATTTTTTAAATTTAATCATTAAAATTTATAACATAACTATAATACTCTCATTCAATATTTATTTTTAATATTTACATATTTAATTTAATTTTTAAATATAATTACATTTTTATCAACTTTATAAAATAATAGCCATAAATTACAAATTAATGATAATTTAATACAATTTGTTGTTTTATTTTTAAAGTTATAAATTTAATATAATTGATTAAAGAAAAATTTAAACATTAGTATATTAATATTGATTTACAAGCCAAGTTACTTGATAACTTATAGGAAAAACTTGGTTTGCTTTATAATATAGATAGATATATTAAACACCATGAAAAACTTAAGAAGTCTAAAACTAACCCGAGCTAACAAACTCACCCATATATCTAATTTATGATTGGGAAAGTTGAGTGAAAAACCACGATCGATAAAGAATATTAGAATGAACAATATGAAGCAAAAAAGAATAAACATTGACCTAAACATTAAATGGCTAGCATCACTTAAGGAAGCTCTAAGTTATGGGCGGCTTTATTAGCTTGCCTATTTATCCAAGATGAGGAATAACCCAATCCTATCTTGAGTATAACTAGACCAAATTCTGTTCAATCCTCCTTCAAAGTTTCAGTTGCTTAAACCACTTCGAAGCATCCATTTGCACCTCAACTTTGGACATAAAAGTAAACCAACAGATAGATAAACACCTCTTAATCCCTAGAGCTTTTGCCATTCGGGAAAAATAAAGACCTTGGTGAGTATGCGATATGGCAGATACAAAATGTACTCTCATCAGTGCGGACAATAGCATCAAACCTCGACACTCCCACTAGCCAGCTAAACATCTCTCTTAGTCTCAGAGTTTGGCTATTCTGGCAGAGCGAAGGCCTTAGTGAGTACTCGATATGGTAGATACAAAGATACTTTCATCATAATGTCAAGTTTATTGAAAAAAAAAATGTAAAGTCTAAGTTATGTCTCTTGTTCTTATGCTAGGTCTAGTCATTAGTTCAGTTATGTTTAGAATCTAATTCATTGATTGAAGGAATTTAAATCATACCATAGAATCTTCTTAATTTTTTTTTAAAATTCTCATTTGAATTTCATTAACTTCTGTCAAAGGAAAATTTTTATTTTAATTTTGAATTTGATCAAATTAGACCAATAATTTTGATTTTGTTAAAAATTGATTTTCTGTCAAGTTGTTTTCGATTAAATTTTGTGTTAGACCAATATAATTCTAAGCTTGAACCGACTTGTAGCCAAACTAATCTTAGGCTCTAGTTGACTATGATTAAAACTCATATTTGGATTTTTAAAATTACTTTTTTTTTCAATATTTTTAAAATAATTTTTTATTTAGTTTTAATTATGACTCAAATTTCAGATTTTATATTTTATGAAGGAATTCAATTGAAATCACTTTTAATATTATGAATTTAAGTTCGACAAAATTAAATGAATATTTATTCTTTGGGTAGGGCTAGGCGCATAAAAATTTTAATAATAAATGAAATAATGATGAGTGAAATTATGACATGTGGATATTGTTCCAGAAAGAAAATGGATGAAAGCAAAAGACAGCCAGATAATGAAGTTAGTTGAAGCGCAAAGATTTAGGACCTGGCTGAACTAACCTTCCATCCTCTTCTCTTGTCCACAACAACTGATTTTGCCTTAATTATGGGCCTACATGAGTCCTAAAGCACTGCCCATTGCCTACGATGTTGGATGAAGTGACTGAGCTTGTCAATCCATCCATGGCCCAACTCCCAGTTTCGTTTCGCCAGAAAAATAACCTCCGTTTGCGCAAATATCTGGACCCATAAGCAATTATTTAATCAGAGATTTCGTAAAATTTGGAATGTTTTCATTAGTCTACATCCAGTGAATGCCGGATCAAATGCATGGAATATGACCCCCAGTTCCTTTAATGCAAGATTCCACTTGGGAATCAGGATTATTTTGACTGAATCTATGGCTAAATCACCTGGTTCCGCAACGGTGACCCATAATTTAGTATTTGTATGCCATCTCGAATGTACCAAACCTTAAGACTCTAAAAGGGTTCTTTAATGAACTTGTACCTTAATAATCATTACGAGATCCAATTTTCTTTTTTATTCTTTCTTCTTTTCCAAAATGAATTACCAATTTACCTTTTCTGTTTCATCCCCAAAAATTTAATTTGAAAAGGCAGGTTGAAAAGATTCTTTATCCAGGTGCTCATGTCTTTCTTTGGCTGGCCATGGCCACCATACAAAAAAGTTGTTGTCCATTCTCATCCATCACTAACCCATATATGATTGGTTGTAAGGAAAACCATTTGCCTAATCCTGTCTTCTAATCTCTTTCCATATCAAACATTGTTCGGTTGCGTTATCCGTCAAATGACTTTCAAATTATATTCAAAAATAATTTCACACCCACGCAAAGTTGACCCCGCAGAGTCTAATTTGGAGTATTATCGCAAGTGAGCAAGTAGACACGGTGGGTCCGAACTTGTGTGAGCTCCATCAATCATGCCCCCATGGTCCACTTTCGGTAACATCCCATGTGACCTTTTTCTCCTTTTTCAGAAGGACAATTTCGTCCTCTCACTTCTGCTTTCAATTTTCTTTCCACATTTCTAGTTTTCATTTCTTTCACTGTTATAATAAAAAAAAGCATTTTTTTAGATCATAGTTGAGAAATTTGTTTTTGTTAATAAACCATTAAATTAAAAATATAATTAAATATAAAATACAATGATATTTTTAAATGATAAAATCATACAAAATTGTAACACTTAACATTCATTTTTTGCTAGTAAATGAATTAAAAAGAAATTAATAAAGGAAATGTAAAATAAAATTTTCATTTTCCGTTATTAAATTACAAAATTATCCTAACGGTTACGACTTCATGCGGGAATCGCCGCTACGACCTGACGACCTGTTTCTCGCTCTAGCGCTTTTCCGGTGAAAGCACATTTCCATCAAATCCGTTACCTACAACAACTTTAAGAAATTAAATTTAAAATAATTTAGACCAAAAGATGCATTTATTTTGTTAATTAGATTCTTTTTTTCCCTCTACAGTCTGTCTAAAATATCGGCCTCCTCGCTAAACTAACATCCAAGCAATAATCCAGAGAAACTAAGAGAGACAAACTGTGCTCTCTGTAACATCCCATGGACTTCCTTTTTTAGATCTCGAAGCCCTAGCTTTTCTTTTCTCTTTTATTTTCTTATTCTTCTGCGTAGATTTTCTGCATTTCTTTCAAGATTTTCTCTCATTCTTCTAAGAACGACTTCGCCAGTAACCTCAGCTCTATTTTGATTTTTGAATTTAGTTTCTAGCCTTAATCGAACTCTTTTTTATTATTATTTTTTAAAAAAATAACTTTGGTGAAAGAACGAAGAACTAGAATCGCTCGTTCTTCCTATTTTGTGGTATTTTGTGTTTCAAATCAGTTCTTGCTGATTCCGATCCGGTTCTAATACTCGTTCGGCCGGCATTGCGGATTCTGGATTGTTCGATAACGAGCTCTTGGGGGCTTTGGTACTATTTAGGTCAGATTTTATAGTTTCAGTGAATTTTGAATGCGTTAATTTTTTTTTTTTTTTAATTGGGTCCTGATTAGGTTTCGTTTTCCTGTTCGTTTTCAGGCGTGGATTGTGGGGGAGGAATTGTTTAGGGTTTGTGAGATGATCATGTGAATATAGATGATTGACGAGAGTGAGAGAGAGAAGAGGGGAATGGATGACAGAGGTGAGTCATTTGTCGCTGTCAGGAGGATATCTCAAGGTATCGAGCGAGGTAGCAACACCTGCCATTCGACTTCTGGTAATGTTTTGAATTCCACTGTATTTCATCTCCAACATCCTCTGGAAACTTCCATTTTTTGTATAAAAAACTTGGTTCTCCTCTGTCCCTTCCCAGCGCATTTTTTTCTCTTCTGCTTTTTTGAACATCAAATACGTAATTTCAGATCAGGCCATGTATGATTAGGTTTTACTAACATTGACTTTCAGGCTAGCTTAATGTGTGCTGATATACACAACTGCTTTGGTAAGTGAGCTTGATGCAAATACTGACTTATACTATCCATTAATTTTATTTTGGTTGGTGAGCTTGTTGTAAATATGGATTCTACTGTTCAGTGCCTTTTTTTATATAAAAAAAAACTTTTGATTATAATTTATGTTATCTTGATATGTTTCAACTTGCGAACTGGACATAATCATGGTCTGATTTGCTGGTTGGTATTTATGTGCTGTATACTTTTTATTCTTGCTAAAAGTTGTAGTTAATTTATTTGCAACATTCCATCTATTTAAGCATTTGGTTGTTTTCATACAGCATTAATCTTTCTAAATGGGCAAGAAGTAATACAGTAGCCAGGCTGTTCTAAGGGCTTAGCATGCCTTTATAATAGGCAAAAGTTTTTGTTTGTATACTTGGAGAAAACTTTTCTTGGCATTCATTAATTTGATGATATATATTTGTATATCATGATTTCTTTTCTGACAGTGTCTGGCATCTGGATTGAGGACTTATTTTGCATCCTGTTGATTGGGTTAATTATGTTTCTTTTAACTTACTCGTATTGCACTTTATTATGCCTGAGTTGCGCATTTTGCCAGAGTTAGTTGTCATTCATTATAATTTTTAGGCTTGTCTTGTACCATTAATATTTTTTTTTCACTTTTTACTGCATTATATGGCTCTGTAGAAAGATTGTTAGATCTTTAATTGATTTTCTCTAAAAGTCTTGTAGGAAGCTTGCATTCCTTTGTTGGAATTTTGAGGCACTTGTGCATGAGAATTGAGTGTGTGCCATGCCCTTATTGCTATTCTTTTACTTGGGTGTGGAATTACTAAAGATTAAGCCAATATTAAACAATATAAATTCTTGTTTTGTTTCCATGCTATATAACAGAGCATTTAGGAACTTTGTTTTCATAAGCAGAACGTTTTATTTTGTTACAGCTGAGGTTGTGGCAGGATCAGCGGCATGGCTTGGTCGCGGTCTTTCTTGTGTGTGTGCGCAAAGAAGAGAGAGTGATGCTCGCCCTTCATTTGATTTAACCCCTGCCCAGGTGCTGTTTCTGTGATATAATTAACTTGCAGTTATTTTTCTTTCCTTCAAGAGTCAAGCCCCAATGCTGTAGGACATTGAACCTGACTTGGAGATTCTTTTCCCTGGAACAGTTATTTCCATAACTTATAATTCCTCCCATATTTATAATATACTGGTCTTGATCTTTTTTGTTTCCTGGTTGGAATTTCTTGTCTCATTGGTGCCACATGAGAATTATTAAAGCTACACCCTTCTATCTTTAAATTGTCCTTCATGTATCTTTTTTTCTGTAGTTATGATTTGCAATTTGTGTCAATTCAATTATTGTTTCTATTTCTTCTGTGGGTTGTCAGGAGGAATACTTGCAGATTCTTTCTTCTACAGTTGTGATTTGTAAATTACGAAAATTCCATTATTGTTTCTATTTCTTCTGTGTATTATCAGGAAGAGTGCTTGCAGAAGTTACAAAGTCGTATAGATGTTACCTATGATAGTTCAATCCCTGAGCATCAGGTACAACTTCTGCTGAAGTTCCGATTTAACTTTATGAGTGTGATGCCAAATAGTATCCATATACCCAATAAATTGATTGTTTGCAGATTTTTAATGCACATAAGTGACATAACTTGTACTTATAATTAAATCACATTTGTAAAGTTGAAGGCTTTCTGTTCTTACCATGATGTACTGTTGCTGCATTTACTCTAGGAGGCTTTGAGGGCTCTATGGAATGCTGCCTTTCCAGAAGAAGAGCTTTGTGGTTTGATATCTGAGCAGTGGAAGGAAATGGGCTGGCAAGGAAAGGATCCATCAACAGATTTTAGGTAAATCAGCAAAACCTTTGTTAATTCCATGGTTGCTTACAGTTTTTCCTCTACTACTGTTGTTTACATGTATGATAATTTGGATTATCTTGCAGGGGTGGTGGTTTTATATCGTTGGAAAACTTGTTGTTCTTTGCTAGATATTTTCCGGTGCGTATTGTTTTCACATCACTAGCTCACACTCTCTTAGTCCCACTGAGTCTTCTTCATGATATTATCCCTTCTTTTCCTTCCTTTGGATAAGATGCTTAGTGAATTCTTATGCATTAAATAATCTAATGATTATAGTTGAATTAGTAGCTAGTAAAATAACCAAACAGTTGAAGAACTATGCTAGTTTGAAATGTATGTGCTTGGTGTTCCTTGGCCGTCTTTCCAAATTGCATGTATAGGCATGTATGTGCTCTTGATTGGATGTCTTATAAAGTACAATAGCTAGTAAAACGATCAATAACTTAAAGACACTGCTGTTTTGTGCTCCTGGGACATCTGTCCAAATTGCTTGTAGGAGCATAAATGTGCAACTCATTAAAGGTGTTGCATAAAGTACAAGATGTTTTCTACTAAGCTTTTGGTCACCTTGTGAATGGCTCTTATGGATAGTTCAGCTGCTGCTGACATGATGGCATGGAGTGTGAACATTATATTGTGTATCTGTGTTTCTTTCTTGTGTATGCAACAGTGCTTGGTTCGGTTAAGATACATCATTATATTTTATCACATTTGTGCCTGTGCTTTTCTGACTATATGCGTGATACAATTTTGCATTCATGTTTGAGTCACTATTTCTCGCTGAACTGTAATAGTTATAATCCCATGCAATAATTTCATTTTGAAGTCGAATAAATTTTCAGTTTGCTTGAACTTTCAATGCAGAAGTCCTTCCAGGATCTTCTTCAAAAGCGAGAAGGTGATCGGTCAGTATGGGAATACCCATTTGCTGTAGCTGGTGTCAACATCACATTCATGCTCATTCAGATGCTTGATCTTGAAGCAGGTTATTTCTTGAAACAACAGAAGCTCATTGGTTTTATTTATATGCACAACACTATTTGGAGTTTACAAATGTCCTTTCAAAATTTCTGTTCCTTCTGTTGCTGAATCTGTTCATTGTAATTAATTATTCTTGTCCAAATTCCATTTTTGACTCTAATGATTGCATTTTGGATCCTTTAGAAGAGGGAAAACTTATGGATGTTCTATGGAAATTGTTTGCATGTGCTTTGATATCATATACTGCTTTCTAGATTTTCAAATGAGGCCTTTTAATTTTCCTGATGGGCTGATACTGTGTTTTCCTGGCTTGCTTGGTGTTTTTGTGGCTTAAGCTTTTGGTGTGTTGTCACATTTCATTTTTTTAGGAAAATTAATTTTAGATGCTCAAAACAAATTAATCTATGTTGCAGCCATCAGGTAAGTAGCCTGGTAGTTGAATGTAAGGTTCAATTCCTGGCATCCCCTTTCTGTTGTACTAGAAAGAATACAAAAAACAAAAGAGAAAAATCAATGGCAGGACCAATTGTTTTTACTTTATAAAGCACGGTGACATTTCTTAACATTCATGGCTTATCCAAAGCAATAGTCTTGTGCTGAAATTTAATTTTTTCTGGATGTTAAACTGTGCTTCAATTCTACAGTCAAGCCACGATCGATAGTTGGAGCAACTTTCTTGAAATTCCTAGCAGGTACCATATGAGTTCCCACTGTTGCTTGAAACTTTGCAAGAAAAAATGAAAAAGCAAAAAAATGGAAATCATTCTTGTTCTTTCTACATAGGGCTGAGCAGATTTCGGTTCAAACCGAAAAACCGAACCGAACCGAGTCAATTTGGTTCAATCGGTTCGCTTTTAAAATTCAATCGGTTCGGTTCGGTTTTACATTATAAAAATTTCAGTTATTTCGGTTCGGTTCGGTTTTGAAGAGAAAAAAATCGTTTAAACCGAACTGAACCGAATAGTTATTTATATGTTCAAATCGAACCAAATCGAACCAAATCGATTTTTGAATTGATTTATTTTTATGAAAAATTTATGAATTATATTTAATTTTATATATATATTAATTGTTTAATTTCATTGATTAATGGTTATTTGGTTCAAACCAAAGTCAAAATTAGATAAAATAACTTGAAAATCAAGTCTAAATAAAAAAATCAATCAAAAATAAAAACTGATCAGTTTAAAACCGAACCGAAATAAAGTGATTCGGTTCGATTTAGTTTTTACCCATTTCGATTCGGTTCGGTTTCTAAAATATATAATTCGATTTTTATAATTTAGTCGGTTCGGTTCGGTTCAGTTCGGTTCAAACCGAATGCTCACCACCCCTATTTCTACATTATTTTATCAGCACCATAAGCAGAAATTTTGCAGCTCTTCACTTTAGAAAGTCCACTTTTGAGGATCTGATTCAATTAATCTTTTATCATCTAATTAGACAAAAAATTATCAGTTTCACGTATGCTATTTTTTTACTCAAGTATCTTTGCTGTTTGCCCTGGCAGAGAATGAATTAGCATTTGATCTTCTATACTGCATCACATTCAAGCTAATGGACCATCAGTGGCTTACCATGCACGCATCATATATGGACTTCAATGTATGTCTTCTTATCATAAACTTTCTTGTAGAAATAAGTCAAGGGTTTTGCAAACTCCCATGAATTTTCCTTTATCTCTGCATGTAAGCATCGTATTTTTGGTAAGAAATGAATCTGGAAGCAACATCGTGGAATCACTAATGGAAGCATAATTCTAGTTCAAGTTTGAGGGAGTCTTATTGCTTTATGTAAATAGCTAGGACTTTGGAATGCCACACAAAAATGGTTTTCCAGATGTGCCACTGGCTGATGAGAAGTAATAGATATTTATGTCAATTATTGGACAAGTCTTGTGAACAACATAAAATGGTTATATTGTGCTATTCAACTTCTTTGATGTTTTTGCCACAGATGGTTATGAAATCCACACGTCGTCAGCTTGAAAGAGAGCTGCTGCTTGATGATATATTGCGGCTAGAAGACTTGCCATCTTATGGCCTTCTTACACGATAGTATAGCAGTTGGAGTGTTTGACTGTTGTAACAGCAAGATTTGTGACGGAAGCAGGCCCATTCTCTCTTTTTTTAGGTTATTGCTGCCGCCTTCTTTTTCTGTCTTTTAATTAGATGGTTTTATGCATGATAAAATGCTTCTTGTCATAACTTCACTTGAAGCATCGACACCGAATTCCCATTTAATCATAGAAGTGGGTTGTTGAGTTTATCAAGTTTCCTGTACTGCAAAAAGGAAAGAAGAAAATATCTTGAGTTTGTAAGGAGAAATCATTGACGTAAGCTTTTTGTATGATTGCATTTAGGTTAAATAAACAAGTGGTTGTTTGTTGCATTATGTGGAATACCAAGATCAAGACTGCAGTGCCCTCACATGATCTTGTAGATCACTGTAGGTAGGTTGGATTGTTTGTATATTACTAATTGTAAGAAACTGAATGGAATTCAGGCCCAGCTTTCGTGTTAAATGCCTTTTCTTTTTTTTCTTTTTTTTTGTGCTGGATATCTTAATTTAATAATGGCAGCTCTTTGTTATTAGCTTTTTTGATAGAAAGTAGTCGTCTGAACATCAATTCGATTAATCCTTACACATGGTTATTATCATTATAATTTGTCAAGAGACACTTATCCTGATAAAATCTAGTTTTCTGTGTTATTAGTTTGGCTTCACCGCTAGACATAAAATGGTATTTGTCATTGGTGATGTGTACCATACCATGAAAGGTCATTATAATTTGTCAAGAGACACTTATCCTGATAAAATCTAGTTTTCTGTGTTATTAGTTTGGCTTCACCGCTAGACATAAAATGGTATTTGTCATTGGTGATGTGTACCATACCATGAAAGGGAACTGCTACAGTTTGGAGTGTACAACATATGACCATTTTTTTTTCCTTGCTAGTTTACACTTCCATGATTTTGTTGGTGCAAGTTTCTGGTTGTACCCAACCCAATCCTTCTTATTAGTTATTGATTATTATTATTTTTTTTAATTAATGATGAGAGTGCTGGCTAATAAAGTGCGTATGGTGTGCATTGGTGAAAATTAATTTACAATCAATTTTTTTAAATTGATCTGTAATTCTGGTTTTATTTTTCTTATTTTCTTTTAAAAAAAATTCTAATGCTATTCATTTGTTAAATTTGAAGCGATGAAAATAAATAAAAAATGCGCACATGCAGTTATTCTTGGTGACGAAAAAGGGAGCAAAAGCGCAGAGGAACTAAATACATTCTACTATATGCTACACTGTATTGATCACGCATCAATCACTGAAACAGACTATGAGGAGGGTGTTGTAATTCATGAACACTAACAGGGAAAGAGGTTGCATGATTAACAAGCCAATCAATATTAAAATTTACCTCTCGACAATTATGTTCAACTCAAACAATTCAATCTTCATTCAGAATAGTCTTAAATAGACTCCACCAAAATCATATCCTCCAAACACAAGAACTGGAAACAAGTTCAAGGGATGTTTGTGATCACAAATAACAAAATTGTAAACCAAAGGCCTTTTTATGACAAATTATTTGCATTCTTCAATTATAATGGCAGATAACTTCCAAAACATTCAACTCAAATTTATGATGTTACATCATAAAAAACTGAAAAGATAAAGACCACGTGGATTTGGACAGCAAACCACCTGTGGTGTTGGAGAAGGGGGAGCTGCATCCACAGGAAAGAGTCATTGCTTTATTTGCTAACTTGTAGGAAGTGATTTTATCAAATTATATAGATATTTAACGTTAACATTCATTACATTTTGTTAGTATTTAGTTTCTTTTTATATTTATTTTTTATGTGTTTTTATTATTATTTTAGAAAATATGTTAATTCAACTAATTCATTGATTTTTATATTTTATTAAGTGTTTTTATATAGTTCTAGAATCAAAGAAGAGTTTGGAAGAGATTTAGAGGTCAAAAAGTGAAGAATACAGGGCCAGAAGCAGTACACGGGCCGTATAACCTGTCTCGTGTAACTTCCTGGACCCCGTGCAACTCTCTGGATTAAAGAAAACTTAAAAAACAAAGTGGCAAAAAGTTACACGAGGCGTGTATCACTACACGGCCCATGTAAAGTCCCTTGACAGCAATTCTAATGCTACTTTTCTTGCTTCCAACTCGACCCAGATGGATTCCTAATCCTTCTAAGATATAACAAGTCAAGAATTGAGGGAAGTGAGAATTTTACATTCAAGAGCCAACTTACTTCAAGGAGGCATATCAACTTCAAGAGAGGCAAGGGAAAAACAAGATTTGCAAGATTGCTAGAAGGAGTTTTCAGCTGAAATTCCAAAAGTCCAACGCTGCAACTCTCTTTCTGAGTTCTTTCACTCTATTTTCTTCTCATGTCTTCTCTTTTTCTTCTTATAAACTTGATTGTAAAACTCACTATGGGTGAGTAAGTTTTTTATTCTAGGTTTAGAGTGTAACTCTCTCAATTTTATTATGGATCTGATTTGATTTTATTTAATACATTGCTTATTTTATTCTTTGATATAATCTCTTGTGATCTTAATGCATGCTATATGTTGGTACCCACTTAGTATTAATTACAGATATTAATTGAAAGACTGAAAGGTAAAAATTAAAATTAAAAAATCAAGATTTTAAACTTAGAAAATCTGATATAGAGATAGGCTGATAACCTTTGTAGAGTTCCAAAATTAATTATAAATCTTAAAGGGTTTTGATTAGGACTAAGCACCAATAAAAGTAGAGTTTGACTCTAATTGAAATACACCTTAGATACCTTGAGAGAGGATCTAAGATATTTTAGAATTAATTTTCATTGAAGTAATAATTTCTCATTTAATGAATGAATTAGATTGATTCAATAATTGATTGAAGCCCTAACTCAGGATTGTTTTCATCCATTGTTATTTTAGTTTAGATAATTGTTTTAGACTTTATTTCTTTTAGTTTATATTTAATTATTATTTCTTTATACAATTCGATCGTCTAGATAATTAAAATAACTATAATTCGTTACTCAACACGATACTCATAGAAACGATACTGTACTCATCACTTTATTATTTATTAGTGATTCGTGCAACTGTGGTTGCTGTAAAACTAGCTTCATCAATTTGTTGCTTAGGGTTAGTAGAGCCTAGAAACCCAAGAAGTAAATCCAATCCTGCATTAGAAAAGTGATCAACCATCTCGAACCATTATGATCATCTAAAGTCAACGAACACTATTCTAAACTAATAATTTTTTTTTTCTCAATTTTAAATTTAATAACTTGCACGATTACAAAGAATGGGACATGCCATTATTATCAAAGAATATGGTTCTCTGATCATCTAGGGAACAAAGATGTGCAAGAGCTAAAGCAACACGTCGTTGGACAGCCTTATCTGCGACACGCATTAGATATAACAAATGGTTTAAAACTCGTCCATGAATCTTTTCCTCTTTATCTCTTCAAATTCTTGGATACGCAATCTTTTGTTGCTTGAACAATAAACTCTCCATCCTCCAGCTTCTGGACACCTCCCACCGAAGAGTCGACCACCAGGAGGCCCAGCAGTCAGCATCGTTAGATTTAAACCTCAGAAGCAAATCCACAATGAACTGGATGGTCCGAAAATGAACTACATAGCCCAGAGATGACCTTTTAGAGATTGGGAATTTCTCTTATAAACCAAACAATAAAGTCCGGCGTAACAACTAGGTCCATTTTAATGTCTAAGCCCAAATGAAAGTTTGGCAGCTTCACGTATAAAATCAAAACCCTGAAAGTAACTCTTAATGGTAACGCAAGCTTCTGCTGCTACTGCCATCTCAGTCAAAAACTCCAAACGCAACGACCGGTATCACCATCCACAAAACCCCCCAACACCACCCCCCCCCCCCCCCCCCTCTCTAAAAAAAAAAAAAAAAGAATACGTGCCAAAGCAGGCAAGAAAGAGCAGAGCCACCCTATAGGTAGGCGGGGCCGGAGACGGGGCTGGGGCCGGGGGCTAGGTTGGGGGCGGGGGCGATATCGGTGTCCGTGGGGATGGCTTATCTAAAAGCCACACTACGCACAATAAGATGGAATGGATGACATCATTATCATTTTACCCAATACCCATTAATGGCTAAAGTCAGGAAGTGGACCGCTTTTGTCCCGAGGGCAGGGCGAGGGTGTGCGCAACCCATTCCGTGGCGCACGTTAGCCCGCTCCCACCCCACACCTAAGCGGTGCCCTCATCCTTCTAGATCTCAAAATCAGCCGCACGCCCCTCCCACCCCCCACCTGTCACAGAGGTGGCTCAATCCCACATCGGCCAAGTATGGGGGAGTTCCTGGACTTATATGAAGGGGGTGGCCTTGCTTGGTTAGACGTGTTTTGGGTTGGGCAGAGGCTCGGCCCAGAAACAAAACCGTGAGGGCTGAGACCCAAAGCGGACAATATCTAGCCACGTGAGGCACCCGTGACATTTGGTATCAGAGCCGACCCATCTTGGTCGACTCACGCCAAGCGCACAAAGGTGTAGGCAGGAGCGCACAAAGGTGTAGGCAGGAGCGCACAAAGGTGTAGGCAGGGTGGCCGGACTGCAACGAGGTCGTTGCAGGATCGGGTGGGGGAGATGTCACAGAGGTGACTCAATCCCACATCGGCCAAGTATGGGGGTGTTCCTGGACTTATATGAAGGGGGTGGCCTTGCTTGGTTAGACGCGTTTTGGGTTGGGCAGAGGCTCGGCCCAGGAACAAAACCGTGAGGGCTGAGGCTGAGGCCCAAAGCGGACAATATCTAGCCACGTGTGAGGCACCCGTGACACCACCCACCCCACCCCTTTACATCCCCAATCAAATTCAATGTGTCACCAAACCCCACTTCCTCAGCCCTAACCCTTTCTTATCTTTTCTCCACCACCAATATCCCTCCTTCGCTAACGCTTGCAGCTTCTCTTTTTTCTCCACCCATCTTTCCTCTCCATTCCTCAACTCTCACCGTCGCTGCCCTTAACTTACGCCCTACCCATGTCCGCCCCTGCAGCTGAATCTCCGCCCCCCCTAGATTCTACCCTCCCATCCAATCCACTACCAGCGCTCCTGCGCCACCGCAGGCTTCCACCAATCCACGCCGTCTCCCACCACCATGTTGGTCCCACGATGAAACGGTTGCCCTGATCGATGCCTACTGCGACAAATGGTACACTCTCCGTCGTGGCAACCTTAGGGCCAATCATTAGCAAGAAGTAGCTGAAGCCGTTACTCGCCGATGCCCAGCTGCATCCCCGCCGAAGATTGCGGTGCAGTGCCGCCATAAGATGGAGAAGCTCCGCAAGCGTTACCGAACCGAGATCCAGAGGGCACGATCCATGCCCGTTTCGAGATTCTCTTCTTCTTGGGTACATTTTAAACGTATGGATGCCATGGAAAAAGGCCCACAGGCTAAAGTGGATTGTAATTCGGAGAGCGATGGGGATGATAATGAGGACGAAAATGAGGAGGATGATGAAAATCAAGGTTTCTATATGGAGAATCATAGGAATGGTAATACTATTATGAATACGAGGAGCATTCATAAGCTGTATCGTAATGGAATTGGAGGAAACACCGGCAGCAATGTGAGTGGGAGTGGTTTTGGTGCTAGTGTTGCCAGTGGTTTTAGAATTAGAATACCCACCGTAGTTAGTATAGCCCAACCAGGACCCAAGTTCTATGCTAAAGTTGATAACAAGTATGGCCTCAACCCTAATTTGAGTTCTAATTCCAGTCCGAAAACTAATTTTGGAGCTGGGTCAGCATCCGGAACTGGGTTGGGGAGAAGTAGAGTTTTGAGGGGGTCTGATGAAACGGGAAAGAAGAGGGAGAGGGAACCAATGGAGGATATGGTGACCGCGAAAAAGGTGCTGGGAGATGGGTTTGTGAGGATGGAGCAGATGAAAATGGAGATGGCTAGGGAGATCGAGACCGTGAGGATGGAGATGGAGATGAAGCGTACTGAGAGGATTCTAGAGTCACAGCAGCGGATTGTTGAGGCCTTTGCCAAGGCCTTCTCAGAGAATAAGTAGAAGCCCAAGAGAATACCTTCTCCGGAGACGTAGTATTTGGTTGATCCTGCAGACTTGGCTGCTGGTGCTGGAGCGATTCTTTTGGAAATGCGGCCTGCATTAGCTACTTGCCTTGTGATTAATGAGTAATTAGGAAGCTATGAAGCTTGATTAGTTGCAGCCTAATTTTGGAAGAATGTAGCTTTATTTTGTTACAAGCGTATGTAGAGGGGTTAACTTTATGCTTTGTAATTTAAGGCAACTTGATTGAAGTTGTTCTGAATCACCTTCCTTGTGTCTCTGCTTGAGCGATGCTTGGATTCTAGTTACTGTGGTTTTTCTAATGTCTGGATGCACTGAAACACTGAAATATAGGATTAACAGATACTTTGTTTGAATGATAATATTGCAGTATTGTCAACTTTGGAAGGGGTTAAATTCCCTGGAAAGCTAACTTAACAGAAGTGCATTTAGATCTTTAGGGTTCTTGAAGTTTTACTTCATAGATGGATATTGTAGATGTTCTTGGTGTTCTCAGTTAGGGCTATAATTTGAACTTTGAAGCTCGTGTTGGTAGTAACTTCTCCCTCAGATTTGTTGGCAGGGTTCTGGAGCCTTTTTGATGTCACAGTTTCTGATATATGTAATCTGAGCAAAGTTGAAATTTTGCATTTAGGTTTTGCGATAGTATGTTAATGTGACGGTATTGTGGTGTATTGCTTCTTCATAACTGGGAATTAAGAACCTGGAAGGTACCCACAATCTATTCTTGTCAATTTCCTCAAGTGCAGGGATTTTGATACTTTTGTATCTGCTCATCATGGAAGTTGTTTTAGTTGCTTCCCACTTACCATGTTCTGGTATGCTATAATGCATCCTTATGGAATCCCACTCAGTCTTCTTCATGATATTTTAAATTTTAATCCCTTCTTTTCCTTCCTTTGGATAAGATGCTTAGTAATTCTTATGCATTAAGTAATCTAAGGATTTTTAGTTGAATTAATAGCCAGTATAATAACCAATTAGTTGTAGTTTAAAATGTATATGCTTGGTGTTCCTTATCCATCTTTCCATATTGCATGTGTGGGCGTATATATGCTCTTGATTGGGTGTCATATAAAGTGCAATAGTTAGTAAAACGATCAATAACTGTCGGACAAGGCTTAACTTAGTGGTCAAAATATCACTCACGAATAATATCTCGGGTTGGAATCCCCCAACAAAAATATACATCTAACAAAAAAAAAAAAAAGACGCTATCAATAACTTAAAGACACTGCTGTTTCGTGGACCTAGTACATCTGTCCAAATTGCTTGGAAGAGCATAAATGTGCAACTCATTAAAGGTGTTGCATAAAGTACAAGATGTTTCCTACTAAGCTTTTGGACACCTTGTGAATGGCTCTCATGGGCAGTTCACCTGCTGCTGACATGATGTCATGGAGTGTGAACATTATATTATGTATCTGTGTTTCTTGTGTATGCAACAGTGCTTGGTTCGATTAAGATGAATCTTTATATTTTATCATATTTGTGCCGGTGCTTGCCTGAGTATATGCGTAGTACAATTTTGAATTCATTTTCTAGTCACTATTTATCTCTGATCTATAATAATTATAACCCCGTACAAAAATTTCATTTTGAAGTCGAGGGTTAATTTTATTCATAGTCTCTCAATTAAAGTAGTTATATTAGTATCGTCTATTAATTTTAATTTGTATCATAAAAATCTTAAAATTTTAATTTGAATATCACTAAAATCTCTATAACTTGCTATTACATATTCTCAAATTAATATATAGCTAATTTTCACTCTTCATTCTTCAACTTAAATAGATTTATCATAATTATCTCTTAATTTCATAGTCAGTTTAAAATTTTAAATTTTCATTTATTTAAAATTGAATCATAATTTTTATAAATAATTTAATATTTTTATAAATATTTACAATTAATTAATTATGCAATTTACCATATAAAAATATTTTATAATATTATTTTTTAATTTGATTTTAGGTTAATATTTAAAAGATTTATGTTTACTTTATCTTAATTTCCTTTGGTTTTTTTTAATGTAAGAAAAAATTAATAACATATAATTATGTTACTTTATTTTGAAAATATTTAAACCCTAATTAAGTTGAATAATTTTATTTTATTTATACAAGTTGATATTGTATATAGTTTTTGTGTTTATGAAACATCCTCAATTTTTTAAATAATTATTTTATGCAGGAATTGACTGGTTTAACAAGCCCAATAGGGGTATTGTGTAGTTGTTGTGTTATGGGTCTGAGATCTTTTAGATTGAAAAGAGTTAGTTAAGTTATTTTACAACTTAGGTAGGTCCTAGATAAAGGAAAAATTTTGTCAGATTTTCGGCATAAACGTAGGGTGTCTTAGGTTCTTTAGTTTTTTATTTTGAGTTAATATTGATAAATTACTTGAATATGATTGTTTAGGTGATCTGAGTCAACCTTCTTCATCTTCTCAGCCGCCTCAGTGATATTTGGATAATCTGTAAGTAGATATTGATTTTATTTATAATTTCAATATTATTATTATATATTCAAGGCATGCTCATGCATTCACTTATAAATAAATAAATAAATAAATAAATAAATATATATATATAAATAAATAAATAAATAAATATATAAATATATATATATATATATATATATATATATATATATATATATATATATATATATATATGTAGTTAAATATTAGGCACGCCCTTATGTTGTATATTTTATTGGTAAAATTATTGTGGATGTCGCCTTAAGGTAATTTGAAGCTCTGTGTGTGTGTGGTGTGGATATAGATATGGGTAGGACGGGTAGTCGTAGCTTGAGCTTGACTCGCTTGGACCCGATCCTTATATGTAGATAAGTTCGGATAAGTACTGCTTTGAGTTGATATCGCTGACCCCCACACTTGGATTATTAAGAGAAAATCCGGCTTGAATTGACCTCACTCGCAGGTATTAGAATTAAGAGAGCTGTATAGGGGATCGAGTTCCATATGTATATATGTTAATGTAACACACGGATGTGTGAGTGTTTCAAATTATCTTTTGTGCGAATATTATTTGAATTGTTTGAAATTATGTGTGTATGTTGCATTTCATACATAGGAATGCATTAGGTTTAGATAGTTATAAAAATTATTTTTAAAGTCAATATCTTACTTTATAAGTCGAACGCTCATTCCTATTCAACTATTTTTCCTCGGGTGACAAGTGAACTTGTTGAAAAAAACCTGCTTTCTTTTCTCGCAGGTTAAACCAGAAAAGTTCAGTTTACTTTTATTATCTTTTGTCAAATTTTATAACTCCGCATATACCAGTAGATGTGTTATTTTTTATATGAGGTTGTAATAATTTAATTTTCTAGAGTTGTAAACTTAATTATGAGAGATTACTTGGGTGTATGTCATATTTATTTCTATGGATGGAGGGAGCTGCGCTCCCAAATGTTTATTTATCCTTTTTGAGGATTGTGAGGGTGAGCTAAGCTACCCATAATATTGATATTATGTGTTACAGGTTGGGCGAGTTAGTACTCCCCGTTGGATAGTCTAAATTATAGTCGAACTCTGTCCATTTATTTTTTTAAAATTGGACTATTTTTATGGGCTTTATGTTTGGGATTGAAATTATTAGGCTTACTACGGGCTTCAGGGGCCTTATACTGACTCAAGTCCTAGTGCCGATTAGGCCTAGAAATCGGATTGTGATAAAGTTGTTATCAAAGCTTAGGCTCTAAATTCATGGGAAAGTGTACATCTAGAATTTTTAAGAAAAAAAAAGTGAGTATATTTTTATTATCTTTTGTGAAATTTTATAACTCCGCATGTACCAGTAGTGTATTATCCTTATTTGATATTGTATTAACTAAACTTTTGGAGTTGTAACATTATTTATGTGGAAATATTTAGATGCATGAGATATTCATTCCTTTGTATGAGGGAGCTAAGCTCCCATTTGATTATTTATCTGCTTTGAGGATTGTGAGAGTGAGCTGAGCTCCCCATATTGTTGTTTTATTGGTTTACAGGTCGGGTGAGTTAAGACTTCCCATTAGACAGTCCAATTTATGGTTGAATTTTGTCTATTTGATTTCTTGAAATTAGACTATATTTATGGGCTTTATGATTAGACTAGAAATATTTAGACTTACTACAGGCTTCAGGGGCCTTATGCTGACCAAAGTCTTAGTGTCGGTCTGGCTTAAAAAATGGGCTGTGACAAAGTTAGTATTAGATCTTAGGCTTTAGATTCAAAGGAAAGTGTACATCTAGGATTTAAAAAAAAAAAGGAGTCTTTTTAGGAAGTCACATGGGAAGTATAGGGTTCATATTCGTCCTTATTTTGTTATTCTTGCATCTAGTTTCTACCTTGTGTGCTTATGTGTGTTTATGATTGTACAGTTATTTGTAGTTTGTTATTTTGCTTTGTAGGCTAATATAATTAGATTTCAGGAAATATGCATAGAGGAAGGAGAACTGCCACGGCATAAGAGCCAAAAGTGCCGAATGACGTATCAGCACAGAATGAGGTGTTGACTCATAGAAAGCGTGGCAAAAGACCCAGACCTACTCAGGTGGAAGAGCAGCCACTGCTAGACAAGCAGCCATATATGGCCCAAGGTCTTGCCGATCTAATGGCAGCTACCCTTGCAGGACTGCAGAGGACCATAAATATGATGACCCAATATATGACACACCCTCCACAGCAGCCTCCAGTATAAAGGGTCGAGCCATGCAAATAGATAATAAATTTTAAGAAGTTAGTGCTCGGGGTATATGACAACACAGGGGATGCATACAAGTTTTTGGATTCTTGCAAATAGGCTGAGGTGGAGTTATAGTTGACAAAAAGAAGATTGATTGAATGTGTACAACATATTTTAGGGCTTGTGCTAAGACAATGGATGATTGAGTATGTGTTCCCTCGAATTGAAGGGCTATCTTGGGCACAGTTTTTAGAGCTGCTTATAAATAGATTTGTGCTAGAGAGCTTCAGGGATCAGAAACAGTGGGCTTTTAAAGCTTTAAAACAAAATAGGGGATCAGTAGATGAGTATGCAACCGAGTTTCTTGAACTTAGTAGATATGCTCCAACTGTTGTGGCCATAGAGAATATGAAGGTGAAGAGATTTCTGAAGGGGCTGGATAGAAGGCATGCAAACTTAACTATGCTGCCAGACCAGCCTTTTGATGTAATAGTAGAGAGGGCCCGACAAATAGAAATCAGTGACACAGGTGATGATGGAGATAGACCAAAGAAGAATAAAGCTGAAGGGTCATCTGGTACACCTTATATGAGTACAATGGGTGGAGGCAGCCAAAGTAACTACGATGGCAGAACCAGAGGCAATAAGAAAGGGGGCCTTAAACACAAATCTAGGAGGTTCAGAGCAGGGTATGGCTCTAGCAGTTGGCAAAGCTCGGGTCTGGTTCGGGATCCTTTTTTTACATCATGTACTCAATGTGGACGAGTACATTCAGGATCCTGCTAGGTGAGTATAGGAGAATGCTTCAGGTGTGGTCAGTCGGGTCACTTTGCTAGGAAATGCCCTATGTTCAAGGAGCATTAAATGGGGTCCTAGGGTTCTGTAGCCAATGTATCCCGCCAATTATTCCTTGGTAATTCTAGCATGGCGAGTAGCCAGTTTGGTGGCCAATAGGGTCGTGGACATGGGGGATGTAGTTTTGGAGGCAGATTTGGTGGAAGAAGCCAATTTTAGGATTCTGCATCATAGGGTAGAGGACAGGCTCGAGTTTTTACTTTGACACATTAGGATGCTCAAACTTCAAATGCAGTAGTAGCAGGTATTCTCATAGTCTGTTTTTTGAGGCACGTGTTTTAATAGACCCAGGTGCTACGCATTCGTTTGTTTTCCCTGTGTTTGTCTTGAGATTGGGTAGGAATCTTATGGCTTTAGAGCATCCTCTGTCTGTAGCCACTCCTCTTAGTGATGCTATAGATGTGGCTATGGTTTTTCCTGACAGTCCAGTGTTAGCAAAAAGAAAGATCCTCCCGGCAGATTTAGTTCCGTTACCGGTAATGGACTTTGATGTGATTTTGGGCATGGATTGATTGAATTCTACGTTGCCAACGGATAGAGGATTGAATTCTACATAAATATTGTGTCGGGTACAATCCCCATTTCTATGCCACCCTGCAGGATGGCACCAGCGGAGCTAAAAACATTGAAAGAATAGCTGCAAGAGCTTTTGGATAACGGTTTTATCTGGCCTAGTACATCACTTTGGGGTGCTTCTGTTTTATTTATAAGGAAGAAAGATGGGTCATTGAGGTTATGCATTGACTATAGACAACTGAACAAGGTAACAATTAAAAATAAATATTTGTTCTCTCGGATTGATGACCTATTTGATCAATTACAAAGAGCAAGATACTTCTCTAAAATAGATCTATGGTCAGGCTATCATTAGTTGAGGATAAGGAGTGAGGATGTGCCAAAAACAGTATTCAAAACTAGTTATGGTCATTATGAGTTCTTGGTGATGTCATTTAAACTCACTAATACACCAGCAGCCTTTATGGATCTAATGAATAGGGTGTTTAGACTATTCCTGGATCACTTTGTTATTGTTTTTATAGATGACATTTTGGTATATTCTCGGACTGAAGAAGAACATGTTTGGCATTTAAGGATGGTGTTACAGACCTTAAGGGAGCATCAGCTGTATGCTAAGTTTTCGAAGTGTGAGTTCTGATTGGAAAGCATTCCATTCTTGGGACATGTAGTCTCTAATAAAGGTATTCAAGTGGATCCCAAGAAGATTGAAGCAGTAATTGATTGGCTTAGGCCTACTACAGTCACCGAGGTGTGAAGTTTTCTAAGCTTAGCAGGTTATTACAAACGCTTTGTACAAAACTTCTCCAGAATAGCAGGTCCTTAGACAAGATTGACATGAAAGAATATCACATTTTTCTGGTCAGATGAGTGTGAGGAAAGCTTCCAGAAGCTTAAGGACTGTTTAACTACAATTCTTGTGTTGACTTTGCCTGTGAGTGGAGAAGGATATACGGTGTACTGCGATGGTTCTAGAGTTGGGTTGGGGTGTGTCTTAATATAACATGGTAAAGTGGTGACTTATGCTTCAAGGCAGTTAAAGGAGCACGAACAGAACTACCCCACTCATGATTTGAAAATGACGGCTGTAATCTTTGCATTAAAAATTTGGAGGCAATATCTATATTGTAAAATGTGTAAGATATACACTGACCATAAAAACTTAAAGTATATCTTTCAACAGAGGGGTTTAAATTTGAGGCAGAGGAGATGGATGGAGTTTCTAAAAGACTATGACTGCACTATTTAGTTTCACCCTAGTAAAGCAAATGTTGTGGCATATGCTTTGAGTAGGAAGTCTTCTGGTAGCTTGGCACATATAACAACAAAGAGAGACCATTGATATAGGAGTTGCATGAGCTAATGGATCAGGATTTGATTTTGGATATAACTACTTCGAGTGCACTTTTGTCATATTTCAGAGTACGGCTGGATTTGCGGGACAGAATTAGAGTTTTTCAGCATAGGGACCCATAATTAATACAGATTATGGAAACGGTACTGCAAGAAGAATTTTGAATTTGGGTTTAATAGAGACGATACCCTTATGCAAGGCTTCAGGGTATGTGTGCTAGATATGGACAACCTAATAAATAAAATTATGCAAGAGGCACACTATACACCTTACAGTGTTCACCCAAGATGTACAAAGATATACCATGATGTGAAGGATAGGTACTGGAGGAATGGTATGAAGGAAGACATAGCAGACTTTGTGTCTAAGTGCCTAACTTGTTAGAAAGTAAAGTTTGATCATCATAGGCCGTCAAAGAAGTTGTAGGGCATCCTCATCCCTGAGTGAAAGTGGGAAATGATCACCATAGACTTTTTGACTAAGTTGCCTCATACTACCCAAGGGTCTGATTCTATATGAGTGATTGTGCACTGTTTGACCAAGTCAGCTCACTTTTTGCCTGTACGGACAGTGTGCAAGGTTGTACATCCATGAGATTGTCAAATTGTATGGGATTTCTGCTTTAATAATATATGACAGAGCGCCCCCATTCACTTCTCAGTTCTGGAGGAAACTTTAGGAAGCACTTAGCACACAACTGAATTTTAGTACGACTTTCCACCCACAGATAGACGGACAATCTGAAAGGACAATTCAGATATTAAAGGATATACTTCGCATATATGTCATAGATTTTAGAGGTCAATGGGATGATCAACTACTATTAGTGGAGTTTACTTATAATAACAGCTATCATTCCAGTATTGGAATGACACCCTATGAGGCATTATATGACAGAAAGTGTAGGTCCCCTCTGTGTTGGACAGAAGTTGGAAAAGCGAGCGTACATGATTTAAATCTGATACAGTACACTTCAGAGATGGTTCCTTTGATCGATAAATGTTTAAAGACAACTTTCAGTAAGCAGAAGAGTTACACAGATCCAAGGAGGAAAGATGTAAAATTTACAGTGGGTGATTATGTATTCTTAAAGGTCTCTCCTATGAAAGGGGTTATGATATTTGGAAAGAAAGGTAAGTTGGCACCGCGTTACATAGTACCTTTTAAGATTACAGACAGAGTGGGAGCAGCTGCTTATTGGTTGGAGTTGCCATCAAACCTTTCTCACGTCCACCAAGTGTTCCATATTTCCATGCTTAGAAAATATGTTTTTGACCCTTCTCAAGTGCTGTAACCAAACACAGTGGAGTTAAATGAGAACTTGACTTTTGAGGAATAACCAGTGGCCAAAGTGGATTATCAGATGAGGCAACTTCAGTCAAAATAGATCTCTATGGTTAAAGCCCTGTGGAGAAGTCAATCTGTAAAGGAATGCGCCTAGAAGTCAGAGTCGGATATGCGCAACAAGTATCCATACTTGTTTAGTGCATAACTCAGTGTATTTGTTCTACCTTGTATAAAAATTCAAGGATGAATTTTCTTTACAGAGAGAAGAATGTAACATCCTGAATTTGTTAAATAATTATTTTATGCAGGAATCGACGAGTTTGGCAAGCCCAGGAGAGGCATTGTGTAGTTGTTGTATTGTGAACCTGAGACCTTTTGGATTGAGAAGTGTTAGTTGAGTTATTTTGCTGGTTGAATAGGTCCTACATAGAGGAAAAACTCTGCCAGATTTTTGGCATAAACGTAGGGTGTCTTAGGCTCTTTAGTTCTTTGTTTTGAGTTAATATTGATAAATTTCTTGAATCTGATTATTTAGGTGATCTGAGTCAACCTTCCTCATTTTCTCTACCGCCTCAGTGACATTTGAATAATTTGTGAGTAGATATTGATTTTATTTATAATTTTAATATTATTATTATATATGCGAGGCATGTTCATGCATTCACTTATAAATATATATATGTAGTTAAATGCAAGGCACACCCTTATGTTGCATATTTTATTGGTAAAATTGTTATGAATGTTGCCTTAATGTAATTTGGAGCTCTGTGTGTGTGTTGGCATGCTTGTGGTGTGGATATGGATATGGGTAGGATGGGTAGTTGCGATTGGACCTTGATTCGCTGGGACTCAATCCTTATATGTGGATTAGTCGGGGTGAGTACGACTTTGAGTTGATCTCGCTGACCCCTGCACTTAGATTATTAAGAAAAAGTCTGACTTGAGTTGACCTCGCTAACAAGTATTGAAATCAAGAGAGTTGTATAGGGGATCAGTTCCCATATGCATATATGTTTATGTGACACAGAGATGTGTAAGTGCTCCAAATTATCTTTTGTGCGAATATTATTGAATTGTTTGAAATTATGAGTGTATATTGCATTTCTTACACAAGAATGCATTAGGTTTAGATAGTTATAGAAATTATATTTAAAGTCAATATATTACTCAATTAGTCGAACGCTCACTTCTGTTCAACTATTTTTCCTCAGGTGATTGGTGGACTTGTTGAAAATAACCTATTTTCTTTTTCTCACAGGTTAAAAAAAAAAAAGTTCAATTTGCTTTTATTATCTTTTGTTAAATTTTATAACTCTGCATGTACCAGTAGTTTATTATCCTTATCTGGAGTTGTATTAACTAAACTTTTGGAGTTGTAACCTTATTTATGTGGAAATGTTTAGATGCATGAGATATTCATTCCTTTTGATGAGGGAGCTGAGCTCCCATTTGATTATTTATCTGCTTTGAGAATTGCGAGGGTGAGCTGAGCTCCCCATATTGTTGTTTTATTATTTACAGGTCGAGTGAGTTAAGACTCGCCGTTGGATAGTCCAATTTATTGTTGGACTCTGTTTGTTTGACTTCTTGAAATTGGACTATATTTATAGGTTTTATGGTTGGGCTAAAAATAGTTAGTTTTACTACGGATTTCGGGGGCCTTATGCTGATCCAAGTCCTAGTATTAGTCTAGTCCAGAAAATGGATCGTGACAGTTTATTTCTTAAATTGCTAAAATAATATATCTAATCTTAATTATTAATAAGTACATTATGTATTAAAATTATTTATATATTAAATTAAAGTTTAAATATTTTTTGAGATTAATTAAAATTGAGGGATATGTGTGGTATATATATAAAAGTTGAGAGACAAAATATTTAGACATAAGTTAATATGGAAATACGTAATAGGAAAAAGGGGATAAAATAACTATAATGGATGCGTCAGAGGGACATCAAGTGATTGATATTATACATCTAAGATAAAAAATTCTTGTTTCAGAAGGCAAATTTATCAAACTTAATCAACCATTAATGAGTAACGTTAATGTGGGTGGGTTTGGCTCAAACTTCCTTCTTGTATGTGTGCTCCTCTAGAAGCACGCACTAAAATAAGAGATAAAAATTTATTAATAGTATACTCGATCAAACGAGTGATTTTCTCACCTACTATGGATTTCATACTGCCTCCTATAAACTGAAAATCTATAACCTCAATTGTTTTAGGAATGCCGTTTAGTTGACGTATACCTGTTTGAACAGCTTCAATTAATTCTATCTTTCTTTAATAAGAATCAAATGGAAAAAGCTTTTATTAATATAGGAATTTTTGAACTCAAGAATTAAGAATAATAAGTTCTTCATTATTTAGAATAGAATAGAATAACTCCTTAGAATAACAAAACAGATTATATTTATCAAAAAGTGTAAAATTGCACTTCATTGTACATCTTGCTCAATTATAGATTTTCAATACGAAAATTTGTAAATGGTTATAAGAATTTTAATAATATTTAAATTATAATTCAATGATAATTCTGATATATTGAATGATCTTATTAATACAATTAACTAAATTGAGGGACCTGAGTGATATTGACCCTCAGTTTGCTTGACCTTTCAACGCAGAAGTCCTTCCAGGATGAAGGTGATCGGTCAGTTTGGGAATGCCCATTCGCTGGAGCTGGTGTCAACATCACGTTCATGCTCGTTCAGATGCTTGATCTCGAAACAGGTTATTTCTTGAAACACAGAAGCTCATTTATTTTACTCATATCCACAACTCTATTTGGGTTTACAAATGTCTATTCAAAATTTCTGTTCCTTCTGTTGCTGAATCTGTTCCATTGTAATTAATTATTCTTTTTCAAATTCTATCTTTGACTCTAATGATTGCGTTTGGATCCTTTAGAAGAGGGAAAACATGTGTTTTATTTACAAGGTCAAGACTGCAGTAACCTCACAAGATCTTGTAGATCATGCTGCAGGTAGGTTGGATTGTTTGCATATTGCCTATCGTAAGGCCCAGCTTTCCCGTTGCATGCCTTCTCTTTTTCCGGTCCGTTGTGCTGGATTATCTTAATTTTATGGCAACTGTGTTATTAGTTTGGCTTCACCAGTAGACATGGAATGGTATTTCTCATTGCTGATGTGTACCATGCCAAATCGAAATTTAGCTCAGGTATAACACAAATTTTGGCTAGACTAAATCGTTTCGGATTAATTAACCAATACTGAATTTCGGTGGAAAACAATTCCAGGGAAAAGTACATTGCAATTCAACTCTCCAATTTGGGGGAAATAGTTGAAAGACCATACTTCTTTAGATCCTCAAATTTCAAATAAACGATCAAAATTCTATTAAAGCATAAAATTTTCAGCAATCGCACGCTCCTCTTAATCCTAAAGCTCAAAAGGTTAATAATGATAAACCTCTTGTCTTCCAACTTCAATGCATGGCATGAATTATGAATATGCCCTGCTTTTCATTACCAATTATTTCAAATCATCAGTCAACCAACACATTCAACACTTAACACTGCTTCGAAAAAAAAAAAAAAAAAAAAGGAGAATAAGTTGGTTCAATTGACACCAAAAGTTGCTACTCTGAAAGACAAGCATAAATGCATAGAGATAATAAGTGTTTCTCAGATGATGCTCTAGCTTAGTTCTAAACACAGTACAAGTCAGAACTCAGCAAGTTCACAAATGACGAGCAAACATAAAAAATTAGACAGCTGAAATAACTAGGAGCAAACAAGAGCTCCAATGCTGAAGGTCTACTCGTAGATCCACGGGTGAAGGCTGCTTGACCAGCTAACAGGGCCTTCAGGGAACCAAAGTGCAATTTCCTTCCTTGCACTCTCAACCGAGTCACTTCCATGAATAACGTTTCTGCAGCGGATAATTAATTTCCCAAATCAGGTACACGTGCCAGTTCAAGAGAATAGAAGCAGCCGAAGGGAAAAATGTGAGTCTTTTAAAGGCCAAAAAGAAAGAATTTAAAGTCAAAAGACCTGCCACCTCAGCCATTACCTTTGAAATGGATTTCTAATAGATCAAACTGCCAGCATTTTGACAACGGCAAATTTCGTATTTGGAAAAGTAAAACATGCATTTAGCAAGTTTTACAATTGACTAAACAGAAAACAGTAAATTTATGGCATCCATACAAGGGTATCACAATTCACAAATTCCAAACGAGTAAAAACTGTAGACACCATCAAGACTTAGGACAACCTAACAGGATTCAACAATTAATGACAGACCAACCCTTGAAATCACCCCAAATAGATAACCTAACAACATAAAGTTGTTTGATTTATCCACAAATGTCCTAACCATAATTATCCATGAGTGACAACCACATGCCTTAAAAAAAAAAAAGTAACAAAGAAATCCACGAATCAGTTGGGTAGCAAATCAATTAACAGCAGACAAGAAAACAACTTGCCTTCCAATGTCAATTGCATAGTCACCACGGATGGTTCCAGGTGCAGAGTCAGCAGGGTTGGTAGCTCCAATAATCTTGCGGCCAGTGGTTACTACATTCTTACCCTCCCAAACCATAGCAACAACAGGGCCAGAGATAATGTACTCAACAAGTCCGTTGAAGAAAGGCTTTGCTGACAGGTCTGCATAGTGCCTCTCAGCAAACAAGCGCTCCACAGTGATTAGCTTCAAACCTAAATCGAACAGAAATAAAAAAAGGTTTTAGCTATTCCCAGTAGAAAGGGACAGGAGCAATGATTATACGGCATGATTTTTATTCTTAACATGTTTGAAAAGATGGTATGGTACAAAATGTTTTAATAACATTCTCTTTGGGTAGATAGTATTGTATGGCAAAATAAATATAAAGATTATTAAAATACTCTTTATATGGCTTTAAATGGTTTTAAAATATTTATTTAAATAAAATATTAATTTATAAATAATGTTGTTATTATAATAATAATAATTAAAGACACATTATTTTTTTAATTAATCACAAAATATGCCTTATAAATATATAACATTAAAGCTATATAATTAGAATTTTATATATTTTACATGGATAAAATGTGAAAACAAAAATTCTAAACCATATTTGGAAAACTATGGTAAAACACCCCAAACTAACATTTGTTAGGACCAATCTTCCTAAAAATGTAGAGCAACCATAACATATAACATGAAACCATCCCAAATCATATTCCAAACATAGTGTCAAAGTAAATTAAGGTTGACAAATTTTGCTTAAGTCAATAAATTGGATGGCCCCGCTAAAGGCAAAAGATGAACGCCAGGCCAGGAGGATTGCAAAGGAAAAATAGATGAGAATCTAGCATAACCAATTTAAAAATTTTAACAAAAAAACAATAATCAGAACAATAGCAACATTAGAGGAATATCACAGAACCAAAATCAGAGCTCTGAAGACAAATGAAACTAAATATAACAAAAAGTTAGTTACCCTTGAGAGAGAAACCCTTCTTCTCAAATCTGCCGATGATCTCACCAACCTGAAATGAACGCATGAAGATAAATCTTTCAGTATATTGACCTTCATGGTTCCAACCAGTATATTTTTGGCCTTGTATAATCCGACTAACCCATGTTTGATCTAGATATAAGATATATGAAGATTTCATTTATGAAATTGAAAACCCACTAAACCAAATTCAGCTTCAGTGAGTATGTATAAAGAAAATAAACATTAAAAATGGAAAGGCCACGAACTGAATCATAAGGAAATGAAAACGTAATCAGAAATAAAGAGAGGTGTAGAAACTTACAAGACCTCTCTGGACCCCATCAGGCTTGATCATTATGAAGGTTTGCTCCATTTCTTTTCTGGTACTTTTGGTTTTGACCGACACTCGAGAATGCGCACAGGTGAGCAACGAAGGAGAGAACGCAAGGCGTGAGAGAGAGAGAGAGAGTTTTATATGTACGAAGGAACCCTAATTGCAATAAGAATATTCGATTAGGTGTCGACGTTTTATTTGCTAATATTCTTTTTCTTTTTCATCCTTTGATTGCGTTATTCTGAGGCAGCCCTTTTCAAGACTCACCCAATAAAAAGCTCGTTTAAATTGGGCTCTACTTATTAACCATTGAATTGGGTTTGGGTGTTTGATGGATGGGTTTATGTTTTTCCAACTAAATAAATAAACTTCATTATGAATGGGCCTAGTGCTCCATGTCCATTGTCAATTACATCCAAATCCAATAGACAAGGAAGTGAAATTAGAAACGTAAAAACAAAAGAGAATGATTTGTTCAAGTCCCATTTTTAATTCTGTAATTGCAATTTACATGCCAACTCGATCAAATCTGATGGAATCACATTTACTATTTTAACAAAAATTAGGAACAATTATACATCGTATTCCTATCATATTACATTAACTAAAAAAGCCATAATCTTTTTGAATTGTGATTCCATATAGAATATTTTACGTGAAATAACGTTTCACTATTGATAATAGATTAATAAGTCAGCCTTTGAATAAACGACACGTGTAAGCATATAAAGTATTCGTACATATATAATTAGGAAAATTAGTAAATGTAATGCAAGAGAGCATACGACTAGGAAAGAAGTCGGAGGTCTCTTAGGAATCGACATACGAGCCCTCGAAACCACAATGGACCTACCCTAGGAGAATTTGGACTCTCTTTATGTCGAAGAAATATAAACCTACACAGCAATTCCTTAATTCTAGTTCACGTGTCACTAGTCATTTTGAACTTAAGACAGGTGTCAACCAACTCTCATTACAAAGCAGCCTTATAGTTCTATAACCATGGATGATCAAAAGTCCCGCCACGACAACCTCAACTCATATTACAGGAATTTATCAATGAATTGCATAATCAACGTGTCGATGAGATATGTGGACTTGGGACTTGATATCTTCCATCTTACCTACTTCACCATGAACCATTCGAGAAGGCAAGAATCAAAGGTTCAAAACTATATAATCCTGGATTCATGTTAATTTTTGACTTGTTTCAGCCCTAGAACTTTTTGTTGGAAGGTTGGTGCGCACACCTTCTCAGGGCATACCAGTCGGGTATGGAGTCTACTATGCCTATTTGACCGATTAATATATTTCCCTATTGGACTCCAAGTACCAAAACTATTATTTTAGTGGTTAAAATAATTCACTTGCTGAGACTTTACACGTGTCAGGCAACCCTTGGCTCCTAAAGCTATAAATACGGGTCATCTTCCAATGGATGGATTAAATTTTACCTAGTCCTCATTATATTCCAATAGAATCCTCCCTAAACAAAGCTACTCCAAAATAAGGAAATAGTAAAGTGATCATATTAAGTTAAAGTTTGCTTATTCATTTCCATTGACCCAAATCTTTAAGGCACTTGTCAACACCTCATATATCTATCATTTCTTGAGTTATCAACTATATAATTACTCCTCTACTATCATCTTTTTGGGAAACTCAATCATGAGAATATATATAGATTTTCATTTTTTTATTTTACTATATTAAAAAAATACATATATAAAAATGTTAAAAGTATATATTGCTCATTTATTTATATTTTCCCCAGCTGCTAAATCAAACTTTAATAAAAGTTTAATGAACTAAAAAGAACAAAAATTTTGACCTGAATTGCGAGACAAATGAACACAGGCAGTCCGCTAGAACTTGAAAGCTGAAAGAAGATATGCGTATATATATAATGTTTGGGAAATTAAGTTGGTGAGGATTGTGAAGTCTCAACTGTAGAAAACAATCCCCTTGAGCATCCAAATTGACAAAAGTATATAAGTAGAATTGGAGGTCTTATTGAGAAATAGTGGGATCCACCAAATATCTGATGCCTCACTCTACCATCATGAAATTTGGAAGATTATAGAAGTTGATTGGGAGGTCATGATTATTGCATGGAATTCAGCACATATACTGCCTTTTTCTCTCTTATTGCTTTAAATTATAATCTTTTTGGAGGAGAGATTATTCATTACACTTTTGAACTTCATTTTTAGAAATGATGAACATGTCGGGTCCGTGGCTAAGCTTTCTTTCTTTTTTTTTTTTTTTTTTCCTCTCTTGTTTGCCCAGTACTCGATGCATCTATGGTATGGTATGGGTCCTATACATTATCTCCTCACTTTCAAATCCTCGTTACTTCACTTCATGCATATGCATATACCTAAACACTTAATAATACACGAGTTAATTAATTCTTGATAACCCATTACGTCTTTACCCCAAGAACAAAAGAAACTAAACAGTGACTCTTGTGTCATCATGCCCCAAGGGGACACGCCCACTGACAGCTGAAGAATAAGGCCTTTCTCGTTCAGCCCTTCAAATTTCAGATCTTAATAGAATGCAAGAGAGGACAATTAGTCTCTTCTTTTTTTTTTCCCCTTAATGTCAGGGGAGCTTGTGCACAACTAGAAGACTGAACCTTAACGATGGAGGAATAGGGATTAAATAAAAAAAAAAAAAGAAAAGTAAAGAGAAATTATAGTAGTAGATAGCTATATGTTATAGGGAGGCACACAGCACGTGCCAACTCTTTGTATGTATGGGTATATATGTAGACCAGTCATATATATCTGATTGTTGAGCTGACATGTTTTGCAATTATTATTAGGTACATAAGCAGTCACTTAAATTTGTCACCCATATGCATTTCTTTAGTTTTGTACAATATATGCAAGATAATGATGTTCATTAGATAAGAATCACTAACTGATGAGGATTAATTAAGATGCTAATCCAATTATTTGCTGATGTTGAAGCCTCATCAAACCACATTATGGTAATGAATTCTGATAATCTTGAAATATTTAAGATGTCTTACTCTTAAGTTCTTGGAATTTACTTTATAGCCGGATTTGGGTTTGTTTGGAAACACCTGAAAAGAAAAAGAAGAATAACAACACTCTGATACCAATGTGAGAAAGTCCAAACATGAGCAGCACTCTGCTATACATGATTGTGTTGATTAGACTATAAATAGGAGTACAGATAGAGTTTGTTGTAGTGATTATCTACATATGCGATATGGTACTACAATAGTTATCCTTATCAAAGAGGACATCGAGGGATTGGAATTTTAATTAAGCTTGTGGGATTCAGTATTGTTGTGAAAATTCAGCCATTTCTTTTAGGTTGCATGTATGTACTAGTAGTACCACATTATCTTCACTTGAAAATTAGTGATAAAGCTCTCCAAAGGTCATTATGTAGAAGCGCTATTTGTGCTAATATTCTCGTAAATTTATCTTCATGTATGAGATCCTCACTTTTACATGATGATTCATATTTTTATTTTATTTTTCATTTCTTTTGATTGTTCAAAGAAATAGTTGAAATCTCAAACCTACTTATTATAATTATCTTTTGATTAACCTCAAGTGCACAACCTGGCCCGATTTATGTGAAGAGTGTTGTTGAAGTCCAATTAGTTCCCACTCCTTGGAAAAATTATCCATGGATGATCATATTTGGTTAGTTAAAATTCTTGTAAGCATATGTCCCCCCTTAAACAGACTTATAATGTACATATTTCACATTTTTATGCGCACTGAATACTATCCCTTTTCAGTTCATCTTATTAGTTTTCATTCATTTATCTTTTTTCAATCTTTTCATAAATACATCATGACTGGGTTAAAGTTCATGTAATATATATATATATATATATATATATATATATATATATATATATATTCTCTTTTGTCAGCTCAAAAGGTTCACAGGTATATAGCTAGCTTTCCTGAGATCTTCAGTTACTAATTTGCTAGTTATACTATATGGGAGATTGATCGAATTCAAAATTTTCGGCGGAAGTCTGTTGAGCTGAATGAGAAATCTTTTTGAAATTAGATGTCTTGTTTCATTTTTCAAATTAGCAGCCTATAAAGATTTGGTTCAACCGACCAAATAAAAGAAATCTTATCCCACAAATCAGAAAATGATGTCTTGAGAGGAAATTTAGTTTGTTAATTATGAAGTGTTATATCTCGTTTCTTCAAGAACAATGAGTTAAATTATAGTTTATCTCGTAGGGTCCTCTTCGCTGTGTATAAGTGAGCCAGATGTAGCACATTACGTAGAAGAAGGAGCTTCAAACTTTTTCATGAAGATTAGAATTAAGGATTATTCCTTTAGATATGGTAAGTAATTAATGTTAGAATAAAAGCATATCTTGTTGGGGGGTGTTTGTTGATGTTGCTGTTACTTGTTGGTATTGTGGGGGCAGTTGGGGGGGTATTTTCACAGAGAGAGACTGGGATGAAGTAACAGGTGAGAGTGAGTGGAGGAGGAGGGATGCTTGCTTATGATAGTTTTCAATACATCTCTCTTCTTTTGCAGGAAAGGGCATATATGAATGTATGGAATTCCATTTGGCAGGGTTTGAAAGGTCCTTTCTTTCTATCTTTCAACTTGTGTTGACATTTTGACATACAGATGGAAGTTTTAATGTACCCCACCACTTTTACTTGTTCATTTCCATTTCCTTCACATTTTACTAACTTCTTCTTTAGATTTATTTCAACAAATACCACCCCCATTATCACAACAACAACAAACATGATCAGTGAACCTTTTTACCCATTTTTAGTTTCTATATTTCAAATTATGGAATTGAAAATAACTCAATTTGATAAATTTAAAAAAAAAAAAAACCCTATTTTGGAAGATAATTAAAGATTATGCTATCTTCAATATCATACAATTATGACAATTAACGCCAGAGATTAATTTCCAACACATTGGAATCTCCACTGCACAAAGAACCAGGCCATGCCCACATAAAACCCTAATTCATTAAGGCTGCTATATATACTATTGCTATAAATATAAAGAGTTGATCTAGAATTTAATCAAGTTAAACTAGAGTTTTCTAATCTTCCAAGATGGACAAAACAGACGGTTAAACTGAAAGTTAAAAATTTCAAAAGTTAGTTTTGTTTCATGGAGTAGTGATCACAAATAATTGCAACTACTGCGAAACAAACGTCATGCTTATAATACACATGTGTTTAAGATTTGAAGAGATAAAAAAGAATAGTTTCTTAATTAATGATCCTAATCCAGGTATCGTAGACGTACAAGAAAAGTAGTCGATGAGAATGGATGGGTGTGTGTGTGTGTGCGTGTGTGTGTGTGTGGGGTTGGTCATCAATTTCGGTTAGACAACGAAGGAAAGCAATTTAAGCACATCACCAGCCATGCGTCTACTCTCCATATCCCAACGTCATGCTTCATTGGAATTTCATGTTTTGCGTGTTAAGGTGGCATTATAAAATTAATTAATGCTCCATGAAAAAAACATTTTGACGTTGGAAACTTAATTGACCAAATTAACCGCTGTAATAATTAATGCTAAATATTTTACAACACAATTATTCATTTTAATTTTTAATTTTTTATGCATAAAATAAATTATTAATTTCATAATTTTGGGCTTAAAAATATACTATTATATTCTATTTATAAATATATATATATATATAAATCCATCTTTAAGTCTTAATAATCCAACGTTTTTAATCCACTCTCTCTCATTAATTAAAGTTTCAATTAAATAAAGAGTCAACGTACACTTTTCCCACCAATATGCAAGAAAATGTGAAGGGGAAAAAAGTGAATTGTAGACCTAAATGTGTGCAAAACATGTTAGACCAATCAACAAAGAATAATGCCTTATTGCAATTTTTTTTTCTAGTAAGTTTTTTTTTTTTTTTCAATTCCGGAAGAACTCAAAAATTATTCTATGACGTGAGGTAAGTTTATCGAAGTCTTGATGGTATGTTAATGAGTTTTAAGTCAGTAATATTAAAATCACATTTATAAATATAAAATTTTGAATTTAAAGCATAATTAAAAATATAAATTTAATACTTGTGTCTTAAAAAAACTTGCGGATGGAAAAGGTAAATAATCCTTAGTAAATAGCATATAACATTGCCCTAAACGTCTCCCATGAAATTAAGGTAAGTTTTTTTCCAATTTTATGAACATGATCTATTATAATTTTTTAGTTAATTTTAATGAGTACATAATTAAAAAAGAAACTTTTTTCTAAAAGAAGTTAAAGAATGAATTAACAATTAAAATTGAATAGTTCATAAATCATGGGTAGACGAAATATATATAGAAGTTCAGAGGTAAGTTTTACTATTTATGCATTCAAGTCCTTTATCTTTAGCTTATATATATATATATATATATTAAAAAAGTCCTTTATTTCTAGTAGAGAACAAAATATTCCCTTAATTATTTGGGGCTACTTTGCACTAGTATGTATGTTAGCGTGTGGGAGAGAAAGAGAGAGAGAGAGAGCAGAGGAGTGGCTGTGGAAGTCTTATTTTCTTGAGGAAATACTGAGAAGATGAGAAGGAATAATTTTCTCGAAACATTCCATTCGACATTTACTTGTTGACCGGACTAGAGTCTGCAGCGTGTGCAACACAAGCGCAGTTCTTTCTACAGCGGCAGGACCAATTGCTTTGCTGCTGACGCATGCACCGAAGCCATTAAGAAGGAGAAGAAGGAGGAGCAGCAGCTGAAGAAGATCGAGCACTTGAAAGAATGGAAGGAGGAGAAAGAGAAGTTCCAAATTACGAGCTACAGGTCTCCTTCTCCACACCACAAGCAATCCATGAGATGGGTTTTGTACAATTTGAAGAAAACCATGTTTTGAGCTTTTTGGCTCCCTCGCATTCACACCACTCTTCTCATATTTCTCAACCTCTCACTACCACAACCACCAATACCCACATGGGATTTAGTAGTCACAACGACCAGGTTAGTTTAGATTCTTCAAAAAATTCTAATAAAACACAAATTAGGGTAGTTTTGTACACTAAGATTCTGTTACTTTTCCTGGTATTTGTTTATGGACTCCCTGGTCAATCTTTTGTATTTTATTCTTGTTATGGAAAAATTTAGGTGGGAACATTGGATCCAAAGGCTACTATTGAAGAGAACTACACTGTTAGTGCTAACGATGGCAACAATTCTTGGTATTCTTCTTCTCCTTTCTCTCTCTCTCTTTTTGTGGGGCTTCTCTCTCTCCCAGCTCCTCTTTCTCTCTCAAAACATGCACGGACACAGCAATATCCGAGAAAATATTCTTCAGGTATAAGTTCAACAGAGTTTAAGGAGATCTACCCACATGTGGAAGAGTGGCTTCTGCTCATACCCCGTGAATCCTTTCTCTTTCTGTTGCTGTGAGAGGAAGAAAGTGCTTCACTCATAAAAGTCTTGATATACATTGATACTCAGATCCACCAGTCCATCAACAGATCTATCTTTTTTATGTATCCAATCTCTGTTCACTTTTCAATTTTCCCTAATCTCCAAAGCCTGAGGATTTGAAATTTTTGATAGGTGGAGGAGCTCATCATCTTCAGAAAAAAGCAAGGTTAAAGTTAGGAGAAAACTTAGAGAACCAAGATTCTGTTTTCAAACTAGAAGTGATGTGGATGTGCTTGATGATGGTTACAAGTGGAGAAAATATGGCCAGAAAGTAGTCAAGAATAGTCTTCATCCAAGGTAAACATTTCATTTCGTTCCAGATATAAATAGTTATCGTTTCTGTGGGATGTAGTTTTGATCAGATTTCATGCCGTATTTTGATAATTTAGCCCTAATGATCTTCTTCGTTTAATAAAAAAAGTGGTTTCATATCAAAGTACGAGCTTACTGCAGCTCAACTCTATAATGACAATAAAATAATGACATTGATACTTCATAACAAAATCACAAACTCTTCGAAGCAATGATGCATAATAATGTCATTCAAAACTATCAGCAAGTGGAAGAGAATATTAAAGTACAGTGTGTCAGCCATTTTCAGGTTTATATATATAACTGTCACAAGGAACAGTTATATATATATATATATATATATATATATATATATCCCTTTAAAAAATAAGCAAGTTTGAAGTTTCTCTTAGAAAATTAATTTTCTTTTGCACTTATGCACCCATGCTCACTTTTGTTCTTAAACCCTCTATAATTTCATAGAATTAATTTAATTACATGACATATTCACACACAAATTATCATTCAACTATCTGGAACTACTAGCCATTTCCATAACTTAGATTTCTTAAAAGAACTGAAAATCTACGTTTAGGAAACTTATTCTAAAATATCTCGGAACACTTTTCTTAAGTTATGTTCATGTTTTAATTAATTATAAGAGGCTCTAGCTCTAGAAGTATAATACCCTTATTCCATACGGAAGATAAAGATTCATGCATTCTATATGTACTACAATTTGAGTGGTCTACAACTCCTACTTTGGAGTAGTCCACATGTACCATACAAATCATATTTGTTTTTATTTTTTATAAGGAAAATTTTTATTAATTAGGAAATTTAGGAAAAACTTAGTATGGGAACATCCGACTAATCCAAGCCAATAGGCCAACTTTAGTATACCAAAACTAGGACATATCATGTTAAGTGAAAAAACTTGAAAAAGACAAAACAAATAATCCAAGAGCAAAATTAAGAACAAGCCAAAAGGGTCTAAAAAAATTGATGCAAATAGATCACAAACCTGAATAAAGCTAAATGAAATACAACTGAACATAGTTGACCTACAACCTGAACAAAATGAAATGAAAACAGCTGCATAAATACTTAAAAATCTCATGAAAGATAGGACCATTATCAGCAAGACAGATGCGCATCAAATACTAAAGAGGGATAGATGCACATCAAATACAAAAGAAGGGGATACAAATCATATTTATTTAAATGTTGCTTCTGCATCTCAATTGCTGTATTGAATGTTGTTAATTAGCTAATTTAATTAAGCTATACTAGACTACATATATGGTAGCTTACAAGAGGAGTTAAAGGTCTGCTGATATAAAGAGAGAATTTGAAGTTAATTTGAATAATTTTTCATTGGTTTTATAAATAAATCAGGGCTGCTAGAGTCAAAGAGGCAAAATGTTAAATATATAATTGTGTATGTTCACAGAGAAAGCTTCGAGCAATTAATTTTGCACTTGAGTACAACTGCTTTCAGGGTGAATCATATAATGAATACTGAAAGAAAGTTTGATAGTGTATATACCTTGATATTAATTATGGATCCAAAGATTGATAAGAGTTTTGATAAGGTCTATCATGTTAGTTTGTTGTTGTAGTAACCTATCCTGATCTCTTGTAACCACGTGATATAAGTATAGTCCTACTGTAATGCAACACCAATGTTCAGGTTGGCTTGATCACGTACTTGCATACTGCATATTGAGCAGTTTTAGAAAGACTTAGATTTAGCTATTAATTCTCTGTAGGCAGAATACATCATATTGTTCAGCTATCATTCTAGACACCCTTTTTCTTTTTCATTACGAATATTCATAAATTTCCTAGAAAATAACATTGAAAAGCTCATTTTTTGGAGTGATGATTGGCAGAAGTTACTATCGGTGTACCCACAATAACTGTCGAGTGAAAAAGAGAGTGGAACGATTATCTGAGGATTGTCGAATGGTGATAACAACCTATGAAGGTAGACACAACCACTCTCCATGTGATGACTCAAATTCATCTGAACATGAATGCTTTACCTCTTTCTAGCTAATAGTTGAATTATTAGACTAGAAAAAACAATGTTGTAATTAGCATAATTAATGTATCAGCTTGGGACAATATTTGTCTTAATGAGTTTAGTAGCTTCTTTTTTTTCTTCTCTTTTTTTTTTTTTCCTCTTCATCTTAATTTAGGGAAAAATCAGTTGGGAAAAGCCAAAATGCTAAGTATCATAATATATACATATATTTAAATTAAGTTATAAAAAAAAAATCTGTTTCTTGTTTGTTTGTGACAAAAAAATGAATTCATCATCTTACAAATCATGCATGAGAAATTTGTGTTCTCTAATTTTAATGTCAAATGGAACCTAAAATATTGTTTGATTCAATTTTATAATAAAATTCATTTCATTTGTAAATAAATTTTATAATAAAATTTATTTATAATTGAATTTCTTTATTTAATATATTTTATATTAAATATAAAATTTATTTCAAATGAAATGAATTTTATGTTTAAAATAAATAAAATAAAATAAAATGATATATATAGTAAAAAGATAATTTTATCACTTAAAATATATATAAATTTAAATTTAAAATTTAATTATAAATTTTATTAATTTCGATAAAATTTAATTTAATTATAATAAATTTTATAAAATTAATTATTAAAAATTTAAAATAAATTTTTATTTAAATTAAATATTAAAATTTTAAACTTATAAATAAATCTCACAAAATTTTATAAAATTTATTTATACTTAATATTATCTTAATAAATATTCATATTAAAAAAAATCACACACATAACAGTATTAGGGACAAGTGCAGCCATAGATTTTATTTTTTCTCGTTTAATTAGGCTCAGATCTGAATGACGGCAGCAAGTACCTGTCCTTTTGGCCTCCTCACTTACCATCGCTGGATAAGAGGAATAGGTAATGACAGGAATAAGAGAGAAAACCGATTATGGTTTCTGGTTTTTGTTGTTTTGGGAATTTTGGAGGCGTTGTACTCTTTCATACATTGCCAGTTTTTTCCACGAATGAATAATTAATAAGATAGATAAAGCGGTCATACCAATACTATATCAAAATATTACATGAAATAATAAAATAATAAAAATAAATAAATATAAAATTAAAAAAAATAATTAGCAGAATAAATTAAATTACATGCGAGACCAAGTGCGAATAATTAGTCATGCTGAAGAGCCAAGGCTATATGTATATTCTAAATTATATATCAAACAAAATCAGAAAAGAGAGGATTCTACAATTTCTAAAAATAAAAATATGAAAAGCCTATTTAGAGTAAAGAAATTCTATAAAATTTTATGAAATTCATTTTTAAATTTAAAATTTTGTGTTTAAAAGTATATATATATATATATAAATATATATCAATTTTCTGGTTTGAATTTTACAGAATTAAATATAATTATCACAACTTCTATCAAAATGGGTGAAATTTTTAAATAAATTCTACAAAATTTACTACAAAAATTTTATGACAAAACTACCCACCCATACTTTCATCTTTTATGTATCTTCCTTCACAAAACTCATTTTTTTCACTCTCTGTAAGGAAGAGAGTTAGCAATGGCCCAAAATAAAATGAAGCAGTATGCAGATGCTAATAGGACTGAGAGGCAATTTGATATTGGGGATTTGGTGTACTTAAAACTCCAGCCTTATCTATAAGGCTTGGAGGCATGTGAAATTTTTTGGGCCTTTCAAATTGTTAAAAAAGATTGGTTCAGTAGCTTATCAGCTTCGGTTACCTGCTGATTCCTAGTTTCCATGTTACCCTTGTCTCCAGATTTTATTATTGAGGACAAGAGTGTGCTTGCATAATAAGGCTGAGCAATCGATTCAAATCGAACTGAATGAATCGAATTATTATATTTTAAAAATCAAATCAAATCAAAATGAATGAAAAATCAAATTGAATTAAATTTTGATTAATTTTTTAATTTATACTTGATTTTTAAGTTATTTAATATGATTTTGATCTTAATTTGAACCTAATAATTATTAATCAATAAAATTAAATAATTTATATATATATAATTACATATAATTCATAAATTTCTTATAAAAATAAATTAATTTAAAAATCAATAAAAGTAATTTGGTTCGATTCAATTCAACTAATTTTTTTTCTTCAAAATTAAATAGAATTAAAATAATCGAAATTTTTAAAATATAAAATTAAATCAAATCAAATTATCTTAAAAATGAAATAAAATTATTAAATCAATGTGATTTGATTCTATTTATTTAATTCAAATTAAATAGTGCTCACTTCTAAAGCGTAATGTTAGGAAGGGAGTTAAGTGAGTAAGTGTGCTGTGCAGATGCTAAGTTGACAATAACCGGCAGGAACAGTTAATAAATCGCCAATCAATGTAAATCTTGTACTGAGAAAGTAGAGTCATGTATTGAGGGGGTAAATACTTTGTATAGCTGAAGAATATATTTTATGCAATTAATAAAATAAATATCATCTTCTTCTTAATTCTTTCTCTCTTTTTTCTCTCTGTCTCGAATCTTCTCTGCTATTCTTCTCTCTTCCTCTTCTCTTCACTATTCTATTCTCCTCCTCCTCTTCTGTTCAAATTCTTCTTTCATATTGTGAGTCAGGTCTTATGTATGTCAGAAGGCCGACACTCTTATTTTCATATCATCGTTCTTTGCGCTCACAAAACTCTTTTTTTTTTTTTTTTAAAAAAAAAAACTCTCATTTTCATATCATTGTTCTCTCCCCTCACAAACCCATTTTTTCACCATCATCTATCATTTTCATATTATTTTCATATCACCATTCATATTTTGTCGTTCTAAATTACTTAATTTATATAGTGATAGTTATTATTTTAAGGGTAATAATAATATATAAAATATTGGCATATTATGTATTTTAATAAAAAAAAATTACAAATACAAAATTATTATGTCGAGTAAAATAAATATGATTATAAATTTATTATTTGTTTTATAAAATTAATATGCTAATGATATTTTAGAAAATAAATATAAATGAATATTAAATTCTGCATACATTTCAAACATGATCTTATAAAATGTAATTCAAATATATGTTTTAAATTTAAGCATATATATATACCAATCATAAAAAATTAATTTACAATTATTTACAAGTGAGTTCTATATTATATCTGCAAATGAATTCTACAACTTAAAATTTCAACATGCAAGTAGAATATGCTGCATATTGAAGCGTTGCTAGTAATAATGGTAAGCAAAAAGTTCAGTACCCTCCGGGATGGACAGAAGAAATCTAAATGACAAATTTGAAGGCGGCCTCGGTATCATTTTATAATCCTCACAGGCCTTGGCCCAAATATTTTCTCCAGCACAAATTCATTCGTACACTTGTTTAAAGCATGTATATCATTTTATACAATTAATTTTTTTAAGATTTTTTTTAATTATTTTTATTTATTAGAGTTGGGCTCATTTAGCCACTTATATAAACCAATAAATAAAATAAAAATTACAAATATGTTGCAAACATGAGTTTTATGTAACTCTCTGGTTTGTGAATTTTGAGCCCGGAGTGTTCCTAACTCTGTTTTTTTACCAATGATATCTGCTTTTTCGGTTTTTTAAAAAAAAAAAAAAAAAAAAAAAAGAAGAGTTTCATGTCATCTGCAACACAACAGCCTGTCGCTGTTCATAAGTTTCAAACATAAATACTTCGCAACCAGCCGTTCACCGTAGCCTGGTAAGATGTGTAATAAGGGCTCAGAACCATGTATCTTGTTGTAATTTAAAGGGCTTTATCTTCAAAACCCAAAAGAAGTCTTCGAATCAAAAACACTGTTGCTCTCTCTCCCGAAACCCTAAGGCAACCATGCTTCTCCAACCATCTCTACACCTCCAAAACGCGTCAATTTCGTCAACTATCTCCTACTCGCGACCCATCCCATGGAAAAATCCCCATTGTGACCTTCGCCAAACTCTAAATTACCTCAAATTCCCAATCACATGCTCAATATCGCAAGTCCACAGCTACGGAACTTTGGATTATGAGAGAAGACCCATGATCAAATGGAACTCTATCTACAGGAGAATCTCTTTGATGGAAAAACCTGAATTGGGCGCTGGGACCCTTTTGAATCAGATGGAAAAAGACGGCAAGAAGCTCACTAAATGGGAACTTTGTAGGGTTGTCAAGGAATTGAGGAAGTTCAAGCGGCACAAACAAGCACTGGAGGTAAAATAGAAAATTTCTAGTTTGGGTGTTCATTTTGAGGCATAATCTAGTTGGCGAAAAAAGCTAGTTCGATTTCTTGTTAGGATACTAAATTAAAGCTGGTTTATTTTATCCGTGGGTCTGCAACTATCTTTATTCGTTATTTCAAGTCAGCTATTGCACGACAATTTGGATTCGGTTTTATTTCCTCTTACTGAATTGCCAGTTGCTTGCGTGCCTAGTTGGGTATGGTAATTTTTTCTCTGGAGGCAAAACAAGATATTGTCCAGTGTTTTTTCTTTTTTTGACCATTTTCTAGTGCATGAATTTTTTTTTATTGTTGCTTTGCTCTAACGAAATTTTTATGCATTCTACTTAATTTAGGACAATGTTGATTTCAAAACTAAAAGTGATTTGGGTTTTAATGTGTGTGCTTTGCTTCACGGTTAAATGCTCTGGTTCTTCATTCTTCTTTTTAATTTTGTTGGAGTTAGGTTTTAATTAATATCCAATGCCAAAAAAAATTCACTTCTTGTAGGTTTATGATTGGATGAACAATAGAGAAGAGAGGTTTAGGTTATCTGCCAGTGATGCTGCAATTCAATTAGACCTTATTGCCAAAGTGCGTGGAGTTTCTGCTGCTGAAGATTTCTTTTTGAGAGTTCCAGAAACTGTAAAGGACAGGAGGATATATGGGGCTTTGCTGAATGCCTATGTGAGAGCTAGAATGAGGGAAAAGGCAGAATCCATGATTGACAACATAAGAAATAAAAGTTTTGCCACACATGCACTTCCATTCAATGTGATGATGACTCTATACATGAACCTCAAGGAATATGATAAAGTTGACATGATGATTTCAGAAATGATGGAGAAAAACATTAGACTTGATATATATTCCTATAATATCTGGTTATCATCACGTGGATCCCAAGGATCTGTTGAAAGGATGGAACAGGTATTTGAGCAAATGAAACTGGATAAAACCATTAATCCCAACTGGACAACATTTAGCACAATGGCCACAATGTACATAAAGATGGGGCAGTTAGAAAAAGCTGAAGATTGCCTAAGGAGGGTTGAGAGCAGAATCACAGGTCGGGATCGGATACCTTATCACTATCTCTTAAGCCTGTATGGTAATGTTGGCAATAAAGAAGAGCTTTATCGTGTGTGGAACATTTACAAATCAAATTTTCCCAATATTCCGAATTTGGGATATCATGCTATTATCTCATCTTTGGTTAGAATGGGTGACATTGAAGGTGCAGAAAAGATTTACGAGGAATGGCTACCAACTAGGACATCCTATGACCCTAGAATAGGAAATCTCCTCATGGGTTGGTATGTTAAAGAGGGAAATTTGGACAAGGCTGAAAGTATCTTTGACCATATGGCAGAAGCGGGAGGAAAGCCAAATTCTAGTACATGGGAGATTCTTGCAGATGGGCATGTAAGAGAGAAGAGAATTTCTGAGGTTTTGTCTTGCTTTAAGGAAGCTTTTCTTGCTGAAGGATCAAAGAGATGGAAGCCGAAGCCTGTAATTGTATCTTCCTTCTTTAAGCTGTGTGAGGAAGAAGCTGACATGTCAAGCAAAGGAGTGTTGGAGGGTTGGTTGAGGCAGTCAGGATATCTTGAAGATGAAAATTATGCATCACTTGTTGGACTGTCTAGTGAACTGTCGAATGAGAAAGATAGCACAGGCAATATAAATGACAATGAGGAGAATGAAATACTTCTCAACCAGTTTCAGGGCAGTCTCTGATATATTTATCACTTGCTTTTGTGTATGGGAGATTGTTGTTTGGACCTCATTTGCTGGGCAGAGTGTATCTGAGCTCAAATTTTCAAGGTAACTTTACTATCTTTTCATGGCAATCGTCAACTGGTCAAATTTTATGCTCATGCTAATGGCAACCAGGAATTTGGAGTCTTTGGTGTAGCCATGCTGCATAGAAGCATGTCGATATGCCCTCAGAGAAATTTATCCCAGCAATTTAAGTGACTGCAACTCATAAACTTCTCTTATAAATTTTGTATCATTCTTTTCCTTTTTTCAACATACATTTCTAGCTTTAAATTGAATTATTGAGTTCTCTCTCTCTGATTATAAGCACAAACTTCATATTAGAGAGGCAAAGTTGGATGCAGCTGATCCTTCTAATATATGCTAGTTGTTGCTTGATGACTATGCCTCCCTGTGTTATTTTCACTACTCAGACAAGAATATGGAGAATTTAAACCCCAACTGTCCAAGACTAATTTTCCATCTTCAAAACTAACATCCAAATATTTCTTTCAGGCAGGCATGTACATATGGTGAAAAATGGGTAGTATAAAAAGGATAACTGAGGGCGGAGGTCATGATCTTCATACTTGCAGTTTCTTTCCTAGTGGGCTGAGGTGAATAAATCCATTTTCATGGGCACTTAATGCCTAATACGGCGAAAAGAGAAACTCGAAACTTCTGTCATATAATATAATAATATAATTCTGTTTTCTTGCCTAATTAGCTATTTGCGGTAAAAGGGCCAGAAATTATCCTAATCTCTGTTTAGTCCTGTTTGATTTAACAGTTGTATAAAATATTAGTTGATTGGTAAATAATAATTAATTTATATTATTTATTTGATAAAATTATATTTAGTTATGAAATGGTTAATAAGAATATTTATTAAATAATTTATTTTATATTTAAAATAAATATAAAATTATAAATTTATTATATTATATTATTTATTTTATTATTAAATTAAATATTTAATTATTAAATTAATATATTATATTATTTATTTTATTATTAAAATAAAAAAATAATTAAATTTTTTTTAAAAATAATTAAATAATTTAAAAAATATAAATAAAATATTAAAATAATTATTATTATTGATAAAAAAATTTTATAATTAATTTTAAATTTTTAGATATAAATAAATATTTTATATTATTAATAAAAAATATTTTAATAAAATTAAAATACATTAATTAAAATATTAAAATTATAAATTAAAAATATAAAAATATTAATAATATTAATTTTTAAATTAAATAAAAAAAATAATATTATTAAAATAAAAAATAAAATAAAATCAATTATTAACCGATGAAAAATAATTTTATAATTAAAATTGATATAAATTTCAATTGATGGTATCATATTAGCTACTTATGAGTATTTATCAACTATCAAACTACCAACTACATTAAACAATGAACCAAAAACTCTCTTAATTGGCTAGATAATGGAAGAGGGACAAGAATATAATAATAATAATAATAATAATAATAATAATCAATATGCTAATTTGTTAGTTAAACTGATGAGCAACTTAGTTGCTCTTCAATAGGAAGATTACAGTAACTTATCTCTCTAGCCTTTTAGAGAGAGAAATTTCTCTCTTTGTTTTCTGTTGCTTGAGGCTTTTGGCTTTTTAGATTTGCCGAGTTCACGGCTTTCTTCTGCCTCATCTAGGAAGGGGACGGTCTCCTTACTAGCCCGGAGTGTGTGTTTTCCCTCACTACCTTCGGATTGGGTGTAAATATTGGTTTTGTGACTTGTTGTGTGCAGAACTTGGAGAGTGCATGCGAGGGATATTGATGGTGATCCAGGTTGTGGGCGACTGAAAGGTGAAATCGATGGTTGGGATGGGTAAATGTTGGCTCAGAGGGAGGTTGTTGAACGAAACTGGTGATAAACATCTTGAGGGTCCTAATCCTAGCTAGATATGCCGATGGCCGACTCTAAGGCTAAAGAAGATTGAGAAACCATTAAAACTTTGTCCATCACAGCCTTCTATTGGCCTCCTTGTTTTACTCGCTAGTTGTCGAGAGGTCTTGACAATGACTGCATGTGCATCAACGGTCCACACTACAGCCATGAAGGGTGGAAGATAGTGGCGTGCAGATACAGGAGGCGGCACTCCTTCCTGCACCCCTTTTGGGGTTTCTGTTGGTGGGGGCTCATCTTTTGGGGCTATGAGGCTTGGGCTTTTCCGTTGGGTTGGAGAGTTGTAGTTTGGGCTGGGTTTGCTCTTGTTGCTAGACTTCTTGTTGTTCTCTTCTGTTTAGGAGGCCTAAGCCTTTACTTTAGGTTGTGGCTTAAGAGGCCCATATTATAATAGTTTTACACCTTAATGAATTATCAATCTACGTTTCGATAAAAAAAAAATAATAAAAAAAAAAAGTCCTTTGAGAACTTGACAAATTAAACAGTCAGTCTGAGAAATTTTTAAATAGGTTGGGTGTAATATGTTATTTTTTATATTAAGTTAATAAAATTATTTTATAATAAATTAATTATAAATAAACATGTGACTTAATTTTTATATAATTATAAATAACAATTTGGTACATAGTAAACTGAATTTATTTAAGAGATTCTTTAAATTCTTTCTTTATCCATTTCAAGTATTCAGCAATTCAGCAGTCATGGTACAATTAATAGTTTACACTTTCCTATCCAATCCTTTTTCCTTTCCAAAAACTGTCCAGTTGGGCACTTGCCAATCGCCATGTATCCTATCCCATCTGCAACTATATCTGGCCTTGCCATAATCAACCTCACCTTACTCATCAAACCAACCAACAGACATGGTGATTTGGCAAGAATCCATTGGTAGGCATGCAAAAATCTTACATATTCCTTGTTTGGGAAGACTGCTTACACTTTAATACTTGAATTCTATACCATGAGAGGTCATAATCAATTGCTCATTTAATTTTGAAGAGGGACAGGTCTTAAGGTTATCCCTTTTTATTGCTAGGGTAAAGTAATATTAGAATTTTTGGTGGTAGCATTAGCAAATTATGTGGGTATCATTACCGTAGGCTGGTACTCACATGGAGAAGCACATGGGCGAGGGGAATGCAAAAGATAACGATTTAGAGATTTCCATCCCAAAATACAACTTGACAAACAAAGACTCATCACAAGACATGCTTTACTCTTGTTCCACTCCAACCAAAACATGGTTCCAGCTTTGTCCTTTTCGTTTTTCTTTCACAACCACTCCAGTCCTATTGAATTAAAACTGATAAAATCTTCAACATTTATTTTTGTTGATTATGTATAGAGTAGAAAATGTACAGACAAGGAGAAGCACTTGGAGGGTCCAACTGGAATCAAATGTCCGCTGGAAAGTTTCATCTTTATTTCTTTTCTTTTCTTTTCCTTGAGGACGTTTTCCAGAAATATGCAACCCTAGCACAAGTACGCAGCAGCCTTGACTTCCAAAACAAAGCAAGCACTTCAAGTGATGTTCATGAGTATCTGCCTCATCTTCTTTAAGCTTAAAGTTGCGCCATTGGAGAGATATTGGCTGTTCTAAGCTGGTTGAATTAAACATACATTAGGCTTAATCATTACAACAGAATCCTTTTTTTCATATAAATCATATTAACTTCAAATTTTTTGTTTCAAATGTGGGGGCAACTCTATATCCAAAATTCAATAATGTAATTGATAAGAACAAAGAAAATCTAACCAAAATTTTTGACATGTGTTCAATGATTTCTTACGAAATCCGATGCGAAGATTTTGTTTGCTCTAGAACTTGTAAACAAGTTGAGATGCTTTAAATCCTAATCAATATTGATCAAGCACATGACAACTTGAGATGGGCTAATATTGCAGAAAAAGATGGTAGTCAAAAATGGTTTAAAATATTTGTCAGCTGGGGGCAGAAGCACCATAAGCTAATCCTATGGACCAACAAAACAAATCCATGTTATGTTTTGTCACCTGAATGTGAAGAATCAAGACACATGCAATATCTCACAAAACATGGGACCCGAGAACTAGAATCACAAATTTTTCCACATGTAGTCACATGATGGGTGCGCAATACCCATCACCATTGCCACAGCAGATCACTAGAAAGACACCCAAAAAAAAAAACACTAACTCACATTGAAGTTCGAACCACCTTCTGTTCCCTCTTCCTCAGGTTAAGTTTGAAATTAAAGAATCATTAGCCGAACTCAAATCCAAAATCCCTTCTCCAAACCCTCTAATGAGGACATGCAGGTCATAATTTAAAATAGCTGAGGGTATTTTGTTCTATAAAAATACCTACCCATCAACGACCATCTTGCCTGTTTCTATAAACGCATGGTATAACCGAAATTTGCTCTAAAGTTAATTTTGCACAACAAAAAAGAAAAAAAGTCATCAATGGCAGAGCTAGAGAGCCCAAACGTGATGCCAAAGCTCATCACATTTCTCTCTTCTCTGCTTCAAAGGGTAGCTGAATCCAACGATCTCAACTGCCAATTTCAGCCCCAGAAATATTCAGTCTTTCATGGACTCACTAGACCTCCTATTTCGATTCAAAGTTATCTAGAGAGGATCTTCAAGTATGCGAATTGTAGCCCATCTTGCTTCGTCGTTGCATACGTTTATCTCGATAGGTTTGCTCAAAGGCAACCCTCTTTGCCTCTCAATTCTTTCAATGTTCATCGTTTGCTTATAACAAGCGTCATGGTTGCCGCCAAGTTCATGGATGACAAGTAAGTAGTTTAATGCCTAGTTTGTTCAGCGATTATGGGAATGAATTTCACAATCCTGCATCTTTTTATCTTGGGAATTTGAAATTCTTGAATTCGCGCTATATATATGTCTGTGCTAGGAAACTTGTGATTCTTTGAACCTGATATCCTGGATTTGCACATTTCTTTTGGTTTGTTCCACAAGGTCCGATTTTGCATTGGCTTATATTTACTCAATTGGAATAAAAAAATGACCTTCCTCTGTTTCTTATTACATGCATCTTCTGTGTCTTTGTACTATCTTCAATTGGGAGGAAAGAAATCTGAATCTCAGATTTGCACCAGATGAAAGACTTGTTCTTGTGAAGTTCTGCTAGAGGCACTTTTAATTCTATTAGAATTATATTAAAACTTGTACCCTCTTCAAGTAGCCATGTGAAACCTTTCCTTTTAAGCTAGCCAGTTGTAGATGGATGACATTTCAGTTTCACCAAATTTATGAAAAGGCCTCATAAGGATAAGGTTGGCTCGGTGGGGAATTAGCTAGTGGTGAGAGATTAGTAAATTCATCTTTGATAATGATTATTTTTTCAGGTATTACAACAATGCTTACTATGCAAAAGTTGGAGGAATCAGCACAATAGAGATGAACTATCTTGAAGTGGATTTTCTATTTGGATTGGGATTCCACCTAAATGTGACCCCTGACACCTTCCACACATTCTGTTCCTACCTCCAAAGGGAGATGATACTTCAACCTCCAAGCTTAGCTGAATCTTCGCTGAAGTTAGGGAGATCTCTAAAGCTCCACTTGTGTTTCAATGAGGATGAGACATCCCATCAAAAGCAGCAACTCGCTGCTTAACCCTTTTCATTGTAAACACTAAATGTAGTTAGTTATAGAGATGGCGACTCTCCTCAAGTCTCCTTTTTCATTTTCTTGTGTTGGGATAGGCAGGGGCTCTGAATTTTTTTTTTTTTTTTTCCTAATTCTCTTGTGTGGCTTTTGGATTATTCAAATGATTTGGTAATGTACAGATGACAGTCTGGCTACCAAAATGTCTCTCTCCTACTCCTATGTCATCAGCCTATAAATTTGGGTTGACACAGTTATTGCAGCTTTTGGGTTCTCTTCTTTTTTTTTGGTTGCCACTGAAATAAGGGACTTTGCAATGGCAAAATGTGGGGTAAGGGCAGTGGACAAAAGAATAATGTACAGAGAATTAGTACCCTTTTGTTTATGCCAAGAAATGACAATTTCTTCTAATTTGACAGTTGTAATGATTCTTTGAAAGAGGACATAGGACATGTGCAATCACAAATAGACAACTCTGTCAATGTGACCCTTTATATTAATAATTATATATTAACGTCATTATGGTAAATTTTATTTTTTCTAATTATATAAATGTGAAATTTATTTTTTATAATTTATAAAAAAAAATTTATATTCATATGAGTATGAGAAGAATTAAGATTTAATGCATTATATGTATCTAACTATTTTTCCATGGTTAATCCATATAAATAAATGTTTTATATATAAAATAAACAAATGATAATTTATTAAAAATATAGCACATATATTTATTAAAAAAATAATTATTCTAAAAAAAAAAAAAAACTGAAATGTTATAATTTTATAAATATTTTTTGTAAAATTATTTATATGAAATCACAACGTCAAAATATAATTGATCATTCTCTGAATTATTATATATTTTTGAACAATAAGTTGTGAGTTGCGGGCTGTTTTGTTACCTCACCTAAAGAAAAGGGCAAAGGCATCGCGCGGACCATTTTGTTTTTTTGTTCCTTCTTAGTTTACATTTTCATGATTTTGTTACCCAATTCTTCTAATTAGTTATTGATTATTTTCTTCTTTCTTTTTCTTAATTAATGATGAGAGTGGTGACTGATAAACTGTGTATGGCGTGCAATCGGTGAAAATTAATCTACAACAAGTAATTTTATTTGTTATTGATCTGAAATGCTGCTGGTTTTATTTTTCTTATCTTCTTTTTTTTTTTTTTTTTTTTTTTTTTTAAATTCTAATGCTATTCATTTGTTAATCAGTATTGATCACTGAAACAGACTACAGGGAGGGTGGAAAGAGGTTGCATAATTAACAAGCCAATACATATTAAAATTTACATCTCCACAAACAATTCAATCTTCAATCAGAATAGCTTTAAACTTGACATAGCCGTTTGCGTGTCTATTCAGAATAGCTTTAACAGCAGTCTGTTCCCATGCGTCTTATGTCTAAGTTAAAAATAAATAATAACTTGACTCCACCACCAGGAGGCCCAGCAGTTACCATCGTTAGGGTTAAACCTCACAAGTAATGCTCCAGTGAACTGGATGGGCCGAAAATGAACTAACATAGCACATATAAGACCATTTAGAGATTGGGAATTTCTAATCTTCCTGAAATTGAAACAACATAAATTCCTGCTCCCAACAACTGGGGCTGGCCCAACATATAAAAGCACAGAAAGGGTCCATTTTAATGTCTAAGCCCAAATGAAAAGTTTGGCCGCTTCACATATATAATCAAAACCCCTTAAAGTAACTCTCAATCGTAACGCAAACTTCTCCTGCTCCCGTTGCCTTCTCAGTCAAAAACTCCAAATACAACGACCAGTACCACCATACTCAAAAAAAAAAAAAAAAAAAAAAAAGGAATACGTGCCAAAGCAGGCAAGTGAAAGCAGAGCCACCCTATGCGTAGGCGGGGGTGGTGGCGTTGTCGGTGGCTTATCTAAAAGCTACACTACACACAATAGGATGGAATGGATGACATCATCATCTTATTACCCAATAGCCATTGATGGCTAAAGTCAGAAAGTGGACCGTTTTTGTCCCAAGGGCAGGGCAGGGTGAGGGTGTGCGCAGCCCATTCTGTGGCGCACGTTAGCCCTCCCCCACCCCACATCTAAGCGGTGGCCTCATCCTTCTAGATCTCAAAATCAGCCGCACGCCCCTCCCACCCCCCCACCCACCCCACCCTTTTACATCCCCAATCAAATTCAATATGTCACCAAACCCCACTTTCCCCACCACTTCCTCAGCCCTAACCCTTTCTTATCTTTTCTCCACCACCAATATCCCTCCTTCGCTAACGCTCTCCGCTTCTCTTTTTTCTCCACCCATATTTCCTTTCTATTTCAACTTTCACCATCGCTGCCCTTAACCTACGCCCTACCCATGTCCGCCCCTACAGCTGAATCTCCGTCCCCCCTAGATTCTACCCTTCCATCCAATCCACTACCAGCGCTCCCTGCGCCACCGCAGCCTTCCACCAATCCACGCCGTCTCCCACCGCCATGTTGGTCCCACGACGAGACGGTCGCCCTGATCGATGCCTACTGCGACAAGTGGTACACGCTCCGTCGTGGTAACCTCAAGGCCAATCACTGGCAAGAAGTCGCTGAAGCCGTTGCTCGCCGATGCCCAGCTGCGTCCCCGCCGAAGACCGCCGTGCAGTGCCGCCATAAGATGGAGAAGCTCCGCAAGCGTTATCGCACCGAGATCCAGAGGGCACGATCCATGCCCGTTTCGAGATTCTCTTCTTCTTGGGTACATTTTAAGCGTATGGATGCCATGGAAAAAGGCCCACAGGCTAAAGTGGATTATAACTCGGAGAGCGATGGGGATGATAATGAGGACGAAAACGAGGATGATGATGAAAATCAAGGTTTCTATATGGAGAATCACAGGAATGTTAGTACTATTATGAATACGAGGAGCATTCATAAGCTGTATCGTAATGGAATTGGAGGAAATACTGGCAGCAATGTGAGTGGGAGCGGTTCTGGCGCTAGTGTTGCTGGTGGTTTTAGAATTAGAATACCCACCGGAGTTAGTATAGCGCAACCAGGACCCAAGTTTTATCCTAAAGTTGATCACAAGTATGGCCTAAACCCTAATTTGAGTTCTAATTCTAGTCCTAAACCTAATTTTGGAGCTGGGTCCGTGTCTGCATCTGGGTTGGGGAGCAGTAAAGTTTTGAGGGGGTCCGATGAAACGGGAAAGAAGAGGGAGAGGGAACCAATGGAGGAGATGGTGACAGCGATCAAGGTGCTTGGAGATGGGTTTGTGAAGATGGAGCAGATGAAAATGGAGATGGCTAGAGAGATCGAGACCATGAGGATGGAAATGGAGATGAAGCGTACTGAGATGATTCTAGAGTCACAGCAGCGGATTGTTGAGGCCTTTGCCAAGGCCTTCTCAGAGAAGAAGAAGAAGCCCAAGAGAATACCTTCACCGGAGTCTTAGTATTTGGTTGATCCTGCAGACTTGGCTGCTGGTGCTGGAGTGATTCTTTTGGAAAGGCGGCCTGCATTAGCCACTTGTGATTAATGAGTAATTAGGAAGCTATGAAAATTGATTAGTTGTAGCCTAAATTTTGGAAGAATGTAGCTTTATTTTGTTACAAGCGTGTGTAAAGGGGTTAACTTTATGCTTTGTAATTTAAGGCAACATGATTGAAGTTGTTCTGAATCTCCTTCCTTGTGTCTTTGCTTGAGCAATGCTTGGATTTCAGCTACTGTGGTTGGTTCTTTATTGTTTGGATGCACTGGTACACTGCAATATAGGATTACAAAATACTTTTGAATGATTATAAGTTTGCTTTTTTAACATCAAATACTTGATTTGAGATCAGGCCGTGTATGATAAGGTTTTTACTAACATCGACTTTCTTGCTAGCTCAATGTGTGCTGATATACAAAACTGTTTTGGTAAGTGAGCTTGTTGCAAATACTGACTTACTATTCATTAATTTTATTTTGGTTGGTGAGCTTGTTGTAAATATGGATTTCTACCGTTCAGTGCTGTTTTATTATGAAAAAAAAAGTACTTTTGATTAGAATTTATGTTATCTTGATATGTTTCAACTTGCGAACTGAACATAACTGCGTTCTGATTTGCTGGATGGTATTTATGTACCGTATACATTTTATTCTTGGTAAAGTTGTTGTTAATTTATGTGCAACATGCCATTTCTTTAAGCATTTGGTTGTTTTCATACAGCATTGATCTTTCTAAATGGTCAAGAAGTACTAGGATAGCAAGGCTGTTCTATGGACTGAGCATGCCTTATAATAGGCAAAATTTTTAGTTTGTATAATTGGAGAAAAACTTTTCTTGGCATTCATTAATTTAATGACACATATTTGTATACCATGAGTTCTTTTCTGAGTGTCTGGAGTCTGGATTGAGGGCTTATTTTGCATCCTGTTGATTGGGTTAATTATGTTTATTTTAGCTTACTCATATTGCCCTTTATTATGCCTGGGTTGCACTGGCACATTTTGCCTGGGTTAGTTGTCATGCATTTTAATTTTTAGGCTTGTCTTGTACTATTATAATCTTTTTTTTTTTTTTTTATTCACTTCTCATTGCATTAATATGGTTCTGCAGAAAGATTGTTAGATCTTTAATTGATTTTCTCTAAAGGTCTTATAGGAAGCTTGCATTCCTTTGTTTGGAATTTTGAGGCACTTGTGCATGAGGATTGAGTGTGTGGCATGTCCTTATTGCTATGCTTCTACTTGTGTGTGGAATTATGAAAAATTAAGCCAATATTAAAATATATAAATTCTTTTTCTTGTTTCCATGTTAAATAACAGAGCATTTAGGAACTTTGTTTTCATGAGCAGAAGGGCTTATTTTGTTACAGCTGAGGCTGTGGCAGATCAGTGGCATGGCTTGGTCATGATCTCTCTTATGTGTGTGCTCAAAGAAGAGAGAGTTATGCTCGCCCATCGTTTCTTGTGACTCAGCCCCAATACTGTAGGACAGTGAATCTGACTTCGAGATTCTTTTTCCCTGGAACTGTTATTTCTATAACTTATAATTCCTCCTATATCTATAATATACTGGTGTATCGCTCTTTTTTCCTGGTTGGAATTTCTTGTCTCATTGGTGCCACACTAGAATTATTAAAGGTACACACTTCTATCTACCCTGGAATTATTAAAGGTACACCCTTCTATCAATAAATTATCCTTTGCCTGTATCATTTTTTCTGAAGTTGTGATTTGCAATTTGTGTCAATTTAATTATTGTTTCTATTTCTTATGTGGGTTGTTGGGAGGAAGGAATAATTGCAGATTCTTTCTTCTAAAGTTGTGATTTATAAATTATGTAAATTCAATTGTTGTTTCTATTTCTTCTGTGTATTATCAGGAAGTGTGCTTGCAGAAGTTACAAAGTCATATAGATGTTGCCTATGATAGTTCAATCCCTAAGCATCAGGTGCAATTTCTGCTGAAGTTCTGATTTAACTTTATGAATGTGGTGCCAAATAGTGTCCATACACTCAATAAATTGATTGTTTGCTAGATTTTAAACGTATATAAGTGACATAACTTGTACTTATAATTAGATCACATTTGTGACGTTGAAGGCTTTCTGTTCTTACTGTGATGTACTATTGCTGCACTTTCTCTAGGAAGCTTTGAGGTCTCTGTGGAATGCTGCCTTTCCTGAATAAGAACTTTTTGGTGTGATATCTGAGCAGTGGAAGGAAATGGGCTGGCAAGGAAAGGATCCATCAACAGATTTTAGGTAAATCAGTGAGACCTTTTTTAGTTCCATGGTTGCTTCTATTTTTTGCCTTCTATTACTGTTGTATTAGATTTATGATATTGGATTATCTTGCAGGGTTGGTGGTTTTATATCGTTAGAGAACTTGATCTTTGCTAGAAATTTTCCACAGTATACTGTTTTCACACGTTTCACTAGCTCACACTCTCTTAGTCCCACTCAGTCTTCTTCATGATATTTTAAATTTTAATCCATTCTTTTACTTCCTTTGGAAGAAGATGCTTAAGTGAATATGGCTTTAAATAATCTAATGATTTTTAGTTGAATTAGTAGCTAGTATAATAACCATCCAGTTGAAATAGGCTAGTTTAAAATGTATGTGCATTGTGTTCCTTGGCCATCTTTCCAAATTGCATGTGTGGGCATATATACTTTCTTGATTGAATGTCTTATAAAGTACAATTGTTAGTAAAACGATCAATAACTTAAAGACACTGTTGTTTTGTGCTCCTGGGACATCTGTCCAAAGTGCTTGTAAGAGCATAAATGTGCAACTCATTAAAGGTGTTGCATAAAGCACTAGATGTTTCCTACAAAGCTTTTGGTCATCATGTGAATGGCTCTAATGGGTAGTTCTGCTGCTGCTGACAAGATGGCTTGGAGTATGAACATTATATTGTGTATCTGTGTTTCTTATGCATGCAACATTGCTTGGTTCTGTTAGGGTACATCATTACATTTCATCACATTTGTATTTCTGCTTGTGCTTGTGCTTGTGCTTGCCTGAGTATACGCGTGATACAATTTTGCATTCATGTATGAGTCACTATTTCCCTCTGAACTGTAATAGTTATAATCCCATGCAAAAATTTCATTTTGAAGTCGAATAAATTTTCAGTTTACCTTTCAATGCAGAAGTCCTTCCAAGATCTTCAAAAGCAAGAAGGTGATCGGTCAGTATGGGAATACCTATTTGCTGTAGTTGGTGTCAACATCACATTCATGCTCAGTCAGATGCTTGATCTTAAAGCAGGTTATTTCTTGAAACAACAGAAGCTCATTTGTTTTATTTATACGCACAACACAACACTATCTGGAGGTCACAAATGTCTGTTCAAAATTACTGTTCCCTCTGTTGCTAAATCTGTTCCATTGTAATTAATTATTCTTTTTCAAATTCCATCTTTGACTCTAATGATTGCATTTTGGATCCTTTAGAAGAGGGAAAACTCTGAAAACATATGGATATTCTATGGAAATTGTTTGCATGTGTTTTTGATATCATATTCTGCTTTCTAGAGTTTCAAATGACGCCTTCTAATTTTCCCGGTGGGCTGATACTTTTTTTTTACTGGCTTGCTTAGTGTTTATGTGGCTTAAGTTTTGATGTGTTGTCATATTACATTTTTTTTCGGAAAATTAATTTTTCATGCTCAAAACTCGATTGCATTCTCATTAATTTATGTTGCTGCCATTGGGTAAGTAGCCTAGTAGTTGAGTGTCTACTTTGTAGTGCTATAATGCATGCTTATGGAATATTTAATTGTTGGATTTTCATTTTGGTTCCAAACTACTATATGATGAAGCCCGCAAACCCCCAAAAGGATCACCAGCAGATCTGTGAAGTTCCAAAGCATCATCGTAGAAAAAACCCACAGCTACCGCCTGTGCATAGGCTCAAGTGGGGGAAATTAAAAGGCTGAGGCAATGAAAGTTTCCCTTTGAACGAACTCAGGCTTGCTAACACTAGTTGGACTGGATCAAAGAATACTTTTAGAGAGCTTGCTGTTCAACTGGCATTTGGGTGTTATATATAATGGTTCACCTGCCATGACTGCTTGCCCCAACCCACATCAGTACATAAACTGAGATGTCCTGATTTGCCTCAACATTCAGGAGCATCACATCTTGGAGTTTCTGATAAATCAATTATTGTCAAGAATCCTATGTGTCTAATGCCTAGTAAAGCTGGTTAATTGAAGCAATAGATTTTCAATTTTTGTAGTTCCTTTATTACAGTAGTTGGGTTTTTTTTTCCATTGATAATTTCATGTACACATTCATATGTTTGACAGTAATTACAGAAATTTCTTACTGCGCTGTTTGCCGATTATGCAACACAAATGGGAGTCTCCCAAACTTAGTTTGCTATGTTGCTAGGCTACTTAAAAGCTTGAACATGGACAAGCGCCTATAAACATTCAGTTGTTGAAACATGAGGCAGCTTATGATCCTAGTAAAATGGGGAGGCAACACCAACGTAAGTCAGCAAACACAACTTATCAATGAGCACTCCATACCCATTACCTAAGCATCAAGACCTCTGAGTCACAGATGGAGTAAAAGCATCATCCTTCTAATTCTTGATTTAGCTCTAAAATGAATACAACAGGAAAAAATGAAGGGTTGCCTGTCAGTAGATGGATACACCTCAACAAGTGAACACAGATTCCATGCCCATTAAGATTGATTCTTTTTTTCTTTTGTCTGATTGTCTATCTACAAATTTTAAACGGTATTACATAGATCCCAAGTCCAGTCATCCCAAGTACATAAAATCTAATCCAAAAGAAAGGAAGTGAGGGTGTTGGGGAGAAGATATAGAGCATGACAATAAGCATCTTAAACTACGATTCACTGGAACTTCTGTCCAGGTTTCCAGGATTTCTAATTTTTCGGAAATGTATTTGAACAGGCTTTTCCAGGACAGCAACATTAATGTTACTCCACACCTCTGGTTTGGTTGGAAGATTTGCAATTTTCTCTACGATTTCCATATCCTCAGGAAGAACAAAGCCAAATACAGTGTATGCCTTTCGCCATTCGTTGTGGTTAGCCAAGCTGATAAAGAATTCTGGACCAGAACCAACCCATGCAATTGAGCCTCTTCTTATGATAGGGCATGCCTCTGTTGGAATATCCTTGAATATCGTCCCGTGGGCTTCAAGTGTTCCTTGAATAAGTGCAAATGGAGGGCCAAATGGGGCCTACACAGCTCATGAGATGCTCTTGAATCAGAACACCAAAGACCTCCAAAATCTCAAATGCATGCAGCTATTTATTAAATTGAAATATGTATGGCACAGCATTTAAAGCTATTTGCTTCAAGATATCTCATTTTCCAATTGTACAAATCCACAATAGAAGTATAATCAAAAGAATAGAAACTAAACATATAAATTTCATAACTTGGCAAGCAACTGTAGCCTACTCAATTCTTGATAATCTAAACAACTCACCTGTTTGATATGATTTCCTTCTAAATCCCAAAACCTTCCACGACTTTCAGCACGATAAAAATGGCAACCCGCACAATGATGTAATGTCAATAACTCAAGAATATACGAAACAGAATGTGGGGCACAATCTGGTAAAAGCTGCAGAAATTGAATATCACAAAAAGCTAGGTCAGAGCTAATCCTTTCAAAGGACAAAAGGAGGGATGAGGATGCCATTTGGCTAGGCTGTAAACCTTAAATAGCTTTTGAACCTATCCTTTTCTATAATTCTCCACTGGGTTACTGAGATGACAATAAAAATCAAAGAGCACTTGGAACAAAAATTATGATCAAGCGCTGGCATTCATTTTACTCTTTAGGCTAAAATGATAAGTAAATCTGAGCTTTTTAAGTTCAGCAATCAGTCTTTTGCTGGCTAGGAAATAGATAAGTTTATAGATCAACAACATTTCACATGTCATATCAATATACAATTAATATACTCCTTGTATCTTCCCCTCCCCTCAAACCCCCTCTTTCTCACCTTCCCTTTTCATTTAACAACCACACAAGACATACACAAGCAGCACAAGCAGGTGAATATAAAGGTATTTGCAATTCCTATGCCTTAGCATCACAGTGGTAAAGGAACTTGCAGCATTAATATGAAGTCTGATTAAACGTCAAAAGACATTAATACGCTTATCAATCTTACTGAAACAAGCACAAAGCCGAATATTATTTTCATAGCTGGTTCTACTGATAACAAAATATTAAATCCAAAGAGAGAATCTCAGTCAGCTACCTTTAATGCCGAACTCTTCTCTTCCAACTAACAGCAATATGATAGCACTGGACATATTTAGGAAGGACAAGAGGTTGCTAGGGTGGACTTACAATGATCATGACAATGACAAAGACAATTACATTATTATTATGATAAATACATACAAATGTTGTTCTTTTAGCCCATAACGACCTCTTTTAGTATGTTGTGTCCTTGTTGATTCAAGTTCAAAAATAATGATGAAAGCCATTTTGCAACATAAAAAAGCCAATACACAAGCCACGTTGGGGTCTGATCAGCTTATGAGCAACAAATAGCAAAAATGACCAGAGGGAGAAAAAAATGTCTGAACCATTCAAGTAGTATGGATGATTACCAAAGGAAAAGTTATGGCTCAACAATGTCACTTAACCACTTACTTTCAAATGAAGCATCCCATATTCTGTTTCCAGTCCAATGATACCCTAATACAAAAAGGGAGAAATGAGATAGGACTAACAAATAGCAACTTAAGGTAGTTGTCTATGTGCATGATCAACATGATAAATATATCATATTGCATTCTCATTTCTAGAAGCTTAAAACTAGCTTAAAAGATATCTCTATTTCCTTTGTATCTTTTTAATAAAGAAAGAACAAAATAGCTGATTCAGGACTTCCTAAAACTACGAGTCAAATAAGACAGATACCATTCCTTCAAATAATCAGTCAAACCACATGATGAATAGCTATTATAAAGATGAATGAATTTCAGATAAAATGAATCAAATATGGCCATAACTCAGAAAACTGCCAAGCATGATAATCAATTCTCTTAATAAAAAGAGAAGCAATTATTACATATTAGTTAAAACAAATAACACGATTAAGCATAAAAACAAAGATGACCAGGTGCTATGTCATAGTGACTTTTTAAACACTTTCCCATAGTCCACAGCCAGACTTCAGCAATCAGGCAAGTTCCAAATTGGTTTCAGAAAAAAAAAAGTTTATGGCCTTTTTTCAACAGCATTTCAGAAAGAAGAAAACTAAAATGTTCTTCATAAGTGCTCAAATTAGGCATAATTATGTTAATAATTTGCAGCATAAGACAGGTTGACACAGTATTCCAAATGCGTTCATTATGTGAAACATGCAAGTTCGTCAACATTATCAAAACCTTCAACGATCATAACTAACTTTAGAACACAATATTTTCAGAGGAAATGCCATTCAAGTTCAGCAGTCATGTCAGTGAATTTTCCATGCCTCTGGTTCCTATTTGTTCCTGAGAATGCCTATATGTTTTTGAAAACTGTGAAAATAAACATACATTACACTATGTGCCATCATATTCAATTAGAAGGGAGTGTTGAAACAGTCATTAGATGTTCATTGAAGATACACACCTCTCCTTTCCCAAAAACTAGTCCAGAAGTCCACATAACCTGGTCACCAGAGTCTCTCCGATCAGGCTCCAAGGAATCCTTCTGTTTCTTCAGCCAACACTTCAATTAAAAGGACGAAAACAGAGCATAGGATCAGGAAAAACTCACATGTTTTAAAAGCAAAATTCACTTAACAGTAAGAGTTGTTAATTCTGACCATAACTTTCTGCTGTTTGAAATATCTAAAAATTGCCTTCAAAACTTTTTCTTTTAAATGCTGACAAACAAAGATAAATGCCAACCAAACATAGCAGTATCTGATGCTATAGTTAACAAAACATAGTTTCATCATTTTTCTCAACCAACAATCGAATCATATAAATGAATTTTATCTTAATACCACGAGATTAAAGTACACCAAAATTTAAAGACAATCCAAGTCTGCAGCTCAATTTTCAATAAATCCAGTAGTTGGTGTCACAAGCTGACTTGGCTACTGATTGCATTAATCCAGCTAACTATTTCTCGCATCTAATTTATTAAAAAATGAAAAAGCAAAGACAAACCAAAAACCAAGATGAACAAAAATGTCAGATTTAATCAATGCTGAAGAAAGAGAGATCATACCTCGCCGAATTTAGACCCACAAGCCTTTTTATCCCCACAAAACACCCAAGAATCACACAAACAAGGTCCATCCTCACCACCACACATATTCTTACAAGCCATACAACAATGTTTCGAAGAATTCACCCTGAAATCAGAGCCCCACTTCACGGCATCACCCCACAACTCCAAATGCTCAATCCCTCTGCAACACTCGCCATCTTCTCGTTGTCCACTCTCCACAAATTTATTGGCTCCTAAATCCAGAGATGCTGTTCTGGGTCTGAAAACTATAGAGAAGCAGATATAGACCATGCAGCAGGAAATTGTACTCATCAAGAAGAGGATGACAAGTGCATAACGACCGAGTTCCGAATCGGTTTTTCTGCGGCCCATTGAAGTTATGCGAAGCCAGAAAAGTTTTTGCTTGATTCAGCGTCTCGTTGATTAATAGGGAATAGGAGAGAATCAAAATAGAGGTCTCTGTTTCCGTTTAGCTTGATGCAGGGTGCTACGGAGCATACTGGAGAGGGGCATGTTAATCTTACTTCAATTGTTTAGCGAAAAACCTATATAATTTTGGTCCGAAACAAAATTCTCTAATATCATTTTTTTTATTTATATCTTTAAAAAAAATTTCAAGAAAATCTTCTTAGAATGAAATTATAAAAATTATTAATTTATAAAATCTGGATAGATAATATTTTTTATAAAGATATATTATTTATCCATAATGTACGGCTTTTATGATTGTTAAATATATATTGTTAAATATATATGACAAACTAATTTTATATATATATATATATATATATATATATATATAAAATTAGTTTAACAATATATATATATATAACTAATTTTATATATATATATATATATATATATATATATATATATATATATATATAATTTATTTCATATATCAATATTTTTATAATTTAATAAAATTATTAAAATTTAAAAAATAAAAAAACTAATTTTTCTTATTTTTTGTAAATAATTTTTTTATTGAAAAATATATTTTTTTCTAAAAATATAAAAAATATTTCCCACCAACCAATAAAACCTAAATTTTATACAATTTAATATATTTTTTTAGAAAAACTAAAACTATATTTTCATAAAATCATTTTAGAAAATTTATTTGAAAAAAAATTTTCTTATATGTTATTGATTTTTTTTTTTTTAAGTTGATGTTTATTATTAGCTCAAATAGAACGAAAAGGGCATCTCCCAGGGACAATAAGAGAGAGAAACAAATATACACGACTGTTAGAAGCTAGTTCAGTTATACCACTCAGCCGAAGAACAAAAAGATCAAGGCCAATAGACCAAAATATCGAGTTATTCATAAAAATCATTTAGTTTTATTTTAATTTTTTATACAAAAGGATCATAATCCATGATGATGATGAACAGAAACAGAATCGGCAACACAAGCCATTAGCTTCCACACAACACAAACGACAAATTGGCTGTCGCCGCATGACACGAATGATACAATTTTGCGGGCCACTTGAAGCTGCGATTAATCATTCCAATAAACAGGTAAAAATCTGTTTGGTTTAACTGTTGAATATAATTGATAGCTGTTAGATAGCTGTTACTGTTAACTGATAGCTGTTTTATGTTAAGTGTTTGATAAAATTATATATAGTTGTTGCTGTTGATATGTAAAATAACTAATAAGAGTATATATCATATAATTTATTTTATTATTTAAATAAATATAAAATTATAAATTTATTACACTATATTAAATATATAATTATTAAATTAATATATTATATTATTTAAATAAATATATAATTATTAATTTTTTATATTATATCATTTATTTTATTATTAAAATAAAAAAATAATTATTTTTTAAGATAATTAAATAATTTTAAAAATATAAATAAAATAATAAAATAATTATTATTATTAATAAAAAAATTTATAATTAATTTTAAATTTTTAGATATAAATAAATATTTTATATTTTATGTTATTAATAAAAAATATTTTATCAAAATTAAAATACGTTAATTAAAATGTTAAAATTTAAAATGAAAAAATAAAAATATTAATAATATTAATTTTCTAATTAAATAAAAAAAAATAATATGATCAAAATAAATAATAAAACCAAATCATTATCGGTGATGAAAAACATTCTAAAAATAAAGTGCGTCTATTGCGGTGATGGGTATCATATCAGTTGCCCATCAGCTATCAGCTCTATTTTTTTGAGCTTGCCAAACACTATAGTTTACCTGTTTGGGTGTCTATCAGCTATCAGCTGCACCCAACAGGTAAACCAAACACTCTCTAAAAGAACCCACCTCAAGTCATCAGCAGCTAACATTCTGAAACATCTAATAGAACCAGAAAAATCTTCCCGCTTTGAATTTGGAACAAATATTAATTAGATAAAACAGTCGATACCAATTGTTCGAAAAGAAACTGTTCCGCCTGAAAAGAATACAATTCCAAAAACCCTGCTACAATTTATGCCACCAGTAATATATATATATATATATATATATATGGAGACATTGTCAACTTTTACATTTTTTTGCATTCGCATAAACCATCAAGTTACTTAACACAAGCAGAAAAACGATTTTACATTTATTCAAGACAAAATAAAATAAAATAAAAAAGACAACATTTACAACATGAACTGTACACCAATGCTATTTCTCATTACAAATTCTTAACAATGGCCAATCATTAGAATTTCCACAAATTTTCACCAAGAGAACGATTGATGAGGGTACCTGCTAAAGAAATTTTCCGAGTAAAAAGCCTAAAAGCATCTAGGATCCAAAGGGAATAATAATAATAATTGCAAAGGAAAAACTTGTAGGAGCTCAAACCCTGTGAATTGAGACCAAATGATAGCAGTGCCATCATTCCTTCTCAAAATACAAACATCTACAATTAATCACAGGTAGTCAGAAATCATATCACCAAGTGTAGCTGCAAAAAATAACACCCTATCTGAATAAGTGTTATTATGATATGAGTGAAAAGATACAAAAACCTTCATTAGGTGATTTTCTTAAAACCTGGTAGTGGCAGAGTTGAGAATGGCTACAGCATGACAGTAGCCATCACAACTGATTCCAAAGCCCTAAAACCATGTAATAACCCTCAAATTAAGAAATTCATAAAACCAGCAAAGAGAAAAAAAAAAAAAAAATCATATGGTAAATGGTTTACTACATTGAATAAAGTCCTTGCATAGCATCCTTAGCCCAACAGGAAATCAATTTTTCCTTCAGCCATTGAGACTATATCTTGCACTCAGTGCTGAACCACCAGCCATATGCAAGCAAGGAAACCACAACAGAAAGTTTGCAGTCAAATTCTTGTTAACAGAAATACTTATGCTTGAAGTTCTCAATAGTGGCAGCCTGTTATAAACAAGCCTTCCTTCTTGATATCACAAACTTATTAAATTCACTTAGCTCGAATGCAATCTCAAAGATGGTATGCACTCACGATTGTTCAGAATCTCCAGTCAGTCATAATGCAACTCAACCAGTTAGGTAACCAATATTCCCTAGCAGAATACTCCAACCTTTTTCGACCATGATTACACTGTCCAACATAGCAATCAGAATATCAACTGATACCAAAGAATATTACAACTATTGCAGTACCTTTTCCTAGCTTCTGTAAAAGATCCACATAAAAATGCTTGCGTCAAGCCTTCACTACCCCACAAAAAGCATCAAGCATTTGATGAATCAACCAACAAAAAAGCGGATTGTATATAGCAGTTCGTACAACATATGAATGTAATAACAGCCAAACTAAAGATAACTATGTCCACTAACAGCATTATCAAAATAAAAGGGACATGTCTTTTAGCTAAACAAGCACTATGGTTTTACAGCTAGTGAGAAATAAAGCTTTATCATTTAAACTCCATGTAACATATTCCAACTTACAGAAGGCAGAAGCTACAACTATATGCAAGAACACAAAAGTCAATATTTCCTATCGAAGTTATCAACCCATTCCACTTAAATGCAGCACGTCTAGTAAAAAAGAACATTATCAGCATTGTGTTCCCAAATGTATTATCACACAATGGTGCATTGAAATGACTGCACGCTTCACAATCCATGGACATCATTGGCTTCCAATATAAGCACACCCATAAGTTCCAGTAAGCTCTCCATAATGGATCCGCAAATCACAATTCAAATAAACTGCAGTGACATAATGCATGCATGATGTGGACAATAACTCCCTGTGAACTTCAATAGCTTGCTCAAAAACTCCTTTCACATCATAAAAGGTTGTGGCACTCAAAGAGTACATGCTCCAACCACAATTAAAAATACCCTCCAAGTCAGAAGCATATCTAGTGAATTTAGCACAATAAATATCCAAAAAATTCCTTACAATACACAAATGCCCAGTATGTCAATAAGCATGCTGTCCATCAAAACAGATGATGCAGCATGACTTCCCAAGTCCATAGTTGAAGAACTTAAAGATGGAGAACAAAAGATCAAAGTCATACATATACTAAGCAATTCTTATTTTCATCACTAAAGGAGTGAAATTTTCCTTCCATCATTAGAGCTTAGGACTAATAAATATCCAATCTGGAGATCTAAAAAAAGATTTGAACCAAAGGTGCCCTTTCTTTACTACAGAAGCTCAAACATTTTCCACAACATATAGAGGCTACTACCCTTGAGAACACGCTGCCTCCAAAAATCCAAGCATCACGATGCATTAGCTTCAAATAGCCCACATCCTAAAGCAGCCTTTTTGTCATGTCAAATCTGTTCCATAGACAAATTAATTTGTGACCACGGGTTCCTTTTTTGTCCAATCCCACCTCTTAGGAATCAAAAGAGATGCCAAAATCTTCAGAAAATCATTATCACCAATAAAATAGGCAAGACCCAAATGTTATGCATTTCCTTGAGCACATTATGAAAGGAAATGATATAAATTTAACAGTTTTACTTACATTAATAGTATGATCCTGAACCACCAGAACCCATGTAACTGCTGCCACCCAAGCCACGACTAGAGTACATTGATGAATATGACCTACCACCAACCTACCATTGAAGTCCAGAATCAGTAAATAAGATGCCAAAATATTAATTGCTAGCATTATCACTGCACAGAAATGGTAAAGAGCATACATCACTGCCACGCGACATATAATCACCATCATAGTTTGAGGGGTACATTCCACCACCGTCACTGCCACCAAAAGAACCTGCAAAACCACAACATTGAAGAAGAGTGGTTTACGACCACAACTTCTAAGGTTCATTTGCATCAATTTATCAGAAACTCACTACACACCTCCATAACCCATACCCTGACGACTGCTATATAGGCCATGTGAATCCTGACTGGAAATAGAATTTCTGCTGCCCCCATATCCTGCAATGGATCTACCAATTCTACCAACCACAACAAGAAAATACGAGTTGCGACAGCAATCAGGCAAATTTAACTTTGAAAATTACAATACAAAAAGATTATAACATACCTATCACCATATGCATCCCCATATTGAGAAGAACTAGGACCAAGTTCATAGTCCAATCTAGCCCTTGAATGGCGAGCACCAGTATCAGCATAACGTGGTGTAGCATCATCCTTAATTTGTAAACATCAATGCCAACAATAGTTTAGCCATTCCTCAGATTTGCTCAAATGCAATACACATCAACTAGCAACAGAACTGACCATTGATGAATAAGGACGTTTTGACCCAGAAATTGATTCATAATCACGGGCTCGTCCTTCATGGTAGTTTGGAGGGTGCCTCTCCAGCCTTTGACCATAGCTATCATCTACATATGCTCTCCTTGCCGAAGTACGAGATGTGCCCCTAGGAAGATCCGAATAGCCAGAGCCACGTGAGGAGTAGTCATCTCTATAGGAGGATGGCCGTCTCTCTAGCACAGCCCTAGAACCATAATCTACAGGAGCTCTGCTCCTTGGAGGAGGAAGTTCATCACGCCAACCATATTCCCTCTTTAAGCTACTTTTCGGGTAAGATGGAGCTGTCTTAAAAAGACATGATGAGTAAACATTCACATAGTCAACAAGTTTATAGAATGTGGGATTGATACAAACCAGGCGCTCTTCTATCGTAGGACCTGGGAGGAGGTGGCAAGGGCCTGCCTCTTGCTGGCATTGACATCACAGGTGGACGTCTGTCTCTCAATCCTACAGGCCTCTTTACACTGGCTGGTGCAGCACGACTTCCGATTCTTCTTGTTGGACGAACCCATGGACCTCTAGCAACTCTACCCCCATACCAAGCTCGGAAATCTGCACGACTTGCATGCTTTCCTTTTCCTCTCTGAAGTGGTCTTGATAACCGGGCCCTAACTTTAGCCTGAAGTGAAAAACCATCATTACAGAAAACAATTGCAACTGAGAACAAAAATAACTGCATAAGCAGCACAGACACACCCCATAAGCTGTAAATAGCACACCGACCTTGTTGTCTCCTTCACCCAACTCCGCATTATTAATGCTTTTAGCACAAGTCACTGCAGCATCATGAGAATTAAATGTGATAAAACCAAAGTCCTTTCTCTTGGCAGATGGCATATTCCGGGCAAGCTCAATCTTTTCAATCTCCCCATATTTCTTTAGAAGCTCTCTAACAAGATCCTCATCCCATGAAGCAGGCAGACCATCAATAAATACAGTCCTCACCTGAACTTATACAATAAAGTGAGTGAAATCATTCTAAAACATACACAAATTTATATACACTAGCAACTAGCAAATTTAAGAGTACGATAAAATTATAAAAACAAGCATACACAAAACCTTCGGATCTTCCTAGAGGAACATATAATGAAAGGAATACAATATATACAACAGGGAAAGAGAAAAGAAGAGGGAAAAAAACTTGAGAGCTAAATACAACAAAATGTTACATTAGGATGTATAGACAAAACCCAATTACATTTAAGAGAACTCTAATCCACCTTTATGAGACAGCATATGTAACATTAGGTATGAACCCAATTCACATTTTCTAATACTACCTTACTAAAGTATTAACCAATAGAAATCAGGCTTCCCACCCATGCTCTCGCTATCAGCTAGATGCTTAGTGCCATAAATGGTGAAATACAAAGTGATACACTAATCCAACCAGAGTTGAAATCTGAAGTTAATGCAGAATGGTTGATTAAATGATTACCTGTGCCATGATTTCATCACCAGGGTCAATGAATGAATCTGCAAACGAAATCTTTGCAGGCCTATCAACCCCAAATAAAACATCTCTCTTCTGAAGACGCTTAAAAGCATCCATGGCATCTGAACGAGATGAAAATTCCAAAAAGGCAAACCCACGATTCATTCCCTTGTTGTTACTATCCTCTACCAGTGTCAAATCCTCAACATCCTCAACTCCATAATGTTTTAACTTCTCTTTCAACTGGAACCACAGCAATGACCATAATATCAGGAATATTTCAGCTCCAATAATCAGCAGTGGAGAAAACTTTACACTTAACAGTTCATGATCCAATATACTTACAGCTTCTTTCGTCCATGTCTTGCAAATGTTACCCAAGAAAAGAGTGTCACTGTCTTGACTTGGTGTAACACCACATTTTTTCCCATTAATCTGGAATTGCAGTCATGAAAATAACATATTTAAGATGTGAAGTAAATTTACTTGATATTCCAAAAATGACATGATCGAAAATTACCACCGGATTTTTGAGCTCTGTAATGGCTCTTTTTGCTTGTTCCACAGTTGCAAAACGCAAGAATGCAAATCCCTTGTTTTTCTTGGTCTGGGGATTCATCATCAACCTGACTTCAGTAACCTCACCAACTCGGCTGAACACTTTCAGAAGATCATCCTCTTTAGCATCCTTGTCTAAACCTCCAACAAATACTTCGAACTCCTTACGCTTGCGTCTCTCCTTAAAAACCTCATGGTGATCCTCTTCCTCAGCATCAACCATCTCAGTATGATCTGCCTCTTCACCAGTATGCTCATCATCCTCTTCACCCTCCAGTTCTTCAGCAACGTCTTCCAATTCCTCCTCCACCAGATCACCCTCTTCTTCTTCACCTACACAACCCTCATGTTCTTCCTCCACTTCATCTCCAACCTCTACCTCCACCTCCACCTCCTGAATTTCCTCTTCTTCAATTTCTTTATCATCATAGTCCACCCCACCGTATTCTTCAGGTTCATATTCAGGTTCATTATCATCAAGCTCCAACCGCTCATCTTTTTCATACTCATCTACAGATTCCTTCACATCTTCCCCTTCTGCCATGAAAAAAGGGTAGGTGATCCAGACCAGTCAAGAAATACTTGAATTCTCCATTAGACTCTATAAAACTTGCAATGTGTTTCAGCCATTAGTTATATAGTCAGAAGTCCTGATCCTTCTAGGGATAAATATAATCAAAATAAATCAATATCTCCCTTATGTTTAGACCTTCTTTATGTAACCAAAACATCTTTACTTTGTGTCACGCATACCATTAAGTGTAATTTGAGCCCCATAGCTTGATTAAAACAGTATAGAGTTAAAATTTGAAGCAATTATCTAAATATTCATAAGACGAACCCCATCATACCATTACCTAAAAAGCTAATAGCTAAAAAAGTAGGAAATAGATGAACAAATACTATAACAAGGGTAGCAACATATCAATAATTGCGAAAGTTTTCTAGGAAATCAGCAATTGTGATGGATGATGCAATATCTCATTCATTTCAATGAACAGGGACACAAAGAAGTGTCAATCCCATAAGATCTGAATCAAATTCGACAATTTAAACATGAATACTTACTTTTCAAAGAAGCCGAGCCGTTGGCATCGAATTTGGCTCCAATTTCATCTTCGACACCTGACCTTTCTTCTATAATTGGCTTGTTCTCAACAAGATGCTTCTCCACATAAGGCTTTTCATCAACGGCCAGCCTTTCCTCCGTCTTTGGCGTCACTTCAGCAGCTTCCGGTTGCTGATTCTGTCCCTTGGCTACCCCTCTCGAGGCTCTCACAGCCCTCTTCGACCCCGCTTCCGCAGCACCTCTCTTCACCATCCGTGGAGGCATTGTTTCAGATAAATAGTAGATAAAATCGTGAAAACAGTACGAATTGCTTGTTAAAAACCCTAATTTATACCCTCAAATCGTATAAACAACCCTAATTAATAACCAGCAGAAACGGTGAGAGAAAGCATAATCTAAACCCTAAATTAACCTCACAACAGAAACCCTATATTCCGGAACGAAAACGCAAAGAATAAAAAACCCTGGGAAAATCTACCGGACGAAGACTCGAAGCCTTGTGTCTCTATTTATAGGTCGCTTAAGATTGCTTTGGTAAGATTGTCGTATGGGCCGCGAAGATTTTTTTTTTTAATTAATTGATAAATACAAAAATATTTATATTTAAAATATATTTAATTTTATTTGTAACAATATAAAATATTCCACCAACATTTTATAAAATCATTTAATCAATTTAATTGAATATAATTTTATTTTTTTGCTATATTACTCATTAGTTATGTATAAATACTTTAATTTAACATAAATTAATATTATTAATATAATATTTATTATTTATTTATTATAAAATATTGAATAAAATATAATTTGATAATAAAAAATATTTAATTTTGTATTATAATTATATAAGAAGATAATAATAATAATAATAATAATTATTATTATTATTATTATTATTATTATTATTGGTTAAAGGCCAAACATTATTCTTATTCTTATGTTAATAGATTTGATACATAAAAATAATATATATACACATTATTTTTAAACATTTTTTATTATTTAAAAATAAATAAAATATATCATAAATTAGTCATAACTTCAAAGCAAAGCAAACTTAATCATTTTTTATTTATAATTAAATTTACACATTAACAGACTAACTCTAAATAGATATCTAAATATATATTATGAAAAGAAATATATAAGTATTATATATATATATATATATATATATATATATATATATATTTCAAAGTAGTAATAATAATTATAATACAATATTAAAATTAAGAATAATAACATCGATTAAAATCTCACTATTCAAAGTAATAATTTTAGAAAAAAAATTAAAAAATATATTATTAAAATATATCCACAATTTATTATTATTATTATACTTTCATTGTAATAAACTTAAAGTTTGATATTACATTAATATAATATTATCTGTAAAATAACATTCACTTTTCCATTCATATGCCATGTACCATGGCTTACTCTCCATATTATTAGTGATTGTTCTTTGTCCTTTTGGGGATCCATTATCTGACGTAGGTTTCATTCAAAAATTATAATTTTTAATAATCTGACACATTAAAAATAAACTCCTAAGGTAATTGATAAAATTAAAGAGCTTTTAAATTTACTTTACTATCAAATTCTGATTATTCACTCAATTATAAAATAAAATATCTCAAAATTGATTTAATAAATATAATAATAATTATTGAGAATTTTATAATTAAAATCATTCAAAGCAAACTAAAATAATAATAATAATAAAATAATAAAAAATAATTAAATTAAATTCATATACAAATAATTAAGTGGTTTAAAATTAAAATAAATAAATATAATTTTGAATATTTCACAAATAAAATAAATCTTTAAATAAAAATTATTTGAAGGGGACTTTAGTGATCATTCTAATTTTTCTGTGGTTTAAAATTTTTCTGTGGTTTTAGATTCAAGATCTCTGTTTGCGCTGAGCTTCGTTGGCCATTCCCTGCCCTTGTGGGTGGGGGATGGCCCTGTTGAGGCAGTGGGTGTAGAATAGGCTTTGAGGCGTGATGAATCACTATCTTTAAGGTATTAATTGCCCCCACTAGATTGCTGCAAGGTTATGGCAATATACCTCCAGGATACAACAAAGCCTGAAATCTGTGACAAACTGAACTCAAGATTTCCCTTAAGAACTCTTTATATGAACTGAATTTAGAGAGACTAGAAGAAAAGAAGAAGAAGTAGAAGTAATATATTTCTGGATTGAAAAAACTCATCCATATTTATAATGAATAAAAAGTCATGGCACCTTTACTAGATATACACATCTGTCTATCTCCAATAGATACAACTGTTTATGTAATAGACATGTCTGTTTATTAAAAGATACCTATACAAATAGTTGTGACTATTTGTATAGAATAGACATGTCTGTTTATTAACAGATACCTATACAAACAGTTGTGACTGTTTGTATAGAATTGATATGTCTGTCTATTAACAGACACATCTATTTGTTAAGTGCCATAATAGAATAATATATATTGAATTATATATATATAATTCTATACATATTTCACTCTTGCCATTCCTTCACTTTCTTATATTTTAACAATATAGAAATTCTCTCTCTATACTATCTAACATACAAGCTATTTATAACAATCCCCCACTTAGCTTGTATTGTTAGATCCCATTGTTTCATGCATAATGAAAAGTATCTTTCGATTTAAACTTTTCCTTAGTGTAAGTATTTCAAAGTTCTAAAGAAATCATGGTGGCCTTAGCTTAAACCTAAATTCCTATTAAATAGAACCGGAAATACTACACACACGAATCAATTAGTTCAACTTAAAAAGTTCACCAAAATTTTAGCACGAATATGGCCTTGTGCTACCTCCTGTTTTCATGAACATTTACAAAAGTTATTCTCACTTTTGTTGAAGCAGCACCACTTCTTATGTTCATATATGTGAAGTTTCCTTTGTAATAATTTTAAACTTCATTAAGAGTATAAACACTCATCCTCATTCCATTAACTTAGTACATTAAGTACTTTAATTACACTATTTACTAATGACTTGTTGTTACCCTTATTGTTGAGGCAGTGGGTGTAGAATAGGCTTTGAGGCGTGATGAATCACTATCTTTAAGGTATTAATTGCCCCCACTAGATTGCTGCAAGGTTATGGCAATATACCTCCAGGATACAACAAAGCCTGAAATCTGCAGACAGCAACTCCTGAAGATTTCCCTTAAGAACTCTTTATATGAACTGAATTTAGAGAGACTAGAAGAAAAGAAGAAGAAGTAGAAGTAATATATTTCTGGATTGAAAAAACTCATCCATATTTATAATGAATAAAAAGTCATGGCACCTTTACTAGATATACACATCTGTCTATCTCCAATAGATACAACTGTTTATGTAATAGACATGTCTGTTTATTAAAAGATACCTATACAAATAGTTGTGACTATTTGTATAGAATAGACATGTCTGTTTATTAACAGATACCTATACAAACAGTTGTGAGTTTTTGTTTATAATTGATATTTCTGTCTATTAACAGACACATCTATTTGTTAAGTGCCATAATAGAATAATATATATTGAATTATATATATATAATTCTATACATATTTCACTCTTGCCATTCCTTCACTTTCTTATATTTTAACAATATAGAAATTCTTTCTCTCTATACTATCTAACATACAAGCTATTTATAACAATCCCCCACTTAGCTTGTATTGTTAGATCCCATTGTTTCATGCATAATGAAAAGTATCTTTCGATTTAAACTTTTCCTTAGTGTAAGTATTTCAAAGTTCTAAAGAAATCATGGTGGCCTTAGCTTAAACCTAAATTCCTATTAAATAGAACTGGAAATACTACACACACGAATCAATTAGTTCGACTTAAAAAGTTCACCAAAATTTTAGCACGAATATAGCCTTGTGCTACCTCACATTTCATGAACATTTACAAAAGTTATTCTCACTTTTGTTGAAGCGGCACCACTTCCTATGTTCATATAGGTGAAGTTTCCTTTGTAATAATTTTAAACTTCATTAAGAGTATAAACACTCATCCTCATTCCATTAACTTAGTACATTAAGTACTTTAATTACACTATTTACTAATGACTTGTTGTTACCCTTTAAACTTTATTTAGTAATAATACTATAAAGTAGGGTTCCCATCATTAGTAAATTTAATGGAATATTCTAAATCCTAATCAGCACATGTGCTTATGATCATAACTCTCGAGAGCCCTTTTATTAAAGGATTTGCTAGATTATTATAGGATTTAACATAACCATGGTAATAACACCATTAGAGACTAATTGTCTTACATTTTCATGTCTTAAGCTTATATATATATACTTTCAATTGTATATTTTACTATAAGCTTTAACCATCATGATTTGACTATCACAATATAAAGAAATAGATAGCACAGGTTGTGGCCACAGCTTAATATCCGATAACAAGTTTCTCAGCCATTCTACTTCTTTACCTACATTCGCCAAAGTTATAAATTCGGGTTCTACAGTAGAATAAGTTATACAAGTTTGTTTCTTTGATGCCCAAGAAACAAAACCTCCACCTAAAGTGGACACCCAACCAAAAGTTGACTTATTATCCTTAGTAATACATATCCAATTGGTATTTATAACACTTTAGGATCTCCAACCATATTTGTTTCACTAGTCAACCATATAATCACATGTTTATAACATGAACTGCATAAATAATTTACAGTCTAGGTTTGTACCTTATTTGCAGAAATAAATTGCTCCATAACTTGTTTAAAATGAGAGTATCCAACAATAAAGAACCAAGCTAAACTTGCACACACACACAAATGCATACTCATTTGTTCTTTTGTCACTTCTTACAAATGACTTGTAAGGCTCTTATTTTTACTACTCAAAATGTACCAACCTTTTGGCCAATTAGTTCATCTCTTCATGCATGTAACTATTTAGAAGAATTGCATCTTTTCATTTAGTTACATCTTTTGGCCAAGGGACATAACTCTTTGCATAGATACAATTCTTTATATGGTTTTTATACAATTGAAAACTTATCCCTGAATAATCTATATTTTATAATTCTTTTTAAATATCCAAAAACCCTTGAAATTTCTTTTCAATATTCCACACTAGGATTATTAGTATATCTTGACAATTTCTACATTGCAAAAGCAATATCAGGAGTAGTGCAATGCATAACATACATTAAGCTACCAATAGCACTAGCACACTCAATTTGAATAATTATTCTACCAAAATTTCCAGTCAATTTGTAATAAACATCATATGGAGTATTTACTTCCCTCAATATAATGAAATTGAAAAATAGTAAAACACACACTATGTTATATTTGGGTAGTTTTAGGCAGATCCCTCAAGGATAATAACCAAAATATAAATCTAGACAGCAATTTTAAAATTCTCCCAAGAATAAATTAAAGAATAATAATGTTAATTGTTGGTAAAATGAAGAGAAGAGACAAAAAAGAAAAGTTAATAGATTTTTGTTCCAAACTACTATTTATAAAGCATTTGCATCTCTTCAAACATATACAATAGTTCACTTTGTATCTATTAGAATAATTGCATCTGTTCACTTACACCTTTTAGAATAAAATATAATCGTTTGCTTTGTATCTCTTAGAACAATTACATCTGTTCACTTATACCTTTTATAATGGATACAACCGTTCACTTTGTATCTCTTAGAACAATTACATATGTTCACTTATGCCTTTTTGAACATATACAACCGTTCATTTATACCTCTTAGAATAGATACAACTATTTATTTATACCTCTTAGAACAGATACAACCATTCACTTTGTATCTCTTAGCATAATTATATTTATTCACTTATACCTCTTAGAACATATACAACTGTTCACTTATACCTCTTAGAACAGATACAACTGTTCACTTATACATCTTAGAATAGATACAACTATTCACCTATACCTCTTAGAACAGATACAACCATTCATTTATACCTCTTAGAACAGATACAACCATTCACTTTGTATCTCTTAGAACAATTATATTTGTTCATTTACACCTTTTAAAATAGATATAGCTATCGGTAATGAATAGTTCATTTTGATGCCTTTTAATGAACATACATAACTCTTTCAAAACGAGATAAATTTTATTATCACTAATATTTTTAACAATATCCCTACCTAGTTAGTGATAAACACAATTAATATGAATTAGGATTTATGCATATAAAAGTGTTTTTCGACTTATGCACATAAATCTTATTACCTTTTTTTTGTATTATATTCGAATTCTAACGAATTCCATATTTCCTTTGGAGATTTGACAGAGGTAAACAAATCTTATAACCTATCTGATGAGTTATTGAGAATATGACCTCTGCATGGCAATTCATCTTCTTTTCCTGATCTGCTTTCACCTTCTCAGTGAACATAATTTGCTCCTTAAAATGATCAAGTTTCACGAACCCTTGATTCATCACGGAAACAGCCTTAAATTCCATTGCAATTAATACCTTAAAATTGTTGAGGCAGTGGGTGTAGAATAGGCTTTGAGGCGTGATGAATCACTATCTTTAAGGTATTAATTGCCCCCACTAGATTGCTGCAAGGTTATGGCAATATACCTCCAGGATACAACAAAGCCTGAAATCTGCAGACAGCAACTCCTGAAGATTTCCCTTAAGAACTCTTTATATGAACTGAATTTAGAGAGACTAGAAGAAAAGAAGAAGAAGTAGAAGTAATATATTTCATAATGAGAAATTTATCCGTACCTTTTTTTTCTGAGTTGTATTTGAACTCTAGTGATTTCCAGATTTCCATTGGAGACTTGACAGAAGTAAATAGATCATGACACACAAATGCATACTCATTTGTTCTTTTGTCACTTCTTACAAATGACTTGTAAGGCTCTTATTTTTACTACTCAAAATGTACCAACCTTTTGGCCAATTAGTTCATCTCTTCATGCATGTAACTATTTAGAAGAATTGCATCTTTTCATTTAGTTACATCTTTTGGCCAAGGGACATAACTCTTTGCATAGATACAATTCTTTATATGGTTTTTATACAATTGAAAACTTATCACAGAATAATCTATAGTTTATAATTCTTTTTTTAAATATCCAAAAACCCTTGAAATTTCTTTTCAATATTCCACACTAGGATTATTAGTATATCTTGACAATTTCTACATTGCAAAAGCAATATCAGGAGTAGTGCAATGCATAACATACATTAAGCTACCAATAGCACTAGCACACTCAATTTGAATAATTATTCTACCAAAATTTCCAGTCAATTTGTAATAAACATCATATGGAGTATTTACTTCCCTCAATATAATGAAATTGAAAAAGAGTAAAACCCCCACTATGTTATAGCTGGGTAGTTTTAGGCAGATCCCTCAAGGATAATAACCAAAATATAAATCTAGACAGCAATTTTAAAATTCTCCCAAGAATAAATTAAAGAATAATAATGTTAATTGTTGGTAAAATGAAGAGAAGAGACAAAAAAGAAAAGTTAATAGATTTTTGTTCCAAACTACTATTTATAAAGCATTTGCATCTCTTCAAACATATACAATAGTTCACTTTGTATCTATTAGAATAATTGCATCTGTTCACTTACACCTTTTAGAATAAAATATAATCGTTTGCTTTGTATCTCTTAGAACAATTACATCTGTTCACTTATACCTTTTATAACAGATACAACCGTTCACTTTGTATCTCTTAGAACAATTACATATGTTCACTTATGCCTTTTTGAACATATACAACCGTTCATTTATACCTCTTAGAATAGATACAACTATTTATTTATACCTCTTAGAACAGATACAACCATTCACTTTGTATCTCTTAGCATAATTATATTTATTCACTTATACCTCTTAGAACATATACAACTGTTCACTTATACCTCTTAGAACAGATACAACTGTTCACTTATACATCTTAGAATAGATACAACTATTCACCTATACCTCTTAGAACAGATACAACCATTCATTTATACCTCTTAGAACAGATACAACCATTCACTTTGTATCTCTTAGAATAATTATATTTGTTCATTTACACCTTTTAAAATAGATATAGCTATCGGTAATGAATAGTTCATTTTGATGCCTTTTAATGAACATACATAACTCTTTCAAAACGAGATAAATTTTATTATCACTAATATTTTTAACAATATCCCTACCTAGTTAGTGATAAACACAATTAATATGAATTAGGATTTATGCATATAAAAGTGTTTTTCGACTTATGCACATAAATCTTATTACCTTCTTTAACACATTCACCATGATCTTTTAGCATCATAATATAACCTTATATTTCTTCTAATTATAAGTATGTCATTAACATAAAGACAAATTATTACATAAAAAACTTTTCATATGTAAGTGATTTAGGAACTATCACTTTCAAATCCTTAAACTTTGAAATAAAGATATGCAACTCATGGACTTATCCATAACAGGCATATTATCAAGTATTTAGAATTCAAAATATTTCATAATGAGAAATTTATCCGTACCTTTTTTTTGTATTATATTCGAATTCTAACGAATTCCATATTTCCTTTGGAGATTTGACAGAGGTAAACAAATCTTATAACCTATCTGATGAGTTATTGAGAATATGACCTCTGCATGGCAATTCATCTTCTTTTCCTGATCTGCTTTCACCTTCTCAGTGAACATAATTTGCTCCTTAAAATGATCAAGTTTCACGAACCCTTGATTCATCACGGAAACAGCCTTAAATTCCATTGCAATTAATACCTTAAAATTGTTGAGGCAGTGGGTGTAGAATAGGCTTTGAGGCGTGATGAATCACTATCTTTAAGGTATTAATTGCCCCCACTAGATTGCTGCAAGGTTATGGCAATATACCTCCAAGATACAACAAAGCCTGAAATCTGCAGACAGCAACTCCTGAAGATTTCCCTTAAGAACTCTTTATATGAACTGAATTTAGAGAGACTAGAAGAAAAGAAGAAGAAGTAGAAGTAATATATTTCTGGATTGAAAAAACTCATCCATATTTATAATGAATAAAAAGTCATGGCACCTTTACTAGATATACACATCTGTCTATCTCCAATAGATACAACTGTTTATGTAATAGACATGTCTGTTTATTAAAAGATACCTATACAAATAGTTGTGACTATTTGTATAGAATAGACATGTCTGTTTATTAACAGATACCTATACAAACAGTTGTGACTGTTTGTATAGAATTGATATGTCTGTCTATTAACAGACACATCTATTTGTTAAGTGCCATAATAGAATAATATATATTGAATTATATATATATAATTCTATACATATTTCACTCTTGCCATTCCTTCACTTTCTTATATTTTAACAATATAGAAATTCTTTCTCTCTATACTATCTAACATACAAGCTATTTATAACAGGCCCCCCTTTCCTTGCCCAGACGTGAGTTATCCCCCTCTCTATCTCTGGGCGGATTTTGTGGATAAATAAAATATTGGTTTTTATTAGTAGATTGAGGGCTTTCATGTGAGGGATATATTGTTGATATGCCTTTTCATATATATGGTTGCATGCAGGTTTATAGTGCTGTGATTGAGGTACGACTGGATGAGTTTTCTGCTAGAACCTCTTCAGGCCTCATCATTGTTTCTTGTCCACCAAATGGTAGAGCTCGTCCTTGTGCATCCCTTTGTCCTTCATTCTTTCTCAGCGTCGCTGCATCAAGGTTTAGGATCCATGTCCAACTTCCTTTGAGTGACCCGATTCCCTTAGGTATCTTTCTTATGGGTTGTGGACTGTATTATTTTATTTTATTTTTTTTTTTAAATCTTTGCCTAGTTATATATGGGCTTACCATTTATGGGTCTAAAATTGTTCAACTTTTTTTAAATCAATGAATTATATCTTCCGATAAAGAAAATTAACTAATCATGATGATATCTCTCAGTCAAAGCATGTCTATAAACGTAAAAAATTAAAATTAATTAATAAAAAAAATTACTTAATTCAATATATTAAATTTTAAATCATCTGAGATAAAAAAAAAGTCATAAATAATTGTGATTATAATCAAATAAGTTAATTTCTATTTTCTTTTATTATTTTTTATTTCTTACCAAAACTATTGATAATTTATTTTCTTGGTAACAATTGATAAATTTAATTATAAAAAAAATAATTTAGTGTAATTATGTGTCTCTATGTATTATGTGTTTATAATTTATAACACTGTCTAATTTAATTTTTATTTCTTATTTCTTTTTTAATTAGGTAATTAATATTCATTGGATACAAAAGATAATAATAAGAAAATATTAAATTATTATAATAAATTTACTTTAAGAAAATTAGAAATTATAAAATTTATAATTTTTATAAGCATGAAACTTTTTCATTAACTAAAACGATTTTTGATTTTATTTTATTTTATTTTATTTTAAATAAAATAATTATATAAATATCATTACTTTCAATGGATTTTTAATTAATCTATAAATCTATATGATATTCGTTTTTCTATGATTGACTAGTGGTAGAACGAGCCGGCCCGTTAAATTTTCACTTATGGATCATAGTTAAATAACTCTCTTTATACTTATTATGCAATGAAGATTACTGAATCAATAATTAAATAAAAAAATTATTTTTAATAATTTCACTTGACTAGCCAATATTTTCCCTAGTAATATATACTATTTAATTTAGCAAATTATATATATATATATATATATATATATATATATATATATATATATATATATGTAATCAGGATGTAAATATTCACACCTCTTACATTCGAATCCATGTAGAAAACTATACCATGTACCATACCCTTCTAATTATTATGAACAAAACGGATCTATTTTGCCTCTTTTATTTGTTATTTTTTCTATGATAATAAGCACCAAAAAAATTAAATCGTATTTTAAAATGAATAAGATGTACATATATTATGTATATTGAACTACGCTGAAGTCTTGTTCCAGGAATTCCAACATCCAAAGTGCCCTGACCACCGGAAAGGCACGGTGGTTCCATTGGTGTGGGCACGACGAGCATTGGCTGCCTTGAAACTGATCCAATCACGAAGCACAGACCTTAGATCAAGCAGCTTGGCACTTATACTCCTGCAACAATTGGCATGGACAGTGGTGACTGCCCTAATATCTTTGCTATCCGTGCAAAACCCACTAAAGTGGTCAGTGTCTAAGAACCTTGGATTAAGGTCCAACCGCCTAAAGGTACCCTCCAGCATTAGGTCCAAGAGAACATCTTGCTCTTTTTTCCCTGTGGAATTGTCTTTCCTGGAATACCAGGCCTCAAATAGTGATATGGTCTTGTTGTTTGATCTCACATAGTAGAATCCTGTGTTAATTGAATTCTTTTCGGATAGTGCGTCACCATTGAACCAATCAGTACTAATTTGGAGATCTAGACTTTCATTCTCGCTTAGCCTTGGAAATGGGTTCCTCAGCCACATCACATCAGCATCCTGTCAGAAAATTGACATCAGCTGAGAGCAGAATATTCAACTGATATGATTGCGGCATTGTTCATCTTAATTAGCAAGCTATCGCTATGAGGCTATGACAAGTATTCATGTGTATGATCAAGTTTTGAATATTGGCGGCATGACTTTGAACGTTGCCCAATTAGGACAAGGAATTACTTGAATCTGCTTATGATGATTTTCTAACCAAGACTTGTATACATGGAATTTTATTTACCAAAATTTAATTTGGTTGAAGCAAAAGATTGACTAAACAAACGTGCTAAAACCAACGAGAGTACAGATCGGGGCGGATCAAAAGAAAAAAAATGCATCAAATTATTGACCCAATAGTACGCAACTGAAACAATTATACACGTTATTGGAAAAATGAAATACGGTATCATTTCCTATTCCATATCGGAGGCGTGCTGGTGTCGGCTACATCTACAAGTGATACGAATGAATAAAAAAAAGAAAAAAAAAGAAAAAAAAAAACCAAGCAGTGGCGGTGGAGTAGTTGGTTGGTATTCCAGCTACCAGCAAGCGCCAAGCAGTGGCGGTGGAGCGGTGGATTACCAATATTCTTGGGTCATTGATATGGTTCAGAACCCGTGAACTTTTCTTGCATTTGACAATTACGGAACCTCACTTTGTAAAGATTGGCGCCCCAAATTTCTATTTACATGCCGACATTAAAATGTGACCCTATGGTTTTCAGTTGATAGTTGCGAAGCTAGTCAAGTAATAAACTAGCAAATCAATGGCCTAAAAGTAATTAACAAAATAAATGTACCGTGAAAATGAAGCTGTAGCCATGCTTGAGAACGTCTAAGAGTAGGTGGGTCCTTCTCCACATCATCTTGATGAAATCTTGAGACATGAAAAGCTTTTCTCCGGCGAAATCGACCCCCTCCGTTTCCATCTTGTAACATTTTAGGCGTTTGAAGATGCACCGATCATATGCGGTTTGATCAACGGCCACAAGAAGAAGATGGTCAAGCAGTGGCCTGGTGTCCTCTCCTAACCAAAAGCTATCGAGAAAAAGGTCCAGCATTGTGGTTTCAAATTTGACGTTTGGTTCTACATAGGCCTTGTTGAGAACAACGATAATGAGGGTTTTGTTGGGCATCGAAGCTTTGTGCAAGGCCAATTCCAGTTCATCTAGGGGGAATTTCATTACATGCTGTGACAAAAGGCGTGTATAATACATCAAAGAACATATCTATATACAAAGGTGAAGAAATAAATGGTAAATATACTTACAGATTGTGATGAATGAGCGGCACCATGGCAGGAGTTATGATGATAAGCGAGGAGCAGAGGATTATTTGATGAAGAGGAAGACCACACGAAGAGATAGAGAAGGCCAGCGAAGAGGAGGGAGAAGAGTGCAAGATTTGGGAGAGAGTTCTTGAGGGAATCCAAGTGCATGGTGGGATTTTTGGGAATGTGTTTTTAGGATCAGGAATTATAAAAATGAGTTTTGGACTTTTTTGGTCTAATTTTATGGCGGGGGATTGAGAGAGAGAGATGGGGGAGAAAGTCTGGGGGGTTAGGTTGGGAGATTGGTTGTGCAGAGCACCTGAGTTATGGGGTTTTCATTGAATGCCTTGGTGTTAAGTACATCCCATAATATACAGAATTAATGGTCTTTTACTTTCTGCCGGCTATGTTTGGAAACTTTACTGAGAGCAAAGAAAATAAAGGGGGAAAAGTACTCAATCCAACTCAACTAAATCTCTATCTCAAAAGTTTGGGGTTGGCTATAGATTCACTTTTTTCACTCTAAATGATTTTAGGTTAAATCCTCAGAAATGTATAATGCTTCTAGGTCATATTGTACTACACTCATCTAAGTTAATTTAAGTCTACCCCTTTTTTTTTTCTATCATCTAACCTAATGTGTTATACTTGTCTAACTGGAGTCTCCGTATATCTACGTTTCACATGACCAAACCACCTCAATCTCACTTCTCTCAACTTATCTTCAATTGGCACCACTCCTATCTTTTCTCTAATACTTTCATTACGAACTTTATCTAGTCTAGTATAGCCACTCATCCACCTTAACATTCTCATATCTGCAACTCTTATCTTAGACGCATACGACTCTTTCAGTGTCCAACACTCACTACCATATAACATAGCCGGTTGTATGGTTGTACGATAAAATTTTCCTTTCAACTTATTGGGAATCTTGTGATCACACAAAATTCCGGTGGCACGCCTCCACTTTAACCATCCGGCTTTAATCCTATGGCTAACATCCTCCTCACAAAAATATCATCTACTTGAAGGACTGAGCCTAGATATTTAAAGTGATTACTTTGGGACAGTACCACTCCATTCAAACTAACTTCTTCCCTATCACCAGTTTGGCCTTCACTGAACTTGCAATGCATATATATTTTGTCTTCGTTCTACTTAACTTAAAACCATTTGACTCTAGAATACTTCTCCAAAGCTCTAGCTTTTTATTGACTCATTCTCGTGTCTCATCTATCAGAACAATATCATCCGCAAACATCATGCACCAAGGAATACTCTCTTATATATGTTTCGTCGATTCATCTAAAACTAATGTAAAAGGGTAAGGGCTTATGGCTGATCCTTGGTGTAATCTAATTAAGATCGAAAAATCTCTTGTGTGCCCTCGCACTGTGCGCACAATAGTAGTTGCTCCTTCATACATATCTTTCAACACTTGTATGTATCTAATAGATATCCTCTTTTGTTCTAACACATTCCATAAGACATCTCTTTGAACACTATTATAAGCATTCTCCAAATCAATAAAAATCATGTGTAGATCTTTCTTCACATCTCTTTATTTCTCCATCAAGCTTCTAATGAGAAAGATCGCTTCCATAATTGAATGACCGGGCATGAAACCAAATTCATTGAGGGAGATAGAATTATCATGACGTAGTCGATACCTTACAACTCTCTCCTACAACTTCATAGTATGGCTCATGAGTTTAATTCCCATATAGTTTGAACAACTCTGTATGTCTCTCTTATTTTTAAAAATAGGTACTAAAATACTCATCCTCCATTCATTAGGCATTTTCTTTGAGTTTAGAATCTTATTAAATAATTTAGTTAACCATGTTACTCCCATATCTCTCAAATACTTCTACACTTCAATTGGTATTTCATCGGGTCCACAGGCTTTACCCACTTTCATTCTCTTAAATGCTTCATTTACTTCTAAAGATCTAATCTTTTTAGTATAATTTACATTCTTTTCTATTGTTCTATAGTCTATATTCACGCTATTACTATTTTGACTATTATTAAATAGATCATTAAAATAATTTCTCTATCTTTCTTTAATGTCTTCATCTTTCACCAACACTTTTCCTTCTTTATCCTTAATGCACCTAACTTGATTGAGATCTTGACATTTTCTTTCTCTCCTCCTTGCTAATCTATAAATATCTTTCTCCCCTTCTTTAGTTCCAAGTTTCTCGTATAACTTTTCAAAGGCATGTGCTCTTGCTTGACTAACTGCCTTCTTTGCCTCTTTCTTTGCTATTTTGTACTGTTCGTATGCCTCATTATTATCATATTTCGGTAATTTCTTGTACCATTCTCTGTTTCTCTTCACTGCCTTTTGTACTTCCTCATTTCACCACCATCCCTCTTTTGAGGGTGGTCCATGTCCTTTAGACTCTCCAAGTACTTTTCTAGCTACTTCTCTAATCTTTGATGCCATTTGTATCCACATATCATTGGCCTCCATATCCAGCTTCCATACTTCGGACTCGAGAAGCTCATTTTTGAACTTCACTTGCTTTACTCCTTTGAACTCCCACCACTTTGTTTGAGCTACACTATTTCTTCTGACCTTACTTGAATTGTTCCTAAACTTGACATCCAAGACCACCAACCGATGTTGACTTGTTAAAGCGTCCTAGAATGACCTTGCAATCCTTGCATAGAGCTCTATTTGTCTTCCTGATTAAGAGGAAGTCGATTTGGCTTCTATGTTGCCCACTTTTGAAAGTCACTAAATGTGACTCTTTTTTTATAAAGTAGGTATTTGCTAGTATTAGGTCATATGCTATAGCAAAATTCATGATGCTTTTTCCCTCCTCATTTCAACTGCCAAAACCAAAACCTCCATGGACATTCTCATAGCCTTGTATATCACTTCCTACATGTCCATTCAAATATTCACCTATGAAAACATTATCTTTATTCAGTATGCTTTGTATTAAATTATCCATATCTTCTCAAAACTTTTGTTTACTCTCACTATCTAGTCCTATTGTTGGTGCATAAGCACTAACTACATTTATTGTTTTTCCTTCTAGTACTAGCTTTACTAGTATAATTCTATCTCATACTCTTTTCACAGCTATTACTGCATCTTTCAATGTCCTCTTTATGATTATGCCCACTCCGTTCTTGTTTCTCTTCTTTCCGGTAAATCACAGTTTGTACCCTAAATTACCCACTTCCTTACTTTTTTCTCCTACCCATTTAGTCTCCTAAATGCAAGCAATATTCACCATTCTCCTTTCCAAGGTATCCACAAAGCTCCATTAATTTTCTTATAAATGATCCAACATTCCAAGTATCAACCCTGATCCTCCTCCTATCATGTTTCTTCCTAATTAGTCTCCTTCTATGATATCTTTATTGTTTTCTATGTCTATATTGTGTTCTGTTTCACTATTTGTTATACTTTCTGTCCTATGGACTAACTTCTTTATCCACACCCGTCCATGATATGGGAACCCTTGCTCACTTAACACCACACCTGGGCGCCGGCATGGCGCATCGCATTCGGTGAACGCCCTACACCCTTGCATATTTCTCACTACACCCGGGCTCTGATGTAGCGCGTTGTAAGTTGAGGACGCCCCAACGTTTATATCATTTAAATCCATATCATAAGGTGTGACGAAATTTTTACGCTGGTTGCCACCTACCACAACCCTTCTCCTTTATCCGGGTTTGGGACCGGCTAAACGCAAACTACTTAGGGGGGAAAATAAAGAAATAAAATAAAAATAATGTGAAAGTTATTTTTCTCTCCTTATTTGGATATTAGAGAGGAGAATAAGGAGGGAAAATAACTTTTTAAATAGTAAAATATTCATTTTATTCTTTTTTATTTGAAATTAAAATAAATAATTATGGAGATAAAAAGATAATTTTATTTATTTTCTTCCCACTTTTTCTATAAAATGTAGAGAAAATAAATAGTAACACTCATTTATTATTTTTCACCCTTATTTTCCATTTTTCTCAATTTTCCTTCATTTCCAAACAAAATAAAAGGAAAAATATTTTTATCTTTCTTCATAATTTTCATTCCTCCCTTATTTTCCTCAAATCCAAACATAGATTTAAAGTCAAGTTTAGCTATAAGACTAAGTTATTAATAATTTTAATATATAAACAATTTTAATTTATATTTTTTAATTTTAAAATATTAAAATTACATAATATCTTATTTTTATATTAAATATTTTATTTTTTATTAATTAAATATTATTTCATACTTTTTATTAATTTTTTTCTCTCAAAATTTTTAATGAGTATTTCATAATAAAAATGATAAAAATATAGTAATATAATAGGAACATTGTTTAAAGATATAATTATTTTTTATATTTTTTATTTTATTAGTTAAATATTATTTCATATTTTTATTAATTTTTTATCTCTTAAATTTGTAATGAAGATTTCATAATAAAAATTATAAAAATATAATAATATAATAAAAAATATTACTTAAAAATATAAAATTATTTGAAATTTGTTTAATCATGTGATTATCTTTATCATTTTAAATATTAAAATTTTGTTATATAATTAAAAGAAAGATAAAAATAAAATTAAATAAATAAATACCACGTAACATTACTATAAACAATGTCACGTGGCAATGCCATGAAAATATTTTCGTACTTTATATATATATACACACACACACTTAGCACTCATAGAAACTGAATTTATACAAAATAAGAGACTGCACTGAATAATGAGAGATTATTGAGTATACCCGCTATATCTATACTCTCATTATGAAAACATGGGTCTCACCTCCCTATAATTAAGTAAAAATTATTTCATTATGTTTAAGGAAACACTATTTTTTAGTACTTTGGATGTATCTAATAATTAGCTCTAAATAATTTGCATGTGTTATGTTATTCTTAATATAATTATCTTTAATTTATTAATTATTAACTCATTTGGGCGACAACCATGCATTCTAATAAAGATTTATTTTCATCAAATTCATAAGTTCATTGGCATTGAAATTACCTTTAAACCCCTGTGGTTTTAAAATAAAATTTTAGAGTATGAATCAAATTAATAAAAGAATTATTGTCACGTGAGATATACATTCATGAAAATATTATCTATTTTTTTCACCTTTTAAAGACTATGATTATATGCTTCACCTTGATGAGTTTTTAAGTAATTAATTTCGACTAAAATTTAAATTTGAAAACTCATAACTCTATATACGATTAAATATTAATATGTCTTATCTTTTAATATGGCCATTTAAATTACCAAATCAACATCTTATTATCTCCCAACAGGCCAAAATTAAATGAGAAAGAAAATGACAATAAAAAAAAAAAGGTACTTCACCAAAAAAGCTAAAGAAACTAAAAAATTATTAGCTCCAAGGCTCTAATTAATTAATTTTAATGATAATAAAATTAACCTAACAAGTTTATAAAATAGATTTCAAATTTCAAGTGATGAGAAAATGATTAAGAATAATAGAAAAACCAAAAAAAAAAAAGTTTAATACATATTCTTGAAAAAAATTTCCGAATTGTTCTTTATTGGTATATATAACTTCTCTATATATCTTCTTTAATATATATTTGTGATTGTAATTATGAGTTGAAAGATACCCAAAACCGTCAAACCACTTATAACAAAGCTTGTGAGCTGGGCGCTTTGTGAAAGTGAATATTTGAGGAGTTATGGCGCTTAATATTTTCTTCCTTTAATTTTCAAGTCTTAGCACTTTATTTTAATTAAATTAGATTTGATTTATAAAATAAAAATCTAAAGTAATTCAATTCACCCTTTCTTTTACTCTTTAATAATAATAATAATAATAATAATATAAAATATAATTTTTAATATTTAAGTTGGCTGTGATTAATATAATTAGTGAAAAAATAAAATAAAATAAAATAAAACAATGGGAAGAAAAAATGTGCTAAACTAACCCGTTGTTTAATAAAACAATAGTTATATGTCTCAATCAAATGTCACAATCTAGCCATAAATATGTCAAGACCACCAACCGTGAAGACTTTGCGCAACATGAGGATCGGTTAGGCCATCCACCCAGTTGGCATATCCAATTAGAAAAAAAAAAAAGTTTAAATTCATCCTATAAATTTAATTATTAATTTTTTTATAAAAATTAAAATTAACTTAATTATTTATATGACTTGAATTTAGCTATTTTTCCCCTTTTTCTAATATAAAAAATAGATTAGATTATCTCAATTTTATCATATTAAATTTTAATTTAGATATTGAGTTTAAAAAATATATGTATTTTTATAGGATAAATTACTATTTAGACTATTGATTATATTAAAATTAATTATTTAATTCTTATACTTAAAAAAATACATAATTTAATCATTCATGTTTAATTTTATTAGTTATTTGATTCATCTATCAATTTTGTTAATTTAATCATTAATCGAAGGATAAAAAGTTAATTAATAAGGGATAAAAGTGTTAATAATATAAAAGTTTAGAGATAAAAATATTTATGATGGTAAAAACTCATTGACTGAAGTATTTATTACTGACAATAAAAATTAAAAAGAAAAGAGATGAATAGATAAAAGTATGTGATAGGTAATGATTAATATATTTTTAAAATATAAAAAAAATAAATTATTAATTTTATTATAATACATAATAATTTATATATATATATATATATATATATATATATATATATATATATATATATTGACACAAAAAGAATATTTTAGATCCGCAAATGTATCCACCCTACATTCTACCCGGATTGGATCTTTTTCTTAGAGATTTTGTATGCCAGCTTACCGTGTGCTTTCTACCTCTTATCTTTTTTGTAGAAACTTGGCTTGCCATGTGCTCCATTTATCTCCTTCATTTTTTATATGCTGATAATACTCTCAGGCCAACAATCTGTAACAAGTATCCTTGTGCATGACCAAGTTTTGAATATTCGTGGCATGACTTTAAATAAAGGGGTTGCGTTTTTACTAATAGTTTAAATTTTTAGCATGATTATAAACACTCAATCCTCTAATTAATATCAGAATCAAGATCATAGATTCGAGTACAAAGAGTTGGAGTTGTATTTTTACTAACAGCTTAAATTTTTAATATATGGTAATAAATGTTCAATCCTACAAACTTATTTTTGTTTATAATACTTAATTTTTAAAAAAATTATTATGTGTATTCAGAGTATTAAGTTTTAATATTTTTTATATTCATATAAATATAATTTTTTTTTTATAAGTCATGGAAAATAAACTTTTTTTTTTTTCTGCAAGTGAGAGAGCACATACTTAGATATAGTAGATTTTACCTTAATTTTCTAATTATATAATTTTATTTAGCAATATTTAATTTGGTTCAATCTCTACCCAGCCACAAATTGACCAACCATAGGGTAGCACAACTTCCGTATATATTTTTAATTTTTGAATTTAACCCTCAATCTTTATATTTCTTTGTATTATAATAATGAACTCATTTGATATACAAAATTGCCAACAGCTTATCAGGATAAAAATTTTTATTTCATCGATCTTTATATTCCATCATCCAAAGCAGGAAGCAGGACAGGACAGGACATAGAAAGAACTCTGTTCCAGTATTACAACACCATCACATTAACAATCTCCCACCAGTTATGTGTATATATTTAATTATTTATATATGAACGAAATGGATGAAGCTTCTTAACTGTGTTTAGGTAAATACTTCAATCTTTCCTTTTTCATTTCTTACGATTCCAAAGATACAGTACAGAGAAACAACACATGCTCCCATTAAATAGGATGTAAGACTTGTATCAGTCTATTAACGGATAATGCAACAAAATGTAAATAAAAAGGCAGCACATACACCACCAAAAGAAGAAAAGAAATTTGTAGCAGCATTTGAAGGAAACTAGTTAAAGAATACGGCAAACCCTCTGTTTTCTCTTTTGTTTCTTGGTCTTTGTAGGCAGGAGAACTACCTTTATAGCAGCATCAAAGACAGCCTTCACATTCTGCATTTTCAGTTGAAAAGTTCTTCAACTAGGCGGCATATGTTGAACCAAACACAAATTATATGATGCAACTCTAGTCTATGTGAGAAGCATATTCCAGCTAAAACTTCTGACATTGTAGAGCACTCCCACACATCTAATGGAAAATAAGATTGCGAACAGTGTCTATTTGTTATGGGTTCATAGGTCACGCTTATGTAGTGTGGGATATTGGGCAAAGATGAGATGGATTGCATATAAACTGTTATAACAAACATGCAAATCTAAGGCATACACACAAATCGCACAAATACAGTAGTATTGAAAAGAGAAGAAGAATAACACAACAGTATAACGTGGATTCCGTAAGGTCTACGTATACAAGCAAAACAAGAGAAAAAAGTTTCACTGTAATGAAAAGAGCAAGATATAATCAATCAGAACTCTCAAGAATATCTCACAACTCTACCGCAAAATTAGAATATTGGGCTTCGAGTCCGGGCTTATTGGCCCGTGCCTTCAGCTACCACGATCTCACTTTTTATACTAATCGGGTCGCAGCGCGAAACTTTTGGGTCGGGTCACAATTCGCGTCCATGAAAAACATATCTCAAATTTCAAAGCCACAAAAATAACATAAACCTATCAAGATGAGACCAGTTGGGAGAGACTGAACATGAGGGCAACTTAGGGAGGTGGACTAAATGGCATTGGAGGCTCAATGATTTAGTGTCTTTGAAATTCTATTAATGTGAGGAAAACTAAGTGTCAAGGTGAATGGCATATGAGCCATAGGACAGTAGTAAGAGTTTTGAGTACTAATGGAATTATCTCAAATTGCATGCTGAGTTGTTTGCCAACATAGGCATTAGTTGACAATTCTTTGAGCTTCAGGTTCTTTTAGATGGACTATCATATAACTAAAGGATATTGAATCAAGATGCATGGGGGCCATAAACAGATCCACTACTGACAAGGTCCAAGCATATGGTATGTTTGACAACAACTTTTAGAGAGTAACTTCCAATTTAAGTTTCTCATGAAGACTTCAGATTTAAGTTTCTCATGAAGACTACAGCTCAGGATTTCAAGGTTTTCACTTGAGTTCATTCTTGAGAAAAATTTTCATCATATGGCATGACAGGTATTTTACTAGAAAAGTGTTTTCACATTAGACACAGAAGGCAAGTTACAAGAGAGCTACATATTTATTGAGAAAAGCCAGTATATGGCTAGAGAGGCGCATATGACGTGCACCCTCAGCACATGACTTTATGAAAATATATACAGATGTGAAACAAACCTGGTGGGTCTTAGAGCTGCATTCTACATGTGCCAGTGCTCCTATTTGTTTCTTTAATTCTGTACCCTGGTAAAGAAAGAATTTAATGTTTCAAGAGTCCATGAATAAAACAAGCAATCATATAATTTTTTTATTAGTTGTTTTTTATAGACAGAGAAATTCCCACTAGCTGTTTTGCTAAACAATTTATACAACGCTCTGCATGCCTGCCAAAAGGAGAACATTGATAGTACGAAAGCCTACATGCTCTGTAGAAATGGTGCATGCCCCAGGATAATCTAAGTGAAATTGTTGATCTTCCCTCAGATCTGCCATTTAAAGAAATATATATACTCGCTATGGTAAAAATGACAGCTATGATAACCAGACCAAACTCGTCATTCTATAAGCAATTATGTTTACACCACAGCAAATGTGCATACACTTGAGAGCAATAAATGCACAGAAAATGACCAAATGGTATGCAACCCATTAAGAAAAGATGCACATGCAGCATTCCTTGCACTATGGAATTCCAAGAAATAAAAGGATGTGAAGCATTGAAGACAAAAAATGTAAAGAGGAAGAAGGAGAAGAAGTCCGCAAGGGGCATGAACAGATTCTTATCATACATTTCCCATGCTTGTGTCCTTAGAAGCACATTCATATGAATGAATTCTGCAAGTACACACAATGGAATCGAATGAAAGATGTGCATAAAATATATATATATATTGGCCTTTTAGATCCCCTTATAAAGCTATAAAAACTAGAAAAGCAATAAAGTTTCATTCTTTGCCATGCCATAAAAAAAAAATCCCCAAATAAATGCCAAGTAAAGTGGGTTCCTGGAAATATGGGTTCCTGGAAATATTCATTCATAGAAGCAACAAATAAACAGGGGAAAGAATGCATCACCTAGTTTAGTTCCCACAAGAATAATGGGGACTGATGGGGCATAATTTCTGAGCTCTGGGACCCACTTCTCCAACAAAAAAGGGGCCAAAATGAAAAGAAGCACAGTGAAGAGAAGAATCAGAATAGAATGGTATAAACACACTGTTTAACACTATAAATGAAAGAGGAACTTGTAATGGGAATGTAAGCAGAGCAAAAAAAAAAAAAAGGAAACAGAAAAGAAGAAGAGAAAATTGAATATGGAAGAAGCTTACTTTTTTGGATACATTCTCATAGTAAGGCCTACTCATGAGAGAAAAGGCAAGAATGAAAACATCTATAACTCAGAGGCCTTGGCCTATTGTAATCCTCCTGACCTGCATCAATAATGCTAAAACTTATGCTATTTAATTGAATTACTTAAATGAGACACTTTCAAGCCATCACAAACAATTACTCAACATTAAATTGAAAGGTCACCATTGATTGCACGTGTTAATGTCCTTTTCTTACAATTAATCTTCAAGAGAATAAGAAAAAGTTCAACAGGGTGTGTTGAACAGTCAGATAAAAACTAAGGCATCAAGGTAATCATCAATACATATAAAACCAAGTTAACATGTTTCGTGGCTATAAGTAAAAGTAATTGTTAGTTACATGTGAATCATTAAGGATTTCAAGCTAGCGATAATCTCTCTTTTGATCTGGAAAATGCATATACACCATCATATGCTTCAGAAATAACATTGGGTCTTCCCATTTTAAATTGGGGAAAACAGGGCAAATTATAAAATACACCCATGGCCAATGCATATGCACCCTTACCCATATAAAAACAGTTTTTCCTTGAATTATAGAGAATTGAACCTACATCATTGTGAGTAAGGATGCACATACTAGGTGCACTTAATAATTTCCCAAAAAACAGAGTGCAAAGGGAATGTACAAATAGTCAAATATATAGTTAGTATCAAGTTAATTCTCTGCGAGAGCTTCTCAAGGAACTGGGGTTCCAAAGGGAATTGTATCAAAGGATAGACATTTCCTGTGTTAAAAAAATAAAGAAGACAGAACATTTTCCAAAGGCTAAAGATATTTCACCATATTTTGCGCTAAACAGACAAAACATTAGGAAACAAAAGCAGTCAAAAAGTGAAACTTTTGCTCCCAATTGGACGCATGAAACAAAATTGGTAAATACATTGTCAGATCAATCACATCAGTGAAAGAAGATTTGTGTTATATCTCAACTAATTTGATAGCCATGGAAATTAACAATTTTATAGAAAAATTTAGAGCACCAACAAACTATGAGAAAGAGAGAAAGTACCAGCAGTATCCTACCCAGATTCACATTTTTCCCATCAACCATAACATTGGTACTAAAGTTATCAAAAACAGTGGGAACATTATCTTGGAAAGAGAAGAAGAATATCCCAGAAGGCAAAGACGGATTAGAAACCAAAATGCAGATAAAAGAAGAGAAAAGCAATGAGAACAGGAAAAGGGTAAATGAAGGCTAAATTTCAATAACTATGATTGTAACACTATAATTTTTAAACTTTAAAACGTAATATAAAACTTTCTAAATTTTTAAATTTGACATAGTAAACTCCCTCTTACTTTTAATTACTGATTTTTCAGTTGAAAACTAATGTGAATAACTTACAGATGGCTCTTAGTCACTATTTTTCTCTCTTTTCTTATTCAAATTATAAAATTATTCTCTCTGCACCTAAAAAATCATTTTATTTACAGTGAAAAAAAAATTCAATTTACACATAACTTAAGAGAGAAAAGAGAAATATTAATTAAGCTCTACGCTAGAACTGTTCAGGTCAGCGTCTAATTGAAAAACCGACAATTAGAGGTTAGAGGTATTTTACTGTGCAAAATTTGAAAGTTGAAGTAGTTTTATATTACATTTTTAAGTTGAGGGACTATAATGTTATACTATATAAGTTTAGGGACGATTATCAAAATTTATCCGGTAAATGAATAACAAGCGAAAAGAAAGAAAAATCAGAGTTACTGTAGGAAAGGTGTTACTAGTGTAAGAGATAAGAAGGCAAGTCTTTCCAACAGCTCCATCTCCAATCGTCACACATTTGATAAACTTGGTTGCTGTAGCTGCTGCTGTAGCAATCATTGCTAAGAGATTTTTTTTTTTTTTATCCTTTTCTGTCCCTCTTATAATATAGTAGCTACATTACAACAAAAGGTAAGGGAGAGAGAGATGGAGGAGGCTTAAGAAAAAAAGCAGCAAAATTTTCTATGACCCTTTTTGTGGGGAGGAGAAAATGATTTTGGAATCACTTTAATTTGCGTTGTTGGAGAGGCAAAAAGGAAAGAAAATAAAAAGGCAAGCTGACCCATGGGAATTAGAATTGACTTTCAAATGTTAAAACTTTTTCTACAACGCGCTAGAAGGACAGCACTGGAGCTGCTTAAAGGCCTTAGTTTTAACTCGGAGTGGACGGTGTGCAGCACGTGCGTTGGAAACAACAGAACCGTAATAATGCGATATATTTCCTTTGCCAAAAGTGAATCACCTTAAAACACTCGCTTGAGAAGCCAAAATTCACTTTATCGCAAGTATTTAACTCAAATATTTGATATTCACTAAATTTATCTATATATCTTTGTGATTCTGTAATCATTTTTGAAGGGATTCAGAGTCTGTAAAATATTAGCTAACTTTTGGGTAAAATATTGTAGATGCTTATTTTGTGATTTATTATGAGTATATACATTGAGGCTGTGAGAAACCCGATGATGAAAATATTATATGACTGTAAGATATAATTGGATGCATGGAACAGAATTATTAATTCCGTGGCATGATTTTGAAAAAAAAATAATATGTTTTTTTTAGGAAATTAATTTAATTTAAATAAAATTTTGTTTTGTTTAAATTTAATATGGATAGTTCTTAAATGGACTTAATTGAGTTTAATTAGGCCTCATGGGTTTAAGAAAGTCTAGTTAGTAATTTTAAATAGAACCTATTTAATTTATTTTTTGAAAATTAAAATAAGAAAATATCTTTTTCTCTATCCCTCTCTCTCTCCCCTTTTGGCCCTACTCTCTTACTCACTCTCTATTGGCGCCACCCCCTTTTCCTCCCTTTCTATTGGTTGGAACACTTCACCCATATCGCAGTCTCACCTAAATTCTTCAATCCCAGTTGTTTAAGTTATCTGAACCTTATCATACTAGGACTTCAAACCCTACCATACCTCTTCCTTACTTTCTATTGGTGCCTTCCCCTTCCCCTTTCTTCCTATTGGTTGAAATACTTCATCCATATCTCAGTCTCACCCAAATTTTACAATTCTAATTGTTTAAGTTATCTAAACTTTGTCACCCTAGGACTCCAAACCCTATCACACCTCTCTCCCAAAATCCTATAAATACCCCACTGACAAAAAAAAAAAAGAAAAAAAAAGTGGAGGAGAAGACAAAAAAAAAATAAAAAAAGGAAAAAAAAACTAAAGAGAGAAATAGCCAAAATTATTTTAGTTATTCTTTCTTTCTAGCGATATTTCTTAAATGTTAGTTCTTTTATTTTCTTTTTAAGATCTAAGCCATGTAATATTTAATTCTATGTTCCTTAATTTTAAATTATTTTATATGTTCATATAGATCATGTAATCATATTTAATTTGATGGGATTTACAACTCTGCACATGTTCAGTTTTTTGTCTCTCATATTTTTATTATTTTTCGTTATTTTCTGAATCTGTAAAAAATTTGTAAAAATTATATTCATATTCTAAATGAAATTCTATAAATTTTAGGCATAAAAATCACTAAAAAAGTTTTAATATTTTACAAGTTATGACTGTTTGAAGTTAGCATTCCTGTAAAATTTGATTTGCAGGATACCCAACTTGTGGAGCTCATATCTCCCTTGTTTCTTAATATTTTTGTGTAAATATGGTGTCTAAAATTAAGTTTGGAACCTTGTGAATATTTTCCAATTAGTTTTGCATTCATATCTGTTATGGTTGGTGAGTTATGAATTTTACAAAAAAGTAGTGTGATTCTGTTACTGGAAAAAGTTACGATTTGTGTAGACCATTCAGCTAGGGTTTTATTTGATTTATAAATTTTATGATGTTGTATGATGTTTTGGCTATCTTCTATAATTTTTTCATGATTTTTAGGCTTGTCTAATTATTTTTCAAAAATCAAATTTCTTGCTACTGTCAATTTGCCAGAATTTAGAAATTGTATATTTATACATATTTTTGTATTTTCTTGGGTTTTAATTGATATTTGATCTGTTTTTCTGTGTTCATTTAATTCAAGAAGTGTTATGAAGTGTTTGGATCATGTTAGAAGACTTAGACCATTAGGTAGTTGTAACTAATTAGGAATCTTAACCTTTTAGGAGACTAGAGTTAGAATCCAATGTAAATTGTTATTAATATTTTCTTTATTTCTTTTATTTTCTTTAGTTTCTTTATTTTTTATTACAAATAAAATTGGTAAGTGGTCCTAAGGTAAGTACCAAAGAAGGCATTTTCGTGGAGCTTATGTTGTGCTAAACGGGAGTAAGCCAGAGATATCATTGTCATACTAGAAGAGAATACCCTTTTTTAAAGGTAGCTTGCCTCAATGGCAGCTGCATTTACCAACAAGTAAGTAGTCCTAAACTCCTCGAATAACCATTGACATGAAATTATAGTAATAATAGAATTTGTATTTGATAAATTAAAATTAATTTTGTTTTTAATTTAACTGATTTTTATATGTAATTAATTTAAATAAATACTTTGTAAATTAAAATTAATCTTGTTTATAAATTAAACTAATATTGGCATGTAAAATAAATTTAATTTAATACTTAGTAATTATAAAATAAATTTGAATGTTATAAATCTTTATTAGGCTGTGATTGTTTGGGCCTTATGTGATATTAGAATAAATTACACATGTACATAATTAATTTAGTTCAATTATCCTTAAGGTAACTTGGTGAAAATTAATTAATTAGGTTAAATAGAATTGTAGGGTTATTTAAAATTGAATTTGTTTGTAAATTATATTATCAATAATAAATTAATTTTAGTCATCTGGTAAATATCATTTAAATAATTAGCAACCCCATAGATAGGAATTACTTGTGCATAAAAATTGTGTGTAAACAATAACCCTTTTGTGAATTACTTGCGTGTGTAGGATTAGAATTGCATTTTTTAGGATAAAGTTTAATAAAGGAATAATAAACAAGACTTTTAGAAACATTAGTAGAAGACTGACACTCGAATTAATGAGGTTAGACCAGGCGTAAGGGGTGCCTAACACCTTTCCCTTACGTGCCCACTATCCCGAACCTAGACATTGGGCTATAATAATGACGGTTGTGGAAACTCTGTAAGGAGTAAGTTGCCATCCATGACCCTCGCAAGAAATACTTAATATGTCCTGGTTATTACCCGGGTGGCGACTCCTGTCTATCTATGCCTTCGTGACATAAATCTTTAGTACCGTGGTAGTGTTATGGGAAGACAGTACTTAATGTTATCTAAGTAGGTAGTACTTAAGTGAGATCATTGTGACTCCACCATCTTTCCTGGGGCATTAACCGGTGTATTTTATATAATTCTAATGAATGATATTTCGCCTCACGCCCCCCTCCTACACGTATAGAGTTAATATGATTGTGATTTTTTGCTTGCTATACAATATTAGCTTGTTTTTATTCAACTCACGTACCCTCCCAAAGCCATTGAAGGCACCTCCTTCATTTGCTCGACCTGCAACTGTAACTGCACATCTGCAAAAAATTATTCTGGTCATGTCTCTTCTTACTCGATCGTGTGATGTTGATTTTGCCAGTTGCCAATTCCCATTACCCAAAAACTCTGGTATATTTAACAAAGTACACCGTTTCAACTTTCAACGCATAATTTACATGAAAATATAAACGCCCCGTTGCTTAACAGTTTGTGTTTGCCTGATTAGTTCGACTGTTGGAAAGGAGTACATCTTTTTGGTATTTCGTAATTTATCTTGTGATGAAGCATTCTACGTTTTATATACTGAATGCAGTTTGTCTGCTAAATATGTTGCTGGCAGGTTATTTTTGCTGAAAATTTAGTAAAAGATAATGCCTCATAAAATTATTCCCAAGTTTGTACATTTAAGCCTTGGTAACTTGAGCAAGTTCTTTTTTTCCTTCTAAAATGTTATTGAGCTTCACATTGTTTTCAAGGAAGTGAGTGGTAACTGAATTCTATCTGTTTTCTCGCATCAATTCCACCTCTTATAGCTACAGTGGAAGCCTGCCTGTGATTTACTAGTGAAATTTAAGTCCTGTATTGAGAATTAGAATGAATTATAAAATCTCAGAAAACATTGGCTAGGAACATCCTATTGTCTTTCCCTCTCACAGTGAGTACCACTCCATAACTCATGTCCCAGCTAAGCCCCTAGTGGAGGACCATATGACAATCCCATCTAATAATTTTATAATTGAGCATAAGTTATAAAAGATGAATGGCGCACGTGGGTGATTCATACAACAACTTGTGAATTTCGTGGACATCTTTTAGCCATCCCTGCCCCCTTTTGACATTTGCCTAAATCTGTCTACATAAGTGGGTCATTCCCTATTTGTCGAAGAAACGAGGTCCTTTCACCAAGTACGAGTCTTTTGTCAAGAAGCACTTATTGCTTCGAATTCAATATACTTTCACGGCCAAATTTAGCAGAAACCATTTTAATAGGGAAAAAAAGTCTAGTTATGTTTATTAAACTTTATGACATTAACCGCTAGCTCATGAAATTCTCCTAACATAGAGATTAACTCCATTTTCAGGTTGCACCACCAACCTAAATGCTGGGGAGTGAATGTATGCTGGTGAGAGAGAGAGGCCAAACTTTGATAGGATGAGCGACAAAATCACCTTCAGCTCAGCTTTGGCGAAGTGTTGGCCTGCACAGGTTCGAGCACCAATTCCGAATGGCATGTAAGCCTGTGCATTCTTGCTAGTTGCAAATCTTTCAGGATTGAACTGGTCAGCATCAGGCCCCCATATATCAGGATTCCGATGTAAAATTGCAACAGGTATTTGAATGTCCATTCCTTTTGGAACCATGATGTTCTTCAACTTGATATCTTCTAATGCCTCTCTTATCACAAACATGGAAGGTGGGTATAGGCGCAATGTCTCTTGGATCACCATTGTAAGCTGCCAATTTAATTCACATTTGTCAGGATTGGAAGTCTAAATCAGACTTGCACATTATTTTCTTGCAATACTTACTATTTTCATGCTTCGAAGCATTTGAGCATCTGGAATCTTATCTTTACAAATTTCCAGCACTTCTGCACGAGCACGAGCCTGCCAATCTGGATGAGCAGCCAACAACATTAAAGTCCATGAGGCTGTAATGGCAGTGGTTTCATGACCAGCAAAATATATAGCCTTGCAATTATCCACTATGAACTTGTCAACTGACACATTAGGTGGAAGGCCCCCCGCAGGCTCATGATCACCATAACTTTTTGCACCTTCAAGTATCATTTGCAGAAGGTCCTTCTCATGGTTGGCAGTAGCCCTTTCCATCACAACTCTCAGTATCATTGAGTTGATTTCTTTCTCCAATTTCCATATATCTCTATTACTTTTGGTGGGCAAGTATCTATTTTTAATAGCCAGAAATTAGTGACTCTCTCCCATCATTGCTTAATTGTTGGTTGCTGCATTAAAATAGATATATATGATGGATAAAATCATACCTGGACCCAGGAATCCCAACAGATCCCTTGGACATGACATTTTGAAGAGTTCTAAGATTCAAGAATATTTCTTCCCCTTTAGCATAATTGCTTCCAAAACAAGCTCTTGAGATTATATCTGCCGATAATTTTCTCATATCAGGGTCAACATCTATCTCTGCAATGCCTCCATCACTCTCAATCCTACTCTCCCAAGATCTTAGAATTGACGTTGTGGAGTCTACCATTAGGCCCAGCATGCTCTACAAGACAATAATTTTGATTTAAATGGCTGTAATTTCAATTTAATACATTTAAGTGGAATATGATTATCTGTAAGATTTGAATTATTATATGAACTCCATATAACATATACCTTAACCCTGTCAATGTAGAATTCGGGAGCAATTATTTTCCTCTGATGAGCCCATAATGGTCCACTGCTTGACATAATGCTTTGACCCAGTAAAGGTCCACGATCTTTAGCCAAATAAGAAGGCTTCCCCAGGTTAAAAGATGTATAGAGGCTTATTTCCTTCACCATATCTGTATCTACTGTGCACAATAGCTGTATGTTTCCAGTTGAATACATGAACGTTGGTCCTGCACAAATTAAAAACTTTGGAGGCTCCAAAATAGCAGCGGGAATAGCACTGTAGCATTACTCCAGAGGGTACAAAAAAATGTTTTATTGATTATTGATAAATATTTTATTGCATTTTCAATGATCTACCATTTTACAGTCGATTATAAATGTTTTTTCAAACAAAATCCAATAATAAAATACCAACTAAACCAAATCCAATTAATTGTCAGAACTATCAGTGCACAGAAATTATCAGAGGAAGAAAAACCCTTTCTTCCCCCTTTCTCCTAAACATATATAAACTAAATAAGAAACACAGAGAGAGAGAGAGAGAGTACCATATTGGTGTATCCATTGCTGCAAGTGTGGGGTGATAGTGGAAGGCCAGTCATGAGAAATGAAATGATCGATTTTCTTTGAACTAGTTTGGAGTTGGATCCTTTTGATTTGTGTAATGTTTCCCATTAGAAAAGAAGGAGAAGGCCCTCTGATCCCTTGCTTTTCAAGCATTGATTTAAGCCTTCGAGGTCTCGCATACAAAACTCCATACATGTACACAAATAACCCCACAATCAGTAATACAATCATTTGAACCATTCCACCGCCTTCCATTTTCTCTACCTTTCTTCTTCTTCTTCTTCTTCTCTGAGCTTTTGACTTTAGGAGATGGAGTGTCGACTGATATTTTTAAGTTTTGCAGTTTGGACATAAATCTCGTTTCCTTTCTTATAATAATGTTATAATGATAAGATAAAAATATTATTTTCTTAATTAGTTTTGGATTTGTCCACTTTTTCCATGATACCATTAATATTCTGTTAGAGAAACGATTCGGCCTAGTGCCTTATTTAAGTATGGGCTGGGGCCCTGTATGAATGAAGCCCAACTAAAAACGTACAAATTATTTCCTGAGAAAAAAAAAAAAAAGAAGAAGATGAAAAGAGGAAGAGGATGACAAGAAAATAAGAGAGAAAGGGAGAACATTGAGGAGCTCATGCGTGTGAATCTCTCCTTTCTACCGCGAAGAAAACCCTAGTTTTCACCGTCTCCCTCCTTAAACCCTTCCCTTTCATTCAATCCACTTTCTTTATCATATTCATCTTCTGCACCGCATCTGAGTTTTCTCTCTCTCGATCTCTCTTCATTCTTCCACTCCACCCAATACCCTAATTTCCTCATACCTAGGGTTTTCTTTGCATTTCTTATTTTATAATTATCTGTGTCACCATGTTGGCTCTCAAAGAGTGAAAAATTTTCCAAAAAAATTGGTGTTTTCAAATTGAGAGGGAACGGAATTATGTATAAAGAACGAGGAGGTGTTGGTGGTGTTTCATCGAAATCGGAGATCGATCGAAAGCGCATAAACGACGCGCTGGACAAACACCTAGAAAAGTCATCCCCTTCCACTTCGCGTGCCTTGAACAGCAAGGACAAAGAGAGATTGTCCGTACCATCCATTTCCACCGGTAAATCTCAGCTCGATCATCGGGATTCTCGCCCCGCTTCTCTCCCCAAGAGCAAGTGTTCTGATGGTTAGTTTTACTCTATTTGGTTCTGGTTTTCTTGAGTGATTGTTGAATCTTCTGTTTGTGTTTGAGTTTATAGGATTTTTTTTATTTGTTTTGTTTTTTTGGGAAATGATGAATTTTTTTTTATTGTTCTCTTCTCTAAATTGACAATATTACTTTTGGGCATTTTAGAATTTCGTTTTTGAAACTTGCGTTTGTTGGCTTTATCTGCATTTTTGTGGAGGTAAATACTACTCAACTGAGCCTTTATCCCATTTATCCCAAAAGTCTGGGGTCGGCTATATGGATATGGATTCGCATTTTTGTGGAGTTAAATATGTCATTGGTTTTAAATGTATTTAATTTGGTTAATTTATGTCGACCGTGCTCTAAGACCAACCATGTTTGGTAATTTGTACACGTTTACTCTTTATGTATACTTTTACTTCTTGATGAATTTGCAGTGTTTGATTAAGATGATGTACAATGACTAAGTTACTTGTGTGAGTTGATATTTCTTACTTATCATGCGTGGTCCTTGTCCCAACTTCAAATTGGAAATGGCTTTCAGTAAGAATGATTAATGGTTTTGTGGTTTTTGAAGTTCATATACATTTAGCTGATCACTTTGCCTTTATTTGAATGAACTGTAGAGGAATCAGAGACTGACAGTGAAGAATCAGATGTTAGTGGTTCTGATGGAGATGACACATCTTGGATCTCGTGGTTCTGCAATTTGCGAGGAAATGAATTTTTTTGTGAAGTTGATGATGAGTACATCCAGGATGATTTTAATCTTTGTGGTTTAAGCAGTCAAGTTCCATATTATGATTATGCACTTGATCTGATTTTGGATGTCGAATCCTCTCATGGTAATAATTACTTTTTGTAATAACTGGGACATTTATTTTAAAACTTATGGTTGGATCATTGTTTCTTCCATTATTCAATCTGTTAAGTGTGCATTTAGAATTAAATTGTTTGACTAATGTGCTCTACTGCACGATAAGCTTTTAAAATTATTTGTTAGTTTTTTTAGACCTAGAACATATGTTAGCATGTACTGACACAGTGCGTGCCTCAATAATCTACTACCTTGAAATACAAATGCTGAGCTGGTCCTTTTTCCATTCTCGGTGAAAACTCATTTTGCTCACTACTTCTCTATTAACACAGAAAATATTTTCTATCTTGGCTTTACTGATAAAGGCAATGCGGTGAAGTTGAAAATATCACATATTATATGGATGATTTTTTGTTTTTCTGCCTACCAGCTGACATATATTATGTTAGAAATTTGTTCTTTTTTGCATGGGTTGGTTTGTTTAATCATTGAAATAAGCAATGGAAATATTAAGCATTCTTAATGCTTAGAGTTAATGTTACAGACATTACTTAATCAAAGTTGAGTTTCTGTTTCTTCATTCCTTCTCTGCTTTTGCTATTTTCTGTCTCTGGTAAGTTATATGTGTGGTGCATGTATTTGTGAATATTTCATGGAATTTGTATTTGAAATTTTATTAGTGTCCTTTATTTTATTTTTTCCTAAAATGAAAAGGTTAAAAAAGTCAGGGTGTTAAACCTGAAATTTTGGGCCTATATTTATTTTCTGGATCTTATTTGCATTCATAAAATTATCTGATTGAACAAGATGTGTTGGAGTTTTCAAATTCTTCATACAATTTTTCTGTGTGTTAAGTTTCTTCATGGGTTTACCAATTTTTAGGCGATATGTTTACTGAAGAGCAGAATGAGTTGGTGGAATCTGCAGCGGAGATGCTGTATGGTCTAATTCATGTGCGATATATACTTACTAGCAAGGGAATGTCAGCAATGGTAAAATAATATATTAGGTTATTTCTCTCTATTCTTTTTCTTTTTTTTTCATTGTTGTTTTATTTTAATTATTTGCCAAAATTTATACAGTTAGAGAAGTATAAAAATTATGATTTTGGGAGATGCCCAAGAGTTTATTGCTGTGGACAGCCATGCCTTCCAGTTGGCCAGTCAGACATTCCTCGTTCAAGCACAGTTAAAATCTACTGTCCTAAATGTGAAGATATATATTACCCTCGATCCAAGTACCAAGGCAGTATCCTTGTATAATGCGCTATGAGGTTTTAGCAGCATGAGTATAGTATCTGCTTATTGCATTCTCCTTTCATAGATTTTACTTAATCTGAGCATTCTTTTATCTTACTGATGTCAAGTTCACATTTTTTAATCATATCGAAGTTTGACAGTGGAGTTGTCATTTTTGTGAGCTGCATGTCATTTCATTTTTATGGAGATGCATTCATTGGTTATTTTACATCGGTCACTGTGAAATTAAATCATGTCTTTGCCATTTAGACAACTTTGTGTCTTTCCTGTTGCCTGTAACTTCCATATCAAAATTTCTTTGACATTACATAGACATTGACGGAGCTTATTTCGGAACCACATTTCCTCATCTATTCCTGATGACCTATGGGCACCTGAAGCCACAAAAGGCAACACAGAGCTATGTACCCAGAGTTTTTGGCTTCAAGATGCACAAACCTTGAGATGGAGTTTGAGCTGCACATAATTCAGTCAAGGTGTCCCCATTGGTGCTGGTCCACGGTCCTTGTTGTTTTTTTTTTTTTTGGTCCAAGTATTATCAACTTAACAAACAAGGTACAGGTGCAGCAATTCTGAAGAGATTAGAAATGATTTGATTTGATGGAAATGTTTAAAATGCGATATGGGTCAGTAGTTGACCCATCTTACATTTTATTTGTGAATTTAACAGAGCGTTTGTAAGCTTATATATTGTTTTTCTGGGTTGAGAATTGTTACTAGGTAATTTTCACTGTAGTTGTTGCGTTATCTTCCTCCCCTTTCATGTGATGGATGCAGGTGATGTGGTGAGACAATAGCTCTTTATCTCCATCCTTTTGACTCACCGTGCAAGGGTGGCTTGAATGAAGGTTAAATCATACTGGTGGTACCTTAAACTTTAATTTATAGAAATTTATAGTACCAAACTTCTTGATTTTTAAGTAATATAAAATCTTTTGTAACCTTTAAGTGGTCATACATTATTTATATTAATGTGTCATTTATTTAATTTAAAAAGTTATATTTTTATGGTTTAGTAGTTTTGAATAAATAGGTTCTAAAATGTGAATGTATGTAATTTGGATTATAAAATAATTAAAATTTTTTTTTTAATGTGGTATTCTCACCTAGAGATTATGAGGATAAAAATGTGATTTGAGTGTGGAGTCCGAAACATTTATGGTTTGGAGCTATGCAGCTGACTGCTGAGGGGTGAGAAGATGGTGCTAACTCCTTTTTACTCTTGAAAGGCTTTCTTTGGGCCGGACTGTCTGGAACATTCCTATCCTTTTAGCTAGCGCCATTACCCATCGTTGTTTTGGGTCTTGATGATATATAATTGAAATTTCAAACTGGACAAAATAAAATTTGTTCATGAAAACGTGATAAAAACTGAGCTAAGCTCTATCAGACGTTGGGGCTGTACTTGACTGTATTCATCCCTTTATTTGTTTTGACAAAAAAGCAACGCGATGATTTTTTTTTTTTTTTTAATTTTCATTAAATTTCAAATTTAATGTTTTCTAATTTTAAAATAAATTTATTATCATTAAATTAAATTTATTAATGATATCTTAATTCTAGATTATATATATTTCATTCAATTTTTTTTTTGCCTATTTTTATTTAAAATTTTTATTCTAAAAAGTAAAGGAATTTGCATTTTGTCAATGCAACACGCAATCTGGATTTTGTGAATTTAATTACTCAATATCAGAGACTTTTGGAAACGTTTTGTGGCAAGTAGTGACGAACCATTGTCATAGAGAGGTGAACTGAGTTTCTGATAGACTCGCAAATGTAGCAGTAGCTCCTGATTTGGTGAAGCATTTTCTTCATTATCATCAGATGTAGGGTGTGGCTTGGCCTTGAAAAAAAAAAAAAAAAGTTTGAAGGAATCGCATGGGGTATGGGGTTGGGACTCAATAATGCTACATTGCAAAACACATAAAAGGTATTTAAATCAGATAGCCATTGAAATGTCACTTGAACCTTGAATTGTAGGAAAACTGGAGTGGCGCTAATTTGTTCTCTATTTATTAACCAGTTTAAATTGTCAAAGCATGTGATGCCACGTGTGCTTGAAGAGATACATCTACGTGGAGAAATGGTCTGTTTTTACTACGACTCCTTCTTTCGACGGATTCCTTTGTCGTCTCGTCGTTGTCCTTGCCGCCGATGGAAATCAAAGAAATAGAGGATGGATGTGCCCTTGCTCTTTAAATCATAACTACAATGTTTATTACGTGATTTAGTGATTCTCATTCATTTCTATGATGATATTCAGAAAATTTCAATGCAAACTAAATATCCATTGCTTATAAGTCGGAACCAACCACATAATTAATTCTCATAATAATCAATTCTGCTTTTATTGAATTAATATTTTATGCTAAAAATTTAATATTTTTTTTTATTTAAAAAATAACAGAAAATTACTATTTAATAATTAGATTGTCTGGAAATAGACTTTTTAACAGACAACTCTCTGTCTAATTGGAACTTGTCTTAACCTATATTTATATCATTCTAAATTCTTCCCATGAAATGCCAGCCTTGAAAATCATATCATTTATAAATAATTGCTAATATTATTAATTTAGATTATAGTTTATTTTATATAATTTATAAAAACATAGTATTAATTTAAATGAGAAATATGAAAATTTAAAATAATAAAAAATAATATTTATATTGTTTTTATAAAATATTTCTTTGGTGCATAATGTATTAAGTTTTAACTTGTCAACTAAGTTTGTAATAATTATAATCTAATCAAAGAAGAGAATATTTCTATGATTTTATTATTATTATTATTATTATTATTTTCTCTCATAAATATATATATAAATTTTTTTTTCTATATTTACTAGAATGATATTTTATTGAATATTCAATCATGGAACAAATCTAGTAGTTTTTTGAGGAAATTATTATTATTATTATTATTCATGTGGCTGGTCTTTTTAGACTTTATTGTAAGTATTATTTTTTTTAATTTAATTTTACTAAAAATTTTATTTTTTTTTGGTAAAAAAAAATCCATTAAAGAATGGCATTGGAGAAAATTGAAGACAAATCGGAGGGCATTTGGAGAAAATGAAAGTAATTATTTAATTTTAATTTTATTTTAGCAAGAAAAAAAAATATTATTTGCCAAAAAAAAAAAAAAAAGGGTTTTGTTTCTGCTGTGAGAGTCAGAGGTTTGAAATAAATCGATGCTCCTAAAAACCATAAACTCCACAAAAACACCGCTCTTTAAAAGGGCAGGGAGGCAGAGGCAGAGCCAGCCCTTGCAAATCGCTCTCTACAACTACGTAACATAACACAAAATCTCATTTCCCATTCTTCCCCAAAACACAACATTAAACAGAAAAAGCAAGATTTGGGATTATTGAAATTTGAATTCTGAAATTCCCCCATATGTAATGCATCAGAAGAAATCAGAAGTCCAAATCGGAAAAGAAAGCACCGGCGTCTCTTCCGATTTCAACCCAACCCCTCCTCTTCTCTTACCTTCTTCATCTGATCACAACAATACCCTCACAACCATCGCCCCTCAATTTCTAATTCAATCTCCAGCCATTCAATTCAATAATGACCCTATTACCCCTTCTGCTTCTTCTTCCTCAACCCCTTATAAGAGGCCCCTTCTGACTCATCACCATCCTCATCGCTCTTCTTCTATATCTAAATCCCCTACAATCTACCATTTCTCCGCCACCCAACAAAGTCACCCTCTTTTTTCTATTTCCGTTGCCGCTAAATCCGCTGCCTTTCGATTACTCCGCCGTTTCAACCACCTTCGCCGTCTCCGCGTCCATCTTCGCTTAATTCTCCTCTTATCTCTCCCATTTTTCTACTTCTTGGTCTCCCATCCCAGTCACTCTTTCCTCCTTGACTTCCTATCCGCCTTCGCTTTCTCCGCTGCTTTATTATTCTCTCTAAATCTCGCTCTCCCTCGCCTCCCTTCAATTCGATTGTTTTTGGCGCGTTCCTTCCCAATCAAGCTCAAATCCGCTTCTAACATATCTAGACCGCCTTTACCTGTGTTTTGGTCAATTGGGTCGAGGCCTAATTCGGAGAAAAGAGTGAATTCGGGGTGTTGGGTCCAGGTTTATAGCAACGGAGACGTATACGAGGGCGAGTTTCATAAGGGTAAGTGTTCCGGGAGTGGGGTCTATTATTATTACATGAGTGGGAGATACGAGGGGGATTGGGTTGATGGAAAATATGATGGTTATGGAGTGGAGACTTGGGCTAGAGGGAGCCGGTATAGAGGGCAGTATAGGCAGGGACTTAGGCATGGTTTTGGGGTGTATAGATTTTACACAGGGGATGTTTATGCAGGGGAATGGTCTAATGGCCAGAGCCATGGGTGCGGAGTCCATACTTGTGAAGACGGAAGTCGATATGTTGGGGAATTCAAGTGGGGTGTCAAGCATGGGCTTGGCCACTACCATTTCAGGTAATTTGGCAATTTGATTCTTGTATATATGTTATTTGTTTATTTTGAGGAGTTACATATTCCTGATTTTGTTGGTCTGATATTTTCCTTTCGGTAATTGAAACTAAATTTATCTTGTGGATGTTGTTTTTTAACTTGTGATATCATTCCATTCCGTAGTTTCCAAGTTACGGATTTTGTGCAACTTATCAGCTGTTAGTTTGCGTGGAGATGTTAGGGCATTGAAGTCTCTAAGAAATGTTTCATGAAAACTTATGTTAGCTGAGGTTTTACCCTAGGATGATTTATATCCAAATGGAGCAAGAGCAAGCTAGTTAATAATTAGTTAGCAAGTTATAAGCAGCCTTAAATAATTCCTTGTAATTCAGAAACTAAAAATTTATTGGATTTGAAACAGGGAGAGGGAAATGTTGCGAAATGCTTGATAAAGCTAATCATCTTTAAGCATGTCTTCATAATGCAAAATGTTTGATAAAGCCCAAATACAAATTATTGTTTTCAGGCTATTTTAAGAATTTTTATGTGCTTTTGTGTGGAATGTCTTTCATTCAGTTAGGCTTCAGAGTGAGTGTAGCAAGACTTTCACAGAATGGTTCCTTATTCCTTCTGGCGATAAGTAGATAAAAGAAACACCTTGAATGGTCTAATTATATGTACTCATCTATTTTTTCTCTGATGAATGATCCAAATCTATTTTCGGAATGGGACTTGTGTACCAGTGTATATTTAAGCTCAGGTTTGAACTTGCTCAACCGTAAAATTGGTACTAAAATGTTTTATTTGCTATTCTAACATTTTCTAGTCATTAAGTTCCTCTAGTTGAAAGTAATTGCTAGTTTGGTTCTTAGAAGTGAGAGTACAAAGCTTATCTAACTTTTAAGCCTGGTTGGTAGATATTTCCTGATTTCACAGTTTACCATTTAGTCTACTATCATATATTATAGTTGTCTTGCAGCTTGTGTTCTGCTTACCACATCTTATCCACTTAATACCATGGAGTCTGTTGCAGGTTTAACAAACTTTGTCAGACTCAACTTTAGTTGCTTCCTTGCATTTGTATTAGAGGGTTGTTAGGGGCTTGTTGTGTTTATATCACTTTTGGGTTTCATCAGTCTATTGCATGGGGGAATCTTTCATTGAAGAAACTATGTCTCAATGCCTTGAGTTGAAATCCTAGAAAATTAGGTCTGAACATTTTATGCTATAGTTTTTGATACGTTGGATTATATTCCAAGGATTTTTAAACTAAATTTCCCTTTTTAATTGCAATAATTTTTCTTGGCAATTACTTGGTAGCTCATTTTGTCAACTAGTTGCAGCTTTGGATATCTATATATTTCCTACAATGATTATTATTTTTTTTTTTATTTACTTGCTTATCTAACTGAATACTATTTAGAAATGGCGACACATATGCTGGAGAATATTTTGCGGATAAGATGCATGGCTTTGGTGTCTATCGTTTTGCAAATGGGCATCGGTATGAGGGAGCCTGGCACGAAGGTAGAAGGCAGGGCCTTGGAATGTACACATTCAGAAATGAAGAGACTCAATCTGGTCACTGGCGAAATGGAATTCTTGATGTCCCAAGTACACAAAACACCACCTATCCTGTATCTCCCGTTGCTGTTTATCATTCTAAAGTACTCAATGCAGTGCAGGTAGTTGGATTTTCTTACTTACTGTGTAACACCTCTTCTATGTTTCGTTTTTATTTGATGCCTCCTTCAGTCTGTTCTATACTGCTTAACAATCATTGCAATAGATAGTATTTTTTTTCTCCTTTCCTCCCATCTCCATGGAAATTCAAATTCAATGTGGCAAGACAGTCTTCTGCCTCGCATTTCTCATATTTTGGATAAATAAGCGAATATTTTTATTTGGGAGATCTTTATTTGTTATGTGACCTAAAGAACTTGACAAGCATTTGTTTGTTGAAGGCGAGAAATTGACAAAACTGAACAGTGTGTGTGTGTGTGTGTGGGGGTGTTATTGTTCTTGAATGTTTGAAGAATAAGAAACATCTGATTTTTCTTGTCTTGTTATCAGGAAGCACGACGAGCTGTGGAAAGGGCTTATGATGTGGCTAAGGTCGATGAAAGGGTGAATAAGGCTGCAGCAGCAGCTAACAGGGCAGCCAATGCAGCTAGAGTGGCAGCAGTTAAGGCTGTGCAGAAACAAATGCATCACAATAATAACAATGACAACATTCCAATCCCAGTTGGGTGACATGCATTGCAGATACTTGATACAGAGAAAATGATGGCATTTAAGAGTACAATGGCTTTTGTGATTTTCCTTTTCAATAGCTTCGTACTTTGCACAGCATCTTCTCTTCAGCCTATTTCTCATAACTGAAAAATGCCAACATGGAATCCATGCTAGTGCGGAAGAAGAAGCTTTGGAGTAGATAGGTTAGTTTAGTCCGCTATGATGTCATGTATACATGGATAATGCTGCCAGCCAAGAGTAAGAAGCGAATATGGGAGAACAATGTCTATTTAAGATTTCTCCTTTTTCCCGCTCATTTTTATTATTATTTTTTTAACTTGTAGGCTTTTGTAAGATGGGGTAAGAGGTAATGTTAATATATGCTGGTCCTAGGGTTAAACCTTAGCCCAGCAGGGTGGTTGGATGTGAACTGATCAACATCCTTAATGAGATATAATCATGTTCCATGTGGGACAAATTGGCCTGTGATACAGTTGTAACATGTGATCAAAGCAATGCGCTTATATGAATTTCATGCCTGTTACTGTTGGGATAGTCCTGAGCTCTCTTTAATAACTAGCGATTGATGATACCTACATGAATTTGTAACCGAAGCAGTGAAACTTTTTGATAATCTATAACCATTGGATACATAAAACATTTACATCGGTCGTATTGATGCTGGCCCAAAGAAACATCTGATAATTGATAACCCATGACAACAATCGTAATAATTGGAGGATCCATAATAATTAATTCGATACAAGATGTCCATAACAGGTAAACAAAAAATAAAATTGATAAATCCATTTAGGCCATTTTCAACCAAAATTACATTAACATCCATATCCCAAAACAATCATAAGATAACGTTGACATAATCAACTCTCAGTCTGCTCTCTAAGACGGCGGATGGTGCTTCTAACAGTCACGGCACTTGCAGTACTGTTACAGCCCGGCCAGTAATTAGAACCAAAAAAAAAAAAAAACCACACAAGGACATATAGACTAAATCAAAGTTCATATTTATGAAGAAGGTGAAGGCAAGGCAAAAAAAAAACCACACAAGGACATCTTACTTCAAGGTGTAAGCACCTCCAGCTTTCACTTTGCCACAGTCTTTGCATCCCCAGATACCCACAGCCTTTCTCTTCACTGCATACTGTGTCAGAAAATATCTTATCAGATTAAAGACATGCTCAAAAAGTCAAGAAGTTGTATACACATATTTGAAAACAGCACATGGTCTATGAGTCAATAACAAGATTAAGGATATGCAGCATAGCTGGACTTATTACCTTCCCACAGAATTCACAGAAAAATTTGCTGTGCTGACTGACCTCCATCTTCTTAATCTGCTTCCGCAGACTAGCACCATAACGGGTGCCTGCAATGTAAACATGTTGTTGTAAGTGCCACCTTTCTAAGTTCCAACCACAAAGGTCTGATGCCAACACATGCAAACATTATACATGAACTCAAAAGACATGCACAGGATCCAAAAATGCTAAGATACAAAACCATGGGGCACAGAAAACAGTAATCCATCATAAGTGAAACCAAAAGGCTATAAATAATCCATGACAACCAAATGATCTGAGGATGAGGGTATCATAATCAACTGAGAATATTTTAGTTAACATTCTTTACTCCGTTAGAGCCAAATGTGTGGCCCCATAAAATCTTTCACGTACAAGAGTCGATGCCAATGAGCAAGTTATAAGACTGTTATACAAGTAAATAGTCAGACTAAAATCTAATATGCCAAGGATATTAATCCACACATAACAGTTCCTCTGTTACTCCAATCTTTGCAGCCAGGTGGTTTTGCAAACCCAGGGAATAATACAAGTGAGACTTTAGCATGCCATGTAATTGTAGTCAGGCATGGGCATACAAGAGTTCCAGCATTGAGTCATGGGCAAAAACACAATTGTTTGTCTTTTAATGTGTGGGTTTTCATCTCTTTAACTGCTTAACAAAGAATAAACGGTTAAAAAAAAAAAAAAAGAAAGCCTAGGACATACCATACTTCCCAACAATACCAGCCTTCTTGGTCCTTTTGGTCTAAAAAAACAATAGAAACAAAAATGGAAGTTATATGTAGAAGTACAGGAAAAATTGCAAGACTAGAGTCAACGTGCAAATCAGAGCCAATGATCACCTATTGTGCTTGGAAAACCCATGAATGATAGAATTCAATTCAAATAAATTACTTTTTGGCCAATTCTCAATTTTAGTGATATAATTCAAACGAAGTCAGGCATATTTAATTCTTGCATATGACATATCCCAAACAAATTATTTTCGAATCTATACAATTTGCCAGGGTTTATAAAGCAATGAACTAGGAGCTTAAAACCCAGTTATATAAAACAGTTATATAAAGGAGGACATGTCTGAAGACGATAAAACAAGTAGAGATATATAAATTATAAGAGAGAAGACATGGATATACACAACAATCATGTAGATGAAGATGGAGGATAGAAAGTACCATTTTGGGTGGGTATGAAGATTGAAGAGCAGAAACCCCTTCCTTCTTGTGCGGCCAGCTTAAGTCTAAATCAATACCTTCACTGGCCTTTTTATATGAAGAGTGGAGATCCATGGATACGCAAACACTTGGTCTTCCGTATCGAAAGGAAATGTTGCCCTAGGCCTTGGCCCGTAACTACTGGGAACCATTGGGCCATTTGGTATGAACTGGGCCTTGAATATTTGAGTTCATCTAAATTAGCTGCGATAGATTTCAAATTCCACCCGAATGAGTCTTACTATCTACATAATAAATTACTGAATGGAAAATCCGCTAACATTTGGAATTGATTTTCCAGTCCTGATCCTGAATCTCAAACTTTCATCGCGCTAATCTCATTTAATTCCACATATACCCTTACTGTTTTCTTAAATTTACCAAACCATGTTCATGCTCGTCGACTGCTCCAATTGCCGGACTCCGCTACAACTTCCTCCCGGCGCCCGATCTATACGCTGTGCTATTTGCCAGGCTGTCACACACATCGCCGATACCCGCTCTGCTCCTCATTCCTCTTACGCGGGCCCTACCCCGCCACCTACATACGCCCCACCTCCGCCGTCTCCCTACAATCACGCTCCTCCGGGGCCTCCTCCGAATGCGCACGGTAGGAAGAAGGCGTTGATATGCGGGATATCGTATAGGTACTCGAGACATGAGCTCAAAGGATGCATAAACGACGCCAAGTGTATGCGCCATCTTCTAATCAACAAGTTTCAGTTCCCCGAAGATTCTATTCTCATGTTGACTGGTATTTATTCTGTTTTTATAAGTTTGGATCGCTAGCTTTTTCTGAATATTCTTGTGTTTTTTCCTATTTCCTTCAATGAAAATATCTAAACAAACAAAAAGCATCTCACACCTGCAAGTTGTTATCTAACAAAATGAAAAAGATATAAGACATCAGAACCATTCTCCAAAATTGTTGTCTAACAAAAAAAGAGAATTACATTCTGTGGCTTCCGCATCAAAGCAACATATTTGGTACTTTTAACTTACTGATATTGTAACTCGGATTTTAGAGAATCTACAAAATCGACATAGGGTGCTGAGTTATGCATATTCCTAAACCAAAAATTTTACAAGAACGGAGAAAGGCCTATGGGGAGAGCAATCTTGTATTACCATCTTCTACTTTATGCCATATATAAGGGCTTCTTTTGCCATTAATTGACACTTTTTAATGGAAGGTTAGTTCCAATTTTAATGGGTTGAGTGAGAATTATGTTGAAGCCCCTGCTGGGTGAGTTCCAGGTTAGCTTCATTGTGGGAGAATCTATTTTATAGCAGTTAAAAAATACTCTAATTGCCATTAGTAGTTTCTCTTACTGCTACATCTCATTGCCATCCAGAAAATATGAGGCTTGAAGCTGGTAGAATTAGTTAAAAACTGTTTTACTAATTCCTTTTCTTCCATGTTCTAAGATTTTCTCTGTCTGTACTGCCTAGTTGACAAAGGAAGAGATAGGAAAAAAGAAATTAAATTTGGAACTTGACAACATTCTCAAGTCTGAATGAGATTGCCATATATGTCTCTCTTCTCTTTCTTGTCTAGTGGTGCTAAAAGAAAGTGATGGAAATATGTTGCTATCTAAGTACTGGTGGAAATTAATGGTGTCCACTAATGTCATTTGTCTTTTAGTTATGGTTGCTTTTTTACTCATGAGCTATATATGAAGTTTCCCATGTCTTATTACTTAATCTTCCTTAAGTCATTACTTTTAGTCATTCTTCTCATTTAAGTTCTGTTGTACACTTGTTGAGCATCGATTCTCATCTGAAATTTGAATTGCAGAAGAGGAAACTGATCCCTACAGAATTCCCACTAAACAGAACATGAGAATGGCATTATACTGGCTTGTACAAGGTTGTCAATCTGGAGATTCCCTGCTTTTTCATTATTCAGGGCATGGTTCACGGCAAAGAAACTATAATGGTGATGAAGTTGATGGATATGATGAAACTCTATGCCCACTAGACTTTGAAACTCAAGGTATGATTGTTGATGATGAAATCAATGCAACAATTGTCAGACCTCTTCCTCATGGTGTTAAGCTTCATGCGATAATTGATGCTTGCCATAGTGGTACAGTATTGGATTTACCCTTCCTTTGCAGAATGAACAGGTTAGTTTTTATGAGAAATATTATTAAATTTTGATTTAAATTCATTGCTCACATTGTAGTTTGGGGTGAACTTTACATGGAGAGACTAAAGGAACATTTCAGCACTTTTGAACCTATAATGAAATGGTGTCATTTATATTTAACAAATTTGTTGCAACCATGCTTTTGCATTGGGAAAACTTCTAGTTTCTGAAGCAATGTACTGTATCTTATGGAACTCAATAAATACCTAAGTTTATGTATTTTTGTGGATTCTGTCCCTATGTGATATTTGACAAATTCATCCTATATATCTATTTGATTCCTGATTAATTCAGCCTATATCTTTAATTAGAAGTTTCGTATAAATGTAACCATGTATAAGTTGATTTTTAAATTTCCAGTATGGATAGATTGTCTTAATAAACAGCCTGTTGTCTCATTTCTTCTTTTATTATATTGTCTATGTATTTCTTGTTTGAAATAATTTTGGAATGCTAAATTCCTTGTTCTGATCATATCTTGCTTTCTTGCTATAGGAGTGGACAATATAAATGGGAGGACCATCGTCCGCGATCTGGCATGTGGAAAGGAACAAGTGGTGGAGAAGTCATTTCCTTCAGCGGTTGTGATGACGATCAAACCTCTGCTGATACATCTGTAAGTTTCAAGAGGAATTCCTTTCTCTCTCTGGGTTTGATACAACATCAATGAAAAATTTATATTTCCCATGGGTTTTGGCTCTCAAGTCAAATTAAAATTTTCATCTTTTCTTATGGAATAGGCTCTATCAAAGATAACATCTACAGGTGCAATGACTTATTGCTTCATCCAAGCCATTGAGCGTGGACAAGGGACTACATATGGGAGCATTCTCAATTCAATGCGTGCTGCCATCCGAAATACTGGTAATGACCTTGGCGGTGGGGCTGTGACATCTCTTCTCACCATGCTTTTGACAGGAGGCAGTATTGGTGGGGGACTGAGACAGGTATGCACTTTCGTTGCTTTTATGTTGATCATCAGTTGATGATAAAAGATTTTGGGTTAATCCATATGAATATATAATATATAGAGGAAAATGTCATTTGCAAACAAATCCTAAGCATGAGTTTGCATGAAATATGTCCAAGTCCTATAATTAATCAAGTTTCATTGATATGGGGGGTCTCTGATCTTATATTACACATTCTTTGTTGACAGGAGCCACAATTGACTGCCTGCCAGCCATTTGATGTATATACCAGACCTTTTTCTTTCTGAAGTTTGAATAAAAGTAGACATTGATTATAACTGGATATAAAGGAAGTGGTTTTCATCTTAATTTGTTTGCAACTGACTGGCTGTTTTGTAGAACAAGATTCGTCGCGATCCTCATTGTGTCACATCTTTTACTTTGTTTGGCACATTCCTCCTCTTCATAAATGTGATGTGCAAGTTCTTAATAATCCTTCCCCTCTCTCTCTCTCTCTCTCACACACACACACACACACACACACACACACACACACATCTCTGCCATGATGGTGTCTTTGTCCAATGTACAAAACATGTTGAAGGGAAATGGGAAAACACCACCAAGTTGCCAACCACTCGAGTTGTAGCGTGGAGAGAACTGAAAAGCTAAATTGTAAAAATTTCCCTGAGTTTCCAATCCTTATATATTATCTAATGGTAAAGCCTAATTTGCGCCTAAAAAATAATTAATTATGTGAGCACAGTGCACAGATAAGTTCATTTGAGGAAGAAATGGTGGCGACTAGAGAGTGAAGTACGTATCAGTTGGGATCAGCAGAGAAAGCAGCCATTTTATTTATTTTTTCTATTTTTCTTACTAGGACAACTTGAAACCTAGTCGGCTTACTTGGATTTAGGATAAATACTACTAGGACACTTGGCCATCGCTAATATGATACTTAACTAAGAGACTATTGGTTAAAAAAAGTTAAATCTTTGCATGTTTTATGGGTTTATTCAATCTTTTAAAACTCAGCAACGATGACTAGAAATTTAAATTTTGTAAAAGTTGTAGTTACTTTTACATTATTTGGCCTCCTGATTTATATGAAAAATGGCTATAACTTTTACAAAATTTAAATTTTTGATATTTTTACTAAGTTTTAAAAGATTTAATAAATTTATTAAATATGCAAAGATTTGACTTTTTTTTACCAATAGTCCCTTGAGGGAGCCATAGTTTTATAATGAAAACATTGAAAATTATACCTATAAACGAATTAGAAAAAAAAAAAAAACAAAGATAATTACAATAAAGCGACAGGTCCTTACAAAAGGGAAATGAAGAATAAGGTCACATAAACATTGCTTGTGTATATATAGTACACAGACAACATCCGAATCTCTGATTTGAGTGCAGCAATCCCTACGCTGCCCTACATACCCTGCTGTGAGCAACCTGTATCCAGCTTATGCTCTGCCGTAGGGGCCGCCTGACTCTGCAGAAGAGTAAACTGACTCCTCCAGAATTCCGACTGCAGATAACATGATGATGACCACCTGGAATTTTCTCCACTTCTCAGGTCATGGTTACCTGGACGGTAGTGAAGTGGATGGAAATGATAACTCTATGTCCTTTAGACTTTTTTAAGCGAAGGAATGATTGTGGATGATGAATCAAGCAAACAATTGTTGAGAGTGAGACCAGTCCCTTATGGTGTTGAGCTCTAGTGCAATAATTGACTGTTGCCATAGTGGAGCTGTTACCCTTCCTTTGCAGGATGAGCAGGTAATCCATATCCACACACACACACACACGCACACACACACACACACACGCACATAAAAGAAAGAGACACACACATATATATAAAGCAAAGAGGTATTCTCATTGAAAGTGACTAGTTAACTACTGTGGAGTGACTGGAATAGTTAGTCACTAGCATGGTGAGTTTCTGTCCCGCTACTCCTTGTAAGTTCCTCCCGTCTGCAAGTGATATAAGGACAGTCGATCCAATTGTGTTGATTGTGATAAATGAATAAGAGAAGTAATCAATTCTTAATATATTTGTGCCTCATTCTTTATTATGCTTAAGATGCTTATTCATATAAGATGCTTATGATATTTTTCCCCGATTGGCTTGCCAACCCATGCTAATATACTCATCTTATTGGATAGATTATCATGAGACTCTCTTGGCTAACTTATCTTAAAAGAGTTAAAGCCAAGTGCAACACGGTTCCAAGTGAGTGCTAAAACTTGGGCCCGTGACAGATGGTATCAAAGCTATATATATATATATATATATAAAGTAAAGATGTATTCTCATGGAAATGACATCATGACACTTTCTTTAAAAAGTTTACCATGTGTTATATTATATAAATACTCTCTTTTATTCTAATTATTATTTAGTTTTTTTATTTCTCTTTTAATTATCATTATTATTTACAATACTATTTTAACATTTATGATTTAAATTATTATTTTCTTTAAAAATTAGTTTTTAAAAATTAAGAAATTTTTGTAATTAAATGCAATATTTAAAAATTATTTATATTATTTTATAAATACTAATTATTATTTAATTTTTCATTTTCCTTTTAATTATTATTATTATTATTTATAATATTACATTAATATTTATAATTTAAATTATTACTTTCTTTAAAATTTGATTTTTAAAAAATTAAGACCTTTCATGATTAAATGTAATATTTAAAAATTATTTATATTATTTTTTATAAATTTATTTATGAAAAAATATTATTTTTCACATATTATCCTTAATAATAATAATAATAATAATAATAATAATTGATTATTAGTTTAAAAAAAAAATTGACCTGATTGATATCATAATCAATCATAAATATTATCTTTTATTACTAATTATTAAATTTTTTATTTCACTCTTAATTATTATTGTTATTTACAATACCACCTTAATACTTATGATTTAAATTATTATTTTCTTTAAAATTTAAATTTTAAAAAGTAAGACATTTTGGAATTAAATATAATTTTTAAAAATTAATTATATTAATTTTTTATAAATTTATTTATATAAAAATATTATTTACCACATGTTACCCTTAATAATAATAATAATAATAATAATAGTTTAAAATAAAAAATAATTTAAAAGATAATAATAATAATAATAATAATAATAGTTTAAAATAAAAAATAATTTAAAAGATAATAATAATAATAATAGTTTAAAATAAAAAATAATTTAAAAGATAATAATAATAATAATAATAATAATAATAATAATAATAATAATAATAATAATAAAATGTCATTAATGACTATTATTTTAAAAAAAAATTAACCATTAATTTATAATCTCATAATCAATTATCATATAATTTATTCAACTTTAAATTATTTTATATCTTTAATAAATATTTTTATTACGTTGTTATATTTTCTATTATTTTTATTATGAAATATTTATTAAAAAATTTGAGAGATAAAAAGTGTAGTTTATATAAAAAGTTATAATAATAAAATATAGAGATTTGACTTATTTATAAATAATATGTATTATTTTTTATGTTAATAATTTAATACTTTTTTTTATTTCACTTTCTTAAGATTTATTATTATTATTATTATTATTATTATTATTATTATTATTATTATTATAGCCAATTTATGATGATTTAATTGAAATGGCCAAGTAAGTAAGAAATATTTTACTGTTATAAAAATTGTGTTATAAAAATTGAATTTGAATGTTTATTATCATTTTTCAATTAAATAATATTTAATTATAAATTAATTTTTTATTTAAATGATTTTAATTTGTTTAACTATATATGCTATATCATATGAGATATTTAATACACATCAAACACTCTCTTCTCACAAAGTATTTTCATTTCACATAAATACTCTTAATTTTTTTTTATTTGCACTATTTTTTTTATTATTTCTTTCAAAAATTATTAGTTATCATTATCACAATTTATTTATTTAAATATATTTAATTAATATTTATTTAATTATTAATTTTTTTTATAAATTTCTCATTTAATATTTCTTAAACTTTTAAATGTTTTATTTCATTATAATTATATATCGAATGCAATGATAACTAATGTAATAATCTGAATTTTAAAAATATAAATTTTATATTTTTATATGATATTTAAATATTATTTTAATAGTATCTAACTAATTTAGAATTTTTGTAAAACTTTCATTTATATATTTTAATGTTATTTCTAAACATATTTTATAAATTATTTAATAATCCATTTTTAATTGAAATGATTAATTTTAAATATTAATATTAAATCAATTAACAAGATATATTATTACATTATTATTAACCTTGGTTCTAAGATTTAATTTAATTATTGTTAATGTGATTATTATTATTATTATTATTATTATTATTTTCTTTATTATTTAATTGTACATACATTTGTATTTTGGAAACCCCTTTGAATATATCCAATATGTTTAGGGACTGAAAGTGTAATTTAAAGATGAAAAAAAAAAATAAAAATTTCAAAATTGCACAAACCCCCTCCCCCCTTTTCTCTCTCTCCCCAACTTCACTCTCTCCCTCACTTTCTCTCTCTCATTTTCCCTCTGGCCGGTGAACCAGCATCCTCCAGAGGCCACCCAAGAGGAACATGAAACTTTAGACAAGTGGAAGGAGCATGATATGAGAGCTAAGTGTTACATGCTTGCTTCTATGAGTAATGAGTTACAGAAGCAGCATGAAAACATGCAGAGTGCGAGTGAGATCCTCCTTCACCTATAAGAGTTGTATTGTCACACCTTACTCCTCGTAAGATGTAACATGCTCCTGTAGTACACCTAATGAATTACCGTACTCCGCCTACCGGTAACCCATTAAATATACTACAAGGGATTTTAAAACAATTTTGGTTCATTTTTAAATTAGTGGGTGAAATTTTTTTTTTTTTTCAGATTTTAAAAACCTTTATTTAAAGTCCAAACATAAACTAAATTTTTAGATATTTAAAATCTCCGCAATTTTTACAAAAAATTCGGCAGAGTGCCGTTTGTATTTTGAGAAAACAGTTCTTCAAAACCTGAAAATAAAGACACTCCCATTATATTTTTCTCAATCACAACTCCATTATTCAATCTCATTTCACAAATCAACACAAGCAACTCAATGCACAGTTTAAATTAAATCAAACATTGAAACCTCTCATTAAGGTAACAAAATTAATATTTACATTCATGAGATCATAAAAAATTTAGTAGTGCAAAACTTTATAAATACATAAAATCTCAAGATAACTTTATAATAATTTGTATTTAATTACAATCCAAAAATATATTACAAAAGAGTTGGTACAACTGCTCAAAAGAAATTTCATACATATAATTATAGAATTACATCAAAATCTAAAGTACAAGGGTATACCTATGATATACCAGAATATAGTCTCACTATGTCTTTCAGAAATCTTGCTCAGCTGCTTTATTATTCATTTCACCTGCGACAGCATACAAAGCTATCGCTGAGTGGTGAACTCAGTGGTGCACAAACTAATAATTTAAAACTTAATACAAGTTATACTTGACAATTCATAACAAATAAAAATTTAAAATTTCTAAATTCTTTAAAATTCATAACATTCAGAAATCAATATTTTCATTCATGTAAATTATTCATTTGAATAACATTTGGATCAAATAGTAACTATTTATCTACATTTCTTTTAAATCCGGAAACAATACAAAAATATTTTGAATCACTGACAAATTATTTATTTTAACCACAATTTATCAAACTATGCATAATTTAAAGGGCATTGCCAACAATTCACACAGTTGAACCCATGACCCAAAATTCAAATAGATGCCATGTTGCACACCACGACATTTCACACTCTCCCAATAATCGAGGCTAAAAGGGAGGAACAAAGACTAGCTAGTATATATGAGTACTCATTCAAACTCTTCCCCAACTGGCAAGCCAGAGAGGAAGGAACTCGCCCCATCTAGTGGAGGAGATATCTCACTAGACAAGCTAATGAGAATTCACAACATATTTTGCCATGTCAACTGTGATTTCAAATCATATTCAAAACAATTTCTATTTACAAAGTGTTTACAAATCATCAATATATTTGATTATCATAAATTCATGCTCAAGGTTGGTAACACATCAAACTTAAAATTTACAATCCTCAAAACCATGCAATAAATCCTTAAATGCATAAGAAAATTTATATTTAATTTATACAATTTCATTCAACAAATTAAAATCCTCAACACAACAAAATTATAAATCATAAAATAAACTTGTTCAAATCAATTTAGAAGTGAAAAGTAACAAAATAGTTAGTTGTGCACAAACCTTATACGAGTCGCCTCTTGGCATTGACTCAATGTCTCGGGTTCTTTCCCGGTATTCTTTTCCACTGAAACACACAGTTTCACAGTGTTTCAGTATCACCATTTATCATAACTCCAAAAATAAATTCAAATCTACTTATACCTAGATTTAATATGCTAAACTTGACGTTCTTTAAAATTTGTATTTCGGGGTTACTATTTATGGTACTATTCAAGTCAATTTATTAACTTTCTAATGCTTAATAGGTATGGGAATTCTAATTTCACCCACATACCACATTTTGGTTACCTAATTTGTTGGCTTTGGTTGTTTTCTCAAATTTTAAGTCTTTTAGACAAAATTATAAATTTTTAGTTTTGGTGTCTTATGTTGTACCATTCCATTGGTCATTTTTCTGTTAGAATTTGGCAAAACCTTCTCCATAGAAAATGTTCCTTATTGTTTTAACTTTATTCTCCTTTTTGAATCACTCCATTTGGAGTTTGTAGCTCAAGTTATAACCATTTGAATCATAGCTGCCAGATTGGACATAACCCAGATTTCTGGGCACCAAACTGGTTCTAGCAGTTTTAGGTCACCAACTTTGGGGGGCCAAATGACTTGGTTAAGGGCATAATTTGGATTTGTGTTCTTCATAAAAGTTTTAGTTCTATATCTCAGCTGTCCACTGGTAAAATTTCAGGTCATTTAGACCTGCCTAGCCCAAGTTATGGCCAAATGAACCAACATTGTTCATTTGGTCATTTTTATACAGGTCAGATTGCCTAATCCGGATTTGGTCAATTTGTTCACTAGGTTTTGGTCACTTTTTGTGCAGGATTCCTAAATAAAAAATGTTCCATTTTGTGTCTATTTTCATTCCCAATGGCCTCACACCAATTGAACTTGTAAATTTTCAGTTTTGGTCCCTCAAAGGGACCTTGGTCCTGCTGCCTGCAGCATGACCCTAAGCAATCCGAATTTGCATTTAGTTCCAATACTTCTAACATACTCTAATTGGTCACAAATGACCATTTTTCACCTTAAACCAAGTCCAACACACTATTTAACACATTCTCATATTTTTGTCTTCTAAACCCTAGGTGCCAAACCCTAATTCACCAATATGTTACATTTAACTACTACAATGCATCCAAACATCACTTCCATACTCATACGCACTTACCTACACTTTGAATTCAATTAAATTCATGCACATACACATTAAAACCCTAGCTGGCCAAATTTTCCTCTTGTCCTCCAACAATTATTTTCTTTTAATTTTAAGTTAAAATCTAAGCTACTTGAACCAAAAACATAAAAATTAAACTAAGAAATGGAAGTTTGCTTACTAACGTTACTTTGAATTTTCACCTCTTCAAAACCTTTTCCTTTCTTCTTCTTTTTGTTGTCAAGTTCTCTATCAAAGCTTGAAATCAAGATTTAATGATGGAAGTTTAATTTTTATGGTGGGATTTAAGGTTTGATCAAGCTCAAAATGAGCTTCCATGGAGTTTTGGTGAGGGAGAGGTGAGAGAGAGATTGTTCACGTTTTTGAAAAAGATGAAGTCTTTTTTTTTTCTTTTCTTTTTCTTTTATGAATTTATCCTTTAGGAAGACCATAAATTAAATTAATTAAATTTAATTATAATATTTATTGCATCATGCATGAGGTCATGCATGATGTCATCACTTTTTACTTTTTCTTTTTTTATTTATTTATTTTTCTATTAATTCTTTAATTTAATTCTTGATCCCAAAATTTTCTTTTCTCTGATTTTATTAGACAGTTAAGTCAGGAGTCAGCTCTAGGGGTGAATTGACTAAATTGCCGCTTGCTGGTTCAATCCGGTTTACAAGTTATTTGATATTTCTTCCGGATCCCTGACCTAATTATTTGACTAGCTTAACAATTCTTTTTCGTGATTTTCTCTTTTCCAATGTGTTCGTAATAGTCCTAAGGACAGTAGCGTCACATTTTACGGTTCAAAATTTGAGTTTAAATCGACTTCGTAGTCCTTCCCGAGAAGGTCACCCATCGCTGTGACTCTCGGCTCATTTAATCTTTTATGTTCTGTTTTTCTCATTTTTACTTTTCTATCTGGTAATCACTATTTATTTTCAATCAGGGCTTTTCTAGGTGTCTTAAACACAGTTCTAATCCTCTTAATTTTCCGGACCGATACCAATCACCGGAACAGTAACATATACCAGGCTATGCAAATAAGGGTGTTACATGTATGGTGAGCACAGTAGGAATGCTATGTATAAGATATCTAGACAGCTATTCTGCATGAGGATTTTTGAGAGACAGAATGTTGGGGATCATGTCCACAAGATGATTCGGCTGATTGAGCAGCTAGAACATCTTGACTTCAACATGGATTTCCAACTACAGACGAATTTGATCCTTCAGTCCCTTCCTGAGTCTTTTGGGAGTTTTGTGACAAATTTCCATATGACTAAACAAGAATGCACCTTAGCTGGTTTACTCAACATGTTGGTTATTGCCCAAAAGAATATGCCGGACAATAAAGGAAAAGAGGTTGCTTTGATTGTATCTTCTTCTGCTGGAAAGTCCAACAAGAAGAAGGGCAATAAGAAAAAGAAACCTCAGATTCCTGGTCCTTCTAAGAAAATAGCTAAAAACAAAAAGGGAATACTAAAGCTGATGGAGGCAAAGGAAAGTATTTCCACTGCCAGAAGGATGGGCACTGGAAAAGGAACTGCCCAAAGTATAGTAATATAAAAGAATGCAATGCTATGATGAAAACCAACTCAAGTTCAAAATATATTTGGCACTTAAGGTTATGTCATGTTGTAGAAGATAGGATTGCAAAATTGGAGAAAATGGGAATTATATCCTCATTGGGCTTTGAGCCTACTCCAACTTGTGAATCTTGCCTTCAGGGCAAAATGACTAGATCACCCTTTGTTGGACAAAGGCTAAGGGCTGAAAATGTTTTGGAGCTAATACATAGTGATGTATGTGGTCCATTTAAGGAAATGGCTAAAGGCGGTTTTCATTACTTTATTACCTTTACTGATGATAAATCAAGGTTTAGGTATTTGTATTTGATGAAATACAAACATGAATCCTTTGAAAAGTTCAAAGAATTCAAATTTGAAGTAGAAAATCAAACAGGAAAGAGTACTAAAGCTCTTCAATCAGATCGTGGAGGTGAATATTTAAGTACTGAATTTGATGAATACTTGAGAGAGCACGACATTGTTTCCCAGCTGACTCCTCCAGGAACGCCACAGCTGAATGGTGTATCTGAAAGGAGAAATCGTACCCTATTGGATATGATACGTAGTATGATGAGCTATACTGATATGCCAATCTCCTTTTGGAGATTTGCATTACAATCAGCTTTGTATATTCTGAATAGGATTCCATCAAAATTAGTTTCTTCCACACCTTATGAGATATGGCATGGAAGAAAACCAAGTCTTAAGCATGTTAAGATTTGGGGTTGTCCAGCTTATATCAAAAAGCTGAACACTGATAAATTGAAAACCAGATCAGAAAAAGGTCGATTTGTTGGATATCCAAAAGATAGTTTTGGATATTATTTTTATTTGCCTACATCATAAAAGGTTGTGGTGAGTAGAGATGCCATATTTCTTGAACAACAGTTTGTTCAAGAAGGAGGCAAAGGAAGGCAAATAGAGTTCGAATTGGAGAATTCTGACCAACCAATAGATCAGATGGATATAGATCCATCTGGTTAACCTACACCCATTGATGAAACATCTACAGCTATTCCTCGTAGAACAACCAGGGTATCTCACCCTCCAGTGAGATATGGTTTCCTTCATGAAGAAGAACAAGAGTTGTTTACTCATGAAGAAGTAGATCATGGAGATGATCCACTTAACTATGAAGAAGCTATATCAGATATTGACTCTTCAAAATGGATTGATGCTATGAAATCTGAAATTGATTCCATGTATAAGAATCAAGTTTGAGATCTTGTTGACCCACCTGAAGGTATTGTACCTATAGAGAAAAAATGGGTTTTCAAGAAGAAAATTGGTTCTGACGGAAAGGTAGAGACCTATAAGGCAAGGCTAGTAGCGAAAGGGTTTCGCCAAAGGCAAGGAATCGACTATGAGGAGACTTTCTCGCCTGTTGCCATGCTTAAATCAATTAGGTTTCTATTAGCAATAGCTGCATACTATGATTATAAGATTTGGCAGATGGATGTCAAAATAGCTTTTCTCAATGGATACATTGAAGAAAACATTTTCATGGAACAACCTAGGGGTTTTGAATCCCAAGATGGTTCCAAGGTATGCAAGCTAAAGCGATCCATTTATGGGTTGAAGCAAGCTTCAAGGAGTTGGAACATCCATTTTGATGAAGCCATTAAATCATTTGGTTTTATCAAAAATGAGGATAAGCCATGTGTATATAAGAAGGTTAGTGATAATGCTATCACTTTCCTTGTCTTATATGTGGATGATATATTGTTGATGGGTAGTGACATAGGTATGTTAACAATTTTAAAGGTATGGTTGTCAAATACATTCTCCATGAAAGACTTAGGGGAGGCAACCTATATTCTTGGGATTCGCATCTGTAGAGATAGAGCGAAAAGAATAATTGGTTTGTCCCAAAGTCTATACTAGGAAAAGGTGTTAAAGAGGTTTAACATGCTCGATTCCAAGAGAGGATTGTTACCAGTGAGACATGGTATCCATCTTTCTAAAGAGATGTCTCCAAAGACACCTGAAGAAAGAGATAAGATGGCCAGGATTCCATATGCTTTGGCTATTGGAAGTTTAATGTATGCAATGTTGTGTACTAGGTCGGATATCGCATATGCTGTTAGTTTGACTAGTAGGTATCAATCCAATCCAGGTTTGGAACACTGGATAGCTTTCAAGAATATCCTTAAGTACTTGACAAGAACTAAGGATTTATTATTGATCTATGGAGGTGGAGACTTGCAATTGGATGGTTATACTGATTCTGATTTCCAATCAGATATCGATGATAGAAAGTCTACCTCTGGGTATGTGTTCATTTGTAATGGAGGTGCAGTCAGTTGGAAGAGTTCCAAACAGAGCGCGACTACAGATTCCACTACTGAGGCTGAGTATGTTGCTGCATCACATGCTGCAAAGGAAGCTGTTTGGATAAAGAAGTTCGTAACATAACTTACAGTAGTTCCTTCCATTGAGTCAGCAGTTCCACTACACTGTGACAACAATGGAGCAGTCATACAGGCTAAGGAACCCAAGTCTCACCAAAAATCCAAACACATAGAAAGGCGCTACCACATTATCAGAGAAATAGTTGGGCGAGGCAATGTAGCCATGCAGAAAATAGCATCAGCTGAAAATTCAGCTGATCCATTCACCAAGCCTATGCCACAGACTCAGCTAGACCGACATCTTGAGAAGATGGGTCTAAGATATTATAATGAATGGCTCTAGTGCTAGCGGGAGATTGTTAGTAGTATGCCCTAGAGCATATCATTTAGTATGTATCTTGTACATATTTTATTAATAAAAGGCGTTTCCACTTTTCCATTTACATAATATATTTATGTGTAATAGAAAAGGTCCATTGATATTTTGCTAGAAATTCTATTCTTTAAGTTATTAAGAATATGAGTGACAGTATTTTTAGCACAAAGTATCATAAATAGGTTCACAATCGAGGATACTTCATAATAAGGACATGACTTATCCAGAAAGATTGTATTCATATTTGTTCCCAAGTTATTTATATGAGATATAAAAAAGATGGAATGGTAAGTCTCATGCCATATGACAAACATGATAGGCACTTATAAATGATAAGTAGGCCAAACCAGTGACACTTATGACAAGCACATAGAGTTTACTCTTGTTAATGTTTTGTCATAAATCATATTAGTGTATATAATCTTTAGACCTAAGATAGCACAGTTATCTTGTATATAGGTGGTTTGAGTTTGATACTGCTTTCATACTTGTACTGTGTATGGGTATATGGGCATGTGTTGGCTCCTACTAGTTATATATGGAGGTAGGTGTTAATCAAGATGGAATCTATTCCTCTAAGTAAATAGAGATAAAATCCTATGTTCATTTAATTGTTCTTGATATTTCAAGTTCCTGGCCAGGATAGATAGATTTAATCAGAAAAAAGTTTCTGATGAGAAAATCTTTTAATCAAGAACTGGAATTAAAAGAGAACATAATATTCATAGCAAATGGAGTTTGACATAAACCATGACTCCAGCTTGAGTTGGGATTTTGTAACAGAGAGATTCTAGTGCATGGTAACATATGATTATAGGTTCATTTAAGGTAAACCTTATTACTAATTGGGTGACCATGGCATGCTATGCTAAGTATTAACCATGGTCTATGAGGTGCATAAAATAATTTAGAGAAATCATTTATGGTAAGAAAGAGTTCTGATGATATTAAGAGTTGATATCATATCTCATTGCCAATTAGTGATGAGCCTAGTAAGTCACACACATACACAAGTTATCACCTAATTAAATATGATTTAATTAATCAATTAATTAAAGAGTTTAATTGATTAATTAAATAGGTTTGGTTTGCAATTAGATTGCAAAGTCCCTAGCATGACTTGAAATCAAATCTAGATTATTGGATATACAGTATAAGTTAAATTTATATTTAAAGTATTTAAATATGAATTAATTAATGAGAAATTAATTAATAAAGATTAATTAATTAATTTATATTTGATATAAATTAATTAGAAGAAGAGAAATAATTATTTTGGGTTGAGAACTCAAAATTAAGACATAGGAGCATTTTGGTCTTTTCACAGGGTGACATGTGGCACCATGAGATGGTGACACATGGCATTATACATAAGCTTGCCAAATGTCTTTTAATCATGTAAGATGATTAAAATTAAGATTAAATATAGGTTTGACACTTGGCACAATATGATTGGGTCAATTAAACCTAGAACCAATCAGAGGGTGACATGTAGCAAGGGTTTAATGTGTTGACCTAGCTATATAAGTGTTGTTATAAAGAAAAAAAAAATATAACCAGTAGCCTCTTTCTTTGGTGCCGCCACCCAAGAAGGTCTCCCTTCTCTTCTTCTTCATCTCTCACCAATTCCAAGAGATTAGCAAACAATCTCTTGAATTAAAAATACTAGAAATCGTTTCTAGTGTCCTGTTTACATCTTTAATCTCTTAAAAGGCAGAACTTGATTTTCTAATTAATAGAAAAGCTTTAGAAGCTGTTCAAGGGCTGCCATAAGTGTTCTTGGTGTGGACAAACTAGAGGGATAACATCTGGTGTCACGACCCAACCTATGGGCCGGACCGGCACTAGGACCTGGGCCAGCCTAAAGCCCCCGAGGCCCGTAGTAAGCCTAACTGTTCATTAACCCAACTCTAAGGCCCATTTGGGCCCAATATCAAGAAAACAAACGGACAGAGTCCGGCCATAAAATGGACTTACCAACGGGGAGTTTTCGACTCACCCGACCTGTAAACACAATATATAGTCAATTGGGGAGCTCAGCTCACCCTCCACATACTCATCAACATAATAATAAATGGGAGCTCAGCTCCCTCATCCAATCCATCAAACATGCATAGCATATTAAGTTTACAGGTCCCAAAATAATAATTTAGTTTATAGACCCAAATCAAATAACATTTCTAACACATGCAGAAATTTTAAGATTTAACAAGTTTATACAAACGGTAATAATTGACCTGCGAGGGAGAAAAGCAGGTTAACCAAAATAAAATCCTCCTCAGAGTTTGAAAAAATATTGAACAGAGTGAGCGTTTCGTCAGAGAGTAAAATATCAATTTTAACCATAATCTCTATAACTATCTAGAACTAATGCACTGTAGAGAGTGAAATGCAACATCAACAACATTTTCACATCATAACATCAAAAAGGTAATTTGGAGCACTCACACACCCTGTAGTATCAATCATAACATATGGGAGCTGATCCCCTATACAGCTCTCTTAAATCCAACCTGGTGCCAGCGAATTACTCAAGCTCGGACTTCCACTTAATAACCAAATCGAGGGTCCCAGCGAATTACTCAAGCCGTGACTACCCCTCGAAGGATCGGGTCCCAGCGAATTACTCAAGCCGTGACTGCCCCGTCCTATCCATAGTCCACACCACATCACACGCACGCCAACGCACGCACACTGCTCCAAATTACCACAACAACATTCATGGCACATTAACAGTTATGAATGCAACATAATTCGTGCCTAGAGTTTAACTACATAAATATATGCATATAAGTGATGCATGGGCATGCTGAACATATAATAATATCGAAATTACAATTAAAATTAATATTTTACTCACAAACTTGACGACAAATTACTGTGGCGGCTGGGCGGAGGAAGAAGGCTGTCCCGGCTCACCTGACAATTACATTACATCTATTTAATAAATTTGACTCAATACAAACAAAGAAAAAGATCAAGTACGTCCTAAGTCGTGCCGAAAATCCGGCAGAGTCTCCCCTATACCTAGGACCTACCCAACCTGCAAAAGGGCAAAAAAACGCACTTCTATATTCACAATCCATATATCAACAGTTCAATCATATCACACAGCCCCTCCTGGGCCCATCAAATCAATCATCCATCACAATACGCAAAATTTCAATTTAGTCCTTATTATTGATCATTTTTGCAAAAACTGCCCAAACAAGCTCTAAAAATTATAAAACTTTGCCCCGCGGTCCTTAGCAATATTACTAAGCTATTGCAAAAAGAATCGTAATTTTCTAAGCTACCACGAATATTTTATGGATTTTTAATCCTATTTAAGCACTAGAAAATTACGAAAAAAAAAAGGTTCGGGTTTACCTTTGCCGATTCCGACTTCGGGAACGCGCTCGGGACGTCTGAAAATGGGGGGGGCTAGCCAAAACCTCGGTCCAATTCGGAGACTTTTCCAGAATCTGTCCGTTCGCCCAAATTTGCGCATCTTGGCCAATCGCCGAATTTCCGCGAATCGAGGATACCTACATGAAGCCCATAACACGGGGGTTAGTACATAAATTTTTCAGAATTTTCTAAGCTCATTAAATGCTCAGAAAAATACTGCGAAGTTCCGTGGGACCCATCGAAAAACGGTGTCGGAAAAATTCGAAATTTATGTCGTTGCGAAGCTCTCGATGAATGGAGCGTGCTGGTGGCCTCGGTTTTCTCGTGGGATTCATGGTTTTCGAGAAATCTAGCCCAAAAGTCGAAATGGGCTAAAATCTTCCCGAGCAAAAATCGGACAATCCGCTCGATTAATTTTGGCGTTCTTGGTGTCTATGGAAAGCTCGCCGAGTAGATGATTTTGGACACAAGACCGGTCCAATTGGTGGCGGATCGGCCGGATTTGGCCGGAAGCCGAAACGCCACGAGAAAGGGAGATCGCGCGCTTTCCGGCTCAAGGCTACACTGGCCGGGATACCGGGAGTACACGGCGAGGGGAGGACGCAGGGGAGGCGGCTGGCCGGCGGCAGGGGAGGGGAGGAGAGAGAAACGAGAGAGAAAAGGGAGAGGGACGATGCGCGCGGGGAAGAAAAAGGGAAGAAGGAAAAAGGCCGGTCCGATTCGACTGGTCCGATCCGGTCCGGTTCGATTCAGAATACAAAATTTTAAATTTTTACTCTGCCTCGGGACCGAAAATGAGGTCCAAAAATTCTGAAAAAATTCCAGAAAACTCAGAAAAATACATAGACTCCAAATATATTTTTAGTTTTGCCACCTGGTCTTTAAATTAATTTTTAAAAATCACTAAAGTTTATTTTTTCGGAAAATCGAACCCGATTTTTAAAATCCGAAAAATCTCAAAAAACAAATTCCTAAAATTTAAATAAAATTAAAATACCAAAAATGCTCATAAAATTTAAAATTTTGGGGTATTACATCTGGTGTCCTGAAGACGCATCCGAAAGGCACAAATACACTGCAGTGCATCAAGAAGTTAGCGTATTTGTTCTTGATTTAATCTAGGGTTCTAAAATTAATCTGATTAATTTAAAAATCTTAAATGGAAAATACAGATCCAAAAACATATTAAAAGTGTTTTAATATATTGTTTATCATTGAAATCAAATAGATAAAAATAAATCTTGCATGATGCATGTGACCCTAGGTGAAAATTTTTGAATTCAATGGTATAAACTTGTATTTTTCGCGCTTCCGCTCCTTCAGTTCTAAGTATACCAAGTTTACTTTATTGATTTTGCATGGGGAAGAAGGGTTTTTTTATAGTACCAAGCATACTGTCATGATATTTATTTTTGGGACCCTTTTTTTTTATGTCCCTTTTGTTCTCTCCCCCAAACTCATTGCTTTTGTTGGGTTAGAAAGAAAAATTTTTCCTTGATTTTAATTGCACACTTACACTCTTCTTGGTATTCTCATCTTCTCCTCATGTTTTCTTTTACACTTGATATACCTATCCTTCATACATTAGACTTCCTCAAAAGGGTGAGGTGAGTGTTTAGGCTAGGGGCTAGGTAAATATGTGTGAGTAAACAAGGAAAATTATACAGGTGAAAATATAGGCTCAAGTTGGCTGTAAGGGGTATCTTATAACTAAGGGTGGCTTAAGGCTTAATTGGGCTAAATGAAAGAATGCCTAAATCATCTCTTTTTCAAACATATGCTAGGATTTTGCCTCGATAGGTCCCAGAGACATGTTCTAAAGCTGGTGAGGCATTTTTAGGTTTGTTTGTATTTTAAAAATTTTCTTCTAATTTTGCAAGTTCAATGTGACAAATTAATAGTTATGAAGGGGTTTAACTAGTCTAGCTCCACTAAGGTGGTTAAGTTTTTCACAGATAATAAATTAAAGCCTTTTTGCTTATCCAGTTACATTCAATCCCATGAAGTCCAATTATTAATTTATTAATATTTGTGGTTACAATTCTAAGTTTAAAAACATTTCAAAAGTTCAAAATTTACAAAAATTTTTGGATTTTTGATACACAAGTATAATACGGATATCATTAAGCAATGCAATGAAATGCAATGAATGTATTACATGAAATGCATCTGTACCTCCAAACTCAAATCTGACATTGTCCTCAATGTCAACACAATATGCAAAATTAAGATATAGCATATAAAATTATGAGAAAGCATATTATGTATAAAGAATTGAAAGTTTGGACAAAAAGCAAGTAATAGAGACCTATAAGCAATGATTAGGACTAAGGCATATAAGGTTTTACATGAAAGAGCCTATTTTATAGTCCTAATTCTAAAAAGCCTCTGATGGGGATGATGGTCCTTCTCCATCAAGTCTCTCCATTATCATGTCAAGCTTGTTGTGGGCCTCCTGGAGACTGTCGTCGGGCGCTTGCATCCTTTTGTTTATGGTGGTCTCCATACACTGAAGGTATGCCAGGACGGGGTCTATCGGTGGTGGCGTGTAGGGAGGCACTCGAGCAGGGGATTCATGGTGGAGTAGCTCTTGGGCTTCCTCTTGTGTTTGTGATGGTTCACCTGGCTCTTCCCGTACTTCGTCTCCCCTGGGGATGACATTCCCTTCGGCATCGATTAGGAAGCAGGTGTTCCCAACCTTCTTACATATTCCCATGGATATGCAGATGGCTTGATCAATTCTAGCGATGCTAGGGATTAAGCGTAGCCTGTGATGCCCTGGGACAAATCCCAAATGGAGTGTTATGGCGGTCATGAGCTCGCTGAGCACTATGTGGCCTGTCAACTGGTGAGATATACGGCGAAGGTGGTTGCACAGGAAGAAACCCATCCGTTATGGTGTGGGCGGCTAGCTGGTGCATGTACCGTAAAAGCAGGGCCAGTGATTTTGGAGGATTTGGACTTGCTGGAGTTATAAACATCGATGTTCAAAGCAATGGAGAGCCAAAAATCCATGCTCTTGTAGATCATCCTATTTTACGAGATCTCCTAGAATTTAGCACTGTTAAAGTCGAACACCGCATTTAACTCTTCAATGTTCATCACTTGATCAACGCCAAGTAGTCAAAATTTGATCCTCCCCCTATCCTCTCGATTTATGGGCCATAAGGTGGCCTTGAAACTGCTAAGGAACTCCAGAGTGGTGTCCTGGTAGGCGAAAAATTGGAGTTGGATGAATCTAGTCCACCCAATGCTGTCAAGCAGCCCATCAACCTCCTTGCATACACCGAGTTGTTCTAACAACCCAAAATCTATATATTTGGCAGAGATAATTCTCCTGTTGTTTAGCCATGCACATAAATCTCTGTGGGCATTATCGCGGAATGGCCAGAAAATGGAGAACTCAAGTTGTGCTAGTTGTGGAGGTTGTGGTTGTCAGGTGGGGTTGGCCTTATTCTTGGGCGCTGGGGCGATAGCTAAGGAGGTGAGGGTGAGGAGTCTCCTCCTTGCCTGGAGGAAGAGCCCATTCTTCTTACTGGTCTCTTAGCAGGTGCCGTTGGTGACATTGGGAGGAGGAAAGGCTAGGATTTTATGTGGGGAGAGGAGGTTTGAGAGAGTTTTAAGGAGTAAGAGGCTTGGAGAGGAAGAGTTTTTGAGTAGGAGGGAGTTTAAGGGGTGTTAGGAGAATTTAAAGGGTCATTGTGACCCTTCATTTCTCGTCCTAGGTATCGCGTCTACAACATGATACATGGGGTGTGTATCACTACACGGGTCACAGTCCTCGGACCCGTGTAACCTTCTGTCTAGAATTTCCCTTTTTTGCTAAGTTACATAGCCCGTGTAAATTCATTTAGGGACCTGTGTAACTTTCTGTCTCTCTCAAACTTAAAATTTCTCTCTTCATTATCGAAGCACGCCCCGCGTAACATTACACAGGGTCAACCCGCGTAAGTTTCTGAAGCTTGTGTAGGTGTGTAACACCCCTATATTCGGTAGTGCGTTCTACTGTTCCAGTGATCAGTGTCTGTCCGGACAGCTAGGATGCTTAGAATTATACTTAAATGTTAGTGAGGAGATATAAAATAATGAAATATAATAGAGAAAAATACAAGAAAAACAAAGAAAAAAATAAGAGCAATGAAATGTGATTAAGTTAAATGAGCCAAAAACCGTAGCGATGGGTGACCGAACCGGAAAGTTGCGGCAAGGACCGTTGACTAGCCCTGAACCACGGGGAACCCTAAAAAATATTTTTGGGACCTAATTAAACATCTATTGAGGTATAAATGACATTAGAAATGTCAAAGAAAAATTAATAAATTAATACAAAGAAAAATGAAAAATTAAGAAACAAACAAAAATCGGTGTTTCCAAAAAATAGGGAATACAAATCGAATAGGGGCATTTTGATCAATTGACACCTAGAGTTGCCTTTTGACCTCAATGTCCATTAAAAATGAGTGATAGCACACTTTGAAAATGTCATGAAAATTAAAAATATGGTACATAAAATAAATGATGGAAGTTTGGGGCATAATTACAATTAAGGGAAAATTTAGATTATTAAACATTTAATCCACCTTAGTGGAGCACTATGGATTTGTATATTGATTAAGTGGACAACATATCCCACTTCAGCCACTTCTTCTTCTTCATTTCATCTTCAAGTAGAATCCAATCCTCCCAAAAACTCCATGGATGGCCAAAGCTTCAAGCTCTCATCTACCAAGATCAAACCATGAAATCTTCAAGGTTCTTTCATTAAACTTTATCCTCATACCTTGGGTAGCATATTGGGAGCAAAAAGAAGGAGTTTTGTTAAGGTTTGACCAAGCTTCAAAAAGAGGTAAGAGTCCAATTCACTTCCTTTCTTAAGTAAAGTTTATGTTTAGCTTGAGATGAGTTGATTGGTGATGAAAATTGATGGAATTGTTGAGTTATTGGACTGCCAATTTTAGGCAGCCATAGAAGCCTATATTATTTAAGTATTCTGCCCAATTTACTTTGCTGGAATTGCATTGAATAAATATAGAAGTGCCAAGAATGAATATTGAAGTATTGGGAGGAGGAGGATTGCCAAATTGGGAGTGTAAATTCTCTTATGCAGGTTGTGATTGTTGGCAGTGTATAAATTAGGTTATAAGTGTAAAGTTGTGACTCCAATTGGTATAAAGCCAATTGGAGATGAAACTAGAATAAAAAGAAGTGTTGTCCAAATTCTGCCTAGAAGTGACCTAAAAGAATGACCAAATCCGGAATTGCATGACATGAAAACCCAGAATTTTGATCATATGAACAGTAGTTAGTATTTTGGCCATAACTCGCTCAAAATAGGTCCAAATGACCTAAAATTTATACCATGGAAAGCTTAGACATAGAGCTACAACTCTTATGAAGACACCAAAGCCCAGAAATGACTAGAACCGAGTCAAAATGCTTGCAAAAATTGGGTTACAAAAATTGGCCGAATTGACTTTGACCTAAACTTTGCAATATAAGTGCAATTTGACCAGCAATTGTAAAATGATCATAACTTAGTCCATATAACTCCAAATGCCCTGAAATCAGTGCCAAATTTTCACTAAGACATAGGCCTACAATAATGTTATTTTGACCAAAACCTAAAAACTTAGGGAACTAGGTCAATTAACTTAATTAATTTGGCATACCAAATCTGAAAATGGTTCAAATGACCATTAACTCCAGCAAAGTGTTTTAAGTATAACTCCCACTAGAAGTCTTCAAACAAAATGAGTCATACCATTCTAGAAAGCTAAGAAATAGACCTTCAACATTGTTTTAGACCTATCCCTCACCTTATGAATGTAAGAGGCTCAAATATTGGGTCAAATCTACTGCCCTAGTTGAACATCCTGTCACTACAAGACCATCGAGTCCAGTCTAATAACTTGACCATAAGTAACTCTACAAGACTTGAAAAATTACAATATAAAATTTTTAGTGACCATAAGACATAGGGTAACATATCCTATAAAGATTAATAGACCTAAATATGACAGCAACCTACTCAAATAAAATTGGAAAAATGTGATACTAAAACTGCCTAGTAAGGGAACCAAAATTCAGAATTGACCTAGTTATGGTCAATTGACCATAACTTGAGTTATACAAATCCAAATGATATGATTCAAAAAGGAAATTAAAGAAGACACAATGAGAAACAATTTAATGAAGAGAAATCTATTAAATTTACATTGTAGCTTAGTCCAATAGACAGTAAACGTTGGCCATGAAATCTGAATAATTACAATAAAATGCAATAAGCTTTAAAATAAAATTGGTAACATATACCAACACTTAGAGACTATAAAATGTGACAAATTGGGAACATTAAAATTGAATTACTTAGAGTGCATCAAAGGTCAACATTACAGGTTGACTAATGAAATGAATTGAAGGGAATAGTACCAAGAAAATTTAGATATTGGATTTTATTATCAAAAACGATTTAACTGAGTACTAAAATACTTTAAATTGTGTGTTTCAGTTGAAAAGGATATTGAAAAGCATAAGGAACATTGAGTCAAGGCCAAGAGTTGACTCATCAGAGGTTTATGCACAACTAGTTTTGAATTGATTTTATTCTGAATATTTCATATGATTAAATGACGTTATTTTCCTTATGTATTATGTTTATCAAGTATTGGATTTAATTCAATGATTATTGAAATTGTTATAGTATGTATGAATTTAGCTTTGTGAAATGGTATTTCAACAAGTATTTAGCATTGTTGTGGATTGAATAAATTATGTTTTGGAAAATTGTGATATAATATGTTTTAAATTGTGATGGGCACTTTGTATGGAAAAATACAAATTTATGTTTTGAATTGTGATGAGTATAAAAAATTATTGGATATTGAAATTGACTTTGAATCGAATTGTGTTGTGATTTATACTCACAAAAGGGACAAAGAGATTGATGATATTGTTTTGTATCTCACTATAGATGCTTGACTAGGTTATTACCCGTCTCTCTCATTTGTTGAGGAGACAATGGAGTTAGCTTTGTTTTGATTACCGTACGTGCACAGGCTTAGATTCTCCTCTTATTAGAGGTTAGATCTAAGTTCTTATGTTATTGCCCTTTCAGAAGTTTCATTATTGTGATGTGTACTGTGCACGATGATTCGACCTCCCCGACTATAGGGAGTTAGAATCCGATTCGACTTCCCCGACCATAGGGAGTTAGAATCACTCCGAAGATGGCCCTTGCGGATTAGTTTTGCATAGTTAGTGAGATAAAGAATGGTTTTTAAATAGTAAAGAATTTCGATTTCAAATGGGATTTATGCATAATTGATTTTGTTGTAATTAATCTTTATTTCCATGATTGTTGAAATTACTTTAAATGTCCAGTTGTGATTTGATAAATTGAATTTCTTGCTCAAAGTCTTTTTAACTAATGATTTATATTATTGGCAACGAAGATTTTGACTTTTGAAATTTTATTGAATTTTGAGACTTTCAAATTAATTGTTATAATTTTGTCAATGTATATTATACTATGTTTTAAATTATAGTTGTGCACCACTGAGTTCACCACTCAGCGATAGCTTTGTATGCTATCGCAGGTGAAAAGAGCATAGAGCAGTTGAGTAAGCTTCTTTGAAGACACATTCAGATCAGCTCCAGGTATATCATAGGTATACCCATGTACATAGATTTTGATGTATGCATGTAATAATATGTATGTAAATTACTTGAGCAGTTGTATAAAAACTCTTGTAAAATATTTTAGTATGTAATTAAATATAAATTATTGTAAATGTAAATTTGAGATTTCATTTACCTGAATAATTTTGTAATATTAATTTTTAAGTCTTGTAATCAATGAAATGTTTCTTTTATGATGAGGCTGGTTTGAAAATGAAATGATTTGATTATTGAGATTGAATTGTGAGATGAAATGAAGTTTATTGGAGTTGTATTTGAGAAAACACATTGGGAGTGTTTTCTTTTTCAGGTTTGAAGAATTGTTTTCTCAAAATACAGCTGGTACTCTGTCGAAATTTTGAAAAATTTTTATAACACCAGATTTTAATCGATGATTTAAATTTCATGAAAATTGATTTAAAATCCTTTGTAGTATATTTAATGGGTTATCGGTAGGTAAAGTACGGTAATTCATTAGGTGTACTACAGGATCATGTTACATCTTACGGAGGAGTAGGGTGTGACAAGGTGTGGTTCCGGGGTTCTAGAAGGTTACACAGGGTGTATAGAACTATATACACGACTCGTGTAAAGTTCTGGCTCTCCAATTCTCTCTGTATGAAAATTTTATGCTAAAGTGTTCCTACCACTATGAATGAAATGAATATAAAAATTAGCAACAGAGTTACTTCCCTGGTTTTGTATAGTCTCCTCTTGTGTGATTTTGACTTGACATCTCCTCTCCTCCCTTGCCTTCTGTTCCTTGCTTTTGCAGAATTATGATTTGGGGTATCTTACGAAACAAAACATGAATAAACATAAAATAAAAATAAAATAAGAATGAAAATAAAGGAAGTTTAGAAATTTTGGGTTACCTCCCAAGGAGCGCTTTTTTACAATCTTTAGCTTGACTTTTCTTTCATTGTTCATGGTCTGTCTGGAGGATTGTCGAAGGTGCAGTTGGCTCCCTTCTCTATGGGTTCTCCTTGAAAGTATGGCTTCAGCCTTTACCCGTTCACTTTGAATGCACCTAAGGTTTTGCTCCAAATCTTTACAGCTCCATTCAAGAAGAGTTACATAACCTTAAAGGGCCCGGACTATCTTGACCTCAGCTTCCCTGGAAAAAGTTTTAACCTTGAGTTAAAGAGCAGGACAAGGTCTCCTTCTTTTGTTTCTTTTTTTACTATGCGTTTGTCATGCCATCTTTTAGTTTTGTCCTTGAAGATCATGGCATTCTCATATGCATCCTGCCTGATTTTGTCCAACTCATTGAGCTGTAGGAGCCTTTTTTCACTAGCAGTTTTGATGTCAAAATCCAGGGTCTGAATTACCCAGTAGGCTTTGTGTTCAAGTTCGACAGGGAGGTGGCATGATTTCCCATAAACTAGCCGAAAGGGTGTTATTCCAATTGGAGTTTTTTATGCAGTGCAGTATGCCCACAGTGCATTATCTAACTTCACAAACCAATCCTTCCTTGAGTGGTTTACTGTTTTCTCTAGGATACATTTCAGCTCCCTATTTGAAATTTCTACTTGACTACTAGTTTGAGGATGATAAGGTGTGGCCACCTTGTGAGTCACCCCATACTTTTTTAATAGTATTTCAAATTGTTAGTTGCAGAAGTGACTTCCTTCATCGCTGATTATTGCTCGTGGTGTGCCAAATCTCATGAAGATGTTCTTCTTAAGGAATTTTGTGATCACTCTGTCATCATTGGTTGGTGTGGCTATTGGTTCTACCCATTTTGGCACATAATCAACACCAACCAGAATATATTTGTTTTCAAAAGAAAATGGGAATGGACCCATAAAGTCTATCCCCCACACATCAAATAGCTCTACTTCAAGTATACCATACAGTGGCATTTCATTCCTTCTTGAGATGTTACATGTTCTTTGGCATTGATCACAAGCTAGCATGAAGGATCTCACATCCTTGAACAGAGTAGGCCAATAGAATCCCACTTGTAAAATCTTGACTGTTGTTTTTGTGGTGCCAAAATGTCCTCCATATGGTGATGAATGGCAATGCTAAAGAATGCTCTCTATATCTTCCTCCGATATGCATCGTCTTACCAGCCCATCATTACATGATACACTTGAATTGTATAAATGTTTTTAAGCACATTTGTATACTATCTCATGGCATTTAGGTAGGTATTCTCATGCATAGTAGTTGATTTCATTAGTTTTTGTAATTTCTATTGTCAAGCTCTTAATTCCATATTTTTAGCATCATTTCAGGTGTTTGAATGAAGTGCCAGAGCATAGAAGTGCAAAGGGAATCTTGGAGAGGTCAAAAGACTGAGAATTATTGCTGATTCAAAGTACACGGGTTGTGTAAGCAAAGCCACAGACCCATGTAACTTTTTGCCAGACGAAAGCCAGAAAGCCAATGGAGGAACAAAAGTATATGGGTCATGTAATTGGACCCATGTAATCTGTAGAGACTCGTGTAAGTCTCTGCCGAGCATAAGCTTGAAGAATTTTCTGAGAATAAAAGTACACGGCCCATGTAACCAGGCCCGTGTAGCCAACACAGACCCATGTAAGTCTCTAAGCCAATGCAAGACTTCGTAATTCTGCTCCAGTAAGTTACACGGCCCGAGGCTGTGTACCATGCGGTAGCCAGTTTTCTAACCCGAATTCCTGCTCTTGTTTACACATTCAAATCAGACTCCTAGGGATTTTTAGACTAAAAAATGTCCTAACCCTAGAACAGCTAATATAAATAGAAGTAGAAAACATCAAGAAGGGGGATTAATCCTTTTACAACACTTTTTAGGAGTTTAAAAGAGACTCGCTTCTGCACGCTCTCCAGCCATCTTGAGGGGAAGAATATCAGTATCAAGAGGAGTTTTCCAGCCGAAGTTCCACAAGATCAAAGCTGCAAACCCTCTTCGGTTCTTTCATTCCATCTCCTTAAATGGATTTTTTTTTATTGTTTTATTTCTTCTAGATGATCTCTTTTTATTATCTTTACCTTTTTATCATGATGTTTGCTGAACTCACCATGAGTGAGTAGTTTTCATATTCTGGAATTGGGAGAGTAATGCTTGTAATTATTGTTATGGATAAACATTAAGTTTTATTTATTGGATTTGAGATTTGTTCCTTGATTTAATTTCTTGTGATCTTAATGCATGCTATGTGCTGGTACCCACTTAGTATTGATTGTAGATATTAATTGAAGGACTGAAAGGTGAAAATTAATATTAGAAAATTAAGATTTTGAACCTAGGAATTTTGACCTAGACATAGGCTGATACCTTTGTGAAATTTCAAAATTAGTCAAAGACCTTAAAGGGTTTTAATTAATTTAATCGCCACGAAATTCGGGTTTAAGTTAATTAAAATATACCCTAGGTGCCTTGAGAGAGGACTTAGGATACCTTAGAATTAATTTCCATCAAGGTAAACGATTCTCAATCCAGTAAATAAACAAGATAATATCTATAGTAAAATTCAAGTGTCAAATCTTAATTCCGGAATTATTTCAAATTAGATTATTCTGTTTTAAGTTTATCATTCTAGTGTTTAAAATAAACAACCTTTATTCCGTCAGTATTCGATAGCCTAAACAGTCAAAATTACTATGTAGATTGGTACTTACTAATCAAATTTCTCATGAGAACGATACTTTACTCATCACTTTATTACTTATTAGCGATCCGTGCACTTGCGGGGTTGTAAAACTAGCAAACAAGTTTTTGACGCCATTGTAACACCCTAGGCAAATCCCACACCGGCAAAACATGGGAGAGATGCTGGGTTTATAAGTTGGTGGTTCGTAACCCCTAGTGACGCGTTTTAAAACCGTGAGGGCTTCGGCCCAGAGCAGACAATATCACTAGTGGGCTGGGCCGTTACATTTGTGATATCAGAGCCACTCCGCGTGCAACCTTGAGCGATGGTGGGGCAAACCTCAACGAGGACGTTGAGTCCCATAAGGGGGGTGGATTATAACACCCTAGGCAAATCCCACATCAGCAAAACACGGGAGAGATGCTGGGTTTATAAGTTGGTGATTTGTAACCCCTAGTGACGCGTTTTAAAACCATGAGGACTTCAGCCCAGAGCGGACAATATCACTAGTGGGCCGGGCCATTACAGCCATTGCCGGGAAATCTTTGGCTTTAGTAATATCTGGCGATAAGCAATTTAGCTGATTTGGGTAATTACATTTATTATCTAATTTTATTTGATTTGTTTTATTTTTTTTTTCTCAGGTGCTTGACTTGGTATATGACCAGAACAAGGCCAGAAGAAGAAATCTTAGACTGTGATCCAAAGATAGATAAAACTCTGAGAACCATCAAGAGGGAAAGGAAACATCAAGAGCACGATCAAGAAGATCCTAAAATTCCAACCATGGTCGATAATAATGACAGGCCAAGACTCTTGAGAGACTACGGAGCTCCATCTGTCCAAGGATTTTAGCCCAGTGTCACAAGACCCACAGTGGAAGCCAACAACTTTGAGTTAAAACTAGCATGGCTCCAAATGATTCAACAAACCCAGTTTGGAGGTTCACCAACAGAAGATCCACACTATCACCTCTAGTGCTTTCTTGCCCTTTGTGACATATTCAAGATGAATGGAGTTTCTAATCAAGCCATAAGACTCAGAGCATTCCCATTCTCCCTTCGAGGCAGAGCAAGGAAGTGGTTACTTTCTCAATTAGCTAGAACGTTCACCACCTGCAAAGACTCTCACAAGCTTTTCTAGCAAGATATTTCCCACCTGCAAAGACTGTAAGACTGAGGCCTGAGCTCAACACCTTCAGACAAAAGGAAGGTGAATCACTCTATGATGCATGGGAAAGATATAAGGACCTGCAGAGGGAATGTCCACACCATGGCAAAGAGGATTGGCTACTAGTGCAGAATTTTTATAATGGGTTAATGCCCTCTACAAGGAGCACAGTAGATTCGGCTGCAGAAGGTGGCCTAATGGAGAAAACAGTGACACAAGCACTTAAACTTCTAGAGAGGGTTGCATATCATAATTATGAGTGGTCAAATGAAAAAGGAAATGCAAGGAGAACAGCAGGAGTCCTAGAAGTGGATGCCCTAAGCATGATAAATGCTCAATTTGATCAGCTCACAAAGAGACTCGATAGAATGCAAGCCAACGTAGTTGGTACAAACAGTCAACATGAGGATAGCTATGGAGGAGGATACAGGAGTTCATAATATAACAGCTTCAATGAATCTCCCATAGAACAGATGAACTATGTCAATAACGGGGGAAACTTCAACCAAAGGTAGCCCAATAATCCATATTCAAACACTTACAATCCTGGATGGAGGAACCACCCAAATTTCTCGTGGTCCAATTAGTAGAATTAGCCAATAAACAAATAGCAGGGGTATAAACCACTATCACCCCCTGGATTTCAGAACAGAGGCTAAAACTTTGCACAGCCACCTTCGCCCCCTCAACCTCAGCAACCTGAACCAAAGATGACCATGGAATCCATAATGGAAGGTTTCCTAGCAGCCCAATAACAATAGAATGAATTGATTAAACAGCTGACTTCCAAAATGGACCAACTTGCTACCCATAACAAGATGCTAGAGAATCAAATTACTCAGCAAGCAAGTTCTTTAAGTAAGGCTGCTGGCAAACTGCCCGGTCAACCAGAGATGAACCCAAGGGAGCATTGTAAGGCAGTTACATTAAGAAGCGGGAGAACTCTAGTACAACTAGAGGAAGAACTGACAGAGGAAACCTCAGAAAAATCTGAAAGCCAAGTAGAGAAAAAGGAGGAAGAAGCCAAGAAAGATCAGGAAGAGGAAGTAGGGAAGAAAAAGAAGTTACCAGAACCATACCAGCCTCCTCTACCTTTTTGAGATTTCAGAAAGCCAAATTGGACAAGTAGTTTGGGAGGTTTTTAGAAGTTTTACAGAAACTTTATATCAACATTCCCTTCATGGAAGCACTCTTTCAGATGCCATTCTATGCCAAATTTCTTAAGGAAATTCTGTCAAAGAAAAGAAAGCTGGAAGACTATGAGACAGTAGCTCTAACAGAGGAATGTAGTGCCATATTGCAAAACAAATTACCTCGAAAGTTGAAAGATCTAGGAAGCTTCTCCATACCATGCCTCATTGGCAACAAGAAAGTAAATAAGGCCCTCTGCGATGTTGGGGCAAGTGTGAGTTTAATGCCTGGAGATCGAAGAACTAAAGCCCACGACAATTTCACTGCAATTGGTTGATCGATCTGTTAAATATCCCGTGGGCATACTTGAGAACATCCTCATTAAAGTGGGAAAATTCTTCATTCCAGTAGACTTTGTTGTCCTTAAGATGGAAGAAGATGTTTAGATCCCTATCATATTGGGAAGACCATTCTTGGCAACTGCTGAAGCAATTATAGACATAAAAAATGGGCGACTAACCCTCAAGGTAGGAGAACAATAAGTAGAATTCAACTTGTTCAACACAATGAAACACAAATTCGAACCTGATGAATGCTTTAAGGTTGACATAATTGACAAATAAGTTAAAGAGGAATTTCATAAGATACATCCTAAAAATCCTCTTGAAGCATGCATTGTGCACAGCCACACAGTAAATAATGAAAACACAGAAATAGCAGCCTGTGCACAACAGTTGGCAGCTCATCCACCCCTACCTTTAGCTCAAGCTTCCGAGATGGAGAAGTTAAAGGAGGAATAACCCAAAGACAAGCTCCAGGAAAACACCAAATAGGTGGAACTGAAACCTCTCCCCTCCTCACTAAGGTACGCATTTCTGGACTCAAACTCTAAATATCCTGTTATAATCAATGCTAGCCTGTCTAAGATAGAAGAGGAAAAATTGCTAAGAGAACTTAGGACCAATAACAAGGCCATAGGGTATAAAATAGAAGACCTGAAAGGGATTAACCCCTCAATTTGCATGCATAGGATACCTATAGAAGAAAATAGTAAACCCACTATCGATCATCAAAGAAGACTTAACCCAAACATGAAAGAAGTAGTCAATAAAGAAAATTTGAAACTATTAGATGCATGTATCATATACCCAATTTCTGATAGTAAATGGGTTAGCCCACTACATGTAGTTCCTAAGAAGGGTGGGACAACTGTTATCCAAAATGCAAACAATGAACTGATCCCTACTAGGGTAGTCACTGGTTGCGAATGTGCATAGATTATAGGAAATTGAACAGTGCCACCAGAAAAGACCATTTTCATCTCCCTTTCATTGACCAAATGTTAGAGAGGTTAATGAAACACTCTTACTTCTGTTATCTAAATGGGTACTTGGGGTTCTTTCAAATTCCTATTCATCTAGAAGACTAAGAAAAGACCACATTCACTTGCCCTTATGGAACATTTGCATATAGGAGAATGCCTTTTGATCTTTTAATGCCCCTGCTACCTTTCAAAGATGCATGATGGCTATTTTTTCTGATTATATTGAAAATATCATGGAAGTTTTTATGGATAATTTTTCTATCTATGGAACTACTTTTGATGATTGCCTAGATAATTTATCTAAGGTGTTGCAAAGATGTGAAGAATCAAACCTGATCTTAAATTAGAAAAAATGCCACTTCATGGTAAGGGAAGGTATAGTTCTTGGACATTTGAATCAGAAAGAGGAATCGAGGTTGATAAGGCAAAAATTGAGATCATTGAAAACATGCCACCACCAACATCAGTCAAGGGAGTGCGAAGCTTTTTGGGATATGCAGGGTTCTACAGAAGATTCATTAAAGATTTTTCCAAAATAGCTAAGCCACTTACCAACCTGTTAAGTCAAGATGTTCCCTTTAATTTTGATGAAAATTGCCTTGTCTCTTTTAACAGGATCAAAGAAGCCCTGATCTCAGCACCAATAATGCAACCACTAGATTGGGAGCTACCATTCGAGATGATGTGCGATGCGAGTGACTTTGCAGTTAGAGCGGTGCTCGGGCAAAGAAAAGATAAAAAGCTCTATGCCATTTATTATGCCAACAAGACACTCCATGATGCATAAATAAATCATGCTACCACAAAGAAAGAATTCCTAGTAGTGATGTTTGCAATGGACAAATTCAGAACTTACCTAATTGAGTCAAAGTCATTGTATTCACTGATCATGCTGCCATCCGATACCTCTTGAACAAGAAAGAGGCAAAACCAAGGCTGATTCAACAGATTTTACTCTTGCAAGAATTTGACCTTGAAATCAAGGACAAAAAGGGATTCGAAAATGTAGTAGATGACCATCTTTCTAAGCTGAAATTGGAGTACACAGGAGACTTTGAGGATTTGCCAATTGATGATTCATTTCCTGATGAGCAATTACTAGCATTCTCCCAAGCTCCATGGTGTGCTGACTTTGTTAATTTTCTTGTATGCAGGGTATTGCCTCCAAACATGACTTATCAGCAATAGAAGAAATTTCTGCATGATGTGTGGTTCTATATATGGGAGGCACCTCTGCTATACAAGAGATGTAACGATGGGCTGATAAGAAGGTGCTTATCGGAAGAGGAAATAGAGAGCATCCTGCAACACTGCCACTCATCATTGTACAGGGGGCACTTTGGCACCTAAAAAATAGTAGCCAAGATCTTGCAAGCAGGGTTTTACTAGCCACATTCGTTTAACGATGTGAGATCCTTTGCGCTAGCTTGTGACCAATGCCAAAGAACAGGTAACACTTCAAGAAGGAATGAAATCCACTGCATGGTATACTTGAGATAGAATTATTTGATGTATGGGAGATAGACTTCATGGGCCCATTCCCCTCTTCCCATGGAAATAAGTATATTCTGGTTGGTGTTGATTATGTATCAAAATGGGTAGAAGCAATAGCCACACCAACCAATAATGCTAAAGTGGTCATAAGGTTCCTTAAGAAGAATATCTTCACAAGATTTAGCACACCACGAGCAATAATCAGCGATGGAGGAAGTCACTTCTGCAACCAACAATTTGAAACACTATTGAAAAGTATGGAGTGACTCACAAGGTGGCCACACCTTATCATCCTCAAACCAGCGGCCAAGTAAAAATCTCAAACAGGGAACTGAAACGGATTCTAGAGAAAACTGTAAACCAATTTGGAAGGACTGGTGCATGAAGTTAGATGATGCACTGTGGGTATACCGCACTGCATATAAAACCCTAATTGGTACAACACCCTTCCAACTGGTTTATGGAAAATCATGCCATCTCCCTGTCGAACCTAAACACAAAGCTTACTGGGTAATTCAGATTCCAAACTTTGACCTCAAAGCTACTAGTGAAAAAAGACTCCTACAACTGAATGAGTTGGAAGAAATTCGACAGAATGCATATGAAAATGCCAAAATCTTCAAAGATAAAATCAAAAGATGGCATGACAAGTGCATAGCAAGGAAAGAAATAAAAGAAGGAGGCATTGTCCTGTTGTTTAACTCCAAATTGAAACTCTTTCTAGGGAAGCTAAAATCGAGATGGTCAGGACCTTTTAAGGTAACCCAAATCTTCCCACATGGAGCAGTAGAAGTGTGGAGCGAAACCTTTGGAGCATTTAAAGTCAATGGGCAGAGGCTGAAGCCTTACTTTCAAGGAGAACCCATAGAGAAGGGAGTCAATTGCACCTTCAAAAACCCTCCTGACAGACTATAAAAGATGAAAGAAAAGTCCAGCTACAGACTATAAACAAGCGCTTTTTGGGAGGTAATCCAAAAATTTCTAATTTTTCTTTCTTTCTTTCTTATTTTAATTTTATTAATATTTGTTCACATTTTCTTTTGTAGGAATCCCAAAAGATCTCAAATCCGGAAAAGCAAGGGGGAGTAAAGAACAAGAGAGGAGAAGAATCATCAAATCAAAACCACATAAGAGAGAATTGAACAAAACCGGAGAAGTAGCTCTGTTGCTAACCTTTACATCCATTTCATGCATTGTGGTGATAAAAATTTTCATAAAGGAAAATTTTGGAGAATCAGAAAATTACACAGGTCGTATACTGGTTTCACACGCCCCATGTAACTCTCTGGAAAACCGTAAAACTCTTGAAAATTTTAACTCTGAGGAAGATAGAAAGTTACACGGGTCCCCTTTGTAATTTTACACGAGCCGTGCAATGTCGCTAACAGAATAACTTGAGGACAAAAAGTTACAGGGGTCCCCTTTCTAATTGACACGGGTTGTGTACCATGTTCAGCAAAGCAACTCGAGAGGCAGTAAGTTACATAGGTCCCAGAGCTCATTTACACGGGTCGTGTACTATGACAGAATTTGAAATTTTCGAGAAGAAATCTACACGGCCCTACATGTCGGGACCCGTGTAGTGACATATGACTCGTGTATCTCGTCGCAAACGCGACTCTTAGGGTGAAAAATGCGCGAAACGAAGAGTCCTAATGGCTCTTTAAATGCACCCCTCGCCTTAAACCCATTCATAAAGACAAAACCCTTCATCTCTACCCCTCCTAGTCTATAAAAACCCCTCAAATCTATTCTCTCTTCACCAAACCCTAGTCCTTTCCTTCCCAAAGCTAATCAATAGCTCCTGTAAAGTGATCTATGCGAAGAATGGGCTCTTCCTCGAGGTAAGGAGGAGAATCCTCACCTTCTCCCCCTCAGCCGATACCCCCATGCCCAAGAACAAGGGCAGCCTCTCCTCAACCAGCCCCTCCTTAATCAGAAGCCACTCCATAACCTGAAATCTCCATTCCTTGGGGATTCCGTGATGATGGCCACAAGGCAATGTGCACCGGGCTTAACACTCGAAAAATTAGCTCCACAAAATACATGGATTTCATGCTACTGGAGCAAATTGGGCTGCAGGATGAGATCAACAGACTACTCGATAGCATCAGGTGGATAAGGCTCACCCAACTCTAATTTCTAGCATACCGAGACACCACACTGGAGTTTTTGGGCAGTTTCAAGGCCACCTTATGGCCTACCGATAGGGAAGATAGAGCCAGAATTGAATTTCACCTCCTTGGTGTCGACTGGGTGATGAATATGGATGAGTTCAATGCCATCTTCGACTTCGACAGTACCGGCCACCAAGAGATCCCTTGGAACCACATGCTCTACAACAACATCAACTTCTGGAGTTCCATTACCCCGAACACGGAGCCATATAACTCCAGCAAGTACAAATCCTCGGGTATCACAAGTCCAGCCTTGCGCTACATGCACCGCTTAGCCGCCCACACCATCATGGGCCGTGGTGATAGCTCTGGCATGGTAAACGCTAGTGAGCTCTTTTTCCTGTGGTGTATGGTCATCGGGTAGCGCTGTAGCACCAGTTTCTTTTTGTGCAACCACCTCTGTCGCCTCTATCATCAGCCTACCGGGCATATCGTGCTTGGTGGCCTTGTCACAACCATCACCCTCCACTTCGGATTTATCCCAGGACATCACAGGCTGTGCTCCATCAGCGAAACATCAAGAATTGATCAAACCATCTTCATATCCATGGGGATATGTAAGAAGGTGGGCAACATCTGCTACCTGCTTGATACCAAAGGGAATGCCATCCCTCGGAGAGACAAAGCACAAGAAGGATCTAGCGAGACCTCGCAGCCATAGGCGGAAGCCCAAGAGCCACTGTTTCATGGGTCCCCCACTCGAGTGCCTCTATACACACCACCACCCACAGACTCGGTCCTCGCACACCTACAGCGCATGGAGACCACCATCAACAACAGGATGCGAGCAATCGAGGACAACCTCCAAGAAACCCATAACAAGCTGGACATGCTAATGGAGAGGCTCGATGAAGAGGAGCCAGCGTCGCCATCATCACCATCAGAGACCTTTTAGAGCTAGGACTATAGGATAGGTTCTTTATTATAAAATCTTGCATACCTTAGTCCTAAACTGCAAACATAGGTCTCTTTTAATTGCTTTTTGTCCAAACTTTTCTATGTTTAATAAATAATATACTTTCTTATTATTTTTATACGTTTTCTATAATTTTGCATATTATGCTGACATCAAGGACGATGTCCGATTTGAGTTTGGGGGGGGGGGTGTACAAGTGAATTTCATGTCTTTCATATCATTACATTGCTTAATTTCAGCTATATTATCCTTGTGTATCAAAATTCTAAAAAAATATTGAAAATTTTGAACTTTGAATTGTGAAACTTAGCACTATAACTAATTTCTAGTAAGTTAATAATTGGACTCCACGGGATAGAGGAATGAACATAACTGGATAGGCAAAAAGGGATTTTAATATGTTGTCTGTGAAAAACCTAATCTCTTTAGTAGAACTAGACTAGTTAAACCCCTTTATAACTATTAATTTGTCACATCAAACTTGTGAAGTTAGGAGAAATTTCTTGAAATATAAACAAACCTGAAAATGCCTCACCAGCTCTAGAACATATCTCTTATACCCATCAAGGTGAAATCCTACCATATGCTTGATGAAGAAATGATTAAGGCATTCTTTAATATAGCCTAATTAAGCCTTAGTCACCCTTAGTCACAATATGTCCTTTGCTCCCAATTTGAGCCTATATTTTTACCTATATGATTTTTCTTGTCTACCTATAATTATTGACCTAGCCCCTAGCCTAAACACATACCTACCCTTTTGAGGAAGCTAAATACATAAGTAAAAAGTATATTAAGTGCAAAAAGAAAAATGGAGGGAGGATGAAGAACTCGAGAAAGACTGCAAGTGTGAAATTTAAACCAAAGAAAAATCTGCCTTCCTAACCTAGCAAAAGCAATGAGTTTGGGGGAGAAGACAAAAGGGACATAAATAAAATAAAATAAAATAAAATAAAATAAAAAAAGAAGGAAGTCCCAAGAATCATGGCAGCATACTTGGCACTATAAAAACTAAAAGCCCCTCCTCTCTATACAAAATCAATAGAATAAACTTAGTATAATTGGTATTTTATGCATAAATGCTATCCTCATATTTGCATTCCCTAAAAACCTTTCATTGGCAACCAATTCATTATCCCTTAGCCCCATTACAACCCTTTTAAAGACCTTTTGATCTTTTGAAAAGTGTATGCTACATTAGTGGAGATAGAAAATTGATATATGCCTATGGAGTTGGAATTGAGTTACTTCATCACAATTATCGACAATAAAGGCAAATTTGGGGGAGTAAGTGTTTCTCAAATCTATCCTGATGAAACAGGTTATTTGTGACTTATTAATGGCCTTGTATAGAGGAATAATTAGTTGAAACACCATGAACGGAGTAAAGTTCCAAACAGGCAGCTATTAGAACCCTTATGCCTTGAAAGAGGGTAAATGGTATGAAGGATTGGAGGAGTTCAATTATGTGCTTATTGAATTATTAGTTACATTCCTAAGTTGTCCCCTGAAATGCATTTTAAAACAGAGTTTTATTTTGCTTGAGGAGAAGCAAAAGTTTGAGTTTGAGGGTATTTGATACACTTAAATTGTATAGATGTTTTTAAGCATATTTGTATACTATCTCATGGCATTTAGGTAGGTAATCTCATGCATAGTAGTTGATTTCATTAGTTTTTGTAATTTCTATTGTCAAGCTCTTAATTCCATATTTTCTGCATCATTTCAGGTGTTTGAGTGAAGCCCCAGAGTATAGGAGTGCAAAGGGAAGCTTGGAGAGGTCAAAAGACTGAGAATTGCTGCTGATTCAAAGTACATGGGTCGTGTAAGCAAAGCCACAGACCCGTGTAACTTTCTGCCAGACGAAAGCTAGAGAGCCAATGGAGGAACAAAAGTACATGGGTCATGTAATTAGACCCGTGTAATCTGTAGAGACCCGTATAAGTCTCTGCTGGGCACAAGCGTGAAGAATTTTCTGAGAACAAAAGTACACGACCCGTGTAGCCAATACAAACCCATGTAAGTCTCTGAGCCAATGCAAGACTCCACAATTCTGCTCCAGTAAGTTACACGGCCCGAGGCCGTGTAGTGACACACGGGCCGTATACCATGCAGCAATTAGTTTTTTAACCCGAATTCCCGCTCTTGTTTACACATTCAAATCAGACTCCTATGGCTTTTTGGACTAAAAAATGACCTAACCCTAGAACAGCTAATATAAATAGAAGCAGAAAACATCAAAAAGGAGGATTAATCCTTTTACAGCACTTTTTAGGAGTTTAAAAGAGACTCGCTTTTGCACTCTCTCCAGCCGTCTTGAGGGGAAGAATATCAGTATCAAGACGAGTTTTTCAGCCGAAGTTCCACAAGATCAAAGTTGCAAACCCACTTCGGTTCTTTTATTCCATCTAATTAAATGGATTTTTTTTTATTGTTTTATTTCTTCTAGATGATTTCTTTTTACTGTCTTTGCCTTTTTATCATGATGTTTGCTGAACTCACCATAAGTAAGTAGTTTTCATATTCTGGAATTGGGAGAATAATGCTTGTAATCATTGTTATGGATAAACATTAAATTTTATTTATTGGATTTGAGATTTATTCCTTGATTTAATTTCTTGTAATCTTAATGCATGCTATGTGCTGGTACCCACTTAGTATTGATTGTAGATATTAATTGAAGGACTGAAAGGTGAAGATTAATATTAGAAAATCAAGATTTTGAACCTAGGAATTCTGACCTAGACATAGGCTGATACCTTTATGGAATTTTAAAATTAGTCAAAGACCTTAAAGGGTTTTAATTAATTTAATCACCACGAAAGTCGGGTTTAAGTTAATTAAAATACACCCCAGGTGCCTTGAGAGAGGACTTAGGATACCTTAGACTTAATTTCCATCAAGGCAAACAATTCTCAATCCAGTAAATAAATAAGATAACATCCATAGTAAGATTTAAGTATGAAATCTTAATTCCGAAATTATTTCAAATTAGATTATTCTGTTTTAAGTTTATCATTCTAGTGTTTAAAATAAACAGCATTCATTCCTTCAGTATTCGATAGCCTAAACAGTCAGAATTATTGTGTAGATTGGTACTTACTAATCAAATTCCTCGTGGGAATGATACTTTACTCATCACTTTATTACTTGTTAGCGATCCGTGCACTTGCGGGGTTGTAAAACCAGCAAACATTACATCTCTTGTACAGTAAAAGTTCTTCCCATGTGTAGTATCACACATCATGCAGGAATTTCTTCTTTTGTTGGTAAGACATGTTGGGTGGCAAAACCTTACATACAGGAAAATTCACAAAATCAGCATACCATGGGGCTTGGGATAAGGCTAATAGGTATTCATCTGAGAATGAGTCATCTATTGGCCGCTCTTTAGCTTCTTCTAAGTCCTCTTGTCTCAACCTTGAAAGGTGATTAGCTACCACATTCTCAGTCCCCTCTTGTTCTTGATTTCAAGGTCAAATTTCTGTAGGAGTAAGATCCATCGAATCAACTTTGGCTTGGCTTCCTTCTTATTCAAAAGGTACCTGATAGCAGCATGGTCTGTGCATATAATGACTTTTGATCCAAGAAGATAGGATTTGAATTTGTCAATTGCAAACACTATTGCTAGGAATTCCTTTTCTGTGGTAGTGTAGTTGATTTGCGTATCATCAAGTATTCTACTGACGTAGTAAATTGCATGGAGCTTCTTATCTTTTCTTTGTCCGAGTACCGCTCCAACAGCATAGTCACTTACATTGCACATGATTTCAAATGGTAGCTCCCAATTAGGTGATTGCATAATAGTTGCTGAGATTAAGGCCTCTTTTATCCTGTTGAAAGAAGCAAGGCAATTTTCATCAAAGTCAAAGGAAGCATCTTGACTTAACAAATTAGTCAATGGCTTAGCTATTTTGGAAAAATCTTTGACGAATCTTCTGTAAAAGCCTGCATATCCTAAAAAGCTTTGCACTCCTTTGACTGATATTGGTGGTGGCATTTTTTCGATGATCTCAACTTTCGCCTTGTCAACTTCAATTCCTCTTTCTGATATCAGGTGGCCAAGAAGTATGCCCTCCCTTACCATGAAGTGACATTTTTCCCAATTCAGAACCAAGTTTGATTCTTCACATCTTTGCAACACTTTGGATAAATTAGCTAAGCAAACATCAAAAGTAGTTTCATACACAGAAAAATCATCCATAAAAACTTCCATGATATTTTCAATATAATCGAAAAAAAATGGCCATCATGCATCTTTGAAAAGTAACAGAGGCATTACAAAGACCAAAAGACATTATTTTATATGCAAAGGTTCCATAAAGGCATGTGAATATGGTCTTTTTCTAGTCTTCTGAGTGAATAGAAATTTAGAAAAATCTTAAATACCCATCTAGATAACAAAAGTAGGAATGTTTTACTAGCCTTTCTAGCATTTGGTCTATGAAAGGGAAAGGAAAATGGTCTTTTTTTGTGGCACTATTCAATTTCCTGTAATCTATGCATATGTGCCAACCAGTGACTATCCTAGTAGGGATCAGTTCATTATTTGTATTTTGAACGACAATTGTCCCACCTTTTATTTTATACCCTATAGCTTTACTATGGGTCTTAAGCACCTTTCACAATTTTTTCTCTTCTATTTCAGATAGGCTAGCATTGATAATAACAAAATATTTAGAGTTTGAGTCCAAGAATGCATACCTTAGTGAGGAGGGGAGAAGTTTAAGTTCTACCTGTTTAGTGTTGTCCTCTGGTTTGCTTTTGGGTTGCTCCTCCTTTAGCTCCTCCACCTTAAAAGCTTGAGCTAAGGGTATGGGTGGATTAGTTGCTAAAGATTGTGCACAAGCTGTAATTTCTGTGTTCTCATTATCTGCTGTGTGGCTGTGCACAATGCATGCTTTAAGAGGATCTTCAGGATGTGCTTTATGAAATTCCTTGTCAACTATATCAATCTTAAAGCATTCATCAGGTTCAAGTTTGTGCTTCTTCATGTTAAAAAGGTTGAATTCCACCTCTTTATCTCCTATTTTGAGAGTTAACTGCCAATTTTTAACATCTATGATAGCTCCGGCGATTGCCGAGAAATGTATTTCCAAGATGATAGGAATTTGGACATCCTTCTCCATTTCTAAGACAACAAAATCAATTGGGATGAAGAATTTTCCCACTTTAATAGGGATGTTTTCTAGAATGCCCATAGGGTATTTGACAGATCAATCAACCTGTTATAGCAAAATTATTATAAGTTTAAGCTCTCCTACCTCCAGCTTTTGACATACTGATAAGGGCATTAGACTTACACTCGCTCCGAGATCACAAAGGGCCTTATCTATATTCATATTGCCGATGAGACAAGGCATGGAGAAGCTTCCTAGATCCTTGAGTTTTGGTGGTAGCTTGTTTTGTAATATGGCACTGCATTCCTTTGTAAGAGCGACAATCTCATAATCTTTCAGCTTTCTTTTCTTTGACAAAATTTCCTTAAGGAACTTGGCATAGGATGGCATCTGAGAGAGTGCTTCTGTGAAAGGAATGTTAATATAGAGTTTCTGTAAAACTTCTAAAAGCTTTCCAAACTGCTTGTCCAATTTAGCTTTCTGGAATCTCTGAGGAAAAGATAGAGGAAGCTAATATGGCTCTGGTAATTTTTTCTTCTTATTTGCTTCCTCTTTCTGATCCTTTTTGGCTTCTTCCTCTTTCTCCTCTGTTTGGTTTTTAGATTTATTAGGGGTTTTCTCAATTGATTCTTCCTCTGATGGTTCTAAAACTCTTCCACTCCTCAATGTTCCCTTACAATGCTCCTTTGGGATCATCTCCAGTTGACTAGGCAGCTTACCAGTAGTCTTGCTTGAAGAACCTGCCTGCTGAGCAATTTGATTTTCAAGCATCTTAAGTTGGTCCATTTTGGAAGCTAGCTGCTTGATCATTTCATTCTGCTATTGTTGGGCTGCTAGGAAGCCCTCCATCATAGTTCCATAGTCAAGTTTGGTTCAGGCTGTTGAGGTTGAGGAGGTAGTGGTAGTGGTTGTGCAAAGTTTTGTCATCTGTTCTGAAATTCAGGGGGTGCTGGCAGTCTGTACCCTTGCTGCTTATTCATGGGCTGATTCTGCTAGTTAAACCATGAAAAATTAAGGTGGTTCCTCGATCCTGGGTTGTAAGTATTTGAGTATGGGTTGTTGAGCTGCCTCTGGTTGAAGTTCCCCTCGTTATTCACGTAGTTCATCTATTCTGTGGAAGGTTTATTGAAGTTGTTACATTCCGAAGTCATATATCGTCCTCCACAGCTATCGCAGTATTGGTTGCTTATTCCAATAGTGTTGGTTGCTTGTTCCAATCCTCTTCGTGAGCTGGTCAAACTGAGCATTTATCGTACTTAGGGCATCCACTTCCGAGATCCCTAGTATCCTCCTTGTATTTCCCCTTTCATTTGACCACTTGTAGTTGTGATACGCGACCCTCTCCAGAAGTTCAAGTGCTTGTGCTACCATTTTTTCCGCAGTTGAATCTACTGTGCTCCTTGTAGAGGGCAATAGCCCATTATAGAAATTCTGAACTAGGAGCCAAACTTCTATGCTATGGTGTGGACATTCCCTCTGCAGGTCTTTATACCTCTCCCATGCATCATAGAGTGATTCACCTTCCTTTTGCCTGAAGGTGTTGAGTTCAACCCTCAACTTTGCAGTCTTTGCAGGTGGGAAATAGCTTGCTAGAACAGCTTGTGTGAGGTCTTCCTAAGTGGTGAATGTTCCAGCTGGTTGAGAAAGTAACCACTTCCTTGCTCTGTCTCGAAGAGAGAATGGAAATGCTCTGAGTCTTATAGCTTGATCAGAGACTCCATTCATTTTGAATGTGTCACATAGGGCAAGAAAGCACTGGAGGTGGTAAGGTGGATCTTTTGTTAGTGAACCCCCAAACTGGGTCTATTGAATCATCTAGAGTCATGCTAGTTTTAATTCAAAATTATTGGCCTCCACTGCAGGTCTTGTAACACTGGGCTAGAATCCTCGTATAGATGGAGCTTCGTAGTCCCTCAAGAGTCTTGGCCTATTGTTATTGTCAGCCATGATTAGAGTTTCTGGATTTCCTTGACCTTGTTCTTGGTGTCTCCTTTCTCTCCTGATGGCTCTTAGAGTTCTATCTATCTTGGGATCTAAGTCTAAAACTTCTTCCTCTAACTTTTGTTCTGGTCATGCACTACCAAATACCTGAGAGAAAATAAAAGAATTAATTAAGTAAATTTAAACAATAATAATAAATGCCTAAATCAGCTAAAGTGCCTATCGCCTAATATTGTTAAAAATAAATTTCTCAGTAACGGTGCTAAAAACTTGTTTGCCAATTTTTCAACCCCGCAAGTGCATGAATCGCTAACAAGTAATAAAGTAGTGAGTAGAGTATCATCCCACGAGAAATTTAGTTAGCAAGTACCAAGCTACACAATAATTTTAACTATTTAAGCTACCGAATATAGATAGAGAGTAAATTAAATCTATTTTGGATGATGAAAATAAATTTTGAATAAAACTTTCTATTAAAGCAATTTCAGAATTAAGATTTCACACTTTAACCTTATTATGGATTTAAATCTTGTCTATTCATCGAATTGAGAATCGTTGCTTTGATAGAAATTAATCCTAAGATATCCTAGGTCCTCTCTCAATGCACCTAAAGTGTGTTTTAACCAGGACCAAACCCTACTTTCGTTGGCGATTAGTCCTAATAAAAATCCTTTAAAATCTATGATTAATTATGGAACTCCACGAAGCATTTCAGCCTATCTCTAGGTTAGATTTTCTAAGTTCAATATTCTAATTTTCCAACACTAACCTTCACCTTTCAGTCTTTTAATTAATATCTTATATCATGTCTAAGTGGGTACCAACACATATCATGCATTATTAACACAGAATATTAAATCAAAGAATAAAACTCAAATCCAATAAATAAAGCTTAATATTGATCCATAATAATGATTACAAGTGCTATTCTCCTAATTCCAGAATAAAGGAATTACTCACTCATTGTGAGTTTAACCAACATAATGAAAATAAAATGAAAGAACATAAAAAGTATGCTTAAAGAAATAGAACAAAAGAACCGAAGAGGATTTTCTGCAGCTTTGGACTTGTGAAACTTCGGCTAAGGATTTCCCTTTTGTGCTGATGCTCTCTTCTTCAAGATGGCTGTGAAGAATATGTATGTGAAAAGATGAAAGAATCCCCCCTTATGTTTTCTGCTGCTCCTCTTTATATTGAACGATCTAGGGTTAGGTTTTTAGAGTCCCCAAGGCATCAGGAGTCTCTTCTCTTTGCAAAAACTAGAGCTGGAACCCTAATAAGGAAACTGGTTGTCAGCTGATATGCGGCCCGTGTGTCACTACACTGCCCAGGGCCGTGTAATTACTGGAGCTTGAATGGTTGCATCTTGTGTCGGGGCAGGAGTTTACATGGGCCTTAGGTAGTTACATGGGCCTGATTACACAGCTTGTGTACTGTTGCTCTTCCAGGAACTCTTCGAGCTTTGCCAGGCATAATCTTACACGGGTCTCGGGGGGTTACACTATTCGTGTTACACGGCCCGTGTACTGTGTTTCTTCTCTGACTTCTTTGATTTTCTCCTGGCAGAAGGTTACATGGGTCTGTGGTTGTGGTTACAAGACCCGTGTACTTTGTATCAGCAACAATATTCTTTTCTTGAGTCTTTCTAAGCCTCCTTCTTTACTCCTATGTCTTGAAACTTCTTCAAAACACCTGGAAACATGCAGGAAATATAGAACTCAGTACAAGGTGATGAATTTTGCAAATGTTAATGAATTTAGAGATTATGTATGAAATTATCTATCTAAATGCTATGAAATACTGTATAAATATACTTAAAAACATCTATATAATACAAGTGTATCAGTAACCAGAGGGTGTACAACAGTAACTCAAACTATCTTATCAGATAAAGAAGCAAAATAAGTAGGCAGTAAGTTGAATAAAACTCAACCTAATAAATTCAAATATGCCTAATGGGAGAAAGGAATAAGGGATAATGGCACAAAGACTTGATGTTAAAATTCAAAATAGAGAGGCCTAAAGTCTATAATCAGGGGATAGGTAGGCATTTTCAGTGTGACCAACAGGATAACTTTGTAAAAAGATATGAGTGATAGTCTGATAATATGTAACAGACCACTAGGAGAAGATAGGATAGGACAAGATAGGTATAGATATTACTCACAAGTTATTAGAAAGTACAAAGATTAGAGGAGTGATTGTTAGCAAGACTGAAGTTAGTTCTAGAAGAATCTATTAGTACTTTATCTTCTAGAATATAGTAGAGTATAAGGGGCACTGGACAAGTGATTATAAGTATAGAGGACAAATGGAGAATAAAAAGAGATTGTAAATTCTAAGATGACATGTTAGGTGGGACAACAGTACAACAAAGGGTAGGTGCAGCTGATATCTAATAATAAAGCATAATAATTGCAAAGAGATAATGAATTTGTAAATGAGGATTAAGAGATATAGGTAAATATGAGAATGATGTCAGGAAAGCTATAGACAATAGATGTGGTTATATCAAAAGAATGAATGCATAAAATATCTTGTCTAGGATTATGTTACAACACACATTTCTTACTATTATGATAGCTTAGGTGGAACTTGTAAGTTCAAGAATATCTATCTAACCATGAAAAGCAATTCCCTACAAAGGATAGTAGGGAACAATAATATTTTAATGGTCATGTTATGAAGGAGGTACAGAAAGAATCATCCATTGTGAATTGCCTGAGTTTCATAATATGAGTTATAGGTTAGTGCTATAGCCAGATACTATATGGTGTTTGTGCTAGTGAAAGCCAACCACAAAGTTAGAATTTTGAAAGTAATGGAGTTAGCAATCAAGTTAGAATTAAGAAATAATAAAAAGGTTAAAGTTAACATTGATGGAATGGATATCTTCAAGGAAAAGGCAAAAGGTGAGAAAAGATAAAAAAGAATGGTATGAGAGGGACACTAAGGATGTTTAGAATAAGTTGTGGTAAAATGGCAGGTTAAAGGAGTAGTGGAGCCTTGATCGAAGTGCCAATGTGTCAGGAAGTACTTCAGATAGTAAAAAGTTTCAAACAAAAGTCAAGGAACTCCTTTTTTAGGAAAGGACTAGGATATGATAAGTCTGTTGACTGGGTGGCTAAAAAATACATAAATTTTTGTTATGTCAGAGGAGAGACTAGTTCATTTTCCAATGTTTATAGATGGTGTAAGAAATGTTTGGCTTTTGGATGGAACTCTGCACAGCTAATTACTTATGAGATAGGTAGGAGTTGGTACAAGGACCTTATTTGTGGCACAAAATAAGTGAAAAGTTCACAATATCATGGAATTAAGAAGTACAAGCGCTTCTAGCATGAAGAAAAGTCTTGCTAAGGTCCCAATGGTGAAACAGGATTAGCAATGATCTTGGGTAAAGTGTGTGCAACGATAGCTATTTCAGAAGGGCGCTTCATGAGACTTTGTAAACAAGCAATATGCATCACTTTTACGGGCCACAAAGATTGATAATAGAAAAGAACAGAGATTCAAACTTCAAGTTACTATATCTGAGTGTAATGGAAGAATAAAGAGTATTAAAGATATCAAAAAAAGATTAAAGAGTGGTTGGATGTAGGAGTTTCACTATGAAGGGATGATGATGGCTTAGACGCCACAGCAAAGTTAGAAAGTAGTAGAACAAGTTTAATGGCATAAGTAGAGTTCGTGGAGCAATAACCAACCACCTTCTTTTCCTTGGCCCTTTTTGTTTAAAATTTGGGGATGGATTTCTCTTAAGGAGAGAAAATTATAATAACTTGAATTTTAAAAATATAAATTTTATATTTTTATATGGTATTTAAATATTATTTAATAGTATCTAAGTAGTTTATACTTTTAGTAAAACTTTCATTTATATATTTTAATGTTATTTATAAACATATTTTATAAATTATTTAATAATCTAATTTTAATTGAAATGATTAATTTTAAATATTAATATTAAATCAATTAATAACATATATTACTACATTATTATTAACCTTGACTCTAAGATTTAATTTAATTGTTATTAATGTGATTATTATTATTATTATTATTATTATTAATTGTATTTTCTTTATTATTTAATTGTACATACATTTGTATTTTGGGGACCCATTTGAATATACCCAAAAAGTTTAGGGACTGAAAGTGTAATTAAAATTTTCAAAACTGCACAGACCCCCCCCCCATTTTCTCTCTCCTTGACTTCACTCTCTCCCTCACTTTCTCTCTCTCATTTTCCCACTGGTCGGCGAACCAACAGTGCCGATGGTGGACGATTAGCCTCTAGTGACGATCGGCGAGCTCCACGGCAACAGGAATGGTGACGGCAACGATCGGACAGCGAGGAACACGAGAGAGAGAGAGAGAGAGAGAGAGAGAGAGAGAGAGCGCCACGTCCGACTGTTCTGGCTAGTGCCGGATAACAACACCGGTCCCAATCAATTTTCTTCCACTTGGGGAAACTTTTTCGACTAGTATCACCGTCACCAGCCACTAGATTTAGCAAAATGAGGAGAGAGAAAGATATGAGTTTCGCCACTTTTCGGCAAGATTTCAGCCAATATGACCATTGGATCAGAAATCTGAGATCACCATTGAACTCAAAGCGACAAAAACTTTAAGATGGGACCGATCACACTCTGGTCGAACACCGTTTGAAAAAAGGCGATCATTAGACGGTCCAGATTGCTTGGTGCAATCGGATCGACAATAGCTTATTGGCACTAGGAATCGAGTTTCTAAGCCAGTCTGGGTGTCAAGTGAGCTATCCTAGAAATGGGTCATGTTTACAGTTATTCCTAGCATTTTTAAACATTTCGGACGCATTCCAGTAGCAGAACTTGCAAAGGTGATCAGTGTCAGCTATCTTTTCCTTCCAGCTAGACCAGTTGCAGTCTAGTTGATCAGTCTGTGAGTTGAATATTAATTATTTTTGTAATTTCAATATTAATTATATATTTGACATGCTCATGCATTCTATAAATAATTAGTTATGCACATAAATAGTTAATATATTAAGGGCATTTTTTGATTGCTGCACATTTAATTATTGATATTTGTTGTGATTGCCGCTCTGAGGATAATTTGAAGCTATGTATATGTGTTAGCGTGAGTATGGTGTGGATATAGATATGGGTAGGATGGGTAGTCAGTCTGGAACTTGACTCGCTGAGACCCGATCCTTATATATCGATAAGTTAGGGTGAGTATGGCTTTGAGTTGATCTCGTTGCCCCCCACACTTGGATTGTTAAGCGAAAGTCTTGCTTGAGTTGACCTCGCTGGCAGGTGTTGGATTAAAAGAGCTATATAAAGGATCGGCTTATATATATATATATATATATATATATATATATATATATATATATTGATATTGATGTAATACACTGGGTGTGCAAGTAGCTCCAAATTAACTTTTTATGCAAATATTAGGTGAATTAATTATTTTATGTGTTGGATGTGCATTTCATTGTAGGATTACACTAGTTTTATATAGTTATAGAAATTACATCTATAATCAATATCTAAACTCTCTGAGTTGAATGCTCATTTCTGTTCAAATATTTTTCCCAGATTATACGATGAGCGAGTTTATTTCTTCGAGTCTAACCTGCATTTTCCTCTACAGATTGTGCTTCTTAGTTATAGTTTATTGTGTCTATTTATTTATTCATTAACTAGAACTCCGCTGTGCCATTGATTTATGTATAAATTATAATAATTAATGAAAAATTTATAATATTAAATATATTATACATGATGGATAACAGGGTTAAGCTAGACTCCCCTAATTTTGGTTTCCTAATAGAAATCAGGTTGTGATGGCCTAAAATAAATTTATAACATTTGTTATGGGTTCGGGAATAGTGAGTTTTACTATAGGTCTCGGGGGTTCCATGCTAGCCCAGGTTCTAGTGCCGGTCTAGCCTGTGGAATCGGGTTGTGACAACTAATATTTTGATTATCCATATTTTATTATATTTAATTTTCAATAGAATTATTTTTAAATTTTAATTAAATATCTATATTTTTATGTATAAATTATTTCTCAACTATATTTTTATATAGAAATAGAATTTCAAAGATAAATTACAAATATAATTGTATTAAAAATTTAGCTACAAATAAAGATAATTAAAAACAATTAAAGTTGCAGTATTAAAATTATGAAATCCATTTTTAAAAAGTAGTATGTATTTTTAATATTTATTATATTAATAGAAAATGATGATATTTTAAATTTTTAATTTTTATGAGATATATTTATTTTATATTATAATTTATGTAAAGTGATAACTATTTTTGTTAAAGAATTATTTTATAAAAAATATATCATATTAATAAAAAAAGATTTTACATTTAGATAGGATAATTTTAAAAAATAATATAATATAATGTTATTTTTAATTAATAATAATATTATATATTTTCATTATTATTATTAAAATTAAATAATTCAATTCATCATCAGTAATTTATTTTTTTTATTATATTAATAACAAAAATATTATATTTATATATTTTTAAAATAATATTATTTTCTAATAAATTTAATGTATTTTTTGTAATTTATAAAAAATAATATTGATTTACATAAATTATGAGATAAAATATAAAAATTTCATAAAATTTAAATTATTTTTTGAATAAAGTATTTTTATTATATTTTAAATGAAATAACATGGAAATTACTATTAATATATTTATAAAAAGAATTAAATAGATATTTTAATTAATTATATCATAAATTAATTAAAAATTTATTATTATAACAAGAAAAATTTTATTAAATTAAATTAAATAAAAAAAATTAATTTAAAATTAATTTAATAATAATAATTTATCTTATTTAAAATATTATTAAAAATTAAATTAAAAAATAAAATTATAAATGGGCATTATGCAATAATGATTAATCTCATTGCAATTCTTTTTCTGTCATTAGTTGTGATATGCCCAAAAAAATCTGTAAAAGAAGCGGCCATCATGGATGTGAAGACCATCGTCCGCATTAAGCAACTCCTCAAAATTGTATCTACTGCTTGCCAGCTTTGATGTCTACGCTAAACCTTTCCGTCTCTGATATTTGATGCAAACTGCACTCTGTAATCCAATATATATATTTGATATTAAGGACTTGTCATAGTGGAGATTTGTCACTGTTGGCTAACAATTCTTATATATATATACTAGTTATTCTAGTTGATTTGAGCGGAAGGAGAAGGGATGTCCTCAATGAGAACATATGCATTGCTTCTTTTATGTTCTTTTGCATTCTCCTTGTTTTCATAATTGAGACTTTCGATGGTAGCTGAGCTGGGGTAGACCCCGAGCACTTTTGTTTAGCCTCTGAGCTCGACGAAGTTTTTTGTATTTATTTGAGATATTTTTACTGCCATATACTCAATTAAGATAGTAATTATATATATATATATATATATTCAAAGAGCACTCAGCAGCAAGCACAGAACGTCCAAAAAGGAGTTGCCAAAGCAGCATTAGCAATCCTAGACGTTTCACAAGAAACGCATGATGCACCATACTTGGCAACAATCTTCTCTCAGCAGGAGCCATTGACCCTTCCATCCATAAGCGACCGCAGCTACAATCGCATACCATCAATTGGTTAGGTAACATAAATACATTGACATAAAAATCATGAAAAATAATTGATCACGGATAACATGATAACATAAACGGTTGTTCCAATATCCTCTCCCCCTCCCCCCCAGTGATTTGAAGTCCTAAAATTCCGATGCTCAATTGAACCTTTCATAATTGCAGTGAATATTTTAAAGAATAACATTAGGACATTGAGATTATAACCCCATATAAGTCCCCACCACCCACCCATGTCGAAAAATATTTTTGCAAACTATAACCTAGATGCACTAGACAGTGGGAAATTTTTTTTTTTTTTTTTGTTCTAACAAAGATTACAATGAGCATCACTATCATCTAAATAAAATTTTCTAGTATCCTTGATCTGTTAGGATCTGGAGGCCGGAAATCCTCCAGATGCAAATTGGAGCTAATTCGAATCTCATTTAAGACACTCTCCCCTTTCTCTGCTTTTATCATCTCCAATGTACTTCCAAGAACATCCCCTGCAAGTCCAACCTCAAGAAGACGGCCTCGCTCCTCTCCACCTTCATGTAATAGCTGCCCAATCTCTGTCAAAGGGACTAAATTTTCTAATACAACTTTGGCAAACATGCGGCCAAGAAATTCTGCTGCTTTTGGGGCATCATTAACAGCATCCTCCAAAGAGGTGAGAACTGACTCAAACCTGGCCAAAAGGAATCAAACAGACGCATATTATATTATCTATTATTAACTAATAAAAAAGTAAAGCTAGGAAGCAACAAATACAGAGTAGCAATATCTTACCCTTTGATGAGCTGGGGTGGAGTTAATATGCCATCTTGAGACTTTGCAAGATTGACAAGAAGTTTAGCCAAAAGATCTCTCTCCATGTCCTTCCTCTCAAATGAATCCGTCACCCAGAGAGAGATCATTGAAGGATGGAAACTTAACGAATTCAATTCCTTGATGCACAAAGCAACTTCTTTCTCGTCTCTGACACTGAAAATGTCAAATTACACTCTGTTGTCAATAAATAAAATCATAACTTCTGTGCATGCTATGTTACACTAAATAACATTTGATATCTATAAACATGACTATCCAAAATTCCAAATGAAGATGCAAAAAAAAAAAAAAAAAAAAAGTGTGGTGCATAATAGACATTTGGGACAAAATTGAACCAAAAGGAATATATATATATATATATATATATATATATATATATATATATATATATATATATTCTAAATTGCACTACATCTATTCTTAAATTTCACTGAAGTTCAATCCCAGGTTGCACATCACTTGACACTAGAATTCTAAGCATGCTAAATGGACCACTGACCTAAATGCATATCTATTTTTTGAAGAAATTAGTTCAGTGACATATCCAACCACAGATGATAATTGGAGAAGCTATATATTAAATCATTGGTCAAATTATTAACTTTAATACTAATGAATCCTGATTCTAATGCAATAAAATAAAAACCAACACAAGACAAATACTTGGGTATTAAATGCTTGCATGAGATACCTGTAAAATTCTTTAATTGCTGCCATTGACTTGTCTCGTAGTTTTTCTTCAGGCCACACCTTTTCTGATGGAATATTTTGGGTGACAGCTGGTACCTGAGCTGTTGCAGGTGGAGATGTTGCATGAGGTCTATCAAAACTGCGATCTTGATTCCTAGTATCCCTATTGACATAACTCATATTTCGTTCCTGAGCACTCATTTGATCAAAAGCAGCTGGAACTGCAAATCTCTCAGGAGCATATCTTGCAACAAAATCCTCCCTTGGACTATAAGCTGGCCTCTCAGACACAGTACTAAAACCATTCAAACCTGCGGCGATTCTTCTCGAGTCGCCTGAGCTAGCAGAGAGATCAGCTACAGGAGTGCTTGCCATTGCAGGTAGCCCTCTAATAGACATTCCTCTGGCAAGCCCACCTTGTGGACCCAAAGTAATTGAATCATCACCAAGAGGCCGAGGTAAGGGAACTGACAAAGTCCTAGCCTCATATGGCTGCCTCTCCTCAAAACGAACATCCTGGGTCCCATACCCGCGAACCTGGGCAGGCAAACCATGGAAACCACCCATCTGAGCATTTGGGGAAGATAACATGGCCGAACCTCTTGGCCCAAAATCCCCAAGTGCCTTTCTTGCAGAAGAATTTATGCTAGGATTGCGAGACAGCCTACTAGTTTGATGCTGCCGTTCTTGAGCAGCGTCTCTATGCACTTCCTCAATCTTTTTTGGCCCTTCAACCTTCCTCCTCTGCTGCCATTTGTTCTTTCTCAGATCAATGGCATCCCTTAACATAAACCTTACCCTCGAAGATAGTTTCATGTTGTTTGATAACTTTGCCATCGTGTCAAAATAGGCATCCATATGCTCCTTGGCTTTGGGATGGTCAATCATATATCCAATTGTGCTCATTAGTTTGCATAAAGCCTCAACATCTTCCTCATCAGGATTCTGATACTGACCCAGGAGTTTTTTGATGCATTCATGCATTATTCTCTCAGTTAACATTTTCTTCTTATACAACTCCCCAATTAGTCTTATATTGCCAAGCATTCGTCTTCGTGCCTTAATTCTTTTTTCTTCTCTTTCTTCTTCAGACTGTTTAGTCTCACCGTCCACATCAGCTTTATTAGCTTCTTCTTGCTCTCTCTCCCCTCTCTCAAATTCCTCCTGGCACTTGTTAAGAAGTAACCTCTTGAAAGTTATCTTTTCATTATCTTTAGTAAAATCAGGTAATCCTCCAGCCAGATGATAGCAAAAGTTGGCATACATTTCACAGAAAGTAGGCTCCATTAAAGCTTTGTCAAAGATCTGCGAGATAACACCAGTAAGTGTGGCAGTATTGTCTATGTTAACTGCTTTCACTTGCTCAAAAAGTTTTTCAAAATTCTGCGGAGTTAGCTTGTTCAAGATAGCTTTCAACTGCCTTTGTTTGGCCTCTTCTTCATCTGACACTTTACCCACTTCGTACTTTTTCTCAGCCTTGTGCATCATCTGCAATGGAGTCTGAGGAGAAGGAATCAATCCCTTTTGTTGGAAATTCGTAGCACGCTGCCACCTATCAGCATCTGGGCTATTTCTTTGCATACCTCCCTGAGGACCCATTGACTGCACAGGCCCGGATAGGATACCTCCCACATATTGAGGACTCTGTGCTCGTGGATTCCTTAGAACACCATAATTTGCTCCTTGGCCAGGTCGAAATCCAGTATTACCTCCAAAACCAATATCCACACGTAAATCCCTCCCCATGCCAAAGGGACCAGGTAGTTTACTCCATCGATCATCATCAGCCATACCACTTCCACGACGGTCCATCCGAGATCCACTATTTGACCTGTCAATGACTCTTACAGGACTAGGATATGAATCCCGTTCAACAAAATGAGAAAGACTAAAAGCCTCTGCAATATCAGATGAAATTTCAAAATGTTCAGGAAGATCAGTATATTGCTCAGAAAATTTCAGAAGGAAGTCTCTGGAATACTTTTTTGCTGTATTAGCATTCTCAATTCTGCCATGTTGCATTAACCCACCAAGTGCCTGCTCCCCATTATCTGAAGTTTCCAGTTTTGGTGTAGAGATGTCAGCAGCATCTTCCCAATCATCCGGCTCAGCTTTATTCTGGATGCCTGTCTCACTTGTCATGGAATCCACTTCAAGTGTGTCCACAGGTGCCTGCTTCACATTAGAGCTAGTAGAGGTGTTTTCCATTGCTTCTGCAGAAGCAACACTTTCTTTCTTTTCTTCTGGACCTTTATATGCCATATAAAGATCAGAAGTTGTCCCAGCAGCATCAGCTTTCCGAAGATATTCCCTTCTCTTATTCTTCAGCTTGGCAGTGGTACTCTTTGTCCTAGTCAGGTCAACAGCTTTGTCCTTGGAACTCGATACTGCAAGGGAGACCAAGCCAGCACCACTATTTTCCACAACTTCTCCTTCATGCCTTGAAGTTGCCTCAGTAAGGTCCGAAGTTGTAACTGGGGCACACTGCTGATCTGATGCACCAGATTTCATAACAGATACTTCTTTACCACCCATATTATCACTTTTGCTTGAAGACTCATCCGACATCAGGTTGTCATCAGAATGGAACTTTCCAACATCTGCAGATTCCAAATTTTTGGATGCAGAAACAATCATGTTATCTGACATCCCGTTATTTTCTATGTGGCAAGTCACAGGTTCATCTAGCCCTTCCTGCATGGTCTCTATGTTTATAACCTCATTGCCAAAATCTGTACCTGTTGAAGCAGATTCCTCCGTACTTTGATTGACTATGTCTGCTGATTTTGAAGTAATAGATCCTGAAGAAATCTCCGAAATATTATCATCTTGTTTGGGACCTTTAGGCAATCCCTTGTGTCCTTGCCCTTCAGTTTCTGGAGTTCCATAATTAAGCTGTTCCTGTCGGGAAAAATCATTTACCTTAGCTTGATGAGCAGAATCTGCAATATCAACAATACCTTGAACACCAGAAAATTCGGAAGGAACACCAACAAAACCATTTACAGAATCATCAAATTTGGCTTCAGACACTTGAGAAGTTGAAGCACTGATCATTGGAACTGATTCCTGCCTTAATTCTGCCAAGCCTTCACTGGTTGCTGATGAAGAAGTAAGAATTCTTTTACTTTCTACAGAATCAGACAATCCGCTGTTAGAAGATATTCGCCGTTCTACATTATGACAAGAAAAGCCTGACATTGAGCTAGATTGCCCACCAATCTGTAAAAGACAAATCCACGCTGATAAAACAGTCTGAAACAGAATTTGAATGGTGATTAAAAAAAAATTAAAAAAAAAAGGTCCTTTCAAAATTACAGCACAGTACCTGTTGCTGGGACTGGTTATGTACTTTTTTGCCTGGCTTCTTCTGATGATCCTTAATGGAGTTTGACCTACTCAGAGTTTCCTTTCTTTTGCCTTCACTGTTGCTCCCAACAAGCATTAATTCTTCAGATAGAGCAGGAGCAGCAGGCAATGAAGAATTGGGTGCCACACTATCAACAGTGACTGCAGCAGATTGTCTAGATTCCACCAGCAATGATTTGGATGTTGAAGATTCACTATCAGGTTTTGAATGCAGTGAAGAACTTTCTAGAACTTTCTCTAAATCCTTTTGTACATTAGATGAATTAGCTTCCATGGAGGGCCCTGAAGGTTTAACATATCCAACCTTTTCAATTGCAGACGAGCTATTAGATGACACTGAATCCACAACCTTCTCCCCAATAAAACTAGCTGTTGGTTTCACTTTCACCTGTACAGTTCCTGAAGAAGCAGATGAGATCACATTATGTGCATCGCGAGTATGTTCCGCATTTGATGGTTCTGCCACATGCATTGAAGTCCCAGACTTGTTAACCGGCAGAGAATTAAGGGAAGGTGGATTCAAGGATGATACATTTTGTGGACCTTGGCTAACAGAATAGTTAAACCTAGTTGGCTGAGAATTGGGTGCTATCTGGCCACTGGTATGCGGTAGTGAACTCGAAGGTTGAAAAAATAGATTACTTTGATTATAAGAATTTGAATAGTAATTGATTGGATGAGTAGGTGCAAATGACGGAATTGGCTGGGATTGAGGAGGCATATTAGGATGATGTCTAAGGGCTGATGATCCGCCATCTACATATGTGTCTGTCCGCTTATCAAGCCTCAACTCTTCATGCGTTCTTGGATCAGTTATCTTAACTGTTGTTTTACGAGGACCACCAAATTTTCCTCCCTGTTGTTGAGGATATTGTGAGGTGATCCCAATTCCTAAGTTGCCTAACTGAGGAGGCAGCTGAGGACCCATTTGAGGTGGAAAACTCAAGCCCTGGCCCTGATGCATGATTCCCTGAGGCTGCATCGGATGGGGTTGAAGACCTTGAACAAACATTGGCTGTTGCACTTGAGGGGCACTTCCCATTGGTAATGCTGCCATTGGCATTGGCATTTGAAGTGATGTTGGGGTGAGACCTTGTGACTGCATCTGTGGATTTGGGCCACCAAACTGCACAGACACAGGTGGCTGGTGAAATGGCATTTGCATGGAAGGCATAGGAAGGGGAAGAACAGACGGCTTTTGTGTCTGGCTCACAGGCTGTGCAGTTGAGACTTGGACATCCTTCTTGGCTTTGGGCATTGGATGAGCCTCCCCAGCACTAGAATGGTCAACACCACCTACATCCTTCCTTGGTAATTGTTGCTTAGGAGCAGGAGTTGGCAATGGAGGAACAGATCTAAATGTATCATGGCGTGCCTGCAAGTTAAAAATCATGTAGCTAGTTTATATCTTTTTTATTTAATTTTAATCTATTCAAGAAAAAAGTACAACTGCAGACAGAAATATAATGTGAATAGCCTTACTAATATAAAGGATCCAAAAACAATAACTTGGGCAAATTCCATTCACAAACAGTCAAACAAAGAATTGGCCTATCATGTTTTACATTAATTATAGGACTACACCACTGATAACCAGAAACAAAGGGAAGATATTACAGGATGACAACCTGAACTCATCAAACCTTCTAATGGTCGACAAAGCATGAAATGCAAGTAGGAGAAAAGGCTTACACACCTGGTCACGTTTCTGCTCATCCAAATTTGGAGGAGCTGAGCTTGTTCGAGCAGGAATCTAGAAGATAATCCTTATGTTACCAACAAATAAAAACTTACAAAAGTTGCATTCAGAGCATAGAAGAGGAGAAAAATACCTGCATCCCATTCATGAAACCAGGACTTATAGACCCGAACTGAAATGGGAATGCCTTAGATGCATCTGCAGGACCTACACCATCAAAAAACATTGTGAATGATCAACTTAACTATGCCAGTTTGAGACTAGAAAACACTAACACCAACAATAACAGACATCATACCACAGCATGTAGACAACCTCACCTTTAGCAGGTGTCATAGGTGACGCATTCTCAGAATTCATGGTGGGAGATTGAGAAGTTGGAACCTTAGGAACAGCTCGGGTACTCCTCTGAGTGATCTGCATTTCGTTTGGCTTGCCAGTACCAATTGAAACATGCGCATCAGATGCTCCTATCACAAAATCAACAAAAGAGTTGCAAACTGTTCAAAATAAACTTACTGGGGCCAACACCCAAAATTATCTTCAAATATCCCATTCCTTAGCGTAGAAGATACAAAATAAATAATGACAATTTCGCAACATGAGTGGCTATTAGTACAGAGGAAATTTTATCTCCTTTTATGCTGTATGATCAAATCATACCGTGTAACGGAGGCTGCACATGGGCACCATTCTGCACATGTCGGGGCGCAGAAGAATTAGCAGGATCGGAAGAATTGACAGCTGGTACGTGTACCCTTGATTGCCGTCCTTGTACATTGTTAGGCTTCTTAAAACTATCATAAAAAATCAGAAAAGAGGGATAAAAAAAAAATAAACAAGGCATAGGAGATGAGAACAAACGGAAACCCTAAATTTGAAAGGAAAGACAAGAAAAGTTAGAAACCCTAAATCATACCTCCGATTGGAAGAAATAGAAGAAGACGGTGAAGGGGCGGGCCCGCCGCCGCCGCCCTTACCGTAAGCACCTGAGGAGGTCCGCTGCTGATTAGAGCCTGCGGATCGTCCTGATTTCAGATAGTGTGACTCGCTCTTATCGGACCTTGATTGATTGAGGGACATATATCCCTACTATTAAACCCCCTTTTAGCTTTTGTTTCTGTCGAGGCGAAACAGATCCAGTGAAAGAATCAATACCAGCAAACACACACAAGAAAAAAATGAATTTAGAGAAAGGCAGTTGAGATACCTGTGGAGTGAAGAGTGTAAAGATACGAAAATTAGGGTTTTAATGGACGGTCATGACCATACCCAGCGACGCAGAGATAGAAAGAAGAAAAGGAAAAAAAAAAAGAAAGAAAAAAGAAAAAAATAGAGGGAGGGAGAGAGAGAGAGAGAGAAGCAACAAAAGAGTTCTGGTAAGAGAGAGTTACTAGAGAGAGAGAGAGGGGTAACAAACTAACCAGCCAAGGTGGTCAAAAGGTAGGTTTTTTAGGAGATCGAAATCGAATGGGTCGCTCGTTCTGGGAGAGCTCTTCGCTTCTCTCTTTTTACTCTCTCTTTCCTTTTTTTTCTTTATTTTTATTTATTTAAATTACTCTTTTCAACTTATTGTTTACCTTTTCCATTTCACTGTGTTGCACCGACCTTCATATCTTTTCTTTTCTATCTCGCGTTTCTTCTGCACGCGCCGCCACAACACCTCTACCCACTGCCATGTTTCAATAGCCGTGAATAGTGAATTCCTGTGCCTGTGGGAACCTTATTTATATGGCCATTCGCCAACTCAAAATAAATTTATTTTGAGTGCCATTAAAACTAAAATACTTCGTACTAATAAATAAAATTGTAAACCTTTTTTTTCCTTAACAGATAAGTTAACAGTTTAGATTATAATTCTATATATATATATATATATATATATATATATATATATATATATATATATATATATATATTATATATTCATTGTTGTTGCGAAAAGTTTACTTTTGGCAAAAAGATTTTTCTCAAGTCTTTTTGCATTATTTGAAATGAGTTCATAGAGGGTGAACATAATATACATGATGCTTTATCTATAATTTATGAAATATTTTATTTATATTTTTAATTCAAAGTTTAATTATATTAAATCAAAACTTAATTGTTATACTATTAAATAAATATTAAAAATTATATAAATTAGCTTAAAAATATATAAATTATATATTTTTAATAATTTTTATTTAAAATCATAAAAGAATATAAATATATTCAAATAGTAAAAAATCTATTAAAATGAAAATAAACTATTAAAAATAATTTCGATTGAATATTAATATAATAAATTTAGTTTTTCTGTCTTTAAAATAATCTAATCAAATTAAATAATATAAATAAAAAATTAAAAATATATGGGACAATCCTCCAAAAATTCTGCTTTCAAATGATATGCCCAGCCCTTTTGCAATTGCCAAAACCCTGCCCACCAAAAAATGAACAGGCCCTAAACCCATGTCTGCTCTCTCTTTGTCGTTCTTCTTCTTCTTCTTCGATGTTCTCTCTCTGCGACTCTGCCTCCCTCTTCGATCTTCAATCAACTATTCACTCGTTTTTGTGTCGTGAATCGCTGCTAGCTAGTTGCTCTCCATTCTCCATCACTTGTGACTCGCCACCACCGGCCCCGAGATTGAAGACTGAAATTGCTGCATTTTGACTATCTGTTCTCAACTGTAAGTCTCTTCCTCTCTGGTTGATTACTGTATTTAGCTGAATTAGAGAAGGATTAAGGCGCATGGCTGCTGATCAATCGCTTCTCTTTATTTTCAAGAATTTATTTTCTCGTGAATTTCTTTTTAGTCAGGATGAACTTTGGAATAGAAAGAGTAATGCTTGATCAAATACTATTTCTCATTCATTGAATGCAGCAATCTCATTTTATTGTGTCTTCATGTATTTGCGAAAATAAATTTTTGTCATGTTGATTTACTTTAGAAATTCAATAGGGTGATTTTGTAGCAAGTGGTCATATTGTAAGTGGTTGTGGTGATCCGATTTAAACAGATTTTTAGATAAGCAGCCTAACGATAATAATTGTCCAACACTGATAAAACAATGACGTCATCTTCACCTCCTCTATCCAAAAGTCCGCTAGATAAACGACTCGTTTTCCGTCATATATATCCCCTTCTCCTCCTTCTCACGCGTTTTAAAGATTGATTATTGAGATTTTTCTAATTTCCTTAATAAAAATTTATAAGAGAAGCAGCACCATCTGCAATTTTTTTCCCTATACTGGTAGAATCCAATTTCTCTCAAGTATGTCTCGTTGCTTTGCTAACTGAATCTTCTCTGTTATCTGCCATCAATTCCATCCCTTGTGAAATTTATGTGGTGCTGATCTCTATTTATTTTATCTTTTCAAATGTTTTGTTTTTGTTTGAGACTTTAGCCCTGTCCTCTGTTTGCTTGCGCTGAATGTATGACCATATCATTCACATGGATATAGGCAATTTCACCCTTAGCTATATTATTACCCCAAAAAAAAAAGTAATAAAGAAGGAAACTAAAGATAACTGGTGCGTACTTTACCCATTTCAGATGTTTATTATTTTTTACAAGAATTTTGAATGCAAATCAATATATTATGTTTATTTTGTGTTCTTTTCCTTTCATTGTAACCAAACAATGTATTGCTTTTTGTAATCTTCATCTTTTTTTTTTTTTGGTTCATTTAGTATCACTTGTTGATGCAGACTCAGAAGGCATTGTTGAAGCAGTTGAAAAGTTTCATACACTTCTGCCATCCAGTGTACTAATTTTCTGGATACATTGGTTTTGACGTTGATAACATTGACAAGCAGTTATTGGATTCACATATTGATACATAGGCTAGTTATTGGATTGTCCCTGTGTGCATTTTCTTTCTTAGCTAATCAGCTTCAACCATGGAAGGCCAGAAATTCCAAATGCATGAGAGATCCATCAACTCACAGCAGCTTTTATGGTTCTTTGGCATAGCAGCATGCATAAAGCTCCTACTGATCCCATCATGCCACAGCACAGACTTTCAGGACCATAGACATTGGCTCGCTTTAACCCACTCACTCCCTCTCCCTTAGTGGTACTTTGACGAGACAAGCCTATGGACTCTTGATTACCCTCCATTCTTTGCCTATTAGGAATGCATTCTCTCTTTCTTTGCCCATTTGATTGACACCCGAATAGTTGACAACACGGTAGTCTATTTCCAAAGGATCAGCGTGATTGTCTCAGATTTGTGTCTTTTATATGGGGTTTATGGATTGAGTCATTGACTAAGAATTTGGAGTCTAGAAAGGGAACATTAATTTGGATATTGGTGGTTTGGTCCCCAGGCCTTATTGTGGTCGACTATATGCATTTCCAGGACAATGAGTTTTTGCTAGGGCTATTGATGTTGTCCATTTCCTACTTGCATGAAGGGAAGGATTTGATGGGTGGCTTCTTTTTTGTGGTTTTATTATGTTTTAAACACTTGTTTGCTGTGGCTGCACCAGTTTATTTTGTGTACTGTTGAGGCATTATTGCTGGAAAGGTTTTTTAAGTTGTTTTGTGTGGCTTACAGCTACGGGGCTTGTTGTTGTTGTGGTTTTTGCTGCTGCATATGGTCCATTTTTTGTACCATGGGCAGGTAATTCTTCTCTCCTATGATTTAACTTCTTGTAAAAATTCAAGTCAATGTGACGTTTAATTGCCATATTATACAATTGTGTCCAACTAATCACATCATGCTGTTTTATTTTTCTTTCCTAGCTATGATTTTAACTTTTTCAAATGTCAGTTTAATATGGGGACTGTAACAGATATAATAAAATCATTTTTTTCATAAGTTCCATCTAGCCGCCTGTAATTTTGCCTAGTTTCAGTATACCTTGACTTAGTCTGTAAGAAATTTGTATGCTTACTATTTTTAAAATTTTTTATCATACAGGTGTACTTGTTTTATACCTTTTCATTGGACTGGGTGATTTTGGAGTTTTTGATATCACATTTGTTAATTATTTTCTGGTTCTTTTCCTCAAATGTTTTGAACAATATTGACTTCTTACGAGTCTCTTTAGTTGCCCAGCATGTAACTTTGTTGAGCAATCTGTCACAAGGATGGATTTGGGAACCTTTGTCAAAATCCCCAGAATGTTTTGGGCTAGTACAAAGCAAAGGATTTCTAAGCAGGCTACTTATCTATCATTTAAGATAGAGTTTTATGCATACAGCCCTATGTTAGGCTACACCAATCTGTTCTCATGGAGCACATGCTCATACCCATGAATAGTTCCATGTGTTATTAAGATGAGGCTAGCTGCTCATGCTGATCTCCAGTCCTAGAGATTTTACAGCTTTGACAATTTGCATATTTTGTGAAAACAAAGGTTTGCTAGACTGAATCTGTATAGCTGATATGTTCATGACAATTCTCTTTTTATGGAAATGTACTCTCTCTCTCTCTCTCTCTCTCTCTCTCTCTCACACACACACACACACACACACAAACACGCAGGCATGCACGCACACACACTCACGTGTTGTTTTAGATGTAGCATTGCTTCCTGATTTCCTATGCATAATTAATTTTCTGCAAATACAAAATGATCTTTGTTTGTGCTTTGCAGATACACATCTAATGTTCTTGCTGATGCAATTTGATGACTAACAGCTAAGTCATTAGGATCTCTTGTACTACATTTGCATGGTGCATTCATTATATAATTTGCACTTTGCAGATACAACAAGTTATCAGCCGCATGTTTCCTTTTGGCAGGGGACTTTGCCATGCATACTGGGCCCCAAATTTTTGGGTATTTTATATTATATCAGATAAAGGGTTAGATATCTTGCTCAGAAAACTTGGATTGAACGTCCAAGCACCAGCAGCATCATTTACTGGTGGCTTGGTAGGGGATTCACTGCCTTTTGCGGTATTACCTAAAGTACTTTTAATATGTTCAACATGCTGTTTCTCCTTTTTTGGTCATTCATATATCAGCCCAAGTCCCACTGCAGCTGCTGTGTTCAAAATGGTCTTGATTGATTTTGAACAATATGACCTACTGATGAGGGAGAGGCATTTATGTTCACATCTTTGATCATCTGAGCAATGCCTATTGGACAGATGGTCCTATTGAACTTGATTGATTACTGAACTGATGGGATTCATTTATGGAATTAGTAGCTGAAATTGACTCTAATGATGTTTAATTTGTCGTTCTCTAATTTGATTCTCAAAGCATTGGAAAGACATAACATTATATCTCAAAATTAATCAAATGGCAGATCAACCACATGACAACCTTCATCATGGTCTTGCTTGCCTTATCTCTTTGCCTTTTTAAGGCTTGGAAGAGTCCCCAACCATGGTTGGTTGCAAGATGGGTTGCTTATGCTTATACATGTAGCTTTTTATTTGGGTGGCATATTCATGAAAAGGCATCACTCCACTTTGTCATCCCTTTTGCTCTTGTTGCAGTGCACAGTTTGGAAGATGCAAGGCATTACTTCTTGCTGGCTCTAGGTATGTTAGCTCATGCCAAAATTGTATCTGTTGAAGGATAATAGGGAGTTTCTGTGATGACTATTGAATTTTTACCAGCCAGACCTATGTTTCAGTGCTAAGGTTTATATATGTTTTACCATTCCCTTTCTTTTCATCTAGGCATCAATATATTTTCCGAACAAGCACATTGTTTCTCATGTAATGAGCATCTTGTTTGAGATGAGAACTCACCCCCAACCCCAAAATATCACACTTGCTAGCATTGGTGCATTACTTCAATGCTCAGCCAACATGGAAAGGAATTAAGAAGGCCAGCATGAAATTCTTATACAATTTATACTCTTTTTTTTTTTTAAGGTTTTGGGGGTGGGGAGATGATTAGGCTTTCATCACCAGTTCTATAAACTGATGTTGGATATTTATATGCAGTTTTATGCTTTTCACTATTTCCACTTCTATATGAGGTTCAGGAATATCCTATGAAAGTGCTGTTATTGCTATTACATTCCATTCTAATATGGCACTGCTTTTCTGCACAAATCAACAAGGATGCAGCAGCTAAAGTGACAGTATCAGCAAAGAGAGATGAACAATTGGGTTCACTGAGATCTTCAAGTGGCACTGATGAAAAAGAAAGAATCCTTATTGGGTGGGTTGGTAAATGTTACCTACTCGGTCTTTTGGCTGTTGAAATATGGGGGGCAGTTTTTGCATCCTCACCTCTTTGGTGATGAGCTTCCCTTTGTACCCATTTTGCTTCTTTCTATATATTGCGCACTGGGAATGATTTACTCATGGATATGGCAGTTGGAATGTCTCATGATATCCACCTGATTTTTAATCCCTGTGAGTGATGTTTGTATAGTATCTGAGAACACATCTCAAGCACCTTTTCTTTTTGGCTGAAATCCTCAAACAATTTTTATAATTTCGTCTACAGAACTTTCGTCGCGCAAAGCGCATCTTGAACTTGATTCAGGTTGGCTTTCAGAATTAGTGTTGTACAGTGTGGTTGATATAGCCATCTTCTGCCTTTGTTTAATAGGGAAGAAAGCGAGAAACTTATAACTGAAAGTCATCTGCACCGAAAGTCATCTGCCAATCACTGAACCATTGGCTCATGACTTGCAATTTTAGTGATAAAGGAAATAAAAGATTATGAATTGGGTGCATGGGGATATGTCCCTGTTTCATGTCTTTCCATTTTTATTGGACTATTGAAACCATTGAATGGAGCTGGTGAACCTTTTTCTTTTTTTTTTTTGAAGGAAAATTAAGGTGGAGGTTAAACCTCGGTTGCTGGGATTCAAAACTTTTTGCACTAAAACGATAACCAGTACCAGTTGAATAAAGCTGTGACTTCCTGTGACGCGTGAAAATTGTAGTAAATGCTGTTTTTAACCGCGAAATGTATCCAACAACTGAATTGAATTGAATATTGATATTTTCCCTCAAACTGAAATTTAATGCTTCCGTTGACTTTTGGGTTGGTTCATAAATTTTGGTCAACAGAATAACTACCTGTATATATGCTAATGCCCCGAGAGCTGAGGTTGAGAAAATGAGTGGAGAGAAGACATGACGAACTGGCTGAGAGTGCGATTGTAGGACGGTGAAGAGGAATGAGGGTGAAAGGGAGAGAGAGAGAGAGAGAGAGAGAGAGGAAGGAAATAGAAGAGGAATTTAAAAATGCGCTCCATTTGTCGTTTGGAGTTGGGGTTGTCAGTTTTAAAAAATGTATTTTTATATATAAGTTTAATGTTGAATAACTTTTAATATTTTCTGATTAATATATATTTAAGAAAATATATTTTTCAACAATAATTTCAATTCTAAAAGAAGGAGGCCGAGAGCTATGAGAAGTGAGAACTGAGAAAAAAAAAATTAAGAATTTTAGTATACCGTCAGTTTTATTATTTTAATTTTTTCTCACAACAATCAAATTAAATTAAAATAATTAAGATGTTCACACTATTTTATTGTAATAGATGATTTAGAAAAAAAAAATCATTTTATTTGTTATTTTAAAACATAAGAAAGTCTTAAATTCTTTTTCTAATTTAACCCTTATATATTATCATTCTTAATATATTTATCTCTTCTTATCACTTTTTTACATTCTAATTTCAATAATATTATAAGAGTATTTTAGTCAATTATTTTTTTAATCTTTATATAAAAATCTTAAAAAGTTATTAAAATGAAATGGAGGGAGTATTAATCAAATTGAATCATTTAAGTCAAATACCCATTTAATTTAACTCGTTTGCTGGCCAAGAAAATCCATACTTTAAATCTGATCATGGTCAATTTTCTTTTTTAAAGCATCGTCATGGTCAATTGTTTATAAGAAAGAAATGAGAAAAATTATATTGCAATTGTCAAGGATTTTGACGGCTCTTGCCTTAAATCTTGACTTAACCGAAGAGCCAAAGCTGCGCCTAATCGACCATTTTATTGATTCAAATCAAAAGCTGGCCCATTGTGCTGGTAAAACTGCCAAAAACCCAACCACACCAATTGGTATTATCTATACTGATTTATAGAATCCCAAGCAAATCGAGGACTCTCTCTTGGGCATAGAGCCTGATCCATTTTCTAATGGCAATTCGCGGGGAAATAGGTTCCTTTGATATCTTAACATTATTCGCGGACTAAATACCAAACCCCCATGGATTTCTACCTCCTTTTTTTTTTATTTCCTCTTTTATACTTATTTCAACTGGCATGTCAGATTAATTATTGAGTCATATTAAATTACTCTCTCCAAAATCTAAATTGGCCTCTTTTTTTAATGAAGTTATCCCAAATCTAAGAGGAGAAACACCGATGTGTTAAAAAAAAAAACTAAATTAGAAGAGATAATTAGGTATATGGAGAGCACAAGAATTTAGGTTATTTTTTTAATTTACAAATGTGAATCTTTTATAAATTATACAAAACGTATTTTATGTTTATATAAGCTATATATAAGAGATGAATCTCTTGTATATTTGACGTCAGATCCTGGAATATTAAAACGGGGTGAAATTTGTCAATTCCCTGCGTATAAATCAGGACAAGTTAAGCCTAAGCATCTCCAAGTACCCTGGGCCCTGGTGCCCTGTTTTCACTTTTTAATGGGGTTGCCAACAGTCAACAGGACCAATAGCATTTACTTCATTTTAAAACCCTTCGGCTTCTGACTCCTGAGTTTTGAGTATTTAAATCGGAAAGTTGAATGAAACTATTCCCCAAAGTCTCCTTACAAGCAAATTGATGGAAATCTCTCTTCCAAATTCCAACCCCACCAACTCTATCCTTATTATTAGGTAATTCATTCATTTGATCAACATATCTGTGTTTTGCACTTTTTTTATTCTATAATAATATAATATAACTTGTTTTGTCAACCAATTTCTTCCATTATATATTTTTTTCTTTTTTCTCATCTGGGGTTGCTTCATTTTCATCCTTTGTTTATCAAATATTCATCTGAGTTTTCTCAGGCTTCTTGCTTTTCTATCAAAAAAAATACCCTTCTTAATCATATTCCTAGTTGTGTTGTCCCGTTTCTCTGTCTATTCAGCTTTCTTCCTTAACAATAATAATCTTCAACCCTTGCCTAACTTAGTTTCCAATTTGTTATTTGGTTCCCCTGTTTTGATCTCTCCGCTATTTTAAATCCTGAAAAAGCTCCAGCCATTGAGATTATTGTAAAATGATGTGTTTTCAATACTTCAAAGACAAAACCAGAAGCAGGCAACAAAGGTCAGCACCAGAGTTGAAAGAGCAATCAAAATCTGACTATTCGGGGACACAAAGGATCTCAAAATCTTCATGCTTAGAAACTACACCGCGTGGTATACCCGAATTATATGAGGAAAAGGCTCACAACCTGCGTGTCTTCTCTTTTTCAGAGCTCAGACATGCTACCCATGATTTCAACAGACTACTAAAGATTGGGGAAGGTGGATTTGGGAGTGTCTACAAAGGCTCAATCAAGCCTGCTGACGGGAACGGTGACCCTATTGTCGTTGCAATTAAGAAGCTCGACAATGATGGTTTGCAGGTTTGAGTTCTAAACGTGTTACAATAAATAAATTTAGGATTTGAGCAAAAATATTTATTTGCAGACTGTTTCTGATATTCATAACAGGGTCATAAACAATGGGTAGCAGAAGTTCAATTTCTGGGTGTGGTGGAGCATCCAAATCTTGTCAAACTCTTTGGATATTGTGCAGCGGACGGAGAAAGAGGAATCCAGAGACTACTTGTATATGAGTTTATGCCAAACAAAAGCTTGGACGATCATCTTTTCAATAGAGCATACCCTGCACTTCCTTGGAAAACAAGATTGCAAATAATACTTGGAGCAGCTCAAGGATTGGCTTACCTACATGATGGCTTAGAAATTCAGGTTTTCTTTTACAACATTGCTATCAACCTTCTCTCGTTTTCTTTTTGTGTGTCATGTGCGATATTGCGTTGAGACCAATATCGCTTCATCTGTATCTGCATGTTCTGTCCAGGATTCAAGTTTATGCCTCAGCTGCTAACTCCATTCTCCAACACCCCCAACAACCCCCCGCGTCCCCCTCTTTCTAATTTGTCATTACTCGTGTAGGTTATATATCGAGATTTTAAATGCTCCAATGTTTTATTGGACGAGAATTTTAAACCGAAGCTTTCAGACTTTGGGCTTGCTAGGGAGGGGCCAGTGGCTGGACGAACGCATGTTTCAACAGCTGTAAGTTTTTTTTTTTAGCACTTAACATGAGCATTCATCGCCTGCAAGAATGCCTACTATTGTTGGACTCCAGCAAATTGTTATCTCCACACACACACGCGCACACACAAACCCATTTTGACAGCACCACACTTAAAAGCAATTTTATGGGTGTCCATGAACCACTTGCTTAACATTATACAATAGAACTTGGTTTTTATGACCAGGTAATGGGAACATATGGATATGCTGCTCCGGATTACATAGAGACAGGGCATCTCACGACTAAAAGTGACGTATGGAGCTTTGGAGTGGTACTATATGAGATTATTACTGGCAGGCGGTCCTTGGAAAGAAACCGCCCAAGGGTGGAGCAGAAGTTGCTGGAATGGGTTAAGCAGTTCCCTTCCGATAGTAAAAAGTTTAGGTTGATTATTGATACTCGACTTGAAAACCAGTATTCTATAGCAACAGCTCGTAAGATTGCCAAGTTGGCAGACGCCTGTTTGCTGAAGAGTGCAAAGGATAGACCAAAGATGAGTCAGGTGGTAGAGTCTTTGAACCAAATAATCCAGGATTCAGATGAAGAAGCAAACATTTCTCAGGAAAGTTTTGAATCCTCGGAAATCGATTCCTCTGAATCCAGTAAGAAGCCAAATCAACTGGAGGCCACTGAGTCTTGGAAAAGAAGGATGACTCACCTGGCTAAACTTGGTGAGCACGTGGAGGGCGCAAGTAGAAGAAGATTTATGATCATGCAGAGAGCCAAAGTGCCCTGAAAGATTTTCCATTTGTAGATTGCATAGCACTTTACTGGTATAATCTAATGGATTAATTCATTGGGAGCTAATCGGTTGGTTAGATAGGAGGGGGTATGATTGTGCCATTTGTACTGAATATGATGGCAATTTCTTTTTGTATAGAGGCCCCTTCTGTAGACGAGCAATTTAATCTTTGCTTTCTGCTTAGGCTCTGTATAAGATGCTTGATCATTAGACTATTGATCCAATGGCCTCTCCAAACTCCAGTGGATTCTTATATATATATATATATATATATATATATATCCTCCATTGAAAAAAAAAAGTATATAGACTTGTGGAGTAAAATCGCAGAAAATATTACTTCGTATTATCTAAAATTATAAAGCAGATGGCAAGCTATCAAACAATAAATTCTTCACCTGCAGTGAAGTTTCATTGCAATTTTTTAGGCATAAAAGTAAATCATATATTTTCAGGGAAAAACAACACATTTCTATTCTCTTGTATTGATGTTACCGTCCAAAATACAAAGCCAACTCTTCTAAGCTCCTGGAATACCCTTTCCTTAATAAAAAGGATGCCAAAACTTTCAGCTATCGGACCACCCCTAAAACATTTGCTGTTTTAGGTGAAACCTTGGAGTCGGATTTGTCCTCAGAAAACAATTTTGTTGTCGCATCACAAGTCTTTAGTTTCTCGCATCACAAAACGCCAAAGATCTCTGTCAGTCTTGAATTTGCACTTTACAGGTATAGGTAACTTCTTCAATTGCAAATATCATCTGACGCCACCAAGCGGCAACTGGGCAACTGAACAACGATCAAGTATATTGTGTTAGTTACGAACACTTACGTGACTGTTTCATGTCATTTACCTGGCACCAATCATCATGTTTCTTATATCATAATAAGGATTATGATGGAGCAGGGAACATTGAAGAACCAGCAGTTAAAGAGCAATAACACTGCAGGAGATCAACTACACTGTAGCTAAATCATGCAAAGCCATCTCATTCCAGGAATAAGAAAACATACTCGTGAAGACGCTTTTCTTGATGGAGAGCCAAGGCATGTAACAGTTGCAAGCCATCTGTGAATGGTAAGAAATACATGAGAAGGCTCGCCATCATCATAAAAGAACTCATAAAAATAAAATCATTAAGCCCATCTCTTTACACCTTGACAGTCAACGTCTCTCTTTCTCTCTCTCTCACAAAAAATTTCACTCCAGGCATTGAGGGCTACAAAGGACCATTTTAAACTTCATATTCAGAAAAGCTGAGGGCATGTTTCGCTGGAAGCCTTAACTCTCTCTCTCTCTCTCTCTCTCTCTCTCTCTCTCTCTAGATAAAGAATGGGTTTTTCATACAAAATAACAAGACAGAGTCAGACTCACAATTGATAATCAAGATAATTTTAAGCCATAAGTCTCTTAAATTTTTAAACCATTACAGTAAGTTGCTTAAAAATCTAAATCCTCCACCAACTCACACCACTTCAATGACAAATTTACTTATTAATCACGCCCTAAAACATAAATGATAATCATGAAGCAGAAGAACAAAACAAAAGCAAAATCCTTAATTCAAATGGAATCTGTATCTCAGGAAGACAAAAAATGCGCACAAACAGAGATAGAGAGAGAGAGAGCTACTACATTACCTCCAAGTAGAGTCTTCCAGTGATAAAGTGCACCACCATAACACCAGGCACTAGCCCAGAAATGAACTAGAGCCCATCATTTATCGGATAATTTATGGCTCCATACCAACAAATGCATGCTTGTATTTCCTCCGAAAGAAATTCAAATGTTATTGCTAATTCTCATTGTTGACAAATAGCATGGGTGAGTCTGGTCATCCCACCATAGACATTATAAACACCATATAATAACCAACAGAAATCAAGTTGTAGAAGTTTATCCAGAAGACTTGATGATGGTCATGTATACTCCTGTCCCTTTGCTCCATCTATGCCAAATCATCCATTAACTCTTGCCTTGCTTATACATTATGACAGACTCCGCCCACCTTTCTGTCTCCTTCTAGTGCTATTCAAGTATGCTGACCAGTATCCACTAATACCATCTTAACCAAAGCACTCAACTTTCCATCACGACCAGTGGGAAAATAAATCCATTGCCACAAAATGTTGCAAAAGATCCTTGCAAACCATAAGAACTAAAGTCCTGGAAACTTATCTGCAAATCAAAATTTCAGGATCCACTAAAACCATTTTCAATCAGTTTATGTGGATCCAAACTTGTCTTCCTGTTAGGTGTACTTCTACGAAAATAGTCATATGTAATATACATAAGGGAGTCCAGAAACAGGCTCTTTGCAGAGGTTGCTCTTAATAGTTCTACTTTGTTTTGCAACTTAAGGTAGGCTTTATCCATAATTTTATACGAAACTTTGTCGAAAGCAAAGGAGATCTCGCTTAACTTCTGACCCCAAATTAAAGTTTTCTCAGGCATCCCTTGCTTGCAAAAGTGAGACAGTAGTAAATTGGTTGTAACAACATTTGGAACAAAAGCCATCTTAAGCAATTTCGCAGTTAAAATCATAGCACGATCCAGTATGTCAGTACAAACAATATTCATCATGGTGTTGTATGTTACCGTGTCTGGGACAACACCCACTGAAATAAGGTCATCCAGTATCATCACAGCCTTACTTGTTTTTCGAGTACTATAAAGTCCATGAATACATATATTATAGGTGGTGATATCTGGGCCCCATCCACTAGCATACATTTTATTCAAAAACTCATCCGCACCAACCATGTCAAATGCTTTACAGTACCCACCAATCAATGTGTTATAAGTGACAATATCAGGGGTTAGCCCAATACGATGCATGTCTGCAAAGACTTCAATTGCAGACTTCATTCTGCCCTCTTTACAAAATCCATTAATGATGATATTGATTGTAAAAATATCAGGAAGCAGACCCTTTTGCCTCATCTCCCTCTCCAGCTTCAATGCTTCATGAAGCTTACCACAGTTGCAAAATCCATGGATCAACGAGTTATATGCATAATTGTTAGCCACAAACCCTTTCCTTGACATATCTAAAAATACGTCATATGCCTCCTCCACTAGACCAGCTTTGGAAAGGCCATCAATAAATGCTGAGATGGCAACAGCATCAGGATATATCCCCCTGGCTTCCATCTCATACCACAGACTATGTGCCGCAATAATATCCCCCGCCTTGAAGTACCCATCCAAAAGCACTGTAAAAGCCACTTTATTTATGGGAAAGCATTTCTCTATCATCTTATACAAGAGTTCCCGTGCTTCTTGCAGTCTCCCATTCTTGGATAAACCCAGAAGCAAAGAACTGCAAGTTGAAGATGAGGGAACTAGACCAAACATAACCATGACTTTATATGCTTTATTGGCATTCTCTTCTAATCCTGCCTGGCTATAAGCTGCAATTACTGAATTAAAAGCAATTACACTTAGAGGTATTCCTTTCTCAAGCATATCCTCTAAAAATTCCATGGCCTCATCCAACCGACCAGCCCAACACAACCCCGCAACAGAAATATCATATAATGAACAATCTGGAACCAAACCTCGAACTGATAAATCCCTCAACAACCTGAGACTATCCTCTTCTCTCCCATACTTGCAATGCCCTGCAAACAATATATTAAAAGTTGTGCCATCAGGAGCTATACCCCTGTTCCTCATTTCTTCATACAGGATGTTTGCTTGACCAACGTCCCTTGCCTTAACATATCCATTCATTAGAGTGTTATACATTCCAACATTTGGAGAAACACCCACCTCTTGGATCTCGTCAAAAATCTTCCTTGCTTCCTTCACATTTCCCTGTTTGCAGAATGCGTTTATTACAGTGTTGAATGTAATTAAGCTCGGTTTACAACCATTCTTAATCATCAAATGCACCAACCCAAGAGCATCTGAAGTCCTTCCACTCATACAATAAGCACTAATCAAAATGTTATATGTATAAACATCTGGTTCACAACTAAACTTTTGCATAACATATAACAAACTCTCACCAATCCTGGCATATCCTTTTCGACAAAAAGAAAGAATCATTACATTGAAATTACTATTGCAAGGGCGAGGACCTTCACGAATCATGCCCCTCAAAAGCTTCCAAACACTACCATAATCACCCACTCTAAGCAACAACCTGAAAAGAATTGTTATTGCTGACAAACTTGGCCTCACGTCCACCTCCCTCATCCTACCCACAATATCAAGTGCCTCGTAAACCATCTGCACATTCAAAAAACCCCGCATAAGAGTATTGAGGACTGAGAAATCCGACTCATATTCATAGTGATTGGCCCACATAAACTCCACCAACTCTGTACTCCTGCTAGCCCCGATTCTCACAATAACCCAAGAAATTACATCTTGTGCGAGGAGCTGAAGATTCTCGGCAGCCAAGACATGCGCGGCGATGCAACATGACTTAACTGTAGTATCGGAGTCGTTTTGAAATGCGAATTTGAAAAATGCAAATGCAGAATGACGGGATTTGAATAGTTTCATGATATTCACTAGCAAATAAGGGCAAAATTTAAGGGAAAATCCCTTCAAAATGTATCCTTTCCGTTGTTTGATTAGTTTAGATAATCCGACAACTATTAATCGACGGTCATTCGAATTTAAAGAGCTCAAATAATCATAATTGGGAAAATTAAAAGGAGAAAACTGATAAAAAAAATCGAAGGTTTTAAAATTGGACGAGTGAGAGGAATAAGAATTGGATGGAGAGAAATGAAGGTTTAGGGTTTTAGGGACGTAAATGACATTGAAAAGGGAAAAAGCCTGTGAGTGGGTAAGGAAATGGAAAGAATATTGTACCTTGAGGGAATTACCCAGACGGAACACTTTAGCAGACATCCGGCGCCGCTGGAGAGTGGCTGAAGAATTTTGCGTTTGGAGGGAAGAGTCAGCAGCGGCGCATTGTCGCATGAAGAGAGAGCTGTAGATGGTGGCAAGGGATTGGACCAGAGTGATTTATTGGGCCGCCCACAAATGCGTAACCCAAACTTGGAAATTTCTATCTTGCAGAGAGAGAGAGCATGATCCCAGCATGTCACAAAGTGAATTAATACACCCAATCAATAAATATATAACATATTATACTAAATTATTATTCACACCATTAAAACTAAAATTGCTCTGTTAAAAGACCTAACAAAATAGATATTAGATCCGCGTTTTCTCTCAACTTTTCTATCTAGAGTTCTCTGCACAATTCTAATTTCCAAAGGAAGTCTGCCTCTTGATCGTCGATCCTTCCCTTACCTCCTTAGATCTGTATTTTTTTTTTTTTCTTAACTGTTTTGTTTTAATTGTTTTGCTTTACTTTAGTCTCCTTTTATGGAGAGTTAGTAACCCTCCATCAAATGCGGCTTTTGTTGCATGGTTATGGGGAAGCTCTGCATGTTGGTCCTTGGACCTTCATGTTGCTGGTCGAAGACCATTAACGCAGTTTTCCCTACTGCTTGTTGTTATATTTTAGTGAATGGTTATAAGGGATCTCCTTGCTTTGGCTGGTAGCTCAAATATCCATCTAGTGCTTACTTGGGTGGTTGCCAATTGTGAATCTGTCAAGCCTCTCTTGGCTCATCAGCATTCTATGATCCATATCTATTTGTGTTGGCTTTAAGTCTGGTTTCCAAGACTATTTGTGACCTGAAGCTGATATAGTTTGAGATCTCTACATAGTTGTTACATTTTCTATGTTTCAGTGGAGCTTTCTCTATTAAGAGCTTAGTTGGAGGAAATTTTTTGAGATAAAGGACGAGTTTTTAAAATATCATATTTGTTTAGAAGAAAAGTTTCTTAAAGAACATAAAGTCTTTAAAGATTTCAAAATATCTTAAACCCTCATTTTTTTCAACTTATTAAATTGGTAAGTTTGGAGTTTGGAGACATGGCTACCTTATCTTTCGTTATTTTATTTTATAAAACCTTTCCTCACTCTGTCAAAACAAACTCTGTAAACGACCTTAAGTGGCTGTCTTTGCGATAGCTGGATAGAAAATCCTAGTAAGGCGACGAGTGCTCCTTCTTTTTGCCGGGTTTGATGTATTCAGGTTTGCTTACCCTATATGTTTAAGGTTTTTAGTGAGGGCATGATTTTAGAAGGGCATGAGTTTTAGTGTTTTAGTTAGACTATCTAAGTATAGGGCCTTTATAATTGGTTTGAATCATATATTTCACTCTTTATAAATGAAATATGCTTATTTCAATAAAACAAAAATTGCTCTACTAAATCAAAAATTCCTTTATAATACTAGCAGTTACCTTTTGTCTTCCCTCATTCAACACATCATTTTCTAACTCACTTTATGAAATGATCTGATGATGCTTATAGCATAGCACACCAAAATCATTATTAGTTCATGTATTGATTAGATCAGTCCATTATAAATTTAAGATACAAAATGTTTAATAAGACACATCTATTAAATACTTGAATCCCACGTCTTTATATTTAGAAAATTCATCATTTATTATTTATATTTTTTTCTTAATTTTTTTTTAACATATTAAGCTTCTGTTGATTTTTATAAGATATATGCTAATATTTATAATTTTTAATAATTTACATGACACTTTTGGAAAATTATTAAATAAAATAAAAGTGAGGAACTTCTATATCAACTTGCAATTGCAAAGCATTCTCTTTGAAGCCTGATGCGAACGTTGTTTAGATGTTTTTAGAGCTTTGTTGAACCTCTCGGTTATTTTTATGGGTTTTAATTGCTCTTACAGAGCCACTTAATACAACAAATGAAAATAAATACCTAATTATTGAAAAAAAAAAAGTATAAATGATTAACCTTTAATTTTTGTATACACTTCAGCATAAGCTATAAGCAAACTTGCACTCATTTATGTTAAACCTTTTGAACATCTTTCAAAAAAAGAAAGACCCTTTTAAACATCTCTTTATGTATGCAAAGCAATTGAAGGCAAAATCATATTTTTTTTTCCTTTTATTTATTTATTTATTTTGAAAAGCTTCAATCAATCCATCTTGTCCAAAACTTCATTGCAGCGCATGGGAGGGAAGAAGAAATGGAGAACGGAGAAAGCATCATTTGAAATAGTGACATTATTGTAGTACGTATGTGGAAGCGGAATAAAAAATGGTGGACAAAATAATGGATCGACGCTCTTTTTGATTTCACAGCCTCAGAATTTTCCTTCGGCAATACAAAATATCCATCCACATCCATCTTTATGAACATTTCAACCACCAATTTAAATAAAAAAAGATAATTAAAAAAAAAAAAAAGCGATGGGCCTTGCTTCCTTTCCATCTCTCAAAGCTTAATTAGCCCCCGCCCATCACTCATTACTTCTTTACAGATGAAGAAGAATGAACATCCGCAATTCTTTTACATTGGATTATGAAAATTCTAAATTGGCTTAGCCGCTTGTGGCCTAGTTAATTAGTATTCCTTAAGCAACAACAACTGTGCCTGTCCGTACAGTTTTATTGGGGGAATTCTCCTCTGCCTCCGATTTCCTCAGAGATCTACTAGAAGAAGAGGACAGTTTCCAGTTCTTCTTCTTCCTCGACTCATCCATCTCTATCTGCTCTTGTCTGCACTCTTTGCTACAAAACGGGGTATTCCCTCTGCAAAATTCAATTCCAATTCCAATCAGAAAATAAATTAAAATAGCCAACCAAACAGAGCAGAGAAAAAGGGAACGAGGGCTATCTAACCTGTACATGAAGATGTCAGAGTTGCAACCAAGAGGTTTCCGGCAAAGAAAGCACGCTTCGAGGAAGTAAGGCTCGTGACCGTAGTAAGACATGAGATCGATCTTTTATGTAAAAGAATGAAAGAAAACGATGCCTACAGCTCTGGCGAGCAGAAGTGAAAAGGAGAAGGAGGAGAAAGCAATTCTGGGACGGAGGACAAAACCCAGCAGGGCAGTGGATGTATATAAAGTAGACTTCAAAAGAATCAGGTAGTGGATGGACCACTATGTATAGGTGGTCTACGGCAGCCACGTTCCTTGCTTTAGTATGAAAAATGAATTTGATTGGTCGGAAAGAAAATAAGATAAAAAAAGAATTCCCAGGTAGGGTAAAGTAAATATATTAAAACCAGCGGCCATCTCACGGAATCCAAGGGGTGGTACTGGTTTTCTATTGACGAATGGTATTTAGTGCATGCATCTCTCATCTTTCTGGAAAGTTACTTATTTCTTGACCACTACTACTTACTACTTTTTGTATATTTTATCATTTGGTGCCCTTTTTTCTTTTTTTATAAAGTGGTATTTCTTTTCTAGGACGTTCAAGTTTCTACCTAAAATCAAATTTATTTGCAATCATGCTCCATCTTTGTTTTTCAACATATTAAGTGGGATAAATTAAAATAATATTGAGCTCAAATATGCTTAAATATTTTTTAGCCCTAAATTGTATTAATATATATATATATATTACTTTAAATAAAATATTTTTATTTGATATCTATGATAGAACAGAATTAGTGAACAATTTGAAGCTGAGCTCGTACTATTTCATTTATACTTTGCTAACAGGAATCGAAATATTTTCGGGAAGGGCTTGGTGATTTGTATATAGTCGGAGGAGCAGGATGGCAACTGAAAATTTGATTTCAGTCCCACAGCCAGTGGACCACTTGTCAGTTACTGCCACCGTGGACCTGATGATGAGAGGCCCCACAATCCCATAAACAACAATAAAAACGAACTTGGAGTTGAGTAGATGTAGGCCCCACGACCACCCAATAAAACCAACAAAACGCCATGGAATCTGGGACCCACCTGATGCAACATCAAGCTGGCTCTACTTTCAAGGTCCATGTCTATCGGCCCCACAACCAATTCCCGTGTCCCTCGCTCAAACGTCTCTCTTCACACGTGCGGGCTCATGGGGTTACCACACTAACCAGCGCAACGCTACATCATAAAAGGCTCCATCTACGTGGCAACTCATTACAAAAAGAAATGCTGTCATTTATTGGGAAAGCTCGCGATACTTGAGGTATATCAGATCAACGGTAGAGAAGCTGCCACGACGGGAAATCGATGATGGGCTCAATTATTTGGGTGGTACGGCTGAGAAATTACACAGTAAAAGGGGATAGCATACTATATCATTACTAAAATTAAAATTAAAAAAATTATTTAATTATCAAAATTTTTTAGATTCATTTTATTATTATAGAATAAACTCTATGAAATAATTGATGTTGAGTAAAATTACTGGCGTCTCCCCACACGTCGGAGCATGAGCATGTGGCCTGCTAAAATGACAGTGCTTTCCGTGGTCAAGGAGATATGCCGCGCTCAGACTGGCGTCCGTGGGTACTATTTTTTTTCCGCCATTTTATCATCAGGCTGAATTTGTTTAACAAAGAAAAAATAAAGCTGGAATTTTTTTTTTCCACGGAGTAAGAGGGGGCCGCCGGTACGGATCTTTATAATTTAATTACGTGAAATGACCCATCCAGTTATAAACATTCAACACTGCCTATCAAACAGATTTAAAAGAAAAAACAAATAAATACGCCCTCAATTTTTGATATTGAGATTTTAGATTAAAAAATATTTTTTAAAATATTTATTTTAAAAATTTTATAATTAAAAAAATTAAATAGTAAATTAAGAATAATAACAAATAGACTCTATCTATAATAATATTGTACATCTTGTGCGACTATTTTACTTTTCTAAATTTTCATTTATGCTTTTTAAAATTTACTTAAGCCTGATTTTTAAATATTTATATTTCATTGTTTTTTTTTTTTTTTTGGAACAGCTCATTTATTATGTTATTGATGCATTATTATGAGTAATGGAGCTCGAAGAGTATAAGGGATTTCTTTTGGTAAGAAGAGACATGGATAAAGTGACGGCTCAGCTGTAATGATTAAAGATATGGAAAATAAAAGAATGTTATTTGGGTTAAGAGGAAAAATATTTGGAGAAAAATTATTTTTTTTAATAATAAAATTATAATTTTATCTTTAAATGGTTAAAAGAAAGAAAATATGAAAATATTTTAATAATTTTAAATATTTTTATTTTACTTTCTCTTAATTTGAATAAAAAATATGAGTGAAATCTAACTTTTATTTTTCTTTCAAAATTTTATTTTTTTATTTTTTATTTTTTGATTAAATATAAATAAATAAATAAATAATAAAATTATTTTTCACTCAAATTTTCTTTCTTACCTTATTTTTCTTCAATTCAAACACAATGTTAAAGATACTACTTAAGTTTTTCTTTCTTTTTTTTTTTTTGACTATAGAAGAAGCTAGATGTCAAGCAATATCTTGAAGTAATCTATAAATAATTAATTCGCAAGATGGTTTAGAAAAACACAAAATAGATTTAGAAATTAACAAGAGCCGCCTTTTCTTTTATTTTGGGACTAAAAGGCCCACCACTTCTCAGAGATCTTGCAGTGGTAAATGTGACACATTTTTCTCTTTTTTACTCTTTATTTATTTATATTAAATTTGGCTGCTTTTGGGACATAAGTATCACGTAAGTTTTGGGGCATACACGAGGATGGGTTTATTTTTTCGTTTAGTACTCTCAACTTACATGTTTAACAGAGCTTGATCTATTTTGCATTCACTTTTTTCTAATTTAATAACAAATTTATTTAAAAAATAATTAATTTTTAGAGATATTATGACCAACATAAACTTTAGAATTGTAAAATTTTCAGTAAAAAAAAATTTTAATAATTATTAATATTTTGTATAATATAAGATTTTAATAATTGAAATTTTTAAAAATATTTAAATTAAAATTCATATTTAATATGATAAATTAATTTTTATATAATAAATATAAAAAAAATAAAAATAAAAAAATTATACCACATTATAATTTTTTAATTACATTTATTAAGGGGGTGTTTGGTTTACCTGTTGGGTGTAGCTGATAACTGATGGACACCCAAATAGATAAATTATAGTGTTTGGCAAGCTCAAAAATAGAAATGATAGCTAACAAGAATCGATATGATACCCATCACTGCGGTTTGTATCACTCTATTTTTAGAAATTGCTTTCATCACCGGTGATAGCTGATTTGGTTTTATTTTTTATTTTGACCATATTATCCTTTTTATTTAACTTAAAAATTAATATTATTAGTATTTTAACTTTGTTAAAATATTTTTTATTAATAACATAAAATATAAAATATTTATTTATATCTAAAAACTTAAAATTAATTATAATTTTTTCTATTAACAATAATAATTATTTTATTATTTTATCTATATTTTTAAAATTATTTAATTATCTTAAAAAATAATTATTTTCTTATTTCAATAATAAAATAAATGATATAATATAATAGATTAATAATTATATATTTATTTAAATAATATAATATATTAATTTAATAATTATATATTTAATTTAATAATAAAATAAATAATATAATGTAATAAATTTATAATTTTATATTTATTTAAAAATTAAATAAATTATATGATATATATTCTTATTAGTCATTTCACGTATTAACATCAACAGCTAAATATAATTTTACCAAACACTTAACATAAAACAGCTATCATTAGCTATCGATTATCACCATCATTATGAATATGTATCGCCTAATGCCTATCAACAGATTCAATAGTTAAACCAAACAGGCCCTAAGTTAGGTGATACACAGTTCCAATTTGGGCTTCAGCACAGTGGGCATAATTTGGTGTGCATAGTGCTCTCAACACTAATTGCAGTTCGGCCTGTGAGCGCAGTGTTAAGAGCACTAAGCACATCAACTCCCATTTGGGCTTCAGCTTTCTCCAGATCAGTTGAGGCAGAGCCCTGCTTCTGGTTAAAATCTGCAACTCCCTCTTGCACTAGGCTGGCATCAATTTGATCAAGTGGCGCACCCTCAACAGCAATTATATCTGCAAAAGAGTTTGCGTGGATGAATGCAAAGCCACTGCCAACAAAATACTTTGTCACTTCATTCCCTTCATGCACATATAACACCCCAGGTTTCAACTCTGCAATTGTTGATACTTGTGCAGTAAGAACACCCATTTGCCCTGTTGTTGCATGAGTTATGACCACGTCAACCTGCACAAAGAATTTGAGGAAAGTAACACTTGATGGTCATGAGATATTACCTTTAGCTCTATGATTTTAAGGAGTTTTTCTAACAGATACAATCATACTATAAAGACAGTCACTCAAAGAGAGAGGGAAAATGGCAGGGGAAAGAGAAAAGGAGTGCCACAGTAGAAGTCCGGCAGAAGGGTGCATGATAATAGAAATGCCAAATCAAGCTTGTTTTAGGTCATAAGTAGAATCCCTTTGAAGAAGTAAATTTTACAACAGAAGTCTATATCTGTATTAGGTTCATAGAGTGAACTACAGGAATAAGAAAGGAGTAAAAGGAAACCGTTATGTTCACTTCACATTAGCAGATACTCAATGAGAAGTAAAATAATGTCTGAGAATTTTACGATCAGAATGCGTTGAACAGCAACAGGATTAAGAACTCTCATAAATTCCTATAGTAACTTCCACCAAGCACAGTAATAATACACAAGTATGAAAAAAATTTAGAGCTTGATTGTGGAAATGCACTAGGCATTTACCAATCTCTAACAGTTAATTCTACATGAAATTTAAAACAAGGGTTGCCATTGATTTACCATTGAGTTCATTTCAACACGACTATGTATGAGTCTAACCAACCTAATTCACCAGCTAGATAGAAGAAATTTTCTCCATTCGGCCTGCTTAGAGCAAAATTGCTATAGTATGAGATCAAGATTCAACCATGATACAAAAAACAAGGAAAAAAAAAAAAAAGAAGCTATATTCTAAGTGCTTAGAAAACTCAGCCATAAAATTGTTAAAATGGAATGAAGTAAAAACATCCAAGAAGCTCAAAAATGCAGAAAATAATTCAGATAAGTTGTTTCCTAATCAACTTTTCCTAAATTAATATAGCATTTCTGTCCTAATCAACCAGACAATCAAAGAAGAGGACAAATTTTTATTCACATTGATGGAGACAGAATTAAAGAAAAAAAAAAATAAAACTCAACATTGATTCTAACCCATATTCATCCAATTATAGAATCTCCATATTTGTTTCTCTGTTCCTCGAATTAATCATAAGTTGTTGACATGAATTATAACAATAATTCATAATAATGTTCCAAATTGTTAAGATTGACAATATCTTTAAAAGAAGTTCGAAAATCAATGTAAAATGGTAATATTTTTATTACTATTCTAATCAATAACAACTTCCTTAAAAAGGTTTGCTATTTAAATATTTAATATGACCACTTTTAGCTAAAAGACTTAACTCTTTATATAAATATATCTGATATAAATCTTTATGTAACAAAAATTTATATAATTATACAGATTCATTATTTTCTTTTAATATATTTTTCTATTTCACAAAATAGAAAACTATGCATTCGCGCTGATTCACATTTGTAATCCAATTCACTTACCAATAAAATAAAATGGATTACGCACTCATCTCTTTAGTGGACAACTCAGAAGCATAGGGGAGCACGAAGTTAACGGTGAGTTTTGGAGGGATAGAAAAAGAAATAGGAGGGTGGGACTGCATGAAGTCTTGGGTGACTCTCTATTTGGGATCACTTTCTTCCATGCTCTCGACTAACCTGGAGTCCGTAATCTGAACGTTCAGAATATAAGAGATCTTGACACTTAAACACACACATATTACATATAGACTTTTAAAATTTAAGTTTTTATTTAAAAAAATATATAAATTATTTTTTTATAATTAATATTAACATATAAATATATAATTAAATAATTATTAATACTATATATATATATATATATATATAAAAGCTAAAAACTCAAAATTATTAACTAAAATTTGATACACTTATATTTTTCATTAATTGACAATTGAGATAATTAAAAAATAATAATTTTATTTAAAATTTTCATTTTAATTATAAATTCAATTTTTATGAGACTTGTTACTATAATTAAGAAATAAAAAAACTAATATATTAAAAACTCATATTAAAATATTAAATTCATGCGACATTTTCAACTTTATCAAATATGCTAGAAAATTGTATTTTTATTTTAGAGGTATTCAACTTTTAATTATATTTTTTACTTAATGCGTTTACATTATTTTCTATTATCATGTATATTAAAAAAAATTTTTACTAATTATTTTTTGAGTTAAAAATTGTAATTTTATTTTTAAAAATATTTATTTACAGAATTTCTTATATCTTTATTTTAATTCAAGCAATTATTTTGATTTAAGTCAAATACTATTGATAAATATATGCTAGCTAAAATTTTTGCTAATATATAAAGAAAATAAATAAGTTAATCAATTAAAGTTTACTTAATTTATGTCGAATAAAAAAATAAAAATTTAAATTTAAATTATTATCGAGTAATGTGTAGACAGATGAGATTTTTTTTTTTTTTTTTTAACTTTAACCAAATTATATCAAAATTATGGGTCCACCTTACATATTACTCAAATTTTACTTTTATTTTTTTAAAAGTAGATTTAACTCAATTTAAGTTATTAAAAATTTTAATTTTCTTTTGTAAAATTGTATATTTTAAATTGACTCAAATCGTAAATTAAAAACTTTAATTGTATTTTTTAAAATTACACAGTGAAATTATCTTCTATTTTCAATTAAGATAGCTGATTTTATATTTTCAATTTTTAATTAAAATGTCTCTCTTAGAATAATTAAGTTGATATTCTAATTGCACATTTGAATTGACTTCCTATTTAAGACATAAAATTACATAAATAAGTTAATTTATATCTTAAAGACAGCTAGTTTTCCATTTGTAATTAAGATGGCTTCATCTCCCTTAACACAAGGTCCTATAATCCTTTACCTTCTCTTATTTCTGAGTCTAAAATGAATTGAATAACCTCTGGTTATTGTGTATGGACTTGCAAATAGTAGATAAAAAAGAGATTTTGGTTGTGAAATAGCAGATGGGGAGGAGTCGGTCAAAAAAAAAAGTGAAAGATGGGCGGTATCAATTCATAATTTGTCTAGGAATTGTAACTAATTGAAATTTTGGTTTGATTTAGATTCGATTCTTTACTCAACTCAACTAAGTCTTTATCTCAAAAATTTGAGGTCGGCTATATAGATTTTCTTCCTTCACTCTAAATAATTTTGAGTTAAATCCTTTGAAATGTGTAATGCTTCTAGGTCTTGTTGTACTACTCTCCTCCAAGTCAATTTAAGTTTACCCATTTTTTTTCTTTCTATCCTCTACCTTAATGTACTCTATTTGTCTAACTAGAGCCTCTGTATGTCTACGCTTCACATGACCAAACCACATCAATATCCCTTCTCTCAATTTATTCTCAATTGGTACTACTTATACTTTTTCTCTAATCCACATTATAAGATGTGACGAAATTTTTACGCTGATTGTCACCTACCACAACTCTCCTCCTTTATCCTAACTTGAAACCGGTTAAGCGTAAACTACTTAAACGGAGTTGATTTGATTCTTTTCTATTTTATTTTAATTTGATTTAATTATTTAATACTTTGATTTCATCTCAGTTCTTTGCGATTCTGATTTAAATTTTAATTTTTTAAATAATTTTATGTATTTATTTTTACTAAAAAAAATACTCAAATTGCCATTTAACCTTTACAATTAGTTATATATATATATATATATATATATATATATATATATATATATATATATATATATATATATATATCATGTAACATGCATTTTAACTATTTAAATATATAATATTTAATTATAATATACATATATAATTAAACATATTAATATAATATAGTGATACAAGTATATTACATAATATACCTTTTAACTATTTCTTACTCATATAATATTAATACCTATGAAGTACACCACTACATATATTAAGAATTAAATATATTATATAATATATTAGTACACTTTAAAATTAAAAATTATAAAATAATTTAATTTATTTATATTTAAAATTATTAAGAAAACAAAGAGAAATAAAAAATAATATTAAATTATATATAATACACCATTATAATATATATATATATATATATATATATATATATAATCTCAATTGCATATAAACGTATATATTTAACATGAAATTTATAAATTTTAATTTATAAAATTAAAAATTTAAACAATTAAAATTTTTAATTTTTTCACATCAGGGACTATTTGTTGATGAATCAAAACCTCACTAATTATTTTGTTTCATATTGAAATTTATAAATAATTGACATTTTGATTTTTTTTAATTGATTCTAATTTGGATATAAAATTGGATAGAGAGACTAATTATAGGTTTTTTAAAATATTAATGATTAAATAGGTGAGTTTTAAAAATATATAGACTAATATGTAGATTTAATAAATCTTAGAATTAATCTATAAGTTTTATCAAATCTTAAAAATTAAATTATTACAGATATAAAATATAGTAAATGACATTTTTATTATTTTTGCTAAGACTAATAGTGTCACGACCCAACCTATGGGCCGGACCGGCACTAGGACCTGGGCCAGCCTAAAGCCCCCGAGGCCCGTAGTAAGCATAACTGTTCATTAACCCAACTCTAAGGCCCATTTGGGCCCTATTTCAAGAAATCAACCGGACAGAGTCCGACCATAAAGTGAACCTTTCAACGGGGAGTTTTTGACTCACCCGACCTGTAAACAAAATATATCATCAATTGGGGAGCTCAGCTCACCCTCCACATACTCATATCATCATAAAAATAAATGGAGCTCAGCTCCCTCATCCAGTCCATCAAACATGCATATAATAATTTTACAGGTCCACAATAATAATTTAGTTTACAGACCCAAATCAAATAAACATTTCTAACACATGCGGAAATTCTAGGAGTAAATAAAATTACACAAATATTGATAAACAACCTGCGAGGAAAGGAAGCAGGTTAACCTCAAAAATATCCTCCTGTGGCCTGGAAAAATATTGAACAGGAGTGAGCATTCGACTCAGAGAGTAAAATATCAATTTTAACCATAATCTCTATAACTATCTAAAACTAATGCAACCTGTGGAATGAAATGCAACATCAGCAATAAATTCACATCATAGCATCAAAAAGGTAATTTGGAGCACTCACGCACCCTGTAGCATCAATCATAATATATGGGAGCTGATCCCCTATACAGCTCTCTTAAATCCAACCTGGTGCCAGCGAAGAACTCAGCTCGGACTTCCACTTAATAACCAAATCGAGGGTCCCAGCGAAGAACTCAAGCCGTGACTACCCCTCGAAGGATCGGGTCCCAGCGAAGAACTCAAGCCGTGACTACCCGTCCTATCCATAGTCCACACCACATCACACGCACGCCAACGCACACACACTGCTCCAAATTACCGCAACAACATTCATGGCACTTTAACAGTTATCAATGCAACATAAATCGTGCCTAGAGTTTTTACTACATAAATATATGCATATAAGTGATGCATGGGCATGCTGAACATATAATAATATCGAAATTACAATTAAAATTAATATTTTACTCACAGACTTGACGACAATCACTGTGGCGGCTGGGCGGAGGAAGAAGGTTGTCCCGGCTCACCTGACAATTTTATTACAATCATTTAATAGATTTGACTCAATACAAACAAAGAAAAAGACCAATACGTCCTAAGTCGTGCCGAAAATCCGGCAGAGTCTCCCCTATATCTAGGACCTACCCAACCTGTAAAAGGGCTCAAAACACACTTCTATATCCACAATCCATATATCCACAACTCAATCACATCACACAGCCCCTCCTGGGCCCATCAAATCAATCATCCATCACAATATGTAAAATTTCAATTTAGTCCTTATAATTGATCATTTTTACAAAAACTGCTCAAATAAGCTCTAAAAATTATAAAACTCTGCCCCGCGGTCCTTAGAAATATTACTAAGCTATTGCAAAAAGAATCGTAATTTTCTAAGCTACCACGAAAATTTTATGGATTTTTAATCCTATTTAAGCACTAGAAAATTATGAAAAAAGCAAGGTTCGGGTTTACCTTTGCCGATTCTGACTTCGGGAACGTGCTCGGGATGCTTAACAATGGTGGGGTAGCCAAAATCTCGATCCAATTCGGAGACTTTTCCTAGTGGTTTGTTCGGCGGAAATTCAGCATCCGGACAACTGTCGAATTTCCGCGAATTGAGGATACCTACACGAAGCCCAATAATAAGATATAAAAAATCAGGGGTGTTACAAATAGTGACTTAATTGTGATAATAATAGCAATGACTAAACTGCAGGTTTAATAAAGTACATGATTACACATTTAAAAATATAAAGACTAATATATAGATTTCGTGCTAAACTCTTCCACTTGTTGGCTCCTCCACAAAACCTTAACCATAGGGATCTGTTTTGATCTTAGCTGTCTCACTTGGTAGTCTACTATGGCTACAGGTTGCTCCTCAAATGTCAAGTTCTCTTTTAGCTCTATTACATCTGGTTGTAGTACATGAGAAGGATCTGGAATGTATTTCCTGAGCATGGAGATGTGAAACACGGGATGAACGTGAGAAAGGTTGGGTGGTAGCTCCAACCGGTAGGCAACTGCTCCAACTCTATCAGTAACCTCAAAAGGTCCAATATACGGAGGTGCCAACTTGCCCTTCTTTCCAAATCTCATGACTCCCTTCATCGGAGAAACCTTCAGGAATACATAGTCGCCTACTGCAAACTCCATATCCCTCCGTCTGGGGTCTGCATAACTCTTCTGCCTACTGAAAGCTGTTTTCAATCGTTCCCTGATTAAAGGAACTATCTCTGAAGTGTACTGCACTAGGTCTATATCATGCACCTTCGCTTCTCCCATTTCTGTCCAACACAGAGGAGACCTACACTTTCTTCCATATAGTGCCTCATAGGGTACCATCCCTATGCTGGAATGGTAACTGTTGTTGTAGGCAAACTCCACCAAAGCTAGCTGATCATCCCATTGACCTCCAAAATCCAAAACACTCATGCGAAGCATGTCTTCCAGTGTTTGGATTGTCCTTTCGGACTGTCCGTCTGTCTGAGGGTGGAAAGCCGTACTGAAGTTCAACTGTGTGCCAAGTGCCTCCTGCAACTTTCTCCAAAATCGAGAAGTGAACTGGGGCCCTCTGTCAGATATTATGGAAGCTGGAACTCCATGCAATCTGACGATTTCTCGAATATAGAGTCGGGCGTACTGTGCAACAGAATATGTAGTCTTCACAGGCAAGAAATGAGCTGATTGGTTAGGCGGTCTACAATTACCCATATCGAATCATATCCTCGCGTGGTACGAGGCAACCCAGTCACAAAATCCATAGAAATCATTTCCCACTTCCATTACGGGATAGGGAGCTCTTGCAACTTCACGGCGGTCTCGTGTTCAAACTTCACCTTCGACAAGTCAAGCACTTGGACACAAAGTCTGCTATGTCTCTCTTCATGCCATTCCACCAATAGCTATCTTTCACATCATGGTACATCTTGGTGGAACACAGGTGGACATTATGCAGTGTATAGTGTGCCTCGCATGATTTCATTTACGAGATTGTCCACATCGGGCACACATATCCTAGAACCTTGCACTAGGGCACCATCATTGGCAAATCCAAACTCACCACCTTCACCTTCTTTGTACTCTTTCTATGATCTTCATTAATTGTTGGTCTCGTCTTTGGAAAATCTAACTCTGTCCCGTAAGTTTGGCCTCACTAAAAAATGAGCCAACAATACCCCCTCATCTGAAAAATCTAGGATTAAACCTTGATCCATCAACTCATGTACTTTCTGAATCAACGGTCTCTTCTCTGCTGAAATGTGCGCCAAAGCGCGGAAGATTTTACGCTTAAAGCATCTGCTACTACATTGGCCTTCCCAGGTGGTGCTGGATGGTGCAATCATAGTCTTCGTAAGCTCCATCCATCTCCTCTGTCTCAAGTTTAAATCCCTCTGTTGGAAGATGTACTTCAAACTCTTATGGTCGGTGTATATCTCGCACACTTCACCATACAGGTAGTGTCTCCAGATTTTTAGTGCAAAGACTACAACCGCCATTTCCAAATCAAAGGTCGGATAGTTACCTTATGCCTCTTGGTGCCTTGAAGCATAAGCCACTACTTTTCCATTCCACATCAAAACACACCCTAGGCCAACTCTGGGCGTCCACGATTACCACGGTATATCCTTCACCGCTCATAGGTAGTGTTAACAGGCGGTGGTTAGACACTCCTTATCCTCGTTATTATAACTGACTCTATCGAGCTCTCTTCCTGTCCTTTGCATCTTATCCACTTCCCTTTTCCTATTTTTGGTATTGTTGGTATCTTTTCAACCTGCTGTACTTATTCCTTAATTTTAGTCCTATCTCATCCTTACACCTTTTCCTTCAAAGACGTCTATCCCACCATCAACTTTAACTTTCTTTTTATTTCTTAGTCTTATCTTGATTACTAGTTCCATTACTTCGAAAATTCTAACCTTACGGCTTACTCCTGCCAGCACATTCTTCACCTTTTGTAACACTTATAATTAACCATAGAAAATTTGTTTTTGTAACCCCTTTCCCAACTTAACTATCAGAACATTATCATTCCCTACCAGCCTTAGTAGGAAATTGCTTATCCTGGATGGATAGGAGCTCCAGAAACTATAAGTTCCATCTGAACTAACACGGCCGTGGGAAATGTGTGTCATGCCTTAATTCTAAATAAGATACTTCACGTGTTTATTCTCTTTAATATAATCACATATACTGCCCACAACTTTCCAAACTTCAACCTCAAATTACCCATTAGCAATAATTTCATCTATTGAAACTCATCCACAATTAGTATTTCCTCTAGCTTATAGTTTAAAACAGTTGCAAGCCTTAGTAGCTAACTCAATTTAACTCCTGTCATTACTCTGTTTGTCCTTTCATACTTAATACTAGGTATGCACTTACTGTCATTCTCATATCAGGAAATTATGTATGAATTTGTGCCTACCAAACTCTCAATAACTAGGTCTCCTTGACTCAGTTTCTGTTCCTTATATAACCTTCTAGAACCAAAAGCACAAGCTAAACTTGAAAAGAAAGAAAATATCCTCTTATATTCAACTACACCCGATTGTCATATTATAACGTTTCACCTAAGTTTCTTTGTCTTTCTCTCCAAATTTCATCATCTCCTAGCACAATTATGCTCTACCTATAAGGTATCATCTGCATGAACCCTTTACCGTACCATTTTCCTTCTTGACATAATATTTTATAATTTATTAACTTTACTTATACTCGACCTATGATTCATATCTATCATCGTTTTTATTGTGCCCTTAACTTTTGTTGATTCCTGAAAGATTTCTCTCGCTAATAAATTCTTCCAACACAAATTCCACCCTTATCTAGGGTCATTAATTTGATCCTTGAACTTTCTAGTGATTTATAACCATCCAGACTTGTCACTTTTCGTTCTACCCCTACTATTGTCCTGTTGTTATTGCTTCACTACAAAGTGATTCTGTTGATCACACTAAAAATGTTTGCCTGACATTCATAACGAACCTCTAACTACCTTCTCACTATCTCAAAAGTCTAACCTAAAACCTATGTGTCATTATCTATCATTCTTTTCCTCTCATCATACCTATTTGATCCCTTAGACTGACTTTTATTCAACTTACTGCTTACTAACTTCTCTTTCTCTACCTATTTAGGTAGTCCGCAATACCATCGCACACCTTCTAACATTTACTCATTATTATTGCATTCCATACCTCCATCACTTTTCTCACTAATGTGGTCCCATTTTGAGTTTTCCATCCTTGTCATTCTCCTTGTCAAGAATAACACTTAGCCTATCCTATATCTTAACTTTGTTCCTTTTATTATGCGCTCTTTAGGTTGTCCTTTCATTTATTTCCTTTGTCTTACCCAAAATAGAACTTGACTATTCTATCCCTGGTTCCATTCTTTTTCCTAACATAATAGCTGTACTTGCTAACTATATCTTTCAGAGTCTCTATCGCGTTATCATATGTCTGTGCTACTCAGATTTGGTCCTTTGACCACTCTAACTAGCACTTCCACTAGCATTTAGATTATATTGCATCTGCAATCAATTGTCCAAACTTTCATTCAGCACTTTCTTTGTCCATTGGCCTTCTGTGATTTATCTTCGCTAATTTATTACTCTTAACACTATTATAATTAGATTATACTATTGTTTTGAATAATTTGAAATTAGAAAGGAACTCAACAAATTACAGTCATACTTTTATTGTATGATCTCTATTCTTATCCTTTAGCTTACATAATACCCTTACTACCTCGAGAACTAATTTTGCAGTAATTTTATTATTATTATTATTATTATTATTATTATTTTCCATGTTTACTCAACTAGCCAAAACTTAAGATTCCGGGCACCCAAACCTGTCATCCAATTCAAAGGATTTACATCCATCATTATCTGATTATATATGATTCCTATAATGGAACTTGTATCCTCTCCGGATACAGAGCCAACTACTCTCTACCATACTCTACAGTCCATCTGGACACTATTCCATAAGTCATCATTATCATTAATAACCTTGATCCATTATGAATAGATAGGACTATATCCTAACTTGCTGCAACAAAGGTACTACATCTGCCACCTTGCCAGAACCATGTCAAGTTAATGACTCTTTTATCATATCATAGCTCTATAAATCATCAATTCATAGTTTCGACCTTCTATAGGTAGTAGAGTTGTATTTTATTCCATACTGATACACACAAGGTATACTATTCTCACTCTATAAGTGTCACCTTTACTTTGCAACTAGTCAAAACCTGCAGTGCGATGGCAACTCTTGATGTAACTCTAGCTCATCTTTGGGAGTAATCGAGTCATGACTCTAGTTATCACCCAAGCTGTGACCTTTCAATATTTTAACTCTAGACTCTTAACCAAGAGTTCCCAACTCCTCTGCAAATCTGAGAACTGCATTGCGCATAAGCTATACCAAAGCGAAGCCATCTCAAACACCCTCATTATGGAGCACCATGGGGATGCACGCGACTCTACACAATAATCTCATGTCGATCAGTAATCTGCGACTTACGGAGGCGGACATCGAGAACATTGTATAGTTACTACGATACGTCCTGACAGACTAGGTCTCCTAATTTCTTATCTCTCCTGAATCTTCTATTATCACAAACTTATTTTGACCGGGTCATCTACTGATGACTGCCAGTAGTGGTATCCTCATCCTTATCTAAGGCAACCGTACTTTTAAGACTCACTTTTATGTACTCGTGCCTTACACGAAATGGGCACACCATTTAAACCCATACTGACAAAAATATAACATTTCTTGGAGTACGTATCCTCATGATAGACCTCACATGTCTACTAACTCTATTTCACATTTCTATGTACTCCACGAAAACCAAGACACTAACTGAGGTAATCTTATATTTCCCGAGGTAATACATAGAATCTAGAAACAAAGAATTACAGGAAAAGACGAAACAGAATCCTATACTCCGCATGTGACTCCTAGTAGACTCTTCCCAACACTTAGATGATTTTTCCCTATGAATCTGGAGCCTAAGCTCTGATACCACATTTGTCACGACCCAACCTATGGGCCGGACCGGCACTAGGACCTGGGCCAGCCTAAAGCCCCCGAGGCCCGTAGTAAGCCTAACTGTTCATTAACCCAACTCTAAGGCCCATTTGGGCCCAATTTCAAGAAATCAACCAGACAGAGTCCGACCATAAAGTGGACCTTTCAACGGGGAGTTTTTGACTCACCCAACCTGTAAACAAAATATATCATCAATTGGGGAGCTCAGCTCACCCTCCACATACTCATATCATTATAAAAATAAATGGAGCTCAGCTCCCTCATCCAGTCCATCAAACATGCATATAATAATTTTACAGGTCCACAATAATAATTTAGTTTACAGACCCAAATCAAATAAACATTTCTAACACATGCGGAAATTCTAGGAGTAAATAAAATTACACAAATATTGATAAACAACCTGCGAGGAAAGGAAGCAGGTTAACCTCAAAAATATCCTCCTGTGGCCTGGAAAAATATTGAACAGGAGTGAGCGTTCGACTCAGAGAGTAAAATATCAATTTTAACCATAATCTCTATAACTATCTAAAACTAATGCAACCTGTGGAATGAAATGCAACATCAGCAATAAATTCACATCATAGCATCAAAAAGGTAATTTGGAGCACTCACGCACCCTGTAGCATCAATCATAATATATGGAGTGATCCTATCTGACTCTCTTAAATCCAACACGGTGCGTGAAGAACTCATTTCGGACTTCCACTTAATAACCAAATCGAGGGTCCCAACGAAGAACTCAAGCCGTGACTACCCCTCGAAGGATCGGGTCAATGAAGAACTGCCGTGACTACCCGTCCTATCCATAGTCCACACCACATCACACGCACGCCAACGCACGCACACTGCTCCAAATTACCGCAACAACATTCATGGCACTTTAACAGTTATCAATGCAACATAAATCGTTCCTAGAGTTTTTACTACATAAATATATGCATATAAGTGATGCATGGGCATGCTGAACATATAATAATATCGAAATTACAATTAAAATTAATATTTTACTCACAGACTTGACGACAATCACTGTGTCGGCTGGGCGGAGGAAGAAGGTTGTCCCGGCTCACCTGACAATTTTATTACAATCATTTAATAAATTTGACTCAATACAAACAAAGAAAAAGACCAATACGTCCTAAGTCGTGCCGAAAATCCGGCAGAGTCTCCCCTATACCTAGGACCTACCCAACCTGTAAAAGGGCTCAAAACACACTTCTATATCCACAATCCATATATCCACAACTCAATCACATCACACAGCCCCTCCTGGGCCCATCAAATCAATCATCCATCACAATATGTAAAATTTCAATTTAGTCCTTATAATTGATCATTTTTGCAAAAACTGCTCAAATAAGCTCTAAAAATTATAAAACTCTGCCCCGCGGTCCTTAGAAATATTACTAAGCTATTGCAAAAAGAATCGTAATTTTCTAAGCTACCACGAATATTTTATGGATTTTTAATCCTATTTAAGCACTAGAAAATTACGAAAAAGCAAGGTTCGGGTTTACCTTTGCCGATTCCGACTTCGGGAACGTGCTCGGGATGCCTAACAATGGTGGGGTAGCCAAAATCTCGATCCAATTCGGAGACTTTTCCGGTAGCTGGTCTGTCTGGCCGGAAATTCACAGATCCGGACAACTGTCGAATTTTCGCGAATTGAGGATACCTACACGAAGCCCAATAATAATATATAAAAAATCAGGGGTGTTACAAATAGTGACTTAATTGTGATAATAATAGCAACGACTAAACTGCAGGTTTATTAGAATGTCAATGATTAAATAAATAGTTTTAAAAATATAAAGACTAATATATAGATTTTACTAAACTTTTTATACTAAATTGTAATTTAATCAAAATATTATAACGAGCTTGACTAATAGAAAATCTCAAAATACTTAAGTAAAATATTTCAATCATTGACATAATTAAATGTTAATGTCTTTTTTTTATTAAATCATTGGAAAACTAGTCATTAATTGTAATAAATAAATAAATAAATAAATATATATATATATATATATATATATATATATATATATATATATATATATATATATATTTCAATTTGCTCATGCCAAGGCTAGAGTTTTTTTTTTAACCTACTCGCATCAAACTCTTAACTTGGGAGCCTGAACCAGTTTTAGTTGTCGTTTGATTCTATACTGAACAGTGAAGATGAGTTTCAACTAGTGTCTTAAATTGATTCGATGTAAATGATACTCGTGCTTTCTGAGAAGGTTGGAAATTATAAGATACTCTCTAGCATTAAGTAATGTCTATTTACATATGAATTACTAATAATTTTAATGAATAATCACATTAAATTGTAATATAATAATTTTGTGCAAGGTTTTTCAAGTGATTAATTGTGTAGACTGGTTTCATCACCTCCTGGACTTTTTCTCTCATCATGACTAGATTGTCTACTTTGTATGTTGGAATATATGGAAAGCAAGAAATGCAGCCATATTTGAGTCAACTAATCTAAATCTGTGATAACTTTTAAAAGGGCACAAAATGCCCTTGAAGAGATGCAAAATGTGGAGTCTCCGCAAGTGCATTCTCTGTTTACTTCTTATGCTAAATCTAACGATAGGTAGGGATCTTGGTCTCCTCTAGCTGCTGGTTCTATTAAGTTTAATATCGATGCATCTTTTGATTATAAGTTTACAGGTTTTGGTGTGGTGATGCGAAATGCTGTAGGTTGTCTTATTGATGGACGTGCTGCTTCCTTTCTCTGCTCTTCAACTCTTGCAGTTGAAGGATTTGCAATTAGAGCAGCTTTAAATTTTCCTATAAGTCGAGACTTAAATTCCTACACTTTGAAATCTGACTCCCTATAGATTGTTAAGTTATCTTTTTAATTTTTTCCCTTTCAGCTTCTTGGGAAGTTGAAGCCATCATTCATGATTTTAGAGTTGCTTTGTTAAACTATCCTAGTTTACTTCATTGTTATGTTCTTAGAGCAGGCGTGCAGATTGGGTAACAAATATTGTGAGGGAAGGTGCTTTTAGTTCTGGTTTGATTTCCCATTCTCACCCCACAACTTGAATGCTTGTTAGTGTTGGATAGTTTGTTCCCAGCTTCCTTTTGAATGAAAAGGCTGTCCCTCTTATAAAAAAAAAAAAAAAAAAAAAAATTGTGTCAATAATGGATTTGGGGTATTTGTACATAATTAATAATTTGTCATAATAGGTTTCTCGATAAGTATCTTGTAACACCCTAAATTTTAAATATATTATTTTGTGAGTAATATTAATATTTTTATTTTATTTAAATTTTAGAAAATTATTTGAAATTTTTTGGATTTTCGAAATCGGGTTTGATTTCCCGAAAATATAAAATTTTGATGATTTTTAAAAATTAATTTAAAGACCACATGGCAAAACTAAAAATCTATTTGGAGTTTGCAAATTTTTCTGAGTTTTCTAGAATTTTTTCAGAATTTTTGGGCCTCGTTTTCGATCCCAAGGCAGAGTAAAATTTAAAATTTTGAATCTTGAATCGGACTGGCCCAATCGAATCAAATCAGATCGGACTGGTCGAATCGAACCGGCCTTCTTCTTCTTTTCTTCCATGTCCCTCCTCCTCTCTCTCCCATTTTCTCTCTCCTCCCTCACCCCCAGGCCGCGCCGCCGCCTCCCTAGCCTCCCCACCTCGCCGGCGCACCGCTCCGACGCCTTCCCACCGCCGGCCAGCCTTCCAAGCTGCCGGAAACGACCCGCGAAGCTCCCTCTGCGCGGGCGCGCTGTTTCGACTTCCCGGCTGAAATCCTGCCAATTCGACCACCGATTGGGCCGGGTCTTGTGTCAAACAACATCTACACCTCGAGAGCTTTTCATAGACACCAAGAACACCAAAATCCATCGAGCGGTTTGTCTAATTTTTGTCAGGAAAAATTTAGCCTATTTTGAATTTCGGGCTAGATTTCTCGCAAACCGTGAACCCCACGAGAAAACCGAGAGTACCAGAGCGCTCCACTCGTCGAGAGCTTCGCGGCAATATAAATTTCAAAATTTTCCGACATCGTTTTTCGATAAGTCCCACGAAACTTCGCAGTGTTTTTCCGAGTATTAAATGAGCTTAGAAAATTCCGTAAAAATTTTATACTAACCCCCGTATTGTGGGCTTCATGTAGGTATCTTCAATTCACAAAAATTCGACAGTTATCCAGGTCTATGAATTTCCGGCCAGACAGACCGGCTACCGAAAAAGTCTCCGAATTAGATCGAGATTTTGGCTACCCCACCATTTTCAGACGTCTCGAGTGCGTTCCCAAGATCAGAATCGGCATAGGTAAACCTGAATCTTGCTTTTTCGTAATTTTCTAATGCTTAAATGGGATTAAAAATCCATAAAATATTCGTGGTAGCTCAGAAAATTATGATTCTTTTTGCAATAGCCTAGTAATATTGCTAAGGACCGCGGAGGAAAGTTTTAGAATTTTTAGAGTTTATTTGGATAGTTTTTGCAAAAAGGGTTAATTATAAGGACTAAACTGTAATTTTACATATTGTGATTGATGACTGTTTGGATGGGCCCAGGAGGGGCTGTGTGATGTAATTGAGATGTGGATGTATGGTTGGTGGATATAGAAGTGTGTTTTAAACCCATTTGCAGGTTGGGTAGGTCCTAGGTATAGGGGAGATTCTGCCGGATTTTCGGCACGACTTAAGACGTCTTTGGTCTTTTTCTTAGTTTGTATTGAGCCAAATTTATTAAATGATTGTAATAAAATTATCAGGTAAGCTGAGACAGCCTTCTTCCTCCGCCCAGCCGTCACAGTGACTGCTGTCAAGTCTTTGAGTAAAATATTAATTTTAATTGTAATTTCGATATTATTATATGTTCAAGTATGCCCATACATCACTTATATGTATATATCTATGTAGTTAAACTCTAGGCACATTTTATGTTGCATTCACAACTGTTAAAGTGCCATGGATGTTGTTGTGATAATTTGGAGCAGTGTGCGTGTGTTGACGTGCGTGTGATGTGGTGTTGGCTATTGATAGGACGGGTAGACACAGCTTGAGATCTTCGCTGGGACTCGGTCCTTCGGGGTAGGCACGACTTGAGTTCTTCATTGGGACCCCGATTTGGTTTATTAAGTGGAAGTCTGAGCTGAGTTCTTCGCTGGGACAGGTTGGAATAAAAGAGTTGTATAAGGGATCAGCTCCCATATATGTAGTGTTTGACATTATCGGGTGTGTGAGTGCTTCAAATTACCTTTTTGCTATTATGATGTGAAAATATTACTGATGTTGCATTTCACTCTACAGGGTGCATTAGCTTTAGATAGTTATAGAGATTATGGTTAAAATTGATATTTTACTTTCTGAGTCGAACGCTCACTCCTGTTCATTATTTTTCAGGCTATAGGAGGATTTTTGTTGTGGTTAACCTGCTTTTCTCCTTCGCAGGTTGTTTATAAATGTTTGTGTAATTTTATTAACTCGTAGAATTTTCATATGTGTTAGAAATATTTATTTGATTTGGGTCTGTAATATAATTATCATGTTGGAACTGTAAACGTATTATTATATGCATGTTTGATGGACTCTCATTTATTTTTATGACATTGAGTATGTAGAGGGTGAGCTGAGCTCCCCAATTGATTATATATTGTGTTTACAGGTCGGGTGAGTCAAAAACTCCCCATTGAAAGGTCCACTTTATGCTGTCCGGTTGAATTCTTGAAATTGAGCCCAATGGGCCTTAGAGTTGGGTTGAGGAATAGTTAGACTTACTATGGGCCTCGGGGGCTTTAGGCTGGCCCAGGTTCTAGTGTTGGTCCGGCCCATAGCTTGGGTCGTGACATATCTTAAGATGTTTAATTTAATTTTGGATGAGAATTCTATAAAATGTCTATATAGTGAAATACTCTTTTAATATTTGTAGACACTATATTTTGATCGATCCTCAAATACATAACTTGTGTAATTAATATCCAATTGTCTCTTAAAGTTGTAATACTTTCTTAAATGGATTTACTGCCTTAATGTTATCCGATCTCAACTAATTACCTGACTACGGATCATTTTCTCTAAACCGGTAATAGTCCAAGATATTTCCTAGACAAATAACAAATTCCAAGTTTAGGCTCAAGTTTGGGTGTTTTCCTGATCTTTTAATCCTTATTTGACCTGTTCATATCGATGTCCGATCTTTGGACCATTCGATCTTACGTTTTGTACTTTTTGATCTGGTTGTGTTCAAATACTTCAAAATTCCAAACTGCAGTTAGCTTTATGATCAGGTACCTCACTCGAATTGTTCAAACATATCTTCACCAAGTTAATGTCTTATCTGATCTCTAAATAATTGTCTCAATCCTAATTCCACTAAGACCCGATCTCAAGTTATTTTTCAAATCTTTACAATTTTACAAATCACTCTTCAAATGCTTCAAAGTTTCAATCAATATTCGGTCACAAGATCTTCCGATCTCATGTTCCTGTGTAATGATTTTCCAATCTCTTTAAGTGGTTTTAAGTTTTATGATTGATAACTGATCTCAGGCTCTTTATTCAATTGATTAAGAGTTAATTCTATTCAGTACTCGAGCAAACTTGACTTGATATTTTCCGATCTCATCAAGAATTGATTATAAAAGAACTTGATTCATTTCAAAAGGTAGAAAAATACAAAGTCATTCAGCAGGAGGGTCTTCCCTAGCCTGCTCTTCAGGTACATTTTCAATAGTCTCTCTCTCCTCTCTCTCTTATTCCTCCTCACTCTCAACCTCAGCACCTAGAGCAAGTTCCTCGAGCCAGGCGAAGTCCTCGTTGGGATAGCACTTGACAAGCTCGGCAAAGAGATCACTATGGGCTTTCACATAAGCCCCAACTTCTTTCATCAGAGCCTCCTCTTCCTTCGCTTGGATCTCCTCGGAGAACTTAACTTGGACATCGTCAAGCTCCTTTACCAAATGAGCTGCCCTCTCTTCATGAAACTTCACCTGTTGTTCCAGTTTGATGATCCGAGCATTTGTGGCAAAGAGTTGATTCTGTGTTGCCATCGCATCTTGAGACATCTTTGACATCTCCTTTTTCATAATATAAACCTTCTCTCTGACTGCGTGCTGGGTCGCCATCGCTTTTGAACTTAAACTCATTGAGAGACTGAGAAGGTCATCGACACTTTCGGGGCCCATTCTAGTCCGGTCCTTAGAAAAGTAGATCGTAGCACTTACTACTTTTACTGTCACGACCCAAAATTTTGAGTCATGACTGGCACATAATTTAGGTATTTTTAAATTATGTAAGCCTTATCAGAGTATCTTGAATAAATATATTGTCACTTACTAATCCCAAAAAATAGACAAAATCCAAATAAATAAAATACTGAATAAACATCATAAATATCCCATAAGTTAACTGCGGAGTCTCTACAGATTTCAAATGAAAACTTAAACTGTTCAATAAACTAAACTAATTATTAGCTTGAAGAAACATGAATTTGGGCATACCATAAGAACAAATCAAAGATTGTCCTTCTCCTGAAAATGGACTGAATATTTGAATCGACTCTGAATTCTCTTGATGCAAACAGGATAATGACAGAGAAAATGTGGTTTGAACTAATACTCAGTGAATGATAATTATAGCACACAACAGAATAGGAACAGGCAAACGCTTGATTAATTTCGCAATAAATTTTCTATCCAATAAAATCATGCTCATGTTATCAAAATCATTAATAAAATAATTTCATAAAACATATTTACAAAAGAAATTCATTCAATAAAAATTTTATGGTACAGTGCACCAGGGTGATGATACCCCACATCACCAAAGGCCAGATGGTAAGCGCGCTACCAGATATTAGATACCTTCCTCCTCCTTCACAGATATCAATGCATATGATATTAATGCAAACCATAAACTGCAATGATGCATGACTCGATAATGCAACCTAATACTGTGATAGTCTACACGGTGGGGCTAGATAACAAAAACAGATACTGGGCACAGGTACCAATTCAAAACAGAAAATCAAATTGTACAAATCAATCAAAATCAATAAAAAATTTTAAATAGCAAATAATAACTGATAATACAATTCCAATAATTTATTTCAATAATTTCAGAGAGTCAATAAGATCAAATCAATATCAAATAAATTCAGTATGACACATCAGTAAATTTTATAGTCAGATATCAATCAATATAAAGACACTAAAGGCCTGATCCCAGGATCCTAATGGCTCTAATACAGAGATAATTGACAAAATCAATTATTTAATCAAAATCGAAATAAAATTCAATAATAAAATAAAACTCTAGAACCTCACATGTAAAATAATTGTTAAAATACTGATTTAAAATTTCATTTAATAACAATTTTAATGCTAAAGAGTTTTAAAAGTACTATAATTACCACTCACCTGTAACCTCCAAGACAATAGTTATTTTCAATGGAAGAGAGACAATTTCAACTGACAGATTAAATATTCGAATCTCCTACACACTCAAAATATAAAAGAAAAAAAATCAAATAATAATAAAAAAAATAACTTTAATATATATATATATATATATATATATATATATTTCCGGTGGGGACGTGATGAATGGGACGGATGAATGGGATGACGTGATGAATGGGAAGGATGAATGGGACGTAGAGCATTAAGGGACACAGAGCCGATTCTTTTGTGTATATATATATAATAACAATCAATTATTGTCTAACAGTAATTATGATTAACCCAATTCAATACCAATGATCAAAAAGGAAAAAAAATGAATTTCTAGAGTAGTTGTAACAGATCAAGGAAATAAAATAAAATAAAATTAGATTCACCCATTATTGAATAAAGAACGAGAATTTTTACCTTGAAAACAGAATCAAATGTGATGAATTGAGAAATAAAAATTTAGGGATTTTCTGCGCACATCAGATTATAAATAGTAAATTTTTATATATTTATTTATATATGTACATATATAACAATAAATAAAAGATGATGAAATACATGTTGAGAGTATTTGATGGAAAAAGGAGGTGACAAACAGGTTTGAGAGCAAAGTTTAGCAGAAGAGATGATTAGGGTATATATATTTCAAGAGTTCTATTAGGTGTAGAATGGGATAAGAGTTATTATTGAATTGGGTTGTTCAGATTACAGATATATATTTAATTTCAAAAAATAATATATATATATAAATAAACAGGCTATCTAATAAAATATTCTTTATCTTATTTTATTTTATTTCTTGATAAATATTTTAAATTATTGTTAGATAATTAAAATAAATAAATAGATAAATATTGGGTTCCCACATTAAGGTTGCCTCGCACCGATTTATTTTTCTCCAATGATTGGAGTAGAATTTTGGCACCTTGCGAGAGAGGTCGCCTAGACGAAGCTCCCCGCCCTAAGGATCCACCCTCTATAGTTGAGGAAACCAGAGGTCGAGGAGGTTTACATCGAATGGGAGGCTCCACGATGGGGATTTGCACCTCTGGGATCGGTTGTTCTTAGGTTTGAGCCTCGGAGATCATCTCTTTAGTTCGAGCTCTCTTTCGAGCTTCGGCTCTCTTCATTTCTAATACTTTCCTGCTAAGCTCCTTATTCCGCTTTTGAGTTTCTCTCGCAGCTTCACCTCCCACCATATCTGCGTAGAAAAGCAAGTTAGTGAGATAGCTAGGGTTAAGAGATCAAATATTCAGGTTTTACTCATCCCAAGGCCAAAGTCAGAGAGTTACAGCATGATCTCATGGGCAATCACACTTATTAGCCACCATTTTAGATTGTCAAGAATCATGTCCAAACATGAGTATCTGTGAGTGGTCACCTGGCTTTTCAGTTCCTTCACCATGGTGTCCTCCGCTTCGTTCAGGGTGATTTTCTTTTCTGGCTTCGGCATCAGGTAATTCTAGTTACGGGGAATGCCCACAAAGCCATTGGAATGTTTACTCCTAAGGATAAAGAATTGATCTTTCTAAATTTTTAGCGAGGAAGGGAGATCAGTGAAGAGCCCGTAATTCGGCTTTACTTGAAAGAACCAGACTTCATCATATTTTTGCCAAGTAAGCCTATGAAGTTCAGCGAAGACCTTCACTATGGGCTCTAGTCCTTTGGCTCGGCAAAGACCTCTGAAGGCTATCAGAGTCCATCAGGAGTTCGAATGTACTTGAGCTACACTAACTCGGTGATACCTTAGAACATCCTTGTAAAATTGCTTCAAAGGAAACTGCAGCCCAGCTTTTAACTACTCTTTATACACTATAATCAGATCTACTTCATCAAAGAAGTGATCGGCTTGAAGATCTCCATGGCACTTAATGAGTTCAAAAAAGTTTGTTGGGAGATTGAATTCTAGGTTAATCAATTCGAGATCGGATATCTCGAGGCTCGATGGGAGCTCGTCCACAAGTAGATTCTCCTTCCTCATAACCGAAGCTTATTTTGGCATCAGCCCAGTAGTCTGACTGGTGGTCAAAACATTTGTTATAGCAAGTTCGGATTTCCCACTCGGCCCAGCCTCATCACCCTCTAAAGACCATGAGAAGTGAATAGACAATGGGCCTACAACTCTCTGACCTCCGGTACCGCTCATTTTCAAGAAATGGAGTAAATTTTGACTGAAAAAAGATCAAACTCTTACCAGATTGTAAATCGGTGCTGAAAAAGTTTAAGAAATCAAGAGACAACATCGAGAAGCTTGAAGAAATAGGGAGAGCAAAGTGTGCGAATGACAGCGCCCCTCCTATTTATACTCGTTCGAGCATTAAATGTTGGCAGCTGTCGACACCATATTTTGGCCGATCCCCAAAATCAACAGGACTTTGAAACCGATCCCCAGCACTAGGTCTCCCTGGGCCAGCCAATGACATTTCCGATTTCTCTTTATTTTTCTTTACCAGATGACCATATTTCCGAACTCTCCTTAAAAGGAATTGAATCAATGCTAAGTCCTAACATTCGTTAAAGCCCTGCCGATCTCTCAAATCATTTACCGATCTCTCAAACCCGCTGTCAAATTTCCGGACCCGTCGGGTATATCCCTGATCTCTATTGATAAATGAAGTGAACTAGCATTAGATCTTTTCTTACCAGTTTTATTGCCGATCTCCTTTTCGGAAGATTAAGAGCTAAGGTTTTGGTTCTGTTTAACGAGGGTTCCGATCTTAAGTTTTCAAGTTAAATTTTCAATTTTAATCAAGTCCCGTTCAGCATTTCTTCCCCACCGATCTCATGCTTATTGTGCTTTCCGATCTCTTATACTTAGATTAATAATTGCATTTAGATACTTAGGCAATTCAGAGATTTTCCGATCACATCCATTCATTGAACAAAAGAGACATTCCATTTCATTTCATTTTTTTGTACAAGCTATTCGGCTGGGGGATCACCCCCAGCCTGATTTACATTTTGCTCACTCTCTCTCTCACCCTCGGCTTCCTCCTCACTGTCCTCATCGCCGCTCGGAGCAGTCGGCCATCCAGAGAAGTCCTCTTGGTAGCGCTCGAGTTCAGCCAAGAGGTCCTTGTGAGCATTCACATAGGCTCCGGCTATTCCCGCCACCATCTCTTCGTCTCTCTCCTTCAGCTCCTCGTCTTTCTCCTTAAGCTCCTCATCCTTCGCCTTGAGTTCCTCTATAAGTTGAGCGACCTGAGCGGCTTCGTTGGCGTGAAGCGCCTGGACTTCCCCAAGAGCACGGTCCCTCTCAGCCAAAATATGATTCTGTTCGGCCAGCCTGTCTTCATGGAACTTTGCCCGTCCCTCGACTTGAGATATATAATCCCGAGCGGATGAGAGTTGGGATCGGAGGGAAGCCACTTCCTCATTCTTCTTCCCGATCTCCTTACCCAGGCGCTGAATTTTTTCCCGAACCATGGTCTGGTTCACCAGGCACTCCACGTTCAGGCTCATGGATTGAGTCAAGATATCGTCAAGGCTGTTCGAGGATAGCCTGTCCCGATCCTCCCGAAGGAAGATGGAAGACCCCAAGACTTGGGCAAAACCGGGGTTCTCCCGAACAGTCCGGTTATTCTTCAGGGACTCGATTAGCTTTTGAGCGCCACGAGAAGAGGTCCTCCCAGAAGATTGAGAAGGACCCCTTCGAGCTTGGAACAAGCTGGAAGAGCGGAGGTGCTCTTCCAATCTAGGAGGAGATCGGACAGCTTCGGGTCGATCCAAGGTTGAGGCGGGTCCCCTTGTACTTCCCCAGATTCATTACCAGGTGTTCGAAGCATTTCCGAACGCTTCATCTCCTTTATTTTCCGGGAGATCTCTTTGTCCTTCTTCCGCTTCCTAGAACCCTCACCACCCGCCATACCTGCACAAAGAAAAGGTCAGTGAGATCGCTAAGGTCCTGAGCCGAGATATAGAAAATACCAATGCCGAGGTCAGAGAGCGGAAGTTCGCGGTCTTGGCCGGTGAGCAGTTGAATGGTCCAATGGTGCAACTCGGCAGTCACCGCATCCAAACAAGAATACTTTTGAGTGGCGGCCAGACTCTTCAGATCCATCACTATTAAGCTTTCCTCCTGGTTCAGGGTAATGTGCCTCGGAAGCAAGGGCCCCTGGTACCACCAGCTACGGGGGAAGTCCTCAAAGCAGCTCGGATCTTTGCTCCTCAGAATGAAGAAACGGTTCTTCCAATTCTTAAGGGATGAGGGCAGATCGGAAAAGAGCCCGCAATGAGGCTTCGCTGAAAGAACCGATGTTCGTCATCCTTTCGCGTGAGTTAGTGCATGCAGCTCGGCGAACACTTTAGCCGTAGGTCTGATTCCCTTAGATCGGCATAGACCTCGGAAGGCTACCAAGATCCGCCACGAGTTAGGGTGAATTTGAGCAATGCACGCTCGGTGAAGTTTTAGGACCTCCTTATAGAAGTCATCTAGAGGGAACCGAAGACCGGCCTTTAACTGTTCCTCGTACACCATAACCATGTCATTCTCTTCAAAGGAGTGATCGACACGAAGATCGCCGTGGCACCTGATTAGCTCGTACAAATCAGGCCGAATGTTGTATTCTTGGCTAAACGATTGCAGATCGGATTCTCGAAGAACCGACGGTAGCTCGTCTATAGGGAGAGTCTCTCTCCCTGAAGAAGGTGCGAGCCTTGATGGTATGACCCGCCCCCGAGTTGGAGCGGAGGCCCTGGGAGGTTCTTGTTGAACGCTTGGCCCGACTGCCTCTTCTTCATCAGACGATGACCACGAGAACTGAATGGAAGGAGGGCTCGCCGCTCTCTGACCTTCGGCACCGCTCATTTTCAAAAGAAACAAAGAATTTAAACTAAAAAGAGGATCAAAGCCCTTACCGGAGTCTGATCGGCGTCGGAAGAACTGGAGAAAATGAGAGAACTTCGAAGTTGTGAGCAAGAGACTGAAAATGGAATGAGAGAACAACTGGCTAGTCCCTCACCCCTATTTATACTAGTCCGAGCATTTAATGCTCACGAGATTCCAGGCAGTGCATCGGTTAACGTGAGCTGCCAGCTGTTCTGACACGTCTCTCGAACATCCCAAGGAGATCGGTTAAGTAGAGGTCGGCATAATAAGTTGAATATTTTGAATAAAGGATCAGTTAAGAGTCATTTTGTTAGAATCCAGATCGGACAAATATATCAGAGATCAGAAAATAATCAAATAAGATAATAATTGGAGAAACAAGATTTTTATTTCCAAAAGTTCGGATTACATCATTTGGGCGATCTCTAGGGATCGGATTATGATAAAGGTCTAATTACATCATTTGGGCGATCTCTAGGGATCGGATTATGATAAAGGTCTAATTACATCATTTGGGCGATCTCTAGAGATCTGATTACATTGAAGGATTACATCATTTGGGCGATCTCTAGAGACCGGTGGAACATCCTATCTAAAGGACCTATGTCAAAGCCTAAGTCAAAAGAGGTGTTTGATCAGGAGACCGGCTATTGACATCGGATAGATGTACAGCTCAGATGGGGTGACTATGACTCCCATGAAGATGAGAGACATCGTCACCGATGTTACCACTCGAAACTGACCCGCTGTCGGAACACCCAATGTGGAGGAAAGACGTCGCCGGAACACCCAATGTGGTAAGAAGCGAATAAACTCAGATGAGCGACTCGAGACCGGCACGATCAAGGTCCGCAATCCAGATCGGTCATTTGATCCAGTTCTCTCACCGTCATCAGACAAGGTTATTCGATCACCGGGATCGTAAATTTTCAGTCGGTGAGTAAAAAGGTCCATCGGAAAGGGATCAAAAGCCACAGTCTTAGCCGGAATTACTGCCGGAACAGTTAAAACAAGTAAGAAGGAAGAGAGGAGAATCAGATGAAGGAAATGTCTCTGTTGTCAGGGGTATATATAGGGGGAAAATGAGCATTTATTCTCGAGCGTAAAACGGCTTAACACTTCGGGAATCGAGGGGCAATTAATGCTTTGACCAGACCGGACCTAAGGAAAGGAAAAATCGGAATAATAGATCGGAAGATAGGAGACCAGCATGAAAGATCGGAAAAGAGCATGTGAAAGAGATCAGAAAGAGGAGGGATCGGAAGACAAAAAGAATAAGACAAATCCCAATAACCGTCGTCAGAATCAGAGCCGAGGTAGTTAAAGCGTTGCAGACGAGATCTCCACCGCACGCCTAAGAATCGCCCGCAATCTTGGCAGTACGGGTATGTCATGACGATCTGTACATCCCAATCTCCACCGTTGATCCCCCTTGTAAGGACAAACCCGGAACCCTTGGATCAAGAGAGAAGACGACAATACCAGCGTCTTTCGCTCTTAGCCCTTGGATCGTTCCGGACAAGAAGATCTGGGACCGTCAGATTGAAAGAAGAAAAGGACAAACGTTCTGAAGAGGGATCTCAGCCATTCATTTTGATTCTCTTTAATTCCTGGACATCCGATCATGTCCTTCGAAATCTTGACCCTCCATCTCCCTCAAAATAAATCCTAACCCTTCACGGGGAGCGCCCGATTCCTATAAATACCTGCATGAAAAAACTGTTCAAAGGAGGAGGGACGGAAAAATAGACAAGAGGCTGTTATTATAGCAGAGGAACTCTGAAAGTTCATTTAGTTTGTTACTCTGCTATTTAGAAGTGTCGATTAAAAAGACTTTTGAAACTAGTTTTCTGAAGTGTTTTCTTGAAGAGATTCTGAATACTGGAACTCTACATTTCCAGTTTGTTCATTATCTGGTCATACTCTCACTTTCTGCCTTTTATCATCTCTGTTTTCACTGTCCAAGCTCAACTTCATATCACTCGGTTCTTTCTATCTTGATCTGATCGCATTTTAGCTAAGTACCCTCCAGTTCACGAAGAACACCACCCTCAGGCCAATCAATCCGTTGCCTTATCACCATTCGACACCCCATAGTTATTTCAATAAAATTGGCTCCTTACAGGTAAGAGCTCAGTTTTATTAAGTGCCTATATTTACTTTCCGCATTTTCTTTGTTCTTCTTACATCTGTGACTTTCTTCAAGATTACTTTTGCACAAACGATCCCTAAAGAATGACACTCCCAAATCATCTCTTTAGTGATCAGTTCATTTTTATTAATCTTTATCATTTCTGAAAGCAAGTTTTCTAACTCCTAGTAGTATGTAAATGGTTGGGTAAACGTAGGTAACTGCAACTTAGAGGTCTCTTTTAAAAGAAAAAACATGAATAACACGTCAGGAAGATAGCCAAACTATTAGGTGGCGTAAGCGACAAATGGCAAGATGTCATAAAGCGAAATAGAACCAAAGTAAACAAAACAGAATAGATCGGATGTTAATAGATATTGGTAAAATGACTACATGAAAAGGTCAGTGAATCAAGTCTAGTGTTCCCCGTTCGGTCACAGGGTATCCAGAAACCTTATCCCCAGCATTTTTGAATGCCAGAATTCTTAGTTTTAGGTTCTTAGGACCCGTAGCTGTGGTTAAATTTTTAAAGGTCGGAAAAGTCTTTGTCCGAGTCCCGTCAAAATAGAAGAGGTCGGAAGAGTCCTTATCCTATCCTTGCCTAAAAGTTTTAAATCAACAGTTAAAGGAGATCAGAGGAGAGTTCTTATCTGGTCTCCAACCCAAAATCCCAATAAAAGAAGATCGGAGGAGAGTTCTTATCCGGTCTCCAATCCAAAAATCTCAATACTCTTAAAGGAGATCGGAGGAGGGTTCTTATCCGGTTTCCAATCCAAAATTTTAATGAACCATTAAAGGAGATCGGAGGAGAGTTCTTATCCGATCTCCGATCCAAAACTTTTAATACATATTTAAAGGGATCGGAGGAGAGTTCTTATCCGGTCTCCAATTCAAAACCCCAATAAATATTCAAAAGAGATCGGAGGAGAGTTCTTATCCGATCTCCAAATCAAATTTTAATAAATATGCAGAATAATCTCGCAAACAAAAGACATAACTCAACTTCAACTCACTAAGGTTGTCTCATTTACTTATGTATCTGGGTAATCCAAATGGTGAGAAAGCAAATATTCCCCTATATCAGAAGGGTAACATATTCATTCGAGCCTTCCTAACTATCAAATTTGAAAGTGTAAAGTTAAATCTACTTACCCTTATTAAGGGACGAGGTGAGGTGCCTAACACCTTCCCCACCCGTTTATGGACCCCGAACCTAGAATCTCTGTCTTGAAGTGGTTTCATTTTTAATTTATCTCCCCAAATGGTTTTCTTTAGTTTCCCTCAAAACTAAGGTGGCGACTCCTCACTCTTTCCCACTTCGGTGAGTGATCGTCCAGGCGACCGCAAAATCCCATTGCGACAGCTTGGCGACTCCACTGGGGACATTGTACCCCGGTCTAGTGGTCCAAAAGTAGATTTAATTTTGTCCGATCAAATTTTGCCCGATCAAATTATAGTTAGATAGGCTCATTCGGCGATGTTGTATGCGTTAATTATTATTGCTGCTAACTATTTTGATTGTTTTACCTGTCCTATTCCTTACAGTGCTCTTCCTTTCAAAAAAGGGGAAAAAAGGGAAAAATGGAAAAACAAAATCCCCCTAAATTGGGAAGAGGTAAAGGTGTCCCTTCACACACTGAACACTCACACAATGTCCTCACACACTATGGTCCTAACCCGGGCTTTCTTACCCTTTTAGGAAAGTAGGAGGGGGTCATGTAGCGGTACCCGTGGGTTTTACCCCGTTAGTATCCGTGAAGGCTTCTGCTCAAATTGAAACTCATTCTATTCACCGTGATACCCGTGGAATTTTCCCGATAATATCATGAGGGTAGAATGGGGCTCTCTTGTTCTGATGAGGGGCAATTTGGGAACCTGTGGCTTTTAGAAAAATAGATCCTGAGCTAAACTATCACGATAGCTGAAAGCCATAGTAAACTACCTTATAAGATAGAACTGTCCAGATAGGTAGCGCTTATCCGGTGTCAGGAGTCTCCCTATTATAGGATAAAAAGGGACATGTTTACTCTTACCTTGCTCTGTTTTGACTTCCTTTTGTTCATTTTGTGAGGGTAATCTTGAATTCTACTGAAACACCTACACATTTTCCTACTTTGATAAATGTGTATGTGTCACCTTGTCAATGATATGATTCAAAATTACCCAATTTATCTTGCTAACAAATTTTCCATGCAGCGTTACCAAACCAAGAGTGCAGTAAAGGATAGGCACCATTTTTACCATGGCATCCTCGAGTCGATCGAGAAAAGATTGAATGCTAAACTTTGGTCGAATCGGCTCATAGTCCGGTACCCTCGCAAAATGATGCTTCCGAGGCACACGCTGGCTCGCTCGTTCGCTAGATCTGAATAAAATAGAGTCGAGAATGAACCTCGAGTGCATCTAACGGATGGAGGTCGCTTCCCGATCGCCAAGGCACGCGTTTTGAAGAAATGCGGGAGGATTGCAACCTTAATGCAAGTCAAGGTCCAAATCCCGGCATTAAAAGCCATGTTGTTGGTTTGGAATCCTAAGTACGGGGTATTCTCTTTCAATGACATTGATACGGTCCCCACTATGGAAGAATATCAGGCATTGCTGGGGATCCCATACTCATTGCAGAACTGGATCTACTTACACCTCGAGCATAGGCGGACACAGAAGCGGTTGGCACATATGTTGGGTTCTCCCCCAGAAGAAGTAAAGTCCAAAGAAACTGCCAAGGGAAAAACACATGGTTGGTATTGGACATATCTCCAGAAGTGTTTAGATCAATGCCTCCAAGAGAAATAGTGGGATCGGGCTTCAGTAGCTCTCGCTTTGGGAATCTACGGTCTGATTCTGTTCCCGGGGCCATTGGGGATCATCACTTGCAGCACAGTGGAGGTATTTTGGGCGGTAGAAAGCGAGGATCAATCCGATACGGCAATTCTTACGAAACCTTGTTAACCCTAACTTACTGCGGACAACAGGAAAGGGTCCATTAAGTGTTGCTCTCGGTTGTTATACCTCTGGACTATCGGTCACATGTGTCCGTGGAGACAAAAGGATTGACTTGGTACCTTGACCACCTCCCATTGAGAAGATGATCCGGTTAGTGATCGGCCGAAAATGAAAAAGCGATGGTGGGAGCGGTTTTGAGTTTCAATAGCCATGATTCTTGTTGGAGGAAGCTGGGCGTCAAGCCAACCCGTTTTGATCGGTACAGGGGGTATTCAGTTGGTGTCCCTGATCGGAGTAACCGGATACACAAGTTACACTCCAGCATTGGTAATGAGGCAGTTCGGCTCAACACGATGCATGATCAACATTGAAGAATACCACCAAGGTCGCTTCTACCACGAGCTCAAAGGAGAAGAAGGGTTGAAAAGGCTCGCAAATCTTGGGAAAACGTCACTCGATGGAGAGATCGCCTAAAGGCCCAAGCACCTCGGGCGATTATCTTAAATGGAGGCGCGGGACCGAGAACATTCAGTGAAATTCGAAGACAACCCGCTCCGAGATGTCCTATTAGAAGAAGCGAATGGCCATCTGGATGACTCACTACGAGAGGCTAATCACGAGAACTCACAAGCTGCGGGAACAAATAAAGCATTTGAAGGACCAACAGCAGAAACTTAAAAGAAGAGTAAGAAGACTTAAGGAAGAGGTAAGGGCCGAAAGGATGGGGTTCGAGGAGCAAGAGGTACGATGGGAAAGGAAAGAGACTCTCTCAAGCCGAGGTAAAAGAAGCGAAAGTCTGAGAATAGTAAGTTTAGGAAAAGATGAAATACCAAGAGGTACTCGTCGAAGAATATAAGCAAGAAAGTAAGAAGAAGAAGCTCGAATTGAAAGGACAGCACAACTCATCGACGATATCTTGAAAGAGTGTGCTAAGGAAAGAAAGGAAAGGAAAAACAAACCGCTCTCTATCAAGAGTTGAAAGAGAATGTGGACCAATTTGGAAAGAACGATAGCACGGGAAAACAAGAATTATTACAGAATCCGAGTGCGCTCTGAAAGCATTCCACCACCCCAAGCAAGAAGAAAGGTTATATCAGTATCTCAGAAAATGTCATCTAATTATAAAGAACCTTAAAGAGCTAAGGACAATGAAAAAGATACGATCAACGAATTAAACAGTTAATGAAGTGAATTTTGGACCATTGTTTAGCAAAATTTGTGAATGAATAGTATGACTCCCGTAGGAACTTCCTCGCTAGGGTTATGTGAAAAATTGAAATGCGTTATATGGGCGGTATCATAAATGCGCATTCAATCCCGTCATTCGCAATGACTATCGAACGATGCCATGATAAAGTTGATGCGATTATCCTTTTTGCAGATTCCCAACCTGGCTCTCAAATGCCACTGTATCCTTCGTCCAGAACAGAACTTTTAGTTTATTTGCAAAATTTAAAATTAATTTAATTTTTTTACCCTTACAGAAATCAATATTGCTTCTAACAACGCAAGTCGACCAAGCACAGTTCAACCCAATGAGTGTACTTAACAAGATCTCGAACAAGAAGACTAATGGAAGACCAGGAATAAGTACAGAACCTACAGGGGCAAGTGTCTGAACTAAAAGACCAGGTTTCAGAACTTATGAAGATGATGAGGGAGATGTCCCAAAATAGGCCCACTTGGACCTAACCTACCATTACCTCCCCCACCTCCTACAACGGTTGATTCTCACTACGCTTCAACCTCCTTCACTTTCCAGCCATCAATCCCGAACCCGACAGTCACTGTCAATCCGGTCACCATATAAATAATGACACCTTTTTTTCCTATTCCGGCTGTCTCAAATGCCGAGCCTCACCCTTCAATCCCGATCCCTCCGGTTTACTCCACCCCCCAGCTCCCAGTTGGAGGAGCGTATCATCTGATGGAAGGAGAACATAGGGCGAGAAAGCAGAAACTATCGGCTCTAGAAGAAAGGCGAGAGCAATAGAAGGGCTGAACATGTATGGTTCGATCGATGTGTAAATCCGAGATTGGTGCGGATGTGGTGGTACCACCCAAATTCAAGGTTCGGATTTGACAAGTACACGGAAACTTCAGATCGCATCCACGGCAACCTACATTGCCAAAATATGCGCCTTAACGAGAAGGCGATAGACTTCTCATTCACTTCTTTCACGAGAGCGTCTCGGAGCGGCTACGAGATGGTGCATACAATTGGGCGAGCAAAATTTGCACTCTGGAAGGATTTAGCCGATACCTTTCTAAAGCGTACAAATTCAATTGTGATGCGGCACCCACAAGGAGGGACCTCGGAACAGTGCAGAAAAGGCGGGAAGGTTTCAAGCAGTATGCCCAACGATGGAGGGAGAAGGCTGCAGAAGTATATCCTCCGGTGACCGACAATGAACTCTGCTCCCTATTCATCGAAACATTGAAGGCTCCCTACTTCAACCTGATGATTGGAAACACCATTTTGCGGTCGCCTGGACGATCACTCACCGAAGTGGGAAAGAGTGAGGAGTCGCCACCTTAGTTTTGAGGGAAACTAAAGAAAACCATTTGGGGAGATAAATTAAAAATGAAACCACTTCAAGACAGAGATTCTAGGTTCGGGGTCCATAAACGGGTGGGGAAGGTGTTAGGCACCTCACCTCGTCCCTTAATAAGGGTAAGTAGATTTAACTTTACACTTTCAAATTTGATAGTTAGGAAGGCTCGAATGAATATGTTACCCTTCTGATATAGGGGAATATTTGCTTTCTCACCATTTGGATTACCCAGATACATAAGTAAATGAGACAACCTTAGTGAGTTGAAGTTGAGTTATGTCTTTTGTTTGCGAGATTATTCTGCATATTTATTAAAATTTGATTTGGAGATCGGATAAGAACTCTCCTCCGATCTCTTTTGAATATTTATTGGGGTTTTGAATTGGAGACCGGATAAGAACTCTCCTCCGATCCCTTTAAATATGTATTAAAAGTTTTGGATCGGAGATCGGATAAGAACTCTCCTCCGATCTCCTTTAATGGTTCATTAAAATTTTGGATTGGAAACCGGATAAGAACCCTCCTCCGATCTCCTTTAAGAGTATTGAGATTTTTGGATTGGAGACCGGATAAGAACTCTCCTCCGATCTTCTTTTATTGGGATTTCGGGTTGGAGACCAGATAAGAACTCTCCTCTGATCTCCTTTAACTGTTGATTTAAAACTTTTAGGCAAGGATAGGATAAGGACTCTTCCGACCTCTTCTATTTTGATGGGACTCGGACAAAGACTTTTCCGACCTTTAAAAATTTAACCACAGCTACGGGTCCTAAGAACCTAAAACTAAGAATTCTGGCATTCAAAAATGCTGGGGATAAGGTTTCTGGATACCCTGTGACCGAACGGGGAACACGAGACTTGATTCACTGACCTTTTCATGTAGTCATTTTACCAATATCTATTAACATCCGATCTATTCTGTTTTGTTTACTTTGGTTCTATTTCGCTTTATGACATCTTGCCGAATTGCTGTTTACGTCAGCCTAATAGTTTGGCTATCTTCCTTACGTGTTATTCATGTTTTTTTCTTTTAAAAGAGACTTCTAAGTTGCAGTTGCCTACGTTTACCCAACCATTTACATACTACTAAGAGTTAGAAAACTTGCTTTCAGAAATGATAAAGATTAATAAAAATGAACTGATCACTAAAGAGATGATTTGGGAGTGTCGTTCTTTAGGGATCGTTTGTGCAAAAGTAATCTTGAAGAAAGTCACAGATGTAAGAAGAACAAAGAAAATGCGGAAAGTAAATATAGGCACTTAATAAAACTGAGCTCTTACCTGTAAGGAGCCAATTTTATTGAAATAACTATGGGGTGTCGAATGGTGATAAGGCAACGGATTGATTGGCCTGAGGGTGGTGTTCTTCGTGAACTGGAGGGTACTTAGCTAAAATGCGATCAGATCAAGATAGAAAGAACCGAGTGATATGAAGTTGAGCTTAGACAGTGAAAACAGAGATGATAAAAGGCAGAAAGTGAGAGTATGACCAGATAATGAACAAACTGGAAATGTAGAGTTCCAGTATTCAGAATCTCTTCAAGAAAACACTTCAGAAAACTAGTTTCAAAAGTCTTTTTAATCGACACTTCTAAATAGCAGAGTAACAAACTAAATGAACTTTCAGAGTTCCTCTGCTATAATAACAGCCTCTTGTCTATTTTTCCGTCCCTCCTCCTTTGAACAGTTTTTTCATGCAGGTATTTATAGGAATCGGGCGCTCCCCGTGAAGGGTCAGGATTTATTTTGAGGGAGATGGAGGGTCAAGATTTCGAAGGACATGATCGGATGTCCAGGAATTAAAGAGAATCAAAATGAATGGCTGAGATCCCTCTTCAGAACGTTTGTCCTTTTCTTCTTTCAATCTGACGGTCCCAGATCTTCTTGTCCGGAACGATCCAAGGGCTAAGAGCGAAAGACGCTGGTATTGTCGTCTTCTCTCTTGATCCAAGGGTTCCGGGTTTGTCCTTACAAGGGGGATCAACGGTGGAGATTGGGATGTACAGGACTGTCATGACATACCCTGGTACCTGTCAGCATTGCGGGCGATTCTTAGGCGTGCGGTGGAGATCTCGTCTGCAACGCTTTAACTACCTCGGCTCTGATTCTGACGACGGTTATTGGGATTTGTCTTATTCTTTTTGTCTTCCGATCCCTCCTCTTTCTGATCTCTTTCACATGCTCTTTTCCGATCTTTCATGCTGGTCTCCTATCTTCCGATCTATTATTCCGATTTTTCCTTTCCTTAGGTCCGGTCTGGTCAAAGCATTAATTGCCCCTCGATTCCCGAAGTGTTCGCTTCGTTTTCTGCTCAGCAATAAATGCTCATTTTCCCCCTATATATACCCCTGACAACAGAGACATTTCCTTCATCTGATTCTCCTCTCTTCCTTCTTACTTGTTTTAACTGTTCTGGCAGTAATTCCGGCTAAGACTGTGGCTTTTGATCCCTTTCCGATGGACCTTTTTACTCACCGACTGAAAATTTACGATCCCGGTGATCGAATAACCTTGTCTGATGACGGTGAGAGAACTGGATCAATTGACCGATCTGGATTGCGGACCTTGATCGTGCCGGTCTCGAGTCGCTCATCTGAGTTTATTCGGCTTCTTACCACATTGGGTGTTCCGACAGCGTCTTTCCTCCACATTGGGTGTTCCGACAGCGGGTCGGTTTCGAGTGGTAACATCGGTGACGATGTCTCTCATCTTCATGGGAGTCATAGTCACCCCATCTGAGCTGTACATCTATCCGATGTCAATAGCCGGTCTCCTGATCAAACACCTCTTTTGACTTAGGCTTTGACATAGGTCCTTTAGATAGGATGTTCCACCGGTCTCTAGAGATCGCCCAAATGATGTAATCCTTCAATGTAATCAGATCTCTAGAGATCGCCCAAATGATGTAATTAGACCTTTATCATAATCCGATCCCTAGAGATCGCCCAAATGATGTAATTAGACCTTTATCATAATCCGATCCCTAGAGATCGCTCAAATGATGTAATCCGAACTTTTGGAAATAAAAATCTTGTTTCTCCAATTATTATCTTATTTGATTATTTTCTGATCTCTGATATATTTGTCCGATCTGGATTCTAACAAAATGACTCTTAACTGATCCTTTATTCAAAATATTCAACTTATTATGCCGACCTCTACTTAACCGATCTCCTTGGGATGTTCGAGAGACGTGTCAGAACAGCTGGCAGCTCACGTTAACCGATGCACTGCCTGGAATCTCGTGAGCATTAAATGCTCGGACTAGTATAAATAGGGGTGAGGGACTAGCCAGTTGTTCTCTCATTCCATTTTCAGTCTCTTGCTCACAACTTCGAAGTTCTCTCATTTTCTCCAGTTCTCTCATTTTCTCCAGTTCTTCCGACGCCGATCAGACTCCGGTAAGGGCTTTGATCCTCTTTTTAGTTTAAATTCTTTATTTCTTTTGAAAATGAGCGGTGCCGAAGGTCAGAGAAGCGAGCCCTCCTTCCATTCGATTCTCGTGGTCATCGTCGATGAAGAAGAGGCGATCGCCAGCGTTCAACAAGAACCTCCCAGGGCCTCCGCTCCAACTCGGGGGCGGGTCATACCATCAAGGCTCGCACCTTCTTCAGGGAGAGAGACTCTCCCTATAGACGAGCTACCGTCGGTTCTTCGAGAATCCGATCTGCAATCGTTTAGCCAAGAATATAACATTCGGCACGATTAAATGCGAGCTAATCAAGTGCCACGGCGATCTTCGCGTCGATCACTCCTTTGAAGAGAATGACATGGTTATGGTGTACGAGGAACAGTTAAAGGCCGTTCTGAGGTTCCCTCTAGATGACTTCTATAAGGAGGTCCTAAAACTTCACCGAGCGTGCATTGCTCAAATTCACCCTAACTCGTGGCGGATCTTGGTAGCCTTCCGAGGTCTATGCCGATCTAAGGGAATCAGACCTACGGCTAAAGTGTTCGCCGATTGCCGCAGACTAACTCGTAGAAAGGATGGCGAACATCGGTTCTTTCAGCGAAGCCTCATTGCGGGCTCTTTTCCGATCTGCCCTCATCCCTTAAGAATTGGAAGAACCGTTTCTTCATTCTGAGGAGCAAAGATCCGAGCTGCTTTGAGGACTTCCCCCGTAGCTGGTGGTACCAGGGGCCCTTGCTTCCGAGGCACATTACCCTGAACCAGGAGGAAGACTTAATAGTGATGGATCTGAAGAGTCAGGCCGCCACTCAAAAGTATTCTTGTTTGGATGCGGTGACTGCCGAGCTGCACCATTGGACTATTCAATTGCTCACCGGCCAAGACCGCGAACTTCCGCTCTCTGACCTCGGCATTGGTATTTTCTATATCTCGATTCTCACGACCTTAGCGATCTCACTAACCTTTTCTTTGTGCGGTATGGCGGGTGGTGAGGGTTCTAGAAGCGGAAGAAGGAAAGAGAGATCTCGGAAAGTAAAGGAGATGAAGCGTTGAAATGCTTGAACACCGGTCATGAGCACAGGGAGATACAAAGAGACCCGCCTCAACCTTCGGTCCGCCGACCTCGAGAAGTCCGATCTCCTCCTAGAACGGAAGAGCGACCTCCACCTCTCCCAATTGTTCCAAGCACGAGAAGGGGGCCTACTCAAGCTTCGGGAGGACCTCTTCTCGTGGCGCTCAAATCTTGATCGACTCCTTGAAGAATAACCGATTTGTTAGAGAGAACCCGATTTTGCCAAAGTCACGGGGTCTACCATCTTCTTTCGGGAGGATCGGACAGGCTATCCGGAATGGTCTCGATGATATCTTGACTCGATCCATGAGCACGAGCGTGGAGTGTCCGGTGAACCGGACCATGGTTCGGGAAAAGATTCGGCGTGCGGGCAAGGAGATCGGGAAGAAGAATCGTGAAGTGGCTTCCCTCGATCCCAAATCTCATCCGCTCGGGATTATAAATCTCACTTCTAGGGACGGTCAAAGTTCAATTAAGACAGGCTGGCCGAAAAGAATCATATTTTGTCTTAGAGGTACCGTGCTCTAGGGGAAGTCCAGGCGCTTCACGCCAACGGCGCTCAGTCGCTCAACTTATAGAGGAACTCAAGGCGAAGGATGAGAAGCTTAAGGAGAAAGACGAGGAGTGAAGGAGAGAGACGAAGAGATGGTGGCGGGAATAGCCGAGCCTATGTGAATGCTCACAAGGACCTCTTGGTGAACTCGAGCGCTACTGAAGAGGACTTCTCTGGATGGCCGACTGGCTCTGAGGCGGCGATGAGGACAGTGTGGAGGAAGGCGAGGGTGAGAGAGAGAGTGTGCAAAATTTAAATCAGTGGGGTGATCCCCGGCGAATAGCTTGTACAAAAAAATGAAATGAAATGGAATGTCTCTTTTATTCAATGAATGGATGTGATCGGAAAATCTCTGAATTGCCTAAGTATCTAAATGCAATTATTAATCTAAGTATAAGAGATCGGAAAGCACAATAAGCATGAGATCGGTAGGGAAGAAATCTTTGAGCAGGACTTGATTAAAATTGAAAATTTAACTTGAAAACTTAAGATCGGAACCCTCGTTAAACCGAACCAAAACTTTAGCTCTTAATCTTAGAAAGGAGATCGCAATAAAGCGGTAAGAAAAGATCTAATGCTAGTTCACTTCATTTATCAAGAGATCGAGGATATACCCATGGTCGGAAATTCGACAGCGGGTTTGAGAGATCGGTAAATGATTTGAGAGATCGGCAGGGCTTTAACGAATGTTAGGACTTAGCATTGATTCAATTTCTTTTAAGGAGAGTTCGGAAATATGGTCATCTGGTAAAGAAAAATAAAGAGAAATCGGAAATGTCATTGGCTGGCCCAAGGAGACCTAGTGCTGGGGATCGGTTTCAAAGTCTTGTTGATTTTGGGGATCGGCCAAAATATGGTGTCGATAGTTGGCGAGGCCCTAGGTGATGCATCGGTAAGTGGGAAACCCAATCATTCCAATTTCGCATCAAGAGAAAATTTTAGAAAAGGGGGGGGGGGAATTGGACAAGTGAGCTCAATTTCGAGGATCAACCACGAATTGGATAGCAATAGGGTCCGAACGGAAGAGATCTGCTGAATAAGGGTTCGATTAAGGATTAGATCGAATAAGGTTATTAGTCTAAAGAGATCGAAAAGAAGATCAATGCAATGCGAGCAATAAAAATAAAATAAAATAAAATAAAATAAAATAAAAACAGAATAAGTAAAATAAAATCGATCTTAAATAAAAGTCCATTTCATTTCCAAAAGATCAGATTACATTATTTGGGCGATCTCTCCAGATCAGTAATTACAAATATTCCTACCTACTCTACCCTACATTCTATCTGTCTTGCTTTCACAGTTCGGACACTTTTTGATCTCAATACGCTATTCTAGAGATACGTGGAGATCGAGAGGATAGCTCTTATCAACTATAATAAAGACTACAGAAAGCCCGGTGTCATCGTCGATGTCATCGACCAGAACGGAGCTATAATCGAGACCCCTGAGATAGTTAGGAGCCAAATGAATTCAAAAGGCGGTCACTAATATCAAGATTGAAATTAGCAGTCCCTTGATTGAGATCGATCTGAGGCTCAGACCAGAAACCTGATTAGAGATCGGCACGATAGTAATTTTGGACCCTGATAAGATAAAGTTCTCATAATTCTCTAATCGCCAGTATCGTCTATTTTCAGGTGATAGGCAAATAAGGCTATCGAAAAAAGATCAAAACGGTTGTCATGATGAGAATCTGCACTGAGAAAATAAGGCCTAGAAAGAAAGCACATCGGAAATTTATTAGTGAAGGAAAGGAGGAAATGTGAGAATAACAGGGTTCCCTTCCTCGTATATATAGGCCTTGGAATTTAATGCTTGTAGAACTTGAAGCGGCTCATCAATAAGTGGAGAATTTAATGTTTCACTGTTATTCGAGGTTCACCGACATAGGCCAGATACGAAGAAGAGATAGGAAAGAGATCAGGAAGTGAGAAGAGATCAGACGTGGAAAGAGTTGGGTTAAGAGATCGAAATAGGAGGTCTCAGAGCTACCAATGATAATGAGAGATTGAGTAGACCGAGAAATGATCAATAGAGATCGGAAGGTCTAGGGAAGCAGGAGTTCAAAAGTTACTTTCAGTCATAGCCCTTGATCCGCGAGATTAAACCCCCCATCGTCAGATCTAGGTTAGTTAAAGCATTTGAGATATGATCCAATCTCCAACTTCCATCCCATTTATAAGGACGAACCCAAACCCTTAGATCGGAAGTGGTTAAAGCATCCCAGTATGCCTCAATTCACACCGTTGATCTCACTTGTAAGGATGGTTTTAGACCTTCAGATTAAAAGTAAATAACTGATTCGACACTTTTTATTTCCAGCCTTTGGATATATTCTGTAAGGCAAAACCCCTAACCATTGGATTGGAGGGGAAAGGACAGAAATTCTGAACTAAATCCCAACCTTCAATTTTGATTCTCTTTAATTCTAAGATGTCGGATCATGTCCTTTTAAATCCAGACTCTTTATCTCTTCATACTAAAATCCTGTCCCTTCATTTTAAAACCCCGTTTCCTATAAATACCTGCATGCTACATTATAGAAGGGGTCTGAAAATCGCTAGTCTGTAGTGAGGAGTCTCTAACCTTGCATATATCTCTCTAGCTTTTATGCCATCACTCTGAAGTTCTTGGTCTTTAAGGTACTTTAGAAATAAGTTTTCTAAAGGGTCTTATTGCCTGAATCTTCGACCCCACTCTTCAGTAGATTCGTGCAGTAAGCACGTTGGTCCAATCTTGATTTGTCATCAAAGTTTTTATTCCTGTCACCTCAAACTGCACTTTTGGTTGTTTCAACCTTAGCGGTTCTAGCTTTACGTGAGACATCGGTTCCTGTTTTCCCATCATCCTATCAACTCTTCACAGGTAAATGACTTAATCGATCTTTCTTCGATTGAATATGATTAATATGTATTCATGATGTAAGAACTTTTAGGATACAGTATCATACTGAACTTTCGGTGTAGATTAGCATTAGACTGACTTATCTCACAAGTGCTACCTTTGGCATGCTATTTTAACGCATACGCCATCTCAAAAGATTTTTACTTTTATTAATGTAAGAATAAGAGTTCAAATGATATAAATATTATTGGAATTTTGGAAAAAGGGTAAAGAGTTCGGATGAAAGTTAGGTAAATAACGAATCATGATAGGGAGAGTTCGGATCTGATTAAGGAGTGGAAATAATAAGGAAGGATAGATGTAGTTCTGGTAGATGTAGAAGGTTTAGGTAATTAACAAGAGGTCAGAAGACAAGAGTAAAAGAGAAGAGCTCGGACAATAAGATACGAGCTCAGAAACCAAGAAAAGAGTTCGGACAATAATAAAGAGATCGAGAAATGTCACGAAATTCATCATCACATTCTTTATATCATTTCGATCTTCTAAAAGGAGATCGGGAAAGAGTTCGTCCTTTAATCTTCGCAATTTTTATACCTTTATCAAAATTTGCTTTTTAAAATAGGGGAGATTGGGAGAGAGTCCCTTCCTTGAATTTGTAACACTCTTAAATTAAATAGTTCCATACATTCTACTGTTCCGATAACCAATGTCGGTTCGGACAGCTAGAATGTTAAGAATCATAATTAAATTACAGAGAGAAGTCATAACTTAAATTGATAAAGATCAAATGAGATTGGAGGAAAATAAGAAAAATGGAGTACAAATAGGTTAAATGAGCCTGAGACTCGAAGATGGGTGACCTACACGGGAAGTGACTGTAAGATCAGTTGCTATCCTAAATTTATATGGAACTCTGTAGAATCCTTAATTAAGGATTAAGTTAGAAAATTTGGGAAATTTGAAAATCAAAGAAATGAAAAGGGAAGAAGTACAACTAAGTGAATCATAACCTAAGAACTCATCGGGTATTATGAAAAAAGATAGACTGTAACCTGATGAGGGCATTTTGGTCAATTCATTTCAAGAGTTGACTTTTGACCTAAATGTCCATTAATTTAAATAAGATTAAAACATTGAAAAAGAATTTAAAAATATGAATAAGTGTATGGAAAGGAAGAAGAGAAAAAAATAAAGGGATTAGGATATTAAAATTTTATAATTATGACATCACGATGACCTCATCATGACAGAATTAAAATTATAATTTAAATTAATTAAATTAGGGGATAAATATGCATATAAGAAGACAAAGAATAATTAAAATTAAAAAAGAAAATCTATCATCTTCCTCATTCCCATAGTTGGCAGGCTCCACTTCTCTCTTTCATCCTTTTCATTTTCCTTCATTGTAAACCAATTTGAGCTCTTGAAACCCTAATTCCTCCCATAAATTTTCCCACCAAATTAGTAGAAAACCTTTAATTAAGCCTCCAAGTGAAGATTGGAAGAAAGAAAAATAAGAAAATTGAAAGAAAATTGAAGTTTGAAAAATCACTATTGAGGTAGGCTTCTTTCCATACTTGATTAGTTACACATATCTTGAATTAAGTTTGATTATGGGAAAATTTCATGAGAAAACATGAAAACCATGCATGTATAGGAAGGTAAGATTTTTGGTCAACTTGAGGAAAATTAGGGTTTTGAGTTGTTTGATGAAATTAAACATGAATTTTAACTTAGATGAAAGGGCATACATGATTGATGTGTTGAGGTTACATGAACTTGCATGAATTTGGAAGATGGAAAATTAGGGTTTTGGTAAAATTAGAGTTTTGTGATATGTTATTCAATGGATATTTATAAGACCAAATTCTGGTCATTTAGTGTATTTTAGTTGTAAATTGATATTATTTTGGTGAGGGAAGTGATGAATTGGTAGGGTACTAATGTGCTAGAATTTTAGACACTTGAGTCCAGCACACTTAAATGCTCATAAGTTGAGCTACTTAACTCCAATTGGTGTGAAACCAATTGGAGATGAAAGCTAAGACATAATGCTAGAATTTTCATAAGACACCTTACCAAAAAATAACCATAGGATACCTCAAATTAGGCTGGAATCTGGGTTATCAATTATGGACTTGGAGAAAATGATCATATGAATAATTCTTAGTAAATTAGGCATAACTCACTCTAGAAAACTCCAATTCAGGTGATTCTTGAACCAATGGAAACTTGAAACATAGGAGAACAATTCTTAAGAAGATTATAGAGCAAAATTATGACCCTAACCTGATTAAATTGCTAGACAAAGTTAGTCCAGCAAATCTGCTTTAGTGATAGACTAAAATGGAAAATGTGAAGGATTAGGCATCCGACCAGTTTTGGCAAAATTACCATAACTTGGGCTACAAAACTACAAATGTAGTAATTCCAAAGCCAAAATTCTCATAAGACATAGAACTAAAACTTTATGTTTTGACCAGAATTCAGTTCTTAAAGCAAAGTAGGGGAATTATTGGGATAAGTCAGGAATCCCAAATTTGGAATTCCTGCACCTTAGCCAAATTGACCTTATGACCTCCGAATGGTTATCAGGCCATAACTTCCTCTACAAAACTCCAATTGAAGTGATTCAAAATGATTTGAAAACCTAAGATAAAGACTAAAACATTGTTTTAGGGACTAGGGCCAAATTATGAGCTTAAGATGCCCGGATATAGAATGCAAAGTTAAGGTATAAATCTGGAAAACCTAGAATTTCAGAATATGGCATCCAGAATAATGTTTAGTAATTTGGCCATAACTTGAGATCCAGAACTCCAAATTGAGTGATTCAAAAAGAAAAATAAAATTAAGACATAGAGGAATAACTTTCATTAAGATTACTATCTCAAATTATGACTGGCGCTAGGTTAAAATGGAGTTGCAAAATCAGGGTCTAGAACTACCCTAAACCCAGAATATATTAAAATTTCAAAATTTACTAAGGGATGCATTAGGCATTTATTTGATTAGCTATTGGAGATAATTAGGATGAGTATTAATACACTTTAATTGTGTGTTTTCAGTAGAAAAGGAGGCCTTGAAAGGTAAGGAGAAGTAAATCAAGAAAAAGGAAATTCATTAAAGGTTTGTGTACAACTAACTTTCTTCTTTGTTTTTAACTTTGTAATTGATTTGAATGAATTTATTTTGAATGAGTTATGATTTTTCTTACAATTAAGAACTTTAATTTTGTGAAATGAATTTGTGATTATGGAAAGGCTGATGTTGGCTATGAAATTCATTGTAGCAAGGGGGTGAGTAAGTTTTGAATGCTTTTAGAAGTGTTTGAGAAACTGTGTATTGCCAACCCCATAAGGAAAATTTGATGAATGAAGTGTGATTTATTTGATTTACAATGTGATTCTTTGAATGGAAATATTTAAATTTGTTTTGAAACCGCAGTTGGCATGGCAATTTAAATTGTGTCCCTCATTATATGAGGTGAAATTGATATTGTGTTCCTCCCTCTCTAACTTGCCAGTTGAGGTTGAGTTCGGATGAGTACTCATATTGCTAGCTAGCCATTTCCCTCATTAATTACGATTAGCAAGGTTGTAGATTGCTTTGTCGTGGTGTACAATACGGTATCGATCGTGAAATTTTGTGTCATAACCTTAACTGTATGAATTATTGGCAACTATAACGCCCTCACTATAGGTAGTCTGTACATTCTACTGTTTCGATGACTAATATCTGTCCGGACAGCCAGGATGACTGAAACTACACTTAAACTAGAGTGAGGAGTCATAAGAAGGGTAAGTAAAGATTAAGAAAAAAATTTAGGAAAAATAAAAGAAGTGAATTGCAAATGAGTTAAACGAGCCAGGGTCACGATGATGGGTAACCGTACGGGGAAGCGACTGTGAAGACAGTTATTGACCCCAGACCCGCGAGGAACCCTTGAAAATAATTTTTAGAACTTAATTAAAAGGTTAATTAAAATATAAATGACATTATAAATATCATAGAAAATTTAGGAGAATTTATTTATCGGTACAGACCGAAAATAACCCGATGAGCATAATGAAGGGTATTTTGGTCATTTCAACCGCAAAGTTGAATTTTGATCTAAATGCTAAGTGAACGAGAGATAATAAAATATTAAAAATAAATTAAAATTATGAATTATGGAATGAAAAAAGGGAAAAGAAAAGGGAAAGAAATAAATTAAAATTAAATGGATTATAATGTAAGCATGACATAAGATGACATAATTAAAAAATTTTAAACCAATTATATTTAAACATATATATATATATATATATATATATATATATATATATATATATATATATATATATATATAAGAGACAAAGAAATTAATTTAACATAAAATTCACTTCATCTTCTTCCTCTTTTTTTTAGCTTGGCCGATTCACCATGGAGAGAGAAAGCTTCTTCTATTATCAACCTTCCCAAGCTTGATTTCCCTCTCTTTTATACCCCAAAACCCATACCTCCCTTCACAAAAAATTGATCTTGCACATTGGAAAACCTATAGGCAATAAAAATTTGAAGAAATATTGAAGTTTTTTATAAGCTTGGACATCCCTTGATCAAGGTTAGTGCCTATCTTTCCTTTCCTTCTTTTTAAATCTTTGAAGTTGAGTTGAAATAAGTTGATGTTACATGAAAATTTGAGAAAATATACATGAAGGGATGAATTTTTGGCAGTCATGGTAGTGATGGGAAATTGATGAATTAATGACTATAATTGTGTTCACTAATGTTGATTAATAAGAAGATATGAGTAGCATGTTAGTATACATGTGTTATGCATGAATTGAAAATTTGAAGTTAGGGTTTTTAACCCAAATTAGAAATTTTGTATATGACTTGAAATTGATGATGTTGAGACCAATTGTTGACTATTAGAAGTGCCAGAAATGCAAATTGAAGTTTGGGAGTTGAGAGAAATTGAATTGGGAGTGTTAAATTTTTATGCAGGAATTCAAACCTATGAGTCTAGTGTAGTGTTTGAGTTATAAATAGAGTTGTGTTACTCCAATTGGTTTGAAACTAATTGGAGATGAAACTAGGTTCATAATGCCCCATTTTTCATGAAGAACTCATGCCCAAAAACTGTCCCAAACCTGACCTAAAATTGACTTGAATTCGGGTAACCCTAATATGGATATGGAAAAATGACTAAATGAATAGTAAATGTTCAAATAGACATAACTCACACTAGGAAGGTCAGAATGACCTGATTCTTGAACCATTGGAAAGGGTAAACATAGGAGCACATTTTTCATGCAGAACATAGAACCCAGACCTGCCTCTAACTAAGTCAAATTATTAGTACAATTTAGATCAACAAAACTATCCAGAACTAATCTGCCCAGAATTTGTTGGACACAGGCTTACTCGACCAATTTTAGAAAAAAAGCCATAACTTGGTCTACAAAATTACAAAAGTAATGAAACCAGTATCAAAATTTTTATAAGACATAGATCTACAATATTGGTGTTTTGACCAAAATCCCAGAAGCCAAGGGAACTAGGTCAAATTATTAAAACAAATTAGTACACTAAATCTTGGAATTTGCCTCAACTACCACTTGACCCCAGAACAGAATTTATATCATAACTTTCACTAGAAAATCCTAAATGGGATGAGCCAAACAGTTCTGGAAACCTAAAAGATAGGGATTCAACTTTGATTTATAAACTTTTCTAAAAAATTGAGTATAAGAACCCTAAAATGGGAGTCAAAGTCACTGACCTGAACCTGGAATCCTGTAGACACAGGACACAGGGTACCTGAGTCCAGTCTAGTTAATTTGCTATATTTAATTCTACGAGCTATGAAAAATTATAATTCAAAATTTTGAGTAATCATAAGACATAGGGTAACAACTTTTATGAAGAACATTAGGCCTAAAAGTGGCTATAACATGTCCAAATAATTAGGAAAAAATTGACTCCAGAATCTGCCTGGTTCTGGAACTTAAGTGAGTTAAGGAATCAATTTTGGTTATTGACTATAACTTGAGTTTTAAAGCTCCAAATGACATGATTCAAAAAGAAAAATAAAGATAAGACATAAAGAGACAACTTTCATGAAGAAAGTGTAGCCAAATAGTGACCACATCTTGGCCAATTTACTAGGAAAATATAAGATACCAAATCTGGACCTAAGAAAAAGTTCAAGAGATTATTTGACACATGACATGTAAATTACCTAAATAAATTGCTAAATGAATAAGCTACATGAAAATGAAGGGGGAACCTATTTTCCCACTATAAATTGACTTGAAACTACTATAAAGCACAAATAGTACATGACATAAAATAATAAGATCATAAGTAATTAATAATACTAATTTGCCCAAAGTATACCTAGATTTATTTATATAGCATGGATAGATTGATATACCAATTAGGAACTACGGATTACAGTACTGCCCACAGGAATAATCATTAATAGACAATATATGTCTAAGATGGTTGTTCTACTGGCTTTATGCCTGCTTATTGGCCATTGTACCTAATTTAATTTCTGGCTTTATGCTTGCCCGCTGGCCTTGTACCTGACATGACAGATGTATACATATTAGACATACGGATGTTTAACTAGTATACTCCCATATATCTACTCTCCATAGTCTGTCATAGGTTATTTTGGCACAGATATTAGTAATAAACCTTAAATTTAAATAAGTACATGAAAAGATCATAGGTATAAGTATTAAGACTGAACATAAAATAAACGAACAGAAAAGATCCCGATTAACTTAATTACTTCTAAAGTTCTATAAACATGTAAAAGACTATAAACTCATGAAATCTATATTTCTTTATAAAGCTATATGTGAAATAATTATTTCAATTATTTAGCTATTTTTATTTTAATTTATACACCACTAAGCAATATGCTTAGTGCGTTGGTTTTTACCACGCGTAGATACGGAAGACCAGTACCAGCAATAACAGCAGCAGTAAAGTTTAGACAAGATTTTGATCAGATCTGCTGCAGTGTAGATTGTCATCTCAGCAGTTCATTTTGATAGGGCTCATGTATATTTAGATTTTGCATTTTGGTTATTGTATATAAGTAAAAGATGTAAATCATTTTGTGATTGTAAATAATTTGTAATTATTGTATCTAAATTTTATATAAATTTTGTATGAATGAAATAAAATATTTTATTTACTTGAAATGGTTATGAGTATTATGATGACATGACATAGTTTATGAAAAATGATATGGATATGGGATTTAACAGGTAAATAAGGAAACCTGTTATACACTAATAAAACAGAGGAGACTCTGTTTGGATCTCCACGAAAATAAGATGTGAGAAAAAAAAAATTTCTACACGTAAGATAATATAATTAAATAAATATTAAATCAATATTGTACATGATAAGACAAGATAAGGTGCTCCGGCACAGAATGTACCACACCTTACTCGGTTGCACTTTAGACGGGTGAGGGGTGTTACAGCAACACTATTGTTTGTAATTGCTTTGACAAAATGTTATTTAAACAATTGATTTATATGATTGAAAACATTGATATTGATTTTATGAATGATTGAATTTGAGTATTTCAAATTCTTGGCTATGCCTTGCACTAATATGTTTTATATTGAGTTTTAAATTATTAGTTATATACCACTAAGTGAAATACTCAGCGATAACTGTTTTATGCTGTCGCAGGTAGGAAAAAGGAAAAGACCACGGAGTGAGCTACTTGGAGCAGTAGTTTGGGGCTGTGGTTTGATTTAGCTGCGGGTATATCATAGGTATACTCTTTGTAAATTCTTTTTGATATATTTTGTAATTATATTTATGTTTGTACAGACATTGAGCAATTGTATAAAAAACATTGTAATAAAATTTTGAGATTGTAATTATTATAATATTATTTTGAGATTTTATTTACATGTAAATTTTTGTAATATTAACTCCCTTATTTCAATGAATGCAAATGTTTAAGATTCCCTTTGGATTGTAAATAAATTTATATCATTTCCTGATGTTTGATGGGTAAGAAAAGACTTCTTGATTGTTAGTTGATTTTAAATTTAAAAATAATAATTGTTACAGGTGAATTTTTAACTGGTTTGAAGAACTGTTTTATTGCATTTTTAGCCGTCATCATGCAAAATTTTCGTAAAATTCTCAAAATGCTAAATTAATTTTAAATAAATTTTCTAGCATATACCTACTTAATGGCACTTTAATAACTATTTTATCATCGCTTTAAACTCTAAAATGAATTAGATTTATTTAAAATCTCTTGTAGTATATTTAATAGATTATCGATAGACGAAGTTCTGTAATTTGTTAGGTATACTATGAGATCGTGTCATATCTTACGGAGGGGTAAGGTGTAATAGAATTCCCGTAGTTTTACTTTTATGAAGTTATTCAGTATTAAATTAGGGAGATCGGGAGAGAGTCCTTTCCTAAAATTTCCGTAGTTTTACTTTTTATGAAGTTATTCAGTATCAAATTGGGGAGATCGGGAGAGAGTCATTTCCTTCAATTCTCATAGTTTTACATTTTATAAGATATTCGGCATTAAATTTGGGAGATCGAGAGAGAATCTTTTTATAACAGCTCGGCCCACTGGCTAGTATTGTCCGCTTTGGCCCAGCCCATACTAGGCCTCATGGATTTGTCCCTTGGGCTTTTACACCCAAAAGCGCGCTAACCAGTGTTCCAAGACCACCCAATTTAAGTCCAGAATCTCTCCTATACTTTGCCGATGTGAGATTTGCCTAAGGGACCTTTCTCTCCCCCTTTTGGGACTCAGCGTTCTCGCTGAGGTTTGCCCCACCATCGCTCAAGAGGCCACGTGGAGTACTCTAATACTAATTATAACGGCTCGGCCCACTGGCTAGTATTATCCACTTTGGCCCAGCCCATACTAGGCCTCACAGATTTGTCCCTTGGGCTTTTACACCTAAAAGCATGCTTACCATCTGGCCTTTGGTGACGTGGGGTATCATCATCCTAGTGCACTGTACCATAAATTTTTTATTGAATGAATTTCTTTTATATATATGTTTTATAAAATTATTTTATTAATGATTTTGATAGCATGAGCATGATTTTATTGAATAGAAAATTTATTGTGAAATTAATCAAGCGTCTGCCTGTTCCTATTCCGTTGTGTGCTATAATTATTATTCACTGAGCATTTAGCTCAAATCACGTTTTCTCTGTCTGTTACCTATTTCAAATTAGTAAAATTCTACCGCTGATCCAAATATTCAGTCCATTTTTTGGAGAGTGACAATTTTTTATTTTTTTTCATGGTATGCCCGAATTCATGTTTCTCTAGGCTAATAATTAATTTAATTTATTGAACAGTTTAAGTTTTCATTTGAAATCTGTAGAGACTCCGCAGTTTACTTATGGGATATTTATGATGTTTATTCAGTATTTTGTTTATTTAGATTTTGTCTATTTTTGAGATTAGTAAGTGATAATATATTCATTCAAGATACTCTGATAAGGCTTGCATGATTTAAGAATACTTAAATTATGCGCCGATCACGGTTCAAAATTTTAGATCGTGACACATTTCCCTGAAAACCTCGACACTCATTTTTATGGAATTCCACAAACAAAATTTAGCATACATTTCAGTGATCAGTTCTCAGTAGAGTCCTTCCAAAAATCCTAAAATTTATATTTTGGACCCAATGGAGAGTCCTTCTTGGGGGCCACATGCTTATATCACTTCAATTCGGCTTAGTTAAATAAAATACCATTGTTATAAAACACTGAAAAGGTTAATGTGAAACGATATGGGTAAAGGTTTTATGAACAATTATATCAATGATGAGATATTCCTTCGTTAACTAAGAGTCCTCGTTAATGAAGGAAACTCTCTAGGTTTTAATTAATACACACACCTTTTGAATTAGAGTCCTAATTGAAAGGAATAAAATTTATATCCATATCGGTTCTTGTATATCTATTGCACACACATCGTACCCTCAGTTATTTGAATGCCAATGATGAGATACATAATGTGTGAGCCGAGAGTCCTTCTCACTCGTTATGAATCTTTAGGGACTAAACAACACCTCTTCGGAATTAGAGTCCTAATTTGAGGAGGAAAGAATTTAATAAATACATAACAAATTAAATAAATACAACATCAACTCACTTTAGGGCCATCTCATTTACTTGTGTTCTTGGGATACCCCGGATTAGTGAAAAATCAAACGTTCCTTTAATAGATAATATAAACCAACATCGTAATTTTAACCTTAAAATTGTCGATATCAAATTATGAAAAGCATATCGTTAAATCCACTTACCCTCCTTGAGCGACGATATGAGGTGCCTAAAACCTTTCTCACACGTATACGAACACCGAACCTAAAATCTTTGTTTTAGAAGTGATTTTATAATTTTTTTAATTTTTTTTAATAAATATTTTCTTTAATTTTCCTTAAAATTAAAATATCGACTTTCACTTTTCACTTTGGTGAGAATCGTCTAGCAATCGCAAAATCTTTACGACAATATTTATCTGAAATAATATGTAATGAAATTATATTATATTTGGTAATTTTATGTAAGAAATGATTATTTATATTTATGTAGAAATTATTGTATAGTTTTTTTTTTCCGATGATAAATAGATATTTCAATTGATTAAAAAAGCCTCAAACTCGACTACAGAAACATACACAAATACAATTGAAAACACCTAACTAGCTTATGCAAAGACAGACTCAAATTAAATCAAGCCCTAATCTCTAATGGATATTCGACCCATGTACCATGACCCCACTTGGAAGAGAATGCAGCAGCTCCAAAGCGCCGCAACTGGGCTAGCCTTTCGTCGGTGCTGGAGACACTTACAGAGCCAGAACGACTAACAAAAATAGAGAATCTCCCGCTATAGTTGTCATGCATAACTTTCTTTCTAAACGAAGATCAAAGGAAACCCTCTAGCCATTTTCGTCTTCCAGAGCTTCAAGGGAGTCGAACTACACCCCAGGCCGAGGGAAAGCAGGATACCATCAGAGCATCTCAAAACTAACAGAGGAAGGAGGTGGCAGACACTTTGGCGATCTTCTCTTGACTTTCCGGCCTACACTATACCCAGCGAGAGGTACCAACCTCACCCAAGGAGAACAACCTCTCGTTATGAGAACCGAGATGTCGCACCATCCACACCAGAGAAAAATTTCCAGAGAGATATGGCTCTTTTTTTTTTGGCCTTTGATGCTTATAAAATCTCTAGCCTTGTCTTGGCGTTTGGAATATCATAGTCGGAATCGTTAAAAACAAAGGCAAATGTGGGTCCCACACGAAGATCTTCCAGTTGCACCGCCAGATATCAACATTATGTGGGCCCAAAATGCTTACGTGTAGCGCTTGGGATGTAATAGGGAGACGGAAGGCAAACTTTTGTGCTTATGCTTGCTGTGCTGGGTAAAGGGGAATTCTTGCTGGCTGTTTCGTTGCCATTTCTACTCGTCTGCGTCTCTGTTCTCTCTCTCGTAAGTCAACAGACTCAAAACTATGGGTTCCAGCAATAGCAGGCTAGGTTCAAGCCCTTCCAGGCCAGGGCTTAAGCGCAGATTCCTCTCTTCTCTGTTTTGTGGCTCCTCTGTTTCTCACTCTCCTATTGAGGTAAATAATTGCTGCTCCTTTTATTTTATTTTATTTTATTTTTACCTCTTTTTTTTTTAATGTAAGATCAAGTTCTCTATCTTTCTTTTAATTCCATGCTAATCAGTAGTATCTATGGTATTATTGAAAGGCTTAATTTCACTTTGCTTTCTTTGGTAGCTAGGGTAGTCTTAGGAATGCAGAGAAAATTGAATAATTGATGAAATTGCATAATCCTGAGGTCTATTCACATCATCATTCACTTCCTTAATCCTAATTTTAACTATTACTCTATCTCGCTGTTCCATTCTGAGACCAAACATCAAGTTCACCAGTTGGACGCTTTTGACTTTTTATGGTTACAAGTTGCACTTCTAAATTACATAAAATCTGCAAGTAAGTCCCCCCCCCCCCCCCCCCCCCTCCCTTTTTTTTTTTGGCCTGTTTATATGGACCTGCCATGGAAATTGACTGGAGTATCATATACTATAGTGATTCTGGTTTCTGAAACTTTTGACTTCCCAGATGGGAGATCATATGGATGAATCGTCAACAGAGTCTCCTCAAAACTTGACTCCGCCTCATCATGTGTCAGTTTGCTCCAAGCAGCAGTCATCTTCGACCTTTCAACTGGGAACTGGGTTGAGTGGTTTCCGCACTGAGACTGGAAGCAGTAGTGATTCTATTGAGGATGCTTCCTTCACACATAGTTTTAGTGATCATTCTGAGAATTCAGAATTACATTCTCAGCAGGTCAATGTTAATGAGTGTCTCGTGGAAAGTCATCTAGATGGTACTTCCTTAAAAGGTCAGCCACCCATGGAATCACTATCCGCTGATGCACTACTCACAAGCAATGTGGGTCAGGATACTGGAAATCTGCATTCAGAATCAGAGACCGTAGCAGATGCAAGTATCGAAGGCTATACAGCTGAGTCTGGTCCTGATGTTTCTGGTCCCTTAGTAAATTCTCAACCACTTCCAACATTTCTCTTATCTTTGGGGGAACAAGGTCCAATAGGCATGGGCGTGCTCTTGGTTGATGTGGTGAGTATACATTCCAACATCTTGTCTAGTAGCATTGCAGAAATTAGTAACCGCGAGGCAAGAAGGAATACTAGAAGGATGTTTTGGGATGCTTTCTCAAGAAACAGTTTTAGGCAGAATAGTGATTTGCCAACCATTGTTTTTACAACTACTAGTCATGCTGATGATCTAGGATCTCATGACAGATGGCTCCTTGATTTTAGTGGTGATCTTCATTATGATGGCAGTGGTAGTGAGTCTAGATACCCTGGCACTAGGAGTGATCGTAGAAGTGGACGACAACGGCAATCAAGATTTGAGGTAATAGATTTCCCATTTCTTTTTCTTTTATGTGGTTTTGTGGGGTTATTTTTCCGAATACCCCTGTAAAGTTTTCACCATACATAAAACTTTTTTACCATGCATGATGCTCATGCATGCCATTCATTTTCTCTCAAAGTTGTTTTGATTTTCCTTTTCTGACTGACATTTGCTTCACAGAGTTTGCTATCATAATTTATCATTTCAGATGCCAGAAGGATTTCATGATGTCCATGATGAGCTAGGCTGGCAAGGTTCGTTGTGTTCAAGAAGGCGTCATCCACGCGGTACATGTTCATGTGGATCCTCATTCACTGATGAGGAGTCCAGTAGCCGTGCAAACATTTCACAAATATTCATGCTTGCAGATGCACTTTTTGAGGTAAATGGCTTTCTAATGATCTAAAATTTTGGGTCAGTTATGTGAAACCTTCATGTGGAAGTCTTCTGCCTGATGAAGTACTGACAATTTACGTTATGTGACAAATCATCAATTCTCCTTTTCTGTGTAGAAGGAGCATTGGTATAGCAGATCTTTCAATTCTCCTTTTCTGTGTAGAAGGAGCATTGGTATAGCAGATCTTTTACCTTTCATGTGTCTTCAATTGTTGGAAGCGGTAGTAATTAAAGGAGCGGTAGCATGAAAAACACAAGTTTATATCATTGAATTCAAAATGTTTACCTAGGGTCACATGTATCATGCAAGATTAATTTTTAACTATTTGATTTCAATGATAAACAACATATTAAGACTCTTTTAATATGTTTTTGGATCTGTATTTACCATTTAAGATTTTAGAATTAATCAGATTAATTTTAGAAACCTAGATTAGATCAAGAACAAATACACTAACCTCTTGATGCACTGCAGTATATTTGTACCTTTGGGATGTGTCTTTAAGACACCAGATGTTGTTTCTCTAGCTTGTCCACACCAAGATCACCTATGGCAGCCCTTGAACAGCATCTAAAACTTTTTCTATTAATTAGAAAATCAAGTGTTGCCTTTTAAGAGATTAAAGATGTAAACAGGACACTAGAAACAATTTCTAGCATTTTTAATTCAAGAGATTGTTTGCTAATCTCTTAGAATTGACGAGAGATGAAGAAGAAGAGAGAATGGGAGCCTCAAGGGTGGCGACACAAAGGAGGCAGCAGCTGATTGTTTTCTTTTCTTTTCATAACAACACTTATATAGCTAGGTCACCACTTAAAACCCTTACCACATGTCACCTTCTGATTGACTCTAGGTTTAATTGACCCAATCACATTGTGCCAAGTGTCAAACCTATATTTAATCTTAATTTTAATAATCTTGCATGATTAAAAGACATTTGGCAAGTTTATTTGTAGTGCCATGTGTCACCATCTCATGGTGCCACATGTCACCTTGTGAAATGACCAAAATGCCCCTGTGTATTAATTTTGAGTTCTCAACCCAAAATAATTATTTCTCTTATTCTAATCAATTTATATCAAATATAAATTAATTAATTAATCTCTATTAATTAATTTCTCATTAATTAAATTCATATTTAAACTCTTTAAATATAAATTTAACTTATACTATACATCCAATAACCTAGATTTGGTTTCAAGTCATGCTAGGGACTTTGCAATCTAATTGCAAACCAAACCTATTTAATTAATCAATTAAACTCTTTAATTAATTAATTAAATCATATTTAATTTGGTGATTACTTGTGTATGTGTGTGACTTACTAGGCTTATCACTAATTGGCAATGAGATATGATATCAACTCTTAATATCATTAGAACTCTTTCTTACCATAAATGATTTCTCTAAATCATTTTATGCTAGGCTCATCACTAACTAGCAATGAAACATGATATCAACTTTTAATATTATTAGAACTCTTTTTTACCATAAATGATTTCTCTAAATCATTTTATACACCTCATAGATCATGGTTAACACCTAGCATAGCATGCCATGGCCACCCAATTAGTAATAAGGTTTACCTTAAATAAACGTATAATCATATGTTACCATGCACTAGAATTTCTCTGTTACAAAATCTCAACTCAAGCTGGAGTCATGGTTTATGTCAAACCCCATTTGCTATGAATATTATGTTCTCTTTTAATTCCAGTTCTTGATTAAAAGATTTTCTCATCAGAAACTCTTTTCTAAATAAATCTGTCTGTCCTGGTCAGAACTTGAAACATTAAGAACAATTAAATGAATATAGGATTTTATCCCTAATTACTTAGAGGAACAGATTCTATCTTGATCAACACCTACCTCCATATATAACTAGTAGGAGCCAACACATGCCCATATATCCATACACAATACAAGTATGAAAGCAGTATCAAACTCAAACCACCTATATACAAGATAACTGCGCTATCTCAAGTTTAAGGATTATATGCACTGATATGATTTATGACAATACATTGATAAGAGTAAACTCTATGTGCTTGTCATAAGTGTCACTGGTTCAACCTACTTATCATCTATAAGTGCCTATCTTGTTTGTTATATGGCATGAGACTCACCCAGTGTTATCAAGGCGAAAGGCGACACTAAGGCAACAGAGCACCTTATGGCCTTAGGCGAGAGGCGAGGCGAGAGCCTTTTTGAAGCAAGGCTTAATAATCTTAATTGCCAAAATTACATATATATATGTGTGTGTGTTTGTACTTATAACAATGCCTATATAAATTAAACAATTAATTAACAAAAACAAAAAGTAAAATAATCAAATTAATAATAAATTAATAATTCCTATTAAAATGAACAACTAATTAACAAAAAAAAAAGTAAAACTAATTAAATTAACAAGAATAACAATTAAAAAGTAAATTAATTACAAACTAATTGACAATACTTATATTAATTAAACAATAAATTAATAAGAACAAAAAGTGAAATAATCACATTAACAATAGAATAATAATTACTATATAAAATAAACAACTAATGAGAATTAATGTCTAATTAACAAGATAAAAAGCAAAATTAATCAAATTAACAAGAATAATAAGTAAAAAGTAAATTAATTACCATAAATTAACAATACCCATATTAAATAATCAACTAATCAATAAGTAAAATAATTAATTTAACAATATCCATGTTAATTAATTAAATAATTGACAAGTAAAATAATTAATTTAACAATATCTATAAAATTTAAATAATTAATTAATAAAAATAAAAGGTAAAATAATTAAATTAATAGCAAGTAATTAACTTATTAATAAAACCAAGCACGGAGAAGGATAAGGAAAGGAAAAAAAGAGAGGCGATCATGCACCGACAAAGATAACAGGGTGGGAAGAACTGAAGAACCCAACCAGGAAGAAGGAGAAGAAGGAGGAGAAGGAAAGGAAAAAAAAAATTGCAGTTTCAAAGAAAAGTGCAGGAGAGGGAGGAAGATAGGATGACAGAGGAGGAAGAAGATCGGATGACAGAGGAGGAAGAAGATAGCAGAAACAGAGGAGAGAGAGAGACATACCTGGATTTGCAGCTCTGGAGGTGGAGGCGACACTATCTTCCTTTTCTCTGTCGGCAACAGGTAAGTGTGTAGGGTTTTATATTTTTGTCTTAAAAAAAAAAAAAGGGATTCTGCTCTGTTTTAAAGAGGCGATGCCTCTCACCCGCTTGGTTTCTCGCCTCGCCGCATGAGGCGTCGACTCTGGAGGTGCCAAGAGGGGCGACCCAGTCGAGGTGGCAGAGGGGCGCCTCGCCTCGCCTCGCCTCGCCTGGCCTAGGCGCCTCCCACGCCTTTAATAACACTGGACTCACCATTCCATCTTATTTATATCTCATATAAATAATTTAGGAACAAATATGAATACAATCTTTCTGGATAAGTCATGTCCTTATTATGAAGTATCCTCGATTATGAACCTATTTATGATACTTTGTACTAGAAATACTGTCACTCATATTCTTAACAACTTAAGAATAGAATTTCTAACAAAATATCAATAGACCTTTTTTATTACATATAAATATATTATATAAACGGAAAAGTGAAAATGCCTTTTATTAATAAAAGATGTACAAGATACATACTAAATGATATGCTCTAGGGCATACTACTAACAGTAATTTGCATGAAGTGGCATATCAAATACCCTCCCTCCCCTTCCAAAACAATTGGAGATGAAGAAGGAAGAAATTGAATGCATTATGTTAATCATAATCTAGTGATCTAAAACCTTTACAATTTTGTTAAATTTGTTAGAAATGATGTGTAAAGACCTAATACTGGAAAAAAGAATAGACATATTAATCTTTGCTGAACGTAAATCGTGTTCATCACTTTTTCTTGATTGCTTACTCTGTTCCATATATAGGTGCTTGAGGAAATTCATCAACATCGCATGTCTCTTTCGCAGTCTATGCTCACTCTTCCTGCTCCTGATGTTGTTGTAAATTCGTTTCCCCTCAAGAATCATAAAAAGCCATTTGAAACTGAGAGTGGGATGCGTGATGCACAACAGTAAGTCCCTTTGATTTATTGTTTTGTTATTGTTGCCATTTTTGTTATGGTTGTACTACTGTTACTGTTCTTGTAGGATCTGTACTTGCAAAGAAAAATATGCATGCGTGGATATTTTACTTTGTTTAATCAGACTCTGGCTTAAGTAGGTAGATTGAAGGTAGGAAATACGTAGTTAGGCAGATCTAGTTATTTTACTGAGTTTGAAATTGAAGATTTAAAAGTTATGTTGGTGCATAAATTGTGGTAAATATATCCAGAGATGGATTTTCTTGGATGAATCAAGAGGTTTACACTTTTATCTTCCATTTTCTTCTTTCATACTTGTTCCAATTGGACTATGAATTTATGGAGCTGCAGTAAGTAACAAGTTCCCATTGATTCTCGTGACTTCAAAAATTATTCTTCAAGTTAATTATAAGTAATGTAATCATGGTTTATAAATCAGTAACTTGAACTTGACTATTTAGGGCCTGTTTGGATTAACTGTTGAATACAATCGATAGTCATATCATTGGTGATAGTGATAGCGATAGCCGATGATAGCTGTTTTATATTAAGTGTTTAGTAAAATTATATTTAACTGTTGCTGTTAATATGTGAAATGACTAATAAGGGTGTATATTATATAATTTATTTTATTATTTAAATAAATATAAAATTATAAATTTATTATATTATATTATTTATTTTATTATTAAATTAAATATATAATTATTAAATTAATATATTATATTATTTAAATAAATATATAATTATTAATCTTTTATATTATATCATTTATTTTAGTATTGAAATAAGAAAATAATTATTTTTTTAAGATAATTAAATAATTTTAAAAATATAAATAAAATAATAAAATAATTATTATTGTTAATAGAAAAATTTATAATTAATTTTAAGTTTTTTGATATAAATAAATATTTTATATTTTATGTTATTAATAAAAAATATTTTAACAAAGTTGAAATACGTTAATTAAAATTATAAATAAAAAAATAAAAATATTAATAATATTAATTTTCAAGTTAAATAAAAAAGGATAATATGGTCAAAATAAAAAATAAAATCATATCAGCTATCAGCTGATGAGAATCAGCTCTAAAAATAGAGCTGATACAAACTGCAGCTGATGAGTATTATATCAGTTGCCCATCAGCTATCAGCTCTATTTTTTTAAGCTTGCCAAGCACCACAATTTACCTGTTTGGGTGTCTATCAGCTATCAGCTGCACCCAACAGGTAAACCAAACACCCCCTTATTGGACAAACGATTTTAAATAAACCTGAAATGGCAGTGTGAATCTTGCCAGGTTTCTGCTACTATTTTATACTTCTCAACATTCTTTGTTCTTCAATTGAGTTCAAAACTCAAAATTCACTGTCTTTTGTTCATTTATGCTGTTTTTATGCCCATTGTTTTGCATTCTTTTGTTCATTAACAGGTGTCACATTTGCTTGGTCGACTATGAGGAAGGGGATGAAATTAGAGTTCTTCCATGTTCTCATGAATATCACATGTCATGTGTTGATAAATGGCTCAAAGAAGTACATGGGTAATCTATTACTGTTTCTTTCTTTCCCTTTGTTCCCCTTTTCCTTTTTAACTAGAGCTGTTTTCTGAGTTGAGTTCTCTTTTGTTGACATTTATATCTTTTTGTCCTTGACTTGTTATTTTGGTACATCAGGGTATGTCCTCTCTGCAGAGATGATGTTTGCAAGGGTGTTGCTGAAGGTTCTACCTCATACCGTGAGATCCCATCTCTTTGATGCATATGCATGCAAACATGTAGATAAAAACTTTTTTTCTTGAAATGGCCTTTGATGAAAGCTACTTGCTTATAGAACAACCAATAAGATTTTATACAACTTGCAATGTAATAATATGCCATCTAATAGTGTAGTGCTTGGAAATGAGAATTTACTAATCAGATATCTATTGCAGATTATAGTTACATTTCAATAGTTATGGATTAGGCTTTTGAATTGTGTGATATTTCGTATCATTTTGATTTGTATGCCCCACAAACATTGTTTATTTATAGCTGTTATGCTATCTTGACTAACATGTGCATTTATTTCCTTTCTGTCGCTTATTGTCCAAAAAGATGGCACCCATCATCGTCCGTCCACCCCTTTATATATCATATTGAGTTTTTGTTGAGAAAGTTCAATCTACTAGCAAATGGTTTGAAGAGATGGGATGGATCAGAGAGAAGATTGGTAATGCAATGCACTGAAGTTGATAGGCGCTTGTATCCCTTGTGATTATATTGTGAAATGCTCTATGAAATAGGTGAGGTTGGCAGCTGAATCTTCGGAAACAAGATAGTTGAAGCTTTGTGGAAGATGAAGTTGGAAGAAGAATTTCCCTTTTTGTCATTTTGGGGAAGCATTGACTTGATTTTAGCTGAAAGGCCCAGAAAGGGTTTGGATCATGCTACTGTCAGCTGCATTGACTATTATAGGCTTTTACTCATGGTAACTAAAAACCTTCTGATACCAAACAGCATAACAGTTTCACCGGATGGATAAATGCAATGGCAATTCATTTAGGTATCTTTTTTTGTCTTGCTTCCCTATTAGGTAGGTCTTGGAAAGAACCATAACTCCATGAGAATTCACTTAAAAATCTAAAGCTAAAGCTTGTTAGTTGAATTCATGGGACCTACCTCATAGTTCTTGGGGGCATTCCTGGAGTGCTCATGAAGCAAAGTGAGAGAAGCAGGGCTGAGGTAGTGTTAAAACTTGTCGGTGTTTTACAATGATATCAAGTTCACTTATCTAGGGTTAAAGCAAGAAAGAAAATCATAGGAATATTAATTACTAGTTGTTATTTACCAAAAAAAAAAAAAGAGGGTGGGTTCATATCTCCAACTTAAATGAGGTAGGTTGTGGGCTTCAATTCAAAATTTAATGTTCTGTTGGAGTGGAGGGTGCAGAGGGCTGATATCAGTAACTATTAGCATCGTCCATCATATGCAGCGATTTTATATGTATGTGCGTCTGTTTTTTTTTTTGGGCCAAAGATGTGCATGTGAATGTGAAGTGGGAAGCAATGGCGTGATGGTATCAAATGCGAAAGTCAAAATTGAATGGAAAGAGGCGTCTCAGGCGGAAATTTGCTCAGTGGTGCGGCTTGCGTCTGGGGGTTAACCTAAGTCATAAGGATTTTTCAAAAGCCAGGATAAGTGAGCTCTTTGTTTTAGCTGAGCTAATCCCCAGTGACAAACCCACTTTGACTTTGGTAAAGCTTCCGTAGCCATCCGATAATCCTTGGGAGTTTCGCCACATGTAGAACCTTGCGCATCAAATTCCATTATCATCCTTGCATGCGATATCTACTCTTCGGGTCTTAGCTGTGGGGGAAAATAGAACTCTTAATCAGTCTTATAAGTTTAGAATAGCAAAGTTAATATTGTTAAGACAGCTGAGATGAAGTATTTCTGAAGAGGCACCAAAAAAGAAAACCCTATTATTCTATCATAAAAAAAAGGATAATGGCATGTTTGTGCTTAGTTTTAATAATATTACGGAATAATTGATTTGCCGTTGTTAGTTTTATGCATCCTCCATTCCCACATTCATTCACAAAGTCAACTAATTATGTATAAAGTTAATATAAAATCAGAGAGATGATCGGACGGACACATGTGCACATGTTCAATATATCACCCTATTTCTAAACTAAAATTAGTTTTAAGACTCTGAGATTAATTCCTATATATGAGCCCACCGTGTAAATGTAAAGTAGTACTAGTTCATAGACTCACTCCACTCTCCCTTCAGATGAGCATTTACTTCCATTATAAATTGATTAGGCAATTTGGCAGGTATCCTCAGTGAATGCTATAAATGAGGACTCCCTCTCCCCACATTTATCAGCCACCAGCCAGCCCACCACCGCTCCCACGGCTCATCCCCTTCTCACGTGATCCCTACTCCCTATCACGTGACCTCTCCCCCTGTTTGCAATTGCATATTTGCACCGTTTTGTTTCTTTATTTCCATGCCAACTGCCGAAGCCTTGTTCACAACGCAACCTCACTTATAAAAAAGCAATAAGCAAAGCCCCGTCTTTTTCTCTTCTCTCTCTCGACGACCACCACCCGGCGGAGCAATGTCCTCGCCGTTGCCTCCTCTTCTTCCCTTCAACAATAACACTGAAGAAGATACTCATGATCATGATACTTCTCCTTTTCAAAATCTTAAACCTAGCATCCTTGTTATTCTTTTGATCCTCTCCATTACTTTCCTTCTCTCCATCTCCCTCTGTCTTCTTCTCCGCCACCTCAACCGCCGCTGTCTCCGCCACCTTTCTCCTTCCTCTCATGCCTCCGCTCCCACCATCAACATCGCCACATCCTCCTCCTCTTCCAATCGTCACTCCACCAATCGTGTTTCGCCTGAGAGTCCTGCATTCTCGCTCATCAATTCTCTCCCGCTCTTCACCTTCAGTTCCATTAAACGCCGTTCCACAAACTCTGCCGGTGATTGTGCCGTCTGCTTGTCCAAGTTTGAACCGCAGGATCAACTCCGTCTCCTTCCGCTCTGTTGCCATGCTTTTCATGTCCATTGCATCGACACGTGGCTTCAGTCTAATCAAACGTGTCCTCTTTGTCGATCTTCAATTCATGCCTCCGAGTCCGACCTCTTGAAGGCGCTATCTAGCTCCATGGATGGGGCCACAGCAGAAAGCTTCCGCCTTGAGATTGGCTCCATCAGCCGCCGTGAAACAGCTTCCGATCCCGCGGTCGAGCCTCGAAGTTCTTATTCCGTTGGATCCTTCGAGTACATTGTGCAGGAAGAATCCGAGGTTACTATGAGCCACACGCACAGAAGAAGCGTTTCAGACAAGGAAGTAGGAGCTGCAGTGTATCAGTCGACGCAAGAGCCGAACCTAGCCTTCGAAGTGGGCAGCGGAAGGAGTTGGCTTAAGGATTACGTTGACAGGCTCTCGAATTCTCTCTCATCGCGTGCTTTATCGTTTCGAAGTTCTGGAAGGTTCTTCACTGGAAGTAGTCGCCGGAGCGAGATTGCCAGCATCGGAGATTACGACGTGGAAGAGAATCGGGTGGGGGAGGAGATTAGCGAAATGTTTCGCTGGTTCTCAGGGTTGTAAATGGTAAATATGGCAGGCAGTTAGGGGAATATTAATCCTTCTGCTCAGCTTTGTCCAGTACATTTTTTGCTATATTTACTCCAAACTGCAGAGCATTAGCACGAGGAGCAGGAAAATTCAAAGAGGAGTGGATAAAGCAAAATATGGAATGGAAACAACGGTGCCTATACCTTGCTTTGTCTTCCATCTTTCATGAAGATAGATAAAGTTGGTGTAATGACAAATTTTGGGCGGATTTTCGGGATGCCAAGCCTTTTTAGAAATGTATGAATGAGATTTAATTTGGCCTCCGTGGCTAAGGTTTGAGATTAATTCAAGAGAAATATACGTATGAGTTTTTGTGATTTTTTTTATTTCCCCTAAATGTCTAGTACGTATGTACATATTAAATATACTCTCACAGTCATCGCCTCAGGGACTCAAATTTAATTGCTGGTTGGAATTCATCAACATCAGAGCATTAAACTAGCTACTTGAAATTCATGAAATTGATAGAGTTGTTCTTTTGCAGTTTATATGGCATTTTCCCATATGCTTTCAGTAAGTTATGGTTAATTTTTAGATGCGACATAAGACAGGTGGTGGTCTGGTGCTAATTATATGAAGATAGGTTTTACCATATACATATCGAGATGGTTTCCGTTTTGTTTGTAAATTTTCCTTTTAATACCCGTAATTATTGGTGATGCTAATGTTATGATGATGGTGATGACGATATCTGCACTTAATTTGTCATCATGGAACGAATATAACTAGGTAAAGATTATAGTAAAAATATATATTTTTTACTGATATATAAGGATAATTTTAATTTGGCCTTTCTACTTATTGAAAAGTCTAATATAATTATTTTCTCAAATATCAAAAAATGCCTAATTAATTATACCCGGAATTTGAATTGATTAACTTCAACATGTGCATCTGGACGGATGCGATGCATATTGATAAACTTCAGTTGTCTTACCATGCAGGAATTGCATGCTAACTCTACCCAAACCAAGCACTGTAAGGCAATAAGAAATGCTGAGAAAGGTAATATTTGGTTGGCCTGTGTGAGTCTATGATACTCAGAAATTTTAGGCAGATATCATGAAATTAATGAATTCCTTAATTTAGCCTTTACTGCCTTTTCCTATTAACAATATATACCCAATAATAATTTTCGATCTATATATCCAACAATGCCTAACAGAATCATCGAAAGTTCTTCATCTTAATGTATCTTATCTATCATGCTCATAATCATAAGTGCAGGGGCTCACAGAGCCAAAATTTTTTATCTTCTTATATTATATAAAATATATATATTTTTTTTTATTTATAAAAATATCGACTCATTAGAATAAATAAATATATTTTTATGATAAAATATAATTATGTTAATATTTTAATTTATTAAACTTTATCTTGAGATGAAATGTACAACATTTAATTATATTATTTATTATAACCTCGTGAAAAATTGATAAATATATATATATATATATATATTTATATATAATCTTTAATTATATATTAGTTATAAATATTAGTAATTATCAATCAATTAAAACATGCAAGTAATATATTCATCTTAAATATGAACTTTTTAACTTTATTTTATAAACTATAATTAAGTAATTGTTAAATGTATTATTTTTTTCAATAAATAATTAACTAATTATAAGACTTAGCACTAATTAAGAAAAGAATATAAGTATATATATGTTACAAAATCTTAACAAAAACTAATAAAATTTCAGAGGGTGAATTGATCCACTAGTGGTGCCTTAGGGTAGCGATGGAGAAGTAAGCAGCTAAGAGGAGATTGGATGCATACAGTGGTCCGACAGATAGGATTCATTTCTATTAAATTTTGGTCCTGCCAAGAGCTGAATTAAAAAAGCCAGTGTTTTTGGTCTATAATTTCATCCTCTTTAACACCAACGGAACTTTTCAACAAACCAAACGAGATTTAAATATAAATGACTCAACAAATATCTGACATTTTTGTTGGTATAAGTAATGAGAAATCTACGTTGAGACTGAGAGACATAAAAATTCGGGGGGAAGCTTGCCAAGGGCCCCGCCCAAACCATGCTATGTTGCTATCCCCACACCAGACGCTTTTCTTGAAACAAGCTCAGCCCATTAATGTTACCCACTAACAGTCCTGATGAATTGAGTCCAGTTTTCGAGTGTTTTTCCTATAGATAGGTCACATTCGTTATTCTATAATGAACAAATTTGAGAAATTATAAAAATGTAAAATGTGATTTTCTGCCACTGTTATCACCGCTTCCTAATCTTGTTATCACTATTATTATTACTATTTAATTATTATTATCACCACCATTATCACTTGATTATCAATTATTATAATTATTATTACTTATTATTAATATTATAAATAAATTAAATATTAAAATAAAAATTATCATTATATTACTTTACGACTAAATAGAAGGGTGTAATGGTAATTATATTATATTATAATTTTAATTATATTAAATAATTGATTATATTATATTACATTGCGTTCTATCAAATGTGATCATAGATATTATTTATAAAAATTTATACAAAAATAAAAATGTGATTTTATAATTTATAAAACGTAATTTAAATATTTTAAACATAATTAAGAAAAAAGGAAATAAATTACTTATCACAGTTTGAGTTGGTTGGATACTAACATTGCCTTTTCATGCCTCCATTTTTTTTGTCCTCATAAATGTTATTTCATCCACATATGATGATACAAAGCACTCTCCAATTTGAAATTCAGCTAGTTGCTCTTGTTATGTTCGTACAACAATTATCATCGCTTGTATCACTATCACCTATTTCATCTTTACATTTTTATAATTTTGCACCATTTTCGGAACATCTTCGCATCTTCAACAGTTTTTACCACTGATATATCTACTCAGATGTTGGAATCGACTACGTGCATAAAATCTTCTTCCTTAATTTTTCTTAGTCATGACTATCTTTATAGGTGATCGAAGCATGCATCGACACATCATAATGCTGCTCCATCCTCTGCTCATCTCGATTTCTTCTGATTGAATAGCATATTGAGAACTCATTTTGAATTTGTTTTTGATTGAGTAGCAAAATATGTAGGAGAGAGAGCTAAGAATTTTGGTTTGTAACTAATATTATTTTATTTTAAAATTATTTTATTATTTTAATATTTTTATGGCTAAAAATTTATCAAATTTTTTAATACTTTCTAATTAATATATTTAAAAAGTTTTTTTGTTTTCAATATAGTTGTAATAGCAATGTTAAATAGATTCCTATCTAGTGAAGTATATACTAAATTTAGAGAAATTGGCATTTCTGATGGGTAGACATCTCCCACCTCGAAAAAAAAAAAAAAAAAAAAATCTTATCAAGTCACTATACGAGGAAGTAACCAAGGAGATTCTAAATTTAGGTTGAATTCAGCTTTTTCTACACTTGTGAAGAAACAGAAAAACTGAAACATCGCAAAGGATAGACGAGGAAAAATTGCATTTCTTACATTGTTTCTTTTACAATATGGAATGGAAACTCGAAGCACTGTCTTGCGTACAATTCACATCATGACAAACTGATTTTGATTTAAATGTAGGAATAACAAATATATAGAAAACCCAAGGTCATAACATTGTTGAATGACACACTGATCTTCTGCCCACCACTGCATTGGAAAGCGCTTCCACTGTAGCACCCTTTCTTCTGCTTGATCCCTTTGCCACGATCTTCAAGAACAAATGTGGAATCCGTTTGGCCATTACTAAATAAAATACACCAAAAGTGGCCAGTTATGGTACCAAAAGAGGGTAGCTCTACACCACAACTGGGGGCAAAAGCCTCGGTGAAGTCATCTTCAGGTGGTTTGCAGTTTACAGCTCTGTTACTAGTGCCGTTACCCTTACATAATTCAACATATTGCAGGGCCACGCACTCAAGGCCAGGGCTGTCATTAAGATGTGGAAGTTTTTGGGCGGTTCGATTCTCATTAATGATCTCTACAAGATCATTTGCAGGATTTCCTGTTTATCAAACATTACACAACAACCAACTGTAAATATTAGTATGTTGACATGCAAAACAACTCAGCCAAAAGCATTCAACTTATCTCCAATCACAAATTTTCTTCTGAAATATAAATATGTAGTTGTGTAGACTATATGAATTGCTTTATGATGATAAATGTCTGATGGAAACAAAATTGATGAGGATACCTAGTAAAACCTGATTGACGTTGAAGAAATGTATGATGCTCCATGGTCTGTGCAGCTAATGTGCTGTGATAGGTATCTTGTTAAGCAATTGCTAAATTCTATTAGTCTTCTTATAGTTAGAGGTCAATATTTGGTTCTTTCCATAGTCTAACAAGCAAATTCCTTTCGTTGCCGTGGCTGTGTGATTATTTTCGAAGTTATATTGTCAATCCACAAGGACTCAAGTTTGTTTCTTTTTAATTGGATAATGAGTCAAACATACAACTATAATGGTTAGTACATCAAAATGTGTTGCTTTAATCAATAGCAGAAAAGAGGCAAAGAGAGGGGAGAGGCTACCTTAATCCTTTTTGTTTCTGAAATGAGCTAACCTCCAATTGTCTTAGCAGCAAATATAAAAATGCTAGTAATTGGTGCACTCCATAGACATTGTCGTAACTTCTAAATAGCAACAAATGAATTCCACAAAATATAGAATCCATTTTCAAATCCAGATTTTCGTCCTAACTAGAATTCACTTGCAAATGAATTCTATATTTCATTTGTTTCAAATGCAGTAATTAGCTTACCTAAAATTCTTTTTTTTTTTTTTGTTGTTATGATAACTTTTTCGGAATGTTAAAAAAATAAATAAAAAAAAAGCTTTTAACAATACCATCTTGTTTTGGTTCCGAGAAAGCCTTAATCTCAATCTTAGACTATCGAATCTTTCATTCCAGAGTTCTGGTATAAGCTACTCAACTTCTTCAAGCAACATGTTACAGACCAAACAGAGCAGAAGAAACAGAAAATCGGCAAAAGGGGGCAGTCAGGGCAGACCCTTAAATTTCACATTTAAAATCAACAGTCAATAATCCCCATAGCGAACTGTGAAAAAAATGTCACGTAAAATTATAAACCTTTTAATAGCAAAGAGCACATTACCATGGTCCTTGGAGGAAACAAAAGCAGCTAGAAGAAGATGACAAAGTCCAAGAGTGAGAGTGAGAAATTTTCATTATCACTATCAACAATGTTAATTAACCCTCCTAAGTCCAAGATTGAGAGTCAGAAAGAAAGGAAAGGGAAAGAAGAAAATAAACTAATCTCACAAAGGATTCCACTTCTTTCCCGACATTGAGCAACGAAGAATGTTTGGTCTACTCTCTGGTAGTGTGAAATTGTATTTGTATGGAAAAGAATTTTTTTCCCCCCCTCCTTTTATTCCGCGTAAAAAAGCGGTGGAATAAAAGACTAAAACCTGTTGCCGCAGAGATTACGAGCAAATCATGGAAACGGTGATCCCAAGTAGCCGTTGCATGAACCCTGAGGTGCGGTTTTTGAACTTCTTTTGCCTGTAAAATGGAGCAGAGTTTTACGCTCTGTTTCAGTTTGGGTGGGGTGAGGGAAGGGTAAGTAAGGGTAATAAAGGTAAGGCTTAACCTCTCTTAAACTCTAATTTTTCTTACATTCTAAATTGGGGTGTAAGCAGATGGGGTGAAAGCTAAAAATTGTTTTATTTTTTATTGTATTCTTAATTTTTTTATTAAAATTCAATTATATCTATTAAAAATAAACCTAGCGTACCACTATAAATAAATATTTTCTCTCTCAAGTGGCTATATATAGTTTTTCTGTTTTCAATCATTTATTTTTAAATAGTTTACTATAATTATTATATTTTAATTATCATTTTTTTATTTATTCTTTCAATAGTTTGTTTCAATTATCTTTTTTTTTTCTTCTAAATAATCTATTTTTTATTCAATTTTTATTAGATTTGTGTACTATTGTTTTAATTTATTAATTTTATGATTTATTTATATTGAACCATTATTATTTATAAATTTAAGATTTATCATAATGAGTTTACTATTTAATAAATTATTTAATAAAAAATAATATTTTTATACTTCTAATAATTATTTATCCTTCTTTCACCTCTTTCTAAATATGAAAAACATATATTACTTTTTCTTATCTTTTTCATTAATTCACCTATTTCCAAACATGAAATTTTTTTATTGTAACCCTGTTCACCATTTTCCTTCCTTACCCTCCCTTATCCTTCCCTTAATTACCCTTCCCTCACCTCATCTAAACAGAACCTTAGGCACCTCCCCCTACGGGACCACCACTGACCTCGACCCATTGGACCTGGGCACGACTCTCAATGTTAGTGTGGGCTTGAGCCATTGCTGAGTGTACAATGGGCTGGTTGGATCATCGCACCGCAGGGAGCACGGGATCGATATCCCGAGTAGGAGTGAGCACTCGATTTAAATCGAACCTAACCGAACCGAATTAAATTATAAAAATCGAACCGTAAATTTTAGAAATCAAATCGAACAGAAATTGGTAAAAAATCGAATCGAATCAAACCGTTCTATTTCAATTCGGTTCGGTTTAAACTGATCGGTTTGATTTTTTATTGATTTTTTAATTTAGACTTGATTTTCAAATTATTTAGTATAATTTTAACTTTGGTTTGAATCTAATAATCATTAATCAATGAAATTAAATAATTAATATATATAAAATTAAATATAATTCATAAATTTTTCATAAAAATAAATCAATTCAAAAATTAATTCGGTTCGATTTAGTTTGATTTGACTATATAAATCACTATTCGGTTCGATTCGATTTAACTGATTTTTTTTCTCTTCAAAATCGAACTGAACCAAAATAATCAAAATTTTTACAATTTAAAATCGAACCGAACTGATTAAATTTTAAAATCAAATTAATTGAACTGAATTAACTCGATTCAATTTGATTTTTCAGTTTAAACTAAACTCTACTCAGCCCTAATCCCAGTAGGTTGACATCATTTGATTCCCTGCTTAGCACTGAACTTCCATTGGCCCAACTTCCACGAGAGTCCGTATAATATTAATTTTAGAAAAATAAATAAAAATTTTAAATAAATAAAAACAAAAGAAGCGCCTGGAACTTGCTTTGAAAAATATATGTTACGTGTCTTCGCAATACAAACGAGTCAAGAAGGGTTTAAGCTAGGATTCTTTTACTAAAAGCTCGTTTGTCTGCGCTGCTTCCTTGTTGCTAAAGCCCTATCCATGGCTTCTTCATTTGTTGCAGTATCAAAACCTTTCTTCTTTAGCAAAACTACTTCTCCTTCTCTCTCTCACCAGAGACTTGTAGGTTTGTTCCTTTTCCTTTATACTACTTTTCCCCTTCTTTAATTCGTGAATTTCCCCATTTTGTTTCCATTATATGTATTTATTCTGCCCAATTTCTTTCTGGGTCTCTAGGATTGAGGAAAAATTCTCTCAGAATCAATGCAATTGCAAAAAAATGGGAACCCACTAAGGTACTAATTTCTACGTAGAAATACAATACAATTTGCTCTTCTTTTTTCCACTTCGGATCTCCTGTTTTTATCCTTTTCCCTCTCTGTTATAGTGTCACAAGCTTTTTGTTGGTTATGCTTATTGGACTAAGTCGCAGGTTGTTCCCCAAGCGGATAGAGTCCTTATTCGTCTTGAAGAATTATCTGAGGTGTGCTTCACTGCGTCTGTTCTGTCAACATTTACAACACAAATCAAACTTTATCCGTGTTTATGTTTGTTGACCCCACAAGCTCAAAGGAGCATAGATTTTGATGATACCAAAACTCAACTAGAATCAAACTAACATTGTTTTAAGTGTTGTGTATCTCAAAGAAGAAGGACAAAAGGATTTTATGATGGATTGGTCCTTATGAAGAAAAGATGACATTCTAAGGATAACACAAGACGAAGCAAAAGAGATAAAAGAAGAAAGGTTACCTTCCATTGCATTGAAAATCAGATTTGAAGGTACATCTAGTATAGAAGTTAGTTTTATTTCTTAGGATTTCTTGTGAAAAGAATTGAGGAGTAAAAGTCAATGATGCTTATTTTTAATCCCTCAAAAGATTTTCTTTTTAAATATCACATCGCCTAAAAATGTTTGACTATGATTTGGTGTAAAGTTTTATAGTTTTGAAAGTTATGCGGAAAAGTTTTCTGGTATGCTAACTGGTTTGATTTTAGTATGCTAAGCGGTTTGTTATTTTCTCAAGCTACTATTTGTTTCAACTCGCACAACATCGCAGACAAAATAACGGCTATTTTCTTGAAATTCGTATACGTAACGTTCAAATGAGTTACAACGGTAAAAACGTTCCAAAGCTATAAATACACCTTCCTTTGGCCATTTTGCACTTAATGAAAGTCCTCTCTGTTCAAAATCTTTAAAGCTTTCATTCAAAGTGCTCAAAGTGATTTATTGCTCATCATTGGCTTATTTACTCAACTCTTCTTTATAGTTGCTGTTGTAATTGAGTGAGAGTGAGTTTTTCAACACATTATTATCATTTGTGAGAGGTCATTCAAGCACCTATTGAAGCTTGGTTGTGATAAGTGTTTGGGATAACACTTGGTAGAAGTGTGAAGCTACTTGTAAAAAGCTTTGTTGAGAAGATTTGTAAAGGGCTTTGTCTCTTGCCTTGAAAAGAGAAGAATAGTGGAGTGAAGACTCAAAGTGGGATCTTTGAGAGAGTGGATGTAGGCTAGTTAAAGCCGAACCACTATAAAAATTCCAGTGTTCATTTTCTCAACCCTTGCTCTTTACATTTTTGCAATTTAGCTTTATGAATGATATGCTTTTGCTGATATGAAAATTGGTATCATATGCTGTTGATCTTGCTGCTATCTGTGAAAAATAGTTTACTGCAAAATCCGATATCCGATATATTGTTTGTTTATCATTTGTCTTTGTCGGATAGGATATCCGCATATCGCTCTAGTTCTTTGTGATAAAACGTATTCGCATCGATATATTCTTGAATGCTTATATAGTCTGTTATATCAGTATACTGATTGCATAACCTTGAGTCAACTTGTCTATAGAGCTATATTGTTCATTTTTCACATTAGATAATTTAGTTGAACCTAGCTGCAATTTTCAAAGGTTTTGAGCAAGAACCGAAAATTGTTTTTAAAGTCCAATTCACCCCCCTCTTGGACATATTTTGGGACATCAATTTGGTATCAGAGCTTGTCTCTCTTGCTTGAGGATTAAACCCCTTAGAGTGATCCACACACATGGCTAGTTCATCTAGAAATTCTCACAGTATACCGCCTTTAGTGAAGGTTATTCCATCACTAGACCACCACTTTTTAATGGCACAAATTACTCCTTTTGGAAAACTATAATGAGAAACTTCATACAATCTGTTGACATTGATGCTTGGAGAATAGTTAAAGATGGTCCTTATATTCCTTATAAATGAAGGAACTGTACAAATTCGTAAAGTCAAGTTGAATTTGATGATAATGATTGGAAGAGAATTTCTACAAATGCTAAGGCTATTAATATTCTTCATTGTGCTCTTGATATTAATGAGTATAACCGTGTTTCGGGATGTCAAGCAAAAGAAATATGGGATAAACTAGAAGTCACATATGAAGGAACCGATGTGGTAAAAGAGTCAAAGGCAAACCTCCTCATCCGTGATTATGAATTATTTGAGATGAAATCTGTGAAACCATTCTTGAAATGAGTACCAGATTTACTGACCTTGTAAATCTACTTAAAGCTCTTGGAAAGAGATTCGAAGAACAAGAACTTGTAAAGAAAATTCTGAGGTCTCTTCCAAAAACGTGGGAAGCAAAAACTACTGTTATTCAAGACACCAAGGATTTGAAAATACACCTATGATGAGTCGATTGGTTCTCTCATTGCACATGAGATGATTTATAAGAAAGATGAGAATGAAGGTGATCAAAAGAAAAAGAAAGGGATAGCTTTCATATCCGAAAAAGTAGATGAGAAAAAGAAAAATGTTGCTCTTAAAGCTAATTCAAGTGATGATTCAAGTGCTTCAAGTGATGATGATGAAGATATGGCTATGATAGTCAAAAGATTCAAAAGAGCATTTAGAAAAGTGGAAGCAAATACAAGAAGTTCACAAAGAAATATGCTCCAAAGACTCCAAATCATTCAAGTGAAATAGTTTGTTATGAGTGTAACAAACAGGCCACATTAAGCCAAAATGTCCTACTTTGAAGAAGAAAAATAAGTTGAAAGGACAAAAGCAAAAAGGCAATGGCGAGCAACTTGGAGCGGTGATTCTTCATCAAATGATGAAACAAGTGACAAAGAGGCTGCAAATACTTGTATGATGGCAATTGAAGAAAAGGTGAAAGCTCACACATCGAAGATAGTGAAAATGAGGTAAATCTTGAACTTTCTAATGTTGATGAATTAGAACTTGCATTTGTGAAGACATATGATAAGTATAGAACTTTTAAAAAGAAATGCAAAATTTTAGTTCATGAAAATTGTGCTTTAAGATCAGAAAATATTTCATTGAGTATGGTTTCAAAGGAAAATGAATTTTATAAATCTCAAATGAAATTATTTAAGGAAGTTAATGATGAGCTTCAAAGATCAAAAGAAGTATGTGAACAACTTCTTGAGACAAATTCTTGAGGAAAAGTTGAATCTTTGACAAGAGATTTATCTAAATTTACAAAAGGAAAAGAAACACTTGATATACTTCTTGGGAATCAAAGATTTACAAATGAAAAATCTGGAATTGGATATGATGGATTTATGAAGTATGGAAAATACAAACAATTTTTTGTTAAAGCTACATCCTTTTCTCAACCGAGTATTACATGCTTTTATTGTAATCATAGAGGTCATATGATTAATGCTTGTCCTATTAGGAAAGGAACCTTTAAGGCAAAGAAAGTATGGGTGCCTAAAGGAACCCTACCTAATGTTACTAACATTCAAGGACCCAAAGTTGCTTGGGTACCTAAGAACTTAATCGATTTTAAGGAGTATGCTGGAAACAGAACATTGGTACATTGATAGTGGCTGCTCTAGGCACATGACAGGAAATAAAGGCAAGTTTTCCTCTCTTACCTTGAAAGAAGAAGGTTATGTGAAATTTGGTGATAAAAGCAAAGCTAAAATTGTTGGATGTGGAACTATTGGTAAAAATCCTTGCATTGAGAATGTTGCATTAGTTCAAGGATTAAAGTATAATCTTTTAAGTGTTAGTCAACTATGTGATAATGGTTTTAAAGTTGTTTTACTTCTACATTGTGAGATTCATGGAAATAATGTTATGTTTGCTGGTGTTAGAATAGATAATATTTACCTACTTGATTTAACAAGTCTTGAAGAAAATTGTGAAACATGCTTTATGACTTCACATGATAGTGCATGGTTATGGCATAGAAAATTAGGACATGCTAGCATGAGTACTCTTGCTAAACTCTCTAGAAAGAACCTTGTTAGAGGACTTCCAAAGCTAAGATTTGAAAAAGAATTTCAATGTAAAGCTTGTGCACTTGGTAAGCATACAAAATTATCTTTTAAATCAAAAAATGTTGTAACTACGTCTAGACCATTGGAATTGTTGCATCTTGATCTTTTTGGCCCAATCACACCTAGAAGTCTAGGAGGCAAGGCATATGCATTTGTAATTGTTGATGATTTTTCAAGATTCACATGGACTTTCTTTCTTGCTCATAAAGATGAAACCTTTGATATATTTGAAGCCTTTTGCAAAAGAACTCAAAATGAAAAAGGATATTGCATTACATCTTTGAGGAGTGATCATGGAAAAGAATTTGAGAATAATTTGTTTGAAAATTTCTGCTCTCAAAATGGTATTTATCATACATTTTCAGCTCCTAGAACTCCACAACAAAATGGAGTTGTTGAAAGGAAAAATAGATCTTTGCAAGAAATGGCAAGAACAATAATGAAAACAGCTTACCAAAATATTTGTGTCAGAAATACAAAGATGCTACATTTTGAACTGAGTTTCCATTCGAGCTATTTTAAAGAAAACTCCTTATGAACTTTGGAAAGGAAGAAAACCCAATATTGCATATTTTCATGTCTTTGGTTGCAAATGTTACATTTTGAATAACAAAGACAGCAATCTCAAGAAATTTGATGCTAAATCTTGTGAAGGAATATTTCTAGGGTATTCAACAAATAGCAAAGCATATAGGATTTTCAATAGAAAAACATTGACCATGGAAGAATCAATGCATATACTTTTTGATGATGCTAACACTTCCTTGCAAAGGAAAGATTCTTGTGATGATGAATTTGAGCAGATTCTAAATTCAAAAAAGTCGAATAATGATGAGCTTGAATCAAAAGAACAAATGGAGGATGATCAAAATGACAAAGAAAAAGAACTTCCTTGCTCCACAAATATTGAAATTCAAGAAGACTCCCAACCAAATGTGGAAGAACTACAAATTGAGGAACCTCAACATCAAGATATTCCACAAGAATGGAGGTACCATAGAAATCATTCCAAAGATGACATTATTGATAGTCCATCACAAAGAATGATGACAAGAGCTCAACTTAGAAGATACTTTGGTAATGTTGCTTTTGTTTCTCAATTTGAACCCAAAACATATGATGATGCTCAAAATGATGAAAATTGGCTTTTTGCTATGCAAGAGGAATTAAATCAATTTGAAAGAAACAAAGTTTGGACACTTGTTCCTAAACCTAAAAAGCACACTGTTATTGGAACTAAATGGGTATTTAGGAATAAGATGGATGAAAAAGGACATGTAGTTAGAAATAAAGCTAGACTAGTAGCTCAAGGATACAACCAAGAGGAAGGTATTGATTTTGATGAAACCTTTGCTCCGGTTGCTAGAATTGAAGCTATTAGAATGTTATGTGCATTTGCATGTTTTAAGAATTTCATGCTTTATCAAATGGACGTTAAAAGTGCATTTTTAAATGGATATATTGATGAAGAAGTTTATGTAGCTCAACCTCCTGGTTTTGAAGACCCTCACTTTCCAAATCATGTTTACAAGCTTACTAAAGCTCTCTATGGTTTAAAGCAAGCTCCTAGAGCATGGTATGAGAGACTTAGTAAATTCTTGCTTCAAAATGATTTTAAAAGAGGAAAAGTAGACACTACTCTCTTCATTAAGAAAATGGGAAAAGACATGCTTATTGTGCAAATTTATGTAGATGATATTATTTTTGGTGCTACTAACCATTCTCTTTGTAAGAAATTTTCCAACATGATGAAAAGTGAATTTGAAATGAGTATGATGGGTGAACTTACTTTCTTTCTTGGATTGCAAATTAAGCAAATGAAAGATGGAATTTTTATAAATCAGTCCAAGTATATAAAGGATATGCTAAAGAAGTTCAAAATGGAGGATATGAAGAGTGTTGGAACTCCCATGAGCTCAACAATTAAATTGGAGAAAGATGAAAAAGGTAAAGAGGTAGATAACAAATTTTATAGAGGTATGATTGGTTCTTTACTCTACTTGACAGCATCTAGACCAGATATTCATTTTAGTGTATGTTTATGTGCTAGATTTCATCATGTCCAAAAGAATCTCATTTTGTAGCGATTAAGAGAATTTTAAATACCTCATTGGCACTCACAATATTGGCTTGTGGTATCCAAAATGTGAATCATTTGATCTTATTGGTTATAGTGATTCAGATTTTCTGTAGTAGATTGATAAAAAAAGCACTTCTAGAACTTGTCAATTTTTAGGTCATGCATTAGTTTCATGGCACAGTAAAAAGCAAACTTCTGTTGCACTTTCTACTGCAGAAGCTGAATATATTGCAGCTGGAAGTTGTGTTGCACAAATTTTGTGGATGAAACAACAGCTTGAAGACTTTGAAATTAAATTTGATCACATTCCCATAAGATGTGACAATACTAGTGCTATAAACCTATCAAAAATCCTGCTTCAACACTCTAGAAGCAAGCATATTGAAATTAGACATCATTTCATTAGGGATCATGTTCAAAATGGTGATATTCAAATCGAATTTGTCCCTTCTGAAAAACAGCTTGCTGACATTTTCACAAAGCCACTTAGTGAGGAAACTTTTTGCAAAATAAGAAGAGAACTTGGTATGATTGATGCTTTTGATTAAATTTTGATGTATTCTCATGTTTCCATATGAAAATGAAGTAATATATGTTGATTTGCAGTGTTGAAAATGCATTCTGATATTTTTGGTGTAATTTGAAAAATTCTGGATTATATCAGATATGAACAGTAATCTGCAGAATTTGCTCTCAGTGGCATACTAATCCGGTTGCTAATTTTCTTGTTTGCTAAACGCTTTACCACTGCTCCTACTTTTTCGTTAGGGAATCAGTCTGATTGTTCTAAAATTATTTTTTTTTCTCACGAGCGCCTATTCTGCATGTTTAAAGCTCATTTTACTTAAATACCCCTCTACTTAAAGTATTGCATCATTATGTATTTAAGGGCAAAATGGACTTTTTAACACTTTGATTTACGCGGGATTCAATTTTTTTTCTGAACCATCAGTCTTCTCGCCGTCTCTCCTCTGCTACACGCTACCTATTCCCTGCAAAAACACACAGTTGTGTCTTTTCAAGTTTTAAAATTCAAAACTCTTCTTTCCGTCGCTTCGTTTCCCATAAACCCGAACGGCTTCGTTTTTCTTTTCACCTGCTAACCCGTTTCGGTCGCACCACTTCAAGCGTTCGTCTCCCTTCATCGTTCGTAAATACTTCCGAAAACCTTTGACAGTGAATCGATTAAATCGATTATTTACAGAAAGAAAATCCCCAAAGTTTTTCGTTTCCGTTAAATCTGCCGAAAGAAATCATTTGGCTTTGGTTATTTTTCCTTGTCGATTCACACTCTCTGTTCCAGTGTATTCAGGTATAAAGTTTAAACCCTTAACGAAATCGTGTTTCATATTCGTCTATGCCTGTGCGTTCTGCTTTCGTAATATGTTGATATTTTTTTTATTTGTTCTTGTCTGTTTGCTCTGCTTTTGTAATATGCTGATAATTTTTTTTTATTGCTCTCGGTCGTTTGTTCTGTTCTAGCGCTCTGTTGTTAATTTTTGGGCATTAACGTTTCGTAAAATATGATACATAATATTAACTCGACAGCTATGGATTTATAAGAACTCTAATTTTTTTTGCTGTCTGTTCTATTTTGTCATTGCGCTCTGTTGTGAAAAATGAATGTTGATATGCTTAAATTGATTATATATATAAATATATATATATATATATATTGGCTGCTCACATCACTTATTTTACAATCTCAGTTCTCTCTGTCATTTCGGGCTAATTTATTTCTAAGATTGGTTATGGCACGAGACAAAGGAAAAGGGAAAGCCAAAATCACCACATATTCATCCTCGACTCCGCCGGTGTCCTGCGTCACCACCTCCACAAAAGGGTGCTCCTACGGTAATTGGTAAGCCAAAAGAAACATCAAAGAAAAGAACCAGTGAGCCAGTCCCAGAAAAAGGATCTAAAAAGAAGAAGACTTCAAAAGCTCCAGTTGTACATATGGAGAGGGCTATTCATGAGCCAAGGTATATTCACTGGCCTGCTTTTGTTGAAATTTCCGTTCCTTTGCAATCTTTGTTTGAGTATCAAAAATGGGATAAATCAAGGAGTGTATGTGGACTTAGTGCAAGAATTCTATAAAAATTTAAGGGTTGATGATTCTGAAAAAGATGAGTCCTTTAAGGTGAGAATGAAAGGGACAATTTATGAAGTGACAGTAGCTAGATTAGCTAAAGCCCTAGGAATTCCAAATAGTGGAAACAAAATCTGCTCCCACAAAGATGTTTTTGCTGTTGGTGGGTTCAACAAAAGGGATTTTGAGGGTGAAGTGTTTAAAGGAGAAGTGAAGGATAAGACAAGCATTACTCATGCTCATCAACACATTAAAATTCTGCATAGTTTTATCATTTATGTGTTGAATCCTAGAACCGGCAGTCCCAATTATTTGAGTACCCTTGACCTCTGCATAATTTGGCATATAGTGAACCAAATTGAATTTAATCTTGCCTATTTTATGCTGAAACAAATCATGAAATGGAAGCCACCCTACAAGCTACCATATGCTCATCTTCTAAATGGTCTATTTAGAGACTTTGGGATACCTTTGGAATCTGAGAAACTTAGAACCAATATGATTCCAATCACTAGCTTGCAAAAAGATGATGATGGTAGAAAGCTTAGATTTGAGCAAGGTGCTAGCTCCAAAGATAGTGCAAGTGGTACTTTCAATGTTGAAGGTATTTTGGAGGAAGTAAACAATTTGAGAGAATTTGTTGAGATGGAACTTGGAGAGCTACAAAAATTTAGAAGTTTTCAAACTATTCTTATGAATGCTCTAGACTCCAAAGTTGATGGATCTTTGATGTTGATGTACAAGATTGTTGAAGAGTTGTTTAAAATCAAAGTCAATTTGGGTATCTCAACAACTGAGTCTTGAGAAACAATTATGGTTGCTACTGGTTCTGTTCCTCTAGCCGAGAAAGTGAAAGAAAAGGAGAAAGAGAAAGAAATGAAGAAGTAGAAGAAAAGAGGAAGAGGAAGAAGAAATGAAGAAGAGGAAGAGAAAGAAACTGAAGAAGAAGAAGAGAAAGAGGAAGAAAAGGAAGAAGAGGAAGAAGCTGAAGCAGAAAAGGATGAAGATGAATCTGATGATAAGAATGGTAATGGAGGAAGCAAAGATGGTAGTGGGAAAGATATGAGTGACTCAGTCGAGACAGCAAAAGGAAAGGGCAAACTCAACAAGAACAAAGACGCAAAGAGGAAGTAAACCCGGCAAAAAGACTAAAGCGGCAAAAGAGTTAGCGGTGGGCCTATTGTTCCTTTGACAAATTGGTGCTGCAATTCTTCAAACTTTGAGTGACAAACCTGTCAAGCCCAAAAAGCTGAAAATGGGTGCTCCAAAACCAATCAGGAGAAGTTCCAGGCTGAAAGGATAAACTGAACTTTGATTACATTTTATCTAACAGTCTGTCTGTTAGTTTACTACTTAGTTTGCTACTTTTAGTTTCTCTGAACTTTAAACTAGTATGCTATATCAGTTACTGTTTTAATTGTTTATTCACTGCACTTAGACTGAATTTTGACATGCATGATTTCTCCCATATTCTTTTGATGCTGACAAAAAGGGGGAGAAAAGTAATGAATGGTAATCTTGATACTTGATATAGTTTGTGATTACTTGTGGATAACATAGTTTGTGCATATGGTTGATATAGTTTTATGGTTGTGTATATTGTTGATATCACTTGTGAATGGTATACAGTTTGTGATTAGTGTGCATACTTGTGTATAATTAGTTAGTATCTTTAGTCACACTTGACTCCTTGAGAAAATGCTTATGGATGTTTTATTGAAATTATTAAGGGGGAGTTATTTGTGATTAATTGTTGATATAAGCACATACATAGGGGGAGTTATTCTCACATACACATTCATACACATACTCACACTTATTTACATTTACTTGGTGATTCAATTGAGTTTTGTCATCATCAAAAAGGGGGAGATTGTTGACCCCACAAGCTCAAAGGAGCATAGATTTTGATGATACCAAAACTCAACTAGAATCAAACTAACATTGTTTTAAGTGTTGTGTATCTCAAAGAAGAAGGACAAAAGGATTTTATGATGGATTGGTCCTTATGAAGAAAAGATGACATTCTAAGGATAACACAAGACGAAGCAAAAGAGATAAAAGAAGAAAAGGTTACCTTCCAAGACTGCATTGAAAATCAGATTTGAAGGTACATCTAGTATAGAAGTTAGTTTTATTTCTTAGGATTTCTTGTGAAAAGAATTGAGAAGTAAAAGTCAATGATGCTTATTTTTAATCCCTCAAAAGATTTTCTTTTTAAATATCATTACTGGCCTAAAAAATGTTTGACTATGATTTGGTGTAAAGTTTTATAGTTTTGAAAGTTATGCAGAAAAGTTTTCCTGGTATGCTAACTGGTTTGCTACTATTTTAGTATGCTAACTGGTTTGCTATTTTCTCAAGTACGCTAACTGTTTCAACTCTGCACAACATCGCAGAAAACGACAAAATAACGGCTATTTTCTTGAAATTAACGTTCAAATGAGTTGGTAAAAACGTTCCAAAGCTATAAATACACCTTCCTTTGGCCATTTTGCACTTAATGAAAGTCCCTCTACTGTTCAAAATCTTTAAAGCTTTCATTCAAAGTGCTCAAAGTGATTTATTGCTCATCATTGGCTTATTTACTCAACTCTTCTTTATAGTTCGTTGTAATTGAGTGAGAGTGAGTTTTTCAACACATTATTATCATTTGTGAGAGGTCATTCAAGCACCTATTGAAGCTTGGTTGTGATAAGTGTTTGGGATAACACTTGGTAGAAGTGTGAAGCTACTTGTAAAAAGCTTTGTTGAGAAGATTTGTAAAGGGCTTTGTCTCTTGCCTTGAAAAGAGAAGAATAGTGGAGTGAAGACTCAAAGTGGGATCTTTGAGAGAGTGGATGTAGGCTAGTTAAAGCCGAACCACTATAAAAATTCCAGTGTTCATTTTCTCAACCCTTGCTCTTTACATTTTTGCAATTTAGCTTTATGAATGATATGCTTTTGCTGATATGAAAATTGGTATCATATCTCGTTGATCTTGCTATCTGTGAAAAATAGTTTCTCGCAAAATCTGCGATATCCGATATATTCTGTTGGTTATCTCTTTGTCGGATAGGATATCCGTATCGCTCTAGTTCTTTGTGATAAAAACGTATTATCGATATATTTACTGAATGCTTATATAGTCTGTTATATCAGTATACTGATTGCATACAGCTTAACCTTGAGTCAACTTGTCAATAGAGCTATATTGTTCATTTTTCACATTAGATAATTTAGTTGAACCTAGCTGCAATTTTCAAAGGTTTTGAGCAAGAACCGAAAATTGTTTTTAAAGTCCAATTCACCCCCCTCTTGGACATATTTTGGGACATCAATGTTGGACTTGACTCTTTATGCTATTTAGTTGCTTGTTAATGGGATAGATTTTGTTCGTTTCATATTTACTAGTTTTATTCATAAAATCTTCTTACTATGAGTTGTTGTGCACTTTGTGCTGCAGAAATCAACTGGTGGAGTTTTGTTGCCTAAATCAGCTGTGAAATTTGAGAGGTACCTAATGGGAGAGGTAAGTAGCATTTCAGTTCTTGTCTTCACAAAGAGAGTGAATTTTTTCTTTCTTATTGTGACATAAACAATGAATTTATTTTGTAGGTACTATCTGTTGGTAACGAGGTTGGGGAAGTGGAAGCTGGAAAGAAGGTTAGTAATCATTCCTAAATTTTGTAAAAAGATTTGAATCATCTTGTTGTTCTAAATTTGTAATGGTTTAAATAGTGCTACCGATTTTTTGTTCTCTGGGATCTTATATTTCTACACTCGACATTTAACCTTATAAATCTCAGTCATTTACATGGGTCAACTGTCCCTGCCTCCTTTGCAGGTTCTTTTCTCAGACATAAATGCCTATGAGGTAAGCATTGTTACAAGTGTTGGAAATTTCCATATGTAATAACTATCTTTATATTATCCAGTTCCCTTCCAATATGCTTCTTATATGCCTGTGCTGTGGCCTTAACTGCGGACTCTGGGCATTAACCAAAGTAGATTTCTGTTTCCTCCCTAATATTACTGTCTAACCTTATGTACGCCAATCTTTGCCTTTTGCAGGCAGTGACAAATCTTTGCTTACCTTTTAAACATGTTATATATTTTCCATTATCGATACATTTGTTGTGTTGATTGCTTCTGCATATATTCATCAAGCTTTTTGGGAATTGTTCAGGTTGATTTGGGAACGGATGCTAGTCACTGCTTTTGCAAAGCTGGTGATTTATTGGCTGTGGTTGAGTGAATTTCAGCAATTGGACAAGATTTCTAAAGAAAATGTTCTTTAGGGTTTTAGTGGGGCGTTGTTGCCACAATTGCATTAAGCTATGAGGGACTGTAAACTCTGTATTTCAAAAGACGGGTACAGCAATCAGTTATAAATGTGCAAAAATGAGGGTTTTTACTCATAATGACAAATAATGTTTTGCATTGTTAGCTGACATTGTGGACTTGATTTTTTTCCGAGTATTTCACTATTTCTCAATGAACTTGAACCCCTTTGGGAATTCGATGGTGATAGGCACCCTATTGTAACCTGCAAGTTTTATGCAGGTAAGAGGTGAGCCGATAATTCATGGTTTTGTTTTTCCTAGGATAACTTTAACGGCCATAATTTGAATTACCTTTGTTTGACGAACCAAACTTCTATTGTTCCCTTGGGACCGACCTTCGTTGGAACAATACCTTTCCTAGAATTCACTTGTATGACCTACGCTTGTATTAACTACTGGTGTTACAATAAAAGTCGTCTTTTGATTCCCATTTGAATGAAAGATCGCCTGTATTTTATGTCAAGCGATATGAATCCAATTTGATTGGTTCAATTTGTATTTCTAAGCCAATGTCTTCCCTATTTTTGATTTTTCATTTTCATAATTTAGTAATCGGCTGTTCGGGTCGAAAGCAAAAGACTTGTAAGTTGATTGGTTGAACGCACAAAAAGATAGGGATCAACAATATAACCATTCAAGCCCAAAATCCTTCAGAATCAGAAACAGAAAGATGAAAGAAAATGGTATTCCCGGCAGAAGAAGCATATGCTTTTTCTAACAAGTGAGGTTCAAAACCCAAATAAGCGCAACTTAATCATTTGTTCTTTCATTTTTGTAGAATACCAAGAAACAACCTTGCCAGACCGTAGGAGTCTCAGCGAGTAACTCAAAAGTGTAAATGAGATCCTCTGCATGTGGGCCTAGTTGACCTGATGCAGAATCAAGCGAAAATCTTGAATCAACTCGGAAGACAATTGGCCCAGCAACCTACAAAATTATGTGTTATGTATGGAGATAAACTCAGTATTCCATTTCAAGCAACTCTTTGCAGTTCCTGAGATGATTTTAGTGGTTTAATACCACACTTATTTCTATCTTCCGTGTTGGTTAAGGTTAACCTTGCATTTCTCATCTTAAATTCTCAGCCAAACCCTCATCTTCAATGATTCTAATCAATCAAGCTAAAAATGATTACCTAGATTGCTAATTTATCCTAGATAGTAATTTATCTGCAAAACAAATTGTCATTAATCAAGCAAGTTGCAAATGATTCATCCACAAATATTTTTTAGCTTTTTTATGCATTAAAGACTGGAAAGAAAAGAAAGACTTTAAGTGCCTGCTGTTGAATAATCAAATTCAGCGTGGGAGATGACAATCCATTGTCCGCAACACTAACCGAAGACCTGAAAATATTGAAAGCCCTTTTGGTAACAGCAAAAGCTGAATAGATATCCAGGCGGGCATCCACCCTAGTTAGATCACCATATCGCTTTGTAAACTTCCCATGTTGGAAAGTACAGCAAACTGAGCCAAACAAATCAGCACTGGATGGACCTCTGTTCCTTGTACTGGTTGAGATGTCCCCATCTGCAGATGCTGAGTTCCCCCTGCCCCCAAAACATGCAGCACAGGAGCCACCTAACACATATATTTACAAGTGATAAATAGCTAGCAACAAATAAAACAAAAATGGTAGTGTGAACAGTAACTAATGTGTCAATATAAGCATATTTATGTCAACAGGTTCAATGATTAGATGGTCAAATAGGGCTTCCATGTAGCTACCAGAAGAAAGACTATTATATGGTTATAAAAGAAAGTATAGCAACATTACCAATACTTCCAGATATTGCTGCATGGGGTTCACTTAGACGCGCATCATTTGAGGGACCTAAAATCCAACCCTTATCTGCTTTTACCATGACGTCCTTCTTAGTCTGTTTCTTCCTCCAAAGATCCTTTCTATTCTCGTAAGAAAAGGAAACCTTTCCACATAATCCAGGCATCAAAGCAAGCGGTGGCTGATCATTTACAGCATTAATAGCCTTTGGATGACCATTGCTTTTGTGTATCCCAAAACGGTACCGGAAGCCAGATTCAGAGACAAGTGAAGACAAATCTAAGGATATTGACTCAGGAATATCCCAATATGATCAATAAACAGCTCAGGTCATGCAGCCTCCAAAGTGATATCATGCAAAGGAAGCTGCAAAATAACACGTTGTTGAAGACCATAGTCATCACCACAAAGTGAAACTTAGAAGAAGGAAAAAGGTAAAAGTATCATTAACCACTATAAACTTACAATTTGTTTGATCATTCACTAAAAACCTAATAGCGGTAACCCTTTCCACATGGGCTCAACAGCCATGTCATATTTGTGTAATCAATAGTGTTTTTTTTTTTTTTTTTTTTTTTTTTAAGACAACACCCTAAATTTAACCAAAGGCATAGCTCTTTAACAAAAACAACACATTAACATATTTAAGGTGAGATTGTGATGGAGTGCACAGCTGATAGCAAGAAGCAAGCAACAAAACAATCTGTAAAGCAGAGCATCCTACACAAAGTTGTCCTGGTACACTTGGGGATTTGACATTGCGGGCTTTGAGAAGGATAATATGCACGCAGCCTTCTATTGCATTGGAAAGAGGCAAACCAGAGTATCCAGCTAATATATAGAGAAGAAAACCCTCGGTATCTGGGACAGGGAGTGCAACAAGTATTGAAGATGTGAAAGAAACAAATCAAAAGATGACTGAAATCAAAAAGCAGGCCTGTTGCAAGAGCATCATTTTGTGGCGAGGTCTCTTCTTCTCACCATGTCGCTCAGTGGCGAGGTCCTTGTTAGAAGTGGGAGAGTGAGAGGGAATGATACCGAGGGGGAAGCCATTTCCTAACAGGGAGAGCTGTTGAATCCTAAGGGCTCGGCTAGCTCGGGTGGCATCCAAGGGGAATGGGTCACCGGGCATGGAGCCAGCACTCCCTTCTAGGGTTCTTGGAGAAGAAATGGGCTGATCCCAGAATGCTGAGTCCATAGCCGTCCTGAGGTTTGCCATGTGCGAATGCGAAAGCGGAGTTTGGTTGGTGGGTTTCCTTATCCCAGTGCTAGCGTTGCTTAGATTTTGAAAAACGAAAATGGTGAGGGACGACCGAGGAGGCATTCAATTCATGGTCATGGTTTTGGACTATTGGTGTCCTTCCAGCCCATTATTTTCCATCCAGCCCATCATCCCTACCCAATCTATTGCTCTTTCCCCTTGATTGAATTTTTTTAAAATAATAATTTAGTTGAGATAAGCAGACTAACTAACTAAATTTGAAAGAGTCGCTCTTCATCTAATAATTCGGTGATCCATTCTCCTTTTAATATATAAGATATTTTATGAAGCAGTGATTATTCTATGTAGAAATATGACATAGAATGGTAAATCAACGAAAATTTTATATATATAATTATTATTTTTTTAAAAGAAAATTAGATGGTGATTCCAATGTTTTAAAATCTACTCATATATATGTTTATATATATATCATTGATTTGCTATTTTATATAAGTTATATAAAATTATTGATATATAATATAATTTTTTTAATATAAAAGGTTAAGAAATTAAAATTTATTAATTTAATAATTTAGTGATTTATTATTTCATTCTATTTCTAACATATTAACTTGAAAATTAATGTCTTAAATCTTGAAAAAAAGAAAAAACTGAAAGCATCGGCTATAAAGAATGTGTGTGGCAAAGGGATAGAAAACAGTGATTGCCTTGTAAGCAAAGAAGTCCAACAATGACGTGACGATTTTCTCATAAGCCTCAACTCAAGCAAACGCCAAGGCACTCTCAACTTTCAAACCAAGTTTAAGTGGGAGAAGACTCTGTTTCATTTATTAATGCAAGTAACTATATAATTAACGAAAAAAGGAAACTATAAAAGACCAACATGTTATTAGTTTAATTGTTAATGTTGGTCCTTTCTCATATATAATTGTCAAGATTTTTGTTCATCAAGCTATACTTGTCATACAGGTTGATCATCAAGACCACTCATTTTCTATCTACAACAATAATAATAAATAAATAAAAATAAAAAAACTAAACTATTAAGTCACGAATTCTCCAACATTTCCTTCTCTCTTATCATATTCACATCTGCCTATAAACAAGGCATTCCACCCACATTGCAAATTAAATTACTCTCTTCAAGAAAGATCACAACAGAAGAAAACAATATGAAACTTAGCTTCTCTTACCTTTCCCTCCTACTTTTCTTCATTGCCTTCCACTCCATAACTGCAGCCAATCTCATCATCCAAGAAACTTGCAGGAAATGTGCCCATATTGATCCTAACATTCACTACAACTTCTGTGTAGCTTCCCTTCAAGCGTCTCCCGATGCCCACTGCGCTAATCTTCGCCAACTTGGCATCATCTCCCTCAAGATAACTAGCCTCAACGTGACCGACACCGGGCACTATATTAAGGACCTCTTGAAGAGCAAAAGACTGGATCCCAAACTCAGGGCTTGCTTAAATGATTGCCTCGATCTTTATTCAGATGCCATCCCCGCTCTGAAACAAGCCATCAAAGACTATAATTCTAACCGTTATGAAGAAGCCAATATTGTAGTGAGTTCAGTTACCGATGCCTCCACGACCTGTGAAGATGGATTCAAAGAAATAGGCATAGTTTCACCATTAACAGGAAGGAATAACAATACGTTCGAGTTGTCTGCTATAGCGCTTTCGATCATCAATATGCTCCATTAATTTCCTATTCTTCCCATCATTTGTCCTGTTTGGTTTTTTCTAGGTTAATGGTTATACGTCAGTTTCTATAAACTTGGTTAGGTTCATCAATTATGAAGTAAATTTGTCTTCTTGTTCATTACAGACTTACTCCTTTTTTTACACGACAATAGGGTAGAAGCATTATAAAATAGCCATTTTGTGTTTTGAAGCAAAATCTGATCAGAGAGTAACTTCCAACTTAATCTTGTCTAATTCTTTAGATTTAGCAGAAAAATTTTGAAAATTTGCATTCTACATCATGAAAAAGTCATTCAAATCACAGAAAAGGGTGGAGAAAGCGGCAAAAATGACATTTAACAATTGTATTAAGATTGATCATAGTTGAGAGGGCATAGCAAGAGCAAAACCAGAATAAATAGAGACGTATGGTTGGCACGTGATACGACCATCTGTGAGCATATAAGAAAAGTAATACATTTGGATAAATTCCACTCCACGAAATGGACGTTCTCTGATCTTATTCCTATACAAGCTGAGGACGGGGAAAAAAACCCTATCGTTGCAGCAAAAAAGAAATTTGCTAAAGTGACTGCCACCACAACAGAGTCCACAAGTCCGTGATAAAATAGTAGAAAGGTTAACCAAATCACACATATTGCCATTTAAGTTCAAGGCTATAATCATGTTCTAGAGCACTAAAATTTGGGATGAGGCCAGTGAAAGAAACTGTGCATCAGGTTTTGTTTAGTGCAAATGATGAAAAAAAAAAAAAAATAGAAAGTAAACAGTCGGGGGAGGACCATAACAAGGTCATGCAGTTTAACGAATAAATCTTTCTCCCAGACCCTAGGCTAATTGTTTTTGAAAAGACATGGTCTCTTGGTCATTGCCATGGTTACAGCACAGAATTGCTCTTTGACTGTATAACCATATGGCTAAGGCACGCCCCAAGTCTGCAATCAAACCAATCCACACAAGGAAGAAGGCGAGAGAATTTGAGCATTCTAACGTCGATAAGAATGGCATGCAATTATGGGAGTTCCAAAGTAAAACTAAAAACAAAATGAAATCATGTCTAGTTCTGTTGCCGCTACTCTGACCAAACAGATTCACATTATTTTCCAACCCATTACCAGGATCAAATCCATACCAGACACCAAACAAGAACAAACAAGAAGATCACAGCTTTCCTCAAAATTCAAGGCAAGAATCCCATGCCTAAATCAAGCAGCCATCGGATGGTTATAAACATACTCAATAGCAAGATTACAGGAGTCAATCTTAACTGCTTCCTTGTCTGGAATTTCCAGCTTGAACTCCTCTTCTATAGCCATTATAATCTCTACGTTGTCCAAGCTATCCAAACCCAGATCTTTCTGGAAATGTACATCTGGAGTCACCTGCAAATAATTGTTGGATAAATTTTAGTTAGTAAACCATTTGCTGAACACTCGAAATTAAGATGCCAATTTTCACAGTTAACAATGGCATCAATGAGCATAGTGCAAGGCCAAAATTTAGCATAACTGTTAAGTTTCCAGTCTGCTGTAATCGGCTTCCTTTAAGTAAAATAACAAAAACCTAATCAAATCAAATACCCGATCAATTGAAGGCCCCAAATAGTATTTGATGAATTGATACAAAAAAAAAAAATCTCGAAATTGAGCTTGCACTTGTGTTGCCACATTTGAAGGGAATGGAATCTGCATTGGAGAATTAAAAGTAAAAGAAGTGAAAGGGAAGAGCAATAATTGCACATACCCTAGGTGGATTGACTTTAGGGAAGCTCCTAACAACATCAAGGACTCTGTCAATGACCTGTTCCTTTGTGAGATGATGATCATGCGACGACATTAACCGGATAGAACTAGAGAAGCTCCATGGCTGAGATTTGAATCCGGCTAGGGCCAGCGTTTCTACGGGTACCCGGAAATGGTGACGGAGGGCTGCTCTCATTGCCATATCTACCTTCCTCTTCTCAATTTGGTTGATTTGGGCAGTCGCAGTAATAAACACCCAACTAGACCTGATAACCGGCCGGTACCCGCGGCCTTGGCTTGAGCCGGGTTTAGACAAGGGTCAGGTGGTCTGGCGTGAGATTGGCTGGCAACTGACGAGTCACGGACTATACACTTGCCACTTTCATCCTGTTGTCAGTTCAATAAACGACTCGTCGTGAAAGTCAGTGGATGGGTTGGGTCCAACCCAACACACGACCAAAGGACAAAGGTAAGAAGCTGTTCAAAATCTCATTTCTCTCGCACAAGGTCAGCTTACGTAAAGCCGTCAACACCTCTTCCTCTCCAAAAAAATAAGTACACATCCGAATATCGGAGGGGATACTCCGATTTGGCGATCTCGATTCTCCGCGATCTATCTAGGCGAGATCTCGATACGGAGATAGATCCCAACAATGGCTCCAGTTTCAGCTCTGGCCAAGTACAAGCTAGTATTCTTGGGCGATCAGTCTGTGGGCAAAACTAGTATCATCACTCGCTTTATGTACGACAAATTCGACAACACCTATCAGGTAATTTCTGAAAAAAAAAGTGGAAAACCACTAGTTCTGCTTGCTTGGTTCGCGATTTGGGTTCAGATTACAATTACATAGTTGGCTTTGCTCATGTTATATGGATTGATCTCATTGCATTTTCTTTTGTTATTAATTATTACACCATTTCTGCAATATAATTTGATAACTTGCTTATGTAATTACATTTCAATTGTTGATATCACTGCTATCTCACGAATTGGGTTCGAACCAATCAAGCTACTTACCCCTGCTTGGATTGAGTGCATCATGTTTATTAATGTATATTACTGTATTATGGTTTCTAGTGTTAACATGTTTGGAAAGATGGTATGGTATTGGTGTACGATCAATAGGAAGATTACTAAAATACTTTAATTGCTATTTTAAATATATAAACAGTTGTTTTAAATTTTACCTGCACTGCAGCACATATAATTTTTATTGTAAATGGTTTAAGTTATTAAAAATGCATCTACAAGTCTTTAATCTTTTATTTATCACATAATTTACCTCCTAGGCTGAAAATTTTATTTAAAATTATTAATAGAAATAGTAGCATTATCAAAATCAATAAAAAAATTTTTTAGATGAAAAATTCATTTAAAATATATTTTTAATTGACTTAGTAATATTAAGAACTGCATATCTATTATTAAAAATTTCAAAGTATAAAATTTTATATATATATATATATATATATATATATATATATATATATTTTGATGGCAAGAAATAAACAGAACTTTTGATGTAAGAGATGATGGAGGACAGGCGTATGTGAGAGATTGATGATTTTTTATTGAAGGGAGAGACTGAAAATGAAGGATAAGAAACGTTTCTAAATAAAAAGATTTGGGTATAATTTGGGATTTTATAAATTGTGTTAGTACAAAATTGGAAAATAAAAATTTTAAACCATCTAAAACTATCGATTTGGTAGTTTGAAAATCTGTGGTAAAATTATGGTTAAGGAACCATCACTTTACAACCCAAAATCAACATTCTCTAGAAATAATATTTACAAACAAACAGTATTACTATACCATGTGTTATGAAATCATGGGAAATCATAATCCAAACAAGGTGTTAGTAGATCGTGAGTGGGTCTATCGTCCTCCTCATTATAGTCCTTCTAAAATCAATAACATTTCGTCGAAATATATCCTCTCTTTGCACCCTAGCAGTCCTATGCATAGTAAGTAGTGTAGCCCACTACTAATATTAAGTAATAAAATAAAAATAAAGAAAAAGGTGATGTCAATCTATTATTCCTTGCATCATAGGAAAGGCAAAGCGCTTTCTTTTAAGAATGCATTGACCTTTAACCTTTGTTTGGATTGAGGTAGATGGAGATAAGAAAAAAGGAAAGAAATTGGATTTCTCCGATTTCTGTTGTTTGGACAATAAGTAGTGAAGCAGTGAAGAGAAAGAAGGAGAATAAAGAAGGAGATACAAATATTTCTCTCTAACTACTCAACTCAACTCAACTAAGCTTTTATCCCAAAAATTTAGGGTCGACTATATGGATTCTCTTTCTCCACTCTAAACTATTTTGGGTTAAATCCTCGGAAATGTGTAATGCTTCTAGATCATGTTGTACAACTCTCCTCCAAGTCAGTTTAGGTCTACCCCTTCTTTTCTTTCTATCCTCTACCCTAATGTGCTATATTTGTCTAACTGGAGCCTCTGTATGTCTATGCTTCACATGATCAAACCACCTCAATTTCCCTTTTCTCAACTTATCCTCAATTGGTACTAGTGTTATCAAGGCGAAAGGCGACACTAAGGCGATAGAGTACTCTATGGCCTTAGGCGATAGGCGAGAGGCGAGGCGAGGCGAGGGCCTTTTTGAAGCAAGGCGCCATAACCTTAATTGTTTAAATTATATATATATATATATATATATATATATATATATATATACACACACACACACACACACATTTAAATAGTTGATAAGTAAAAAAACATATTAAAAAGAAAAAAAAAATTATTTACACTATGTTTATATCTAAAATGAGAGAAATTGAAAATAGTGCATACCTGTATTTCCAGCTTAAGTATAAGATACAAGTGAAAGTATGAGACTGTAAAATTAAAATATATAGCATAAGTTAAAACACACATAATAATAAGAGATGTTAAAAAAAGAAATAGTTCATACCTGAATTTTCAGCAAATATATATGATAAAAGTGATGCTATAAAATTATACATAATAAATAAAAAATTAGAAACAAGTCATAAGTCACATAATAGTAAATGTAAATTATAGAAGTTCAGACTTCAATACATAAAAATAAGTTGTAAGTCATAATAAACAAAATGCAAGAAGTACATAAAAAACTTATAACTAAAACTACTCATCATCAAGATTTCCAAAATCATCTTCATTTTCAACAACGGCCATCACAAATTCTTCCTCCTCTTCATCATCATCAACTTGCGAAGAGAATGCACCTCTCATTGCACGAGGCCTTTGAAATGATGGAGTTTCAACTGGTGTTGATCTTGCAGCCTATCTCGATTCATAACGAGATTCAGAAACTCTAGCTGCTCTACCAACATCACCCCAGGTCAATACGTCATTCATGAAAACAAGAGAATCATCATCATCATCATCATCCCCATCGCCTTTTTCTAATTCACTAAGCAACCACTCATTACTTTCATCAATATTTGCTAAATCAACAGTTGTTGTGATGTCCCCAAAAGTGTGTCGGCGTAGCAACGCTCTATTATACTTCACATATACCAAATTGTCCAAGCATTCTTGAAATAGCCGATTTCTTTTCTTATTATGAAGCTGTCATTTATTTTACAGTAACAAATAAGTTAAACTTTAAACTCAAAAAGCTCAAGATAAAATAACAAATTAAAAAATTTATATATATATATATATATATATATATATATATATATATATATATATATATATATTACTTACATGCTCAAATACACTCCAATTTCTTTCGCAACCACTTGCACTACGTGTGAGACTCAGAACCTTTACAGCAAACTTTTGTAGGTTTGGAGTTGAAGAACCATATGTTTTCCACCAAGCAGCTATTAAAATATAGAACCAATGATTGTTAAATTCATGATATAAATTAATAAATGAGCAAAATGAGAAATTAATAAGAATTAAATTAATAACCTAGAGATTTAGTTGTTCTTCCTCTAATAGCAGAAGGAAAACCAAAGGTCCCTGCAGCTGCCTTGTATCTCTTAATTTCATCAAGAATCATGTCAACTTTTGCTGAATTTTTTTCCATTTTATGAATGCACGAAAGTAATCATGTATTGACCTCTTCATCAGATTCAATTCTCATCTTATTTGGATAAAAAAATTCAGGATTCAAAAAGTATCCAGCAGCATGCAAAGGACGATGCAATTGAAGTGACCATCTTGCATCAATAATCTAAAAAATGCTCTTGTATTTCTCTTCATTACCATCGAGTTAGTTGGCAATGGCTTCTTTAGCCCTGTTCATGGCTTCATAAATATATCCCATAGCTGATTTTTTTTTCATTATCAACAAGTCGAAGCACACGAACAAGAGGACCGGAAACCTTAAGAGCATAAACAGCATGATTCCAGAAGGCAGGACTCAAAATCGTCCTTTCACACTTTTTGCCTTTCACCTCTTTAGCCCATTTACTAGTTGTCCAACTTTCCGAAGTAAACATTTTTCTAATGTTGGCTTTCTGAAGATGAATCTTTCCTAGTGTAATAAAAGCAGTAGCAAATCTAGTTTGCCCTGGCCTTAGCAATTCTACTCCATTAGTAAACTTCCGCAACATATTTAGAACTCCTGAAGAGCCATATATGAAACCAGTAAGCTCAACAGCTTTGCGGAATGTTTCTTTGAAAACACGGATCTTAAAGATATCCTCCAACATCAAATCTATACAATGGGCTGCACATGGAGTCCAATATAGATGAGGAAAATTTGCTTCCAATATTCTATCTGTCATAAACAAGTAGAAAAATTCATTCCATTAATAATAAAAATAAAATGATATTTTTTTTAGTAATAGGAAAAATTAAATAAAAATTTTACCTGCTGCAACATTATTTGATGCATTATCTGTAACAACTTGAACCACTTTTTCGGGACCAATTTCTATGAATTCTTTCTCAATCAAACTAGCCAACAATGCCGCTGTCTTTGATTCATCACTTGCATCAACTGATTTAATAAATACACTTCCCTTTGGACTATTAGCCAAGAAATTAATCAAGGTTCTCTCTTTTCTATCAATCCATCCATCACACATCAATGTACATCCATAATTTTCCCATTCTTCTTTATGAGACTCGAGAAGATCATTTATGATTTGCACTTCTTTGTTAAGTAACCAAACTCTAACCTCATGAAAATTTGGAGGTTTCATTTCTCTTCCATAATTTCCAATTGCTCTAATCATTTCTCCAAAGCTATCATAATTCACAGCATTAAAAGCTATTCCCACATTATACATTCATCGTGCTATGGCAACACAAGCACGCTCCCTTAACTCCTTTTTAGCTGGACTATTTTCATCAATAGTAGTTTGCCTCATATTTTTTCCCATAAGAGTAGGTCTAGGGGAAAAATAACAGTCAATAGGCCCTCTACTACTTTGTGGTGGTAAAACTTTTGGTTTTTTTGAAGCACTAGTACCTGTAACCTCCAGTACTTGCCTTCTTCTTTCACTACCAATTTGTTGCATCAACTTTTCCTCTTCCTCATTTTCATCTAATCCCAGTACTTCAATATCATCAAATTCAGGTGGTCTTTCCATATTCATAATTGATTTTTGCTCTCTTTTTTTTAGCAATGAATTCCTGCATTTGATTTCTTACATCTTCTGGACATTTTGGACACCGAACTATATTTTTGTAACCTCCAGTAAGATGTTGCTTGATTCTATTAATTCCTCCTTTATAAACTTTCATACAGTACATGCATTGAAGATCATTGGTATTACTTTCACTAACTTGAATCACATGTGCCCATCCTGGGTCCGTTCTTTTGCTACTAGCAGAAGATCCAGATGTATTATTCTTATCACCCATTTATAATATAACAAAAAAAATTAACAAGAATAAAAAATAAATAAATTAACAACAAATTAACAATACTCAATATAAATTAAATAAGTAATTAACAAGAATGATAAGTAAAAAGTAAAACAGTAAACTAATTAACAACAAATTAACAATGCCCATATAAATTAAACAATTAATTAATAAGAACAAAAAGTAAAATCATCAAATTAATAATAAATTAATAATACCATATAAAATAAACAACTAATTAACAACTAATGTCTAATTAACAAGACAAAAGTAAAACTAATTAATCTAACAACTAATTAACAATAATAAGAAGTAAAAAGTAAACTAATTAACAACAAAGTAATAATGTCCATATAAATTACACAATTACTTATCAAGAACAAAAAGAAAATATTCAAATCAATAATAAATTAATAATACCAATATAAAATAAAAATCTAATATTTAATTAACAAGAAAAAAGCAAAATTAATCAAACTAAAACTAATTAATAAGAATAACAAGTAAAAGGTAAACTAATTAAATAACAAATTAACAATACCCATATAAATTAAATAATTAATTAACAATAGTAAGAAGATAAAAAATCAAATTAACAATAAATTAATAATATCTATATAAAATAAACAATTAATTAACAAATAATGTCTAATTAACAAGGTAAAAAGTAAAACTAATCAAATTAACAAGAATAACAAATAAAAATTAAACTAATTACCAACAAATCAACAATACTCATATTAATTAATCAACTAATTAAACAAGAATACAAAATAAAATAATCAATTTACCAATACTCATAAATTTTAAATAATTAATTAACAAGAATCAAAAATAAAATAATTAAATTAACAAATAAATAATTAATTAATAATAACTAATTAATAATAAGGAGGAGAAGGAAAAATAAAAAATAAATAAAAAGGGACTGCTCACTGCTGAAAGAAGAAGGAGAGGTGAGGGGAAAAAAAAAAAGAAAAATAAAAAACATTACGCAGGAAAGAAGAAAAGTGGAGAGTGAGAAAGTAAAAAAGAAAAAGACGTGGTGAGAGAGAGATCTATCTCTGAAAGAAAGAAGAAGAAGAAGTCGTGAGATAGAGAGATCGGAGCGAGGAAAGAAGAAGAAGAAGATGATGAGAGAGAGGGCGTAGTGGCGTACCTGTTCTGTCTCGAAAGGAAGAACCCTGCGATGATCCATCCCTGTCGTCGTGAAGTCGAGGAAGAGACATGAGGTTGAGGCGTCTGCGATGCTCTGCTATCTTCGTGAGGTTGAGGAAAAGCGGCTGTGCTGAGGGAGTGGTGTGGCTGCATTAGGTAAGTAAGTGTTAGGTTTTTTTTTTTTTTTAATTTAAAAAAAAAAAACTTACCGTCGCTGTGAAGAGGCGTCGCCTCTCGCCTGCATCGCCTCTCGCCTCTCCGGCCTGAGGCATCGCCTCCCCAAAGTCCAACTAGGCGTTCCAGTCGAGGTGACAGAGGAGCGCCTCGCATCGCCTGGCACCTCACTCGCTTTTGATAACACTGATTGGTACCACTCCTACCCTTTCTCTAATACTCTCATTACGGACTTTATTTAGTCTAGTATGGTCACTTATCTACCTTAACATTCTCATCTCCGCAACTCTTATCTTGTACACATACGACTCCTTCAATGCCCAACACTCACTACCATATAATATGGCCGGTCGTATAGCTGTACGGTAAAATTTTTCTTTCAACTTATTGGGAATCTTGCGATCACATAAAACTTCCGTGGCACGTCTCCACTTCAACCATCCGGCTTTAATCCTATGACTAACATCCTCCTCTCATCCCCCATCTACTTGAAGGACTGAGTCGGGATATTTAAAGTGATTACTTTGGGACAGTATCACTCCATCCAAACTAACTCCTTCCCTATCACCAGTTTGGCCTTCACTGAACTTGCAATGTATGTATTTTGTCTTCATTCTATTTAGCCTTTTGACTCTAGAATACTTCTCGAAAGCTCTAGCTTTCCATTAACTCCCTCTTGCGTCTCATCTATCAGAACTATATCATCCACAAACATCATGCACCAAGGGATACCCTCTTATATGTGTTTCGTTAATTCATCTAAAACTAATGTAAAAAGGTAAGGGCTTACAGCTGAATCTTGGTGTAATCCAACTGAGATAGGAAAATTTCTTGTGTCCCCTCCCACTGTGCGCACAATCGTGGTTGCTCCTTCATACATATCTTTTAACACTTGTATGTACCTAATAGATACCCCTTTTGTTCTAACACTCTCCATAAGACATCTCTTGGAACACTATCATAAGCTTTTTCCAAATCGATAAAACCATATGTAAATCTTTCCTCACATCTCTATATTTCTCTTCAAATTGATATTTCTCTCCAAATAGATATTTCTCTCCAAATTGAAGAAAATCAGGAAATGTGAGAATAATTATTAAAATTGTTTAATTGACTATATTCTATAGATAGACAAAAAAAAAAAACTCAAGGACAAAATAATTATTTTTCTCTTTCCTTAATAATCTATCTAAATAACATAAAGAAATTACTTTTTCTCTTTATTTCTGCTGTTTAATTTTTCCTCACTTTCCTTGCACAATTAAGGATCCAAACAAAGGGTAAATAAGACTTTTTGGTGCAACTGCCTGAACTGCTAGCCATTGGGATGTCCGTGGTAATGATATCTAGATCACAAGGAGTTGATTGCTAAAACGCTAATTTTGATAACAAGTTCTAGTAAGCCTAAAAGTTTAATGTTTGAGCTAGTTGAAGGTCAATATGGGCATTCATGGCATTAGTATGGTTTTAATTGATGAGTTAGTAACATAACGATGCAAGATTTTAGAAGCCATAGTGACGAGCCGCAGACCTTCCCTGCCTTTTTCAGGCATCTGTTCACCCTATGCATCATCTGAACCTCTTTCATTTGCATTTTACTATTTTAGTTTGCAAAATTCATTACATGATTCTGTTTCTTTCACTTCTTAATTTGTTTCTCGTCTTCCAAATCAGGCGACTATTGGTATCGATTTTCTATCAAAGACGATGTACCTTGAAGATCGAACTGTTAGATTGCAGCTTTGGTGAGGTCTTAGTATAAGTACTATGCAGATGCACGGGCATAAAGTTACTTATTTCCCCTTTTAATGTTATTGAACCTCTCCATATGCAAAAGCTATCCTAGAATGATGATAAAGAGATCAGATAAAATTTTTTATTCTTGAGATATCTGTTTCGCGTGTTTTTTGTGACGAGCTACCCCATATAAGCATTTGCATGTGAATGCAATGGTGCTGCTATTATGCTTTGAAAATACATGCATTGGCTATCAGTTTTAGTTTAGTTTTTTTTTTTTTATTTTTTTTTTTTGGGGGGGAACATAGCAGGGAATAAAAAGATTACCCTGCACAATCACAATAAAAACTCACCCCACAAACATCTTGTAATGGACAGCTGAGCGTCCCAGTTCGGAGGAGCTTCTAGATAATAAGAACAAACAAGTTCAACATGTCTCATTGTTTCTAGACAGACGCTTGATCATTTGTTATTAGTCTTTATTTGATGATAGTGATTTCATTTGCAAAACATATTATTTATTTGGTTTGCTTTAATATAATGATCTCACCTCAAATACAAATCACTATCAAATGTACCACAGGGACACTGCTGGACAGGAAAGGTTCAGAAGCCTCATTCCAAGCTATATTAGGGATTCCTCAGTGGCAGTTATTGTTTATGATGTTGCAAGTATGTGGTTTTTCTTGTTTCTTTTTATGTTTTGTGAACTTTCTATCCTCTTTATCTCTCTGCTCATTTATGTTGCATTTATATCGCTAATAAAGAGCAGATAATTAAGTCATTTACCTGCAGGAGTACAGTTTCTTCTCTACTATGTCATACTCATAATCAAGTATCTCTTAACCACTTGAGTTTCTTGTTCGCAAAATTTCCTACTGGCTCTATGCTCCATGCTTGTTGAAATTTGCTAATTACTTTGTGTTTCCTTGTGGTTTAGGCAGGCAGTCATTCCTGAACACTTCTAAGTGGATTGAAGAGGTTCGCACTGAGCGGGGCAGTGATGTTATCATTGTACTAGTTGGGAATAAAACAGACCTTGTAGACAAAAGGTGATTAATTAAATTTGTTTGAAATTTAACTTGAAAATATTTTATTGGATTGATTGTGCTCCATTTTTTTAGCCGACTCCAAATTTTTGGGATAAAGGCTTAGTTGAGTTGAGTTGAGTTTGTGCTCCATTTTTTATTGCTTAGATGGGTCGAGGATTTAGCTTGGTTGGGAAAATGTGTAATCATAAACACCTTTTAACTGTAAATATATCACATGGTTTGTACAGTTCAAAAATGGATAGTGAGTTTATCATATAGAAATTTTGGTGTCTGAGGAACGCAATGAAAGTTAACATATACAATGATGAAAGATTAGAGGTGTTTGTCTGTATATATAAAATTTTCTATCAAAAGCAATTGCCCTATTGGTTTTAGAGAAAGGCAGATGCTAAAACCCTATTCCATTTATTTCAAAACAAGCAATCTCTTAATGGAAAATTATGCTCATGTATTGGATTTTACGCATGTTTTGCAGGCAAGTTTCAATAGAGGAAGGAGAAGCCAAAGCTCGAGATCTCAATGTCATTTTTATTGAAACTAGTGCAAAGGCTGGCTTCAATATAAAGGTAAAAGCATTTGGCTTGGGGCACAGAAATTGTATGTTTGGAATATAAAAGTTGGTCTTAATCTTCCAATTTGCTCTTTTCAGGCACTGTTTCGGAAGATTGCAGCAGCCTTACCAGGAATGGAAACACTTTCTTCAACTAAGCAAGAGGACATGGTGGATGTAAATCTGAAGTCTTCCAACGCTAATCAATCAGTGCCTCAGCAACAGTCTGGAGGATGTGCCTGTTGATACACAAAATTGAGATCTAAGCTTTGGCATTTTGGCATTTTCATCGCATCCTTTTGTGATCCTAAACATGTAAAGTTTGTGTCATCCCCCTTGTAGCATATGGTATTTGACTGTTGTTTGTTTGTTGAGAGGTTTAACTTGTCAGGAGGAAACTATATAGTAGTTAAGGCTAGTCCTAACCTTGTCTTGTACGTGTGGTTCACAAGGAACTCGAGTTAAGAATTGTGGAAAATCTTCTGTTAGTATATAGTTTGTTTCATAATTGAAAAATGTTTCTGCTGAGTGTGTTTATTATTGTTATTGTTATTGTTGTCGTTATTGTTGTAGTAATTGTAATGACATAAATGCATTGGTGAGTTTTCGTTCTAGTGGCCTTCCTTTGTTCAATGGGAGGACGGCATTGGGTGGGGCCTTTGATAGTCAGTTCCATTCGAGATGTCCAAGGTCTTCTTCCGGGTGAAGGGTGGAGGGCCGTGGAGGCTAGAGTCACCGTGCTCGGCTATCACTCTTTTGAGGATGGCAACAGGTTGGATTATTGCTAGTATCAAATATGATCAAATCCTTAAGTAGTATATAAATAAATTTATATTTATAATTTAGTATATGTGATGGATTCGAATTAAATTTGAGTTTTATATATATCGAATTTATTTATATAATATTTAATTAAATATAAAATATATTTTTTATAATATTTTTTATTTTATATAAAATAAATTTAAAATATTTTATGAAATTATTAAATTTTTAAAATATAAATTATTTATAAAAATATTTTTTTATGTAGATTTTTAATAAAAATATATAAAATTAAATGGTTTATTTTTTTTAATATATAGTTTTGCTTTTAGGACTTATTTTTGGCAATTGAGATTTTTAAGCTCTTTTTTTGTTAGGTTGATTTTTTAAACCTAGTCTTGTATTAATTCATTATGCAGCGAAATCACATATCTTTCAAGAAAAAAAAAGTTAATTTTTCTTTTTTACTTCAATTATTGATTCGTAGCCACAATTATATATATATTTTTTTAATTTACATACTTAGCTTGTAACTCTAAGAGAGAGTTTACTACATGATTAACAAGGTGCAATTGTTATCTTTGTAATTTTTAATCTCTCATTAAAATTGTTTGAATTTTTAAAGAGACAAATTAACTTTGTAACTCATTAATATTTATATAGATTTGGTTAATAACTACTTTCTTTAAAAGTTGAAATTTATAAGAATAACACATAATCCTTAATTTTTTAACATTTTACTAAATAAATTTTAAATCAAAAATTGATTTGCTAATATTATTATTTAAAATCGTTAAAATAAATAAATAGACTAATCAGAGTTTTTTCTTTGTCTTTTAGATAATTGATGTTTATATTAATAGAATAATTCAGATAATTAAAAAAAAAAAGAAAAAAAAAGAAGATGAGGATTGAGGACGTATTTGATTTAATTGTTAGAAAAACAGATAGTTAATTTAGGTTAAGTATGTAGTAAAATTATATTGAACTATTACTGTTAATGTATAAAATTAATAATAATAATAATAATAATATATTATATTATATAATTTATTTTATTATTAAATAAATTTAAAATTATTAACTTATTACGTTATATAATTTATTTTATTATTTAAAAAAATTTATAATTTATTATATTATATTAATTATTTTATGATAAAATATTTAAAATAAAATAATCTAAATAAACTTTAATTTAACAACCTAAGAAGAAATTTAAAAAACTTAAAAATTAGATTCTAGTATTGAGACTCAAAATTAAAAAATATATGTGTTTTACAAATATTATTTTAAATAACGTTAAAAAAAATTTATTTTAATATTTTTATAATTAAAATATATTAAATTGATTTTAAATTTGTTCATAATACTCTTTAATTAATATATTTAAATGATTTTTTCAATAATATTTAATAATAATAATAATAATAACAATATATAATCATTTAAACCTTTACTGTTATAAAATTTTGTAAAACAAATAAAATAAAAAATGTAATTATATTTATTTTTTTATTTAAGTTATTTACAACAGTGCTTGCACATTATTGTTCACTTAAGGGGGTTTCACGAGATATAAAATAATATTGTGTTGCCTAAGCCTTCATTCACATGCTTGTAATATGGAGGTTATTTTTCCCAAATAATAAAAATGGCACATCAGTGCATGGACTGCTTTATAATTAGTGCAGTTGATAAATATTTTATTAATTATACACTTTGGTATTAGTAAGAAATTTTTTGAGGTGAGTAATTTTTATTTGGTGTACCGCCTATCAATTATTAATTGATATTTTAATTAAAATTATAAAGAGTCTCATCTAATAATATATATTTATGATTTTTTATTAATTATATGTTTATACATTTTAACATATATAAAAAAAATTATCTTTTTTTAAGTGATTTTTATCTATGTTCAGGTATATACACTTGATTAATTATTAATTATTATTTTAATTTATGATAAGTTTTATATAATAACACATAATTTTTTATTGGCTGAGAGTTTATATATTTTAATATAAGTAGGAAATTTCCCTGTCCGAGTAATTCTTACCATTATTAATTCTTACATATGCCTTTCTAGTTGTTAAGAGTTTGCGCGCTTTGGTACAGGTAAAAAATTTATCTTTTCGAATAATTTTTATCCGTATAATCAGTTAATTATTAATTTTTATTTTTATAAAAATTACGATGGATTCGCATATGTAATTAGTATAGGTAAGAAATTTATTTTCCTTTCTCGAGATTAGGGCGTAATGATAGTGCACGTGGCGGCGCTGATAGACTGGAGAACTTTGGCCGTTGTTCTTGAACCGCACAAATATGGAATGGAATCCGCACGACTCTGCAACTCCACGCACAATATCTTCTTTTACAGCTTAAACCTTGCGTTTACACAAATGTGGTAGATTCTTCTGATCATCCAAAACCTATTTTCTGGTGTTTCTAGTTCTAGGAAACCCTCTGACTTCAACCAACATGACAGGTTTATCTCTCTTCCCCATTTTTTTTGTTTTCTTGCTTGCGTTTCTCTGTTATCATAGAAAATCATTTTTTTTTTTAATTTGCTTTTTGCTGAATTGAACTCAAACTAAGAGGGAATCAGCTATTGAATTTTGAATTCTGTATTCTATCTTTTTGTGCTTACGCACGCTCTAGTTGAAGATTATTTACTCTAGGTTAGGCGGTTGTACATATGTTTCACTTGCTTTCACAATTATATCTTTAGTCCACTGTCATTTTGCTTTCTTCTCAGAAAATCCTGTGGAAAATTTGTCAATCTCCTTAAAGATGAAGTTCATATGCAAGTTTTTGGATGGGTTGCAGAAGATGTTTTTGTAGAGGGGTAGACATTCTAGATCTCACACAAGGGTAGACATTCCAAAATTATACAATCCATTTAATTCACACTGTTACGCGAATTTCAAATAACTTGAAATATCATTCTCATCATAAAGTATTATCTTTACCACTTATTAATAATTTAAACTATTTAACTAATAATTAATTTCATCGATGTTAGAATATACTAAATTCCGATTTTTCAATTTTCTATAAGTTCTTTGCTTATTTTCCCTGCTACAGATAATCAAGAACCAATTTTGAATAAGGATGAACATACTGCTGCTCAATCACAATTCCTTAAACTCAAGCACTGGCAATGGTGGCTTTTGGTGGCAATCAACATCTTCTTCCTCATTGCAGGCCAGTCTGCTGCTGTTCTTCTTGGGAGATTTTATTATGACAAAGGTGGAAATAGTAAATGGATGGCAACCCTTGTTCAAACTGTTGCTTTCCCAATCCTTTGCATCCCTCTCTTTCTACTACCTTCCTCTCAAGAGTCTTCAACCTCTTCCGCCTCACCCTCCATTAGGATTCTTGCCTTGATCTATTTGTTTCTTGGATTACTTATAGCTGGTGATAACATGTTATATTCTACTGGGCTCTTGTACTTGTCTGCCTCTACTTATTCTCTCGTTTGTGCATCCCAATTAGCTTTCAATGCTATTTTCTCATACTTCATAAATTCTCAGAAGTTCACTTCCTTAATTCTCAACTCTGTGGTTGTGCTTTCATTTTCTGCGGCTCTCATTGCCGTCAATGATGATTCAGACAGTCCATCAGGAGTCTCTGAGTGGAAGTATATCATTGGCTTCGTTTGTACCCTTGGTGCTTCGGCAATATACTCTCTTCTGCTTTCTCTCATGCAGCTGTCCTTTCAAAAATTCATAAAAAAGGAAACTTTTAATGTCGTGTTGGAAATGCAGATCTTCACATCACTTGTTGCCACCTGTGTTTCTATCATCGGTCTTTTTGCTAGTGGGGAATGGAAGACTTTGCATGGAGAAATATCGAGTTTTGTTAGTGGGAGGGTGTCTTACATTATGACACTGGTTTGGACAGCAGTATGTTGGCAGGTTTGTTCCGTTGGTGTTGTAGGCCTGATTTTCTTGGTATCTTCTCTTTTTTCCAATGTAATAAGTACTGTCGCCTTGGCTGTATCTCCTATTGCTGCTGTTGTGGTTTTCCATGACAAGATGAATGGTGTGAAGGTAATCTCTTTGCTTATGGCTTTCTGGGGTTTTGGTTGCTATATTTACCAGAGTTATCTTGATGATTCTAAGGTGAGGAGAGAACAGCATCATGTTATTGAAACGACCCATCATGATTCTTCATGTTGATAACTTTGGAATTGATTTTAATGAAATCCTTTGTGATTCTTTACTTTAAGTCTTGGGTATTTTTTGTCACATCTTTTTTTATGTCATATGCTACCATTTTAGTTGTTTTGTTAAGGCTTGTTGTTTTGTTAAGTATTGTTTTTTTTTTTTTTTTGAAATGTGGCCATTATTTTTTAGCTTTTAATTTGATAAAGCCATTGGCCAGTTAGTCTTCCCTCGAGAATATATTTGTAGACTTCTTTTCATGAAGTGATTAATACTCAACTTGCACCTTCATGGTTACAAGTCCCTGTGATATTTATCCATTGAATCTCAGATTTTGAACTTATACTTCGATGGTATTTGCAAGGAGCTTTGTTCAATATCAGAATTAGAAGTGAAAATGATGGGACATTCTTTTGCAACAAAAAGCTTTGTTTGGATGATTTTTTTTTCTTTTTGGTTTGGAGCATGTCATTGTGCTTAAGAACAGAAGCTGATTAATTAAAAATGTGTGACTAATCGAATAAAGCTAATCAAGAAACTAGAAGTCTGGAACTTGAACAAATTCAAGTTGTCTGTTTCATGGCATCAAATAAGTATGATCTAAAATTCTGAGTGCATTTTTCCATAAATGCAGTGTTGTTTGATAAAGCATTTATTGCATAGTCCTTGGATTGTGCAATGAGTGCAGATCTTGTGCACTTTCTCCTTTTATATTCCACTGGAGGGGCTGATTTGATACTTTTGGGTTAGTTTTGTTGCTTGATTTGTTTTTATAAACTTTTTGATGGTTAATGTATCTTTATTGTCTGAAATGAAGAGGGGGAAGGGGGGGTTTATAATTTAGCCTAGTGCCTTTTGTGATGGTTTGCAAAAAGTGTTGCTTTTCAGTTTTCATATATCCTGATCCTGGCAAGGGAAAAGGAAAGCATGTTATTGCTGGAAATCTGCTATTACAAAAGGTGTCTATCCTGTGATTTCTGTTGTACTTGATGTTTACTTGGATGATACTGCTCTAGTATTGGTTAGCTTCTCAGTAAATCCACCATATGCGGGGAATGAAACTGATCATTTTATATTCCCTTCACTGTTAAACCATGTCATCTTTTCACATATGAGCATAGTGGCAAAAGCATTACTAACTTGGGACAAACTTATTTTTGGTATGCATATATATAGCATTTGGGAATTATGAAACCTGTAAAGGTTTGGTGTTAGCTGTAAAATAGCTTCCGCAAGTGCATGGGTCACAGTAGTATAGTTTTAAAAATATCGTTCTCACAAAGAATTGTGTTTAAATTGGAATTAAACGAATAAGCTAATTAGAATGGTAAATTTTAAAGATAGTAAATATGAAATTTAAAATTAAAATTTGTATTTGAGGAATTTAAGCTAAATCAAACAATTAATTAAATTAATTAAACTAGATTGCCAAAATTTAAATTGAAATTGCTAATTATGAAGTTGGGAGGAATTAAATCTAAATTCAATAAAAATTAAAGTGATTCTAGAGATAGGGTTTTCAATATTGTTTGCATGTGATTTATCCTCAATTTAGCCAAACACATGAAAATTATAATTTTGAGGGAAATCAATTCTTAGTTCTTTGAAATCTTTTTCAAGCATTTCAAAGTTGGTATTCATCAAATCAAATCCTGTTTTTATGGTATTTCAAACCTGACAAAAATCCAATTAAAGCTCTAATTGATTTTAAAAGCCCCTTTAATTCTCTTAGCTTATTTCTAACACCAAGAAAATTAAGTTTATTGCAAGATTATCTATCCCAAACATTCACTTTTCAGTCCATCTGTCAAGGATTAAAACTTAACTTAATGAGGGTCTATTTATCAAACAAGGCAACAAGCTCACAATCAATAAATTAAAATACAGTAAATCTCATTTAAATGACTAAATCAGTTCAAAGACCACAATACAAAGTAATATTTACAAACTTATCTCTAGAATCTCAAAGATTTACTCTCAAATCATGGTTTCAAGACAAACCCAAGTATAAAAATGAAGAGATAATGAAAATCTAAGCTAAGGGAAAGAAAAATCCAGTAAAATGATGAAGAATCTGCTGTTGCTGCAAAACGATTTCACGTGCTCTTCTTCCTCTCTCTCTCTCTTGCAAAATCTCTTTGTTTTTCTTCTTGTGGAAAGAAAGAGAAAAAGAAGTTTTTATATGGTTTAGAGGTCTGCCCTAGAATGGATAAAAAGGCAGAAGATTCTGCAAAAAATGATCTACTAAATTAGATGAACGAAAGTGCCACGTCAGCCATTTTCATTAAAACGACACAAGCTGAATCGGTTGTGTTGCGCCTTGTGTCGCAAGTTGTGTAACTTTCTGCCCGAGAAAAAGTTTCATATCTGACAACGACACAACCCGTAACACAAGCTATGTCATAGGTTTTACAACTTTCTGTTTCTTTAACTTAACTTTAAAATTTTGCAATTCAACTCTAATTTCTTCCAAATGGCTGCTCTGATCAATACACCAAAATTCTCCAAATTTAACCCACAAAACAAATAAATTTCAAAAATTAAAATAAGAAGTGTACAAAGGAAAAATTAACTATATGTATGCTAATATTTATAGTAAAAGCTATAAACAAAGGTAAATTATGTGCAAAAATTATACCTAAATGATGATATAAAATGCATGCATCAAATTCCCCCATACTCAAACACTTGCTTGTCCCCAAGCAAAATTTCGTTAAAACTTATGTGGAAGGGAATAGAATCAGTCTTTGAAAACACAAAAATCACTAATCCAAACCACCAACTTACCACTAGCCATCAACATTCCAAATTTCCACCAGCAAAGCATAAAAAATGAAGCAATCACTCTCAGCAATTACAGAATAGCTAAGAATTAACTAATCAACCCAAGCAACAAATACCAACCAACTATAAGAGTCAATTGTGCCTAAACAAACCTACAATAAATAGATAGCCAATGTGTCTAAAATAGATGGTGAATAATGTATGGAGGATTATATTGCCAAACCCATATGCAAGCATAAAAGATCTAACTCCACTAATGTAACAAGCATTTTTCAAAGAATCATTAGGTCTTTTAAGGGTTATACTGGGGTCAAATAAGGTAAAATTGTGGTTAACAAAGAAAGAGAATAAGGAAAACAAAATATGAGAATAATATTAATCATGAAACTTAAAGTGCATCCAATATTTCCTTTTTTTTTTTTATGTATATCAAGAGGAAAGAAATTCACAATGAATCTCAAGTACTATCACAATATTTATATAAAAGGACTACTTTTTATACTCTTTTGATTTTGTTTGTCCCTATTTCATGTCACACCCAAAATTACCTTTGGGATATTTTGGTGACTCCTTTTTTTTTTTATTAGCTTTTCACAATTACTCTAGCACTTTTCAAGATGTTTCAAACCTTCAAGTTTTTTTTTTGTGTGCACTTAATTGCTAAAATATTATTCTCATAAATAGGTGGTAGTGTTTAGGTTTTATGGCTAAGTAAATGATTTGGGTTTCAAATAAATTAGGGAATTAAGGTTCGAGGGGGTTTGCAATGGTTAAAATGAAATTAAGGTAGGTTAAGGCTAAATATGAGGTTTAAAATATGAAGGAATGCCTAAATCATATTCTTATCAAATAAAAGTTAAAAAAAATTTTGCTTTGAAAGATCTAATATGCTTGTTCTAAGAATGGTGAGACGACAATGACTATTTTCTTCCTTAAAGGCTTATTCAGGCACTCAAAAACTCAAAATAACTAATCAGAATCTGCATAACTAGATGAATATATTAATTTTCAGCTATTAAGTAAGAGAAAGAATAATGTTTAAGACTTTGTACCCAACTGGAAACTTTCATTCCACTAACCATCTAGAGGCAAGTTAGATTGCTTGAATAAGCAACTTCTGGAATTCAAAGACTGGTTTAAAAATCCAAAAATTTTAAATGAATAAATGAAATGCATGAATGTATAATAAATCTATATGCACTAAGTATGTATAACTAAGTATATGAGACTATATGCAGTGTATATATATGAATATGTACAAGTATAAATTAATGAATGAGTATGACACTATATGAAAATGAAAAGGAAAAATAATTTTTGCAAAAAATTTATCCTCTCCCCCATACTCAGATTGGACATTGTCCTCAATGTTAAAAGAATGCAAAGAGTGGGATAGTTTGGCTATAAATTCAATGGGCTTACTCAAACACTGTGCAGAAAATATGTGGCTAATTTGTGCATAAAGAATAGATATGTAAGCCTAAAGTGGATAAGGGATACCCTGTTTCATAAGTGGTAGCGCAACTTGTGCTGAAAATAACACAAGCTGAAATAAGAATTGTTACCTCATTGAAGGTGCAGTCAATTTAATTAAATAAAATTTGGACAGCTGCTGCACTCATTGCAAAAGAAAAAGTGGAATAGAATCCATTAAAGCAATTAAACTCAAAAAGTTGAAATAGGGAGGTTAAGCTCAAAAAAATATAACCATGAGATATCCACTCATCAAATGAAATTTCGAAGTAGCATATCAAAAGCAAGTGAGCAAAGCACTAAAGATTCAAAAGAAAAATGTACTTATGAGCAACTAAAAAAAAATACTAAATAAGCAAATGCTTCAAATAAAAGAAAAGCAACACAAGCAAAATGTTAACTAAACAAGTCGCTAAAAACACTAATTAATTAAGCAACTAAAATAAAGACATGAAATATGTAAACTGAAACTAAAAGTTGGTCAGTCACGAATGATAACTCCTTTGCCCTTGCCATCTGGTGGAGGTGGTGGTGCTTTTGGTGGTTGCTGAGGAGAAATGATGCTCAAAATGAGTGCATGGTTAGTTTCTATCTGCTCTAGCTTAGCTTGCATGGCTTTCTTCTTCTTGTATGTAGCAATAGGGGTATCACCAGAATGGGCCGCCAGCGAGTCAGTATCCATGGGGTGGATGGGTGGAGGTTGTGGCGTAGGGTGTTAGGAATGGGGAGGAGAGTTTTCGAAGGAAAGAGGGGAATCGTTCATGGTGAAAATGGAAGAGAGGGAGTAGAATAAAAACGAGGAAGAAGAAGACAAGGAAGGAGTAGAAGAAGAAGAATGTGGTCGTGGGTCATGGGTTATGGCGAAGATTGTGGCGTGAGGGAAGGAAAGGGAGCGAAGATTATGGTTGTGTCGGGGGTTATGGCGAAAGAAAGAAAGAGGTAGTGGGGATTTTGGGTGTCGGGTATGGGTTCAGGTTAGGGATTAAAAGTGAGGGGTTTTGGATATGGGTTATGGGCTTTGGGCTTTGTTAATTAGGTGTAGGTGTTTTGGTAAAAAGGAAATGATAATGGGCTCTTGGGCATGGGTTTGGTTAAATGGGCTACGGGCTATGGGTTTGGTTTAGTTAGTTAGTGGGTTATATATATATATATATCAAAATGGATTAGTGGGCTTTTGGAGATGGGTTTGGTCGCGGGCTCATTCTGGTGAATTGGGTTGTCAACCTGCAAAACCAAATAAACGACACAAGTTAGAACACATGGATGTAAGTTGTGCCGAAAGTTGTTAAACTTTTTGCCCAAATTGGGCCTAGTGAACGCAAGTTACGACACAATCAAAATCGATTGTGCCGCAGGTTGTGAAACTTTCTACCCAAATTGCCCCCAGTGAACACAAGCTACGACACAATCAAAATCAATTGTGCTGCAGGTTGTGAAACTTTCTACCCAAATTTGACAAAATTACATAGTACCTGAAAAATTAAAACAAATTAGATTTCAAGTGATTAGACCTTCATAACATGAATTATAATTGCTCAACCTGTTGTGTTCATCAAACACTCATTAAAAATTTTCAAAACACCAATTCACACACCACATTCAAATAATTTTCTTTTTAAACAAAGATGACAAAGTTTAGGAAAACTTCCTCTTAAAATTAACAAAAAGAGTAATGAGTCCTGCAAAATCTACCCGCAAATATTCAACAATAGAAAGATGAAAAGTACAAGAGAACAAATTTAAAACTAAAATTTAAAGCTGAAATTTAAGCTAGACTAAAACAGAATGACTAATGCTCATTTGTTGCAATAAATTGTATTCCATCCGCACAAGAAAATTAGAATAATGTCAAACTCTGAATAAAGAGTATAGAAAAACTTAAAACAAATATATGAAATAAATAAAGAATCAATGAAAAAATTATGGATTATGCCCAGAAATGGTAAGTTTAGGTCTTTAGCTTGACCTTAATCAACCAAAATTTTATGGAGAATGAGAGAGATAGCAGGTTGCTATCTTCTCAATTGGCTCACCAACTGAATAATGCCTCAACTTTTGCCCATTTACCTTGAAATTACTAGATTTTTCACCAAAAATTTCTACAGCATCATGAGGGAAACTTTCACAACTTTAAATGGACCTGACCACCTTGATTTTAATTTTCCTGAAAAAAATTTCAACATTGAATTGAATAAGAGCACCAAATCTCCTTTTTTAAAGTCTTTTTTCTTGATATGCTTATCATGACATTTTTTAGTTCTTTCTTTTTAGATCCTAGCATTTTCATAAGCATCAAGTCTCAATTCTTCTAACTCATCAAGTTGCAAAAATCTTTTATGTCTAACAGCTTGTAAATCAAAATTGATTGCTCTTATGGCCCAATAAGCTTTATGTTCTAACTCTACAGGCAAATGGCATGTGTAACACTCCTAATTTTTAAATTTATTATTTTGTGAGTAAATATTAATATTTTATTTTATTTAAATTTTAGAAAATTATTTAAAATTTTTCGAATTTTAGAAATCGAGTTCGATTTTCCGAAAATATAAGACTTTGATGATTTTTAAAAATTAATTTAAAGACTACGTGGTAAAACTAAAAATATATTTGGACTCTACGAATTTTTCTGAGTTTTCTAGAATTTTTGGGCCTCGTTTTCGGTCCCAAGGCAGAGTAAAAATACAAAAATTTTATATCTTGAATCGACCAGCCGAATCAAATAGGACTGGATCGGACCTGTCGAATCGGTCCTGCCTTATTCTCCTTTTTCTTCTCCCCCCCTCCCCTGTGCATTCCCGTCGCCCTTTCTCTCTCTCTCTCGTTTTTTCTCTCCTCCCTCCTCCCCAAGCCGGTCAGCCACCGTCCCAGCCTCCTAAGCCCATCGGCGCCCCTCCAGCAACCATCCCCCTTGCTGATCGCCTCCTGAAACGCCAGGAAAGTGCGCGCGAAGACATGCGATGCGCAGTGCACAGCTTCTTTTTCCCGGCCAAAATTCGGCCGATCCGGCCACTGTTTAGGCCGGGTCTTGTGTCAAACACCATCTACACCTCGAGAGCTTTCTATAGACACCAAGAACACCAAAATCCATAGAGCGGTTTGCCCAATTTTTGCCCGAAAAATTTTAGCCCATTTCGATTTTTAAGCTAGATTTCTCGCAAACCGTGAACCCCACGAGAAAACCCAGAGTACCGGAGCGCTCCACTCATCGAGAGCTTCGCGGCAATATAAATTTAAAAATTTTTCGACACTGTTTTTCGGTGGGTTCCACGAAATTTCGTAGTATTTTTTCGAGCACTAAATGAGCTTAGAAAATTTCGTAAAAATTTTGTACTAACCCTTGTGTTATGGGCTTCGTGTATGTACCTTCAATTCGCGAAAATTCGACGGTTGCCCGGATCTGCAAATTTCCAGCCAGACAAACAGGCTACCGAAAAAGTCTTGGAATTGGGTCAAGATTTTGTCTACCCCATCGTTGTCAGACGTCCCGAGCGTGTCCTCGGGGTAGGAATCGGCATAGGTAAACCCGAATCTTACTCTTTCTTAATTGTTTAGTGTTTGAATTAGATTAGAAATCTGTAAAATATTCATGGTAGCTCAGAAAATTATGATTCCTTTTGTATTAGCTTAGTAATATTGCTAAGGACCGCGGGGCAAAGTTTTAGAATTTTTAAAGCTTATTTGGGTAGTTTTTGCAAAAGGGTCAATTATAAGGACTAAACTGTAATTTTACATATTGTGATTGATGAGTAGTGAAAGATATACCATGTACTGTGATGCCTCTAGAGTTGGCTTAGAGTGTGTTTTGATGTAAAATGAAAAAGTAGTGGCTTATGCTTCAAGGTAGTTAAAGAGGCATGAACAGAATTACTCCACCCATGATTTGGAAATGGCGGCTGTAGTCTTTGCACTAAAGATTTGGAGACACTACCTGTATGGTGAAGTGTGCGAGATATACACCGACCAAAAGAGTTTGAAGTACATCTTCCAACAAAGGGATTTAAATTTGAGACAGAGGAGATGGATGGAGCTTCTGAAGGACTATGATTGTACCATCCAGTACCACCCTGGGAAGGCCAATTTAATAGCAGATGCTTTGAGCAGAAAATCTTCTGGCAGCTTGGCGCACTTATCAGCGGAGAAGAGACCGTTGATTCAGGAATTACATGAGTTGATGGATCAAAGTCTGATCTTAGATCTTTCAGATGAGGGGGTATTGTTGGCCCATTTTTCAGTGAGGCCAGACTTGCGAGACAGAGTCAGAGTTTCCCAGCACAGAGACCAATTATGCAAGGTTCCAGGATATGTGTGCCTGATGTGGACAATCTCAGAAATGAAATCATGCGAGAGGTACACTATACACTGTACAATATCCACCCAGGCTCTACCAAAATGTACCATGATGTGAAAGATAGCTACTAGTGGAATGGCATGAAGAGAGACATAGCAAACTTTGTGTCCAAGTGCTTGACTTGTCAGAAGGTGAAGTTTGAACACCAGAGGCCCATTAGGGAAGCTGCAAGAGCTTCCTATCCCAGAATGGAAGTGGAAAATAATTACTATGGATTTTGTGACTGGGTTGCCTCGTACCACGCAGGGATATGATTCGATATGGGTAATTATAAACCGCCTAACTAAATCAGCTCATTTCTTACCTGTGAAGACCACATATTCTGTTGCACAGTACGCCGGGCTCTATATTCGAGAAATAGTCAGATTGCATAGAGTTCCTGCTTCCATAATATCTGACCCCCAGTTCACTTTTCGATTTTGGAGGAAGTTGCAGGAGGCACTTGGTACACAGTTGAATTTTAGTATCGCTTTCCACTCTCAGACAGACGGGCAGTTCGAAAGGACAATCCAAACACTGGAAGACATGCTTGGCATGTCTGTTTTGGATTTTGGAGGTCAATGGGATGATCAACTACCCTTGGTGGAGTTTTCCTACAACAACAGTTATCATTTCAGCATAGTGATGGCACCCTATGAGGCACTATATGGAAGAAAGTATAGGTCTCCTCTGTGTTGGACGAAAATGGGAGAAGCGAAGGTGTATGATATAGACCTAGTGCAGTACACTTCAGAGATAGTTCCTTTAATCAGGAAACGATTGAAAATAACTTTCAGTAGCAGAAGAGTTATGCAGACCCCAGACGGAGGGATGTAGAGTTTGCAGTAGGCGACTATGTATTCCTGAAGGTTTCTCCAATGAAGGAAGTCATGAGATTTGAAAAGAATGGCAAGTTGGCACCTTGGTATATTGGACCTTTTGAGGTTACTGATAAAGTTGGAGCAGTTGCCTACCGGTTGGAGTTACCACCCAACCTTTCTCATGTTCATCCTGTATTTCACATCTCCATGCTCAGAAAATACATACCTGATCCTTCTCATATGCTACAGCCGGATGTAGTAGAGCTGAAAGAAAATCTGACATTTGAGGAGCAACCTGTAGCCATACTGGAGTACTAAGTGAGGCAGTTAAGATCAAAACAGATCCTTATGGTTAAGATTTTGTGGAGGGGCCAGTCAGTGGAAGAGTGCACCTGGGAATCAGAGCGGGACATGCGTAGCAAGTATCCTTATCTATTCAATGTAAAATTCTATACTTTATTCTACCTTGTGTAAAATTCGAGGATGAATTTTCTGTAAGGGGGGAAGAATGTAACACCCCTAATTTTTAAATTTATTATTTTGTGAGTAAATATTAATATTTATGTTATTTAAATTTTAGAAAATTATTTGAAATTTTTCAGATTTTAGAAATCGGGTTCGTTTTTTCGAAAATATAAAACTTTGATGATTTTTAAAAATTAATTTAAAGACTACGTGGTAAAACTAAAAATATATTTGGACTCTACGAATTTTTCTGAGTTTTCTAGAATTTTTATGAAATTTTTGGGCCTCGTTTTCGGTCCCAAGACAGAGTAAAAATACAAAAATTTTGTATCTTAAATCGGACCGGTCGAATCGAATCGGATCGAACCTATCGAATCGGACTTGCCTTCTTCTCCTTTTTCTTCTTCCCCCCCCCCCCACTGCGTTCCTATCGCCCTTTCTCTCTCTCCCGTTTTCTCTCTCCACCCTCCTCCCCACGCCGACCAGCCTCCGCCCCAACCTCTCCAGCCCACTGGCATCCCTCCAGCAACCATCCCCCTCGCCAACCGCCGCCTGGAACGCCAGGAAAGTGCGCATGAAGACACATGACGAGCAGCGTGCCTCTTCTTTTTCCCGGCTAGAATCCGACCGATCTGGCCACTATTTGGGCCGGGTCTTGTGTCAAATACCATCTACACCTCGAGAGCTTTCCATAGACACCAAGAACACCAAAATCCATCTAGCTGTTTCCCCAATTTTTTCTCAGGAAGTTTTAACACATTTCGACTTTTTGGCCAGATTTCTTGCAAACCGTGAACCCCCACGAGAAAATCGAGAGTACTGGAGCGCTCCACTCATCGAGAGCTTCACGGCAATATAAATTTCAAAATTTTTCGACACCGTTTTTCGATGGGTCCCATGAAATTTTGTAGTATTTTTTCGAACACTAAATGAGCTTAGAAAATTTCGTAAAAATTTTGTACTAACCCCTGTGTTGTGGGCTTCGTGTAGGCAACTTCAATTCGTGGAAATTCGACGGTTGCCTGGATCTGTAAATTTTTGGTCAGACAGAAATGCTACCGAAAAAGTCTTGGAATTGGGTCAAGATTTTGGCTACTCCACCATTGTTAGACGTCCCGAGCGCGTCCCTAGGGTCAGAATTGGCATAGGTAAACCCGAACCTTACTTTTTCTTAATTGTTTAGTGCTTGAATTGGATTAGAAATCCGTAAAATATTCATGGTAGCTCAGAAAAATTATGATTCATTTTGCATTAGCTTAGTAATATTGCTATGGACCGCGAGGCAAAGTTTTAGAATTTTTAGAGCTCAGTTGGGTAGTTTTTGCAAAAGGGTCAATTATAAAGACTAAACTGTAATTTTACATATTGTGATTGATGACTGTTTGGATGGGCCCAGGAGGGGCTGTGTGATGTGATTGAGTTGTGGGTATATGGTTTGTGGATATAGAAGTGCGTTTTAAATCCTTTTGCAGGTTGGGTAGGTCCTAGGTATAGGGAAGACTCTGCCGGATTTTCGGCACGACTTAGGACATCTTTGGTCTTTTTCTTAGTTTGTATTGAGTCAAATGTACTAAATAATACAATGACTGCGGTTAAGTCTGTGAGTAAAATATTAATTTTAATTGTAATTTCGATATTATTATATGTTTAAGTATGCCCATGCATCACTTATATGTATATATCTATGTAGTTAAACTCTAGGCACGTTTTATGTTGCATTCACAACTGTTAAAGTGCCATGGATGTTGTTTGTGGTAATTTGGAGTAGTGTGCGTGCGTTGGCGTGCGTGTGGTGTGGTGTTGGATATGGATAGGACGGGTAGACACGGCTTGAGATCTTCGCTGGAACCCGGTCCTTCGGGGTAGACACGGCTTGAGTTCTTCACTGGGAACCTGTATTTGGTTTATTAAGCAAAAGTCCGGCTTGAGATCTTCGCTGGCAGAGGTTGGATTAAGAAGGTTGTATAGGAGATCAGCTCCCATATATGTATTGTTTGACAGTGTTAGGTGTGTGAGTGCTCCAAATTGCCTTTTGGATGTGATTTGTATGAAATTTATGATGATTTTGCATTTCACTCTACATGATGCATTAGCTTTAGATAGCTATAGAGATTATGGTTAAAATTAATATTTTACTCTCTAAGTCGAACGCTCACTCCTGTTCATTATTTTTTTAGGCTACTGGAGGATTATTGTTGCGGTTAACCTGCTTTTCTTCTTCGCAGGTCGTCTATTAATGTCTGTAATATTTGTATAATTCTGTTAACTCCTAGAGTTTTCGCATGTGTTAGAAATATTTATTTGATATGGGTATGTAATATAATTTGTCATGTTGGATCTATAAACTTATTATATATATGTATGTTGGACTGGATGAGGGAACTGAGCTCCCATTTGACTTTATGTTCTTATGAGTATGTGGAGGGTGAGCTGAGCTCCCTAATTGATTATATATTTTGTTTACAGGTTGGGTGAGTCAAAAACTCCCCGTTAAAAAGTTCATTTTATGGCCAGACTTTGTCCGATTTAATTCTTGAAATTGGGCCCAAATGGGCCTTAGAGTTGGGTTGAGAAATAGTTAGGCTTACTACGGGCCTCGGGAGCTTTAGGCTGGCGCAGGTCCTAGTGCCGGTCCAGCCCATAAGTTGGGTCATGACAGCATGATTTCCCAAAAACCAACCTATAAGGTGTAGTTCCTATAGAGGTTTTAAAGGCTATTCTATATGCCCAAAGAGTGTCATCTAACTTAAGGGACTAATCTTTTCTAGACTTGCTGACAGTTTTCTCTAAGATTTGCTTAAGTTCTCTATTTGTAATTTCTACTTAGCCATTTGTTTAAGGGTGATATAGTGTGGCAATCCTATGCTTTACCCCATACTTTCTCATCAATTTTTCAAATTGGTGATTACAAAAATGGCTACCACCATCACTGATTATGGCACGTGGGCACCAAATCTGGTCAAAACAAATCTTTTCAGAAATTTCATCACAACTGTTGCATCATTGGTAGGTGTAGCAATAGCTTCTACCCATTTAGATACATAGTCCACCCCTACCAAGATATATTTATTCCCATATGAGGATAGAAATGGCCCTATGAAATTGATTCCCCACACATCAAACAATTCAACTTTTAATGTGGACTGTTGGGGCATCTCATCTCTCTTGGAAATATTGCCTACCCTTTGACACCTAATCACAGTTGCTTACAAAGTCTCTCACATGTTTAAACATATTAGGCCAATAGAAACCTGATGTCAAGACCTTTTCAATAGTTTTTGAGACACTACAATGACCACCATATTCAGAGGAATGACAATGGTAAATAACATCATTTATTTCTTCCTCTGGTATACATCTTCTAATTATTCCATCATTACATCTTCTAAACAAAAGAGGCTCTTCCCAAGAATAAAATTTAACATCATGCAAGAATCTTTTCTTTTGCTGCCAAGATAAATCAGGTGGCAAGACACCACAAGACAGATAATTCACAATATCAGCAAACCATGGAAGTGTAGATTTCAACACATAAAGCTGCTCATTCATAAAAAACTCATCAATTGGCACAATATCATCATCTTTATTTTCATTTTTTATCCTAGAAAGGTGATCAGCCACCACATTCTCAACACATTTTTTATCTCTTATTTCTAAATCAAATTCTTGAAGTAACAAAATCCATCTAATCAACCTAGATTTAACTTCTTTCTTGCTCATTAAATACCTTATTGCTGCATGATCAGTGAAAACAATTACCTTTGAGTTGACCAAATAAGAACGGAACTTATTGAGTGCAAATACTACCGCAAGGAACTCCTTTTCAGTTGTAGCATAATTAACTTGAGCTTCATCAAGGGTTCGGCTTGCATAGTAAATGGCATAAGGTTTTCTATCTTTTCGCTGGCCAAGGACAGCTCCAACAGTAAACTCGCTTGCATCACACATGATTTCGAATGGCAAAGTCCAATCTGGGGGTTGCATGATAGGAGCTGTTGTTAATGTCGTCTTTAACCTGCAAAAAGCAATCATAAAATCTTGATTAAAATCAAATTTAACATCATGATTCAAAAGGTTTGTTAAGGGTTTAGCAAGTTTAGAAAAATCCTGAATAAATCGCAGGTAAAATCCGGCATGTCCAAGAAAACTTCGCACTCCTTTGACAATGGTTGGAGGGGGGCATTTTTTCAATAATTTCTATTTTGGCTCTATCTACTTCTATTCCTCTATTTGAGATCAAATGCCCTAAAATGATCCCCTCTTAGACCATAAAGTGGCATTTCTCTTAATTCAACACCAGATCATTATTAGTACACCTCTGCAAGATTTTAGATAAATTAGTCAAGCATGAATCAAAATTAGTGCCATATACTGAAAACTCATCCATGAAGACCTCCATAATTTCTTCAATAAAATCAGAAAAAATGTACATCATGCACCTTTGAAAGGTAGTAGGTGCATTACACAATACAAATGGCATCCTTTGATAGGCAAAGATTCTATAGGGACAGGTAAAGGTAGTTTTTTCTTGGTCATCAGGATGGATTGGAATTTGAAAGAAACCAGAATATCCATCTAAGTAACAAAAGTAAGAATACTTGGCTAATCTCTCTAACATTTGATCCATAAAAGGAAGGGGAAAATGGTCATTTCTTATAGCATTGTTCAACCTCCTATAGTCTATGCACATTCTCCAGCCTGTAACAGTTCTAGCGGGTATCAATTCATTATTCTCATTTTTAACAACTGTCAACCCACCTTTTTTTGGTATAACATGCACAACCCACTCACTGTCAGAAATAGGGTAAATAATTCCAGCAGCTAATAATTTCAGGATTTCCTTTTTTACAACATCCTTCATTGTAGGATTTAATCTTTGGTGTTCAATAGAAGGTCTACTATTTGGCTCTAGGAAAATCCTATGCATACAGACTGTTGGACTAATTCCCTTTATATCATTAATTGTATAACCCAAAACTCTCTTATATTCTCTCAAAACTCTCAATAATTTGTCAATCTCAATATCAGCCAAAGATTCATTAATTATAACAGGGTATGTTCCATTGGGTCCAAGAAAAGTATACCTGAGGTTGGAAGGAAGAGGTTTAAGATCTACCTTTGGGGCATCCTCTACCTTTAATGATGGTGGTTTAATCTCCAAAGTTTGCACTTCTTCAAGCTGAAAAATTGTGGCTTCAGGATGTGGTGGAGAGCTCTCCAAATGTTGTGCAAAAGCAGCTATGTTGTGATTGTCATCATCAATGCTCCTACCGTGGACTAAGTAATTTTCCAGAGGGTCTTGTGGATAGCTTTTTCTGAAATGCTCTTGAACAATCTCATCAATGATGTCTACCCGCAAACAAGACTCAACTTCTTCATGTTTCCTTTTCATGGTTGGATTGATGTTGAATATAATTTGATCATCTCCCACTCTAAGTGTCAATTTCTTACCCTTTATATCAATTAATGCACCAGCTGTTGCCAAAAAGGGTCTTCCCAACAAGATAGAAATTTTTGTGTCTTCTTCCATATCTAAAATGACAAAGTCCACCGGAATGTAGAATTTCTCAACCTTGATAGGCACATTTTCTAGAATGCCTTCTGGATACTTAATTGAATGGTCAGCCAATGAAAGATATATATTTGTGGGCTTCAACTCTCCCATATTCAACTTCTCATATATTAAAAGAGGTATTAAGCTAACGCTAGATCCAAGGTCACATAAGGCATTTGCCACACAATTATCACCTATATGACAAAGAATGGATAACACACCCGGATATTTGAGTTTGGGAGGTAACTTCTTTTGAATTATAGCACTGCATTGCTCTCCAAAGTTGATGGTGTCATAATCTTCTAGCCTTCTCTTGTTGGTAAGAATCTCCTTCAAAAACTTGGCATAACTTGGCATTTGGGATAGTGCCTTAGTGAATGGCATATTGATATACAACTTCTTTAGCACTTCAAGGAATTTGCCAAATTGTTTGTTTAGTTTATGCTTGATGAATCTTTGAGGGTAGGGAAGGGTGGGCTTATAAGGCTCAGGTGGAATGTATGGTTTCTCTCCCTCATCTTGCTCACTTTTGCTTTCTTCTTCTTTTTCATTTTTCTTGCTCTCAACTGATTTTTCTTCTTTTGTGCTCTCTTTTTCTTCTTTCTTGTTTTCACACTCTTGACCAACTTTCTTACCACTTCTCAAGGTCACAACCTTACATTGTTCATGAGGGTTTTGTGGTTGGTTAGGTAGTTTGCTATAGGATTTGCTTCCTCATGAGCTTGCTTGTTGAGCTAATTGAGTCTCCAACATATAGTTGTGTGCTTGTAATTGATCCATGGTTTGTCTCATGTGTTGCATTTCTTCCTCTAATTTGCTATTCATCTTGCTTTGTTCAGCAAAAAATTTCTCCATCATGCTTTCCAAGGTTGGCTTTGGTTCATGAGGTGGAAGGGGTTGTTATGCTCTTCTTGATATCCAGGTTGTGGCTGCCTTGTGGGCAAAAATTGAGGCTGAAACTGAGGCCTATTCTGCTGCATATACTGCTAGTTATGAGCATAATTTGAGCTTTGACCTTGTTGAGCAAAAATTGCTTGTGGTCTCCATGTTGAGTTGTTTACATTAGAGTAAGAATTTCCCATAGGATTCGGTTGATAACCTCTTGCATAAGCAACTTGTTCTTGCAAATAATCATCACCATAAGAAGAGTAATCAACTCCACAACTTTGGGTTCCATCTGTGTAGGCAACTTGTTGCATAGTTGTAGGAGTTAAGGTTGTTTCCTTTTGCAAAAATCACTAAGAAGCTGAGTCAACTGATCAAATCTTGCATTCATGTAGCTAACTGAGTCAAGTTCACAAATCCCAGCCTTATTTGGCTCAAGTGTTCTCGGATTTCCCCACAAATGGGTATTATGAGTAATCTTCTCTAATAGATCATAGCATTCTTCACTTGTCATTCTCATAAAATCTCCTCCTGCTTGTGAATCAATTGTGTTTCTTATGTTTGGAGTAACTCTGGTGTAGAAATTCTGAACAATCATCCATTTGGGTATTTCATGATGAGGACACTGCCTTTTAAGCTCCTTAAATCTCATCCAAGATTCATACAAAGTTTCATCATCCCTTGGTTTAAAAGCTATCATCAAATTCCTCAAATGAGTGGTCTTTCCAGGTGGGAAAAACTGAGATAGAAAAGCTCGAGATAGCTGCTCCTAAGTAGCTAAAGTAGCTTGTGGAAGTGAGTCATACCACTCTAATGCTGAATCCCGAAGAGAGAATGGAAATAAGGTGAGCTGAATCACTTCATCTGAAACTCCAGGCTGTCTTTGTGTGCCACATATCATCAAAAATTTCTTCAAATGAGAATGAGAATTTTCAAGTGGACTACCTTTAAATTGTGAATTCTGAACCATTTGAATGAGACCAGTCTTTAACTCAAATTGATTAGCTCCAATGATAGGTCTATTATCTCTCACATCTACACATCTAGGAAAAGCGTAATCTAACATGGATCTTCTCTGAGGATCATTTTGATTAACAACTTCATTCTGCCTATTTTGCTCATTTCCTCCATTGTTTCCATCAATAACTCTATTTTGATTCTCCATATTTTTAATTTTCTCCTCTTGCTCAAACCCTTGTTGTTCTTCTTTTTCTGCTTCCTTTCTCCTCTTAGATTCCTTTTTGTTGGCTTGACAGAATTTTTCAATTTCAGGTTTGAACAATAATTCAGTATCACTTGTGCTTTTCGATCGTTTCATAAACAAGAAAAGTACCTAAAAAACATAAGGAATAGCAGTGAAAATAAAAGAAAATAAAAATTCTAATTAGCTTAAAACAATTAAAATCTAACTTAAAAACAAACAATTCCCCGGCAATAGCACCAAAAATTTGATGTTAGCTGTGAAATAGCTTCTGCAAGTGCACTATAACACACTCACTGTAGCAATTTCGTACATTCTACTGTTTTAGTGACTGGTGTCTGTCCGAACAGTTAGAATGTCTGGAAAAATATTTAGACTAAAGTGAGGAGTCATAAACAACTCAAATAATGATAAGAAAAATTAAGAAAAAATTTTACAAATAAAATACAACCAAGTTAAATGAGCCAGTGCCCTAGCGATGGGTGACCCAGTGGGAGTTGCGGTCCTCGCAACTAGGAGCCCTAAATCAGGGAGAAAATTCATGAAATAATTTTTTGGACTCTAGAGAAGAGTCATTGAGGTTTATATGGCATTAGAATGCCAACAAAAGGCTTAGAAAAATTTTTCGATCGATACAGACGATTTTGGCTCAATAAGCCAAATAAAGGGCATTTTGATCATTTCGTCTTTAGAGATGATTTTTGACCGACTTGTCCAGTTAAGTAAATAATTATTATGATCTAAAATATGAATAAATATTACTAAAAATTTAATTGAAAATGAGTAGAAAAGAAAAGAAAAGAAAATGAAATAAAAGTCATATTTATGACATAAGCATGATGCAATTAAAATATTTTCACCCAACTAAATTTTGACACATTACTATAAACTACTTAGACATGAATAAAAGGAGATAGAAATTAAAAAAGTGGACAGCCATCTTCAACTTTTGGGCAGCAGAAACATAGAGAGAGAGAGAGAGAGAGAGAGAGAGAGAGAGAGAGAGAGGAAAGAAAACTCCATGGAAGCTTGATCAAGCTTGAGCTAACCCACCAAATCACCCTAAGATCACTAACTTGCTTCACTAAATCTTAAACAACCTCTAGCCAACAAAAAGAAAGGGAAAAAGAGAAGATTTGGAGCTCTTGAAAACTACTACAAGAGGTAAGTGCTGTTAATTTCAAGATTTAGTGTTTAAATTGTGTGAATTAGTTGAATTGAGTTGTAAATATGAAGAAAAATTGAAGAAATTATGGGTAATGGCTGAAAAGGAAATTTGGCCAGCTTGGAAGCAAGGGGAATTCCTATGTTTTATTTAGTTTAAACTTACCTCCTAATGCTATTTAACATGTATATGTATGAATTTTTAATGGGAGTAGCATGTGTTGCAAGATTAAGAGAATTGGAGAATTAGGGTTTAGGGGTAATTAGAGTTTTGCTCAATTGATAGTGAACCAATGTTCTTCTAATGGTCAATTAGTGACCATTTGAGATGAATTGACTTTGATTTAGACTGAAATGCGGCATTGGATTAGGAATTGGTATGCTGCCCTTTGTGATCAATTCTGGACTCTGTGAGTCCAGTGTGTTCATGGGCTTATATCTTAAGCTATATTGCCCCAATTGGTACAAGGCCAATTAGAGGTGATAGTGGACACATAATGCAACATTTTTTGTAAAGAAACTCTGCTCAGAAAACTCACCTAAGTTGACCTAAAAATTGCTTCAATCCGGGTAACACACAAGCTGTCCCTGGAAAATGACCAAATGAACAGTGTTCATTTATTTGGTCATAACTCAGTGTAGAAATGTCCAATTGATCTGAATTTTTACCAGTAGAAATCTGAGACATTGACCTTCAACTTTCACGAAGAAAACAAACCTAAATTTTGACCATAACATATCCAAAAACTGACCTGCAGTCAGTGTATAAAAATTGCAAAATTGATTCTGCCCAGAAATTCTGGAAAAATTGTAATCTTGCCAGTTATAGTGTTTAGGCCATAACTTGAGCTAAAAAACTTCAAATTGAGTGATTCAAAAAAAGAAATGTAACTAGACACAATAAGGAACAACTTTGATGAAGAACATTTGGCCAAATTCTCACTGTAGAATGGCGTAATGAAACAGTGAACTCTAGCACCCAAAACTGAAATTTCTGATTTATTTTCCATTGGTTAGAAGTATGGATTGACAACTAATGCCAACATTTTTGGGAACCAAAATGTGTTAAATCTATGTGATTAAAACTCATGTAACTATTATATATGAAAAAGTCAATATTTTGACTTAAATGACTAAATGAATAGTAACATTACATGTTAAGTACAAATATTCAAAAAATAACTTTGTAATATGCCCTAGTAGGCCTAATGTGATTGGTTTGGATATGTTGGCATGCCAATAGGGTTCTGATAGCAGTACTGCATATGATGTATGGCTCCATGCCATTCTGTGATATGATAGCCTATGGCTATACTGATTATGATGTTATACTTGGCTTTATGCCTTATTGCTTTTATGGCTTATTAGCCATTCTGTCTGCACACGGGGAGACACATTGTGACCGATGGTGTGACGGCCCGAGATACCTAGTACTCAGTGCTAGTTTACCCGTTTATCTAGTCCGGTCAATTTGTATAGATTACTTGGGCATGGAAAAGTATAATTGTAATTGAATTGATTATTAAAGGAAGTAAAGAAATTAAATATCAAGATAAAGAACAATAATGATTACAATAAAAAGAGGCTCAAAAATTATTAAGAAAACGATCAATAAATTGCTAAAAAGAGTTAATATCATAAGAATATTAGCAATTGAAAATATTAGCAATTAAATAAATGATAGAAAAAAAATTGAAATGAATTGGAACGATATTAATATTTAATTATTATGAAAGAATTGAGCGCTTTTGAAGAGGAATAAAATAAAACAAAGGATTGTTAATACTAGAAGTATTACATGAAATTAGATTAAATTCCAGAGTACCCAAATTTTGATCCATTTCTTTTTTTATTTGTATATTATTTTCTTGTTATATTATTGCACCACTAAGCAGAAATGCTTAACGCAATGGATTTGTTTCCTTCGCGCAGGTAATGAAGGTAAAACTCATCGAATATTAAACAAGGATTTTGGAGTTCTGATCTGTAAAAGTGTCTAAAGTATTCAAGGTTGTCACCTCTTTAGCAATGCATGTAGATATGGCTCATATTAGTCATATTATGTAATTTATGCATTATAATTATTTATTATGTTGTAATGAAAATTAAGAAATTGTATGTAATAAGCACCTGATGTAAATTATGAATTTATGCAACTAGTTTGCAAATTATGTAAACTAATGAAATTGAGAATTTTGATATATATAATAAGCATGAATGAATTTGTACCAATAAGTATGGAATTGAATTACAAAATGATTTTTGAAATGATGATATGAGTATGGATGAATTATTGTATGGAAAATATTGTTGAGATTTTTAAACAAGTAAATATTGAAATACGCCAAACGATAATAAAATAGGAGAAAATCCGCTGGTTTCTCCTTAGAAAAATAATTGATATTAAAATATAACGAGAACAAATTATTAAAAAAATAAAGTAAGATAAGATAGGGTGCTCCGGCACCAAGTGTGACATGTCTTGCTCGGCTACACTGTAGACGGGTAAAGGGTGTCACATGCACGGGTCACAGTAGTATAGTTTTAAAAATATCGTTCTCATAGGGAATTGTGTTTAAATTGGAATTAAAGGAATAAGCTAATTAGAATGGTAAAATTTAAAGATATTAAATATGAAATTTAAAATTAAAATTTGTATTTGAGGAATCTAAGCTAAACCAAACAATTAAATTAAATTAATTAAACTAGATTAACAAATTTTAAATTGAAATTGCTAATTATGAAATTGGGAGGAATTAAATATAAAATCAATAAAAATTAAAGTGATTATAGAGATAGGGTTTTCAATATTGTTTGCATATGATTTATCCCCAATTTAGCCAACACATAAAAATTACAATTTTGAGGGAAATCAATTCTTCATTCTTTGAAACCCTTTTCAAGCATTTCAAAGTTGGTATTCATCAAATCAAACCATTTTTTTCACGGTATTTCAAACCTGACAAAAACCCAATTAAAGCTCTAATTGATTTTAAAAGTCCCCTTAATCCTCTTAGCTTATCTCTAACACTAAGAAAACTAAGTTTATTGCAAGATTATCTATCCCAAACATTCACTTTTCAGTCCATCTGTCAATGATTAAAACTTAATTTAATGAGGGCCCATTCATCAAGCAAGGCAACAAGCTCACAAGCAATAAATCAAAATGCAGCAAATCTCATTTAAATGACTAAATTAGTTCAAAGACCACAATACAAAGCAATATTTACAAACCCATCTCTAGAATCTCAAAGATCTACTCACAAATCATGGTTTCAAGACAAACCCATGTGTAAAAATGAAGAAATAATGAAAATCTAAGCTAAGGGAATGAAAAACTCAATAAAATGATGAAGAATCTGCTGCTGGAGTGTTGCAGAAAACGTCCTCTGCTACTACTGTAAAACGATTTCGTGTGCTCTTTTTCCTCTCTCTCTCTCTCTTGCAAAATCTCCTTGTTTTTCTTCTTGTAGAAACAAAGAGAAAAAGAAATTTCTATATGGTTCAGAAGTCTACCCTAGAATGGATAAAAAGGCAGAAGATTCTGGAGAAAGTAATGTATTAAATTAGAGGGACAAAAGTGTCACGTCAACCATTTTCATTAAAATGATACAAGTTGAATCGGTTGTGTTGCGTCTTGTGTCACAAATTGTGCAACTTTCTGCCCGAGAAAAAACTTAATATCTGACAACGACACAACCCGTGACACAAGCTGTGTCATAGGTTGTGCAACTTTCTGTTTCTTTAATTCAACTTCAAAATTTTGCAATTCAACTCTAATTTATTCTAAATGGCTGCTCTGATTAAAATACACCAAAATTCTTCAAATTTAACCTACAAAATAAATAAATTACAAAAATTAAACTAAGAAATGTAAAAAGGAAAAATTAACTAAATGTATGCTAATATCTATAGTAAAAACTATAAACAATGATAAATTATGTGTAAAAATTATACCTAAATCATAATATAAAATGCATGCATCAAGGTTGAAAAGGAAAATGTCTTCAATTTTTAGTATTTGTGATGCTAAAGACAAGGAGTACACCTTGTTAGTTTCATCATTGCTAAAATTATGACCTGGTTCAATAGGCTGTGGGTGTGTGATTGTAGAGCATTTCAAACTTTCATCTAGAATTTTTTTTTTTTTATTATTATTATTATAAAAAGCCTGTTTTCCAGACTTTCAATCTGGAACCACCACATAAGACATGTAAGAGGCTTTTTAAGTACCTCTATTTGATTCGAGGTCACATGAACATGATTGCCACTTCAAATGGCATTTTATTATAAGATTCTTAGATTAAATTTTGTTTTTCATTTCATTTAACATGTCTTCTTTGTTGATATGCACCAAAAATTCTCCTTAAAACCATTTGAAATTTTTCTGTGGATGATGACTAGCCAGTTAAAAGAATATTAGTAACGATTAAAATTTTAAAAATTTAACATCTAAAATTTAAATGAGATGTGGAAGGTCGACCTCAGTACTACATCAGTAGGGACTAGTCTATTGGTTGGACTTCAAAACTAAATTTCAGAGATGATGTTCACATCTCATTAGATGATACCAAAGAATTGCCCCTATGCATTCACGCGGATACCAAAGAAAAACAATGTAGACCTAAAATTAATGATGAGACAAAAAGGCAAACTTTCTAGGCGTAGAACATGTCAAGCTCAAAAAAAATAATTAAGGATGTTTATTGTGTGCATGATATAAGCAAAGAAGGTGCTCTATTCAAGAAAATTCAGAGAAAGACGCAAATCTCATCTTATATAAATGTTGTAACACCCTACACCGCATATGCTTTTCTCTTGTCATTTAAATCCACCCACCCAAATGCCCTCTTCTTCATTGCAGGAGCTTCTTTGTCACTGTACATTTTCTCTCAAGCATTTCCTTTCCAGAAATATTTTTGTGCTCCATTTTTATAATTAGAGTTGGTCTCCGATATCTACAGGAGAAAACAAATGACCCATCATCTAATCGTTATAAGTAAAAAAATGATTTTGCGGTTGATTAAAGGGAAGATAAGGTACTAACCATTAATATTTAGATATACCTATCAATGTGTTTTCACTTGATTATATTAGAAATTTTTATAAAATTATGAAATATTGAGTCAAATGAATAAGAGAAATTATGTAAACCTAATAATTTAATAATTATCGTGATTTAGTTTGAAAATTTTCACAGGTGTGTTGTAGAAATTAAAATCATTTGTTCACGATGTTGTTTCATTTTTTTTTTATACCGAAGTTAGATAAATACACACATGAGCTCTAATAGGAGATATGCTCTAGTTGAGAGTGAAAGTGAGAGATATAAATAAAGGTAAGTAAGGAGTATAAAAAAGAGTGAAAGAAAAGATGCGAATTATAATTATTTTATTTTTATACCTTTTAAATTTATTTTTTTCAGCTATTTTTATATATAAAAAATATATATTATCACTTCACTTTTTCGTTCATTTATCTTTTTTTATATATAATTTTTTTTATTATAATTCTAGTTACCTTTTCATCTAATTTTTTTTCCTCATCACATTAGAATAAGGTGTTAATAAAATCAATATAATTTTATTAAAATACACTAATTTTTATAAATTCACATGTACACCCACACATTATTAATATAAAATTCCGAAAAATCATCATACTGATTGATATTATTAAATTGTAGTATGAGGATAGATAGCGAACAATTTCCACATCACTTGCTGCCTTGCAAAATCATCTAACGAAGTAGGGACCACCACGTCTAAAAGTCTAACGCAGCAAATCAAATTGGAGTACAAATCGGGCAACACATTCACATTCGGATTTCCATTTCCTTTTTAATTTTGTTTGAAAAAAAAAAGTCAGCTATTTTAATTATTTACAAATGCATACGGAATGAATTTTCATGAGTCTAGAATATTAATTGCTCATAGAAAACTGACAAAGCAAAGATTTCTCTTCGTTCAGAAATTTCTACAATAAACACGCAACATTGTTTAGATTTTGAATTCTTTCTTTTATTTTTTTTTTCCTTTAGAACATTTACTTAATTACTTTTGTTCTTTTTATTAGAGAAAAAGAAAAAAAGAAATTAAAAAAAAAAACAAAGAATCCAACTTTAAATCAAACAATATTTAGCGCAAAAAATCTAACGGTTAATAAAAGAGAAAGGGGGACAAGAAAATCACTGTACTGTGGGAAATCGAACCTCAATTTGCAGTCGCAGTCTAAAGACCGACCTTTTCTGTCCGCTATTAAAGTAGATTTGGTTCTGTTTGTGTACCAGTTCCAACTAGAATCAACCCCTTTTTTTGAGAAAAGAAAATATTCATAGCTACAAGTTTATTTATGGAACGATTAATAATTTTCAAAATTGAATAAGGATTTGTTTATTATAATTTTATTTTTTATAAAAATAAATTTTACTTTATCAATTATTATTATTATTAGATAAATTAAAAATATTTAATAATAAAAATAGTAAATTAAAATATAAAATAATTCGAATATAGTAATTTTTAAATCATATAGTAATTTTAAAATATAAAAATTTGAGTGCAAATTGTGACTCTATAATTTGACAGCAACAAATATTAGTATTGCCAATAACGCCTTTTTTTTTTTTAATAATATTCAATCAATAAAAATTTATATACATATATTATTATCTGATATTCATTATGATTTTAATTAAAATCACAATTAATTATTGGAGTCGTGAAAGAATAAGATTGGGGTTCCACCACCCCCCAGAAATGGGTGAAGTTCCCATGTCTCCGCCATTACGACCGCTTTCACCAATTTTCCAACCTCACCACATCGAATTTCAATATCAATGAATCAAACCTGTACAAATTTTCATTTTTCATACTTTAAACAAAAATTTCCACATTTTATGTGCGTATAAAAGAGGTAAAAAAAAAAAAAAAAAAGAGAATTTTGACATGTTAATCAAATCATTAGAATTACCGATAAAAGGAAAATTCACTATAACTATAGTTTTTACCTCAAACGTATATATTTCACAAATTATACAACCAAAAAAAGAAAAGATATATTCCCTTTGTTTCTGCCAATAACAAACATCGCTAATGTCAATGTACGCAGAAAACCAACACCACATTTCGCTTTTTTCCTTTTTTTTTTTTTTTTTTCTCCCTCTCCATATTCATTGTTTTCCTTTTCTCTCAATATTTGGTTTAATTTGTTAAAAAAAATTTAATGACTAAAAAAAACCGAAAGTGAGAATGGGCAAAACCGTACTTTAAAAATATCACCACCAGCGCGATCAAATGTCAACGATCCGACCCGTTCTCAACGGTTGTGATTGGCCCTTCCAAAATCGCATAGCTTCCTCGACCGGTTCGCGCAAAATGACGCCGCCGCAGACAGATGGGGCTTCACGGGAACCCTCACCTCGCCGGAGAACCCCATGTCGGGTGGCAACCCGCCTTTCTGGTTCCAGTGCCGGTTAGGGCTGGCCCTCACAAGAGGGCTCAAACAAAACGCTAATCCCGACACGTTTTTGCAGTGTCCCGGCTTCCCGCGCCTCATCGCCGCTGGCGCTACTGGTGTCCTTTTCCACCACTGCGATGACTCAGAAGAGGACCCACTGCCAGACTGAGACGGATTGCAATCCTCACAATCGTCGTCGGAATCCGCCCCTCTTGCTGGCGACATTCCTCGATCCATCCTCCGACGAGGCTTATGGCCTACAACGCCGGAGTTTTGCTCAGAGAATAACGCAGATTGCTTTTTCCTGCGACCGGAAAATATCGCTGATAGCCAGGACGGCGAAGAATATGATGCCTCGCTCGAATTCCGAGAAGGAACCCCAGGACCGGAACCAGAAGGATCTGGACTAAATTTCTCGGATCTAGACCTGAATAGATTCGACAAAAGGGAGAATCTGGCGCGCTTAGTTTTACAAGTTGCTGAAGTGGCGAAGCCGGTTGCGATGGAGGAGGAGCTGTAAGTGGGTCCCACCTGGGGAGTACTGTAGAAGCGGAGGTTGTGGGACCAGGAGGTGTCGTCAGATTTCCGTCGAGCAACGTAAGGAGAAACGGAGCGAGGGAATATAATAGGAGGTCGCTGAGCGTCTGATTTCCGACTATCATCTACGGTGGCGCGTGAGTAGGCGCGGGCCAATTGAGCATGGTCCTGTGTGTATTGAACTCGAGCCTGTGCGGCGATGAGGACGAGAAGGCGTTCCCGGAGACAGGAGGCACAGACACCGACGGTGCTACTGGGGTCACAGGGGTGCTTCTTACACCTCATTTATGGGGAGTGAAGAAATGTAAAGTATATGTTTGGTGATTGCTAGGGAATATAATAGTAGAGTGTTCATGTGGCGATGATGGTCTCCTGTGCCATTTCTCTGGGCGTGGTTGGCTTAGCTCCTCTCCTGCTGTAGGATGAACGATGAAAAGATCTGATGGGCAAATCGTAGGGGAGGGTTCGTCTTCTTGTTATTATTATTATTTTTTTAATATGAAAAAAGCAATAGAGAGAGAGAGAGAGAGGGTGGAGGAGAGTTTTTATGAGAGAGAGCGTGCGTTTGGTGGTGGAGTTTAAATGGCTAGTGTTTTGTGTCTTTATTAAATTCTTTCTCCAGAAGAAGAGAGAGAATGAGTCAACATTAAAAATCGAATACAACCCACACCGTCTTCCTTTTTGCAACATCAAAATGGCGAAACTATATTCAAATAGCCGTATTCATATTTACTTGGTTTACACACAATTTGATGGAAAGAAAATTACGACAAAATACCATAAAAATGGGCGTTTTTATTTTTATTAGTGTCTTTATGGGATGGGTTTTGAAGATTACCCATGATGCTAATCCCATATATGCTATGTTTTTTTTTTCCCATTTACTTGATTATTTTATTTTAGGAAGTTTTATTATAAATCCAAAATTACTGTACTAATATTTAATAAATTATTTTTAAATGAATTAATAAATTAAAAAAAAAAAATAAATTAAAAATAAAGTTTACTCTCTTTATAATTATTGTTTCGGTTGACTGACCGACTATGCATATAAGTAAGCGGGAAGGAGGGCGTTGGTGTCATTGTAACTTTCGAACTCCGTAATGAGTAGCTGACACGCGCCATTTGATAGAGCGTGCAAAAAGTAATATCAGTTAAAAGGGAACAAAAATAGGTGTCCTCCCCTGTGGGCGCGATCCAGCAATGCAATCATATGGGCTTTTATATCACACGGCTGCTTGTCAGTTTGTAAAGACATGCACGCGCTGCTACTGCTCTTCTCAGTTATTGGTTCTTGGATGTCCGATTGATGAATTGGGCCTGAGCTGAAGCTTTATGGTATTGTGGTGGGTGTTCTGGCAGCCAAACTCTGCTCATGGTTGAACCCATTGTCAAATGACCCTTTCAGTTGTGGCATATTAACTAATTTATAATTAATATTTTTTTTTTAAATATAATTAAAAATGTAACTCCAATACTCTTTGAATGTGCAATTGGATTGCATACATCTTGGGTCTGACCAAATACCTGAACAAAAAGAAGTAGCCTACATATTATACATAGCAATAACTACAATTAAACAAATCAACTATTAAACAAATCAACACACCAAAACTTAAATCAATAAATTAAATCTTAAATCAAACACATTCTATTTTAAAAAATTTAAGAAACAGATGAAAGCATTAAATCATGAATCGTCGCTAGCTATCAATATTTGCCATCACTAGAGGAGCTAAACCTAGATCGAAGCCAATCAAATCATAGTTAGCAACCAAGGGGCAACTAAGAATCCATCAAAGCACAGCTACTCTTCCACAACCAAACGAACTTCCACTTTCTTAGCTAAATACGAAGCTTAGTTCTAACACCAATAAAGGGGAGTTGCCACAAAAGCTCTTTGACACTTAAGCCACTGGGAAGACCTTTCCAGCCATTGTAAAAAAGTAGAACCCAGAGATGCAAATAGCTAAATGTAATGAAGAGCCATCCACCACCTAGAACCATCTAAGACCCAAGAGACAATGCACCAAAATGATTTCTAGACTGCAGTCAGCTATTAGTATAACCTATTCATCTAGAGCCTTCAACCTTACCCTTCACACATGCCTTGCTACAAATGCCCTCTCATTGAATATTAAATCTGTAGGCAAATCAAACAACCATCAACTATCTGCACCTTGACCTAGTCAAGGGAGGGCTTTCCCTTAGAGTTAAGCCGAAAACCAAAAAACAAAACCCTTCGACAGAGAAAATCGATGGAGAATCCATAGCTTGACCACTTGGGATACCTTTAAACGAAAACCTCAAAGAGAGAAAATTTCTTGATGTCCCAAAATATGTCCAAGGGGGGGGGGGTGAATTGGACTTTAAAAATAATTTTCGGTTCTTGCTCAAAACCTTTGAAAATTGCAGCTAGGTTCAACTTAATTGACTAATGTGAAATATGAACAATATAGCTCTATTGACAAGTTGACTCAAGGTTAAGCTATATGCAATCAGTATACTGATATAACAGACTATATAAGCATTCGGTAAATATATCAGTAATCTGAATACGTTTTTAACACAGCAACCAGAGCGTTATACGGATATCCTATCCGGACTGACAAATGATAACGGCAGAATATATCAGATATCAACAAATTAGCAGTAAAAGCAGATTTAGCGATGGCTTGTTTTTCTCAGAAGGCAAGATCAACAGCATATGATATCAATTTTCATATCAGCAAAAGTATATCAATCATAAAGCTAAATTGCATAAATGTAAAGAGCAAGGATTGAGAAAATGAACACTGGAATTTTTATAGTGGTTCGGTTTTAACTAGCCTACATCCACTCTCTCAAAGATCCCACTTTGAGTCTTCACTCCACTATTCTTCTCTTTTCAAGGCAAGAGACAAAGCCCTTTACAAATCTTCTCAACAAAGCTTTTACAAGTAGCTTCACACTTCTACCAAGTGTTATCCCAAACACTTATCACAACCAAGCTTCAATAGGTGCTTGAATGACCTCTCACAAATGATAATAATGTGTTAAAAACTCACTCTCACTCAATTACAACAGAATCTATAAAGAAGAGTTGAGTAAATAAGCCAATGATGAGCAATAAATCACTTTGAGCACTTTGAATGAAAGCTTTAAAGATTTTGAACAGTAGAGGGACTTTCATTTAGTGCAAAATGGCCAAAGGAAGGTGTATTTATAGCTTTGGAACGTTTTTTACCGTTGCAGAACTCATTTGAACGTTCTGAATCGAATTTCAAGAAAATAGCCGTTATTTTGTCGTTTTCTGCGATGTTGTGCAGAGTTGAAACAGTTAGCATACTTGAGAAAATAGCAAACCAGTTAGCATACTAAAATCAGTAGCAAACCAGTTAGCATACCAGGAAAACTTTTCTGCATAACTTTCAAAACTATAAAACTTTACACCAAATCATAGTCAAACACTTTTTAGGCCAATAATGATATTTAAATGAAAAATCTTTTGAGGGATTGAAAATAAGTATCATTGACTTTTACTCCTCAATTCTTTTCACAAGAAATCCTAAAAAATAAAATTGACTTCTATACTATATGTACCTTCATATCTGATTTTCAATGTAGCCTTGGAAGGTAACCTTTTCTTCTTTTATCTCCTTTGATTCGTCCTGTGTTATCTTTAGAATGTCATCCTTTCTTCAAAAGCACGAATCCATTATAAAATCCTTGGTCTTTTTCTTTGAGAAGCACAACACTTAAAATAATGTTAGTTTGATTCTAGTTGAGTTTTGGTATCATCAAAATCTATGCTCCTTTGAGCTTGTGGGGTCAACAATCTCCCCCTTTTTGATGATGACAAAACTCAATTGAATCACCATGTAAATGTCAATAAGTATGAGTATGTGTATGAATGTGTATGTGAGAATAACTCCCCCTATGTATGTGCTTATATCAACAATTAATCACAAATAACTCTCCCTTAATAATTTCAATAAAACATCCATACGCATTTTCTTAAGGAGTCAAGTATGACTAAAGATACTAACTAATTATGCACAATATGCACACTAATCACAAATTGTATATCATTCACAAGTGATCACAAACTATATCAAGTATTAAGATTACCATTCATTACTTTTCTCCCCCTTTTTGTCAGCATCAAAAGAATACGGGAGAAAGCATGCACATGTGAATAAATCAAAATTCAGTGTAAGTGCAGTGAATAAACAGTCAAAACAGTAACTGATATAGCATACTAGTTTAAAGTTCAGAAAAACTAAAAGTAGCAAACTAAGTAGCAAACTAACAGACAGACTGTTAGACAAAATTTAATCACAATTCAGTTTATCCTTTCAGCCTGGAACTTCTCCTTATTGGTTTTGGAGCAGCCATTTTCAGCTTTTTGGGCTTGACAGGTTTGTCACTCAAGGTTTGAAGGATTGCAGCAGCCAATTCAGTTCCTGGTGTCAAAGGAACAATAGGCCCATTGCTAGCTCGATGGCAATGATAGTACAGAGTACTTCAGTCACCGCAGACTTTTTGCCAGTTTTAGTCTTTTTGCCAGAGGGTTTACCAGTTTCCTCTTTTTTTTTGCGTCTTTGTTCTTGTTGAGCTGTTTTGCCTTTTCCTTTTGCAGGAGCAGCAGGAGCAGGTGTCTCGGGTTCTGCCTCAGACTCTGAGTCACTCATATCTTTCCCACTACCTTCTTTGCTGCCTCCATTACCATTCTTATCATCAGATTCATCTTCATCTTTTTCTGCTTCAGCTTCTTCCTCTTCTTCTTCTTCTGTTTCTTTCTCTTCTTCTTCTTCTGTTTCTTTCTCTTCCTCTTCTTCTGTTTCTTCTTCCTCTTCCTCTTCTGTTTCTTCTTCTTCCTCTTTTTCTTTCACTTCCTCCTTTTCTTTTTCTTTCTCGGTTTGAGGAACAGAACCAGTAGCAGCCTTACTGGTTTCTCCAGCCTCAGTGGTTGAAATACCCAAATGGACTTTGATTTTAAACAATTCTTCCACAATCTTGTACATTAACATCAAAGTTCCATCAACTTTAGAGTCAAGAGCATTCATAAGAACAGTTTGAAAACTTCTAAATTTCTGTAGCTCTCCAACTTCCATTTCAACAAATTCTCTCAAGTTGTTTACTTCCTCCAAAATACCTTCAACATTAAAAGTGCCACTTGCACTATCTTTGGAACTAGCACTTTGCTCAAATCTAAGCTTTCTACCATCATCATCTTTTTGCAAACTAGTAATTGGGATCATATTGGTCCTAAGCTTCTCGGTTTCCAAAGGTATCCCAAAGTCTCTAAATAGACCATTTAGAAGATGGGCATATGGTAGCTTATAGGGTGGCTTCCATTTCATGATTTGCTTCAGCATAAAATAGGCAAGATTAAACTCAATTTGGTTCACTATATACCAAATTATGCAGAGGTCAAGGGTACTCAAATAGTTAGGACTGCCAGTTCTAGGATTCAACACATAAATGATAAAACTATGAAGAATTTTGATGTGTTGATGAGCATGAGTAATGCTAGTTTTATCCTTCACTTCCCCTTTAAACACCTCACCCTCAAAATCTCTTTTGTTAAATCCACCAACAGCAAAAAACATCTTTGTGGGAGCAGATTTTGTTCCCACTGTTTGGAATTCCTAGGGCTTTAGCTAATCTAGCTACTGTCACTTCGTAAATTGTCCCTTTCATTTTCACCTTAAAAGACTCATCTTTGTCAGAATCATCAACCCTCAAATTTTTATAGAATTATTGGACTAAATCCACATACACTCCTTCAGTGTCAGAACACAATTTATCCCATTTTTGATACTCAAACAAGGATTGCAAAGGAATAGAAACTTCAATAAAAGCAGGCCAGTGAATATACCTTGGCTCATGAATAGCCCTCTCCATATGTACAACTGGAGCTTTTGAAGTCTTTTTCTTTTTGGTTCCCTTTTCTTGAACTGGCTCACTGGTTCTTTTCTTGGGTGTTTCTTTTGGTTTGCCAATTACCAGAGGAGCATCTTTTTGTGGAGGAGGTGACGCAGGAACACTTGCGTCAGTTGAGTCTGATGATGAATATGTGGGGATTTTGGCTTTCCCTTTTCCTTTGTCTCGCGCCATAACCAATCTCAGAAGCAAAATAGGCCGTAAGGACAGTGAAGACTGAGATTATAAATTCAGCGATGTGAGCAGCCAATATATATTTATATATATAATCAATCGAAGCATATCATCATTCATTTAGCACAACAGAGGGCAATGGCAAAAAAAAAAAAAAAAAAATTAGAACAGACAGCAAGAGATATTTTACGAATCCATGGCAATCAATTTATTATTATATACCACATTTTACGAAATGTTAATGCCCAAAAAATTAACAGCTGAGCGCTAAAACAGAACAAACAGGCGAGAGCAAATCAAGCAGAATAATAAAAAAAATTATCAGCATATTGCGAAAGCAAATAAAACAAGCATAGACAAAATGTAAAACATGATTCCATTAAGTTTTAGATTTTATACCTGAGATATACTGAAACAGAGAGTGCGAATCGATTCAGGCAAAAAAAAAATCCAACAGCAAACAATTTCTTTCGGCAGATTTAAAGAAATAAAGGAAACGAAAAATTTTGGGGATTTTCTATCTGCAAACAATCGATTTAATCGATTCACTGTCAAAGGGTTTCGGAAGTATTTGAGAACGATGAAGGGAGACGATGGCTTGGAATGGTGCGACCGAAATGGGTTTGCAGGTGGAAAGGAATGCAACCGTTCGGGTTCTGGGAGACGGAGCGACGGAAGGAAATGAAGTTTTGAATTTTAAAACTTGAAAAGACACAACTGTAGGTTTTTGCAGGGAATAGGTAGCGTGTAGCAGAGGAGAGACGGCGAGAAGACTGATGGTTCAGAAAAAAAATTGAATCCCGCGCAAATCAAAGTGTTAAAAAGACCATTTTGCCCTTAAATGCATAAAGATACAATACTTTAAGTAGAGGGGTATTTAAGTAATATAGGCTTTAAACATGCAGAATAGGCGCTCGAGAGAAAAAATAATTTTAGAGTTTTAGAGCAATCAGACCTGACTTCCAGTTTGCCAACGAAAAAGTAGGAGCAGTGGTAAAGCATTTAGCAAACAAGAAAATTAGCAAACGAATTAGTATGCCACTGAGATCAAATTTCAGACATCGTTCATATCCGATATGACCTTAATTTTTCAAATTGCACCAAAAATATCAGAATGAATTTTTAACACTACAAATCAACATTTATCACTTCATTTTCATATAGAAACATAAGAATGCATCAAAACTTAATCAAAAGCATCAATCATACCAAGTTCTCTTCTTATTTTGCAGAAAATTTCCTCATTAAGTGGCTTTGTAAAAATATCAGCAAGCTGTTTTTCAGAAGGGACAAATTCGATTTGAATATCACCATTTTGAACATGATCCCTAATAAAATGATGTCTAGTTTCAATATGCTTGCTTCTAGAGTGTTGAACAGGATTTTTTGATAGGTTTATAGCACTAGTATTGTCACATCTTATGGGAATGTGATCAAATTTAATTTCAAAGTCTTCAAGCTGTTGTTTCATCCACAAAATCATGCAACACAACTTCCACCGCAATATATTCAACCTGTGAGAAAGTGCAATGAAGTTTGCTTTTCTTGTGCCATGAAACTAATGCATGACCTAGAAATTGACAAGTTCCAGAAGTGCTTTTTCTGTCTAATCTACTACCAGCAAAATCTGAATCACTATAACCAATAAGATCAAATGATTCACATTTTGGATACCACAAGCCAATGTTGTGAGTGCCAATAAGGTATTTAAAAATTCTCTTAACTGCTACAAGATGAGATTCTTTTGGACATGACTGAAATCTTGCTCATAAACATACACTAAAATGAATATCTGGTCTAGATGCTGTTAAGTAGAGTAAAGAACCAATCATACCTCTATAAAATGTGTTATCTACCTCTTTACCTTTTTCATCTTTCTCCAATTTAATTGTTGAGCTCATGGGAGTTCCAACACTTTTCATATCCTCCATTTTGAACTTCTTTAGCATATCCTTTATGTACTTGGACTGATTTATAAAAATTCCATCTTTCATTTGCTTAATTTGCAATCTAAGAAAGAAGGTAAGTTCACCCATCATACTCATTTCAAATTCACTTTTCATCATGTTGGAAAATTTCTTACAAAGAGAATGGTTAGTGGCACCAAAAATAATATCATCTACATAAATTTGCACAATAAGCATGTCTTTTCCAATTTTCTTAATGAAAAGAGTAGTATCCACTTTTCCTCTTTTAAAATCATCTTGAAGCAAAAATTTACTAAGTCTCTCATACCATGCTCTAGGAGCTTGCTTTAAACCATAGAGAGCTTTAGTAAGCTTGTAAACATGATTTGGAAAGTGAGGGTCTTCAAAACCAGGAGGTTGAGCTACATAAACTTCTTCATCAATATATCCATTTAAAAATGCACTTTTAACATCCATTTGATAAAGCATGAAATTCTTAAAACATGCAAATGCACACAACATTCTAATAGCTTCTATTCTAGCAACCGGGGCAAAGGTTTCATCAAAATCAATACCTTCCTCTTGGTTGTATCCTTGAGCTACTAGTCTAGCTTTATTTCTAACTACATGTCCTTTTTCATCCATCTTATTCCTAAATACCCATTTAGTTCCAATAACAGTGTGCTTTTTAGGTTTAGGAACAAGTGTCCAAACTTTGTTTCTTTCAAATTGATTTAATTCCTCTTGCATAGCAAAAAGCCAATTTTCATCATTTTGAGCATCATCATATGTTTTGGGTTCAAATTGAGAAACAAAAGCAACATTACCAAAGTATCTTCTAAGTTGAGCTCTTGTCATCATTCTTTGTGATGGACTATCAAGAATGTCATCTTTGGAATGATTTCTATGGTATCTCCATTCTTGTGGAATATCTTGATGTTGAGGTTCCTCAATTTGTAGTTCTTCCACATTTGGTTGGGAGTCATCTTGAATTTCAATATTTGTGGAGCAAGGAAGTTCTTCTTCTTTGTCATTTTGATCATCCTCCACTTGTTCTTTTGATTCAAGCTCATCATTATTCGAATTCTTTGAATTTAGAATATGCTCAATTTCATCATCACAAGAATCTTTCCTTTGCAAGGAAGTGTTAGCATCATCAAAAAGTATATGCATTGATTCTTCCATGGTCAATGTTTTTCTATTGAAGATCCTATATGCTTTGCTATTTGTTGAATACCCTAGAAATATTCCTTCACAAGATTTAGCATCAAATTTCTTGAGATTGCTGTCTTTGTTATTCAAAATGTAACATTTGCAACCAAAGACATGAAAATATGCAATATTGGGTTTTCTTCCTTTCCATAGTTCATAAGGAGTTTTCTTTAAAATAGCTCTAATGGAAACTCTGTTCAAAATGTAGCATCTTTGTATTCTGACGCTTGAGAAATATTTTGGTAAACTGCTTTTCATTCAAAGATTGTTATTGCCATTTCTTGCAAAGATCTATTTTTCCTTTCAACAACTCCATTTTGTTGTGGAGTTCTAGGAGCTGAAAATGTATGATAAATACCATTTTGAGAGCAGAAATTTTCAAACAAATTATTTTCAAATTCTTTTCCATGATCACTCCTCAACGATGTAATGCAATACCCTTTTTCATTTTGAGTTCTTTTGCAAAAAGCTTCAAATATATCAAAGGTTTCATCTTTATGAGCAAGAAAGAAAGTCCATGTGAATCTTGAAAAATCATCAACAATTACAATGCATATGCCTTACCTCCTAGACTTCTAGGTGTGATTGGGCCAAAAAGATCAAGATGCAACAATTCCAATGGTCTAGACGTACTTACAACATTTTTTGATTTAAAAGATGATTTTGTATGCTTACCAAGTGCACAAGCTTTGCATTGAAATTCTTTTTCAAATCTTAGCTTTGGAAGTCCTCTAACAAGGTTCTTTCTAGAAAGTTTAGCAAGTGTACTCATGCTAGCATGTCCTAATTTTCTATGCCATAACCATGCACTATCATCTGATGTCATAAAACATGTTTCACAATTTTCTTCAAGACTTGTTAAATCAAGTAAGTAAATATTATCTATTCTAGCACCAGCAAACATAACATTATTTCCATGAATTTCACAATGTGTTGAAGTAAAAATCACTTTAAAACCATTATCACATAATTGACTAACACTTAAAAGATTATACTTTAATCCTTGAACTAATGCAACATTCTCAATGCAAGGATTTTTACCAATAGTTCCACATCCAACAATTTTAGCTTTGCTTTTATCACCAAATTTCACATATCCTTCTTCTTTCAAGGTAAGAGAGGAAAACTTGCCTTTATTTCCTGTCATGTGCCTAGAGCAGCCACTATCAATGTACCAATGTTCTGTTTCCAAAGATACTCCTTAGCGGACACAAATCGATTAATCGTTCTTAGGTACCCAAGCAACTTTGGGTCCTTGAATGTTAGTAACATTAGGTTCCTTTAGGCACCCATACTTTCTTTGCCTTAAAGGTTCCTTTCCTAATAGGACAAGCATTAATCATATGACCTTTATGATTACAATAAAAGCATGTAATACTCGGTTGTGAAAAGGATGTAGCTTTAACAAAAAATTGTTTGTATTTTTCATACTTCATAAATCCATCATATCCAATTCCATATTTTTCATTTGTAAATCTTTGATTCCCAAGAAGTATATCAAGTGTTTCTTTTCCTTTTGTAAATTTAGATAAATCTCTTATCAAAGATTCAACTTTTTCCTCAAGAATTCTATTTTTCTCAAGAAGTTGTTCACACACTTCTTTTGATCTTTGAAGCTCATCATTAACTTCCTTAAATAATTTCATTTGAGATTTATAAAATTCATTTTCCTTTGAAACCATACTCAATGAAATATTTTCTGATCTTAAAGCACAATTTTCATGAACTAAAATTTTACATTTTCTTTTAAAAGTTCTATACTTATCATATGTCTTCACAAATGCAAGTTCTAATTCATCAACATTAGAAAGTTCAAGATTTACCTCATTTTCACTATCTTCGATGTGTGAGCTTTCACCTTTTTCTTCAATTGCCATCATACAAGTGTTTGCAGCCTCTTTGTCACTTGTTTCATCATTTGATGAAGAGTCACTGTCACTCCATGTTGCTGCCATTGCCTTTTTGCTTTTGTCCTTTCTAAACTTATTTTTCTTCTTCAAAGTAGGACATTTTGGCTTAATGTGGCCTGGTTTGTTACACTCATAACAAACTATTTCACTTGAATGATTTGGAGTCTTTGGAGCATATTTCTTTGTGAACTTCTTGTATTTGCTTCCACCTTTTCTAAATGCTCTTTTGAATCTTTTGACTATCATAGCCATATCTTCATCATCATCACTTGAAGCACTTGAATCATCACTTGAACCAGCTTTAAGAGCAACATTTTTCTTTTTCTCATCTACTTTTCGGATATGAAAGCTATCCCTTTCTTTTTCTTTTGATCACCTTCATTCTCATCTTTCTTATAAATCATCTCATGTGCAATGAGAGAACCAATCAGCTCATCATAGGTATATTTTCTGAAATCCTTGGTGTCTTGAATAATGAGTCTTTGCTTCCCACGTCTTTGGAAGAGACCTCGAATTTTCTTTACAAGTTCTTGTTCTTCAAATCTCTTTCCAAGAGCTTTAAGTAGATTTACAAGGTCCGTAAACTGGTACTCATCTCAAGAATAGTTTCACTGTGTTTCATCTCAAATAATTCATAATCACGGATGAGGAGGTTTGCCTTTGACTCTTTTACCACATCAGTTCCTTCATATTTGACTTCTAGTTTGTCCCATATCTCTTTTGCAGTTTGACATCCTGAAACACGATTATACTCATTAATATCAAGAGCACAATGAAGAATATTAATAGCCTTGGCATTTGTAGAAATTTTCTTCCAATCATTATCATCAAATTCAACTTGACTTTAGGAATTTGTACAGGTTCCTTCATCGGGTTTTATAAGGAATATAAGGACCATCTTTAACTATTCTCCAAGCATCGGTGTCAGCAGATTGTATAAAGTTTCTCATTCTAGTTTTCCAAAAGGAATAATTTGTGCCATTAAAAGTGGTGGTCTAGTGATGGAATAACCTTCACTAAGGGCGGTGTATACCACAGTAATTTCTAGATGAACTAGCCATGTGTGTGGATCACTCTAAGGGGTTTAATCCTCAAGCAAGAGAGACAAGCTCTGATACCAAATTGATGTCCCAAAATATGTCCAAGAGGGGGGTGAATTAGACTTTAAAAACAATTTTTGGTTCTTGCTCAAAACCTTTGAAAATTGTAGCTAGGTTCAACTTAATTGACTAATGTGAAATATGAACAATATAGCTCTATTGACAAGTTGACTCAAGGTTAAGCTATATGCAATCAGTATACTGATATAACAGACTATATAAGCATTCAGTAAATATATCAGTAATCTGAATACATTTTTAACACAAAGAAACGAGCAAAGATACGGATATCCTATCCGACAAAGACAAATGATAACCACAGAATATATCAGATATCAACAAATTAGCAGTAAAAGCAGATTTAGCAAGAACTGCTTTTTCTCGCATAAAGAAGAAGATCAACAAAGATATGATATCAATTTTCATATCAGCAAAAGTATATCAATCATAAAGCTAAATTGCATAAATATAAAGAGCAAGGGTTGAGAAAATGAACACTGGAATTTTTATAGTGGTTCGGCTTTAACTAGCCTACATCCACTCTCTCAAAGATCCCACTTTGAGTCTTCACTCCACTATTCTTCTCTTTTCAAGGCAAGAGACAAAGCCCTTTACAAATCTTCTCAACAAAGCTTTTACAAGTAGCTTCACACTTCTACCAAGTGTTATCCCAAACACTTATCACAACCAAGCTTCAATAGGTGCTTGAATGACCTCTCACAAATGATAATAATGTGTTAAAAACTCACTCTCACTCAATTACAACAGAATCTATAAAGAAGAGTTGAGTAAATAAGCCAATGATGAGCAATAAATCACTTTGAGCACTTTGAATGAAAGCTTTAAAGATTTTGAACAGTAGAGGGACTTTCATTTAGTGCAAAATGGCCAAAGGAAGGTGTATTTATAGCTTTGGAATGTTTTTTACCGTTGCAGAACTCATTTGAACGTTACAGATACGAATTTCAAGAAAATAGCCGTTATTTTGTCGTTTTCTGCGATGTTGTGCAGAGTTGAAACAGTTAGCATACTTGAGAAAATAGCAAACCAGTTAGCATACTAAAATCAGTAGCAAACCAGTTAGCATACCAGGAAAACTTTTCTGCATAACTTTCAAAACTATAAAACTTTACACCAAATCATAGTCAAACACTTTTTAGGCCAATAATGATATTTAAATGAAAAATCTTTTGAGGGATTGAAAATAAGTATCATTGACTTTTACTCCTCAATTCTTTTCACAAGAAATCCTAAAAAATAAAATTGACTTCTATACTATATGTACCTTCATATCTGATTTTCAATGTAGCCTTGGAAGGTAACATTTTCTTCTTTTATCTCCTTTGATTCGTCCTGTGTTATCTTTAGAATGTCATCATTTCTTCAAAAGCACGAATCCATTATAAAATCCTTGGTCTTTTTCTTTGAGAAGCACAACACTTAAAATAATGTTAGTTTGATTCTAGTTGAGTTTTGGTATCATCAAAATCTATGCTCCTTTGAGCTTGTGGGGTCAACATTTCTCAATCTTTACATATACATATATCTTACTCACGTTGTTATCCTTTTTTATCCTTGAAACTGAAAACATCTTTCACAAATCATTAAGGATTTAATCGATTAATCACACATAAGTGGAAATATGATTTTTAGAGAAGATCAAAGTTGTTTATTTTACTGTGTGACTTGTACATAAGCTCCTAGTGCATTGAAATGCAAATAAAATAGGCTAATCAATTATTATTATTATTATTATTATTATTATTATTATTATTATTATTATTATTATAAAATAATAATTAATTGTGATAGTTAATATGAATGATACATAGAATTTATTTTTTATGAAATTATTAAAATTTTAAAATAGAGTATTAATAAAATATATTTTATATAAATCATTAATTAAATATATAAAATTAAATAGGTTTTATAATATTTGAATAATAACAATTAAATTTAAAATAAGTAATATGATATATTCAAATCATTAAATAAATTTAAATTCAATTAAAGTGATATATATATATATATAATTCAATTAAATTATTTTGTAAGTTGAAACTTACAAATAATTTACAAAATTTTTGCCATTTAACTTAATAATACTATCTACAAAATTGCCACTACCATCCAATTTAAAGAACAAAATTGCTGATAAAATTATGTCATCCAACTTAAAAATGATGTTTAAAAGTGATATGTGGCATATAAATAAAAAAAAATATTAATCAAATCATTTTGAAATTTTAAATTAAATGATACCTATCATTATATTTTTTTAAAATATAATATATATACAAGTTAAGTCTTAAAAACTCATTTATTAAATAGGTAATTTTTACATAATTATATTTTGACTTTTTAATGGACTAAATTTAAGTAAGTAGAATTTTAATTGAATGTGAGAATGGAGGCCAGCAAAGAGAAAATCATGATTGTCCAAAGTCCTGTAGATTTGGATAGATAACTATGCCACAATGAGTTCTTTTACTCTCAGTTTGTTTTTTTTTTTTTTTTTTTTAAGTTCCATACTTTGTTTTTTTTTTTTTTAGATCACTATTAATTTGGATCTTACCCTATTACGTATTAGCAAAATCGAAATATGCTATGTGACAATTAAAGTTTAAGAAAAAAAATAGTACGGTTAAATGCATCAGCATTCCATCAGCTCAGTGTGTAGCGGTAATTGCAAATTTTTTTTTTTATCAGAATATTCATATCATTCAAATAAACAAAGGGAATATAAGATTAGAAATGTACCTAAAACATGTTTAAATTTTCAAATAAATTCATTTTTAATACTTTTAATACAATTAATGTTTACATAATTTAAAAAAGGAAAAATAAATAAAATAAATCAAATTAATAATTAGAGTCATCTAGAACTAGGTGAGAACACAAATTGATAATCACTTAATAATTTTTGAAGGGAGATAGAACACACATAAACTTATCAATCTTTTTAGAATATTTACAAATTAGGGGGTCTAAATGGCCTTTATGTTAACAAAATACCGATCATTATGGAGGTAAATTAATTATTAATATTTTTTTATTAAAATAATGCTATGTAATTATTTTTTGAATTTTTGTAAAAAAATTTTAAAAAACTATTGAATGGAAATGAGGGGATAGTAAATATCAGACTATTACTTTTTTATTCTTCTTATTTTTTAATGATTTAGATGGATGATACTAATATAGCCGATGAGGTTTTTTTTTTTTTTTTTTTAATTGTAAATTGCATTACACGACTAATCGGACAGTACAATCGATGAGTTTGATCAGATGGTTGCCTGCCATTCTCAATTTTCCATGACAATATTTGAATGATGATTTCTTTTGAAACAAAAAATAATTTAATCAATTTTCACTCAATTATATTTTTTTATAAAAAATGTTTTTTAAAATTAAAAAAAAAATAAATTCTTTTATTTAAAATATAAAGATTGGTTAAAAAATTAATTAAATTAAGTTTTTATGAAATTTTAATTTTAAAGTGAAAAAATAAGTTTTTTAATTTGTTTGATTAAATCCAAGAGCTAGCTTTTCATAACGTCTCTCAGCTCTCTATATATATAAATAAGCAACAGTCTACTCTCCCAATATATATATATATATATATATATATATATATATATATATATATAAGCAACAGTTATGGGGCCGCCAATATATAAAAACTATATTTTTGGGAACTGGTAAAAAAATATTTAGTTGATCGATGAGAATGGAAATGAAAAACGAACATACATTCTTGTTTTAACAGTATTTTTGCATACATTCTTAAACGCGTAGTGATGGGTTTAGATTTTTTTTTTTCTTAGACTCAACATATAAATAATAAAATATTATTAAAAATTTTAAAATATAATATTAATATTTTATAATTAAATATCTTAAAATTTTTTAAAAAATACATTATTATTAATATTATTTTATAATTAATATGTAGTTTATTATTGTCTAAGTCAAATGCAGTTAATATTTACTTATTACATTTTACAATCCATCTATCCGTTACACAGCTAATATATTCTTTCTTTTCGATTTGGTAGAGAGAGAAAGTTTCCCCAATTAGTTTTTTTCATTTTTATTTTCCTTTCTTGATAAAGTCAAGCTCCACTCTCTTTAGGCCTTCTCCTTTCTCTGTGAGCAGGGGAAGGCCCTCCCCTGAACACAGTTTTGGGTTGATCATTCCTACTTTTTGTCAGGCATGTACAACCTTTAAGTGTGGTTTGTTTTGGGCAGAGTGCAGTGCTTCAAATGAGTGTCTTTTTGTGTAGATTTGTGATATGTCCCTGTTTTGAGTTGGTTATGGCCGGATTAAGCAGTTTTTTAAGGTGGTTTCCTGCTGGGGTTAAAAAAGTTGACGGTGGTAAGTCCAAGTTGTTGTCCAGCGCCCCTCCTTTGAGTCGACTCTACTGTCCTTGTGTTGGTGCTTTTATGTTTCATTAGTTCAGAATGCTGAGTCGGCGGAAGGGCTCATTGCCCTCTCAGGTGACAGAAGGGGTAATGATATAGCTGCTAGAGTGCTCTCCTTTGGTTGGATGAGTTTTTTTTTTTTTTTTTTTTTTTTTTTGAATCCTCGTTGCTCTTTAATTTGATCAAGGTTTGGTAGTTGGCTTTATGTGCTATTGTGTTGCAATGCTGGTGATACGGGTTGTCCCTTACAGGGCATTGTTCTTTGCCAATACCGGTGGTCGGTGGCCATGGTATCCTAAAGGAGTACCTTGAAACTTCTTTTGAGAAAGCATTTGGAGACTTCATTGGAGCCAACAAATGGGCTGGATCCATCAAGATGTTGCCACGTGGACAGAATTTTCACTTATGTCGTCACGTATAACTTATCATACGCAGATTGTCATGTTTTATAATTCTAATAATTATTATATTTTATGCTAAATAATTAATAATCTATTTTTTTATTTAATTTATTTTGCGCCATTTGATAACTAAAAAACTTTCTAATAATTATTATATATATATATATATATATTAATTATTGTTTTTCTGAAACACTTGTTGATTGTTATAAAATTCACAAAATTGGCAGATAATTTTATTATAAAAGTTATATTATTACTTATTAGATTGTGTTTCTTTTATTGCTTACCATTGTAAATATTATTGGATCAAATCCAATTAAAATTTAATTAATTTTTTTATTATAAAATTTTATTTATTCGATAATAAATTTATGATATAAGACGTGAAAAGGGGAATATATAAAAATAAGAGAGTACTATATATATATAATCTTTTACAATCAACATTAATGAATGTAAAGCTTAAATTCTGGGATGATGGGTCCTATAAATATCTCGTACACTGGTTTTGTACAAGGACGCCCAGGTGCGGTGTTTCAAACAACTAAGGATTTAAAATTGTATTTCAGGTGAAAAATTATAACATAATAGTGAGATTGTATTGTGTTCTCATAAAAATGTTAGGACATTGAATAGAGACTGCAATTCCCTTAATTTATAGTTTTAGAGTTTGCGGAGAATTGAAATCTTCTTCATCATCGCGTTTGCGTACAAATCCTTAATAATCCAGTTTTCGAACGTTTTGCCATGGAAAGATAGGCAGCAGATTGCAATTGGTGTAGCTAATAATGTGTCACATGGCTATTGTTCATAGAAATATCAAACCCCCAATTTAATTATTGCTAGATAAAAGACCATAAGATTTTTCCTTATCCAATGGATTCCTGAAAATGTTCCAATAGACACAAAGGGATGGTGAGTTTTCTCGATGCTCTTTGTCGAAAACTTTTTATCAATGAGAACAGGTGGATATAGCTTTGGTGTGCTTACTCCTTTTGCTTTTTGATAGGAAAAAAGGGCGCAAAATCCTCCTATTTGGCTGGAATTCTTTGGTTCAAGGCGGGAACGCACAGTATGCAGAGAGCAGCACCTGTAAGAACCTTAGCCCCCCCCCAACTCTTTTAAATTATATATATATTTATATGAAAAAAATAATTTATTTTGAATAAAATTATTTTATTTTAATTATTGGCCTTTTAAAAAATAATTATATAATTTTATTAAGATATAAGTAATGTAAAATATTAAAATTATTTATTTTTGTTATATATTTAAAATTTTTTTAAAGTATTATAATTTAATTATATTCTATTATGATATTTTTAAATGTATCATATTAACTATTTAAAATATAATCGAATAAAAAATATGTAGAGAATAAATATAATTAAATAATATATTAACTCAATAATATTATCTCTCTCAAAAATAATTTTTAATTTTATTTTTATAAAAGAGATTATTAAATATATATATATATATATATTATGTATTACAATTATATAAAATATATTCTCTATATTATAAGAAAAATATACTTATATGGGAGAAAAAGAGCAATACACGAAGATTATTCTATAATCTTCCTGAAAACAATAGGACATTATAGCAAAACAACATTCCATTATAGCAAAACAACGAATAGACATGCTCACACGTACGAGGAACGGGTATGACTATGCATTTGAAATTTTAAGAAATTAATAACGATAAAATTAATATTGAATTCGGAAAAATCAAATTTATTTTTTTGTCAATTTATAAATTTTTTATTACTTATTAATAATAATAATAATAATAATATTATTATTATTATTATTATTTGCAAACCAATTTTATTTGTAAATGAATATACTTTTAACAATAAATTATAATATGCGTAATTAGTGGAATAGTTCATTTTGGTGAAATTTAATAGTGAGGATTACTTTGAAAATTACAAAAATATGTATATATACACGTATATGTGGATTTTAAGAACTGTTATTTGCCATTTCTTGTAATCTTATCGATTAATTTAAACCTTTGATAATTAATTTAATTAAACAAGAAGTGATCGGTGGTCTCTTTTTTTTTTTTCTTTATCCCTTATCTGCTTAACTGGGACAACCAGGAGCCCCGTGGCACAGCCCGTTTCGTTAACACATCGTTTGACTCAACGACCAAATTTACTAAAGAAAGAAAACGGAAGAGAAGTAACTGCTCAGCGTCTCGGAGCTCTCCTCTCCTTGCTCACTCACTTCTCTTGCCGCTCGGACTTAGGGTGTCGACTGTTATCTTTCACATTGATCTATCTCTGATTCCGTTTTGCACTCAAAATAATGTCCAACTTCTCTTACCAGATCAGAGCATCCTTGTCTCTGATCAAACGCCTAAAACAAAGATTTATGAATCCAGCTGCTCTAACGCAGACTGCTAGATCTATCACTACAACCGAGGGCCACCGTCCCACTATTGTGCACAAGCGAAGCCTTGATATTCTTCATGATCCTTGGTTCAACAAGGTAACTGTGTTATTTTTGTTTCATTAACGGGGAGGAAGTTTTTAAATGTAAGGATGGATTTTTAAAATTTGCCGTGCTTGTTTGAGAGGAAGATGAGCACGGGAGATAGATTTGTTAAAGGAGGTAAAATTTTTAGAGGATTCAAAATCTCAAAAATCTTAGCTTTTTCAGCTGTATTGGAAGGTTTTGCTATTTTACCTATTTGCCTTTATCTTACCTAAAAATTTTACTCGTCCAAACACACTATAACCCTATGTTTGGATCTTCCTTTCTATTACTTGGATAGGCTATTAGAATTGAAAAAAGTTAAAAGAGAAGGAAAAATATAACTATTGTATCGTTTTCATTCGTATGTCTTGTTATTTCTTTTGACTTGAATTTTGTATATGTTTTGATGTATTGAATTATGATTTGATCTTAAAATTTAGCGCTGCAATTCCATTGGTATAAAAAGTGAGATATATCGTGGTAACAGAGGCATGTATAAATACTGTAATATTCTAGTTGTGAGATATTTAAGGAATACACTTTTGTCATCGTCATAGTGTAACTTTTCGTGCATGTAGGCCGTACGGTTGAATTAAGTTAAATACTGTGTTATTTTTTTTCTTCTATACTGAATGATTATGAATGATTATATTGTTTATGTGTGTGTGTCATAAATTTGGGTGCTTATCATAATATGTCTATTATGTTGTAGATGGATATTTTAGTATTTTATTATAAATTTATCTCTATTTTTCTCTAATTTGAAGAGAAATGGTACGAGTTAATTATAAAGGAGAGGAATTTCTCCTATTTTTTCCTATTTCTCTCCCTTTATCTCTTTTACTTGATGTTCAAATAAGAGAATGGAGAGAAATCAAATATTTTTTTCTTTTTTCTTTTCTCCATTTTCCTCAATCCAAACAAAGTATAAGTGTTCTTTTTAAGTTTATTTTTAATTGAATGTTTTGATTCAATTTTGTACATTATTCCTTTAATACAATTGATAGGGAACATCGTTTTCTATAACGGAACGAGATCGTCTTGATCTTCGGGGACTTCTTCCTCCCAATGTTATGTCTTCTGAGCAACAAATTGAACGGTTCAGTAAGTTTTCAAGCCCTTCTAAGTTCACATGTCAATTAAATAAATAACGAACTTTTATTTCTTCCAATTTGAAACCAGCACATGAACTAATGTAATGTTTGACAAGCTATAATGCAATGTAATGCAATCAACTTTTCTATTGAAACTCAAAGCATTATGGCCTGTCAAACATAGCCTAAGAATTTAATTCCATTTCGTCACACGAAGAATTTAATTCCATTTTGTCACATTTATCAAGTTTCATGATGCTCTACTAGACATGAACTGAGTGCTTATTAATATTAACTTCCTTACTCACAAGTGTGGATATTTGTTCATTTACAGTGGCTGACTTGAAGAGGCTTGAAGTGCATGCTAGAGATGGACCTTCTGATCCAAATGCTTTGGCCAAGTGGCGCATACTTAATAGGTTGCATGACAGAAATGAAACAATGTACTATAAGGTGTGCGTCCTATTTTGTACTCTGCCTTGATAGTGGTAAATTGAAGTAATTTTAAAGACATTATTTTGTTTTTGGGCTATTTTTGTCCATCATTATTCGGCAACTTCTGAACACTCATGCAACTGGTCACTGACATTCTCATAAAAAATCTGTAGAAGTGCTAGGCTCTGAACAGTTCATAGTGTACAATTCTCCATTATTTTACTCTTGTTTTTCTTCCACAGGATTATGGATACTAAAATCAACAGCTATAAATGTTTAGCATTTAATTAATTTTTGTGTTTCTAGTTGTTATAAGAAGGTATTTTGTGACAAATTTGCAAAATATTGTGATTGATTGATGAAAAGCCATGGGCAGTTTGTGCTGCTTGTCAGAGAAAAATAGGGCAGATAAATTGTAATGTTGTGCATGCACTCGAGACAAGCTCCCTTGTGCTCATGCGAATTCTCTCTCTCTCTCTCTCTCTCTCTCTCTCTCTCTCTCTCTCTCTCTCATTGTTTAACAGCAGTGGTTCAAGCAATTTCGGGTTCATATAAAAATGTAATAGTAGTATACATAAATACTAAATCTACCCATGATACATTATTCATTCATTCCTAAAAAAATGAAGAAGAATAGAGCAGTGGCGAGTTTGGTAGAAAGCCTGAAAAAGAATGGCTGCAACTCTCTTTTGAGGTTTTCAAATCATACATCTTTGCCTTCACTACAAATTTCCTTAATTATCAAAGGTATGTGGTTCCGGTTTGGTTGGAGGTCTGCCTAGAAACTGGAATTGAACTAAAATTTTGGTACTGTTCTGATTCGATTTTTCATTATTTTGGTTCCGATTCGATATGGTTTTTGATTCTTAGAATAATTTTATGTAATTATTTCCTTAAAAAGTTATATTTGAATTAGCATTTAAGTTTTGAATTAGATTATTAATACATAATATATCATATAATATATATTTTAGCTATTTCTAAATTATATAATCTTTAACTATAAGGTGCATAATTGCATATATAATTTAGGATTAAATATATTATATAATATAATAGTATAAGTATATCATATGATATACATTTTAACTATTTGTTAATTATGTAATATTTAACTATAAGATACAAATATAATTAACAATTAACATATGTATAATATAATAGTATATTTATAATTAAGAACTATAAGAAAATTTAATGTATTTATAACTAAAATTATTAAAAAAATATAGAGAAATGAAATATAATATTATGTTGTATTTAGTTCATAATTATATATACATATATAAATATTTATAATTATATAAAAAAAAGAAAAATATATGTAGAAATTCGGTTCTTGGTTTGGTTCGGTTTCAGTTTGGTTCTTAGCGAAGAACCAGAACCAAAGCTTCAGTTTGGTACGATTCTTTAGTTCGGTTTGGTTCGCTCAAGAACCGTGCACAACCCTAATAATTATTACACCATGATAATCAAAATAAACAACAGAGCTAATTGTCCACGTTCTAGTCATTTCACTTCTATGGTATGTCCCTTCCATCTGATGACATCTTTCTCTTTCACAATCTTTCTTTCTGATTCAATTAGGGTGTCACAAAGGAACAATTCTTTGCCACTTGTTCTTAGGTGTATATTCCATATTTGCATGTTCATAAATTTCTTTTAATCAGAGGTTAAATGTTGAACTAGCAGATGTATGCTACACTGAGATTCTGTACACTGGTTGGAGCAGTCAAATACATTCTGTACAACTATCCTTAAACCCATAACTTTATTTTACATCATAACTTCATTTCTGAATTTAACAGGTTCTGATTGCCAATATCGAGGAATATGCACCCATCGTATATACTCCCACTGTGGGTCTTGTTTGCCAAAATTACAGTGGTTTATTTAGAAGGCCAAGAGGAATGTATTTCAGTGCTGAGGATCGTGGAGAAATGATGTCCATGGTTTATAACTGGCCAGCTGAGCAGGTATTTATTATTTTTCAGTGATGCAGTTAACTGCGAAACCTCTTTGTGGAATTACTCCCTTTAGATGATCAGAAAAAGAAGAAGAAAAGGATCAGTTTCTGTAACTGCTTAGTGTTTATGCCAAGATTGTTAGGATTGCTGTGTGATGTATGTACAAGGGCCTTGGCTTGGAGTTGGAGTTGTATCGGTTTGAGGTTTTTCTATTGTCCTTACATTTTTTTTTCCTGACAACTACAGGTTGATATGATTGTTGTTACGGATGGAAGTAGGATACTAGGTCTTGGAGATCTTGGAGTCCAGGGGATTGGAATTGCAATTGGGAAGCTGGATTTATATGTTGCTGCTGCTGGGATAAATCCTCAAAGGGTATCTTGTTGTTTTACATAACACTTGTTTTGCATGGACATTAAGAGTGATTCTCATTTTGCTTGTTGGTTTTGATCTTACAAGCTTAGAAATATTACCTACTATTCTTTCTCCACTAGTTCCTTTCGATGCTTTTTCATGTCCATGGGAATTTCTTGTTAGTCCCTTTTTTTAAAAGACACATAGATTTTGCAGGGTTCTTTCTCTGTTAACTTTTAGTGCATATGGATATCTTTCTTTTTTGGGCATTCCATATGCACTCATTTAGTTGAGGCATCGTATGTGTTAGCCGTAACCCATCTCTCGTAATGTTTCCAGCACGTGAACTCTGTTTTATGGAAAGGTTGAGGTGCTATTTAGCTTGAAGGCTCTTTGCATATGATGACTGCTAATGTTTCTATTTCCTCTGGAGATATTGCATAATCTCATTAGTTGTTTTGTTGAAAAATAATTTTAATTTATAATAAATATTATAAGTCCACATCAATCTATATGTATATATGGCTATAAAATGGAAAAAAAAAAAAGAAAAAAGAAAAAGAAATGTTTTCTGTTCTAAATATTGATTTTGGAATCATTGTGATGTATTTTCAACTAGTTAAAATTTGAATTAAGATTTGAGAGTTTTCAAATTTACCAAAGAAATAAAGATTTCATCCCACTGTTGCTGTACAGTCATCACAACACTGATGCTTGGGACTTTTAAGGTGAGGGATAGTGACAATTTTGGAATCACAAAAAATTTGTAGACTCAAAAGTTGGCAACTTTGATGAATGATGTAGCAACTAGCAAGTTCATCCTGCTGTTGCTTTCCAGTAATTGAGGTAGCCGTTAAATATATTGTAGATATTTCCAAGTTTAATAAGATAGAAAATTATTTAAAATAATAATAGAGGACGTGTGCATGACATTCCCTGTTAATAGTTGCCTCAATATGTTCTGTTTTTCTGATGTCAAGCAGTTAATAATATATTGCTAAATGGTATGTATAACTTTAACTTCCTTATTTTCTTTCACATTGAAAATGAATTCCCATATTCAATTCCACTATTTCTCTAGCATGTTCTTACCGAGATTACATGCCTTGCTTCTGTGAAATTGGAGATCATGCTTTCTGGTTGATTGCAGACTGCTCAGTTTTCTTTTCTGGTTGCTTTTATTTATCCATTTCTGAACTTGATGGCAATTATTTGCATCTTCTGCTTAACCTGATATCCTATAATTTTACTTTAGATGAATTGGTCTACTTTTTTAAGAGAATCTTGCCGTTGTTTTTCACTGTACTAGGTGCTTCCTGTCATGATTGATGTTGGAACCAACAATGAGAAGCTGCTCAAAGACCCCTTGTGTAATTATTTCTCTGTTCAATCATTTTGAAAATTTTTTTGAGCACCTAATGAAAATTTGCATTTTCTGTTAGTAAGAAGGAATTGTTCTTTCATTGTCAACACATCATATGGGGGTTCTACAAGAAAATACGCTACTCAGATTTGATAGATGGTTGTTGAAAGCCTGTATTTATGTCATTATCATTAGATCCCATAGCAAAATAGTAAAAAACTTGCCAATGAATGATGATGGATGAAAAAATGACAAGTGTTTTCTTCTTACATTTGCACATACTTGCTCATCTTCGAAAATAAAATAAAATAATTGTACTTTTGTATCTGTGCAAGTTACTGGAATGATAAGGGTGAGGTTCCTACTCACCCCAAAAACAGCTAATAAAATTGTGAAAAGAGATGTACATTGTTATAGAAAGTCAATATGAATTTATATATTCCTATTTAGTATAGGTTTTATATTACTAAATAGATATGATTTGTGTTCCTAATTAGTAGAGCTAATTAGTGTAGGATTTATATTCCTAAATTGGTAATATTTATATTCCTAATTAAGTAGAGTAACTATAGGAGATTTGTATGCATAAATATGTAACCTTTTATTTTATAGAAGGAATAAGAAAAAAGATGCAGCCAAAGTTATTTTTCTTCTCTTCCCTTCCTTCCCTTTCTTTCTTTATTTCTTATTCTTCTAATTCTTAAATTCTTAACATACATAATAAAGATGAGAAGCAACATTATGTAAAAATGAGAACTGTTGTTGTTCCAGAAATGGAATTTCGTATTGTTTGCAGAATGAGAATTTTCCAGCCATAACTGCCTCACGAAAGATTTAAAAGACGTTTTATGGATAAATTGATTCAAATGGGATTATTTTTTTCTTTTTTGCTGGATTTTGTGATAAAAAGTGCATTGTTTTGACTTCTGCAAACTTGTGGAAAAATAAGGCTGTACAATACAAGGATTTGAGTCTCTGTTTGCAATGTTTTCTATGTGCTTAGTGGAATATGAATGGAATTAGTAGTGTAACCTGGATGAGCTATGATACCTTAAAAAGAAGGAAGAATGTTAGAAACGTAAAGGGAGAGACTGGTGTAGAGAAATAAGCAATTGACAGGGGAAGAAAAGATCAGGAAGATAGGAAGGAGGATAAGAGTGAACTCTTTTACTTGGTCAAATAAATACACATTCATCTCCAGTTCTTATAGAGTGAAGCCTACATATGGCCTACAGAAATGGTAAAGAACAACCATGTTGATATAACACTAATCCATATATAAACTTATTAGGTCATTTGTTATTCCTAAGAACCCTCCTACCAACTTAGGTAAAATTCTACTACTTATTTGATTATATTTATAGCAGAATTTTGCAGTTATATGGTCAGTGATACGAGGCATATCTCAAGATCAAGCTCCAATTATCCCTCTTGTTGCGGGAAACTTGACCGGAACTTTCAAGCTTGGATTCGAAATCAATGATCATGAACAAGGACTTTAGAGAATTTAGAGCCTTAAACAGATCCTTGTACTCTGGCATCATTATAGCATTCCATCTTTTATTAATTACTAGCATATGCTTTACAAGCTGATTTATTCCCCATAACAAGAAGATTGCCATTTTATTTTTGTGATAGATTTGGGATTGCAAGAACACCGTCTTGATGGCGATGAGTATGTTGCAGTAATTGATGAATTCATGGAGGCAGTGTTTACTCGTTGGCCACAAGTGATTGTGCAGGTAATTTAGATTTCTGTGTGTCTAGTCAATTAATATATTGATGAACTCTCTCAGTTAGCACTTTTGTTGAGATTCTTATACACTAGATTTATTCAGTTTGAGGATTTTCAAAGCAAGTGGGCGTTCAAGCTATTGCAGCGCTACAGGAATACCTACAGAATGTTCAATGATGATGTCCAGGTAATTGAATTTTTCTATTTCTGTGATTGGCCTGGAATTGCAGCTATATTGTCAAAATCATGTTTATGAGCAGCACAATTGCATGGACCACAACAAAAGATGAATTTGTGCAAATAAGTACTGCTAGATGAAATAGGTGAAGTTGGCATATTATTACTACAAATTCAGATCTTCTGTCCCAGTTTTCATCTGGCAAATCTGCAGTCACGTTGTGCTTATTTTAGAGGTTGCAGTCTAGATATTAGCGCTGTTCTTGATTGATTTTGAATATTTCATCATATGTGGAGCAAAAATACTTCATGATCTGTGGCCCCAATTCTCCTAAACTACTTCTTGAAGTTCTTGATTCAAATTTCATGGGTTCTGTACAACAATGTATGCATGCAAAACAAAGGGAAATGAAGTGTGTCCTTTAGGAAATTTTGAAGATATTCTATGTTTTCCCTCTGTCTATCCAAGCAGAGCCTTCCTTACTAATTATGTATGCATAATTTTAAGGTGGAAGGGATTGATGTGGCTCTTCTTGGGGTAAGATATATACAGTGTGGATGTAATGAGCCCAGGAAAGCGTTCTACTTTAGTATGATTTGAGTGTCTGTTTACTGTCCTATATTTTCTTTTCTTTTCTTTTTTTTCAAACGTGCAAACAAAAGGTATTTGTTTGTTTTCCTTGCTGAGTGTACAGGGTACAGCAGGGGTTGCAATTGCTGGCCTTCTAGGAGCTGTAAGGGCACAAGGCAGGCCAATGATTGATTTTCCCAAACAAAAGATTGTTGTTGCTGGTGCTGGAAGGTTAGTTGGCTGTCCCACTCTGTGGATGACTCATTGTGCATTCCTGGGGTTCCCAGAACACACGCACACATACCCAAGGAAGGAGAACACGTATATTTGTCTATTATCTTGACTGAAATTGTTCTCATTTGGGTTGAAGATATGGCCAACTTAAAATTTTTTTAATGTTGTGTTTAAAGTAAATTATAAGCTTTCCTCTATAGCATTTATTGCACGAATTTGAGAAATGATACCTGGCACCTGCATGTTTAGTACAAAGTAAGAAGGCTTGTTTGCTTACTCCTTGCACATCTGCAGTGCTGGAATAGGGGTTCTTAATGCCGCAAGGAAAACAATGGCCAGGATGTTGGGAAATAATGAATCTGCATTCAAAAGTGCATTGAGTCAGTTCTGGGTAGTTGATGCTAAGGTGAGAAGCTATTGTCCTAAAATTTTTTATTTATCATGTGCACATCCTACTTTCAGAACTCCATTTTCATTTTCTTATATGCTTGACATAAAAGAAAATTAATGCATGAATGTTTTCCACCAGTAAAACTGTCTTGAGTTTGACACAACTTTGCTTGCCAATTGTACATTTGCTTATATAATATGGTGGAGCCTTTTTAGGACATCATTATTGTATTTCTGTTCAATGCATCAGCTTGGTCTCATGTTAAAGTTGGATCTGGTATATTTTGCAAGCTTGCCATAACGTGTATTCCCAGGGCTGCTTTCCCTGCTCAATGTCATGATTGAATTATTGTTGTCTATCCAGGGTCTGATCACAGAGGAACGTGAAAATATTGACCCAGAAGCCCTGCCATTTGCAAGGAAGATCAAAGAAGCTAATCGTCAAGGATTAAGGGAGGGTGCAAGCCTTGCAGAAGTGGTTTGTATTAACATTGTTTTATCCAGGGGCGGAACTACTCACCCAAAAGAAATAAAAAAAAAAAACTTACTAATTTTTTTTAAAAATTACTGTTTATCGCTCCAGTATTTATTTATTTTTTCCAGCCTTTGCACTTTTATGTAGATTTTATTCATATTTTTATATTATTTAATTTTTAATCTCTTAATATTTTATATTTTTATTTTAGTCTCTATATTTTTGTCAAGATTTCATTTAACTTCCTTTTAATATTATGTTTGGACCCACCAAAGAAAAATTTCTGGTTCCACCCCTGGTTTTATCAGAATATAATGCGCTATCTATATTTCTACTATAGAAACAAAGAAGTGGATGAGCTTTCTTGATGAATATATATATATATATATATATATATATATATATATAATGAAGTTCCCAGGATGAGCCTGTTCTCATCTCAGTTAATCTATGCTAATCAGGTGCGGGAAGTGAAGCCTGATGTTCTTCTTGGATTATCTGCAGTTGGAGGATTGTTCTCAAAAGAGGTATAGTGATAGAATGGATACTGAAAATCTAATGATATTTCATTCAAAATGAATTTATGACAAACTTCTGGATGGCTTAAAGTTTTTGTTTTCTTTTTTTTTTTTTTTTTTGTAAGTTAAAGATTAAATGTGGTGAATTATTCCCAGTGCAAACATGATGTGCGTATATCATTTTTAGGTATTAGAGGCCCTCAAAGGTTCAACTTCAACTAGACCAGCAATCTTTGCCATGTCAAACCCTACAAAAAATGGTATGACATTTTCTGTGATTCCCTTTGCCTTTGGTAGAAAGAATGTCTAATGTGAAGTGTTATTTTTCTTGCTTTCCATTTTTTCTCCCCCTTATGACAGCTGAATGCACTCCTGAAGAAGCATTTTCTATTGTGGGTGACAATGTTATATTTGCAAGTGGAAGTCCTTTCAAAGATGTGGATCTTGGTACATATTATGTTTTATTGGACTTGCTTTGACCTATGGTTATTCTTCAAATCTATGAAGCATTAGTTTCTTGTTATTTAACCTGCTGCTTGATTGAAATCTTTAGCTTCATTTCAACTTGGGATGGATAGTAATAGGAGTTTACTTTAGGATACTGTAACCAGAATATATGTATTAACTTTTCAATGCCACAGGAAATGGTCATGTTGGCCACTGTAACCAGGGAAACAACATGTATCTCTTTCCAGGGTTAGTTTCTTCAGTTACAATTCACTAGGGGCATTTAAAATAGATGTGCATACTTCCTTTGTCCCTCTTATTTATTCATCTATGCATCCATGTGTCCATGCAGTATCGGGCTTGGGACGCTTCTCTCTGGCTCTAGGATCATCTCTGATGGCATGCTACAGGCTGCAGCTGAATGGTATTTTCTCACATATCCTTCCCGAATTAGCTTTTATTTGTTGAACATTTGATCAAATGCTGAGAGAAACATTCATCACCTGAAACAGTTTGGAAAATTTTAATCTGTTGGTAGTTGTTATTTGTTTAGTTAGCCTATGATGTAAACAGGAATCTGAATGGGAAACAGCCCCTAAAAGAAACTGTGGCCACTAATTATCAGTACACTAATGAAACAATTGTCCATCGTTAAAGAATTGTTACAAAATTCTTATGATTTTTTTACTATAATGCTTTCGTCATTGATTTCAATTGTTTGATCCAAAACTGAAATTTACAGCCTAGCTGCATATATGACAGAAGATGAGGTTCTGCAAGGGATCATATACCCTTCAACATCTAGGTACGTATTGGTCTTCCACTACTGTTTACTATCTCAGGAGTTTGAAAGGTTCTATAATCTACAGGGGTCATGCATATTTCTGACATCAAACATATTTGCAGGATACGAGATATAACAAAGCAGGTAGCTGCAGCTGTTGTGAAGGAAGCCATAGAAGAGGATCTTGCAGAAGGATATCGTGAGATGGATGCTCGAGAGCTTCGAAAACTTAACGAGGTGTGTTTTCTTTCACTCAACAATGTCATTTTGAAGATGGAATTGGTATGACTTCAGATTGAAGTCAGCCTATTTATAAATTTTTATAGATAGAAGTGTTATGTGTGGCAACTCATCATATGCTTTTAGCGTGGTTGATCCATTTATCAAAATTTTTGTTCCTTTCTGTCTATTTTGCAATCAGGGGGAAGTCTAATCTGGTCATCATATTAATCTTTTTATCCAAAATAAGTGTAATTTTAAATAAAACAAGATGAACCTAAACAATATTGAAACTTGAATCTGTTTCATCAACTAATTTAGATGGTTTGATGATTCAGACACATGATTGCTCTCTCTCTTTCTCTCTCTCTCTCTCCAACTCAACTCAACTCAACTCAACTAAGCATTTATCTCAAAAATTTAGGATCAGCTATATGGATTCTCTTTTTCCACTCTAAACGATTTTGGGTTAAATCCTCGGAAATGTGTAATGCTTCTAGGTCATGTTGTACTATTCTCTTTCAAGTCAGTTTAGGTTTACCCCTTCTTTTCTTTCTATCATCTAACCTAATGTGCTCTACTTGTCTAACTGGATCCTCCGTATGTCTACGCTTCACATGATCAAACTACCTCAATCTCCCTTCTCTCAACTTATCCTCTATTGGCACCACTCCTACTTTTTCTTTAATACTCTCATCACGGACTTTATCTAGTCAAGTATGGCCACTCATCCACCTTAACATTCTCATCTCCGCAACTCTTATCTTAGACACATACGACTATTTCAGTGCCCAACACTCACTACCATATAACATGGCCGGTCGTATACCTGTATGGTAAAATTTTCCTTTCAATTTATTAGAAATCTTGCAATCACATAAAACTCATGTGGCACATCTCCACTTCAACCATCCGGTTTTATTCCTATGACTAACATCCTCCTCACATCCCTCATCTACTTGAAGGATTGAGCCGAGATATTTAACGTGATTACTTTGGGACAGTACCACTTCATCCAAACTAACTCATTCTCTATTATCAGTTTGGCCTTCACTGAACTTGCAATGCATGTATTCTGTCTTCGTTCTACTTAACTTAAAACTTTTTGACTCTAGAGTACTTCTCCAAAGCGTTAGCTTTCTATTGACTCCTTCTCGCGTTTCATCTATTAGAACTATATCATCCGCAAACATCATGCACCAAGGGATACTCTCTTGTATATGTTTGGTCAATTCATCTAAAACTAATGTAAAAAGGTAAAAGCTTACAGCTGAACCTTGGTGTAAGCCAACTGAGGTAGGAAAATCTCGTGTCCCTTCTCACTGTGCGCACAATAGTAGTTGCTCCTTCATACATATCTTTCAACATTTGTATGTACCTAATAGATACTATTTTTTGCTCTAACACTCTCCATAAGAAATTTCTTGGAACACTATCATAAGCCTTCTCTAAATCGATAAAAATCATGTGTAGATTTTTTTTCACATCTCTATATTTCTCCATCAAGCTTCTAATGAGAAAGATTGTTTCCATAGTTGAACGATCGGGCATGAAGCCAAATTGATTGGGAGAGATAGAAGTGTTATGACGTAGTCAATGTTCCTCTATAGTTTGAGCAACTCTGTATATACCCCTTATTTTTAAAAATAGGTACTAAAATACTCCTCCTCCATTCATAAGACATTTTCTTTGAGTTTAGAATCTTATTAAACAATTTAGTTAACCATGCCACTCCCATATCTCCCAAACACTTTTACACTTCAATTGGTATTCCATCGGGTCCACAGGCTTTACCCACTTTCATTCTCTTAAGTGTTTCCTTTACTTCTAAAGATCTAATTCTTCTAGTATAATTCACATTATTTTCTATTGTTCTGTAGTCTATAGTCACGCTATTACCATTTTGACTATTATTAAAGAGATCATCGAAATAATTTCTCCATTTTTCTTTAATGTCCTCATCTTTCACCAACACTTTTCCTTCTTTATCCTTAATGCACCTAATTTGATTGAGATCTTGATATTTCTTTTCTCTCATCCTTGCTAATCTATAAATATTCTTCTCCCCTTCTTTAGTTTCAAGTTTCTCATATAACTTTTCAAAGGCCTATGCTTTTGCTTGACTGCCTTTTTTGCCTCTTTCTTTGATATCTTGTACTGTTCATATGCCTCATTATTATCACACTTAGGTAATTTCTTATAGCATTTCCTTTCTTTTTATTGCATTTTGTACTTTCTCATTCCACCACTCTCTCTTTTGAGGGTGGTCCATGTCCTCTAGACTCTCCAAGTACTTTTCTAGCTACTTTTCTAATCTTTGATGCCATCTGTATCCACATACCATTGGCCTCTACATTCAGCTTCCATACTTCGGACTCGGGAAGCTCATTTTTGAACTTCACTTGCTTTGCTCCTTTCAACTCCTACCACTTTGCTCGAGCTACATTATTTCTTCTAACCTTACTTGAATTATTCCTAAACTTGACACCCAAGACCACTAACCAATTAAAACCTCTCCCGGAATGACCTTGCAATCCTTGCATAGAGCTCTATTTATCTTCCTGGTTAAGAGGAAGTTAATTCGACTTCTATGTTGCTCGCTTTTGAAAGTCACTAAATATGACTCTCTTTTTATAAAGTAGGTATTTGCTAGTATTAGGTCGTATACCATAGCAAAATCCAGGATGCTTTTTCCCTTCTCATTTCGGCTGCCAAAGCCAAAACCTCTATGAATATTCTCATAATCTTGCCTATCACTTCCTAAATGTCCATTCAAATCTCCACTGATGAAAACATTCTCTTCATTCGGTATACTTTGCATTAGATCATCCATATCTTTCCAAAACCTTTGTTTACTCTCACTATCTAGTCCAATTTGTGGGACATAAGCATTAACTACATTTGTTATTTCTCCTTCTAGTACTAGTTTTACTAGTATAATTCTATCTCCTGCTCTTTTCATAGCTATTACAACATCTTTCAATGTCCTGTCTATGATTATGCCCACTCCATTCTTGTTTCTTTCCTTTCCAGTTAACTACAGTTTCTACCCTGAATTACCTACTTCCTTGCTTTTCTCTCCTATCCATTTAGTTTCTTGAATACAAGCAATATTCACCATTCTCCTTTTCAAGGTATCCACAAGCTTCATTAATTTCTCTGTAAGTGATCCAACATTCCAAGTATCAACCCTGATTCTCCTCCTATCTTGTTCCTTCCTAATTGATCTTCTTCTATGATATATTCTATTGTTCTCTATGCCTATCTTGTGTTCTGTTTCACTATCTGTTTTACTATCTGTCCTATGAACTAACTTCTTTACCAACACACGTCCATGATGTAGGAACCCTTGCTCATTTAAGATCACAACTGGGCGCCGACATGGCGCGTCGCTTTCGGTGAACGCTCTACACCCTTGCATATTTCTCACTACACCCGGGTTCCGATGTAGTGCGTCATAAGTAGAGGACGCCCCAACGTTTATATCATTTGAATCCATATAATGAGGTGTGACGAAATTTTTACGCTGGTTGTCACCTACCGCAACCCTCCTATTTTATCCGGATTTGGGACCTGCTAAACACAAACTATTTAGGCGGAGTTCTCTCTCTCTCCAATGAGAATTTTTGGAAAGCTAAATATGACAATTACGTGTGATTTGTGACTTGCAGGAGGAAATCCTAGAATTTGTGAAAAACAACATGTGGAGTCCAGAGTACCCAACGTTGGTCTATAAGAAGGATTGAGCATAAGTCTCCCATAACATTCGTCATGATTCTGCTTTGCAATGCATTAATGAGGATTGCTGTATGTATTCATTCTGTCAAAAGTTGGCATCAATAAGTTCGTTTCAAGTTTCTATATTTTTTGTCATTGGCGTATGTCCGTAGATCTTAAATATGTATATTGTAAGTAAATATTTCTCAAATTGCTGCATTCAACCCTTTCTCCAACTTTGTGATTCTGTTTCTGGCTGCCTTCATCCTTCAAAATTTTGAAGGATTTGTGTTAGTGTGGGAAGTGGGATAGTAAAGTGTTCCTAAAAAGTCGATGGCATGAGTTTACTTGCTGCTTCAGAGGCCTCAGCTCTGATATTCAAATTTCACGAAAGCTCCGTTAGTTAACAGCTCATCACATCAATGAATAACCACAAGGTCCACAACCGTTACTGCTGCAAAGGTTGTACCCCAGGAGCCCACCTGCTTGGGCCAATGATTTCACCATCTGGAGCGGGCTGTTTTGTGAGGATAGGGTACAGTGGTTAAGTTTGAGATGCTATTTTTTTTTAAATCATATTCGGATGATCATTGATGCCATCAAGGTGGCAAAAGCTGATGTACAATGTTCCATTGCAAATCAAAATTATGTCTGAACAAAACGTCATGGAGAAACTTTGTAGCCACGGAATGTGCGGCTAAGTTATAATTCCGTCTATCTGCCCAGAAACTATAATTGCCCAGTGGCTTAACAAGATCTAACGCATCCAAAATGATTCCATGTATGGTTACTGGGAATATCAAACGCCGCAAGGCATCAATGACTATGGATGAGTCACCTTCCAGAAGAATATCATTAGGCCTTTGTTCATGCCAAGTGAGGCGGCTTCGCGGCAGGGTAAGCTTTCCAAGAGCAGCAGATCATGAACTGAAGGCCAAAGACAACATCGCCAATCAGCCACTCGCCCCAAAAGATCAAGGCAAACCACCCTTGTCGCACCTTTGCTCCTTTTCCTGTCCACTGCAGTAACGAAGTTCAATTTGACAAAATGCTGTGGAGGGGGGAGACCATGACTGGATGGAATTGGACGAAAGTGATAGGTATTGGAGTGGAAGACGCCTCAACAATTTGAAAGTCCTCTTGGTGCTTTAGCTGCAGCTACCAGAACTTCTTGATGGGACTGAACCTGATTGTTAAACACCAAGGCGTTCCTGCATTTCCAAAGATGTCAGAATATATACGCAACTAATTGCACAAGATCATTACCGTTAGATTGCGATGAGAGAGAGGCACTTAATTCTGACCAACAATCCATCGTTAAAGAGTTAGCAAGCAAGGCAGAAGGTCCTGGACCACCTTGAGCTGAGTTCCGTTGGGACTGCTGAATTTGGTACGCTACCTTATAACCTGACTTGACCTTATACCCGACCTTGGTGTTCAAAGTGCCAAACCAGTGAATCCTCCCTTCGAAACTAGCTACCGGCATTGGAAAATTTGCTGAACATCTTCATCGAGGAAATTGGCTCTGAGAGTTTGGATATGCCAAATGTCAGAAGGCCTGTGAATTAACTGAGAAACCCAAGGTTTAGATGCTATTGTCCAACGCATAAAAACATTTCGAATGACGTCTAAGTAATTTAAATTGCATTAAAAAGGTCCTTCATTTTTTTTTTTAAATTTACATCAGTTTTGACAACTTATCTTACAGTAAACAAAAATAGAACTGTTTCTCATGGCTGACAGCTGATTTGATTTAATTTTTTATTTTGATCATATTATTCTATTTTATTTAACTTAAAAATTAATATTATTAATATTTTTATCTTTATCATTTATAATTTTAACATATTAAAACTTTACTAAAATATTTTTATTAATAATATAAAATATAAAATATTTATTTATATCTAAAAACTTAAAATTAATTATAAGTTTTTTTCTTTATTAATAATAATAATTACTTTATTATTTTATCTATATTTTTAAAATTGTTTAATTATTTTTAAAGAATTTAATTATTTTCATATTTCAATAATAAAATAAATAAATATTATAATATAATGGATTAATAATTATATATTTAATTTAATAATAAAATAAATAATGTAATATAATAAATTTATAATTTTATATTTATTTTAATAATAAAATAAATTATATTATATATACCCTTATTATTAATTTCATATATCAATAGTAATAATTAATAATAGTTTTACCAAACATTAACATAAATCAACTATCAATAGCAGTAAATTATTAATTATCAGATAACAACAAAAGCTGTCAATTAACAATTATTAGATATATTTAATAATTGAATCAAAACACCAGTTAAATCAAAACATCAACGAGTGGAGATGCTGCAGTCAATCCAGAGGGACATTGATATACACATTCTCTTCTCAACAAGCATGACTATCTAAAAATTCCGTTGTCTTTGTAGCAAAGTTTAATGGCAATTGTCGAATTTTTGCAAGGGCCATTTGCCTGCAAATTTTGCTTTGACTAAATCAGCATAGAAGTAGAGATCCTACTCAGGACTCACCCTCCTAGGTCGTAACGACTCAGGTAGGCATTTTCGCGCATTAAATTCGATCAAATATTAGTGGGTGTTTTGAATAGTATGTAATTAAGTTTAAATTTAAAAAATAACTGTTTTATTATTTTAATAATATAAATTTAATAATATAGTAGGCATTTTTCTCATGCCTTGCACAAATGTTTTATTATTTTAATAATATAAATTTATATATATTTATATTTTATATTTTTATAATTGTAGTATAAAATTTTATTAATAACAAAATTTTTAATTCATTATAATTTTATTTTAAGCATCATTAAGTTGATTAATATATTATTTTTAAACTATTAATAGAAACTAGTTATGATCTTTATATTTTGTAGACATTAAATAATTTCAAACTCTAAATTTTTAATATGAATAGCTATTTTTTAAAGCACGATATATATTTGTGCATATAAATAGATGACACAAATATTAAGATTTAAAAAAATAATAATAATAAATTAAAAATATAATTATATAAAAAATAATTAAATTAACGAAAGTAAAAAGAATGAGATTTCAATAAGTATTATATTCAATATCTAATAGAAGTGAGAAATTAATTTATTTTTTATATTACTAAATTTTATTAAATTTTAAAATTTAAAATTTAATAAATTATTTGTATTTTTTAATTAGTTCATATGTATAAATATTATCAGATGAAAAATAAAATCAATATTCAATATTCTTTTTTTAATCTAAATTTTAAAAATGAAAATGATAAATTAACTTAAGTGAATTTTAAATAATTAGTCAATATTTTTTTATGAAGGGGCATTTTTTATTAGTTGGCTTATACAAATAAATAGAAGATGACGATAATTGATTGACAAATCATATATTTTTAAGTTAATTATCTAACTAGATAATATTTATTCATAAGTTTATGTGTATGTTTCAACTTTAATATATATATATATATATATTTTTTTTTTTTATGTTAGTTTCTGATTTGAATCAACTTCAGATTTTATGTATTAGATATTTGTTGCTCAAATTTATTATATAAATAATTAATTAAATATAAAATATATTTTTTATAATAATATTTGTAATTTTTACTTATTATATTTTAAATAAATAAAATATAAATATTTGAGAGTGAAGGATCTATAAGTGGCACGTGCCGTTGTGTCTAGAAGTTGCTCTATCTTCCACCAATGAAGGGCTCAAGCGTTTACTAGTTTTCAGCTGATAAACCACTTTGTTGAGAAAGAAGATGGCAGAAAACAGAAAAGAGAAAGGATGAAAAACATTTAATACAATATTTAGAAATTATTATTTCTTAACCAAATATCTAAGAGACCTATAATGACACGAAACAATACTAAAGTCCTTTCATGTTCTCGACAATCACAATAGATGGTGTGGGTTTCTAGATGTTGATTGCATAGATCAGTGCCATTTCTTGCTAGTTCTTCTTTAAGATTTTCTACTTCTAGTCTATTAGTTAAATTAATGCATAATAAATAAAAAACAACACGCTCAATATAAGTAGACATAAGTAAACATAATTAATAAAGAGATTTCTGATGCACAGGGTCCCTATTTAGGGCAAATGCAAAGCATACTTATCGTAGTATAATAAACAGTGTTATGGAACAGTATTTAAATATTAATACTTACAGAGCTACAGTCGTCGTCCCAACCAGTAGGGGTAATGGATGAGCTTGTTATGTTTGCAGATGGTGGAGAAGAATAGTAAACTCAGTAATCGTACTTACCAGATGGTTGTCCAAGAAGATCCATAGTAGTCAAGGATAGTGTTTCAAGTTCTTGGTTAAGTTCTTTTGCTTGATTAATTAACACATCTATTTCATTACTTACTCGAGAGAAAGCAGATTGAGATTGAGAAAATATTATATATTTTATTTATAAAATAGAATACACTTAGAACACTTTGAACAAAACAGAAGGCGGAATAGAGAAACTTAGAACAAGAACTTTTACAGAGAAAAACTTAAAGACTTTTGTTGCATACTACATTCTACTCGTTGAGCAGGTCGGGAGTCCTTCTTATAGGAGCTGGAGAGAATCTTCTGGCGTCATTGAGGACGTCACTTTTAGTGGCAGACAAGGATAAGTGGATGGCTGGCAGTAGTAGATGGTTGTCAGTAGTGTATCTTTTAGACATGACAGATGCTTTAACACAAACACTTTTAGTGCTGATAAGAATCTTCGTACCCTCTACAGTCCATAAGGGTCTTGGCTATCTTCAAAGTATTGTCCTTCCATGTCAGTGTCACTGTCACTTTCTTCTTTATCGTGGGCTCTTGAACACTCAGCCGAATCTTTTGCTTTTGAGCTGGCAACTTTTGAGCTGGCTTTTTTGTCGTCTTCTGATAATGCATTGAACAACTGTCGGTGAAGCTCGTCTTTTGGTACTGACTTGAGTAGATCTTTGAATAGGTCAGTAAGATTGGAAGAGACTGATGGACTGGATACTGATGGCTTTTTAGCCAGATGAATTAGTCCTTTGGAGGATTAGATTGAAGGCGGTTCAAAGAACTCACATTTATCCCAACATTTAATTAGGACTCTTCGAGTTAACCATAGAACATGCTCTGTAGAGAAGTCGAAAAATTTTTTATATTTCTTTTTTGAGATAATATAATCCCATCTAACTATCCAGGGAATTTTATATAGGATAGTGAATAATAGTCTTGGATCCTTTAAGGATTTATTCGAGTTAGCAAACTGCTCATAAACTTCTCTGACTTTATTAGGTAGAGCTATAGGAAAAAGTCCCCAATTGAAAAACCATTCATAGAACCAAGAGGGAAATTCCCAAGAATCTTTGTCTAACTGGAACTGTATGAACCAGCTAAACTTCCTTTGCCTATTTTCATATATTAAGGCTCCAGTCCAGGCTTGCATATAATCAAAATAATTAAAGTACCTGGGTTTTCTGAAATTTAATTCCTTTTGTTTGAACAGAGAATCTCCCCATTTATCATAGGATATTATCCTTTTAATTATGAATTTGCTGAATGCCCACTCATTAGCGGACCTTTCTGTTGGAGAAAAGACAACCGAATCAGTTTCGGCTAAAATGGCTTGGTAATAAGTGTAGTCATTGGGTAAATAAGGATTCACTGTATGGTGCTCAGTGTAAAAATTGGCAACCTCATAAGGTTTTAGGTCCTTATGTTTTTTATCCATTGGCATAAGGAAATAGTAGCTGATAGGGATGTAGGGGTAATTAACCTCTTTTGCATTATTAGCTTCGATGCTGACAGCATAAGCATCTTCTCTGAGTTTATCCACCATTTTAGGCGGAGGAGGCGATACCTCATGAGTTCGCTTTAAGGGAGTCATTGGTGCTTTTGAACTCATGTCCTATAAGAAATTCATGAGTTAAAAAATCAGGCAAAGAATTATTTTCTCCCTTAATGAATTCTATATCAAAGTCAAATGCAAATAAGATGGCTTGCCATCTAGCGAAGATTTGTTTTGAAGCAATGTTTTTAACATCTTTTAAGAGTATTTTTTTAGCAATCTTACAATCAACCCTTATAAGGAATTTCTGATTTAATAAATCAGATTCAAACTTTTGCATACAGAGAACTATAGATAAGATCTCTTTTTTAATAGTAGAGTAATTAACTTGGTCCTGAAAACAGCTGGTAAATCTAACCAGAGTTTCTTTGTCGGCAATTCTTTGTTTTAGAATGCCTCCGTATCCTTTGTCAAATGCGTCTGGTTCCACTATTTTAAAGGCTTCAGGATGAGGAATAGCCAGACAGGGTAATGATTTGACTCTTTGTTTTATTTTTTTGACAGATAAGGTGTGTTCTTAAGTCCAAGGTATTGGATTCTTTTTCAATCTTTGGAAAAGTGGTTTGGCATCTTGTGCTAAATTTTTATAAAAGTCAGCAACATAATTGAGGCTACTTAAAAATCTCTGTAATTGGGTTTTGTCTTTTATTTCGTCAGGAAATTTGTCGGCAAACTCAATGGCTCGATCTATGGGAATAATAGATCCTTTTTCTATGTTATGTCCTAAAAATCTTACTTTAGTCTGGAAGAGTTTTATCTTCTTGGCTGAGACTACTAAACCATTTATTTTTACAACTTTGATAAACACATTTAAGTGCTTAAAATGTTGATCTATTGTTCTGGAGAAAATAAGAACATCATCAATGTATACTATTGCAAATGCTGAATAAGCATTAAATATTTTGTTCATAATCTTTTGAAATTCTGATGGGGCATTTTTAAGCCCAAATGACATCACATTCCATTCGTAATGTCCAAATGGTATAGTAAAGGCAATTTTATACCTATCTTCTTCAGCTATTTGGATTTGCTAATAGCCAGATTTCATATCGAACTTTGAAAATATTTGGGTCTCATAGAGTCTGTTTAACGGATATCTTTTATTAGGCAATGGGTATCTGATCCATCTAAGGGCCTTATTTAAAGGCTTATAATTGATGACTAGTCTAGGAACTCCTATTTCTAATTCAACAGCATTTTCAACATAAAAAGCTGGACAGCTCCATGGGCTTTGACTTTTTCTAATAAGCCCTTTTGCTTCGAGGTCAGCAATTTTCTGTTTACAGATTTTTTGGTGTCTTGGACCCATTGCAATGGGCCAGACCTTGGTTGGTATCATTTTTTCATCAAAGTCGGGCTCATATGGTAGATTAACCACATGTCTTTTTCTAGCCCAGAAGGCATTAGGAATGTCAGCACAAATGCTATTAAGCATTTCATCATGTAAACTTTGATTTTTCTTTGTATTTTAGGTTCATTAACCTTTTCTTCCATGGTTTTGTATTCTACTTCTCTTTTTAGAGAATTTATAAATTTTTCTTTATTCTTGATGTTACTTTTAAGCACATCAATTTCTCTTTCTATTGGTAAAGAGATAAATTCAAAATAATCTCTTTTCCCTCTATTTCAGAAATAATTTCCTTTTCTGTTATTGATTTAATTGGGTACAACATGTGTAGAAATGGGTTTCCTAATATTACTGGATGAGATAATCCTTTTACTAAAATAAAGGGGATTTCAAAATATATTTCTTGGTTACAGACAACCATGTCTGATAATTTAAACCTTACACTCATCTTGCTGCTATCTGCTGTATGTAATTCCTCTATAGTTTTAGAGAAATACTTTGAGGGTACTAATCCTTCATTTATATAGCATAAATCGGCGCCTGAATCTATTAAGGTATTGTACTAAATAAGTACTCCTTTTGAACAACTATGATAATTCTTGTATGCCATTTGTGAGTGACAACTCGATCTATTCTATTAACATACTGAAGGTTATTAATACTATTAGTATTATCTTCAGCCTTATCTTCTTCTTCGTCTTCTTGCTCAGCTATTAGCGGAGATTCATTTTTTACTTCGAGTAAAACTACTCTTTCTTTTAAGTGATGTAATTCAGTTTTTACCGAATTAATTTCTTGTCTTAATTCTTTTATTGTAGGTTCTCTTGGCATTTTAGCTGCTTTAATTTTTTCCATAATTTCTTTAAGATCATATGGATTTTTCTTTTCTTCTATTTTATTTTCTAAAGGACTTTTATCCCTATACAAAGTTAAATATTCTTTTAACTTATTTCGTCTCTCTTCCTGGTCTTCAATCTTGTCTATAAGACCTAAGATTAAATCTTCTTCTTTGGTTAAGACACACAGACCATTTAAGGTACATAGTGACTTGTAATAGTCATAGTTTTCATCACACTCTGATTGTTTATCAGATTCACTAGAAGATTCTTCAGAAGTATAGTCTACCGCATTAACTTCTAAGTCTTTAGGTTCACTATCATTTAAGAATATTTTTATCAATGATTCTTTAAGATTTTCATCGATTGACAGAGCTTGTATTTGCTGTTTTACTCTACACCTATTAGCGTAGTGTCCTGGTTTTTCGCATTTATAACAGACTACTTCAGACTCTTTTTTCTTCCTTTTAGAAGATTTTGTTTTCTTTTTTAGAGTTTTTCTATTAGACGATTCACCTTTTTATTTCTTATAATACCTTTTAGTACTATAGGTTTTCTTTTTACCTTTTCCTATTCTCCTGCCCCCTTTAACTTTTCTTTTATAAGGAAAAGTTATAGGTGGCAGTCCTATTTGTTCGCAGAAATCACCGAGTATTCTTTTACCGGTGAGTTTTTCTTTTTGCATTTGTCTATGAATTTTTAATTCATTGCATAATGCTACTCCTGCAGAAACTACTTCTGAGGCTAGTTCTCCATAAGTATAATGGTTATATGGAAGGGCTCCATCATTTTTGTCTCTAATTTGTTTCTTAACTCGTTCAGCAAATAATGAGGGTAACCTAGAAAGAAATTTTTCTTTCCAAAAGTCAAATTGATTATCTTCCCTAGTAAAGATAAGGGCGAAAAAGGTATCTTTATACCACTTAAAATGCGACAGGTCAGGACATCTTAAGTTCATTAACTGTTCCTGGGACTTATCCATGTATAAGCTAGCCGATCCTATGAAGTGCATACCTATGGTGTATAACAAGGTATTGACACAATCCGAGACCATAGTGGCACCTTCAGTTCGTAATTCTGTTTTGACAGCGTTAAGAACTTGCGCTTTTCCTCCTTCAGATAAGGAAAAGTCCCACCAACCTCTTAGTTGGCCAGTAAAGCCAGCTATAATGGCTTTCACTATTGCCTGATCAGTATTTCCTTTGGTTCTTGTAGCCATGGCGTACATGGTCATAAACTGGATAATATTTTTGATTTTGATAATCAGAAAGTTCGTCTATGTTCCATTCTACAATTGAAGTTCCATCATATTGTACGTAATTATAACTTGTATCTTCAAATTATAAATTAATTGGAGATGGCCTAGGATAGTAAGGCTTCATTTCTACCGTGGCCCTAGGTTTAGGGTAAACAATCCTGTTTATTTCCACTGGGTGTTCTGATTCTTTTAGAATTGATTCAATCTTATTAATTTCTGTGTTATCATCTTCATTAGATGACTCAGATTCAGAAGTTTCTGACTCTTCCTTTCTAATTAAAGGAGCTAGATTAAGATCATTTAATCTTTTAGTTAATTCTTCAATCATATCAAGTTCCTTAGTTAAAGGAGCTATAGATTTCTTTTTAGAATCTAATCCTAGTTCAGTTAACCTTTTAGTCAATTCTTATATCATTTCTGAATGATCTTCCTTGGCTAATTTTAAGCCTAATTTTTCAGATTCCATAGGTTTAAATAAAACCTTTTTCTCTATACTGGTTTTAGATGTTTTTCCCTTCTCTGGATGATAATCCCTTGATTTAAAATTTTGAATTTATGTTTCCACTCTGTTTAACTGTTGGCCTATGGTGTATAAACTAAGATTGGCAAAATTGCTTTGTTTATCTATATTAGAAAAAGGCATACAGTTAACTTCTTGACCTTCTGATACCTTATAAGATATTTCGGCCAAAGGTGGATGTATTCCTTTTAGGAGTTTTCCTTTTGAAGTAACAAAATTTCTGTAGGATGATTCTAGGGTTGTTAAGAATGTCCTATCTTCAAAATCGGGAAATGGTTTTTTTCTACAAGCAAGCATATATTTTAAAAAATTAGGGAATGTTTTAATTCCTCCTCTTTGCTGATACCAAGAATACTCATGCAAATAAAAGTCTTGTTGAGTTTTTGAAAAGTTCATTTGAAACCATTTTTCAAATGGAGTTTCTTCCTTGGTTAAAGCCATAATTTTAAATGGAGGTTTAAGACTTTCTTTGTCATAGCCCATATCCGATGGAGTTGGGCTTTCAGGTCTTTTTAGGCCTATTGAATTTTTTGGGCTTGAATGGATACTTCTCAGGTTTTTAGACAAGGGTTGGGCCACTTGTTCTTTAGTTCTTTGGGTTCCTCCTATTGAATTTGTTCTTCCCATTGAATTTGTTCTTCCCAAAGGTTCTATTCCTGAAAACGAAGATCTAAGTAGGATTGGTTCTGAAATTACCGACCTACCAGAGAATGAATGTCTTCACCTTGTCCTAGCAAAAGATATTGCTGCAGTTCCTTGGTTTGTTTCTACTATTGATTCAAGGTCACTTAATTCTTCCTTTTTAGGAGGAATTGCTTCTTCTAATGTCCAATTTTCAGGTAGTTTAACCTGTTCCCACTCAATGGATTTTGGAACTATTAAGTTTCATTTTCCTAAGTCAGTGACAAAGAAGGTTGTGGTTCCTTTTAGAGAAATTATCTTTGTGGCTTCTTCCCTTAAGTTAGGAACTACGGTGTTCATTGCCTTATAATGGATTCTATAAATAAGAATTATATTTTCAGATCCTGGTAACATGTCATAACCAGATGTTTTAATATCCAAAGATAAAGTTTTCATGATATGAGGATCATTTATAGATAGAGTAAAATTGGGATAGCACGAAAAATAAATCGGGCCATCACATAAAGATGATTCGACTATTCCTAATAAGGAATCATTGAAGTTATTATGTCTCTTGTCTCGGACACAAATTAAAGCTGAGGTATTTAATCCTAGCCTAGTTGCAGGTTTAAGAGCAACTTGAATCATTCCTATATGAAGGAAGGAATATTCCTTTTGATGCTTTTTTAAAAGATCTTTAGAAAACATAATCAGATTTAAACCGAAATTCAGAAAACATAATCACATTCCTATATTGGAATGTAATCCTTCATGGATAGGAGAGACTTGTTCTACAGTTTTTACTACATAATCAGATTTAAACCGAAAACTGGTATTAGATTTATAGATAAGATTAGAAGAGATGGGAGATAACTTCCAATTACTTAGATTATTTTCTATATTAGACAACAATAATATTTCTTTATTTTTTGATTTTTTCTTTTCTTTTTCTTGGAACCTAGCACTCTTAGAGCTACCAGACAAGCTAGAGAATAGTTTGTCCATTTGTTCTAGATCACTGTCAACGATGTTACTCCAATTGCCTAACACGCCTTTCTCTCGGCTTCTCCGGCTGTAGGATACGCGACTTGGGTTTCTGACCACTTCTACCACTAACTTGGCTCTGATACCACTTGAGAGTGAAGGATCTATAAGTGGCATGTGGTGTTGTGTCTAGAAGTTGCTCTATCTTTAATAAAATATAAATATTTAAAGAATTATTTTTCAAATATAAATTGTTAATATATATATATATATATATATATATATATATATATATATATATTTAAAGACTTTTATTATACAATAGTATAATCTATTACATATTTCAAAAAAAAATCTTATAAAAACTTTTATTATATTCTAATTCTATAAATAATATTTTTTGTTAACTTATTTTATACAGTTTTAGCACACAAAGAAATGAATTTTAACTTTAAATTACTAAAACATATTAAAATATAGGCAAACTAATTTTTTTAAAAACAAAATAATATAATTATTAACTTTCATGCAATGTAAGTTTGTTATTTTTATTTTTAAACATAAGCCATTTATAATTTATTATATAATTTTTATTTTATTTTATTGCATTTAAGTTAATAATTCTATTAATCGTATAGATAAATGACTAGATTAATTATAACATATAACTTTTATAAAAAAATATTATTTAATTAAATATATAATAATTTATAAATTAATAATATTTATTATTTACAAATTTAATTAAATTAACTTTAAAATTAATATTTTAGTTTCAATAATTATAAATAATCTTATGCATATGCAATGCATACGTTTTAAAGACTAATTATTAAAAAAATAATGATGTATTATATAAAATTGAGAAATTTTTATAGTTATTTTGTTAAAAAATAAAGTAAATTTTACCATGTAAATAATATGAATTAAAAAGTTGTAATTTAATGGTAGAAAGAACAAAATAAAAATAAAGTAGATTAAAACAAAGTAATCACCTAGCTACAAAATTACATCGAGGAAGATGGATGCTGTTTTTTTGAAAGCCAGTTCGAAAAGCAATACCAACGGGCCAAAAAGGTCAATTCCATTCAGATTTAGGGCACGAGTAATGGAAACAAAAAATGTCTGTCGGGCGGCCCACTGCACAGTGAAATTATTAAAAAAAAAATTGAAATTAGGGAAAGCTAAGGAAAAAACACGGTCCACCCTTTTTGAAGATTCAAAATTCAAACGCGTGACGGTAACAAAATAAAAATAACACCGACCCCTGAGTGACGTTTCTAAAACAGGCTGCCCGAGGCCCATACCCAAAGCTTTCGAAATTTCCTAACGTTCTTTCAAAATTTGGGGCGTCCATTTCAAGTCAAGCCGTGCATTCTTCTTCTTCTGCTCGGCTGCTCTTTCTGCAATTTTAATTCTCTATCTTTCGAGGGTTTCCGAAGTTGTTTGAAAAGTCTAACCAATCTTAGATTTTTTTTGTTGAACATGACGACCATGGAGAGCTTGATTGGCTTGGTTAATCGGATTCAGAGAGCTTGTACCGTGCTTGGAGACTATGGAGGTGGGGATAATGCTTTCTCTTCTCTCTGGGAAGCTCTTCCCTCTGTTGCTGTCGTTGGTGGACAGGTTCTTCTTTCTTTCTCGCTGTATTTCTTTTTTCTCATCAATTAAGAAACCAAAAGCCCATACTTCCAAAGAGAACGTAAATATTCAAATTTTTTTTATTGATAAATCAAAATCCCGGGACGAGAGGGAGCAACTATGATTAACGTAAATTTAGTACAGAGTGTGTGTGTGTGTGTGTGTGTGTGTGTGTCCGTGTGTGAGAGAGGGGGTTTGGGAATTATACGTACACGTGCGCACAGAGAAAGAGAGACTCTATGTTTCTATATTTTGTCAAATATCTTACATTTTTTTTTTTGGAATTTGGTTGCTGAGGGCAGAGTTCGGGAAAATCTTCGGTCTTGGAGAGCATAGTAGGCCGAGACTTTCTTCCTAGAGGATCAGGTTTGTGTCTTTTTAATTCTTCAATTCAATGATGGGGTAAAAAGATTTAACTCAGAAGATTTTTTCAACTTTTAATGTTTAATTGAGATGTTTCTGAATGATTCTTGCAGGGATTGTTACAAGGAGACCTTTGGTCTTGCAGCTTCATAAGACTGAGGACGGATCACAGGAGTATGCTGAGTTTCTTCATCTTCCTAAGAGACGTTTCACTGATTTTTGTAAGTTTGTAATTTACGTGCTTTCTCCTCAATATGTGTACAGATTTACTTACTGATCGAAAATGTTATGTAAAAATGTTATGTAAAAATGTTAATTTTGCTGATGCAGCCCTGGTTCGCAAGGAGATTCAGGATGAAACTGATAGAATGACAGGAAAAACTAAACAAATTTCGCCTGTTCCTATTCATCTCAGCATCTATTCTCCGAATGGTGCGTAATCATCGTTTTTATTCTTTTAGTATGCTATTCAAATTCATGCTGGAGAGTGGAGACTTCAAGTCAATTAATTGTCCATGAAATTCCTTAACCATGTAATATGTTATAATTTGTTGTACATCTTTTATTCATGTTTAGCCCAAGTTTGAAAATGTTAACTGTTTTTTCTTGGTTCGCATTGTCTTGCAGTTGTCAACTTAACCCTGATTGATTTACCTGGCTTAACAAAAGTCGCTGTTGGTATATTTTAATTAGTTCTTCATTCTGAATTTAACTTGCACATTTTTTCAATATTCAATCCTGAATGGAATGCATTATTTTCCTCAGAGGGACAGCCTGAGAGTGTTGTTCAAGACATTGAGACCATGGTCCGTTCTTATGTTGAGAAGGTAATGAGAAGTAATTATACAGTTTTTGTGCTTGTTAGCTGAAAGTAGTTGTGTTTTATGTGTTGTACGTGTGCTGTTGATTTCTTGTAATTAGAACGGCAGTATAAACTTTGTTTTTCATATCAAGTTATGAACTATAAATGTGCGAAGCTTGGTAGGGGATAGGTGAAATGCAGAATGTTGTTATGTTGATCACTGTTTCTGTGCTGATATTATTTGTGTTCTGATTGATCACTGACAATATCTGCAGCCAAATTGTATCATACTTGCAATATCTCCAGCCAATCAAGATATAGCAACATCCGATGCTATCAAACTTTCCAGGGAAGTGGATCCCTTAGGTATGCTCTTTTAACTTTTGTATTATATGTTGGTTATACATTTTAAGAACACTTTGTTGTTTTGGTTACCCTTCCCTTCTTAATTCTTGCTTGTAAATCTTTCAGGCGAACGGACATTTGGTGTCCTAACAAAGTTGGATTTGATGGACAAAGGAACTAATGCATTAGATGTAAGCTTCACACTCTTTTTTCCCCTTGATCTTTGATTTGTTTACTCTAAAATTGCTAATTCCATCACCATGGAAAAATAATGCATAATTGATGTTCTTGCTTTAAGGTTCTTGAAGGAAGATCTTACCGGCTGCAGTATCCTTGGGTTGGGATTGTTAACCGCTCACAAGCAGATATTAACAAAAATGTCGATATGATTGTTGCAAGGCGCAAGGAGCGCGAGTATTTTGCAACCAGTCCTGATTATGGGCATTTAGCCAATAAAATGGGTTCAGAATATCTTGCAAAACTTCTCTCAAAGGTTTGGAATTTCATATGCTGCATTTTAGGGTTGGGAAAAGAAAAAAATTAGCACATGATTCTGATGATAACATGTTTCCAGCACTTGGAGTCGGTAATTAGGGCTCGAATTCCAAGCATCACATCCTTGATAAACAAAAGCATTGAGGAACTTGAATCAGAGATGGACCATCTTGGTAGGCCTGTAGCTGTTGATGCGGGGGTGAGTAGTTTATTTCATTTTTGTCATTCTTCAGCAATCTGCTACTTCTTTCTATCAGTGCTTAATTGACTGATGATGTTTTAGGCACAATTATACACTATCTTGGAACTTTGCCGTGCATTTGATAGGATATTCAAGGAGCATCTGGATGGAGGGTAAGCATTTTTTACTGCTACTCTGTTGGCAACAAGGGGCTCCCTTCCCCCTCTTTCTTTTCCCTCTCTCCAACTAAAAAAAATGGGGCTATTTCTCATTTACATCTTTTATGTGTAGACTGGGCACTGGGGATAATATTTCCAAATACAATTTTCTATGTACTGGTGTGGCCTGTAACAGACCAACCGACCTTTTATGTGATAATTGATACTATGGTTTATGTTATGAAGAATAATCCCAATATGAGGATTTTTTTTCCTCGTCATGTGATGAACTAATTGGAATTTTATCAGGATTTGACCAACCCATGCTTCGGCCCCCATTTGGGGTACTTTTTTTTTTAGAAACAAATTCATCAATTCGAAGAACATCTATCATACAGACTTCATCTCATGGATCAACTGTTATCTTCTTTGACAAAATAATGTAATATTCTGATGATACCTGGATTTTATCTTAGGCGACCTGGAGGTGATCGAATTTATGGAGTCTTTGACAATCAGCTCCCTGCTGCTTTGAGGAAGCTTCCATTTGATCGGCATCTTTCTCTGCAGAATGTGAGGAGAGTAGTCTCAGAGGCAGATGGTTATCAGCCACATCTGATTGCCCCAGAGCAAGGTTACAGGCGTCTAATTGAGGGAGCACTTAATTACTTTAGAGGTCCAGCTGAAGCTTCTGTGGATGCTGTAAGTGGTTCAATTTTCTCTCTGTTTACCAACTATAGTGTTCATCTGAATTTTATTTTTTTTAAATTTCTGGATGATGTTAACATCTGAATGGAAATTTTCACCTGATCAGTTTACTGATTTTAACATTGCAATCTAGGTGCACTTTGTCTTGAAAGAGCTTGTGAGAAAATCAATAGGAGAAACACAGGTGAAGTGCATTTCATCCTTATTATTATTTTTTCTTTTTCTGTTGATGCAATAGATTTTAGAGTGGTGGTTATCAGGGAGAGGTCTAAATTATTAAATGCTGATAACAAAACAGGAATTGAAGCGTTTTCCTACTCTTCAAGGTGAAATAGCTGCTGCATCAAGTGAGGCCTTGGAGAGGTTCCGTGAGGATAGTAAGAAAACAGTTATTCGATTAGTGGACATGGAATCTTCATATCTGACAGTGGAGTTCTTTCGAAGGCTTCCCCAGGAAGTGGAGAAAGGAGGAAATCCAACTTCCTCAACTGTGGACCGATATACGGAGGGACACTTCAGGAGGATTGGGTCAAATGTGTCCTCTTATATTAACATGGTGTCTGAGACGCTCAAGAACACTATTCCTAAGGCTGTGGTTTATTGCCAAGTTAGAGAGGCCAAACAATCATTGCTAAATCACTTCTACACACAAATAGGGAAGAAAGAGGTATACTTCCTTGGTTTTCTACTCCATGGCAGAATCAATTCTTTCATTATAGAAGTTCAAGATATTATTTCATTTTAGCTAAAGCGGTACATCCCATTTTTCTTACTAATTTTTTTCGTGATGTTCCAGGCTAAGCAGCTTTCACAGCTGTTGGATGAAGACCCAGCATTGATGGAAAGGAGACAACAGTGTGCGAAAAGGCTTGAATTATACAAGTCCGCGAGGGACGAGATTGATTCTGTATCATGGGCTCGCTAAGTTTTCTTGTATTATTTATTCAGTGAAAACTGCGGTCCAGACTCTTGACGGTTGATATTCTTTTTCGTTCCCTGCATTGTTTTTTGCCAGTTGTCTTTGATGTTTGATCCCTTGGGATGTGTGGCAGGATGTTGGAGCGAGCCCATTTTTACGTGGGTTAGATGTGTGATTTTTACCTGTGGAAATCTCGTAGGCTTCGCGTGTAGTATTATAATGTAATAATATAATATATTAAATTGCTGGAACATTGTTTTCATCGTATGCATATCTCTAATTTTTTTTATTCCATCTTTTTCTTTAATCTATATATGTGAAGGGAACTTCTGACTTTATTCAAACTGTTATTTATTATTTATAGAATTTATAATTATATTTTTTATTATTTAATTTAATTTTAAAATTTATATAAATCAAAAATTTTTTATTTATAATTAAATTTTATTTAATTAAAATTTTTACTATAATATAATTTAAAATAAAATTTTATAAAAGTACCTTTATAATTTATATCTACCAATAATATGTATAAAAATATAAATTTTATAAATAGACTAAAATATTTTTATATATTTAATTATTAATTTTATTTTATAATAATTATTATACAAAATAAAGTTTTCTAAATTAGATAAATTAATATTGATAAATTAATATTGAACTAAACGAATCCTATATCAATTTCAATTTTACAAAGCATTAAATTTAAAAAAGAAATATATTACCACTTCTTTCTCAATACTTTAAAAAATAAAATAAGTAAAAAGTTTCACTTTTTAAGGTTTATTTTATAGTAACATTCAACAAAATTTGGATTTTCTTTTTTATTGAATTTATGTTATATTTTTTCATTTTAAAAAATAAATTACGAAAAAAAAAGTTTTTTTTCAGGTCAACTTTCTTTAGTAGAATTCAACACGAATTGGACTTTTGTTTTTATTGAATTTTTAAAAATTATTTAAGAAGCCACAACCTTATAACACCAAGTTAATATATATATATATATATATATATATATATATATATATATATATATATATTCTTAAACAAGGCTTCATGAGAGTGTATCACATAAACTAATAAAATTACTTAAAGAATTGACATGTAACATCTCTTTTTATCTTTATTTTTAAATTTATAAATAAACATTAATTTATTATATTAAATATTAATTTTTATCTAAATATTTTTAAATTTTAACTATTAAAATCTTATTTCAACTATTAAAATTTAAAATTCTTTTTAGTATATTTTTTAAGAATTTTAAATTTTTTAAGTATACAAATTCAAACATTATAAAATTATACTCATTATATTATATATCCTTAAAATCATTTATTTTTAAAAAAAATTATATATATATAATCTATTAATTAATTAATTTATTTTATTAAATTTAACATGAAATTATAATTAATTAAAATTTTATAATATAATTATAAAAATATTAAATATAATAAAATAATAAATACTCTGTTTGTTAATAAATTTCAGGAAGAATTGGATTTCTAATTTTTCTAGATTTTAAAAAATTATTTAAAAATGCCATAATCTTGTAACAACAAAGCAAGTCAAGTCGGCATGGCACCCCAAGATTGTTAATTTCAAGGTAAGCAATTTTAGAGAAAGATATGAAAATGTAAATTATATTGCATTAGACAATTTTTTTTCTTATAGTTGTTCAACTGTTTTACCCTCTTTATGGTAGACGGTTAGGGATGACATTGTTGAGAAATATAATTGGAAGTTGCAGCACAAGATTTCGTGCCATATAATAATGTCCATTATAAATTTTGTCTATTTTCTTTGGAAGATTAACTCTTACTCTGATAGGAGTTGTGATTGTATTAGATTAGACATGCTTGAAAGCATTATTATGTATAATTTGTTAGTTTCAAATTCATTCCAAACAAGCTCAAAATTTTTTACCATAATTTATATATATGTTGTGACAAATAACCTGTGATCAAGTCAAGTTCACAATATCGTTTTACTAACAATTAAACTTATTATTCTTATTGGTAACTTTTTTAAAATAAAAAATAAAAACTTTCATTAAATAAAATATCTTACTAAATTATTAATTTTTTTTATTAGAAAAATTCAACATAAGTCTTAAAAATTAAATATACGAAGACTTGTTCTTTAAGGGATTGCTTTTGGTAGTAAGGAAGATTCATGTATGAAATATCTTAAGTTTGAACTCACTATTAGCCTTTTAGTGTGAAAGACATATCTAATTCTAATTAATTCTATCCACAAGATATCTTAAACTTTGGCTCTGATATAAGTGTGGTCGGATATTTTTTGATGTGCGTGAGTGACTAGGAGTGAGAAAGATAATATTCACTACCAGATATATGATTAATCTATTTGTATAGCCATTTGGAAGGAAAAAAAAAAAAAGTCCATCTGTTTTACACTACCAACTATTAACAAACCAATGCAAAACTCAAAAAAAAAAAAAAGCATAAATCCTCAAAAGTTGAAACAAAGAATACAAATCCTATTGAGGTTGATAGTGTTTGCCCACTTTGCGCAGCTGAGCTCAAGTCTCTTGAGCATGTCTTCATCCACTGTCAAACAGCTAGAATGTGCTGGAACTCCATCCCGAGTAGGTAGCATTCAGGGTTCTCATTTTTTTGATTGGTTTAGTTGCGCTTTTGCTTTGTGTAATCTCCAGGCTCACCAACTGGCCTGTATGATTCTCTGGGCTTTATGGAAGAACAGGAATGACTTTCTTTGGAACAACTCCCGCAGCAATGCCTCCCAAGTTTTGAGTCTAGCCTCATCCTCTCTAGCTCATTGGCAATCGGCAAGAGCTCCCCAATCCAAACCTCTTATCTTGCTGCCGAACTATGCTCCTCCCATTGACAAGGAGCAGTGGATTAAGCCCCCGTCAGATTTTCTCCAATATAATTTTGATGCTTCTCCAAGACAGCATAACAATTGAAATGGCATTGGTTGGGTTTTGCCCGACGATCTAGGCAACCTTTTCTTGCCTGTCATTGAGAGATGGTGGTTCCTCCTGATCCCAAAGAGGTGGAGGCTCTTTCTTTCCGTGAAGCTCTCAATTGGACTAAAGACAAAGGCTTAAACAAAGTTACTTTGAATCAGATTCTCAGCTCCTTGTTTTAGCTGTCACTAGTAATAGTCAAGATCGTTCTTATTTTGGTGCTATTATTAATGATTGTAGAACTATTTTCTCTGAGCTTGTCCAATGGTCAGTTTTTTTTGTCCGTAGAACAGCCAATTCAGTGGCTCATTGCTTGGCTCACTCAGCGCCTTCCCTCTTGATTCTCAGGGAGTACATTATAAAGAAAAAGATATTTTAACCTTTTAAAAAAAAAAAAAAAGTAGCAAACATGAGCTAACAAAGTCTGAATCGACAATTTAAGGTTGAGAAAAGCGAATAAATTAAAGTTGGATTGATTTTATGTAATTCTGGATGGTTTAAGATCGAGATTAGTCTTTCTAATGATGATTTTGATTCTAGTTTTTTTTTTTTAATATGATTTGAATCTATGTTATATGGTAGTGAGTGTTGAGCACTGAAAGAGGCATATGCATCTAAGATAAGAGTTGCAGAGATGAGAATGGAAGGTGGATGAGTGGCTATACTAGACTAGATAAAATCCGTAATGAGAGTATTAGAGAAAAGGTAGGAGTGGTGCCAATTGAAGATAAGTTGAAAGAAGGGAGATTGAGGTGGTTTGGTCATGTGAAGCGTAGACATACGGAGGCTCCAGTTAGACAAGTAGAGCACATTAGGTTAGAGGATAGAAAGAAAAAAGGGGGTAGACCTAAATTGACTTGGAGAAGAGTAGTACAACATGACCTACAAGCATTACACATTTCTGAGTATTTAATCCAAAATCGTTCAGAGTGGAGAAAGCGAATCCATATAGTCGATCCCAAATTTTTGGGATAAAGACTTAGTTGAGTTGAGTTGAGTTAATATGATTTGAATCAAATTGAACCATTTGGTTGAACCATTGATTCCAATTTAAAAGTGAGAAGAGGAACCAAACCAATATCCTTGTAATGTCCAAAAAATTTAAAGAAAATAAATGATTTATTAATTATTTTATTTTAATATTTATATTATTATTTAAAGATGCTTTTATAAAATTATTTTAAAGTTTTAAATTCAAGTTTTGAATTTTAACTTTTATCGAATTTAACTTAGAACTTTATTATAATATTATTTTATACTAATAGCATAAATGATAAATATATTGTTGTACAGCAAAAATAAATAATATCTTAACTATATAAAATTAATTTTAATTAAAATTTTACTATTCATGTATTAAATATATTTTATATTGTTGTTTTAATATATTGTATGTATGTATATATTTATTATTATTATTATTATTATTATTATTATTAAATTAAATTTAATTGTGTTATATTATTTTGGACTATATTGAAAAGAACTTTAAACCTTGATGAAAGAATAAAAAGTTTAAAGATTTAAAAGGAAAAAATAAAAGTAAAAAAAAATAAAACATGAGCAGTAGCCACACCCCATTCTCTCTCTCTCTCTTTCTTCTTTCTTTTCTTTTCTTTTCTTTTTTTATCATAATTTCCTTCTCTGGTCACCGTTTCTAGTGTTCTTGGTATCAAAACGCTCATTTCTTTATGGGCATTGTGTAGATATCAAGTTTACACGGTATCATTTTCCGGTTTGTGTGAATCGAGCTTTGAAAATTTTAGCCCATTTTGACTTTCAAACAAAATTCTCGTAAACCGAAATTTTTCTCAAAAATCCGAGTATAATAGCGTGTTGTGCACTCCGAGAGCTTCAAAATGATACCAATTCGAGAATTTTTCGATACCAAAAAATTTTTGAGACCCACGAGCTTGCTGGTGAGATTTCGGGTTAAATAAAATTTTTTCTAACTCCTTATGTTGTGGGCTTCATATCATATAGGGACTCTCGTTTTAGAGAAATTCTATCGGTGCCTGGGACTATAATTTTGGTCCAGATACGCAGGCTCTGGGACCCACCTCAGAAGTAAGTCTATATTATAGTCGTTTCTACTATTTTTAGATACCTCATATGCGTTTCAAGTGTTAGAATAAGTATATGTAACCCTGAATGCAAATTCACTCTTTTTGCCTTAATTTGAGCTATAGTTTGATTAGTAAAATATTCATGGGTATATCAAATGCAAGAATTTTAATTATAATATTAAGATAATATTATTAAGGACCTCAAGGAATATTTTTATAATTTTTAAAATATTAAAAATAATTATTTGGACTATAGAGGAGTTAGAGACCTGAGTTGAAGTTTGGAGGATTGGACTTAGATTAAGATTCTTGTAGGCTCTTGATGGGTATTATAATTATTGTTGTGGGTTTAAGGCCCTGTGTGTTGCTATTGTTACATTTTTCTTACAGGGAGGTTTATTCCAGTTATAAGGGAGACTCTATCAAAATTTTGATAATATCTTAAGAATTATCATTGCTTTTTTAATTAAATTAATTAGTTAATTCTATCAGTAAATTGATAGAGGTCAGTGTGTCTGTATAGGTGATCAGTGCCTGCTAGCCTTTTTTTTCCAGCCGGACCATCTGCAATCGGGTCGACTAGTTTGTGAATTGGATATTGATTATTTTTGTAATTTCAATATTAATTATATATCTAACATGTTCATGTATTTTATAAATATTTAATTATGCACATAAATAGTTAATATATTAGGGGCATTTTGGTTGCTGTATATTTAATTATTATTATTTATTTGTAATTACCGCTCTGAGGATAATTTAGAGTTAAGTGTGTTATTTACATATGGTATATATAGATATGGATTGAATGAGTAGTTGCAACTTGAGCTAGTCTCGCTGGAACCCGGTTCTTATGGATATGGAAAGACGGGGTGAGGCACGGCTTCGAGTTGATCTCGTTGATCCCCGCACTTGTATTTAAGCGAAGGCCTGGCTTGAGTTGAGCTCGCTGACAGGATTTAAATTGAGAGAGTTGTATAGGGGATCAGCTCCTAGATTTATGTATTGATGTGATACATTGGGTGCGTGAGTAGCTCTTAATTATCTTCTCGTGCGAATACTGGGTGAATTGTTTGTTATATGTGTTATACGTGCATTTCATGGTAGAATTGCACTAGTTTTTAGGTAATTATAGAAATTACATCTGTAATCAATATCTAAACTCTCTGAGTCGAACACTCATTTTGGTTCAAATATTTTTTTTCACGGGTTCCAAGAGGAGCAATTTTTTTTTTTTTTTTTTTTTTTTTTTTTTTTTTTTTCCGAGTCTAACCTGTATTTTCCTCCGTAGGTTGTGGTGCTTTTTAGTTAGTAGTTTTCATTTTATTTTTTTATTTATCCATTTATTCGATTATTAGAACTTTGCTGTGACACTAATGTATATATTTGTTGTATTAGTAATGAAAATTAAATGGTTTATGCATACTGATATCAAGGTTAAGTTGGGGCTCCCCTAATTATAGATTCTAATGATTATTGGGTTGAGCTGGCCCAAACTAATTTATAATATTTTATTTTATCTTTGTTCTGTATATTAGGCATTGGTTTTGGGCCTGGTTGATGAAAGCATAGCTGAATTGCTAAGGAAGGGTATGTTAGGCTCAACCAAGCATGAAGGATATATTCCAGCAACCAAGATTAACTCTAGCAACTCAAACACACTTAAACATTACCAAACACACTCAAACACACACTTAAACATTACCAAACAAACTACAACACTAATTTGGAGGAGAGAAATCTTGAATATATTAACTAACAAAAACAGATTACAAAGAGTAAAAGCACTTAAAACAAAAGAGCAACTTGTGTCAAGTAATCTCAAGTACATGGTTAAGACATTACAAGTAATAAACTTGTATTGAATCTAAGTTCTAGGTGAAACTTAGCAAAGAACATAACCTCACTTAAGAGTATTTGAGCTTAAGCTCTTACAAACTCTCTTTAATGGAGTTCTCAAAATATAAAACCTGATCTAAAAATTGACAAAATGAAGAAGAAGGATTTATATGGCTATTTGACCAAGCATGGCAAATGCCTAGCGGTCCATGCTTGGCTGGTTACTACATAACACTTTTCCTTAAATGTTTAAATGACTTAACTAAAAAGGAAGGCCTCCAAAGTTAGATTTCTTCCCCTAAAGTCTGCCATTTTCTTGTAACCAGATTTAGAAAATTAACTTTTACTAAAAATGCAAAAAGGTTGAATAATGACATTTCCCACTCATCAATTATACAATGGACAATGACTTTAACCAAAGTGGTAGGTGAGCATGCTAACACATCATCCACATGTGCTGCCACCTAGTCCAAGCTGCCACATCACCATCCACATGGCATGCCATGTCAGCAAGCCTCTAAATAGCTTCTTTTCAATTCGGTCAAGCTACAATTACCTTGAATATGTAGCTGTAATATTATAAAGCACTCCAATTAACTTTCCATAGTGTTTGCCGAATGTGTTAGGGCTTCTTGTTCCATGATTAGTGCTTGAAAAGCTTTGGCTCTTGACCTTGTTATGGCTCCTTTGAATTATGGTGCTTCAAGGTCCCCCATAATGTCCTTATCATCCCCTTCTTCTTGAAAAGAATTCAACCTTGAATTCGAATCTGCATCATGAAAAGGAGACAAATCAGAAACATTAAAAGCATTACTAATAGCACCATACTTACCTTAGAGGTCAATTTTGTAAGCATTATCATTAATCTTCTCCTCCACTCTAAATGGTTCATCACTCCTTGGTTGTAATTTGGATTTCTTTTGGTTAGGAAACCTCTCTTTTCTTAAATGTACCCATACAAGGTCACCCTTCTAAAAAATGAGTGATTTTCGAACCTCGTTTGCCCTAGTAGCATATTTGGCATTTTGAGCCTCAATTTGGCTCCTAGCTTGTTCATGCATCCTCTTGACCATTTCGGCCTTCTTTGTGCCATCTACACTATCAATCTCATCAATTGGTAAAAGCAATAAATCCAAAGGGGTTGGTGGGTTAAAGCCATACACTAATTCAAATGGTGAGAAACCACTAGATGAATGCACAACCCTATTGTATGCAAACTCAATGAATGGTATGCAATCTTCATAGGACTTCAAATTTTTCTTAATCACAGCCCTTAATAGTGTAGACAAAATTGTATTCACTACCTCAGTTTGCCCATCTGTTTGAGGATGATAAGTAGTGGAGAATGAAAGCTTAGTTCCCAACTTTTCCCAAAGCACCTTCTAAAAATGACTTAAAAATTTTACATCCCTATCACTTATAATAGTTCTAGGAATGCCATGTAAGTGCACTATCTCTCTAAAGAGTAGGTTAGCTACATAAGATGCATCATCACATTTCCTACATGGTATAAAGTGTGCCATCTTAGAGAACCTATCAACTACCATAAAAATAGAGTTATGACCCCTCTGTAACCTAGGCAATCCTAATAAAAAATCTACAGAAATGTTAACCCATGGTGCCTTAGGCACGGGTTAGGGTGTGTATAAGCCATTTGGCATTACCTTAGACTTGGCCTTCCTATATGCCTCACACACACTCTCTCAATATCTCTCCTCATGTTTGGCCAAAAGAAGTATTCTCTAAGGATGTTTATTGTTTTTACAATACCGAAATGCCCCATTAACCCACCTCTATGCGATTTAATCATAAGCAAGTCCCTAATTGAGCTCCTAGGCACACATAATTTGTTTTCCCTAAACAAGTACCCATCATGCCTAAAGAACTTCTTAAATGCACCATGCTCACATATAGCATACACTTGTGCAAAATCCTCATCATTTGCATACAATTCCTTAACATGTTAAAAAACAAGCAATTTAAAATCAAGTGTGTTCAAAAGTATATGTCTCCTAGAAAGTGCATCAGCTACTATATTCTCTTTTCCTTGCTTGTATTTAATCACATATGGGAATGACTCAACAAATTCAATCCATTTTGCATGCCTTTTACTCAACTTATGTTGGCTTTTAATATGCTTCAAGGATTCATTATCAAAATGTATGATAAATTCTTTAGGCCACAAATAATATTGCCAAGTTTTCACAGCCCTAACTAATGCATACATCTCTTTGTCATAAGTAGAGTAATTTAAGGCACCACTATGGAATTTCTTACTAAAGTATGCAATTGGTCATTTCTCTTGTAGGAGAATCTCTCCAATCCTTACACCACATGCATCACATTTAATTTTAAATGTTTTATTAAAATCAGGTAAGCTCAACAATGGTGTAGAATACAATTTATCTTTAAGTTCAAAAAATGCATGTTCATATTTCTTCTTCCACTCAAATGCAATATTCTTTTTGACAAGTTCATTTAAAGGAGCAGCAATTGAACTAAAATTAGGCACAAATCTCCTATAGAAACTAGCTAATCCATGAAAACTACTAACTTCAGATGCATTTTTAGGAGTTAGCTAATCTTTAATAGCCTTGATTTTCCCATCATCATCTTAGACTCCTTTACTACTAATAAAGAAACCAAGAAAGATAACCTTGTCCAAAGAAAAAGATCACTTTTTCACATTTACTTGCAAATTTTCTTTTCTCAAAATGTCAAAGACAAGTCTCAAACGATGCAAATGTTTATCCATGTTGCTGCTATAAATCAATATATCATTAAAATACACAACAACAAATTTTCTAATGAAAGATCTCAACACATGCTTCATTAAGTGTATGAAAGTACTTGGTGCATTTGTGAGCCCAAATGGTATCACCTTCCATTCATACAATCCATATTTAGTTTTGAAAGCAGTTTTCCACTCATCTTTAATTTTCATTCTAATTTGATGGTAACCACTTTTCAAATCAATTTTGGAAAATATGCATGCACCATGTAACTCATCAAGCATGTCACCTAGTCTAGGAATGGAATGTCTATACTTTACAGTGATTTTGTTTATGGCTCTGCAATCCACACACATGCTATAGCTCCCATTCTTTTTAGGTACTAGCAATACTGGCACAACACTAATGTCTATACTTTACAGTGATTTTGTTTATGGCTCTGCAATCCACAAACATGTGATAGCTCCCATCCTTTTTAGGTACTAGCAACACTGGCACAACACTCGGACTCATGCTTTCCCTTGAATATCCCTTCTCTAAAAGCTCCTCCACTTGCTTCTATAGCTCCTTTGTTTCTTCAGGATTGCTTTTGTATGTAGGTCTATTCAGTATTTGTGCTCCAGGTACAAGATCAATTTGGTGCTCAATATCTCTGATGGGTGGTAATCCTAGAGGTAACTCATCTGGAAAGACATCTTCATATTCCTATAAAAGGTAAACAACAACACTAGGAATGGAAGGGTCAATATTAGAAATAGATAAACAATTCTCTTTATACATTAGCAAAAATAATGGCATCCCCACACACAAAGATTCTTTCACCTCTCTCCCTTTAGCATACAAGCTTACTTTTCTCTCTTTGCTTTCCTTTTGTCCTGAGCCTTGTCCCTCCTTCTTGGGATCTTTCTTCTCATGTTTTCTCTTTCCCTCATCTCTCATTTTACCACTAGATGGCTTAGCCTCTCCTTCATTTTCACTCACAGTCACTTTTGCCTCACTTATGGACTTCATAATGTTCATTTGGTCTTGGTGAGTTTGAGAAGGTGTTAATAGCAGTAAGGTGACCTTTCAACCATCCTTCATGAAGGTAATGGTGTTCTTTTGGCCTTCTATACTAGCATCTTTATCAAACAACCATGGTCTCCCAAGTAGCAAATGTGTAGCTTGCATAAGTATCACATCACAATAGAGCTCATCATGATATTTACCTATGGTGAATGGAACAATACATTGCTTGGTCACTTTCACCTTTGCACAATTATTCAACCATTGTTGTCCATAAGGTTTAGGATATTTGAAAGTGGGCAGCCCCAACTTCTCTACCGTAAGTGAGCTAGCTATATTACATCAACTTCCACCATCCATAATAACACTACAATGCTTGTCCTTTACTTTGCACCTAGTGTGGAAGGTGTTCTCCCTTTGTAATAGCTTCTCATCCTTCTCTTCCTTTGCTTGTATGGTCAACATGTGCATGGTCATAAGAACATTAGCTTCATACACCTCTGCTCAATATGCACCTTCATTATCATCATCCTTATCTTGCACTTCCTCCCTCTTTTCCTTACTCTTTAACTCTCCATCATCAGTAAAGATCATTACTCTTTTATTAGGGCATTAGGAAGCAATGTTCCCATTCCCTAAACACATGAAATGTAACATCCTCACATTTACCCTCAAATTTACCCATACACTTTGCATAGTTAATTATATGGAAAGTAGAATTTAATTATGGAGGCACATACCATGAAACTTATCATGTAAATGTTGGTATGAAATTACTTTCAAACATATTATGTAAATTGGTCATAAAGTAATTGATAAGTTGAGGGGTAATCAAGGGATAAGAGGATTGACTTGAACAAATTAATAAGTTATGGGGAAGAATAGAAATATTAGAAAAAAAAAGAAAAGAATCAACAAATAGAAATTTGAAAACTCACCATTAACCAGTGGACAAAGCTAAGGACCATTGGATAAAAACCAAAAGAATTCTCTTATCTTCTTCACTTTCAGTTGGCCAGCCAACATACTCAACCATTTCTCTTTTCTTTTGCTTTTCTTCCACAACCAATTCTCTCAAAAATCTGAGGTAGAGAAACTAAGCCAACCCATAGATCTTACCAATTTTGAAGATTTAGGTGAAGGGAGCAAGGAAAGCTTAGAGATTCAAAGTTGAGGAGACTTTTCCTTGAAAGATTTGTGGAGAGTTGAAGGAAGGCAAGAGTGATACACCTGTATTATATAGATGTTTTTAAGTATATTTGTATAGTATTTCATAGCATTTAGATAGGTAATTTCATGCATAATCATTAAATTCATTAACTTTTGTAAATTTCATTACTCTGCACTAAATTCTATATTTTTTTTGCATATTTTTAGGTGTTTTGAGGGAGTTCCAAAGCATAGGAGTAAAGAAGGAAGCTTGAAAAAACTCAAGGAGAAGAGCATTATTGTTGATACACTTTACACGGGTCGTGTAAATACACCACAGACCCGTGTAACTTGCTGCCAAGAGAAAAGCCAAAGAAGTCAAAGAAGAAAAATAGTACACGGGCCGTGTAACACGACCCGTGTAACCTATGGAGACCCATGTAAGATTTTGCCTAGCAAAGCTTGAAGAATTCCCAAAAGAACAGCAGAACACGAGCCGTGTAATTGGACTCATGTAACTAGCTAAAACCCGTGTAATTTTCTGTCCAAATACGAGATATAGCTTTCAAGTTCCAGTAAATTACACGCCCTTGGGTCGTGTAGTGGCACACGAGCCATGTATCAGCCGATAACCAGTTTCTTGATTTGATTCCAGCTTTAGTTTTTGCACTTAGAGCAGACTTTTGATGCCATTAGGACTCTCAAAACCTAACCCTAGAACACTAAATATAAATAGAAGCAGCAGAAAATAGAGAAAAAGATTCTAGATTCGATCACCGCATACATTTTCATCATTCTTTTTAAGCCGTTTTGAAGAACAGTGCATTAGCATCAAGGAGGAGCCCTCAGCTGAAGTTCCACAAGTTCAAAGCTACAGATTTTCTTCGATTCTTTTATTCTATTTTTTTAGGTTGCTTTTATGTTCTTTTATTTCACTTTTATCATGTTTGCTAAACTCACCATGAGTGAGTAGTTTCTTTATTCTGGAATTAGGAGAGTAACGCTTATAATTATTATTATGGACAAATATTGAGTTTTATTTATTGGATTTGCATTTTATTTTTTGATTTAATGTTCTGTATTCTTAATGCATGCTATGTACCGGTACCCACTTAGACATGATATAAGATACTAATTGAAGAACTGAAAGGTGAAGGTTAGTATTGAAAAATCGAAATATTGAACTTAGGAAATCTGACCTAGAGATAGGCTGAAATTCTTCTTGGAATTTCATAATTAATCATAGATCTTAAAGGGTTTTTATTAGGACTAATCACCAACGAAAGTAGGGTTTAGCTCTAATTGAAACACACCTTAGGTACCTTGAGAAAGGACCTAAGATACCTTAGGATTAATTTCCATCAAAGTAATGATCCTCAATCCAATGAATAGACAAGATTGAATCCATAATAAGATTAAAGTGTGAAATCTTAATTCTGGAATTGTTTTAATAGATTGTTTCACTTTAAGTTCATTGTTCTCTTAGTTTTTAGCACTCAAGATAAATTAGATTCACTCTCCCATTATATTCGGTAGCCTAGACAGTCATAATTGCTCTGTAACTTGGTACTTTCTAATTAAATTTCTCATGAGATGACACTCTACTCATTACTTTATCACTTGTTAGCGATTCGTGCACTTGCGAGGTTGTAAAACCATCAAACAAAGGGCAACAGCTAGTTTTCATCAAGGTTAGTGCTATAACCTTCTTCTTTTATCAAGTTTTGGTAGGAGTTTCTTGGATACACTAAGCTAGAAGTGATTTGGAACTTAAAAGAGTGTTGAAAACCCTAGTCTACCAGTAAGGGATAACAAGATCAGATTTCTTAAAAACTTCATAACTTGAGCTAGGATTATTGGATTTTGGTGATCTTTATGTCAATGGAAATTTTAGAGAGTGCTCTACAACTTTTTAGTTTCGTGCAAACCCTAATTCCTCTGTTAAGATGAGCTTTTAGAGCAAAATTTTTTATTACTTGGAATTAGAAAACTGCCCTAGAAATTTTCCAGAATAAGACACTTGATTTTAAAAATCTACAGAACTTGAAATAAAGTGATTCTTGAACCATTGGAAAGCTTATTGAATGCTCTACAGCTTTGTAGTTATGATAAAAAATTGATTTTGTTGGCTGCATAGTGAAATTCTTGCATTTCCTATTACTGCTTTGACTGTGACTGGAGTCCAAGACAGTTTGCATATTTTCATTCATAACTTGAGTTGTCGCCCTGATTTTGGGATGATTTAAACTGGAAATTGAAAGGAATATATGAAAGTTGAATTCTGGAGAATATGATGATGATACCTTGTTTCTATGATTTTTAGTGAAATTTCAAAGTGACTGCTCCTGTTGTCCAGTTTAACTGGAGTTGGGAAAATTTATGATTTTCATGGCAGTTGTTCTATATGAGTTGTGAATGAAAAAGGGAATTTGTGAGCATGATTGATTGAATAAATTTTATGTAATGTTCATAATATGTATGCCCATTATAAGCCCAGAGCTAGGTGGCACGATGGGAAAATTAACTAGTCAATGCTTGAAATTGTGCACAATTACATGGCTTCATGTAATGATATAGTTACTTGGCTTCATGCCATGAGATGATTACTTAGCTTTATGCCATGATATGGTTCTTGGCTTTATGCCATGATATGATTACTTGTCACTTGAGTCATCTAGGCATTGTAATTGGGCTAATGAAACGAATGAAAAGAGGCATGTAAAGAATTATTCATGACACTATGTACTATAATTATAATTATTTTATGTGATTAATTGCTATGTCATATTCCATTGTTTGTGTGGGAGTGCATTTATTACTATTGAACTAAAGCTAGTAGACACATTTTTCATGAGACTATGTATGTTTAGCTTGCACACATATGGCATGATGTGTTACTTTTAAGTTATAGCACCACTAAGCATTCTGTTTAGCGAAGAGTTGTTTGAACTTTTCATAGATAATAAAGGTAAAGATCAAGAACAGACACGGGGGTGAAGGCCAAGAGAGATATTTTGCTCAAGACAAGAGAAGACATGGTGTGATTTTTGTACACATTAGAAGATTACATTGTACTAGGTATTTTGATTTGGGAATGTAATCCTTTAATGTGCAATTATTTAAATTGTATAAATTACATGGATGTGAAAAACAAGTCTTGTGTTTGTAAATATTTTCATATATGATATAAGGAGAATTTCTCAAGTATATTAAATTATTCTATTGGATGAGATGTTATATACCATAATAGTATTGTGATGTAGGTTGTGAATGAAACCATATAGATATCACATGTGTAGTGGATTGATGTGATAAATGTGGACAGGGATATTCACAGGTTACTTACAATTATTAAAATATTAAGGAAAACTCTGTCTAGTTTCTGTTAGAAAATTTAAATTAAATTTCACAAATTTGAGAAGTTTCAAATAAATGAAACGTTTATTAATTAATCTACTTACGGTTTAAATAAATTGACAAATTTGTAAATCTCTTTTTATTTTCTTCAATTGAAGCATAAATGGGAATTAAAGTAAACTAAGCCTCACCTTGGGGAGAGAGTGTTAACCCTAAAGATATACTCTTGGGTGTGTCTCGGGGGCATATACACATTGCTCTAGCTGCATATAGGGTTTGAGTGTTACGTGTTAAATTCTCTAGTAGATGTGTGGTTCGAGGATGAACCAGGCAGAAGCTGGTGGGCCTGTGACGACCCTACCTGGAAAAGCGGTCCAATAACGGCAAGGAGTGTCTTGAGAGAGTAAAATCCCGACAAACTTCTAGGATGGCGAGGTTACCTAGGGTAGTGGAATACGAGGCACAGGAATGAATCGAATTATACATTGAAATGGGCAAAACTAATCACTAGAAGCGCCTTTTGGTGGAATAGCCTACAGAGTTGGAAGAACTCTAGGGTTAAGCATGCTCACTTGAGAGAAATGCTAGGACGGGTGACCTCTTAGGAAGTTCTCCATTCTACCTATGGGACAAAATTGTAAGGCTCAGGATGGGGTGGGCCAAAGTGGATAATTCCTCTAGTGGTTGGAGCAAGGGAGTTACATGAAACACTTTATGTTCCTACTTCTTTGTGTGGCATTTGAGGCAGTAGAAGTGGTGTTTTTCTCCTTCCCCTCAAATTTCTCTTTTCCCTTCCTCTCTTTGGTGTGACTAGGGGTAGTTTTCTCAACCTTAGCCTTAGAATCAGTATTCGGCTTCCATGTAGGTTTGGAGGCCGAATATGCAATTCCCCCATACTTAGCCAAGTGCTTCTTCTCAAGTTGTTTTTCCACCTTCATGGCCATTTGCACTAGCTCATTCAAATTCGCATAGTGGTGTAACTCCATTATGTTAGCAATTTCTAGATTAAGCCCACTATGAAACCTAGCCATGGTAGCTTCGGTATCCTCCTCAATATTAGCCCTAATCATAGCCATCTCCATAACTTTGTGATAGTCCTCCACACTTTTGGAACCTTAAGTTAGTCTTTAAAGTCTTTGACGCAACTCCCTAATATAGTATGGTGGTACAAACCTATCCCTCATCACATCTTTCATGTCTTCCTAAGTCCAGATTGCTCTAGCTCCATTTCTTCTCCTATGGGCTTACACTTGATCCCACCATACTATTGCATAATCCTTAAATTCCACGGCTACCAATTTTACCTTCTTCTCTTCGGTGCAATTGTGGCAATCAAAGATCAAGTCAACTTACCTCTCCCATTCTAAGTACACATCCGGGTCATTCTTACCAAAGAATGTTAGAATTTTCATTTTGATACTTCCCACATTGCTATCCAATCTCTCCTTTTCACCATGGTACTCATTTGGTCTCCTCCCCCATACTTTATCATCCCTAGTTACCCATCCTCCTCTTTTTCCTCTCATCCCTCTTCCTCTTGGTGGCCTAACTCCTCTATTACCAAAGTGATATGGTTGATCTTCATCAAATTCAAATTCTACCCAATCTTTCTCATCTGGATCCTCTTCCTAGTCATGGTCATATTGTTCCTCTCTTACATTTTCTCTCCTACCTTTCCCACTTCCACCCAAATTCAACCTTTCCACACCTTCCTCTTCTCTCTCCCCATTTCGGTTCCTATCTTTGTTGCCCCTCCTCAATTCAATTCTAAGTCCCTCAATGGAATCTTGAAGATTATTCAAAACCATAGCAAACCGATCAAATCTTTATGCTACTAATGACATCTCCAAATCATCACTAATGACATCTCTGGCCCTATTAGTTTCCTTGTATTCCCTTACTTGTGACATTTTGGTACCTACAAGAAAAATGAGTTAGTACAAATGGCTCGCACTCACAAAGTGTTTGATCACTCAATTTTAGACTTTTACCCTTTTAGATTTTCACACACTCTAGCGTTTTACCACTGAATGTTCTTGTACCACAAGTTTCACTTTTGAACCCAAATTATGTAACATAACCAAGTCACAAAATATGGTACTAAATTATACTCAAGTGACAATTATGGAACAATACGTATAGGAAAGAATATGTATGTAACACCAAAGCCAAAAATAATGTTAGACACCAAATTAGAATTTAATGCAACAAGGATACAACAATAGGTTTTGAGGTGCTATCCAAATTAAGTCTTATGATGCCAATCAAATCCCAATTGTATATTAGGTCTATGGTAGTCCTAAGATGCTATGTCCAACAATTTAATTATTCAAGTCCTTCAAAGGGCATAATTGGGCTTGACCAATTCCTTTGTACTTTCTTTCTTTTTTCTTTTTTCTTTTTATCCTTTTCTTTCTTTTACACAACTTTTGTAGTTAGGGAATTTAGTTTCTGCCCCTAACTCAAGTGTTTCTTTCTTTCTATTTTTCACAAGTCAAGGCCGTGAATGAATGTCCAAGCTAAATGGTCAATGTTCAGTTTTTATCTAAGGTCATAACTTATGTCCTTTGTTTAGGTGTCCCACAACTTCTACAATAATGTTCAAGTCACAATTTCATCCACAACAATAAGAACATAAACGGTCATGCAAGAAAGATGCAAATAAGTTAAAGAAAGGCACTAGGAAGAGTGAAACACAAATTATAACACCCTCACCGTAGATAATCGGTACGTTCTACTGTTCCGACGACTAACATCTGTTCGAACAGTCAGAATGCTTGGAACTACATTTAAATGATAGTAAGGAGATATAAAATGATGGAATACATGATAAAAAAATACAAGAAAAATTACGAAAAAATAAAAGACACGAAATGAAATTAGGTTAAAAGAGCCGTGTCCCGAACCCGCGAGGAATCCTAGAAAATAATTTTCGGGATTTAATTAAAAATTTATTAAGGTATAAATGACATTAGAAATATCAAAGAAAATTCTAATTAATTGGTAAAGGTGAAAATGAAAATAAGATAGACAGTATAAAAGAATTAAGGGGGACCGTCGGATTAGGGATTTGATCGGTATTACCCAAAAAATGGGACTTAACCCGAAGAGGGGCATTTTGGTCATTGATACCTAAAGTTGAATTTTGACCAAAAAGTCCATTAAAAATGAGTGGTATTAAATTTAGAAAACCCCATAAAAATCCCATGAAATTATGAAATTACATGTAGTGTAATTAAAGGAACCTAAGTGGGGTTAATTAGAATTTTTAAAACCCTAGATTTTTATATTATTAAACTACGTTAGTGGGGGGTATAAGTAGCCATAAGTGGACCGAATTTTCTACTAACTCGCTTTATCTTCTTCAACCTTCTCACCCTAGCTGAATTGAAGCTCTCCATTTCTCCTCCATGGGCATCCCACATGCAAGCTCCATTTCACCATCTTTATGCCATAATTTCTTGCAAGTCCCTTCATGAAAAGTGATCCTCACATCATGGGAAAGCTATAGGTAGCAAAAGGAAGGAGTAATTTTGAGGTTTTACAAGCTTAGAATTCTCACAAGTTAAGGTTAGTGCATAATTTCTCCCCCTTTCTTAGTGATATGTTGAACTAAAGTTAAATTGAGTTGAAATGCTAAAGAAATTTGAGAAATTGATGGGTAATTTTGGGGTTCCCCAATTCGGCAGCCATGGGACATTTGGGGAATTGATTTGTTTTTACATGAATATGGTGATTAGTAATGTTAATTAAGGTAATTAAATGAATTAGGATAAATTAGTATGTGGGTGTTTGAGGTTTAATTATGAATTAGGGTTTGCAACCATGAATTTGGGGATTTTGTTTGAGGCTTGAAACTGTTCAATTGGCAGCTTTAATAAGCATGGTTATTGATGAATTTATACATAGAATTGGTGAATTATAATGTTGATTAAGGTGACAAAGAGTATAAGAATTTTATTGCATGTATATTGTTGATTTTGACACTCTAAATTAGGGCTTTGAACCAATTATGAGTAACTAGTGATACTGCCCAAATTTGGCAGCCTTGAGGAGCTTAGGAGATAGGTAATTTCATGAATTAAATAGTGAATTATGGTGTCCATGGATATATGGAAGTAAATTCGGCATTGATAGTTGATATTTCATGTGCTAGCCAATTTTTTTCATGTGCATATTGTTGTCGACTTGACCAATTAGATTAGGGTCTTGCATTGACTATTATAGGCTTGTGTATACTGCTGGAATTGATTGAATTGAGATGAATTAGTGATATTGTAAGTGCCATGAATGCATATTTGAAGTTTGGGAGATGGAGAAATGAATATTGGGAGTGTTCTTTTGTGCAGGTTGTGGAATTATTGAAAACAGTGTGTAAATTGAGTTAGAATTGACCTTGTGTGACTTCAATTGGTATGAGGCCAATTGGAAGTTAAAAATGACCTAAAATAATCCATTTTTCATGTAGAAGTCATATCCAAAATCTACCTAAAAAGTGACCAAAATCCTGTCCTAATCCGGATTGCCCTTTTAGTGAACCCATAATTTTGACCAAATAAATAGTGTTTATTCATTTGGTTATATCTTACTGTAGACAGGTCCAAATGATGTGAAATTTATACCATTGGAAAGCTTAGACATAGGGCTACAACTTTTGCGAGGATCACAGAGCTTAGAAATGCCATTAACCAAGTCAAATTGCTTGCCCAAGTTTGGGTACCAAAACTATCCAGAACCAATGCAACCCAGAATTGCCAAATAAAGGCCACTTGACCAGTTTTTGGTAAAGAGACCATAACTTGGTCCATAGAACTCCAAATGACATGAAATCAATGCTAAAATTTCAATAAGACATAGGCCTATAATAATGGTATTTTGACCAAAACACAGAAATTAATGAAACTAGGTCAGTTAACTTGATTAAATTGGCATACCAATTCTGGAAATGGTATAAATGACCATTAACTCTAGAATAGTATCTTAAGCATATCTCCCACTAGAAATCTTCAATTGAAATGAACCATACCATTCTGGAAAGCTAAGAAAAAGTCCTTCAACTTTGTTTAAGACATTTTCCTCAACCTATGAATGTAAGAAGCTTAAATATTGGGTCGAAGCTTAAATATTTGAAATCCTGTTACTATAAGACACTTGAGTCCAGGTTAATAATTTGACTATAAATAATTATACATGACTTGAAAAATCACAATAAAAAATTTTGAGTGACCATAAGACATAGCGTAACAAATCCTATGTAGAACATTAGGCCTAAATGTTACTACAAGCTATCCAAATAAATTGGTTAAATTCAATACCAAAACTGCCTAGATAAGGAACCAGAATTTACAACTGAACCAATTTTGGTTATTTGACCATAACTTGAGTTATACAAATCCAAATGACATGATTCAAAAAGGAAAATAAAGAGAAGACATAGAAGAACAACTTCCATTGAGGAAGTGTGGCCAAATAATAGCCACAAGTTGCTCAATTTGATATGCAAAAACAAGATAGTAAAGCTGAACCTAAAGAAAGGTTCTTGAAATAACTTATTGACTTATCCCTAATAAGTCACTACATGCTAAATTACATGAAATGGGTATGTGGGATTCATTTTCCCACTATACATTGATATGAAAATTCTATTATCATTATACACTAAATTACATGAAACAGAAATGTGTGACCCTTTTTCCCACAATACATGAACATGAAAATTTAGATAAATAATTATTAGTGCTTAATTGCCCATAGTAAACCTAGGCATATATATATAGTTGGATCGATTGATATACCAATTAAGGAATACAGATAGCAGTATTGCCTACATGAATACGCCTACACAGATAGGCCTACATGAATACGCCTGCACAGATAAGCCTACATGAATGACATGATAGATGCCATTGTGCATAATTGTATTTCTGGCTTTAAAAGCCTGCCCACTGGCCTTGTGCCTGACATGACAGATGTATACTAGACAGACATACGATTGTCTAACCAGTATACTCCAGTGTATCTAGCATTATAGTCTGTTATAGGTTACTTGGGCATTGATATAATTTTAAAAGACAGAATGAAACCAATGAATGGATAAGATACTGATAATTAATTTAGTTCCAAAGTATAGAAAAGTTATAAATGACTTAGACTATATAAGAAATGAACAGAAAAGATACTGATAAATCTAACTATTCTCAAAGTGTAGAAAATTTATTAATGTCTTAGAATTGATGACAATTTCCCTGATATGAGTTTAAGGAGACTGAAAATGAAATATATGCACATATAAGATCCTGATAAGTAAATTATTCCCAAGGTGCAGTAAAATATGCAAATGACCTAGAATTACAAAAGTTTACACAGAATTAGTATTTATAATTATTTAGTTGAATTTCTTTAAGATTATGCACCACTAAGCAATTTGCTTAGCGCATTGGATTTTCCATCGCGTAGAACTGGATATCAGCAGCCGCAACAGCAATAGCCACCACAGTAGTGTTCGGACAGAGCTCTAATCAGATCTACCACCGTCTAGAGTTATCTCACCAGTCTTTTGTATTTTGGTAGAGCCCATGTATAGACTAGTATTTTGATTCATTGTGTATAATCATGATGTAATTACTAGTTTGTGATGTAAATAAAAATTGTAATTATATATATTTTGGGTTGTAAATAAAGTTATGAATTTCTAAATATGAATTTCTATATGAATGAATGAACTTGAAATTGTATGAGCAGAAATGATATGATATGACATGTAGAGATATGAAATTATTTTAACAGATAACTAGTGGATCCCGCCATATGTTAATTAAATAGAGGAGGTTCTACCCGGGTATCCACAGAACTTAAATTGTGACAAAAAAAAATTTCACCACATGTTTTCTATAAGTTTAAAATTAACAATGAACATGACAGCATAAGATAGGGTGCTCCGACACTGAATGTGAACTCCTTGCTCTACTGTACTGTAGACGGGTGAGGGATGTTACACTAATGACAATAAGGAAAATATGACAAGAGCATATTTTGACTCTTAAAAATACTAAGAACCAAGAATAAGTTACTGGCAAAAAAAAATGACCAGGTTATGGTTGTTGATTCTTTGAGTTTTTAAAGAAGTTTTGTAGGAAAAGAATAAGAAAAGCTAAACACAAAATGTGAGGTTTCTAACACCACACAAAAAAAACACAACACAAGAATGATGTTCTAGCCAAAGCTTGAACACCAAGAACTCACAATAGGCTGGTCAGGTTTGGTTCCAAAAGAAAACCACACCTCTTTTGGGTTCCAACTTCAACAAAACACAAAGAAAGGAAGAAGAACACTTACTTGGTTGAGGAAGCCAAAAGCTCTGATACCACTTGATGAAAACCTAGCTAAATTGCTAAGGAAGGGTATGTTAGGTTTAGCCAAGCATGAAGGATCTATTCCAGCAACCAAGATTAACTCCATTAACTTAACACACTTAAACATTACCAAACACACTCAAACATACACTTAAACATTACCAAACAAACCACAACACTAATTTGGAGGAGATAAACCTTGAATATATTAACTTAAAAAAATAGATTGCAAAGAGTCAAAGCACTTGAAATAAAATGGCACCTGTACTAAGTAATCTCAAGTGTATGCTTAAGACAATACAAGTGATAAACTTATATTGAATCTAAGTTCTAGGTGGAACTTAACAAAGAACATAACCTCACTTAAGAGTATTTGAGCTTAAGCTCTTATAAGCTCTCTCTAATGGAGTTCTCAAAACATAAAACCTGATCTGAAAATTGACAAAATGAAGAAGAATGAGTTTATATGGTTGTTTAGCCAAGCATGGCAAATGCCTAATGGTCCATGCTTGGCTGGTTATTACATAAAACTTTTCTTTAAATGTTTGAATAACTTAACTACAAAAGGACTTGTAAACAGATTTGGAAAATTAGCTTTTACTAAAAATGCAAAAGGGTTGGATAATGACATTTTCCACTCATCACTTGTACAATGGATAATAACTTGAACCAAAGTGGTAGGTGAGCATGCTAACACATCATCCACATGTGCTACCACCTAATCCAATCGGCCATGTCACCATCCACATGGCATGCCAAGTCAGCAAGCCTCCAAATAGCTTCCTCTTAATTCGACCATGCTAGGATCACCTTGAATATGTAGCTGCAATATTGTAAAGCACTCCAATTGACTCTCCATAGTATTGGCTAAATGTGATAGAGCTTCTTGCTCCATCATTAGTGCTTGAAAAGCTTTGGCTCTTGACCTTGTTATGGCTCCTTTGAATTGTGGTACTTCAAGGTCCACCATGATGTCCTCATCACTGGTTATGAGTTTGGTCTAACCCATAGAGTTGGGTTGTGACAAATTTGGTATCAGAGTTTAGGCTCTAGATTCATGGGAAAGTATTTGCCTAGAGCTATCACAGGCAGAGTATAGGATCTTGTTTCGTCTTCTTCGGTAATTCCTTATTTCTAGACTCTACATTATTCCTTGGGTAGTATAAGAGTCCTTAAATTTAGTGTCTTGATTTTCGTGGAATACATGATGATGTGAACTAGAGTTAGCAGACATGTTGAAGTCTGCCATGGAGATATGTACTCTAAGAAATGTAGTATTTTTGTTAGAATAGGGATAATTGGTGTGCCTACCTAGTGCAAGACACAAGTAAATAAAGATGAGTTATAGTTAGTAGTACCTGTTAGCGATTTTATCAATGGATAGCAAATAGGGCCAGCAGTTTGTAGTATCGATGGAGTTAGAGAGATAAGAGGTTGGGAAACATGATTTGTTAGGATGTACTATAGTAATCTATGTAATGCTCTCATTGTCTATGCTGTAAGCTACAGATTGTAGTACTAACATCAGATTATTGTGTAGAACTACGTGCATCTCTAATATGTTCTACATGGATGTTTGCAGTTAGCTTTTGTTTGGTATGGTTATACCTAAACTAAAGTTTTATTTCTGTAAAGGAGTTTAGCACTCCTAGATAGGGGTTTAAAACTCTTGAGCTAGAGTATTAAAGATCATAGTTGGGTGGTAATTGAAGTTAGTGACTTGGTCACCCTCACATCAACTAAAGTTATATCAGGAGCTGCCATAAAATTAGAGATTTCAATTTGGTCATAGAATAAAGGTAGCACCTATAGAGTGGATCCATCTGGTCTCCGGTGCGCAGTCTTGGACAGTTTTGGCATTTAGATGGACATTTTACCTAAAGTTTAGTGAACATAGTATCTCCGTTATGTGGCAACAAGGCGCAGAATATAACTTTGCTCCTAAAAGGAGACAAGATGCCATAACTGATGTTCATAGCCTGTGAAATGACGTTTTAGGAAGTTTGCAGTATGTTAAGAGAGCAGATAACCTTATAAGGTTGTGGTGATGTGGCTGATGTAACATCTCTTTTACAGTCAGTTGTGCTGCAGAATATAGTCTTATCCTTTTAGGAAAGACAGAAGGTTACTACTAGTGAAGGTGACTATGGGATAATGTCCCAGATGGGACTGTAGAGTATGGTAGAGAGTTGTTGGCTCAGGTATTCTAGAAAGGGTATAAGTTTCACTATAGGAGTCATAAGTGATTAGATCATGATTGATATCAAGTTTTTGAATTTAATGTTGAGTTTTGGTACCCAATATTTTAAGTCTTAGCTAATTGAGTGGAAATGGGAAAATAACATCCTTGTAGGTAGTAAAGGGTAGTCTGTAGACTAATGGACAGGAATAAAGATTTGCACAGTGAATGCGCAACTGCTATTTCTTGAGTTTTTTCTCAGTTTCTTATTACTCAAGACAAGAGTATACTCCAAGCAGAGGAAAAGGTAAAGGTAGTAGGTCAGTAGAGATAAATCGTAGGATATTAGTAGATAAAGGAAGGTTAAAATAGTCATTTCAAATGTAGCAGGAGAGATAACTTGAATGCCAATGGAAGTACTATTTAGAGTGGTCAAAGGACCAATTCAAAGTAACATCAAGGTGTAGATGACTTAGTAGAGACAGTGAAAAGATACAAGTTTCTGATATGACAATCAAGTCAAGAAAGAGAATAGAGATAAAGAATAAAATAGTTAAAGTTTGGATTTGGGTAAGATAAAAAGAGTTGGCTAAAGAACAAATTAAAAAGATCAAATTAGAATAAGATTAGGAAGATTAGAGTCAAGAAATAGAGGAGGCAAAGTGCGGTTCTAAGAAAGGTAAACAAGATAAACAGAAAAGTAAGAATAGATAGCTTAGAAAAGGATGGCATTAGGGAGAACATTTGTCAGGGTATAGAACCCAGAAGTGCAGGCCTTAAAGCAAGTTGTAGTTAGTGTAGTATTAGGAGCCAAAACATGAAGCTCAGAGTTATAGGATCTGGATTAGACTTTGTCTATTTTCTATCTCCAAGTTAGAATAAGGGGCAATAGGACAAGGACCTTTTTGATTGTTGATAATATGAGGAAAGTTAGGTGAGGTATGCAACTGAAGTTGGTAATAGCTGGAGAGTGTGCAATGGTAACTTAAACTGTCTTATCAGACAAAGAAGCAAAGTCAGTAGGAAGTAAGTTGAATGAAAGTCAACCTAATAGATTCAAATATGCATGATGAGAGAAAAGAATAAAGGATAAATGACACAGAGGTTTGATGTTAGAATTCAGAATGGCGAAACAGTAGTTGTAGAGTCTGTAAGCGAAGGTTAGGCAGGCATTTTTAATGTGACAACAGGTTAACTATGTAAGTAAACATAAATGAAAACATGATAATAGATAGCAGAAAACTAGTAAATAACAAGATAGGTATAGACATTACTCATAAGTTATTAGGAATTACAAGGATCAAAGAAATGATTATTGATAAGATTAGAGTTAGTTCTGGGAGAAACTGTTAGAGAGAGGTATCTTTTAGAATGTAGCAAAAATCAGGGGTGCAATACGAATGATGATAAGTAAGAAATATAGATTGAGTATAAGCAAGGTTAATAAATTATAAAAAGTAAAGTCAGGCAGAATGGTGGTACAATAGAGGGCTAGTGCGATTGATACCTTATAGGTAGAGCATAATTTTTGCAAGGAGATGATAAAATTTGAAGAGGAAAACCAAGAGACATGGGTTAAACATTATTATATGGACAATCATATGTAATTGACTATAGGAGCATATTTCTCCTTCTCTTTAAGTTTAGCTCATGCTTTTGGCTCTATAAGGTTATATAAGGAATGGATACTAGGTCAAGATAACCCAGTTATTTGAGAATTTGGTAGGCATCAGTTCTTACACAATATCCTGATATGGAAATGACAGTGACCTAAAGTCAAGGATGGATGGATAGTCAGGGTAGTGAAAGGAGTCAGATCTAGTTATAAAAACTTGTAGCCCTTCTGAACTATAAGTTGGAGGGAGTGCTATCTGCAAATGAAATTCAATGGATGAAACTTTTGTTGATGGGTAAATTTGAGGCTGAAGTTTGGAAGGCTATGGGCAGTAGGGGTGGCTATATCAAGGAGAATGAACATGTGAAATATCTTATCTGTGATTGTGGTACAACACACATTTCCCTTTGCCATGCTAGTTTTAATGGAACTTATAGGTTAAAGAGTCCCTACCTAATAATGATGAGCAATTTCCTACAAAGGATAGTAGGGAATAATAATGTTTTGATGGTCAAGTTAGGGAAGGAGGAACAATAGGAACCTTCCAAGGTGAATTGCATGTGTTGTAAAGCATGAGCAGTGGGTCCACTCTACAGTGTTATAAAACATAAAAGATGTGTTGGTAGGAACAAATCGCAACATTAAAATTTTAGAAGTAATGAAGCTAGCAATCATGTTAGACTAAGAAATTAATAAAATGTTAGAATTGATGATGGGATGGACATCTTCAAAGGAAAAGGCACAAAGGTGAAAAAGGAAAAGTTATGGGAAATGATAGGTTAAGAGAGTAGTGGAACCTCAATCTAAGTACATCAAACAGTAAGAAGTTTTAGGTTAAAGTCAAACAACTCTCATTCTAAAGGAATGGGAAATGATAAAGTTGTGCTAACTAGGTTGCTCTGGAATACATAAATTTTTGTCAGGTTAGAGAAAAGACCCAGTTCACTTTCCAATGTTGATAGATAATATGTGGATGTTCGGCACTTGGATGGAGCTATACACAGTTGGTTACATAAGATAGATCGGAGTTAGTACAAGGATGTCATGGCAAAAAAAAAAAAGGGCTAGAAGCTCATAATATCATGGAATTAAGGAGTATAGGTGCTTTAAGCATGAAGAAAGTCTTGCTTAAGCTTTAATGACCAACAGGATCAACTGTGATTTTAGGTAAGGTATGTGTAAAAGTAATTACTTCAAAAGGGCACTTCATAAGACATTGCAAATCAGGTCATATGAGTTAGATCTTTGTGCCACAAATATTGGTAATAAAAGGAAACAAATACTATAATTGCTAGATACCACAATAGGGTGCAGTAGAAGCATTGTGGGTAGTGATACACTTGTATTATATAGATATTTTTAAGTACGTTTGTATAATATTTCATAGCATTTAGAATAGTAATCTCATGCATAACCATTAATTTCATTAACTTTTGTAAATTCCATTGCCAAGCTCTAAATTCCATGTTTTCTGCATCATTTCAGATGTTTGGGTGAAGTCCCAGGGTATAAGAGTGCGGAAGGAAACTTGGAAAGGCCAAAGAATTGAGAAAAGCTGCTGATACACATTACACGGGTCATGTAACCAAAGCCGCAGACCTGTGTAACCTACTACCAAAAGAAAGCTAGAGAGCCAAGGAAGAAGCAAAAGTACACAGGTCATGTAATAAGACCCGTGTAAGCTATGGAGACCCATGTAAGTCTCTGCCAGGCACAGGCTTGAAGAATTTTCTAAGAACACAAGAACACGGATCGTGTAACTAGACCCGTGTGACTAGCGCTGTAACATCCTCCCTATACGTGTTCAGTACGTTCTATTGCTCCAGTAGTCAAATAACAGTTCAGGCAAGTCAGGATGTCTAGAACTATACTTCGATGATAGTGAACAGACATATAATGATGAAATAAATAAAAAGAAAATACAAGAAAAATCAAACAAAAATGAAAGAGAGAAAATGATGCTAAGTTAAATGAGCCGGCACCGCAGCGATGGGTGACTACACTGGGAAGGCCGTTGCTTGAGGATCATGAACCCTCTGAATTTAATTTTGAGACATAAATAAAGGTTTATTGAAATGTAATTGACACTAGAAATATCAAAGAAAAATTAATAGATTAGTACAAAGAAAATGAAAAATCGAGAAACAGACAAAAATCGGTGTTACCGAAAAATCGGGAATATAACCCGAAGTGGGGTATTTTGGTCATTTGACACATAGAGTTGCCTTTTGATCTCAATCTCCATTAAAAATAAATGATATTACACTTAGAAAATGTCAAAGAAAAATTAGAAAGTTAGTATAAACGAAAAATAAAAATTAAAGAAATCGGTGGTACAAGGAGTAAATCGGTCTTATCGAAAAAGTCCGAACTTGACCCTAAAAGGGGCATTTTGGTCAATTGACACATAGAGTTGACTTTTGACTTAAATGTCCATGAAAAATAAGTAGTATTATATTTTGAAAATTTAATGAAAAAATGAAATTCAAGATAACATGTAATTTAAGGGAATTGGAGGGCATAATTGCAATTAAAGGAAATCTTGAATGAATGTTATTTTTAATTGTGATTAGTGGGGCATTAGTGGAGTATATAAGGACCACTAGGAAATATTTTTCCACTATTCATCTTCTTCTTCATTATTCTTCTTTGCCGAATTGAAATTTCTCCAAGCTTCATCCATGGCCGCCCCATATACAAGCCTTCATCTACCCATCTTCAAGCCTTGATTTTCATAAGTTCCTTCATTAAACTTAGTCTATACATCATGGGCAGTATAATGGAAGGAAAAAGAAGAGGATTTGAAGAAGTTTTGGTGAAGCTCAAAAAAGGTTAGTGCTAGTTTTCCTTACCTCACTTAATTAAAATTTTTACTAAGGTTGAGATGAGTTGAATTATTGAAAAATTAGAAGGATTGGATGAATATTTAATGGTGATTGAATTTGGCAGCCATGGAACCTAAAGAGGTTTGAATTATCTTTACATGTATTTGATAGGAAATGATATTGATTAAGGTAATTAGAGGTCCTAGCAAATTAACTTTATGTATATGTTGAGATTGAGTGATTGAATTAGGAGTTTGAAAGAATTGTTGAAGACCTTGGATAATTGTTGAATTGGGGCAGCCTTGAGAAGCATGAAAATGGTTAATTTATGGATATTATTGTTGATTAATGATGCTCAATTTATGTGATTATAAGTGTTAAAATTTAATTATAAGAGTACATGTGAGGTTGACAATGTGAAAGTGGGTTTTGAACAAAATTTTGAAGACTTGGACAATTGAGCTTGAAATTAGCAGCCTATTAAATCATGAATTTGTGTGTGTGAATATGTAGTTTATTAATGAAATGTAATGGTGTTAAATTGTGGGCAGTATGTATAGTTAAAATGGAAGTGTTTGTGTGTAACATAAGTGTTGATGCACATTGAATTTGGGTGGATGTAAATGTTGAAGTTTAATGGTGTATTGTATGCCTTGTGCACTTGAGTATTCTGCCCAGAATTCTTCCTGGAATTGTGTACAATATATATATAGAAGTGCCATTGATTGAATATTGAAGTATTGGGAGGAGGATGATTCTTAAAAATTGGAAGTGTGATGTTCAAATGCAGGTTGTGTATGTTAGCAGCACTTAAATTAGGTCATAAGTGCAATATTGTGAACCCAATTGGTATGAGGCCAATGGGGAGTGAAACTAGACACCAAATAGGCCAACTTTCATGTAGAAATGTTGCCAAAATTCTGCCTATAAACTAACCTTAAAAAGTGGCCAAATCCGGATTAGTGCATTTAAGGCCTGAAAACTGACTATTGGGGCAGCATTAGTATTTAGGCCATAACTCACTCAAAACAAGTCCAATTGACCTGAAATTTTGACCATGAATAGTTAAGACCTATATCTACAAGTCTTATGAAGACACCCAAGCCCATAAATGACCATAAGCAAGTCAAAAAGCTTGCACAAGTTCGGGTCCAAAAACTGGCCGAACCTAAAATGACCTAAAATGACCAATTTTGATACATTCTGTCCAGCTTTAGTAAATTGACCATATCTTGGTCTACACAACTCAGAATGACCTGAAATTTTGCTCTGCATGCAATAAGACATAGACCTATAAGTTTTTAGTTTGGACCGAAACTTGAAAACCGAGGGAACTAGGTCGTCCGGCTAGATCAAAATAGTACACCGAAATCCGGTAAATTGCAATAAAATGCAATACACTTGGAAATGAAATTGGTAACATATACCAACACTAAAGGGCTATAAAATGTGACATATTTGTCATGACCCAACCTATGGGCCGGACCGGCATTAGGACCTGGGCCAGCCTAAAGCCCCCGAGGCCCGTAGTAAGCCTAACTGTTCATTAACCCAACTCTAAGGCCCATTTGGGCCCAATATCAAGAAAACAAACGGACAGAGTCCGGCCATAAAATGGACTTACCAACGGGGAGTTTTCGACTCACCCGACCTGTAAACACAATATATAGTCAATTGGGGAGCTCAACTCACCCTCCACATACTCATCAACATAATAATAAATGGGAGCTCAGCTCCCTCATCCAATCCATCAAACATGCATAGTATATTAGGTTTACAGGTCCCAAAATAATAATTTAGTTTACAGACCCAAATCAAATAAACATTTCTAACACATGCGGAAATTCTAAGATTTAACGAGTTTATACAAACAGTAATAATTGACCTGCGAGGGAGAAAGCAGGTTAACCTCAAAAATATCCTCCTGTGGCCTGTAAAAATTTTTGAACAGGAGTGAGCGTTCGACTCAGAGAGTAAAATATCAATTTTAACCATAATCTCTATAACTATCTAGAACTAATGCACCCTGTAGAGTGAAATGCAACATCAACAACATTTTCACATCATAACATCAAAAAGGTAATTTGGAGCACTCACACACCCTGTAGTATCAATCATAACATATGGGAGCTGATCCCTATACTGACTCTCTTAAATCCAACACGGTGCCGTGAATTACTCAAGCTCGGACTTCCACTTAATAACCAAATCGAGGGTCCCAGTGAATTACTCAAGCCGTGACTACCCCTCGAAGGATCGGGTCCCAGCGAATTACTCAAGCCGTGACTACCCCATCCTATCCATAGTCCACACCACATCACACGCACGCCAACGCACGCACACTGCTCCAAATTACCACAACAACATCCATGGCACATCAACAGTTATGAATGCAACATAAATCGTGCCTAGAGTTTAACTACATAAATATATGCATATAAGTGATGCATGGGCATGCTTGAACATATAATAATATCGAAATTACAATTAAAATTAATATTCTACTCACAGACTTGACGACAATCACTGTGGCGGCTGGGCGGAGGAAGAAGGCTGTCCCGGCTCACCTGACAATTATATTACAATTATTTAATACAATCTGACTCAATACAAACAAAGAAAAAGACCAATACGTCCTAAGTCGTGCCGAAAATCGTGAGTCTCCCTATACTTAGGACCTACCCAACCTGCAAAAGGGTTCAAAACACACTTCTATACTCAAAATCCATATATCCACAACTCAATCACATCACACAGCCCCTCCTGGGCCCATCAAATCAATCATTCATCACAATATGTAAAATTTCAATTTAGTCCTTATAATTGATCATTTTTGCAAAAACTGCACAAATAAGCTCTAAAAATTATAAAACTCTGCCCCGCGGTCCTTAGAAATATTACTAAGCTATTGCAAAAAGAATCGTAATTTTCTAAGCTACCACGAATATTTTATGAATTTTTAATCCTATTTAAGCACTAGAAAATTACGAAAAAGCAAGGCTCGGGTTTACCTTTGCCGATTCCGACTTCGGGAACGCGCTCGGGATGCCTGACAATGATGGGGTAGCCAAAACCTCGATCCAATTCAGAGACTTTTCCGGTAGCTGGTCTGTCTGGCCGAAAATTCACAGATCCGGACAACTGTCGAATTTTCGCGAATTGAGGATACCTACACGAAGCCCAATAATAATATATAAAAAATCAGGGGTGTTACAATATTGGTAACATTAGAATTGACTCACGTAGAGTGCATCAAGGGTCAATATTATAGGTTGACTAATGAAATGAATTGAAGGGAATAGTACCAAGAGAAATAGGATTTTAAGCTAGACAAATCTAGCACACAAAAATTGAGAAATTGACCAAATTTTGCACTAAAGGTGCAATCTGTCCAACTTTAGTAAATTGACCATATCTTGGTCTATACAACTCATAATGACCTGAAATTTTGCCCCGAGTGCAATAAGACATAGAGCTACAATTTTGCTTATTTGACCAGAAGCTAAAAATCAAGGGAAATAGGACTTTAAGCTAGACCAATCTAGCATGCTAAAATTGAAAATTGGTAATTACATAAAATGATGCTTGAAGTGATTTGGCAATGAATGCCAACTTGTAAAAAGGGTAAATTGCATTATATTGACAACATATTGCATTGTAAATTGTGACATGTTGATGCTAGAATTAACCTATCCATGATGCATAAAAAGGTCAGTAATTTTATTGACCAGTGAAAGGCATAAAGATGTATAAACCCTATGAATAAAGAATTAAATAAGTAACCTTATAATATGCCCTAATTTGTCTAGTTGACTAGTTTGGATAGGTTGGCATGCCAATAGGACTCTGACAGCTGTTCTGTAAATGACTTTATGTCATACTGTATTTTATGGCTTATTATGTCATACTATGATTTTAATAGCCTATGGCTATACAGATTGTGTTATTATACTCGGCTTAATGCCTGGTTGGTTATATGGCTTTTTAGCCACACTGTTTGCACACCGGGAGATACTTTGTGACCGATGGTGTGACGGCCCGAGGTACTAGGTACCCAGTGCTAGTATATCCATTTATCCAGTCTGGTCAGTGTATAGGCTACATGGGCAGTCAATTAAAACATTATTCAATTCAGGCAGCTAAGTTAAGTTAAGTATAATGAAATTTCAGTACAATTAAATTAAGTATTGAATGAATGAGTAAAAGAGATTAACAAAAGAAACATAACAAAAATATAAATTGCAGAACCGTAGGGACTTGAAATACAATACAGTTAGCATAATTTATATACTGGCTAGTATTACTGAAAAGTTATAAATTAAGCACTTCCAAAGAGAAACAGACTAGTATATAAGATCGTTGATACTAGAAATACCATACCAAATTAAATTGATTCCTAGATATCCTAAATGATGATTTATTTCTCTCTTTACTTGTATATATATTATTTCTTGTTATATTATTGCACCACTAAGCAGAAATGCTTAGCGCGATGGAATTGCTTCCTCGCGCAGGTACTGAAGGTAAAACCAGTAGATTGTCGATTGAGATTTTTGGAGTCCAGATCTGCAGAAGTGTTAGAAGAGTTCAAGATTGTCACCTCCTCAGCAATGCATGTAGATAGGGCTCATTTTACACATGTTATGTATATTGTTCATTCCTAGCACATTGTAAATTATTTGTATATCTTGTACAAAATAAACTCATGTAATTAACCTATGAATTATGGAAGCTACTCAAAGTAAGTATTTTAATATGTGAATTGAATTTGAGATATAATGGGATTGTACTTGTGAGTATTGAGATGTTGAAAATCTGATGAGATTTCTGAGAAATCTGGATACTGTATTGAGATACATTATGTTTGAAAATTTTTGTGTAACACCCTCACTGTAGCAACTCCGTACATTCTACTGTTCCGGTCACCGGTGTCGGTCCGGACAGCTAGAACGTCCGGAAAAATATTTAAACTAAAGCGAGGAACCATAATTAACCCAAATATTAATAAGAAAAATTTAGTAAAAATTTTAAAAATAAAATACAATAAAGTCAAATGAGCCGGTGCCCAAGCGATGGGTAACCCAGAGGGAAGTTGCGGTTCTCGCAACTAGGAGCCCTAGACCCGGGGAAAAATTCATAAAATAATTTTTGGGACTCCAGAGAAGGGTCATTGAGGTTCCTATGGCATTAGAATGCCAAGAAAATATTTAGAAAAATTTTTCAATCGGTACAGCCAATTTTGACCCGTTAAGCCAAACGGAGGGCATTTTGGTCATTTCGCCTTCAGAGGTGATTTTTGGCCGACTTGTCCAGTTGAGTAAATAATTATTATGACATAAAATACGTCAACTAGTAATAAAATAGGGGAAACTCCGCTGGTTTCTCCGTCGAAAAATAATTAATATTAAAATATAACGAGATCAAAATATGAAAGGAATAAAGTAAGATAAGATAGGGTGCTCCGGCACCGATTGTAGCACGCCTTGCTCGGCTACACTGTAGTCGGGTGATGGGTGTTACATTTTGAGACTATTAAGTTTGAGAAATTGAGTATATATTGAAATTGTTTTTGGCAGGTTCAGAAGAACTATTAGTCCAAATTACAATCGGCATGTTGTCGGATTATCGTTAAAATTTTTGAAATTTCCAAATTAGTTAGATTTTGATAAAAGTAAAAATAGCCTAAACCTTAAATAAAGTTTTCGAATAAATAAATCAAGAACTGTAATGAAATCAGATAAGATCAGGTGCTCCGGCACGCCGTGTAGCATGCCTTGCTCGGCTACACTGTAGACGGGTGAGGGGTGTTACATTTAGTGGTATCACAGCACGGTTTAGGCGTTCCTAAGCAAAGATAAGTAGAAAGAACTAGTGTGTATACATGCATTGCATTCATAAGAGTCGAGGTGTCACTATGCAGATCTGTTTACTTTTGATTATTCAAAGTTAAGATATGGACTCAGAGTCGCAGAGGGTATTAGAAAAAGAAGTAGAAAACCTAGATCATGAGGTTATAACGTAGTGACTATGTAATATTCTCGATGTTTGTATTGTAAGTTGCAGATTATAGTACCGACATGGGATTATTGTATAGAGCTACGTGCTTCCTCATGGTACAATAAACTAAGAATATTTGTAAGTAATCTATAATTTGATACAGTTACGCCCGAATAGAGTACTATTACGGGAAATAAATGTGAAAATTCTTGTCAGAAATTTAAAACTTCAGAACTAGCCTATCGAAAGACTACACTTCTAAGGTAGCTAGAGTAAGTGACTCGGTTACACTAATGTGGACTACCATTACCACAAAAATTGCTATGAGCTTAGAGAATCTAGTATGGCTATAAATTAGAAAGAACACCTTGAGGATGAAGATATCTAGACATTAATATGGAGTATTATCAGTATTTTAATATTTTTGACAGGAAGGAATGATGTAGGTATTTGAGAATACATTTAGAAATTGTATTGATGCTCTCTCCGGAAGCAAGAATAGATACCTTCCATTGATGGAGTTATTTTGGCTGAGCTGCAAGTGAAGCCGAATCTGTTACAACAAATACAGGATGGGCAGAAGACAAATGGGAAATTAATGGCTATTATGGGCAAAATCACTGAGGGGAAGGAAACTGAATATGAAGTGAAAGAAAATGGGTGCCTGTACTATAAAGAAAGAGTATGTGTACCAGATGATAAAGAGTTGAAAACCAGTATTCTAAAAGAAGCACATAACAATGTGTATGCTATGCACCCAGGAAGCACAAAAATGTACCATGACCTGAAACTCCGATACTGGTGGCCAGGTATGAAGAAGGACATAGTTGACTATGTAACTAGATGCTTGACATGTCAGCAAGTCAAAGCAGAACATCAAGTTCCATCAGGTTTGTTATAGCCCATAAACATACCTGAATGGAAATGGGACCGAGTCACTATGGACTTTGTCAGTGGTCTACCTCTCACTCAAAAGAAGCATGATGCAGTGTGGGTGATTGTGGATAGGTTAACCAAATCAGCACATTTTCTGCCAGTTAGAACTGACTACTCACTGGAAAAGCTAGCAGAATTGTACATCAGTGAGATAGTTAGACTATATGGAATTCCACTTTCCATTATATCTGATAGAGACCTGAGGTTTACATCTAGATTTTGGAAGAAATTACAAGAATCCTTGGGCACACAACTCCATTTTAGTACGGCTTTTCATCCTCAGACGGATAGACAGTCAGAAAGAATAATCCAGGTAAATTTTGAAACTCATTGAGTTATTGTAAACAATAATTGAACTGATAATGATAATAATAATCGAACATATGTGATAGGTCCTCGAGGATATGCTGAGAAGTTGTGTTATTGAGTTTGAAGGAAGTTGGGACAGATACCTTCCACTGGCAGAATTTGCATATAATAATAGCTATCAAGCTAGCATACAAATGGCACCCTATGAAGCACTGTATGGGAGAAAATGCAGAACACCTGTATGTTGGACTGAATTGGGTGAAGATAAGCTAGTGGGGCCAGACTTGATAAAACAGACAGAGGAAAAGGTGAAACTGATAAAGGCCAATTTGAAAGTTGCCTCAGACCGACAGAAATCTTATGCTGACTTGAAAAGAAAGGACGTTGAGTATGAAGTTGGTGAGAAAGTATTTCTCAGAGTATCACCGTGGAAGAAAGTGTTGAGATTCAGGAAAAAGGGAAAATTAAGCCCTAGGTTTATTGGCCCATATGAAGTTATTGAACGTGTGGGACCAGTAGCCTACAGATTAGCCTTACCACCTGAGCTAGACAAGATACATAATGTGTTCCATGTCTCGATGCTCAGAAGATACAGATCAGATCCTTCACATGTCATCTCAGCAGAAGAAATTGTGGTACAACCTGACCTGACATATGAAGAAGAACCAATTAAAATCTTGGCACGAGAGGTAAAAGAGCTCAGAAACAAGACAATTCCACTAGTGAAAATCCTATGGAGACACCATAACACGGAAGAGGCAACATGGGAGAGCGAGGAGACAATGAGACAATAGTTCCCTCAGCTCTTCACATCAGGTAAATTTTGAGGACGAAATTTTTATTTAGAGGGGAAGAGTTGTAACATCCTCCCTATACGTGTTCTGTACGTTCTATTGCTCCAGTAGTCAAATAACAGTTCAGGCAAGTCAGGATGTCTAGAACTATACTTCGGTGATAGTGAACAGACATATAATGATGAAATAAATAAAAAGAAAATACAAGAAAAATCAAACAAAAATGAAAGAGAGAAAATGATGCTAAGTTAAACGAGCCATCATAATGATGGGTGATCAGACTTGGGAAGGCCGTTATCGACCATGGGAACCCTTTGAATTTAATTTTGAGACCAAAATAAAGGTTTATTGAAATGTAATTGACACTAGAAATATCAAAGAAAAATTAATAGATTAGTACAAAGAAAAATGAAAAATCGAGAAACAGACAAAAATCGGTGTTACCGAAAAATCGAGAATATAACCCGAAGTGGGGTATTTTGGTCATTTGACACATAGTGTTGCCTTTTGACCTCAATCTCCATTAAAAATAAATGATATTACACTTAGAAAATGTCAAATAAAAATTAGAAAGTTAGTATAAACGAAAAATAAAAATTAAAGAAATCGGTGGTACAAGGAGTAAATCGGTCTTATCGAAAAAGTCCGAACTTGACCCAAAGAGGGGCATTTTGGTCAATTGACACCTAGAGTTGACTTTTGACTTAAATTTCCATGAAAAATAAGTGGTATTATATTTTGAAAATTTAATGAAAAAATGAAATTCAAGATAACATGTAATTTAAGGGAATTGGAGGGCATAATTGCAATTAAAGGAAATCTTGAATTAATGTAATTTTTAATTGTGATTAGTGGGGCATTAGTGGAGTATATAAGGACCACTAGGACAGATTTTTCCACTATTCATCTTCTTCTTCATTATTCTTCTTTACCGAATTGAAATTTCTCCAAGCTTCATCCGTGGCCGCCCCATATACAAGCCTTCATCTACCCATCTTCAAGCCTTGATTTTCATAAGTTCCTTCATTAAACTTAGTCTATACATCATGGGCAGTATAATGGAAGCAAAAAGAAGAGGATTTGAAGAAGTTTTGGTGAAGCTCAAAAAAGGTTAGTGCTAGTTTTCCTTACCTCACTTAATCAAAATTTGTACTAAGGTTGAGATGAGTTGAATTATTGAAAAATTAGAAGGATTCGATGAATATTTAATGGTGATTGAATTTGGCAGCCATGGAACCTAAAGAGGTTTGAATTATCTTTACATGTATTTGATGGGAAATGATGTTGATTAAGGTAATTAGAGGTCCTAGCAAATTAACTTTATGTATATGTTGAGATTGAGTGATTGAATTAGGAGTTTGAAAGAATTGTTGAAGACCTTGGATAATTGTTGAATTGGGGCAGCCTTGAGAAGCATGAAAATGGTTAATTTATGCATATTATTGTTGATTAATGATGCTCAATTTATGTGATTATAAGTGTTAAAATTTAATTATAAGAGTACATGTGAGGTTGACAATGTGAAAGTGGGTTTTGAACAAAATTTTGAAGACTTGGACAATTGAGCTTGAAATTAGCAGCCTATTAAATCATGAATTTGTGTGTGTGAATATGTAGTTTATTAATGAAATGTAATGGTGTTAAATTGTAGGCAGTATATATAGTTAAAATGGAAGTGTTTGTGTGTAACATAAGTGTTGATGCACATTGAATTTGGGTGGATGTAAATGTTGAAGTTTAATGGTGTATTGTGTGCCTTGTGCACTTGAGTATTCTGCCCAAAATTCTTGCTGGAATTGTGTATAATATATATATAGAAGTGCCATTGATTGAATATTGAAGTATTGGGAGGAGGAGGATTGTTAAAAATTGGAAGTGTGATGTTCAAATGCAGGTTGTGTATGTTAGCAGCACTTAATTTAGGTCATAAGTGTAATATTGTGAACCCAATTGGTATGAGGCCAATGGGGAGTGAAACTAGACACCAAATAGGCCAACTTTCATGTAGAAATGTTGTCAAAATTCTGCCTAGAAACTGAACTTAAAAAGTGACCAAATCCGGATTAGTGCATTTAAGGCCTGAAAACTAACCATTGGTGCAGCAGTTAGTGTTTAGGCCATAAATCACTCAAAACAAGTCCAATTGACCTCAAATTTTGACTATGAATAGTTAAGACCTATATCTACAAGTCTTATGAAGACACCCAAGCCCAGAAATGACCATAAGCAAGTCAGAAAGCTTGCACAAGTTCGGGTCCAAAAACTGGCTGAACCTAAAATGACCTAAAATGACCAATTTTGATACATTATGTCCAGCTTTAGTAAATTGACCATATCTTGGTCTACACAACTCATAATGACCTGAAATTTTGCCCCGCGTGCAATAAGACATAGACCTACAAGTTTGTAGTTTGGAATGAAACCCGAAAACCGAGAAAACTAGGTCATCCGGCTAGATCAAAATAGTACACCGAAATCTGGTAAATTGCAATAAAATGCAATAAACTTGGAAATGAAATTGGTAACATATACCAACACTAATGGGCTATAAAGTGTGACATATTGGTAACATTAGAATTGACTCACGTAGAGTGCATCAAGGGTCAACATTATAGGTTGACTAATGAAATGAATTGAAGGGAATAGTACCAAGAGAAATAGGATTTTAAGCTAGACAAATCTAGCACACAAAAATTGAGAAATTGACCAAATTTTGCACTAAAGGTGCAATCTGTCCAGCTTTAGTAAATTGACCATATCTTGGTCTATACAACTCATAATGACCTGAAATTTTGCCCCGAGTGCAATAAGACATAGAGCTACAATTTTGCTTCTTTGACCAGAAGCTAAAAATCAAGGGAAATAGGACTTTAAGTTAGACCAATTTAGCATACTAAAATTGAAAATTGATAATTACATAAAATGATGCTTGAAGTGATTTGGCAATGAATGCCAACTTGTAAAAAGGGTAAATTGCATTATATTGACAACATATTGAATTGTAAATTGTGACATGTTGATGCTAGAATCAACCTATCCATGATGCATAAAAAGGTCAATAATTTTATTGACCAGTGAAAGGCATAAAGATGTATAAACCCTATGAATAAAGAATTAAATATGTATCCTTATAATATGCCCTAATTTTCCTAGTTGACTAGTTTGGATAGGTTGGCATGCCAATAGAACTCTGACAGCTGTTCTGTAAATGACTTTACGTCATACTGTATTTTATGGTTTATTATGTCATACTATGATTTTAATTGCCTATGGCTATACAGATTGTGTTATTATACTCGGCTTAATGCCTGATTGGTTATATGGCTTTTTAGCCACACTGTTTGCACACCGGGAGATACTTTGTGACCGATGGTGTGACGGTCCGAGGTACTAGGTACCCAGTGCTAGTATATCCATTTATCCAGTTTGGTCAGTGTATAGGCTACATGGGCAGTCAATTAAAACATTATTCAATTTAGGCAGCTAAGTTAAGTTAAGTATAATGAAATTTCAGTACAATTAAATTAAGTATTGAATGAATGAGTTAAAGAGATTAGCAAAAGAAACATAACAAAAATATAAATTGCAGAATCGTAGGACTTGAAATACAATGCAGTTAGAATAATTTATATACTGGCTAGTATTACTAAAAAGTTATAAATTAAGCACTTCCAAAGAGGAACAGACTAGTATATAAGATCGTTGATACTAGAAATACCATACCAAATTAAATTGATTCTTAGATATCCGAAATGATGATTTATTTCTTTCTTTACTTGTATATATATTATTTCTTGTTATATTATTGCACCACTAAGCAAAAATGCTTAGCGCGATGGAATTGCTTCATCGCGCAGGTACTAAAGGTAAAACCAGTAGATTGTTGACTGAGATTTTTGGAGTCCAGATCTGCAGAAGTGTCAGAAGAGTTCAAGATTGTCACCTCCTCAGCAATGCATGTAGATAGGGCTCATTTTACACATGTTATGTATATTGTTCATTCCTAGCACATTGTAAATTATTTGTATATCTTGTACAAAATAAACTCATGTAATTAACCTATGAATTATGGAAGCTACTCAAAGTAAGTATTTTAATATGTGAATTGAATTTGAAATATAATGGGATTGTACTTGTGAGTATTGAGATGTTGAAAATCTAATGAGATTTCTGAGAAATCTGGATACTGTATTGAGATACATTATGTTTGAAAATTTTTGAGACTATTAAGTTTGAGAAATTGAGTATATATTGAAATTGTTTTTGGCAGGTTCAGAAGAACTGTTAGTCCAAATTACAGTCGGCATGTTGTCAGATTATCGTTAAAATTTTTGAAATTTCCAAATTAGTTGGATTTTGATAAAAGTAAAAATAGCCTAAACCTTAAATAAAGTTTTCGAATAAATAAATCAAGAACTGTAATGAAATCAGATAAGATCAGGTGCTCCGGCACGCTGTGTAGCACGCCTTGCTCGGCTACACTGTAGACGGGTGAGGGGTGTTACAAGCGCAGACCCGTGTAAACTCCTGTGCCTATGCAAGACGCAACCATTCAGCTCCAGTAAGTTACACAGCCGTGGGCCGTGTAGTGACACATGGGCCGTGTACCATGCGGCAGCCAGTTTCCTAATCCGAATTCCAGCTCTTGTTTACACATTCCAAACAGACTACTAATGCTTTTGGGATTCTAAAGACCTAACCATAGACCAGCTATTATAAATAGAAGCAGAAAATGATAACAGAAGAGAGCTCTTTTTAGTTCAACCCTTTTGTAGAAGCTTTTTGGATAGTTTCAGAAGGGTTTTCATTTTGTCATACTTGCATTCTCCGCAGCCGTCTTGAAGAGTAAAACACCAGCACAGAAGGGAAATCCTCAGCCGAACTTCCATAAGGATCAAGACTATAGTCATTCCTCTTCTGTTCTTTTGTTCTATTTCTCTAAGCGGACTCTTTATGTTCTTTTATTTTATTTTCTCTATGTTTGTTAAACTCACCATGAGTGAGTAATTTTTTTATTCTGGAGTTAGGAGAGTAGCATTTGCAATTGTAATTATGGATAAATATTGAGTTTTATTTATTGGATTTGAGTTTAGTTCTTTGATTCAATTTCTTGTGATCTTAATGCATGCTATGTGTTGGTACCGACTTAGTATTAATTGCAGATATTAAATGAAGGACTGAAAGGTAAAGATTAATAGTAGAAAATCGAGATCTTGAACCTAGGAAATCTGACCTAGAGATAGGCTGATGACCTTTGTGGAGTTTCAAAATTAATAATAGATCTTAAAGGGTTTTAATTAATTTAATCAACACGAAAATAGGGTTTAGGTTCATTAAAATACACCTTGAGTGTCTTGAGAGAGGACTTAGGATATCCTAGGATTAATTTCCATCAAAGCAACTATTCTCAATCCGATAAATAGACAAGATTAAAATCCATAGTAAGGTTGTAGTGTGAAATCTTAATTCTGGAATTGCTTTTATAAATAGTTTAATTTAAAAATTACTTTCAGCATCTAAAATAGGTTTAACTCATTCTTCATCCATATTCAGTAGCCTAAACAGTCAAAATTACCGTGTAGCTTAATACTTGCTAATTAAATTCCTTGTGGGAACGATACTTCACTCATCACTTTATTACTTATTAGCAATCCGTGCACTTGCGATGGTTGAAAAAACCAGCAAACAAGTTTTTGGCGCCGTTGTCGGGGGAATTTTAATTTTAGTAATATTAGGTGATAAGTAATTTAGCTGATTTAGGCATTTTCATTTATTGTTTAATCTTATTTACATTATTTTATTCTCTTATTCTTTCTCAGGTGATTGGTTTAGTACGTGATCAGAACAAGGCCAGAGGAAGAAGACTTTGATTTGGATCCAGAGATAGACAGAACTCTAAGAACTATTAGGAGGGAGAGGAAACGTGAAGGACAAGATCAAGGAAATTCAGAAATTCCAAATATGGCTAACAATAATAACAACAGGCTAGACTCTTGAAGGATTACGGAGCTCCCTCCATACAAGGATTCCAACCTAGTGTTACAGGACCCACAGTGGATGCCAATAATTTTGAACTAAAACTGGCATGGCTCCAGCTGATCCAACAGACCCAGTTTGGGGGTTCATCAACAGAAGATCCGCGCTACCACCTTTAGTGCTTTCTTGCCCTTTGTGACACATTCAAGATGAATGGGGTCTCTAATCAAGCCATAAGACTCAGAGCATTTCCATTTTCCCTTCGAGATAAAGCAAGGAAGTGGTTACTTTCTCAACCAGCTAGAACATTCACCACATGGGAGGACCACTCACAAGCTTTTCTAGCAAGGTACTTCCCACCTGCAAAGACTGTAAAGTTGAGAGTTGAACTCAACACCTTTAGGTAAAGGGAAGGTCAATCACTCTATGATGCATGGGAGAGATATAAGGACCTACAGAGAGAATGCCTACACCATGGCATAGAAGATTGGCTCCTGGTTCAGAACTTCTATAATGGGTTACTGCCCTCTACAAGGAGCACAGTAGATTTAGCAGCAGAAGGTGACCTAATGGAGAAAATAGTGGATCAAGCACTTGAACTTCTAGAGAGGGTCACATATTACAACTACGAGTGGTCAAATGAAAGGGGAAATACAAGGAGAACAACAAGAATCTTAGAAGTGGATGCCCTAAGCATGATAAATGCTCAATTTGACCAGCTCACAAAGAGGTTTGATAAAATGAAGGCCAATACTATAGGGATGAACAGTCAACATGATGACAGCTATGGAGGAGGATACATGGGTTCAGAGTACAACAGCTTTATTGAACTCCCCACAGAATAGATGAACTATGTGAATAATGGAGAAAACTTTAACCAGAGATAGCCCCATAACCCATATTCAAATACATACAATCCTGAATGGAGGAATCGCCCAAATTTCTCATGGTCAAATTCTCAGAATCAGCCAATAAACAAACAGCAAGGGTACAGACCCCAGCACCCCCGAGATTTCAGAATAAAGGATAAAACCCTACACAACCACCACCACTCCCTCAAAACCAATAGCCTGAATTAAGGTCAACTATGGAATCCATAATGGAAAGCTTCCTAGCAGCCCAGCAACAGCAAAATGAAATGATCAAACAGCTAGCTTTCAGAATGGACTAACTTGCCACCCACAATAAAATACTTGAAAATCAAATTGCTCAGCAAGCAACCTCTTCAAGCAAAGCTGCTGGTAAACTACCTAGTCAACCAGAGATGAACCCAAAGGAGCATTGTAAGGTAGTTACATTGAGAAGTGGAAGAATTTTAGAACAGTCAAAGGAAGAGCCAACGGAGGAAACCTCTGAAAAATCTAAAAGCCAAGCAGAGAAGAAAGAGGAAGAAGCCAAGAAGGATCAGGAGGAGGAAACAAGGAAGAAAAAGAAGCTACCAAAGCCATATTAGCCTCTCCTACCTTTTCCTCAGAGATTCCAGAAAGTCAAATTGGATAAGCAGTTTGGGAAGTTTTTAGAAGTTTTGCAAAAACTCTATATCAACATTCCCTTCACTGAAGCACTCTCTCAGATGCCATCCTACACCAAATTCCTTAAGAAAATTCTGTCAAAGAAAAGAAAGCTGGAAGACTATGAGACTGTTGCTCTAACAGAGGAATGCAATGCCATACTGCAAAACAAACTACCTCCAAAGCTGAAAGATCTAGAAAGCTTCTCCATACCTTGTCTCCTTGGCGATAAGAAAATAGATAAGGCCCTCTGCAATTTTGGGGTAAGTGTGAGTTTAATGCCTCTATCAATATGCCAAAAGCTGGAAGTCAGAGAAATAAAACCCACAATAATTTCTTTACAATTGGCTGATCGGTCTATTAAATATCCTGTGGGAATACTTGAGAACATTCCTATCAAGGTGGGTAAATTCTTCATTCCAGTTGATTTTGTTGTCCTTGAGATGGAAGAGGATGTTCAAATCCCTATCATCTTGGGAAGACCTTTCTTGGTAACCGCCGGAGCAATCATAGACGTCAAAAATGGGTGGCTGACTCTCAAGGTAGGAGATGAAGAAGTGGAATTCAACTTGCTTGACACGATAAAACACAAATTTGAACCTGATGAATGCCTTAGCTTTGACATAGTTGACAAACAAGTTGAGGAATAATTTCATAAAACCCATCCTGAAGATCCTCTTGAAGCATGCATTGTGCACAGCCACACAGCGAATGATGAGAACACAAAAATAACAACCTGTCCAAAATATTTAGCAGCTCATCCACTCCTACCCTTGGCTCAAGCTTTCAAGGTAGAGGAGCTGAAGGAGGAACAAACCAAAAGCATACCGGAGAAAAATACTGAACAGGTAAAACTCAAACCTCTTCCCTCTACACTAAGGTACGCATTCCTGGACTCAAATTCTGAATATCCTGTTATTATCAATGTCAGTTTATCTAAAATAGAAGAGGAAAAATTACTAGGGGTGCTTAGGACACATAGCAAGAGCATAGGGTATAAAATAGAAGAATTGGAAGGGATTCATCCTTCTATTTACATGCATAGGATATCTATGGAAGAAAACAATAAACCCACTATTGAACATCAAAGAAGACTTTGCCCAAATATGAAAGAAGTAGTGAAAAAGGAAATTTTGAAACTATTAGATACAGGTATTATATACCCAATCTCTAATAGCAAATGGGTTAGTCCAGTGCATGTTGTGCCTAAGAAAGGTGGGACAACTGTCATTTAAAATGCAAACGATAAACTAATCCCTATTAGGGTAGTTACTGGTTGGCGCATGTGTATAGACTATAGAAAATTGAATAGTGCCATCAGAAAGGACCATTTTCCTCTTCCTTTCATAAACCAAATGTTGGAAAGATTAGTAAAACATTCATACTTCTGCAATCTAGATGGGTATTCGGGATTTTTCTAAATTCCTATTCACCCAGAAGATTAAGAAAAGACCACATTCACATGCCCTTATAGAACATTTGCATATAGAATAATGCCCTTTGGTCTTTGTAATGCCCCCGTTACTTTCCAAAGATGCATGATGGCTATTTGTCCTTATTATATTGAAAATATCATGGATGATTTTCTGTTTATAGCACCACTTTTGATGATTGCTTAGCTAACCTATCCAAAATGTTGCAAAGATGTGAAGAATCAAACCTAGTTCTAAATTGGAAAAAATGCCACTTCATGGTAAGAGAAGGCATAATTCTCAGTCATCTGATATCAGAAAGAGGGATTGAAGTTGACAAGGCAAAAATTGAAATCATTAAAAAAATGCCACCACCAACATCAGTCAAAGGAGTACGAAGCTTTTTGGGACATGCAGGCTTCTACAGAAGATTCATCAAAGATTTTTCCAAAATAGCTAAACCATTGACAAATCTATAAAGTCAAGATGTTTCCTTTGATTTTGATGAAAATTGCCTTATTTCTTTCAACAGGATAAAAGAAGCCTTGATCTCAGCACCCATTATGCAACCACCTGATTGGGAGCTACCATTTGAAATCATGTGCGATGTAAGTGATTATGCTGTGGTAGCGGTACTTGGACAAAGGAAAGATAAAAAGCTCCATGCCATCTATTACGCCAGCAAGACACTCGATGACGCAAAAATCAACTATGCTACCACAAAAAAGGAACTCCTAGCATTAGTATTTGCAATTGATAAATTCATTTCCTACTTAATTGGATCAAAAGTTATTATTGAAGGAGCGGAAGCATGGTAATTGGTACATTGGAGCATTGAATTTTAAAATTTTTCGTCTAGGGTTTCATGCATCATGCCACATCTCTTATGTGCCTAATTAATTTTAATGCTCAATTGTATATTAAAACACTTTTAATATGTATTAGGATCTTCATTTGCTATTCAAGATTGTGAATTAACAAATTAATTCAATTAAACCCTAATTTGAAAGAGGAATTTGGGCACTAACCTCTTTGATGCGCTATGGATGCAATTGGCACCTTTAGGAAGCACCTAGGACCCCAAGTGTTGTCCCTCTAGCTTGTCCACACCAAGATCACCAATGGGCAGCCCCCAATTTTGCTTCTCAAGCCTTGCCAACCAATTATAATTTGGGGTTTTGCTTTTAGAGAGGTTGTATGTGTGTATAGGACACTAGAAATAATTTCTAGCAATTTTAATTCAATGGGAATGGATGATTTCTCTTTGAATTGATGAAGAAAGCAAGAAGAGGAGATGGGAGAAAGGTGCCGCCACCTTTGAGAGACAAGAGAGAGTTCAATGTTTCTTACTTCTTTTCCCTTTTATAATTAGGTTAAGTAATCACTTAAACCCTTTGCCACATGTCACTACCACATTGCATCTTATTTTTAATTGACTTAATCACATTAAGCCAAGTGTCAAAGCTAGACTTAATATTAACTTTGATCACCTTGCATGATAGGAAGACAAATAACAAACTTATATGATGCCATGTGTCACCATCTCTTGGTGCCACATGTCACCATGTGAAATGACCAAATTACCCTTATGTTTTAATTTTGAGTTCTCAACCCAAAATCATTATTTCTCCTCTTTTAATTAATTTATATCAAATATAAATTAATTAATTAATCTCCATTAATTAATTTCTCACAATTAAATTCAGATTTAAACACTTTAAATATAAATTTAACTTATACTATACATCCAATAACCTGGATTTGGTTTCAAGCCATGCTAGGGACTTTGCAATCTCATTACAAACCAAACCTATTTAATTAATTAATTAAACTCTTTAATTAATCAATTAAATCACATTTTACTTAGTGATTAACTTGTGTATATGTGTGACTCACTAGGCTCATCACTAATTGACAATGAGATATGATATTAACTGTTAATATCATCAGAACTCTTTCTTACTATGAATGATTTCTCTAAATCATTTTAGGCATCTCATAGACCATGGTTGACACCTAGCATAGCGTGCCATGGCCACCCAATCAGTAACAAAGAATACCTTAAATGAACCTATAATCATATGTTACCATGTACTAGAATCTCTCTATCACAAAATCTCAATTCGAGCTGGAGTCATAGTTAATGTCAAACCCCATTTGCTATGAATATTATGTTCTCTTTTAATTTCAGTTCTTGATTAATTAGATTTTCTTATCAGAAACTCTTTTCTAATTAAATCTGTCTGTCATGGCCAGGAACTTGAAACATCAAGAACAATTAAATGAACATAGGATTTTATTCCTATTTACTTAGGGCAACAGATTCCATCTTGATCAACACCTATCTCCATATATAACTAGTAGAAGCCAACACATGCCCATATACCCATACACAGTACAAGTATAAAAGTAGTATCAAACTCAAACCACCCATATACAAGATAACTGTGTTATCTCAGGTCTAAAGATTATATGCATTGATATGATATATGACAATGCATTGACAAGAGTAAACTCCATGTGTTTGTCATATGCGTCACTGGTTCAGCCTACTTATCATGTATAAGTGCCTATCATGTTTGTTATGTGACATGAGACTCACCACTCCATCTTATTTATATCTCATAAAAATACCTTGAGAACAAACATGATTATAATCTTTCTAGATAAGTCATGTCCTATGTGAAGTATCCTCGATTATAAACCAATTTATGATACTTTGTGCTAGAAATACTGTCACTCATATTTTTAACAACTTAAGAATAGAATTCCTAACAAAATATCAATGGACCTTTTCTATTACTCATAAATACATTATGTAAACGGAAAAGTGAAATTGCCTTTTATTAATAAAATATGCACAAGATACATACTAAATGATATGCTCTAGGGCATATTACTAACAATTGTTTTCACAGATCATTTTGCCATTCGGTACCTTTTGAACAAGAAGGAGGCAAAACCAAGGTTGATTCGATGGATTTTACTCCTGCAAGAATTTGATCTTGAAATCAAGGACAAAAAGGGATTCGAAATGTAGTGGCTGACCATCTCTCTAGGCTGAAACTAGAATACACAGGAGACATCGAGGATTTGCCAATTGATGATTCATTTCCCAATGAGCAATTATTAGCCTTATACCTAGTCCCTTGGTATGCTGATTTTGTGAATTTTCTTGTGTGCAGGGTCTTACCACCTAACATGACTTACCAGTAAAGAAAAAAATTTCTGGACAATGTGCGATACTATACAAGGGAGGAACCTCTGCTATACAAGAGATGCAATGACGTGCTAATAAGACGATGCATACCGAAAGAGGATATAGAGAGTATTCTCCAGCACTGCCATTCATCACCATATGGGGGACACTTTGGCACCATAAAAATAGCAGATAAAATTTTGCAAGCAGAATTTTACTGGCCTAACTTGTTTAAGGATGTGAGAGCCTTCGTGCTAGCTTGTGATCAATGCGAAAGAACAAGTAACATTTCCATAAGGAATGAAATGCCACTGCACGGTATACTTGAGGTAGAACTATTTGATGTGTGGGGATAGACTTCATGGGCCCATTCCTCTCTTCTTTTGGAAACAAGTATATTTTGATTAGTGTTGATTATGTGTCAAAATGGGTAGAAGCAATAGCCACGCTAACCAACGATGCTAGAGTGATCACAAAGTTCCTTAAAAAGAATATCTTCACAAGATTTGGTACACCACGAATGATAATCAGCAATGGAGGAAGTCACTTTTGCAACCAACGATTTGAAACACTGTTGAAAAAGTATGGAGTGACTCACAAGGTGGCCACACCTTATCATCCTCAAACCAGTAGTCAAGTAGAAATTTTAAATAGGGAGCTAAAATGAATCCTAGAGAAAATAGTAAACTGCTCAAGGAAGGATTGGTCTGTAAAGTTAGATTATGCATTGTGGACATACTGCATTGCATATAAAACTCCAATTGGAATAATACACTTTCGGCTAATTTATGGGAAATCATGTCACCTCCCTGTCGAACTTGAACACAAAGCCTACTGGGTGATTCAGACTTTGAATTTTGACCTCAAGGCTGCTGGTGAAAAAAGACTGCTACAGCTCAATGAGTTGGAAGAAATCCGATAGGATGCGTAAGAGAATGCCAATATCTTTAAAGATAAGATCAAAAGATGGCATGACAGATGCATAGCAAGAAAAGAAATAAGAAAACGAGACCTTGTCCTACTCTTTAACTCCAGACTAAAACTTTTTCCAGGAAAGCTGAAATCAAGATGGTTAGGTCCATTTAAGGTTATGCAAATCTTCCCGCATGGGGCTGTGGAAATCTGGAGTGAAACCTCTGGAGCATTCAAAGTGAACGGGCAAAGGCTGAAGCCATATTTTCAAGAGAACCCATAGAGGAGGGAACTAACTGTACCTTCAACAACTCTCCAGACAGGCCGTGATAGAACAAAGGCAGAGTCGAGCTAATGACTATAAACAAGCGCTCTTTGGGAGGCAATCCAAAATTTCTATTTTTATTTTTATTTTTACTTTATTTTATATAATTTACTTTATTTCAACTCTTATTTTTGTTTGTTCATGCTTTATTTCATAGGCATCCCAAGTCTCAAATCTGTAAAAAGCAAAAACTGAGGGCAATAAAAGAAAGGAGACGTCAAGTATAAACCACACAAGAGGAGACTGTACAAAACTGGAGAAGTAGCTCTATTGCTAACTTTTTCATTCATTTTATGCATAGTGGTAAGCATTAATTTTTCATATGGGAAGAATTGGAGAGTTAGAAAATTACACGGGTCATATATTAGTTTTACACGCCTCGTGTAACCTTCTGGGATCCGGGAAAAACCCTTGCACAAGCCCTAGAAACTTACACGGGTTGACCCCATGTAACATTACACGGGTCGTGCTTTGATAATGGAGAAAGAAACTTTAAATTTGAAGGAGACAGAGAGTTACATGATTCCCAAATCAAAAGTACACGGGCTGTGTGATTCATCTAGCATTGTCATTCTCGGATAGGAAGTTACACGGGTCCCTGAATAAAGTTACATGGGCTGTGTAACTCGATAGAAAAAGAAAAATCTCAGACAGAAGATTACACTGGTCTCCAGGTCGAGACCCATGTAGTGATACATGACCCGTGTATCATGTAGCAGATGCGACTCCTAGGGCACAAAATGTGCAAAATAAAGGGTCACAATGACCCTTTAAATTCACCCCACCCCCTCACAATAAAAAATCCTTCCTCTCCAAGCCTCCTTCCCTATAAAAACCCCTCAAATCTCCTTCTTCTCTCACAAACCCTAGCCTCTCCTTCTCCAAAACCATCAATGGCACCTACAAAGAGACCAGCCCAATGAATGGGCTCTTCCTCAAGGCAAGGAGATGACTCCACACCCTTTCCTCCTCAGCTATTGCCCCAGCGCCTAAGAGCTAGGAAAACCTAGCCACAAGCCTAACCACAACCACCCCAACCACAACCACAACAACCCCAACCCCAGCTATAAGCCGAACCACAATCACCACAACCCTAGTTTTCTATTGCTTGGCCATTCAGAGATAACACCCACCGAGACTTGTGTGCCTGGCTGAACAACAGGAGGATTATCTCCACCAAATACATGGACTTCAGGCTATTGGAGTAAATAGACCTTCGAGAGGAGATCAATAGGCTACTAGATAGCATTGGGTGGACTAGATTCACCCAACTATAATTCCCAACCTACCATGACACCACCCTGGAGTTCCTAGGGAGTTTCAAGGCCACCTTATGGCCCACAGATTGAGAAGACAGGGGACAGATAGAATTCAGGCTTCTTGGCATTGATCGCGTTATGAACATGGACGAGTTCAATGCAGTGTTTGGCTTTAACGGTGCCAGATTCCAAAAAATTCCACAAAACCAAATGATCTACAACAGTGTGGACTTTAGGGGCTCTACCACACCAAACATTGAAGTTTACAACTCTAGCAAATCTAAATCCACCAGCGTCACCAGTCCCGCCCTGAGATACATGCACCGACTCTCTGCACACACTATAATGGGCCGTGGGGATAGCCTGGGTGTAGTAAACGCCAATGAACTCTTTTTTCTGTGGTGTATGGTCACTGGGCAGCGCTACAGCACTGGTTTCTTCTTCTGCAACCACCTTCGCTGCCTATGTCACTAGCCTACAGGGCCAATAGTGCTTGGTGGCCTCATCACAGCCCTCGCACTCCATTTTGGCTTTGTCCCGGGGCATCACAGGCTGCGCTCCATTGCTGGTATAACCAGAATCGACAAAACCATATGCATATCCATGGGGATATGCAAGAAGGTTGGGAACACTTGCTTCCTGGTTGATGCTAAAGGAAATGTCATTCCCATAAGAGATGAAGCACAACCAGAGCCTGGTGAACCATCAGAGCCACAGGAGGAAGCCCAAGAGCCACTCCACCATGATTTCCCAGCCCGAGTGCCTCCCTACACTCCACCACCGACAGACCCCATCCTTGCATACCTTCAGTGAATGGAGACCACCATAAACAATAAGAAGAACGCGATCAAGGATAGTCTCCAGGAGGCCCACAATAAGCTGGACATGATCATGGAGAGACAAAATGGAGAGGGACCATCGTCTCCATCATAGACATTTTAGAGCTAGGACTTTAGGATAAGATCTTTCATGTAAAAATTTATATGCCCTAATCCTACTCAGTGCTCATAGATCTCTATTACTTGCTTTTTGTCCAAACTTTAAATTTCTTAACACATAATATACTTTTTGATAATTCTGTGTACTATCCCTTAATTTTGCATATTGTGTTGACATTGAGGACAATGCCAGATTTGAGTTTGGGGGTACTGATGTATTTCATGTATTGCATCTCATTGATTAAGTATATCCATATCATACTTGTGTATCAAAAATCCAGAAAATTTTGCAAATTTCAAATTTTTGGACTATTTTTTAAATTAGAACTATAACCTCAAAAATCAATGAGCTAATAGTTGGACTCCACGGGATGAGGAATGAATGTATCTGGATAGGCAAAAAGGCTTTAATCTATTGTCTGTAAAAAACTTAATCACCTTAGTGGAGCTAGACTAGTTAAACCCCTTCATAGCTATTAATTTGTCACATTGAACTTGCAAAGTTAGGAGAAAATTTTTGAAATATAAGCGAACCTAAAAATGCCTCACTAGCTCTAGAATATGTCTCTTGGACCTATTAAGGCGAAATCCTAGTATATGCTTGATGAAGAGATGATTAAGGCATTCCTTGATATACTCTCACTAAGCCTTAGCCATCCCTAATTAAAATATATATCCCTTGTAGTCAATTTGAAACTTATATTTATCTCTTAAAATTTATTATTTATCCATATTATTTACCTAGCCTCTAGCCTAAATACCAACCATACCCTTTTGAGGAAGCTAATTGCATAACTAAAAGTATATTAAGTGTAAAAAAAGAAAAATGAAGAGAGGATATAGAACTCAAGAAAGAGTGCAAGTGTGCAATTGAAATCAAAGAAAAGTTTATCTTTCCAACCTAGCAAAAGTAATGAGTTTGGGAGAGAGGACAAAAGGGACATAAAAAAAAGGGAGAGAAGAAGTCCCAAGATAAGTATTATGGAAGCATGCTTGGCACTATAAAAACCCAAAAGCCCCTCGTTTCCATACAAAATTAGTGAATAAACTTAGTATACTTGACATTTTATACATATATGCTATCCTCATATTTGCATTCCCTAAAAACCTTTCATTGGTAATCAAGTCATTATCCTCTAGCCTCATTACAGCCCTTTTAAAGACTTTTTGATCTTTTGAAAAGTGTATGCTACATTAGTGGATATAGAAAATTGAGATATGCTTATGGAGTTGGAATTGAGTCACTCCATCACAATTATCCATAATAGAGGCAAATTTGGAGGAGTAAGTGATTCTCAAGTCTATCCTGATAAAACAAGTTATTTGTGACTTATTAATAGCCTTGCATATAGGAATAACTAGTTGAAACTCCATGAAAAGTGTGAAGGTTAAGCAGGTAGCTATTGAAGCCCTTATGCCTTGAAGGAAGGGAATTGGTATGAAGGTTGAAGGAGTTCAATTATGTGCATATTGAGCCTATGGTTATATTTCTATGTTTTCCCCTAAAAAGTATTCTAAAAAGAGTTTTGATTTGCTTTAGGATAAGCAAAAGTCTGAGTTTGGGGAGTATTTGATATACTTATATTATAAAGATATTTTTAAGTACATTTGTATAATATTTCATAGCATTTAGAATAGTAATATCATGCATAACCATTAATTTTATTAACTTCTATAAATTCCATTGCTAAGCTCTAAATTCTATATTTTTTGCATCATTTTCAGGTGTTTGGGTGAAGTCTCAAGGCATAGGAGTGTAGAAGGAAAGTTGGAAAGGCCAAAGGATTGAGAAAAACTGCTGATACACATTACACGGGTCCTGTAAGCAAATCCACAGACCTGTGTAACCTACTGCCAGAAGAAAGCCAGAGAGCCAAGGAAGAAGTAAAAGTTCACGGGTCACGTAATAAGACCTGTGTAAGCTATGAAGACTCATGTAAGTCTCTACCGGGTACAGGATTGAAGATTTTTCTAAGAACAGAAGAACACGAGTCGTGTAACCAGACCCGTGTGACTAGTTCGGACCTGTGTAAACTCCTATGCCTATGCAAGACGCAACCATTCAGCTCTAGTAAGCGTGTAGTGACACACGAGCCGTGTACCATATGGCAGCCAGTTTCCTAATCTGAATTCCAGCTCTTGTTTACACACTTCAAACAGACTCCTAATGCTTTTGGGATTCTAAAGACCTAACCCTAGACCAGCTATTATAAATAGAAGCAGAAAATGACAACAGAAGAGAGCTCTTTTTAGTTCAACCCTTTTACAGAAGCTTTTTGGAGAGTTTTAGAAGGGTTTTCATTTTTTCATACTTGCATTCTCCACAGCCGTCTTGAAGAGTAAAACACCAGCACATAAGGGAAATCCTCAGCCGAAATTCCACAAGGATCAAAACTGCAGTCATTCCTCTTCGGTTCTTTTATTCTATTTCTCTAAGCGAACTCTTTATGTTCTTTTATTTTATTTTCTCTATGTTTGTTAAACTCACTATGAGTGAGTAATTCCTTTATTCTGGAGTTAGGAGAGTAGCATTTGCAATTTTTATTATGGATAAATATTGAGTTTTATTTATTGGATTTGAGTTTAGTTTTTTGATTCAATTTCTTATGATCTTAATGCATGCTATGTGTTGGTACCCACTTAGTATTAATTGCAGATATTAATTGAAGGACTGAAAGGTGAAGATTAATATTAGAGAATAGAGATCTTGAACCTAGGAAATCTGACCTAGAGATAGACTGATGACCTTTGTGGAGTTTCAAAATTAATCATAGATCTTAAAGGATTTTAATTAATTTAATCACCATGAAAGTAGGATTTAAATTAATTAAAATACACCTTGAGTGCCTTGAGAGAGGACTTAGGATATCCTAGGATTAATTTCCATCAAAGCAACTATTCTCAATCTGATGAACAGACAAGATTAAAATCCATAGTAAGGTTGCAGTGTGAAATCTTAATTCTGGAACTGCTTTTATAAATAATTTAATTCAAAAATTACTTTTAGCATCTAAAATAGGTTTAACTCATTCTCCATCCATATTCGGTAGCCTAAACAGTCAAAATTGCCTTGTAGCTTGGTACTTGCTAATTAAATTCCTCGTGGGAATGATATTTCACTCATTACTTTATTACTTGTTAGTGATCTGTGCACTTGCGGTGGTTGAAAAAACCAACAAACAGGTAGAAGAGATATCAGAAAAAAGATAAATAAGTAGTAAGATGTGATGGCTCAGTTTCATATGGAGGACGGTAGTTGGCGTACTATAACAAGGGTGGATAGAAGTAAAATGTTTTCAGCTATCTATGCAAAGCTTGAGTAACAAGCATTCGCAGTTGTTTCAATTATCTTCTTTTCTTTATGCCTAGTTGTTTAAAATTCGATGATGAATTTTTTTAAGGGGGGAAGATTATAATGCTCTAAAAATTTAAAGAAAATAAAAAATTTATTAATTGTATTATTTTAAGATTTATATTATTATTTAGATATGCTTTTATGAAATTATTTTGAAGTTCTAAATTCAAGTTTTGAATTTTAACTTTGAACGTATTTAACTTAGAATTTTATTATAATATTATTTTATATTAATAGCACAAATGATAAATATATTATTGCACTTCAAAAATAAATAGTATCTTACCTATATGAAATTAATTTTAATTAAATTTTTACTATTCATGTATTAAATATATTTTATATTATTGTTTTAATATATTGTATGTATGTATTATTATTATTATTAAATTTAATTTGATTGTGTTATAGTATTTTGGACTATATTGAAAAGAACTTTAAACATTGTTAAAAGAATAAAAAGTTTAAGAATGTAAAAGGTAAAAATAAAAGTACAAAAAGCAGCCCCATTTTCTCTCTCTCTCTCTCTCTCTCTCTCTCTCTCTCTCTTCTTTTTCTTTTTCCGGTCATAACTTCCTTCTTTGGTTATCGTTTTTGGTGTTCTTGGTATCAAAACGCTCCTCTCTTTATGGGCATTGTATAGATACCAACCTTACGTGGTATCATTTTTCGGTTTGTGCAAATCAAGCTTCAAAAATTTTAGCTTATTTTGACTTCCAAACAAAATTCTCCCAAACCAAAATTTTTCTCAAAAATCCAACTATACCCGAAAGCTTCGAAATGATACCAATTTGAGAATTTTTTGACACAAAAAAATTTTTGAGACCTACGAGCTTGTTGGTAAGATTTTGGGTCTTTCATATTTTGGGTTAAATAAAATTTTTCCTAACTCCTTATGTTGTGGGCTTCATGTAGGGACTTTCGTTTTGGAGAAATTCTACCAGTGCTCGGGATTGCAGTTTTGGTCCAGATGCGTGGACTCCGGGACCTATATTAGAAATAAGTCGATATTATAGTCATTCAATCATTTTCAGACGCCTTGGATACGTTTCAAGTGTCAGAATTAGCATAGGCAACTCCGAATGCAAATTCACTTTTTCTGCCTTAAGTTGATTTATAGTTTGATAATTAATAAAATATTCGTGGGTGTATGAAATGCATTAATTTTAATTATAATATTAAAATAATATTATTAAGGACCTCTAGGAATATTTTCATAATTTTTGAAGTGCTAAAAATAATGATTTGGACTATAGAAGAGTTAGGGATCCAAACTAGAGTTTTGAATATTGGACATAGATTAGGATTCTTGTGGGCCTCGAATGGGCATTATAATTGTTGTTGTGAGCTTGAAATCCTGTGTGTTATTGTTGTTGCATTTTTCTTGCAGAGATGTTAGGTCTAATTATAGGGAAGACTCTGCCGAAATTTTGGTAAGTCCTTAGGAATTATTCTTGCTTCTTTAATTAAATTAATTAGTTAATTCTGTCAGTAAATTGATAGAGGTCAGTGTATCTGTATATTGGTGTCGACTAGCCTTTCTTCTCTTCAGCTAGACCATCTACAATCGGGTCCACCAATCTGTGAGTTGGAGATTGATTATTTTTGTAATTTTAATATTAATTATATATTTGATATGTTCATGTGTTTTATAAATATTTAATTATGCACATAAATAGTTAATATATTATAGGCATTTTTGTTGCTGCATATTTAATTATTATTATTTTTTTGTGATTGCTACCCTGAAAATAATTTGGAATTGAGTGTGTTATTTATATATGGAAAGATGGGGTGAGGCACAGCTTCGAGTTGATCTCGCTAACCCCTGTACTTGGATTTAAGTGAAAGTCCAGCTTGAGTTAAGCTCGCTAGTAGGATTTGGATTGAGAGAGCTGTATAGGGAATCAGCTCCCAAATTTATGTATTGATGTAATACATTGGGTGCATGAGTAGCTCTAAATTATCTTATCATATGAATACTAGGTGAATTATTTGTTATATGTGTTGTATGTGCATTTTATGGTAAAATTGCACTATTTTTTAGGTAGATATAGAAATTGCATCTATAATCAATATCTAAACTCTCTGAGTCAAATACTTATTCATGTTCAAATATTTTTTTTCACAAGTTGCAAGAGAAGCAAATTTATTTTTTTCAAGTCTAACTTGCATTTTTCTCCTCAGGTTGTAGTGCTTTTTAGTTAATAATTTTCATTTTGTTTATTTATTTATTCGATTATTAAAACTTCGTTGTGATACCAATGTATATATTTATTCTATTAGTAATGAAAAATTAAATGGTTTATGTATGGTGGTATCAAGGTTGAGTTAGGGCTCCCCTAATTATGGATTCTGACGATTATTAGGTTGAGGTAGCTCAAACTAATTTATAATATTTTATTTTATTTTTGTTCTGTATATTCGGTGTTGATTTTAGGCTTGGTTATGGATTTGGAAATAGTGAGGCTTACTACGAACCTCGAAAACTTTATTTCAGCTCAGGCCCTAGTGTCGGTCCGACCCATAGAGTAAGGTCATGACAATACTATATAAGATTATGGCCAATTCAAATTCATAAATTATTGACCAAGATTGATTCAAATTTGACAATCCAACTTAAGACCTAAATCAGTCCCAAAAAATCTCTAGCTGAAATATTACTATAGTCGGTCAAAATTCATGATAGTCAGATAGTGCTTCAAATCTTCCTTTTGAACATAGTTTTGTTTATTGGGGATAGCTTGAAATATTATTCCACGTTTATGGTGAATGGGATATTTTAAGTTGAAGTATCTCTATTTATTTATTTTTATAATAAAAATATATATAGTGCTTATATTTTGATATGCAGTTAAACCACTGTTACTAGGTGATTGTGCCTCCATTGGAAAAAAAAAAATTGGAGAGTTCTGTTATTATTTGGGCTTAAGGGGGAGATACAAGTGAAGATTTTTGGGCAAATGAAAATGAGGCTGTTCCATATGTTGTGGGAATTTTGCAAGTTAGTGGAAAAGGACATGGTTTGGTCCACGAATAGAATTCCTTACTTTTGTTGAAATTTTAAATTAATTATTTTATAAAATAATTATTTTTATAATTTTATTAAAATTTTATATATATATGCGTGTGTGAGGGAGAGAGAGTGTGTAAGTTAAAATAAATATTCAAAGAAAGCAAAGTGAAATTAGATAAGCAAATTGGATAAAGAATTGATTTTTTTTTAAAAAAATTTATGATTAGCGATATTTGTAAATTAATTTTTATATATTAAGATTAAGTTTTTTCTTCAATTCTTTTTTTAATCGACCTTAAGGATGCATTTCCAAGAATTGAATTCCTATTTATGGGATAAAATAAATATAAAATTACAAGGATTAGAACATCTCAAAATGAGACGTGTATATTTCTTAAAAAAAAAAAAAGGAGATGTAAGATTATATTCCTCAAAAAAAATATTTTTTTAAACTATAAATTTCATTGGATAACAAGACCCAAACGATATTATAAAAATTACTGTAGAACAGACGTAAGGCATACTAATTAGCCCAGATTATAACTAAAGACCCTGCAATCCAGCCCCAACAAACAAAACCCACAATCCCTTGACAATAAAAACCCTAGGAGACTAGAGAAGAAGCATTGAGGAGCACCACGCCGGTCGTTCCAACCTTGGAATTGCACAGCGGATCCATAGGAGGGCTGTGCACAATTCCTAAGAGATTTGAATTAAAGAATTGAATCGGAATTGAAAAATGAATTATTATTGTATAAATTAAATTGAAATTATTTTATTATTTTAATTTATTTTAGATTTTTTTTAAGAATTAAATTAAAACTGAACGAGAAATGAATTGAAAAATTAATTTTATACTTATGTATTTTTTTTTTAGAGTTTTAGATATATTGTATAGGTACAATAGAATTATATATTATATGTAATTAAAATTATTATATACATAGCTTAATTTATTGCTAATTATAAGTGTATATATGTAAGCTAATATTAACTTTTATTATTTTTAATTATAAATATATAAAATTACTTTATAGTTATTAATTATGTAATTAAATCACCTTTTAATTTATATATTTTTGTTAAAAATTATATAATTGAAAAATATGTATGAGATAGTAGAATATACTGATTAAAATATATGTTATGATGCGATTTAATTTATGTATGTGTCTTTTTATGTGATTAAATTATGACCAATTTAAACTATCAGTGGTGCAATTTGAATAAAATATTTTGTAAGATTTATGATGATAATGAAAAGTATGGACCGAAATAATATTTAAAAGTGAATGTTAATAATTAAATTCATTAAATTTAAAATTATATTAGCTATTTTATTTTTAATTTAAAAAAATTTTAATTATAATCTAAAAATTTTTTATAAAAAATAACATCTACTATATTAAAATTAAATTTACTTTTAATACATATTATTATGAATCAAAATTTAAACTAATAAAAATGGTATATTATGCAATAAAATTTAAACTCTAAAGAATTGAATGAAAATATAATAAAAAATTACTTTAAAGCAAAAATTTATGTAATTTTATACTTTTTGCTTAAATTATATTAATTTTAATTTATATTATACTTATTGATTTACTGTTATTTTATAATTTGATGGAAATATTATATGTAAATATTATAATTTGGCTTCATAGGTCGATCACCAATAACTTATAATAAAATATTATAACTATAATTATAATTATAATTTGCTGTTGCTCAAAGACCCTAGGATTTACCTAGTGTCGCACACGAAGAGAAGCCCAACAACTTAGTCTGATCTGCACCTAACTAAGCAGTTGGCTCCTACCAGACAACAACTTAATCTTCAAAGAAAATCTTCTTCTCATATGAAACTCAAGATCAACAATCCACAACCACACCAAAAAAGTATATATACCCAAATTGGACTTGGGGAGAATGAGACTTGCATCCAAACTAGAGGAGAAAACCTTCCCCTTTCCCGAAGGCAGGGGAAGCTTATGCAAGACACCCAAACTCGGCTAGACCGAGAGTTTTTAACAAAGACACGTAGAGAAAATTCTCTCTCTAAAAATCTAGAGAGAGATTTCTCTCAGAAAACAACAATTTATGTTTGTGTCACGCATATAGATTATCTAAAAAAGCATAATAATTTTTATTTGTCTCAAAAAAAAAAAACCTTCTATTGTTACTTAGTTTTACATATAGTAAAATTATATTATTAAAAAAAATAGAATAATCCAACATAAATTTACAACTCATTTTATTAGATTTTTATAAAATATTTTTTTTTATAAAGTAGCAAACTATGAAAAATTTATTAACTTGGTAAAAAATAAAGTTTTCTTATTAAAAAAAATATAATATTTTTAAAAAAATTTAATAGATAATATTTAATAAACTTTAAACCCATTGCTATAATTTTTAATAAACTTTGCTACATATAATTTCTGTATTAAATTTTTTACGTGAAAATTTTTTTCCTTTTTTTTGTTAAATTAATAATTTGTTATAATTAATTATTTTATACAAAATATATATTTACAAAAATTTTAAAAAATGAATTATAATTTTATTTTAATTAATTTTATTTTTTAATAAAATAATTTTACAATATAATAAAAATCAAGTAATCATACATTATAAAAATAAAAAAATATTTGAAGCTACGTGTATTTTGTTGTAAAAGGGAAATACGAACGAATATGCCGATATACTGGGCAGAGAACAAAGAAGCGCATCTAGCTTAAGATCCACTCTATACATGGGCTTTGGCCGTTGGAATAACGCAAAATGGCATCAAGACTTACTGAACTTACAGTTTTGCCCCTTCCTACCAAACCGCTGAAATGGTGTGGAGAGGCGTTCCTTGATTCAATAACGTAACGGCTAATATTTGAGGCAGCGGCCCACAGCACAGCACATTTCTCATTTCTGTCTCAACGCTCGGATCTTATTTCCTTGCACTCCCGCGAAAGGTATGTTTCTGGATCTTTTCCTCTCCACCTATCTCCTTACTTGTTTGATCTCTTATCTTCTCTTCTCTTTTGCTTAGATTCAACTCTTTCTTGTTAATCTCCAAATCTGCGCTTATCTGATCCACTAATTATGATCTCTTATCCTTTCACATACATTTTTTTTCCCTTCAGATTATGATCTCAGCTAATCAGTTGTATTAGTTTCATTTCAACTTAGCCTTTACAAAAACAGAACACAGCTCTATTGGTCCAAAGTAGGTTTATTTTCTCTCAGGACTGATAAGCTGTAGCAGAATTGGATCTGCTGAGAATCAATGGGAAGTTCTTTTTATTCAAATCGTGTCGTTTTTCACTATGACTGACTCCAAATCTGCGCTTCGTATTGACGTATCTAAAGGTTGATAGGATCAAACACGCAAATCATGTAGATCTTTCTTTTCTTTTTTTTTTTCTGTAAATTGCTACGTGCTCCTTAGTTCATTTTGAAAATATGTTGTCCTCCGCTTATGAAATTAAGTGGTAACTTTGTATTTGATGTTCAATCCTTGCCGCTTTTTATATTCTGACGTACTATGCTGTTGTTTCTTCAGATAATATTTGAAAACGCAAGCTAATCCAAACCTATGGGAACGTCTGTTGATGCTGCGATAAAGGTAACTTTCCAGTAGAACCTATCAATTTTCGTGGAACATTAAAAATTTTAATTTCCAGAGGGAGGTGATTAAGTAAATATAAAAAGAAATCATGTGTTCATCTAACATTTTAAATCAAATTTTCTGTTGCTCACAAGTACTTAAGAGAATACTTAACTCAACTAAGCCTTTATCCAAAAAATAAAAATTTGGGTTTGGCTAAGTACTTAAGAGAATACAAGGATAAAAAGGTGGAAGAGGATTAGAAGTCAATCAAATCATGAACAAAAGAAATCACAAGAATTTTTTTTTTAATTAAATCATTCAATAATTTATCTTTTCTGCTAAAGCAGTAACAGAGGACAGTATTAACTGGATTGTCATCCTTTGTTTATTAAGTTCACTAAATTTCTTTGCGACCAGTAAAATATTGTGTTATATTAATGATTGCAGGAGGAAAATGGAAATGTAGCTGAGAAGAAGCCTATAGTTGTTTTTGTTTTGGGTTGGTATTTTTTTTTTTTTTGAAGCATTTAGTTCAGAATTGGAAGTCTTGGTATATTTTTACCTTTAGATTCCTCAATTGTTTGCAAATGTGAAGTTGGATTTACTGTATTGTATGTTCGTAACACATATATACGGGCGGGGACAACTTAGACATGGATAAGTTACACAATTTGTTACATAGCCTCATAATTAATATTTTCACAAACTGACTATTGGATTTACTGTTCTATCTATGTAGATCATGCTACCAAATTTGACGTCAACTTTTGATCTCTGTACATTTTTTATTAAAAAAAAAAAGAGTTAATGGTGAATCTACATCAATTTTCTCTTCTTTCATTCTGTTACTGGAGTGGGGTGTGATATCAAAAAACGGTGCAGGTTCATGCAATGTTATTTAATATTAACTTTTGAGATTCCATCAAATATTTGTTTCATCTTGTTACCTTAGAAGATAAATTACATATGTTATGGCAGCTCCATATATGATATTTAGCGAAGAGGTATTAAATCACATACATCGTAGGATTTCTTCACAACATATGTTAAAAAGGCTAATCATTTATAATGGTATACACATGCAGATATTGTTTCCATGCCCAGATGATATTATGGTATAGGGGTTAGTAATTGTCTTTGGCAGTTTTATTTGAATTTTTGCATTATTTTCTTCCATGTGTAGTATGATTGATAATTAGAGTAATTGTCAATTCTTGCATTTTATTTGTTCTTAGAATATGTTAGGTAGAAACCCTAACAACAGTTATTTCAGAGTTGAAATTAAAAGAACAGAAAATCAGAAGATAGAGAGAGAGAGAGAGAGAGAGAGAGAGAGAGAGAGAGAAGAGAATTGTAAGGAAGAAGATAATATTTCATTGAGAGTTTGAATGAATCTTTACAATATCTCACAGCCCTATTTATTGCCACTTTCCCTCCAAAAACAACTGCCTAACTTTTGCTACAATTTCTCCAACAACCTCTAACAGAAAGCTAAAACAGTTTCAACTACCATCACAACTAATTAATCATTTCACTTATTCTTATACTTCCTTCTTCTGTACGTGACAATACCCCCATCTCGAGAACATTCTTGTCCCCAAGAATGTATGAAAGTGGGAAATTGGGCTTGGATGAATGACTGATCCTCCCAAGTAGCATCTTCTAATGGAAGATTAAACCATTTGACCAGTCCTTGAATTACAGCCTGACCATTCCTTGTAATGGTTCTAGTTTGCAAGATTTTCTCAGGGGCCACTATTATTTCATTCTCCAACATTTCGGGTAACTGTAATTGTGGCACAACATTGTCTCCAAGTTTTCTCTTGAGAAGCGAGACATGAAAGACAGGGTGAATAGCAGCACTAGGAGGAAGCTGTAACTTATATGCTACGTTGCCAACCTTCTGCAGAATTTGAAATGGTCCATAATACCTAGCAGCTAGCTTTAAATTCCTTCTTAAGGCAACAGATGTTTGTCTATAAGGTTGAAGCTTTAGATATACCATATCCCCTACCTCAAATTCTTTCTCAACTCTACCCTTATCAGCTTGCTGTTTCATCCTGTTCCTAGCTTGCTCCAAATTACTCTTGAGAACATCATTCAACTGCTGCCTCTCCTGAAAAAATTGGTCAACAGCCTGAACTGGTGATGCAAAAGAAGGAATAGCAGGTAATGATGGAGGGTAATAACCATATAAGGCTTCAAATGGAGTCATTTTTATAGCAGAATGGTATGAGGAATTGTACCACCACTGCAAGTGACAACCATGAAACCGGGCTTTGGGATCTTGATGAGTCATGCATCTCAAATAGGTTTCAAACACCGATTCAAACGCCTGCTTGGCCATCACTTTGAGGGTGGTAAGCACTACTATAAGAAAGAGTAGTGCCACCGCTTGAAAAATTCTTTCCAAAACACACTTGTAAATACTTTATCTCGATCTGAAACAATTGTGACAGGGGCACCATGAAGCTTATAAATGTGTTCTATAAAGACCCTTTCTACAGAAGATGCAGTAAAGGGATGAGCCAATCCAATGAAATGGCCATATTTTGTATACCTATCAACCACCACTAGGACAGTATCCTTACCTCCAGACTTAGGAAGTCGCTCAATAAAATCCATAGTGATGTCTGCCATGCTTGAGAAGGTATTGGTAAAGGTCAGAATAACCTGTGGGTAGCTAAGTCATTCCCTTACAATAAGCACATTCTGCACATTGTTGCACCCATTGCAAGACTTCAGTATACATGCCAGGCCAATAAAAATGTCTCTGCAGCCTACTATAAGAATTGTGAATGCCGGAGTGCCCTCCCATAGCACTGTCATGATACAATGCTATTAATTGCTTCCTCAAATTACCATGACAACCCACATACAATCTATTGTTGTAATACAACAGCCCTTGCTTCAAATGAAACTTCAAATGAGCCTTGCTATCCAAAGAAAGTTGAGTAATTAAATCCGCAGCCTTAGAATCATTAACATAGCTATTAAGGACATTAGCCATCCAAGTAGGAATGATTTCAGAATGAGCAACAGATAATTGAGTCACAGCAGAATGTGGCCTTCTAGATAAAGCATCAGCCACTCTATTCTCTATCCCTCTTTTATACAAAATTTTATAATCTAAACCCAAGAGTTTAGAAATACCTTTCTGTTGTAGGTTAGTGTGAAGTCTTTGCTCTAAAAGGTGCTTGATACTTTCATGATCAGTTTTAATGAAGAAGGGACCTTGCTCAAGGTAATGCCTCCATTTAGTGATAGCAAAAGTGATTGCCAACTCTTTGTCGATATCTGAAAGGCTTTGATTCCTAACCCCAAAAGCCTTAGAAATATAGGCAATAGGGTGTCCATTTTCTTTGTAATACAGCTCCCATACCATAGTGCTAGCATCGTTTCAATGATAAATGGTGAGTAAAATTTGGTAATGCCAGAACAGGAGCAGAAGACATAGCTACTTTTAACGAGTCAAATGCTTGTCTAGTAACTTCAGTCCATTGGAAGTTGTCCCTCTTTAATAAATCTATAAGAGGCTTACTAATCACCCCATAATTTCTAACAAACTTCTGTAATACCACTGTCAATCCCAAGAAACTCCTCAATTCCTTGTGAGAAGTTGGATAAGGCCAAGCTACCATAGCCTCAATTTTGTCCGGATCTGTAGATACTCCTTTTTCGAAATAATATGCCTTAAATAATCAATGCACTGACCAAAAGAGCACTTAGACATTTTAGCAAAAGTCACGCTCTTCCAACACCTTAAAAATAGATTCTAAATGCTGTAAATGGGATTCTAAATCAGGGCTGTAAATGAGTATGTCATCAAAAAAAACAAGAACAAACTTCCTTAAAAATGGTTGGAAAATTTGGTTCATGAGGGCTTGAAAGGTGACAGGGGCATTGGTCAACCCAAAAGGCATGACTGTGAACTCAAAATGTCCATGGTGGGTTTTAAATGCAGTCTTGGGAATATCAGGAGGATCCATTCGAATTTGGTGATATCCAGCCCTTAAATCCATCTTAGAAAACATTTTTGCTCCATGTAATTCATCCAATAGATCATCTATGATAGGAATAGGAAATTTATTCTTAATGGTGTGGTCATTCAACTTTCTCGTAATCAACGCATAAAATCTCCAAGTGCCATCCTTCTTCTTAACCAATAAAACAGGGAAGAAAATGGACTAGTGCTAAATTTGAATAACTTTGGAATTCAACATTTCATCACCAACTTTTCAATCTCATTTTTACGATAATGGGGATACCTATAAGGTCTCACATTTATAGGTTTAGTATCAGGTTGTAATGGAATATTGTGGTTATGACTTCTAAAGGGGTAAGGAAGTAGGTTCAAGAAAACTTGAGGGTATTTATGAATAACTTTCTCAATATCGGGTGAATATTACCTCTGTTAGTGCAAATGAGTAGTAGCGACAACAAAATGAATTCCAACACCGCTATATCAAATTAACACAGAATAATGGAGACTGGAAATCATTTCCCTTCCTATGCAACAACTGCTGCAAGGAATTACATTCTTGAAGGCTACCAGGTTCCATCCCCTCTTTAATCCCTTGCAAAGTAACTAAAGTATCCCCCTTTTGAAATGAGATTTGCAATCCCTTGAAATCAAATAAAATTGGACTCACACTTCTCATCCAATCTACTCCCAATATAACATCAAATCCACCCAACTCCAAAAGTCTCATAGGAAAAGAGAAACATTGGTTCTGAGTGTGCCATTGAAATGAAGGACACATTGTAGAACTTAGTAATTTCCTTCCATCAGCTACAATAACCATTGACACAGGTGCTTGCACCACTGGAAGTTTTAAATCTTTGGCCACTTTTGCATCCAAGAAACTGTTAGTGCTCCCACTATCCACCAATATAACTAATTGTCTATCCTTATGTCTCCCCACCACCTTAATTGTGTCTACACCTTGACTGCCTTCCATAGCATGAACTGATAGAGTCATTTCTGGTTGTCCTTCCCCAATTTCTTCACCTTCTACCATTTCTTGATACTCTTCCTCCAATTTTTCCACTCCTTGTTCCTCCAACCGAATGGCCATAGATCTTAGATTTACACTGTGACCAGGAAGAACTTTTCCCCACATCCGTGAGGTTTGGACCGTCTACTTGTCTTGGAGTTGGAAGCAAACCTGGTTTAAACAAGGGTTGAGGTAGTGAATTACTACTAGTAGCAAAAGAGGACTTAGCAATGGTTGTAGAAGGTTTTTGGCTGTGGTTGTTATCATTTGGAGGTTTTGGTGGATAAGAAAGTGGTTGAGAAATTTTATAGGATTGGTTTGAAGAAGAAGATACAAAATTAGGCTTATAAGCACTATTATACCCAGATCTTGGTAGAGAAATGGCTTTACTATTACATAGCATCCACTGCTCTTGTAGTCTAGCTGCTTCAAAAGCATGAGCTAGGGTTGTAGGCCTAACCATTCTCACCATTGGCCTAATTTCATCCCTCAATCCTCCAATGAATCCAGACAAAAAATAAGCTTCCCCTAAATCAGGCATAAACCTCTCCATTCTTACCCTAAGATCCTCAAACCTATCTTGATATTCCCCAACACTACCCTCTTGCCTTAGTCTCATAAACTCCTCAACTACATCCTCAAAACCTTGTTCTCCAAATCTATTGCATACTGCTATCTCAAATTCTTCCCAAGATCCACTAATTTTAGACTTATTCCAATTTTGAAACCAAGAGTCAGCTCTTCCTACCATATACAAGCTTGCTATTCCCACCATCTTATCTTTAGGAACCCTAAAAACTTCAAAGTACTTGAAACACTTCCTAACCCAAGCCCTTGGCTCACTCCCATCAAAAGTTACTAATTCAATCTTAGGCAAAATCTTTTCGAATTTAATCGATTCACTAAAAAAATCAGAACTACCGATCTCTAGAATGAAGATTTAGAGTTTCCTTTGGAGTTGTTAAAGAATTCTTACCTATCACTCCATTAGAATTCCTTTCATCGAGTTGATGATTTCCTTCCCTTTTCCCCAAAACCCTAGCATTAGGGTTTCCAATCTTCCCACAATGAGCCTCAATTGCAATTTTATTCTCTGTAGCATCTTTCTTGATTCCTTCTTGTAACTTCTTGAAGTTTTGCTTCAGAATTTCCATTTCCTTCCTGGTCTCCCGAGATTCCCCTTGCAACAGATCCAACCTTTCTTCCATTTGTGCCATCTTAACAGCATCTTGACCCACCACTGCTGATTTAGTCATGATTTGCGACACCAAGGAACCAGATTGCAGATGAATCTACCCAGTTTTCAGCTCGATACAAATGTTAGGTAGAAACCCTAACAACAGTTATTTCAGAGTTGAAATTAAAAGAACAGAAAATCAGAAGATAGAGAGAGAGAGAGAGAGAGAGAGAGAGAGAGAGAGAGAGAGAGAGAGAGAAAAGAGAATTGTAAGGAAGAAGATAATATTTCATTGAGAGTTTGAATGAATCTTTACAATATCTCACTGCCCTATTTATTGCCACTTTCCCTCCAAAAACAACTGCCTAACTTTTACTACAATTTCTCCAACAACCTCTAACAGAAAGCTAAAACAGTTTCAACTACCATCACAACTAATTAATCATTTCACTTATTCTTATACTTCCTTCTTCTGTACGTGACAGAATATTTTTGCGATGTAGTTTATATTTTCATCATGATTGATCAGGTGGCCCAGGAAGCGGAAAGGGTACCCAATGTGCAAATATTGTACAGCACTTTGGTTATACTCATCTCAGTGCTGGAGATCTTCTTCGAGCAGAAATCAAATCTGGCTCCGAAAATGGGTATGGCATATATGCATGAGTACATGCACACATTTCCAATTAAGTGACTTTCATTAGATTTTTTTTTGAGTCTCCAGGAGCTTGACTTGACATCTAAATTCTTTGAATGCCATATAATTATGCCTAATATTGCTGTGCACTTTGCTCTTATGTGTTGATGTTCCTGATAAAGGTCTTGGATATCTCCAGCATGGCAAAGGAATTAACCTCAGTTTTAATTGATGATTCCTTTTATCCCTGTTCTCAACAGTTAGTGGTTTGTTTTTCTGTCTTTTATTTCTTTTATCTTTTGGATGAATATTTTATACAACTGAATATTTGGATACTGAACCCAATGGTTTCAGCCATGACTCTTTCGAAAGTTGGTGCTGTGAGTCCAGACCATCTGTTTAGTTTCATGCTGGAGACATCCATGTCTTCTCGCAATTTTGAGTATTTAATGAATGGAAATTTTTAGTATATGACTCATTTCCATGATGTATTTGTACGAGCAAAATTCTCTACTTAGATAGCTTGGAAACTTTTTTTTTCTTATGAAAGTGTGATTCTTTAGAATGTGAATTATACCAGAAGGATTAGATCTTTAGAAGTAAAGGAAGCACTTAAGAGAATGGAAGTGGGTAAAGCTTGTGGACCCGATGGAATACCAATTGAAGTGTGGAAGTATTTGGGAGATATGGGAGTGGCATGGTTAACTAAATTATTTAATAAGATTCTAAACTGAAAGAAAATGCCTGATGAATGGAGGAAGAGTATTTTAGTACCTATTTTTAAAAATAAGGGAGACATACAAAGTTGCTCAAACTATAGGGGAATTAAACTCATGAGCCATACTATGAAGTTGTGGGAGAGAGTTGTGGAGCATCGACTACGTCATGATACTTCTATCTCTCTCAATCAATTTGGTTTCATGCACGGTCGTTTAACTATGGAAGCGATCTTTCTCATTAGAAGCTTGATGGAGAAATATAGAGATGTGAAGAAAGATCTACATATGGTTTTTATTAATTTGGAGAAGGATTATGATAGTGTTCCAAGAGAGGTCTTATGGAATGTGCTAGAACAAAAGAAGGTATCTACTAGGTGCATATAAGTATTGAAAGATATGTATGAAGGAGCAACTACTATTGTGCGCACAGTGGGAGGGGGCACAAGAGATTTTCCGATCTTAATTGGATTACACCAAGGATCAGCCATAAGCCCTTACCTTTTTACATTAGTTTTAGATGAACTAACGAAACATATACAAGAGAGTATTCCTTGGTGCATGATGTTTGCGGATGATATTGTTCTGATAGATGAGACACAAGAAGGAGTCAATCGAAAGCTAGAACTTTGGAGAAGTACTCTAGAGTCAAAGGGTTTTAAGTTAAGTAGAACGAAGACAGAATACATGCATTGCAAGTTCAGTGAAGGCCAAACTGGTGATAGGAAAGGAGTTAGTTTGAATGGAGTGATACTGCTCCAAAGTAATCACTTTAAATATCTAGGCTCAGTCCTTCAAGTAGATGGGGGATGTGAGGAGGATGTTAGTCATAGGATTAAAGCCGGATGGTTGAAGTGGAGACGTGCCACGGGAGTTTTATGTGATCGTAAGATTCCTAATAAATTGAAAGGAAAATTTTACCGTACAACCGTACAACCATACAACCGGCTATGTTATATGGTAGTGAGTGTTGGGCACTGAAAGAGTCGTATGCATCTAAGATAAGAGTTGCAGAGATGAGAATGTTAAGGTGGATGAGTGGCCATACTAGACTAGATAAAGTCTGTAATGAGAGTATTAGAGAAAAGGTAGGAGTGGTGCCAATTGAAGATAAGTTGAGAGAAGGGAATTGAGGTGGTTTGGTCATGTGAAGCGTAGACATACGGAGGCTCCAGTTAGACAAGTAGAGCACATTAGGTTAGAGGATAGAAAGAAAAAAATGGGTAGACCTAAATTGAGTTATAGGAGAGTAGTACAATATGACGTAGAAGCATTACACATTTCTGAGGATTTAACCCAAAATCATTCAGAGTGGAGAAAGCGAATCCATATAGCCGACCCCAAATTTTTGGGATAAAGGCTTAGTTGAGTTGAGTTGAGTTGAGAAAGTGTGATTCTTTAAGATTCAATAACCACGAGGATTTTGGGAAAAGTAATAGATGCTAGTTTTATAAGTAATTCCTTTTCTATGTGTTCCGTTGGTTAGATGTTAGAGTAGTTATTTGGTTTTTCTACTGAGGTTAATTTTTGGAATATGACTCCTTGGATCTGTCAAGAATTTAATTCATTACATGATCCTGGTGCCTATCTTTACAGCTGTTTTGCATGCAACATTCTGCATTTTATTTCTTAGTTTAGATTATGGAACTTTCTATGATATAACTCATTTTGCATCTTATCGATAATAATAAACACTTTGTTCATTGTGGGTTACAGAACCATGATTCAGGAAATGATTAAGGAGGGGAAGATTGTGCCATCAGAGGTAACAATTAAGCTTCTTCAAAAAGCAATGCAGGAAAGTGGCAATGACAAATTTCTGATTGATGGTTTTCCTCGTAATGAGGAAAACCGTGCAGCATTTGAATCTATTGTAAGCTTTCTACAAAACTCTCTGTTTCAATATTGGTTTTATTGCCCTTGGGGTCCAGCTCTATTTGGGACTAGACGGATTGTATTCTTTTCTCTTGTCTGGAGTAGCTCTTTCTAGCATAGTATATTTAGATGAAATTTTCTTGCAAACAGTGTGACTGAATCCATTATACGCTTGCTTTTACTTTGTAGTTTGCAAATATGGGAGGTTGTGTATTTACTGGTTGGGGATTGTTTGGTAGTAGCAGGTTTTGTTGAATTCCAGCTCCTATTTTTGGCACAGGAAAAATGATTTTTTTGGTGTTCATTTCTTTTGGATTTTGTAGATTCCCTATCTTGTGAATAATTTTTAGCTTTTGCCCTTCAGTGAATTTTTTTTATTTCATTAAAAAAAGAAAACAAATTTATTATCTAATATACATTCTCGATAATTTGTTGACTGCTAAAAATCTGGTTGTTATGCAGACCAAAATTGAGCCAGAATTTGTCTTATTCTTTGATTGTTCTGAAGAAGAGATGGAGAGACGCCTTTTGAATAGGAATCAGGTTGTTATGCAGCTCTTGTGTTTTTTGTGTGTGTAATTGTGTATGCTGTTGTGCAAACTTGTAACATTTTACTTGGCTCATTTCTCTTATTTTAAATCTTGATGTTTCTTTTTCATAATGAGAAGGGAAGAGTAGATGATAACATTGAGACAATAAGGAAGCGGTTCAAAGTTTTTTTAGAGTCTAGTATTCCGGTGGTTGAGTACTATGACTCCAAGGGAAAGGTTCGGAAGGTAATGCATTTTTTGTGCATTTTTGTGCATTTTTTCAATATTTTTCTCATTTTATTTTAACCATTGATTTTTTGCTCCAAACCATAGATTGATGCTGCTAAATCAGTTGAAGAGGTTTTTGAGGCTGTTAAAGCAATTTTTACCCAAAAATATGAGAAGGTAAAGAGACATAGATGTTCTATCTTGTAGGCTTTCCATGATGAGTGGAAAGCAAAATCTGGAAAAGGAATTCATCATTATTTTGTAAATATAATAAGGGAAATATGAATTAGATGGAGTCATTAATCTATTGGACTTGAATGAGGCACCTCATAACTGACTAGCTTGACCAATTTTCCTTTTGCTTTTGTGAATTTGGTTATGCTAGTAAATGATTACTATGAGTTTTTTATGCTGCCTTCATGTCAAAAATGACTTGTTTCTTTTCTTTAAAAGTTTCAAGAAGTTTTATTGGTACAATCGGGTTCACTAAGTGCTAAGCTTGATTTCCATGGTGCTGAATGCAGTAGTTGTTACAAGAAAGCAGACTTCTCTATTGTGTGTATGTGTAGCCACAGATGTAAAGAATAATGTGGTGCAAGTTTGGGTACTAAAAAGAGCTATATTATGTAAATATGCTTGATTCTAGGACCATTTCAGATGCGTCAGGGCCTTCTCCACTGTGACTAATAACATTGTGTAACGGCCAGAATAACTGACACTTCACTGTCACATTACTGCATCACTTGGTAAATCTTTTACTGAACATCATGGAAAGTGAATTCAGGAAACTTCTACCAGAACTGTATATCTCCTGGGGAGTTTGCTGAAAAATTATTAGGCATTGGGAATCGATTGGAGTGTGGAAAAAATAAAAAGTCTTGGAAGTTTCTTCTATATTATTCAACAGTTTAGGCTGCAAAATTTGCACGATAAACTGGGTTGTGTTAGGCAAATGCTGTCCAATTTGGGAGTTTTAAAAACACCAAGAGAAATTTCAGAATCACGCATGATTACAACATTCTTGTTTAAATTACCTTTTCAAGTCTTCTATTTCTTATATTAATTGTGAAGTGCACCTGGAAAAGCAGCCAATTAAAATTTCTACTCTGAATCAGCTCATCTGTAAATTGCCTGTCATTCATTTGTGGTTGCAGGCTGCTGCTGTCTAGGTGTTCCAACTGTGCCAGAGATATTGAATCAAATATGTATCAAGGTAAAACTGTCGCCAGGCCTTCATATTTGTCTAAAATATGTTATGCAAAATTCCGCAAGTGCACGGATCGTTAACAAATCATAAAGTAGCGAGTAAGATATCGTTCTCACGAGGACCGTCTTAAGTATCAAACTATAGTGATTTTAATTATCTAGACAATCAAGTTGTAAAGAAATAATAATTAAATCTAAATTAAATGAAATAAAATATAAAACAATTAACTAAATTTGAATATTAATTAATAAAAATATTCGAGAGTTAAGGGTTTACACTTTAATCAATTATAGACCTAATCTAATTCATTCAATGAATGAGAGTTTATTATTTTGAAGGAAATTAATCACAAATTTTCTTAAATCCTCTAAGGCACTCAAGTTGTATTTTAATTGAAGCCAAATTCTACTTTCGTGGTGATTAAATTAATTAAAACTCATTATATTTCTTGGTTAATTATTAGATGCACATAAAATTTCAGCCTATCTCCAGATCAAGAACCTTAAGTTCAAAATCCTATTATCCCAATATTAATCTTCATCTTTCAGTTTTTCAATCAATGTCTAGGATCAATACTAAGTGGGTATCAAAGAACATAAGGGATTGAATCAAAAAATAAGATACCAAATATGTTAAATAAAATAAAATCAAATCTATAATTGAACTGAAGTGCTATATCCCTAACTTTAGAATAAGGAAACTACTTACATATGGTGAGTTTTACAATTAAGTTTTGTAGAAAGAGATGATTCTCCTTAATTTCAATTAATCTGTACATGGGTATATATATACAATTGATTCCTATAATTGTGTTCTACTAATTAGGAAGAAATCCTAAATAGGAATACAGAATACAGAATATACAGAGAAATAATATAGTAATTGACTTTCCATAACACTCTCCCTCAAGTTGGAGCATAGATGTTAATCATGCCCAACTTGTTACAAATGTAGTCAATCCTAGCTCCATTCAGAGCTTTTGTGAAAATATCTCCTAACTGCTCTCCAGTTTTGATGTGTCCTGTTGAGATGATCTGTTGTTGAATCTTTTCACGAATAAAGTGACAATCAATCTCAATATATTTGGTCCGCTCATGAAACACCAGATTAGAAGCAATATGGAGAGCAGCTTGATTATCACACCACAATTTCGCAGGCAGGGAGGTCTTAAAACCTGTCTCATCTAGTAATTGAAGTATCCACATTACCTCACATACTGATTGTGTCATGGCTCTGTATTCGGATTCAGTACTAGATCGAGAAACTACACTCTGCTTCTTGCTTCTCCAAGACATCAAATTTCCTACAACAAAAACGCAATATCCAGTAGTTAACCTTCTGTCAACCTTAGATCCAGCCCAGTCGGCATCTGAAAAATATTCAACATTCAAATGCCCATGATTACCATATAGCAAACCTCTTCCTGGAGCGCCCTTCAGATAACACAAGATTTGTTCCAAGGCTTCCCAATGAGCAACAGTTGGGGAAGACATAAACTGACTTACCACACTAACGACATAAGCAATGTCAGGACGAGTGACTGTAAGGTAGTTCAATTTTCCTACCAATCTCCTGTATCTCTCTGGATCTTCAAACAACTCACTATCCCTTGCTAACAGTTGTAAAGTTGGAGTCATTGGTGTACTATGAGGCTTAGCACCTAATTTTCCTGTCTTTGTCAATAGATCGAGGATATATTTTCTTTGAGACAAGAAAATACCCTTCTTACTTCTCATAACTTCGATACCCAAGAAATACTTTAACAATCCCAAGTCTTTGGTCTGAAACTGGATTTGGAGGAAGATTTTAAGAGATAAAATACCTGCAGAGTCACTCCCAGTGATGACAATGTCATCCACACAGACTACCAGGAGAATTAGACCAGCCTCAGATTGCCTATAAAATACTGAGTGATCACATTTACTCTCTTGCATACCAAATTCCTGTACTGCTTCACTGAATCTCCCAAACTATGCCCTAGGACTTTGTTTCAAGCCATAAAGAGAGTTCCAAAACCTACAAACTTTACCCAACTCCCCCTGAGCAACAAACCCAGGTGGTTGCTCCGTATACACCTCCTCCTGAAGATCACCATGAAGAAAAGCATTCTTGATATCCAATTGATGCAGGGGCCAATCATATGTAGCTGCTAAAGAGATAAACAAGCGAATAGTAGTAAGTTTAGCTACAGGAGAAAAAGTGTCAGAGTAATCAACCCCATATGTCTGAGCATATCCTTTTGCTACAAGGCGTGCTTTTAACCTAGCCACAGAACTATCAGGATTTACCTTTACTGTAAATACCCATTTGCAACCAATAGCTTTCTTACTAGTGGGCAAAGGCAACAGTTCCCATGTACCATTAGCATCTAAAGCCTCCATTTCCTCTTTCATAGCATCACACCAGCCAGGATGAGACAATGCCTCACCAACAGTATTAGGGATAGGAACAGAGTCTAAAGAAGTAACAAAACACCGAGAACAAGAAAACAATTGATTATAAGAAACAAAAGAAGAGATAGGGTAAGTACATGAACGTTTACCTTACGAAGAGCAATGGGTAAGTCTAGATCAGAATCATAATCAGTATGAGGTACAGGATCTCCCAACGAAGTAGCTGGCGGAGGATCTGAGTCAGGAATCTCCAATCTCCTGGAATAAACATGAATAACGGGAGGTCGAGTAGGTCTAGAGACAGAAGGAACAGGCTGTGGGAGAGGACTAGACATTGGTTGGACAGTATATATTAAGAGATAATCCTCCTCCCCCTGACTCTCATGCACAGATGATTGAGAAAAAAATGGAGTGGACTCAAAAAATGTGACATTTGCAGAAACAAGATAACAATTAAGAATATAAGAGAAACAACGGTACCCTTTTTGGAGCCGGGAGTACCCAAGGAAGACACATTTGAGAGATTTTGGATCCAATTTAGTAACTTGTGGATGAACATCACGCACAAAACAGGTACAACCAAAGATAAGAGGTTCAATAGGGAACAAAGATTTTTTTAGGAAACAAAACAGTATAAGGAATATCCCCATTAAGGACAGAAGACGGCATACGATTGATAAAAAAATATGCCGTAGAAACTGCATCTGCCCAAAAGTGTTTGGAAACTTTCATCTGAAAAAGAAAAGCACGAGTTACTTCAAGAAGATGTCGATTTTTTCTTTTGGCCACACCATTTTGAGATGGGGTATCCTCACAAGAAGACTGATGAAGAATGTCATTTTGTGTCATATAAGACTGAAATTGTGCTGAAAAGTATTCTTTGGCATTGTCACTTCTTAATATGCGCACAGAAATATTAAATTGAGTTTTTGATTTCATTACAAAAGGCACAAAAGATAGAAAACAACTCAGAACGATTATTCATTAAATATAACCAGGTAACACGAGAGTAATCATCAACAAAAGTAACAAAATAACGAAATTCAATTTTAGAAGTAACAGAACAAGGACCCCAAACATCATAATGAACTAACTCAAAAGGGGATGAAGCCCGTTTATTGACTCTAGACATAGAAGGCAAACGATGATGTTTTGTAAACTGACACGACTTACATTCTAGTACTGATAAAGACTGAAATTGAGGACACAGCTTCTTCATGGTAGATAAAGAAGGATGACCCAATCTACAATGAGCTTCAAGAGGTGTTAAGGTACTGGAGCAAACAAGCGACCGCGGTACATGATTTTCAAGAATGTAGAGACCACCTAACTAACATCCTCTAACAATAATCTGCTTCGTCGTAAGATCCTGAAACAAACACTGGTAAGGAAAAAAGGAAACAGAACAATTTAAGGTACGAGTAAGTTTACTAACAGAAAATAGATTAAAAGAGAATTTTGGTAGACACAAAACAGAAGACAAAGAAATTGATGAAGTCGGGTTCACAGTTCCAGAACCCATGACACAAGAAGTAGAACCATCAGCTAAAGTAACAGTAGAGAAAGTGAGATTAGACTGAAAAGCAGATAGAAGACTAGAATTACCTGTCATATGATCTGTCGCACCAGAATCAATAACCCATTTGGATGAGGAAGACACAAGGTATGTAGTGGATTTACCTGACTCAGCGATCGCAGTGACGGGAGAACTGGTAGGCTTTAGAGATGCCTGATACTGGAAAAATTGTACAAAATCCTCTGTAGATACCAAAATAGTTTTCTCAGAGAAAGATACTGTAGAATTCTCTGCTGCCATATTTGCTATCTGTGATCGCTGATTTTTCCTCTGAAGTTACGGACAATTATATTTTGTATGGCCAGGCTCATGGCAATAATAACAAATGACTCCTCTCCATTACGCTGATTACTTCTGTTGCCTGTAATTCCTCCTCTACTTCCTCTTCTATTATCCTGTTGTCCATTTGGATTACGGCTAATAAGAGCACTACTGGCAGGCTGTGAAGATTGGGTACTCTTTGTACGAAGGACCCGTGTGAACGTTTCATGCAAAGAGGAAATCTCAGAATTGAAGAGAATCTGAGATTTAGCAGTCTCATACTCTGAAGGAAGGCCTGCAAGAAAACTCATAACACGATTGCTCCGTTAGGTCTTTGAACTTTCACATCAGGACTAAAAGGCAACAATACATTAAGTTCCTCATATACTCGTTTAAAATCCATAAAAATAAGCCGTAAGAGACTTATCCTCTTTCTCAGCATGGTAGAATGCCTTACAAACATCATAAATACGGGAGATATTCCCTTTACCAGAATACAGAAAATCTAAGTAATCCATCAATTCCTTAACAAATTCACAGTGATTAATTAAACTAATTACCTCACTGTGAATCGAGTTCCGAAGCTGCAAAAACAATCGAGCATCCTCCCTTAGCCAAGTTTGTCGTGTATCATCAGTGGGTGGATCTTTAGTAAGGTGATCATCCTTATCAATGCTACGCAAATAGACCCTAACAGTCTTATTCCACTCTAGGTAATTCGAACCATTTAGTTTGTGTTCCGTGATCTTAGTCATCACCGGAATCACATCAGAAATAACATTTTTATTGTTTGCCATTTGTTGAGACAAAGAAAACTAACCAAAACGCTAATCCAAAGTGCTTATAGCAGCAAAATAACCCAAAATCACAAATCAAGCAAATACCGAAATAGGATCTAAGAGCCAAACCTCAAAGTCCTTTAATGGTGTACTGGATCAGGCAACAACACACAGTGGTGGAATGAGGGGGTTGAGGCGACGCCGGCGATGTTGATCGGGGTCGAAACGGCCGGTCGGCGGCCAAGGTCTCTCCTGAGCTGGGTGGTGAGAACAAATGGTCACCCTAGATTGATGACCTGCTCTGATATCATGTAGAAAGAAATGATTCTCCTTAATTTCAATAAATCTGTACATGGGTATATATATACAATTGATTCCTATAATTGTGTTCTACTAATTAGGAAAAAATCCTAAATAAGAAATCCTAAATAGGAATACAGAATACAGAATATACAGAGAAAAAATATAGTGATTAACTTTTCATAACAAGTTTATAAAATAAAGAAAAGACATGAGAAGAAAATAAAATGATAGAACCTAGATGGAGAATAGCAGCTTTGGACTTTTGAAACTTGAGCTGAAAATTCCTTCTAATAATCTTGTAGATCTGTTTTTCTTTCGCCTCTATTGAAGTTACTGTGAACTCTTAAATGTAAATTAATTCTTTTCTCTCAAATTCTGACTTATTATATTTATAATTGATGTAAAAATTCTTATTTTAGAGTTCTAATAGCCTTAGATGTCCATCCAAATAGAGTTAGAAGGAAGAAAATTGAGTTAGAATTGCTGTCTGGGAACATTATATGGGCCGTGTAGTGTTACTAGGTACCCCGTGTAATGCTTTGTAGCTTTATTTTTCAAGTTTTATTCTGTCTAGAAGATTGCACGGGGTCCATGAGGTTATACGGGGTAGGTTCTATGGCCCATATAATTATTCAGACCTTCCATTCTTCACTTTTTAACCTCCTGATTTCTTCCAAACTTGTTCTAGGCTCTAAAACTGCACAAAAACACTTGATAAAATATAAAATCAAAGAATTGGATTGAATTAACAAGTTTTCTAAAATATTATTAAAAAGGCTTAAAAACAAACATAAAAGAGACTAAATGCTAATAAAATGCTATAAATATTAACCATAAACTCCAATATAATTTGACTTCATGAAAATAGCAAACCTGTTTTTCTTTCTTTGAAAATTTAAACTTTGAGTTCCTTAAATTTTAGAATTTCTTTTCCTTCACTTGGATTTTCTTTGGATTGGATACTTCAATGGGACAGAAAATAGATTCAACTGTTAAATATGATCAATCTTAAAAAGTTCATTATAATCAACTTTTATGTGAGTAGAATTGTTGCCAAGGGGGCGCAAATGAAATGGACGATGTTTCATTCTTTTAATGAAATGTGCTTGTTAATTTATCTTGCAAAACAAACCCAGTTCATCTTATTGGATGTTATCAAAATGTTGAGATTTGGCAGAGGGGAATTATGTTTCTTATATCTTTTCACTTACTGGCATGCTTGGGTTGAATAATGTCTAATAGCAGTTATGTCCTTTGCAGATGATGGATTTTGTTGATTGCTTGCCATCATGCTTATCATAGCTGGTGATAGTTGATATTATGAGAGGTATATACCTCTTTATTCTTGCTACTTTATGTTCCAATAACGAGATACATAATAATGATATGGCAACGATCTTCTATTTCCTTTTTGAGCAATGATTCTTTCTTTTCTTCTCCGTTTGTGGATCTAAGGAAAAAAAAAAAAGAAATATACCACCATGTTCAATTATAAAATGCCATGGCCCTCGGCATTTTAGTGCAAGGGGTTTTGTTGGAGATGATTTGGGAAGGATGAAAAAGTAATATGATGGTTCATTAATGGCATATTACAACTTGGTCTTTATATTTTAGAAATTGAATAATTTAATCCTTCATTTATATTTTTGATCATATCATATAGTATTATCATTGGTTTAAATAAAAAGATAAATATACTTTTCATTTAATTAAGATAAATTTATTATTTATTTAATGAGATTTGATCAATATTATAATTTAATTCGTATATTTTAAAAATTTAATGATTTAGTCCCTCAATTATGAAATTATTAGAATCTGCGAACACATCCTGAATTGCCGAGTATGACAACAGCAAGGCTGCCAGAAAGAGAGGATTCTTTCTTCTCAAAACTTAAAAAGGACTATTCAATGATGTCACAGATTTCCGATAGCTTAGTAAATGTGACCGCAGCAGAACAAGAGAAATAAATCGACTGTTACTGTAAGCCCATAGATCAATTGGTTGGAGCAGCAGCGATAGTAGTAGCACTGTAGCAGAGCAGTACTTGGACTAGGCCCGCCTTTGGCAGGGATCTTCACGATAGCAAGTGGTCGTGAGATGAAAAATCGATGCATTTGTTATTGTCAGTTATGCAGCATACGTAAGAAATGGAAAATGTGCTATCTACTCCATTCCTGCATCCTCTCAGAGGGCATGCAGAATGTAACCGGTAACTCTTACTTGATATGAACTTGCCTAACTCCGCCTCAAAAGCTAGCTCAGTGGAGGTTTGCAAACCCATATATATAACACCCAAAACCTCTCTGCATAATCGACGTAGGACGCATCATTCCCAATCCCTTTAGACTGAATGTCCTCGTGAAGTAACCGGAGTCATGACTCATTCACCCCAACCTATCCCGAAGAAGAACGTCAGGAATCTTGACCCACGCTGACCCATGCAGAGTGAGGCTCTAATGGCTAACTCCGCCTCAAATATTAGCAAACTCATATATATAACACTAAAGACTTCCTTGAGCCGTGGGAAGCATCGTTACCTTTCTAAATTTCTCCCCGAAAAAATCAAATTAGAGATTTATTCCTTTATTTTACTTGTCTGGTTTGTTGCAGCCATCTCTCTCGTTCCCTCGTCCAATTTCAATTCCTTTAATTTAAACCCAATAAAAAACAGAGCAAATAAAAAAAATTTCAAACAAGAAAATGAAAAAGAAGAGCAAACAAAGAACACATTAAGCGAATAAATCCACAGCTTATCTATTGCCACCATTCAAGTATCAAAAAAAAAAAAATCTCTTCAGAGTCGGCTGTTGTAACTAGGATAAACTCTGGGCGAAGAGTGTATGTTCGATCCAGAGCATTAGGCAGTCCCACTGTCCCAGCGTCTACAAGGCAAGGTGAGCTGCCTTCTGCCCTGATATCATCATGGCTCCAAATGTAGGTCCTTGCATCACCAATGCACGCCAATTCAGTAGTCCTAATCACTGTCAAAGCATTCATTTTAACCAACGTCACCATCAGAGGGAAGTGAAGGTTACCATTCTTGGAAGGCCATCAATCTCTGCAACTTCCATGCTAGTAACAAGCAAGCCCTAATGCTTCGTCTACAAAATCCGCAGCTCGCTTTACGGCTTGAAAATCCAGAGGAGGCGGTTCTCTACGGAAGCGAATAGAGAGCTTGATTTTGGTCGCGCAGAGGTCTCCTTGGCTCTAGAATTGGCAAGAGGCGACTCTGGTGGAGAGGACGAGCCACATGCGTACTGCGGTGGTGGTCTACAAGCGATGTGGTTTAGGGATTACTGCCAGTTTAAACGACCTAACATTTTTCCACTCTAGATTCATTTCATCCTCTTGCAAAATGCTTTTGAGATTGCAATGATGGCTTTTTTTTTTTCTTTAAGCTATATTTTATTATTATGTAATTTAAAATTTTATTTTTAAATAATAATTAAAATTAACGTGATTGGTAATTAAGAAAAAAAAAAGATTAATGTGAATGAATCATTTTCTTATAAAATTAATTTACAACAGAGAATATTAAATTTTAGTTATAATATGTGTATATATTATATTTTAAATATATTATATATAATTATTTAAATATAAAATATATTAATTATTTAATTTAAATTAAGAAATTATTTTATTAATAAAATAAAATCTCATAATCTTAATTGTTTCTGATTTAAAGTAAAATTTAAAGCATTTTTGTCATTTTTACTGTAATTAAATATGATTAACTTATTTAATTATATAAATATAGAGACTAAGACATTAGGTTCATCAAATTAAAAGGATAATATCATAAATTATCCTTTATTTACTGATTTATCATGCATTTATCCTTGAGTATAAAGTTCATACTGAATTAGCTAAATTCATAAATAATTCCTTCATTCTATATAATTCAGTTATTTGTGTTTTATAAAAACATAATTTATAGTAATCCACACATAGCACCGATAAATTGACTAGTTTATTAATAACCTCAGTACCCTGCAAAACAAATTCAATTGTTTGTAGGTATAACCAGTTAAATGATAATTGTGACCCTGGATGAAATGACCAAGAGATAATGCACAACACTTTCCTTAACAAAAATTCAGTCTTGCCTTGGCTAGTGGCTACGTTGGCAACAGCGGAAGACCAACGCATTGCACCAAGCATCAGCTTGTGAACAGAATGCATCATTCACAGCTACAATGAGAACCCCTTGGTCAAAAATCGATCATAAGCAAGAGAACCGTAACGACAGAGAAATCACTCATTCCCACTTTGCAAAAGGAAATGTGGTTCATTTTGCACAAGCAATTAATGAATCAATTTCACATGGAAATACGCAGCTTATATCATTTATGAGGATAACTTCAACAGAGTTTTATCATCAACACATTAGGGGGAATAAAAGAAAAAACACTGTAGCCCAACACACTTGTTGCATCAAGTTCTGCATACCAATGACTAAAGACATGGTTTCTCTAAACAGAAATTTTCTATTTTGTTATAAATTGATTACACTTTTGAAGGACAGATAAAAATGGCAACAGTGGAAGCTGGGAGACAAACCACTGCTTGTGAATTGATCAGTCAATGCCCAAGCTGGAATAGGGTTCAAAGGCACCCTGACAATGAGAAAAAAGAATCCACAATGAAACTATTCTAATGCCATCAATTCCAAAGTGAGAAAAATCTATGTACAAGAACCAGGACAATTAGGATCGTTGCGCACCAGCCATGATTGACAAATGTATTAACTTTGAGGCTTTTCTGTAGAAAAAATTAGATCAATAAAATAAAAGGCCTTTTTTGAAATAAAATTCCTGGCAACTTGACTAATGTTTCAGTTCAAATTTCTTGAGTGTGATTTAGGGCATAATATGCTTCCATGATCTCATTCTTCCTCGTGTATGCATTGCTAAGGGAAAGGAAAAAGGGGAGGAAACCACAACACATCAATGTTCTTGTGTGCAAAAATAAATAAATTAATTTTATTCTTGTAATTTGGATATTTGGTTCAACGTCATTAAGTTGAATACCATATTACTCCAATTCTATTGAAAGATGCTACTCACAGAGCAGTCATCATGAACACGCCATACGGTCTCGCCCAGGAGGTTTGCTACTGACAAGATGGTGAGCTGAGGAAAATAGTTCTGCTCCAACACTGGTATTGTGTTGGTTATGATCACCTCTTGAAAAAGACCACTTGATAATCTCTCTATAGCAGGAGGACTGCAAATTCAAACACAAAGTAGTAGTGAAATTCATTTAAACAACAATCAGATGCATGGATGGTCTTGCTTTAAATGTTGTTCAAGATAAAACAGGGACAGTATCAGTGTTCAGCCAAAAGATTATTTTTAAGTACTTCAGCTACAATTAGTGATGGTATACTGATGGTCACAGTCAAACTTCCGATCTACGTAACTTTGACTTAGTTTGGAAGTTGAGTGAAGTGAAACCGCACAAAGATAGCAGACTGATTTTGCCTACCAATGTTAGCCTGTTAGGATCCAACTCATCATATGAATTCCAAACCATCAATGGGTCTAAATACTGATTTCTTAACCTATCTCCAAAAGTGTTTGAACCTATACATAGATATAAAAGGTAAAACATCTGTTGTTGCTTGCTCCAGTTGACAGTTAACACACTCCACTGTAGATCTGCACCAGCCTGATCTAACCCGGGACCAGAACCAGAGAGGAGTTCCATGGGTCCTAACCACAACCAGGCCTGTCCGGTTCAAACTGGCATTTTTCTTTATAAAAAGAAAAAAATAAATAATTAATTTCAACCATTAAATTGTCTCAAACTGGAGATCTAAAAGGGACCCTGCAGTCCAGTCCTAAGCCCTCGATTCCATGGACCAGAACCAAATGTTCTGGCCCGGAACCAGATGGTGGCCAGGGCTACTCCACCAGACCTTCTGATACCAAATTTTCACAAAATAAAATGGACTGTTATTCCAAAGGGATCCAGATACCTGAAAACAGCATGTGTACTGCATGCATAGACCTCTCTTGCTCCCTCTTGATGCAATAAAGCTGCACCTTTAGTAATAGTCCCTGTAACAAACCAAGTAACCAAGGATAGAGTGTTAAATGGTTGCAATGGCAAAGATAAGTAACAATACTTGCGGAATCACAATTATCAAAACCTGACCAAATTAGAGGTCAGATAAGTTAAACCGTGAATCAGAGTATCAGACTTTTTTTATCTTACTGCATGAGAACAAAACAGGTGAAAAGGGATCAAAACACAGTAAAACTAAAAGCTTTTCCAATAACCAAAAAAAAAACAAAGCCTACTTATTTTCCTCTTTTTTCTCTCAATTGTCTTTCCACTTTCCTGTCCCTACACAAGATCCTCTATAAATAGGGTGTCAGAGGAACCCTGCCAGGACGCACCCCAAAGGCCCACTGACACCATTTTCCCTCTACTTAGGTCCTTCAACTAAGTAAGATGAGATAGTGGGACCTCCCTTTTTGTGGGCCAAAAATCGAACAAAAGAAGTTCACAGGCTAAGTCTTGAACCTTGACTTATGACCGACTTCACTCACATAAATGAAAAATGCCACTAAGGTGATGGAGATTTTATTATCATAAAATATTCATATGACACTATCTATATATATTTGTTCAATTTACAATAAATAAAGTAATATAAAAATATATGCATATTTTTTTATGTTTTTTACAAATATTATTTTTATATTTGAAATTAGAAGTCGTCAAGACAACAAAATAAAATTGGTAAAAAATCATATTCAATGAGCACATTAATATATTTTTTCGTCCAACAGCAGTTCAATCTGTTTATCAATGGTCAAATCAATGAAACATGCATTTTCCTTCAGCAAAAAGTAGCAACTTAAATTTTGAGCAAAGCTCACCAGCTGTGTCAATCATGTCATCCACCATGACTGCAACCTTTCCCTTCACATCCCCTATCAAATTCATCACCTGTAAGATGCCATTTAAGTTTCAACAAAACAATAACACATTACAACCTGAAACTTCAATGCATATAACTCAACTCAAGTAAGTTACTAGTTAGTGAGATAGTAATGTCAATTTATACAAGAAGAAGAAGAAGGAGAAGAAGACAATGCTCCTCTCTTTCTTACATGCACATGTGGGCACAAGCACATTTGTGTAGTTATTAGGAGTGATAAGTATGACAAATAAGATTTTTCTATACAAAAATATTTATCAATGCATCACTGAAAATTAAGCATCCAAAAACAGAGCATCAGACTATGAGTAGATTCTACCTCCGCAACATTGTGCCCATGACGCCTTTTATCCACAATGGCTAGAGGTGCATCTGATAATTTCTTGGCAAAAGAACGTGCTCTCGCTACGCCACCAACATCAGGGGAGACCACCACCAAGTCATCAGAACAAATAGTCTTGCTTGCAAGGTAATCAAGTATCACAGGCTGGTGGTGCACAAAGAAATAAATATTGGTTGTTTCACCAGTGCATAAAGATGTGTAATCTTATGCTCCACATGGCCACATTAGCAACAGAAGCTTCTATTTAAGGTCGATAGATAGATACAAAACATCAGCCTATCATTAATCTATTTTAAACTCCATTTGGGTCTTAGCGTAAGCCGCCATAACTTTATGTCACACTCCAACAACAGTACCTTTGAAAAATGTGGTACTCACAGATACAATGGTTCATTACCTGACCATAGACATGATCCACGGGAATATCAAAATACCCCATTGACTGCCCAGAATGAAGATCACAAGCAAGAACACGGTTTGCACCTGCTTCTGTAATCAAATTTGCTACAAGTTTGGCAGCAATGGATTCACGCCCTTGAGTCTGAAACACCAAAAGATCAAATGATGACAAAAGGTGTGGAACAACAATTATTAGATACATGAATCCAAGAAAGGAGTGGTTCCAGGTTTGAATGTTCTAAGTTACGAGTGTATCTTGGCTAATTTTGCAAATACTAAGATTATTATAGTGTACCTTCCTATCAGCTCTGGCATACCCAAAATATGGAATCACTGCAGTAATATTTTTGGCGGAAGCTCTCCGACAAGCATCAATCATTATCAAAAGCTCCATAAGATTCTCATTTGCAGGAGGACATGTCGGTTGCACAAGGAAAACATCACATCCTCTGACACTTTCTTGCAATTGGACATAAATCTCACCATCAGCAAAACGCTTTATTTTAATCTTTCCAAGCTCCAAACCCATGTAGCATGCGATTTCCTAAAGGATAAACAATAATAAATCCAAAAATGCATAGTATAAGGTATTAATTTGGGTAACAATTGTATTTCAGATAAACCTAAACAAACAAGCGAATAAACAAAAGCAGTCAATAGAATATAAAAAAATTACAAATGAGTCTATTGACTGATTGTAGTTGAGATAAATTTTTGTGGGAGGGGGATTGTTGATTTTGTTTATCCAACAAAATTTTGAACCAAATTTATGTCATAGGCGCAGTGGATAGGCCCTAAGGGTACAGTTGAATTTATCTAGACCAAATGATAAAAAAAGGAATAAATGAGCACCAGTCGGAACCTTAGAAGCATTGAAACTACAAAAAATTCTAATACTGTATTTATATCATGCAACAGGTGAACATATTGTCAGCTAATACACGCCAATATTAAAAAACCATCAAATAAGCTATCTGAAAAATTGAAAAAGCTAAAATTTTAGGGGGAACAATCAGTTTGGACGTTTTTGGATACATGATTTCAGATTCAAAACGCTACACCATCCTATTCCGGTTTGGAATATTGTGCTGAAATTTATATATATAAATATAAATAGTTGGCATCATATGAGAAAACGTAAAGAACGGTTTTTTTTTTCCCTCATTATTGCATTTCCTTCCTAAATCATAATAAATTCAAAATTTGTTAGAATGCATTTTGAGAAACAAAAATTAACCAAATGAATGGTTTTCTATTGAGCGATGAATGTGGGGCAGAGACATAAAAGACGTAGAGCATTGATTGAGGTTAGGAAGGAAAGAGATGTACCTGAGAGAGTGCAGGATTGGCAGTGCCGGAGAAAATGCGGAGCCTGGTGTCATGTCTGTTAGTAATACTGTTATCCAAGTGGGCTGTAGAAGCTAAAAAACTTGGGAATGATTGTTCGCTAGGACTAAGGAGCGGGATGCAAGGCTTGCCGTTGTCAAACTTGAGCGGCTCCACCAGATTACACCTCTACGACAGACAGAAGTGTATAGTATCAATTCATATACATAGATACATACATGAGAATAAAAGAAATTGAAAAAAGAATGGAAAATTAATCAATTCGAAATCGCAAGTGGAATGAAAAAAAAAATCGAGAAATAAAGAAGGGAAGGTCAAAAGGTGAGAAAGCAAAAAGAAAAGAGGCACTTACGACGCCTTGTCGGAGAGGGAAGCGAGGCTCTTTGGAGAAGAAACTTGAGCGAAGAAAAGAAGGGAGTGAAGAAGTGGATGCTGTGGAGAAGTGAAGCAGAGATGCCATCATTATTAATAATAAGTAGCGAGGGAGAGAGATAATTGATCAGATATAAAAAGTTTAGGGTTTCAGATGCTTCTCATATTACTTTCCGAGTTAGAGAAGAGAGGAGCAGCTCCCGCTAGTAACTGGGTCGTTGCTAGTCTCACTGTTCAGTAATCGATAATCATCCGCGTTTCCTGTTGACTAGCAAGGATAAATGGATAATTTCCGCCCCTGTAATTACCCGAACTTTTATATTTAAGGGAAATTATTAAATATATATAAAAATATCATTCACTCAGTAAAATTAAACTGAGGTAAAAATATTTCACTGTAGAGGTTGCACACGTATCCTTCGTTTAAAGTCCTATTCTAATTATACCGTATCATGGGGTTGGTGCAATGATTAATAATTTAAGGTTAAGGCTGGCAATTTGGTAGTTGCTATTAAAGTTAGAGTTTAGCATTAGAGGTTAGAGGTTTAGTGGGTTAAGATTTCGTGACTAATGGTTTAAGATTTAAGGATTAAGTGTTAAGGTTTAGTGATTAATGGTTTAAGGGTTAGGTTTTAAGTGGTTTAAGGTTTAAGGGTTAATAGCATATGGTTGCTATTAGTGTCCGCAATTTAGCCGTTAGCAATTTAAGGGTTAGGGTTAGGTGGTTTAAGATCTAGGGGATTGCAGTTTAGGGCTTGGGGTGAGGTGGTTTAGGGGTTAGTGATGAGCAATTTAAAAGTTTGGTACCAAAGGTTAGGTGATACAAGCTCTCTTGATAACTTTCAAAGGAACAATCACTCTTGTGGTGGCAGCTATCGGACCGTCCCTCCAATCAAGCCTTAAGTGATCTTTCACTCTTTTCCAACCCTCAACATCCAATGTGAAGAGAATCAGAAAATAAATGCAAGATGGTGTTATCTAAGAACAATTCTTTCAAGAATAAATACCCTTGAATTTCAATTAAAACTTACAAGAGAATAAACCTTGTCAGAGTTGTAAATAAATTTCATATAAGAACAAAGCTCCTTAGAGCATTTCAGCCATGGAAGGCTCTCTTTACCTCTCACTTACAATTTGAATTTTGAAGCCAAAAAATGAAACAAACACAACTATATCTGCTGGGGTGGGTATTTAACCAAGCTTCTCTAATGGCCAAAGGACAATTACAAGCTTGGTTAATACCCTACACTCTCCCTAAAATATGTATAAAATTCAAACATAAATAGAATATTCTGATTTAGCAAGAGACAACTAAAAGATAAGCTGAAAAGAAATGCTTTATCTTGAAGCTGAAAGTAGAAACTTTACTTTTTCTATAAATGGTTGAAGCATGGCTGAAACTCTTGGAAAAAGTTATTGCTTCCAATCTTTGCAAAATGGACAAAAGCATCTTCAAAAGGTTGATGGAGTTGGGCTGCCAATTGTGCCACCACTTAGGCACTCCACCTAGACGCCACGTAGAATGCCAACTAGGATGGAATTGCTGACGTGGTTGCCATATGTATGCCACTTTGGACAGATGCCACTTGGCCTTTTAGCTCCTCAAATATGCTAAGGAATGTGCAGCAAGGTTGGCTTTCCTCCTCTAAGTCTAGACCAAATGCTTGCAAGAGGTTGGACTTGGTGATGTGCTCATGTACCAAGCCTTAAAGCTTCTTATCCATTGCTTTAGTTATTGGACCTTGATGTGTCATAATGACCGAATCCTCATCATCCTCTCCCTCTTCAAAAGAATTTAATGTTGAATTTTCATCATCTGCATAATAAGGAGAAAGATCAGTGACATTAATGTATCATTTACACTGTACTCACCGGGTAGATCAATGCAGTATGCATTGTCATTTATCTTCTCAAGAACCTCAAATGGTCCCTCTCCTCTTAGTTGAAGCTTTGATTTCCGCTTGGAGGGAAACCATTCTTTCTTCAAGTGCACCCATACCAAATCACCCAGTTGGAACTCAATATGTTTTTGGCCTTTGTTGACTTGGTTGGCTCTCTTTGCATTGATCCTCTCCATGTTTTGTTTGGCCCTTTGATGCATGGATTTTACAAGTTTGTCCTTCTTCTTTCTATCTACACTTGACAACTCATTAGCAGGCAATGGAAGTAAATCAAGTGGAGTGAGAGAATTAAAACCATAAACCAACTCAAATGAGAATAATCAGTAGAAGAATGTAATCACCTATCATATGCAAATTCTACAAATGGTATGCAATCTTCCCAAGCGTTAAGATTTTGTTTGATCATGCCCCTCAACATAGTTCCTAAGGTCCTATTGACCACCTCAGTTTGGCCATTTGGTTGTGGATGGCAAGTAGTGGAAAAACACAACTTAGTGCCCAACTTGGCCCAAAGTACCTTCCAAAAAATGACTAAAAAATTTAGCGTCCCTATTACTAACAATTGTCTTAGGAATGCCATGCAATCTTACTACTTCATTGAAAAATAAACTTATAATGAAAAATGCATCATCAGTTTTGTGACAAGGAATAAAATGAGCCATCTTGAAGAATCGATTAACCACCACAAAAATGCAATCATGCCCTATTTTAGTCCTAGATAGCCCCAACACAAAATCCATAGATAAATCTACCCAAGGCTCACTAGGCACACTCAAGGGCATGTATAACCCATACGGTATCAGTTTGCATTTTTCTTGCATGCACACAACACATTTGGCACACATTTTGTAACTCCTTCACATTTAGATAGTCCGTACATTCTGCTGTTTCGACGACTAACGTCTGTTCGGACAGTTAGGATGTCTGGAACTACACTCAAACTAGAGTGAAGATGCATAAATTGATTGAATAAAGACTAAAAAAATCAAGGAAAAATAAATGAAGTAAATTGCAAATGAGTTAAACGAGCCGGGCACATAGTGATGGATGACCTTGCTAGAAAGTGACTGCGAAGATAATTGTCGACCCCAGACCTGCGAGGAACACTGTGAAATAATTTTTAGGACTTCAGTGAATAGTTATTGAGGTTTAAAAGACATTAAAAATTTCAAACAAAATTTAGGAAAATTTTATTAATCGGTACAGAAAAAAAAATAACGCGATAAGTACAATAAGGGGCATTTTGGTCATTTCAACCTCAGAGTTGAATTTTGACCTAAGTGTCAATTAAAATGAGAGAGATTAAAAGACATTAAAATAAATTAAAGTTATGGATTATGTTATGGAAAAACAAATGAAATGAGAAAGAAAAAGAAAAGAAATAAAAAATGTGAATTCAATTATGATGTCATAAGTACATAATTAAAAAATTTGACTAATAAGAATTTGACAACCAATTAGAAGAGATAAGAAAGAAGATTAAAAGAGATAAAATTTGACCAAAAGTGGTCATCTTCATCCTTTCCCACTCCATGGCCGAACTCTTCTCCATAGTTCTCTCTCTCCATTTCTTCTCTCAAGCTCAAATTTTCCTAAGCTTTCCCACCTCAAAACCCTTACCTTCACTAAAATTAATTCACACACCAAGAGAAAGATTTTGGTTATCAAAAAGTGAAGAAATTCCAAAGTTTAGACAAGTCAAGAATTGAACTACAAGAGGTTAGTGCTAATCCTTTTTCTTTTCTTTAATTAAATATTGAATTAGAGTTGATAGAAGTAGAAATTGCATAAAATAAAAAGGAAACTCTTACCATTGAATACCCGAAAATTTGGCAGCCTTAGGAGATGTAGAGATTTGATGAAATTATGAACATAATTGCAATTAGTGGTGTTAATTAATAAGTAGAGATGATACATATATTGAATTGTAAGTGATATGCTTGAAATTGTAACTTTGAGTTAAGGGTTTTGACCTAATTTTGGTACTTTTGCATTATGGCTTGAAATTGAGCATGTTGAGATGAATTGTTGATCATTTGAAGTGCTATGAAGGTGAAATGAAGTTTGGGAGTTGGAAGAATTTGAAATTGGGAGTGCAATTTCTCTTGCAGGAAATTCAGACCTATGAGTCCAGTAAGGTTTTTGAACCATAAATAGAGTTGTGTTGCTCTAATTGGTATGAGGCCAATTGGATATGAAACGAGGGTCATAATGCCTCATTTTTCATGAAGAAACTATGCCCAAAAACTGTCCCTAACCTGGCTTAAAATTGACTTGAATCCGGTAACCCTAATCTAGACCTGGAAAAATGACCAAATGAACAATAAATGTTCAAATGGCCATAACTCACACTAGGAAGGTCAGAATGACCTGATTCTTGAACCATTGGAAAGGGTAAACATAGGAGCACACTTTTCATGAAGAACATAGAGCCCAGATCTGCCTTTAACCAAGTTAAATTATTAGCACAAGTTAGATCAACAAAACTGTTCAGAACCAATCTGCCCAGAATTTGTTTGAGATAGGCTTACCCGACTAGTTTTGGCAAAAAGGCCATAACTTGATCTAAAAAATTGAAAAAGCAATGAAACCAGTGCCAAAAGTTTTATAAGACATAGATCTACAATATTGATGTTTTGACCAGAAATCAGAACCCAAGGGAACTAAGTCAAATTGTTAGAACAATTTAGTACACCAAATCCTGGAATTTGCCTCAACTACCACTTGACCCCAGAACAGAATTTATATTATAATTTTCACTAGGAAATCCCAAATGGGATGAGCCAAACTGTTCTGGAAACCTAAGAGATAGGGCTTCAACTTTGATTTAGAAACTTTTCTCAGAATTTGTCACGACCCAACCTATGGGCCGGATCGGCACTAGGACCTGGGCTGGCATAAAGCCCCCGAAGCCCGTCGTAAGCCTTATTGTTTTCAAATCCATAACCAGGCTCACAATTTAGGCCCAATATACATATAAAATAATTTAAATCAAGCTGTTGTAATTTCATTTCGGGCCAACTTAACCCAGTAATTATCAGAAACTGAAATTAGGGGAGCCCAGCTCAACCCTGTTATATCATTTACAAACTATTTAAAACTCATAAAAATTTTTCATTTATTAATACAAAAACTTAAATTCACGCAGTTCCTGACAGGATTAATACTACTACTAGTACATGCGGAGTCCTAAATTACAAATTTGGAGAATAATAATATAATTAAGTAATCTTTTCATAATCTGAGAGGAAAGGGACAGGTTATTCTGAAAAATGTCTCCTCCTGTAGCCTGAAAAAATATGGTGAACAGGAGTGAGCGTTCGACTCAGAGAGTAAAATATCAATTTTAACCATAATCTCTATAACTATCTAATCTAATGCACCCTGTAAAGTGAAATGCAACATCAGCAATATTTTCACATCATAACAGCAAAAAGGTAATTTGGAGCACTCACACACCCAGTAATATCAATCATAATATATGGGAGCTAATCCCCTATACAGCTCTCTTAAATCCAACCTGTGCCAGCGAAGAACTCAAGTAGGAATTTCGCTTAATAAACCAAATCGGGGTCCCAGCGAAGAACTCAAGCCGTGTCTACCCCGAAGGACCGGGTCCTAGCGAAGATCTCAAGCCGTGTCTACCCATCCTATCCATAGCCAACATCACATCACACGCATGCCAACGCATGCACACTGCTCCAAATTACCACAACAACATCCATAGCACTTTAACAGTTATGAATGCAACATAAATCGTGCCTAGAGTTTAACTACATAGATATATGCATATAAGTGATGCGTGGGCATGCTTGAACATATAATAATATCGAAATTACAATTAAAATTAATATTTTACTCATAGTACACCGATAACTATTGTGGCTGCTGGATGCAGAAAAAATAGCTGATCTCGATCACCTAATAATTAAATTATAAATTTATTAATACTAAGTTAGAATAAAAATCTAAAGAGGCAATAGACAGCCTAATTTATGCCGGAAATTCGGCAGAGTTTCCTTGTACGTGGGACCTACCCAACCTGCAAAAGGCTCAAATAACACTTCTAAATTTAACTCATATCTCATTATCATCATATGGCCCCTCCTGGGCTCTCCAAACCAAGCAATACTCAAACCTTAAAAATTACGTTTTAGTCCCTATAATTGACATTTTGTAAAAATATACTCAAACAAGCTCTAAAAATTCTAAAATTTTGCCCCGCGGTCCTTAATAATGTTATAAGGCTATTGCTAAAATGAATTGTAATTTTCTAATCACCCATGAATATTTTATTCAAGAATATTACTCAATTTCATAAGTTTCTAATAGCTAACATATTCTTAATTCAACCCCATTCAATATCCATATATTTAAATCTCCATCCTCAAGCTTCAACCAATCATATAAAATTTAAATATCTTAATTTTAAATAATCTTATATGCCCACATGCTAAAAATCTAACTAAAATCCATCTATATTTTTCAAAAATATTCTACAATCACTCAAAAATTCAACGAACACCATAGAATATCTCCAAATAATTTTACTTTCATCATATATTTTTCTTCGAATTTTTCTCCAATTTTTCCTGTTTACGAAACACTGTATTTATGCTCCACAGACAGAGAAATAATGAAAATAGTCTTACCCGAAGTTTATCTGTGTCTCAAAAATTCCAAAAATTTATGAGGAAGCCTATGAAAGTTGAATAATCTCCATAGCCCACCGGAGCCACCGCCAGAACCACCGCGCACGGTGGCCGGCCTCCGGTTGCCAGCGACATTTGCCGGATCTGATCATACCATCATGTTCCTCTCCTCTTCCTCAGTCCATAGGTGGTCTCGAATCGTCGATCCAACAGTCGGATCGTCCTAGATCTGACGAAAAAGCTTGAAAAACCCGAAACTTCTCTCCTCCATGTCTCACTCATCCGACCTCCATTTGCTGCAAAATTGGTATCAAAAGAAAGCTCTCGGAACAAGCTTTCCAACGCCACCTGAATCGCCTCGATCGGACGTCAGATGAAGCCGGAATCGCACCGGAAAGCCGCTGCCCACTGTGCGCGCGCTTTCTCTCTCTTCTTCCTCTCTTGCCACCATTTCTGGTGGTTCTGGCCGTCGTTGGAGGGTTGTCGGCCGAGTGGGGAGCCACTTGGGAAGTCGCCGGCTGGTCACCGAAGAAAGAAAGAAGAAGAAGAGAGGGGAGGAGAGGAGAGAAGAGAAAATGTGGGGGGGGGGGTCCTCCTCCCGATTTTTTTGAACTTTTTTTTTTAAAAAAAAGCTGGCAGTGACAGTGGAAATCCACTGTCACACGCCAAAGTCTCATCTTTTTTTTTTTTTTTTTCTGGTTGTTACATTCTTCCCCCCTTAAGAAAAATTCGTCCTCGAATTTTCGAATAAACAAAGAAATAAGGAAAAGAAGATTATTAGAACAAGTGCAATCATTACTCCTCCAGCTATGCAGAGATTGGTAAAACATTTATTCTTCAACATTCTACCGCTCTCTGATTCTACCATAGTGTCCTATTTGTCATCATATCTTTCTAGAGGGCTTTTATCTTGTAACTATTCATTGACCATTTTTCTGACATTTCAAGCATGCGCTATACCTCACTGTTCTTGACTTGATGTCTCATAACTTTAATCAACTTTGGCGCTTACCTCACTTTTATTACGTCCTAACGTGTCTCTTGGTGACTTCAGTCTTCATTCCTTTATTTCGATAATCTCTGTTTCCCCAAAACACGACTTATGTTCCTTATCTTAGAGCATCCTATAAGTAGCTTTCCTGCAGCACCTATCATATACATCTCATTCGAAACATTTACTTATCCTTTGACCTTAACGGTTAGTACCAATGCACCTTCTCACTTTCATGATACTCCAAATTTTCAATCTATTTGTGTCATTACTAAAGTACTTAGACTAACCTCTATCCATCTTATGTAACTAGTCAGGTAGAGTCTCCTCTAAGGGCCAAGTGTATCATTTATCAACATTGGAAAGTAAACTGGGTCTCTCCTTCTAGGTAACAAAAGTGTTTATATTCCCTGACAACTCAATCCAATGCGACTTTATCAATTCTCACTCCTTCTCTGGAATGGAAATATCTAGACTTCTTCCTATAGCTTCTTAGTATGTGGCCTACTTCTGACACATTAGCACTCAGATCGAGGCTCTACTACTCCTTTAATCTATCATCTTATAATAACTTATTTTAAACATCTCTTAGTGTGTTCCTAGCATACCTATTCCTCCTTATCCTCATCATTATAACTAGCTCTACCGAGCTTTCTTCCTATCCTTTGGATCTTATCCACTTCCTTTTCCTATTTCTGCTATTGTTGATATCTTTTCAACCTGCTGCACTTATTCCTAAATCTTAATCCTATTTCACCCTTACACCTTTTTCTTCAAGAATGTCCATCCCATCATCAACTTTAACTTTCATTTTATTTCTTAGTCTTATCTTGATTACTAGTTCTATTACTTCGGGAATTCTAACCTTACGATTTACTCCTACCAGCACATTCTTCACCTTTTGTAACACTTATAATTAACCATAGAAAATTCTTTTTGTATCCCATTTTTCCAACTTAACTATCAGAACATTATCATTCCCTACCAGCCTTAGTAGGAAATTGCTCATCCTGGATGGATACGAGCCCCAGAAGCTATAAGTTCCATCTGAACTAACACAGTTATGGAAAATGTGTGCCATGCCTTAATTCTAAACAAGATACTTCACATGTTCATTCTCCTTAATATAATCACATATACTGCCCATAGCTTTCCAAACTTCAGTCTCAACTTTTCCCATTAGCGACAATGCTATTCACTGTAACTCATTAGCAATTAGCACTTCCTCCAGCTTATAGTTCAAAAGGGTTGTAAGCCCTAGTAACTAGCTCGATTTAACTCCTGTTATTACTCTGATCGTCCTTTCATACTTAACACTAAGTATGCACTTACTGTCATTCTCATATCAGGAAATTGTGTATGGATTGGTGCCTACCAAACTCTTAAATAACTAGATCTCCTTGACTCAGTTTTTGTTCCTTATATAACCCTCTAGAACCAATAGCACAAACTAAACTTGAAAAGAAAGAAAAATATCCTCTTATATTCAACTACGCCCGATTATCCATATAATAACGTTTAACCTATGTTTCTTAGTCTTTCTCTTCAAATTTTATCATCTCCTAGCACAATTGTGCTCTACCCATAAGGCATCATCTGCATTAACCCTTTACTGTACCATTGTCCTTCCTGACATAATATTTTATAATTTATTAACTTTACTTATACTCGACCTATGATTCATATCTATCATCATTTATATTGTGCCCTTAACTTTTATTGATTCCTGAAAGATTTTTCTCACTAATAAATTCTTCCAACACTAATTCCACCCTTATCTATGGTCATTAATTTGATCCTTGAACTTTCTAGTGATTTATAACCACCCAGACTTGTCACTTTTCGTTCTACCCCTACTATTGTCCTGTCGTTATTTCTTTACTACAAAGTGATTCTGTTGATTACACTAAAAATGTTTGCCTGACATTCATAATGAACCTCTAACTACCTTCTCACTATCTCAAAAGTCTAACCTAAAGCCTATGTGTCATTATCTATAATTTTTTCCACTCATCATACCTATTTGATCCCTTAGACTGACTTTTATTCAACTTACTGCTTACTAACTTTTCTTTCTCTACCTAATTAGGTAGTCCACAATACCATCGCACACCTTCTAGCATTTACTCATTATTATTGTATTCCATACCTCCATCACTATTTTCACTAATGTGGTCCCATTTTGGGTTTTCCATCCTTGTCATTCTCCTTGCCAAGAATAACACTTAGTCTACCCTATATCTTAACTTTGTTCCTTTTGTTACGCGCCCTTCAGGTTGTCCTTCTGTTTATTTCCTTTGTCTTACCCAAAATAGAACTTGACTATTCTATCCCTGGTTCCATTATTCTTCCTAACATGACAGCTGTACCTACTAACTATATCTTTCAGAGTCTCTACCACGTTATCACATATATGTGCTACTCAGATTTGGTCCTTTGACCACTCTAGCTAGTACTTTCACTGGCATTTAGATTATATTGCATTTGCAAACAATTATCCAAACCTTCATTCTGCACTTTCTCTATCCATTGGCCTTCTATAACTTATCTTCGCTAATTTATTTCTCTTAACACTATTATGATTAGATTATACTATTGTTTTGAACAATATGAAGTTAGAAAGGAACTCAGGAAATTGCAGTCATACCTTTATCGTATGATTTCTATTCTTATCGTTTAGCTTACATAATACCCTTACTACCTCGAGAACTAATTCTGCAGTAATTTTATTTATTTGTTGTTATTATTATTATTATTATTATTATTATTATTATTATTATTATTATTATTATTATTATTATTATTATTATTATTTTCCATGTTTACTCAATTAGCCAAAACTTAAGATTCCGGGCACCCAAACCTGTCATCCAATTCAAAGGATTTACATCCATCGTGATCTGATTATATATGATTCCTATAATGGAACTTGTATCCTCTGCAGGATACCCGTACCAACTACTCTCTACCACACTCTACAGTCCCATCTGGGGCACTATTTTGTTGGTCACTATTATTAGTAATAACCTTCGATCCCTTCTGAAAAGATAGGTCTATACCCTAACATGCTGGAACAAAGATACTACATTTACCACCTTGCCCAAAACCATGTCAAATTAATGTCTCTCTTATCATATCATAGCTCCGTAAATCATCAATTCATAGTTTCGACCTTCTCTAGGTAGTAGAGTTGTACTTTACACCTTGCTAATACACACAAGTTATTCTATTCTCACTAAGTTCTAAGCAAAGCGTCTGTCGTTCTACAAAAACCATCTAAAATTCCATACCGAAGACTAGATGGTCTCACTCTATAGGTATCACCTTTACTTTGCAACTAGTCCGAAACCTCTGGTCTAATGGCAACTCTTAATGCAACTCTAGCTCATGCTAGGGTAACTGAGTCACTGACTCTAGTTATCACCCAACTGTGACCTTTCAATATTCTAACTCTAGACCCCTAACCAGGAGTTCCCAACTCCTTTGCAGATATAGAACTCTGTTCTGGCATAACTGTACCAAAACAAAAGCCATTCCCAAACACCCTCATCATGGAGCACCACGGGGATGCACGTAGCTCTACACAATAATCTCATGTCGGTACTGTAATCTGCAGCTTATAGAGCAGACATCGAGAATATTGTATAGTTGTTACGATATGTCCTGACCGACTAGGTCTCCCAATTTCTTATCTCTCTTGAATCTTCTATTATCACAAACTTATTCTGACTGGGTCATCCACTGATGACTGCCAGCAGTGGTATCCTCATCCTTATCTAGGGCAACTGTACTTTCAAGACTCACCTTTATGTACTCGTGTCTTGCACAAAATGGGCATACCATTTAAATCCATATAGACAGAAACATAGCATTTCTTGGAGTACGTATCCTCATGACAGACCTCAACATGTCTACTAACTCTATTTCACATTTCTATGTACTCCACGAAAATCAAGACACTAACTGAGGCACTTTTATATTTCCCGAGGTATAACACAGAATCTAGAAACAAAGAAGTACAGAAAAAGACAAAACAGAATCCTATACTCCGCATGTAACATCCTAACAAGACTCCTTTTATACTCCCAAGTATATTCTTTCTCATGAATTTGGAGCCTAAGCTCTGATACCAACTTTGTCATGACCCAACCTATGGGCCGGACCGGCACTAGGACCTGGGCCGGCATAAAGCCCCCGAGGCCCATAATAAGCCTTACTATTCTCAAATCCATAACCAGGCTCACAATTTAGGCCCAATATACATATAAAATAATTTAAATTAAGCTGTTGTAATTTCATTTCGGGCCAACTTAACCCAGTAATTATCAGAAACTGAAATTAGGGGAGCCCGGCTCAACCCTGTTACATCATTTACAAACTATTTAAAACTCATAAAAATTTTTCATTTATTAATACAAAAACTTAAATTCACGCAAATTCCCGATGTGATTAATACTACTACTAGTACATGCGGAGTCCTAAATTACAAATTTGGAGAATAATAATGCAATTAAGTAATCTTTTCATAACCTGAGAGGAAAGGGACAGGTTATTCTGAAAAATGTCTCCTCCTGTAGGCTAGAAAAATATGGTGAACAGGAGTGAGCGTTCGACTAAGAGAGTAAAAATCAATTTTAACCATAATCTCTATAACTATCTAATCTAATGCACCATGTAAAGTGAAATGCAACATCAGCAATATTTTCACATCATAACAGCAAAAAGGTAATTTGGAGCACTCACATACCCAGTAATATCAATCATAATATATGGGAGCTGATCCCCTATACAGCTCTCTTAAATCCAACCTGTGCCAGCGAAGAACTAAAGCCGGACTTTCGCTTAATAAACCAAATCGGGGTCCCAGCGAAGAACTCAAGCCGTGTCTACCCCAAAGGACCGAGTCCCAGCGAAGATCTCAAGCCGTGTTTACTCGTCCCATCCATAGCCAACACCACATCACACGCAGGCCAACGCACGCACACTACTCCAAATTACCATAACAACATCCATAGCACTTTAACAGTTATGAATGCAACATAAATCGTGCCTAGAGTTTAACTACATAGATATATGCATATAAGTGATGCATGGGTATGCTTGAACATATAATAATATTGAAATTATAATTAAAATTAATATTTTACTCACAGTACACCGATGACTATTGTGGCTGCTGGATGCAGAAAAAATAGCTGATCTCGATCACCTAATAATTAAATTATAAATTTATTAGCACTAAGTTAGAATAAAAATCTAAAGAGGCAATAGACAGCCTAATTTATGCCAGAAATCCGGCAGAGTTTCCCTGTACGTGGGACCTACCCAACGTGCAAAAGGCTCAAATAACACTTCTAAATTCAACTCATATCTCATTATCATTATATGGCCCCTCTTGGGCCCTTCAAACCAAGCAATACTCAAACCTTAAAAATTTCATTTTAGTCCCTATAATTGACATTTTGTAAAAATCTACTCAAACAAGCTCTAAAAATTCTAAAATTTTGCCCCGCGGTCCTTAATAATATTATAAGGCTATTGCAAAAATGAATTATAATTTTCTAATCACCCATGAATATTTTATTCAAGAATATTACTCAATTTCATAAGTTTCTAACAGCTAACATATTCTTAATTCAACCCCATTCAATATCCACATATTTAAACCTCCATCGTCAAGCTTCAACCAATTATATAAAATTTAAATATCTTAATTTCAAATAATCTTATATGCCCACATGCCAAAAATCTAACTAAAATCCATCTATATTTTTCAAAAATATTCTATAATCACTCAAAAATTCAACAAACACCATAGAATATCTCCAAATAAGTTTACTTTCATCATATATTTTTCTTAGAATTTTTCACCAATTTTTCCTGTTTACGAAACACTGTATTTATGCTCCACAGACAGAGAAATAATGAAAATAGTCTTACCCGAAGTTTATCTGTGTCTCAAAAATTCCAAAAATTTATGAGGAAGCCTTTGGAAGTTGAATAATCTCCATAGCCCACAGAGCCACCGCTGGAACCACCGCGCACGGTGGTCGGCCGCCGGTTTCTGGCGACATTTGCCTGATCTGATCATACCATCATGTTCCTCTCCTCTTCCTTAGTCCATAGGTGGTCTCGGATCGGCGATCCAATGGTCGGATCTTCTTAGATCTGACGAAAAAGTATGAAAAATCCGAAACTTCTCTCCTCCATATCTCACTCATCCGACCTCCATTTGCTGCAAAATTAGTATCAAAAGAAAGCTCTCGGAACAAGCTTTCCAATGCCACCTGAATCGCTTCGATCGGACGTCGGATGAAGCCGGAATCGCGCCGGAAAGCCGCTGCCCACTGTGCGCACGTTTTCTCTCTCTTCTCACTCTCTTGCCGCCATTTCTGGTGGTTCTGGCCATCGCTGGAGGGTCGCTGGCCGGGTGGGGAGCCGCTTGGGTAGTCGTCGGCCGGTCACCGAAGAAAGAAAGAAGAAGAAGAGAGGGGAGGAGAGGAGAGAAGAGAGAATTTGGGGGGGGGGGTCCTCCTCCCGATTTTTTTGAACTTTTTTTTTTTATAAAAAGCTGGCAGTGACAGTGGAAATCCACTGTCACATGCCAAAGTCCCATCTTCTTTTTTTTTTTTCTCTGGTTGTTACAGAAGTTGAGTGTAGGAACCATAAAATGAGAGTCAAAACCACTGACCTAAACTTGGAATCTTGTAGACACAGGGCACCTGAGTCCAGGCCAGTTAATTTGCTATAATTAATTCTACAAGTTCTGAAAAATTGTAATTCAAAATTCTGAGTAATTATAAGACACAAAGTAACAACTTCTATGAGAACATTAGGCCTAAAAGTGGCTGTAACATGTCCAAATAATTAGGAAAAAATTGACTCCAGAATCTGCTTGGTTCTGGAACTTGAGTGAGTTAAGGAACCAGTTTTGCTTATTTGACCATAACTTGAGTTCTAAAACTACAAATGACATGATTCAAAAAGGAAAACAAAGACAAGACATAGAGAGACAACTTCCATGAAGGAAGTGTGGCCAAACAGTGGCCATATCTTGGCCAATTTGCTAGGAGAAGATAAGACACCAAATCTGGACCTAAAGAAAGGTTCAAGATATAATTGATTTTAACAGGTAAATAAGGCCTGCCATGCATTAATAAAATAGAGGAGACTCTGTCTGGGTCTCCATAAAAATGAAATGGGATAAAAAAAAAATTTTCTGCACGTAAGATAATATAATTAAATAGATAATTAAATTAATATTGTACATGACAAGACAGGATAGGATGCTCCAGCACCGAATGTAGCACACTTTGCTCGACTACACTGTAGACGGGTGAGGGGTGTTACACATTTTTTCTACATCTTTCCTCATATGTGGCTAATAAAAATGCTCATTCAAAATGTCTAATGTTTTTGTCACACTAAAATGCCTCATTAAACCTCCCCCATGTGATTCTTTAACTAATAAGTCTCTAATTAGAATTTCTCATCATGCCTATAGAATTTCTCTTAAGCAACATTCTTACATTTAGCATACAATTTGGCGAAATCAATATCATTTGCATATAGTTCTTTTACAAGCTCAAATCTTAACATTTTGGCATCAAGTAAGGAAATAAGTGTGTACCTCCTAGACAAGGCATCCACAACAACATTTTCTTTACCTTGTCTATATTGAATCACATAAGAAAAGCTTTCAATAAACTCACTCTATCTAGCATGGCACTTGCTCAATTTGTTTTGGCCATTCAAATACTTGAGTGACTCATGGTCACTATGGATCACAAACTCCTTCGGCCACAAGTAGTGTTGCCAAGTCTCCAATGCTCTCACCAATGGATACATTTCTTTGTCATAGGTGGAGTAGTTCAAAGAGGTGCCACCTAACTTCTCACTGAAGTATGCAATAAGTCTCCTTCCCTGCATTAAAACAGCACCTATACCCACTCCAGAGGCATCAAATTCAACTTCAAATGTTTTAGAAAAATTAGGCAATGCAAGTAAAGGGGCAGAACATAACTTTTCTTTCAATAAATTAAATGCATGCTCTTGCTCTACCCCCCACTTAAAGCCCACATTTTTCCTGACTACTTCATTAAGGGGTGCAGCTATGATACTGAAGTCTCTCACAAACCTCTTATAGAAACTAGCCAAACCTTGAAAGCTCCTAACCTTACTCACTGTCCTAGGTGTAGGCCAATCTCTAATAGCTTTAATCCTTTTCTCATCTACTTCAATACCATTTCCACTCACAACATACCCCAAAAAGATAACTCTATCCATGCAAAATGTACACTTCTTCAAGTTAGCATACAATCGCTCCTTTCTAAGCACATCAAATTCCAATTTCAAATGGTGTAAATGATCTTTCATGTTCTTGGTATACACTAGAATGTTATCAAAGTACACAATAATAAATTTTCCTAGGCATGCACGCAAGACATGGTTCATCAACCTCATAAATATACTAGGTGCATTAGTCAAACCATATGGCATAACTAACCATTCATACAATCCATATTTGGTCTTAAAAGTAATTTTCCATTCATCCCCTAACTTCATTGTAATTTGATGATAACCACTTTTTATATCAACCTTGGAAAATATGCATGCACCATGTAACTCATCAAGCATGTCATCAAGTCAAGGGATAGGATGTCTATACTTTATAGTGATTTTGTTTATTTCATGACAATCCACACACATGTGCAGAGAACCATCCTTCTTTGGCCCTAGAAAAACCGACACAGCACATGGACTCATGCTCTCCCGAATATGGCCCTTTGCAAGCAACTCTTCCACTTGCTTTTGAAGTTCTTTAGCCTCCTCCGGGTTCGTCCTTTAGGTAGGTGGGTTTGGGATCATAGCTCCTGGAATAAAGTCAATGTTAGAATTATGACTCAAAATCCTAAGAGTATTTGGAAAGACTTGTTCATAATTTAGTGGGAGAAATATTCCTCAATAGGATAGAGGAATATTTCCTATATAGAGTAGAACTCTTATTTTAGTGTTAATCCTAAATCCTAAATTGAGTAGGACTCCTAATCAGATTAGGATTGAGGGAATTAACACTATAAATATGAGAATGGTATAAAAGGTTATTTGGCTTTCAGCTCATTGAGTGAGGCTGTCGCCCATTGTAAAGAGGGGTTGTGCTAATTGCTGAGGATTTGGCTCTGCCCATTGATAAGGGGCACTTGCCCATTGTAGTTGAGAGAGGCTTTGGCCTAAAGTGGAGAAAGGACATAAAATTCAAGAGAAATGAATTGTTGTCCATTAATGAGAGGGCTTTTGCCCATGTAGTTGAAGACACCTTTTGCGGTGTAATAGTTAAAATAGTAAATATATTGGGTTATGTCTAGAGGAGACTGAGATGGACTAACTAATATATTTACTATGAGAAGTTTGATGTAGTGTGGGTTCTCTTGGGTGTAATTGGGTTTATGGGTAGTATAGCTTTGAGTTTGTAATAATGATTTATTATTGTTGATAGTGAAAGATGGCATGCCCGTGAATGTAACCCTATATCAAGAGGGTAAATCACATAAATATTATTGTTTTATGTGTTTATTTTATTTTTTTACAGTTTACATGCTTCCGCGATATATAATAAATTGGTATCAGAGCATTAGAGTGAACTTGGTGAGTTTAGTTAAAAGTGGAGCTATTGCAACATGTAGAAAGTTGCACATGCAACAATGGCGATGGTGGAGAGTTGAATTTAAGGTGGAGCTCTTGATGCAACATCAAAAAAGTTGATAACATGAAAATTTTCTAAAGAAAGAAGCAAGTTACACCCAAGATGAAGATTGAAGAATGGAGATTTGAAGGGTTCAAGCTCAAGCATGGAGATTTGATAATTTGATGACACCTAAGAATTTGAGGTATGCAATGGTTAGTGAATTTTGAGTCAAAGTAGAGATTGTTGGAATTATGACTCAAAATCCTAGTAGGATCTAGAGATATCTGTTCATAATTTGAGTGAGAGAAATATTCCTTAATAGGATAGAGGAATATTTCCTATATAGAGTAGAACACTTATTTTAGTGTTAATCCTAAATTCTAAATTGAGTAGGACTCCTAATCAGATTAGGATTAAGGGAATTAACACTATAAATAGGAGAATGATCGAAAAGGTTATTTGGCTTTCAGCTCATGGAGTGAGGCTGTCGCCCATTGTAGAGAGGGGTTGTGCTAATTGCTGAGGATTTGGCTCTGTCCATTGATGAGGGGCACTTGCCCATTGCAGTTGAGAGAGGCTTTGGCCTAAAGTAGAGAAAAGACATAGAATTCAAGAGGAATGAATTCTTATCCATTGACGAGAGGGCTCTTGCCTATGTAGTTGAAGACACCCTTTGTGGTGCAGGAGTTAAAATAGTAAATATATTGGATTATGTCTAGAGGAGACTGAGAGAGACTAACTAATATATTTACTATGAGTAGTTTGATGTAGTGTGGGTTCTCATGGGTGTAATTGGGTTTATGGGTAGTATAGCTTTGAGCTTGTAATGATGATTTATTATTTTTAATAGTAGAAGATGGTATGCCCATAGATGTAACTCTATATTGAGAGGGTGAACCACGTAAATATTGTTGTTTTGTGTGTTTGCTTTGTTTCTTTGCAGTTTATATACTTCCGCGGTGCACAACAGTTAATTTGGTGCTCAATTCCTCTAATGGGTGGCAACCCACTAGGAATCTCTTTTGGGAAGACATCTTAGTACTCCTGAAAAAGAGGCATAGCACAAAAAGGAATAGAAGTGTCATGGCCAGTCAAGGCCGAATAGGCTCCCTTGCCAACAAGGACAAGTATAGACCTATTGACATAAAAAGCACTCCTCACATCTCTTGCTCTAGCTATCAAGCTCACTGATTTTTTACTCTTCTTTTCCTCACTTTCTTTTGCACTTGAACTCCCCTCAATTGCTTTTTTATTCTAGTTTGATCTTCATAAGCCTCATGAGGTAATAAATGTGGTAATGTCACCCTTCGGCCCTCAAACTCAAATGAGTACCTATTTTTGCGCCCATCATGAGTAACATTCCTATCAAATTGCCATGGTCTCCCTAATATGATATGACCACCATGCACTGGGACTAGATCACATAAAACTTCATCCTCGTATCTCCCAATTATGAAGGGAACTAACACCTGAAATTGCACCTTCACTTCCCCACACTCATGCAACCATTGCAACTTATACGGCCTACAATGCCTAATCATAAGTAAGCCAAGTTTTTCAACCATCAAGGTACTTGCAATATTACAACAACTTCCACTATCTATAATCAAGCTACAAATTCTATCCTTGACCATGCATCTAGTGTGAAAGATGTTGTCTTTTTGTAATGCATCATCTCCATTCTCCTCCACAGTTTGGGTACTCAAAGCACTCCTAAGGCTTGGCCCCTCATGGCAGGTTCTATATCATGCAAATCCTCCAAGGGTAGTTCTCCCTCACCTTCATTTTCATCATCATCAACTGCATAGTCATCCTCACTCTCTATCTCACCATTTAGCCTCACCATCTTCATCTTGGCATTGGGACATTATAATGCATAATGCCCATGCCCTTGACACCTAAAGAATTTGATGTCCCTAGTCCTCCCACTTGAAGAAGCAGTCATCTTACCCTTATCATGCACATGAGATTTGCTAGGCATGTTTGGTTTTTCGAAGGACTTAGTCTCCTCCTTCTTATCCTTTCACACAACCTTGTCATCTTTAGGACTTTTGGTCCAATTCGGCTTTCAAAGTGTAGAAGTGGTAGCTGGCATCATTTGTCCTCCATACTTGGCAAATCGTTTCTCCTTTAATTGCCTCTCAATTTTGATAGCCACATTGAGCATGTCATCCATCTCAACATAATGCTGTAACTCCACTTGAAAGGCTATGTCCCTATTAAGTCCCCTTAAGAACCTTGCCATAGTAGCCTTTCTATCTTCTTGAATACTGGCTCTAATCATAGCCATCTCCATTTCCTTGAAGTGTTTTTCCACACTCGTAGTTCCTTGCACCAAGTTTTGTAGTCTTTGATGCAATTCCCTATAGTAATGGGAAGGCACAAATCTACTCCTCATAACCCTCTTTATTTCAGCCCATGTATCAATTTCTCTTAAGCCACCTCCTCCTTTTGGTCACCATTTGGTCCCACCAAACAATTGCATAGTTTGTGAACTCTACCACGGCTAGTTTCACCTTCTTATCCTTAGAGTAGTTATAGCAGTCAAATATGAATTCCACCTTCTTCTCCTCAGAGTAGTTATGGCAGTCAAATATGAGTTCCACCTTCCTTTCCCACTCCAAGTATAGATTGGGGTCAGCTTTGCCTTGGAATGGTGGCATCTTCATTTTTATGCCATGAACATTTCCATCCACTAGGTCCATCCCATCTTTTCCTCTTGGACCTTCCATCATAGGTCTCCTAAACCATCTACCTCTTCTATGTCCTCTTCCTCCTTTTTCCCTGAGTCCTCTATAACCATAGTCATCTTTATGAGCATAGGAGTTTCGGTCATCATCATAGTAATCATAGTCATCATCCCACTCACCATTAAAATTTATCACATGTACCCTAGGTCTAGCTCCACCTTCATTCGGTCTAGGATTTGTATTTCTCCCATTGCTCCCATCGTTCAAGTTTTGGTTCTCCCCATTAGGTTTAATCCGAATGACATTGCCACTTCCACTTCCATTTCTTCCCTGGCGGTTGCCATTGCCTCCAACACTTCCATGATCATTTCCCCTAACACCATCATTCGGCCCATTATTACTTTGGCTCCTCTCAACTCTTTCAAATCTATCCAAAATGGTATTCAAGGTCATATTGATTCTTTCTATGGTTTGCCCCATTGTTTCTGGTATCTCACTTCTTTCTTCACTAGTTTGTCCAACTTCTTCATTTTTCATGTTTTAAAACCTATAAGAAAATTGGCTAGTTATAAAGCCTCACCACTCCCTTGCGTGTTTCACTCTAAATTAATGTCACTCAAATATTTGCCTTAAGTACTAGGCTTTTACCCTCTTCTAGACTCGCACACACTTGCCTTTTTTTACTCAAGCTCTTGATCACTAAGTTCTTATATGAACCATAATGTCACTCTTTAGGTAGCTTCTTAATTAAGTTTTAAGGGCTATCAAGGTGATAACAAGGAGCAAAATGTGGGTAAAAAATTAAATTGGTGAGTCCAAATAATGAAGCAAGCATATCCAAATGCTATAATCTTGCTAAACTGATTTTAAGACACTCCAATGACACTAAAAAAAGTAGAGAAATATAGTTTGGGGTCCTAATTGTCCAGCTCTAGGAATGGACTAAAAAATGGCCTATTAAGTAAAATCCTTAAATCACCAAGTAAATGGTAGAATCTATGCACCAAATTTGATTTGTAAGCCTAATATAATGTCAATAACAACCCCAAAAAGTTTGAATAAGTTTTGGATTGGTTTGCTCAAGGGTGCTTCAAACCAAGACCTAAAAAACAACTAAATCAGAAAATTCACAACACTTGACCAACTACACAAATTTTGCTCTTTTTTTCTCTTTTCTTTTTTTTTTTTAGTCTTTTCTTTTTCCTTTCTTTTCTTTTATTTTATTTTTCCTGGCTGGCCGAAATCCTACGGTTCAAATAGGCAGATTTTTGTTCAAGTCAATAACAATGAAACTTAAGTACTCTAACACACATACACTAACTTGTAAACACTTCCAACACTTTAACCACTCTTTCAACAATGCAAACACCCCAAATACACTTCAAATGTGGAAAAAGAAGCAAGAAAAATTTTCGGTTTTACAAGGAAAAGCTCATGGCAGAAATGGAACCACAATATAACAAAACTCAAACAAATACAAAGGGAAAAAAAAACACAAACACATATGAGGATTGTTAGTTCCTAGTGTTAACCTTACTACTAAATCTTATATGCAAGAAAAGTGTGAAGAAAATAAGAAAAACACTAGCTTGAGGTAGCTACACCACACTGTAGAAAGTAAAAGAAGAAAACTCAACTCAAATACAAAGATAATACAAAGAAAACATAAGAAGAAAAGATAGTGACCTGATTTGAAGAGCCTAAGCTCTGATACCAAATGAAGCAAGCTCCCTTGATAACTTTCAAAGCAATGGTCACTCATGTGGTGGTAACTATTGGACCGTCCCTCCAATCAAGCCTCAAGTGATCTTCCACTCTTTCCCAACCCTTAACATTCAGTGTGAAGAGAACTAGAAAATAAATGCAAGATGATGTTCAATCCAAAAACAATTCTTTCAAGAAGAAATACCCTTGAATTTCAATTAAAACTTACAAGAGAACAAACCTTGTAAGTGTAATGCCCTCACTTTAAGTAGTCGTACATTCTACTATGCCGACGACTAATGTCTGTTCGGATAGCTAGGATGTCTGGAACTACACTCAAACTAGAGTGAGGAGGCTTAAATTGACTGAATAAAGACCAAGAAAAATTTAAAAAAAATAAAAGAAATGAATTGCAAATGAGTTAAGCAGTGAGGTCACAAATGATGGGTAATCAGTCTGAGGAAGCGTTGTGAAGACAGTTGCTGACCCCAGACCCATGAGGAACCCTAGGGAAATAATTTTTGGGACTCCAATGAATAGTTATTGAGGTCTAAATGACATTAGAAATGCCAAAGAAAATTTAGGGGAATTTATTTATCGGTACAAACCAAAAATGACTGATAAGCACAACGGAGGGCATTTTGATCATTTTAATCCCAGAGTTAAAATTTGACCTAAATGTCAATTAAAATAAAATAGATTAAAAATACCAAAAATAAAATTTAAATGATAAATTTTGTAAAAGAAAATGAGAAATTAAGAAAAGAGAAGAAAAGAAAAGTGATAAAAATAATTACTTGGGAAAGCTTCATTTCTAGTCTTGGGATAAAAATAATTACTTGGGAAAGCTCTATAAATCTTCATACTCCCTTCACAAAAACTTCATTTCTAGTCTTAGGAAAGCTATTGGTAGTAACAAAGAGAAGAAATATTGAAGTTTTGGGGAGCTTAAATTGATCTAAAAGAGGTTAGTGCACTAAACTATACTCTTTTTCTTTTCTAAGCATGAAAAGAATGTTTAATTAAGTTGAAATGGCATAAAAACAAAAGAAAACTTGGATTATATTAAAGACTTAATTTTTAGCGGCCATGAGGATTGTGTGAAATTGATGGCTTTAATGATTTTAAATTGGTTAGTGAGGACATGTGATGAGTGTATATGTTAGAAATTAAGTGAATGGGAATTTCATGTGTTATGAAATGTTGAGTTAGGGTTTTGAATTAATTTTGGTACCTTGGTGTTATGGCTTGAGATTGATCTTGTTGAGACTGTTTGTTGATAATTTGAAGTGTTATGAATGATAAATTGTAGTTTGGGAGTAAGGAGGATTGAATATGGGAGTGTTTCTCTTATGTAGGAATTCAGACCTATGAGTCCAGTATATTTTTTGAGTTATAACTGAAGTTGTGTGGCTCTAATTGGTATGAGGCCAATGGGAGGTGAAACTAAACTCAAAATATCTCATTTTTCATGAAGAAACCATGCCCAAATTCTGTCCAAATCTTGACCTAACTACTGTCCCAATCCGGTTTACCAAATCCTGAGTCCAGAAAATTGACTAAATGAACATTGGTTATTTGGACCTGTCTAGAGGGAGTTATGGCCAAATGAACAGTACATGTTCATTTGGCCATAACTCCCCCTAGACAAGTCCAAATGACCTGAATTTTATACCATTGGAAAGATTAGACATAGGAATACAACTTTCATTAAGAACTCCAAGCCCAAAAATGCCTCTAACTAAATGAAATTACTGACCCAAGTTGGGTCACCAAACTGACCAGAATTTCCTAAACATAGACCACCCGACCAGTTTTGGAAAAATGGCCATAACTTGGTCTATAAAACTCCAAATGCAATGAAACCAATGGAAAAATTTTTATAAGACATAGGTCTACAATATTGGTCTTTTGACCAAAACCCATAACCCAAAGAAACTAGGTCAAATGATTAGAAAAGTTTAGCACATCAAAACCTGGAGTTTGACCAAACTACACTTGATCCCAGAATAGTCTTTAAGTCATATCTCCCACTAGGAAACTCTAATTGGGAAGAGCCCAACTGTTCTGGAAACCTAAGAAATAGGGCTCTAACTTTGGTTCAGAGAGTTGCCTCAAATTTTGAATGTAAGAACCTTGAAATGAAAGTCAAAGCTACTGACCTGAACATGGACCCCGAAGACACAGGACACATAAGTCCAGGCTAGTGATTTGGCTATAATTAATTCTACAAACCTTGAAAAATTGTAATTAAAATTTCTAAGTGACTATAAGACATAGGGTAATAACTTCTATGAAGAACCTTAAGCCCAAAAATGATTGTAATAGGTCCAATTAATTAGACCAAAACAGACTCCAGAATCTACCTAATTTTGGACCTAAAAAGAGATAGTGAACCAGTTATGGTTATTTGACCATAACTTGAGTTCTAAAACTTCAAATAATATGATTTAAAAAGGAAAACAAAGATAACACATAGAGAAACAACTTCTATGAAGGATGTAGGGCCAAACAGTGGCCTCATCTTGACTAAATTGCTAGGTAAAGTTGAGACATCAAATCTGGACCTTGAGAAAGGTTCATCAAAATTACTTGTTATATGAAATGAAGTTAATCAAAATGAATTGTTAAACATAAAGTGACATGAATATGTATGTAGGACATATGTTTCCCATCATAAGTAACTTGAAAATATTAATAAATACTTAACAATATTAATTTGCCCAAAGTGTACCTAGACTTACCTATATAGTGTGGATCGATTGGTATACCAATTAGGGACTACAGATAGCAGTATTGCCCACAGAAATAATTATTGATGGACAATTAGATGTCTAAGATGGTTGTTCTACTGGCTTTATGCCTGCCTGTAGGCCATTGCGCATAATTTTTTTACTGGCTTCATGCCTGCCCACTGGCCTTGTGCCTGACATGACCGTTGTATACATGTTAGATATGCGGCTGTCTAACTAGTATACTCCCGTGTATCCAGTCTTTATATTACGTCATAGGTTACTTGGGCACAGATAAACATAATAGGACTGAGTATGGAACAAATGAACCAAAAAGACCCTGATTAAGTAATTGCTCCCAAAGTTTTAGAAATATGTAAAAAACTTTAATTTCATGAAATCCTACACATCTTTATAAGATTTTATATGAGATAATTATTTCAATTCTTAGTTATTTTAATACAAACGTTGGTTTTTCCATCGCATAGGAATAATCATTGATGGACAATAGATGTCTAAGATGGTTATTCTACTAGCTTTATACCTGCCCGTAGGCCATTGCGCCTGATTTTATTACTGCCTTTATGCCTGCCTGCTAGCCTTGTGCCTGACATGACCTCTGTATACATATTAGATATATGGCTATCAAACTAGTATACTCCCGTGTATCTAGTCTTTATATTCTGTCATAAGTTACTTGGGCACAGATAAACACAATAGGACTGAGTATGGAACAAATGAACCAAAAAGACCCTGATTAAGTAATTGCTCCCAAAGTTTTAGAAATATGTAAAAGACTTTAATTTCATGAAATCCTACACATCTTTATAAGATTATATATGAGATAATTATTTCAATTCTTAGTTATTTTATTACAAATTATTGCACCACTAAGCAGAAATGCTTAGCGCGTTGGTTTTTCCATCTCGTAGGTACTGGAGAGCAGCAACAGGAATGCTTAGACCGAACTTGGACCAGATCTGCTACAGTGTGGGTTGTCACCTCATTAGTTATTTTGGTAGGGCTCATGTACATATTAGATTTTATATTTTGATATTGTATGTAATTAAATGATGTAAATAATTTTGAATTGTATATGAATTGTAAATATTGTACTTGACTTTATATGAATGAAATAAAGTATTTTATTTTCTTGAAAAATGATATGAGCGTGAGGAATAATATAATGAATGAATAGATGTAAAGGATATGAATTGTTTTAACAGGTAACATGAAACCCACCATGCACTAATAGAATAGAGGGGACTCTGTCTGAGTCTCCATAAAAATGAAATGAAATAAAAAAAAATTCTACATGTAAGATAATATAATTGAATTAATATTGTACACGACAAGACAGGATAGGGTGCTCCGGCACCGAATGTAGCACACCTTGCTTCGCTACACTGTAGATGGGTGAGAGGTGTTGCAGTAAGAGTTATAAATAAAGTTCATACAAGAACAAAGCTCCTTAGAGCATTTCAGCCATGGAAGGCTCTCTCTACCTCTCAATTACAATCTAAATTTTGAAGCAAAAAAAAAAAAATGAAACAAACACAACTATATCTGCTAGGGTGGGCATTTGGCCAAGCTTCTCTAATGACCAAAGGATAATCGCAAGCTTGGTTAATACTCCACACTCTCCCTAAAATATGTATAAAATTCAAACATAAATAGAATGTTCTAATTTAGCAAGAGACAATTGAAAGATAAACTAAAAAGAAGTGCTTTGTCTTGAAGCTGAAAGTAGAAATTTTGATTTTTCAACAAATGGTTGAAGCATGGCTAGAACTCTTGGACAAAGTTATTGCTTCCAATCCTTGGATAATGGACAAAAGCATCCTTAAAAGGTTGGTGGAGTTGGACTGCCAATTTTGCCACCACCTAGGCACTCCAGCTAGATGCCACATAGGATGTCAGCTAGGATGGAATTGCTTGTCACGACCTGATCCCACGGAATGGATCAACAATAGAACCTGGGTCGGCTTAAAGCCCCCAAGGCCTGTAGTAAGCATTACTATTCCCAAATCCATAACCAAGGCTAAAAACTAAGGCCCAACATACAAATAAAATAAAATAAAATATTATATTTTTATTTGGACCAACCCAACCTGATAACCATCAGAAACTAAAGCTAGGGGAGCCCAGCTCAACCCTGATACTATCATTTATAAACTATTTAAATATCATAAAAATTTTTCATTTATTTAAACCAAAAACTTAAATTAACACAGTCCCTGACAAGATCAATACTACTGCTAGTACATGCGGAGTTCTAGATTATAAATTTAGAAAATAATAATATAAAAGAGTAATTATGGATAAACCTGCGAGAAAGAAAGCAGGTTATTCTAAAAATGAAACCCTCCTGTAGCCTGAAAAAATAGGGTGAACAAGAGTAAGCGTTCGACTCATAGAGTAAGATATTGATTTTAGATATAATTTCTATAACTATCTAAAATTAATGCATCCCTTAATATGAAATGTAACATATATCATCAAAGTCAATCAAGTTCAGACAATATTTGCATAAAGAATAATTTGGAGTACTCACACATTCGTGTGTCACATCAATCATATATAAATATATAAGAACTGATCCCCTATACAGCTCTCTTAATCTAATGTCCGCCAGCGAGATTAACTCGAGTCGGACTTTCTCTTAATAATCCAAATGTGGGGGTCAATAAGATCAACTCAAAACCGTACTCACCTCATCTTATCACAAAAAGGATCAGGCCCCAAGCGAGACTAGCTCAAGCCGATTTGCTAGTCCTACCCATATCCAGTATCACATCTCATGCATGCCGACACATACACACAGCTCCAAATTACCCTAAGGCGACACTCACATCAATTTCGTCAAATAATAATGCAACAAAAAGTGTGCCTAATATTAGCTAAATATATATACAAATATAAATTAATACATGGACACGCCTTGAGTATATAATACTATTAAAATTATAAATAAAACCAATATCTACTCATAGTACACTGAAGACTACTGTGGCTGCTGAGTGGAGGAAGATGGCTGACCCTGATCACCTAGACAATTATGTTGTGAATTTATTAGTGCTAATTCAAATCAAGAACTTAAAAAGGCAAAGACATCCTAATTTATGTCAAAAATTTGATAGAGTTTCTTTTGTATCTAGGATCTACCCAACCTATAAAGTGGCTCAAACAAAACTCCTAATATCACAAGCCTCAAGTCCACATTTTAACAACATCACATGGCCTCTCATAGGCCCTCCAAACCACACCAAACTCAAGCATTCAGATAATTCAACTATAATCCTTAAAACTAATATTCTATAAAAATCATTCACACTAGCTCTAAAAATTCTAAAATTATGCCTCGCAGTCCTTAACAATATTATAAAGCTATTGCAAAAGGAATCACAATTTTCTGACTACCTATAAATATTTTATGAATTTTATTCTAAACCCAATATTAAGCAAAAATGAACTTAGAGTTCAGGTTTATCTATGCCAAATTTGGCACTTGAAACACGTCCAAAACGTCTAAAAATGCTAGGATCGACTATAATATTGACCATATTTTGAGACAGGCCACCGGACAGCCAGATCTGGCCGAAAACTCAGTCCCGAGCGTCGGTGAGCTATCATTAATCCGATCATACCTAAATGAAGCCCAAAAATTATTAATAATTATCATAAAATTATTTTCAATTTTTGAGAATTGAAAAAGCTTGAAAATCTCACCAAGTGATATGGATCGTTCGATGATCGCCTTTTTCAAACGGTGTCCAATTGGAGCGGGGTCAGTCCCATATCGAAAGTTTCATCTCACTGAGTTCATCAGTGGTCTCAGATTTTCGATTCGACGATCAGATCGTCGGAAAAGTGATTGAAAAACTTAAAAACACCTATTTTTCTCCTCTTTGTTTTGCGTGATTCTGGTGGCTGCCGGTAGTGATGCTAGTAAAAAAAAGCTTCCTGAGGCAGAGGGGAGTTGATTGGGATTAGTGGGGTCATCGGTCACTGGCCGAAACGGCTAGATTTTGGCCGAAGATAATTTTCTCTCTCCTTCCTCTCTCTCTCTCTCTCTCTCTCTCTCTCTTTCTTTCTCTCTGTGATGCCTGTCATCATTCATGGCTTCTCCAATGCTGGTGCCAGTCGTCAGGAGTCTCACTGGCTGTTGGTTGGAGCTCATGGCTGGAAATCATGGAGGAAAAAGGAAAGAAAAAGGGATTGGGGGGGGGGGGGAGAGAGAGAGAGAGAGAGAGAGAGAGAGAGAGAGAGAGAACGTGGGGATTGGGGAGGGGTTCACTGGGTTTCAATTTTGACTCTTTTTTTTTTTTCCTTTTCCTGCTATAGCGTCCCTTCAACACCAATCATTGCATTTTTTTTTTTACTTATATGAATATTATATTAATATAACTTAAAATATCTAACCTATTTTAATATTAAAATAATGTAAAGCATAATATACTAAAACAATAATAATAAATACACTTAAAATTTTACTCTTCCTTAAATAATAAATTTAAGAATAATTTAAATAATAATCTTAACATAATACAAATAAAAAAAATCAAAAGTTTCAATTAATATAATATTTACAATATAAATGGTACTATAATTAGAATTTTTATTCCTTAGCAACTAATAAATTTTAATGCACTTGAATAATGATAATAGCTATTAAATCAACAATTAAACTAAAATATTACATCTAATATAATAAGTTTTATTTAATATACTTAGCTCAAAGCAATAATTAAACAAAAATTTAGTTTAATACAATAATAAATAAAGCTTTTAAATTTAATTTTAAAATAAAATGATAAGATAATAATAATAATAATAATAATAATAATAATAATAATAATAATAATCTTATAAAATGTGCTTAAACAATAAAATAAAATGAGAATAATATTAAAAATTATATCTTTATATATATAAGAAAATTCAAGTTGTTACAGCTGATGTGGCTGCCACATGAATGCTACTTTGGACGGATGCCACTTGATCTCTTGGCTCCTCAAATACGCTAAGGAATGTGTAGCAAGGTTGGCTTTCCTCCTCCAAGTCCAGACCGAATGCTTGCAAGAGGTTGGACTTGGTGATGTGCTCGTGTACCAAGCCTTGAAGCTTCTTAACCATTGTTCTAGTTATTGAACCTTGATGTGCCATGATGGCCGAATCCTCATCATTAGGGATAGCAATTTAGCTATTAGCTGTTAGTGATTTGAGGGTTAGGGGTTAATAGTTAAGATTAACAGTTAAGGAGTTAGGTTTTAAGTGAGTTAAGGGTTAGGGGTTAACTATTTAAAAGTAAGATGTTAGGGTTTAGAGGTGTTTGGTGGTTTAGGAGTTTATGGTTAGTGTTTAGGGGTTAGGATAGTGATTTAAGGTTTAGGTATTAGGTGGTTTATATGTTAGGGATTATGGCATCGAGGCTAGAATTTAAGAGTTAGGTGTTAAGTGGTTTAGGTGTTTTGTCTCATTGTACATTAACCCATTTATATTTATAATTGATTTATTTTTTTTATTTTGTAAAATGAAGTGTTAACTAGATTGTAGTAAAATTTGGAGCTTTTTATGAAGTTTTGCGTATTTTTAGATGTGAACACATGTGGTAGCCCATACATTGTGATTCTCATTTTTTTTCTTAATGTTTTGTTGTATTTAATTTCTCTTTATTTTAATCTCATACTAATTTTGTTTTTTTCTTTTTTTTTGTGCATGAGCTTGGCATTTGTCTTTTGATAATATTAGCAGATGGAATGGGAGAGATTGGGATTCAAGCCCAAAATTGATATCTAAGATTTCAAATAAGTTTCATTAATTTTGGGTCTTAAATTTTGATGTTATTATTTTTGCATTAATCTTTTATTCTTTTGAGTATGAAAATGTTAAACAAGGCATGAATAGATTCAAAGAAATTTCAAAAGGAATCAAAGCAAGCAAAAGGAAGTCAAACATGGTTGAAAGAAAAAATGGAGTGGAGCTTGAAGGTGTATATTGAAAATTGAAGCAAAGGGAACTGCATCAGAGCAAAAGGCCCCTTGTATGGGGTAAAAGGCTAAAAAAACCATGTAATAATGTAAATTTATTTTTATCAAAAGGGCCTTTTAATTTGGTTTAAGAATTAATTTCAATTCTTCTCCCCTTTCTTTTAGTTTTAGGTTTATCTTTATTACTTCTTTTTCTTTAATTTAATTCTACTTGTGAATATAACCATGGCATGTAAATTATTTAAAAATTAAGATCATATAAATTTAGGTTAACTTGGTAAGTTAAAATCTAATTTAACATGATAGAAATCATCAGGTATATTTAACTTAGAGATAATGCATGTTTAAGTTCTCTACAAGCATTTAGATAATGTATATATAGGATTTAATAAAAGATAATATGCATGTTAGACTTAGTTTATTTAACTCTTTTTACTTGTAATATGTGTGAAAATAGATTTGTACATAATTAATTTTGTTAAATATGAATGTAGAGCGAGGTGGTAAAAGAGTAATATTATTAAATTAACAACTTGGCCTGTTAGTAATTACTTGTGCATGTATATGATTGATTTGTTTGAATTAAATGCGTGTGTAACTTTAGACCTGCATAAATGTATGAATAATGAATTAAATAAAAGAAATAATGAAATAGACTTTAGAAATTATTAATAGAAGCTGGCCCTTGTTATAAAATTGGTCAGGCAAATAGAGTGCTTAACACCTTCCCTCTCTTGTACCCACTATTTTGAATCTAGGCCATTGGGCTCAAGGTAAAAGAAGGGTAGTGGACCTCAACAAGGGATAAGTTATCACCCGCATCCCTTCTTATGAATTTGTCCCGGTTATTACCTGATTGGCGACTCCTTTCCTCTGCCTTTGTAGCGTTAATATCTAAGCATCATGGTAGTGTTATGGGAAGACGATGCTAAATCAGGTCCGAAGGTCCCACAGCTTGGTGACTCCACTGGGGATTGAGGATAGTTACTCCAACTTGATTCCTTTATTCTATTATTGTTTATTTTATTGAGTTCCTTTGGATTGTGAGCCACTTGCACATACAATAAAAGTATAATCAACCATAATGTTATGTAGTCCCATGGGGATAAGATTGAGGAGGCCTTTGTTCCATTCGAGCTTGGTCAAGTTAACTTATTTCTGCAATCAATGGCATGTACCTTAGGATATAAAAAGAGCATGAATCTAGTCATTTGCACCTTTGACTTTTTAAAGATCAATAAGAGACATAATGGTTAAGCTCTCATTTTTAGGGAACCTTTTTGACCCTAGACGAAGATATAAGAATGAATTCAGTCATGCTAACCCTAGAAACATGTGGCCTTAGGACTATTATTGCATGTGATGTGTTTGGTTTATAAACCTATGTGTTAGATATATAAGTTTTAAAGGAAGATAAAATTGATTTGGGCTACTCAAGCCTTTTTGTTGCCTTTTGAAAAAGTTCAAGCCCAAATTTATTTTATCTTCCTACAGGACATGTGAACATGTTGGACTTTTGGATTCATAGACATTGTGCCTAATATACCAACATCTAGGAATAGATTATATAAACTTAATCATTTATTTCACTTTGAGGTACAAGAAGGCGAAGCTACATAAGTATCTTTTATTTTTTATTTTTTTATTTTTCAAAGATTTTTTTTTTTTGATTTTTTTAGTTCTAAATTTATGGTTCAAAATATATTTATGTTTAAAGTCCCTACACTTTTTTTCTCAAGTTTTTCACAATCGTTGAGCCAAAATATTTAAAATAAAATTTCATCAAAAACAATTTTAAATTTAAAATTATAATAAAAATTTATTATTTTATAAAGTTATTTTTTATACTTAATTATTATTATCATTATATATTAAAAAATAAGTTATATATTATTACATTTTTTTAATAAATAATTTATTATTATACACAATACTTTTTAAATTGAATAAAATAAAAATTTTCTAACTCCATTGACTGAATCTCTTGACTCCGCTGCCGATGAGTTCCAAATAGACACAATGAATCCTAACCAAACCATTGTTTTTGTTTCTCTTGTATTTTGCTAAATAACTCCAGCACGATCACCATTTGATTTTTTTTTTTTTTCCTTAAGATAACCGCTTGGATTTTTTTTAAGAAAACCGTTTGGATTTATTTTTTTCAAAGGTTTGGATTTATTTTTTTCAAAGGTTTGGCTGGCAAGAAAAAGATGCGCAGAACAGGGAGCAGCATCGCACGAGGGTTTGTTGAAAATTTAAATAATGAGTGAAGAAGCTACGGCTGCTACTGTTTGCCACCTGCCCCGTTTGCCTATTCAACGTCAAATTTATTGGAACATGACGTGCTCTTAGAAAATCATCAAATACATCTGAAATATTAAATTTTTATATTTTGTATGTATGAAATTTTTATGTATACATGAAGAAAAAAAAAAAAATATATATATATATATAATAGGTAAAATTTTTCAAGAGATTATCATATAATATTTTAAGGAAAGAGATTATCATATGGTATTATAAGTGATAAGATTAAACTCTCACAAAAACTTGTTATATGACATTTAAAAAAAATTTATATAATTATTTATTTATAAAATGTAATTAATTTAATTTTATCATATATACATATAGTTTTGTTTTTTATTTTTTCTTTTTATAATATTTTAATACTTTTTTATTATTAGTATTATATTTAGAATAATATTAATATTACTAAATAAATATAATATATTAATATATTAAAAGGATATAAAATTTAATATTTTAAAGTGATAAAAATAATTATATAATTTATTCAACTTTAAATAATTTCATAACTTTAATAAATATTTTTATTATATCACTATATTTTTTATTATTTTTATTATGAAATCATTATTAAAAAATTTGAGAGATAAAATGTGTATTCTATCTAAAAGGTTATAAAAATAAAATATAAAAATTTAATTTATTTATAATTGTTATATATTATTTTTTATAATAATAATTTAATTTTCTTTTTATTATTATTATTATTATTGAAATGGAAAGTAAATGTGAAACATTTATGATTATAAAAGTTGAATTTAAAAACTTTTATTTTTTTTAATTAAATAATATTTGATGATAAAATTAAATTTTATTTAAATGGCTTTTATTTATTTGCTTAAATATATAGTAACTTATATGAGACATTTGACATACATCAATTATTTCCTCTCATCAAGTATTTTCTTTCTATCTGTAACACCCCTGATTTTTTATATATTATTATTGGGCTTCGTGTAGGTATCCTCAATTCGCGAAAATTCGACAGTTGTCCGGATCTGTGAATTTCCGGCCAGACAGACCAGCTACCGGAAAAGTCTCCGAATTGGATCGAGGTTTTGGCTACCCTACCATTGTCAGGCATCCCGAGCGCGTTCCTGAAGTTGGAATCGGCAAAGGTAAACCCGAACCTTGCTTTTTCATAATTTTCTAGTGCTTAAATAGGATTAAAAATCCATAAAATATTCGTGGTAGCTTAGAAAATTACGATTCTTTTTGCAATAGCTTAGTAATATTTCTAAGGACCGCGGGGCAGAGTTTTATAATTTTTAGAGCTTATTTGAGCAGTTTTTGCAAAAATGATCAATTATAAGGACTAAATTGAAATTTTACATATTGTGATGAATGATTGATTTGATGGGCCCAGGAGGGGCTGTGTGATGTGATTGAGTTGTGGATATATGGATTGTGGATATAGAAGTGTGTTTTGAGCCCTTTTGCAGGTTGGGTAGGTCCTAGGTATAGGGGAGACTCTGCCGGATTTTCGGCACGACTTAGGACGTATTGGGTCTTTTCTTGATTTGTATTGAGTCATTTGTATTAAATAATTGTAATATAATTGTCAGGTGAGCCGGGACAGCCTTCTTCCTCCGCCCAGCCGCCACAGTGATTGTCGTCAAGTCTGTGAGTAAAATATTAATTTTAATTGTAATTTCGATATTATTATATGTTCAGCATGCCCATGCATCACTTATATGCATATATTTATGTAGTTAAACTCTAGGCACGATTTATGTTGCATTGATAACTGTTAAAGTGCCATGAATGTTGTTGCGGTAATTTGGAGCAGTGTGCGTGCGTTGGCGTGCGTGTGATGTGGTGTGGACTATGGATAGGACGGGTAGTCACGGCTTGAGTTCTTCGCTGGGACCCGATCCTTCGAGGGGTAGTCACGGCTTGAGTTCTTCGCTGGGACCCTCGATTTGGTTATTAAGTGGAAGTCCGAGCTGAGTTCTTCGCTGGCACCAGGTTGGATTTAAGAGAGCTGTATAGGGGATCAGCTCCCATATATTATGATTGATGCTACAGGGTGCGTGAGTGCTCCAAATTACCTTTTTGATGCTATGATGTGAATTTATTGCTGATGTTGCATTTCATTCCACAGGTTGCATTAGTTTTAGATAGTTATAGAGATTATGGTTAAAATTGATATTTTACTCTCTGAGTCGAACGCTCACTCCTGTTCAAAAATTTTTACAGGCCACAGGAGGATATTTTATTCTGGGTTAACCTGCTTTTCTACTTCGCAGATTGTTTATCAATATTTGTGTAATTTTATTTACTCCTAGAATTTCCGCATGTGTTAGCAGTAATTATTTGAATTTGGTCTGTAATATTATTATCATGTTGGACCTGTAAACTTAATATTCTATGTCTGTTTGATGGATTGGATGAGGGAGCTAAGCTCCCATTTCTTTTATGATGCTATGAGTATGTGGAGGGTGAGCTGAGCTCCCCAATTGAGTATTTATTGTGTTTACAGGTCGGGTGAGTCGAAAACTCCCAGTTGGAAAGTCCATTTTATGGCCGGACTCTGTCCGTTTGTTTTCTTAATATTGGGCCCAAATGGGCCTTAGAGTTGGGTTAATGAACAGTTAGGCTTACTACAGACCTCGGGGGCTTTAGGCTGGCCCAGGTCCTAGTGCCGGTCCGGCCCATAGGTTGGGTCGTGACAAATGTGGTATCAGAGCTTAGGCTCCAGATTCATAGGGAAAAATTATCTAAGTATTGGGAAGAGTCTACTAGGAGTCACATGCGGAGTATAGGATTCTGTTTCGTCTTTTCCTGTAATTCTTTGTTTCTAGATTCTACGTTATACCTCGGGAAATATAAGATTACCTCAGTTAGTGTCTTGATTTTCGTGGAGTACACAGAAATGTGAAATAGAGTTAGTAAACATGTGAGATCTATCATGAGGATGCGTACTCCAAGAAATGTTATATTTTTGTCAGTATGGGTTTAAATGGTGTGCCCATTTCGTGTAAGACACGAGTACATAAAAGTGAGTCTTAAAAGTACAGTTGCCCTAGATAAGGATGAGGATACCACTACTGGCAGTCATCAGTAGATGACCCAGTCAGAATAAGTTTGTGATAATAGAAGATTCAGGAGAGATAAGAAATTAGGAGACCTAGTGCTCAGGGGCGTATCGTAGTAACTATACAATGTTCTCGATGTCCGCTCTGTAGCTGCAGACTGATGCGACATGAGATTATTGTGTAGAGCTGCGTGCATCCCCGTGGTGCTCCATAATGAGGGTGTTTGAGATGGCTTCTGTTTTGGTACAGTTATGCCAGAACAGAGTTCTATATTTGCAGAGGAGTTGGGAACTCCTGGCTAAGAGTCTAGAGTTAGAATATTGAAAGGTCACAGTTGGGTGATAACTAGAGTCAGTGACTCAGTTACCCCAGCATGAGCTAGAGTTACATCAAGAGTTGCCATCGGACTGGAGGTTTGGATTAGTTGCAAAGTAAAGGTGACACTTGAGAGTGAGATTATCTAGTATTCAGTATGGAATTTTGGATGGTTTTGCGATTATGACAAACATTTGGTTAGAACTTAATGAGAATAGTATACCTTGTGTGTATCAGTATGAAATAAAGTACAACCCTACTACCTAGGGAAAGTCGGAATTATGAATTGATGATTCACAGAACTATAATATGATAGGAGAGTCATTAATTTGACATGGTTTTGGGCAAGGTGGTAAATGTAGTATCTTTGTTGCAGCAAGTTAGGGTATAGTCCTATCTTTTCAGAAGGGATCGAAAGTTATTACTAATAATGGTGACCAACAAAATAGTGCCCCAGATGGGACTGTAGAGTGTGGTAGAGAGAAGTTGGCTCAGGTATCCTGCGGAGGATGCAAGTTCTATTATAGGAATCATATATAAATCAGATCACGATGGATGTAAATCCTTTGAATTGGATGACGGGTTTGGGTGCCGAAACCTTAAGTTTTGGCTAATTGAGTAAACATGGATAATAATAATAATAACAAATAAATAAAATTACTACGTAATCGGTTCTCGAGGTGGTAAGGGTATTATGTAAGCTAAAGGATAAGAATAGAGATCATACAATAAAAGTATGACTGTAATTTGCTGAGTTCCTTTCTAATTTCAAATTATTCAAAACAATAGTATAATCTAATTATAATAGTGTTAAGAGTAATAAATTAGCGAAGATAAATCACAGAAGGCCAATGGATAAAGAAAGTGCAGAATGAAAGTTTGGGCAATTGATTGCAGATGCAATATAATCTAAATGCTAGTGGAAGTACTAGCTAGAGTGGTCAAAGGACCAAATCGAGTATACAGGACATATGATAACGCGATAGAGACTCGAAGATATAGTTAGCAAGTACAACTATTATGTTAGGAAGAAGAATGGAACCAGGGATAGAATAGTCAAGTTCTATTTTGGGTAAGACAAAGGAAATAAATGAAAGGACAACCTAAAGAGCGCATAATAAAAGGAACAAAGTTAAGATATAGGATAGGCTAAGTGTTATTCTTGGCAAGGAGAATGACAAGGATGGAAAACCCAAAATGGGACCACATTAGTGAGAAAAGTGATGGAGGTATGGAATACAATAATAATGAGTAAATGGTAGAAGGGGTGCGATGGTAGTGGACTACCTAAATAGGTAGAGAAAGAGAAGTTAGTAAGCAGTAAGTTGAATAAAAGTCAGTCTAAGGGATCAAATAGGTATGATGAGAGGAAAAGAATGATAGATAATGACACATAGGTTTTAGGTTAGACTTTTGAGATAGTGAGAAGGTAGTTAGAGGTTAGTTATGAATGTCAGCAAACATTTTTAGTGTGATCAACGAATCACTTTGTAGTGAAGCAATAACGAGGACAATAGTAGGGGTAGAACGAAAAGTGACAAGTCTGGATGGTTATAAATCACTAGAAAGTTCAAGGATCAAATTAATGACCCTAGATAAGGGTGGAATTAGTGTTGGAAGAATTTATTAGTGAGAGAAATCTTTCAGGAATCAACAAAAGTTAAGGGCACAATAAAAACGATGATAGATATGAATCATAGGTCGAGTATAAGTAAAGTTAATAAATTATAAAATATTATGTCAAGAAGGAAAATGGTACGGTAAAGGGTTCATGCAGATGATACCTTATAGGTAGAGCATAATTGTGCTAGGAGATGATGAAATTTGGAGAGAAAGACCAAGAAACTTAGGTGAAACGTTATAATATGACAATCGGGTGTAGTTGAATATAAGAGGATATTTTCTTTCTTTTCAAGTTTAGCTTGTGCTTTTGGTTCTAGAAGGTTATATAAGGGATAGAAACTGAGTCAAGGAGACCTAGTTATTGAGAGTTTAGTAGGCACAAATTCATACATAATTTCCTGATATGAGAATGACAGTAAGTGCATACCTAGTATTAAGTATGAAAGGACAAACAGAGTAATGACAGGAGTTAAATTGAGTTAGCTACTAAGGCTTGCAAATTGTTTTAAACTATGAGTTTGGAGGAAGTACTATTTATGGTTGAGATTCAATAGATGAAATTGTTGCTGATGGGTAATTTGAGGTTGAAGTTTAGAAAGCTATGGGCAGTATATATGATTATATTAAGGAGAATGAACACGTGAAGTATCTTGTTTGGAATTAAGGCATGACACATATTTCCTACAGCCGTATTAGTTCAGATGGAACTTATAGTTTATGGGGCTCATATTCATCCAGGATAAGCAATTTCCTACTAAGGCTGATAGGGAATGATAATGTTCTGATAGTTAAGTTGGAAAAAGGATACAAGAAAAAAAAATTTCTATGGGTAATTATAAGTGTTACATAAGGTGAAGAATGTGCTGGTAGGAGTAAATCATAGGGTTAGAATTCTTGAAGTAATGAAACTAGTATTCAAGATAAGACTAAGAAATAAAAAGAAAGTTAAAGTTGATGATGGGATAGACATCTTTGAAGGAAAAGGTGTAAGGATGAGATAGGACTAAAATTAAGGAATAAGTACAGCAGGTTGAAATGATACCAACAATACCAAAAATAGGAAAAGGGAAGTGGATAAGATGCAAAGGACAGGAAGAGAGCTCGATAGAGTTAGTTATAATGATGAGGATAAGGAGTGTCTAACCACTGCCCCTGTGTTAACACTACCTATGAGCGGTGAAGGATACACCGTGTACTGTGACGCCTCCAGAGTTGGCCTAGGGTGTGTTTTGATGCGGAATGGAAAAGTAATGGCTTATGCTTCAAGGCAGCTGAAGAGGCATGAGCAAAACTATCCCACCCATGATTTGGAAATGGCGGCTGTAATCTTTGCACTAAAAATCTGGAGACACTACCTGTAACACCCCCGTTGCATAGCCTGGTATATTTCACTGTTCCGGTGACCGGTATCGGTCTGAGTAATTAAGGAGATTAGAATCCCGTTTAAGACAACTTGAGAACCCATAAACACAAATAATTAGTAATGTTTAATTAGTTAACTATAAATAAGAAAAACAGAACATAAGAGGTTAAACGAGCCGAGAGTCACAACGATGAGTGACCTCCTGAACGCATCGCAAGTCGTTTTAAACTCAAATTTCGAACCGTAAAAAGTGATGCTGCGGTCCTTAGGACCCTTATGAACACAGTGGAAAAGAGAAAATCACGAAAAAGAACTGTTAAGCCAGTCAAATAATTAGGTCAGGGAGCCGGAAGAAATATTGGATTATTTGCAAACCGGGATGAACCGGTGAGGGGCAATTTGGTCAATTGACCCCGAGAGCTGACTCCTGACCTAACTGTCAAATAAAATTGGAGAAAAGAAAATTTCGGAATCGGGAATTAAATTAAAAGAAAAAAAAAAGTCATTTTGGCCTTCTTCCCTTCCATTGCCGTCTCCCTCTCTACCAAGTTCTTTCTCTCAAATTTTCCTCCATGAAAGCTTATTTTTAAGCTTTCTAAACACTAATTCCACCATAAATCCTTTAATTTTCTTGAAGAAAAATTATAAGCAAGTCTTGAAAGGAAGATTAGAAGGAGAAGAATTGAGAGAAAGTGAAAGATTTGAAGATTGAAAATTCAAAGAAAGGTTAGTAAGCTAAACTTGAAATTCTAGTTGAATTAATTGTGTTTATAGTTCAATTAACTTAGAATTATGCTTAAAATGAAAATAAATTAATTGTTGGAGGATTAAAGCAAAACTCAACTAGCTAGGGTTTTGATGTGTGTGCATGAATTTGATGGACTTTAAGGTGTATATGAGCTTGATAGAGTTAAAGAAGCATGTATATAGGCATTGAAATTGTTAATGGTAACAAAGTAGTGAGATTAGGGTTTTGGACTTAGGGTTTTGAGGGAAAATTTAGAGAAATGCATAAATGGCATGTTGGACCTATTTTGAAATGAAATAATGGTCAATTATGACCAAATAAGTTGTGTGGGAATGGTAGAAAATTAAGCCAAATTCGTAGGTCAATGGTCATGCTGCTGGCAGCATGACCAAACCTACTTTGAAGGACCAAAACTCAAATTTTACAAGCCTAATGGATATGCCACCAATTGGAGATGAAAATAGACATAAAAGAGCACAATTTTCATTAAGGAACCATGGCCAAAAACTGACCAAAACTTGGTGAAACAATTGACCAAAGTGAATTGATAGCAGCTGCCCTCAAGATTAAAACTCACCAAATGAACAGTAACTGTTCATTTGGTCATAACTCGAGCTAGGTAGATCAAATTGATCTGAAATTTTAACCGTAATTAGATAAGATATAGATCTAAAACTTTCATGAAGGACACCAATCCAAATTATGCCATTAACCCATCCAGATTATTGAGCAAAGTTAGGCTACCAAACCTGCAACTCTGCAGAGTTTTCATTGAGCAGCAATGTTTGGATGGCTATAACTCCCTCTAGAAAACTCGGATTTAGGCGATTCTTGAACCGATGGAAACCTAAGACATAGTAGAACATTTCATATGAAGAAAGTTAGACCAAATTATGAACTTAACTTAATCAAATTACTGACCAAAATTGGACCAAAATCTGCCAGAACCCAAAAATGTAGTATGAACAGTGCACGTGAACAGTAAACTTATTTTGGCTATAACTTGAGCTACAAAACTCTGATTGAGGTGATCCAAAAATGATAATACACTTAAGACAATAAGGAACATTTTCTATGAAGGAAGTTTTGTCAAATTCCAACAGTAGACCGACCAATGAAACAGTGCAACTTTGGAGAACCAAAACCGAAAATTGGCAATTTTGCCAAAATGACCTAAGCTTTAAACAAATGACCAAAACCAACAAGTTTGGTGACCAAAATGTGGTATGTGGGTGAAGTTGGAGTTCCCATACCTATTAAGCCTTAGAAAGTCAATAATTTGACTTGAATAGTGCAGTGAATAGTAACCCGAAACACAAAATTTCGAGAACGTCGAATTTAACACGTTAGAGCTAGGTAAATGTGAAGTTAATTTTATTTTGGATTTATTTTAAGTTTTAGTATTGAAACATTGGAAAATTTCGTGTTTCAGTGGAAAAGAATACCGGGACAGAACCCGAGGAGTCGAGTCAAGGCCAACAGGCGACTCGTTTGAGGTTTGTGCACAACATATACTTTTATAATCATCTTTTGCATATCGTTTTGAATAATGTGAAATATTGGATTATGGCATTCTTATGATGTTTGATCTAAATTGTTGAAATTTATTATGTATATTTGAAATGACAATGTTTAGCAAATTGTTAAGATAAGTTTTGAAACCACAGTATCATGACCATATATTTGAACACCTCACTAGCACGACTAGTGGGGTAATTTGTTCAATTTTGATTCCTTCTCTGGAGAAGTGTTGAGGTGTGCCAGTAGAAGAGGATGTGAATGGATATCCATATATTTGAGCTAGCTAGCCTGTGATATGATTTCTCTTTAGCCTCTGGCTATTGAGATTCATGTGATTTCTCTTTAGCCTCTGGCTATTGAGATTCTATTTGTTTCGAATGGCGTGATCTAACTGTGGGTTTTATGAAATGTGTTTTGATACTTTGAAATGAACTTGGTTTACATGTAAAATCTTACAATGCATGATGGTATTAAATTTTCATGTTTAGCCAAATTTTTGAATGAATGTGCTTTAAGTTTTGCATAAAGATTATTTTAGTATATTGTGCACCACTGAGTCCTAGTACTCAGCGATAGCTTTTATTGCTGTCGCAGATACAGAAACTAGAGGAGCAGCAGACTGAGCTGCTGAGGTGTGAGAAGCTACCAGCCTAAAGTTTTCGGGTATAAATATACTTCTTTTGATGTATATATTGCACATAAATGTATGGACATGTAAAAATGGGTCTTGAGCAGCTTGTACACAAATTTGTATGAAGTTTGTAATAAAGTTTAGTTTGTGTTTCTTTTGATATAAATTTGTAAGGTTGTGTATAAATTATTTTGTTTTTAATGAAATATGAATGATATTGATTGACAGTATTTTGAGAAATTGATTGAGTTTGATTGTGAAACCGAAGTAGGGGTTGAGAAAAACTTTTAGAAGTGCTTTTTACAGGTATTTGAAGAACGGTTTTCTCAAAATACAGAGGAAACTCTGTCAAAATTTTTACAGAATTTGCGGAAAAATAAAATGGACCAAAAATATTAACTAGTTTTAATTTTAACTAAATGTTTTAAATACTTATTAGAAATGCTCACCACTTGTCAAAGATAAGAAAATTGTTTTAAAATCCCTTGTAGGGTACTTAATGAGTTATCGGTAGGTGAAGTTCGGTAGTTCATTAGGTATTCTACGGGATCATGTTATGCCTTACAGAGGGGTAAGGTGTGACACTACCTGTATGGTGAAGTGTGCGAGATATACACCGACCATAAGAGTTTGAAGTACATCTTCCAACAGAGGGATTTAAACTTAAGACAGAGGAGATGGATGGAGCTTCTGGAAGACTATGATTGCACCATCCAGTACCACCCTGGGAAGGCCAATGTAGTAGCAGATGCTTTAGCGTAAAAATCTTACAGCGCTTTGGCGCACATTTCAGCAGAGAAGAGACCGTTGATTCAGAAAGTACATGAGTTGATGGATCAAGGTTTAATCCTAGATCTTTTAGATGAGGGGGTCTTGTTGGCTCATTTTTCAGTGAGGCCAGACTTGCGAGATAGAGTTAGAGTTTCCCAACACAGAGACCAACAATTAATGAAGATCATAGAAAGAGTACAGTAGGGTGAAGGTGGTGAGTTTGGATTTGCCAATGATGGCGCCCTAGTGCAAGGTTCTAGGATATGTGTGCCCAATGTGGACAACCTCAGGAATGAAATCATGCGAGAGGCACACTATACATCTGCATGATGTCCACCTGTGTTCCACCAAGATGTAACATGATGTGAGAGATAGCTATTGGTGGAATGGCATGAAGAGAGGCATAGCAGACTTTGTGTCCAAGTGCTTGACTTGTCAGAAGGTGAAGTTTGAACACCAGAGACCGTCAGGGAAGTTGCAAGAGCTCCCTATCCCAGAATGGAAGTGGGAAATGATTTCTATGGATTTTGTGACTGGGTTGCCTCGTACCACGCGAGGATATGATTCGATATGGGTAATTGTAGACCGCCTAACCAAATCAGCTCACTTCTTGCCTGTGAAGACTACATATTCTATGGCACAGTACGCTCGGCTCTACATTCGAGAAATAGTCAGATTGCATGGAGTTCCGGCTTCCATAATATCTGACAGAGGGCCCCAGTTCACTTCTCGATTTTGGAGAAAGTTGCAGGAGGCACTTGGCACACAGTTGAACTTCAGTACGGCTTTCCACCCTCGCAGACGGACAAATTGAAAGGACAATCCAAACACTGGAAGGCATGCTTCGCATGAGTGTCTTGGATTTTGGAGGTCAATGGGATGAGCAGCTAGCTTTGGTGGAGTTTGCCTACAATAACAGTTATCACTCCAGCATAGGAATGGCACCCTATGAGGCACTATATGGAAGAAAGTGTAGGTCTCCTCTGTGTTGGACAGAAATGGGGGAAGCGAAGGTGCATGATGTAAACCTAGTGCAAGACACTTGAGATAGTTCCTTTAATCGTGGAACGATCAAAAAATTTTCAAGAGGCGTAAGAGTTATGCGGACCCAGACGAGGGATGTGGAGTTTGCGATGGCGACTATGTATTTCTGAAGGTTTCTCCAATGAAGGGAGTCATGAGATTTGGAAAGAAGGGCAAGTTGGCACCTCGGTATATTGGACCTTTTGAGGTTACTGATAGAGTTGGAGCAGCTTGCTCACGGTTGGAGCTACCACCCAACCTTTCTCACGTTCATCCGTGTTTCACATCTCTATGCTCAGAAATACATTCCCGATCCTTCTCATGTACTACGATCGGATGTAATAGAACTAAAGGAGAACTTGACATTTGAGGAGCAACTTTGTAGCCATAGTGGACTACCAAGTGAGACAGCTAAGATCAAAGCAGATCCCTATGGTTAAGGTTTTGTGGAGGAGCGATCGGTGGAAGAGTGCACAGAGTCGAGCGGGACATGCGTAGCAAGTACCCTTATCATTCAATGTGTAATCATGTACTTTATTACGCCTTGTGTAAAATTCGAGGATGAATTTTTACGTAAGGGGAAGAATGTAACACCCCTGATTTTTTATATATTATTATTGGGCTTCGTGTAGGTATCCTCAATTCGCGGAAATTCGACAGTTGTCCGGATTTGTGAATTTCCGGCCAGACAGACCAGCTACCGGAAAAGTCTCCGAATTGGATCGAGGTTTTGGCTACCCTACCATTGTCAGGCATCCCAGCGTTCGGAAGTCGGAATCGGCAAAGGTAAACCCGAACCTTACTTTTTCGTAATTTTCTAGTGCTTAAATAGGATTAAAAATTCATAAAATATTCGTGGTAGCTTAGAAAATTATGATTCTTTTTGCAATAGCTTAGTAATATTTCTAAGGACATGCAAGCGAGTTTTATAATTTTTAGAGCTTATTTGGGCGCTTTTGCAAAAATGATCAATTATAAGGACTAAATTGAAATTTTACATATTGTGATGAATGATTGATTTGATGGGCCTGGGAGGGCTGTGTGATGTGATTGAGTTGTGGATATATGGATTGTGGATATAGAAGTGTGTTTTGAGCCCTTTTGCAGGTTGGGTAGGTCCTAGGTATAGGGGAGACTCTGCCGGATTTTCGGCACGACTTAGGACGTATTGGGTCTTTTCTTGATTTGTATTGGGTCATTTGTATTAAATAATTGTAATATAATTGTCAGGTGAGCCGATGACCTTCTTCCTCCGCCCAGCCGCCACAGTGATTGTCGTCAAGTCTGTGAGTAAAATATTAATTTTAATTGTAATTTCGATATTATTATATGTTCAGCATGCCCAGGCATCACTTATATGCATATAATTATGTAGCTAAACTCTAGGCACGATTTATGTTGCATTGATAACTGTTAAAGTGCCATGAATGTTGTTGCGGTAATTTGGAGCAGTGTGCGTGCGTTGGCGTGCGTGTGATGTGGTGTGGACTATGGATAGGACGGGTAGTCACGGCTTGAGTTCTTCACGGGACTCGATCCTTCGAGGGTAGTCACGGCTTGAGTTCTTATTTGGGACCCTCGATTTGGTTATTAAGTGGAAGTCCGAAGTGAGTTCTTGGCACTGAGTTAGATTTAAGAGAGTCAGATAGGATCGGCTCCCATATATTATGATTGATGCTACGAGTGCGTGAGTGCTCCAAATTACCTTTTGATGCTATGATGTGAATTTATTCGATGTTGCATTTCATTCCACGAGTTGCATTAGTTTTAGATAGTTATAGAGATTATGGTTAAAATTGATATTTTACTCTCTGAGTCGACGCTCACTCTGTTCAAAAATTTTTACAGCCACGGGAGGATATTTTATTCAGGTTAACTCGCTTTTCTACTTTGCAGGTTGTTTATCAATATTTGTGTAATTTTATTTACTCCTAGAATTTTCGCATGTGTTAGCAGTAATTATTTGAATTTGGTCTGTAATATTATTATCATGTTGGACCTGTAAACTTAATATTCTATGTCTGTTTGATGGATTGGATGAGGGAGCTGAGCTCCCATTTCTTTTATGATGCTATGAGTATGTGGAGGGTGAGCTGAGCTCCCCAATTGAGTATTTATTGTGTTTACAGGTCGGGTGAGTCGAAAACTCCCAGTTGGAAAGTCCATTTTATGGCCGGACTCTGTCCGTTTGTTTTCTTGATATTGGGCCCAAATGGGCCTTAGAGTTGGGTTAATGAACAGTTAGGCTTACTACGGGCCTCGGGGGCTTTAGGCTGGCCCAGGTCCTAGTGCCGGTCCGGCCCATAGGTTGGGTCGTGACACTATCTAAGTATTCTCAATTTTTTTTAATTTGCTCTATTTTTTTATTATTTTTTTTAATTATTAATTTTAATTCTGAAAATTTATTTACAATTCTATTGTTTCTCAATTCTTATATAATTTTATTTTTAAACAAATTCCTATGTAATTAATTTATAAAAGAAGCAAAATTTTTGGTCACAATATTAATTATAATTCAATTATCATAATTGTTATTATCATTTAAAACAAAAAGATAATTTAGTTTAATATATATTAGTAATTATAACTAAAATTTATAAAATATGTAACTATATTTATTCAATTAAATTTAAATATTACAAATTTCATGATTAATTAACTATAAATCATCATTATGATACTTTTATGAGTGATGATTTATTTTTAATTATATATGTTAACTAATTTATTTTTTCATAGAAAATAAAATTGTAAAAAGTGATAGAAATATAATTTTATTGAAATTTAATTGGAGTGCCACTTTTGTTAAAAAAAAATGTTGGAGTGCCACTTTAGCAGTGCTTAACGGCAAGGCAGACAGAAGACAGCTAGCAAAGTTCCCTTGCCCGCCAAATGAACTGGAGCTGCTGTGCCGTTGGAAAGAAAAATTAATTATTAATTATGCACCCTGTCCTATAAAAATGAGTATATTTCTATTTTTTATAATTTAAAAATATAATTAAAATAATAATTTTTTCTCTATATTTTTTATTTATTTTATCCATAATTATTTATATTTTTAAAGGTGTTATGGTCAATAAAAATTTCTTGTAAATGTAAAAAAAAAAAACAAATAGATTAGAGGTCATCCGATGCTCATTAAAGATTTTTGACGTTAAAATTAAAGTTGGCTTAAGAAAATAATGAATAAGATTGATTAGGGAGAAAGTAATTATCTTCTATAATAATAAGATTTTTTATATAAATTTTAAAAAATGATTAATTTATAGTTAGCTATGTAATAATTAGCTAAAATAATAATAAACATGGACGATCCAGTTGAATTCCTAGAGGCCTCCTCCTCTTCCATCTCCATAAATTTTTTTTTAAATATATATATATATTGAAATATATTACACTCGGCTCTCTCAAATTTTTTTTTTATAAATCAGATAATTTGTAACTATAATACATTGACTATAATAATAATAATAATAATAATAATAATAATAATAATAATAATAATAATAATAATAATAATAAAGTGTGAATATCTATTTATAATACTAGAGAAATAAAAAAGTATTAAAAATAAATATATATAAAAAAAAGCAATAGAAAGTGACAAGAAAAAAAAATGCTGTATGCTTTAAAATCTATGTACTTCTTTATTGAATCAAATTGCTTAATAATAATAATAAAAAAGTGTGAATATCTATTTATAATACTAGAGAAATAAAAAAGTATTAAAAATAAATATATAAAAAAAAGCAATAGAAAGTGACAAGAAAAAAAAAACGCTGTATGCTTTACAATCTATGTACTTCTTTATTGAATCAAATTGCTTAATGGTTAAGGCACATCATATTTGATTTCTTTTACTTCATTTAACCTAATTATTGATCCAATTATCAGATATCATGTTTTATTATTATTATTATTATTATTATTATTATTATTATTATTATTATTATTATTATTTATAATAGATATCATTATTTGTTTATTAACAAAATTGAAGATGAATTCCTTCTTAATTGCTTGCTACTTGACAAAAATTGAAAATTTTTATTGCATATTCACTTATAAATAATTTTCGTGACTTAAAAGAGTGGTTTGTTTTTTTTTAATATGTTACACATGATAGTGGAGGTAGATTGTTAGAAAGTTTTTAATTTTATATTATCCGATGCTGAGAATTTGTCAGAAGTAAGGTTATTTTGAATTGTAAATCTTTTTATCTAAGTGTTATAATGTATTTTGTATTAATTTGGGTGATAAACTAATAAAATTGTGCATGCTTTAACAAGAATATCTTTATTATGTGCTATTCTCACATTTTAGGAAGACTAACAATGGCTTTATTACGTGCTATTTACACATTTTAAGAAGAGTACCACTAAGTTTTGGCCCCCTCCACATCTAAGTCTGTGTCCGCCCCTTGATAACAGGAATATATTTCTATTTGAAATGCATATATAATTATAGGTATAATATTGATTGAGTGGCTATGACATGCTATGCTAGGTGTTAACCATAGTCTATGAGTTGCCTAAAATGATTTAAAGAAATCATTTATGGTAAGAAAGAGTTCTGATGATATTAAGAGTTAATATCATATCTCATTGCCAATTAGTGATGAGCCTAGTGAGTCACACACATACACAAGTAATTACCAAGTTAAATATGATTTAATTAATTAATTAAAGAGTTTAATTGATTAATTAAATAGGTTTGATTTGCAATAAGATTGCAAAGTCCCTAGCATGGCTTGAAATCAAATCTAGGTTATTGGATATATAGTGTAAGTTAAATTTATATTTAAAGTGTTTAAATATGAATTTAATTATGAGAAATTAATTAATAAAGATTAATTAATTAATTTATATTTGATATAAATTGATTAGAAGAAGAGAAATAATTATTTTAGGTTGAGAACTCAAAATTAAGACAAAAGGGTATTTTGGTCATTTCACAGGGTGACAAGTGGCACTATGAGATGGTGACACATGGCACTACATATAAGCTTGTCAATTATCTTTTAATCATGTGAGATGATCAAAGTCAAGATTAAATCTAAGTTTGACACTTGGCACAATGTGATTGGGTCAATTAAACTAAGAGCCAATCAGAAGGTGACATGTGGCAAGGGGTTTAAGTGGTGACCTAGCTATATAATGTGTTGTTATGAAAGAGAAAATGGATAAGCTGTTGTTCTTCATAGGTGCCGCCACCCTTGGAGTGCTCTTCCTCTTTTCTTCTTCATCTCTCATCAATTCAAAGAGAATTGCCAACATTCTCTTGAATTAAAAACACTAGAAATCGTTTCTAGTGTCCTGTTTACATCTATAACATCTCTAAAGGCAAAACCTGATTTTCTAATTAATTAGAAAGGCTTGATAAGCTGTTCAAGGGGCTGCCATTGGTGATCTTGGTGTGGACAAGCTAGAGGGACAACATCTGGTATCCTAGGCGCATCCCAAAGGTGCCAAACACAACTACAATGCATCAAAAGGTTAGTGTACTTGTTCTTGATCTAATCTAGGGTCTTAATGAATTAATCTGTTAATTCTAAAATCTTAAATGGCAAATGTAGATCCAAAAATATATTAAAAGAGTTTTAATATGCTGTTTATCATCGAAATCAAATAGATAAAAATGAATCTTGCATGATGCACGAGACCCTAGAAGAAAAATTTTTGAATTCAATGATCTAAACTTACATTTTTCATACTTCCACTCCTTCAACTGGTATTGTTTCCCAGCTGACTCCTCCAGGAACACCACAGCTGAATGGTGTATCTGAAAGGAGAAATCGTACCCTATTGGATATGGTACGTAGTATGATGAGCTATACTGATATGCCAATCTCCTTTTGGGGATTTGCATTAGAATCAGCTTTGTATATTCTGAATAGAATTCCATCAAAATCAGTATTTTTCACACCTTATGAGATATGGCATGGAAGAAAACCAACTCTTATGCATGTTAAGATTTGGGGTTGTCCAGCTTATATCAAAAAGCTGAACACTGATAAATTGAAAACCAGATCAGAAAAGGGTCGATTTGTTGGATATCCAAAAGATAGTTTTGGATATTATTTCTATTTGCCTACATCACAAAAGGTTATGATAAGTAGAGATGCAACATTTCTTGAACAATAGTTTGTTCAAGAAGGAGGCAAAGGAAGGCAAATAGAGTTAGAATTGGAGAATTCTGACCAACCAATAGATTAGATGGATATAGATCCTTCTAGTCAACCTACACCTATTGATATAACATCTACAGTTGTTCCTTGTAGAACAACCAGGGTATCTCACCCACCAGTGAGATATGGTTTCCTTCATAAAGAAGAACAAGAGTTTTCTACTCATGAAGAAGTAGATCATAGAGATGATTAACTTACCTATGAAGAAGCTATATTAGATATAGACTCTTCAAAATGGATTGATGCTATGAAATTCGAGATTGATTCCATGTATAAGAATTAAGTTTGGGATCTTGTTGACCCACCTGAAGGTATTGTGCCTATAGGGAACAAATGGGTTTTCAAGAAGAAAATTAGTTCTGATGGAAAGGTAGAGACCTATAAAGCAAGGCTAGTAGCGAAAGAGTTTCGCCAAAGGTAAGGAATCGATTATGAGGAGACTTTCTCGTCTGTCGCCATGCTTAAATCAATTAGGATTCTATTAGCTATAGCTGCATACCATAATTATGAGATTTGATAGATGGATATCAAAACAGCTTTTCTCAATGGATACATTGAAGAAAACATTTTCACAGAACAACCTAGGGGTTTTGAATTCCAAGATGGTTCCAAAGTATGCAAGCTAAAGCGATCCATTTACGGGTTGAAATAAGCTTCAAGTAGTTGGAATATCCGTTTTGATGAAGCCATTAAGTCATTTGGTTTTATAAAAAATGAGGATGAGCCATGTGTATATAAGAAGGTTAGTGATAATGCTATCACTTTCCTTGTCTTATATGTGGATGATATTCTGTTGATAGGTAATGACACAGGTATGTTGACAACTATAAAGGTGTTAAAGAGGTTTAACATGCTTGATTCCAAGAAAGGATTGTTACTAGTGAGACATGGTATCCACCTTTCTAAAGAGATGTCTCCAAAGACACCTGAAGAAAGAGATAAAATGGCCAGGATTCCATATGCTTCGGCTATTGGAAGTTTGACGTATGCAATGTTGTGTACTAGGCCGGATATCGCATATGCTGTTAGTTTGACTAGCAGGTATCAATCCAATCCAGGTTTGGAACACTGGATAGTTGTCAAGAATATCCTTAAGTACTTGAGAAGAGCTAAGGATTTATTCTTGATTTATGGAGGTGGTGACTTGTAATTGGATGGTTACACTGATTCTGATTTCCAATCAGATATTGATGATAGAAAGTCTACCTCTGGGTATGTGTTCATTTGTAATAGAGGTGCAGTCAGTTGAAAGAGTTCCAAACATAGTACGACTGCAGATTCCACTACCGAGGTTGAGTATATTACTGCATCAGATGCTGCAAAGCAAGCTGTTTGGATAAAGAAGTTCATGACAGAACTTGCAGTAATTCCTTCCATTGAGTCAGCAGTTCCACTTTACTGTGACAACAATGGAGTAGTCATACAGGCTAAGGAACCCCGGTCTCACTAGAAATCTAAACACATAGAAAGGCGCTACCACATTATCAGAGAAATAGTTGGGCGAGGCGATGTAGCCATGCAGAAAATAGCATCAGCTGAAAATCCAGCTGATCCATTCACTAAGCCTATGTCACAAACTCAGCTAGACTGACATCTTGAGAAGATGGGTCTAAGATATTGTAATGAATGGCTTTAGTGCTAGTGGGAGATTATTAGTAGTATGCCCTATAGCATATTATTTAGTATGTATCTTGTTCATGTTTTATTAATAAAAGGCATTTTCACTTTTCCGTTTACATAATATATTTATGTGTAATAGAAAAGTTCCATTGATATTTTGTTAGAAATTTTATTATTAAGTTGTTAAGAATATGAGTGACAGTATTTCTAGCACAAAGTATCATAAATAGGTTCACAATCGAGGATACTTCACACAGGACATGACTTATCTAAAAAGATTGTATTCATGTTTGTTACCAATGTATTTATATGAGATATAAATAAGATATAACAAACATGATAGGCTCTTATGCATGATAAGTAGGTCAAACCAGTGACACTTATGACAAGCACATGGAGTTTACTCTTGTTAATGCATTGTCATAAATCATATCAGTGCATATAATCTTTAGACCTGAGATAACACAGTTATCTTGTATATAGGTGGTTTGATTTTGATACTGCTTTCATACTTATACTGTGTATGGATATATGGGCATGTGTTGGCTCCTACTAGTTATATATGGAGGTAGGTGTTGATCAAGATGGCATCTGTTATCCTAAGTAAATAAGGATAAAATTCTATGTTCATTTAATTGTTCTTGATGTTTTAAGTTCCTGGCCAAGACAGATAGATTTAATCAGAAAAAAGTTTCTTATGAGAAAATCTTTTTAATCAAGAACTAGAATTAAAAGAGAACATAATATTCATGCAAATGGAGTTTGATATAAACCATGACTCCAGCTCGAATTGGGATTTTGTAACAGAGAGATTCTAGTGCATGGTAACATATGATTATAGGTTCATTTAAGAAAAACCTTATTACTGATTGGGTGGCTATGGCATGTTATGCTAGGTGTTAACCATAGTCTATGAGTTGCCTAAAATGATTTAGAGAAATCATTTATGGTAAGAAAGAGTTCTAATGATATTAAGAGTTAATATCATATCTCATTGCCAATTAGTGATGAGCCTAGTGAGTCACACACATACACAAGTAATCACAAGTTAAATATGATTTAATTAATTAATTAAAGAGTTTAATTGATTAATTAAATATGTTTGGTTTGCAATAAGATTGCAAAGTCCCTAGCATGGCTTGAAACTAAATCTAGGTTATTAGATGTATAATATAAGTTAAATTTATATTTAAAGTATTTAAATATGAATTTAATTATGATAAATTAATTAATAAAGATTAATTAATTAATTTATATTTGATATAAATTGATTAGAAGAAGAGAAATAATTGTTTTGGGTTGAGAACTCAAAATTAAGACACAAGGGTATTTTGGTCATTTCACAGGGTGACATGTGACACCATGAGATGGTGACACATGGCACTACACATAAGCTTGCCAATTGTCTTTTAATCATGTAAGATGATCAAAGTCAAGATTAAATCTAAGTTTGACACTTGGCACAATGTGATTGGGTCAATTAAACTAAGAGCCAATCAGAAGGTGATATGTAGCAAGGGTTTTAAGTGGTGACCTAGCTATATAATGTATTGTTATGAAAGAGTAAAAGGATAAGCTACTGTTCTTCATAGGTGCCGCCACCCTTGGAGTGCTCTTTCTCTCTTCTTCTTCATCTCTCATCAATTCAAAGAGAATTGCCAACATTCTCTTGAATTAAAAATACTAGAAATCGTTTCTAGTGTCTTGTATGTATCTATAACATCTCTAAAGGCAAAACCTGATTTTCTAATTAATTAGAAAGGCTTAAGAAGCTGTTCAAGCAGCTGCCATTGGTGATCTTGGTGTGGAAAAGCTAGAGGGACAACATCTGGTGTCCTAGGCGCATCCCAAAGGTGCCAAACACAACTGCAGTGCATCAAAATGTTAGTGCACTTGTTCTTGATCTAATCTAGGGTTCTAATGAATTAATCTGTTAATTCTAAAATCTTAAATGGCAAATATAGATCCAAAAATATATTAAAAGAGTTTTAATATGCTGTTTATCATCGAAATCAAATAGATAAAAATGAATCTTGCATGATGCATAAGGCCCTAGAAGAAAATTTTTTGAATTCAATGATCTAAACTTATGTTTTTCATGCTTCCACTCCTTCAATGACTCCCTTCATCAGAGAAACCTTCAGGAATACGTAATCGCCTACTACAAACTCCATATCCCTCCGTCTGGGATCTGCATAACTCTTCTGCCTACTGAAAGCTGTTTTCAATCGTTCCCTGATTAAAGGAACCATCTCTGAAGTGTACCATTTCTGTCCAACACAAAGGAGACCTATACTTTCTGCCATATAGCGCCTCATAGGGTGCCATCCCTATGCTGGAATGATAACTGTTGTTGTAGGCAAACTCCACCAAGGGTAGCTGATCATCCCATTGAACTCCAAAATCCAAAATACATGCAAAGCATGTCTTCTAGTGTTTGGATTGTCCTTTCGGACTACCCGTCTATCTGAGGCTACTGAAGTTTAACTGTGTGCCAAGTGCCTCTTGCAACTTCCTCCAAAACTGAGAAATGAACTGGGGCCCTCTGTCAGATATTACAGAAGCAAGAAGTCCATGCAATCTGACTATTTCTTAAACATAGAGCCGGGCGTTCTATGCAACAAAATATGTGGTTTTCATAGGCAAGAAATGAGCTGATTTGGTCAGACGATCTATAATTACCCATATCGAATCATATCCCCGCGTGGTATGAGGCAACCCAATTATAAAATCCATAGTGATCATTTCCCACTTCCATTCTGGGATAGGGAGCTCTTACAGCTTCTCTAACGACCTCTGGTGTTTAAACTTCACCTTCTGACAAGTTAAGCACTTGGACACAAAGTTTGCTATGTCTCTCTTCATGCCATTCTACCAATAGCTATCTTTTACATCATGGTACACCTTGGTGGAGCCTGGGTGGATATCGTATAGTGTATAGTGTGCCTCTCACATGATTTCATTTCTGAGATTGTCCAGGTCGGGCACACATATCCTGGAACCTTGCATAAGGGCACCATCATTGGCAAATCCAAACTCACCACCTTTACCATGCTGTACTCTTTCTATAATCTTCATCAATTGCTGGTCTCTATGCTGGGAAACTCTGACTCTGTCTCGCAGGTCTGGTCTTACTGAAAAATGGGCCAACAATACCCCCTCATTTGAAAGATCTAAGATTAGACCTTGATCCATCAACTCATGTAACTCATGTACTTCCTGAATCAATAGTCTCTTCTTCGTTGATATTTGCGCTAAGCTGCCAGAAGATTTTTTGCTCAAAGCATCTGTTACTACATTGGCCTTCCCAGGGTGGTACTGGATGGTACAATCATAGTCCTTCAGAAGCTCCATCCATTTCCTCTGTCTCAAATTTAAATCCCTCTGTTGGAAGATGTACTTCAAACTCTTGTGGTCGGTGTATATCTCGCACACTTCACCATACAGGTAGTGTCTCCAGATCTTTAGTGCAAAGACTACAGCCGCCATTTCCAAATCATGGGTGGGATAGTTCTACTCATGCCTCTTTAGCTGCCTTGAAGCATAAGCCACTACTTTTCCATTCTGCATCAAAACACACCCTAAGCCAACTCTGGAGGCATCATAGTACACGGTATATCCTTCACCACTCATCAGTAATGTCAACACAGGGGTGGTAGTTAGACATTTCTTAAGCTTCTAGAAGCTCTTCTCATAATTATCTGTCCAAATGAACGAAACATTCTTCCGAGTTAACTTAGTTAGGGGAGCTGTTATCCTGGAGAAATCTTATACAAAGCGTCTATAGTAACCAGCTTGGCCCAGAAAATTTCGCACCTCAGTGACTGTTGTAGGCCTAAGCCAATCAGTTATCGCCTTAATTTTCTTGGGATCCACTTGAATGCCTTCACTAGAAATCACGTGTCCCAAGAATGAGATGTTTTTTAGCCAAAATTCATATTTTGAAAATTTGGCATATAGTTAGTGCTCCCTCAAAGTCTGCAACACCATCCTCAAATGCCACACAGGGTCTTCCTCGATCTGAGAGTATACCAAAATGTCATCTATGAATGCGATGACAAAACGGTCCAGGAATGGCCTGAACACCCTGTTCATCAGGTCCATGAAGGCCGCTAGTGCATTAGTGATTCCAAAAGACATCACCAAAAACTCATAATGACCATATCTTATCCTGAATGCTGTCTTGGACACATCCTCATTTCTGATTCTCAACTGATGGTAGCCTGATTGTAGGTCAATTTTGGAAAAGAATCTAGCCCCTTGGAGCTAATCAAATAGATCATCGATCCGGGGAAGTGGATACTTGTTCTTCACAATCACTTTGTTCAGCTGTCTATAATCAATACACAACCTCAAGGACCTATCTTTCTTTCTCACAAATAGAACAGGAGCGCCCCAGGGTAAAGTGCTTGGATGTATGAAACCCTTGTCCAAAAGCTTCTATAGTTGCTCCTTTAGCTCTTTCAATTCTGCTGGTGCCATCCTGTAAGGTGGCATTGATAGAGGGTTTGTACCCGGCACAACATTAATGCAGAACTCTATTTCCCTTCTTGGTGGCAACCCTGGAAGCTCCTCAGGGAAGACATCCATGAATTCTCTGACAACTGGAACATTTTCCATGTTAACACCTTCTACAGATGTATCTCTCACCAATGCCAAATACCCTTGACATCCACGCCTCAACATTTTTCTAGCACTAATTGCTGACACCAAATTAAATGGAGCCACGCTCCTGTCACCATCAAAGCTAAACTCTTCCACACCAGATATGTGAAAATACACCTTTTTGTTCCTGCAGTCCAAAATGGCATAATGAGTTGCCAACCAATCCATTCCCAAAATTACATCGAAATCCATTACTGGTAGAGGAACTAAGTCTGCTAGGAGGATCCTTCCATCCACTACTACTGGGCTACTCGGAAAAACCATATATACATCTATGTTGTCAGTAAGCAAGGTAGCTACAGACAAAGGGCATTCTAAAGTTGTAGGGTTTCTACCCAATCTCATGGCAAAAACTGGGGAAACAAATGAGTGCGTAGCACCCAGATCTATCAAAACACCAGTCTTATAGGAACAGACTAGAAGAATACCTGCCACAACTGCATTGGAAGCTTGAGCATCCTGGTGGGTCAAGGTGAAAACCCGAGCTTGACCCCTACTCTGCATTGCAGAACCCTGAAATTGACTTCTACCTCTTGACCTGCCTCCAAATCCACGTCTTCATTGTCCTTGGCCCTGTTGGCCACTGAACTGACTGCCTGTCATGCTAGAAGCACCAGGATACAATTGACGAGGAACATTTGCAATAGAAGCTTGTGATTGTGGCTCGCTGAACACTGGACATTCTCTAGCAAAGTGACCCTGCTGGCCACACTGGAAACATACTCCTGAACCCATCATATAAGGTCCTGAATGTCCTCTTCCACACTACGTGCAAGGTGCCAAGGAGGATCCTGAACCAGACCCAAAACCGCTGTAACCCGAACTGTGACCACTGCTGGATCTGTACCCTTGTCTAAATCCTCGAGATTTGTGTTTAAAACCCCCCTTCTTGTTGCTTCTACCTCTTCCTCTGTAATGACTTTAGCCGCTACTATCTTTGGTACCCGTGTAGGGAACATTTGAAGAACCCTCTGTTTTATTCTTCTTTGCCCTTCCACCATCATCTCCTATATAGCTAATCTCAATCTGTTGAGCTTGATCAACTACCATATCAAAAGACTGATCAGACATCATGGCCAGGTTTGCATACCTCCTGTCCAGCCCCTTTAGGAACCTCTTTACCTTCATACTCTCTATAGCCACTGCTCTAGGGGCATACCTGCTCAGTTCCAGAAATTATGTAGCATATTTATCTACGGATCTGCCATTCTACCTTAAAGCCTCAAAGGCCCACTGCTTTTGATCTCTGAAGCTTTTCGGCACAAACCTATTGAAGAACAGTTCCACAAACTGGGTCCAAGATAATCCTTCCATACGAGGTAGTATGTAGTTTGTCATCCATTGCCTTGGCATTGGCCCCAATACATGCTGCACACACTCTATAAGCCTTCTATCAGTCAACTGCAATTCCATCCCTACCCGTTTGCAGGAATCCAAAAATTGATAGGCATCATTTGACACATCATAAGTACCAGGCACCAACTTCTTGAAATTAATTATTTGTTTATAAAGTTCCCCTCTTGGTATGGTGGGCTGCTGCTGTTGGGAGGGTGGACCATATATTGTGCCATCATATCGATGGTTCTCTACAATCCGGCTAAGGTAGCTGCCATTGGGTCCATGGGACCCTGGGCCATAAAAGACTGTTCCTGAATTCGTGACAGTTGCTCTTCTACTTGAGTAGCTCTAGGTCTCCTACCCCGTCTCCTCAGGGCAGGCACCTCATCCTGTGCCAACACCTCGTCAGGCACATCCGATTCTGGTGTAGTGGCAGCTCTTCTGCTTCTACGTATTTTCTTGAAATTCAACAGCATTAGCCCACAAAAATTCAAAATGGCATGTTACACAGCTCTATAAACTCATATTTACACACAATTGTACAAAGCAGAAACTAGAAACAAGGATGACAATGCAAGGATGAATGTAGACCCTATTCTCTGCATATGACTCCTATTAGACTCTTCCCAAAACTTTAGACGTATATTCCCAATGAATCTGGAGCCTAAACTCTGATACCACATTTGTCATGATCCAACCTATGGGCCGGACTGGCACTAGGACCTGGGCTAGCCTAAAGCCCCCGAGGCCTGTAGTAAGCCTAACTATTCCTCAACCCAACTCTAAGGCCCATTTGGGCCCAATTTCAAGAATTCAACCGGACAGAGTCGAGCCATAAAATGGACCATTCAACGGGGAGTTTTTGACTCGCCTGACCTGTAAACATAATATATAATAAATTGGGAAGCTCAGCTCACCCTCCACATAATCAAAATGTCATAACTCAAATGGGAACTCAGCTCCCTCATCCAATCCCATCACGCATACAGTTAATAATTTTACAAGTCCAACATAACTTTTATAATACAAGTCCAAAATAAAAATAAGTGCTTCTAACACATGTGGAGTCTAAAATTTAACTCAATTATAAAAAATACATAAAATACTATTAATGGACCTGCGAAGAAGAAGAGCAGGTTAGTCACAATAAATAAGCCTCCTATAGCCTGGAAAAATAGATGAACAGGAGTGAGCGTTTGACTCAGAGAGTAAAATACCAATTTTAATCATAATCTCTGTAGCTATCTAAAGCTAATGCACCCTGTGGAGTGATATGCAACATCCTCATAATTTTCATACAAATAATATCATAACAGCAAAAAGGCAATTTGGAGCACTCACACACCCAACATTGTCAAGCAATACATATATGGGAGCTGATTCCCTATACAGCCCTCTTAATCCAACCTCTGTTAGCGAGTGTCTCTCAAGATGGACTTTTGCTTAATAAACTAAGTGCGGGGTCCCAGCGAGTGTCTCTCAAACAGTGTCTATCCTGACTTATCCATAAAGGACCGGGTCCCAACGAGTGTCTCTCAAGCTGTGTCTACCCTTCCTGTCCATATCCAATACCATACCACACACACGCCAACACACACACACACTGCTCCAAATTACCATAAACAACATCCATAACACTTTATCAATTTAAAATGCAACATAAATCATGCCTAATATTTAGCTATATAGATATATATTTATAAGTGATGCATGGACATGCTTAAACATATAATAATATTGAAATTACAATTAAAATTAATATTTTACTCACAGATTTAACCGAAGTCACTGCGGCGGCTGGGCGGAGGAGGAAGGCTGTCCCGGCTCACCTGATAATTTTATAGTAATTATTTAATATATTTGACCCGATACAAGCTTAGAAAAGACCAAAGACGCTCTAGGTCGTGTCGAAAATCCGGCAGAGTCTCCCATATACCTAGGACTTACCCAACCTGCAAAAGGGTTCAAAATACACTTTTATATTTACAAATCATACATCCATAACTCAATCACATCACATGGCCCCTCTTGGACCAATCCAAACAATCAACAATCATAATGTGAAAAATTACAGTTTAGTCCTTATAATTAACTCCTTTTGCAAAAACTATCCATATGAGCTCTAAAAATTCTAAAACTTTGCCCTGCGGTCCTTAGTAATACTACTAAGCTAATGCAAAAGAAATTATAATTTTTTAAGCTACCACAAATATTTTATTGATTTTTAATCAAATTTAAGAACTAGATAATTAAGAAAAAGTAAAGTTCGGGTTTACCTATGCCGATTTCGACCCCGGGAACGCGTTCGGGACATCTGACAATGGTGGGGTAGCCAAAATCTTGACCCAATGCCGAGGCTTTTTCGGCAACCTGTCTGCCCTGCCTGAAATTTACAGACCCGGGCAATCGTTGAATTTCTGTGAATTGAAGGTACCTACAAGAAGCCCACAACACGGTGGTTAGTACATAATTTTTACGGAATTTTCTAAGCTCATTTAGTACTCGAAAAAACACTATGAAGTTTTGAGGGACCCACCGAAAAATGGTGTCAGAAAATTTTGAAATTGGTATTGCCATGAATTTCTCGATGAGTGGAGCACTCCGATACTCTCGGTTTTCTCGTGGGGTTTAAGGTTTGCCAGAAATTTAGTCTAAAAGTCGAAATGGGCTAAAACTTTTCGGACAAAAATTGGGCAAACTGCTAGATTGGATTTTAGTGTTCTTGGTGTCTATGGAAAGCTCTCGAGGTGTAGAAGGGTTTTGGGACAAGACCTGATCCGATTGGTGGTTAGATTGGCCGGAATCGGCCCGAGAAGGTGAAACGGCGCGCGCGCTGGGTGGGTTTCGCGCGACGTTTCTAGCTGCCTGGAGGCTTGTAGGCAGCAGGGGAGAGGCGGGGGAGGTGCCCCGGAGTGTGGGGAAAGGCTGGGTAGCGGCTCGCCGGTGAGGGGCGGAGGGAGGAGAGAGAAAACGGGAGAGAGAGAGAGAGAGAGAGAGAGAGAGAGGGGACGTCGGGGATGAGCGAAGAGGAAAGAAAAAGAGGAAGAATGCCGGTCCGATTCAATCGGTCTGATCCGATCCGATTCGATTCGGTCGGTCCGATTTAGAATACAAAATTTTGAATTTTTATTTTGCCTTGGGATCAAAAACGAGGTCCAAAAATTTCGAAAAAAATTCTAGAAAAACTCAAAAAAATTCATAGAGTCCAAATATATTTTTAGTTTTGCCACATTAGTTTTAAATTAATTTTTTAAAATCATCAAAGTTTTATATTTTTAGAAAATTGAACCAAATTTCTAAAATCCAAAAAATTTTAAATAATTTCTCAAAATTTAAATAAAACAAAATATAAATAATTATCCATAAAATAATAAATTTAAAATTTAGGGGTGTTACAAAAATATTCTTAAAATTAATAAATTTAATTTTAATGCGTATTAAATAAAAATAAATTAATAAACACATTATTATTTTACAGTATATAGTCTATAATTTAAAATAGATAAAAAGAGTAAATTTATTTTTACAAAAGTAAATATTATTAAAATAATATAAAATTATATTTAATGACATAATATATTATAATTATAATATTGAAATAACAAAAATAATTTTTACATGCAAACAATTTAGATATACACTTTGACATTAAATATGCTAGTATTTGTTTCATATGAGTGACAATAGGGCGAGTTAGGAGCGAATATTCAGTTCCCTGTTCCCATTCATAGGATATTGGAATCGGGGAGATACTAGGCCAGGCAGATTTCTCGTGAAAATTTTCTTTTTCTTTTTTTGATTTTTTATTTTACTTTATCATTAAATAATAGAAATTTATTTATTAAAAACTAAATTATAAATTAAAATATAAGTTTTAAACATAATATTAAATTTATATACACAATTAGAATTATAATATTTAAATACATAAATATACAAAAATAAATATACCATTACCAAAGCGGGATCTTCTTTTCATTTCCATTTCGTACAATACCGAAGTTGGAAAAAATTAATCGAGTGGGCGATGAGTTCAATGGAGTCGAAAAGCTGTTCCCTACTATATTTTCAGAATGCTCCCATCACAAATAACTAATTCGTTGTTGCGTTAAATGTGAACAAAAGGTTTGGGCATCCCATTAATGGTGATAACGAGAAAAGAGGAAAAGTCCATGCAATTAAGAAGATGCAAAAATAGGTTATGCATTGAGCTTCTCATAATGAAACCAGCTAAATCACCTGCAAAAGCAGGTGAATTTATTATTTTTTAAATTTTAGTATTTAAATTATTAATATATTTATATTTAAAATTAATATTAATTAATTATAATAAAAATATAAATTTAATATTACATAAAATTATTAACATAAATTTACATTAATATCTTAAATAAGTACAAAAAATATTATAAATAAAAAGCAAAATAAAATGGCTTTAAACCTCTAAGTGACCCTTTGTTACAAAAAAAATTATTTTAAATGAAAATTTATTTATAATTCTAAAAAACAAATTTTATAGAATTTATTATAACTAAACCAAATTTTGTTAATGATAGAATTTACAAATAGATTTCAAACTTAAAATTATATATATTTCAAGGCTCCATCCGTTTCATAGAAAATATTTTTTTAAAAAAATAATTTTTATATTTTTTAGTGTTTAGAGCATTTAAAAAAATTAGTCAACGAAAAATATTTTCCTGATTAAAGAGAAAACTAAATCATTTTTAAGGAAAATAATTTCTATTTTTCAAAAGAGAAAGCTATTTTCCGTTTTCTAAATTTTAAAAATCTTATTAAAATATGAACACACTTATACATATATAAAATAAATATATATCATTAATTTAACATTACAACCAAATAACGGAAAATATTTTGATAGAAATTTTTTTTTTAGAAAGTATTTTTCATGAAAAATATTTTTCATATACAAGTTATTTTTCGTGAAACAGACGGAGCCCAAGTAATAAAATTATCCTCTTATTATATATCATTTTATTATATAAAATATAAAATTTATTTTATTTAAAATGAATTCCATATTTAATATAAAATATACTAAACAAAAATATTCATTTCTAAATAAAATTTATCATGAAATTCATTTGTAAATGAAATGAATTTTACCATGAAATATTTTTAATACTAAATATAATAACAATAATTTACTCAATTGCAGTAGAAGTAAAATTTGAGAAAACCCACATGTAAAAATCACAACAACATGATTTTAATTATACAAGCTTAATGGGTATTCCGCAAGTATACGGGTAGTTCAAGTAATAAAGAAAAGATATCATCCTACAGAGATTTGTTATTTAAGTACCAAACTATAAAAGTTATGATTATTTGGGCTATCAATAATTTGTACCAAAAATAGAGTAAGAGATGTAGCAAATTAAATTGAGAAAATAAGGAAATTATAATGAATTAAGCAATTAAAATTCTAAGTATTATACTAATTTACTAAAATTTCAGCAAGTAACTAAAGCTTTAATTAATTAATGGCAAAATTGATTCCATAGTAGAGGTTCATAAAGTAAATTTCATTGAGATTTGGATAGACAAAACTAAGATTAAGGGAAATACAAGTTTGAAGGAAGTTGATTTTGATTTCTTTTAATTTCTTTTTCAAGCAAACTAAATAGTGTTTTAAAGGAAACTAAACCCATTCTCATGTGATGTTTAATTATCCAAAATCCTTTAAGCACTTTAATCAACTTGAAATTCCTCTTAACCCACTAGTTTATTTCTAACACTAGGTGATTAAGTTCATTATCTTGATTATCTATCATAGATTTTTACCTCTTGGTCCTTCAATCTAAGATTAAAAACAAAACCCAAAGGGTACCAACATTAGGTATGTAAATAAGCACACAAGATAAGAATCAAAACTTATATATATTAAAATCTGGCTAAAACCAGTCCAAATCCATAAATAAAACTTAAATCATTACACTCAACTCTGAAAATCCTAAGTATTTACTCACTCATGCTTATATTTATAAGTAGAAAATATGAAATAGAGTAAGAAAACATGAAAATAAGACTAAAAATAAAAGAACCCAGAAGAAAAGAATCTGAATCTGTGAAAATGGAAGCTGAAAACGTTACTCTGCAGGTGTCCTTCCTCCAGAAAATAGCGTGGTTCCTTTTTTCTTTCCTCTTTTGATTTTTCTCTCTCTTTCTCCTTATAGTAAAAATGAGAATATGATGCTTATATATACCCTCAAGCTTTTCCCTAAAAATGGTCTCTAAAGGGATAAAGACAAAAGGTGTGAAAAGAGAAAATTTTTTTCATATCAGCAAATCTGCCAGCGCCATCCCATATGCCTCATGTTGATTTAAGTTATTTTCAATATGCCTCATGTTGATTTGAAGGGGGAGCCTTTAGGTTCTGCACGACCAGCTACACGGGGCAAGTGGAAGTCCCTGAAACTTTCGACAAGTTTTGTTCCAAAATCTCTGTCTGCACGACCCAGTGTTGAATCTACATACTTCATGTGGATTCTTACTGGCTGACTCTTATCTTAACACAACCTTCAACACGGGGCATGTTGAAGCCCTTGAAAATCTCGGCTGGTTTTCTTCTTAAGGCAAATTTTCTTCATTTTTCACACTACTTGTGATGCCCCTTGCCCGTCTACAGTATAGCCGAGCGAGGAGTGCCACATTCGGTGCCGAAGCACCCTATCTTGTCTTATCATATTAATTGTAAATTTTTAATATCATTTAAAAATAGGTATTTCATATGTGAAATTTTTTTTTATAACAATTTATTTCTATGGATACCCGGGCAGAGCCTCCTCGGTTTAATTGGCATTTGGCGGGTTCTACTAGTTACCTGTTAACAATAATTTCATATCTCTACGTGTCATATCATGTCATTTCTGCTCATACAATTTCAAGTTCATTCATTCATCTAGAAATTCATATGCAGAAATTCATAACTTTATTTACAATCCAAAATATGTAATTACAATTTTTATTTACATCACAAACTAGTAATTACATCATGATTATATACATTAAACCAAAATGCTAGTCTATACATGGGCCCTATCAAAATACAAAAGACTGATGAGGTGACTCTAGACTGTATGCAGATCTGGTCAACTGCGGTTAGAACACTACTGTGGCAGCTGCTGATCTCCAGTACCTACGCGATGGAAAATCCAACGCGCTAAGCAGTTTGCTTAGTGGTGCATAATCTTAAAGCAGAATAATTAAATAATTTAAAATAACGATAGTATGTGTAATTTCATAATTCTAGGTCAATGGCATATTTTATAATTCTTTGGAATCAATATATTTATCAGGATTTTATCTATGCATATATTTCATTTTCAGTCTCCTTAAACTCATATAAGTGAATTTGTCATCAATTCTAAGTCATTTATAAATTTCCTACACTTTGGGAATAATTAAATTTAACAGTATCTTTTCTGTTTATTTCTTATACAGTCTAAGTCATTTATAACTTTTCTGTACTTTGAAAATAAATTAATTATGAGTATCTTTTATGGGTATTAATTTCATTCTCTGGCTTTTTAAACTCATATTAGAGTCTTTGGAATCGTATCAGTGTATTTTATGTCATATCGGTGTATTTCATGTCATATCTTTATATTTGTGCCTAAGTAACCTATAACAAACTATAATGCTGGATGCACAGGAGTATACAGGTTAGACAGCCATATGTCTACCCTGTATAAATCTGTCAGGCACGAGGCCAACTGTCAGACACGAGGCCTGCTGTCAGGCACGAGGCCTGCTGTCAGGCTTATAAAGCCAAAAATAAGGTTAGGCACAATGGCCAATGGGTAGGCATATAGCCTATAGAACAATCATATCAGATATATATTGTCAGTTTATGATTTGCTCTGTAAGCAGTACTACTATTTGTGGTCCCTAATTGGTAAACTAATCGATCCAACTATATACATATAAGCCTAGGCATACTTTGGGCAAATTAGTACTATAAAGAACTTATAGTTTTATTATTTCATGCTATGTACTATTAAGGGTTCATAACATATTTTTATTTCACTTCATGTACTACCTATGCTTTATACCATTTCCATGTTATTATAATGGGAACATAGGTCCCAAGCACTTATTCGTATAACTTATGTATTTATCACTCTCATTATTTTATGTCATGTACTATACATATTTATAGTATTGTTATTTCATATATGATGGAAATATAGTTTCCAAGTGTATTTTCCTATGACTTATGTGTTTAGCAAACCATTTAGGTAAATTTACATTTTATGTATCAACTAATTTCATGTCACCTTATAGTGGGAAAGTAGGTACCACATACCTATTTCATGTAATTTAGCATGTAGAGACTTATTAGGGATAAGTTCTTACTAAAAACAATTTAATTCAAGAACCTTTCTTTAGGTTCAGTTTCACTGTTTTGACTTTACATATCACATTGAACAATTACACATTATTACTTATTTTTTGAAATGTACATATCACTTTATAGTGGGAAAATAGGTCCCACATACCCTTTCATGTGATTTAGTGTTTAATGGCCTGTTAGGGTTAAATTCCTATCATAAGATAATTTATCTCATGGACCTTTCTTTGGTTTCAGTTTTTGCGTCTTACTTTTACCTATCTATATGATCAGTTTGTAGCTACTGTTTGGCCACACTTCCTTCGTGGAAGTTGTTCTTCTATTTATTATCTTTATTTTCCCTTTAGAATCATATCAATTTGATTTTTAGAACTCAAGTTATGGTCGGATAACCATAACTGACTCATTCCCAGATTCTGATTCCTTAACTAGGCAGCTTTTGGACTTAAATTTTACTTAATTAATGGAACAGGTTGCAGTCACTTTTAGGCATGGTGATCTTCATAAAAATTGTTGCCCTATTTCTTATGATCATTAAGAAATTTGTATCACAATTTTTCAAGTTTTGTGGAATTATTTATGGCTAATTAACTGACCTGGGTTCATGTACCCTGTGCCAATAGGGGCTCAGTTCAGGACAGTGATTGCAGGTCACTTTTTAAGATTCTTAAATTCATAATTTAAGGACTGTTCCTAAAACAAAATTATATCTCTATTTCTTAGGTTTCTGGAAAGGTATGGCTCATCTCAATTGGATTTTTTTAGCGGGAGTTATGACTAAAAGACTATTCTGGGGTCAAGTGAAGTTTGGTCAGATTGCAGGTTTTGATGCAATAAATTATTCTAACTGTTTGACCTAGTTCTCTTATTTTCTGGGTTTTGGTCAAAACACCAATTTTGTAGTCTGTGTCTTGTGGAAATTTTGCCACTGGTTTCATTACATTTGAGTTCTTGTAGACCAAGTTATGATTATTTTTCCAAAACTGGTCGGGTGAGGTTAGGTCCAGCAGTTTCTAGGTAACCTAATTCTAAGCAGTTTTATGACCCAAATTGGGCCAGCAATTTGGTTTGGTTTTTGGCATTTCTGGGTTCAGTGGTCTTCATGAAAATTGTAGCCCTATATCTAAGCTTTCCAATGGTATCAAATTCAGGTCATTTGGACCAATGTAGGGGGAGTTATGACCAAATGATTTTCTGGGTTTGGTGCAGGGTAATCCGGATTTGGGCAGTATTTAGGTTAAGTTTTAGACAGAATTTGGGTATAGTTTCTTCATAGAAAATGGGCTATTTTGGGTCTAGTTTTACTTCCAATTGGCCTTATACCAATTGGAGTCACATATTTTCAGTTATGGTTCAAAACTCATGCTAGACTCATTGAGTCCCAAAACCTGCAGAAAACAAGCACTCCCAATTTCAATTTCCTCCATCTTCCTTACTTTAATTGGCATGCATAGCACTTCTATTAGCAACAATCTCAACTCAAACAAGTTTATTTCAAGCATTTACATAAAGTCCCCACATTATATATATAAACCTTAATTCCAATCACCCAATGTACACAAACTCAACTCTTTTACACTTCTTATCATATCAACTATTCAAACATCCTTATGGAACCATTTTTCATCATTTAAAAATAGCAAATCTCATAAGATTCATGGCTGCCAAAATTAGGGTTCTTCAATTCCTTTTTATTTGTTTTCATTTTCATGGAATACTCACTCATCTCATCATTCTTACAAGATTTAAAGAAGAAAGGGAGTGGTATTTTTGCACTTACCTTGTGACCCAACTTGCAAACTTCAATTTCTCTTCTTCAAATGGGTATCCATAGCTTCCTTATAGAGTGGAGAGAATTATTTGTGAAGAGAGCTATGGGTTGGATGGGTAAATGAAGAGGAAATCAAGCTTTAAGCTTGATAACAATGGTGGGGAGGGAGAGACCAAGGGAGACGGCAAGGAGAGAGAGAGAGAAGAGGAAGAAAAGATGATTGGTGGGATTTTTGTCTCTTGTGGGTATTTATATATATATATATATATACATTTATGTGTACTTAATTTTTTTTTTTAAATTTCATAAGCCTTTTCTTTTCTTTTCTTTTCTTTTCTTCTTCTTTTCTTTTCTCATTTTCCAATTCATTTCATAAATTTTTTAATTTATGTTAATTATTTTATTCTCTCAATTTTTAATTTGACATTTAGGTCAAAATTCACCTTTGAGGGGTAAAATGATCAAAATTCCATTTGGAGTGCATATCGGGTTATTTTTATTATTTTTGTATCAATTAATAAATTCTCTAAATTTTATTTTATTTTCTCTAAATTTTCTTTAACATCTTTAATGTCATTTTTACCTAAATAAACCTTAAAATTGGGTCCCAAAATTATTTTCTATATTTATTAAATTTTTCTTTACATTTATTTCATTAATTTAGGTCTCTTCACTATAGTTTAAGTGTAGTTCCAGACATTCTGGCTATCCGAACAGGCATTAGTCATTAGAACAGTAAAATGTATGGACTACCTACGGTGAGGGCGTTACAATTCTTCCCCTCTAAATAGAAATGTCGTCCTCGAAATTTACCTAATGTGAAGAGCTGAGGGAATTGTTGCCTCATCGTTTCCTTGCTCTCCCAAGTCGCTTCTTCTATGTTATGGTGTCTCCACAATACTTTCACTAGTGGAATCCTCTTGTTTCTGAGTTCTTTCATTTTTCGTGCCAGGATTCTGATTGGTTCTTCTTCATATGTCAAATCAGGTTGTACAATTATCTCCTCTGCTAAATTAACATATGAAGGATCTGATCTGTATCTCCTGAGCATCGACACATGGAATACATTATGAATCTTGTCTAGCTCAGGTGGTAAAGCTAGCCTGTAGGCTACTGGACCCACACGTAGGGCTTAACTTACCCTTCTTACCAAATCTTAGCACTTTTTTCGAAGGTGATACCTTGAGAAACACCTTATCGCCATCCTCATACTCTATATCCTTTCTCCTCAGATCAACATATGACTTCTGTCTATCTGAGAAGACTTCCAAATTGTCTCTGATGAGTTTCACTTTTTCTTCTGTCTGTCTCACCAGGTTTAGGCCCACTACTTTCTCTTCTCCCATTTCTGTCCAACATAAGGGAGTCTTACATCTCCTCCCATACAATACTTCGTATGGAGCCATTTTTTTATAGTGGCTTGGTAGCTGTTGTTGTAAGCAAACTCTACCAAAGGAAGATAATTCTCTCAATTCCCTTCACAATCGATGACACAATTTCTTAACATATTTTCCAATACCTATCATATAATTCATGTCATATCATTACTATCATATCTTTAACATCTATAACAATTTAATAAGTTCTAAGGGTTACCTATAACACCCTTTTGGACTGTCCATTCGTTTGGGGATGAAAAGCCATACTCAAATGTAGTTGAGTGCCCAATGGTCCCTATAACTTCTTTAGAAGAAATTCTTAGGTCTCGGTCAGTTATGAGCGATATCGACACTCCATGTAACCGTACTATCTCAGCTATATAGATCTCTGCTAATCCTTAGTCTATCTTACTAAATCTAAATTTATAATCTTATCCCTATCTTGATTTACTATCAGAAATATGTAGCTCTACACATTTGTCCCAAGTTAGTACTGTAATCTGCAGCTTACAGTACAAACACTGAAAATATTGTGTAGTTACCACGGTATATCCCAATAGATCAGGTTTTTCCTACACTTATCCTCAATTAGTTTTGTACTCATCCTCTTTCATCTCATATACAGTCTCTTTCTTATTTCCATCCATTATCTTTAACACGATCCTTTTTGGTTGATAATCTACAATCACCTGGTGACCTACAGGGTTGATGACAAGTATGTCATCTTCTGACCCATCTATCGGTATCCTCTTTCAACAGGAGGTACAATGCATATATAGGGGTGAACATAATTAGGGTCTATCAATACATATTTAAAGGTGTTATAATTAGAAAATGTACCTCTGACAACGTCTACCAGGTCTGGCTCCTCTCGAGCCATAGCATACACGCAGGGTGCTACTTCAGCCTTGGGCTGTTCTATAGTCTCAGAAGCTCTCTATGATGTACCAGCTATCTCTAGTCTCATTGGTCTTCTACCCCTCTCTACTGTTGGGGCAGACCTCTGAGTCTGTGGTGGAGCTGTGGGAGTACTGCTCCGTGGGCAATCTCTCAAAAAGTGCTCTGTGGACCCACATCTAAAACATCCACCCGTTAGCAATCTACACTTTTCTCTGTGGTTCTTCCCACAATGTTTACAAACTGGCATCGGGGTTGATCTCTGTGCTATAGGACCCACATAATTGCCAACTGATACACCCGTCTGACCTCCTCTCCTCGGGGTAAATCTCTAAAACAATCCATAAACTAAAGTATCTCAAATGATGATAGAAATAGTTAAATGGATGAATAATGTGCCAATCCCATAGGTAAACCAACTAATCCAATCTCCACTAATGTAGCAAAACACAATCAAGAGATCAAAAGGACTTTTAATTATTGTAATGGGGCTAAGGGGTAATGATGTGGCTAACAAAGAAAAGGTAAAAGGAAAACAAAATATGAGAATAAGTAAATTGTTAAAAAGATCAAGATACACTTTTATATTTATTTTTATTTTTATATATATTTTTTATTTTTTTTAATCAAATGGGAGGAAGAACTTCACAATAAATCACCAATGCTAGCATACAATTTTTGAAACTCTTTTATGGACTACATAAATAACATTGAATTTTGCATTGCAATTGTCCCTTTTTAATCCACCCCTAAACTCATTTCTTTGTATACTTGGGTGGTAAATAATTTTTCACAACATGATATGATTGCTAGCCAATTTTACTTTAGTACTTCTCCCACTTGATTATTATATGCTTCTTTTTTTTTTTATCTATCACTTAAACAAATTATTCTCATAAAGGGTAGGTAAGTGTTTAAGTTTATGGCTAGGTAGATTATGGGTACCAAGGAAATAAGGAGTATAAATGAAGATTCAAATTGGTTTTAAAGGAAAAAATTTAAAGTGGGGTTGATTAAGGCTAAAAATGTGAGTTTAAAAATTCAAAGAATGCCTTGATCATTTCTCTTTTCAAGTGAATGTTAAGATTTTGCCTCAAAAGGTCTAAAAAGCTTGTTCTAGGATTGGTGAGACACAATTAGTTATTTCTTACTCTAGAGTTTTCTCTAAGTATTCAAAACTCAATATAATTAATTAGGCGGCCATTGGCTAAGAAGATATAAACCTAGATAAGAATCTTATAGCCTTATACCAATCCAGAACTTTCAATCCATCAAACCCATCTAGAGGCAAGCTTAATTGTTTTTCAAAATGACTCTCAATCTTCTAAGAATTAGGTAAAAGTTTATTTCTTTTTTTTTTTTATGTATGCATGATTCCTAAAATGAATGAAAAGATGAAATAAAACCTATACATAATCTATATGATATCTATATGCAAGTGTATATATTTATATGGTGTAGGTGTATGATGTATGTGAACTAAGTAACTAAGTATAAATGAAATGCAAATAAGTGATGCAATTTAAGTAATGTAAATAAAAAAGATTAAAAATTTTGCAAAAATTTGCCCTCCCCCAAACTCAAATGAGACAATGTCCTCATTGGCTTAATTGAAGTGGCAAGAATGTAAATGAAATCAATCAATGATAGCTCGAGAGATATAAACTAAGAAAGAGTGGAAAAGAGTTACCATATAGAACATACGTGCCTAGTGTTGAATGATCAGAATATGATCATGAGGCATGTGAGGTATAAGTATTTGGAGCATGAGGCGTGTTAATAAAAAAGCATGAGGTGTGTTGAAGTAAAGGTAAATTAGCATGCCCTTGAGCTGAATGCTGAGCAACTGACACTGGGTACCAACATGGGGCATGTCACACCTTACCCCTCTGTAAGGCATAACATGATCCCGTAGAATACCTAATGAACTACCGAACTTCACCTACCGATAACTCATTAAGTACCCTACAAGGGATTTTAAAACAATTTTCTTATTTTTGACAAGTGGTGAGCATTATCTAATAAGTACTTAAAACATTTAGTTAAATTAAAACTAGTTAATATTTTTGGCCCATTTTATTTTTACACAAATTTTATAAAAATTTTGACAGAGTTTCCTCTGTATTTTAAGAAACCAGTTCTTCAAATACCTGAAATAAAAGCACTTTCAATAATTTTCTAACCACTGCTTCAAATTCATACTCAATCTCAACCAATTTCTCAAAATTCACAAGTTCAATAATTCTCAAAATACTGTCAAACAATATCATTCATATTTCATTAAAAACAAAACAATTTATACACATCCTTACAATTTTATATCAAAAGAAACACAAACTAAACTTTATTATAAACTTCATACAAATTTGTGTACAAGCTGCTCAAGACCCATTTTTACATGTCCATACATTTATGTGCAATATATACATCAAAAGAAGTATTTGCAGTTAGGGTATAAATTATATCCGAAGGCTTCAAGGTGATGACTTCACACACTTTAGCAGCTCAGTCTGCTGCTCCTCTAGTCTCTGTATCTGCGACAGCAATAAAAGCTATCGCTGAGTACTAGGACTCAGTGGTGCACAATATACTAAAATAATCTTTATGCAAAGCTTAAAGCACATTCATTTAAAAATTTGGCTAAACATGAAAATTAAATACAATCATGCATTGTGAGATTTTACATGTAAACCAAGTTCATTTCAAAGTATCAAAACACATTTCATAAAACCCACAGTTAGATCACGCCATTCGAAACAAATAGAATCTCAATAGCCAGAGGCTAAAGAGAAATCACATGAATCTCAATAGCCAGAGGCTAAAGAGAAATCATATCACAGGCTAGCTAGCTCAAATATATGGATATCCATTCACATCCTCTTCTACTGGCACACCTCAACACTTCTCCAGAGAAGGAATCAAAATTCGAAACTAATTACCCCTACTAGTCGTGCTAGTGAGGTGTTCAAATATATGGTCATGACACTGTGGTTTCAAAACTTATCTTAACAATTTGCTAAACATTGTCATTTCAAATATACACAATAACTTTCACAATTTAAATCAAACATCATAAAAATGCTATAATCCAATATTTCACATTATTCAAAACATTATGCAAAAGATGATTATAAAAGTATATGTTGTGCACAAACCTCAAACGAGTCGCCTGTTGGCCTTGACTCGACTCCTCGGGTTCTGTCCCGGTATTTTTTTCTACTGAAACACGAAATTTTCCAATGTTTCAGTACTAAAACTTAAAATAAAAAAATAAACTTAACTTAACATTTAGCTAGCTCTAACGTGTTAAATTCGACGTTCTCAAAATTTTGTGTTTCGGGTTACTATTCACTGCACTATTCAAGTCAAATTATTGACTTTCTAAGGTTTAATAGGTATGGGAACTCCAACTTCACCCACATACCACATTTTGGTCACCAAACTTGTTGGTTTTGGTCATTTGTTTAAAGCTTAGGTCATTTTGGCAAAATTGCCAATTTTCGATTTTGGTTCTCCGAAGTTGCACTGTTTCATTGGTCGGTCTACTGTTGAAATTTGACAAAACTTCCTTCATAGAAAATGTTCCTTATTGTCTTAAGTGTATTCTCATTTTTGGATCACCTCAATCGGAGTTTTGTAGCTCAAGTTATGGCCAAAATAAGTTTACTGTTCATGTGCACTGTTCATACTGCATTTTTGGGTTCTGGCAGATTTTGGTCCAACTTTGGTCAGTAATTTGATTAAGTTAAGTTCATAATTTGGTCTAACTTTCTTCATATGAAATGTTCTACTATGTCTTAGGTTTGCATCGGTTCAAGAATCGCCTAAATCCGAGTTTTCTAGAGGGAGTTATAGCTATCCAAACATTGCTGCTCAATGAAAATTCTGCAGAGTTGCAGGTTTGGTAACCTAACTTTGCTCAATAATTTGAATGGGTTAATGGCATAATTTGGGGTGATGTTATTCATGAAAGTTTTAGATCTATATGCCCTCTAACCCCTGGCCAAATTTCAGGTCAATTTGACCTGTCTAACTCGAGTTATGACCAAATGAACAGTTGCTGTTCATTTGGTCAGTTTAGTGCAGTGGCAGCCTGCAATCAATCCACTTTGGTCAATTGTTTCACCAAGTTTTGGTCAGTTTTTGGCCATGGTTCCTTAATGAAAATTGTGCTCTTTTATGTCTATTTTCATCTCCAATTGGTGGCATATCAATTGGACTTGTAAAATTTGAGTTTTGGTCCTTCAAAGTGGGTTTGGTCATGCTGCCAGCAGCATGACCATTGACCTACCAATTTGATTTTTATTCCAACAATTGCCACACAACTTATTTGGTCATAATTGACCATTATTTCATTTCACAATAGGTTAAACATGCCATTTATGTATTTCTCCAATTTTTGGTTCATAAACCCTAGCATTGAAACCCTAATCTCACTAATTCATTATATTTAACTACTTTCAAAGCCTTAAACCATAATAACTCAACTACTTAAGGTTCATATATTCATTTAAGTCAATCAAACCATGAAACAATACCTTCATACCATGCTGGCTGAAATCTTTATGATCCCTTATCTTAACATTTTGTTTTAACTTTTATGAAATTCCAACTTAATACAAATAGCTAATCATTAATATAAAGAAAAATTTAAGAGATAAACACTAACCTTGCTTGGTGGGTTTCTAGGTTTTACTTCCTTCAAGTCTTTCTTTTTCTTTTTACTCTCTAATGCTTCTTCAACATGTAAAGAGAATTTTTAATGTTGGGACTTTGTGAATTTATGGAAGTAAGTAAGGAAATTCAAGCTTTCTAATTCTTAAAAATGGTGGAACAAGTGAGTGAGAATGAAAGGGAGAGATGGGTGGCACTTGATGGAAGAAGAAGAAGAAAATCCCAATTTTTTTTTCCTTTTGTTTTCCTTTACACGTTTTTGGCTTATGGAAGACCTCTAAATCCAAATTAATTAATTCAATTTATTAATTTAGTTATGACATCATGCATGATGTCATAACTTTTGACTTTTCCAACCTCTTTCCTTTTCTCTTTTTATTTTTATTTTTTATTTTTCTATTAGTTCTTTAATTTAATTCTCGATTCCGAAATTTTCTTTTCTCCGATTTTATTTGACAGTTAGGTCAGGAGTCAGCTCTCGGGGTCAATTGACCAAATTGCCCCTCGCCGGTTCATCCCGGTTTGCAAATAATCCAATATTTCTTCCGGCTCCCTGACCTAATTATTTGACTGGCTTAACAGTTCTTTTTCATAATTTTCTCTTTTCCACTGTGTTCATAAGGGTCCTAAGGACCGCAGCGTCACTTTTTACGGTTCGAAATTTGAGTTTAAAACGACTTCGCAGTCGTTCCCGAGGAGGTCACTCATCGCTGTGACTCTCGGCTCGTTTAACCTCTTATGTTCTGTTTTTCTTATTTATAGTTAACTAATTAAACATTACTAATTATTTGTGTTTATGGCTTCTCAAATTGTCTTAAGTGTGGCCCTAATCCCATTAATTGTCCGGACCGACACCGATCACCGGAACAGTGAAATATACCAGGCTATACAACGGGGGTGTTACAGGGCATGTCATGCTCCATGAAAATTTTGGTGGGTTTCAAAAATTTTGCAAATTTGAAGCAATTCAAATAGCTCACATGAAAGCATAACCCTTAGTATGAGGCATGTTAAAGGAAAATAGTTTCAATATGCGGCATGTGAATGGCTAGAAGTTACCTTAGATGCTGTATTGCAGTAGCTAACAGAAGAGCAGCTGCTAAACTTTCAACAATCTAGTTATATGACTATCAAAAAGCAATATTAATAATGCTATTACAATAACCAATAGAGACTGAGATTAAAGAAAATGATCAAGTCAATAGAAATCTAGATTACAAAGACAATGCATGTAGCACAGCAAAATAAACCAATGCAGCCAGCAATAATGAACAAACTAACTTAAGATTCATGAAACAAATAGAAATAAAGAAAAACAGAAATTAAACCATTCATAAATAGATAAAACATGTAGAAGTTCCAATAACCAGGAAATTAACAGTTGAAATATAAAGCAGACTGACCAATGTACACAAATAAAAACTAAAGTTTCATAAGGTAACTGAAACTAACAAAAACAAAGTTCTAAAACTAGACAGCTGGTTGGTCTTTTTCATTTGTGGATTATACTGGTTCATTTGCTACTGCAGGTACTTGCTCATTGGATTTCTCAGAAGCAGTATCCAGGTTTTCTACCATAGCTTTCATCTTTTCAAAAATGTATTGGCCCCATTTGTACAGATGGTTAAAAGAGGCTGCCAGCTTATTATAAATGTCAATCATTTCTCTGTTATGAATTTTTTGCTTTTTCCTAAATGAATAAAATTTCTTTTTAATCTTTTTCTCAAGCTTGGCTTGCTTCTGATTAAGTTCATCAACCTTAGCTTCTAAAGCTTTCAGAGCAACCACAATATCAAAACTATCATCAGAGGCAGGCTACTGTGCATCACTCATTTTGTCAATTTTGGCTTCCAAATTTTTAAGAAAGCAAATAAGTCTGATTGCCCAACAGTAGGTGGGTGAGAGCTAGAAGTGTAACACCCCTCACTCATCTATAGTGTAGCCGAGCAAGACATGCTACACAGTGTACCGGGGCACCTGATCTTATCTGATTTCATTACAGTTCTTGATATATTTATTCAAAAATGGTTTAGGCACTAACGTTGTTTATTAAATCTGACTACTGTAGTAAATATCACATATTTTCTATATTCACAATTTCAATCTCATTCATATTCAGAATCAACTCATATATCAAAATGTTCAATTCAATTAAGTAACATAATTTGTCAACTAGTTACATCACAAACTTACTCAATGCAATTTCTTAATTTGAATTACAATATAAGAAATAATTAAAATATACAAAATACATAATATGCTTAATGTGAGCCCTATTGACATGCATTGCTGAGGAGGTGACAACTTTGAACTCTTCTAACACTTCTGCAGATCTGGACCCCAAAATCTCAGTCGAAGTACCTACGTGAGGAAAACAATTCCATCACGCTAAGCATTTCTGCTTAGTGGTGCAATAGTATAACAAGAAATAATATATACAAATAAAGAAAGAAATAAATCATAATTCGGATACTCATGAATCAATATAATTTGGTATGGTATTTCTAGTATCAACTATCTTATATACTAGTTTGTTCCTCTTTGGAAGTGCTTAGTTTATAACCTTTCAGTAAATATATTCAGTATACAAATTATTCTAACTATATTGTATTTTTGTTATGCTTCTATTGCTAATCTCTTTTACTCATTTCATTCAATACTTAATTTAATTGTACTGAAATTTCATTATACTTAACTTAACTGCCTGAATGAAATAATATTTTAATTGACTGCTCGTGTAACCTATAGACTGGATAAACGGTTAAAATAGCACTAGATACCTAGTACCTCGGGCCGTCACACCATCGATCACAAAGTGTTTCCCAGTGTGCAAACAGTGTGGCTAAAAAGCCATAAAATCAATCAGTAAGGCAATAAGCCGAGTATCATAACATAATCCATATAGCCATAGGCTATTAAAAATCCGTACAGCTGTCAGTACCTATTGGCATGCCAACTTATCTAAACTAGTAAACTAGGAAAACTAGGGCATATTATAAGATTACATATTTAATTCTTTATTTTTAGGGTTTATACGTCATTATGCCTTTCACTGGTCAACGAACATGTTGACCTTTTTATACATCATGGATAAGTTGATTCTAGTATCAACATGTCACAATTCGAATTTCAATATGCTGCTAGTATATTGCAATTTACAATTCTCACAAGTTGGCATTTATTGCCAAATTATTTCTAAGCTTCATTGTATATTATTGTCAATTTTTCAGTTTTAGTGTGCTAGATTGGTCTAGCTAAATGTCCTATTTCTATTGATTTTTAGCTTCTAGTCAAAGAAGCAAATTTATAGCTCTATGTCTTATTGAACTTTTAGCATAGATTTCAGGTCATTCTAAGTTGTATAGACCAAGATATGGTCATTTAACTAAAGCTGGATAGATTGCATTTTTAATGTAACTTTAGGTCATTTTTAGGTCAAGTTCAATTGTGGCAGATTTAGTACCCTAGCTTGGGCAAATAATTTAACTTGGTTCTGGTCATTTCTGGGCTTTGGTGCCTTCATAAGAGTTATAGCTCTATGTCTAATCTTTCCATTGATATAAATTTCAAGTCATTTGGACCTGTTTTGAGTGAGTTATGGTCAAATGAGTGACTACTGTTCATATGGTCAAATTCTGGGTTGCAATGGTTCTGGACAGTTTTGATACCTCAATTTCTGCAACCTATTTGATTTAGTAAATGGCATTTCTGGGTTCTGTGATCTTCACCAAAGTTGTAGCCCTATGTCTAAGCTTTCCAATGGTATAAATTTCAGGTCATTTGGACCTATCCTCAATGAGTTATGGCCAATTACATGAATACTATTCATATGATCAAATTTAGGGATTGCACATTACCAAATCCAAAATAGGTCTAATTTAATGTCACTTTCTGGACAGAATTTTAACAATGTTTCTACATGAAAGTTGGCAAATTTTATGTCTAGTTTTATCTTCAATTAGCCTCATACCAATTAGGGTCACACAATTAGGGTTATAGGCTCAAACATATTCTGCCCTCATACAATTCTTCAATTACACAAACAATACACATTCAACTTGCTATACCTTAACTCCCCATACCTAAATTCTGGATTTATAGCACTCTAAAATCATTCATTAAATCTCAAATTGGTCAATTTGAGCAATTTACACAAGTCCTTAATATCCAATACACAACCTCAAATCAATTGGTCAAGGTCAACATAATATACATAATTAACAATTAACTAAAACATGAAATTCAACTAGCAAATTTACCATACACTTCCACAATGCATCAACACCATAATTCAACACTTAATCTCATGGAAATGTGCATCTTCTAACTTCATCAAGGCTGCTGAATCATCACTTTCCCTTAGGTCTTTAAAAATTGTTCAAACCTAATTCAAATTATCAACTTCAACACACACACATGACATCAATTTGCTAGTACATATAATTAGCTTAATCTACTTCACTAATCACCATTTAAATGCATGAAAATACCAACCTTTAATGCTTCTCAAGGCTGTCCCAATTCAACAATTATCCAAGGTCTTCAATAATTCTTTCAAAATCCTAAGTTAATTACTCAATCTCAACATACATATGAAGTTAATTTGCTAGGACCTTTAATTACCTTCATCAATATCATTTCCCATCAAACACATGTAAAGATAATTCAAACCTCTTTAGGTTCCATGGCTGCCAAATTCAATCACCATTAAATACTCATCCAATTCTTCCAAATTTTGAATAATTCAACTCTTCTCAACCTTAGTACAAAGTTTAATTAAGTGAGGTAAGGAAAACTAGCACTAACCTTGTTTTGGAGCTTGATTAAACTTCACCAAAACTCATCTTTCTTGCTTCCTACATGCTGCCCATGATGTGTAGATCAACTTTAGTGAAAGAAGTTTAAAGAATCATGGCTTGAAGATGGGTGGATGAAGCTTGCTTGTGGGATGCCCATGGAGGAAACTTGAAAGCTCCAATTCGGCCATGGGAGAAGAATTGAAGAAAGTGAATTGAAAGTGGATGAAATCTGCCCTTTTGTGTCCTTTTTATAGTCCCTTTAATCTCCACTAACTTAGGTTAATATTATTATATTTAAAGTTTTGATATTTGCAAATTAATCCCCCATTTCTCTTTTAATTGCACTTCATTTTTAATTTCATTTTTCATGAAATTTTCAAAAGTTAATACCACTTATTTTTAATGGAAATTTAGGTCAAAAGTTGACTTTAGGTGTCAATTGACCAAAATGCCTCTCTTCGGGTTGCATTTCGAATTTTTCGATAACACCAATTAACTCCTTGATCCGCCGATTTCTTAAATTTTCTTTTTTCGTTTATATTGACTTACTAATTTTTTTTTTGATATTTCCAATGTCAATTACACCTCAGTAGACCTTTAATTATATCCCAAAAATATTTCTTAGGGTTTCTCGCAGTCCAAGGCTAGTCAACGATCCTCGCCGTAATTTCTCGGTGCGGTCACCCATCGCTACAGGTTCGGCTCGTTTAACTTAGTCACATTTTATCTCTTTTATCTTTCCTTAATTTTTCTCATTACATATTTCATTATTTTATATTTCCTCACTGTCATTACAGTATAGTTCCAGACATTAGCCGTCAGAAACTTAGGACGTACAGACTATGAAAATGAGAGTGTTACAAGAAGGACCAGCATCAGGTGGCTATCCTATACCCTGTGATTGTTACTGCTCTTCACCCTCATGGCCCCCATTTACCAGCACATAAACATCATCTCTTTTCATACAAATTTTCATTTGAGTCATGATAATCCTGTCCAGAAAGGACTGGCCAACGATAGACATCATAGCATATTGGCTAGGGTTAAAACCAAATGATTTGGCAATCACAGTCACCATCCCTCCAATAACTATACTGCCAGCTGAATACTTAGAAACTATATGTTCCATATGAGAACAAAGAAAATAATCACCATTTATCTTTTTCTTCTCTTTCATGCACCATAAAAAGAATAAATCATTTTTCCCTATAACTCCATTGCTGTGCCCTCTGCCTAATATAGTACAAGACATGAACCTTTGTAAGTATCTAAGAACAGGGTCTTGGATAGTTGAGGCCTTAGCAGAACTAGGGTTTCCATATGATGCAATTGACTTTCAAAATGAAGGGGGGTCATAAATAGTCCTTTGCTACTCAATCACTTTTGCACCATCATTACAAAAACCAAATAAAGCATTTACTTGAGCAGTGTCAAGTTCCCTATCCTGACCTAAACACCTAAAGGAAATGGAGTGTCAAGTTCCCTATCCTGACCTAAACACCTAAAGGAAATGGTGTCCTTATGGTTATTGTTCATGGGCTGGAAATCCAATTTCAGTGAGCTTAAAACTCAAATGTTAATTCCTTAGAAGCAGGTTCTTGAATTTTAGCAAAATCACTCCAACCTACATTCTCCAAATATTCACTAACAGAGTCATAAAGCCCTATCTCCCTGAGACTGTGTTCATCAATGTACTTGGTGGCTAGAATTTTCTTTTTAGCAAGTGCCTCATAATTTTTCCTCATATCAAAATCTCTAAAAGTCCATGGGTAAAATGAATTTACCTTTTCACCAGATTGAGGGATAATTGGAGCAATTTGAGACACTATTGGGGAATGATGCAGAGGCGATTGAACCCTAGTTGGAGCAGAAGAGACCTACGGAGAAATAGGCCTTGGGTAGTGGAGTGGGTCCTAGCACTAACAGGTTGTGGGGAAACAACCCTAGGCTGTTTCGGTGGAGCAGAGGAGCTAGGAACTTATTTCTTTCTTTTTCTCGACTCATAAACAGTGGAAGGGGCGGATTTTGTGTGTTTTGGGGAGGAAGGTGTGGCGTCTTGGGTTGCATTGTCGGGATTAGGGGTAGAATGAGAGGATTGGCGAGGTGGGACATTAGGGTTCGTATCGGGAATTTGGGGATTTGGGGCCGAAATGGGAATTTCGGGTGTAGCATTGGGTGGTGTAGGACTTGGTACTGGGGTTGAAAAATCACTGTTACTAGGGCTGAGCAGAATTCGGTTCAAACCGAAAAACCAAACAGAACCGAGTCAATTCGGTTCAATCGGTTCGGTTTTAAAATTCAATCGGTTCGGTTCGGTTTTACATTATAGAAATTTCGATTATTTCGGTTCGGTTCGATTTTGAAGAGAAAAAAATCGGTTAAACTGAACCGAACAGAATAGTAATTTATATAGTCAAATTGAACTAAATCGAATCGAATTGATTTTTAAATTAATTTATTTTTATGGAAAATTTATGAATTATATTTAATTATATATATATTAATTATTTAATTTTATTGATTAATGGTTATTAGGTTCAAACCAAAGTTAAAATTAGACCAAATAACTTAAAAATCAAGTCTAAATTAGAAAATCAATCAAAAATCAAATCGATCTGTTTAAAACGAACCGAACCGAAATAGAGTGGTTCGGTTCAGTTCGATTCGATTTTTTACCCATTTTGGTTCGGTTCGGTTTTTAAAATTTACGGTTCGATTTTTATAATTTAATTCGATTTGGTTCGATTTGAACCGAATGCTCACCCTTAACTGTTACTAGCCATTTTTATGGCTCGCAGCTTTGATATGTGGGTTGAAGGTTGTTTGGCGCGCACCATGGAAGGAACAGTGAAGGTTTTGGATCACGCGGCTGATGAGATGAAATAGAATGAGATGGCTAGGGTAAAGATTTAAGTGGTGATATACCTAGGGTTTGACATGAGGCATGTTGAGAATAGTTGTGGGGTGACATGCCCCATGTGATTGGGTAAAAGATGAATGACATGAGGCATTTTGGGATAAAAGGGAAAAGTGACATGCCCTGTGTGATTGTACATGAGGTGCTACATAAGGCATGTGAGACCCCGTGAAACTCTCTGCAGGTTTTATATTTTTATCAATTTAAAGTGCTAAGAACAGGTTTTGGTGGTGACACTACCCCCAGCATACATCATGTTGAATCTAGTGCTAAATGACCTAATATACAACCCAAAAATGTGATCCTAAACACACTTAAACCCAACCTAAGACACAATTTGTACAAAAATTTCACTCAAAATCCAATTGAAACTCAATTAATCACTAAGAACAATTAAAATCCATCAATCTACCAAACACAAACTAAAATATTACGCAACTAATATTCACATTAATAGTCACACCATAAGGAATAATACCCAAATTCAACCCCAAACTTAACATTAAAAATTCATGAACAAGGAACAAAATTCTGCTACAGACATTGTTCACATGACTAAATTTCTGCAGAATTGTACCATAAAATTTCACAAAATATCCAATGGCAAATTTGTCAATCTCAGTGCAATACATCAAAATTAATTACTCAAAAAGTAAAATCAAAAGCATGTTGTTACCATAAAAGTTTCTATATTTCTCACCAATTTCCTCAAAATTTTGAAACAAAAATGGCCTTCCACTCCACCATATTGCTGCAATCAGACATAAAGCTCAAATTAGTTCGATTTAACTTTGTTAAGAATAGAATGCACCATGGAAAACAAATATAAGGTTCAGCAATTTCCCAGACATTTATGCCTTTAATTCAGCATACACATTTGCTTAAAAATCACCATTAACCTGCAAAAAGAAATTTTATATCAAATTTGAGTTTAATGGGGTATAAAATGAAACAAAACAAAAGAAAAATTAAGTATAAGAAAAAATTTTAAGGTGCCTCCCAAAGAGTGTTAATTTTAGGTCATTAGCTTGACTATCCTTAATTTAGTGAATTGGTGGATCATTAAGGAAACAACTTGTTCCCTTCTCAATTGGCTGGCCTGTGATATAAATCTTGAACATTTGACCATTAACTTTAAAAAGCCCAAAATTTTCACTCCAAATATCCACAACTCCATGGGGATAAACTTTCACAACCTTAAAAGGACTAGACCATCTTGATTTCAACTTCCCAGGAAAGAGTCTAAGTCTAGAATTATACAATAAAACCAGGTCACCCTCTTTAAACTTCTTCCTTTTAATATACTTATCATACTAAAATCTAGTTCTTTCCTTAAAAATCCTAGCATTCTCATAGGCATCCAACCTTATTTCTTCAAGTTCATTTAATTGAAGCAACCTTTTCTCTCCAGCACTTTTTAAGTCAAAATTCAAAGTTCAGATTGCCCAATAAGATTTGTGTTTCAACTCAACTAGCAAATGACATGATTTTCCATATATGAACTTAAAAGGTGTAGTTCCAATGGGTGTCTTATAAGCTGTCCTGTATGCCCACAATGCATCATCTAGCCTCAATGACCAATCCTTCCTTGAATGATTAATAATTTTTTCCAAAATTCTCTTCAATTCCCTATTAGATACTTCAACTTACCCACTAATCTGAGGATGGTAAGGTGTAGCTACCTTATGAGTAGCCCCATATTTCTTCAAATGATATTCAAACTATTTATTATAGAAATGAGATCCACCATCACTGATTATAGCTCTTGGCACTCTAAATCTAGTGAAAATAAAATTTTTCAAAAATTTTACTGCTACCCTGGCATCATTTGTAGGGGAAGCAATGGCCTCAATCCATTTTGACACATAATCTACACTTACCAAAATGTATTTATTCCCAAAAGATGATGGGAATGGTCCCATGAAATCTATGCCCCAAACATCAAATAACTCAATCTATAAATTTCCTTGTTGTAGCATTTCATTTTTTCTTGAAATATTCCCCACTCTTTGACATCTATCACATCTCAAAATAAATTCTCTCACGATTTTGAATATGTTTGGCCAATAAAATCCAACTTGAAGTACTTTAGCCACTATTTTATCCACACTGAAATGACCTCCATAGTTAGAAGAATGACAATGCTCTAAAATGTTTTCTATTTCCTCTTCAGGCACGCACCTTCTAACTAGGCCATCATTACATCTCTTAAACAATAATGGATCCTCCCATGTATAAAATTTCACATCATGCAATTTTTTTTTTCTGTTGATAGCTCAAATCTGGTGGGAAAACTCCACATGACAGGTAATTGACAAAATCTGCAAACCATGGCAATGCATCAATAACAACTAGCAATTGCTCATTTGAGAAAAACTCATCAATTGGCAATTCCTCTTCATTTCCATCTTTACTCTCATACTTAATCCTTGATAGATGATCTGCTACAACATTTTTAGCTCCCTTTTTATCTTTAATTTGTAAATCAAACTCCTATAGCAATAAAACGCATCTTATCAATCTTGGCTTTGTATGCTTTTTATTCATTAAATATCTTATGGCGGCATGGTCTGTATAGACAATCATTTTTTATCCAACTAGATATGACCTAAACTTTTCCACAGTAAATATCACAGCTAAAAATTCCTTCTCAGTGGTAGCATAATTTACTTAAGTATCATCTAAAGTTTTGCTAGCATAATAGATTGCATAAGACCTCTTCTCTTTTTTCTGACCAAGTACAACTCCCACAGCAAAGTCACTAGCATCACACATAACCTCAAATGGCAATGACCAATCTGGAGGTTGCATAATAAGGGCTGATGTTAGGGCTTCCTTCAACTTGTTGAAAGAATCAAAACAAGCTTAGTCAAAATTAAAAGGAACATCACGATTTAACAAATTTGTAAGAGATTTAGCAATTTTTGAAAAATCCTTTATAAATTGCCTGTAGAAACCAGCATACCTAAGAAAACTTCTAATTCCCTTCATTGAAGTTGGTGGAGGCATCTTCTCAATCACTTTTACTTTGGCTTTATCCACTTCAATTCCTCTATGTGACACAAAATTTCCAAGAACAATGCCTTCTTACACCATAAAATGACATTTCTCCCAATTTAGTAGCAAATCTATTTCTTCACATCTTTTAAGCACTTTAGAGAGGTTAGATAGACAATTATCAAAAGAAAAACCATACACAGAAAAATCATCCATGAAATCTTCCATAATTTCCTCAATAAAATTGGAGAAAATGGCCATCATACACCACTAAAAAGTAACTGATGCATTACATAAGCCAAAAGGTATTCTTCTATATGCAAACGTACCATATGAACATGTGCATGTGGTTTTCTATTGATCACTAGGATGTATTGGGATTTGAAAAAAACAAGAAAACCCATCCAAATAACAAAAATATGAATGTTTTGCTAACCTCTCTAACATTTGATCAATAAAAGGTAAGGGAAAATGGTCTTTCCTAGTGACACTTTTAAGCTTCTTGTAATCTATGCACATCCTCCATCCTGTGACAATTCTAGTAGGTATCAACTCATTATTTTCATTTTTCACAACGGTCACACCTCTTTTCTTAGGGACTACATGAACTGGGCTAACCCAACTACTATCAGAAATAGGATAAATGATCCAAGCTTCAAGTAATTTCAAGACTTCTTTCTTCACCACCTCTTTCATATTAGGATTTAATCTTCTTTAATGTTCTATGGTGGCTTTAAAATTATCCTCTAAAAGAATCCTATGCATGCACAAGGTTGGGCTTATACCCTTGATATCATCAATGGTGTAACCAATGACTTTCCTATGTGCTCTTAACTCTCTCAACAACTTTTCAACTTGTACATCACTTAGAATTGCACTAATAATGACAGGATAAGTTGAATTAGGTCTAAGAAAAGCATACCTTAATGTAGATGGAAGTGGTTTGAGGTCTACCTATGGTGCTTCCTTCTCATCTAGCAAGGGCAGTTGTGCAACTTCATGTTTTAACTCTTCAACTTACAAAACTTGATCTCCTACAACTTCTTGAGTGGCCTCCAAAATTTGAGCAAAAGCTGCAACTTCAGGATTTCCATCCTTTGTTGTTCTACTATGTACCAAACAATTCTCCAAAGGGTCTTCAGGATATCTTTTTCTAAATTATTCTCTCACAATCTTATCAATAACATCCACCCTTAAACAAGGGTCAGCTTCATGATATTTCTTCAAAGCTTGATTCAAATTAAATTCCACCTCCTCTTCTTCAACTTTTAATGCCAATCGACCTTTCTTCACATCAATTATAGCCCTTGCTGTGGCTAAGAATGGCCTTCCTAAAATGATAGGTATGTGAATATCCTCTTCCATTTCAAGAACCACAAAATCCACAGGAATGAAAAATTTTCCAACTTTTAAGGGCACATTCTCCAAAATTCCTAGTGGATATTTGATATATCTATCAGCTAGTTACAAAGAAATGGTTGTTGGCTTCAATTCTCCAACCTTCAACTTTTCACAAATAGAGAGTGGCATCAAACTTACACTAGCTCCAAGATCACACAATGCTTTGTCAATACTAGTGTCCCCAATATGATAAGGAATAGAGAAACTTCCTGGATCCTTCAACTTCGATGGGAGCTTATTCTGCAAGAGAGCAATACACTCTTCTGTTAATGCCACAGTTTCATAATCTTCTAATCTCCTCTTGTTTGACAAGATTTCTTTTAGGAACTTAACATATGAGGGCATTTGAGAAATTGCATCTGTAAATGAAATGTTGATGCATAATTTCTTTAAAACTTCCAAAAATTTCTCAAACTGCTTACCTAGCTTTGCTTTATGAAACCTCTGAGGATATGGCAATGGTGGCTTGTATGGTGGTGGAGGCACATACTTCTCCTCTTCTTCTTTTTCAACTTCTTTCTTTTTGTTTGCTTCCTTATTAACTTCATCATGATTTGAAGTAGATTCATTCTTGTCTTCATCTTCTTTCTTCTTTTCCTCTTCTACCTCATCTTTCTTTTCATCTTCCATAATTTTCCCACTCCTTAGGATCACTGCCTTGCAATGTTCTCTAGGATTCTCTGGTTGACTTGGAAGTTTTTCTTATGCTTTGCTAGAAGAGCTTGCTTGTTGAGCTATTTGGTTTTCCAACATTCTGTTATGAGTGGCGAGATGATCTAACCTTGAAGTTAATTGTTGAATCATTTCTCCTTGTTTCTGTTGAGCAGCTAAGAAATTCTTGATCATAGACTTCAAAATTGAATCTTAATCTAAACACTGAACTGGTAGTTGTGGAACAAGTGCATTTTGATTCCTTTGTGGTGGAAATCCAGGTGGTCCTCTGTTTTGCTGAAAATTCTACTGTTGTTGCTGAAAATTAGGAGTTTGTTGATAATTCTGCTGTTGCTGTCCTTGTCGACCTCCCCAAGAAAAGTTAGGGTGATTCCTCCATGCTGGATTATATGTAGCATAAAAAGGATTACCAACTAGCTTATGATTATAATTCCCAACAAAATCAACTTGCTCATTTCCAAACTTTTGCCCATAGGAAGGAAAATCATTGATACAATGCATATTTCCTGCACCAACATCTTCTGTATGACTTGATCCTCTAATTAAAGAATCAACCTTCATGCTTAACTTATCCATTTTTCATGTTAAAGCATCAAATTTGGCATTGAACATACTCATGGCATCTAACTTATATACACCAGCTAATGGCTTCTTCATTTCATTTCTTTCACAGCTCCATTGATAATTATTGTAAGCAATTTTATCCAATGATGAATAAGCTTCATCTTCTGACTTCTCCATAAGATCCCCTCCTAAAGATGCATAAATTATACTTCTGATAGCTGTAGATACACCATTGTAGAAATGTTGAACTAGCATCCATTTAGGTATTCCATGATGTGGACATCTCCTTTGAAGATCCTTGTATCTCTCCCATGCTTCATAGAGACTCTCATCATCCCTGTCACACCTTACCCCTCTGTAAGGTATAACATGATCCCGTAGAATACCTAATGAACTACCGCACTTCATCTACCGATAACTCATTAAGTACCCTACAAGGGATTTTAAAATAATTTTCTTATTTTTGGTAATTGGTGAGTATTTTCTAATAAGTATTTAAAATATTTAGTTAAAATTAAAACTAGTTAATATTTTTGACCCATTTTATTTTTACGCAAATTTTATAAAAATTTTGACAGAGTTCCCTTTGTATTTTGAGAAAACAGTTCTTCAAATACCTGTAAAAAGCACTTCTAAAAATTTTTCTCAACAACTGCTTCAATTTCATACTCAATCTCAATCAATTTCTCAACACAATTATCAACTTTCAAATTTCAAATCCACTATCCAATGATCATCAAAATACTAGCAATCCATTTTATTTAAATTAAATAAAATAGTTCCATTCATATTTCATTAGAAACAAAACAATTTAGATACATCATTACAAAATTTATATTAAGAGAATTTCAAACTACAATATATATTACAACTTTATACAAATTTTATACAAACTGCTCAAGACCCATTTTTACATGTCCAGACATTTATGTGCAATATATACATCAAAAGAAATATTTACAATTAGAGTATAAATTATACCCGATGACTTTAAGCTGATAACTCCTCACACCTCAGCAGCTCAGTCTGCTGCTCCTCCAGTCTCTGTATCTGCGACAGCAATAGAAGCTATCGTTGAGTACTAAGACTCAATGGTGCACAACATACTAAAATAATCTTTATGCAAAACTTAAATCACATTTATTCAAAAAATTTGACTTAACATGAGCATTAAACACAAAACATGAATTATAAAATTTTAATGCAAACCAAGTTCATTTCGAAGTATCAAAACACATTTCATAAAATCCACAGTTAGATCATGCCATTCGAAACAAATAGAATCTCAATAGCCAGAGGCTAAAGAGAAATCACATCACAAGGCTAGCTAGCTCAAATATATGGATATCCATTCACATCCTCTTCTACTGACACACCTCAACACTTCTCCAGAGAAGGAATCAAAATTCGAAACGAATTACCCCCACTAGTCGTGCTAGTGAGGTGTTCAAATATATGATCATGACACTGTGGTTTCAAAACTTATCTTAACAATTTGCTAAACATTGTCATTTCAAATATACACAATAACTTTCACAATTTAAATCAAAATATCATAAATAAGGTCACAATAAACTTTCAACAATTCAAAGCAAAAGTAAAATGCATATTTCATTCACTTTATCAATGAATTTTAAAGCATAGTGATGTTGTGCACAAACCTCAAGCGAGTCGCCTCTTGGCCTTGACTCGGTTCCTCAGGTTCTTTCCCAATATTCTTTTCAACTGAAACATACAATTTTATAGTGTTTCAGTACCAAAACTTAGCATAAATCCAAAAATAAATTTAACTTCACTTTTACCTAGCTCTAACGTGCTAAATTCGACGTTCTTGAAATTTTGTGTTTTGGGTTACTATTCACTACACTATTCAAGTCAAATTATTGACTTTCTAAGGCTTAATAGGTATGGGAATTCCAACTTTACCCACATACCACATTTGGGTCACCAAACTTGTTGGTTTTAGTCATTTTCTCAAAACTTAGGTCTTTTAGGCAAAATTGCCAAATTTTCAGTTTTGGTGTCCCTAATTGTACTGATTCATTGGTCAGTTTACTGTTAGAATTTGGCAAAACTTTCTTCATATAAAATGTTCCTTATTGTCTTAAGTTTGTTCTCCTTTTTGAATCACCCCAATTGGAGTTTTATAGCTCAAGTTATAAGCAAATTACATTTACTATTCATGCTGCAGAATTTGGTTCTGTAGATTTGTTGATCCAACTTCATTCAGTAATTTGATCAAGTTAAGTCCATAATTTGGTCTAACTTTCTTCATATGAAATGTTCTACTATGCCTTAGGTTTCCATTGGTTCAAGAATCGACTAAATCGGAGTTTTCTAGAGAGAGTTATAGCCATTGAAACTTTACTGTTCAAATGGCAAATCTGCAGTTCTGCAGATTCAGGTCACCAAATTTGCTCAGTATTTTGATTAGGTTAATGGCATAATTTTGGTTGGTGTTCTTCATGAAAGTTTTAGGTCTATATTTCATCTAACCACTGGTAAAATTTCAGGTCATTTTGACCTGCCTAGCTCGAGTTATGACCAAATGAACATACAGTTCATTTGGTCAGTTTGTGCAGTGGCAGCTTGCGATTTCTCAAATTCGATCACTTTGTTCACTAGGTTTTAGTCACTTTTTGGGCAGGCTTCCTAAATGAAAATTGTGTCATTTAGTGCCTATTTTCATCCCCAATTGGTCTCATATCCATTGGACTTGTAAAATTTTATTTTTGGTCCCTCGAAGGAGGTTTTGGTTATGCTGCCAGCACATGACCTTATCCAATCCGAATTGGCTTTTAATTCCAACATTTCTAACACACCTCATTTGGTCACAAATGACCATTTTTCACTTCACATTATGTCAAAGACACCATTTCACCATTTCTCCAAATTTTGTCTCCCAAACCCTAGGTCTACAACTCTAACTTCCATGTTTAACTCATTTGTTGAATTTTAATTGCATACTTAGAAGTTATACACTCATTCACACTCAACTAATTCATAATTTGTATCAAAATTATCCATCCTCAAACCTAAACTCTAGCAGCCCACATTTCAATTTGGTCCAACATGCTTGATTTTATTCACTAATTTGTTACTTACAAATGTAACTTATCTACTTAAACATAAATTCAACAAGAGAATGAAGGAAGAATACCAACCTTAAGTGAGCAGAATTTTTAAGCTCCAATTCTTCAATTTCACTCCCTTTTTCCCTTTCTTTTCTTCTTCAAATACTTCCCCAAGTGAAGTTAACAAGTTTTTATGGATTAATTTGGGGACAAAATAAGGTTAAGTAGGTGGAATCAAGCTTCCATGGGAGTTTTTTGGTGAGGGAGAGGGAAAGAGAATGGTTCACGTTTTTTTTTTTTTTGAGAAGATGAAGTCTTTTTCTTTTTATTTCTTTATTTATTTTGTCTTATGGAAGACCCCAAAATCCCATTTAATTAATTTATTAATTATATGACTTATGGCATCATGCATGATGTCATCTTCCTACACCTTTTTAACTTTTTCATTTTATCTTCTTTTTTTTTTTAATTTTTCTATTAGTTCTTTAATTTAATTCTTGATTCTGAAATTTTCTTTTCTCCGATTTTATTTGACAGTTAGGTAAGGAGTCAGCTCTCGGGGTCAATTGACCAAATTGCCCCTCGCCGGTTCATCCCGGTTTGCAAATAATTCCATATTTCTTCTGGCTCCCTGACCTAATTATTCAACTGGCTTAACAGTTCTTTTTTATGATTTTCTCTTTTCCACTGTGTTTATAAGTGTCTTAAGGACCGCAGCGTCACATTTTACGATTCGAAATTTGAGTTTAAAACGACTTCGCAGTCGTTCCCGAGAAGGTCACCCATCGTTGTGACTCTCGGCTCGTTTAACTTCTTATGTTATATTTTTCTTGTTTATACTTAACTAATTGGACATTACTAATTATTTGTGTTTATAGCTTCTCTAGTTGTCTTAAGTGTGGTTCTAATCCCCTTAATTATCCGGACCGACATCGGTCACCGTAACAGTGAAATCTACCAGGCTATGCAAATAGGGGTGTTACAGTTCTCCCCCCCTTAAAATAAATTTTCTCTCGAAATTTTACCTGGTACTAATCTCTGAATAGATGTGGGTGCTGTCTCCTCATGTCCTCTTCTCGTTCCCAAGTAGCCTCCTGGCCCGAATGATGGTTCCACAGCACTTTTACCAACGGTATTTGCTTGTTCCGTAGCTACTTCACCTCATAAGCCAGAATCTCTATGGGTTCTTCTTCATATGTGAGGTCTGGATTCACTTCAATTTCCTCTACTGGTAGTACATGAGATAGTTCTGATTGATACCTCCTCAACATTGACACATGGAAGACATTATGTATCTTCTCCAACTCTGGAGGTAGTGCCAAACGATATGCCAAAGGACCCACTCTTTCCAGAACCTCATATGGCCCAATGAAACGAGGACTCAGTTTCCCCTTTCTGTCGAATCTCATAATTCTCTTCCAAGGAGAAACCTTGAGGAAAACTTTCTCACCCACTGCATACTCAATATCCCTTGTCTTCAGATCAATGTAGGACTTCTGACGGTCTGATGCAGTCTTAAGTCGATCTCGGATCACCTTGATTTTCTCCTCAGTTTGCTGAACAATTTCGGGTCTAATCATCTTTCTTTCACCCACGTCATCCCAACACAACGGGGTTCTACATTTTCTGCCATACAAAGCTTCATATGGAGTCATCCCAATGCTTGATTGGTAGCTGTTGTTGTAAGCAAAATCAATCAAAGGCAAGTGTGTATCCCAACTGCCCTCAAACTCAATCACACAAGCCCATAGCATGTCCTCCAAGATCTGAATTACCCTCTCAGACTGGCCATCTATCTGTGGATGGAATGCAGTACTGAAGTTCAATCTAGTTCCTAGGGCTCTCTGAAGACTACCCCAAAATCTAGAAGTGAACCTAGGATCTTTGTCTGATATGATGGATACTAGCACTCCATGCAGTCTCACAACCTCATCAATATACAACTTGGCCAATCTTTCTAAACTGTAGTCCATCTGAACTGGCAGAAAATGAGCAGACTTGGTTAGTCTATCAACAATGACCCAAACTGCATCATGACTCTTCTGTGTCCTCGGAAGTCCCATTATAAAATCCATCGTTATTCTTTCCCATTTCCATTCTGGTACTGGTAGTGGATGTAACAACCCAGCGGGTACTTGATGCTCTGTCTTTACTTACTGACAAGTTAGACATTTAGAAATAAAATCTGCCACATCTCTTTTCATAACCATCCACCAGTAATGCTCCTTTAGCCCTCTATACATTTTTGTGCCACCAAGGTGCATGGCAAAAGGAAACTCATGTGCTTCCTTCAAAATGATCTTCCTCAATTCAACATCATTAGGAACACACATTCTTCCCTGCTGTAGCAATAGACCATCATCTCTTATTGAGAATTCTGGTTTCTTACTCTGCCTGACTTCTTCTAACAGCTTCTGATACCTTTCATCATTCTGGGCAGCCATTCTGATTTGATCAATCAACACTGGCTGTACATGTCATGTAACTGCTGTCTGCCCCTCATCATTAATCTCTAAGCTGGCATGCAATGATCTTAACTCATGTACCAAAGACAAAGAAGTAACCCGTAGACTTGCCATAGTTTTGCGACTTAAGGCATCAGCTACAACTGGCTGATAGTCTATCAGACAATCATAGTCTTTTATCAATTTTAACCATCTCCTCTGTCTCAAATTCAACTCTTTCTGGGTGCCCAAATACTTCAAACTCTTATGATTTGTGTAAATGTAACACTTTTCCCCATACAAATAGTGTCTCCAGATCTTAAGAGCAAACACAATAGCTACAAGCTCCAAATCATGTGTTGGATAGTTCCTCTCATGTGGTTTCAGCTGGCGTGATGCATAGGCAATGACATTTCGATCTTGCATCAATACACAGCCTAACCCATTGTGAGAAGCGTCACTGTAAACTGTGTATTCTTTACTCGACATAGGTAAAGTCAGGACTGGAGCTTCAGTCAAACATCTCTTCAATTCATCAAAAATCTGTTGGCATTTATCCGTCCACTGAAATTTTACATCTTTTCTAAGCAGCTTGGTCAATAGAGATGCCAACATGGAGAATCCCTTCACAAATCTACGGTAGTATCCAGCTAAACCCAGAAAACTGCGAATCTCTGTGACATTTCTGGGTGGTCTCCAATTAAGGACAGCTTCAATCTTACTTGGATCTACCTTAATGCCCTCTTTTGATACTACATGCCCCAAAAAGGATATCTCCTTCAGCCAAAATTCATACTTCGATAATTTGGCATATAGCTGTTTCTCTCTCAAAGTCTGCAGTACAACCCGCAGATGTCTATCATGCTCTTCTGCATTCCTTGAATAGACCAATATATCATCTATGAATACCACAACAAACTGATCGAGGTATGGTCTGAAGATAGTGTTCATCAGATCCATAAAAGCAGCCGGAGCATTAGTTAACCCGAATGGCATGACTAGGAATTCAGTCTACAGTCAATTATGGTGTGATGCCTGGCTAACCAATCCATGCCCAAGATGATATCATACTCTCTGAAGGGCATTTCAATCAAGTCTGATAGGAAAACATGTCCTTGGATCACCAAAGGACAGTCTCTATAAATTCTGTTGACCCGGACCTCTTGTCCTAACGGACTAGTTACTAGCACTTCAAAACCCATTTGCACACATGGAAATGTTAAGTGAACCGACTATGCTAGCACTAACATATGAATGGGTTGAACCGGATCAAACAATACAAATACTTCTTGATCGTAGATAGAGAATGTACCGGCTACCACATCGAAGTCTCACCTCTTCTCGTTGTCTCATCGTGTAGACTCTGTCAAGCACTCCTTGTGCCGATTGACCAATCAGGCTCGATCGCTCAAGCGTTGTCTCTACCTCTACCTCTTCCTCTCGCTAACCGATCGTGGAACCTCGGGAGCAAGACTCGAATAGATCCTCAGCACAGGTGAGCTGGACCAAATCTCAAGACGAGCACTAGTGCGCCTCTTGCTAAATGACCCTTGCCTCCGCAGCTAAAGTAGGCTCCAGTGGCCCAATAGCACTCCCCATGAATCTTGCCACAAGTCTCACAGGCGTAATGTGAACCCTCGCTTATCACCGACGGACCTAGGGGTCTCTCGTCCGAAAATCGCCTCTACCAAATCTTCCACCTCGACTCGCTAGGTCCACTAAACTTCTTTCTCTTTCCGAGGTAGCACGTAACTCTGCTCAACCGATTTTTCCCTTGTCTTTTCTCGATTTCTCGCCTTTTACGATTTTTCTTTTCTTGGGTTGCTTCTAATTCAATTCTCTCAGTTCAAGTGCTTGAGACATAAGCTCAAAAGTTCTTGTGTCGAAATCCCACAACTTGCATCCTTATCTGGGCTTCAAACCCGTCTCAAATCTCTTGCATCTTGCCTTCTTTGGTAGTAAGGAGACTCAAAGATAATGACTTGCCGAGAACTCCCTCTCATACTCTGCCACCGATTGATTCCCTTATTTCAAACTTAAAAATTCTTGCAGTTTCTGATCAACATATGCATCTGGGATATATTTCTGTCTGAATTCTTTGATGAAGTCATCCCAGGTCAGCACTGGTGGTTCAGCCAAGCTGTGAGGGATGGTCTTCCACCAATCATACGCATCCCCTTGCAGTAACGACACAGAATACTCAAACTTCAGCTCATCTTGGCAGTGCAGCTTCTTAAATACTCTATCCATTCTTTCAAGCCATTGCTCTGCCTCTAAAAGGTCCACTGTACCCTAAAATTCTGCAGCCCCATACTTCAATAATTTATCATACTGTCTTGCTGGAGGCAGTGGTTGTGCCACAGGTGGTTGGGGTGGAGCTTGAACAGGCATACCCCCAGCCATTTGTTGAAACATTGCCGCCATCTGCTATGCGAACTGTGCAGGAAATTGCGGAATTTGTGGGGCTGGTGCTACAGATCCACTGACATTCGGTAAAGTTGGGGCTTCCCCTTGTGCCTCAGCTTCAACAGACTGCTCAACTGAGCGATCCCCTTCTTCCATTTCAGTCTGAAGTAGGGTATCTCCTGAACAAGTAACACATGGAGATTTCCCTCCGTTAGTTCATATTCATGATGTAATGCACTGTATGTAACAAAAATGGACATTGAGCAGTTGTACTTAACAAAGAAAAGACACAAATTCTCAAGTTAAAACATACTTCAAAAATTTGCTCTGATACCACTAAAATATGTCACACCTTACCCCTCTGTAAGGTATAACATGATCCCGTAGAATACCTAATGAACTACTGCACTTCATCTACCGATAACTCATTAAGTACCCTACAAGGGATTTTAAAACAATTTTCTTATTTTTGGTAAGTGGTGAGCATTTTCTAATAAGTATTTAAAATATTTAGTTAAAATTAAAACTAGTTAATATTTTTGGCCCATTTTATTTTCACGCAAATTTTATAAAAATTTTGACAGAGTTCCCTTTGTATTTTGAGAAAACAGTTTTTCAAATACCTGTAAAAAGCACTTCTAAAAATTTTTCTCAACAACTGCTTCAATTTCATACTCAATCTCAATCAATTTCTCAACACATTTATCAATTTTCAAATTTCAAATCCACTATCCAATGATCATCAAAATACTAGCAATCCATTTTATTCAAATTAAATAAAATAGTTTCATTCATATTTCATTAGAAACAAAACAATTTAGATGCATCATTACAAAATTTACATTAAGAGAATTTCAAACTACAATATATATTACAACTTTATACAAATTTTATACAAACTGCTCAAGACCCATTTTTACATGTCCATACATTTATGTGCAATATATACATCAAAAGAAATATTTACAATTAGGGTATAAATTATACCCGATGACTTTAAACTGATAACTCCTCATACCTCAGCAGCTCAGTCTGCTGCTCCTCTAGTCTCTGTATGCGACAGCAATAGAAGCTATCGCTGAGTACTAAGACTCAATGGTGCACAACATACTAAAATAATCTTTATGCAAAACTTAAATCACATTTATTCAAAAAAATTTGACTAAACATGAGCATTAAACACAAAACATGAATTATGAAATTTTAATGCAAACCAAGTTCATTTTGAAGTATCAAAACACATTTCATAAAATCCACAGTTAGATCATGCCATTCGAAACAAATAGAATCTCAATAGCCAGAGGCTAAAGAGAAATCACATCACAAGGCTAGCTAGCTCAAATATATGGATATCCATTCACATCCCCTTTTACTGGCACACCTCAACACTTCTCCAGAGAAGGAATCAAAATTCAAAACGAATTACCCCCACTAGTCGTGCTAGTGAGATGTTCAAATATATGATCATGACACTGTGGTTTCAAAACTTATCTTAACAATTTGCTAAACATTGTCATTTCAAATATACACAATAACTTTCACAATTTAAATCAAAACATCATAAATAAGGTCACAATAAACTTTCAACAATTCAAAGCAAAAGTAAAATGCATATTTCATTCACTTTATCAATGAATTTTAAAGCATAGTGATGTTGTGCACAAACCTCAAGTGAGTCGCCTCTTGGCCTTGACTCGGTTCCTCGGGTTCTTTTCCGATATTCTTTTCAACTGAAACACACAATTTTATAGTGTTTCAGTACCATAACTTAGCATAAATACAAAAATAAATTTAACTTCACTTTTACCTAGCTCTAACGTGCTAAATTCGACGTTCTTGAAATTTTGTGTTTCGAGTTACTATTCACTGCACTATTCAAGTCAAATTATTGACTTTCTAAGGCTTAATAGGTATGAGAATTCCAAATTTACCCACATACCACATTTGGGTCACCAAACTTGTTGGTTTTGGTCATTTTCTCAAAACTTAGGTCTTTTAGGCAAAATTGCCAAATTTTCAGTTTTGGTGTCCCTAATTATACTGTTTCATTGGTCAGTTTACTGTTTGAATTTGGCAAAACTTTCTTCATAGAAAATGTTCCTTATTATCTTAAGTTTATTCTCCTTTTTGAATCACCCTAATTGGAGTTTTGTAGCTCAAGTTATAAGCAAATTACATTTACTGTTCATGCTGCAGAATTTGGTTCTGCAGATTTGTTGATCCAACTTCATTCAGTAATTTGATCAAGTTAAGTCCATAATTTGGTCTAACTTTCTTCATATGAAATGTTCTACTATTCCTTAGATTTTCATCGGCTAAAGAATCACCTAAATCGGAGTTTTCTAGAGAGAGTTATAGCCATTGAAACTTTACTGTTCAAATGGCAAATCTGTAGTTCTGCAGATTCAGGTTACCAACTTTGGTCAGTATTTTGATTAGGTTAATGGCATAATTTGGGTTGGTGTTCTTCATGAAAGTTTTAGGTCTATATTTCATCTAATCACTGGTAAAAGTTCAGGTCATTTTGACCTGCCTAGCTAGAGTTATGACCAAATGAACAGACAGTTCATTTGGTCAGTTTGTGCAGTGGCAGCCTGCGATTTCTCAACTTCGGTCACTTTGTTCACTAGGTTTTAGTCACTTTTTGGGCAGGCTTCCTAAATAAAAATTGTGTCATTTAGTGCCTATTTTCATCCCCAATTGGTCTCATAACCATTGGACTTGTAAAATTTCATTTTTGGTCCCTCAAAGGAGGTTTTGGTCATGTTGCCAGCACATGACCTTATCCAATCCGAATTGGCTTTTAATTCCAACATTTCTAACACACCTCATTTGGTCACAAATGACCATTTTTCACTTCACATTAGGTCAAAGACACCATTTCACCATTTCTCCAAATTTTGTCTCCTAAACCCTAGGTCTACAACTCTAACTTCCATGTTTAACTCATTTGTTGAATTTTAATTGCATACTTAGAAGTTATACACTCATTCACACTCAACTAATTCATAATTTGTATCAAAATTATCCATCCTCAAACCTAAACCCTAGCAGCCCACATTTCAATTTGGTCCAACATGCTTGATTTTATTCACTTATTTGTTACTTACAAATGTAACTTATCTACTTAAACATAAATTCAAAGAGAGAATGAAAGAAGAATACCAACCTTAAGTGAGCAGAATTTTTAAGCTCTAATTCTTCAATTTCACTCCCTTTTTCTTTTTCTTTTTTTCTTCAAATACTTCCCCAAGTGAAGTTAACAAGTTTTTATGGATTAATTTGGGGACAAAATAAGGTTAAGTAGGTGGAATCAAGCTTGTATCAAGCTTCTATGGGAGTTTTTTGGTGAGGGAGAGGGAAAGAATGGTTCACATTTTTTTTTTTTTGAGAAGATGAAGTCTTTTTCTTTTTATTTCTTTATTTATTTTGTCTTATGGAAGACCCCAAAATCCCATTTAAATAATTTATTAATTATATGACTTATGGCATCATGCATGATATCATGCATAATATCATCTTCCTACACCTTTTTAACTTTTTCATTTTCTCTTTTTTTTTTTAATTTTTCTATTAGTTCTCTAATTTAATTCTCGATTCCGAAATTTTCTTTTCTCCTATTTTATTTGACAGTTAGGTCAGGAGTCAGCTCTCGGGGTCAATTGACCAAATGACCCCTCGCCGGTTCATCCCGGTTTGCAAATAATTCCATATTTCTTCTGATTCCCTGACCTAATTATTTAACTGGCTTAACAGTTCTTTTTCATGATTTTCTCTTTTCCACTGTGTTTATAAGTGTCTTAAGGACCGTGGCGTCACATTTTACGGTTCGAAATTTGAGTTTAAAACAACTTCACAGTCGTTCCCGAGAAGGTCACCCATCGTTGTGACTCTCGGCTCGAATAACTTCTTATGTTCTATTTTTCTTGTTTATGCTTAACTAATTGGGCATTACTAATTATTTGTGTTTATAGCTTCTCTAGTTGTCTTAAGTGTGGTTCTAATCCCCTTAATTGTCCGGACCGACATCGGTTACCGGAACAGTGAAATCTACCAGGCTATGCAAATAGGGATGTTACAATCCCTTAGTCTGAAAGAAGTAAATTCATTTTTCAATTTTGCAGTCTTACTAGAAGGAAAGTATTGAGCCAAGAAAGCTTGTGAGAACTCATCCCAAGTAGTTATTGAACCCGGAGGTAATGAATGCAACCACTCCCTAGCATGATCCTTCAAAGAAAAAGGAAATAATCTCAACCGGATGGCATCATCTAATACTCCATTTATCTTCAGCATGTCACTAATCTCAAGAAAATATGCAAGGTGCACATGTGGACTCTCAGTAGGACCTCCCCCAAACTGTGATTGTTGAACCATTTGACAAAGTGAGGGCTTCAACTCAAAATTATTCGCTTCCACTCTAGGCCTTGTAATACTTGGTCTAAAATCTTCAAAACTAGGAAAAGCATGATCCTTAATTGATCTATTGTTGTTGTTTGCCATAGCTTCTATCACTTGTTGCTCTTGTTGTTGCTCTTATTGTCTTTGAATTTTGAGTTCAGTTTTTCTTCTTTTAGACTCTGCTCTCAAAGCTTTAGCTGTCTTTTCAATCTCAAGATCAAAAATTAAATCAATTTTTGCACTTTTTGTTCTTATCATATAAAAGATATGTACCTGAAAAACCAAGACAAGAAAATCTCAACGTAAAATGATAAAGAAAAGAAATTAAAATAAAAAATAAAATGCCCAAATTAACCAAATAATTAATTGTCTAATATCAAATAAAAACAAATCCCCGACAATGGTGCCAAAAACTTGATGTGTATTTCACAAGTATACGGGTCGTTCAAGTAGTAAAGAAAAGATATCGTCCCACAGAGATTTGTTGTTTGAGTACTAAACTATAAAAGTCACGATTATTTTGGGCTATCAATAATTTGTACCAAAAATAGAGTAAGAGATGCAGTAAATTAAATTGAAAAAATAAGGAAATTATAATGAATTAAACAATTAAAATTCTAAGCATTATACTAATTTACTAAATTTTCAGCAAGTAACTAAAGCTTTAATTAATTAATAGCAAAATTAATTCCAGAGTTGAGGTTCATGAAGTAAATTTCATTGGGATTTGGATAGGCAAAACCAAGATTAAGGGAAATACAAGTTTGAAGGAAATTAATTCTGATTTCCTTTAATTTCTCTTTCAAGCAAACTAAAGAATGTTTTAAAAGAAACTAAATCTCATTCTCATGCGATATTTAATTACCCAAAACCCTTTAAGTACTTTAATCAACTTGAAATTCCTCTTAACCCACTAGTTTATTTCTAACACTAGGTAATTAAGTTCATTATCTTAATTATCTATCATAGATTTTCACCTCTCGGTCCTTCAATCTAATATTAAGAACAAAACCTAAAGGGTACCAACATTGGATATGTAAATAAGCAAACAAGATAAGAATCAAAACTTATATATATTAAAATCTGGCTAAAACCAGTCTAAATCCACAAATAAAACTTAAATCATTACACCTAACTCCTAAATCCTAAGTATCTACTCACTCATGCTTGTATTTACAAATAGAAAATATGAAATAGAGCAAGAAAACATAAAAATAAGACTAAAAATAAAAGAACCCAGAAGAAGAGAATCTAAATCTCTGAAAATGGAAGCTGGAAACGTCACTCTGCAGGTGTCCTTCCTCCAGAAAATGGTGTGGTTCCTTCTTTTCTTTCTCGTTTGATTTTTCTCTCTCTTTCTCCTTATAGTAAAAATGAGAATATGATGCTTATATATACTATCAAGCTTTTCTCTAAAAATGGTTTCTAAAGAGATAAAGACAAAAGGTGTAAAAGGTGTGAAAAGAGAAAATTTTTTCCATGTCAGCAAATCTGCCAGCGCCATCCCACATGCCTCATATTGATTTAAGTTATTTTCAACATGCCTCATGTTGATTCGAAGGGGGAGCCTTTAAGTTCTGCACGACCAACTACACGGGGCATATGGAAGTCCCTAAAACTTTAGGGCAAATTTTGTTCCAAAATCTCTGTCTACACGACCAAATGTTGAATCTACATGCCTCATGTGGATTCTTGCTGGTTGACTCTTATCTTCACACGACCTTCAACATGAGGCATGTTGAAGCCCTTGAAAATCTCGGCTGGTTTTCTTCTTTAGGCAAATTTTCTTCATTTTTGACACTACTTTAAGCTTCCAAATCACTTTGAATTTCTTCTATATGAACCTTTTTGCCTTTAAGCCCTATTAAAACCTATCAAGAACATTAAAATTTCAAAAATTAAATATAATGAAACTAAAATTAACAAATTAACTAAAATAAGCATTAAAAGTATGAAATTACTAAACTAAAAATGATAAAATGAATGCAAAATTACCCTAAACTACATATATAAAATAGGTTTATCAAAGCTTTAACAATTTAAAGGATTAAAGATAATTATAATAAATTATCTAATCATTAAAATAAAATAAAATTTCATCCGGTTTGACTTGATCTAGTAGTTAAAGTTTAAAGGGATAACACTTAGCTAGTAGGTACTAAGTTCGAGTCCCTAGTTCTTTAATCCTCCTATAAAATAAATGAATAAAACTTTAAAATTATAATATATGTTATCAATATTTTTTTATGTTTTATTGTATTTACAATAAAAATTAAAATTGAGAGTAGAAAAAAATAATTTATTAAACTATAATATTTTTTAAAAAATTAGAAAATAAAATTATAAAGAATAAAAAAAATAAATATATACAAAATTACTCATCTTATTTTTAAATCCCCCAATTGAATTGATTTTCTTATCCTTCACAATTTTTTTTAAATTTTGTTTAACTTAATTTAATTTAATTTTTCTTTTTATATAGTTGTGATTAAAAAATAAATGAAATACAATTTTTAAGTTATCTTTTTTAAAGTACAAAGTAAGATAAAAATTAAAACATTTTTTTATTAAATTAAAATTTGAGGGCAAATTAAATTCTAATTGGGAATTTTTCAAATTTAATATTTTTTAAAAGTATATATATTTTTTAAAAAAAGTAAGGAGGCAATTTAAAGTAGCTTCGCCCCTGATTATATTGCCGTATCTTAAACAAAAAGTTCATATGATTAAGGGGACTATGCATATCTATTTTATTGATTATGGCATCTTGATGGCAGCTATTATTATTATTGTTATTATTATTATTATTATTATTGGAAAAAAGAGTTTCATTCATCAAATAAGTCATTTTAAAAATGAGAAAAAAAGTTGTACCAGGAAAATAAATGAATCTATTTTAATGAACACTTGATTAAATATTAAAGCAGAATTAAAAGAAAATCGGGATTATATTACTAGATTGTTGTCTGATAGGTTTTTAAATTCGTCCCCATTATTGAATGGGTGAATACAAATGATTAGAAGTTTAAGATTTAATTATGATCCAATTGGATAAGTTTATTATTAAACAAATATTATAAAATTAATAAAAATATTACTTTATTATAATTAATACTTTTTTATTTGTTATAAATAATTATTATAATAAATATAATTAAGTTTTAATATGTATATATTATAAAAAATAAATCAAAATTTTAGGTTCTGTTTGTTTTACAGAAAATGACTTATATATGGAAAAGATTTTCAAAATTTAAAAATTGAAAAATAATTTACTCCTTTAAAAAATAGAAGTCATTTTTTTTTAAAATGATTTAATTTTCTTTTGATTATAAAAATATTTTTCGTTGATCAATTTTCTTAAGTACTCTCAAATATCAAAAAATAAGAAAATTATTTTTCAAGAAAATATTCTTCATGAAAAAAATGAAGCCTTAGTTAAAATTTTAAATAATAATATAAAATTATTTATAATAAAGAAATACTTAAAATTAATATTTTTATAATAATAAATTTATTCATATAAATAAAAATAAATATTATTATATTAAATTTACATAACACAATAAGTAAAAAAATTTATATATTTTATTATATAAAAGATAATAAATAGAAAAATAATTTAATAATTTAATTTAACATACTAATAAAATAAATTATTGATACTATAAATTATTTAAATTTTGAAAAGATTTTTTTTAAAATTTTTTACGGTAGTTATAAGTTATTAATTATTTTATATTAATATAATATAATTTTACACAATAATTTAATTGATTGATAAATATTATTGTAAGCGAACTTCCATGGTTCAGCTGGTTGTTGGCTTACAAAATCAAAACTAGGTTTTTGTTCGAGTCGTGCAGGTGGCATCTTCAAATGTTTTTGTTAGAGTGAACGCAGATTTGAGTCGGAAAATCCGATTCAAACCAGCTAGCCAACCAATTCACATTGATTTAATTTGATTTATCAAAAATCAAGATTTATGAAGTAAATCGAATCAAATCAACTTTTGATTTCCAATTGATTTCTTATCAAATTGGTCGGACCAATCCATGCAGTCCAATTAACAACCATGGTTTCATTGTCCAGTGAGTAAGTAGAGAAGCACTTGAATTGACATTTAAATATGAAATTTTGGTTTTTTGATTTATTTTCTAAAAAGATATTAAAAAAATAATTTCTTAATTTTTAATTTAAATACTATAGTAAATTTAATGTAAAATTAATTTTAATAAAATATTAAAATTTTAAATATATTTATTTAAAATATAATATTTTTGAATCCAATCAATGATTTACGTTTATAACGAAACAACAATTTAGCGAAAACAGTTGAGACCATTGAGTGCTTGATTTAATAGTATCATAAAAGAAATTAAGGTTTTTTTAGTTTTATAATTAAAAAAATAAAATGGACCACTGCAGTTATTGGACGGCGGAAACTGGTCACCTTTCCTTGCGGCTTATTCACAAGTCCCATCTGACATTGTTCTAAATCGTTTCCATTAATAAAGTCATTTCCAATTTACCTTACTGGACGCTACGCCCACCTGCCAACTCTGCCAACATTTATTTCATTTACAATTATGATTTCAATTAATATGTTCGGTTGATAAAATTAAAAGCTAGAATTTTACCAGTCATATTTCATAATGATCGTTTTGGGACCAGCGGGGGCTATGGCTCCCCAAGCCCCAATAACCAAAAGGCCGAACTTAAAATTTATCATTGAGGACCAAAAGTAAATATTAAAAGAAAATTAGATAAAATTTTATTAAAAATATAAAAATTAAAATAAAAATATAAAATATTAAAAAATTAAAATTAAATAATATAGAAATTATGAATAAAATTTACACAAAAATAAAATTATTAAAGGGCACATAGTAATTTTTTTATACATAAAAGTTTATAGATAAAAATTTTTAATTTTAAAATTTTAAGAGAGGTGTAAAATTTGGCCCATTTAACCTATATATAGTTTTGCCCCTACAACCATCCCATTATTTTTTCCAACACTTTCAAATGATTTTTCCTTTGCATTTTTATTTTTAAGAATAATTTTTTATTTATAAATAATATAATTAAATATTAAATTAATTTATTCAAAATTATAAATGATTAATTGTAATCTAATATAATTTATTAAAATTATTGTAATCTAATATAATTTATTAAAATTATTATATATCTTTCCATTTTTAGCTTATTTAATTTAATAATTGTTCTTGATTTTCATAATGTTATTATTTTTATCAATAAGATAAATAAGAAAAAAAAAATTAACTTTCATTCATTATTTTTTATATGATTTATAATACAACATAAATGAAATATATATTAAAAATTAAAAATATATTTAATCATAAAGAAAAATGAAATTTGGCCCTCCAAAGTTGAAGTAGAAAAAAGTTTATACTTTAAAATTGGATAAATGAAATATATAAATAATTTATAAATTATAATGTTTTAGTATTTTTTAATTATCCATTTTATATTTTAATGATTGTATATAAATTAAATTCATACAAATATATTATATTATTTTATTTTATTTTAATATGAAGGTAAAAATAAAGATTATAAATGATTATTATATTGATAAAAAAATAAAATATTTGAATTTAACCCGCCTAATAAAATGATTCTTGATTCTTGCTCGAATATGATCCTTACAACTATGAGACAAAAAAATGGACTTAATGAATATCCAAAATTTTCTACTCCTTCCCCTTTTGGTGTGAAGACTGGCTGGAGGGTTGCCATGAATAAAATGAAGGAACGGAAGTATGAAAAACATAAGTTTGAATTCAATGATCTAAACTTATGTTTTTCATGCTCCCATTCATTCAATTGGTATCAGAGCCACTATATTTGCCATTTAGATTGTTGATTATATGATTTAATTGTGTGATTTGATCATGAGATGATAGTTTCATTGCTGGTTGGACCAACAAAGGTGGCGGCTTGATGAAGAACACCATGGTGCGCATGGTTTGATCCATTTAACCATATTCAAATCTGGATTTTTAAGTTGAATATGAGATATTCAATTTAATTTAAGTATGTATATTTTATTTAATTGCTAAATAGTGATATGCATGATGGATGATCATGGACTATAAAGATCAATGTGAATGGATTTATTTCTTTTATGTTTCTTTGTGTAACACCCTAGGCAAATCCCACATTGGCAAAACACGGGAGAGATGCTGGGTTTATAAGTTGGTGGTTCGTAACCCTAGTGACGCGTTTTAAAACCGTGAGGGTTTCGGCCCAGAGCGGACAATATCACTAGTGGGCCGGGCCATTACATTTGTGGTATCAGAGCTGCTCCGCGTGCATCCTTGAGCGATGGTGGGGCAAACCTCAGTGAGGACGTTGAGTCCCATAAGGGGGGTGGATTGTAACACCGCAAATCCCACATCGGCAAAACACGGGAGAGATGCTGGGTTTATAAGTTGGTGGTTCGTAACCCCTAGTGATGCGTTTTAAAACCGTGAGGGTTTCGGCCCAGAGCGGACAATATCACTAGTGGGCCGGGCCAACTTATAAACCCAGCATCTCTCCCGTGTTTTGCCGATGTGGGATTTGCCTAGGGTGTTACAATCCACCCCCCTTATGGGACTCAGCGTCCTCGCTGAGGTTTGCCCCACCATCGTTCAAGGTTGCACGCGGAGCACCTCTGATACCACAAATGTAACGGCCCAGCCCACTAGTGATATTGTCCGCTCTGGGCCGAAGCCCTCACGGTTTTAAAACGCATCAATAGGGGTTACGAACCACCAACTTATAAACCTAGCATCTCTCCCGTGTTTTGTCGATGTGAGATTTGCCTAGGGTGTTACACTTTGGGTTGTAAATTAATTAATTTATTTTAATTTATTTTGGGCATGTATTATAAAGGTTGTAATATTTTTTGGGTTATAATTTTATTTATTTAGTTCTTGTAAATTCGCCTTGGTATGCCAAGGATTACTATGTAATTGGATTGTAAGAAGATCAAGGAGGTCAAGAGCATTGGTGGGACCAGTGGGAGGAATTCAAGATCAAGTGTTGATTATGTACTCCTTCAGCAACTCTTGTAATATGAATAAATGAAATGCACCTAGGGATGCCCTGATTCAATTTTTGATGGCTTAGAATTGAATCCCTTAGAAAGTCCATGATCATACCATATTTACTGTTTATCCATAAATGCATGAGATGTATGGGAATGTATGCAAGTATATGATATATGCATGCTAAATGGATAATGTGCAAAGTGAGACCTTAATAGTAATTAGGATGACCATAAAATCTTCCAAACAAATGATTAAGTTGGAAATGGTATAATTAAAGTAATTATAACATGGGCCCTCCATTGGGGCAATTATTTTAAGAAATTTTAAATACTTGCATATGATGCAATTAATTTAAGAGATTTTCTTAAGAATAATTGTTAAGCATGAGATGTTGTAAATATGTAAATGGTTTGGTGGCCAATATTGGATGTACCTAAGGACATTAAAATTATTTGCATAATTACTGGCTCAATGGGATCAACTTAACTAATGCAAGATAAGTCAATAATGGATGTACCTGAGATTTTGAGCATTAGGGACTAGGTAAAGGATTGAACCTCACAAGAGATGTGATGGGCAAGGAGTTGATCACTTATAGTGTATTATAATTCTAATAATTGATGTACCTAAGGATGATCAATAGGATTATAAGAATTCAATCACCCATTAGAAATCCATCCAACTAGGATTTCCATTTTCTACTTTAGAAGTGTAGGATTTGCTAAGTTAGTGGGAGGACCAATTTGATTAAAAGACCATAATCATTTTAGTTAAATATATGATACATTTACTAATTAATCTGGTTATTTTCTGCAGTTAATTTTCTGATAAACAATGAGCATAGAACAACCACCACCATCCAATATCCTTGCAAGCATACTTGATCGAAATAGGTTGGCAGGACCTAATCTATCTGATTGGCTAAGAAATTTGAAACTTGTCCAGAACTTTGAACATATAGGATATGTTCTAGATTCAAATGTTCCTGGTCCCTTACCTCCAGAGGCCACTCCAGAGGAACATGAAACTTTGAACAAGTGGAAGGAGCATAATATGAGAGCTAAGTGTTACATGCTTGCTTCTATGAGTAATGAGTTACAGGAGCAGCATGAGAACATGCAGAATGCGAGTGAGATCCTCTTTCACCTACAAGAGTTGTATGATGAGCAAAGTAAGAATGCTAGGAATGAGATATCTAGACAGCTGTTCCGCATGAGGATGTTTGAGGGACAGAATATTGGGGATCATGTCCACAAGATGATTCAGCTGATTGAATAGTTAGAACATCTTGACTTTAACATAGATTTCCAACTGCAGACGAATTTGATCCTTTAGTCCCTTCCTGAGTCATTTGAGAATTTTGTGATAAATTTCTATATGATTAAGCAGGAATGCACCTTGGATGGTTTGCTCAACATGCTGGTTATTGCCCAAAAGAATATGTCGGGCAATAAAGGAAAAAAGGTAGCTTTGATTGCATCTTTTTCTACTGGAAAGTCCAACAAGAAGAAAGGTAATAAGAAAAAGAAACCTCAGATTCCTGATACTTCCAAGAAAATAGCTAAACAGAAAGGGAAGACTAAAGCTGATGGAGGCAAAGGAAAATGTTTCCATTGCCAGAATGATGGGCACGGTAATAGGAACTGCCTAGAGTATAGCAAGTAGTACCAGCTTGCAGTAACGAGATATTAGACTCCTGGTTGGCAATAGCTCAATTATTGAAACCTTAGCCATAGGATCTAAATCTTTATACATGTATGGACATGTTTTGTATTTAAATAAAGTTTTGCATGTACCTGATGCCTTTTAAGAACATCATTTCTATATCTAGTTTGACTAGAGATGGTTATGAATTTCAGTTCATAAATGATGTTTGCAATATTTATTTTGGAAATAAATATGTTGATTTGAGTTATATGCATTTTAGATAATAATGTTAAATGCAAATCTAATGCAAGGAATCTAAAAGAATGCAATGCCATGATGAAAATCAACTCAAGTTCAAAATATATTTAGCACTTAAGGTTAGGCCATGTTGCAGAAGATAGGATTGCAAAGTTGGAGAAAATGAGGATCTTATCCTCATTGGGTTCTAAACCTACTCCAACCTATGAATCCTGCCTTTAGGGTAAACTGACTAGATCACCCTTTGTAGGACAAGGGCTAAGAGCTGAAAATATTTTGGAGCTAATACATAGTGATGTATGTGGTCCATTTAAAGAAATGGCTAGAGGCGATTTTCATTATTTTATTACTTTTACTGATGATAAATCAAGGTTTCAGTATTTGTACTTGATGAAATACAAACATGAATCTTTTGAAAAGTTCAAAGAATTTAAATCTGAAGTAGAAAATCAAACAGGAAAGAGTATTAAAGCTCTTCGATCAGATCGTGGGGGTGAATACTTGAGTACTGAATTTGATGAATACTTGAGAGAGTACGGCATTGTTTCCCAGCTGACTCCTCCAGGAACACCACAGCTGAATGGTGTATCTGAAAGGAGAAATCGTGCCCTATTGGATATGGTACTTAGTATGATGAGCTATACTGATATGCCAATCTCCTTTTGGGGATTTGCATTAGAATCAACTTTGTATATTCTGAATAGGATTCCATCAAAATCAGTATCTTCCACACCTTATGAGATATGGCATGGAAGAAAACCAAGTCTTAAGCATGTTAAGATTTAGGGTTGTCCAGCTTATATCAAAAAGCTGAACACTGATAAATTGGAAACCAGACCAGAAAAGGGTCGATTTGTTGGATATCCAAAAGATAGTTTTGGATATTATTTTTATTTGCCTACATCACAAAAGATTGTGATAAGTAGAGATGCTACATTTCTTGAACAACAGTTTGTTCAAGAAGGAGGCAAATGAAGGTAAATAGAGTTAGAATTTGAGAATTCTGACCAATATGGATATAGATCTATCTAGTTAACCTATACCTATTGATGAAACATCTACAGCTGTTCCTCATAGAACAACCAAGGTATCTCACCCACTAGTGAGATATGATTTCCTTCATAAAGAAGAACAAGAGTTGTCTACTCATGAAGAAGTAGATCATGGAGATGATCCACTTACCTATGAAGAAGCTATATCAGATATAGACTCTTCAAAATGGATTGATGCTATGAAATCCGAAATTGATTCCATGTATAAGAATCAAGTTTGGGATCTTGTTGACCCACCTGAAGGTATTGTACCTATAGGGAACAAATGGATTTTCAAGAAGAAAATTAGTTCTGATGGAAAGGTAGAGACCTATAAGGCAAGGCTAGTAGCGAAAAGGTTTTGCCAAAGGCAAGGAATCAACTATGAGGAGACTTTCTCACCTGTTGCCATGCTTAAATCAATTAGGATTCTATTAGCAATAGCTGCATACTATGATTATGAGATTTGGTAGATGGATGTCAAAACAGCTTTTCTCAATGGATACATTGAAGAAAACATTTTCATGGAACAACCTAGGGGTTTTGAATCCCAAGAAGGTTCCAAAGTATGCAAGTTAAAGTAATCCATTTATGGGTTGAAACAAGCTTCGAGGAGTTGGAACATTCGTTTTGATGAAGCCATTAAGTCATTTGGTTTTATCAAAAATGAGGATGAGCCATGTGTATATAAGAAGGTTAGTGATAGTGCTATCACTTTCCTTGTCTTATATGTGGATGATATTCTGTTGATGGGTAATGACACAGGTATGTTGACAACTATAAAGGTATAATTATCAAATACATTCTCCATGAAAGACTTAGGGGGGGCAACCTATATTCTTGGGATTCGCATCTATAGAGATAGAGCGAAAAGAATAATTGGTTTATTGGTTTATCCCAAAGTCTATACTTGGAAAAGGTGTTAAAGAGGTTTAACATGCTTGATTCCAAGAGAGGATTGTTACCAGTGAGACATGGTATCCACCTTTCTAAAGAGATGTCTCTAAAGACGCCTGAAGAAAGAGATAAAATGGTCAGGATTCCACATGCTTCGGCTATAGTTTGATGTATGCAATGTTGTGTACTAGGCCGGATATCGCATATGATGTTAGTTTGACTAGCAGGTATCAATCCAATCCGGGTTTGGAACACTGGATAGCTGTCAAGAATATCCTTAAGTACTTGAGAAGAACTGAGGATTTATTCTTGATTTATGGAGGTGGAGATTTGCAATTGGATGGTTATACTGATTCTGATTTCCAATTGGATATCGATGATAGAAAGTCTACCTCTGGGTATGTGTTCATTTGTAATGGAGGTGCAGTCAGTTGGAAGAGTTCCAAACCGAGCACGACTGCAAATTCCACTACCAAGGCTGAGTATATTGTTGCATTAGATGCTGCAAAAGAAGTTGTTTGGATATAAGGAACCCCGGTCTCACTAGAAATCCAAACACATAGAAAGCGCTACCACATTATCAGAGAGATAGTTGGGCAAGGCGATATAGCCATGTAGAAAATAGTATCAGCTGAAAAATCTAGCTGATCCATTCACTAAGCCTTTGTCACAAGCTCAGTTAGGCCGACATCTTGAGAAGATGGGTTTAAGGTATTGTAATGAATGACTCTAGTGCTAGTGGGAGATTGTTAGTAGTATGCCCTAGAGCATATCATTTAGTATGTATCTTGTACATCTTTTATTAATAAAAGGTATTTTGACTTTTTCATTTACATAATATATTTATGTATAATAGAAAAGGTCCATTGCTATTTTGTTAAAAATTCTATTCTTAAGTTATTAAGAATATGAGTGACGGTATTTCTAACACAAAGTGTCATAAATTGGTTCACAATCGACGATACTTCACAATAAGGACATGACTTATCCAGAAAGATTGTAATCATGTTTGTTTCCAAGTTATTTATATGATATGTAAATAAGATGGAATGGTGAGTCTCATGCCATATAACAAATATGATAGGCACTTATATTTGATAAGTAGGTCGAACCAGTGACATTTATGACAAGCACACGAAGTTTATTCTTGTCAATACATTGTCATAAATGTCACTGGTTCGACCTACTTATCAAATATAAGTGCCTATCATATTTGTTATATGGCATGAGACTCACCATTCCATCTTATTTACATATCATATAAATAACTTGGAAACAAACATGATTACAATCTTTCTGGATAAGTCATGTCCTTATTGTGAAGTATCGTCGATTGTGAACCAATTTATGACACTTTGTGTTAGAAATACCGTCACTCATATTCTTAATAACTTAAGAATAGAATTTTTAACAAAATAGCAATGGACCTTTTCTATTATACATAAATATATTATGTAAATGAAAAAGTCAAAATACCTTTTATTAATAAAAGATGTACAAGATATATACTAAATGATATACTCTTGAACATACTATTAACATAAAATACAAATAAACTTTGTTTCCAGTTCGATTGATTGTAGTGAGGGATTGGCGTAATAAAGGTATTGATGCAACAGCTAGCCACCAAATAAAAAGAATCAATAGGCAGATGGGAGGAGGTTGGCCAGACTTTCTGCAGCTTTTAGCAGGATGACAGGTTATTACTTATTAGACATAAATTCACACACTAGTGAGAGTTTGTAAAGGTTGACACGTTGCAATTGGTTGTTGGAAGTTTATATAAACCCCATGTAGTGATTCATGCTCCGAGATCGACAAACACATTAACCTTGGAAAAGAAAAGAACTGCCAAAATATGGCTACTACGCCAGGCATCCTCACCGACTGGCCTTGGAAAAATCTTGGGAGTTTTAAGGTATTCTGCTTACTCTCTCTCTCTCTCTCTATATATATATATATAAACTCACGCTAGTTTTAGTTATACACTGAATCTTTTTTTTTATCTGAATACACTGAATCCGACTACATAATTTTTAAAGTTAATATATATGTTTGGTTTTGGATTTTGATTGCAATAAGCACATGATTTTGGCACCGTGGGCAATTCATAGCACCTATTCATTCATGGTGAAAGAAAAAAGTGAAAGAGACCTTGGTTACTTTCTCATATTCCCATTTCTGCTGCTGCGGATGCTTCACAATCAGATTTGGATTTCATTTTCTCGTTACAGAACGGCCAAAGGCAACAATAGGATCGTTGACAAGGGCATTGAGTTCGAACAAGTTGACAGAGAGAGCAACTGGTAGCTATATATATATATATATTCATAAGTGTCCGTATATTATTATTATTTTGGTACAATTATTATTATTATTATTATTATTATTATTATTATTATTATTGTTATTATTGTATAAAATTTTATGTTATGTGTATAATAAATTAATATTATTAACTGATACAGGGATGACCAGATTGTCTTCAACGGACTAATATTTTACGTAGTTTACACCATCACTTCTTTGGGTTCTCACTTTCCCTTTTGGAGAACGGATGGTGTCATTATAACTATGCTGCTTCATGCGGGCCCTGTGGAGTTCCTCTATTATTGGCTACACAGATTACTTCATCACCATTACTTATACAATAGATACCATTCGCATCACCATTCCTCCATTGCCACAGAGCCTATCACCTGTAATACATAATTATTTATTTCTTCTATTTAATTTCTTTTAAATATAAATAAGAGATTGAAATTATATATTCGTATCTGACATATATATGCAGCTGTGATTCATCCATTTGCGGAACACATCGCATATTTTACGCTGTTTGCAATCCCACTCACTACAACGCTAGTCACCCGCACTGCCTCTATTGTCTCCTTCGCTGGCTACGTCACTTACATCGACTTGATGAACAACATGGGTCACTGCAACTTTGAGTTCATTCCCAAGACCCTCTTCTCCATCTTTCCCCCTCTCAAGTTTATTATGTATACTCCTTCGTACGTCTTTCTTCCCATTATTAATTAGTTAATTAGTACTCAATTAGCTCTCTTATTTTTATATAATCATTCTATATGTAATGATTTTTTAATGATACTATGACTATTAATAGAAAAATTTTCCCTATTAATGCTAAAGAGTGCCACAATTTTCTAATTTAAAAAGGAAATTGCATAGATCCTTAACTAACTGAAGTTAACGAATAGATCCTTTATTTGTCATTGGAATTTGAGTGCCCAAACCTTGTGTACTTTGAACTATTGATTGCTGCGATATTGAACAGTTAACCATTGCTTGCAACACCTAGCCTGAGAGCCCCCCAATTCTAAATATATTAAACCTATAATTAAAGAGTAGAAAAGTTGTGCAAATTTTGTTTGATTTAAAATGTAGAAGATTAATTATGTATTCCTTCATAATTATTAATTAAGAATAATTTGCATGATAGATTTCACTCGTTGCATCATACTCAGTTCCGGACCAATTACTCGCTTTTCATGCCCTTATATGACTACATTTACGATACCGTGGACAAATGTTCCGATACGCTATATGAAGCTTCGCTTAGAAGACAGGAAGACTCACCGGAGGTTGTACATCTTATGCATCTGACGACGCCCGAGTCTATCTACTACCTGCCGTTCGGATTTGCCTCCTTGGCCTCCAAACCTTACACTTGTAACTGGTATCTATGGTTTTTGTGTCCCGTAACAATACTTTGGTCAGTCATCATGTCTTCGATCTACGGACACACATTTATTTCCGAGAGAAACACTTTCAACACTCTCAAATCGCAATCTTGGGTAGTACCGAGATACAGAATTCAAGTAAGATGCAAAATTTATTGCTTTCTTGGTTTGGTTTGGTTAGTTTCAATGTTTCAATGGCTTTCTCATTTGCTTCACTTTTGATAGTACTTGTTCCAAAGGCAAAGAGAAGCTATCAATGGCTTGATTGAAGAAGCCATAATAGAGGCAGACAAGAGAGGAGTTAAGGTGCTAACTCTTGGACTTCTGAATCAGGCAAGTTGATTTATTATTGTACTCTCTTTTTAAACAAGAGGAAAGTCCTCCATATCAGAATAATTAAAGTAGCCTCTCATAGGGTGAGGAGCTCAACAGAAATGGTGAGATATATCTCCAAAAGAATACCTGGCTCAAAATTAAAGTGGTGGATGGGAGCAGCCTAACAGTGGCTGTGGTGCTAAACAGTATACCCCAAGGGACAACACAAGTGCTTCTTAGAGGCAACCTCACCAAAGTTGCTTATGCTGTTGCCTTTGCTCTATGCCAAAGGGGAATTCAGGTACCGTGTGTCTCTATAAATTTTTATTTTATTTTCGGCAGCCTTTTGTTGCTGGGTGCCAATAATAATAGAACCATTAATGGGCCTCGGTAACCAGGGCGGCCACAACATTTGGGGCTTGTACTCTCATGGCTACTTATTAAGTGGAAAAAAATTGTATGTACGTATCATCAGGTAGCAACAATGAGCAAGCATGAGTGCGAGAAGCTTAGGCAGAGGGTAAATATCTCGCAAAGTAACTTGGTCGTCCATCCAACGACATTCGTTCCCAAGGTAAATTTGATGGATTCATGCATAGTCATAGACCATAAAGGTTAAACATAATAAACTTTAGGAGGAAAGAAAGAAGCAATATATATATACTCTTGTCAAATAAATATTGAGATGATGAGAAACTGCAGGTATGGTTAGTGGGAGATGAATTGGGCAGAGAAGAGCAGATGAAAGCAGCCAAAGGAACACTATTCATTCCCTTTTCACAGTTTCCTCCCAAGAAATGGCGAATAGATTGCGTGTATTACAGCACGCCAGCTATGATAATTCCTAAAGCTTTTGAGAATTTGCATTCTTGTGAGGTTAGTATGTTATTCAATTAGCTTAATTAATTAATGACTTCATTTGCCAAAAAAGGGTAATCCAATTTGATTATATGTAACAGAATTGGCTGCCAAGAAGAGTGATGAGTGCTTGGCGTGTAGCGGGAATACTGCATGCCCTGGAAGGGTGGAATGTGCACGAGTGTGGCGACCAAATCTTCAATGTTGAGAAAGCTTGGGAAGCTAGTCTTCGACATGGCTTCAGTCCTTACACCATCACTTCATCCTAAGCCTTATCTTCTACATATATATAAATATATATATATATATATCCAATAATTCACTATATTCAAATGCTTAAGTAACTATAATATTTTTCATAAAAAAGCTTACTAGTAATTATAACGTAGCCGAATGAATAAAAGGTTTGTAGTCATTTGTGCTTCCTTACCGTCCAAGTAGCGCTGTGGGTGACACCTTTTGTGTGTTCTATATCTTCAGCAGTCACCAGCTAGCTAGTGGTAATTCTTGGAATGCAAATATGAAATGATCACTTTAAGTGAATTTCTTTTCTTTTGTAAATTGTGTGGTTTTAAATTGTTTTGAAGCTTTTATGCAAGAATACATTCAAAATTAAAGTGCATATAATTGATGGTTTGGAATTTACAAAATTATCTAATTAATAATTAAAGTACACATTTAATTATTTGTAATTAGTCTAGCCATAGAGAAATTTTAGAATATCATCCTACGCAATACATGTACAAAACTGTTGTATAACGTTTTTGTCATAACTAGATTTATGATGCATCATTGCACCTATTAATATCAATTAAATATACTTATTTTATTGCTAATTTTGCATTGAGAATAAGAAATTGTTGACCCCGTGTAGCTCAAAATGAGCATTGATTTTGATGATAACAAAACTCAAATAGAATCTATCTAACCCAACTTTAAAGTGATGTGTAGATTATTTCTCTTATTTATAAAGAATCTTTGAAGTTGCATCTAAGGAGGAAGAATACTCAAAGGCATCTCAAGACAAATTCAAGATGAGAAAGAATAAGATTATGTAAATCAAGACTCAAAGTAAATGTATGAAAGTCATAGAGTTAGAAATTGAGTCTTAAGACTTGTGTAAAAAGAATAGATGAAAGTTTAGTCAAATGGAGCTCAAAATTAAATTTTTTGTTTTAATTATTTTATAAAATTTTCTCTCATCATGACCTTGGATATTACTATTGGAGTATATATATATTTTTTAAGGTCTAAAATCTTTTTTTTTTGAGATTACAATTTGAAACAGGTATCTGGTAAATTAGTTTGCTAACCTGTTTGCTAAAATATTAGTTTGCTAATATGTTTGCTAAAACATTAGTTTACTAACTAGTTTACTACTGTTGCCAAAATTTCATTAGTTTGCTAAATGATCAGAGTTGCTTAACTTCGCACGAAAAGACAAAATAACGGCTATTTTGCCTAAAACAGAGTGTATAACATTTCAAAAAGGTTTCAAACGGTTTTAAATGATTTGGGACTATAAATACACTTTCTTTACTTCATTTTACATTTAATGAAAGCTTACATTTGCACTCCAATCTCGATTTTTCATTTATTGCTTTCATTCAAGAGCTTTAAAGTCTTTGAGTTATCATTGGCAAATCAACTCATCTCTTCTTTGTAGTTTGATTTGTATTGAGTAAGAGTGAGTGCTAAAACATTAAATTGCATTTGAGAGAGGTTGTACAAGCACCTATTGAAGCTTGAGAGTGTAAGTGCTTGAGAGTGTAAGTGCTTGAGATAGCACTTGTCAAGGGTTCAAGCTACCTTGGTAAAAGCTTAGTGTTGAAAAAGTTGTAAAGGGCTTTTCGTCTCTTGCCTTTAAAAGAGCAAATAGTGAAGAGAAGACTCAAAGAGGGTTCTTTGAGAGAGTGGATGTAGGCTAGTTAAGCCGAACTACTATAAAAATCATTGTGTTTGATCTCTCTAACCTTAATCTCTTTACTTTTGTGTAATTTAATTTCTATGCATGATATTGAGTGTTAATGAATAGATTGAGTTGATATACATGAGGATATATTGAGTAGGTTGAGAAATTGGTTAAAAATCTTGTGATGCATGTTATGACAAAAATTGTTATAAATATTGATTGAAATTTGAACTGAAATTTAGGGACATATTATTGAAACATATATCACTTTCACAATATATATAAAAGAGCACCTAGTTGAACAAAGCCACAATTTTTCAGTAGGCTACAAGCAAGGGTCGAAAAATTGTAAAGTCCAATTTACCCCCCTCTTGGACTATTTTGGGATAACAAATTGATATCAGAGCTTGTCTCTCTTGCTTAGGGTGTTACAACCTTGGAGTGATCCATAATGGCTGGTTCATCTAGCAACACTACCGGTATACCCACACCACTAGCTGAAGGCTACTCAATTACAAGACCACTACTCTTCAATGGCACTAATTATTCATTTTGGAAAGTAAGAATGAGAAATTTCATATAATCTGTAGATATTGATGCATGGAGAATTATTAAAAATGGTCTACATGTTCCTCAAAAGAATGGTTAAGGAACTACAAAATTACCGAAACATGAAGATGAATATGATGACAATGATTGAAAGAAAATTTCTATAAATGCTAAAGCAATTAATATTTTGCACTGCTCACTTGACCTTAATGAATACAATCATGTTTCAGGATGTCAATCTGCTAAGGAAATTTGGGAAAAGCTTAAAGTAACTTATGAAGGAACGGATGTCGTCAAGGAATCCAAAGCAAACCTCCTTATCCGAGATTATGAGTTATTTGAAATGAAGCCAGGAGAATCAATTGCGGATATGAGTACAAGGTTTACCGATCTTGTCAATCTTCTCAAAGCACTTGGTAAAAGATTTGAGGAAGCTAAACTTGTGAAGAAAATTCTTAGATCACTTCCAAAATCTTGGGAAGCAAAGACTACAGTTATCCAAGATACCAAGGATTTTAAAACTTTCACCTATGATGAACTCATTGGATCTCTCATTGCACATGAGATGGTATATAAGAAAGATGAAGTTGAAAATGAGCAAAAGAAGAAGAAAAGCATTCTCTTAAGTCAAATAAGGATGAAGATAAGAAGAAAGGAGTTGCATTCAAAGTTGACTCAAGTGACAACTCAAGTGCTTCAAGTGATGATGATGATGAAATGGCTATGCTTGCAAGAAAATTCAAAAGAGCTTTCAAGAAGGGAGGAAGTAAATACAAGAAATTATTGAAAAAATATACTCCCAAGGATAAACATTTTAAGGATTCAAAGAAGAAGTTGTATGTTATGAGTGTCATAAACCTGGACATATCAAGCCCAAATGTCCATTACTCAAAAAGAAAAAAGGAAAAGAAGACAGGAGCAAGAAAGCTATGAAAATAGTATGGAGCAACAGTGAAGAATCTTCAAATGATGAATCAAGTGACAAAGAGACTGCTCACCTTTGTATGATGGCATTTGAAGAGAAAGTCGAGAGTTCACAAAAGGAAGAAGAAAGTGACAATGAGGTAAACTCTTATGAACCTCCTAATGCAGAAGAACTTGAACTTGCATTTGCTAAAGTATATGATGAGTATAGAAATTACAAGAGAAAGTGCACTAAAATGAATTTAGAAATTGAATCATTGAGATCACAAAAAATTGCCATGTCCAATGTGTATAAAGAAAATGAATTTTATAAAGGACAAATTGCTTTGTTTAAAGAACTAGATTTAGAGTTGAAAATCTCAAAAGAAACTTGTGAAATGCTCATTGAGAAAAATAAAGTTCTTGAAGCTAAAGTAGAATCTTTGACAAATGATTTGGCAAAATTTACAAAAGGAAAAGAAACTCTAGATGTACTTCTTGGAAACCAAAGAATTTCAAATGAAAAATATGGAATTGGTTTTGATGGTTTCATGAACTATGGTAAATATAAGAATCATTTCATTAAAGCATCTACATCCTCCTTGCCTAATGTCACATGTTATTATTGCAATAAAAGAGGTCATATGATTAGTTCTTGTGCACTTAGGAAGGGTCTTCTTAAGGTAAAGAAGGTATGGGTACCAAAGGGAACCTTACCTAAGATCACTAACCCTCAAGGACCCAAAGTTGCTTGGGTACCTAAAGCTCAATGATTAAATTTTAGGTTTGTTTCAAAGGGATGAAGGAAAGTGAAAAATGGTATATAGATAGTGGTTGTTCAAAGCACATGACCGGTGAAAAGGACAAGTTTTCAAAAATCACAATGGAAGATGGAGGACATGTGAAATTTGGAGATAAAGGGAAAGGAAAAATAATTGGAAATGGCACAATTGGAACCAAACCTTGCATTGAAGATTTGTCGCTTGTTAAAGGTTTGAAATATAACTTGCTAAGTACAAGCCAACTTTGTGATAAAGGTTTTGAGGTAAAGTTCACTTCTTCTCTTTGTACAATCAATAACTTAGATAATGACACATTGTTCATTGCCAATAGATCTAATAATGTTTACTTGCTTGACATGAATAATATTGAAACTAATCATGGTACATGTCTAGTATCTTTTGATAACTCTAGTTATTTGTGGCATAGAAGACTAGGTCATGCAAGCATGTATACACTCTCAAAATTGTCTAAGAAAGAACTTGTTAATGGTCTTCCTAAGATTAATTATGAAAATGAATTTCAATGTAGGGCATGTGCACTAAGAAAGCATACTAAAGCATCTTTTAAATCTAAAAATATTATGTCTATCACTAGGCCATTAGAATTGCTTCATCTTGATTTATTTGGACTTGTATCTCCTACTAGTCTTGGTGGAAAGACATATGCTTTAGTTATTGTTGATGATTATTCAAGATATACATGGACATTCTTCCTTGCTTACAAAGATGAGACTTTTGAGAAATTCACCTCTTTTAGTAAAATGGTTCAAAATGAAAAAGGTTTTTGCATTACATCTATAAGAAGTGATCATGGAACTGAATTTGAAAATCATTTATTTGAGAGATATTGTGATAAACATGGAATCAACCATAATTTTTCAGCTCCTAGAACACCATAACAAAATGGGGTTGTAGAAAGGAAAAATAGGACTTTGTAAGAAATGACTAGAACCATGTTGAATGAAAATAATTTGCCAAAGTATTTTTGGGCTGAAGCTATTAATACTTCTTGCTATGTGTTGAATAGAATTTTGATTAGACCAATTTTGAAAAAAGACCCCCTATGAGCTGTGGAAAGGAAAAAAACCAAATATCTCATATTTCAAGGCATTTGGTTGTAAGTGCTATATTTTAAATAACAAGAAGGATAACTTAAAGAAATTTGATGCTAAATCCGATGAAGGAATCTTTCTTGGGTATTCAACAAAGAGTAAAGCCTCTAGGGTGTTTAATAGAAGAACGTTAGTTATTGAGGAAACTATTCATGTTTTGTTTGATGAGACTAACCCTTCTATTAGAAGGAAAAATGTTTGTGAGGATAATAATGAGCAGGTGTTTGGGAAAGAAAATATAATATCAAGTCAAGAAATGGAACAAATTGATGACAAAGATGAAGAAACTCAAGGAGATACCACAATAGATGTCCATAATGCCAATAATGATCAAATCAGTGAAGAAATGCCAAATTTGGAATAATTACAAGTGAATGAGCCCCAACATGAAGATTTACCTAAAGAATGGAGATTCCATAGAAATCATCCCCAAGAAGACATCATTGATGATCCATCTCAAAGGATGATGACTAGAGCACAATTGAGAAGATATTTTGGTAATGTTGCCTTTGTTTCAAAAATTGAACCTAAATGTTTTGAAGAAGCTCAAAATGATGAAAGTTGGATTCTTGCCATGCAAGAAGAACTAAATCAATTTGAGAGAAATAAAGTTTGGAATTTGGTGCCTAAACCAAAAGATCATTCAATTATTGGTACTAAATGGGTTTTTAGAAACAAAATGGATGCAAAAGGCAATGTTGTTAGAAATAAAGCTAGACTAGTGGCTCAAGGCTACAACCAAGAGGAAGGGATTGATTTTGATGAAACCTTTGCTCTAGTTGCTAGAATTGAAGCTATTAGAATGTTGTGTGCCTTTGCATGTTACAAGGATTTTATGCTTTATCAAATGAATGTCAAGAGTGCATTTTTAAATGGGTATATTGATGAGGAGGTGTATGTTGCACAACCTCCCGGCTTTGAAAATCATGAGCATCCAAATCATGTTTATAAGCTTACTAAAGCTTTATATGGTTTAAAACAAGCTCCTAGAGCATGGTATGAAAGGCTTAGTAAATTCCTTTTACAAAATGATTTCCAAAGAGGCAAAGTGGACAAAACACTTTTTGTTAAGAAGCATCATAATGATATGCTCATTGTGCAAATTTATGTTGATGATATAATTTTTGGTGCTACTAAAGAATCTCTTTGCAAGAAATTTTCTAAGATTATGCAGAATGAATTTGAGATGAGCATAATGGGGGAGCTCAAATGAAAGAAGGCATCTTCATAAATCAATCAAAGTACATCAAGGATATGTTGAAGAAATTTAAAATGGAAGATTTGAAGAGCATGGGCACTCCTATGAGTTCAACAATTAAAATGGACAATGATGAAAAAGGTAAAGAAGTAGATACAAAGCTTTATAGAGGTATGATTGGCTCTCTTTTGTACCTTACCGAATCTAGACCAGACATACACTTTAGTGTTTGCTTGTGTGCAAGATTTCAATCATGTCCAAAAGAATCCCATCTAAGTGCAGTTAAAAGAATATTCAAATACCTCATTGGCATGCACTCAATTTGTTTATGGTATCCAAAATATGAATCATTTAATCTTGTTGGTTATAGTGATTCCGATTTTGCTGGAAGTAGATTGGATAGAAAAAGTACTTCAGGTGCTTGTCAATTTCTTGGCCTTGCATTAGTTTCTTGGCACAGTAAGAAACAAACTTCAGTAGCTCTATCTACAGTTGAGGCAGAATATATAGCTGCTGGTAGTTGTGCTGCCCAAATTTTATGGATGAAACAACAATTAGAAGATTTTGGTTTAAAATATAATCTTGTTCCAATTGGTGTGACAACACAAGTGCCATAAACTTGATCAAAAATCCAGTCCAACATTCAAGAACAAAACATATTGAGCTCAGACATCATTTTATTAGAGATCATGTTCAAAATGGAGATATCAAAATAGAATTTGTTGCCTCTGAAAATCAAATTGCTGATATTTTTACAAAACCAATTAATGAGGAAACCTTTTGTAAAATTAGAAGGGAAATTGGCATGAGTGAACCACTTGCTTGAAATTTAATTCATAGTGATTTAATATATCTGCATATTATCCAATGTGTGAGTAATTTGCTGTGATATAAATTTGCTGAGAAAACTCTAAAGAACATTAGCTAACTTATTTGTGTACTAGAGAAATTAGTTTACTAAGTTTTATGCTAATGTTGCTTGACTAAAATTAGTTTGTTGTATCGTGTACTGTTCAAATTTCAAACCAAAAAGTGATTGTGCTTGAAATTCTCTATGCGTCAAACAATGCACTTACCTATTCACATCCTCCTTGCTGTGTCAGATATATAGATATATATACATGCATATAGAGATAGATAGACATATTTGAAATAAAAAATAAAATTCAGATAAGGTACACTAGAAGAGAAAAGCGTGAGACTCAAAAAACATTAACCACTGCTACACGAAACCGTCACCCATCAATTTTTTTTTTACCCGACTCTCTCTCCTCTGCATTGGTTTACGACATTACTCTTCCAAATTTTCTTGCCATTAACTCTAACCCATTTTCATCAGAATGCCTATCTTACTCTCCAATCATCAATTAAATCTCTCATCTCTCTTTCATTTCTCACTGCACCAGAAGCCATTTTAAAATTCCCCATTCTTCATCGTTTTTCTTTCCCCATCAATAGCGCACCAAACGAAAAACTTCTGCTACTGCTGCTTCGTCGTCCTCGCCGTCATCTGAAGAACTCCCTGTTGCCGCATTAAGGAAGAAATTGAAGGAAAAGAAGAAAACACCAGAAGCTGAATCGCCTAGTGTATCCTCCGACCCATCTAAGGTAGTTGAACCTACTGTAATGGCACCAGAAAAGCAAAAGGGGAGAAAAATGCACGGAATTGATACTCAACACAAAAAGGGTGCTGCAAAATCTTTGGGTTCTGTTGACAAAGCACTGCTTGATTGTAAGTTCATCAAATGGGATTATTTTGATCAGGTAAATTTTCAATTCAAAGAACTCTTTGAATTTCAAGAATGGATGAACGTTTGTGAATGCACTAATGCTTATTATCCTAGATTGGTTTAAGAATTCTATAGAACTCTAAAAATAGTTGATGAAGAAGACAAATTTGAAGTCCCCTTGAATGATAATGCGTATGTCATTTCTGTTGAGTTGATTGCTAAGGCTTTAAAATTGTCTAATGATGGAAATAAAATCTCTACTCATAGAGATGTTGCTAGAGTTCCAAGCTTTAACTTGGCTGAGTTTGAAAATGAAATCTTTCCTGCCAACACTGTCACTTGTCGCAAGGGGTTTTGCGGTCGCCTGAACGAACCCTCACCGAAGTGGGAAAGAGTGAAGAGTCGCCACTTTAATTTTGAGGGAAATTAAAGAAAACCATTTGCGAAAATAAATTAAAATGAAACCACTTCAAAAACAGAGATTCTAGGTTCGGGGTCCGTAAACGGGTGGGGAAGGTGTTAGGCACCCCACCTCGTCCCTCAATGAGGGTAAGCAGATTTAACTTCAAGCCCTTTATAAACTAGAATTGATAGTTAGGAGGTTCGAACAGAGATGTTAATCCTCTTGGTAAAAGGGAATATTTGATTTTTCACCAATTCGGGTTACCCAGATACATAAATAAATGGGTCGACCCTCAGTGAGTTATTGTTGCATATCGGTTTTGTTTAAGGGGTCATTTTGCATATTTGTTAGAATTCAATTTGAGAATCAGATAAGAACTCTCCTCCAATCTCCTTTAGATTAGAATTTTGGATTGAGAATCAGATAAGAACTCTCCTCCGATCTCTTTTAAGTATTTGTTAGAATTTTGGATTGAGAATCGGATAAGAACTCTCCTCCGATCTCTTTTGAGTATTTGTTAAAATTTTGGATTGAGAATCGGATAAGAACTCTCTTCCGATCTCTATTAAATATTCATTAAAATTTTAGGCTTGAGGATCGGATAAGAACTCTCCTCTGATCTCTATTCATTAAAATTTTAGGATTGAGAATCGGATAAGAACTCTCCTCCGATCTCTATTCATTAAAATTTTAGGATTGAGAATCGGATAAGAACTCTCCTCCGATCTCTTTTAAATATTCGTTGAAAATTTTAGGTGAGAATCGGATAAGAACTCTCTTCCGATCTCTTTTGAGTATTAGGAGTCGGATAAGGACTTTTCCGACCTCTCGAAATGGATTACAAATACACACCACGAGAGCCTAAAACTAAGGGTTCTGACATTCGAAGATGCCGGGGATCGGAATAAGACTTCCTTTAACTCCTTGGTACCTTGTGACTGGACAGGGGATACCAAACTGAATTTTACCGACCTCCTATGTGGTCGCCTAGCCGGTACCTTTTGATACCCGATCTGTTCTATTTATTTATCTGAGATTTGGTTTTTATTCCGCCTTATGGCGTCTTACCCGATCGTCTTCTGTGTTAGCCTGATGATTCAAATTTACTATTTTCCTGACTTATTATTCAGACCTTTCATTTTTAAAGAAACGTTTTAGATACGGTTACCTACATTTTATCCAACTAGAACTCTTGCATTTAGAAGTAACGAAGATTGACAAAAAGAATAGACTGATTAACAAAAAGGTAAACTTGGGAATAACCTTCTACCCGTTTTTAATGTAATATAAACTTGGTGAAAATTACAAACACAAAAATAAAGGAAATACGTAAAGTAAAAACAACCACTTGATAAAGCAGCGATATAAGCACTCACCTGTAGGAAGCCGAATCTATTAAACTAACTACGGGATCACAAATCGTAATAGGGCTGCGGACTGATAATCTGAAGACTAAGGTTCGCCTTGAAATGAAGGATACCTTGCTAAAAGGTAGTCCAATCAAAATTATAACCGAATTTGAATGAAGTTGAGCTTGGACAACGGGAGTGGAAATAAAGATAACGAAGACAGAAAGTGAGAGTGTCACAGGATAATGAACAAACTGAAAATAGAGAGTTTTAGTATTCAAAAATCCCTTTGCGAGAAAATACTTCAGAAAACTGGTTTCAAAAGTTTTTCTTATGAAAGCTCAAAAATAACAGAGTGACGAGCTGAATTAAGTTTCAGAGTCCTTCCGCTATATTCACTATTTTTCGTCCATCCCTTGAACAGTTTTCATACAGGTATTTATAGGGATTGGATGCTTTCCATGAAGGGTCAGGATTCATTGTGAGGGAGATGGAAGGTCGGGATTTTAAAGGACATGATCTGAGGCTCAGGAATTAAAGAAAATTAGAACGAACCGCTGAGATTCCTTTCAGAATATTTGTCCTTTCTCTATTCTGATCTGACGACCCAAAATTTTCTTATCAAGGACGATCTGAGGGCTAGGAGTGAAAGGCGCTAGTCTTGTCGTCTTCTTCTTCGATCTAAGGGCTCCGGGCTCGTCTTTACAAGTAAGATCAACGGTGGAGATTGGGATGTACAGCGTTGTCATGACATACTCTGGCACCTGTCAGTAATGTGAGCGATTCTGAGGCGTGCAGTTGAGATCTCGTCTGCAACGCTTTAACTACCTCGGCTCTGATCATGACGACAGTTAGTTGGAGTTGTCTTACCCCTTTTGTCTTCCGACCTCCCCTTTATTCTGATCTTTCTAACACGATCTTTTTCTGATCTTTCATGCCAGTTTCCCTTCTTCCGATCTCTATCACTCCGATCTTCCCTTTTATCGGGTTCGGTTCAGTCAAAGCATTTATTTCCCTCAATTCTCGAGGTGTTCGCTTCGTTTTCTGCTTAGCAATAAATGCTCGGACCTCCTCTATATATACCTTCAACAGCGAAACCTTCTGCATTTGATTTTCTCCCCTTTTCTCCTCATTTTCCTGTTCTAGCTGCTCTGGCGACAATCCCGGACATGATAACCGCTTTTGATCTTTTTTCGGTTGCCCTCTTTGTTCCTTGCCTGAAAATTTACGATCCTGGTGAACGGGAGATTATGATAACCTCATTTGATGACCGTGAGAGAACCGGACTAATTTACCAACCTGGATCGAGGACCTTGATCTCATTGATCTCGAATCGTTCGACCGATACAAATGGCGAACTGATTTCGGGCGAGGAGACTGCTAACATTCCCCTTAACACTGGTGACTGCTCCTTGGCGTTCATCTGGCCCCTCACCACACTGGGTGTTCCGACAGCGGCTTGGTTTTGAGCGGTAACTTTGATGACGATCTCTCTCATTCTCATGAGAGTCATAGTCTCCCCATCTAAGCTGTAAATCTATCCGATGTCAATAGTCAGTCTCCTGGTCAAACACATCTTTTGACTCAGCCACGAGACTAGGCTTTGACATAGGCCTTTTAGATAGGATGTTCCACCGATCTCTAAAGATCGCCCTTATGATGTAATCAGACCTTTAATGTAATCCGATCTCTAGAGATCGCCCAAATGATGTAATCAGACCTTTAATGTAATCCGATCTCTAGAGATCGCCCAAATGATGTAATCCGACCTTTTGAAAATAAAATTTTATTTTGTCAATTATCATTTTTATTATTATTGCATTGGTTATTTTCCGATCTCTGAAGTATTTACCAGATTCGACTCTTAATTTGGATGACCTTTTCCGATCCGTAATTCAAAATAACTTAATCTGCTGCTCTATAGTTAGCCGATCTCTTTATGGAATCTCCGGAATATTCGTGAAACGTGTCAGAAAAGACTGACAGATCTCGTTAACCGATGAGCCGCTTGGGACATCGTGAGCATTAAATGCTCGGACGGGTATAAATAGGGGAAGGGTTAGCCAGTTGCTCCTTTATGTCATTTTCAGTCTCTCGCGAACAACTTCAAAATTCTCTCATTTTCTCAAGCTTTTTCGACACCGATCAGACTCCGGTAAGGGTTTTGATCTTCCTTTTAGTTTAAATTTTCTATTTCCTTTGAAAATGAGCGGCGCCGAGGGTCAGAGAGCGGCAAGCCCCCCTTCCGTTCAGATCTCGTGGTCATCTGATGAAGTGGAGGTGGTCGGACCAAGCGTGCGACCTGAACCTCCTAGAGTCTCTGTTCCAGCTCGGGGGCAAGCAGCACCATCAAGGCATGTACCTTCTTCAGGGAGAGAGAATCTTCCCATGGACGAGCTGCCATCAATCTTGCAAGAAACCGACCTGCAGTCGTTCAGCCAGGAGTACAACATTGAGCCTGATTCATACGAACTTATCCGGTGTCACGGCGATCTTCGGGTCGATCACTTCTTCAAAGAGAACGATATGATTATAGTATACGAAGAGCAACTAAAAGCCGGGCTACGGTTCCCTCTTGACGACTTTTTCAAGGAAGTCTTAAAATTTCACCAAGTGTGCATAGCCCAAGTCCACCCGAACTCGTGGCGGATCCTAGTAGCCTTCAGAGGCCTCTGCTGAGCTAAGGGATTCCGTCCTACAGCTAAGGTATTCGCCGAACTACATAGATTAACTTGTCGAAAGGACGACGAGTATTGGTTCTTCCAGGCGAAGCCGCATTGCGGGCTTTTCACCGATCTGCCCTCCTCCCTAAAGAATTGGAAGAATCGCTTCTTTATTCTAAGGAGCAAAATTCCAAACCGCTTTGAGGGTTTCCCTCGTAGCTGGCTACACCAAGGCCTTTTAATTCCGAAGCGCCTCACCTTGAATAGGGAAGAAGGCCTGATGGTGATGGAGCTGAAAGATCAGGCGGGTAGAGAGAAGTTCTCTTGTTTGGATGCAGTGACTGCCGAACTGCATCACTGGACAATGGAGTTAATCACTGGCAAAGATCGGGGGCTTCAGCTCTCTGACCTCGGCATCGGTATTTTCTTTATCTCAGATCTTTGGACCTTAGCGATCTCACTGACCTCTTCTTTGTGTAGGTATGGCAAGCGGCGAAGCTTCCAAGGAGAGCCGAAAGCGAAAGAGAGAGGTCTCCTGGAAAGTGCGGGAGATGAAGCGATCTGAGCTGCTCTAGACACCCAGGCATGAAGCTGGGGAAATGCAAGGGGGCTCCTCTTAACCTTTGGGGCAGCCGATCCCCGAGGTAGAAGTGATCCGATCTCCTCCTCTCCAAGAAGAGCCACCTCCACCTCCTCCAGTTGCTTCGAGTGCAGAAGGGGGTCCTTCCCAACCTCCTGTAAGGACCCTTTCCCGCAGCGCCCAAGTCTTGATCCACTCGCTGGAGAAGAACTGGACGGTTCGAGAGAACCCGGGTTTCGCTAAGGTTTTGGGGTCCTCCATCTGCGTTCGGGAAGATCGGGATAGGCTGTCTCCGGATAATCTTGATGATATTCTGACCAGATCGATAAGCCTGAACGTAGAGTGCTTGGTGAACCAGCACATTATCCGGGAGAAGGCTCACCGCCTGGGTAAGGAGGTCGAGAAGATGGGTCATGAAGTGGCTTCCCTCCGATCCCAACTCTCATCTGCTCAGAATTACATATCTGAAATTGAGGGGCGGATGAAGTTCTACGAGGATAAGCTGGCCGAGCAAGCTCACGTTCTGGCCGAGCGAACCCATGTTCTTGAAGAAGTTCAAGTGCTCCGGGTCGGTGAAGTTGCTCACCTCACTGAGGAGCTCAAAGCGAAAGAGGAAGAGGCGGTGACAAGGGAGGCCGGCGCTTATGTAAATGCTCACAGGGATCTCTTGGCCGAGCTCAAGAAGCGTTATCCCAAGGAGGACTTCTCCTGGATGGTCTATCTGGCTTCCCAGGACGAAGAGGAAAGCGAGGAGGAGGCTGAGGGTGAGAGAGGGAGCGAACAAAATGTAGATCAGGCTGGGGGTGATCCCCCAGCCGAATGACTTGTACAAATTTTAATATGAAATGAAGTGAAATTCCCCTTTTGTATAGTGAATGGAAGTGATCGGAAAATCTCTAAATTACTTAAGCACTTGATTGTCTGAGCATATTAAAACAGCTAAAAGTGATTATTAATCTAAGTGTAAGAGGTCGGAAAACACAATAAGCATGAGATCGGCAGGGAACCAACGCTAAACGGGACTTGATTAAAATTAGAAATTTGACTTGAACACTTAAGATCGGGATCATCATTAAACCAAGTCGAAACCTTGACTTTATTATTCCCAAACCTTTAAATGAGAGATCGGCAATAAGACTGTTGGTACGAAGGCCTAATGTTGGTTGAATCTTGTTTGACAAGAAAGATCGGAAACATAATTGACTGATCAGGGGACTGGCCATTGGCTTGAGAGATCGGTGAGGCTTTAAATGATATGGGGACTTATTATTGATTCAATTCCTTTTGAGGAGAGATTGGAAATGTGGTTGTCCGGCAAAGAGAGATCGGAAATGTAATTGGCTGGCAAAAGAAGACTTAATGCTGGGGATCGGTTTCGAAATTTATTGATTCTGGGGATCGGCCAAAATATGTTGTCGACATCACTAGTGAAAAGTCCACTAGCACAAAAGCTTTTCAACATATTAAAATTATTCACAGTATAGTGAATTATATTTTTTGTCCTAAGTCTGGCAGCTATGGCTATTTGAGTTACTTGGATATGTGCATCATGTAGCATATTGTTAACAGAGTAAGAATGAATTTAGCATATCTGATTTTCAAGAATATATGTAAAGCTTATGGGATTGGAAAATTGCCTTATGCACATCTCTTGACTACTTTGTTTAAAGAGTTGGATATAAATGTCTCTAAGGAGAGTTCTAGGACAGATTTGATTGTGCTTAGAGAAATTCACTCCGATACTGATGGAAGAAAGAAATGGTTTGAAAAAGGTGGATCATCCTCAGCTAAAGTTGATTCAGATTCTCAAAGTGAGATTATGAGTGAGCTTCAAGGGCTAAGAACTTCTATTAGTGAGCAATTTAGTATAACAAATCAGTCTATTGAACTTCTAAGAAAATTTGTGGATGTTGTTGATTATAAAGTGAGTAATTTGCTTACTCAAAATGAGGAGTTAAAGAAATAGATTGCAGATCTTCAGCAGGCAAGGGAAACTAGTTTCCCAACCAAAGTTGAGACTGATGTACCTGCAAGTGATTCCTCTTCTCCTGCTACTCATGTTTCTGCTCATGGTAATGTTGAGTGTGGAGGTACTGGGCTTGGTGAGTTTACTGCTGCTGTGGAACATGAAAGTAACAGTTTGTTGAACCTGAAGTTGAACCTGCAGCTAAAGCTCCTGTTGAGCATATTAGTGAGCAAGTTGCAGAACCTATAAGTGAGCCAGCTGTTGAGCCTGAGAGTGAACAAATTATGGATCCTGCAGTTGACTCTACACAGCAAAAGGAAGCCTCTCTAAAGGATAAACAAGAGAGTGCTCCATCTCAACCTTCTGCAGCTGCTGCACCTCTAGCCAAGAAAGGTAGAAAAAGATCTAAGTCCACGGAGTCTAATCCATAGCAGACTCTAGCTGCTGCCCTTCAAACCCCATCTGATGAAGATGAGCCACAGGAGCATGAGCATTTAGCTGACCAAGGTTCTCAGCCACCTGCTACTAAACCTTCCAGGAAGAAGATGGTGCTTTCCAAAGCTATTCGAAGGAGCAAAAGATTTAATAATTAGGAAATAATCTGGTTTTTTAGTTTCCTATCTGCATTTTTAGTTTACTAGTATGTTTGCTACCTGTTGACTAATTTTTCAGTTTGCTACTGTTTACCTTACTGCGTTTAAGTTTGGACTAACTTGACTCTTTTTGGATTAATATCTCCTGTTTCCTTTTTAGATGATGACAAAAAGGGGGAGAATAGGATGTATATGTGTTTATACTTTGACAAATGGAAGTACTTTGAAAATGGAAGTATGTTTATGTGCATATTAACATTTTTTTTTTTGCATATTGAGATAATATTGTGAATATCTTATTGTATAGCTGATAAATTTCTTGGAAATTATGTGCATATATTTAGGGGGAGCATTTTCTGCATACTAACTTGCTTGGATTCACATAAACTTACACACACCTTTATTTTTTATTGATGATTCAATTGAGTTTTGTCATCATCAAAAAGGGGGAGATTGTTGACCCCGTGTAGCTCAAAATGAGCATTGATTTTGATGATAACAAAACTCAAATGGAATCTATCTAACCCAACTTTAAAGTGATGTGTAGATTCTTTCTCTTATTTATAAAGAATCTTTGAAGTTGCATCTAAGGAGGAAGAATACTCAAAGGCATCTCAAGACAAATCCAAGATGAGAAAGAACAAGATTATGTAAGCCAACACTCAAAGTAAAGGTATGAAAGTCATAGAGCTAGAAATTGAGTCTTAAGACTTGTATAAAAAGAATAGATGAAAGTTTAGTCAAATGAAGCTCAAAATTAAATTTTTTTCTTTTAATTATTTTATAAAATTTTCTCTCATCATGACCTTGGATATTACTATTGGAGTATATATTATTTTTTAAGGTCTAAAATCATTTTTTTTAGATTATAATTTGAAACAGGCATTTGGTAAATTAGTTTGCTAACCTGTTTGCTAAAATATTAGTTTGTTAATGTGTTTGCTAAAAAATTAGTTTACTAACTAGTTTACTACTGTTGCCAAAATTTCATTAGTTTGCTAAATAATCAGAGTTACTTAACTTCGCACAAAAAGACAAAATAACGACTATTTTGCCTAGAACAAAGTGTATAACGTTCCAAAAAGGTTTCAAATGGTTTAAAATGATTTGGGACTATAAATACACTTTCTTTACTTCATTTTACATTTGATGAAAGCTTACATTTGCACTCCAATCTTGATTTTTTATTTACTGCTTTCATTCAAGAGTTTTAAAGTCTTTGAGCTACCATTGGCAAATCAACTCATCTCTTCTTTATAGTTTGATTTGTATTGAGTAAGAGTGAGTGTTAAAACATTAAATTGTATTTAAGAGAGGTTGTACAAGCACCTATTGAAACTTGAGAGTGTAAGTGCTTGAGATAACACTTGTCAAGGGTTCAAGCTACCTTGGTAAAAGCTTGGTGTTGAAAAAATTGTAAAGGGTTTTTGGTCTCTTGCCTTTAGAAGAGCAAATAGTGAAGAGAAGACTCAAAGAGGGTTTTTTGAGAGAGTGGATGTAGGCTAATTAAGCCGAACCACTATAAAAATCATTGTGTTTGATCTCTCTAACCTTAATCTCTTTACTTTTGTGTAATTTAATTTCTATGCATGATATTGAGTGTTAATTGAATAGATTGAGTTAATATACATGAGGATATATTGAGTAGGTTGAGAAATTAGTTGAAAATCTTGTGATGCATGTTATGACAAAAACTACTATAAATATTTGATTGAAATTTGAACTGAAATTTAGGGACATATTATTGAAATATATATCACTTTCATAATATATATAAAAGTGCACCTAGTTGAATAAAGTCACAATTTTTCAGTAGGTTACAAGCAAGGGTCGAAAAATTGTAAAGTCCAATTCACCCCCCTCTTGGACTATTTTGGGACAACATAAATTATATTTTCAATATAATATTGCAATTTTTTTGGATTTATCAGGGTATCCCTCTCTATCTGTTTATTAATTCCTTTAAATCAATGGCTAACTCTCCCAATAATGTATTCTATATTGAATTTGAATTCTTTTCTTAAAAGTATAGTATATTTTACCACTACACTCAACATATATTTTTTTAAATGTAATATTAAACTTTCTTAATTTTTATTTAATATTGATAATTCTTGATATAAAAATATTAATAAATAAACATATTTAATGAAATTTAATAATCTTAGAAAAATCAAAAGAGATCATGCTGTAAATTTTAACTGACTTCTAAAAAATAAAACTTGAGCTTTGACCAAAAGAAAAGGAAATGAGGAAGTTAAGAGAATTACCTAATTTGCTAAAAATAAGGCAAAATTAAAAGGAAATAGAAAAGGAGACCAGGGTGTTGGTTTTGGACAAGAAAAACCCGACTTCTGCAGAGGGGACAAGTGGAATGAGTTTGAAGCCATGCGTCAATGCACACAAGATGGAAGCAGTGGTTGCATTTGGGCAATCTCCTTAGCTTTTCACCATGAATAGCGTCATGGAGGCACACCACACAATATGGGGTGTCCTTCTCCTCTTTAGGATTTTGGCGGAAGGTGAAAGAAGGAAGCTGATTCTTCCGCCTAATAAGTAACTGGGTGCTTAGGCGAATGGCGAAGACGATGATTGTGATGATGATGGTATTCTTGCAGGTTGTAGTGTTGACCAACTCCATGTGACCTTTCATGAATGCAACCCATACAGCTAGGTAGGCAGAAATAATAAGATGGAACTGGCATGTCTTGTGCAATGAATTAATATGGCCTCAAGGCTTCAAGGGAATAGAATGTATAGTTGGGCATTTCTTGGATTCCTAGCTACACCTACCTCTGCCAATGACTTAAGTATTGGTGCCATTAATTAATTTTGCTTCCAGTTATACATATATATATGAAACGTAAATGGTCATTGAAGTAGCAGGAACAGGTATACCAAACTTCCAAGATTGTCAAGCTTGGATATTTCAACCAATAAATTGCGGCCGCGGGTTACTTCATTGAAGCGGAGAAATTTTGATTTCAATGGGGTTGTTGATATGGTGCGAGAATGTAGATACAGTTGAGTTTGGTTTAGCAAACAAGTTAATGAATATGAGCACGTTTATGAGAAAATGATTTTTTTAAAATATATTAATTAGAAAAAATTAAAAAATTAAAAATTAAATTTAATAAATTTTAATTATAAAAATATTAAATTAAAAAATTTCTATAATTTTTTTTCAATAATATGAATTTTTTTTCTTAAAAGTCAATTTTGACCTTTCACCACAAATTTAAAACTTTACAATTAACTTTATTTAAGTCTAAAGTCTAACAATTACGGGACATGAAAAAAAAAAATAAAAAATGACGCAAATAAATTTAATAATATATAAATCACATTCGTGCATAAGTTTCTTTTCTCCCTCTCTTTCTCACTCTGTCCCTTCTACAACTCTTAAAATTACAGACAGTGAAGTCAGGAAATTTCTATTGAAAGGGTCGAATGTATATTCATTTAATCAAATTAAATAGAATTAAATTTTTAAAATATGAATCGAATCATACTGTATATTTTATATATTAATAAACTTAATTAATAAAAATATATTTATACTATTTTCATTTATAAAAATTATTACTAAAATAATTATAAATTAATATTATTAATAAAATTATAAATGTACATTTAAATTAATCAATTCAAAATTTTCATGAGAATTAAAATCATTACTTTCGTCTATTTTATATAAATGTAATAATTTTTGAATTTAAATGGTGTAAAGATAGAAAGCTGAAGAAGAGAAAAGATAAAGAAAAAATATATTGTGTAAAAAATTACATGTAATTTGAGATTATATGGTAAAAAAATTATTTGATTGATTTATAAACAAGTAATTTTCGTACTTCAATTTAAATAATTACAAGCAAATTATAAACGATTAGGTAGCAATAAAAAAATTTGAGGGGCCAATTAACAAAAAATTAAAATTTATACATATTTAAAAATTTTTATCAATATTTGGAAGGACCAATAAAAAAATTTCATAAACTAATTAAAAAAAGTAAAATTTTAAAAAATATAATAAAATATTTATAAAAATATTTGGAGGCTATACTACAAGAAAAAATCAGATTTGTGACGAAAAAATCTATCATAAATCCAAATTTATGATGGATTTGTAATGAAAAAATTGACGCCACAATTTTACTTGTCACAGATGTTTAGTGACAGATAAAAAAAATTCATTATAAATTTATGATAAAATATCTGTCAAAATTTATGACGGAATTCATTTGTCCATCACAAAATATTGATTGGTCAAAACACAAATCCATCACAAAATTAGAATGGATTAATGACAATAAATCCATTAAAAATATTATCTGTCACATAAATAAATAATAGTAAGTTAAAAATTATTATATTTAAATAATTAGTAACAAGCATAAAAAATATAATAATAAAATTTACAATAATTAATAATTAAAAATACTATATATTATATAAAAATATAATAGTAACCATACAAGTAATGTAGCAACATTTGATCGTGTAATCTCAGCATTTACACCATAACGGAACTTTGTAGCTAATTCAAGCGCTTTTGCTCCACCCGGACTAACAAGTATAATGATGCATGAAACTTTCGAATCTTTTAATGCGTGAAACGTCAAAGATTAACCTGCAAGATGGTAGAATGATTAAAGTAGAATGATCAACCGCCTGATCCTTCTTGGTTCTCTGATTCAAACTGTGAGAACCCAATATTTATCTATTTAATTAATTATTTATTTTAATTAATTAATAATAATTTAAGATATTTATTTAAAAAAATAATAAAATAAAATAAAAAATATTTTATTGAATAGTCTATTTATTTATATCCAATTCAATAATAATTCTTATCTCATTTTGTATCTAATAAAACTCTTGAAATATATATACCCTAATCATTTTTTCTACTAAATTTTACTCTCGAAATCTGTTTGTTACTCTTTTTATACCAAATACTCTCAACAGTTATTTTCATCATATTTTATTTATTGTTATATACGTGTGTGTATATATAAATTTATGATTTATAATCTGATGTGCGTAGAGAATTCATAAATTCTTATTTCTCTATTTATTCCCTTGAATTCTTTTTTAAAGATAAAAATTCTCTTTCTTTATTCAATAATGAGTGAATTTAATTTTATTTTTTCTCTTTAAATTCTTACAACTATTCTAGAAATTTATTTATTTTTTCTCTTTGACTATTATTATTGAATTGGATTAATTATAATTAATGATAGACCTTGAAACTAAATTATTAAAATATATATATAGAGAGAGAGAGAGAGGATTGTTGGCATCAACGTTTCGCACGATTCTTTGACGTCAACTTCACGCGAACCTGAATCAGGGACTTCACGCGAGCAACGTTCATGTTTTCCCATCCATCAATATATATATATACATGTATATTATTATTATATTATTTTATTATTAGTTGACATTTTTCTTTTATATTTTGAGTATGTAGAAAATTTAAATATTTAATTTGTCAATTGAAATTGTCTCTCTTCTATTGAAAATAACTATTATCTTGGAGGTTCCAGGTGAGTGATAATTATGATACATGGCACCGTTTTAGTTCCTTTTAAAATTTCTTAGCATTAAAATTATTATTAAATGAAATTATAAATCAATATTTTAATAATTATTTTACATGTGATTTTCTAGAGTTTTATTTTATTATTGAATTTTATTTCGATTTTGATTAAATAATTAATTTTGTCAATTATCTCTGTATTAGAGTCATTAGAATTCTGGGAACAGACCTTTAATGTCTTTTATATTGATTGATATCTAATTGTGTAATTTATAGATGTGTTACGTGAAATTGATTTGAGATTGATTTGATATTGTTGACTCTCTGAAATTATTGAAATAAACTATTGGAATTACACTGTTAGTTGTTGTTCATTATCTGAAATCTTTGGGTTGATTTTGATTGATTTTTGAAAATTGATTTTCTATTTTGAATTGGTACCTATACCCAGTATCTGTATCTACTATCTGGCCCCACCGTGTGGATTATCACGGTATTAGGTTGCATTATTGAGTCATGCATCATTGCAATTCATGGTTTGCATTAGTATCATATGCATTGATATCTGTGAAGAAGGAGGAATGTACCTAATATCTGGTAGCTCGCTTACCATCTATCCTTTGGTGATATGGGATATCATCACCCTGTGTACTGTACCATAAAATTTTATTGAATGAATTTCTTATATATATATGTTTTATGAAATTATTTTTATTAAAGATTTGATAGCATGAGCATGATTTTATTGAATAGAAAATTTATTGTGAAATTAATCAAGCATCTGCCTGTTCCTGTATCATTCACTGAGCATTAGCTCAATCCACATTTTTTTTTGTCTGTTATCTGTTTCAGATCAATAGAATTCTGTAGCTGATTCAAATAATCAGTCTATTTTCTATAGAAGGACAATCTTTGATTTGTTCTCATAGAATACCCGAATTCATATTTCCTTGGGCTAATAATTAGTTTAGTTTATTGAACTCCGCAGTTTATTTATGGGATATTTATGATGTTTATTCAGTAGTTTGTTATTTAGATTTTATTTATTTTTTTTGAGATTAGTAAGTGACAATATATTTACTCAAGATACTCTGATAAGGCTTGCATGATTTAAGAATACTTAAATTATGCGCCGGTCGTGACACAGAATTTTGGGTCGTGAAACAAATATAGGTGGCTCATATGGGAAAAATTATAAACTCAATTATTAAACAATGAGTGGCCAATCAGTATTGGAGGCAATAAGGTTATAATTCCTAACACTAAAAAACTTACACTGCATATAAAAGACCAGGTTATGCTTTTATAGTAGACAAGACTTAGAGTTTGAGATTTGGGGTTTAGGGTTCAGGGATTTAAGGCTTAGAGATTAGAGTTTTAGGTTTTAGAGTATAGGGTTTAAAATTTTGAGTTCAAGATTTCTTATTTAGGGTTCAGGGCTTAGCATTCAAGGTTCAGGGTTTAGGATTTAGAGTTTAGGGTTTAGGGTTTAGAGTTTAAGGCTTAGCATTCAAGGTTCAGGGTTTAGGGTTTAGGAGTCAGGGTTTAGGATTTAGGGTTCAGGGTTTAGGGTTTAGGGTTCAGGGTTTAGGAGTCAGGGTTTAGGGTTTAGGGTTTAGGGTTTAGGGTTTAGGGTTTAGGGTTCAGGGTTCAAGGTTCAGGGTTCGGGGTTCAGAGTTCGGGGTTTGGGGATCGGGGTTTAGGGTTCGGGGTTCATGATTCAGGGTTCAGGGTTCAGGGTTCGGGGTTTGGGGTTCAGGGTTCGGGGTTCGGGGTTCCTGGTTCGGGGTTCGAGGTTCGGGGTTTGGGGTTCAGGGTTCGGGGTTCGGGGTTCGGGGTTTAAGGTTCAGGGTTCGGGGTTCAGGGTTCGGGGTTCGGGGTTCGGGATTCAGGGTTCAGGGTTCAGGGTTCGGGGTTCAAGGTTCAGGGTTCGGGCTTCGGGATTCAGGGTTTGAGGTTCGGGGTTCGGGGTTCAGGGTTCGGGGTTCCGGGTTCCGGGTTCAGGGTTCGGGGTTCAGGGTTCAGTGTTCGGGATTTGGGGTTCGGGGTTCAGTGTTCGGGATTTGGGGTTCGGGGTTCGGGGTTCAGGGTTCAGGGTTTAGGGTTCAAGGTTCAGTGTTCGGGATTTGGGGTTCGGGTTCAGGTTCGTGGTTCAGATTGGGGTTCGAGGTTCGAGTTCGAGTTCAAAGTTCGGTGGTTCAAAGTTCGGAGTTCAGGATTCAGGTCTGTGGTTCAGGTTCGGTTGGTTTTTGGGTTCAGTTGGGGGTTCGGGTCTGAGTTTGGGTTCGGTTTGAGTCTGAGTTTGAGTTCGGGGTTCAAGGTTTAAGGTTTAAGTTTGGTTTAGGTCTGGAGTTTTAGGGTTTAGGGTTTAGTATGCCGTAGAGCATATCATTTAGTATGTATCTTGTACATCTTTTATTAATAAAAGGAATTTTTACTTTTTCATTTACATAATATGTTTATGTGTAATAGAAAAAGGTCCATTGTTATTTTGTTAGAAATTCTATTCTTAAGTTGTTAAGAATATGAGTGACAGTATTTCTAACACAAAGTATCATAAATTGGTTTACAATCGAGGATACTTCACAATAAGGGTATGATTTATCCAGAAAGATTATAATCATGTTTGTTTCCAAGTTATTTATATGAAATGTAAATAAGATGGAATGGTGAGTCTCATGCCATATAATAAACATGATAGGCACTTATATTTGATAAGTAGGTCGAACCAGTGACATTTATGACAATGCATTGACAAGAGTAAACTCCATGTGCTTGTCATAAATGTCACTGTTCGACCTACTTATCAAATATAAATGCCTATCATATTTGTTATATGGCATGAGACTCACCATTCCATCTTATTTACATCTCATATAAATCACTTGGGAACAAACATGATTACAATCTTTCTGGATAAGTCATGTCCTTATTGTGAAGTATCCTCGATTGTGAACCAATTTATGATACTTTGTGCTAGAAATAATATCACTCATATTCTTAATAACTTAAGAATAGAATTTCTAACAAAATAGCAATAAACTTTTTCTATTACACATAAATATATTATGTAAACAGAAAAGTCAAAATGCCTTTTATTAAAAAAAGATGTACAAGATACATACTAAATAATATGCTCTAGGGCATACTACTAACAATCTCCCACTAGCACTAGAGTCATTCATTACAATACCTTAGACCCATCTTCTCAAGATGTCAGCCTAACTGAGCTTGTGACAAAGGCTTAGTGAATGGATCAGCTGGATTTTTCAGCTGATACTATTTTCTGCATGGCTATATCGCTTTGCCCAACTATCTCTCTGATAATGTGGTAGCGCCTTTCTATGTATTTGGATTTCTAGTGAGACCGGGGTTCCTTGTATCCAAACAACTTCTTTTGTAGCATCTAATGCAACAATAAACTTAGCCTCGGTAGTGGAATCTGCAGTCGTACTCTGTTTGGAACTCTTTCAACTGATTGCACCTCCATTACAAATGAACACATACCTAGAGGTAAACTTTCTATCATCAATATCCGATTGGAAATCAGAATCAGTATAACCATCCAATTGCAAATCTCCACCTCCATAAATCAAGAATAAATCCTTAGTTCTTCTCAATTACTTAAGGATATTCTTGACAGCTATCCAGTGTTCCAAACCTGGATTGGATTGATACCTACTAGTCAAACTAACAGCATATGCGATATCCGGCCTAGTACACAACATTGCGTACATCAAACTTTCAATAGCTGAAGCATATGGAATCCTGGCCATTTTATCTCTTTCTTCAGGTGTCTTTAGAGACATCTCTTTAGAAAGGTGGATACCATGTCTCACTGGTAATAATCCTCTCTTGGAATCAAGCATGTTAAACCTCTTTAACACCTTTTCCAAATATAGACTTTGGGATAAACCAATTATTCTTTTCGCTCTATCTCTATAGATGCGAATCCCAAGAATATAGGTTGCCTCTCCTAAGTCTTTCATGGAGAATATATTTGACAACCATACCTTTACAGTTGTCAACATACCTGTTTCATTACCCATCAATAGAATATCATCCACATATAAGACAAGGAAAGTGATAGCACTGTCACTAACCTTCCTATATACACATGGCTCATCCTCATTTTTGATAAAACCAAATAACTTAATGACTTCATCAAAATGAATGTTCCAACTCCTCGAAGCTTGTTTCAACCCATAAATGGATCACTTTAACTTGCATACTTTGGAACCTTCTTGGGATTCAAAACCCCTAGGTTGTTCTATGAAAATGTTTTCTTTAATGTATCCATTGAGAAAAGCTGTTTTGACATCCATCTACCAAATCTCATAATCATAGTATGCAGCTATTACTAATAGAATCCTAATTGATTTAAGCATGGCAACAGGTGAGAAAGCCTCCTCATAGTCGATTCCTTGCCTTTGGTGAAACCCTTTCGCTACTAGCCTTGCCTTATAGGTCTCTACCTTTCTATCAGAACCAATTTTCTTCTTGAAAATCCATTTGTTCCCTATATGTACAATACCTTCAGGTGGGTCAACAAGATCCCAAACTTGATTCTTATACATGGAATCAATTTCGAATTTCATAGCATCAATCCATTTTGAAGAGTCTATATCTGATATAGCTTCTTCAGAGGTAAGTGGATTATTTCCATGATCTACTTCTTCATGAGTAGACAACTCTTGTTCTTTTTCATGAAGGAAATCATATCTCACTGGTGGGTGAGATACCCTGGTTGTTCTATAAGGAATAGCTGTAGATGTTTCATTAATAGGTGTAGGTTGACTAGATGGATCTATATCCATCTGATCTGTTGATTGGTCAGGATTCTCAAATTTTAACTCTATTTGCCTTCATTTGCCTCCTTCTTGAACAAACTGTTGTTCAAGAAATGTAGCATCTTTACTTATCACAATCTTTTGTGATGTAGGCAAATAAAAATAATATCCAAAACTATCTTTTGGATATCCAACAAATCGACCCTTTTCTAATCTGGTTTCTAATTTATCAGTGTTCGGCTTTTTGATATAAGCTGGACAACCCCAATTCTTAACATGCTTAAGACTTGGTTTTCTTCCATGCCATATCTTATAAGGTGTGGAAGATACTGATTTTGATGGAATCCTATTCAGAATATACAAAGCTGATTCTAATGCAAATCCCCAAAAGGAGATTAGCATATCAGTATAGCTCATCATACTATGTACCATATTCAATAGGGTACGATTTCTCCTTTCAGATACACCATTCAACTGTGGTGTTCCTGGAGAAGTCAACTGGGAAACAATGCTGTGCTCTTTCAAGTATTCATCAAATTCAGTACTCAAGTATTCACCTCCATGATCTGATCGAAGAGCTTTAATACTCTTTCCTGTTTAATTTTTTACTTCAGATTTAAATTCTTTGAACTTTTCTAAGGATTCATGTTTGTATTTCATCAAATACAAATACTCAAACCTTGATTTATCATCAGTAAAAGTAATAAAATAATGAAAACCGCCTTCAGCCATTTCTTTAAATGGACCACATACATCACTATGTATTAGCTCCAAAATATTTTCAGCTTTTAGCCCTTGTCCTACAAAGGGTGATCTAGTCATTTTGCCCTGAAGGCAAGATTCACAGGTTGGAGTAGGTTCAGAACCCAATGAGGATAAAATCCTCATTTTCTCTAGCTTTACAATCCTATCTTCTGCAACATGGCCTAACCTTAAGTGCCAAATATATTTTGAACTTGAGTTGATTTTCATCATGGCATTGCATTCTTTTAGATTGCTTGCATTAGATTTGCATTTAACATTATTATCTAGATAATAAACTCCATCATGCATATAACTCGAACCAACATATTTATTTCCAAAATAAATATTGCAAATATCATTTATGAACGGAAGTTTATAACCATCTCTAGTCAAACTAGATATAGAAATGATGTTCTTAAAAGGCATCAGGTACATGCAAAACTTTATTTAAATACAAAACATGTCCATATATGTATAAAGATTTAGATCCTATGGCTAAGGTTTCAACAGTTGAGCTATTGCCAACCAGGAGTCTAATATCTCGTTACTGCAAGCTGGTACTACTTGCTATACTCTGGGCAGTTCCTATTATCGTGCCCATCCTTCTGGCAATGGAAACATTTTCCTTTGCCTCCATCAGCTTTAGTCTTCCCTTTCTGTTTAGCTATTTTCTTGGAAGGACCAGGAATCTGAGGTTTCTTTTTTTTAGTGCCTTTCTTCTTATTGGACTTTCCAGCAGAAGATGATGCAATCAAAGCTACCTTTTTTCCTTTATTGCCCGGCATATTCTTTTGGGCAATAACCATCATGTTGAGCAAACCAGCCAAGGTGCATTCCTGCTTAGTCATATAGAAATTTGTCAAAAAATTTCCAAATGACTCAGGAAGGGACTGAAGGATCAAATCCGTCTGCAGTTGGAAATCTATGTTAAAGTCAAGATGTTCCAACTATTCAATCAGCTGAACCATCTTGTGGACATGATCCCCAACATTCTGTCCCTCAGACATCCTCATGCGGAACAGCTGTCTAGATATCTCATACCTAGCATTCTTACTTTGCTCATCATACAGCTCTTATAGGTGAAAGAGGATCTCACTCGCACTCTGCATGTTCTCATGCTGCTTCTGTAACTCATTACTCATAGAAGTAAGCATGTAACACTTAGCTCTCATATTATGCTCCTTCCACTTGTCGAAAGTTTCATGTTCCTCTTGAGTGACCTCTAGAGGTAAGGGACCAGGAACATTTGAATTTAGAACATATCCTATATGTTCAAAGTTCAGGAAAAATTTCAAATTTCTTAGCCAATCAGATAGAATAGGTCCTGTCAACCTATTTCGATCAAGTATGCTTGCAAGGATATTGGATGGTGGTGGTTGTTCTATGCTCATTGTTTATCAGAAAATTAACTGCAGAAAATAACCAGATTAATTAGTTAATGTATCATATATTTAACCAAAATGATTATGGTCTTTTAATCAAATTGGTCCTCCCACTAACTTAGCAAATCCTACACTTCTAAAGTAGAAAACGGAAATCCTAGTTGGATGGATTTCTAGTGGGTGATTGAATTCTTATAATCCTATTAATCATCCTTAAGTACATCCATTATTTGAATTATAATAAACTATAAGTGAGCAACTCCTTGCCCATCACATCTCCTATGAGGTTCAATCCTTTACCTAGTCTCTAATGCTTAAAATCTCAGGTACATCCATTATTGACTTATCTTGCATTAGTTAAGTTAATCCCATTGAGCCAGTAATTATGCAAATAATTTTAATGTCCTTAGGTACATCCAATATTGGCCACCAAACCATTTACATATTTACAACATCTCATGCTTAACAATTATTCTTAAGAAAATCTCTTAAATTAATTGCATTATATGCAAGTATTTAAAATTTCTTAAAATAATTGCTCCAATGGAGGGCCCATGTTATAATTACTTTAATTATATAATTTCCAAGTTAATCATTTGTTTGAAAGATTTTATGGTTGTCCTAATTACTATTAAGGTCTCACTTTGCACATTATCCATTTAGCATGCATATATCATATACTTGCATACATTTCCATACATCTCATGCATTCATGGATAAACAGTAAATATGGTATGATTATGGACTTTCTAAGGGATTCAATTCTGAGCCATCAAGAATTGAATCAGGGCATCCCTAGGTGCATTTCATTTATTCATATTACAAGAGTTGCTGAAGGAGTACATAATCAACACTTGATCTTGAATTTCTCCCACTGGTCCCACCAATGCTCTTGACCTCCTTGATCTTTTTACAATCCAATTACATAGTAATCCTTGGCATACCAAGGCGAATTTACAAGAACTAAATAAATAAAATTACAACCCAAAAAATATTACAACCTTTATAATACATGCCCAAAATAAATTAAAATAAATTAATTAATTTACAACCCAAAGAAACATAAAAGAAATAAATCCATTCACATTGATCTTTTATAGTCCATGATCATCCATTATGTATATCACTATTTAACAATTAAATAAAATATACATACTTAAATTAAATTGAATATCTCATATTCAACTTAAAATCCAGATTTGAATATGATTCAACCAAATTTAAAAATTCAGATTTGAATCACATTTAAATAAATTTAAAAATTCATATTTGAATTAAAATTTTATTATATGATTAAAACTCCTAATTAAACATTTTAATTAGTATGGGCCTCATCATGGGCCTTAGAACCAAGCCCATAAACAAACCCAAACAGCCATGCGCATGGTTTAATGGATGAAACCATGCGCACCATGGTGTTCTTCATCAAGCCGCCACCTTTGTTGATCCAACCAGCAATGAAACTATCATCTCATGATCAAATCACACAATTAAATCATATAATCAACAATCTAAATGGCAAATATAGTGGCTCTGATACCAATTGAAGGAACGGAAGCATGAAAAACATAAGTTTAGATCATTGAATTCAAACTTATGTTTTTTAGGCTTCCGCTCCTTCATTTTATTCATGGCAACCCTCCAGCCAGTCTCCACACCAAAAGGGTAAGGAGTAGAAAATTTTGGATATTCATGAAGTCCATTTTTTTGTCTCATAGTTGTAAGGATCATATTCGAGCAAGAATCAAGAATCATTTTATTAGGCGGGTTAAATTCAAATATTTTATTTTTTTATCAATATAATAATCATTTATAATCTTTATTTTTACCTTCATATTAAAATAAAATAAAATAATATAATATATTTGTATGAATTTAATTTATATACTATCATTAAAATATAAAATAGATAATTAAAAAATACTAAAACATTATAATTTATAAATTATTTATATATTTCATTTATCCAATTTTACAGTATAAACTTTTTTCTACTTCAACTTTGGAGGGCCAAATTTCATTTTTCTTTATGATTAAATATATTTTAAATTTTTAATATATATTTCATTTATGTTGTATTACAAATCATATAAAAAATAATGAATGAGAGTTAATTTTTTTTCTTATTTATCTTATTGATAAAAATAATAACATTATGAAAATCAAGAACAATTATTAAATTAAATAAGCTAAAAATGGAAAGATATATAATAATTTTAATAAATTATATTAGATTACAATTAATCATTTATAATTTTGAATAAATTAATTTAATATTTAATTATATTATTTATAAATAAAAAAATTATTCTTAAAAATAAAAATGCAAAGGAAAAATCATTTGAAAGTGTTGGAAAAAATAATGGGATGGTTGTAGGGGCAAAACTATATATAGGTTAAATGGGCCAAATTTTACACCTCTCTTAAAATTTTAAAATTAAAAATTTTTATCTATAAACTTTTATGTATAAAAAAATTACTATGTGCCCTTTAATAATTTTATTTTTGTGTAAATTTTATTCATAATTTCCATATTATTTAATTTTAATTTTTTAATATTTTATATTTTTATTTTAATTTTTATATTTTTAATAAAATTTTATCTAATTTTCTTTTAATATTTACTTTTGGTCCTCAATGATAAATTTTAAGTTCGGCCTTTTGGTTATTGGGGCTTGGGGAGC